>NC_090449.1:811073119-817003119 GCF_031143425.1 Pleurodeles waltl
TACCTCACTTGTGTGGGTAGGCCTAGCGCCCGCGACAGGATATGCCCCAAAACACAACGTGGACACATCACAGAAAACAGAGCTGTTTTTAGCAAAGTGACTACCTGGAGATTTTGGCCTCTAGCTCAGCCGCCACCTAGGGAAACCTACCAAACCTGTGCATTTCTGAAAACTAGAGACCTAGGGGAATCCAAGGAGGGGTGACTTGCGGGGCTCGGACCAGGTTCTGTTACCCACAATCCTTTGCAAATCTCAAAATTTGGCTAAAAAAACACATGTTCCTCACATTTCTGTGGCAGAAAGTTCTGGAATCTGAGAGGAGCCACAAATTTCCTTCCACCCAGCGTTCCCCCACGTCTCCCGATAAAAATGATACCTCACTTGTGTGGGTAGGACTAGCGCCCACGAAAGGAAAGGGCCCAAAACACAACGTGGACACATCACATTTTTTTATAAAAAGCAGTGCCTACCTGTGGATTTTGGCCTATAGCTCAGCCGACACCTGAGGAAACCTAGCAAACCAGTGCATTTTTGAAAACTAGAAACCCAGGGGAATCCAAGATGGGGTGACTTGCGGGGCTCTGACCAGGTTATGTTACCCAGAATCCTTTGCAAACATCAAAATTTGGCCCCAAAAAACACTTTTTCCTCTCATTTCGGTGACAGAAAGTTCTGGAATCTGAGAGGAGCCACAAATTTCCTTCCACCCAGCGTTCCCCTAAGTCTCTCGATAAAAATGGTACATCACTTCTGTGGGTAGGCCTAGCGCCCACAAAAGGAAATGGCCCAAAACACAACGTGGACACAACATATTTTTTCACAGAAAACAGAGGTGTTTTTTGCAAGGTGCCTACCTGTGGTGTTTGGCCTGTAGCTCAGCCGGCCCCAGGGGGGGGGGGGGCAGAAATGCCCTAAAATAAATTTGCCCCCCAACCCCCACCCTCCCCTGCCGGGAGCGACCCTTGCCTACGGGGTCGCTCCCCCTGCGTGACATTGGCACCAAAAAACAAATCCCCGGTGCCTAGTGGTTTCTGCCCCCTTGGGGGCAGGTTGACCTAAACTCAGCCAATCTGCCCCCAGAAATGGCCTAAATACAATTTGTCCCCCAGGGGAGCGACTTTTGCCTGATGGGTCGCTCCCCATCTCTAAAAAAAAAAAACAAAGAAAAAAAAGAAAAATTCCCCTGGCGCCTAGAGGTTTCTGCCCCCCCCCCCCCCCGGGGGCAGATCGGCCTAATAATAGGCCGATCTGCCCCCCGGGGGGGCAGAAATGGCCTAAAATAAATTTGCCCCCCCAACACCCACCCCCCCCTGGGAGCGACCCTTGCCTACGGGGTCGCTCCCCCTGCGTGACATTGGCGCCAAAAAACAAATCCCCGGTGCCTAGTGGTTTCTGCCCCCTTGGGGGCAGATTGACCTAAAATTGGCCAATCTGCCCCCAGGGGGGCAGAAATGGCCTAAATACAATTTGTCCCCCAGGGGAGCGACTTTTGCCTGATGGGTCGCTCCCCATCTCTAAAAAAAAAAAACAAAGAAAAAAAAGAAAAATTCCCCTGGCGCCTAGAGGTTTCTGCCCCCCCCCCCCCCCGGGGGCAGATCGGCCTAATAATAGGCCGATCTGCCCCCGGGGGGGCAGAAATGGCCTAAAATAAATTTGCCCCCCCAACACCCACCCCCCCCTGGGAGCGACCCTTGCCTACGGGGTCGCTCCCCCTGCGTGACATTGGCGCCAAAAAACAAATCCCCGGTGCCTAGTGGTTTCTGCCCCCTTGGGGGCAGATTGACCTAAAATTGGCCAATCTGCCCCCAGGGGGGCAGAAATGGTCTAAATACAATTTGCACCCCCAGGGGAGCGACCCTTGCCTGATGGGTCGCTCCCCATCTCTAAAAAAAGAAACAACAAAAAAAAAAAAACAGAAAAAAAAAATTGCCCTGGTGCCTAGAGTGTTCTGCCCCCCCCCCCCCCGGGGGCAGTTCGGCCTAATAATAGGCCGATCTGTCCCCCGGGGGGGCAGAAATGGCCTAAAATAAATTTGCCCCCCCAACACCCACCCCCCCCCGGGAGCGACCCTTGCCTACGGGGTCGCTCCCCCTGCGTGACATTGGCGCCAAAAAACAAATCCCCGGTGCCTAGTGGTTTCTGCCCCCTTGGGGGCAGATTGACCTAAAATTGGCCAATCTGCCCCCAGGGGGGCAGAAATGGTCTAAATACAATTTGCCCCCCCCAGGGGAGCGACCCTTGCCTGATGGGTCGCTCCCCATCTCTAAAAAAAGAAACAAAAACAAAAAAAAAACAGAAAAAAAAAATTGCCCTGGTGCCTAGAGTGTTCTGCCCCCCCCCCCCCCCCGGGGGCAGTTCGGCCTAATAATAGGCCGATCTGTCCCCCGGGGGGGCAGAAATGGCCTAAAATAAATTTGCCCCCCCAACACCCACCCCCCCCTGGGAGCGACCCTTGCCTACGGGGTCGCTCCCCCTGCGTGACATTGGCGCCAAAAAACAAATCCCCGGTGCCTAGTGGTTTCTGCCCCCTTGGGGGCAGATTGACCTAAAATTGGCCAATCTGCCCCCAGGGGGGCAGAAATGGTCTAAATACAATTTGCCCCCCCAGGGGAGCGACCCTTGCCTGATGGGTCGCTCCCCATCTCTAAAAAAAAGAAACAACAAAAAAAAAAAACACAAAAAAAAAATTGCCCTGGCGCCTAGAGTGTTCTGCCCCCCCCCCCCGGGGGCAGTTCGGCCTAATAATAGGCCGATCTGTCCCACGGGGGGGCAGAAATGGCCTAAAATAAATTTGCCCCCCCAACCCCCAACCCCCCCCCCCCCGGGAGTGACCCTTGCCTACGGGGTCGCTCCCCCTGCGTGACATTGGCGCCAAAAAACAAATCCCCGGTGCCTAGTGGTTTCTGCCCCCTTGGGGGCAGATTGACCTAAAATTGGCCAATCTGCCCCCAGGGGGGCAGAAATGGTCTAAATACAATTTGCCCCCCCAGGGGAGCGACCCTTGCCTGATGGGTCGCTCCCCATCTCTAAAAAAAGAAACAACAAAAAAAAAAACTCAAAAAAAAAATTGCCCTGGTGCCTAGAGTGTTCTGCCCCCCCCCCCGGGGGCAGTTCGGCCTAATAATAGGCCGATCTGTCCCCCGGGGGGGCAGAAATGGCCTAAAATAAATTTGCCCCCCCAACCCCCACCCCCCCCCCGGGAGCGACCCTTGCCTACGGGGTCGCTCCCCCTGCGTGACATTGGCGCCAAAAAACAAATCCCCGGTGCCTAGTGGTTTCTGCCCCCTTGGGGGCAGATTGACCTAAAATTGGCCAATCTGCCCCCAGGGGGGCAGAAATGGTCTAAATACAATTTGCCCCCCCAGGGGAGCGACCCTTGCCTGATGGGTCGCTCCCCATCTCTAAAAAAAGAAACAACAAAAAAAAAAAAACACAAAAAAAAAATTGCCCTGGCGCCTAGAGTGTTCTGCCCCCCCCCCCCCCCCCCGGGGGCAGTTCGGCCTAATAATAGGCCGATCTGTCCCCCGGGGGGGGCAGAAATGGCCTAAAATAAATTTGCCCCCCCAACCCCCACCCCCCCCCCCCCGGGAGCGACCCTTGCCTACGGGGTCGCTCCCCCTGCGTGACATTGGCGCCAAAAAACAAATCCCCGGTGCCTAGTAGTTTCTGCCCCCTTGGGTGCAGATTGACCTAAAATTGGCCAATCTGCCCCCAGGGGGGCAGAAATGGTCTAAATACAATTTGCCCCCCCAGGGGAGCGACCCTTGCCTGATGGGTCGCTCCCCATCTCTAAAAAAAGAAACAACAAAAAAAAAAAAGACAAAAAAAAATTGCCCTGGCGCCTAGAGTGTTCTGCCCCCCCCCCCCCGGGGGCAGTTCGGCCTAATAATAGGCCGATCTGTCCCCCGGGGGGGCAGAAATGGCCTAAAACAAATTTGCCCCCCCCAACCCCCACCCCCCCCCCCGGGAGCGACCCTTGCCTACGGGGTCGCTCCCCCTGCGTGACATTGGCGCCAAAAAACAAATCCCCGGTGCCAAGTGGTTTCTGCCCCCTTGGGGGCAGATTGACCTAAAATTGGCGAATCTGCCCCCAGGGGGGCAGAAATGGTCTAAATACAATTTGCCCCCCCAGGGGAGCGACCCTTGCCTGATGGGTCGCTCCCCATCTCTAAAAAAAGAAACAACAAAAAAAAAAAAACACAAAAAAAAAATTGCCCTGGCGCCTAGAGTGTTCTGCCCCCCCCCGGGGGCAGTTCGGCCTAATAATAGGCCGATCTGTCCCCCGGGGGGGCAGAAATGGCCTAAAATAAATTTGCCCCCCGGAGCGACCCTTGCCTACGGGGTCGCTCCCCCTGCGTGACATTGGCGCCAAAAAACAAATCCCCGGTGCCTAGTGGTTTCTGCCCCCTTGGGGGCAGATTGACCTAAAATTGGCCAATCTGCCCCCAGGGGGGCAGAAATGGTCTAAATACAATTTGCCCCCCCAGGGGAGCGACCCTTGCCTGATGGGTCGCTCCCCATCTCTAAAAAAAGAAACAACAAAAAAAAAAAAACACAAAAAAAAAAATTGCCCTGGCGCCTAGAGTGTTCTGCCCCCCCCCGCCCCGGGGGCAGTTCGGCCTAATAATAGGCCGATCTGTCCCCCGGGGGGGCAGAAATGGCCTAAAATAAATTTGCCCCCCCAACCCCCACCCCCCCCCCCCGGGAGCGACCCTTGCCTACAGGGTCGCTCCCCCTGCGTGACATTGGCGCCAAAAAACAAATCCCCGGTGCCTAGTGGTTTCTGCCCCCTTGGGGGCAGATTGACCTAAAATTGGCCAATCTGCCCCCAGGGGGGCAGAAATGGTCTAAATACAATTTGCCCCCCCAGGGGAGCGACCCTTGCCTGATGGGTCGCTCCCCATCTCTAAAAAAAGAAACAACAAAAAAAAAAAAAAAAAAAAAAAAATTGCCCTGGCGCCTAGAGTGTTCTGCCCCCCCCCCCCCCCGGGGGCAGTTCGGCCTAATAATAGGCCGATCTGTCCCCCGGGGGGGCAGAAATGGCCTAAAATAAATTTGCCCCCCCAACCACCACCCTCCCCCCCCCCCGGGAGCGACCCTTGCCTACGGGGTCGCTCCCCCTGCGTGACATTGGCGCCAAAAAACAAATCCCCGGTGCCTAGTGGTTTCTGCCCCCTTGGGGGAAGATTGACCTAAAATCGGCCAATCTGCCCCCAGGGGGGCAGAAATAGTCTAAATACAATTTGCCCCCCAGGGGAGCGACCCTTGCCTGATGGGTCGCTCCCCATCTCTAAAAAAAAAAAAAAAGAACAACAAAAAAAACACAAAAAAAAAATTTGCCCTGGCGCCTAGAGGTTTCTTCCCCCCCTGGGGGCAGATCGGCCTAATAATAGGCCGATCTGCCCCCAGGGGGGGCAGAAAAGGCCTTCCCAAAAAATTGCCCCCCCTGGGAGCGACCCTTGCCAAAGGGGTCGCTTTGTTGCGTGACATTCGCGCGCAAAAACAAACTCCCTGGTGTCTAATGGTTTCTGCCCCCCTTGGGGGCAGATTGGCCTTATCAAAATAGGCCAATCTGCCCCCAAGGGGGGCAGAAATGGCCTAAATATATATTGCCCCGTAGGGGAGCGACCCTTGCCTAAGGGATCGCTCCCCACCTAAAAAAAAAGAATTCATCACAAAAAAAAAAAAAATGGTCCCTGGTGCCTAGAGGTTTCTGCCCCCCCTGGGGGCAGATCGGCCTAATAATAGGCCAATCTGCCCCCAGGGGGGGGCAGAAAAGGTCTTCCTAAAAAAATGCCCCCCTGGGAGCGACCCTTGCCCAAGGGGTCGCTCCCTTTTGCCAATTTCAAGAAGAAAAAAAAAAATCCCTGGTGTCTAGTAGGGTTTCAAAAGCCGGATTGCAAGCAATCCGGCTTTTGAAACCTGTGAGAGACTTCAAAGGGAAGGAAATACATTTCCTTCCCTTTGAAGCCTCTCGGGGCCCCTGGGAGACCCTGTGACTAATCAGCGCGCACTCGCGCGCTGACGTCACAGGGGGGGTTGGGGGGGTCGGGGGTGGGAGGGGAAGGGCTTCCCCTTCCATCCCTGACTTGGGGGGGTGGGGGGGAACCCCACAGAGGGAGCGAGAGCGCTCCCTCTGGGCTCTGTGCACAGGACGTAATGGTTACGTCCTGGGCACAGCAGCACTGTGCCTCAGGACGTAACCATTACGTCCTGGGCACAGAAGGGGTTAAGTAGTGATTAGATGAAAGCAAGGAAATGCCACACACTGACCTTTATTTTGAGCCGCAAGATGCAGGAATCCTGAAATTATCTGGTCAGGAATCATTGATTCCTGCTGGAGTTACAAATACCATGCAATTGTGAATTTTTATCCCTGGAAAAGTGATTAACCACGCAGACCTGCAATTACGTGTTCCATATCTGTATGGTTTTCACCTAGTCCGTGGACAATACCACTTCTGTTTCTCACCATCATCTACATGACAACCAATCTTGCTTCAGATCATACTGCACCATTGAGGCTGCTACAATACACATCGTAGATGATGCCCTCTTAACCACAGATGAAGATAACCCTCGTCCACTGATATCGTCGGACCTAACAGCTGCCTTTGACACAATTGACTATACCACCATCATAGGCACCCTGGAGCGTCAAATGGAATTCACCTGCATTGTCTGTCACCAGTTTGTTCACATGGCCACCTTCAGGTCACAAAAGATCCTTAGCACACTTCATTGATATCATAATTGGTTAGTGTTTGAGGGTTCTTTTGGGTAAGGGTGGGTGATAGCTCCACACTGAGTCCAAGTGTTGCAGTCAGAGGTGCAGGACGTCAGGGGCCCTACTACACATAGGTTCCACTTTGATTGTGCCACAGCATACCTTAAAACAGGAACCCTAGGCACAAACAAAGAAAGTGTGCCCTATTACATTGAATGAGCTGTCCCCAGGGCAGCCACGAACTTGCAATGTCCTAGGGGCAAGTGAAAAATGAAACAGCTTAGAAGCAGCTGCTCTGTGTTTCACAGTGCAGGCAGCAACCCGCCTGCACATTTGAAGGGGGATTAGAGATTCCCTTGCAAGTGGGTGCAGTGAGTGACTGCACCCGTCTGCAAGGGGATGTCTAGGGAGTCCATAGGACCCCCCTTTCCTCACTCCAGAGCCCTACTTTAAGGGGGCACACAGACAGTATGCCACCTTCTAGGTGGCACATGCTAGTGTGTCTCCGGACAGCTTTGTTGCCTCTGCTCCCTTGTATATATTACGGCGTGGGGCAGAGGCCAAGGAATTCACTAATTTGCATAGGGCCACGCAAAGGGGTGAATACCCTCTGTTGATAGCACAGGCACTGTTTGTGCACCAGTGCTATCTGTATTACAGAAAGGGCCACACGAGCATCTGGAGGCCTTTCTATAATACCAAAGTGCCCTGGGGGTGCTCAAAGTGGGCGCCCATGCCTGTTGTGCCCGTTGGGCACTTTGTACAATACGGCCCCAGGAGTTTCTTTATACAGATTTTAAGTGTGTTGAAAATGTCCACCAAATGTCGGAGGGTAGATGCAAGAAAAAAAAATTCTAAGGGAATGCAACCAATTGTTTGGTAAGAACTTAAAATTAGGTGCTGAGCATTCTCTGACCAATAACCTGCATACAGTGGGGCTGTGGTGGGTTGTGGTCGAATATTCAGATGGTATTTGGAGTCTGTGGGCCAAGATATATAAGTGTGATTGAAGTATTAGATCAGTGTTTGAGGGAACCAGATCTTGTAGTAAACTTACCTGTGGGTATTTGTTCACTAGCGGTGACAAGTGATGGGGATTATGGACAAGAGGAGAAAGTATATAAGAGAGACCTTTCCATTTGTGTGGTAGATGTGGAAATGGTGCCTGTATTGCCCTGGTTTAGGCTAAAATACTAAGTAAGAAGAAAGAGAAGGAAAGGAAAGTTGAGGGAAAGACCAGAGGAGAGCTGTGGTGAGACAGAAGAAGGAGAAAACTGTGGAATACGTTTTTTAGAAGCAATTCGGGGTCTGGTATTGAAATAAAATTTAAGAATATAATCATTAAACTTATTTGTAATGGGTCTCCTGTCCACAGATCACAAGGTTTGACACAGGTGTGAGGAGTCCCCCACTAATTTCAGGAAGGGCCTTAACATCTCTCATTGCCTGACCACAAAAGAAGTTTAGAGGTGTTTGTTTTGTAACATAGCTTGTGCTCTGGCAAAACTGTTTGGCAGTGGTAACATTGTACACCATTGCATACACTTGCAAAATCCATTGTATCCTTACAAATGGCTCAGAATGGTATTATATTCGAAGGAAGTTGCCCTTCATTAAACTTTTTGTCCCTTAATAAAAAGCTGATGTGACTCCTTTGAGCATTAATGCTGGTTATAAAACAGCAAGAATCTTCTCTTGAAACCTTACTTATGCTACCTCTTGTTATTCCTTTCTACAATTTTCCTTATGATGTCATCATCTTATTACTACAAAGAATAAACCCCTATATTGGAAGTCTTGGAGGCAAAAAGTTATAATATGGGTTCAAGACGTATTTGATGGTGTTAATCCCCACTCCTTTCCTCAATTCCAGGTAGCATTTAAGTGTCCCTGCTCATTCTGAAATAAATGTACAATGCTTATAGATATCATTTTGGAAACGTTTCACTCATTACGTTTAAACTCTGGAGTCTCTCCCTCAGACCCACCTCTAATCAAAATAGTGTTTTCCACCCCTAGAGCTTTACTTAGTTGTAAATCATTTTTCACTCCTGAGTTCTCTCACGCTAAAACCCAGATAGAACTTGGCGGACATGTTTGGGAAGTGTTTGAGAAATCTCTTTTTAGAATACAATTTGCTCCAGATTACACACAGCACACATTTTTCAAGAACTACTACCACTACTTAATCTCTATTTTTTTAATAGCATAGGGAATATAAAACCCCTTCATCTGTTGCCAAAGTCTCCAACAATAACAACAGTACCTGTTAGTCTTGTGGTCATTCCACTGAAGACCTCCTGCATCTTATTTTTATATGTCTCCTCACTGCATCTTTCGGGGTGGAAATCTGGTCAACTTTTCACTATTTTTGACATACACTGCTCTATGTCCCCATCATTTCTATTTCTAGGAAGCCTAAGTGAGTTTGTTTCCTTATCTGTCAATGAAAAAAGATTGTTTGATCTTATGTTTGCTTTAGTTCATAAGTTAGATTTAGCTTTTGACTCCATTGGTATACCACACATGAAAAGGGATATATATTGGTTCCCAGTAACTAATTTCTTTGACAAAATTGTTATGCAAAATACCAATTATAAGCTCTCTGAGAATTTTGAGCCACTGTAAAGTTTTATCTTCTCTGCTTATTTAAAATTTTATTTTATCTTCCAAATTTTATTTTAGCTAACTAACCATTTCTTTTTAACGTTAATTTCCCTTATTATTTCTCCAATATGGTTTTCAGTCTCTTTTGACCATTTCATGCTTCCCTCCCCCTCCTGTCTTCTTCTCCTTTTCTTCCCTTCTCTCCCAATGAAATTCATAAAATTATAAACAGCTTTGGTTTCTTTTACTTTGTTTAATATCCTAATTAGCTTAATGTTTATTTATGTACAATCATATGTGTATGTATGTGCCTTTATTCTCAACAAAGTAGTATCAAACAAATAACTTTAAAATATGTACAGCACTTTTTATTCAGTCAATGGAAACTGCAGATTTTCATTGTACCCATAAAAAGTACCATACATTGCCACTTTAAGTCATTTCCAAGATTAAATATTGATTGGTATGTGAAAACATCCAAGTGATTTACAGAAAAGAAAATACAAATAAACATTTTATTTTTACATTTATATGTGTGATCTAATGTATGTGTTGTTTTTTAAAACATGGATTGGGATGTGGTCCCAATCGATTGACAGTGGCTGAGATCAGTTTAAGCATTCCACTCATCCCCTTGTTGTTTTTGCATTTGACGACTTAAGTTCACAGGATTTGCCCAGATGTAGATTTGAGGCTCACTGTGCCAACGGAACCAAGCTATACTTGGCTGAAGAGCCCTATAAAGAGTGAAATCAGTTCTGGGTTGCTTGGGTTCCGGTTCAGTGAGGACCACGCATGGCAGTTCGGGCTGGACTGTTCTCATGAGGAGTGGATCAACACTGGCTTGCTTATGGCTGGGTCTAAACTGAGGTGGCATGGTTGGTGAAAAACATTGGCGAGTAATGTGGGCCAAAGTGATGGCCAGTGGTTGAAATTATTTCAAACATTCCATCCATCACTTTGTTGTTTTTGTTTTTTAAATGTAGCCCCGCAGTAGGGAGATCATGATGATCACTGATACAATTTTCAAATGTTCATAAATTGTTTCAATGCATAGCAACTAAATGGTTTTGACTTCAAATGACATCCTTTGTATCAACTGGATAAGTTAAAAGTATAAATAATAATTTTAGGATCACAGAGCTTCTTAAATAATTTGTGATTTACATAATATATGTTTAATTACATGACAGGTACGTTAAACATGTAATACTCTGCAAAGAATAAAATGATTGTGTATGGCTACAATGTTCCAAAAATGTACACCATTTTGTAGTCACAGACAAAATTAGATAAGCAAGTAGTTATTATATATATATATATATATATATATATATATATATATATATATATATATATATATATATATATATAAATATATATATATCTCTTTCATCAAATGGCCCCTTCTAGGCACGCTATATATATATATATATATATATATATATATATAAATATATATGTGTGTATAAATAGATATAAATATATATATGTGTATATATACATATATATTTATATATATATATATATGTATATATATATATGTGTGTGTGTGTATATATATATATATATATATATATATATATATATATATATATATATATATCATATGCAGTGTATCTCGATTTCGAATGTGAAAAACACTCACCTTACCTCTAAAGTGAGGCCAGTGTTAGGAAGTGACATCACCTCCTGTAGCGTCTCCTCATGTGGTGTTGTTGCGCATTGTATGATAAATAGTCCACTCACTCTTTCTAGGACATGTAGAGATAATAAGCATATTTATTTATAATTATAAATGTATAAAATAAATAATCAGCAGCTGGTTTAAGAGTAAAACTGCAACAATTACACCATAAAGAAACAGATAAAGATGAAACCAGAAGAAAAGTTTCAGAAGCAAGAAGTTCTTTTTGAAAGCTACAAGCAAAGGGTTTGTGGATATTTCTGGAGGGACATAGTTTCATATTCAGGGGGCACTTCCAGAGTAGGATTGGGAGATGGTTCTTTATTTCCTCAGCCTGGTTGGTTCCAGTAGTAAGGATTCAGCACTATAGGGAAGAACAGCTGCCCCCATATTGGGTGAGTTTTTGGCCTATATATTTTGGGGTGCCTCAATGCAGGGCTTTGTGTGTAGTACAGACTACTTTGAATATGCTTCTATCTTCAATAGAAAGGCAATTGTGAGTGGTGAACATTAAAGTAATGTAACTGAAGCATTATACTGTTAACATCAGTCTCGCTGTAGCACTGAGGGTTGCCTTAGTTGGAGCGTGGTGTGTTTTGAGGATTCCTGTGAGTAGTACAATACTATTGGGATGTTGGTTGACTTTGGGTGTGAGCCCTGGTCAAGCAGCAACCACAGTTCCTGTCAGAGTACGGCACCAGAAGTCCCCAAATTAACCTATACTTATCTGCTGATAGCTTGGCACATAGAGGTCAGGTTTAACTTGAAAGCAATCAGTAAAGTATTTTTGCAACACTTCAAACATTAAAACAGTGTAAAACACCACAAAAAAGGGATCCTGCACCCGCTTAGAAAAATAGAATGTAATTTAATAAATACACAAAGTGAAGAGTTCAGAGTAACCGTGTTGGAGCGCAGGCTGGCTATGGGACCCAGTTAAGCCTGCTAAATCAAAATACCTTAAATACTGGTTAGGAGCCTTGCATGGGCCTGAAAAAAAGAAGCATCACGCAGCTGGGGTGAGATGGAGCAAGGCTGCTGTGCAAAATCCTGATGCATCAACAATGAGTATCCTGACAGTGTTTGCTCTGCGAAAACCAGTGTGGATGATGCATGGCACTGTACACACTATGCGTTGGTTCCGATCAATGCAGTAGAGGTGATGCGGAGGTTTGGTGTTGTCATTGAGGCTGCCGTCAGTGAGGGATATGAGTAGCTTGCACCAGGAAAAGCATTGCGCGGTGTTGGTTCTGAAGGTGATTCGCTGATCCCAAGATGTGGCATTGCAACGCTGTTCTGTTGGTTCCACACAATAGCAGTGATTAGCCAGTTCTGTTCCACGCATTAGTTCTGCTCCTACAGCAGAAGATGCATTGGTTCTGCTAGAGCAAGTACCTTAGGCCCACTTCCAAGGGTGCAGGACTGGGTTGGCACCACTTGGCAGGGCGGACTCACAGATGGCAGAGCCCAGGTGCAGGAACAGGGAGTTTGAATTGTTTTTAAGTCCCTGAGACTTCAGATCAGGACCCCAGCCAACTAGCCCTTGGAGTCACTCTGGGTTGGAGAGATCCCAGTCCAGTCCTTCTCACTCCAAGGCAACGAGAGCAGGAGGTGGAAGTCAGCAGTGCAAAGCAGACGTCCAGCAAAACAGCAGTTCATCAAAGTTGCAGCCTTCAGCAGCACAGCAGTCCTTCTTTTTAGAAGAGTATCCACAGGTCCAGAAGTGTACCAAAGTGGTAGTGTCTGTGGCCCAGTATTTATACTTTGGAGCCTGTTTCTGGAAGGTGGGATAAGCTTCAAGACAGTGACTTTGAAGTGCAAGGAATAACCTTCCTCCCATGTCCTGGCTCCAAGCTGGCAGAAGTGACGATACAGAGTCATTAAGCCTGTTGTGTGTGGACAGAACACAGCCTATTCAGGTGTAAGTGAGGCTGTGTACAACTCTTCCCTCCCATTCCTATTAAGTCACACCTAAGCTTTCATTGTGTGTGGCTGTCTAGGAGGAATACACAAAGTCCAACTGCCAACTACACCCAGACATGTGACCAGAGACAGGGTGCAGTCACCAAACGGCAAAGGCAAGAAAATGCCAACTTTCTGAAAGTGTCATTTTCAGGATTGCAATTTAAAATCTGACTTCACGGTAAGTTATGATTTTAAATTCACTTGCAGAGTTTTTGGAATTCGGGAACTCTGTGCTGCTCTGCTGAGTTGTTTCCATTTGCACGGGCGAGATTTATTTTTGGCATGCACTTGTGTCACAGTATTCTCAGGGTGCTAGCGAGAGCGCATGATACTTCACACCCACTTGCTCTGCTTCTGGCCACAACAGCACCAATATAGTGCCGCTATCTAGCGTGAACACACCTCAAGTATATTTTGTACTTGAGAAGCAGCTACATCAAATTTAAAAGACATTTTTTGTGGGTTTTCTTCTCCAAATGGACCTTTCAAGTTGTTGTTTAATGCACTAAGACTTTTATTTTTTTTCAACAAGAAGGAAGTGCCCCAGAGACTCTAAATTCTTGTTGCTGTCCAGCAGGTTTTGTCCATCTCTTGGTCAGTTTTTACTTGGAATTTTAGGTGGAAGGATCACTTTCTGTCTGCTGGATGTATACCCTTGGTTTTAAATAAGTTGCTTTAGTGATATCATACAAGCAAGTTCAAAAACTTTTGTTTAAGAGTGTTGTTCGTTTGATAGGGCATGCACCAGTATTTCTTTGTACTTTTATTTGATTTTTGAATTTCATTATGGTGGTTGACCTGACGTACAAGTAGGGGCCTAGTTATGTTTTTTGTGTTTCATTTTCATCTTTTGAAAAGGGAAAATGTTGCACAATTCAGTACCTTTTCCCCATGCTTGTTACATTAGCAATATTAATTTCTTTACCATGCGGTCTAGTCTTCCAATGGGCCATCGAGCCAGTAGGCCCAGTACTAGTCATCAGTGCATGAAATAAATGTTTTTGTTGTATATGTTTTTAAAACTTCTTTAGGGCAGGGGTGGCAACGATTAAATTAAACATGTTGGCAATTGTTTGTATTTCATGTTTTTTTCTACAAAAAGTATATATGTGGGGTAATATTTGATGCTACAGGAGGATATGTGCTGTTGTACATTTTTTGTAGCTCAGTTACCTTTTGTGAATTGCATTGCTAAATTAATGGTAGTATTTTCTACAGTATTACCGTCATGTCTCCTTTTTCTGGCCAGTGTGTGTATTTGTCATCAGCCCTCATTAGTCTTTGTCCTCCATGCCATGTGGCCAAGGGCCATTTTCTTTATTCTGTATCCATAGGCCTGGATGTGTTGTGTGTTTTTCATGCCACCTTGCTCATTCTTGTTGTTTGACCATATGGCAGGTGGGCATTTTGTGCAACCAGCTGGTGTGCTTTTTGCCATATGCTTGCATGTGGTCTTTGTTCCCCATGTCTCCTTACTCACTGTTGTTGTTTGACCATGTGACTGGCAGCCTTTTAGTGCATCCAGCAAGTGTACCTTTGCCATAGTCTTGCATGTGTTCTTTGTTCCCCATGCCTTTTTGCTCGCTGTTGTTGTTTGACCATGTGGCTAGTGGCCATTTTGTGTATCCAGCCAGTGTGTTTCTGATATAGGCTTCCATGTGTTTTTATTCCCTATGCCTCCTTGCTCACTATTGGTGTTTGACCATGTGGCTGGAGGCTATTTTGTTCACCCAACCAGTGTGCCTTTGTGATACACTTACATTTGTTCTTGTTCCTCACACCTCCTTGCTTGATAATGTTGTTGTTTGACCATGTGGCTGGTCGTCATTTTGTGCATCAAGCCAGTGTACCTTTGCCATAGTTTTGCATGTGGTATTTGTTCCCCATGTCTCCTTGCTCTCTGTTGTTGTTTCACCATGTGGCTGGAGGACATTATGTGCATCCAGCCAGTGTGCTTTTGTCATAGGCTTTCTTGGATGGATGTGATATTCTGGATATTATCAATATGATTTTGATGAATAGTGCTTATATTACATGCATTTTTTCATATTTCACCTAGCCTCACAACAGGTTTCTTCTCATATTCCCATACAAACATCAGCAGTCATTTATTGTTTTTTATTTTATTATTTGTTTTAATTTTTACATACCTTTTTATTTTAATTTTATTTAGATTGTCTTAAATGTTATTTTAGTTTTTTTAATTTGTATTTGAGATTTTTTTTACATTTTTTTTATTTGTTTATTATTATTATTATTATTATTATTATTATTATTATTATTATTATTATTATTATTATTATTGTTATTATTATTTTGCATGCTGCCTTGATCCATCCATCCACCATAGGTGATCAGCCTCATCTATTTTTAGGTATAATTCCATTTCCTCCTGGACACCCTGCCTGCGGTGCACTGCAGACACATCAGAATCATTCATTTTTTTAATGATTATTCCGTTTCCCCCCAGATCACCTTGCCTGCCATAGGCACACACTACTTTTTTTCAAAGAGTATTCCATTCACCCATGCACCTCCCTGACTGCCACAGGTGTCTCCTTTAAAACAGATGGACATAAAGCAAAGAGCTATATCTTTATGTTGTGTTATCCTGATTGGAAATTACATTTTATGGTATGTTGGTGTGGTTAGACTTTAAAGTGGTTGATTTATTATGACCAAGTAACCAACCACACTAATATTGCCTTTGTCTGTACTAATTCAAACTTCAACAATGCCACATTTGATTAAATGTTTTTCTTGCTTGTTTGCTTTTAGGTGCCCAAGAGAAGAATAGACATCACCAGCAGTACTGCCAGATAGAAGGCCTGTACAGTTACAACAGTCCTCCAATCTCTTCCACTTCTACAGTTTAGTGCCATTCCCAACTGAAAGCTTTAGGATGGCCCCAAAGAAAGTTGCTGCTAAGAAAGTGGTCAGGGTAAAGAAGCAGCTTTCCACCAGAGGGGCGCCAACCACAACATTTTTGGGAGATATATGCATGCTGAGCCCGCCTCCACAGAGGAACCTGGGAGCATCACTCCTGCAATCAACAGCACCACCCCAACTTAAGCCCAAGACCATGTCTGTTAGTGAGTCAGCCAATGCAATCATGGTATCGCTGATGAGCAGTGACGTTTAATTGAATTTGTCCCTTTCACAAAGTAGTGCACAATTGCTTCAGGAAAAAGAGCAAAGTGGACAGCAGCCACAGCGAGCAATAGAAGAGCTTACTGAAATTGGAGCAGAACAGAAGGCCAAGCTTCCTGCCAAGCAAGAACCTCCTCTTTTAGAATCCTTGGCTCCCAGATCTCCAGCATGGAAAAGGCACTCACTCCACCATTTTCTTCAAGCACCCTTTCTGATGATGAGGATGGGACATGGAGTGGGCCGTGGCAGAGCCCGGAAGATGGCAAGAGAGACAAGGGGAAAAAAGTGTCTGAAAACATTAGAATTATAAAGGGGATGAAGAAGAGGATGACGATCATAAGGCAGTCATTGTGGTAGCTGGCACAGAGGAGTCCAACATTACTTCTCCTATTGAACCTGCTCTGAGCGATGTGGCATAAGTTGCACTGCCAGCTCCCATATTTGTAAGGCCCCAGCTGAGACCTGCTCCAATCCCTACCTTGGTAGAAGCATGCACTGCAGAGAGCCAATCAACATCACACCAACCTATCTCCAACTCTTCTTCAGGCATTGGCAGTGGCCCACTAAGAAAATACTCCTCCCGAGTTTGGGACTTTTTACACTTAAAAAACAGAAGGAGAATATTGCAAATTACTCCATTTGCCATGCAAGTGTCCATCGAGGTACGCCTGGCCCACATTATGGTACTGGAGGCCAAAAGGCCCATAAGAAAAAACAACATCATGCAATCCAATGGGAGAAGCACATCAAAAACAGCTGAACGTTGTGGTGAAGAAGAGTGTGACATCATCAGAAAATGCAGGCCCATCTGTAGCAGTGTGCCAAAATCACCTACCTCAGTGACCACACAAGGGCACAAGAAGACTCAGAGTCAGATGGAGACCCCAAGGCATACAGTGACTGCCCCATGAAGCACTTTGAGTCTACCACCACCTATTTCTTGACAGACATCTGCATCAGTGGCCCCAGAAAAGAAGAAAATCCAGGCTACTATTACAGACATGTTTAGGTAGGAGGGGCCCTATGACCCAACCTCCCAACGGCACCTTTGTTTTATAGGGAGCTGGCAAAAATATTAGCACTGGACATCCTCCCTTTTCTTTTGTAGGAGTGGGATTCCTAGAATTTTTGGCAGCCATATCCCTGAAATGGAAGGTTCCAAGTAGAACCTATTTTGCCAGAGTTGCTGCATCACAATGTGCTGGAAATTGTTGGACAAGCCTTGCAGCAAAGTGCTGTTCACACGATCCACCTGACGACAGACATGTGGACCAGTTGTCAGGTGACTGACTACATGTACATCACTGCATACTGGATCTCTTTTGCAGAGGTAAAGCAAAAGCTATCTACAGGTCTTGGCCCTGAAGAACGTTCTTAGAGCATTTGGTGGCATGCAACAGTTTCCATGTTCACCATGGAGAAATCACATACAGTTGCAAACATCTAGGTCAAATTTAACAGCAAGGTGTCTTAATGGCTGTGTCCCAGAGGTCTCAGAACTGGATTTGTTGCCACAGACAATGGCAGTACCATAGTCAAGGCAATGGCAGATGGTGGCTAATTCAGGAGCCCGTGTTTGGCTCATTGCATCTACCTGGTTGTGCAAGACTTTCTCAAAAAAGAAAACATAGTAAGCAGCATACTGACCACCTGCAGAGGAATATGCACTCATTTCAGCCATACTTTTAAAGCCCAGAAGCAGCTACGGATTATTCAGCATGCTAGTAGAGTACCAGTTAAAACCATGATACAGGAGATTTCAACACATTGGAACTCAACCTGTTATTTGTAGCAACAACTGTTTGAGCAGTACAGACAGATCAATGACTATGTCATTCAAAGAGGAGGGAAATCAATGACCATGGTTGTAGGCAAATGGAGCCTAGTCAAATGCCTGACACGTATGCTACTCCCATTTGAGGTTTTCACACTGGAAGTTAGCAAGGAGGACAGTACAACGGGCCAAGCTAACCTGTTGTTGTATCTTCTACAGTTCCAGCTAAAGAAGGTGTCTGAAAGATTTGTAGTTGCAGGTGTGAACAAAAACTCAGAAGTGCATGCCTTCGTTGAGAGATTATTCATTCATGTGAATTATAATGCAAGGCTGCAAACTTACGTCATCTTGTCTAAAGAGTACATCTGTGTCACACTACTTGATCCACAGTAGAAAACAATTCTGCCCACTTTAATTCCTTTTTATGAAGGGGATGATTCAAAATACAAGAGGATTGTTGAGGTAGCCAGACACCTGGAAGATGAACAGCTGGAACTGAGAGTCCCACTTCGGAGTTTTGGTGGGCCCCCTTCAACTACCAGAGAGGTCAGTCTAGTCTGACAGCAGCCAACACCAGCATTAAGAACGCCGGCAACAACAGCAACAGAAATATTGAGCCAAACCTCTGCATTGGCTTGGTTTCAAGTGGCAGGTCATAAGTCCAGTGCAGACGTAAAGGCAAAAATTGAGCAAGTGGCAGTACCAATGTCCATTCAGAGGATGTGAAATGGCATCAGTGCAAAGTTTAGAAAGATGTTTTTTTTACTAACAAAAATAAACCTACCCTCTCTACCCAGAACAGGCCCACCCTTCTCCCACATCTCTTCCCCGTCCCCAAGCAATGTAAAAATATCAATATAATTGTCTGTAATGAAAAATTCCATGCCCAAATTCCCACCATCTCCACCCATAACAAAACTTCCTCCCACCAAAAAAACTAAATAAAAAAAGCTATATGAGGTCATTCTCAATGGGGGTCCTCAGGTGTTGGATCTGGTCCTCGAGGCATGCCATCCTATAGCCCAAGCACACCAGCTCGCACAGCCCCAGGCAATGGTGTAGCCAATCTGAAAGGGGGTGACAATGGTGGTATGGGGACGGGCAGCTTCTGGAGGCTGGAGGTAAAGGTGATTGTCTGATGGAAATGGGTTCCTGAGCAGGAGCATGAGCCAGGCCTTCCTCATCCACCAACTACTGCTAGTGTGCCCAGATGGCCTCCAGCCTCTGCCACCAGAGCTTTGCCACTATCTCCTGCTGGGTCATGGTAGTGGTAGACCAGCAGATCAAGAAATAAAAAAGACAAATTGTAAAGAATGCCCTGTGCAACAGAGTAAATAAATGTTTTTTTTTAAATTATACAGTATGAGTATGTTGCTGGTCCCCCGAGGGCGTTGGCATTTTTTATGTGATTAGGAAGGTCACAGGGGCATGATTTTAGCAACACATGCCTCAAATAAAACCAATGACTAGCTGTAAAGAGGCAGCATAAGATTAAAAAACAGAGTGTTTCTTTTCTTCTAAAGAATTTCTTTAAAAAATTAAACTACACCGACACTTTGTGTGGAAAAAACAAAAATAACTCTGATTAATGAGTAAGGCATCATCCACTATGGAGTACAAGTATACTATTCTTGTTGTGCTAAATGACTGGAAGTGCACTAGCTAGCACATCTGATAAAAATGTGCTACTCTCTGCAGTCTGCAGTTGGGGCAGCTGCGATGGATAAAAAACTACTTTGATTCCGGTGGCCCTGCTCTGCTTCAAATACTTTTCAATTCTACCCTGGCTCCAGAGAGGCAGATGAATATTATGACACCTCATGCGGATAATAGATATCCTGCCTGCCATACGTAGACAATGGGAAAAATGATGCACTGCGGTGTCGTAGTTTGGACTCTTGCTCTGAGCAAGACTGCTGGTCTCAGGATGACAGTACTTTTGTTCGTAGGTGACTAAGCCTCTTCCTACAACTATTTGTAACTGTTGTCCAAACCTTACCAGCTTACTAGCAGTACCTCACCGAAAACACAATAGTAAAAGGTGATTTGTAGCAGTCGCTTACGCATGGACTCAAAATACAATATCTCAGGGTTGTCGTGGTTAAACGGAAATTACCCTTTTCTCACAGATTTATAATGTCTCATACAAACAAAGGCAATAACACAGATGCAGTAAAGTTATAATCGTTTTTATTCAACATAACTGCAATTTGTGATAAGTTGCATGAACTGCAATGATTAGGATAATGAATATACCAAGCAACAGTATTGTAAAGAGGAGAGTCATTGTTATAAAGATCCCTACCATTATGCAATATAAGATAAAAATATATGTATATGTAAAAGATGGAATAAGCCCTAATACCCTAAGGAGAGTAAGTCTAACCTCCTACCTAAAAAGGAAGAGCTGGGTTCGTTAAACCTAATCTGCCAAAACCATGTCCATGAGAAGAGCCCCCAACCCTCGTTACCTTGGAATGAGGTCTCTATCTCAGACTCCGCAGGGACACGAAGACTGGATCAGTGTCAAGATGACTGCAGCATCGGTATCAGCGATGGTGGCGATGCCCTCTGGTCGGAATCCCTCTGATTATTTGTCTGAAAGTGTGTTGTATTTATACAGATCTACAAGGTCCCCTCACATAAGTGTTATTCATAACAATAGATAACAGGCATGCTTGGGACGGCAATTAATATCAACAATCCCTCGAAAGTATAGAGAGGGAAAATCCCTAGGTGTGAATGCCTACGGTATGTTTGTCTTTCGTGCTTGATCTTGACGCCTTGGCCCAATGACACTGATAATAGAACCCATAACAAGTGGCCTAACTATAAACTAGGCCGCCATTTTAAAGGAAATAAATAATTAAATGGACTATGACAGAGCAAGCTAAGTAGGTTAAAAGTCACTGGGTGACGGGAGCACGAGTTTACAAGCCTACGGCTAAGCTAACTCCTGTTATCCCGCTAAAACAAACTAGGATTCACTACACCCTCCCCATTGCCGTAACAGGTATGATGAAGGTAAGGAAACCCAAGCGCTAAAAAAGCTGCTACTAAACCAAAAAGCCAAAAAACGCTAATAAAAACTCAAGCCAAAAAAATGTACGTAATGACAAAAATAAATGCTGTGTGTTAAAATATGTTTTTTTTCTTTTTTTTAAAAACAATCGGAGATGTTAATATCAACCATGGCAAGTATAGCAAACTTTCAGTTAAATTGCTAGTTTTTAGAACCGGGAACTGGCAAGCTAATTCACCAAATTATGTGCTATATGCAGGATCTTGAAGAATGTCATCGAAGTCACCATTTAAGGATCTTAAAAATGAGTCAACATCGTCTGAAGTGAAATTCAGAGCTGGACGGACAAACGGATCCACCGAGCAGAAGTGAGCCATATTCATCGGTGTATCGACACTCGCTGCAGCGTCCTCATCCATGTTAGTTTGTATAACAGAAGGCTCATAGGTGGCCTCGCGGAGCAACCTCAGTCTCAAGGGGCATGACCGTGTATGAACCCTCATCGGGGACATCAGCAGTTCGTGGTCCACAGGAGATGTTGGTGCAACAGCAAGACAGACCATAAGCAGATGTTCAAAGAGACACCATATGCAGCGGAACACCGGTTGTACACACCATAGTAGAGGCCGGAATGACAATGACCAGTCAAACTCTAGTTCCACCAGCAGAGGTGTACTGAAGATCCGAACCATGCGTTCACGGCACAGCGGTGTTGACGGGAGCGGCTCCATTGCTCTGTGTCGCTGGAAAAAAACAACCACCGCGAATCAGAAAATATAGCAGTAGTAGTCCGCCAATTAAAGCCAAAATATTTGGAAAGCCACCAAACACACTGGAAAAGAGTGAATGGATGGCTGATGGGATGACTCCGAAGACAGTCTGGAAGATGGACACGAAACCAGACCCGACAGCCTTAAAGAAATGAACAATCCCAGTGGTGCTTGAAGCATTGAATATTCTCAATACCAACTCTCCAAAGTGTATGGGGAAATCGGTATTTAAAAGGGATTGTATCTCGGCTGATGATCTCGCAACCTGGAGAGCATACGTCTCTTTTGCGGATGTCAAGGCGACCTGCTTTTGAAACAATAGCGCCTTCAGTCTACTCAACTTGTCATAGTTCACATTAATAGTATCAATGTGGGGCCACATTTCAGATACTTGTATCTCTCGTGTGGGGGGAAACAAAACATGGCCACAACACGTAACGACCTTTGTGACTGAGATTGCGTAGGCAATTCCAGGTCGCAAGCCGCAACAGCTGTCATCGCTCAGAAGAACATAACTCCCATTAGAAAGAACATGAAACACTGAACGAATCAAGGGGACGGGAGTACCCTTCAGAAAACAGGCCAAATTTGCGACCCCCGCATTGCAAAGACCGTGAAGAGACACCTGTTTGCATATCATGGAATGACGAACATTAGTCTCACATTCACTTCCGCTAAGAAAGACCTCTTGTTCGCCGTTCAGACATCGATACTCAAAGGGCAACTCCCACTCTTCCTTAATAAAGCTATCACCTAGCCGTTCATATCGTCCCACTGCAAGATGTTTCAGGCAGCTTGAGAAACGAAACGTTGAAAACGGTAAATTAATAATGCCGTGTAAGAGCCAGATAGTTGAAGGACTCTCTGCTACCGTGAAGGGCAACTTATCTAATTTTTCTACTTGAAGCAAGGTGAAACAAGCCTCTCTTTTAGCCATTGTCACTTGTTCCCCGGAAAAATTAAAAGTAGCAAATAGTTCACTCCCATTAAGGTATTTCCATGGAATGTGGCCACTTTTCAGTGTCTGTAATGCCCAACTCAGCTGCATGATGGAACGCAGCTGTGTTTGCCCATGATATAACCGAGACAAATCAGTCTGAGTGATATCAATAGCAGATGACACTATATTCGACAGGGAATAAATCCTGTTGGAAAGCGTGTTCATGCCATTGTCGACAACAGCTAATGTATTTTCCAAATTCTCTTTATCAAGTTGCCGTAAACGTGCAGCAGCCTCAATTTGAGAAAGTTTCCAAATTTCATTATACATGGCATATAAAAACCGTTTCGAGTGTTGCTTTCTAGGACCTAATAGGAAATCTTGTAGGTCTATACTGTCAGAAAGAGTATTCAGGTGTTGTTTCACCGCTGTTAAGGTGTTCGTTTGTACCCATTGTTGGCACAGCTTGCCCACACTGTAAGTTGTAATTATACCATCATGCTGACCTGACAAAAAGCGAGGGTCTGGTCTATGAATGGAAAAACCCCCTGAAGAGTTCAAAAAACGCCTTTGACACTCATCAGTATCGGTGGGCCATACCAACCATCCCCCGGGACTGGAAAGTGAAGAATTATAGTCACCACCCTTAACCAATGCATCTAGCCTATCCTCAGAAACATTTAGAAAGTGTTGCCAATCTTTACATTTTGTCGGTGTAGGGATACTGGGCGTGTTTAGATCCTTTATTTTAGCTAATCCCAGACATGATGTCTGCTCAACAGTGTCATTTAAAAAAATCATTTGCACACGAATTAAGCAAGCTCGAAACAAAGCCTCCCTAGCCTGTATCTGCCAATCTTGCGTCCCCCATACACTCTTCAAATCGATAGTGTTCTTCCAATATTCATAACCCTCAATTGAAAGTCGGGAAACAAAGGGATCTGAATAAATCAGTTTGGTATCTGTTAGCAACAGTTTTCTAATGTGTGTCTCAGGTAATTTACAATAATATGATTCAGCTTTCGTTGTATCCTGCCCAGACAAGTATGTGAATTTGTCACTGTAATACTGTGGACTCCCCACCCGTGGTGTTGAACAATGTTCCCATTGTGTGTAGTTAAAAAGAGGCCTATATCTAGTTGCACGGTGCAGGTAGTGATGTCCCCAATTATTATAGCAGAACATTTCACCATAATTCATTGTAAAATCATATACATCATCACTTCCAAAAGCGGAGTAGTCCTTCATTTCAGTTAGCATGGAATCCACTGTTTGGACATCCCAATCATCAGAGACAACATTAGGTGTAATAACATCAGACATAGAAATTTTGAACACGTATGGTATTTGAATTATCTCTGTAGGCCCGTATATATCGAACGGAACTTTGTCCCAAACAATCCCATCAGAAATTGGAATAGCTGTAATATTGACAGGGGACAAATCACGTCGGACCTTATGTGATGAATGATGCAGTGTTAAAATTACATCAACAGGCTCCACTGAGGAGCGATCAGCAATATAGTGACCATTAATTAGTAAAAAGAAAACAGTCACAAAACCAATCCATAAAAACAATGCAATAAATGTCAAACAGAACCAGAGATAGTTCCATGGATATATCAAATAGTTCTTTTTAAGCCATTGATAGAACTTGCTACCTCTGGAAAGTTTGTCAGTCTCAGTTGAGGATGAATCTGAAGAAAAATCATCAATGTCCACAAAATAGCCAGAGGAAGTCTCTGCAAACACAGGACTCATCGAATTCCCATCCACTGTTCTTGGAGGTTCATGATAGATGACGTTACCAGTCATGGAAGTGTTCGTGTAAAATACAGCCAAATCCTGTAGTGGTGTGTTCTCCGAAGTTGTTACAGGAACCAACAAAAGTTCATTTTCCGCCCTCCCCATGGTCGAGGAAGTGTCTGGAACAGCAGCTGACATAGTTGCATAGTCAGTAGTAGCGATTGTCATCCTACTATGTAGAGGGATGTCCTGTTGGGTAGTGAGAGGGGATCGGGAACTACCCAAGGGACCTCCTGGTCTACTGTGAAGAATCGGCCACATGGTGTAATTTGATGTCATCAATGGAGATGAATCTGTTTGATTTGGAACCAGACAATGGCGGAAGGATGACAGTCCTGGTGCCTTTTATCCCCAAGACCGGTACAGGTGCTCTGTATGCGGGACCAAACTCTTTTCTCACAGCGATCTTCTCACAAACCAGATCCCCAACGTTAGGAATCCAGCCAGTCGAAGTTTTCGCCAAATCCCTTATTCCCAAGGCGGCAGCGCTTGCAGATGATTTATCATCACGGAATTGTTGAAGCTCCTGTAAAACAGCGAGACTTTCTTTTATGTCAAATGGTGTTTCTGCTGCCACCATACCAGGGGCATCAAGATCGGGAACATACATAGTTGTCCCAAAGAGAACCTCATATGGAGACTTGCCCCTCAAGGACCGTCTTGGCAGATTATTCAGTGCTCTCTGGACCCCATATAGGTGATGTAACCAACTACGGCCTGAACCTAATACTCGAGCTGTTAAGGACTGCTTTAGATCACGATTCCGCCTCTCCACGACCGAATTTCCCTCGGGATGGTATGGTGAGGAGTAGTGAAGTTCAACACCCATCGTCCTCATGGTGTCCCTGAAAGCCTTAGAGGCAAATGCAGGGCCCTGGTCCGAATGGAATGCTGCAACCGCATATGTACCGATAAAGATCAGCAAATTTTTTATAACAGTCCGGGCGTCAGCCGACCGCTGTGGCCATACCCACAGGAATCTAGAACAGGAATCTACAGCCACTAAAATGTATTTGTATGCACCATCAGGTTGCAAAGGACCACAATGGTCCAGGTACACACAATGGAGTGGTTTGTCTGACACTAAGAGAGATGTCTGCGGAGGGCGTCTGATAGTCGAGCCCTTAATCTGCTGACAAATGTCACAGCAAAGGACATACTGTTTAGTCCGTCTGCATAGACCAGGCCACCAGTACCGTTGTTGTAGAATGGTGATAGTGGCCTGTATACCAGCATGTGCAGAAGCGACACCCTCATGTGCAGCTGTAATCAATTCCAATCTCTGATCTTCATTTGGGATCACTTGATCACCAACATCTGGAATTGTTGCAAAAGCAACATTCTGTGCACTGATATGATATGTATAGTTCGTAGGGTATCCTTTCGGAAGGGGCTTGCCTGCAGCCGAGGCTTTAAGAGCAAGCAGTATTTCATTATCCAACCTCGTCCGAGAACGAGTCACTGCAGCCACAGAAGCCGTAGCTACTGATGCTTTGGCTGCTTTGTCAGCCAACGTATTACCGGCAACATGTATTCCTACACGTTGGTGCCCCAATGTATGAACTACATGGACACATGGCAGCTTATCCTTAAGATCAGCCACCCTTCCCCACAATATTTTGTGTTTAATGGTGTTCCCTTTAGGATCTCTAAACCCGTTCAGTATCCAATGATTGAGGTATTCATTGTATGACTGGATGCAGTAATACGAATCACAGACGATCAAAGTCTGTGTTGCTGGCTCTGAATGTTCGAGCGCTAGAAAAAGAGCCTTAAGCTCGGCCAACTGGGCTGTGCAGTCCCCTAAGGTCTGAGTGTACGTGTTATGAGGATGAAAAACTCCGTCTTCCATTACCCTGCACACGGCTGCGCAAGCTGCCGAGTATTGATGTTTAGTACCCACACCCGGTTGTGCCGATCCGTCAGTGTAAATGATGGTATCATAACTGTCTATTGGCAATATGTGTAAGGGAGCGGGGTACTCCTGTTCATACTGGAGAAATTCTTGTGTCTGAAGTCTTGGGTCAAACACATAATCAACATCAGTGGCGGTCAGAGATGTTGCCCATTGAATCCAGCGTGGATGCAATGCCTTAGCGTTAGGAACGCTCGCTTTAGTGACAGCCTCTAAGGCCGGAACCGGGGAGACAACAACAATGCGTTTTCCCTGGGCAAGCGGTCTCTCCTTTATGACGGCAATCTGAACTGCCGTCAGAATTTTTTCAGTAGGAGCAAAACGTTTTTCTGCATTGGAGTACAAATGGGATTTGTATGCTATTGGCACTGTGTCACCCTCGTTAAAGGTGACATAGGTAAATCCTAGGGCACCAGCTATTATTCTGATGACCAAATTTGTTTTATTGTCCCGTGTGTACAAGTGTCTAGCTTCTAGCATGTCTCGTTGTATGTCCCTTAGGATGTGTGTATGTTCAATTGTCCATCGCCTGCCAGAATAATTGGGCTGAATTAAGTCATATAGTGGTTTTACGCGTTCAGCATAATCTGGAATATATGTTCTGCCAAAATTAAAGAAACCCAGTAATGACTGTAATTTCTTAAGCGTGTTCGGAGGCTGTAGCTGAGCACACTTCTCTAGGAAGTGTGGGGCCAGGCTCTTCCCCTCGTTTGACAGTTCATATCCTAGGAACAATACACTAAGAAAGGCTATCTTGCTTTTCTTAAAATTAAATTTATATCCGAAGGCGGCAAATCCCAAAATTATCCGATCGACCCTGGCAAGATGAATGTCAAGGGTGTCATCAGTGAGATAGATATCATCCACATATGATAATGCCTCGGAATCAAGCTCCTGTAAGATTGATGTGACACGGGCCGAAAACAGTCCTGGGCTGTTTTTATAGCCTTGGGGTAAACGACAAAAGCGTTTCTGAGAACCATAGGAAAATGCACTTAGGTCTCTACTTTCATGTGCTAAATTCTGGCAGAAAAAACCATTAGATATATCCAATGTAGTTTTGTATTTTTTACGCACTATATTATTAATTAGCGCTGTGCTGTGTCAATTTTGTATAGCATAAGTGCGTGCATGACTATTCAAGTGCCTATAATCAACCACTATTCTATATGAATGATCATGTTTCGCAACGGGAAATAGCGGATTATTCATTGCCGATGTACAGGGCTCAATTACTCCCTGGTATTCAAGTTGTGACAGTATCTCCGTCACTGGAGCTTTTGCTTCATGTTTAACAGGGTATTGTGGCTGCGGGTGTGGTGTAGACCGAACGGGAATAACATGGCAAGGAGAGTCCTTGTCCCATCCTACATGATTGCGGTACAATGCAGGTGCCTGCGCTAAAGCCCATTCAGCAGCTAATGCTCGTTTGTCTGTCTCCGGAACAAGATCGGAGAAAGAAGGCAAAATGACATCTTCCCCATGTGGGAGCATGCGGACATGTTCAGGTGGCCAGTCTCTCTCGGCCAACAGGATATCACTAGTAAGTTCATCCCAGAATATTACACTAATAATGCGTTCCACGTCTCACTCTATCTGAATTGTTAAATCAAAAACCCGATCGGGTGGAAGTACGCGGCCATCCGCCGTTTCAACTGCGATGTAATCGCTAGTTGCTGTCGCATCCAGATGATCTTTCAGATTCTGGCGACATATCGTGACCTCTGCCGCGCTGTCCAACAGAGTCACTGCCCACTTCTTGTTCCTCAACAGTGTTCTCAATACTACTGGCATTTTTAATGGTCAGTTCAGCCACTTTTTTCTTTTTACATTGTGGCTTTTGTTGAGGAGTCTTTTCTTCTTTTTTAACAGTAGACTGTGGCGAGTCTTTCTTTTCTTTCACGTATTCCGGACGTCGATCTTGACGGCCCCCTCTCTCGCTACGTCTATCCGGTGCGTCCTGAAAGGAAAGAGAAGGACGTGAATCAGTATATCTGTCCGGAGTTCTAATGTTATCCCTATTTCTGAGATTATGGCCCTCATTCTGACCCTGGCGGTTCTCTACCGCCAGGGCCAACGGGGGCGGGAGCACCGCCGACAGGCCGGCGGTGCTCCCTTGGTCATTCTGACCGCGGCGCTTTGGCCGCGGTCAGAACGGGAAAACCGGCGGTCTCCCGCCGGTTTTCCACTGACCTTAGAATCCTCCAAGGCGGCGCAGCTCGCTGCGCCGCCGAGGGAATTCTGACCCCCTCTACCGCCATCCTGTTCATGGAGGGAAAGCCGCCATGAACAGGATGGCGGTAGGGGGGGTCGCGGGGCCCCTGGGGGCCCCTGCCGTGCCCATGCCAATGGCATGGGCACGGCAGGGGCCCCCGTAAGAGGGCCCCGCAAAGTATTTCAGTGTCTGCCTTGCAGACACTGAAATACGCGACGGGTGCCACTGCACCCGTCGCACCTTCCCACTCCGCCGGCTCGATTACGAGCCGGCATCCGCGTGGGAAGGGAGTTTTTCCCTGGGCTGGCGGGCGGTCTTTTGGAGACCGCCCGCCAGCCCAGGGAAAAACTCATAATACCCTCCGCGGTCTTCAGACCGCGGAGCGGTATAATGGAGGGCGGGATCCTGGCGGGCGGCCTCCGCCGCCCGCCAGGGTCATAATGAGGCCCTATATCTCCTTTCGGAGTACTCCGGATGAGGAGAATCAGCTCTTTTGTTTCTCCTATCCTTGAAATCTTTTTGTTTTTCCCAGCGCTTCTTAGAGCCCTCTTGTGCCTGCTTCGTACCATCCTTATGGGTGGTACTTGGTATGTCCAATTTTTTAGGTTTGGCTCCAAGCCCATCCCGTCCTATACTAGTATAGGTATCAGAGATTATTTTGGGTAGCTGTCTCTCTTTTTCCTGGTGTGGAGTTTCCCTGAGACGCTGGCGTATCGCCAGTGCTACTGCTTCCCCTTTAATATTACTCAATATTATCGAGGAGACGGCGTCAAAATTACGCATCAATTTCATCCCCAGATCTAGGGCCGGTGCAGCCCCATGCTCATTTTGTATTTGTTTCAATACTTCCGGCAAATTGGCCAGTGTAGGGGTACCATGCGTGGTAGTGTAAACGGCAGCGAAGACTGTACCCCAAGTGGCACATTCATCAACCGAGGGAACCATCCCGAATGGCAAGCACATAGTGAGTAATCTATGTTTCTCCTGTGGCCCCGTATGGGGGAACACAGCTTCCAGCTGATTTGTTTTCTGAGCAATCCAGAACAGTATTTTTTCTCGATCCGATGGCACTTTACCCATAATGGTATGCACCGTTTGTGAATTAATCCCAGTAGCCAATTGATATCCACCAGCTACTGGCGGTGCTGGACGCGCTGGTGTAGTGTTCAATGTTCGCATTACGAACTGGACCAATCGTCTATATAATGCCACTAATTCATTATATAATATCCTTAAATCTACAAGCGGCATAGTCTGTATGACTGGGTGAGGTGTATATGTGGCAAACATGGGCCACGTAGGCCCTTCATTACTTAAAGGACCTAGCCTCACCCGCCGCAGTATATGTGGTAGGGCGCCTTCAAACCAGTTTTGATGCTCCTGATATGTGAGCGATATTTCATGATACTGGTATGCTTCATACCTTACGGGTACGTCCGCAATGTCATAAGTGTGAAATGTGTGCGTCCGTTGGTCAGCCTCAGGAAAAGCAACCCAACAGTAAAATGTTTCTGTTTGGTAGGCTTCTGTTGCTTCTATAATCAAAGTAACTTCCCCGCCCTCTTCTGTAAGGCCATGTGCTAATAAATGTTGTGTAAGTGCATGTCTAGCATTTGCAGGAATGTCTATGGTATTGGCCATATTTGTTTTAGAGAAACGGAACACCAAAATAGGGGAAGTTTTTCCTTTTGTAAGTTCGAGCTCGAACAACCTACAGCCTAAGCAGGTGTTACCTGTTTTGCTGAGGAGGATTCGCCCAAAGACCACGGACGTCTCCGTATAATGGTACTGAGGGTACCTGTTGTCTGTGAGACAGTGATAGTCAGGGTATCCGTAAATTAGTGCCTAAACACCATCGTTGGTGGCGCCATGTCGTAGTTTGGACTCTTGCTCTGAGCAAGACTGCTGGTCTCAGGATGACAGTACTTTCGCTCGTAGGTGACTAAGCCTCTTCCTACAACTATTTGTAACTATTGTCCAAACCTTACCGGCTTACTAGCAGAACCTCACCGAAAACACAATAGTAAAAGGTGATTTGTAGCAGTCGCTTACGCATGGACTCAAAATACAATATCTCAGGGTTGTCGTGGTTAAACGGAAATTACCCTTTTCTCACAGATTTATAATGTCTCATACAAACAAAGGCAATAACACAGATGCAGTAAAGTTATAATAGTTTTTATTCAACATAACTGCAATTTGTGATAAGTTGCATGAACTGCAATGATTAGGATAATGAATATGCCAAGCAACAGTATTGTAAAGAGGAGAGTCATTGTTATAAAGACCCCTACCATTATGCAATATAAGATAAAAATATATGTATATGTAAAAGATGGAATAAGCCCTAATACCCTAAGGAGAGTAAGTCTAACCTCCTACCTAAAAAGGAAGAGTTGGGTTCGTTAAACCTAATCTGCCAAAACCATGTCCATGAGAAGAGCCCCCAACCCTCGTTACCTTGGAATGAGGTCTCTATCTCAGACTCCGCAGGGACACGAAGACTGGATCAGTGTCAAGATGACTGCAGCATTGGTATCAGCGATGGTGGCGATGCCCTCTGGTCGGAATCCCTCTGATTATCTGTCTGAAAGTGTGTTGTATTTATACAGATCTACAAGGTCCCCTGACATAAGTGTTATTCATAACAATAGATAACAGGCATGCTTGGGACGGCAATTAATATCAACAATCCCTCGAAAGTATAGAGAGGGAAAATCCCTAGGTGTGAATGCCTACTGTATGTTTGTCTTTCGTGCTTGATCTTGACGCCTTGGCGCAATGACACTGATAATAGAACCCATAACAAGTGGCCTAACTATAAACAAGGCCGCCATTTTAAAGGAAATAAATAATTATATGGACTATGACAGAGCAAGCTAAGTAGGTTAAAAGTCACTGGGTGACGGGAGCACGAGTTTACAAGCCTACGGCTAAGCTAACTCCTGTTATCCCGCTAAAACAAACTAGGATTCACTACAGCGGTACAGGGAAATGTACGAGGTATATAGATTTTATTGGGCACGTTCATCAGAGTATCCCATCCGCAAAACACAAAATCACAGACACTTAGGGGGTCATTCAGACCCCGGCGGGCGGCAGGAGCCGCCCGCCTGGAGGGAACCGCCATATGGCCGCTCCGCGGTCGAAAGACCGCGGAGGCCATTCTGGCTTTCCCGCTGGGCTGGCGAGCGACTGCCAGAAGGCCGCCCGCCAGCCCAGCGGGAAACCCCTTCCCACGAGGAAGCCGGCTCCGAATGGAGCCGGCGGAGTGGGAAGGTGCGACGGGTGCAGTTGCACCCGTCGCGAATTCCAGTGTCTGCTGAGCAGACACTGGAATTCAAAGAGGGGCCCTCTTACGGGGGCCCCTGCAGTGCCCATGCCATTGGCATGGGCACTGCAGGGGCCCCCAGGGGCCCCACAACACCCCTCACCGCCATCCTGTTCCTGGCGGTCGGAACCGCCAGGAACAGGATGGCGGTGAGGGGGTCGGAATCCCCCATGGCGGCGCAGCAAGCTGCGCCACCATGGGGGATTCCCAGGGCAGCGGAAAACCGGCGTGAGACCGCCTGATTTCCTGGTCTGACCGCGGCCAAACCGCCGCGGTCAGAATGCCCTGCGGGGCACCGCCAGCCTGTTGGCGGTGCTCCCGCATCCACGGCCCCTTGACCCCCTTAATCCCACTTTACTTCGTGGGTTCACCATCAAACACAAATTATTTAAATCAAACACATTCACTTGGCAGTAAAGGAAGAAAACTTGACTTAGGGGGTCATTACGAGTTTGGCAGTCTCAGGACCCCCATATTGGTGATGGCGGTCGTACCTTCGACGGCCCGGCAGTGAAGACCGAAAAATTATGACCATGGTGGTGCTCCCAACAGAGCACAGCCAAACTTCTGCATGTTCTGCCAGTGCGGTTAGGCCACCGTGGATTGCAGCAGGCACATTCAGACCGGCGGGACCATGTTCCCGCCGCACACAATAGAAGGCTGCACAACACCAAGGTTTCTGCAACGGTCACACCATAACAAAAATCATGACGGAAACCAACTCTATAAAAGGAAACACTCACCTTCAGGTACAAATACATGCCCGGAGCCGCCTTGGAACCTGAACTGGAAGTCCTCTCACTGCTCCTGCTCGCACAATGACTCCGGAACCCCCATTTGGCAATGATGACAACAACCCTAAGTAAACACACCTACCAGACACTGGAAGTAAAGGCATCAGTACCCACTCACACACAACATACACAGTTGGGATGGCTTGCGACGTCCACACACACATGTAACCACACACCCATATGAACATACATCTACATACACACATGCACACAACATACCACATACACACACACCCATACTGCACACACCACAGCCAACACACACACAAACCCTTACACATACAGCACTGGCACTGTCTAACACAATCATACACAAAACCACCAAGTCACACAACAACACCACAACTGCAACTACACAAACACTAGGCCAAGCAATGTCACTGCACACCTCCACATGACAACACATACTTACAACAACACGTAACAACACCACACAACCAATCAACACAATCACACTGCCATACAACGGAGCATATGTCACACTACGCCCACACCACCCACAATACAAATGACATAGCACACACACAACAACCATATAAGGGCACACAACACCATCATTACACATCTCTACCCAAACAATACAAAATTCAAATACGTACATATCCTACACACAAAACACAGCAATGACATTAGGACAAATGGCAAAGCCAAACACACACTTGCAGGCCACGCACAACAGCTAGCACAACTCTCACACACATGTCACACACACCACACACAACACACACACAAACCAAAGCCCACAAACACCAAATAGCAATGCAGAAAGAAAGGCAGGACAGTATGTTACAGTTGAATCAAACACCAGGTTGATCCAGATGTATTAATAATGTGAAATTAAAAATATAAAATAACTATGTACAGTAATGAGGCCATTGGCCAGTCCAAAGTTCAATGTGCCAAACGCACGAATGGCACTTCACTGTGCCCCTACTTGACTCCTGACTGCAAAATGACCTCCACAGGGTAGGAGCATTAAGGGGCAGGCAGGCACCTAAGGGATAAGGGGGGATGATCGGGTTTGGGATTGGGAGGGGGGTCCTTGGGTCCTTGGGCTTGGGTTTGGGCTTGAGATGGGGGTCCTTGGGCTTGGGCTTGGAAGGAGGGTCCTTGAGCCTGGGCTTGGGAGGGGCACACTTCTTGGCATGGGGAGGGGCATGGGCACTACCAGGGGGCAGGGGGGACTTGGAGGCGGAAGGGCTGGACTTGGGGAGGGACACAAAGCACTTGGGGTATCATGCAGTGGAAGAAGGGTAGGGAACAGGGAAAACTCAGAGAGGAAACGCTTGTTAGACATACGGGGCAGTCATGGCAAAAGGGTTTGGGAGTGGAGGGAGAGGGAGTGGTTGTGAGATGTGTCTTGGTGGATGACTTGGGTGCAACTACATGCATCGCATGCTTGTGGGTGCTGGGTGTCTGTTGGGTGGGTGAGTGCAGGTGTTTAGGTGTCATGGGAGGCGGGAGGGAGAAGCTGCTGGGAGAGGCTGCGGAGGATGGGTGACTGCCTTTTTGGGTGGTGTATGCAGGTATGGTATACATGTGCTGCATATGGGGGTACTGGTTGTGGTGGCTACAGATGTGGTGACTGAGGTGGATGTCTGTGGGTATGCTATTGTGCTGACTGTGGGTAAGATAGGACTGGTGGCTGGATGCATGAATGATGGTGTGGTGGCTGCAGGTGTGTCTGGTGTAGTGGCTGTGAAGGAGAGGGTTGCGGGGGAGTCAGTGTAGGAAGTGGATGTTGGTGTGTCTGCAGGTGGTTGTTGCTTGTGTGCATGTCACTGGAGGGTCTTGTGGTGCTTGTGTTTGTCTGAGCTACCCATGTCTGTTGAGGTGGATGCATACCTGTGTGTACATGTGCTTTGAGGAGAGGGGTTTGGGATTGGGAAGAGTTAGTTGGAGCAGGCCGAGAGACAGAGGGAGACTTGCTGCTGTCAGTGTGGAGGCCAGAGCCTGAAAGGATCTCTGTAGGCCAGTTAATGCACCATGAATGCCCTCCAGGAACGCATTGTTCTGTTGGACTTGAGCTGCCAGTCCTTGGATGGCATTCATGATGGTGGACTGACCCAGAGAGATGGCCCTCAGAAGGTCAATAGCCTCCTCACTGAGGGCAGCAGGGCTGACTGGGGCAGGGCAGAGGTGCCTGCAGTGAAGGTGATGCCCACCCTTCTGGGGTGGGAACGGGCAACTGAGTGGGGAGCAACAGGGAGGGCAGTAGTAGTAAGGTGGGTGGTAGACAAAGGTGGTGCTGGGGTGATCCCAGATTGATCCACTTCCACCAGGGAGTGTCCACCAGAGGAGGATTCCAAAGAAGAGGTGGTAGATCCGGTCTCCCCCATGGCACTCCTCTTGCCCTCCGTCCCACTGGGTCCCTCGCTCTCACTGGTAGCAGCTTCCTGGGTCCCATGGGCTGCTGCTTCCCCACTCACCGGTGCCTCTTCTCTTTCGCCAGACGATGCTGATGCACACAAAGAGAGAGAGGGAGGGGAAGAAACATATACCTCTCATAGACACAGCTATACATGTTAATCTGTGACAATAAATATCATAGCTAGCCAATGACATTTTCCAATAAACTTTACCTACATCATGTCATTACATGTCACTTCTACCCATACCTGTATGCCAACCCTCACACCTACAGCAATACCTAAGTAGGACAGCACTACTAGAGTCATCCCAATCATGCCAACCAAAGCCCTTTAAGCTGGCACTGCATGTCCTTGGTGCAGTATCAATAGTATGCCTGAATACACATCTTACCTCTCCGTACCACTTTCACCCATTGAGTGTGCAGTTGACTGAATACGACACTTCAGGCCTCTACAGTAACAACACCTGATTAGTCCATGTCCTCTGTAACATGTCAATCAGAATGTAGACAACTCAACTCACAGACCATACTGCACTTACCTGTCATATTAAATGGCTGGCCACTCAGTACAATGGTGACATTATGGAGAGCAACTCTGATTTAGCCAATACAAGTAAGACACTCAAACAGTTCGCATCTGATGTGTACTATGTGAATCTGGTATAGCCATGTGATCAGTCAGACCCTATCACACTGCCAGTAAAGCTGACACCCAACACATATATCGCTACTCAGCATACTGCTAAGTGCATCTAAAATGGGCCATGTACCACATATAACACATCCAAACACATCCACTGAGTGCAGTTTCACAACAGATGTGCCACTAGAACACACATATCACATCATGGACCACTTCCAATGCCACCACACATGAAGGTACACCAGTTTGTCTATGCACCATGACAACTCCAGCCTCACACACACTATTCCACAAGTGACAAAACCTGTCACAGAGCCCAGAAATCACACATCTCAGAGTGGCAATTTTTTGCATTAATTAATCACATGGACAAACACCACTGGCTGTACACCAACTACACACCCCTCTACCACATAAGGCAGCCTGAGGAGACTAAATCCAAATATTGAATCACATCAACATGCCATGTGTCATGCAATACCCATACCACTCTAATCTGCCACTACCTATTGGCCAAGTCAAGCTGTAATAGTCACATCAGATGTGCACAAAAGTATCCATGATGACATGATGAAGGCAGTTATGCAGCACTGCAGCATAGGAATTGCTAGGGCATTGTAACGCATGCCATGTACACACCATGGTGACAAATAAGGGATCTTCCAGGGCACTTACCACCTCAAGTATCATCCCATAGGTTCAAAGGCCACGCACCCCCAGTTATAGCTCCTAGGAATGCATGATCTGTGCAATCAGGCCTCTTACATTCAACGTGTTTCAGTAGGACAGTTTGGCTTCCTACACATACTCTACAGTCAGCAGATGACCTATATATGCCTAGTCAGCTATCTGGGCAATAATCCTGTCCCATGAGGGCCATTTCTGTGGTGGAACTGTAATGCCAGCCCCACAATCTGTCAATACCAGATACATTACATGATGAACATAGTCCCAGTGATAAAATGAGAGTCACACAGTGGCATATACACATAGGCCATGCAGATGGTAGTGGACTGACACCTCAGAGCCACTAATGTAGATGGATGGAGCTGGTCATACACAATGCTTAGGGTGATCCAAACACTCACATCCATTGTATGGCCAGGATGGAGTCAGACATGTGCCTGTGTCATCAGTGCATCTCAATATTACAGACATGGAGAGGTATGGAAATGTGAGTTGTACATCCACTGACAGTAAAGCATGGAAACACATCTACTAAAGATAATCTGTCAGGATGCCGGATGCCCATTACCAAATGTCGATAAACATGTAGCATAAACGACTATGTCACTTTGCCTCAGTGAGGCTCCCAATTCCATTCAAGGCCAGCCAAGGCCCAGCATACGGTCAGTACTCACACCCTTGTTGCAGCTGTGCTGCCCTCAAATGCCCATCCACTTCAAGACAGGCCACCACCAAAATGCAGGCCATTAGAGGGGGGTCAGGGTCCGACAGGGACCCCTCCCTCATTGGGAGAACATCCCCATCTGGGCGGCCGTGGTATTCCGGGCCCAGCGTTTCAGGTCCTCCCTCTGCTTCCACTCGCTATAGTCTCTAAGGTCCGCCCTTGCTTGGCGATAGCACGCCATATCCCCCTCTTCTGATGGATGTTTAACAGCATGGGTTGACAGAGACAGAAGGAGAAAGTCATGTAGACTGGTACCATAACAGCCAACACATACCCATCATGATGGTTCAGACGCATTAACTTCATGCCCCCTGCATGAATGTACTCCCTGACTGGTACACTCACGCCATTCACCCTCTAACCCACCCCTATCACACATGACTATGGCATGGGCTCACCTGCTACTCTGGTGGCCCATACAGCTGTTCATACAGGGGTAGGACCCCTTCCACCAGCTTCTTCAGCTCTTCTTGGGTGAAGGCTGGGGCCCAAACCCTGCAGGACGTGACATGATGGCTACCAGAGACAGTGGTTTTGCTTGCAAGAATGTCAGGAGTCAAGTGAGCAAGGCTGCAGAAAATGGCAGTCACAGCCACTGCATACAGGACCATCACCGTCAGTGGTGATTGCCATTGGCCCTAGCCCCCCATAGGCAGCAATGTTAAAAAATGAAAAGTTGCACTGCAGTTGCGACCGCTTACCGCCATGACGACATGCACCAGCGGAGTTAGGTCACTTCCATCTGTCCTGTGCTGCAGGACAGGCGGCTTCCATTTTATGCACATGTCATGCCTTGCTGCAGCTAAATAAGTGTGCCATACATGTTTTTTTTACCAGAATGCGGAGCAGGCCTATGTTGTGCCATCATGATTAGGCTGATACATGTGACATGTATGACACTGTGATATCATATGGCAGATTGTCAGATGACGCGCGTGTCCAGATGCTTGGATCCTCATAGGCCGTGTGACCATATGGGTATATAGCATGACTACATACATGCTCAGTGCAGGCAGCACAGTGTACCACATATGGAGCATTACACATGTGATGTGTGTGACAAACTATTGATCAGGGCCAGCAATGTGCAGCAAGCATGGTGCCCATGCCGCTTCAGCATGCCCAATATAGTGTGTGTCAGCACTGCGCGGTTGTCTACAGTGTTAGGTATTTGCAATAAGGACATGTTCAGCTAACATGTGTGAAGTGCTTATCACTTTGTACATTCTCTACTCTCTATCCTAGATGCCCTGTCAGGAGGAGATTGAGACATGGACCAGTGTATCATCTGCTAGTCGACCTTACAACCCTGGAGGACAGGCATATCATTTTGACCTACCTTCTGAATCGTCAAACCATCATGGATCTATGTACCCAGTTGGAGTCAGATCTCTTGCCTGTCATACGTAATCCCTATGCCATCTCTCCCACAGTCCAAGTTCTATCAGTGCTACACTTCCTTTCCAAAGGCTCCTTTCAGAATACAGTGGGCTTGGCAGCAGGGATGTCACAGCCCATGTTCAGTTGTGTGTTGAAGGATGTACTGTGTGCTTTCTTGAAACACCTGGACAGCTACATCAGGTTCTCCAACTTGCGGATTTAGCCTAAGTGAAGGCTGACTTCTATGATATGGAACACATCCCCCATGTGATAGGGGCCATAGATGGCACCCATATAGCTTGGGTCCTATCCATTGCCAATGAACAGGTGTATAGGAACAGGAAAAACTACCACTCCATCAATGTTCAGATGGGGTGTGTGGCTGACCTGTATATCTCCCAAGTGAATTCTAAGTCTCCAGGATCTGTGCATGACTCCTACATTCTGAGGAATAGCAATTCCCCCCACATGATGGCACGTCTACAGTTAGAGAGGGTCTTGGCTCATTGGTATGTATGCATCTGGATGTGTGTTTCTGTTATGGCACCTGTCATCACATTCTTCCCTGTATCTGTACCTGTATTGTAACAAGTCCCACATCTGTGCACACAGGTGACTCTGGCTATCCTAAACTTCCCTGGCTGTTGACACCAGTGAGGTACACTGCCACGGAAGGAAAACTCTTTCAATGAGGCCCACGGCAGGATGAGTCACGTAATTGAATGGACATTTGGCCTACTGAATGCCAGGTTCAAGTGCCTGGACTTTTCTGGAGGTCCCCTCCTCTATAGCCCCCAAAAGGTATGCCAGGTCATAGTTGCCTGCTGAGTGTTCCACAATCTAGCCCTGAGATGTCAGATGCCATTACTAGCTGATGATGAGGAGGCAGCTGGACCAGTGGCTGGTGATGCAGACATGGAAAGTGATGGGGAGGCAGATGAGGAAGGTGCAGCTGACTCTAGGACAGAGCTCATCAATCAGTACTTCCAGTAACATACAGGTATGTTGTGTGTGTCTATGCAAGTGTTGTATTTCCACATTAATTGGTGTCAATGGCCCTCCAGATTGGAATCATCAGTGGTGGTGTAATGTGGTCCTATCCCTATGTGTGTGTTGTAGGAGGTGACTGGTTGCATGTAAGGTGTAGAGATAAAGGGCCAGATGTAGCAAATTCTGATTTTGCGAATAGGAAATTGCGAGTCTGTCCGACTCGCAATTTCCGATTCGCAAAATCAGATGCAGAACGGTGTCTGAGACATCGTCTGCGACTCGCTATGGGGTCGCAAAGACCCACCTCATTATTATTAATGAGGTGGGTCGCTTTTTGCAACCCCATAGCGAGTCCTTGCACTCACAGGGATGGTGGCCTGCTGAAGTCAGCAGACCTCCATGTTTGTGACTGCTTTTTCAATAAAGCTGTTTTTTTTTTTCATTTTGCAGCCCGTTTTCCTTAAAGGAAAATGAGTTGCAAAATGAAAATAATTATGAAACCATTTGGTTTCGTTTTTTCAGTGTAGGCAGTGGTCCATTGGACCACTGCCTGCTCTGAAAAAAACTTTTTGCCCACATTCACAAAGGGGCAGGGGTCCCATGGGGGCCCCTTCCCTTTTGTGAATGAGTTACCACCAGTGTGACACTGGTGGTAACTGCGAATTGCTTTGCGACGCATTCGCGGTCACAAAGCAATTCTGCATTGCGATGCGAGTCGCAAATAGGAAGGGAACACCCCTTCCTATTTGTGAATCAGCATCGCGTTAGGCTGTTTGCATGGCGCAAACTGCTATTTTCGCAGTTTGCACCATGCAAACGGCTTCCTACATCTGGCCCAAAATGTCTAATCTCTAACATATGTACTCTATGCCGCTTGAAAATTTCACATCTCCTATGGACAGGTCTGTATTGTGCTATATGTCCTGCATTCTCCTGTTCCCATGTCATGCCAGAGAGTAGCTGTGTACTGTGAATATCTGCCTCTCCTATGTATTGCTTGAGGCATTCATGTTCATTAGCCTTTGGTTACTGTTTACAGAATAGAGTTTTGCCCAGGACTGGTGCCAGCTGCAATATTTTGTGATGTATTTCCTGACACTGGTGATAATGAAGTGACATCTGTTCTGCCTTGTTTAGTTGTCAATCCACACTGAACAAACAACTATGAACTGAATATGTGTTTTGTGTGCCACCATGCCTGCTATCCTGATGGAAGTCTCTGTCATGGTCTTTTTGCAGGTTGGATAAGTGGATATACTCTGGTGTATGACTGGACTAGTGACTCCCTTACGTCTGCCCTGGGACATGTCTGTTGTATTGTGTCTCCCGCAGAGAATACCTCACTCTGTTGTCCATTATACTGCCTGTTAGTTTAGGGGGCCAAACCCTCATAACATTTCACTGACCAAACATTTGTACTTATACAAATAAAGACACATAGGTGGTCATTACGACCTTGGCGGTATAAGGCGCTTACCGCCGTGCAGAAGACCGCCAATACACCACCACAACACTGCCACAACAAAGGTCAGCGATAAACATGCGGAAACAAATCCTCCACCTCCACGCCAACAGAAACACGCCCATGCTATTACGACCCACGAATCCACGCGGCGGTTTTTCAACTGCGGTATTCCATTGGCGGTACACACCGCCGCGCTCAAAATACACACACATCTCCAAAACACCGCCACATTGGACAATTCCAAATACACACACCTGATATACATACAAACACCACTCCCACACACCCAATACTATATAAAACACACACCCACATCACACACAAACCCTTACAACCACAATTTCTGAGAGAAGGCAAGAGAGAGACAGCACAGAATAGAGAAACCCATCACACAGAGGCACACTACACCATCACCCACACAACACCCACGCACAAAACACCACATACCACTACACTCACCACACTCATCAACACATACACCACCCCACACATCACACACACCACCCCATGGCACGCCAAAGACACCCCGCTTCTCCGAGGAGGAGCTCAGGGTCATGGTCGAGGAAATCCTACGGGTAGAGCCACAGCTATTTGGCTCACAGGTACAGCACACATCAATAGCCAGGAAGATGGAGCTATGGCAAAGAATAGTCGACAGGGTCAACGCTGTGGTCCAGCACCCAAGAAATAGGGAGGACATCAGGAAGAGGTGGAACGACCTGCGGGGGAAGGTGCGTTCCACGGTATCCAGGCATCACATCGCGGTACACCGGACTGGCGGCGGACCCCCACCTCCTCCCCCACAACTAACAACATGGGAGGAGCAAGTCTTGTCCATCTTGCATCCGTGTGGGCCTCGCAGGAGTCATTGGAGGAACGGACACTGGTAGTAAAATTTCAACTATCATATCCCCCACCCTACCTGCATGCTATCACACACCCCCACCCTCACATCCTCTCCCCTATCACTCCAAATCCTCACCTATCTACCCATGACACCAACCACCCATCCCAACCCCAAAACCTGTATGACCTAAGTAAGCATGGATACCCATCACCAAAGCATGTCCACTGCACAGACCCACAACACCCCCCAACTATCAGCACACAAGCCCCCACACAGGAATGCCTCCACTGGGGTACACGCACACCCAAACATTGCACATCATGAAACACACACATGCAATAATCATGTACTCATACCCCCGCAGGAACCCGAAGGAACGTCACCACACCAGAGGGTCCAGACAACACCACTCCACCCCCAGATGAGGACCACAGTGACGACAGCAGCTCTGCCCCACTGGATCTTGATGACCAGCCCGGACCATCGTGGGCCTCAGGACAGTCGGTTCCCCTTGCCCAGCCACAGCCCAACACCAAACTGACACCCTCTGGGAACACCAGCACAGCACCCAAGCGGGCCCAAACCTCCCTACCCAGGACAGGTCAATCAGCGGTGTGTCCACCACTACAGGGCACCAAGGCTAACCCACCACCCCAACAACAACAGGGACCTGGGGGCAGTGGTAGTGGGCACACGGTCCAGGGGACGGAGGCACAGGAACACAGGGGAACTGGGAGGGCTGCTGTGCGACAGAGGGAGGACAGGCCAAGGGTACCTACTCTCAACGAGGCCCTCTCCTCCATCATGGGAGCATACCACCACTCCCAGAAGACGATGGCAACGGTACTGGACAAGTTGCAGGAGACCCTGCGTCTGCAGGAGGAACAGTATTTGGGGTTCAGGGAGGAGCTCAGGACCATCGGCTCCGCCCTGGGCACCATTGTAGGGGTGCTGACGGACATTCAAAAGACCTTGAGGGACACCGTGGCACTCCCAGGGGCCCCTGACACTAGCCACGACGATGAAATGCCCACCACCTCCGCCGGCGCTAGTGGACAGGAGGCACCGCCAGAGGACCAACACACCAGCACCCCATCCCCTGCAGACGGACCACCACCACGCAAGCGGGCCCTGAGATCCAGGAACAGGACAGAGCAAGATGGCAAGATCCCCGCCAGGAAATAAGACCACCCTGATCGTCCTCCCACTGTCCCACTTTGTTACCCTGTCCAAATCGGAACTGCCCCAGCTCCACTTCAAATGGCCAGATGTGCAATGTACCTGTGAGACTAATAGACTAGACTCTGCCATGGACATTCCTCCACCATCACCCATCCCCATTTCACAACCCCCCTTCATTGTTATGCACTTAAATAAACACCCTTGAAACACTAATAAAACTGGAGTCAGTCAATGATTGTGAACTTTGTATTGTCAATTACAGTGTTAAAAAAGGTTACCCATTGGAAGGCCAACATACCAATGTCACACATCACAAGTCTTTCAAGGGTGCAAGCTGTTGACACGTAGGTTACCACAATAGTGAAACTGAAATGGAAGGGGACAACTCAGTTAACAAATAGGGAGTGAAATGTAGGTACAGGATAGAGGTACATGTGTGAAAGTTAATAATATGTGAAACATGAAAATGTACTCACCTGTGCCTCACTGAAAATATTGCTGTATGACTGACTCCCTGTTGTCGTTTTCATCTTCATCAGCTTTCTCCTCATCACTGTCCACAGGCTCCACAGGCTCCCCCGCTGCAACAACACCGTCATCTGGATCATCCTCCTGCAGAAAAGGCACCTGGCGTCGCAATGCCAAGTTATGGAGCATGGAGTAGGCGATGATGATGTCGCACACCTTCTTCGGTGAGTAGAATAGGGATCCACCTGTCATATGGAGGCACCTGAACCTGGCCTTAAGAAGGCCGAAGGTGCGTTCGATTACCCTCCTAGTCCGCCCATGGGCATCATTGTACCGTTCCTCTGCCCTGGTCCTGGGATTCCTCACTGGGGTCAATAGCCAGGACAGGTTGGGGTAACCAGAGTCCCCCAATAGCCATACACAGTGCCTCTGGAGTTGACCCATCATATCAGGGATGCTGCTATTCCGCAGGATGTAGGCGTCATGCACAGAGCCAGGGAACAGCATTTATCTGCGAGATGTACTGGTCTGCCAAACAGACCATCTGTACATTAATAGAATGATAACTCTTCCTGTTCCAGTACACCTGTTCATTCCTGCGGGGGGGACCAGAGCTACATGGGTCCCATCAATGGCACCTATGACGTTGGGGATATGTCCAAGGGCATAGAAATCACCTTTCACTGTAGGCAAATCCTCCACCTTAGGGAAAATTATGTATCTCCTTACGTGTTTCAGCAGGGCAGACAATACTCTGGACAAGACGTTGGAAAACATAGGCTGGGACATCCCTGATGCCATGGCCACTGTTGTCTGAAAAGACCCACTTGCAAGGAAATGCAGCACTGACAGCACCTGCACGTCAGGGGGGATTCCAGTCGGATGGCGGATTGGTGACATCAGGTCTGGCTCCAACTGGGTACATAGTTCCTGGATTGTGGCACGGTCAAACCGGTAGGTCACGATGACATGTCGCTCTTCCATTGTCAACAGGTCCACCAGCGGTCGGTACACCGGCGGATTCCGCCATCTTCCAATATGTCCCAACTGACGGTGCCTAAGAAAGACAACAGCAAAGAAACTGTCACCATTCCTCCAGGTATGTACCCACAGTAACACACAAGACTACAACAGACAATTAACCCATCCGGGAAAGGTTTTGAGTGTAGGCCTCGGTATGTGTGACGCAGTAGTAATTGAAGCCATGTGGGCCCCTGAAATGGCGGCTGCCTGACCTCTAAACTGGGACAATGGGATTGTGGGGTAACTGCGCTGGCGTTGGACACCGTCGCGGTAGGCGGTCGTAGAGCGCGGCGCAATGCTGCATTGGTTAACTTTGGACCCTATGGGTCCCAGGAGCCAATGAACAGGTGCGCCGCCGGTGATGATGCTCACCGCCACGGACATCACCGCCGCAGACGTCACCACCATTTTCTATTTCTTCAATCACTAGATACCTGACCTTCGACGGGAGAGGACCTACACTGCTAGTGATGCTGTGACCTCGGTCTGGAAGCGACAATGGCTGCTGCGTCTGGGGAAAGTGCCCCTGCCTTCACTGCACAGGAGTTGGAGAAACTTGTGGATGGGGTCCTCCCCAGTACACGCTACTCTACGGTCCTCCAGACCAACAGGTTAGTACACAAGGAGCACGTTGGATGGGCTAGGCTTGGGTGGAGAGGGCTGGGTGGATGAGGGAAGGGGGCAGAGTACATAGAACAGTTATGCATGGGGATGAATGGGCCACAGGGATAGAGTTGGGAGGGGGCCAATCACAACGACGGTGCAGTAGGTAATGACTGTGCATGTCATATAGGTCAGCGCCCACCAGAAGAGGGACATTTGGCGTGCCATCGCCAAGGAAGTCCAGATCCTTGGGGCCCACCAGAGACGGGGCACCCACTGCCGTAAGAGATGGGAGGACATTCGCCGCTGCAGCAAGAAGACGGCGGAGGCTCAGCTGGGGATGGCCTCCCAACGTGGGAGGGGTGCCCGTCGCACCATGACCCCCCTGATGTTCCGGATCCTGGCGGTGGCCTACCCGGAGTTGGATGGGCACTTAAGGACATCACAGCAGACACAAGGGGGTGAGTACTACCTCATCATATGGACTTTGCGTGCAGTGGAGGTGTCTGGGTGGGGGTGGTGGGTTGTGGGTGTCCCTAGGCCAGGGCGAGTTAGGTAGGCAAGGTCCCTCCGTTATGTAGGCCATGTGGCATCTCTACCCCAGCTCAAAACAGAGGGAAGTTGATGTATAGTTGCCCCTTTGCCATCCATGTGGGCAGATTACTACCATTGCCATGTAGGCCATTTCCCAGAAATAGCATGTGCAGAGGTCAGGAGCACGGCGTAATGCAAGGGGCTGTCTTGTCCGCCAACGGTAGTGGTATGCCATGCACTAAAACTCTCTTTCTTCTGTCTCCCCCCTTTTCCTGCTCTCCCTGTCCTTTTGTACATCAGCATCAACAGGCGGAGGTACAGTGGCACCGGAGTACGAGGGAGCTGCATCCCACATGGCCATGGAGGGCCACACCACAGACTCTGAATTCACCAGTGGGACGGAGGGCGAGGGGAGCTTCATGTCGGCCACCAGATCACCATCCAGCGACACGGACTCGTCCGCCGATGGAAGCTCCCCTGTGGTGGCGGCACAATCTGTGCGCCCCACTTCTACAGGTACAGCCGCCACCTCCCCTACCAGCACCGCCCTCCCAGCGTGTGTCCCGTGCCCGCTCACCCAGGAGGGTGGGCATCACCTTCGCCCCAGGCACCTCAGGCCCTGCCCCAGTCACCCCTGCTGCCCTCAGTGAGGAGGCCATTGACCTACTCAGGTCACTCACTGTTGGGCAGTCTACCATTGTGAATGCCATCCAGGGTGTGGAACGAGAGTTGAAACACAGTAATGCATTCCTGGAAGGCATTCATTCTGGTCAGGCTGTCCTTCAGCGAACCCTGCAATCTCTGGCTTCAGCACTGATGGCAGCCATTGTCCCTGTGTCCAGCCTCCCCCCTCCAACCTCCTCCACCCAGACCCAATCCCCGGTACCCCAGCCCATCCCAAGCACACCTACAGACCAGCAGGCACACAAGTCAACACACACAAGTGGCTCAAGCAAACATAGGCACCACACACACCACAGGCACTCACACAAGCATCACACCCATACAGACACAGCAACATCCACTGTCTCCACTGTGTCCCCCTCCCTCCCAGTCTCGTCTACACACACACCTGCATGCACCACATCTACAGGCACTAGGACTCGCACCAGGACACCCAGCACCACAAGCTGCTCACCTGCAGTCACCACCTCCACTGCCATTTACACGTCCCCTGTGTCCTCTCCCAGTGTGTCTGTGACGCCCCCTCCCAAAGTACACAAACACCGGCAATCACTCACCCAACATCCATCCACCTCACGACAGCCTCCAGTACCTGCACCTGCACCCAAAACACCTAAAGTGACACCTCCTACAACCACCTCCTCTACCTCCACTCCCAGACCCCCTCCAACTACCCATCCCAGTGTCCGTCAGAAACTATCCCTCTGTCAAATTGACCTGTTTGCCCCCACCCCCCCTCCAGTTCATCAGTCCCGTCGTAGCGCCTCAGCCAAAAAGCCTCCAGTACCAGTGGTGCGTGTTCCAGGTTTTTGGAGTGCATCGTCCACCAGGGCAGGCAGTAAGACCCGGAGCCAAGTCACTGTCAGCCCACCCCCTGTAAAGGCACCGAAATTGGAGAGTGGACGACGGGACCGTGTCATGACTCCTGGTGGGACAACAAGTGAAATGGGATCCAAGGCGATTGGTGAGTCAGCTGTAACTCCAAAGACGGTGGGGAAGGTTCTGAGGAACTCTGCCCAGCCTGTTGTGAGGGTCACAGCGGAGAAGTGCGCCATCATTTCTGGCGGTCCAGACACAACCGCCAGCACCATCGTTACTGGTCCGGAGACCACCGCCAGAGTCATTGCCCAGGAGGGCCCGAGTATCGTTACTGGTCAGGAGACCACCGCCAGAGTCATTGCCCAGGAGGGCCCGAGTATCGTTACTGGTCAGGAGACCACCGCCAGAGTCAGTGCCCAGGAGGGCCCGAGTATCGTTACTGATCAGGAGACCACCGCCAGAGTCATTGCCCAGGAGGGCCCGAGTATCGTTACTGGTCAGGAGACCACCGCCAGAGTCAGTGCCCAGGAGGGCCCGAGTATTGTTACTGGTCAGGAGACCACCACCAGAGTCAGTGCCCAGGAGGGCCCAAGTATCGTTACTGGTCAGGAGACCACCGCCGGAGTCAGTGCCCAGGAGGGACCAGGATCCCACAGCCCCGCTGGGCGATGATGGAACGTCATGCCACACCCCAATGTCCAGGGTGGAGTTCGTCATGCCACACCCCAATGTCCAGTGTGGAGTTCGTCATGCCACACCCCAATGTTCAGTGTGGAGTTCGTCATGCCACACCCCAATGTCCAGTGTGGAGTTCGTCATGCCACACACCAATGTCAGTATCTGAACCACCATCTCATGCTACCGCTGAACAGTCCATAGCCAGCCATGGCAAAGCACCGCTGAACAAGGCCAAGACCGCCATGGCAAAGCACTGCTGAACAGTCCATAGCCAGCCATGGCAATGCACCGCTGAACAAGGCCAAGACCGCCATGGCAAAGCACCGCTGAACAGTCCATAGCCAGCCATGGCAATGCACCGCTGAACAAGGCCAAGACCGCCATGGCAAAGCACCGCTGAACAGTCCAAAGCCAGCCATGGCAAAGCACCGCTGAACAAGGCCAAGACTACCATGGTGAAGACCGCTGAACAGTCCATAGCCAGCCATGGCAATGCACCGCTGAACAAGGCCAAGACCGCCATGGCAAAGCACCGCTGAACAGTCCATAGCCAGCCATGGCAATGCACCGCTGAACAAGGCCAAGACCGCCATGGCAAAGCACCGCTGAACAGTCCATAGCCAGCCATGGCAAAGCACCGCTGAACAGTCCATAGCCAGCCATGGCAAAGCACCACTGAACAAGGCCAAGACCGCCATGGTGAAGACCGCTGAACAGTCCATAGCCAGCCATGGCAATGCACCGCTGAACAAGGCCAAGACCACCATGGCAAAGCACCGCTGAACAGTCCATAGCCAGCCATGGCAAAGCACCGCTGAACAAGGCCAAGACCGCCATGGTGAAGACCGCTGAACACTCTATAGCCAGCCATGGCAAAGCACCGCTGAACAAGGCCAAGACCGCCATGGTGAAGACCGCTGATCAGGGCAAACACCGTGTGGGTATGAATATGCCGCCACATCAGGCATCCTTCTCCCATGTGCAGCTGGGACAGTGACAGGACAGGAACTTTCATGGGGAGACTCATCCATTCTGGCCACCAGTCCCACCCAGTACCAGTTGAGAACTGCATCTACTTGCGTCAATGTGGCTTTGCACTCCCCAGGATGGTCCAGTGGGCAACCCACCCACTGTAAATACTTGAGAGACTGTGGCTTTGCACTCCCCAGGATTGAACAGTGGTCAACCCACCCACTGTAGAGACTTGAGAGACTGTGGCTTTGCACTTCCCAGGATGGAACAGTGGGCAACCCACCCACTGTAGAGACTTGAGAGACTGTGGCTTTGCACTCCCCAGGATGGCACAGTGGGCAACCCACCCACTGTAGAGACTTGAGAGACTGTGGCTTTGCACTCCCCAGGATGGCACAGTGGGCAAGCCACCCACTGTAGAGACTTGAGAGACTGTGGCTTTGCACTCCCCAGGATACATCAATGGGCATGGAGCCCCGTTGTGGATCTGGCTTTGCAGTCATGTGGCTGAGGTGCCCCCCCTTCCCTTACCCCTGAGGTGCCTGTAGTGTTTCAATCTGATGCCCCGGCAGTGTTCTCTCGGATTTTGGTCAGGTATCTATTGTGGGGCTCGCCCATGCATTTTTGGACTGTTGGTGCACGGACATTGTTGTGTACATTTCTGCACTACTTCTTGTATTGTATATATAAATATGACAGATTTCGAGATATGATTCAGTATATTTTTATATGACATGTATATTGGCACATTACAATATTTGAACGGATCTCGCTTTGTCTTTGCATTCTTCCGGGGGGATTGTGGGTTGTTACTGTTCTTTTTGTGACTGCATTGTTGTGTATGTTGTAATATGCGAGGGTGGGGGTGTTTGGTGGGTGTCCCCCTAACTTTTGCCTCCCCCCCCCCGTGTCGTAGGTGCAGTACTCACCGGTATGTTCTGCGCCTACATCGCTGTTGTTCGTACAGGAGCAGAAAGACAAGGGCAGGTAGTATTTGGAGTTCCGGCTCCATGGAGTCGTCATTCCTCGTGGAGTGTGTAGAGGTGAGCGTTTTCCCATAGCAAAGGCTGTTTCCGCCGTGTTTTTATCCACGGTGAATCCGCCCCGGAAAAGGGGGCGGATTGGTGTGTTGTAATAGTGTGGGCGGTACTTTGTCTCCCGCCTGTCTGTTGGCGGTGACCGCCACGCTGTTTGTCTGTACCACTGTGGCGGGCGATGTGTTAAAGTGGCTGTCTTTGTTGGCGGTTGCCGCCAGGGTCGTAATTCCCTTTTTTTTTTCGCCGGCCTGTTTGCGGTATTACCTCACCTTTTACACCATCCGCCAGGGTTGTAATGACCCCCATAGGCATTTGCTGAAATCTAGTGTTTATTGTGCATTAATTGTCCAACAGATGATGAGTGGGTTCAAAGATGGATACAATCATCAGAGTAGGTGACACAGCTGTAGTTAGCACAGGTCGAATGTCCAAGGGCCATGGGAAAATGGAGAAATGTCATTGGACAGTCAACATGGTGTCTCAGTGGCACACAAGGGAGAACAATCAGGAGAGGGACACATCCTGGCAGTGGGTTTTGTCTTGGGTTCTGCTCCAGCCGGATGTCTGGGATGATATCCACGTTTGTTGGCAGGGGAATTCTTTGGCTACAGAGGGAGTGGTGACTGAGGGCTGTGGTTCCCCTGGCAGGGCCTCCATTCCACTTGCTGCTGCACATGTTGAGGGCTCAGATGTGGGGTGACTAGTGGAAGGGCCCTGCTGGTGGGTAGAGGAAGCAGAAAAGGGTGGTGCTAATGTCCCTGAGCACCCCTGCAATGGAGGCCACGGTGGCATTGTGGGCTTGCCACTGCTGCATGACCTCCTGGTGGTATTCCCTCTCCAGCCTTTGGTTTTCCCCTAACATGTTAATAATCTGGCCCATCCTGTCCTGGGATTGCTGATAAGCTCCAAGGACTTGGGAGATGGCTTCCTGGTCATGTGACTGCCTGGGGTGCCCTTTCCTCTGGTCCACAGGTACCCTCCCATGCCCCCATGTGCCTGTGCCCCTGGCACGGTATGCCCACTCCCAGTGTCAGCAGGACCTTCATTGTCTTGGGTGTGAGGGGTCCACTCAGCTCCCTGTACTGTGGGGTGCACAATAGTTTGCACAGCCCTTGGGACACAGGTTTGGGGACAAAGGTTTGGCTGTGATGTCGGTGCCACAGGGTGGGGGGTTAGATGAGGGTAGGGTGAGGCAGGGAGTGGTAGACTGGCCAGGGGTCCCGGATGGGCCAGGTAGGTTGTGACTGTCCAGTCATCCAGCTGCATTGTCCTCACTGGAGCCTTCATCCTGAGGAGGGCTGGCAGGCTCTGGTAGTCGCTCCACAGTGGCACTGGCAGGGATACCTGTGGATGGAGTGAGAGAGGGTTAAGTGGTGGAGGTGTGATTGGTTGTATATTTGTCTGATGCATAGAGTGCCAGACTGAACCATGCTGCAGTTAGGTGGGGGTCATAGCCTCTGGGTAGCGAAGTTCTATGAGCATGTAGGCCATGGATGATGATGGCTGGGATCTGCCTCACTTAACAAATACAGTGGGTATACTAGTAAATGTCAATAGCCAAGCAATGTGACTCACCATTGCCCGTCCCTGCCACCGTAGAGATGCCCCCTTCAACTGCTGTGTCATCTGACACACTGGTGCTAGCCCCGGCACTGGTGGTCTGTGTGGCTAGAAAATACATTACACATTTTAGATGCAAGCTACACCTCCCTCTTTTTATTTATTTTTAACAAAATACAACTATTGAATCAAGATTCTGCTTCTGCTTTTATTTGCATGTATGAGACTAGTGTGACTGAGAGAAAAGGGTACAATCTGTTTCACCATGACTCCCCTGAGGAGTCTGAGTGTCATGCGATAGGCTGCCACAAATCACTTTTCCCTCTGGTACTGGTGAGGTGCTGCTAGCTAGCTGGAGAGGTTATGCCCACATCTGTCACACAATGTGGGATGAGACTCAGTCCCCATACTCAATGGAACTGTGGCCAAAATCCAGCAGTCTTGTTACTACAAAGGAAGACCTGTGACTTGGCATCACCAGCATTGGTTAGGCACTGATTTTATGGATTCCCCAAGTATCCCTGTCTTATTTCTTGCAAAAGGTACCCTAATTACCTTATACAGAGATGTCCGTGGTATTAGGGAAACATATTCCTCAGCTAGGTAGGTAGCACCTATTTGATGCTGTAAGTAGCTCAAGTTTGAACTCTTAAAAGGATTTCCCAATTGGTGTCTCTATCTCAGAACATTTCAATTCCATTTTAAAAGATGGCGGACCAAAACAGGGTCATAAGTGCAGCAAACATGAGACTCCCCCTCACAACACACTTAAGAAATTACGGCCTCACAGCTGAGGGAGGAGAAGTTATATTTGTTGGGTTGAGGCTCACACAGCATATACAACACAATTTTATAGCTCTTGGGTCAGCTTTCCAGCAGCAGATGGGAACACACATACATTTCACCATTATACTCCAGCAAATGCACCCACACAATATAGAAATACCACTATCACTATCATATCAAGAACACCAGAATTGGCTTGATGGCACCCTACTCCACGTTCCACAGAATGTTAGACTAGGTCCTTTAAGTAATGACAGACCTACAAGGCCAGAATTGGCTACTTATACACCACACCCTAATGCAGGTGCCATTCCTGTAGCGGAAGTACACTGCCTATAGACTAATTTAGTAGAAATATATAGACAAATCTTTCAATTTGTAATGTGGACATTGAACACCGCCCCAGCAATGTGGCCACATCGGGCATTAATCCTCCTACTGTGCATTCAATTATGGGTAAAGTACCCACCAAACATGAAGAGATTCCGTTTTGGTTAGCACAAACAAATTAGCACTTTGGGAGCAGTGTTTCCCTATACAGGTCACCAAGATAAACACAGAATTCTCACAATGTGCTTGCCATTCAGGATGGTACCCTCAGTGGACAACTGCGCCACTTGGGGTGCAATGTTTGTTGCACTCTACACTGCTGCACACAGTACACCAACACTTGTGAATCTCCATAAGTGTTAAAACAAATTCAGGATGAATATGGGGCTGCCCTGGCCCTAGATTTGGGGATGCAAATGATGGGCAATTTTGCCACAGAATCCTTGCTAATATTAAGTAATCTCAAAGGGGAAGCAGTATCTTTGGCAGTACACGAGCAGCTCTGGGATGTTGTTGTACAGGATCAAGAAAGTGAGCTTTGAAAAGATTATCTCTGAGACTTATAGTAGTATGGGTCAGGATAGTCTGGAGGCCAGACCAGGTATACCACAATTTCAAGGCACATCTGACAAGGATTCTACCAAGCAAGAGGCTGAGGGTTCAAAAAATGCTGGGATAAACAAAAACAAAATAAAGATAATGTAAAACAAAGAGGAGAATCCCTGCGATCGGAGACCGCAGAGAAAAATGCAATTTAGAAAATAGAAATAGCTTAAAAACTCTTATTAGATATCAATATATTGATACACGCCAATCTCATTCCTTTCAGGACTCAGCAGACAAACTCAGTCAGAAAGGAGGACGTTCTGAACAATGAAAGAAGTACGTGAAATCGAAAAAGGAATCACAACGCTCATCTGAACATTCCATGAAAATGGAAGAGAAAAATCCTCAACAGGAAGCACAGATTAAAAAGAAAAAAGTGGCATCAATTTTGGATGGAAATGCCACACATTATGAAAACCCTACTGAAGAACAGGACATGAGCACTGACTCCGCTAATAAAAAATAGAGGGATACCTTTCCTGACAGAGAAGATACTAGAAGGCTACACACTCACACAGGTCACGCAGTCAGGGAATTAATCCCTTGATTTTTGGTGCCCTCACATATCCCAAAAAGAGATGTTGTGTTTCATCATCTGGCTGATCTTCAAAGGACCAGTGCTGCAATGTCCTATGGGCCCCACAAAGCGTCACTTTAGCGGAGATCATTTTATTAGATGCCATATTGTGAAGCCTGAAGTGTGAGAGTGTCCTAAAATGTGAGGTGAAATGTGCGTAAGTGTGAGTGAAAGGAAAAGTGAATGACTAAAAACTTCTAGGAGTTGCCAAATGTCATTTAATTACATGGTACTCCTGGTGGGATTAAAAAACGCCACCAACCAGAGGCATTGAGGGCTACTCTGGGAAAGTAATGACCCCATGTAGGCATAATAGTCAAATGTGATTAAAGGTCAACATGTTTTGTGCCTGTTGGTACAGGAGAATCAGACACACAGCACTTCTTCAGGACCACAAATGAATTAGAGTTCCCTAGTTGGGAGCTACAAACATCAGCTAAGAGGTGCCTTAATGGTTACCACTACAAGTGTAACAAGTGACCTCCATTAATGCTCAGTCTAAAAAATATAAACTGTTTTTATAGTAATGTTATGGACATAAAAACTTCTGATGTGTGAATGTCCAGCCTGAAAGAAAGAAAAAAAACAAAGAGTAAAGTTAAAAAGTAATTCACACAGCGAATGTCACATAATGTTAACATGCTATCCATCCCTATACTGGAATTATATCCCATTAGTATCTCCTGGATGGGAGCGACATTTATAGCATTACCAGGAGTGTCAAGGGTCTCTGACTACGTAGTGCCCCAAAGGTTCATGGCTTATATATATAGAGCACACTCATCATGCATACCACAATAGCGAGTATGTCTAAACACAAATAATAGAGAAACATTGCCAAATGTGCATTTTGGCATATCTGACCTATTGGCTGATCACACACCGTATTGGATTTAACACAGTATATCAGGGGAATGTCCCATCCTCAATTTGCAAAATTAGTCATGCATAACATAGTGACATATATAACTGAACATCATCACCAGAACAAAGTTCAAACATGTCCACTAGTGTACTAATATCAACAATTAGTCACATATCATACAATAGTGCCACCACCCCCAGGGCACAAGTATGACAAAACAAAATGGTTCCTACCCTGCAAAAAGTCAGGACAGAGCCCCATAGGGCATGTTCAGAGGGTAGCGTTCAGCACATTGCGGTATAAGCAGAAAAATGAACATGTAATGTCAAGTGAGGAGAGGGTAGAACCTACCTGTAGGTTGAAAAGCGTACCTACAGGATTGTGGTGCATCATGTGCGGACAACCTACCCAGTCCTCTGCTCACCTGGAGCAGGGGAGGTGGTCTGCTTTTAAAGAGCAATTTAATCAGGTAATCGCCACCAGGTGCAATTAATACACCTGGGTGCCTGCCTGTGATTAACCCAGATGGAACAAGATTCATAGTTCCAATGGTGGCCACCTTAGAGTGGATAAAATCATGATCATGATACAACAATGTGTTCCACCCATTATTAGAGCATTAATCTGGGTGTATTTCAAAAAACTGTAGCCCTGTAGTATATATCGCTTATACACCAATCACAACTAGAAGAGGGGTGAAATGCATTCCCAATATTAGACCAGGAGGAAAACAGCATGCATATTACAATGGCGGCAATCTTAGAGTAGGTACAATCATAATACCAGGATTGTGTACACCCACTAGTAGGATATTGGTTTGTGTGCGAACACATAGTATATGTCATCCTTACACAGTTCAGAGCTCAAACAGGGTAAGGAACATTCCTATTGACAAATGTCAATCAGAAGGATGTCAGGTGTGAAACTGATGTTGCCAAGTAACGTAGTAAATTGAAAAATGACACTGACAGTATTGTGCACATCGGCACAAAAATAGGGTGGCTCCTAAAAAATGCCTGTTAGAAATGGGGACTTTGGTTGGCAGTCAGGCTACCCCCTGTCCAAGCAAGAACCCTCACTCTAGTCACGGTAAAAGAGAATCACCCTCGGTTAACCCCTGCTCACCTGCTTGGTAGCTTGGCACGAGCAGTAGGCTTAACTTCAGAATGCTAGGTGTAAAGTATTTGTACCAACACACACAGTAACTTAATGAAAACACTACAAAATGACGCAACACAGGTTTAGAAAAATAGAAAATATTTATCTAAACAAAACAAGACCAAAATTGCAAAAATCCACAATGCACAAGTCAAGTTATCACTAAAAATACAAAAAGAGTCTTCATGTAATTTTAAACACACACTAATGTTGTTAGCGTGAAAATGTACCTTGGGCATGTCAAAAATAACCTCGCACGGGCAAGTGTGCATCAAAAAGGGCTTGCAATGCGTCGATTTCACTCACGAGCGAGACCTTGCGTCATTTCTCCTTTCATCGGGTTGGCGTACATCATTTCTTCTATCCGCAGGAGAGCGATGCGTTGATCCTGTCAGCACTCTCGGATCCAGGCAGGCCTTGCGTCGTTTTTACATGCCCAGCAGTGTTTGCATCAGAAATCCAGAGGCACGATGATCCGAAAACCATGGAGTGCAGGTTTCAATCTCACCAGCCGCTTTCAGCATGCAGTGCGTCGTTTCTCCAGCCCCTGGCATCGATCTTCGGGTCGCGTTGCAGGTGAGCGTTGATTTTCAGCCGTGAAGCCGGCGCCGCGTCAAGTGCCGATCTTTTCACCACACGGCGGTCGGTGCGTGGATTTCTCACTCTTGGGCTGCCTACTTCTCCTTTGGGTCCCAGGAACTAGTTGGGCACCACTTGGCAGTGTAGGAGTCTCTCCAGAGACCTGAGGTGCTGGCAGAGAGAAGTCTTTGCTGTCCCTGAGACTTCAATTAACAGGAGGCAAGCTCTAAATCAAGCCCTTGGAGATCTTCACAAGAAGGAAGGCAACACAAAGTCCAGTCTTTGTCCTTTTACACTGGTAGAAGCAGCAACTGCAGGATAGCTCCACAAAGCACAGTCACAGACAGGGCAGCTCTTCTTCCTCAGCTCTTTAGCTCTTCTCCAGGCAGAGGTTCCTCTTGGTGTCCAGAAGTGTTCTAAATTCTGTGGTTTTGGGTGCCCTTCTTATACCCATGTTGTCCTTTGAAGTAAGCCTACTTCAAAGGAAAGTCTCTCTTGATTGTGAAATCCTGCCTTGCCCAGGCTAGGCCCCAGGCACACACCAGGGGGTTGGAGACTGCATTGTGTGAGGGCAGGCACAGCCCTTTCAGATGTAAGTGACCACTCCTCCCCTCCCTCCTAGCACAGATGGCTCATCAGGAAATGCAGACTACACCTCAGATCCCTTTGTGTCACTCTCTAGTGAGAGGTGCAACCAGCCCAACTGCCAAACTGACAGGGAATCCACAAACAGGCAGAGTCACAGAAATGGTTTAAGCAAGAAATTGCCCACTTTCTAAAAGTGGCATTTTCAAACACACAATCTTAAAATCAACTTTACTAAAATATGTATTTTTAAATTGTGAGCGCGGAGACCCCAAACTCCCTATGTCTATCCACTCCCAAAGGGAATCTACATTTTAATCATATTTAAAGGTAGCCCCCATGTTAACCTATGAGAGGTACAGACTTTGCAACAGTGAAAAACGAATTTAGCAGTATTTCATATGAAACACATTACAATGGGGGTCATTACGACCGTGGCAGACGGCAGTAATTTGGGGAAAGGTACTGCCAACAGGCTGACGGTACCTTTTCCCAAATTATGACATTGGAAGTTGGCTCAAACCAAACCGCCAATGTATCACTCCATCTGCGAGGGTAGTAACAGCCTCCGGGCTGGAGACTTCGGTCTCCAGCCAGGCGACTGTCACAATCCCACCCTCAGGATTACGACCCCACCTACCGCCATGGTTTTTGTGGCTAATCTACCGCCCCAAAAACCATGGCGGTAGGCACTATCACTGCCAGGGAATTACTTCCCTGGCACTCATAGTGGTGTCCCCTGCCCCCCCCCCCAAGAGTCCTCCCCCACCATCCACCTCCCTCTCCCAACCGCCCTGACATCCACACACCCACATGCGCACACATACACACTCATATACACACGCATACCCACATCCACCCACACACACATACATACCCACACCCCGCAACACACATTGACATACATTGTAGCACACACGCATTCACAACACACAACATACATGTACACTCACATTCATTCATTCACGCACGTATTCCACATGACTCACACCCGCATGCATGTATAAAAAAACAGACACACCCCACACTCAACACCACCACACACACACACACAACACCCCCCTCTTCTGTCGGAGAACCCGACTTACCTGCTTGGAAGCCACGGTGATGGTATGTTGGCGGCCGTCACCGTGGTGGTAGGCAGCATTTACCACCAATGTCATAATGAGGCCCTATATGTCCTACCTTAACCATGCACTGAACCCTGCCCTTGGGGCTACCTAGGGCCTACCTTAGGGGTGCCTTACATGTAGGAAAAGGGAAGGTTTAGGCCTAGCAAGTGGGTACACTTGCCAAGTCGAATTTACAGTTTAAAACTGCACACACAGACATTGCAGTGGCAGGTCTGAGCCATGATTACAGAGCTACTTATGTGGGTGGCACAACCAGTGCTGCAGGCCCACTAGTAGCATTTGATTTACAGGCCCTGAGCACCTCTAGTGCACTTTACTAGGGACTTACTAGTAAATCAAATATGACAATCATGGATAAGCCAATTACATACACATTTTGTATAGGAGCACTTGCACTATAGCAGTGGTAAAGTGCCCAGAGTAACAAAAACAGCAAACACAGAGTCCAGCACACATCAACAACCTAGGAAATAGAGGCAAAAGGTTAAGGGAGACCATACCAAGGATGAAGAGTCTAACAATGCCAAAGATGCCAATTATTCCAGAGATGTTGATCAAAAGCCCAGACGCACTCGGACAAGCAGTATGTTATGTTGACTTTTTACTAAGGGTATCCTAAGTGTACCATAAATGTTAACAAAAGTCCCTCTACCTCTCGGACAAGCAGTCTGTCCTGTGGGCATATCACTGAGGATAACCCAAAAGTAATTTGCGCAACACAGATTGTCTAAATGTGTATGGGTCATACTTCACATCATAGGATATCATCATTCAGACCTTGTACATTTGTGGCAAGGTAGAAAATCCATTGTTGTTCTTTTCTTATCAAGCTAGCATTGCTCCAGTGTGGGTTGTCTTCCAAAATTGTCCATCTCAGGTTATCAGGTGAAGGTCCACAATTGGAAAAGTCCCTGCTCATTTTGGTTGTATCACCTCTGCAGTTGATATTGCTGCGATGTTCCATCATTATGATCATTGCCATTTTTGTGGTCATCTCTATAGAGTTGAGCTCACAGCAGCAGGTTATGCCATAAATACAGTTTTTGTGTCACAGTGTGTATGTGTCTTCTGTCTCCAGATAAAACTGGAATTCAGCGTAATCTCCACAGTGGATTGAGTGAGGTGGCAAACTCTACATGAGCCACATGGGTAATGTCCTGTCACTGGTGGAAGGTACTACAAAGTTGTCTGTGGGGAGGGCTGCCTATTAGGCGTTCTCCTATTTATATTTTGAGCCCATCTGGATGCAAAATCTGGGTGTGGCAGTGCCAAAGATCCTGCACCCAGGATTCTCCAATGTTTATTGATTGGACACCGTTGTGAATGTGGTAACACAAGTGATGATGTCACTGATTGTTTATCAACAGTCTTCAGCAGGGCATCCGTCTGCATGTTATGTGGCCTTTTCTCAGATCTGTTGACATTTGTTGCTGGATAATTCTGCTCCGTCAGGTTCTTACACAGTGTTCTGGCTTGTTCATCATAATCATTGATGGAACTACAATTTCTTCTCAGTCTGAGAAATTGGCCGTACAGCAGATTCTCTCGCAAAGCTCTCGGATGGTGGCTCTCAAATAATAATAGGCTATTGCAATGTGTCATCTTCCTGTATGTCTTAGTGCTAATTATACCATCCTTAAGTGTGATCAGAAAGTCCAGGAAGGGAAGCTCCCAGCTCAAGGATGATAAAGTAAACTTCAAATAAGGATTTAGTGTGTTGATCCACTCTTTAAATTCTTGGCATGTCTCACTCGTCCCTTTCCAAAACACCAAAATGTCATCAATGTATCTCCACTACAAGGCAATGTTGTCTTTGTTCGGGTTATCCTCCGTGAAAATACATTGATCTTCAAAATGGGCCATGTAGAGACAAGCGAGGCTCAGAGCTGCCCAGTGATGTACCCCAAATCTGATGGTATAGCTGTGACTTAGATTGGAAATAGTTATTTTTCAGTGTCAAACTGGCACACTCCACAATAAAGTCAACAGGTGTATTGGAAGTCCAGGAGGCTCTCTTGAGTAAGGATTCAACTGTGTCAAGGGTTGCATCTTGTGGGATGTTGGTGTACAGAGCCTCCACATCCAGGGTCACTGGGAAGTCCACCTGTTGTAGAAGCTCCATCTCCTCGATCAAATTGAGGACATCCCGGGTGTCTTTCAGGAACAATGGTAACTGTTGAACTAATGGCTGAAGGAAATGATCACAGTACCTACTTAGAGGTTCTAGGAAAGAGACAATACCAGATAAAATTGGTCTGCGGGGGGGAGAATCCAGTTTTTTGTGTATTTGGGTAACACATAAAAGTACGGAACCTTGGGGAATTTATTCACCTGGAATTCAGCCTCGTTCTTTGAGATCCAATCCTGTGCTTCTGCCTCCATCACCAAACATTGAATACATTTTGACAAAGCCTCCGTGGGATTGATCTGTAAGGGACTGCAATAAGTCTTGTCCTCTAGCTGGTGAAGTCACTCGACAAGGGTGGTGCTATTGTGGTGATGAATTCTTCTGATTATGATAACGAGTGTCTTCGCTAGCTAGCCAACCTTTAGTGGTAACCAGTAAGGCACCCCTTAACTGATATTTGTAGCTCCCAACAAGGGAACTTTAATTAATTTGCAGTCCTGAAGAAGCACCCTGAATCTGATTCTCTTGGACCAGCAGGTACGAAACATATCAACTGTTACTCACTTTTGACTATTATGGCTACGTGGGTTCATTACTTTCCCAGTGTAGCCCTCAATGCTTCTGTTTGGTGGCTTTTTTAATACTGCCATAAGTACTATGTAATTAAATGACATTTAGCCACTCCTAGATGGTTTTAGTCATTCACTTTTCCTTTCACTCACACTTATCTCTGCACATTTGACCTCACCTTTTAGGACACTCTCACACTTATGGGCTTCAAAAAATGGCATTTAATAAAAAGATCTCTTCTAAAGTGACCCTCTGTAGGGCCCGTAGGACAATGCACCACTGGTCCTACGAGAAGCAGCCTGATGATGAAGAATGACATCTCTTTTTGGTATGTGGGAGGGCACCAAAAATCAAGGGAGTATTTCCCTGACTGCTTGACCTGCATGAGTGTGCAGCCTTCTAGTATATTATCTGTTAGGAACATTAGCCCTCTATTTTTTATTAACCATTGTACGGAGCTAGGATACTGGATCTTTTTGACTCCCAGTCCCCCCTCTCTTTAATTTGAGTTTTGTCACGGACTCTGCTGGACAGTGCAGCAGAGGTCACAAAAGTTCACCAGAGTCTTCAAGAGCTTCTGGATTTGACAGCAACTAATAACTTTTTAGAAGTTGAAACTGCGGGCATGGGTGTCTCCCTCCCTAGATAGGGTTTACAAAGTGAAAATACAAAATGAGGGAGACATACAACACACAGTTAAAGTTATATTCTGGGAAAAGTATCATTATGTTATGACATCCTATTGGCAGAAAAAGATTGGCCACCAGAATTTGTCCATAATCTCCAACCAGGGAAATATGTCATTATTCCATCTTTCTCTGCCCTTGTTCCTAGAGAATTAAGACAGGCTTATGCAATAGATTGGGCACTGGAACAAGCCCCAGCTCTGTATCACAACCATGTAGGATCCGTCAAAGACTCCCCTACCACATAATGACAGTAAGATCACCACTACTACCACAACCTCAACACCACATTAAACATATAGCTAAAGCACCAGTGAGGGAAATACTCACACAACTGGAATACCCCGGGGTAATAGAACCCTGTGTATCATCAATGAACAACCCTTTGTTCCCCTTAGCTAAGCCAGACCATTCATATAAAATAGTCTTATATAACAGACATTTAAACAGTCACACACACAAATTTCCTATACAAAATGAACACAGCATAGCACTTATCAACAATTTAGAACGCAAAATATACAAAACAATCTTGGATATTTCCAGTGGTTTCTGTCAAAATATAGCACCTGAAAGCAGGGATTTGTCTGCCTTCAGAACATTAGGCTTGTAAAAGAAATTTAGTCGACTCCCAAAAGGGTATAGGAACCTTCCTGGACTGTTCTCAACATGTGTAACATCTATACTATATGAGATTGTCCCTGAGGCTTGTCCTATGTAGATGACATCTATCTGACAGACGAAGACCTGGCTACACACCTAAGATGGGTAGACTGCATTGTGGCGGGTTTCGGTGAAATAGGCTACAAATTTAATTTTGAGAAAACAAAAATTGCCATTCTCAGTGTCCTCTTTTTGGGGTACGAATTATCAGATAAAGAAAAGAGCCCGGTGCCCCACTTTCTAGAAAGGTGTGCACAATTACAACCACTAAACACCATCAAAAAGCTACAATTATTAATGGACCTTTTTTCAATTTTGGAGGAGACTTACATTCTCGAATATGCAGCATGCATAAAATCACTTTATGATTTGATATGTCCGGGCTTTTCAAGTAAATATTGGAAAGTTGAACACACATGCATTCCCAGAGCAGTACAGCAAGACATGGGTAAAGCAAAACACATGTGACAGCAAAACAAACTTGGTCATCAGAGTAATTGCTGGTGCCATCGGGTTCACCAATGTAACATTCAATGAAGGTGATACTGTACCAATAGCATATAAATCACATTTATATTCCATGGCTGAACAACGCTTTGCTCCCACTGAGAAAATTCTGACTGCTGTTCAGATGGCTGTCATAGAGGAGAGACCGCTGGCCCAGGGGAAACAGTTTGTCATTGTGATCCCAGTACCAGCCTTAGAGACTATTACAAAAGCCAGCATTCCACCTGCAAAAGCATTACATCCAGGTCAGATCCAATAGGCAACGTCTCTGATGGTCACTGATGTCAATTACGTTTTTGATCCACAATTTCAGACCCAAGAGTTCCTTCAATTTGAACTTGAATGCACAACACCAACAAACATTTTGCTTCTTGATCAAGACCAAATGATTATCTACACAGATGGTTCAGCACAACCAGCAGTGGGCAGTAAACAATACTCCACTGCTTGCGTTACCATGAGTGGCTGCATGAGAAATGACAAGTTCCATTCTCAGAACACATACACACAGGCCCTAGGGGACTCCACAGCACAACTAGAGGAGCTTAAAGCTCTAGTTTTGGCTCTTGAACATGCAGATCCGGAACTCCTAACGCTCATAGTCTGAGATTTGTATTATTGTGTCCCTAATTTTGAATATATGTATTACTGGCGTCAGAATGGGTTCAAAGATTCAAAAGGGAACACCATCAAGCACATACTTCCGTGGAGGAAGGTAGCTGATCTAAAGGAGACGCTACTAAATACCCATGTGATGCATACAATGGGCCATCAATGTGTAGGAATACACATATCAGAAAACACCTTGGCTGATGAGGGAGCCAAGTCAGCAGTACCCATGGCTTCTGTTGCTGCAGCTACTTGTTCTAGGACAAGGTTGGATGATGAAACACTGGCTGCAGTGAAAGCTCAGGCTGGAAGCAAGCCCTTGCCAAAGGCGTATCCCAACAAATATTCTTACCATCACAGTGTTCAAAATGTTGCATCCGTAGCAATACCAGGGGTGGGTGATCACATGATCCCCAACCAAGACCAAAGATTAGATCTCATTGAAGCAGGGCATGAAAGGGTTGCTTCTGCTCATGCAGGTGTGGCGGCTACTATTTAATTATTGCAAAAACAGTATTGGTGGCCAGGTCTATACAAACAGGCCAGACAATATGTCCTTTGTTGTGACATCTACTAACAAATAAGAGAGTCTACTGCGAAATGCCCACCACAGTCACCCCTCTCAATTGCCAACAATCCACTGCAGTAAATGCACCAGGACCATTGTGGTTCTCTAGCACCTGAATGTGCATAGAAAATACATATTTTCTTGCTCCAGATTTCTTTAGGTATGGCCACAATGATCAGCTGACACCTGAACTGTTATTAAAGATTTGCAAGTCTTCATTGGGACATATTCATTTGGGTCATTCCATTCAGAAAACAGCCTTGCCTTTGCCTCAAGGGCATTCAGGGATACCATAGCGACTATGGGTGTCAAACTCCATTTCTCGTCTCCCTTTCATCCTGAGGGAAATGCAGTGGTGGAGTGGGCAAAATGAGACTTAAAGCAATTCTTAACAGCAAGGGTACTAGGTATGGGTCATAGTTGGCTCAGCCACTTATATGGTATCCAGGAAGCATGCAATAATCTGCCCAGAAGGTCCTGGGAGGGCGCACCCCATATGAGGTTCTGTTCAGCAAACCTATGTATGTCCCAGATCTTGATGGTCCTGGTGCAGTTGATATAAATGAATGTATCACTGTCTTGCAGGAATTACAACAGTTCCTTGATGAAAACTCATCTGCATGTGCCGCCACCTTGGGAATGAGGGATTTTCTAACAACACCTACTGTCTGAATTCCAAAAATTGGGGATCTAGTGCATGAAAAGATTGCTGCTGAAAAGGAATTTGACCCTCCATATTGAGCACTGATTCCAGTCCTGAGAATACACACTACCAGAACTGTTATTCTACCACTGCTCCCTAGTTCTGAAGAAAACCGCTTTGTATCAATTGACAATGTCAAGTTATACCATGTGGCCAGATTTGCATAGGAAACCACAAGGGCTCCTAGGTAGCTCTCGAACCCTTCTCACTGCCAGTCAGGATGTGCCTCATCAAAATTTGAGCAATAATGATGAGACTTCCCCGAGCTTGGGGAAGGTGAAAGATAATCTGTCATTAATACCTGTCTCTACATCATCAACAAAAAATGTCCAAAGTTCTGAGGTATGTTTCTCCAACTCTACACAAATGGATGCAATTGTTTACTATGAACCACCAAGAGATATATCTGTCAGTTCTCATTCTCCTACACTGGCTCCAGTCATTGCATGAACTGCTTCTGGATAGTTTGTCGACATCAACTACTTTTTTTCAAGCTCTTCAGCATCTTCAACTGCAGCTGTATCAAGAGCACGTGAGCTATTCAATTGGCTTAATACTAACTATCTGATTCATCAATGGAACTATCTATGGGTCTTGTTAACTGTGCTTGACTTCCTTCTTTAGATTGGTTTTGTCATTATTTTCTTTCTGCTGATATATGGTCACTATCTTCCTGAATGTTGTCAAACTAGAAGATGAAGTTTTGAAACCTTACCTGTCCTCCCATAAGGTCCAAAGAGATTTGCCCCTAGTGAACATTTCAGCTATTCCGATTCCTGATGGAATTGTTTGGAATAAAGTTGCTTTTGGTATATTCTGGCTGAAAGAAATTATTCAAATTCCATATATATATTTAAAGGTTCAATGAATGCAGTAATAACACGTAGGGTTGTTTCTGATGATGGGATGATGGGTTTGATTCTATGCTTTCTGAGCTTGAATACTATACTGTGAAGATGTTTACTATACTGATGTTTGAAAGTGAAGATGTTTACCAAACAACAGCAAATTATGGGAAAATTTTCTGTTTTCGGATATCATTTTATATATAAAGCCAGCACCCAGAGAACGGTTTATAATTACACACATTGAGAACATTGTCCATCTCCGCCAGTGGGGAGTTCTGAAATATATGCATAAATGTTTGAATTTTTCACTGGGCATGATGCTAAAGATGCTGACTCATATTATTTTAAATTGCCTCCTATGAAATTTACAAATATCCTGTTAACAGATACTAAATTAGTTTATTCTGATTCTTTTGTTTTCCAATTGGTTAATTGAAGGCTATGAATTTTGGTTGAAGTAGATTGACTTAAAGAGTGTGTGGGGAACTAGAAATTGGCAAATACAGGGACGAGAAGCTTTGCTTGGGGCATGTCTTAGTTCATTGCAAATAATATTTTTAAATGACACAGTACAACAAACAAGTTGTTTAGGCTTAGAAAAGATCAAGGAGTAGGATGAGCCCAGTATTTCGTCACCTGCTAAATTTGATAAAGAGCAAATTATTTATATGTCACTGAAGAACAGCTCAATGGGTGGGTCCAAAGTGGAATATTTGATTCAACACTTTCAAGCTCAAATGGGTGGTTGTTGTGGCCGGTGGACACAAATGGTTGTCATTCATGTTTTGTAAACTCCACAGGGGTTTTTAGAACTAATAGACCTTACCCTTGTTACATCTCAAAATAGCACTCCGACATCAGTGCCACATACAGCGTGGGCAAACTATGCCAACAATGGTTGAAATCTTCCACATTAGTAGCGTTAAAGAACACCTTAGTCTCCTTTCAGAAAACACAGACTTGCAAGATTTCTTGTCAGGTCCTAGAAAACCACACACAAAGCGTTTCTTACATATAACATATAATGTAATTTGGAAACTTTTACAAAAATAAACTACCGCCCGGTTGAGGCAAATAGATCCGGAAAACCTCCAGAAAGCTTTAGCCTTTATAGATAATGGTATGAACACTTTGTCCAACCACATTTCCCCCTAAACAATATTGTTTCATTTGCAATTGACATACTACAAAATGATAGGTCATTTTTACACCATGGACAGAGTCATCTTAGTTCCATAATGCAGTTAGGTTGGATGTTACAGATACTGTGAAGTGGTTGCATACACTGGCAACATGTCAGCTCCAGGGACCTGTTTTCTGTCTTTAATCTGATGTGAAAGCAGCAAATAATGGCTAAGAATGAAGCAACATACATTATGTTAAACTTTTACAAAAATAAACTACCGCCCGGTTGAGGCAAATAGATCCGGAAAACCTCCAGAAAGCTTTAGCCTTTATAGATAATGGTATGAACACTTTGTCCAACCACATTTCCCCCTAAACAATATTGTTTCATTTGCAATTGACATACTACAAAATGATAGGTCATTTTTACACCATGGACAGAGTCATCTTAGTTCCATAATGCAGTTAGGTTGGATGTTACAGATACTGTGAAGTGGTTGCATACACTGGCAACATGTCAGCTCCAGGGACCTGTTTTCTGTCTTTAATCTGATGTGAAAGCAGCAAATAAGGTCTAAGAATGAAGCAACATACATTATGTTAAACATCAAAAAGCTAGAAAAGCTGCCTTTCACTGTGGTGGAAATTACCATCTGCAGTTTGGTTAATACTCAAGGTTATTAATCTGCTAATTTCAACACTTGAGTTCACCTTGTGTTTAAAGCACATTCCTGTGGGCAGATTTGAAAGGATAGATGACACATCCATGAGTTGTGGGAGCTACACTCTAAGTACAAATGTTTCAATGGCATGAAAGAGGTATTTCTTAGCAGCAGTGAATGTAAGACTTATGTGAACAACTCAATGATTGGTAAACAACTGTCCTTGCACAGAGCATGTAATGCTTCAGTTGTGGATTTAGCTTTTTAATCGAAGGGTGTTCCTGTTCCTCTGATTCGTCCTGCATTCCAGGTGCTCTCAAATGGGAGTTACTTGATGCTGATTGGAGAAAGCTGTGTGGAATGTGAGCCGAATTGCTTATGTACTTTCTGTCTCCCAAATTGTAACGTGTTGAGGAAATGTGCTTCCTCCCATGCGAGAGATGAAAGTAGCAGAAATAAGGCCTCCTATTATCTGCTTCAAATGTACATTTTGACAAGCTAAGCAGACTGAAATCTCTCTTGTTTCAAAAACAAGTGGCACTTACATCTGCCCGCAAGACCTTTGCTCTCCAAGTGGCGAGGTCATCTGCAGCGACAGAGTCCCTTTTGAATACCAACTTTCCAAAACATTTTGGTGAATTAATTTGTCACATTTTCAATGTGTCTACCACAGTTTGGATTGTACATTTCTTTAAGGTGTAAGTTCTGGTTTTGTGAGCACCTTCCAATTGGTACTCAGGATAAGACCTTCAGCCATACACCTAATATTTTTAAGTGTTTTAACGGATTCTCTATAATTTGGGCATTAATTACTGGTATTTTGCTGTTGCTATTTTTTAATCGCAACAGCTGCCCCGTCTCAACAAGGAGGTCTGATGGTGCTTTCACCAGCCCAACTGTGTTGTGAACGCATGATGCAGTATTTCGGAGCACCACTCCTGGAAGAACTGAAGGCCAACTGGTCTTGGTCATTCAGACCGGTTCTGAATTGCTTACAGCCTGTCTTTCGATGTTTGTGGTGCCCACTTGAACATGCATCAGAAGTGTGTCCTGCTATGCAGCACATACCTTCCTTGGATGTGGGTCTGTTGATGTTCTTGAGGAGGGCTCATTACCAGACTTGGACACTGAGATTGCGGTTGCTACAAGAGGCTTCATTTGAGCCGCCCTTTGTGGATTAAGTAGCTCCTGGGGCAACAACACCTGGCACTGCACAGGATGCTGCCACCTCGGCCAGAGCTGCTGCTGAGGCAATGGAACATGAGTGCTCCCTCACTTTCCTTGTCAACCACCTGATTCGTTTGTCACCTGCCGAAGTGGAGCCTTTCCTGAATCCAACTTAACACATGTGAGTAGTTGGGAATGACTGCACACTTGCTGTTAATATGTGACTGTAGCATGATAGTTTGAGACAAGGGTCTCTAGTATCTGGTGCTCAAGAAGAGAAGAAGAGTCACCCTTCCTCAATCGGAAAAGGTCCATACCATTGCTCATCAGCTTCGAGCACACTCCAAATAAATCCACTGGTAGACAATTATCACTTTATTTTCTTTGTAGTTCGAATTATCAATGCTCATATATTGCCACAATGCCAACGTCACAATGTAAATATGTGTTTCCTCAGAGCTACTTGAGTTGTAGCTAATGTCTTCGGGCTTAGTACCAAATTCAGAAAGTCCTACATCATTTCAGGGAGGGGTCTGTAACTCTACTAATAGATCCCACTATCCAAGGCATAGCCAAGCCACCCGTGCACCAGAAAATATATGTGTAATAGTAAAGTATTATAAAGAAACTGAAAAAGATATTGGTGTGTACAAAAGTGAAGGTGATGACAGATGAAAAATATGAATCCCCCAAGTGAGCATTCATCTCACATTTTCCCAATGTGTGTAAATATGCATAAGTCTTGTGAACTGTAAGTATCTCCATACCCTGTGGTTCTGTATTGTGTTCATAACACATGTCTGTGTATCACCCGTATACGTATCCTACAACATAAATATAGACTGTTTTCATAAAACCCAACTCTGTTTAAAGTAAAGTACCACCATATTCATGCGTTACCTTGAGTCAATGTTGCAATGTCATAGAATTACCATTGAGTAATTTGTTCATACAAGATATCATAGATACAGCCACATTACTTTCACTTACTTATACTGAGAAGCTAATGGTGAACATAAGAGACACAACCAGCCAGGATATTGGGTATTGATGTGGGCTGCAGTATGGATAGTGACTGTGAACTAAAATCTTAATGGACTCCCTATTTTCCACCTGACATCAACTGTGACATCTTTTTAAATAATGTATGGACAAACTAAAGGAAAAACCTGTACACAGATCAGTTAATTACACAAGAAATAATATGGACCCACAGGAGAGGAGGGCACTTATGTGGTCTTTATGACATTGGCGGTGAGTGATAAAGTGGCGGTAACACCGCCAACAGGCTGGTGGTAATTACCGCCAAATTATGACCATGGCGGTGATACCTCCCATAGACAGCCAATGTACCACACCAACCGCCAGGGTGTAAACACCACTGACCACGGTGGTAACCATCAACAGCCAGACGGAAGACGAGGTACCACCGAACCTATTATGACACAGCACACCAACAGGATTTCCTGGGCAGTACCAATGCCATCAAAAGCCTGGCGGAAACAGAACACAGAAGACCAAAGTCTCACCCTCGGAGACACAGAGAAGAACAAGGCTGCCATTGAACCGGAACTGCAAGTCTTCCCGATGCAGTTCTATGCCATGCTCCACCTGGAAAACCAAAGCCAATGAGACAACGACGGTGAGTACAGCCACCTAGCACACAAGGGAGGGAGGGAGGAAAAGGAGAGTGAAACACACATGCACAACACATACCATTCACACACACACTATATACACAACCAGCTGCTGAGGAAAAACAAAGTCACAGGACACACGTCATAATAATGCAAGGACTACAGCATTCCAGAAAAGAAAGTGTAATTGGATGAAAATAGCCACCATATTGTCAATGTGACAGAATACACATGAGTCACTGTGCAGAAAGGGCCAATGGCCAGTCCAAAGTATAAAAGGCTCACATGGCCACAGGGCACAGTCCAAGCCCCAACTCTTTCCCTGACGTAATCCGCACTACACTGTGCTGGGGCATCATGCTGGGAATGGGCAGGCACCTCAGGGGGAAGGGGGCGGGTGGCACCTCAGCTGAGTTGGGGGACTTGCCTACTGATTCTGGGGGGGGGGGCTCCATGCCCATAACAATTAGCTGGGAAGTGCCAGGTCACAGTCTCTGAGGTGGGGACTTGCCCACTGGTTCTGGAAGGGGGTCCATGCCCATAACAATTAGCTGGGGAGTGCAAGGTCACAGTCTCTGACTTGCCCACTGGTTCTGGAGGGGGCTCCATGCCCATAAAAATTAGCTGGGGAGAGCAAGGTCACAGTCTCTGAGGTGGGGGACTTGCCTACTGGTTCTGCAGGGGGCTCCATGCCCAAAACAATTAGTTGGGGAGTGCAAGGTCACAGTCTCTGAGGTGGGGGCCTTGCTCACTGGTTCTGGAGGGTGCTCTTTGTTAAACAGTCCCTGGGTGTGGCCTACATGCCCTCTGCTGTAGGTGAAAGCTGCTGTGTCCCAGCCTAAAGTGAGGGCTGCTGTGTCCCAGCCCGAGAGGAGGGCTGCTGTGTCCCATCCTGAGGTGAGGGCTGCTGTGTCCCAGCTTGAGGTGAGTGCTGCTGTGTCCCAGCCTGAAGTATGGGCACCTTGACCACTGCTGTTGGGGGGCTCTTACCCCTCTTAGATGGTGGAGTGGGATCCTTCCCTTTCCTGGCTGGTAGAGTGGGATCCTACCCTTTCCTGGTTGGTGGAGTGGGATCCTTCCCTCTCTTGCCTCCACGACTAGGAGGTGCCTCCCCTGTCCCGTGCACTGTTTGCCTGAGGTGCTGGGCTTAGCTGGGTTGTTGTGACCCTTCTCTTACAGGCAGGACAGTGGGGAGGGAGAGGGAAGAGGTCAAGTTGGGCAAGGAAAAGCATCTTAGGGACAGTGGGGCGGGATGAGGGAAAAGGGATGGGAGTAGAGGTTGAGGGAGTGGTTGCCGGAGGTGTACGGCTGCTGGTCTTGGTTGCAGGTGCTTGGGCAGTGTGCTGATGTGAGGTGGATGTCTGTTGGATGTCTGTGTGCGTGCATTTGTCTCTCTTAGGAGGTGGAGCAGACAAGGTGGGAGAGGACACAGGGCACGCATGGATGGATGTCGTGGAGGTGTCTGCAAGTGAGGTGTGTGTGCTGCTTGGTGTGGTGATGGTGGTGGCCATTGATACAGTGCATGCTGGTGTGAGTGCGGATGTGACAGTGAGGAAGGAGGAGGAGGGAGAGGCAGCCGAGGCAGTGGATGTTGTTGTGTGTGCAACTGTCTGTTTGTGTGAGTGCTTAAGGCCTGAAGTGTGCTGCCTGTGTGTCTGTGCCACTCGTGTGATGGTTTGTGTGCATGCTTGTCTGTATGTGTGCATGGGATAGGTTGAGGTTGAGGTGACTGAGACAGGGAAGTGGTAGTTGGAAGGGCGACGGTAGGAACAGGGACAATGGTTGCCATCAGAGAGGAGGCAATAGCCTTGAACGATCTCTGTTGAGCCGCCAATACACCATGAATGCCCTCCAGGAATGCATTGCATTGCTGCATCTGGGATGCCATCCCCCTGGATGGAGTCCACAATGTTTGACTACCCTACAGAGATGGTTCTCAAGAGGTCAATAGCCTCCTCACTCAGGTCAGCAGGGCTCACTGGGGCAGGGCCTGAGGTGCCTGGGGCAAAGGAGATGCCCACCCTTTTGGGTGAGCGGGCACTGGCAACTTGGTGAGGGGCTACTGGGAGGGCAATGTTAGTACGGGAGGTGGTGGCTGTACCTGGAGCTGGGGTGGTCCCAGAGATGTCCACCACCACCAGGGAGCTTCCATCAGATGAGGTATCAGAGTCAGTGTTGTTACCTCCTGTCTCTGCCGTGGTGCTCCCCTCGCCCTCCATCCCACTGGTCCCCTCAGTGTCTGTGGACTCTGCCTCCTGAGTCCTGTGGGATGCTCCTCCGCCAGATGATGCTAATACACACATGAACAGGATGACAGAAGAAAAAAAGGGGGGTAGAGAGAAAGGGAGCACTTGGTCAATTACAGCACCAACACCACAGATGGCATGCACATTACCGTCACACACAGGGATTAAGAGTGTGCCCCGTGCATTGCACTGGCATTACATTAGCTAGGTACCACAGCAAGATTAGAGCCAAACACCGCCAAATGCACCCCTCCTTGGACCCCCTACGCCCTGTCCGACATGGTATGCAACCTAGCTATGTTACCAGATTTAGCAATACACCCAATACCCTTGAGCTGGACCACGCTGTGTTTCCTGAGATGACACTCACTGATACCCACCACCAGGTTCCCATGCCACATACCAATCATAGTTGTAACGCACATTCTACTCACCCCCTTGAGGCTGCTGTGATGCCTTCAGGCACCCATCCAGCTCTGGGTAGGCCACCGCCAGTATGCACGCCATTGGGGGGTCAGGTTCTGAAGGGCACCCTGCCCTCTTTGGGAGGCCATCCCCAGCTGGGCCTCCATGGTCTACGGGCCCAGTGTCTCAGGTCCTCCCACCTCTTTCTACAGTGGGTGCTTCGCCTGCAGTAGACCCCCAGGATCCGCACATCCTTGGTGATGGCATGCCATAATCCCTTCTTCTGATGGACGCTGACCTGCAGAGGAAACACAGACACGAGGACACAATTAACCAGACAATCCAGCCTGTAACACATATGGCCCACAAATCCCCTTCCATCCCCTTTGGCGCACAAATTACTCAGCGCCCACCATGTACACTACCACCAGACATACGAGTCCCCCAAATGACACAATGCTTGCACATATCTCCATGCAACCCTGTCACATGCCTCGTGCCCAAGGTGTACTCACCTTTTGGTCTGGAGGCCCATACAGCTGCCCATACTGTGGTAGGACCCCATCCACCAAACGCTCCAACTCCTCCGAAGTGAAGACAGGGGCCCTTTCCCCAGTCACATGGGCCTTGACAGGATCCAGACACAGGACACAGCAGCACACGCAGTGTTGGTGTTGTCCTGTGGAAAGTCAGGAATCGAGTGAGGCTATGGACAGAAAATGGTGGTCACGTCCACGAGGTGTACACCGTCACCATCGCTTATGATCCCCATTGGCCACTGTACTCCATAGAGCCCCATGTTAACCAATGAGGAATAGCACAGCGGTGCAAGACCGCCTTCCGCCATGATGCGCTTCGCCGGTGGAATTACCTCACTTTCACCTGTCCTTACATACAGGACAGGCGGACGACATTTTGTGATGGAGAAAAATATTCAGATAATCGAGAACTGCATCATTTCCATTTTTTGCACATACATTGAAAATTCCCAATGTCCCATCACGTTCCTGCTCTATGTACACTGAGGTGGTGGTTCCATTGTTTAAAATGTGACAGCTTACCCACTCTTGTGTCCCTTAGATACCTACCACTGAGGAGGAATTGGAGGACAAGAAAAGCCCCCGTGTACAGACCCCTTGGGGACTTGGCTACACTGGAGGAGAGGCATCTAATACTCACCTGTAGACTGGACAGGGCCATGATCACAGAGCTATGTACTCAATTGGAGCCTGATCTGATATCCGTCATCCCACTGGGATCCCCCCCTCTAGTGCAGGTTCTATCAGTGCTCCACTGCCTGGCAACTGGTTAATTCTAAGTGACAGTGGGCAGCAGGAATGTCATAGCCAATGTTTTCAATCGTGCTGGCAAGGGTTTTGTCTGCCCTGGTCAAACACATGTGCAGCTACATCGCCTTCCCCAAGTGGAAGATTTGGCCACTGATTCTATGCAGTGAGACATATACCCAACCTTATTGGGGCGATTGACGGTACACATGTTGCATTTGTACCCCCTGCCAGAATGAACAGGTGTTCAGGAATCGGAAGAGTTTCCACTCACTCAATGTGCAAATGGTGTGCCTGGCGGACCAGCACATCTTCCACATCACTGCCAAGTATCTTGGGTCGGTGCATGACGCCTTCGTCCTGAGGAATAGCAGCATTCCACAAGTGATGGGACAACTACAGAGGCACAGGGTGTGGCTAATTGGTGAGGCTGAGTCGCCACCCAATGTATGTCAGTGTATGCCTTCTCGTGGTGACCCATACCACTGTGTAAGGCTAATGTTTGTCCCTCAATACTTTCAGGTGACTCTGGCTACCCAAACCTATCATGGCTCCTGACCCCTGTGAGGAATGCCAGGACAGGGGCTGAGAATCGTTATAATGATGCGAATGGCGAACCAAGAGAATTATTGAGAGGACCTTAGGCTTCATGAAGGGCAGGTTCAGATGCCTCATTCTAACTGGTGGATCCCTGTGCTAATCACCCAAGAAGGTCTGCCAGATAGTAGTGGCATGCTGCATGTTGCACAACCTGGCCTTCAGACGACATGTGCCTTATCTGCTGGAGGAGGAGACTGGAAATGCCCCTTTGGCAGCAGTGGACCCTGAGGACAGTGAGGATGAGGAGGCAGAGGATGAGGATGTGGACAACAGAACATCAGTTATACGTCAAAACTTCCAATGACACACAGGTGAGACAGTGGAACTGACTATTCCTCTGATTATTGATGTGTTCTGTGTGGCTGTCGCAGGATGGTATTCACTTCCTCTGCATCTCTACTTACTGTCACCTATGACTTCTCATTTTGCAGATGTTAGTGATATGACAACAGTGCTCTGATGTGATGTCTACAGACAGATACAGGTCTTAAAATGTATGCTATCACAGTGTTCAGATAATTTGCACAAGATGTAACTGTTTCCATATATGCACATTTTCATCACTTAAAACACTTTCACTTAGGTTGTGTTCAAGGGAGTTTATTGTAGTGCAAATATTTGACAGAAAGGTGCAATGGAATAGGATGATGGTTGAGGAAAGTCCAGGGTACTGTTCCACTCTGTTTGTAGCACAGGTCCAATGTCCAAGGGGCCATAGGAAGGGGAGCAAAGGCAGTTCAAAGTGGACAAGGTGACAAGGTGGGGCACAAGGGGGACATTCAGGAGGGTCTCATTTCCTGGTGTTGGTCTTGGTCTTGGCAAGTGTCTTTGGCTTCTGTCTGGGTCACAGGCAACGTTTGCAGGGTGGGTCACCTTCTGTAGGAGGAGGGGTGCTGGTAGCCTGTGGGTCCTGTGGCAGGGCATCCTGCCCACTAGCTGTAGCGGAAGTGGTGGGCTGGTCAGTAGACTGGCTAGTGGTAGGGGCCCACTGCTGTGCTGTCCATTCCCTCATGATGGTGGCCATATCTGCCAGCACCCCATGCTATGGAGACCATGGTGGTGTTGAAAGCCTGAAAATCCTCCCTGATCTCCTGATGGTGTAGCTCCCGCAGCCGCTTGTTCTTCTGCATATTGGTTAGGATCTGGCCCATCTTGTCCTGGGATTGTTGATAAGGACCAAAGACTTTGGTGAGTGCCTCCTGGAGAGTTGGTTCCCTGGGCCTGTCCTTCCCCTGGTGCACTGGGGTCCTCCCAGTGTCCCTGTTCCCCTGTGCCTGTGTCCCCTGAACGGTCTGCCCACTGCCACTGACCCCAGGTCCCTGATTGTCTTGGGTGTGAGGTGTGGACTGGGGTCCCTGTACATGTGGGCAGATTGCTGATTGACGTGTCCTGGGGACAGAGGTTTGAGGACATCGGATGGGTGCTGTGATGTTGGATACTGATGGGGAGGCTCTGTGGTGGACTGTGAGTGGGCTGGGGTGGCCGACTGACCAGTGGTCCCTGATGGGACAGGTAGTTCATCCAGATCCTGAAGTCCAGAGTTACTGTCATCATTGGGGGAGTCTTCTTTTGGGGGACATGTTAATTGTGGCACCTTTTTGCCACTGAGATTGTCTGGGGCACCTGTGGGAATGTAAGTGATGTGTTATACTTCATGTCTGTGACATATTGTACAACCCTTGCTTCCCGTCTATTGTTGCTGTTGCCCTGCCACCTTTGTTTGTGTATGGTGATGTATTGTGTGCTTGTTAGTTCACCATGCTGTGCATGCTTTGGTGATGGGTATCCATGCAAGGCTGGGAGGGCTGTCCATGCATTGGTGTGGCATGCAGGGCTTGGCATTGGGGTTAGTCATATGTGTAGATACAGTGTGTGGGATGGAGTGGAGTGATGGGAGTGAGGGTAAGGGGGTGAGATTGCATGCATGTATGGGGTGATAAGTAGTAAATATTGACTCACCAGTGTCCAGTCCTCCGGCTACTCCAGTGAGTCCCTCTGCATGCAGTATTGCCAAGACTTGCTCCTCCCATGCTGTGAGCTGTGGGAGAGGAGCAGGGGGTCCGCTCCCAGTCCTCTGAATGGTGAGCTGGTGCCTTGCTGCCATGGAACGTACCTTTCCCCATAGGTTGTTCCACCTCTTCCTGATGTAGTCCCTTGTTCTTGGATGCTGTCCCACAGCATTCACGCTGTCCACGATTCTCCGCCACAGCTCCATCTTCCTGGCAATGGATATTTGCTGTACCTGTGCTCCAAACAGCTGTGGCTCTACCCTGACTATTTCCTCGACCATGACCTGCAACTCCTCATCTGTGAAACGGGGGTGGCTTTGTGGGGACATGGGTGTTGTGTGGTGTGTGTTGTGCAGAGAGTGTTAAGTGATGTGATGGGGTATGGGATGTGGGCTGCGTGACAGCTGTATGGGTGTTTGTGGTATGTGTGTAGTTGTCTCAGTGGTCTTTGTGTTAGTCTTGTGGCACTTATTGGTATTCGTAAAGGGTGATGTGTGATGTGGGTGGGTGATGTGTGATGTGGGTGTGTGTTTTATAGTGGCATGGGTGGGTGGATTTGGTGTGTGTATGAGTGTCAGGTATGTGTTTAGTTTTGTCCAATGTTGTTTTGCTTTGTATTAAGGTGGCCAATCTGAGTGCTCCAGTGTGTTCCGCCAATGGTTCACCTCCATTGAATGTCCGCTGTGGTGATTTCTGGGTCATAATGTGGTGGGCGTTGTTTTGTTGGCGTAACGGCATGGGTGTTGGAACTGCAACTTTTGCACTGACCTTTGGGCTGGCAGATCTGTGTTTGTGGCAGTATTCCGTTCGTTTAGTGTGTGTGTTATAATATGGCAAACGGATATTCACCATTGCAGCAGTATGTTGCCGGCCGTCACTGTGGCGGTAAGCAGGATTTACCGCCAATGTCATAATAAGGGCCGTAGAGTCCTCAATGATAAAGATATAATTATTAGGGAGGCAGACAACGGGGTTGTTTGGTGGTGATGAATAAAAATGATTGCAACAATGACATACTCAATCAATTCAATAATACCCTGTGCTACACCCCACTTGATAAGAATCCTATTCCAGAGATCACAGATAAGATCAATAAGAGGATCAAAATGTGGCACAACAAAGGGCTTTTAACTCTTGAAGAATACTTTTACTTAAAGATTGAAAAACCAGATATCGATGTCTATACGCTGCTTCGTGTGACTGAGAGAAAGGTGTGATTCACCAAGACTTCCCTGAGGAGTCTGAGTGTCATGCAATAGGCTGCCACAGATTACTTTTACCTCTGGTACTGGTGAGGTGCTGCTAGCTAGTCAGAAAGGTTAGGCAGACAGCTGTCACATGGTGAGGGACCAGACTCAGTCCTCCATACTCGGTGGTGATTCCAGGAAAAATCCAGCAGTCTTGTTACTACATCGGGAGTCCTACGACAACCTCTGAGTGTGAGCAGCATCCTATTTGAAAAAAATTTAGCATGGTAGGAAACAACAAAATTACCAATAATTATTGGGCTTATAGTACTGGTCACCAAGCCCCCCAACCCGGAGCTCCAGCAGGTCCTGCTCCAAGATATCAGCCCAGCTACTGCTGGGTGTGCCAAACCCCAGTACGTTGGCAAACACTATGGTGCACCCTCCCCCAGGGCAGTCAATGTTTCCGCAGGCCATACCCACTACCGGGCCTGCTGCCATCATAGAGGGTATGTGGTACTGCACAAAAAACAAGTGCATTACCTCCTCCTCGCTAAACATGGAGCAAGGCTGCACACTCTGGAGTTGCCGGTGCCTACAAGGTGTGCGATTCACTACATGCCCTGCACTGGTGCCACCTCTCCCATGTTCTGCCAATGGCACTGGGCTGTAATTTAAAAAAAGGTAGGAGGATAGAGAAGGAATAGAGAGGAAGAAATTTGAAAGTTAGGGGAAAACAAAAAAGGGACAAAGAGTCACAGAAAATTCAAAAAAAGAGGAAAAACGTAAAATACATCAATACAAATACACCCAGTAAGGAAATAAATGTAAAACAGGGAAGGATAAGTAGGATAAAGAAAGAATGGTAAAGATATAGTATGATTGAAAATTAGACCCAGCATTATGCACAGAGTAGGAAAATCAAGATGGCCCTGTGCACAGGCAACCACCAGGTGACATTGCGCTCATGTTGTAATGTGGAGCGAACTACTCTCACCAATCAGAGCTAACGCGCGACCGAGCACAAATCTGCCCGTTCGCACGGAGTGAGGCAGAGTTCGAGGAGTTTCTTTAGCACTCTGCAGAATTCCACATAGCGGAACCTTGCAAACTCCTCCCCCTCCTAATTGTGATTCCAGAGACACAAAACATGAAGGGATCATCTCTTCCCAATTGGAAGCCACACTTATAAGGTGTAATAAGCAGCTCTAATGTTGTCCTTTTAGAGACTTAAGATTTGCAGTAGTGACAACCGAATGTAACAGTTTATCCACTACCAGGACATTTAAAATCAAAAAGTACATGACTTACCTTTTGAATGCATTGTAGCCTGCCCTCTGTGATGTCACCTGGGGTGACATATGTACTAAAGAGAAAGGGTTGGGCTTGGCAAACGGTTTAATTTGAGAGATAAACATAGTAGTATAAATTGCGTAAACAGGCTCTGTAGTAGCAGGCCTGAGAAATGTTATAAAGAGCTATTTAGGTGCCATAGGCCCACTAGTAACATTTAATTTACAGGCCCTAGGCATGTATAGTGCCCTTTATCAGGGACTTATAAGTAAATTAAATATGCCAATTTGGGAACAAGCCAATATTATCATGTTTTAAGGTGTGAGCACATGCACGTTAGAACTGATTAGCAGTAGTCAAGAGCTCAGAGTTCTAAGGCTAACAAAAATAGGTCCAGCAAAATGGAGCAGTAGAGGCAAAAAGTTCAAGCGAAGACCACCCTAATGCTAACTATTACCATAGCTGAATCTAGAGATGACTCGAGATTTACCACATTTTTAGATGTGATTCTGGAATTAAATGTTTGGTATTTCTATAGAGTGTGGGTAGGTGTTGTCAAGCTTACATTACAACAAAAGTTATGTAAATTGCAGTAATTGCATCACATAGCAAGGCAAATAATGCAAACATTATGAGGGAATTTATAGATTTTAGGTTAATCTTCTACCCTTCAGATTTGAGTAGGTATGACATGTTAAAACATTGTTTGTTTAAAAGCACCAGTAGATATATATATCTTGTGCCATTTTTATGATAATAGATATAGGGCCTCATTCTGAGGCTGGCGGGCACCGCCAAATGGCCGCTCCGCGGTCGAAAGACCGCGGAGGCCATTCTGGTTTTCCCGCTGGGCTGGCGGGCGACCGCCAAAAGGCCGCCCGCCAGCCCAGCGGGAAACCCCTTCCCACGAGGAAGCCGGCTCCGAATGGAGCCGGCGGAGTGGGAAGGTGCGACGGGTGCAGTTGCACCCGTCGTGAATTTCAGTGTCTGCTAAGCAGACACTGAAATTCTTTGTGGGGCCCTCATACGGGGGCCCCTGCAGTGCCCATGCCAATGAGATGGGCACTGCAGGGGCCCCACAACACCCCATACCGCCATCCTGTTCCTGTTCCTGGGTGTCGGAATCCCCATGGCGGCGCAGCAAGCTGCGCCGCCATGGAGGATTCCGTCGGGCAGCGGAAAACCGGCGGGAGACTGCCGGTTTTCCTCTTCTGACCGCGGCCAAACTGCCGCGGTCAGAATGCCCTGCCCTGTTGGCGGTGCTCCCGCCGACCCCGGCCCCGGCGGTCCTTGACCGCCGGGGTCGGAATGACCCCCATAGACTTGAAAAAAGTATTTGTCTATATAGTCATTAAGATAACTCTTGTATTTGTCGAACAGTAGTCAATAATATTGATGCGTGAATGCTTAACGATCTTTAGCATTAACTGTAGCCTTTTTGCACAGTACCCTGATATTAAACATAGCTTAGGCATCTGCTACATCAATCAGGGACATTGCTATATTTCACTGTCATCCGGTTCAAATGATCTGCATATGAATAAATCACTAATACTGATAAATGTAGTACTGTATTTTACATACAACAATGCATTATTTCGGGCCAGATATCTCAAAATCAGCTAAATTGATTTGCATAAATCTAATCAGAGGCACTAGCGCTCTCTGGAGACTCTGTGCCTGTCAACATTAGTGTTAAAAGGTCCAGCCATTTGCAAGGTGTGGGTAAGTACAATAAAAAAGGGAAGTTTAGTAGAAAACATTTTTTTGGGGGGACTTCCTATATATTTTCAATGGCTTAATTAACGTTTACTAAATGTAAAGGTCGAAAGACATTTAGCAACCATGTCAAATTTGCCACATTTGGAGAATCTATTGATACATACCTACTACTTATACAAAACAGGAAAATTAACATAGAACCTTGACTGTAACCTTAACTATGTAAATGCTGACGAGTATCTGCATGTCAGAAAACTATAAATATTCAGGAAAGTGTTGCATGCCCAGCTTTATGTTTCACTCTTATAGCAGGCCACAAGACAAGCATTGAGTGAAGGCTTGAAAAGAGCCATGCATCTTTCTCGCTGTTTCTTAGTTAGCCACAGAAACCAGAATACACACCTGGAAGGCTATTTTCACATTTGGATGTGAAACACATCTGGAGTTTTACATGTTCTTAAAACAAAAATTGGAACATACATGGACAGTGACACGGGGATGGCCCGAATCTTTCACTTACTTGGTGCAATCGACAAAGGACTGCAGAGAAGCACATGCCACATATACACGACACTGGTAAATACAAAAGAAAGGTGTGTCAATACTCAAAGCAGATTTATTAGTTAACAAACATGCACTCTGAGGGCCTTATTCACAAAGGTAAACTTACCCCTTTGTGTAAGTTTACTTTTTTTTCAGTATTCACAAAATTGCACTTTAATAGTAAGTTTACCAGTGCGGAGACTCCTATTTTATTCTATTCTATCTTGTTATGTGCAGAGTTCTCCGCTCCAATTGCGGAGTCTCTGCACTCATAAACTTACTACTAGAATTACATTTTGGGAATGCTAAAAAAGAGTAAACATAAACAAACTCGTAAGTTTGCCTTTGTGAATCAGACCCTGAGTCACTTGCAAGACACCTGCAGCACAAATAGTTTTGACAATTTCTTTAGTAAATCAGCAAGTCATATAATGCAGGCATGCCTTGAGATTAACACTGCTTTGCTTTGGTTTAGCCATCTACTTTCAGATTTTCTGAACATCCCTTCATCATTTAATGAATGTTGCACCAGAATCAACAACACATTTCTTCTCTGCAAACCTACTTTTCACAAACACCACCTATTTTGCTTGTGCTTCTGAGAGTTGTTACATTCTTTACAAAAGTAAATTATTCCAAATAATTATTCTGTCCAAACGTTTCAAAATAAACGTTATTTGTTAATGAAATGGATAGCGCCAAATGTGAAGTCTTGTAACCATCACAGAGCTATAAAAAGAAGAGGGAGGAGGAAGTAGACCCAACCATATTTAAGGTGAGACCGTTTTTTTCTGGTTTTACTTCATGGTAACTTATGTTGAAGCATGTTGTGGGAAAACTGGGCTGATTGCAGAGGCCCCCTCAGTTTTTGCCCCCATTTTCAGCTGATGATGGTGTTTTCTGTCTCCGACTGTGACCCAGGCACTGCTAACCAGTCCCAAGGCCAGTGCTCTGTGTAAAATGGCATATGCAAATTAGACCTAATTATAATTGCCCCTGTAATGTAATGTAATGTAAATATTTACTGTTTCAGTTGATTAAAACCATAACAATTTTGAAAAATTACATGGTAAAAACATTCTGAAGAAAATAAGGAAAAGTAAGATTGTAATGCAAAGAGACTAAGGGGGTCATTACGACCCTGGCGGAAGGCGGAGAACCGGCGGTAAGACTGCCAACAGGCTGGCGGTCTTACCTTGTGGAATTATGACCATGGCGGTTACCGCCATGGTCATCCGCCGGTTCTCCGTTCCGCCCGCCGGGCTGGAGACCTGGGTCTCCAGCCCGCCGGCCATCACTATACCGCCGGCGGTATTTGGACCAGGCTTACAGCCGTGGAGTTTCAGCAGTTTGAACCGCCATGAAATCCATGGCGGTAAGCACTATCAGTGCCAGGGAATTCCTTCCCTGGCACTGATAGGGGTCTCTCCCACCCTGACCTCCACCCCAACTCCCTCCCCTACACCCCCCACCACCCCTGCCACCCCCCAAAGGTGGCAGGGCCCCCCTCCCCACCCCTACCCCCAACATCACATAACTCACACACACCCAACATGCATGCAGGCACCACCAATACACACACGCACACACCCCGACATACATGCCAACATCCACACACACAGTCAGACACGCACACCCACATTCAAACATACACGCACACATCCATACAGACATACCCACAGACATACATGCACTCATTCCCAAACACGCATCACCCCCACGCACTCAAACACCCCCTCTATATACTCAGACGCACACCCCCATGCACGCACACAACACACTTAAAATTTGGCAGTGTTTTATGGTAATCCATGCGTGTGCCCAGGCACTGAAATTGGCTTTATCTTCTATGAACGAAAGGATTTTAGTGGCCTTGGTAGCCCCTCTAGAAAAATGATTGTATGTCGGGGCTGCCTCCCACAGATCCTTAATTCGTAACTCGACAATTGATGATCAAAGGTACTTATGGTAGGCTGAGTGCTGGTCATATTCTAGGGCCTGCCAAAGAGCCTTGTCCAGTTTGTCTGCAGAGTGGCTGATTTTATACCAGGTTTTAACTGCTACTGCTCCTGTCGCCAACTCTTGCCAAAGAAGTCCAAATTCAAGGTAGAGCTGCGCCGCAGAGGTGGAGTTTGGTAATTTGAGGGCTTGTCTGAATACTTTGAGCTGGGTTTTGTCTATCAGGGGCTCATCTTGTCCGTGCATAGCCACTCTTTCATAGGTTAGGGTGGGAAGCAGTTTAGATGAAATGACTGTTAGCAAGGGACGAAGTGATGGACCGTGTAGCCATCTGCCCAGTAGGGAGAAAACTTAAAGTAGTGCTTGGACTCTTTGTGCGATATATTTCTTCTGTTGACGGAAGGAGCCCTGGACTTCTAAAATTACTCTGAGATATTTGTAATATGGCGCCATCTCTAATTAAACATTGCTTAAGGCCATCCTAGATTTGAGGGTGTGCTTGCAGCCTACACACATTATTTTTGATTTAGACACATTGTTTCCTGCTGGTTGGATTGATCATAGTCTGCAAGAATGTTTAGGAATCTTTGTAGCCCAGCTTTAGTGCAGCTGAACAATACCAGATTGTCCACATAAAGTAGATGTGTCAGTGAGAGCCCTCCCAGGTGAGGGGGGGTGAACATTTCTGGCATCCAAAGCTAGGGTCAGGTTTGCAATAATTAGGTTGAACAGTTGTGGGTGAGTATGCAGCCTTGTTTCAGGCCAAGGATTGTGGAGATTTTCCTTGAGAGCCTTGTGCCATCTCCGATCTTTATGCGTACCCATGTGTCTGAGTATAAAGCAATTATTGTGATGAGGAGGGGGCTGGGAGGCCCCATTGCTTTAGCTTGCTCTAGAGCAGGTGTCTGTTCACTCAGTCGAAGGCGGCCTTGAAATCAATGAAACCAAGATGTAGTTTCCTGTGCCGCTGTTTGCTCTGCTCTACCAGGAGAGCAGTTATTAAGATATTCATCGTAGTACCCACTCCTTTTCTGAAGCCTGTTTGGTTGATTGGGGCAATTTTATGTTTTTCAGACCATGTTGTTAGTTCAGCAAGGAACAGAGAGGCATAGTTCTTTGCCTCAACGTCAATAAGGGCGATTAACCTATAGTCGCCCGGATTGTCTCTATTGCCTCCCTTGAAAATTGGATTGATTATGGAGCCTTGCTGGCTCTCAGGAATGCCTCCTCCTAAGTTCCTTCCTGGTATAAGGAGGTTAGCACTTCCGACCAAAAGACTGCTTCTTTCATAAAAATGGCTTGTGGAAGGACATTTGGCCCGGGTGCTCCTTCTCAACGGGCCTTTAGGAGTGATAGGTATGTCCTATCGGTCGACTGGGTGACTTGGGTCATTTCCCCAAGATGTTTCCCGTGATGGGCATCCATGCTGGTAATTGCAGAGTGTTTCCACGGGGGTTGAACTTTGCTGTGAAGATTGTCTTGAGGTGATTCACCCAGGTCTTTTCCAGTATGTTTGAGTTGTTGATTGGGTTCCCTCACGCATTTAGATCATTGATATTACCCCCCGAATTCCATGGGTTTTCTCCTTTTGCAGCATGAATTATTATTAGCCAAAGGGAGCTCGTTTGTTCGGCCTTCTCTTTACGTATTTGTCTTTTGTACTCATTATTTGAATTCTTCAGTTGTTCCCAGAGTAGCAGATTGCCTGGGCGGGCCTTCAGAAGTCTTGCAAACTTCCTTTTAGTTTTTTCAAGAGTTGGGCTTATTTTGAAAGGTGGGCCGGGGGGACTAAACTAATTGGCAGTGATGGGTTATGATGAGAGTGTTGGTCCAGTATTTTCACTCGGAAGTCCTCCCAGGCATCCATTATATGTTTGTAGGTTTCAAGGCTCTCCAACATCTTGTCAAGCTTGTTGACTCTATTTCGCCCATTTGTGCTGGGGCAGGTTCATGGACAGGTAAAGAGGACCTTATGATCAGTATTTGATACGAATGATCACTGGAAGTGGTGTATTTTATTTGAAATTGCTGTGCCAAAGGGATCAGAGGTAATGTGACGAGGGTGTAGTCTAGAATAGACCATGAACTGGGGCCGTGGAAGTTGTGGCTTGGGGGGGAGTCGCCATTGAACCTTCCGTTTAGTACACATAGTTTGAGGTATTCCATTGATGTCGCCATTTGTGCTCCCTGCTGATCACGACGAGTAAAGGTCAATGACACCTGTGTTGGGTCGTTCCAGTAGGAGTTGTTCGCGCTTAGAATTTTGTCTGCCTTTTGAGCCTTAAATAAATTCAAGTTGAAGTCTCCTGTCAAAATGATGTCCCAGTCAGGGTGGGTAATGATGGCTGTTAGGCTTTTTATTGCAGCTCGTTCGCGGGTGTATGTAGGCATTGACCAATAACACCGGATGTCTATCGTAGGAGTTCCAGTTGCAGAGTTTGAGCACTTGGCAGTCTTTGCGTTCTTGTGGCAGCACTTCTATATCCATTTTCAGGGTTAATGAGAGGTGGACTGCTGGACCCCCACTTGGTTTTCCATGCAGCTTGTCCTTAACTGCGCTTATTTGAAATAACGTGAAACCTGATAGCAGGAAGACCTGTTGTGACCAGGTTTCCAGAAATGCGATTATATCCATGTTATTTAAGGCTTTTGGTGGAGAGCCTATTTCCAACACTGATTGGGCACCTGCTATATTCCAGTATAGCAGTTTTAGGCGCTTCTGGTCTGAACTTTCCCGTGATGGGTGTGATTCTCATGCGAGGCGAGGGGCATTGAGGGCTAACGGCAGCCACTCCAAACTGGCTCTGTTGAGTGGATTTTGGGATTGAGTTGGGTGGATTCTTTAATTGCAAAAAGGAGTGGGAGAGACTCCTAGGGAGCCCCTCAAGACCGTTGTTCGTGGTTCGTCTGCTACCGTGGGAGCGCTGGTGCTCAGAGGCGGATACGGGTATCTGACCGGCTCCAGCCTTACTATAGAGAACCCCCGCGTCTCAAAGCACAAAGCAAACATCAGGATGTAATCTGCTATTTCTGCTATTTCCCAGGTTCTTAGGGTGGCTTCTGATCAGTTGTTGTCCTTAGCTGGTTGGAATTCTATAGATGTTAGTTCTGCGGAGGACAAGGTGTTGAGCTCTGGGATTGCTTTTAGGAGCCTCATAATGTTCCCTCTGTTCAGGATGTCGTGGTTACCCTGGGAGGTATAGTGTGGTTGGAACCGCAGCTTGAGGTGGAGTTCGTCTTGCATTGCTGGCTGTGATTGTCGTGACAATACAGTGAGTGCAAGTACCGTACTTGGTATTCTGTGGCATGCAGGAGGGTGTGGGCAGGGAGTGGAGCCTTCCGAGTTGCGGGCGCTGTCGGGTTTTGCTGGAGCTTAAGATGGCAGAATTGGTTCCAACGGGGGGCAGTGTCTGTGTGCGTGAGTGGCTCTTGCCTTTGTGGAGTGGCTGGTTTTACCACGACTGCACGGCCATGGGTGCCTGTGTTTACTGTAAGCCTGTTGTTTGAAGGGAGGCCAGTTACTTGTTTCACTATGTTGGTTCTTAGGACATCCGTGTTGGTGGGTTGATGACTCAGGCCAAGTGTGTGGCCTAGAACCAGTGGATTTAGGATTTTTGGTCTGGCATGAGTTTGTTGGTCGCCAGTCCTCGCTAAGGGGGGATGGGCTGTGTGGTATTGTTGTAGTTACATTGCTTCGCACCTGGCGAGAGGTTGGGGGAGGTCTGATCCTGCTGCAATTTTTGTCCCAGCTGCAGACTGTGGTTGGTTGAGTACTTTTGAGCCGGTATGGTCTGGGTGGGAATATGAGATGGGTTTTGCCCTTTTACGACAAAGGCAGCTTGCCAACATTGTCTTGGACTCTGGTCCTATGATTTGAGATTATGGGGCGTGATTCCGTTGGAGTGGCTCAGTGTTGGGGATGGGCTGTCAGTATTTTTTTTGATCCTCTTGCAAGTCTGTTGTACCCCACACTTGGTGGTGCGCTGGAGTCAGCTTGTTCTTATTCTTAGGTAGGTTCATTTTGGTGTTGTTTAGCACTGAAGCTGACATGGATAAATCTGCCTGAGCAGACAGGCTGTTGCAGTCAAGTGTACTGGTGTCTTTGTCTGCCTTCTTTGGGACTGCACTGGTGGGTTGTTAAGCAAAAATAGGATGTATTTTTTGCATGCCCCATCGTTATGGTCGGATTGCTTCTTACTGGCTTTCCATAAGCATTTATGTTGCCTTTTCGTAAATTTTGGATGGGCAGTTTTGTTGCTGGTCCAAATAAGCCCTTCTGGTACTGCTTCCCTAAGGGATGGCTCAGTGGCAGGGTTGGTCTGAGCGGTGGTCTGAGCAGAGTCACAGATCAGCTCATGTTGGCTGAGGATCACATCAAGTTTTTGGGTGGAGCTTGCAGTAGGTGGTGATTTCTGGTGGGTTGCTGCGATATTAAGACATTCAACAGAATGTCTGGAAGTACAGCTAGTTTATCGATGATTGGGCCACAGGCACATTGCTCTCAGTTCAGTGTGGAGCCTGCTTGTGATTTCACTCTGACAACCTACCTATAAGTCTTGAGTATATGGTAGGACATGTATGTTTAGATGTCCAGTGTCACTGTAAAGGCAAGCCTGCCTTGCTGGCTGCTTTTGAGTTAAAATTAACCCCAAATGTGACTTTGGAATTAAAAGTTTTTCCAAAGTCTAAAATTAACTTATTTGTTCATTTAGGTCACCCCTAGGGTCTGCTCTAGGTGCCCTCAGGGTTGGGTGTAGTGTAAATATAAGCAGGACTTTATAAAAAGGTGTTTTATAAGCCCTGGTGATGGAAAAACAGCCAAATTTGATTTCCCTATTGTAGTCAATGGACCCCGTAGGCTAACATAGAGAAACATCATTTAAAAATAATAAAGTTGTTTTTTCAATAGTGTGAGCTAAATATGGCAAGTTTGGTATCACATTAAATATTATAATAAATCCAACAACTTGCCAGTGTTGAATTTCGTATGACTAATCCAGGCAAAGAGTTTTAGAACTCTTTCTGAAAGTTACCAAATTCAGCCCTGTAGTAACCTTTTCTGATTGGTCAGCCTTTGGCAGCCTGAGTCACGCTGCCTTGATGAGGTGTGAAGTGGTCTGGCCTGAAACAAAGGAATTAGCTGGTGGGTGGAGAAGTGCTACAGCAGATGGCAGAACAGGATGGGGGAAGAGTAGCCAAACTGGTCTTAAAAAGGAGGTAAAGCCACAGAAACTGGACCTTCCCCATTTCCTGCAGCCCCAGACTGCTAGGAGTCCCCGATTAGATTACGAGAAGGGCTGGAAAGGGGAGTGTTAAGGGAAACCTAGCCACATCAGTGGGTGGACTCAGCCAGATCTAAACTCTAAGACTGAATTTTTGCCATCTTGGATTTTTGAAGAATGCTGCTCCCTGGGATTGATTTTTGCCACACTTCCCAGGAAGTGGTTACTCCAGAGGGTGTTGGCCTGCACTATGTTAGACAGGAGATCCCCCTGCTTCCCTCCGCCAGGAGCAAATATAAATATGACAGAGGTGCCCCACAACTCAGATCCCTGCTTTAAGATGATACTGGAGAAGGACTTCCATGCTGAACCCCTGGTTTGCACCTACAGGACTGCACCCACAAGGACTTTACCAACTGCAAGCTTTTGGTGTTACCAAGAAAAGGACTTTAACTTGCTTCTGCAACTCCTGGAGGACTCCCTGTAAGCTACAGGTATAAAGGAGCTAACCAGAGTCCCCTGCATCTAGTCCTACAAGAATAGCTCAGCTGATCAGCACTCAATGGCCAGTTGAGGATTCTGACTAGGTGCATTCTGGAAATTGCAGTCCCAACTCCCAAGGAGGAGCAACTCAGAGTTTCTGAAACACTGGATCAAGTTGTGGACGCTTGAAGGATGCAAAAAAGACCCCTAGAAGGAGATCCAGAAGTTTAGAGATGTTTGGAGCAACTGTTGTGGAAAGCTCCCTAAGTCAAACAGGTGCATTGTGGCAAACCAGAGCCTCTGAACCATTGGCTGGTGCCGTTGACTACTTTCCTGAATCCAGAAACACTTCTGAAAGTAAGTGTAACCGTGTTACATCATGGGTGGCCTGAACTCTGCAGTTTGTCCAGTGTGACTTTTTTTTTAACCTTTTGAGCGCAATTTGCTTCTAAGCACTAGATTTACTTTTAATCTTAAAAAATTCATATCTCAGGTTCCCTACATTGGATTTTTGTTGTTTAGGTGTCATTTTAAATATAACAATATTTCCTATTTTTATAAATTGTTCTCAGATCTTTATTGTATGTTGTGTTTTATTTATTTACTGTTTTGTTGATAATAAATGCTTTACACACCTGTCTTCTACCTTAGGCCTAACTGCTAGTGGGCCAAGCAACCAAGGGTTGAGCAAGGATTAATTTATTGAGACCTTAACTGGACCTAGTGTTTTTTTGGGCCTATTGTTAAGTGTAGGTACCTAACCACCCTTACCAATATTCCACTTTCTAACATATATGATGTGACGTATGACTCTTTGATGTGTTGAGTTTTCAGAAAATGTCTGACCCGGTGGTCTGCTCTCTCCTCTTAAGATGAGTTCCATTGTATTCCAAAGTTTGAGCTGTGGAGGTCCAGAGATCCTTCTACTTGCTTTTGTCATTTGTTGGAATGTTGCTTGACAAAGTGTGTGTCTTTTAAATGAACGCCCTAGTTAGATTGTAAGGTTAGGATAGGTTTTGAAAGTAGCTGATAGCCTTGCTCCAGTACAAGTTGTGGATGGTGCAAATGATTTCGATTTAGTTTCCAGAGAAAGTTAAAGGAGGGGTCTTAATGATGGCATCACATGCCCATCTTTTTGTAGATTGAGACAAGACATGTCTCACTGCATGATTGAGAAGATTTTGCACTCTTTTTATGAGCTTTTTTGGGACACACTTTATAGACCACATTAAAATAATCTGGCCAGAACACTTCCTAGTTCCTGTCCATGATTGGTTGACATAGTAGAAGTATTCTGAGCACGGATATTTTTTGAATAACAAAACTGACTACTGTGTTAAGTTGAGTGGATGAAAGTTCTGTACTGAAGGTTATCCCTGGCTTTCATGCTTTAAAACATGATATCAATGTCAGGTCCTCCTAGAACCAGAATTTATTTTTGCACTTCTTTCAGATCAGTCACAAGTGGTCCTGGTGTTCAAAACTACTAGAGTGGCTAAGCTGTTGTCCAGTAAAATGTGGATTTTGGTATCACCAGTTTGCAAATGTATCTGCAAACATGCAAATGTTGAAAAATAAGTATTTCAGGACAGTGCAAATCAAGCTTTCTAGTGACGGTTGCTTTTATCCAGTGCTCACTCAGTGGCTCTAGTAATGGAAGAAGAAGCAGATCCAATGTAAGGCTTTTCCTCATACCTAAAACATCTCTTTGAGTCTTTTTAAATGTGTTAAATATCATAAGCTCTGAGAAGTCAAGGAGTGTTGAAGGCAGTTGCTTCCACTCTTCCATGGTGGAAAAGCAAGTTTCATGCTTATGATCCCCACTGTGCCCTGAAATCTGATGTTAATTTATGGAGGCAATGGTTACATCTAATCTATTGTTAAACTTGGATTACTGGCCTATTTCTCCATTGTTTTCCTAAGAGGAGGCTGGTTGGAGGTTGGCTGGTTCCCAGTGAAAGAGACAGTATCGCTACCTCTAACAAGTGTATCTGTTGTTGGGCAGGCCTTAATTTTTACACTAAATAATACACTAGTAACCATTTTTTTTTATGAAAAGGGGCAGAATTGACCCATGATATATACAAGCTCAGCCCCACCGTTACAAGACTGGACAGAAAATTAAGAGCAATAACCATTTTTATATTGAGAAAAATGAGTGATTGAAGCTTGTGCATCAGGCCTTGGGCACCAAGTATGTTCACAACATAGAGGCCCTAAAGGCAGTGGCGGCCGGTAATTTTAGGAGGGAGGAGGCGGGCGGGAATCACACTCACACTTATTCATTCACACATGCACATCCATTCACAACACTCATCAACATTCAAACAGACACGCATGCACCAAACATTCATTTAAAAAAAACACACACACACTTACCTTCAGCTCGGAGGTCTCAGGAGGGTTGGGACTGTTCCCTTCCCTCACTGGCTGACCTTAGGTCAGCCAATGAGGGAAGGCAGCAGTCCCAACTTTGTCACAGAGTGGGATGGGGACGAGGTGTCACTGATTGACACTTACCCTGGGTGCTTCAGGGCTTAAACCTGAAGCACCAAGGTCGAAGTCAATCAGTGACGCTTCCCCTCGTCAACGAGGGGAAGGGCTTTGAGGCACTTTTGCTGAGCTGAGGAGGGCACGCCCACATAGGAGCTGTGACCTCTTCAGCCCAGCAAAGTTCATCTCAGGCAGCCAGGAGTGTGCGCAAATTGCCCATGTCTTGCTCCTGGCTTCCTGATCTGAACATAAAGAGTGTCTGTGAGGCTGACCTTTGCTCAGCCTGACAGACACTCTTCATGAGGGGCAAAGGTGGTGGGGCATGGCTGCCTAAAGGCATGGACTTTTCAAGGGCAGACTGAATTTCCTACAATGTGACAATAAACTGGCACAATGTGTAAATTTCTTGAAAAATAGTTCACTGATTCTTGAGGATGACAGAAAATTAAAGATCGATAGACAGGCAAAGAAAACAGGGAAGAATACAAATACACTGTTCTCCCCTTATTTCACTGGCCAAATCTTTATTTCAAAGACAGACTAATTTTAAGTATTATAATATTGACAGTATTATAATATTTTTTTGTTAAACTTTAAACAATTTATTCATTAATATGCTTAGTTTGCTTCTAGCTAACTTTCAGTTCACTTTCTCCGTGTACCCTCCTAAAGTTTCAGTATCATTTTTTATTCTAGCAAGGTTTTAGGTTGCTTTAACCTTAACACTTCTGTGTCCTGCTCTGAAGCATATTTATGAATATCGTTGCCCTTTGATGTGGCACACAACCTCAAGCCCTTCAGTCTCCTTGTCTTATAATTCTGGCCTGAGCTCGGGATGTAATTTTCAGTTTCTATCTTCTTGAATTGTTATTTTCAGCCTTCAAACTGAACCTCAGCATGCAGCGCTGTGTATCTAGAAGTTCTACAATAAAGCAACATGCATTCGCGCAATTTACATCATAATTTTCACCTTCGATGCATATTTTCAAAAGATCAGACATTTGAATTGCCTTTTTTTCAATTACTCAAATTGTGTTACTTGCTATTCCGTCACTACTGCTTTGGAATATGGAATGCCCAAAGATAAATAATTCATTAACTGCCTTCATTTGAAGACTTCAGGCTTTCTGCTATCAACCTAGCTGATTTTCTGCCGATTGCATGATCTGTTAAACTTTTAATCACGAGATTGACAAGAAAAAATAGGCTACGTCCAAACAGTAAACATTGACTTTTAGGAGTTTAAAAAAAAACAATTTCTGAAATTAGACCAGATAGTGCCATGTTTCAGTTTTTGACTCCATCCAAGGTTAAGCTGCAAACATGAATATTAATTTAAGAGAAAGCTGCAAGGGGGATAGAGCATATATCTCAATCAAATAGCGTGGGTTTCACCACCTAGCTCTCCAGATAATCCTCCATCACATCCAGGTGGCCTAGGAGCTGCAGACAGAATCTTACAATCAACTGACATAACATAACACACAAAACATAACATCATACAACAGTATAATATTGTATAACATAACAAACAAATCACAACAGAACTGATTATTGTGAGAATGCCTAAAACTTAGATATTTTAGCAAAACACTGTTTAAACATATGTAATGCATGATAGGCATAGGTGGAATTGTAACCACTACACTTGCTGCCCCTAGAGCTGCCTTAAATGTCCCTGAAGAAATAGGTTCACCTCTAGACAAAACAAAGGTATGGCTCTTTTTACATGGGATACTTTCCTTAGAGCTGAGACTTAAAGATCGTTATGCTCATTGGAGACTTATATAGTGATTTTTTGATACGGTAACCTCTATCAGAAACAAATATGTGCAAGAAATCAGTGAGAAACCATTGCCAATTACTGTGGGGCCGATACACAAAGGCATTTATAACCATGTGAAATAAATATAATTGCTAAAAATGGATAACGTTTTAAAATGTGAAAATGATTTGTGGAAAAGGTACTGCAACTGATAGAGTAATGTGTGCGCATGGTATTGTTGTCAATTAGCTTTTTTGAGATAATGTAATAAATCTATTGAGGAGCTTCAAACGTTTCATTTATTACTCAAACGTAAATATGAAGAAACAGACGGATATTCAGAGTTAAAGTGTATAGCAAACTAGAATTGAAACTTTTAAACAGTCTGGGAATTCAACAGAGTGGGTGGCACCCCAGTGCTAGCTGCTGTCAAATTCAGTTTCGGAAATCAGATTAAGAGTTCAAGCTTTACAACACATAATGCATGTTATGCCAGTTAATTACTGCATGACAAATGTGACAGTCTATTTATTAGGATGCCAAACTGGAAATCCTTCCTTGAAAAAAAGTGTAAAATGGATAGCATGACTAAATGCTCCGACCTTCAAACTATCTATGAAGGGTTGTTTGCAGCATGAAAGTTTGATTTTGCAAATTGACTAATTATATTACACAGTTTCTGTTTGTCCATTCTTGCTTGTAAAGGGGGTTACAATTGATTAGAAGGCTGTGAAAAACTCCTCTCCATTTCATCTCTCCAAGTGCACCCTCCAAGAAAACTGCCCGTGGGGAGAAGGGAACTTCAAGGCAAATCTTTAACTGTGTTACACTTGGGTCCATTACATGGTAATTTATTGTCATTTTGGCACTTTAATACCTAATAGGTAATGTAAAAACCCTTAGTCTAACTGCACTATTTTATGTTTGGATTATTTTGGCTGTAGAATCACAATGAAAGTATGCCTACTTTTCTACCTTTTAACACTTTGTAAGCTGCAATAGGTCTCCTCTGAGTTTCAGAAAAATCTACTTATGCTTTTAAACGCTGTGAAAACAAAGATACCAATTCACATAGATATTTTTAGCCACAAATGTAAGTTTATGGTCACTGATATATCTATTCATATCTGTTCTGAATTCACAAAAATATCTCTGGCAGGCTTACATTAATTTAATACAGCAGCCTTCTCCTTCAGAAGTTCAAAGAAACTAAGCATAATGAATCCCATTAAAGGGATGAGAAGTGGATATTACAAGGCATGGTTTTCCCTTGTAAATTGTGCAAAGCCTCTAAATCTGTACGTTTGTGACATTCCCAAACTCCAATGAACCCTTTCACACCTTGACCACTTGTGAAAGAGATGAAGGTGAAGGGTTCTCTCTGTGCGGAAATGTATCAAATTGGTGAAAAAAATATTTACTACTTTTATCCTCGATTGTCACCATAATGTACAAATTCCATAATTTAAATGGAAGATCAATACCTACTAACTTCAGGATGGGGCACATCCTGGTCTTAGTCCACCTGTTGATTTCTGTTGCTGAGAAATTCAGTGTCATTGGGGTCAGCTACAAATTGTAGCCCATTCAGAAAAATATTTGAGTGCCGAAGTAGTACTCCAGAAGTACTCTTTTATGTACTCTTACATGCCTTTGTGAATTAGTCCCAAAATATTCAAATTCTATTAGTAGAAATGTGCAGAGGCCACAGACTTTTCTATTTCTATTAACTGCATATGAATAGTTGCAGAATATTCCTTCACAAAGTTATGTTACACTATGTAAAACAGAACTACAAGAGTACTACTTTACTGATTACCGTTCCATCAACATTTGTTTTATATGTACATCAGATTGCATCTATTGTAGGATGACCAGGTGTCCCGGCCTTGCTGGGCCAGTCTCAGGTGTTCACCAGCTGTCCCAGCACATTTTGTCAAATTTGGCTTGTGCCATAGTTTTTTATAGAGGGTCGACTGAAAACAGTGTGAGGCACAGTTTTATGTGTTCCAAAGCAGGGTTAGTTAACAGATGTTATAAGAAAGCAATACAATTAACAGGCTTGACACTGGGTTTAAAAATAGCATTTGATGTATTTTCTTAGTACCTATTCTGTGGTTCTATGCTGGTGAGCGCTGTCATTCAGTGGTGCTTGATTAATGTAAACGTGTATTCCTTTTACTATTTTTTAAAATCTGGTCACCTTCATCTAGTAAATCTTGACATTCAGGTAAGTACTTTTTAATTCTCAGGACTCGATCTCACCATCACTTTTGACTAGAATCTGATAAAGCGCCTCCTGGACAATGTGAAATGCACAATCAGTCATTCAATTTAGCCTGTTCAATGATGACTGGCTTATCTGTAACAATAGTACTTTGCGCTTTTGAGTTTTATTTGTTTTATGATTATACCGTTCTTTTAATTTCTGTTTCTTTTTCAATGTAGCTGACCAGAGGTAAGCCTTTTGGCCAATGTAGGAGCGAATGGGCTCCAGTTATGCCATTATGAGGCCTCTCTGTTATCGAAGTGACTGCATCACACTAAAGCCACACCACATAACATGAAGGATTATAATTTCAGGTGAGGAGTGGGAACCCCCCTGGATATTGCCTATTGAAGGTGGATTCACTCTCCTGCTGCAATATTGCCACAATTTACTTTCCTTGTAAGAGTGATTTACATTCTCAGCTTGTTGAAGGTGACAAGCTCCTTAGAAAATATCCCACGATCTTGGAAAGGAGGTTTAAGGTTTTGTTTGTTTTATGCTCTTACTGACCACATTATTCTTTTCATTTGCATTTCTTTTCCAGTATACCTTGCAAGAAAGGTAATATTCTGACCAACGTAAGAGCAGCTGGGCTCCAGGAAGTGTTTTATTTCTTCTCTTTGTTTTTATATTGACACGATCAGGACATGCTGAAGCCATGCCCCCTAAAATGGAGGCCTATAACTTCTGATTGGGAACTAGTCTACGCAGCACCAAATGCATGCAAAAGGAAAACCCACCTCCCACTGGACCATGCTGAGCACCCAAAACCCTAAATCAAATTCTACACATTCCACTTACCACACATGGTATAGCTCTACTGAGCAACGGCACCTTTAGTCCACACATAATGTGACCAAACTCTTTGCCCACCCCAGATCTTAATTTATCGCTGCATTTCCAATGCAATAATTGTGGGTCTTACACCGAGGTTCTGTTAAGAAAACACTCCTAGGGACTCCTTGTTCAATATCCTATTCAATTTCCTAATGCAACTTCTAAAATTACAATACACCCTAATCACCTTATCGAAAGGTACCTTATTAATGCTAAATTGTTGGTTAAAATTTAAATGGAGGTCTATAAATAGACTTGCATACGCCAGATATATTTTTCCTGAAGGATACTTGGCTGTCCGATTCTTCTGGCCCTGACATCATGTTGATGTACCTCCTCAATTATAAGGTTATTAATGAAACTGAGTTGGGGGGCAAATGGGGTGTTACAGCTATTATCTACAAAATCTGCCATGTTTGCTTAATACTGGAGGAGAAACTACCTCAGTTTGATGGTTTTGTTTTCTTCCTTAAGGTCCATGCTACAATGTGTTACTTGAGGCTTTTATTTACCACCTACAGTCCCCAGGTGTGAGTTCATCAACACTGTCAGACAGTCTTTAGCACCTCTTGTCATCCTCTTCAACAACTTTACCATCTTAGTAAATGTCAACGTTCAAATTAGTAACACTGATAACCCAGAAACAGTCAAACTATTAGTTTTACTAGCAGAACTAGTGTCTCAAAAAATAGTGAAGCACCACCCCAGAGCTGGTCATATTTTAAACTTTATTTTTTACATCATCCTTACATTAATGTGAAAAAGCCTTTCCCGCTGACCTAGTCAGATCATGCAGCTGTGCCTTCTTCTTTCAGGGCAACTCAACTAGCGTGCACCAACTGCCACATCTTCCACATACACCACCGGCCCTATTAGGAGTTCACCTCAAGGCTGGCGGGCGGAAACAGCATTTCAGCCCTCCGGCCCTGCGGTGAACAGAGCCTTAACATTGTTGCCAGCTCGTAATCGAGCCGGCGCCAATGTGGTGGTGTGGGGGTGCAGCAGCACCTCTCGCGCTTTCCACTGCCCGTAATTCGGGCAGTGGAAAGCGATGTCATTGGAGGTCCCTGCGCTACCCACGCAAAGTTCATGGGCAGTGCAGGGGCCCTCATGGGGTCCCCGGCATCCCCTTTCCACCAGCCTTTACATGGCGAGGCTACCGCCAAGCAAAGGCTGGCAGAAAGGGGACTTGTAATCACCTGGGCAGCATTGCAAGCAGTGCTGCCCTGGCAGATTACAATCTCCGAGACCGCCGGTCTCTCCCAATCAACACAGCAGAGCCTGTTGTGTTTCAATTTCCTCTTATTCCACCTACATTTTGATATGGATGAGGCATAGGCATTTAAACAAAACCCACTACATGCATTCTTGATCTATTATTATTTTTCAAACTGTGCCCTATTTAAAAGCTGACTTAATTTTAAACTTATCACTTTTTTTTCAAAGGTGTAGCATCTTTGTTACCCTCTTCTTTCTCCTAAGTTATTAAAACAGTTCTCTTAAACAGTTTTTATTAATTTCTATCATGAATGCTTCTTGACAACTTCAACATTGTTCCTTTAAATGATTCTTGTGATCTGTTTCTTAAAATATTGCCTCATTTAATCTGTCAGAGATATTTGGCAGGACACTCATAATTTAATTTGTTTAATTCTGCATTTCATACCTGTAAATCATATTCTGAAGTTAGCAAATACTTTACTCGTTTTTAAAATATAAAGCCTGTGTTTACCCACAACTTTTGACTGTGAATCCATAACATATTTCAATAATGATCTATGTGAAGGTTCTTTTCAAACTTTGACTACAGCTGTACTTTCAACTGAACGTTTTTATAGTCACTGCTATGCTCTCTGTCACAAATGTCTTGGAGTGCAGCATTACTAACCTATATCTTTTTTACAATGTGGGAAGGATATTATCCTACAAAATATATTTTTAATAGTAGTCACATATCACAAGCATAATATCAAACAGCATAATTATATTCCATACAAAATGCTAAATACAAATTGAAAAGGTTGCTCGATTGAAAAAGCTATATTTGTGTCAAATACTAATCCCATAGACAGATGACCGAAGACAAACACATTCTGCAAGAGCTATTCCTGAAGATAAACCAGGGCTCAAGCTGGCAGATAGAATACATCTTGTTAATCTAGGCAGCGTTAAAAGGGATGAAAGCTACTTCCCAGCCCAACTTCATCAGCCAGTGAGCAATTATATTGCTACAAAAACAATTCACACCTGTTCAATAGGGAAAACTTTACCTAAATGTATATATTTAGCAAAGGTGGGTTATTTATGGTGCTATTTCTCAATTGCAAACACAGCAGAAACCACAATAGAAGAGAAATTGACTCCTAGAATGCTTAGAAATATTGTCATGCCTAAAAATATATTGAGCCAGTCCACCTTAATCTGACAATAAAGAATGAGTGTGCTGTTGTTCTAAGGTTTATTGGATTTGCTACATGCTAAAACATTGGAGATACTCTACCATTTCCTGAATGCAAGTGGATGGCTTTGGGTCAAATCCAATCAACATGACTGAATAAATCTGAGAAATTGGGCCAAATGGCAAAATTACATGTTTGATTCACTTTAACATTGCTTTTGTATTTTTAATGCAATATCAATTTCTTGGCATATACACATATGTAGTACATAATGCCACTTCTGAATCATTGCTATTTACATGGTTTAGATTAGTATTTATAAAGCGCATACAACCCAAAGGGTATCTAAGCACTGAGACAAGAAAGAACCAAGCTCCAAACCAGGATTCACAAGCGGACACCACCCCCAACCCTCCTTAATCAGTCTCAAAAAGCCAGGTCTTGGGGGCCTTATGAAAACCCATAAGGGAGTCAATACTTCTGATCTCCAGTGGCATCATATTCCACATCTTAGCAGCCTCTCCTGAAACTGCCCTTCCTCCCCATCGGGTCTTGCTAAATTGGTGTTTCAATGAACATGGTAGTTCCTGGTGTGTTAGTATAACTAAACAACATTTTTGTGATGATTTTGTATCTCACTAGAGTATTACTTTTGTATTTAGTACCTGTGTGTTTCTTTATTTGCATACCAATTACAGAATTATTCTTGGTCTCAGTAGCAATGGATGCTATTATTTTCTATTCAAGTACATTTAAAAGGTATTTTGCAACATATAATTTTTCACCATTTTAGTTAGTAGAAACGTGTTTTATTTTCTAAAGATAGAAGCATTAACCAATTGATATTGTCTTTCTCTTTTTGTATCATATGAGTCTTTTTTCGATGTTGCTTGCGTTCACAGTTATATACACTATCATTTTTCATATTTCCATTTTAAATGTAAACTAAAGGAATTGTTTTTTGTTGCTAGGAAGAGCATTGAGACTTGTCTTCAAATAGAGTTGCTGCAGGACAGAATCACTATGCTGGATTGCATTCACACAAAAGCCGAACACAATACTCAAATTAACCACTGAATACCACAAGTAAAGTAAGCTTGACAATTAAAGAAAGGTAAAAAAACACCATAATGAAAACTACTCCAGAAGTTTATTTTTCCGAAGTGTTGATGTATCCTCGACAGGAAGTAAAAAAACAAAAAGGAAAAAAAACAGACACGGACACCAATTTACTTGAAATACAAAAGACCACCTCAGAAGTAAGTATTGTAACCAAAACACAAAACTAAAATTAAACTAAAAATAAATAACATATATAAAATTAAAACCAACACACTGTAACAGAAAACTGTGGCAAAACCAACACCAAAGAGATGTGCAAGGAAAATATCTTCAACTACTACAAAGTAAAGACAGCATTCAGAATTGAAATTAAAATGTTAACCCTAAATTTAAAATGGTAAAATAAATGTAGTGTGACATATCAGTATTTTTATACTCTAATCCTCACAGATGAAGTGTTTGAAACAGTAAAACACATCAACTCCCAAAAAGGGGAGCTATTAACTTCAGAGCATATACGTATAGTAAGGAGAGCACCACCCGTGAGACCTCACACTGGAAATCCACCAAATTTGTTTTGAATGATAGGCAGGGATACCACTTAAGTGACAGAGTTGAAATAGAATTCAAAAATATTTTACAGGATGTAAAAGAGGCCAGTATGAGCTCACAAAAATATTATGCCAAGTGTTCCTAAAAAATAAACAGGCCACCTTTCTGACATAGGATGAAATACCAATAGCACCTAACAACTATGAGGAAATAGACAAATTCCAAGACGTATTAATGACATTTAAAAAATAAACCTTTTTACTATACAACATTCTCAGAAGTGATAAAGGAATATTCATGTACACTGCTAATAACAACGTATTAACCTTAGCACAATGTAAAACATGGATGATGAATTGAACTTCTAAGTTATCCTCTTCATCATTTGATAAAATATACACAATATCTAGCCAATATCCAGATACAAATATTCCATTAGTGTACACACTTTTACCTACCAAAGTGCAACTTACAATTAAATATTAACACATAGAAAACAATAAACTAACAACTATAACCCACAATACATCATACCACATTTTAAACAACCAATGATTTAAGCCAAACTTAAAATATACCAACACACTGCAATTCAAGGGTGTTACTATCACCTTAAGGCACCTACCAAACTCCACCCTGAAAATATAATATGCAACCTAGAATTTTCATATATAAGAAAAAAGCTAATAGCTTTAGCATACATCCATGTATAAGGAGTCACTAAACACTATGATTTGCTAATTTAATTCCCATATTACCAACAACTTGAAACAAAACTAGCTTGACTAATAGAATATTTTGAGGATGCTCAGATTGGTGGCCTGCACAAACCGGCCACAGATGCCAATTCTAGTATCACATAACAAGTTAGCATGTTCATTGGTTAAGGTCATCAATCATACCGCCATCGCTTTAGCTGAGTTATTGCTAGATATACGAGGTACTAGAAAAGCTGCATTGCAAAACAGGGCTGCCATTGACTATTTACTGTTAAAGAATGATCATGGCTGCACAGAATTTGAGAGTGTGTGCTGTTTTAACTTATCGGACCCCTCTAAACCCAGTGAGTCCCATATTAACACTTTACATGAATTGGTGAAAGGAGTAAAACAAGATGTGGACCAAACGTGGTGGAATTGGCTACTAAAACGGTTACCTGATGTTGAGCAAATATGCAATATTTTAGGTGGTATACGTGTAGTGATTTGTACTATGTTCATGCTATGTTGCTGTGTACAATGCATAACTAATCTATTTGCAATGTTTAAACTAAAACGGGTTACTTTTAAACCAGTATGTTATAGAAGTCACTGGTCAAAGAGTTGAGTGTAATGCTGTCTGTATTTAACCACGACTCCATCTTGACCACTGACTCCATTTTGTGCTTAGCTTAGCTTCAACTGGCATCACATTGGTGGCGTAGGTATTTTTGCACACTCAGCTTGTTAATGTGTTTTTGCTTTTCTCATCAGGAAAGGGAACATAATATGGGGGATGCAGCATTGATAAGAGAGTACAGGGATGAGAAATGAGAATGCTTATGGCAGAGAAGGGTATAGCTCAGTCGTGGAAAGACACCTTGGGACTTGGCCAATCTCTAGCATGTTTTTTCAACACAAACCCAGTACGGCCAGTGCTTTAATTTCAAAACTTACTTGATGGGAGGGGGGTTTCTAGAACCTTCCTCTTAAGTTTGTTTAAGGATATAAGGTAGGGAAGCTTGACAGTGAGGTAGAAGGTACTCATTCCTGAGGCGAATGCACTGCTCAGGAAGATCAGTGTCCCATTGGGGAAATTCCTCCTGTCTAATCTGTTCTGGGTTCCACAGCTTGATGTTGGCAGACAAGGATGATGTTGGATTCGATCCCCATGGTGATGTATCTTTGATTCTTAATATCTAGCTTTACTGTGTGCATGCATAAATATATGTAGTCACGGCATATATATTCATTGTTCATGTATTGCATTTTCTATTATTATTATTATTCCGTTTCTGTGATTATTTTAGCTGCACGTGTGTTGCTGTTTTCAAATTAAAGGCTCAAATTATTATTTCAGCGCAGAGTGAGCTCCCGGCACTCAAAATCAGCATGAGTGGTGTGGCATGCCAATTTCTGCCTATTTACGGAATTCTTCAGAATATCGCAGAGTTTTCATGATTTTCTTTTTGACAATAAAACCTATTTGGTGCATGATGGCCCCTTGTACCAAACATAGAAATGCATTGATAGGAGTCGCCATGCCTGCAGCTCCAGGCACTACTTTATAAATGACTGCCAGCTTTGTGGTTGCTTATAAATCTGTGGAGCTGTCCACCCACTCGGGCAATGGAGTAATTTACTCTGTCACCCTGAAAGGACAGAAGGTCCTCTGCCCAAATATAAATCCGGCCCATAAAGATTGAGGAAAGTGATGGACTTTCGGGGTTTCTGATTTACTATTCCAACTACAAACCTAAGTACATTGGGGAAGATGCTGGGCTTTGAGATGTTCAGATTTATTATTCTAACTTATTATCCCCAATCTAAACATAATCACATTTGGGAAAGGTGATTTGGTAAGGAGGGGCAGTTTAGTATTCCACCTCCCAAACTAACCACATTAGATTAGAGAAAGAGTTGGACTTTATGGGGTTTAGATTAACCATGTCAACTCAAAAGTTAAGCACATTTGAGAAAGTGTTGGAATTTTGGTTGGGGATTCAAGTTTTGCTAGTGCCTCTCCAAATGTAATGAAGAGAGGCAAATTGCTGGACTTTTAGATTTGAAAATGAACTACTACTAAAAATAGACATAACACTAAGAACAATACATTATGGAAATTTACTGTAAATATCCCCCAAAAAGAAACTACTAAGCCCCCTCCATGCACAATTATGTGATCAATAATTTTACTGCAGATGTGACAGTGACAATCTCAAATATGTTATCAAAGATTTCATTAGTGCTGTAATTTGTGAGGTAATTAGGAGTGCATGGCGAAGGAGCGAGTTATAGTTACCTTAGGGCGTGAGTCATAGTTACTTGAAATAACTCTAACTATAGCAGGTGAATTGCGATGGTTTTGTATATTTAAAAACTGAGCCTAACTATAATGTCCCTGTAACCTTTGGATTTTTAAGTGAATTTCTACATTTTTTTTAACGTAAAGTAATTTTCATTACTATACGTTAATCCAACCACCACAATTACTGCTAGTTTCCCCCCCCCCCCCGACCCGATGCAACAAACGAAAATGGCGGCTGCAACTTTTCTGTCAGGTTGCAGTCAAGCCAATCAGGGCCTTGCTTTCCCCCGGATTCACAGATCCAGATCTGTGGAGGATCCGTGTCCCTATATGGCAATAGCTCCCGCTTGACGGATCACCCCAAAACTTTCATGACAATAGCTGAACTGACCAAAGTATAAGGTTTTGCCAAGCTGCACCAAAGTTATGGGCAAACCAAAAACCACTCTGTCTATGGAAATTAGGTTATATATATATATATATATATATATATATATATATAGAGAGAGAGAGAGAGAGAGAGAGAGAGAGTGAGAGAGAGAGAGAGCGAGTGAGAGAGCCAGATAGATAGATAGATAGATAGATAGATAGATAGATAGATAGATAGATAGATAGATAGATAGATAGATAGATATGAATCTCCCTCTTTGGTCCCACCTAAAAAAGCCTCAGGTCCATTTTGTCAGCAACTTGAACTTAACGGAGTCTCTACTCACTGACGACCAGACAGGGCCTCTACAATAGACACAGAAATCCGTGGTCTACCAGGCCCAAAGAAATACAAATCCATTGATGTTAGTTGACTATTATGAAATGTTATATTCGCAATGACTGCGCTCCTTTGGGGTGCAAACTAAATCTCTCCTCAAAAGAAATACCCCTCCCATAACACACAAAATAGCAGAGGCAATAGGTGAAGCCCTACAAGACAGGAAACTGGACAAGACTCCTGAGCCAGATGGCTTACCCATCGAGTACTATAGTAAATTCAACAAACTTTTATCTCCTCAATTGCTCGATTTTTATATAGAAGCCGAAGCAAAAGCTACATTTCCAGCAGAATAAGATCTGGCCACTATAACGTTATACCTTAAACAGGTCAGCCTATGGACCAATGTGCCTCCTAGAGACACATGTTCCTGATCAATACTGAAATAAAATTATTTGCCAAAGCCTTAGCCAACAGACTCCAATGAGGTCTGAATACACTCATTCATACCAACTGATATGGCTTCATGCCTAACTGTGGCACTTGCAGCATTGTATATACCGTGTTACCATGGTACTGGCCCGCCTTCATTACATTAAAAACCTGTGTGCTCTCCTGTTGACTGGTCCTTCTTGAGCAAAGTCCTCGAGCATATGGGCATTTGTCCCCAATTGAGGAGGAATGGCAAAGTCCTTTATTCAGAGCTCTCAGCACAAGTATTGATAAATGGAGAGAAATAAAACATATGTTTGATACATAGAGAAACCAGGCGGGGATCCCCTTTGTTCACCATCCTCTTTTCTCTTGCTATAGAACTGCTGGCTAGGCTGATTCAGTGCGATGCTCAGCTGCAGGGATGGCAATGGGGAGAGACCTTGAAAATAGAAAAGCACTCTGTGCAGACAATGTGCTTCTTTTCCTGGTCCATTCCCATTTGCCGGACCTTCCTTGGATAAGAAACAATAGAGGTATGCAGCCAAAGTTAGTATTGTAGAAACAAATACACAATAGACCTTCATAGAGTAAGGGCTTAGCATGCCACCAGGGTTTGATTTTTCACAGATGATGCACATGGCATCGGGAATCACCTCAATAAAAAAGAAAAATGCTGGGCGGGGCTCTGCACTATGACTCTAGAACCCAGAGATAAGGGTGACATTTTTCCAGGGGAACCTAAATAGAGAACAGCCCAGCACTGAATCTGGTGAATTGGCTGAAGATGAGAGCTTGATACAAACCAAAACCTTGTAAGGTTCAAATAAATGTAGGTACAATTTAACTAAAGTCTACTATGTGTTTGTTTTTGCTTTGTCTGCATGCCTTATATTGTCCTGTACTTAATGTGTTGTCAAAAAGGAGGCACATGGATTGGAGCCAGACAGGAGACAATGGAGAATATAAAATTGGTTGGGTAGGTAGGATTTGGAAGGGTCTAGAGCAGAGGTCTTCAAACTGGGGGGTGGGTCCCCCTAGGGGTCCTTAAGTGATCCGGGGGGGGCACCAGGCTCTGGCAAAAAGTAGCATTATGTATATAACAGGGCTTTGTTTTAAGCAGAAGCATGCTATTTCATTTTTAAAAAGGCAACAGTACTTAACTTCAATGTTTAAATAGGTCTAGACATACTTAAACATTGCTAGGGGGGCAATCATTTTTATTTATCAACTGGGGGGTGCGGCATTAAAAAGTTTGGAAACTACTGGTCTAGAGAATGGAAAATCAGTATGTTGTGAACCTACAATACAGAATAAGCTGGCATGAGAAATAGTGTGGCAAAGGGGAAGACGGTCAGGGGCACTAGGACTGGAAGTACATCCTTGCAGGATGAATGTCTGAGAGAAAGAGACCCTCTGAGCTAGTCACTTGACCCCTTAATGAGCCCCTCAACGTGTTGACTGAATGTTAGTTGCAGGAAATGAGATCTTTGGGTGTGAATGCTTGATACCGCCCATCGCTAGCTCCAGGAAATCAGTTAGCAGATATATACCTGAGATAACCCTATCCTGTTTTCTGTTTACTCCACTACCTCCCTCTATTAGATCTGCAGGCCCTTTCGCTGTTACTCAAGTGTGAGTAAACTGAAGGTAACAGTGATATCAGGTATACAATCAAATGTAGTGATTCCCTGAAGGGACTTCTGCCCATTCTTTGTACCAGAAATACAGTAAACATTTGCAAGGGTGCATAACGAGGAAGGGAATAAGTCCTTTTCTGAACACAGTACCTTCAATATAGATAGATTAGTTAATTTACAGAACAAACTAAAGGATCCTAAAAATAAGATTGTTGCTGAACAATAGCCTCTGTTCAAAAATTGGCATGAGGAAGCACACAAATGTAAGCATGAATTCAAAGTCTGAGGTATGAAAGATATCTAAGAGAAATTGCAATACTAAATCAGTCACAATAGGGACCGAGTCAGGGCTTATGCACCACCTACCCTGCCTCCTCCTTATCTATTTCCCCAGATCACTTAACAACAGTAGAAAGAGAAACTGAAGGAGGACACAAATGAGGAGAATCTCCTAGATATGGTCCATGTGCTGGCTGATGTGGCTGTGATTGTAGCTGTTGATTCACCTGGGGTAGAGCAGTGCCTGTGAGATCACTAGAGAGCACAAGGAGCTAATGTGCACACCAGCAGTGCAATGCGACTGACTGAAACTAAAGCACCCTAAAGGTGGCGCAAAGAAGCACACACAAGGCTAATTCCATTATTGCAGATCATAATGCAGATGTTCTGTCCTTGTACAGAGAGATCAAAGAACAAAGTGTCACTATTACTGTAGAAAACTTAAGATGTACTCCAGAACAACTGTCTGAAAGATGTGTCCCTTCTCTACATCTAATTGATTCTGATGATGAAGACCCTTCACTTTCTGCCCTTCTTCCCTTGAGGGATTATCCTGTGTTTGGAGGGGGGTCAAAATATTGTTATGTTCCATGGAACCCCTCTGTTTACTGAGCATTTAGAGGCAGTTCCCTAATATCTGGGCACATCCCACTCAATATGGAGAGTAACTACAAAGTGCATTTGAGGTGTACAGACCAATTTGGTCGATGTGAATCAGTTATTGTGATTTGTGGTACTGAATGAAGTGAAAGAAAGAGTGATGCAGAAAACTCCAAGACTGAGAATGGACCCTGCAAATGATGGAGACTTGAGCACAGCAAAAGGCACATTGTTAATTGCTATTGCAAATGTCTGCCCACTGAAAATAAATTGGACTAAGATCTCTAATTATAAGCATAATAAGGGTGAGGCACCAGCTGATTATTTGGACAGATTTAAGGATGTGTTTGGAAGATATTCAGGCACAGCACTTCCGATGAAGATGGCTCAGGATACTGAAGGTGCTGAATTTGTGCAGAAAATGTTACCAAATGTTAGAGAGAAACACTATCAGACCAAGAAGTTGGCTAAATTGATGAAGGTCACAAATCACTGTGTGGCCTCACAAGAGAGAAAAAATTAAATGGAATATTGAGTTGAAATTTCTGTCATTAAAACTGTGAAATATTCAAAGAACCGTCAACTTTATGGGAAGTATGGCCCCACAAAGTGGGGATGGAAGGAGAGGACAGAGAGGTGGGAAAATTGGCAGCGGGACTGGGTGGGGCAAGGAGAAGATTCAGTAGTGGGAAGTGTCTGTTTTGCTTGTAGCCAGCTAGGGAACTGGAAGCACAATTGTGACAATACTGCCTATACTAAGCCTGGTTTCCCCACCCATTCTGGTATTCATCCAATTGCTCAAAGCCCTTTCACTGAATTTTAGGACAGCCCAAGAGGTTCTGACTGTGTTATACCTTAATCACAGTAGATCAGAAGAGCCTTTATGTGAATTGTGTCATTGATGGTTTACATGGAACATGGCTCATTGGCACAAGTGTTAGTCGCTTGGCTCTAAAAAAAAATAAATTCCTCTCTTTAACGCTCCCAGCCATGTCCATAGACATGTCTTTACTGTCTCAGGCATGTCCACTATATTAAGGATCTCTCTCCATTTCTATGACAACCTTCAGTGAGAGCATTCCTTTTAGCTTCGTCCAACTTTCTGATCGAATTTGGTAGCCATATTGTTAAACCTCAATTGCACTATTATTATTATTTTTACCAAGGAGGGGATGTTCTTAAATACACCTCAACAACATGAAAAAGGGGACTTGCACTATTATGTGAAAGCTTAATTTGCCAAAGTGAAGTGGGTAAAGATGTTATGTTGCCTGATTTAACTAAACTACGTTCACAACTACCATCCACATTGTGGTCCAAAATGGCCAATGTTCTGGGGATGACCTCTCCTATGGAACCCATGAAGGTAAAGGTTGATCCTCATAAGAAGCTGCCCAGATGTACCAAAACCAGAGGAGTATGAAGGAATCTGTCCTGCAATAGCAGATATTGGTTAAGCAAAGAGTTTTAGCACCTATTGTTAGCAGATGCAAAACCTCAAGTCTCCTGATGTGCAAGGCTGGCAAAGCAAACACATACAGATTTGTACAGGACCTTAGGGTCATAAATAGTGTGGGTATGCCAAGCAGTCCGTTTGTAAACCTTTAGGAGTAGACCTGCATGTTCACAGTGACTGTCACCCACAGACTTCCTTAAAGGAAGAAAGGAGCACCAGTGCCCTCAAGAACAACATAGCAAGATACACTCAGAAACACAGTTACAATGACCCAATGCTCTGCCATTAGCATTATGGTTCTTCAGAGCAATTATTTCCAAAGAACAAAACTGAGCCCATATAAAATAATAATGGGCCGACCGAGGATACTGCCCTCAAATCAATCAGTCTCTATTGCCAAGCTAGATTTACAGCTGAAAATTGATACAATATTGCACAAAGCTTGTACAGTGTCCTTCCAGTTTCCATTTGAGGTGAAAACAATTTTTCTTGAGTTCCCAACTGAGGTCTGCATTGCTTCTAGTCAGATGAGTGGGTTTATGTATGCATAAAACATATGTTCAAAGGAAAACCCCAAAGGTTATATTTTAGGTTTCAGAATGGGGTACAAAATCATACATGTATCACTTGCTGGAGTGGACCATGTCAGATACTACATAGCTCTCAAATGTTGTGTTCTAATGGCTTGGATCCACTCATCACATGCTGCTCTGCCTAGAGACAACAGTGTTCTTGGTTCTGCTTTTGAATCTTTGCCTGCCCATTGATCTCCAGCCAGAACTTTTCCTACTGTAGTCCCATTACCTGATAGTGGAGCAAATTCTTTGTACCACTTTATTTGCCTGCTCCACCACAATCTTCTGATGTTGGCCCTGCCACCTCCATCAAGATAAGTGGCATCTTCCTTCTGGATCCCAGATCCCTCTGAGGGTCTGGCATACAATCTTTGCAGCTGCTCCAAGCATCTAACTGGTAGCAGGATACATCCTTGTTGCAGAATGGGGAGTTATTCTAAGACAGAACTGTACTGAACCTTCCTTTGTGCAGAGTTGTTGCTCTGTGTAAAGGGGTAACTCCTATGAGCTCCTGTGGGAAAAGAACAGACAGACAAATATTCATCTTGCTGTGTTTGCATTTACATGTCTGTGGATATCGGGGATATCATTCCTTTCATCAGAGTATCCATGTGCTATGATAAAAATTGTATTAATCTTTTCCACTATGTTCGCCAATTGCCAGGAGTGCCAGAATCCCCCCATTGTCTACTGAGGCCTTGAAAAGTTAACAATCTTTTCATCTGGAAATTGCCAGATGTGACTCTTCTTGCAATGACTAAGCAAGGATTTAATTCTAAGCACAGAGAAGCAAACATCCATATTTTTGTTGAAAACAGTAGGTGTGATTTAACAGTGGAATACATTCATTTCTAAATACCTCCTTTTGAGTAGTCATTCTCATGAACTGTTGTTTCATACGCTCCACCATCAGAGATCTCATTCAAATTCCATTTGTGGGTCACAGGTCTAGCTTTGCCTAACCTTAGACTAGCAAAGTACTTATCCAGGAAAGATACATTTTTCCCATTATAAGACATTCTGAGAATCATCCACTGAAACAAAAGAGGGGTAGACGGGTATTTCATACACTACAAAATGTTTCTCTATCTTAGTTCCCATGTATGGGATGACTGTTGCTTTAGGTGAAATAAAACAAAATGCAGAGATCCTAGAAGAAATCTCAAATTGTACTGCAGTACCTTAAGGATTACTGACAGAGCAACCAGATGTACATGTCAAGATGCTTATTCAAAATAGAATGGCATTAGATTACCTTTTAGCTGCCAAAGAGGGTGGGTGCGCTCTAGTATGTACTAAATGTTGAACCGGTTTTCCCAACACTTTCCTTGTCATGAGCAGTATTCATGAGCAGGAGGGTGGGAGGTTTGTGAAAACGCAATCACATATTCTTATTCAATTTCTTTCTGCTGCTAATATATTCTTGATAGCATATGTGTGGTGGTGTGGCTTGCTTTCTTCCGTAACAACAAGGCAATCAAAATTTGGACAGATACATAGTGGTTTAGCAAGATACCCGCAATGCCAAGCCTTGACATTTAGGCTGGGAGGCAGCGGTCGCCAGTTGGCAGTAGTAGGTAGGACTTAGTTCCATAACTTTAGCGCCATTTGACAAACCTTCACAAACTTTTCAAAACTACTTTGCAACTCAATGTCTTTAAAGGTTGGGACGATTCGTCAAGCGGGGCAGAGAAAAAAGGGGAGTCACAAAACACGTTTATCCCATGCATATTTCCCATAGGGCTTTTAGACACTACTACAGCCCGAAACACTGAAAGTAATAACACCAAATTTGTCAGGAAGGTAGCACTTGGTCAAGAAAGCACCCTTTTCAATATTTGGTAGAAATCTGTCCAGTAGCTTTGGAGATATTTAAAGAAAACCAAATTTGTATATCTAAAGGCGGGATCACTTTGCGAATCCTCCTGATCCTGTGCAGAAATCTGATTGGCTGCGAACACTTCAATCCGGAATTGTTGCCAGCCCTTTTGGGAATCAGGCTCAGTCGATTCTAAAAATGAAAAGGGGGCAAAGTAGGAATACCCTGACCCCCTATCTTTGGTGCTGGGGTTCTCCAGGGAACCTGTAAGGGCAAAAAAGCAATATTGTTTAGTTTTTGCCATGAAATTGTGGTGAATTTGTGAATTTGCACCATCCTTGGGCTTTTTTGAGTCCCAGGAACCATTGCATTATATTGCTTTATAATAATGTCAGAGGAGGGCTGCGCGGAACCCCCCCCTCCATTGGGATCTTTAAAGCTTTTGGGAACCACCACATCCCTGGGGCTTTATTTATAAAAAGGAGGGGGGGCCTTGGTGAACCCTTCCTGGGTCTTTATTACGCACCAGGGACCACCACCTCCCCGGGGCCGAATAACATTTTTAAATTAGGAGGGGGGCCTCCTCAGGGCCAGCCTGTGCCAACTAAAGGAGGCTTCTCCTGGAGCCAAAATTGGCCATGGGGACCACCACCACCAGGCCTGGCTCCTGCTATCTCCCTAGGTGCCTACTCTTGGAGGTAGCTGTTTGCTATCCCTTGGCCTGAGGTGTCACAGCTACAGCCAAGTGAGATGAAACACTAACTCTATTCCCAGCAAGTAGGAGCTGTCAAACTGCTCCCGCTTTATAGGAACTGAGGATTCATATGTTTCCTTTCCCACTGTCATGCAAACAGGGGAACAGATGAAAGATTGTACGCCCACTCAGGGAGCTGCATATTTAGCAGCTCCCTTTGTGCAGGAGCAATGCCGGCTCATACAGGAGGAGGGTAGCTGGCTGGGATCGCGGGAGCCTTGATCATTGTAAACTGGGTCTCCTGGCCAGTGCACCCAGGTAGACATGGCTGGGCCTCAGGGGATAGGGTCCCTGGGGCTGAAATCAGCCCAGGGAGGGGTACTATCACTCACGCCTTGCCAGGCACTGCTAATTACCCCACATATTACGTCACTTATAACATATTTTATGGCATCATTGATAATATCACTGTAATATTTTCAGTAAAATTATTGATAAGAAAACTGTGCTTGATGAGAGCACAAGTTATAGTTACCTTATGGCACAAGTTGTAGTTACTTGAACTAGCCATAACTATAGCTGCTGAATTTTTATGGTTTTCTGCGAGTGAAATGTGAACCCATTTATAATGTCCCCGGAGGTCTTTGATTTTTTACGTGAATATAGTTATAGTTAGGTTCTAAATTTTCTCTCACAAAACCAAAGAAGTTCAGCAGTTTTAGTTAGAGTTATTTCAAGTAAATATAACTTGCGTCCTGAGGAAATTATAAATCACGCCGCTCCCATGAACATTTTTGTTTCTTCAATAATTTGACTGCTAATGTTTCATTTGTATTTTTAATTATGTTATATAAGTTGTGATGAGTGGTGTAATATCTGGGATAATTAGTAGTGCATGGTGAAGTGCTGGATTTCTCTTGGTTTTAGTGCGAGTAAATTCAGAACCTATTACGTCCCTGTAATCTTTGGTTTTTAAGTGAATTGCTATGTTTTTTAAATTCTAAAACCTTTGTTTTTTTCAGTAATTTTTTTTCAACACAAAGTAATTTTAATTACTATATATTAATCCAACCACTGGGTGCTTGGCAGGGGTTGGGCACAGGGCCTGGTTGCAAAGCAGGCGCTGCGGCCAAGCCCTCATAACAACCCAACCCGACAATATTGTATGCAGAGACCATTGAAATAACTCTCTCTCTCTCTCTCTTTCTCTTTCTCCTTCGCTTTCTCTTTCTCTTTTTCCTTCTCTCTCTCTTTCCCTCTCTCTCTCTCTCTCTCTCTTCCATCTCATTGAGGGATGGAAGAGGGAGTGAGAGAGCGTAAGAGAGAGGTTCTTTTTAGGTTTTGGTGAATGATATACTTAGAGTGAGATATTTTCTGACAAATTGAAAAGAAAGAGTATTTGTCAAGTAAAAAGCGTTTAATGGCATTTCAGTATGTACCTTAAATATTTGAAGTTGAAATGAAACAGGGAAATGACCTCTAAACATGGAGTAGAACCCTCAACCTTCAGTGTGAGGGTGGGAAATCTTAGCCACTAGGCCACTGGTGTTTGCGTATGGGACAGTGTCCAGAAATAACTATTACATGCAACCTATTTATTTTGATGGGAAAAAACCTCAGTGTTCCATCACTAGGATTGTTTAAGATTCATAACATGAGCAATTAGACACACTACTGTGAGATACCAGGATTTGAACCTTTAACATACTGAACAACAGCCCAAGAGCTTCACCAGTAGGCCACAAGTGACTACGTTCTTGTGAGGTATCAAAACATAACTATAACATTCGAACCAAACAATTTTGCTACTATGAAACTTTGAAGTTATTGCATGGACAGACCATATCAATAACAATCTCTCTCCCTCTCTTCCCTCTCATTATGGGATGGAAGAGAGAGACAGCAGCAGGATAGCAGGGGGAGTCTGAAGGCCCCTGTGGCTTTAGCCAGCTCCCCATGTCCTGCGGGAACCAGCATTCCTCCTGCAAGTGAAAGCTGCTTGAAATAGCAGTTCCCTCCTTGCGGGAGCAATGTTTTCATCTGTTTCCCTGCAAGCATATTTTGTGAGGGAAAAAAGAGGAAAACCCCGCTTTCTGCAAGCAGGAGATGTTTGACAGCTCCTGCTTGAAGAAAGCGGAGTTATATTTGCTTTTGTTTGGTGGGAGTTGGCAGCTCCCACCAAGCAAAAGCAAACAGCTGCCTCCAGAGAATGGGCTATTCAGGAGGTAGCAGGAAATGGCCCTGGGGGTGGTGGTACCCAGGGCCACCTATGGCTGCATGAAGAGGGGCCACACACTATACCTCCAACGTAGTAGTTAGCCCCAGAAAGGTGGTGGTCCCCGGGGCCCACAACTGTCACGGTTCTGTCAGGACTCTGGGCGCGACACCCCTCGAGGTCACAGAATATCTCCCCATGGAGGTAGTGTACCGAAGCAGAAGGACAGATAAAGGCATACACCGGGAATGAACAACTATAGTATGGCACAGAAACAGGATAGTGAAGGCAGAGCAACCTTAGTGTGAACAAACAGGGAACGGATCCGTGATGGACAACCAGACTGGGGTTACCACTAAGGTTGTACACAGGTAAGACTCAGAACTTCCCACAGAAACAGGGAAAGTCAATGCCTCTGTGCAGATTACTCTTACAGATAGTCACCCCACAAGCCCCATAGAAAAGAGGCAGCAGAAGTGATTCTGTCTCTGGACCCTAAGGGCACAAACAAGGATTGTACTTCCATACACAAAGCAAGCCCTTGTGGGCCCAGCTGGAGACAGAGTAGCAATTCCTGGAAAACAGCAATGGCACACTGTCATAGTTAGGGACTTAAGACTACATACAACACTAGACAAAGGATGGGGCAGGAATTGAATCCTTGAAACCAGGAGCCAACACCAGTACAAAGGAAAACATTTACACACAGGTGAGGACTGATAATACATTTACCAGATACAATATCCCAAGAAGAATGAAAAACAGAAGGATCATACTAATAGGCAATGCAGGAACAGGCCTGGAGAACAGGGAACAGGCTCAGGCTGAAGTAAAGCAGGAACAGGACTAGAAAACAGGGAGCAGGCTCTGGCTGGAGCTAGCATGAACAGGACTGGGAAACAGGGAGCAGGAGCAGGATGAAGCAAAGCAGGAACAGGACTGGAAAACAATCTAACAAGAGGTCTGATACACAAAAGAAACAAAAGAAACAAACTCTAATGCACGACAAGGAGTTTCAGGAAATGGCAGCGTATTAGCAGTTCCAGGCAGCAGGAAGCCCAGGGCAAAGTCACATGGCTGGGCTGCACAAGAGTGAGCACAGGTGTGTGCAGTTACAGTCTCTCAGAAGTCCAGGAGGAGATAACCCAGTACAAAGGAACAGCAGGACTATTCCCATAGGAAACAATGTATAGCAGAATTTGTCAAGTAGCGCCAAAGGTATTGGCAAAACAAAACATGTTCTTCCTATGGAAACTAGATCCCAACTATAACTACCTACTGATCAAAGACTTTCTCCCTATCTAGCGCAGCTTGAATAGCACTGTGCTGATCTTACGCTTAAAAACTTTGCTAGATAAACAGACATTTGAGGTGAGTAAATCTAGAGTGTCGGTGGTGTTGCAGGGTGCTCCTTTCTGGAGCTGCTCTCCACCTAAACTTGGGAACGACCCAGAGTTCTTTCTTCTTTTTTGCAAAATTTATGCATCACTCTAACCCTGAAAGGGCCTTGTTTTGATATATATATATATATATATATATATATATATATATATATATATATATATATATATATATATATATATACACACATATATATATATATATATATATATACACACACACATATATATATCAGTATATATATATATATATATATATATATATATATATATATATTGCCTACTGGCAGTCATTACTAGGTAGCTGTAGTTAGAGCTGTTTATCTAGAAGAGTACTGGGTTCTTTCTTCAGCTCTTGAAAAAAGGAAGGGCATAGTTTTTGTTTGAGATTGGGAGCTCTTCTGAAACTAAGTAGTGGAAAGGAGTGGATCCTAACTTCCAGTGTTGGAGCATTTGGCAATAGTGACTGATTGCATTTGGTTATGAAGAAGTATGCCTCTAGCCAATTTACCAATTTCATTAAAGGATTGTAATAAGATTTCTATTCTGTAACCTCTTGATTCCAACCTCTGAGTGACTTCATTAGATTTAATCACAAAATCCTCATGTTAAAAAAAACAACATGTTTGTTAAAATTAGAATTGAGAATTTTCAACATATTACGTTAAATCCAAAAACTCTATATCCTTTTTGGAAATTGCTGATGTTACTGAAATCCCCCATTTGTTTTCTGAGAATTTATCAATATATGTTTGTAGGTCTATTGGTGAACCCTGCCATATGAGTGGAATATCACCAGTGTACTGGCCCCAGAACATAAATGCATTACCATGATCTTCAAACTTTTCATCCTAGAGCCTGCATTTCTCTTCCTCGCCTATGAAAAGGCAGGCATACAGGTGAGCCAATTGTGCTCTCATTGCAGTCCCTTGTCATTGTAGATAACTGTGCCCATTAAATGGAAGAAGTTATTAGTGAGACAGAATTCCAGTATCTCAATAATGATATTATTTATTTCCAATGGATGTACTGATCTTGTGGGTATAACTTTTCTCACTACTGCCAATCCATCTAGATGTTTAATAGATGTGTACAGACTGACTACATCAACAGAAGCTAGTATATAATCTGGATATATTCTGGATGCCAATCAATATTATTGAGTTTTTCCAGTGTATTCTTTGATATAGGATGATAATGAATGGTTGCAATGCCCATTCATAAATTCTCGTAATCTCCTAATCTGGAGCAAACTGAATCAATACCAGCAATAATGGGGATACCCTTGGAGAGAAGCCTTGTTTATGATTTTTTGCAATGTATACATTGTAGCCATAGCTGGATTTTGGTATGCAGATATTGTTTTTCTTCCCATTTGATGAGACCAATGGTATAACATTTATCCCTATAATCATTCTTTAATGTCTTTCTTTGGATTCTTATTTTGTGGGACATAGCATACAGTATTCTCAAATTGTCAATAGATTTCTTTAAGATAATCTGTTTTGCCCAAAATCACAACATTCCTCCCTTGTCAGCTTCTTTGATTATGAAGACCTGATTATTCTGAATCTCCTCCATAGCTTGTGTCTGCTTTTTATTGATATTTGTGAGGAGATACTTGACTTTAGCTACATACTTATTATATTATTTGTCCATGTCTTGCAAGACTACTGTTTGAAGAGGGTCTATTGAGTTACCCGGAGGTAGAGTTGGTAAAACATTTTATTTTAATGAAAAATTGTTTGCTTTAGGGTGTGAGATATCGATCCCAAGTTCCCATGCTATGTCACAAATGATACCGCTTCAGCTAGTGTCATTTGATTCTGAAAGGTTAACCAATAGGTATATGGTTTTGAGGTTCTGTACTTTAAGATAACTAGTTTTGACATGTGTTGTAACTACTCTTGATGGAAATTGATTCTTTGCAACAAAAGATTTTAGTTTCGAAATGCAAATAAATTTGTACAGATCTATTTTAGTTTGTACCATAACCTACCTAGAAGTTGGACAGAATGATAGGCCTTTATTTAAGTCTTCCATTTGTGTGCCAATAAGAATCTCTATGGATACATTTACCACTTATTGGTTACTGTTGCCTTGTCTTTTATCATTTCCTTTCTCTTGGTTTGAATTCCTACAATTGATAATGTGTCTTGTTGGTATTTGGTGGTCTCGTTCTTGTATCCTGTGCATTAAAGTTTCCCAAGCGATATCTTCAGAACTCCTTATAAAAATTCACCCTAACTTTGCTGGTTCATGGTGACACTTCTTCCCCTTGTGATTCTACATCAGATGTTAACGATGTTAAAGATGTATTAATTGGCTCTGTTGTTGTGTTACCAGGCTTGATGTTATCATATTTTTAGAAAACGTGTATACCCTCCCTAATAGCTAATTACCTTGGTCCCTACAAAATGTGAGTTTTTTTCCTTTATATGAGCTCCTCTTTAGCCTCATCAATTATTTTATTTAAAATCTCTTTATTACCTACCCCAACTTGCCCATTCAATTTTTTTTGGTTAGATTATCCACTTCCTCTTTGTATTTTGTATATTCCACTTGAGCAATATTGATAAGTTGTTTGATCATATGATTGGATGCTGTATGTAAATTATCCTCCCATTGAGTTTCCCTGGTGATTTAGCTTCAACTGGTGGAAATATCTTGATTTGGAGGCCTCCAAGGATTCAATCAGCCTCCCAATATTTTTTAAAGGATGCTCCTTCCCACCACTTTGCAGTTTCTTTCTTCAGTACCCATGCCGGGGCCGGAAAAGTGCTTTTTTGCAGAAGAGACATTTGGCTGAGAATTCCTCGCTGTGCTAGTGCCCATTATATTAAATGCATCATTTAATCAGCTATTTCCCAATTCTCTCTGATTTCTGCATTAAATCATTGAAGGGTGTGATCAGGAACGTTGAGAGTGTGTTTTGATGTTACACAAAGGAATGCTCAACACTCAACTGCTTTCTACTCCCCAATCGCAGAATATGCTCGTAAGGACGGGAAACTGACATTCCTAACTTCCTTCCTTCCTTCGTGTGATAGGATCATCTTTCCATAGGAACTGCCTTTTTGTATTACTAATAAATGTGGCCCCATTTGATGAATCTCCACAAAAGTTTCCCAAAAATTTATACTTTTTGATTAGTTTGTGCATGGAATGTTTTGTGGTGATCAGTCAAGCAAAGGCTGAGAAAGGGGGGGTGGAATCTCAACACACGTTATCCCCATTCATTTTCCATAGGAACTTTGGACACAGCTGCAGTCAAAATTGCTGAACAGATTTACACCAAATTTGACAGAAAGACAGTGCTACTCACCACAAAGCATTTCAATGCTTCATCAGGTGTATAAATACCATTTGCAATTTACAATAAGCTGACCCCACATGATATTACAATACTGCATACACTTCTTAATAACCGCCTCTGAAAAAAGAAGAGCTCTCTTTTACATAAGATGGTGGTTGGCTTACAGGTCAACTCTGAAAACCACACTTTACCTACTATAAAGCAGTATCTCTTCTATGTGTTAAATAAGCACACTAAAAGGAATCATTTGGTAATTTGGTATTAGGACAGGGATTGTTTGCATTGCATTAGGCAGACGGCCATCACCAGACCCTTCACCAGATCTTTCAACAGGTGGTGAGCCACACATTCACTCACCAATAGAAACTGTTTTGCATACGTTTATGACAGTTGCCTAGTTTAGTACCTGATACTTATTTCAGTACCCAGTTCCTAGTGGCTCGTACCCAAAACCTATGGTGTACAATACTGTGACAATGCAACTGATAGATCAGCCATTGCTTCTATATGTTTGCCCTGTGAATTGAACCATCTGGACTGGACAGTTTTGAATGGTGGATCCCTCACACTCCACCCTCTAACTCATTCTCTTGTGCTGCCTGTGTTATAGAGCTCACCATTAGGTTCGTGCTGTGCCAGCTATATCTGGTAATATGCCAAGCACCATGCCAAGAACTATGCAAGGGACTATGCCTATAACATGCCTGCATCTGACCAGGCTCCTACCTGTAGATCTTCAGCAGTCAAGTAGACTGTGGGATTATGACCAAAGTATTTTATCAACCTTTCTTCCCTTTACCTTTTACCTCTTTTCCCTTCTGTCCCTTCAAGCTTTTATGCCTGCCAGGCCTTCTTTGTTCTGGTTATCTCCTACTACTCATCTGTTTCTGGTGGCTCATTAATTGCTCACACTACACCTCTCTGGGCTTTGGCAGGGGGCAGTACTGGATGATGCCACCTCTTTATGTCAAGGAGCTGAAAGTCAAGGCCCAGCTGAGAAGCAGTGACATTAACAGCAGCAATGAGTGCAGTGACACAGGAACTTTCAAGTTGTCAGGCTGACCTGGTGAGCCAGTGCCAAGGAAGGATCAACGGCCATGAGTGGGAGGACAATGACACAGATTCCTCAATGATTCTGCTACAATGCAGGACAAGGCGAAGGGAACACATAAAGCAGGGGGAGCGGAGGAGACCTCATCAACCTCCCCCACACTCACTGACTCATCTGCACATGCACTGCCTAGCGATGTGCATACTCACACCATGCAGTGTGACCGATCTCTTAAAGAGCAGAGCTTATGGATTTCTTCATTTTCACATAGAACCATTATCATGAGTGCCATATGTAACTATTCATACGACCAAGCTCTTATGTATTAGCCACATTTATGTGCTGCAGAAATATAAATATACAGTGTGTTTTTCAACCACATCCTTTATTTTAAAATATGAATAGTTCACTTACATGCAACACACTCTAAGTAATTCACCACTTACTTATAAGCAACTGCTAGAGCTTAAATTTTAGTGATGTCCCTCGTATCACAAGTCATCAGAATATGACAAGTTTAACTTTATGAACGTAAAAGAGAGAAAAACTAATGTAGAAAGTTGCAGTGACAGGCATTTGAAATGTGCATTTGCTTGTATTTCAAAGTTCGACTTAGGTACCTTTTAAATTAAATCACATGTCAGAAGGTTAAAACTGATGTTAAAATGTATTTTAAACTCTAGATGATCAGTGCATATAGAAAGTTGAATTTCTTGAGATTTATGAAAGATTAATGGGTTTAAAAATATGAGCAAGTGAGAGAAATGCACTTCTCTGTTATACTTAATGAAATGCAGTAACAAGTTTTTCCATTTATATGACATATTTTACTGATACTGATGAAATATTATTGATGTTAAATTTATATGTTTGCATATTACATGGGATTTACAAAAACATATTAATTAAATGCATTTTATATTTTTCTTGTATTAGATTAAGTGCAGCCTACTTAGCATGCATTTTACAGTCATGCAAAAGTGTTGAATTGTTTTTTCATAATGTGAAGTCTTCTTTCAGATTTCGTTCCCATGGGAAGCAAAGTCCTTTTGTAATAAGTTCATTGTTTAAATGTGAAGAAATTTACCCATCTGTCCATGTAAACATTACTTTGCAGGAACTTGGACTGCAATCATATACATTTGTTTCAAACCTGCTTGGAGACAAACGGAAAGGAGATGTTCCCATGACAAGCTTAGGAAGAGATGTCTATGTGGCAACTTGGAGACTTCCAACTGTTCTTGACTAGTTGATGTCTATTCAACATAACATGAATTGACACCTTTGGCAAATCAGAAAAAAATCTGTAGTTTGAAATACCAATGGACGTTTGGAGCCCAATGTACTGCCGATTTGTGATTCACAAATTGGTTGCAATTCACTTTATGAATGCAAAAAAGGCAATATGTGATGTATGACAAGCATTCTCAAAGCTGAAATAGCGATGCAAGCATTTTGCGACTCAAAAAAATAGCGTTCGGATTTTGTGAGTCGCAAGTGGAGAATTCCTAATTGCAATTGCAAAACTGCATACAAATGAGTCACAATTTGTGATTAGTCGCAAAATGGTCTATTTGCACATGCAATTTACCACCAATTCAAGACAGGTAGTAAGTCGGACCAACCTATAAAAACAGCCCCAGAATGCATTAGGGACTTTCACTTTGGCTGCCCTGGACCTCAGAGCAAGGAGGAGGTGGATACTGGCTGCTCAGCAGAGGAGGCGGAGATAGGAAAGGATATTCATAGTCAGGCTGACCCTGTTTGAGAAGACAGAGATGAAGATTTTTGAGCAATACAGGCTGAGTAGTAATGTGATCCTGAGCTAATAGCCATCTTAATGCCATACCTTAAGAGCAGTGTACATTACAGCAATTCAGTCTCCACCCATGTCCACGTCTCGTGCTTCCTCCACCTATTGACCAGTGGTAGTTACCAACACGTCATAGCAGAGGCTGGAAGGATATCACAGATTGCGCTGTTGTGTTTTTTCAACAGTTTCTTAGATGCCATGCTCCACCACATACACCATTGCATCTACATGGCGAGAGATGATTTGGAAATAAAAAATACAAAAGCACAATTCCTCTGGACAGCCAGATTCCCACAGGTCAGCGGGTGAATAGACTAGACCCATGTTTCGATATGTCCCCCATCAAGCATGGAATACATATTATGGAACTGAAAAAGCACACGTTCCATGAACATACAAGTCTTCTGCAATGCACAGAATATCATCACAGACATTGTGGCCAAATACCTAGGGAGCACACATGTCCCCTATATATTCAGGCACAGTTGCATATACCAGTGACTAGAAAGAGGGAAATTGACAAGGATACCTACTAGGTACTGGAATGTAAGGTTCACAGTAACATAGTGTGGGACAATCATTGTTCTGTATGTTGTCTCACCCTCATATGTTTCTCACCATGTGAAAGTAGGTGTGCCCTGAGGCCATGGATCCTACTTGTCTCCCAACAATCCCCATGAAAGGAGCTACAATATGGCACATACACGCACCAGATTAGTGATAGAATATAGGTTTGGCCTCATGAAGTTCCACTTCTGGTGCCTTCACAAGAGTGGGGAAGCCTTGCAGTATGCTCCTGAAACCGTGTGCAAGATTGTGATAGCCTGCCCAATACTCCACAACATTGCCTGCAGGTGAGTTAGTTTGTGGTTATTCAACCTGATTCGTTTTTACTGCAGGTGCTTAATTTGGATCATGGTGTGTTCTAGCCTGCCAAACTCCACCTGATTGCTGGATCCTGCCTCGAAGCAAGAGGTAGCCCACTAGTAGATACATGCCTGTTGAGTTGGGTGCAGCAGCTGGACCCTGGTGACGGGAATGCATTGAGAAGTGGATTGTCATTGGACTTCTGGATTCTCAATTGCAGCTGCCTGCAGTGAGCTTAATGCTGCGCTGGCATGGCACCATACCCTGCCCTTCCTCCTTCTGGGACTGGTCCTGGACCTCTCCCTCGTCATCGTCCCTTTCCTGTAGTTCCCCAGGTGTTTCTATGCTGTAAATGGGGAGATTAATAAAATGCATGTGTGAAACACTAGCTCATTGGTTCTACTACATTATTCTGCTACTGTCTGATAGTAAAAGCACTATTTATGTACATGACTACATGTCCCATAATGCACCAGGTGTGAAATTTTTCTCATCTACGGGAACCATCCCAGCATATCTGGGTGAGGGTGTGTTGCATGCATGTGGACAGCAGGGTTTTGGCACAAATGTTGGAATAGTAGAAATATTGCACTTGTGAGTGGTTGGTGGGGGTACAGACGTGTCGAGAAACCCAAAGCCGCACACTGCCTCTGGCTCCAGTTTGGTTTCTACTATTGCCTCCACAAATGAGGGTGGGGGACAGTAGATGGGCCTCCTCCTGTTCCCTATGCATCCTGCAACCGTACTCTGTCCCTTTCCTTGGCCCCAGATCGCAGGTCATACCACCTTTTCTTTATCTCCTCTATGGGCCTGTCTACCACCCCCAGGGCATTTATACTCAGCTGCAACTCCCTCCAGATTTTACATTTGTCATACTCTGCGACAGTCTGAGAAAGGCAGCCAAATAGTTCACCATGGTGGTTGCAGCATTCTTCTGTGAGGAAGTCCAATTCCCTTTCAGAGAACTTGAGTTTGCAGCGGCATTCCCCTGCTGCCTTCTCCCTATGTTCGCTGGCCATTGCTGTGTGTGTATTGAAGTTAGGAAGAACTCTAGGTCTGTGCTGCAGGACTCTATTATGTGCTCTGACTGATGTGCAGGATTCTCCAGAGCCAACACTTCCTGGTTTAGGGTCCTTTCACTGTCCTAGAAAGTGGCTGGGCAATTTTTACAGCTGTGGTTGCTAATTACAACTGCAATCGCAATTTGTGACCACGGTTGCAACTAGTGACCAGTTACCAACTCGCAAATTGAGAGTTCAGTATTAGCAATGTAACTCATCTGTGAGTTGTTTTTTGGGGGCCAGTTTTGTAAGCACATTGGAAATAATGGCCCTCATTATGAACATGGCGGTCCGTTCCGCGCCGCCGGCGGTGGCGGTAGAGACCGCCAACAGAGGAGTGGCCCGGACTGCCAAATAATGAACCAAACGAAAGACAGGTATCCTGCAAACCACCCACTGCCAGCAGGGGAGTGCCGACGACGACGGCAGAGTCCGCCCACAGGCCGATGGAAAGGCCCAACCTGCCCATCAAATAATGAACCACCAGTCCGTCACCAGTTCTGGGGCGGGAACCACTGCCACGCAAAGCCAGGCAGAAATGAAACAAATATAAGGAAACACTCTCAGGAGGCCCACAGAACGTGCCAAATCAGACATGGATAGAGAGCTGCAGATCATGTCAGCCCTGCTCCTTGCCATATACCTCCACGACCGAGACCGCCAACGAAGATGACAACGGTAAGTATCGCAACCTCCTGAACAAGGAAAGAAAGGGCACAGTCACATACCCACCCACTCTGCTACGTCCCCCCAACCTTTCACAGCAACACACGTCATACACCCTACAGCAAGCGGTACTTACCCGACACAAGGCTATTCCAACTTGACCATAGTACATACAAATGCCCCACACCCATTAACAATTAAACAAAAGACCAGGGTTCAACGCTGTGCCGCCGAAACACAGGCGACACAGAAACTTTAATGTGAAGCTCACAGAGCCAAACAGTCCAAACAGTGCCAATGGCCAGTCCATATGGCTACAATTGCCGTGGGCCACAACGGACCCAACCTGACTCCCACAAGTGCATGGTACTCCACCTAATGGGGCAACATATGGGCATCCAGGCACCTCACGGAACGGGGCAGGGGGTGGTGGTGTTGGGGATTTGCCACAGGGTGGGCCTTGGACTTTCGTTTGGAAGGTGGAGGGGGGTGGGTTTGTCGTTTGAAGGGGATGGGGGCTGTTTAGATCGGGTGGAGCTAGATGGACTCGGCTCAGTCTGGGCCTTTTTTTTATCTGGGGAAGGGGCACGGGAATGTGAAGGGCGGACAGGGGTGGGCTGTGATGTGGAAGGAGTGGAAAGGGCAAGGAGGTGAGCATGTTTAGGGACAAGACGGGGTGGGCCAGTGGGTTGGAAGAGGTCAGCATTGGAGAGGAAAAGTTTATTCAGAGCAATTGCGGTCCTCATCGGAGGAGGTCTCGGAGTCACTACCTTCTGTGGTAGTTGCCTCCCTCCCACCCACTAGTCCCCTGGGCATCATTGTCTCTGCCTCCAAGGATCCGTGGGCCGCTGCCTCCCCACTTGCCAGTGCCTCAGCTCCTTTGCCAGATGTTGATGCTGTACCAAACCAACACAAGAACAGGGATGGGGAGACAAAACAGGAGAGACACTTGTAAATAGCTTAATGGAGGTACATAATGGCCAGACATACACCGTCCCAGAAGATACACCCAACAGGCAGCACTGTACACTATGCCCATGGCCATGCCCCTGACTACTGACCAAAGTACTGCTCTACACCCATCCCCTGGAATACCTAAGGATGCGACGTATGGGAGATCTGACAAAGACACCCCTACACCCTTTGGGGACCATTAAGTTGATGGACACCAGCCAAAGTCCCTGCCTCTAAGCAGCATGAGCCCTAATGGACACCCAGACATCCTTCCAGACTGAAGTATGTGAAATGAGTACTCATCCCCTCGTGACTGCTGTTCAGCCTTCAATCGCCCATCCAGCTCTGGGTACACCACCGCCAGGATCTGTCGCATGAGGGGGGTCAGTGCCCGATGGGCACTCCTTCCACATTGGGAGGACTTCCCCAGCTGGGCTTCACTGATCTTACGCGCCCAGCGCCGCAGGTCCTCCCACCTTTTTCTACAGTGGGTGCTCCGCCGGTTGTAGACCCCCAATGTCCGCACCTCCTTGGCGATGGCATGCCAAAGTGCCCTCTTCTGGTGGGCGCTGACCTAAAAGGGCGACACAGAAATGGAACACAGAGGTCAGGCACTTGCACGATAGGAACAGCTGGCTAATCGTCCACTATGGGACAGACAGTACTGTCAGACATACAGGACATACGCATGCAGCATGCCATGCACCATGGCCCATGCAGGCACAGAGGTGCACACATATGTCCAATCAATACCATCCATTACATACCAAGTGCCCCCCAAACCCAGACTCACCTGTACCTCTAGCCGTCCGTACAGTTTGGCATACAGGGGCAGGACCCCGTCCACTAGCTTCTCCAGTTCCTCCTGGGTAAAGGCCGGGGCCCTTTCCCTTGCAACAAGAGGCACATCCATAGCCAGAGGCAGGCCACAGTAGTACACACAGTGGAGTACCTGTCCGCACGAGATCAGGGAGTCAAGTGAATAAACAATGATGAACGCGCGTACGTTCCGCAGCGGTTTGCACCGTCACCACCGGCGGCGATCATGATACGCCATGATTCCCCATTGACATCCATGTTAACCAATGAGGGTGCGAACGGCGGTAAACACCGCCTTGCGCTGTGACGTCAACCACTAGCGGTATGAGGTCACTTCCGCAACGAAAGGGCAGAATTACAGTGGGCAGACATTTTGCCATGACCTACGCATCTAAAATTAAATACTTCTCACAATGTAGGCCATACTAGCCACATGAAGCTCTGTCCATTCAGTACTGTATCACCCATAAAATACTCTCTTCCCTCCTTGTGATGTACATGTATATCTGTCAGGTAGCAGTTAATGTACAGACACTACAATGAACAATGCAGTGCACAAATGATGGCAATTGTGTCTATGTATGTGTCTTCCTCACACATTTTTTAAACCCCTCGTAGGTGCCGACCCTTGTGGCGAGGAAGGGCACCATCAGTGTACAGACCACTTGTCGATATGAGGACCATGGTGGAGCGTCACATCACAATCACTTACGGACTCACACGTGCAACAATTCAGGAACTTTGTGCTTTACTGGATCCTGCACTAACTCCTGGAAATCGTAATCAGCATGCCATCCCAACTGAGGTGCAGGTGCTCTCCGCTCTCCATTTCCTGGCCACGGGCTCATTTCAAGTGACCGTGGGCATGGGTGCTGGATTTTTACAGCCAATGTTCAGCATGGTACTGAAAGAATTCTGAATGCATTTGTACGACATCTGCAGTCCTATGTGAGGTTTCCCCAAAGTACTGACCTCCCTGCCATCAAGTCAGAATTCTATGCCTTTGCCAACATACCCCATGTTATAGGTGCCATCGATGGCACCCACATACTGATCATACCCCCAAGAGTGAGTGAACAGGTGTACAGAAATAGAAAGAACTTTCACTCCATGAACATCCCAATGGTATGTACTGCAGACCAGTACATCTCACATGTGAATGCCATGTTCCCAGGTTCAGTCCATGATTCCTTTGTGCCACAGAAGATGGAACAACTACAAGAGGACAGAGGGTGGATCATAGGTAAGTGTGCCTGTCACTAACTGACACATTGCAGAGAACCAGCCTGACTGACTAAGGGGCATAACGATGACAACTCTTTATTGCACCATTTTCTAGGTGATTCTGGCTATCCAAACTTGCGTTGGCTCCTGACACCAGTGAGGAATCCCAGGACGGATGCAGAGAGAAATTACAATGAGGCCCATGAACGTACTAGGAGGGTGATAGAGCGAACTATAGGTCTCCTGAAGGCTAGATTTCATTGTCTACATATCTCTGGGGCTTCCCTGGCCTATGGGCCTGATAAGGTGTGTAGAACAGTGGTAGCCTGCTGCATGCTGCACAACGTGGCAGTGAGACATTTTATCCCCCTCTTGGAGGTGGAGGGTGCTGTAGGTTCTGATCAGCTACCTCAGAGAGGTGAGGAGAGTGATGATGAGGAAGGGGAAGATGTCAATTCCAGGAACCAACTGATACAACTCTACTTCCAGTAAATGTGTGGGACTTGGGCCTGACATTGGGGTTTGTGACAAATACTGTCAGTGTGCTTAGTCACATGGGGGGGTTGGTAATGATAGGCGATACATGGCTCACTTCTGCATGGGACAGATTGAAATTATATGCTTTTCCTCATTGCCACCATTTAGGCACACAGGACTCCCTTCATGCCATATTTGACAATAAAGTAGTTTGCTGCCAGTTGCATCCATGCTTCACTTTTTTCACAATTTCACACAGGGGACAGTGTTACAGGTGTGATATGTGTTTTATTGGTTGAAGTGAGTGAATAATGCTATTTACAGTGATGGCAAGTTGTAAGGGGGGGTGTCCTCAAGACCAACATGGTGGCAGCCTTGTTGGTGGTATTGATGGGTCCATCTTGTCTTACAGTAGTTCATATTGCCTCTTAGCAATGTGTGGTTGGTGATTGGGTGGGATGGTTGCAGTGCATATTGTTACTGAGTTACTTTTTGAAGGGGGCCTTGTTCTTAGCTGGGGTTCCAGTGCCATATCTTGGCCTGAGGGAACGTTTGGGCACCTGCTGTTGATCTTCAGGGGATGACATGGTAGGCCCTTGGGTTTCCTGTGAGAGTAGTCCCTGGAAAGTGTCTGCTGATGGGGTAATCTAATGCTGGTTGTCCGGTGCTGTTGTGGGGGCCTCTTGTCCTGTGTGGGTGTCAGACTGGTTTTGGACCAGCTGCAGTAGTGTTCCTGCTATGGTGGCCATTGTGGCGTTGTGCTCTTTCCAATGCACCATGGCCTGTTGGTGGTGTTCCTGCTGCATCCTTTGACTGTGCTCCAGGGTGGACACAATCTGTGCCAACCTGTCATGGGTATGCTGGTAGGCCCCCAATACCTCTGATATCACGTCCTGGGCTGCTGCATCCATCCTGTGGCCTTCCCCCCTGGCCCACTGCCACCCTTGCACTTGCCCTAGCCCCCTGTTCCTGTGTCCCCTGCACAGGTCTGGCAGTACCACTTATACTGGGGCCCTCGCCTTCCTGCATGTTGGGAGTGGGAGACTGTGGCCTCTGTACCTGTGTTCCACCAGTCTGTTGCCAGGATACACTGGTGTGGTGACGCCTGCCCACGGCTGCTGGTCTCGACTGGGTGGTAGGGGTGACAGTGGTTTCCTTGGTGGGGCTGCTGCATGTTGAGATTTCAGGACTGCGTAAGGGGCCTGCCTGCTCATCGGTGTCCAGGGATCCTTCACCAGTGTCCTGTGAGGTGCCTCTGTCTCCCTGGAGGGCACTGGCACTCCCTGTCCCGTCCGTTAGGGGTGCATGGGTGGTAGTGCCTGTTGGGGGACATAAACATGTATGTTATAGCTGCATGAATGTTTGAGGTGAGCAGGACTGGGCTATTTTGTGCTGGTGTTACTTTCAGTGGCCTTCCAGAGTGCCTTTGTGAGGTTGGCATTGCATTTAGCGCCAGTGTGGGGTTGCATTGTGGGGGGGGGTTGTTCCATTGTGGGTACATTCAGGGGTAGGTGACTGTGCACAGGGAGAGGGATGTTGGCCTGTTAGTGGGTTTGTGGTTATGTGGGGGGGGGGGTGAATTTAGTGGCTGATGCCTGGGTGGGGTGTTGGTCCTGGTGGGTGTGGGTGGGGTGGGGTGGGGTGGTGCATGCATTACAGGTATGGTGTATATGGGGCATATGTTGATGACTTACCTGAGTCCATTCCTCCAGTGAGTCCAGTGAGTCCCCCAGGGCGCAGGATGGCCAGTACCTTTTCCTCCCAGTCTGTGTATTCTGGTAGTGTTGATGGCAGTCCTCCCCCAGTCTTCTGCACTGCGATGTGGTGCCTTGATGCCATGCCTCTGACCTTCCCCTGCAGGTCGTTCCATCTCTTCTGGATGTCGTCCCTGGTGCATGGATGGTGTCCAACTGCATTGACCCTGTTCACAATGGTCTGCCATAGCTCCATCTTCCTTGTGATGGGTGTCTGCTGCACCTCGGCCCCGAATATTTGTGGCTCCACCTTCAAGATCTCGTCCACCATGGTCCTTAACTCCCTTTCAGTGAAGTGTGGATGTTTGGGGGGTGACATGGTGAGTGTGGTGAATGGTGTTGGGTCTGGGAAAGAGGTGAGGGTGCTCTTCTGTGGGTCGGTGTGGGTCTCCTGTATGCTGGCGTTTGCTGTCTGCCTCTGGTGCTCTCTGTCTTCTTAGCCTGGTTTTGTTGCAAAGGATTGTGGGTTGTGTCTGGGGTTGTTTTATGGGGTTCTGGATGTGTGTCAGGTGTGTGGGTCATACGCCTATCCAATGTGTGCACTTCTTACTGTTGAGTCCACTTGCCGCCCATGGCGGGCGCAGCCGCCAATGGTCGTCCGGCCTCCACTGTCCGCTAAGGTGATTTGTGCATCATTAGAGGGCGGGATGTGGGTGTGCTTGGCGGTGGCGGGGTGGGGTGGGCTGGGGAGGTCCGTGATTCTCGCCAACAGGGTCATGGCGGGGAGTGGTGGTCTGATGTTTTTTGTCGGGGTTGGAATTTTCGTTCAGTATATGGCGAGTTTCCATTCACCGCCAACGGCGGGATTCTGTTCACCGCTGCCTCGGCGGTCAGCGGTGTTTCCTGCCATGTTCATAATGACCGCCAATGACTTACAAATTGCAAGTTACAACTTTTCATAAATTTCTAGTCACTATTTCTAGCTGTCGTACATCTGGCCCTTGAACTTTAGTCAGTCTAGAGGAGTCTTGAGTAGTCCTCAAGCTTGCAGAGAGCTCCTGATGCATGCATATGCCTTACTGATCCTGATATCCTGCTGATGAAGATTCCCTTAATGATGTATCCCTTGGAGAGGTATCTTCCTCTCTTCCATTTGCCCTTACCTCTCAAATGCCCTTTTTACCCTTAGTGATCCTTTTATTTTGCCCTTTCAGAAGACTCATGCCTGAGCTTCTAATATGCTGACACTTTCTCTTTTTACGTACCTTTTGCCAAACTTAGTTAGTATTCTGCAGTCCAAGATGATCTTTTGCCAAATAATCTTTTGTCCTTTCTGTATTTTTTCTATTTTGCGGGCATATGTGCCTCCCCACAGGTGTATTTCCCTGATTTGGTTAGCTGTAGGGTTGACCTGTGCCCAGCCAAAGATTATTGACTCTGCTAAATTACATTGACTAATGATTGTATATTCTGAACATCGTGTAATATATCTGTCTCAGACATTCTTATTGACTTTCTGTATTATTATTCTTATATGCCTAGTTTTGATAATGTTAGTTCGCCTGAATTAAGTTGGACACCTTGGGCAACCCTTGGTGATTATGTATCTTTATAACTTGGTTTTGTGCATTGTCCACATGAGTTTGAGCTTGTGTTTGCAATAAATCTTTTAATTTCTGATTGGAGTTTTCCTCCTGTGGCCACATTGGTCGTGGTGTCAAAATTGTCTGGGTGTTGTTGAATATTATTGATAGTTCACCACACTTCTTTCAGGGTCCACAGGTCCATCGACCTCGTTGCGCATTTCATTCCTGCAAAGAATGAAAAATGCATCCTCAGATCTGGTAGCCGACTGATGGTTTTGTCCCATAAGAAAGGGAACCATATTTTTGCTTAGTGTTAGGGAGTTAGTTTGGACCTCATGTTAATGCCCAGTCCAAAAATTGTCCACCCTGTAATTTGTCCCATGGTCAGTTCCAGAGATTGATGAAGTTCCAGCATTGTGCCTATAAGTGATGTGTTGCAAGAGTATAAAGAGGGTTTTGCTCTTGCGATGCTTTTGGCTTGAAGAATGCCGTTAAGTGTGATGTTGTGAAGTATTTTGCAGAGTCGTCGTACTCAAAGTGATTGTGGCACTTTGTGCTCAAAAATTTCTGTGGTTGTTGTTGAGGGGTCCATTGTGGCCTAGGATCCCGGGTTAATACCCAAGTGTAAAAGACATTGGTTAATTTGTTGTCTGCAGTGAGGTACTTGTCAGTAGATGTTGTTGATTGTGTCAATAGTTTTTCCTTGAGAAAGTGTGAGTTATTAGTTGGTATTCGGTCAATCCAGAAGGCCTATGGAGGATCTATATCAACAGGGATTGAGAATGGCTGGTCAAGTTTCACTTGTTTTATAATTGTGAAAGCCAAAGTTGGAAGTGTAGCCCACACAGCTTTTGATGTGTTTGAATCCCAGAGTGTGCAGATAGGCTGTTGGTTTTTGATAGCAATCTTTCCATTAGGTGTGAATGAGCAATTTTGTGGAGAGACAATTGCGAAGCGATTGCAGCTGCAGAGAGAAGTGAGTGTGACGTAATTCTGTGTCATGCTGGTATGGGTCGGTTAGTGTGAAGATGTGCTGGTATTGGTGAACAGTATCATGTTGCTATTGGTTGAGAACAACTTGCAAAAAGTATTGTGGCATTGAAATTACTTCCTGATTCTATTGGAAAGCATTGTGGTTAATTGAAATTTGTGAAAAATGAATTTTTTTAAGGCAATAAGAAGTGTGCCAAGAGAAGATGTGTCTATTCCAGATAGAGAGGGTGAAGAAGCACCTCTAGAGGAAATACAGCTTATCATATGGCATCAATAAAAGGAGTTTGTGGTTGGAACAATGCTGTAAATAACTGAGAAAGAGGGTGCATTAGATTTTCTGTGTTATGGAACATTTCTTTAGAGAGTGTTAGACAATTTGAGGAGAGTAATATATGAGTCAACACCGCCTCCAAGACCAGCACCATTTGAAGCCCTTTGTATTTGGGAACTTATTGCAAGACAGAAACTAATAACAAAATATGAGAATAGAATGAAGAAAGCAATTAAGAAATTAGTTGAGGCTAGAAGGGATGCAGAGCAAAAAATGTGGAGGGCAGAGATATTAGATGGAATGAGAATGTTTCTAGCTATTATAGTGGAAGGTGGTCAGAGTACAAAACCTAAGAATTGAAAGAAACAGACAGACAGCAAAGGCAGAGCAGACAGCAGAAGATGAGGGTAAAAGGACAGCCACATATGCGAGTGATTCAGAAGATGAGTTTATAAATCAGCACAGATCTCAAATCAGACAGTTCCAGGTACACTTGCTGATTCAGTTACACAAGTGTCTGTGGTTTATCCACCAGTTCCGATTGTTAACACAGCACAGTCCATTTGAATTTGAGTTGTAAATCAGGCAATGCAAAGTCTAGTTATGAATCAGGTAGCCACAAGCTCTAATGTGAATCAGAAAATGCAGACACCGAATGTGACCACGTTTGTGCATACTTTTAATCAAAATCAACCTATGCCTATGTGTAGGTCAGTGCGGGCAATCTCAAATGTTACCCCAAACCGAATCAGACAGGACAGGCTGTCTGTAATGTTTTGACAGGTCAATATACTGGAATTACAATTCTGCAGAGTTAGACAAATTTGGTGGGTCCCGATGCACTAACGGTTCCCATAACTATAGGTCCAGTTGTTCCCTTGTATGCTTCAGGTAACCCTGTGAGTAATTCCCCTTCAATGAATTTGTCAGTAGCTCCTGAAAAGTCAGCTGCATCTGCTGGGATATCAGCAATTGACATGCTGAGCTCAGTTCAAGCAAACAATTCAGAGATGGAGAGATCCGCTTCTTTTGGTCCACCCTTGACTGTTACACAATTGCAGAACCTAACCAGATGTTAACGCAGGCAAGAGTAGTTCTTGATGCAATGTTTCCACAGGGGACCCCACTTCCTTACATGCCCACACCAAATGTACACTGCAATTCCTCGCAGGATGTGCCCCAGATAAATAATATAAGTTTGCAAGGTCTCTTAGCACAACAGTTGACATATTGATTACACAATTTAAGCCCGCATGATGCAACAGGTTTAACAAATGGAAATGTTAGGTCAGAAGAGACACCAAAGAGAAATAGGACAGTGAATCTGCCCAGACTGAAATTAGAATTAAACAAATTAATTTTTGGAATGCTAGTTGCAGAGCAACTGGAAAAGTACATAGAAGATGAATTGCGATTCATGTGTAAGGATGTTACCCAACATGCAGGACAGGCTTATCAAAAGTTAACAGAATTAGCTGAGAAATATGAAGTGGACTTAGAAAAATCTAAACAACTGAAGAGAAGTTACAGATTAGAGTGTAGCTTTAAAGACATTATAATAAGAGAATGCCTACAATGAGAATGCACATGGGGAGCATCAGGTAAATAGGAAGGCAGATGGGTAACGAAAAGAGAAGAAATCGAACCAGAATTATTCTCCAGCTGGAGCAAATCAAGCTGAGGACAATGTAAAAATGGTGGCTATGAGAGAAATACCAGGAGGAGGTTCTGTTCACTAATGATTACCCAAATTGAGAGAGAAGCCAGTGGATAGTACAAACAGACAGAAATGTTTGTGAAACTTTCAAAATGCCTGTGGGAAGATTTGAATACATTGTTTGAAATTGTGGATCCAGCTGACTTGTGGACTGCATGCAAAACAAATGTTGACTGCCCAGAGCGTGAACCTCTGAGAGATCCAGTAACAGGTGCGCCATCTGAAGAGGTGATGAAAAAGTATTATAAGGTAATTGAATTCCTGAAGAACAAAGTGTCCCCAAAAGATATTGATTGGCAGAAAATTGACAGGACAGCACAGGAAACCAATGAGTCTATTCATGCCTTTTATAAAAGATTGCTTCAAGCTTTCAAACAGCATAGCAGTACATAGAACATAGAGCCGAAGGATATTGGTCATTAAGGCCCTCATTATGACCTCGGCGGTCTTCACTAAAGACTGCGAGGTCCCGTGGCACCGAAGACCGACAGTGTTGGCGGTCTTTCGCCAACCATATTATGACTGGTGGTGACCCTCCGCCATTTGTTGGTCATAGAGCTGCCAGCAGCCATACTGGCGGTTGGTGGTGTAGTGCAGGTTGCTCCTCCGTCACTGCCACATCATCAGAACACCACCCACTGAATTACGCTTCAGTATTCGGAGTGGCGGTGTTCTGGCGACGGGGTGCTGGCGGCGGAGCAGCCCCCATGTATGCCGTTCCCTCCCGGGCGACCGCCGAGGCAGGTAAGGTGATCGTCTGACAGGGGAGGGGGTAAGGGAGCATTGTGTGCGTGAAAGGGGGTGTGAGTGTGAGTGTTTAGAGGGGGTGTGTGGGTGCGTGTATGTTTGCGGGGGTGTGATGTGTGTAGTGGGGATGTAACGTGTATGTATGTGCGCATGTATGTGCGCATGTATGTGCGCGTGTATGTGTGTGAGTAGTGTGTGCGTGCGTGAGTGGGGGTGAGGGGTATGTCTGGGGGAGCCCATGGAGGTCAGGGGGTTGGGGGAGGGGAGGGGGCCCTACCACCTTTGGGGAGTGGTAGGGGGTCGTGGGTGTTGGGGGTGTTCTCTGGGGAGGGGGAGGAAGGCAGGGGAGACCCCTATTAGTGCCAGGGAATGAATTCCCAGGCACTGATAGTGCCTACCACCATGGTTTTTGTGGCAGTTCAAAAACCACGAAATCCATGGCGGTATGCTGGGTTATGATCCTGCAGGCAGTGGTCTCCAGCCTGGCCGTGGTGGACGGTGTGGTACATTGGCGGTTTGGCATGTGCCAAATCCCAAATATGCAAGTGTTCTAGGTACAACAGATACAGGTAGCACAAGCCCGATGACACAGCAGCTGAGGATTTTTCCTCAGCAAAACATGAATCAATTGTCAAATGCAAACGTTAATCAGATAGCATCACAATTTCCCTTCGTTGTTTTGAGTGACAAGGGATTCTTAGAAACACTTCACAATAATAGTTCTGATGATGAGGATTGCACGTTAGCTGCATCCATAGAGGTAAATCAGCGTGGCCCCTATGTAAATGGCAATGTTATCGGTCACGATGTGTGATTCTGGAGCTACACGTTCCACTGTCAGAACTACAGAAGTGCCAGATTTACCCCATAAGGAAGGAGAATTCCAGTTGTAGGAGTAGCAAATAAGCAGTTGACAAACCCTGTTAAAGAACACGTTCCAGTAAAAATAGGTTCATTTGAAGATAAGCACCAGTTTGGGGTTTGTAATTCAAGTCCAGTAAACCTGTTAGGACATGACTTGCTGTGTAAGCTAAATTGTTCCATTAGCTGCACAACTAAAGCAATAAAAATGCATGAAATACATACAAATTAGGAAGAAGAGTCCCTTGTAAGAACAGTACCCACTTGTCTTTCTGTATCCAGTGATGATATGTAATAATTTGCCCAAAGATTTGCAGGATACAGTTTTTCCTGAGGTTTGGGATTTTTCAGGAAAGGATATAGGATTCATTAAAGGAGTTGAAAAGTCAACATAACAGTGAATTCAAAGGCAGTGTATCTGGATACCATTTTACGACATGACACACGTGATAGTTGCTGGAATAACAGCTTTGATTGAGTCTGATTGAGCAAGGTGTTCTGATGGAAATTTTGGGAAGGCCTTGTAATTTCCCTATTTTAAGATTGTGGCAATCCCAAAGAAAAATACTGCATAGCTCAGGATTTGAAAAAGTGAACGAGATTGTTGTTCTATATTGTCCTCTGGTACCAAATCTAGCAGTGATTTTATTTCACATCCTGTGTGAAGCAGAGTAGTTTACAGTCCTTGAAGTCTCTTTCATGAAGAAAGCCAATTTCTCTTTGCCTTTAAATTTGGCAGTCATATTTTAACATGGTGTTGTAGTCCACAGGGGTATATAGAACCACCATCAATTTTTAATCAGATTTTAAAGAAGAAGTTAAGGCTTCACTAAAATGCCCTATCATTCAGTCTTGGTGCAATATATTGACAACCTTTTGGTTGTGCCAAATACTAGAGTAGCTTGCAAAATAGATTTTACTAGTATCTCTTGAATCATTTACGAGAAAATTGACCTAAAATTTCCAAAGCAAAGTTACAGTCTTATAAAAAGGAAGTCCGATATTTAGGTTATCACGTAGAGAAAGGACCTGAGAAAATGTTAGCAATCATGCAGATTAATTCCTCAGCTACTCAGAGGGAAATCCGAATGTTTCTGAGAATGGTTAGCTACTGCTGCAAATGGATCCTGAATTTTTTCACCTTGGTCCAATCCCTTACAGAGACTGATGTCTGATCCGATTCCATTTGATGACAAATGCATGCATGCCTTCAATTACAACAAATGTTTTTTCTTTGTTTTGTTGTGAGAGGGATGGATGTGTTCTCTCAGATACATGGAAAGGCAAAAAAGCCTGTGGCATATTTTTCAGCCACAATTGATCCTGTAGCAGCAGTGTTGCCCAGTTCTCTAAGAGCCATGGCAGCCTTTAGTGTCAACATCAGTGCGAGGGTACTGTTATAGTCCTCCCACTGAACAGTTTTATCTCCCATTCATTGGAAATTTTGGACCGTTGTTGCTCCAGATAAGCTTTAGGACCTTTTCTGGATCACCTATACAAAACGGTGACAATGTTTATCAATTACTGAAAGCATTACAGTTACTTGTGAAAGCTGCAGTTGTAAAATGTGCACCTTACCAGAAATCAGGTGATTATATGCCATTGGGAAATACTTTTGCAGACAAAGTAGTAAGATATTGTGCCCTGCATTGAACTTCCTGTAATGAGAAATGGAGTAAGGGAAGTGATCCTGAGACAAGCCAAAATTTCTTTATGACCGCTATTGTTACTTGGGAAGAAGTTAAAAGATTGCAGGAAGAAGTGACAGAAGAAGAGAAGCAGGGGTGGATTAGAGTGCGATGTGTCCAGAGAAATGAGGATGATGTTTGGGTGTTGAATGATGGTACAACAGTGTTACCAAATAGTGTGCTGTCCATGATGGCAAGGTACTACTATGGACAGGCTTACAGTGGCAGAGATGCAATGATAATAACATTCAGTCAAACATTGCACAATCCCAGATTTAGATTGGTTGTGGAAGCAGTGTGTACAGATGGATGTGTAAGATGTCAGCAGATGAGTGTAGGGAAATGCACAGTTGTTAAATTAAGGCCCTCATTATGTACATGGCGGTTCAGACCGCCATGCCGGCAATGGCCGAACAGACCGCCACCGGCATGGCAGTCTGAACCGCCATATTAACAACACAGGGAGGGCCTCCTGTGGCGGCCCTCCTCCACTGCCAGGCTGCCGCCGACAGGCAGCCTGACAGTGGAGGGAATAATTTACCGACAGAGTAGTGCTGCAAGCAGTACTGCCCCTCGGATAATGATTTCTCCTGCCACCAGCCTTTTCCTGCCGGGTTCCCCCACCAGGGAAAGGCTGGTGGAAGGGGTGCGTAACCTGCCAGGGAAAGGCTGGTGGAAGGGGTTCTCAGGGGCCCGCCTGGGGGCCTCTGCACTGCCCATGAGCTTGACATGGGCAGTGCAGGGGCTCCTTTGCAGTGCCCCATCGCGCAGGTTACTGCCCGATTTACGGGCAGTGATCTGCATGATGGGTGCAACTGCACCCACCGCACAGCGACATTGACGACGGCTCCATGTGGTGCCACCGGCAATGTCCCGGCCATGCATTATGCTGGGCCAGCGGGCAGAAACAATGTTTCTGCCCGCCGGCCAAGCAGAATGTTCATTATGCAGCCGGCAGGGTCCCAGGGGGGCTGGCGGTCAGTGAAATGACCGCCAGCATTAACATGGCGGTAAACACCACCATGTTCATAATGACCCCCTAAGTGACAGGCAGATCAAGTGGCTAGTTGAAAATCAAATCTTAAATCATCTACAAGCGGGCTTCAGAGAAAAAATTAGCACATTAGATCAGATATTTCGTTTTACTTCTATTAAATGGAAAGTTGTCGATGTTGACTTAGGCCACCTATATGTAGCATTTGTAGACCTAAAATCGGCCTTTGATCTAGTACCCCGCCACAAACTGTGGGAAGTTCTGTCTAAAATAGGAGTCCCGTGCTCTATTTTAAATATTATCAGGGATCTTTACACTGGCAACTATGGTAGAATTAGATGGGGCCCACAAGGTGAATTAACAGAAAAATTCCTTACTGCCCGAGGTGTAAGACAAGGTTGCGTTCTTGCCCCTACCTTATTCCTTCTCTTCATAAACGCATGCATCCCTTATCTTATGGAGTGCTCTAACGACTCGCCTAAAATAGGAGGGCAGAAGATCCCCTGCCTTCTTTTTGCCGATGACACCCTGCTGGTATCTCAAACAGCCACAGGCCTTTCAACCCTGCTTTCAAGATTCATTGACTATTGCAATGATTATGGGCTTGAAATTAACCGATTAAAAACCAAGTGCATGGTGTTTGGCGATAGGAAAGGCAGAATGAGACGACCTATTTATTTAGAGGGTGCCGCGCTGGAAAGAGTCAGCGACTTTGATTATTTAGGCCTGAAATTAGAAGACTCGCACAAGTGGCAGCGCCACATCCAGAAGGCAACTTTACGATTGCAACAGCGAGCGAGTGGCATTGCAAGATTTGCAGCTAGATCTCCTAGCTTTGCCATGACGCCCGCAGTAGAAATTTATAAACTACAAGCAAGAGGGGGAGCAATTTATGGAGCTGAACTGTGGGGCCACTGTTGCCTAGATGATTTGATAAAAGTGGAGAACTCTTTTTTAAGGTCACTGCTAAGAGTTCCTTCCAGTACCCCACTGCTCCCAATACGCATGGACCTAAATCTCCCTTCTATCAGCCAGATTGTTGCACTCAAGCCCCTGTTGTACTGGATTCGCTTATGGTCAACAGATTCTCTCGTCCATTATAGATGTGCGCTAGTTAACTTGATGGCCAACAACACTAGCTCCAAAATCAAGTGGTGTGCATATGTAGAAAGGACCCTCTCGCTTCTTGGTTTGGGGTCCTATTGGAAGGAACCATTATCTATCCCTAAGAACGCAACCCAGACACTAAAGGATGCTTTCTGGCTCCACGCTCAACTTTCCCAATTGTCCGCTGTCTCGCCATCATCTATGACGGGAAACTTTCTATATTTTAAATGCCATTATGAATTTGCCCAATATATGGATATAGTATCTTCTCCGTTTGCTCGTTCATTATACATCAGATTCAGGGTGGGCTCCCTTCCTTTGCGTTATCTCACATATAAATGGTCTAATTTTAGTTGTTCTTCTAAGATGTGTCCGATGGGCTGTGCCAGAGAAGAATCAGTAACTCATATTCTCTTCCAATGCCCCGCATACTCCAAACAAAGAGCCCGTTGGATTATTCCTCTGTGCAGAAGTAAGGGTTTTAAAAACTGCGCGCTAGCTTTGAGAATTTTTAAATCTGATTCATCGGTTTTAGTGGTTTGTTGTTTGTCAAAATATTTAGATTCAATCTGGCGTATCAGACTGAACACGCTTAAAAAAGCAGAGGGAAATTTAACAATGAATGTGGCAAGCAACAATTGATGGACTTATCATTGTATGCACATATTACTTTTATTGGTTCAGACGTATTCCCTACCTGTTGTTTTTATCTCGTTTTGTTCTTAGATACTTTTTAAATAGAAACATCCTTTTTATCTGATATGGTTTGCCAGGCTTGTATTTTATTCTTTTACCCACAATGTGTTTTTACGTATAACTATAAGGTGCGATTTTCCAGTAGGGAACTGTTTATGTGTAAATATTTCTCTCTTCTTTTTTCTCTCCTTTTTAATCTTTTATGACTTAAATTGTTTATCATGTAGCTTGCCGTTCCTTTTTTATGTGATGTGCTTTTATGGTATTTATATTTACCGAAATAAAGCTAATGATGATGATGATGATGACAGGCAGATCAGGAAGACCCTTCACCCAAATGAAGCTTGAATTCTTGAGTTGCCAGTGTGTTATGGGCTGAGGTATATTTTGGTTGTGGTAGGTGTATTCTCCCATTGGGTAGAGGCGTACCAAACTTGAAGGACTCATAGCTGCAGAATTGTTAATGAGGGAGCTGATCCCTTGATTCAGTTTTCTTTCTTCTCTAGAATCAGACCAAATAACTCATTTTAAAAGTTTTAAATTATTGTATGCAGAATTACAACTTGAGCAAAGATTGCATTGCAGTTACAGACCAGAAGCTTCAGGACCGGAAGAGCAGATAAATGGAACACTGACATGGCCAGATGCATTGCCTCTTATCCTGATGAGTATGAGCAGCACTTCTGACAGGCTTATTGCCACATGAGATCATCATGGGGCATGCTATGAGGTTGATAGCAGTACCTGCAAAGGCTGTTGTGAACATTACAGCTGACTTGTTGCTGGATTATTGCAAAGGACTAACTGATGTAGTTCGTTCTTTGCCTCTCCAGTTTGCAGATGCAACTTCACCACTGCAACAAGATCTTGGCACAGCCTGACTCATGGCACATGGTGAAAAAGCATTTAAGAAAGCATGTAAGAAAGACATGCTTGGAGCCACGGTGGAAAGGACCATACCTTATTGTTCTAGTGACAGCAACAGCTATAAAGTGTGCCGTTCTCCAGAACTGGATCCATGCAAGCCACAAATGCAGAATTTGAAGTTCTCTTGATGTTCCCGAAGGGCCAGTTACAGTGAGAGAAAGGATCCAGGTTAGCCAATCTGTGGGGCTTGGGCAAGTGACTAATGCAGAGCATGCATGGTCTGGTGAAATTCTGAGCGAGTCAACAGAAGTTGAAGGTACAGAAGAGTTGAGACAGAGGACCTCATTACGACCCTGGCGGTCGGTGATAAAGTGGGGTAATACCTGCCAACAGGCCAGTGGTAATTACCACTAAACCATGGCGGAAAGATCTTCGAAAGACAGCCAGTGTACCAGACCAACTGCCAGGGCAGAAACAACAGGCACCACGGCGGTAGCCGCCTACAGCCAGGCGGAAGTCAATGTTCCGCCCACCATATTACAACAACAGAATCTGCCACCTTTTCTGGGGCGGTACCAACAACATCAAACGCCTGGCAGAAACACTGCACAAAAGTGAAAGGACTCAACATTGGAGACACAGGGAAGAGCCACGCCGCCATGGAACCAGAACTGCATGTATTTCCGATGATATTCTACGTTCTCCTCCACCACAAACACCAACGCTGGCAAAGATGACGACGGTGAGTACAGCCGCTTAGCACACAAGGGAGGGAGGGAGGAAAACGACAGTGACACACACACACCCACCACACAAACCCCAGACACATACACCATACACACAACCAGAAAACAATTTATCCCCCTAAATCAGCAGAATAATGCAAGGACAAAACAAATTTACCATAGTGAGTGTAATAATATCAACACAGTTAAAAAATGATAAGTTAGCCAATTTAACAGATATTTACAAATGTACAGAACAAGGGACACTGCCCAGTCCTCAGTTTGCGTGGGCCACATGGCTACAGGCCAAGGTCCAAGGCCCCACTTGTCGCCTACATCAACATGGGGAGAGAACACTGCGGGGGTATCAGTTGGCAAATATGCAGGAACCGCAGGGGGAGGGGGTCACCTCAGCTGGGAGCGGAAACAAGACCACTGGTTCAGGAGGGGGCAACATGCCCTGTGCTTGGTCCTGGGGAGTGCAAGGCCACAGTCACTCAAGTGAGTAACTTGCCCACTGGTTCTATACGGGGCAACATGCCTTGTACTTGGTCCTGGGGAGTGCAAGGCCACAGTCTCTCTGGTGGGTGAATACACCACTGGTTCTGGTGGGGGCAACATTCCCCGTGCTTGGTCCTGGGGAGTGCAAGGCCACAGTCTTTTGAGTGGGTGACTTGTCCACTGGTTCTGGAGGGGGCAACGTGTCCTGTGCTTGGTCCTGGGGAGTGCATGGCCAGTGTCTCGAGTGGGTGACTTACCCACTGGTTCTGGGGGGGTCAACATGCCCTGTGCTTGGTCCTGAGGAGTGCAAGGCCACAGTCTCTCAAGTGGGTGACTTGCCCACTGGTGCAGAAAGGGACAGACCACACAGTAGCCCATGGAGGCAGGATTACATAGCGTCTGCCGGCGGTGACAGCTGCACTGTGGTGCTGGTGGTGGTGGGAGGCTCCTGTACGTCCCCTGCACCCTCGGATGGATGCACTGTGGTGGTGCTGGTGCTGGTGAGAAGCTCCTACACATCCCCTGCACCCTCGATGGATACACTGTGGTGGTGCTGGTAGTGGTGGGAGGCTCCTGCACATCCCATGCACCCCTGGATGGATGCAGTGTGGTGGTGCGGCTGGTGGTGGGGGGCCCCTGCAAATCCCCTGCATCCTCGGATGGATGCACAACCATGGTTGGTGGTAGGGGATCCATGACAGCTGCTGAGGCAGGCTCCTGTCACTTCTTGCCTGCTGGTGCAGGCTCCTTGCCCTATCGTGTGGCAGGTGCAGGCTCCTTGCCCTTTCGTGTGGCAGGTGCAGACTCCTTGCCCTTCTTGCCTGCTGCTGCAGGCTCATTGCCCTTTCGTGCGGAAAGTGCATGCTCCTTGCCCTTCTTGCCTGCCGGCGCAGGCTCCTTCCCCTTTAGGCAGACTGGTGCAGGCTCCTTCCCCTTCAGTAAATGTGGCCTGGATCCCTTTCCACCACGAGTAGGTGCAGATGGAAATGGGCCTGTGGACTGTTTAGCTGAGCTGCTTGGCTGGGTTCTTCCTACCTTGGCCATACATGCATGGACCGGGGGCAGGGGGAGGGAAGAGGTCAATGGTGGATAGGAAAAGTTTCTTAGGGACATTGGGGCGGGAAGAGGGGGAAGGAATGGGAGCGGAGGATGAGGGAGCGGTTGTTGGAGGTATCTGTCTGCTGGATTTGGATGCAGGTGCATGGGCTGTATGCTGTTGTGAGGTTGATGGCTGTTGGGTGTCTGAGTGCTTGCGTTTGTGTACTTTAGGAGGGGGGACAGACACAGTGGGAGAGGACGCAGGGGACGTGTTCATGGATGTTGTGGAGGTGTCTGCCAGTGAGGTGTGTGTTCTGCTCAGTGTGGTGATGATGCTGGTAGTGGATGATGATGTAGTGGATGCAGGTGTGAGTGTGGACGTGGCTTGGAGGGAGGTGGTGGAGGGAGAGGTGGAGAGACAGTGGAAATAGTGGATGTTTTAGTGTCTGCAAATTAATGGTGTTTGTGTGAGTGCCTGTGGGATGAAGTGTGATGCTTGTGTTTGCCTGTGACACTCTTGGGTGTTGTCTTGTGTGCATGCTCATCTGTATGTGTGGCTGGGATGGGTTGGGGTTGAGGAGAATGGGACTGGAAGGTGGAAGTTGGAGGGTGGACTGTAGAAACAGGGACAGTGGCTGCCATCAGAGAGGAGGCCAGAACCTGAATCGATCTCTGTTGGGCTGCCAATCCAGTGTGAATGCCCTCCAGGAATGCATTAGATTGTTGCATCTGGGCTGCCAGCCCCTGGATGGCATTCACAGTGGTTGACTGCCCTACAGAGATGGATCTCAGGAAGTCAATAGCCTCCTCACTCAGGGCAGCAGGGCTGACTGGGGCAGGGCCTGAGGTGCTGGGGCGAAGTAGATGCCCACCCTCCTGGGTGTGCGGGCACGGGCAACTCGCTGAGGGGCTGCTGGGAGGGCGGTGCTGGTATGAGGGGTGGCGGCTGTACCTGTAGCTGGGGTGGTCACAGAAGTGTTCGCCACCAGCAGGGAGCCTCCATCGGAGGAGGTATCTGTGTCTGAAGTGTCCCCTCCAGTCTCCGCCGTGGTGCTTCCTCACCCTCCGTCCCACTGGTGCCCTCAGTGTCGGTGGGCTCAGCCTCCTGGGACCTGTGGGATGCAGCTCCCTCGGTGGCCGGTGCCTTTGCTCCTCCACCAGATGACGCTAATGCACATAAGGACAGGATGACAAAACAAAAAAGGGGGGGAGAGAGACAAAGGATACACTGGGTCATTGGCTGCACCAACACCACCGTTGGCGTACACAGCACCCTCACACACAGGGAACAGGCCTACGCACTATGCATTGCACCATCACTGATATTGCTAGCCACCAAGGCATGAGGAGGGGCACACACCGCCAACTGCAGCACACCTGGGACCCATGCAGCCCTTGCCAGTAGTGGATGCTTACATGCTAGGTAGGCAGTATTATCCCTTCAGAACCCTAGCCACAAGAGGACCTATGCCTCTATTTCAGGCCTTGCCTAGGGGCACCTACTGACACACATCCACCACCTGGATACCACCCCACCAGGCATAAGTTGTAATGATAGGCACTGTACTCACCCCCTTGTCGCTGCTGTGATGCCCTCAAGCGCCCATCCAGCTCAGGATAGGCCACCGCCAGTATGCGGGCCATCAGGGGGTTCAGGGTTCGACAGGCACCCCTTCGAGGCCATCCCCAACTGGGCCTCCATCGTCTTCCGTGCTCAGTGTCTCAGGACCTCCCCATCGTTTCCGACAGTGGGTGCTCCGCCTGCCATTGACCCCCCAGGGTCCGCACCTCCTTGGCAATGACACACCATATACCCTTCTTTTGATGGACGCTGACCTGCAGAGGCAACACACACAGAAAAACACCATTAGACAAACAGTCCAGCAGTTACACATATGGCCCACCACACCCGTTCCCAAAACCATTGCACACACATAGACCAGCACACAAGCTGTACACCGCAAAGAGGACATCCACCCATCCCCTTACACGAGGCCTTCACACACACTACTTAATGCATCCATGCCACATGCATCGTGCCCACAGTGTACTCCCCTATTGGTCTGGAAGCCCATACAGCAGTCCGTACTGGGGTAGGACCCCATCCACCAGCCTCTCCATCTTCGCCGAAGTGAAGGCTGGGGCCCTTTCCCCGGTCACACTGGCCATGGTAGGTTCCAGACACAGGTTACAGCAGCACAGGTCCCTCCTGTGGAAGGTCAGGGAGCAAGTGAGGAATCAGATAGAAAATGGCAGTCACGTCCGCGTCTGTGCATACCGTCCCCGCCGGCATAGATCACCATTGGCCACTGTACCCCATAGGGGCCAATATTGACCAATGAGGACTTGCACGGCGGTTCCCAACAGCCTCCCGCCACGGCGCACATCAGCGGAATTACCTCACTTCCACCTGTCCCTCCACACAGGACAGGGGGATGCCATTTCGGGGGGGGGCAGACCATGGATTCAGGCTGCGTCACAGGAGAAATAGACACATACTGGACAAATCACACTGACATGTTACAAGTTAACAGATTGCAAACTCCTGTTATCGCTCCAATGTTCAGTTTGTGACAAACTCCTCACTCTTGTGTCCCTTAGATACCTACCGCTGCGGATGACATACCCCTGTGTACAGACCCCTGGTGGACTTGGCAACACTGGAGGACAGGCACATTATCCTCACCTATAGACATGACAGGGCCACAATCACAGAGCTGTGTGCCCAATTGGAGCCTGACCTGATATCTGCTATCTGTCATCGCACTGGGATCACTCCTCTTGTGCAAGTGCTATTGTACTCCATTTCCTGGCAACTGGTTCTTTCCAAGTGACAGCTGGCTTGGCAGCAGCAATGTCACAGCCAATGTTCTCAAACGTGCTGACAGGAGTGTTGTCTGCCCTGATTAAACCATGTGCAGCCATATTGTTTTCCCCCAGGTTGAGGATTTGGCCACAGTGAATGCCGAGTTTCATGCAATGGGACATATCCCCAATATAACTGGGATGATTGATGGAACACATATTACATGTGCCCCAACCCGGCAGAATGAAGAGGTATTCAGGAATCGTAAGAGTTTACACTCCATGAATGTCCAGATGGTGTGCTTGGTGAACCAGTACATCTCCCACATCAATGCTAAATATCCTGAGTCGGTGCATGATGCCTTTGTCCTGAGGAACAGCAGCATCCCAAATGTGATGGGCCAACTACAGAGGCACAGGGTGTGGCTAATAGGTGAGCCCTGATTCTCACCCAGTAGATGTTGGTGTATGGGTATGGTGTTGGCCATATAGGATAGTGTGTGGCTAAATGTTGTCCCTCAGTATTTGCAGGTGACTCTAGTTACCCAAACCTATCATGGCTGCTGACCCCTGTGAGGAATGCCAGGACAAGGGCAGAAGAACGTTATAATGAGGCACATGGGCGAACCAGGAGGATCACTGAAAGGACCTTTGGCCTCATGAAGGGCAGGTTCCGGTGCCTCCATCTAACAGGTGGATCCCTGTGCTACTCACCCAAGAAGGTCTGCCAGATAGTGGTGGCATGCTGCATGTTGCACAACCTGGCCCTCAGATGCCATGTCCCTTTTCTGCAGGAGGAGGAGTCTGGAGATGCCCATGTGGCAGCAGTAGACCCTGTGGACAGACAGTGAGGATGAGGAGGCAGAGGATGACGATGAGGACAACAAAACATCAGTTATTCGACAATACTTCCAATGACACACAGATAGGACAGGTTAACTTTACATTTCATTGACTTTGGTTGTAATCTGTGTGACAGTGGCATGCTGATATTTCCCACTTCTATGCCCACTTACTGTTCCCTCTGGCAATTCATTTTGCAGATGTTGGTGATTTGACAAATACTCCTGGTGTGATCACTACAGCCAGCTACAGGTCATTAATCTATGCTCATTGTATGTACAGTTCATTTCCAATGTTTGTAGCTGTTCAAAAAAATGCATATTTGATATGCATGACATACTCCAAATGGATTTTTTTCCAAGAGGGTTTATTGAAGTGCTAACATATAGGGGGAAAGTGCAATGTGATGGGGTGATGATGGAGGAAAGTCCAGAGTATTGTTCCAGTCTGTTTGTAGCACAGGTGCATTGTCCAACAGAACATAGTAATGGGAGCAAGGTGGGCAGGGAGACTGAGTGGGACACAAGGGTGACAATCAGAAGAGACAATGGGGATCTTGGCAAGTGTCTCTGGCTTCTGTCTGGATCGCAGGGAATGTTTGCAGGGTGGTTCACTATCTGTAGGGGAAGGGGTGCTGGTGGCATGTGACTCCTGTGGCGGGGCCTCCTCGCCACTAGCGGCAGCAGAAGTGGAAGGCTGTTCAGATGTCTGGCTAGTGGCAGGGGCCCGCTGGTGTGAGGCTGCCTCCCTCATAATGTGGGCCATCTCTGCCAGCACCCCTGCTATGGAGATCAGGGTGTTGTTGATGGCCTGCAAGTCCTTCCTGATCCCCTGGTACTGTCCCTCCTGCAGCCGCCTGTTCTCCTGCACTTTGGCCAGGATCTGGCCCATTGTGTCCTCGGAATATTGATAGGCTCCCAGGATCTCGGAGAGTGCCTCCTGGAGAGTCAGTTCCCTGGGACTGTCCTCCCCCTAGCTCACAGCAGCCCTCCCACTTTCCTTGTCTTATGTGCAAGCTGTGGCCCAGGGTCCCTGTAGAGGTGGACACACTACTGATTGACATGTCCTGGGGACAGAGGTGTGGGTACGCTGGGTGGGTGCTGTGGTGGTATTTCCAGGTGGGGGAGGCTCGGTGGTGGTTTGTGACTGTGCCTGGGTAACCAGCTGTCCAGTGGTCCCTGTTGGGCCAGGTAGGTCATCCAGATCCTGAAGTCCAGAGTTGCTGTCATCACTGTGGGCCTCTTCATTTGGGGGACTAGATAGTGCTGGCACATTTTCTCTAGTGACACTGGCTGGGGTATCTGTGGGAATGTAAATGATGTGTTATGGTTTATGTGTCGGACATATTGTACATCCGTGGCTTCCCCTCTATGGTTGGATTTGCCCTGCCATCTTCACTTGTGTATGTTAGTGCATGGTGGTATTATTAGTTCTCTATGGTCTGTATGCTTTAGTGATGAGAGTCCATGCAGGGCTGTGAGGGGTGTCTATACATTGGTAGAGCATGCAGGGCTTGGCATTGGGATGAGTGAGATGTGATGATGGGGTGTGTGGGAAGTAGTGGAGTGATGGGAGTGAGGGTGAAGGTGTGGGTATGTGATGGCATGCAGGTAGGAGGGTGATGATAGTAAAGAGTTGACTTATTAGAGTCCAGTCCTCATCCAACTCCGGCCAGGCCCTCAGGATGCAGTATTGCTAAGACATCCTCCTCCCATGCTGTGGGTTTTGGGGGAGGAGGTGGAGGTGGAGGTCCACCGCCAGTCCTCTGGATAGCGAGCTAGTGTCTTGCTACTATGAAACGTACAGTCCCCCGTAGGTCGTTCCACCTCTTCCTGATGTCATCCCTACTTCTGGGGTGGTGTCCCATGGCGTTGACCCTGTCCACGATTTCCGCTATAACTTCATCTTCCTAGCTATAGATATCTGCTGCACCTGTGCTTCAAAGAGCTGTGGCTCTACTGTGACAATTTCCTCCACCATGACCCTTAGCTCCTCCTCTGTGAAACAGGGGTGTCTTTGTGGTGCCATGGGTGTTATGTGAGGTGTGTTGTGAGGGTATGTTTGGAAATGTGTTGGGGTGTGTGATGTGGAGTGCGTGAGTGGTGTATAGGTGTGAGTGGTGTGTGGCTCTAGTTGTGTCAGTTGTCTTGTCTGTCTGGTGGCAATGCTTTGTAGATGTAATGGGTTGTGGGTAATGTGGGTGGGTGTTTTATAGTGGTGTGGGTGTGGTGTGTGTACGGGTGTCGTGTGTCGAGACGGGCCACTCACCTGAGAAGCAGGATGTCTGCAGGGGTGATGGTATGCCCCCCCCCAACCTCCTGGAACACCTCTCGGCACTTCCTGGTGGACACAGAAACCCCGGCAGGTGTCCCAAAAGGAAAGGGGGAGGGGAGGAGAAAGAGAAAAAACACTGCCACGTCTTGCCGGTCCAGCCAGGCACCCTGTATCTTTGGAGGGCAGGTCGTTGTTGACGGAGTGATAGTAGAGTTAGTGCACTGAACTTCCTTGAAACTGAATCTCTCTTTCTGATATGGGCACGGGAGCAGTAGAAGAACACTGGGATGCTCCAGCACTTTCTTGGAAAATAATAACTGTTGGCACAATTACTAACACTGCATTACCAAAAACACAAACTGAGTACCATCACAATAAGTACTGTGACACTAGGGCTGGCTTCACAGAGATTCACTGTTGCGCACTACGATTAGAACTGTAGTTGCACTTATCATGCACAAGAAAGACAAACAAGGACATTAATTATATCACATATAACTTTCCTGCATGCATACGGTTAAACTAAAAGGAACAAAAACAATCCAAGAAATACAAATGTCCACTCTGGGTTTAAACAGTTAGGGTACAGTTTGGTTTGGTTTCACTGTGTGTGTGAAAAACCCTTCAAAAGCAATTTATGAAAGATTAATGGGTTTAAAAATATGTGCAAGTGAGAGAAATCCAGTAACAGGTTTTTCCATTTATATGAAATGTTTTAGTTATACTGATGAAATATTATTAATTTGAACTTATAAGTTTGAACATTACATGTGGTTTACTAAAATGTATTAATTAAATGCATTTTATATTTTCCCTTTTTAGCATAAGTGTGGCCTACAGAGCTGTTTGCATGTTTCACTCATGTAACAGTGTTGCATTATTTTTTCTAATGTGAGGTCTTCTTTCAGATTTTGTTCCCATGAGAAGCAAAGTCCTGTTGTAATAAGTTCATTGTTTAAACATGGAGAAATGTACCCATTTGTCCTTGGAAACATTACATCGCAGGTCCATGGATTGAGATCATATAAATTTGTTTCAAACTTGCTTGGAACCACATGGAAAGAAGATGTTCCCATGACAAGCTAGGGAAGAGATGTGTTTGCTGCAACTTGGAGTCTTCAGACTGTTCTTGATTGGTTGATGTCTATTCAACGTAACATGAATTGACACCTTTGGCGAATAAGAACAATTTCTGTAATTTGAAATACAAATCGACATTTAAACCTTAGTCAGTCTGGCAGAGTCTAGAGGTTTCCCCAAGCTTGCAGAGAGCGCCTGATGCTTGCAGATGCCTTGCTGATTCTGATGTCTTGCTGATGAAGATTCCCCGAATGCTGTATCCCTTGAAGAGGTATCTCACTCTCTAAAACAACAAGAAGTGATGGACGGAATGCTGAACATTGTCAAACACTCACCCCCAGTCACAGATCTGGGTTTAATCCATTGTTCTTTTGCTCACCATGCCACCCCAGTTTGGACCCAGCCATATGCAAATCAGTCTTGACCCTGTTCTCACTCTCTGCCATTTTCCCCAATTCCTCAAATGCCCTTTTTAGATTTAGTGATCCTTTTATTTTGCCCTTTCAGAAGACTTGTGTCTGAGCTTCTGATATGCTGACACTTTCTCTTTTTACTTACCTTTGGCCAAACTGAGTTAGTATTCAGCAGTTCAAGATTATCTTTTTCCAAATTATTTTTTGTCCTTATGTTTTTTTGTTTGTTTCCATGTGTTCCTCCCCACACATGTATTTCCCTGATTTGATAACCTGTAGGGCTGATCTGTGCCCAGACAAAGATTATTGACTCTGCTAAATTTGAATTGACTTATGATTGTAAATTCTGAGCATTGTGTAATATTTGTGTCCCAGATATTCTTATTGACTTTATGTATTATTTTTCGTGTATGCCTAGTTTCATTAATGTTAGTCCACCTGAATTTATTTTACGCCTCAGGCAACCCTTGGTGATTATGTATCTTTATAACATGGTTTTTGCTCTTTTTCTACATGACTTTGAGCTTGTGTTTGTAATACACATTTTAACTATATTTCTGATTTGAGTTTTCCTTCTGTGGCCATATTGGTCATGGTATCTAAATTGTTTGGGTATTGTTGAGTACTGTTAATAGATCACCATACTTCTTTCTGTGTCCAAAGGTCTGTGGACCTTGCTGTGCATTTGATTCCTGCGAAGGATGAAAAATGCATGCACACAACTAAAATCAGATTATGGGGCCAGTCCCATGGGAAATCCAAAGATAGTTCAGTTACCACAAAGTACTTCTAGAACAATCTTCTATACTTAAGGTATGGCCAATACTGCATATTGTGCAGCATTTTCACCAGGGAGAGGATAATGTTGTTAGGTGGATTTCACTCTAATTGGTTTTGTATTTATTCATATTACCACTGAGCATTCATACATAATCTCATTTGTTGTCATTTCATTAATATAGATCTCAATGTACAAATGACTATGCGTTCTGAGACATAATCACAGCATCAGGGAAAACAGTACTCTGAAATTAAAACATCATAAACAATTAATTAATTCAACACCAGGCCCTGAATAAAAATAAACTAACTAGCATCATCTTAAAGTTTAGTGCAGTCATGAACTCCACAAGACCGTAGAGCAATGTTTCTATAATGTGCCTTACATTCATATCAAATAAGTAACTAAATCAATCATGTTGTTTAAGTGTGTCCTTAGGCTCACTATCAAATTCATATGTGCACCTCTTGCGGCCAAAACTTTCAATCCTTATTAGGTGTCATCAGACCATACTGCAATGTTTTATAATCCTATCATATGTAGCATTTAGGCCACGTTTGTGAATAATTGAATTATTCCTCTAACTTGAGACCACCGCCATGACAGTCAAACAGTGTGTACCCATTTTCCAGCCATAAGGTCTGATCACAAAGTTAAACTTACTCTTTTGTTTACTTTTTTGGTATTCACAGACTCAGATTTCATAGTAACTTTGTGACTGCTGAGACTCTCCGGTCGGAGCATTGAACTTTGCACATAAAAAGATAGGCCTGTCCCTACTACTTAATCGGAGTTTGTGAATACCGAAAAAGAGTACACTTACACAAAAATGTAAGTTTAGCTTTGTTCAAACCTTACCACAGAGCATTTTCTCTCGCTAATCGTTACTTACATACATTTTGTGTTAACCAGTCATGGGTTAATATAAAGATGAAATATCACATGATTTTAGAGCGCCAACACACAAAGGAGGAAAGACACCAACCCATAGAGATCTCTTGATTCAAGCTATTTTCTTGTTTCAAGCTCTTTAACTCACAGCTTGTATTTTTGTATCCATTAAGTCTCTGTATTAGTTTATTATGGGCAATATTATTCACAGTTTACCAACTGGAGGTACAATTATATCTCTATTAGAAGAAACAGTTGAATGAGACCATTTCTGATAGTCCATTTGAGAAGCTTGCTGCAATAATTCTATTGGCCAGACTTCCCTACGCTGCAGATTTTTCTTAAAGTTATCTCCTCTTCTGTTCTTCAGTGCCACCTCCCATTTTTAGAAACTCAATTGTAAAACATCATGTCTTGTCACACATTTCATATATTTATTCCTTTTATCTGATTTATGATTCACTAATGTAGCCATTGATCTTAATGTTTGTCCCACACAGATTTTTAAATATGGGCATTTTAAAGAGTGCACCACATTATTTGTCTAACATGTCTCTTTGTGTCTCACAGGTAGCCTTTTTATGGTTTAACTTAACAGCGCAACTGTTGCTAGAAATATGCATGCAAATCATCAGGAGAGGGACTTTGGCTCCACCCACATGTTGAAAGGCAGGAATACATTCTTTGATTGGTTACAATTGTGTATTTCCACCAAAAATGTGTTTGCTCGCCATGAAGCTATGATCTTTTTGTTTATCGAGCTGCCACATCTTGAACATTTCATGCGCACAAACATGACGTAATTGCATTAGGGTGTTTTAAATAACTAGATAATTTACAGTGTTTTTCTCTGACAGCAGGACAGGTGGGAGGAGTGCAGTCATCAACCTATATGGATTGTTTGGCCTGAATGGACAGTGCAGCTGACAGCTGACCTTATATGATCTTCAAAAAAGAGCTTTTAGACTCTCACTGACATAGGGACTGAGGATCCACCCACATACTGCTTCCCCTGAGTACAGGACTTGATAGTGCCTGATGTGTGTGCTTCAATTAAAAAAACTGCATGTATTGCACTTAGCTTGTGGCATACCTGATGCCTCAGGGTTGAGCTGGTTATGGTGGCAAACCAATAATCATGGCTATAGACCTAATCTATTTACTATGAAATGTTCTGATAAAGGCACTTTGCCTGACATATTTATTGGGAAACGTACTTGTTATAACTCTATTTTAAAACCTACCTATTTTGTTACATGCAATTGCATAGATTATGGTATTAGGCAAGGGTCTTGATGCTGGCCACAGACTGACAAACCCTGGGTTGTTTCACCATAATGATTCTTATTAGGCCCTGATGAGAGGGGGTGTATTTTGTTTTGCAAGATGTATATGTAATTTTATAGATGTATGCATGATGGTTACGAATTTATGTGCAATGAATAGGCAGGTTTTGGGTAAAGTGTAGAGCCATGTAGAGCCAATTGTTAAGGGTAAAGACTTCCTCATTTCACTGAGAAAAGCATGCAATATTCCATAGGTTAGATCTGCCTATTATGAAACATCATGAAAAACAAGTAGGCCTGACATATATATTGTGAAAAGTAAGCATGAAAGACATTAGGCGTTTGAAAATGGATTGTTATTGCACTGTGTTAAAACCTGTAGGCAGATACTTAGTTACATGGAATTTCACAGATTACTGTAATAAGCAAGAGTTTTACTGCTGGTGATCTACCCGAACAAACTGTGGGGTATAAGATATGCACTATGATAATTCTTACTAAGATCTTTTAGGAGAGATACCATTTTGCTTTGTCAATTTTAATTTTGTATACATTTTCACTTTTATGAATGTATGCTGGACGGTTGACTTTTGAAAAGCTTAAACTCAGTACAATGGTATTGGTGTTAAGCCAATGATAATAGTTGTATGCCTGGTTGTTTCTCATGAAAAGTTACAATTAAGATAGTAGGCCTGACATTTTGATTATGAAACGCATATTTTGAAGTCAATTAGCATTAAGAATGGATTGTTATTTTTAGTGATCACCAAGAGCCATACAGCAAAGACTTGGAAAAGTGCAGAGAGCCCACCCTTGGAAAAGTGAAAGTTGAGCATGGCCCGCAGCATGAGTTTGGAATGTCCCATTTACCATGCCTGAGGCTGTCCACAAAAGCACAGGAACGTTTGGAGGGAATGGGGTTGTTACAGAGGAATTCAGCTGGGACCCAGAAATGCATGAGGAGTTGGACGTTGGGGAAGAGGTGTTGACTGGAACTAGACTTGAGGAGGACTTGTGGACGAGGTTGCTCTGTGGGACTGGGTCAATTGCATGAGTCAGTTGAAGATATTTGTCATGGGGTGGAACATGAATTAGGTTTGTAATTTGCAAACACCACAGTTATATGCCTGTGACCCTTTGCACTCAGTATTGCTATTTGGTAAATGCCAGTATAATGTTTTATATTAAAAAAAGAAAGAGTAGATTGTTATTACACTGAATTAAGGCCTACACCATTTTTTATTACATAGCAATTTATAGATTACCTTGGTAAGCAATGATTTGGGTGTTATTTACCCCCTTTGACAAAGCATGATTATAGAATATTTGCACTGTGAGAATCCTTGTTGAACCCTTTTAGGAGAGAGATTATTTTGCTGTTTCAACTGTAATTTTGTACACATATAGAAATGTATGACTGTATGCAAATGTATGCCTTGTGGGAAAGCTTGTGATCAGTACGCTAGGTCTTAATTGTTATGATGACAAGCCTATAGTAATAGCTAAATGCATGATTGATGTGCACGGAAATACTATGCCGGATGCTATAAGTCTGGCCTGTTTATTATGAAAAGTTATTACAAAGGCAGCAGACCTGGCTTATTAATTGTGAAAAGCATATGTTAAAGCCAGTAGGTTTACAGGCTGTAGAGAGATATTTGGTTTCATTTAATCTTACAGATTACCATAGTAGTAAAGGGTTATGGTGTTGGTCACCCACTCTTATAAAACCCTGAGAGTACAATTTCACTGTAATGATTCTTGTTACACCCAATTGACTGGAGCTTAATATTGTTCAATAGTTGCCATCTTCAGCGCACTTCCGTTGCCCTGGGTTGTATATAGAGTCAAGCTATTGATCAAAGGTAGAGCCCTTATCAGGTCACTGGGAAAGTTTTGGCAGACGTTGTAGGTGTCATCTGTTTGTAATGAGAGATTATGAGAAAGTAAGTAGACCTTACTTACTGTGAAATGTAAGTGCTAAAGGCAAACAGCTCTTAAGGGTGAAATGTTATTACACTGTGCAAAGCCCAGTAGGCAGGCATTTTACGATATGGAATCTCGCAGATTACTGTAGTAGGCAAGTGTTTTAGTGCTGGTGACCCACCTGAATGAAGCATAGCGATAGATGATTTGCACTATAGTAATTCTTATTAGGCTCTATTAGTAGGTATTGTTTAAACAACTATGCTGTTTATATATTTGTAATGTTATTAAGGTATGCCTGATGGTTTCCTTGTGGGAAAGCTTTTGAACCAACATAGTAGCCCTCAGTTGCTTATAGTGGCAAATCAATCATAAAGTTTATAAGCTTGATTGTTTATGAAAATGTATGTGAAAGGCAGTAGGACTGACATATTAAATGTGAAATGCATGTGTTAAAGTCATTAGGTATTTAGGAGTAAATTGGTATTTCTCTGTATTAAACCCCAAAGATAAGTATTTTGGTAAATAAACTCTCAAAGATTACCATGGTAGACAAACAATTTGGTGCTACTCCCGCTGAAAAGACATGGGCACAGAAGATTTATACTGTCAGAATTCTTGTTGGACACCCTTAGTAAAGATATTATTTTGCTTTGCCCACTGTAATTTTGTAAACCATGTCATTTTATGAGTATATGACTAATGGTTGCCTTTCAGGAAGGGTTATGCTCAGTACAGGAGGCCTCAGTTTATTATGGTGATAAGCCATTGATAACAGCTATCTGCCTTATTGGTTAATATGGAAAAATATTTATGTTGCCATAGGTATGATCTGTTTATTATGAAAAGTTATGATAAATATATTAGGTTTGACATTGATTGTGAAAAGCACAGGATAAAATCAAATACATTTAAGGGTGTATTGGTATTACTCTGTATTAAAGCCTACATGTATTAGGTGTTTAGTTGCACAAAATGTAAAATAACTTTCTAGGGAATGATTTTGGTGTTGGCCAATGCCTCTGACAAATCTAAGCAGGAGAAGGTTCACATTGTAATGATTATTGCTATAATGTCTTCTTAGATGTCTGCAAGTATCTGGTAACAAACAAAATCATGACATAATACATACATCCATATATAAACATATATCCATATTGATACCTGGGTGTCCTTTGAATCCACTTTGTTCTTCATCAACTAGTCTATCTGAGTGTCATTTGCATTCTGCTTCCATCCATGACACAGAACTGCTTACGGTAATGTTTCAATCTGCATCAGTCAATGTCTATTTTGCAAGTTGAATGATGACATTTTCTAATCACATGTGTACATCCACCAGAAAATTAGTATGTTTCAATCTATGTGCTAGCTGGCCAGTCCTTTACTTTTGAATGTTCTTCTTTTATAGTTCTCCTTTCATTTCTTTGGTTCTCCAATTTTCATTTTAATGTTTCTTAAGAGTACACTGCAGCTCTCTGGGCAGTGCTAACACGTTGCCAGCTTGCCACTCATTTCATCTACAGTACGTCACATTCCACATGGCCACTTCCTCCATACCAGGAGATTGTTATGGAATGCTGTTGTCCATAGTGCATCATTGTTTTACCATTCCAAGATGGCCAATATTTCAGTTCTAATGTGGCAGTCAAGATTGAACTTCAAAACAAAACTAGACAATTTACAAAATGTTCGCAAGACATACACTCTCTGTTGTGTTCAGTTTTGTTATTGAAAACATATGCCTGCCATGTTTAGAAAGCAACATGTTTTCTTTTTTCTACTTGTATTTTTTTTATTTATCTTGCATATGTTGTTGAGTCTGTGTGTATTTTATCAATGTGGTGCCAAAGAGTGAATGGTAGGATAAGTGAGTGGATTGATGAATATATGTGTGAGTGCAAAGATAGTGAAAGATTATGTGACAACTTATTGTGTGTCTATAACCATCAGTGACTCATAATCACTTTCATTTATAAGTCCGACCTATTGCAGTGCCAGTGCTTGTTTCTGCTGACACTGTATTTAATCACCTCTGTTTCCTTTAATTTTTTCATCATTACTTTGCTTAGTTTCTGCTGTAATTTAAATCAGCTACAAATTCCTCATATTTATGTAAACAATTAAGGCCCATATTTATACTTTTTTTAGCATCGCATTTGTGTCGCTTTTTTACACAAAAGCGGCGCAAACTTACCAAATACAATTGTATTGTGTAAGTTTGCGCCACTTTTGCGTCAAAAAATTACGCAAATGCGGCACTAAAAAAGTATAAATATGGACCTAAGTTTGATTGGTTAGACTGGTGGAGCATAAAAGGGCAAATTAGAATTGTACCCAATGAAGCAAAGGACCTTGCAGCCCAGCAGACTCCCATCTTTTTTTTCAGGTCCTTTGCTGCTCCCTTCCAGAGGCCCCATAGCAATTTAGTACTGCGTGGCATAGGGCTAAGATCACCTGGTCCACTAAAACACACCTTGACCCAAGAAGTGCTCAGCTACCTGTAACATCCCTCTGTCTCCATACCTGATTTGAGCAGTCTCTGTTCAGATCTGTCCATCTGCACTTCCCACAAGAATCTGGCCAATCTTCAGCTGACTCGTCTCAAAAACTGTTTGCACCACCTTCTCTTTCAGCATCTCATATCTGCATTGGAGAGGTGGAGTGGGCGTGGAGGTTCCTGTTGGGCGATTATAGATTTCCTGCTGCAAGATGCCCTGTCAATGGAATGCCTTGTGCTAGTTCATGTTGTCTTGCAGCAGGTCATTGGAAGGCAGGGGCATGCCTACAATTGGCACAGCAGGTGCAGTGCACAGGGACCTAGAGGTCTGATGAGCCCTGATAATTGCTGTATTTTACTACCCCCACAGCAGTCCAAGGGGCCTTTTTCCTTTTTTGCACAATGGCCTGTGGCAACCTTGCTACATTACTGGTGGGAGGGGTTATTTCAGTTTGTGCAAAGTCACAAAACTTTGCTTGGCTTCAACGAGACTGATGTAGCACGACTTTGACAGTTAAGATTTCCCCCATAGCCCAGCCCTAACCAGCACCATCAGGCTTGTCTCTGCCAAAATGCACTCATCATAAATGTATGCAGGACCCTCGAGGCAATGTAAAATGCATCATCCAACTTTAAATGACGGTTGGTCTAAAACATCTGTGGCCTCTTTACAAGTGTGCAAGAAATTTCTGACCCCTGCAAAAGCAAATAGATGTTAATACTGAATGGTGTGGCGTTTATCGCACCTGATAGAGTCCACCTTTCCCATTAAATGTTGGCAGGTGAAATTCTCTGGAATTTATCAGGAAAAAAAGATTGGTATTTATGGGCACGAAAATGTGCATGTTATTCTCCATTTCCACGGAATAGGTGGAAATTCACACCTGAGAAATTCCAGAACCACTGGCACGGATATTTTCGTGTGCAATATATTCTAACTACCCCTCCCAGGCACCTGTGTATTGCTCAAGAGCAAGTATATTGTACTCTCAGTAAATTTTGCAGCAAAACTTGCCACACATTTGGTGAAAGAAGTGTCAGTAAATAGATTTTAAACAAAACTCAGTTAAATTTTTTGATGAATTTAAAAACCAGTTTTATTTTTGCATGAAAGGTGTGCCTATCAATGCACACTAATGGGAAACGTCATCATTGTCATAAATTAATAACACTGGAAATAATACAATTACATAAAGAACTGTACCAGGAATTCAGCACAATCTGACCAGCAAGTTCTGCACCTCTTGCACTCTTCCTCATTTAATCTAAGACAGGTTTTCCATGGACGTCTGTCTTCCAATCTTCTCTTTTGGAATTCTAGAAAAGCTGATGGAAGTACACCTGGAGGAAGCATGTTTTTACACATACGTTCTTTTGCACTATTTTCAGACAATATCAGACAAGCTAACTTAAAACAAGCATTTGCAATACAATGGGTCTCGCATTTACTCGAGTTAAAGCTATTAGCGTTGTAAATTCCTAATTGGTCTTTTCTTGCCACATAAACTGAAAAATAAAACCGCTTCACATAAGCGAGCCGACGGCCATCATGAGCGCAAAGCACACACACAAAAGAAAACAGAAGTTTGCTCGCAGAGAAACAAAACGGCAAAAGTGCAATTATCCATGTAGCCGGCAAAAGTGCAATCATCCATGTAACAGGCAAAGTGCAATTATCCATGTAACTGAGTCAGGCAAAGCGCTCGACTACTGCCCAGCGAGATCACGCTGCCTACTAAATAAAGAGAAAAAGTAGTCCAGAAACCATACGGAAAACATGGAGACTCGTATGTTTTCAGTAGATGACTGGTGCCCTCGAGGCGGCTGAACACCAAAAAAGGCATGACGTATGCATGAATTTCACTAATGAAATCAAGCAATTTTTTAAAGGCAAGCCCACGAACCAAACAAACTGATGGGCAGGATATGGGCGTGGTTACAAGCCCATAGAGAGATAACAACAGGGACAGAGCGCTTTGCGCTCACCCCTAAAAATAACCATGTAAAAAGGGGGCAGGGCTTGGTGGGGAAAACCCTCGACTCTAGAACTACCTAAGAGGTACCACCCCCCCTCCAAAATTGAAAAGCTTGCTGAGTAACCGTGGTGTCTATGTCTTGAGGCTGTTCAAAGTCCCTAAAGGCGAGCAGGAAATCCACTCTGTGCCTCGGTGCGAATTTGACTCAAGTGCAGGAAGAGAGGCGATACTGAGTGACACACTGTGGCATTGTGAGAGTTGGCAGATCAGCAATATTTTAAAGACGTGGCTTTCCCTTTATTCTGTGGCAGGCGTGTCGTACATTCCGTGAAACCAGGCCCAAAAAACGCTGCTTTTGTTACATTGTGGCAACAACACTGTTTATCTATTTATGATCAGTTGATAAAGGGAATCATGTTTTAAATAGGTACAAAGAGTCACTAAGTAGTGGAGGTGGTGAAGCATTTTTCAAAAAGGAAAAAATAAATGTTTGTGAAATGAAAAATTCTCCAAAATAGAAAAACAATAAGCATATTTGTGTGGAGAAAAACTGTATTAAGCAAAAACATGTATCACGTGCACATCTTTCTCAAAGGAAGGGATGTGTGCTTGCACATAGTTTAAGGAACAGCACGCTTCCTCCTTCTCTTCCTACCAAGAGCAGTCACAGGCATGTGAACCCTCACCTCCCTGTTCAGTCTGTGGTATCAAAATGAACATTTTTCGAGCCCTTTCAAATGAAAGGGCTTCTAAACACGAAGCTTGAAAAACAACGCAATTACCATCCAGGCCTTGTGCAGGCCTTCTGTGTTTCATGCTACCTCAATGGAGGCCCCTCCTACCTTCCTAGCCTGGAAGTATCTTGAAGGAGCCGACATCTGTAGTTTCCATGATTTCGGGCCTCTGTAAGTGAATGGGATGACAGATGCGGAGCCACCCCTCGAAAAGCAAGCAGAAACTCCTCCCTGACACACAAAGAAGATTGACAGTCCCGGGGTCTCATTTATTTCCATAAAACAGCCAGCTGCTTTTCTTAACAGTTGTATGGCGCACTTATTCTAGGGCAAAGAGAGGGCGGTGCCGAATAATGGCGGCGGTAGGAGAGCAATGAATGAAGCGGGACAATGATGAAGAAATGGGAAACAGGTCGTTGATCTAGATATGAGGAGAAATTAAAGGGGTGTGAGTCTGTAGAACATACAATCAGTTTGTTTTTTAGCTGGATACACTCTCCATGTGTTCGTCTCCCCTAGGTTACGATTTATTTTTGGCGTTTCACTACTAAGTATTATAGATATTTCAACGAAATAAAGCCAAGTAAATGACCCCGTAATTTAAAATACATACAATTTTTACCTTTGTATTTCGCGAAAATTCTAACTTTTTAGGCCTCTTTCGAAATGGAATGCAATGTTTTTTTTTTCTTGCAGATTGCATGTATATTTAATATGCTTTTTATGCCTGTTGAGACCGTATTTACCTGCCTGATAAGCCGTTTCAACAGTATTTGTGCTGGTAAATCACACAATACATTTAGTGCAACTTATGTCTTCAGCTCCTTAAAATGTGCCCATCTTTCTGAAGATTCCTAGCTGTGTTGTGATGGAGGGACAGCTGGAGTGCCATGTCTTGTCAAGGAGGAAGGCTTACAAAAAGGGGTTGAACTCTGTGAAAGGCTTTGTGAACAATCACTCTTCCCTCCTAATTGTATGAATGCTTTATTAGGATGATTTGCTGGAGATGAACCGCAAATTCATTTTCTTCATATGCTGATTTTTATTGTTGCAAAAAATTGCAAGTGGGAAAAACGATGATCCGGGAGAGATATTTTAAAGGACCAAACAACAGCTCAAGAAATGTTTAGTTCATTTGCTTTTTCATTGCATGTTGTTGTTTTATTATTTAAACAGGTTGAAAGATGCCACAAAAAAACTGCGATTACTACTAACTAGAAGAAACAGAATCCCACTTGAGTCAGAATCATCCATGAACATTCATGTCACACCTCCCCCACATCCGCCTTCACAGACAAAGAGGAAAGGAAAGATGGAGTAGTAAAATAACATTTGCAACTAGCCGGGTGGGAGGAGCTGGAATCTGGCAGACGGTCGAGTCAGATCTTCTAACTTTTTCCCGTATTTTCTCACACTATCTTGCAAACTTCAAGCTCCTTTAACTTATCATGGTGGTTTCCTGAGTCGACCATGTGAACAGTATTAATTAGGTCTCTGTCATTTTCTATTACAGCGTTTTTACCGCTTACCAAATACTAGAGCCCACTTGGTCTCTTGATGAGGACGAAGAGATTATTTTACTCCAACACCGAGGACTCCGCTTTAGCCGCCACACTCCATCAAGGTTGTCTTTACGATCTTAGTATTGCCTACAAGACCTTTTAGCAAGTATCCTGTCTGATCTCTATATTGCCAACACTTGGACCATCATTCTTCAGATATTGTAATCCCCACTCGCACATGTGAAACACCCCTTTCCACCACCCTCTAAAAGCAATTATCCCACTCCTTCCCCTTCTTAAATTGTATTCCCATGTCCTTCACCCTGTCTCCATAGTGTATCTCCATCCTCTCCTTATAGCGCATGATAAGGTGTAACTAGTCTCAGCATATTTCCCAAGGCAGCATGTTTGTTCTCTCCTTTAACTAGTTTATCATAAGAATAAGAAGTCAACTACTAGAGTACTACAGTTAAGTAAAGCCATGAAACAATCCATAATGGTCTTACACCTAAGACATCATGCATGTACATTAAAGGGTGCAAGGATAGGGCAGAATTGAAATTTACGCATTATCAGAATTAGTAGAAACCATTACACTCAAAGGAAGAGCTATTAGATAAGTAGATGTGTGTGAAATTCGCATAATGTGGTTTTCCTTAATTTAGGGCCTGAATGCGACCTTGGCGGAGGGGATTAGCCTCTCACAAATATGACAGATATCCCACCCACCATATTACAAGTTCCATTATATCCTATTGAACTTGTAAAACGGCGGATGGGATATCCATCACATTTGTGACGGAGTAATCCCCTCCGCCAAGGTCGTAATCAGGCCCAAAGTAAAATTCTGCAAAAATTACATAGAATTATGCGAAATGCAAAACTGCCTTTTATCACTCCTTGGTAGGGTAAAATGTGTTATCACTTCCATTTTGGATGTGAAAAATAGCACAAAAAACATAAATGCTGCAAACAATTACCTTTCACACTGTGGTCACTTGCGTTGTTCCTACGCTTCTATGCTCCTATGCTGAAGTTGGTGTAATTATGCCCTGATAAGTACTAGTGTAATTTCAGGAATTTTGTGTAATAAGATATTGGCAAAATGACATGAGATTATATGAGATTTTGCCAGTATAGGCACCTGGACACCTAGCCTGCCACTTGCCTGTGGCCTCCAGTTCCTGCTTGCTCCAACCTGACCCAGTGACACCACCTCTGTCTGGGTTTTCTCGCTGGGGTATTCCCACTCACCTTTCTTCCCGGCAACAGAAGCCCCGCTCAACGCAGGACCTCCTGAATGCAGGCTGCAGCTCAACTGCACAGCGGACGCGCACAGTAAGCATGCAATACGTGCACCAAAGGCAAGCCTGTATGTGCCCATCTGTGCCTGGACACTATCAAGTACCATAACCTCTGGCCCTCCGGCCCCCTGAAGATACACCATGGCTGAGCTCTAAACCCTCAATCCCAGATGTTGCAACAAACACTGACACCACATTGACCCAGGATCCACAGTAGGACCTTTCACCTGCACCCACCGCCATTTCACCTTCCCCAGCACACACCAGCCCACCAACCAGCCCTATCCTGAACACACCACAGACATTACCTGCACAAAAATACCAACTTGCATGAACCCTTCTCAACACATGCTCACTGTGCAAACACACCAATGAGCTTTGGGTCATAATCTCCACCTTCACACCCAATGTCCTCTCGCTCACTGAGATCTGGCTCAACCCCAATTCCATGCCAACATTGCTACAGCAATATCCAAAGAATACAAGATCACCCACAATGACCGCATCAACAACCCTGGGGGAGAGATCACCATCATACATGAGGAATCCATACAATGCACCACCACAGAAGACAACGTCACCCCAGCCATAAAACACCTCAACTTCCGATACCAAACAGACAGCAAAACCACATGAGGGGCACCCTTGTGCACCAACTTCCAACGCCTTCTGCAACTTCCTCGCCAACTTCATCATCTCCCTAGCTAAAGACTCCAACAACTACAGTTTCATCAACTACCTCAACTTTCATCTCAACAACCACAATGACATCAACACCGTGTCAAGCACTAACCTGTTTGCCCCACTGAGACACAATGTTGACCAATCTGCTTGTTACCAATTCCACCTAAACGTTGCGTGCCTCCCACTTAAATACACATGATCAGCACCCCAGTGTCCTGGGAGAAAGGGGATGGATGAGAGAAGGAGAGAGACACTAGAGTCGCAGTGCTGGATCCAGATGCCTAGTGATAGTTATTGAAGAGACAGTCTTTCCTATGATAAATTACACATCAGTCAAATAACTAATATCTCATAATCCATGTATACTCTACTGTTAAACTATGATGTGCAAGCTAGATGTGCCTGTTGGGGTCTCCTTTCCTGCTTTTGATGGCTCTCCCTCTCTCTAGGAATTTTCAGAAATGAAGTGGATTATCTGTAATTAAATAAGAGCCTTGAACCTCTTATACTGTCTATAACTACTCCCGCTATGATCCCAGATTAGTCCCTCGTCACCTCAATTAAGCCTACCTAGATGTTCCTTGATGTTCAGTGGATATCTTGCGTATTTCCCCTTGATGACATTTCCAAGATGATGATCACTCGACTCATAGATATTTACATAGGCAACAATAACGACAAACTTTCAGGGAATTATGTTCTCCATTTATTCCTGGGTTAATCCTTGTACTGTGCTAGTATTGCGAGGAATGCAATTCAGTGTTTAAATGACACAGAAAACATATGGTTAATATCAAGGATTACGGTTCATGTTGTATTACTATGAAAACACAGGGTTAATCAATAGTGTACAACTTCATGAACAACCGACTTATCACTTTTACATCACAGCATAATTTTGAGCATGGCACAGATAAGCTTCAACTTCGTTTAAGCGGCAAACAAATAATGTTTCGCAGGTCCAGCAACAATTTGAAATAAAGAATGCCACTTTGAACTCAGTGATAATAAACATATTCAGAGTACACCGTATCGCTAACAACAGCAGCAATGCCACATTAAACTCAGAGATAATAAACGTTTTCACAGTATATCATTCTCAAAACAATTGTTCAATAGAAACTCCTTTCTGTGGTATAATGCAAGCAACTACAGTGTCCGTTATAGCATGACAAGTGGAGAACATCCCAATAAACTTAAAAACCAAAGATGTGCCCTTTTAGGCGCATCGCATCTTAAGTTTTAAGTCAGCTGGTATCAAGTTTTAGCAATAAATGTTCTTAAATTTCGCGGAGTGCATTACCGCCTTTTTAAGGGTTAATACCTTGGTCTCTTCTTCTTTTATTCTTCCAGAAGTGGCCTCCAAGATGCTAGAGAAACAGAACATGAAGATCAAAAGTGGAGGAGCAGAGATTACTTCTCTGCAGCCGGTGACCTTTACAGAAAGCAATTCACTCAGGCTGGGTGTGGTTTATATACCTGCTGCATCCAGCCACACCCAGTCTGAGTCATAGGGAGCCACACCCAGTCTGAGTCATAGGGATGCTGGAGGCGTGTGCAACACATTCCCAAGCAAGCATTGGTATCTAACAAGCATTAGTTCCAACAAGCATTGGTCTCTGCAAACAAGCATTGGTATCTGTAAGCAAGCATTGGTCCCTGCAAAGACAAATTATCAACTCAGAATTATTTTACAGGGGCATATCCGGGTGTGCAGGCCCGACACTCTGCCAATCTCCTCGACAACATGAACAACATTGGACTCGCCCAACTCATCCACAACCTCACGCACACCACAGGCCATATGCTAGATCCTGTCTTCACCTTCGGCAACCACATCAGGTACAGACACACCACTGAATTCACCTGGACTGACCACTCCATCATCCAATTCAACATCACCAGATCATGGACCTCCATCCCCAGTCTGCCCAAAACCCCGTACCACAGCTGGAGCAAAGCCTCAAAGGACACATGGATCTGTGCCCTCAACATCACCAGCCCACATCCTCTAAGAACCTACACCAGATTGTCGGAATCTTCAACAATTGGATCACCAACTGCACCAACAATGTTGCTCCTATTGGCAACAACACCCACGGAAAGTCCTTTTGAGAGAATTGAATAAAAAGGTCTCAACTTCATGTATTGAATCAAGGAAATGGGAACTCTGTGATAACCTTGCAAACTCCTTCCTCAACAAGATCACTATCAACTACAGAAACTTCAAACCACAGCCAAGGCCTCTGACGTTTTCAAGCAACACAATAATCCTGCTCCCACCACAGACATCCAGCTAACCAAATGGAGCTAGCTTGCCTATAGGACACTGCCTCCATCATGAACGTGTTCCACTTAGGAGCCCCAACCAATCCATGACCTCACCACATCTTCAACTTAGGCGAAGCCTGAATCAGTCACATACTCACCACCTTGTTCAACACATCAATTTGCCATGGCCCCCCAAATGGAAATGCACAGAAGTCAATACCCTACTAAAGAAACCATGGGCATACCAAAGCAAACTCAACAACTACAGACCGATCTCCCTGCTCCCGGGCTAAGTATTGGATAAAGCCAACAACTCTCTCACATCTGAAATAGAACCTCCTACTTGACTCCTACAATCAGGATTGCCTCAGACTCCACAGCACCGAGACAGCCCTCATTGCAGCTAACAATGATATCTAATCCCTACTCTACTGAGGAGAAACTACGGCTCTGACCCTATTAGACCTCCACATGCTCATTATAAGGCTGCACACCATAGGGATCAAAGTAGCCACCCTGAGATGGATCACCTCCTTCCTCACCATAAGGATGCAAAAAGTCTGCCTTCCCCATTCACCTCTGAACTCAGAGAAATTATCTGTGGAGCATCACTAGGATCCTCCCTCAGCCCCAGCCTCTTCAGCACTTATATGACACCTCACCCAAACCCACAAACTCCACATCATATCCTATGCTAAAGACACAAAACTCATCCTCGCCTTCTCCAAAGACACCACCAACACCAACTTCCACAGCTGCATGACAGACGTCACCAACTGGATAAAGGACAACTGCTTGAAGCTCCACACGGTCAAGACAGAGGTACTGATTTTCAGAAACAAAGTCTGCCCATGGGACGCATCCTGGTGGCCCTCAGATCTCGGGACTGCACTAGGAACCTAGGCATCATTCTAGACAACAATCTAAACATGACAACAAAGGTTAACACTGTCTCCTTCTCCTGCTTCTTCATCCTCTGCATGCTTTGTAGGATATTCAAATGGCTATCTCAAAGCTCCAGACGCACCTTTAACCAGGCCCTCATCTCCAGCTGACTATAGCATGGCAACACTCTCTATACAGGGATCACAGCTCACCACCTCCAACTATTACAAACTACACAGAACACTGCAGACAGACTCATCCTGGATCTCCCTACATGAACCCACATCAGCCCCCACCTCAGGGAACTCCACTGGCTTCCTGTACATAAAAGGTGTAACTTCAAGTTCCTGACCCATGTGTTAAAGGCCCTAAACAACTGCGGACCCGCCTACTTAAACCACCACCTGAACTTCTATCACTCCTCCAGACACCTCTGCTTTGTGTCCCGTTCTCTAACCCTCAACTCCCGCATCTGACATAGCAGATGTGAAGATCGGTCCTTCTCCTACTAGCTGTGAAGGCAAAAAACGAGTTACCCTTTCATCTGTGAACCTCACCATTTCTTCTACAGTCCCAAAAGTCCCTGAAGGCCTGGCTATTCATCTAATCAAGGGGACCCTCCAGCACCTGGATACCCTCACCAATGACAAGTAGCGCTCTACAAATCTATTGATTGATTGAACATTTTTCCCAGGCCTAATAACCAATACCTCCAGCAACATGTACCAAATGTTTTTATACATGGTATTTGTGCCTCTTGCCTTAAAAGCTAGCTCACTCAACGTATGCCAACTTTGGTGTTTTAATTAACCAATCCACATGTGTATCATCTAAGAAAATTTCCATCTCTGAAGTAAGAATATTTTCCTTATGTAGCTTGATCATTTCATTGATTGAAAGGTAACAATCAAACAAAGCCATGGACATATGTTGGATTAATATCATGTTATACATGATTGGTGAGAAGCGATTTTGTGAGTCATCATGCTGATCATTTGATTGAAAAGATATCCATCTACCTTATGAGTCTTTTAACCCCTTTGCCACTAGGCTGCCACCCCTCCGTGCTAAGCCTTTTTTTGGCTATTTGGGGTAGTTTACTCCTAGGCCCCACCCTTGACTTCTTTGTCCACATGAGCTATCCATGCTAAACTTGTGTCCTTTTTATCTCAACATCGTGGGGATTCTAAAAGTATCCAGGGTTTGTGTATACCCCTGGAGGGGATCGAGAAAATGGGCAAAATAAAGCTACATTTTGAGTTTTTGGGGGAGAATGGGAAAGGTGTGTTGCAGAAGAAAGCATCAGTTTTTTCCCCTGCCTATGTCATCAACAAATGATTTGCAATGCTAAAATCACCATCTTCCCAGCTTTCAAAAACAGGTAGACTTGAATCAGAAAAACACATTTTTCAACATGGTTTTGGCATTTTACTGGGACAGTCAATTTTGTCCTATTTTTTTGTGCTTTCTGCCTCCTTCCTGTTAGTGGCAGAAATGGGTAAGAAACCAATGGTGGATCCCAGAAAGCTATACACTTCTGAAGAGTAGAAAAAATTCTGAATTCAGCAAAGGGTCAAGCGATTCCTATAGAAGGTTGAAATAAAAAGATATTGAAATTGAGTTAAAAAAACAGCCATTTGTGTCTACGTTTTCATCTATAACTTTTTCTAACTGTGGCATATTTTCAAAATCAATATACTGTTGGGTCCGCTGGACCCTTCTGGTTGCACAGATATATAGGCCTTGTAGGTTTACCAAGAACCTGAGGTACCTAGATCCAATAACTGAGCTGCACATTGCAATGTTTTTTCTTTGAGTACCAGGTATACAGCAATTCATGTGGTAAAATATAAATAGTGAAGAGTAGGTATCAAAGAAACCAATGTATTTCCAAAATGGGCACAAGATATGAAGTTAAGAAGCAGGGGCTAATTGCAAATCACTAAAGTTGTGGGTACCCATCCTAGCATGTGAATTAGAGGATATTTCTCAAAATTGCTTCTTTCTTACATATTGTCTTACATTTGGAAAGTGCAAATGCAGAGAAATACAATTAGTAATAACACGTGTTCTACTATTCTTTGTTCCCTAAAGTCTCCCAATAAAAATGGTACCTCACGTGTGGGTAGGCTTGGTGCACGTAACAGGAAACAACCCAAAACAAAACATTGATACATCACATTTTTCTACGGTAAACTGACACGGTTTTTGCAAAGTGGAAAACTGTGGTTTTTGGGGCCAATATCTGCTGGCACCTAAGGAAAACTAGCAAACCTATACATTTTTAGGTAATCCAGGGTGTAGTAACTTGTATGGCTCTCACCAGGATGTTTTACCCAGGATCTCTTGCAAACCTCAAACTTTGACTAAAACATACACTTTCCACACATTTCGGTGATGGAAAGTCCTAGAATCTGCATAGAACCACTAACTTCCTTCCACCCAGTATTCTCCTAAGTCTTCTGATCAAACTTGACTCCCCCAGATGTTGAGTTTTCAGAATTGTCTGAGTCTGCAAGATTTTTCCAGGTGGCAGTCTACCCAAGCCCAAAAAAGTGTAGCTGTTCACCATTGCAAGTGAGATGATACTGGGCGTTAGCCAAACTCTCCTGGCCTAACTTGTAAAAACAACAGCCAACAAAATCATATATCCTCTTGCTTGCCTTTGGGGTGAAATGCTTTAGTTTACAGGGCAGCAGATAGACTGTTTCTGCATTTTTGTCCATGCTGCTCCCACCCCTACAAAAAAACAATCCCTATTGTCTAGTGGGCTTTCTGCCCCACTGAGAGGGGGGGCAGATGGACTAATTGCCCCCATCACCCCTTCCCGGGGCACAAATAATGTTTCCATTTTTGGGTGGGGGGCATGGACATGCCCATGTTGGGCCGCCCCCACCGATACAAAAAAAGTAATCCCTGGTGTCTAGTAGGCTTTCCACCCTCCCCAGGGGGGCAAAACAGTGTAATTGCCCCAAAGGGCCAAAAACACTGTTTCCCTATTTTATGGGGGGACATGGCCATGCCCAAGCTGCGCAGCCCCCACCGGCACAAATCAAAAAAAGTAATCCCTAGTGTCCAGTGGAGTTTCTACCTACCTGTGGGGGCAGTTGGGGATAATCGCCCCAATCAGATCCCCAGGAGGGCAAAAAAGCTGCTCCAATTTGTGTCTGGAGGGATGGTGGCACTAATATGTCCATTGTGGGCAGCCCCTTCCCTCATTTACTAAAAAAGGAAAATCCCTGTTTTCTAGTAGCCTTTCTGCCCCCCCCACACTGGGCAGATCTGGAGTAATAACCTGCAACTGCCTCCCAAGGGGGTAAAAATACTGTTATCAGTCTTGTGGGTGTGGTCATTGGCTTGCCATTTTGGGCAGCCCCCACCCTATGTAATTAAAATAAATATCCCTGGAGCCTAGGGGATAGAATGCTAGCTATTGCCCAGCCCAATGTGCCTCGGGGGGGGCACAAAGACTGATTATGCACACAAAAGTAAGGGGGGAGCAAAAGCCCTTATCCAAGGGGCTGCTACCCCCTCCCTGGTGTGCAGTAGGTGGATCCCTGCTTGGGGATCATCTTCCTGTGGAAATCCTGAAGCAGGGATCCACAAGGGATGGGTATCATTAGAAAGGGGAGATTCTCCGCATTCCAATTATACCTCTCCTGTCTACCTAGGTGGTCGGGGGATGAGACAGCCTGCTGAGCAATGAGGCAGAAAAAGTAAAATGAGCTGATCGGCTCATTTCACTTTCATTTTACATGAAATGATGCCAGCTCGTCTTGCGTGCTTCACGTCATTTCACTGAAAACCGAAAAAAGCTTTGGGAGCTTGGAAAGCTCTTTCCCAGTTCCTGAGGCTGTTTTTTGAAAAAAACACATTCCCTCTTCTGTAAACAGCCATCCTCTGCACCTGAGTGCTGATGCGCATGACGAACCATTCCGTCATGTGCACCAAAGGGGTACAATCCCCTTTCTAATGCTTTGAACACTGCCAGAATAACGGTTATCTTACATCTTCACTTCTAGATTTCATCTCATCTATCATCTATCCTCTTTCTCCGAACAAAGATGTCCTTGATTATTTCTGAGATGTAATCTCTTCAGCCTGAAACCCTCATTTTAACAATATATATGTTGGAGATTTTAACACCTCAGTACATAACACCACTAAAAGAATGAGAGATTCCATTCTCAAGATTGTTTTCTCAGTCAAACCGATGTCTACTATCACTGCTCCTATTTCCTATAGTTTGGTCTGAACATCTCGCAATTCCTGTCTATGTTACCTCCATTTGAGCCTTTCAGAAAGGACAACCTAAATTATCTGCAATAGCCACTCTATGATTTTCAATAAGACACTCCCATTCAAAAATCATCTCATTCCCTACTACTACTTTATTTGACCTAAAACACTTTCCTCCATACTGAACAGTGGCCACCATCACTTGGTAAACATAAGTGTCTTTTAGCGTTCTAAAAAGTTTAAACTTTAATTGCTTGCACCTCGGTAAACCCATGGATTTAATGCTAATAAAAGAAATATCAACAGAATTGGTAAAACATGCTTTAACCATATATCACAGCTGGTCTCACTGTTCATGGAATGGCACACAGTTCCTGCAAAAAACTGCTTGGGTAAGGGTATTTACTAAGTGAAACTATCCTCAAAGTTAAAACAAAACTTTACATAATCCTATATCATACCTATCCTTTTTCAAAACCCTGACAACTCAGTGCTTGACTGATATCCTATATCCACTCAAATCAGCCACCTAACATGATTACTTCATTCAAATTTAGCATCCTTCTTCCACATCATCAGCACCTCCCTTTTTACAACTATTTTGCTCCCCTTGTTAATATCGGAAAGGTCGATGAGGATGCACACAAGAATACATATATATATATATATATATATATATATATATATATATATATATATATATATATATATATATATATACAGTATATATATATATATGAAAAAAATTGCATTGCTATTGTCAAATTCACCAATCATGAACTTTCCATCAACCTCGAGTCAGAATTACCTGAGCAGGCAGGCTCTGAGATCTAGGCCTGAGATCACTGATTAACATGTCACAGGTGGGGTGGCAAGTAGTGGCAGACAAACACTTCAAACAAGAATCTCAGATGAATCACACAGATAAGCACATATAAGCACAGCAAGACAACACAATTGTCCAAGGAAATTGAGCCCAATATAACACACATGGCCCCAAAGTGTGCGTACATGCCCAAAACTCCATAAAGTCAGAATCCACTAGAATTTCGGAACACTCAGACAATCAGAACGCAGCACACAAAGTAACACACAGCGATTATGAGGCCCTCATGTTTGATATCTGGACATGTTACCCACTGGCCCTCATTGTGTCCATGCAAGGTCGAGGCCCACTTGCATTTGTTATCAGGACCTTATTTGCGACTCTAAGACAGCAGCACACATTATTTACCTAAACAGAAATGCTGAAATTGTTTTATGATGTCCAGAGAAATGTATAAAACACTGCTCAGATCAATTGTACTTTGAGATAGTCTTCCACCCCCGTGACTAACTGTTCTCCTAGGCCGTAGTCTTTAAATAAACCAACTGTTCCTGTTCTGCCAAACAACTCTTGTCTTTTGTTTTCTCAAGGTAAATTCACATGTGAGCAGCATTTTGGTGAGCCAGATAGGAGCTAATTGGTACCTTGGACTCAACTGTAGCTGAAGAAAGGGGACCCCGCTCAGACAGATTCACATTTGTGGAACTAGGAAAGGTGAGCAGATGCCGCAATTGATTGGAAGTTCTGTAGAATCCATGAAATGGAAGTCCATCCTGAAGGCGATGCCAGAGGGCAAGATACTACATCAGAGCCTTAGTCCCAGCATTTGGCGTATCAGAAACTAGGAAGAAGCATACAAATTTAATGTGAGCGCCATGTCACTGAAAGGAATTTGGCATTTTACCTATTTTATGTGTCTGAACTGAGTAGTCGCAAGGCAGCCTCTGAGGCATTCCAGTGGAAGTCACTTTTTTTGATAGTCATCATGCTAGAAAAGGTGACTGTTGTTTGTCGCTTGGACCGCGGGGTGTGACTCAGATTGTACGCTTGGCCTCTGGGTGTGATACAGGGTTGAGGTTGTTGCTTGGACCACTGGGCATGCTGCAGATGGTACACTTGTCACCTTGGTGTGATACAGGGTTGAGATTTCATCGCTTGGACCGCTGGGCATGACACAGATGGTACGCAAAGGCCCTGGGTATGATATAGGGCCAGCACCTCAATCTTCAGAAGTGTTGTTCGCTTGGACTGCTGGGTGTGTCACAGAGGGTGCTCATAGGCCCTGGGTGTGATATAGGGCTGGCACCTCAATCTTGAAAAATGTCTTTTGCTTGGACCGCTGGGCATGACAGAGAAGGTATGCTTGTCCCCTGGGTGTGATACATGATTAGAGGCTTCAGTTCTACCAGTTTCTTAACACTGTTGGTATCTGAAAGAAGTGAGAGGTGCTGTTCGATTGGACCACTGGGCATGACACAGATGGGACGCCTGACTCCTGGCTGTGATATAGAGTGTGATTTGGACATTAGGGAAAAAGATTTGGATCTGGGAGATTAGGTGTAGCTTATGTTTGGCCAAGAAGGGCCTGTGGTAGTCTAGTTATTATTCTTCTCTGCATAAATTGTTGTTATCTTTGTCCCAGAGCTGATATTGGCAGACTATCAGGCTCGCTAGTCCAATGTACCCGGCAGAGCTTCCCCTTGTCACAGGATAGCATGCGCTAGGAACGTGCTGAGGTACTTTTTGACAAAGTCATAATTTTTTCTCTGTCTGTTTTTTTGTGTTTAAAAAATGTATGTATCTTTGATGTTGTGGTGCTGGTAAATTAATGCAACTGTATTTTGTCTTGAGTGCTGTGTTTGTCGATGACTCATGTACTATATGAAGGTGTTCCTATTTCTCGCAATTGGTATTTTTATTACCAAGTAAAGTTTGCTATTTTATGTCAAATTTCATGGTGTTTGAATTACCAATTGCACTTTCTTCCAGGTTGTGACCCTTCGTATGCATTGCTATTTGCGTTTCTGAAATTTCCATGTTGCTGCATCTGTAAAATAACGCTGAGATCATAGTAAAGGAGTTAGAACTAACACTCCTGTCTAATTATTTCTTTATGACCAGAGTAGAACTTAAGGATCCCTAAAATCTGAAAAGCTAGAGGTTTCTCTGTCCCCTAAAAACTGCCCAGTTTATCATAGAGTCGCTACTAAAATGCATGCAAACCAGGTCCCCTTCCCAACCCAGGCTGAAAAACATAATACTTTTTGCCACAAATGGGACACACACATGTTTCCCTGGACAAAGGAGGGAAACTATGACACTAACATATTCGAACACATGAGGACACACCTACAGACCAAATATGTAGGGCAAAAGAAGGACCAGAGAGAAGCACTATTAGAACTATGCGCTATCTTCGAGGAGGCCAAACTGATAATATTACCCTACAGTAAGCAAAAAAAGGCATCCACACATCCCCTGCTATGTGCAGAAATGGAGGTGCTCCCCACGATACCTGAAAACCCCGCATTAGGTTATACCACTCTGTTAGTCAAGAGAGCCAGAGGGTCTCCTACTGAACGGTGAACTGTTAGGTCAAGCATGACAGTCTAACAGGCCTGCAGAACCAGGCAATCCCAGCACCACCCCAGTCCAGTGCTCGAGTTCCCCAAAGTTCGAATCCCTGTCCGTCACTTTCAGCCCATCGAACCCCAGCAGCACAGAGTACATGCACTACCACTGGTTCTGGTGAACACAATCGAGTGGCAGGGAGATTCATAGAGGTTGTGGACAGTGACACAAGGTGCTGGGTGGCGAAAGAGGTCCCCAGTCCCCTGGGACCCAACAACAAGAATTGGCCCTGCAGGGCCTGAGTGCATAACAATTGCAGGTTGACCCAAAGGGAGATAGTAGCGAGAGTCGAAGGGGAAATCTTTGCATGCCCATTCTGCAACGTGCTGGCAGAATGGACTAAGGACGGGAACCAATTTGACCAGTCCTGGCCCTGGGGGTGGGTCATTTGAGCCAGAGGACATGGGTATGTCAGAGGATTGCATCAGATACAGGAACTTCCCCTACATGCAGCAATGCCTCGTAAGGTGGAAAAGAAGGCAAGTCAAGGAAGGAAGGGAAGAGAGAGAGAACAAGAAATGGATGGAGTGAAACCATGATGTTACTTCGAAATCCCTGAGCCCATGGCAGACGGTCCTGGTGAGAACAGCTGTGGCCGCAATGGTACAGAGGTTCGTAAAGGATAAAGCATGTATTAACAGGATTCTAGGAAATAGTAGTTGGGACTCCCAAAGCCAGGATCAGGTCGCAATCCCCCCTCTGGTCCCTAACCAGATAATCCAAGGGGCCAACATGGGCCAGTCTTACAGTGGATCACTCAAACACACTTACTCTGCGAAGTTGCAAAAAAACTCTGTTGCGCTACGCGGAGTACTGCTAGCGGGTGGAGTTTCTTGCCGCGCCTGTTCATGTGACATTTAACATCACTGGCAACGCAAAGTACGTCCTCGCATTCACATGGGCGCGGCCATCTTGTTTTTTTAGCTTGTTATGGTGCTGGGGCCTACTTTTATATCCCTCTATATCTTTCCCATCCCACGCATTTAAAACCTATTTTCCCCTATTTTCTGTTCTTTATTTGACCTTTTCTCTTTGTGTATTTAAACTTTTCTACTAATTTGTTTGTGTTTCTTGTGACTCTTTTCCTTTTTTTTTGCTTGACTTTCTTTTTTTCCCTTCCTTCTTCCTTATCTCTTCCCCCCCAACTCCACAGTGCCATGGTAAAGCAGGGGAGCAGCAGACATGAAGGGGTGCAGCCCCATGTTATATTTTCTGAGGTGGAGGTGGCTGCCTTTGTGTTTTATGTGCAGCGCCACCTAACCTCCACCTTGGCAGCAGGAGGCAGGCCCAAGTCTGGATACGACATCCGGGCATGTCCGCAACACTAGGAGGGGGTGCACCAGCCTGTGCACCACAGCTCTGGCATCCAGGGCACCCAGCAACAGCCTACACACCAATGGGCCAATATCCCGGACCGTGAAATGGACCTGCTAGGCATAGAGGTTGCGGGGCTCGTGATTGATATATTATATATTAATTATTAGTTGTTTGCTATGCTAGTAGTTTCTTCCCAAATAGCAAGGATGACTCTCACATGCAGGTAAGTTAACTTTATGTTACAAATATAATATTATGTGATCGTCATCTAGACAGGAGCTCAGTGCTACCTAATTGTGCTTGTTTTTGGTGCTTGCTTGGACTGATTAAGAAGCAATGCAGAGACTCATCCTGTGCCCTGTCTAAGATAGTCATAGTTAATATTAGTATTACTATAGTGAGTTAGCATATTCTCTCACTTCTCTGTGCTTTTTGTTTGTAACTCAAACAGTGCCAACTGCCAAGCAATTTCCCAGTGATGCGTAGTAGTTTTGCATGCATACAATAATCTATGCATTGGGAGATTGAGAATGAGATGATAACTATAGAAATAATTTATTGCAATTTATTAGTTGTTCCAAAATGTAGTTTAGGAAATTTGGAATAGGGTTTGGAAATTTGGAATAGAAAAGTCCAAGATACTAGTATTATTATTATACAGACGCTCTGAACCTCTGATGTAGAACTGCTAATGCGTTTTCCTTTTTCTTTAAAAAAGAATAATATTCTTGGAGAGATTATTTATTAACAGTACCACTATTTTTTTCTAATTTTGTTTCTTACATCATCCAGCATCCAGGGGCAGGAAGAGGGCGGGTGAGGTAGCTGAAGGTGGCCCCTCCACAAGTGCCGGGGCAGATGGCCCAGTAAGTCCTCCTGTTATTGTTAATATTAATATTCATTTCCCTAACTTTTACCGCTCTACATTTATAAACTTGTCTCCTAATTTTTCCTACTCCACTTTGAGTTATCTGCTTTGTAAATTCTTCTTACCTATGCATTATCCTATTTACTTATTTTTTATATTTCAAGTTTCTTTAATTCAAACTGGCTGTACTAATCTGTCTGTAGCTTCCTTTCTTCTGTTTTTTGTCAGCGAGCTTTCTCTCTAGCCTTATGTATCTTATCTTGTGGAGTGGTGGTAAGAATCAGAGAACCCATTTATTGAACATTGGATGCCCACGTACGGTAGTCTACACATGTTTTGTGAGAAGGCTTTCTTTTTCTTTTTCTCAAGCATTTAAAAAACAGGAAAAAATGTGTTTTTGAACATGGTGATGTAATTGTTTGTACCCTCCAATGTTGTGTATTAGTATACTAGAAGTTGATGACCACACACCATGGAGGATGGCCCCATTACACTAGCCAACCAACACCATATGTCCTTCATTGACCAATTCTTGGACCCTTTTTATTTCTCCTGAAAAACTCAGATTTATCAATAGCTAGTTCTGCCCCTCCATTACCAATTCTTTGCTCGACTACTTGGTTTAAAAAAAAAAAATGCCAACCAACAAAATGCCCACCTGATGTTTTGATGGAAGAGAAGTCTGTAACATTAATATATTGATAAATTGTGGTTGTATTTTGCTATTACAAAAAAATGGGAGGAGGTGTATCTGGCACCTAAATTATGTAATTTTTTTCTACCCACACCGACCACCATGCCAGGGCCTGCAGCGACAGCACAGATGAGGCTGCGGAAGCGGATGAGAAGGGAGTCTCGGCGGCTGCAGTGGCGGGCGGTGGTAAGTCCTATAGCTTGCTTATTGATAATTAGTAATATAGTCACTACAAGGGTGTACAAGTATTGTTGGTTCACTCATCAACACCCTGCATTACCAGATGGAGCTGGAGTTAAGTATTAATGACCTCTTCCATCTGCAACTCAGCAGTCTAAGGTTCATAAAATGAACTTGAACTATGAAGTGTTTTGGATAATTGAAAGAAGGATGGAAGGAAAAAGAATGGGTGAAATATAAAATGAGTGAAAGGATGTGTGGATGAAAGTGTGTATAAGAATCATTTAGGGCCAGATGTATGAAAATGTTTTGCACTCGCAAACGGTGCGAATCGGTAAATTCGTCCGTTTGCGAGTGCAAAACAGTGGTCTGTAATGCATGAAAGGCATTTGCAGACCACAAAGCAGAAATCGCTAAAATAACAATTTTTTGCGTTGCAACCTGGGTTTTGCGAATCGCAATTTGGGATTCGCAAAATCCACATCGCAAGGCAATGCTGCAAAAAATCGCAAATTGCGATTTTTCGCAGAATGGCATTTTGCACATGCAAAATACCATGGACTGTGACCAGGTGGTAACCTGGTGCAAAATGTAAAAATGCATTTAAAATGCATTTTTAAATTGAACATGTAAAGCACACATGCCCTTTTGGCATGTGTGCACCTTACATGTCCCCCAAAACATTGTTGGGGTGCAGCAGAGGAGGCCATAGGCCCCCAGCACCCTGGGGATTTGCATTTCCAAAATTGCGATTTCTGGTTCAGAAATCGCAATTTTGGAATATGCAAAAAATTTGCAGCTATGGGCCAACAGGCCCATAGCTGCGAATGGGGCCGGTATCGCAATTTGCGATTCAGTAATAGCATTTGCGATTTTTAAGAAATCGCTATTACCGAATCGCAAATGTGATACATGGCACTTTGCGAGTCGGTAATAGCGATTTCTTAAAAATCGCTATTACCGAATTGCAAAGGGCCGCGATGATACATCTGGCCCCTTAGGTAGGTGATGAGGAGGATGATATGCTGCATGGGTGGGTGAAGGATGGATGAAAGGGTATGCAGGTGAAAGGATGCCAGCCAAGGTGGGTGAAAGGATGTGGGTGAAAGGATTCCATGCCTAGATGGGCGAACGGACTCCTTGGTGGTTTAGATCTCTTGGATGGGTGAAAGGGTGAAAAGATACATGAGTGGTTATTCGGTAAATGGATGTTGGTGAAAGGTTAGTAGAGAGCCATGATTGAAATTTGGATGGTTTTAAATGGTGAAGGACTGGATGAGAGAAAGTAAAGCTTAAATGGTGTGTTTCAAAGCCAAGTGTGAAGAATAAGAGTACTAGAAGAAGAAATTTGCAATGGTAAATAGATAAATGCTTGGAATTAAGAAGCAAGGGAACTCTTCTGGACAGGGGTGTTCTTCTCACCTACTTTACTTGCTTGGAATGGTTTTTATCAAAGGTTTGATTCAAAGGGTTCAATGGTATTTCAAAATATTCCCTTGACTCACAGTATTTTTCAAGCAAGGCAGGTAATATGTATCCCAGCATTCATTAACCATCACCTCCCTCCCTCATTATGGCCTTTCATCAGTGTGACCCATGATGACCTAACAGCTGCATGATTCAATTCAGCAGAATCGGCACTGCAATGTTGGCTGCACAATGTGTGTCTGTCTGTTTAAGTTAAGTTAATATGTCAAGCATGTTTCAATGCATGGCAATGTAAAAATAAGGTGTGTTTCAGTTTCCTCCCAGTGCCCGCTGGGTCAGTCGCGTCCTAGCACTTCACTCCTTTAATCTTTCTGAAGTTCTGTCCCAGACTTCTGAATAATTTGAAAAATCCAATCTTTGCTTGCGTCACATTTTTCTATCCAAGTAATATAAATATAATTCATTATGGCTTCCATAACGTATTTACTTCTGTTTTAATTTTTCCCTCTCAATATTTGCCAAACACAGTGAGTCACACTACTAGCCAAACCTTAGGCACATAATGATGATGATGATGAGGAATTGATTGATCAGTAAAGTGTGTACTGTACCTACCCATCGAATCCCTTCTACCTGACCCTGCAGTTGAGTAAGTTAAGAAGATTCTTTTCCTTATTGCAAAGCAAATGTATTTTTTTGGAAAAAATTAGTTATTACAAAGTGTGGTGGAGGAGTGGCGTGAGGACAGTGAGTAAAGGGATACATAAGTAAGTGCCTTGATTTTCCTGAATGGGATAGTCTGTGACGGTGCAAATGCACCAAATAACAGTTATATATATATCCCATTCCTTAATCCTTTCCCTGTACTGCAGTGCATCGCTTTTCAACTGCCAACTTATTGCAGACAGGATGTCTGCATGATTGATTTTATTATACTACATGGCATGTTTCTTTCTTAGTATTCATCAGCCTTGTAGTCTGGGTACAAAGAAAAACAGGGAAAATTGGAATAAGATCATTTTCTAGTAGAGGTGCCCCAGCTGCAGACAGTAACAAGTACAACTAGATTGTCAGCTGAGCTTGCAATTCCACCATTAATTTAGCACAACAGGAGAGAGAAGAATACGTGTACTCCATAGTGCATAATGGTTGTGACTCTTATCACTTTAAAATTGAATGGCCTGAGGTGACCACCAAACGTACTGCTACTGTGCCACTAAACTACATGCTTTTAAACAAGTGTTATGCTCAGAGCATTGTTTACAATTTCTCTTTTTTCTTTCTTGATATAGCTATTCCTACAGGTCCACCATACCGGCAGTAAATAGCAGCCCGGCTGCATCAGCAGAACCTGAATGCCGTACAGGCTGACTCCAGTGGCTGGTGGTCCTCGAGGAAAAGGAGGAGGAGGTGGCAGCAGCAGTTGCTGCCAGTACTCAGGGCCCCAGCCAGGCCCCAGCACCTCCAGCCCAACATCACAGGCATTGCAGTGCCAGGGCAGCCGCCCGTCACCATATATCATCCCTGCTGCCCCCCCTTGGACATCATCTTCCAACTCTGTGTCCTTCAGAGGCTGTCTTTGTTAGAGGCCCATCAGGCATGCATGGATGGGCTCCACAGACAAATCATGGTTCGCCTTTAGTGCCCTCTTCTGCCCCTTTTTTAACCTTTTATTTCAGTGGGCGGGACTTGTTTTGGGTGGAGCGGCTGGGAAGGGGTTTTGCCAGACTTTTCTACTTTTTGTGTTATACTTATAAAATGGACATTTGTACAATTTTTGGGGGACATTGGTTGGGGAAAGGCACAATTGTTTGAAGATAGGGGCGGGCCAGTTGTGGGTGGAAGGGGTGCATTTTTATTTTTGTTAGGGATGAGGAAAATAAATACTTATTTACAGTTGTTTATGCCTAAAATCTTGTTGGGGTGTTTTACTTAACACTGCTGCCTTTACACAGAGTGTTTTTCATATCTGCTGATGGTGTATAACAATTATTTATGCGGTTAGGTTAAAATAGGTTAAAAAATAGGTTAAAAAAAGGTTCTTAATAACTGTAAAGAAGTCCCAAATTGGAGAGGTCAACTTTTTAATATTTGGACCACTGTCAATGTTGAAGAAGTGGCAGTAGATGGATGTTGTTTTCATGACATTTGCCTCTCTGCAGTTCCGTCTTCTAATGAGGTGGCTGTGGATGTAGGTTGCTCCTGGGTCCTTGTAAATATGGAAGCTGGTGGAGGTGGTGGTGTCTGTGCCACATCCCTCAGAGAAGGTTGTGAAAATGGGGTAATGTTTGACTCCACTGGTGCTGGGCTAACATCCATGATGACTGGCTCGTCGTCAGGCTCGTCATCCTCCTCTTCTTCATCCATAATCTTTCAGGAATATTCCTTTTCACTCCTTGCCTCTCCTGGCATGTCTCAGACAGAGGTGACATCCAAGTGGGGTCTTGATCATCAGAAGGGGGGCTTGAAGAAGAAGATGGCGGAGATCTGGGAGACATGGTTCTTGTGAAAAGGGGGCTTCTTCAGCTTCCTTAACATGAAGCTCAACATCCTGATGTGCTCCTACTTCAAGAGAAACTGCTATTGCTGGCTGTTGCTGTCCACTGACCTGAGTTTCGGGCAACGATTGAGGCTACTTTGAGAAGGACATAAGTCCAATTCAACATCACTGCTCATCAGTGTTCCTGTAATTAGAGATGTTGCTTCTGTGTCAGACATGGTCTTAAGCCTCGTTTCGAATAGGACCGCTCATGTAGGAGTGCTGCTCCAAACATGCTCCCAAAGTGGCTGGTGCAGCATGCACAGGTTTTTGCCCAAAAAATGTCTGGGGTGACATAACAGTGATGGGAAGCTACTTCTTGTCACTGGCCACTTTGTTGGTAGCAGATTTCCTTGGGGTCATCTTGAAGCTGTCAGTTGGCAGTAGCACTTAGCTTTACAAGCTGAAGAGATGTCCGTGTGGTCATGAGTGTGATCATGCGTCATGTCGTGCACAGGCCTTCTGTCTGGCAATACTATGGGTGATATCTCTTTCTCTTTGTGCACCTCAAAGCAAACATGCACGAAAATAAATAATTATGGAATATGGTGTATCCATTCATAAAACCACACCAACATTAACTTTATTATCATGTACACTCATGAAGGATAAGAAAGAGCAACAACTACAACATACAGATTGTAACTGTTAGCTTTATCTGCATCAAGTTGGCATGTGGCACTCAGGCAGGTGCTGGAATAATAATCCTTGAATAATGTAATGTAGTGCAACTGTACACATATAGCAGTCAAGGGGCTATTGGGAAAAATGGAAACACATTTAAAAAAAAAAAAAATTCATTTAAAAAAAATCTAAAATCAAGAAAAAAATAGTCAAATAATATTATCATACTGTTGTTAAAAAAATGAAATAAAATAAAGTTTGTGAAACAAATTACAAAAAAAGAATAACATTTAAAAAATATATATATATTTCAATTGCTAATGTACTAGGGGAAGGGGACTACCATGAAAAACTGCAGGGATTTTGGAGGCAAGGAGTGGTGGAGGTGAAAAATAAAAAATGCAAAAAAAGTATTTAATAAAATATCAAAAACTGTTCATACAGTACATTTAGTAATAAGTATTGACCTACTAGGCCTGAATATTAACACACAAAGGTGCATATTTATACTCCGTCTGCGCCGATTGTGCGTCAAAAATTTTGACGCACAATCAGCGCAAACGTTGCCCCGTATTTAAACTTTGACGGCCGAGCCCGCGGATGACAAAATTCCGCCGTGTGCGTAATTTTTTGGATGCGGCAACCCGTCTTGCGTTAATTATATGCAAGGTAGGCGTTCCCGTCCAAAAAATGGCTTTAACGGCCGTGCGTTGTATTTATGCTTTCGGGCAAAAATGACGCACGGCCGGGAGGCGGAGCCAGAAATTGACGCACAGCCCGATTTGCGTCAAAATTTAACGCCTGGGTCAGGGCAGGCGTTAAAATGGGGCAAACACACCTGTATTTAATCAGAACACACAGAACAAACAGCAGAGTAGCAGAGCAGCGACAGGGAGCCATGGAGGTGATTCTAATCCAGCGTCCACGCAGACGCAGAGCCCAGCAGCAACAACAGCAGCTACAACAACACCAGCAGGGACCCCAAAGGCAGCGCAGAAGGCAGGAGAGGATATTCCGCGGCAGAGCCACCCTTCAGGGCCTCAGGGAACACGACATCATCCAGAGGTACCGGTTGAACTGGCAGGCCATTAAGCAGCTGCTGCGCAACATTGAACCGAAGTTGGCCCCCACTTTGGTGACACCCCGCACCATCCCAACAGAAACCAAGCTGCTTGCCGTACTTCATATGCTGGCAAGTGGCTCTTTCCAAACAACTGGTGCCCGTTTGCGAGTGCAAAACAGTGGTCTGCAATGCATGAAAGGCATTTGCAGACCACAAAGCAGAAATCGCTAAAATAACGATTTTTTGCGTTGCAACCTGGGTTTTGCGAATCGCAATTTGGGATTCGCAAAATCCACATCGCAAGGCAATGCTGCAAAAAATCGCAAATTGCGATTTTTCGCAGAATGGCATTTTGCACATGCAAAATACCATGGACTGTAACCAGGTGGTAACCTGGTGCAAAATGTAAAAATGCATTTAAAATGCATTTTTAAATTGAACATGTAAAGCACACATGCCCTTTTGGCATGTGTGCACCTTACATGTCCCCCAAAACATTGTTGGGGTGCAGCAGAGGGGGCCATAGGCCCCCAGCACCCTGGGGATTTGCATTTCCAAAATTGCGATTTCTGGTTCAGAAATCGCAATTTTGGAATATGCAAAAAATTTGCAGCTATGGGCCAACAGGCCCATAGCTGCGAATGGGGCCGGTATCGCAATTTGCGATTCAGTAATAGCATTTGCGATTTTTAAGAAATCGCTATTACCGAATCGCAAATGTGATACATGGCACTTTGCTAGTCGGTAATAGCGATTTCTTAAAAATCGCTATTACCGAATCGCAAAGGGCCGCGATGATACATCTGGCCCCTTATGTAGGTGATGAGGAGGATGATATGCTGCATGGGTGGGTGAAGGATGGATGAAAGGGTATGCAGGTGAAAGGATGCCAGCCAAGGTGGGTGAAAGGGTATGGGTGAAAGGATTCCATGCCTAGATGGGCGAACGGACTCCTTGGTGGTTTAGATCTCTTGGATGGGGAAAGGGTGAAAAGATACATGAGTGGTTATTCGTAAATGGATGTTGGTGAAAGGTTAGTAGAGAGCCATGGTTGAAATTTGGATGGTTTTAAATGGTGAAGGACTGGATGAGAGAAAGTAAAGCTTAAATGGTGTGTTTCAAAGCCAAGTGTGAAGAATAAGAGTACTAGAAGAAGAAATTTGCAATGGTAAATAGATAAATGCTTGGAATGAAGAAGCAAGGGAACTCTTCTGGACAGGGGTGTTCTTCTCACCTACTTTACTTGCTTGGAATGGTTTTTATCAAAGGTTTGATTCAAAGGGTTCAATGGTATTTCAAAATATTCCCTTGACTCACAGTATTTTTCAAGCAAGGCAGGTAATATGTATCCCAGCATTCATTAACCATCACCTCCCTCCCTCATTATGGCCTTTCATCAGTGAGACCCATGATGACCTAACAGCTGCATGATTCAATTCAGCAGAATCGGCACTGCAATGTTGGCTGCAGAATGTGTGTCTGTCTGTTTAAGTTAAGTTAATATGTCAAGCATGTTTCAATGCATGGCAATGTAAAAATAAGGTGTGTTTCCGTTTCCTCCCAGTGCCCGCTGGGTCAGTCGCGTCCTAGCACTTCACTCCTTTAATCTTTCTGAAGTTCTGTCCCAGACTTCTGAATAATTTTAAAAATCCAATCTTTGCTTGCGTCACATTTTTCTATCCAAGTAATATAAATATAATTCATTATGGCTTCCATAAGGTATTTACTTCTGTTTTAATTTTTCCCTCTCAATATTTGCCAAACACAGTGAGTCACACTACTAGCCAAACCTTAGGCACATAATGATGATGATGATGAGGAATTGATTGATCAGTAAAGTGTGTACTGTACCTACCCATCGAATCCCTTCTACCTGACCCTGCAGTTGAGTAAGTTAAGAAGATTCTTTTCCTTATTGCAAAGCAAATGTATTTTTTTGGAAAAAATTAGTTATTACAAAGTGTGGTGGAGGAGTGGTGTGAGGACAGTGAGTAAAGGGATACATAAGTAAGTGCCTTGATTTTCCTGAATGGGATAGTCTGTGACGGTGCAAATGCACCAAATAACAGTTATATATATATCCCATTCCTTAATCCTTTCCCTGTACTGCAGTGCATCGCTTTTCAACTGCCAACTTATTGCAGACAGGATGTCTGCATGATTGATTTTATTATACTACATGGCATGTTTCTTTCTTAGTATTCATCAGCCTTGTAGTCTGGGTACAAAGAAAAACAGGGAAAATTGGAATAAGATCATTTTCTAGTAGAGGTGCCCCAGCTGCAGACAGTAACAAGTACAACTAGATTGTCAGCTGAGCTTGCAATTCCACCATTAATTTAGCACAACAGGAGAGAGAAGAATACGTGTACTCCATAGTGCATAATGGTTGTGACTCTTATCACTTTAAAATTGAATGGCCTGAGGTGACCACCAAACGTACTGCTAGTGTGCCACTAAACTACATGCTTTTAAACAAGTGTTATGCTCAGAGCATTGTTTACAATTTCTCTTTTTTCTTTCTTGATATAGCTATTCCTACAGGTCCACCATACCGGCAGTAAATAGCAGCCTGGCTGCATCAGCAGAACCTGAATGCCGTACAGGCTGACTCCAGTGGCTGGTGGTCCTCGAGGAAAAGGAGGAGGAGGTGGCAGCAGCAGTTGCTGCCAGTACTCAGGGCCCCAGCCAGGCCCCAGCACCTCCAGCCCAACATCACAGGCATTGCAGTGCCAGGGCAGCCGCCCGTCACCATATATCATCCCTGCTGCCCCCCCTTGGACATCATCTTCCAACTCTGTGTCCTTCAGAGGCTGTCTTTGTTAGAGGCCCATCAGGCATGCATGGAGGGGCTCCACAGACAAATCATGGTTCGCCTTTAGTGCCCTCTTCTGCCCCTTTTTTAACCTTTTATTTCAGTGGGCGGGACTTGTTTTGGGTGGAGCGGCTGGTAAGGGGTTTTGCCAGACTTTTCTACTTTTTGTGTTATACTTATAAAATGGACATTTGTACAATTTTTGGGGGACATTGGTTGGGGAAAGGCACAATTGTTTGAAGATAGGGGCGGGCCAGTTGTGGGTGGAAGGGGTGCATTTTTATTTTTGTTAGGGATGAGGAAAATAAATACTTATTTACAGTTGTTTATGCCTAAAATCTTGTTGGGGTGTTTTACTTAACACTGCTGCCTTTACACAGAGTGTTTTTCATATCTGCTGATGGTGTATAACAATTATTTATGCGGTTAGGTTAAAATAGGTTAAAAAATAGGTTAAAAAAAGGTTCTTAATAACTGTAAAGAAGTCCCAAATTGGAGAGGTCAACTTTTTAATATTTGGACCACTGTCAATGTTGAAGAAGTGGCAGTAGATGGATGTTGTTTTCATGACATTTGCCTCTCTGCAGTTCCGTCTTCTAATGAGGTGGCTGTGGATGTAGGTTGCTCCTGGGTCCTTGTAAATATGGAAGCTGGTGGAGGTGGTGGTGTCTGTGCCACATCCCTCAGAGAAGGTTGTGAAAATGGGGTAATGTTTGACTCCACTGGTGCTGGGCTAACATCCATGATGACTGGCTCGTCGTCAGGCTCGTCATTCTCCTCTTCTTCATCCATAAGCTTTCAGGAATATTCCTTTTCACTCCTTGCCTCTCCTGGCATGTCTCAGACAGAGGTGACATCCAAGTGGGGTCTTGATCATCAGAAGGGGGGCTTGAAGAAGAAGATGGCGGAGATCTGGGAGACATGGTTCTTGTGAAAAGGGGGCTTCTTCAGCTTCCTTAACATGAAGCTCAACATCCTGATGTGCTCCTACTTCAAGAGAAACTGCTATTGCTGGCTGTTGCTGTCCACTGACCTGAGTTTCGGGCAACGATTGAGGCTACTTTGAGAAGGACATAAGTCCAATTCAACATCACTGCTCATCAGTGTTCCTGTAATTAGAGATGTTGCTTCTGTGTCAGACATGGTCTTAAGCCTCGTTTCGAAAAAGGACCGCTCATGTAGGAGTGCTGCTCCAAACATGCTCCCAAAGTGGCTGGTGCAGCATGCACAGGTTTTTGCCCAAAAAATGTCTGGGGTGACATAACAGTGATGGGAAGCTACTTCTTGTCACTGGCCACTTTGTTGGTAGCAGATTTCCTTGGGGTCATCTTGAAGCTGTCAGTTGGCAGTAGCACTTAGCTTTACAAGCTGAAGAGATGTCCGTGTGGTCATGAGTGTGATCATGCGTCATGTCGTGCACAGGCCTTCTGTCTGGCAATACTATGGGTGATATCTCTTTCTCTTTGTGCACCTCAAAGCAAACATGCACGAAAATAAATAATTATGGAATATGGTGTATCCATTCATAAAACCACACCAACATTAACTTTATTATCATGTACACTCATGAAGGATAAGAAAGAGCAACAACTACAACATACAGATTGTAACTGTTAGCTTTATCTGCATCAAGTTGGCATGTGGCACTCAGGCAGGTGCTGGAATAATAATCCTTGAATAATGTAATGTAGTGCAACTGTACACATATAGCAGTCAAGGGGCTATTGGGAAAAATGGAAACACATTTAAAAAAAAAAAAAATTCATTAAAAAAAAATCTAAAATCGAGAAAAAAATATTCAAATAATATTATCATACTGTTGTTAAAAAAATGAAATAAAATAAAGTTTGTGAAACAAATTACAAAAAAAGAATAACATTTAAAAAATATATATATATTTCAATTGCTAATGTACTAGGGGAAGGGGACTACCATGAAAAACTGCAGGGATTTTGGAGGCAAGGAGTGGTGGAGGTGAAAAATAAAAAATGCAAAAAAAGTATTTAATAAAATATCAAAAACTGTTCATACAGTACATTTAGTAATAAGTATTGACCTACTAGGCCTGAATATTAACACACAAAGGTGCATATTTATACTCCGTCTGCGCCGATTGTGCGTCAAAAAATTTGACGCACAATCAGCGCAAACGTTGCCCCGTATTTAAACTTTGACGGCCGAGTCCCCGGATGACAAAATTCCGCCGTGTGCGTAATTTTTTGGATGCGGCAACCCGTCTTGCGTTAATTATATGCAAGGTAGGCGTTCCCGTCCAAAAAATGGCTTTAACGGCCGTGCGTTGTATTTATGCTTTCGGGCAAAAATGACGCACGGCCGGGAGGCGGAGCCAGAAATTGACGCACAGCCCGATTTGCGTCAAAATTTAACGCCTGGCTCAGGGTAGGCGTTAAAATGGGGCAAACACACCTGTATTTAATCAGAACACACAGAACAAACAGCAGAGTAGCAGAGCAGCGACAGGGAGCCATGGAGGTGATTCTAATCCAGCGTCCACGCAGACGCAGAGCCCAGCAGCAACAACAGCAGCTACAACAACACCAGCAGGGACCCCAAAGGCAGCGCAGAAGGCAGGAGAGGATATTCCGCGGCAGAGCCACCCTTCAGGGCCTCAGGGAACACGACATCATCCAGAGGTACCGGTTGAACTGGCAGGCCATTAAGCAGCTGCTGCGCAACATTGAACCGAAGTTGGCCCCCACTTTGGTGACACCCCGCACCATCCCAACAGAAACCAAGCTGCTTGCCGTACTTCATATGCTGGCAAGTGGCTCTTTCCAAACAACTGGTGCCCGTTTGCGAGTGCAAAACAGTGGTCTGCAATGCATGAAAGGCATTTGCAGACCACAAAGCAGAAATCGCTAAAATAACGATTTTTTGCGTTGCAACCTGGGTTTTGCGAATCGCAATTTGGGATTCGCAAAATCCACATCGCAAGGCAATGCTGCAAAAAATCGCAAATTGCGATTTTTCGCAGAATGGCATTTTGCACATGCAAAATACCATGGACTGTAACCAGGTGGTAACCTGGTGCAAAATGTAAAAATGCATTTAAAATGCATTTTTAAATTGAACATGTAAAGCACACATGCCCTTTTGGCATGTGTGCACCTTACATGTTCCCCAAAACATTGTTGGGGTGCAGCAGAGGGGGCCATAGGCCCCCAGCACCCTGGGGATTTGCATTTCCAAAATTGCGATTTCTGGTTCAGAAATCGCAATTTTGGAATATGCAAAAAATTTGCAGCTATGGGCCAACAGGCCCATAGCTGCGAATGGGGCCGGTATCGCAATTTGCGATTCAGTAATAGCATTTGCGATTTTTAAGAAATCGCTATTACCGAATCGCAAATGTGATACATGGCACTTTGCTAGTCGGTAATAGCGATTTCTTAAAAATCGCTATTACCGAATCGCAAAGGGCCGCGATGATACATCTGGCCCCTTATGTAGGTGATGAGGAGGATGATATGCTGCATGGGTGGGTGAAGGATGGATGAAAGGGTATGCAGGTGAAAGGATGCCAGCCAAGGTGGGTGAAAGGGTATGGGTGAAAGGATTCCATGCCTAGATGGGCGAACGGACTCCTTGGTGGTTTAGATCTCTTGGATGGGTGAAAGGGTGAAAAGATACATGAGTGGTTATTCGTAAATGGATGTTGGTGAAAGGTTAGTAGAGAGCCATGGTTGAAATTTGGATGGTTTTAAATGGTGAAGGACTGGATGAGAGAAAGTAAAGCTTAAATGGTGTGTTTCAAAGCCAAGTGTGAAGAATAAGAGTACTAGAAGAAGAAATTTGCAATGGTAAATAGATAAATGCTTGGAATGAAGAAGCAAGGGAACTCTTCTGGACAGGGGTGTTCTTCTCACCTACTTTACTTGCTTGGAATGGTTTTTATCAAAGGTTTGATTCAAAGGGTTCAATGGTATTTCAAAATATTCCCTTGACTCACAGTATTTTTCAAGCAAGGCAGGTAATATGTATCCCAGCATTCATTAACCATCACCTCCCTCCCTCATTATGGCCTTTCATCAGTGTGACCCATGATGACCTAACAGCTGCATGATTCAATTCAGCAGAATCGGCACTGCAATGTTGGCTGCAGAATGTGTGTCTGTCTGTTTAAGTTAAGTTAATATGACAAGCATGTTTCAATGCATGGCAATGTAAAAATAAGGTGTGTTTCCGTTTCCTCCCAGTGCCCGCTGGGTCAGTCGCGTCCTAGCACTTCACTCCTTTAATCTTTCTGAAGTTCTGTCCCAGACTTCTGAATAATTTGAAAAATCCAATCTTTGCTTGCATCACATTTTTCTATCCAAGTAATATAAATATAATTCATTATGGCTTCCATAACGTATTTACTTCTGTTTTAATTTTTCCCTCTCAATATTTGCCAAACACAGTGAGTCGCACTACTAGCCAAACCTTAGGCACATAATGATGATGATGATGAGGAATTGATTGATCAGTAAAGTGTGTACTGTACCTACCCATCGAATCCCTTCTACCTGACCCTGCAGTTTAGTAAGTTAAGAAGATTCTTTTCCTTATTGCAAAGCAAATGTATTTTTTTGGAAAAAATTAGTTATTACAAAGTGTGGTGGAGGAGTGGCGTGAGGACAGTGAGTAAAGGGATACATAAGTAAGTGCATTGATTTTCCTGAATGGGATAGTCTGTGACGGTGCAAATGCACCAAATAACATTTATATATATATCCCATTCCTTAATCCTTTCCCTGTACTGCAGTGCATCGCTTTTCAACTGCCAACTTATTGCAGACAGGATGTCTGCATGATTGATTTTATTATACTACATGGCATGTTTCTTTCTTAGTATTCATCAGCCTTGTAGTCTGGGTACAAAGAAAAACAGGGAAAATTGGAATAAGATAATTTTCTAGTAGAAGTGCCCCAGCTGCAGACAGTAACAAGTACAACTAGATTGTCAGCTGAGCTTGCAATTCCACCATTAATTTAGCACAACAGGAGAGAGAAGAATACGTGTACTCCATAGTGCATAATGGTTGTGACTCTTATCACTTTAAAATTGAATGGCCTGAGGTGACCACCAAACGTACTGCTACTGTGCCACTAAACTACATGATTTTAAACAAGTGTTATGCTCAGAGCATTGTTTACAATTTCTCTTTTTTCTTTCTTGATATAGCTATTCCTACAGGTCCACCATACCGGCAGTAAATAGCAGCCCGGCTGCATCAGCAGAACCTGAATGCCGTACAGGCTGACTCCAGTGGCTGGTGGTCCTCGAGGAAAAGGAGGAGGAGGTGGCAGCAGCAGTTGCTGCCAGTACTCAGGGCCCCAGCCAGGCCCCAGCACCTCCAGCCCAACATCACAGGCATTGCAGTGCCAGGGCAGCCGCCCGTCACCATATATCATCCCTGCTGCCCCCCCTTGGACATCATCTTCCAACTCTGTGTCCTTCAGAGGCTGTCTTTGTTAGAGGCCCATCAGGCATGCATGGAGGGGCTCCACAGACAAATCATGGTTCGCCTTTAGTGCCCTCTTCTGCCCCTTTTTTAACCTTTTATTTCAGTGGGCGGGACTTGTTTTGGGTGGAGCGGCTGGTAAGGGGTTTTGCCAGACTTTTCTACTTTTTGTGTTATACTTATAAAATGGACATTTGTACAATTTTTTGGGGACATTGGTTGGGGAAAGGCACAATTGTTTGAAGAAAGGGCCGGGCCAGTTGTGGGTGGAAGGGGTGCATTTTTATTTTTGTTAGGGATGAGGAAAATAAATACTTATTTACAGTTGTTTATGCCTAAAATCTTGTTGGGGTGTTTTACTTAACACTGCTGCCTTTACACAGAGTGTTTTTCATATCTGCTGATGGTGTATAACAATTATTTATGCGGTTAGGTTAAAATAGGTTAAAAAATAGGTTAAAAAAAGGTTCTTAATAACTGTAAAGAAGTCCCAAATTGGAGAGGTCAACTTTTTAATATTTGGACCACTGTCAATGTTGAAGAAGTGGCAGTAGATGGATGTTTTTTTGATGACATTTGCCTCTCTGCAGTTCCGTCTTCTAATGAGGTGGCTGTGGATGTAGGTTGCTCCTGGGTCCTTGTAAATATGGAAGCTGGTGGAGGTGGTGGTGTCTGTGCCACATCCCTCAGAGAAGGTTGTGAAAATGGGGTAATGTTTGACTCCACTGATGCTGGGCTAACATCCATGATGACTGGCTCGTCGTCAGGCTTGTCATCCTCCTCTTCTTCATCCATAAGCTTTCAGGAATATTCCTTTTCACTCCTTGCCTCTCCTGGCATGTCTCAGACAGAGGTGACATCCAAGTGGGGTCTTGATCATCAGAAGGGGGCTTGAAGAAGAAGATGGCGGAGATCTGGGAGATATGGTTCTTGTGAAAAGGGGGCTTCTTCAGCTTCCTTAACATGAAGCTCAACATCCTGATGTGCTCCTACTTCAAGAGAAACTGCTATTGCTGGCTGTTGCTGTCCACTGACCTGAGTTTCGGGCAACGATTGAGGCTACTTTGAGAAGGACATAAGTCCAATTCAACATCACTGCTCATCAGTGTTCCTGTAATTAGAGATGTTGCTTCTGTGTCAGACATGGTCTTAAGCCTCGTTTCGAATAGGACCGCTCATGTAGGTGTGCTGCTCCAAACATGCTCCCAAAGTGGCTGGTGCAGCATGCACAGGTTTTTGCCCAAAAAATGTCTGGGGTGACATAACAGTGATGGGAAGCTACTTCTTGTCACTGGCCACTTTGTTGGTAGCAGATTTCCTTGGGGTCATCTTGAAGCTGTCAGTTGGCAGTAGCACTTAGCTTTACAAGCTGAAGAGATGTCCGTGTGGTCATGAGTGTGATCATGCGTCATGTCGTGCACAGGCCTTCTGTCTGGCAATACTATGGGTGATATCTCTTTCTCTTTGTGCACCTCAAAGCAAACATGCACGAAAATAAATAATTATGGAATATGGTGTATCCATTCATAAAACCACACCAACATTAACTTTATTATCATGTACACTCATGAAGGATAAGAAAGAGCAACAACTACAACATACCGATTGTAACTGTTAGCTTTATCTGCATCAAGTTGGCATGTGGCACTCAGGCAGGTGCTGGAATAATAATCCTTGAATAATGTAATGTAGTGCAACTGTACACATATAGCAGTCAAGGGGCTATTGGGAAAAATTGAAACACATTTTTTTTTAAAAAAATGTAATTTAAAAAAAATCTAAAATCAAGAAAAAAATAGTCAAATAATATTATCATACTGTTGTTAAAAAAATGAAATAAAATAAAGTTTGTGAAACAAATTACAAAAAAAGAATAACATTAAAAAAATATATATATATTTCAATTGCTAATGTACTAGGGGAAGGGGACTACCATGAAAAACTTCAGGGATTTTGGAGGCAAGGAGTGGTGGAGGTGAAAAATAAAAAATGCAAAAAAAGTATTTAATAAAATATCAAAAAACTGTTCATACAGTACATTTAGTAATAAGTATTGACCTACTAGGCCTGAATATTAACACACAAAGGTGCATATTTATACTCCGTCTGCGCCTATTGTGCGTCAAAAATTTTGACGCACAATCAGCGCAAACGTTGCCCCGTATTTAAACTTTGACGGCCGAGCCCGCGGATGACAAAATTCCGCTGTGTGCGCCATTTTTTGGATGCGTCAACCCGCCTTGCGTTAATTATATGCAAGGTAGGCGTTCCCGTCCAAAAAATGGCTTTAACGGCCGTGCGTTGTATTTATGCTTTCGGGCAAAAATGACGCACGGCCGGGAGGCGGAGCCAGAAAATGACGCACAGCCCGATTTGCGTCAAAATTTAACGCCTGGGTCAGGGCAGGCGTTAAAATGGGGCAAACACACCTGTATTTAATCAGAACACACAGAACAAACAGCAGAGTAGCAGAGCAGTGACAGGGAGCCATGGAGGTGATTCTAATCCAGCGTCCACGCAGACGCAGAGCCCAGCAGCAACAACAGCAGCTACAACAACACCAGCAGGGACCCCAAAGGCAGCGCAGAAGGCAGGAGAGGATATTCCGCGGCAGAACCACCCTTCAGGGCCTCAGGGAACACGACATCATCCAGAGGTACCGGTTGAACTGGCAGGCCATTAAGCAGCTGCTGCGCAACATTGAACCGAAGTTGGCCCCCACTTTGGTGACACCCCGCACCATCCCAACAGAAACCAAGCTGCTTGCCGTACTTCATATGCTGGCAAGTGGCTCTTTCCAAACAACTGGTGCCCTGGTTGGCGGAATATCACAGCCATCATTCTCCGCCTTTTTGCCCAAAGTACTGGATGCCATCATTGGACTGACACCCTGCCACATCTGCTTCCCTACCACACTGCAGAAGCAGCAGGAAACAAAGCAGGGGTTCTACCTCATCAGTGGCTTCCCACATGTCCTTGGTGCAATCGACTGCACACATGTACGCCTTGTGCCACCTGCTGCAACTGAACACCTCTACCGCAACCTGAAGCACACACATTCCATCAACGTGCAGGCCATAGTCGATCACCAGGGATTGATCACCAACATCGTGGCTAAATATCCTGGGAGTGTCCATGACTCATACATCTTCCGTCACTGCACCATCAATGAACACTTACAGGATGGACGGTATGGCAATGGACTACTTGTTGGTAAGTACAAAAACCTACTAATATACACACTGCACAGCAACCCTCTAGGACACACAACACATACACCACAACAGCAGCATGTGAACAGGAACATACTGAGGTCGTGACATCGCTAGCTATGTTTCTTAGGTCACCATTGAACCTGTCACAAATCGGAAATTACTGTACAGCCTAATCTTAAGACGTCAAAGATCACAACGTGTGGAGTGCGTTGCCCAAATGTCACATTGCAAAATGTAAGTGTCCCAATGACCTTTACATTAATCCATTGCATAAGTCTAAAGGTATGGGATGTCCAGGGTACATTGATATGAACGTGTTAAAAACACTGTAAATTTTAACTGTGTATGGAACTATCATCTCACCCCCAGTGAAGACACACGGACACCTGTATCACAAGTCACAATGTTAGGGAGGGCACACTGTACTGCAAATCCCAAAACATACTGCTGACAAACGGTTAGCAGACAAACACTTGTTCAGCCAAGGAAACAACACAATGCAGATGGTACATCCTACAAGTCTAGGATGCTACATTATTACACAAAAGAGTCACAGACAACACAAGACAACTACTGCCATGAAAGGTCATTTCAATAGTGCCAGCTACATCAACATGATCCCAATCATTTTCTCTTGCAGCTGATCAGGGGTATGGCATCCAGCCATGGATTATGACACTATTTGGCAACCCAAGTACTGCTTCAGAGCGTGCCTACAACGACGCACATAGGAGGACATGCAGCATTGTCGAGAAGACCTTTGGCATCCTCAAGTCAAGGTTCCGGTGCCTCAACATCACTGGTGGTAGCCTCCTATATTCCCCGGAGATGGTCTGTAGGATCATCCTAACATGTGCAATATTGCACAGCATTTGCATCAAAAGGAACATTCCCCTCCTGGAACCAGAGCCACACATGCCTGAAGAGGAGGAAGAGGAGGATGCTGGTCTGCAACATGAGGGGGAACTACAGAACACGGCCGCTGGTATACGCAGGCGGCAACAGATCGTCAACAATTTATTTTGAATATGATCACCTTCACCACTTTAGTTAACAAATTTAAATAAGCACCTATTATAATCACCATATAATGGTCTGGCTATTCCTTTTTGCACACCTTCATCTCTACTTATCAGAATAAGAGTGTTGCCTCATGGAGCATTGCTGATATACTGAGTAAGACACTGAACATCCCAGAGCTAATGTGATGCCTAACATACAATGGTCACATACACACACACTCTTAATGACATATATCATGTACATTTCTCCTTTGAAGGCCAATAGCAGAGGACCACAACTATTTCACACATACATGTTGAAATCAAGGTCCAACGCAGCATATGGCACACAACTAAGACACCATCACTCAATAAGGGGAAAACAAGCCTTATACATGAGGCAGTCAATGTGCTTTGGCATCAGTAACAGGAATGCCTGACCAGACCCTTGACAGCAGTAAGTCCAAGTGCATCCAATATTTGCAAGGAATATCTGTGACCAGAGTCCCATAGAAGCAGAACATAAACAGCACAAGTGCCACACATATGAGCAGCATTGCACACATGACATTCCATGTACATGTCAGCCCATTTCCTAACTCCTGACACACCCATGCACCTGGTCACAACCCACATGTCGGAAGAGGTCCCTGGAATACTAAGATGTGTACCCTGATATTCCCTCCTCTACACACACAGACCAACATTAGCAAACCAGTGTGCTACACCCTTTCCTATGGTATGCCATTGTCATAGAACATCTGACTGAAAGAACGTCAGGTTAATTTATACACTGTCTTCTAGTTTCAAAGCCCTGTTAGCACATGTAGATTGCTTCCCCTGTGAAAATGTCTGTTGGCCCTTAGAATGCAAGTCTCACCTACAGGACTGGTGAGAAACAGATGCAGCTCACAACTGTGATCACCTCCATGCACACCACCCATTTCAAAAAGCACTGCCCCTGCTGATGCCTGGAACAGCATAGGAGTTGCCATTATGTCAAATACACCGTTAAGCATTGATACTAATTAAGCCGTGTAACACAGCCACTGGGTTCATTTGTCACCTTCAAAAACACAGGCCATACACAGTTTGACATGTCAGCTCTCTAGTTTGTCCTCCAAACAGTCTTAGTCAGACCATTGATTATGTAACTTGTCAAGTAGCTGGATCCTGAATCACCTTGCATTCTGTCAGCCTGACTGGCAACTGTCTGTGCGTCACACTAAAGTATCCCTGTGTCTACATATGTACCACACTTGCGTTAGCAAACCTCTCATTCATCAGGGGGTATTGGGCATGGCCTTCTTCAATGCATACACAAATACATTGTATAGCATCATCTGCCTTTTAACTGTACCATTTGAGTTACATCCTCTTGGAAAAGCAAAATTCATGGCCAATCCCTTGTCTGGGTTGCATTTATGCATGAATGACAAAGTGTGACAGTGTCCCAGGGCCGTAGGCGGGGATTGGGTACGGGGCTTTCAGCACAACCAGCAACCTCTGATAATGTCCATGAAAAATACACAAATGTCAGGACCATGACAGTTCACACACAGAATCACAGTGCTCACAACATAGTGATGGGCCGTGTGTGGTGAATAGCTGCGAGAATAATCAGCACAGAGGCTATGATGTTCCCAGATGCAGTGGGAAGTGCAGAGGCCAACCTGTGTGCAAACGTTGTAATGACACCTGCTGGAACATGACACCTGAGACATTATCTGGACTGTCTCATTACACGTCTTTAGTGACAGGGTGGGACCATCCAAATTTTGGTTCACATGTCCACATCCACTTTACTCACATTGATCAACCAAGGATACTCAGTAGATACAGGAATAGCTGCCACTGACTCATGATGAGTCCTGGACCGAACTGTGACAAATTACACCCCAAACAATATACAGGATCATCATTGGACCACACACATGAACAAGACACCTATGTGCAATTGATCCCTGGCAATATGTGGACAGGTGCTGTCTTGTATGCTGGTCCACCACAGCCACTTGATTGTTGGGGCTCACTTCGATGGCCTCAACTGTGGTGTCATCATACATTTGAGATTCACCCTTGTCTGTCTGTGCAAACAACATAGTACCCACTTCTTCAATGCATGTGTATGACTCACTGTGGGATTCACCAACTAGTGCCTAGGAAGCTCTTACCAATACTCTCGGACATAGGATGTAGAAAATGTGGACCATTGACATGAACAAGCGTCTGCCATCCATCTGGTGCATGCTATGTCACATGTGGTGTCTACGTGACCCTAAATCTTGGAAGTCCACTTTACGGGTGTTGTTACATGTATGACTAACACACGCCCTTGCTCATTTCCACAATGACTTGCATCTAAGGATTGGACACATGGACGTCACATTCATACAAGCATATGTACAAATATGCTTCATGTGATACACACACACTTGGTCAACAAATACATTAGTTGCCAAAGCACACACTTTGAGCCCAAGGCATTTAGGTATTGTACATATGTGCGTCACATTGCTATCCTCTCCTTATGCCAAACATGCACAATTTCTGCAACACATATATGTAGGCCACACTTATGACCAACTATTGCGTCAGCCAACCGTAAAAATACTGTGAAGGGAGTAGCAGATCATGGTCCGCTGCAGTATGATGTCACAAATGTGAACATACACCATCAACACCATACTGTCTTCAATCAGCCTATCTCTGATGTGTCCCAAATGTAACATAACCAAAAAACAAGAAAATTTGCCCAAAACCAGTTAATTCACTGTAATTTTGACGTCCCTAGCGTTATGCCTAATTTTTTGTCTACCAAAACTGTATTTGCGTCATTTTTTTGGACGTACAGGAGTGAAATTTAGCCCCCCATCCAGATATTTGTACAGGCCATGTACTATTATGTGGATGCGGGCTAATTTTCACTTCTGTGCGTCAAAAAAAATGACGCAAATACAGTTTTGGTAAACAAAAAATTATGCATAACGCGAAAAAGGCGGGACTCTTCATACAGGAAGTGATGTAATAGGATATCCTGTTTACAGATCATGTACAGTGGGTGTACTTTCACTTTCACTTTGCAGTCTATGATCCTTCTAGACTGTGTGGCTGTGTAGAGAGTGCTGTCCTAAGATTTTGTGCTTTTATGTCCTGTGTGCTATCTGTACTGTCAATTTGTGAAATAAATATTGTTGCTGTATACTGTACTACTGTGTTTTGTCTACATTTGTCCATTTATCTTGTGTTTTTGTTGTTTGTGGGAGTCTGTTGTGGGTAGTGTTAGTTTGGGGATAGTTGGGCTCTTTTAGTGGTTAAGTTTACTTTTCATCTGTCTTTGTACCCCTACTTTCCCACTTTTCCCCTTTCTATTTGTTTTACCCCTATTCCCTTTCACTTCCAAGTATGTCAGGTAGGCCACGTCTTGGCAGGATGGGGGAAGAGGAGTTGGGGGGTTCATCTGGCTTGTGTTGCATTTCTTGACGCTCATGATCCAGGCAGGGGGCAGGGTGATACAGGGGTATCCAACAGAGGCGTGCAGAATCCGGTGGGGAAAGGTGCTGCATCACCTGCAGCATGTGCATGCCAGCCAGAGGAGTGAACACCACCTGAAGCACCGGTGGGCTGACCTCATCACCAGGGAGCAGGATCTCTTGGACCACCTGGGAATCATGATTGGTGGCACTGTTGGTGAGTACGAATCATGTTAATGTGCACGATTAAATGCTCTGTAGTGACATAAGGAGATTGGTACAATGTCTGCCAGCTAACTTGCTGACTGTGTGTAATGCTGGGGAAACATAAAGGGAAAATTGATGCACTATGGCAAGGATCACAATTGCTAGCTGTCAGGTAGCACGTGCTCAGCAAACTTACAGGATACTTTTCCATGAAGTAAATTGGTGCGGCCTTTGTGTCAGACAACCAAACAAAATAGGAGCCAATCATGTCTATATAGGGCACTTTTGCCAGAGAAGTAAAGATGTACCAACATATTGGCTAACTTTGTTGATGCAATAGCTAGACTGACATTAGAATCACTACATGATGCAGAAAATGAGTGCTGGCTTCACGTCAATTGATTATAGCAAAGTGGCTCAGACATATGTCTCATGTGAGTCTGGTGAGTGTGGAAGGAAAGCGTTCACGGAAGTACTATGAATGTGTGGGATCATTGTGTTCCTTGATCTTTTTGGATACATGTCAGATCTGGATTTTAAAACATCGTGAAAAGGTGTAAGGTGCCCTCAGCTAACATCTCAGAATGTTTGTTGGAGTTAGTTGTGCCACATTCCAAATATGGATGGCAGTCCAAGTGTATGCACATGGCTTCACATCTCCATGGTTGGTGCAAATCACCATAGCTGGGCCACATCAATTGAATAAACTGTAACAACAGGATGGCTTACAAAAGTCCCTGCCCCTCCCTCTGTACATTGGACCTATGTGTCATTAATGTGTCATGGCCACAAGGCATGTTTGACTGGTAATGCAATCCTCAAGTAACCAGGCTTTGGATGTCTCTCTTGGATGCACATGATGAGACGATTACACTCCATATTTTTTTCTGCTCACCAATTACGGGGCATGTTTGCAACCACATGATAGTTAGGGCCAATGTATGTGTGCAGATATGTGTGTAACTGTCACAGGAGACCCATGCTATGTACAAGTTGGCCGTGATATATCAGATGCAGTACGATCATGTCTGAATGGCTGCCAGTTCCTTATTCAGCCTACACATTGTATATGTTTATGAAATTGTTGCGCTGTGCTCAGATTTTGAGCATATTTCTTCCTTCTATACCTTACAGGTGGACCGGCACCCTGCACTGTGGGAGAGGTGGCGACATTTGAGGACCCCGACCACTCCAGTAAGTGTTGATATGTCTGTTATGTGTTGTGTTTGCTGGTTATGGACTCGTGTGAGTTGGACGCATAGCAAGGTGTGATGCGTTGGGCAAGCTTTTCTCTTGTTCCATGAGTGGGAATTCAGTTTCTCACATGTTTTGAGTTGGCCAATGCGTATCCAATGGTATCATGTAGGGATTGTAGGCCATTCCTGTAGGCCCCACTGTGAGTACAGGGTGAGTCATGTGGATGACACTTGTATCACCAAGAGTCGCACTGGAAGTCAGCTCCGATTTAGTCAGCCTGTCAGACCCACATTCTCTAACATTGGTACAGCAAATTGCTTTCCAATAGACATCTGCCTCCCTATTTACCTACGTAATTATGAAACAGTAGGTAGAACCTCCTAGCAGCATGTACTTCCACATGTAGTGCTACAAGTATGTGGAACTTGAGTGCAATGGCCTAGGTGTGCATGCAATTCATGATCATGGGTGTTCTAGCAACTCTGTGTCTGATGTAAGTCAGGCCTCACTGGAAGTATATTTTGTGTACCAAGTTCTGCATTTCCTGACATGTGTGGCCCTATGAGTGCTCTAGGGTTTGCTGACTCCTAATTGTTTATAGACCTTACCTGTGGTGTGTCTGTAGAGACAAACATGTGTGGAGTTTTCTATACACTCCTCGGTGTACATGTTATTGGCAAATTATAGTTGTTTATCCACCCCCCCAAACACAGGCATGGGTTTGTGAATGGGGTACCTAGTACTGATGCTACCAGTATGTTACACATACATGTGAATAAGTGACGGTTTGGTTGCAAACTAGTATACACACTCAGGTTTGGCACTTGGTACTATACTGGCAAGTCCAGTTACAACTTGCAGACCATGTGGCTTTAGTTTTGCTTTCCGTACACTGACATTTGTAGCCCAGGTCTTGGCGGAGGATATGCAGCATGATTCTTAGCTGATAACTGCCAGAACTCAGATTGCAAGTCAAAGCCAGTTGTTACCCATCTTGTAGGTTATGGATGTGCAATGTGTGATGTGACCTTTGTAGTCTGGCCTGCCATGTACTTCCTCAGGGACATTCAATGATCTGTATTGTGATATGAGCTGTTACAAGTACAGTAGATGTATTGTCTGATAAACTTCCTGTGCCATTTCACACAATGCAGTTACTAATGTAGAATATCTGCATTTGTCTTCACAGCTGCAAACATGACTCCAGAGCATGTCTGTGAATTTCAGCGCCGGGCCATGCGATACCAGCACATCCTGCTGGTGGAGTCGGGGTTCCGGAGGATGGCCCGGCGATATCGCCATGAACGGGCCTCCGGGGCATGGAGAGCCTTCCCACAGGGTAGGCCTACTTTGCCGACCACAGCCACCACCAGCACAGCCACCAATCTGAGCCAGGTGGCCCCACCCAAAGCTGCCACTGTTGGTCTGACATCTGCTGGACTTCCAGGCCCCAGCATTGCCACCGGTGCAGGACAGCCCACTAGGCCTGGCACCACACCCACACAGACCTCCCCCCACCGGTACCCAGACTGCCACTGCTCTATCTGTTGACCCTGCAGCCTTCAACCAAATGGACCGTAAGATGGACAAAGTGCTGCGCAAGTTGAGCCACCTGAGCCGGGATTGTGCGCCACATTAACCGGCGTGTTAAGTCCATTAAGAGGACCCTCCGGAGGGCCAACCTCTAGACTTTTTGATATGGACATGATTCCCTCCCCTCCCTCCTCTTTCCTTGTTCTTATAGTTAGTGGGCTTAGGGGGCTTAGTGTTCGGTTAGTATAGGCTGTTAGTTTAGTCAGTGTTAGTGGGTGGGGGTGGGGGGTCCTGATTGTTTTTCTATTTTTACTTATTACATGTGTGGGTGGGTGGGTGGTGGTCTATGTTGGGGTTCTTGTGTGTTAAAAAATAAAATAAAAAAATAAATATATATATAAATATATATATATATATATATATATATATATATATATATATATATATATATATATATACAAATATATATATATATTTGTATAGGATAGTATGTGTTTAGGTTAGTATGTGTTGTCCTCCATGTGTCCCGTCTCATAAGGGGGGTGGGGGGTAGATGTTTGGAACGTTTCGTTACATATGATAAGTAAGTGTAGCTTAGGTTAGTTAGGGACAGTTGTGGGTAATGAGTAGTCAGGGTAGATTAGGGTAGGTAAGATTTTTCCCTCAGTTTCCTCATCTGTGATTAGCATTTAATAAATATTTGGTTAACCCTTGATAGTATGTGTTGAATGGTACTTGATCGTGGGTTTGGATTCAGTGTACATCAATTTTGTACTAAAACATCTGTGTCCTATGCTACAAACAAATCCCAACTGAGCTGTACGATTGGCAGCTAGCCCAGAGCTACCTTGCAAAGTGTCAACCCTTCGTTGCAACCACCAATCACAGTTAATATAGATGACAATGTGTTTCTGTTGATAAGTGTGTTTTCAAAGTCACAAACAGTGCTTCCAGACTTGGTATTGGGGAAACAGTTTTAGGTCTGACTGCAGTGTGATGATCATGCACACCCTTATAAGATGAGTTCTCATTGGCAATCTTGTATTCTTGTCTTCATGACCCTCATACATCATTTGTGACACAGTTCAGCATGATTACCTATTTGTATGTTAACTCAGACACCTTCATTTATGCAGTTTTTGTAGTGTTTACTTAGATTAGTGTGGCATGTTATTTGTGTTATTTTTGCATGTTGACAACATTTTGCGGGCACTATTTGATCGCTTAGTTATCCCCTGAGGAAGCATTCTTCTGTCCAACACAGCATGATGGTGTATGGTTTCTCACTTTATCAGATTTGTCCCTCAGGATGGGCAGAGTATGATGCAATCATGGGCACTGTGCAGAATTCTCTGACTACATATTATCAGGACAGTTGTATTGACAAGCTACGTAATTTGACAGTAGGCACATTTCAGTTATCTACTGCACAGTTGATATGTCACATTACCCAGAGACAGATTTGTTGTGTAAGTGCTATTTATTGAAAGGTGCTGTAGTGCTATCTGTACATTGTCCATGATTGTGAGACCATTATAGTGACATCTTACATTGTGATCCTACACAAGGGGTTACGGAAATGCTTTTGACATGCTGGGGTTGATGTTTCAGACAGTGCAGAGGGACAGGATTTGCCAATGAGTAGGAGAGAGAAAATCACTGGGCTGGGTGACAAGATATACAGTGGTTTGCAGAACAGTGCTTGAGTAAAGTTGTTGCAAGACTGGCAAGTTACAAAGTGCAGGACCTTGGTAAATGTGGGCCATGTGGCAGGGACTAGTGCTTCCGGGTCATTTTCCTTGTGAATGTGATCTGTTCCATGTCTTCTTCTTCTGATGTGTGTGTTGCCTCCTCTGTCCTTGTTGTTGTTGGTTGTGAAGGGGCAACACACATCTCAGTGTTAGAAGACGTGGAGTCAGACATCTCAGTCGCTGCTCCCTGTGAAGGTCTTAAGGGCAGTACTGCAGCAAGGAGGGTCTGCTGGTTCTTGAGAATAGCAGCCACATCACAATGGTAGGCAGCCAGGTCGGCCCTGAGGGGGTCATGATTGCATTCGTGCATGCAGTGGAAGGTTTGAGGTGCGAGATGTTGTGGCAACTCCCTTACTGCAGTGGTGAATTCCTTGACAGTTTCTTGTAGTCCTTGCAGTATGGATGTTAGGGCTTGCATAGCTGCTGCCTGATCTGCAGATGACATCATGCACGAACGCATCCCCTCAAGGCTGGCTGCCATATTTTGCATCCCCACCCGCACCTCCTTGGCCAGCTCCCGCTGTACTCCAACTACAGTTCTCTCAAAGCTGGTGCCAGTGTCGTCTGAGTCCTCAGCTGTATTGGAGCTGGCAAGTCTTACAATTGGGGTGGTGGGTGGATCCTCTGCGATGCCTGCTTGTTCTGTGCTCCTCCTTGTGACTGAAGGTGGGGTCTGGAGGGTGTCAAGGACGTTTTGGATAGTCTCCTGGGGAATGTTTATCGGCTCGTCATCCATGTCATCGGGGAAATCTGGGACAGGCATATCCGCAGGAGATCCATCTTCCTCTGCAATGAAACAGGGTACAATTAGTGTGTCTGTGTTGTGGCAATTTTTATGTGACGTGTCTGCCTTTTGATTAATTCACTTTGTGATCTTGTTTTGTGTTAATTTCTCCAGTCCTTCAGATGGGCATTCTTCCAGGCCTATTGCCCACCTGTATGTCACATGTATGTTATTGAGTTATCAGACTTGTCAGCCTCATCGCCTCTAGGTGTTGGTTTATGCCACATAGAGAATTGCCACCTTCTTTTCCTACTCAAGCCTCCATGTACATCCATTCTCATGGTGAGACCTTTCACTGGCTGTGGGTGTACTGATGGCCCTGGCAGCACACTTAACAATCTGGACCTGCCCCAATCTCTGATCTTAAACATCCACTTAAATGTAATTGACATGTGGCATATCCTATGCATGGCAATGATATGATCTGATATGGATGTTGACATTGGTAATGTGTCCTGCTGATGTTGGGGAATGTGTGTTACATTGGATTGCCCTGATAATCGTATCAGTGTCCTATTTCCTCCTCTGACTGTGCAGGTGTATTTCAGTGACCAGTTATATGTGTCCCCCCATCAATGCTGTTGTCTGAGCAGTATGACATTTGGGATGTTGCATTGTTACCCAGGCACAGGATGGACCCAGACATATGCAGCATGGGTGTGTCTTTAGTGCTGTGTAGCTCCTATTGTTGTTTACATTGGCTGATGTTTGTGACAACTATGGGCATTGACATTTGAGAGAACTGGGGCCATTGTCTTGTTTCTGGGGATTGTTGAAGTTGTCATCCTCACCCCCTAATTTAGGTGTGTATGATCCATGGGGAGGTTACTGCCATTGGCTACTTGAGCTGCACACAGAGCAGAGGTGGTAGTGGCAACTGTTGTCACAGTTACATTCCAGTTGTCGGTATGGCTAGAGGTTGTTAAGAGGGCCCTTGTTAATGTAGGGGGTATGGTGGCTGACATGTGCTGGGATGTCAGTTTGACGTTGTGGCCTTCCCTCCTGGTGTGGCTTTCCCTTTGCTCCATCGTTGGCATGACAGCATGCCCCCATGGGACTGTTGTTGGTGTTGTGTAATGGTGTGCCCCAGGTCTTCTCAGAATGGGCCATGCTGTGCAACTTTACCCATGCCACTCCATGTATTAGATGACTTCCATGCATTTAGTGGTCGGTATCCCCCCCTGCTCACAGTTGACATTATTGCATTATAATTCCCTATGCGACTTACCCTGCATGTGTGTTGTCTCCTGGTAGTCTGCGCAGTCCTGTCCTTGAATCCCTGTGATGATCTCCTCTGGGGTGATGGCTGCGACCATCTCCTCCATGTGGTCCAGGGCCTCCTAGTGTGCTGGACTTCCCCCTCCAGTCTGCAGTGCTGCCTGCCTTTTCCTGGCCATCTTTTCCTTGGTCCTGCGCTTGCAGTCATGCTAGCGTTTCTTGCACTCAATGACAGTTCTGCGTACTTCAGCCACACTGTTAATCTTGTTGACAATTTGTTGCCATATTGCCTCTCTCCTACTGATTGGCAACTTTGATGTGACAAACAGTTGGTGCTGGTGTTCCGTCACCTCTTTAACCAGAATTTCCTTCTCCTCTGCACTAAAGCGACACTTTCTTTTCTTCTTAAAAGTGTCTTGGTTCTTGTGTGGGTCCTCCTGGCTGGTTCCTGGTCTTCTGTCATCTTCCTGGGGTCTGTAGTGGCATCTGGGATCCATTTTGGCTCTCCTCTGGTGTAATGGCGGTGTTCGCGTATTTTTTTTTACGCTATTGCGTCAAAAAACTGTGCATATCCGGTTTGCGGGGTCGTAAATCGGCCCACAGTCATTTCCGCCGTATTAACGTCGTTTTGCTTTACGACTTGGCGCTGCGGTGTGCGTCAAAAATAATGACTCCCACCTGTGGTTTGCGCCACCATGCGTCAAAGTATAAATATGACGCCCGCACGGCGCACAAAAATGGCGTTAGCCGGCGGTAAAATTGATGGGCCAAAATGTCCGCCAGCCACATAGTGAAACAACAACCAGCAAGGAGGCATGGCTACCACACAAAGAAGAACACATGCAGGCCTAAAAGCACACTGACTGCCTACACAAAATGGCCGCCAGCCACATGGTCAAACAACAAGTAGGATGAATGGAAAACAAAAAAAAACTATATATATATATATAGGACTATAATTAATTGGCTATACAAAAAGTGCCCCTGACCTCATGGCATGGGGAAGAAAGACAAACATTCTCACGCACTGGCCAGAGAAAGAAGGAATTGGTACAGGAGCAAAAACCAGCATAAAGTCAGTAATTCCAAAAACAAAAATTGAAAGGGCTAAACATTTTACAACAATAACACACATCATACAAAGTCATCAAGTACTATTACCCCATCATACACTGTTTGCAGAAAAAAATGTGAAATACCGCCTTGCAACATTTTGTTATCTTTAATCCCATGCCATCCATGGTGTTTCATCATGCACCCACGACTAGTACTGAGACTACAGCTGGAAGGCTTATTAAATTGGCAGACTAGGCCACTTAACATTAACATAGTGAATTAAAATAATATTGCAATTTTACAAAACAAAACATGGACAAAAAGTAGTGAACTGTGAAACATTTTTCCTTTATAGAACAACAATTACAAGTAAAACTATAACTTTGCAACTCCCAAATGCAGGCTACCCACCAGAATAAGTTCTAAAAATTGAATAAAAGTACAGATAAATCCTGGTGCATGCCCTCTATCAAACAAACAAGTTGTGCAGCACCCTTATACAAGTCTTTTTTAAATGTACTTGTGAAATCTCAAATAAAACAAAGTCCTTAAATCCAATGATACATCCAGAAGACAAAGAAAGTGATCCTTCCAACTCAAAATCCAAGTGGAAAGTGACCAGGAGATGGACAAAGTACTGTGAGGAGCCTGCTGGACAGGAACAAGAAGTTAGAGTCTCTGGGGCAATTCCTGCGGTTGAGAAAAAAAATTAAGAGTACTCATCATAGAACAATATCAACGTGAACGGTCTGTTAACGCGTCCGTCTATGTCAATTTATACACATCAGGACTCGTTTAAGGTCGATTAACCTTTTGACCCAGTGGTCAGTCTCCGTAAGACGAGATTACCGTGCATCAAATATATTTCACAATGACCATTAATGAACCTTCGGCGCACTTAGACTCAAATAACCACACCTTGAAGGAAGATTTGTGAATTTATTCCCTATTGATTACAATCTAATAGCAAACGTATTAATCTCAAACCAAGAAGCATAAAAGCATAGTCACAAAGTGGCAATCATGTTGAATGCAATGATCAGTATCATAGAATAGACATGTTAGAAGAGAATAGACCATAGTGCATGATAAACAACAGAATATCAGTTCAGCATAGCTACATGTCAGTCACGTCAGTTCCGTCCGTCAAATGAATACCTCATCTAACCTCTGATTAGCATTAGCATGTTGGGCTTCATGCAAAAACAATTTAGAACATCAATTTGGAAAACATCTAACTAGGATACCTAATTAAATATACAGCAGTTGGTACCTAGAAAGAAAGGCATATAGATTCTGTTAGCATTTATAATTACCCTCCTCGAGTTAAGTCAGCATACAGATCAGTCTTCGTCTTCAGGACATCAGATGGTTCACCGTCAATCTATCTAAAATGGAATCAAGGGACACTCTCCTCATATGGAGGAAAGTATAGTAGGGCGGGTTATAGGCTATGGTAATTTTGTCTAAGTCTCAAATCACCAAATAGAGTGACAGAGTTTCTGGATGCAATTGATGTCATCCCTTCCTAACTGCTTTCCGTCTCTTGTGTCATGAGTTTTTATCCCTTTTTCATAATCCATTCCCCTAAAATTCTATTGGTTATTAACTACACCCCATCATTGGTAACCAATCAAATTATTCATTAAGTAATGCATTTGTTATTTCTTGATATTGAATTGTCTTTCAATTGGTCTTCTTAATCAGCATTTTCGTAGGTGGTACGTCCGGGGTTACTTCACCATCTTGGCACACGTCTCGGGTCAGGAGTTCTTTTCCCCTCGTCTTATCGTCCTTGAGAGTGTCCATTACTGTTTCGAAGCACATATCTTTTATACTAAAACTGTTAGCATGCGGATGGGAAGATTCCTCCATGTTTCGAGTTAATACAGAAAGAACAATAGCTGGGTCATAGTCATTTGCGAGTCCGCACACAGAAAAACAGGAAAATAAGCTTTAAATGAGAGTTACACGGCGAGTTCGCAACTCATGCTAACTTAAGACATACACGTTTTAATGAATACAGTTTCGATTGTAATAATGCATATACCTTATTATTATTATTATTATTAGTCAACATTAGTGTTCATAAATGAGTAAATCTTCACGTTTATTAATGCATTTTAATTATTATTTATTAATATTGCTTTGCCAAGTGTAAGTGTTTCACGTCTATAATATATGATATTTATACTACGCTCTCTCAGTCCCTCCTCTGATGACGCACGTCATCACACAATTCTTCATTTTCAATTTTTCACCTTTCGCATAATGCGCATTTCAATATCTTGCCCTTTATGTGAACTTTCCCACATTTCATTGTACATTTTCTCTCTTTCACTTTCTTCATTCTGTTTGACTCTTTTTGATAAGTTTCTTCTAATTTTGTCATTAATTTTGCATGCTCCCCATAATCCTAATAGACAAATTAAAACAATTAGTAGGCCCAACATAATTTTTGCAAGAACACCATTCCAAATATTGGTAAACCAGTTTCCTATCCGGGCAATTCCTTTTCCAAACTTTTCCCAAACTCCAGGTTCTTTCAGTTCCTTCAAATCTGTACTATCTCTAGTCAGGTTAGTAAGCATGTTTCTAATTTTCTTACTATTATCAGGTATGTAAGAGCAGCAGTGACGTTCATTAAGCATTTTGCACACACCTCCATTCTTTGCTAAAAGAATGTCTAAAGCAAGCCGATTTTGAAGAGTCATAGCTCTTTCTGCAGCTAGTTCAGTATCCATTAATAATATTGCTCCTGTAAAGTTTGTCAGCATGTTATCCACAATAGTAGACAACTTTTGAATTTTCATAGAATTCAAGATAACCCCAACTGATGGGATTATTGCTCCAAATATGTCACCAATGACAGCCGCCACTGATTCTCGTTTTTGTCTAGAATGTTGTATTTCAGAAGATTTAGATATCTGTTTTAAGTCATCAATCTGGTATATCTTTGGGAAAACTATTCCCAAATAACATGTCCCATACCATCCCTTTGGGAGACGATAATATTCATTTAACCCACAGATGTAATAGATTCCAGGAATCGCTGGGTCTTGTCCATTTAACATGAAGGTCCATTTACTCTGAAACAGAAACACATGCCTACATTCACTCGTACCCACAAACAAATTGTCTTGATCAGATTTTGGTCTGTATATACATAGCCTACCTACGTGTAATGCATCTATAGCTAACTTGCCTTGTGTTTTAATGGCAGTGAAAGCATAATCATTTGCATAAGTACGTTTTTCTAAACCTTTTTCTAATTTCTCCTTTAGTGCTTTGCGTCTATCATCTGTTTGATCTAAAAAGCTTTTCTCTACAGGAGACAGTAAGCATTTAAATTGTTGCGATGTGCGTAAGCAGTTCCAAATATTAGTGTTGGCTCAAAGAATCCTCTCACTAATTTTATATCATGCTCTTTAGCTAGCTTATTTAGGAATTCAATTACAGGCACAAAAGAAAACACAACATCCAGATTTTAATAGAAGTATTGTACATGCTCTTGATTATAGAATCTCGTTAGTAACAGACTGCAGCTAATTCCATAAGTAAGAGGGAGACTATGATAAGTAACCCCCTCCTGCACAGATGAAGGAATTTTAGTACACACATAACAATCTTTCGTATCCATAGTTTCCACATACTCATTTAATAAGCGATAGAAGACGTTAGTAGAAAGTTCCCTCTTCGTATTAGTTCCCTCATGAAGAGTTTTAGTATCTTGTTCGAATTTCTCCCACGGCGATAATTTATTAGTTATAGTAGTAGTCTCTGGTTTTAAAGTTTCACTCTCTCTCCACGGCATTCCCACAATCACTCCCACAATCATTACTGCACATACAACACCTAACATAAGTCCTAACCAACCACACACTTTACTTCCTTTGTTACTATTAGCCATGTTTGTATAGAATCAGAATAGTAGATTAACAATCAACTTAAGATGGCAAACTCTTTCTGCGTATTTACAGCGTCTTCTCTCACACCGGGACCCTTTTTGTCAATTCAGGTTAGCAGCCTGTCGTAATTCGGTTTCTTAATGTCAAATCCAGTTTCAATGTCTCTTTCAGGTAAGTATATAAAGTCTCTTTCTTTTCAGTTGTCGTGATAATTCAGAATTTCTTCTCCTGTAGTATCTTCAGGTACCGTAGTACTGGCCTGGTACTTTCTCGATCAAAACAGAAGGCTAAAAATTCTTGTTGCCATTCAGAAGTTGTAGCATATGCCCATTCAGGACCTGTATACCTCCGATTTGCTATTCTCTTTCTTTTTAATCTTCGTTCACCTTGCTGTTCCCCTTCACTCAGATCATCCACCTGTGAGGTATCGCTTTCTTATATTATTGTCTCGTTTGTTAATTTTCTTATTCTAAAAGGCGACTTTTCTGGCCATGTATCACCTCTATGTGTCTTGTTTCGGTGATTTCCTTCAGGACGTTGGACAGCACCCTCCTCTTGTGATATGGTGTTTTCTCTTAATAGGCTTGGAATTCGATCAGAAGGGTCTGATTCGTTTTGATTTGGATTTGTCACTATTCCGCCTCTCTCTCCTTCTTGTTCAATACTGTATTCTGGTTCTGAATTGTATTCGTCTGCTTCTGGGAGAACCTCTCCTTGTCTTTGTTCTCCTGCTGCCTCCACTGAGATTGGCACTCCGTCACCTCTCTCGAACTCTCTGATAGTGTGAGGGACGCGGCTGTTCTCAGCGGGCACTCCTGTAGCCTCAGATCCTTCTCGACTGATTTCTGATCCTGAGACTTCTTCTCTCGAAGTTGCTGTACCGGAATTTTCAAGTTCCTCTTCAACAGGACACGTTACCTTCTTTGTGTGGCTGGCATGTATCCAGTTGGGAACCCCGGCACACTTCACAGCAGTAGTGGTTGTCAATATCACTTGATATGGTCCTTTCCAACGCGGCTCAAGACACGATTTTCTTACGTGTTTCTTGACAACCACCCAATCTCCAGCTTGCAGAGAGTGTCCTGGTTCGCCGATTGGTGGTAACGTGTTAGCTTCTACCTGGTGAGAGAAAGAGCGTATCACGTCAGCTAAATTCTTGCAGTAATCCAACACCATATCATCTGTAATATTCACTAGTGCATTTGCAGGTACCGCTGGTAGCCTCATTGCTCTACCCATGAGGATTTCATGGGGGGACAATCCTGTTTTCTTATCTGGTGTGTTTCTCATGGACATCAGTACTAGCGGTAATGCATCTGGCCACTTCATGTTTGTTGCTGCACACATTTTCGCTATTCTTGATTTTAAGGTACCATTCATCTGTTCAACTAGTCCTGATGCTTCAGGGCGATAGCTACAGTGTAACTTCTGCTCGATGTTGAGTGCTGCACACAGAAGCTTGATCACCTCATTGTCGAAGTGTCTTCCCCTATCTGATTCTATAGAAACCGGGAACCCGAATCGTGGTATTAATTCCCTCAGCAATAGTTTTGCAACTGTGAGACTGTCATTTCTACGTGTAGGGTATGCCTCAATCCAATGACTGAAAACACACACAATCACCAACACGTACTTCAATCCTCCACAAACAGGCATTTCAATAAAATCCATTTGGATTCTATTAAATGGACCTCCAGCTCTTCCAATGTGGCTCAGATTTACCACTGTTCCTTTTCCAGCATTCATCTGTTGACAGATGATGCACCTGTGACAAGTAATTTCTGCGGCATGTCTGAATTTTGGATTAAACCAATCAACTTTAAAAGATCTGATCATGGAGTCTCTTCCTAAATGTGCTTGCCCATGATATATTCGGGCAAATTGTGACAATAGACTATTAGGTAAGACCAATTTTCCATCATCTGAGACCCATATATCATCTGCTCTTTGTGTACATTGCATTTTTTGCCAGGAGCGTTTTTCTTCTTTGTTAGCACGGTTTTGTAGTGTTTTTAACTCATCTAAAGTATCAACCACTTGTAATGCTAGATTCAAAGTTGTGTCATTTTCAGGCTGAGGTAGCAATTCCCACTGTTCTTTGAATGATATACAATTTAATGCACAAAATCTTGCTACCTAATCTGCATAATCATTCCCCATTGACACAAAGGGGGTGATTCTGACCCCGGCGGTTCCTTACCGCTGGGACCAGGGTCGGCGGTAGCACCGCCAACAGGCTGGCGGTGCCCCGCAGGGCATTCTGACCGCGGAGGTTTTGCCGCGGTCAGAAGTGGAAAACCGGCGGTTTTCCGCTGCCCTGGGAATCCACCATGGGGGATTCTGACAGCCCATACCGCCATCCTGTTCCTGGCGGTTCTCCCGCCAGGAACAGGATGGCGGTATGGGTTGTCGTGGGGCCCCTGGGGGCCCCTGCAGTGCCCATGCCAATGGCATGGGCACTGCAGGGGCCCCCGTAAGAGGGCCCCACTTTGTATTTCAGTGTCTGCATTGCAGACACTGAAATAAGCGACGGGTGCCACTGCACCCGTCGCACCTTCCCACTCCGCCGGCTCAATTCTGAGCCGGCGTCCTAGTGGGAAGGGTTTTTGCACTGGGCTGACGGGCGGCCTTTTGGCGGTCGCCCGCCAGCCCAGTGCAAAAGCCAAAATACCCTCAGCGGTCTTGCGACCGCGGAGCGGTATTTTGGAGGGGGGAAGTCTGGCGGGCGGCCTCCGCCGCCCGCCAGACTTAGAATGACCCCCAAAGTCTGGTGATCTGGTGTGAGCACTGCACTTTACCGCGGCAACTTCAAGAGGTAACTGAATTGCATGTAACAAATCTCTTATCTGTTCTCCATTTTTCACAGGTGATCCGGAAGAGGTCATGAAACCCCTTTGTAACCAGATCTGACCAAAATCATGTACAATTCCAAATCCATACCTACTGTCTGTATAAATTGTAACTTTCAAATTTACAGCAGCATGGCAGGCCTTTGTAAGAGCTATTAATTCTGCCACTTGTGCTGAAAATACCCTTTCAAGCCAGGAAGCTTCGACTATGCCAGACATTGTACACACTGCATAGCCAGCTCTTAATGTTCCAGCTGAATCTCTTAAACAGGACCCATCCACGAACATAATGCAATCATTTTCTTTTAATTGGGTGTCCTGTATGTCTGGGCGAGGTTTGGTACAGAGGTCAGTCACCTCGATACAGTCATGCTCAAATTCTTCCCCCTCTTTGATTTCTGTATTTTCATTGGGAAGCAGAGTTGCCGGGTTCAGTACTGTGCATCTTTTCAGTGTAACATTTGGTGATCCCAAAATAATCGTCTCATATTTGGTAAGTCGTGCATTTGTCATGTGCTGTGTTTTCGTTCTTGTTAACAAGATTTCAACAGAATGTGGAACCAAAACAGTCATAGGGTATCCCATTACTATGCCCTCACATTGGGAAATGCTTTGACCAACTGCTGCAACTGCTCGCAAACAACCCGGTAGGGCTGCTGCGACAGGGTCCAAAGTAGCTGAAAAATATGCTACAGGGCGATTTGCATCTCCGTGGACCTGTGTTAAAACAGACAAAGAACAAGCATCACGTTCATGACAAAACAACAGAAAAGGTTTTTCATAATCAGGCATCCCTAATACTGGGGCCCTGCACATGCATTCTTTCAGCTCAAGGAATGACTCAAGTTCTTCTTTTGTCAAAGTGATCGTATATGGATCATCTTTGACATCTTTTCCTGTCAGTTTTATTAAGGGTTTTGCAATGATTGAAAAATTGGGTATCCATTGGCGGCAATAACCCACCATTCCCAAAAACATCCTGACATCTCTTTTTGTTGTTGGGGGATTCATTTGTATGACAGCTGTTATTCTCTCCTTTGATATTCTTCGTGATCCCTTCTCAATTAGATGCCCCAAATATTTTACTTCTTTCTGACAGTACTGCAGCTTCTTGGGTGACACTTTATGCCTGTTTTTTCCCAAATGGTTCAATAATGCAATGGTATCATGTTTGCAACTGTCTCTGGTTTTGGATGCAATCAACAAGTCATCAATGTACTGCACAAGGGTTGAATTAAAAGGTAGTACAAGAGGTTCCAAATCCTTCTTTAAGATCTGATTAAAGATAGATGGCGATTCAGAAAACCCTTGAGGGATTCTGCACCAACTGTACACCTTATCTAGGAATTTGAAACTGAACACAAATTGGCTTTCTTCGTGCAATGGTATTGAGAAAAATGCTTGTGATAGGTCTACTACGGTAAACCATGCAGCATCGCAAGGAATTTGGAACATTATTACCGCTGGGTTAGGAACCACAGGGCAGCATTTTATCACAATTTCATTTATTTTTCTCAAATCCTGCACAATCCGAATCTTCCCACAGGGCTTTTTCAAACCCATAATAGGTGAGTTACATGGACTGCTCAAAACTTCTTTCAAAACTCCTTGCCTGAGAAAATCTACAATAATCTGTGTCACTTCAATGAGTACGTCTTGAGTCATGTGATATTGTGGTACTTGTGGGAATTCTGCATTTGGTTTTATCTGCACCTTAACTGGTTTAACTCCTTTAATTAATCCAACCTCTTTTCCTGTCAAATCCCACACTCTCTCTGTTACGGACCCTTGTAAGTCAGCAGGTAAGTCGATTAGTGTGAACACTGGGAATAAGGTAATTAGAGGGTAATCTTCGCTCGTCTCCCCTCCTCCTATGAGCTGGTCCTCATCACCTTCATCATCACTGTTTGTCTGAACTTCTATTCCATCGTTGGAACAGGTAATTGAACATTTGGTTTTGCATAGTAAGTCCCTTCCCAGCAGGGATACTGGACTTGAGTCGCATACGACAAACCTATGCAGGCCTTGGAAATTTCCAATTTCAACCTGTACTGGATCGGTAATTGGATTTGTCAAATACTGATTAGCCACACCAACCACTCGTATTGTGTGTCCTGATAAAGGTAAACCTTGGTACTTCCACACTGCGGACTGTAGAGCGTGTAGCTCCAGTGTCAACCAAAAATGAAACCTTATAGCCCATTACTTTTCCTTCTACATATGGGCCTCTCTGATCAACTTCTAATGAGGCTGCAAGCCTACACTCTTCACTGTCTGAACTGTCATCTGACCATTCGTCATTCGTCTCATTTTCACCTCGCGATGGGAATTGTTGCACAGTGTTGTTTTGACTCGACACCTGACCTGTGACCTGCTGAGGAAGCATCACCTGTTGCTGACCCATCGGGGCTAGAGGTAACTGCATTTGCTGTCTAGGAACCATAGGAATCTGCTGTTGCATTGGTTGTACTGACACAGTTTGGAACCGTGGCATCTGCATTTGCTGCATGGGTTGTACCCCTGACATCTGCGTCAAATTATTTTGATAATTCTGATTTTGTTGTCTCATTCTTGGACCTCGTGGATTCTGTTGTTCCCCAACACTCATGCTCTGCTGAACTGTACCATCATGCACCATATTTGGACAATCCCGCTTCCAATGTCCCATGCCCCCGCACGCGTGACATGGTGACATCCTCTTCACTACCTGCCCATCATTTTGAATGGCAGCATTATTCATGTCTAAATTACGACTCACAAAGCCTCGACCTCTACCTCTCGGCTGTACCTGAAATCCACTGTTCATTTGCGGTTGCTGATGTATCATTTGCTGAACACCATTTCCCTGAATTCCAGCCTGTGCAGCTCTTATCTGCATCACCATCACCTTTTCTTTCAGCTTTTTCTGTTTTAACTCAATTTCCTCTCTACAGTATTTCGCATACTGCAACACCTCGTCAATCGGTTTAGCTTGCCAACAAATCAAATGGTTCTTAATCATCTGACCAACCTCTGGTCTCAGCCCTTCAACAAATCTGAACACAAGATGATTCATGTCCTTCGGCTCGATCGTTTCAGTACCACTGTAATGTTTAAATGCTTTTAACAATCTCTCATAATAGGCATGTATTGATTCCTTAACCTCTTGCGAAGTCCGGTCAATTTTCTGCCAATCGGTCACCTTCGGTGACACTTTTTGTTTCAAAAACTCAATCACTTTATGATAATATTTCATCACCTCTTCAGAAGGTGCTCCCGTCGCTTTATCCCTTGCCGGTTCTTTTGTGGGCCAATCCACCCCTCTTTTGCATTCAAGCCACAAATCTGGTGGGACAATAATCTCAAATAAAGTATTCAAGTACTCCCAAAGACATTTTGCGAGCTTTACGAATCTATCTGTCTGCTGATACCACTCGATCGGTTTTTCTCTCAACCTCGGGTAATCGTTTGTAAAGGACAAAATATCTCCCCTGGACCATGGCACATGGACTAAGACACCACCAGCTGTTTTTCTCATGGGCAGGATTTTTACTGAATCCAGATTGGGTACGGTCGCTGTTTCGATAGACCCTGGGCTATCCCTCTTTCCTTTGTCTTTTTTCTTTGCCCATCTGTTTTCCCATTTCTCTAAGGCTCCCCAGATTTGCGCACTCTGCAGCAATTCTTTCAGGTGTGTCTTCATACCTGCGGATCTCATGTGTTCAAAATCTTTTGTGTCGAAGTCTAATCTGTAGCTTTGTTTCAAATGTTTCGTGTTCCCAATATCGATGTTATATTTATCTGCCAGATTCGTTAATCTCTGGTGTATTTTTCCCACTTCTTTTGTAATCTTAGGGCATAAGTATCTCAGTTCTGCCTCAGTGTAAGATTCTAACCTATTCACCCCCATTGTTCCTTCCACCAACTCAGCAGCTTCTGCACCTAGCCGCACCAGATTCAGGTATTCATCTGGTTTTTCTTTTTCAGGATTTGCTTCGGTTACTGTAGTTGCTGTAGCCTTTTGTGATGTACAAGTTTTCTCCAACCACTCATTTAACTGTTGTACTGTAAAACCCTGCAGTGAAATGTTCCCTGTATGTATCATTAGAGTATATGAGGTATTTGTACTCATGGTTTGAGGAGTCAAGACTCCCAAACCTGCTTGCCGCATTGCCTCAAGAGGTGCCCCTATTGGACTAAGGTCCATTAAGGGTCTTGATCGCTCAGAAACCTGACCTCCCTGGGCCATTATTTGTGGAGTTCTAATAGACCCTCCTCTTATGGCTTCATGGGTCATGATTCCCTGTTCACATGTCCTTGTTCTCTCTTGGGCATATAACGGTACTGGGGGACCAACAATGATAGGTAGTGATATTGCAGCAGGTGTCTGACCTGATCCCAGGCTTCTAGGAGCTTCAACACCATATGTCTGCTCTAATAATCCCGGTGCAGGTTCTTTCAAAGGACCCGCTACTGGGTTATACCCCGGTATCAATTGTGGTGGTTGTGACCCTAACTGTGGAGTTGACTCAATCTGAACCAGTCTTGGTTTTGTATATATCGGGTCTGGCGGCACCACCAAGTTTGTAGTAGTCTCGAGTACTGGGACTTTGGGATAAATTCTTTTTATCTGTGGTGGAGGTTGTAACTGTATCGGCACGTCTGGTGCAGTAGGTACTCTGTCACCATTCTGTATCGAAGCTGTATCGCTAGTCTGTACCGTATCAGTAACTCCCTTCTCTTGTGTCTGGTTCCCAGGATCCAAGCTAGTGCTCGGGACATTGTCACTCACCGCATAAGGTGGTGGTCGGTCATGTAGTAACCTATCCATAAACTCCTCATCCTCTGAATCATCCTCTTCTTCCCAGGTCCTTTTTTGTTCTTTAGCTTTGTCTGAGCCTTTGTTAGTTTTGCAAGAAGCTTTCTTTCCCTGAGTCTCTTCTCCCTGTGTTATCGCTGGAAACAGCTTTAACCCATCTACGATTCCCCGTCTCCACATCTTATTCTTGTTATCCCATCTTGCTTCTGCATATGATTTCTCTGCTCTTGTCAATCTCCTGTGAAACCTTTCCTGCCTGTGTTTAAGAGCCATCAGATCCCAAATCGCTAGAGCCTCGTATTGTGCCGGTCTCGGAGGTGGTTTCTGTGTACTTAACATCCACCTCAAGTTTTCTAATACCTTTTGATTGAACGTCCCATGTTCCGGAAACGCTAGACACCCTTCTTTTTCTGTCAACTTCCGCCATTGTTTTAACCACAAACAAGGTGCAACACCTTTTTCCTCCATAACTGTATAAGCTGGAGTACCCTCGGGCGGTGTAGATTCCCCATCTGTTGCAACGATATACACATCTCCCCTCAAAGCGCTCTTGAATGCTTTAACAAAATTCATTTTAGTTTAGATTTAATCAGGAAACGGCTTAGTTCCCAGGACACTCTTCACCTGCCCTTTGCTCACCCTATTGTCTCTCACGAACGGCAGCCAATCCGTGCGCGACCCCTCTCAACATCTGACCTATCCCAGCGCGGCACCACTGACGTCACACTCATACACACTGCAGCTGACAAAGTCTTGCGGCTTGTCCACACCTCACTAACTTCTTACAACTCATACAAACTAATGCGATTTATTGCAAACACCTTAAATGACAATACAAATCTGCCAATTTACTACAGGAAGGGTAACGCATTCGCTTCAGAACTTTACAGAGATTTCACTTGAAGCCTCGGCCGCTACTCTCTCCTTCTCAGTTCCCTCATACGCAAGCAGAATTCGACCCGCAAATCCTACTCTCGACTTGTCAATGACTCCTTCTAGTGCACTTTAGAACTTGTCAAATCTCCATCGAAGATTTCACACATACGTTGTGACTCAAACTTGACTTGTCAACCACGCCCGATTGACCTATTAAATTGCACAGATTACAACATAAACCATATTTTTCATCCTACTCCGGAGTCCTAGACCTCAACAGGCCTGTACCTTTACCAACCACGTGGATAATTTTGAATAATAAGCACTGCATTCACATGAAGTACGCCAACTTCCCTACTCTCATACTATGGAGTACGCCCACTCCTACTAAACGACACTTATTTTGGCCTAAATACGCACAAATCTTCACAATCTTCTGCAAGATGCATAAGCTTTGAGCAAGCGCAAAGACCCTAACCACACATACTATGGCACCGAGAACATTCCCAACTCATCTTAGGCAGGCTCTGAGATCCCAGAAAAGCCCATGGTGAACCTAGCCACTCATCGTCTTGCCAAATTTCATTATCACAGAAAAAAAAAATTAACAATAAAAACTCCGTCCTAGGGCCCCCAAGGGCCAAACCGTACTCTGCTACCAGAACTGTTAACGCGTCCGTCAATGTCAATTTAAACACATCAGGACTCGTTTAAGGTCGATGAACCTTTTGACCCAGTGGTGAGTCTCCGTAAGACAAGATTACCGTGCATCAAATATATTTCACAATGACCATTAATGAACCTTCGGCGCACTTAGACTCAAATAACCACACCTTGAAGGAAGATTTGTGAATTTATTCCCTATTGATTACAATCTAATAGCAAACGTATTAATCTCAAACCAAGAAGCATAAAACATAGTAACAAAGTGGCAATCATGTTGAATGCAATGAACAGTATCATAGAATAGACATGTTAGAAGAGAATAGACCATAGTGCATGATAAACAACAGAATATCAGTTCAGCATAGCTACATGTCAGTCACGTCAGTTCCGTCCGTCAAATGAATACCTCATCTAACCTCTGATTAGCATTAGCATGTTGGGCTTCATGCAAAAACAATTTAGAACATCAATTTGGAAAACATCTAACTAGGATACCTAATTAAATATACAGCAGTTGGTACCTAGAAAGAAAGGCATATAGATTCTGTTAGCATTTATAATTACCCTCCTCGAGTTAAGTCAGCATACAGATCAGTCTTCGTCTTCAGGACATCAGATGGTTCACCGTCAATCTATCTAAAATGGAATCAAGGGACACTCTCCTCATATGGAGGAAAGTATAATAGGGCGGGTTATAGGCTATGGTAATTTTGTCCAAGTCTCAAATCACCAAATAGAGTGACAGAGTTTCTGGATGCAATTGATGTCATCCCTTCCTAACTGCTTTCCGTCTCTTGTGTCATGAGTTTTTATCCCTTTTTCATAATCCATTCCCCTAAAATTCTATTGGTTATTAACTACACCCCATCATTGGTAACCAATCAAATTATTCATTAAGTAATGCATTTGTTATTTCTTGATATTGAATTGTCTTTCAATTGGTCTTCTTAATCAGCATTTTCGTAGGCGGTACGTCCGGGGTTACTTCACCATCTTGGCACACGTCTCGGGTCAGGAGTTCTTTTCCCCTCGTCTCATCGTCCTTGAGAGTGTCCATTACTGTTTCGAAGCACATATCTTTTATACTAAAACTGTTAGCATGCGGATGGGAAGATTCCTCCATGTTTCGAGTTAATACAGAAAGAACAATAGCTGGGTCATAGTCATTTGCGAGTCTGCACACAGAAAAACAGGAAAATAAGCTTTAAATGAGAGTTACACGGCGAGTTCGCAACTCATGCTAACTTAAGACATACACGTTTTAATGAATACAGTTTCGATTGTAATAATGCATATACCTTATTATTATTATTATTATTAGTCAACATTAGTGTTCATAAATGAGTAAATCTTCACGTTTATTAATGCATTTTAATTATTATTTATTAATATTGCTTTGCCAAGTGTAAGTGTTTCACGTCTATAATATATGATATTTATACTACGCTCTCTCAGGTCTATTAGAGAAGATTTTTCACTCAAATTTGTAGATTTTAGCTGCTTCAGCTTTGGTAGGTTGCTGCAGCAGTCGATCACGCTCACTTGCCTATGTCACAAAAGACACGCTGGAAGTTGCTGGTGTGGTGCTAACTCTCATGAATCTTGTTTGTGATTGCAAGACCGGAAGTCTCTTGTCTCACTTCCTGCACACGCGAAAGGACAATAAGCGCACGCCAACAGGGACAAAAACTCTGCTATATTGCACACTGCGGAGTCTATCGGTATCTCTGCATTCGCCACAGAATGCAGAGTTGCCGAATTCCACAAACTCCGTCAGCAGAGCTGGGTTTTTCAATAGGCTGAGTCAGTGCCTCAACGGTCCGAGGAGGAACCCACTGTGACAGTGCTGGCCAACCGTACAGCTTCCAAACTGGCACATGGGCAACAAAATCATGTTTAAAGGAAGGGGTCATGCCTTTATACAAATACTCCATTGACAAGCCTGGGTTCTCAGGCACGGTTATGAGGGTTCCCTTCACAAAACCCCTGTTATACATGTAACACACCCCACAGCTTCGTAATTGATACAGGGACAACAAAATCATGTTTAAAGGACTGGATTGTGTGCTTATCCAACAACTCCATGGACATGCAGGGGTTCTCAGGCACATTTATAAGGGCTCCATTTACGAAACCCCAGTTAGACGTAGGGGGCAGCTGTGTGAAGGGACAGCTGTAATATCACCCCTCATCTCCAACTAATGTCCTAAGAAAAGACTTAATGGCATTGTCCCATCTTCTGCGAAATTAATGGTCATGTTTACTCCACGTAACCATGACCATTCATTTCTCAGAAATGGGACAATGACCTGCTCAACCCTTGGAGTTCCCTAACCAAGACTCATGTCTTTAACCCACCCACACTGCACAGACTGACCGATAAGAGTGACACCTGCCGACGTGATGGCCTTCAGTAATGCTGTCCTCACAACCATTGATAATGCACCGGGACTGCTGGGTCGAAAGCTACAGCTGCCTCACAAATTCATATTCCTCTGGGAGGGTCACCATGCTATGAAACTTCAAGAGGAGGCACTGCTTTGCTGAGAGTCCATTGAGGTACATCCCGAATACAGGGTCCTGCTGGCCACCAAGCAAGCCAACGCAATGTGGGCATGTATCATCTTTGTTATACCTAATCTCAGCATACAGGACATAATTGATAACCAGCTGTTCAGTGGGTGTCCAGGGACCTCAAAAATCTTCGCTGATTCAGTTAAGGTTAGGGTAGAACTGCGGAGCTGGGCTCCATTGGCCTTGACAGATTTGATGACATGGCAGGAGCAAGACTTGGCAGCAGTACCACAACAGTATTGACAGATGGACCTTATGATGTGGATCCCATCAATACAGCTAAATAAATAAGGAGAAGGGGCCATCCTACTCGGGTGCGCCAGTCCCCTCTCTCCAAGGAAGCTGATGAGGGTACACCACCCACATTCCTAGCACTATTCGATTCAGAGATCCTCCACGTGGGGGTCTCCCCCTTCAATACACCAAGCTTCCTGGTCAAAAAGAATAAGGGAGGGACCTGGTGCAAGAACTGTGTCCTTTCAATTACATCATGGTCCAGGAATTCCCTGTAGTGCCAGATCGTTTCATCATACTTACTAACATACCTGCAGAAGTCCACTATTTCTCTATGATAGACATCAAAAATGCATTCTTTAGCATTCTTCTGCACCCAGACAGTCAGTACCTGACCATGTTCACTTTCCAAGGAGCTCAGCTGCTTACTGGAAACTACTGCAGGGGTACTGTGAGTCCCCCAGAATCTTCAATCGAATACTAAGGAAGGACCTCGCTAAATTCTGATCAAATAGCACCCTGTTACATTATATTGACGACATCTTGATATGCAGCCCCTCCTAGGACCTATGTTGCAAAGACACAATAGTCCTCCTGACTGAACTTGCAGAAAGAAGGTACAAAGTAGAGAAGGGAAAGATGCAATATGTACAACAGGGGGTTAGTTATCTGAGTCAGTTGGTCTCAGCGCCGGTTGGCAGATCATGCCAGAGTACACAGATTCCATCAGGGCTATGCCACCACCAAAGATGAAAAAGGGCATACAAAGGTTTTTTAGGACTTTGCAACTACATCCGGGGAGGTGTCTTTGATTACAGCACGCTTGCTGCCCCCCCCACTTGAGGCCATAAAAAAGGTAAAAGCTGGCCATGACGAACTAGCATGGACACTTGAGATGCATGATTCCTTCTGCAAGCTCAAAACAGAGCAGACACACTCCCCCATGTTGGGAATATCCAACTATAAGAAGGAATTCTTCTTATTTAGCCACGGTGATGGGTGAGTCATGCTGGCAGTCCTGATACAAAAGTATCTCCCGGGGCACAAACTTCTTGTGAAACTACACCAGGCTCTTAGACTCAGACATGCAGTTTTATTTCCCATGTGAGCAGGATCTAGCAGCTGCGGCCTTTGCAGTACACAAAAGCACCTCCATTGTGATGGGGGCACCGCTGACACTGTATGCAGAACAGTCAGTCTTTGCAGTCATACGCAAGAGCACACTGACTACACAACAGGTTTTGGGTTACGAACTGATGCTGTCCAGGCTATCACTTAAAGTAGTAGGGTGCCACGAAGAAATGCAGAGCACAGTTTTTCTCTTGCATGGCTCACCAGCCTTAAGTTAGCGAGCGAGAGAAATCGCTTTGGTGGTGAGGGTGAGTGAGATATCTGAATGAGGGCAGTTGCAGCAGGTCAAGCCCACCCCTGTTGAGAAAGCTGCCACTCACTTTGAGGAAGCTGCTGCTTGAGTAAAACATTCTACTGGAGCAGCAAAAAGAAGTTGGTACCTTATGGCACTTCTCGTGATGCAGTTCACATTGATTTTATAGCATTGGAGAAACTCCTAGCACTGAAAATCAGCGTTAACAACTTCACTTACCCACACTCCGCTGCTCACAGAACTCCACATAGCGCAGCAGAGTTTTTCCGGCACTTTGTGGAGTTCCATGTAGCAGAACTCCGTGAACTCCACCCAGGCCTAGTAGGGTGCCATATAGTAAACACAGCCATCTTCCTAGCCCACAAAGCTTAAGGGGAGGAGATCCATGACTGTGCAACATACACCCCAAGGGGATCAGTCAGGCAGAGGAGGATCCCATCCTAAATAGTGAGGCACTGTTCATCGAAGGTTCCTCCATGATAGTTCAAGTGACTGGGGTAAGACACACTGGGTAGCAGTAGTAATGTCTCATAGCTAAGTGCCCTCAGGAAAACTGCAAGACACTGTCATAGGACTCCTGTTGTTCAAACAAGACTGCTGGCTTTGGGGCAGCAGCATCACTGCTTGTGGGTGACTGAGTCATTCCCACACTAGTCAGTGGCTGCCAGCCCAAAGCTACCATTTTGCTAGCAGCACCTCACCAACCCAAGAAGGAAAGGTGACTTGTGGCAGCCCATCGCATTACACTCTAGTGACCTCTCAGGGAAGTCGCGGTGAACAGATCTCACCTCTTTTTCTTGTTAGCAAAAGATCTCATACACACACACTGCCAATAAAGAGATGCAGAGTGTTTTTCAATTTATTTATTGAAAAGACTGCAATCTACAATAAAATATATGAGCTTTAATTATTAGGATAATGAGGCAAAACAAAATTAAGATTGTGACAGTCAGAAAAAGATGAACAATCTCAAAATATTGCAATGAACATGTATTTAAAATTCCTACCTAATGCCTACCTTCTAATGAGAGTAGAGCTGTGACAGCCCAATCTGTCCATTTTCACTCCATGACAGGAGCACCCACCCCAATTACTTTAGAATGAAGATCCGCCCTTTGTCTCATTAGCTGGCTTGCAGAGGCAAGGCTGAGGTCTTGCTGAAAAAGGCATGCAACATAGATGGAAATCTTGGTCGGAAGGACCCCTCTCAACCCCCACTTGATCTACATGGTGTTTTATAGGAGAACATGTTTTTTGTTCTGCAAAATAGGGCTGACGTGGGCATGTGCCTAATTGTTAGACCGTGTGCTTGCTCTTGTGCCGGCAATGACAAACATTATCTTATGTTGGTCTCATACTGTTCCTTGTCAACCTTAGGCCAGGAACACAATGAGAAATGCGCATAATAATAGTAACAATGCTCTTGCAGAATAGCTGATTACGAAAAATAAAACACCCCCACTGAAAAGCAAGATATGAATAAATGTGAATAGGGCATATTGTCTAGGTAAAAGGGTCCCAGACCTAAGCTAAGGTAAAATGTGTACCCGAGCAAGGTACTAAAATGAACCCACAACACCCTCCGCATTGCCGGAACAAGAGTGACAGTCCAAAGATCTAACCAAACAATGCAGTGAACTAAAAAATACTGAAAGCATTTTTAAATATACATAAAAGAGATAAAATGTAAAAGTTGAAAAGCCAGGCAGGCCAACATACAAGCCAAAGTTAAAAGGACAATTTGGAAACACGTCTGGGATTTTGAAAAACTGCCAATAGTCAAATGTTAAAATTAATTGTGATCCTGCAGAAAATTCTGTGTCAGCAATGGAGTTTAAAGCCAGAAAAGACTCCACTTTGGAAGGCAATAAGTTGGCCAGCATATTAGTTGAAAGATCCACAGAGCAATAGTGTGCAGAAGCCTCAGCCCCAGACACGGATAAGGTGGCAACATCCCTCATTGCACCTGATGTTGATGGAGCCAGCAAATCCACACGTGGAGGCTCATAAGACACCTTGTTTATCAATTGCAGTCTCAATGGGCAAGTCCATGAATTAACCCTCATCGAGAACATTATCATATCAGTGTCCAAATAAGGCACAGGCTGTACAGCAAGACATACTATTGGTGCACACTTGAAGAAGCACAATTTGCAATAGAAAATAGATTACACACGTCAGAACTGGTTGGAATGTCGGTGATCAATTCAGCTTCAGATCCTCCAGCAAGAAAACTCTGAAGTACCCCATCATGCAGTCAGGACACAGCTGGGGTGGTGGAGCTCCATCACTCCGCTTTGCTCAGATGGGACAGCCACAGTGTATAAAATAAAGCAGCAAAATAATACTTCCGATCAATGCCAAAGTTATTGGAAATCCACCAAAGATTCTCCAAAATAGTGAATGAATGGCTGAAGGAATGACTCCAAATACTGTCTGGAATGTGCTGAGAAATCCAGACCCAACAGCCTTAAAAAAGTATACAATCCCTCAGTGTTAGACACGTTAAAAATCTAGCTAACCAAATCTCCAAAGTGTTTGGGGAAGTTGGTATTTAATAGGGACTGTATGTCTGCTGATGACCTTGCTAGATGCAGGTCATAGGGCTCTCTGGCTGATGTCAAGGCTTCATATTTTTAAAACAATATGGCCTTCAGGCTGCTCAGATTGCCAAAATGTACATTGGAAGTAGCAATGTGCAGCCACAATTCTGCCACTTTTATCTTCCACGTGGGGGGAAATAACACATGGCAGCAATAAGTTATAATTTGGGAAACAAAACTACATAGGCAATTCCAGGTTTCTTTCCACAGCAGCTTTGATCATTCAGCATAACATAACTTCTGTTGGAAAGTATCTGAAATGCTGGGTGAATCACCTTCAGATAGCAGGGCAAATTCGATACGGCCACATTGAAAATGCTGTGCAAGGATGTCTGCTTAGAAATCATAGAATGACTAACAGTAGCCTCACATTCACTTCTGCTAAGAAAGACCTCCATTTTGCCTATCAGACATTTGTAATCGAAAGGCAGCTACCACACCTCGTAGATATACCTGTTCCCTAATCACTCAAATCTGCCAACTGCAAAATGTTTTAAACAGTCTGTAAACTGAAATGTTAAAGTGGGCAGATTTATGACTCCATGTATGAGCCTTACTGCACAGGGAATTTTTACTACATTGAAAGGTGACTTTTCTAATTTCTCAATAGTAAGCATGATGTAACTTGAGGTGGGCGGTGAACTCTGCTCTGCTCACGGAGTTTGCTAAGTATTTCTCTGTGAAAAACTCTGAGTAGTGGAGCGGAGCAGAGTTTTTTCCTCGTTTGCCAATGTTAAGCTGGTGACCGCGAGCAAGGAAAATCTTACTCCAAACCACTTCCCGCTGAGAATTCTCAACGCAGGCAGTCACGGATGGTCACTACCACTTGTATTGAGAAACCTTCCGTTCGCATAGAGGAAGCTGCAGCTCAACTAGAAAATTCACTCGAGCAGCAGAAAAGAAGCAGCCCCCTCCTACACTGCATGTGGTGCGGTTCGTGCTGATTTTACATTGCAGAACAAAGACCCGGTGTCAAAAATCCTTGCGAACGGCATGACCTAATGAACTAGGCCACTTGTAGAACTCCATGTAGCACGGCAGAGTTTTTTTGCTACTTCGTAGAGTTCCGCATAGTGGAGCTCAGCAAAGTCCGCCCAGGCCTAGATGTAACATACTTCTTTCTTAGCCATTAGCTGTTGTTGCCTGGTCAAGGTTAATGCAACAAATAACTCAGTAGAGCTAATGTGCTGCCAGGACATGCTGCCACTTTTAAGAACCTGTAACATCCAACCTAACCGCATAATGGACCTCAGTTGACTTTGTCCGTAATGTGAATAGGACATCTCATTCTGACTAATGTCTATTGCAGAACATGTAGAACATACAATGTCATTTCAGGTGTAGATGCTGTTGGACAAGGTATTCATACCATTGTTTTCCATGTTCCCATGTTTTCAATACAAATCTGCCTTAAACGTGCAGTAGCTTCCATCTGCAAGAGCTTCCAGATCTCATTATATATGGCGAACAGAAAACATTTGGAGCGTGGCTATCCAGGCCCTAACAAGAAATCTTGGGAGACAACTCCCTCTGAAACGAGACTAAGGTGTTCTTTGGCAGTTTGTAATGTGGTGAAACATAACCATTGTTGGCAAAGCTTACCCATACTATATCTTGTTACAATACCCGAGTGCTGAGCCGTGACATATCGAGGGTCTAGTTGGCTTGCTCTGAAACCCCTTGAGGAATTAACAAAATGTGCCTGATAACCATTTATCTCGACTGGCCAAAATAACCACCCGCAAGGACGTGAAAGTGAGGAATTAAAAGTATCATTGTGAACCCAAGTAATGAGCTGTTCTTCAGTGACATTTAGAAATGTTTGCTGATTGTAAAATGTAGCTGTCGTGAGGATTCTGGGTGCACTTAGTTGTTTTATATTTGCTAACCCCAGGCAAGTCGTTTGCTGGACAGTTTCATTCAAAAATATAATTTGCACAGGAATAAGGCATGCCTTAAATAAAGCTTCCCTATCCTAGATGTAGCAATCTTTTGTTCCCCATACACTTTTTAGATCAATCTTGTTTTTCTAAAACTCATAGCCATAAACAGCAAGCTTGGAAACAAAGGAATCTGAAAAAATCTATTTTGTATTGGTTTGCCATATCTTTCTCACTTTTAGAGGGAGGCAATTTAAAATAGTAGGATCCTGCATTTTTAGCATTGTGTCCAGTAAGATATGCAAACCTTTCTACACATGTTTTGGAACTCCCCAATGGTAGAGTCGGACAATGCTCTCATTGTGTATAATTGAAAACTGATCTAGGGGCATTAGCTCAGTGCAGAAAGAAATGTCTGTAATGGTGATAACTGCACATTTTCCCATAATTTGCAGTGTTCATGTAAACATTTCAAATACAGTATAATATTCAATCTGAGAAAGACTAGAATCAACTATTTTAACATCCCAATCAGCAGAAACAACCCTAGGTGTAACTGCATCAATCATAGAAGCTTTAAACAGACATGGAATCTGGATAACCTCAGTTGAGCCTAATATAATAAATGGAACTTTATCCCAAACAATCCCATCTGGAATTGGAACAGCTGAAATGTTCACAAGGGGTAAGGATCTTTGGGCCTTATGGGAAGAAAGGTAAAGTGTCAGAACCTCCTCCACCAGTTCAACAGCATAGTGTTTAGGAATATAATGACAATTTATCAATAGAAAGAAAACAATGACGAAACCATTCACAGCAGAAAGGCTAGCAACGTCAATAATATCCATAAATAGTATCATGGACAAACCAAATAGTTATTTTTAAGCCAGTCATACAGCTTACGTGTCTTTGATACTGGTGCAGTTGCAGATGCAGATGCAGAAGATTTTGATGAAGAGTCTGTGTAAAAACAGGAGCCGGTGCAGAACTGGTAGATGGGCCCAATGCTGATGGTTCGTAATAAACAATGTCATCCGATTGTGTTGAATTGCAATAGCATAGATCCTCAGTTTGGACATTTCTTGTTAAAGAAGTGGTGACAGGAATTAGCAGAAGTTCATTCTCCACCCTCTCCAAGTTTGGGGAGACAATTGTTGTAAAACTGTTTTAAATCTCATTTCTTCCTCTCCACAACCAAACTACCCTCAGGATAATATGGTGAGGAGTAATGAAGTTGAACACTGATCGTTCCCATGGTATCCCTGAATGCCCTGGAGGCAAAAGCAGGGCTCTGGTTCAAGTGGAATGATGCAACTGCATATGTCCTGATAAAGACTTGCTAATCTTTAATTACAGTTCAGGTGTCAGCCTACCATTGTGACCATACCAATAGGAATTTAGAGCACAAGTCAACAGGGACTAAAATATACTTGTATGCACCATCAGGTTGTAAGGGACTGTCATGATCCATCCCTAGAATTGTTGCAAATGCAATGTTTTGGGCACTCAGAGGGTAGGAATATTTGGCTGGGCATGCTTTTGGTAAAGGCTTGCAATGAGCCGAAGCTTTCACAGCAGCCAGCATCTCATCATCCAATCCCGTATGAAAATGAGTAATTGCAGCAACAAAAGCCATAACTACTGCAGATTGTGCAGCTTCATCAGCCAAAGTGTTTCAAACAATGTGTACCTACAAGTTGATGGCCCAATGTATGTAATACATGAGCTTTCATTAGCCTATCTTTAGGATCTGCTACCCTCCCCTCAAGTTTTTGTGTTTGATGGTATTCCCTTTGGAATCCTTGAGCCCATTCAGATACAAATGTTGTAGTAATCATTGTAGGACTGGTCACAGTAATACGAATCACAGGCAATCAGTGTTGGATGTTCAGGATCCGTATGTTCTATTGCCAGGACCAGAGCTTTAAGCTCAGAAATCTGAGCCCTACAGTCCCCTATAGTCTGCCTGTAGGTATTTGGAAGGTGGAATATATCATCCTACATTACCCCACTATCAGCTGTACAAGCAGCGGAGTATTGGTGTTTGGTGCCTACAGCTGGCTTTGCTGAACCATCAGTATAAATGATGACTCGGTATTAGTCAATAGGTATGATGTTAGTGGACACAGGATATTCAAACTCACATTGGAAAAATTCTGCAGTCTGTAGTTTTGGGTCGAAAACATAATTAACATCGGTTGCAGTCTATTATGTTCCCCATTGAATCCAATGTGGATGTAATGTTTTAGCACTTGGAACGCTAGCTTTGGTGACCGCCTCACGGGCAGGCACGGGGGTAACGACAATAATGCATTTCCATTGGGCAAGTGGTCTCTCCTTAATGACAGCCACCTGAACAGCAGTCAATATTTTTTCGGTTGCTGCAAAATGTTGTTCTGCGTTGGAGTACAAATGTGATTTGTATGCAATGGGTACCGTGTCACCCTTCTTGAATGTGACTTAGATAAACCCTATGGCACCAGCAATTATTCTGATGATTAAATTTGTTTTATTATCATATGTGTGTAAGTGTTGTGCTTCTGACATGTCTTCTTGCAGTTCTCTGAAAATGTGTGTGTGTTCTGGTGTCCAAAGGTTTCTTCAAAAGTCAGGACGAAGCAGAGCTTAAAGAGTTTTTATGTGTTGTGCATAATCTTCAATGTATGTTCTGCCAAAGTTGAAGAAACCCAGCAATGACTGCAATTTCTTGATGGTGTTTGGATGTTGTAATTGAGCCCATTTTTCTAGAAAGTGTGGGACCAAGTGCTTGCCTTCATCCGATAATTTGTATCCTAGAAATAGGACACTAAAAAAAGCAATTTTTGTTTTCTTAAAATTAAATTTGTAGCTTTGGGCAGCGAATCCTAAGACATTGTAATGCACCTGGCTAAATGTATATTGAGGTCGTCATCTGTGCGATAGATGTCATCCATCTAGGACAATTCCTCAGGGTCCATTTCATGTAATATTGATGTTAGTCAGGCAGAAAATAACCCAGGGCTGTTCTTATAACATTGAGACAAACTGCAAAAGTGGCTTTGAGAGTCAAGTGCTCTGAAGTCACTAACGGCCATATTCATACTTTTTGAGTGCCGCATTTGAGTCATTTTTTTGGATGCAAAAGTGGTGCAAACTTACAAAATATAATTGTATTTTGTAAGTTTGTGCTGCTTTTGCTTCAAAAAATTATGCAAATGCAACGCTAAAAAATTATAAATATGGGCCTCAGGTCCTGACTTTCAGGTGCTAGATTTTGGCAGAATAAAACATTGGAAATATCCAAGGTTGTTTTGTATTTTTTTCTGCACTATATTGTTTACAAGTGCTGTGCAGTGTGCATTTTGTGTTGCAAATGTGTATGTGACTGTCTAAATGTCTGTGATCTAAGACTATTCTACATGAATGGTCTAGTTTTGCTACAGGAATATTGGGTTATTCATTACCGAGACATAGAGTTTGATTACATCTTGATTCTCCAGTTGTGTGAGAATTTCTCTCACAAGTGCTTTATCTTCATATTTAAAGGGCTATTGAGGCTGTACCTGTGATGTAGATCTAATTGGAATTACATAGTAGTGGGAATCCTTATCCCATCCTAAGTGGTTGCAGTACAGTGTGGAAGGCCTATGCCAAAGCACAATCAGCAGCATAGGCTTCATTTACAACGTCTGGAACTAGGACAGAGAAAGAAGGCAAAATGAAATCTTCTGCTTGTGAGAGCTTGCAGACACATTCATGTGGCCAATTTTTTCTGCCAAGAGTATGTCATAATTCAGTGTTAACCTCCTCCAGAACATTACTTTAATAGTGTGTTCTATGTCTCCCTCAATTTGACTGTTTCATTTATAGATCCTGTCGGGTGGGGAGATGCGCCGGTCCTCTGTTTCGACTTCAAGAAAGTCATTAGTTGCTGTCACATCCAGAAGATCTATATGGTGACATATCGTGAACTCTGCCACGCTGTCTAGCAGAGTCACTGCCCACATCCTGTTCTTCAACAATGTTCTCAATTTAGTGGCATCCTCAATTGATATCACTGCCATCTACTTCTTTTTAAATTGGGGCTTTTGCTGAGGAACATTTTCCTCCTTTTTAATGTAAGTTTCGGAAGAACCTTGCGAGTCCTTTTTCTGCTTCCCATAGCTGCTTCAAAGATCTGACCGTCCCACTCTGTCACTCTGTTTATCTGGTGTATCCTGGAAGGAACAGGAGGGATGATGGTCAGTATCTTGGTATCTATCAGACGTTTTTATTGTGTCTCTATTTCTGAGATTATATCTTTTTTCTGAGGTCTCCATTTGCAGAGATTCTCCTCTTTGACTTCTACCTTTATTTTGTGTTGGTTTATCCCAGAATTGTTTTAAAGCCCTCTTGTGGTTGCTTAGTATTTTCCCTACTGGAAGTACTCTGTATTTGAGGTTTAGTTGGTCTGACCCCCAGACTATCCCGGCTCATGCTGGTGTAGGTTTCAGAAATAATCTTAGGCTCCTGATGCTCCTGGTCCCACTGAGGAACCTCAGGGAGCCGCAGGTGACGTGCCAGTGCTGCTGCTTCCCCTTTAATGTTACTTAATATTATTTTATGGCTGCCCCATGTTTGTTTTAAATTTGTTTTTACACTTCCGGTAAGTTTGCAAGTGTTGTGATACCATGAGTGGTGGTATATATTGCCGCGAAGCCTGCACCCCAAGTGGCACAAACCTCTATTAAGGGAACCATTCCAAATGGCAAGCACATTGTAAGAATTCTATGTTTATCTTAGGGTCCCGTGGGGGGAAACACTGCTTCCAGCTGGTTTGTTTTTTGTGCACCCAAGAACGGAATCTTCTCCCGCTCAGTGGGTGCTTTACCCATAATGGAGTGAACTGTTTGTGGATTTATTCCTGTAACTGCCAATTGATTAATATCTGGAGCAGCCCTTGCTGGGGCAGTATTTAAGGTCTGCATTACAAATTGTATTAAGCGTCTGTATATTGCTACTAGCTCATTGTATAATGTGCGTGCATCAGCTATATGGGATGTGGTCTAAAAGTGGCAAAAGTAGGCATGTAGGTCCATCATTAATAAGGGACCTAATCGAAGAGGTTGTACTACATGCAGAAGGGTGCCATCAAACCAGCTATGGTGTTCTTGATAATTTAGAGGTATTTATAAGTATTGATATGCTCTGTACTGTTGTGCTATGTTTGCAATTCTGTATGTTTGGAATGGTTTGGAGTCTGCATTTACCTCAGGAAAGGTGACCCAAGAATAACATATTTCTGTTCTGTATGCACTGTGAACTTCTATGATCAATGTAAGCTTCCCACTCTCAATTGTTAAGCCAATAGCTGAAAGAAACCATGTGACAGTTTGTCTACAGTTTTCTCAGATAGTTATTGGTTGTGCCATATTATCCAATAGGTATCAGATACAGGAACACCAATGGGAGAAATCCTTTAAGGGTTCAAGCTTGAGCAACCTACATTCTAGATACTAGGTACTCCCTATTCAGCTGAGAAGGATTCTCCTTAAGACCACAGACGATTCTGAATAATGGTACTTAGGGTACGTTAGTGTGTGTGAGACAGAGATTCTCAAGAGACTTGTATGATTAGTACCTAACCATCATTGGCATCGCCATGTCATAGGACTCTTGTTGTTCGAACAAGACTGCTGAATTCGGGGAGGCAGCACCACTGCTTGTGGTTAACAGAGTCATTCCCACACCAGTTGGCAGCTGTGGCCCAACCATACCAGCTTGCTAGCAGCACCTCACCCAACCCAAGAAGGAAAGGTGACTTGTGGCAGCCTATCGCTCAACGCTCTAGTGGCCTGTCAGGGAAGTCACAGTGAGCAGGTCTCACCCCTTTCTCTCGTTAGCAAAAAGTCACATTTACACACTGGCAATAAAGAGATGCAGGGTGGTTTTCAATATATTTATTGAAAAGACTGCAATCTATGACAAAATATATGAGCTATTATTAGGATAATGTGGCATCAGAAAATTAGGATGTGACGGTTAGTGAGAAAATGATGAACAATCCCAACATATTGCAATGAACATGTATCTGGAATTTCTCTCTATTGCCTAGCATCTAGCTTCTAGCGAGAGCACAGCGGTGATAGCCCAAGCTGTCAATACTCACTCCCTGAGAGGAGCACCCAACCCCACTACCTTAGAATCTTGTGTTGGTCTCGTACTGTTCCAGGCCAAACTTGGGTCAGGAACATGATGAGAAATGTCATGCATAATATTACAACACTCTCACAAAATAGCAGCTGATTTGGAAAAATAAAACATCCCAACTGAAAAGCAAGCTATTCTAAAATAAATAAATGTGAATAGGGCATTGCTAGACCTGACAGCCTTAGGGTGGTTATCCTCCAACTTTTTGCCTGCCTCCCTCCACTTTTCTGACACTGTGTTTGCTGGTTTTAGGACTCTGCGCACTTTACCACTACTGTTCAGTGCTAAAGTGCATATGCACTCTCCCCTAAGCATGGTAATAGTGGTTCCTACCCAATTAGCATATTTAATTTACCTGTAGGTCCCTAGTAAAGTGCACTGAATATGCCAAGGCCCTGTAAATTAAATGCTACTACAGAGCTTGCAGCACTGATTGAGCCTCCCACATAAGCAGCCCCATAACCATGTCTCAGGGCTCTCATTGCAAAGCTTGTGTGTATATTTTCACTGCCACTTCGACTTGGCATTTAAAGCTACTTGCCAGGCCTTAAACCCCCCTTTTTCTACATATAAGTCATCCCTAAGATAGGCCCATGGTAACCCATAGGGCAGGGTACTATGTAGGTAAAAGGCAATACATGTACTCATGTGTTTTACGTGTAGTGGTAGTGAAAAACTAATAAATTAGTTTCCACTACTGTGAGGCCTGCTCCTCTCATAGACTAGCATTAGAACTGCCCTCATATCCTTTTGAATGGTAGATTCTGATCTGGAAGGAGTATTCCTGTCATATTTAGTATTTTCAGAATGGTAATAGAAAATCCTGCTTACTGGTGAAGTTGGATTTAATATTACTATGTTGGAAATGGCACTTTGAGAAAGTGAGCATTTCTCTGCACTTACTGCCATCTGTGCCTTACAGCCCTGTCTCCAGTCCACATCTGTCTCCAGTCCAGTCCACATCTCCATTCCACCCACAGACAGCCATAAACACAGGGCACTTAGGCCCTCATTACAACCCTGGCGGTCGGTGTTAAAGCGGCAGAAATACCGCCAACAGGCCGGCGGAAAAAAATGGGATTACGACCGTGGCGGAAACCGCCAATATAGACAGCCACTTTAACACTCTGACCGCCACGGCGGTACAAAAAAACAGCGCGGCGGACACCGCCAACAGACAGGCGGAACACAATGTACCACCCACCCTATCACAACACGGCTATCCGCCACCTTTTCTGGGGAGGAACCAACGCGAATAAAAACACAGCGGAAACAGTACACAGAAGGGAAAACACTCACCTCTCCACACCCCACGAGGAACCAGGATGCCATGGAACCCGAACTGCAGATCCTGCCGGCGATGGTCTTCCTGCTTCTCTATCAGGAGCTCCAACGACGGTGGCAACGACCACAGTAAGTACTGCACCTACAACACAGGGGAGGAGGAGGAAAAAGAGAGTGACACACACACACAACACACAACATCCCCACCCCCACCCACAACAACATACATACAAACACATGCTACAACATTACACATATACCCGCCCACCCCCCCTTGAATAACGCAAGGACAAAAGGAAATGATTGTAACGGTTGTAATAAAAAAAAAATTATCAGTCAAAACTCAAAATCCAGTATATACAATTATGTACACCAACTACACAAGTCCGGATAGTGCCCCAATCATTGTCCGTGGACCACTGGGCGCAAAATGCATGGGCGAGGCCCACACTAGATACCTGACTCCAAACAGAGAGAACACTGTAGTGGCATCACATAGAAAATTTGAAGGTACCTCAGGGGGAGGGGGCACCTCAGCCTGATGAACGCACAACACCAATGCTCCATGAGGAGGCTCCATGCCCATTGATGTATCCTGGGAAGTGCAAAGCCACAGTCTCTCAAGTCTTTCCAGTGGGTCGTTTGCCTACTGCTTTATCCTGGGGAGTGCAAAGCCACAGTCTCTCAAGTCTCTCCAGTGGGTGGTTTGCCCACTACTGCATCCTGGGGAGTGCAAAGCCACAGTCTCTCAAGTCTCTCCAGTGGGTGGTGTGCCCACTGCTTTATCCTGGGGAGTGCAAAGCCACAATCTCTCAAGTCTCTCCAGTGGGTGGTTTGCCCACTGCTGCATCCTGGGGAGTGCAAAGCCACAGTCTCTCAAGTGGATAACAGTCCCCACTGGTTCTGGAGGGGGCTTTGTGCCCAGAGTGCTTCATCCTGCCAAGGACTGAGGTAGTGGATGTGATACTCCACTGGTTCTGGAGGGTGCTTTGTGCCCAGAGTGCTTCATCTTGCCAAGGACTGAGGTAGTGGATGTGATACTCCACTAGTTCTGGAGGGGGCTTGGTGCCCAGAGTGCTTCATCCTGCCAAGGACTGAGGTAGTGGATGTGATAATCCACTGGTTCTGGAGGGGGCTTTGTGGCCAGAGTGCTTCATCCTGCCAAGGACTGAGGTAGTGGATGCTTTTCTCCACTGGTTCTGGAGGGGACATTGTGCCCAGAGTGCTTCAACCTGCCAAGGACTGAGGTAATGGATGCCTTTCTCCACTGGTTCTGGAGGGGGCTTTGTGCCCAGAGTGCTCCACATGCATTGTGGCCGCAACAATACACTCGCCTGGGTGTGTGTGCCACGAGATTGCCGAGGTGCAGGTAGGTTGATACGCCATGGAGGCAGAGACATACCCACACTGCTGCGGCTTCGCATTCCATATGCAGGTGACAACTGTGATGACAGTGATGCTTCATGTAAGCTGCCCAGGCTCCTGGAACTCACCACCAGCCTCGGATGACTGACCACTGGGGATGGCAGCCATGTATGCGGTGGTGCCACTGGCTCAGGATGTTGTGGGGCTGCTGGCGGTGCTTTCGGCGGTGTCAGTCACGGCGGTGCTTGCGGCGGGCTCTGTGGCGGCGGTGCTTGCGGTGGAGTCTGTGGTGGCAGTGCTGACTGCGGGGTCTGTGGCAGCGGTGCTGGCTGCGGAGTCTGTGGCTGAGGTGCTGGCGGCGGGTTCTGTGGCAGCGGTGCTGGCGGCGGGCTCTGTGGCGGTGCAGGTGATGGTGATGGTGCAGGTGGTGGTGCAAGTGGCGGTCTTCTCCGCCATACAGGTTGGCGTCGACGTGGAAAGAAGGTGTGACACTGGTCCCTCAGTTGGTGCCACCATGGCCTCTCCTGACCTGCCCTTCAGTTTCTGGCCCTTCCCCACCTTTGATGGTGGCACAGCTGTCTTGCCACTATCCCCTTTCGTTTACCCTGACCCCTTGGTGGCAGGTGTTTTCGGCTTCTCCCTCTGGGATGTGGGCACCTTTTTCACCTTGGCAGGTGGCAGAATGTCCTTGCCCTCGCTCCGTGGCACACTGGCAGCCCTGATGGTTGGCGCACTCCATGACCCCACAGATGCTAGCACCACTGTGCCCTTTGGATGTGGTGGCTGAGGTGCTGGGCTGGGACCTGAAAAGCCTGGCCCTAGGGGAAGGACAGGGGGGAGGTGTAGGGAAGAGGTCAATATTAGCCAGGAAAAGTTTTTTAGACACACTGGGGTGGGTAGATGGAAGGGGTTTAGGAGTGGAGGTAGAGGTAGTGGTTGTAGGAGGTGTACGTCTGCTGAATTTGGGTGAAGGTGCATGGGCTGGAGGCTGTTGTGAGGTGGATGGCTGTTGCGTGGGCGTGTGCCTGCGTTTGTGTACTTTGGGAGGAGGGCTCACAGACACACTGGGAGAGGACATTGGGGATGTGTGAATGGTAGTGGGGGTGGTGAGTGCACGTGAACGGTGTGTGGTGATGGGCGTGCTGGTGATGGAGGTAGTGGCTGAGGATGTAGTGCATGCAGGTGTGAGTGGAGACGAGACAGGGAGGGAGGAGGGAGACGTGGAGGAGGGGGACACAGTGGAGGCAGTGGATGTTGGTATGCGTGCATGGGTATGATGCTTGTGTGAGTGCCTGTGAGTTGTGTGGTGCTTATGTTTGCCTGAGCCACCCTTTTGTGTTGAGGTGTGTGCATGCTGGTCTGACGGTGTGCTTGGGATAGGCTGAGGTACAGGGGATTGGGTGTGGGTGGAGGAAGTTGGAGGGGGGAGGCTGGACATAGGGACAATGGCTGCCATCAGTGCTGAGGCAAGAGCCTGAAATGCTCTCTGTTGGGCTGCTTGCCCAGAATGAATGCCCTCCAGGTATGCATTTGTTTGTTGCAAATGCCTCTCAACACCCTGGATGGCATTCAGAATGGTAGACTGCCCAACAGTGTGGGATCTCAGGAGGTCAATAGCCTCCTCACTGAGGGCATCAGAGCTGACTGGGGCAGGGCCTGAGGTGCCTGGGGCGAACGATATGCCCACCCTCCTAGTTGAGCGGGCACGGGACACACGCTGAGGGGCTGCTGGGAGGGCAGTGCTGGTAGATGGGGTGGCGGCTGTACCTGTTGATGGGGGGGGGCACAGAGGGGCCCGCCAACGCAAGGGAGCTCCCAGCAGAGGAGGAGTCGCTGTCACTGCTGTCTGCTCCTGTCCCCGCCGTGGAGCTCCCCTCGCCCTCCGTCCCACTGGTGGCTTCAGACTCTGTTGTATCGCCCTCCAGGGCAAAGTGGGATGTAGCTCCCTCCTACTCCGGTGCCACTGCTCCTCCGCCTGATGATGCTATTGCACACAAGAACAGGGAGACCACAAAAAGGGGTGGGGGAAAGACAGAAGAAAGACATGTTCAGTGCATGCAACACCACTACCGTTGGTGGACACAACAGACACAGCAGCCCTCTGCACTACACCATGCACTTATAGCTCCTAGATTTATCACATGCCCATGGGTTACAAGGCCTAAGCCCAATTGCTGCACACCTGGAAGTCACAGGAGCCTGACTATGTGTAGATGGCACTAGCCACTAGTGGGCTTGGGGTGCCACAGAGCCTGCCTCACAAGGGACCTTGCCTACAAAGCTCGCCCTGGCCTAGGGGAACCCACTGCCCACCTGTCCCACCCAGAAACCTTGTAATGCACACAAAGTCAGCAGAATTACAGTGTACTCACCCCCTTGTGGCTGCTGTGATCCCCTCAAGCGCCCATCCAACTCCGGATACGCCACTGCCAGGATCCGGAACTTCAGGGGGGTCATGGTGCGACAGGCACCTCTCCCACGTTGGGAGGCCAACCCCAGCTGGGCCTCTGACATCTTTTTGCTCCAGCGGCCAAGGTCCTCCCATCTTTTCCGGCAGTGGGTGCTAAGTCTGTGGTGGACCCCCAGGGTCCGGAATTCTTTGGCGATGGCACGCCAAATATCCTTCTTCTTGTGGGCACTGACCTAGAGGAATAGTACAGGGGAAAAGGAAAATCTTTACCCGTCCGGACCGTCATCCTCTTTGGCCCACGTTCCCACCCTTGCCCTGATGCACATACACTCACCGTCCGCTCATGCAGGCCTCAGTCCCACCCCCCCCATTTTTCTTACATCCACACCACTCCAAACAGACATTGCCCATGCAGCATTCTCACAGTGTACTCACCTGTTTGTCTGGAGGACCGTACAGTTGTGTGTACTGGGGGAGGACTGTTCCTGTTAGCGTGAAGGTGTCGGTTTTGTTATCGCCAGTTTATCACTGACCTTTGGTAAGCGGGGTTTACCGCCAGGGTTGTAATGAGGGCCTTAGTCTCATCTGCATTCATCTGCATACTGAATGGGTCTCCCTGGGCAGGAAGGGTGGAGGGGCTCTCTTTTACATTTCAAAGGCCAGTGGTCTGCCCTCACGTATAGGACTGATAACCCCCCACAAGGATCTTGGCAGACAGGACTGGGGTGAAAGGGGAACTTTTGCACTTCAAAACCACTCTTTGAAGTTTGCCCCACCTCCAAGGCATTTTTGGGTATATAAACTGGGTCTCTGACCCCATCAAATCAGACACTTCTAGATCTACACATGCACTCTGTCAGAGGAACTGCCTGGCTGCCCAAAGACTCATCTAGACTGCTTTGCTGAGAAGGCCTTGCTTGTTGCCCTGCTGCCTTGCTTGCCTCTGGCCTTGCTGGAATGACTCTGCCTTCCCCAAAGGCTCTCTCCACGGGCTTGGATCGAGTTTGCCTCCTGTTCTGAAGTCTCAGGGTCAACAAAGACTTCACCAGCTAGCTTTTAGCTAGTTTTCCGACTTCAGCGATGCTAAGAACGACTTCAGCAACACCAGTGCCAACGCCACAACTGCTCCCGCCCTGTGGATCTCGCTGCACACAACGACCGTGGCCTGCAATGCAAGTCTTGCAAGACTGACTGGATTATTTGACCCTGCCGGGGCACAAGGAACTGAAGCCTTGCCACCAATGCCGCACCAGCTCCCACTGCAAACTGACAGACCGACGACTCGCCTCCCCTGCCTTGCAGCATGGAACCGATGCCTCACCTCCCCGAGCGCCGTAAGGGACTGATGCTGCACCGCCACCAGCGACGCTTCATCCCCATGACTCTGTGTGATGTCTTTGTTTCTTCGTTTCCAAAGGTACCGTGCCTGGGGATCCCTGCGACTCCATGACCAGCGCCTTTGGATTATTGGAATGAATCCGTCAACAACCCTGTGATAGCCCCTGTTGGAGCTACTGTGCTTGTAAGTGCTTTAGTGGGATTTAATCTTTAAACATTAATAGCGTTGTTTGTGTACATTGGATTTTCATTGTTTTTACCTCATTTTATAAAGATAAATTTCATCTTTTTATCTAAACCCGTGTGGTGTATTTTGTAGCATTTTCACCATGTTACTGAATGATTTACTGCACAAATACTTTACACATTGCCTTCTGAGTTAAGCCTGACTGCTCTGTGCCAGAGGGTGAGCACAGAATAATTTGTGTTGTGTTGTGATTTACCCTGAATAGGATTGTGGTCCCTACTTGGACAAGGGTGTATACTTCTGCCAACTAGAGACTCAGGCCCTCATTACACCCTGGCGGTAAATCCCACTTACCCCCGTGCTGAAGACCGCCTACGTACCGTTGCGGAGGCGGAAATCTGCTACAGGTATTACGACCCACAGCTCATAATCCGCCACAATACAAACACCCACACAGGTCCACCACACCAAAGGTCAGTGATAAACTAGAACGATACCAAAACCTACACCGTCACACTAACAAGAATACGCCCACACTATCACAACCCATGAATCAACGCGGCGGTCTATCAACCGCGGAAATCCATTAGCTGTACACACTGCCGTGCTCAAAATACACACACACACTTACAAAACACAACTACATTGGACAATTCAAAATACACACACCTGATACACATACACACACCACACCCACACACCCAATCCAATATAAAACACACACCCACATTACCCACAAACCCTTACAATGAAAAATTACGAAGAAGGCCAGAGAGAGGGAGTAGCTAACACAACACCAGCATCCACAGACACACAACACCATCACTTATACAACATCCACGCACCTCAAACAACACACACCAACACATCCCCCCACACATCACAACAGACAGCACTTCACACATCACCCACACCACATCATGGCACCTCAGAGACACCCCAGGTTTTCTGAGGAGGAGCTCAGGGTCATGGTGGAGGAAATCATCCAGGTAGAGCCACAGCTATTCAGATCACAGGTGCAGCAGACATCCATTGCACAGAAGATGGAGCTATGGCGGAGAATTGTTGACAGGGTCAACACAGTGGGACAACATCCAAGAACACGGGATGACATCAGGAAGAGGTGGAACGACCTACGGGGAAGGTACGTTCCGTGGTATCCAGACACCAGATTGCTGTACAGAGGACTGGAGGTGGACCCCCACCTCTTCCCCCACAACTAACAAGATGGAAGGAGCAAGTCTTGGAAATAATGCATCCTGAGGGATATGCAGGAGTAGCAGGAGGACTGGACTCTGGTAAGTCATATCTTAACTACTTCATCCACCCCACCCCACCTGCATGCCATCACATACTCCCACTCTTACCCTCATCCCCATCACACCATCATCTCCATGTGTCCCACTATCGCAACCCACACATCTCAATACCAAGGCCCTGCATGCAACACCTATGCATGGACCACTGTCACCAAAGCAGGTCCAGTACAGATACCCACACAGACCCCAAACTAACTATCACAAAAGGGCTAACACAATGACGCAAGCACAGGAGTAGAGGGTACCTTACCCAATGCACAAGATGGCACACACAGATACTAAAACTATGCATTTACACCCCAACAGGACCCCTACTCAACGTCACTGGACAGGAGGTGCCAGACATATCCAGTCCCCCCACAGAAGAGGCCCACAGTGATGACAGCAGCTCTGCACGCCTGGATCAAGATGACCAGCCCGGCCGATCAGGGACCTCAGGACAGTAGGTTCCCCTGACACAGTCCCAAACCACCACTGAGCCTCCCCCTCAGGAAACACCGCCACAGCACCCACCCAGCAGGGCATCCCTCTGTCCCCAGGACACGTCAATCAGCATTGTGTCCACCACTACAGGGACCCCAGGCAAACCCACCAACCCAAGAAAATCAGGGACCTGGGGTCAGTGGCAGTAGGCACACGGTTCAGGGGACAGAGGCACAGGTTAACAGGGAAGCTGGGTGGACTGCTGTGCGACAGGGGGAGGACAGGCCCAGGGAAGGACAGTCCATGAGGCACTCTCCAACATCATGGGAGCATACCACCATTCCCAGGAGACCGTGGGCACGGTACTGGCCAAGTTTCAGGAGACCCAGCGGCTGCAGGAGGAACAGTACCTGGGGATCAGGGAGGACTTGAAGTCCATTAACACCACCCTGGTTACCATTGCAGGGGTGCTGGCAGACCTTGTCAACACCCTGAGGGACACAGTGGCACACAAACGGGCCCCTGACACTAGCCTGGACGATGAACAGCCCTCCACCTCCGCCGGCGCTAGTGGACAGGAGGCACCGCCACAGGAACAACAGGCCACCACTACCCCACCCCCTGCAGAAGGAAAACCAGCCCGCAAACGGTCTCTGAGATCCAGGAACAAGACAGAGAACATTGCCAAGACTCCCACCAGGAAATAAGACCCTCCTGAATGTCACCCTTCTGTCCCACTTTGTCACCCCGTCCACCTTAAACTGCCATAGCTCCACTTCCTATGCCCCATTGGACAATGCACCTGTAAGACCAAGAGACTGGACTCTGCCATGGACATTCCTCCACCATCAGCCCAGCCCATTTCACACCCCCTCCAATTATTTGCACAGAAATAAACACCCTTGAATCACAAATCAATCTTGAGTCAATCTGTGCTTTCACAAATGTGTAATTGCAAAATCTCTGGAATATAGCAATGTCAATGTATTTGTTCACATACCAATGTTACACAGCTGTAGGCCAGGAGTAAACATAGCAGAGGGCACAAATTGGGACCCAGATCTGCGAAATGGAAAGCCAAAGTGACAAGTCAGGGTCCATACACGGAGTTAAAAAGTTAGACTAATGCTAGGTCCTACAACAGTATGAGATGTGGGAAGCAGTTGCATCTTCTTACTTGTGTCTCACTGGAAGTATTGCATGATGATGTTGTTTCGGTTGCCTACATATTCTTCTTCTGCCTCCTCTTCTTCACTGTCCACAGTCTCCACAGCTGCCACAAGACCACCACCAGGCCCATCCTCCTGCAGAAAAGGCACCTGGCGTCGCAAAGCCAGGTTGTGCAACATACAGAAGGCCACGATGATCTGGCACACCTTCTTCGGTGAGTTGTATAGCGATCCACCTGTCAGATGGAGGCACTGGAATCTGGCCTTCAGGAGAACGAAGGTGCACTGTATTATCCTCCTAGTTCGCCCATGTGCCTCATTGTAGTGTTCCTCTGCCCTTGTCCTGGGATTCCTCACTGGGGTCAGTAGCCATGACAGGTTGGGGTAACCAGAGTCACCTGCAAATATCAAGGGACAACTGTTAGACATCCTCCAAACATTAGGGAATCTCTCATACCCAGACACCAAATGAAACTGTGTGGGGACTTTAGGCTCACCTATTAGCCACACACTGTGCCTCTGGAGTTGGCCCATCACATAAGGGATGCAGCTATTCCTCAAAATGTAAGCGTCATGCACTGAGCCAGGATACTTGGCATTCACATGAGAGATGTACTGGTCTGAAAAACACACCATCTGTACATTCATTGAATGGTAGCTTTTCCGGTTTCTGTACACCTGTTCATTCCTGTAGGGGGGACAAATGCCACATGTGTACCATCAATGGCACCAATTATGTTTGGAATATGTCCCAGGGCATAGAAGTCACCTTTCACTGTGGGAAAATCCTCCACTTGAGGGAAAACAATGTAGCTGCGCATGTGTTTCAGCAGGGCAGACAACACTCTGGACAACACATTAGAGAACATTGGCTGGGACATCCCTGATGCCAAGGCCACTGTTGTTTGAAAAGACCCACTGGCCAGGAAATAGAGTACAGACAGGACCTGCACTAGAGGGGGTATTCTTGTGGGATGGCAGATAGCTGAAATCAGGCCTGGCTCCAATGGGGCACACAGTTCCTGGACTGTTGCATGATCAAGTCTGTAAGTGATAATGATGTGTCTCTCTTCCATTGTCGACAGGTCCACCAGGGGTCTGTACACCGGAGGATGCCGCCATTTCATCACCTGGCCCGGGGGACGTGCCCTATGAAGAAGAATAGTGAGCAGAGGGTCATACAACACTTGTATCACAATGCTGTTTTGCGAAAACATTACAGTTTCTCCATGTGCCTTTGTGTGTCCGTATTCCTGGCCTAAATAGGTGTGATGCAGTTATTTGGCCTGCCATGTGGCCCCCTGAAATGGCAGCTGCCTGACCTGTAAGGTGGGACAAGGGGAAATGAGGTAACTGCGCTGGCGCTGTACTCCATTGCGGTAGGCGGTCGAAAACCGCGGCGCAATTCAGCATTGGTTAACATTGGGCCCTATGGGTTCCAGGAGCCAATGACGATGTACGCCGGCGGTGACAGTACGCACCGCCGCGGCCGTGGCCGCCATTTTCTAACTGTTCACTCACTTGATACCTGACCTTCAACAGGAGAGGACCTCCACTGCAAGTGCTGCTGTGACCTGTGTCTGGAAGCGACGATGGCTACAGTGTCTGGGGAAAGGGCCCCTGCCTTCACTTCGGAGGAGTTGGAGAAACTAGTGGATGGGGTCCTCCCCCAGTACACGCAACTGTACGGTCCTCCAGACAAACAAGTGAGTACACTGTGAGCATGGTGGATGGCACATGATTGTATGGAGTGTTGTCGATGGAAGAGGGAGGGGAGGGGGACCGGCCAGCATGTGAGGATAGAGGGTGTGTATGTATGTCTGGGCCAGGGTGGGAGGTTTTTAGGCAGTCCGTGAGAAGAATAGTGCGGGATAGTAACATCCATTATTAATTCACTTTTCCTCTAGGTCAGTGCCCACCAGAAGAAGGGAAATTGGCGTGCCATCGCCAAGGAAGTGCAGAACCTGGGGGTCTACCATAGACGGAGCACCCACTGCCAGAAAAGATGGAAGGACCTGCACCACTGGAGCAAGAAGATGGTGGGGGCCCAGCTGGGGATGGCCTCCCAACGTGGAAGGGGTGCCCGTCGCACCATGACCCCCCTGATGTACTGTATCCTGGCGATGGCATATCCGGAGTTGGATGGGCGCTTGAGCGCATCACAGCAGCCACAAGGGGGTGAGTACACTCTCATTCAGATGACTCTGTGTGCTTGACGAGGTGTCTTGGTGGGGGTGGTGGCCTGTGGGTTCCCCTAGGCAAGGGCATACGCACAAAGGTAGATGCATTGTTTTGCAGCCTCATTCCCAGTCCAACCCCAAAGGTGGTATTTGTCCTCTACACCTAGTCAGGCTCCCATGGGTGTCAGCTGTGCATGAAATGGGTCTAGACAGAGTCCCCCTTGGGCATGTTCTTTTACCCTGCACTGTTAGTGCATGCTTAGTGTATAGGGCTGCTCCCTGTGTGTTGTGTCCGCCAACGGTAGTGGTGTTGTATGCACTGACCATGTGTATCTTCTGTCTTTCCCCCCTTTTTGTTTTGTCACCATCTTCTTGCGTGCATTATCATCTTCTGGCGGAGGAGCAGTGGCACCCGAGCAGGTGGGAGCTGAATTCCACATGGCCCTGGAGGTTGAAGTAACAGAGTCTAAAGGCATCAGTGGGACAGAGGGTGAGGGGAGCTCCACGACGGGGACAGGAGCATACACCAGAGACAGTGACTCCTCCTCTGATGGGAGCTCCCTTGCGGTGGCGGGCACCTCTGTGCCCACCGCATCAACAGGTACAGCTGCCATCCCCCCTACCAGCAAGGCCCTCCCAGCAGCCCCTCAACGTGTGTCCCATGCCTGCTCACCCAGAAGGGTGGGCATCTCCTTTGCCCCAGGCACCTCAGGCCCTGCCCGAGTCAGCCCTGCTGCCCTCATTGAGGAGGCTATTGACCTCCTGAGATCCCTCACTGTTGGGCAATCTACCATTTTGAAAGCCATCCAGGGTGTTGAGAGGCATTTGCAGCAAACAAATGCATACCTGAAGGGCATTCATTCTGGCCAGGTGGCCCAACAGAGAGCATTTCAGGCTCTGGCCTCAGCACTGATGGCAGCCATTGTCCCTGTGTCCAGCCTCCCCCCTCCACCTTCCACCACCCAGACCCAATCCCCTGTACCTCAGCCTATCCCAAGCACACCATCAGACCACCATGCACACTCATCAACACACAAGAGTGGACATGGCAAACATAAGCACCACACATCCCACAGGCACTCACACAAGCACCATCCCCATGCAGACACATCAACATCCACTGCGTCCACTGTGTCGTCCTCCTCCACGTCCTCCTCCTCCCTTCCTGTCTCGTCTCCACTCACACCTGCATGCACTACATCCTCAGCCACTACCTCCATCACCAGCACACCCATCACCACACACTGCTCACGTGCACTCACCACCCCCACTACCATTCACACATCCCCTGTGTCCTCTCCCAGTGTGTCTATGAACCCTCCTTCCAAACTACACAAATGCAGGCACACACCCACCCAACAGCCATCCACCTCACAACAGCCTCCGGCCCATGCACCTTCACCCAAATTCAGCAAACATACACCTCCTACAACCACTACCTCTTCCTCCACTCCCAAACCCCTTCCATCTTCCCGTCCCAGTGTTTCTAAGAAACATTTCCTGGCTAAAATTGGCCTCTTCCCTACACCTCCCCCCTGTCCTTCCCCTAGGGCCAGGCTCTCCAGGTCCCAGCCCAGCACCTCAGACACCAAATCCCCAAGCACAGTGGTCCCAGCAACTCTGGTCTCATCGCGGACGCCACCCATCACGACTGCCAGTGTGCCACCTAGCGAGGCCAAGGAGCAGGCCATTCCACCACCTCCCAAGGTAAAGAAGGTGCCCACATGCCGGAGGGAGAAGCCGCACCTACCATCAAGCAAGGGCTCCTTCAAACCAAAAGGGGACAGTGGCAAGACACCCGCAGGAACATCAAAGGTGGGGAAGGGACACAAGCAAAAGGACAGGGCACGGTGGCTCCGACTGAGGGACCAGAGTCACCCCTTCTGTCAACCACTACACCAACCTGTACGCCTGTTTACACCGCCACCAGCACGTCTGCTGCCTCAGCAACAGTCCCCAGCATCATCCCCAGTGGCCTTCCGAGGCTGCAGGAGATGTCCTGCTGTGTCCCTCAACAGGTGCAGGCACATGCACCACCACCAGCACCTCCGCCGCAAGACACCACCGCAACCACCAGTCCCACAATGTGCTCAAATAGTGCCACCACAGCTGACAAGGCAATCATCCCCAGTATGCAGCCATCCGAGGCTGCAGGAGATGTTTTGGCCCCTGCCCAGCATCCATGAGGCACTGTTTGTACATGCAGGTGGCAGGCGAAGTCGCAGCAGGGGGACCCTGAGGTGTCTGTTTCATTTCGATCTGGTGGCCCTGCAGTGTTCTCTCTGTGTCGAGTCAGGTATCTTGTGTGGGCTTTGCCCATGCATTTTGGGACACTGATCCACAGACGATGTTTGATTAATATCCGGACTGATGTAGTTGGTGTATATATTTGTATATACGGATTTTTTAAATTGCACTATCTGATTTTTATTGATTACAATTGTTACAATCATTTCCTTTTTTCCTTGCGTTCTTCCAAGTGGTGAGGGGGTATATATGTAATGTTGCTGCATATATTTGTGTGTATGGTGTTGTGGGTGAGGGTAGGGGTATTGCGTGTTGCGTGTGTGTGTCACTCTCTTTTCCCTCCCACCCTCCCCTGTGTTGTAGGTGCAGTACTCACTGTGGTCGTCCATGGCGTCTTTCCTGCTCCTGATACAAGAGGAAGAAGACCAGCATGGGCAGGACCTGTAGTTCGGGCTCCATGGCGTCCTGGTTCCTCGTTGGGTGTCGAGAGGTGAGTGGTTTCCCTTCTGTGTACTGTTTCTGCCGTGCTTTTGATAGCGTTGGTACCGCCCCGGAAAAGGTGGCGGATAGGCCTCTTGTAATGGTGTGGGCGGTACTTTGTCCTCCGCCTGTCTGTTGGCCGTTACCTCCGCGGTGTTTGTTTCTATCGCCGTGGCGGTCGGATTGTTAAAGTGGCTGTCTATGTTGGCGGTTTCCGCCATGGTCGTTATTCCATTTTTTTCCCCGCCGGGCTGTTGGCGGTATTACTGCTGCTTTAACACCGACCGCCAGGGTTATAATGAGGGCCTCAATTTCTAACAAGCATATTGTGTAGGTAAAAGGGCACAGGGTTAAGTAAAGCTAAAATATATGTGCCCGAGCAAGGTACTAAAATGAACCCACAACATCACTACGGAGCTAACTTTCCTCCTCCACCTCTCAGCACAGGCAGCAGAGGTGACAGCATTAATCAAAGTCCTCACCCAAATTTCGGGAAAGACGATAACCATTTACTCAGATTCAGCCTATGTCATCATCACAGTGCGCCCCAGCATAGGAAGGTGGAAAAGTTGAGGGTTTCTGATTTAAGTGGCATGCCCATTGCACAACGGGACCTCCTATAATTACTAGTCAATACGCTGACCTTACCTAAATGCGTGGCTGTGGTAACATGCGCTGGTCATACCGGGGACAAGGACTTCATATCCTGGGAAATTCATAAGCTGACCAATTTGCTAAAAGGGCAGATTATGGAACGATATAGGGAGCATGCATACTTCCCTTACAACAGGCGTCATAGACAGAACCCCCACAAGACACGTCTTACACAGAAACAGGAGGGGTGTAGTTGAGAGAGTTGCAGGAAACAGCATTGCCTGACAAGAAGGAACAATGGGTGGCCAGGGGCTGCACGCAGACCATGCATGATCTCATATATCGACACACAACCTCAGGAAAGCTTAGTCAACATAGCTTTGCCCCACTTACACTTACCAACACACACAGTCAAAGGCACTATGATAGCATAACTTCAGACCAACTGGTTTATCCCCAACCTCATCAAAACCATGATGATGTATTTAAATGGATGACCCATCTGCCAATTATTCTCACCCAAAACTACTCTCAAGGTTGTGCCATCGGCTATCCCAAGTCCAACGGGGCCTTTCAGGGCATTACACATTAACTTTATTGACATAAATAATCGGTGTGCTAACTATTTATACCTGATTGTAGTAGTCTGCCCATACTCTAGGTGGATCGAAGCCAGTCCTTATGTGCACTCCGACGCCTAGGCAGCCGTAGCGTTCTTTGTCAGAGAATTAAGACCCAGGTGGGGGACACCAAATGTCATCCGGTCAGACAACAGAAAGCACTTTGTCAATCCTATGTTCGATCACATCTACATCCTTTTAGGCATAACACATAATCTGGCCCCACCCCATCAGCTCCCAAAGCACCAGGATCGTTGAGAGACTCATTGACCTGTTAAAAATAAAATAAGCAAAATCTGCACCACCCTTAGTAAGAAGTGGCTCCACTGTCTGCTTCTAGACTAGTTTGCACTAAGGAACACACATAAAAGCAATCACCATCTCACCCCACCAGAATACAACTGAAAGACTGATGAGGACACTCATTACAAAAACACATACCAAATTAGGCACTGAGGCTAGCTTTCAAGCACTAGGAGATGAATTACATGGGTATCTCTCTGAACTAACCAAAACCTCTAAGTTACTATCCAAACAGGTCAACCATTGGAGTTGCAAATGCACCACCGCCAAGCTACCGTATCAAACACCTCAACGTGGACAAGAAATCTACATCTGAAATTTTGTACGGAAATGGAAGCAAACCAAGTTTGAAGGACCCTAGCAAGTGATATTTACAACACCTTCTGTTCTCAAGGTGGAGGGGAAAGATGCATTGGTCCACCTCTCTGACATGTGGATGAGCAACATCCTGAAACTCAGCTTTTAAATGGACACCTTTAAAAACAGATTGCTTGCAGTGTATCTGAAATGCTGCCCAACAAGGTCTCAGCTTGTCCTCATAAATAGAGGGACCACTTATTTCCTCATCAAGAAACAAATTAACAATCTGAATTTAGATGGCTTCTCCTCCTGGCTTTCAACCAAATTCCTAGGTGTTCTCATTTACCCTCTCTGTTCTTCAAGGGACAATTCACAAAGAGGACACAAACAGGATGGTTTCTGCTTACAATAATGGGAAAAGATAAGCCCTTTTCCTGTCTGCTGACTTGTGCTATACAGTCCAGGCCCTTGTCGTGTGACATATGTACAGAGGACTCTCACTAATGATTTGTCTCCCACAGTACTCAATGGGTATAATCAAAACTGTTCTTTACCCAGGTGTTTATCCACATTGAGTCACCTACCTTGAACTTACTTTGTTGGCTTACTCTCCCCACTACAATCAATTTAAAATGTTATTGTAAGATTTATCTATAAGGCATTCCACTTGAGTAAAAGTCACTACCCTGCCTCTAAATTCAACATGGTTAGTTGCTTATGACCTAGTAGTAACACATCCTTTTCCTTGCTATAAATCCAATAGACTGACAACAAAAGCACAATGCAACAGGCTTTCTCTGGCATATGTCCAAGACTCTGGAGTGACCTCCTTTTGTTCACCAAACATACCGTCTATGCACTTTCTGCACCTTGAAAGGTCCCAAAAACATATTTGATCCCTTTTGTACTTGTCCTGATATAACCTTAGTCAGATGGCATGGCAAATGACAACTGATAAAACTTAAGAAGAGCGGGCAAATATGAAGATGAATTAAACAGAGCGACTGAAGATATGACAAATGGGTGTAGTAGATACATGTTCATGATAGATGAAGAAGTGGTGAGATCAGGTGGCACTCGAGGTGGCTTGAAATAGTGGAGATGGTATGAATTTTGGTGTTGGAAAGAATACTAATATTAGGACAAGGAGCATGGCCAGTAGAATTCCTAGACTAAGAAGACCACCTGTGTTTTTCCAGGATTATATTACATGAGGTATGGGTTTTATTATTAGTGCATATGTCTCCTTCTGTTTACCCTAACAATGTTATCATTACAATGTTATTTGCTCTAAATGGAATGTATCCTGTTTGTTTTTCCTTCTTTTCTTATTACCTCCAGTTGTTTCAATTTCTTATCCTTCATTATTTTGGAGAGGGATATGTTATAATGCAATTGTTCATGTTTTGCACTTATGTTATTGTTTGAAATCTCCCTTGAGATTCTAAGGGGTCATAATGATCCCAGTGGTAGTATCGCCAACAGGCTTGCGGTACATACCACCACATTATGAGAATGGCGGGTTGGCTGCAGCCAACCCGCCACTTCTCCACTCATACCGCCATGGCGGTATCAGCCGCTGGGCTGGAGATACCAATCCCCAGCCCGGCGGCTGAGACAGTACCGCCGGTGGCATTATGAACCTGCCTACCACCATGGTTTTTGTGGCGTTAGCAATGCCACGAAAACCATAGGGGTAGGCCCTACCGGTGACAGGGAATACCTTCCCTGTCACCGGTAGGCAGCTCCCCCAACACACACCTGACACCCCCCACCCCCTCCATCCAAAGCCCCACCCCACATAAACACACTAACCCCCTCACCCCTGACATTCACATACACCCTCACACCCCTGATCCAAACACACACACCCCCACCCCGATCCAAACACACACCCCCCCAATACACACACACACCCGTAGACACACACCACGCATACACCCAATCATTCACACTGGCATATACGCATTCATACACGCATACTTCCAGACATGCTCACACACATTCGTACACACAATCACACTGACATGCAGACACACACTCGCTTCACCATTCTTACACCCATTCACTCACACACATACAACCACGCAAACAACACAACACACACAGATGCATTCACACACTCACTCACATATTCATGCACATATTCAGAAAGGCACATATAACACCCCCCACCCTCCCACTCCTCTCCTCTATCGGAAGCCAGACTTATCTTTGTCAAGGAGGCCTTCCGGCAGGGAACAGGAAGGCGGCGTTCTACTAGTGTGGAGGTGCTGGTGGTAGCAGCGCCACCTTACCACCGTCAGCCACACTGCCGGATTTCAATTGTTCTTGCGACGGAAGTCCGGCAGTGCTCATAATATGGCGGACGGATGGTAGCTGCGTTGGTGGCATTTTGGCGGCCATCACCGCAGCAGTAGGTTGTTTTTACCGCCAATGTCAAAATGACCATCTAAGTTCTTACAAAGAAGCTTGAATGGTGGGAGTTCTATTTGTTGGCAGTAACCTGCTGACTGGCGAAGGGAGAAACACGTATAAGGATACATGCTTTCCAATAAAGACTCTTTATTCTACGGAAGAGTACAGCTGCATCATTAAAGAGTAAACAGCAAACACGTATCCCACTGCCGAGGAAAGCAGCGTAGTGTGCATGCATTGTACAAACAGAGAATAAGGGAAATTGAGTGCATTAATCAGACCAAGGGGGTGAAAAGTTGTGTCACTCAGAGTACAATTCTTTCCCTAGTTATGTTTAACAGCGATGTAAACCAAACACTGCGCCCCATTTTATTTCCGAAGTGTTTCAAAATCCCAGTCATCTAAAAGACCAGTGTTAAATTAGTTCTTTCAAACTAAAACAGTAGGCGGATGTTATGGGCTGCACTTAACCTGTAGCAAATCATAGATCACATTAGCCACAAACAAGCTAGTTTCCAAACAAGCCCTTCTGGCGCCGCACTTACAATCAGAAACATTGCAATCAAAAGTAACCACCCAGAAAATGTTTTTGATCAGACACTCAGCATGGAATCACAAACCAGTCAGGTCTCAAAAGCTGTTATCTCTATAGAAAATTACAAAAACCGCATAAACCATATTCAGAAGAAAATGAAAAATCAAGAATAGCCGGGCCAACTCAGCTGGGCCAACACAAAAACCCGATAGATTTTCTCGTGATAAATTATAATTGGAAAGGCAAAAAAATCAATAGTCCGAAGTCGAAAAAACAAGATTAAAGCTGCGAGGAAAGTCACTAATACTTCCTTTTTTCACACACTACAATATTAAATTACACTGTCAGGTTTAATATTCCAGTAAATGAGGCAGTTATGTATACATGATTGCCCTGCCATGTGTAAACACGTAGGGCCTGATTTATACTTTTTAGCGCCGCATTTGCGTCATTTTTTGACGCAAAAGCAGCGCAAATTTAGCAAAATGTAATTGAATTTTGTAAGTTTGAGCCGCTTTTGCGTCAGAAAATGACGCAAATGCGGTGCTAAAAAACTGTAAATCAGGCCCTTAATGAAGCTCTATGCCATCAGATATTGTTCCTGCCACCGTCTAACAATGCAATGGCATATTTTTTAAATAAATCATCTTCTGCTGGCCGTATATTTGTAATAACTTTGTACAAAATAGAAAACACTTCACTAGCCACTCATTTGATTGTAACTAGCTCTCTACATTCAGGTATCAAGAAAAAATTGAAAGTACGAAATTTACAAAACACAATGACATTGATGCATGAATCGACCACAGAGAGAATGCCCTGGATATTTTCTTTTTCTTTTGAGGAATAGTAGGCATTGAAATTTGGCCAAATGGAAAGAGTTATGGCCAGTTTTGCTAAAACACAGAAACAGGTCAGAAGCTGAAAGGCAGTTTCCTGCTGTATGATGTGGAGCCCGTTCACAAGAATTTTGGGAAGGTCTACATGACAAACCCGGAACCTACAACATTGAAAATGAAAGTAGTTATTTGAAATAAGGCGGACGCAGGTGGGGAGCTTGAGAGTGGCCTCTTACTGAATTGGCTGCAGAGGCAGTGGGCGACATGGAGATGCTGATTGGGTGGGATGCACCCAGGTATGGTGACTGCCTTGTGCTGTCTGAAGCTTTGGCTGCAACTGATGGTCACAGACTAATAGAAGAAAACAGCGAGGATTCGAGTGGACAGTTGGTGTGCCCAAAGGCCTCAGCCTTGGTGTTACGAAGCAGCAGTGATGGTAACAGGGAATGAGTTTGACACACCGGGGTCTCTGTTCCTCTGCCTCTGTTACTGGGGTGACATTCATAAGCTGTGTGATTGGAAGCCAGAGGCATGGTAGTGTTGACACAGATATGCTAATTAGAAATTATTAATAAATGTTTATGTGTTTGATTAATGAAAAGCTTGTAGAGAATTTAATTGTAGAGAAAATAAAGCTCACATTTGAAATTGTGATCACGGGGAGTGGCAGCCATTTATACGAAGTTATGCTAAAATAACTAAAAGATGTGTGAAATAATGAAAATGTGAAAGAATAATGTAGTAATATGTCATATTAAGATGTATAGCCTATGTTTGCATTAATTTGTAGAAGTTAACTTAGTAGTGAATAAGGCCTAGTCCTTTCCAGGTCTCACACACGAGGAGCTGAAATACTAATTCACTGCAGAGAAGCTTATGCATGACCTGTCCTTGAGCCACCCAATGTTAAAGTTACTTAGCTAGAATTTTCTGCAATGTACCGACGGACAGGAGATGATGAAGACAATTTGATACAATCATTTGTAGAGTAGGCTAAATGTACTTTCCCAGGACTTGAACAATGAAAGCACTGAATGAAGAGGAACATGCAACATTTTCGATACCTGAAGAGCCAGATGATGAGAACATCATATAGTGGACCAATCCGTGTGCTGTGAAAGGACTAATATTAAAATGTATAGATTTGGAAAATTAATATTATAGGTTAGAGTCATATCTGCTGACTGATTGACCAATTGAGAATTAGGGGGATGGACTGGGAGACCCTAATAAAAGATCATGACAAGGGGCTAAAACTAGAAATGCAGGAGAATTTAGGCAGATGCAAAGGAAGACTTTGATGACGTCAGGAGACGCGGTTCGAGATTCTATCATTGGGTTCATACTCTAAGAGCTGATGCGTTGCTGATCTATTGATGACCTGAAGATGAAGACTGACTTTGTTACTGATTCATTCCGTGGATAGGTAGCTATGATAATGTGACTGATTAACTTGTGCCTTTTCTTCTAGGTACCAACTGCGCTGTTTTATATTTTTCTTGTAGCAAGATGTTTTTCCAAATTCATGTTTTCTAAATTATTTTGCATGAAGTCCAAAATGCTGATGCTAATCTGGGTTAAGCAGGCTTTCTAGGGGTGACGGTTGACAGTGACAAATGACTGACAAACTACTTGCTGAACTCTGCTATTGAAGCTGTGTATTCATCTGTATTAGCTTATGTTGAAGTACTCTAGTATGTGTTTCCTCAGTTGCTGATTAGTTTATAGTATTGATGGTGATTAATGAACTAATTCTTTGTTGGTTAAATGAAGTTCGATCTAACTTGATGACTTAGTATTGTATCTATTAGGGAAATAAAAATTGTTAAAACCCTTTGTGGAGTTGTGGTTATTCATACATTGATGGTTATAGTTGTTTTTGATTTTAACATTATTAATTGGTTAGGCTGATTATTGATGCCATTGGTCCCGAAATGATTAGGATATTCCATGTGATCCAAAAGGTCCAAAAGGCCTATACGCGTCCCCATGTAAGTTTACTTACTAAGGACCAGGCGCGCCAGCAGTTTTTGGTAGCAGCTTGATGGTTAGTTTTCTTGGAGGATTAGTTATGTGGTGACTGATGTTTATGGTGGTAGTTTAAGTTAGGGGTAGTTATTCGTATTTTTATGAGGTTTGAATTCTGTTTTTCTGAAATGGCAATTGTAGCAAAGATGATGTCCCCTTAAGCCCAGAAATGACTTTCCCAGATCCTGGATCCCGCAAGCAAGTTGGATATGTTCTCAGCTTGTTTTGTGATGGTGTGAAGTGGTAGGATTGCACTTGCAAAAGCTTAGGCAAAATCACAGGTGAATTGTGATGTATGAGAGGTAAAGTAGGGAGTCTGTGTACTCCAGTTAAGGTTTAGTAGGAGTGTGCATACTCCGCAGTATGAGAGCAGGGAAGTCATCGAACTTCATATGTGTGTGGCACTGTGGGCCATATGTATGAAAGCTGGGGTCTGCGAATCGCAAATAGCGATTTTTAAGAAACCGCTATTTCCGAGTCGCAATTGGCCATGTAACAAATTTGCGATTCGGAATTAGCGATTTCTTAAAAATCACTATTTGTGGTTTGCGAGGCCCATTTACCGAATCACAATTTGCATTCTCGCAATTTGCGTTTTTTTTACAATTCGGTAAAAAATCGCAAATTGCGCGAAAGTTCGAGACGCACACCTGGAGGAGCCTGATGACATCACCAGCAGGAAATGAGTCATCCCAGGCAGTTTCAGGTGCCACACCCAAACCAGCATCCTGAGAGAGAGCAGCACTCAGCAGGAGCAGAAACACCTGAGCTAGGATGGAGACCCCGGGAACATCACAGGAGAAGCAGGAGAGGAAGCGCAAGCTCAAGTTTAGTGAACAGGAGCTGGAGGTACTGACTGAAGAGGTTGTGAGGAGCCATGACCGCCTGTTTGGGAAATCTTCACTCCAGGTTCCTGAGAGCGAGAAAAGAAGGTTATGGCTGGACATCCAGGGAAAAATCTGCGCCATTGGAGTGGCACAGCGCTCCATAGAGGAGATTAAGAAAAGGTGGTACGACCTGCGCTCCCGGGCAAAGGAGAGGGTGGCAAGGAGACTTGCGGAGGGCAGGGGCACAGGTGGCGGATCACCAACCGAACAACCATCCACACCACTGGAGGACCTGGTGGAATCAACACTCCTCCCTGAAGCTGTGACAGGGGTCACAGATATCGACACCTCCGGTCAACCGAGTACCAGCCAAGGTAAGTGCAATGTGGTTTGTGAACCCAATATGTGTATGCACAAAAGCCCCTTAGGAATTAGCATGTAATGTGAAGTAGTGTGTGAAGTAGTCCAGTCCACACCTTAGAAGCAGCACAACAATGCATTATGGGAGTTGTGGTCCACAAACTAGCACAGACAGTAGCATAACAATGTAATGAAGCATAGTGACACCCAAGGTAACACAACACACACAACACCGTGTAGAGCAGTACCTGTACCTTTATTGCCATTTTCAGACAGATAATGTAACATACAGAACTGACATGCTGCATATTGTTGTTACAGGTGGGCCCGGCCCAGCTGCCACACACAGTCCATGTGTAGGGGAGACGGACACCCAGCAGCCCTCTGACACCAACACCAGTGGGTCCCTCCACATCTCCACTGTGCGCCGCAGGCCCAGGGCACTACCACTGCCAGACTTCAGCGGCGACTCGGATGTGCAGCAGGAAGGGCCAAGCACACCATCTGCACCAGACAGGCGCAGCCAGATACTGGAGGGCAGGGGTCAGCCAGCACAATGCAGGAGTGCCTCAGTGTCCCAGCAGCAACCTCATGAGGCAGGTGAGGGTCCGTCCTTGTTCGGGGGCCTTGAGGCTGCTATGTTGCAGCAACAGCGCCTGCAAAACAAGCGCATATTTAGTTTGGACTGGAACCTGAGAGTCCACAATAGACACATGATGGGCTTGCATCGGCAACTGGACGCACTGAACAGCAACATCACACAGCTGCGTGAGGGACAGGTGCAGGCTTCTGAGGACACTAGTGACCTTACTAGTGCAGTGCGGGACCTCTGCCATCAGCTGCACCATGAAAGGGTTAGCCGGCGCAGACTTGAACACCGATTCAGGACAATGTTTGCAAGCTACTGCAGGTCCTCCAACAGGATGGCGAACTCCACAGCACTCATCGCCCGTCGCGCTGTGGCGGCACAAGTGGCGGCTGCACACACCAGCAGGGATGTGGTCCAGGGCCTTGTGCACATCACTAATGTGACTGAACTTGTCATGGGACAGAGATCTGCCACTCCCAGTGAGGTAGCCTTGGGGGACACTGAGGACAGTTCTAGCCTCAGTAGTGTGGCCGTACCTGCAGCAGACACCAGACGGCGCAGTGCCAGGCGCAGCACTGCCACTGAAGGTGACATTCAGGGTGCCAGTGGGTTAACTGGGCACTCAAGTGGTGTGTGTGGGAGGAGAAAGTGACTCTTGCCGCATTAACAATGGTGTTGCCACTATGACGTAATAGTGCGTGACTCAGTTCTTTCGTTATTTTAGTTTTTTCCATCACCTGTTTACTTCATTTATCACTCATTCATTACCTGACGTAAGGTAATACATTTCTATCACTACAGGTACAGTTGTCAGTGGATTTTTGTCATTCATACTCACGTCTGAAATGGTTGTGTGTGATGTCGGAACGCCTTTGCCTTCCCTCTGCTGCCTGTCCTGTCTGCTGGCTGTAGAGGTGGTATGGGATCGTCATCCTCATCTGATTCAGTGTCACTGATTTCTATAGGTATGCCCCTGGTTGTAGCTATACTGTATTGTGCAAGATTGCACAAGTAGCCACTATTCTACATGTGGTTTCTGGACTGTACTGTAGGGCCCCTCCACTTTTGTGGAGGCAACTGAAGCGACTCTTCAGCAGGCCAAATGTTCGCTCCACAACGTTGCGGGTTGCCCTGTGTGCTGCATTGTATCTCCGTTCTGAGGGTGTTGCGGGATTGAGGTAGGGCGTCATTATGTAGGTGCGCACTGCGTAGGCACTGTCTCCTGGAAGGGACAGAAGGTGTGATGGGTAACTCTGCCATCTGACATGGGTTTGTCATCTATGCGCCAGTGTACAGAGTGACATTACCTAGTAGATATCCTTCATCAAACTCCCCAGCCAGCATTCTTGTGTGAATGCCGCTGTGACGAAAGATGTAACAATCATGTGTGCTCCCTGGGTGCCTGGCCACGAGATCAGTTATGATATAGGAGGCATTGCATATCACCTGTATATTCATGAAATGTTGGTATTTACGGTTTCGGTACACATACTCTGTGACTGATGGTGGACATATTGCCACATGTGTGCCATCTATGGCACCTAGGACGTGGGGGAACTGTGCTATCTGGTAAAACTCTATTTTTGTCTGCTGTATTTCCTGTGGGATGTGGGGGAATCTGATGTACTGTTGGAGTTTGCTTAGCATGGCGTTGATTAATACATTGAAAAATCTGGAGAGGGTACTCTGTGACACCCCCCCAGCCGCTGCTATGACCCCTTGATAGCTCCTTGAGGCAAGTAGGTGTAGGGAGCATAATACCTGCACATGGGTGGGTATGCTGTGACTCCTCAGTATTCTGCGCTGCAGTATGGGTTGTAGCTCAGCTATCAGATCAAGTATCATGGCTGAGTTCAACCTATACCTCTCAAATATTTCCTCCTCTGTCAGGTCAAATAGTGTAATGCGCACTCTAAAAATGCGCTCCTGTCTCCTCCTCCCTCTCCTCATACCTGCCAAGATCCTCATCCTCCTCGCCATGACGTAGAGTGCAGCCATTGTGGAATAGAGTCTGAGGCATTCTGGGCCTCTTTATATAGGTTGCACCTGGTTACCACCTGGTTTCACTTGGTGGTATTTTGCATGTGCAAAATGGCATTCTGCGAAAAATCGCTAATTGCGATTTTTTGATGCATCTATTTGCGACTTGGATTTTGCGAATCGCATTCTGCACCTCGCAATTTCCTACTGGAAATACTGAATCGCAAAATGCGACTCGCAAAACCAGGTCGCACCGTAAAAAAATGCAAATTTTGCAATTTCTTATTTTTGGTCTGCGAATGCCTTTCATGCATCGCAGACCACGTTTTTGCACTCGCAAACAGACGATTTTTGCGATTCACACCATTTGCTAGTGCAAAAACTTTTCATACAGCTGGCCCTTTGTGCTAAAAAATTGTCCATGTGGTTGTTGGAGATGTACGGACCCTGCGTGGTCTAAGACTCCGGAGTATATTGACAACTGTAGGAGACACTTGGTTATATGTTGTAATCTGTCTGGTTTAGTAGGTTGATCGGGCGTGGGTAATAAGTCGGTGTGTGAGTTAAGCGAGTAAGAAAAATCTTCGACTGAGATTTGGCGAGTCCTATGTGCACCAGGACAGATCCATTGATCACTTGAGAGTGACATTTGCTGGTCAAATTATGCTTGCGAATGTGGGAGACTGAAAAGGAGGAATAGCTACATGAGCGAAAGGGCCATTAGTGAAAATCTGTAAGGTCTCTGAAGAGATTGTGTACCTTCCTGTAGTAAACCAGCAGGTTTGTTTTTGGTTATTGGTTTTTGGTTCAGTTCTCGCAATAATTTTGCATTAGTTTTAAGTGAGTTAGAAGTTTTGGGAGACAAGCCGCAAGACTTTGTCAGCCTCAGTGTGTGAGTATGACGCAAGAGTGTGTCGCACTGGGATAGGTTAGTTAGTAAGAAGAGTCACAAGCGGATTGGCAGCCGTCCGCAAGAGGCAATTGGTTGAGTAAGTGAGTGAAAGGAACCTTGGGAGTAAAAGTCATTTCCTTATTGAATCGAAATAAATACAATAGAGAAATTGAAGTTTTTCAAAGCGTTTAGAAGTGCCATGAAGAGTGATTCTTACATTAAGGCAACAGTGGGGGAACCGACCCCACCGGAAAATTCTCTGGCATATATTGTGATGGAGGAGGGAGGGGTCACACCATGTCTTTGGTTAAAACAGTGGTGCAAGATGACAAAGAACTTGGGAGCTCTACCGATTCCCGAGCATTGGACGTTTAATTTGAGAGTTTTGGATGAATTGCGAATCACATTATATGAGACAAAGCCATTACCGAGGCCAGCACAGTTTGAGGCTTTAGCGGTTTGGGAGCTAGTAGCCAGACAGCAACAAGAGATGACATTTCAGAGGAGAATAAAGAAGGTAGAAAAGTCCTTGGCAGAAGCAAGGTGGGATTGGGAACAGAAAAGGTGGAGAACAGAGACATTACAGGGTATTAAATTATTTCCTGCAATCGCAGAAGAAGATGAGTCAGAAAAAGAAGATGCTCTAAGAGTGATAAGAGTTCAGGGACTAAGAAGAACAAAAAGACCTATGTAGAAGAAGAAGATTCAGATGTTGAGGATCTTATTACAGTTGTTGAGGGATCGACCTCCGCCATATGTGACGCATGTAGGAGGTCCAAGTACTAGTTCTGCCCCAACTGCTCCAGCACAAGCATTGGGACAGAGGGACCAGTGCAGACAGATAATGGACAGGTACAAGGGGTAGTGCAGAGTATTCTTAATGCTGTGACTACTTCAGTTGTCCAAGCGCAGATGCATCTACCATTGAAACAGAGAATCTATCCAGATGTACCAGTTCTTGTGATGACTTCAAATTTAGTGATGCCATCAGAGCAAGTGCTCCCGAGGCCAATGCTGGTTCAGACTGAGCCGACTCCAATGTTGTTACCCCAGGCACAGCCACAGGGTTTGCCGAAGTTTACACCAATGACAAGGACACAGTCACATGTGACATCAGTGATGAATCAGACTATGGGAGTAGCCTTTCCACAAAATGCAAGTGTCAGGGCTGCTCCAGATGCAATATCGCTACCCATTACTGTTGGTCCAGCGGTACCATTATTTTCACCAAAGAAAACAGTTGCAGGAGATCAGGGTGAAATGTCACAGAGCCTCGTGAGGAGGGGAATGAGTGATCGTGTGCAGGTGGTATCATCTATGGGTCAGACCTTTGATGGATCTAGACCATTAATAGATCTCAGTGCACTTGTTGCACTTCCAGGTGCAGTAAATGGCCTGACTGCGAGTCAAAGTTTGAAACTTTTGACGCCGCAAACTCCAGGTGCAGCGATGCAACAGGTGCCATTGCAAATTGCAAGTAACATTTCATTACAGGGATTGACAGCACAACAATTGAGTGAATGGATGGATAGTTTGAATACTCCTCGAAATACATCCAAGGATGAAGAGCAGGTAAATCATGTAAGACTTGCTACAGAAGTTACAGAATTAGTTGAGGGGACGATGAGAGTAAACAGGTCAGAATACTACACAGAAGAAGAGCTGAGGTATTTGTGCCCAAGGATTACAAGGGAAGTGAGTAAGATGCATCAGAAATTGGCAGAGCTGGCAGGCAAACATGACATAGAGATTGAGAGAACAAAACATTTGAAATGAAGCTACAGGTTAGATTTTGAGGCTGAGGATTTCGAGCACCTGAGGTCAGTAGGAATGAAGTCTCACTTAAAAGAATTGTTGCGGAGTGCTCAGATTTGGGGAGCATTAGAAAAGTCGGAAGGTAGATGGGCAAAGAAGAAGAAGGACAAATGGAAACGAGATTCACAGGAAGGGTCTGAGGGTGCTCAGAGAGAAAAGGATCTAGTAAAAATGTTACCAATGAGAGAAATTCCAGGACAGTTTGTTCATGTTCCTTGGCACCGGAGTGAAATACTGTCATTCACAAATGATTATCCAAAACTGAGAGAGAAACCGGTTGAGCGGTATCAGCAGACATATAGATTAGTGAAGCTTTCTAAATATATGTGGGAAGATTTGAATACATTGTTGGAAATAGTGGTTCCAGCTGATTTGTGAGTTGAGTGCAAGAGGGCAGTGGATTGGCCAACAAGTGAACCGGAAAGGGATAGAGTTACAGGTGCACCATCACCTGAAGCAATTAAACATTATTATAAGGTGATTGAGTTCCTGAAGACGAGAATTTCTCCTAAAAATATTGATTGGCAGAGAAACGACAGGACAGTGCAGGAAACGAAAGAGTCAAAACATACCTATTATGAGAGACTGCTGAAAGCATTCAAAGAGTACAGTGGCAAGGAAGCAATTGAGCCGAAAGACATGTTTCACTTCGTGTTCAGGTTCGTCAAAGGGTTGAGACCAGAAATAGGGCAGATGATTAAGAGTCATTTGATTTGTTGGCAAGCAAAGCCAATTGATGAGGTGTTGCAATGTGCGAAATACTATAGTGATGAGATTGAATTGAAGTAGAAAAAGTTGAAGGACAAAGAGATGGTGATGCAAATTAAGGCAGCTCAGACAGGAGTGCAAGGAGCTTTAGTACAACAGATCCGCAACAGCTGGGAACTGTAATGTTCGAACCTCACATGAGAGGTAGGGGTCGTGGAGTCAACATGGCATGTGGTCTAGATTTGGGTACTGTAGTTGTTCAGAATGACATGCAGGGGATGAAAAAGATGTTACTGTGCCATCTGTGCGTAAACGTGGGACACTGGAAGCAGGAGTGTCCATTGATGGTGCACAATGGTGTTGTTCAGCAAAGTGGTGATGTCAATACATTTCAAACTGTGAAAGTCCCTAGAATGAGAGGATTTAATCTGAATGTTCAGAATCAAGTGCAGAATTTCCAACCCATGCAGCAGGTGCAAGTGCCGCATGCACAACTGACACAGCTGCAACCGATGCAGCAACAGGTTCCCATGGTACATAGACAGCAAATGCAGATACCTCAAGCCCCGATGGAACAGCAACAGATGATGCTTACTCAGCAGGTCATAGGTCAGAGACAAGACAGAAGTAATGACACAGTACACCAATTCCCATTTCATGGCGAGGATGAAATAAACGAAGAATGGATGAGTGACAGTTCAGATGAAGGACCGTGTATGCTTGCAGCTTCCTTAGAAGTAGATCAGAGAGGACCTTTTGTGAAGGGAAAGGTGATGGGTTACAAGGCCTCATTTTTAGTGAATACACTCTCCAGTGAGAAGTGCAGAAGTTCCAAACTTACCTCTTTCAGGCATAACAGTTCAGGTTGTGGGTGTAGAGTACAGACAATTGGCAAATCCATTCACAGATCCGGTACAGGTTGAAATTGTTACCTTCCAGGGATTGCAGAGATTTGTGGTCTGTCACTCAAGTCCAGTATCCCTACTGGGAAAGGACTTACCTTGTAAGACAAAATGTTCCATTAGTTGTTCGACTACTGGAATAGAGGTTCAAACTAATAGTGATGATGAGGAAGAACAGACATCTGAGACCATAAATATCAATGTTAATGAGGAATATCCATTGATCGAGTCCTGCGGATCTACAGGGGACAGTACAGGAAAATGTGTGGGATTTGACAGGAAAAGAAGTGGGTTTGATTAAGGGAGTGGAACTGATTAAGATCACTTTGAAGCCGAATGTAGTATTTCCACAGCTTTCACAGTATAACATGGCACAGGATGTCCTGATGAAGGTAGCGCAGATAATTGGAGATTTCCTGAAACAAGGAGTTTTGAAGGAAGTGTTGAGCAGTCCATGTAATTCATCAATAATGGAATTAAAGAAGCCGTGTGGAAAAGTGTGCATTTCGCAGGACTTGCGAAAAGTGAATGATATGGTGGTCAAGTGTTGTCCGGTAGTGCCAAATCCAGCAGTGATAGTGTTTCAGATTCCTTGTGATAGTTCACAGTGGTTGACCTGTCACAAGCTTTCTTTTCTGTGCCTCTTCATGAGGATAGTCAGTTTCTTTTTAGTTTCACATTCCTAGACAGAGTCTACAGCTGGTGCAGACTTCCATAAGGGTATACGGAGTCACCGTCTCTGTTCACTCAGATCCTGAAATAGAATCTGGAGTTATTGGACATAAGGTGTCACCTTTGAAATTGCAGTATTGTCAGAAATCAGTGAAATACTTGGGACACCAGATTGAGAAAGGGTCAAGGAGAGTTTCTGGGGAGAGGATTACCATGATTTTGCAGAGAAGTCCTCCGACTTCACAGAGAGATGTCAGAATGTTTCTGGGAATGGTAGGGTATTGGCGACAGTGGATTCCAAATTTTGCTTATATTTCTAAACCATTGCAGCAACTGACACATAAAGAGGTTACTGACCCCATTACTTTAGATGAGGATCAGGTCAAAGCATTCACTGAGTTGAGAGAGAGTTTATGCAGAGCTCAAGCGTTGGGAATGCCTGATTACACAAAGCCATTCACATTGTTTTGTCATGAACGTGATGCTTATTCTTTGTCTGTTTTGACACAGGTTCATGAAGGTGCTTATTGCCCAGTAGCTTTTTTTTCAGCTACCTTGGACGCAGTTGCAGCAGCTTGCAGCAGCTTTACCAGGTTATCTGCATGCAGTAGCTGCTGTTGGTCAAAGCCTTTCTCAATGTGAGGGAGTAGTGATGGGATACTCTTTGACGGTAATGGTACCACACTCTATTGAGATTTTACTGACAAGGACAAAAACACAGTATTTGACTGGTGCAAGACTGATGAGGTATGAGGCAAGCATATTAGGTGCTCCAAATGTAACATTGAAAAGATGTACAGTGTTGAATCCAGCAACATTACTTCCAAGTGATACTGTTGAAATTGAAAAGGAGGAAGACATCAAGCATGATTGTCTTGAGGTAACTGAACTGTGTACAAAACCAAGGCCTGATATCAGGGATACTCAATTGGAAGAAAATGACCAAATTGTCTTTGTCAATGGTTCATGTCTTAGAGATGGCACTGGAACATTAAAAGCAGGATATGCTGTTTGCACGATCACAGGCACAATAGAAGCTTCCTGGCTTTGAGGTGTATATTCTGCACAAGTGGCAGAATTGGTAGCTCTTACTAGGGCATGCCATATTTCTGCGAGACTGAGAGTCACAATCTATACTGACAGTCAATATGGATTCGGAATTGTTCAAGATTATGGTCAAATGTGGTTGCAAAGAGGTTTCCTGACCTCTACTGGTACACCAGTGAGAAATGGCGACAAGATAAAAGAGTTGTTATATGCAATACAGTTACCTGAAGAAATTGCCGTGATAAAATGCAGTGCACATCAAAAGGCACAGGATTACATTTCATTGGGAAATGAATATGCAGATCTAGTCACAAGATTTTGTGCATTGAACTATATATCGTTTAAAGACAAGTGGGAATTAATGCCCGAAGAAGACAGTTTTGCACAAATTTTGCATTAAGGGTGATTGATACTCTGAAAGAGTTGAAAACATTGCAGGATAATGTTGACAAAGAAGAGAAACGACTCTGGGTTAAGTTGAAATGTGTCCAAAGACCTGATGAAATTTGGATTTCTGAGGAGGGTCAGATGGTCCTGCTCAATAGTTTACTGTCGCAAATGGCCCGTTCCTACCATGGGCAGGCCCATATTGGAAGGGATGCTATGGTCAGATTGTTCAATATTGACTAGTTTAACTCTAAATTCAGGCAAGCAGCGGAGGCAGTATGTCATCGCTGCATAATTTGTCAGCAACTAAACGTGGGAAAAGGGACAGTGGTGAATTTGAGTCACATCGGAAGAGCAGACGGTCCATTTATCAGAATGCAACTGGATTTCGTTGCAATGCCTGCATGTGAAGGTTTGAAATACATGTTGGTGTGTGTGTCTTTAGTCATTGGATTGAAGCATACCCCAAAAGAAGAAATGACAGTCTCACAGTAGCAAAACTGTTGCTTAGGGAATTCATACCAGGTTTCTGGTTTCTGATCTCTTTAGAATCAGATAGGGGAACTCACTTCAATAATGAGGTGAATAAACACTTATGTACAGCACTAAACATCAAGCAAAAGTTGCATTGTAGCTATCGCCCTGAAGCATCAAGACTAGTGGAACAAATGAATGGTACCTTGAAATCAAGAATTGCCAAGATGTGCGCAGCTACAAATTTGAAATGGCCAGATGTATTGCCTTTGATGTTGATGTCAATGAGAAACACACCTGACAGAAAGACAGGGCTGTCGCCCCATGAAATCCTCATGGGCAGAGCAATGAGATTACCAGCAGTTCCAGCCAATGTACTTGTCAATATTACAGATGATATGGTGTTGGACTACTGCAAGAGTCTGGCTGATGTGGTTCGCTCTTTCTCTCAGCAGGTACAGGCCACTACTCTGCCACCCATCCACGATCCAGGTCACAATCTCAGAGCTGGAGACTGGGTCATTGTCAAAAATCACGTTCGCAAGACCTGTTTAGAACCGTGTTGGAGAGGTCCTTACCAGATGGTGCTAACAACTACGACAGCTGTGAAGTGTGCAGGACTCCCAAACTGGATACACGCAAGCCATACAAAAAGAGTGGTATGTCCATCGGAGCATGAAGATGTGTTGTTGAGATCACCGACAACAAGAAAACAGGTTGCTGCACCTGAGACAGAACAGGAGCCAACAGAGCCCAAAATTGAACCAGAGCTCATGGAAGATGGGTCTATCACCCCTCTAAGAGACGAAAGTGAAGAATTGCAGGAGGGTGTGCAAGAGCCTATTTCAACAGATACAGCAGTAGAGCCTAGCTCAGCAGAGGTTCTCCCAGAACCAGACGGTGCTGAAAAGCAGACAGAGCAAGTGCCAGACCAAGAAGGTAAAAGAGTTGAGACAGATCAAAGTCAAGGTGATTCAACTCCTCCTGAGCCCGTTGCAGGTCCATCAAGAGAAAACATCATAGAAAAAGAGAAAGAGAAGAGTCCAATTTTGAGAAGAATATTGACAGAAGGAACAAGAAAAGGAGATAATTGGCCTGAATCACAGATTGGGAAAAAGAAGGAAATGGTCATAAAGGAAACAATAGAAGAAGAAGTGGATACTCTGAGAAAGGAAGAATTAAGTGAAGGAGAATTAGAAGGTGAACGAAAGTTGAAAAGAAAGAGAATAGTAAATTGGCGTTATGTAGGTCCTGAATGGGCATATGCAGCTACCAACGAATGGCAACATGAGTTTATGTCTTTTTGTTTTGATAGAGAAGTTCAGAGTCAGTATTTTGATGTAACCTGAAGTGATCAAAGAACTGAATTGTTGAGCTGATCTGAAAAACTTAAGAAAGAGACTGTTGTAATAAAACCGAAAGAGACATTGATAATCTGATATGACAATTGAAAACCCGGATGTGACAAGCTGCTAATCAATTTTGACAAAGGAAAAAGGGGTTCCTGGATGTGAAACTGAACTGTGAAGAGAGAATGTTTCTTCGTTTTGATTTTTGTTGCACTTTACCTAAGAGTTACTTCTGCTTTCTTATTCTTTACAGATCATGGCTGAGCTAAATAATCAAGATAGAAATATTAGGCGCTGTACGTAATGTTTATAATAATGATTGTGGGAATGTCTGTTCATGATATGAAAAAGGCTACTATTACTTCTGCTCTGAATCTACTACACTAACAGCTTTAGAGAGGTTTAAGTTAGATGAGAAATACTTGCATGACTATACTAATGCTCAAGGAGAGCTTTCTTCTATGTATTCTATCGCTTGCTGAGTGAGAATGTTGAAACAATGAATGCAAGGAATTGTCTTGTGTGTACGCAAATTCCTTCATCAGTAGAGGAAGGAGTTACGTACCATAGTATTCCCTTAACATATGGCATAAGCTGTAGTTTGCTACGAAGAAGATTCTATAACCAAGAGTACTTACAATATTTTTACTCGAACTACGAAGTAGTGTTTTCATTTGTTCCTATTATTAGATACCTGAGTAAGGTGGCTAAAGAACATGATATAGTACTAGTTAGAGGACTTTTTAAACAACATTAACTGTTGGGACAGCATACGCCCACAGAAACAATTTGACGTGCTTGCTTACACCTTCAGAAAGAGCTTTGTAGGGCATACTGATGACAGAAGAAAGGCATTGAAGGAGAAGTTAGAAAAAGGGTTAGAGAAAAGGACTTATAAAAATGATTATGCTTACACAGCTATTAAAACACAAGGGAAATGAGCACTAGATGCATTACATGTAGGGAAGCTTTGTATATATATATATAGGCCAAAGTCACGCACTGACAGTTTATTTGTGGGAACGAGTGAATGTAGGCATGTGTTTCTGTTGAGTAAATGGACTTTTATGCTGAATGGTCAGGACCCTGCGATTCCTGGGATCTATTATATTTGTGGACTTAATGCTTATTACCGTCTTCCTAGAGGATGGTATGGAACATGTTATTTGGGGATAGTTTTCCCTAAAATTTATCAGATAGATGACTTAATGAAGTTTCTGAAGGTGACTGAATTACATCATAAGCGACAGAGGAGGGAAACCTTTTCTGCAATTGTGGGAGATATTTTTGGTGCAGTAATTCCTTCAGTGGGAGTTATTTTAAATGCAATCAAGATACAAAAGTTGTCTACTATTGTGGATAACCTGCTGACAAATTTTACAGGGGCAATACTCCTGTTAGATACTGAATTAGCTGCGGATAGAGCTATGACGCTTCAAAATAGGCTTGCTTTAGACATTCTTTTAGCAAAAGACGGCGGAGTCTGTAGGATGATTAATGCTAGGCATTGTTGTTCATTTATACCTGATAATGATAAAGAGATAAGAGACTTACTCACTAACTTAACTAATTCTAGTAAGGATTTGAAAGAATTGAAAGAACCAGGTGTTTGGGAAAAGGTTGGAAAGGGATTTGCTTCAGTGGGCAACTGGCTTAGCCAAATTTGGAATGGGGTATTATTATAAAATTTACAGGGAATATTAGTTGTTATTGCTTGCATATTAGGTTTGTGGGGTATATGTAAATTATGGCAAAAGATAAAGTTGAAGAAATTTAAAAATAATCAGAGGAGGGAAGAACAAAACAGGGGAAGAATTTAAAGGGGAAATTTGAGATGAAGGCAAAACAGCTGAGACAGAATTGTGAAATATGGCTAAGGAAAGGTGCGATGACATATTTAGTCATCAGAGGAGGGACTGTTGATGCAGATATGCTAATTAGAAATGATTAATAAGTGTTTATGTGTTTGATTAATGAAAAGCTCATAGAGAATTTAATTGTAGAGAAAATAAATTACATGTTTGAAATTCTAATCACAGGGAGTGGCAGCCATTTATACGAAGTTATGCCAAAATAACTAAAAGATGTGTGAAATAATGAAAATGTGAAAGAATAATGTAGTAATATGTCATATTAAGATGTATAACCTATGTTTGAATTAATTTGTAGAAGTTATCTTAACTGTGATTAAGGCCTAGTCCTTTCCAGGCCTCACACGAGTAGCTGAAATACTCCCGCACTGCAGAGAAGCTGATGCATGACCTGTCCTTGAGCCACCCGATGTTAAAGTTACTTAGCTAGAATTTTCTGCAATGTACCGACGGACAGGAGATGATGATGACAATTTGATACAACTATGTGTAGAGTAGGCTAAATGTACTTTCCCAGGACTTGACCCAGAGAGTCCGCCTTCCACCTTTCCACTCCACCGCTACCAAGATTATCTGCGGAGTCCCACAAGGGTCCTCCCTCAGCCCCACACTCTTCAACATTTACATGATCCCCCTAGCCAACATCCTCCGACCACACGGAATCACCATCCTCTCCTACGCAGATGACACCCAACTCATCCTCTCCCTCACCCGCAACCCCACCCCCGCCAAAACCAACCTACATGCTGCTCTCCTCGACACCGCCAACTGGATGACAACTAACCACCTCAAGCTTAACTCCAACAAAACCGAGATCATCATCTTTGGCCCCAAAAAAACCACATGGGACGATTCCTGGTGGTCCACCACCCTAGGCCCCGCACCCACCCCCGCAAACCACGCACACAACATCGGCATCATCCTGGACCCCTCCCTCTCCATGACATAGCAAATCAATGCTCTAACCTCCTCCTGCTTCCACAAACTCCGCACTCTTAAAAAATCCTTGAAATGGATTCCCCCAGAGACCAGGAAGACAGTCACCCATGCACTCATCAGCAGCAGACTTGACTACGGTAACGCCCTCTACGCCGTCACCACACTCAAACTCAAACGCAAACTCCAGAGAATCCAGAACACAGCCGCACGCTTCGTCCTTGGCCTCCCCCGCCACGAACGAATCTCACCACACCTCAAATCTCTTCACTGGCTCCCCATAGACAAGAGAATCACTTTCAAGATCCTCATCCACGCACACAAATCCCTCCACAACACAGGCCCGACCTACCTCAACGAAAGAGTGAACTTCCACACTCCCACCCGCAACCTCCGATCAGCCGACCTCACACTAGCTGCAGTCCCCCACATCCATCGAACCACCACAGGAGGCAGGGCCTTCTCCTACCTCGCCCCCACAACCTGGAACGCCCTCCCAACCAACCTCCGCAAAACCAAAGACCTACCACTCTTTAGAAAAAACCTCAAGACATGGCTGTTCGAACAGTAACCCCCCCTAACCTCCTCCCCCCACTAGTGCTTGAGACCCTCACGGGTGAGTATCGCGCTCTATACATTTTTTTGATTGATTGATTGAACAATGAAAGCACTGACTGAAGAGGAACAAGCAGCAGTTTCCATACCTGAAGAGCCGGATGATGAGAACATCGTATAGTGGACCAATCCGTGTGCTGTGAAAGGACTAATATTAAAATTTATAGATTTGGAAAATTAATATTATAGGTTAGGGTCATATCTGCTGACTGATTGACCAATTGGGAATTAGGGGGAGGGACTGGGAGACCCTAATAAAAGGTCATGACAAGGGGCTAAAACTAGAGATGTGGGAGAATTTAGGCAGATGCAAGGGAAGACGTTGATGACGTCAGGAGACGCGGTTCGAGATTCTGTCATTGGGTTCATACTCTGAGAGCCTGATGCGCTGCTGATCCAATGATGACCTAAAGACGAAGACTGACTTTTTTGCTGATCCATTCCGTGGATAGGTTGCTATGACAATGTGACTGATTAACTTGTGCCTTTTCTTCGAGGTACCAACTGAGCTGTTTTATAGTTTTCTTGTAGCAAGATGTTTTTCCAAATTCATGTTTTCTGAATTATTTTGCATGAAGTCCAACATGTTGATGCTAATCTGGGTTAATCTGGGGAACTACTTGCTGAACTCTGCTATTGAAGCTGTGTATTCATCTGTATTAGCTGATGTTGAAGTACTCTAGTATGTGTTTCCTCAGTTGTTGATTAGTTTATAGTATTGATGGTGATTAATGAACTAATTCTTTGTTGGTTAAATAAAGTTTGATCTAACTTGATGACTTAGTATTGTAACTAACAGGGAAATTACAATTGTAGGAACTCTTTATGGGGTTGTGGTTATTCATGAATTGCTGGGTATAGTTGTTTTTGATTTTAACATTATTAATTGGTTATGCTGATTATTGATGCCATTGGTCCCGAAATGATTAGGATATTCCATGTGATCCAAAAGGTTCATCGGCCTATAGGCGTCCCCTTGTAAGTTTACTTACTGAGGACCAGGCGCGCTAGCAGTAGTGAGGCCCATCAGTTTGGAGCGTGTCTCCGTTATCCTGCGTTCTTCACCATCCACCACATATTTTTCCTAGTACCTTAGGAAGCCTGCGGTGTGATGCCCTCTGTGCTGGGCTAGTTACCACCTATGCTTTAACAGTTCACGGCTCCACATAACTACCAATCACTGTTGCAAGAACTAAAGTGAAATCGCCGCTTTTGCCTAAACCACTTGCCTAGTGCTGCTGGTGTCAGTAGCTGCTTATACTGCATGACTGTTTTGGACTGCTCAATACAACACTCCTCAGAACGGAGTGCGAATCTAACCTGAATGAAGTTGGATAATGCTTTCTGTACCTTGGACCACACTACTCATTTGGAGAGTACTCCCCCAGCTCAGCACAATGGAGAAAACAGATGGTAGACAGTCTAAACTCACGTTTGATGACATCAAGAAAACACTTCCGTCCCAGGACCAAGGTTCAGAACAGAGCCCAGATTTACTAAACCTGTTTGTTGTCCTTGCATTCCGCAAGGTGACACAAGGCTGCGCACAGGATAAAGTAAGTTTTACAAAGGTACATATGGGGTGATTTCTGCCACCTTGCAAGTCTGTAAAGAAATGTAGTACAACGCAGAAGCTTGCAATGTGTTGCATTATATTTTGTAGTAGTAGGCATTCCACGGGTGAAGCATGGGCATTCCAGTACAAACACCCATGGAATTTATGGCAATTCCAGATTTACTGAAGTTAATAAACCTGGGATTGCACTAAAATGGTATGCCACCCCGATCATAGCATTACGAGGAGAAACATATTTATTTCTCCATGTTATTTCGTCTGTCAATGTGTGATGGATTTTACATCACACATTAAAAGAGGAAGTTGTCTCTTAGGATTGTTTTGCTAGAAGAATATGAGATCCTGTGAGAGGTATGCAACATGATTCAGTCCTGTGTCACAGTGTTGGAGCTGGATTACAGATAGGGAATTGCATAGAGCAGAAACCTTACAATGATTCCTCAGGTCTTGCCATATGTTAAAGTCTCTCACCAGAAAAATTGTGGAGAAGTGAAAGCTTGAGGAGTGAGGAAGCTGGCTAGTTGTTCTCCACACCAGGAGGAGAAAACAATATTAGGATGGGAAGCTTAAAAGGTTAAACTTGGGTAAGGGCTGCTATAGCAAAGGATTGTGTAGGAGCATAGGTAATGTGAAGAGAGATGCAAAAAAGAGGATTGATCTCCACCCCTTCCCACCAGGGCTACTGGTGTAAATCATGTTGTAGCCGTGAGGGCACAGCAGGAATGAAATCCAGAGCCGAGTAAAGATGGAGTCAAGTTTCATTGGCTATTATGAGGTCAATCTCCAGATCTACAATGAGGCCATTAAATTGAATAAAGCTTGTTTTGGTAGGAGAATTGTGTGAATGTATAACAAAACAAACATGACGATTTGGAACTCCATTCCATTCCAAATACGATAGGTCACAGCCCTTGTCTCCTTTCAGAAAGAACTGAAGACTCATATCTTTAAACAACACTACATCACCAGACATAATTCCTGATGTGGGCTTTGAGGATCAGCCTTCTTCTGTTGTCCCAGCTATCTTCCCTCCTCCTGTAGGGGTACAGGAAGTCTTTCAACTCCCTGAAGCCACCCTGCATTTATATATATATATATCTATATCTATATATATATATATATCTATATATATATATATATATATATATATATACTGTATATAGATATAGATATAGATATATATATATATATAAAACAATACAATTAACCAGCTTATCATGGTCTCAAAAAAATATCAGTTTGGAAATATACAGCTCATGTGTTGAAGTTCAGATATCGAAATTATTTGCAAGTGCGGTTAATTTAGAGTGGTTCACTATGGACGGGAAACTGATATTGTGTGACTTCACCTTCGGTAGTACAGTCACTTATGAAATGTTTTTAAATATAAGTGAATACCTTCTTTCATTGGCTGTCATTTTATAGCATTTAATCATGTATGTGAATACTATTTATTATGCTGAGATCATAGAGGGGATATGCTGTTACCAAACAATTTTGTAGTATGTTGCTCATGTTGCATGTTGCTCATGTTTAGGATAATTTATAAGTATAAATGATGACATGCAAATGGTGCTTCATAGATTGAAAAGGCTGTTGTGTATGTATATGTATATATATATACATATATATATATATGCATTACTCAATTCAATGTGGTTGAAAAGATTTTGAGAAGAGTAAAGTGACATACAGTAAAAGCATGGGTGTGAAGAATCTCTGTGCCAGCAAGGCTTGCCTAGGGAGGAGGGAGGTGCCCCTCCTTTGGTTCGAGAGTCACTGACGACTAAACTATTGAGAGAGAGAGAATACTATATTAACTCATTGATAAACAAATACTGCAAACACGATTCAAAATCCCCAAATAATTAAAAAACAATTTAGTTGAATAACAAAATATTGGAATTACAGTTTGGTTTAAAATAATAGAAAATATAGGATCAATTGAAAAAAAAAAATTTTGATTCACTAACAAAAACGAGAAAGCAGATTTCAAGAGAAAACAACTTTCTAAAAATGTATATCCCAGAGTAAATCCCATTAAGGGAACAATGGCCCTGTTGCACTATTGCCATTTGCAAACCAGGGATGTGAAGGTTTGCACATCGAGTGACTTATGAATGGCAACTAAATTTATATTTGACTTATGTCCTCATGTATTGATACTAAATTGCGCTTTTAAAGGGGGACAGAAAATTACCTGCCTCATGAATAGTAAATAGACAGGTTGCAGAAGGCCACCCCCTGTGATGAACTGCAAATGCAGGAATTGTGGCCTAGAAGGGACATTAGACCTCAGTCCCTTCACCCGGATTCCGAAACTGGAATTTTTTTTTTTAAAGAACTCTTTCTCATGAAAGGTACCTTTTCTGCTTTCTTATTTGGGAAGGTCCTCTGGACCTCTGCTTGCTCCGCTAAGGCCACTACCATGATTCCTAAAGTGGTATATGTCCCATGTTGAAGGCTTCTTCTGGTCACAAAGCATTGACACATTCCTCTCTGAATCACAAACAGGAGAGCATGTCCCTTTCATGTCCACTCCTATTTGCAGGTTGGATACTGTTGCAAAAGCTCTTCTAATACTCAGAAAAACCTTTCTCACTCATAAAGGGTCTTTTGTACATAGTAAAAAGGTATTTTGCAGTCCCAAACCCTGAGATTTTGCAAATAGCAGGCTTTGTGACCATAAAATACATTTTCATACCCGACCCATAGTTTTAAAATTAAAGAAGATACAAAGAGGTGTTGAGACAAAGAAGGATACAGGGTAGTGAAAAATGTAAAAGGAAGAATGAAGGGACACAACATGACCACCACAAAAATTAAGAATAAAAGAGAATCTTGTCAAAGGGAAAATAAATAAGCTATTTTTGAAATGCAAAGATGAGGTTGCCAAGTTGAACTAAGGTTTTGCTCCTTTGTAAAAAAAAGTTTCAGAGATGTCTGTACATGATGACGTAGGACCAGCTGTGTCTGTTCACAAGAACATAGAGTTGGAGAGCCATGGGAACCCACAGAACCAATGGAGAAAAATATTTAAGTAAGCACATTTAGAACATAATTGATATTCCAACAGTGAAATTCAATAAAGAATGTCTTTCTGAACCAGTAATGCATGAAACTTAAAGGAGAAACCTGACCAATATTGCCTCAATGTATCAAACACATGCATTCCACTCTAAGCAAGAAAGTTGGGTGTTGGAAATTGGGTTACTGGTTGAGGGGAGTGAAACCCTGCTCAGGCGGCAACCACAGTCTCTGTCAGGGTGAAATACAATCAACCCCAAAATTTACCTGTGCTTAACCCTTTAGTAGCTTGGCACAAAAGCAGTCAGGCAACGTATAAAGTATTTATGCAGCACTTCAAATGGTAATAAAGTGAAAACACAACATAAGAAAAATACCACACTAATCTATAGCAATAGAGTAAAACTGAATACATTATTTGAGCCAAAATGACAGAAATCAATTCAGTAGAAGTCGCAATGGAGTGCAGGCTGGGTACAGAGACCCGGTTAGGCCTGATGAACAAAACACCTTAAATCCTGGTTTGCAGGGCATCGTGAGTATCTGAGTCAATGTTGTGTCACACATCAGTGGTTGTAAGGAGCTGTGAAGCTGAGATGCGGAGTACTGCCTCGTCGTTGAGGCCGCTGTTGATGCGAGGCTTGCAATGCAAAGTCCTTCATTGAAGAGGCATCAAGCACAGGCAATTCTGAAGAAACTACTGTTCTGCGATGTGGAGACCTTCGTCCTCCTCAAGGATTCCGTCGATGAGGAGCTTGCAATACAAAGACCTGCATGGAGAATGTGTCATGCAGTGGCAGTTCTGAGGAGACTGTGGACTGTGATGAAAGGTTTGGGGTTGGGTATGTGTCACACTGTACCAAAGTGGCTGCAAAGAGATGCATGGCACTGAGTCTGTTTTGCTCACAGGACCACAGCTGCATTGGCAGAGCACCTTCATGCCAATTTCCAAGGATCCAGGACTGGGGTGGCACCACTTGGGAGGTAGCACTCACAGCAGACAAAGTCCGGGTGCTGAGCTTAAGGTGGTTGGAGCCTTTTTTGCCTTTGAGGCTTTGATCAAGAGGCCAGTCAACTAGCCCTTGAAACTAGCTCTTGAACCCAGGCAGTCCTGGGTTCAAGATGCAGGTCCAGTCCTTCACTCAGACAGGAGGGCAGCAGAGCATCTGAGTAGCAGTCCTTCCTGCACAGCACTACAGAAGTCATTCTGAGTCTTTCTCAGGTCCAGAGGAGTACTGATGAGTTTGGTCTAAGGATCAAATATTTATACCTGGTGTCCAAGTTGAAGTAGGAGAAGGTTCCGGAGGTTTCCACCCCCATAGGTGCTTGGAATTGTCTGCCTCACTGCCCTGGCCTTCGAGTGTGTGGAATCACAGTAGAATAGGCTCAAAGCCATTGTGAGGTTGCTCCTTTGTTTCACTGTCTGGGAGCAATATACAAAGACCAACTGCTAACTACACCTAGTCATGTGACCCAGGAAAGAGAATGCAGACACCAAATGGTTAGGACCCAAAAAAACTATTTTCTAAAACTGGCATTTTCAGAATAATGACCTAAAATTCGACTTTACCATTAAAGAGGGTTTTAAATTACAGTTCTTTAGACGCCAAACGTGAACTGTGGACCTGCTCCCAATTAAAAGCTATCACTTATTAAATGTAATAAATCAACCCAATGTTATCATATGGGAGAGGCAGAACTTGCAGTAGTGAAAAACAAATTCAAGAGTCTTTCACTACCAGGACTTATAAAAGTTGAAAGTACATGTCCAGCTTTTTAAATATACTGCACCCTGCCCAATGGTCAGTTTGAGGCATACACTAGGGGTGGCATATATGCATTAAAAAGAATGTTTAGACCTAGCAAAAGGTTAATGTGGCAAGGTCAATATCGCAGTTAAAAACTGCACACACAGGCTGCAATAGCAGGCCTAAGTCATGCTTATAAGGCTACTTAAGTGGGTGGCACAATCGGTGGTGCAGGATCACTATTAGCATTTAATTTAAAAGCCCTGGATAAATGCAGTGCCACTGTATTAGGGACTAACAAGTAAATTAGATGTGCCAATTGGGTGTAAGCCAGTTTCACCATGTTTAAAGGAGTAAGCACAAGCAATTTAGCCATGGCTAGCAGTGATAAAGTTGCAGAGTCCTGAAAGCCAACAAAATGGGTTCAGAAAACAGGAGAGTGAAGGCAAGAAATGTAAGGATGACCCTGCCAAAAGGATCAAGTCCAACACTGGGTATGAAGGTGGTGCTCTGTGAGACGACATGCTTCAATGTTAGGACTAATTATCAAAATATTTTACATGTATTTAGTCTGGACAAAGCTGCAATTGGTTCTGACTAATAGGTCAGTGATGCTTGCTAGAACCTGAAGTGTCAAGTAAAAAAGCTTTTCTCTGAGAAGAATTCGAGACTCCCTTCTGGATTCCACAGATCTGCTGCTGGAATAGCTCCTGATTGCACAAGGGGACATTGTCCCGGGTATTTGTCATTTCTGTGAATAAAAATTTGTCTTTGTTCTTTGCAGTTCTTTACTTCTCAAGAATATAAGTTTTCAAAAATGTGCAAAATATGATACAATCTGTAACACTATTTTTCTGCAATGTTGAAATAATCATTCTCACTGGGGAGCTTCTGTTGAGATTTTCCCCCAAAATATCTTATTTGCTGGCTATACAATAATCCGATGCACCTCCAGCTAACAAAACCAAGGAGGTTTTTAAAGAAAATATATGCAGCACCTAGAAGGTGCAAAGTTTGCTCCTCTGTATGGTTAAAGGTATGCAGCCCCACGACAAATGAAAACAAAATGCCCTCCCTGCCCAAAGACCGATTCTTGGCATCAAGTCAGGTGGGATCCACAGAGAAATGCCCAATATTTAGTTTAAGTGGGGAATCCTGTTGGATATGTGAGACCTTAGTCCTTTTGGTTTGGAAATTTTAAAATTAATTATATGAAGAATTGGTCTGGTGAGCATAAAGCAACTGCAGAATCTGAAAAACTCCTGGAAGCCCCTTGGCAAGAAAGCTCAACTGTAGCAGCTTTGTGGGTCTTCATGCCATTCCTAAGAAAAACAGCAAGTGCAGCCTATAACACAGAATGCTATAAAGGTACAATGAAGATGAGAAATAGTGGTTAGTAAGTCCCTACATGTATTATTAAGAGCATAAATTAGGTCATCATGTGACTGTTATGTATTTGTAAAAATGAGAAAGCAAGGACACTAATGGGGGGTACCTATTGGTTAAAGCAAGCCCCAAAAGTACACCATACTTAAAGATATTGATAAATGATAAAACTGCCATTACCGGAAGATTCCAGTAATCAAGTGGGTATCCAAGTAAACTGAAACTAGGGACCCTCCACTGTGCACTACTTTGGGATGCCCCATGTCAAATCAAAATGACAAGACAAGCATCACAAATGCAAAAACAGTCACAGGAATATACATTGTCATGGATCTTTACATATGGTCTGCGCTCCAATTGGACCTAGAGTTTGAAGATTCAAGGGGGACTGCTAATCAGTTCTTTGTACAAGCCATTCATATATTCTGGGAGAGTTTTCAGATCGTTGAGGGCCCTGGCAGCACCATCTGCAATTATTTGGCCACACTCAGCTATGTGCTTTGAATCTTACGCATTACTTATGAATGACCCGGAGGGGATGGGATAGTTATTACATAAATCCAGTAACTCAATGTTTGAAATTCATCAGGTGTGATAATTGCCTTCAATTGTGAGTTTTGGTATTAAAAATGGTTAACTAATGGTGAATTATGGCATCAAAACACTCATGTCCCAGTTTTTGGCAAGCTTTATCACCGTTATATTTTGGTAGTTTTCCCCTGCTGAAATATATCTAATCTAAAACCGTAACTCCCAACATCACTAAAGAAGAAAGAGAGACACTACACTCCCTGACCAAAGCACATGATATCATCATCAAAAAAGCTGACAAAGGGAAAGTCCTCATGAACAAGCTGGACTATTTGAATGAAATAGACCGACAACTTGCTGATGTTTCTGCATATCAAAAACTCCTACACAACCCTGTAAAAGAAGTCAATAACTGCAATAATCAGAAATTGAAATTCTGAAATGACAGATGTCTCATCACAGACATGTAATACCTTACATATACAACCCCGCGCCTACATCACCATGTATATACATACTTCCCAAAATACACAAAACAGGTGCCTTCCCACTGGGCAGACCTATAATTTCAGGGATAGGATCCCCGACAGAGAAACTTTCGGAGTACATTAATATTTTTTTGCAACGTTTTGTGAACAATCTACCCTCATACATTAAAAACACCAAAGATCTTCTGTGTAAGATCAGTGATTTTCAATGGACTGAGGGTCACTTTGTAGTGACCTTAGATGTTACATCATTATACACCAGCATTCTTAGAATAAAAGGTATGGTTGCCATACAACACTTTCTAGACACATGGGACGCTACAATCTTTGAACACTCCAATATGCTGACAGACTTCATTGAAACTGTCTTAGACAACAACATTTTTTTACATAACGGTACTTGGTATCGTCAGACACAAGGAGTAGCCATGGGGGCAACATTCTCACCTTCTTTTGCAAACCTATATATGGGTTACTTCCAAAAAATACATCTCTGGAAAAACTCCCTCCGGAACTGACGCAACACATCATATTAATTACATATATTAACTCTCACACACCCATTGCACAATATAATTGTGTACTCTACATCACTCTATGTATACATGTATGTATAACGTTTATGCTTATTCATTCTCTGTATGACATAGATCAGCTTTTTGTTGGCTTTTTGTGACTATATTTCTCACAAATCATAATTAACAACTATGTATTTAATGCTTTTGCAGAATTCAATCTATTCATTCTCTCTCATTTCATCCTTTCTTCTCGATACAAACATCACTTTCACTTTGTTCTATCTATTAGCTCGCTCAAAGATGGTGCCCGTTTTTCTCTCCGTTCACTTCACATCTGGCGAGTCCCTTTTTTATTTCTCAGATCTTATTTAAATGGCAGACTCATTTACGCACGTAATAAATATGATCTACGTTAGCCACATGGCATAAGATACTGACAACAAGGTGAGCATGCTGTCCGACATTATCGTAGACACGACGATATTCCTCGCCTTTTGTTCTGCTTATGTACTGTAATTGGTGCCATCAAGTTTTGCTTTCATAATACCATGCCGTTTTTTGTGAAGCCTTTCAAATTGCCCTTGATCGGTGTTATCATCCCATTTGCAATAACGAGGAATACTATCCTCTCCTACTCAATGTTCTAGTTTTTCTCCATGACTATGCAATGCTTGTTGGCCCACGCCTCCGTCGGACTAGTTTGCTGGCTACCGCCGCTGTTGCTCATTTTTACTAATAGCCTTTAGAGAGTGACATTCATATCGGCAAATGCTCCCATTTACAGTCGGGTATATGTGTCACTATGCACTTAGCCAACTCATCTTTACTCTTCTGTTTTTCTAGGAATTACATGTCCTTCTTTTTGTACCTCTTGCATGCTACGATCGACATTTTCTTTAGGTTTACACTTACCATCAAATAATATATCACAATTTCAGATATATATTTTACACACCATTTAGCTATAAAGCTGTTACGGTTTTTGATATCTAACTAATACCCCACTTTATTTATATATTTTTTTCAATGGCAAATTTTTCTATTTTTCTTTCTATTTGTTCATTTATTCTACTGCTCTCATAAGAGCAAACATATGTATAACGCTACTTTATATTAGTTTTCTTAGACATTTTTGTCCCAATATACTCATTAGTGGGGTTTCAGACATCATAATCCTACTTTTTTTTAGCTAGCATTTATTTAGGTAACTCCGTTGAGACCCATCAATCTGTTTTTTATACATACCCTCCTACCTACGACAATACTACACTTTTACACCACTACGCGTATCAAATCTCTCAACTCTTAGACCTCTCCTTTCCCATTTTAATTTTTCTTTAGGCTTATGATGGCCATGTTCTATAGATTTACTCTATAAAGGACAACCGGGAATCTGCTTTTGAAATTACAGCAACTATTTGCTACGTACCTACAGTACTCATCCTTGGAATGCAAACGGAAACTTACTTGATTACCCCATTTCTTGAATATTATCTTCCAAACGATATTTCCTTAGCCTTGAGAAAGTCAATGTGACGAAACATGTGTCGGCTGTTTTTGGATGTACCATTGTATAACAGGAATAAACCTCAATCAACCACAAAACAGTGTATTTGTACTTTGAATTTACTTCTCCACTTGGATGAACACTTTTTGAGTACATTGATGTGCCCTGGTTTATATTAACATTATGGGGGTCACTTCAACCTCAGTGGTCTTTTCACAAGACCGCTGAGGGACCGCCGTGCTGAAGACCGCCAATGCTGGCGGTTTTCCACTCAGCGAATTATGACTGCTGGCAGCCCTCCGTCCTTTTCCGGCCGGAGAGGCGCCAGCAGCCATACTGGCGGTCGGTGGGGAAGTGGAGGTTGCTCCACCTCCACCGCCCCATCAACAGAACACCGCCCACCGAATCACATTACGTGATTCAGCGTGGCGGTGTTCTGTTGACGGGGTGCTGGCGGCAGAGCAGCCCCCATGGATCCCCTCCCTTCCCAGAGGATCAACGGACCAGGTAAGTTGGTCGTCCATAAGGGGAGGGGGGTGAGGGGATATTGTGTGTTGTGTGCGTGCATGGGGGTGTGCGTGTGAGTATGAAGAGGGGGTGTGTGAGTGCGTGTATACATCCGGGGGTGTAGTGTGTTTGGAAATGTGTGCGTGTCTGCCAGTATGTATGTCTGTATGGGTGTATGCCTGAATGTGGGTGTGCGTGTATGACTGTGTGTTTGTCTTTTGGCACGTTTGTTTGTGTGTGTGCGGGTATGTGTGTTGGTGGTGTCTGCATGCGTCGGGAATGTGTCTGTGTAGTGATGTCGGGAGTAGGGGTGGGGAGGGGGGTCCTGCCATCTTTGGGGGGTGGCACGGGGTGGGGGTTGTCGGGGAAGGACTCGGGTGGGGGTTGGGGGTGGGGGTGCCCAAACCCATGAAATCCATGGCGGTCAGCCGGGTCATGATACCTCCGGCGGTCTTGTGACATCCGCCGGGCTGGAGACCCAAGTCACTAGCCCAGTGGTCGGTTCGGAGAAGTGGCGGATTACCGCCATGGTCATAATTCAATTTTTTTTACCGCCAGCCTGATGGTGGTAAGACCGCCACTTCTCCGCCAACCGCCAGGTTTGCAATGAGGGCCTTTTTCTAGATATAGCTTGGAAGATGGGGTCTTAGGAGTCAGTAAACTTAGCACAACTTCTACGATCCCTGCACAAACAGAGCTTTGCACAGAGGACAGATGTATCCAAAAACTTGGAACCAGGGCCTGAATGTTCAATAAATGAGACCAAAATGCATCTCACATTTTTCCTGAACTTTTTTCTTTACCAAAATACGTGTTGCACCTTTTTGTTTTTGTTGTTAGGCCCCTTGTACAGTAAGACATCGATAAGTGCGAGGTGAAATGGCTGCTGCATGTCAGTACTAGACACCAAATCGCTACTTTTATCTCATTTATAGACATGCTATTGAAAGATTTCCTGGAAGCTGTAAAATATATATGTATAGAAAAGTACCTTCCACAGAAAGTGCTTTGGAGATCCCTGCTAAGGAAATATTTTTCTTCCCTGCCAGAATTGAAAACTCCTTCTCTTTGCAGAGACATTAATCAGTCGTTTTTGGAGAGATATGGAATGAAGACAGCTACAGAAAACATTGCAAGATACTAAGATTATTAGTAAATGAAAAACAAGCCAACTTAACAAAGTATGGCCAATTAACTGTGGAGGCTGATATGAAAATATATTGTGAACTGCCCTGTGGCCAAACTGATTTCCATAAAGAGCAATTACGTGTGCCACATTTGAAATGGGTGTGTAAATGTGCCCAGGGAAGCACAGATATGTAAGTTAATACTTGAAGTTCATCCTGACAGCTGTTTGAACACTTCAAAACTGAAGTTACTTTCTTTACTCCTCTTCTTTTCTTGATTTTCATTGTTACTGGTAATATGGTTTCCGTCTTTCCTGTGTGCTTTAGCAAGGTGTATCGGCTTCATGCTGAAAGGCCAGTGCACCTCCAAAAACTGGTGACCGACCTTTTTCATTATGAAGGTTTAAAATGTCTGAATGGCATTGGAGAATATTGCAATTTTTAAGAGAAAATATGCAAATGTATAAGATGAGGACCAGTGATGAGCAAACCATCTGTGCTAAAAATAAAAAAGAAGTGTGTCAGCAGAGAGGTTTGATTCGCAGACCTTTTGTTAGACATGGTTTACAATAATAAAGATTGTTGTGGTCCCTTTCAGTTCAAAACACTACTCTGAAGTAATAATATTATTCTGTGATCTTTGCTTAAAGTAGATAAGTGACATCTGGTTTGTCTGCAATGTGTTTCTTTTGATACCACTGAATAATCCCATCGAAAAACTAATGACTGAAGTGTTTGCGTTTAAAATGACACACTGAATTAGTAAGACATAGTCATGACTCCAATGTCTCATTTAAGATGTAAGTTAATTATCTGTAAAAAATATGTTCTCTCTAGCTTTAACAGCAAGCCCAACGAATTTCACACCTACATAACTGCAAAAAAATTGATGTTGGTGTAATACATCTTTTAGGCCCGGAGCGTAGCAAATAGTTTGTAGTTTCCAGCACATAGTAGACGGAATAATTATAACATGGCGACTTTGAAGTGCAATCTACCAGAACGGGGGTCGCAATTATGTATTTAAATAATGTTTCAAAACGTGGGATATCACACATTACAATTAAATTACACTGAGAGCGGCGAGAGTTTCCGAAAGCCCGCTTGTTGAGCAACTTCTAATTTAAACTAATCTCTCTGAAAGCACAGGTTCAGTGAAAATATGGAAGGATACTTTAAAAAAGAAGGGGCCCCATACACACCTGTGGATGGAAATGTCCATTCAATGGTATATGCCCATATTTACCTGGAAATGGTAGTGTACTCATTTTGTCAGTAACGTAGTGCCGTGGGCTCTGTGCAACAAATAAAAATGTAGACCAGGCCTTAGGTTAGGTAGTAAAAGACAGCATTAGTTGGGGTTCTTTCACTCCTATGCACGCTGGTGACATTGCACCTGCTACGCTAATATTAACTATCCACATTAGCAAACAATAAATAGGCTAGTAATGGAGTAGGCTGCTACCGATGTTTACATGTGCCATTTTAGGCGGATCAATAGGAGCGGAATGGAGCTTTGGTTTGAACCTTCTATCTGATTTACACGACGTGAATTTACAGTGACAATTGTGTTCAGAATTTGGGGGCTGTCATTCACATCTTGAGGGGTGGCATCACATGCTGATGGCTTGAAACCAAGGCACTACCATGGCTATTCCACTGCGGTCAGCTGTGTGGCTACTCCCGTTGTCAGTGTTATGACACTCTTACTGATGGTGGAGGCAGAAAGTGAGAAACATTCTGTTGTAATACATTGTACTTGTTGTCATTAGGGTCCCGGGGAGGTGGGGGAGGAGGAACGAGGAGTTCCCCCCGGGTTTTTTTTGGGAAGGGTGGTACGGCCCGTGACGCAGTTGGGCGTTCCAGGTGCCACTTAGCCGTAGGTGGGGTCGGCATATAGCCGGACATTTTGCGCTCCAGGGCACCATTTTGTGAAAGGTGAGCTGGTGGCTGGAGCGTTAGGTGCCGGTGGGAGTTTTTCTTTCACGCGTGTGTGGCCTGTTTGATCGGTTCGTTGGCACTGCGTCAGAGCTAATTTTTCAGGCAAGCGTCGGAGTAAAAAAAAAAAAATATATATAATAATAATACAGTTAATACAGCGTTAGGGCTCGGATTTAATTGACAAACGTTCTTTGGGTGCCTTACTGTCGGAGTCATGGCAGATGCGAAGGTCAGTCAGGTGTTGGCGCTGCTGCAGCAGGCTGGCCACCGGGATCTTGTGCGGCCAGAGGTGTGTGGGCCCGTGCGCCCAGCGCCTTGGCGGGGGTGGCGGTCGTAGCGTGTTTACCGCCGCCCACCGAAAGAACTCGCGTCCAGATAAGGAGGTGAGGGAGGGCTCCAGGAGGGCTGGGGAGGAGGGGTGCGGCCTGGGCGGGTCGGGGAGCAGCCGGGACAGGGCTGCCGAGAGTATGTGTGAAGGGGAAGCCCCGGAGGGCAGGGCCTTCGCACAGCCAGATGCCTGAGCAAGACAGGGGCCCCGCGTAATAACGGCCGGCTGGCGCGCGCTAGCCAGGGGGGAAAGGGGAGAGCCCGGAGCGGTGGGGCTGGGAGGGGTCCACTTCTCAGGAACCGCACCGCGAGGCACCATCAGGGACGGTTTTTGGGAGGGGATCAGAGGAGGTGTCAGGAAAGAAGGGGGGGAGGGAGGGGTTCCTTGTGAGGGGGAACTGGCAGAGATGGCTGGGGTGTGGCTGTCGCGGGAGGAGGGAGGGTTGGAAGCAGGGGGAATTCAGGTCCAGCAGCGGGACCTAAGGGTGCCCATTTGACAAAAATGGCCCACCATGTTTCAGTGGAGCGGCAGCGAGGATGAACTGGATCAGGAGCATGGGGTGGGAGGGTGGTTGAGGGAGGAGGAGCCTGAAGGGAGTTGGTCCCTTAAGGTTCCTACACGCGTGTATGGGGCCCAGTCAGGGAGGGTGGGGGAGGGGTTGGCAGGGATTGTAGATGCAGTTGAGGTTGGTGGCCAGGAGGGCGGGTCATCGGACGGCATTATGGTAGAGGTCAGTTCAAACTCCGGCACACCGGACCTGTGTTGGCAGGAACAACTGGACTTTGAGGAGGAGGCACCAGGTGAGCAGGGTGCGACTCGGCCACCATGGCAGGAAGAGAAGGCGGGGCCCAGGGCAGCCGACTGGATATCGTCAGCAGGACGGCGATCAGGACGGCACGAGGCTGCGGACGCTCGTGCTGGGTGGTGTGGCGGTAAGGGTTTTGCGCCCGTCAGTGCCGCCGCCCGGGGGGAGCAGCGTCCGGGCTCATCAAGTATACACAGGGCACGGAGGGCTTTTTCTGCTGGGTGTGAGAGATGTGGTGGTCATGGACGGGACGGTGAACAGGAGATGGCTGAGTGGAGAGTGGGGGGGTCGGACGAGAGCAGTATTGAGGAAGGGGAACTTGTACAGGGTAGGAGTGAATTGGATTGGTGGGACCGCGGGCAGGGTAGGAGGGACGCTAATGCTGTTATTAAGTTGTTTCAGAGTGAGAAGCGGCAGCAGGTGTGGGCGGCGGGCCGCAGGAGAGATGGACCTGGTTTTGAGCAGCATACGGCTCAGGAGCGGCCCGTTACCATCTCCAGGTAAGGAGTCAGTGGGCTCACTGGTGTCAGTGGCGACTGAGGCAAGAGAGGATTCGGTGAGCTTGGTCAAGGGAGTGTATGTGCAGGATACAGGTGTGGCCACTGATCTCGGGGATGTAAAAATAGTAGCAGGTGATGGTTGCAAGTTGGACGGAGAGGCGAGCGGGACGGCGACGGGTGACCAGCAGGGGACGCAGACGTCGGTTGACTGTAAAGTGGAAAAGGAAGGGGAGCCGGCTTCTAAGCGGGTTAAGTTGCCTTATATGGGCACCGCAAAGCCGTTGGGGGCTCATTTGATGCAAATGACAAAGGACAAAATTTGGAAGGGGGAGTACGTTGACATCTTAAAGTTATTGCATCAGGAAGTGCGGGCGAAAGAGGGCCCCAAACAGGAGGAATGGGAGCTATCTAAGAGACCAAAAGTGCTGGTTAACATTGAAAACTGGGCAGCGGCGTTTTTGATTTTCGCAAGCGTATACTGCGAGCGATTCCCGTAGCGGGCGGTAGCGTTGTTTAAGTACATGGACATCATTCGTAAGGCTCACCTTAACTATGGGGGGTATGCTTGGAGACAATATGATGAGGAGTTTCGAGCCCGCATGGCTGCGGACCCCGAGGTGAAATGGGGTGAGATAGATTCTGACCTATGGCAGCACACCATGGGCCCGGCGAAGTTCGGGAAGACGGTTTTCACGGCCAGCGGTCTTCCCATCACCTATCAGCCCTTTTGAGAGCACCCCACCCAAGGGGTGGGGTCGGGGAGCTCCAGCCCAGCTAACTCCAGCCCTGCGGGGTCGGGACGTTCCGGCGCATGCGGAGACTACAACAAGGGCATTTGTACCCAGGAATATTGTAAATTCCGGCACGAATGCTCCAAGTGCGCTGGCCGTCACCCCCTCACACATTGTACAGGAACGCAGAGTGCCACCACTGCAGGTGAGGCCCAGGGCTAGTTTGGCGACGGGGGACAGTCAACGGGTTTTGGGGGTAGGGATGGCCAGAGACCTAGACAAGGCGTTGCGGGAAAAGGCTCGTACTCCGGTTAAGGTGGACAGATTAGCGGTTTGGTTAGCGGACTATGACAAACAGACCGACGCTGACTTGCTCATATGGGGTTTTCGATGCAGCTTTCATTTGGGGTACGAGGGTCCGCGGGTGCGGCGCTGGGCAGACAATCTTCGATCTGTGTATGATAAGGAGGAGGTGGTGCATCAGAAGTTGGAGAAGGAGGTGACTGAGGATCGCATGGCTGGCCCTTTTCCGGATTGGCCGATGCCCAACCTTATAGTGTCACCTATCGGTGTCGTGCCCAAAAAGGAGCATGGGCAGTTCAGGTTGATTCATCACCTGTCGTGGCCGGAGGGATCGTCGGTCAATGACTTCATTCCAGATGACATAGCCAGAGTGTCATACGCGTCAGTGGATGTGGCCATCGAAATGGTGGAGCAGTTGGGTGATGGAGCACTGATGGCTAAGACTGATATCGTCAGCGTTTCGGCTGCTGCCGGTGCATCCGAATGACTTTGAGTTGCTGGGGATCCAGTTTCAAGGGTCCTGGTATGTGGACAAGGCGCTCCCCATGGGTTGTTTCAGCTCTTGTGCGTTGTTTGAGTGCTTCAGTACGGCCTTGCAGTGGATATTCTTGCGGATAACAGGTCACCGGCAGGTGACGCATTATTTGGATGACTTTTTCTTTGTGGCTCCGGCGGGCAGCCCGCTTTGTGATGCGATGCTGAGACAGTTTGTGGAAATCATGGGAGACCTTGGTGTGCCTTTGTTCCTGACAAGACAGTGGGGCCATGTACGGCGCTGTCTTTTTTGGGTATTGAACTGGATACGGTAACGGGTACTGCCCGCTTACCTGTGGATAAGAAACTTGACATGCTTCAAAGAATTTACGACATGTTGCGAAGAAGTAAGGTCACGGTGCGTGACATTCTGGTACTGTTGGGACACTTGAATTTTGCCTGCTGAGTAGTGAGGGCGGGGAGGACTTTTTGTAGGAGATTGGCTTTGGCATTGGCAGGCCAGTCGCTGCCGCATCATCATGTGCGTTTGAAGGTTGGTGCGCGTGAGGACCTGCGAATGTGGGCCACATTTTTGGATTCCTTCAATGGAATTCCTTTGAAGGCATGGCAGGATTGCGAGTGGGATGTGCAAATCTTTTCGGATGCGGCGGGGCAACAGGGTTTGGTATCTATTGGCAGGGGCGATGGTGTGCGGAGGAGTGGCCTGTTGATTGGAAGAATGGGGGATGAAGCATTGCTTTTCTGGAGCTTTTTCCGCTGGTGGCGGCGGTGTGCATGTGGTGTCAGGAACTACAGCACACTTGTGTACTTTTTCGGGTGGACAACATGGCTGTAGTGCTCTTGGTGAATAGGCAGTCGGCACGGGACGGCCAGGTTCTACAGCTTCTTCGGGTTTCTGTGCTGCAATGCTTGAGGAATTATATCTTTTTTAGAGCAAGGCATGTGCCGAGAGTCAACAATGATATCGCTGATGCTTTGTCTCGTTCTCAGTGGGATCGATTCTATGGATTGGTCACGGGTGTGGACCTGCGCAGAACGAGCATGTCAGGGAGCTATGGAGAATAGGTACCAGAGGATGCTACGGCTGGTATTGAATTCTTTGGCTCCATCCCTCAGACGGGCCTATGCAAAAGCTTGGGAGGAGTTTGTAGGCTCTGGGGCACGGAGAAGAGTAAGACAGCAGGACATGGTGGAGGATGTGATACAATTCATTATGGTTTTGATCGAGAGCGGTCAGTCCAGGGTAACCATAGCAGGGAAGTTAGCGGCACTGGGATTCATGGGTAAGCTTCTTTGGGGCTATCCTCTATCTGCGGGGGAGTTGGGCCACAGGATTCTGGAAGGGTGGGTGAGAGAAATGGAGAGCAAGGGTCGCATTAGGCGGCCGCTGTCCTTGAGTTTATTGAAAAGGCTGTTGGCGGTTTTGGGAGAGATTTGCTTTGATGCAAGGGAAGCGCTACTTTTTCGGACGCTAATGTCATGGTTGTTTTTTGGGGCGCTTTGGGTGTCCGAATTGTTGTGGTTGGCAGGCGTCTGGGCATTCAATGGCACGAGGTGCACGCTACCGCCGAGGGAGTGGCTCTCCTAATCCGGAGATCCAAGACGGATCAAAAGGGTGTCGGTGCTCTGGTTTTTCTTCGTCTGTACCCTGATCGGTCCATTTGCCCAGGGGTTTTGGAGGGACAGCTGCGGAGAGGGACAGGGACTGTTGAGGGTGTGATTTTTCGGCACGTGGATGGGAAAGGGGTGACAGTGTCTCAGTTGTTAGCAATTATGAGCAAGGGGTTAGAGTGGTTAGGACTGGATGGCATGCAATTTGGTATGCATTCTTTTCGGATTGCAGTTGCGACAGAGGCAGGAAGCAAAGGGTGGGGCAGGGAAGAACTGATGGCATTGGGGAGGTGGCGGTCAGATTGCTTTCAGCGGTACGTGAGAGAGGGGGTGTATTGGGCATTATTTTTGAGGTATTTTTTGTTTGTGTGTCTTCATTTTCTTTTTCTTTTTTAGGTGTGGTGCTAGGTCCGGAGGTGGGGTACTTTTCCATTTGGTTGATTGGACACTCCTTTGTGAAATGGGCCCAGCACCAGACTCGGAGGCCTGTTATTGGGGAGAATTTAGGCTTTGACCCAGCCCGGTACCAGGCCCGCTGGTTTGGAAAAGGGGGGATGCGATGGGGTGAGCTCCTGCCTCGTCTGCAAAGTGCGGCAGGGAAGGGACCGTGCCCCGATTTGTTGTGTATCCATTTGGGGGAGAATTATTTAGTGGCCACGACTGGGCTTAACCTCATGAAGGCAATGAAGAGGTATTTGCAGGTCCTGGCGACTCAGTGGAAGGGTTGTCATGTAGTGTTTACAGCTTTTGTCCTGCATCGGGTTTGGAGGGGGGCCAGGAGCCGGGGGCTGTAGAGAGGGCGAGTCACAAGCTGAACAAGGAGATGAGGACTTTTTGTAGTGAAAAGGGGTTGTCATTCTTAGAGCATGTGGATTTGCGCTTTGAAGATGCGGAATTTTTTAAGGACGACGTTGTGCATCTGTCATTTATGCGGATGGAGCTCTATCTCCTGCAGTTGAGAGAACACCTTAAAGCGTTGTTGAAGGAAGCATGGGGGGGCAGAAAAAGACAGGGTATTTTTCTGGTGGCGGTGGGAGCTCCAGGGCAGGTAATAAAACCTTGTGTGGAGGACGGCGAAAGCAGGGCAATTCAGGTATTATAAGTGGGAAGGAGCATTAGTTGGAGATGGACAGGCAGGGAACTGCACATTAGCAAACAGGTTCAAAAGAAGCGGGTAGGACGGGTAAAAATTAGGTAGCTGAGGGGGGTAAAGGGAAGGCAGGACGAGAGTTGGGAGGGTGGGCTAGGGGAGGGGGAAGGAGGTTGGATAGAATTTTCCCATGTCTAGTGTGGCTTTAGTTTTGTGAGGCAAAAGCCAAGGTGGGTTGATTTAGGTGCACCTGTTCCAATAAAGCGGCCTTTTACACACAGCAAAACAAGTCGTGGTGTTGTTTCACTCCTTCCCAAAGTACCTGTTGTCCTGGAGCCAGATTCGACTGCGTAGCAGTTGGAAGAGCTGGCTGAGGCAGAGGTCACGTCTGATCTTGTAGCTGATTAAAAGACGTATATCTACTAAGCCTGTGTCAACATCCGTTCTTCACAACATAAATTTGGCTATGAGCATGAAGCTAGCTCTGACATTTGTGAGTTGTGACCAGCATGACCTCCATTACATTTTGCAGTGTGATGAGAGGATGAAGAACAAAGCCTTCATCTTTGCTCTCAAATAAGTAAAGAGATGACCAGAGAAACGGACACCTTTCACCGCAAGATAAGTCATTTTTCTGATAAGCGGTGTTGTTCTCCGTACTGGCCATCCTTGTGGACTCATAGAACCTGGTGATGTGGGCACTTATGGACTTATTTTTGACTGTCCAGCCTTTGTAGACATATTATTTTTTCTCAGCCGAGCGCTTCATATTTGCATAGAGAGATGTGTTGGTGTACGTTTTGTGGTGAGCGACTGACTCTTTGTTTACTCAGGAAGTGTGAGCGCATATTGGTGTTTAAGCCTCACGCTTCACCTATCTTTCAGACCAAGCATATATCATCAACCCACGTGCAAGCCGCTGGATCGCGTGCTCACTCAATCGTTTCCAAGGAGATATAAGATATATAATACTGTGGAGTCACGCGCTTTAGAAGGATTTTTTTTTTTGGTAAAATACCCGATGGAGTCGCTTGCTTATGGAGTGACTGTGTATTATAATAAAATAAACGGAGAGGCAGATGGGGGAGCAACGTACTAAGCTCGATCAACTACTTCGACAGCAGAACAATGTGGGAATTGTTTTGCGATACTTAGTGCTCATGGTCATTACTTTTGGACCAGTGTCATATTTGTTTTTTGTCTACAACTGATGTTTTTCTCTTGGTCACCATGGCAAAGTGAAGGAAAGGCCTTAAAGCAGGGTGGAGCTTCATATTTTTTTTTTTCTTCTACAACGCATGTTTTTTCTCTTTGTCACCGTGGCAAAGTAAAGGAAAGGCCTTATAGCAGTGTGGCTGTATGAGAACATTTTATGTACAGTCATTGTGTATGATCCTAGTTACACTTTAACAGTTGTATAAAATTGATATGCATTCCTCTATTACACCACCACCTCCATTTTTGACTCAGCAAGGACAGCCAGCTATTAAATGGGATGAATGGTTAGATGTATTTGACAATTACCTTGAGGCATTAGATGGCCAGAGTTTTCCTCCCAGTAGAAAAGCAATATTGCTAAATGCAATAGGGAAAGAGGAACAACACATTTTTAAATATGTACCTGCATTACCTGTTCAGGAGGGTCAACCTGATTTTGATGTATATGATGAGACACAGAAGAAATTGGAAATCAGATTTGTAAAAGGCAGAAATGTAGTTATAAAGCATCATACATTCTATACTCAACCACCGCGTGCAGGTGAATCAGTTGATGATTTTGTTCCTAGGCAGCAGGAATTATCAGTGAAATGTCAATTTGGTACTATGGCTGATGAAATGATACAGTATCAACTCATTGTGCAGTACAGGAGTCGCAAAATGCAGGAAAGTCTATGGGCTGCAAAAAAAAACACTTTAAAAGATGCCATAGAGATAGCTAAACTACTAGAAGAGTCAGAATATTGTATGAGAAAAATGGACAAGAGGGAAACAAAAAGGTAATGTGATGAGTGTTGAACAGCAGTCTAATAATTCAGCTGCTGGTGTTAATAAAGTTGGACCTGTGACTGGTAGAACAGGCAGGAGTGGTCAATTTACAAGAGCAACCAATAAAGTGTGTGCTGGGTGTGGCAGTTTCAGAGCTGTTTGGCAGTGGGGAAGGTGTGTAGGAAATGTTGATAGAAGGGGCACTTTGTGAAAATGTGTCGCAGTTTAGCGAAAGGGAATGTAGCAGTATTGACAGATTTTCTTGAAGAAACCACAAGTCTGGCTACAGATAGGGTTTTATGCATTAAAGATACTAACAGGGGACAAAGGCCTAGAGCACAATTGTTTGTGCGGGGAAAGACGATCAAATTCTTGGTGGATTCAGGGTCATTGTCCCAAAAGAAATGTTTGCAACTGAATGGCCAAATGTGAGGTTACTGCCCAAAGATATCAATCCTGGTGGCTATCAAGGGGAGGAGATTGAGATCATAGGGTATTTGTTTGCTAACATATATTTTGGATCAAGAAAGACAAGAGGGAAAGTATATGTTGCAGAGTCAGGTACACCCATTCTAGGTTGGGTTCACCAATATGATCTACACATTGTGATTAATCCACTGGCTAGTAGTCCTATTATGGTGGTATAGGAGGTAACATTGGAAGATATTATCAGGAGTGCAGGTAAAGTGTTTGGAAATAGTTTGGGGGAGATAATATGATACACACACAAAATTGTGTTAAGGCAAGAAGCAATTCGCATTCAACACAAGGTGAGAATTCCCATAATGGTAGATCACAGGTGAAAAAATTGTTGCAAGAAATGTTGGATAGTGGTGTATCTGTAGAGTCTTCAAATTAGATTTCTCCAGTAGTCAGAACCCGGGGAGGCAGATGGAAATTTGATATTTTGTGTTGATTTGAGGAGTCTCAATTAAAGTGTGGTTGCGGAAAAATTTTCTTTACCTAATATAAATGAGCTATTAATGTTGCTAAAGTGTGGAAAATGTTTCACTACGTTGGATTTGAGGAATGTGTATCATCAAGTCAAGTTGCATGAAGATTCAAAACCCTTCAAAGCCTTCATAACTATGGAAGGTACTTTTCAGTTTACCAGGATGCTGTTTGGCTTGTGTTCAGCCGCCAGCGTCTTTGAAAGAGTGGTGTCAAATGTGTTTCAAGGTCTGGAAAATGTAACCAGGATGACGTTTTAATTTTGGGAGATTCCTTAGAGTCTCATAACTTCACTCTGAGGCACGTTTTAGACAGGATTTCAAGAGCAGGATTAACTTTGAGAAAAGAAAAATGTGTATTCAAGGTTGAGGAAATTGACTATCTTGGACATACACTATTGGCAGAGGAAATTAAACCTCAGAAGAATCTTGTAGATGCTGTAAGGTTAGCTCCACCACCCCAGGATAAAGATCACTTGAGGTCTTTTTTAGGACTGATTGAGATTTATTCAAAATTTGTAAAGGATTTTGTCACAGGGAAACAATTCTGCCAGTTTAGGTTCTGCAAGACCCCAAAGACAAAGATGTCCCCCTTTATACTTGCAGGACTATATGAGATACATTTGTTTACCATTTTTCAGGTTATTCTCTTCCACATTAATGTTAGCTTTTTTTGCTGTTTGTTGTGGTGTAGACTGATATGAAGAGAGGAGGATATGTTGTAATGCATTGTACTTGTTTTCATAGAGCCAGATTTGGCTGCACGGCAGTTGGAGGAGCTGGATGAGGCAGAGGTGACGTCCTATCTTGTAGCTGATTAAAAGACTTATATTTACTAAGCTTGTGTCAACATCCGTTCTTCACAACACATTCCAAGGCTGGAGCTGAGAGGTGAATCAGAGTATGAGTAAGTAGCCTGTGCATATTGTATGCAGAGCTCATGAATATTCGTTGGACACGTGTACCATAATGTGGCTTATCACAGATGGAGACAGGGCAGTGATATGCTTTGACGACTTCCTGGAACTGATATCCTGAGTGAGGGGGTACAGGAAGATAAAAGCGAAATAGTATGGGTTAGGGTAAAAGACCAAGACACCAGGATAGCTCTACCACAGAGGTCAGGCACATGTCCAACCCTGTTTGCATTGTCACAGTCATTGGTATGTATGCGAAGTTGCCATTGATACCAATAGGCTGTCAAGTTAGTTAGTCCCAGTTTATGAGCATAGCTAAATTGAAGCTTTCCACTACGTTTTTGATGAAAAGATACTTTAATATAGGTTTCAGGGATATTTCTATTGTAAGTGGTGTTAGATGTTCATGGCCAGGACGCCCTCCTTCATGAGCATGTTTTTTTCATGCACTATAACTAGTTTTTATATTTAGTGATCATAATAGCTATCCCATGTGACTAGGCGTATATGCATATTTTTTTCCATTCAAAAGGTTACAGTTGTTCATGGAAATTATGTGGGGGAAATTTTCGGTGTACACAAGCATAATATTACATGTGTACGTGTTAGGAATAGGTTGAACTTAGATATTTGCACTGTGGAAGTTTTTTAATCTGTGCATTTGTAGATCTTTACAATCATTTTTATAGCTGTGAATTGGCCACAGATGTTTTTAATGAATCCATAACACTACCTGAACCAATATTATCTGTGTCTAGCATTGCAAGTCTGAACAAAATTGCTAGGGGAGACTGTAAAATTAATTTGTCTTTATTTTCATCTTCAAGCTTTGTCGATTGATTCTTGTTCCATCAGTTAACTCCTAGGCTATCCTGGCTTTTCCTACTAACAGTGGAAATTGTTCCAGGATCTGAGCAAAAAGATTACATGCGGTAGGCCATAAGGTCCTGACGGTGTTTTAAATTTTGATTGTATTTCTCATGTAAAGAAGAGCACTTCCTATGTAGCATACAAAGGTAGTGATAAAAATAAAACACAACATGTTGGGAAGTCCAGAAGTCTATATTATATTTAATGTAAAAATAGCTAGAAGCTGGATGACAATCAATAGACTATTTTCATTTCAACTGACCAGAACTCACTCTGGAAAACATCCAGTTGGAGCCTAATGTTAAAATATATCACATTTAGAAAAGTTGTATATGTTTTATCTCAATACAAGCAAATGGAATCCAGTCATGTGACAAAAACCTATCAGCAAAAACATATCTAATGTGCAAGTGGTAGGATCTTCTCCTAGAGGAAGCATGAGATTGAAACTATGGTTTGAATAGATTAAAAGATGAAGACAAGTGCCCTTAGAACTGAAGGGTACTCTAATCAAAGGAATAGAATGCCCCACATCATTTGGCATGAGTGTGCAAATCTAGTAAGACGAGGAACTGTCCTTTTCTGAAAACAACAGCTAGGAGTTACCCCTATAGGCAGAGCAGGAGCTTCACGCAACGGAAAATTCAGTACAGTTCCATCTTCCTATTCTGATGCATGAATGTATCCTACCACCAACCAGAAATTCTGAGTAGCATCAAAAATGGCAAGCCAACTTCACAGAGGGACCTGTATTCAAAAGGAGCAGGCTGCTCACCTCACACAGAGGCAGCAGGAGCAGCATCACATGATGGTGGAAGAACGGGCAAAGAAGGTAGACATGAAGAACTTGACACACTGGCAAACAACGGGGCCACAGCAAGAACAGTTCTGACACCAGACACAGGCACAGAAGCAGGAGCACTGTTGTCTCTAAGAGGAGCAGCTCATTCGCAGTAAGATGAGTGGATCCAAGTCATCAGACCATGACATTTTACACCAGTGTTTGAGATGAACAGGTCACCCCTACTTTTTATTAGATTGTATTGCTGCTTTTTGGGCTCTGCACAGTGGGACACTGCTGCCGAGTGCACAGTGTGTCTGCTCTTGCCTCTAAAAATGGTACACACTAGCTATACTCTTATGCCTACTGGCATTTAATTTACCTGTACATGCCCAGTATATGGTACAAAGCCCACTTAAGTCCTTTAAGTTAAATGTCACCAGTGGACTGAAGCACAGTTTTGCCACCACTACAGTGACACTGCAAACATGACTGTAGGCCCACCACTGTAGACTCTTTATGCACTTTTAAAATGACCCACTTTGGCAGGCCTAAAAACCTCCTTTTATGTATTATTACGTCTCCCTAAGTAGCGCTTAAATACCCATAAAGCTAGGTGTATGATATCTACCTGGCAGGTAAAAGGAAGGTAAAAGTTTAATATTATTATGAATATTAAATATGCCCTTACTGTGACAAGGCCCTAAAAGCTATTTCCATGTAGTAGGGCTATCCGTTCTATAGGAAAAAAATTGGTTACAGTATTAAAATTAATATTATCTCTGCCTTGGAACCAACTACAAAGTTAATTTGTAGACTTTTTAAAATATTTATTAGAAGCCCAATTCACTGGTAAAGATGGATTTGTATTAAATGTTTTTACATAAGGTACGTTTGATAAGTCACTGTTTTACTTGGCTAAAGCCTCAAGAAGCCCATTTGCTTCCAACTGTCTCCCAGGAGGTGAATATCCCCTTTGATGAGGTGTGAACCTTCTCCCAGAGCTAAGACAATGGCCTAGGGTGTTGGGAGGTGTTCTGTTTCTCTGGCAAGATGACCATTTGGGTCCTGACCAGGAGCTTAATTAACTTGAAAGAGACCTACGCTGCCACAGACAGATGTAGCTAATAGCGAGGTCTGCCCTTCCTTTGTCTTTGTAGTCAGCCAGACACTAATTTCAGTGGAAGAGGAGCTGCCCCAGAACTGGTTTCAGTGACCACAGAAGAGGGGTTGTTCATTTCCCTGGCCACAACTTTAGGGTTGGTGTAGGAAGTTGGCTCTTTTTATACTATCTCAGAGTAAGAGATAGTGTGCACAGAGTCCAAGGGTTCCCCTTAGAGGTAAGATAGTGGCAAAATTAGATAATTCTAATGCTCTATTTTGTGGAAGTGTGGCCAAGCAGTAGGCTTATCAGTGGGTAGTGTTAAGCATTTGTTGTACACACACAGGCAATAAATGAGGAACACTCACTCAAAGACTTAACTGCAGGCCAATAGTTTTTATATAGAAACATATCTTTTCTTAATTTATTTTTAGAACCACAAGTTCACGATTTGAAGTAAATACATAAAATGCAAGGTACTCCACACAGGTAATTTGGGAACTTTGAATTAGAGCAATAACATATACAGTTTTTGTTAAAATGGCAATAAGCTATTTTAAAAGTAGACACAGTGCAAAAATCAACGGTTCCTGGGGGAGGTAAGTAATGGTTAGGTTGTGAGGTAAGTAAGGCACTTACAAGTCTCAGTTCCTGGGCATAGGCAGCCCCCCGTTGGGGGTTCAAGGCAACCCCAAAGTTACCACACCAGCAGCTCAGGGCCGGTCAGGTGCAGAGGTCAAAGAGGTGCCCAAAACACATGGGCGCCTATAGAGAACACGGGTGCTCCGGTTCCAATCTGCCAGCAGGTAAGTAAACGTGTCCTCGGGGGCACACCAGGGGGGTTTTGTAGAGCACTGAGGGGGACACAAGTAGGCACACAAAACACACCCTCAGTGGCAAAGGGGCGGCCGGGTGCAGTGTGCAAAGCAGGCGTTTTGTATTGGATTCAATGGAGGGACCCAGGGGGTCACTCTAGCGGTGCAGGCAGGGTACAGGGGGGCTTCTCAGGCCAGCCAGCAACCTGGCTAGGCAGAGGGTCACATGGGGGTCACTCCTGCACTGAGGTTCAGTTCCTGCTGGTCCTGGGGGCTGCAGGTGCAGTGCTTGGTCCAGGCGTCGGGTCCCTTGTTACAGGCAGTCGCGGTCAGGGGGAGCCTCTGGATTCTCTCTGCATGCATCGCTGTGGAGGTCCAGGAGGGTCGTCTCGGCTACTCACGGGGTCGCAGTCGCCTGGGAGTCCTCCCTGTGGTGTTGGTTCTCTAGATCTTGAGCTGGGGGCATCGGGTGCAGAGGGTGAAGTCTCACGCTTCCGGTGGGAAGAGTGAAGTCTTTGAAAGTTGCAGAAAAGTTGCAATATTGTTGCTGTTTGTTGAGCAGAGCCGCTGCTCACTGGGGTTTCTTGGTCCTTAGGTTCAGGGCAGTCCTCTGAGGCTTCAGAGGTCGCTGGTCCCTGTTGGATGCGTGTTGGATGCGTTGCTGTTGCAGTTTTTCGAGTCAGAAGACCGGCCGGTAGATGTGGGGCCAAAGCAGTTGTTGTCTCCATCATCTCTGCAGGGCCAAAAGGTCAGCAGTCCTTCTTCTAGTTTCAGGTTGCAGGAATCTGATTTCCTGGGTTCCTGGGTGCCCCTAATAATAAATTTTGGGATATGTTTAGGTCTGGGGGGCAGTAGCCAATGGCTACTGTCCTGGAGGGTGGCTACACCCTCTTTGTGCCTCCACCCAGAAGGGAGGGAGGCACATCCCTAATCCTATTGAGGGAATCCTCCAAACTTAAGATGGAGGATTTCTAAAGGCAGGGGTCACCTCAGCTCAGGACACCTTAGGTGCTGTCCTGACTGGTGGGTGACTCCTCCTTGTTTTTCTCATTATCTCCTCCAGCCTTGCCGCCAAAAGTGGGGGCAGTGGCCGGAGGGGCGGGCATATACACTAGCTGGGATGCCCTGTGGCGCTGTAACAAAAGGGGTGAGCCTTTGAGGCTCACCACCAGGTGTTACAGTTCCTGCAGGTGGAGGTGAGAAACACCTCCACCCAGTACAGGCGTTGTTCCTGGCCACAGTGACAAAGGCACTCTCCCCATGTGGCCAGCAACTCGTCTGGTTGTGGCAGGCTGGCAGAAACTGGTCAGCCCAACACTAGAAGTCGGATTGGTATTCATGGGGCATCTCTAAGATGCCCTCTGGGTGCATTTTACAATAAATTCCACACTGGCATCGGTGTGCATTTATTGTGCTGTGAAGTTTGATACCAAACTTCACAGATTTCAGTGTAGCCATTATGGAACTGTGGAGTTCGTGTTTGACAAACTCCCAGACCATATACTCTTATGGCTACCCTGCACTTACAATGTCTAAGGTTTTGCTTAGACACTGTAGGGGCATAGTGCTCATGCACATATGCCCTCACCTGAGGTATAGTGCACCCTGCCTTAGGGCTGTAAGGACTGCTACAGGGGTGACTTACCTATGCCACAGGCAGTGTGAGGTTGGCATGGCACTCTGAGGGGAGTGCCGTATCGACTTAGTAATTTTCTCCCCACCAGCACATACAAGCTGTGAGGCAGTGGGCATGTGCTGAGTGAGGAGTCCCCAAGGTGGCATAAGACATGCTGCAGCCCTTAAGGACCTTCCCTGGCATCAGGGCCCTTGTTACCAGGGGTACATTTACAAGGGACTTATCTGAGTGCCAGGGCTGTTCCAATTGTGGAAGCAAAGGTACAGTTTAGGGAAAGAACACTGGTGCTGGGGCAAGGTTAGCAGGGTCCAGGCACACTTTCAATCATAACTTGGCATCAGCAAAAGGCAATAAGTCAGGGGGTAACCATGCCAAATAGGCATTTCCTTACACAAGCCCCCCGCAAACGAAAGAGGTTGAGACTAACCTTTCCCAAGAAAGTCTTTATTTTCTAAGTGGAAGAACCTGAAAAGGCTATAAGCATTGGCATGGGTTCCACTACAAGGTCCATTCCCTGTAGGTATGTGGACCACCTCAACAGTTTAGGGTTTTCTCCTTCCATTTGCATTAGCCATCTGAGAGGTATGTGGTCAGTTTGAACTATGAAGTGATTACCAAAAAAGTATGTTCTCAACTTCTTCAGGGACCAGACCATAGCAAAGGCCTCCCTCTCAATTGCACTCCAACGCTGCTCCCTGGGGAGTAACATCCTGCTAATAAAAGCAACAGGCTGGTCAAGGCCATCATCATTTGTTTGGGACAGGACTGCTCCCATCCCATGCTCAGAGGCATCTGTCTGCACAATGAACTGCCTAGAGTAATCTGGAGCTTTCAAAACTGGTACTGTACACATAGCATGCTTCAGGGTGTCAAAGGCATTTGAAAGTTTACTTTCTTGGGCATTTTCTTGGAGGTCAGTTCTGTGAGGGGTGTCACTATTGATCCATATCCCTTCACAAACCTCCTATAGTACTCAGACAAGCCAAGGAATGCCCTGACTTGAGTCCGGGTTTTTGGAGCTACCCAGTCCAGAATAGTCTGGAGCTTGGGTTGGAGTGGCTGAACTTGGCCTCCACCAACAAGCTGACCCAAGAAAACCACAGTACCCTGCCCTATCTGAAATTGTGATGCCTTGATAGAGAGGCCTGCTGCTTGCAGGGCCTGCAAAACCTTATCCAGGTGGACCAGGTGATCCTGCCAGTTGGAGCTAAAGACAGCAATATCATCACGATAAGCTGCACTAAAAGACTCCAAGCCAGCAAGGACTTGATTCACCAACCTTTGAAGGTGGCAGGGACATTCTTTAAGCCAAAGGGGCATCATAGTAAACTGGTAGTGCCCATCAGGTGTAGAGAATGCTGTATTCTCATTTACTCCAGGTGCCATTCTTATTTGCCAGTACCCTGCTGTCAAGTCAAAGGTACTAAAGTATTTGGTAGCACCTAATTTGTCTATTAGCTCATCTGCCCTTAGAATGGGGTGAGCATCTGTCTTGGTGACAGAGGCAAGCCCTCTGCAGTCCACACAAAACCTCATCTCTCTCTTGCCATCTTTTGTGTGCTGTTTAGGGACCAAGACCACTGGGCTAGCCCAGGGAATGTCAGAGTCCTCAATCACTCCCCAACTCCAGCATCTTGTGGACTTCCACTTTGATGCTTTCTTTAACTTGGTCAGACTGTCTAAATATTTTGTTTTTGACAGGCATGCTGTCTCCTGTGTCCACGTCATGGGTACAGAAGTGTGTCTAACGAGGGGTTAAACAAAAGAGCTCAGCAAACTGCTTGACGACTTGCCTACAGTCAGCCTGCTGTTGGTTAGAGAGGGTGTCTGAATAGATCACTCCATTTACTGAGCCATCTTAAGGGTCAGTGGGGAGGAGATCAGGGAAAGGTTTACTCTCAGCTTCCTGGTCCTCATCTGTAACCATTAACATGTTTACATCTGCCCTATCATGAAAGAATTTGAGGTGGTTCACATGGATCACTCTCTTGGGGGTCCTGCTAGTGCTTAGGTCAACCAGGTAGGTGACCTGACTCTTTTTCTCAAGAACCGGGTGAGGGCCACTCCATCTGTCCTGAAGTGCCCTTAGAGCCACAGGCTCTAGAACCCAGGCTTTCTGCCCTGGCTGAAACTCAACCATAGCAGCCTTTTGGTCATACCACATCTTCTGGAGCTGTTGGCTGGCCTCAAGGCTTTTGCTTGACTTTTCCATGTACTCTGCCATCCTTGAACATAGGACTAGTACATAGTCCACCACATCTTGTTTATGCTCATGGAGAGGCCTCTCCCAGGCTTCTTTTACAAGAGATAGAGGTCCCCTAACAGGATGGCCAAACAGAAGTTCAAATGGGGAAAACCACACTCCCTTCTGAGGCACCTCTCTGTAGGCGAAAAGCAGGCATGGCAAGAGGACATCCCATCTACTTTTGAGTTGTTCAGGGAGCCCCATGATCATGCCCTTCAATGTCTTGTTGAATCTCTCAACAAGACCATTGGTTTGTGGATGGTATGGTGTGGTGAATTTGTAAGTCACCCCACACTCATTCCACATGTGTTTTAGGTAAGCTGACATGAAGGTGGTACCTCTCTCAGAAACCACCTCCTTAGGAAATCCCCCTCTGGTAAAAATACCATTGAGTGCTTTGGCTACTGCAGGGGCAGTAGTGGACCTAAGGGGAATTGCTTCAGGGTACCTAGTAGCATGATCCACTACTACTAGGATATACTGGTTCCCTGATGCTATGGGAGGTTCAAGTGGACCCACTATATCCACTCCCACTCTTTCAAAGAGGACCCCCACCACTGGAGGTGGAATGAGGGGGGCCTTTGAATGGCCACCTATCTTACCACTGGCTTGACAGGTGACACAGGAGGTGCAAAACTCCTTTACCTTCTGGGACATATTGGGCCAATAGAAATGGATGACTAACCTCTCCCATGTCTTGGCTTGTCCTAAATGCCCAGCAAGGGGAATGTCATAGGATAAGGTCAGAATTAACTCCCTAAACTCCAGAGGCACTACCACTCTCCTAGTGGCACCAGGTTTGGGATTCCTTGCCTCAGTGTAAAGGAGTCCATCTTCCCATTAGACCCTGTGAGTTCCACTGACATTTCCTTTTTCGTGCTCAGCTGCTTGCTGTCTTAGGCCTTCAAGACAGGGACAAGTTTCTTGCCCCTTACACAGATGTTCCCTTGAGGGTACCCCTGGGCCCAGGAGCTCAACCTGGTAAGGTCCCAGCTCCATGGACTCAGTTCCCTCAGGGGAAAGAACATCTTGCTGGGAAGAGAGGGTCTGTTTCTTGTGCTTTGTTGAAGCTGGTTCCCCAGTCTCCTTTCCTTTTCTCTTGGAAGGTTGGGCCTTTATTCCAGACTCCAACACTTCTTTTTCACCCTGGGACCTGCACTGTGTCCTTGTCTTGACACACACAAGTTCAGGGATACCCAGCATGGCTGCATGGGTTTTGAGTTCTTCCTCATCCCATGCTGAGTACTCCAGATTATTTCCAAGCAGACATTCTACTGGTATTGCAGAAGAGACTACCACCTGTTTCAGGACAGTGACCCCTTCCCATTCTAAAGTTACCATTGGCATGGGATGGACTTTAGTCTGATTGTCAGCATTGGTGACTGGATATGTCTGCCCAGCCAGGTATTGTCCTGGGGAAACCAGTATGTCTGTCACGATAGTGACACTGGCACCTGTATCCCTCAGGGCTTCTACTCTAGTCCCATTGATTAAGAGCTGCTGCCTGTATTTTTGCATGTTAGGTGGCCAGGCAGCAAGTGTGGCTAGGTCCACCCCACCCGCAGAGACTAATGTAGCTTCAGTGTGAACTCTGATTTGCTCTGGGCACACTGTTGATCCCACTTGGAGACTGGCTATTCCAGTGCTAACTGGAGTAGTAGTTATGGGACTTTTCTTGGGACAGGCCTTTTTTTTCCAGTTTGTTGTCCAAGCTGAGTACAGATGCGACACCAGGCCTTCTTGGGATCAAATGTTTTACACTTATACCCAAATGACAATTGTAAAGAGGCTTTGGACCCACCCTCTTTTGCAGGTTTTTGGGGCCCTGTAGAAGACTATTGCTTTTTCCCTTGGATGTCTCAACACTCTTCCCCTGGGAGGCTTTGTGACCCCTTTCTTTTGGTCACCCCACCGTGGAAGCCTTGATCACCCTTCTTTTGACCCAATGGTCTGCCTTCTTTCTAAATTCTTGGGGAGAAATTGGACCTAGGTCTACCAGATGCTGATGTAGTTTGTCATTGAAACAGTTACTTAATAGATGTTCTTTCATACACAAGTTATACAGCCCATCATAATGATTTACACCACTGCCATTTATCCAACCATCTAGTGTTTTGACTGAGAAGCCAACAAAATCAACCCAGGTCTGGCTCAAGGACTTTTGAGCCACTCTGAACCTAATCCTGTACTCCTCAGTTGAGAATCCAAAGCCCTCAATCAGGGTAGCCTTCATGAGGTCATAGGATTCTGCATCTTTACCAGAGAGTGTGAGGAGTCTATCCCTACACTTTCCATTGAACATTTCCCAAAGGAGAGCACCCCAGTGAGATTTGTTTACTTTTCTGGTTGCACAAGCCCTCTCAAAAGCTGTGAACCATTTGGTGATATCATCACCATGTGCATATTTTGTTACAATCCCTTTGGGGATTTTTAGGATGTCAGTATTTTCTCTGACCCTATTCATGTTGCTGCCACCATTGATGGGAGCTAAACCCATCTCTTGTCTTTCCCTCTATGGCTAGGAGCTGTCTCTCCAAAGCCAATCTTTTGGCTATCCTAGCTAACAGGAGGTCATCTTCATTGAGGATGCACTCAATGCTTCCAGAGTTACTGGTCTCCCCTGTGGAATAACCAGTTTCTCTGACTATCACTTGTGGAGTCAGGGTATGAGAGACCCTGGTCTCCCTAATTAGGACAAGAGGGAGGTAGTCATCCTCCTGGTCACTAATTTCTCCCTCTGTAGTCCTTTGCAAACTCTGCCAAAAGCTCCTGGAGCTTCACTTTGGTGGGGTTGGACTCAGTCTTTATATTTTTTAGCTTACAGAGAGTCCTTAACTCTGACATCGCTAGATTCAGGTAAGGAGTGAGGTTGAGTTCCACCACCATCTCATCTGTGCTAGACATTATTTCTGTAAAAGCTGGGATTACTTTTTAAGAATCTAAAAATTACTTCTAGAAATTAAATACAAACTTTTACAAACTTTTAAACTATACTTAGTTTCTAATGACACTTTTTGGAATTTAGTTGTGTGATCAGGTATTGGCTGAGTAGTCCTGGAAATGCAAAGTTTTAGACCCCACTGCTGATCCACCAATGTAGGAAGTTTGCTCTTATATACTATCTCAACGTAATAGATAGTGTGCACAGAGTCCAAGGGTTCCCCTTAGAGGTAAGATAGTGGCAAAATTAGATAATTCTAATGCTCTATTTTGTGGTAGTGTGGTCAAGCAGTAGGCTTACAGAGGGGAGTGTTAAGCATTTGTTGTACACACACAGGCAATAAATGAGGAACACACACTCAAAGACTTAACTCCAGGCCAATAGTTTGTATATAGAAACATATTTTTTCTTAATTTATTTTTAGAACCACAGGTTCAAGATTTGAAGTAAATATATAAAATGCAAGGTACTCCACACAGGTAAGTTACGAACTTTGAATTAGAGCAATAACATATACAGTTTTTGTTAAAATGGCAATAAGCTATTTTAAAAGTAGACAGTGCAACAAATCAACAGTTCCTGGGGGAGGTAAGTAATGGTTAGTTTGTGAGGTAAGTAAGGCACTTACAAGTCTCAGTTCCTAGGCATAGGCAGCCCACCGTTGGGAGTTCAAGGCAACCCCAAAGTTACCACACCAGCAGCTCAGGGCCGGTCAGGTGCAGAGGTCAAAGAGGTGCCCAAAACACATAGGTGCCAATGGAGAACAGGGGTGCTCCGGTTCCAGTCTGCCAGCAAGTAAGTACCTGCGTCCTCATGGGGCAGACCAGGGGGGTTTTGTAGAGCACTGGGGGGACACAAGTAGGCACACAAAACACACCCTCAGCGGCACAGGGGCAGCCAGGTGCAGTGTGCAAAGCAGGCGTCGGGTTTTGTATTTGATTCAATGGAGGGACCCAGGGGTCACTCTAGCGGTGCAGGTAGGGCACAGGGGGGACTTCTCTGGCCAGCCACCAAATGGGCTAGGCAGAGGGTCAGCTGGGGGTCACTCCTGCACTGACGTCCGGTTCCTTCTGGTCCTGGGGGCTGCAGGTGTAGTGCTTGGTCCAGGCGTTGGGTCCCTTGTTACAGGCAGTCACGGTTAGGGGGAGCCTCTGGATTGTCTCTGCTTGCGTTGCTGTGGAGGTCCAGGGGGGTCGTTTCGGGCTACTCACGGGGTCGCAGTCGCCTGGGAGTCCTCCTTGTAGTGTTGGTTCTCTTGATCTCGAGCCGGGGGCGTCGGGTGCAGAGGGTGAAGTCTCATGCTTCCGGCGGGAAGAGTGAGGTCTTTGAAAGTTGCAGAAAAGTTGCAATATTGTTGCTGTTTGTTGAGCAGAGCCGCTGTTCACAGGAGTTTCTTGGTCCATAGGTTCAGGGCAGTCCTCTCAGGCTTCAGAAGTCGCTGGTCCCTGTTGGATGCGTCGCTGTTGCAGTTTTTCGAGTCAGAAGACAGGCCGGTAGGGCTGGAACCAAAGCAGTTGTCGTCTCCGTTGTCTCTACAGGGCTTTCAGGTCAGCAGTCCTTCTTCTTGTTTCAGGTTGCAGGAATCTGATTTCCTGGGTTATTGGGTGCCCCTAAATACTAAATTTAGGGGTGTGTTCAGGTCTGGGGAGCAGTAGCCAATGGCTGCTGTCCTGGAGGGTGGCTACACCCTCTTTGTGCCTCTCCGATGATCAGCCCGGCACATTCACTCCTCCTGGACAGTGGCTGGAAGGATATCTAGAAAGGTCATCTGCATTGGATATAAGGGAGCCTGATGAATTTTGCACCTGGAAGGGGAAAGATTGGAGGGATAAAAAACAACAGAGTACCCGTGCCTTGGTATCCTTATGGCGTGCCACCCAGGTTAAGGGAGCATGATCGGTGAGTAATGTGAAGGGACGGCCCGTTAAGTAATATCGTAATGATTCAATAGCCCATTTGATTGCGAGACATTCCTTCTCAAGGGTGGGATAGTGTTTCCCACGAGGTAGAAGTTTCCTATTCAGGCATACTGTAGGATGATAGAGTCCGTGCTCATCTCTCTGCGACAGAACGGCTCCTAACCCTTGATCGGAGGCATCTGTCTGGACCTGAAAGGGTTTCTGAAAGTCAGGGCAACGCAGTACACCCTCGGTTGTCAGGAGATGTTTTAATTGTTTGAATCTTGTTTTTTCACAATCGGTGAGATGAGTGATCTGATTGGGTTTGTTCTTTTCCAGTAAGGCAGTGAGGGGGGCTGCGATTTCCAAAAAATGAGGGATAAATCGTCTGTAATATCCTACCATCCCTAAGAAGGCGCTGATATCTTTTTTCCATCGAGGAAGAGGAATTTGCATGATGGCGTGTACTTTGTCTATATGGGGTTTCACTATTCTGTGTCCTATCACATATCCTAGGTAATTGATATTATCATGACCTATCTTACATTTCTCAGGGTTTGCCGTGAGGCCTGCTTCTCAAAGGGCATGTAAAACACTGGTTAAATGTGAGGGATGGTCATCCCAGGTCATACTATAGATAATTATGTCATCTAAGTAAGCAGCTGCATAGTCCTGAAAGGGACGGAGCACCATATCTATCAGTCATTGAAAGGTAGCAGGTGCGCCATGCAAACCAAATGGAAGGACCATAAACTGGTAGTCCCGAGGGGGTGGAAAACGCTGTTTTCTCTTTGTCCTCCTCTTTCAGAGGAATTTGCCAATAACCTTTGGTCTAGTCTAGTGTGGTCATATATTTGGCTTTCCCCAACCGCTCAAGTATATAATCAATTCTAGGCATAGGATAGGTTTCAAAATGGGAGAGGGCGTTAACTTGTCCTAAATCAATACAAAACCTGATAGTCCCATCTGGTTTTGGAACTAAAACTATGGGTGAACACCAAGGACTAGAGGAGGGCTCAATAAGCTCTGCCTGTAACATGTCTCTCACCTCCTGTTCTACCATTTTCCGTCTGGCTTCTGGTATCTGGTACGGTCTTTGTCGGGCTACTCTGTCTCCTGTTGTTCAGATATGATGTTGTATTAAGTGAGTTCTGCCTGGAGTTTTTGAAAAAAACATCGAGGTTAGCACTTACTATATCAGATAACTGGGAATGCTGACTGGCAGAGAGAACAACACCTAGCTGGGGCATATGTATCTCTTTGTTTTCCGGTGTCTCTGTGGGATATAGAAGTATGTCGTCTACCACCCCAGTAGAAATATACACATTACTGAGAGGGTAATCTGTATCATGCCACAACTTTAAAAGGTTGATGTAATATATTTGCTCTCTACCTGACTCGGAAGGTATTTCAATTTTGTACGTTACTGGAGTAACTTGTTCAAGGACAGTATAGGGGTCTTACCAATGGGCCAGTAGTTTGTTCTCTGTTGTGGTTAACAGCACTAACACTTTTTGACCTACTACTAAGGTTTGGGGTTTACTGTGTGTATCGTAATAGGCTTTTTGTTTTTCCTGGGCTTCTTTTAACCCCTAGGGTGCCCCGGACGAGCTGGTGCCGAGAACGAGACCAGCTCGTCCTGCTATGAGCCCTGGGGGGAGCACTAGCGCTCCCCCAGATGGCTGAGCATCCCCCTCCCCTGGGCAGAGATGTAAGGGGAATCTCTTCCCCTTCCACCCCGCCCCGACCCTCCGTGGCGTCTGATGATGACAGTGCGTTTTCGCCTCTGATCACATGGAAGGAGCAGAGCGGCATGAAAGGAGAGGAAAGGCTTTTCCTCTCCTTTCATGTTCCCTGAGCATTTCTGTTGCCTGATCACGATGCGATCGGGCAGCAGAAATGCCACTAGACACTAGGGAATTTTTTTTGTTTTGCTATTTGAAAGGGCCACTCCTCGGGGGGCAAATTATTGTTAGGCCATTTCTGCCCCCCGGTGGCAGATCAACCTAATATTATCAGGCCGATCTGCCCCCTGGGGGGGGAGAAATCCACTAGACACCAGGGATAAAAAAAAATATATATTTTTTTGTTTATGTTTGAGGAGCGACCCCTTGGGCAAGGTTCGCTCCGGGGGGCCTTGCGATCTGCCCTCGGGGGGGGCAGAAAACACTAGACACCGGGGATTATTGATTTTTTTCGTACTTGCGCATAAGGAGAGTGGCCCCTTGGGCAAGGGCCGCGTCCCAGAGGGGCAAATGATTTTTAGGCCATTTCTGCTCCCCCCGGGGGCAGATCGGCCTAAAATTATTAGGTCAATCTGCCCCTGGGGGGCAGAAAACCACTAGACACCAGGGATTATTATTTTTTGTTTATTTTTAATTTTTTATGTTTGGGGAGCGACCCCTTAGGCAAGGGTCACTCCCGGGGGGGGCAAATTATTATTAGGCCTTTTCTGCTCCCCCCGGCAGCAAATCGGCCTAATATCAGAAATCCACTAGACACCAGGGATAATTTAATTTTTTAATTTTTATTTTTTTATGTGTGGGGAGCGACCCCTTGGGCAAGGGTAGCTCCGGGGGGGGCAAATTATTTTTAGGCCATTTGATTTTTTTTCGTACTTGTGCAGAAGGGGAGTGGTCCCTTGGGCAAGGGCCGCTTCCCAGAAGGGCAAATGATTTTTAGGCCGATCTGCCCCCAGGAGGGCGCAGAAAACCACTAGGCACCAGGGATAATTTTTTTTGTTTATTTTTATTTTTTTATGTTTGGGGAGCGACCCCATAGGCAAGGGTTGCTCCCGGGGGGGGGGTGGAATTATTATTAGGCCGTTTCTGCCCCCCGGGGCAGAAACCACCAGACACCAGGGATTTTTTTTTTTTTTTCGTACTTGTGCATAAGGGGAGCGGCCTGTTTTTGGAAGGCCCATCTGCCCCCAAATAAATGGGGCCAAAGTTGTTCTGCCCACCAGTGGGCAGTTTGGGGAATTACCCAACCCCGGGAGGACAGAAAGTCTACTAGATGCAAGGGAATATAAAAAGGAAAGAAAATAGTGGGGTGGTACTTACCAACCAGTAAGGGCCTGGTTATGCCCCCACCCGAACTGAAGGGATTAACAGTCTTTCAGCTCACCCCGCACACTAAAACATCTTATAACATGGCAAACATCTTATCACATGGCAAGCAAGAGGACATTTGATTATTTTTGTTTTTTGTTTTACATTTGGGCCATGAGAGCTTGATAACTCTCAAAATCGTCCCACTTGGAATTGTGAGGGCTGCACTTTTTTTTATTTTGGGACGCTGCCATGTAGAAAAATCCACAAGACCTAGACACATCTGAAAACTAAACATCTAGTTGATTCCAGGGTGGTGTGCTTCACATGCACCTGCACCATTTCCTTACCCACAATGGCCTGCAAACTTGCAACTTTGCTGGAAAGCACACATTTTTCCCACATTTTTGTGATGGAACCTTCCGGAATCTGCTGGAATCCACAAAATTCCTACCACCAGCATGGTCTCATCTATACCGATAAAATTTCTGCTGCACTTGTCAGCCTAAAAATGTTTTTTTTCAAACTGTCCTTTTGGCTGCACTTTGGTTTCCCCTCAATTTCGACTTGTTTTTGGCTCTTCCCTGTCACAAACACTTGGCCCACCTACACAAGCGAGGTATCATTTTTACTGGGAGACTGAGAGGAACATTGGGTGGTAGGAAATTTTTCCCTGTGTGGTGATCCCACACAGAAATGTGTGAAAATGTGCTTTTAGCTAAATTTGAGGTTTGCTGAGGATTCTGGGTAAGAAAACATTGGGGGATCCACGCAAGTCACACCTCCCTTGACTCCCTCAGGTGTCTAGTTTTCAGAAATGTCTGGGTTTGGTAAGTTTCCCTAGATGGCTGCTGAGCCCAGGACCAAAAACGCAGTTGCCCCCCACAAAAACAGGTAGTTTTCTATTTGATAATTTTGATGTGTCCAGATAGTGTTTTGGGGCATTTCCTATTGCGAGCACAAGGCCTACCCACACAAGTGAGGTACCATTTTTATCAGGAGACTTGGGGGAACGCTGTGTGGAAGGAAATTTATGGCTCTTCTCAGATTCCAGAACTTTCTGTCACCGAAATGAGAGGAAAACGTGTTTTTTTGGCCAAATTTGGAGGTTTGCAAAGGATTCTGGGTAACAGAACCTGGTGAAAGCCCCACAAGTCACCCCGTCGTGGATTCCCCTAGGTCTCTAGTTTTCAGAAATGCACAGGTTTTGTAGGTTTCCCTAGGTGCCGGCTGAGCTATGGGCCAAAATCCAAAGGTAGGCACTTTGCAAAAAACACCTCTATTTTCTTTGGGAAAATGTGATGTGTCCACGTGGTGTTTCGGGGCATTTCCTGTTGCAGGCGCAAGTCCTACCCACACAAATGAGGTACCATTTTTATCGGGAGACTTGGGGGAACATAGAATTGCAAAACAAGTGTTATTGCCCCTTGTCTTTCTCTACATTTTTTCCTTCCAAATATAAGACAGTGTGTAAAAAAGACGTCTATTTGAGAAATGCCCTGTAATTCACATGCTAGCATGGGCACCCCAGAATTCAGAGATGTGCAAATATCCACTGCTCCTCAACACCTTATCTTGTGCCCATTTTGGAAACATAAAGGTTTTCTTGATACCTATTTTTCACTCTTTATATTTCAGCAAATGAATTGCTGTATACCAGGTATTGAAAGAAAACCCACTGCAAGGTGCAGCTCATTTATTGGCTCTGGGTACCTAGGGTTCTTGATGAACCTACAAGCCCTATATATCCCACAACCAGAAGAGTCCAGCACACATAACGGTATATTGCTTTAAAAAATCTGACATTGCAGGAAAAAGTTACAGAGTTAAACGTAGAGAAAAATTGCAGTTTATTTCACCTCAATTTCAATATTTTTTTATATCAGTTGTTATTTTCTGTAGGAAACCCTTGTAGTATCTACACAAATTACCCATTGCTGCATTCAGATTTTTGTCTACTTTTCAGAAATGTTTATGTTTCTGGGATCCAGCATTGGTTTCACACCTATTTCTGCTACTGACTGGAAGGAGGCTGAAAGCACAAAAAAATCATAAAAATGGGGCATGTCCCAGTAAAATGCCAAAATTGGGTTGAAAACTTGGGTTTTCTGATTCAAGTCTGCCTGTTCCTGAAAGATGTGAAGCTGGTGATTTTAGCACCGCAAACCCTTTGTTGATGCCATTTTCAGGGAAAAAACCACAAGCCTTCTTCTGCAGTCCTTTTTCCCATTTTTTTGAAAAAAACGAAATCTTTACTGTATTTTGGCTAATTTCTTTGTCTCCTTCAGGGGAACCCACAAAGTCTGGGTACCGCTAGAATCCCAAGGATGTTGCAAAAAAAAGGACACAAATTTGGCGTGGGTAGCTTATGTGGACAAAAAGTTATGAGGGCCTAAGCGCACCCTGCCCCAAATAGCCAAAAAAAGTCCTGCCACCTGAGGGGGTAAAGGCCTGGCAGCGAAGGAGTTAAACACTTGTGAGCTTCTTCCCACACAATGTGTAAGTTTTCTTTTAGTGTAGGTTAAAACATCTTTGATTTCTTCCTCTGTCTCTTCCCATTGCTCTGCTAACATGTCTAACAATGTTCAGGGTTGCCTGCCAAAGAGAAGCTCAAAGGGGCTGTGTCCCGTGGATCACTGTACATGGGTTCGGAGGACATATAGAGCTAGGGGTAGTTTTGTTTCCAGGTTCTTCCCTGATTCATTACTGATTTTACGCAGGAGGTTATTGATAGTTTTATTATAGTACTCAACAAGGCCATCAGTTTGGGGATGGGAGACTGATGTCCGGATCTGTTGTACTCCCAGTACCTGACATACTTCCGACATCAATCGGACATAAAAGGACTCCCTTGGTCCGTAAGAATCTCTCTGGGGAACCCCACTCTAGAAAAAAACTCTATCATAGCCTGTGCGATAGTCTTTTTGGTCATACTGGCTAAGGGAATAACCTCAGGATACCAGGTTACGTAATCTACTAAGACTAAAAGGTAATGATGTCCCTTTACTGATGGGATTAAGGGACCTACCAAATCCATACCAACTCTTGTGAAGGGGACTTCTATTATGGGAAGAGGATGGACGGGAACTTTGTGATTGTTGGAGGGGTTTAGCAGTTGGCATTTGGGACAGGCCTCACAATGCTTCCTAATATCACTGTATACCCCTGGCCAATAGAACCTTTTTGTTATAGACTCTTCTGTTTTCTCCAGACCGAGATGTCCTTCACCATTATCACCATGAGCTAAGTGGAGTACTTGTTCCCGATAGCTCTGAGGAATCACCAACTGGGGTTCCCGGTTAGTGGAGCTGGGGCAGACTCTATACAATAAATCATTAGTGAGCTGGAAAGTCAGACCTACCGAATGGGTATCAGATGATAAGGCTATCTGCCAAGCATTCTTCAGGGTTGGGTATTCTCTTTGTGACTGTCGGAATTGTCCGGCAATGGACATTATGGTTTTTGGAAGCTCCTGCAAAGTTTTACTGGTTTTCGTAGGGTCATTGCGATACAGTCGCTTGTGTTCTCGTTTTTGTGACTTTGTGAGTTTCCTTTTTGGTTTAGTTTCCTCTATGCCACCAAGCCTCTGTAAGGTTATTCTGATTTAGTGCATCTAGCAGTTTGGGAAATGCTTAATAGTCAATCCCTAAATAAGATCTTCCCCTAAAAAGGGAATCACACCTACTGAGATGCATTGCTGTAGTCCCCTCCAATTGATCTCTGTGGTGGTGGCTCGGTAGGTTTTCCGATCTCCGTGTACTTGGGTATTCAGTTCCCAATAATCTGGTCGCACATATGCTTGATTCACTACACTTTGACTACAACCAGAATCTATGAGTATGAGCCTCTTTTCTTTATTCACCAACATAGTGGTGGTGTATCTTGCCATGGTTTGTCCCAACCATAAAACCTGTCCTTTCGCCATTCCTATCTCCATAGGTTCTTCATGCTCTCTTTTTAGAGGGCAATGTCTTGCTATGTGCCCCCAGTTGGCACACTGAAAGCATTGGGGCCCCATTGTGAAGTCTTTGGATGGAGCACGAGGGAAACTGGGTTTTTCCATGCTAGGACCTGGTACAGATTTGGTAAGAAGTGGTTTTGGGTTAGGAACCCGAGTGGATATGGGCATAGTTTCAGCATGGGAGCTCTGAAACTCCGGAACTCGGTGGAATGCGCATGCTAGGTCAATAGCGGTGGTATTATTGAAGCTTGGATGTTGCTGGATCCAGTTTCTTGTGAAAGGGGGTAGGGTGTCTAGATACTGTTCTAGTACCACAGTGTCAAACATATCTTCTTGGAATTTAACTATTTTCACGCCGCATGATGTACTCTATATAAGAGAGTGTGGGGATTCTCCTGGGGAGCCCACTTTGTTTGTCGAAACCTAACCTGATAGCTCTCTCAGTCCAGACCGACCCGTTCAAGAATGGGTTTTTTGATCTCAGTATATGGCTTACACCCCCGGGGTTTACCGCCTGATAAGCATCCTGCAGATTACTAGTTAGTAAAGGCGCAATGTATTGACCCCATCTATCTGTCTGCCAATTGGCAGAACTAGCAACCCGCTCGAAATTTGTAAAGAAAGTTTCTGGGTCTTCATTCTCCTGGTATTTTTGCAGGACACTACTGGGGACATTGGGGTGTACCCTACTGCTTGCTATGGTCTCTGCCAATTTCCCAAGAGCTGTCTTATGAACCAGCTGATTATTGGCGATGTTCGTCCCTTGACTCTTTAACACAGTCTGTAGCGCTTCCCGCTCTTCCTTGGCCTCTTTTAGTTGTTCCTCCCAAACTAGTTGTAAATGTCTCTGTCCTTCCGCTAGTTGGGCAATCATGTCTGCTAATGTAGGTTTTACCTCCAATACCTACCCCTGTTTGATACCGGGATTGCCTAACTCTAACTTCTGACACCACTCTAACAGGGTCACAGTAATAGAGGTTCGCAGTCGATATTATAATGTCAGTGGTTTATTGAGATTTTAGTAAACAGTACAGTTCTGTAATTCTTTTCCTTGCTCTGTGGTCTTTCTATTTGTTATTCTTCTCTTCTCTGCACTCCCACGCAGTCTTCACTCTCTGTATTCTTCTTCTCCCAGATGGTGATTCAGGAGGCTCATGGAGAGAAAGAAGAATACAAGAACGATGGTTGGTAGGTAGGTAGTACGACTACTATTTTTCCTCTTTCTCTCACTTCTTTCCTGTTCTGTCTGGCTCTCCCCTCTTTTCTTTTATTTCCTTTCCCTTTCTTCGCTGACTTTCCTTTTCCTTTTCCTGTGCTATTTTCTCCTTTCGGGTTTTCTTCCTCTTCTGTCTCGTTATCTTCTTATTTCTCTTGCTAGACTTTTTCCCTCTTGTGCCCTCTCTTCCCTTTTATTATTTGCTTGGTTTTCTCTCCCTCTCTATCTTTCTTATTGTATCTCTGCTCCCACAAAAGTAATCTACTTGTTCTTTGTGTATCCGCCCGTGGTAGCCCCGTTCATAATCTGAATTACCAACCAAAATAAACAATAATGGCCTGCATGGAACCTAGGGCTCCCTCTATTCCTTTCTTTAACAAAACAACAAATAATCAAAAAAGAGAAATTTCGAAGGGAAAATGGAAATATTCCCTCACTCAGCCAACCCCCTCTCCTTCCCACTGATCCTGCTCTTAAGACTCTCCCCCCCTTTTTATTGTCGGATCGTGGCTGGTCTGTGCGCCTCGACGCCTCCTGCTCGTCCCACCGGGTGTCGGAAAAGTCCTCTCGCTGTTGCCTCCTGTGGCTTCCTAGTTCTGGCGTTGTCTCCTCTGTTCTGCTCCGTTGCGGTCTGTGGCGCGTCGCTGTCAGCAGTACCGGTAGAATCCGTCCATCTATCGGTCGAGGTTGCAGTGGGTTTAAGAACCCCTCCTTCAGCTGAATGCGCTTCCTCATTGGTTGCCAGGGAGTTGTCTTGCAGATCACCTGTTCCCGATCCAGAAATGCCCCCAGGGTATTGCTGGGCTGTATCTCCGATGATCAGCCCGGCACAGTAGGGTTACCAATTGGACCTTTTTTACTATTGGTAAGGGTGAGAAGTCACCCCAGTCCAAAGGCTAGTGTTAGCCAAAGGTTGCCACCCCAGGGCACCCGCATCAGAACACTACTGGACCTGTGGAACACAGAAGAAGGACTGCACTCTGCTGTAGAGGCCTGTGGGGAGACCTGAAAGACTGCACCTGCTTCCAAGTGCACTCAGGACAAACAAGTATGCTCCGAGGGTCATCTGGTTGACCTTTTGTTAAACTACCGGGACACAAGAAGCTGCTAAAAAAACACCCTTTCCCAAAGAGCCCAGCTGAGCAGTCCCAACTAGACCTTCCCTGGATCATCCTGGTGGCTTCTTCTGGATGGTGTCTTAACCCCCTCCCCCCCGAAGTACTGTTCCTGAGGCCATGGGACCTTTGACTGTGTAAAAGTGTGCTCCACCTAACATCCTTTAAAAGCCTGGGGAGAAACTTTCTTTAAACAAATTACCCAGAGAACCATCAGGAGACCAGGAACAACCTTCCCAGCTGATCTGGAGAGAGTGCATTGCTGCTGGGCTTTACTTTGCTGTAGTGGCTGTTACTTTTTCCTCTCAAGATTTAAATCTATTGATGATGAGACCACTTCAGTTCCAAACTGCAGCTTCACCAGCGGTGGCATTTAAAGAGAACGGATCAACACCTCAGACCGCTGAGGTGGGAAAATGTGTACTTCTCCTGCCAGAGCTTTTACTGCCTAAAACCAATAGCTTTGCTAAGGCTCCATCCTGACGCTGGATTTGTTGATGTCCAGCCCCGTCCCTTGACTCCAGACCATTTTTTCTATCCATTGAAAGCTGGGCGAGTCAGGGGTACATGTTCCACTGTGACGAACCACTCATTTATCTCACCCAGGCTCTATTACGGTTGGCCTTAAATCATACCCAGTTACTAGTCAGGTGCATCCAGACCACTTCGGTTGGCACTAAATGCTTTTTTTTTATTCAAAACTTTTAAAAAAATCATACCTCCAGTTCCCCATATTGATTTTTTGTTGTTTCAATGTCATTTTATGCAATAAAATATTTTATATTCCTATTGATTACAGAGTGATTTCTATTTTGTGTTATGTTTTTACCTTTTTAACTGTTTGTACTTCTAAATGCATTACAGATTTTCCTTAATTAAGCCTGTATGCTCATTGCCGTCAATACCTGAGGTTGAGTTCAGGTTTAAATTACCAAAATCTTTCCTGGATATAGCAAGAATAGTGACATAATTACTAGTGCTGGACTAACATCCACCCATACTAATAATCCACTTTCTCACATGGATTTACTGTCAGTCTTATCATAGTTCTCTTATGCTTCAGTTGCCATTAATCCCCAGGGGCAGCCCCTTTGCTGTATACATTTTCAATGAATCCACAGCCCCTTCTTCCAGAAAGGGGAACATATTGAACAGATCTTTCTCCTTTGTGTCCTTGCTCTCTTTCTCCTTTTCCTGTGGTTCAGTGGTCTGGTGTATTATATATGGAGGAGGTGGAGCAGTTGGAGCACAAGTCCTAACTCTGTCCCTAAGGTGAGCAATTTGTTATTCCAGTTTCTCTTGGGTATGTCTTTTTCCCTAGGCTTTGGATTCATGCTTACGTTTGTGTGCCTCCTCATGCCATTGCTTGAGGAGTGGGCAGTGTTTAGCATCTGTCTTATTTCAAGGAGCCTTCAGCTTCTTCTGTAGGTTTACTAATGGCACCTGGGTTGTCATCATCAGGAGCCTGATAAAGTGCTCCTCTGTCTTCTTTCTGTTGAGGCAATGCTTCATGCCACACGCACCATCAGTTAAGAATAAGGCACAACCCTCTGTGAAGCCCACAAGTCTATACTGTTTTGAATACATAATAGCAAGCAGTAAACTGTTGTCATATAAATTGACCAGAGCACATACTAGAAAAGGTCAGTTGGAGTCTAATGCTAAAATATACGAAACTCTCAATACAGGTCTATATGTCTCATTCACATGACAGAAACGCTTTACTTTCAGCACAAACTTATCAAATGTGTGCACATGGCAATATCTTCTCCTGGAGAAAGTGCTAGACTTTATTGAGGACAAAATAAAATTCATAAATACAATACTGAGTCATTATTCTCCCAGAAGACCACTTCCAGTTGCCAGCATTGGAAGGAAAGTTACACTTTGCAGGAATGTATTACCTTTAATAAAATGCCTTCGGGCCTACTTGAGCCATAAAAGTTAGCAAACATTATTGAGTCTCATGGGCATTTCAAATCAGTAAGAAACAACATCCATATTTGATTATAAAATGTATCTTTTGGTGGTCACTTCGGAGGCAGGAGGTCCCTCCATCAGGGGAATGGAGTAATTTGTTCTGGGAGAGCGTAGCTTATATTAATATGAAATGTTTATGAACTAACGTGTAATAATGCTGCATAGAAAACATATTAATGTATTTTGCTCAAACGTGCGCTTGAAATGTGCCCACAGGGAGGGGCCGCCAATATATACAATGACTAATAAAACTGACTAATAATGTTGAAATGTTATATTAGGTTATGATTTTGCACTAATAATAAAAGGTTATATGTCAAAGTTCTGCTAATAAATCATTAGGCCTTAGTTAGCATAAGCCGAGGCCTAGCTGCCTGGCTTTCATATTAAATGTGTTTTTCGAACCTGCAGTGTGCTGACTTGCTGAAGGACATGAACTCTTATTCTCTCCAAACTAGAAGATTAATGTAACTGTAGTAGATCCGTTCCCATGAAATTCGACTTGCTTAGTGAAACATTCTTGCAGAATGCAACAGTGTAGACTACTTGCAGGTACAAGGTCGCCTGAACCGGTACAGACAATGGAGCCACTGACTAAAGATGCAAAGAAGACCACGAGAGTATGAAATCACACCGGACATTCTACCCACTGAAGACGTCAATCATAAGGACCAATGTACTACGTGAGAACGGTTATGGGGTGACAAATTCAATGAAGTAATTGAAAACCTATTGGAGGGAGATAGTGGGGTACTGACCCCAACCAATTAGCTTTTAGGGGATTGTACAACAGAAAAGGGATAAAAACCCTTGATACAAGGAATTAAATCAGAACAGGAGAGAATAGGAGAGAGTTAGGGAGATGCTGATGCGATTTGCTATGATCCAGACACTTTGGGCCAGATGTAGTAAGCATTTTGCATGGTGCAAACTGCGAAAATCGCAGTTTGCGCCATGCAAAATGCTGAATGCGATGCTTATTCACACTTTGCGAGTCGGTACCGACTCGCAAATTGTGCATGCGACTCGCAAATAGGAAGGGGTGTCCCCTTCCTATTTGCGACTCGTATCGCTATGCAAAATTGCTTTGTGACCGCGAATGCGGTCGCAAAGCAATTCGCAGTTACCACCAGTGTCACACTGGTGGTAACCCATTCGCAAAAGGGAAGGGGGCCCCATGGGACCCACTCCCCTTTGTGAATGTTGCCAAAAAGGGTTTTTCAGAGCAAGCAGTGGTCCAATGGTTTCGTTATTTTTTTTATTTTGCAACTCGCTTTCCTTTAAGGAAAATGGGCTGCAAAATAAATAAAAAACTGCTTTATTTAAAAAGCAGTCACAGACATGGAGGTCTGCTGTCTTCAGCAGGCCACCATCCCTGTGAGTGCAGGGACTCGCTATGGGGTCGCAAAATGCGACCCACCTCATTAATATTAATGAGTTGGGTCTTTGCAAACCCGTAGCGACTCACAGACGGTGCCTGAGACACCGTTCTGCATCCGAATTTGCGATTCGGAAATTTCGAGTCGCACCGACTCGCAATTTCCGAATCGCAAATTTGGATAATGCTACATCTGGCCCTTTGTCACTTTGCATAGAGACTTTGCTTTTTGGTTCTTAAAACCATCTTTGCCTTATATTGCCCGTTTACACTTTACCTCCTTATGAGGGAAGTGCCCCCTTTTCCCGATTACTGAATTCCTGATGGCGAATCAGCTGATGTCCTGAGGACGAAGACCGAACCTGAGTGCTGACCCAATACGGAGGGTAACTATATGACAATGAAATTGTAATTGTCTGTTTGCTTTTCCTTTCTAGGAACCAACTGCTTCTTTTGATAGAGCCCATAGTTAGATGGTTTCCAAATTGCTGTTACTAAATTGTTTTGCATGAAGCCCAACATGCCAATGCTGATTTGAGGTTAGATGAGGGGTTCACTAAACTGACGCAAATAGACAAATGACTGAATCCATTCCTTGTTGAATAACATAATGATACTCTGCTGAGGATAACCTATGTTCACGCCGTTCTATGTTCTAATATTCGTGATTCTTGCTTTGATGAAATCTTATCAGAGTTGCCATATTGTGACTATGCTAATGTGTTTCTTGGTTTTGAGACTAATAAACTTGCTAGTAAAATTGAAATCAATAGGGAATAAACTTCATATAATAGTACTAAACTGGTGTGGTTATTCATGACTGCAAGGTCATGGTGGTTTCTGAGTATTATTAAATGTGTTTGACTAATTTGAATTGTCGTATTACTGTGAATCTTGATGACGTCATTGATATATTGATTGACATGCTGATTAGTTATCTCGTCCTAAGGTGTCTTCAATCAGGGTCAAACGATTCATTGGCCTAAAACGAGTCCCAAAGTGAGTAAATTAGTCATAAAGGGACGTGTTAACAGTTCTGGTAGCAGAGCGACGGTTTAGGCCCTTTGGGGCCCTAGGACGAGGAACCATTGTTTAAAAGTGTTTTTCGAGATAATGCAAATTGGAGGTATGATGCGTTTCTAAAATTCCCCATGACTTTCCTGGAATCTCGCAGCTCGCCTAAGTGAGTTGGGTATGTTCTCGGCGTTTTAGTATGTGTGGTGTAGAATTTGCGCTTGCTCAGCTTATGCATATTGCAGGTGTTTTGTGAAGTTTGTGTGAATTAAGGTAAGGTAATGTTGTTTTAGTAGGAGTGGGCGTACTCCGCAGTATGAGAGTAGGGAAGTCGGCGAACTTCATGTGAGTGTGGCGCTTTGTGCTAAAAAATTATCCACGTGGTTGTTGGTGATGTACGGACCCGTCGTGGTCTAAGACTCCGGAGTATATTGACAAGTGTAGGAGACATTTGGGTTTATGTTGTAATTTGTGTGGTTTAATAGGTCAATCGGGCGTGGTTGATAAGTCGAGTTTCAGTCAAATTGTGTGAGTGAAACCTTCGATGGAGATTTGGCAAGTTCTAAAGTGCACTAGAATAAACCATTGACAAGTCGAGAGTAGGATTTGCGGGTCGAATTCTGCTTGCGAGTGCGGGAGCTGAGAAGGAGAGAGTAGCGGGCGAGGCTTCAAGTGAAATCTCTGTAAAGTTCTGAAGCAATTGTGTTACCCTTCCTGTAGTAAACCGGCAAATTTGGGTTTTATTGTTAAAGGTGCTCGCAATATATTGCATTAGTTTTGCGTGAGGAGGACAAGCCGCAAGACTTTGTCAGCTGCAGTGTATGTGAGTGTGACGTCAGTGGTGCCGCGCTGGGATAGGTCAGTTGCTGAGAGCAGTCACGCACGGATTGGCAGCCATCCATGAGAGGCAATAGGTTGAGAAAGGTGGGTGAAGAGTGTTCTAGGATTTAAAGTCACTTCTTGATTAGATTCTAAAACACAATAAAAGACGCAAAAATTTAGTTTTTCAAGGCTCTAAAGAGTGCTTTGAGGGGAGATGTATATATTAGATCGAGTGTGTGGGAGCCTACACCGCCTGAGGGTACTCCAGCTTATATTGTAATGGAAGAGAAGGGAGTCGTGCCATGTGTTTGGATGAAGCAGTGGTGCAAATTGACAGAAAAGGAGGGATGTTTAGCGTTTCCAGAATACGTAACGTTTAATACCAGAATTTTGGAGAACTTGCGAATGATGTTAAGTGTGCAAAAACCGCCTCCGAGACCAGCTCAGTATGAGGCATTAGCAATCTGGGATTTGATGGCCATACGACAGAGACAGCAGAAATTTGAAAGGAGAATGAAACGAGCAGAGAAGACTTTAGCTGAGGCTAGATGGGATAATGAGAGCAGGATGTGGAAAGGGGAATAGTTGACGGACTTAAAATGTTCCCGGCAATAACACAAGAAGACAAGACACAGGGAAAAAAGGCTACTTGTAAGACAGACAAGGGTTCTGATAAACCAAAGGAGACTCAGAGGTCTTGGGCAGACGCAGATGATTCAGACGATGAAGAGTTTCTTAATCAGTTGTTAGATGATCGCCCGCCACCATATGCCATAAACGATAACGTAACGAGCACAAGTGTGAGTTCTGAAGACCCAGCACAAAATAAGGGCATTACAAGTACAGTGCAGACAAGTGATACAGTTTTGATACAGAATGGTGTCAGTGTACCCACTGCGCCAGACACTCAGATACAGTTGCAGCCATCACAGATTCAAAGGATTTATCCTGATGTTATCCTGAAATATCCACTTTCGGGAGCGCAGCCAGGGGGTAGGTGCGAAATTAGACACCGGTCTAAACACAAATCTGTTGTTAACCTGGCAACAGGCCTGCGTGATCCCATGAAGCTTGTCCTCTAGTTGGGATGGGTGACTGATAGGAACAGCAAGTCCGGGTTGAAGTGACCTTGAGTAAGTGAATGTAGACGTCTTGACTGTGAGTGTCAGTATGCTGGAGTCTATATTATTTGTTTTTCTTATTGGAGAAGTCTAGTGATATAATAGGTCCTGAAGAAGCGTCACAGGATCCGTGTGGACCAAAAGAGACGCGAAACATGAACGTCTGTGAATGACCAACTTCCTCTCCATTCTATTGTTGTTACTAGTGAGTGTCTGAGCATTATCTCTATTACACTCCCTTGTTATTTTTTTAATCTTGGCCATCACCCAACATCAAAGAATAAATGAATAGTTAGTGAGGGTTTTGAGACAATTTTATTCTCTATTTTGACTTTTCCTCCTTTCTCTTCGGACCCATACTTGGTTCCGCAGCATCATCTATAGTAAAAGACCTCCGGCAAAGAGCCCCCCTTTGGGGGGTGCCCGTCAGACATTGCAGCGCCGGTCTGACGAGGAGCTGTCCGATGATGAAGCATGACACCTAATATGGTGTGTGAGGACTCTTGCTCCTATTGATTAGGACTCCCCTGTTTTCTTTTCATTCATCTTTTTTGGAACAGTGTATTGCATTATATTAATAGATTCTTAGGAGGGTATACACTGGACCATTAAACCTCCAATCCCTTTTCTTTTGAAGGTTCCAGTAATGGAAACAACTACGAGTCTGATGGTGCCGCCTGATCTGGTATACACAAGATCAAAGTTAGTGCAGATTGAACCAACTCCACAATTGCTGCCCCAACCACAGCAACAGCTGGTTCTGAGTTACACTTCAGTTGCAGGACCGCAGTCAGTAGCTACAGCACATATGATGAATCAAGCTATGGGAGTTAATGCTCCACAGGGTTTGGGACCAGGTCAGACACCAGCTGCTATATCATTGCCAATTACAGTTGGTCCACCAGTACCGTTGTATGCGCAGGGTAAGCCTGGTGTATGTGATCAGGGAGTAATGACCCAGGAGGCGATAAGAGGAGGGTCCATAGGATACCTGCAGAGAGAACAGACAGTCGAAAGGTCTAGGTCTTTGTTAGACTTTAATCCAATTGGGGTCCCTTTGGAGACGATGAGGCAAGCAGGGTTGGGAACACTAACTCCACAGGTAATGAGTACAAATACGACACAGGCACCAATGGTGCAGTCTGGAAACATTTTGTTGTGGGGCTTAACAGCGCAACAATTGAACGAGTGGTTGGACAAACTCAACACTCCGCAGAATACTGCAGTGACCGCAGAGAGGTCAGAAAGGGAAAAATACCCGAATTTTGTGAGACTGGGTGTAGAAGCTATGGAACTAGTGGAAGGAACATTGGGGGTAAACAGATTAGAGTCATACACGGAAGCAGAGTTGAGGTATCTGTGCCCCAAAATAACTAGAGAAGTGAGCAAGGTGCATCAGAGGTTGGCAAACCTGGCGGAAAAATACAACATAGACATTGAGAGTACTAAACATTTGAAAAGAAGCTACAGATTAGACTTCGAGCCTAAAGATTTCGAGCACATGAGGTCTACCGGAATGAAAATACACCTCAAAGAAATACTGCAGAGTGCTCAAATTTGGGGAGCCTTAGAGAAAAGGAAAGGCAGATGGGCAAAGAAAAGAGATAAGGAGAAAGGTGATGGTCCGGAACCAAAACAGGCTAAAGCCGCACCGGACACGGGGACAATAAAAATGTTACCAATGAGAGAAATCGCTGGAGGGGTTCTAGTCCATGTATTGTGGTCTAGGGGTGACATTCTGTCATTCACAAATGACTACCCCAGGCAGAGGGAGAAACCGATATAGTGGTATCAGCAGATGGACAGGTTTGTGAAGCTTGCGAAATGTCTCTGGGAGGATTTAAATACACTGTTTGAGATTATAGTTCCACCTGACTTATGGCTTGAGTGCAAGAGGGGTGTAGATTGGCCGACAGAGGAGCCGGCAAGGGATAAGGTTACTGGAGCACCATCCACAGAAGTGATGAGGTACTATCATAAAGTGATTGAGTTTTTGAAGCAGAAAGTGTCTCCGAAAGTGACTGATTGGCAGAAAATCGATCGAACATCACAGGAAGCCAAAGAGTTGATTCATGCTTACTATGAGAGATTGCTGAAAGTGTTCAAACATTACAGTGGCACTGAGGTCATTGAGCCGAAAGACATGAATCATCTTGTGTTCCGGTTGGTTGAAGGGTTGAGGCCAGAGATTAGCCAGATGATTAAAAATCATTTGGTCTTTTGGCAAGGGAAGCCAATTGATGAGGTGTTGCAGTATGCAAAATACTGTAGTGACGAGATTGAGTTGAAGCAGAGAAAGTTGAAAGAGAAGGTAATGGTGATGCAGATTAAGGCAGCGCAAGCAGGGATGCAGGGGAATGGAGTACAGCAAGTGATACAGCAGCAACCGCAGGGAAATGGAGTGTTTCAGGCACAGCCAAGAGGCCGAGGACGAGGAGGTTTTGTGAACCGTGGTCCAGACTTGAATACAGTTGTTGTTCAAAATGATGTGCAGGGGATGAAGAAGGTGTCACCATGTCACGCGTGCGGGGGCGTGGGGCATTGGAAGTGGGAATGCCCAACGGTGGTGCAGGATGGTGTTGTTCAACAAAGCAATGATGTTGGTACCTTTCAAAATGTGAGAGGTTCAAAACTGAGAGGGCAAAATCAGAACTTCCAGAATAACATGGTACAGATGCAGGGGTTACAGCCCATGCAGCAGATGCAAATGCCGCTTATTCGACCAGCACAAATGCAGCAGGCACAACAGCATATTCCCATGGTACCTCGACAGCAAATGCAGATACCATTAGCTCCAATGGGACAGCAACAGGTGATGCTTCCTCAACAGGTCACAGGTCAAACAATGAGTCAAAATAACACAGTACAGCAGTTCCCATTACGTGGTGAGGATGGAATAAATGATGAATGGTCGGATGATTGTTCAGACAGTGAGGAGTGCAGGCTTGCAGCGTCCCTAGAAGTAGATCAGAGGGGACCCCATGTAGAGGGGAAGGTGATGGTTCATAAGGTCTCATTCCTAGTTGATACAGGAGCTACACGCTCTACAGTCAAAAGTGCAGAGGTTCCAAAATTACCACTTTCGGGGCATACCATAAGGGTGGTAGGAGTAGCAAATCAGTTCTTGACAAATCCAATTACAGATCCGGTCCAAGTTGAGATTGGCAACTTCCAGGGATTACACAAATTCGTAGACTGTGATTCTAGTCCAGTATCCCTACTGGGAAGAGACTTACTGTGCAAAACGAGGTGTTCGATTACCTGTTCCAATGAAGGGATTGAGGTGCAGATGAACAGTGATGATGAAGGGGACGATGGCCAATTTCCAGAGTTAGAGACTGAGGCCGCAAATGAGGAATACCCTTTGATAACCCTATTCCCAATGCTTACAGTGAATGACTTAACAGCCGAGTTGCAGGGAACAGTGACAGAGAAAGTGTGGGACCTGACAGGAAAGGAAGTGGGACTAATAAAAGGAGTGGAACTGGTTAAAGTAGAAGTAAAGCCGAATGCTGTGTTTCCTCAAGTACCACAGTACCACATGGCACAAGATGTCCTCATCCAAGTAGCACAGATAATTGCAGACTTTGTGAAGCAAGGAGTTCTGAAAGAAGTGCTGAGTAGTCCGTGTAATTCACCAATAATGGGTCTGAAAAAGCATTGTAGGAAAGTTCGAATTGTGCAAGACTTGAGGAAAATAAATGAGATTGTGTTAAAATGTTGCCCCATAGTGCCAAATCCAGCAGTGATCATGTTTCAGGTTCCGTGTGATGAAGAGTGGTTCACAGTTGTGGACTTGTCTCAAGCATTCTTTTCGGTGCCTCTTCATGAGGATAGCCAATTTCTCTTCAGTTTCAAATTCCTGGATAAGGTCTACAGTTGGTGCAGAATTCCTCAAGGGATTTCTGAGTCACCTTCCATCTTCAATCAAATATTGAAGAAAGACTTGGAGTCATTAACACTGCCTTTCAGTTTGACCCTTGTGCAGTATATTGATGATTTGTTAATTGCGTCGAGAACCAAAGATGACTGCAGGTATGACCCAATGCCTTACTGAACCATTTGGGAAACAATGGACATAAAGTGTCCCCAAAGAAGCTGCAATACTGTAAGAGAGAGGTGAAGTACTTAGGTCACCTGAATGAGAAAGGGTCAAGAAAAATATCCAAAGAGAGAATGACAGCCATACTGCAGATGAATCCCCGGACAACTAAAAGAGACGTTAGAATGTTTTTGGGAATGGTGGGCTACTTTCGTCAGTGGATTCCCAACTTCTCGATTATCTCTAAACCTTTGATAAGACTGACTGTCAAAGAAGTTCAGGATGGCCCGGGTGCTATAACCATGTCCAAAAAAGAGATGAAGGCATTCATGGAACTGAGGGAAAGCATGTGTAGGGCACCAGCTTTAGGTATGCAGGATTACACTAAGCATTTTGTACTGTTTTGTCATGAACGTGATGCTTGTTCTTTGTCTGTCCTGACACAGGTCCATGGAGGTGCAAACCGCAGTGTAGCATATTTTTCAGCTACTTTCGACCCAGTCGCAGCAGCCTTACTGGGTTGTTTGCGTGCAGTTGCAGCAGTTGGTCAAAGCCTCACACAGTGTGAAGGAATAGTGATGGGACATCATTTAACAGTAATGGTTCCCCATTCAGTTGAAATTCTGTTAACTCGAACCAAGACGCAGCAAATGACAAAAGCACGCCTTACAAAATACGAGACCATTATACTGGGGTCTCCGAATGTGTCTCTTAAGAGATGCACTGTATTGAACCCGGCAACTTTACTTCCTATTGATAATGCAGACATTGATGATGCCGAGGAAGTAAAACATGATTGTCTTGAGGTAACAGATCTGTGCACCAAACCAAGGCCTGATATCAAAGATACTCAACTTGAAGAAAATGATTACATCATCTTTGTTGATGGTTCATGCTTGAGAGACTCAGTAGGAGTACTGAGAGCTGGATATGCTGTGTGTACAGTCTCTGGTATCTTAGAAGCTTCCTGGCTCGAAAGAGTGTACTCTGCTCAAGTGGCAGAATTAATTGCTCTTACTAGGGCATGCCACGCAGCTGAAAACCTGAAAGTCACTATGTATACTGACAGCAGATACGGATTTGGAATTGTACATGATTTTGCCCAGTTATGGTCACAGAGGGGTTTCATGACCTCTTCTGGTTCTCCAGAGAAAAATGGCGAAAAAATTAAGGATTTGTTGCACGTGATTCAGTTACCGCTTGAAATTGCTGTGGTGAAATGCAATGCTCATGTTAAGTCACAAGACTTTGTGTCAATGGGAAACGGCTATGCAGATCAAGTCGCAAGGTTTTGTGCATTGAACTGTATATCGTTTCGCGATCAGTGGGAATTGTTACCTGAAACTGAAAATGAAACATGCTTAAACTTTGCATTAAGGGTGGTTGACACATTAGATGAGCTCAAATCACTGCAGGGACGTGCTAGCAAAGAGGAGAAATGCTCCTCGCAGAGAATGCAATGTGTACAGAGGTCTGATGAATTATGGGTCTCAGAGGAGGGAAAAATGGTTTTGCCAAACAGTCTTTTGTCACAGTTTGCGAGGTTTTACCATGGCCAAGCACATGTAGGGAGAGATGCGATGATCAGGTTGTTCAAAATCGATTGGTTCAATCTAAAATTTAGACAAGCTGCAGAGGTTATCTGTCACAGGTGCATCATCTGTCAAAAGATGAATGCAGGGAAAGGGACTGTGGTGAATATGAGCCATGTTGGGAGAGCTGGAGGTCCGTTTAGCAGGATGCAGATGGACTTCATTGAAATGCCTGTGTGTGGAGGATTGAGATACGTGTTGGTGATTGTGTGCATTTTCAGTCATTGGATTGAAGCTTACCCTACACGCAGAAATGACAGTCTCACAGTTAGCAAAGCTGCTGCTTAGGGAGTTAATACCACATTTTGGATTCCCGATCTCTTTAGAGTCAGATAGGGGCAGAGACTTCGACAATGAAGTGATTAAGCTCTTGTGTGCCGCATTAAACATTGAGCAGAAGCTGCATAGTAGTTATCGCCATGAAGCATCAGGACTAGTGGAGCAGATGAATGGTACCTTGAAGTCGAGAATGCCAAAAATGTGCACAGCTACCAATCTGAAGTGGCCAGATTCGTTGCCCTTGGTACTGATGTCAATGAGAAATACACCTGACAAGACAACAGGATTGTCTCCCCACGAAATTCTAATGGGCTAAGCTGTGCGATTGCCTGCAGTACCTGCAAATGCTCTTGTGAATATCACGGATGATATGGTTTTGGACTACTGCAAGGGTCTGGCTGACGTGGTCCGCTCTTTTTCTTACCAGATGGAGGCTACCACATTGCCACCGATAAGTGATCCAGGTCACACCCTGAAAGCTGGTGACTGGGTGATTGTCAAGAAACACATGAGGAAATCGTGTCTGGAACCACGTTGGAAGGGGCCGTATCAAGTGATACTGACAACTACTACTGTTGTGAAATGTGCAGGTCTTCCGAATTGGATACATGCCAGTCACACAAAGAAGGTGACGTGTCCGACTGATGAGGAACTTGAAGTGTCCAAAACAACAGCTGCAGAGAAGGAAGTCTCAGGGCCGGAGAGTATTCAAAGGGGAACTGAGACTGAAGGAGAGCCCGCTGAGGACGGCTTAATCACTCAAAACGAGATCCAGAGGGGTGATAGTGAGCCGATGTCAGCTGGGGCATCAGGGGAACCGACACAAAGAGAGGTTCTCCCAGAAGCAGACAGATACAGGTTTGAAGTTGAGCCCATAACAGATCCTGAAGGTGAAGGGAGTGAGGCAGAAGGAAGTCGAGGTATTCTGACTCCTTCTGAGCCATTTTCAGGTCCATCAAGAGAAAACACCATAGCACAAGAGGAGGGCGCTGTTCAACATCCTGAAAGGCCAGACAGAGAGAAAACACTTAAAGGGGATAATTGGCAAGAGCCACAAGCTGCAAAAGAGAAAGTAATCCCTAATGAGACAATAGAGGAAGAAGTTGATACAACCAGGAAAGAAGATCTCAGTGAAGGAGAGTTGCAGGGTGAACTCAAACTGAAAAGAAAAAGAGTTGCAAACAGAAGGTACGCAGGTCCGGAATGGGCATATGCAACATCAGCTGAATGGCAACAAGAATTCTTGGCGTTCTGTTTTGATCGAGAGGTACCAGGTCAATACTACGGCACCTGAATTAAACCTTAGAAACAGACTGTGTTAAATTGAAATTGAAATTGAAAGCTGAAAAGCTGAGAAAAGAGACTGATAAATTACCTGATGTGACACTGTTAACCTGAATTGACTTTGAAAACCCGATTATGACAAGCTGCTAACCTGATTTGACCAAGGGGTCCTGGAGTGACTGAAACACTGTACATACTCGCAGAAAGTAGAGACTTTACACAGAGAAAAAAAAAGAGAGAGCTTTTTATATCGTCCTCAAGTTGATTGTTTGCTTTTCATTATTCTGCTACCTGATTCTTTACAGATCATGAATTATAATAGATACAATAGTAATAAGGGTAGGATGTGTGGTTGGTTGAGTGCTATTCTGGGTATCGTTTGTGCAATAATAATTATAGGTGTGATTGTGGGAATGCCATTGGTGGATAAGAAAGTGACTAACAATGCCTCAAATCCCGAAGCTGCTACACTAACACCATGGGAGAAGTTGGAGCAGGATGCAAAATACTTGCATGAGGGGAATAATCCAAAAGGGGAACTATCTACTAATGTTTTCTATCGCTTGCTGAATGAGTATGTTGACACAATGGATGCAAAGAATTGCTATGTGTGCACGAAGATTCCTTCATCAGTACAAGAAGGGGTTACTTATTATAGTCTGCCATTAACCTATGGGATAAGCTGTAGTTTGCTGTTAACAAGATTCTATGATCAAGAACATGTTCAATACTTCTATTCTAACTTAGATGTAGTGTTTTCCTTTGTGCCCGTGATTGAGTTTCTAAATAGCTAAAGAACACAGCATAAAATTAGTTAGGGGTTTCTTTGAGCCGACACTGACATTTGGGACAGCTTATGCGCACCACAATAATTTAACCTGCTTGCTAACACCTGTAGAAAAGAGCTTCTTAGATCACACTGATGATAGACGGAAAGCATTAAAAGAAAGGCTAGAAAAGGGATTCGAAAAACGCACGCTTGCAAATGATTATGCTTATACTGCTATAAAGACACAGGGCAAGCTAGCTATAGATGCATTACACATAGGAAGGCTTTGTATATATAGGCCGAAATCTGAGCATGACACTTTGTTTGAGGGAACGAGTGAGTGCAGGCATGTGTTTTTCTTTCAGAGTAAATGGACATACATGTTAAATGGACAGGATCCAGAGATCCCCGAGATCTATTATATGTGTGGGCTTAATGCTTATTACCGTCTCCCAAAGGGATGGTATGGGACATGTTATTTGGGAATAGTTTTCCCAAAGATCTACCAGATTGATGACTTAAAGCAAATTCCTAAAAGGTCTGAATTACAACATACTAGACAAAAGAGAGAAACAGCGTCTGCTGTCGTTGGTGACATATTTGGAGCCATAATTCCTATAATAGGGTTTTTTTTAAACTCCATAAAGATTAGAAAGTTGTCTACTATTGTGGATAACATGCTGACAAACTTCACAGGGGCTCTACTCCTGATGGATACTGAACTTGCTGCAGAAAGAGCTATGACTCTTCAAAACCGGCTTGCGTTAGACATTCTTTTAGCAAAGAGTGTCGGAGTCTGTAAAATGCTTAATGAGCGCCATTGTCGTGCATTCATTCCTGATAACAGTAAAAAGATTAGAAGTATGCTTACTAACTTAACAAGAGATAGGGCAGATTTGAAGGAGCTGAAGGAACCTGGAGTTTGGGAAAAGGTTGGGAAAGGAATTACCAAAGTAGGAAATTGGTTTAGTAGTATTTGGAACGGGGTTCTTGCAAAAATATTAGGGGGTCTATTGATTGTCCTGAATTGTCTATTGGGACTATGGTTGTCATGCAAAATTAATGAAAGAATTAAAAGAGATTTGGCAAAACGTAATAAAAGAAAAGAAGAAAAAGAAGAATTGTTCAAAGAAATTTGGGAAAGATCCCATAGAAAAGAAGAAATTGAGATACGAAATTTAAAGAAAATGAGAGGTTGTGAAGGGAAAGGTTTTGTGTGATGACAAGTGTCATCAGAGGAGGGACTGGGAGAGCGTAGCTTATATTAATCTTAAATGTTTATGAACTAACGTGTAATAATGCTCCATAGAAAACGTGTTAATGTATTTTGCTAAAACGTGCGCTTGAAATGTGCCCATGGGGAGTTGCCACCAATATATACAATGACTAATGAAACTGACTAATAATGTTGAAATGTTATATTAGGATATGATTTTGCACTAATAATAAAAGGTTATATGTCAAAGTTCTGCTAATAAATCATTAGGCCTTAGTTAGTATGAGTCGAGGCCTAGCTGCTTGGCTTTCATATTAAATGTGTTTTTCTAACGTGCAGTGTGCTGACTTGCTGAAGGACATGAACTCTTGTTCTCTCCAAACCAGAAGATGAATGTAATTGTAGTAGATCTGTTGCCATGAAATTCGACTTGCTTAGTGAAACATTCTTGCTGAACGCAACAGTGTAGACTACTTGCAGGTACAAGGTCACCTGAACCGGTACAGACAATGGAGCCACTGACTAAAGATGCAAAGAAGACCACGAGAGTATGAAATCATACCGGGCATTCTACCCACTGAAGACGTCAATCATAAGGACCAATAAACTATGTGAGAATGGTTATGGGGTGACAAATTCAATGAAGTAATTGAAAACCTATTGGAGGGAGATAGTGGGGTACTGACCCCAACCAATTAGCTTTTAGGGGATTGTACAACAGAAAAGGGATAAAAACCCTTGACACAAGGAATTAAATCAGAACAGGAGAGAATAGGAGAGAGTTAGGGAGATGCTGGTGCGATTTGCTATGATCCAGACACTTTGGGGGTCATTCCAACTCAAAGTTCCGCCGCCAGAAGACCGCACCGCGGTCAAAAGACCGCGGCGGTCATTCTGGCTTTCCCGCTGGGCTGGCGGGCGACCGCCAAAAGGCCGCCCGCCCGCCCAGCGGGAAAGCACCAGCAACGAGGATGCCGGCTCCGAATGGAGCCGGCGGAGTTGCTGGTGTGCGACGGGTGCAGTTGCACCTGTCGCGATTTTCAGTGTCTGCCAAGCAGACACTGAAAATCAATGTGGGGCCCTGTTAGGGGGCCCACGACACCCGTTCCCACCAGCCTGGTTCTGGCGGTGAAAACCGCCAGAACCAGGCTGGCGGGAAGGGGGTCAGAATCCCCATGGCGGCGCTGCTTGCAGCGCCGCCGTGGAGGATTCACACGGGCAGCGGGAAACCGGCGGGAAACCGCCGGCTTCCCTTTTCTGACCGCGGCTTCACCACCGCAGTCAGAATTGCCCTTGATGCACCACCAGCCTGTTGGCGGTGCATCCTCCAACCCTGGCCCTGGCGGTCCATGACCGCCAGGGTCGGAATGACCCCCTTTGTCACTTTGCATAGAGACTTTGATGTTTGGTTCTTAAAACCATCTTTGCCTTATATTGCCCGTTTACACTTTACCTCCTTATGAGGGAAGTGCCCCCTTTTACCCGATTACTGAATTCCTGGTGGCGAATCAACTGATGTCCTGAGGACGAAGACCGAACCTGAGTGCTGACCCAATACGGAGGGTAACTATATGACAATGAAATTGTAATTGTCTGTTTGCTTTTCCTTTCTAGGTACTAACTGCTTCTTTTAACAGAGACCATAGTTAGATGGTTTACAATTTGGTGTTACAAAATTATTTCGCATGAAGCCCAACATGCCAATGCTGATTTGAGGTTAGATGAGGGGTTCACTAAACTGACGCAAATAGACAAATGACTGAATTTATGCTTTGTTGAATAACATAATGATACTCTGCTGAGGATAACCTATGTTGATGCCGTGCTATGTTCTAATATTCGTGATTCTTGCTTTGATGAAATCTTATCAGAGTTGCCATATTGTGACTATGATAATGTGTTTCTTGGTTTTGAGACTAATAAACTTGCTAGTAGAATTGTAATCAATGGGGAATAAACGTCATATAATAGTACTAAACTGGTGTGGTTATTCATGACTGCAAGGTCATGGTGGTTTCTGAGTATTATTAAATGTCTTTGACTAATTTGAATTGTCGTATTACTGTGAACCTTGATGACGTCATTGAAATATTGATTGACATGCTGATTAGTTATCTGGTCCTAAGGTGTCTTCAATCAGGGTCAAAAGATTCATTGCCCTAAAACGAGTTCCAAAGTGAGTAAATTTGTCATAAAGGGACGCGTTAACAGTTCCATCCCTCTGGCAGTACAGCAAGGCGTCCGCCATAATATAAATCAGCTGCTATGTTTTCATAGCAGTTATATATAATCTGTGCAGGATTTTCTGACCTCAATAGCCATTTTGTTTTGGCTAGTCCCACTGCTAAATGACTCCCTTATTTTGGGCACTCTGGAGTTTCTCCAATCTGCTCTTTATGATCCAAAAATACAAGTCATTCCGTTTACCCTAATCCTGAATTAAGTTTGATTCCAATGGGTATGTGTAGACGGGTCTCCACGACCACGCCTATCACAGCCGCGGCCTGGCGTCTCTCGCACGCCGCACCGAAAGGACTCACGCGTTCCCATGGAAACATGGGAACGCCGACTGACGCGCGCGAGGCTGATTTCCGGAGCCCCGCACTAAAAGGAAAGACGGACTCGGGGAAGGAGAGAGAGGAGTTCTCCCGGAGAGCGCCGAGGAGAGAAGACGCGAAGGAGACGCTGCGATCAGAGAAGGAAGACCACCCGCAAGTCCTGGAGAGACACGAAGAAGGGGGAAGTCGAACCACCGAGACGAGCACTTACCGCCACGACCCTGGAGGGTCGTGGCTTACTAAGGTACGGTCCTAGTTCCAAGGACAGGGAAAACACCGTATTATATATAGAATGCAAGGGGGAGGAGGAGGAACGGAGGGGAGGGAGGAAAGAGAGCAAGTGTGAAGGGAGACACGAAGGGGAAAAGACCTAAAGGAAGAAACCTCTACGTGGGCCAGCACTAACGAGGAATTGGTTGTCACTAGTTTTTCCCTGCCCTGACACAACCTCACTCCCGGGCTGTCTCTACCCACACCTACCCCTTTCTTCCACAATCCCCCCCCTGCATGAATACACATAAAACTGTCCCCAAATTACCTAAAACCACTTACCGTCGTTTCCTGCTGTCTTTTGTGTTTCCGGTTTCACCTGGGAGGTCCCGAGAACTGCCACCATCAGAAGACCTAGGGAAGACGACAGAGACAAGAGAAGAAGAAGAAATTAACCGAACGTGCCATCATCACTCAGGTCTAGTTATTACATCACCTTACACTATACAATAAAACCCTTTTTGCACCCTACTTACGTCTCCGAGTCCTCAGTACCGCCGATCCCCACCACAGTGGTGTCAAAAGTGGGATTTGTTAACAACCCAGGCGGTACAACGAGGGGTACAGGATGGGGGAGAAGCCTACGCTGGAAGATATGATCAAGCAGCTGGCGGAAGGCCAACGACATCTACAATTGGTATGGGAGGCGCAACAAAGGGAAGCAAAAGAGGACCGGGAGGCTCTACAAAATGCCTTAAAAAGTCAAGCCACCATTATGGCTAACAATCAGCTGGTACATGAGACCCCACTCCAGAAATTAACAGACACTATCGCAGCAAGTAAGGTACACCCTAATGTGCCGAGCTCAGTCCTACAAAAATTTCAAGAAGGAGAGGACCCTGATTCCTTCTTCACAAATTTCGAACGGGTGGCCTCCTCAGCCCAATGGCCGGAAGAACGCTGGGGACAATATGTTGCCCCGCTCCTGACGGGTATCCTTCAGACTGCATACCAGGCCGCGAATCCAGGGGGTACCACTCCTTACAAGGATATCAAGAGTAGTATTTTGGAAAGAGTGGGTCACGATACTGAATATTATAGGATGAAGTTCCGGAAGGTAAAATGGGGACAGAGTGAGGACCCCCGGACATTCTATTTCCGGGTAAAAGACTTGGGTCTCAAATGGCTGGGGCCCTTAGGAACCGACAGAGAGGATATCATTAAAGCAGTTATCCTTGAACAATATCTGGATTCCCTCCCAGGCAGTATTAGGAACTGGATAAGACAACACCCCAAGATAGACACGGAACTGGCCGTAGATCTAGCCTGTGCGTATCACAGATCCATTGACGCCAAGGCTTTAGGTCCCCGAAATAGTGTCAAACCTCCCGTGGGTGCTTTCAAATATCCTCTTCGACGAACAGTGGAAGAGCCAGGAACTCCCCGACCCGGAGAAACAAACCCCATTCAACAGCCACAATGTTTTAGCCGTGGGGAGTGGGGACACATTGCGAGAGTGTGTCCCAGAAAAGGTGACAGGGTAGAACCTATGGAAATAGGGGTCACCCGGGGCAGGGTACTCTGCACGGGAAGAGGTCATCATCAGTTCAAACAGGTCCTCAAAATAAATGGAACAGCAGTAGAAGCTCTAATTGATTCGGGCTGTAGTCAGTCCGTAATACGTAGCAACCTTATAAACCAAAGTGATCCGACCCCGAGTCAGTGGGTTACCATCTGTTGCATTCATGGGGACAAGGAGAATTATCCGCTAGCCTTGATCAGAATAGAATGGGGAGAATTTCATGACTTCCTTCCTGTAGGGATTATGGACAGATTAGTTGAAGACTGTGTCATTGGTACAGATTACATCCGCTTCACTGCTCTTTTGGAAAAAAACAAAAATCAGGGGCTATCTTCTGATTGGTGGTCAGAAGCACCCTTTTCCAACAGTCACATTGAGAGCTCCCCAGTTCGCGCAAAACTGTCGAGAAGGGAGAAAAGACAGGAGAAGCACAAGTACCAGACTTCAAGGACTGAACCGTTGCCTGAGAAAGTAATAGCCAGCAACGACAATATCACCCTCTCTTTTAGAGCTAGCCAATGCGAGGACCCTACTCTATCTCACGCGTGGAAAAACGCCAAAAAGGAGTCCGCAGAAGAGGTGGGTCCTTATTTTCTAGTCCATAAGAACCTTTTATATAGAATCACTTCATCCACCCAGGGAGAAAAGAAACAACTAGTGGTACCAGAACCGTATCGACAGCAAGTCCTCTTTTTAGCCCATAACCAGCCGGGGGTGGACATTACGGTTGAGAAAAGACTGAGGAATACTTGTTAAGAAGATTCTATTGGCCAGGGGTGTACGCTCACATTAGAAAATATTGCATACAGTGCCCAAGGTGCCAACTAATAGAACCCGGAGCCCTGAGGAAGGCACCTTTACAACCCTTGCCCATTATCGAGATCCCCTTCAGTCGCGTGGGTATGGATCTGGTAGGACCCTTATTACCCTCCTCTAAGGGCCACACCTACATACTAGTCCTGGTAGAGTACGCTACCAGATACCCTGAGGCTATCCCTTTATCCAGTATGACTACTAAGGTAGTGGCACAAGCCATGATAAACTTCTTCTCCAGAGTCGGATTTCCCCAGGAGATCCTAACAGACCAAGGTACTTCATTCATGTCCTCCCTCATGAAACAAATTTGCAAAATACTAGGGATCGCCCAGATAAAAACCTCCGTATACCACCCTCAAACTGATGGGCTAGTAGAACGCTATAACCGCACCATTAAAAATTTGCTAAGGAAAACGGTGGAAGACTCCGGAAGGGACTGGGATCAGAAACTCCCTCTGGTTCTCTATGTCATCCGGACTCATGAACAATCCTCCACGGGTCACAGTCCTTTCGAGTTAGTCTTCGGGAGGCAGCCCCGTAATTTGCTTGATATGGCGGCAGAAGGGTGGGAAGAAGAGGGGGAGGAGGAAAAAACGCTGTTAGAGTATGTTACCAAATTATAAAGTCACTTACACACGGTCTGGGAGGATGTACGGAAACACCTTGAAAAAGCACAGACTAAACAAAAGGCTTATTACGATCAGGGGTCTAAGTTACGGTCCTTTGATCCTAATGATCAGGTTCTGATAATGCGACCTACTTCCGATAATAAATTGTTAGCTAAATGGCAAGGACCCTACCGGGTAATAAAAGCCGTCTCCCCTGTCACATATCTTATTGAATTAAATCAACACCCAAAAAGGACACAGATATACCATGTCAATTTACTTAAAAAATGGGAATCACCGGATGACAACAACAATGTTTCTGCTTCCGGCTTCTTAATCACCCCAACCCCTGGTTTAGAGATGGACCTACATCCCCACGAGACCGACGAACAATGGGAAAGACCATGTATAAATGAGTCCCTCACTGAATCCGAGAAAGACCAACTATACACCCTGTTACAACAACATTGCCTATTGTTCTCTGGGAAACCAGGGAGAACCACATTAATCCAACACTGTATCAGAACCCCAGAAGGCAAAACCGTCCGCCTACGACCCTACAGAATTCCCGAAGCCCGAAAACACCTTATTGAAGAAGAAGTAAAGAAAATTCTAGCCTTAAAGGTTATCGAGCCCTCCACAAGCCCGTGGTGCTCACCGGTGGTTTTGGTTCCTAAGCCAGATGGGTCGGTTCGGTTTTGTATCGACTTCCGTAAGTTAAATGACTTGTCCCTCTTTGACACATATCCTATTCCCCGAGTAGACGATGTATTAGAGAAATTAGGGAGGGCCCGATACATGTCGACTCTAGATTTAACGAAAGGGTACTGGCAAATCCCCCTCGCCACAGCAGACAAGGAAAAGACAGCCTTTGCAACCCAGTCCGGCCTGTATCAGTTTACTGTCCTTCCCTTCGGTCTCCGTGGGGCACCCGCCAACATTCCAACGCCTAATGGACCGGCTCTTAAAACCATTCCAAGCGTATGCAGCAGCTTACCTAGATGATATTGTGATTTTTAGTGACTCATGGTCTGAACATCTTCACCATCTAGAGAATGTGTTCCATGCCTTACAAAAAGCTGGCCTTACAGCCAACCCAAAAAAATGTATTTTAGGGAACACCCAAATCGCTTATCTCGGTTACCCAATTGGTAACGGGACTCTACGACCACAAAAAGATAAAGTCGAGGCCATAATGACAGTACCAGTACCCAAAACAAAGAAGGAACTACGGTCCTTTTTAGGATTAGTGGGGTACTACCGGAGGTTCATTCCCCAGTATTCTACGATTGCCTCCCCTCTCACCGACCTCTTAAAAAAACAGTATCCCTCCCAACTACCCTTATTCAACAATGCACAATTACTCAGCTTTGATCATTTGAAACGGTCCCTCACAACCAAACCCGTCCTTAAATGTCCAGACTTTTCCAAGTCCTTCCACTTGTATACAGACGCCTCCAAAGTCGGTTTAGGGGCAGTTCTCACTCAGCCCGACAATGATCAATATGAACATCCCATTGTTTTTATAAGCAGGAAGCTGCTTCCTAGGGAATGTCACTACCCCGCTATTGAGAAGGAATGCCTGGCGATTAAGTGGGCCGTGGAAAGTTTGAGGTATTATCTCCTGGGACGACCCTTCATCCTCTATACAGATCACGCCCCATTGACCTGGTTGGCCTCCCATAAAGACACGAATTCCAGGGTGTTACGATGGTTTCTGGAGCTCCAACCTTTTACCTTTCAGGTCCGGCACATTCCTGGCTCCCAACAAGGCCCTGCGGACTATCTGTCACGGTTCCCCGACTCTTCGGTCCTCTACCAGTCCCGATCATGGGATGGGGAGTGTAGACGGGTCTCCACGACCACGCCGCGGCCTGGAGTCTCTTGCGCGCCGCACCGGAAGGGCTCACGCGTTCCCATAGAAACATGGGAACGCCGACTGACGCGCGCGAGGCTGATTTCCGGAGCCCCGCACTAAAAGGAAAGACGGACTCGGGGAAGGAGAGAGAGGAGTTCTCCCGGAGAACGCCGAGTAGAGAAGACACGAAGGAGACGCTGCGATCAGAGAAGGAAGACCACCCGCAAGTCCTGGAGAGACGCGAAGAAGGGGGAAGTCAAACCCCCAAGATGAGCACTTGCCACCACGACCCTGGAGGGTCGTGGCTTACTAAGGTACAGTCCTAGTTCCAAGGACAGGGAAAACACCGTATTATATATAGAACGCAAGGGGGAGGAGTAGGAACGGAGGGGAGGGAGGAAAGAGAGCAAGTGTGAAGGGAGACACAGAGGGGAAAAGACCTAAAGGAAGAAACCTCTACGTGGGCCAGCACTAACGAGGAATTGGTTGTCACTAGTTTTTCCCTGCCCTGACACAACCTCACTACCGGGCTGTCTCTACCCACACCTACCCCTTTCTTCCACAATCCCCCCCCCCCCCTGCATGAATACACATAAAACTGTCCCCAAATTACCTAAAACCACTTACCGTTGTTTCCTGCTGTCTTTTGTGTTTCCGGTTTCACCTGGGAGGTCCCGAGAACTGCCACAATCAGAAGACCTAGGGAAGACGACAGAGACAAGAGAAGAAGAAGAAATTAACCGAACGGGCCATCATCACTCAGTGCTAGTTATTACATCACCTTACACTATATAATAAAACCCTTTTTGCACCCTACTTACGTCTCCGAGTCCTCAGTACCGCCGATCCCCACCACAGTATGATTCTATATTTTATGGGAATCTATCATATTATTCTTTTAAACAACTCAGATGGTAAAACTATTTTATTAGAGTCACTGTACCTGCCACTTCATCAACAGTAAATTGTATAATCAGATGATAAGATTCTTAACTTTTTTTTTTTGTTAAATGGGTTTAATCTAAGGTGCAAGGTGTCAGGGAGATAATTTCAGCTTTGTGTATCTTATCTTAAATCCCTACCAAAGAAATATTTGCTTTCTTTCCATTCAGTTGTCGTCAGTAGTTAAACGTCCATGACTGGATCTCCTTCTGGCATGTGGTGAGAGAGTCTAATATAGTGTCATTCCCATTTACCCTGATTAATGTTTGAATATTGTCAGCATATGGCATACATTTGAGATCATAATGTTTGTGATGGTCTTTAGTGGTTCAAGGTGACTGTTAAGTAAGAAAGGACATAAAGATAATTATAGCGGCACTCCACATTCAATAAGCACTCTTATTGTTTAGATATTCCTTGATTACACCAGTTAGCTGCTGTCATTGATGGCAATTATTTTGGGCCTCTTTACGAATTGCTGTGTTTTTTTAAAGGCCAGATCAGCAGGGAATACAATAAAACATTGGTGCACTGAAGTCTTTAAGCATAGATTAGCATTTATGTGCATCTATGATCAACCATTGCCTTTCATTACAGCTCTTCTTTGTCCCTACCTGTAGTGGTGCTGTAACAATTTTCAGAGTGGGGGTGCTGCCATCACTGAAGTCATGGGGACTTTGAAAAATCCAAGCATCAAACAAAAAACAAGTTTAGCAAATGTGACATGCCCCTTTAGCATACTGGTGTGGAAGGTCACTGTTATTTGCAGACTCCACATTCTCCATTGAAATGGTCACTAAATTTCCACGGATTTCCAGTTTACTGGCATAACTATATAGAGCACAAACGATAATGCAAGGAAATATGGTTCCAGTAAATATATTTATAATTTACCCATCACCACATCAAGGTCCTCATTACAACTTCAGCAGTCTTTTTGCAAGACCGCCGAAGCTGCTGCCACCAACAGACTGCCATATTTGGAGTTCATTTTGATTTCAACCCGTTTACGGGTGGAAATCTGACACTGTCAGCCTGGCTGACGGAGTAAGAGAGGCGGTTCCACAGCCAGCACCGCCACGCCAATAGGACTCCATCTGCCATATTACAATACATAATACGGTACAGCGGTGTCCTATACTGGGGTGCGGTGCTGGCGGTGGCAGACGCGAGGACCCATCCCCTCCCAGACGATCACCTTGCCAAAACAGATAAGTGGACCGTCCGAAAGGAGGGCGGGGGTGTTGGGTGCATGTATGTGGTGTGTGTATGTATGTGTAGTGCAATAGGTGTGCGTGAGTGCGTGTGTGTGTGTATGTGTGCATGGAGGGGGTTTGGAGGGGGTGTGTCTGCATGTATGGGGAGGGGGTGCATCGAGGTATGAGTGAGTGGTTGTGTGTATTGGGATGCATGTGAGTGGAGGTGCATGTGTGCAAGTCTGTGGGTGAGTTGGGGTGTCTGTGCGTATGCGTGCGGATGAGGGGGAGCATGTGTGTATGTCTGCAAGTGAGTGAGGGTGTCTGTGTATGCATGTGGTCGGGTGAGGGTGTTTGTATGGAAGTGTGCAGATGTGGGGGTGTTTGTATGGAAGTGTGCGGATAAGGGGGTGTGAATGATTGCGGAGGGGGATGCGTATGTGTGAGTGGGGGTGTGTGTATGTCAGTGTGAGGGTGGCTGGGGGTGTTAGTATGGATGTGTGGTGTTGAGTGGGGGTGTTTGGAAGTGTGTGGACAGGTGGGTGTGTGTGTGCATTTGTGTGGATGTGTGGGGTGCATGTGCCAGAGACAGGAATAGGGAATCCTGTCACCAGGTGCATTACTGCCAGGGTTTTCATGGCGGAGCGAGCGTTGTGCAAAGCCTGGCAGTTCCCTGCCTCTTATTATGGCCAGTGGCCCTAGGCCTGGTGCTGGCCCAGAGGAGCTCACCGCCGGCCACGGTGGTCCAACTGGACCAAACCCCATAACTCGTAATGTGGAGGTTTTTACCGCCAGTCCGTGGCTGTTAGACCGCTTCCGTGAGTTTGGCGGTCTCATGACCTTCAAACTCCTAATAAGGGCCCAAGTGTTTTGATTTTTTTGATCCTATTAAAACCTTTGTTTCAATTCCACTTCACAATTACTTAATTTGTTCTTTCCTAATTTCTGATATATTTTGAAATATGTGTATAGTTTACTTACACGTATTTATGTTATTGCCTGTTACAAAAAAAGCTAAGCTGAAAGCCTACAGCTATCCCTTTCACTTTCTGTACCCAAGTAAGATTGTCACATAGGTCATTTTAACAAAATCCTATCACTTTGCAGTCAGAGAAATAAAAGTAAATATCAGTTTCTGAAAAAGCAGCAATTCTTCAGAAGACAGAGCCTCACATTTGACCTCCATCTTTGAATTTGCAGCAAATGTGACAAGAAAAACACAAAATGTAAAGGGATCTTTATTTCTCATTCACCAACTGAACTAAAGCTTGGTTATTTTTGGGCGTGCTGCTTTGCCTCCCACACTCCTACTTCCAGCACCTACAACTTAAGTACTTTGAGGTTAAAGTAATTGAGCTATGATCCATATCTTCTGATGTCTTTCACGCACCCTCTACTCTGGTATATATCCTTCTACGAATAAGCACAATTGTCCATTTGACTGTGTCATTCAACGACTGGTGGCTTATGATTGCTCAGCCAATGACATGAAATGTCTCTTTTGGATGCTAGGCATCCCACTCCCACCAGCCTACTCATGCATCATACACTTCCCCAATCTCCTATCATTTCCAATATCAACCTCATATGGCATTAAGGTACCTGTGTTAAGGTGGATTCGATAGGTTGCCAAAATTGATTGCTACACAGGCAGGACTATATAACATGTAAGAAATCACAGTTATCTGCCATGCATCTAGGGCACGTTGGTAAGCAGGAGGGTGTGTCATATTATCTGCAGAACTTCAAATGTACCTAACTAGAAACATGCCAATATCACAAGTTCACAGAGGGCCACTCTTGCCTCCATCCATTCTTCCTCATTCATTGTACGTAAATCACTTTCCCAGTGGGCTGTCAAGCGTCCCAAAGTGATCTGGTGTGTTTATAATTAGTAAATGATAGTTCCACAAGATCCCATGTCTACCCAGAGATTTTAAGGTAATCTTTGCCTCTTGTGGTTTGTATTCAGGGAGTGCAGCTAGTATTGAGTGTAGCTATCTAATGTATGACACAAGTGAAGGTATCTGTAGAATTCGGTCATGTGAAGTCCAAATTCCTCTGAGATTGATTCAAAAGGTTTAAGGTGGCCTGCTTCCCATACATCCCTCATTTTGATACCCCAATAAGGTCCCATTGTTGAAAGCCCTGGAGCATGGGCACCTGAGGAATCTGCTTACCCTGCCACAGTGGAGTTTCATGTGATACTTCCCCCATCCCAGTTAATCTAGTGCATGTCTCCCTTCATGCGTGTAGCACTACTTTAATGGTTGCTGGGGAGAGGAGGAGGGAGATCCTTAGATCTGAATTCCATTAAGAAACCTAAGCAAGGCAGGTCCATTAATCAGGTCTTGCTCTAATCTTATTGCCAGATCATCTCTAGCTCCAAAAAGAATGTCATTTGTCACAGGCAGTTGTACTGCCTAGTGCTATAGGCAAATAACAGTTATACCAAGGCAGTCATTATATGGCGATTGAGTTTATTTGTATCAAGAAATTCTGGGAGCTTTCCTGTACAACAAAAGGTATGCTCAGATGTCCTGTTTACTGGTAAGGAATCCTCAGGGATTTCATATGGGTAATTTTGGTGGACATGTAGAAAAGCATTGGGAGTGCAATCATCTTAAAAAGAGGTACTCAACCAAGTGTGAGGAGACCGAAGGGTGTTCCACATCCAAAGGTCTCTGTGCAGGTTTATACACATAAGGGCTAAATTGAGGTCCCAGAAGCCTTTTGGAGTGGCAGAAATATTTATCCCCAAGTATTTGGACATCTTGTTCTGTACCACCAAATGGAGCAATATCCATCCGCCTCAGCCAGTACCACTATTCATTTATCCCAATTAATTTTCAGCCCAGGAGCCTCGCCATAGAGATTAAAAATTATCATTGGTCTCTCACATGTTGAATATAGACAGTGCAGAAAAACAACATGTCTTTTGCATTTAAGGAGACCAAGCCCTCCAGGTCACTCTCCCATTAAAAACCGTGAATTAAACCATGCCTTAGAATCCATCTAGCTAGTGGCACTATATCCAATGCAAAGAGTGGGGGTGATAGTAAACACCCTTCATAGGTACCTCATTCCATACAGAAAGGATTCGATAGCAAGCCCTTGACTTGTACGTAGGCCCATTGTCAGCAGTTAAAAAGACCATCAAAGATCATGAAGTTAGGTCCAAGTTTGTTCATGTTGTATTTGCCAGAGAACCTCCTATTTCAGGGCATAAAATGCCTTCTCAAGTTGTATGACAAAATATAGTGAACACAAATATTGTATGATATGAATATCATGTCTAAAATATTGTTTACCAAAATATTGACTTTTTATGTTAATAGTAGAAATGGCAACTATTTTGGGTCAAAAATATTGTGGAAGAGAATATCACCCAAAAAGTAAGAATATGATTTGTATTTATAAATATAGGCTTTAAAGTAATTTATTTAAAAGAGTTAATTAATTAGTTAAAATGCTATAATATTAAATTATTGCTTTCTTAAATATGTATATATATTCTCTTTAGTTTACTTCTACTATGACCAGGATTTGGTGCAGAGTCCTCTTAGTCTGCAGTATTACCTTCAAACCCCTGAAGAGAGAAAATGCTGGCATAATGTCTTTGTGTGTAATCTACCATTTGTAAGATGCGTTTCAGCATGTTTGCCTTTGTCAGTGAAATGTAGAGAACAATTCTACCCCCGACCCCCAGCCTTTGGTAAATCCTGCACATGAGACTCTATTAAACCCATATCAACCTAGGTATTCACATTTGGTACAGAGACAGTGTATTCTTGTCCTAAAAGCACATCTGGGGAGTGTGAATTTGCAAATTGGTGAACAGTAATTTGCTTGATTGTATTGCTTATCCCATTAACATTCCAAGACATGACATTCCTCTACACACCTTACCCTTTGGTGTGCATTTGCCTCTTAGGCAGATGGCTTTTCCTTGTCACAAATGTATTTGCCTGGAGGTTCTAAATCCTGCCATATCAATAATGCAATTGTCCTCTGCTATTCCAGAAACATAAAACCTTTTGAAAAGAGCCCAGCTCCCCCATCTCCTCATTCCTACACTTCCTCCCCAGAAGCATTGTCCTATTCTAGCAGCAAATTCTGGTTAAGAAAAACCTCTAACTTGGGTGCATGTACCAAATCTACTGAAGCCCCTTGTCCCTCTAAACCAGTGGTCTCCAAGCTTTTCAATGCTGTGCCCCTCCAGTTGAAAAATAAAAATCATTGCCCCCCCCCCCCCCCCACATAATTTTTCACAATTATTTTCTGAAGCTGGCAATGTCTAAATATGTCTAGACCTATTTAAATATTACAGTTAAGTACTGATGCCTTTTTAAAAATGCAATAACATGCTTCTGCTTAAAACAAAGGCCTGTCATCTGTTTAATGCTTCTTTTGGCCAAAGTTTGGTGCCCCCTCCCCCAGTCACTTGAGCCCCCCCTAGGGGGGCCTGCCCCCCAGTTTGAAGACCTTTACTCTAAACTGTTAGCAATATATGATTACCATAAGCCTTAGTCCCTATAAATCCTTTCTTTTTATGAAGGAACTGTATAAGGTTTTAGAGCAGGGCTACCCTAGCCATCTGAGGAGTAAGAGTTGGTGAATTTCTCCACTCGCAAAACCACATCTATTTCCACAAACTACATAGCAGCACATACAGTCTTTCCCCTGACTAGAGTCACACTTCCTATTCAGTGCTTGGGAGTTCCTCCAGAGTATTGCCTTCTTCCAGAGCTGAACCTCTGCCTATGATCTTAGGTTCTTCTGTTCTACAGTGCTGCTTCTATCATCATTCATTCAGGCTTGGGAGGGGTCCTTGCGGTGTTGTTGACACGTTCTTTTCCTGTGTCATTTGTGTAGTTATCGTGGACATGAGTTTGAGGCTATTGCAAGTCTATGAAGGGTCTTCCTCTTTTCTATTTAACCTCAGACTGCCTCCTGTGTATAAGAGATGTGTTTTTACAACCAAACCTAACCACTAACCTAGCTAGGAACATCAGGAGGTATTCCAGCCATATGTCCCTGAGTTTTTGTTTAAAAATCGGGAAGGAACATGGATGTCGCAAAAAAATGCTTGTATAATCAGGAAACAGCACTACTTCTTGTTTTTAAATGTTATGGTACTGATTCTTTGTGCAGCTCTTAAGATAGCATATCTGTCAACATAGTTGATGAGGTGTGCTGTAATGCGCCTTGGAAGTGCTCTGGGATGTGGTTTGGACATTGGTAGTCAGTGGGCTGTGTAAATGATGAAGCATAATAAAAGCTCCTCTTATGGTTATCTATGTCTTGAGCTAGACAGTGAGGAACCATTATGTCTGAGAGATTTCTGCTTTCTCCTTGATTCCTACAATTTGTAAAGTGTTTCTTTGGGTTCTCCTCACTGCATCTTCAACCCTTTCCTCCATTCATTTGGAGACTTCCTGAGCGAAAGAAAGATACTTGCATGGATTGTATTTGATCTTCTGTTATTGATATGTAGCCTTCCACCTCTGTGACATTTTCAATAGTGTTTCACAGGGTTTGTCTCTAGAGGGAAACGTCTATTTGGATTTCCCCAATTTTCCCCTGGAGGGATGTCCTAGAGACTTTTATTTGCTGTGCGATAGCATCTGTGGAGGAGGTCCAGCTGTTGTCTTGTGCACCTTGGCTCACCTTAAGGGGTACCCCTCCCTATACCTCGGTCATCTAGGCGTAATTCTCCATTTTGCTTTTGGTATAGCAGCTGCCCTTGTTTGAACATGGTTGTATTGGGTATTTTACACTGTAACTCACAGGCACTAGGCATTCAGTCTGGTCTCATATTGAAGTGTGTGTGTTGTACCACAAAAACTCACCCAGGGAGTCAGCACGAGAAAAGAAGGGAAAGAAGGGAGAAAACCAATTTGAGTAGAGACTCTTCAGTGATCATGTGGGCACTGCTGTTTGACTCTTAGGCACTCCACTTCATTCAGTATACCACCATACTAAAATGGGTTTAAGTTAGAAAACTTCTGATGAGGGGAACCATCCCTTCAGTCTCTTGGCGGCTGCCCAGTCTATTGAAGTGCTGATGGAGCGCAGTCATTGTATTGCAACATTTATATAGCCCTATGTCGGGTGCTAAAGTGCTTTCTTGCATTGGTATCATGCCCCACTGTGTGCTGTGTGTGGTGGAAGGATGATGTCTTTGTTTTGATCCTGAGTGGGAAGTGTTTCCATGTTGTGTGTGATGACCACTGAGGTGCGGTTATCATATTCTGGGATGCACCACATAGCAATGTGGTGGATGATGAAGTGTGAGAGACAGGTGTATAGTTGTGTGGTTTTCAGTATTATAGTAGCTTTGAACACCTCTACAGGTCCCTTTATGGTATTTCTTCTGATATAGACTGCTTAGTTACTACTGCACTTGGTTGACCAATCTGCAATTTTGTGTATAGTCATGGTCCTGAACTTGCATGCTTGAAAGGAGAGAGAATGTAGATATTTGTTAGGAGGAGCATTTTTATCACCACCTTATCTCTGAGTTTTGTTGTGAGATGTAAAGAAGATGTCAGATTGTATAGATATTTGGGGCTTGCAGTAGTTGACTACATGGTCCTACAAATCTTCCAGCAATTTGCAACATATCTCTTCAGTTATTCCATGCCTGTTCATTTGGTTATGTCTGTGCAGTGTTGGTGAAGGACAACCCTCATATCAGATATGTCTCAAGTGAATTTAAGAGGCATAAGTAATCATTCCTGGCTGCTTCTGTTGTTGGATGCTCGGGCTTTCAGAATTTAGCTGCTTGGAAAGTAGTACTTCCTACAGATTTCTTACACTAAGGTGGCATGATGATAAGTGGTGCATTCCTTAAGGGTAGTGTTCTGTTTGGTTTGTATTGCTTTAGTTTAACTAGTAGGCATAGCGGTCCCTTCCATAGGGAGGCTCTGTGGACAATTCAGAGAAGCCTGAACATTGCCCTTCTAGTTATAGGTAGCCAGTCAAGCGATTGCAGGACTGGAGTCATGCATTCTCTTTGTTGAAGGCAGAGAAGAAACCTTGTGGCAGTATATTGGATGAGTTGTATTTTGTGTATGGTGAAGGCTGGTGCACCAAGGTATAGGCTGTTGGCATAGTCAAGCTTGGAGGTTATGAGTGTGATAATGGCTTCCAGTTTATGTTGGTGTGCATGGTATGGGAAGATGCAGGGTAGTGTTTTCATTGTGTAGAAGGTGTTCCTTGTGACTTTACCATGCAGTATCAAGGTTAGATCGGAATTCATGGTTATTTCTAGGTTTCTAACTTTTCTTAATGTTGCTGGAGGGTCTTGAAGGCATATGACAGTAGGCTGGTGCTTTTGCCATGGTCAAAATCTCTGTCTTTGCTGTATTGAGCTTTAGATGGTTACTCATCATCCAGGTTTAATGTCATGAAGACAGTCATCAAGTTGTGAATTATAGAGCTATCCACCGCTATCTATTCTTAAAATGATTTGGGTGTCATCTGCATAGTTGTAACAGGGGAAGTAGTATGATTTATTCAGATTTTCTGAAGGAGTTAATTAGATGTTGAATAATCAACAGGATATGATAGCCCCCTGAGGAATAGCACAGTGTTGTGTGTGGGGAGGTGATGTGAAAGATGTTAGGTAGACTACACTTTGTCTATCTGTGAGATAAGAAGCAATCCATTTTAGATCATTTTGATCAATTCCAAGATCAGTAGTGTGTGGTGGTGGACAATGCCATCTGCAGTTGATAAATCCAGAAGCAACAATCTCTCTACTCCGTTTTTGTCCACTGTGAGTTCTAGATCATCCCAGAGGGATATGTGGGCTGGCTCTGTGTCTCTGCCTGATCTGAAACCAGACTGTTGGTCTGACAATAAGCCAAGATATTTGGCAAAGTTAATAAATTGAGTAAACACTGCTCTCTCTTACATGTTTCCTAAAAATGGCTTATTTAATATAGATCTGTAATTCACTGGGTTAATTTGGGTTAACGTATTTCATTCTGAGGAGAGGTTTAATGTAGAAGGTTTTAAACTTAGGTGAGAATGAATCTAATTTCCAGGGACTTGTTGCATAGGCATCTGGATATCTCCTCTGCACAGTTTGAGCTAAGCATCTGGCTACCTCCTCACCACAAGTTGAAATAAGGATATCCTTAAAAAGTGTTCATGGTGCTGCATCAGAAGTTGATCCTGATGGTCTGGCTGCAATTATGGCATCGAGAAAATCTTTCTGAGACAGCATTTTAAAAGTATGAGTTGAAGGATGATTATTGTAGTATCTTTCTGTGGTGGTTGTCCACATTTTTCATTATGTAATTGTCAATCTTTTTAATTTTATGTTTTGAGATAATTTAATTGGAGATTTTTTCATAGTGGGGATCTTATCACAGACGTCGTGTGATTGTAGCATTTCTGGGCTTAGACATTCTGGATTGCAGAATTATACATTTTATGAAGTTCTTTAATGGAGTAGACTGCTTCAGAGATGCACATGGAGTAGTGTTATCTTTTTGTGAAGCTGATGAAACTTCTTTAGGCTCTGTTACAGTGGCATAGAATACTTTTGTCTGTTTCATCTCTTGATTTTCTCTGTTTACATTATAGTATGTTGAGTTGTGTTTTCATTCCTTTCATGTAGTCATAAACTCATGTGGTGTTCTTTTTGTGATCAACCCTGGATGTGGATTTTGTAGTATATTTTTGTCCAGTGCAGTGGAGAATGGAGATCCACTTGTACAAGGGTTATATGTCTTACGACTGCATGTTTGCTGGAGTTCTTTCAACGTTGATGTTGAGTTGCTGAATGTTTAATTTTTCCATTATCTATATAGGTGCTTGTTGTTGGTGGTTTTTGTTGCCTTTGAAGTGTTGTCATTGAGAGGTGTGTTGATTCTGAAAGTGATGATGTTGTGGTTGGTCCACCATATGGGGGAGTTGTATGTGATTGTGGCTTGCCCTAAGGGTGCAAATATGACATCTAGAGTATGTGCTGCACAGTGAGTTGGTCTACAAGTGATTTGTTATAGGCTGAAGATTTTAAGGCTGGTTGTAATTAGGGGTGTACGGGAAGCTCTGGTTTGCTGGCTGAGCTAACTGAGTTTTTGGAACTCAGCACTTCGCTTGGAGGGCAGAATTGTCCCAAAAACTTCCCTAGCCCCTCCAGTGGAGCAGAGCTCACCCAGTGCATGCTGCAGCACAGCAAAAGCGCAGACAGTCTGCGCTTGCACTGTGCAGCCCATTACTGGGCTGCAGCACGCACCGGAGCAGAGGAGGGAGGCAGCCGCTGAGAGGACTCGTCGACATCGAATGATGAGGAGAGGAGGGTCCCCCGGGAAGACCCAGGTAAGTCCTCGTCTCTTTTGTTGTTGTTGTTTGTGCACACTAGTGCACAAACGAGGACTGAAACAGCAGCTTTCCCTGCCTACTGCCCTGGCCTGAATTCAAGTTTAAGTTAACAATTTAAGTTAGCAAACTCCATTAAGGAATTGGCACAAATGTACAGCAGATGAAGGACATTTCCATAGGTGAATTGCAAGTTCACTTGAGACCTTAGACACTGAAGTGAAGGTTCCAGGAAATGTGTAGCACACAAGGCACAATATGATATTTCTTGTTATCATTGCCAAATCCCTTTTGTTGGAGGTGATGGGGGCATTCTTCTTGAGTTACCTGTCCGACTGAGCACGAAGAGAGTTAGCAGATAAAAGGTGCCAACTGGCTTCCCACTAGTAAACCAAACTCACTAATCAATGGAGAAGGATGTAACATCATTGTGGGTGTTTGGGATCCCAGTCTATCCTGCCAGATTTTATTTTAAATAGGTTGGCTGTACTTCAGCAGAATCTACAAATAGATAAGGGATAGATCACTCTCTTCATAGATGTTTACCCTGCAAACCAAGCCCAGGAAGAGCACCAAACTGTGAGACAGGTCATTTTTCCTGTTTGGTAACCAGCAAGGTTTAGAGGGAAGGGGGCTAGAAAGACATTTGTCTTCACTCAGGCAGATTTAGCAAGATCCTTTTAGGAGAAGGTTAAGACGGAGGTGTCACGTATGGTGAGGGCAGACTAACAATAGCAGGAACAGTGGTTTAAATCCTAAATCCTCAGTCTATGTTGCTTGATTCCTCAACTTAGTCAATAGGGTCCATTTGGCAATTAACGGGCTCCCCGTCTAACATTTGGCTAATACAAATGGGGGCATAAGCAGGGATCAAAAGGTGTTGTGGGAGACAAATAATTTTCCAAACTCATGAAGTAGAAATGCAGATGAAGGATCATAAGCAAAATTAATTTTCTTTAGTTTATAAACAATTCACTTAACATGAAAAGATGTTATTTAGGGCATTTGATCTTGGTACCCTCTCAGTATAGCAGCCACAAGGAGGGTTCTTCTTATTTGCTTTAATTTAACTGCATAATAAGAGGGCAATAGCATTGCAAAGCTCTCTGGAAATTTATATTTTTTCTTTTGAGTATTCACTATGGAGGAAGTGTATGACTGAGTCAGCCACGTTATGCTTCTTTGACTTTTTCATTCCAGAGTTCAGTTTTTGTGATCTTAATAGTGCATTGGTGTGTTTGCATTTGCTCTGTATTTTTAATTTTATCTTCTTTCAGATATTGCTTCCACCATTTATATCCTGATTTCTTAGGCCGTATTCACATAGGTAAATATACACATGTATTTAAACTCCCCTATAGGCCTGATTCACAGAGGTAAACTTGCACTTTAGTAGATGTTTACAATTGTTTTTCTATTCACAAATGAACTTTATGAGTAGGAACTTTATGCACTTGTGGCAGAGATCCCTCGTATAAGCGGCCTGTCGTATCTTTGAAAAATTGAAAATTCCACCCACAGTATTTTTAGTTAATATGTATTCAAATTTTCTAAACATTATGTACAGAATAATTTAAATTGCATTCAGTTTTATAACAAAAGTTTTAAAGTGTTTTTTAATTACAAATTAGTTGTATATTTTAAGTGTATATCAATTAATTAAACTATGTAACTATATGTAACTTGTTTAACATTAATTAAATATATATATATATATATATATATATATATATATATATACATATTTATATATTCTATATCAGTGAAAATCATTGTGAGCTACTGAAGTTTAAACAACTCATGCAGTATTACCAGACACCCCAATGGCAAACTTCCTTGACTTTAAGCCTAATGTGATAGAGCCAGATGCTGTGGTTTGAACAAAATACTTTGACTATGGGCACTATAACAGGGCTGCCACGTGAGTCAGTGAGAGCGTGGTCTTTGGGGGTGTATGAACATGTGTCCATGTGAATGGGATATTTGTGCATGGGTAAGTGAGAGTCGGTGTCGTATGTAATTGTGGCACAGGGCATAACTTTCGCCATTTATGGCACAAACATACAACTATTTTATTAAATGGGAGAAAGTTAAAGTGCAAAAAATTTCATAATATCGAACATTTTTCTGTACTTTATATTTCTGCCATTTAAAAAATGATTGTATTTTTCAGTTATAAATATTATACAGTGTTCTAATTGCCACTGGGAGCAAGAGGCCTGCTGTTTGTAAATGCAACACTTTGAAAAATAACTTGAGAAAATTAAAATTAAAAATTATCTTAAATATAAGGTAACTTTTAATTTTCTCGAATTTAAAAGCAGTGAGAAACATTATTTTGTTCTAACTTCCAAAACTGAGTTGACAAAGTCTTTTATTTATGAGTTAAATACCTTGGTGCTTCAATTCTTCCCCTCTGTGACACAGGACATTCATCTGACTCCATCACTGCTCCTCATCACACCCTGCTATCTGCAGCATGGTGATAATAATGTAAAATAAAACAGCCTTCCCTTAACTTTAAAAGGAAAAATGTGACCCTGTGTTTATTTAAAAATGAACGCCAGGATGTGAGCTACTCTGAAGGGTTCTTAGGAGCTACTGGTAGCTCATGATCGACTGATTGGAGGCACCTGCTCTAAGGTAAGCCCTTTCATGAAGTACTTCATTAACTAGGAAGGTGTACACACAGCAGAGCTGGCCTTTGCTCAGAAAGCACCCTGGCCCAAACCAAATTTAGAACCCCTCTCACTTGACCTCTTTAATTGTCTTTGTTATGAAAATTTGGGAACAGTTGGAGTAAGGTAAGAGGTGTGAGATTAAGAAGTGTCATGAAAATAAAAAACAAAAAAAAACAAAGGGCACCCTTTTTAACCTAAGGTGTAAAGAAACAGCTACAGGGATCTCCAGCGCACCGCCTGAGGTTTACACCTTGGGGGGGAGGGCAACTCGCACATGCGAAAAGGCCACCCCTGACACACAGCATTTCAGCCCAAGAAATGCACTTATTCCTCACTTTGGCAAGAGCAGATATAAAAGAAATTCAACCAGTGAAAACTATCTTCAAAGTGTACGTCAATACCTTCAAACATGCAATGTTGGAAAACAATGAGCGTAATGTTTAACATCATACAGACACAATCAAAAATTGTTCATGATGTTATTCAAATACAATCTTACATAGGGCGTAAACATGTTTTGTATTTTAATTCACTTTTATGGCTGTTCCATAAGGGAAACACAGAAATGCACTAGATTAACCTCTTCTGTGCCTTGGACGAGATGATCTCGTCCAAGGCTACAGTTCCCCTGTGCCTTGGACGAGATCATCTCGTCCATGGCACAGGGGAACTTGGGGGCGCGCTAGCGCGCCCCCCGTGCACCCCCCTTCCCCCCCCAAGTCGGGATGGAAGGGGAAGACCTTCCCCTTCCACCCCCGACCCCCCGCACCCCCCCCTGTGACGTCAGCGCGCGCGCGCGCGCTGATGTGTCACAGGGGCCTCCCTCGTCGCGCTGGAAGCTCTGCTTCCAGCGCGATTGAAAAAGAAATGCAAAAGCATTTCTTTTTCAATCACTTGGGAGGCCCGGAGGGGCTTCAAAGGGAAGGAAAAGTATTTCCTTCCCTTTGAAGTCCCTCCGAGGGTTTCAAAAGCCGGATTGCTTGCAATCCGGTTTTTGAAACCCCACTAGACACCAGGGATTTTTTTTTTTTTTCTTAGAAATTGACAAAAGGGAGCGACCCCTTGGGCAAGGGTCGCTCCCAGGGGGGGCATTTTTTTGAAAAGGCCTTTTCTGCCCCCCCTGGGGGCAGATCGGCCTTATTAGGCCGATCTTCCCCCAGGGGGGGCAGAAACCTCTAGGCACCAGGGACCATTTTTTTTTTTGTTCTTTTTTTTTTTTTAGAGATGGGGAGCGACCCATCAGGCAAGGGTCGCTCCCCTGGGGGGCAAATTGTATTTAGACCATTTCTGCCCCCCTGGGGGCAGATTGGCCGATTTTAGGTCAATCTGCCCCCAAGGGGGCAGAAACCACTAGGCACCGGGGATTTGTTTTTTGGCGCCAATGTCACGCAGGGGGAGCGACCCCGTAGGCAAGGGTCGCTCCCGGGGGGGGGGGTGGGGGTTGGGGGGGCAAATTTATTTTAGGCCATTTCTGCCCCCCCGGGGGACAGATCGGCCTATTATTAGGCCGAACTGCCCCCAGGGGGGGCAGAACACTCTAGGCGCCTGGGCAATTTTTTTTTTGTGTGTTTTTTTTTTGTTGTTTCTTTTTTTAGAGATGGGGAGCGACCCATCAGGCAAGGGTCGCTCCCCTGGGGGGGCAAATTGTATTTAGACCATTTCTGCCCCCCTGGGGGCAGATTGGCCAATTTTAGGTCAATCTGCCCCCAAGGGGGCAGAAACCACTAGGCACCGGGAATTTGTTTTTTGGCGCCAATGTCACGCAGGGGGAGCGACCCCGTAGGCAAGGGTCGCTCCCGGGGGGGGGGGGGGGGGGCTGGGGGGGCAAATTTATTTTAGGCCATTTCTGCCCCCCCGGGGGACAGATCGGCCTATTATTAGGCCGAACTGCCCCCGGGGGGGGGGGGCAGAACACTCTAGGCTCCAGGGCAATTTTTTTTTTGTGTTTTTTTTTTTTGTTGTTTCTTTTTTTAGAGATGGGGAGCGACCCATCAGGCAAGGGTCGCTCCCCTGGGGGGGCAAATTGTATTTAGACCATTTCTGCCCCCCTGGGGGCAGATTGGCCAATTTTAGGTCAATCTGCCCCCAAGGGGGCAGAAACCACTAGGCACCGGGGATTTGTTTTTTGGCGCCAATGTCACGCAGGGGGAGCGACCCCGTAGGCAAGGGTCGCTCCCGGGGGGGGGGTGGGGGTTGGGGGGGCAAATTTATTTTAGGCCATTTCTGCCCCCCCGGGGGACAGATCGGCCTATTATTAGGCCGAACTGCCCCCGGGGGGGGGGGCAGAACACTCTAGGCGCCAGGGCAATTATTTTTTGTGTTTTTTTTTTTTTGTTGTTTCTTTTTTTAGAGATGGGGAGCGACCCATCAGGCAAGGGTCGCTCCCCTGGGGGGGGCAAATTGTATTTAGACCATTTCTGCCCCCCTGGGGGCAGATTGGCCAATTTTAGGTCAATCTGCCCCCAAGGGGGCAGAAATCACTAGGCACCGGGGATTTGTTTTTTGGCGCCAATGTCACGCAGGGGGAGCGACCCCGTAGGCAAGGGTCGCTCCCGGGGGGGGGGGTGGGGGTTGGGGGGGCAAATTTATTTTAGGCCATTTCTGCCCCCCGGGGGACAGATCGGCCTATTATTAGGCCGAACTGCCCCCGGGGGGGGGCAGAACACTCTAGGCGCCAGGGCAATTTTTTATTTGTGTTTTTTTTTTTTGTTGTTTCTTTTTTTAGAGATGGGGAGCGACCCATCAGGCAAGGGTCGCTCCCCTGGGGGGACAAATTGTATTTAGACCATTTCTGCCCCCCTGGGGGCAGATTGGCCAATTTTAGGTCAATCTGCCCCCAAGGGGGCAGAAACCACTAGGCACCGGGGATTTGTTTTTTGGCGCCAATGTCACGCAGGGGGAGCGACCCCGTAGGCAAGGGTCTCTCCCGGGGGGGGGGGTGGGGGTTGGGGTGGCAAATTTATTTTAGGCCATTTCTGCCCCCCCGGGGGACTGATCGGCCTATTATTAGGCCGAACTGCCCCCGGGGGGGGGGCAGAACACTCTAGGCGCCAGGGCAATTTTTTTTTTGTGTTTTTTTTTTTTGTTGTTTCTTTTTTTAGAGATGGGGAGCGACCCATCAGGCAAGGGTCGCTCCCCTGGGGGGGCAAATTGTATTTAGACCATTTCTGCCCCCATGGGGGCAGATTGGCCAATTTTAGGTCAATCTGCCCCCAAGGGGGCAGAAACCACTAGGCACCGGGGATTTGTTTTTTGGCACCAATGTCACGCAGGGGGAGCGACCCCGTAGGCAAGGGTCGCTCCCGGGGGGGGGGTGGGACTTTGGGGGGGCAAATTTATTTTAGGCCATTTCTGCCCCCCCCCGGGGGACAGATCGGCCTATTATTAGGCCGAACTGCCCCCCGGGGGGGGGGGGCAGAACACTCTAGGCGCCAGGGCAATTTTTTTTTTGTGTGTTTTTTTTTTGTTGTTTCTTTTTTTAGAGATGGGGAGCGACCCATCAGGCAAGGGTCGCTCCCCTGGGGGGGCAAATTGTATTTAGACCATTTCTGCCCCCCTGGGGGCAGATTGGCCAATTTTAGGTCAATCTGCCCCCAAGGGGGCAGAAACCACTAGGCACCGGGGATTTGTTTTTTGGCGCCAATGTCACGCAGGGGGAGCAACCCCGTAGGCAAAGGTCGCTCCCGGGGGGGGGGGTGGGACTTTGGGGGGGCAAATTTATTTTAGGCCATTTCTGCCCCCCCGGGGGACAGATCGGCCTATTATTAGGCCGAACTGCCCCCCGGGGGGGGGGGCAGAACACTCTAGGCGCCAGGGCAATTTTTTTTTTGTGTGTTTTTTTTTTGTTGTTTCTTTTTTTAGAGATGGGGAGCGACCCATCAGGCAAGGGTCGCTCCCCTGGGGGGGCAAATTGTATTTAGACCATTTCTGCCCCCCTGGGGGCAGATTGGCCAATTTTAGGTCACTCTGCCCCCAAGGGGGCAGAAACCACTAGGCACCGGGGATTTGTTTTTTGGCGCCAATGTCACGCAGGGGGAGCGACCCCGTAGGCAAGGGTCGCTCCCGGTGGGGGTGGGGGTTGGGGGGGCAAATTTATTTTAGGCCATTTCTGCCCCCCCCGGGGGACAGATCGGCCTATTATTAGGCCGAACTGCCCCCGGGGGGGGGGGGGGGGGCAGAGAACACTCTAGGCACCAGGGCAATTTCTTTTTTTTGTGTTTTTTTTTTTTTGTTGTTTCTTTTTTTAGAGATGGGGAGCGACCCATCAGGCAAGGGTCGCTCCCCTGGGGGGGCAAATTGTATTTAGACCATTTCTGCCCCCCTGGGGGCAGATTTGTCAATTTTAGGTCAATCTGCCCCCAAGGGGACAGAAACCACTAGGCACCGGGGATTGTTTTTTGGCGCCAATGTCACGCAGGGAGAGCGACCCCGTAGGCAAGGGTCGCTCCCGGGGGGGGGTGGGTGTTGGGGGGGGCAAATTTATTTTAGGCCATTTCTGCCCCCCCGGGGGGCAGATCGGCCTATTATTAGGCCGATCTGCCCCCTGGGGGGGGGCAGAAACCTCTAGGCGCCAGGGGAATTTTTCTTTTTTTTCTTTTTTTTTTTCTTTGTTTTTTTTTTTTTAGAGATGGGGAGCGACCCATCAGGCAAAAGTCGCTCCCCTGGGGGACAAATTGTATTTAGGCCATTTCTGCCCCCCTTGGGGGCAGATTGGCTGAGTTTAGGTCAACCTGCCCCCAAGGGGGCAGAAACCACCTAGGCACCGGGGATTTGTTTTTTGGTGCCAATGTCACGCAGGGGGAGCGACCCCGTAGGCAAGGGTCGCTCCCGGCGGGGGAGGGTGGGGGTTGGGGGGGCAAATTTATTTTAGGGCATTTCTGCCCCCCCCCCCTGGGGCCGGCTGAGCTACAGGCCAAACACCACAGGTAGGCACCTTGCAAAAAACACCTCTGTTTTCTGTGAAAAAATATGTTGTGTCCACGTTGTGTTTTGGGCCATTTCCTTTTGTGGGCGCTAGGCCTACCCACAGAAGTGATGTACCATTTTTATCGAGAGACTTAGGGGAACGCTGGGTGGAAGGAAATTTGTGGCTCCTCTCAGATTCCAGAACTTTCTGTCACCGAAATGAGAGGAAAAAGTGTTTTTTGGGCAAAATTTTGATGTTTGCAAAGGATTCTGGGTAACATAACCTGGTCAGAGCCCCGCAAGTCACCCCATCTTGGATTCCCCTGGGTTTCTAGTTCTCAAAAATGCACTGGTTTGCTAGGTTTCCTCAGGTGTCGGCTGAGCTACAGGCCAAAATCCACAGGTAGGCACTGCTTTTTATAAAAAAATGTGATGTATCCACGTTGTGTTTTGGGCCCTTTCCTTTCGTGGGCGCTAGTCCTACCCACACAAGTGAGGTATCATTTTTATCGGGAGACTTGGGGGAACGCTGGGTAGAAGGAAATTTGTGGCTCCTCTCAGATTCCAGAACTTTCTGCCACAGAAATGTGAGTAACATGTGTATTTTTAGCCAAATTTTGAGGTTTGCAAAGGATTATGGGTAACAGAACCTGGTCCGAGCCCTGCAAGTCACCCCTCCTTGGATTCCCCTAGGTCTCTAGTTTTCAGAAATGCACAGGTTTGGTAGGTTTCCCTAGGTGCCGGCTGAGCTAGAGGCCAAAATCTCCAGGTAGTCACTTTGCTAAAAACAGCTCTGTTTTCTGTGATGTGTCCACGTTGTGTTTTGGGGCATATCCTGTTGCGGGCGCTAGGCCTACCCACACAAGTGAGGTATCATTTCTATCGGGAGACGTGGGGGAACGCTGGGTGGAAGGAAATTTGTGGCTCCTCTCAGATTCCAGAACTTTCTGCCACAGAAATGTGAGGAACATGTGTTTTTTTAGCCAAATTTTGAGGTTTGCAAAGGATTCTGGGTAACAGAACCTGGTCCGAGCCCCGCAAGTCACCCCTCCTTGGATTCCCCTAGGTCTCTAGTTTTCAGAAATGCACAGGTTTGGTAGGTTTCCCTAGGTGGCGGCTGAGCTAGAGGCCAAAATCTACAGGTAGTCACTTTGCTAAAAACAGCTCTGTTTTCTGTGATATGTCCACGTTGTGTTTTGGGGCATATCCTGTCGCGGGCGCTAGGCCTACCCACACAAGTGAGGTATCATTTTTATCGGGAGACGTGGGGGAACGCTGGGTGGAAGGAAATTTGTGGCTCCTCTCAGATTCCAGAACTTTCTGCCACAGAAATGTGAGGAACATGTGTTTTTTTAGCCAAATTTTGAGATTTGCAAAGGATTCTGGGTAACAGAACCTGGTCCGAGCCCCGCAAGTCACCCCTCCTTGGATTCCCCTAGGTCTCTAGTTTTCAGAAATGCACAGGTTTGGTAGGTTTCCCTAGGTGGCGGCTGAGCTAGAGGCCAAAATCTACAGGTAGTCACTTTGCTAAAAACAGCTCTGTTTTCTGTGATATGTCCACGTTGTGTTTTGGGGCATATCCTGTCGCGGGCGCTAGGCCTACCCACACAAGTGAGGTATCATTTTTATCGAGAGACGTGGGGGGAACGCTGGGTGGAAGGAAATTTGTGGCTCCTCTCAGATTCCAGAACTTTCTGCCACAGAAATGTGAGGAACATGTGTTTTTTTAGCCAAATTTTGAGGTTTGCAAAGGATTCTGGATAACAGAACCTGGTCCGAGCCCCGCAAGTCACCCCTCCTTGGATTCCCCTAGGTCTCTAGTTTTCAGAAATGCACAGGTTTGGTAGGTTTCCCTAGGTGGCGGCTGAGCTAGAGGCCAAAATCTACAGGTAGTCACTTTGCTAAAAACAGCTCTGTTTTCTGTGATATGTCCACGTTGTGTTTTGGGGCATATCCTGTCGCGGGGCGCTAGGCCTACCCACACAAGTGAGGTATCATTTTTATCGGGAGACGTGGGGGAACGCTGGGTGGAAGGAAATTTGTGGCTCCTCTCAGATTCCAGAACTTTCTGCCACAGAAATGTGAGGAACATGTGTTTTTTTAGCCAAATTTTGAGGTTTGCAAAGGATTCTGGGTAACAGAACCTGGTCCGAGCCCCGCAAGTCACCCCTCCTTGGATTCCCCTAGGTCTCTAGTTTTCAGAAATGCACAGGTTTGGTAGGTTTCCCTAGGTGGCGGCTGAGCTAGAGGCCAAAATCTACAGGTAGTCACTTTGCTAAAAACAGCTCTGTTTTCTGTGATATGTCCACGTTGTGTTTTGGGGCATATCCTGTCGTGGGCGCTAGGCCTACCCACACAAGTGAGGTATCATTTTTATCGGGAGACGTGGGGGAACGCTGGGTGGAAGGAAATTTGTGGCTCCTCTCAGATTCCATAACTTTCTGCCACAGAAATGTGAGGAACATGTGTTTTTTTAGCCAAATTTTGAGGTTTGCAAAGGATTCTGGGTAACAGAACCTGGTCCGAGCCCCGCAAGTCACCCCTCCTTGGATTCCCCTAGGTCTCTAGTTTTCAGAAATGCACAGGTTTGGTAGGTTTCCCTAGGTGGCGGCTGAGCTAGAGGCCAAAATCTACAGGTAGTCACTTTGCTAAAAACAGCTCTGTTTTCTGTGATATGTCCACGTTGTGTTTTGGGGCATATCCTGTCGCGGGCGCTAGGCCTACCCACACAAGTGAGGTATCATTTCTATCGGGAGACGTGGGGGAACGCTGGGTGGAAGGAAATTTGTGGCTCCTCTCAGATTCCAGAACTTTCTGCCACAGAAATGTGAGGAACATGTGTTTTTTTAGCCAAATTTTGAGGTTTGCAAAGGATTCTGGGTAACAGAACCTGGTCCGAGCCACACAAGTCACCCCTCCTTGGATTCCCCTAGGTCTCTAGTTTTCAGAAATGCACAGGTTTGGTAGGTTTCCCTAGGTGCCGGCTGAGCTAGAGGCCAAAATCTACAGGTAGTCACTTTGCTAAAAACAGCTCTGTTTTCTGTGATATGTCCACGTTGTGTTTTGGGGCATATCCTGTCGCGGGCGCTAGGCCTACCCACACAAGTGAGGTATCATTTTTATCGGGAGACGTGGGGGAACGCTGGGTGGAAGGAAATTTGTGGCTCCTCTCAGATTCCAGAACTTTCTGCCACAGAAATGTGAGGAACATGTGTTTTTTTAGCCAAATTTTGAGATTTGCAAAGGATTCTGGGTAACAGAACCTGGTCCGAGCCCCGCAAGTCACCCCTCCTTGTATTCCCCTAGGTCTCTAGTTTTCAGAAATGCACAGGTTTGGTAGGTTTCCCTAGGTGGCGGCTGAGCTAGAGGCCAAAATCTACAGGTAGTCACTTTGCTAAAAACAGCTCTGTTTTCTGTGATATGTCCACGTTGTGTTTTGGGGCATATCCTGTCGCGGGCGCTAGGCCTACCCACACAAGTGAGGTATCATTTTTATCGGGAGACGTGGGGGAACGCTGGGTGGAAGGAAATTTGTGGCTCCTCTCAGATTCCAGAGCTTTCTGCCACAGAAATGTGAGGAACATGTGTTTTTTTAGCCAAATTTTGAGGTTTGCAAAGGATTCTGGGTAACAGAACCTGGTCCGAGCCCCGCAAGTCACCCCTCCTTGGATTCCCCTAGGTCTCTAGTTTTCAGAAATGCACAGGTTTGGTAGGTTTCCCTAGGTGGCGGCTGAGCTAGAGGCCAAAATCTACAGGTAGTCACTTTGCTAAAAACAGCTCTGTTTTCTGTGATATGTCCACGTTGTGTTTTGGGGCATATCCTGTCGCGGGCGCTAGGCCTACCCACACAAGTGAGGTATCATTTTTATTGGGAGACGTGGGGGAACGCTGGGTGGAAGGAAATTTGTGGCTCCTCTCAGATTCCAGAACTTTCTGCCACAGAAATGTGAGGAACATGTGTTTTTTTAGCCAAATTTTGAGGTTTGCAAAGGATTCTGGGTAACAGAACCTGGTCCGAGCCCCGCAAGTCACCCCTCCTTGGATTCCCCTAGGTCTCTAGTTTTCAGAAATGCACAGGTTTGGTAGGTTTCCCTAGGTGGCGGCTGAGCTAGAGGCCAAAATCTACAGGTAGTCACTTTGCTAAAAACAGCTCTGTTTTCTGTGATATGTCCACGTTGTGTTTTGGGGCATATCCTGTCGCGGGCGCTAGGCCTACCCACACAAGTGAGGTATCATTTTTATCGGGAGACGTGGGGGAACGCTGGGTGGAAGGAAATTTGTGGCTCCTCTCAGATTCCAGAACTTTCTGCCACAGAAATGTGAGGAACATGTGTTTTTTTAGCCAAATTTTGAGGTTTGCAAAGGATTCTGGGTAACAGAACCTGGTCCGAGCTCCGCAAGTCACCCCTCCTTGGATTCCCCTAGGTCTCTAGTTTTCAGAAATGCACAGGTTTGGTAGGTTTCCCTAGGTGGCGGCTGAGCTAGAGGCCAAAATCTACAGGTAGTCACTTTGCTAAAAACAGCTCTGTTTTCTGTGATATGTCCACGTTGTGTTTTGGGGCATATCCTGTCGTGGGCGCTAGGCCTACCCACACAAGTGAGGTATCATTTTTATCGGGAGACGTGGGGGAACGCTGGGTGGAAGGAAATTTGTGGCTCCTCTCAGATTCCAGAACTTTCTGCCACAGAAATGTGAGGAACATGTGTTTTTTTAGCCAAATTTTGAGGTTTGCAAAGGATTCTGGGTAACAGAACCTGGTCCGAGCCACACAAGTCACCCCTCCTTGGATTCCCCTAGGTCTCTAGTTTTCAGAAATGCACAGGTTTGGTAGGTTTCCCTAGGTGGCGGCTGAGCTAGAGGCCAAAATCTACAGGTAGTCACTTTGCTAAAAACAGCTCTGTTTTCTGTGATGTGTCCACGTTGTGTTTTGGGGCATATCCTGTCGCGGGTGCTAGGCCTACCCACACAAGTGAGGTACCATTTTTATCGGGAGACTTGGGGGAACATAGATTAGCAAAACAAGTACTATTGCCCCTTGTCTTTCTCTACATTTTTTCCTTCCAAATATAGGAGTGTGTGTAAAAAAGACATCTATTTGAGAAATTCCCTGTAATTCACGTGCTACTATGGTCACCCCGGAATTCAGAGATGTGCAAATAACCACTGCTCCTCAACACCTTATCTTGTGCCCTTTTTGGAAATGCAAAGGTTTTCTTGATAGCAATTTTTTACTCCTTATATTTCAGCAAATGAATTGCTGTATACCCGGTTTAGAATGAAAACGCACTGCAGGGTGCAGCTCATTTATTGGCTCTGGGTTCCTCGGGTTCTTGATGAACCTACAAACCCTATATATCCCCGCAACCAGAGGAGTCCAGCAGACGTAACGTATATTGCTTTCGATAATCTGACATTGCAGGGAAAAGTTACAGAGTAAAACGTAGAGAAAAATTGATGGTTTTTTCACCTCAATTTCAATATTTTTCTTTTTCAGCTGTTATTTTCTGTAGGAAACCCTTGTAGGATCTACACAAATGACCCCTTGCTGAATTCGGAATTTTGTCTACTTTTCAGAAATGTTTAGGTTTCTGGGATCCAGCATTGGTTTCATGACCATTCCTGTCACTGACTGGAAGGAGGCTGAAAGCACAAAAAATTGCACAAATGGGGTATGCCCTAGTAAAATGCCAAAATTGTGTTGAAAAATTGGGTTTTCGGATTCAAGTCTGCCTGTTCCTGAAAGCTGGGAAGCTGCTGAGTTTAGCACCGCAGACCCTTTGTTGATGCCATTTTCAGGGGAAAAACCACAAGCCTTCTTCTGCAGCCCCTTTTTCCAATTTTTTTGAAAAAAACGAAATTTTCCCTGTATTTTGGCCAATTTCTTGGCCTCCTTCAGGGGAACCCACAAAGTCTGGGTACCTTTAGAATCCCTAGGATGTTGGAAAAAAAGGACGCAAATTTGGCTTGGTTAGCTTATGTGGACAAAAAGTTATGAGGGCCTAAGCGCGAACTGCCCCAAATAGGCAAAAAAGGGCCTGGCACAGGAGGGGGAAAAGGCCTGGCAGCGAAGGGGTTAAAGGTAGAAAATTCAGAGGCAATTCAACAAGATATTGTTTTTAATGAGGAATACAGCTTGTACAGTGTTTTCCTTTCATACACCTTTCACATAATAGCAATGCACCTGGTTTAGAACGAGAGATAATGTACACGCAATTAACCACAAACAATTTAAACAGAAAAGCACAGTGATAAAAGTGTGCATTTGCATTTTAGCTTTCAAATATAAACTCCATGGAATCATTATTTGCACTGAGTGTTACATACATTGCATGCTGCTTATAAACGTTCTTTGCAACTGTTATGTATATTGGAATCCCAAGCATTTAATAAACCAATGGGTTTTTAAAAGCAGTTCATAAATAACATTTGCGGTTTAAATTGTTTCTCTTAGTCCCCTGAAATAGCTTGTTTTTTTGACTGTTTGTCCAAGATGAAACATTTGTCTTGGGAGCTTGATTGACAGTATCTATAATTAGTTTTTGTTTTCGTATTTTCATGTTATGAGATTTTTCTTTGCTTCCTAAATATAGTATAGTCTTAATATTTAAAAGCTATTGTACATAATTGTGAAAATTAGTGCGCATTAATTATTGCTTTTATGATACCTTTTCATCTTTGACTACTACTAAATCATAAAACGTAATTTTAATGTGTTTTTATTCTATTAGTCTGCATTTCCTTCGCAACTTTTACAGTAGAGTTCTGATAGTCCAAGGAGGTACTTCAGACGTGTTCGATATCTGAGATTCTTCATAATTTCAAACACTGGTATTTTCTCTATGTTCATAAAGGTCAATAATTATCATTCTTGCTCAAGAATATTCTATCCAACCTTTTCTATGATTAAGAAACCAACACATGCAATGTCACAAGCGCAATGCACATTTAAATGTTCAAGAAAACAAAACGTCTAAAAGTAGAAAATGGAAATGGCAGGAGGGCAGTGGTAATGTACTGGAAAATTATATTTTATCTGCAAATATCAAATTACACGTGTGCTGGGAACGTGTTGTATGCCCAGTGAAAGATGTGTGAATTCATATTGATCTGCTACATCCTCGAAAGAGTACATCTTTCTTAAAAATAGGTGACTGTGAGGGCAATGACAGCTCCTCACCAGGTTATAAAACGATCATAGTCACCACTGAAGGGACGCGGTGAGAGGGTATTTGAAGCTCCTGCTGCATTGGTCTTCTTGGGATTTCAAGGGTCTTCTATCTATATAGCCTTAAAGTTGAAAGCCAGCAGTGAGCACTCTACGAACACTGTAGTCGCAAACAAAACATGTCGTGGGTGAATTTCTGAGATGTAGGTCAGCCCTGGTGGAAAATCTCAGTTCCTGACCCATGCTTGATACTCCCCTGATACTCACACATTTGTGAAAGATCTGGAGCAGTCGAAGAGAAACACGCTGATGCTCAAATATGCTAAGTTTTCACGCTGTGCAGCGCAGCAACCAAATATGATGCGGTGCACAAAAGGAAACCACAGCACACCATCTGTACAAAGATTGAAATGCTGGTGTCACCCCCTGAGCTGGCATACATGCAGGCTGCTTGTATGATGAGCACCATTGCTTCGTGGCACCTAGGTGCGTGCTCGCTGCTTAGCATAGGATTTGTAATGAAAGCATATGCTTCCAATACAAACTCCTAGGTATAGACAAATACAGATGGTTCCCAAGCGCTGAATCCGTGATGTGCATTGTAGCACTTATAAAATGCAGCAGTTTCTTGAGGAAATCAGCACATTCTTTTATTTGCGCCTGCTTCCAATAGTATTTAGGGGCATATTTATGAGAGGCTTGCACCACTGGAGTGTCACTTTTGTTGACGCTCAGGCGGCGCAAGCCTTTCAACCATATCTATGAGGCCTCGCAAAACCACTTTGTGTGGCTTTGCGTGGCCTCATAGATATGGAGTAAGACAAAGCAGTACAAGTGGCTCCCACTTTGTGTGGCTTTGCGTGGCCTCATAGATATGTAGTAAGACAAAGCAGTACAAGTGGCTGTGTTGCCTTACTCTGTGTCAGGGATGCGTTCCATGGGGATTGCAGTGGGTTTTCCCCAGCACACCCATGGATTTTGATGCTGGCCCAGATTTACTTATTCACGTAAACCTACGTCAGCACCAAAACCTTACGCCTCCCAGAGCAGGCATAACAAGGAGAAATATTTTCATTTCTCTTCGCTTTTTCCTCTATGTGTGCGCCATTATGCAGCACACATAGAAAGAGGAAAAGGCCTAGAAGTGTGTCAGAGCATCACTTTACACCAATTTGTAACGTTCACTGCGGAAGAACATGATATCTTTTGGGTTATTTGTCTGCTTCTGATGCCCCAAGGCACAAGGGCATGGTTTGAACTGAAGAGGAATTGATTACAGTTAACTAATATATGCTTAGAACAGAGAGCTATTCTCTAATAGTGCTTACATTTACAGTTCTGTCATTTTGTTACGGCTTCTTAGTGTTATCAGAATGGTGGCATAAAGGATGTCTAAATAGGGACCTAATACCTGAGTAGTTGGTCAGAAAGGATTAGGATGATGACTTTTCAAGGAAGCCTGGATTTTATTGCCTTTAAGCATCTCTCTGACGACCGTTTGCCCATCTTTATCATGACCTGGGAACCCTTAGCAATCCAGTACATAATTTCACTTTTCCTTGTCAGATGGAAAACCCCACACTCTACCTCACATAGAGAAGATGGGCACCGAAGAAAGGTGTAGTAGACTGCCATCTTGCATGCCTATAGGCTTCCAGCAGAGCGAAGGTGGATGGTTTCCAACTCGCTCCTCTGTCCCCTTTTCCCTCCTCTTTTTATACCTTGGTTGGCATCTTTCTTTTTTTTTTTTTTTTTTACTAAATTACATATGTCCTTTTCATAGCTTCTTTCATTTTAAAAACCCTGTTTACAATAGAATATATCAAAACCCACATTCCATTCCTTAATGTTTAGGTGTGGTTTTGATAGTAGGAAATATTTGTCTCTTCATTAGTTTGAAAGGGGATTGTTTATAAGTCAGTATCACATGAGGATTGCTATGATCCCCGATAGGCAACATACCAAACATGAATTTCTACAGACCAGTCAAAGCTGCAAACATGGAATGGACTAATTTAAAACATCTTTCCTTACTAGAAGTTACTTTATTCACAGGAGATATCCCGTGAAACTGTTTGAACTGGAATTTCTTTCTGATAATCATTGTATTAGGATGTCAGCCTGTGAATTTCACACACTCTTTGTTCTAGTGCTCTATCAAATCCTAACTTTGATCAATCATGGCTCCCCTATTATCGTAATGCTTCCATATCTTTTGCTTCTGCGTGCATCGCTTATAAAAAAAGAGAATTTGCCCTTCAGTGTTGTCGGGATGATCCGTACAAGATCACCTGAGTAACTTCTCCATCCCTGCCATTTTCCTTTGACATTTTTACATTTTTAGTACAGTTTGGGTACCCCTGCTCTCTATGAAACCTCTTACAACTTGGGCTTCCCGGAGGAATAGTCGATGCTTCACTGGTCTCCATGTTCCCTAATTTCTTAACGATTTTGTACATAGTCTGGCTAGTGGCAGCATTTTAGTTATTTGTTGTGCAGTATCTGCATCTGGTGGGATACCTTCTGGCCATCCCTCATTTATTAAGTCTAGTTAACAGGAACAAATGATGTCCTTTGTTTCTCCTAATGAATATAGATGTTTGCAAACAATATGTATATGGAATTCACAATGATGAGTGCAACCTTTTGAACATGTGCATTGAGAACATAGCTCATTATCGCCTTCAGTGTACCATTCATAGCGGTTACTCTCAAGTGACTATGAACATATTTAGACAAGACTAATTTGTATATGGTTTGTCTCTTTCTGTAGCAGCACAACACAGTGAGCAAAAATATTGGACTGGAATGACGTCCAGGCGATTAATTCAAACATTCAATTTATCCCTTTTTTGTCTTCTCATAAACTACATGTTGCTATTCTGATTTTGGGGGATTCCTTATGAATGTTATGATTAAATAATAAAATCAAATAAAGCCTAAATATGCAATACATTTCACAGTTTTCTGGCAACTTCAGCCATGTCTGGTTACAGTTGAAATACCTCAAATTAATTAGTTGTTTAAGGGTTTTTTAAATTATGTTGTTAGAAATTGGGTTTCTGGTTGACAGAGGTAAGCACTCGGATCGAGCAGAAACCACAATCCTAGCCAGAGTCAGTGTCAGGAAAACCCGAATTTAACCTGTGTTCACCCATTGGTAGCTTGTCACAGAGCAGTGAGGCTTAACTTAGAAGCAGTGTGTAAAGTATTTGTGGAGCACTTCAAACAGTAAAACAGTGAAAACACCACACAAAATGATTCCACACCAGGTTAGAAAAATAGATCATAATTTAATAAATGAAATGACTAAAACACCAGAAATCCAATAAGTAGAACTTGAGTTATTAATTTTAAAGAGGAAACGGTAAAATAGCGCTTAAAGTAATACATGTCAATCGGTAATATCTTGTCGCACTGGACTGGAACAAAGTCAAAAGTTCTGGCCGACTGCGATGGAGCGACGGCTGGCTACAGGGACCCAGTTAGGCCTCTGAACATAAGTACCTTAATCCTGGTTGCAGCAACCTGCATAGCAAACCACACAGTAGAAGTGATGCATCAAGATTCTCTACGCAATGGTCGCAATGCGTTGATTCTGAGATGCAGCATGCAAGTTACTGTAATGTCGACGTCAAGGATCCAGGCACCGGGGCTTACGATGCGAAGACTGGGCATCGAGCATACGTTAAGAAGTTGAGGCTTTGCCTCGGTTCTGATGAGTGCATAGGCTGCGATGCGGACTTTCGGCATTGAGGATGCCATTGACAGGGATGCAAGGACTTTGCACCAGGAAAAGCATTGCAGTGGTGGCTCTGAAGGCGATGCACTGGTTCTGTTCCACATAACAGCGGCAATGCATCAATTCTGCTCTCTAAAAGGATGCGTTGGTTCCACTGGAGCATACACCTCTCGCTCACTTCCAAAGGTCAAGGATTGGTGTGGCACCACTTGACAGAGCAGACACACAGTTGGCAGAGTCTAGGTCCAGGAGCAGGGTTATTGGAATTCTTTTAGGTCCCTGAAACGTCGGTTCAGGAGACCGGTCTTCTAGCGCTTGGAGTCACTCTGGGTTCAAGAGATGCTGGTCCAGTTTTTCCCATACAACCAGGGGAGCAGCAGGCAGAAGGTCACCTCAGCAAGGCAGGCGTCCAGCAAAGCAGCAGTCCAGCAGTGTGGCAGTCCTTCAGCAGCACAGCAGTCCTCCTTCCTGGCAGAGTGATCACAGGTCCAGAAATGTACTAAGCTGGTGGCATCAGAGAACCAGTACTTACACCCTGTTGAGCTTTTAAATTGGGGAGACTTCAAAGACAAGCCTTTGAAGTGCACAGAGATCCCGCCTTTCCTGCCCTGGCTCCAGACTCACTACAGGGGGTTATGCAGCCCCTTGTGTAGGGATAGGACACAGCCTATTCAGGTGTAAGTGAGGCTGTGACCAGCTCCTCCCTCCCATCCTACCAGGATGGCCCATCATGCAACACCTAAGCTCTCAACAGTGTGTGCCTGTCAAGAGGTAATACACAAATCCCATCTGTCACCCACCCCAGACAAGTGATCAGAAACTGGCAGCAGGTGTCATGCACTTACCTAGTTCCAAACCACAGGGACAACACTGAAGCTGATGCTGGACTCCCACTCTCAATCAGGAAGGAACTGGAACCAGGGACAGTACTCCTAGTTCCAGGTCACTCTCAAAGAGGGAAGGGGTAAAATAATAAAATAACACTTGTGGTACTGGTGCACCTCAGCGTTGGTGCTGCTCTGCCTAACAGGATCGTCATACTGGGACCTTCTGCTTTAGTAGAAGGTGGATGTTTAGAAGACTGCAGTTCTGGTTATCGTGAAATGCAATACACTGGAAATAACAAAACAGACAATTACCTTCAATACATCATATCCCCAACACAGTTTGCAATACAATGCTTCAGTATTTCACAGTTACAGATTTCTTAATAATCATAACATGAGAGCAGATCAACCAGATACACCAATGGAATATTCTCGAACTTTCAAAGAAGAACTTGACATACTGGGTAGAGTTTAAGGAACTCGGCTGGTAAACTCAGAACATAGGTTGGAGTTAATAACACTCTCACAACTTCACTCGGTATATAGATTGGAATCAGACAGACTCTCAGGGAAATAGGAAACCAGCATCCTCTAGGCACATATGTTGGAACACAAACTCTCAAGGTATGTTAGGGACCAGGGTTCCCTCAGAGATGGATTACACTCACATTTAGTAAACTTGGAACAGGACTATACATGGCACAAGTTTGGAGTTACTGACACTCTCAAGGTTGTATTCAATACATGGGCTAAACTTGGAAACAAGGCAATATATGAAACAAGGTTACTTCTCGGCACAAGGTTGCAGTTACTGTCTCTTCCAAGGTTGTGCTTGAATCATGGATTGGATTGAGAGACACTCCAAAGGTAGGCTAGAAACAAGGTTAAATATAATATATAGTTTGGAGTTGTAGGCACTCCCAAGATATGCCAGAAAATGCAGTTGCACTTGTTACAAGATTGGAGTCAGGTGCACTCCCAAAGCATGCCAGAAAAAACATGATTACTCTCAGTACATAAGTTGGAGGTATGAAGATAGTTCAGGAGACAGTCTCTAGTCCATGAGCAACACAGTTCAGAAGCCAAGACTTGTAGAGAGGGTCCAGATCCATGACGAGCAAAGAGGTAACAGGCGTGCAAATACTACTAAGTCAAAGTGAATGATGATACATTAAAGCACACATATTAACTAAATGATGCTAAGAGGTGAGCTCTACATCTAATCTAATAACTTGAATCAAAGTGTTAGACAGTAAGTTCAATATTCTTTTCCAAATGCAGCTCTCCAAGTCATCCAAGGCAACCATAGACTGTAAAGCAAGTAGTTCTCCTAAGTATAAAATCTGGTAGTGGGGAATCTTACTTCTAAAACCTGTTATTAATGGTTGCATCAATAGCACCAAATATGGCTTCCTTCACTAGAGCTTCTACCCGGTTAAAATATTTGCACCATCTCAAAGGTTTTAAACTGCTAACCCTTAATATTTCTAACTTTTGACCATTTCTTCACTGGTATCCCTCGGATACCAGGAGAAATCATGACTTCTATCACCAAGAAGTAGGATTTTAGTTTTATCTAACTTCTGGAGGTGAATTGGTGTACAGTCCATAAGTCTGGAAAAAGTGGGCTGATTTCAGAAGCCCCCTCAATTTATGCCCCCATTTTTAGCTGATACTGGTGTTTTCTGACTCTAACTGTGTCCTGGGCCCTGCTAACCAGTCCTGGGGCCAGAGTTCTGTTTAACTTGGTATACACAAATTAGGCCTAATTATAAGTGCCTCTGACAACCTACCTAGAAGTCCCTAGTACATGGTAGGGTATGTAGGCTTAGGGACCCCAGGGTAGACAGGGCACCCCTGGGTGCACTGCTATGGTACTGATGTCATTGTAAAGGCAGGCCTTACTGACTTGTAATAAGTTAAAAATTAACCCCAAATTCGACTTTGGAAATAAATGTACTTCGAAAGTCTCAAACTAGCTTATTTTTGCATTTAAGTCACCCCTAAGGTAGGCCCTATGTGCCCTCGGGGTTGGGTGCAATATAAATATAAGCAGGAACTTTATAAAAGATCATTTTTTACTTTTTAAGTTTATGTTATATAGTGTTTAAGTGATGCTGTATCATTGTACCTGCCTGCAATTTGAGAGCTTTGTTAAGTCGATATTTATTTTTTACTGCTTCAAAAATACTTATCAATAAATACAAAGTGTAAATGAAAGGTGTTGTTTAAAAAACATCCCTGGCAATTACTTGTTTTTTAAAACTAATATTTTTATTGCAAGCATGTGGTGATCATGTTTAAGTGTTGAATTGTTTTCATTTTGTTTCTTTGTCTTTTTGTTGTAGCTGCTTACAATCGAAAAGTAAAAAAAAGAAATACCAAGGCACCGTCTGCCAAGGCCATACCTATTAACTTTGCCAGTGCTTGTTATTAACAGGTTTCACAATTGCTCGCTTCCATGATTCATGAACAATACCACTTTCGGTCCCCCATCAAAAAAACTTTGCCTCAGTTGAGTGGCCCACCTGTCTACATTAGACTTAAACATCACTGCTGCTGCCAAATTGCCCTGGTCAGCAACTCATGAAAAGGCTGGTGTTTTGTATTGAGTGTATTGTGAACTGGTTTATTAATTCATCAAGTTGAAGTTGAGACATTTGTTCTAAATGTTTACTCTCTCATATGGTCGCAAGTGGTGGGGAAATTTGAGTTGCCTTATCTTTTTGTGTAATGTGTTTTCTGAGTGGTCAGTGGCCACTTACTTCACATTGTGCAATTCTAAAATTAAGAACATGATGGAAATACCAAATCTGAACAAAACTGTAGTCAATTGGACACTGTTGGTGTCCAATACGGAATGTTTGTGCTGCAGGTGTTTTTGCAAAGCTCTACCATTAAGATAGACCATCAAATTAAACGTCAGTGTTGCCCACCTAAACTTACAACAGAAAGGAAATTTAGCTACAGAGATGTTGTTGTATGCAAAACATCCTATAGTGAGAAACCAACTTGTAAATTAGCTAATTTCAAATTAAAGCCACCAGTGATCATTAGTAAGGAGTTAGGAGTGTAAGAGCTCATGTGGTGTACATCCTTTTCTAGACTCTTGAAATAATCATGACTTTTTTTACTGAAATCTGTAAAGGAAACATACACGTTCCTCAGAATTATCCTCAAGATACTTGCTATGTCCACCTTGCAAGCTAGGAGCCTTCGACATTCTATTTCAACAAACAACCTCTTCATTACCAGCTAGTTTTATGGATGTTCAAGTTATACAACATTTACCCAACTTTTTTTTTATTGGCTTCTTTATGACAGGAACAAAACCTTTGAGAATGGAAAGGTCGGATAGTCAGGGCTCTGGAAGCCATAGTAAATAACTGTGAAAAAACACCTTTCAAACAGCCTGCATGTCTTATCCACTCAGGATCTTATACTTTCCATATTAGAAGATGACAGCTGTTTGAACCCTCTCCTTATTAAAATACATCAACTAAATAGTACTTGTGAGAATCAAACTCTACACAAGCAAGAAGAGCAAAACGGTATTTAGTGAGTACAAGGCCATCCTAGGAGTGTTGTGTCTTATTGGGAATCACAGCTTTATAATTCTCTTTCCCCAGGGTGATATAATTTACTCAGCGACTGAAATGTACTCTTGATCCTGGGGATGGTGGAAGTTGATTGAACAATGGGCAAGTGATACCTGTGTAGGCAATACACCCAAATGATGACTTAAAACCAATGGTAGGTGCATGGGTGTCTGCAAGGGGGTGATTGACCCTTCCCTGGATTCAGGTATAGCCTGGTGTGCAGGCTCACTGCCTGTACTAGTACGGTCACGGCCCCTGACAAAAACAATCTGGGATCCCCCCCCCCAAAAAAAATTCTTTGTGGGCACCCCTGGGTGGAAGTAGGGTTGATTAATCTCCGCCTCTGTGAATATGCAAATCCCTAACAAATCCCTAACTCAGCTACTTCCTCCTTAACTTGCACAAACAAAACTTTAATAAATTTGAGAAGAATTGCAGCTTCATAACTTCTTGCCTAATAACATTTTTTACAAATCCGACTTTTAAGTTGGTAGAAGAAATGTCGTTTAATCAAGATGTGTGGTTAAATATAGACAGAATTTGAGACCGATTTAAAAGGCTAAGCCTTCTGGCCCTTTTCCCCTTTCTGCTTACACCAATGAAAATTGTTTGAGTGTGTCTAGATTACCAGAAATCGCTACACAGTGTGGACATCTGCCCCGAGGAGACAGTTTTCACTTAGTTAACTGTCCCTTGTTAAGAAAGTTAGGGGGTTATTACAACTTTGGAGGAGGTGTTAATCCGTCCCAAATGTGACGGATATACCACCAGCCGTATTACGAGTTCCATAGGATATAATGGACTCGTAATACGGCTGGTGAGTTATCCGTCACTTTACCGTCACTTTTCAGATGGATTAACACCTCCTCCAAAGTTGTAATAACCCCCTTAGTATTTTATCCATGTGGTTAATACTGGGGACATTTTACGTACTTGGTAAGACAACAGGGTGGAGCTTTCCTCTTCATCTGTTTGTAATAAAGAAGAGATATTATCAATTAACAAGAAAGGTACTATCAGAAGTAGTGCAGACAAAAAATAGACTTTGAGTCAGCTCTCATGGCCTTTAACGTTCATGTGTTTTTAATACTCTGTCGTTGCTTGGTTAGGCTGCCCATCTAGCATATTCCATTTCAAGAATGGTTACTTTGCCCCATTTATGTTCCTCTATGCTTGAGCGATTAAATTCAGCAGCTTTTTGTTAGACTGTAGGTGCAACATTATTTGTAGTTTCTAATTGGAAGCCAGTATGTGGTTTTGATTTGTGTAATTTGTTGATGTGATTATATTTGAATTGCTGTATCATTGTTTTTTTCTGAGAAGGTGCTTGCTGTTTCGATGCCTTTGACTGTCATAAAGCCAGAGTGCAATTCACAAATTTCTTTTCCACATTCATATGTTTGCTCTCATGATATGTTGTTTGATTGACGCTTTTATTCACAAACTAAACATGTGCGCCCACATTAAAGGTGCAACACAAATTGCTTATCTTTGTCAAACAAGACTAATTGTGAAATATTGTGCTGAGACTGCCTTTTCCTTTCTCCATTTACATTACCAACTTCTCCTTCTGACTCTTTCTTAACACTTGTCTTTGACTAGCCTAACTCTACTAATGCAGCCTGTTTGGCAAACGGGGACTACTCTCAGATTTCATATTTATGTAGCCGTATATCTGACATCATTATGGATTTTTCTTATGGGACAGCAGGAGCAACACAGATAGTTGTTCCAAGGATGTAAGGACCAGAAAGCGTCCTCTTAGGATATTCCTTCCCTAATCTGTGTAGGGTGGGGGTTAGGTGCTCTCTACTGACTGTCCTCCCCTGATAGAAATGACAGAAATCAGAACACTAAATGCTGAGAGGAACTAAGAAGCTGACCCCCAGACCACACAGGCAGCATTTCAGCATTTCTGGGGTACGGGTTCACTGTCTTAACTGACCAGTTCTCAATACCTCTGCTTAGATTGACACAGATGCTGGATTCGTCTTGTCGAAAAGTATCTGGAGCAAGGAAAATTAAGCTGCTCGAATGGCCTTGGCCCATTGAAGTATGCCTCAAAAGTAGGATTATTCTACTGCAAGAATCTGTTATTGAATCAGAAATAGCAATAAGGACAACACAGCAGGTCCTGGGGGTACATTCAATACAATAAACAAATGTCCTGCAGCATAATGTCTGCCTCCTCTGAAACATGTTCACATCTGCCAGTGGCATGACAGGGACGTTACCCATAAGAAAGGCATATGGACGATTTGGTCCCACTGAGCCTTCCACTTGGACGACACACTGGGGAATCAATATGAGGTGAAAACAATGCTACAGAAATTCTACAATACAGTAAGCTATAAGGCAATGCAGTGTGGATGTTGACCTCCTGTGCTGTGATAGCTGCTTTTAGAAAAGCATACCATATCTTTGTGTTTCAGCTATCCTTTGCTGGCAAAAAGAAAATATGTCATCTTTTGAAGATCCTTAATCTTTTTGCAAAAGGTCTACGCCATAAAATTCCTCCATGAAGAACTCCACCACGCTAAAATGTCATGCACACCTTTTGTAACCACAGTAATGTAATAAACTTCTTTATCTAAGACATATCTATTGTTTCCAAATGCAAGTTCACACAGCATAATTCACCAATGAAGTTTTTTTTTGTTCTTGCTTTTTTTCATATTGTTATCCAACTGAAGATGTTGCTGCACATATAAAGAAATGTTCACCATTCCTGTAACTTTCTATGTGCCATTTATGTGTATATTGTATTCTTGTTGTCCCTGGTTGCCCCGGGTAACTGCAATTAATAATGTCATGTTTTTTTGTCTTGCTTTTCACCAAGCTGGTTGCTGTCCCTAGAAACACCAAAGTAGAGCCTTAGTAACCCTTCAACATCCAACATTCAAATTGAGCATGATGTGTGGGTGAAGAGACTCTAATTTCCCACCTACGCCTCAGATCCTGGACAAATATCAGCAAACTGCAGCACTTTTAGATCTTCAGTCTCAGTGAGACTTCGCAAGTTGAAATATTCTAGCGTTGGTGCATTGACCTCATAAAGTTCTAGAAAACAGGAACAGTTGTTGGTAATCTCTCAAATGTATGCCTTCTTGTTCTTGCGTTGTCACCCTTCGCTACCACTACTCTTAAACAGGTGAGTGCAACAAGAGCATTCAGGAAATTAAACTCAGTGTTGGCTATATGTGCTTTACTACACAGTACATTATACATCTGTGGCAAGAGTAAAGAGCAGAGTAATTGCTGCAAAGTGATTTTGCTGTTAGTTTTCTGATGTCTCAGTTCTGCATTTGATCTTGATTGTTAGGATTAGATTAATCCACATATCCTTTCATGTTTGTGTTTGCGGTGTTCTGACTGACTATAGTCCATCAGCACCAGACCTCGCTCCTAGATACTGTAAAGGGTTGTCACACTTCTGTGTTTTATGTGTACACATTGACTTGCTTCTACTCTTGCCCTTCTGTGCTCATGGACCTCAAAAGCTATCTCATGCACTAGGTTAGGCAAATTGTCCACATCTTGGTAAAATCTTTAACATCTCGTATTTTTGCAATTACTTCATTACTTTCAACTTTGCACTGATCTAAGTGGGAGTAACGTAACCAGTCCTGTTTTTTTCTTTGTATCCTAGACTTGCGGTCTGGTTTTATAGTGTGTTAAACAGGTCTACAATGTCCTGAAAGCTTCCTTATTAAAGTCTAGTTTTAAAGAGGATACGTAAAATGTTAGACGTGTGTTTTGCAAGAGCAATGAAAGCGAGCAAAGATCTTCTGGATGACCCTTCTGTTGGGTGTACATCAGAGTGGGTTGGACTTCAGAATGTTCTATTTGGCTTTTACTCTTGAGTATTGCTGTTATTGGTTGTCTGATGGTCATTTTAAATTCCCAAAATGGTTCTGTAGTAAAAAGGCAACTGAGTCTTACATGTTGTCAATGGAAAATAATAACATAGGTGAGATAATTCCTCTAACTTGTTTCTTTTCTGAATGCAATCTTGATGGGATTCCCTAGATGTTGCCCTGGTGGAACTGGAATGGGTTGACATTTGGATGAAAACAGATATCTGGTAGGGAAACCCTCTGATTATGTTTGAATATCTTTAGTTTAAGTACAAATAAATGAGATGACGTAGAGTCTGCTCAATTGTGAATGGTGTCTAAGAATGTCTAGAATAGTATGGATTGACCTCAAATAAGTTTATATCTGCATCAGCTACTGAAACAAGCACTGGTGAAGCCTATAGTTTTCTCCTATGCAAGAGCTAGTGGCTTTGTCAATGTGTTTTAGCCATGTTGTACACCAGCATGGCTGCTTTTCAGCAGGGCTAATAGTGGCATAGAGGAGAGTGTCATGGAGTGTAATAGAGTGGAGTACAGTGTAATAAAGTGGAGTGGCGTAGAATGTCATGTATAGAGTGGAGTCTCATAGGGTGATGTACACTGAGGAGGCATATAGCAGATTGGGCTGCTGTAGAGTGCATTGGCCTAGAGCAATGATCTTCAAACCTTTTAATGTTGTGCCCCCTCAAATGAAAAAAATAGCATTGGGGCCCTTCCAAATTTTTCATAATTCTTCTATTACATTTGCAGTGTTTAAGTATGTATAGACATATTTAAGCATTTAAGTTCTGATACAGTTCAAATAAATGATGTCAAACATACTATTCTGGTCAGACAGGCCTTACTAACATGTAAAAGTATCAAGTGTGATTAGAAGTGAGGGTGGGGGTTTTGAAGAGTATTTGGAGTCCCTTCCTTTAGATACATACTTCCAGCTTGGATATAAATGACAAAACATGTTATTGATGGTCCATTACAGAGCGGTTTTCAGCTTGAAACAAAGCCCTGTTAGCAGCATAATGCTTCTTTTGGCCAGAGCCTGGTGCCCCGCTGAGATCACTTGAGGCCTCCCTAGTGGGGCCCGCCCGCCAGTTTGAAGATTCCTGGCCTAGAGTGTTGCAAGGTATAGTGTCGTAGAGTGCAGTGACGTACACCGCAGCAGCATAGAATTCAGTAGCGTTCCTATAACTCATTCCCTAAGTAAGTGTAACTCAAGCCCTCCCCAGGCACTGCTAATTACCTCACATATTACATTGCTCATAACATGTTCTATGATATCATTGATGTGATCACTGCAGCCATCTGAAATTACATCATTGATAACAACACTGTGCATGGTGGGGGCTCAAGTACGCTCTCAAATAGGTGAAATAGTGTAATGTTTATTTCTCCAACATTGTGTTCATCTGCATTAGCACAAAGCAATGCGCTTCTGCAATAACCTTCATCATGAGTTACAAATATTAGTATCAAAATATGACATACGTGAAAACATTGTCATAAAAACAAACAAACCAGAATCTGGGATTACAAACACATAACAGTGGCATCCATCTTGCAACATGGAAATCAAAATTCAAAACCATAATTCATCACACAATTTCATTTCAAGCACAATATAATGGACTTCACTGAAATACTTTCATGTTATAAATAAATTAGTGATCATCGCACCCTAGTGGGCACAAATTAAAGATATTACTAATAATCAAAATATAACCATTGTATGTACTGCAATATAGTTGCACTGTCCCCTTTTTCCCACAGCTTCAACTGTACACAACTGTATAAATATAATAAGTGAAGAGAGTGCACAAAGGCTTTCACATACATATTTGTATCAATAATAATCTCATATGGATAATAGAAGTCATCACTTCAAAATGACCTGAACAAATATGGAAAATTAGTTATATAATATTTAAACAATGTAGCCTTATTTCATTCAATCTTGTGAAATGCAATAATCAATAAAATGACATACTGTTCTCCACTCATGAAGTGCTATTATTCCCCACAATTGGCCAATATAACATGATAAATCCACATAATATTGGGTCAATCATTGTATATAACTGAAACAGTTTGTAAAGTGTAAGATCAGATAAATTTAATTTCACTGGAATGTTATTGTTCTAGTCAAGTGGGCTAGTTTCATGTTCAATTGCATACACTCCTCAAGTGGGCAAATACAAACGTTGTTACTCAACATTCCCGGTTTGTTGAAGTATATAGCCCAAACATCCTGCTGTGCCCTAATTCTTTTGCACAACCTTTGGAAGCGGTGGTAAACAAGAGGGAGCAACATAACCATAATCCAACAAAAAATAATACAAAAAAACTCATTAGCTCATCATCAATTCACAGCTTGTTCAGTAGCGTTGGATCCCAGAAGCACTGAATAACTGAAAGAAATGTTAAAACCAATGCTAAAATCAGAACCCCATGAAACAATAACCTGTACATAGAGATTCAAAGGTAATAGCAATTCAAATTGTCACATAATATAAGTGTACATATAAATGTTCATCAGTATTCAACTCACTTGAGATATTAGTGTTCAGGTCAACAATGTACTGTGACTCCAGTTTCCTTAGTAGTCACATCCTATCCCCGTCCAAGATATTATATTCCATTCTTTCAATTGAAAAGCATCTCAGGAGTTTCTTATTGCTCGCATGGTCCTCTGTAAAGTGGTATGCCACATGGTATTGTTTGTCCTAGTGAGACATTGAGATGAATGGTACTTCCCATATAACATCTCTCACACGGGCATAACAATACATAAACAGAAAAGTCTGAATTACATGTAGGATATTTAATTATATTTTTGCGCTTATTCTGCCTAGATACCTTGCAGCTTTTCACATTCAAATGGCTCAGGTATGCTTTACAACATCCACATTATTAGAACAATCTTAGTGGTGGCGATTAGTATTCTCATTCAAGCTCCAAATGTTGGTTACACTAAGCTTATCCTTCAAAGATTTACACCTCCTAAATGTAATGGAGGTATTGTTATCAAGTTCTCCTCTTAACCATCTTTCAGTAGACAATACTTACCAAAGCGTAATCACAATTTTCCTCACATCTTTAGCATTCTGACTAAATGTTATAATACATGTAATCCTGCTCAATTTTCTATGTTTTATTAAATGTGAGTAGATCTCTCTAAGTGGTGGGTGAAATATTCCATTACACTGGAGGAATTGGCATAATTTTGTCAACTTAGCATTACTCTTGTAATGTGGAGTTCAAGTCAATGTCAAACAATTTGTGTGCGTCGATTTTTTATGTTAAGTTGGTGAGTGAGATTTGGTGTCCCGTAGTGCGATTTTCAGTTGCTAGGAGGACATCCAGTAATATTTTTCCAAATGCAGGAGTTTGAGACAATTTATGGTCAGAAGGCTGACACTAGAGTAGAAAATCTACTCGAGGGGTAGCAAAATCAACTCGAGTAGCTGTGCCCTCTGGCATGCTGTGCAGCGCTACTCATGCTGATTTTTAGCATGGAACATGCTCCCGGGGCAAAATGACAGCGTCAGCAGCTCAATGTGCCTATTTTGGCCCATTGGCAGAATTGCACAGAATCTTGCTGAATTTTTGTAACTCTGAGGAATTCCGCTGAGTCAAATTCCCTGATAATATAATATTTTTAACTCTTTGCAAGGCTGATTCTAAGCGCCCCTTAGGGTCCACCTTTCCGTGACCTTCTTTGTCATTTATCATTCATCATAGGAACTACAATTATGCCTAGCTCTGAGTAGTTTGGCATAGGGGATGATACAGATTAAATTATTGGGATGGCTGCTCCGAGCACGGAGAACACTAGTGCCAGCTGTGCTCTTTCTAAATAAACTGGTATTCAGTTTCTCACCCTTTACCTACACATGTAAGTCAAAAAATCCATGCCTATACTACTGAGAGTATTAATGAATGTCAAATTCAAACCATTCTGATTTAGTTCTCTGACAAAATCTAAGGCTTCCTCCGCCCTTCCATGTGACTAATACATTGTCAATATACCTGATTTAGAGCATGACAAGCAAGTCCAATCCTCCTTCTTCAGACAGCAGAGCAATCCTTCTTCTGAATCTTCCACAGGTCCAGGAGTGTTCTGATGATAGGTTCTGAAGGTGCCACATTTACACCTGGTTCCAGCTTTTGTGTGGGAGAACTTCCTGGCCTTCTCTCCAAACTGTTTCTAATCAGTTTTTCCACTTCCCTTGAGTTTGGCTCCAAACTGTCTAGGGTGACAAACGCAAGTGCAGGTCTGGTGTTAGGTTCCTTTTTGTGTGCTGCAGGCAGGGTCATTTGAAGTGTATTCTGGGCAGGGCACAGCCCCTCCCCAGCCATCCTCTCTGGAACACTCACTCCTCCACACATAGGCCACTTTTATCCCCATGTTTGGAAGGAATACATAACCCACAACAGGGGAGTCATTCATAGTTATGTTACCCTGGACATTGGCAGAAGGGCACATTTGGTTTGGGAAGACAAATGCCAAACTTCTAAATGTAGCTTTTTCATAATAAAAGCTTAAAATTCAACTTTACCCTGAAAGAGTTTAGAAATTTTAAATTACAATATAATTAGTAGAAGACGTATTTCTCTATCTATTTCCAAACTGAAGTTATCACCTATTAAGTATAATGAGATAACTCAGTGTCTATATGAGAGATATCCTTTCAACAGTAAAAAACAACTTTAGGAGTAAAGAGTACTCCTGGGGTCGTGGCGTAACCAAAAATGATGGGACCTCCTTGCAGAATGTGATGAGGGGCTGCTTAGTCTTTCATGTCTCACAGATATTCATTGGCCTTGGGCTGGATGAGGGTTTAGGGGCCCTCGGAAGGGTTGGGAGCCCCACTGTACCACAAGAGCTGCAGGGACTGCGTTATATTTCTCACCTGGCATGGACCATGCCTAATGGGAGTGTTTGCAGTCGTAGTAATTTGTCCAAAGTACCTTTGGAACGACTGTCAGATGGAGGAGGTTAGTACAGTCAGTGTGTGATGTCACTGAGGAAGTGACACCAAAGCTATCACTTTATTTTGAGAACAATTTAGATGGTTTTGGTGCATGCGGAGCAAATATCATGACATACAAGAAATTGTGCTGTTGCTTGAAGGGGGTGAAACCCTACTCAAGCAGCAACCACAATTTGTCTCAGAGTGAAGCCAGGAGCAAACCCCAAATTAATCTGAGATAAACCTTCGGTTACCTTAGCATAGAGCAGACAGGCAAATCAGAGGCAATGTCTAAAGGACACTTCAACACTGCAACACTTTAAACTTTAAAACAGTGACAACACACCATAAAAGGATCCCACAGCAGAGTTAGAAAAATAGAGCAATTTTTTATATATAAAACAAGACAAGAACAAATCCAATTAGTAGAACTGGAGAAATTCAATTTGAAAGGTTTTAGCACAAAATCGCACCTATAGGCATACATTTCCAACTGTGGACATCTGGTCAGTGAGACCGGGACAAAGTCACAAGTTCAAGATGACTGTGATGGAGCGTGGGCTGGCTACCAAGACCCAGTTAGGCCCACTGAACAAAATAACTTAAATCCTGGTTTGCTGAGCATTGTGAGGATCTGCCTCAAAGATGTGTTGTGCATCTGAAGCGGTACGTCGGTTCTGAGATGTGGCAAGGCTGCGATGCAAGGGCCTGCATTGTCATCGAGGATCCCATCAACGAGACTTGTTATGAGAAGTCCCATGTCGAGGATGTGGTGCACAGTCAGGGCGATGCATCTGTTCCAAAGAGCTGTGGGGCTGCGATGTGGAGTCTGACATTGTTTTCGAGGCTGCTGTCAACAAGGGATCTGAGGGCCTGTGTCAAGCATGTGTTGTGCAGTCAGGGAAATGTGGTGGTTCTGAAGAGCTGTGATGTGATGCAGGTTTTTGTGATGGGTTCAATCCATGAAGTAGCGATGATGCATCAGTTCTGCTTGGGTTTGCGCAGTGCAGCAGAGGAGATGTGTCAGTTCTGCTGGATCCACAGAGACTGGTAAGCCCCTTAATCCCACTTTCAAGGGCCTAGGGCTGGGGTGGCACCACTTAGCAGGGTAGGCTCACAGCTGGCAGAGTCTAGGTGCAGGTGCAAGATTGATGGAAGACAGTTATGTTACTTAGGCTTCAGATCAGAAGGCCACCTGCCAATAGAAGTCAGAAAAATGCCAACTTTCTAAAAGTGGCATTTTCAGAATTATAATTTTAAATCTGACTTCTAATTTAACTAATTTAAGAGTTTTTCACTACTAGGACGTGTAAAACTGAGTACATGTCCTACTTTTTAAATTCATTGCACCCTGGCCTTTGGGCTGCCAAGTGCTTTCCCTAGGGATGACTTAATGTTTTAAAAAGGAAGGTTTGGGCCTGACATAGGGTTCATTTTTCCAAGTCAAAATGGCATTAAAATGCACACATGCAGGCTGCAATGGCAGGCCTAAGACATGGGTAAAGGACTACTTCTATGGATGGCACAATCAGTGCTGAAGACTCACTAGTAACATTTAATTTACAGGCCCTGGGAACATGTGGTGGCACTTTACTAAAGACTTACAAGTAAATCAAATATGCCAATTGGGGCTAGGCCAATGTTACTATGTTTTAAGGAGTGAACACATGCACTTTACCACTGGTTAGCAGAGGTAAAGTGTGCAGAGATCTAAGGCCAGCAGAAATGAGATCAGAAAAATGGAGAAGGCAAAATGTTGTGGGAAAGACCACCCTAAGGCTGACAGGTTGCACAACATGAATCCAGTTTCATTCATAGTATGTCAGACTAACTAGTGATAGTAGCAGTAGGTGAGCCTTTGAAGGCTTCATCTTGGCTTAAGGCAGGCTCTGGCATGGCCAAAAGTCATCTCTGACTCTCAAGCCAAAAAATGAGCTGAGCTGTGCAAGAGTGACAGACCTCAGCACACAGGTCTTGCAGAAATCTCTCCTCTAAAAAGAGAGTTCTATCCACTGTCCACCTTACATACAAATCTCTTCAGTGAATCATAGGGCTAAGGGCACGGCTGAGTGACCTGAACAGTGGGGCGGAATGTATCTATTGTGCCTTCATTTGTCATTCAAGATATTCTCAATCAAGAAGTATTCTATCATGGAATCATGCTTATACTTCTTACTGTGAAAAATACACCCTCTCTTTCTGCCCACTTCATTATTACCCTCAATGTCCCCTCCACCTTTCTATTAAACAGTGCTCGGCTTTTACTGGATATATCTAGGTCCTCATTAAGAATAACATTGACAAATTCCCCCCTATCACTAAAGAGAATGTAAATTCTGGAAGGCACACTGCCATTTCATAGAGGGGGTCAGCTTTGTCACTATTTGAACCGTAAAATCCTGCACAGGTTAGCTGGCCCTGCAGCCCAGAATACTTCCCAACAATCCACCTGCCGGTTGAGTTAGTATTATAACTAAGCAGTCCTGCTTCTGCTTTCCTCTTTACAACTATTAATACCACCCTTGTTTAAATCCCTGATTCCTGCAAACAAATCACTTGATGTACCCAATTTTGTTTGAAAAAGGGAGCCTTACACCCCGATGCGGTCAGGTGGGTTTCTTGCAAAATTACTTCCTAGGCGCAGTAGTCCTCTAAATACTGACAAATTAACCTCTGCTTCTTAGCAATTCATAAGCCATTAACACTCCAGGTTAAAACTGTATTTCTACCATGCCCCTTAATCTTGTTTATCTGAATACCATGCAAATTTACACAAACCAGGCAGGCTTGTCTCATATCTCCTAGAGTACAACTTAGTGAAACATGTTGACTATGAGGCTTTTTCTTTTTATACTTTTAATATTTTTTTCATTTTTCCCAATATGCTCTCAACCCGTGCTTTTCCCACTGGAACCCCCCTCTTCAACCATGGCATATTTTACCTGGGTTAATTGGGGCATTGCCCTGTTACTGGTCTTTTTAATATATCCTTATGCGTTCTTATCTTAAAGAGAAGTTTAAGGAAAGATTTTGTGTCCCAGTGCCCTTCCAGGAGACTTCTTATGGTCCAACTTCCTTAATGTTGAATTATTAGGCTTATTATATTTAGTGGGAGCCACTCGTCCCGCCTCCTGAGAAGTATTCTTTGAAAAATTACCACTATAATCCAATGTTGAGCCTTGCAAGGGCCCCCCATGTGTGTGCTGGGGGCATTTAATCCACCTTATTGCAGTAAGGCATGACTTTTCTAGGTAGTCCCCTTCCTTAAATGCCCCAGTTCACAGTCAAAGGCTCAGCTGGCGTCCACTGATCCCATATAGTCTGTATTAGGAGACCAGGACATACCTTTTTAGAGCTGGCAGGTAACAAATACTACTCCCCCAATTTATCATTCCTCTGCTAGAGTGAGCTAGTTCCTCTCCCATGCTGACATTCTTCGTGTTGTGGGGCTTGCTAGACCACCTTGCATGTTGTAGCGTGCTGGAACTTGCACTCCACACACTCATGCTGCCTCTTGTAACCATAGCCGGGAAACGTGTAAGCAGACTCCTCCCACGATGCACTAAGAGAGCTGCCTCCATCCACACAAGACTTGCTCCAGGCTAGCAGGTAGATTCATGTAAAATAAAATGATAGCTACTGGGGGTATGGGATAATTTCCAAAAATTCCTTCAGATAAGCCCAGGGCCTGTAAATGAAAAGCTACAAGAGGGCCTATATCACTGATTGTGACACCCACTTAAGTAGCCCTTTAAAACATGTCTTAGGCTTGCCACTGCAGCATGTGTTTGTACGGTTTTTAACTGCCATTTCGACCAGGCAAAGTAAACTTTTTTGCCAGACCAAAACCTTTTTTAATAGATATACGTCACCCCCTAGGGCAGTGGTTCCCAACCTTTTGACTCCTGAGGACCCCCAAAGAATTATTACTGGAAGCTGGGGACCCCCCGCAGTTTGTATGATTTAATTTTCAAACATTAAAAAAGTAATTCGCAAAAAATATAACAAGTACACACCAAACAAATACTCAAATTACTAAAGATAAAATTCTTTTATATTGAAAAAATATGCAAAAATCGAAACATTTTACTGGGAAGGTTGGTGCTGCATCTCGGCAACTACCTTTTCAATGTTTGGTTTTATATAGGAAAGGTGAATCCTCAGGTCAGATTCTATATTTCCGGAGAGATTTCTGTTTCTTATTTTTTAGGTATGCAAGATCTGAGAAAGCTTTTTCACATAAATAAGTGAAGAGGAAAGGAAGTAAGCCATAAGGGCCTCTCATCTCTCTCTAGCCTCTCTGTCACATGTACTTCATTTGTTTTATAGCACCTCTCATACCATTGTAGGGTGTCAGGGCACTTTACAGGGGACTACAAGGTGTAGGATTCACATGTCATCCACACTGGTAGGCATTTTCTAAGAGTGCTTGGTCCGGCGAAGCACAAACGTAGGATTCAGAACACAGCACAGTGATTTGCGATGACATTAGCACAGTGCTTAATTTGTAAATAAAAACGTGCCGGTGCCCAAAGCCCTCCTCTTAAACACACAGCTGCTGCAATTAAATGTGGGTACACGGAATACTGAGGCAGCATAATCCTAAAGCCATCTCAGGACTCTTCAATCCATATAAAACCACTCCCTGCCACTTCAGCTCACTCTAGCAGCTTTCTACCTTCTCCCTTTGTGACACTTTTTCGTTTTTTCCTTCCTCCGTCTTTCCCATAAGTGTCTTTTGCTCGCAGCAAATGCTTGAGGCAGAAGAATAAGCCCTGGCCCTCAAAAATAAGTGCCGGTGCTCAGCACCGGAAACAACAAGCACAAATTAAGCACTGCATTAATAAGAATGTATTTCTACACAAGCAAACCTTTTTTAGCTGCATAAGGTAAATGGAAGACTAGGAAAAAAACGACTTTCTAATTTGTGCCATGCGGTTTGCATTCAGCTCTTTAATGGCAGTTCACAGCTCACTGTGCTAGATTACGATTATGAAATGCATATTAACAAAATAATCTCTGTGACAAAAGCAGTAACGCACTGTGCCATGCACATAAAATACTGTTCTTTGCATGATACACATTCTTTGCAGCAGGCATATTAACCATCTGCGCTACCTTTAAGTCAAAACTGCCACTGCACAAAACTCCCATCTCTCTCCAGCAGATACATTAATCACTTCAATTAGCTTGACGCTTTTATTTTTGCAGTACAAGGAGCTTTGCAGTGCGTTTAAAACTGCTCAACAAAGGAAGTAATAAATATGAAAACACGCACGCATGTGTTTGTCAGAGGCCCCAGCTGGAGAAGTGCCTTCCTCCCAGCTCAGGCCTGCGGACCCCCTGGGAATGTGTCACGGACCCCAGGGGGTCCGCGGACCACAGGTTGGGAACCACTGCCAGAGGGCAGGGTGAAATGTATTTAAAAGGTATGTAGGTACTTACAGGTTTTTGATGCCCTGGTAGCGAAAAACTCTTAAATTCATTGTTCACTACTGCATGGCCTACCTCTCGTATAGGATAAAATTGGAGTTACCTTATTAAATTTTATAAGTGCCATTTCTACATGGGAACAGGTCATCAGTTCATGTTTGGTGTTGATGGAATTTTAATGTAAAATCCTAACTTTTGATGAAGGCAGATTTAAAAAAAATTGAAAGTTGGAATTTTCTTACCTTAGCGATTTGGTGACTGCAGCCGGTTCCTGGGTCACATGGCTTGGTGTAAATGAAAGTTGTGCTTTTTGTGTTTCTCCTAGACAACTACACACAATAGGGAGCATAAGTGTGCTTGTATGACCCATCACTGACAGGATGGGAGGGAGGAGCGAGGTACAGTCCTACTTACACTTGAATAGGCTGTGTCCTGCCTCCACACAAAGGGTTGCAGACCCACTGTTGTTAGCTTGGAGTCAGGACAAGGAAGGCAGGATGTCTGGGATCTTCTAAGAGAAACTCTAGAATCTTCTCACACACTTCAAAGGGCCAACTGGATATAAATACTGGATTTCAGACATCACCACTTCAGTACACTTCTGGACCTATGGATACTGTGCCAGAAAAAATGACTGCTGCTCCGTTGAAAGGACTGGCACTCTGAAGGACTGCACTCTGCTCGACTACTTCCTTGCTGTGCTGACCTGCTCACCTCCTGCATGGGTGAGAAAAGATGGACCTACATCTCTTGATCCCTGAACCCCAGTATTAGACCTGTCAGCTTTTGGAGTGGTTTCCCCTGTGTTTTTGGCATCCGACCTAATGTTTTGATCCAGAGCTGAACTTCGTTTTTGCTGGCTTTAGGACTCTGGGCACTTTACCTCTACTAACCAGTGCTAAAGTACAAATACTCTCTGTCCAAATTGGATTGGTAATTGATTTATCCATAATTGGCATATTTGATTTACTAGTAAGTCCCTAGTGAAGTAAACTAGATGTGCCCAGGGCCTGTAAATCAAATTCTACTAGTGGGCCTACAGCACTGATTGCCCTGTAAACAGGTCTCAAACCTGCCACTGCAGTGTCTGTGTGGGCAGTTTGGTACTGTCAGTTTGACCTGGTAAGTGTACCCACTTGCCAGACCCAAACCTTCCCTTTTATTACATGAAAATCACCCCTAAGGAAAGCCCAAGGCAGTTCCATAGGCAGGATGCGGTGTATTTAAAAGGTAGGACTTGTTCTGGTATGTTTTACATGTCCTAATACTGAAATACTGCTGAATTCGTTTTTCACTATTGCAAGGCCTATCTCTCCTATAGGTTAACATGGGATTGTCTTGAAATATCTTTTAAGTGTAATTTTCGATTGGGAGACGATAGAGATATGGAGTTAGGGGTCTCCATACGCACAATATAAAAAAATCATCTTTTGGTGAAGTTGTTTTTTAAATTTTAAGTTTAAAATTGCCACTTTTAGAAAGTGGCCATTTTTTGCTACACCATTCTGTTCCTCTGTCTGGCTTTTGAAACATGTCTGGGTAAGAATGACAGTTGGACTGTTTGTGAACAGTCACACAAAGGGAGATGAGGTGTGCCCTGCATATCCTGATGGATCTTCCTGAACTAGAGTGGTGGGAGAAGCTGACACTTGCACCTGAATAGGGATGTGCCTGTCCTTACACAAAGCAGTCTCCATCCCCCTGGAGTTTGTCTGGGGCCAGGGTAGGAAAGTCAGGGTCTTGTGTACTACAAAGACTTTGCTTTGAAGTTTGTTCTACTTCAAAGGCAGAAATGAGTATAAGTCCTGGGCCTCTGAGACTACAACTTCAGAACACTTCTGGACTGAGGACATTCTGCCAGGGAGAATGCTGGATGCAGTAGGAGGAACTGCCACTCTGCCTGTTGCCTTACTGTGCTGGCCTGCTGCTAGCTGCTTCTGCCTTTGGGAGTGAAAGGACTGGACTCTACATCTTGCTTTCCAAGGTTCTCCAAGGGCTTGAACTGAGCTTGCCTCCTGTTAAGAAGTCTCAGAGACATCAAAGACTTCATCTTCCAGTGCCTGGGCTCTTCTGCTGAGAGTTCTGACTTGCCAGGTTGTGTCAAATCTAGTACCTGAGCCCTTGGAAGTGGAAGCTGGTGACTTAATGAGAAATCCACGCACTGGGCTCTTGCGGCTGAAAAATTGATGCAGTGCCTGTCTCACGGCTGCGGGTTTGACTCCTCTCCTGCTTCAGTGCGGATTCATCTTTGCTGTGCATCTGGATTTTCCAGGCATCAGCCGTTGGAGTCACTTTTTTCATCGACACTAAACCACACGAAGGATTCCAAGCCTCACCTTTCCTGCGAGGAAAAAAATCGCTGCATCGCCAATCTGGTGGGAAAAGAATCAATGTATTGCTTGCTTTTCCAATGTATCACCTCCTTTGCAGCCCGTATCATCTTTGTTTTTGACGCATCCAAGGTACTGTGTGTTACAAGGATAAAACCATAGATTCTTCAAGATTAAGATTTTTTTTAAACCTTAAAAAGTGATATCTCCACTTGTGTATGTTGGATTTTTGACATTTTGGTCTTGCTTAACTCAGATAACTATTAGCTATTTTTCTAAACTGGTGTTGGGTGATTTGTGGTGTTTTCACTGTGTTACTGTGTGTGTGTACAAATACTTTACACATTGCCTCTGAGGTAAGCCTAACGGCTTGAGCCAACCTACCAAGGGGTGAGCAGGGGTTATCTTAGTTGTGTGACTTCCTTACCCTGACTAGAGTGAAGGTCCCTACTTGGACAGGGTGTAAACTGACTGACAACTAGAGACCCAATTTCTAACACCTAGACTGACTCAAAGGGCTAGTTGGTTGGCCTCCTTACTTGAGCCTCAGGGACAGAAAGCTCTAGCTACTTGCACCTTCACCTGGACTCTGCCATCTATGAGTCTACCCTGCCAAGTGGTGCCGTCCCAGTCCTTGACCTTTGGAAGTGGGCCTATGGTTCTCTTCCAGACTCTGTGGAACCGAAGTGACTGACGATTCTCCTGCTGCACAGCGCAACCCCAAGCAGATGTCAGACTCAGCATCACAGCCTTGCTGCTCCTCAGAACTGAAGAACTGCACTTACCCCCTTTATAGTTTTGTCTTTGATATTTATGCCTCGATATGGTGGCACAACTATATTTACCATTCTATAAGCTGCACTACAACACTACTTAAAGTGACTGGATGTTTAGCATGGCGTATTATACATATAAGGCTACTCCCAAGCCATGATTTGCAAAAGTCATTGAATACTTCTTTTGTATTGATTAGAGCAGTGTGTGATTTCAGTCACTGATTGTACCTTGAAGTCTGTCTGTAGTCACACTGAGAAAATATGTAGTGGTACCTCTACCTGAAAATATTTCCGATTAATTTACCCTGTTATTGTTGATATGGCTTGCAGAGTCACATGCCATGACATGATTCCTGATAGCACTCTGACAAGGTTGCTTTCACTTATTGTGCGTGGATTCAAATGGAGTTTGTGAAGTTGCCATCTGCCTGTGTCCTAAAAGATCTGCAGTTATTGGATTTCGAATATGTTCCACTAGAAATTGCCCCTTCTTAAACCCATGTATGACTTCCAGTACACAGCAGGTTTATTTCTGAGGTTCACCTGCGCTACGGCCTTGTAACATGAGCTTCTGGCACCATCGCCGAGGCTTTACTTTTGCTTCCTGGGGAAGTTTATTGCAGGTACCCCTTCCAGTTCAGGTGAACGTTTTTCACAGGTATCCAAAGTCCGATGCTACAATAAACAGTTCAGAACAGAATTACAGTGCCTTATTGGGATACCAGACTTTGCTTTTGAATTTCTGTCTCTAGCATTGATGCAATATTGTGTGAGCAATAAGATCTCCAAACATGCTCATAGTAATAGTACTTCTGGTGCCGAGCACGTGGACGTGTCATGATGCTGTGCTGTTTCTGACTAAAGCCTGAAAGCAACGTTGTACACATTTTCCACACCCACCCCTCAATGAACATTTCAGATCACCTGCATCAGGCAACAATGTACACAACAATGAGGCTAACTTGGCATGCAAACTTCACAAACAAATAAGCAACCACACAACCCATTTGTGTACCTGCATTACAACGTGAGTATGCAAAATCAACATAATGAGGCAGGGAAGATAAGTACTAGTATATTAAAAGGGAGCCTGTAATTCTGTATGCAAGCCAGCCTCTATCCTTATTACAGACAACCTGTGACAACTCCAGAAATGTCATAGCTGCTCAGCTGTAATAACAGTACAGTTTAGTTCTGGCATCATAATGCCTTTTGGTGTCATACAATAACAGTGGCAATTTAAACAGTGAAAACAAAAACTGTATTTTCCTTCCGCTCTCTTTGACTAGATGAGTAGTAATAGAGGAAAGGGGATATTTATGGCAACATGTTTAATTTTTGCATGCTTTAGTTAATTATAAGTAAGATATAGGGCCTCATTACGACCTTGGTGGAGGGGATTACGCCGTCCCATATGTGATGGATATCCCGCCCGCCATATTACAAGTTCCATTATATTCTATGGACTTTGTATCCGTCACTTTTGGGATGGAGTAATCCCCTCCGCAAAGGTCGTAATCAGGCCCATAATCTATGCATGCTTCTGCACATTTTGATCAACAACTTTTTTTTTTTAATCTAACTGTAATAAAGTGATTCTAGTATATGTTTACAATATATATTTAACTGCTTTGTGGTGTGTTATCTTTGACAGCACAGAATCTACTTTAATTCTACATAGCTGCAGGTGTCGTGTCGCTTTCATGAAAGAGCAACACATCTAGGGTCTCATTTACAAGAAACTGGTGCATCAGAATTGTTGCACCAATTTTCTTGCTCCAGCCCTGGAGCCCTTAACAACACCATGGTAGCTCTGTATTTCTGATACAGCGCTCCAAGGGGCACGTTTCTACAAATGTGCCAGAAATTCTGATGCATCTGTGATTCTCAACTGACGCATTGCTGGACTAGGGTCAGAACAATGATGCTTCTCCAGTAATGCAGGGAAGGCTCCATATTAAAAAGTCCTGTATCAATTTAACGCCTGCTCTGAGCAGGTATGACATTTTTTACGCAGTGAAACTGCAGTAAAATGTAGTAAATTTCACTTTGCCAGTTCTGTGTGACTTTTAACATGGGAACGCCCACCCTGCCTACATTACACCTGGTGCAGGTATAATGTGGAGCAGGGCTTTACAAACTGGCACAATGCCTCCAGTGCACCAGTTTGAAAATGTGATGCAGTGTCAGGAGCTGCTTGCGCTGCTGTAGCATTAAAAAAAAGTGACGCTAAGTTGGCGCAAGGGGCTTGAAAATAAGCCCCCAAGTATTTATGGAGTTTATGGGAAGGGTGATGGTATGATCATGTATTATAAGGAATTAAGTACACCCTGCCGTACATTATAACGATATTGCAAGTCACTTTGAGTTTCCATGGCCTTATAAAGGAATTTGGCCTTCAGCCTTGTTCCTCTATATGGTTATGGAACTCAGTGACTTACATGGGAACCTGTATTCCCTGCATAAAATCTTGTGTCGAATTTCCTTATTTCAGGTAACTTGGGACACCTTTAGTCACCTGTAATAATGAAATGACATAGCTGCTTCACAGTTATTACACTCTTGTTGTGAGGTCATAACACCTGCTGCCAAAGGTAGCAGCCATGGCGAAAGGCAGGTCATGGAGCACATTTAGAACTGTTTAATTAAAGTAACGGAAAAAAATTGCTTTTCATCTTTTTTTTTTCCTCAAATGAACAGTGATGAGTGGACAAGATATTTATGGTAACGTTTATTTTTTGCACAATAAACATCAGTACTAGAAAAATAGAATCTCTCTGCGTTCTCCTATGAATCCTAACCCTTAATGTTTATTTTTTATCTGGCGTACCTTGAAGTGATTCTACTATTTTTTGTAACAAGATAGTAACTGCTTTTAAATGTGTTTATTTTCACAATAGAGTCTGCTTTTATTCATCATGTCTGCACCCACAATACATCTTTCATTCGAATGAACAATACATCAAAGGGTTTAAGTGGTTTGCAGGAAGGGAGATGGTGTTAGCATGCATTAGGAGGAATCAAAAACCCTCTGCTGTATATATGAAGGATAGTGTACGGTATCTCAGATATTGCACGTCATCTCTCAGGTACATGACTTTATAAAGGAGCTCGGCCTTCAGCCTCCTTCCACCATATGGTCAGAAGCCCTCTGCGAGGTGCCATATCCTTATAATGTACAACAGGAGTTTCTTTACCCCATATTGTATTGGTGCACATTTACCATTTAATCGGTTACATGCATAATAAATGAGGATTTAAAGGGTAAAACGTGATTTGAGAAACATGGACTGAAACCAAAAAATTTTAGGGCGGTGTGCTAAATTTATAGACTGGTGAAGGTTAAGCGTGAGTGGTGGATTACAAGCTAGACCAGACCCCGACAAGAAAGATACATACATATAAACAGCATTGTAAAGCGCAAGGGGAAACAGAAAAAGGAGAGAGACAGAGAGCGAGAAAAAAAAAGGGAGCAACAAATAGGAAGCTAGAGAGCTGCACAGATATAAAGGAACGAAGAGTGAACACAAGGAAACACGAGGAAGAGGAGGAGACGAAACACAAAGACAGGAGAGAAAGAAAAACAGACATAGTGAGAGAGAGAGAGAGAGAGAGATTGAAATGTTGAGACATGAGATCCAGGGATGGAGAAAGGTAAAGAGGGACTCAAAAAGGGATGGCACGAAGATGAGGGAGGGAGGTAGGAAGGAAGAATTCCATCTTCTTAGCTGCTAGGGAACAATCTTGATGTAGGCATTCATTCACATGTCACCGGGGCTATCAAAGTGAATCGAAAAAAACGAGCTTTTCAAGAACTTCTGGTTAGGCCATCTATTAAAATTCGAGCTCTACAAACGGTAGCAGAGCTGCAGCCAGGAACACACTCCAGCGTTTTCTGAGTGCCAAATGAGACACAAAGCTAAATTGTGCGAATCATCTGGAAAGCAGGTTTCTCCATTGAAGTCCCGTGTATGTTAATGGCCGAGGGCTGGAAGCAGGCTCTGAATTTCGGCGCCTGGTAGCTGCTCTCTCCACGCACACTCTGTGAATGTTCGGGGCTCATTCCAAGCCCTCGGTTTACAGCTTCCCACCCCATTAGGCGAGGCGATCAGACAGGCAGAGTGCTCCTCTCTCTCCAGCCCCCGCTTATGCCCACTTAAAGAGGCGCTCCGGGGAGCGAGAGCTAGAATTTCCTGCAAAGGAAACTAGGGGGCTCGTTTGCCCCATCATCCTAACGAAATTATTCGCATTATTTCTGCTACATTGAGCGATCTAATTCCACCGAGATAGTCAGCTAATTGCTTTGGCAGGTAATTAGAACCGGTTTACAACGCAAAGGTTTTTTTCTTCAGTGCCCCTCGGATTATTAAAGTTGCTCTGTAAATTACACCCTCTTTGACGCTCCCACACAAAAAGAGATCTGTTCAGAGAGTTCTCAGCGACCTGAGCTCACGTGCGTGTTTTCCTTTTGGTTTATTAATAGCCCTGAATCGGAGCGGTAGTATTCCGTGGCACGCGATAATAGAATGCGTTTTGTTCATGCTCACTGAGTCGCTTTGGCTAGCAGGAAGGCGAGATGATCCCAGTATGGCCCTCTGTCTGTCCATTAAGGCTTAGGGTAGGCAGGTGCGGGCTGGGGCCGAGAAGGATTTCAAATACGGACATCTGCTCGGGACTGCTTATGCCTCAGAGTACTGCCGGCTCAGGTGAAGGCGATAATCTGCCCGACACTTATGGGAAGCAGGGATGGGTCCCTGGGAGAGTGTAACCAGGGGGCTTTTAGACCCAGTAGTTGAAAAAGGAAATCTATAAATAAGCATTTGCAAGGTTCATGTAACATTGGTTCAAATGAAAATAGTCTGACATGCCTTTTAAAGAAATGGGTTTCGAAATCCATAACACCGCAGTCTGTCGGAGTATCTACCAGTGCATCTCCACAACTGCCTGTCCCTTACAGTGCCTGAACGCATCCAATCCTCGCCTCTATTTATTCATCTCTCTCTCTTTGTCTCCCTCTCTCTCTCAAGGAATACATATATATATATATATATATATATATATATATATATATATCCGTATATGATTTTGTGGCTGTATAAGGAATATATACAGAATAGTTAGCCCACTTGGGCGTGATTGTTAATCAAATGTAATTTCAATTACTTAGTGATGTTTTAATTCCTTCATTTTGGTTATTTTGAAAAAATATTTGATCACAGAGGACTAATACGCTATATATTTATGAACTGTTACATATTCTCTGTTTAAAATAGGGGATATTTATAAGCACAAAGTCACTTTAAGTGTGTTTACAGTTTCAATGTGTACGTTACAGGTTACGTGTAGTTTTAGTTGTTGAAGCGTAATGAGACCGATCCCTTTTGTCAGTGATCAAGGTTGCGGCGCGACCAAAATGCATTTGACAGCAGACATGGAATAAATATTTCTGAGCAAAAAGCAAAGGTCGGAGCGTTTGTGTAAACAAAACAAAGGATTTGGGACAATATATGTATTGATATAACACCAGAGCTAAAGCATGAGGGTGTCCCTACCTTTTTTTCAGAGATTGAAGCTGAGTCCCAAGATGGCTGCCAACACTTCTTTTTTTAAGTGTTTGCAGCCAAACAGATCTCAGCATGAGATCAGAAGGGTTTGCGAACCTCCGCATTCCTATATATATACTATTTTTTTTTTTTATTTCATTTCTCAAAAACTAATGAAGGGATTTAACCAAACAACAAAAAGTTTGCTTTCTGGATCAGCAGTTACCTTTCTGCTAAATTTGATGGTCTTCGGTCCAGTGGTTCAGGTGCTATTCCTGTTCAATATCCCTATGGAAAAAAACATGAGGAAAAAGTGTTTTGGGACGCCCGCTTTTTCTCGGACCCCACTTGACGGATCACCCCAGAACTTTCTGGACAGACGCTGAAGTGAGCGTCACATTTTTTGGAAACTGCTGTGAAGATTCATCCCATGGTGCCAAAGTTATTACCAAAACAAAAAACCCTTTTTCTATAGAAACTATGGCCCTGATTACTACCTCGGGGGATGGGCTACTCCATTAAACAAACGTGACGGATATCCTGTCCGCCATATTACAACTTCCACTATATCCTATGGAACTTGTAAAACAGCGGCTGGGATATCTGTCACATTGGTGATGGAGTATCCCATCCCCCAAGGTCGTAATCAGGCCCTAGGTCCTAACTATAGATACCTAGTGGTGATCGCCACTAGCTAATAAATAAATATGTATATATATATATATATATATATGTATATATATATATATCATCATCATCATCATTATCATCATCAAGTAAACTTTATTTGGCCAAAGGCCATAAAAGACTTAAAATATACAAACAATATTCAAATATAAGACTGACTAAGAAGATGCCACAAAGTATCATGAGCATAAAACAAAGAAGAGTATCAACATTATCAACATGTCACAATATTACAATAGAAAACTGACTATAAGAGTGTCATAAAGTGTAGAGTGCATAGAACAAAGAAAGGTGTCAGCATGTCATAAATCATGGAAACCTGTCATCATCAAGAAGAGAGTTCAAATTAGACACAAGTTCATAATATCAGAGCATAAAAAGTTACTAATTTCATCATAAAACAAGATCATTACTTGTCAGGCTTGACAGGCCAGATTGCGTTTGCTTAAAAACGTGCTGAATGTAGTTCTTAATAGTCAGGCAGACACTGGAAGATGGGAGGGATTGTAAATATTGCATAGCTGTCTTAAAATCTCTATTATTTATATATTTTAAAAGTGGAAGTTTCCTAAAAGTGAGATAGAATTTGCAAAACAGCAATGAGTGCAAAGAAGATTGTGCAGACTAATTATCACACGGACACAGAAAAGCGTCATAGGGTGTCTGACAGGTTCAGGGAAAGCCACCATGTAATCACAATGGTGGTTGCCAGTGTGTAATTGTGTGTGTCAGAGTTACTATAAAAAGAACATTTTTTGTTTTGCTAATAACTTTGGCACCATTTGACGAATCTTCATGAAACGTTCCAAAAAATTGTTCATCCACCACAGTTCCTTCCTGGAAAGTTTTGAGGTGCTCCATCAAGCAGGAAATGAAAAAAGGGGAGATCCCAAAACACTCTTCTGCATGCATTTTTCAAAGGAAGAAAAAGAGAATGATACAGCCAAAACAGTTACACAGAATTACACCACATTTGGCAGAAAGCTAGATTTATACATAGAAACCTTGATTTTGTAATTTGGTGTAAATTTCTTTACTAGTTTTTCAGAAATCAATGTTCAAAATGTATTAATATATTAAAAGTTGATCCTATGGGACTCTCGCAGGAGCGATCTGATTGGTCGCGAGGGCTTTTTTCCCGTCAGCCAGCTTATTCTCTCGGAGTCTACCTGTTTGGCTTGTTGCAACATGAAAGAAAAGTTTTCAACCTTCATTATAGGGCATGTGGACACAGTCCCAATGTCCTGAAAAGGTAAAAAACTAAGAGCCAGATGTAGCAAAAAAGCAAATTGCGACTTGCAATTTGCGAGTCCGTGCGACTCGCAAATTGCAAGTCGCAATTTGCTATGCAGAAAGGTGTCTCAGACACCTTCTGCAACTCGCAATGGGGTCGCAAAGACCCACCTCATAAATATTTATGAGGTGGGTCGCAGTTTGCGACCCCATTGCGAGTATGGGCACTCACAGGGATGGTGGCCTGCTGGAGACAGCAGACCACCATGTCCGTGACTGCTTTTTAGTAAAGCAGTTGTTTTTTTTCTATCTGCAGCCCGTTTTCCTTAAAGAAAAATGAGCTGCACTTAGAAAAAAAACCGAAACCTTTTGTTTCGGTATTTTTCAGAGCAGGCAGTGGTCCATAGGACCACTACCTGCTCTGAAAAATTGTTTTTGTGATCATTCACAAAGGGGAAGGGGTCCCATGGGGACCCCTTCCCGTTTGCGAATGGGTTACCATCCACTTCAAGTGGATGGTAACTGCGATTTCATTTGCGACCGCTTTCGCTGTCGCAAATGAAATTGCATAGCATTGCGAGTCGCAAATAGGAAGGGAACACCCCTTCCTATTTGCGAGTCGGAAATGCATTTTGTGAGTCGGATCCGACTCGCAAAATACATTTCTGCATAGCGGAGCGGCTTTAGCGACTCGCAAACGGCGTTTTTCGCCGTTTGCGAGTCGCAAAACCCTTGCTACATCTGGCCCTAAGATCGTAAGGGGCAGGGTAGGGGTAGTCAGACCACCGAGCCCTTATGGTGTAGCTAGGCCCTGCAGTCCACCGAGCCCACAGCGGAGGTCGAATGTCTGTAGAGGGTGGGGTGCAGGGCCCAGGTGAAGGGAAAGTCATAGACTTCACATCCACTGCACATAGCTGAAGGCTGTGCACAGCAGTGTTTTACCCAATGTGGTCCATCACCATATGCAGGATGAAGGCCATGTGCTTTGGGGCTTGGTCAACTGCAGTGGATGGGGTGCAGTACCTAGCCAGAGGACAGGCCTTGCAGACCTCCCCTGTTATACACAGCCAAAGACCATCTGCAAGAGGGCTGCATGCTTAATGTGGCACTGGGCAAGGCCAGAGGCTAGGATCAGAGGCTTACTTCTGCAATGCACAGCCGAAGGCCATACACAGAGGGAGAAACCTGGGAGGCCCTATGGTTTACTCTTGCTGTGAACAGACAGAAACCAGGCCCTATGCCATTTCCAGAGGGTCAGACACCTGCAAAGGGTGGAGCTCAAGTCTGGCCCAGTGATCCACCCCCACTGAGCACTGCCAAAGGGCATGTACTGTGAGTGTCAGATACCCCTAGACAGTGGGATGTAGAGGCCAGGCACTCCACCCAATGCCCAGTGCTACACTTGTGGAGGGTAGGGGGCAGAGTCAGATGCCTGCTGTGTCCAGTAGGGGTCAGTCACCCACAGAGGATGGATAACAGGGTTTGCAGCCAACTCCTGTTGTGCAAATTTGAGGGTCATGAACTGGTTCAGATACATATGGTGGGTGGGCACAGGGCCTGGACAGAACCCAGGACCTGTGCCCACCCTGGGGGGTCAAATGCATGCAGATGGACAGGGCCTGGTTGGAGGTCACGCTTAACAACCCGCCCATTCTGCACACAGACGAAGGCCATGCACAGCGAGGGTGGGATGCCCATAGTGGGTAGTGAAAAGAGACTGGCAAAAGACACTCAGCCTTGGCACTCAATACGCCAAGCTGAAAATGATGCACAGACGGGTCAGACACCCACAGAACATGAGGCATATGCACATCTACTCCACCCCATATGACCAAAGGCTGTGCACATGGTCAGATACCAGTGATTGGTGAAACACATCCTGGCCCCACCCACATTCCACACTTCTAACAAACATGAGCAATGAGATTTGGACAAATAGGGTGGGTAGGGTTCAAATCTTAATGGGTAGTCAGGGTCTCCAGCCCATCCCCACTGCACATAGCTGAAAGCCATGTGCAAAGATGGTCTGACTCTGCAGAAAGTGGGGCATAGGGTCTGGACAGAGGCCACCCACCATAAGTGAGGATTGGAAAAGGCTGTATGCAGCAGGGATCGAAGGCGTGCTGGTAACACCAGCTTCCCACAGCTCAAGGTTATCAATGGGGTGGGTTGGATGCCATCGAAGGGTATGGTTCAGGGTATGGCCAGAGCTCATACCGTGCATCTCCCTCGCTACACAGAGATGAAGAAAGTGTGCAGTGTGGGTCATGCGCAGCTGAGGGTTGATTGCCGCCTGGCAAGAAACCAGGTCCTGAACCTCATAGCCACTGTGTACAGATGAAGGTTGTGTGCAGGGGCAGGCGCCCGAGGAGGGTGGGACAATGTAATTTGAGATATCATCAGTGATGTCATCAATTATGTTATTTAACATGTCATAAGTGATGTAGTGTCTGAAGTCATAAGCAGTGCATAACGAGGACATAAGTGAAGATTACTTTACTGAACAGTAATGAGGACCGCACTGGTTAGGTTGGGTACCTATTAGGCATTTTGTGCTATAATTTGGTCCAGAAGTAATTCTCAGGGCTGAATGGCTAGGTGTCCAGTCCCACTGAGCTATTGAGACTTCGAAGAAAAGGGTGAATGGACAAATGCAACAATTCACACAGAACTCAGGGTTCCGGTTCATAATGGCCAGCCTGCTCCGCACCATGCCACCTGACTATTTTGCACAAGATGGGGTTTCTCTGTCAGACTTAGGCAATGAAGCATTTACACAAAGTATTGTTTGGGCCTTGAGATTGTTGAGCTGCATTTAAACTAGTCCTATAACAATACAGATGGGGGAACTCTGGGTCACAAGGTGCCATCAAGAGCCTTGGCGGAGTCACTGGGCAATCCTAACTCATGAAGCGGAAATGGCAACAAACAATGAACGATGGGGCTGCAAACCTGATGATTTTAGGCCATAGGAGGCCCTGAGAAGAACACAAAACCGATCCCTCTAGCCCACATTGGACAGTTGGTATCCGGAAGAGTGGGTGCTGGCCTTAGTTTGCTCCATGTTGGCTTAGGCGCAGCAACTCAAGAACTGCTTGGGGCCACAGCCTCAAAGTGAAATGGCAAGCACCTGATGGTGAAATACTACAAAATACTGTGTTCTACAGTGGCTCTGGATTGGTTATAGCATGAATGCAAGCTTTTAGTCTTTAACAAATCTGAACACTAGGATTGCCTGTAAGCTAACCCTACCGGTGTACTGCCAAAAGGAATTTATCAATAAACTTGAAAAAGTATTTTGACAACAAATTAGAGTGTGAACCATTCTGCAACGTATAAGGTGTGTGTCTGTCACAAGGGTGACAAAGGGCTGGGCTGGAGACACTGAGCAGCTGCAACACCCTATTCTGCATCACAACCCTACCATTCATTTTTCTTTCCAGACTTGATGGCTATCTTACAGCATTCTGCTCCGTCAAGAAATCCAAGGTTGGGAATAGAGAGTGATGCAGTGTTGCCACTCTGTCTCTCAGGGCCATTCAAAGTTCTGAGTAATATAAGGGGAAACTGTAAGGCACTTTCTCTGCGGAGGCAATACCTTCAGCGAAAAACATTTAACTACCTAATTGAAAGGGGTGGAAGTCAGGAATCATTGCATGCCCTGAGATTTTCCTACTTCTCTTGACTCTCGGGCAGTCTAAACTGTTTACAAGCCCAGTTAAAACCCACTGTCTCATTTTTGTGCTTTAATGCTCTGGTGTATTCCAATGATTCACCTGCAGGTTACTGCCAGTTAACGTAGATGATGACAGACTTTCATACATTTAATGAGTTATTGAACATTTTCTATCGGTGGATTGACTTTACAATCGTTTGTGTCATGGTTGTGTTACACGAAAATTAGGATACTCTGTTCAAGGGTGATGTAGTTCTGTGCACTTCGAATATTTAAAGCTCAATGAACTACTGATACGGGATTCAAATGGTAGTATTGTTTGTGAAAGTGTCTTCGTGAGCCAGCCAGACCGGGCAGACTACACATTCCAGCTACGTAGAGGACTTGCTTTGGGGGAAATTACGTTGGTTTGTCTTCCGTGTTCTAACAGTGCACACTCTAGGGTTATTTTAGGTTCTCTCGGTTCATATCACATAAAGTGATCACAGGAAGTGCTAATGTAAGGCTGATTATTGTGTGTATAGTTGAAGAGCAGGGGAATACTATTACTTTAGTCAGTGGTAAATAGTTATTTGTCATAGGAAATGTAAAGGGATCTGCTTCTATGGACTGGAAATGTAGCTGAATTGGTTTACATATTTAAAGTATATATTGATGACAACAAAATGCAACAGAATAATATAACACGAAAAACACACACAAAAATAAAAACAAAACAAAAACAGGGCACAATACACCAAAACTGCAAAAACAGAACTCAACAGAAAAACCACATCACCCTGCAAATGCAATTCAACAAATATGCACAAATGTTATATCATACAGTAACACCTCTGTAAATCTGCTTTTGCAAAAAGGTCTTAAATGTGTTTGCACCAAGTGCTGCCTTACCACCAAGGACATGTTGTAGAATGCACTAGAACATCAACCAAAAATGTTTTGTGTGCAGATGGGTAGAGAGACTGCAGTATTTTTACAGTACAGTGAAGGGTGGGGCTGTGTGGCTGGACAGTGTGGTGACAACCTTATTAACTACACAAAATGTCATAAGAACTGTTGAATTTCACTGTTCCCAAAACAGCATGGAGGTGCAATTAAGAGAGAGCCGTTATGTCGATTCAGATGGCCTGATGTTAAACCGTTGGCTTGAATCAATGCATTTGTATGGTGGATGTAATTCCCATGACATATGGGAAAATCAAAGGTGTTGGACATCATTTCCCCTAATTCTGCATTTTAAACCATTGTCCCTTCTGTATAGATCTTAGCTTACACTAGATGATATTGTCAAGATTATATTTTAAACTGGATACACTCTCTGGGGTGATATTTTACATTGATGATGCCATTAATTATGTATAAGTATGTGAAGTTTTCTACTAATCTCGAGGGTTCTAATCTACAGAATATAGGTGAACCCTTTTAAATTATTGGTCTACAAATCCTATAGTCAGATTTACCAAGATTTTGTAACGAAGATGAGCCACTTTAGTGCCACAGCTCGTACACAAAATCCATCCCGAATTTTTAAAGCCATGCAAATCAAGATTTCCATGGCTTTGTGTTAGGATTTAAGCCTAAAGTAATGCAAGACAGTGAATATTACTGCGTTGAGTTACTTTGCATTCGGGAGGCATTGCATGGGAGAAGTATGGCTGTTACTGTGCATCCACCCATGTATTGACTCAAATCCATATTTACTAAAGTGCACAAACATGGGTTTATGCCAAAATGATGCACCTACCCAAGTCTGGCATAATGAGGAGGAATATATTTCTCTCTCCCTTGGAATACTTTACGTCGGGGGGTTACAAGGGTGGATTATGGGCATTCATGTGTATCTACCCATGTATTTTGATGTAAAGCTATATTCACTAAAGTCAGTAAAGATTGGTTTATGTCAAAATGGCGCTGCTACCTCAGACTAGCATAACAAGCAGAAATATCTTTATTTCTCCTTGTTACTTTCTCCATGCATGTGTGCTGCAGTCTGCAGCACACATCCAAAGAGGAATAAACCTCTAAGAAATGTTTTTTTCCCAAGAAAGTAACACTCCACTCACAAAAACGATTCTGACCACAACACAGGCACCCTTGCATTGTGGTGCTAGGAAGCAAGAAGTGTGCCAGCGCCATGAGAGAATAGAACTGTACCAAATTTGAGTAAATATGCTGCATTTCTACTCTCTCTCTTTGACGCAATGCAGCCCAGAAACCTCTTTTGCTGGTTTGCATTGTTTCAAAGTTTTGTAAATCTGTCCCTTAATTTGAGCCTTTACAGACGCAAAAATAAAAGAAACGTTGGTGGAAATGACTACGGTACTAAATCTGTATTCTTACAACAGATGGCGTATGTTTTCATAAACATACAGTGAGTAATAGTTTTCACTTTAAAACTGATATAGCAATCTTACTAATTTAAATGAAATTGTATAGGGGTGCAAGACTTCAGCTACAATATATTCACCAAGGACCGTAAAGTAAACCTGTGGCTTGCAGAGAATTATTGGACACGATGTTATATATTCCCCTGCAAGTTTTTACCAGATTTCAATGAAGTATTTGGCATGAGATGATAACAAATTTATTTTTGGAGTACCCTTGAAGCATAGTGACTTGTCCATGTCTTAGTTTATCATCAGATATCTTGCATTTTTAATATATTGCACGAAAATCATTCGTGCCAAAGCCAATAATTATGAATTTCGGTTAGAGCAAGACTACTCTGCTCAATTGATAGAGTCATTGTTCTGTTTAAAATGTGTGGTGGCTTTACACTCCACCAAAATATGAATTACTTCGCTTATTTAACAAAAAGAAAATGTGGTGCTAGCGGCCCGGGTGTAAGTAAACATTTATATAGGAGAGGGAAATATATTAATTTTACTAAAATAAAATATAAGGCTGTAATGTATATTGTAACCATTTAATAATGTTGAAAAAATGAACCCAAATGACCATTAATGCATGGAGGTGCAAACTTAAGCCAGCGATAATGTAGCTGAGGGCGACTCTTTGATTTACACACTGGATGCGAATCGTCGACAAGCTATTAGTGGCCTTTGAATGACTACTTAACTATCATTATAATCCATTTGGGCAGCCCTTGTCCTGATTCATTACTCGCTGACACTGATTATTTACATATTTTCTGGCCAAAGCGTTCTCAGTTGACTGTCATAATATTTGCATGATACAGCACTTTTCACTGCTCTGAGCACTGCGTCGTTATCACCATCTAATTTTGCCTTACCTTGATAAGAACCTAAACAGGTTCCATATGTGGCAATAATGAATGGTGTGGTTTCTGTTTTTGGAAATATGTTGGGAGGTGCCACTGTTGCCTTATGATTATATACCGAAGCTCCTCTCTACCACTGGGCTGCCCTGTCCCTGTGCATTAGGTACTGTACAGCATAGATCCTATTCCTGAGTGATGGGGAACCATCTAAGGACGGCAGTGTTGTCTGATACTTAATTTATTTGCTGAGACTAACAATCAAATCTGTCCCTGTACTTTAGAACCCCTCCAGGTGAAGAGTTTCTGTTTAAAAGTCGCAAATAAATGCTGTTGTCCTAGTTTACACATGAAAATACAAATACAAGACAGTATTATCCTAGCTGGAAAAATTAGATTGTGGCAAATACACTTTGCCAAGAATGTATGTCGGAACAACGCATGCCACAACAACGCATGCCTGAACAACGAGGTCGGAACAACGACCGCGTTGTTACCACTAATGCCTTTACCACGAATGCCTTAACAACGATTTTTCGTTGTAAAGGCATTCCTGGTAAAGGCATTAGTGATAGGCATGCATTGTTCCAGCATGCGTCCCCTCTGGCCCCCCACCCCCACCCCCACCCCTACAAATTACCACGACCCCCCACCCCCTCCCCTAAAACTCCAACCCCCCCACCCCACCACTTACCTGACTCGTTGCGTCATCCTCCTCAGCCGACTCCCTTGTTTGTGTCTTAACCACGCATGTGCGTTGTTCAGCACATGCGTGGTTAAGGCACAAAACAACGAAGTCGTTGTTAACGAAAGCGTAGTTCCGCTTTCGTTGCCCACAACTTCGTTGTTCCGGAGTCGGCCTTCAGGGCGTTTCCACTTTGCCAAATGTTTTGTGCCACTTTCAGGCAGCAAAGCTCTGGTTACAGAATGAGATTGGAGCTCATAAAAATACCAGTACTTCTAATATGATTTGAAACAACAATGGGAAATAGTTTATCATTTCAGGTGTGATTGAAGGGCATCATTGCATAAAATATCTGTGTACCCACATTCAACTTTAGACTATTTCTGGATGTCTGACGACTGATAACCATACAGCTCTCTGACACATTATCTACATATTCAAAAATGGATCTTAAAACGTTGGCCATTAAATATAGTCATCTTGTCATATTTGTTATCATTAATTAAAATTTAGGCATAACTCCATTTATTTCATTTGTTCTATAACTAGCGTTCATGGATCTACTGTATCAGGTAACCTTTTTCACAAGGAGATTATTATTTCAAATAAAGCCTTCTTGATATGCCTTGATTGTTATAAGTGGACAATCAAAAGTTTGAGTCACCAACCCTTCACAGCTTCCTTTTTGGAGTAAGTTGACTGTTTTTTTCTATTCACAAACTTCGAATGTAGTTTTACGTGGGGTAATTTTACGACTGGAGAGACTGTCTTTTAACTTGCGGAGTTCTCAACAGTCGTAAAGATTCTACATGCAAAACTGCACTCGTAGTTTGAGAATAGCAAACAAATTAGTAAACTTAAACCGAAATTGTAAGTTTGCATTTCAGAATAAGGAAATCAATACTTAAAGGCCCTGGCGGCCCTCGCAAGGCAGCATCTGCAAGCTATGCTGCACTTTTTTTTGTGGCAGGGCAAGGATGTGGCCTAATTGTCAGAGCTGCTGATTTGGGACCAAGTAAACAGGTTCAAGTGTCCGTGTCTCAACATTCTGTGATTCTGGGCAATCACTTGGGGCCACATGTATGAAGCATTTTCCACGTCGCAAATGGCGAATTGGGCCGTTTGCGACGTGGAAATGCTATTTGGGGTGCACAGACCAATTTTTGCAGTTCGGTAATCTATTTACCGAATCACAAAAAGGGGTGTTCCCTTCCTAATTGCAAGTTGCAGTCCCAGGTATGATGGTTTTGTAACCGCAAATGCGATCGCAAAACAATTGCAGTTAGCACCAGTTTCAAACTGGTGCTAACCCATTTGCAAATGGGAAGGGGTCCCCATGGGACTTCTTCCCCTTTGTGAATGGCAGCGAAAATATGTTTTTCAGAGCACTGCCTGTTCTAAAAAAATTAAAAGAAAACTTTTCATTTTTTTTTTTTTTAAATGCATCTCGTTTTCCTTTAACCCCTTCGCTGCCAGGCCTTGTTTTGCCTATTTGGAATAGTTCTCGCTTAGGCCCTCATAACTTTTTATCCACATAAGCTACCCACGCCAAATTTGCGTCCTTTTTTTCCAATATCCTAGGGATTCTAGAGGTACCCAGACTTTGTGGGTTCCCCTGAAGGAGGCCAAGAAATTAGCCAAAATACAGTGAAAATTTCGTTTTTTTAAATGGGACAAAAGGGCTGCAGAAGAAGGCTTGTGGTTTTGTCCCTGAAAATGGCATCAACAAAGGGTTTGCGGTGCTAAAATCACCATCTTCCCAGCTTTCAGGAACAGGCAGACTTGAATCCGAAAAACCAATTTCTCAACACACTTTCGGCATTTTACTGGGACATTCCCCATTTGTACGATTTTTTGTACTTTCAGCCTCCTTCCAGTCAGTGACAAAAATGGGTGTGAAACCAATGCTGGATCCCAGAAACCTAAACATTTCTGAAAAGTAGACAAAATTCTGAATTCAGCAATGGGTAATTTGTGTAGATCCATCCTCCAAGGGTTTCCTGCAGAAAATAACAACTGAAATAAAAAAATATTGAAATTGAGGTGAAAAAAACAGCCATTTTTCTCTACGTTTTACTCTGTAACTTTTTCCTGCAATGTCATATTTTTGAAAGCAATATACTGTTACGTCCGCTGGACTCTTCTGGTTGCGGGATATATAGGGCTTGTAGGTTCATCAAGAACCCTAGGCACCCAGAGCCAATAAATGAGCTGCACCTTGCAGTGTGTTTTCATTCTATACCGGGTATACAGCAATTCATTTGCTGAAATATAAAGAGTCAAAAATAGGTATCAAGAAAACCTTTGTATTTCCTGAATGGGCACAAGATAAGGTGTTGAGGAGCAGTGGTTATTTGCACATCTATGAATTCTGGGGTGCCCATACTAGCATGTGAATTACAGGACATTTCTCAAATAGACGTCTTTTTTACACACTGTCTTTGAAAGGGAAAAATGTAGAGAAAGACAAGGGACAATAACACTTGTTTTGCTATTCTATGTTCCCCCAAGTCTCCAGATAAAAATGGTACCTCACTTGTGTGGGTAGTCCTAGTGCCCGCGACAGGAAATGCCCCAAAACACAAAGTGGGCACATCACATTTTCTCAAAGAAAACAGAGGTGTTTTTTGCAAAGTGCCTACCTGTGGATTTTGGCCTCTTGCTCAGCCGCCACCTAGGGAAACCTACCAAACCTGTGCATTTTTGATAACTTGAGACCTAGGGGAATCCAAGATGGGGTGACTTGTCGAGCTCTCACCAGGTTCTGTTACCCAGAATCCTTTGCAAACCTCAAAATGTGGCTAAAAAAACACTTTTTCCTCACATTTTGGTGACAGAAAGTTCTGGAATCTGAGAGGAGCCACAAATTTCCTTCCACCCATCGTTCCCTCAAGTCTCCCGATAAAAACGGTACCTCACTTGTGTGGTTAGGCCTAGTGCCCACGACAGGAAATGCCCCAAAACCCAAAGTGGACACATCACATTTTCTCAAAGAAGACAGAGGTGTTTTTTGCAAAGTGCCTACCTGAGGATTTTGGCCTCTAGCTCAGCCGCCACCTAGGGAAACCTACCAAACCTGTGCATTTTTTAAAAACTAGAGACCCTGGGAAATCCAAGATGGGGTGACTTGTCGAGCTCTCACCAGGTTCTGTTACCCAGAATCCTTTGCAAACCTCAAAATGTGGTTACAAAACACTTTTTCCTCACATTTCGGTGACAGAAAGTTCTGGAATCTGAGAGGAGCCACACATTTCTTTCCACCCAGCGTTCCCCCAAGTGTCCCGATAAAAATGGTACCTCACTTGTGTAGGTGGGCCAAGTGTTAGTGACAGGGAAGAGACAAAAACAAGTCGAAATTGAGGGGGAACCAAAGTGGGTCCAAAAGGGCAGTTTAAAAAAAAACATTTTTAGGCTGACAAGTGCAGCAGAAATTTTATCGGTAGAGATGAGACAATGCTGGGTGGTAGGAATTTTGTGGATTACTGCAGATTCCGGAAGGTTCCATCACAAAAATGTGGGAAAAATGTGTGCTTTCCAGCAAAGTTGCAGGTTTGCAGGGCATTGTGGGTAAGGAAATGGTGCGGGGTGCATGTGAAGCACACCACCCTGGAATTAACTAGATGTTTAGTTTTCAGATGTGTGTAGGTCTTGTGGATTTTTCTACATGGCAGCGTCCCAAAGTAAAAAAAAGTGCAGCCCCCACCATTCCAAGTGGGACGATTCTGAGAGTTACCAATCTCTCATGGCCCAAATGTAAAACAAAAACCAAAAATAATCAAATGTCCTCTTGCTTGCCATGGGATAAGATGTTTTAGTGTGCGGGGGAGAGCTGAAAGACTGTTAGCCCCTTCAGTTCGGGTGGGGGCATAACCAGGCCCATACTGGTTGGTAGCCACCACCCCACTATTTTCTTTTATTTTTTTTATTCCCTGGCATCTAGTAGACTTTCTGTACCCCGGGGTGTGGATCGGGGGTAATTGCCCAATCTGCCCACTGGTGGGCAGAACACCTTTGGCCCCATTTATTCGGGGTGCGGGTATGGCCATACCCCCAACCTCTTATTTTGAAAAAAAAATCTTCCCTGGTCTCTGGTGGGCTTTCTGCCCCCCTTGGGGGCAGATGGGCCTTCCAAAATAGGCCAGTCTGCCCCCAAGGGGCAGTTATGCCCAACAGTACAGGGAGTGCAGAATTATTAGGCAAATGAGTATTTTGACCACATCATCCTCTTTATGCATGTTGTCTTACTCCAAGCTGTATAGGCTCGAAAGCCTACTACCAATTAAGCATATTAGGTGATGTGCATCTCTGTAATGAGAAGGGGTGTGGTCTAATGACATCAACACCCTATATCAGGTGTGCATAATTATTAGGCAACTTCCTTTCCTTTGGCAAAATGGGTCAAAAGAAGGACTTGACAGGCTCAGAAAAATCAAAAATAGTGAGATATCTTGCAGAGGGATGCAGCACTCTTAAAATTGCAAAGCTTCTGAAGCGTGATCATCGAACAATCAAGCGTTTCATTCAAAATAGTCAACAGGGTCGCAAGAAGCGTGTGGAAAAACCAAGGCGCAAAATAACTGCCCATGAACTGAGAAAAGTCAAGCGTGCAGCTGCCACGATGCCACTTGCCACCAGTTTGGCCATATTTCAGAGCTGCAACATCACTGGAGTGCCCAAAAGCACAAGGTGTGCAATACTCAGAGACATGGCCAAGGTAAGAAAGGCTGAAAGACGACCACCACTGAACAAGACACACAAGCTGAAACGTCAAGACTGGGCCAAGAAATATCTCAAGACTGATTTTTCTAAGGTTTTATGGACTGATGAAATGAGAGTGAGTCTTGATGGGCCAGATGGATGGGCCCGTGGTTGGATTGGTAAAGGGCAGAGAGCTCCAGTCCGACTCAGACGCCAGCAAGGTGGAGGTGGAGTACTGGTTTGGGCTGGTATCATCAAAGATGAGCTTGTGGGGCCTTTTCGGGTTGAGGATGGAGTCAAGCTCAACTCCCAGTCCTACTGCCAGTTCCTGGAAGACACCTTCTTCAAGCAGTGGTACAGGAAGAAGTCTGCATCCTTCAAGAAAAACATGATTTTCATGCAGGACAATGCTCCATCACACGCGTCCAAGTACGCCACAGCGTGGCTGGCAAGAAAGGGTATAAAAGAAGGAAATCTAATGACATGGCCTCCTTGTTCACCTGATCTGAACCCCATTGAGAACCTGTGGTCCATCATCAAATGTGAGATTTACAAGGAGGGAAAACAGTACACCTCTCTGAACAGTGTCTGGGAGGCTGTGGTTGCTGCTGCACGCAATGTTGATGGTTAACAGATCAAAACACTGACAGAATCCATGGATGGCTGGCTTTTGAGTGTCCTTGCAAAGAAAGGTGGCTATATTGGTCACTGATTTGTTTTTGTTTTGTTTTTGAATGTCAGAAATGTATATTTGTGAATGTTGAGATGTTATATTGGTTTCACTGGTAATAATAAATAATTGAAATGGGTATATATTTTTTTTTGTTAAGTTGCCTAATAATTATGCACAGTAATAGTCACCTGCACACACAGATATCCCCCTAACATAGCTAAAACTAAAAACAAACTAAAAACTACTTCCAAAAATATTCAGCTTTGATATTAATTAGTTTTTTGGGTTCATTGAGAACATGGTTGTTGTTCAATAATAAAATTAATCCTCAAAAATACAACTTGCCAAATAATTCTGCACTCCCTGTAATGTGCCCCCATGGGGAGAGACCCTTGCCCAAGGGGCTGCCCCCTCCAAACAAAACACACACATACACACACACCAATCTATGGTGTCTAGAGGTTTCTGCCCCAAAGGGGGCAGATTGGCCTTACAAACATAGGCTGATCTGAATAGCCTAAATACAATTTGCCCCCCTGGGGAGCGACCCTTGTCTAGGGGGTCGCTCCCCATACATAAAAACATAAAGTAAATTAAAAAAAATATATCCCTGGTGTCTAGAGGTTTCTGCCCCCCCGGGGGCAAATCCGCCTAATTACATTAGGACGATCTGCCTCCAGGGGGGACAGAAAAGACCTAAAAATATTTTGCCCCTCCCTCCCTGGGAAGTGGCCCTTGCCAAAGGGGCCGCTCCCCTTATGCGTTAGTATAAAAAAAAAAAAATCCCTGGTATCTTGTGGTTTCTGCCCTCTGGGGGGCAGAAATGCCCTAATAATAATTTGCCCCCCGCCCCGGAGCGACCCTTGCGTAAGCGGTCCCTCCCCAAACATGAAAAAATAAAAGTCAACAAAAAAAAATATCCCTGCTGTCTAGTGGTATTCTGCCCCCCCCCCCCCCACTCCGGGGGCAGATCGGCCCAATAATATTAGGCCAATCTGCCCCCGGGGGGGCAGAAATGGCCCAGAAATAATTTGCCCCCTGAGGAGCGGCCCTTGCCCAAGGGGCCGCTCCCCAACTTGAAATAGCCCACACAAAAAAATATTCCCTGGTGTCTAGTGGTTTCTGCCCCCCCTGGGGGCAGATTGCAAGGCCGATCTGCCCCCGGGGGGCAGAAATGGCCTAGAAATAATTTGCCCCCCGTGGAGCAGCCCTTGCCCAAGGGGCTGCTCCCCTTACTTCAAATAGTCCATAAAATATATATTCCCTGGTGTCTAGTGGTTTCTGCCCCCGGGGGCAGATCGCAAGGCCGATCTGCCCCCAGGGGGAGCGACCCTTGCCCAAGGGGTCGCTCCCAAAACATACAAAAAAACAAAAAAAAATTAAAGAACATTTTCCCTGGTGTCTAGTGGATTTCTGCTTCCCCTGGGGGCAGAAACAGCCAAAAAACTAATTGCCCCCCTGGAGAGCGGCCCTTGCCCAAGGGGCCGCTCTCCTTATTTAGTAAATAAAAAAATAACAAAAATCCCTGGTGTCTAGTGGTTTCTACCCCCCTTGTGGGCAGATTGGCCTGATAAAAAAGCCCGATCTGCCCCCAAGTGGGGCAGAAATGGCCTAGAAAAATGTTGCCCCCAGGGGAGAGACCCTTGCCTAAGGGGTCGCTCCCCACAAATAAAAAAACAAAAAAACAATCCCTGGTGTCTAGGGGGGTTTCTGCCCCCCCTTTGGGCAGATCGCCTAATTGTATTAGGCCGATCTGCCCCCAAGGGGGGCAGAAACCACCCAAAAATAAATTGCCCCCCTGGAGAGCGGCCCTTGCCCAAGGGGCCGCTCTCCTTATGAAATAAACAAAAAAACAAAAAATCCCTGGTGTCTAGTGGCATTTCTGCTGCCCGATCGCATCCGCCCCCTCCGCTTTGCATTTGTCCTCCGATCCGGCAGAAAGGCCTCTGATGAGGTCAGATCGCGAAAGTGCGCTGACGTCATTAGACGCCACAGAGGGGTCACGGGAGGCGGGGGTGGAAGGGGAAGCGATGCCCCTTCCATCCCTGCCTAGGGGAGGGGTGTGCCTGGCTAGCGCTCACCCCGGGGTCCGCTAGCCGGACGAGGTGATCTCGTCCAAGGCACCGGGGAACCGGCGCCTTGGACGAGATCACCTCGTCCTGGGCACACAAGGGGTTAAGGAAAACGTACTGCGTTAAAAAAAAAAAGCTTTATTTAAACGCAGTCACAGACATGGTGGTCTGCTGTCTCCAGCAGGCCACCATCCCTGTGTGGGCGGCCATTCCCAATGGGGTCGCAAATTGCAACCTACCTCATGAATATTCATGAGGTAGATCATTTGCGACCCCATTGGGAATTGCAAACAGTGTCATTGACACTGTTGTACATCAGGTTTTGCGGGTCTCAAAACCTCAAGTTCATACATGTGGCCCTTAATCTCTCTGTGCCTAAAAAAATACAAAATGGATGTGACCATGCATAATGTAAGGGTACTCATGTAAAGCATGCCAATACCTTTGTGTAGAACAACAAAAACTAAAATCACACATGACTATTTGCTCATGTTCGCATTGTTCTGGTAAATAGGTCCTATTAGCAAGCTGGTTTTCCAAGGAGTGTTAATGTTTGCCCATTAGCAGAGATGCTGGCATTTGTACTGAAAAGACTTTGCCCTCTCACCTACTGGGCTGTTTAACCTGGGTTTGTCACCAAAGGAAAAAAGGGAGAAAGCTAGGAACTAAGGGCCAGATGTACAAAATTGCAGGTTTGCGATTTCCTAACAGCAAATTTTAGCGATTCGCAATTAGTAAATTGCAATGTACAATAGTGTGTTTAATACTGTTAGCAATTCCGATTGGGTCGCAAATGGACCTGCCTCATCAATATTCTTGAGGCAGGTCGCAATTTGCGACCCACTGGGAATGGCTACCATCACTGGGATGTGGCCTGTTGGGGTCAACAGACCACCATGTCTGTGATTGCTTTGTCAATAAACCAATTTTCTTTTGTAATGCAGCCTGTTTTTCTTACAAGAAAACAGGATGCATTCAAAAAAGAAAAATGAAAAGTTTTCTAATCATTTTTTAAGAGCAGGCAGTGGTCCCAGGTAAAAAATGTTTCCACCCCCATTCACAAAGGGGGAGGGGTCCCTTGGGGGCTCCTTCCCCTTTACAAATGGCTTAACACCAACTTGTAATTGGTGGTAACTCCAAATGTTTTGCAAATCCATTCCCGGTTACAACACATTCCTACATACCAGTGCATCTCGCTATTAGGAAGGGAGGCCCTTGGCACACTCCTTCCTAATAGAGAGTTGCAATCCCTATTTTGCAAGTCAGTAATAGGTTACCGACTCGCAAAATAGGGTTGGTACATGCCAAAAAGCATCTTACCAATGGGTCATTTGCAACTGGTAAAAAGGCTTTGTACATCTGGCCTTTGACATCTCACACTTTGGCAATGCCACATAGGATACCATCTTATGTGTTTGTGTTTTTTCAGCTAACAGCATGTTGAAGCTTCATTTTTACCACTTTTATTAGGAAATAGGACTTGGAAACTATCATAAAAGTGTTTTTTTTTTAACCAACAATGTGTTAAAGTTTTGCTTTTAAAAGATTCATTATGGGATCAAAACCCCAGCATGCCAATGATGTTGGCTAAAATGCCAAAACTGACTGTAGTTGTTATACATTATATGGAACCACTTCTCAGTTATAAATTAAAATTTTACAAAGTCACCTACCCCATTTTAAAAACTGCTTCTTTTACTCATAAAACCAAAAGTAATCTCCTCTCACATTTTTTGTGAGGGTTCACGCGTTTACTCCCATCATGCATGGAAACAAGCATTGGCAATGTGGAGTTTTGTTTTCTTGATTTTACTATAAAATTGTGCACAAAGCTTCACAACCTGATGAAGATACAACATGGACAGCTGCACCACAACCTTGAATAACACAAATAAAAAGTTAAGAACAGGTGGCAGGAGCAGAAAGAACATCACACGAATCTCTCACACATACAGTACAGGTACAACACAGGTTGCCACCCACTAAAAAGTGAGCGTGAGGTGCTGTTAGAAATTGGATATCTAGTTGGCAGAGGTATGCACCCTGTCCAGGAATGGGACCACCATCCTAGTCAGGGTAAAGCACAACACAACCTAAATTATCCTATGCTCACCCTCTGGTAGCTTGGCACAGAGTAAGCAGTATTAACTTAGAAAGCAATGTGTAAAGTATTTGTGCAATAACTCATACATTAACACAGTGAAAACACCAAAAAAAGTACTCCGCACCAGGTTAGGAAAATAGATATTATTTATCTGAATAAAATAAGAGCAAAATGACAAAAAAACAATATGCACAAGTCAAGATGTCACTTTTAAAATGTTTAAATGAGTCTCAATCCTTCAGAATAAGAGGCTTTATCCTTTTAACACCTACTACCTGGGATGCATAAAAAATAACGATGCAGAGGGGATGCAGAGGAAGAGATGCATCAAAAAGTAAATCAATGCATTGATTTTTCCTGCGTGGCAAAGGCGATGTGTTGTTTCTTTCCATGCTGCAAGGGGGTGTGTCAGTTTCTGGGAGCGCAACCTTGGTTCCTCACTGCGATGCAGGGATATTTTAACGCCACTGGATGATGTGTGGAAAATCCAGAATGCGCTGGTAGGAAGGAACAGGTGCTGTGTCGAATGGGTAGGCGATGCAGAGATTTTTCAGTCACAAGGCAGGAGCTGCACCAATTTTAGCAGGCATTGCATCGATTTTCTAACTGGCTCTCTTTGGTGAAGTCATTGATAGCCCTGAGACCTCAGAACAGGAGGCAAGCTCAATCCAAGCCCTTTGAGAGCACGTATGGAGGAAGGCAGAGTCCTTCCAGCAGAGTCAGGGGTCAGCAGGCAGCAGGGCAACAAGCAGGGCAGCGGTCCTTCCAGTAAAGCAGTCCAGATGAGTCAGTTGGGCAGTCAGACAGTCCTCTGACAGAGTCCAGTTGTCGATCCAAAAGTGTCTACATTTAGGGGGGCACAGACCCAGTATATATACCTAAATGTGCCTTTGAAGTGGAGGAAAACTTAAAACAGTGGTTTTAAAGCTCACTAGTTCCTCTTTCAACCCAGCCTTCTGTGCCAGGAGCCCTGTGAGGCAGTCGAGAGTTATCGGTCCGTTGTGTGAGGGGATGCCACTGTAAATGAGACCCCCTCAACCCTTCATGCTCAGGAAGACTCATCAGTATGCAGATGAATGCAGATGCAGCTGAGTGTCCTGTGTTTATGGCTGTCTGGGAGGAATGCACAAGGAGGCCTGTCAACCAGCACAGAGCAGACATGGATTGGAGACATGCTGTAAGGTACTAGTAGACCTGCAGCACGGATTGTGCCGCCCACATAAGTAGCGCCTTAACCATGTCTCAGGCCTGCCATTGCAAGGCTGGTGTGTGCAGTTTCACTACCACTTCACCTTGGCATTTAAAACTACTTGCCAAGCCTTATATATCTCCTTTTCTTGCATATAGGTCACCCCTAAGGAAGGCCCTAGTTAGCTCCAAGGGAAGTTGGACATGTACTTGTAGGTTTAACATGTCCAGACAGTTAAAAAAATATTAAATTGGTTTTATAAGGCCTATCACTGTTGAGAACATTGGGATTCCCTTAAAACGTCTTTTAAGTGTGATTTGGAAATGGAAAAAGATAGAAATATGGAGTTTGGTTCCACTGGGCTCACAATTTAAAGTCACAACTAATGGTGAAATCAGATTTTAAATTGTAAGTCTGAAAATGCCACTTTTAGAAAGTTGTCATTTTCTTACTTTAACCATTCTGTGCCTCTGTCTGTCTCTGAATCCATGTCTGGGGTCGATGACAGCTGGGCTTTGTACATTTTCTCTAGACAGTCAGAGCTTAGGTGTGACTTAATGGGCCTTAGTGGCCCACTAACTGGCTTGAGAGGGGGCAGAGCTTAGCACTGCCTCAATTACACCTAAATAGAACTGTACCTCTCCCCACACAAAGGGCTGCATCACCCCCTGTAGAGTGTTTGGAGACAGGGGGCATGAGAGGGACCTTGTGAACTTCCAAGGAAGGCCTGGAAGTTTCTCCCACCTTCCAGAACCATGGAACTAAGTATAAATACTGGACCTCAAACCCCCTCAAATTAGATCTCTACTAGGAAAAAGGACTGCCACTCTGCATCTGCAATGCTATGTTGGCCTACTGATTCTGTTGTAGGAAGGACTTCCACTTTGCTACTTGCTCTGCTATGTTGGCCTTCTGATGCTCTACTGCAGTTCAAAGGACTGGACTTGTTCTCTACATCTTTGCAACCAAAAATCTCCAAGGGCTTGTTGGCTTGCCCCCTGTTCCCCTGCAGTCTCAGGGACATCAAAGTCTGCTTGCAACTCTCCTGGTGCTGCTGGATTCTGCCATCTGTGAGTCCTAGCCTTGCCTGAGGTGCCCCCTCTAGTCCTGGGCCTCAGAAGTGGGCTCTGCATTTACAAACTTCAAATCGCAAAGCATCGCCCTGAATGGGGCAGAAAAATCAACTCATTGCATCTCCGACAGTGACGCAGCGCCTACCCAATGACAGAGGCTTCACCTACTGCACAGCCCGACGACGCTGTGCGCAGCCCACCGGCGACGCATCTTATCCACTTCTACAGAGCCTGATGGCGACAGATTGGCCAGAGTGCGTCACAAATATTGACGCATTGTGTCCTCGCCATCAATGATTTGCTTCAACAAAGGCACTGTTTCAGCAGACCCTGCGTGAGTCCTGTAGCCGGCCTCCCCTTCATCTCAGACAGCCTGGATTTTGGATTTGCACCGGTCCCTTCCAACCTCAGGCAACCTTTTTACTGTTATAGACTTCTTATCATATTTTGGGCCTTATTTAGAATTTGTGGACAGGTTACTCTGTCACACTAGTGACGGATGTCCCATCCACCAAAAATTAAATCCCACTTAATATAATGGGATTTATATTTTGGCGGACAGGACATCCGTCACAGCTGTGACAGAGTTCAAAATCAGGCCCTTAATCTTTAAAAAATCACATCTCATCTTCTACAGATTTTGGTTTTGGTGCAATCAGATAACTATTATCTATTTTTGTGAAACTGGTATTGAGTCTTTTTGTAGTGTTTTTCATTGTGTTTCTGTAAATAAGTGTTGCACACATACTTTACACATTGCCTCTTAAGTTAAGACTGACTGCTCTGTGCCAAACTACCAAAGGGTGAGCAAAGGTTACAGGTTTATTTAGGGTGTGTATCTGACTTACCCTGAATAAGATTGTGGTGCTTACGTGGACAGGGTGCATACCTCTGCCAACTAGAGACCAGATTTCCAACACGTACACAAGAGAGGTTGCTTTATAGTGTGCACCTCAAACTCTTTTACGTTAGTCTCAAATGTGGTGATCATGAGAAAGGAGACACAGTGGAGAAAAGTAATTACTTAGGGTTGCACCGTTAGGGTGAGCTTCAAAAACGGGATTGAAACCAGGTTTTCTTTATTATACATCATGCAATTAAAATCCTGATAGATATTGCATTTTTCCCCCTCTGCTCTGATAAAAATGTTATTAGTGACTCAAGAGGGAAGTCATTTGCCTTATGCCTCTTATACAAGGCCTTTACTGTTGTCATACATGGAGCAACATTATGGTCTGTTAAAGCATATACAAGAAAGGATTTTGTACAGTGCACATCATGAACTAAATTATTGCAAGTACACTCAAATGAGATTATCACTAAAAAGGAAGCAGAGGGAAGAAAAGTTATTGTCCTGAGTCACACAGTTTGGTCAAGTTGAGAATCTCTGGTTGAATCCTGGGTCTCTGGTTCCGGGGCCCAAAACTAGTTTTGCCCTGGGTCCCATAAAAACTTCTTACTAGTCTGGGCAAGTTGTGCAAGGACATTAAAGCTATCATTTTTTAGTTTGAGTGTGCAAGCACTCTGACATGTTGTAATCTATTTTTGGGCTTCTAACCACGCCTACAGCACACCCATCACTATCATTTGTACATGGGGTTGCCTTTCAAAAATCCTTTGTTATCATTGGTAAATGCTTTATGTTTGTCCCTCCTTGGGACAGTTTTGTTACCACCTTAGCCATCAAACCTGTTTGATAATTGCACGTTTGCTGATACAGTTGACTGCGAGTGAACTTCTTTTTCCTTTTATGTCTCTCATTCGTGCTCACTCTCATGGCGGCCCTGGAACTTTGAATTTACTTTTTTATAAGATGGGGAAACAGCAGTGGAAATACCCCTCTTCATAGAACAGCTACATTTTGGTCCAAAACAGTGCAAGCATTCCTTATGTAGAGGACATGTGTAGCTAGGGTAGCACGAGCACAAGCAAGTAGAGTTGGGCAAAAGCAGTGCAAGCTTTAGTTCCTTATGAAATTGGGACAGCATGACAATAGCAAAGCAAGTTTCCCTCTCTCACAGCAGGCAATAAGTGCAATTTTCTATTTCTGCAGAACAGGTCCAGCATTGCAGAGTTGTACAAACATTTATCGCTCACAAACATTAACAGTTAAGGCATGACTGACATGTACGTTACAGACCGATGTCTGGAACAAGTGCTTAAGTCACTGAGAGAAATGTATAGGTGTACAAGTGAACAAATATGCAAGTTGCAACAGCATTCTCACTTAGGTGATATTCCATGTAAGCGTCCTGAAAATCCGGCTCCAGTCACTCGGACAACTGTTTTTATTGTTCCTTTATTTTTTCACATATTGAGATATTGCAGTATCCCAGTAGGTCATTGTCATTTTGAACAAACTCACCATAGCCAATATAACTATGCTGTAGATAGATGTCAACCTCTTCAAAAAGGCTTTGAACGTACGTGTGGCAGACTGTGTGCAATCTCAGTCTTGGTGCTTCACCTCTTCAAAATGTTGAGGGCTGCCAGTGCTTAAGGCCACTCATCCATTCCCCTGACCTATGCAATACACTTTATCACAATCCCCTTCTGCTCCCCTATTCTGCTTCACTCATAGGGCTTAGCCACACCAATGGAGTACATTGGCCCCCAGATGCCTTCACCACTTGAAACTAAACCTGAACCTTTCCTGACAACTCATTACAAGCACTAGCTAACTGTTTATACAAACACAAAACCACTGTGTTACACCGTCCAAAACCTTTTTTCTGAAGTACTGTGCTCATCGTTTATTGTCAAAAGAATGCAAATTAATTTTTGCTCTTTTGCACTACTTTATTAAAACTTAATACAAAAATATTTTAAAAACATGCCAATCACATTTATAAAAGACTGTATGGACATGGGCAGGCCCAAAAGCTAGTCTTGTCTCTGGGTTATTGACTGGTATAGTTGACATTTTGCGCTTTTGAGCCTGCATTGTAATTAACAATTAGGAATAGTTCATACTTAAAGTACACACCACTGAACCCCCAGTCAGAAGAAAGGATCTGTGTGCCTCCTTGAATGGTCCATGCTGCTGCCCAGTGGGCCATGGGTAGTTTTGGAATAGCTAGAAGTTTGACTATCTGATTTAACCAGTGCTTGAAATGGAAATATAGAAGTAGAGATACTCCTTGTCCCAAAGTACACTTTTGCTGCTGAAAGTGCTGGTGTTCTCCCATAAAACGGATTGGAGCAGTGCAGAAATGCAACTGTACTATCTCTCAAAAAAATAAATAAGTGCAGGTACTGAGTACTTGACAGTACAAGTCCATTTAAAGCATTGGATTAAACATGTCCATTTTTTAGGTTTGACTTTACCCTCATTGTATTGAGGCATAGTTCCACCAAAAACCCAAGTGCAACACAAAAAGCAGCTGTAACTCTGTAATACCACATCCTTCTCCAGGTGGTCCTGCATATACCCAGCCGCTATGATTGCCAACAGAAACTAAAATAAATTGTGCATGTTCACTGAGACAAGTCCCTATCAAATTTTCACACTCATGACTCTACAGATACCTACAGATTTGCACCATAGTAACCAGCTCACTAATAGAGGGTTGTGCACCTCTGCACCACAGGCCAGCCAGTCAATCACAGTCCTTTGTAAGCAGCAGCATGTGATTGTCAGTTGGATATGCCCAATCCTCATGCAAACAGTGCAACTGACAGTCAAGACATCCAACTTACAGCCAATTACCATGTGCCTTACTGTGTGTCAACACGGGGTTTTTCACTGAAAAGGGGGAGCTCTTTTTGGATAGGAACAACTACAGTAGCTATCAACCAGGCACACCTCACAAAGTTTACTATGCATGGCATATTCACACTTAGCGTGCGTTATGGTGCCTACTTCCATGTTTTTTATTGTGTGTGTGTGTGCTTTTGAGTGTATCTATCGTGTCCACTAAAACAGCTGGGAGCCCTTCTGCCATCTGCTGTCCACCCATTGGTGTTGGTTGGCTACCCTTGATCTCGGTAGCCACCACTTAGATTTGGTGAACACATCTGATTACCTGTGGTCACCCATGATATAATATGGGTTTCACTTGTGGATGTTGGGTTGCCTTGGAATAAAGCTGAAACCCCTATTTTTTGGTGGCCACTAGTTACACTTGGTGGCTATCCATAAAGTCTGGACGTCATCTCCGTCATCTATAGGACAGCAATTGATTTGGCTGACCACCCTTTCTTTCTGATAGCCAGTAGGATGGAAACCATTTGCATCTGTTGGACACTCCTGGCTTTTGACAAGCACTTTTTTCTAGTGGTGGTCATACCAAGCGCATGGTGGCCATTTCTGAAATCTGTAGACCATTGTTAATACCTATTTGGTGGGGCACCCATAGATTAAGTTCTTGGCATAATATGGGAACCCCTGGCTTGCAGTGGGGATGCTCGCATTTGGTGCACACCAGTAACTTCTGGTGGTCTCTAAAGATGTCTGGGGCAAATCCTGCCCTCAGCTGGGCATCCCAGAGAGGATTATCACCCATGGAAAAAAATACTCATCTGAGAAATAGGGTGACTGTTCTTGGTACCTATGCTGACTGCTTCTGGTACTGACTATGCACCCTTGTCCTCTGATGGCTAATCCTAGAAAAAAGTGGCTAATCCTGACTTTCTGTGCATCTCTGGCATCTGATGGACATACATTTTGTGGTAACCAATGGTTTCTGGCAGAGTATCTCTGCCATCTAGTAGGCATCTCTGGCAGAAGATAGCTATCCCGAACACTGGTCAGTCTTGTCATACAAAGGACAATGATGGCAAATGATAAAAGTACATTGTAGTGAAAGAGCATTTTCTTCCATGTGTGGGGCAGCATTTGTGTCTGAATGGCAACAAGTACCATTGATAGCCACTTCTGACACCCAACAGCCAACCTTGACCTCTGATGGGTATCACTGCAGTTCTGCCTGGAATCTTAGTCTCCGAATGAGATTCCTTGACTTCTGATAACACTACCTGGCTTCTTAAACTCATGTAGACATCCCTTCCATAGTATGGTTATCATTAACATCTGGTGGGCTTCCCTAGCGTAAATTTAGTATTCTTGACATGTGATGTTGATTTATAGGTATATAACATAAATATGATCGTGGTATGTTTGATTAGATTACGTTATTTACCAACAAATTGGGTCACGATTTGCTTGCAGCAAGACAATGTCCAATTCTTTTTAAAAATGCAACAATGCCAGGCATAATCTGTATGGAATAATCAATTGATTAATTTTAATTAGATTTGATCACCAAATTATATACAAAAGGCATGCTTGGTTTTTATCTGCTCACACGTTGTCGGATTGACATATTAACCAATTCTATACACAGAGCATGACAGAGGTAAAAAACAACAGAAGCTACCTATCTTCCCTTTCCAGGGAGGACCAGTGGATAAAGCTGGTAGGTGGGCAATAGGGAAGCTGCAGGCTTTTAATCAGGTGTTTATTTTAGTGGTCAGCACCTGCTACAATATACAGACCCCATAATATGAGCAGGAGACTTTAATATAGTACTAAACTATGATCTAGATAGGTCAAAAGGGAGTAGGTCAAAAATGAATGAGAAGATGCGATCTCAGGTGATTAATATGATGTCCCATTTTGCGTTGCATGACATTTGGAGGGAGCTGATGGGATCAAGGCGGGGATACACATATAACAATAAGAAGTACAGACATCAATCTAGAATTGATTATGTGTTAGTTGATAGGAGGTTGAGAGAGAGTGTTGAAAAGATTTCTCATATTAGAGTGCACTTATCAGACCACTCAGCAGTAAGTGTGAGTTTTAGACTCAGAGGGAATAATGTGCAGAGCAGGTGGACTTTAGATAAAACTCTCCTTTTAGATGAAGCTATTGTGGTAGGTTTGAAAAAGGATACAGAATAATTTTTTAAGTTAAATGCCGGCTCATCGTCACCAGAGATGGTTTGGGATACTTTTGAAGTCTTCTTGAGGGGTAGATTGATTAGAGCAGCTTCTCTTAAGAGGAAAACAAATAATAAGATTAGCATACTGGAAGATTGTATACAAGCAGTGGAAAAGGAGTTGATAGGTAAGAAGGGTCAGGAAGAAGAGATGGAAAGATTAGCTAGGGTTCTCCAAGAACTTTGAAATGAGCTTGTAGCTGAATTATATAAGAGAGTCAAGGAAAGATATGAAGCTAATAGGATGACTTTTTTTTTATATGGGGAGAATTGCGGGACAATATTAGTTTGGCAAATAAAATCAAAGCAGGTGAGAAGTAAGGTGGTGGAAATTCAAGACAAGAACTTAGGGGTAAGCTACAGAGGGACTGAAGAAATAGGAGAGTCCTTTCGAGATTACTTTCAGGATCGCTATACAGAGAGGGTAGATATATCTCCAGGGATTGTTCAGAATTGGTTGCAAGGAGTAGATCTTATTGCACTGGGGGATGCGGATAGAGAGATTCTGAATAAAGGAATTAGCCGAGGCGAAGTGGAGGATGGGATCTACTTTGGAAAATCAGGGAAGGTGCCAGGCCCAGACGGGTTACCTCTTGAAGTCTATAAAAGTTTGGGTGACAGTTTAATCAATGCTTTTGCAAGGTTATGTGATAATATCTGCATGGATGGAGCAGCTCTTCCTCCCTCTTGGAGAGAGGCAACAATTACTTTAATATTAAAGCCTGGCAAAGATCCCACAGATTGTGACTCATATAGGCCAATCTCCTTGTTGAATAGTGATTTCAAAAGTTTTGCTAAGATTTTGGCGAAAATATTGGGTATGGTGTTGGAGAAATTGACTCATGTAGATCAAAGGGGTTTACAAAGGTTAGATATTTACACAAGTTAATCAAGGTTTGATAGGTGCAATAGATCTTGCAAGTACTTGTAAAGTACCTTAGCAGTGATGTTGATCGATGCTGCTAAGGCATTTGATATGGTTAATTGGTCTTACTTGATTACTCTTTGTGAGTTTCTCAATTTGGGAAAGGTTTATAAGGATATTATGGCTGATATATCATAACCCCGTGACAAGAATATTGGTTAATGGTTCCTTAACCCATCCCTTTGGGATTGGGAGGGGAACTAGATAGGGATGCCCATTATCCCCTCTATTATTTAATCTATATATAGAACCCCTGACTTGTCAAATTAGAAGCGAGCTGAGGATACTCCCATTTCAATGTGGCAGTTGGTATAAGAAAGTAGCCGTATACGCAGATGACTTGATGGTCTAAACAAGTAATTTAAAGCAATCTTGGCCTGTTCTGGAAGACATTGATAACAGAATTTGGGGGAATTGTGGGGTATGTGGTGTATAAAGGTAAAACAGAAGTAATGTCTTGGAATATGTTCGAGGATATGCCCGAGGGGAGTGTAAAGACTAGCAGAGAGCTGAAATATTTGGGCATCACGATAATACGGGATGTGGGGGACCTCACAGTAAGAAATTTTGAGAGAGTTATGACTGAGTCCTTTAAGCAGACGAAGAGCTGGGCAAATTTATCTCTAACTATTCTAGGAAGGGCCAATTTGGTTAAAATTATGATTTTACCGAAAATACTTTTTATTTCTTAATGCACTTCCTTTGAGATTTGACAAAGTAAAGTTGAATAAATTTCAAGGCAAGATCTGTAGCTTTATATGGGGCAATAGGTGAGCTCATATAGCATGGAAGAAGTTGAAGCGGAGGAGATAGAAAGGTGGATTAGCATTACCGGATTTACAACTTTACGCATGGGCAACCTTCATAAAAAGCATGAGGAGGGCTTTTGGCAGGTCCACAACTTCAGAATTGGGGCTGATTCTAAAAGTAATGATGAGATTTGAGAAGGTTGTGGAGGTGGGTTTCTTGTATACATTTGGTGATCCAAAATGTTCACTAAAGTGAGGCTCAGAGTATTCTTTGATGCAGCAAAGGTTTGGTATGAGGTGAGAAGGGTCACAAACTTACCGTATTACAGTAAATACGCTCCTATATGGAACTCACAGGGTTTGCCAGAATGGACCAAAGATGTCCTAGTTGTATCTCTGATGGAGGCTGGGTTTGTGCAATGGGGGCAACTGTGTACAGTAGAGGGTTTGGTTCCTTATGAAGCTCTTTTTTGAGTCACAGGAGGAAATTTATCTAAATTTAAATATGTTCAAATAAGAAGTTGGGTGAAAGAGAGCAAACAGGGAGTGGGCAGCTCTAATTAGATGAAAAGGCTACTTCAAAAGGGTGATACGAACAAAAAAGAACTATTGAGTTGGTATTGGACACTCCTGGATATGATAGACAGCAAATTTCTTGTGCCGTAAGACATCTGGAAAGATCATCTCCCAGGAGTCTAGATAAGAGAGCTATGGCAAGTATCTATAGCATTGTTGTATTCTACAGTTAAACTGGTGTGTTTAAGAAGGAATCATCTGTTTTCAATCTACAGGGTATTTTGGACCCCCAAAAAGTTAACAAGAGTGAAGTCCGGCAATAAGGTTAGCTGTTGGAAATGTGGTGTGGAATCTGCAGATGATTTGCATATGTTTGTGGAATGTCCATGTCCCAGCCGTTTTTGGGCAGAGGTTGGTGACTGTATTAATAAGATACTATCCATTGAGTGTAAGATAACTCCCTCTTTGATTATCTTTGGATGCATACAGTGAGATAACAGGGTAAAAAAAAGACAGTGCCAAGTTACTGTTTTACATGATTCTGTTGGCCAGGCGAGAGATATGTAGGAAATGGACCAGCCCGGCTCCCCCAACGTATGTGGAATGGAAATATTCCTTAATGTATAATTTAGTGTGTGACACTAAGGGGAAGGGAGTAGTGAGAAGAGGTGTGAGTACTGGTGCCCACTGATCAATTGGTTTGTTGGAAAATAGTGTCTGTCCTATGAATATATAGTTATGAATCAAAGGAACGAGGTGTCACAGCGTTGCAGAGGTCTAACCCAGCCCAGAGACATGGACTACCCCCCCCGATCTGATAGTCTCATATGGCGAATGAATCGGAATGAATTATTCCAGGATGGTTCCGTCGTTAGACGTTTCAGACTATGGGGTGAAGTAAATGAGGACAAAAAAAAAAAATAAAGATAACTAATGTCAGTGCATCCAATATGCATAATTTAGACAGTGAATCCTTGGTCTAAGTACCCATTCTGGTGAGGGCATTTCAATCCAGAGCTGTTTGGTGGCTCGTCACATAGACAAAAATCATTTAGAGCAAAAGAAGGCAATATATTTAAACTTAGAATTATTAGCTGGAAAAAGAACAGAGGCGAACTCAACACAATAAAGAACCACAAGCCCTCAGACTCCCCTCCCTCTGTAACTGAAGAACCCCCCGTCCATCCAGACATCCAGCTGGAGCAAATGCCAAGAGCACACCCACTGCCAGGAAGTGAGCCTCACCTGATTTGTCTCCTTTGTGTGCCGCTGAGAAACCCTGTTGACTGTTCAATGGCATGATTCCATCTCTCCATTGTCAAAGGGACACTGCACCTGTGCTACCTTCAGCTGTACCACCTACTCTGATGATGCCATCTACCATGACATCACTCATCATCTCTTTGTCACAATTTCTATGTATGCACAATAAACAGAAAGAACACAGCTATTGTATATGTGTCTTCATTACAAGATCAACAAAGGTCATGATTGTCAAATGTGATAGGGCTGTGCACCCCTACATCCAACAGCCAGTGTAATGGACAGCAGAGGGAGGCATTGTCAGCGGTAGACACAGTACAACAGACATGTCCCAGGATATATGTAAGACAGTCCAAAATTGTTTGCCCACACTAGAGTATAGTCAGTATTTCAACCTGAAAAAAGACGACAGAGACTACCATCAGGATGGAAAGCATGGAGCCACACAAAGCATATATGCAGCACATAGAGGCCTTGCCCAGTGTAGTATACCTCCTAACCAGGGCCCCCCACAGATTACCTCTACAATACCAATCACAGACTATTCATCGTGAATCACTGTAGCTGCCATCTGTCATGTACAACCCTCAATCCTCAAATAATTCAGCAATGGCTAGTGACTATGAATGCCTCAAGCCATAGGTAGCAGAGGCACATATTTCATTACCACGGTCAGTGGGTGGAATGACATGAGAACAGGAGTATGCTGCAAACATTGCCCAATACTTGTCTGTATATTGGAGATGCAAATCTAGGAAACTTCAGTGGGTACACTTGTTAGATTTGAGACACTTGTACTGTGCACCCTACATTCAATCAGTCTGCTCCCCCAACACACACATAAGGATAGGACCACATTACACCCCCACTGATGAGGAAACTCAGGAGGACTCCTGTCTGCAAATAATGTGGAGAAACAACACTTGCTAACCCACTATCACCATACCTGTATGTCACTAAAAGTACAGATTGATCAGCTCAGTCCTAGAATCAGCTGCACCGTCCTCATCTGCCTCCTCATCACTTGCCATGTCAGCATAACCAGCCACCGGTCCTTCTGCCCTCATAAGCTACCAATGGTATCTGACATCTCAGGGCTAGATTGTGGAGCATGCAGCAGGACAATATTATCTAGCATACCTTTTTGGGGTGAGTAGAGGAGTGCACCTTCAGATAGGTCCAGGCACCTGAATCTGGCCTTCAGGAGGTCAAATGCCCTTTCGATTACATGCCTCGTCCTACCATGTGCCTCACTGGAACAGATTTCCCAATCCATGGCAGGGTACCTCACTGGTGTCAACAGCCAAGGAAGGTTACAAAATGTAGGCCCAGTGGCATAACAGGTACAGTGACAGGGAAGAATGTAATGACAGATGCCATAACAGTGAACCACCTTCAAATGCATACATACCAAGGAGCCAGGCCCTCTCTGTGTGAAGTTGTGTCATGTGTGGGACATTTCTGTTCCTTAAAATGAAGGTACACTGGTGGTTATCTCAATCTCCTCCTGGCAAGATATCTAGGTAGAGAGGAGAGAATGTACATTGAGAAATGCACTTAACACATGTAAGCAGAACATTTCAAAATAGCAGACACATAACACTGTAGGACATGTGTAGCACTGCTGACATATACTATGATGGGCATGCAGAAGCGCTTTGGGCACCAGCCTTGTAGCACAATGTTAAACCTGTAAATCGTATAGGACACATATCACATGTGTAATGTACCATATGTGGCATACTGGGTTGCCCTGCACTGACCATTACAAGTGTAATGGGATATATCAATATAGTTTCACCACCTATGTCTCACCAAATATCCAAGCAATCCCATCAACATATATACTAGCACATCACGTCACTGTGTCATGCATGTCACATGTGTCAGCACTACCATGATGGCACAAAATGGTGTTACTCCCCAGGTTGGTCTAAATATGTGTATGGTGCACTTATATTGGCAGAACAATGCATTAGATGTGCACGAAATGCCAGCTGCCTGTCCTGCAGCACTAGACAGATGGAAGTGACCTAATCTGCTGGAGTATGTTGTCATGGTGGTAGGCAGTCGCAACCACCATGCAACTTGTCATTGGGTAACTTTACTGCCTATGGGAGATTGGCGCCTATGGCAATGACTGCCGGCGGTGACAATCCTCTACGTCGCTGCCGTGACTGCCATTTTCTGCAGCCTTGCTCACTTGATTCCTGACACTGTTGCTAGCAAGACCTCCATGACCTGAGCTGCTATGTACTGTCTCTGGGAGCCCTCGTGCTATGTCCTGCAGGTGATAGGGCCCTGGCCTTCACTCCAGAATAGCTGGAGAAGCTTGTGGACAGTGTCCTACGTCTGTATGGACAGCTATATGGGGCACCAGAGGAGCAGCTGAGCCCAATGCCATAGTCATGTGTGATAGGGGTGTGTGTGACGGTGAATGAGGTACGTGTACCGGTGAGGGAGTACAGATGCATGCAGAGTGCTTCAAGGGAAGGCATGTGGGCAGACAGGATGGGTATGTGTGGGCACTTGGTGAGTCGGATGTGTATAGGCCACCCCTGTAAGTATGGTGCCAGTGTACATGTCTTTCTCCTTTTGCTTGTCTCATCCATGCAGGTGAACGCCCATCAGAAGAATGGGATCTGGGGTGCCATTGCCAAGGAAGTGTGGACCCTGGGAGTCTATAGCTGGCAGAGCAATCATTGTCATAAGCAGTGGGAGGACCTGAGACGCTGGGACGGAAGACCGTGGAGGCCCAGCTGGGGATGTCCTCCCAATGAGGGAGGGGTGCCGTCAGACTCTGACCCCCCGATGGCCCTCATTTTGGTGTTGTCCTACCCTGAGTTGGATGGGCGTTAGAGGGCAGTACAACAGCCACAAGTGGGTGAGTACTGACTGTATCTGGGACTTGAATTGGGTTGTATGAAATTAGCTGCCTCACTGTAGCTTATGTGAAAATGTAGTCAGTGAAACATGTATGTAGACTTGGGGGAAATGGGTAGTAACCACCCTGCCTGAGTATTAGTTGTAGATGTTTTTTGATGGTTTGCTGTCAGTGGATGTACATCTCCCATATCCAGACTTCTCCATGGCTGCATTGTGGAGATGGCCTAATCACATTGGCACATGTGTGACTGCATCCTGCCTTTACCATGGATGTGAGCTTGTGTTTCACCCTACCCATAGAGTATGACCTGCTCCGTCTATCTGCATTTGGCCATTTGTTGCTCTAAGGTGTCAGTCCGCTCCCATCTGTATAGCACACATGTATTTGCAACTGTGTGACTCAACTTTTATCATTGGTACTATATACATCAGGTAATGGTAATGTTATTGACTCCATGTGAGACAGCCATTACATTTCCAGCACATATATGGCTTGTATAGGACTGGAGTAATGGCTTGACAGTTGTATTCCCATATCTTGGTAATCTGCTATCAATTGGGTAGTTGAAGGTTGCTCAAGTAGCCTCATTTGATATGTACCTTTGATATGGTCTGATTGCAATAATCATGCATGTCTAAGTGCTAGACTTGTGGGGATTAAAGCTTGAACACAATGGGATAGTACTAGAGGTGCTACGTGCCTTGACAGACCTCTTCATTCACAATATGTAATGTTAATGGCATGTATGCCACTGCACTAGCAATTCCAGTGCAACATAGCTTATTAGACGCTTACATCGTGTCTCAATGGTTACTTGGGGGCACATTTGATGGTGTGGGAAAATATCTGCCACCCTTGGTATAGCTGGAGTGGGTGATTAGGACAGTATTGGGTATTGTATGACTTATGAGATTTTGATGTGAAATGAATGTTGTATTTTCTCTTCTGAGGCTGCCCTATGTGGTAGTGTGATGTGTTGTCAGTGCAAATGCAGCGGTGTTGGTCCATGTATGTATAATGTTTACATGTATTTTCCATCTGTGATGTGTGTTGTCTAGACTTAGGTACAGATATTCACAAATCTGGAATGGTGCGAGTGAGGGTGGTGTTATCATGTTGTGAAGTGTTACTGGTGATACTGCATGTGTGTTGGTATTGTATGTGGACCATGATGGCATATGTGTGTTCCTGATGTTCATCAGTTGTGACACTGCACTCAGTGATTGGGTATGGGTGTGTGATATGTGCAATATGGGCCATTGTAGATGCACTTAGATGTATGAATATTTGTGATATATGTGTGTTTGGTGTCTGCAGCTCTTCATTTGTGATTGGGTCAGACTAATCACATGCCTGTACCCATAACTTGTACTGATCACATCAGATGTCTCCTGTATGCCAGTCTAACTTGTAGTGCCTTAAGCACTTCTAAGATCTAAATGATCACTATTGTACAGAGTGTTATGTCAGCCATATAATGTGACAGGCAGATGCTGTGTGGGGGGGGGTGTAGTAGTATTCACTATCATTGACATATTACAAACGACTTGAACCGATTAGCTGTTGTAACTGTACAGGCCTGATGTGTTTGGTTCAGTCAGCTGCACTTCCAATGGGTGATAGGAGTATGGAGATGTATGCTGTGAATTCAGGGAGATATTTGTAGTTCATCCAGGGCATGATGTCCATGCAGACATGGCTGTGGTGGTGACCATGTGGGTGACTTCAGTCGTGCAGACATACTTGGATGTAGATGTAGGTGTGAGGGTTGGCACACAGGAGTGGGTAGTGGTGACATGTTGTGACATGATGTAGGACATGTGTATTGACACATGAGATAGGCTAGACAGGATATGTATAGTCACAGATGTGCATGTTTACTAGTGTGTATTTGAGGTATATGTCAACCCTCTCTCTCCCTATCTCTCTCCCTCCCTCCTTCTCTCTCACTATATGTGTGCATCCGCATTGGCAGGTGAAGAAGAAGGTGCACAGGCGAGTGGGAATGCTGCAACCCACGGGACCTGGAATGCTGCTACCAGCGACAGCAAGGTACCCAGTGGCACAGAGGGCGAGGGGAGTGCCATGGGGAGACTGGATCATCCACGTCATCTTCTGAATCCTCCTCCAGTGGACACCTTCTGGTGATGACGGAGCCTTGTGTGACCACCCAAGCACCATCATTGTCCATCACACCCCTTACTACCACCACACTCCCTATAGCTCCCCACCTGGTTGCCCATGCCCGCTCACCCAGGAGGGTGGGCATCTTCTTTGCCACAAGCACCTCTTCCCCTGCCCCAGTCAGCCCTGCTGCCCTCAGTGAGAGTGCTGTTGACCACCTGAGGTCGATCTCTGTGGGTCAGTCGACCATCATGAATGCCATCCAGGGACTAGCAGCTCAAGTCCAGCAGAGCAATGCGTTCCTGGAGGGCATTCACAGTGCACTGGCTGGCCTACAGAGATCCTTCCAGGCTCTGGCCTCCACACTGATGGCAGCCAGACACCCTTTGTCTACCCTCCCCCCTCCACCTACCTCTTCCCCAACCCAAAGTCCTCTTCCCAAACCCAGCAAAAACACACAGACACACAAGCATGGATCCATCTCAACAGCCAAGTGTACCACAAACAAACATAAGCACCACAAGACCCACCACCGGCATGCACACAAACAATACCCACCTGCCGACACACCAACATCCACTACCTGCACAGACTCCCACACTACCCCCTCCTTCACAGACACTACACCAGACACACCTGCAGCCCACACACCAGCATTCACTTATCCAGCCACAACTCCTATCTTTTCCACAGTCAACACAATAGCAGACCCACAGACATCTACCCCAGTCATCATATCCGCACCCACCACAACCACTGACAGCCCCACATGCAGCACATCTACCATACCTGCAGACCTCACCCTAACAGACAGTCACCCATCCAGCATGGCATCTCCCAGCACCTCCTCCCCCCTCTTCCCAAGACACTTAACCACCCGCACTCACCCATCCAACAGACACCCAGCATCCACAAGCCCTCATCACACTCTCTTGCATCCAAGACATCCACACCTCCTACAACCACTCCCTCTACCTCCACTCCCAAACCTTTTTGCCATGACTGTCCAGTGTGTCTAAAAAGCATTGCCTCTCTGAGTTTTCCCTGTTCCCTACTCCTAACCCACCCCGTGATACCCTCTAATGGTCTGTGTCTCTCCCCAAGTCCAGCTCTTCCACCTCCAAGTCCTCCCATGCCCCCCTGCCAGTACCCATGCCCCTTCCCCTGCCAAGAAGTCAACCCCCTCACAAGCCTAAGCCCAAGCCCAAAACCACACTCCCAAACCCATGCCCAAACCCCCCTCCTCTCCCAACCCCTGAGGTGCCTGCCTGCCCCCTTCATGCCCCTACCCTGTGGAGGTCATATAGCAGTCAGGAGTCATGTTGGGCCACACAGAAGTTTGATTTGTGCCTTTGGCATTTTGGACTTTGGACTGGTCAAGTGCCTTATATGTGTACATAGTTATTTATTTTGTATTCATCTTTTTATATTTCTATTTATTTATTATATATGGGCCAACCAGTTGTTAGTTGGATGGTAACATACTTGTCCTGCCTTTCTTTCCACATAGCTGGTGTGTAATCTGCTGCTTTGGTTTGTGTGTGGGACATGTGTGTGTGTTGGTTGTGCTAGCTGTTGTGTCTGGCCTGCATGTATGTGGGTGGCCGTGCCATTTGTCCCGCTCTGATGGCTGTGTATTGTGTGTAGGATATATTTGTGCTTGGTACTTGCATGTATGTAGATGAATTGTGTATTGTTTGAATTGACATGTGTAATGGTAGTGTAGTATGCCTTTGTGTAGTTGTGTGTGTGCGTATTTGTTTGTGGTGATGGATATGTCAGATGCGTTGAGTGTTGTTTTAGCATGATATGATGATAGTTTTGTTGTATGGCTGTGTGATTGTGTATATTGGTTGTCAGGTATTGTTGCATGGTGCTGTATGTATGTAGTGTCATGTGGAGGTGTGTAATGAAATTGGTTGCCAAAGTGTTTCTGTAGTTGCAGTTGTGGTGTCCTTGTGTGAATGTGTGCTGTTGTGTATTGTTGTGTTGAACTGTGCCGGTGCTGTGTATCAGCATGTTGATGTGTGTATAGCACGTGTGTGTTGGTCGTGGTGTGTGTAGTTCTTTCCTATCACTGTATAAAATGAAAGATGGATTCCATTGCTGATGTAAGTCGTCCTTGTGTGAGTGGGCAAGTGAGTGGTTTACTTTGCCCATATGTATTTCTGGTTCTGTGCACTGTGCTTTGCGCGTCTTGTCCTTCTCTCTTTACTTTGGAAAATGTAACAGTGGTGCTGTTGAGGTACGCTCCTTGTGGTATTGGTGCATTCAGACTTGCCTATCGGACAGCTTTTGGTTGTCTGGATGTGAAACGACTCTTGTGTACCATACTAAAAACTTACAGTAGGTTTACAGCCCTCTCATTGCTTAACAGTGGTTGGCTTTATATTCATTTCATTTGAAAGCTTTGTGTTCAATGGCTTGCCTTTCTTTTCTTGTGCTCATGTCGTCCCTACAGCACAACCTCTTTAGCTTCCCTTCGAATGGCTGACTGGTATCTTTCCACTGTTAACATTTACTTTTTTTCAGCACTTCATGATCGTGCTCTTGTTTTCTACCTTTCTCCGTTGTTTACTGCTTCCCTCTCTGTAGACACACGCCACTATGCTGGCTCTGTGTTGCTTTCTTATCCCGCCTCCAAGCTTATTTATGGCTTTCACGACCCCACTTTTCTTTTTTGTTGCTCCACTGACTCAATTATCTATGTTGCTCCGCTACCTCCCATGCCCACCCACCATTCCCCCCACCAGATTCTCTATTGCTGCCCCACCACTCATAGGGCCAGATGTAGGAAGCCTATTGCGCCTCGCAAACTGCTAAAAATGCAGTTTGCGAGGCGCAAAAGGCTGAACGCGATGCAGAATCACATTTTGCGAGTCGGTACCGACTCGCAAAATGTGATTCCGACTCGCAAATAGGAAGGGGTGTTCCCTTCCTATTTGCGACCGCATCGCGATGTAGAGTTGCTTTGTGACCGCGAAAGCGGTCGCAAACCAACTTGCAGTTTACCATCCACTTGAAGTGGATGGTAACTCATTCGCAAAAGGGAAGGGGTCCCTATGGGACCCCTTCCCCTTTGTGAATGCTCACAAAAATATTTTTTCAGAGCAGGCAGTGGTTCTATGGACCACTGCCTACTCTGAAAAAACCGAAACCAAATGGTTTCTGATTTTTTTCTTTTTGCAGCTCGTTTTCCTTTAAGGAAAACGGGCTGCAAAGAGAAAAAAAAAAACTGCTTTATTAAAAAAGCAGTCACGGACATGGTGGTCTGCTGTCTCCAGCAGGCCACCATCCCCGTGAGTGCTTAGACTCGCTATGGGGTCGCAAACTGCGACCCACCTTATGAATATTCATGAGGTGGGTCTTTGCGACCCTATAGCGAGTCGCAGAAGGTGTCTGAGACACCTTTCTGCATCTCGGATTGCGAGTTGCAATTTGCGAGTCGCTATGACTTGCAAATTGCAAGTCGCAATTTGTAACTTACCTACATCTGGCCCCGGGTCCTTTAAATAAAATATTTTAAAATATTTTAATTGGAAGATTTTTAGAGGGTCCAGAGGCTGCCATTTGCTGCCGTACCACTCTGCATGTCAAAATGTGCTTTCACACAAGTAAAATTTAATTTTTAATTTACAAATCTGAGTTGTGTCCACCATCTTGGATCGGTAAATACAAAAATAAATAAATTGGAAATTTTTGGGCTTACACATGTGTGGTGATGCATGAGCTTGTATATGTCATCATGCATTCACTATGGAATGGCACGTCCACCACTTACTGCCATTTCTTCATGCCTTTTATTGCTTTATAGTTTTCCCTGATGCTTCACAGCATTGGCAATTTTGTTTTTTGCCCAAGCTGCACAGCATCATTAAAAAGCATTGGTAAAGCCATTATATCAAAACGGTGAGACCTATTGGCTTTGCCAATCTTTGTTGAGCAGTACTCTGTTATTTCCATCATGCCTCCTCGAGCCAAAGGAGGTAAAAAGCTAGTGCTCAGCTGAGATCTGCTGCTATGGAGGGCAACGTGGTACCTGGACAAAAAAGTTCAGCAAAAAAGGGAGCGCATGTTAATTTGTGGACTCAAGAGGACTACAAAGAGCCCTGCAAGTGTTCTTAGCTGCTACTTAAATAACAACGTGAATCCATTGCTTGTGTTCAATTAAGACATTGTGCACATTGCTTTTTTTTTAATGGCGCTTCGTGGAGGGATCCCGTAAGTCTCCAGGCGTGCCTTGAAAAAAAAACATATTCATGCAGCACTTTTCACAAGGCTGGTGTTAGTGTGCATGTCATGAGTGATCATGTACATTGGGGTATTTTTAGATCTGTTGTTAGCCTGGACTTTTTATTTTCACTAAAATGAAATATATAATATACCTAGAGGGGCTTTCGTCCATCCCTCTTCATTCATTGGCCTGTTGTTGTCTCATTCACGTTTCGTCTGCGTGCTGCACCATACCATGGGGCTGTGGGAGGGCCAATTTCAGTCATTGGCTAACTTCACTTTGAGTGAAATCATTTCCATTCACAAGGAGCACATCCACGCATAAAGTAGATCACTTCTGTGCCAAGGAATACAATGGCAATTAGTGTTTTTTTTAGACCAAAATAATATTTTTGTCTTAAGAATTTTTTTATATTGGTGAGGGCCCAGCACCTAGAATCTTTGCCAGTGCTAGACTGATTGGCCTCACCAATGCTTGATTTGTAACGGTGTTGTGGCACAGTGAAGCAGCAGTAGAGAAAGTGTATGCATTACACATTTGTCAGATAGAGAGTGCTGCAACAACCCTGTTGCTTCTCCTTGTTAATATGTGAAGAGATAAAGCAATCCATGATTTTACTGTGGGCTAGTGCTGGTGTATCTGATTTTCTGTTTACTTATAGAGAGTATGTGTATTCTGCTTCTTGTATAATGGTGGTGTGTGCACCTTGTAGAGATTTACCCTGCCCCACCTGTTTTTCAGGGGCTGGTATTGCATTAAGCATAACTCCAAAGTCTATCCCCTACCATCTAATAGCAAGAAAATATGTGGCTGGGCATTGCCATCGTCCCTATGGTGCTTACAGGATGAACATAACAATGCACGTATCCATGATGAAGCTACAGCATGTTGCCATTACTGGTGTATGTCCGAATATTGTGTACAGAAATATCAGCTTACATAAACATCATGGCCTAAGTATAATTTACTAAAATATCACCCCTTTAAGTTTATTCTATCATTAACGCCAATGGGGTGATATTTTATAAATTATATCTACCACAAAATCTTTATCTCAGACGATGTTCTAATGACCATATTCTGGTACCACTGTCTTTGGAAACATGTTCAGTTGTATTCTTTACCATTCACAACACTAACTTATGTTCTAGAGCATGGATACTCAAAGTACGGCCCGCGGGCCTCATGCGGCCCCTCTGACCTTTACATGCGGCCCTTCGAGCAACAGGAACACTGGGCAGCTGTTTGCTCGACTCTGCACCTACAATAAAAATATGAAATACACGCACAATCATTTATTTCAAGCTCAATTGGTCTGAAAGAAAGGAAGTAACTAGAGACTCCTGCACTTCAATTTAGAAAAGCCTTCATTTTTAAAGACATCTTGCAACACAAGTGTAAAACTAAGACAGCCTCTTCAAAATTAAAAAAGTGTATTTAGTTAACATGCAGAACCTTTTCGCCTTAATACAATTTATTTTATCAGTGCATTGAGATGTATCCATTTAAAATTGATAGTTTCAAACATAAATTTGGAAACATAAATTTGGAATTATTAATTATTTCCCTAACCCTGAGAACATCACCAATAGTAAATTAAAGAGACAAGTCACTTGGTATGTGCGCTTTATGGGTGGCCTGGGTTCCTATCATTACAACATTACACTTTAATAAATCAAACATAGAAGCAGGTTTTGTGCAGCACACATTGAATCATGTATTTCGAGGTCATCTTAAATGTGATAATGCAGAAAAAGGAGGGAAAGTGAGACTAAACAATTGTCTAGGATCACACGATTTGGAAAAGTGGGTAAGCCAGGATTAGTTCCAGGTTTTCTGATTTCCCATTGTTTATTTCAGCCACTAGATGTATATAATTTGCTTCTCCTACACCTACCTTGCCACCAATCCCCCCAGGCACCCCACCCGACCGCCACTGCCCTGGCATCAATGCGGCCCCCAGGCACGTCACAGACCAAACTTTTTGGCCCCTGGGAAAATGTTTGCGAGTACCCATGTTCTAGAGCTACCAGCTTTTAGACAAGAAGTAGCCAGCACCGTCCGCACAGTTAAGGCCTCACTATACTTCACATTGCTTTCAAATATATGGAATGTCTTCTGCCAGAGGTCCTCAAACTGAAGGGTGGGCCCCCTGGGGGGTCTTAATTGATCCCAGGAGTGCGGGGTGGTACCAGGCTCTAAGAGAGGCATTTGTCTGATATAAGTGTTTGTTTTAAGTTTTAAAAATAAGCATCAGTAAATCACTTTGTAATGGGTCATCACTAACATCTCTTGTAATCGATATACTGGCTGGGCGTAGGTGTCAAATGGAAAGGACTCCAAATATTCCTCAAACCTCTCCCCTGTCATTACTGATAATCATACTGTGGATACATTTACACTTTAGTGCGGCCTGGCAGACCAGAATAGTATGTTTGGCAATCAAGTATTTGATTACATTTTTAAAAGGGGGAACATAACTTAACTGTAATGTTTAAATATGTTTCAACATATTTAACATTGCAAATGTAATAAAATAATTGTGAATAATTCTGGGGTCGCACCAGATGTTTTATTTTACTTGGGGGGCTGTGGCTTTAAAAACTTTGAAGACCACAGTCTTATGCATACTCGCTCTGGCACATAATCTAGCACTATACCAAGAATCAAATGCAAAACAAGTAAGCATTCACAAACTGTCATTTTAGTTTGTCCCATTTGGCATTTTTAGGTCTGGATACAGTCAGCTTTAGCTATTGGCAACGCCACTGGAATTATGCAATTTTGAGGCCGTGCTTTTTGACATAATTATGAATTTGCCACATCATCCATCGTCTGCTGCATAATCTGCAGCTATCGATAAAAAAAATGATTTGGCTCAAATGGTTCAAATGTTGCTAAAAACATAGTGACATGTTAGTGTGCAGTGGAAGGCCCTTCACAAAAGGTCAAGTGCTCCTTATTTTTGCATTTGTTTGTTTAACTGGTGCTAATAAGGTGAAATATTTTCCCAAAAAGTATTACCATGCGTAAAAACAAAAAATAATGAAGTAATACTATCAAAAAATGTGCTACATTATGCCACATGATTTGCCATTTCTTGCTGCATAATTTAGTAAACCCTGATTCATAATTTGGTGCTCCCCTGCCTCATAATTCCAGTGCCACTGGCTATTGGTTGTCATTTTATAGCAATTCTTCATAAAAAATAAAATAAGTACCACAAAGAGTATGTATTTTGGGTGAGTCCCCTCCAGCCATTTGAGTTCATGATTTGCCATTGCTTCCATGGGCTGTCAATCGAGGTCTTAGTATTCTGAGGATGGTTATAGTGCCCCATTTGCGTCCCATTAGGCTTTCATGATGGGGAATCAAATAGTTGGTCTGTCAGACTAGAACCACTAAATGGGCAAAAGAGTGTTGGGGAAGGTTGGAAGAGTAGTGAAAATTTGCATGCACCCTAAGACTTTAGGACTGATTATGACCTTGCCGGAGGGGATTACTCCATCAGAAACGTGACAGGTATACAGTCGGCCATATTCAGCCATATTACAAGTTCCGTAGGATATAATGAAACTTGTATTATGGCGGCGGGATATCCGTTACATTTGTGACTAAGTAATCCCCTCTGCCAAATTCCTAAGCAGGCCCTTTGTGTTTTGGTCCTAGAGAAGAAATGGACATGGCCTTCTGTGATTTAAATAGGTGCTACATTACTGATCCAGCCTAGCATCACTGTGATTGCCACTGCCTGCTTTCTTAGCCTTGCTCTGCTGAAGTAGCCTCTGGTGCAGCTTGATATCTCCCTCACTGCACACCATCTTATATCAAATAAGTGAATTCCATTGAAGAACTGTATTTAATTTAACATTTATGATTGAAATATAAAGAAATCCGAGATCAATCTCAACTACTTCGGTGAATGTTTGTCATCTTTTTAAATATGTAAATGCAGTTTTAAGTTGGTGATTTCATATTTAATGTAATTTTCCTTTATGTTGTGACACATTTCGGTGGAAGCGTGTATTGTTTTATGAGCAGTAAACATTAAACCTGATGCAGTCGTTCCTGATGGTGTGGCAGATTGAGTGGGGTGCCACCACTGGCGGTAGGTGTGTCTAGTGTGCTGTACCTCAGTGCCACTGTAGTGAGCCCACAGTAAATACGGTTGTGGGATGGGAGTGCACTGCTCCCATAATAGCTCAGGTGCAGATAAGTGTAAGGGTGAAGGGTTACCAAAAGTAACACAAGGTTAGCAGTGCCTGCGCTCAAAGTTGAACTGAATTGTGCACCCTGCCCTTTATGGGTGATGGCATCAGTGATGGCAGGAACTGCATCATTTCCTATACGTAGTTCCCCTGCTGAAACTTTGGGAGCTTCTGCCCGCGACGGTAGCAATTGCACCAACAGCAATTGCATTCGAAATACCTCTGGACCAATCGTCATTGTGCAGAGTTCACCCCCAGCTGCATGCATTGCACTGTGCCATTTGCTAGCATTTGATGCCTTTCCAGTCGCATCGGCCAGAGTGGGCATTATTCACTCTCATCTTGCACTATTGTGCAGAAGCCCTAACTAACATTCTGCACTCTCCTCGCTCCTATACATCCTACTTGCATGTCCCTCCCACAACATCTGCAACAGTAACAAATGCCCTTACTCTAGCACCCCAGCCAACTGTAATGAGACCCGCTTTCCCTGTACCACAGCCCCCTCCGGCCACGCCAACCCGCATACCCGCCAACCACCAAACAATGCACGCCTCCCCAACTGACCCCGAACATGGCACTCACAAGCATTAACTAGCCCCTTCAACTTACACACCTATCCCCACAATGCAGGAAATTAGATGCCGCCGTGGGTGACCACAAAACAGAACCGGAGGACTGAAAAAAGCTGAATCGATGGATGAATGGATGGACGGACAGATGGATGGATGGATGAGTTTGGGCAGACGGACGGATGGATGGATGGACGGACGCCTTTCGGTTTCTATGTTACAATAATTGCCTTTGTCTTTGAGGGAGTGGGTGCAAGGCCCACTGACCCACTGTGTTTGACCTTACACAAGGCGAAACAGTTCAGTCGCTGGGCAGATAATTAACTGTGAGATGTACTCACCGTGAGTGCTGAAATGCATAATTTTACTTGCTCCGCCCTATCTCGACTTTATCTGACCCTCGCTTTCTCTCTGCCCTTTTCTGTCTCGTGCTCTCTGCGCCTCGAAGCTTGTTTATTGTGTGTTGAAGGACTCTGTATCTCCTCTACGGTTTCCCGTCCAGCTGCCACTCGTCCATCTGTACCAGCGTCGCATTTAACACTAATATTTCTCGAGGCAGCTCCTTGTCCCTGATCCATTCGTGTTGCCCCTTTCTACGGCTAGTACTGCACGGTGATTTGAACACATGTGTGGTTAAACCAGAGGCCCCAGAGCGGCTCTGAGATTATGTGTAATTAAACGCAATTCCCAAAGCAACATTTATCTTCCCGAAACTGCGATAGCAATTGTCAACCGTCTGGAGGAGACGCGCGGTAATCTGTAAGCGGGGCTTCTTTGGTACTGTTACAGGGCAGACTGAAATGAAATCAATAATGCAGTGGATATGAATTTAGGAGTTTTTAACTGCACGCGCTAGCCCGGGAAAGTGATGTATCACCGGAAGGCACCGCTAACAATGTTTTCAAGAAGATTAAAACGGCTGCCACACACAGGGAGAAACACACACTCACAGAAACACAGCGGCACTTCCAGGCAGGCTGCACACTTATACAGACCCGCAACAGCGCAGGAAGGAACACCCTTGCCACACAGACACTATTACTCACACAAGCGCATTGGCACGACACGGAGGGATGTTGCCTTCACCTGAAATCTACATACTGTCACCAAAACGCACTGGCGCCTTTTGACACACAATCACACACAAAAATACTGACATTTACGGGCACGGACACAGACACGTCCACACAGACTCGCTCACTTGGAAAAACATGTTCACATATGCAAGGATCACAGACACAATCAGACGAACACATGCTTTTACAAAGACACACTAAAACAAACCGGCACACAGACATTCACATGCAGAAACATTTAAAAACTGATGTAAAGATTTATATTAACAAAGTGCGAAAACTCTATAGAAACAAGTAAATGTACATAGACACATACCTTTGCAAAAACATGCAGCCACATAATCACTCAGACACAAACGAAAGACACTGAAATTTATATACAAACACGCGGCCTCCAGACCTTTCCAAAATTGCACAAACACACGCATCAACAACGAAATAATGTAATCGCAGGCGCGCGAGAGAGATAGTGTGAAACAGAAAGAAAATCAGAAAATGTATGTTTTGCTTTTCTAACACATTTACCTTTCCGTTTACAATCTTCACGAAACTTCCAAAAAACGTAGTAGATTCACAATGAACATGCAACAAAATATCCAGGATTATCAAAGAGGTCGTGGGTTGGCTCCAAAAATACAGTTTGGCATGGGAATCCCATAGTGAACATTTTCTTCAAAAGAGCACGGACGACCTAGGAAAAACTCACCAAATCTGGAAGCCACGTAGAGTTCCACTTTATCTGATACCTTTTTCAGGTTTGGTGAATTTCGGTTCAACCACTTCTAAGAAAAACTAAGCAGTGTATCCGAGCCATGTTCATGTGTGAGTTGTAGAAACATCGGTTACACTACTTGTGAAGTTAAAGAACTAAATACAAGGTACTCAACCCAGTGTTTTTCTGTTTCCCAATTTTCAGGAAGAGAAACAGAATTGATTGGTGAAAAAAATCAATGCGACTGACTGGAAGCATCTGAAAATGTTCTAAGGGCAGCCATCTATCTCCCTGGAATACGGTAATCAACACGAATTGTTCAAAGTTGAAGGAAGGAAAATTCAGAAAGCAGCTGATTTTCCATAAATAAATACAGGAAACACCATTAAAATATGGTATTCGTGGTGTAAACTTTTTTTTCGGATATTTGCAGTGGTGATCCTGAACATATGAAGGGAGAAGAAAAAAGCAAAGCAGCACAGCTCAATTCGCTGACAAGACGCCAATTCACCCCACATATCTAATGCGAGTGTTGAGCTACTGACTTTGCCAATGTATGTGTGTAAAGTATTGTTTTAAAAAAAAACGCAAAAGAAAAAAAATCAAAATACTGAGCAAATGCATATAAAATGGTTTCTCGAGGCTGTTTACTGAATTTAGGGGCATATTAATAAGCCAGTAGTGCCACATTAGCGTAATTTTTTAATGCTAATGTGGCCCAACCAGGCCAAAAATCCTTGCGCCATATTTACAAAGTGGTGCAATGCATGCATTGCGCCACTTTGTAACCCTTTGTACTGCATTATTCCTGCGTCAGATTTCCTTGCATCATTTTTTATGGCACTTTTAATGCCTGCCCAGAGCAGGCGTTAAAAGAGGGCTTCCATTATTTAGAATGAGCCCCTATGTACTCTCCAGGAGTAGCGCCAAAATGATGGCCCTACTACTGCAGAGTACATCAATAGCGTCAATAAAAATGATCCTATTGCCCCCTACCCTGTGCCATGGTGCACCGTATCTTAGATACGGCGCACACATGGTGGCGGAAGGGGGGGCACTAAGGGGTGCAAGGAAAGTGGCTCTGCACTAGGTGAAGCACCACTTTCCTTAAATATACCCTCTAATGTTTTCAGTCTCCATAAATGCAAGGTTTACTTTTCAAATGCTTTTCACTCAGGAAACAATCAACAGAAGTTAAAAAGAATACAGAAGTGTCAGAATGTAATGGGGAATGATTGCCAAGGCCTAATTTACTTTCCACAGGATTCAGCTATTTGGTACTGTGCAATACCCCAGGGAGCCGATTTATGCATCTTCATGCCAAGTGTCTCGCAAAGTACACTGTCTAAGTCAGATGCCAGATGAGTGAATGCAGCAGATGGCCCATCACCCAGCATCATAAAAGGCTTTATTTGCCAAATATTGTGTTTTCATTCAATATTTGGAATTTAGGAGATTAAACAAAAACAATCCTTAAAATCTGCACTTTAGCCACAACCTGGCAAAAGTATGCATATTGCTGTGCTTTTTCACATAGACTGGGAGGGTTAAGGAGTAACATAGCGTGGGCGCAAGAGGGTGTTGGAGTGGGGATGTAGCATTCTAGCGAGACAGCTAGAAAACGCATGCACTATTCTGGGGTGCTGAATGAAAAAGAAAAAAAGTAGTTCTCTAAATATGACAGTGGAAGGATACAAGTTAGCTAATCAAAAGGATTGTAAAGAGACTATGTTCAAGGTGAGGAAGAAACACAAGAAGAGGAAATCAAGCCATCAAATAAGAAGCAAGTAAAAGAGAGTGGCAATATATATACCCATGGGTAAGCAATTGGTGCGTTGTAAGTCCACTGTAAATTCACAATAGGCTGTCTGGTAGGCAAGACCTATAAAAGGGTTTACATCCAATAACCAGTTCCTGCTGACAAGGGTGTTTAAGTAAGTATTGCACTCTGATGCAGGAGTTGGGCAGAAATGTCCAATCCTCACCAGACATATCAAGTGAATATAGACAAGGTGTATTTTTTCCTACTCCACCTTCTCTCTTGCAGAAGGTCAGATGAAAAGCATTCCTATCTATAGCCGTGCTCAATAGTTGGGCAGGAACATGTTGCACTCTGTCTTCCTTGAGTAAGGCTAAGGGTGAAACATGACAAGTCCTACCTCTGGCTTTGCGCAGCAGCATGGGTGAAGCAATTTGTTTTCTTTTTCAGTCTGTTCAAAATTCAGGGAGTGTTAACTGTGATGCCATCCCACTACCGTATGCTCTGGATGTTCCCAAGTGTAGGGAAAAGACAAGGCACCCCTGTTTCATTGCTGACTTGCACTTACTGTGGCATGACAGCTCCCAGACCAGAGTGCCTAAGACCTTGGCTTAAGACTGCTTTATTGGAACAAGAACTGGGCACAGGACTGGGCTAATGGAAAATCCCTTCACCCAGTGCTGGCTGGGCACACTTCAAAATTATGCTCAGTGTGATTCAGAGCCACAGGGACTGGTCAGAGAGAATGACCAATGCACACACTATGTGCCCTGTGACATTGTCCTTGACTAAACGTTGTGCACAGTAGGTTTGTGGTATATGCATTGATTGTGTTCAAAGATCACTGTGCATGGCCTAAAGCCAAAAAGAATGGTTTGGGCTACACTGAGACTAGGGTCACACTGTGTACAAAAGCCACTTCACATAGCCCAATGCCAAAGACAGTAGTATGGGGGTCACTAAGACTGGTTTCTGTGCATGGCTAGAAATCACATCTAGTGCCCAGTGACTGCTGCACCTAGATGATGGCAATGCAACAGACAGAATGTCACTTATCATGGCCAATAATATTGAGGTGCCCTTATATTGACTACAGCATCGACAACAAGCATATCATCAAGGTGAGCATACATAGGGAAATATAGAGTTGTAATATTTGCTCGCCAAATTTGCTCACCTTGATGTTATGTTAGTAGTCGATATTGTGGAATAAATATAAGCGTGGGACAATATTAACACTTCAATATTGTGGTAGAATGCCATGCAGAGAGGGTTTGAGGGTGGGTTATAAGGACTGGTGCTGAGCATGACCAAAGGCCAAACATGTGTCCAGTACCTGCTGCAAATTACTAAAATCATTCACAGGTACTATGAAGTGCTATCATCAGTACTGTGTCAAAATAAAATCTGTTTTCATTTGGTTAAATTAACCAAATGTTCCAAACCCACCTTAGGTTTGCATTAACTAATACTAACACAGGTTATGGTGGATATGCAATAATTTTAAAAAAAACTAAAATGAGCTTTTCACAGTTATGGACACCTCCTCCATTACAATGCAACATAAAAAAAATGCTATTTGTGTTCTAGTTTGCCCAAGGTTGGGTTAGGGTTCTGTTACTGCCAATACACATTCCGTGGTATTTATTTTTCAATTCTCAGACATGCTGCCCCATCACATGTTCTCCAGCTGTTTTTTAAAGTTTGTGAGTCATTTGTAAATCATTAGTGATCATGATCAACAAAAAGAGGAAGAAGATCTCTGAACCAGGATTTGATTTTCTCAAACCGTAAATGGTGATCATCTCTGTAATGTTGGTTGAAATGAACAGAGCATATTGCTGACTCTCAATCATTGTTTTTTTAAAGCCTACAAAGCTGAATATAGGGATCTGCAGACACCATAGCTTTTTCTGATTTATATATTTATATATAGGAGTGATTTTTCAAATTCTAGTGTTGTGTGACATCATCCCCAATGGGGCTCCCATATTGGACGGTTGGCTTCATAGTGTCCCAGTCATTTTTTACTATAACCAGGCTCAAGAGCCATCTCATAATGAATCAGAATATCTCACCAGTTTCTCACCAGTTTAATTGACTAAATAGATTACATCAAATCAGCAGCCTTTCAACATAGTTCTGCACACTACCAGGTATGCTAAACCATAAAATACTTTATTCTGGTGAAAACCCTTGCTTTTATGCCAAGTTTGATTCAAATATGTCCAGTAGTTTTTGTTGTGATGCAGAGCAAAAATCAATGTAGAGGTTTCTAAAAACATGTGTTTATCAGATCCTTAATTTCATGAAGACCAGTCAAAGATGGGGGTATACAGTTAAACACTCACTGCCCCCGCCCCCAGAGACCCATTTGCATGTCCTTTAATTATGCAGTTGGCCAATCAAGGCAAAGCTATCACTCAGTACTACTTCACCCCCACCCCCTCCAAAACCTAGCTTGGCACAGGCTTCAGCTATGCGACGGGGGATATAGTGAAGGGCTGACCTTTAACTAGGCCACACAGTCAGGAGCGGAGCCCTATAACTCATTAGGCACAGACTTCTGTCTTTCTAAACCTAAACACCTTTGAAATAGATAAATAGATAAGCAATGTTGTATTTATGCTGCCAGTCACCAGAGGTGGGAAAGAGTAATCACTTACAGATTTGTGGATGCCTTTAAGCCACCAATTATGTAGACACTGATGTGCTATATGGTGTCACCAATGATGTCACATTTTATTGTTTGTAATGTCATCTATGAAATCATATGTGAGATTGTGACCAGGGCATTGAAAGGGTTATGATTGTGTAGCTCACCATAATCCTAACCATATGTCCCTTCAACTCATTTCTGTTAGGGAGATTCCTATGGTTTTGATAATACACCTTATTTTGGCTTCTGAGTAAACAGTCAAAGTTTGCCATTACCAGATTTATTTTCTGTGACTGCTGATATCCTTGGGCCCCTGCATAAAGCATCCACTAATCATGGCCTGCAGCCATGAACAGTGTCCACTAGGTATTGGGTATGCTCTGTCACTCAGCCCCCACAGTCTTTTGGGGCTCAACTTTCGGCCATAGACAGCTGCATCTGGTCACAGAGTGTGACCTTCAATGATTCACTTCATCCTGCCCATCTACAGCTACCCTAGAGGGAACCCATGCATTGCACCCCCTTTGTCCTATCATCCTGCTCCTTGTATTACTCCCTTGTCTCCATTACCCATTGGATAAGTTATAGCCTTTGGCTGTGAACTAGGGGGAAAGCCATCCCCAGCTGGTTACAAGACACCAAACCAACCTGCAAAGTGAGAAATCTGGTTGTGATTTCCAATGCAGACCTTTCATCACAAATTAAATCAGAACAGTTGTCAAGAGTGTTGATCTCAAATTTCACACACTCCTCTCCTTCACATCAAATACCAGATTGAAACAGTGCTTAATTTGTGTAACAAAAGAGTGCCAGTCCCCAGAACTCTGCACAGATGCCCAAACCCTGCGATTTTAAATATTAGTGCACCAAATGCATTATCTTTAATCCATCTCCTGTGTCTTTAATCCACTATCAGTCACACCCTGCTCTCACATTTGCTGGGTCCTGCTTTCTCCCTTTGTGACATTTTCCGTCTTTCCTTTCCTCCTTCTTTCCTCCTTCTTTCCACCTTCATAGTTTGTTCCTCTCTTGCTCTCGGTAAATGTGAGATGAGGTAAAATAAGGACCTGTCCCCAGAAATTAGGGCTGGGGAGCACTACCAACCATTGGCTAAACTTAAGCACTGAATTAAACTAACACAGCCTTGGTGATGTAGTAGTTGGCCTTCCATAAAAGAAAATAACCTATGCAGATTTCCCACAAAAGCTTACTGACAGATTGTTCAGATTTACAAAATTTGGAAGCATGGAAATGTGATACCAGGGCTAATAGCTCTATGGTGGCTCTCACTGGAGGTGAGGATCAAATTCAGCCCTCTCTGTAGCACACAGAAGGCCTACAGGAACAAATGATCAGTCTACTTACAAACTCTGGCTCCTTTAGGGACACTTTATTCCAGCCCTGTGTTTTGTGTACTAACCTAATGCATTATTGGTGTTATGGTCTTGTTTTCCTTCAATTGACCTAATTAGATGGACACACCTGAAATCAATAATTTGTAAGCAATTTTTTTAGGACTGGAGACAGTGGTCAAAGGTGGTCACCCTACACCTTAAACTCTAGCTAGAACCCTGGCTCGCTGGAATTGTGCAGCGGGAGAGGGGCAATTTATGTGGCAGGGTTAACTAAATTATTAGCAAAGAAAAGTCAAATTATTTGGTATAATGCAACTCATTTGTTTACACTTCTTAGCATTGTTTGGGCACTGAGTGCATCTCATAAGTAACAGTATAACATCCAGTTATAGCAATAAGCAACAGAAAGGTGACCAGTCAATCTTTGCAAAGTGCTTCCACTGTGCAGCAACATGTTTTGCTGTGTTTTTAGTAACCTTTGGACCATATGCAATAGAAACATATTTTTTGTTAATATTTGCAGATTATGCAGCCGATGATGGAGTATGTGGCAAATCTGTAATTATTTAAAAAATCATCATGGCCACATAATCACACAATTCCAGTGGCCCTGCTAGAACCCTACAGCCAGCCATCTTGCAGCTGAATCACCAACAAACTTCCAGTCAAAAGAAACTGGAAGGTGGATCATTGAGCCTTAAAAGCCCCAGGCTCTATAATCCAACCTTGCCAACAGAATTCAACCACGTCCTCTTCCAGAATCGCTTGAAAAAAACATAATTATTTTGGCTGGCTTTTTTGAGACCTAAGACTTCAAAGGTAGCCCATTATGGCCCAGATTTATGACAAAGTGGTGCAGCACCAAAAATAGCAGTGCCGTACTGCGCCACTTTTGAAACGGAGGGATGCACCGTATTTACAGGAATACAGCACCCCTGAGTTTCCCCCTGCACAGTGCTAAATGTAGCTACCAACGCAGCCTTCCTTGCACCATAGTGCAAGGGTGTTTGCGTTGAGAGGATAGATTGTTTATGTGCAGGAAGGTGTCCCTTCCTGCACATAAACAATCCCCAATGGCGATTTGGCACTTCAAAATGCAGCACACATGGAATGCAGCATACATAGAAGTATAAAAGTATAATTTTGGAATGATTGTTTATGTGCAGCACAAACAATCATTCATGGCCTTTTGCTTCTTCTATGTATGCTGCACAAAGCAAAAAACGAGGAGGAATAAAAGTATTCCTCCTCGTTGTGCTATGTTAGTTTTTGGCACTGCCACAGGTTTACGCCTTCTTGTAAATCTGGGGCTGCGTCAAAAACAATGGATATTGTGGTGGAATGCCCACAGAAACACCCATTGCACTCCCCACTGACGCAGAAAACTGCACCTGAGGGGCCCATATTTACAAGAAGGGTATAAGCCACAAAAAGTGGCATTACACCTCCTTGTAAATATGGTGCAGTGAAAAGCGCTAGAGCCTTGTAAATCTGGCCCTCTGTATACAAAATAGAGGCATATGCTTCGGATTCCATTATATCCTTAGTGCCAATATCCTCTGATGGTAGTTCTCAGATTCCCCTGCACTCTGTTGAGGTCACGAGGCAACATGTGACTATTTATAACAACTGCGCATAAATAAATAGTGCTTCGAGACGCGAGTCCCCGCTTGAAACGAATGCCCGTCCTACATATAACACTGTATATGGTGTATCCAGATGTAAGGATAAATTGGACTTTAATGGTTCCTTGAACGTATAATGAATTTGTAAACCAATTTGGGCATAAAATAAGAGCCTAAATTTGGGGCAGGCGTCTCATTGGGCGTTAATCACACGAATCAGAAACTAGCGGTAGCGCTTTGTTGCATTCTTACTTATAACTTACTGGTGCATTGCTGTTTCCTTTTGCTGTATCGCTGCAGCCCCCTATTGAGACAGCAACGTGAGGTTACATAGGCGCAGCGTGGATAAGTGCTGACAATATATAGACAGCTGGTTATCTATAAGTAGGTGCACATGCATACACACAAAACATGCGCTCAGAACCCCGATTTCGAGCCCTGCGGGCCCCTGCCTCCCTGAACTGTGGTTAACTATGATTGTGGGGACTGGCGTCGAGGCAGTAGACTCATCCCTCCCGTACGCACAATACACGCGCAAAGTTTCGGTACAAGTCGGGGCGCGTAGGTGCCAAAGGAGAAAAGTGGCGCACAGTTCTGAGAATACAATTAGAGATTTACAAACCACGCAGTGTGAGAATGTGGAATTTAATAAACACCTGTGATGCGGGAAGAATGGGGCTGCGTCTACGTAACAGGCAGCCTCGCGTCGTTGGCATGAATTCACGGGTCCAAATGCCATTTTCCGGGGTGGAAGGGACGGGGCTTATATGATCGGATTATACACTGCTCTCCCAATTTCTGCCTGTTTTAATATTGTACTTTAGCGTTTAAAGATCCGCTTGGAAACACACGGACAAGTGCCGTTTGCTGTTCGGAAATATACTGGGGCGTTTCACAACTATCCTCCGCGATGCCTGGTCACTTGTGAACAGACGCAGCCGCGCGCGTTCACGGTGAGCTCCACCTGTCTCTGCGCTCTCACCGGCGTAGAAACGCTGCCCTCTTTCGGGGAATGGGCTCTTCTCGCCCCAGCAGTAACCGGCCACTCCGTGCCCTCAATTCGCAGGTCAAGCTGCGTGAGAAGTCACAATTAACGACCTCAGCTGTTGACGATTCGGCAGTAAATATATAAACACAGCACGGGCATTGTGTGGTGTTAGACAAAAACAACCTCCGCTGCACTATCCACCACGACTCGAAAGAAACACTGTATACCTGTCCATGGGAAATACTGAAGTGAACCAGAAAGCCAGCCAACCGAGGGTCTCAAGCTAAGCACCTTCAGATAAATGTAAGAGATCATGGGAATGAAAACACATGGGTGTGCGCACACTCACACCACTTGATACACATTCTTGCCACACGTCCACGCACATCAATCACACAGTGCGACTGTCGTCAATTTATGAAACACACCAATCACACATTAACAGCACACATAGTACACATACCAGACAATTGCTTCAAATACCACTGACGTCGTACGTCACGCCCAACACACCCAAAAACAGTATGCCCCCCACATAGGCCATGCTCTACAGGCACAAACCACCACGCACACATCGGTCGCACAACACGAAAAATGATATAATGCGCATATAGCACAGTCGGCAAATACACACTACACCCACTAGGCATGTGCCCATCAAATACACACCAAACTCATTCAAACAGCACAGATCACGCAAACACATAACCCACACGCAACGCAAACCACACGCACACAGCAGCCAAAGTACACGAAAACACATTTCACGACCATATAACAGAATCGTCGCACACACCCTACACCCACAGGGCATGTACCCTGCACACATCACAGAAACAGGAACACAACCTACCCTCACGCAACCGCACGCCACACATCAGTCACGCGGCAGACACACCATTGTCATTAAGATGCGTGCCTCCGCCTGGTGACGTATAATTCTCAGCTGTTTGTGACAATTGGATCTCTTACCAAACCTCGCACCTCTTCACAGCGGTGCAGTTTGGCCCCTGCCTTGGGAAAACACGGCCTGTCACTCATGTACATGTAAAATAAAGACAAAATATAAAAACACCGTCTATTGTATTCGTCGCAATGTTGCTTCAGACCTACACCAAACTTTGAAGAAGGTCTGTTTGTGTAATTTGCATATTTAATAGTTTCACGGGTGTGCTCGGGGTCATTGTTCCAGCAGACGAACTGCTTTACATTATGCTATTTGGCGCGACTTCGCGAAAGATACCGCAGCAAAGGAGTTCGACGGAGCACTTGGCCAGGTTGCTCTGAAGATGTAAATGAGGTCCCAAAAGCTGTTGCCCAATTCGAAGAAACAGAGAAATTAATCCGGGAGCCCATCAGTCATGGGCCGTAATAAAGAGAGAGACAGGGAAGAGACAGATGATATGATTAAGGAGCTGTGGCCGTTTTAATTAACTTTTTTCTGTCCTGTAATGATCAAACTGGTCAACAGACCCGGTCAATAAGCATGTTAATATCAAACAAATAAAACCAGGGATGATTAAAAACCTCCTGGTTTATTAAATTTGAAATTCAAATGAAATTTATGCCGCCAGTGCGCGCAGAATGCTAATAGGTGTCGTCGGGTTTGCAAGAAACGGCGCAGGCATTCATCTCGTAGAGGGCATTAGACTTCACGTAAAAAAGGTGTAATTAATTTCGTAAAGAGAAAAAAACTCAGAAACTGTGGTGGCAACCTCGCGATGCCCCCGAAAGGCGCTGGGAAAATATACGACAGGCATTCTGGGGCACCAAAGGCGTGGTGGCTTTTCCACGAATGCCAATACAATTATAAATTTCCTCTTATCACAGCCCCGAAAAGTGTATTCGGTTCGCCAATTACCGGTTCCTGAACCGTTCAGTCTTTTGTTAAATGTATCTGTTTCATCTAGCTTTATTCCACAGCAACAGAGAGCAGAGGGAACACAAATCTAATCTTTTTTTCTACGCAGAATTCATATGCATTGCATCTTGCAACACTTTTGTATATATTTTTTTCTATTCGCTTCGTCTAAGCCGCAGCCGAGCTGTTCTAATAGACACGGAAATTTGGCATTTCTGCCATACGTTGGATATACATTATATTTCGCTTGGCAGAAAGTATATTTAAAGAAAGTTGATAATCAGTCCTGACTTTTATTTGAAACACATGACATCTTAAATATGTTAAACATAATAAGTTAAAAACATAGAAACATCATTGCATCCTCATGACGCGCTAAGAACAAATACATTGTTTTGCCCTGGAAGGTAAATTTAGAAACATCTCACGAGAAATTAACTTATGCTTTACTTCCACTGTGTGTTGGAACAGGGAAAGTAGACCCCTGGCACCTGCGCAAAGATAAGCGTAAGCGACTCAAATATGCAATACTCTAAATTACACGAAAACGGCTTGAATTATTCACTTTCACAGCGAGGACAGCGGGTGTAAACCCACTGCGCTGGGCGAGGGTATTATTTCAAAGTGTAAGAGTTGAGTTTAGACAAAGTTGCTCAGACCAGCCCAGTAGCCAGAATTTGCCGTCCTCTGCCCGGTCACGACGACATGTTCCCTTTTCTGCGACTCACGGCGCTGCCGGGAATTAAACCTGGAATTTAAACAAGTGTGCCTTCGATTCAGGAAATGAATCTCATTAAAGAAGGCGACCAAAGCAATGAAGTTAATTCTTTTTTATTTGTTAAACGGGGTTCACTCCTTCCTCCACCCCTCCCTCCTCCTGGGCTGGCCTGCCACGCCTTCTCAACAGGCTAAAATCATGCAGAACAGCTCGCGGAGATAAACACGACATTCATGTTAAGCATCAGCCTTCTGGGGGGCGTGAGGAGTTCATTAATTTACTCCCAGCTCTGATAGGGTTGGTGGTGCCCTGTCCCACCTAAATCAATAGATATGATGTGCCGTCAGCACATCCCTTCTATCAGGAAGTGTGAACCCCCCGCAAAGCCCACGGTGCGGAGTTAAAGGCGCGCATCCTGCCTGATCCGACCTGACTTTCCCGTTTAGTGACGGGCGGCGCTGCGCTGGGGTAGCCTGGGCCCTCTCCCCGCACGGAACTGGCTGTACTGGCCGAAGCAGCAAACTTTCACAACCCGGATAGGCCAATCCCACACTTCCATGGCGGACAGACTTCGAGCAGAGTTTCTGTTGGCCTCAAGCCCTTAAATAAAAAGCGTGTTTCCTACCGTCCAAGGAGGAGCCCTCGGGGTGAATGTGGCTGTTTCCGACACCAAACACTTTGAACGCTTCTCTCCCCGCCTGCAAGTGTCTATTTCTATGCCACTGTGTTTACTATTATTGGCGTTGCGCGATGGCACCGTTTAGTGAACCTTGAACTAACAAGCTCTGAAGTGCCTAGAAACCACATCAACAAAAATATGTCTAAAGCTGGGAGGTGTCTTCCATTTAATTTGGAATGTGAATGTCTGGATAAAGAGTTGACAGATGAGAGCTGTACCTGTTTCATTAGTTTTGGGAGGCGCGATATATAATGTAGTACTGGTTTGTAACGCTGTAGCTGCTCAAGTGTTGCCCACTCTGTTTTGCCAGTTTTAATTTGGAGAATTTGCCACAGGGCATCGGGGCGCTTACGTTTACATTACAGAATGCCCGACTCATTCTTATTTATTTTATTCTTATTTTTTTTTTTTGCAATTTTACATTGCGAGGACTCGGTCCTAGGGCATCATGAGCACCAGTTTACATTACACCAGTTTACATTACAGAATGCCCGATTCATTCTAATTTATTTTTTGCAATTTTACATTGCGAGGGCTCGGTCCTAGGGCATTGGGGTTCCTCACACGAGCACCATGTTATAGCACACAAAGTCAGATTCATTTTTACAATATTATTGTTTTAAGGTGGTGGAATTAAGTGATCTGCCCAGAGTCATAGGATGTTGATCAGATACCGGGACTCGAACCTGGTTCCCAAGTCCCAAAGTAGGCAATCGAGGTCGTTAGGCAGTCTCCCGCGCCCAGAATGCTAGAGTACGAAGTGTAGTACCGCGCGCTAGCTAGGGAGTCATGCTAGAGTCAAATACGTGTTTGTAAATTCTAAAAGAGTCTAAAAAGGCATGTAAGTAGCCCTCTGAAGGGGCAAGCACCCGCAGTCTGAGAGCGCAGGCTTTTCATTGCGCTGCACGCCTCTGCATATGGAAACGAGTGCCCAGCAGACCGGGGGCCCGTCCGGGAACACCCCCAGCAGAGCTCCACGCAGCCAGCCCGCTGAAGAGTGCTCGACCTCGCTGCCTTTCCAAAGCCTCGGGGTGCACGGGGAGGGGAAGGGGCGGAGAACGGGACCAGCACAGCGGGACGACTGCTGGGGTCGCCGGTCCCCACCCCCTGGATAGAGACTTGAAAGAGGTGCCTGAAGGGCGTACCCGCGCCTGTCGCCACGCTCACGTCACGTCGCCACGCCCACGGGCGCGGTGGGCGGTCCCTGAGCGCGGAGAGGGCCGGTGAGCTCACGCTGCAGCGTGCCTGAGCGGCTGGCGGCGCCGCTGATTGGCTGCAGGAACCTCAGCGGCACTTCAAAGCTCCGGGAAGAGCTACAATTGTGGTGGAATGGGCGGATCGCATCATTGTATTGCACACCTCTAAAAAAAACACTGCTCTGATTTATAAATATAAAAAAGATCCTCTGAGGAGGGCACTTTTGTGATGGCAACTTCACTTCTAGGGGTGAGTCTAAGGATTTTTCTCTTGCTGGTTTAATTAGTTCCTCTTCGTTTTTTTATTGCCGATTTGAAGAGGGGGTTAAAGTATCCCCGGTCAAGACGTGGGGACCATCCGTCTCCTGTTGAGATTTTTAGTGCAAGGGAGTAAAGAAAGAGAGAGGGAAAGGAAAAAAGAGGGCCGAGACACTTTCCAGTCAGGAACAGGTTGTGAGGGCACTTGTACGCACTGACTCCAGCGCCTTGCTACAAGGAGAAGCGGTTTCTTTTCATGCCTGCAGAAAGCACCCCCGCGAATGCCTAGTTTTTCAGCTGCTTTTTAGTAGGAAAAATTATCATCAAACTAGTTCCACAGGTACGTTAAACTCACTTTTTTTGCATTTCTAATCTTTTTTCTCTCCCCATTTAAGGTTCTCTTTTTTCCAAAGTACTTTTTAAACTCAGAAATACTTTGTTATCAGAAAGTCATGAACTGTGATTGAATGGAATTGCGACAAGGGGGTGAATACTGGACGTTTTGCTACCTTTCATGCCTAGATTAAAACTGTGCCCTGGCAAAGTGTTAATTTTCTGCAATGAAGAGGAGAGAGGGGGTGTCAGTAGCTGGGCTTTAGACAGCGAGATTAGGGGAGGGAGGGTCGCAGATCCGGGTGGACTGGTTTAGTGGCGGGCCCGGTGGAGCAGTCAGTGGCCACTGTGTGAATTTGCACTGTTTAAGAGTTTTATTGCATTGATGGCCAGATAAGTGACACGCTCTCTGTCTTTTGTGCCTGTTCCCCTCTCCCAGGAAGAACCCCGGCTCGGCTGCACCCCGCTGGCCATGCTCGCCGCCACCTGCAACAAGATCGGGAGCCCCAGCCCATCGCCCTCGGACCACGGCTCGCCCTCCTTCGGCAAGGGCTTTCACCCCTGGAAGCGCTCCAGCTCGGCTTCGGGCGGGAGCTGCAGCCTGGCCGGCTTCGGACTGCACTCGGGCAGCGGGGGTGGTTCGTCCACCCGGAGCGGCGGCGGATCATCAGCTGCAGCCGCAGCGGCGGCGGCAGCTGCGGCCGCGCTAGTCTCGGACTCCTTCGGCTGCGGGGGCTCGGCCGCATCTAGCGCCTTCTCGCTGACTGGCTCGGCCGGGGCCTTCGCCAATGACTACTCGGTGTTCCCAGGGGCTGCCGGCGGCGGCGGGCAGGAGCAGCCGGTCTTCCTGTCCAAGGTGGATGGACTGCAGGGCATGTACCCCCGCATGGCTCACCACCCCTACGAGTCCTGGTTCAAGCCCGCGGCGCACCCCGCTGCCTCCGCAGCCGAGGTAAGCGCCGCTAGCGCCTCGAGCTGGTGGGACGTAGGCGCTGCCGGCTGGATCGACGTGCAGAGCCCCAGCGGGGCGGCCGCCCTGCACTCCGGCACCCTGCAGCCCGCCGCCCTGCACCACTCGCCTCTAGGCGCCTACAGCACCGACTACTCGGGCCTGGGACATTTCGCCGGCGCCGGCGGATCCCCGCATCTACTGGGCGGACAGCACCTCATGGACGGCTTCAAGCCGGTACTCAGCGGCGCCTACGGGGACTCCGCGCCCTCAGGCGGCGGCTCCATGCTAGGGGGCGGCCCGGCCCTGGGAGGCTCCCCGCGCTCCTCGGCCGCCGCTAGGCGCTACTCTGGCCGGGCCACCTGCGACTGCCCCAACTGCCAGGAAGCGGAGAGGCTGGGTCCTGCGGGGGCCAGCCTGCGGCGCAAGGGACTGCACAGCTGCCACATCCCCGGCTGCGGCAAGGTCTACGGCAAGACGTCCCACCTCAAGGCGCACCTGCGTTGGCACACGGGCGAGCGGCCCTTCGTGTGCAACTGGCTCTTCTGCGGCAAGCGCTTCACCCGCTCCGACGAGCTGCAGCGCCACCTGCGCACCCACACCGGCGAGAAGCGCTTCGCCTGCCCCGTCTGCAACAAGCGCTTTATGCGCAGCGACCACCTCAGCAAGCACGTCAAGACCCACAGCGCTGGGGGCGGAGGCCTGGGGCTCGGGGGCAAGAAGGGCAGCGACACCGACAGCGAGCACAGCGCCGCCGGCAGCCCGGCCTGCAGCCACTCCCCGGAGCTGAGCGAAGGCCCTCACCGCAACGGGCTGCTCGAGTGACTGGCCCGCCGGGGCTTCAAGGCACTTTGTACAGGACTAGCGAGAGACACGCATCGCCATACCGGACACTGCCCGGGGGCGCCGAGAACCCTCTCACGGCAGCTGCATCGCCAACCAGAAGGAGAGCAGGGCCTCTCTGGACAGAGCCCCTGAACAGACCCCCGCGGTCAGCCCCCCTGGACAGACTGGAATCACAAGGCACCGCAGGGGCGCCACGTTTGATCCTCTTCTGTTTTTGTTTCACCTTCTTTTACAGTAACTGCAAAGCTCCGAAAGGCCAGAGTGTGCAACTGTTAATCTGCCCAACATCTTCAGACTTCACCAGAAAGGGCCTCTCCGCGTTTGCAGAGGAGTGTAAAAGTGAAAACTCACATCGCTCGGAAAGTACGTTAAATATGCATGTGGTACGGTATGTGCAAACTGTAATTCAAGGACCACACACACGCGTTAATAACATCCTGCCAGTGAATTCTCTAGAGTTTCTTCTCTCATCTTGTATGCAATACACTTTACAATTCAGTGAATTCAGATTTTGTGATTGGGGAGAAGCTGAAAGGAGTGTAAACGGGGCTATTTGTCCGCCCTGTCAGGGCTGAAAGTTTAATCTCCGGATATGTTTCCACTCGAGCAGTCAGATTGTGTAGTCCTCATTTCTGTACAGTCAGGCAGTTCATTTTCAACATGCCACAGATTCGCTTATTTCCTGAGAGGCTATGAGCGAGATGTTGATTCTACATATGTCGCGAGATTATGACTGGTTTTATAGAATCAACATGAAAAGACAGAAAGGCGAACGTTTGTAAAATATTAGGCTAATGTTTTGTACAAGTGAGGAAACTTTCCGAGCGCTTCGTTCTTTACATATAAATAACACGAGTAATTACAGGCGAGGGGGCAGGTTCCAGGGGACGATTTTGTATAGTATTTTTCTTGTAAATTACTTCCAGTAAATATTTGAAAATATATGGCGGTACACTTGAGATTTTTTTGTCAGAGGATGATATTAAGAGTTATTGTTGCAGTAATACTTAAACTGCAGTTTTTGGGGGCTTGTTTCTTGAGGTGTATATCTCAAAAAAAGGAAAATAAATAAAAAAAATATACACGCACTTTCAGGATATAGTTTTTGCTTGAATACGAGTTTAGATAGGATATAACATGTAATTAAACGAACATTATTTCTTAAATGTTGAATGATATTTAGTTTAATGGCGCATGTACTTATTGCTAATGCTGACAGTTCAGGTGCGGGGCATTTGAGAGTTCGCAGAGTCTTCACAGCAGGTGGGCTTGATAAAAACCCTTGTATTAATAAACAGTCCTCGTGAAAAAAAGAAATGACTTTGGCCCATGTCTGCTTCCTACGAAGGGGAATAAATGCTGACTGTTTCTACACGCCGCTGACACTACACCTGTGGTTTGTAGCTTGCTGCAAACTGATTTTTTCGCTGTAATGTTGAAATAACTTGGATATTTCACATTGAAATGGAAAAAACCCTTTGCTGAAACATTTTAAATTGCATTTTAAAATGCATGAAATGTCATTGGTTTTATTTGTAATATTTTAAATAATGGTATTAATAAACTCCAGATTTAAAAAAAAGACACCTGAAACGTAGGTCACTTCATTGAGTTTTTACTTGCTGAACACTGTTTATGTAGTACTAAAGTGAGTACTTGAAATTAAAAAATATCAGGTTGGAAAAATTAGTCAAAGGGGCTGTTGCAAGTGAGCACAAAACTGTATTTGGGCGTTGGTTCAGAAAAGAATGTACCAGCGCGCTCTATCATTATATTTGAACTGATGTCACGTTTACAATCTGTTATAAATACAATTTCACCAAATGCACACTTTAAATAATTATTGTCCAAACCTCTGTTCAGAAACTTAAATCAAACTTCATTTTTTATGAGCAAAAAATATATTTGAGCATTTATTTTGCAACCTAAACAAACCAAACATAATGTGTGTTTGAAGCATAAAGGTTACAAGATAAAATACAATTAAAGTAAAACTTTTAAACGGCGCATTTTGCCCTGAGCATTAAAGATCTCTGCGTGTTTAACAGCTTGCCGTGTTGTAAACGTTCTTCTAGGCCCAGAAATGCGGCCTGTACGTTCATGGTGACAAGTGGCATCAGACTCCTGTGCGTGGGGCGCTGAATGCCCCACTGAAGGGTGGGTTGTACGAGCGAGAATTGGAGAGACTGGTGGAAAGGGGGCTGCAGAAGCTGTAAAATGCGAGGCGCTCGAGGGGATTGTGGTTCAGGGACAGGGAGCAAATTGGATGAATTATGCATGCGAAATCGCCTATTAGTTACAGTCAGTGGGTGCCTTCCTGTTTGTCTGCGGTGGGCTTGTAGGTAAATGTTTAAGCGGAGTCCCAGTGGCATAGGAATAGAGACACGGCCGTAGGCCCGATCAGGCCTGCACACCCCTGCCCTCCATGGCACCTGTTGTTATCTTACCAAGCCTATCAGCTCAGATACATGCCTTGGCGACCCGGAAAATGTATACAGGGCCGGGCAGTCAGGGGAAAAAATCCGTCTCTTTTTGTTCTACCTACACTTTTTTTTACCACATTCTGGTAACCTAGAGAAGCACTATGCATTTATTAAATATGTTTAACTTGATAAAGGAAAACAAAAACCTATCTTTAACTTGATAAGTGTATATAAGAATTAAAATCAAATTACAACACAGCCTGAGATGTTGGACGCTTGTGCACATGTGTAGGCAGATAAACGGATAGATAGATAGATAGATAGATAGATAGATAGATAGATAGATAGATAGATAGATAGATAGACTGTAATAAGGCTGTGCCAGGATCAGAAGGTCTGTTTATCACAGAAAAGCAACAGTTGTTGCCTTTACTCTTCTGCCACCAAAGTATTTTAATTTCTGATTTCATTAAATGTGACTCTGCTCTCAGGGATAAAATATCACAGTAATTACAATTTAAAAACATTGTTTTCTACACATTCCTGGTTTAAAGAGCATTTTGAGCACGATGCTCCTAATCTTAAATTTACGTTGCGTTTTAAAGTTGTTTATACTTCGGAGTGTTTTCAAAGACATCTGGGGGTATGACACGTACAATCAGCAAAATTAGACACACAGAAATTGAAATGAGAGGCGAATAATCCTGTTTTACCATATCATTTTTTTCAAGTTAATTTTGTTATTAAGGGAACATTTTCGATCGCTTTTGTCTGTCTATCCACATGTATAGGGCACATTTTAATTGTAATTGTTTGCCAGCATTAGCCGGATTCTTTATGCGGTTAAAACAGGATTTTGAAAATACTATAGCGCAGATGAAACAAAAGACGACCCACCACCCTTCCTGTGCCCAGTGATTAGTGTTTTTAACGCTGACCTTCCTTCCTTATTTCTACAAAGGCGCCGGCTGCTGGGAACGGGCCTCTTCCGTGTGGCTTTGAAGAAAGGGTTCTGCATCACGTGCTGCAGATCAAGGTGCGGTTAAACTACTTGTTGACCTCGGGGTCAAACGCTTGTCCATCAGCCCACCTTCCGAGTGGCCTGAGATTGCTGTTGTCATTACTGGTTGCTCCCTGACCTCGTGCGCCTGCTCCCCACGCCGGGCAGGCTGGGTCCCTGTGGGGCTCCTCCGGAGGATTGCTTCTGCTGCTTGAGAGCCTGTGGCTCTGAGGTGCTCCATGCCGTCCGCCACCTTGAGTTGGACAGGCTATGACCCAGCCTTGCTCTCGGGGCTCGCCGGACGGCCTACGTCTCATTCTTGCTCTCGGCGCTCGCCGACCGGCTACGGCCCTGACTTGCTCTCGGGGAGGCGCTAGACAGGCTATGGCACAGCCTTGCTATAGTGTGTTAGGTAGGTGATGGCCATGACTTGTCCACGAGGCTCGCCACTTGTGCTGGCCTCTCTGTGGCCCTGTGGTGCTCGAGGGGGTTTCCTCATGTGTTACATAGAAAATGGCTGTGTTTTGTTTCGGGGCCTTCTCCGCTTGCACTCAGTGGGCCGTGGACCTGCCTGTCCTCGGAAACTTCCGCACTTGTGCTGCGGAGGCAATGGCCTTGTGGTGCTCCCAAGAGGGCATCCCTCGTGTTAGGCAGGGTGTGGTGCTCCCGGAGGACTCCAGTCCCCACTTTCCTGGGCAATCTGTGGCCCCTTGGGTTAGACGTGCACCCAGGCCCTCCCCATTTGTGCTGGGCAGGCTGTGGCCCAGACTTCCTGCCGGGGACACCTCCTCATGTGTGTTGGACAGGCTGCGTCTCTGAGATGTACTCTTGGCCTTGCCTCTTGTGCTGTGGAGGCCGAGGCCTTGCATCTTGAGCTGGGCAGGCTGTGGCCCTGGGTGTTTTAGTTGGCCTTGCTCCTTGTGTACGACACACAATGGCCATGCGGTGCTCCCGGGGGACTCCAGTCCGCACTTGTTCTGGACAATCTGTGGCCCGGGGTGTTTTAGTTTGTCTCGGTACTTGTTTTAGACGTACAATAGCTCTGCTGTGCTCAGGGGGTGCACTCCCCTCTGGTGCTGGGCACGCTGTGATCTGGTGTGTTGTAGTTGGCTTCGCCCTTTCGGTTAGACATGCAGTAGCCCTGTGGTGGTCCCAGAGCACCCGAGGCCCTCCCTCTTTGTGCTGGGCAGTCTGTGGCCTCTTCGGTTGGGGCCCCTGATGCATCAGGTGGGCTTCCTTTTGTGCTGAGCAGGAAAGGGGCTCTGCAGACTGTCAGGGTCCTTACCTCTGGTGCCGAGCTGAAACCTCGTGTCTCTCTCCAAGAGCCTCCTTGGCGGCTGGTTGTCTCTGCCAGGATCTCGGAACCTAAGACCCTTCGGTGCTGGACAGGCTGTAGTGCTTTGAAGCGGAACCTCTCCCACGGTACCTGCTTGTTGTGAAGGTCTTTGAGATTGGCCAGGATCGTTGCCACTTTCCTTAGCCTTCACAGACCCACTTCAGTGTTTATTTATGACATGCAGTAAAATCACAACTAGACACGATTTTCTGCCTACTAATACAGTGGACACACACAAATCCGAGATTACACATAGTGTAAAGTGTGGGGAGCTCTCCAGAAACTTACCCACCTCTATCCATCCACGCCCATACACGCACTGTGTGTCTTTTTCTACAAACATCCTCGGTACGTAAACAGAAGTCTTGTGCATTTGTTGCTGACTGTACTTCTATGTGTTTTCAACTCCTCGAGTGAGTGTGTTGCTGAGCTATAGCTCTTCCTGCCAAAGTGGCACTATCGTGAAAAGCCACAGGTTGGCAGGAGCCCTTGGAGTATCTCTCAAGCAGTAGCCACGGCGACTTCTTTTCCTTTCACCAATGTGTTTCTGCCCCTGCTTGTAAATCTAGCATTGGCACACCCTTACTAGTGGAGTGCGCACAGCCTGTGTACCAATCCCTAAATTGTGTTTCCAGAATCGATGCTTCCTGTTCATTTTCAGTCAAGTCTGTAATAAGTTCAATGCCCAACCATCGCTATCAATTGGACAAAATGTGTATTTGCATTTGCAAATCTATATAGGAAAAAGGACGTCGATAGACCGACAGAGAAAGGCATTGTGGTGGCTACATAAAATAAATATAAATGAATATAAAAGAACAATTAATGTGTACACATGCGTCTATATCTACCTATTTACCTATTTTCACACATACAATAGCAGAGTTATAGGGGTGCACGAAATATGGAAACATTTTACTATTCCTACGAATTACAGGAGATCGTTCAGGCGACCTTGTGAAATGTGATTTACCATAGCACAATCATATGTGTGCATGAAATATGGAAATCATTTTACGATTCTCTATGAATTCTTTCAGAAGACCTTGTGAAATTTGGTTTTCATGGCTCTAATGACAAAACTCTGTCATCGTGTATTGTTTAATCAACATTTATACAGGAAAGACAAACAAGGTCCGGGCAACCTAATCGCGATCAGTGCTCATTGTTAGCCGTACCTTGCAGGAAAAGACTTGAACAATCACTCCCGTCTATCCTCAAACCGTATTGGGAGAAGACAGGTGATTATTTCCTAAATTCGACATTCTATAACAATTAAATATTTTAATCCCAACTAAATAATATAGTCCAATATTTCGCTTGCTATTTTCAATACAGGTCTCAGTTTCAAAATGCATTTCCAGCCGTCCCGAAATGGTAAAAAAAAGTGGTAAAAAAAGATAAAGTGTTACATAATCTTATATTGGCATATCTGAAGTCCTAATGACCTCTACAAATATCTCATTCGTGGGACTGGTCGTTTTATTGTATGGTTATACGTTAGGAGTCTTCTGAGGTATGTGCGCGCGGGCGTGTGAGCGTGAGACCGTGAAGACATAACTGTATACATATATGTATATGCACATGAATAAATACTCCTACGAATATGCATTAACACATACGTATATAATTACAATATACATTAGTACCCATATGCGTAGATTAATTTAGTCAGAGGTTAGACTCGCTCGCTGTCTCTTTCAGTGGTTTCCTGACTTTACGTGCATGTTTTCGTCCTTTCGCTACACATGAAATATTGTGGGCAAAAACACACTGTTAGCTCTATAACTTAAACCCTTCTGTATTCTGCATCGCTCTCGGGCTTCGTTAAACCGTGCGTCCTGGAATTCTGTTACTTTTAGCTGTTGACTGGCTTTAAGTGTCGAAAGTTAATATTTACAGGCATAACACGCAAAGGCTTTGACTAAAGGCGAAGCATAGTCTAAGTGTTTTCCCTCAAACTTCCCAGTCTCAGGATACAAATTAAAGAAGGGATGTTGGTTGGGACGACTTCCCGCCCGCGTGCTTGTCTGGCATTGCCCTCAGCGCTGATGAAACAGCGCCACGCAGCGGTCTTTACGGGAATTAGCCACTAACTAGTTCGGTTCTGGAGCGTTAGCTACTGGAGTTTCCGGCCTCCAGAGTTCGAGAACTCTGCGGTTAACTGAGACTTTGGGAGGCTGTTTATCCGTTGAGTACAACATACACTTACTTAACTTTCTGCATATTTCAAATATGTGTCTTGCTTAAATTTTAGACAAAGAGGTCATCAAATTCACTTTCAAAGTGTAGTCGAAGTAAATCGTGTAAGTTCAGGTTTTATTTGCGCTGTTCTTGTTTTGTCTGTTACTTATGACTTATGTTAGCAAATGTTTGCGATCTCTCTATACGTTTATATGTTTACGTTTCTCGCACTGTTCCTTTCACATGAGTTTCGGAGTCGTATTAACCGATCTGCTCAGACTACTGGGCACACTTTTTCATTTGCTACAGTGGTGCCGGTGGCAGACTTCGGCACTCATGTTTTTGGACAGGACCGGGACTTTTTTTTATCCTCGGGCTTTCAGCAAGGGGCAGACGAAAGAATGGTGGAAAGGGTAAAAGAAGGGGGAAGATAAACTAGAGAAGCTTTGACAAAGAGTAAAAGCGGGGATAAACAAAAGAACCTGCAAGATGAAGAGACAAGAAGTGAATGTTGGTGGAAGAGAGGCGAGAGGTTGTACCAAGTCCGGCGAACCAGATAATCAGGTAATCTCAGTGGTGAGCTCCTAAAAAAAAGCTTCGACTCTGTGAGTATTTTACAAATTCAGCACGGGCTATATTTATAGGCAAATCGGGAATGTACACAAATACGCAGTCACGCTGTGGTAACGTAATAAGAGTTTTCTGAGAGGAACAAAAGTGAGAGAGATTGGAGTGCGCTCTTTCTCTGCTCTCTAAACGTTTCTTTGCCCGCTTTATTAAGGACATTTTTAGGGCGAAATTATCCAGTTCACTGACAGTTTTCCTATCTGGCTCCGCGGGGTCGACCCGTGCGCCACAAACGCAACACGTTATTTTAAATCATCTGTGTTTGTTTGTTTACATTTCGACCCTTCACACAGCCTTTTTCGAGGAACCAGTCCTGAGGTGCGTTGGTTTTACATTGTACACGGCACTTCATTTAACATGTAACGGGAACTGATGGGGTAGCCACCCGACAGATCTATAATCTAGACAATAAAAATGCACACATTAATCAAATATCGACAAAACGAAATCTAATAAATTCGGTGCATTAAAAGAACTCTGCACCGGAAAAAGGCCTGTCACAGGCGGGCCCGGCCGGACTCGGACGCGAGAACATGTTTCCCCGCGCAGATCAACCGAGCAGATCAACGCTCACCTGAAAGTCTCCTTGTGAAATGTTATATGAAATTTAGCACAATGCGATCACCCCGCTGTCTTTTACATTTATAATTTTGAAAGTTTTTCTTAAGGCTAGTTTCTGTGTATGAGACGAACTATTTCTATTTTACATGTGTTTCGAGAACACTGAAAAACTATTTTCTGCACAGCGCTGTTCAGTGTCCTCTCCGTGTCATATCTAAATAAGCCCTGTGTCCTCAAGGGACGTCCGCCTTTTTAGTGTGCTTTATTTATAGTTTACCGGAAGACGTTGCAGCGCTTTACGCATGAACTTGCATTATAGCATTGGCAGCATATGAGTGTGATCTATAACACTCCACATTTGTGTAGATGCCTGCGGCCTAGAATCAACAGATGTGTGAGGTAGGCAGCCTTGGCTGTGACCAGCAGCAGCCGTGCTTGAAGACGCAGTGTGTGATTGACGTGATGTGTGAAGGTCATCCGGGCGGGGTGTGAGGGTCACTGCCCCGCCGCAGGAGGGGTTACATTGGGTGAGGTTTTCTGTCATTCCAGCTGAGGCGCAGCCGATAATGCCTTGGAAACATTAAGAATGGACAGGGCCAGATAATGCCCGAATGATCCAACAATACCCCAAATGTATTCGCAACTCAATGATTCCAGTGTGCCCAATACATCCCGTCAGGCAGCTTTTATGCCACCATGAAGTCAACGCTTGCCCCGTTCAGATATATGGGTGTGTTTGGGGGGCGCAATTTCACCTATTTTAATCGCATAGTGACAGCTACATGTAGCCTCCACTGGGGCTACCGGCATCAAAGATCATTCGGTTTTTTACCACTCGTTTTTAAAAAGAGCGCCCAGGCTTCAACGCGCTGGGGCGATGCACATGGGCGCGGGACTCGAGATGGAACTGACACTTTACCCGCACTGGTACATTCCGTTTTTTTTTATTTCGAGGGGAAGTAAGTTACAGTCCGTGTTCTGGTGGTGGCTTCACACCAGGGTTAATATTCTTGACTTGAGGTTCGCACAGGCTTTGAATACAGGTGGAATTCTGGCGATTTTGGGGGGTAAATACAAACTGCACAATAATTCTTTAGACGGACAACCTATTTCGCAAGGTGGGATGTTATGTGTCCAGCGCTGAGAGCAGACTGTCCTTGTTTTGTACCTTCTGGGATCTTAATAAAAAACAAAGAAAAAAAAACGTTAAGCGAAATGTGGCGCCATCAGTTGCCACGAGACAGGCCAGCGCTGCGGCATTTAAGTGCTCTTGAAAGACAAACAGACTCTTGTTTACTCGAGCACCTCCCTTCACCCAGGTGAGGTCTGTCTCTGAGGTGTGCAGGAGAAGGTCTCTCTCTCTCTGACTCACTCTTTCTCTCTCTCTTTAACTCGCAGGCACACACTTTTAGCTCACAATCCTGTTCAATTATCACTCTATGTCTCTCACCCTCTCTCTTTCTCACACATACTTTTGTCTGCCTCTCACACACAGGCGCTCTCTGTTTCCATCACTCATTGGGAGGGCCACTCGAATTATGCGATTGTTCGACGGACGCAATTTTAACATAATTATTGATTTGCCGCATTTGCCACATAATCCATCACCTGACTCACAAGCTGCAGATTTTAATAAAAAAAATGTTTCTAACTAAAACGGTTCAAAAGGTACTAAAAATACGTCGACGCGTGTTGCTGCGCAGTGTAAGGCCCTTTGCAAACCTGGATTGGTCACTTTTCTGTTGTTTATTGTAATATTTGGGAGTTAAATTGGTACTGAGATGCAATCAGTGCTGCGAGAGTGTTACCAAGTTTAAAAAACGGACGAAATAATGAAGTAATACCATAAAATGTGCCGCATTATGTGCATAATGTTAGCTTTCTTGCCGTATAATTTACTCGACCTTGACAGAATAATTTGACCCTCTCCTGACGCATAATTCTAGTGGCCCTGTCCATTGGGATCAGAGCGCACACCCAGCTCTTTATCTGTCTTCTCTCGTGCAGACGTATTCCGAGCTCTCTCTCTCGCTGTGGCGCAAGTTCTCTCTGCTCGACAAAAGCCTGCGCATTCTCCCCAAAGCCCACGACGCAAGGCACATGTTTCCTCTTTAGACCAGAACACATGCTCTCTTCCTTTCTCGGGTGCAGGCCACAGGCTCCCTCCTTTATCTCTTAGAAATGCTGGCTCTCTCTGGGGTGCTGAGAACACGCTCCCTGGTCGTACTGCGTTCATTGGAGCAGGGCCCGCCTGCCTCTGGGGCGCACAGTCCGTTTCTGAGGTACACCGTTCAGTCTCACGTGTTCTAGATCAGGGTCCCTCGTTCTCTGGAGTACAGAGTACTTGTCCCCTCTCTGAGGTGCGACGTGTTTCTGAACGTCGGGGGCACACCCTTCGTCTATACCGCGCACGGCACAGTCCCCTAATTAGAGGCACAGGGCGCAGGCTCCCTCTATGGGATGCCCTAGAGAAGCACGTTCTCTGAGATGTAAGCTCCCCACTGAGGGTCTGGTTACAGGTTCCTTCTCAGGGGGTACGCCCCAGGCTCCCTCCTAAGGTTCAGGACAGAGACTACTTTGAGGTGCAGACATTCTCTGTAGTACGGACACGCGCTCCCTCACACAGGTGCGGGGCATATGAGCGCTCTCTGAGGTGCAGAGTGCAGGTTTCTGGCAGCGCTCGTTACCACGTGCTTTAGCGCCTAAAAAAATTTAGAAGAGCGTGGGACTGCCGAAAACGGCCTCGTTAACAACATTTACATGCAGCTTGTAGCCCCAGCACTAAAAGACTATAAACCTGTCTGTCTTTCTACTTTTTTTTTTTATATCGTGTCTCATGAATATGGCAACACGTTTAATGGGCACGATCACTTAATTTTCAAATTACAGTTGGATGAGAGCAGGCTGTTCGGAAGACTTCTGTGTGTTAGGCTCAAGGGTCTTGCATTTCAACATTCACCGTGGGCCCTTCACCGCCCACAGAGGTTTGAAGTCCCCAGGCCCATACACACACTGCTCGAACTTTCAACATTTATCTCTGGCCCTTGGTTTGGAATCCTTCTTGAACTACCCCCCCCCCCCCCCCCCCCCAATTCCCTATTCCCCAACCATGTGAGCTCATCATTTTGGTATTTCCTAGTGTATCCCTACCTTACCCCAGCTCGGACTGAACTTGCTTAGTCACTGCTTTGGAAGGCGTGGGGGGCACAGCTCAACATTTAAACATTCTCTGGTGATGGACGTCCTTCCCCTGGTTAAAGTCCCTGAGCCCGTGATCCATGTGTCTCAGAGGTCCACATTTCAACATTCTCTGACCCTGGCCTTCCTTTCCCTGTTTAATGTCCCCGAGACCATGATGTGTGAGTCTCAGAGCTCAACATTTTAACATTCTCAGAGCAGACCCTTCCTCTCCCCACCCTGCCCTGAAGCCCCTCCGTCTGTAGCCGCACCCTGACGCCCCGCGTCGCACAGTGATCCCTGAACGCGGATATTAATCATACTAACGACCCCCTCTTTAATCTGGGAGGCGACCCGTCCCAGCCTCCACCTTCTCGGTTTCTTCCCTCAGACACGTCTGAGTTGCGTTCCTTGTTCGCTAATTAAATTTCTTTCTTTGCTGATCACTTCTAATAGGCTCGGACGGGAATAATTATGCGGAGACATTTCATGGCCTGCCGGATCAGGAATTCCCAGGGAGTTAGTGACAGGCCTTTCAGTCCCCGGCAGCCTTCCCCCCGGCGCCGAACAAGGCCCGAGCAGCGGCCTAGGGGGGAGCCGGGAGCCCAGCCTGCTCCCACTGTCACTCACACCCCAGCCTCCTCCTCGCCGGCGCTCCCTCCCCTCCACACCCCTTCCCTCCCCTCCACTCCTCTTCACACCCACTCACTCCCCTCTCCCCTCCTCCGAGTTCCGCCGGCACCCCCTCCTCCACACAGCCGGTTCTACCCCTTCCCGCCCCCTCCCGCCCCCTGCTCCCTTTCTTGCCTTTGCTGGCAGCCGCTGCGGGGGATCTCCAGGCCTCCGCACTCACAGAATGGGCTTCTCTTGAAGGGCAGCTCTTGACGCCCCTTGATCTCTGATCTCTGAACAAGTGACTGCATTTTTTTTTTTTATAATCCTAGTGGTTTGGTCTGCCCTCGTTTGACTGTATCCCTCACTAACTCTCACATCGGGCCGCCTCCGCATGTTATCCTCCCTGGCCTACCCCACTACGCCAGGTCAGCCCCGCCCTTTCGTACGTGTCTGGTCTCTCGCAGCACTCTATCATGTTAACGAATGTTGTATTACACTTGGTGTATGTCTCGAGGGGTGGGGGGTAAAAATGTGTTTAAATTGTCAGCGAAGTTCCTTTCATGTGAGCCTCTAGCAAACACAGGGGGGTGGAGGGGGAATCAGGGCCCTGCCCTCATCAGAAGATGCACATCCCCTGAAGCCCCCACCCCCAGTGAAAACATCAGGGGTCTGCTTTCTGTGGACACATAGTGTGTGCAGGCCGGAGGGCGGGAGACAGGGAGGTCTGCTGTCTCCTGGGGCCCTATCTTCACTTCATATACACAAGGGTGTCTCATACTGCGAACAGCCACCGTTAACATGTGTCGTGTGCGGGGGGAGGGGGCATGGTGTAGCAGGATCACTACCCTGGCACTTGTCGCACCCGGCGCGTCACACATCCCCGAGGCTCCCACACAAACAAGGATGTTTTCCTCTCGTGAACACGCAGCATTGACAGGTGCCCTGTGCCGTGGCACTCTGTGGGGCAGGACATGTGTCTCTCATCCTGTGGACACGCACCATTAACGGCTGTCATGTAGAGGGGAATAGTTTATGCAGTGTGGCAGGACTGCTGCCCTGGAACTATTTATTTCGCTCGCATTATTAAATACCCCCCCTCCAGACCTCCGTATAAATAAGCGACGTCCGCTTCCTGCGAACAGGCCCCATTAATTGAGGAGGGGCAGAGAGTTAAGAAGAGCTCCCCCCACCAGCACCTCGTCTCATCCCCTGAACCCCTTCGGGGAGCCCGAGCCCCTCACCTGCCAGAGGCCTCTCCTCCTTTTTCCACCTGAAGTTTTCGGGGGTGCTCGACGCCTTTCGGCTCACCCACCTCTTTAATGCTTGAGTACTGAGCAGATTGAATAAACATATAAATAAATACAACTGGCAGCACAAGCACCTTTCTTCTCGCAGAATTTCTTCTGGCTGGAAGTGCGCGCGACCATAGGTCGAAAGACACGTGCACAACTACAATCAACATACAGAGCAAGTAGGTGTGAAACACAGCAGTCGGCGGTGCTCCGTCACACGCATTTCATGGCCTGGACACGTGTGTTTCACAAGGCTAAGTAAATCGACGTGATCTTACGGTGCATGGCATTGTGCGCTTACGTAGCTCCCCCCTTCTGACTATAAGGCTGTCAAAAATAGGAGAGATTCGTGTTAGTTCCATTTCATTAACCTATTCACACATCTGTCGCTATCTGACCCATGCCACCCACGGAATCGACTAATCCACCCTTACAAGCATCTGTTCCCCAAGCTTTCCTTCCATGAAACCCCTAAAGATAAACCTTTTGTGTGTGAGGGGTAATGGACACACACACGTTACTCGCACGCAAACATAGCAAACAGGTGTATTTATAGGGCCTACTCCGATACCCCTCCTCCCCCCCAACACACACACACACAGGTCTTTTGGCGCTAGCGACAAATAACTAGCGCTTGCTTCACAAACACACGCGCTTTCACCCTGTTCCCCGACGCACAGGTGAAAGCACAAACTGATGCAATATACTAATTTACACATACACTGCGCCTCTCACTGACAGGTGTACACACCAGGAGATACACGTAGCTTCATTCATACATACAAAACACACGCTTTCGCCAGCGCACTTTCTCCAACACTCACAGGTGAACACACACACACAAACAGATCATGTTCACGCATTCACAAACTATCCCCCTGACAGATGCGCACTAAAGCAGACACACGGAGTTGTACTCACACGTACATAACACACATACACTTTCACTAGCACACCCTTCCCGAACACTCACACTCTTCCCGGACACACAAACGAATGCAATAGACTCATTTACACGCTGTCCCTCTCTGAGACAGATGCACACACAGGCAGACACAGAGTTGTACTCACGCATACAACACATTCAGAAAACTTTCTTGCGCTCTCAAACACATGCGCACGTTTTCAATAGGTGACTGACTACCTGTGATAAATAGAAAATGTATATAACCCTGGCTTTTAAAAAAGTAGACAATTTAGAATGCAGGGAAAAAACTTTGAAAATACCTGAAAAAAGAACGTGCATTTTGAGATGGCGTGAGGGGAGTTAGGAAAATGCCCGCTTTGTTGCTGCCAAAGAGAAAGCTCCGCCTTGTCTGGGTCTTTTCTACGTTATTACCCTCTGCCTTGTTCTGATCCAGCAGTCGATTAGACGAATAAAGTGCGGTCACGTCTCATGTGTTACCACACAACGGCGGCACCAGGCATATTTTGCAGCCTGTAAAAACGCACACATCACCCACCTCCGCCGTGGAAACTTGCGGAAGCTTCAATGGGTACATCTAACGTCCGCACAATTTCAACTATTGCCCCTTTACATATTTTTTTTCAATTCTACCACCACACTGGTGAAGTGCCCTAAGCCTACCACAAAGAGTGTATGTGTCGAGAAAAGCACCAATAGAAAACGAACACGTTCAGCAAAGATTGGAGAAGGACATTTACGTCGACAGAAAATGCACTTTCAACAGTTTATGACTAATTCGTTCCGTGCTTAAAGCCATTGTCTCAACCTAAGAGTGAGCAGCTAAGGCGAGTTCACACCTATGTGCTTGCGCACTTCCTTTTTGCGACCTTGACCACGCGCACAGATGACACCAGCCACCCCCAAGGGACGCTCAGTCCACCTTTCCAGGAGCGGAAAGACTGCTTGTCTGAAAGAAATCAGCACGGACAGCGCTGTCGGGGCCAATGAAACTGAGCCACAAGCCCCGCAAAACTTGCGCAAACAGCAGTCGAAAAGCTTCTTTCGAGCTGGACCTTTTTAGTCTTCTTTCGCCTGCCTCAAATATGTCACAAAACATTTTGGGAAAACGTACATCTGATTTTAGCAGTTCATTTGCTTAGGCTTTTTTTTATTACAAAAACATGCACGATTAGACCTCGTGCGCTCGCACTAAGAGCAAGCTGTGATGAGGTTTCAAGTTCGAATCCAGGCGGTGCTTCTTTAGCGTTCCGTCGTTCTCCCATAAATTGTACACTAGTGACACCAAGACACGCAGAACTGAAGAGCACAAGACAATATTTTACTAGGTAGGTCTAGCGTATAGAAGAAACTGCAGGCAGTGCTTACGTTCTACAGACATAATCATTGAACGGACACCAGCGCCAAAGCGCATATTTTTAAAAATATTTTCTACAAACGTTTACGTACAACTTTGCTTGTTTACTTGGCATACTTTATGTATTGGATGTCCTGAATCCATGGCGTACGGATTGGTGGCAAGGAAGGTCTGTAAACGCCCAAAGTTGATTCTTTTTTACTTCCAGGAATTAACACACATAAAATGAGAACACGCTTCTAAAACATTTGGATTTAAATTATTTAGCACGCACAGAAGTTCCTCCAATTTCTATGGGGTGGGATTTACTGCACGCCATACATAAACTCTAGGGCAATGCCAGTAATCCCCATCCAAGGAGGCAACAGGCTGGCTGTCTGCGCCCCCGCCAGTGTACCCAGTCATTGGCAGGCACACAGAGTGTCCCGTCTTGCCTGTGCCATGGCATAGAAACTGTCCCACTAGAATTAGAGAACCAAATTATGCTGCAGGTTGAGTATATTGTTCTGCAAGAAAACGCAAATTATGCGGCGTTATGCTGCACAACACAAGATACATTGATTAGCAACTTAAAGTTGACCCGTATATCTTTGTGAAGGGCCTTCCACTGCACAACAACACTCGTTGCAGCATTTTAGTAACTTTTGACCGATTTGAGCTAGAAGCAATTTTTTAATAAAATCTGCATTTTATGCAGCAGACGTTGACTATAAATCAAATTCATAATTATGAGGGAAATGCCTCAGCCTCAGAATGTTATAATTCCAGTGACCCCTGCATGTAAGAGACATTTCGAGAGAGTGCATTGTTAATGTCCCTACCCCCAGAGGTTTTTAAACAGCGAAGTCAGTGGGGTTCCTGAAATACCAATACCCTAAAATGACCCACAGGTTTACATCAGCGTCGGTCAAACACGAGGCTCAGCCAGTCTGGCATGTCACTGCTGCGTTGCCTGTCCCAACTCTACTGGTCTGTCCTCTGATAGTAACACCAGCACTTTTATCTGCACGGAGGCATCCTGGGCCTGGTTTATTATCTCTTACTTGGGTTGAAACAGGTTTAAGATTGTCATAATAATGTCCTTTGTTTAAAACTCTTTAGACTCCGTGTTTCTAGGACAAAACATTCCGTGGGCTGTCTCAAGCCATGGTAAAAGTTTCATAAAGTAGGCTCACGGTTGTTTCTGTTAGTGCCTCCCCTCGTCCCCAGTTGTTGTCAAGCGCTCTCATTCAGGAGGCAGTCCACTTTTACTGCAGCCTCCTACATAGAAACGAGACGAGTCTTCTGTGAGGCGAAACCTCCCCGGCCAAGGGGGCCATGTTACTGCCCCTGCCCCAGTCCTTTCACCCTTTATGGGGCTCAGGCCTTCAAGGGAAATTCCACTTTCACGGAGACCCTCCTAGGCAGCAGGGGTGCGTGCTCACTCTCCATTAGTGCCAGGCAGGCAATAAAGAATTCTAGTGGCTTATTTACAAGCCCCTTGACTTACCGGCTGCGCAAGGGGCTTGCAAATAAGCAGCTAGTATCAGAGGTTCCTGAAATTAAACGCGCGGTCTAGAAGAGGCTAAAAGGGGAAAAGCGGGGGTCAGACAGTTTGCCCCGGACGCACTCCTAGGCCGGGACAGATACTCCTCCTCCACACGCGCGTAAACGGCGGAAGCCACGTTCCACGGGCCGAAATGAATTTACGCCTCTGCGACAAAGCACCCAACCCGACCCTGACCGCGGCATCAGCCTCTTGGAAAATTCTGCACACGACACTCTCACATTTTTGGAGGCTCTGATGTTTAGAATAAGATTTTAGAGTTTCACATGTTTCCCCATAAGTCGATACCATAGTCTATCTCTATTGTTATGGGTTTTTATTTTTCTTTAAATGTTATTGCTATTGTTTAAATTAAAACACAACTCAGTTGCATTTTATAGGAGATCTTTTATTGTCGGTAAGTTTGATCGCTGATTTGATCGACGCTGACATCTTATGTGATCTGTAAGTCACACTTTTACGTCCTGGTCAGGCGAACTCCCCCATTTATCCTTCAGAGGTTGGCTGAGTACTGCTATATTGGTTGATTGTAACGCAGGTTACTAACAACGTAGGAACTGCAGAAGTGAGCCACGGAGCGCCACGTAGAGCCGATTATTATTGCCAATCTTTTAACAACAGTGCTTAATTTGAGCCGGCGGTTTCCGATACTCGGCCATGTGATCCTTGCTGACACCTGGCACCCACTGCCCTCCAAAGGCATTAGGTGTTCTAAGTGTCACAGAATGATATGTAGTGGGTGGTATATTATTCTATATATTGCAACTAAGTTTATATCGCTTGCATTTGGGCTTTCATTTTAGGAATTTCATGCATACTATTTCTTACATTTATTTCCAAAGTATAAAGTAACTGGCTATGAATGCACAATGTTGCATATGAAAAGATTCGGGCTGGTTTTTGAACCCTCCCTGCTTCCCACTGCCTTGTGTGTTAATTACAGCTGCTGTTTTCCATATACTTGCCATGCTGTGGTTAAGCCCGGGAGCATTCATTACTTCCGCCCTGTCCCTCCCCTGTGTCTCCGGGGGCCGGGTGCCTGCACACATGACAATGGCGGAATGCAGGGCCTGCACGCTTAGTGGTTCTCATGAACTGCCTGGTCGCTGCAGCTGAGAGGGTCCACCGTGATCCGGTGGGCGAGGAGAGGGCTCCCAGCCTTTCAGTGGTGGCCGCCATTTCCTGCTTTGAAATAAATGTTTAAAACCTGGCTTACTATCGCTTCGGATCAGCTAGTGGAGCTGTTAGACGAGGACTGGAGGTCCACGGCTTAAAAACTCTACTAAAGTACTTCTACACCAATCCTGTATCCACCGAGCACGCGAAGCGAGCAGCTCCACTTATGCCGAGTTTTCAGCACAACATCCACCCTTTCTCTTTTGGACGTTGTTTGAAAACTATGCCATGCTGTTCAAGAGGAGGGGATCTGGCGTTAACGGGTAGAGCTGCCCACTCTAGAACTGGGGAACCAGATTCGAGTCTCGGCGATGGATCAACGCCCTCAGCAAATCATGTAAATCTCCCCGTTCCCACAAAAAAACAGAAGAACATGGGGCCTAGTTGTCTGAATATATTGTTACAAGTCACAGCTCAGTTTCTGATGATTCCGAAGCAAAAACAATGAAATAATCCACTCCCCTAGAGTCTGGCAGAGCTTAAGAGCGTGGCTATAAGAATTTCTTGTATTGGTGGACCCTCAGGGCTGGGGTATCCTTCAGACTAACTAGTTCTGACTTCTGAGAGCTGCACCAGTTTCCTTCAGCTTTCCGAGTTTTTTTTTTTCTGTGACCCATATGGACATTGATATATGACAAACTCCCCCCCCCCGAAGTAATTTGAATCTTCGTGGTTTTACACTAATATGCACGACTGCTTCAAGAATTATTGTGTAAATCACTAATGACATTTTGCTTATCATTGCATTGATTGGATTTGGAGCGGATATGCTTACCGCATCCTGTTAATTAATAGAAAACTATGGTGCATATTTAAGAGCCCCTAGCGCCACCTTAGCGCCACCAGACATCATTTTTGTGACGCTAAGGTGGCGCTAAAGTAGTTTTTCTGCCGCATCATAGTTACAAAGTGAAGCAATGCATGCATTGGACCGCTTTATAACCAGGCATAATGTATGCAAGACAGCGTTCCGGCGCTAGGAGGCCCGCAAAAATGCCACAGTGAAATTTAAAAGATTTCACTGCGCCATTTTTGGCGTCATTTTTGATGTCTGCTCAGAGCAGGCATTAAAATGACGATCCCAGAACGCTAGTGTAGAAAGCACCACAATATCGTCAAAAATGTTGACGCTATTGTGCTAACGACCGCCATGGTGCACTGTATTATAAATACAGGGTAACAATGATATCTTTAGGTGCCAGTGAGGGGGGCACAAGAAAAGTGGCGTATCATAGCTGATGCACCACGTTTTCTTAAATATGGGCCTAAGTTTCAAATTACTCCTTCAGGGGACATTGTTTGTTATATATGTTTATAGTTAGTCTCCAGTTGAGTTATTGGGTTGTCCTATTGTGTTGTACCATATGGACATTAAAGCCCTGCCACACTAGCCGTGGTATTTTTGCTTAAGGAGTGGGAAATTAACATGATTTTATTCCATGCAATCACACAAATATTCCTGGGGATAAATGTATGCAATTACGCAAAATGGAAGTTCATTGTTTAATCCTATAACCTAGAGGATGTGTACTAGCAAACATTTTCTCAAGGGCCAAAAAGTTTGGTCTGTTGTATGAATGAGGGCTGCAATGATGCCTATACAGTGGCTGTTGGGAGGGTCAGGGAGTTGGCAGTGAATGGTGGGTGTGGAGGAATTGAAGCATGTACATCTACTGGCTGAATTACTCAATGTGAAACCAGAAAACCTGTGATCAATTCTGGCTTCCCCACTTAACCTAATGTGTGATCCTAGGCAATTGTGTTAGCTCACTTTCCCTCTTTTTTCTTCATTATCACATATAAGAGGACCTTGAAATATATCACTTCCGGATGGATGCTGTAGGAAACCTTCTCTTGTGCTTTATTAAATAAACTATAATGTCCATCTGTAATAAGAACCCAAGCCACCCAGAGACCACACATTGCCTCTTAGTTCAGTATTTGCATTGTTGTCAGGGTGGGTAGAAGCATGCATGTTTTTAAATGCATGTTTGAAAACTATCACTTAAAAAAACCTTCTCAATGCACAGATATAATCTGATGTACTATGGTGAAACAGTTCTGCATGTTGATGAAATACACTTTTTTGAATTTTGAAGAGACTTTGGGGTTCATTATGAGTTTTGGGGGTCCCAACGTGGGACTGCCAAACTCAAGGGGAGGACACCACCACCATGGCAGTGGCATGTACCCGCCCTATTGCAAGGATTCCACCTAACTGAACTGGCTGACTGGCAGAAACCTTGAAACAGAGCGTTCTCACCAGTCTGACCGGTGGGAACAGTGCTATGAGATAGCACTTGGCTCCCTTAAAGGAGTCGAGTGCTATTTCATAGCACAGAGGAGGCCGACCAGCACCCCTTAGAATGAGCACTTTCTGCAAATCAGACAGCGTGAATTCCGATAGTGCCGGGCAGGGGGCCGCCTGTACTTGTTCTCTGCCAGCATTTTAATGGTGAGGAAACCGCCATGAAAAGGCTGGCGGAGAACAAGGTTGTAATCAGCAGGGTGGTGCTGAGTTCAGTGCCGCCCTAGCTGATGACAACCAGGACCACCATCAACCCATCAGTATCTTTGATCCTGGCGGGGACGGCAGTCTTTAGGCTGGTCCATCTGCCAAACTCATAATGTGGTGGTTGGACCGTTACAGATACAGCAGTCCGACCGCCACCATGAGGCTGGGGGTCTTATGAATGTCAGCCTTGTAATCAGGCACATTGTTAGAAATGGGGTCTCTACTTGGCAGTCAGTTTGCACCCTGTCCAAGTAGGGACCCTCACTCTAGTCAGGGTAAGGGAGTGACACTCACTCCTAAGTTAACCTCTACTCACCCTCTTGGTAGCTTGGCACCAGCACTCAGGCTTATCTCAGAGGCAATGAGTTAAAAATGTGTACCCACACACAGTAACACAGTGAACAGACTACAAATGGACACCACACCAGTTTAGAAAACTAGCCAATATTTATCCAAGTAAAACAAGAAAAAACAACAAAAAGGCAATATACACAAGCAAAGATCTGAATTTTAAATGATTAAATCTCAATAAAAGTGCTTTGAAACACAGAAGCTCCAACTGGTGCTATCACGGCATCATGACGGAGTTGTTCCCAACAGTCTGACGCCACTCGCGAGGGAGTCCAGCGCCGGTCACAGAGTTGCATGGATTCCAGATACAGTACCTTAGAAACAAGGCACAGTCAAAGATATGGCATGGAGTCGGGGAGGTGAGGCGTCACTGGAGCCAGTGCAGCGTTAGTTCTGTACTGATATGCAGGAGGTGAGGCATTGGTTCTTTACTGCTACAAAGGGAAGGTGAGGCGTTGGTTCCTTACGGAGGCAACAGAGGTGAGGCGGTGGTGGCAGCGAGGCGTCAGTGCCTTACGATCCGGCGGGGTCGATGAGTCCAGTGGGTCAAGACGCGATGAGGTGACTTCGCAGTTTCCCAGTCACACCACAGGGCCACAGGCACAGTGGCGGAGTGGGGTGTCGTGGACGTCAGTGATGCAGCACTCAGGGCTCACAATGTTGTGGGGCTTCAGAGTCACTGCGGCGGCATCGGGCCTGCGGTATCGGTCATGGTCATTACACTTCAGCAGGGACCACAACTTCGGGTGCAGGCAGTGGTGCGGAGTCAGGCAGCGGCACCGGTTCTGGAGTCGTCCGGAGTCAGTGTGCCTGTTCTTCTTTTTTTTACCAGACTTCAATCCCAAGGGTGGAGGAACTGGAGTGGGAAACTCTTGGCAAGTCAGGGTCTTCAGCAAGAGAGCCCAGGGTCTGGCAGGTGAAGTCTTTGATGTCCCTGAGACTTCTTAACAGGAGGCAAGCTCAGTTTAAGCCCTTGGCGAAACCTTACAGGCAGGATATACTGCAAAGTCCAGTCTTTGTCCTTTCTAAAGCAGAAGCAGTGACTGCAGGCCAACCCAGCAAAGCACACGCAGCAAAGGGGCAGTACTCTTCCTCACAGCTCTACAGCTCTTCTGTTTGGCAGAGTCTCCTCTTGATCCAGAAGTGTTTTAAAAGTCTAGGGTTTTGGGTCCAACACTCATACTAATTTCTGCCTTTGAAGTAGACAAACTTTAAAGGAAAGTTTTTTTAGTGCACAAGACCCCGCCTTCCCTGCCCTGGTTCGAGACACACTCTAGGGGGTTGGAGACTGCATTGTGTAAGGACAGGCACAGCCCTATTCAGGTGCAAGTCTAACCACTCTAACCCAGGAAGACCCATCAGGGCACACCTCAGCCCAACTGTCATCCTGACCCAGATGTGTATTCCATAGCCAGGCAGAGTCACTGAATGGTTAAGGAAGAAAATGCTCACTTTCTAAAAGTAGCATTTTCAAACATGCAAGTTAAAAACCACCTTTCCTAAAATATGTAATTGCAAATTGTGAGTTCAGAGACCCCAACCTCCATATCTCTATCTGCTCCCAATGGAAAATTACACTTAAAAGATATTTCAAGGCAATCCCCATGCTAACCTATGGGAGAGATTGCCCCTGCAATAGGGAAAACCGAATTTGGCAGTATTTCACTATCAGGACATGTAAAACACACCAGTACATGTTCTACCTTTTAAATACACTGCACCCTTCCCATGGGGCTACCAGGGCCTATCTCAGGGGTGCCATACATGTGCTTAAAGGGAAGGTTTGGGCCTGACAAGTGAATGTACTTACCAGGTCGAAATGGTAGTTCAACACGGCACACACAGACACTGCAATGACAGATTTGAAATGTGTTTACAGGACTACTCATGTGGGTGCCACATTCAGTGCTGCAGGCCCACTAGCAGCATTCGATTTACAGGTGCTGGGCACACATGGTGCACTATACTAGGAACTTACTAGTAAGTCAAATATGCCAATCATGGATAGCCAATCATAATCACAATTTACCAAGGGGGGTCTTGAACTTATCAGCAGTGGTAAAACGCCCAGAGTACCAAAACCAGCAAAAACAACATCCAGCACTCAGTCAAAAATACAGGAGGGAGAGGCAATAAGACAGGTGGAAACCATGCCAAGGATGCCAGGTCTAACAGGCTTCATCATATTTTTACATATATGTTGCAAGGTGTCTTTAAAATGAAGGTGTTCATAAAGTAAAGTGGTGCAGGGCACCCTAGTAACTTCCTTTCTTTAATGCCAATCAACCAGTAAATAAATGCTTGCCAGTTTATTCAACATATATTTTAATGTTAGTGCTGAGTTGAGTAAACAGCAGCCCAGTGCTGCTGTTGACCAGAGGGCTACATTTAAAGGTTAGGGGGACTGCATGTGGCCCCCGAGCCAAATTTTGAGTTGTTATGGTTTTGAGCAAAATGTAACCTACTGTCAATTTTTGATAAGAGAATGCTGTTCACAGTAAAAAAATATTTGAAAAACACAACTGAAGTGAACAATAGCTGCTCACGTTCTAGTTGGTCCAGTTCTTCCAGCACTCTTGTGCTAGAATAATTACACAACATGGTGTAATTGTATAATTTCAGGATTTTCACATAAAAAGCATAATGCAAAATCCAAAAAGTTACATGTATTATGCCTTCATAATTTAAACTTCATCCAGGCTTCATGTTGATTATGCGCATGAATGGATGAATATTAACCCTGGCTAATGTGTTAGCTATGGACATTTTTCTGTTCTCTTATTCTAGTTCCTCACTATTATTTGGCCATGACTTGTATCCCTCCATACTGCCTTTATGCTCTTTGTTTCCCCCATGCTTTCCCTACCTACTTGTCTATTACAGAGCTATCCCTCCACAGTGCTCGCATTGCACTGCACAACTTTGGGCTCAGATCTGTACTGAACAGCCACCTAATGTCTTTCATCCTTCACTTACAGTGAGTCCTTGCAAGAGGAAATGATCTCCATCGTCCCCGATGTGGGCCTAGCAGCGTTCATTGTTGCTAGTTCCTTGTGTCAATAGCACAACAAGTAGAGGCGACTTGTAACAGGTTATGTTTCAATGACACAACAAATACTGTATATATTTGCCTCACTGAACTAGAGAAACCTGGCAATCAAAATCACCCAAGTCACTTAAATGTAATACCAGCATCAATTCAAGTGTCACCATGGAATGCATCACAGTCTTGATTTTTACAATTAGAGTGGAAAAAGTGAATATCACAACATATATGACACTGGCACATGCACAACGTATGTTCAGAGCTAGTAGCCCATGCACAACATATGGTGCAGAAGAATAAAAGTAGATCTTGCAAAAAGGAAAAAAGTGCCCTATAACCGTGGCTATCGACTCTTGACTTTACTAATGCACAGTTTGTTTAGCACCAGGGGGCAGATTTATGGAAAGTGGGCCTGCACGGAGTGCAGCGCCACTTTCTCTGCACCCCTTAGCACCCGCCCTGCCACCACCATGTGTGTGCCATATTTAAAACACAGTACACCATGGTGCAGGGTAGGGGGCAATAGAGTCATTTTTTATAACTCTATTGATGAACTCTGCTAACTGTTGGCACTACTCCTGCAAAGTACATAGGGGCCCATTATAAAGAATGGAAGCCTCCTTTTAACGCCTGCTCTTAAATGGCTCAAGGAAATCCCATAGATTTCCTTGCACCATTTATCCGACTCCCATAATAGGGGAACGCCCCCTTTTACATACAGTATGCCTGGCGCAGGCATAATGTAGTGCAAAGGGTTACAGGGTGGCGCAATGCATGCATTGCGCTACCCTGTAAATAAGGTGTGGGGATTTGGGCCCCGTTGGGCCACATTAACATCAAAATAAATGACATTAATGTGGCACGTGGTGGCACTAGGGGCCTATAAATATGCCCCCTGGTTTCCTATTTGTACTTTTTACAACACTATGGGTTTACAAAACTGTCTCAGTGCAGGACCCAAATTTGCTGTATTGTGGTGCATGAAACGTAGAAAGCAGTAAAGCATCATATCTATAGAGATATGGCACTATTCTGTTCTCTCTCCAACGGCGGCATACAATAAGGCTGCTAAACGCCCCACACACACATTTGCAGCATAGTGCAGAGGTGCCTGCATCATATCTAGAATAGATTTTGTACTGGAAGGCTCACCTCCAGTATTAAATACTATGCCTAGACAAACTTTAAAACTATTCATACTTCTGATGCATGCTGTACTGTGTAGCACACATGGAAAGTGGGAAAAGTTAGAAGAAATTAAAACATTTCTCCTTTTTAACGACTGTTGCAAATTTAAAGTGGCATTATCTTTTTGGTGCAAAACCCTATCTACTTTTAGGAGATACGGTTTTGCATCAAAAAACTGGGTGGTACATGTGAATGCACATGTATCACACATTTGGAACGCAAAACCATGGATGGTACATGTAAATGCACATGTATCGCAAATATGGAATTGTGCTTTTTTGCAAAACTTTGAAGCAACTTTCTAGTGCAATGCCTTTTGTGCCTGAAGTAAATAAATAAGAACATTTTGCATGGGTTTGTGTCACTTTTTGTGACGCAAACCCAGAGCAAGATGTTTGTAAATCCGCGCCAAAGTTCCGGAATCCGTGCCCATGCATACCAGGGCAGGTAGGATCCTGTGTACCTGGGTACTATAGCAAGAAAACTGCATAGACAGGTGTTTCAGTACTGTTAGCTGTGGCTTTGCATGTCAATTTGGTATTAATAAGGTGAAACCTTTTACCAGATATTGGTTATTAATAAAATGACTAAATAATGAAGTAATACTATCACAAAGTACACCACATTACGCCACATAAGTTGATTTTTCCTGTCACAAAATGCTGTATAATTTGCCCTCCCCTGCCACATAATTCTGAGGATCATTGTTAAGGACAGTCCATTGAACAGAAGCTCCGTTGAGTACAGAATATAAAACAAAAACACTAGGACAAGGCAGCTGAATTCATGACAAATATAAAATGAAATGTAAACACGCTAAATACCTCAACAAGGTTAAGTAATTCATATCATAATAATTCACATCTTCTCAATATGTAACCTACCATTGAATCAGCAGATTTATTTTGCTGGGTTGCCTCATCCACTGAAGGTTGCCAAGTTCTCTGATGATGCATGTGATTGTTGTTAAGTTGTACTGGCTCATATGCTGTTAAAATCAATAAATAAACCAACTATACACCTATTACTTCACTCGCTCCCTTCATCAAAGAAAGCAAAGTAATGCAAAGTATGAAATTTATTCAAAAAATAAATTCATTTTTTTTAAATCGAGAAATAACTTTTGTCAAATGATATGGAATCAAGGAAGCACTTTCACCTGCCACTACTCCTCAAGTTCTTATCTTCCAGCTGACCCATCTGCTTGTACTTCCTCCCTCTCAGCTCTTTCATTTTCTTCTGATGCACTACTGAACCATTACTCCTGAAACTATTTTCTTCTCTTTCTGCAAATTCAGCACATAAATAATAACATCAGGAAATATCCTATTTAATCACAGTACAGACCATAAACCTCAATCCCTTCTTCATACTTCAGTCCTTCAGCATTACAGAACTTTTCCCTACATTTGCTCTATGATTAACAAAGAAAGTTTGGAAAGGCCTTTGTGGTCCAAACCCGTTTATTTGCCTTTACCAAGCACCAACATAAATACTTTACACTTTTGTACCACAAAATCTTTTGTTAAGCCACTTTCTTCCTTACAAAGCTTACTCCCAGCTTTGTCTCTAATTGGTTACTCAGGTCAACAGTAGGGGTGAACGGTAATCTCTGCTCCTCAGGTTGAGTTAGCACAGTTTTACCCCGGAAAAACTCCCCCAACCGCAGTGTGGCAGAGTTTTTTCTCTCACATGGCTCACCAATATTACTGCCTTCCGGTGATATTTCTCAAGACGGGTGGTCGCAGCAGGGTGCTATCATTCATGCTGAGAAAGCTGCCGCTAGTGTTGAGAAATTGCAGCTCGATTAGAAAATCTACTCCAGCGGGCACCGCTTAGTGTCATTCACACTGATTGTACAGCATAGAACCAGGTAGTAATCAGTGTGACGTACAAAATCTGCCGCTTGTGGAACTCCTCAGAATCTCAGTGAGTTGTTAGGTAACTCCGTGGAATTCCACAGAGTGAGTGAAACTCCTCGAGTTTCGCCCACCCCTATTCAACAGTAGACTCTAAGGCCCATATTTATACTTTTTGACGCTAAACTGCGCTAACGCAGTTTAGCGTCAAAAAATTTTGCGCCGTCTAACGCCATTCTGAAGCGCCATGCGGGCGCCGTATTTATGGAATGGCGTTAGCCGGCGCAAGCAGACCGGCGCTGCCTGGTTTGCGTGGAAAAAAACCACGTACACCAGACAGCGCCGGCGTAGGGGGAAAATGGCGTATGGGCGTCTTAAAATGGGGCAAGTCAGGTTACGTCGAAAAAAATCGTCGTAACCCGACTTGCGCCATTTTTTTTCGACGCCCATCCCCCATCAACATGACTCCTATCATTGTAAAGATAGGAGTCATGCCCCCTTGCCCAATGGCCATGCCCAGGGGACTTATGTCCCCTGGGCATGGTCATTGGGCATAGTGGCATGTAGGGGGGCACAAATCAGGCCCCCCTATGCCACAAAAAATTAAAAAAAAAATACTTACCTGAACTTACCTTAATGTCCATGGGATGGGTCCCTCCGTCCTTGGGTGTCCTCCTGGGGTGGGCAAGGGTGGCAGGGGGGGTCCCTGGGGGCAGGGGAGGGCACTCTGGGCTCATTTTGAGCCCACTTGTCCCTTAACGCCATGCCTGACCCAGGCGTTAAAAAGCGGCGCAAATGCGCCGTTTTTGGCCACGCCCACTCCCGGGCGTCATTTTTGCCCGGGAGTATAAATACCACGTAAAGGCCTGGGAGTCATTTTTTAAGACGGGAACGCCTCCCTTGCATATCATTAACGCAAGGAAGGGGTTCACGCTAAAAAATGACGCACACTCCGGGCACTTTGGCGCCCGAAGCGTCTAACGCCATAGTATAAATATGGCGTTAGTTGGCGTTAGTTTAGCGTCGAATTTGCGTCGAAAAAAACGACGCAAATTCGGCGCAACCAGAGTATAAATACGGCCCTAACTCTTTAAAAGTTCACTCAGTCACACTAGATTCAACTTCTATATCGTCCTTTAAGGTGTTTGAAATGAAACAATGCAGGAGAAACAGTGATAAGACCATATTTTACATCTGAATTGCTCTTTTACATTCAACATTTGTGCCACCACCAATTGCACACCTTCAACAAATACCAGACTAAGGCCCATATTTATACTTTTTTAGTGCTGCATTTGCGTCATTTTTTTACACAAAAGCAGCGCAAACTTCCAAAATTCAATTGTAATTTGAAATTTTGCGCCGATTTTGCGTCAAAAAGCGACGCAAATGCGGCGCAAAAAAAGTATAAATATGGGCCTAAATATCACAACAAGTATATTCACATGTGGTGAGTACAAGAAGTTTTATAGTTTTTTATGTGTTAGTCCCCTGTTCTCTAGAACTGTTCCATTTCCAAGATTCAACTGCACACCATTATCCGTAGCTATGGATAGGGTCAACCATCTATGATAAAACACTTCTTCCATAACAGTAACTGTAACATGCTGTATGTGAACAGACTGGAAAATCACTTATACTGAGGCAAATTTGAAAAATAATCATGCAGAATCAGCATTTTACATCCCGGATGAATAAATAATCAAATAGCCACTTGTTACTAGGTTCCTCCTGGAACCATCGCTTCTGTATGAGGTTTTACAATTTACACAATCATTAACAAAAGATATAATGGTTTCATCCATCTATGGCCACAAGAATGTCATACTGACCTTCTCCTTAGTAGAATGATTGCCCATCTTATTTATGTGTAGTACTGATAATACTCTTCATCAAAGCCACTGGCAGCACAGATTTATCACTCTTTACCACAAACGTTGCTTTAAACTAACTTTCTTCCTTCTTTTTCCAAAACATTTGCAATTTGAACTACTAGTACCTTCTCATTTGACCACCTTTCTTTTATAATCTTGATCTCTCCCAAGAATAATTTGGCTTTGAACACGCCTTCAAGCTACAACTTTTCTCTAATAAAATGCCCTGTCACAACACCACAACGGACACTTGTGTCCACACTTTCTTCCATCTTCTCTTGTTTTGCTATAACTTACAACGAAGTAGCTACTTTAATAAATAACTTGACCTCTATTGCCACACATTGAGAAAATAGGCGGTCATTACGAACATAGCGGTCTGGAGTGCGGTGCCAGCAGTGGCTGTAATTTCCGCCAGGGGCATGGCGGTCCAGACCGCCATATAATGAACGTGGCTGAACCGCCACGTATGCATTGCTGCCACCGGCAGGCTTCTGCCACAAGGCAGCCCGGCGGTGGCGGCCTTTCTGATCTAACTGCCTGCCGGATAATGAGTCAGGCTCCACCAGCCTTTCCTTGGCGGTTTATAAGGCTGGCAGAATGAGTGACTCAGGGCCCCCCTGGGGGCCCCCATGCACTTGGCATGGGCAGTGCAGGGGCCCCCATGCACACCCCTGTCGCGCAGTTCAGTGCCCAATTTGCGGGCAGTGAAATGTGCGACGGGTGCTGCAGCACCTGCCGAACTGCTACATTGCCCCAGCTGGATGTTCTTTATGTGGCCGGCAGGGGGTTCTGCACGCTGGCGGTCTTCTGTTGACCGCCAGTGCTGAACTCGGCGGGTTTCCCCGCCGAGTTCATAATGACCCACATAGTCAATTGCAAAAGTGGATGTATAGAGCTTGACCAAAGAGTCTACTACTCTCAAAAGGCTTTCCTGTGTGATTCCACTTAAATCAAAAAGTAGCTTGTGATCACTTCTAATATCAGATCCCTCCCTCCACATACTTTTGAAATGTTCTATGCCGCAAGTGGTGTATATCATGGATTATGGCAGTCATTATGAACATGGCGGGAAAGACCGCCGACCACCGTGGCGGCGGTGAACAGAATCCCACCAGTGGTGGCGAATGGAAACCCGCCATATAATGAACAAAAAACCCAAACCCGCCAAACATTCCCACACCACCACTCCCCGCCAGGACCCTGTCAGCATGAATCCCGGCCCACCCCACCCCGCCAAGCACACCCACATCCCGCCCTCCAAATAATGATGCACAAATCACCTCAGCGGACAGTGGAGGCCGGACGACCATTGGCGGCTGCGACCGCCACGGGCGGCAAGTGGGCCCAACAGCAACCAGTGCACACATTGGCTAGGCTTAGCACCCACACACCTGACACACATCCAGAACACCATAAAACACCCCCAGTCACCCCCCCACAATCCCTTGCAAGGAAACCAGGACCAGAAGACAGAGAGCACCAGAGCCAGAAGGAGAACGCCAGCAGACAGGACACACCTAGCGACCCACACAGGAGCACCCAAACACCATCCCCAGTCCCGACGCAATCCACCACCCTCACCATGTCCCCCTCCAAAAAAATCCACGCTTCACCAAAAGGGAGCTAAGGACCATGGTGGACGAGATCCTAAAAGTGGAACCACAAATATTCGGTTCCGAGGTGAGCACACACCCATCGCCCGGAAAATGGAGCTGTGGCAGACCATTGTCAACAGGGTGAATGCAGTGGGACACCATCCACGCACCAGGGACGACATCCGCAAGAGATGGAAAGACCTGCGTGGGAAGGTCCGGGCCATGGCATCCAGGCACCACATCGCAGTGCAGAAGACTGGAGGAGGACCGCCACCCACACCACCCGACTACACCGACTGGGAGGAGAAGGTACTCACCATCCTGCACCCAGAGGAACTCACTGGACTCACTGGAGGAATGGACTTGGGTAAGTCATCTACATTTACCCCATATACACCATACCTGTAATGCATGCACCACCACACCCCACCCACACCCACCTATACCCACACCCCTCCCAGCCATTACCCACCACATCCACCACCCTGCATCACCCACAACTCACTACCAGGCCCACATCACTCCCGTTGTGCACAGCCACCCACCCCTGCACGTACCCACAATGGAATAATAACCCCCACCACAATGTAACGCCACCACTGCCACTAAATGCAATGCCCACCTCACAAAGGCACCCCTGAAGGCCACTGAAAGGCACACCAGCACTAAATTGCACAGTACAGTCCACTTCAAACCCTCATGCATATGTAACAAACATTTCTATGTCCCCCAACAGGCACCATCACCCATGCAACCCTAATTGCGGGGACAAGGAGTGCCACAGCATTCCAGGGAGACAGAGGCACATCACAGGACACTGGTGAAGGATCGCTGGACACTGATGAGCTGGCAGGCCCCTCACACAGCCCTGGATGCTCACCATGCAGCAGCCCCACCCAGGAAAACACTGTCACCCCTGACACCCAGTCAAGACCAGCAGGCCAGGGGAGGCGTGACCACACCAGTGGACCCAGGGCACAAACAGGTGGAACACAGCAACAGAGGCCACAGTCTCCCACCTCCAATATGCAGGAAGACGAGGGCCCCAGTACTAGTGGCACGTCAAGACCTGCGATGGGGACAAAGGCACAGTGGGTCAGGGGGTAGGGCACCGGATAGATGCAGCAGCCCAGGACGTCATTGCAGAGGTATTGGGGGCATACCAACATACCCAAGACAGGTTGGCACAGATTATAACCACCCTGGAGCAAAGTCAGAGGATGCAGCTGGAACACCACCAATAGGCCATGGAGCAGAGGAAAGAACACAATGCCACAATGGCCACCATTGCTGGAGCACTGCTGCAGTCGGTCAACAAACCCTCAGACACCCACACCGGACAAGAGGCCCCCACAACAGCCCTGGACAACCAGCAACAGTTGTCCCAAGCAGCTGAAACAGCACAGGAAATCCCCTCCAGGAATCACAAGGGCCAACCATGTCACCCCAAGTAGCTCCACAGCAGGCGCCCTAACGTAGTCTCAGGCCAAGATATGGCACTGGAAACCCAGCTAAGAACAAGCCCCCTTCCAACAATTGACACTGCTATGACACTGCTACTGCTAAGCAACCATCCCACCCATTCACCAACTGCACGTAGCTGAGGGCTAAATAAAGTACTAAACTGCAAATAGGACCCACCTATGATATCAAACAGGCCTGCCACCAAGTCGGTTTTGAGGACACCCAGCCATTATGACTTCCATCACTGTACATAGCACATTTCACTGTATTCCACCAATAAACAACATATCTCATCTGGAACACTGTCCCCTGTCTTCAATGTTGAACAAAGTGGAGTAATGATGCAACAGGCAGGGATAAACTTTATTGTCAAATTGTGCATGGTGGTGGTACAGTGTGTTTCAAAATAGTCAAGAAGGGAATGCATATATTGTCTGTCTGTACCATGCTGAAGAGGTCCATGACTCGCATATCATGACCAATTCCCCCTAGTTGAGATGGCACACTTACAGTATCAGTCACTAACCACATATACAGGATGAAGTCCCAGACAGTTATTGGAAGTAGAGTTGTATCAGTTGGTTTCTGGAATTGACATCTTCCCCTTCCTCATCCTCACCATCACTCTCCTCACCCCTCTGAGGTAACAGATAAGGACCTATAGAACCCTCCACCTACAAAAGGGGGATTGAATGTCTCACTGCCACGTTGTGCAGCATGCAGCACGCCACGACTATCCTACACACCTTATCAGGAACCCCCAGAGATATGTAGGCACCGGAATCTAGCCTTCAGGAGACCTATAGTACGCTCTATCACCCTCCTAGTACGTCCATGGGCCTCATTGTATTTCCTCTCTGCATCTGTCCTGGGATTCCTCACTGGTGTCAGGAGCCAACGCAAGTTTGGATAGCCAGAATCACCTAGAGAAATGGTCAATACAGAGTCATCATTGGAATGTCCTTAGTCTGACAGGCTGTTTTTCTGCAATGTGTCAGTTAGTGACAGGCACACTTACCTATGATCCACCCTCTGTCCTCTTGGAGTTGTTCCATCTTTTGTGGCACACTACTGTTCCTCAAAACAAATGAATCATGGACCGAACCCGGAAACATGGCATTCACATGGGATATGTACTGGTCTGCAGTAGATACCAATTGGATGTTCATGGAGTGAAAGTTCTTCCTGTTTCTGTACACCTGTTCACTCACTCTTGGGGGGATGACGGGTATGTGGGTTCCATCAATGGCACCAATAACATGGGGAATGTTTGCAAAGGCATAGAAGTCTGACTTGATGGCAGGGAGCTCAGCACTTTGGGGGAATCGCACATAGTATTGCAGATGTTGTACAAATGCATTCAGAAATCTTGTCAGTACCTGGCTGAACATTGGCTGTGAGAAACCAGCACCCATGCCCACTGTCACTTGAAAAGAGCCTGTGGCCAGGAAATGTAGTGCGGAGAGCACCTGCACCTCAGTTGGAATGGCATGCTGATTACGATTTCCGGGAGTCAGTGCAGGATCTAGTAATGCACATAGGTCCTGAATAGTTGCACATGTGAGTCTGTAAGTGATAATGATCTGACGCTCCACCATGGTCCCCATATCCACAAGTGGTCTGTACACAGATGGTGCCCTTCCTCGCCACAAGGGTCGGTACCTGTGAGGGGTAAGAACAAGGAGTCATGTGCACACATACACTGGCATATTTGCTAAACACATTCACTGCATTCTTCATAGTAGTGTCTGTACAATAACTGCAACCTGACAGATGTACATTGACATCACTAAGAGGGAACGGAGTAAATCATGTGTGATTATATACTCTATGGATAGAGACATAGGTGCTTCATATGGCTAGTAGGCCCAGCATTGTGAGTAATTTGAATTTAAATATGCGTAGGTGATGGTAAAATGTCTGCCCAATGTAGTTCTGTACCTCCGTTGTGGAAGTGACCTAAGACCGCTAGGGGTTGACGTCACAGCGTACGGTGGTGTTGACGTTGTTCGCACCCTCAGTGGCTAACATTGATGCTAATGGGGAATTCTGACGTATCATGATCGCCGCCGGCGGTGACGATGCATTCTGTCGCGGAACGTACGCGCGTTCGTCATCGTGTGATCACTTGACTCCCTGATCCTGTGCGGACAAGTACTCCACTCTGTGTACTGCTGTGGCCTGCCTCTGGCTATGGATGTTCCACATGAGGCAGGGGAAAGGGCCCTGGCCTTCACCCAGGAAGAACTGGAGAAACTGGTGGAAGGGGTCCTGCCCCTGTACGGCAGACTCTACGGCTGGCCAGAGGTACAGGTGAGTCTGGGTTTGGGGGGCACTGTGTGTGTAATGGATGGAGTGGATTGCTCAGGTGTGTGCTCCTGTGAGCCAGGATGGGGCTGAGTGCATGGAATGCTGCGTGCCACTGTCCTGCATGTCTGGGAGTACTGTCAGTCCTATGTTTGACAATCTGCCAGCTGTTTCCATTGTGCAGGTACCTGACCTCTGTGTTCCATTTCTGTGTCATCCTACTAGGTCAGCGCCCATCAGAAGAGGGCACATTGGCGTGCCATCGCTGAGGAGGTAAGGACCCTGGGGGTCTACAACCAGCGGAGCACCCACTGTTGTAAGAGGTGGGAGTATCTGCAGCGCTGGGCGCGGAAGATCAGTGAGGCCCAGCTGGGGAAGTCCTCCCAACGTGGTAGGGGTGCCCATCGGGCACTGACCTCCCTCATGCGAAGGATCCTGGCGGTGGCGTACCCAGACCTGGATGGGCGCTTGAAGGCTGCACAGTAGTCACAAGAGGGTGAGTACTCACAGCCCATACTTCAGCCTGGAAGGATGAGTGTGTGTGGGATAGGGCTCATGGTGCTTAGAGCAGGGTTTTTGACTGGTGTCCAGCTACTGTCTGCTCCCCAGAGGGTGTAGAGGTGTCCCTGTCAGGTTTCACCTACCTCAGCTTCAATGCAATGACAGGATATGGGTGTAAGTCAGTATACTGCTCAGTAGTAAGGGCCATGGTCATGGGCCTAGTGCACGGTGCTTCCTGTTGGGTGTGTCTGCTGGGTAGGTGTGTGTCTGGCCATTGTGTATCAGCATTCAGCTACTTACAAGTGTCTCTCCTGTTTTGTCTCCCCATCCCTGTTCTCTTTTGTGTGTCTGGTACAGCATCAACATCAGGTGAGGGAGCTAAGGCAGCAGCCCACGGATCCTCCGAGGCAGAGACAACGGACACCCAGGGGACCAGTGGGTGGGAGGTCGAGGGGACTTCCATGGGGGAGGCTACTACCACAGGGGGTAGTGACTCTGAAACCTCCTCCGATGGGGGTCCTCCGGCGGTAGCGGACACTAGTGGACAAATCGCGACTGTGAGATCTTCCGCCACCACCCATACCATCAGCGCCCTCCCTTCTGCTCCCCACTAAGTTGCCCGTGCCCGCCCACCCAGAAAGGTGGGTGTCTCCTTCGCCCCAGGCACCTCCTCCCCTGCCTTGGTCAGCCCTGCTGCCCTCACAGAGGAGGCTATTGACCTCCTGAGAACCATCTCTGTAGGGCAGACACACATCGTCAATGCCATCCAGGGGCTAGCATCAGAGGTTCAGCAGACTAAAGCCTATCTGGATGGCGTTCACAGTGCTGTGTCTCCCCTACAGAGATCTTTTCAGGCTCTGGCCTCCTCTTGGACGGCAGCCAGTTTCCCTGGCCATTCTGTCCCCCCTCCAACCGCCTCTACCCCTTCCAGCACCCCACTCCCTTCACCCGTCCAAGGCACAGATTCAGACATGCAGTCACACACATCAACACACAAGCAACACACTTCCAAACACAAGCACCACACATCCCACCACAAGCATTCACACAGCCAACAGACACCTGCACACACAACAACGTCCACTTCCCCCAGTGTGCCCGCCTCTTCCGCATCCCTGTCTGTCCCCTCTACATGCACACCCTCATGCACTGCACCTTTACTCACTGTTACTGCCCCTCTTCCTGCAGTCACCACAATAGCAGACAGCCATACATGCACCCCATACACCACACCTGCACTCACCACCACCACTGTAGTTGACACATGCAGCACACTCACCTGACTTGCAGACACCCACCCAACATACATCCACACTAGCTGTCTGTCTTCTCCCACTGTGTCCACCCCTCCACCTCCCAAAACACTCAAACGCTCCAAGACACCCACCCATCAGACATCCACCACACCACAGCATACTGAGCAGTCACCGGCACCCACTACACGCACACCTACACCCCATACATCAACTCCCTCTGCCTCCACTCCCATGCCCGCATCCACGCCCACCCCAATTGCTCCCCAAAAACTTTTCCTCTCCCGTGTAGACCTGTTCGAACCCTCTGGCCCACCCCGTCTTGTCCCGAAACGTGCCCACCTCCTTGCCCTTTCCGCTCCTTCCACATCGCAGTCCACCCCGGTCCAGCCTTCCCATTCCCGTGCCCCTTCTCCAGTTAAGAAGAAGGCCCTCTCAGAGCCTAAGGCATCCTGCTCTGCCCGAGCCAAACAGACCCCAGCCCCTTCAAAGGAGAAGCCCACCCCCCTTCCAACCTCCTCTCGCAAGTCTAAGTCCCACCCCTGTTATAAATCAACACCTCCACCCCCCGCCCCCATTCCGTGAGGTGCCTGGATCCCCCTATGGTGCCCTGTTGAGTGGAGTACCCAGCACTTGTGGGAGTTAGGTGTGGCCAGTTGTGGCCAAGGACAATTGACTGTTTATGGACTGGCCATTGGCCCTGTTTGCATCATTTAGCTCACTGAGCTACTGAATAAAGTTTCTGTGTGGCCTGTGTTTGGGGTGCACGCAGTTCCACCCTGGTGTTTGTTTAAATAATTTATGGCTGTGGTGCAATTGTACATCCTATGGCCAAGTTGCAGTGGCCTTCGGTCGGGTACGTCCCTCTTGGTGTGGGGTGTCTGACTATTGCTGCTGGGAAGGGTTGGGGGGGCTTTGCGGGGTGGGTGGAGTCGGTGGGTATGTAACTTTGCCCTTTCCTCCCTTCTTTTGTAGGTTGCGGTACTTACTGTCGTCGTCTTCGGCGGCGGTCTCGGTCGTGTAGATATATGGCAAGGAGCAAGGCTGGTATGATCTGCAGCTCTCTGTCCATGGCTGCCGCTGCACGTTTTGTTGACCTCTGGTGAGTGTTTCCTTCTATTTGTTTCTTTTCTGCCTGGCTTTGTGTGGCGGTGGTTCCCGCCCCGGAACTGGCGGTGGAATGGTGGTTCATAATTTGATGGGCGGGTTGGGCCTTTCCGACGGTCTGTGGGCGGTCTCTGCCGTCGTCAGCGGGGCTCCTTTCCTGGCAGTGGGTGGTGCGTGGGATGCGTGAGTTTCATTTGGTTCATTTTGTGGCGGTCCGGCCCGCTCCTCTGTTGGCGGTTTCTACCGCCACCGCCGGCATTGCGGAACGGACCGCCATGTTTATAATGAGGGCCTATATCTTCTCGGTGTCTGTGGTGACCTAAAAAATAGATGCTAAATGTTCCTTTTTCATCCCAAAACATAAAAGATCTTACAGCCCTAAACCTACTCACAGTGAAAATAAGTCATGCTCTTTGTGAAAACATATTATTGAGAAATTCCTTTAAGATAGATTTGTAAAGCCGCTGAAACACATGTACTTGTTCCTTTATTGATGAAACTCTGAAATACCATCAATAGATATAGCATATATTCAACAGCTTGTTGCAAGTTATCTTCTTCTCTAATTCTGTCCCCTCTAATCTTATGTCTGAAATCATTCACTTTTGTGGCTAGAAATTTGTATTTGTCTAACTGCAGTGTAAACCTTTTGTTTTGGTGCAATTCCAATGCTTTTCCAAAGTATCAGAACATACGTTTCTGGAACACTGAAGTGAAAGATGTGGTTGGCAATCCAAATGGTGTCCTGAGATATTTGTAAGCATCATTAACAGTAATTTGCCCAGCCAAGAAGTAACCGTTTTATGGATCTTAGGCAAAATGTAATTGCTTGTTGCGATAGTGCAGATCAACACACAATCTCAGTAAGCTAGATTTTTTCTAAACCAAAACCATTGGTGACACCTCTTTAACTTCATCTGAAGGTTATAGTACATCCACAGCAGTCATTTCCTCCAACATTTTAGTTAATTATTTCCTTACACAGAAAGGAACATATCTTAATTTGTACCTACTGGAATGGCATTTTGAATAAAGTTGTGTGGTGACAAAAACCTTGTAACTTACCCAACTCCTTCAAAAATAGGTTTTCAGATATTTGTTAAACATCCTTTCAACACCAGCTTTAGAAAAGTCCATGCAGTAAACTATAATGTTAGAAACGACACTCCATCTTATTACCTAAGTTGCCTGGATGGTGCCAGGGCAAAATATGTTTTTTGATGACTACATCCAATTTACACAAGTTGCTCCTGTTTTGAGAACGTCTTAATGAAACAAAAGCACAACCAGATAAAATATGTTTCCCTCATATACTTGAAATCATTAACTTTAACTCATGATTTCTACAGTTTATACAAATATCCATTTAATACTGTAGTGAATGGTGACCCACAGTATGCTAGCACCTCAAACTCCCTACCCACATTTCAATAATACATTGAGGCCCTAATTACATCAGCTGGGAAATGGACTGTATTTTTTCACACCTCCAAAGTTACAGACACTGGGGGTACCAGTAACTCCGGGGTGGCAAAAAACCAGCCCATTGTGATTGGGACCAATAGGTTTTACTAAGACATGTAGAATTACCAACAGAATTGATAATTCTAGTTCTGATTCCTATGGTTATTCCTCATTTCCCTAGACGTCCACACAAAGATGTTTGCTGTTTTTATCTGTCAAAATCGTCATGAGAAATGCACAATATTTTGTAGAAAGGTGGTGTGAAAACGAATTCTATTCACCATTGTTTTAAAATCTAGGAAAAGATATACCAATATTGAAAACATACACATCGTTCAGATTATGAGCACCAATTCTACATTAAAGACAACACTTTTCAGTAACCTTTGAAGTCAAACATTGAGACACTGTGAAAGTTGATGCCTGGAATGCTTTCCACAATAAATTAATCCTATATTAACAATATGGTGGTAAGCATAACACATGGTGTTGTGTGACTTAAACTGTGGGTAGCAATAACAACTTTCACATGTCGAAGACAAAATGGCTGCCACTGCGACACCCATAAGTTCCAGAACGTTGGTGGCATAAGGATGCCATACAGCATATCGATCATCATCTGTGGGGTGATGTGCTGGTCCCAGCCTGAATAAACCAACAAGCACGGCAAAAAACAGACTCGACTGGCACAGCAGCTGACTTACGCCTGAGCTATCGACTTAAGCTTTCGCTCAACATCCAGTGATTCTGGACATATCACTTAATTTCCCCGTGCCTAAAAAAATTTATGAAATGTAACTGGTGTGCATGTAAAGCACTTCAGTACCTTCAGGTCCAGTTCAGCCTATGTACAACTGCATACAAAAATGGATATTGTGAAGGACTGGAGGCCAGAGACAAGCAGATCTAGAGCAAAAAGGGAGACACTTCTGATCCAGATAACAGTGTAAGCCCTGGAAGACATTTGCCCTGTATCTTCACACAATGGAAAAAAACATTAAGGAGAACCCACTGAACCGAAGCTTCATAGAATACGTAGAACAAGAAACCAACATGAGGGGTGTGCACCAAAGGCAAGTGCACAATGAAAGGTACGCATGATAAATGCCACAACATATAACATGTCAATGTCAACTAATACAACTATTTGCATATTAACATATGCTTCAACAAGAATGCATTAGAGAGGACACCAGTTTCAAAACCCTGGTATTCACTGTTCTGAAACCTGAGCAGTGAAAACCCCAACCCCAAAGCCACCTTTCGAGGTAGAAGCATATGTGCCACCTCCTAGTGGTCACCAGAGAATCACATAAGGCATGGTAAGTGAGGCTCACAGTCCACCAACACTTCTATCTCAGGTCTCTACAGAACTGAGCGTGTTGGAGGAGTACCAGCCACTGCCTTTAATGTTGGCATGGATCTGTGCAGGCCTGGACAGACAAGGGATATCAGGTAAATGACAAACGTGTGTCAACAGAACTGATGTCAAGACAGCACTGACTTTCTGTACTCTGACTGAGAGCAAAGAGAGCAGAACGTGAAGATGGAGGAGGCATGGCAGACAGAGGAGGCATGGCAAAAAGGGTTTTAGGTGAATGGCAGGATGCCAAGCATTATATATTTAAATTATTAGGGCCAGTTGGTAAAGTATATGATGAGGGTAATGGGTAAGGGAGGCAGAATGCAGGTACTGATTTTTGTTGATGTTGGGATGAGTTGAGAGAGGATATTTTAAGGGTGGTGTGGGTGGGTAGCAAGACACAGGTATATATTGTGTAATTTGGAGAAAAGGGCCCATAAGAAGAGTGAAGGGGTGGGTCGCAGGTTATCAGGTATGTTCTGGTTTTTTTGAGGCAAGGTGGCTTCTGATGAGAGTGGTGAGGGTGGGTGGCAGGATACTCAGTTCATGTTATTTTTAATGTTCATTTAGCGGGTGGGGGCTGAAGGATGAGAGACAGTATGGTAATCCAATGTTATTCTATGAGAGAGGAAGACCTTACAGCAGTGAAACATGAAATTGGGAGATTTTCAGTACCAGAGCATGTAATGTTTAAAATCCCATGCCCTGCCTTTTAAAGACAAAGCACACTGTCCCATGGGCTGATTGGTGCCTGCCATTGGAGTGACATATGGATTAAAAAAAGAGATGTAGGAATGGCAAAAGTTTTTTTTTGCCAGATTGAATTGCCAAAGTAAAACTACTGGACAACAGGCTGACATGGCAATAAGTGCTGCAGGCCCACTAATAGCATTTAATTTACAGGTGTAAGCCAATTTTACCATGTTTAAAGGAGAAAGTGCAAGTCCTTTAGAACTGGTTAGCAGTGGTAAAGTGTGCAAAGTCCTAATGCCAACAAAAAGAAATTTCAGACAACATGTGGGGAGATGGTAAAACGTTTAGGGGAAGACCACACCAAGGCTTTCAGGTCTAACAGGTGGTTGTCAATAACAAGAATTGTCCTCCTCTGGATCCAAGTGACAGTGTGGCTAGTGACAATGCTCTGAATTCCAGTCCCTTTGGTTCCATCCACCATAACTCTGTACTTTAGACAGTGCATACAGTGCAGCACAATTACACTAATATGCATTCAAGATCCTGTGAAATTCCATAAACAACACACGTGCCTTTAAGAACCTATGCAGAAGCACAGTAATAAGAAAAACATTATGGGCCAGATGTAGCAAAGGTTTTTACCCATTCTGTGTCTATGGGAAAAAGTGTTCGTACATAGGGCCCTATATTGCTTTCAAGGATGTGTCCTTAGGGGGGGCAGTATGGTGTACAATTTTTCAAATAAGTGAAACAGGGTGAAGGGTTATCATATATATGGATGCCTATCAAATTAAAACTAGCATTAGTTGCAAATATGAACAAAAGTCCAGTTTAATAAAGGTATAGTATTATCACTGAATTTTGCCTCGGTGGGATTGAGCAAGGACCATCTAGGTCTGGATGAGGTGCTAGCATTGTTTTAGGTATTGGATATCTGGAGTGGATGAGGCATTCAGATAGAGATGTGTTATTGACACCTGGAGAACCACATTGATCATCTAAAAATGTGAGAATTAAAGAAGACATAATTAAGTGTGATTGGCAACACACTGTCAGACTGAAAACAGCTTAGAGTATGCCTTGGTCACTCAGTGGGTACTCAAAAGTCCTAAAGAGTATCTATGGCCCATATTTATACTTTTTTAGTGCGGCATTTGCGGCTTTTTTTTACGCAAAAGCAGCGCAAAGTTACAAAATACAATTGTATTTTGTAAGTTTGCGCCGATTTTGCGTCAAAAAACGACGCAAATGCGGTGCTAAAAAAGTATAAATATGGGCCTATCTGTTTAAAAAACACAATTATTATACATATATTTGTATGAAGAAATACACATATCTAGACACATATGTATAATCAAAATATAAATGTTTTTATACACAGGGATATGTTTTACATTACTGTTTGAGTATGGTGGTTATATAGGAAAGAAACAACTCTTGAGTAGTCTTCTGAAGATAAGATAGTTGTCCATGAATCTTATGTTTTAGGGCAAGGAGTTCCATAGTTTGGCTGCTTGGACAAAGAAAGTTGTGCCACCGATGTTTTTTTTCTTGTATGGTGGGATTTTGAGACGAGCTGCCAATATGGAATGGAGGTTCCTTTTTTTGAATGTATTTGGTGATTTTATTCCTGATGAAAGGTGGTTCTGTTCCATGTATTGCTTTGTGGATGATACAAAGCAGATGGAAGGTCTATCTTCTGGCAACTGGTAACCAATGTAGGGCCCTCAGGACAGTGGAGATGAGGGCTTGTGGCTTTACATGTAAGAGTAGTCTGGCAGCAAAGTTCTGAGTCAGTTGTAGTGTTTTCATAGTTGATAAAGGTTATCTGTGGTAGAGATCATTGGCATAACCCAGTTTCGACAGCGCAAGAAATCCCAGGAGGGGAACATGTGCCACAGAGTTTTCACAGTAATAAAGCTTGATCTTGCTCATTTGTCCACTTGGGCATTCATTGGTGACTTGCAGTCCATGGTATTTCCAAGGTTTCTTACTTCCTTAGATGCTTTAAGAGGTGGTCACAGATCATCAGGCCAGATGCAGACTGTCTCATAATCTTTCCATTCACCACATGTTAGTATTTCAGTTTTTGAAGCATTCAATTTTTGATGGCTCCATGTCATCCACTGATCAACGGCTCTGAAACAGCTGAAGATTTTTGAGTTTCCAATGTCTTTGGGGCTTCCCAGTTAAAGAAGTATTTGTGTGTCATTTGCATAGAATGCTAGTTGAATTTCATTGATCATTGTTGGCAATGACTTCATGTAGATGTTGAAAAGCATAGGTGAGCCTTGAGGGACCCCTGCTTTTGTGAAGTGCACTTTAGATGAGAAAGGGGGAGTATAGATGACATTTGTTTTGTTTTTAAGGTAGGATATGATCCAGTCAAGAGCAGTCCCCTCTATGCCGGCTTTGTAGAGTCTTTGTATTAGAGTGTCATGGTCAACTGTGTTAAATGCAGCTGAGAGATCTGAGGAAATTCGATTTTTAATACGATCGTATCGACCCGCCATTTTGTGGCCCGCCGCCATTTTATGTTGCCTTCACTCAGGCAGCACAGCGAACGAAGTCCATTCTGCCTTTTCTGCTTATTCTGCAACATAGTGTTCAAAACAGCCTTCTGCCTCTATCTTTACAAGGCTGGTATTAAGGTCTGACCGAGTACACTAATCCCTGTCTGGTTTTCTAATCCTTGTTTCAACTATCTGTAGGCTCACACTATTCTCCGCCGATCTTATCTTATCGTCTGGCCTTCGCTGTCCTTTGCTAGTATTCTCTCATTTCACAACTGTCCTCCAAACGCACACAAACTTATCACACCACATGCAACTTCGTTGTGGATCGGTTAATGAATTAGTTCAAGGGAGGGGTGACAAACACAGCTGGAGGGGAGGCAACCTTAAGTCACTTGATACTTTGTTTTCCAATTCCTTCTATTGGTGCTGTCTTATTTTCCGACATTTCTATTGGCTCTGTTCTATCTTTACATTATTCTTACTGGCTCCTTTCTATGTGTTCTGGGAGTGTATGTAGTTAATAAATGGTTTTTATACGGTATATAAGATTGTGCGCCACAAAGTAAAGTGGCAGTCTCCTGAGAACATACCTTGTGTACTTCTTGGACAACTGTACTAGCTGCAGCTAATAAAATCTGATCTTTTACGCCTGACAGAGTGTCCCGTGTCTCTGTTAGTTGAGGCAGGTGAATCCAAGGAGATTTCAGGCGTACCCTGCGCCGCCAGGCCCATAAGGTTCTGGTTCTTCAACTGGCGCCCAACGTGGGGCGGCTTCAGCGGTACCGGTTCTGCCTGAAGGTCGTGAGGAACCCCGCAAGAAAATTCTGGAGGAATCGCGAGCCACGTCAAGCGACCCCTGTATGTCGAAGTGGTCCGAAGGTCTTTTTCAGCGCGGTTACTCCTTCCTGACGGCTACTGACGACTGCTGCCCTGACTGCCGCCCTGCCTTGGCCCTTTCTTTGATGATGTATGGTAAAGCGAGACGATAGACGGGCCTCTGTTGGTGTAAGAAGACATCCTTAGTTAAGTATTTGGTGGGTCGCGCCCACAAATTTTGGTCTTTGTTTTGTCCTTAGGTCCTTAGATTTGGCCATTGCAGTGGCCAAAGCCGAGGGGTAAGTGCATTTGTGCTGTGTAAACTGAAAGTTTTACCCCCTTGATGTTTGTGAACAGCCAGTAAAAATCGTGAGATGTCTGGTCTGACTAAGTTTGGAAAACTTTGTTGCTTTGGTTGTAATAGGGACTCCCAGCTTGAGGACTCCTGTCCGATTCCTTCGGTTGGAACTCCCACATATGAGCTCTATTCTAAACATGGTGTTGGTCCTATTGCCTTTAATAAGACATGGACCCGATATACAAAGAAAGATGGTGTTTTAAAATGGCCAGAAAATGGTAGTTTCGAAACTGATGTGCTAGATAATTTAGAAGCAACGTTATTTAAAAGAAAAGCCCAGCCGGCAATGTTTGACTCTTTTCGCCTTTGGCGTAAGGAAGCCAAACAGAGAGAAATTAAACAAGCGAAACGAGATAGGAAAACACAGGGAATGACGATTATACAGGCTGCTCAGCAATTCAAAAATGATGAAATAGATAATGCAATGGAAATTTCAGACAGACAGCATCGAATGGCAATAGATAAATGCTATCCGACGTTGCCTATCTCTTCCCTTGATAAGAGAAAAGATTTTGAGGAAGATTCCTTAATGTCCCACTTATTGAAATTGCCTCCGCCCTATGTACAAGGTGCTAATGCACCCCCGATGTTACAGCCTGTTCAGCCGCCAGTTGTGCTTCCGCCTGCTCCAGCTTTTCCACATTTGCCTCCTCAAGTATTGCCTATGCCAGCTTTGCCTTTAACTCCTTTGCCTTCTGCTCCTTTGGCAATTCCTAATGCTCCTTTAGTTAATTCACCTAATACCTTGTCCCCTATCCTTATGTCAAATTCTCCATCTATGCGTAAGCAATTTGCAGATACTGTCTCTGGTCTCTTATCACCTTTCTTTGAAGCTTTAAACGTGTCTCCAGCTTTTTCTCGAAGACAGTCTCGTAGTCAATTCCCAGACTCCGAAGAGCGAGAAAAATTGGACTCACTTGCTTGTAGATGGATCAAGAAGGGTCCCCAATATAGTACGTCTGATATTATGTCCACCTTTCTGCAATGGAATGCACCTACGCAGAGATATGTTTTTAAAGTTATGTGCGATACTCTCGCTAAAGAATGGGAGGATATGAATTTGGGTTCGGTCCCACAGGATCTGTTAGATGTTCAGGCTGACTTTGACAAAGGACTTATTGTGGGTCCTAAGGTTGAAAACGCTGTCAGAACACTTATTTCTTTCAGATCCCTATTGTTCTCACAGACTTTTCCTGATTCTGATCCTTCAGTTAGGACAGCACTGAAAAACTATCCCATGAGAGAGGTTTCTCCAATATGGAAGGAAGAAGTTGCAGCAGCAGGTGCTAATCCAGCTATTCCTGCGCATTTTCAGCGCATATGGATACATGTCCCCTGGAAAAGGTCTGAAGTTTTAGCACTTAAACAGTCACTACCAGATCCACGCAAAAATCCTGCTGGTTACTATAAAGAGTTGTCGCAAACAGTTGATGCATGTACTATGAATCTAGCAGATATTGACATGTTGATGGGAAATGTAGTTCCACAGACAATATGGGCTAAAATTCGTAGAGAGGATCACGCTCAAGAATTAGGCGGCGATTGGAACGCTATTATTGCCGCAGATAGAGGTCAAGTAGGTGGTGCAAAGCCCGACGCTTTGATCTCAGAACTCCCTGGTAGGATTATTACATTAATGAAAACAATGATGCCTGCTTTGAGAGTTAATTGGGATAAGCTAGCAGTATGTAAACAAAAGAAAGATGAAAGTGTTTCCGATTTCTTTACCCGATTCGAGGAGACATTCATTGATCACAGTGGTCAAGATATGGCTACAGAAGGGGGACAGCGATTATTTGTGGATAAGTTCGTATATAACTTGCTTCCTGAACTATCACACAAGCTAAAAGACTCCGAGAGTTCATGGGCAGTTTCTTCTTCCGCCCAGATATTGGCTACTGCACAATATTATGAAAATAGAGACAAAGAAGAAAGGGAAAAACAAGAGAAAAAGACGAAAGAATTAAAAACTAAAGTTCTCTTGCAACAGGCTTATCCTCCTCGTTATGTTCAGCCTCAGTTTCAACAGCCTCCGCAGTTTCAGAGGTTGTATCAAAAGCCTGAACCATTCATTCCAAGACCTTTGCTAGGTCCCAATCAATGTGCTTATTGTAGGGAGGAAGGTCATTTTAAGAACAGTTGTCCGGCATTGTTGCAGCGTAATGGAGCAACATCTGCTTCACGAGGTCGTGGTGGTCTTCAGTCAGCAAATAGAGGTAGAGGTCGAGGTGTGTTAACCCAAGAGCAGCGTTCTTTTGTTCCTCCAAATTCCGGAAATTACTTTGACCAGCAAAATGTTAGGTCTACACAGTATTACAGTGAGGATCAGTATATTGAAGGAGGGAATGAAAGTCTTTATTTTGAATAGGACAGCCATGGACAAAGTAAGGGGGTTACGTCAATTCCAGTGGATCAGAATGGACCTTATGTTAATGTCACTACAATGGGTGTTTCAGAGCCATTTCTTTTAGATACTGGTGCCATGAGAAGCTCAATCATTCATTCTAAACTCCCTGGCGCACCTTTGTCTGGCTTAACGAATGTATCTGTAGGATTTTCTGGCGCCCCTGTTCGCAATCCAGTTTCTTGCCCTTTGCCTGTTTCAATAGGCCCTTATGATTTAGAAGCTCCGCTTCTTCTGACGAATGGTTGTGGTGAAAATCTGTTGGGTTTAGATCTATTAAAAAGAATGCATGCTACGATATATTGTTCACCTTCTGGTGTATACCTCACTCTAGGACAGAAAATGACTAGTCCAATGTACTTATCAAAAGATCAATTCCCACCTGAATTGCTTTCTCTTCCCGAAACGCTTTGGGCTACGGGTCCGAATGACGTTGGTTGTCTTGAGATCCCACCTTATGTTGTTACTCTTAAGCCCAATGCTGAAATGCCACGTATTCCGCAATACAGAATCTCTACTGAAGGTGAGAAAGCACTTCTGGAAATTGTCCATGATTTGATTCAGAAGGGTGTGGTTGAGGAAACGAGAGGAAATACATGTAACAGTCCTGTTCTTCCGGTTCTTAAACGCACTGATCCTTCTCAGCCTCCTGTTTATCGTTTTGTAATTGATCTTCGGGAGGTAAACAAGATTGTCGTACCGCAGTTTCCTGTAGTCCCAGATATCACTGCTCTGTTGACGATGATACCTTCTACAGCGACTTGGTTTTCAGTTATTGATTTAAAGAATGCTTTCTTTAGTATTCCCATCGCCGAAGAGAGTAGAGATATTTTTGGTTTTTCCCTCGGAGGCCGAAGCTTCCGGTTTAAACGCGCACCTCAAGGTTATTGTGAAAGTCCCTCTATTTACAGTCAAGCTCTAAAATGTCATCTTGATGCCTTTTCCTTACCGTCCGGTGCCGCTCTCATTCAGTACATGGATGACTTATTAGTTGCCGCTGATTCAGAGGAGATTTGTAAAAACGTGACCGTTGCACTGTTGCGTCATTTGTTTGATCTAAATCACAAGGTTTCTCCTTCTAAATTACAATATGTCTGTCGCGAGGTGACTTATTTGGGTCATCTCTTGTCAAAGGAGGGACGACGATTGACCCCCGAACGAATTCAGGCAATTGCACAAATGTCAGTGCCATCCACACAAAGAGAGGTACGTGCTTTTTTGGGCATTACTTCTTATTGTAGACAGTGGATTCCGAGTTTCTCTTTATTGGCTAAACCGCTGTTGGCGCTAACTTTAAAAGATACGCCTCAGCCTCTTCCGTGGACTGACGAATGTCAGAAGAGTTTTACTGATTTGCGTATTGCTTTGTGTTCTGCTCCTGTATTGGGTACTCCTGATTACAGTAAGCCCTTTACGCTCTATGTCCACGAAAGAGAGGGTTGTGCATTGTCAGTCTTAACGCAGCGTTTTGGAGATCAACAGCGACCATGCGCATATTTCTCAGCTACGTTAGATCCGGTAGCTAAAGCATTGCCTAGTTGTCTTAAGGCGACAGCGGCAGCAGCAATTTCTATTCGACAGTCTGCTGGAGTAGTGCTAGATAATACTCTCATTGTTATGGTGCCACATGCAGTGGATACTTTACTAAATAGGACAAAAACGCAGCATCTTACAAGTGCTCGGTTGTCCGGATATGAGCTGACGCTTTTGGCTAGTCACATACACATCAAACGATGTAATACCCTGAATCCAGCTACTTTGTTGCCTCTTCCAGAAGAGAGAGATGTCTCTGAACAGCATGATTGTTTTCTCCGTACTGAAGAAGAGACTAAGGGTAGAATTGACCTAAAAGACACGCCATTAGTGAATCCAGATGGAACACTATGGGTAGATGGTTCTTGTTTCAAGCTCCCGAATGGAGATACAGTTTCAGCCTACGCTATTACTACTTTGCATACGATTGTGGAGACAGCACGCATTAGACATAATTCAGCTCAGGCAGCTGAATTGATAGCCTTAACTAGAGCGTGTGTGTTATCCAAAGGAAAAAGAGTAAACGTGTACACTGATAGCCAATACGCTTTTGGTGTAGCGTTTAACTTTGGGCGTTTATGGAAGGAAAGAGGATTCTTTACTTCCCATGGTACTAAGATACAACATGGTCAATTAGTGACTGAACTTCTTGAGTCACTTACAATGCCTACTCAGATAGCGATCGTGAAGTGTAGTGCACACAAAAAGATTGTGGACGATGTTGGTCGAGGAAATGCATTTGCAGATGAGGTAGCGAAAAAGACAGCCAGAGACAACACAAGTCGAATGTATGTTGCAGGTCCCGCAAACTGCGTAAGAGAAAAGGGAATGTGTGAAGATACAGTAGAGAGTGTGAAATCAATTCAAGGAGAGGCTACGGAGAATGAGTTGAGAAAGTGGAAGGAAAGTACAGGAATGTTAGATGAGATGGGATGTTGGGTTGAATTATCAGAACATCAACGTTGGCTGTTACCAGATGCTTATGTACTACCTGTAGTTACTATGGCACATGGTCCAGCTCACCTAAGTGCAAAAGGAATATGTAAACTTCTGGCTCCAGTGTGGCAAAATGAGGGGATCCCAAAGTGTGCAAATAATGTGGTAAAACATTGTATTGTTTGCTTGATGTACAATCCGGGAAAGGGAACCCCAACTCCAGCAGGTCATTTTGCTCCTCCAACATATCCATTTGAGGTGTTGCAGATCGATTATATTCACATGGAACGATGCAACAACCTCAAATATGTTCTGGTGGTAGTATGTGCTTTTTCTAGATGGGTAGAAGCCTACCCTCTGAAGGACAATACTGCTTTATCAACTGCCAAAATACTTTTGAAAGAATTCTTCCCTAGGTTTGGTTTGCCGCGCATTGTCTGGAGTGACAATGGGAGCGAATTTGTGGGTCAAGTCATGCAAAAAGTTTGTGCAGGTCTTGGCATAAAACAGAAGTTCCACGCGGCGAATCACCCACAGTCGGCTGGTTTAGTAGAATGCTACAATGGAACCTTGAAGCTTAAAATTGCTAAGGTGCAAGCTAGCACAGGACTTAATTGGCCTGATGCTTTACCATTGGCTCTTCTGTCCACCAGAACAGCAGTACACTCTCGTTTGGGGCTTAGCCCTTACGAAGTGATATTTGGTCGCCCAGCTAATGTATGGGGAGTTCCTCGCCCTAAGAAATACTCAGACTTGCCATACCCGATGTTGATTGACTACTTGCATGACCTTACAACTAAATTGCGTGTTCTTCATCAACAGGTTCAGAGTGCTCTACCAGAGGCTTCCACAGACCCAGGTCATTCCATCCGACCAGGTGACTGGGTCTGCACGAAAAATTTCCAACGACAGAGAAATTTGGAGCCCAGATGGAGAGAGCCACGCCTGGTTCTTTTGACCACAAGAACAGCAGTTAAAGTCGAAGGAAAGAAAAACTGGGTGCATGACGTGCACTGCAAGAAAGTGCCTTTGCCCTTGCCTTTCGATCAGTGGGTCCGTAGAGGCATCAGTGACTCTGAAAGTGAGAAAGTTCCGCAATTTGTACCATTCAGTGATGCGCGTCTAATTGGAACACTTTCTGAGAAAGAGGACGACGACATCCTCCAAGAAGCAATACCATCGCATCGTCGCTTGAACACGACAAATCCAGGAACATTGTTTCAAAACCAGACTGCCTCTGGACAGGAACGCTATAATTTGAGACCAAGACCAAAGAACTTGTAAATTTCTCTCCTATGTAGTACTCTATCCCGGTTGCAGGGTCACGGTAGGAGTCTTAGTTACGACCTGAGTAAGTGGCAATAGGCCTGCAGGACCTCACAGTGTCATAGGACGGTAGATAATCGTGACTACAGTGATTGAGGAAGATTGCCGTGAGCATCCACTTAGAAAGATGGAGGCTACATTAGATAAAAGAGAAAGTAAAAATGTAAAGAATAATTGTAAAGAAATATATAGTCGTTGTAGTATTGCTCTATGCGTCATTATATTGTCGTGTATTCTTTTGGCATCTGTAAACTGGATCATTATTACTCTGCAGCAAAAAGTTGTCTCTTCTCCTACGTCTACATCTTCTTCTACTATCTCTCCGCACCTATTTCACACTCTTCCCCAGCATGAACTCATCAGAAGAACTGAATACTTTAACAATTCCTTCGTCCAGTTGTTACACCAACATCAGTTAGTGATCAATACAACTGACTGTTGGGTGTGTGGACTCATACCACATACGGTAGAAAAAGGAATGCCATATTTAGTTCTTCCATTTTCCTATGAAGGTTCCGCTTGGGCTTATTTTGTCATTTTCAATAATGCATATCAAAGTAAAATTAAACAACCTGTCAGTTCACATAGTGTTGGTTCAGATTTCAGTCATAGTTTATTGATAAAGGGAATGGTAGCTATGGCTAAAATCATGGAAAAAAGTGAAGCTTCCATAGATGAAAGAAAAGCATATACCAATTGGAACATAACTAATTACATTTCCAGCCTCAATGATAAGGTTGAGCAAGGAAAATCTCCTCCGATACGGGTCATACCCCAACAAGGAAATTTCTGTCTGCAAATAAATGGTAGAACTCCAAACACCGGACAAAGAGAAAGTTTATGTTCCCATACATATGTTTATTCAGCCCTGAATTCACTGCCGTTAGTACCATCTCAAGGTACATACTTCGTTTGCCACGATAGGGCTTATACATGGTTGCCAGCTGATTTCTCTGGTACTTGTTATATAGCCTTTCTTCTTCCCCCTACATACACCGCTCCTGCGAACCATCATAAAAATAGATATGGCAGAGGGATTGTGGATTCGAAAGACACAGCAGGACAAGAGGGAGGAGATTTCCTCAAAGGATTTCTTCCCTTCTGGGGTCCAATGGCCAACAGCAGAAATATAAGGCAATTGGTTTGTGTCGTAGAAACCACCATAGACATCACTGTAGGAGCTTTAAGTAACATTACAGCTGAACTACAGGCTGATCGTCTTATGACCTTGCAGAACCGTGTTGCCTTAGACTTTGTTCTTGCGGACCGTGGTGGAGTATGCAAATTGATCGGATCAAGTTGCTGTATTTTCATACCTAATGACGCTCCGACAGTATACCAAGCTATCTCTAAGTTACACATAATCTCCGAGTCGATTCATCAGGACGAAGGAGATTGGTCCTTTTCGGAGTGGTTTTGGGGATTACTGTCCAAATGGGGTTGGAAGGTATTGACATTCTTTGGAGTAATTTTAGCTTTTATATTCTCTTGTTGTCTTTGTATGCACTGCGGTCCTGCCATCTGCAACCTATGTGCTACTGCATGTATTCCCAAACCCAAGTCACAAAGAGCAGAGAATATCAAAATGATGGTACAGCAACAGCTTGATGACCTCATGGCCATAGACATCGACTCAGATTAACATGAGTTTGTGTATCTTGCCTGAGTTCTGGCAAAAGGAGGGTCTGAGGAAATTCGATTTTTAATACGATCGTATCGACCCGCCATTTTGTGGCCCGCCGCCATTTTATGTTGCCTTCACTCAGGCAGCACAGCGAACAAAGTCCATTCTGCCTTTTCTGCTTATTCTGCAACATGGTGTTCAAAACAGCCTTCTGCCTCTATCTTTACAAGGCTGGTATTAAGGTCTGACCGAGTACACTAATCCCTGTCTGGTTTTCTAATCCTTGTTTCAACTATCTGTAGGCTCACACTATTCTCCGCCGATCTTATCTTATCGTCTGGCCTTCGCTGTCCTTTGCTAGTATTCTCTCATTTCACAACTGTCCTCCAAACGCACACAAACTTATCACACCACATGCAACTTCGTTGTGGATCGGTTAATGAATTAGTTCAAGGGAGGGGTGACAAACACAGCTGGAGGGGAGGCAACCTTAAGTCACTTGATACTTTGTTTTCCAATTCCTTCTATTGGTGCTGTCTTATTTTCCGACATTTCTATTGGCTCTGTTCTATCTTTACATTATTCTTACTGGCTCCTTTCTATGTGTTCTGGGAGTGTATGTAGTTAATAAATGGTTTTTATACGGTATATAAGATTGTGCGCCACAAAGTAAAGTGGCAGTCTCCTGAGAACATACCTTGTGTACTTCTTGGACAACTGTACTAGCTGCAGCTAATAAAATCTGATCTTTTACGCCTGACAGAGTGTCCCGTGTCTCTGTTAGTTGAGGCAGGTGAATCCAAGGAGATTTCAGGCGTACCCTGCGCCGCCAGGCCCATAAGGTTCTGGTTCTTCAGATCCAAGAGAAGTTGTGTGTTGCAGTCTACTGTGCTTTTTAAGGTCATCACAGATGGCGAAGAGGGCAGATTCTGTGCCTCTTCCTGGGCGGAATCCTGTTTGGTTGTCTGAAAGTATGGAATTATTCAGAATGAATTGTGACTTCTGAGTGAATGATGCCCTTTCTATCAGTTTGCCCAGGAAAGGCCCATTTATAATTGGTCTGCAGTTGTAGAGGTCATACAGGTTTGGGTTTGTTTTCTTTAATAATGGGCAGAGGTATAGCTAAAGAATTATTGATGATTTTTCCAATCAGTGTGGCAGCAGAGCTAGTTAAAAGAATGTTCTTGAAGGTTTGTGGTGGACAGGGGCCATGGGGAGAGGAGGGGGTGGCAGGCCTGCTTGCCTTGACCAGATCCATAAATTCACTTTGTGATATTTGTTAGAAGTAATGCAGAGACTGGGTTAGCATACTCTTGGAGTGGATATTTGGAGATGGGTTCATATTGGTGGTTTTCCTTTGTTTTAAATAGGAGTCCAGCGTGTCTGATGATTTGCCAGTTGGTCAGTTAATTCTTGAGTAAGTGATGAGTTCCTTCTGTGCAATTAGGTTCATGAAAATTCAGTGAAAATTTATAAAAAAAATATTTGCCACATTTAGAATTTTGAATTGTAGCTTTTTTGATTGTTGATTTTGATTGTTGACTTGTATATTCTATTAAGTATTTGTGAGTGAAATTTGTCTTGCTTGCTGTTTTAGTAGCCAGATGTGTTGCCGCTTTCTAATTTGCTAATTTATCTCTTTTAGTTCTGTATTCCTCCAAGGTGCTTATTTCCTTTTTCTGTTTTGTTGTTCTTAGTGGTATTAGGATATCAAAAGCTTCCTGTAGCCACTCATCAAGCTTTTGAATTAATTTATTCTGTCTAGATGTGTGATGGATGTTAGTTGTATTTCTAAGTATTCAAAATTGAGTGTGTTCCAAGGTCGATAGGTGGATGCACGTAATGCGGTCTTAGGTATGTTGATTTGTGGTGTTTTATGTTGGAAAGCTAGCAAATGGTCTGACCATGTGACTGTAGTAACCTTTCGAAAGGTAACTAGTTCTGGATTAGCAAAAATGATAGCTAGGATGTGTCCAGCAATGTGTGTGTGTGTTCTTGTAAGATCTGATGTAGTTTCATTGTGGCTAGGCCAGCAATGACGTTTTTTGGGTGGGGCATATTGGGTTTGTCAGCCCAAATGCTTCAGTTGCCAACAATGCATAGGTTGGAGTGTAGTGTTGTAAGATTTGAAACTGTATCTACAAACTGGGTCTGGAAATATTGCATTGCTAGGTGGTGGTCTGTTAGGGAGAAGAAAGTTACAGGAGGAAGTTGGTATCGGAAAACATCTGGTGATGAGAGCCTCACAACCTTGTATGAAAACATCATTGGCTTTGTGAAATATATTGTTTGCTTGAGTATAACAGCTAGTTCAACTTGTCTTTTGTCTACATGATTTTTATGTGACAGTTTGATAGCCTGGAGAAATGGCTTCATGTTATACTGGGGACCTGTCATCTCCCAACTACGATTCAGTTATGAACCATAAGTCAGGTTGTGTGTCAGTGAGCGGGTCGCAGATGTGGTGCTTATTTTTAATGAGTGACTGAGCATTTATTAATAGGAAGTTTAGGGATTGTGTTTTTGGTGGTGGTGTGACTTTTGTGTAGAAGAGTGAGCAGTATTGTTTTAGCTTGTAGCAGGTGTGTCATTAGTGCTGGCATTAGCTGTATGAGGATAGCAATAGATTTGCTTTTCTATATCATATTCCTCATCAGGCTTAGAAGGCACTTTGAAGGGTCTGCATGAGTAGGTGGTTGAGAGTGAGCTGGTGAGCTATGCTGTTTTTGTAGCTTAGCCTTGCTGTGTAATAGTCATGGGGATGTGAAGTTGTGAAGAGTACATGTTTATTTTGTTTGTGTCAGCTTTGGGTAGAAACTATATAGGTTAGGGGTGGTGGTGGAGCACGTAGGCCATTTCTAAAGGCTCTAAACTGTGCATGGATGAGAGCCAGGTGAATGAGTGTTGTGCTGGTGTATGTGTTAGGTGTTGGTGAAGAGAGAAAATGGGGGAGTAAAGATGGTTTAGGATGCGATTTACTTGAATAGTCAGGAGGATGGGAGTGGGTGTATGTTTCTAATTCATGGCAGAATGTATTATGGAATTGTATGGTTGAAATTGTGATGTGTTGGTGTGTGTGTTTGTTTTGTGTTTGTGGGGTAGTGACAGGAGATATTGAGTAGTGGTTTTCTGAGAGGGATTTACTTGTAAAGAACTGTTGGTGAGTGGAAGTTGAAAGGTGAAGGGGCAGTGATGTGTTTTGGAGAAACGTTTATGTGGTGTGTGAGAGGTAATGGGTAAGAGTTATAAGTGTTTGATTTGATAGCTGGAAGAGGTAGTATATGTGGTGGATTGGAGTGTAAGGATTGTTTGGTTATGTGTTTTGGTAAAAAGAGGAGGAGGGTGTTGGTGGATAATAGGATGGAAGGCTGAATATAAGTTTGGTGGTGAAAGAAAGGGGTCTGTTTGGAGCAAGTAGAGGGTAGAGCTGGTGTTTTGCATGAACCCAGAATGTGTGTCTAGATGCATTAAAGTTATGTATAGTGTGGCTTTGTGTTGTGTTGGTGATGTGTAGAATTTTTAGTGGTATAGGACAGAGTGGTGACTTGTGTGAGAGTGAAGGTGACATTGTGTAGTAGATGGGGTAGAAGGGTGTATAGTTGTGGTTTGTAGGGTTTTGTAGTAGTTGGTGAGACATTGAAATATGGTTAGGATTTGTTTGGAGTACACATGCAGCTTGCATTTGTTGAGAGTGTGTTATTGTGTTTTGTGATCTTGAGGAGTTAAGGTGATGGCTGGTGGATGGTAAAAAGGACAGCATTTGTGGCCCCAGGCCAGAAGAGGCCCAAACAGGCAACTGCCCTTGTCCTCTCCACCCTTAGCTTCGATGCCCGGGGTGAGATGCCCTGAGCCATAACAGTAAATAACCCTAGGTGTGGTGACACATTTGGCTAACGGGAACCCTAGCACTAAACATAACCAATCAGAGTCCTAGCCCCCTCCCTAGGACCAATGGGAGATCTGTCCCTTTCAACCTATCACTGCCATAGGTCTACCAACCAATCCAAAGTTAACCCTAAGTCCTATATCTAATCGAAACCCCAGCCTATAGAACCAATCAGAACCCCAGACCTATCAGTCAATCAGAACTCTATCCCTAAGCCCCAACTCCAATATAAATCCCAGCCCTAGAAAACAATCAGAACCCCAAACCTATCAGACAATCAGAACTCTAACCCTATGCCCTACCTCTTATAGAAACCGTAGACCTAGGAATCAATCAGAACACAGGTGCAACAACCAGTAAGAAATATAAATAAATGGCATGTGACCTTAAGCCAAGGCTGGTGTGCACGGGGCAGGGAGCTGCTCTTCAAGTCAGAATCTCCTTTGATATAGACAGGGTCAATCCTCACTTTGCATGTCCTAGTAACCCTTGCAGATAAGGCCCAAGTATAAATCCACAACAAATACTGCTTTTCGCACACTTAAACAAAACACTTTCTTGCCAAAAAAGAGTGCTACATACACTTCTCAAATACAACACAGATTAAACCATAAAGCAGATAAGCAGCCTCTTAAACACACTCTGCTTAGCCTCTGAGATTTAGTTTGCCTTCCAACTTTAAAAAAAATCAAGCCTTGGCACAGTACAGGGGAATAATAGGAGAGAGATTTAAACACCCGGAAGTAGAAAAAACAGCAGTTTCAAAAGTACAAATTACACAGAAAAAAGAGTTAAATTTAAATAGTCACAGGTGGAGAAAGTAGTTTTCATGTTTACAGAATACACAGTCTGTGTTTCTACCACCTTCTTTGTCTTTTTGCTCACTGGGCCGCTTAGGGCACAAAGAGGCTGGGGCTACAAAATGGTGCCACACATGAAAGTACACATACGGGCACTTTTAGATTTCAGTTTCAAAGACTAAGTATGCCACCACATTGCCAGTTTTCAGAGGTAGAAGGAGTTGATATTCATGTTTCATTTCACTGTGTCAACCTCGTCAAAGTCTACGATCTTTGCCCTAAACTATAGCCATCTACTGAGGCAGGTACTGAAGCTGGATAGCTGTTGTATTGGCCAGTTGGTGGGGATGTGGGGGTGCCACACAAGATCACAGTAGGCACTTGTGTGACTGGTAACTCTGCTTTATTAAACTAAGCTGCATAACTGCCTCCCACCTAGATGAAGGCTCCAGCATAACATGCCCTAACGTCCCACATCAAACCATTCACCACCGCTGGAACATCATTTGGAACATAACACCCCATCTGCCCATACGACCAACAACTCTACTAACTATTATTAAATAAGAAAGTCAACTGTTTGTCAAGTATTTAGGCCACCACATAGTCATGATACTTGAATCAAGGCTGGGGATTAGCCCTTAGCTCATATCGAGGATGTTGCCACACTCGTGTAGGGGTACTTAATTGCCGTCAACAGACGGGAAAGGCAGGAACGTGAAAATGGCACTCAGTAGCCTATCCCAGTCGAGCACTCACCACAGCCGAGCAGCACTATTTGCAGATGGAGTGTGAGGCCATTGCCATGCACTCAGTCTTTATTGACACAATATTCTGTCCACACAATATTTTTGTTTCTGATATCCATGTTGAGTTGTACCTGTTGGCCATTTAGACAGCCATGCCCTGGAACACGTCCAGGACTATTTCTAGCTACTTCTCAAGCTCGTTGCTATAGATCTGTTATGCAAATTGTATGAGCTTCAGACCCTAGGGTGACTGGCAGCCCTAAAGCATCCCTTGTCCTTGGTGTATCATGTATACCTTGTCCTTGATGTGTTCGGGTGGTTGTGAATGCTCTGGGTAGCACCAGGGGGCTTTTTTGTCCATACACACACATTCTCCCATCAAATGTAAGGTGTAGCACTGGATGCCTCTTCAGGCCATCAAACAGTTGCTGGGCCATCACATTAACAGACACACGTGTCAATGACGGCTGTGATTGTGTTATATAACATACGTATTTGACACATCAGGGCAGACCTTGTTCACAGCCGATCTTCGAGTGGGTGCACTAATTTGATGACCTCTTCCCTTTCATCACCATTCATGTCTGTGAGAACTTGGGTCATACCATCAGTGGCGAAGGCTCTCACTTTGGATGGTGCATGAGAATTGGCATGTTCTCGTAAAATGGTTAGCTCTCCCACAGGCTGCACATTTCTTGCATATAGCGGGGCACTCCTCCTGGTGTGGAGCCTCAGTGCCACATCGCACGCTTGTTTGTTGAGTCTTGCTGCCTGCTTCTTGTTTACTTTTTTGCTGGTTCCCCTCCCACAAAATGTAGTGGCTCTGTCTTGATGAGATTGTTGAGCATGACCTCCATGTGTGATGCCTGTGCTCTCAACAGCTGCTTCAATGAATCGAGAGTAAGGATGTCCAGCAGGTGTTCTACCCATAGTTTCTATTTCAGAGCTTGTGAAGTGGGAGAACCTGAGATCACGAAGAGTTCAGCAGCCAGTAGATTCGCCATGAGGTAGTGATGAGCTCCAGATGTGCTGTAGTGCTTGCTTTCTTTGCTTAACTTATAGAATCCTTCTGTATCCAGTATATACTCTCCACTTTGCTCATTGGCCTTAAAATAAAACTGACATTAACATAACGTAGTTGGTTGTGCAGGATACAACTGTGTTTGCAGTGTTTAACTAGGTTAACTATCTCCTAAGTCACCTTGAGACAGACAATTATAATTGCCACTGTTGTGGAACATATAAGATTAAAGCGTGCTGCAAAGATAAAATGCTACAAGATCTGTAATGATACAGGAGGCAGCTTTCACAAACCTGTATGTTAAGGGAGTAGCTATTTTTGTAATTTCAAAAAATAAACTCAAATGTGGTTGATGGACAGATATGGTAATATGAGTTCCATCAACACACGCTATCACATGGGGGTATTGTGAACCACAATAGCAATGCAGTTTAGTCTATTGTAAGTCCTGTTGAGAGGCAGAGAAAATAATATACTGATTAATTTTGGACAAAAATGCACTTTGTGACCCTCCAACTGCTACTGCAATTAATCCCTGATAACTTCTTCAGACTAATAGCTGGAGGGAACACAGGTTTTAAACATGAAGTGGGTAGCATTAGTTCTATCTGTTGCTCTTTCTAGCAGTGGATGTAAATCCTTAATTAAACCAAAAATAACATGACTACAGAGTCTACTGAGTCTATACTTGTCTCTATTTGCTCTAAAAAGGTTATCTCCCCTTTAAAGTCCTGTCCCGTCTCCTCCTCCTCTGAATACCTGCCAGAATCTTCATCATCCTAACCAGCACTCAGTCAGTCAAAAGAACTTTATTTCGGCTACAAGAGCCATAAAAGCACATAGCAGTAATAAATACAAATAAATACACAGTTTAAATAAATATAACGATACGTATGGCTGATAAAATAAGAATAAAATAAAGATAAAATACACTCACACAGTGTGATGGAACAGTCTTGTTGGAACCATTAAACAGATATAAATTTTCCTCTAACAATCCAACTGGCTCCGAGGAACTTGGCGACGGCGATCACTAACATTGGCCGAGTGTCTGATCTGAGGATTCGGAGAGCTATTTCAGAACTGCGGACTCCCAGCAGTCTGCATGCCGGGGCCAGCCATTTCCTACGTGAGGCAGTGTACGTGGGGCAAGCAAATAGGACATGAGGGAGGTTCTCAATGGGGGCTTTGCAGGCTGGGCAAGTGGTTGATTTTTCGTGTGACCAGCGGCTGGTAAACGGTCTTAGTGGCAGCGTGCCAATGCAGAACTGAAAGTACAGTTTCCTTTCCCTTGGTACTGTGATTATGTCCCAGAAAGCCTCATACTTGCATGTCTCTTTTAGGTTGACAAAGTTGCAAGATAATGTAGTGTGAAGTGCCCCCCCCCTGATCTTCGGAGTCTACCATGTGCCAATACAGTTTTTTAAGTTCGCTTTTTGAGGGAAAGGAAGAGGTAGTTGGTGAATTCCAGAGTTCTTTAACCCCAAGTGAGTAGAGTAACCCCTTGATGTATCTAAGCCAGGGGATGCTATGGAGATGGTCAGCTTCTAAAATGACCTGCAGGGCTGCGGTGAAGGATTCGAGCTCTGGGGTAGTCCAGAGACGACGCCAGTACATAAGAGGGCGTAGGCGGGCTTTGTGACCAATGCTTTTCATACCAAGATCCTTAAAAATGGGGAACAGTGGGGTGCTTGGCAGGAGGGACACAAGGTTTCTTAGGAAGTTGTTTTCAGGGATGGTTATATCTTGGATTTTAGCATAGCCCCATAGTTCAGCCCTGTAAAACGCTGAGGTCACAGCCTGGGCATCGTATATCTGGATTGCTGGGCGAATTGGTTTTGTATGTGAGAGGTGAAAATCCTTTATTAGTACCCCCGTTGTTTGCTTTAGTTTTAAATCTTGCTTTCCTATGTGTAGTTTCCAAGACATATTATCAGTCAATGCTATACCCAGGTAGCTGAAGGTGCCCACCTTCTCAAGCGTGGTGCCCTCTAGTGTGAATTTCCCTCTAAAGGATCTATGGGGATTGGGGATTGAGGGTCATTAATGTAGTTTTTGAGGCATTGATTTCAAGTCCCCGCATGGAGCAGAATTCCTCAAAGCACGTGAGGAGTTTCCTTAATCCACTAGGGGTCTTGGATATCAGGAGCGTGTTGTCTGCAAAGAGCAAGACAGGGATTTATTGTGTGCCAAGTGATGGTGCATCAGCCTCCACTCTAAGCAGAGAGGGGGCGATGTCATTGATATACAAGGAGAAGAGGGTGGGGGCAAGGACACACCCTTGTTGCACACCCCTTGATACCTGGATTCTATCAGTTAGTTGCCCCTTGTAGTCCCACCTGTGCATAGTTGGGACATTCAGGAAAGAGTGTCCCATAGTTTGTTGCGGGGTACTAGATCAAATGCAGATTTTAGGTCTGCAAAAGCTACATATAAGCTCCCATTGTCAATGAGCACTGTTTTCCAGTATAAAAATAGGAACCTGAGGGCTTGCTCAGTGGTAGATATTTGTTTCCGGAAACCAGCTTGGAGGGGACTAAGGATATCATATTCAGTCATCCAGTCTTCAATCTTCCCCAAGAGACAGTGGCAGAAAACTTTTTGCGCATAATCGATTAGACTGATTGGCCTGTAGTTGCAGGGGAGTGATCTGTCACCCTTTTTAAAGATCGGGACAACAATAGCCCCTTTCCAGGACTCAGGGATTGGCGCCCCAGATGCTATTGCATTCGCTATGATGGTGATGTATCTTGACCAGGTTGCAATATCAGTTGAGAACAGGTCTGCTGGAACACCATCCGAGCCAGAGACCCTGACACGCCTTATAGTGCCTAGGGAATATACTATGGGGGTCATTCCGACCCTGGCGGTAAAATCCGCCAGGGCCGGGGACCGCCGATGCACCGCCAACAGGCTGGCGGTGCATCCCTGGGTATTCTGACCGCAGCGGTACAGCCGCGGTCAGAAACGGGAAACCGGCGGAGTACCGCCGGTTTCCCGCTGCCCTGGGGAATCCTCCACGGCGGCACAGCTTGCTGCGCCGCCATGGGGATTCCGACCCCCTTACCGCCATCCTGTTCCTGACGGTTTCGGCCGCCAGGAACAGGATGGCGGTAAGGGGTGTCGTGGGGCCCCTGGGGGCCCCTGCAGTGCCCTGCCAATGGCATGGGCACTGCAGGGGCCCCCGTAACAGGGCCCCACCAAGATTTTCAGTGTCTGCCATGCAGACACTGAAAATCGCGACGGGTGCAACTCCTCTAGGACCATTAATGCAGTCTTTAAGGTGTTATTAGCAGCATTAATGAGTGCGGGCCGAGCTACAACCTTGTCCCACTTTAGGTGACGTTTGTCATTAACCAGACTAATGCCCTCTGGTGCTGTTGCTGAGGAGTTAACCATGGGAGGGTAGCTACCCAGAGCTAGCATATGGACAAAGAGAGGATTGTGGTCACTTTCAGTTCTCGCAATGATCGTCATGTCGATGACTAGGGGCCATAATCTTATATCGACTAAACAGTAGTTGATTCAACTGGTGTGGTTGGTTTTGTTAAATGTGTGACCGCCTTTGGCATCTGATTTAGTTCTGCCATTTAATGCCATGAGCCCAAATTCCATGGTCAGTGATTTTACTTGGACAGTGGCCCGCGTCCATCTCTTGATGGGTGGGATAGTCAGGGCAGGGATAGACCAAGCTCGATCCTCCTCGTCTGTGGACCTAAGATCGTCCCAGTCTAGAGGTTTGAATGTAACATTAAGATCACCTGCCACAATGATTTTATGATGGCGGGACAGTTTTGCAGAAAGGCTGCCAGGACACAAAGGGTTTTGGAGACTTGGCCCCCCGACCCCTCGAGTGTAGATGTTAAAAGTTTTCACAACTGTGTCAGGCACGGATGATAGGCGAAGACCTAACAAGTCGGAGGAATCAGTGGGTAACTGTAATATACGACAGTTAAGTGATGTTCTGACCCAGGTGGTCAAGCCCCCAGAAGGCCTGGTGCTGTGCAAGGCAGGGATATAGAAATTTGAATAGCCTGTTCGGAAAAGTGGATCAATTGACCATGCCTCCTGAAGGAGGCATATGTTGTGTTCTTCGATAAAAGAGGTGAAGGATGGAAGAGGGAGGATAGATTCCAAACCTGCCATGTTCCATGAGACAAGTCGTACCCCAGTGAGTGGAGGAGCTGTCCTGTCCAATGGCCTAGTATTTACAGGATTGGCTACCAGGGGTTGGTTTTGCAGGTGAAGTTGAGTGGGAGGAGGGTGATCAATGCTGCTGTTGCCCAGTGAGACCTGGGGTAAGTGGCAATGTTCTTCTGGTAGAGCTGGCCTGGCCCTGATGGGGGAAGTTCTTGCACGCTTTGCTAGCGGTTCTGGATTTGGTGGATAATATTCCTGCAAAGTGAGAGATGCAATGTTGTCGTGTTTGCACAGTAAGTCATCAGAGGTCTGAGGGGATATGTCATGAGGGGGAACATGAGTACTTGCAATGACAGTGTTGGAGACTGCAGCCGACCCAGAGACAGTTGATATATGTGAGTTGCACGGTATTTCAGCATAGATTCCAGATGGAGCTTTAAGTCAATCGTTCTCAATGAGGGCATATAAATTGTTTGCTAAGCAGTGGCTGGGGCAAACCCCGTGGGACACGGGTGGCCTAGGGTATTTGAACCAGATGCGCGAGTGTCCTGGAGGACTGGTTCTTGCATCTAGGGCCACCAAATTGTCCACCATGGTCCTGTCCTTAAGTGTCAGTTTTAAGATGTCATGATTTGTCCCCAGGTCAGGCCTTCTTGCTACATTAATTATATCCTCAAGTATTACAAAGCGACAGCCTCTTACGTGGCGGATCCAGTGAGTTGCCTTGTTTCTAATAGAGTCTGCCCCTTCCCTTTGTGTCGGTGAGTTTAACTTGGGAACGTTGACCAATAGAGCTAAGGGCCAGATGTATCAAAGCTTTTTGCATTCGCAAACGGTGCGAATGCCCGTTTGCAAATGCAAAAAGCCCTTTCAGAATGTATCAAAGGCATTCTGAATGCAATTTTTAGGAATCGTTAAAATATCGATTCCTTAAAATTGCGACCCTGTTTAGAGAGTCGCAAATTGCGACTCTCTAACTAAGAAATCGCAAATAAGGAATCCTTATTTGCGATTTCTAAAGCACATGTATGAAGCAATTCCTTAATGCGAATTGGGCATTAAGGAATCGCTATTGAACTTTGTGGTAACCATGTGCAAATTTTTAAAATGCATTTTTAAAATTTCCATGAAAAGCACACATGCCCTTTTGGCATGTGTGCACCTTACATGTTGTTGAAAAGTGTTTTGGGGTGCAGCAGAGGGGGCCTTAGGCCTTAGGCCCCCAGCACCCTGGACTTTGCATTTCCCAAAATTGCAAATTCCAGTTAGGAATTCGCAATTTGGGACATGCTAAATATTCGCAAATATGGGCCGACAGGCCCATAGATGCGAATGGGGGGCGGTATTGCAATTTGCGATTCAGTAATAGCATTTGCGACTTTTAAGAAATCGATATTACCGAATCGTAAATATGATACATTGCATTTTGCGAATCAGAAATAGCGATTTCTTAAAAATCGCTATTTCCGTTTCGCAAAAGGCTTTTTTCATACATCTGGCCCTAAATTTCCTGATTGAAACCGATCAATGGCAGGCTGAGCAGGGTATTTTGGGGCAGCATCACTCATGAGTTTGGGGATTTCGTAATAGTCGTGTAATGCATTTCCTGTGCCTAAGCTGTTGTGCGAAGGAGACTGGTAGAGGTTCTTGGTCTAAGCGCCGGCTGAGAGGAGGCCATCACAACTGGGTGCTGGTAATTTGGGCAACTTCATCGAGATGCCTGATAGGGTTGTAATCGGCTTTGGGTGTAGTTCATGGTGGCCGTGGCATCTGGAGGAATTAGCTGCTTTACTATTGCAGTTAAGGAGTAAACCATAAGCTTGAGTTCTGATACCTCCCTTTTTAGTTCTTGTATGCATTGAATGTGCTGTGTGTTTATGTGAGTTAGGTGTGTGTTTGCGGTTACTAGCCCACCCACCCTGGTACATGGGTCGGGGTCATCATGTGGGTCTGGGGCATTAATTAAAGGGCTAAAGTGGTTGCTGCACTGGATGGAGTCGTTAGAGCCCAGTAGTGGCTCATTCACTGAAGATGGAACAGCATGGGTGATGACATTCTTGCCTTCTCCCTGCCCTATAGCTGTGTACTGTTGTCCACGTTTTATAAATATCTCAGCAATTTTCTTTGGGCCTGCCCTCCTCTTGGTTGGGAAGCACTCTCCCCCAATTCCGTTAGAGTCATTTCCCTGAGAAGCGGTTAAAATTCCTTCGCATTCACCAAGAAGAGTGTCAATTCCATAACGCAGTTACTAGCTGCATGCTTGTGCCTTTTCCGCTTAGTTTTTAGCGCTGCCCCTGCCCCAGCCCCAGCCTCTATTGCTTTCCTTTTACCCATCTGGGACTGTGGTTCGTGATAAAATATTCTGTAAAGTATTAATATAACGATGCAACCTATAGGGTGGCACAGTATTAAAATAATATATAAAGCGAGGGTCAGTGATGCCTACTTGAAAGGTCAATGTCAGGGGGGTGGCCCAGCCCAGCCTCTTCCGGGCTCCGACGGGCGGGGACGGGCCCACCCTTGGCCTGCGCACGTCCCGCGCCGCGAACGCCCCCACGCGCTTTATAGCGCTCTTTGGTGTCAATTGGGTGCAGGTGCTCGTGAAAATGGCCGCCTCCTGGGGCCTCAAAGCAGCTTGGGATGTGTAGTCCCTCTCAAGTCTTTAGCGCGTCCCGCGCCTCGAAGTGCCCCCATGCTCTTTATAGCGCTCGTTGGTGTCAAGTGGGTGCAGGTGCTCGTGAAAAGGGCCTCCTCCTGGGGCCTCAAAGCAGCTTGGGATAGGTAGTCCTTCTCAAGTCTTTAGCGCGTCCTAACCAGCACTCATAAAACTGCCATTTTGAATGGGTCTGATGCATTTTAGGGCTGTTTATATGTTATACCTGATTAGCACCGGATTAAAATTAATAGTAAATTGCCTATGTAAAAAAGCTCATTCTAAAACTAGTCAAAAATTGTGAATGGTTCATACATACAGATTCCAAATTGCTCTTAGGAAATCCCTAAAAGCGATTCAGTGATTCTGTATTTGAAGTTGCAAAAATAGCGATTTAGTATTCATTCGGTTTGTAAAAAAAAAAGGTGATCCGAGTGCCTTTTGTACACACTAAAAGAGCTTTTTGCATTCACAAACTGCCCAAATACATAAATTTGTGAATGCAAAAAGCTTTCGTACATCTGACCCTAAGTGCCTTGAGGTTGGCCCAATGAGTAATCAATTGTCTAGTAACCAATAAGTCGAATCACAAACAAAAGTGTAAGATGGTGTTTCTAAATTAAATGAGTACCTGGAGCCATATTATGCATAGTGCCCCAGAGGCACAATTGGCATGTGCCCCCACTTTGCGCACCCCCAGGGCACTATGGTATTAGAGAAATAACCACAGCTGCTTATGCGGAGCCTTTCAGTAACATTGATACAGCTGGTGCCAATATAGTGCCAGCGCTATCTTCTGAGAGCATTTCCTCATTTGCATGGGGCCATGGCCCCCATACAACAGCCAAATCCTTGTGGCCAGGTCAATGCTTCTTTTACCTATCAGACTAAATAGGTTGCATGTTATATTCTCCCTCAGGTGATGTTTGAATGCCATTGTACTGTAATCATCTATGGTGAACATTCTGCACCGAACCCCTTCACATTTTTCCCTATTTATAAACCCATTGCAATGTTTCCGTAACAGATCTCAAATTTCGTTTGTACCTGACTAAGACATTTTAGGCCGTATTTATAGGCCCCTAGTGCCACAGGAACATCACTTTTTGTGAATCTCCTGTGGCGCTAAGCATGGTGCCGTATTTACAAGGTAGCATAAAGCTACGTTTTGTGGCTTAACGCCACCTTGTAAATACGGCCCCTTCCCATGCAGCACTGTGCGTGGAAGGGGCGTGCAATGGGTACTGCTGTGGGACTGCCGAGCCGGTTCCTCTATTTGGTTGGCCCCCGCTACCAGGACGACAAGCTGCAGCCCCTCTTGATTGAATAGGGGAAGAGTTTAGTAATGTTGGGTATTTGATACTCAATTTGAAGAGAAGACTTTGTGCATCACTAAGGATGAACTGCCCTGATGAAGGTGGCTGTGAATAAGGGTGATTGACTCTGATGCATAAGTCCACCGAAACGTGCATCGGCAAGTTTGATGGCACATGATTGAAGTGAACGACATGTACTGGAAATTGACTATATTCCAAAGATTTACTGGATTGAGTAGTGTCAGTGAATACGTGAACTGACGTTACCAGCACTGATCTATGTGACATTCATTTCGATAAGGAACTTTTCGATCTACTGATAATCATTGGGAGATCATTTTGATTTCACTCAGTCACGAGTTGTATATACACATGGAAAATATTGGTGATTTTAGTGTTATGTGATGTTATGTTGTATTTGTATGTGATATGTGGTGTTGTGTATAGTGAATTGTCTATGGTCTTGTTTGTCTGTATTGTTTTAACAAGCTCTGGGGAAGTGGGGTTTATTGATTAATGATCAGATTAGTATATCTGATTTTGAAGATATATATATATTGTGAATGAATTGCGACTGGAATCAAAGAAGAAAAAGGCTATACTTCAATCTCTGCCCTTCCTGGATTGAGCTGATTTTCTTAAGGTTCAGGAGAGCGATATACTTCTTACTTGTGTATTGCTGTGGGCGTGCCACAGCAATACCCATTGCATTTTGACGCTGCCTCAGATTTATGAAATTTTGTAAACCTGAAGCAGGGCCAAAATCTAACGCCACCCCCAGTGGTGGCGTTAACAGGGCGCAACGAGGAGGAATATTTTTATTCCTCATCGTTTTTTGCTTTTTCTATGCGTGCTGCATTCTTCCACACGCAAAGAAACAGCAAAATGCCAGAAATGATTGTTTATCTGCGGGAAGGTGTCCCTTCCTGAACATAAACAATCATTTGAAAATGACGCTTTGGCACTTCTGTGTGTTCTGCATTGTGCAACACACACAGAAGTGCCAAAGCGCCATTAGTGATTGTTTATGTGCAGGAAGGGACACCTTCCCACTCATAAACAATCACACCCCGAAACACAGACATCCTTGCACAATGGTGCAAGGATGCCTGCGTTGGCACTGGCCGCTAAATTTAGCGCCAGCGCAGGGGAAAATGCAGGGGTGCACCGTATTCCCTTAAATAAGGTGCATCCCAGCATTTCTAAAGTGACGCAGCGTGACGCTGCCAATTTTGGAGCAGCACCGCGCTGTGCCACTTTTATTTAAGTCTGGCCCTTTCTTTCCATCAGAGTTCCCTCAGATGTGCGCAATTACCTATGATTCATTTAAAGAACAGCATAGTTCTTACACCTGAGCGTTTCACTGGACCGGCCTGGAAACAAAATCAGCCCTAGCAAAAAAGTTCAACACTGCCTCAAACTGCAGGAGGTTCTGAGTAGAATAGGACCACAGGGGCATGGTTGGGTGCTAAGGCCCACCCTGCTCTAAAACCAGCAAGTGGCTGCTGGATAAGGCCTGCAGCCTACTGGAAAAATGCCAGAGTGGCTAATGGCCAGTCCAGCCCTAATGTTTCACTTGAGGAATTGTCTCTTTGTAATGTTCAATCTGAAACTAGATAAAGTCAAGGCATCAGACCGGGTTGTTCTCTTGTCATTGGTATCCCTATATAATATGGCGAACATTGTCTCATTTACTATGACACTTTACTATTGTTAATGTGGGCGATTCCATAGACTTATGCATCTCTCATCACCCCCTACGGTAAACATGTATCTATTATCAGGGAAGTTACCATGAGTCTGGGACTGGCAAAATGAAATGTCTGTCTTACATCTGACTGCTATGTAATGAACCATGTAGTTCTTGGACAGTGGCCATTTCACAATGTCGCCAGCAGTTGTTATACAAATATCATCTACAATATTTGCTCTACGTGGTGATCAAGAAATGACTTATGTAGTAACTTTATTAGAGCATATTCTCATTAAGTACTTCTTTGAGCCTCTCATAGAGTAACATTTACCTCCTCGCCATGTCATGCAGTTTACATTTTAAGGTAAAGCAGTTCTGTTAAGTGCACACCGTACAACAAAAACATCACACAAGGACACTCTATTTTGGGGTTAGAGGTATCCACCTCTGCTAATCTTATCTTAGCCAGGGTCACCCCTAGCTTACCCAAAGAGGTTACCCAGAGCTGGAGTAACCCCACCATGACCAACAGGGTCAGGGGGGCTAACTTGCTATTTGGCATGGGGTCTGACCACCATGCCAAGGATAGTGCAGCCATAAAGGCAAACACCCAGCAGAGGCCACTGACAGCTGTCAGTGCCCAGAGCCACACCTTTAGCTCTTCACCTACAAGGGAAGGGGCTAAGTTACAGGCTTCTTTGGGTTCAGGGTGCCTGTCTGCTGTATTAGAGTGGGGGGTTACCACATCTTGTAGTAAACACCCTTATTCCACTCTTTCTTCTGTTAGCTGAGGAGCCACCCACTCAGGCTTAACAGTTGCCTGACTAGCCAGGACTTCTTGTGGGTCAGGTTGTACTTTACCAGTGCCACTTGTGGAGTTCTTCCCTACTGGAGCAGAATCTCCTTGGCTTGCTGGAACCTTGGCTAAAGGTTGTACACCCTTCCTACACTGTTTTCTTTTATTTTTCTTCTGGGGCCTACTTGCAGTTACTGCAGAGGTAGCACCTCCAGAGTCCTTGGGAGAGGACTGGCACTGGACAAGTTCCTCTCTTGGGCTCTGACTGACCTCTGGGTAGTCAGTTCCAAGGAGACAATCAAGGGGGAGGTCTGTACTGACTACCACCTTTCTCCAGCTAAAAGTCCCACCCACTTCTATGGGCACAAAAGCCACAGGCCTATCAGTGACCCTGTCTGGGCTAACTCTTACTCTGGCAGTCTCACCTGGGATGTACTGGTTTGAGAACACCAGCCTGTCATGCACAATAGTGTGACTGGCACAAGTGTCTCTCAGGACAGTGGCTGGGATTCCATTCACCAGTACGTGGTGGAAGTGTCTACTTCCCTCTGGCATCTCCAACTCACCTGTTGGGCCCTTTTTCCAGTTGAAGGCTATGAAGACCTCCTCATCTGAAGAGTCATCCCCAATGGCTATACTGGTTACCCCTGGGATTTTTCTAGGGGGTTGTGTCCTTGGTGTGGTGCCCTGTCTGTCTACAGTTTTGGCACCATGCCTTAGTGGCATCCCAGTTCTTACCCTGGTACCCACCTTTGTTTTGGGTTGTGTCTTGGGGCCCGCCCACCTGGTCTGGTTTTTGGGGGCCTACAGAGGACTCTTTTTCTTTATTTCTAGTGTCACCCACTTTCTCCTGGGGAGCCTTTGTAACCCCTTTCTTTTGGTCACCCCCAGTGGAAGTTTTGGTTACCCTAGTCTTGACCCAGTGGTCTGCCTTCTTTCCCAATTCTTGGGGAGAAATTGGACCTAGGTCTACCAGATACTGATGCAACTTTTCATTGAAGCAGTTACTTAAAATGTGTTCTTTCATAATCAAATTATAAAGCCCAACATAGTCATGCACTTCATTTCCAGTTACCCAACCATCCAGTGTTTTTACTGAGTAGTCAACAAAATCAACCCAGGTCTGGCTCGAGGATTTTTGAGCCCCCCTGAATCTAATTCTGTACTCCTCAGTGGAGAATCCAAAGCCCTCAATCAGGGTACCCTTCATGAGGTCATAAGATTCTGCATCTTTTCCAGAGAGTGTGAGGAGTCTATCCCTACACTTTCCAGTGAACATTTCCCAAAGGAGAGCACCCCAGTGAGATCTGTTTACTTTTCTGGTTGCACAAGCCCTCTCAAAAGCTGTGAACCATTTGGTGATGTCATCACCATCTTCATATTTAGTTACAATCCCTTTTGGGATTTTCAACATGTCAGGAGAATCTCTGACCCTATTTATGTTGCTGCCACCATGGATGGGGCCAAAACCCATCTCTTGTCTTTCCCTTTCTATGGCTAGGAGCTGTCTCTCCAAAGCCAATCTTTTGGCCATCCTGGCTAACAGGAGGTCATCTTCACTGAGGCTATCCTGAGTGATTACAGAGGTGCTGGACCCTCCTGTGAGGGGAGCAGCATCTCTGACTATCACATTTGGAGACAGGGCTTGAGGGGCCCTGATCTCCCTAATTAGGACTGGAAGGGGGGAATTCTCCTCCAAGTCACTAACATCATCCTCTGGGAGGTCATCCTCAGAGGGGTTGGCTTTTTCAAACTCTGCCAGCAGCTCCTTGAGCTGTTGTTTGGAGGGTCTTAAGCCAACTGGGATTTTCTTTATTTTGCAGAGAGACCTTAGCTCCGTCATCTTAAGATGGAGGTAAGGTGTGAGGTCGAGTTCCATCATATTCTCTTCTGCACTAGACATTATGTTTCTAAAAGTTGGAATACTTTTTAAGAATCGAAAACTGTTTCTAGAACCTAATTCAAACTTTCACAAAACTTTTAGGGGCATATTTATACTCTGTTTGCGCCGAATGTGCGTCAAAAATTTTGACGCACAATCGGCGCAAACCCTGCCCCATATTTATACTTTGACATCCGACCCCGCGGGCGTCAAAATTACACCATGTGCATCATTTTTTGGAAGGGGGAACCAGCCTTGCGTTAATTATATGCAAGGTAGGCGTTCCCTTCCAAAAAATGACTTTAAGGCCTGTGCCCCATATTTATACTCTGACGTCATTTTGACGCACAGGAGGGGGTGGGCCTTAAAAAACGACGCACAGCCTGATGGGCGCTGTTTTTTAACGCCTGGGTCAGGGCAGGCGTTAAGGGACCTGTGGGCTCGGAAGGAGCACAGAGGTGCCCTCCCCTGCCCCCAGGGACACCCCCTGCCACCCTTGCCCACCCCAGGAGGACACCCAAGGATGGAGGGACCCATCCCAGGGAAGTAAAGGTAAGTTCGTGTAAGTATTTTTTCCCGAATTTTGTTTGTGGCATAGGGGGGCCTGATTTGGGCCCCCCTCCATGCCACTATGCCCAATGACCATGCCCAGGGGACATAAGTACACTGGGCATGGCCATTGGGCAAGGGGACATGACTCCTGTCTTTGCTAAGACAGGAGTCATGTCAATGGAGGTTGGGCGTCAAAAGAAATGGCGCAAATCCGGTTTGAGGCCTGAATTTTGCCTCAGACCTGACTTGCCCCATTTTTTGACGCACAACCCCCATTTTCCCATACGTCGGCGCTGCCTAGTGTGAGTCATTTTTTTTTACGCACACCAGTCTGCAGCGCCGGCTAACGTCATTCCATAAAGAAGGCGCCCGCATGGTGCGTTGGAATGACGTTAGCCGGCGGTAAAATTTTTGACGCACAACTGCGTTGGCGCAGTTGTGCGTCAAAAAGTATAAATATGGGCCTTAAACTCTAAAAGAAATGCTAACAGGGACTAACACAAGGCCCTGGCAGGACTTTTAAAAATTTAGAAAAATAGCTCAAATTGCAAAAATCAATTTCTAATGACAATTTTTGGAATTTTTCGTGTGATCAGGTATTGGCTGAGTAGTCCAGCAAATGCAAAGTCTTGTACCCCACCGCTGATCCACCAATGTAGGAAGTTGGCTCTGTATGCACTATTTCAAAGTAAGGAATAGTATGCACAGAGTCCAAGGGTTCCCCTTAGAGGTAAGATAGTGGCAAAAAGAGATAATACTAATGCTCTATTTTGTGGTAGTGTGGTCAAGCAGTAGGCTTATCAAAGGAGTAGTGTTAAGCATTTGTTGTACACACACAGGCAATAAATGAGGAACACATACTCAGAGACAATTCCAGGCCAATACGTTTTTGTATAGAAAAATATCTTTTCTTAGTTTATTTTAAGAACCACAGGTTCAAATTGTACATGTAATACTTCAAATGAAAGGTATTGCAGGTAAGTACTTTAGGAACTTTGAATAATCACCATAGCATATATACTTTTCAAATAAATCACATATAGCTATTTTAAAACTAGACAGTGCAATTTTCAACAGTTCCTGGGGGAGGTAAGTATTTGTTAGTTTTTGTAGGTAAGTAAACCACCTACGGGGTTCAAGTTTGGGTCCAAGGTAGCCCACCGTTGGGGGTTCAGAGCAACCCTAAAGTTACCACACCAGCAGCTCAGGGACGGTCAGGTGCAGAGTTCAAAGTGGTGCCCAAAACGCATAGGCTTCAATGGAGAAGGGGGTGCCCCGGTTCCAGTCTGCCAGCAGGTAAGTACCTGCGTCTTCGGAGGGCAGACCCGGGGGGTTTTGTAGGGCACCGGGGGGGATACAAGTTAGCACAGAAGGTACACCCTCAGCAGCACGGGGGCGGCCGGGTGCAGTGTGCAAACACACGTCGGGTTTTCAATTGGAATCAATGGGAGACTGAGGGGTCTCTTCAGCGATGCAGGCAGGCAAGGGGGGGGCTCCTCGGGGTAGCCACCACCTGGGCAAGGGAGAGGGCCTCCTGGGGGTCACTCCTGCATGGGAGTTCTGATCTTTCAGGTCCTGGGGGCTGCGGGTGCAGAGTCTTTTCCAGGCGTCGGGATCTGGGAGTCAGGCAGTCGCGGTCAGGGGGAGCCTCGGGATTCCCTCTGCAGGCGTCGCTGTGGGGCCTCAGGGGGGGAACTCTGGCTACTCACGGTCTCGTAGTCGCCGAGGAGTCCTCCCTGAAGTGTTGTTTCTCCACAAGTCGAGCCGGGGGCGTCGGGTGCAGAGTTGCAAGTCTCACGCTTCTGGCGGGAAACGCAGTTGTCTTTAAGTTGCTCCTTTGGAAACAAAGTTGCAGTCTTTGGTGAACAGGGCCGCTGTTCTCGAGAGTTTCTTGGTCCTTTTAGAGCAGGGCAGTCCTCTGAGGATTCAGAGGTCGCTGGTCCTGGGGAAAGCGTTGCTGGAGCAGTTTCTTCAGAAGGGTGGGAGACAGGCCGGTAGGGCTGGGGCCAAAGCAGTTGGTGTCTCTGTCTTCTCTGCAGGGTTTTTCATTTCAGCAGTCCTCTTCTTCTTAGGTTGCAGGAATCTGAGTTCCTAGGTTCTGGGGAGCCCCTAAATACTGAATTTAGGGGTGTGTTTAGGTCTGGGAGGGCAGTAGCCACTGGCTACTGTCCTTGAGGGTGGCTACACCCTCCTTGTGCCTCCTCCCTGAGGGGAGGGAGGCACATCCCTAATCCTATTGGGGGAATCCTCCATCTGCAAGATGGAGGATTTCTAAAAGTCAGAGTCACCTCAGCTCAGGACACCTTAGGGGCTGTCCTGACTGGTCAGTGACTCCTCCTTGTTTTTCTCATTATCTCTCCTGGACTTGCTGCCAAAAGTGGGGGCTGTGTCCAGGGGGCGGGCATCTCCACTAGCTGGAGTGCCCTGGGGCATTGTAACACGAAGCTTGAGCCTTTGAAGCTCACTGCTAGGTGTTACAGTTCCTGCAGGGGGGAGGTGTGAAGCACCTCCACCCAGAGCAGGCTTTGTTTCTGTCCTCAGAGAGCACAAAGGCTCTCACCGCATGGGGTCAGAAACTCGTCTCTCAGCAGCAGGCTGGCACAGACCAGTCAGTCCTGCACTGAACAATTGGGTAAAATACAGGGGGCATCTCTAAGATGCCCTCTGTGTGCATTTTTTAATAAATCCAACACTGGCATCAGTGTGGGTTTATTATTCTGAGAAGTTTGATACCAAACTTCCCAGTATTCAGTGTAGCCATTATGGGGCTGTGCAGTTCGTTTTTGACAGACTCCCAGACCATATACTCTTATGGCTACCCTGCACTTACAATGTCTAAGGTTTTGCTTAGACACTGTAGGGGCATAGTGCTCAAACACCTATGCCCTCACCTGTGGTATAGTGCACTCTGCCTTAGGGCTGTAAGGCCTGCTAGAGGGGTGACTTACCTATGCCACAGGCAGTGTGAGGTTGGCATGGCACCCTGAGGGGAGTGCCATGTCGACTTAGTCATTTTCTCCCCACCAGCACACACAAGCTGGCAAGCAGTGTGTCTGTGCTGAGTGAGGGGTCCCTAGGGTGGCATTAGACATGCTGCAGCCCTTAGAGACCTTCCCTGGCATCAGGGCCCTTGGTACCAGGGGTACCAGTTACAAGGGACTTACCTGGATGCCAGGGTTGTGCCAATTGTGGAGACAATGGTACATTTTAGGTGAAAGAACACTGGTGCTGGGGCCTGGTTAGCAGAGTCCCAGCACACTTCTCAGTCAAGTCAGCATCAGTATCAGGCAAAAAGTGGGGGGTAACTGAAACAGGGAGCCATTTCCTTACACACCCCGAAACACAGACATCCTTGCACAATGGTGCAAGGATGCCTGCGTTGGCACTGGCAGCTAAATTTAGCGCCAGCACAGGGGAAAATGCAGGGGTGCACCATATTCCCTTAAATACGGTGCATCCCAGCGTTTCTAAAGTGACGCCGCGTGACGCTGCCAATTTTGGAGCATCTCCGCGCTGCGACACTTTTCTTTAAATCTGGCCCTTTCTTTCCATCAGAGTTCCCTCAGATGTGCGCAATTACCTATGATTCATTTAAAGAACAGCATAGTTCTTACACCTGAGCGTTTCACTGGACCGGCCTGGAAACCAAATCAGCCCTAGCAAAAAAGTTCAACCCTGCCTCAAACTGCAGGAGGTTCTGAGTAGAATAGGACCACGGTGGCATGGTTGGGTGCTAAGGCCCACCCTGCTCTAAAACCAGCAAGTGGCTGCAGGATAAGGCCTGCAGCCTACTGGGAAAATGCCAGAGTGGCTAATGGCCAGTCCAGCCCTAATGTTTCACTTGAGGAATTGTCTCTTTGTAATGTTCAATCTGAAACTAGATAAAGTCAAGGCATCAGACCGGGTTGTTCTCTTGTCATTGGTATCCCTATATAATATGGCGAACATTGTCTCATTTACTATGACACTTTACTATTGTTAATGTGGGCGATTCCATAGCCTTATGCATCTCTCACCACCCACCACGGTAAACATGTATCTATTATCAGGGAAGTTACCATGAGTCTGGGACTGGCAAAATGAAATGTCTGTCTTACATCTGACTGCTATGTAATGAACCATGTAGTTCTTGGACAGTGGCCATTTCACAATGTCGCCAGCAGTTGTTATACAAATATCATCTACAATATTTGCTCTACGTGGTGATCAAGAAATGATTTATGTAGTAACTTTATTAGAGCATATTCTCATTAAGTACTTCTTTGAGCCTCTCATAGAGTAACATTTACCTCCTCGCCATGTCAAGCAGTTTACATTTTAAGGTAAAGCAGTTCTGTTAAGTGCACACCGTACAACAAAAACATCACACAAGGACACTGAAACCATAACACCGTTTCAGCCACAGTAAAATATCCCTGTGTTTCATTTTTATTATCACCAATAATATTAGACTTTAAGAAGCATCCATAAGCTGGAAACTAAAATGGAGAAAACACATAGGGGAAGGATTCTGAGCATTCAAGACAGTTCTCTTTCTTTCTCAAAAGGCTATTTTGATGCTAAGACGATCTTCTGGGAAATAACAATTAGCCAGGTCAAAAATAGACTGACAGAGCTGTTTAGGACTTGCCCAAGCCCCCAATTGTCCTGTCAAGACCTTCTCAGTTTGAAACGCACTTCACAGACTGGCCACAAAGTACAATAAATATGGACTTATAAAAAGAAGAGCAATCACTGTGACTACAAAACAGCATCGTCCTTCAAACGGGTCATCGTGCAGGGAATTTTGTATATTCCTTCGGCTATAACAGACCCTCATAGAGGTTATATCTTGTTAAAGGTACTGTCTGCCTGCTGACAAAGGCACTGATTATAATCCTACCGTAAAAATCCAATCTCTGCACATACTCTTCCTTGCACACATATCAGAAATCTGAGCTTTGATGAGTTCTTTGTCTGCAGTAAACACTGACTGCCTTACATATTGCTCCCTATTAAGAATGATATTACTGAGACAAGCAGAATTTGTTGAATTAGGAAATAAATTCTGCAAATTATGTCCTATTTCCGCCTGAAAATTTAAAACCGTGGTATCCGTTTTAAGAAAGTCCAGTCAATACCATAACTTTTATCTGTAACTCGTAATCAGAAGGCTAGAGTCCTTTGAATCTATAAATGCTTTTCATCCAATTTAGAGACACTGTATTTATTCATTAATGTAACCACCTAGGTTTCTTGCTATTTCATTGTGGTTACTACCTAATTTTGCACCCGATTCACAAACTGCATTCTGGATTATGTAATGGAAGAGTGCTACTCATATACTAAATATGCATTTCACAAACCTACTGCCGGAGACCTTCACCTCTCCTATCATGTGTGTGCGGAAGTCTCTGCCACATTTGTGAGATCTCCACACATGTAGGTATCCCCTTTTCTAGTAAATGTAGGAAGGACTGGAGGTGGGGTGGAAGAGAGACAAAAAAATGGGGAATAAATTCAACTAAAAAGGAGGGGTTAATGGAAATTTAAGGAGTAGGTTAGGAGAGACATGTTATATAAAACACAAAACCGGCGGCCAGGTCACTGTTATCGTCGGAGTGGAGTTCTGCCTAAATCAAAAAAGACTTTGGAGATATTGCCTCACCCACACTAATGGTGATATGCTTCATCATGGGCGATTTGCCACACCACCGTAGGCAGATACCACCATGGCAGACTTGACCATTGCTGGGACTTCTTAGATAAATTAATATTGGATAATTGCAGGTTTCCGATCTTAAGTTACAAATATTGTGAGGTATACAGGTGAATTTTACCTTCATCATGGGTGCCTCGGATATGATTAAAACACCACTGTTCTGGGTGTGCAATGACATACAATGCCTCATCAACCTGTATGACTTAGCCACTATTTTTCAGCCTTTCTAAAAGCCAATTTGGGTCTCCTGCCTTCGTCAGGGACACTATAATCCCTGCTTAGCTACACAATCAATCAATCAATCAATCATTTGTAAAGCGCGCTACTCACCCACTAGGGTTTCAAGGTGCTGAAAGGGGGAGGGGAAGGGCTGCTACTGCTTGAATAACCAGGTCTTGAGGCGTTTCCTGAAGGTCAGGAGGTCCTGGGTCTGTCGTAGGTGGGCGGGGAGGGTGTTCCAGGTCTTGGCGGCGAGGTGGGAAAAGGATCTGCCGCTCGATGGATGCGAGGGACGGCGGCAAGGGCAAGGTTGGCGGAGTTGATGGGTGGGAGTGTGGTAGGTGAGTTGCTCGTTGAGGTGGGCAGGGCTGGTGTTGTGAAGAGCTTTGTGGGCGTGGATAAGGAGTTTGAAGGTGATACTCTTGGTGACGGGAAACCAGTGTACGTCTCTGAGGTGGGATGTTGAGGATGAGGCGTGCGGAGGTGTTCTGTATGCGTTGTATTTTCTTCTAGAGCTTGGCTGTGGTTCCTGCGTAGAGCATGTTCCCATAGTCCAGTCTGCTGCTGACGAGGGTGTGGGTGACCGTCCTTCTGGTTTCGGTGGGGATCGATCTGAAGATCTTGCAAAGCATGCGGAAGGTGTTGAAGCAGGAAGATGAGACGGCTTTGACTTGATGGGTCATGGTGAGCGATGAGTCTAGGATGAAACCTAGATTACGTGCGTGGGTGGTGGGTGTTGGTGCGGTTCCTAGGGTGGCTGGCCACCAGGAGTCGTCCCATGTGGAATGGTTGGAGCGAGGATGAGGATCTCTGTCATATTCCATGCTGTTATATGAGGCCCATGGCTTTCACCTATCTGGATTTCTTCTTTAAAAGATGAACCCTAAAAGTAGGTAGGTCAAACTAGTACTTGCCAGACCAGGGTGGCACACTTCTGTAGTCACACATTCAACAAGGAGATATGCACACATAAATTGATTCCTGTCCGCCACTGACGAGCGTCTCGTGGGAGTCATGTGGTATAAAAAAATAAACGACCATATTATGCAGTCAAATAGACATAATTATATTATACTGTCTTGAATGACAGCTTTATTTAGTATTTATATGAAACAATATTTAGCTGATGATTGACCTGTGTATAGAACACTCTAAAATGAAATTTATGAGTGAACAAACTCGCAAGCCTCTCGTGAGACTGAAACTGGCAGTTCTGCTTCCTCAGACTGCCCATGGGGGACAGTGTGCCTGACTCTCATAAGCTTCACCTGGGAATTATATTTTATAATGACAGAAACAAAAATGTAATAAAGACAGTTCAAAGACAACTTATATCATTACTTGTATAAAATACCCATACACTCCCTTGAATTACCTGTTTTTAGAACACTATAGAACAAAGGCCCATATTTATACTTTTTAGTACCGTATTTGCTTCGTTTTTTGACATAAAATCGACGGAAACTTACAAAATACAATTGTATTTTGTAAGTTTGCACTGCTTTTGCCTAAAAAAATGACAGAAATGCGGCGCTAAAAATTTATAAATATGAGCCAAAATTTATAAATGTGCGATTTCGCAAGCATCTCAAGATTACCTGACAGGACTCTCATGGAAGTTTAGACACACATTAGTGCCAACCATCATTGCATGAAGTTACCACCCTCCGTTTTATCACTTAGGTTTAGGTATTTCTTGTGCAAACATATATTTAGCCCAGCTAGCTACTTTTCTAGAATTAGTGGTAACTTTTGAAGAGAAGGGAAGATGCAGACTATGCACAGTCATTCACCGCCAGTCACAAAGATCTGGGTTTAATCCATCATTTTCGGTACCCACCACGCCTCCCCAGGTTGGACCCAACCATATGCAAATGAGTCATGATCCTGTTCCTCATGGGAACAGTCCAGCCTGAACTGTCAAGCCATGTTCTCCCTGGACCAGAAACCAGCAACCTAGGACTCGTTTTGGGGCATCACCCCTCATCAGGCAGGATAGCTTGAATCCAGTGGTGCAGAGAGCACAGGACCCACGTCTGGGCATACCTTTCCCAATTAGGGTGACAAAAGTAAAAGTAAAAAGAACAGATGATGGATGGAATGCTGATCAGTGCAAACATTCAACCCCAGTCATAAAGATCTGGGTTTAATCTATTGCTCTTTTGCTCACCATGCCACTCTTGTTTGGACCCAACCATATGCAAATCAGTCTTGACCCTGATCCCCATGGGCATAGCCCAGCCCGAACTGACAAGCCAGGTCCTCCCTGGACAGGAAACAAGTATCCTGGGACCGGTTTTGGAGTATCACCCCTCATCAGCCAGGCTAGCTTGAATCCAGTGGTGGCACCAAAATGAGAAAAATCCAATCAGTAGAACTGGAGTTATGAATTTTTAAAGTTTAAGGTAAAAGCACCTAAAAGATTAAAGTGTTAATCACAGATATGTAGTCACACAAGACCAGGTCAAAGTCGAAAAATATGGCACACAGCGATGGAGCACGAGTCAGATGCAAAGAGTGAATTGAGTGAAGAAATTTCGACATAAAGTCTCTGAGAAGGTGAAATTTACCCGGCATGGCAAGAGGCGGTGTCCGAGGAGGAGGCGTTGTTGTCTGGGAGCTACTGGATGAAGTTGCAGTGACGATTTAATTGTTCAGAATTACTCTCTTTTTTGTAAGTCAAAAATCTCTGGCGGGACGAGGCTAGAGGTTGTAGCTGATGAGAATTCCACTAGTCCAGATACCCCTGTGGCGAAGGACTGCTGGACAGGATTTGCTGTTGCATAGAATATAGTAGGAGCTGCTACAAATTCAGGCCACCAGGTGCTGCACTTTGGGCAGATAGACATGCAGGTTGGTTACCGTCTCCTTTCAGTTCTTAGAGCACTTTCTAGCTAAACAATTTCTAAGTCACAAGTTTTGGCTTTTGGCTATCTGGGCACCTTTAGCATTACCACCAAGGGTCCAAGACTGGAGGGGCATCACATGGGGGATTAGGACTCACTAAGGCTGGGTCCAGGTGCATGTTCAGGATGGATGGAGCCTTTTCTGTCCCTGAGGCTCTGATCAGGAGGCAAGCCAACTAGCCCTTGGAGTTACCCTGGTAGTCCTGGGTTTAAGCAGTGGAAGAGGGCTCAAGCAGCAGGGTGGGCCTCTGAGGGACCAAAGTAGACTACCAACAGCAAAGTATTCCTTCCAGGTGCAGCAAAGCAGTCTTGTAGAGTAAAGAGCAGGCCACAGCAGCAGGCAGTCCTCTGAGAGCCTTCAAGATGTCTAGAAAGTGAATCCAAGAGTGGGTCTGATGATCCAGTTTTTATACCTGGTGCCTTATTTGAAGTAGGAGAAGTTTCTAGAGAATTCCCTTTGTAGTGTTTGAAGTCTCCAGCTTCCTTTGCCCTGGCTGTCTGTATAAACAATGCACAGGTGACAAGTCCTTTGTGTGAAGTCAGGGCACAGCCTATTCAGTTGCAAGTGGGATGTGCCCAGCTCAGTCCCCCATCCTGACAGTGATGGCCCACCAAGGAAAACCTAATAACTCTTCTATGGTTGTCTGAGAGGAATAAACAAAGTCCAACTGCCAACTACACCCAGTCTTGTGACCCAGGACAGGCTGTAGGCAACACATAGTTAGGGCAGGAAAATGCCAACTTTCTAAAACTGGCATTTTCAGAATTGTAACTTAAAGTGTGAGTTTACCATTAAAGAGCATTTTAAATTACAATTTCTCAGACACCAACCATGAAATGCTTACCTGTTCCCAATCAAAAGTTAGCACTTATTAGAAGTAATAAGGCAACGTAATGTTATCCTATGGGAGATGTAGGCCTCACTGTAGTGGAAAATAAATATAGGAGTTTTTCACTGCCACGACATGTAAAATGTAAAAGTACATGTCCATCCGTCTAATTACCATGCACCTTGCCCTATGGGTTACCTAGGAGCTACCTTAGGGGTGACTTATATGTAATAAAAGGGGAGTTTCAAGTTCGCAAGCGGGGTTTATTGCCAAGATTTAAGTTTTAAACTGCATTCAAGATGCAATGGCAGCCCTGGGACATGTTTGAAGGGGCTACTTAAGTGGGTGACACCAGTGTAGCATTTAATTTACAGGCCCTGGGTACATGGTATACCACTTTACTAGGGACGTATAAGTAAATTAAATCTGCCAATCAGGTGTAAGTCACAGTTACCATGTTTTAGGGAGTGAGCACAAGCACTTTAGCACTGGGTAGCAGTGGTAAAGTGCAGAGAAGGCCAACAAAAACAAATTCAACAAAAATAGGAGAGCTGAAGGTAAAAGGTTTTGCAGTGACCCTATGAAGAGGGCCAAGTCCAATGCCTATTTCACTGGCATTCCGAGGTTTACTGTTCCCCACTTTCACCACCATATTTAATTGTTAAAGTGCTACCTGATTTAAAAACAGTTCTCTTTCATAATGTCAAAACATGAAAATGCCAATTGTGAAGATCAGGGTATTATACTTTTGAAGGGATATAATATTTTTGACATTTTATTATTGCAATTAAGGAATTATGTATATGATTATAGAAATATGGGGTGGCTTTCCTGAACTTCTACATGTTTGTAATTTCTGTCCAAATAAAAAGTATCTGAAACCATTCCATTGAGCTGTGTGAGTTTCTCAAACGTTTGCACTCATTGGACATTTTCCTCAATCTGCACTGGTTATTATTTTCAAAAGGGTTAATCCTTTTATTTAAATCAATTGCAAATAGTTTGTAATCTGATAACTTTGAAACCATCTGGTGTGCGTATACTAATAAAGTAATTTAGTGCAACTGCTGAGCCCAGTTTGCATAGTCCAGTCTCTCTATTTCCTCATCTTTCATTTTTGTTCACTGTATCTATACCTTGGAATCTCAATTTGAGCCAGTGTCTCTTATGTGCTGTTTCAAAAAAACCTAGCTGCTGGATAGTTCTGGACCTTATTCCTGATTGCTCGAGTGTGCTCCATGATTTTTTTGCACAGGTTGTACTTCCCACATATCAGAGATTTCACAGGCCTTTTAGTATATCCACTACAAATTTGCTTTTGCAACTGATCATTTTAATACGTGTTCTTGTTCTTCCATCTCTAAACTTGTACTCCTTGTTTGACTCAGCTATCTGACAAATCTTACAATGATTGCATTTGCAGAAACGTTTCTGATCTTTCCATCAGTGACTCCATCTTCCTCTTTGAAATGACTGTGGACTATTTTGTCATTTTGTCTCTGATGCTTTTTGCTCTCCTGAAAGTTACTGTGGGTTTACCATCCAAAATTGAATTTACTGCTGGGTCACCTTTGAGGACTTTCCAGTTTTTACTGAATGCAGTTTTTTTAAAATCTGATTGTCTTCCTTTGTGTAACCCATCATCATTCTCATTTTGTTCTTATTCTTATCTTTTATATCTATTTAACAATGGTATTTAGTCCGTAGTAGCTCTAATCTTTTCCACTTAGCAGATCTTGATAGCGCATCAGACCCTAATAAGTAAACTGACAAGGGGACGCAAATAGGTCGATGAACCATTTGACTCCTAATTAAGATGTTCCCACCATAACTCCAGTACATGCAGATCAATAATCAATCAGTAACATCAATAACCAATGATAATCAATGACCTTAATAATCAATGGAGTCAGTAATTGTCAAACTCCATGACCTTTCAGTCATGAATAACCACACCTTTAGTAAAAGTTAGAATATTTATTTCCCTATTTTAACAATGCTAATGCCACGTAAAATAATCTCAAAATGAAATGCTAAACATACATAAACAATACTGGCTGTCCAAAGCAATGAAAGAAACACAATCTAATCAAGGCTTACCCTACTACACATTTAAAGGTTACAGTACAAATTAATAACAAGAACAATTGCGCAAATGATACCACATATATTTAGATTCAGCAAAGAAAAGCATCAGACGTTATTCCCTATTAGCAGAGTAAGAATCCTTAACTAACACAAGATTAGCATCAGCATGTTGGGCTTCATGCAAAACAATTTAGTAAACACAAATTTGGAAAACATCTAGCTATGGCTCTATCAAAACAGTGCAGTTGGTGCCTAGAAAGAAAAAGCAAATGAGCATTACAAACACATGGGTGCAATAATAGCTCTTCTCAGTTGGATCAGCAAGCTAAGATAGTCTTCGTCATCAGGACATTGGTTCGGTCAGCAAAGCATCAGGATTCAGCATCAAAGTTCAGAAACGCGAAGTCTTTTAAGCAACTCAAAAGAATAGAGGTGAACCCTCAAGAAAAATAGAGAGAATGCTTGGCAAAGTGGCAAAATATGCAATGCTGGTTTCTTCTCAGTGCAGTCCTGTTAAGTTAAATTCCCTAAAAGTATTTCCCAAGTCCCTGTTGGTCAAGGGATCGCATGTTCACACTTTGTCCAATAAAACTAAAAAGTCAAATCTATGAATTCTACCCCTACTCCATTCACGTTGCTGATTGGCTTCTCTCACAATGTCTTCGTCATTCGGCTCGTCAGGTAACAATATTGTTGCAGCTTATACTCCAGTCAGTGTTTCCATTGTTCTCCTCCTGAGAAAGTCAGTCTCACACAGCTTACACTCATAATGTTACATTTAGCAAGAACAGCGTATTCTAGCAGTCGGTTCTCATGAGAAAGACTTTTAGCTACAAGCACATTTAAACAATACAATGGAAAAACACAGTTTAACTTTCTAGGACAGCCATTTTACTAAATGTTGAGAAATACAGCATGACATGAGGCCGTGCAACTAGGCCAAGACCTCCACTAAGATAATTCCTACAATTAATAAAGCTAATACCTAATGCAAAACTCTTAATATGACATATTGCTACATTAGTCAAACATATACTCAACATTTCATAATAATAACTTATTAATAAGTATACTTCGTGAACATAGGCAGCCACTCATCGTGATCACATTTTCAAATGCGTGCATTATTTTCCTATGTTATTACATCGTCTCTGCAAATCCATTGCTCATAATAGATGAACACTCATTAATAAGTTTTATTAAAACACCTGCGCTAGCAATCCCTCCCCTGATGACTAAATGTGTCATCACACTAAACTATCACTCACAAATTTTTGAATCAGCTAAAAATCTGTCATTTCAATCCCTTCATACTTTTATTCCCTTTTCAAGTTTTTCCTAAACAATTTTTCCTTTTTCTTTTCTTCCCTCCTCTGATCATTCTTTGAATTCTTCAATTTAATCCTTTTACACACTTTACATATTCCCCATATTCCAGTTAGGCTAACCACAATAATTAATATCCCCTGTTTAATTTTCAACAAAATCTAATTCCAATGCTGAGCCAATTTCCCATTGAAGCAAAACCTTTGCCGACCTTTTCCTAAACACCTGGTTCTTTTAATTCTTTCAAATCAGCACTTGCATTAGTCAGGTTAGTAAGTAGGTCTCTAATTTATTTACTATTATTAGGAATTAATGAGCAACAATGCCTAGAATTAATCATTCTACAAACTCCACCATCCTTCGCTAAAATAATGTCTAAATCAAGGCGATTCTGAAGAGTCATAGCTCTTTCAGCAGCTAATTCAGTATCTATCATGAGTATGGATCCTGAAAAAATTGTCAGCATGTTATCCACAATAGTAGACAACTTTTGAATCTTTATTGAATTTAGAACAACTCCCACTGACAGAATCATTGCTCCAAATATATCTCCCACTATACCAGAAGGAGACTCCCTCCTCTGTCTCATATGATGTAATTCAGTCACTTTCGGAAACTTCTTTAAATCATTCATTTGAAGAATCTTTGGGAAAACTATTCCCAAGTAACATGTCCCATACCATCCTCTTGGAAGACGGTAATAAGCATCTCTCTCTCACTTTCACTCTCTCCTCTCTTTCTCTCCCTCCTGCTGCTGCCCCTGCGGCCCGCCCCCTTTTTGGCTCCACCTCCTTTTTCACACCGTTTTTCATCCACCTCCCAGCTGTCCTCTCCTCCCCCAACCTCCCTACTTAATGGCAACTGCTGCGTGGCTGCGCAGTGGGCGCACGCCAATGGCGCGCCAAAGGCAAGCCCGTCTGTGCCCGACTGTGCCTGGACCACGCCCAGTGCCAGAAGCCCTGGCTTCTGTCCCCCAAGTCACGCACTTCTTCACTACGACACTGCCACCCTCTGCACCCTCAACACCAGCCGCTCTCCTATCTGCCTTCATGCCTCCCTGCAGACCACCCACGGACCCTTCTCCTGCCGGAACTGCACCTTCACTAGCCTCCATGCCAATGACTCACCCACTAAGGCAGGACCCAACCCTCTCAGATGTATCCTCCTCAACACCTGCTCCGTGCACAAGCAGGCAGTAGTGCTATGGAATCTACTAGACTCAGCCTCCCTAGATGTCGCCTTCCTGACAGAGACCTGGATGAACCCCTCCTCAGCACCTGACATTGCCATAGCCATTCCGGACGGCTGCAAGATCACCCGCATGGACCTCTCCAACAAACCAGGAGGCGGCATCGCCATCATCCACAAGAACACCCTTAGGATCATGACCAACAACGAAGACACCCTCAGCACCTCCAAAATCCTGCACTTCCAAATCCACGCTGACCCAAACACCATCCTCAGAGGGCCCCTCGTCTACAGGCCCCCCGGCCCACGACAGCAGTTCAGCAACTCCATTACCGACATCAGCACGCACGCTCTCGCATCTACTGACTACATACTCCTTGGAGACTTAAACTTCCACCTCGAGAACACCAACGACAACAACACCGCCACCCTGCTCGACAACCTCTCCAACCTCCACCACAAACAGCCCGTCACAACACCAACCCACTCCACAGGACACACTCAACCCTATTTTCTCCACCAGCAATCACGTCTCTTTCAGGCACACCACTGAATCCCACTGGACAGACCACTGCTGCATCCAATTCTCCTTCAAGAAACCCACAACACACCACCACCCATAATGGATCCCCCACCGCAGTTGAAACAAGGTCACCGAAGACCAACTTATCACGACCCTCTCCCAGAAGTCACCCATCGACACCACCGACACTGATGCAGTTGCCCGCAACTCCAGGCAATGGGTCAACACCTGTTCCAATACTCTCACCCCAATCAAGAATCCCTCCAATAGACACACCGACAGAAAGGCCTTCTGGTTTACTGCTGACCTCCACGAATCAAAAACGCCATCCACAGACACCACCAACTCATCTGAGCCGCCAAAAGAACCGTCTTCAAAGACCGAATCATCAACAACGCACCAAGCCACAAGGAGGTCTTCAACGTCATGAAGGAACTCTCCAATCTCAGCTCCAGCGTCAACGACATCCCGTCATCCCAAGACCTCTGTGACTCCCTAGCCTACTGCTTCCACCACAAGATTGCAGACATCCACAACAGCTTCAGCACCCAGACCCCCCGGCAACCACCAACACCACAGATTCACCTCTGACCAACCTCCTGCTCTCCTGGACCCCTGTCAACGACAACAATACCATTGAAAGCATGAATACCATCCACTCCGGCTCTCCATCTGACGCCTGCCCTCACCAAATCCTCAACAAAGCAAGCTCCGTCATCGCACCCCAACTACGGAAGATCATCAACAGCTCCTTCGAGTCCGCCACCTTCCCGGAGAGCTGGAAAAACACTGAGATCAACACCCTCCTCAAAAACCCAAGGCGGACCCAAAGGACCTCAAGAACTTCCGGCCCATCTTCCTGCTCCCCTTCCCCGCAAAAGTTATTGAGAAGGCCGTCAACAGACAACTAACCCACTTCCTAGAGGAGAACCGCACCCTGGACCCTTCCCAATCCGGATTCCGCAGCAGCCCCAGCACCGAAACCGCCCTAATCGCCGCCACCGACAACATCAGAACCATACTGGACAGTGGCAAAACCGCGGCCTTCATCCTATTGGACCTCTCGGCCGCGTTCGACACTGTCTGCCACCATACCCTACGCTCATGCCTCAGCAATGCTGGAGTCTGCGACAGAGCCCTGGACTAGGTCACCTCCTTTCTCACCGGCAGAACCCAGAGAGTCTGCCGCCCCCAATTCCGCTCGGAGGTCACCAAAATCATCTGCAGCGTACCCCAGGGTTCATCCCTCAGCCTGACCCTCTTCAAAGTCTAGATGGCCCGCTCGCTAACATTGCCCGATCGCACAACTTAACATCATCTCATATGCCGACGACACCCAGCTGATCCCCTCCCTCACCAAGGACTCCGCCAAGACCAACCTCAATGAAGGAATAAAGGCCATCACCGAATGGATGAAGAGCAGCTGCCTCAAACTCAATTCCGAGAAGACGGAAGTCCTCATCTTCGGGTCCACCTCCTCCGCATGGGATGACTCCTGGTGGCTTGCCACTCTCGGAACTGCTCCGTCTCCCACCAACCACGCACGCAACCTAAGATTCAACTTGGACCCCTCACTATCAATGACCCAGCAAGTCAACGCCATTTCCTTCTCCTCCTTCAACATCCCCCGCATGATCCAAAAGATCTACAAATGGATACCCACCGAAACCAGAAGAACAGTCACCCAAGCCCTCGTAAGCATCAAACTGGACTACAGCAATGCCCTCTATGCAGGAACCACGGCCAAACTCCAGAAGAGGCTGCAACGCATCCAGAACGCCTCCGCACGCCTCATCCTGGACATTCCCCGCCACTGCCACATAACAGCCCACCAGAAAAACCTGCACTGGCTCCCAGTCAACAAGAGAATCACCTTCAAACTCCTCACCCATGCTCACAAAGCACTGCACAACACTGGACCAGAATTCCTCAACAGACGACTCTCCTTCTACACCCCGACCAGGCATTTCTGCTCTGCCGACCTCGCCCTCGCAACTGTCCCATGCATCCGCAGAACTACAACCGGCGGTAGATAATTCTCGCACCTCGCCGCCAAAACGTGGAACACTCTTTCCACCCACCTGCGCCGGATCAAAGAACTCCTTAACTTCAGGAAACTTCTCAAGACCTGGCTGTTTGAGCAGTAGCAGCACCTCCCCCTCTTCACCTTCTCCCCCCTCACCTCCTCAGTGCCTTGAGACCCTCACGGGTGAGTAGTGCGCTTTACAAATCCCCTGATTGATTGATTGATTGATTGATTATGCCTACACTACACCTTTAACAACACTTCTCATGATGCAATATCTGGCATGCCACCTATGTCAAAGATTGAGCCTTTTAGTTCAGCCCTCTGGGAGAAATTTGGAAGTTGTCTTCCTTGCATGAGCGCTACATAAAACTGTTAAATAAGCAAAAAAAAAAATTTGAGACATGTGTCTAAGAGGAGGTTGAATTGAATGAATGGGTGGGGAGGACCACTGCTGAATTGGGTAGGAGACACATGGTGGTTGAACTAAGTATTTTTCAGCAAGGTAAATTAAATAAAAGCCACACATCAACAACAGAGCCAAAGGGAGCAGCAGTGCAGAATGGATGGATGCCCCAAATGTCACCACGAAGGAGCGAGCTCCTTGGTGCTATTAGATTACCCTACCTCTCTGCTTCTCGGCCATTTGCCCAAAATCAGATGTGTTATAATATTTAACAGTTGCAAAATGACTAAGCGAAATGATGTTGCATTTGGGGAGAAAGATGACCGTTATCATATTTATAGGATGTTATACATGTGCAGGTTAATTTACTACCATACACCACCATTCTAGCGAGACCTCATGTGGTCTACAATGCCCACGCCTGAAGCTTATATTTCTAGAAGTGCGAAGACAAACTGGAGCCACTTAATATGTGAAATACTAAAATGGAGCATAGTGGAAAGCACAGACCTTATGCTGAGATGGTCATCGCTCACCAAGGCACGTGCACCTGTTGAAAGGAGAAATGTGGATGTAGGAAGAGACATTCACATTTTCCAATCGAAATACAGTAGATGAGGCAAGCATAGGAAAATGCATCTTGCTAAACAGACAGTGCACCATAAAAGGTAAAGAGTAGTTGCAAGGCAGCAGAAATATTACCAAACATTCTAAAAAAGGAAAGAGTCATGAATATTTGGAACAACAACTTCATAAGTGATGAAGACAAAGCACCAAGATGCATATTTATACTCTTTTTGTGCTAGAGGGCGCTGTGCTAACTCCATATTTATATTTTGATGCTAGACTCGTCCAGCGTCAAAATATTGGAGTTAGTACCATGTTGTGGATGCAGCAAACTACCTTGCACTAATTAGATGCAAGGTAAGTGCTCCCGTCCACAACATGACGCTAACCCCCTACTGCCTTTTTTATGCTCCGGAGCAGAAACAATGCACACAGAGTAGGAGGACCCAAAAAATGGCACTAAGCCAGCTTAGCACCATTATTTATCACCTGGGTCAGACCAGGCATTAGGGTGCCTGTGGACCCATTTCCATGGACAAACACCATGGAATGGGCCCACGGATGCCCACCCTAAACCTCAGCAACACCCCCACCCACACCAGAGGGACTCCACAAGATGTGGGCCCCCATCCTAGATGAGTATAGGTAAGTATTTTTTTGTTTTAGTTGTAATTTTCTTTTTTTTTTTATGTGCCATTCGGGGCCCCTTGTATGGGGCCCCTGCCTGGCACTGGGTCTCATGGCATTGCCCAGGGGACACTGGTCCCCTATTGTGGCCATTGGGCTGGTGGGCATGACTCCTGTCTTTATTGAGACATGAGTCATTTTTGGGTGGTAGTGCGTCAAAAAATGACGCTAGGCTGGTAAGCTGCATATTTATTGCCACTAACCAGCCTAGCGTCATTACTGACCCACTAACGCCTTTTCCCCCACATTTATTCCCCCTGCTAGTATCTTTTTCTTAGATGCTAGCCATTCCTTAGCGCCAGCGTGCGCCATTCCATAGATATGGTGCCCGGCTGCCGCTATGGAATGGCGCTAGCAGGCGCTAAGGATGTTGACGCAAAACTGCAGTTTTGCGTCAAAATCCAAAAATATGCCCCTAATTGTGTTCAGATTTGCTGGGAAGGGCATATAAAGCATTTGTAAAGGAACAAAAGGTAAAGCTAATGGCCACATCGTTCACATTTAAGAGTTTGAATGTGTTTTATGTGTGAAAACACAGAACCACATGCAAAATACAAACTTGTACCATTTTTAATTATCTTATTTTAATCCTGACCAGTAGAAAATATTCTGTCTAGCAGTCATGGATGATAAAGGCGAGCACTTGCATGGTGATAACAGTCACACCTAGTTAACATGTTAGAAGCTTTAAAAAAACGATTTTCACCTTAGTGTGGGGGCGTAAGAAAAACAAGCCTTGGCATAGCCCAATGGTCCTTTTGGTTTTGCCAAAGCTTGTTTGCATTGGTGCTCCCATGTCACGATACATGCATGCTCATGCATCCAAATGCATACATGCACCTGCACTGAGATGTATATGCATGCATGCAAACACATGACAGCTATTTTGTAATGTTAAAAAGAAAAACAGTCCAAGGCTGATGGCATTTGCTATGAGACACGCGTTGTGATGCACCAGGGACCATTCATTTAACTTTATTGCACCAGCAGGGCCAAGAGCCATTTCAGAACGGAAAACTACAAATACAAAAAAAGTCAGAAGGAGCTCATAAATGAGAATCAAGCTGCCTGGTAGTCCTTCGCAGCTGTTGGGACCTCAAAACTAAATAAATATAGGCACAGTGCAGGGATCGATTGGGAGCAACAGAGCACAAGGGAGAGCATTGGAAGAGAGGAGGGGGGCCAGTCAGAGAAGCCAGACTTCTTAAGCGTAATGCAGGACACCCAGGCTTTGTTTGCAATTGAGAATAAGGGGAAGAGACTTTACGAACTTTACACCTGTGAAATGCTGCAGGCTAATACCAATACAGACGGGCAGTCCTGTGAGTCAATACCTAAAGCACGTTGCAACAAAGTAGCCAGCAACTGAATTAAGCTGGCCAAAAACTCCTTTTTGTATATGCATATATGAGTTGGTTGTTGTGTGATGACAATATCCCCTACCAGGCAAGCCCTAATAATTAGTCACCCACCATGTATGAAATTACATATTTCCAGTTTACATGAATTGTTTTGCAAAAGCTGAGCACGTTAGTAGCCAGTAGAACACAAAGCAAAAGTCCAATGTTTTATTAATGTTTTATATCTCAAAATGAATTTTGTAAGATTTAGTACAACCTGCATTACGGCGTTGACAGGAATGACTTTTGGTGTGTGTAAGAGTCGGAATTCCTGGACTCTAGACTGACTCACAATGTAAAATTATTGTTTGCGACAACCTCTTTACCTCTGCTTTATAATTTGTGACATTACTGTGTTTTACAAGGCATCCTGTTCACGTTTGTCTCATCGCCTACTGCTTCTAGGAAACACTTTACTGTCTCATAAGTGTACCTAGAAAATGTCAAATAGTTCCTGCTTTCAGGTAGTGTCCTGACATATTGCCTACACGCTTCGGGGCCTTTTTTGATAGCCGTGCTAAATATAGGCTTTGTTTTAGCATTACTAATGCTGACCTCGTTACTTTAATGGAAGTCTTTACAATGAACGTCACAGTTGCACACTGAAAAAACATTAATTTGTAAAATATTTCAACATACTTATTTTCTGATTTGAATTTTATAGTTCCAATCAAGCAATCAGTCAAACAAGACAAGTAGCCGTCATGAGTAACACCAGACTGGAAGTCGCCAGAAATAAAAGGAGACAATTTGGAGACTATTCACATAAATCAATGAAAGGTAGCATGCATCAAAATGAAAGAGTTGCTTGGTAGCATTTGTTGAGCACAGAACACCGTGGGAGAACTCACCCCCATCAGAAAAACAAAATAATCGGAAAAGTATGGCTTTTTCTTAGGTGAATGATTTAGTGATAGTTGGGAGACTTTGTTTGTGTTACCTTCAGCTAAGCTAAGAAGAAAACCCCAAGAGGGGGTAACATACTGGGCTACAATAAAATATAGCTGGGAGCAGGGATCCCTTGCTGATTACGCCTTAGTAGTGGAGCTGACCTGTACTCTCAAAGAAGAACGTTATGAAAAGGAGTCAGAAGTTGCAGTTTGCTTTGTAAATGGTAAAATTAACTTCAACCCTCAGGTCATCCTAGTCTATTTGAAATCTAGGATTGAACCCAATAACCAAAGTGCTCCCTTGGCTACCAAGGTTGAGCCCATCCAGATACACTAGGTATATGGATGAGGACTCCATGATGAAGCATGCCACTTACTATCCCAATGAGTGAGAGTCCTTTTAATACCATAGTGTGATCCCCTTGGGTGGGTAAGTAGAGATAGGCTAAGCACAGTAGGGGTTCCCTCCTGTTGTTTTTGAATGAAAACTAAAATGAATACAAAGTTAACTGTAGCACAGTAGATACTTCTGACACAGCGCTAATATTTTCAAAGAAATCCATAAATCTAACTACTTGTTACCATGACAGCAAAGTAAAACAAATGAACAGGCATGAATAGCACTGAGTCTTTATGGCAAGCGAAGGCATACACAATAAAAAAGCTAAAAATAAGCAATTATAATGTCAACATGTCAGCAAAGTCAAGACAGCAAAGAACACAATCTGGCTGTCATGGCTTGTGGTGTAGCCATTTTGACTATATTTTATACATGTTATTTTAGCATACTAGGCCTGTCACTGTGCACTTTAACCTAGATATATTTTATTCAGCTTTGTTTTATTATTTTAGCATTAACCACATTTGCGGTCTTGTTTTATTTTTTCTATCTAGCTGTTCTTCACCTAGGTCAGCACTACGTTCTTAATCAAGACATTTCTTTCACTCTGTGCTTTTCTCAAGGCTGCAGTAAGATATGTTGTGGTAGGCTTTGTCTCCACTGTTCACAGAAACATACACACTGTTACGTCGGGATCCTTTCTTAGAACATCAGTTGTTTTATTATAAAAACACTACTTTGACCAATGTACGTTAGAGGGAGATTCCAGCCAGATGAGCACAACTGTATGCTGATTACCGATTGCTTCGCTGCAGCGGCTTATGTAGACTACAGGCTCCTTGCTCAGGTATGAGGGATGATGTCTCCCCAGGGGGAACCTGAAAGGCAGAATTAGAGCTTAACATGCTGTGCTCTAACATAGCTTAGGTAGGAAGTATCTCTACTAACCTTAGTGACAGTATAGTAGCATTATTCTTGTGTTTTACTCTCTTTGTCACAATTTTAATCTTATTGTGCTTCATCATCCTAGTTATTGCAATCAATGCTTTATTATCTAAGATGCAGTTACTTCAATAAAACCCTATTGAACTATACTCTGCCTCTGATCGTCCTTGCACATGTGAGACTAATGTAACTGAGAGAAACAGATGAGATCTGAGTGACCCCAATTCCCCTGAGGAGTCATGTATGTCATGCATCCGGTTGCCCCAATCATCCCTGCTTTTGGGTGGCGATGAGGCGCTGCTAGTTAGCTGGAACAAACCCAGATTAGGCAGACAGGTGGCACCTGGTGCGGGATCAGACTCAGTTCCCCGCAGTACAGTGTTTCTGCTGCCTGAATCCAGTAGTCTCATTAGGATAATGAGAATCTATGCAAAAGTATCATCTGCAGTGTAACAAAAGGACTACTTGATGACCCACCACCAAACACTAATGGAGACATAAACAGAGCAACACAACCACCCTCAAAATGCCATGAGGTTGATGCACAGCAAATCCAAGCAAAGGCAACACATCAAAAACACAGGAGGGCCAAACACTGATGTGGACTAAATCAAAGCCTACTTTCTCTCTCTGTACTTCTTTTTGTTGCACTTTAAAAAAAATGAAATAATGACATGATGTCCTCCACACAAATTTGTTTGTCTAAAGCCAAACCTAAAATGCCACTGAAACCCTTTAGAATATGCTGTCTGACCAGATCTGTTAATTGAGTTCTCTGGGTGGCATCCCTTCATTTTTTGGTTTGGGCCTGCAGGTGATGGTCCCTGATAAATAATGGTGGGGAGTTTGAGAAAGGGATTTCAAGAGATTTAGACACACAGGATCATTTAAGTTTAGACAGACTTAATACATGTCAGCCATGTTGTCACAGGCTATGGTCTCCACCAACCTGGTTGAGGATCATTCACCGTTTAGAGTTAAGTGATTCTTGCCTGCCTGGCAGGATCTCTGTGCTCTAAAGGGTTTTCTTCACAGTACTGAAAGTTTGCTGAATGGGCACTATGTTTAAAGCAACTGCTCTGCAAACTTTTTTTGTTTTGAGAAACTGAACGCCGGGCGGCGGCTCCTTCGCAATGGTGAAGGATCGTCGCTCACCCGGTCTAAGCCAGCAGCTGAAAAACAAAACAATAGTTACTATTGTTTTATTTTTCAGCTTGTGGCTCAGCCAACAGCATGTACAGGCAGGGGTGGGCTGGGCCATTGGAGTAGGTGGAGTGGAGTCCACTTAAGTGCGCATGTGTGTTTGGCTGGCCGTCTTAGGCCGGCCAAACACACATGCGCACTTAGGTTTCTCCAACCCGGCTGTGTTAGACAGCCGGGTTCGAGAAACTGCAAAGACTCCCATGCAGTGTCTGCCGCTCAGACCAATCCTGGTGCTGCTCTCATGCTACATTTTGCATGAGAGCAGGTCCGGGATTGCGTGGGGGAGCCTGTGCTGGTGTCCCAGGGAATGCTAGACACCAGAACAGCAGAGGAGCGAAGCGGCAGGCGGCGTCGGGAGTGCTTTTTTTTTTTATTATTCTTTTTTTTATTTCATCCCCTATCCCCGCCCCACCCCTTAAGATTTCCAGCGGCCACTGCTGCTGAACACCCAAAGCCTGAGTTGGTTTCTCATTAAAAAAGATAAACGGGCCTGACAAGCAGGGATTTTCCTACTTGCAAATGTGACCACTGTTTATTTTTCCACCTGCCTTGCATGCAAAAAAGGTAAGAAACGTGAGTGGTGGTCGCCTTCTTAAGGGGCGTGGGATGACTACCACTGTGACTTGGAGTCCCTTTGGCAGGCTGCCACCAGGTCATACGCTCTGCCTTCAGAGACATAGCGTGGCCTGTGACTCTAATTAGCGCAGAGGAGCCTTCCTGATTTATAGACTTTCGCTGACGTTTTTTTCCACCTTTGAAATTTTATTGTTACTCATGATTCTTCCTCCAGACTTGTCATTGTGTGCTTGGATGACAAATAAAATTTTCGGAGCTCTTCCGGTTGTTATTAATATAATTATTGTTACTTCCCCTTTAAATAACAAACTGGTGTTACTTGTTACTCTGTTACTTGTCACTGTTTGTACGCAGCAAGCACAGATTTTTGAAAGTAGCCATGGTCTAAGTGTGACCTATAAGGGAAGAGTTTGTTGTCATTTTGAGGGGGTTGGCCCTCTGCTGTACGCAAAGGGAGCAACGTTTTTGGACATTCTACAGTAAAGGAAGAGTAATTTATTCTTAAATACTTTCATCCAGAGCATTGTTATGGGTCTTCCCCTATGTAGAAGGGTACTGAGTCACAACATAATTTTCAATTGTGAACGAACAACTGTGCACCAATATGCAGTAGTGAACACCAAGCAGCGAGTAAAGAGGATGGGATCAAGGCATGGTTTCTTTCAACAGTTTTGAATAGCTACAAGCTTGTGGACACATAAAAAACCTTCCCTCCACCTCTCCCCCCCCAGAGATTTGCTCCATGAAAGAGCAGTAAATCCCCATCCAAGGTGGGGAGGGAAATGTAACAGCCAAAAACCTAATGGAGTGTAAGGTAGGGTTATTTCCTTGTGAAAGTATTTGACCTATGGAGAAAAAATAAAACACGAAGGGCCATATTTATACTTTTTGACGCAAAACTGCGCTATCGCAGTTTTGCGCCCAAAAAATTAGCGCCGGCTAACGCCATTCTGAAGCGCCATGCGGGCGCCGTATTTATTGAATGGCGTTAGCCGGAGCTAGCAGACCGGCGCCGCCTGGTGTGCGTGGAAAAAAACCACGTACACCAGGCAGCGCCGGCGTTGGGGAAAATGGCGTTAGGGCGTCTTAAAATGGGGCAAGTCAGGTTGAGGCAAAAAAATCGCCTCCACCCGATTTGCGCCATTTTTAACGACGCCCAGACGCCATTTACATGACTCCTGTCTTAGTAAAGACAGGAGTCATGCCCCCTTGCCCAATGGCCATGCCCAGGGGACTTAGGTCCCCTGGGCATGGTCATTGGGCATTGTGGCATGTAGGGGGGCACAAATCAGGCCCCCCTATGCCAAAAAAAAAAATAAAAAAAAAAAAAATTATACTTACCTGAACTTACCTGAATGTCCCTGGGATGGGTCCATCCATCCTTGGGTGTCCTCCTGGGGTGGGCAAGGGTGGCATGGGAGGGCAGCTGTGGGCTCATTTTGAGCCCACAGGTCCCTTAACGCCTGCCCTGACCCAGGCGTTAAAAAGAGGCGCAAATGCGGGGTTTTTTGCCCCGCCCACTCCCGGGCGTGATTTTTGCCCGGGAGTATAAATACGACGCATTTGCGTCGCAGTCATTTTTTTAGACGGGAACGCCTACCTTGCATCTCATTAACGCAAGGAAGGCGTTCACGCAAAAAAATGACGCTCATTCCTCATACTTTGGCGCTAGACGCGTCTAACGCCAAAGTATAAATATGGCGTTAGTTTTGCGCCAAAATTGCGTCGAAAAAAACGACGCAAATTCGGCGCAAACGGAGTATAAATATGCCCCGAAATGTGCATTTGCACAGCGGGTTTCCACAAGACACGAGGTACAGGGCATACAATTATACATAAGGGAAGCAGCAACAAGAAAAATGTCCCATAGAATAGTAGCCCTAGAAATGTGTGACTGGCACAGGTTTGCAGGCTTACTGCTGGAAATGTACGTGAATTCCTGTAACCTGAAAACCTTAACCAGTGTTTGACTACGTGTAAGACCGTAGATGTACACGTTTTCTTTCTGAATCAGTTCAAAAATCTTTCCCTGACTCTCTACTCCTTTAGAGAGAAACTCATTGAGAGAGAAAACCGTCAAGTTCGGTCCAATACGTGACAAACTCGACTTTTATTTAACTCATCCAGTCAACATAAAACAAAGCACTAACAGGGACACGATTTTGAAAGAATGTATTTTTACTACTAAAATTAGAACTTTGCAGACGACTTTTCAATTTATTTCTATACTTCCCGAGGTAATTGCACATACAAGCAAGAAATGACACCATATAAGTAAAAAAAAAACGATGGAGCACAACTATAGAACACAAGCAGAGGTGAACTAAAACTGGGTCAGTGGGGTGAACAGACAGGGAAAAAAGAACAAGGAAGACCACAGTTGGCATGCGGTTGATGACGGAAAGAAGTACAGAAAGAGGAGTGCGTGGGTCTCACATTTTAAGGAAAGGATACACACCGAGAACACGACTACATGGAAAGCCTATGAGTATGAAATAATGAGCTCATTCGAGATTATTACTCGTTACTCAATCAGTTCTCATTCTAACCACTTGACCGTGGACATGGGAGTGACGGACAGATTTAAGCCCTTTAGTGTTGGTCTCCCCTGAAAAAAATATCGTGTTGACCACTCAATCACCTTGGTGGGGTTGATCTCCTATCAGTTTATGCCTACTCAGATAGTAGAGATCAAAGTTAAGTACACTTCAAAGGTGCAGAGATGAAAGTTGAAGATGAGTGTCCAGTGGTAATAGGTGGACTAGTGCCTGATGATGAGACGTGTTATCACTCAAGGCAGTCTTTAACATGAGATGGCCAGAATGAGTCTGTAATCTGAGCAGGCGATGTCCAGGGCTGCAGGCAGGTGCAGTGGGACTAATTGTTTAAACATTTGTTATGTATTTGAGATCATGACGGTCATCATGTCTATGGTATAATGGGAGCTGTTTTACTGCACTGTGGATGCAGTTGATGATTCGTGGAATTCAGCTATGGCTGGGAGAAACACAGATCAGTAGCCACAGATAAACACTTGTTCCTTAGATCATGAATGAGATCAAATATTTTGAATGTTTATGAGAGTAGGTGAAGAAACAGTTATGGGTTCTGATGAGGGGTTCGCCATAAAATAGGTGAGAGTCAGTCATAAGATTGATGTGAAAGTGTCATGTGGGTGCAGGTGAAGTTCCATTCACTAGTATGATGTGGAGCTCAAAGGTCTAGTTTCATCCCACTTGTGGGGATTTAAGTGGTGAGGTACGACAAGGCATTCAAGATGATTTTGATCCATTGCATGGAAGAGCAGATTTTGTTAACGATGCAAGTGGAACCATTATTCCTTTTTTTCCTCACAGAAGCTCTTTTAATCCTCAGGTTTGGAACTAGCAATGTAAGATGGGCGGCTCTGAGAACTGTCTGGTCAGCCTGAATATGTATTTAGTAACTGCCAACCAGCAATGTATAGAGCGAGTGACTAGTTGGATTGTGTGTGTATGATTGTGTATGTGCATGCACCTGAGGATTCCTTTGTGAGTCTGTGTGTGCATGCATTTGATTTCTGTGACTGCACCTCAGCAGTGTTATATGTGCATACTTTTCTCTGCCAGTCCCTATCTGTATTTACATATACCTAGTCGCGGCTTGTGGGTGTTAACCCTTTTGCTGCCAGGCCTTTTCCCCCTCAGGTGACAGGCCTTTTTATGGCTATTTGGGGCAGTTCGCGCTTAGGCCCTCATAACGTTTTGTCCACATAAGCTACCCATGCCAAATTTGTGTCCTCTTTTTTCAACATCCTATGGATTCTAGAGGTAGCCAGAGTTTGTGGGTTCCCCTGAAGGAGACCAAAAAATTAGCCAAAATACAGCGACAATTTCGTTTTTTTAAAAAAAAGGGAAAAAAGGGCTGCAGAAGAAGGCTTGTGGTTTTCCCCCTGAAAATGGTATCAACAAAGCGTTTGCAGTGCTAAAATCACCATCTTCCCAGCTTTCAGGAACAGGCAGACTTAAATCAGAAAACCCAATTGTTCAACACAGTTTTGGCATTTTACTGGGACATACCCCATTTTTACGATTTTTTGTGCTTTCAGCCTCCTTCCAGTTAGTGACAGAAACGGGTGTGAAACCAATGCTGGATCCCAGAAAGCGAAACATTTCTGAAAATCAGACACAATTTTGAATTCAGCAAGGGGTAATTTGCTTAGATCCTACAAGGGTGTCCTACAGAAAATAACAGCTGAAATGAAAAAATATTGAAATTGAGGTTAAAAAAACAGCCATTTTTCTCCACGTTTTACTCTGTAACTTTTTCCTGCGATGTCAGATTTTTGAAAGCAATATACCATTACGTCTGCTGGACTCATCTGGTTGCGGGAATATAGAGGGCTTGTAGGTTCATCAAGAACCCTAGGTACCCAGAACCAATAAATGAGCTGCACATTGCAATGGGTTTTCATTCTATACCGGGTATACAGCAATTCATTTGCTGAATTATAAAGAGTGAAAAATAGGTATCAGGAAAACCTTGTATTTCTGAAATGGGTGCAAGATAAGGTGTTGAGAAGTAGTGCCTATTTGCACATCTCTGAATTCTGGGGTGCCCATACTAGCATGTTAATTACAGGGCATTGCTCAAAAAGACGCCTTTTTTACACACTGTCCTACATTTGGAAAGAAAAAATGTAGAGAAAGACAAGGGGCAATAACACTTTGTTTTTCTATTCTGTGTTCCCCCAAGTCTCCCGATAAAAATGGTACCTCACTTGTGTGGGTAGGCCCAATGCTTGCGACAGGAAACATAACATGGACACATCACATTTTTACATTGAAATCTGATATTTTTTGCAAAGTGCCTGGCTGTAGATTTTGGCCTCTAGCTCAGCCGGCACCTAGGGAAACCTACCAAACCTGCACATTTTTGAAAACTAGACACCTAGGGGAATTCAGGATGGGGTAACTTGTGGGGCTCTCACCAGGTCCAGTTACCCAGAATCCTTTGCAAACCTTTAAAATTTGGCCAAAAAAACACTTTTTCCTCACATTTCGGTGACAGAAAGTTCTGGGATCTCTTCCTTCCACCCAGTGTTCTCCCAAGTCTCTCGATAAAAATGTACCTCACTTGTGTGGGTAGGCCTAGTGCCCGCGACAGGAAATGTCCCAAAACACAATGTGGACAGTTCACATTTTCCCAAAGAAAACAGCTGTTTTTTTAAATGTGCCTAGCTGTGGATTTTGGCCTCTAGCTCAGCTGGCACCTAGGGAAACCTACCAAAACTCTGCATTTTTAAAAACTGAGACCTAGAGGAATCCAAGATGGGGTGACTTGTGACAGAAAGTTCTGAAACCTAAGAGGAGCCACAAATTTGCTTCCACCCAGCGTTCCCGCAAGCCTCCCAATAAAAATTATACCTCACTTGTGTGGGTAGGCTTAGTGCCCGCGACAGGAAATGCCCCAAAACACAACGTGGACACATCACATTTTCCCAAAGAAAACAGAGCTGTTTTTTTGCAAAGTGCCTAGCTGTGGATTTTGGCCTCTAGCTCAGCCGGCACCTAGGGAAACCTACCAAAACTCTGCATTTTTAAAAACTGGAGACCTAGAGGAATCCAAGATGGGGTGACTTGTGACAGAAACTTCTGAAATCTAAGAGGAGCCACAAATTTCCTTCCACCCAGCGTTCCCGCAAGCCTCCCGATAAAAATTATACCTCACTTGTGTGGGTAGGCTTAGTGCCCGCAACAGGAAATGCACCAAAACACAACGTGGACACATCACATTTTCCCAAAGAAAACAGAGCTGTTTTTTTGCAAAGTGCCTAGCTGTGGATTTTGGCCTCTAGCTCAGCCGGCACCTAGGGAAACCTACCAAACCTGTGCATTTTTAAAAACTAGACACCTAGGGGAATCCAAGATGAAGTGACTTGTGAGGCTCTCACCAGGCTCTGTTACCCAGAATCCTTTGCAAACCTCAAAAGTTGGCTACAAAAGCACTTTTTCCTCACATTTCGGTGTCAGAACGTTCTGAAATCTGAGAGGAGCCACAAATGTCCTTCCACCCAGCGTTCCCCCAAGCCTCCCGATCAAAATTATACCTCACTTGTGTGGGTAGGCCTAGTGCCTGCAACAGGAAATGCCCCAAAACACAACGTGGACCCATCACATTTTCCCAAAGAAAACTGCTGATTTTTGCAAAGTGCCTAGCTGTGTATTTTGGCCTCTAGCTCAGCCGGCACCGAGGGAAACCTACCAAACCTGTGCATTTTTTAAAACTAGACCCATAGAGGAATCCATGATGGGGTGACTTGTGGGACTCTCACCAGGTTCTGTTACCCAGAATCCTTTGCAAACCTTTCAAATTTAGCCAAAAAAACACTTTTTCCTCAGATTTCGGTGACAGAAAGTTCTGGAATGTGTGAGGAGCCACAAATTTCCTTCCACGTAGTGTTCCCCTAAGTCTCCCGATAAAAATGGTACCTCACTTGTGTGGGTAGGCCTAGTGCCCGCAACAGGAAATGCCCCAAAGCACAATGTGGACACATCACATTTTCCCAAAGAAAACTGCTGTTTTTTGCAAAGTGCCTAGCTGTGGATTTTGGCCTCTAGCTCAGCCGACACCTAGGCAAACCTACCAAACCTGTGCATTTTTTAAAACTAGACCCCTAGGGGAATCCAAGATGGGGTGACTTGTGGGTCTCACTAGGTTCTGTTACCAAGAATCCTTTGCAAACCTCAAAATGTGGCTAAAAAAACACTTTTTCCTCACATTTCGGTGACAGAAAGTTCTGCAATCTGAGAGGAGACACACATTTCCTTCCACCCAGTGTTCCCCCAAGTCTCTCGATGAAAATGTACCTCACTTGTGTGGGTAGGCCTAGTGCCCGCGACAGGAAATGCCCCAAAACACAATGTGGACAGTTCACATTTTCCCAAAGAAAACAGCTGTTTTTTTAAATGTGCCTAGCTGTGGATTTTGGCCTCTAGCTCAGCCGGCACCTAGGGAAACCTACCAAAACTCTGCATTTTTTAAAACTAGAGACCTAGAGGAATCCAAGATGCGGTGACTTGTGACAGAAAGTTCTGAAATCTAAGAGGAGCCTCAAATTTCCTTCCACCCAGCGTTCCCGCAAGCCTCCCGATAAAAATTACACCTCACTTGTGTTGGTAGGCCTAGTGCCTGCAACATGAAATGCCCTAAAACACAACGTGGACACATCACATTTTCCCAAAGAAAAGAGAGCTGTTTTTTGCAACGTGCCTACCTGTGGATTTTGGCTTGTAGCTCAGCCGGCACCTAGGGAAACTCACCAAACTTGTGCATTTTTGAGAACTAGACACCTAGGGGAATCCAAGATGGGGTGACTTGTGGGGCTCTCACCAAGTTCTGTTACCCAGAAACCTTTCCAAACACCAAAATGTGGCCCAAAAACACTTTTTCCTCACATTTCGATGACAGAAAGTTCTGGAATCTGAGAGGAGCCACAAATTTCCTTCCACCCAGCGTTCCCCCAAGTCTCCCGATAAAAATGGTACCTCACTTCTGTGGGTAGGCCTAGTTTCTGCAAAAGGAATTGCCCCAAAACCCTATGTGGACACATAAAAATTATCAAGTACAAAACTAAGAGTTTTTTTTGGAGGGGGGGGCACCTGCGTTTTTGGTCCTGTGCTCAGTAGCCATATAGGGAAACCTATCAAACCCAAACATTTCTGAAAACTAGACACCCGAGGGAGTCCAAGAAGGCGTGACTTGCGTTGATCCCCCAGTGTTTTCTTACCCAGAATCCATTGCAAACCTCAAAATTTGGCTAAAAAAACACTTTTTCTTCACATTTTGGTGACAGAAGGTCCTGGACCCTGAGAGGAGCCACAAATTTCCTTCCATCCAGCGCTCCCCCAAGTCTCCCGATAAAAATGATACCTCACTTGTGTGGGGGCCCAGGTGCCTGCAACAGAAAAAGGCCAAAAACCTGTAGAGATTGAGGGGATAGCACAGCGAGTTGATAAGCACATATTTTTCTTTTATGCATCTTTAGGCTGACTCTGCTTTGGGGACCCACACAAGGTATCATTTTACTTGGGAGACTGAGGGGAATGCTGGGGAGTAGGAATTTTGTGCCAGAGCGGTGATCCTACAAAGAAAAGTCGGGAAAATATGCTTTTTTAAGCAAATTTTGAGGTTTGCAGAGGAGTCTGGGTAAGAAAATGTTGGGGGATCCACACAAACCACACCTCCCCGGACTCCTTGGGGTGTCTAGTTTTAAAAAATGTCTGGGTTTGGTAGGTTTCCCTGGATGAAGGCCACACCCGGGACCAAAAGCATAGGTGCGCCCTCCCCCAAACACAGGTAGTTTTGTATTATATAATTTTGACGTGTCAACGTACTTCTGTGATGCTGTTCGTGACCTGTAAAGCAGCGTCAAGGCACCAACCACTTTACAGTCCATTCACACACCTTTCATACATGCCATGCACAAGACCATTCACGCCGCCAGCCACGGGCCCAGCACATTACATCACTCGCATCAACAGACAGCGCCACTCAAGGACCCATCAATTACATGCACTCACATGCCTGATACAGCAATCACACTAGCTGATGGAACTGTGTGGACTGACGATTGGCTGGCACCGCCAGCCAAGCACCACTCCACACACATCACCATCCAAGCACCACACCACCAGCCAAGTGCCATCCCATGCACACCAACCAAGCACCACCCAAAGCACACCGCCAGCCAAGCGCCACCCCACGCACACCGCCAGCCAAGCACCACCCCAAACACACCACCAGCCAAGCGCCACACCACCAGCCAAGCGCCACCCCAAGCACACCAACCAAGCACCACCCAACGCACACCTCCAGCCAAGCGCTTCCCCACGCACACCACCATCACTTTTTTTGTTTATAAATAACAAAGAAACCACTAACTAATTATAAAATAAGTACAAAACTACAAACACAAAAGCTCTAAATGAAAACATGACAGAAATGTGAAACTGGACATCTGAAAATATAAAACAGGCAGTTTACGCTCACGGTATTTCCCCCCAAATGTTTTTGGTATGGTAACTCCTGAAACAGCTGGCCACAGACAGCCCAGGCTTTGAAGGGCAATCGGGACAGTACATTCGGCTCTCCCTCCGGATATCTCTTTGGGCACATGCTCTACATTTCTTATTGGGCAAGTCTTTTTTGGGGGTGGGAGGAATGTGATCTGGAAAGTGGCGATCTTTCAATTTTGCCACATCCTCCACCACTGCTACTCTAGGAACTCTTGCCTGTTCCACCACAATAAGGCTCTCTATCACTGACTCCTGAAATTTAAAAAATTTCATCCTTGACTCAGGTGAACAATCCTTGAACACAATAATAGCATTAAAAGTTGCCAAATGAAATAAATGTATGGGCAACTTTTTATACCGCACGTAAGACTTACAAAGAGCAGTGTAAGGTTCTAACCTCTGATCTACTCTATCAACACCACCTATGTGCTTATTGTAGTCCAAAATGCACGCAGGTTTGCGCACTTCGGCAACCTGACCCCAAACAGTCACAGGGGAAGTACTCTCATCATGGATTGTAGCTAGCATGTACCCATCCTTCCTGTCTGAAAATTTCAGATCTAGCAGCTCATTATTTCCGCAAGGCACTGCACTGTCCCCTCTCGCTTTTTTACAGACAAGCTCCCTTGGATAGCCTTTCTGGTTAGAATGGATTGTGCCACAAGCAACAGTGTCCACTCTAAACAACTCCTTGAACAACTGCACTCCATTGTAGCAATTATCTACGTACAAATGGTGACCTTTGTTGAACATTCATCTACCAAGTTCCCAAACAATTTTCTCACTAACTCGAAAAGTGGGAGGACAACCAAGAGGGTCAATACTGGAATCCCTACCAGTGTAGACCCGGAAATTATACACGGATCTGTACTACTTTCTGACAGCATATACAATTTAATTCCATACTGTGCCCTCTTTCTAGGAATGTACGGCTCAAAAACCAAACACCCCTTGAATAGGACCAAAGACTAGTCCACAATTATCTCTTTGCCTGGAACATACACCTCTGAAAACCGATCTACAAAATTATCAAGGACAGGCCTATTCTTAAAAAGACGGTCACAATCAGGGTGATCTCGTGGCAAGGCTAAAGCATTGTCAACAAAATGCAGCATCCTAAGAAGAAGCAAACAGCGATTATGAGTCATAGTTGCAGGAAATATAGCCATTGCCATCAAGGGACTAGTAGACCAATTAGAAGCCAGTGATGGCTTCCTTATCAACCCCATCAAAAAAGGCAAACCTAATTTTTTTTTCATCTCTACCAGATTTGTGGGAACCCACTGGGTAGCTCTAGACTGAGGCCTAAGTCTGGCAGCGTTGTCCCTCAAATATTGCTCCACATACAAATTAGTCTGCTCAACAATCTCTTCCAAAAATATATCGTCCATAAACAAGTGAAAGAAATTGACAGGCAAAAAGTTTTCCGTATTGACTCTACACCCTGGGAGACCAGGAAATGCAGGTAACTCTGGCTGCTCCATTTTTGGCATAATCCCGGTGTCAGGTCTTCTAATGAGAAACCCTTCAGCCCCAGTCTGCTGCACTCTTGGCACATCAATGTCCTCCTCTAAAACAGGCCCTTTATCTGCACTGAGAGTGGCTTCCTCATCAGAAGAATCCTCTTGGACAGAAAACTCACTGCCAGAATCTCTCCCTTCTACCTCTGCCTCAGATGCAGATTCAGTCTCATAATCATGGTCAGAAGATGACTCAAAAGGCATGCCAACAACCTGCTGAGCGGTCACTCTGCGGCTAGCCATGATCGTTTCTAACAACAAATGGATTGCCAACAACAACCAGCACTGTCTAAAATAAATAAAGTGAAGCTTTATCACAAAGAGTTGTGTACTAAAAAACTGTACCACTCACTTTCCTGAAAAAGCTAGACTCACCAGCAACTACTTTGCACAGACACAGCAATCACCAATGATATCCCACTAAAAAGAAAAAAGAAAATTAGACAAAAGACAACACAAATATCATTGTACACAAATCTAAGGGCAATTTCACACACAACCCTGCATTAAGTACACCCCCTACAAACATGTCATTCATGCATGTCAACAATACTCATTTGGAGTAACTTGTTTTTACTCACCTAAAACATGCAACTATGCAAACCGCAGGACACCTACTGCCAAAACCACAAGGATCCACAGCAAAAGGAAGCAAAAGCTTTGAACTAAAACAAAAAGAAGAAATAAACTGTTATAATCACAAATACAAATACGTGTTGACAAACACCCGCCAACAAGAACTTAGACAATTTTGGGGAGATGGACCTAAAAAAATAGGCCAATCTGCCCAAGGGGGGCATAAATGGTCATCAGTAATGTGCCCCCCTTTGGGGGGGCGAACCTTGCCAAATGGGCCGCCCCCCACCAAACAAAACACACACGCACACAAGATGCTTGGTACCTAAGTGGATTCTGCCCCCTGGGCCTAACAAAATAGGCCGATCTGCCCCCAAGGGGGGCAGAAATGGCCAACAGCTCTGTGCCCCCTTTGGGGGGTAACACTTGCCAAAGGGGGCACCCCCAGCACATAAAAAAGAGGAACAAAAAAAAAAAACATACAAATACTTCGCCAGTTGACAAACACCCCGCCACCAATAACTTAGACATTTTCCCTGGTGCCTCAGTGGCTTTTGCCCCCCTTTGGGGGCAGATGGACCTAAAACAACTAGGCTTATCTGCCCCAAGGGGAGCAGAAATGGCCATCAGTAATGTGCCCCCCTTTGGGGGAGCGACCCTTTCCAAATGTGCTGCCCCCCACACAAAACACGCACACAAGATCCCTGGTACCTAAGTGTATTCTGCCACTTTGGGGGCAGATGGGCCTAAACAAATAGGGTGGCAGAAATGGCCAACAGCTCTGTGTCCACTTTGAGGTGGGCGACCCTTGCCAAAGGGAGCGCCCCCCAGCACAAAACAACATAGGAAAACAAAACAAAAAACTCCCTGGTGTGTTGGTGGTCTCTGCCCTCCTTAGGGCAGATGGGCCTAAAAAAATAAATAGGACCATCTGCCCCCAAGAGGGAAGTGAAATGGCCAACAATAATTTCCCCCCTTTGGTGGGGTGACCCTTGCCCAAGGGGTACCCCCAAGACCCAAAACACACACACACAACACACAATCCATGGGGCCTAGTGGTTTTCAAAACCAAAAACATGGCCGATCTAGCTCCAAGGGGGGCATAAACATATAAAATATTATTGCCCCCAGGACAGCGACCCTTGCCTAATGGGTCCCTTCCCGAAATCATTACAAACAATATAATCCCTGGTATCTAGTGGGTTTCGACCCCCCCCCCCCGGGGGCAGATCGGATGAAAAAACGGCCTATCTGCCCCAGGGGGGGCAAAACACAGATGGTATATTGCCCCCAGGGGAGCTACCCTTGCCCAAGGGGTCGCTCCCCCCAAAAAAACTAAACTAAGATCCCTGGTGCCTAGTGGAGGATTTCTGCTCCACGATCGCAGGCCTCGCAGGAATCCATTGAAAACAGGCACAGGGGGAAAGGAAAAACTCTTTCCTTTCCCCCTGTGTCTGTTTCCCCCCCCAAAACTCTCAAAACGAGAAGGACTCACCTCTTGGACGTCCTCTCTCTCCACCCGTTGGAAGCAAATGGCTCCTCAGCAGCATTTGATGACGTTGGCGCGCAGTGAGCGCACTGACATCATCAGATTGCCGAGGAGGGGTCCGGGTGGAAGGGGAAGCGATTCCTCTTCCATCCCCAACTTGGGGGTGTGGGAGAGAGACCCACGGGGGAGTGCAAGCGCTTCCCCATTGGGCCGGGTGCAGGACGAGCTGGTCTCCCTGCAACCGTGTGCCAGGATGAGACCAGCTCGCCCCAGGCACCCACGGGGGTAAAGGGGGTGGGTCGGCGTGCATGGGTGCGGAGCAAAGGGGGCAGGTGGTGTGAAATATTAATAAAAAATGTTCTTTAAAAAAATGAACTTACCTGAGTGCCGTGCTCTGCTGCCGCTCCTACGTCTCCTCAGTAAGCTGCAGGCACAGGCTCCCAGCCTGCCATGCAACCAATCCTGACGCTGCTTAGAGCAGCGTCAGGATTGGCCGGGAGCGCCCAGCCAGGGCGTTCCCAGGCAGACTGTGTTGCTGGGCTGGAGAGAGCCCTGTGCGCATTTGTGTTTGGCCGGGCTGAGACTCCGGCCAAACACACATGCACTCTGAGGGGGAGTGTTGAGCACTCCCCATCACACTTGTCACCCCCATGGCCCCACACCTTTACAAGGAAACAATAATAAACGGTGTTTATTATCATTTCCTTGTAAAGGTTTTGCAGCTGCCGCTGCTGGCGGGGGTGACTCTCCTCCGCCCTGATGGAGGAGTCGCCCCTGCATATACCACTGCTTTCAAATGTATGCGTCTGCTTTCCTGAATGTCTCTGTATTTCTGCACATTCCGGAGTATGTTTTGATTAAATGAATAGGTGCCTGTGTACCTGGTCATATGGTTGCAGTGTCAGGTATTATTAGACATCTCTGAAGTATTTTGATCATTCCCTATTACATGGTACCATCCCAAGTACATAATGGCCAGCCATGGTGCTGGCGCTTATACCTGACATTGAGAGGGCACCCATATCATCTGGAGTGTAGCCCAGACAAATGAAAGATGTTCATTGCTGCATTCCAGGTAACTCTAACATATGAGGACATCCATGGCATCTTTTGTCTGTCCTTGCCATCCCAAGTATATGTCAGGCATCTTTGTCCCTGGCCTTCAATCATTATTTTTAACAAATGCTGGGCTACTCACATCTGATGCCATTCCTGATATACAATGGACAGATGTGGCATAAGCACTTTGCCTAACCTACAAAGCAATTCACGGAATAGGTCCCAGCTATCTTACCACTAGGCTTTGTTGGTACGCTCCCAAGAGAAACCTGAGGTCCGCTAAAGCATGTAGAATTCAGGTCCCTCGTACACACAGAGCAAGATGGAGGGACAAAGCTTTTACGGTGGCTGCTGATAAAGGACCAGCCTATTTAAGGTTCAGGAAACTGGTCAAGACTTGGCTCTTTCCTCGATAGCCTGCTTTTTCCATGGCCTACTCTTTCTCTTAGCAGTATTTTGGTATAACTGATGGGGGCGGCATGGAGGTTGGGTTTGTTAGTCTGTTTTCTTCCTCATCTTCTACTTTTTTAGCGCTTTGATGCTCCCGGTGAGTCGGAATGCGCTTTACAAATACCACATACATACATACATACATACATTCCTGGAATGTGGTGATTTTTGCTGACATCTACTTGGAAATAATGCCATCTAGAGGTAACCCTGACAATTCATGGTAAGTTGCCCCTGATATTTGGTGTTCAGAACTGCCATCTAACCCCTGAATAAGGTGTACAAGAAGGCATGTTTGGTAATAGTGAATTGCAATACTTAATAAAAGTGTTCCAGTCATACTCAGACATAAAAGTATTCTATTTACTAATAATGGAAATATTTTATGTGATTGCAGTGGTAGAGTATTTCCATATTGTTTTACTTAATTATTTTTATTTGAGATATTTTTATAGTGCCAACCTAACTACAAGGGGAACTGTGTGATTTACATAGCACTAGTTGGAGGTACAGATAATAAATAAATAATAGTTAACAATGAATACTGAAAGGAAAGGGATTACAGGATTAGACCAGAATAGCTGTAAATGGTTGAGCCGAAGAGACAGATGACTAAACTGGAGAATTTTCCTCAAAGAGATGGGCCTTAAGGTGTTTCCTGAACTGTATAAGGCCTCGGTTCATTCTGACAGCATCAGGATGGAGTTCCAAACTCCAGAAATCAGGCAGGAGAAGGCTTGCTTAGCTGCTATGTATTTCCTTGTTTTCAGGACTTAAAGAAGGAGGTTGTTTTTCCCTTTTGCAGATTTTATGTAGTCTGTCGTGTGGATTTTGTCTATGAAGAAAGATGGAGGACTGCATGGAAGATATTGTGGACGATGCAGGTGATTTTGGAATTGATACAGGCCTTTTGCAGCAGCCAGTATAGTTGCTTAAGGTCTGGGTTATATCATCTGATTGTTTTGCATCAGAGACAAGCCACACTGCTGCATGTTGAGGCTCTCTGAACAGTGCAGTGGATGATTTCGGTAGATCAGCGTGGAGAGAATTATCTCCATCGATATGTTTAATCACAAGGGATTGAACAGCAGTCATGAAATACACCACAGCAATAGAGGATTTGATTTCCCTTAAGTGGTGTAGTTGGTAGGATGCTGATGTGGTTATATTGTGCTTGGTTACGTTGAGGTTACAGTCGGTGGTGAAAACAAGACACTTCATTGACGGTACTTGAGAGGATGTAGTGCCTAATGGGAATCAAGTCAAGCCAATTTTGAGCTGGTAGAGGAAAGATGTTTGTGAAGAATAGCAATGACCCAGTTTGTTTTGGGTTTTAGTTTTAGAGAGAGGCCAACATCCATTTACTTAGCTTTTCGAGAAAGAAAGCAAGAAATCTGATGTCTTGGAGAATGGAAACTTTGATGTATTGTTGAATGTCTTCAGCATAATAATGTAAGTATATTTATTATCATGGTCCATTGTGCTACGCTGCTTTAGAGATTGAAGAGTTGTGGCAAAATGATGGAACCATGAGATACTCCACATTTAACTTCATAAGAGGAAGATCTGGACGAGATTATAATGACAAATTCTGTTCTGGCCGATGGGAGATGTTTCAAAGAATACGGAAGTTTATCTTTTATGACAATTCAGTATGATAATATGTTTAGCAGTGGACCATGGTTGAACAGAGCAGATATGCCAAATAGTACCAGTAGGCATACATTTTGATCATCCTGTGATCTTAGACATCATCTAGGGTTTGTAGAGAGGTAGAGTGGCAGTCTCAGTAGTTAGAATGAGTCTGAAGGCAGCCTGTAACTTATTCTGAAGCTTGATGTTTGATATGTGGTTCATCAGTTGGTTTGCTTTGCCTATGTTTTTAGAATGTTCAAAATTGTTAGGCTGAAGGTTTGCCTTTTTGAGACGGGGTGACATTTGACTGGATTTGAGTGATTATCCAAAGATGCCTTCTTCTACAGAGGGTTTGATTGCCTTGAGAGAAATAGGTTAATGTCCACAATACAGGCTTTGAATAAAAATCTGGGGAAATCATCTTCTGAATAGGTAGACGAGTTTGTGAAGGTGTTGATCTTTGTGAGTGAGTCAAGATCTGGAAGAAGAAAAGATGTTTAATTGAATATTAATTGATCTGTTCAGATTTGGGGAGACTGTAATAGATTGAGAGAGTTTTAGCTCGTTGTAGCTTTTGTGATTATTTTCAATAAAGAAACTGGCAAGGTTGGCAGCTTTGTGTGTTGTGCTGGGTGTTCAATGTTGTTTGTCATGGTTTGTGCAGAGTTCTGTAGTCTGAAAGATGGGTTTTGATCATTTGATTGCCTAGTTGATCCAATTTTTGAAGTAGTCGTTTTAGTTCTGTTTATTAAGTCTTTATGTTCTCTGCTATGTTCTTTAAGGCTTGAGAAGGCATCCAGTGTGTTGCATTGTCTTAATTGTAATTTTTCTCATGATGTCTTGGACATCTCTCCCTGACATTTACCTCATTGGAATACCATAGAGAGTGTGTCTCCTAACAGATGTCAGATAATGTCCAGTCTGGACTGACATTTTGGGTAAAAAGAGATTATTTACCAGAATTTAGAACATTGGAATGTGGGAGCTCCAATGAAAACAGTGGCCGGTAGAAGCCCTGAGCACCAACATTCCAATGTTTTTGTTCACAGCTTTTGCTGTGAACAAAAGCCTCATGGAGCCTGAGGAGATTTCAATCCCCTCAGGCTCTGTGAGGACTTTGTTTTATTTATTAGAACATTCCGCCCTCTAGTGGCAGAATGTTCTAATAGTCTTATAGCCCGTTGTAGATGGGCTATACCTGCATTAAAGTCCCACTCCCTTGTTAAAGGCCTGAGCCAAAAGCCCGCTTCGGTAGGTTATATAGTCTATATTAAAAGTTGGCTTTGCTTTGGGTACATAGAGTATAGTTAATGATAGCTGAACTCCTTAATCCAAAGCCACAACCTTAAGGACGTATAATTTAAGTAATCTTACCAGAGTCACTTAACTGAGCCTGTCCAGTCCAAACGTTTTGAAATACGTCAGATGAGAAACTGCATCCAAAATTAGAGCCTCTTTAGTGCTTCCATTTGTCATTGTGACCTCACAGAAGATGGAAAGCATGGCCCATATTTTGGAATCCTTCTTGTGAATCATTAAAATTGTCTGAAAACTAACAACACAAGCAGAAGCTTCATATTCTTGTTTGTGCGTTTGATACAAATGTCACTGCACAAGACATTTGTCACAGCATTGTCACAACATTATATTAGGTGTAAAAAAAAACTCTAGCCTGTCTTTGTCCTACCCATCTTGACATTCTGTTTCATATATTATCTTGCACATGATAGTTCCTTAATGTATGACTAGCTGGCCTGGATCTCAAAATCATAATTGTTCTGGGGTGAATGATAGTTTTTATTATCCAGCCACAGTCATGTCACAGACCTTCAAGCCTCTTCTGCTCATCGCTACCACTTTGGATATCATGAAAGGCATGACCATTCCTTCACAAGTAGGTATACAGTGAATCAGTGAGACTATTAGTTATCAGAAAGCATTGATGCTAACAACCTTTTGTCTGTATCTTTCTGACCCTAAAACTAAGGGGCAGAAACCTCCAAACCCTGTACCTCATTGATGACTCTTCAAAGCTCTACGACTCATGGGCAAATAGTCATTGATCAAGCCCCTACCCCTAGTGCATTACCCCAGTAGTCTCAGTTTCTGGCCCTTATACTGTCATCAACTCAATCATACCTCTGGGAGCAGACAACCATTTCCTCTGGTCATCACAAACAATGTCCACACTTCTCTTTGCTGGAAGATCCTAGCTACTGTATGCGCCTCTCTAGCACTCCACTGCTCGGCCTTATACTATCAGCACCTCAGTAGTGTTCCTATTCAAAATACCTCACACCACCTGTAATGTCAAAAATGTGCAACCCAAGCAAAAAAGACATCACACAAACAGGCACTAATTGTAAAAATGAACTTGCAAAATTCTGTTCCTCTAAATTTCCTGACAATTACACACAATGATGGGAAGTTAGGCTAAATTTACTTTCCAGTATCTTGCATGAAAATTAAACCCAAGGGCATACCTCATATTCAAAAGGCGCATAAGAAACTGCAGGGGACCAGTTCGAGGAGAAAATATTTCTCAAGATGAGATTTTACTATTCCCACAAGACATTTTCTGTGAAAACGAGTCCCACATTGGTGAAAAGTACAACACATTTAGCACCCAAGCAAATTCCCAAAATTTTAGTATGCAAAATATGTGTAATTTCAGATAATTTGGGCCTAACAAGCACCAAGTAAATCCTCTTTCAACAAGTGCTGGCAAAGCTAATAGATCTGGACTTTTTTTATTTGAATGTGTTTTTGTTGGAATGACTGTATGTTCTTTGATATGTGGGGATGCACAAACATATAACACACATAAAGGTATCTAGAAATATAAAGACAACCTACAACACACACACACACGCAAAGACATACAGTGCTTGTTGGAAATGGCCCTTTCTGCAGAGTCATCCCCAACTTTTTTGCATTCCTTCTCTTCTTTTTTGCTGAATTAATTTTTGTTGACTTTAGGATTCTCTGCAGTTTACCACTGCTAGCCAGTGCTAAAGTTCTTGTGCGCTCTCCTTAAAACATGGTAACATCGATATCTACTCAATTGGCATATTTAATTTACGTATAGGTCCCTAATAAAGTTCACTACATGTGCCTAGGACCTGTAAATTAAGTGCTGCTAATCGGCCTGCAGCACTGATTGTGCCATCCTCTTAAGTAGCCTTCTAAACATGCCTCAGACATGCCATTGCAAAGTCTGTGTATGCAGTTTTTAATTGCTATTTCGACCTGGCGAAATAAAACTTTTGACAGGCCCAAAACCTTTTTAATACATATACGTCTGGGAGTGAAAAGGACTGGGCCTGCATCTCTCCAACCCAGAACCCAGAAAAAAGCACTATAAGTATAAAAGAAAGGTCACCTTCTTTGTTTCTGCCCCAGATCAGATCAGAAAAAGTAGGCACAATTCCCTTCACACAATGCTTGAAAAATGAAATGGAAAATATAATGCTTGCACCACAGTTGGAGACCTGTCATACAGTACAAGGTTTACAATTGAAAGATATCTACACTACACCCTAGTGGGGCTCTGCCCTCTCCCTTCCCTTTTAAAGTTTGTCCCGTTCAGGCTGGGGCTACTGGGGCTACTGGGGCCCATGCAAGACTCACTGGAATCTCAAGATCGGTCCCTCAAATATATGGATTGGCTAGGTAAACTCTTCAGAGAAACACTTTTCTGGAAAGATAAAGTGCTCAGGGTGATGAGGAAACAATTTGGGGTTTAAAAAATAGGACCTTATTGGTACCTCCGCATTAGGTGATATATGTCAGTGCGGAGTAAGTTAAATGTCTGAAGAAGTCCAGAACCAGTATGAACTAGCCCCTTCCAAGGAGTACAAATATTTCCAGTTGAGGCATGCCCTAGAGGAGAATCCATGGATATGATGGAAATATAGGCTCGCAACTTGCTGGAAAACATAGCGCTGACAAACTGCCTGCCTAGAGAGGCGATCCCCAGTAGATACCAATCCCTCGCCACTAATAAACCATACAATCTGAAAAAACTATGGTCCGTCTGGTCAGATAAAGTTGTCAAATGAAATACATAGACTGGGAAGCAGCCTTCATAAACCCTGATGAAGTGGTCACTGTTAGACCTGACAGCCTTAGGGTGGTCACCCCTAACTTTTTGCCTGCCTCCCTCCACTTTTTGGACACTGTTTTTGCTGGTTTTTAGGCTCTGCACACTTTACCACTGCTAACCAGTGGTAAAGTGCATATGCTCTCTCCCTTTAAACATGGTAACATTGGATCATACTCAATTGTACTATTTAATTTACTTATAGGTCCCTAGTAAAGTGCACTATGTGTGCACAGGGCCTGTAGATTAAATGCTACTAGTGGGACTGCAGCACTGGTTGTGCCACCCAATTAAGTAGACCCTTAACCTTGTCTCAGGCCTGCCATTGCAAGGCCTGTGTGGGCAGTTTCACTGCCAATTCGACTTGGCATTTAAAAGTACTTGCCAAGCCTAAAACTCCCCTTTTTCTACATATAAGACAACCTAAGGTATGCCCTAAGTAGCCCATAGGGCAGGCTGCTGTGTAGGCAAAAGGCAGGACATGTACCTATGTAGTTTACATGTCCTGGTAGTGTAAAACTCCTAAATTCGTTTTTACACTGCTGTGAGGCCTGCGTCCTTCATAGGCTAACATTGGGGCTCCCCTCATAGATTGTTTGAGTGGTAGCTGCTGATCTGAAAGGAGTAGGAAGGTCATATATAGTATGGCCAGAATGGTGATATAAAATCCTGATGACTGGTGAAGTTGGATTTAATATTACTATTTTAGAAATGCCACTTTTGGAAAGAGAGCATTTCTCTGCACTTAAATCTTTCTGTGCCTTACAATCCACGCCTGGCTGGGTTCAGTTGACACCTCCTTGCGCATTCACTCAGACACACCCCAAACACAGGATACTCAGCCTCACTTGCATACATCTGCATTTTTAATGGGTCTTCCTGGGCTGGGAGGGTGGAGGGCCTGCTCTCACACAAAGGACTGCCACACCCCCTAGTGGGACCCTGGCAGACAGGATTGAACTGAAAGGGGACCTGGTGCACATCTAAGCCACTCTTTGAAGTATCCCCCACTTCAAATGCACATTAGGGTATATAAACATGGCCTCTGTACCTTCCAACTCAGACACTTCCTGGAGAAGAAACCTGTAACCATAACCTGCATCCTGCCAGAAGAATGGCCTGGCTGCCCAAAAATCTCACCTGACTGCTTTCTGTGAAGGACTGCTGCCTTGCTGTTGCCCTGCTGCCTAGCTGCTCTCTGGCTGTGGTGAAGAAGTGCTCTCCAAGGGCTTGGATAGAGCTTGCCTCCTGTTTCTGAAGTTTCAGGACCAAAAAGACCTCACTCTTGCAACTGGACTCCTTGTGCGGTGAAAATTCGATGCACAGCCTGCTAAGACCGACGCACAGCCTGCCCTGCAGTGAGAAATTCACTGCACACCAAACCGGAATGACGCAGTGCGACTTCGCAAGGAGAAGATCGACGCAGCGCCTGCGTTGCGACCAGAACTTCGATGCATGGCCCACCGGATCAACGCACAGCTGACCTGGGACGACTTCCTGAGTAGAATCAACACAGCACCTGCGTGTGGTAGAAAATTCCACGCAATGCCCACCAGATCGACGTAGCTCTTGTGACTTCGCTCCGCAAGCCCAAGATTCCACGCACAGACCCTGGGGCGTCTGAAAACCACGCAACACGAAGAGGATCCATGACCAAGTGCCGGAAAACAACGCACAGCCACCTCTGCTTGGAAACTAAACAACACATTGCCGCGTGCAACCCGATAAATCGACGCACACCCCTTTGTTTCCATGCTTCTCCTCCTCTGCGGCCCTTTGCAGAGATTTTTCACGCGAACCAGGTACTTTGTGCTTGAAAGAGACTGTATTTGCTTTTAAAATACTTAAGACACTCTGGCCCTCATTACAACCCTGGCGGACGGTGTTAAAGCGGCGGTAATACCGCCAACAGGCCGGCAGGAAAAAAAAATTGAATCACGACCATGGCGGAAACCGCCAACATAGACAGCCACTTTAACACTCCGACCGCCACGGCGGTAGAAACAAACACTGCGGCGGTCACCGCCAACAGACAGGCGAAAGACAAAGTACCGCCCATTGTATTTCAAGACTCCTATCCACCACCTTTTCCGGGGCGGAACCAACGCGATCAAAAGCACGACGGAAACAGTACACAGAAGGGAAAACACTCACCTCTCGACACCCAACGAGGAACCAGGATGCCAGGGAGCCCGAACTACAGGTGTTACCAATGCTGGTGTATCTTCTCATCTACCAGGAGTACGAATGGCGGCGGCGACGACCACGGTGAGTACTGCACCTACAACACAGGGGAGGGGGGAAAAGAGAGTGACACACACACCAACACACAATACCCCCACCCTCACCCACAACAACATACACACTAATACATGCAGCAACATTATATATACACCCCTCCAGCCCCTGGAAGAATGCAAGGACAAAAGGAAATGATTGTAACCATTGTAATCATGAAAAATCAGATAGTCAAAATTCAAAATTCTGTATATACAAATATGTACACCAACTACACAAGTCCGGATAGTGTACCAATCATTGTCCGTGGACCACTGGGCCCAAAATGCATGGGCGAAGCCCACACTAGATACCTGCCTGGAAACGGAGAGAACACTGCTGGTGCATCAGACCGAAAATATACAGGCACCTCAGGGGGAGGGGGGGCACCTCAGTCAGATGAAAACACGACGCCACTGCTGCACAAGGGGGCTCCATGCCCATTGCTGTATCCTGGGGAGTGCAAAGCCACAGTCTCTCAAGTCTTTCCAGTGGGTGGTTTGCCCACTGCTTTAACCTGGGGAGTGCAAAGCCACAGTCTCTCAAGTCTCTCAAGTCTCTCAAGTGGGTGGTTTTTCCACTGCTTTATCCTGGGGAGTGCAAAGCCACAGTCTCTCAAGTCTTTCCAGTGAGTGGTTTGCCTACTGCTTCATCCTGGGGAATGCAAAGCCACAGTCTCTCAAGTCCCTCAAGTGGGTGGTTGACCACTGCTTTGTCCTTGGGAGTGCAAAACCACAGTCTCTCAAGTCTTTCCAGTGGGTGGTTTGCCCACTGCTTTATCCTGGGGAGTGCAAAGCCACAGTCTCTCAAGTCTCTAAAGTGGGTGGTTTGCCCACTGCTTTATCCTGGGGAGTGCAAAGCCACAGTCTCTCAAGTCTTTCCAGTGGGTGGTTTGCCCACTGCTTTATCCTGGGGAGTGCAAAGCCAGAGTCTCTCAAGTGGGTGGTTTGCCCACTGCTTTATCCTGGGGAGTGCAAAGCCACAGTCTCTCAAGTCTTTCCAATGGGTGGTTTGCCCACTGCTTTATCCTGGGGAGTGCAAATCCACAGTCTTTCAAGTGGATAACAGCCTCCACTGGTTCTGGAGGGGGCCTGGTGCCCAGAGAGCTTCATCCTGCCAAGGACTGAGGTAGTGGATGTATCTCTCCACTGGTTCTGGAGGGGGCATTGTGCCCAGAGTGCTTCATCCTCCCATGGACTGAGGTAGTGGATGTATCTCTCCACTGGTTCTGGAGGGGGCATTGTGCCCAGAGTGCTTCATCCTGCCAAGGACTGAGGTAGTGGATGTGGGGGTCATTATGACCCTGGCGGAAGGCGGAGAAGCGGCGGTAAGACCGCCAACAGGCTGGCGGTCTTTTTTTTTGTATTATGACCATGGCGGTAACCGCCATGGTCATCCGCCGGTTCTCCGTTCCGCCCGCCAGGGCGGAGACGACCGCTGGGCTGGAGTCCTGGGTCTCCAGCCCGGCCGCCGTCACTATACTGCCAGCGGTATTTTGACCCGGCTTACCACCATGGATTTCCTGCGGTTTGAACCGCCATGAAATCCATGGCGGTAAGCACTATCAGTGCCAGGGAATTCCGTACCTGGCACTGATAGGGGTCTCCCCCACCCCCACCCCGACTCCCTCCCCTACACCCCCCCACCACCCCTGCCACCCCCCAAAGGTGGCAGGGCCCCCCTCCCCACCCCGACCCCCAACATCACATCACCCATACCCACGCGCACGCAGGCACAACCTACACACTTACACGCACACACGCCGACATACATGCCTACATCCACACACAGAGTCAGACACGCACACCCACATACAAACATACACGCACACATCCATACAGACATACCCACAGACATACACGCACTCATTCCCAAAACACGCAACACCCCCGCAAGCATACACGCACTCACACCCCCCCTCTACATACACAGACACACACCCCCATGCACCCACACAACACACAACACCCCCACCCCCTCCCCTAATGGACGATCAACTTACCTGTTCCGTCGATCCTCCGGGAGGGGATGGGAGCCATGGGGGCAGCTCCGCCGACACCACACTGCCAACAGAACACCGCCATGGCGAATCACAGGATGTGTTTCGCTGGGCAGTGTTCTGTTCGCGTGGCGGTGGAGGTGGAGCATCCTCCACTTCCCCGCCTCCCACCAGTATGGCTGTTGGCGGCTCTCCGTCCGTAAAAGGACGGAGAGCTGCCAACGGTCATAATAGGTTGAGCGGCAAACCACCACCACTGGCGGTCTTCCGCACGGCGGTCCCTCAGCGGTCTTGGAAAAAGACCGCTGAGGTTGTAATGACCACCTGTATCTCTCCACTGGTTCTGGAGGGGGCCTGGTGCCCAGAGTGCTCCACGTGCAGTGTGGCAGTACAATTCCCTCACCTGGGTGTGTGTGCCACGAGATTGGCGAGGTACAGGTAGCATGATACGCCATGGAGGCAGAGATATACCCCACACTGCTGCAGCTTCGCCTTCCACCTGCAGGTGCAAACAGTGATGGAAGTCATGCCTCATGGAAGCTGCCCAGGAACTCTCCTCCAGCCTCGGACGACTGACCACTGGGGATGGTAGACATGTCAGCGGTGGTGCCACTGTCTGAGTATGTCGCAGGACCGGTGGCGGTGCTTGCGGCTGTGTCTGTGGCGGCGGTGCTTGTGGCGGTGTCTGTGGCTGCAGTGCATGGGTCAGCACCTGCTGAGGGACACAGCAAGACGTCTCCTGCAGCCTCGGATGGCTGCCGACTGGGGAAGAGGCTGGGGACTGTCGCTGAGGCTGTAGACGTGCCAGTGGCGGTGCAGGTGGCAGTGCAGGTGATGGTTGTGGTGGCAGGGCAGCTAGCGGTGTTCGCCGCCGTACAGGTTGGTGTGATCTTGGACAGAAGTTGTGACACTGGTCCCTCAGTTGGTGCCACCATGCCCTCTCCTGACCTGCTCTTCTGCTTTTGGCCCTTCCCCACCTTTGATAGTGCTGCAGTTGTCTTGCCACTATCCCCTTTTATTTTTGCTGAGCCCTTTGTGGCTGGTAGTTTCGGCTTCTCCCTCTGGGTTGTGGGCACCTTTTTCACCTTGGCAGGTGGCGGAATGTCCTTGCCCTCACTACGTGGCAGACTGGCAGCCCTGATGAGTGGCGCACTCGATGACCCCACAGTGCTGGCACCACTGTGCATGGGGATTTGGTGGCTGAGGGGCTGGGCTGGGACCTGGAAAGCCTGGCCCTAGAGGAAGGATGGGGGAGGAGGTGAAGGGAAGAGGTCAAAGTTTGCCAGGAAAAGTTCTTTGTGCCCTCTGCTTTGTTTACTCCTGGCCTACAGCTCTGTTACATTGGTATGTTAACAAGTAAATTGACATTGCTATATTCCATAGATATTGCAATTACACATTTGTGAAAGCAATATGTGAATCCAGATTGTTTTGTGATTGAAGTGTGTTTATTCCTGTGCAAATAAGTGGAGGGGTTTGTAAAATGGGCTGGGGTGATGGTGGAGGTATTTCCATGGCAGAGTCCAGTCTGTTTCACAGGTGCATTGTCCAAAGGGGCATAGGAAGTGGAGCAATGGCAGTTTAAGGATGGACAGGGTGACATAGAAGGGTGACATTCAGGGGGGTCTTATTTCCTGGCGGGGGTCTTGGCAATGTTCTCTGTCTTGTTCCTGGATCTAAGGGACCGTTTGCGGGGTGGTTCTCCATCTGCAGGGGGTGGGGTGCTGGTGTCCTGTTGTTTCTGTGGCAGTGCCTCCTGTCCACTAGCGCCGGCAGAGGTGGAGGGCTGTTCATCGTCCAGGCTAGTGTCAGGGGCCTGTTGGTGTGCCACTGTGTCCCTCCTGATCCCCAGGTAGTGTTCCTCCTGCAGCCGCTGGGTCTCCTGAAACTTGGCCAGTACCGTGCCCATGGTCTCCTGGGAATGGTGGTATGCTCCCATGATGCTGGAGAGTGCCTCGTGGAGAGTGGGTTCCCTGGGCCAGTCCGCCCCCTGTCGCACAGTAGTCCTCCCAGCTTCCCTGTTATCCTGTGCCTCTGTCCCCTGTACCGTGTGCCCACTGCCACTGTCCCCAGGTCCCAGATCGTCCTGTGTTAGTGGGGTTGCCTTGGGTCCCTGTAGTGGTGGACACACTGCTGATTGACGTGTCCTGGGGACAGAGGGATGGGCCCGCTGGGTGGGTTCTGTGCTGGTGTTTCCTAAGGGAGGAGGCTCTGTGGTGGTTTGTGACTGTGTCAGGGGAACCGACTGTCCCGAGGTCCCTGATGGGCCGGGCTGGTCATCTTGATCCAGGCGTGCAGAGCTGCTGTCATCACTGTGAGTCTCTTCTGTGGGGGGACTGGATATGTCTGCCAATTCCTGTCCAGTGACGTTGGGTATGGGTCCTGTTGGGGTGTAAATGCATAGTTATTGTATCTGTGTGTGCCATCTTGTGCAATGGGTGAGTGACCCTCTACTCCTGTGCTTGCATTATTGGCTTGGTCCTTTTGTGATTGGTGATTTTTGGGAATGAATGAGTCTCTGTACTGGACATGCTTTGTTGATGGGTGTCCATGCATTGGTGTTACATGAAGGGCTTGATTTTGGGATGTGTGGGTTGTGTTAGTGGGGTATCTGTGGGTTGTTGGGGTGATGGGTGTGAGGGTAAGGGTGGCGGTATGGGATGGCATGCAGGTGGGGTGTCGGGGATAAAGTAGTAAAGATATGTCTTACCAGAGTCCAGTCCTCCTGCCACTCATGCGAGGCCGTCAGGATGCATAATTGCAAAGACTTGCTCCTCCCATGTTGTTAGTTGTGGGGGAGGAGGTGGGGGTCCACCGCCAGTCCTCTGTACAGCAATCTGGTGTCTGGATACCATGGAACGTACCTTCCCCATAGGTCGTTCCACCTCTTCCTGATGTCATCCCGTGTTCTTGGATGTTGTCTCACTTCGTTGACCCTGTCGACAATTCTGCGCCATAGCTCCATCTTCCTAGCAATGGATGTCTGCTGCGCCTGTGATCCGAATAGCTGTGGCTCTACCCGGACGATTTCCTCCACCATGACCCTGAGCTCCTCCTCAGAAAACCTGGGGTGTCTTTGAGGGGCCATGATGTGGTGTGGGTGATGTGTGAGGTGGTGTCTGTTGTGATGTGTGAGGTGCGTGGATGTTGTGTGAGTGATGGTATTGTGTGTCTGTGGATGCTGGTGTTGTTTTAGGTAGTCTCTCTCTCTGGCCTTCTTCAAAATTTTGGTAGTAAGGGTTTGTGGGTGATGTGGGTGTGTGCTTTATATTGGATTGGGTGTGTGGGAGTGGTGTGTGTATGTGTATCAGGTGTGTGTATTTTTAATTGTCCAATGTGGTTGTGTTTTTTAAATGTGTGTGTATTTTGAGCGCGACGGTGTGTACCGCCAATGGAATACCGCGGTTGAAAGACCGCCGTGTTGATTCGTGGGTCGTGATACTTTGGGCGTATTCCTGTTGGCATGACAGTGTCGGTTTTGGTATCGCCAGTTTATCACTGACCTTTGGTGTGGCGGACTTGTGTGGGTGTCTGTATTGTGGCGGATTCCGAGCTGTGGATCGTAATACCTGTAGCAGAATTCCAAGGCTGCAGCGGTATATTGACGGTCTTCTACACGGCGGAAAACGGGATTTACCGCCAGGGTTGTAATGAGGGCCCCTATATTACTTTTCAGTGATATCGCTACATTTACTTATTATCTTTGATAGTTTTAACCGACAAATATCCAGATAAATATCATATATTTTTCTAAACAATGTCTGGTGTATTTTTGCGGTGCTATATTGTGTTATTGTATGATTTATTGCACAACTACTTTACACATTGCCTTCTAAGTTAAGCCTGACTGTTCAGTGCCAAGCTACCAGAGGGTGGGCACAGGATAATTTGGATTGTGTGTGACCTACCCTGACTAGAGTGATGGTCCTTGCTTGGACAGGGAGTAACCTGACTGCCAACCAAAGACCCCATTTCTAACAGTCAATAAGGCTAAAATGAGATTGATACAATTAAAAGTATTACACAAGGTATATTAACACAGGAATACACAATGGCCAGATTGCATCAGGTGTAAGAAAATGTCCTGAGTGGTCCTTCTTCCACACAATATGGGACTGTCATTTGATACAGGAACTACCCCATGATGGTGACCTACTCAGGGCCCTGTTGCTGTTCTGCATTCTGGGGTCTGTTTTTGTGAAGGGTGATTTATGTGTGGGGGAGTCCAGTAGCCATAACAAAACAAAGTGTGTGGAGAGGGTGAATCTCTTCATGAAAGCCAAAAGAGTAGTGTAAGAAGATTAGGGATGTTTGAGAAAATTTATGAAACTGTGAGGCAAATGGATAGCCTTTTATGGTCTCATCTAGTAGACTTGGGAGATCGGAGGGAGTGAAATTGATCCGTCAAACGGGGGAGTCAACCCTCAGGGTGCACAACAAGAGTCAGGCCTGAGGTTGGAGTCTGTAGGCATAGAAAGATAAAGGAGGATTAGTTGAAGGGGGGACCAGGAGCTGTGCGATAAAAAATATTTGATGATGCAAGGGTGGAACCCAGTACAAACATGTAAAGTGTGCACTGTGCAGGTGGTATGTTGCTGGATGCCCTTGATTTCAAATGCAATAACAGTTTTTTTAAAAAGGCATTTTTTCTTACTTGGGGATGAGATTTAATTCTATTTGTTCCTGGACCCGCTATGTACTTTGCTTCCTATGTTGTTATTATTTCCATGTATCCATTTTTTTAAACTACACAAAGATTCTGCCAATTGGTGGATATTATGTTTAACTTCGATACCAATATTGGTAGCAAGCCAATTTCACCTTTATTGGAAATCTATGTAAGGAAATGTTTACCAACTTCAACCTACAGTGCCTGCATTTGGGTTTATAGCCATGTGAAGAACCTCCAAGTTGAGGAAAATTGCTTGTGCCCCTTCTTGCTTTCCCTCTGAGCAGTGTTTATTACTTTGCCTATAAAGAACTGGGACAAAGCTATGTTGAGGATTATATTAATTTTGCTCCCTTTATATGCAGGTATGAGCTTGGAGTGACAATCATGCAAACCTATATAGACACAATATTGATGATTGTCTTACAGGTGATAACTACCTTAAAATCCCATTGCATCTCTATATTAAATCTGTTGCTGAGGAGCTGGGTAGGCCAGTTTCATTTGACAACCCCACCTTAAAAGAAATGAAGAATAGTGTTTGGGTTAAGAAGCTATACATGGATTGTAAGAGTTCCTTAAGAGCAGCAGAAGAGTTGCAGAAACCCTCAATAAGATGATATGCCATCTAACAGACTTCCATGGGTTTAAAGTCATATTTGGCATTAGTCTGCCAACCTTGGAAGAATGCCCTTTCAGTCAAATTTAGATTATGTATCATACATAGTTTCCTTTGCTTCCGGTTAGGTCAGTATTATACTGTTTCAATCAGTATGTGTCTCCGTGACAAATTCTTCCTGTAGTGTCTTAGAACTGTAAGCGTTAGGACCCCGTGACTAGGGGCGGAATTGTGAAAGACATTATGGGGCTCATTATGACCCTGGCGGTCTCCTGACTGCCAGGGCAAAGGTGGCGGTTTCACCACCAACAGGCTGAAGACCGCCACATTATGAGTGTGGCAGGTTGGCCTCTGCCAACCCGCCACATCCTTACTCATACACTATGGCGGTCGGAGCCGCTGGGCCGGAGATGTGCATCTTTGACCCGGAGGTCCACAGAAGACTGCCGGCGATATTTGGAGCCGCCTTTCCAACAGGGTTTCCGTGGAGCTAGCATCGCCACACAAATCCTGGCGGAAAGGTTACTGGTGACAGGGAATTTCTTCCCTGTCACCAGTAGACGACTCCCCCCCTCAACCACAATACCCCACCACCCCACCTCCACACACAGCACCCCCAACCCCATCCAGATACTTAATTACTTAATGAGATGTGGCAGCCTCATTAAGTAGTCAATTAGGGGGAAAACGTAACAAGGAGGTAATGGCATGCACAAGTGGGCCTTGCTGCTTGCAAGGAAGACAGATAAAAAGGCAGACACAAGTGATCTGAGATTGCAAAAGAACTCATGTGGACATCACCCCAATATCAAACAAAGTCAACAGTTGCCGAGTGTCGGTCACCCCCCTCCCACTTTTTTACCCCCAGTGCAGATGTGTGTGACTGTTAGTGCACTGGAAGCCTGCTAAACTGGCCCCAGTGCCTGTGCTCTCTCCCTAAATTGTTATGTTGACTAGGCAATTACATGATTGGCAAGCTTTTACCCCCCCCGTAAGGCCCTAGTAAATGGTATCCAGGGTACCCAAGGCATCGGTGGTAAAGGGGTCCCCAGGGCTGCAGCATGGGTTTGTGCCACCCTGGGTGACCTCCCACAGCACTAATAGCGGACCTGCCATTGTAGACTGCCACAGTGGTGCAAACTGCTCAAGTTTGACTGTTCCCTAATCAAGAGTGTCACAGTCCCATGAACTGCCGTATATGAATGTCAGCCACCCTTAAGGTAGGCCTCTACAACGGAGGAGGCAGGTCACATTATATTTAAAGAGCAGACATGCAAGCACAATCTTCCATGTCTCTATAGCGTCCCTTCCATTAAGGTACACTATAACGGTCCATAGGATAACTTGGAACTTGAGCCCCATTTTACCAGGGCTGCTAGCTCTGTGATGGTATTGCTTAGATACACCAAGTTTTGTGTCAAACAGCATGTCTTCTTTCCCCCAACATGATTCTTATATTGAGGAATGGCTGGCATGCACCCAGGTGGCATACTAGTGCTAGACCACCTCTTTGCCACCCTTTTTTGTGCTGGCTGAGCAGCCCATGATTCTTCTCATGCTTCCTTCTGCCATGACAGGTTCCTGAACTCCTGCCAGGTATCCTGGTTGCTCCCATGAGTCAGAACAAAGGGCTGAGGCAGGAATCAATCAAATAATTTCTTATGCGCACTACTCACCCGTTAGTGTCTCAAGCCGCTGTGGGGGGGGGAGGGGGGGGGTGCCGGTTACTGCTTAAAAAGCCATGTTTTAAGGTGCTTTCTGAAGGTTAGGAGGTCCTGGGTCTTGAGTAGGTTGGTGGGGAGGGAGTTCCAGGTCTTTGCAGCGAGGAAGGAGTTCACACCTCCCTCCACTCAGCTGTGATAGTGAATGAAACCATTAGGGTGGTGAGCTTCAATGGTTTCACCACTCCTGATTCCCATCAGTGTAGTCCTCCAGCGAGGAAACAGCCGTTCCACTGCCCCCAGGCACATTTTCCCATGGTCTGGTGTGAGAAAATAGCCTCTTTCTAGCATAGTTAACCTCATTTTTGGCCTGTTTGTGAGTGTTTGTCAGTGTGTTTTTAACTGTCTCACTGGGATCCTGCTAGCCAGGAACCCAATGCTCATAGTTGAAACCCAATTTGTCAGCGTGTTTTGCTTGTCTCACTGGGATCCTGCTAGCCAGGACCCCAGTGCTCATAGTTTGTGGCCTATATGTGTTGTCAGTATGCTTGACTGTGTCACTGAAGTTCTGCAAACAGAACCCCAGTGCTTATGCTCTCTCTACGTACCAAATGTGTCACTACACTTTAGTGACTCCATATTCCAATTCAGATTGAATAAGAAACTCATACAAACCTTTCATCAGGACTGCCACTGCAGCCTGAGTGAAATAGTGCACACACTATTTCACAGCCATTTTACACTGCACTAAGTAACTTATAAGTCACCTATATGTCTAACCTTCATTTACTGAAGGCTAGGTGCAAAGTTACTGTGTGTGAGGGCACCCGTTTCACTAGCAAAGGTGCCCCCATGTTGTCCAGGGCCAATTCCCCGGACTTCGTGAGTGCGGGGACACCATTATAAGAGTGCACTACAGTTATGTCAATACATATATTTAGCTTCACAATGGTAACCCCGAATATGGCCATGTGGGGTGTCTAAGATCATGGAATTGGCCCCCCAATCCAATCTGGTTTTGGGGGGCCAATCCCATGCATCCTGGGAGCTCCACCATGACCCCCAGTACTGCCAAACCAGTTCTCTGAGGTTTCCACTGCAGCTCCAGTTGCTGCCACCTCACAGACAGGTTGCTGCCCTCCCAGGGATTGAGCAGCTCAATCCCAGGAAGGCAGAAGAATGCATTTCCTTTAGGAGAGGGGTGTTACGCCCTCTCCCATTGGACATAGGTGTGACAGGCATGGGAGGGGTAGCCTCCCAGAGCATCTGGAAATGCTTTGCAGGGCACCACCGGAGCTCTCCTTGTATAATCCAGTCTACACGGGACAGGGACCGAAGTGACCCAGACCGTCCAAAGGTCCAGCTGTCCAAATTTGGTGGAGGTAAGAGCTTGCCTCCCCGTGCTGCGACAGTCCCCCTGTGCACAGCGACTTCTGCAGCTCCTTCGGCTTCTGTGCACTTCTTCCAAAAAGTCTTCGTGCACAGCGTAGCCCAGGTGCCCAGCACTCCATCCTGTGACACACAGCTCCCTGAGTTGTTCTCCGATGGCGTGGGACCTTCCAGTGTAGTGCAGCAAAGACTGCACTTTGCATAATCTCTGTCCCGTGTTCTGGGACTCCCGTGTGTGTTGCCTGGTCTTCTGAGGGCTCCCTGAAGTGCTGAGAGCCCCCTCTGTCTCTCAGTCTGAGTTGTGACCCCCAGGTCCCTCATGGGTCCAGGCAGCTCCTCTTTGACGCAAACCACATACATGCTTGAAGCAAGGCTTGTTGGCGGAATCCAGCGACTCAAACAGCCTGCATCCAACAACTCGACGTGGGACAACTCATGCACCATGTAGGAACCCACAGCCATCTTCTTTGGTGTTCTTCTGTACTTTTCTTATGACCGGAGAATCCACTTTTGCTCCTTCTTCTAGGTTGGCAGGGGCTCCTGTCCTTCCAGGACTCTTCTTCGACTTCTAGAATTCATCTCCTCTCTTCACAGGTCTTCAGGTCCAGGAATCCATCATTTGTTGCTTGCAGTCTTGCTTGGTCCTTTGCAAATGCCTTTCTCACGACTTGTAGTGTGTCCTGAGGAAACTTGCTGTACTTTACTCCTGCTTTCCTGGGGTGGGGTACTTTACTTACCTTTGGTGTTTTCCTACACTCCCAGCACCCCTCTACACACTACACCTGCCTAGGGTGAAATTCAACATTCGCATTCCACTATTTTAGTATATGGTTTGTGTTGCCCCTAGGCCCATTGCAATCTATTGTATTTTCTACTGTTTACACTATTCTATGACGAATTACTTACCTGATTTTTATTAGTGTATATATTGTGTATTATACTTACCTCCAGAAGGAGTATTGCCTCTAAGATATTTTGGCCTTGTGTCACTAAAATAAAGTACCTTTATTTTTGGTAACACTGAGGATTGTCTTTTATTGTGTATAAGTACTGTGTAACTATAGTGCTATTGCAGGAGCTTTGCACGTCTCCTAGTTCAGCCTAAGCTGCTCTGCTACAGCTACCTCTATACAGCCTAAGCTGCTAGAAAGCTGCCTACATTTCACTAATAAGGAATACTGGACCTGCTATAAGGTGTGAGTACCTCAGGTACCCACTACAAACCAGGTCAGCCTCCTACATTGGTGGTGCAGCGGTGGGATAAGTACTTGCAATTGCTTTACCACTTTGTCACTGGTGCTTTTCACAAGAAAAGTGTACTCCAGAGCTATATACAATTATACCTAGCAGTCATTTTTTCACTTTCAAAAAGTTCTTTCAAACTTTCTAAAAGTTTTTCAAAGTTCTGAAAAGTTTTTCTTTTCCTCCAACAAGTTAGGTTAAATAGTTATCCTTAACCTTTTCTTTCACTATGGCTGTTGTAGAGGCTATCCCTAGGGTTGTTAGGACCACTTATTAAAGTCTAAATTTCAAAGGTCTGAGGGGTCTCTGCTTGGAAAGAAGCTTAGGGATAAGGAAGAACCCTAACAAGGAATTTCTCTTGAATCTCCTCTTGTGAGATGACCAGGAGCATCCTAACGGTCAGGTACAATCAGAAGGGGAGGTAGAGGGAGATTCCACACAGGTAGATTCAGGAGAGGGTCCTGAAGATCCATGGGAGGGTCCTTCCACAGATCTTTCCCTTAACAAACCTCTTTGTGTAGCTGGTAGTAGGAAGGGGTCACACACAGGTAGGGCACCCTTCACCCCTAGAGGCCTGGTCACTAGAGTAACTAGAGTTAGGGAAAGGTCAACCTCTTCTCTTTCCCATGTCACTTCTGTATCAGAAGTGTCCCACACATCCAACCCTAAGTATCAATCCCTAGATAGGGAACTCAGAAAGCTGAGGTTGGAGGAGGCCAGACTGAGGCTGCAGCAGCAACAGTTGGCCTTATATAGGGAATCCCCAGCTGTGGAAAGGGAAAGACCGGGGTTGGGGTTAGTTCCCCATGGTGACAGCAGCATTGAACGTTTCAGGACTCATGAGGTCAGGGAGGACAACATTAGCTCCAGAAACATACACAAAATTGTTCCCCCATACAAGGTGGGGGATGATATTCGAAAGTGGTTTGCTGCAGTTGAGAGTGCCTGTAAAGTTCAAAGGATCCCTCAAAAGCAGGGGGCTGCTATACTTTGGTTGTCCTTCTCTGACAAAGGGAGGGACAGACTCCTCACTGTTAGGTAGGAGGATGCAGACAACTACAACATTTTAAAGAATGCACTCATTAATGTTTTTGGTCTAACTACAGAGCTATACAGAATCAAGTATAAGGAAACCAAGAAAGAATCTTCACAAGATTGGGTTGACTTGGTGGACTGTTCTGTGAAAGCTTTAGAGGGGTAGTTAAATGGCAGTAAAGTGTCTGATTACCAGGGCTTGTATAATCTGATTTTGAGAGAGCATATATTGAATAGTTGTGTGTCTGATTTGTTGCACCAGTATCTCGTGGACTCAGATCTGACCTCTCCCCAAGAATGGGGAAAGAAGGCAGACAAATGGGTCAGAACAAGGGTGAGCAGAAAAGCTAATACAGGGGGTGACAAAGAAAAGAAGAAAGATTTTGAAAAAGTTCAGGATAAGTATGGGGATAAAAGTAAGCACAAAGTTCCTTCTTCAGGTTCACAACACTCCTCTGGGGGTGGGGATAAATCATCTTCCTCCTCTCACTCTACACACAATACAAAGCCATGGGCTCTGTGTGCAGAGGTAAAGACCATTGGCCAGGGGATAAGTCCTGCCCAGGTAAAGCCCTTGAGCCTACCACCACTAATACATCAAGCTCTGGTGCCCCCAGCAGTAGCAGTAATAGTGGTGGGACTACTGGCAATAGTCAAACAAAGGGTGTAGCTGGGTTCAATTTTGGGTCCATCATAGAAATTGTGGTAGACACTCCCAATACAGTTTCTGTCACACCTGGTGGCATTGGCCTTGCCACCTTGGCTGCTTGTCCCCTTAACATGGACAAGTACAAGCAGTCAATTTTAATAAATGGCATTGAGGCCACTGCCTACAAGGACCCAGGTGCTAGTATCACTTTGGTGACTGAAAACTTGGTGTCACCTGCACAACACCTCCTTGGACAGAAGTGCCAGGTTACTGATATCAACATCTCCACTCAGTCTCTCCCCTTAGCTGTAGTGCAACTTAGTTGAGGTGGAGTTACTGGCCCAAAGCAGGTGGTGGTATCAACCAGCTTACCTGTAGACTGTCTAGGTAATGACCTAGAGGCCTCAGGTTGGGCTGAGGTGGAGTTTAGGACCCATGCTTCCAAACTTCACCCCAAACGTGAAAGCACGCGTGGTCCTCAATGGTTGAGTGATGGGTGCTGATAATTCTCTATAATGGATATTACCAGACAAACTACACATAGAAACACGTAAAGCACACAGAATAACACACTTGGTACATGCGTGAGATACTCAGTAAAATGCTGATTACGGTATTGTAGATCCACCGTGAGGGGGTGCATGCTTATAATCACACTCTAAAAGTTTAATAAGGTGATAAAATACACTCTACTCCTCTCCTGGCCAGCGTCAGTGACACGATGAAGAGAAATCGAGTGATTCATCAAACCAACATCGTTACCTATTCCTAACCTCCCCGGGTCTGAATGTTACCGGCATCTGTGGGAGACGGGCTGATAAACTCCTGGATGATAGCTCACATGCATGTATCACAGTGTGCTGTGATGTAGGAATACGTTGCAGCACTAGACTACTGACTTTTCAAGATGGTGGATTGCCCTGGACCTCTAGAAGGTTAAGGGTTTTTCTAAAGGAAAACTTTTTTCCTTGTCCATCCTGTGGGGACTCCCCTTCTGCTTGGTCTTTTTGTAATGTTTCTAGGTCCGTAAGAAGTGTAGACCCAGCAAGACATCCTCCTTCTCCCCTCTTTGTTTTTGAGCTGCAATAAAGCAACAGCATGCAGTGGCGATTTCTGGAAGGAATTTCCCTCTATCATATAGGGGATAGAGAGCTGTTTTATAATAAAATGGCGGGTGTTCTAAGAAAACTGCCCTAATGTAAAAACACATATGATCGCCCAACTTTGAAGAAGGCCCTAAGCAAGCTGGGCATCACTGTCAACCGGACACTACCCCCAGCTCCAAAGCAAAATGGGAAACTCTGTCCCTGAGGCAACAGACTGGGAACTGCATGATCAACCTTTGTCCCTGGCCAAATTGTATTGCTCCTGACCAGAGGGGCACCTTGTAGAAGCCAGAACCACCTTCAGTCTCCCCTGGACTGGTAGCACCAGTTCCCTGTAAAGTGCAGGTAAAACGAGTACCAGGATTTGAAGTTTCACAGGCCATCGGGCCCTCCCCAGGATCGACAGAAACCCAGTAGTACAGTGTCCTCTGGGAGCTGTAGTCCAGCCTTCCTCCAAGTTTCAGGTAACTACCTCACTCACTGAGATCCCGGTAACTTCCAAAAGGATTTTGCCCCCCCCCCCCTTGCTGGTGCCATGTCTTGTTAGTTACCAGGTCTCTAACTAAACCTTTTACTCGAAGCTGCAGGTGCAGGGCACAGGGTACAACCTCCATCCGACATCTCCAACCCATCCCCAGCTGAGTTTCTGCATCGGTTTTGTCAGCAGCGTCATGCCAGCAGTAAAAACAGCACCATTGCGAGCCCCATTCAGCACTATGGACAGCCAGAACAACTCTGCACCTGGACCTCACAGACCAGGTAGGAGTGAACTAACTGTTGTGGCCTGGTCCCAGGGCCCGCACCACTTTACCCCTGTAACAATAACAGGAATAGGGAGCATTTGTTTCCGCCTTTCCAAATGTTTCTATTGTTTTTGTGTGTTGCTGTTGCAAGTGAATTAAAACAACACATTAATGTATGCATTTATTATGCATTTAATATTCTAACCATAGCATCAATATTAATAAGCTGCCAGACCTGTACAGATCACAATACATTCATACAAAGAGACACTGTTAACCATTTCATGTGACCGTAGGGTGGTACTACATTCTCTACATTTGCATGTTACTTTTAAAATAGTTCTTACATAAAATACATTATCGTTTTAATGCAAACTGTTCATTTTCATTATGAATTATGACATAGAGCAAATAAATTCTTTAAACATAAAGTTAAAACGCTACAGCACATTACTTTCAAGCACCCACCTAGAGTGAACGCATGTTAATTTGTTTTTTCAGTGCATCATTTTACAACTAAACTATTAGTATTTTGGTTAACATAATGCACACAATGCCATGCATAGATGGTGTGACATGAGGGACAATACTAAAATTTCTGTTACATCAGCCCCCCTCTCTGACAGCAAATCAAGCCAACACATAAAACTTTAACTCTCATTTTCAATGAGAAACATCAACATTTCTGAGGTCATTGAAAGAAAATCTTCTGGACTCCTCTAACTGCTTGATGTCACTAAATTATGTGTGTTGCCTAATCTCCATCCCAAACTCCTCTTTCCTTTCACATCTCCTTGCTCTTACCTCTTTCAGCTTCTTGATCAACGTTTAGAGGTGAACTGCAATGAGGGCACACCGGTCTAGCATCAAAATAGGTCTCTTGATGGTTCCAATAAGTCCTTTTCCTAAGCTTACAAACCACTTTCCTACTGCTGAAAACCAACTACTTATCACTTCCCCAGTCCCTGTCGCTCCTAATTCCTCCAGGTCCGTTTTCATTTCTGTCAGTCAGTCAGTCAGTCTGACCGACTGACTGAGAATTCTGTCATATGTGAAATATACTTCTTCAGCTCTTTACTATTATCTGGGATGTAAGTGCAGTACTGTTGAACTTGTAACATTTTGAAAACTCTGCCCTCTTTTGCAAGAAAAATTTCTAATCCAAGATGATTTTGTAAAGTCATTGGTCTTGGGGTAACAATTTCTGTTTTTGCTAACAATAATGCACCTGCAGTGTCTGTAGAAAGCTTATCTACAATAGTCAATAGCTTTCTTATCTTGTGATCATTCAGGATAACACCCACTGATGGAATTTTGGCACCAACGACATCACCTACTAGTTCTGAAGCACGGGCACCTCTCTTAAGTCTGGTGTTTGACTTCTTATCCCAAACTCGATCACTGAAATGCTCCACATGATAAATGATAATTCGGCAGCTTGTAATGGGCATTTTTCCCACAAATGAAATCAATACTTGGCGTGCCGGGGTCTTGTCCAGCTAACATAAAAGTCCATACACTTTCAAACAAAAACACTTCTACATTAACTAAGCCTTAGAAACATTGTGTCCGTCTGTGATTTGGGCCTATGTACACATAATCTAATGCTAGGAATCCTTGGTTTCCAGCTACTGAATGAGCTTATTCTCTTTCAAAATTGTTAGTACTATTCCCTTTTCAACTTTAGCTTTCATAGCACTTCTTCTGTCTTCAACTTTGTCCAATGAATTCCTTTTCTACTGGGGTCAGAATAAAGACCAAGTTGTTTCTATGGCCAAATAGGTTTCCAAATATCAAGGTAAGTTCAAAGAAACCTCCCACTGTGTCAATGTTTTTCTCTTTTGCAGTGCTGCTCAAGTGTTTCATGATTGGGACAATTGAGAAAATGAAATCATAATTGGAATAATAATGTTGATAATACTCTTGTTGGTACAAAAGTGTTAGCAACTTGTTAGCAACAGGCTACACAAAATTCCAGAAGTTAAGATACTACAGTAAGTTATTCCTTCACTAACTGATGGCGAAAACTGGGTAGAAGCATAACAGTCTCTAACCTCCATGGTTTCAGTATATTCATAGAGCAACTTATAATATACATTTGTAGACAAATCACCTCTGGATCCATATGTGTGTAAATCTTTCTCACGGCATAAAGTTTCTTACCTTCTGGGGGCTTAAAGAATTCAGGGCAGTTGTTGATCTGTCCTTCCCTGAACTGCTAGGTGTGGGTAGACTCAATCCAATCAGTAATAATATGATTATGATAACTTTCAAAACTAATAATCCATCACATATGTACCTATGCTTACTCTTTTTGTTTCATGTAGTCTCCATGAGTTCTCTAGTTTCAAAGCAAGAATACAAATCAAAATGTCAAATGTAAAAAAGCAAATGGGGCAGCAAAGATGTAAACTGTCTCTTTTCAGTCCCTATTTATTTTGAGCAAAGCAAATATCAAAAATAGTATTTTTCAAAAGGTTCACATCATTCGCAAAAAAGTTCCTTGATCTTCTGAAAGGTTCATTGTTAGAAATGGGGTCTCTAGTTGGCAGTCAGTTTACACCCTGTCCAAGTAGGGACCTCACTCTAGTCAGGGCAAGGGAGCTACCCAGCTCAGATAACCCCTGCTCATCCTCTTGGTAGCTTGGCACGAGCAGTTGGCTTATCTCAGAAGCAATGTGTAAAGCATTTGCACATAACACACAGTAATACAGTGGAAACACAACAAAAGTACACCACACCAGTTTTAGTGAAATAGCCAATATTTATCTGTGTAAAACAAAAACAAAACAAGAGAAATCCAACTTACAGTAACAAAGATATGAATTTTTCAAGGATTAACCTAAAAATACAGTTCCTAGAAGTCGATAGCTCCGACTGGGGCCATCACGGCGTTGTGAACAAAAAATCCAACAGTTCAGGGTACCGCAGAGTCGCAGGCCAGCTATGGTGTCAGAAAGACCCGCAAACATTACCTTGGAAATTTAGTTGTGATCCCCGTGATGAGATCCGGAGCGCGGCATCGCTGGAATTGGAAGGCGTCATTTCTGGAGGTTGGTGGAGGGGTCATCGGGCCCTTGAAGTCACACACGTTGCAGATCTAACTCCGAGCTGTTGACTAAGTCAGGAGTGCTGGCCTTGATGGCGCTTGGGTTGCGGTATGAAGGGGGACGGTGCCTTGTGTTGTGCCCACAGGTCATGTTGCAGGCAGTGGCTCAGTGGTGGTGTCCTGCAGCATCAGTGAGACCAGGGCTGCGGTGTGAATCTGGGAGGTGCAATGTACTGTGTCTCCAGGTCACAGTGCAGGCAGTGTCATCGTCATTGCTGAAGGGCTGTCATCGGTAGGCCCAAAGCAGTGGTGTGGTGGGGACGGGCTTTGTGTAATGCTCACGGGTTGTGGTGCAGACAGGGGCACCTTTTGACGATGCTGAAGTTGATGGTGTCGGTGGACCGAGGCTGTGGTGTGGAATGAGGTGATGCATCATGTTCCTCACGAGAGGTGTCCTCAAGGCATGGTGCAGGAAGGAGCACCGATGTAAGCGTGGAGCAGCGTCATTGGGGATACAAAGGCTGCAGTGTGAGCAAGGTGATGTGGAGTGAGGAGCCCACAGGTTACGGTCCAGACAGCGGCTCAATGACGGTGTCCTGCGGCATCATTAGACCAGGGCTGCAGTATAAAACAGGTAGGTGCAATGTGCGGTGTCTCCAGGTCACAGTGCAGGCAGTGGCATTGTTGTTGCTGAGGGGCTGTCATCGATAGGCCTAAGACAGTGGTGCGGCGTGGGCGGGCTCCATGTGATGCCCATGGGTCGCGCTGCAGACAGGGGTGTCTGTTGACAATGCCACTGGTGCCGGATGGCTGGGGCTGCGGTGCAGGACCTTACAGTGCGTTGTATTCCTCATGAGTGGTGCCTCAGGCCATGGTGCAGGCAGCACCACCGGATACCAAGGCTGCAGTGTGAGCAAGGCGTTTCGGAGTACGGGGTCCACAGGCCACAGTGCAAACAGCGGCTCAGTGACAGTGTCAGGTGGTGGCTGCAGTGAGACCAGGGTTGCGGTGCGACGTGGGACACGGCTCCGTGTGGCGTCCTCTAGTCACAGTACAGGCAGCAGCGTCCTTGATGGCATCATAGTGGTTTTTCTTCTGTTGCAGCACAAAACACACAGGTGGTGATTCCTAGTTTGGCGGGCGGCGGTCGCCGCCCGCCAAGCGGGAACCGCCAGAAGACCATACCGCGGTCAAAAGACCGCGGCAGTCATTCTGGCTTTCCCGCTGGGCGGGCGGGCGACCGCCAAAAGGCCGCCCGCCCGCCCAGCGGGAAACCCACAGCAACGATGAAGCCGGCTCCGAATGGAGCTGGCGGAGTTGCTTTTGTGCGACGGGTGCAGTTGCACCCGTCGCGAAATCAATGTGGGGCCCTGTTAGGGGGCCCCTGCAGTGCCCATGACATTGGCATGGGCATTGCAGGGGCCCCCAGGGGCCCCACAACACCCTTTCCCGCTAGCCTGGTTCTGGCGGTCGAAACCGCCAGAACCAGGCTGGCGGGAAGGGGGTCAGAATCCCCATGGCGGCGCTGCCTGCAGCGCCGCCATGGGGGATTCTGCAGGCCAGGGGAAAACCGGCGGGAAACCGCCGGTTTCCCTTTTCTGACCGCAGCTTTACCGCCGCGGTCAGAATGGGCCTGGATGCACCGCCAGCCTGTTGGCGGTGCATCCGCGGTCCCCTACCCTGGAGGTCTCGGACCGCCAGGGTAGGAATGACCCCCACAGTTCCTAGTGCTGTAGGCAGCTGAATCTGAAGTCTTTGATATCCCTAAGACTTCCAACAGGAGGCAAGCTCTACTTAAAGCCCTTGGAGAAACTTCACAAGATGGATATACAGCAAAGTCTATTCTTTGTCCTCTTTAAGGCAGAAGGAGAAACTGTAGGCCAACCCAGCAAAGCACACATACCAAAGGGGCAGTACTCCTCCTCCAGATCTTCAGTTCTTCTCCTTAGCAGAGGTTTCTCTTGATCCAGAAATGTTCTAAAAGCCTGGGGTTTTGGGTCCACTACTTATAACAGCTCTTGCCTTTGAAGTAGGCAAACTTGAAAGGAAAGTCTCTGTTGTCCACAAGATCCTGCCTTACCGAGGCCTAGCTCCAGAAACACTCCAGGGGCTGGAGACTGCATTGCGTGAGGATAGCCACACCCCTTTTAGGTGCCGGTGTCAGCTCCTCTCTCCCCACTCTAGACCAGGAGACTCATCAGGATATACAGGCTACACCCCAGCTCCCTTTGTGTCACTGTCTAGAGGGAATTCACAAACAGCCCAACTGTCCGTCTGACCCAAATGTGGATTCCACAGGCAGGCAGTGGCACAGAATGGTTAAGCAAGGAAATGCCTACACTCTAAAAGTGGTATTTCCAAACTGACAATTTAAAAATCAACTCTACCAAAAGATGTATTTTTAAATTGTGAGTTTGGAGACCCCAAACTCCACATCTCTATCTACTGCCAATGGTAAACTGCACTTAAAATATATTCAAAGGCTGTCCCCATGTTAACCTATGGGAGAGATAGGGCTTGCAATAGTGAAAAACGAATTTGGCAGTATTTCAAACCTGAATATGTAGAACACACCAGTACATGTCCCATCTTTCAAATACACTGCGCCCTGCCACAGGGCTACGTAGGGCCTACCTTAGGAGTGACTTGCATGTACAAAAATGGAAAGTTTGGGCCTGGTTAGTGGTTACTCATGTCAGGCCGAATTGGCAGTGCCTGACTGCACACACAGACTTTGCAGCGCCAGGTCTGAGATATGTTTACAGGGCTACTCGTGTAGGTGGCACAACCATTGCTGCTGGCCCACTTGTAGTATTTGATTTACTGGCCCTGGGCACACACAGTGCACTTTCTTTACTAGGGACTTACTAGTAAATCAAATATGCCAATCATGGATAAACCAATCACCAATACATTTTATACAGGGAACACTTGCAGTTTAGCACTGATCAGCAGTGGTAACGTGTGCAGAGACAATAAACCAGCGAAAACAGATCAGAAAAAAGGGAAGGAAGGAGGCAAAACGTTTGGGGGTAATCCTGCAAAAAGAGCCACTTCCAACACAATCCCCTCCTAGCCTAAAACCAGGATAAGCTCATCAATACCTTGCTGGACTTTCCTGCTTAGGGCGATAGAACCTGGACATTGGCCCATGACTGCAGGGTCTCTTGCTAGTTTTACGTCTCTCTGAAACCAGGTGGATCCCTCGGTCAACACCCTCAGGGCCCACTGAACTAACCGAGGGGGAACCCTTCTCTTCATCTGAGGACTCCATCTGTGGAGCACCTAACCTTACCATGCTCACAGATGGATTCCAGTAGTCAGACAATACTACCATGGCCAACAGTGTGATGTGGGCCCTTCCACCCCTTGGGTCTGACTTCAGTCCCCACCCCAGGGAAAACTCTGACCACAAGTATCATAAGCTCGCCTGGTGTGGGGTGAGCACCTATGGTGTTATCACCTTATACCAGATCCAGGTATCCCCTATTAGTGAAGTGTAGACAGTGTCTAGGAAGCCAGGGCTCTCTAGAGGTAGCTGTGGATGAGCAGCCTAGACTAATTTAAGAGACATGCAATGCTTATGCAATACCACTATAGTCACACAGCACTATCACGCATGAAAGAACCACACAGTGTTACAAAAATAAATTTACATTATTATAGTTACACAAATACTAGAATACTGACTAGGCAATCCCCAAACTGGAGGTAAGAAAATACACTATTATATACATATTAGAAATCAGTAAATAGCATAGAAAGCAATAGGAATTGGTAACAGCAACAGCAAATAGTGAGATCCTCGGGGAGGGCCAAACCATATACTACTAAAAGTGGACTGTGAAAGGCAGTCCCGCACCCAAGGAAGTGGATTCAGTAGAAGGGCGCTGGAGGAACTAGGAACCCCAAGAAGTAGGTACCAGAGTGATCCCTAGTGACCAGGAGAGCAGAGGTAAGTACCTGGTATTCCCCAAAACCAACAGGAGAACTTTGGAAAAGGATTTTGCACAACCCAACAAAGACGGGAAAAACTCAAAGGTGAATTCTGACAGAAGAGGACATGCAAAGGAAGGAGACCAAGTCCAGTTCACGTTCAAGTGTCCGATGGTGGCAGGATACACTACCCACCCTTCTGTGGATGCAGGACCAGGTCAAGAAGGTCAGTCATGCAGCACAGGAGCTAAAAAGGAGTCCCAGAAGTGGTGCACATAAAGTCCCACATCGTTGGTCGAGATGCAGTTAATTGCGCTGGAAAACCACCAACACACTTTGGAAAATGCAAGAGACGGAGAAGGAGGTTTGCAAGGCTGAAGAGGACCAGCCAGGCCCAGGGGACTTGACCCAAGGAGGGTAGTCGAGGTGGCCGTCAGCAGCTGGGAGAGTCACAAGAAGAGAAGGCACCCCCCATAGGCAACCCACTGGCAGTAGGCACAGGAGTCCCAGTGAGACCCACTCAGCACACCTGAAGAGGAGTCCCACGTTGTTGGAGCAGCAGGCAGGAGACTGTGCTTTGCAGGAAGGAGTGCTAGAGGGCGGGGCTACAAGGAGCCTAAAAGTCTCTTGAAGGAGGAACAAACAGCCTTGGTAGCTTCAAGAGTGGCGGTGCTCAGGAGTACTGTCTTGCAAGGAGAGGCAAGGGTTTATTGTCTCCCAAGTTGGACAGCTGGTAGAGAGGACCAAGGGGACCACTCCAGACTCCCTCCTGCGATGCACAATTCACACAGCTCTGGAGGAGAGAAGACCCATGCAGCTGGTTGTTGTTGTAGTTGGTGCCTGCAGATGCAGGGGAATGACTTGTTCACTGCAAGGGAGATTCCTTCTTACTTCTTGTTCAGGCTGAAGACTTGTCACCCTCAGAGTGTTTACAGCTGGGGAAATGCTGCAGTTGTTGGAAGGAACTGGAGAAACAATGTTGCAGAGCGGAGTCGTTGCTGTAGTTGCATATTGTCAGTTCCTGAAGGGTCCAGTTGCAGTCCCAGTGGTCAGAATATGAAGTAAACAATGCAGAGTAGTCCTGCTGCAATATTGCATGTCGAATCTGAGGACCCACCCAAGAGGAAGACCCTAAATAGCCCAGGAAGGGTGATTGGTAATCTAGTGGGGTGACCACCTATCAGGAGGGGGCTGTGACACCACCTACCTGACCAGGCCACTCAGATGCTCCTAGGGGCCTCTGTCCACCATGGATTCAAGATGGCTGAATCAAGTGGCCACCTGGAGGAGCTGTGGGCACCACGTCTAGTGTGGTGATAGATAGGGGAGTGGTCATTCCTATTTCTTTTGTCCAGTTTCACGCCAGAGCAGGGGTAGGGGGACCCTGGATTGGTGCAAACTAGTTTATGCAAGTGGGCACAACATGTACCCTTCAAAGCATATCATTAACATCAGTAACATTTTCAGCAGGTGCTGGCAGCAAATATGCAGGATTCAACACAGTACATTTCTTCAAAGTAAAATTGGGAGTGGTGAGGATAGCCTGCACATAACGAGTCAACCATGCACTGGAAAGGTAATATATCTTGGTTTGGGTTAAAACATTTCCACAGAGTAGGGCACAAAAAATTCAACTTTAAAGGTTGTGACACGAAAGGGGCATATGATAATGGTGCATCATCCTGAAAGATCTATCACAAATGACTCATCCCACTTCAGAAATCTGTCTTGGCGATCATCAGTCCCGGCGGATTCAGAGGAAACTGCTCCATCTGACAACTCTGGTCAGACATTAGACCCTGTACCCTGGGGTTCACCCCAGATACAGCCTGACTACCTCTTGCCACACAGTCTGATCGAAAAAATGTGATGCTGCTGTTTGTTTGTGCCTTTTTATTTAACCCAAGCGAGGAGGTCTAGGGGGTCATTGCAACCCTGGCGGACGGTGTTAAAGATGCGGTAATACCGCAAACAGTCAGACGGACAAATAAAGGGAATTATGACCCTGGCGGAAACCGCCAACAAAGACAGCCACTTTAACACTTCGCCCGCCACGGCGGTACAGACAAGCAGCGCGGCGGTCACCGCCAACAGACAGGCGGGAGACAATGTACCGCCCACAGTATCACAACAGGCCAATCCGCCACCTTTTCCGCGGCGGATTCACCGTGGATAAAAACACGGCGGAAACAGGTATTGCTATGGGAAAACGCTCACCTTCTACACATCCCACGAGGAACGATGACTCCATGGACCCGGAACTCCAAATACTACCTGCCCTTGTCTTTCTGCTCCTTCACGACCAACAGCGACGTAGGCGCAGAAGATACCGGTGAGTACAGCACCTATGACACGGGGGAGGCAAATGTTAGGGTGACACCCACCAAACACCCCCACCCTCGCATATTACAACATACACACCAATGCAGTCACAAAAATCACAGTAACAACCCACAATTCCCCCGGAAGAATGCAAAGACAATGCGAATTTCGGTCAAACTTTGTAATGTGCCAATATACATGTCATACAAAAATATACAAATATATGTATTCTAAAATCACTCTTATTTACACATATATACAATCCGAGAAGTAGTGCAGATATGTACACAACAATGTCCGTGCACCAACAGTCCAAAAATGCATGGGCGAGGCCCACAATAGATACCTGACCAAAATCGGAGAGAACACTGCCGGGCATCAGATAGCAACACTACAGGCACCTCAGGGGGAAGGGAAGAGGGGGCACCTCAGCCACATGAATGCAAAGCCAGATCCACGACGGGGCTCCATGCCCATTGATGTATCCTGGGGAGTGCAAAGCCACAGTCTCTCAAGTCTCACAAGTGGGTGGGTTCCCCACTGTTCAATCCTGGCGAGTGCAAAGCCACAGTCTCTCAAGTCTCTACAGTGGGTGGCTTGCCCACTGTCACATCCTGGGGAGTGCAAAGCCACAGTCTCTCAAGTCTCTACAGTGGGTGGCTTGCCCACTGTCACATCCTGGGGAGTGCAAAGCCACAGTCTCTCAAGTCTATACAGTGGGTGGGTTGCCCACTGTGCTATCCTGGGGAGTGCAAAGCCACAGTCTCTCAAGTCTCTACAGTGGGTGGCTTGCCCACTGTCACATTCTGGGGAGTGCAAAACCACAGTCTCTCAAGTCTATATAGTGGGTGGGTTGCCCACTGTGCCATCCTGGGGAGTGCAAAGCCACAGTCTCTCAAGTCTCTACAGTGGGTGGCTTGCCCACTGTTCAATCCTGGGGAGTGCAAAGCCACAGTCTCTCAAGTTGATGCAGGTCCATACTGGTACTGGGGGGTGACTGGTGCCCAGACTGGATGAGTCTCCCCGTGAAAGGTAGTGTCCTGTCACTGTCCCAGCTGCACATGGGATAAGGATGCCTGATGTGGTGGGCCATTCATTCCTACCCGGTGCATTGCCCTGTTCAGCGGTGCTATGACATGGCGGTCTTTGCCCAGTTCAGCGGTGCTATGACATGGTGGCCTTTGCCCTGTTCATCGGTGCTTTGACATGGCGGTCTTTGCCCTGTTCAGCGGTGCTTTGACATGGCGGTCTTTGCCCTGTTCAGCGGTGCTATGACATGGCGGTCTTTGCCCTCTTCAGCGGTGCTTTGACATGACAGTCTTTGCCCTCTTCAGCGGTGCTTTGACATGGCGGTCTTTGCCCTGTTCAGCGGTGCTATGGCATGGCGGTCTTTGCCCTCTTCAGCGGTGCTTTGACATGGCGGTCTTTGCCCTCTTCAGCGGTGCTTTGACATGGCGGTCTTTGCCCTCGTCAGCGGTGCTTTGACATGGCGGTCTTTGCCCTGTTCAGCGGTGCTATGACATGGCGGTCTTTTCCCTCTTCAGCGGTGCTTTGACATGGCGGTCTTTGCCCTCTTCAGCGGTGCTTTGACATGGCGGTCTTTGCCCTCTTCAGCGGTGCTTTGACCTGGCGGTCTTTGCCCTCGTCAGCGGTGCTTTGACATGGCGGTCTTTGCCCTGTTCAGCAGTGCTTTGACATGGCGGTCTTTGCCCTCTTCAGCGGTGCTTTGACATGGCGGTCTTTGCCCTCTTCAGCGGTGCTTAGACATGGCGGTTCAGGACTGTTCAGCGGTGCTTTGACATGGCGGTCTTTGCCCTCTTCAGCGGTGCTTTGACATGGCGGTCTTTGCCCTCTTCAGCGGTGCTTTGACATGGCGGTTCTGATATGGACATTGGTGTGTGGCATGACGATTTCCACACTGGACATTGGTGTGTGGCATGACGATCTCCATACTGGACATTGGTGTGTGGCATGACGATCTCCATACTGGACATTGGTGTGTGGCATGACGATTTCCACACTGGACATTGGTGTGTGGCATGACGATCTCCATACTGGACATTGGTGTGTGGCATGACGATTTCCAAACTGGACATTGGTGTGTGGCATGACGATCTCCATACTGGACATTGGTGTGTGGCATGACGATTTCCACACTGGACATTGGTGTGTGGAATGACGTTCCATCATTGCCCAGCGGGGCTGTGGCATCCTGGCCCCGCCTGGGCTGTGACTCCGGCGGTGGTCTCTGGACCAGTGACGATACTTGAGCCCTCCTGGGCTGTGACTCTGGCGGTGGTCTCTGGACCAGTTACGATACTTGAGCCCTCCTGGGCTGTGACTCTGGCGGTGGTCTCTGGACCAGTTACGATACTTGAGCCCTCCTGGGCTGTGACTCTGGCGGTGGTCTCTGGACCAGTGATGATACTTGAGCCCTCCTGGGCTGTGACTCTGGCGGTGGTCTCTGGACCAGTGACGACGGTGCTGGCGGTTGTGTCTGGACCGCCGGAAATGATGGCGCACTTCTCCGCCGTGACACTCACAACAGGCTGGGCAGACTTCCTCTGCACCTTCCCCACCTTTTTTGGAGTTACAGCTGACTCACCAATCGGCTTCGATCCCATTTCACTTGTTGTCCCACCAGGAGTCTTGACACGGTCCCGTCGTCCACTCTCCAATTTCGGAGCCTTTACAGGGGGTGAGCTGCCAGTGCCTTGGCTCCGGGTCCTACTGCCTGCCCTGGTGGCCGGAGCACTCAAAAAACCTTGAACAGGCACCACTGGTTCTGGAGGCTTTTTGGCTGAGGCGCTACGAAGGGACTGATGAATTGGAAGGTGGGGGTGTGGGCAAAAAGATCAATTTGACAGAGGGACAGTTTCTGATGAATACTGGGAAGGGTAGCTGGAGGGGGTCTGGGAGTGGAGGAAGAGGAGGTGGTTGTAGGAGGTGTCACCTTAGCTGTTTTGGGTGCAGGTGCAGGTACTGGAGGCTGTCGTGAGGTGGATGGATGTTGGGTGAGTGATTGCCGGCGTTTGGGTACTTTGGGAGGGGGCGTCACAGACACACTGGGAGAGGACACAGGGGACGTGTAAATGGCAGTGGAGGTGGTGAGTGCAGGTGAGCAGGGTGTGGTGCTGGGTGTCCTGGTGCGACTCCTAGTGCCTGTAGATGTGGTGCATGCAGGTGTGTGTGTAGACGAGACTGGGAGGGAGGAGGGAGAAGAGGAGGAGGGGGACACAGTGGAGACAGTGGATGTTGCTGTGTCTGTATGGGTGTGATGCTTGTGTGAGTGCCTGTGGTGTGTGAGGTGCCTATGTTTGCTTGAGCTACTTGTGTGTGTTGACTTGTCTGCATGCTGGTCTGTAGGTGTGCTTGGGATGGGCTGGGAAACAGGGGATTGGGTCTGGGTGGAGGAAGTTGGAGGGGGGAGGCTGGACACAGGGACAATTGCTGCCATCAGCGCTGAGGCCAGAGATTGCAGGGTTCGCTGAAGGGCAGCCTGACCAGAATGAATGCCCTCCAGGAATGCATTACCGTGTTGCAACTCCCTTTCTACACCCTGGATGGCATTCACAATGGTAGACTGCCCAACAGTGAGTGACCTGAGGAGGTCAATGGCCTCCTCACTGAGGGCAGCAGGGGTGACTGGGGCAGGGCCTGAGGTGCCTGAGGCGAAGGTGATGCCCACCCTCCTGGGTGAGCGGGCACGGGGCGAACGCTGAGGGGCTGCTGGGAGGGCGGTGCTGGTCGGGGGGTTGTGGCTGTAGCTGTAGAAGTGGGGCGCACAGATGGTGCCGCCACCACAGGGAAGCTCACATCGGCGGACGAGTCTGTAACGCTGGTTGGTGACCCGGTGGCTGACGTGAAGCTCCCCTCACCCTCCGTCCCACTGGTGTATTCAGAGTCTGTGGTGTGGCCCTCCATGGCCATGTGGGATGCAGCTCCCTCGTGCTCCGGTGCCACTGTACCTCCGCCTGTTGCTGATGTACAAAAGGACAGGGAGAGCAGGAAAAGGGGGGGAGACAGAACAAAGAGAGTTTTAGTGCATGGCATACCGCTACCGTTGGCAGACAAGACAGACGCAGCAGCCCCATGCACAACGCCGCGCTCCTGCCCTCTGCACATGCAATTTCATGGATATGGCCTACATGGCAATGGTGGAAATCTGCGCACATGGATGCCACAGGGGCAACTATACCTCAACTTGCTAATTTTCTGATGTGGGGTAGAGTGCCACATGGCCTACATTACATAGGGGCCTTGCCTACCTAACTCGCCCTGGCCTAGGGACACCCACAGCCCACCTCCCCCACCCAGACACCTCCACTGCGCGCAAAGTCAGCAGAATGATGTTGTACTCACCCCCTTGTGTCTGCTGTGATGTCCTTAAGTGCCCATCCAACTCCGGGTAGGCCACCGCCAGGATCCGGAACATCAGGGGGGTCATGGTACAACAGACACCCCTCCCACGTTGGGAGGCCATCCCCAGCTGAGCCTCCGCCGTTTTCTTGCTGCAATGGCGAATGTCCTCCCATCTCTCACGGCAGTGAGTGCCCCGTCTCTGTTGGGCCCCCAGGGTCCGGACCTCCTTGGCGATGGCACGCCAAATGTCCCTCTGCTGGTGGGCGCTGACCTACATGACATGCACAAGGGAAGAGGAACAGTCATTACCAATTGCACCATCAATGTGTGTGGCCCCCTCCATACTCTGACCATGTGGCCCATTTATTCCCATGTTTTACTGTAGTATGACTTCTGCCCCCTTCCCTCTTCCACCCAGCCCTGTCCACCCAGGCCTAGCCCCTACAACGTGCTCCCTGTGTACTAACCTGTTGGTCTGGAGGACCGTAGAGTAGCGTGTACTGGGGAAGGACCCCATCCACAAGTTTCTCCAACTCCTGTGCAGTGAAGGCAGGGGCCCTTTCCCCAGACGCAGCAGCCATTGTCGCTTCCAGACCGAGGTCACAGCAGCACTAGCAGTGTAGGTCCTCTCCTGTCGAAGGTCAGGTATCTAGTGATTGAAGAGATAGAAAATCGCAGTGACGTCCGCGGCGGTGACGTCCGCGGCGGGTCGCTTCATCACCGCCGACGCACCTGTTCATTGGCTCCTGGGACCCATAGGGTCCATTGTTAACCAATGCAGCATTGCGCCGCGCTCTACGACAATCCCATTGTCCCACTTTACAGGTCAGGCAGCCACCATTTCAGGTGCCCACATGGATTCATTTTCAACTGCGTCACACATACTGAGGCCTACACTCAACACACATACAGGAAGGGTTTATTGTATGGTGTAGTCTTGTGTCCTGTTGACAATGGAGGAGCGACATTTAATCGTGACCTACAGGTTTGACCGTGCCACAATCCAGGAACTGTGTACCCAGTTGGAGCCAGAGCTGATGTCACCAATCCGCCATCCGACTGGAATCCCCCCTGACGTGCAGGTGCTGTCAGTGCTCCATTTCCTTGCAAGTGGGTCATTTCAGACAACAGTGGCCATGGCATCAGGGATGTCCCAGCCTATGTTTTCCAACGTGTTGTCCAGAGTGTTGTCTGCCCTGCTGAAACACGTAAGGAGATACATAATTTTCCCTGAGGTGGAGGATTTGCCTACAGTGAAAGGTGACTTCTATGCCCTTGGACATATGCCCAACGTCATAGGTGCCATTGATGGGACCCATGTAGCTCTGGTCCCCCCCGCAGGAGTGAACAGGTGTACAGGAACAGGAAGAGTTATCATTCCATGAATGTCCAGATGGTCTGTTTGGCAGACCAGTACATCTCCCAGGTAAATGCTATGTTCCCTGGCTCAGTGTTTGACGCCTACATCCTGCGCAATAGCAGCATCCCTGATATGATGGTTGAACTCCAGAGGCACCGTGTATGGCTATTGGGGGACTCTGGTTACCCCAACCTTTCCTGGCTATTGACCCCAGTGAGGAATCCTAGGACCTGGGCAGAGGAACGGTACAATGAGGCCCATGGGCGGACTAGGAGGGTTATCGAGCGCACCTTCGGCCTTCTTAAGGCCAGGTTCAGGTGCCTCCATATGACAGGTGGATCCCTATTCTACTCACCGAAGAAGGTGTGCGACATCATCATCGCCTGCTCCATGCTCCATAACTTGGCTTTGCGACGCCAGGTGCCTTTTCTGCAGGAGGATGATCCAGATGACGGTGTTGTAGCAGCTGTGGAGCCTGTGGTGCCTGTGGACAGTGATGAGGATGAAGCTGAGGAAGACGAAAACGACAACAGGGAGTCAGTCATACAGCAATATTTCCAGTGACACACAGGTGAGAACTTTTTCTTTTTTACCATTACATTAACTTTCACACATCTACCTCTATCCTGTACCTCCATTTCACTCACTATTTGTTAACTGAGTTGTCCCCTTCCATTTCAGTTTCACAAATGTGGTAACCTACGTGTCAACTGTTTGCATCCTTGAAGGGCTTGTGATGTGTGACATAGGTATGTTAGCCTTCCAATGGGTAACCCATTATGAAACTGTAATTGATAATACAGATTTACAAATCATAGACTGACTCCATATTTTTTTGTGTTTGAAGGGTGCTTATTTAAGTGCAAAAAAATGAAGGGGGGTTGTAAAATGGTGATGGGTGATGGTGGAGGAATGTCCATGGCAGAGTCCAGTCTATTAGTCTCACAGGTACATTGCACATCTGGGCATTGGAAGTGGAGCTGGGGCAGTTCCGATTTGGGCAGGGTAACAAAGTGGGACAATGGGAGGACTATCAGGGTGGTCTTATTTCCTGGCGGGGGTCTTGCCATCTTGCTCTGTCCTGTTCCTGGATCTCAGGGCCCGCTTGCGTGGTGGCTGTCCGTCTGCAGGGGGTGGGGTGCTGGTGTGGTGGTCCTGTGGCGGGACGTCCTGTCCACTAGCGCCGGCGGAGGTGGTGGGCAGTTTGTCGTCCTGGCTAGTGTCAGGGGCCACTTGGAGTGCCACGGTGTCCCTCAAGGTCTTTTGAATGTCCGTCAGCACCCCTACGATGGTGCCCAGGACGGAGCCGATGGTCCTGAGCTCCTCCCTGAACCCCGAATATTGTTCCTCCTGCGGACGCAGGGTCTCCTGCAACTTGTCCAGGACTGTGGCCATCGTCTCCTGGGAGTGGTGGTATGCTCCCATGATGGAGGAGAGGGCCTCGTTGAGAGTGGGTTCCCTTGGCCTGTCCTCCCTCTGTCGCACAGCAGCCCTCCAAGTTCCCCTATGTTCCTGGGCATCCGTCTCCTGGGCTGTGTGCCCACTACCACTGCCCCCAGGTCCCTGATGTTGTTGGGGTGGTGGGTTAGCCTGGGTTCCCTGTAGTGGTGGACACACCGCTGATTGACCTGTCCTGGGTAGGAAGGTTTGGGCTCGGTGGGTGGGTGCTGTGCTAGTGTTACCAGAGGGTGGAAGCTTGGTGTTGGGCTGTGGCTGGGCAAGGGGAACCGACTGTCCCGAGGCCCACGATGGTCCGGGCTGGTCATCAAGATCCAGTGGGGCAGAGTTGCTGTCGTCACTGTGGGCCTCTTCTGGGGGGTGGAGTGGTGTTGTCTGGACCCTCTGGTGTGGTGACGTTCCTTCGGGTTCCTGCGGGGGTATAAGTACATGATTATTGCATGTGTGTGTTTCATGGTGTGCAATGGTTGGGTGTGCGTGAACCCCAGTGCAGGCATTCCTATGGGGGGACTTGTGTGCTGATGGTTGGGGGGTGTTCTGGGTCTGTGCAGTGGGCATGCTTTGGTGATGGGTGTCGATGCCTAGTTATGTCATGCAGGGCTTGGGGTTGGGATGGGTGGTTGGTGTCAAGGGTAGATAGGTGAGGATTTGGGGTGGTAGGGGAGGGTGTGATGGAGGGGGTGTGTGATATCATGCAGGTAGTGTAGGGGTTATGATAGTTAAGATTTGACTTACCAGTGCCTGTTCCTCCAATGACTCCTCCGAGGCCCTCAGGATGCAAGATGGACAAGACTTGCTCCTCCCATGTTGTTAGTTGAGGGGGAGGAGGTGGTGGTCCGCCGCCAGTCCGCTGTACCGCGATGTGGTGCCTGGATACTGTTGAACGCACCTTCCCCCGTATGTCGTTCAACCTCTTCCTGATGTCCTCCCTATTTCTTTGGTGCTGTCCCACAGCGTTGACCCTGTCCACTATTCTTTGCCATAGCTCCATCTTCCTGGCTATTGATGTGTGCTGTACCTGTGAGCCAAATAGCTGTGGCTCTACCCGTAGGATTTCCTCCACCATGACCCTGAGCTCCTCCTCGGAGAAGCGGGGTGTCTTTGGCGTGACATGGGGTGGTGTGTGTGATGTGTGGGGTGGTGTATGTGTTGATGAGTGTGGTGAGTGTAGTGGTATGTGGTGTTTTGTGCTTGGATGTTGGGTGGGTGATGGTGTTGTGTGCCTCTGTGTGATTGGGTTGTCTGTTCTGTGCTATCTCTCTGGCCTTCGTTCGTGAATTGTGGTCGTAGGGTTTTTTGGGTGATGTGGGTGTGTGTTTTATATTGTATTGGGTGTGTGGGAGTGGTGTGTGTATGTGTATCAGGTGTGTGTATTTGGAATTGTCCAATGTGGCGGTGTTTTGGAGATGTGTGTGTATTTTGAGCGCGGCGGTGTGTACCGCCAATGGAATACCGCGGTTGACAGACTGCCGCGTGGATTCGTGGGTTGTAATAGCATGGGCGTGTTTCTGTTGGCGTGGAGGTGGAGGATTTTTTTCCGCATGTTTATCGCTGACCTTTGGTGTGGCGGTATTGTGTGGGTGTCTGAATTTCGGCGGATTCCGTGATGTGTGTCATAATAGCTGTGGCGGTCTTCTGCACGGCGGTAAGCACCTTATACCACCAATGTTGTAATGACCCCCCTAGTGTCTTAGAACTGTAAGCATTAGGACCCTGTGACTATAGTAGACTTATGGAGGGCATTACGTAATTAATCTGGGAGGTGTCAGGGTGTGGTCTTTAATAGTTTTTGGGATGTTGAGAGTTCAGTTACATGTTGCAAGCTGATGAGTAAAGATGTTAACTACGAGCTCCGTGTGTGGAATGTTCTTTCACCTGCTACCTGGCTGGTGAGGACACAGCACTCATCTTCAACTTTGATACATTTGTTTCAGTACATTTTATTGAATGTTCACAAATTATTTTTAAATTCTCATGCTGAAGAAGCATAGCTTTCATGGATGAGGACCAGATCAATGTTTCTCTCAAATGCTAACTGGGACAGACGTTTGTTTAGAAGTGGGCACTTTTTAAAAGCAGTGGACCATCCTCATAACTACATGGCCCAGATTTAAGAGGGCCTAGCTCCATTCCAATGCCACATCAGCCTAATTTTTTTATGCTAATGTGGTGTTGGAAGGCCAAAAATGCAGCGCCATATTTACAAAGTATTGCACCACTTTGTGACCCCTTGCACCACATTATGCCTGTGCCAGGCATGATGTATGCAAGGGGGGTGCTCCGGCGCTAGGAGGGCCAAAAAAATGGTGCAAAGAAATCTAAGAGATTTATTTGCAAACATTTTTATTAGCATTTGTAATGCCTGCTAAGAGGGAGGCTCCCATTGTTTTCAATAGGCCTCAAGGTGCTTTGCAGGATTTGTGTCAAAATGTTTGCTCCTAATCCTGCAAAGCGCTGGACTACTGTAAAAAATTATGATGCTAGTACCCCCGACTACTGCCATAGTGCACCATAATTTCAATACGGTGCACACATGGTGGTGTTAGGGGGGGGGCAAGAAAACTGGTTCTGTACTAGGTGCAGAGCCACTTTTCATAAATATGCCCCTATGTTTTTTATGCTGAAAGATTGTAATTTAACTACAAAGATATTATGGCCCTCATTACAACATTGGCAGGCGGCAAACGCCGCCTGCCAAGTTGTATCGGCCGAGCGGCCGCCAATGCGGCCGCACTCCCGCGGAGGCCATTTAGAGATCCCCGCTGGGCCGCCAGGCGGAAACCTGGTTTCCGCCCGCCAGCCCAGCGGGGATCTCGCCGCAACACGGGAGCCAGCTCCAAATAGAGCCAGCGGTGTTGTGGCAGTGCGACGGGTGCAGTTGCACCCGTCGTGCTTTTCTGAAAAGCTCCATGGGGCCGTGGCAGGGGGCCCGCGACTCCCCATTCCGCCATCCTTTTCATGGCGGTTTATACCGCCATGAAAAGGCTGGCAGGAGGGGGGACTCATAATCCCCTGCCAGCGCTGCAAGCAGCACTGCCCTGGGGGATTAAATCCACCGGGACAAAAGTGGCTGGAAACCGCCGGTCCCGGCGGTGCGACTGCGGCGCGTCCGCTACGGCCTTAATGCCCGAGTTTGTACCGCCAGCCTGTTGGCGGTACAAACTCCAAAACAGCCCTGGCGGTCAAAGACCGCCAGGGTTGTAATGAGGGCCTATATTTTTACATGAGTACTCTGTGCGATCTACTTTTGTTTTATGTTGATAATCGAATAAAGATTACTGATAATGATGATGGTGAATACATTCAGGCAGGCTCTTGCAGTGCCAACAATTTTTGAAGTGATTCTTGACCTCAAGTTGGGCGAACGAAGTCAACTACTACATGGCTAAGCCCACCCTCCCTGCAGATCTTTCATGACTAATGAAGTTATTTGAAACATATGCTTGTGACTTAGTTATTTGAACATGGGTTTTGCTAGACTTGCCCATTGCTTCCCATGGTGGAGATCAATTGCTGTAGCTGCCACATTTTAGTTGGAGAGATAGGACCAAATCAGGGTGGTGGAAACACAGCCTCTGTCTGATGGAGTGAGAGTCAAATATAGGGACCAGGTTCATCCTGGTGGAAAGTGAGTCCAGTCCATTTAAGGAGCCTCACATGGAGCTTTGTGTTGCTGGTATGGTTGTTGTTGGCATGAAGAGATGTTTCCTAGTTGGAGATTTGCGATGGCGGGAAATGCGGGGTAGTTGTTGTTATGTGAAGAACACAGTGCAGGTGAAGTCCGGAGTCTGTACCCGGGAAGTTGCATCAGCAGTCAGATGCAGGTCCTATGTGGCACTTCCAGCCTTACTGTCTAAGACTGACTGTTGCCTTCAACATGCACAATATTGAGAAGTAAGTACATGAATTTGGATGAGTATGCTGTAGGGCATACTCATCCAAATTAAAAAACTTTTAGCTAGTACAAGTTACACCTAAAGTGGGTGCCAGAGCACTTTACAAGTAGCAATTCATGAGATCATGAATCTTGAGAAACCATTAGAAAGAAAAAGGGTCATAAATAGGAAATAACATTGTAGAGAAATACTGTAATCAGAGCTTAAATAGATATTCATCAAAAAAGTAAGCAAGAATTTTTTGTATGTCTGCAAATCAGGACATCTTCACTTGAAGAGTAGGGATGGGTATAAAGGAGAATGAGAATTGGAGATGCGTACTGATAGGACATTTTTAGTTGTTTTTTTTTAGATTTGGGAGTGGGTTTCTAGATATCTTAGTTCAGATGGCAGAGAGTTGCATAGAAAAGGAGAAGCTCCAGTGAAGAGGTTCAATGCAGCGATTTGGGAATTAAACTTCTTTGATTCCAGGCAAAGTACTTTCTTGATAATGGGAATCCAAGTTCCACCAGATATTTTTAAAGAAGGATGAAGGTAGGGAGGTTTTTTAGAGTATGAGGGTCTTGCAGTTTAAGCAGGTGAGGTTGAATTTATTTCTGTTACCTAGAATGAGTTAGCCGGCGGAGGCCACTATAAGACTTAGGACCGAATTCAAGAAAAGTGGCACTGCATCTAATGCAGCATGACTTTTCTTGCACCTCCCTAGGCCCCCACTAACACCACCATGTGTGCGCCATATTTCTGATACAGGGCACCATGGCGGTATTAGGAACAATAGCATCAACATTTTTAACTCTGTTGTGCCGCTTTGCTCCACTAGCTTCCAAAATATTGATGCTAGTGGAGCAAAGTGCAAGGAGGCCCATTGATTACAATGGGTGCGTCCTTTTAACGCCTGCTTTCAGCATGCATTAAAAATGATGCCAAAAATGGCACAAGATTTTTTGTAGATTTCATTGCACCATTTTTGTGGGCCTCCTTGCGCAACGATGCCCCCTTTGCATATATTAAGCATGGTGCATGCATAATGTGGCACAAAGGGTTACAAAGTGGCACAATGCATGCATTGTGTTACTTTGTAAATGTGGCATGGGGTAACGCCGCCTTAGCATAAAAAGTAATGCTAAAGTAGTGCAAGGGGCTCTAAATCTGCCCCTTAGTTTTTGTCAGAAAATGTCTTGGAGCCTGAAACAAGTCATATGACTGAGGGAATGGCAGCTTACAGAGGGACCAAATAATATTGGATAATGAGGCATAGATGGATAAGTAGGGCATTTTATAGCTGATTCTGGAGATAATATAATAGGTTGTTCTACTGATTAAGAGTCTGATGGTATTAGATAGATTGGCGCCAATACAGTATTTTAAGGATTTGATGTAGTAAGCAGGTAAAGAGGCAAAACTGTTTACTTGGGGTTTGATTAACAAAGACATTTTGAATTTGAAGTGAGATTAGGAAGATAACAAAGAATTTATTTCCAGGATTTATTTTTGGAAATTAAAAAGACTTCCAGTTCTGAAGATGCTGAAGATGTTGTTGGTAGGAGTCCAGTGTGAGGATCCAATCAAGTTGGAGATTTTTATGTACATTTCCGCACCATAATTATATTGATGAATTCGAACCCATGACTTCTCCATTATTTGTGGTGTTTGGGCATATCTCATTGTAATCTTATCGTGCAATTTTGAGTCAATGCCCTGTGCCCTCGACCTTGCAATCCAGAACATACAGGGTCCCTAGCCATGCTTAGGAGATGCTAGTCACAATGTGTGGAATCCCTCAATGATCTGTGGCTAGCTCCTTGTCCTCTAAACTGGCTGAGTTTGGTTGCACATAGTAGAATCTGAGCACATGCATGGCCTTCAGCTCTGTCCTGCACCCATTCCTCATGCCCCATAACACTTTCAGCCAGGGGGACCACGCTCTGAGAATGGTCAAACCAAATCATATCAAATTAATCTTTATTCACATGATAATCCATAAAAGATGCAGACAAAAAACTAAAAAACAGTAATTAAAAGCAAAAGTAAACAAATCCTCTATAAAACATACACATCAATCATTTAAACTACCTATTTTCATTCTAGTAACACCATCCCGCTAAATTAAGGCCTCTTCCTCATAGCATAGATTGTCCAAATATGCATATGTTTTCCTACGTTTTCAGCAGTGCTTAATTTAGCTACAAAGTTATAAGTCTCTTTAAAATGAAACAATCTATTAGCAATAAATAGTGGTTTTAAAAACGTTTCATAATCCAAAAATCACTTTCTGGTTAAATAAAACCTATCTTGCAATTTTGTTACAATTGACAGGTAGCTGAGAACGCATTATCAGAAAAGTAACTCATATATTGCACAACGGTTAGTTTTATACCTTCTCTAACTTCCCTTTCAACCTCCATTTGACCCATCAATAGCATTTTCAACTCTATCTTACTACAATAAAGTATGCTAAGGGGGTCATCCAGGTCAGGGTTCAGATCTACACCATTCAACAGAGTCTTCACGTGTGCAAACCATTGAGTTTTATCTTGAGAGCTAAAAAATCTCTTATAATATCATTTGTGAACACTGGCCCTGAATTGTACAAAATCCCATGCCAGGTGAATAATGCCCTTATGTGCAAGGAATCTTCAATGAAGCGGAAAACTACTTCCTTGTGTACAATATATGATGATGCGAACGAGGCACAGCAAGGGGTCTACATAAACATGTATTATCTATTGCTTGCAACAATTGGATATTTGCTGATCCCCATTGGGCAGAACCATACGAAACACTGATAATTGTATTACTTTTATAAATTTGTAACAGTTCATTGACAGGTTTGTTACCAATTTTGGATGAGAACCTAAACATGGCCTCTATTGATTTTACTAATTTTGTTTTTATAATTTCCAAATTGCCGTTCCAGGAACCTGAGCTAGAGAAATGTAAACCCAAATAAGTGAAACTATTCACCTCTACAAATTACTGGCCTTTGGATTTATATATTTTCTTCTTGGCCTTACCCGGCCAACAGGTCATCACCAAAGTTTTCTCTAAGCTTAAACACATGCCTCTTTCCTCCATTAATTCTACAAAGCCCTCAATCAACTGCTGAAGGCCAATCAACTGCTGAAGGCCATTAGCAGTCCTTGTTAACAGGACCGCATCGTCTGCATACAAAAGGACTGGGACTGGGCGGTTACCAACTTTCAGTGCATGTACGGACAAATGATGTAGGTTAGCATCCACCCCATTAATATATAAAGAGAAAAGAAGTAGTGCTAAAATGCACCACTGGTGAATGCCCCTCCCTATCATAAAGCCCGCAGTACACTCTCCATTTGTCCTGCAACGTACCTGTTAGATGACTAGATAGCTGTGCCAAACAATTGACTATATCTGCTGGCGCCCCCAAATCAGTCAGGCATGTGCACATTTTGGCGTGAGTAACAGGATCAAAGGTGCTGCTAAGTTCTGCAAAGCACAAGAATAGGTGACCTTTTTAGCTATGGTATATTTGCTCATTAATAAATGGAGGTTAATACACTGTTCCAAGGTCCTGACTTCAGGCCTAAAGCCTAGTTGTGGCTCCATAAGCACTTTATTATCTGTTGCCCAAGTCACCAACCTTTCTAAAAGTACTCTTCGTAGTAATTTCACTCAGGAGTCCAAGAGGGAAATTGGTCTGTAACAATTAGCATTCCCCCATTGTGTTTTTTGCAAATGGGGACTATTATGCTTTCAGGCCAAGATGTTAAAATACAACCTTTTGAGGCTGCCATATATACTTGGGTTAAAATGGGGCCCTATAGATCAATATGTGATTTTAAACGGTTTAGTGGGACCACGTCTGGGCAAGATGCCTTCCCTTTAACACATACCTCCAAGGCGTCTCTTATTTAGCCCTGTGTAATGCTATTCAAAAAAGGTGGGCTGAGCTCAATTACTGCTGCCTTAGAGAGGGCTAAGGTCAAATTATCTGGGTTAAATATCCTGCCATAATGAATAAGCCAATAAGCTGGTAGGACATGCATAACAAATTCTGGAGGCATCTCATAAAAGTGGCTGCCTTATAGTTTTCCAGAGCAAAGTACCTTTTCGCGGGGAACCTGCTTGCTCCAGATCTTCCCATGCCTTATCCCTCAGCTTAGGTTTCCTATTGTCCAGTGCCAGTTTATAATCAAAGCTTTTTTCAATTATCTCCTCTGTATTTCTGGGGTGGGTTTGTACAGCAAGTTTAAGTTCTGGGTTGTCTATAGTTAAATTGTGATCAAACCACCCCATTTTTTTACTATTCTTTCCTCCCAGATCTGGATTTTAGATGCCCTGACATAGCCATACTAATCTTATGACAGGCAAGAAGGATTTCCCTTAGGCTCTGGTTCCACTTCGTGCAGGTTGTAATTTATTTTTTGTTTCACATTATAATTTCCTCCATGAGCTCAGCTTCCTTAATACCCATCCATCTTATACTAATGCCATTTCGGCCTTCAGTTTCTATATCCATTGCTAACAGATCACCTGCTTCATGTGGTATTCCAGTGTTAAATACAGTAGAAAATGTTGATGCTCGCTAAAAATTGTAGGTGTAATCTTGGTGAATCAAACATTGAGAGACCATTCTTACAGACTAATATATGATCAATAACTGAGGGGTAACCCTCTCCCTGAAATGTTGGAATCTGGACATTATCAGGAGATCTCTCCTGTTCCATCAACTCCAAGTGAAATCTAGACATCATCTCATTAAAGTCCACCCCATATCTATCATTCAAGAAGTGAGACTGGCCAAATCCCTTGTCATCTATATATCCACAAGCTTTCTCTGCCTTTATCTGGCATATACCAATATTAAAATCGTCTACCCACAACACAATATAATGGGCTACAATATCACTTAGAAACACATATAACTTCTCCTGGAGCATAAATATTACTGTATTTTAGTATTGTCAAACCTATTGTTATAAAAATTGACCAGTACGATTCCCATCCTATCTCTTGACTGGAAATATAAAAATTGAAAAAAGAAGATTTAGTGAACAATTTGGTCAGATTATATGGGATTAAGATTGATATCAGGACAGCTAGCCCCCTTTTGGCTCTCCTGCTAGAGGTTGGTTAGACCTGGGGTAATGATTGAAACATATCCTTTGATATAAAAAGGCTGCCTATGCCATGTCTCTTGTAAACAAATTATATGTGAAGAATTCAATACTGTATGCCAGTCTTTATTTTCTATCTTATTTTTCATTACAGGATCATTTACATTACAGGACATAAAAGTGATTACATTGCCTTTGGGGGTCAGGGAGCCTTATATATTGGACAAGCTAAAACATTGTTGGTGGTTCTCGATCCTTCTGGCTCTGAGGGGAGCCTCTTTAGCAACAGGCGCCTCCTCCTTCTTTCTGCATTCCTATTGTCAGTCTAATTCATCAATGACACAAAGGGGGCAAATCGAATGGAGCCTTTTAGGTAATCATGGTCTGCTTGGTTTGACCCCAAGTCTCCTATACCTTTCCCTTGTCATACATTAAATCTATTTGTTGGCCTATGAAAAAAAGCCAAGGGGTACAGCAGTGATGCCCCCTCTCCTATCTGGGCTGTTTGGCTGTCTTTTATATAGGTCTCTAAGGAGGTTGTTTAACACATGGGGGATGTTGAAAATTAACCACTATGCAATCCTCTTCTCCTTGCTCCCTAGAATAGCCTACCCAGTGAACACATCTTGCCAGTAAGATTTCCTGGTACAAAACATTAGGGGTGCATAGATCCTTGGACAACCATTGTGCGCCCTTGTTATGTAAGTCTTACCAGGGCTCCAGGGTGCCTGGTCTTAATTTAGGTACATTTTTCAAAACAATTACCTATGGAGTCGCTTCAGGGGGCAGATGTAGGATCTCAGTCAGAGGTTTCAACCTACTCACACTCTCACAGTTAAAATTTGAGTCAGTCCAATGAACCCAATGGCTATTGGGTACCATTGTTGGTGGCGGTTCCCTCAGTACTGTCATGTTATTTCTACTGTCTGAACTGGCAGACTTCTTTGTGGACTCCTTAACATTAGAGTCTATATTTACACTAGCCACAGTATCCACAGTAGACACAATATTGGAAGAGGCCATAATGTTTGGATTCACATTTGAGATTGCACAACCCACCGTGGAAAAATTCTGTTTGCCCATAAGAAGATTAACTGATTCTTCGATCAGAGATAGACGTTCTTTACTTCTCTGAGTTCTGTCATTATTTTGGATTCAGCGTTATCCAATTTAGTATGTACCCTCTTTAATGAGAGTGTCAAACTTTTAGTGACTGGCGGGTAATAAGCAGTAAGTGGGTCTGGTGACTATTTCTTTTCATCCAAACTCCCCCAGCCATGAAATGGCTCTGGCAAGAGTCTTTGGCTGTAGACCTGCAATATTCTCTATAGTAAAAAAAGAGCAGGTACCTCTTCTTCACTTACTGAAGTGCCATAACTTAGGGCCTAATTTAGAGTTTGGCGGATGGATTACTCTGACACAAACATGGTGGATATCCCATCCATTGTATTGCAATTCACATAGGATACAAAAGGATTGTAATATGCGTTGGCGAGTTAAAATATTATAGGGCATCAACTCAGACTGAAGCTTACAACACTGGCCTTTATACTTTTTTTTTGCTCAAGGGCATGATAAACCTTCCCTAATTTATTGCTTGACATTATAGAGCAAGACCAAGATAAGAGGCTTCCCTCTCACAGTGTCTGTAAGTCGACTTGACCCTCTAAGTCCCATCACTTGCTTATATCTGTGATCTTACATGTTTTGGGGTACATCCTAAAATAAGTAATGCCTCCAGCTTGCATATGAATAAACTAACTCTTCTGAGGCTTCTTAATGTAAAATGGGCATCTTTGCAGTAAATGTACTCAGTGCGCTCCTCTAGCATGAGTAAAACAATCTTTGGTTTAGTATACTTTGAGAAAAAGCAAATGCAAAAACATACAGATTGAGGACTCGGCTTGATCTATCTCCATTTACATTTATCTATCAGAACATTTACATTACCTCAACATATTTTTGATTTTATTTGTAACACCCTGTTGGCTGGCACGTCAATAAACTCTTTGTGAGTTAAGTCATATCTAATAAATTGTCCTAAAAACTACTTCACAGATACTATGCTGAAAAAACGTTTTCATTATTGAAAAAGAAAAAGAATGAACCCAATCAGTATGAATTGCAAATATATGTGCAAAGCACCCTTGTACAACTTAAGTCCTGAATGACACCTTTCACATCAAATGCATAGGGCCTCATTCCGACTTTGACGGTCTTTTGGGAAGACCGCCGCTGTGGCTGTTGCCAAAAGACCACCATGTTGGCGGTAATCCGACTGCCATATTAAGAGTCACACTGTGAAAACTGCCAAAAAAACATCCAATTTTTCAAAACTGCCAGGACACTGGAGGACAGAGAAGAGGCAGTTCCACCACCAGTACCACCAGCCCGACAAAATTCCACCCACCAAATTGCGATCCACAGATCACCACAGCGATCTTTCATGGCGGGAAACCATTGGCGGTCTTAAACGCGGCGGTCACAACTCACTTCTGTCAGAATACAACGCCACATTGGATAGTTTGAATATCCCACACCTGACACACATCCACACCACAGACACACCTGCTCACAGCAAAATATAACACACCCCTACACAACCCACAATCCTTTGCATCCAGAATGCCATACACTTACACAGAGAAGCCAAAAAAGAAAATAATTTGTACTTTTACACTATAGGCACACATACACATTTCACTCAGCAAATATCCCACATCAGCACAACTATCACAATACACACATCACTAGCACACACAATCCACTACAACCATCTCCAACTCACATCGCAGCAATCACACCTCACCAATTACCCAACACTGCACCCTTATATTCACAACATCCCCACACATCGTCTACACAACCACTAACATTTCCCCACAAAAATCCCCATGTTTCTCTGATGATGAGTTGAGGGTCATGGTGGATGAAATAGTAAGGTAGAGCCACAACTGTTCGGGCACAAGTTCAAACATCTAGAGCCAGGAAAATGGAGTTGTGGCAAAGAATAGTCAACAGGGTCAATTCTGTAGACTGTCATCCATGCACAAGGGAAGACATCAGAAAGAGGTGGAACGACCTATGGGTAAAGGTGCGTTCCATTGCATCCAGGCACCAGCTAGCCATACAAAAGACTGGCTGCGGGCCCCCACCTCCTCCCCCTACTTTCACATTATGGAAGGAGAAGGTCTTGGACATACTGCATCCTGAGGGCCTGACAGACATACCTTGGGGACTGAAGTCTGGTAAGTACCCACAACATTTATGTCACACAATTGTCTTGTCCTGCATGCTCTGTCACCAACTAAACCCACCCTAATGAACTATTTTACCCATTACACCTCTTTCCAAATCACCTAATGCCCCTCTCTGGCATGCCACTTCTACATTGAGCCCAACTACCCTCACAGCCCTTGAAATGGCACGTTAACTACTGGCTAAACATATCACTACGAATCCGAGAATGCACTAACCCATCATTGTGAAAACCTGGAATGTGTGTAACACATCACATGTAATGCAGGTTCAGCTAAATTACTAGCTACATCATCTAGATTGTTCTAGTGAGGAACAGTACATGGCAATGACAGCAATACACTGGCACATCCACAAAAGCAACCAAAGCAAAACCCTGCTACTGCTGAGTGACCATTCCTAATGTCCACAGATCAAATATCCCAAGCCAGAAATAGACTGACCTGGGTTGGAAAGTGAGATGGATGAGTCGATGTACATGCACAACATCTAGATACAGGCCAATTTCCCTTGAATACTCACATACTGTGTTCCCAATAGGACACTATTGTGCATTGTGCAGCTATAATGTGTGACATCTAGCAAGCCTGACTATTCACTAAGTAACAGAGGTGAACAGTCATGTCAATAATCCGACAATATCAGACCCATCTGCAGTGCAATCTGTACCAACTTAGTATAACAACATGTAGTATGGAAATCAAGTCACAGAGTTGTATGTACAATAAAGGTATGCTGTGCAGCAGCTGTCAATGTCATTGTAGGGAATCATGTTAAGCCACTGTCTGCATCTCACACAAATTCAACAAAACACACATTTTAACCTGATCTCTGTGTCTCACTCCCTCCACAGGTAACCTATCCATTGCCACCATGGAGAGGATACCTGAGACTGTCAGTCCCTCTCAAGATCAAGGTCCCAGTGAGGACAACACCTTTGGATCTCTGTACACTGACAAACATCCTGATCCATCTGGGACACCTGGTCAGTCAATGACTCTCCCTCATCAACTCCTACCAACCATGTTGCATTGACATCACAGGCAACGATTTGTCCCCAAACCTGTGTCCCAAGGACTGTATAATTTTTTGTGTGCCCCACAGCACAGATACCTGAGTCTAACATTGCCACACCTGACAATGATGGACCCGCAACCACTGGGAGTAGGCACACTGTGCCAGGGGCATAGGCAAGTGGGGGTAGGGTGCTTGGGAGGGATGCTGTGGGCCAGGGGATGGGCCCTCAAAGGGACACAACTGACCAGGAAACTATTTCCCACGTCATGGGTGCCTACCAAAATTCCTAAGACAGGATGGGCCAAATCATAACTATGATGTGGGCAAATCAAAGGCTGCAGAGGGACCACTACCAGGAAGCCATGCAGCAGTGGCAGGCATGAAATGCCCACATGGCTACCATTACAGACGTGCTGAGGGACATCAATACCACCCTGATTAGTTTCTCAACACAACATCTGACCCCTTCCACTAGCAATGTAACATCTGCCGCTTAAACATCTGCGGCTCCTAGTGGAATGGTGGCCCTGCCAGGGGAAGGTCATGCCTCAGGCACCCCTCCCTCTGTAGCTGAAGAACCCCCCGCAAAAGAGAACGTCCACCCAGACATCCAGCAGGAGCAGATGACAAGACCAAACCCACTGCCAGGAAGTGAACCTTACCTGATTAGTCCCCCTTGTGTGCCACAGATACACCCTGTTGACTGTTCTGAAGCCTAACTCCCTTTTCCCCTGGTACAAGGACACTGAACTTGTGCTACCAACTGGTGTAGATACTACTCTGATGAAATCATCCACCATGACGTCATCTATCACTGTTATGTTCATTTCTATTAGTATCATTGTTACAATTTTCCTTTTGATATGCACAATAAATCACAGGTCCTGTGTATGGTCCTTTATATTCCATGTACAAAAGTTATGCATGCCAACTCTGGTGTGATCATGCACCCCCTGTATCGAACAGCCATTGTAATGGACATCAAACGGGGACTCCATCAGCAGGAGACTCATTACAACAGAAAGGTAACAGGACATGTGTTAAAGAGGCTGAAATCCAGTTCTACACAAATGTATAGTTAGTATTGCAGCTATCACATAGAGCATGACTTATAGCAGCATCAGGATGTATGCTATTGTGCCATACAATTCAAATACATAGGATCCAGAGGTCAGGCTAATGGTAATCTACCTACAAAGTAGGGGCACACAGATAGGTCCTCTATATCACCCGGTATAGGGTCTTCACATACCCATACCATAGCTTCTAAATCCCATATCCCATGGAACATACAAAGATTATAACTGAGGTACCCAGTACTGAAACCATACACTAACTTTGGTCCCATACCTGTAGGATTGTCACTCAACAATGTCAGAATACAGTGACGTGCACCCTGGACTGCAAAGTAAGAACAAAATGACAGCTACGTCCAATGGCGATCACAAAGTACTCCACCTATTGTGATGCAAGAGGCTATGATCCAACCTTTACACATGTGCCAGACACTTTTCCAGACACATAATACACCATTGGACATCCTCCTTTACTCCACAGGTGAAAGAAATGGATAAAGCTTTTCCACCCCAGTTTTTTGACAGTTAAACAATCAAGGTTACACCCTGCTTAAACAAAACTGATATTACCAGGTATCTGTCATGTACACTTCTCAGGTCTGTCAGCAATTACCATCTGCTTCTGACACAGTATTTCTCAAGCCAAGGTGGCAGAGCCAAACCGGATCCGGGCAAATCTGTGAGTGAAAGGGAAAGAGGCTAGGACATTGCACAAACCATACCTCACATCTGAGAAGTAATTTCCAGAAGTATAATTTAGCATCTGCTGTAACAATGCATGAGAATGCAGAACAATCTGTCATGTACACAATACAAACTTTCAGTCTGCATTCCCAACTCACTCATAGGCATTGGAGCGTATTACCACCCCACAGATGAAGCAAGAAATGAGGTGTGATGCCAGCCATCTATATCTGGTTGTACTGTTGTGTAGCTATTTTAGCCATGTTCTGAGCATGTTGTTTTAGCTAGCTAGGCCTGCAGCTGTGCACTTTAACTTGTTTACATTTTATTCAGCATTGCTTTATTTTTCTAGCAATAGCTTCATTTGCAGTGCAGTTTTATTTCTCTCTATCTTGTTCTTTTGCCTAGGAAAGCAATGTGTTCTAAGTAGGACATATAGTTCACTTTGTGCTCTCTCCAAGGCTACCATCAGATAGGATTGCCGACAAACGTGGTATACTGTGTCTCCAGCATTCACAGAAAAACACACACTCATAGCTGGGGACCATTTCTTGGAATATCAGCTGTTTTATTATAAAACACCCCTTAGTCCCAAACATGTTAGAGGGAGGTTTCAGCCAGATGACCACGATTGTATGGTGATTGCTGCAAGCTTCACTACAGATACTTACTTAGACGGCTGTTGAAGCCAATATGTTAATTAAGATATTAGTGAGTGTTTATGCATTTTGAATAATAATAATAAAGGGTAGAGAAAAATAATGTGCACGTTTGAAAACGTGCCCTCGGAGAGTGGTCACCAAGATTCACAAATGTACTAATAAAATGAATGAAAACAATTAAAAAATATAGAAAAATGTGTAGTAGTATGTCATACTGAGATATATAACGTATGTTTTGTATTATATTGTAGAGTTACCTTAGACAAAGTTGGGGCCTAGTTTTGCCAGGCCTCATGCAGAAGCTGAATTACTAGCGCGATGTAGAGAAGCTAATGTGCTGAACTGACCCTGAACTGCCTACTGTTTCATAAAATCTGCTCAGCAAAACTCCTATGCGTGAACCAACGGACAGGAGATTATGGAATTATAAATGTAACAAGGACTGTGTAAAGCAGACAAGATGTACTTTACCAGGACTCAAACAATGGAGACACTGACTGGAGAAGAAGATGCAACATTTTTGAAACCTGACAAGCCGGATGATGAGAACATCGTACAGTGAACCAATCAACACCTTGAGAATCATGTAATGCTAGAATTCATAGATTTGAAGAACTGAAATTATTAGGTAGAGTCATAGCTGGTGACTAATTGACCAATTGGGAATTGGGGGATAGTCTGGATGACTTTCATATAATGCTGTGACAAGGGGAGAAAACTTCAGAATAGATGTTCGAGGTTAGGCATGGATGTTCGAAGAGATTTGAGATTCTGTCATTGGGCTCAAGTTCTTGAGAGCCTGATGCGATGCTGATCGATTGATGACCTGAAGACGAAGACTGACTTTGTTGCTGATCCATACCGTGGATAGGTAGCTATGACAATGTGACTGATTACCTTTCTGTGCCTTTCCTTTCTAGGTACCAACTGCGCTCTTTTATAGTTTTCCTCCTAGCTGGATGTTTTTCCAAATTCACGTTCTAAACTGTTTTCACATGAAGTCTCACATGCTAATGCTAATCTGGGTTAGGTAGGGTTCTTATTCTGAGACGTTAACATATATGGTGACAAATGATTGACGGACTGATTTGCTGAACTCTGATACTCATGTTAACATATTCATCTTACTTGGCTTATGTTGAGGCATTAGAACGCATGTTTTCTCAAGTTCTGATTAGATTATGTTATTGGTGGTCACTAATGAATTATTCTTGAGTGGATTGAATAAAGTTTGAATTAACCTCATGACTTAGTATTGTAAGCAATAGGGAAATAAAAATTGATAAACGTATATTGAGTTGTGGTTTTCATAATTGTTGACCAATGTTTTGCTTATTGGTTATTGGTTTGTGTATTGATTATTGATACACATTGGTTACACCATAGCTAGGATACTCCATGTGAATCAAAAGGTTCATCGACCTATACGCGTCCCCTTGTAAGTTTACTTACTAAGGACCAGGCGCGCTAACACGGCCAAGCCCTGAACCGGATGGGGAAGGTGTATTTTTTGACCTCAGGCCTCTTCATCAGGTATGAGGGAAGATTTTCTCCCAGGGGGAAACCCAAAGGGCAGATTAGGCTTAGTATGCTGTGTTCATATTTAATGTAGGTGAGGGTCTATAGAGTCACTCCCCTGTTTAGACAGCATGGTAGGACTGTTCTTGTGTTTTACACTTTTAGTCATATGCCTGCTCCTATTGTCTTTCATTATCCTCGTTATTGCTATGCACCTGCTTTTATTTAAGATACAGATATTTTCATAAATACTTGTTTAAATATATTCTGCCTCTGTGGTCTTTCCCTGAGTGAGATCTTAGTAACTGAGAGAACGGAATGCGATCTGATGTACCATGATTCCGTGGGGAGTATATCTTACCATGAGCTTGGTTGCCACAATCATCTCGGTAAGAGATGGGGCGCTGTTAGTTAGCCGGAAACCCCGGATTAGGCCCACTGGTGACACCAGGTGTAGAATTGAACTCAGAACCCACTACCTAGGTGATCCTACCACCCAAATCCAGTAGCCTCATTACCCTAATAAGAACCCACGCGACAGTACACTTACATCACAATAGGTCTCCTTCACATACCTATGTGTCAGTTGAAGTGCTGCTTGATGAGATATGCCCTACAGTTACCTGCTTCATCTTCCTCTGGCTCTTCATCACTTGGCTTATCAGCATTTCCACCCACAGGTTCAGCTGCCTCCTCCTCATCTGCTATCAATGGTATCTGACGTCTCCGGGATAGATTGTGGAGCATGCAGCAGGCAACAATTATTTGACATACCTTGTGGGGCGAGTAGAGGAGTGCTCCTCCAGATAAGTCCAGGCACCTAAATCTTGCCTTCAGTAGCCCAAACGTCTGTCCCTGGCATGGTTGGGTACCTCACTGGTGTCAATAGCCAAGGACGGTTTAGATAGCCAGAGTCGCCTGTGAACACAATGTGAAAACAACACAAACATTTATGTGTGACACGCTACATTGTGATGGCAGGAGACATAAATCGCAAACACACAGTTCAATGGTAACTTACCAACCAGCCAGACCCTCTCTGTGTAGGATTGTGACATTAGCAGTGGGACATTGCTGTTTCGCATGATGAAGGATTCATGCACAGAACCTGGATACTTGGCTGCGACTTGTGAGATGTACTGGTCTACCAGACACACCACTTGAATGTTGATTGACTGGTAGTTTTTTCTGTTTCTATAAAGATGTTCATCTGCACTGGGAGTGACCAAGGCTACATGTGTGTCATCAGTGGCTCCTATCCCATGTGGAATGGGTCCTATCTCTGTTCAGTCTGCTTTCACATATGCCATATCTGCTCGGTGTGGAAACCTGATGTAGTTGTCCAGGTCTTTCAACAATGCACACAGTACATCCTTCAAAACCAGACTGAACATGGGCTGAGACATCCCAGCTGTTAGAGCCACTTTATTTTGAAAGGAGCCAGTGGCTATGAAGAGTAGCACTGACAAGACTTGAACGATGGGAGGTATGCTATAGGGATTCCAAATAGCAGGCATCAGATCTGGCTCCAACTGATTACTAAGATCCATGATGGTATGACGATTCAAACGATATGTCTGAATAACATGCCTTTCCTCCATGGTGTGCATGTCTACTAGAGGATGGTGCACTGGTGGTTATCCTACTCTCCTCATGGCAGGATAACTATGTGAAAAAAAGTAAACATAGTATGAGAAATGCAGAATGCACACATCATATACAGCTAATTACATTCCTCACATGTAACAGCTGTAGAGGACGGCTAATACATCTGACATATACAGTACAGCACATAGGTATGCATCTAATTACACCCTCCTTGGTGCAGATTTCCAATTATAACAATGGTATAGAACATATGAAACAGCTGTAACTGTCAATGTGTGTAAGATTAATCTGGTATACATAATTCTCACATATTGTTGGACTTCATCGAAATATTCTGACATATAGGAACCTCTGAGTAGCTGTACATAACTGTCACCGCATGGCCTCAAACAACACAGCTTTTACTGCACATATGCACAATATGTCACCAAAACATGAGGGCAGTACATATAGATGTATAGCGCAATAGGGAGTTAAGTCAATGACGCAGTTCAGGAAACACTTCCATACATGAAATGTTCTCAAAATGGCAGGTGCCTGAACTACTGCACTGGACAGGTGAAAGTGACCTAAGTCTGCTGCCGGAAGTCGGTATGGCAGTAGATGGACACAACCGGGGTGTAACTTGCCATTGGAAGACATTGCTGTCCTTTGGCAGACATGGGGCAATGTTGATGTCCACCAGTAGTGACGGTCATGTACGTGGTGGCTGTGGCCGCCATCTTTTACAGTATTGCTCACTTGACTCCTGACATTGCTGCCAGCTAGACCTCCATGACCTGAGCTGCTGTGTACTGCCTCTGGGAGCTATCATGCCATGTCCTGCAGGTGACAGGGCTCCTTCCTTCACCCCTGAAATGCTGGAAAAGATAGTGGAGGAGGTCCTACACCTGTATGAACAGCCATGGTGCACCAGAGTAGTAGGTGAGTCCAATGTCATAGCAATGTGTGATATGTGTGGTGTTTGACGGTGAACCATTATTGTAAACTTGTGAAGGTGTTGATGCATGCACATGGTAATTTGTGAAGGCTTGTGAGCTGAGAGGATGGGAATGTGTGCCAGCTTGCTGTGACTGATGTGTACTGTCCAATCCTATTGGTATAGTGCATGTAAATATGACTTACTCCTTTTGTCTGTGTCATACATGCAGGTCAAAGTCCATCAGAATAAGGGGATTTGGTGTGCCATTGCCAAGCAAGTGCAGACCCTGGGGGTCCACAGCCGGTGGAGCACCCATTGTAGGAAGCGGTGGGAGGACCTGAAACGCTGGTCCCGGAAGTCTGCTGAGGCCCAGCTGGGGATGTCCCCCCAACGAGGGAGGGGTGCCTGTCAGACACTGACTCCCTTAATGGCTGGCATTTTGGTGGTGGCCTACCCTGAGGTGGATGGGCATTTGAGGGCAGCACAGCAGCCACAAGGGGGTAAGTACTGCCTGAATGTATTACATAGTTTGACGTATGCTGTCTCAGTATAACAGCTGTGACAATGTAGTAGATGCTATAGGTATGTTGACTAGTGGGAATACATGGTACTCCAGTTATCAATATAAAAATAAAGATCTGGCCTTTTGGTTGTGCATGGAAACATGTTGATCACCAGTGTCCAACAAAATGAATGTATGACTGCCAGTGGAGATGCACATGTGACTGAGCCACATGTGAGACTCTACCCAGCCATATATATGTCTGCTGTATCATCCTTCCCACATAGTGTCTCCAGGTCCAATCATCCAATTAGTGTTTAATGTAGCTTTACGTGTCAGACCACTCCCATTTAAATGGATCTGCTCTACGTGCAACATTGGGACTGGCATATTAGTTACAGGGCCTAGTTATCCTGTGTCCTAAAACAGTTGATTACTTCATGTGAGGCTGGCATTCCATTTAGGCAATTGGTATGGCCAATATAGAACTGTCCCTATGAGGTTTGAGAAGGTGCCCCCATTGTCATGTCATAATCATACAATGGGGTATGTGAAGTTTGTAAAGGATGGACATCCAACAATGGGGGACTCATGTTGTCTATTAGCCCTTAACATTTCTTGGCATTACAGTGCCATGTGGGCAAACAACTTGTCTCCCAATGCCTTTGCTGTAGAGAAGATAAGTGGCTACGATGATTTACCCTTTAACCATGTGCATTGTCCATGCTAGATATGCCAATGTCATACCTATAAGAGTGCTACATATCATATTACCTGCCTACATCATGTCTCAATGGATACTTGGTGGCTGAGCATGTATAGTAGGCTATTCTTTGCTACACTTACTTTAGCTGATCTGGGCTGTTTATATAGGTGCATGTGTACTTCATATGTACATTGGTTTTTAGTGTGATAAGTGTTTTGTCAGGACTTAGCTAGTGGGAATCACATGTCAGGACAGCTGTAACTGTTGTAGGTGTACTCATGTTGTCAGGTCGTGGCTCTGAATCAGCAAGTCAGGTGGAATGTTATGAGACCTCCTAGCAAACTGTATGTGGCCCATAGTTTTGTTCTCTGTGATTGTATGTGGATGTATCATGTGTGCTAGGTAGCCCCCAATTGCAGTACCAGGAGTTACAGTGCATTTGGCAATGTATGTGAATAGTGACTACAGATTTACTACAAGCTTTAGTACACATATTTACATAGCTGTTCTCCAGACATAGAGGGGGTCATTCTAACTTTGGCGGGCGGCAGAGGCCGCCCGCCAAAGTAACCCCGTCGAAAGACCGCACCGCGGTCAAAAGACCGCGGGGGTCATTTCGACTTTTCCGCTGGGCCGGCGGGCGACCGCCAAAAGGGCGCCCGCCGGCCCAGCGGGAAAGACCCTGCAACAATGAAGCCGGCTCCGAATGGAGCCGGCGGAGTTGCAGGGGTGCGACGGGTGCAGTAGACAGTGAAAATCTTAATGGGGCCCTGTTAGGGGGCCCCTGCACTGCCCATGCCAGTGGCATGGGCAGTGCAGGGGCCCCCAGGGGCCCCACGACACCCGTTCCCACCATCCTGGTTCTGGCGGTGTAAACCGCCAGAAACACGCTGGCGGGAAGGGGGTCGGAATCCCCATGGTGGCGCTGCATGCAGCGCCGCCATGGAGGATTCTCCGGGCCAGGGGGAATCCGGCGGGAAACCGCCGGATCCCCTTTTCTGACCGCGGCTTGGCCCTGGAAGCACCGCCAGCCTGTTGCTTCCGTTTGCCCTCCACGCCAGGGTTGGAATGAGGGCCAGAATGTCAAATTGTGATGCCCACTGTCTGGGACTGCCACAAGTTGTGTAGCCATCAGAGATTATTGTCATTGTGTCAGTTATGTACAGAAGGATCAGCCAGGCAAGTGATTGGAAGGTTAGGTGTTGTGTCGTATGTGAAGAGAGATTACTTTTCTTTCATGGAACATGAATTTTTGTAGATGGTCTGGGCCTTTGTGGAGTTGGTGGAGTCATTATACAGTGTTATCTGTCAACTGCATTTCCTTAGACTGATAATATGATGGACAGTGATGGGGATAAAATATGTGCTTTAGCCAGGCCATGATGAGCATGATGCCTTAGAGTTACAGGTGATTTGAAGGGATGGGACTTCACTGGCTGAAGATGTATACCTACAGTGCATGTTATAATGTGTGTATGTGAAGAATATGATGAGCCTCTCTCTCCCTCTCTCCCCCTCCCTCCCTCTTTGTTTGTGTGCATCAGCATCAGTAGGAGAAGGAGACGAGGCACAGGGAAGTGGGGATGCTGCAGGCCACGGGACCCGGAGTGCTGAGACCACCAACAGCGTGGGACCCGGTGGCCCAGAAGGTGAGGGGAGTTCCATGGGGGAGACAGGATCTACATCATCATCCTTGGAATCCTCCTCCAGTGGACACTCTCTGGCGGTGGCGGACCCATCTGGGACCACCCCTGCACCATCATTGTCCACCACCCCACGCCTACTGCAATCCCTCCCTGTAGCTCCTCACCCAGTTGGCCGTGCCCACTCACCCAAGAGTGTGTGAGTCTCCTTTGCCACAGGCACCTCTGCCCCAGCCCCTGTGAGCCCTGCTGCCCTCAGTGAGGAGGCTATTGAACTCCTAAGGTCGATCTCTGTAGGTCAGTGAACCATTGTGAATGCCATCCAGGGACTTGCAACTCAAGTCCAACAGAGCAATGCGTTCCCTGAGCGCACTCATGGTGCACTGGCAGGCCTGCAGAGATCCTTTCAGGCTCTGGCCTCCACACTGACAGCAACTAGTCACCCTTTTTATTCTGTCTACACCACCTTCCTCTCCCCAAACCCAAACCCCTCTTCCCTGCCCCAGCCAAAGCACACAGACAGACAAGCATGCATCCACCTCAACATCCAAGGGTAGCTCAGACAAACACAAGCACCACAGGACACACCCCTGGCATGCGCACAAGAAACATACACCTCCAGAAACATCAACAGTCACAACCTGCCCTGACACCCCCACCGCCCCCAGTATCACAGATACAACACCTGATACACCTGCAGACACCATACCAACATTCACAGATCCAGCCACTACACCTATTTTACCCAAAGTCATCACAACCGCAGACCCTCCGACATCAACCCCATCATCACATGTGCAGACACCACAACCACAGACATGCCTACATGCAGCAGATCCACTATATCACCACACCAACAGATAGTCACCCATCCACCACAGCATCTCCCAGCACCTCCACCCCCTCCTCCCAAGACACATAAATGCCCACACTCACCCACCCAACAGACATCCACCATCCACAAGCATACCTCGCACACACGTGCACCCAAGACATCCACAACAACACCTCAGACAACCACCTCCTCTCCCTACACACCCAAACTCTTTTGTCATGACTGTCCCCATGTGTCAAAGGAAGCGTTCCTCTCAGAGTTTGCCCTTTTCCCTACTGCTCTCCCACCCCACGATACCCCTAATCATTTGGTGTCCCTCCCCAAGTCTGGCCCTTCCACCTCCAAGACCTCCCCTGCCTCTGCAAGCACCCATGCCCCTCCCCCACCACAAAAGTCAACCCCTCCCAAGAGTACCCAACCCTCCCCTAACCCTCGATCTAAGCTCCCTGCCCCAAACCAAAACCCAAAGGTCCCCTCCCAATCCAAAGCCCAACTCCTCCCCCCAGTATCCTCCCTATTCCCTGAGGTGCATGCCTGCCCTCTTGATGCCCTTACCTGTGGAGGTTACATGGCAGTCAGCAGTCAAGTTGGGGGTACACACATGTGCTTTGTGTGCATGTTGCATGTACATTTATTGGACTTGCCACAGGCCTTGGTCATTGTTATTATTTATTTACAATTAATATGTATTTGGATCAACCTTTTTTTTGGTTTCAACTTTATATCTTTGTCCTGCATTTCTTTACTTAGGGCAGTTTTGGTCTTGGCTGACACTGTTTGTGTGTGAGCATTTGTGTGTCACTGGTGGTAGAGCTACCTGTTTTGTCTGGGTAGCATTTGTGGTTGTGTGCAGAGCACTTGTCCCTCAGTGATAGGTGTGTGTTGTGTGATGGCCATGTTTATGTTGGAGACATGTTGTTGTGTTGGTATTGAGTGGTGTTTGCACTGACGTGTTAGTTGCAGTGTTGTGTGCCTTTGTGTGGTTGGACTGTGTGTGTGGAGAATGGTATGTCAGATACGTTGTGATGTGTGTTTGTAGGGTATGTCGTAATTCTGCATTTTTGGGATGTGTGATTGTGGTTGTTTGTTCTCTGGTGCTGGTACATAGTGTTGTATGTATTATTTGTCAAGGGGTAGTGTCTATTATGGGTGCTTGCCAATGCTTTGCTTATGTTGCAATTGTGGTCTAGTTGTGTTGTTTGGTGGTGTTGTTGTGTGCTGTTGTGTTTGACTGTGCCGGTGCTGTGTATCAGGGGTTGGTGTGTGTTTTTGACGTATGTGTGTGATGGCCGTAGTGTGTGTACTATGTATGTGTGGGTGTGCGTGTCAGTGTGAGGTTACGTGTTTGTGTCACCCTCATCACCCCTTCCCGATTTGTATGTTGTGTGTGAGTAAGTACTTTAACATATTACAACAGTGACAGGTAAACTTGTGTGCTCACGGTTGCTGTCATCGTCGTTGTCACTGGTTACGAAGTTGTTCAGCGAGCAGGAGCAGCAGGAAGATGTATAGTTCAGGTTTAATGGCAGCTCTGGGCAAGTATGGCTTGATGAAGGTGAGTGTCTCCTTTTATATAGTTGGTTTCCGCCTGGGTTTCTGTGGTGGTGCAACCATGGCGGGAAACCTTGGGTGTGTGCAGCCTCACAATGTGTCTGACAGAAACATGGTCTCCTCCGGGCTGCAAGTGGCTACCATCGTCTGTGGCAGCCTGACCACACTGGCAGTGCAGGCAGCAGTTTGGCTGTATTCTGTTTGAAGTACCGTCATGGTCATATTTTGGCGGTCTTCTCCACCAGCCTGTAGGAGGTTCGACTGCCACCACCAACATGGCGATCCTAAGAACACCAAAGTCTTAATGACCCCCATAGTTATGAACATGCATACTACTTTTTAAGAGAGTTGGTGTACCCGCAACATGTTAAGTACATTTCCAAATTTCTTCTTATGATAGTGTATGTACTTTGCAGTGGGTATTTTACACCCTTTCCCACATAACACAGCTAGCCGTCATTGTCTGATTGTCTCACCTGACTGTCCTCTGAACAGCCAGGTCAATCAGGAAAAAGTCTCTATTACCGTAATGCTGCAGTAATATGGACTTCTGGCAGCTCTCCTGAGGGCTATTTACTTCAGGGCTTATTTAGTTTGTTTCAGTTTTACATAGAGCAAACCCGCCCCAAAGGTTTTGGAGTGTTTACATTGCACATGGCCACATTCATGTTCATGAGACTCAAACCTGATTCCCCAGTTCCAAAGTCAGCAGCTCTAGCCATTACACTTCTTCCTCTCCACGAGAGGGTTCAACTCTCATCCATAAGTAATCTGACTGAAAAAGGGAGATTAGTACAGCAAGACATCATTTGTGGCCTTCAGGAACCTAGGATCTCTCTCAGGATAGTCCTAAATCCTTTCATACTAACACAATACAATTAAGTACACAATCATCACCCCTACTCAAAAGACAACCTATGCTAAAATGCTGTCCTCTTAGGTCCTTCAATTGTATATTAAAACTGGGGGTCATTTTGCCCAAGTACATTTAGTGTTGGGGAAACCAAAGGGTTTCTGATAGTAGAGCCTCAACTGGCTTTGAGTTAGAAACACCTAATCTTACAGTCCATCTGACACAAGCCCATCAGGTCATAGTGATGGTTGCAGCCCTATTAGGGTGGGGTGATTGTCACAAGAGTTTCCTGCCTGGCAATGCAAGGCATATCAGACTCATGCTGCATGTTAGGGCCATTAATGTTTTTCTTTTCAGGAAACAGACTCCCTTTTGCGGGAGACTTCCGTCAGCGCCTTGAGACCCTCACGGTGAGTAGCCACCCTTTACAAATATTGAATGATTGATTGGTTTGAAGACTTTGCTTCTCTAAAAAGAAAAAAAAATTAGCAGATCATGCACAACAAATAAAGAGGAATAATTAATAGCCCCTAGCTCCATCCCAACGCCACATTAGCGTAATTTATTTTCCGCTAATGTGGCATTAGAAGACCAGAAAAATGCTGCACCATGTTTACAAAGTGGTTTTGTAACCCTTTGCGCTACATTATGCCTGCACCAGGCTTAATGTGTGCAAAGGGGGCTTTCCCCGTTAGGGGGGCAAAAAAAATGGCACAATGAAATCCTAAAGATTTCCTTGCGTCATTTTTTTGGGGTACTTTTAACGCCTGATCAGAGCAGGCGTTAAAAGGAGGCTTCCAATTGTTACAATGGGCTCCTGGGTGCTTTGCAGAATTAGCATCAGAATTTTAGATGCCAATCCTACAAAGCGCCGGACTAGCGTAAAAAATTCTGATGCTAGTCCCCTAACTACCACCATGGTGCTCTGTATTTTAAATATGGGGTGCACATGGTGGCATTAGGGGGGCGCTAAGGGGTGCAAGAAAAGTGGTGCTGCACTGTGTGCAGCACCACTTTTCTTAAATATGCCCCATAGTGCCTGCTCTGGAAGGTTCCGTGCCTTAAACAGTGCTTCTGCGGTGGCTCTGTTGATGACCCGTGCTCCCCATCTAACTGGTGAGGATCTCTGAATTTGGCATGGGTCACCCATCAGAGTCTGGGGGGGGCAGCATCACTGACATGACAGGGTGTCCAGCAAGTGGCGGCAAATCTTGAAGAGTGATTCGTTTCGAAAGCCCATTCATGTGTTGACTATTTAACGTTGCAAAGATGCAGTGCTTAGTTAGAGCTGGTGTTTTCTGGTACTTGGCTCCGGCACTTTAATCTCAATACGGGCACCAATGACAGTTTACCACATGTGGCGCTCTCTTACAAATTTTGAGATGACCAGACAAGCAGTATTAAATCATTCAAAATACGTTAAAACCCAAGAATGTCTGCCAATTTGTATAGCTTTAGATGTCCTGGAGCAGTCAGAATTGCCACACTTGTAGAAGTGAGATGTGTCTTAGTTATGTTGGTACGGTAATTGGCAGTGCTCAGAAGGGGAAAGGGTGATGCAAGCTGCCAGGGCCTCGCGAGAAGGGCCTTGGAGCTGGGAATGAGGGAAACCAACCTCTGAACTAGGTCTGCACTACATTTTCAAAGGAAACTTAACTGTCTCATTTCTGTAAGTCAGAAATGTCCCTGTGCACTTTGTCTTCTTCACTCTCCCTTCGGAAAATCGCTTAAGTAAATGACACCACAGACTCATTTACTGTAATCTATGCGAGCGAGCTCAGAATGCTAATTACAGAGTACTATCACTTGAAGGTTTAATGTTTACCCTAATGCACTGTAGAGACATGTTTTAAAAATAAAAAAAAATAATAAACTCGACTGAGTTGCGTTATTTATTTGTCATCATCACATGACTGGAAGACAGAATGATAGGAAACAGCCATGATTATTCAATTAATATTGCAGAATTGTTTTACAATAAAATGTTTAGGTGACCGGCTTCAGGTAGCCAATTACTAAAGCATTAAGGCGATGCTATGATTAAAAATAATGGTTGATACTATGATTACAAACAATGTTTGATAATTATGTTTCAACAAAAAGCCTTTTCAATATTGTGATAACCCCAATTAATAAAATATGTTATGCTGCGAACCTTTAGAATCATGTTTATCACTGATAATTGCCGCTGTGGCATAGCGTGTCTGTTTTGGGCCCTAGTGCAGGGAAGATGATGGGCCCTTTGACTGCCGTTTCAATGATAAAATGCAGCCATTATCAGGGCTCGATGTGCCTCTCAGGCTTCCGAGTCCCGTTGAACTGCACCCGCTGCACCAAAACAGGATACTCATTGAATTGTGGGGGAGTAAATGGATAGCTGCATCGTTTGAGCTGTTTCAAAGGCACTTTAAAACAAATATTCTGTGTTGAAAGTTTCAAATGGTTCATAGATTTTATCATAAAATATACATTTTAAATCTTGTCGGTTACTCCTATAGCCAAGCATGTATTCTATATCAAAATAGGTGAATCCATTGCTTGATGATGCATTGCAATGGACTGTTTCTTTCCCTTTGTCGTTGAAAGCATTACCTTGGGCATGGTGCAGTAGCGTTACAGTTCCCCTTCATCTGTGAAGGCATTATCTTGAGCACGGTGCAGAGGCGTTACAGTCTCTAGACAGCATTATCAACACTCTACTCAAGTATAAGAGGGAAAGACAGGCTACGAATTCCCCACTGGACAAATGTAACGTGCTTGGTACGTTTGCAAGACAAGTAGCCTCTATCAATGGTTTTCTGAGATTTGGATCAGCACAGATTGTGCCAAAATGAAAGCCATGTGCTTCCTTTGGGAAAGGGAGGCAACCTATAAAGAGATGATAATTCCTTGAGACTTTGAAAGTGTTGCTTGAGGGAACAAAGGAGAGACTCACTTTCATAATTTAGGTGTAAAGGGCTGGATGTGGTTATTCATTTTTGATAAGGTTCTTTGCCTGTCCAAGGTATGGACAATTCTTTTGTGAAGCCACAATAACATTCCCCTTTTACTGAATATGTGAAAGGTAGGTGTCTGCAGGAAGGGATGCAGTTCTCTTGAGGAAAAGCCTGTGGCAAAACTCCAGGAAGGATGGAAAAGGACCCACAGAGTTGTGGTGTGTAGAAGCTCCTTCAATTGAAGTTTCTCTGTAGTAAGGATTCTGACCAGTGAGGCTGCAAGGACATGAAGAATCACAGAAGAAGCAAACATATGGACAAAAATAGAGATTTAGGGGTACTGAACAATGCTAAAAAAATACTAAGGCTGGGTTACAACACAATGACAAGAAAAAGGTCAGTCCTTAAATAGTAAACTAGCAGGAAAAGTAAACAACAAAATGATTACATGACAACTTCTATATTGAAATTGGATAAGGAGCACAGTAACTCTTCCACAAGCCTTCAGACGAGTGATTTCATTCCTCTCCCAGGAAGGCCATGGGATTGCTGGTGAGTCTTTGCATCACCCTACTGGACTACACAGCAGCACAGAGTGGAACCTGAAAGGTGAAGCCTCCTCCAAAGGAAGCTAACACCTGAGACAGTCGAGAACATGCATAGGTCTCAGGATTGTCCTGGTAAGGAAGGCAAAGCTGAGCCTTCTGTCTGCCACCGGTACCTGCTGTGCACCCATCAGCCGTGGCCTTCCTGCAAACGCTGCCTGCCTGCAGTCATGGTGATCAGCTGCAGGGGCAAAAGTAGGGAGGGTTTGTTGTGGTCGTGGACAGTATCAAGTGAACTAAGCAAGGGCCTTGAATACATCGTCTGCACTGACTTTGTGAAGTGCATCGATTTTTTTCTACAATTGGTGGGAGTCTCAGATTCTTTAAGTTCATCATGAGCTTCAGGTCAAAAGAAGGATACTGCAGGATATCCTGACTAGCAACCAGGGGGTGATGGAGGGTGTTGTTCTATTATTTGTGTATGTATTTGTTTTAAGATAAGGAGAAGGCTACTGTCAGAGTATAGGGATGTTGGTGATGTACAAAGAGAGAGAGGAATATACGGAAAGCTACCGATAAGGTGCAAGGCAGCTCCAATGGTCTTCATTTGCTCCACATTAAACGTAAATGGGTATCCTGCAACCAGATGCTGTAGAAGTTTTGCCTCAGAAGGAAATCAGACCATGTTTCACAACACAAACTATTTTTGGAAGGCCCACTCACTATTCCAGCTTAAGACTCCTGAGACATTTATCTGTTTGCTTACATGTAGCTGTGTGCATATGGCTAATAGGATTTACAGTATTCATTTGTTTAACATATGTAACTAAAAATACGTCAATACAGATGTCTATGCAATTCGTGCTTCAACTGAACTTGCTGACAATAATGTTGAGTCACGCCACGAGTCTTGAAGTAATGTACACTTGCCAGTTACGGCATGCTGATTATATTACATGTGAGTGATTATACGTGACTATGTTTGATTTTGTTATGGTACGTTGTGGGAAATGACAATACTGTGGAATCCTCTCTTGAACCCTTATCCCTCCCTTCACATTAGAAATCCAAACTAATTGCTTTAAACATGATTTCAAACTGAGCTATCACTTGCCAGACAGAACGTTGGCCCAATCCTATCTGTTCACGCAGTCAAATACTAGCAGAACATAACCATAAATTTCACCTCCATATACACCATTTGGTTCCTCTGATTTGCCTTATATCTGTTTTACCTTCAACATTTTATCACCTAATAATTGGTGGTCTCGATGTATTGCTGGGCAATGCTCATACTGTACATCTAATGTATTATTCTGTCAGGGCTATTCACAGAGGTAATTTATGCTTTTGAGTACACACATACGTTTACTAACATACTTTTAAGTAACTTTACTACTTTTATATATTCATCATTTAGAAGTGTAGAATCACTCAAAAGTGTAGACGTACATGTCTCTAACCCAGAAACAGGGGGTCTAGCCAAGTTTAAGAGTGTAAACTACTACCGCCAAAAAGGAGCAGTAAGTCCAGCACAACACACAGCCAACCACTGATGCTGCAACAACCCTTTCTTAGAACTTTATGGTGGCTGGCATTTACTCCATAAAAAATAACATTAAATGAAGTTAATTTAAATTCATTTCTTAACTGATTTATTGATGTTTACAATATATATATATATGATAGAAAAGTATGCTGCATGCTAGGAACTTCAGTCAAGTGCCCAAGACAATTGCACTGACACGTTTCAACCCAACTGGGTTTTGTCACAGTTGGTGAGTCACTCAACCTTTCAGTATATATAGTACACCCCCATGTTGCCCTTAATGAGGCATTATAGAACTGAACAATTAAAAATAATACATCTGTATTATTGTACAATGTGTGTGCTACAGGATTATGGTCCAGATGTATCGAACATTTTTGTGATGGAAAATGATCCAATGGGACGTTTACATTCGCAAAAATGCATTTTGGCATGTAACAAGTCCAATTTGCGATTCAGTAACTTGTTACCGAATCGCAAATTGGATTTGCGACTACATACCGATTTGGTATTAGGAAGGGTCATGTCAAGGGTGTCCCTTCCCAATACCGATTCACAGAGGTATGTATGATTGTTTTGGACCGTGAATGCAGTAGCAAAACAATCACAGTTACCACCAATTTCAAATTGTTGGGACCCCTTCCCCTTTGTGAATGCATGCAAAAACATTTTTTAGGAGCAGACAGGACCACTGCCTACTTTTAAAAAAATTGAAAAGAAAACTTTTCATTTTTCTCTTTTAAACGTATCCCATTTACCTTTATCCCCCAGGGTGCCTGGGGCGAGCTGGTTTCGTCCAGGCACACGGTTCCCATGTGCCTGGGATGAGACCAGTTCGTCCTGCTCCCGGCCCATGGGGGGAGCGTTAGCCCTCCCCGTGGGCCTCCCTCCCACAACCCCCCGTCGGAGATGGAAGGGTAATCGCTTCCCCTTCCATCCCCGCCCCTCCCACCCCCCCCCCCCAGTGACGTCTGATGACGTCAGTGCGCAAATCGCGTGCTGACCTCATCAGAGGTCACCTCAGATTGCCCAGAAGAGAAATGCTTTTGCATTTTTCTTCCGACCGGGAGGTGGGGCGGGAGAGACAAGAAAGGAAAGGAAAGACCTTTCCTTTCCTTTCTTGTCTCTCACAGCATTTCTGCTTGCCATCGGGCAGCAGAAATGCCCACTAAAGGCCAGGGAACTTTTTTTGTGTAAATTTCAATAAGGGGAGTGGCCCCTTGGGCAAGGGCCTCTCCCCAGGGGGCCAAATGATTTTTAGTCAATTTCTGCCACAACGGGGGCAGAAAACCACTAGACACCAGGGATATATTTATTTTGTTTATTTTTATTTTTTTATGTGTGGGGAGTGCCCCCTTAGGCAAGGGTAGATATTGTTTTTCAAAATAAGAGGTTGGGGGTATGGCCATACCCCCACCCCAAATAAATGGGGCCAAAGTTGTTCTGCCCACCAGTGGGCAGATTGGGCAATTACCCCCGGGGGACAGAAAGTCTACTTGATGCCATGGAATAAAAAAAAAAACAGTGGGGTGGTGGTCACCAACCAGTATGGGCCTGGTTATGCCTCCACCCAAACTGAAGGGGTAACAGTCTTTCAGCTCTCCCCCACACACTAAAACATCTTATCCCATGGCAAGCAAGAGGACATTTGATTATTTTAGGTTTTGGTTTTACATTTGGGCCATGAGAGCTTGGTAACTCACAAAATCGTCCCACTTGGAATGGTGAGGGCTGCACTTTTTTTTACTTTGGGACGCTGCCATGTAGAAAAATCCACAAGACCTAGCCACATCTGAAAACTAAACATCTGGTTGATTCCAGGGTGGTGTGCTTCACATGCACCCTACCCCATTTTCTTACCCCCAATGCCCTGCAAACCTCCAACTTTGCTGGAAATCACAAATTTTCCCCACATTTTTGTGATGGGACCTTCCGGAATCTGCAGGAATTCACAAAATTCCTACCACCCAACATCGTCTCATCTATAGCGATAAAAATTCTGCTGCACTTGTCAGCCTAAAATGTTTTTTTTTCAAACTGCCCTTTGGGACCTTCTTTGGTTCCCCCTCAATTTCGACATGTTTTTGGCTCTTCCCTGTCACAGGCACTTGGCCCACCTACACAAGTGAGGTATCATTTTTACCAGAGACAGAGGGGAGCGTTGGGTGGTAGAAATTTGTCCCGGTGCGGTGATCCCACACAGAAATGTGGGAAAAATTTGATTTTTTTAGCTAAATTTGAGGTTTGCTGAGGATTCTTGGTAAGAAAACATTGGGGGATCCACGCAAGTCACACCTCCCTGGACTCCCTCGGGTGTCTAGTTTTCAGAAATGTGTGGGTTTGGTAGGTTTCCCCAGATGGCTGCTGAGCCCAGGACCAAAAACGTAGGTGACCCCCCACAAAAACAGGTAGTTTTGTATTTGATAATTTTGATGTGTCCAGATAGTGTTTTGGGGCATTTCCTGTCGCGTGCACTAGGCCTACCCACACAAGTGAGGTATCATTTTTATCTGGAGACTTGGGGGAACGCCGGGTGGAAGGAAATTTGTGGCTCCTCTCAGATTCCAGAACTTTCTGTCACTGAAATGTGAGGAAAAGGTGTTTTTTAAGCCAAATTTTTAGGTTTGCAAAGGATTCTGGGTAACAGAACCTGGTGGGAGCCCCACAAGTCACCCCATCTTGGATTCCTCTAGGTGTCTAGTTTTAAAAAATGCACAGATTTGGTAGGTTTCCCTAGGTGCTGGCTGAGCTAGATGCCAAAATCCACAGGTAGGCACTTTGCAAAAAACACCTCTGTTTTCTTTGGGAAAATGTGATGTGTCCACGTTGTATTTTGGGGCTTTCCTGTCACGGGCACTAGGCCTACCCACACAAGTGAGGTATCATTTTTATCAGGAGACTTGGGGGAGCGCTGGGTGGAAGGACATTTGTGGCTCCTCTCAGATTCCAGAACTTTCTGTCACTGAAATCTGAGGAAAAAGTGCTTTTTTAGCCAGATTTTGAGGTTTGCAAAGGATTCTGAGTAACAGAACCTGGTGGGAGTCCCACAAGTCACCCCATCTTGGATTCCCCTAGGTGTCTACTTTTCAAAAATGTGCAGGTTTGGTAGGTTTCCCTAGGTGCCGGCTGAGCCAGAGGCCAAAATCCACAGCTAGGCACTTTGCAAAAACACGTCAGATTTCAATGTAAAAATGTGACTTGTCCATGTTGCGTTTCCTGTTGCGATCATTAGGCCTACCCATGCAAGTGAGGTACAGTTTCTATCGGGAGACTTGGGGGAACACCGAATAGCAAAACAAGTGTTATTGCCCCTTGTCTTTCTCTAAATTTTTTCCTTCCAAATGTAAGATAGTGTGTAAAAAATATGTCTATTTGAGAAACGCCCTGTAATTCACATGCTAGTATGGGCACCCCGTAATTCAGAGATGTGCAAATAACCACTGCTTCTCAACACCTTATCTTGTGCCATTTTGGAAATACAAAGGTTTTCTTGATACCTATTTTTCACTCTTTGAATTTCAGCAAATTAATTGCTGTATACCCGGTATAGAATGAAAACCCATTGCAAGGTGCAGCTCATTTATTGGCTCTGCGTACCTAGGGTTCTTGATTGACCTACAAGCCCTATATATCCACACAACCAGAAGACTCCAGTAGACATTTTTTTTAAACATCTGTTTATTATTTTCTGCACAGATACTGACAATAAATTCCACTATTGCAGTAATAGGATCTAGCTGATCCGTGATAACATATTACATTAACAACAACTTAGGTCTAATTACATTTCACAGGATTCATCTTCTTTAGTGCACAGCTGAGTCACGAGTTATAAATGGAACTATGGATAGCAGTTTTGACGGAATCTGTTATTCATTCTTCACATTTAGTGTGTGTCGGGGTATATTATGCAATAGTACCTGCTATAATGTATGCTCCGATTGTGTGTTTGTTACTTCCTTGTGGAACGCATGTGTCCTGATCCATTTCCCATTGAAGCCGGTTATGGGAGTGTGCGATCTTGCGTTGTATTTAGGGCCCGTCGGCATTTCCTCCTTAACCCAGCGATTTTAACCCTTGCTGTTTTCTGGGTCAGTATCAGTCTGTTTGTGCATTCACAGTGGGTGTATTCTATATGACTATTTCCCGCATGTGCGGGGCTGTGTATGGGATATCCTCTTCTCACGGTCTTATGGTATTGTTGGGTTTCATGGTGGACGCTCGTCATTTTTTACCTCCAATTTAGTGACAAATGTTTCCCAGGCATCACATCCAGTGTGTGTCTGACCTTCGTCTAGTAACTTACGTAATACTTGATGTTCTGTGCGTGCCCAGCGCAGTATCAAGGCCCGCCATGTTTTCAAATCTGGTGCTTTAGGGGCTTTCCAGTTCATAGCAATCAATCTTTTGTACATTATGAGTGCTAGGTCTGCAAACCTATGAGTATATCTGTGCTTTTTTTCCCTTATCCTAACTCCCAGTAAGCAGGAGCCGGGGTCCAGCAGGAATAAATGGTCCGTTATCTCTGAGATGTCAGCCACTACCCCCCGCCATTCCACCTCCAGGGGACCACACTCCCAAACCATATGATAAAAATGGGCCGACAGGGAGCCGCAGGGAGGGCAGAGAGGGTTAGACCCAGGGAACATGCGCCTCAGCCGAACAGGTGAGAGGTACGTCTGGTGTGTATAATTGAATTAGGTGTACCGGAACCTGGGGTTTCTTGACACCCTTTGGGTGTTGTACAGGGACTGCGACCACTCTTCGGGTGATAGCTGGTTCGGTAGAACAGCATTCCATTGGGCCCTTACGTTCTCTAATCCATTTTCAGGGAATCTGTTTAAAACTTTATATAAATTTGTTATGACTTTAGTTTGATTGTCATATAGCAACATGTGGTGTAGTGCGGGGGAGATAGTTGGTTCCCGGTCGGCTGATGACCACGCCTTCTTAGTTAAGTGGCATATAGAATAATATGCTATAAATTGCCCTGGTCACACTCCAGTAAGGTCTTTTATGGATTCAAATGACATTAGTACTCCTTCCTCAAAGCAGTCTCCTACTGTTAATATCCCCGCCTCTGCCCAAACAGTAGTGGAGTACATTCCAGATATCTTACCCTTTCCCGGGTTTTGTCCTAGAGGGATGATGGGGGAGTATGGGATCGCCAATCGGCCCTTTTGTATATGCCGTGTCCAACATTCATGTGCAGCTATCATTAATGGATTACCGGAGGCCCCTTTCACTAAAGTGTTCGACAGCCATCTAATCAGCGGCACCCCATGCAGCTGTGTCCTGATCCATGTGGATTCTGCTGATTCGGGTTTGTGTATCCAATTTAGTATCCATTGCAATTGCGTGGAAGCAAAGTACAGTTCAAAGTTGGGGGCACCCAGTCCGCCCTCACCTAATGGACGATGCAGGGTAGCAAGTGCCACTCTGGTCCTGCCCCCTCCCCATATAAGTCCCAATAGTACTGTGTTTAATTCACGGAAAAAGCTTTTAGGCACTGCAACCGGCAATGCTGCAAAAAAGTAGAGAAGTCGGGGAAGTAATAACATGTTTGCTATCGCCACTCTGCCTAGCGGCGATAGTGGCAGTGAGCACCAGAAGCACAGGGACCCCTTCATAGAGTTCAGAGCACGCCCCAAGTTGCCGTCCCTCCTAGGTATTTGAATGTATCAAAGCACCATCTCAAGCGTCCCGCTGGAGCAGTCTCCCTATTCTCCGTAGGCCATTCAGTCAGTGGGAACCCACATGACTTATCCCAGTTCACCACCAATCCTGATATTCTCCCATACTCTTCCAGTAGGGATATCACCAAATGCATTGTTTCACCCCACCTCCTCACGTATATCAATGCATCGTCCGCATATAGCGAGACAATATGGCGGATTCCATTTCTGAGCACTCCCCATTGCTCCCCCACCACTGGCAGCCTAGACGCCAATGGTTCCATCGCAATGGTGAACAACAAGGGAGACAGTGGACACCCCTGCCTGGTGCCCCTGCCGATAGGGAAGCTGTTGGACACAATGCCTCCTGTTTTCACTCAGGCCCTGGGTTCAGCATATAATGTTTGCACCCAGAGTATGTAGCTAGGACCAAACCTCATACTCTGCATAGTTGCAAACAGGTAGTCCCACCCCAATGTGTTGAATGCTTTCTCGATGTCTAATGACATCGCCACATTATCGTGTGCCCTCGAAGGAGTGTCCCCCATGATGCTCAGCAGCCTGCGGATATTCACAAATGTATTGCGTTTTGGAATGAAGCCATTCTGGTCTTTGTGTATTAAGGTATGTACTATGGGAGCCAGCCAGTTTGCCAGTATTTTACCTAGAATTTTGCAATCTAGGTTTAGGAGCGAGAGCAGTCTATAAGACTTAACATCTGTAGGGTCGCGACCCTGCTTAGGAAGGACCACTATCAGTGCTTCTCTTTGTGTAGGCGGGAGTAGCCTGCGGGACCACGCGCTTCAAACACCACTAGAAAGTGTGTATTCAAATGTTTTGAGTAAGTGGTGTAGTACTCTATTGGCAAGCCATCTATTCTTGGTGCTTTGTTCCTGGACATCTGTGCTATGGCCGCCTCTAGCTCTTCCATTATTAGAGGAGCCTCCAATGTCTCTTTATCTGATTGTGACAACTGTGCTAAGAGCACCCCTCTGAGAAAAGACCCCAATTGTTGGGTAGTGCATACTGTCTGTCCCCTGCATAAGCCTGTATAATAGTCCTCAAACGCTTTATTGATTGCTTCTTGACTGGTGGCCATAGTTCCATCAGCCAGGCGTATAGTCCCTATAGGAGCTTGTTGGCGGTCCTCACGGAGGAGCCATGCCAGCAGTCTCCCCGATCTGTCTCCTTCTGTTTGTAATTGCCTCAAGTTGTAGTTGTAGTCATGACGGCAGAGCCTTAAATCTGCCTCATCATATTTTGTGCGCATGTCTCTTAGGGCCATATGTAGCAAAGGTTTTTACCCATTCTGTGTCTATGGGAAAAAGTGTTCGTACATATGGCCCTTAGTTCTGTGTATGGTGCCTCGTTTTGTGCCACTGCGACTTCCAAATTTCTCATCTCTTTTTCCAGTTTGGCGACATCAACATGAAGGGAGCGCCTCACCCCCCAATTGGCTGATAGACAGTAACCCCGGACAATGACTTTATGTGCATCCCACTCCATCGCTCTTATGTCTGTAGAATCCCTATTTATTTCCCAGTACTGTCTTATGGTTGTGTTCAATTCCTCCCTCAAAGCCTGGTCCTGGAGGGCCGCCACCTGTAATCCCCAAGTGGGGATTGTGGAGTGTCTCCTTCCCCACCGTAGTGTCAGCATGAGCGGAAAGTGATCAGATAGCGTTTTGTCCAGGTATCCAGTGTCCTTAGCTAGGGAGCATATGTCAGGGGTCCCCATATAATGTCTATTCTAGTGTATAGCTTGTGGGGGTGCTGAGTAGAACGAGTATTCTCGTTGCGCTGGGTGACCTATGCGCCAGATATCGTATAGTCTCATGTCTCCCACCCATGTCAACAGTGGACCAGTGGCGCTCCCATGTGGTAGCCCTTTCGGGGTGGGATTGATCGATCGAGTACCATATCCGGTGTACTATTAAAATCCCCCCCCCACACGGCCGGCGCTTCAGGATTAACTAGCAATGCTGATGTCAGTGTGCGCAAAAAATCAGACAGGGCACTGTTAGGGGTGTAGATCCCTATTATCGTGAGTTGTCTGCCATCTAGTTGCCCCTCTATTACCACATATCTGCCCCCTTGATCTATTCTATATGTGTGTTGGACATACAGTACCCCTTGTGCTATCCACACCAATACCCCCCTAGAATAGGCCAAGTATGATGTGCCCATAATCTGTCCTCCCCAACGCCCCCTTAATGCTTTCAGATCGGCCTCCAATAGGTGGTCTCTTGTAGGATGGCAATATGTATCCCCTGGCGCTTAAGGCGGGCATGAATGCAGTGTCTTTTGCCCTGTGCCGCCATTACCCGCACGTCCCACGTAACTATGTTGTATTCATGCATAGCGTGGTTTGCAATCTGCGCCATATTTTGTTGTAGGGTATTCGTGTATGTGTCGTGATCTGGACTACAATTTTGCCCCAGGTTATTCCGTTCCATTTCTGATTTTCAATATAGACTAACAGCTGTGACAAAATATCTCTTAATTTAGAAAGACCTAATAAACATGGGAAAATACATTCCCACCCACCCCAACTAATCCCCAACAACCATGCTGAACTTGCATTGTTCTAACCGCCGTCTGTAGTAGCAAAATACACAACACACTTCTAACAATGAAAAACTGTATCCATATGGATACCTTCTGGGGAGGCACATTGACATTTGGAGGTGGCCCTTATAAGGGGCCCCCACCCGTGAAACAAAAAGATTACTCATGTCGGCGCCCCCGGAGTGCTGGCCTCTCTAACACCATGAGTTCAATATTGTAAGTTACTAGTATATAAAAAAAGAGAGCTATTCAGCTAATATTTATGTAGAGAGGCAGTGTCCTTCTTGTTTTGCCTAGTCCCTCGGTTCAGGCGCTCCACTGTACTGTCACGGAGCTCGTTGAGGAATGAGACATTTCCACCATTCACTCCTCTGACCATCACAATGCGTCCGCGGATCTGGGTGTGAGCTTCGGGCCCGTAGCGCCTCCAGTATCGTCGAATCGGAACTAGCTGAGTCCGAATCTGTATGATCATTTAGATTAGTCCGTAGGGCACCGAAGGGGTTCTGTGTGTGCAAGGTCGCTTCCTTCAACACCTTCACTCTCTCAGGCACTGCTTGTTTTTCGGAATGTTGGGCCTTTGAGCGTTTCCTGGGTTTCCTCCGTGCCGGTGAAGTAATCCATGCGTCACCATCCCCGTTCCTTCCTGGGGCTGTGCCAAACCTTTGGCGTGCAACCATGTCCAAGCATCTTCAGGGGTGGTGAAAATGTGTGTTCAATGATCTGAGATAACTCTCAATTTAGCAGGGAACATCAGGGCATATTTAATGTTGTGCACACGGAGGCGTTGTTTGATTTTCATATAGGAATTGCGCTGTCTCTGTACTTCTTGGATGAAGTCCGGGTAGGCAGTGATAGAAGAGCCCTCATGTTGAATAGGGCCTTTGCTGCGGAAGTGTTGCAGTATTGCGTCCCTGTCCCTGCAATTCAGAAATCTTGCTATCAACGGTCTAGGCTGCAGCCCTGGAGCCGGTTGTCTCCCCAGAACTCTGTGTGCTCTTTCCACAGAAAAAAACTTTAATGGGGCGCCGTGCAGTACTTCTTTGATCAGCCATTGCTCCAAGAATAATTCAGAGTTTTGTCCTTCCGATCTTTCGGGGAACCCCAAAAAGCGGACGTTGTTGCGACGGGACCTACCTTCTGCTTCCTCAGCACGTCGCCATAGGACCTTCACCTCGGAGTCCAAGCGTTGGATTTGTTTCTGGTTCTCTATTGCCAATGGGTTTAGCCCACTCATTGTATCCTCTACTATTCCGACTCTTTCTGTCAGATTGCGGTGGTCCACCCTTAGTAGATAGGGGTCCTGGGATACTGTGTCAATTCTATTTTCTAGTGAGGATTTGGTGTCCATATTCACCTGCAGGGTTTTTTGGAATTGAGTCGAGTGGGCTTGCAGCGTGTTTTCTAGGAATTGTAGACTAGGCATTGTTTGCTGCTCACCTGGTGTCATAGCGGGTGCTGATCGCTCCTGGGCTTTGGCTGTCTTGGATTCCCCCGCCATGCCCTCCGTTCAATGTCACTCCACTGTGATTTGGGTCAATGTTCCAATGTGTATTTTGTGCATTAATTTCCCCGGAAGACCTGCTCCTCCAGTCCAGCGTAGAGTCACTTCGTGCAGGCCCCCCTGCTTCGCATTCACAAGAGACTCTGCAGTTATAGGGGGCTCGTAGCTCGACAAGCTCCCTGTTGATCTTTTCGTCCCCTTCCCTTTTTTGCTTGGTAACAACAGCAGCCAACGTGAAGGCCAATGTTCCTGTCAGACTGCCCTCTCGTTAGTTTAATTTGTGTCATTGGGGGGAACAGTGTCCCAGTTCGGAGGACAAATCTCCCTTTTCAGCTCCTATGAGGGCCAGTGCCTGGGCACCATCCATCCAGACCCGGTAGCCCGATGTCTCCACTCCGGGGCCCTGATTTAATGAGTGTGTTTCCCGCAATCCCCCCACTGCCAGCGAGGGATGAGGGGCGTGTGTCGGCCCCCTCACCGAACCCAACCATCCACTAACCACACTCCACCAAAGTCCGCCGACCTCAATTTCTCTGGGCACCTCAAGTCTTCTGGATCCACCCCTCGGCCTCCCTCTTAGCGCGAGGCCCCGGCTCCGTCCGCCAGCAAGGCCTCGCCTGGCCTGTAGTTCCGCTGGGACACGCTCGTCCCACCAAGATCCTTCTCTGCTCCTCTAGTAGCTCCACAGGGGCTCAGCTGGTCTGCGCCTGCATTCAAAACTCCTCCGGAAGCGCCAAGCAGGATTTATTAGTGGGCCCAGGACAGAGCCTACGTTTCAGACACCCATCGCGGCCGCCATCTTGGCCACGCCCCCCAAGACTCCAGTAGACATAACTGTATATTGCTTTTGAAAATCTGACATGGCAGGAAAATGTTACAGAGTAAAACGTGGAGAAAAATGGCTGTTTTTTTCACCTCAATTTCAATATCTTTTTTATTTCAGCTGTTATTTTCTGTAGGAAACCCTTGTAGGATCTACCCAAATTACCCATTGCTGAATTCAGAATTTTGTCTACGTTTCCGAAATGTTTAGCTTTCTGGGATCCAGCATTGGTTTCAAACCCATTTCTGTCACTAACTGGAAGGAGGATGAAAGCACAAAAAATCATAAAAAATCGGGTATGTCCCAGTAAAATGCCAAAATTGTGTTGAAAATTGGGTTTTCTGATTCAAGTCTGCCTGTTCCTGAAATCTGGGAAGCTGATGATTTTACCACTGCAGACTCTTTGTTGATGCCATTTTCAGGGAAAAACCACAAGCCTTCATCTGCAGCACTTTCTTTCCCTTTAAAAAAAAAAAAAAAAAAAACTTTTGCTGGATTTTGGCTAATTTCTTGGTCTCCTTCAGGGGAACCCACAAACTCTGGGTACCTCTAGAATTCCTAAGATGTTGGAAAAAAAGGAAGCAAATTTGGTGTGGATAGCTTATGTGGGAAAAAAGTTATGAGGGTCTAAGCGCGAACTGCCCCAAATAGCCAAAAGAAGGCCTGGCACCTGAGGGGGAAAAGGCCTGGCAGCGAAGGGGTTAAGGACAACGTGCTGCATTAAAAAAAAAAAAAAAGATTGCTTTATTGAAAAGCAATCACAGACATGGTGGGTGTAGCCATTCATAATGGGTGGCAAATTGCGACCTACCTCATGAATATTGATAAGGTAGGTCCATTTGCGAGCCCTTGTGAATCACTATATGAAACTCCTAGAGTTTCATACATTTCAATAGCTATTACTTAATTGTGATTTGCAAAACAATTGAAATTTGGTAATCGCTATTGTAAAGAATGATAAATCTGGTATAATATGTTTTGTGTGATGATTATTGCACATGCTGTGATATGGGTTGTAGGTCATAAAAGTCATTGGCATGATATTATTATTAACATGTAGTGTAACTAGTGTTAAGTTGAGTGTGCCATGGTGTAGTGGTGAAGTGAGTGTAGTTCAATTATATATTAACTATACTGTACACAATTGTGAACTTTCACTAAAAAACACAATATGGTTATATCTGAAGTCGAGCACATGTCAGTCCCAATGTAGTTTTACAAATGTACAACAAGTTCCTCATCATTATTGAGCCCAAAAAAGCTTTGGTCCTCAGCTGAATAATATATTTCAATTCCATTTGTCACAAAGTTAATGTACAATTGCCACCTTGCTCTTGACAGGGATCATGTCAATGCTCTAGTACTTTAGTGTCTTCCAATGATTTTCATGGCATTGAACCAGATGTTTAGTGACAGTATATGCCATGTATTTGTTCTTTACTTGTGTTCAAGTGTGGATCATACTGGCTATATGTTTGTGTCCACATGGGCATATACAAAGTCTTGAGAGCTCCAAGTGATCCTGTGCTTTATTTGAATTGGTTGATTGTGTTGATCTAGAATACTTCATTTATTCATCCCAATTTTGCATGCTCTGAAGGAGTTGCACTTTTTTAAACCTGATTGTAGATCATCCAGTCACATTTATGTTGTTTGATCGGTGAAGTGGCTTCTCATTAATTCATCCTTTTGTGATGGCACATTCCTAAAGGTGACTTGTGGTTTGTTTCCCAGCTGTGTGATAATGACCGGGTCTTTAGCAATCAGATGCCAGTGATTGTTGAATATATTATGGACCTCATTACTTTCTTTGCTGTATGTTAAGGTTAATCTTAATTGTGTGGATTTGTTACTATCTTGAATTTGTTTCTGTTTATGCACTAAAGTTTCCAAGCAGAGTTTGTACTGACTCTTTTAAGTCTTGTTATGAGATCTCTTTGTTTGTAGCCCCTTTGGTGGAGTCTATTAGCAACTTCCAGATTTTTGACTTGTGTGTCCAGGTCATATGAACAGTTTCATCTCAGTCGTATAAGTCCTCCACACAGTATGTTCTTGATTAATGGTTTAGGATGGAAATGTATTCTAATGAAGATGCTGTTGGTTGCAGTTTCTTTTGTAAATAGTGTTGTTTCAATGATATCATCTTGTACATAAACAGAGATATCTAGGAAAGTGACACAAGCATTGCTTACTGAGCATTTAAGTTGTAAGCTAAGGTTGCTGCTGTTCAGATGTCCAAGTATAACATTAAATCCCCTTTGGTACTATTTCATAATAAAAACAAATCATCGCTACATCTTAGCCAAAGAATAGTTTTATCCAGTGCTTTGCTGATAATCTGCCTCATGCATATTCCTTCTCCCACCATCCCCTGGGGGTAAGATTAGCGTAATTTGGAGAAAAGAAGTGTCCATGGCCACACAGTTGATGGTATAGTTCATGACTGAATATAAACACATTGTTTGTAAGGCACATTCTAACAATAGTTGGAAGCATTTTTGTGTGTTGCCATTCTTCAATGCTACGATGTTTCAAGAAATAGTTAGAGGCATTGAACCCCACCTCATGATGGATCGAGGTGTAGAAAGATCGTTATCTGTAAAAAGTCACTGTTCCATGTAATGTCACTTAAGATTCTTATGAAGTCTCCTATATTTTTGATTTGTGAGGTCGGTGTTGGACAATAGGTGCCAGGAAGTAGTCAACATATGTGTATATATTTTCACATAAAGAGTCACATCCCAATACTGTAGGCCTACCGGGGGGTTTGAGTAGGATCTTTTAAATCTTTGGTAGGAAATACATTATCGATATTTTAGGATGTTCATTGATCATGAATTTGTATTCATCATCATCAATTAAGGTGTCATCTAGCCATATCTTTATTTTTTCATTAAGATCCATTTAGATATTTGGTGTAGTTTGTATTGTTTTGTAGTTTTCTGAGATCTAATCCTTTTTATCGTGAAGGACAAAATTACCCCCATTGTCTGCCAGTTTTATGATGATTATGTCATTGTTCATAAGGTATTTGAGTTCTGAACATTCCTTTTGGATCATATTTTCTATTTTTCTAGGGTGTCTTATTTTATCCCCATCTGCAATCACAGCCTCCAAGAACATTTCTATTTTATTGCCTGGTGAAAGAGAGGGCCACTATCTGGATCTGCTTTTTAATTGACTCTGTTTTTGTTTGTATATGTCAATATCTAACTCTTCCAGAATTTCAGTTTTTGTCATTTGATTGTCTTCCAAAGTATGCACGAGACCAAATACGTTTTTATGTTAGGTATTTGTTCTATACATAGACCTGATGTATTCCACTTAGAACTAATGTTGCATGATGGTTTTGGTTTAGATGCATGTACTGTGGCCAGTTTTACTTTTCAAATTAATTTATATATGTCTAATATAATTTAAGGTTAGTCAATATCTTGTTCTGGGCAAAAGGAAAGGCCTTTATTAAGTACTTTTTATTCATCCATTGTGAGGGTGTGATTAGATAGATTGGCCACCATATTAGATTCTGTATCCGTTAGTTTTTCTTGAGATTGCTCAGAAGGTATTGTTTTGTTTAGATTTGATCTCCTTGTTTTTCTGATTCTCATCGATTGCCTCGGCCATGGCCTACGTACTCGCCCCCAGTCCTCATAGCAAATGTAAATATTCATCCATAATTGTAATCCATTTCATCCCTCACAAATGTCTTTCTTTTGCATTCTTGTATTTCTCCTTCATATATATCAGGGCTGATTTCCATTTCTTTTCTCATTTTGGCTCATCTTTGGTAGGATTTGATGTGAGCCTCTCCTCCATCTCTTTGATAATTTTATGCAAATCATCTAAGTACATTTTGGCATGCTCAATCAGAATTTTTATCATGTTAAATAAACATTGCATTTGACTTTCTCCCCAATCATGGAGCAATTCTGGTTTAGCGCCTGGATTTGTGGGCATCATGATAATTCTTAGACCTCTAGGCACTCTGTTTACTTCAATGTATTTTTCCAAAGGAATTATTTCTCAACTTTTATTAAACTCTTTTTAGGGTCGATCATGCAAGCACTCTGCCCCTGTTGTAATCTCTCTGTGGGCTTTTAACCAGGTCCATGTCAAGCCCATCACTTCCATTGGTTAGTGGGCTTGCTTTTTAAAATTCACTTGATTTTTTTGTGAAAGGCATGCATACGTCATGCCTTTTCCAGTGTTTGGCCCTCCTCGAGAGCTCCGGTAAACTACTGAAAACATATGAAGCTCCGTGTTTCCAGAATGCCTTCTAGACTACTTTTTATTTTGATTTCCTATACAGCATGATCTCTCTGGGCAGTAATCGAGCGGTTTGCATTACATCCACCCTGTTACTTGAATGACTGCGAGCAAACTTCTGTTAGCTTTTGTGTGTCTCCTTCACGCTCATGGTGGCCATTGGCTTGCTTATGTGAAACTGTTTTACTTTTCATTTTCAGTTTATGTGGCAAGAAAAGTCTGGTTATGAGTTTACAATGCTAATAGCGCTAACTTGAGCAAATGCGAGACCCATTGCATTATAAATGCTTGTTTATTCATGCATTCTATTTAAAAAAGCAATTGTTTCAAAGGTGCCTCTGCTCTAATTTTATTGGTCCCTTCTCTACCATTATCAGTACATCCCTTAGAATGAAACAATGTTGGCACTTTGTTGGTCTGTTTTACTTTTTTGGCCTCCTTTATGTAAATAGTCCTATATCTGGTTGTTAGATATACATGTGGTTTTTTGTTCACTCTACATGGTCTAAATTTTAATTGTTGTTTAGTGCAGCAAGGATGTATGGCCCGATTAAGAAGAAGCTGTGGACATGGCTCACAATGTCTGGCCACAATTATCAAAATGTTGTTTTTAGACACGTTATGTTGGTCAATTTATCAACAATATCTTTGGCACTCCCCACGATGCTATGCCCTTTTAGGCTATTTGGGATTGTTTGCACTTAGGCCCCCCTAACATTTTGTCCATGGAAGCTATCCAAGCAAAATTTTCATCCTTTTTTTTCCAACATCCTGGGGATTCTAAAGGTACCCAAGGTTTGTGGATTCCTTGGTGGGGCCTGAGAATTTGGCCAAAATACAGCTAAAACTTTTTTGGGGGGAAAAAAGGGAAAAAGGTGCTGCAGAAAAAAGCATCCTTTTTTTCCCCTGTAAGTGGTATCAATGACAGGTTTGCGGTGCTGAAATCTCCATCTTCCCAGAACAGGCAGACTAGAACCAGAAAACCACATTTTTCAACTCAGTGTTGGCATTTTACTGCGACATACTCAATTTTTCCTATTTTTTTGTGCTTTCAACCTCCTTCCAGTTAGAGACAGAAATGGGTATGAAACCAATGGAGGATCCCAGAAAACTATACATATCTGAAAAGTATTTAAAATTCTGAATTCAACCAGGGGGCATTTGTGTACATCCTTCAAGGTTTTCCTACAGAAAATAGCAGTTGAAATTTGTTTTTAAACGTTGAGTTGAAAAAAAACCCTTTTCATTTCTGTCTACATTTTCATCTGTAACCTTTCTATCTGTGGCAGATTTTTGAAAGCAATATACTGTTCACTGGGTCCTTCTGGTTGAGTGGATCTATAGGGCTTGTAGGTTCACTGTGAACCCAAAGCACTCAGAGCCAATAAATGAGCTGAACCTTGCAATGTGTTTTTATTGTGTTCAGGGTATACAGCAATTCATTTGGTAAAATATCAAGAGTGAAAACTAGGTATCAAGGAAACCTATGTATTTTCGAATTGGGCACAAGATATCAAGTTTAGAAGAAGTGGTTAGTTGCACACCTCTGAACTTGGGGGTACCCATACTAGCATGTGAATTGCCTGGAATTTCTCAAAATGACTTCTTTATTACACACTGTCTTACATTTGGAAGGTGCAAATGCAGAGAACGTCAATTGGTAATAACAACTGTTCTGCTATTCTGTGTTCTCCCAAGTCTCCCAATAAATATGGTACCTCATTTCCCCACTGAAAACTGACTTGTTTTTTGCACAGTGCCTAGCTGTAGATTTTGGGCTCTAACTCAGCCGGCACCTAGGGAAACCTAGCAAACCTGTACATTTTTGAAAACTTGGCACATAGGAAATCCAGGATGGGGTGACTTGTGGGGAACTCACCAGGTTCTGTCATGCAGAATCCTTTGCAGACCTCAAAATGTGTCTAAAAACAACACATTTTCCTCACATTATGGTGATGTTCTGAAATCTGAGGAGAGCCACAAACGTCCTTCAACCCAGCATTCTCCCAAGTCTCAGATACAAATAGTACCTCACTTGTATGAGTAGGCCTACTGCCCTGTGATAGGAAATGCCTCCAAATGCAATGTGGGCAGATCACATTCTTCCACTGACAAATTATGTGTTTTTTGCAAAGTGTCTAGTTGTTGATTTTGAACTCTAACTCAGCCGGCACCTAGGGAAACTTAGCAAGCCTGTACATCTTTAAAAACTAGACAGGTAGTGGAATCCAGTATGGGGTGACTTGTGGGGCTCTCACCAGGTTCTGTCACCCAGAATCCTTTGAAAACCTCAACATTTGTCTAAAAAACATGTTTTCTTCACATTTTGGTGATGCAAAGATGTGGAATCTGAGCCACAAACTTCCTTCCACCTAGCATTCCCTCATGTGTCCTGATAAAAATGGTACCTCATTTGTGTGGGTAGGCCTAGTGTGCATGTCAGAAAATGCCCTCAAACACAACGTGGACACCTCACATTTTTCCACTGAAAAATGACACCTTTTATGCAAAGTACCTAGGTGTCTATTTTGGGCTCTAGATCAGTCGTCACCTATGGAAACCTAGCAAAGCAATACATTTTTGAAAACTCGATACTTAGGGGAATCTTGGATTGGGAAACTTGTGCAGCTTTCACCAGGTTTTGTAACCTAGAAGCCTTGGCAAACCTCATATTTTGTCTAAAAATCACATTTTCCTCACATTTCAGTGATGCAAAGTTCTGGAATCTGAGGAGAGTCACAAACTTCTTTCCACCCAGCATTCCCCCTAGTCTCCAGATAAGAATAGCACCTCACTTGTGTGGGTAGGCCTAGTGCCTGTGACAGAAAATGACTCAAAACATAATTTGGAGATGTCAAAATAACCTATCATAAAAACAACCTGGTTTTGCAAGGGGGTAATCTCGGTTTTTGGTCCCGGCTCGGTGGCCGTCAAGAGAAAACTACCAAACTGAGACATTTCTGAAAACTAGACACCCTGGGAAGTCCAGGGAGGTGTGGCTTGTGTAGATCCTTCAACATTTTATTCCCTAGAACCCCTCGCAAACCTCAAATTTAGCAAAAAAAATCACATTTCTGTGTGGGATCTCTGCGCCGGCAAACATTTCCCACCAACCAACATTCCCCTTGGTAACCCAAAAAAAATAATACCCCACTTGTGTGGGTGGGCCAAGTGCCTGCAACAGGGAAGGACCAAAAACATGTAGAGATTGAGGGGGCACCAAAGTGTTCTCATAAGCTCAGTATTTTTATAAGTTTTTAGGCTGACTCTGCTTTGGGTACTCACACAAGTGAGGTATCATTTTTATAAGGAGGCTGAGGGGAACGCTGGGTGTAAGGAAATTAGGGCCTGCACAGTGATCCCACACAGAAATGTGATGAAAACGTGAGTTTGCAGGGGATTCTGTGTAAGAAAACTATGGAGGATCCACGCAAATTACTCCCTGTAGTCCCCCAGGTGTCTGGTTTTCAGAAATGTTTGGGATTGGTACATTTCCATAGATGGCTGCCAAGCCCTGGGCCAAAACTGCGGGTACCCACTTGCAAAAGCACATTGTTTTGTTACAGATAGGAGGCCACCTGCATTTTTGGTCCCGAGCTCTGCAACCCTCTAAGGAAACCTACAAAACCCAGACACTTCTGAAAACTAGACACCTGGAGGAGTCCAGGGAGATGTGGCTTGCTTTGATCCCCCAAAGTTTTCTTACCCAAAAACTCAACAAACCTCAAATTTAGCTAAGATGACACACGTCCCATGCAGAAACGTTGCGTGATCAACACACCAGCACACATTTCCTACCACTCAACCTTTCTCTCAGTTTCCCAATAAAAATGATAACTCACTTGTGTGGGTGCCCGAAGCAGTTAGTCTAAAATGTATAAAATGAAAACTGAAGGAGAACCAAAATAGGTCCAAAAGTGCAATCTCCACATTTGTGGGGGTGCCCAAAGAAGAGTCAGCCTAAAAATGTATAAAATCAAAAACTGAGGGGGAACCAAAGTGGGTCCAAACGGGCAATTTACATGTTTGTGGCCCATCTCTGTTGCAGGCACTTGGCCCACCTACACTTGATTTCTGGGTAAGAAAACGCTGGCGCATTCCACGCAAGCCACACTGACAGCCAAGCGCCAGTCCACACACACTGCCAGCCAAGCGCAAGTCTACACAAACCACCGGCAAAATACCAGTACGTACACAGCCATCCAAACACCAGTACATGAAGACCGTTAACTAAACTTCAGTTCACACACACATAAACTTTCCTTGGTATCTAGTGGTTTTTTGCCCCCTTCAGGGGCAGATGAGTCTAAAATATTGCTGATCTGCCCCCAAGAGGGTCAGAAACAGCCATAATGTGCACCCAAAAAAGGGAAGCAACACTTGCCCATGGGGCACTCCCTGACATGCCCATAAACATATCACTTGTGCCTTGTGGACTTTCTGGCCCCCTTAGAGGGCAGATCTGGTGTAATAACTGCTATCTGCCCCCTCCTGGGGGGGACAGAAAGACTGTGCCTAATTTCTTGGTAGTGGGGGCATTGGTAAGCCCATTCTGGGCAGCCCCCAACCCTACACAAAGGAAAACAATAGTCGCTGGTGTCTCTAGTGGGCAGATCGGGGGTAATAATAACCCTCATCTGCCTCCCGGGGGGCAGGAATACTGTGCCCCATTTGTGTTTGGGAGGGTTGGAGGCATTGACATACTCTTTCTGTACGGCCCCCATCCCTACGTCTAAAAAAATCCCTGGTGCCTAGTGGGCTTTCTGCCCCCCGGCTGACAGATTGGGGCTACTGCCTTGTATGCTCCCCCCAGGGAGGCAGAAATGATTTGGTCCCCATTTATAAGGGGTGGAGGCATGGTCATGCCGATGGTGGGCAGCCCCCACTCCTCTTTTATTAAAAAAAATCCCTGGTGTCTAGTGGGCTTTCTGTCCGCCAGGGGAGGCAGAAAGACTGTGCCAAATTTTGGGAGGGGTGGGGAAATTACAAACCCCATTTAGGGCACCCCCCACCCTTGCATGTATTTAAATAATGAATCCCTGGTGTTTAGTGGGTGGATCTATGCTAGAGGATCACCCTTCTGCAGTGATCCGCAAGCAGGGATCCACTGGGGAAGGGTACCATTGGAAAGGGGAGATTACCCCCTTCCAATGATACCTTTCCTGTCTGTCTAGGTACTAGGGGGCTGAGATAGTCCCCGGAGCACCGAGGCAGGGAAAGCGAAATGAGCCAATTAGCTCATCTCACTTTTGTTTTCAGTGAAATGATGTCAGCATGGCGTGTGCAATGCTCGTCATTTCACTGAAAACCAAAGACAGCCTCGGGAGGTGGGAAACAAGTTCCCCACCTCCCAGGGCTGTTTTTGCAGAAAGGAAATCCCTCTGGTACCTGCAAGTTCCCCACCTCCCAAGTCTGTTTTTGCAGAAAGGAAATCCCTCTAGTACCTGCAGTAGGGGAATTTCTTGCTTGTGTGCCAACGACAGAACTGTTCAGTCCTCAGCACATGAGCACTGTGACTGAGTACGGAACCGTTCTGTCCTCTGCATGGAAGGGGTTAAGTATTTCAGCTCATGATTGTGATTAATTTGTCTTCTTATATCAGAAGGTTGCTGTAAATGCAGCTCTTTTGTTTGAACACTTTGGGCCTCATTATGACCTTGGCGGAGGTGATTAGTCCCTTCCAAACGTGAAGGATATCCCGTCCACCATATTACAAGTTCCATTCTATTCTATGGAACTTGTAAAACGGCATGGGATATCCGTCACTTTTGGGACTGAGTAATCCCCTCCGCCAAGGTCGTAATCAGGCCCCTTGTTTATGTTCTCACATTGAGTTATATATATTTTGTCTTTCAAAATGTTGATTTGCGGCAAGGGTTGCCGACAGTTGTGTTTGCATTAGTTTTGAAGACAACATCAATGTAGATTAAACGTAATAGAGAAGTGAGATGTTTGTACTGTGTCATGATCTGTCTCATTATAATATGGCAGATAACCAAAAGCATGACTTGTTTTTATTATAATTATTCAAGTACAATTTTGCCATGATGATATTAGGCATGATTCATTTCTTTAAATGGGCCGGTACTGTCCGGTACTGAGTACCGGCACTTTTTTATTTTGAGAGGGCGAGTACCGGCACATCTGAAGAAAAACGTAATACTTTTAATTGGAGAGTACCGGCACTTCTCAGAAACAAGCAGGTACTCTGATAGAGAGTACCTGCACTTCTCAGAAACAAGCAGGTACTCTGATAGAGAGTACCTGCACTTCTATTTTTCCATTTAAAGCACTGGGCATGAATTGAGTTGTTAATTGTCTTTTTGTTAATGAGCTCCAAGCCACTTCAGTGTAGCCTGAGGAGTTTGCAATGGTACCGTGCATTGAAACAATGTTGCAGCTAGTTCGTTTGAGGTTGCTATTAGCATGGCTTCCTGTTTTTTTGCCTTTTGTTTAAAAGTGATATCATGGCGCACTAATTCAATTCAAACTCATCCACTTTGTAGGAAGCTTCCCGTGATGTTTCTGTCTCACTATTAATAACATTATAGTGAGGCAAATGAGTGAAGCCGCGACTTGTTTATTATTATCATTGTTTCAAGTATGACTTTGTCACAATGATTTTGAGCATGGATTTACTCGATAAATGTCTTGGTGTTAATGTACTTGATGCCCTTCCAGCGCAGCATTTGCAACAGCGCCGTAAATTGAGGAATGCTGCGGTTTAATATGTTTGACTTCTATTCAACTTCGTTTGAGGGTTTACCATCAACGCGGCTCCCCGGTGTCTTGCCTCCTTGTTTAAAAATAGTGTTGCAGTGCATTATTTGGGTTCTAATTCCTCTACTTTCTCAGGAGTTTTCAGTGAGTGCGATTCCTTGTGTGTAACAATCTATTCCATTTATCACTGCAATCAATAACAGCAATGTCTTTCAGAATACTGTTTTTTGGCACGGGTTGCTTTTAATTATGTTCTTGGTAATGTTGCAAGTAACAACGTCAAAAAGAATTCGACTTCTTAGAGGAGTAGCTTTGATTTGATATATATATATATATGTATATATATATATGCAGCTTATATTGGCACCCCTGCATTTCATCATCTATACCACGGAATTACGCATACACTTATCTATTTCTACCAAGGCCGTACCAGAAATTGGTAATTTCAGCATTATTATATGCCGATAATGTGGGTTTAGTGGCTAGGATGCATAGTGCCTTGCGTACTCTGGTAGAATCTTTTCATCTTTTATGGGTAACTTGGGCATGTTAACGAACTATGGGAAAACGCATGTAATGGCCTGTGGACCAGGCAGGAAAAATGTGTCAACCCTTAAGCTGAAAGACCATTCCCTGAGCTTTGTACAGAGTTTTGCTACTTGGGCATTTCAGTGAATTTCTAGTTTTTTTAACATGCATAACATATAAATACCGTACGTTAATACAACCACAGCCTTGGGTACCTGCGAATCATTGAAGAATCCGCATCCCTAGATATATACACTTTTCTTTCTTTAAGAACTCCCAAACTATTGAACAGAATTGCAAAAAAAAAATTAAAGGGATTTTTGTACACCAAGATCTACCTTTCTGCAAAATTTGGAGTAATTCTGTTCAGCAGTTCGGGCAGTAGTGTCTATAAACTGCAAAATCCCCACAGACATTGCATGAGGAAAAAGCGTTTTGGGAGCCCCCCTTTTCTCGGACCCTGCTTGACAAATCACCATGAAAATTCTCAGAGAGCAGCTAAAGTAAGGAGTACACTCCTTTAGAAACTTTTGGGAAAATTGATCAAACGATGCCAAAGTTATTAGCAAAACAAAAAACGCTTTGTCTATGGGAAAAGTTGGCCCTAACATTAACTACCTATTGGCTACTGCCAGCAGGAGATAGATAGATAGATAGATAGATAGATAGATAGATAGATAGATAGATAGATAGATAGATAGATACAATAAAAAACGTTATTTTATGTTATAATATTTTGTACATTTTTGAATTTATGAGGAAATATAAGTTTAAAAGTTTTAAAAATAATTACATTACTTTGAATTAATTATATTGCTATTGTTTTTAATGTGTACTACATAATATAGAAGCATTTCACTTTTGGTGCGATTTTTAATAAATCTTAAAAAATAATGTTTATTTAATTTATTATATTTAAATTAATTAAATATTTAATTCAAAACTATGCTAATGGTGCTATATTGCTTATTTTGTCTACAATTACACTAATATATCAAATTATTTTAAAATAATAATTAACAAAATCATATTTGGACAAATTTTTTTAAGTTTAATATTCTTTTACTTTTCTCTGTAGTTTACCCCAGGAAGATCTCAACCATGGGTGTGAAGATGTCCATATGCTAGAGTATAGGGAAAAGTTAATAAAGGTTTCTCTAACTTGAAAAAAATTTGAAGAAATTATTTTATAATATTAAATGTTAAGTTATTTTTATATTTATTTTAAATGTAGAACAAAATGCAAAAAATGACATACCACTTAATTTTAATTTAAAATGCAATTCCTTTGAAAATATTAAACAAAATTAAATTGAAATTATTTTTCTCAACATTAAATTAAAAACAAATACTCCCGACTAACGTAAAAACTATTTTCATGTAAAAATAAGCAAGTAGTCACCTTTTTCCAGCCACTCTCCCATCCCTCTTACATTTCCTAATGAGTAGTAAACTTGCATGTTTGAAAATCTCCCCATAGAATAGGTTGGAGAGGTGGAGGAGATATACACTTGTATATTTATGAATTGCATTTTGAATGAAGTAAGCAGTACTAATGTAATAGTACTTGATGTACTACAAAATGCAGTTTGAAAGTAGGACCCATAGTCTCTGCATCTTTTTTGGCGATAAATGATGAGTCAGACTGAGTGAAGCAGCAACTGTTTCTGAGATGACAATTTGTTCTGCTGAGATTTTATTTTAATGTAAATTCAAATCATTGCGGATTGATTTTTTGGGCATATGTAATTAGGCGTATGTTGATTGTAAGATCACCTATTTGATAGTTCACAGGTTAATTATTGGTTTACTATGTGACAGGAACATGTGACCTGACAAATTTAAAAGCTTCAAAGCTTACAATTCTGCACATTTGTTTATCACACTACTGATAAAAAAATTAAATGAGCATCTATGTGTACTTGGAAAAATTATTAGGGACAGAAAAGGGATACTGTCACCTCTCACCTGCTGTCCACATCATCCCATTTTTTTAGATTCTCTGCTCGACCTCAATCAATCAGCCCAAACTGTCCAAACCTGGTAGAGGCAGTTCTGGTCCCATTGAGACTGCCCATCAAGCCAGCCAACTTTTATCTTGAGATTCACAAATCCCAGGCTGGATTTGAAAATCCTGGACCCTCTTAGTGTTGGGGGGATCAAGAGAGGGTCTATAACATATGAATTCAGCATAGGATTGGCGAATGCTGTTCTACACAACACAGGTTGGTGGTAAGACCAGCCACGGTTAAGTTCCTGGCACCAATTCAGCTGTATGTGGCAACAGGACATGCACAGATGACTTTTGCGACCTGTGGCATGTGGTCCTGTTGCAAAGTGCATTATTGGTAGTGATAAGTAGGGACCTAACATTAGTAATAAACCCACACTCACAATGTAAGGTTCAGTCTTGGTATATCTATAAATGAATCCCTTGCTCAACCCCTGGTAGCTGGCAACGAGCAACCAGGCTTAACTTAGGAAATTGGTGTGTAAAGCATTTAAAAACACCAATACATTTAATTAGTAAGGCACCACACACAATAAAACTCCTACACCAATTTATAACAATAGGACATGTTTTTATCTTTAAACTTACACCAGAACTAATCAGAACCAATGTAGGGAACCACAGTTTGAATTTTTCAAGAAAAAATTAAAAAATGTGCTTTCTAGTGCCCAAAAAACAATCTCGCTAACCAGTGACATCTGGTCATACTTGACTGTGACCGAGTGACACTTTAATGCCAACTGTGATAGAGCCCTGCTTAAATACTCTGAGCGGGAGCCCTCGGTCAAAGTTTTACCTTTGGACTTAATCATTTTTCTGGAGCTTTTTCTCCACTCATGGGGCGAGCCTCCTCGTCAGTCCGGGACTTGATGTAACACCGTCAGCTTGGCTCAGCTCGGTTTCCCGGTCAACTCCTGGAAGTCTCGTCAATGGAGAAAAGCTCTGGAGCTTCAGCTGGATGAACCTGAAATTCATGCCAGGTCGTGGTACAACGTTGGTTTCTTGACACTTGTCGATGGATCGGTCACCTTAAGTTTTTTCTAAAACTTCTCTAATCTTCTCCAAGCATCTGGATCTTCTTCCATAAGTTCTCCTTTGGGTCTCCAGTGGTCTATAACACCAACCCAAGGGCCTAGAAGCTCTGAGATTATCCTTGAGATGTTGGGACTACATTTCCCAGAATGCACCTGGCAGATCATCAAAATTCCTGCTAAAGGTGGTCAGCTGGGTCCTCCTTGGTTGAGATGTTGCAGGTGAAATTCTTTTAACCTGTTGCTGTCAGGGAGTCAACTCCTTCCCTCTCTTGAAGCCAGGCAAAGTCCTTAGAGCTGTAGTTCCTCGGTGTACAGCAGGTGCAGTCATGCAGAGTGAGGTCCTTTGGGGTACTGACCAGGGCTCCAGCAGGACAGTCCTTCTTCTCCTTGTAGTTCAGGCAGTGTTCTGAGTTGCTGGGGAACTCTTCCATATTTATCCAATGTTCCTGGGTTAGGAAGCAGGGGGGCACCCCTGACAAATGTGGTGCAGAATGCCACCCTCTGGGGTGACCACATCCTGCGAAGTGTGGCAAACATCAATCCAAGGAAGCACTATTCTTCCAAAATCCAAGATAGAGAAAATCTCTAGTTGTGGTCAGCAGCTGGCTAAGCCATCCCATTGGTGTGGCCTAATCTCCCTGACACTCCCTCTCCAGCTCCTCTGCTAATATAATTACTGGGTCTCCCATCTGGCTGGTTTGGGAGGATGTGGGGGTGAGCCTGGCCACTGCCCTACCTGTCATCTCCCCTTTGAAGACCAGTTTGGCTACCAAGCCCCTTTCCTGCCTTTTGCTCTGCAGCTTGCAGAAGTCCACCCACAAGATACTCTAATAAAGTATTCCAATGTTGGCCTACTGAGCTAATATGCTACAATGGGGAAAATGAAATTGGCAGTTTTATCCTTACCAGGGCTTATAAAACATCTTGTACAATGTCCCTGCTTATAGTTACAAGGCACCTTACCCCTGAGGCACTTAGGGGGTAGTGACATATATGTATAAGGAAGGTGGTTTAACACTTTGGAAGTACCTTAAATTCCAAAGTCGAATTTGCATATAAATGTAATTTAAAAGTATCTTGCAAGGCAGGGCTGGCTTTTAAATTGACTGCAGGCACCCCAGAAGTGTACACTTATGTGCATTAAATCTACTGGGCCTCTAAACCTACATGCCCTACCATTTACTAGGGACTTACAGGTAGGTTGCCATGCCAATTATAAGTATGCCTAATTTTCATATACTATAAATCAGAGCACAGGGCCTGGATCTGGTTAGCAAAGCCTAGGGCAATCTATGAGTCAGACAACCAGTGTCTAGTAGTCACAAATGGGGGCATGAAGTGGGTGGAACATTGCAAATAGCCCTGGTTTCTCATAGGCCCTGAGTCCAAACCCTGCTGTGTACAGCTAAAAGTCTGGGGTTATTTTGATTTTCTCCATCTGAGCCCAACACAACTATCACAGCACTCACTAGTACTTACAGAGCATTGTGTCTTCATACCTGCAGAGCCCACCTAATGATGAGGCAGGGAGGGTTTGCCTGCCATCTCTCTATCCTACAATCCACATTTACGGCCCCTTCCTAGCAAGGTAATATTATTCACCGCACAAACTTTGAATAGGCTGCTGTTCTGAATACCTACAATACCTGTTAAGGGTGAAAATTCATATATGATCTTGTGGAATACAAATTCTAAACTGGTGAAATGAGACTTCTGCTGTGATCTTGCAGATTTACTGAAATTACTGTTGCCCAAATGTTTGGCGCTGGTAAAGAAGAAAGCCAATCTTCACTGATAATTGTCATAATAGAATTAATGTTTTTGTTTTCTTCTCGACCCATCCATTCATGTAGACCACTCCAGGGAGTTTTGACATTTTAGGGAGTAGCAATTTACTTTCTGGGAGTTGTAGGTTTGCCTTTACCTTTCTAATTATAGGCATAAAATCTCATTATGCAAAAGGATGGAGGAAAACAATATAGGGCTAGGTAAAGAGGTCCACATGGCAAGGAGGACATCAACATTTTTAGCCCCATTACTCCCATAATGCACACAGCCCTGTACCCTGGAACTGCATATCATTCAGTGGTCCCTAGATGCACAAACCCCAGGGCTCGCTTAACACTGCCGAAGTGTTCCCATGAGGCGTCTCACCCAGTGCGCCCTTAGATACATCACCTAGCATTCTCTTGAGGTTATTCACCCAATGGCCCCTCTTGTGCATCACTAGTGTTCCCTTGGTGCATATTACTTGGCTTCCTTCCCACATTTCATCCTGTGCCCCTTGCTGCATATGGTTATGTTTCTAAGAGGTTTGTAGAATTGCAGATTTTTTTCTAGCTTGCCTGAATATGCACTTGCTTAAAAAAATCTCAGAAGATACCAGAAAGAGACGGATTGAGCAGAAAATGTTTCACAGCAAGATATTTTCTGTGCCAACCAGTCGTCTGCTGATATCTGTCTAAAGTATTTAACACTAGAGCCCAGATTTATTAAGATTTTGCTTCATGGTTGAAGGTCATGGTTCGACTTTTTTGGCGCAGCCATGAAGCAAAATGCTAGTCCAGATTTACAAAGCCATGCAAGGGCTGCATTGCATTGCATTGCACTGCATGGCTTTTTAAGAAAAATAACTCAACACAGTTCCTTCCTCTGCACTGTGTTACACTGCATCGGGTAGGCATTACATGAGTGGAGTATGGTCGTTTCCATGAATCCACCCATGTATTTTGACGCAAAGCCAGAATGACATCATAATGGTGTGCTTACCTGAAGGAGGCTTAACGAGGAGAAATATCTTCATTTCTCCTTCTTACTTCCTCTTGCCATGTGTGCTGCATTCGTTAGCACACATGGAAAGTGGAACATGCCTGTCAGGATTGTCTTTGTGTAGTAAGGTATCCCTTGCTGCACAAAGACTATCTTGCTTGTAATGCAGGCACCTTCCCATCATGACGCAAGAGTGCCTGAGTTGGCGGTAAGCTGCCTGAAGTGCACCAGCATCATAAGAGTGCAGAAGTCCGCTATATCTTGGTAGATATGGCTCTCTCCCTTTCACACAATGCAGCACATCAAGCTGCCTTGCTGTGTTGTGTGAAAGGTTAGTAAATCTGGGCCTAGATGTGAAATGAGGTAAGAAAAAATAGTAAGCAAAATCATGCAATGTGATATTTGGCAAGACTTAATGAATTTCACAAGAGCTGGAATTTGGGGACTTTGTTAATTTCGCTGGCATTACAAAAAATAATGCGCTCAGGCCTAGTTAGGGGTGACTGTTGAGCTGTATGTATTGATTCCTGCCTGTTGAATGGTTTCTGTGTATGGATGCGTGCATGTTTGTTGTACTTCGGGAAAATAGGTGTCTGAGGATGCGTTTGCCTCTGTGCACGTTTACCCCTTAGAGTGTACTGATGATGTTCGCCTATGTATGCCTGCACAATGAAACAGCCAAACATTTTAGCTTTGTCAGTGCTTGTAACTATTCTTGCTCGGTGTCATTTTGCTCTTCTTCCGTGAAGCCACTCCTGGGCCAGCACAATTAACATAAATTTAATAAACGAAATTAAAATAAATAAAGTACATTTAATTGTATGCTGTCCTAATCTCTTTGATATCAGAGAAGATAACCCAATATTATAAAGGAACTGGGTTCAAATATTTAATCCATACCCCTCTCAAATGTTTGCAGTTTAGATTGCGTCGGAACACTGTTACTTGGTTTCGAAGTTTTTTGCTAATCTGGTGCGTATGGTATATCTCTCACTTCTTTCGCTGGGAAAAATGAATGCTTTAAATATCTTCAGAAGTAACTTAGGCAATGATTGATTACAAAATGAATCTTCCATTTTTTGTGAATTTCTGCTCAGATTTCTTCCCAAAGATTTCCCCCAAAAACACATACATTTCCTTTTACGTTCAGGCATTATGTTTCCATGTATGAAATCAAGGTTTTGGAATGAGCGATGATTATACGTCAAACATATCTGGTGGGTAAACTGGGAGGAGTTGATATCCAAGTACATCATACCTAAATAGCTGATTCAAAACAAATATACTGCCATTGAATAGCTAAAAAGCTCTAAAATTTCTTCAGCTGATTCTAGTTTTTTAAAGTGGGTCCGAATTCTGAGGGGACAGTGTGTTGTATTGACCAGATGCAGTAAATAACCCCTATTTTGAGTTTTCCTGTGGAAAATGAGCAATTATATACAGAATTTAGGGCCTCATTTTCAAGAAATTGGAGCATCGGCATTGATGTGTCAGTTTTCTTGTGCCAGCACTAGACCCCTTAACAACGCCAAGGCAGTGCTATATTCATGATACAGCCCTCCATGTCCTACGATTCCACAGATGCGTCAGAAAATCAGGCGATCTGTTGGCGCAAAAGTGTGCAGTGCTGGAGTAGCCTCGCTAATCTGACACTAATCCAGCAATGCGAGGAAGGTCCCATGTTAAAAAGCCCAGCGGCTTGCTCTGAGCAGGTGTTAAAAAAGTGCCACTGTGAAGGCGCAGAATGGCGCAGCCAAATGTAGTATATTGCGCCAGTTCTGTGTGACTTTTAACGTGAGAACACCCACCCTGCATACATTATACCTGGTGCAGGTATAATGTGGCGCAGGGCTTTACAAACTGGTGCAATGTGCCAGTTTATAAAAGAGGCACAGTGTAGGGGACTGCTGGCGCCACTGCAGCGTCACAAAAAAAGTGATGCTACAGTGACACAAGGGCTTTGTAAATAAGGCCCCCATTGATTTATGCAATTTATTCTGTACAGTTTGGAAGATTCCATATTCTTTTCACATAGTAATTTTTTGCAGACGTGACATCACTGGGATCCTTACGGAAAAATTGGAGGGGTGTAGCAGTTACCACAGTCCATGGAATTATGGGTTAACGCAGAGAAATCGTGTTCAGTTTTTGCTGTGGCAGAAACTTCTGTTCGTATCTTTTCCCAGTATGGACAAAATGAAAGCATTGACTCTTTCCCCTCAAGATTAGTGGTCACTTCACAAAGAAATGCAGTATAATTGCACCTAAGATAATATTTATTTATTTGACATTGATGCTTATGGAAAGGTTTTATAAAGCCCCGCTTATTGACTTCCGGCGACTTCATTATATTTTATAAGAGGTGCAGTGACATAGCTGGACATGACATGCGTCGAGCGACTAAAATGGTACAGAGACCCAGCCAATGTGAAGGGACCACTGTATCCCAATTATGACGGACTTTAACTGGCCCTCCAGGAGGTAGGAGGTCTGATTTTCACTGTTATCATTTGGGCCCGTTGAACTCTAGCCACATCTCTGTAAGGGTGCAGCTTTTTATGGTGGTCAGTGAAGACTTGCGCCAGCAAAAATCTGTGTTTAAATTTGATCTAAACAGCATTCCGTTGCAAATGATCCCTTCCCGGGCAGTTTATGTAATCTGACACCATGAAGGGCTATCTTTTTGTGCTACACCAGCACATTCATAAGATTTATTGCAAAATACCTCAAGAATTTAGGCTGATAAAAATAAATAACCCTGTGGGGACACGTTCCTGTTTTTTCTTTGACAGTTTTCTGCGAGCTAATAGATTACAGAAGTACAGTAATTCGGAGAATTTTGTGTTTCAAAGGACAGAGGATGTGAAATGACAGGGAGGAAGTCACCTTCATTTATTATCGGGCAGGATGCCTCGCGGCCCAGCATGTTCGAGTATTCAGGTGTACTGTGTGCTTCCTCAATTACCTGGTCTATGAAAGGGGTTTTGTGTACAGGATTAGGGCGCTCGAGTGGACTTTCCCATTTTATTCACTTTAAGCATAACAGTATTATCTTCAATTTATTTCATGTATTCGGCAACATCCGTCAAAGCATATTGCACAAACAATAACGAATTGCAGGTTTCTGGTCTTTTTCAGCATACTGTGTTTTTTGAACGCTGGTAGCAGGCCTGAAATCACGATAGGAAATAATGTTCTTTAAGATACAGGACTATCCATGGTTCTGGGCGACTCCATTTGGTAATTAGTCATTATAAAAAAAGTAAAGTGTTGTAAAAAAAGTGTTTTTGTTGTGAATGCATGAAAACGTTTCCCCTACTAAACTGCACCGAAGGCTGATGGAGGCAGCTAGAGGACAGCAATGATTGCACAGAATGGGAGGCGAGCAAGGCAAATGCGCACCGAAAGGACAGGAGGATTCATCAACAGGCCCACGAGAAGACTCCATCTATATGCACCTTCCTGACATTGCTGACACCGCAATTAGCAGTAATTTTGGCACTTAAGAATATCAAGAACTAAACGTTTGATCCAAAGGGTCTCCTAAAAAAGACAGAACTATCAAGAGTGTAAAGAGTACCCATTTCCCGTAGTAATCTCCCACTTTTCGGCGAATTCTGCCCAAGAAATATCACCAATAGGTGGGCGGGAGGTGGGTGCGCGAGAGGACGGGGGGGGGGGGGGACGGGGTTGTGAGAATGTGGTGTTCAGGACGAGTCCGACATTATTACACTATCACGAGAAATAGGTCAGTAGTAAAGAGACATGGTTAGAAAAGTGGAAAGTCCTCTTTCTAACCAAAGGACAAAAATATATCTTTAATTAAAAATGTATCTTGCATGTCACAGTCCATTCAAAGCATTAACCAATACCACAGTTCACAGACAGGCACCCAGCTCCTTCACCAAAACACCATATCAATATTTCCATATATTTGAACTCCCCCCACCCCCAACTTTCCAAGATCATAGAAGGGTCAGTGAAACCAGGATACTTCAGAGGTCACCAGTTAGCCTCAGTAGGTATTGCACAGTGCTGATTGGACCAGAAGGAATTTGAGAGGGAGATAAGGAAGGGCTATGATCCCTAGGATTTAAAACCTAAGATTGAAAAACACACCTTCAGTAGTGAGTCCATCCCCACCTATGTGCAGGTGTTATGTAGTTTGTATCTGTTAGCCTCTGGTAGCTACTAGGGTGTCATTGCAGCAGCTGGCGGTGTCACAGAATACCCATTATGTTTTTTTCCATACAATCCTAGATGCCTTGTTAATGCTCTTTAAGACCTATATATTTTAACCTCCGAATGCACTAGAATTGCACAGTACTAAAATAGAATTCTATAGGATTACCAACATTCCACATGTTAAAGGATGTCTTCTATACGATGGTACGCATGTGACATTTGACCACAATCTGACATAGAGTATTTATTCAAGAATCAGAAAATTATTGATTCCCTGAACATTCAAGCAGTGTGTGATGGAAAAAAGCTCCTAAACCTTATAACTGATGTTGTACCCCACTTTCCAGGGGGCAACTCTATCATATTCCGACATAGTGGAATTTTACCAAAGCTTACAAGGAGGAGATTTTGATGAAGGATACTTATTGGGTAAATATACATTGAGTTACATAACATACCGCTTAAAAGTGTTTTTTATTCCTCAGCTAAATATGTTTTTTCTATTTGTAGGTGGTAGTACATATGCCTTATGGCCATGGCTAATGACTCCGTATCTGTCCTCTACTATTGCCAATGAATGTCGAAACAATGAGGCACACCGAAGAACCAGAGGCATTATAGAATGTACGTTTGGACTCTTAAAAAGTTGATTCAGATGTTTATACAACAGTGGTGGTGCCCTGCAATGCTCTCAGGAGATCAGTTGTAAGACTGTAGCAACTTGTGCCATTTTACACAATATTGCTACAGTTAAGGGACAATCAGTAACAGTATCAGAATCTAATTCAGATGAGGACGGAGATATGATCCCATCACCTCACACACGGAAAAAAAAAAAACATGCTGCAGAAGGGCGTTTGAGACGTACTAACATAACCAATCATTATTTTTCACTGTAAGTTTGTTCATGCATTCAATCTTACATAAATAATCAAAAATAGCCTAAGTATTTTGTGTAATTAAATATACCTTTATTTTCAAGTATGAAATGGTATATCTAAAACAATGCCTCTCTTTCCAGATGTTTTTTGTAGAAACAAAACAACATGAAAGTGAAAAGCTAGGTTAGGATATTGGCCCTTTTTAAGGCTTATGTTTTTTGTGAGCTGACAATTTAACTCTAACGATTTCAGCAGCACCACTGTGACTCCTGCTTCGCCGCAGATTTAAACTCTCTTTTGCTGAGGTACTGCTGTCACTTGATTGGTCCTTACTTTCTCCCACTCTAGCCTGTGTGCCACTTGCAATACTAGCTGTTTGCATTGTATCCACTGCACTTGTACAAGATTAGGCCTCTTGCTTCATCACACTATAGTAACCCATTTTCAACTGTAAACTAATGGTGTGACGAGATAATGTGGTTGTAGCATGTGCCAAGTGAATGATGGCTCGAGTTAGTCCATCAATGCATGATGATGTATGGCATTCCCTACATCTTTGCTGGATGCTTTCATGGTGCAGTTCCTGACATAAGGACTTGATGGCATCTTTAAGATGAGAGAAATTGCCACCTTATTGGCAGTTGATTAGCAGCTAAGGTGCTTGTGATGTATTTGTTATGTTTTTATCTAGGTTTACCAATTTTTGATTTTTATTAATCAGCTTGATCTGCTTCTCTTCAAAGACTTTTTGGTTTGCAGGACCCATGACAATTGGAACATTGGTTGTGTTTGAGTGTTTTGAGGATGATGAGTGCCAAGTCGGCCTCTTCTCTGCAGTTGGTGTGGCCTCATTGCAGCTTCCTGTCCATCAATTGGTGTGATGTCCACACTCCTTTCTTCTGTTGTTTCTCAAGGCTCCATAACAACAAAATGTATATTTGCAGCATTTGTTGGACTAGTCAGGCTCCCACATTAGGGTCGCCACATGCATGTGTATGTCTTCTAGACATTTTCCTTGAGCGTGCTCCCTTTCTGCAGGTGGATTTTTCTGTGCAAGATGGATTGACAAGACCTTAGTGATTTGCCCTTGATTGTACATTGACTGCAGTCATGGCTTCAAGAATTCGATTCTTTTTGTCCTTCTATTTGTTGTAAGTTTTTTTTTACACTTCACGTACCATAATGCACTTGGAAAGGATGTGAACTACTACCATTGTATAGCTAAGAGTTGGACTTCAGTTTTTTTTTTTAATTACAATAAATTACTATGGGTTCACAATATGTTTAATTGTTTTAATGGCACCCTTGAAATTCAATGTTGTATAAGTCTATATTTGACTAACCTTGTGAGGTTCCTGGAAGAACTGAGGTGTCAATTGCATCAAAACCCTAATGGCATCTGGCTCCAGGATGCTTTGCCCATCCCCCGCTATGGGGGGAGGGTGCTCCTGTTCCTCAGGATGTGTTAAAGCATATTAGGGCCGGCTTAGTGCTTCTATTTTAAAATGTACATTTTAATTTAGAATTTCTTTTCTGCTGGTAACCTTTTACACGAGTTTTCACTCATGTGAAAATATACTGAGAAATCACTGTACGTCCAGCCTGCACCTCTTACAGAGTGTGACACGAACTGTGCTTGTATTATAAAAACTGCATCTGCGCCATATTCTGCAGAGGAGCACTTCCATTGGGATTATTCTGGAATAGGTACACACTGCCCAAGAAGCAGACTCGGATGCTGATCCTGACCTCTACCCAACACAGGACAATAGTCTGCACTATACCAGACAACCTTCATGGCTTCCCTTATGCATCTTACCCTGGTTTGAGGTGTCGAGCTATCCCAATTGATCTGGCAGAGGGTGCTCCCACTATGCTTTTGATAGTGTAGGTAGAAGCAGACAGGACTGTACCAATGCAACGGCATTACTAGGCTTGAGCTGTTATCTTTTTCACCAATTTTGTAATGCTGGTTGCCATGCTTTGTCTCGTTTGCATAATAATCGGAGTTCGTGTTTTTCACACAAGAATAAGATTGTTGTGATAAATGCTCTAAAAGATATTTTCACATCTTTCTTGTGTCTCATCTTGGGTACTCTAAGTGACAATAAAAGGGTAGATCTGTTTCCACTATTTCGTTGGGAATCTAAGTAGTAATGTTTGAGGTTGCAAAAGCCATTTTGTACCCTTGTATGTTTAGAGGTTCATATGAGGCACTCTGAGCTAGTTAGGAACTGTGCCATCATTTCCTAATGGTATACCCAGACTGAATCCCTATACTCTGACATTCATGTTGACCAAATACACAGTCCTACTTAATTTGTAGGAACCATATAACAAGGTGCCAGCAACATTCTAGGTCAGGTAATTATTGAAGGAAGTAACTGAACCCTATGTGTCTCCTATGAATAATCCTCTTTTTCCAGATCATTGCTATTGCATAGTGTTAGACTCTAGACATTTAAAAGGTCACACACATACCTTTGCAAATCAAAGCTCACTCAATATGGCTATAATGAGCAATATAGTACATGAAAATACAAGACAACATTGGGCAGTTCCCATGTTTTTTCTGTCAAAATATAGTGCCTGAAAGCAGAGATCTGATCGCCTCCAGCACCTTAGACTCTCAGGGACTGTTTTGTCGACTTCCACAGTGGTATAAGAACAGTTCTGGATTTTTCACTGCCTGAGTAATGTTAATTTTGAATGAAATGGACTCCGATGCATTGTCCTATGTAGACATCTGTCTGATGGTCGATGACTTTAACTCACTCTCAGAGGCAGATTTATGGAAAGTGGCACTGTGCCGAGTGCAGCGCCACTATTACTGCGCCCCATAGCACCCCCCTTACTGCCATCATGTGTGCGCCGTATATAAAATACAGCGCACAATGGTGCAGGGTAGGGGGCAATAGCGTCATTTCTCATGACGCTATTGATGTACTCTGCAGGAGTAGCGCCAAAATATTGGTGCTATCCTACAGAGTATAGGTCCCCATTCTAGAGAATGGAAGCCCCCTTTGTGAGCTCAGAGACCCCAAACTTCATATGTCCATCCGATCCCAAAGGGAATCTACACTTTAATCAGATTTAAAGGTAGCCCCCATGTTAACCTATGAGAGGGACAGGCCTTGCAACAGTGAAAAACAAATTTAGCAATAGTACTCCCTCAATTGCATGTTTATAAAATCAGCAACATTTAGCAAACTACACAGAAGACCTATTAAACAACATGATACAGAATGGTGATATAATTTTTCACTTTCAGGTCCATACAGGTGGTTAGTGCGGCCAGCTGTCACAAATGGTTGCATGCACATTTTTTAACTTTGGGTTTTAAAGCTAGCTGACCAGACCCCCGGTATGTGCAGTCACAACATTCAAGGGTAGTTACCACCTATAGTGTAAGGAAATTGTGCCAGCAGTGATTACAACATTCCACATTAATTGCAGTGAAAGAAGACCTATCTCTCCTTTGTGATAAGTTTGATTTAAAAGTTTTTGGTAGGTCCTAGAACACCAAAACAAAAACAAAAACACATTTCTTACATGCCATATTCAATGAGATTTGGAGGATTTCCTAGCAAGACGCTGCTGAATGATTAAGGCAGATTGACAGGGAAAAGCATTGGCTGTTGTGGACAATGGTATGACTTCTGTTAACTCACATTTATTCTTTGAATAGAATTGTCTCATCTGCATTCAATATCATACAAAATAAAATGTCTTTGCTACAACATTAACAGCACAAGCTCAGATTGATTATGCAATTGAGTCGGACATTCCAGGTTTTGAAATCAAACTATGCACCATGGAAATATCTGAACACAACAGAGTTGCTTTTGCCATTTAATTTAAAATGCACACAGAGACTTATGGCTAAAAGGATGCAATTTACACAATGCTGAATACTGGACTTTTACAGAAATTACCCTTTTCAGTAGCTGAAACACATTCTGCCATGTGGTTAATCAATGGCTTTATATATTTACCAATCATTACATTCCAATTTACATCCTGTTTAAAACACTATCAGGCAGGCAGATGTGAAGATATGGGGGCTAGTTTTGTTCAAAAGTGTTGGCTTTTGCTTTCAGATCACAAGTGTGTGAATGAGGAAACATAAGTCCTCCTAAGTGGAAACAAATGTGAAACCGTTTTGCCATACTTTGTAAATTGGCAGCACTGCATCTCAACTGTAACATGTCTATGGCAAATCGAGCATGTTATCTGAAAAGCACATCAGCCTCCCTGATTTGCCCAATGTTCTAATTGCTCTTGAGTGAGAGTTATTTGGTTCTGAATGACCAAGGTTGTTGTGGGATAAAACCTGGTGTCCCCATATGTGGTGCCAGTCTCCAGGGCCATGACCTGCAATGTGCTATTTTTGCTTATGCACAGAGTAAGGGAAATTACGGTATGACCTTCCATCCCTATTTGTAGTATGAATGTCGATAAGCTGAGCCTTATTGTTTCTGAAGGAAATTTTTTAACACCTGCTGCAGAGACCTTTGATCTTCAAATTGCAAGGTCTTCTGCTGAAGTCCAATAGGTATTGTGCACTAACTTGCCTTAGCATTTTGGTGAACTTGCTCCCCAGATATTTAATGCATCAAATACTTTGGGACTGGTATACTTTTTTAAAGTGGTTAGGTCTGGTTTTGTAGGCACATTCAAGACTGTATTTTGAGTGATCTCGTCCTTTCTGCACTCTTTGGTGTCCAGTGTTTTTGGAGGCATACTGATTGTATTATTCCTAGACATCACTATTTTTGTTTTGGTTCTTCTGCTCCACAGTGGATCTTGCACCACGAGGCCAAATAGTAATGAATCTGTCACACAACCTGCTCTGTTGTGAATGCATAGGGATTGCTTTGAAATATCTTTCAAGTGTAATTTCCCATTGGGAGCAGATGGAGATGTGGAGTTTGGGTCTCTGAACTCACAATTTAAAAATACATCTTTTGATGAAGTTGGTTTTTAAATTGTAAGTTTGGGAATGCCACTTTTTGAAAGTGGGCATTTTATTGCTTAACCATTCTGTTCCTCTGCCTGGCTGTGGAATACACATCTGGGTCAGGATGGCAATTGGGCTGTTTGTGAATTCACTCTAGACAGTAACACAACGGGAGCCGAGGTGTGCCCTATATATTCTGCTGGGTTTTCCTGGGCGAGAGTGGTAGGAGGAGCTGATACATGTACCTGAATAGGGCTGTGCCTGTCCTTACACAAAGCAGTCTCCTTGAGTGTGTCTGAGGCCAGGGAAGAAAAGGCAGGGTCTTGTACACTAAAAAAAAATTCCTTTGAAGTTTGCCTACTTCAAAGGCAGAAATAAGTATTGGGCCACTGAGACCAAAACTTCAGAAGACTTCTGGACTGAGTACATTCTGCCAGGAAGAAAAGCTTGATGCTGTTGGAGGGACTGCCACTCTTCCTGTTGCTTTGCTGTGCTGGCCTGCTGCTTGCTGTTTCTGTCCTGGGAGTGAAAGGACTTGACTTTGCTTTCTACATCCTGCTTTCTAAGGTTCTCCAAGGGCTTGAACTGATCTTGCATTAAGATGTCTCAGGGACATCAAAGGCTTCATATGCCACCACGTGAGCTCTCTGGCTGAGAGCCCTGACACATCCATTGGGGTCAAATCCCGTCCCAGTGCCACTGGGAGTGAGTTCTGGTGTAACTAAGAAGAAACCAAGTGCATCAACTCCAGAGTGACTTTGGAAACTGCTCTGCTGTCTGACTCCACGCAGCACCACTGCTGTGTTTCCTGCTGTGGTGCCTGCTTTGTGCAATGTCCGTGACTGACGCTACAGGCCCGATACCGTTGCAGTGCCCCAGAAATCCTGCCACAGCATGAGTCCTGAGTGCGGTGTCCCTGACGTCTGGGACACCTGACTCTGCTGCAGCACCTGTGGCCCCATGGTCTGATTGTGACACCGCAAAGTTGATGCCTCACGTCTTGACCTGTTGGATTGATCAAACCCGCCAGATCCTAAGGAACCAATGCCTTACCACCAACGCCACATCACCTTCTCTGCAACCGTAAGGAACCAATGCCTCACCTCCCCTGCCTGGCAGTAAGTAACCAATGCCTTAACTCCCCGGTAGCAGTAAGGGACCAACGCTGCACTGGCTCCAGCAACGCCTCACCTCCCTGACACCGTGCAACATCTTTGTTTCATCGTTTACCAAAGATACTGTGTCTGGGGTCCGTGCGGCTCCGTGGCCTGCCTGCACTCCATTGCGAGCATTGTTGGACTGTTGGGAACGACTCCGCCAATGACGTTGTGATCCCCCCGTTGGAGCTATTGTGTTTCTAAGCGCTTTTATTGAGATGTAACCTACAAAAATAAGTATCTTTGCTTGCGTATGTCGGATTTTTTGTCTCTTTGGACTTGTTTTGTTTATGTTAACTATTGGCTGTTTTTCTAAACTTATGTGGAGTCCTTCTGTTGTATTTTCACTGTGTTACTTTGTGTGTGTGTGTGTGTACAAATACTTTATACATTGCCTCTGAGATAAGCCTGACTTCTTGTGCCAAACCACCAAGTGGGTGAGCAAGGACTATCTTAGGTGTGTGACTCCCTTACCATGACTAGAGTGAGGGTCCCTACTTTGACAGGGTGCAAACCCCTGCCAACTAGAGACCCCATTTCTAACATAACTATTTATTTAGCAACTCATTTTGTATATACCAATTAGAAATTACCAAATATCAATTCCCAAGGATTCGCTTTTATGTAATCACTATTTGGTATTTTTGTACATATTGCCTAAAACTCAGAATAATTGAGTTTACCGCAGATGATGGAGATATTACCCTGTGCCTCCTATTCTCAGTTCGGTCCTTGCAAAACATGATTTTCTAGCCCAACAGGAGTTATGCTTCAATTCATCTGATAATCAACCCAAAGGGCTCAGGAAGTACAGTATCTTCTTTTTAGTTTATTTCAAGACTGCAAGCATATCCTGCTTTGAATGTGGATTGACAGATTTTATGATCAGAGTCAGAAGAATTGTATTTCTTAATATGAAGATGTAAGGGCAAACAAGTATAAGCGGATGCCAAGGTCACTGGTCTACAAATATCCAGGTGTTAAGTTCAGTGATCTAGGTCCTTAGCCACCACCATAAGAAAATTGCTTCCTAAACGCCATCTCCACATGGCCCAGTAAGTGTCAAGGTTCCGGGCAGTTCTGTCACGACTCTGGGCGGAGCACCCCTTGATGTCACAGAATATCTCTCTATGGATGTAGTGTACCAAAGCAGAAGAGCAGATAAAGGCATACACCGGGAATGAACAGCTATAGTAAAGCACAAAAACAGGACAGTGAAGGCAGAGAAGGCAGAGCAACCTTAAGTGTGAACAAATAGGGAACGGATCAGTAATGGACCACCACACTGGGGTTACCACTAAAGTTGTACACAGGCAAGGCTCAGAACTTCCCACAGCAACAGGAAACATCAATGCCTCTGTGCAAATTACTCTTACAGATAGTCACCCTGCAAGCCCCATAGAAACGAGGCAGCAGAGGTGATTCTGTCTCTGGACCTTTAGGGCACAAACAAAGATTGTACTTACATACACAAGACAAGCCCTTGTGGGTCCAACTGGAGACACAGTGGCAATTCCTGGAAAACAGCAATGACACACTGTCATAGTTAGGCACGTAAGACTACATACAACACTATACAAAGGATGGGGCAGGAATTGCCTCCTGGAAACCAGGAGCCAACCACAGTACAAAGGAAAACACTTATACACAGGTGAGGACTGATAGTACTCTTACCAGACACAAGAACCCAAAAGGAAATTACGGAGAAAGAGCTAGAAAGGAGTCTAGGAACTGAAGCTCAAAATATACACAGGGATTCTAGGAAACTGTAACAAGCAAGAGACTAACTACAAGTGAACTAGAGGCTGCAGAAATCACAGAGAAAGAGGACAGAAACTGGGGCGCATGTCTGAGACACAGAAGAGAGGTTACAGGCGCTACGGATGAAGAGAAGGAATAAGTAAAATGAAAATAATACCAGGAACAGAAGGAACAAACAAGGAGCAAAGCACGAACAGGACTGGAAAACAGGAAACAGGCTCAGGCTGAAGCAAAGCAGGAACAAAACTGGGAAACAGAGAGCAGGCTCTGGCTAAAGCAAGCAGGAACAGGGCTGAGAAACAGGGAGCAGGCTCTGGCTGAAGCAAGCAGGAACAGGACTGGAACACAAGCCAACCAAAGGTCTGGTAGACAAAGGAAACAAACTCCAATGCACAAAAAGGTGCTCCAGGATATTGCAGCTTATAAGCAGTTTCCAGGCAGCAGCAAGCCCAGGGCAGAGTTATATGGCTGGGCTGAACAAGAGTGATCACAGGTGAGTGCAGTTCCAGTTTCTCACAGGTCCTAGAGGAGAGAATCCAGTACAAAGGAACAGCAGGACTATTCCCATAGGAACCAATGGACAGCAGATTCCAGGTCTTACTGACTACTAGGCAATGCATTATGGGACATGAAGTCCATGGAAGCAAATGTAGGTCTTCAATAGCATAGCATATCGAAAAGGGAAGCAAACAGGAGTCAGAAAGGGACTCTGGATGAGTGTTAATTGTGATTCCCAGGCTGCAGATTGTCCCTCCAGAGACTGGACAACAGAGTTCTAACAGTAAGAAGGCAGTGAAAACATCAGAGTATACCCATCTACTGGTCTTATTTAGTGAAATAAGCCAGCAATTTCCTCTATATAGCCAGAGTTTACAGATCGCCATTCTTAAGGGAAGGAGTTGGACACAAAAGAGACATTTATTTCAGACCTATGGATTGAGAAACAAACTTCGGAACAAAAGAGATATGTGGATAAAATGTAAAGGATTTAACCCAGAGTAATAGGTAGGGTGTGGCCAACCATCAACAACATCATAGGCTGCCCCACCACTTTTAATAATTAGGTTTGGGCAGAACTTACGGAGTTTCACTCTGCAGAATTCAGCTGAGTTACATAACAATTCTTAGAGATTCCGCAGAGCTCTGTAAATGTGTGGAAACCAGTATGTCACACTTATTGTTAGAGCTTGTTCTGTGCTGATAAATCAGTGTGAATGGCACTACATGGTGTGCCAGAGGGCGCTGCTGCTTGAGTTGGTTTTACTGCCACTGAAGTAGATTTTCTACTCGAGTGGCAGTTTTCCCAATGTGAACGGTTGCGACTGCCCGTGTTGGGAACATTTCACCAGTTGCTCTCTTAGCACTGGAAAATCACGCTATCAGTTGCCATGTCTTGCTCACTCTTGCCAACTTATTATTGGTGAGGCGCATATGAAAACACTCCACCATGCGGCAGTCAGTGGAATTTGGCAGGAAATCTATGTTACATGTCTAACACAGAGTGGCCAAATCTATGCGAACTCCATCGGTGGAGCATAGTTTACCACCCATACCTAGTAACAATGAGTAGCAGAATCAAGCTGATTTCCCCTTAAATTTGTCCTTCCTTTCAAAGGCCTGCAGTGCAGAGGGAAAAGATGAGTAAGCTAATTACAGCAATATGTACTGAGGAGCATGGGCTAGTCTTGAACTAGATACTGTGAATTAGGGGAATCCCCAGAGGGCTGCAGATAGGAATGAGGGAAGAAGCCATGCAACTTCTCCGAGACTGAGCAATTTGAGTTTTCCATGTACCTTGGTTTTTGCCTGAACTTAACATGCCCCTTGAGGGTACATTGGAGGGATGAAACTCCAGGCAGCCGATCCAGTACTGAGGATTGAAAGGAAAGGCTATGAGGTAAAGAGGAAAAAGATGTATGGCCCCTGTAAATTGTTGATACTTTACTTGTGAAGATGCTGCAGAGCACTGACTTAAGGGGCACTCACCTGGGAATAAACTGGGGACTGACAGAACATCGATGAGATGCAGGTTCAAGAAGAGAAGACAGATGAATCTGTTGTTCAATGTAGCAATATGGTTGGGAATGGATAGCTTCATGTCCAGGCTGCAAAATATGGAGTCAGTGCAAGGAGAACTTGCAATTCCTTGGCCATCAAAGAAGTCCCAATTGACCTGATGAAAAAAAATATGGAATGTCAGTATAAAGAGTCTTCAAGATGTTTCTTGATGATCTCTCAGTCTCATTTATAGATCCTATCATAGATGGGATCAAGAGACCTTTCATGAAGAGAGAGCCTGTGGCAGGTGACTCAAGTGGCCCCCTTGAAACCTAACTTCACCACGTTGGACCCACTCAGATGCACAAGAATCCTTAGTGCAATTGTATAGCAATCATGCTATGGAATAAGCAGGGCACTTGCTGGGCCACAGGCTAAAGGATTGAGGAGTGAAACACTAGAAATAGTGTTTATTTACCACATTATTGCAAGTTATATTGAAGACCAAGTCCTGTCCTGATTCCCCCACATTCAAGAGGTATGTGTGTTACTAGGAAAACAAACAGACAGACATTGATTTTGGAGAAGTCTCTTTAGAGAATCAGTGTGCAGCAGCCGTATATCCAGGTATGGGCTAATTAAAAGACCCTGCTTATGAGAAATGGTCACTAAAAGAGCCCAAAAATGTTTCAATACAAGTAAGCTGACCTGAGACAAAAAAGTATTACTGTAAGTTAATAGTGGGAGCTTTGAACTGTAAATATGTGGCATCATTGATTAGCCAGAAGAATGGGAGCATGTTGCTTAAAAGGCCATCAGATCAATATAATCTGAAATTCTCTGAAGCAGAAAGAGACAAATGCAGCATCCTGTCATGTCATCTAACTTTACATGTAAAGCTAGCCTATTGGCTTTTCTGTGCTAAAATTATTAATCTATAACATACGTGAACAAACTGGAGCTGGGAGGATGCACTGCTTGATGACAAGCAACTGCATGGTATCCTGTCCAGGTGACTCTTTTCTGCTGGCAACAGCATAGTGACAACAGGCTTGCAATCAGAATGAAATAAGGAAAAATAATGCTGTAACAAGTGCTTTAATTGGGCCTGGTCCCTCTGGCCTCAGACCCAGTAGTAATTAAAAACAGACATTAAAATGTGTCTCTTTTGGGGCGTGTATTCATGTCTTTAACTCCTCAGATTTGCAGGCAAAAACATTAACAGATTTATGTTGAACAGTGGGTGTAAAAAATGTTAAGGTAATTTATGTTGTTCCTGTTTATATTTCACATGCTTTACCTAATCTTAAATTCCCTAGGAGTGTTTGATTTTTCCAGGATGTTGTGTTTCTGTATTTTTTTAGGCAGCCTATTACTCTTGTTTAGTGCTTGAATTGAGTTGCATCCACTTCTTCATAACAGACCACAACTGAGTTGCTGCTGAAGACATGGCAAGTTTTTTTCAGCGCCTGTCAGCGAGTCAAAAAGGTGTTCAGAATACAGTACATGGTCATCCAATCCTTGGCTTTTCTGCAAAGCTCACAGAGCAATAGTCACTTAAGTCAGTTGCATTTGTGATTACGAGCAAATGTGAGGGAAGGGTGGCACTCTACGGGAATTTTAGTTTACATGCTCAAGCCACATTCTTCATTATACAGGCAGCGCACCTTTAAGCCCCCCTCACACGCACATGCACACACACACACACACACACACACACATACACACACCTTTTATATCCCACTTAAAGCACTGGTTTTAAGCATGCCATCAAACATCCCACAACACAGAGTCCTGAGAAAGACATTATTCATTTTTCTGAAGATGTGGTCTAATTTTTAAAGCTGGGTCAGTCTGGCCACAGCCAGTGTTCCCTTAATTTGGCTGCAGACATCACTCTTACTGATTTTGACAAATGAGTAAGCATATACTTTGTACTGGATTGGTTTGGATATTGATTATGCAGCTAATGCTACGATGGAGGATTTATGATGAAGAAGAAGCATAATCTTCATAAGGTGTTCTTCTGAAGGTCTTGGGAAGCTGTTCCCAGTACTCAAACACCATATTATTCCTCCCAAAACTGGTCCCCAAAAATATATAGGTCCCCAGAAGTCATTTTAAAACAGAATGTCTTTTTACTACTATATGTATGTAATTCACACAATCACAAATTCCTTTAAGCTGCAATTGATGCATGGCCTTCATAACCATCAAAACTCAAATCATGCTGGAACTTATGATGTTGCTTCATACCCTCAAGAAGACTAGATTATTCAGACCCTTCCTCCATAGATTCTGGAGTACGATTATAATTGATGTTTATCCCAGTTGTGGCGACAAAGAGCTGGAAAAGAGCACCATAATGAACTCGCAATTTGCCATGCAGAAAGGTGTCTCAGACACCTTCTGCGACTCGCAATGGGGTCGCAAAGACCCACCTCATTAATATTAATGAGGTGGGTCGCAGTTTGCGACCCCATTGCGAGTCTGGGCACTCACGGGGATGGTGGCCTGCTGGAGACAGCAGACCTCCATGTCCGTGACTGCTTTTGCAATAAAGCAGTTTCCTTAAAGGAAAACGAGCTGCACTTAGAAAAAAAAAAACGAAACCTTTTAGGAAGGGAACACCCCTTCCAATTTGCGAGTCGGAAACGCATTTTGCGAGTCGGTTCCGACTCGCAAAATGCATTTCTGCATCGCGTAGAGGCTTTTGCGCCTCGCAAACGGCGTTTTTCGCCATTTGCGAGGCGCAAAAGCCTTGCTACATCTGGCCCTAGGTTCTTAATTTGTCTGCACACAACAGACAAAATATACTTTTAGACTTTAAGGTACCTTTATTAGTAGTTAGTGTTTCTTGGAGAGAAAAGGCCAATAGGAAGGTACATCAATGGTACCGTGTTCTGGTAAGGTACCTTGAATAAGCAATGCGATATTTGAGAATTGGCAGACTCAGTGAATAGCAGTTGATTACTTTATAGTTAGAATCCCCAGGTGGAATCCACCAGAAGTTTCTATTGCTCCCAAGGGATGTACTGAACACTGGGCTGCAGTCTCTATTTCTATTCATCTACTAGTGGGACACCAAATACATATAAAAGTGTTCAGTGGATTTCAAGATAGATGCTCAGACAGTGCAACCTCAATTCAGATCTAAAGAATTTTTAAGTACCTACAACACGAATGAGGTGCCAGAGGCTTGGCAGAGCAACAGCTTTGATGACACTGCCACTCATAGATACAACCTGGGAGGAGCAATAAGGAGACCCAGTAGGGAACTCAGCATGTTCTGTCTCCAGCTGAAGTGTATCATACCTGGTATTATCAAAACCCAGACTTGTCCAGTTCCCACTGAAAAGACAAGGAGATCACACGTTTCTGAAAGGGTAACATTTAACGGAACTGGGATGAAGTCTGCCAGGGATAGCACCATTGGAGCAATAATGTGCAAAGCCATGAAACAGTTATAAGACCCACCATCAAGAAGAAACATTCAATGTCAGCCAGGGTGCATTTGGTGAAAATATCTACAACTGTTCAGGAGGTTATTGAATCACATGTATTTGATTAGCATGTAGACTTGCTGATTTGTTGTCCCAAAGCTCTAAGGCAGGCCACATGCTACAGGGACAGTGTTGGGGAGGTCTTCCCTTCCTCAGGTGTTAGGCAAGCAGCCAAAGAAGGCACTAATGTGGCTCTAAAAACGTTTGATGCAAGCCATCCATAGGGTCCAGATTCATATGGCTAGTGACAGTGTATCTTGAGTTTTGTATCTCAAGGACTGCCACACTCCATTCTAAAACCCAGTTCTCAAAAAAAGAAAAGCAGCAGCAGCTGTTGAAATGCATCAGCTGGACTAGCAATTTTGGATTTGTTTACGTGACCATTGAGATTGGTTTTGACCTCCAACAATGTAGACAGTGAGTCACAAAATACAAAGAGGGAGAGCGCATAGCCAAATTAATCATGCATATCAAGTAAGCAGCCAAGTTGTTGTAAGGGCATCTTTATCACATCACCAGGGAAGCTACAATACAATCAAAGAGGAGCATGCCATGATGAAGCCTTAGAACTAGAAAAAAAACATGGGTAAACTACAGACATGCCATCAGCAGAGGGAAACTTATATTAGTTCCTGTACCTCTAAAGAAGAAAGCAAAAACACCTGCCACAAAATCACTAGTTCCCGCCTGCCAGCACCCTATCTCCTATAACTCTGGGAGATAGGTTTACATGCTGCAAGCAAGATGAATAGACAGAATATTTAAGCAGGACTGACGTCACAGAAGATCAATCATTACCAGGTTCTATCATGACTTATCCAATAGAAACTTAAAACAGCCCATCAAAATTTGGCTAAGGAAAACACCTAGACAATCTCAGCACTCAAACTAGAACAAAAAGACTTGGTCAAGGATAGGTCCAGCACCTATGGCTCTGGGTCTTCCTCACTGTACTTTTTTCTCTGTTTTGATTTGAGCATTTATTTGGTGTATGCTTGTTTTTTGTATTTTATGTATTGTTGTGAGGTTCAAATAATAGAAATTACTTCGGTTGGAAGTGGAGTGGGGCTTGGCTTCCTATAATTACTCAATGTGGGTCCCAGGGATTTAGTAATGATTGACTGGGGGTCCACAGAAGTCACACCGTTAAGTACCGCTGCTTTATAGGATTACATTTTTATTCGTTTTCCTCTTCTGTTGCTTTGTCCATTGAAGGAACAAAATAATGTGAGCCTTTGAAATATGATATTTATGTTTTGTAAAGTGCATAGCTGCCACAGAATCAGGGTGTCCCTGTGCTGTGACACATTACAAAGTAGACATAGAAGGGATAGCAGCTAGAATAGCCAGGTTTGCAGATGTTTTTTAAATACAGCCTCCAATAGATGTTGTTGGATGTGCTCTGAGCAGCGTTAGGATTGGCCGCAGGGCATGCTGGGAGCCTTTGCCTGTTGAGGGGATGGAGGAGCAGCAGTGCGCAGGTAAGTTTTTATTTTTTTATTTTATTTTTTAATTTAATATTTTTGTTCCCCCTCCACCCACCCACGCGCCGCCCTGACTCTTTAGCGCAGCGAGCCTCGCAACTGAATTAGATTTGTCTAAACTTTAAGTGTAGATCAACAATGATGGTAAAAATTGGCACACTTTAGAATATGGGGTGAATGGCTTCAATAAGAATTGAGGTAAAATTATATTCTGGCCCAGGGGAGTGGGTGGAAAATAAGTGCCCCTAGGAGAGAGAAAGTGGGAAATAGTTTCAGGGAAAATACTGAGCATTTGCTTAACAAAATGAGCAATTCAGAAATATCTAATTTAATCTGAGCTCAAACATTAATGACCATGCCACCATCCAGATGGTTAGGGTGGTCTAATCTAAGAAAATAATTGTTTTACTTTGATTGCAAGTACACTATCTATCATAAAGTACTCATTTAATATCGTTTCAGTGAAAAAACGTCAGTAGGTAGACATAAAGCCGAGTACCTCGAGTTTATTCTTACCTAAAGATAATGCTATAAAAAGGTAATTACCTTACTGGATGGAGAAAGACAGGATACTCTTGTTGCTGTGGGTGCACTCTTCTGCCCCGTGTGAAAAGCTAAAGTGGTCGTAACTAGCAGCATCATTAACAAGATTGAATGGGTGGTAACATGTTAGCCGTCCAAACCTGATAACTCCTATTTCTTTGAACACCTCTGTGTCAGCAAATTGTAATTACTTAATTAGAAGGTTTGCTGTGTAAGACCAATACCAGTTTGAAACAAATAAACATAGTCTGCAACATTCTCAAAATCCTCTTCAGGTCATTCACCAAAACATGACTCATAGAAATAGGTCACTTTAAGTTATCTTCTTGGAGCAAGCAGGATCCTCTTCATTATAGCGCCCTGTTAGGCACCACCCACCAAGAACAGTAACTCTAAGAGACTAGTACAGTCTTAATTGGAGCAGAAATTGGGATTGCATTTTCACTTGCATTAGAGAGGTTAAGGATTTGTTAGGAAAGGGATTGATGGATCAAATTTAAAAGACTCTGGGGGTTATTCTAATTTTGGAGGAGTGTTAATCCGTCCCAAAAGTGATGGTAAAGTGACGGATATACCACCAGCCGTATTACGAGTTCCATAGGATATAATGGACTCGTAATACGGCTGGTGGTAAATCCGTCACTTTTCCGTCACTTTTGGGACGGATTAACACCTCATCCAAAGTTAGAATAACCCCCTCTATTATGTAGCCGACATTTCGATATTGTTCACCAGTACTATGGAACAATCCATCACCTTGAGTCTGGAATCCTACTCTACTGAACACAACATTGATATAGACCAATTGGAAACTGTTCCCACAAATGGCATTTTCAAGGCATTCCCTGTTCCTACTACAGATGATGTAGGGGAAATATGGATTTTCCTAATTGATCAACATGAGTTAAATCGAATTCCAGTCTTGAATTTTATCAGCAGCTTTAAAGAGTTAAACATGAACAAAAAGAAAATGCTAAACTAAAACCAATGGGGTAGTGTATGCAATCACAGAAAATATGACATTACCCAGCACGTGCTTCCAATACAGTTTGTATAACCCATGGGAACAAAAAGGCCCCTTTTTTGATACTCGAACCTGGGATAAATACCTTCTACTATTCTCTAGTTATTAATTGCCATAGATTAATTTATGGTTAAACCTTTATTGTGCGTTAATTGAGTTGTCTGGAGCGATTCTTGCTCCACTCTCCCGCAGACTGCTTCACTCTCCTCTCGATTGCATTGTTGGCTCCCCTGTAAACATCATGAGTTTCTCTGACAGCACGTCTCGCTGACTCTATGGGGGTTATTCTAACTTTGGAGGAGTGTTAATCCGTCCCAAAAGTGACGGTAAAGTGACGGATATACCACCAGCCGTATTACGAGTTCCATAGGATATAATGGACTCGTAATACGGCTGGTGGTAAATCCGTCACTTTTCCGTCACTTTTGGGACGGATTAACACCTCCTCCAAAGTTAGAATAACCCCCATAGTCTCTCCTTTTGGCACGTTTGATCGCGAGGAGCCTGCACACACAGCTTCTTGCATGAAACAGGCTTCTACCTGCTGACCCTGCTTGAGCTTAGGTGGGGTGGCTGCTCAATATTTAGTTTATTTCTAAATACTACTGGCGATGCAGTTTTATTGCATTTTTTCTTCTTTACATTTGGTAGAACCTAGCCATTGGTGAGATTAGAGTATTGTGAAATCCAACTGATCAAGCTTGGCAATGTAGTTTTTTTACTCCTCAACATGTAGAGATCACTACTTAAACAGCTTGTGTCGCTAAGAGTTTTAACCGTGGGAGACTAAGGCAAATAATTTAAAGAGACGGTAAGGGCATAGAAAACAAGACAGGAGCATAAGTTATTTCCTTATTATCTGAGTAATAGATAGATTGATCATGAGAGTGAGTTTAAAAAACATTCAGAAAAGGTGGAGAATGACTCACAGATAATTATTTTCATCATTTAGGTATCTACAAGCATGTGAGAATACTGTGTTTTTCACATGAAATAAGTTTCTCATCAATGTACACTGGTTTTCTGTTCTTTAAGGCAGTCACGTTTAAAAGTTTGGATTGAGACGCAGTCAAAGAAAGTAAGGGTGAGGCTACATAGTGAGTCTTTCTATTGACAGTTACAATGTGTTTTGAGTGTGCAGGAAATATTTTAGAGGGGATACAGAGGGCTCTAACAGATGGTTGAGTAGGCCACTGCTCCATAGATGTGGAACTTGACAGGTTCTCATACTTTTTCTTTTAAAGTTTTTGAGACTAAGTAGAAAAATAAAACAGCGACGGAACAAATGATTGAATTAATTTGAGACAGTGAGAGGGACCAGCCATAAGTACATTAATTTTGTCTTTTCTCCAATAGAACAGTCCAGCCCAAACATATGTAAATAATATTCACACAATTGCTTCTAAATTGGGACTAAATAGAAAAGAAAAGCAGTGATAGAACAAATGGTTGAATTAATCTGAGACACTGAGGAGAACCCACTATATGTACATAATTTTCTCTCTTCTCCAATAGGAACAGGCCGACCAAACAATTTGTAAATTAGTTTTGTCTCTTCTCCAATAGGATATACAACACATGCTTTTAGGATGTATTTTACTCAACACAGGCAACCTCAAACATGTATCAGCCTGCTTTGGTTCATCAGTGAGGTCCACTTTGAGTCCCATTGCATAGCGAGACGTGGGCCCATATCTGGGCACACCACACACTTATGGCATCTTACTGACAAAGGTGATGGATGGAATTCTTGAATTCATTTCTGCCAAATGAGAAAGCCAGTGGGTCTTGCTGAGACTGGCAGAGACGCGATGTGCTGGGACGGTGTCGAAACTGGGCTGCACGGCGATGAAGAAACCACAGGTGCTTTCAAAGACTTGTGCTGAGATGTGTCGTTTCAAGGCTGAGCTCTGTCGTGCTGGGCCAGAGTTAATGGCAGGCTGTATTGAGATGTGTGGAGAGGCATCCTTGGGGCATGAACAGGGGCAGGCTAACTGACCCTTGGAGATTTCCTAGAGCTTTGTCACAACACAGACATGCTGGATTCAGCAGGAAAGCTCACAACAGAAGAAGAGTCTGTGCGGCAACAATAGGCCTTGGGCAGCAAAGCAGTCCTTGGGCAGCAAGCAGGTCATCAGGGCTGACTTCACACCTGCTCAGTTCTTCTTCTAGACAGAGTCTACAGGTCCAGAAGTGATCTGAAGAGTTAGTCATGAGAGTCCACTATTTATACCTGGTGCCAACTTTGAAGAAGGAGAAGCTTCTACAATCACCCCGCTTACAGAATTCCCTTGAATTCCATGTCTCCCCGCCCTGGCCCTTGCTTGTCTGGGAGCACAAAAGACTAGTGTGAAACCCTTTGTGAGTGTACTGAAGCAGAGTATTTGTGTGTATCCCAATGTGGTAGTGCTAGTTGTGCCCCTTGTCAAGTCAGAGATGGCCCATCCTGCTAACACCTATTCCCCCTTTGTCCCAATGCCTGGGAGCAATACACAAAAAACAACTACCCACGACACCCAGTCATGTGACCCAGGATGGAGGCACCAAATGATTGGTACAAAAATTGCCAACTTTCTAAAAGTGGCCTTTCCAAAATTGTAATTCAAAATGCAACATCACTGTTGGACTTTTTTTGCTTATGCAGGGTCATCCCCAATCTTTTTGCCTCCTGCCTCCTATGTTTTTTTGACCTGTTGCTGTTGGCTTTCGAACTCTGAGCACTTTACCACTGCTAACCAGTGCTGAAGTGCATATGCTCTCTGTGTAAATTGTATGTAATTGGTTTATCCATGATTGGAATATTTTATTTACTAGTAAGTCTCTAGTAAGGTGCACTAGAGGTGCCAGGGCCTGTAAATCAAATGCTACTAATGGGCCTGCAGCACTGGTTGTGCCACCCACATAAGTAGCTCTGTAATCATGTCTCAGACCTGCCATTGCAGTGTCTGTGTGTGCAGTTTTAACTGTATATTCGACCTGGCAAGTGTACCCACTTGCCAGGCCTAAACCTTCCCTTTTCTTACATGTCAGACACCCCTAAGGTAGGCCCTAGGTAGCCCCAAGGGCAGGGTGCAGTGTATGGTTAAGGTAGGACATATAGTAATGTGTTTTATATCTCCTGACAGTGAAATATTGCTAAATTCGTTTTTCACTGTTGCAAGGTCTGTCCCTCTCATAGGTTAACATGGGGGCTACCTTTAAATCTGATTAAAGTGTAGATTCCCTTTGGGAGCAGATGGACATCTGTAGTTTGGGGTCTCTGAGCTCACACTTTAAAAATACATCTTTTAGTAAAGTTGATTTTAAGACTGTGGGGGTCATTCCAACCCTGGCGGTCGGTGTTAAAGCGGCGTCCAACCCGCCCAACAGGCAGGCGGTGCAAAAAATGGAATTCTGACCCTGGCGGAAACCGCCAACAGAGACCGCCACTTTAACACTCCGACCGCCACGGCGGGACAAACAAACAGCGCAGCGGTCACCGCTAACAGACAGGCGGGAGACAATGTACCGCCCACCCTATCACAACTCACCAATCCGCCATCTTTTCCGGGGCGGGAGCCCCGCCGATAAAAACACGGCGGAAACAGTCTACGAATGGGAAAACGCTCACCTCTACACACTCCACGAGGAATCTGGACCGCATGGAACCAGAACTACACATCCTACCAGCTATTGTCTACCTGCTCCTCTAACAGGAGCACGAACGCCGGCGCAGAAGACAACAGTGAGGACTGCACCTACGACACAGGGGAAGGGGGAGGAGAAAAGATTACGGGCACACACATACACGACACACCCACCCTCACCCACAACTACCTACACATCAATGCAGAGCAACAACTCAGAGTGACACCCCCCAAACCCCCCGGAAGAATGCAAAGACAAAATAAAATGACCATGAAATTCAAAATATATTGTAAGGCTACGTAAAACTTTTTTTTCAAACATCTATAACTATATACACATATGTAAATTGTCCTGTCCAAATTGGGTTTCAGTCATTGTACGTGGGCCGATGGGCCTCAACACATGGGCAAAGCCCACACAGGAGACCCGAAGCCATTGGAGAGAACACTGCAGGGGCATCAGATAGAAAAACTACAGGCACCTCAGGGGGAAGGGAAGGGGAGGCACCTCAGCCACATGAGTCCACGACGCCAGATCCACGAGGGGCCTCCATGCCCACTGTGCCATCCTGGGGAGTGCAAAGCCACAGTCTCACAAGTCTCTACGGTGGGTCGATTGCCCACTGTGCCATCCTGGGGAGTGCAAAGCCACAGTCTCACAAGTCTCTACAGTGGGTGGATTGCCCACTGTACCATCCTAGGGAGTGCAAAGCCACAGTCTCACAAGTCTCTACAGTGGGTGGATTGCCCACTGTGCCATCCTGGGGAGTGCAAAGCCACAGTCTCACAAGTCTCTACAGTGGGTGGCTTGCCCACTGTGCCATCCTGGGGAGTGCAAAGCCACAGTCTCTCAAGTGGATTACAGACTCCACTGGTACTGGAGGAGGCATGGTGCCCAGAGTGCATCGTGCAGCCCTGCCCGACACAGATCCGGGCCTGCCCCTTCTGCCAATGGGCCAGCGGTGCTTGAGACGGTGGTGCCCAGCAGAGCGGTGCTTGAGATGAAGGGCCCAGCGGAGCGGTGCTTGAGATGAAGAGCCCAGCGGAGCAGTGCTTGAGATGAAGGGCCCAGCGGAGCGGTGCTTGTGATGAAGGGCCCAGCGGAGCGGTGCTTGAGACGGCGGTACCCAGCGGAGCGGTTCTTGAGATGAAGGGCCCAGCGGAGCGATGCTTGAGATGAAGGGCCCAGCGGAGCGGTGCTTGAGATGGCGGTGCCCAGCGGAGCGGTGCTTGAGATGAAGGGCCCAGCGGAGCGGTGCTTGAGATGAAGGGCCCAGCGGAGCGTTGCTTGAGACGGCGGTGCCCAGCGGAGCGGTGCTTGAGATGAAGGGCCCAGCGGAGCGGTGCTTGAGATGAAGGGCCCAGCGGAGCGGTGCTTGAGATGAAGGGCCCAGCGGAGCGGTGCTTGAGAAGAAGGGCCCAGCGGAGCGGTGCTTGAGATGAAGGGCCCAGCGGAGCAGTGCTTGAGATGAAGGGCCCAGCGGAGCGGTGCTTGAGATGAAGGGCCCAGCGGAGCGGTGCTTGAGATGAAGGGCCCAGCGGAGCGGTGCTTGTCTTGAAGGGCCCTGTTCAGCTGTGCTTGTCTTGAAGGGCCTTGTTCAGCGGTTCTTGAGACGGCGGCGCCCTGTTCAGCGGTGCTTGTCTTGAAGGGCCCTGTTCAGCGGTGCTTGTCTTGAAGGGCCCTGTTCAGCGGTGCTTGTCTTGAAGGGCCCTGTTCAGCGGTGCTTGTCTTGAAGGGCCCTGTTCAGCGGTTCTTGAGACCGCGGTGCCCTGTTCAGCGGTGCTTGTCTTGAAGGGCCCTGTTCAGCGGTGCTTGTCCTGAAGGGCCCTGTTCAGCGGTGCTTGTCTTGAAGGGCCCTGTTCAGCGGTTCTTGACATGTGTCTCCAGGGCACCATATCCGGCCAATATCTGGAGTTCACTCGCCATCCGACTTCTTGCTTGCGGGGCCCTCCTGTGCTGGAGTCCCGGGCCCGTGGGTGTCCTCCTTCACACCCGGAATGGGGCTGGTGGGGCCCTCCTGGGCAGCTCGCCTGCTGCCGGACTTGTCGGCCGTGCTGCCCTTGCCATCCTTCCGTGAGTCTCTGTGGCCCTTGCCTCCCTTTGTAGATGTGCCAGGTGGCACCCCACTTCCTGACGGTGCCAGGGTAGTGCCTTTGGAGGCTGCCGTCTCTGGCCTCTCGCGCCGGGCCTTGCCTTTCTTGTTTTTTTTCCCAGGGGGTGGGCTGGCTGTCCCTTTACTGCTGGCCGATGTAGCTGCCCTTGAAGGTGGTGGACTCCAATATCCCTGTACTATGGTCCTTGTAGGTGCAGGGGTTGTGTTGGCTGAGGTGCAGATTGGACTCTTACGAGATGGAGGGGGTGGGTCAGGTGATGGAAAGAGGTTAATTTTGGACAGGAAAAACTTTTTAGGAGCAGTGGGAAGGGTAGGTGCAGTGGGTATGGGAGTGGAGGAAGAGGATGTGGTTGTAGGAGAGTCAAGTGTGGTGTCTTTGGGTGCAGGTGCTTGTGACGGAGGCTGTCGTGAGGTGGATGGCTGTTGGGTAGGTGGCTGCCTGCGTTTGTGTGGTTTGGAAGAGGGGGTGACAGACACACTGGGAGAGGACACAGGGGACGTGTAAATGGCAGTGGGGGTGGTGACTGCACGTGTGCGGAGTGTTCTGGTGGGTGTGCTGGTGATGGACGTAGTGGCTGATGATGTTGTGCATGCAAGTGTGAGTGGAGACGTCACAGGGAGGGAGGAGGGAGACGAGGAGGAGGGGGACACAGAGGAGGCAGTGTCTGTTGGTATGTCTGCATGTGGCTGTTGCTTGTGTGAATGCTTGTGTGATTTGTGGTGCTTATGTCTGGATGAGCTGCCCTTGGGTGTTGAGGTGTGTGCAGGCTGGTCTGTAGGTGTGTCTGGGATAGGCAGAGGAACAGGGGAGTGGGACTGGGTGGAGGAAGTTGGAGGAGGGAGGCAGGAGACAGGGACAATGGCTGCCGTCAGTGCTGAGGCCAGAGCGTTGAACGATCGCTGATGGGCAGCCTGACCCGAATGAATGCCCTCCAGGTATGCATTGCTCCGGTGCACCTCCCTTTCTACCCCCTGGATGGCATTCAAAAGGGTAGACTGCCCAACAATGAGCGTCCTGAGGAGGTCAATGACCTCCTCACTGAGGGCAGCAGGGGTAACTCGGGCAGGGCCTGAGGTGCCTAGGGCGAAGGAGATGCCCGCCTTCCTGGGTGAGCGGGCACGGGGCGAACACTGAGGGGCTGCTAGGAGGGCGGAGCTGGTGCGCGGGGTGGCGGCTGTACCTGTTGTTGCGGTGGGCACGGATGTTGCCGCCACCACAAGGGAGCTCCCTTCCGAGGACGTGTCGGTGTCGCTGATGTCTCCACGTTTCCCCATTGTGGAGCTCCCCTCGCCCTCCGTCTCACTGGTGAACTCCGAGTCGGTTACGTGGCCCTCCAGGGCCATGTGAGAAGCAGCTCCCTCGTGTTCCGATGCCACTTCTCCTCCGCCTGATGATGCTAATGCACACATGAACAGGAAGAGCAGCAAAAAAAGAGGGGGAAAATGAAGACATGCTGAGTGCATCCATTGGCAACACAGTTGGCGGAGAGGACAGACACAGAAGCCCCCTGCACTACACCGCGCACTTGGGGTACACTACTCAATCATTGGGACTTGGCCTACAAGCCTATGGACGACAACTGCACACATAGGTGACACAGAGCCATGGATAGCTGTACTTGGCACCCTACAGAGGTGAGGGGCGGGGGCACAGGGCCATGCCTTACGGAGGGGCCTAGCCTACAGAAATCGCCCTGGCCTAGGGATACCCACAGCCCTCCTCCCCCACCCAGACACCTCCACTGCGCGCTAAGATAGCAGAATGTGCTGGTACTCACCCCCTTGTGTCTGCTGTGATGTCCTCAGGTGCCCATCCAAATCTGGGTAGGCCACCGCCAGGATCCGAGACATCAGGGGGGTCAATTGACGAGTGGCACCCCTCCTACGTTGGGAGGCCATCCCCAGCAGAGCCTCCGCAGTCTTCCTGCTCCAGCGGCGGATGTGCTCCCACCTCTTGCGGCAGTGGGTGCCCCGTCTGTTGTGGACCCCCAGGGTCCGGACGTCCTTGGCGATGGCACGCCAAATGTTGAGTTTCTGATGGGCGCTGACCTATGTGACATGTACAGGGGGAGAAATAACATTATTATGATTTTCTGCATGCTCGATGTGAGTGGCCCCCCATCCCCACCCTTGCCATGTGGCACATGCTCTCATCTGTCCTTTGATGCATGCCTCAATCGCTCCCCTCCCCACCATCTTACATCCACCCGACTCAACACAGGCATTGTCCCCAAAGCATGCTCCCAGTGTACTTACCTGTTGGTCTGGAGGACCGTAGAGTAGCGCATACTGGGGGAGGACCCCATCCACGAGTTTCTCCAATTCTTCAGAAGTGAAGGCAGGGGCCCTTTCCCGAGTCGCAGCAGCCATTGTATCTTCCAGACCGAGGTCACAGCAGCACTTGCACTATAGGTCCTCTCCTGTGGATGAACAAGTCTCGAGTGATTAAGCAGATAGAAAATGGCGGTCACGTCCGCGGCGGTGCGTACCGCGGCGGTGCGTACCGCGACGGTGCGTACCGCGACCGCCGGCGCACTTCGTCATTGGCTCCTGAAACGCATAGGGTTCAATGTTAACCACTGCGGCTTTGTGCCGCGGTCTTCGACCGCCTACCGCCACGGTGTGCCACGCCAGCGCATTGACCTCACATCCCATTGTCGCACTTCACAGGTCAGGCAGCCGCCATTTCAAGGGCCCACATGGCTTAATTTCTACTGCGTCACACATGCCTAGGCCTTGCATCGACACTCATACAAGCCATTCAATGCATAGAGAATCGTGTACTGTGCAAGCTGTGGGAACTTACCTGTGGGTTGATTGACTCTGTGCTCGCTGTTGTCCTTCCTAGGCACCGTCCGCTGGGACTTGCGAGGAAATGGAGGAATGTTCCCGTGTACAGACCGCTGGTGGACCTGTCGACAATGGAGGAACGACATGTCATTCTGACATACAGGCTTGACCGAGCCACTATACATGAACTGTGTGCCCAGCTGGAGGCAGACCTGATGTCACCCATCCGCCAACCCACAGGGATCCCCCCTCTAGTGCAGGTGCTGTCAGTACTCCATTTCTTAGCAAGTGGGTCATTTCAAACAACAGTGGCCATTTCATCAGGGATGTCTCAGCCTATGTTTTCCAAGGTGTTGTCCAGAGTGTTGTCTGCCCTGCTCAAACACATGCGGAGATACATCGTTTTCCCTGAGGTGGGGGATTTGCCTACAGTGAAGGGTGATTTCTATGCCCTTGAACATATTCCCAACATCATTGGTGCCATTGATGGGACACATGTGGCTTTGGTACCCCCCAGTGAAAGTGAACAGGTGTACAGGAACAGAAAAAGTTATCATTCCATGAATGTCCAGGTGGTCTGTTTGGCTGACCAGTACATCTCCCATGTAAATGCCAAGTTCCCTGGGTCAGTGCATGACGCGTACATCATGCGAAATAGCAGCATCCCTTATGTGATGGAACAACTACGGAGACACCGTGTGTGGCTAATTGGTGACTCAGGTTACCCCAACCTGTCGTGGTTACTGACCCCAGTGAGGAATCCCAGGACAAGGGCAGAGGAACGCTACAATGAGGCCCATGGGCGAACTAGGAGGATCATAGAAAGAACCTTTGGCCTCCTGAAGGCCAGGTTCAGGTGCCTGCATATGACAGGTGGATCCCTAATGTACTCACCAAAGAAGGTGTGCCAGATCATCGTGGCCTGCTGTATGCTTCACAACCTGGCATTGCGACGTCAGGTGCCTTTTCTGCAGGAGGATGGTCCAGATGGTGGTGTTGAAGCAGCTGTGGAGCCTGTGGAGAGTGAAGAGGAGGAAGACGAAGAGGACGACACAGACAACAGGGACACAGTGATACAGCAGTATTTTCAATAACACACAGGTAAGAATCAACACCGGCATTTTACATTTACTTACAGTCTCCTGCCTCTCTACTGTCTGTCCTTTTCACCCAGTGGATGCTAACAGAGTTGTGACTTTCCCTTCCAATTTCAGAGATGTGGGCCCCACTGCGTGACCTCTGCTTTGTTTGCCCATGGACTACAGCTGTGTGACAGTGGTATGTTGTCATCACAATGTAACTGGTCATTTTTGCACGTTTATGTCTAATACATATTTTCAACAAAAAAAGGCAGACTCCAGATTATTTGTGTGCAATAAGTGTGTTTATTAAAGTGCTAAATTTTCGGACATGGTTGAAAATCGGTGATGGGTGATGGTGGAGGAATGTCCATGGCAGAGTCCAGATTCTCAGTCTCACAGGTGCATTGTCCATATGCCTGTGGAAGGTGGAGCAGGGGCAGTTTAAGGTTGGACAGGGTGACAATGTGGGACAGTGGGATGACATCAGGGGGTATCCTTTCCTGGCGGGGGTCTTGGCATCCTACTCTGTCTTCTTCCTAGATCTCAGGCCCCGCTTGCGGGTGGTTCTTCTTCTGCAGGAGGTGGGGTTAGGGTGGCAGGTTGTTGCTGTGTCGGGGCCTCCTGTCCACTAGCGCCGGCGGAGGTGGTAGGCTGTTCCTGGTCCATGCTAGTGACAGGGGCCCTTTGTGGTGCCACATGGTCCCGCAATGTGGTGACAATCTGGTTGAGAGCCACAACAATGGTGCCCATTGCGGAACTAATGTTTCTCAGTTCTTCCCTGAACCCCATAAACTGTTCCTCCTGCAGTACCTGGATCTCCTGGAACCTGGCCAGGACCGTCGCCATCGTCTCGTGGGAGTGGTGGTATGCTCCCATGATGGAGGTGAGGGCCTCGTGGAGAGTGGGTTCCCTGGGCCTGTCCCCCCCCTGTCGCACAGCAGCCCTCCCAGTTCCCCTGTTTCCCTGGGCCTCTGTCCCCTGGACCGTGTGCCCACTACCACTGCCCCCAGGTCCCTGTTGTTGTTGGGGTGGTGGGTTAACCTGGGTGCCCTGTAGTGGTGGACACACAGCTGATTGACGTGTCCTGGAGACAGAGGCATGGGCCCGCTGGGTGGGTGCTGTGCTGGTGTTCCCAGAGGGGGGTAGGTCTGGTGTAGCCTGTGGCTGTCTGAGGGGAACCGATTGTCCCGAGGTCCCCGATGGGCCGGGCTGGTAATCTGGGTCCAGGGAGACAGAGCTGCTGTCATCACTGGGGGCCTCTTCTGGGGGTGGGCTGGACATTTCTGGACCCTCCTGGGCGGTGTGGTGGCGTTCGGGTCCTGCAGGGGTATAAGAATATGGTTATTGCTTCTGTGTGTGCCATTTCGTGCAATGGGTGGGTGCCCGTGTACCCCAGTGCTGGCATTCCTTTGTGGGGGCTGTTGTGACGGCGGTTTGTGGGGGAGATGGGTATGTGCAGTGGGCATGCTTAGGTGATGGCTGTCGATGGTTTGTGGTGGCATGCAGGGTTTGGTGTTGGGATGGGTGGGTTGTGATGGTGAGACATTAGCAATGAGGATGTGTGATGGTGGGGGGGGAGAGAGGGTATGAGTTGGCATGCTGGTGGGGTGGGGGGGATGAAGTAGTGGAGATTCGACTTACCAGAGTCCATTCCTCCGCCTACTCCTGCAAGGCCCTCAGGATGCAGGATGTTCAAGACCTGTTCCTCCCATGTTGTTAATTCTGGGGGTTGAGGTGGCGGTCCGCCGCCAGTCCGCTGCACCGCGATGTTGTGCCTGGATACCATGGAACGCACCTTCCCCCGTAGGTCGTTCCACCGCTTCCTGATGTCGTCCCGATTTCGTGGATGCTGTCCCACAGCGTTGACCCTGTCCACTATTCTTTGCCATAGCTCCATCTTCCTGGCAATGGTGGTGTGCTGCACCTGTGTCCTGAAAAGCTGGGGCTCTACCCGAACTATTTCCTCCACCATGACCCTGAGTTCTGCGTCTGAGAACCTGGGGTGTCTTTGGGGTGCCATGGGGTGGTGTGGATGAGTTGTGGGGTGGTGTTTGCGGTGATGAGTGTGGTGAGTGTAGTGGTGTGTGGTGTTTTGTGCGTGGTTGTTGTGTGGGTGATGGTGTAGTGTGCCTCTGTGTGATGGTGTTCTCTATTCTGTGCTGTCTCTCTCTGGGCTTCTTCTCTGATTTGTGGTCGTAGGGGTTTGTGGGTGATGTGGGTGTGTGTTTTATAGTTAATTGGGTGTGTGAGAGTGTTGTGTGTATGTGTATCAGGTGTGTGTATTTCAAATTGTCCAATGTGGCTGTGTTTTGGAACTGTATGTGTATTTTGAGCGCGGCGGTGTGTACCGCCAATGGAATACCGCGGTTGAAAGACCGCCGCATGGATTCGTGGGTCGTAATGGCATGGGCGTTTTTCTGTTGGCGTGACAGTGGAGGTTTGGTCTTCGCCAGTTTAACGCTGGCCGTTGGTGTGGCGGACTTTTGTTGATGTCGGGTTTTTGGCGGTTTGCCTCTTGAGGGTCAGAATGACCGTGGCGGTTTACCGCGACCGCGGCGGTGTTGTGGCGGCCTTCGGACCGGCGGTAAGCGGCTTTTACCGCCTAGGTCAGAATGACCCCCTGTGTGTTTCAAAATGACACTTTTAGAAAGTGAGCATTTTCTTGCTTATACCATTTCTGTGACTCTGCCTGTTTGTGGATTCCCTGTCTGGGTCAGTTTGACAGTTGGGCTGGTTGCACCTCACACTAGACAGTGACACAAAAGGAGCTGGGGTGTAGTCTTCATTTCCTGATGAGCCATCTGTGCTAAGATGGAGGGGAGGAGTAGTCACTTACACCTGGAAGGGCTGTGCCTGTCCTCACACAATGCAGTCTCCGACCCCCTGGTGAGTGTCTGGGCCCTGGCCTGGGCAAGGCAGGATTTCACATTCAAAAGAGACTTTACTTTGAAGTAGGCCTACTTCAAAGGAGAAATTGGGTATAAGAAGGGCACCCAAAACCACAGACTTTAGATCACTTCTGGACATCAAGAGGAACCTCTGCCTGGAGAAGAGCTGAAGAGCTGAGGAGAAGCGCTGCCCTGCCTGTGACTGTGCTTTGTGGAGCTATCCTGCAGTTGCTGCTTCTGCCAGAGTAAGAGGGCAAAGACTGGACTTTGTGTGCCTTCCATCTTGTGAAGAAATCTCCAAGGGCTTGCTTTAGAGCTTGCCTCCTGTTGTTTGAAGTCTCAGGGACAGCAAAGAGTTCTCTCTGCCAGCACCTGGAGTCTCTGGAGAGGCTCCTGCTCTGACAAGTGGTGCCCTATCCTGTCCCTGGGCCCTTGAAAGGAAAGCTCGTGGAAATCCAAGGAAATCGACTTCGGACCGATGCCGCTGCTGAATCCGGTGACGCCACCTGCAATAGACTCCGTGATCTTCGCTGGAACTCGATGACCTTCGCAGGCCCGAGGCCGCTGCAGCCCCGCTGAAGTCCGCGACTCCGTGGAAGTTGCTGCACCACGTTGTGACCGACGCCGCTCGAAGTGCATGGATTCAATGTTTCCCACAGACGCCACGATCCCCGACTTCGTACATCGACTTGTTTTCACTCTTCACCAAAAGTACTGTACTTGGGGGTCTACGCAACTCCGTGTCCAGCCCCTCTGGTGTCAGCTTGTTAGGAACGACTCCGTCACGACGCCGTGTTAACACCTCATCGAAGCATTTTGTGTTTTTAAGCGCTATTTTTTAGTTTAATCTTTAAAACTTCATAACTTGACTTGTGTATGTCGGATTTTTGTCGTTTTGGTCTTGTTTTGTTTAGATAAATATTTTCTATTTTTCAAAATTGGTGTTGTGTCATTTTGTAGTGTTTTAATTAAGTTACTGTTTGTGTTGGTACGAATACTTTATACCTAGCACTCTGACGTTAAGTCTACTGCTCTGCCAAGCTACCAAGGGTGTAATCAGGGGTTAGCTGAGGGTGATTCGCTTTTACCCTGACTAGAGTAAGGTCCTTGCTTGAACAGGGGGTAACCTGACTGTCAACCAAAGACCCCATTTCTAACATTGGTGATGAGTGGTTGGGATTTGGACTTGTATTTGTACTTGACATACAGTGATTAAGTGTACACTACTGTTTGAGTTCAGACCACTATGTGACCACATACTACTTGTCTTGTGATTCTGCTTTTTGCTCTCTGATGTCCTCCTGGAAATATGGCTAATATTTTTGGACTCTGGTTTTTGGTTGTGAAGCCTTTGCAGAATGTAAGTCAATTTATGGCACCTATTTATGTATAAAGAGTGGCAGCTTAAAGCATTCTGCATGGAAATGGGACTGGCTGTAAACAACAAATCCAGAAGGGAGGATCTTGAGTCAGCCCTGTTTCAGTATGAGTTGAAACGTTGTCAGGCATCACCACCAAATGAGTCTGAGGAGGAGAACTACTCTGAGGAGGAAGACTACTCTGAGGAGGAGGGCAGTGTCCCTGAGGAGGGAACAGAAAGAGATGATTGGCTCCTAGCTCGAATCCGGAGTCTGGAAGAGCTAGAAGCAGAGCTTGAGAGGGCTGAGGAGAAGAGAGCCTTAGCCCTGGAAAAAGAAAGGTTGCAGCTCAAGAGTTGAGCTGTGAAGAGCTGAAACTGGAAGCCATGAGGGCTGAGTCCAGTTCAGGTGGTGGCAGCCAAAATCTTATATCCAGTGCTGCTGAAGAAGTGCACATGCCCAGAGATGTGGTGCCCTACTTGAAGGAGGGAATGAACACACACCAGGAGGTTCAGGGGTATGAGGTAGCTCTAGTGATGCGCAGGGTCCCTGAGGTGGATTGCGGAACTGGCAATGGGAGTCATATTCCTACTAGTGGGAGGGACACTCTACTGACTCTAGGTGAGAGTGACAGGTAGAGGGGTTCCCCCCAGGTAGAAGTCCTGGTTATGGAGTGTGAAGACATCCCAGAAGAGTGTGGGTTGAGTGTCAGGGGCAGTCAGGTACTCTCTCACCAGTCTCAGGAGGGTGATGGGTGCTTTTTCAAAGCAGAGTCACTGGATGGTTGGGTGAAGGGTACTTTGGTTAATTCATGAGAGGGTCTGAGGGATGTAAATGCTGGAGAGCATATGTCTAGTCCGTATTTTCCAGAACTATGCTAACACCAGGTGGAGTGTGAGTTCTCTGACCCCAGGGAACTTACACTGGAAGCAGACGTCTGGTTGAGTACCAGAGAGTCTGAAGAGGCATTTTGGGGTGCTCCTGAAGGGAGTGGTCTTGGTATTTCCCAACCAGGTGAGGTAAGGAAGGATTGTAGTGTCCCAGGTAGGTCCCAGTGTAGTGGGATGGATGAGGGACCCCATGTTCAGTCTCAGAGGAGAGGGAATGGGGATGGGTTGAGGCCCAAGATGCCCAAGATCCAGTCCCAGGTCCTGGAGGGTTCCATGAGGGCACACCAGGAGGGGAGCCTAGCCTGTACCGTAGGGCCATCTGTTGAGGGAGACCCCACTGTGTCAGGAGAAATTGGGGGGGCGGCTGAAGCCAGCGTCCCACCAGTTCTGGTGTCTGGCAGTACCACTCCTAGTGAGGGAATGCAAAAGTCCAGACAGAGGGTTGAGAGAGGGTTGCGGACCCCAGTGGAGAACCTGGAGGGTCAGGGGTCAGCTCAGAGAGCAGAGCCCCTCAGGAATGACCTTGGTGAAACCATTTTTGGGTTGGGGGACTCCAGACTCTGCCAGCTGGGCAGGGGTCAGGAGACCTACACCAGCCAGACTCTTGTGTGGCCCTTGGGGACAATGTGTCCCCTGAGGGGGGTAAGTGTGCCCCCCTGGAAGTTGTAGTGTGCCAGGCAATGGTTCAACCGCAGGGTGGTGACTCTGGGCTGGATGACCAGGTTCAGAGGGTAAACTCTGACCTGGTGGGGGTTGGTATGCCCTAGGAAGTCCTGGGTTGCCAGGCAGTTGTCCAGTCTGTGGGTACAGACCCTGGACTGGAGGATCAGGTGCAGGGGGTAAATCCTGACCTGAAGGGGGGGCGGTTTGCCCAATCACCCCCCCGGTGTGATTTCAAGGGGTACTCTCCCTGAGGGGGGGTGCAGAACCCTGAGAGTAGAGTAAGGGGGAGAGAGAGACTCACCCCCGACCCCAGTGCAATCTAAGGGTACAGACCCTGGATTGGAAGGCCAGGTTCAGGGTGTCCCCCTGACCTGGAGGAAGGGGCATCTGCTAACAGTGCCCCTACCATGTTGTCTTCTGGGGGGGGGGGGCACTCCTAGTTGGGGGGTGCAGGACCCCAGAAGGGAGGGCAGGGGGAGGGAAGCCTCACCCCTGGCCCTGGTCCAACCTGAAGTTACAGACCCCAGGTTGGAGGACCAGTTGCAGGTTAACATCCCTGCACTGGTGGGAGAATTGAGCAGGACTGCTTCTACAAGCACTCTGAAAAACTTTGACTCTGGGGGTGCCGCTCCTGGAGGAAGGGAACAGAGCCCCAGAGGGGAGGACCAGAGTCAGGTTGTCATCCCTGACCTGGTGGAAGAGAGAGTGGTCAAAGGGTGCCAGGCACCTGGGGCTACCGCCCCCCACTCTCCACAGTCACAGTAGTTGGAGAGGCCTGAGGTCGGGCTCTCATCTCTGACAGTTGTCAGGGGTCACTGTGGCTTGCTGTCCTGGTAGACAGAGTTGCCCCTGGGGGGGGATGAGAGTCACACCCCGGGGGTGGATGTGGCAACACCACTGTGTTGGCCCTGGTGGTACTATCTGCCCATTAGGATCCATCTGTGAGCAAAGTAAAGTTAGGTGCTGCACAGATGTGTCTGTAGATGTGGAGAAGGCTTCCCCATGGGTTAGCTTAGTGGGCTCTGAGGGTATGGACAGAAGGATCCAACTGGAGTCAGGAAGGCGTAGATCTGGAATATGCCACCGCTGTTGTGGGCCTGGGTCCTTGTTCTATCGCCCCAATCAGGGAAGTACATCAAGGTATTGATTGTTCTCACCTGGGTTTAGGCTGGTAGGGGGCCGTGTTGGACTTTTTTGCTTATGCAGGGTCATCCCCAATCTTTTTGCCTCCTGCCTCCTATTTTTTCTGACCTATTGCTGTTGGCTTTTGAACTCTGAGCACTTTACCACTGCTAACCAGTGCTAAAGTGCATATGCTGTCTGTGTAAATTGTATGTAATTGGTTTATCCATGATTGGCATATTTGATTTACTAGTAAGTCCCTAGTAAGGTGCACTAAAGGTGCCAGGGCCTGTAAATCAAATGCTACTAGTGGCCCTGCAGCACTGGTTGTGCCACCCACATAAGTAGCTCTGCAATCATGCCTCAGACCTGCCATTGCAGTGTCTTTGTGTGCAGTTATAACTGTAAATTCGACTTGGCAAGTGTACCCACTTGCCAGGCCTAAACCTTCCCTTTTCTTACATGTCAGACACCCCTAAGGTAGGCCCTAGGTAGCCCCAAGAGCAGGGTGCAGTGTATGGTTAAGGTAGGACATATAGGGGTCATTCTGACCCTGGCGCTCATTGACCGCCAGGGCCAACGACCACGGAAGCACCGCCAACAGGCTGGTGGTGCTTCCTGGCCAATTCTGACCGCGGCGGTAAAGCCGCGGTCAGAAAAGGGAAACCAGCGGTTTTCCGCCGGTTTTCCCCTGGCCAAAGGAATCCTCCATGGCGGCGCTGCAAGCAGCGCCGCCATGGGGATTCCGACCCCCTTCCCGCCAGCCTGTTCCTGGCGGTTTACACCGCCAGGAAGAGGCTGGCGGGAACGGGTGTCGTGGGGCCCCTGGGGGCCCCACACTGAAAATCGCGACGGGTGCCACTGCACCTGTCGCACCTCAGCAAATCCGCCGGCTCCATTCGGAGCCGGCTTCATCTTTGCTGGGGCTTTCCCGCTGGGCGATCTTTTGCAGATCGCCTGCCGGCCCAGCGGGAAAATCGGAATGCCCCGCGCGGTCATCTGACCGTGGGGCGGTGTTTGGGCGGTTTCCGCCCGGCGGGTGGCGCCCGCCACCCGCCGGGGTCGGAATGACCCCCATAGTAATGTGTTTTATATGTCCTGACAGTGAAATATTGCTAAATTCGTTTTTCACTGTTGCAAGGCCTGTCCCTCTCATAGGTTAACATGGGGGCTACCTTTAAATCTGATTAAAGTGTATATTCCCTTTGGGAGCAGATGGACATCTGGAGTTTGGGGTCTCTGAGCTCACAATTTAAAAATACATCTTTTAGTAAAGTTGATTTTAAGATTGTGTGTTTGAAAATGCCACTTTTAGAAAGTGAGCATTTTCTTGCTTACACCATTTCTGTGTCTCTGCCTATTTGTGGATTCCCTGTCTGGGTCAGTTTGACAGTTGGGCTGGTTTCACCTCACACAAGACAGTGACACAAAAGGAGCTGGGGTGTAGTCTGCATTTCCTGTTGAGCCATCTGTGCTAGGAGGGAGGGGAGGAGTGGTCACTTACACCTGAAAGGGCTATGCCTGTCCTCACACAATGCAGTCTCCGACCCCCTGGTGAGTGTCTGGGCCCTGGCCTGGGCAAGGCAGGATTCCACATTCAAAAGAGACTTTACTTCAAAAGAGACATTGGGTATAAGAAGGGCACCCAAAACCACAGACTTTAGATCACTTCTGGACATCAAGAGGAACCTCTGCCTGGAGAAGAGCTGAAGAGCTGAGGAGAAGTGCTGCCCTGCCTGCGACTGTGCTTTGTGGAGCTATCCTGCAAGTGCTGCTTCTGCCAGAGTAAGAGGGCAAAGACTGGACTCTGTGTGCCTTCCATTTTGTGAAGAAATCTCCAAGGGCTTGATTTAGACCTTGCCTCCTGTTGTTTGAAGTCTCAGGGACAGCAAATACTTCTCTCTGCCAGCACCTGGAGTCTCTGGAGAGACTCCTGCTCTGACAAGTGGTGCCCTATCCTGTCCCTGGGCCCTTGAAAGGAAAGCTGGTGGAAATCCAAGGAAATCGACTTCAGACAACTTCGGACCGACGCCACTGCTGAATCCGGTGACGCTGCCTGCAACAGACTCCGTGATCTTCGCTGGAAAGCAACGACCTTCGCAGGACCGACGCCGCTGCAGCCCCGCTGAAGTCCGCGACTCCATGGAAGTCACTGCACCACGTCTTGACCGACGCCGCTCGAAGTGCGCAGATTCAACGCCGCAATGCCGGACTTCGCGCATCGACTTGTTTTCACTCTTCACCAAAGGTACTTGGGGGTATATGCGACTCTGTGTCCGGCGCCGCTGGTGTCGGCTTGTTGGGAACAACTCTGTCACGACGCCGTGTTAACACCTCATCGAAGCATTTTGTGTTTCTAAGCGCTCTTTTTGAGTTTAATCTTTAAAAATTCATAACTTCACTTGTGTATGTCGGATTATTGTCGTTTTGGTCTTGTTTTGTTTAGATAAATATTTCCTATTTTTCTAAACTGGTGTTGTGTCATTTTGTAGTGTTTTCATTAAGTTACTGTGTGTGTTGGTACAAATACTTTACACCTAGCACTCTGAATTTAAGCCTACTGCTCTGCCAAGCTACTAAGTGGGTAAGCAGGGGTTAGCTGAGGGTGATTCTCTTTTACCCTGACTAGAGTGAGGGTCCTTGCTTGAACAGGAGGTAACATGTCTGTCAACCAAAGACCCGATTTCTAACAATCACCATATGGTAGGATTTGAAATTACAATTCCAGAGACACCGGACATGAAATGGTTACCTGCTCCCATTTGGAAATTACACTGATAAAATGAAATAAGGCAACTCCAGTGTTATCCTTTGGGAAAGGTAGGCCTTGCAGTAGTTAAAAACAACTTTAGCACTTTATCACTGCCAGAACATGTAAAGGTAAAAGTATATTTCCAACTTTTAAATACAATGCCCTGTAGGATGTTTAGGGCATAACCCAGGGGTTTCTTGTATGTATTAATAGGGAAGGTTTAGACCTAGGAAAGGGTTTATTTTGCCAGGTCAACAATGGCAATTCAAACAGCACAAACAGGCTAGAATGGTAGGCCTGAGCTGTGTTTAAAGGGCTGCTGTGTGCTGCAGGGCCACTAAAAGTATTTCATTTACCGGCCCTGGGTACCTGTAGTACAACTTTACTAGAGATTTACAAATAGATGAAATGTGCCGATTGGGTGGAACCCAATGTTACTGTAGGAAACTGGGTTAATTGTTGACTGGGGTGTGTACACTGGTCAAGCAGAAACCACAACCCTTGTCAGGGTGGGGCACAAGCCAACCCTAAATAAACATGAGCTCAACCCTCTGGTAGCTTGGCACAGAGCAGCCAAGCTTAACTCAGCGCCAATGTGTAAAGTATTTGAGCAATACTACAAACAGTAATAAAGTGAAAAACACCACACTGAACGGATCACACACCAAGATGGAAAAATAGAGCTTTTTTAAACAAGTAAAATGACACCAAAACAACAACAATCCAATCAGTGGAACTGGAGATATGCAATTTCAAAGAATTTAATGACAATAGTGCCAAAAAGCACAAAGCACCAACAGTGGATATCTGGTTGCACCGGACTCGGACACAGTCACAAGTTCCTGGTGAACATGAAGGAGTGTGGGCCAGCTACAGGGGCGGAGTTCGGTCTGCTGAACAGGCTACCTTAAAGCCAGGTTTGTAGAGCGCTGCAAAGATCTGCATTAAAGTTGCCTCATACAGCTGAATTGATGCATTGGTTCCGAAATGTGTTGAGGCTGTGATGTAAGGGCCTGCATCGTCCTTCAGGATCCCTTCCACAGGACTTGCGATGCGAAGTCTGGTGTCGAGGATGACTTGGGGCAATGCATTGGTTTTGAGGAGGAGCAAGGCTGCGATGAGGAGTCTCACATCATCATTCAGGCTTCCGTCAATGTGAGATGCAAGGGCCTGCACCAAGGGTGCGTTACACAGAGGCAGTTCTGAAGGCATTGCAGACTGCGGCAGTAATGCTGGTCTTTGCAACAAGTCCAATACATGCATCAGTGGAGATGCAGCTGTTCTTCTTGGGGTTGCTGGGAAGCGTAGGTTTCACTGGTTCCACAGAGACTGGCAGAGCATCTTAAGCCCATTTCCAATGGTCCAGGACTGGAGTGGCACCACTTGGCAGGGTAAATTCACAGATGGCTGAGTCAAGGTGCAGGTGCAAGATTGTTGGATGTCTGTTATATTCTTAACACTTCAGATCAGGAGGCCAGCCAACTAGCTTTTGGAGTCCCTCAGGTTTCGGAATTCAAGAAACCCAGGTCCAGTCTTTCTCACCCAGGCAGGAAGGCAACAGGCAGCAGTTCAGCACAGCGGTGCTTCAGAGCAGCAGTCCAGTAGAGTGGCAGTCCTTTCGACAGCACAGTAGTCCTTCTTCTTGGCAGAGTATTCACAGATCCAGAAATGTACTGAAGAGTTGGTACCTGTGGTCCACTATTTGTATCCAGTTTGCATTTGAAATGAGAATAAGCTTCTAGAGGCATGCCTTTCAAGTGCACAAGTGCTCTGCCTTTCTGGCCCTGACTCCAGACTGAATGCAGGGGGTATGCAGCTCTTTGTGTGGAGACAGGGTACAGCCTAGTCAAGTGTAAATATGGTTGGGCCCAGCTTCTCCCTCCCATCCTGCCAGTGATGGCCCATCCAGTCACACCTAAGCACCCCAGTGTGTGTGGCTGTCTGGGAGGAATACACAAAGCATAACTGTCAATTACACCCGGTCACGTGATCCAGACACAGGCTGCAGACACCAAAGGACTAAGCCAAGAAAATGTCAACTATCTAAATGTGTCATTTTCAAAATTTTAATTTAAAATCTGACTTTACCATAAGTTAGGATTTTAAATTACAGTTCTAGGGACACCAAACATGAAATGGCTACCTGGTCTCATTTGTAAATTACAATTATAAAAATGTAATAAGGAAGCTCCTATGTCATCCGAGGGGAGAGGTAGGCCTTGCAGTAGTGAAAAATGACTTTAGCAGTTTTTCACTGCCAGGAATGTAAAAAGTAAAAGTACATCTACTACTTTATAAATACATTGCCCTATACACTCAGGGCTGTCCAAGGTCTACCCTATGGGTGACTTATAGTCCTACTTAAATGTGTGGAACAATCAGTGCTGCAGGCCCAGTAGTAACATTTAATTTACAGGCCCTGGGCAGAGGTACTGCCACTTTACTAGGGACTTACAAGTAAATTACATTTTTATTTTGGGTATAAGCCATTTCTAATGTGTTTTAAGGAGAGAGCCCAAGCATATTAGCACTGGTTAGCAGTGGTTTATTCCACGGAGTCCTAGGCCCAGCAAAAATAAAGTCAGGAAAACAAGAGGATTCAAGGCAAAACTCATGGCAAGAACGTCAGACCCAACAGTCAGCATTTCGTTTCCAAATATCAATCAGTTTATGATAAAACACGTAGTTACTAACAAGTAAAAAAATGTATATTTTAGAAAAATAAACTCAAATCTCATAAAACAAAAACTTATAATTCTCATGAGGAAACACAATCATGCCCTGAATCGCCAGCTTTTTTGTGTTAGTAAATACGTTAGGCACACAAACATTGGTTTGTCATGTTCACCAGGCACTCACATGAAACTAAGCAATAGCTGTTTCCGTTCATATCAATGTATCATCATGTTTTGCAAAGGATATGCCCACAATTACCACTTTATGTATGCTTGAATACATGGGTGTTTATACAGCACAAACCTAACAAGGGAGCAACAGAGCATTGAACAGATGGGCAATAACCTGGGGAACTTTATAAAAATGTTTAAAGAAAGCGATGATTGCCTGGGCAGATAGATGGTGGAGTATTCTAAAAATGTTTAAAGAAAGCGATGATTGCCTGGGCAGGTAGATGGTGGAGTATTCTGTAAAGAGACGTGCCTTCAGTTTCTTCATGAAATTCAGGAGGTTAGCAGACCTTCCGATGATGATGGAGGTATTGTCGCACATTGTGGGTGCATAAGCTGGAATGGCGTGCCTTCGTAAATTTTCTTTCCTGCAATTCTTTGTTTCCATTTCGAAAACTACTTGTCTTTTTGTGTGGGATGATGCACGCTTGAAGTGAGAGCTGTGAAAGTTCTCTCAGCATTGTAGTGATGTTTTCAAATGTATTCGATGGGATAAGCTTCAGTCTGTCACTGGTGCCATAGCAGAGACTAGGAGGCAATTGAGAAGACAGTGGTCTCAATCAACGTGGGAAAGGGCCTAGACATTACCACCATTTTACTAGGACAAGCATTAAATCAAGAGTGGCCATCATCATGCCTTGGATGTTCATACTTTACTGAAAATTAACACCGTTATGCTAGGTTGCCATTATGGCCGATACAGACACACCACACCATCACCTTAACACACATAAATGCAAATATGCGCCCACACACACACACACACACATTATTATTTATACATAAGCATTCACACTAGTAATCAAAAGCCTTCCTTTATGTATCACCGATGCATCTGTCCCGGCTCTCTCCCCCTCTCCCCTGCTCCACCCTCTAACACACACATACGGGCACTCCGCTGTTGGTTCCCCAATGATCGTACCTGGGAATGCCAAGAACATACACGTTTAGTGTAGTTGACAATGCAGTACCTGTGATATAGCTAATCATCACACGCTTGATGGGCTAAAGAATGAATAAGAGCAAACGAGCTTGTGCAGTACAATAGTGACCTTAATTAGGTATCTAGAATGAAGTGGGTTCAGGCAGGACAGATCAGGAGGGAGTGCTCGAAAAGAGGCTGTAAAAACCCTAATTGTTCGCAGATATTTAGTAAGGATATTTAGAATTTTCCCTTAGATTGGCATTTGTCTGCTTACTGAAGCTGTGGTTTATGAAAACCAGAAACCTTAAATACTCCATACTCCTTAAATTATTGACAACCATGGGTAATGCATTCACGAAGGTAGAATTCTAAGGAAGTCTGCAATTTGAAGATCTGACCCTGTGTGGCAGAACATGATAACCCCAGCAAAACGTTTAACATGTCAGACGGGCTGTTCGTTGTCAAAGTATGTTCAGTAGAAAGGCTTTGAAATGCGCACCGCTGCATCCTTGACCTTGCTGCCTGCTTTGTTCTATCACATAATGTGTCTGTCATCCCTGAAGGAGCACAGGTAGTCGACATCTCCAAATCTGTCTGACATGTTCAACTCAGGAATTTGACCTGTACTCTCTGTATGTTTTACAAAGTTCACCGTCAATCACGTTTGTCAAATTACTGTAAATATGCTTTGTACATTTGGTCTAGTAGCTATTAAAAGAATTATGTGATTAGTGTATTTTTCAGAGAAGTTCAAAGATGATTAGTTACTATTAAGTGAATAATAGATACTGTAATTATGAAACCTACAGACAAACAAACTGCATGAACCAGACAAACAAAAAGATTAGACAAAAATTTACCAATGCAATTTTAATATTCGATGTATTTAGAACAAGTCTCTTAACGTAAAAATACGGTTCGTTCTAATTTATGACTCAGATAGGAGTATAAGCTTTTCTTCAGGAATATAAGGCAACCTTAATATGAATCAAAATAGGAAACATAAAAGTTCGATATGCATTGATGTCTTCATGATGATTGCATTGTGTGCGTATGTATATATATATATTTATATATATACATATATATATATATATATATATATATATATATATATATATATATATAGATACACACACACATACATAGGTAGTTATAGTTAGTACCAAGTTTCTATGGAAAGAGTGTTTTTTGTTTTGCTAATAACTTTTACACTGCTTGACTAATCTTCACAAATTTTTCCAAGAAAATACCATGCTCACTTCAGCTACTGTGTGAAAAGTTTCAGGGTGATCCGTAACAAGGTGGGGGGGGGGGGGGTGAGTTGAGAAAAAGGAGGGTCCCAAAACACTTTTTCCCCATTCATTTTTCCATAGGAAAAATTGAACAGTGATAACGCTAAAACTACTTGATGGAATTAGATCAAATTTGGCAGAAAGGTAGGTCCTGGTCCACAAAGCTACCTTTTTTTGTTTTGGTGTAAATCCGTTCATTAGTTTTTGAGAAATTAAGGGGAAAGCAAATGTGTATATTGATGGATGTGACAGATTCGCAACCCCTTCAGATCTCGTGCTGAGATCTGATTAGCTGTCAACACTTCAACCAGGAATCCTCAGCAGCTCCAGAAAAAAAAGTTCAAAAAAAGTAAAGGGGCCAGGATGCAGCCACCCTGACCCCTTAGCTATGGAACCTCTTCCCAACAGGGCTAAAAAGCCTTTTTTTTAAAAACATTTCACTGCAAGTCGCAGCAGATTGGGTACAAAATTTAAAAAAATGAAGCACGGGCTCTCGTGCTTCACCTTTCTTTAAGCACGCGGGTGGGCCAAGTCCCAGAGTCAGTCTTTTATTGTAGTGCGGGGGGGCACCTGGCCCCCCTGCAGCCCCAGGGAGGACCGTTACCTCCATGGGGCGAAGCTGTAACTGTATGCAAGGAGCCACGCAGCCCTCCATACCCCAGAGACCACCACCTCCCTGGGGCTAAATTAATTAATGTCATAGAGGGAGGCCCATTGGCCATGCAGCCCCTGTGCTGCCCTAGGGACCACCACTTCCACAGGGCTTTATGAATTAAAGAGGGGGGGCGTCTGGCACCCCCCAGCCCTGGGGACTGCCACCTCCCCTGGGGCTTTCTTAATATTAAGAGTGGGTACGCACAGCCTCCCTTTGCCTCTGGGACCACCATCTCCCCAGGGCAAACATTTAAAAAAGTGAAGGGGGTCTGTTTCGGACTCACTGTTCCCTCGGAGACCACCACCTCCCCAGGGCTATGTGTGTTGGAGGGATGCCTCGCAGCCCCCCTCAAGGAGCTAATGATGGCCCTGGTGACCACCACCACCTAGGGCCAGCTCCTGATATGTCCCGGGGTGCCCACCCCTGGGACATAGCCGTTTGCTTTGACTTGGCTGCAGCTTTGACAGCTACAGCCAAGTCACAGCAAACAAAGTCTGCTTTCTGACAGTGGGACCTGTCAAACAGGTCCCACTGTCAGAAAGTGGATTTTTCATCTCTGTTCCCTGCATGCTGATATGTGTGCAGGGAAAAGAGATGAAAGCACTGCTCCAGCAACCATGGAGCTGCTACTTACAGCAGCTCCTTGGTTGCTGGAGCAATGGGACTGCAGGGGAGGCCTTGAGGCTCCCCCTGTGGCCTCAGATAGTTCGTAAAGGGCATATAATAAAATTAAAAAAAATTCATCAGGGACCACGGGGAAGGGCTTGATGGTCCCCCCACAGCCCCAGATAGCCTATAAAGGGCTAAAAAAAAATATATTAAAAATGAATAGCTCAAAGACCTTCACACTGAGCGTTGAGTGTTCAAGTCCAGGTGTATCCATGGTCATTTCCTTCCTTTATAATTTTTTTTGAAGTGCAAATGTTTAAGGCTCATACTGAAAGGTGATCTTATTCTTTTTATATGAAAAATAAATTTTTCTTTTCAAACTGTGCAGAAATATCTCATTCTAAGTATATCATACATCAAAACCTAACAAAAACTCTATCCCTCTCCCACTCACTCTCTTTCTCTCCCTCTCTTTCAATCTCTTTCTCCACTCACACACCCACTCAGACACTTACGCACCCACTCAGACACTCACACACCCACTCACAGCCCCACTCAGACCCTCACAAACCCACTCAGTCCACCTCAGACAGTTACGCACCCACTTACAGACCCACTCAGACTCCCACACACGCACTGGCAGACCCACTGACACCCTCATGCACCCACTCACTGACCCAAGCACACACTGATACACCCACTAAAACACTGATGTATGCACTCTCACACCCAGAGAGACATTCTTATAGCCAATCTCATCCCTAGATACACCCTCTCAAACCTATTCCCACACCCAGAGAGGCTGCAGCCAACTTCCACCATGGCCAGCGAAAGGGTTGTGCACAGCATGGAGTTGGGTGATTAGGGGGTTGGCTGCAGGATCCGGCTGCAGGCCAAGTCTTGCGGGCAACCTCCACTGCACACGGGTGAAGGCCGTGCATGGTGCGTGGTTGGGTTCTTATAGGGGGTTGGCCTCAGGGCCTGGCCACAGGCCGTGTACAGCTGTGGTTGGATTAACATATAGTAATAAAAATTACTATACATTAAAAAAACATAGAAATTCACTGAAAAAAACAAAAGTTACAGGGAAGTTATAGTTAGGAAATAGAACTTTTAAAAACATAGAAATCCACTTAAAAATACAAAGGTTACAGGGACATTATAGTTAGGCTGGTGCCCTAAGGTAACTATAACTCGGGCCCTCACCATGCACAAATTATGGCACTCATGACATCTTTGATAACATCATTGATAATATCAATGAAATATTTGCAGTAAAATATTTGACAAAAAAACTATGCATGGCAGCGGCACGAGTTATAGTTACCTTAGGGCATAGGTTATAGTTACTTGAGGTACCTAAATGTAGGCCCTCATTACGACCTTCAGCCACCCGCCAAGATCGGATCGCCGGGCGGCCACCAATGCAGCCTCACTCCCGCCGCAGCTATTAGGAGATCCCCACTGGGCCGGCGGGTGGAAACCTAGCCGGGGATCTCGGCCGCAACACAGGAGCCGGCTCCAAATGGAGCCGGCGGTGTTGCGGCCATGCGACGGGTGCAGTTGCACCCGTCGCGCTTTTCACTGTCTACATAGCTGTCAGGGGGGCCCGCGACTCCCCGTACCGCCCCGTACAGGAAAAGGCTGGCGGTAGGGGGACTCGTAATCCCCTGGGCAGCGCTGCAAGCAGCGCTGCCCTGGCAGATAAAAACCGCCAGGGCCATTGTGGCGGGAAACCGCCGGCCCCGGCGGTGCGACCTCGGCAATTCCACTGCGGTCGTAATGCCCTATGAAGCACCGCCAGAGTGTTGGCGGTGCTTCCTCCGGAACAGCCCTGGCGGTCTTGGACCGCCAGGGTTGTAATGAGGGCCATAATGTCCTTGTAACATTTGCTTTTTTAGGTGAATATATATAAACATCACTTCAGAGAATGAAAATAAATGTAAAAGTGATGTCTCCCTTTTCTTAAGGTTTCTATTCAAGATTTAGATAAAACCACTGCTCAGGTTGAACAGCGGAGTGAGGTGGGACGTATGTTTGTGATGAACATAATGAAAAAAAAGATTGCCCTCAAATTAGTAAGCTTCACATATTTTGAAATCAGCTCATCATTTATGAATAATACAGAATAAGCAACCAACAGGCGTAGTGAAACCATACTAATAGATGAGTTTCTAGAACAGGAGCTATAACATTTCTGCTTAATTTTTGGCACTGCTTATTTTTAGCGAAAACGAATGGTGAGGGATATGCAGGACAGTGGTGCTGAAAATATTTTCAACGTGCAGGTGCTTGCCTGTCATAAAAGCTTTCTAGATTTAAAAATATCTGTGTTACTGAGCAGGCTAATTTAGAGCCCCCCACATCTGTCCCCTCGAGCCCAGTGGGTGTTATAGATCCCTGGGTTTCCATGCTCCCACTCCAACCCAACTGGCACGCACACAAGTGATGGGATTCCGTGCCAATCATTTGCATTCGGAGGAACCCCATACACCAAGAGCAACAGTGGAGTAGCCGAAAACATAAAGCACAAAAATCCCTCTGAGTCCCTCGTCAGTCTTCAAGTGACATGAAGAGGCACCATCACCCTGGCCCCCTTGCATTCCCAGCATGATGGGCCTAATCCCTATTTTCTTTGGTTGTGTGTGCTGAGGATACCATTTTGTAAATATAGACCAAAGTGGGGCAGTTGGACATTTTTTTTCAAATATAAGGGTAACATATGTTATGTTTGTGTCTGGTAATTTATAACAAGCACATTCACCATTAAAGTAGAGTTTGGAAGCTAATTGCTCACAAAAGCAACTGCTGGAAGGCCGCGTCGGAGTCGTACTTACACGAGGGTCAGTCAGACCTTCCCTCTTTTTCTTAAGGTTTGAAGGTCTGATAGTGCCTTGAGAGTTTATAAAATATTGCACAATATTCAGCAGTGCCCAGATGTAGGAGTTGTCTGATGCTCAAAGAGCATTTATGTGGTCATCACCTACATGTTGCACAAAATTGAAGCCAGGAATGAATTGCAGAAATATGTTTCTGCAGTAGCCAGCTTTTGCCAATCAGAAGCAGCAAACACCAGCTGAAGTAATGTTTATCACAAATACAGTGGAAGAGAGCCTAGTGGCAACTTAGAAGGGTCATGTAGCATTACAGCATATCACATAACAGTGACACACAGAAGCCTACGACAGCCTATGCACAGCACTCACCGGGCAAATAACTCACACGACTTCTATGGAATGGTATCTGTGAATGCAAGAGTGGCTTTATAGACAAGTGGCACGAGAGTTAGAGCTTAATGTAATTTTGTATTTATTATTTACCGTTGAGCATGTATTTATGATGAAGGGCAACTTGTGATGTGCCTGTCAGAAAGTGAATTATTAGTTGGGGTGGGTGATAGTCCACTGCAAATAATAAAGACAGTGACCTGTTAAGTCTTGTTAAAGGTTTCAGTACTTTAAACTTGAGCTCAACCACTGGTAGCTATGTCATATAGCAAACAGGCTTAACTTAGAAGAAATATGTAAAGCATTTAGAAGTGCCAAAACAGTTAAAAAGTCAAAGGCACAGCGCAATAAAAACCCAACACTCATTTATGAAAAGAGAGGAAACATTAATAAGTAAAGGGACACCAAAACAACAAAAATCCAATAAGGTGTAACCGGATATAAGAATTTTTAATGATTCAAGTAAAAAAAGCCAAGAAAAATAAAGCACCCAATGTATTTTAGTGAACCAAGGTGCAATTTCAAGCTGATTGTGATGGAGCCTGTGTTAGATACTCTAAGTGGATTAGTTGAGGTGAAAGTCTGGAAGTCAAAAGGCTTGAAAAAAGTCTCCAAGTCCCACTTCAGAAACAAACTTTGTCACTTTTTTGAAGGAAAACATGGATATTTCTTCCAAGTCACAATGAAAAATGAGACTTTGTCACTTTTTGAGAAGAAAAATAACACAGGTCACCACTGAAACTGTAGCCACTGCCATGGAAGCGAAGGCTGAATTCCTGAAGCAGGTGGATCCCACTGGCACCATGGAGCTTTGGAGATTTCTTACTGAAAACTTTGTAATAACTAATGTAGAATGGGACATAGTTGTTTTTCAGAGGTGATGGTACAAATCTGAAATTCGGTCAGATGCTGTGGAACTTCTGGTCGGATACATTTTCCGGTGGGTCCCGCTGAAACTCTGGGAAAAAAGTTTCTAAATTTACCAAAATTTCTTCTGGCGCCCATACAACCACAAGAGTAGACTTCTAATGGCCAGGACCCCAAGGGAGTCACGGGAAGACTCTCAGGGTGTCAGGCAGAGTCCAACAGCAGGGTTCAGACCAAGTCCATTTGCTGTTTGTCTTCTGGGCATTTCAGGAAACAGGGCTCTTGCAGCTTGTTGCATTCCTGTAGCCACACCGGAGGTCACTCAGCTGACTCTTGGAGTCCACCAGTGTTTCCTGAATACAGAGAGAACAGGTCCAGCTCTTAAGATCTCGTCCCAGATCTCAAACAGCGGGTGTAGTGCTTCTTTTATTGTCCACAGGTCCAGCTAATGTTCTGAGGATGGTGCCTTTGGATGCCTCATTTATGCCTGGAACCAGCTATTATGTGGGGAGACTCCTGGCTCCTTCCTTAACAATGGTTTAAAAATTCTCGGAGGAAACCATACTCACTTTCGCAGCCAGCAGTTCCTGTTTGTCCTACTGCAATAATCACACAGCACACTTTCTTCCCAAAATCCAAGGTAGGGAACCCTTTCTCTCCTTGTACAGAGTCCATGTGCCCACCAAGATGTGTGGCAAGGGTATTGAGCATTCCATTTCTCTGTGGTCACTCAAAACCGATTTTGGGTGTAGTTGTCCTCTCATTGGGTTTGGTGGCAGCATGACTATAGAGCTGGTTGAGCCTTTCCATGTGACACCTACAATGTTCTTGTGAAAGGAAAGGGACCTTTGAAGCTAATTAAGTTCCTGGGCCCAACCCAACTGGTCTTCCTGGCAGTGGAAGAAAAGCTCCCCACACCCTCATCATTGTCCCTGCCCTGTGGACAGGTTTTGACACCTTATTAAGATGAGCTGCTTGAGAGCTAATGTAAAGTAGCATCTGTTAGACCTGTCAGCCATAGGGTGGTCTTCCCTAAACCTTTTGTCTTTTTCCTCCATTGTTGCTGATCTTTTTTTTGCTGGCCTTCGGGACTATGCACACTTTACCACTGCTAACTAATGCTAAAGTACATGTGCTCACTCCTTAAAACATGGTAACATTGCCTTTTTCCCAGCTGACACATTTAATGTACTTATAAGTCCCTAATAAAGTGTTACTACATGTACCAAGGGGCTGTAAATTATATGCTACTAGTGGGCCTTTAGCACTGATTATGCCAGACACTTACACAGCACTTTAAACATGTCTCAGTTCTGCCATTGTAGCATGTATGTCAGTTTTTACACTGCCCTTTCCTCTTGGCAAAATACAACTTCTTCCAGGTCCAAACATTTGTTTTTAATACACATAGGTCACCCCGATGGTAGGCCCTAAATAGCCCATACGGGAGGGTGCTGTGTATTTAAAAAGTAGGACACTTTTAAGTTTTAAATGTCCTGGTAGTCAAAAACTCATACATTTGTTTTTTAGTACTGCAAAGCCTAACTCTCCTGTGGGATAAAATTGAGGTTACCTCATTATGTTTAATAAGCTGTAATTTCCAAATACGAGCAGCTAATCAGTTCATATTTAGTGTCTTTGGAATAGTAATGAAAATCCCTAACCTATAGTGAAGTTGGATTTTAAGTTATGGTTATGAAAATGGCACTTTTAAAAAGGTGGCATTTTCCTCCATTAGTCATTTAGTGGCTGTAGCCTCTCTCTGGGTCACGTGACTGGGTGAAGCAGACAGCTGGGCTTTGTGTATTCCTCCTAGAGAGCACCACACACAGTACGGAGCTGAGGGGTGCCTGGACGGGCCATCACTAGCTGGATGGGAGGGAGGAGCTGGGCACAGCCCCACTTACACTTGAATAGCTGTGCCCTGGCTGCACACCAAGGGGTATATACCCTCTGTAGTTAGTCTGGAGCCAGGAAAGGGGAGGCAGGATGCCTGGGGACTTCAAAAGAAAATCTTTAGAAACTTCTTCCCCACTTCAAAGGCACAACTCAGCATAAACACTGGACTCCAGTTACCAACTCTTCAGTACATTTCTGGACCTGTAGATACTCTGCCAGGAAGAAGGATTGTTGTGCTGCTGAAAGGACTACCACTTCCTGGGCTGCTGCCATGCTAGATTGCTGCCTTCCTGCCTGAGTTAGAGGGAATGGATCTGTAGCTGAACCCAAGACTTGCAAAGTGACTCCGTAGGCTAGTCTGCTGGCCTCCTGTTCAGAGTCACATGACAGGGCTCTCAGCTGGAGTAAGCCCCTGAACCCCAAGTGGTACCCCTCAGGTCCTGGACCCTTGGTGTGGCCTCAGAGGCTGAAATGAATTTTTTGGGCAATGTGCAACTGGGGGGGCTTGTTGTTGCTGAAACTGTTTCACTCGCACATCCCAGTAACACAAAGTTCCATCAGCCCAACCCTTCATGCTACAGCATGGGGCACTCGAGAGGAGTGCCATCACGAAGCACCAGCCTGACCACTTGCAAAGACAACAGGATCTTAGCACTAAAGAAATGCCCTTCCATGACACCAGGCCTGCTCTTCCCACTACATCGGTGACTGATTGTAATGCTTCCCTGGTCCTTGTGACCCCCACATCGCAAATGGGACTTATTGCGCTGGACTGAGAAGTTAACTTTTCAGTGGGACTAACCTGGTCTCTGTATCTGACACGTACTTCATTGTGGTCAGCCTGAACTTGCGACTTTCTACCGGTCTCACATGATCAGATAGCTGCGAGTGGCGCTTTGGGCTTTTTGATGCTATTTACCCTGAAATCTTTAAAATTTCATATCTCCAGTTCTACTAATTGGATATTTGTTTTTTTGGTCTTGTTTTGTTTATTAAAAATCTCTCTATGTTTTCAATCTGGTGTGCGATCGTTTTGTTGTGTGTATTCACTCTGTTACTGATTGAAGTTTGTGCAAATACTTTACACATTGCCTCTGAGTCAAGTTTGACTGGTCTGTGTCAAGGTACCTGGGGGCTAAGCACAGGCTAATTTAGGGTTTGCTTGTGACTTCGCCCTGAGAAGAATTGCGCTTAGTTCTTAATAAGGGTTTCACCCCCCAAACCAATAACCAAATTTAATACAGCATCCATAAGTATCAAGCAGGGAAAAGGTAACTTTCTAAAAGTTACTTCTCTTAAATATATATTAAAATCCAACTTCACAATTGAATTGGACTTCAAATAAACATTAAAAAGCATGTTTGAATTATTTTTCAAGCTGGTCCCAAACTCATAAACCAGAATTCATGATTTAATCTGCATGTTATATTTCTCATAGGAAACCCAAAGCCTTCCACACTCAAAATAGCTTTGGGTGCTTGTCACTGCAGGAGCAGGGTGACATTGTGGCCCTTATCATGACATTGGGGGTAAGTCACACTTACCGCCATGCTGAGGCCGCCAACATACCGCTGCGGTGGCAGATAACTGTTCTGCATATTATGACACACACACACCAAACCAACAGAATACAGCCACGTACACAAATCCGCTAGCCCAAAGGTCAGTGATAAAGTGGCGGTCCCAACACCCATACCGTTACGCCAACTGAACAACGCCCACCACATCATGACCCATGAATCACCACAATGGACATTCAACGGCGGTAAACCATTGGCAGTACACACAGCCACGCTCAGAATGGACATCCAAAAACTAAACTACACAACATTGGTCAATTCAAACAACACACACCTGACCTCCATACACACCACACCCACCCACTCACACCACTATAAAATTCACACCCACATTACCCACAACCTATTATGAATACAAATTCTTGCCACCAGACAGACATCAAGACCTCTGAGACAAATACACCCACACATCCCTTATGCACTCCACTACGCACACCCAATCACACTACCCAACACCCACACACTCACACACATCACAACACCCATGTCCTCACAAAGGCACCCCCCGTTTCACAGATGAGGAGTTGAGGGTCATGGTGGAGGAAATAGTCAGGGTAGAGCCACAGCTGTTTGGAGCACAGGTCCAGCAGACACTCATTCCAAGGAACAGGGCGAACACCATGGGACAGCATACAAGAACAAGGGACGACATCAGGAAGAGGTGGAACGACCTAGAGGGGAATGTACATTCCGTGGCAGCAAGGCACCAGCTTGCCATAAAGAGGACTGGCGGTGGACCCTCGCCTCCTCCCCCAGAGCTCACAGCATGGGAGGAGCAAGTCGGCATTATTGCATCCTAAGGGACTCACTGGAGTAGCCGGTGGACTGAACACTGGTAAGTCAACATTTACCACTCATCACCCCCCATGCCTGCATGTCATCTCACACCCTCACTCCCATCACTCTACTCCATCCCACACACTGCACCAACGCAGATGACTAACCCCAATGCCAAACCCTGCAAGCCATACAAACGCATGGACAGCCCTCCTAGCCCTGCATGGACACCCATGACCAAAGCATGTACAGCATAGGGGAACTAACAATCCCACAATACATCACCATACACAAAATAAAAGATAGCAGGGCAAAAACAACCATAGAGGGCAGGATAGGGATGTACAACATGTCACAGGCATGAAGCATAATACATCTCTTACATTCCCCCAGGTGCCCCAGCCAATCTCAGTGGAGAGGATGTGCCAGGACTATCCATTCCCTAAACAGAAGATGCCCCCAGTGATGACAGTAAATCTGGACTCCAGGATCTGGATCAACAACCTGGCCCATCAGGGACCACTGAACAGACGGTCACCCCAGCCCACTCACAGTCCACCACAGAGCCTCCCTCATCAGTTACCAACACCACAGCACCCACCCAGCGTCCCCACACCTCTGTCCCTAGGACACGTCAATGAGCAGTGTGCTCACCTGTACAGGCACACCAGTCCACACCTCATACTCAAGACAATCAGGGACCTGGGGTCAATGGCAGTGGACACGCCATTCAGGGGACAGGGGAACGGGCAATAGAGACACTAGGAGGACTGCCGTGCACCAGGGGGAGGGCAGGCCTGGGGAACCGACTCTCCACGAGGCACTCACCAATGTCCTGGGTGCCTACCAACAATCCCAGGACACGACGGGCCAGATCCTGAACAACATGCAGGAGAACAAGCGGCTGCAGAAGGAACACCATCAGGAGATCAGGGAGGACTTGCAGGCACGCAACACCACCATGATCTCCATAGCAGAGGTAATGGCAGACATAGCCAACATCATGAGGGAATGGACAGCACACCAGCGGGCCCCTACCACTAGCCAGTCTATTGACGAGCCCTCCACTTCCACTGCAGCTAGTGGACAGGAGGCCCTACCACAGGACCCACAGGCCACCAGCAATTCCTGCAGAAGGTGAACCACCCCGCAAACGTTCCTTGCAAACCAGACAGAAGCCAGAGACACTTGCCAAGACCAAGACCACTGCCAGGAAATGAGACTCTACTGATTGCCCCCCTTGTGTCCCACCCTGTCATCTTGTCCACTTTGAACTGCCATTGCTCCCCTTTCTATGGCCCCTTGGGCACTGGACCTGTGCTACAAAGACTGGAACAATACCCTCGACTTTCTTCCACCATCACCCCATTCCATTGCACTTTACCCTCAATTATATAGCACTACAATAAACACCCTTGAACATAATTTGAGTAACCCTGTTTTATGTGTCTTTAATGTGCATTTGTGGGAACAGTCACATGGAGTGCAAATGATCTGAACACTGTGATAGCTAACAAATAATGACCTGGAACGGTCTGTAGTGATCACATCACCAACGTCTGGAAAATGAGAAGCAATAGGTGACAGTAAGATGAGATGCAAAGGAAGTGAATGGCATCATGCCACAGACACACAGATAAATCAAGAGTCAGAGTAATTGTCATTTCCACTGTCTCACCTGTGTGTCATTGGAAGTATTGTCATATAACTGATGTTCTGTTGTCCTCATCCTCATCCGCTGCCTCCTCATCCTCACAGTCCTCAGGGTCCACTGCTGCCACAGGGGAATCTCCAGTCTCCTCCTCCTGCAGAAAAGGCACATGTCACTTGAGGGCCAGGTTGTGCAACATGCAGCATGGCACTACTATCTGGCAGACCTTTCCGGGTGAGTAGCACAGGGATACACCTGTCAGATGGAGACACGTGAACCTGACCTTCAGGAGGCCGAAGGTCCTTTCAATAATTCTCCTGGTTCGCCCATGTGCCTCATTATAACGTTCCTCAGCCCCTGTCCTAGCCTTCCTCACAGGGGTCATCAGCCACGATTGGTTTGGGTAGACAGAGTCACCTGCAAGTATTGAGGGACAACATTTAGCCTTACACAATCTTATGGGGAGAACACCTGAAGGCATACACTGACATACAGTGGGTGGGGGATCTGGCTCACCTATTAGCCACACCCTGTGCCTCTGTAGTTGGACCATCACATTTGGGATGCTGCTATTCCTCAGGACAAAGGCATAATGCACCGACCCAGGATACTTGGCAGTGATGTGGGAGATGTACTGGTCCGCCAGGCAAACCATTTGCACATTCAGTGAGTGAAAACTCTTCCGATTCCTGAACACCTGTTCATTCTGGCGAGGGGGAACTAAAGCAATATGTGTACCATCAATGGCACCAATTATATTGGGGATATAGCGCATTGCATAGAATCCTGCCTTTACAGTGGCCAAATCTTCCACCTGGGCAAAAGTAATGTAGCTGCACATGTGTTTCACCAGGGCAGACAAGACCCTTGCCAGCACAGTAGAAAACATTGGCTGTGACATTCCAGCTGCCAAGCCTACTGTCACTTGGAAAGACCCAGTTGCCAGGGAATAGAGCACTGATAGTATTTGCACAAGAGGGCGGATCCCAGTAGGATGATGGATAGCTGATATCAGGTCAGAGTCCAATTGGGCACACAGCTCTGTGATTGTGGCCCTGTCCAGTATATAGGTTAGTATAATGTGCCTGTCCTCCAGTGTAGGCAAGTCCACAAGGGGTCTGGACATGGGGTTCGTCTTCTCCTCCTATTCATCTGCAGCAGTAGGTATCTAAGGATCATAAGAGTGAGTAGGCTATCACAATTTGAACAATCGAACCACAACCTCAGTGGTAATGACAGGTATGTGCAAATCTAGGCAGTGACGCAGTAAAGGTTAATCTGATGGTTGTCCATCTCCATGACATGGTGTCCGCATGTCCTGTATGTAGGGAGGGGTGGAAGTGAGGTAACTCCGCCGACGTTGGGCATCATGGCGGAAGGTGGTCTTGCAGTGCCGTGCAATTCCTCATTGGATAATATGGGGCTGTATGGAGTACACTGGCCAATGGGGATCAGCGCCGGCGGTGACGGTGTGCACCGCCACAGACATGACCGCCATTTTCTATCTGATTCCTCACTTGTTTCCTGACCTTCAACAGGAGAACACCTACACTGCGTGTGCTGCTGTGACCTGTGTCTGGAACCTGCCATGGCCCGTGTGACCGTGGAAAGGGCCCCTGCCTTCACTTTGGAGGAATTGGAGCGATTGGTGGATGGGGTCCTACCCCAGTACGGACTGCTGTATGGGCCTCCAGACCAACAGGTGAGTACAACTTGGGCACGATGCATGTAGGAAGGATGCATGAGATGTGTGTGCAAGCATCGTCTACTGGGGGAATGTAATGTGGTGGTGTACATGGTGTATGCCAGCCAATGTCTGTGCCAATAGTGAAGGAAACGGGATTGGTGGGCCATATGTGTGACAGGCTGGATTGTATGTGTAATGGTGTCCTCCCATCTGTATCGCCTCTGCAGGTCAGCGCCCATCAAAAGAAGGGATTATGGCATGCCGTCGCCAAGGACATGTGGACTGTGGGGGTCTATGGCAGGTAGAGCACCCACTGTCAGAAACGGCGGGAGGACCTGAGACGCTAAGCATGGAAGACCGCGGAGGCCCATCTGGGGATGGCCTCCCAACAAGGAAGGGGTGCCCGTTGGTACCTGACCCCCCTGATGGCCCACATACTGGCGGTGGCCTACCCAGAACTGGATGGGCGCTTGGGGGCATCACAGCAGCCACAAGGGGGTGAGTACAGTGGGCATTACTACAATAATTGGTAGGTGGCTTGGGATCCAGGTGGTGAGTGTCAGTTAGTCGGTGCCCCTAAATGCCATGCCTCTAGCCAAATCAATGGCATTGCAATGCATAGTGCTCAATTCTGATCCCTGTGTGTGACGGTGCTGTGTATGCCAACAGTGGTGTTAGTGCAGTAATTGACAATGCGTTCTCTTTCTCTCTCCCCACCTTTATCTTCTTTCATCCTGTTCATGTGTGCATTAGCATCATCTGGCAGAGGAGCAGGGGCACCAGTGACAGAGGAAGCTGCATCCCACAGGACCCAGGAGGCAGAGTCCACCGACCAAGGGAACCTGTGGGCCAGAAGGCGAGGGAGCACCACAGCGGAGACAGGAGGTGACAACACAGACTCAGATACCTCCTCCGATGGAAGCTCCCTGGTGGTGGCGGACACTTCTGTGACCACCCCAACTGCAGCTACAGCGGCCACCCCCGTAACAGCACCGCCTTCCCAGTAGCGCCTCAGCAAGTTGCCTGTGCCTGCTCACCCAGGAGGGTGGGCATCTCCTTTGCCCCAGGCACCTCAGGCTCTGCCCCAGTGAGCCCTGCTGCCCTGAGTGAAGAGGCTATTGACCTCCTGAGATCCATCTCAGTAGGGCAGTCACCTATTGTGAATGCCATCCAGGGGCTAGCATCCCAGATGCAGCAATCCAATGCATTCCTGGAGGGCATTGACGGTGGCCCAACAGAGATCGATTCAGGCTCTGGCCTACGCTCTGGTGGCAGCCATTGTCCCTGTCCCTACCGTCCCCCTCCAACTACCACTTCCCAGTCCCAGGCTCCTCAACCCCAACCGGTCCCATGTACACATACAGACGAGCATGCACACAAGACAACACACAAGAGTAGCACAGTCACACACAGGCACCACACTTCAACCCAAAGCACTCATGCAAACACCAGACATTTTCAGACACAACCACATCCACTGTCTCCCCTCCTCCTCCTCTTCCTCCACCTCCCTCACAGTCACGTCCACACTCATACCTGCATGCACTGCGTCAACAACCACCACCAGCATCACCACACCTAGCAGCTTGCACACCTCACTAGCAGACACATCCACAACATCCATGCATGTGTCCCCTGCCCTCTTTACCCTGTCAGTCCCCCCTCCTAAAGCAAACAAACACAAGTACTCAGACACCCAATAGCCATCCACTCACATCAGCACACACCCCATGCACCTGCACCCAAGTCCAACAGACGTACTCCTCCAACAACCACTCCCTCAACCTCCACTCCCATCCCTCCTCCCTCTTCCTGCCCCACCCTCCCTAAAAAGATTTTCCTTGCCCAACATAACCTCTTTCCTCCCCCTCCCCCGCCCGTCCCAACGACCCATCCCAGCACCTCAGCCAAACAGTCCATGCGGACAGTGGAGCGCCTCCTAGTCGTGGAGGCAAAACAGTGATGGTTCCCATTCCACCAGCCATGAAGGGTAAGGATCCCACAGCCACTGCCAAAAGGGGAAAAATCCCTCGACTCCTGCCATAAAGGGGAAGGAAGCCGCACTATCTGCCATGAAAGGGAAGAAGCCCTCGACTCCTGCCATGAAGAGGAAGAAGCCCTCGACTTCTGCCATGAAGGGGAAGGAGCCCACACCTTCTGCCATGAGGGTGAATAAGCCCTCGACATCTGCCATGAAGGGAAAGAAGCCCTTGTCTCCAGCAGAGGCTGGCAGGGTGGCAGCACCACCACCACCAGTGCTCACGGAGCCCTCACCTCCAGCTGAGGCAGTGCAGCCCACTCCTCCTGCAAAGGCTGTACCTTCACCCGCTGAGACAGTGTAGCCCTCACCTCTAGCAGAGGCTGCCCAGGAGGCACATTCACCTGCTGACACAGTGCAGCCCTCACCTCCAGCAGAGGCTGGCAGGATGACACCATCACTACCAGTGGTCACGGAGCCCTCACCTCCAGCTGAGGCAGTGCAGCCCCCCTCCTGTGAGGCTGCACCTTCACCCGCTGAGACAGTGCAGCTGTTACCTCCAGATGACACAGTGCAGCCCTCACCTCCAGCAGAGGCTGCTCAGGAGGCACCTTCACCTGCTGACACAGTGCAGCCCTCACCTCCAGATGAGATAGTACAGCCCTCACCTCCAGCAGAGAGCATGTAAGCTACCCTCCTGCGACTGCTGTACAACGAGCCCCCTCCAGAACTAGTGGGCAAGTCACGCACTCCAGAGACTGTGGCCTTGCACTCCCCAGCACAGAGAAATGGGCATGGAGACCCATCCAGAACCACTGGGAAAGTCCCCACTCCAGAGACTGTGGCCATGCACTCCCCAGCACAGAGAAGTGGGCATTGAGCCCCATCCAGAACCAGTGGGCAAATCCCCCAACTCAGCTGTGCTGCCCAACACCCCCCTTCCCCCGAGGTGCCTGCCCACTTACATGATGCCCCTGTAGAGTTCTGTGCAGTTGATGTCAGGAGACAAGTTGGGCCTTGGACTGTGCCCTCTGGCTATGTGGGCCCTTTGTAGACAAGTTGTGTGTGTGATGTATGTCTGGTGTGTGTTGTGCGTGTGTGTGTCACTCTTGTTTTCCTCCCTCCTTTGTGTGCTAGACGGCTGTACTCACCGTTGTCGTCTTCATCGGCTTTGGTGTTCCAGGTGGAGCATGGCGTAAAAGAACATCGTGAAGACTTGCAGTTCCGGTTCCATGGTGGCGGCGGAGTCCTCTATGTACTTGTTGGTGAGTCTTTCATTTTCTGTGTTCAGTTTCTGCCAGGCTTTTGATGGCGTTGGCACCGCCCCAGAAATTGTGGCGGTGTGCTGTGTTATAATATGGTGGGCGGAACTTTGTCTTCCACCTGGCTGTTGATGGCTACCGCCGTGGTGCGTGGCGTTAATGCCCTGGTGGATGGTGTGATACATTGGCTGTCCCATGGGAGTTCTCACCACCATGGTCATAATTTGGCGGTAATTACCGCCGGCCTGTTGGCAGTATTTCCACCACTTTATCCTTCACTGCCTATGTCATAATGAGGGCCTAAATGTCTATGGGGGTCATTACAACATTGGCAGTATAAGGTGCTTACCGCCGTGCACAAGATCGCCAATACACAGCCGCGGCCGTGGTAGACCGCCACAGCTATTATGACACACATCACGGAATCTGCCGAAATTCAGACACCCACACAAGTCCGCCACACCAAAGGTCAGCGATAAACTGGCGGAAAAACATCCTCCACCTCCACGCCAACAGAAACACGCCCATGCTATTACGACCCACGAATCCACGCGGCAGTCTTTCAACCGCGGTATTTCATTGGCGCTCAAAATACACACACATCTACAAAACACTGCCACATTGGACATTTCGAAATACACACACCTGATTCACATACAAACAACACTCCCACACAGCCAACACAATATAAAACACACACCCACATCACCCACAAACCCCTACAACCAGAATTTCTGAGAGAAGGCCAGAGAGACAGCACAGCTATTGACAACCCCATCACACAGAGGCACACAACACCATCACCCACACTACATCCACGCACAAAACACCACATACCACTACACATCACCACACTTATCACCACATACACCACCCCACACATCACACACACCTCCCCATGGCACGCCAAAGACAACCCCGCTTCTCCGAGGAGGAGCTCAGGGTCATGGTGGAGGAAATCGTACGGGTAGAGCCACAGCTATTTGGCTCACAGGTACAGCACACATACATAGCCAGGAAGATGGAGCTATGGCGCAGAATAGTCGACAGGGTCAACGCCGTGGGACAGCACCCAAGAAACAGGGAGGACATCAGGAAGAGGTGGAACGACCTACGGGGGAAGGTGCGTTCCACGGTCTCCAGGCACAACATCGCAGTGCAGCGGACTGGCGGCGGACCCCCACCTCCTCCCCCACAACAACTAACAACATGGGAGGAGCAAGTCCTGACCATCTTGCATCCTGAAGGCCTCGGAGGAGTCGGTGGAGGATGGGACACTGGTAAGTCAAAGCTTAACTATCGCATCCCCCACCCTACCCGCATGCTATCACACCCCCCCCCACCCTCACACCCTCCCCTATCACCCCAAATCCTCACTAATCTACCCATGACACCAACCACCCATCCCAACACCAAGCCCTGCATGACAAAACTAAGCATGGGCACCCCTCACTAAAGCATGCCCACTGCACATACCCTGAACACCCCACCAACCATCACCACACAAGCCCCCACACAGGAATGCCTGCACTGGGGTACACAGACACCCACCCATTGCACACCATTACACACACACATGCAATAATCATGTTCTTATACCCCTGCAGGAACCCGAAGGAACATCACCACAACAGAGGGTCCAGACAACACCACACCACCCCCAGAAGAGGCCCACAGTGATGACAGCAGCTCTGCCCTACTGGATCCTGATGACCAGCCCGGACCATCGTGGGCCTCAGGACAGTCGGTTCCCCTTACCCAGCCACAGCCCAACACCGAGCTGCCACCCTCTGGTAACACCAGCACAGCACCCACCCAGCGGGCCCAAACCTCCCTACCCAGGACAGGTCAATCAGCGGTGTGTCCACCACTACAGGGCACCCAGGGTAACCCACCACCCCAACAACAACAGGGACCTGGGGGCAGTGGTAGTGGGCACACGGTCCAGGGGACTGAGGCACAGGAACATAGGGGAACTGGGAGGGCTGCTGTGCGACAGAGGGAGGACAGGCCAAGGAAACCAACTCTCCACGAGGCCCTCTCTTCCATCATGGGAGCCTGCCACCACTCCCAGGAGACGATGGCGACGGTCCTGGACAAGTTACAGGAGACCCTGCGTCTGCAGGACGAACTGTATTTGGGGTTCAGGGAGGAGCTCAGGACCATCAGCTCCGCCCTGGGCACCATCGTAGGGGAGCTGACGGACATTCAAAAGACCTTGAGGGACACCGTGGCACTCCAAGGGGCCCCTGACACTAGCCAGGATGACGAACTGCCCACCACCTATGCCGGCGCTAGTGGACAGGACGCCCCGCCACAGGACCAACACACCAGCACCCCATTTAGCACTTAAATAAACACCCTTGAAAGCCAAAAACATCTGTAGTCAGTCTATGATTTGGAACTTTGTATTATCAATTACAGTGTCATAATGGGTTACGCATTGTAAGGCCAACATACCAATGTCACACATCACAAGCCCTTCAAGGATGCAAGCAGTTGACACGTAGGTAACCACACCTTTGAAACTGAAATGGAAGGGTACAACTCAATTAACAAATAGTGAGTGAAATGGAGGTACAGGATAGATGTAGACGTGTGAAAGTTAATGTAATGTTAAACCAGAAAATGTTCTCACCTGTGTGTCACTGGAAATATTGCTGTATGACTGACTCCCTGTTGTCGTTTTCTTCATCCTCAGCTTCATCCTCATCACTGTCCACTCGCTCCACAGGCTCCACAGCTGCCACACCACCGCCATCTGGATCATCCTCCTGCAGAAAAGGCACCTACGTCGCAATGCTAAATTATGGAGCATTGAGCAGGCGATGATGATGTCGCACACCTTCTTCGGTGAGTACAATAGTGATCCACCTGTCATATGGAGGCACCTGAACCTGGCCTTAAGTAGGCCGAAGGTGCGTTCGATAACCCTGCTAGTCCACCCATGGGCATCATTGTACCGTTCCTCTGCCCTGGTCCTGGGATTCCTCACTAGGGTCAATAGCCATGACAGGTTGGGGTAACCAGAGTCCCCAAATAGCCATACACGGTGCCTCTGGAGTTGACCCATCATATCAGGTAAGCTGCTATTCCACAGGATGTAGGCGTCATGCACAGAGCCAGGGAACATAGCATTTACCTGCGAGATGTACTGGTCTGCCAAACAGACCATCTGCACATTCATCGAATTATAATTATTCCTGTTCCTGTACACCTGTTCACTCCTGCGGGGGGGACCAGAGCTACATTCGTCCCATCAATAGCACCTATGACGTTCAGGATATGTCCAAGGGCATAGAAGTCACCTTTAACTGTAGGCAAATCCTCCACCTCAGGGAAAATGATGTATCTCCTAACGTGTTTCAGCAGGGCAGACAACACTCTGGACAACACGTTGGAAAACATAGGCTGGGACATCCCTGATGCCATGTCCACTGTTGTCTGAAAAGACCCACTTGCAAGGAAAAGGAGCACTGACAGCACCTCCACGTCAGGGGGGATTCCAGTCGGATGGCGGATCGGTGACATCAGGTCTGGCTCCAACTGGGTACATAGTTCCTGGATAGTGGCACGGTCAAACCGGTAGGTGACGATGATATGTCTTTCTTCCATTGTCAACAGGTCCACCAGCGGTTGGTACACCGGAGGATTCCGCCATCTTCTCATATGTCCCAGCTGACGGTGCCTAAGAAGGACAACAGCGAAGAACCAGTCACTATTCCTCCAGGTATGTACCAACAGTTACACACAAGACTACACCAGACAAAACCCTTTCCTGTATGTGTGTTGAGTATAGGCCTAGCTATGCGTGACGCAGTAGTAAATGAAGCCATGTGGGCCCCTGAGATGGCGGCTGCCTGACCTCTAAACTGGGACAATGGGATTGTGGGGTAACTGCGCTGGGTTTGCACACCGTTGCGGTAGGCGGTCGTAGACCGCAGCGCAATGCTGCATTGGTTAACATTGGACCCTATGGGTCCCAGGAGCCAATGAACAGGTGCGCCGGCGGTGATGATGCGCACCGCCGCGGACGTCACCGCCATTTTCTATCTGTTCAATCACTAGATACCTGACCTTCGACAGGAGAGGACCTACACTGCTAGTGCTGCTGTGACCTCGGTCTGGAAGCGACGATGGCTGCTGCGTCTGGGGAAAGGGCCCCTGCCTTCACTGCACAGGAGTTGGAGAAACTTGTGGATGGGGTCCTCCCCCAGTACACGCTACTCTACGGTCCTCCAGACCAACAGGTTAGTACACAGGGAGCACATTGTGTGGGCTAGCCCTGGGTGGAGAGGGCTGGGTGGAAGAGGGAAGGGGGTAGAGTACATAGATCAGTTATGCATGGGAATGAATGGGCCACATGGGCAGAGTAGGGAGGGGGACACTCACATTGACGGTGCAGTTGGTAATGATTGTTCCTCTTTCCTTGTGCATGTCATGTAAGTCAGCGCCCACCAGAAGAGGGACATTTGGCGTGCCATCGCCAAGGAGGTCCGGACCCTGGGGGCCCACCAGAGACGGGGCACCCACTGCCGTAAGAGATGGGAGGACATTTGCCGCTGCAGCAAGAAGACGGCGGAGGCTCAGCTGGGGATGGCCTCCCAACGTGGGAGGGGTGCCCGTCGCACCATGACCCCCTGATGTTCCGGATCCTGGCGGTGGCCTACCCGGAGTTGGATGGGCGCTTGAGGACATCACAGCAGACACAAGGGGGTGAGTACAACCTCATTCTGCTGACTTTGCGCGCAGTGGAGGGGTCTGGGTGGGGGAGGTGGACTGTGGGTGTCCCTAGGCCAGGGCGAGTTAGGTAGGCAAGGCCCCTCCGTAATGTAGGCGATGTGGTACTCAACCCCATCTCAGCAGAGTGGCAAGTTGAGGTATAGTTGCCCCTGTGCCATCCATGTGCACAGATTTCCACCATTGCCATGTAGGCCATGTCCCAGAAATTGCATGTGCAGAGGTCAGGAACACGGCGTAATGCAGGGGGCTGCTGTGTCTGTCTTGTCCGCCAACTGTAGCGGTATGCCATGCACTAAAACTCTCTTTCTTCTGTCTCCCCCCCTTTTCCTGCTCCCTGTCCTTTTGTCCATCAGCATCATCAGGCGGAGGTACAGTGGCACCGGAGCATGAGGGGGCTGCATCCCACATGGCGATGGAGGGCCACACCACAGACTCTGAATGCACCAGTGGGATGGAGGGCGAGGGGAGCTTCACGTCGGCCACCGGATCACCAACCAGCGACACGGACTCGTCCGCCGATGGGAGCTCCCCTGTGGAGGCGGCACCACCTGTGCGCCCCACTTCTACAGGTACAGCCGCCACCCTCCCCTACCAGCACCGCCCTCCCAGCAGCCCCTCAGCGTTTGCCATGTGCCCGCTCACCCAGGAGGATGGGCATCACCTTCGCCCCGGGCACCTCAGGCCCTGACCCAGTCACCCCAGCTGCCCTCAGTGAGGAGGCCATTGACCTCCTCAGGTCACTCACTGTTGGGCAGTCTACCATTGTGAATGCCATCCAGGGTGTAGAACGAGAGTTGCAAAACGGTAATGCATTCCTGGAGGGCATTCATTCTGGTCAGGCTGTCCTTCAGCGAACCCTGCAATCTCTGGCCTCAGCACTGATGGCAGCCATTGTCCCTGTGTCTAGCCTCCCCCCTCCAACTTCCTCCACCCAGACCCAATCTCCTGTACCCCAGCCCATCCCAAGCACACCTACAGACCAGTATGCACACAAGTCAACACACACAAGTTGCAAACATAAGCACCACACACACCACAGGCACTCACGCAAGCCTCACCCACATACAGACACAGCAACATCCACTGTCTCCACTGTGTCCCCCTCCTCCTCTTCTCCCTCCTCCCTCCCAGTGTCGTCTACACACACACCTGCATGCACCACATCTACAGGCACTAGGACTCGCACCAGGACACCCAGCACCACAAGCCTCTCACCTGCACTCACCACCTCCACTGCCATTTACACGTCCCCTGTGTCCTCTCCCAGTGTGTCTGTGACGCCCCCTTCCAAAGTACACAAACGCCGGCAATCACTCACCCAACATCCATCCACCTCACAACAGCCTCCAGTACCTGCACCTGCACCCAAAACAGCTAAAGTGACACCTCCTACAACCACCTCCTCTTCCTCCACTCCCAGACCCCCTCCAGCTACCCATCCCAGTGTTCGTCAGAAACTGTCCCTCTGTCAAATTGACCTTTTTGCCCCCACCCCCCCCCCTCCAATTCATCAGTCCCGTCGTAGCGCCTCAGCCAAAAAGCCTCCAGTACCAGTGGTGCGTGTTCCAGGTTTTTGGAGTGCACTGTCCACCAGGGCAGGCAGTAGGACCCCGAGCCAAGCCACTGGCAGCCTACCCCCTGTAAAGGCTCTGAAAATGGAGAGTGGACGACGGGACCGTCTTAAGACCACTGGTGGGACAACAAGTGACATGGGATTGAATGGGATTGGTGAGTCAGCTGTAACTCCAACAAAGGTGGGGAAGGTCCAGAGGAAGTCTGCCCAGCCTGTTGTGAGTGTCACGGCGGAGAAGTGCGCCATCATTTCCAGCGGTCTAGACACAACCGCCAGCACCGTCGTCACTGGTCAGGAGACCACCATCAGACTCACAGCCCAGGAGGGCCCAAGTATCGTTACTGGTCCAGAAACCACCGCCGGAGTCACAGCCCAGGAGGGCCCAAGTATCGTCACTGGTCAGGAGACCACTGCCGGAGTCACAGCCCAGGAGGGCCCAAGTATCGTCACTGGTCAGGAGACCATCGCCGGAGTCATAGCCCAGGAGGGGCCAGGATGCCACAGCCCCACTGGGCAATGATGGAACATCATGCCACACACCAATGTCCAGTGTAGAGATCGTCATGCCACACACCAATGTCCAGTGTGGAGATCGTCATGCCACACACCAATGTCCAGTGTAGAGATCGTCATGCCACACACCAATGTCCGTATCAGAACCACCATGGCAAAGCACCGCTGAACTGTCCTGAACCGCCATGGCACAGCACCGCTGAACAGGGAAAAGACCGCCATGGCAAAGCACCGCTGAACAGTCCTGAACCGCCATGGCAAAGCACCGCTGAACAGGGCAAAGACCGCCATGGCAAAGCACCGCTGAACAGGGCAAAGACCGCCATGGCAAAGCACCGCTGAACAGGGCAAAGACTGCCATGGCAAAGCACTGCTGAACTGTCCTGAACCGCCATGGCAAAGCACCGCTGAACAGGGCAAAGACCGCCATGGCAAAGCACTGCTGAACAGGGCAAAGACCGCCATGGCAAACCACTGCTGAACAGTCCTGAACTGCCATGGCAAAGCACCGCTGAACAGGGCAAAGACCGCCATGGCAAAGCACCACTGAACAGGGCAAAGACCGCCATGGCAAAGCACCGCTGAAGAGGGCATGCACCGTGTAGGAATGAATGGACCGCCACATCAGGCATCCTTATCCCATGTGCAGCTGGGACAGTGACAGGACAGGTACTTTCATGTGGAGACTCATCCAGTCTGGGCACCAGTCCCCCTCCAGAACCAGTGGAGACCTGCATCTACTTGAGAGACTGTGGCTTTGCACTCCCCAGGATGGTCCAGTGGGCAACCCACCCACTGTATAGACTTGAGAGACTGTGGCTTTGCACTCCCCAGGATGGTCCAGTGGGCACCCCACCCACTGTAGAGACTTGAGAGACTGTGGCTTTGCACTCCCCAGGATGGCACAGTTGGCACCCCACCCACTGTAGAGACTTGAGAGACTGTGGCTTTGCACTCCCCAGGATACTTCAATGGGCATGGTGCCCCGTCGTGGATCTGGCTTCGCATTCATCTGGCTGAGGTGCCCCCCCTTCCCTTCCCCCTGAGGTGCCTGTTTTATTTCTATCTGATGCCCCGGCAGTGTTCTCTCCGATTTTCGTCAGGTATCTATTGTGGGCCTCGCCCATGCATTTTTGGACTGTTGGTGCACGGACATTGTTGTGTACATATCTGCACTACTTCTCGGATTGTATGTGTAAATAAGAGTGATTTTGAAATTTATATATCTGTATATTTTTTTATGACATGTATATTGGCACATTACAATGTTTTCCCGAATTTGGCTTTGTGTTTTCATTCTTCCGGGGGTATTGTGGGTTGTTACTGTTATTTTTGTGACTGCATTGGTGTGTATGTTGTGATATGCGAGGGTGGGGGTGTTTGGTGGGTGTCCCCCTAACTTTTGCCTCCTCCCTCCCCCCTCCCCCGTGTCGTAGGTGCTGTACTCACCGGTATCTTCTGCGCCTATGTAGCTGTTGGTCGTAAAGGAGCAGAAAAACAAGCGCAGGGAGTATTTGGAGTTCGGGGTCCATGGTGTCCTCGTTCCTCGTGGGATGTGTTGAGGTGAGCGTTTTCCCATAGCAAAACCTGTTTCTGCCGTGTTTTTATCCACAGTGAATCTGCCCCGGAAAAGGTGGAGGATTGGCGGGTTGTAATAGTGTGGGCGGTACATTGTCTCCCGCCTGTCTGTTGGCGGTAACCGCCGCGCTTCTTGTCTGTACCGCCGTGGCGGGCGGTGTGTTAAAGTGGTTGTCTTTGTTGGCGGTTTCCGCCAGGGTCATAATTCCCTTTTTTTTGTCCGCCGGCCTGTTTGCGGTATTACCGCACCTTTCACACCATCCGCCAGGGTTGTAATGACCCCCTATATGTCCATCTTTTGGATACTATGCACCCTACATGATGGCCTCACCCAATTTTATTTCCCCACACAGATATACTTTTTATGTGCTTTTTCTCTCTCCTTCTACTCCATGACAATTGGATATGTGTGTGTGTGTGTGTTTCTACACCTTCACATACTTCCATGAACTTGTTTTGAAAACAGGACCATTGTATGTGCTTGGAAGGAGTGGAACTGCAACTGTATATTTCACTACAAGTTGATTATCGATGTCCCTAATTTATGAAGTACATCCCTGCTTTAAATTACCTTATTTTTTGTACTGTTAATTTTGTGGCAACAGTGTTATTTTTCCTATTTAAAAAAAAATATTTTCCATTTCTTTCTCTTCCTTTTAACCTCTAAGCCTCTCAGTCACCTCCATTTTTTAATGATATTGATGAACCTTTTCACCTATTTTAAAAATTGATTCAGCTTTGGCGGTCAGACTGCCAGACCGCCATAGTGATGGCCACCAAAAGACTGCTATGTTGGCGGTCACATTGACCACAGTATTAAGAGTTACACAGGCATGACCCACAAAAGTCAGCCAAAAACTCAAGACCACCAGTCCATTGGAGGGAATGAAAAGCGGACCAACTGGCAGCATGTCGACCAACTACTGACCGTATTACAACTCAAAAGTCACAGTGGAGGTTCAGCCATGGTGGCCAACCAATAGCGGTCCGAACCACGGCAGTTCGTGGTCACAACAGTAATACACAACACCACATTGGTTGGATTTGAAAACAACACAGCTGACACACATTGCCACACCTGACACACCTGCAAAGCACACAATAAAACACACCCCCCTTTCCACACCACAATCCTTTGCATCTACACCGCAACACAATGTAGCCAGCGCGCACAATAGAGAAAAAAAAGAATTAGGATAGGCACCCCTTCAATTTTCCCACATCACATATCACACCCTTCACACATTATGTTTCCAGGCAAATACAGTTGCTCTTCACATCTTCACAAACTCACTGTCATTTGTTTATTTCAATCCATTCCCTTAGCACCACCATGCCACCCCAGAAAAATCCCTGTTTCACTGTCAATGAGTTAAGAGTGATGTTGGATGAAATTATAAGAGTAGTGCCACATTTATTTGGAGCATTAGTCCAGCATTACTTTCGCCAGGAAAATGCAAATGTGGCAAAGGATAGTTGACAGAGTGAATTCTGTCAACCCCACCATGCGCACAAGGGACGACATTCAGAAGAAGGGAAATTACCTCAGGGGGAGGTCCATTCCATTGCATCCAGGCACCAGCTGCATGTCTAGAACACTGGCAGGGGTCTCCCCCTCCTGCCTTACAACTCACATCCTGGGAGGGGAAGGTCATGGCCATCCTGCAGCCCGAGGGCTTGATAGGAATACCTGAGTTGGGTAAGTTACAACACTAACATATCACCAAAATGTATTGTCAAGCATGCTCACTGTTCGCATTTGACCACCTTCACTGTCACCCCACTTACCAGCCCAGTGTCCACCTGTCCATAGACCACTGTCTGGCATCTGATATGTGAACTGGAATCACCTGGGGGAACAATAGGTGTGTACATTGTGTGTAGCATAGTGATTGACAGCACTACAATTCCAGGCAGGCACTGTTCTACAATTCCAAAAACCAGAACAGAGTATCATACTCAAATTTACCTTGTTTGGCAAATCCCTAGTGAAGTGTACCCACCTGAGAGGATGACATTTGCATAGTGTGTGAGTAGTACAAGCAATGACAAGACTGCTAAGGCCAGGAGGCACTGCTACTTTCACTCCACTCAGCCACAACAGCGTCCTCTGCTCAAACGGCCCATGTCCCTGATCTCACTGTTGAAGGCTACTCACCTGAGATGGTCCATTTCTGTATAGTGTGTGGATAGTACACACACTGACAGGACTGATAAGGCCAGCACGCTCTGCCACTGACATTACAAACACCAGAACAGTGTCCCTTTTCCTGAAGACAACAGTATGTCAAATCACATATGTTGTGTACTCACTGGAGTAGTTGGCAGCTGTCAGGTATTAGGCAGTGAGAGTGACATGACTGCAACTCACAGCAGGTACTGCTCCCCCAAATCAAAACTGCGTCCTCCCCCAAAATATCCCTGTGTACCAAATCATCACTGACGTGTACTCACCTTGAAGAAACTATCAATATAGTGTATGTAATACAGGAAGTTACATGGCTGCAACTCACAGGCGGTTCCCTTACTGTCACTCCAAACACCAGTCCAGTGTACAGTTGCCAAAATACCCTTCATCGGGAATTCACACATGAAGTGCACTCACCTGGGGGGATGGCACATGAAAACTGCATGAAGTTCAGGAAGGGACATGACTGCTAAGGCCAAGAAGCTCTGTCTCACAAAATCCAAACACAAGCCCAGTGTGCATCGGTCCAAATCCTTGTTTGTGAACTCACAATGGAAGTGTACACAAGTAGGAGGACAACTTATGTATCATGTGTAGTACTTGGAGTAGCATTACTGTAAATTCCAGGAGGGCCAATCTCTGTAACTCCAATCATCAGTATACTGTACATATGTCACAACGCATCTGTCTGTGAACTCACAAATGAACTTCACTCACCTGGAAGGGACCAAGCGACAGATCACTGTACACTCTGTTATGTGGCTAAACACCTAGATTCATCTTGAGCAGCTAAGTCAAGATAGAATTATTGTGGACAGGAAGGATAGCTCAATCTGTGTGCACCCAAAACAACATAAACCAAAGGCCTCAAGATGCATCACCTGAATGGTATGGGCAGCAGACACATTCAAAATGGACTGACCACATGATGACTACAGTCATATATACAACAATGTACATGGTCTGCTTGCATAACAGCCAACTAGGACTTAAAAGTATCAAAGCCACGGCCTTCCCAGCCACTGCTTTGCCTGTACTGCTAGCAAGAGGTAGGTCCATGATGATCCTCCCCAGTGCTAATGAACTCATACATCCTGCAGCTGGGGGACTGAAATGAAATTGCCATGTCTCAATAATGTCAGATCTATACAATTGATATCGTGTATACCATTCACATAAGAGAAAGTTGCCAATCCAACGTGTACATGGCCTAGGCTAAATGTCACTGTCAACTATTGGAGGCAGATTTCACAACACAACCTGTAACATTGTATCTCTCACATCAACAGGTCGAGTTGCCACAGGGGACACTGAGACTGCTGAAGAGACTGCCACTAAAACCCATGGATGAAGCCCTCAGTGAGAACAACACTCCTGGATGTTGAGGACAGTTCTGGCCCATCGGGGCAACCTGGTCAGGCAACACCAGTCAGCCTCACCATGACCACATTGACTCCTCCCAGCCCGGTTGCATCTACATCTCAGACAGTCATTCGCCCCCAACCTGTGTTCCGAGGACAGGGACTAGCAACTTGTGCCTCAGCACTGGATCCTGAGTCACACCAACCCACATCAGACAATGATGGTCCTGGAACCAGTGGTAGGGGGAAAACTGTGCCAAGGGTACAGACATGTGGGGGTAGGGAGCATGGGAGGGAAGTTGTGGGCCAGCGGCATGAGGCCCCCGGGAAGGGTCCTGGTCAGGACACCATCAGCCAAATCTTGGGAGCCTATCAACAGTCCCAAGCCGTGATGGGCCAGGTACCTATCGAACTAAAGGAAATCAAGCGGCTACAAAGGGACATCCATCGAGAGTCATTGGAAAAGTGGGAGGCCACAAACACCATCCTGGCCACCCTATCAGGAGTGTTCAGGGAGATTAGTAATACCATGATCAAGGACCATGAGCAACACCACACCCTATCCTTTGGCCCAGCAACACCAGGTCATTCCACATTGGTGGCAGACACTGGAAGGGAGTCCCTGTCAGGAGAAGGACCCGCCTCAGACATCCCTGCCTCTGTAGCTTCAGGCCCCCCCGTTAGCAGGGACGTCCACCCAGGCCTCCAGGATGGCCAGGTGGCAAGAAACCAACCACTGCCAGCAAGTGACCTCTTCCTGATTTCACTCCTTTGTGTACTAATTATTCACTCTGTTGACTGTTCTCCAACCACATTTTATCTTCCAGGGTAGTAGGACACTGGGCTTTGGACTCCAAATGTTGTGGCATCTACTAATATGATTACATACACCATGACTGATCCCCTCACTTTCATCTTCTGCAGCATCAGTTTGTTTATGTCCTGCACATATGTAAATGAACTCACCAAGCAGAAAAACATTGCCTTCTTGCTTTTGTTCCACATGTTGAAATGCTGAGGTGTAAGCCCCTGTGATGCACATGAGGAAGACACAAGATGGTAAAGGAAGGAGGGATATGTCACAGGTAGTATCATGTTGAGGATTAATAGCAACCCAATGATATAAGCGTCTGGTCACACCATACATTTTATTGCACTGTACTGCACATGGGATGTGAAAATGTCTGGACTGTCATAGTAAAGAATGTCTGAGTCATATTGAATCAGGTTACGCATGCCAAGGTACTGTCCCCCAGACCACAGGAGAAAGAGCTTTGTCAGACCTTGTCCCATAGAATAGGCTAACAGAATAGTGTATGTTGTCACCAGCTTAATCCTTATCACATACCACAACCAGGTCTGCCAACATTACATAAGCCATGGCACAGACAAAGGCAGTACAACAGTCTCTGATCATGTGTCCATCCCATTACAATGACAAAGCATCTGTGGGTATGATACAACCTATGTCAGTGTTGTGGCACAGCCACTCTGATCTGCAATGAGGAAATACACCTACAGCTACAAACAGGTCATAGAGGACCATTGTAAACACAATGTGAATCGAGAATGCATGGGTTGTACTTGATTACAAAATATCTCAAGGTCACGTGATCACACACGTGAAAACTGGACCAACACACCAAATCAGACCAGTGCATCTTGTACTTCAGTTTTCCATCCACACACTGTCCAAGATGCCTTGCCACAGGATTCATACACCCTAAATCTGTGACCAACATTACCTGGATCAATTAATGTCCTCTTCCTATGTCACAACACCATGTGATACCTGCCAATGTCATGAATCTGAAAAGCTGACATGAGGAAGGCAGGGTGAAAGTGCCTGACTAATGAATAATACAGTGAGTTTAGCTTGGGAAGTTATACCTATGACCATAAGTTCATATCAAACACCAGTGAATACACTTACTTTGCAATGAGAAAAACACAAACCCTGCAGATAATCAGGGTAGTGAAATGTTCAAGTCTGACTTAGCAAGCAGACCTTTGATGTATACAGCAAAGCATTATCTCCACAATATGTAGGAAGAACACCCTAGCACACACATCCTGGCAATTACAGTTCCTCATAGTGTCACAGTGACAACATAACAATACTCACACTCAGGTTAAGTAGTGATTGATGAGATCTGCCGGCAAGTCCTTACCTTCCTCTTCAACACTGTCATCCTCACTTGGCATTTCAAGATTCTAGTCCGGGGGCACTGCTGGCTCCCCCCATCTGGGATGTACGGAATATTCCTCCTTAGGATAATGTTGTGGAGCATGCAGCAGGCCACAATGATCTTACACGCTTTTTCAGGTGAGTAGAGGAGGGCTCCACCTGTCTTGTCCAGACACCTAACTCTGGCCTTCAGGAGCCCAAAAGCCCACTCCATGACACGCTGTGTTCTTCCATAGGCATCATTGAAGCAAACTTCCCCTGGCGCAGTTTGGTTCCTCACTGGTGTCAACAACCATGACAGTTGGGGTATGCAGAGTCTCCTGTTCTGGAAGGGAACATATGTGCAACTATGAGTCCCTATCATTGTATTTGTTGCAGCAGGCATTGCACACACGCAAACACAACAGATTTGACTTACCAACCAGCCAGGCCCTCTCTTGGTACATTCATGACATCAGTTGGGGGATTGTGCTGTTCCGTGTAATAAGGGCATCATGCACTGAACCTGGGAAATGAGCACAGACTTGTGAAATGTAGACATCCCTCAAACAAACCAAATGGACCTTGATGGAATGGTAGCTCTTTCTGTTGCAGTACCTTCGGCTCCCTGGGTACCTAGGTATGACAAGACATGAGTATTGCCATTATTCAATTATTAAATGTGTCCCTTGCAACATACAGGATGCATGTTAATGTTAAAATTTGTCAAAGCATGTATTGAGGTTTGATACACAGTACCCATCATGGCTGATAATCACACAGCAGTCACATGTTACCCCCTTGCTTTGACATACATTTGTACACATCAATTGAATGGTCATCGATAATAGTACAACAAAACATGCCTCTTCTCCTGTGACTTGATGTCCCAAGCATTGAAATGACCTTTGTCAGGAGGTAGGGGGGCTGTGCCCCAATCCAAATCTACAAATATGCCTAGCAATGTACAACAATGGTGTCTGACTAGTAAGAGCTGCATGATTGGAAAAGATAAGCAGTTAATGATGCAAAACCCAACAATTTCAGAGGTATGATGCATTTGTGAGAGCCAAATTACACATTTCAGGCCTCTAAAATGGTGAATGCCTGACCTACTTCACAGGACATTAGGAACCGCCTGTGACTGCCGGCGGGGGTCGTGATGGCGGTAGGCGGTTGCAACCGTAGCAAACACAGCCAAAGGCTAACGTTGATGCCAGTGGAGGTAGTGGGCCAAGGGCTGTGACTGCTGGTGGTGACAGCCAGGTACATGGTAGATGTGGCCAACATGTTCTGCAAAATCCCTCACTTGACTCCTGGCAACAAGACCTCCACTACATGAGAAGCTGTGCACTGCCTCTGTGAGCAATCATGCCATGTCTAGCAGATGATGGAGCCCCAGCCTTCTCACCAGAGGAGCTGGAGAATCTGGTGTCTGAGGTCCTACCCCTGTATGAACAGCTCTATGGTGCACTAAAGGAGCAGGTAAGTGCCTAATGTGCACAGGTTTGGCATATATTCCCTCCTCACAGGCTAGAGTGTGATCGTGTGTGGCAGAATATGAACTGTAAGCCCTGGTAGGTGTAGTCAGTGTGCATCAATGGGGGAGTCAATCTGTATGTATTTGTATTCCATGCCAGGTGTTGACTTCTGAAACATTGTGGTGTGTATGTATTGAGTGTACCCTGATCCACCTTGTGTTGGAGGCACATCACTAGGTGAGGTGACATAACAGCCATCCCCAGACATCTCTTACCTCATAGATGTCATCAATGTGAGAGCCCTGGTATTTGAATGATAGCATGAGCATTGTATGCATGTTGGATGTGTCAGTTGTGTGTAATGTGAGCTATGTGCGGTGCCACAGACATTTCAAACCTTATCTGCCCTTGCTAGACTGTTGTTTGGAAGGCATATCGTGACTTACTCTGCCCATTATGTTGGCACAAAAACACCACATGCCAATTGGCTGTTGACTGCTGCATGATGTACTGTCATGCATGACAGTGTTGGGAATGGAGTTTCTTGTAGGTCTGCATCCTTGGCCTGCAGAGACCAGGGTCTGTCAAATGTATCTCACTATATTTGTCCAAGTCTGGGCTGGTATCAAATCATTTTTGTTACGCAACTGTAGTACTGTCCCAACTCCCTGTATCCCAGAACAGTGTTATGAGGCTATGGGGGTTATTACAACTTTGGAGGAGGTGTTAATCCGTCCCAAAAGTGACGGTAAAGTGACGGATATACCACCAGCCTTATTACGAGTCCATTATATCCTATGGCACTCGTAATACGGCTGGTGGTATATCCGTCTCATTTGGGACGGATTAACACCTCCTCCAAAGTTGTAATAACCCCCTATATCTTGCCTCAGTGCTAATATGCAGCGTATTGAGGCTCTATCCTCTGATAAGAATGAACATGGTGTAAGGGGAGAGCTGATGATCTGTGACTGATGTGCACTTGGCATCTCTATCAATGTGTGTTTCAAAGCCTTGACAGGTCTCTTGATCGCACAACCCTGTTGTCACCTTCATCTGCGGCGGCAGGGCTGTGAGAGGGCAACTGCACAGACCTCCTGGTCAGCATCTGCTGCCCTTCCTAGCTCCTCTGGCTGCTGCTGCCTCTGCCTTCTAACTGGGATGAACTGAGAGCCTCCTTACTTTCAGTTCAAGGCCCTCCTCCACCCGCAGGCTCGACCCTGCGCCTCAACCCTGGTGGTCTAGTGGCCAACACAAGTAGGTATTTCTCCCTGTCACTCTTTCACTCTTGCTTTTTCTGCCTTTTTTCACTTGTTTTTCCTCCTCTTTTTCACTTGTTTTTCCTTTTTCTTTTCCATTCTCCCCTCCTTTCCTCTGCTCCCTTACCCCCATGAAGCTCCTTTTCCCACCCTCCCAGCTGACCACTCCCCCGGCCCCTCTCCCCTTCTTAATGGCGGCTGCACCCAGCGGGCATGCCGATGGCATGCTGAAAGCTTGCCAAAGACAAGCCCATCTGTGCCTTTCGGTCCCTGGACCGTGCCCAGTGCCTGGAACCCTGGATCTCTGTTAAACCACCCTGTTAGGACGCCGAGACCCCCCTCTACCTCACACCGGACGTCTCAGCAATTGCTGCATCATCTCCCCCAAAGACACCCATGAACCTTTCACCTGCAGAAACTACAACTTCCTCTCCAGCCTCAACAAGCTGAAGGTACTCTCCACACACAGAGATACCAACAACCTCCACAACCCCATCAACTGCTTGCTCCTGAACATGCGCTCCCTCCACAAGCACACCACCGAACTCTGGGATTTGATTGACACTGCCCGACTGGACACCACCTTCTTTACAGAGACCTGGACCAACCCCACCTCGGGACCAGACATAGCCATCATCATTCCCGATGGTTACAGCATCCTAAGGAGGGACTGGCCCTCCTGGCCAGACGGAGGACTCACCATCGTACAAAGATCCTCACTACGTGTCAAGGCCATCCCAGAGGAAAAATGCACCACCATGGGACACCTTCACTTCCTGGTCCACTCCAACCACAACTCCTCCATCCGTGGCATCCTAGTGTACAGCCCACCTGGCCCCATCCAGCTTTCATAGATGACGTTGTAGACATCACTACCCCCCAGGTCCCGGGCGCCAGGCGACTACCTCCTCCTCGGCGACCTGAATTTCCATTCTGAGGACTGCGCCGATCCAAACACCACCGCTCCACTCGACAACCTTGCCACCCTTGCCTCAGACAGCAGGTCTCCGCACCCACACACATTGCAGGACACACACTGGACCCCATCTTCACCTCAAGCAACTGGATCACCATTGAGACAATCTCCATCCCAGACAGGACTGACCACCGCTGCATACACTTCGCAATCACCGCACCAAGCAGCCGCACCCACTCACCAGGGCCCCCCACGGGAAATGAAACTAAGTCACAAACAAACAACTAACCTCACCACTCGCCAAATCCCTCCTTCCTCCCTCCGATGATGCCAACACAGCAGCGCGCAATCTCAACGCATGGATCACCGAATGCACTGACATCGTAGCCCCCCTCCGGCTGACATCGGCCAAATGCATACCTAAGAAAGCCAGCTGGTTCACCACCGAACTCCAAGAATCAAAGGGTACCCACAGACGTTTAGAGAAAAAATGGAGTAACAGCCAAACCAGCGAAGACCTCGCCTCATTCAGAGCCGCTACTGCCACACACTGCCAAAAAATAAAGAACGCTCGGAACGAAGTACTCTAGTAGAGCATCAACTCCTCCGCACACAACTCTAAGGAACTCTTCTCAGTCATCATTGAGTTCACAGGTCTCCCTCCAAACCCACCACCATTCCCCGACACAGGACCCTGGCAACAAAGTTGCCACCTTTTTGCACCGTAAGATTCAGGACATCTATGACAGCTTCCTCCTGGAAAATCCTGGCACTGGAACCTGTGACCAAGCCTCCCTCCCCAGAATGCACCTAGACCATCCACAGCTGGTCCACGCTCTACACAGAAGAAACGATTAACATAATGAACAGCACCCACTCCAGATCCCCCACAGACCCCTGCCTGCACCACATATACATCAGAGCCTGCGCATCCATCACACTGAGCTCCGGAACACAATCAACGGCTACATCAACACTGGCACCTTTCCCGAGGACTGGAAACATTCCAAAATACACCCTCTCCTGAAGAAACCTTCGGCTGACCCATCAGAACTAAAACATTTTCAGCCCATCTCGCTGCTACCCTACCCCGCCAAGATCTGAAGAAAGCAATCAACGCACAACTACGGAATTTGATCGAGGCCAACAACTCCCTGGACAGCTCCCAGACCGGCTTCCGCAGCAACCACAGCACAGAAACAGCCCTCCTGGCAGCCACCGATGACATCCGATTACTCCTAGACCACTGTCAGAGTCACCAGATCCTCGGGGTCTGTGCACGTTCCCAACACTTCCACCACAAGACAGCTCCAATACTCTGATTAGATTTGTCACAGAGTCTAAGAGAGTCCAAGTGAGGAAAAGGGGATTAGGAAGGGAACAGCTGGGAAGGAGACCTGTAGGAAGCAAAAAGTTAAAACACACAACATCACAATTACGTCTCATGAAATCAATACTAGGCAATGACTCTAAGCATCGTCATTCTGAAAACATGAACAATCTAAGCATAGACTTAAAATGACTAGGCTTCAAGATGGCTGGATACCTGTGAGGGAATCAAGAAAGGTTAAATGAAACTTTCAAAATCAAGTACTTTCCTTTGTATGAGAATCAGAAAACAATCTGAATACCTTCTAAACCATCATATGAATCTTTTTTGAGAAAACATATTAGGAACACACAATATTACATCTAGAACTCTGGTCTTTTTTGTTCTCTCAAATTGTCGGAACATGAATTGCGCACTTTTCAGATTTTCACATAGGTAGTAAACACCATAGAAGGATTGTGCACCATGAATAACACAACATAGATTCGAGGAATAAACCATGCGACTTGTCAACTCGAAAACTACCAAGTAAATGCCTTAGAATGGTAGCGCACAATGAATAAAATGAATTAAGCACGAGGAAAGAATTGCGCGTCTTGCCAATTCGAATGCCACCCTGTAACTGCCAAGGAATGGTAGCGCACAATGAATAACATGAATTAAGCATGAGGAAAGAATTGCGCGTCTTGCCGATTCGAATGCCACCATGTAGCTGCCAAGGAATGGTAGCGCACAATGAATAACATGAATTAAGCACGAGGAAAGAATAGCGCGTCTTGCCGATTCGAATGCCACTTTGTAACTGCCCAGGATTGGTAGCACACAATGAATATTAAGGGTTAAATCACAAGAACATGAATCGTGCGTCTTGCCGATTCGAATGCCACCATGTAACTGTCAAGGAATGGGTGCGCACAATGAATATCAAGGGTTAAATCACAAGAACATGAATCGCGCGTCTTGCCGATTCGAATGCCACCATGTAACTGTCAAGGAATGGTAGCGCACAATGAATATCAAGGGTTAAATCACAAGAACATGAATCGCGAGTCTTGCCGATTCGAGTATCAGTATGCAAATGCCATGAAACGCCCAAGCGCAAATTCACACGCGCAAGAGTAAAATGGTTTATCATGCAAGAATTATGCAAAAGAACTCGAGCGTCCTCGATAACGAGGTCGGGGGCCCAGCCCAACCTCCGTCTTACCACCCTGATTAAGGATCACCAATGTAAATGAATGGCAGAGGCCTGGAAGATCAAAGTAGGCCACCGGAACAGGAGCTCAGGAAGTTGCTGCTGCCCTGCACCGGGACCACTGAATAGTGAGCACGTGGAGCTGGGCTGGCTCCCTTATGTAGAGTCTTGGCCCAGCCCACAAACCACACACAGTATTTATATGCATGCTGAACATAAGTCTTTAAGATTAAACTCTGCAATGCAAAAGGTTAAACAACATCATATCATCACAATGCATAAATTATGTTAGCTTGAAACTGTTGGGTTTTTGCATTCTTGTCACCCGTAGAGCGTGCACTGCCCTGATGATGACAACAACAACCACATTACAGCATTCATACTCCTCAACCTCTCAGCAGCTTTCGGCACGGTCTCCCACAGCACCCTGTGCACCAGACTCCACGACATTGGAATCCGTGGAAGAGCCCTGGAATGGATCCACTCCTTCCTCTCCCGGAGGACTCAGAGGGTCAGACTCCCACCCTACACATCCAGACCCACAGGAGTCAACTGCAGAGTCTCCCAAGGATCCTCACTGAACCCCACACTGTTCAATTTATACATGGCCCCTCTCGCAACCATCGTCAGAAGCCACGGTATGAACATCGTGTCATATGCCGATGACACACAACTCATCATTTCCCTCACCGAAGACCCGGACACTGCCAAAAGGAACTTCCACTCAAGATTGGAAGCCGTCCCCACCTGGATGAGAGAAAGCTGCCTCAAGCTCAACTCCAACAGGTATGAGCTCATCATCTTTGGAAACTCCACCTCAGCCTGGGACAACTCCTGGTGGCCCGCATCCCTCAGCATACACCGCACTGAATGAGCTCGCCCACAACCTAGCCATCATCCTCGACTCCTCCCTATCCGTGACCTGCCAGCTAAACTCAGTCACTTCCTCCTGCTGGCACACACACCGCAAACTTCAGAAGATCTTCAGATGGATCCTAGCAGACAGTTGCAGGACAGCCACCCACGCCTTAGTCACAAGCATGCTCGACTACAGCAACGCCCTCTATGCCGGCACCTTAACTAGAAACATCAAAAAACTACAACTCATCCAGGACGCAACCGCCAGACTCATTCTGGACCTCCCACGCTGAGAACAAATCTCCCAACACCTGAGGACCCTTTACTGGCTACCGGTCGAGAAGCGAATCACCTTCAAGCTACTCACCCAGACATACAAGGCCATATACAATGCAGGACCAGCCTACTTGAACCACGGCGTCTCCTTCCACACCCCCGCCAGATCCCTCTGCTCCACCCAGATGGCCCTGGCCACCATCCCTCATATCTGCAAAACTACCGCCGGAGGATGATCCTTCACCTACATTGCAGCAAACAGCTGGAACAACCTCCCCATGCACCTCAGACAACGCCTGTCACTCGTCATGTTCAGGAAGAATCTCAAGACTTGGCTCTTCATATGAGGCCCCTTGCCATCCCCCCGAGCACCTTGAGATCCTCAAGGGTGAGTAGCTGTGCTTTACAATGACTGATTGATTTGATTGATACAGGTCACATGTGTCCTGTGCAGGCTTATTGCATTTCTGACATTACAAAGGTGCAAACTACGGGGGTCATTACGAACCCCAGCGGTTCAGACCACCATGCCAGCAGTGGGTGCAAAGACCGCCACCGGCTTGGCGGTATGAACCGCCATATAATGAATACAGTTCCGACAGGCAGTCTGACGATGGAGGGAATCATTTTCCGACAGGCCCCCTCAGATAATGATTCTTTCTGGCACCAGCCTTTCCCTGGCGGGTTCCCCCACCAAGCAAAGGCTGGCGGAAGGGGTGCTCTGAGGTCCCCCTGGGGGCCCCTCCACTGCCCATGCAGTGGGCAGTGCAGGGGCCCCTGTGCAGTGCCCCATCGTGCAGGCACTGCCCGATTTACGTGCAGTGATCTGCGCGATGGGTGCAGCTGCACCTGCCGCAAACCAACATTGGCGGCCGCTCCATTTGGAGCCACTGTCAATGCTATGGCCCTTTTCCCCGCTGGGCCGGCGGGTGGAAACACTTTTTCTGCCCGCTGACCCAGCGGGGAAAACATTATACGGCCGGCAGGGGTGGTAGTTGCGCTGGTGGTCATCTATTGACCGCCAGCGCGGATCTCAGCGGTTTTAACCACTGAGATCGTAATGAGGGCCTATGTGTTGTTAACTGATAAACCATGATATGTGACTTAGTTGTCTGGTCACATTGCATAAAACGTACAATGCATGCCTACGTTATTCTTAATGTGATCTATGTATTTTGGACACATATGTCAAAAAGTGTGTTTTGTGTTCATGATGAGACACACAGACACCCAGCCGCTGAAGTGGCATGAGTCTGCATCTGTATTCACGCATGTTAACACATGGACAGGCTAGAGTCTATCTGTGCCCACCAGGTCAATACCTTCATTGTTACCCATGTGTGATGTTAGAGTTTGTACCCTGGCAGTAGCCTGTAGGGATTGTATGCAGAGGATCATTATCACAGATTGTGAGTGTTTTGATGCATTGATGGCTGAGGAGTTTACCTCCCAGAAGCCACATAGGTGTGATGTGTCTAATAGTGTTTCTGATCTCTGTCAGATCACTAGATCATCTCATACAAGATGTCAGTTGAGCTACCTAGTCAGTGCAGGACCTGAGCTGGGTGGTGGGTAGGGCTGTATATTGTGAAGTGTTTAAAGTCATCTTCCTGTATTCAATGACTGCTATGTGCCACACTTGGGCACTATGGGCAAGACAGGATGTTCTTTTTTTGATATACTGACATGTATGTGACTCAGCCATTTTGGGTGTGACCTGTTGACATAATTTCTTGTACTTCGCATCCATGCAAGTCAATGCCTAACAGAAGAAAGGGATTTGAAGAGCCATCGCCAAGAAGGTGCAGACCTTGCTGGTCCACAGCCGGTGGAGCGCCCACTGTTGCAAGAGGTGGGAGGACCTGAGACTCTAGGGCAGGAAGATCGCTTAAGCCTAGCTGGGGCAGTCCTCCCAACATGGGTGGGGTGCCTGTCACACCATGACCCCCCTAATGGCCTGCATTCTGGTGGTGGCCTATTTGAGGGCAGCACAGCAGCCACAGGGGGGTGAGTACACAGCAAATTCCTGCCTGTCCCATTGCCAGGTGATTGAGTGAGGTAATGACTGCTCCCTCTGACAATGAGTGATGAGCCATGTGTCACATAGTAGATGGGAGATTCTTTGTGTCGACATGTAATGCATGCCAAACTGGTATGCCTTGCCTTTTGGACCTTGGGCCTAGGACACAACTGGGGAAATCCTCAGACCATTTGCTCAGCAGGGAGCACAAATGGCTGTGTACAGTGATCATTCAATATCTGATTGCCGTTCTAGTGGTTCTGATTTCTATCACTCTACCTATATGTTACAGGCCAAAGGTAAGTAGGTTGTGGATCACTGTACTCTGCCATGTGTCTAGGTATATGTATATGTAGACATCTGCCACTCAGGAGCTAGTTGTCTTCTGTGTATTATGGGTGCTGGTACCTCACTGCAGTTGGTGATCTGTATGTGCCCATCATAAATATGACATTGCTTGCATAGCTATTTCTTTTCAGCTGTAACAAACTACTTTCTCTTGATAAGTGGGGAATGGCTATTGACATAAATGATGTGTCTTCGCTGTTGCCAACATTTCATGTGTATACTTATCAGCACGTGTCCCTTTCTCTTTAGGAAACATTTTGATGCTGCAGTTCCATGCATGTTCTACCTATGTTGATGGGATGATGTCTGTATTCCTTCACATATATGTATATAAGAAACTGTTAGTGGTATGGTAAATCTACAATGGATGTCCATTTCGTGTGTGCCACAGAGAGGAGTGTGTCACCGTTGTTCATTGTCTGACGTATACCTTACTGCGTCATAGTATGTCATTGGACATGCAGAACTGCAGTAGCTATGAGGGAGATGACAGGTAGGCCCAGAGTGTGGAACCAATTTGTTTTTATCTATGCCTTGATGTGGAATCATGTGTAAAAGTGCGCTGCACATGTGTAATAACTGAGGATTGTGCCCTGATTGTTGGCATGCATCATAAAATGAGTTGGAGTGATGTTTACATCACTTGTGTTTAGGTACAGGCATTCATCCACAGACAGACACCAGGATTGGGATGCCCAAGATGTGGTTAGTGAATTCTGGTGCTCAACTTGTCCCCCTGATATGGCTTCTATATGTATCTGATGTGTGTCATCTTGAGTTGCTTTGTGCAGATATGGAGTGTGCTCAGTTGTGCTTGCTGTGTTTGAATTTGCCTGTGCGTGGGTCCATTTAGGTGTGAGTCTCTTGCAGCTAGTTCATGTAGGGATATGTTGCATGTAGGAGGAGTTGTATGTGCTTTGTTGACTCGCCCTTCCCCATTGTGCATATGTGCATGCCATTTGAGTTTAGTATTGTTTTTTTCTGGGACCCATGTGGGGCTATTTTGAGGTTATATGTGTCACTGGGTGCCTCAGATGCCTGCCCCCTTAATTTGTGCAGGTATAGGTGTCATTTTTTCTTTATTTATTTGTGTCTCTGTGTTTAGGCCCTTTCATTGTGCTGTAATATGTGTGATGTGTATATCCATTGCAGGGTTGTTCCATGGTAGTGTTGTTTGTGTTCCATGCCACTCTGATACATATGTGTGTTGTATGTGTGAACAGTCCCTGGCCATTGGTGTGACAGTGTTATGTAGTCTTCACTGTCCTTGTGTCTGAACTGTGTGACCGTGTGTATTTGTATAATATTGAGGTTCAGTGTGTGTGTGCTACCCAAAGGGGGCATATAATGAGAGTGTGTTAGTCCGTGTTGATGTATGTTTGTGGGTGTATTTGGTTTGAGATGTGTATCTGCTGCCCATGACGTGCCGTCCCTGATGTGTAAGCAGGCACAACAACTGTTTTTAAGGTTAATGATACATGTAGGGGTGTGTACTTACGGCTGTTGTCATCCACAGTGGCGTTGATTTCCTTGTCTTTGCATGAGCAGGAGCAGCGGCATGACACTTGTGAAGGGCTTCTTGGCGGCACCAGATGTGTGAGTCAGCTTTCAGGTGAGTGTCTCCCTTCATACTGTTCATTTCTGCCTTCTGATACATGGTAATTGGACCACCATGGTCACAATGGCGGTGTGAAACCTCGTAATGAGTCCGGCGGCAAAACAGTCTCCACAGGTCTATTTGTCCTTCCTTGTGACCGTGGCGCTCTTTCCTACCTGGGGGTGTGGGCTGACCACTGGCGGTCTTCTGTTAGTATGACCACCATACTCCTAATACAGCGGTCCAACCACCAGATCAATGGTAGTCAGACCGCCATTGTCGCCATGGAGGTTCCCGGACAGCCAAACTCGTAATAAGAACCTTAATCATTTGTAACCACACCTAATAGCTATGTGGGGGGTCCTCATTGTGTAAACAACATCACTCTTGCACAATCTAGGAATTCAAGGGAGAAGGTTATTTGAAAAACCTACCTGAACCAACAGTTAATGAAGTGTAGGAGGGAGAGGCACAACTAGATGTACACCAATTACTGTTTAGGAAATTGGAAGAACATATCGGAGAAAAGATCAATATTGTGCTAGAAAGGCACGCATTCTTTAGCTGAGTACAAGGAAGAAATGAAAAAGTTACAAGTGACATGGTTGTGTTAAGAGGACTTTCTTATGCTTGTGATTTTGGGACTTCGAGAGTCTCACTGATAAGAGACCAAATCATTTGATCTTCAAATAATCCTAAAATGCAGGAAAAGCTTTTAGCAAGTATCCCTTATTTAGCAGATGCATCTGATATTGCAAAAAGAGTTAAATACACTGCAGTATGCACTGAAAAATGAAGGTATCTGCAGACACTATAGATAAGGTAACTGTAGTAAAAACAAGAGGAAGAAAAGGCAGTGTAGAAATGAAAGGAAATGTAGCCTTCTAAAGTAAACGGTCACCAAAAAAATACTAACTTAAAGTGTTACAGATGTGGTAAGCTAAGAATTGTAATTGCACAACTTGTAGTGCAACATGTAGGGAATGCAACAAAAAGAAGATTTTACCAGGTCTTGCAAAAATACAGAAATCATGCATGCTATGGAAATGGTTCAAGAGAACAAAGGAAAATTGGCATTTCAATTTGGGATAGGTATTGAGGGCCGTAATTTCAGGTACCCCACTTGTGAAATATATTTGAATGGGGGGACGTTTACACTGTTCAAAGACTCTTGTTCCCCTTCCATCTTGGTGAACGGTAATATTTTTGAACATTAATTTGATAGTAATGTGTACATGCTCTAACCTCCAGATATAAAACCAGGAGCTACATTCAGGATCTTATACCTTTAGATGGTATGGTCAGGATGCAGATATCATTCAAAGGCAGATCCTCTGTAGGAAAGATATTAATTTATATATATTGGAAAAAGTGGTCCAGACCTCTAGGGAGGAGACACCAACAGAATAGAGAATCATGCCAGGGCTTAATAATGAGGAACACATCTTATTGGTTTACATGTACTTGACCAGAATTAATGTGTGTAAAGAATTCCCTGATTTGTTTACGGATGAACAAGGTCTACTAAGACATTTCCGACTCAATTCTGCAGTTAATGATGAAACTATTGAAAAATTACCTAGAAAAAACTGAGCTCCAAAGTAATAATGAACTTATAGAACGATCAGAGCTATTGGCCCCTACATTTGCAGCCACTAAAGTGGGGGGGGGGGAGGATTACCACTTTGTGTTGACCTCAAGGTCATCAATGCTAATAATTGAGTGGATAGATGGATACATACTATTCTCAATGGATACATGAGAGGCTAAGTTTAATTCAAGATGATAGTTGGTTTAGCACCTGCATACCACCATCTGGCACTACATTGTGGGTCAAGATTCCTTACTTTATCACCCCTTTTGGCTCTTATACATTCCAAATTTTGCAGATAGGTTTATCATCTTCAGCTGCAGTATTTCAGAGGATTATGCAGCATTCCCTGGGGGACTCGAGAAGTATTATTTGTTTTGAAATTGACGTCCTGATGTATGGGTCCTCAGAGATGGAACATAATCCTTCATTAAATAAAGTTTTGTACATTCTTAGAAAAGTGACGCTTACCATCTATATGGAGAAATGTATGATTAGGGTTGGTTTGGTAGATTACTTAGGCCATACCATTTTTAAAGATGAGATTAAACCTAGATAAGCTGTTTAGAAATCCACAACACCATCCAATAAGTATGAACTCAAATTGTTTCTACGGCTCACAGAGTATGTCTAAATATATAAAATAAAAATGTTGCTGAACAAGTACACCTTTTGAGATTATTGTTAGAAAAAGGTGCCCCATTAACAGCACCAAAATCTCAGTTATGCCTGCTCCCACTATGCAACATTGTAAAGTGAATCATCACAAAACAATCTAAAATATGGATGCTAGCACAAAGGGACTTAGTGGCACCCTTTCACAAGGGTGTATGGGAAGGAAAGGATTGTAGCATTTCCAGACGATCATAGAAAGATGTGAAATGTAACAACCCCACCATCAAAAGAGAGACACTTGTTTGTTTTCGGCCTGTAAAACATTTTAAGTTCTTCCTGTGGGGCCTTCCTTTCATTCTAAGGTCTGATCATAAATCTTTAATTTCAGTGTTTACATCTAAGGCGCTCAAACATATTACCCCTTGCACAGCCAAATGGGCATGAGGCTTAGAAGGATATAATTTTAAGATGCCAAATGTTCCAGGGAATCCAAATGTGGCTGCAAACTGTCCATCAAGGATGCTAATTAAAAGCAGCTTCCAGGAGGACATCCCTAATGAGCAATCAGTTTTACAGGTAATGTTCCTGGTGTGCATGAGAGTGAAAATGTAGAATGTATATTCAAGGTTATCAGCTCTGGCTAAACTAAAATACATGGTTAGCCAGCCAAGGGAAGTGAACTGTCTAAGGAGATCGGAAACTTTTGTGAGGTGAAGAATTAATTGAGTTTGGCAGGGGCCGATCATGAGAGCTGATAAGACCATACCTTCCACAGGGATGTACAAACGAATAGCAGACATAGGTGGTCATTCTGACCCTGGCGGTCTTTGACCGCCAGGGCGGAGGACCGCGGGAGCACCGCCGACAGGCCGGCGGTGCTCCAATGGGGATTCCGACCGCGGCGGTAAAGCCGCGGTCGGACCGGCACCACTGGCGGGGTCCCGCCAGTGTACCGCGGCCCCATTGAATCCTCCGCGGCGGCGCAGCTTGCTGCACCGCCGCGGGGATTCCGACCCCCCCTACCGCCATCCAGATCCCGGCGGTCGGACCGCCGAGATCCGGATGGCGGTAGGGGGGGTCGCGGGGCCCCTGGGGGCCCCTGCAGTGCCCATGCCACTGGCATGGGCATTGCAGGGGCCCCCGTAAGAGGGCCCCTACATGTATTTCACTGTCTGCTGCGCAGACAGTGAAATACGCGACGGGTGCAACTGCACCCGTCGCACAGCTTCCACTCCGCCGGCTCGATTCCGAGCCGGCTTCATCGTGGAAGCCTCTTTCCCGCTGGGCTGGCTGGCGGTCTGAAGGCGACCGCCCGCCAGCCCAGCGGGAAAGTCAGAATTACCGCCGCGGTCTTTCGACCGCGGAACGGTAACCTGACGGCGGGACTTTGGCGGGCGGCCTCCGCCGCCCGCCAAGGTCAGAATGAGGGCCATAGTTCACAAAGGCCATCTGGGAAGACATCTAACCAAAAAAACACACAAGCAAAACATGGCTTTCTGGGATGTGCACTATAACTGAGCAGAAACTGAAAGATTGCATGAGTTGTGACTTAAGTGCCAAAAGTAAAACCACAAGAAAAACCCCACTGTCACCAGTAAAATCTCTAACTAAATCTTGGGACAAGTTAGCTGTAGATGCCCTGGGCCAATTGGAGTCCCCAAAAACGTTGGGTAAATACATTTTGTCTTGGTAGATTACCACTTTCACTCAATTGTAACAAGAATGATGAACAATATCACTTGAAAGAATTCATTGGCTTCTTGTGGGACTCTTTCTAAGGTGAGGGCCTATTGGTAACCAACAATGAAATAAAATTTATTTATGTGGAAATGGAAGAATCTTTGGAGGAATTGTTTATCTGCCACAACACAACTATACTGTACCATCCTAAAGAAATTGTCTGGTGGAAAATATGAACAGAACAATAAAACTATTTTAATTGACTTGTATCATGAATAATCCTATCAACAGATATCTTCAAAGTACCAAGGTAAACACCTTGAACAGAATGACTCAACTGGTGCATCTGACCTCTGGTTCATTGTGGTCAGTCTGAAGTTGTGCTTAGATTCCAGTCAACTATGTGCTTTTTGCCTTAAAATTTTATAATTAAAATTTTACTTGGATGATCTTCACATATTTTCATAATTTCATTAACTTATTTCTCCAAAGTGGGTTAGAAGTTTTATTTTTCTGTGTTCTTTAGTATCAAATTGTTATTAATGCTTGAACTTAACACAGACGCATCTGGGAATTACCTCCTGTTTGTGCTGTAGCTACCAAGATTTGAGCAGACATTGGGCCTGATTCTAACTTTGGAGGACGGTGTTAAACCGTCCCAAAAGTGGCGGATATACCACCTACCGTATTACGAGTCCATTATATCCTATGGAACTCGTAATACGGTAGGTGGTATATCCGCCACTTTTGGGACGGTTTAACACCGTCCTCCAAAGTTAGAATCAGGCCCATTGTCTCTGAAACTGTGTTTTGCCCTACTCAGGTTGTGTTTATTGCATTGGTTGGGGGCACCCCACCTTAATAAAGAACCCAATTTCTAATAATAATTCTCTTGTTTTGGATTTAGCTTCTCATTTTCTATAGATTGCATGAATGTATGTTGAAGGTTGTTTGCATTTCCCCCTTAAAAGATCAACATTGTGTGGCACTTAATTAGTTTTCTAGACAAAAGGAATCAACCAAGTTGTAGCATTACCACCAAGACACAACACTAAGGCCCTTATTACAACCAAGGCGGTTAGTGATAAAGCAGCGGTAATACCACCATCAGGCCAGCAGTAAGAAAAATTGAATTATGACCACAGCGGAAACCACCAACACAGACAGCCACTTTAACACTCCCACTGCCACGGCGGTAGCAACAAACACCGCAGCGGTAACCGCCAACAGCCAGACGGAAGACAATGTACCGCCCACTGTATTATGACACACCAATAAGCCACCTTTTCCGGGGCAGTACCAACGCCATAAAAAGCATGGCGGAAACAGTATACAGAAGGGAAACGACTCACCTCTCGACACTCAAGGAAGAACCACAATGCCATGGAGCCTGAACTGCACAAACTTCCAATTCTGGTCTACCTCCTCCTACACCAGGAACATGAAAGGCGGCGAAGATGACCACAGTGAGTACCGCACCTAGCACCCAAGGGGGGGGGGGAGAGTGACACACACACGCAACACGCAACACCTCCATCCCCATTACCATACACACAAGCAGATGCAACAACATTACATAGGTGGTCATTCTGACCTCGGCGGTAAAAGGCGCCTACCGCCGGTCAGAAATCCTCCATAATCCCGCCGCGGTCGCGGAAACCCGCCACGGTCATTCTGACCCGGAGAAGGCAAACCTCCGAAAATCCGACCGCCACAACAGACCGCCAGACCAGCGGTCGGCGGAAAGGTGGAGGTGACCAAACCTCCACCGCCACGCCAACAGAAATACGCCCATCCCATTACGACCCACGAATCCACGCGGCGGTCATTCAAACGCGGTATTCCATTGGCGGGACACACCGGCGCGGTCAGAATACCCACCAACGAACAAAACTCACCCACATTGGACGATTTGAATCCCACACACCTGATACACATACACACACCACTCCCACACACACAATACAATATAAAACACCCACCCACATCACCCACAAACCCCTACGCTTACAAAATCGTAAAGAAGGCAAGAGAGAGACACCAGGATCCAAAACATAACAGCCACAGCCACTCAACACCATCACCCACACACTATCCACACACAAAACAACACACACCACCACACTCAACTCACTTAAATACACATACTCCACCCCACACATCATACACACCACCCCATGGCACCCCAAAGACAACCCCGCTTCACAGACGAAGAACTCAGGGTTATGGTGGAGGAAATCGTTCGTGTAGAGCCCCAGCTGTTCGGCACACAGGTCCAATACACCAGCATTGCCAGGAGGACGGAGCTATGGCAGAGGATTGTCGACAGGGTGAACGCAGTGGGACAGCATCCCAGAAATCGGGAAGACATCAGGAAGCGATGGAACGACCTACGGGGGAAGGTGCGTTCCATGGTATCCAGGCACAACATCGCCGTGCAGAAGACTGGCGGAGGACCCCCACCTCAACCCCCACAATTCACATCATGGGAGGAGGAAGTCTTGAACATCCTGCATCCTGACGGCCTCGCAGGAGTCGGCGGAGGAATGGATACTGGTAAGTTGAAGCTTCAATACTGCTTCCCCCCCACCTGCATGACAAATCAGACCCCAACCCTCACCCCCATCCTCGAACCCCACCCTCACCCCCACCCCCATCCTCACCCCCACCCTCACCCCCACCACCATCCTCACCCCCACCACCATCCTCACCCCCACCCCCAGCACACCTTTTCCCCGCCAATGTCTCACCATCACAACCCACACATCCCAAAACCTAGGCCTGCATGCGTCCACTAAGCATGGACACCCATCACCAAAGCATGCCCAATGCATATACACATCCCCCCCACAAGCCACCCTCACCAAAGCCCCCACACACGAATGCCAGCACTTGGGGACACGGGAACCCACAGATACACCCATATGCCACACATTGAAACTATAACCATACCTCTATACCCCTGCAGGACCCGACCGTCAACACACCGCGGCGGAGGGGCCAGAATTATCCACACCCCCCACCCAAGAGGCCGTCAGCGATGACAGCAGCTCTGTCGATCTGGACACCGATGACCAGCCCGGACCATCGGGGACCTCTGGACAGTCGGTTCCCCTCACACAGGCACAGGCCACTATAGACCCTAACCCCTCTGGGAACACCAGCACAGCTCCCACCCAGCGGGCCCATGCCTCTGTCTCCAGGGCGCGTCAATCTGCGGTGTGTCTACCACTACAGGGCACCCAGGATAACCCACCACCCCAACAACAACAGGGACCTGGGGGCAGTGGTAGTGGGCACACCGGCCAGGGGGCAGAGGCCCAGGGAAACAGGCCAACTCGGCGGGCAGCTGTGCGACAGGGGGGGGAGGAGAGGCCCAGGGAACCCACTCTCCACGAGGTCCTCACCACCATCATGGGAGCATACAACCGCTCCCAGGAGACGATGGCGACGGTACTGGCCCGGTTCCAGGAGATCCAGGTGCTGCAGGAGGAACACTATCGGGGGTACAGGGAGGACATCCGAGCCATCAACACCACCCTGGTTACCATGGTAGGGCTGCTGCAGGACCTCGTAAACAGCAGGGCGGACACTGAACAACACCCAAGGGCCCCTGCCACTAGCCGGGACCAAGAACAGCCATCCACCTCCGCCGGCGCTAGTGGACAGGAGGCCCCCGCACAGCAGCAGCCCACCAGACCCCCACCTCCTGCAGGAGAAGAACCACCCCGCAAGAGGGCCCTGAGATCTCGCAAGACAGAGTAGGATGTCAAGACCCCCGCCAGCAATGGATACCACCTGATGTCATCCCACTGTCCCACATTGTCACCCTGTCCATCCTCGAACTGCCCATGCTCCATCTCTCCACAGGCCTCTGGACAATGCACCTGTGTGACTGTTACTCTGGACTCTGCCATGGACATTCCTTCACCATAGCCCCCACCCACTTGAAACCACCCATCCCATTTTGAGCACTGAAATAAACACCTATTTTGCACCAAAATATCAGGAGTCTGGCTGTGATTTCAATAGATTGTAATTGACATGACAGTGCAAATATGTCCTTGTACATGGTGAAGTCAACAAACAGCTGCCACAAAGCTGTAGTCCATGGGGAAACGAAGCACAGGACTCGTAGTGGGGACCCCAGATCTGAAATAGGGAGGGAAAAGCCAAAACTCAGTCATCATACACTGGGGCAAATAGACAGGCAGCAGAGATGCTGCAGAGTAGTTAACTTTTACTAAATTATCTTTGAAATGTTACCTGTGTCCTATTGGAAGTACTGTTCAATGATTCTGTCCCTGTTGTCTGTTTCAGCCCCGTCGTCTTCCTCCTCGTCACTCTCCTCAGGTTCCACCGCTGCCACAACACCACCGTCTCGACCATCCTCCTGCAGGAAAGGCACCTGGCGGCGCAAAGCCAGGTTGTGAAGCATGCAGCAGGCCACGATGATGTGACACACCTTCTTAGGTGAGTACATTAGGGATCCATCTGTCATATGCAGGCAGCGAAACCTGGCCTTTAGGAGGCCAAAGGTGCGTTCGATCACCCTCCTAGTACGCCCATGGGCCTCATTGTACCGTTCCTCTGCCCTGGTCCGGGGATTCCTTACTGGGGTCAGTAGCCACGACAGGTTGGGGTACCCAGAGTCCCCCACTAGCCATACACGGTGTCTCTGTAGCTGTTCCATCACGTAAGGGATGCTGCTATTCCGCATGATGTAGGCGTCATGCACTGACCCTGGGAATTTGGCATTTACATGCGAGATGTACTGGTCAGCCAAACACACCACCTGGATGTTCATTGAATGGTAACTTTTTCTGTTCCTGTACACCTGCTCCCTGTCTCTTGGGGGAACCAAAGCCACATGGGTCCCATCAATGGCACCAATTACGTTGGGAATATGTCCAAGGGCGTAGAAATCACCCTTCACTGTAGCCAGTTCGCCTACCTCAGGGAAAATGATGTAGTTCCTCACGGATTTCATCAGGGCAGACAACACTCTGGATAACACCTTTGAAAACATGGGCTGAGACATCCCAGAAGCAATTCCCACTGTTGTCTGAAATGACCCACTTGCCAAGAAATGGAGTACTGACATGACCTGCACCAGAGGGGGAATCCCTGTGGGTTGGCGGATGGGGGACATCAGGTCGGGCTCCAGCCGGGCACACAGTTCATGGATAGTGGCACGGTTAAGACGGTAGGTCAGGATAATGTGGCGTTCTTCCATTGTCGACAGGTCCACCAGCGGTCGGTACACGGGAGGATTCATCCGTCTCCTCGCCCAACCCAGCGGACGGTGCCTAGGAAGGACAACATGGAGCACACAGTCAGGCAACCCACAGGTACGTACTCACAGCTAGCACAGTATACGATTCTCTATGCAGTGAATGGAGTGTATGAGTGGCTATGCAAGGCCTAGGCCTGTGTGACGCAGTTGAAATTGAGCCATGTGGGCCCTGGAAATGGCGGCTGCCTGACCTGTGAAGTGTGACAATGGGATGTGAGGTCAATGCGCTGGCGTGGCACACCGCGGCGGGCGGCGGGCCAAGACCGCGGCGCGAAGCCGCATTGGTTAACATTGAAGCCTATGGGTTTCAGGAGCCAATGGCGAAGGGCGCCGGCGGTGGCGGCACGCACCGCCGCGGTACGCACCGCCGCGGACGTGACCGCCATTTTCTATCTACTTATCCACTTGCGACTTGAACTTTCACAGGAGAGGACCTATACTGCAAGTGTTGCTGTGACCTCGGTCTGGAAGGGACAATGGCTGCTGCGACTGGGGAAAGGGCCCCTGCCTTCACTGGAGAGGAGTTGGAGAAACTTGTGGATGGGGTCCTCCCCCAGTATGCGCTACTCTACGGTCCTCCAGACCAACAAGTGAGTGTAATTCTATCTGGATTTGGGGCCACTGGCTGGCTTGGGGGCCTGGCGGGGATGGGGTGCATGTTGGGCCTGGCGGGGGCCTGGCGGGGATGGGGGGCATGTTGGGCATGGCGGGGGGCCTGGCGGGGGGCCTGGCGGGGATGGGGTGCATGTTGGGCATGGCGGGGGGCCTGGCGGGGGCCTGGCGGGGATGGGGGGCATGTTGGGGCTGGCGGGGGGCCTGGCGGGGATGGGGGGCATGTTGGGCATGGCGGGGGGCCTGGCGGGGGGCCTGGCGGGGATGGGGTGCATGTTGGGCATGGCGGGGGGCCTGGCGGGGGGCCTGGCGGGGATGGGGTGCAAGTTGGGCATGGCGGGGGGCCTGGCGGGGATGGGGGGCATGTTGGGGCTGGCGGGGGGCCTGGCGGGGATGGGGGGCATGTTGGGCATGGCGGGGGGCCTGGCGGGGGGCCTGGCGGGGATGGGGGGCATGTTGGGCATGGCGGGGGGCCTGGCGGGGGCCTGGCGGGGATGGGGGGCATGTTGGGCATGGCGGGGGGCCTGGCGGGGGGCCTGGCGGGGATGGGGGGCATGTTGGGCATGGCGGGGGGCCTGGCGGGGGGCCTGGCGGGGATGGGGTGCATGTTGGGCATGGCGGGGGGCCTGGCGGGGGCCTGGCGGGGATGGGGGGCATGTTGGGCATGGCGGGGGGCCTGGCGGGGATGGGGTGCATGTTGGGCCTGGCGGGGGGCCTGGCGGGGGCCTGGCGGGGATGGGGGGCATGTTGGGCATGGCGGGGGGCCTGGCGGGGGGCCTGGCGGGGATGGGGTGCAAGTTGGGCATGGCGGGGGGCCTGGCGGGGATGGGGGGCATGTTGGGGCTGGCGGGGGGCCTGGCGGGGATGGGGGGCATGTTGGGCATGGCGGGGGGCCTGGCGGGGGGCCTGGCGGGGATGGGGGGCATGTTGGGCATGGCGGGGGGCCTGGCGGGGGCCTGGCGGGGATGGGGGGCATGTTGGGCATGGCGGGGGGCCTGGCGGGGGGCCTGGCGGGGATGGGGGGCATGTTGGGCATGGCGGGGGGCCTGGCGGGGGGCCTGGCGGGGATGGGGTGCATGTTGGGCATGGCGGGGGGCCTGGCGGGGGCCTGGCGGGGATGGGGGGCATGTTGGGCATGGCGGGGGGCCTGGCGGGGATGGGGGGCATGTTGGGCATGGCGTGGGGCCTGGCGGGGATGGGGGGCATGTTGGGCATGGCGGGGGGCCTGGCGGGGGGCCTGGCGGGGATGGGGGGCATGTTGGGCATGGCGGGGGGCCTGGCGGGGGGCCTGGCGGGGATGGGGGGCATGTTGGGCATGGCGGGGGGCCTGGCGGGGGGCCTGGCGGGGATGGGGTGCATGTTGGGCCTGGCGGGGGGCCTGGCGGGGATGGGGGGCGTTGGGCCACTGGAAAGGAAAATGCTGAGTAACTTGAACGTGGTATTTCTCCCTCCCTGTACGTGTCACATAGGTCCGCGCCCATGAGAAGATTGGGATTTGGCGTGCCATCGCCAAGGAAGTCCGGGGCCTGGGGGTCCACCATCGACGGGGCACCCACTGCCGCAAGAGGTGGGAGGACATCCGCCGCGGGACCAAGAAGACCGCCGAGTCTCTGCTGGGGATGGCCTCCCAACGTAGGCGGGGTGCCTGCCGTCAACTGAGCCCCCTGATGTTCCGGATCCTGGCGGTGGCCTACCCTGATTTGGATGGGCGCGTGAGGGCAGCACAGCAGACACAAGGGGGTGAGTAGAAGCATCATCTACTCTGTTGTCGTGCAGTGGAGGTGTCTGGGTGGGGGAGGAGGGCTGTGGGTCCCCCTAGGCCAGGGCGATATCTGTAGGCTGGGCACCCCCGTAAGCCCCTGTGTCCCCAGCCACCACCCTCAGTAGTGTGTCAGTACAGCCATCCCTGGGCCGTGTCATCCATGGGTGCAGTTGACAACTCTAGGCGTGTAGGGCATGTTCCACGGAATGCGTAGCGGACCACAAGTGCGCAACTTAGTGCAGGGGGCATCTGTGTCTGTCATGTCCGCTAACTGTACCGGAGATCCATGTACTCAATATCCCTTTATTTCTCTCTCCCCCCCCCTTTTTGTTTGTCTTTCTGTGCTTGTGTGCATCAGCATCATCAGGCGGAGGAGAAGTGGCATCGGGGCAGGAGGGAGCTGCATCTCACATGGCCCAGGAGGGCCATGCCACAGAGTCAGACTGGACCAGTGAGACGGAGGGCGAGGGGAGCTCCACGACGGGGACGACTGGAGCCTGCAGCGACACGGACACGTCCTCGGAAGGGGGCTCCCTTGCGGGGGTGGCACCATCCGTGCCCCCCGCCATTACAGGTACAGCCGCCACCCAGCGCACCATCTCCGCCCTCCCAGCAGCCCCTCCGCGTTCGCCCCGTGCCCGCTCTGCCAGGAAGCCGGGCATCTCCTTCGCCCCAGGCACCTCAGGCCCTGCCCCTGTTACCCCCGCTGCCCTCAGTGAGGAGGTCATTGACCTCCTCCGAACGCTCATTGTTGGGCAGACTACCCTTTTGAATGCCATCCAGGGGGTGGAGAGGGAGGTTCATCGCAGCAATGCGTACCTGGAGGGCATTCATTCGGGTCAGGCTGCCCATCAGCGATCGTTCCAGGCTCTGGCCTCAGCACTGACGGCAGCCATTGTCCCTGTCTCCTGCCTGCCTCTACTAACTCCCTCCTCCCAGTCTCCTGTTCCTCTGCCTGTCCCACCCACACCATCAGACCAGCCTGCACACACCTCAACACCCAAGAGAAGCTCATCCAAACATAAGCACCACAGATCACCCAGACATTCACACACGCAACATTCCGATGCAGACATGCCAACAGTCACTACCACCTCTGTGACCCCCACCTCCTCGTCTCCCTCCTCCCTCCCTGTGACGTCTACACTCACACCTCCATTCACCTCACCATCAGCCAGTGTTTCCATCACCAGCACACCCTCCACTCCAGTCCGCACACGTGCAGTCACCACCCCCACTGCCATTTACACGTCCCCTGTGTCCTCTCCCACTGTGTCTGTCACCCCCTCTTCCACACCACACAAACGCAGCCACCCACCCACCCAACAGCCATCCACCTCACGACAGCCTATCCCTCCTGCACCTGCACCCAAAGACAGCAAACGTGACTCACCTACAACCACATCCTCTCCCTCCACTCCCATTCCCACTGTACCTACCACTCTCCATTGTCCCAAGAAGCTCTTCCTCGCCACTACTAACTTCTTTCCTGACCCTGAGCCCCCCCCTCCTTCTCGTCGGGGTAAGAAGAGCACCTCAGCCACCACCAGCCCTGCAGCCCCCTTGACAAGGGTGCAGGGGTATTGGAGCCCGCCAGCCCGCATGTCTGGATCTTCACCCAGCAGCAAGGGGACAGCCAGCCCACCCCCTGGGAAGAGGAGCAGAAGGCGGAAGGGGCGCCGCAGGAGCCCGCCTTCTACATCCCCCCCGGACACCACCCAGAGACAGTCACCAGCCACAGCTCCAAAGGGAGGCAAGGGCCACAGGCCGACGACTAAGGAGGGCAAGGGCAGCAAGTTGGAGAGGTCAGGCAGCAGGCCTGCTGCCCAGGAGGAGCCCACAACCCCCATAGCCGCTGCCCCGGGAGAGCCCACCACCCCCATAGCCGCTGCCCAGGGAGGACCCAGCCCAGCTGGCCAGGAGGGCCCCACCACCCACAGCCCAGGTGGGCAGTGAAGGAGCACCATCCCCGCTGCCCAGGAGGGCACCACCATGCAATTAGCAGTTGGCCATAGACCGTCCGCCGTCTCAAGAACCGCTGAACTGGGCCCCGCCGTCTCAAGAACCGCTGACCTGGGCCCTTCAAGGCAAGAACCGCTGAACTGGGCCCTTCAAGGCAAGAACCGCTGAACTGGGCCCCGCCGTCTCAGGAACCGCTGAACTGGGCCCTTCAAGGCAAGAACCGCTGGCCCTTTGGCAGACGTGGCAGGGCAGGATCTATCTTGCGCAGGGCTGCAGGATGTCCTCTGGCCAACTTGCCTCCTCCAGTGGCAGTGGGGTCTGTTATGGACTGTTTGGACTGTGGCTTTGCTCTCTCCAGGATGGCCCAGTGGGCAGGCCACCCACTGTATGGACTGTATGGACTGTGGCTTTGCTCTCCCCAGGATGGCCCAGTGGGCAGGCCACCCACTGTATGGACTGTATGGACTGTGGCTTTGCTCTCCCCAGGATGGCCCAGTGGGCAGGCCACCCACTGTATGGACTGTTTGGACTGTGGCTTTGCTCTCCCCAGGATGGCCCAGTGGGCAGGCCACCCACTGTATGGACTGTATGGACTGTGGCTTTGCTCTCCCCAGGATGGCCCAGTGGGCAGGCCACCCACTGTATGGACTGTTTGGACTGTGGCTTTGCTCTCCCCAGGATGGCCCAGTGGGCAGGCCACCCACTGTATGGACTGTATGGACTGTGGCTTTGCTCTCCCCAGGATGGCCCAGTGGGCAGGCCACCCACTGTATGGACTGTATGGACTGTGGCTTTGCTCTCCCCAGGATGGCCCAGTGGGCAGGCCACCCACTGTATGGACTGTTTGGACTGTGGCTTTGCTCTCCCCAGGATGGCCCAGTGGGCAGGCCACCCACTGTATGGACTGTATGGACTGTGGCTTTGCTCTCCCCAGGATGGCCCAGTGGGCAGGCCACCCACTGTATGGACTGTTTGGACTGTGGCTTTGCTCTCCCCAGGATGGCCCAGTGGGCAGGCCACCCACTGTATGGACTGTATGGACTGTGGCTTTGCTCTCCCCAGGATGGCCCAGTGGTCATGGAGTCCCCTCGTGGATCTGGCGTCGTGTACTCAAGTGGCTGAGGTGCCCCCCCTTCCCTTCCCCCTGAGGTGCCTGTCCTATTTTCTTTCTGATGCCCCTGCAGTGTTCTCTCCGTGGAGTTCTTGTCGTGGGACTGGGCCTTGCCCCTTTGCACAGGACCCCTGTGATCCACGGACAGTGGTTGGACTACATTTAGTAGCTGTATATATTTTGTACATAGTTTATTTCAATATATCTGCCCGTTTCTGATCTCTTCTTTTGGTCTTTGCATTATTTCGGAGGGGGGTGGTTTGTGGGTTGTGACAGTGATCTGTGGGAATGCATTGATGTGTGTGTTGTAGTGGGTGTGGGTGGGTGGGTGTGTGCCGGTAATCTTTTCCCTCCCCTGTTTCGTAGGTGCCGTACTCACCGATGTCTTCCGCGCCGCCGGGCGTGCTCCTGGTATATGAGGAGGAATAGGAGTGCGGGGATGACCTGCAACTCTGGCTCCATACTGCCGGAATCTCCCGTGGAGTGCGTAGAGGTGAGCGTTTTCCCGTTCGTAGTCTGTTTCCGCCGTGTTCTTATCGGCGGTGCTCCCGCCCCGGAAAAGGTGGCAGATTGGTGGGTCGTAATAGGGTGGGCGGTACTTTGTCTGCCGCCGGGCTGTTGGCGGGAACCGCCGCGCTGTTTGTTTGTACCGCTGTGGCGGTCGGAGTGTTAAGTTGGCGGGCTGTGTTGGCGGTTCCCGCCAGGGTCAGAATGCCATTTTTAATACCGCCGGTCTGTTCGCGGTCCGACCGCCGCCTCTCCGCCGACCGCCAGGGTCAGAATGAGGGCCATATTCACCCAGTACCCCTCGGGAAGAATGCAAGGACAAAAGGAATTGATTCAAGTGAGCGTAATATTGCAAGTTGAGATAAATATGTCCATAAAGCACTAAACATGTATGTACAATATATACAAATGGAGGGACAATCCCCACTCCAAAATGTCTGTGGCCTACAGGGCCATAACACATAGGCCAAGGCAACACTTGACTCCTGCCTCAATAAGGAGAGAACACTGCAGGGGCATCAGGTCAAAAACACAGGTACCTCAGTGGTGGGGGGGGCACCTCAGCCAGAAGATGGTACAACGCCACTGCTCCTGGAGGGGGCTACATGCACTCTGCAATGTCCTGGGAAGTGCAAAGCCACAGTCTCTCTAGTGGGTGGGCTGCCCACTGCTTGGTCCTGGGGAGTGCAGAGCCACAGTCTTTCAAGTGGGTGGTTTGTCCACTGCTTGGTCCTGGGGAGTGCAAAGCCACAGTCTCTCAAGTGGGTGGTTTGCCCACTGGTTCTGGAGGGGGCCTTGTGCCCAGTGTGCTTCATCCTGGCAAGGAGGGGGTGAGGGGATGGCTTCTTCCACTGATTCTGTAGAGGGCCTTTTGCCCAGTGTGCTTCATCCTGGCAAGAATGGGGTGAGCGGATGGCTTCGTCCCCTGGTTCTGGAGGGGGGCTTGTGCCCAGTGTGCTTCATCCTGGAAAGGATGGGGTGAGTGGATGGCTTCTTCCACTGGTTCTGGAGAGGGACTTGTACCCAGTGTGCTTCATCCTGGCAAGGATGGGGTGAGTGGATGGCTTCTTCCACTGGTTCTGGAGTGGGCCTTGAGCCCTGTGATGCTGATCCTGGATGGTGCAAGGTCACAGTCTCTCTCCTGGGTGTCACACCTACAGGTGTTGCAGGGGCCAGGATGCACAACAGCTCATGTAGGCACAACTACACACTGCTCACTGGCGGTGACGGCTGCTCAGTGGATGGCAGTTGCGGTGCAGGTGGCGGTGCTGTCAGTGGGGAGGGGAGGCTCCAGCCCTTTCCCTGCAAACTCGGGCGACTGCCCTTTGGGGCTGCTGCTGGTATTGCAGGTGGCGGTGCTGGCAGCGGTGCAGGTGGCGGTGCAGGTGGCGGTGCTGTCAGTGGGGGGGGGCTCCAGCCCTTCCCCTGCAGCCTTGGACGGCTGCCCACTGGGGCTACTGCTGCTGGCAGTGGTGCTGCTGGCGGTGCAGGTGGCGGTGCTGGCAGCGGTGCAGGTGGCAGTGCTGGCAGCGGTGCAGGTGGCAGTGCTGTCAGTGGTGGGGGAGGTTATAGCCCTTCCCCTGCAGCCTCAGATGGCTGAAGTGCCATGGCTGGTTTTGTTTGGCCAGATGCACCTCCAGCCCCAGGCACCAGATCCATCTGCCTGCGGCGTCAGTTCCTGTTACATTGGCCTTGGTAGCTGTTGTACCCTTCCTGGCCTTGGCATATGGTGGTGCCTCCTTGCTTCTGCCAGCTGGTGTTCCCTTCCTGCTCTTCCTGGCTGGTGTTCCCTCCTTCCCCTTGCTGGCTGGTGGTGCCTCCTTCCCCTTGCTGGCTGGTGATGCCTCCTTCCCCATGCTGGCTGGTGTCCCCTTCCTGCCCTTGCTAGCTGGCGGCACCTTCTTGCCCTTGGGAGGTGGTGCAGGCACACTGGCTGTGCTGACGGGGGCCTCCTTGGAGCCTCTCACACCTGCAGTAGCTGCAGAAATTACAGTGAAATGGGTGGCTGAGGTGCTGAGATGGGTTCTGGCCACCCTGGCTCGAAGTGAAGGACGGGGGGGCAGGGAATAGGTCAAGGGTGGAAAGGAAAAGTCTTTTAGAGACACTGAGGCTGGGAGAGAGTGAAGGTGTTTGGGAGAGGAGGGAGAGGGAGTGGTTGTAGGAAGTGTCTGTCTGCTGTGTTTGGGTACAGGTGCATGGGCTGGATGCTGTTGTGAGATGGATGGCTGTTGGGTGTCTGAGTGCTTGCGTTTGTGTACTTTGGAAGGAGGGGGCACAGACACAGTGGGAGAGGACACAAGGGATGTGTGCATGGATGTGGGGGTGGTGACTGCCAGTGAGGGTCGTGTTGTGATAGGTGTGCTGGTGATGGAGGTAGTGGATGAGGATGTAGTGCATGCAGTTGTGAGTGGAGACACTACTGGGAGGGAGGTGGACAACGCGGAGAAGGGGGACACAGTGGAGGCAGTGGATGTTGGTGTGTCTGCATCTGGATGGTGCTTGTGTGAGTGCCTGTGGGATGAAGTGTGGTGCTTGTGTTTGCCTGAGCCACTTCTGTGTGTTGATTTGGGTGTATGCTGCTCTGAAGATGTGCTTGGGATAGGCTGGGATTGAGGGGAAAGGGACTGGGTAGAGGAAGTTGGAGGGGGGGGCTAGAGACAGGGACAATGGCTGCCATCAGTGAGTTGGCCAGAGCCTGGAATGCTCTCTGTTGGGCCACCACGCCAGAGTGAATGCCCTCCAGATATGCATTTGTTTGTTGCAAATGTCCTGCTAGACCCTGGATGGCATTCAGTATGGTTGACTGCCCAACAGAGAAGGATCTGAGGAGGTCAATAGCCTTCTCACTGAGGGCAGCAGGGCTGACTAGGGCAGGGCCTGAGGTGCCTGGGGTGAAAGAAATAGTCACCCTCCTGGGTGAGTGGGCACTGGAAACTCGCTGAGGGGCTGCTGGGAGGGTGGTGCAGGTACGGGGCCACAGAGGTGTCCGCCACCACCGGGGAGCTTCCATCAGAGGAGGTGTCGCTGTCAGAAATGTCCCCTCCTGTCTCCGCCGTGGTGCTCCCCTCGCCATCCGTCCCACTGGTGGGATGCAGCTACCTCCGTCGGTGGTGCCTCTGCTCCTCCGCCAGATTATGCTAATGCACACAAGGACAAGGTGGCAAAACAAAAAGGGGGGGAGACAGAGGATACATTTGGCCTACACCAGCAACAACACTACCGTTGGCGTACACAACTCACAGGGAACAGTCCTATGCACTAGGCCATGCACTACCAGTTACAATGCTAGTCACCAGGGCATGGGGTACAATGCCTAACGCCATTAGCTGCACACCTGAAACCCACAGGACCCTGCCCAGTAGTAGATGCCCACTAGCAGTATTGGGGATAGAGTGCATCTGAGCTTGCCCATCATGGAACCTACCCTGCCTTGTTCGCCCTGGCCTGGGGCACCCTCAGACCCACATCCCCCACCCAGGTAACACCTTAACACACGCAAATTCATGAATCTGCATCTGTACTCACCCCTTGTGGCTGCTGTGATTCCTTCAAGCGCCCATCCAACTCCGGATAGGCCTTCGCCAGGATGCAGAACATCAGGGGGGTCAGGGTACGACGGGCACCCCTTCCTCATTGGGAGGCCAGCCCCAGCTGGGCCTCCGCCATCTTCCTTGCCAGCAGCGCAAGTCCTCCCACTGTTTGCGACAGTGGGTGCTCTGCCTGTCAAAGCCCCCCAGGTTCCGCACCTCCTTGGCAATGGCACACCAAATACCCTTTTTCTGATGGGCGCTCACCTGCAGAAAAAGATACATAAGAAAGGGTATTAGTCATACCGTCCGGACTGTTATACTCATGGCCCACCATATCCCTCCCATCCCCACATGCACAGACATTGCCCACCAAACATGCAGCACTCTGCCCAGGACCCCTCAGCACCCCCCTAATCGGTACTTACACACACAGCACTCCTTACATTCATGCCCCACGCATCGTGCTCACAGTGTACTCACCTGTTTGGAGGACAATAAAGTAAAGGGTACTGGGGTAGGACCCCATCCACTAGTCTCTCCAACTCCTCGGAAGTGAAGGCAGGGGCACTTTCCCCAGACACTCGAGCCATGGTCGCTTCCAGACACAGATCACAGCAACACTTGCAGTGTAGGTCCTCTCCTGTTGAAGGTCAGGTAGCAAGTGAGTGAACAGATAGAAAATGGCGGTCACGTCCGTGGCGGTGCGTACCGTCACCACCAGCGTACATCACCATTGGCTCCTGGAACCCATAGGCCCTAATGATAGCCAATGATGTGTTGCACAGCGGTCGTCAACCGCCTCCCGCAACGGCGCACAATGTCAGCCGAATTACCTCATTTCCACTTGTCCTTCCACACAGGTCAGGCGACCGCAATTTCAAAAGGGGGGCACAGGCCATGGCACCTAACTGCATCACAGCAGACATAGGTCCATCAACCGACCTACACGCTCACATAAAGTTTCAGAAAAAATATGCAAGGAATAGTAATCTGAGTATTTGTCTGCTCACCGTTTTTCACCCTAGAGTTCAACCGTTGAGGATGAATAGGAGATGGAGACATACCCATGTGTACAGACCCCTGTTGGACCTGGCAACAATGGAGGACAGGCACATTATCCTAACCTACAGACTTGATAGGGCCACAATCCAAGAGCTTTGTGCCCAATTGGAGCCAGACCTGATTTCAGCTATCTGCCACCCCACAGGTATCCCTACTCTAGTGCAGGTCCTGTCAGTGCTCCATTTCTTGGCAAGTGGTTCCTTCCAAGCGACAGTGGCCATGGCATCAGGGATGTCACAGCCTATGTTCTCAAACTTGCTTAACAGAGTGTTGTCAGCCCTGATGAAACACATGCACAGCTACATCGTATTCCCACAGGCGGAGGATTTGGCCACAGTGAAGGCTGACGTCTATGCAAAGGGAAATATCCCAAACATAATTGGTGCTATTGATGGTACAAATATTGCCTTTGTCCCCCCCTGGAGAAATGACCAGGTGTTCAGAAATCGCAAGAGCTTTCACTCTCTAAATGTGCAGATAGTGTGCCTGCCGGACCAGTACATCTCCCATCTGAATGCAAAGTATCCTGGCTCTGTGCATGATGCCTTTCGCTTGAGGAATAGCAGCATCCCATATGTGATGTCTCAACTCCAGAGAGACAGGGTGTGGCTAATAGGTGAGCCCATGGTCCCCACCCAGTGTCTGTTGGTATATGGGTGTGGGTTTGGCCCTAAGGGTGACTTTCTGGCTAACAGGTATCCCTCGATATTTACAGGTGATTCTGGTTACCAAAACCTCTCATGGCTACTGACCCCAGTGAGAAATGCCAGGACAAGGGTAAAGGAACGTTACAATGAGGCACATGGGCGAACAAGGAGGATCATTGAGCGCACCTTTGGCCTCCTGAAGGCCAGATTCTGGTGCCTCCATTTGACAGGTGGATCCCTGTGCTACTCACCCAAGAAAGTGTGCCAGATCATTGTTGCATGTTGCACAACCTGGCCTTGAGACGCCAGGTGCCTTTTCTGCAGGAGGATGAGGCTGGAGATAGACGTGTGGCAGCGGTGGAGTCTGTGGACAGTGACGAAGAGGAGGCAGAGGAAGAGGATGTGGACAACAGAACTACTATAATTCAACAGTACTTCAAGTGACACACAGGTAAGACACTGTAACTTCACCTTCCATTGCTGTTTTGTGTTGGACATTGTACATGGCAGCCTGATTTTCTAAGATCTATGGCCACTTACTGTACCCTTTGGCATCTCTATTTTCAGATCTCCATGCCCCACTCTGGCTCCTGGTGTGTTTACTGTTGCCCACTACAGGTCATACATATGTATATAGAACTGTACATTTGAATTGCAATGTTTACAGCTTGTTAAACAAATAACTTTTTCAATCAATTGACAGAATCCATACTTGTATTAGTTCCAAGGTTGTTTATTTCTGTGATAATAAGTTTAGGGGGTATTGCAGTGGTCTGGGTTGATGATGGAGGAATGTCCAGGATAGAGTTCAGTCTATTGGCATCACAGATGCATTGTCCAAGGGGGCATAGGGAGTGGGACAATGGCAGTTCAAGGTAGATAGGGAGACTGAGTGGGACACAAAGGTGACATTCAGGGGAGTCTTATTTCATGGTGGGGGTCTCTGGCTTCTGCCTGGATCGTAGGGACCTTTTGTGTGGGGATTCTCCTTCTGCAGGGGGAGGGGTGCTGGTGGCCTGTTGTTCCTGTGGCGGGGCCTCCTGTCCACTAGCGTTGGAGGTGGAGGGCTGTTCATCAGTGTGGCTAGTGTCAGGGGCCCGTTGGTGTGCCACTGCGGCCCTCATGGTGTTGGCCATCTCTGCCTGCACCCCTGCAATGGTGACCAGGGTGGTGTGGTTGTCCCTCAGGTCCTCCCTGATCCCCAGGTACTGTCCCTCCTGCAGCCGCTGGGTCTCTGCAACTTGGCCAGTATCTGGCCCATGGTCTCCTGGGAATGGTGGTATGCTCCCAGGATGTTGGTGAGTGCCTCATGGTGAGTCCATTCCCTTGGCCTGTCCTCCCTCTGTCACACAGCAGGCCTCCCAGCTTCCCTGTTGTCCTGTGCCTCTGTCCCCTGAACCATGTGCCCACTGCCACTGACCCCAGGTCCCTGATTGTCCTGTGCTTGTGTGGTTACCTGGGGTCCCTGTAGTAGTAGAAACACTGCTGATTGACGTGCCCTGGGGACAGAGGTATGGGCCCGCTGGGTTGGTGCTGTGCTGGTGTTTCCTGAGGGGGGAGGCTCTGTGGTGGTTTGGGACTGTGGCTGGGTGACCGACTGACCAGAGGTCCATGATGGGCCAGGTTGTTCATCCAGATCCAGGCGTGCAGAGGTGCTGTCATCACTGTGGGCCTCTTCTGGGGTGGGACTGGATGTTGCTGCCACCTCCTCTCCGGTGATGTTGAGTGGGGGTCCTGTGGGGATGTAAATGCAGTGTTATTGTTTCTGCGTGCATAGGTATGTCCCCCTCTATGTTTGTTATTACCAAGGCAACTTTGGCTTGTGTGACTTGTGATTTGGTTGGTTAAGTGATTGTCACTAGTGTGCATGCTGTGGTGAAGGGTGTCCATGCAGGTCTGTGATGGGGGTCCATGCATGGGTGTTGCATGCAGGGCTTGGTATTGGGATGGTGGGTTGTGATGGTGGGGTATATGTGAGATGGTGGAGTGATGGGGGTGAGGGAAGTGGTAGGAGTTTGTGATGGCATGCAGGTGGGGGGGGGAGTAGTAAAGATTTGACTTACCAGAGTCCATTCCTCCTGCTACTCCTGCCAGGCCCTCAGGATGCATGATTGCCAAGACTTGCTCCTCCAATGTTGTTAGTTGTGGGGGAGGATGTGGGAGTCTACCCCCAGTCCTCTGTACAGCTGTCTGGTGTCTTGCTACCACAGAAGACACCTTCCCCCGTAGGTCGTTCCACCTCTTCCTGATGTCATCCCTTGTTCTGGGGTTCTGTCCCATGGCGTTGACCCTGTCCACGACTCCCCACCATAGCTCCATCTTCCTAGCAATAGACGTCTGCTGCACCTGTGATCCGAATAGCTGTGGCTATACCCAGATGATTTCCTCCACCATGACCCTTAGCTGCTCCTCAGAGAACCTGGGGTGTCTTTGTGGCGCCATGGGTGTAGTGTGAGTGGTGTGTGTGAGGGTGTGTGGGGTGATGTGTTGGGGTGTGTGCTGTGAGATGCGTGGATGGTGTATGGGTGATGGTGTTCTGTGGTTCTGTGGTTCTGATTCAGTGGGTGCTCCTGGTGTGTCTCTCTCTCTCAGCTGTAAAACATTTTTTAAGTCGCAAAGGTTTGTGGGTAATGTGTGCGTGTTTTATAGTGGTGTGGGTATGGTGTGTGTATGTGTGTCAGGTGTGTGTTATTTAAATTGCCCAATGGGTTGTTGTTTTGTATGTGTGCGTGTATTTTGAGCGCAGCATTATGTACTGCCAATGGTTTACCGCAGTTGAATGTTCGCCACGGTCATTCGTGGGTCATAATGCTGTGGGAGTAGTTCTGTTGGCATAACGTGTGGGTTTTGGTACCGCCATTTTATCACTGACCTTTGGGCTGGCAGTCTTGTGTGTGTGTCTGTGTAGTGGCAGATTTCAAGGTGTGGGTCATAATATGCGTAGTGGTATACCACCGCGGTATGTTGGCGGCAGTCAGCATGGCGGTAAGCGGCACTTACCATGAATGTCATAATGAGGGCCTAAATTTCCTCATTATGAGTACGCTAGTCATAAGACAGCCACACTCGCAGTGGGGTTCCGATCGCTGCAATCTTGCGAGTCTAACTGCCAGATTACGGTCCCGGCAGTCGGACCACCAGGAGGCCCCCACACCGCCAGGATCATGGATCTCGATGGGTTGGTGGTGGTGCAAGTCACAGTCAAGCACGGCGGTGTCGATGTCAGCACCGCTGTGCTGATCATGACTTGTCTTTCTGCCAGCCTTTTCATGGCAGGGTCACTGCCATGAAAAGGCTGGCAGAAAGGCAGGAACTGAGTCATAAGCGGGGCCCCTGCTCTGCACATGACCATGTCATGGGCAGTGCAAGGGCCCCCCATCAGCACACTAGGAATGCGCACTGTCTGCCATGGCAGACAGTGCGCATTTCAAGTGTGCTCCTGGCACCAACTGTGCAGCTGCATTGGCCTTGGTTCTCTCTGAGAGTCTTAGCCAATGCCACCGCACTGTCGGTGCTGGCTGACCCGGTGGGGAACTCTTAATGCAAAGGTTGAGAGGCTGCCAGCTGTACAGTAGCCTCTCAACTGTCATAGTGGCGGTCCGGCAGTTGGACCACCACAGTCATAATGAAGCCTTCAGAATGGCCCCTTTCTCGGTCCATCAGGAAAATGCAGAATATTCTACTAGAAAATGTGAAGTGAAAATAATGTATTGTTTGTTTCCATTAACGTTTAACAATATTAACTTACACATGTAAAATCCATACATGATAGATACTTTATAATACTTACATTACAATGAAAGGGTCAGAGGCAATATATATTAAAACTGATACATCAAACTGGAGCTGTTCAAACAGACTGTGATGTTGTCGTCCAAATTTTGAGATCCAGGCTCAGAAATGTTACTGTATGGCCCACAGATTTCTGACTAGTGCCTTTAAATAATGGTGCCTCTGAAACTGTTTTTATACCTTCCCTTCTGCATTAAAAATGGGTTTTAGGTATTTTGTCAGGCCTCAAGCAGTGATGGTCACAAGCAGACTATGGGGCTGATTATGAGTTTGGCGGTCCTTTGACCACCATGTTAGCAGTGGCGGTCCGACCGCCAACAGTCTGGCAGAGCAGACTACCATATTATGAGTTTGGCGTTGTCACAATCAGAAAACCTCCAGCAGTCTGCCAACACCACCAGGCAGCACAGACAGACCAGCAGAGACCATGTTTCCCCCAGACCGATTACAAGGTTGCACACCGCTAATGTGACTGCTGGAGTCCAACCACCACAGAGCACCAAGAGGAAATGAACACAAACAGCTATACACATCTGGAGCCACCATGGAGCCATTCGTCTAGGTCATGCCACTGCTCCTGCTCGTCGAAAGACAAGGAAGTCAATGCCATTGTGGACAACCATAAGTCCACACACCCACCTGGATCTTGTACTTTTTAAAAATTGTACCACTAGAAAAACTAACATGGGGGAGTATGCCAAGGCCAGCACCTATACCTATCATACATGACACACACACTCATATACTGCAACATGTATACCCACACATTCCCAACACGCACACTTCAGCCAGCACACACACACACTGCAAGGCATTATCACACATGTACAGAGGAACACACAGCACTGGTACGGGGACACCAAAGGTCACACAGCATATACACAGAGTAACAACAACACAAACATTGCACATATACAGACACATCCCACACACCCACACACAACACTGGCCATGGACTGGCCACACATAGTGCACACATATCTGTCATGGCACACACTCAACATCAACACACACATAGCACAATGGATCAACAATACCATACACAATTCAAAATGACACAAACATATAAAAGAAATAAAGGGAACTACAACAACAACACCTGCACAGCAGTGAGGGAGCAGCTTGACTTGGAAGGAGGCTGCATTGGGACACCTGTCACATTCAACAAGGCCCTGAAAAACATGCACACTGGAATTGTCCCTAATTGGATCTCAGGTGCAACGAATAAAAAATTTCAAAAACAGTCCCACAATGAGGGAAGGCTAATGCTACAAGGCACACACAATGCACACTCTATGGGACATACCCCACACCAATAATCAGCACACTCAAATCCAAAGCAAACCACTACAACTCAGCACACTCCAGGTCTGCACTGAAACAAATCCAGAACACACATCCCACATATACACAACACCCATATCAGGGGGCAAGTCATACACCATAAATGCCCACATCACACAACACCAAATAAAAACACATACCACTACAAACACACCACAATGAGATGACACCAACATTTTGACTACATACACATAACCATCACACAACAAACACATCCTACCCTTGGGAGACAACAGCACTGCACACAAACTCACTGACTGCAAAAGAAACATTACATGGAACAGCAAACAGCACAAACACACACAACTGCATACATACAAACAATGTCATAAGAAGGGGGTGTGATTTGAAGGTAGAGGGTGTGGTTGCATGATGTGTAGGTGTGGATGTTTTGGGTGCATGTTTGTGCGAGGTAGATGTGTTTGTGTGGTGGGTATCTGTTGGGTGGGTGAATGAGGGCATTTATGTATTTGGGGTTGAAGAGGAGTGGAGGTGCTGGGGATGCTGGATCTGTTGGGGTGGTGACTGCAGGTATGGTGGATGTGCTCCAAGTAGGTGTCTCTGTGGTTGGGGTGTATGATATGTGTGGTGGCTAGATCAGTGAATGTTGGTGCTGTGTCTACAGTTGTGCCAGATGTCGTGTTGTGCCGGTGGTGTGTCTTATTGTGATTGTGTGCGCTACCCTGGTCTGTTGAGGTGGATTCATGTGAGTCTATCTGTGTGCTTTGGTTGAGTCGTGGAAGGGGTGATTTGGACTGGGAAGAGGAAGGTGAAGAGGGGACTGAAGACAAGGAGTGACTGTCTGCCGTCAGTGTGGAGGCCACAGCCTTAAATGATCTCTGTAGACCAGAAATTGCACTGTGAATGCCCTTCAGGAATGCATTGCTCTGTTGGATCTGGCTTGCCAGTCCCTGGATGACATTCATGATGTCGGTCTGACCTACAGACACAGACCTCAGGAGGTCAATAGCCTCCTCACTGAGGGTAGCAGGGCTAACAGGGGCTGGGGCAGAGGTGCCTGCGGCAAAGGAAACGCCCACCATATTGGGTGGGGAGAAACAGGGAGGGCAGTGATAAAATGGGGGTGGCGGACAAAGATGGTAGAGGGATAGTCGCCAATGGGTCCGCCACCACTAGGCAGTGGCCATTGGAGGAGGAATACGTGGATTACTATATTGATCCTGTCTCCCAAGTGGCATTCTCCTCGCCCTTTGGGCTACCGGGTCCCTTGCTGTTCGTGGTCTTGTGACCTGAGATTCCGTGACCAGCTGCTTCTCCACTTGGCACAGCCCCGTCTCCTTCACCTGCCAGTGCTGCCAAAAAAAAAAAAGTAAGGTCATGACATGTACATGATGACAGTGCATTTATAAATTAGAGAGGCAATAAATACCATCATGTCATCAGCCCCCCTCATGAAGTGACAGCAAAGTGTAACCGTCATGTGCCAATACTAAGCAACGCATGCAGCTGGATTCACAATGGTAACACATGAGCAAATCTTGGTCTCAGCTAAATACAATAGCATGGATGAAGTCTAGCCAACACACTAACCATAACACAACTAGGTGACCACTCCACATCAAACTTGTGTTACATGCAGCACATCACATGCAACCAGTAGCCAAACCATGGATCCCTTTGTAAGGTACCCTGACAATTACACTGACACCAACCTATACACACATCTAAATTACACTGGTATGTCTCAACTAAAACTGATGGTGCTAAGGAAAGGTAAACAACAATGCTAAAATCATGCCATGCCTGGATTAGGTGTCATGGAAACATCCATTTCACTAGGGGCACAACACAACAATGTACAGCTCCACAAGTGACACCTTACCAAAATGTGTCAAGGCTGGTAGAAACAAGGCTCACTCAGATGTGCCACACATCTGATGTTTCTAGAAACTACATGGAAGACAGGTCCTACACCTCATGGAGAGATGTCTCCTGAATACACACATGAATGGTCTAGTAAGGCCCAGGATAGCCCTGAACAATGCCTCACACCTATTTTCATGTTTACGTCTGAGTGTGTTTGTGGTAGACTACTGTACCCTGCAGGAAGGAGGGACACAGACCTTGCAATTACTATCAGAAGGATACCAAATTGAGGTACTATGGATAACAACATCATCACCCACATCACAGACATGATAAGCATGGCATCTGTCTGTGGAGGAGTCTCTAACCCCAAACAGGTGTCATGCAAACATCACTTAAAGTCAATCCCTGATGCATCCATACAGTCAGGGCACAATTCTCAATCAACACACACATTCTGTGGACCCACAAACATCATACAACCTAAAGGGTACAAATCATCAATTGGAGCAACATATTGCCCCTGCCTGTCATGGCCATCATGGCTACTGCTGTAACACATGACTATCATACTATGAGGCATGAATGTATCTGTCAGGCTACATATGATAGTGTCACAGTCTTGTCTGGGGCATCCCAGTAAATAGAAAGCCATTGCAGATGTATCATAACAACAACAGCACCCCATCAACATATGTGTGGGAGATTAGATACATCATACCATCTGCATGGTTCCCACATGCCTGCATCTCATGCATAGCTATGTGTCTTATTGGAAATGCCGCATGCACACCTATAGGCACAAGAAATGGTGGCTACGCTGATGGCACATTACCCATGACAATGCACCTTCCCCACTTATCAAGAGGAAGTACCTTGTTACAGCTGCCAAGACTTTTGCGATGTACTTCATGTCACATGTATGATGGGTACCCATGTATTACTGACTGCTGTGAGGCACAAGCACCCAACATACAATGGGGAAAGCTTGACCTGAGTTGCAGATGTCAGGCTACACAAAACCCCAGACACATGACCGAGGACAATAGCCCACATCCTACTTACCTTTGGACTGTAACACTTGTCAGGATTGATCTGTTGTTACGAACTGAAAACCACCAGGGTAGTTTAAAGAAGATAATATGGACACTAAACACAGTCACATGTGCTCCATTCTGGACAATCATACTGAGGCTTCACCATTGTTTAGGCTTAGATCCCAGCTCCAAAAGGATGAGCACACCAGTTGGGAACACATGGCCTGTATACACCTATTTGATGCCAGAAGATGTACAACACATTCCACATTGTCAGGGGGAGCAGTCTCTCCCTCACTCAATCACCTGGCAAACGGGCAAGCATGTTTCACATCTTTATGTACTCATTCCCTTGTGGCTGCTGTGCTGCCATCACACTCCCATCCAAGGCCGGATAGGCCAGCGCCAAAATGCAGGCTATTAGGGGGGGGTCATAGTCCGATGGGCACCCCGTCCCTGTTGGGAAGACATTCCCAGCTGGGCCTCTGCAGTCTTCCGGGCCCAGAGTTTCAAGTCCTTCCACCTATTCCGACAGCTGTAGACCCCCAGGTTCCACACCTTCTTAGTGATTACTCTCCATATCCCCTTCTTCTGATGGGGGGGCCTGCATGGATGCCTAAAAACAAGAAAAAAAATCATGTCCCCAGGTGCAATGTAAAAATTGCAGTCACTCACATGTCTGTGTTTCAAGCCTAAAATATCCTGTCTTAACCCTCCTGTCCACCTGTGGCACATAGCAGTCACAGTACACAGGGAAATGACTGCAAACGCTCCCCAATAGGGTGCACTACCCACCCCACAGCTCAGGGCCTCTACCGATCATTTTTAAGTACAGTGACATTTGTGGAACATGACAAGACCACATGACATTGATAAGGTGCACGATGGAACACATCCCATAAAGTGGCAGGTGACAGCTAAACCTCACTGCAAACAATGGACAAAAGAGCTACACTACCTCCAAATATCACTTGATGCCAATTGTAATGAGATGTAACAACAAGCCTACTGACAGACCAATTGTGCTTTGACCACATGAAAGGGAGTGCCATGTGGAGCACACATAGAGGCAATCCTGTGCATGTGTACACATGCACTGAGACAGATGCAAGCCTTCAGGGGTCGTGGGCTTCCACGCATATCATCCAGTAGGTACACATATCCACACATGTGTGCACACAGGAAGTATGACACTAAAAGAAAATACCTGGCCCAGCATTGTACATGTCTAACTTTAAACCATAAACATAGACTTCATTATCATTACACATTACACAACAGCACAATGCTTGCAGATGGGCAATGTCCTAAATAAATATTGCATGCACTGGACACATAATAGGTGTATGACAGGGACAACAGGGCTTAGTGATCAAGGGATCTGTCATGGCTATATGACACACATTGTATGAGATGATATGAGCATATGAGACACATATGATGAGCCTGCCCCCAATGCTAATCCCATAGTAATCAGTGGACATGGGCCTAAGAAGCTGTTAATATACAAAGAGGCATGAATTTATACCATCACATGCTGTCCTTGGAAACAGAGAGTGGGCAGAATCACACTTGCAGTGCAAAATGGAATTGATAACAGGAGAGATGTCCTGTTTGAAGTGAGCAAACATACACATGCACCCTTGTCGGCAAGCTGAGATGACAGACCTACACATCATACCATGTCCTACTAATCAGGTGCATCAGAGTAAAGGGGTACCTATGTCCAGATCCGATTGGCATAATGAGTCATCACCCGTTTTCAGTGCAACAGTCCAGCAAGGCCAGATGTAGCCACAGACCTATGTGTAAACAGTGGAAGAGCACAAGTAGTGGACAACCCACACATATGACATGCCAACAACTCTCCTGCTGTCATGCAACCACATTGACTACACTTTACTAACATTCGGGGCAACATTGCCTGAGGATGGCTGTCATTACACCTCACCAAGCCATGTGCATCCAACGAAAGCTGGGTCAGGGAACACTCAATTCGCATTCACCACAATTTCTCATGACTCAAAAGCTTTCATTTGACATGGATACATGCCCATTCTACCAACCATTCATACACACTTACTGCACAAAAAAAGGGCTTGGCAGATGCCAGCTGACAAACTGGGCTTAAGCCAAGGCTAACTAAAGGTGAGATAAGTGGAGGTACATGGAATGTGTGCACATGTTGCACTTACCCACTCCTCTGGTGTGTTATGGAGCTGTTCATAGAGGGGTAGGACCTCATCCACCAGCTTTTCCAGCTCTTCTGCTGAGAAGGCAGGGGCCCTATCACCTCTTGGATGTGGTATGATTATCCCCAGCGGAGGTCCTGCTGGCAGCAGTGTCAGAAGTCAAGTGAGAGATACAGTAGAAAATGGTGGTGATGTCCGCCACGTAGATGTCCATCACCACTGGCGGTCACTGCCATTGACCTAAGACCACCACAAGCAGTAATGTCATCCTATGGCAGTGTCTGCCATGGTAGCATTCGTCTACCGGTATGACGACAGTCGGGTGGCGGCACACAATGTCCAGTTGACAAGGTCAGGCAGCCGCCATCTTAAAGCCATATAATGCACTTACACACTATAGTTTGATGCTTCACAAATCCAAAAACAGATGTTCAGGAGACTATTGCCTTTGTCGGTTGCATCCCTGATTGGTTGCCAGGATGGCTAGTCCATCTGCGTAAACTAGAAAGGAAACTTTGCCCCCGTAACTTTGAGGCATCATCTAATCTGTGTACTAAAAATGCAAGGTTTGATATGTAGCGATTAAAGAGAAGATAAGCAGGGTCAAAATGCACTCTTACTTCAGGCCATTATGGGTGAAGATTTTTGGGAATAAGCTGTTACCATCAGATAGCTTAACTTCAACCCAGGTATTGATATGTGGTTATATAATAAGCTGTAAAAGACCTAGGGGGTATACCCGACCCCTGTAACTTCACCCAAAGCCAGGTTCAATAAAGCCTGTTGAGAACTCTATAAAACAAGCATAGAGATTATTTTAATGGCTGCAAGCTTTCTTTCACACATTGTTAATGCCAAGAAGTTATTCATAGTGCTATATTTAGGACGCAAGCGTATCTTATGGAAAGTTATTATATTTGATTAATAAAGCTCTGCTTGCAAATGAAATGATAGGTGTTTTGCAAATAGTTTCCCGTCCGTGTCCAATAAGGCTATAAGGCTGTCACTACTAGGGGACTTTTTCAGATCCCTTTTATAAAAGGGATGTTAAATTGACCCTTTCCATGAAAGTAATAACAGACCTGAATGTACTATCATGTTAAACATTGAAGTTAAAATGAGAACACAGTTATCAGGATTGAGTTTCATAAATGTAACAGGAGGACCATTAGAATCAGGGGGCATGTGAGAAACTACAGGTATTAAATAGTTTTGTAACTTTTGCTTTAGTACTCCTACATTGAGACCTATGCTCTGTGCTCATCTCAAAAGAGCAATCTGTGTTCACAGCACGATATAATGACAGTAAATGCTCCTCTCATTGCTCGTATAAAATGAGATAATCACACCCAGATTTATGGATTTTAGTGCACTTTCCATCAATGGATCCTGAATGCTTTTCATGACTACTGTGTGATGTAAATCAGTCCATTTACATTTATGCACTCTTTATTTAATTGACAGATTTCATTTCTTATATTTCAATTTTTGTTATAGAGGGTACATTACAAATACTCCCTTGTGACTTTAGTAGTTGCCTTAATTTCTCTCTATATATTGTTATTTTAAGTTTTATTTTGAGCTTCAATGATGATTTGTGTTTCTCCTTGCGAGGATTTATCGACTGCTGTAGCTAAAATGTTGAACATTTGAGCAAGAAGAGTTGTAAAAAGATCAGTACCTCTCCTGAGTGCTTCTGGTCGAGTATTTCTGACTGAGAGAAATCTGACAAGAAATTGTTGGGCCCTGATCTTATGTAGTGGCTGACTGAGTTAATAATTCCAGATTATTCTTTCCTTCACCTTTAGTTCTTCCTTGTCTAAATGTTTATCTGCTTTATTTTCCACTGTATCAGCACTTAGGGTAATACGTTGTGGATTGTGATCTCTCTTTAATCTGGGTATTATTATATAATCCTATAAATTGTTAAAGTAATTAACATGCAAAAATAGGCTCACTCACAGAATATTGATGCATACAATATCAAAACAAAAAAATATCGGAAATTAAATATTCATAATAAAAACATTAACTTCCTATAATTAACTAGTAAAATCACAAATATCAAGAACACAAATATTGTTGTTAAAAATATAAATTTTATCCTAAATCAAAAGCAGAAATATCAAAAGCAAAAATATTGTTACCTTTAAATAAACAGATATTATGTCAAAAATATCAATTCACACAATATTGACAACAATATTATCGCCAAAATAATTGAATAATCATTAAGAAATATAAAACTTTTTTATATATAAAACAATTATTAGAAATAAACCTAAAATGTTTTAAACATTGATCACTTAAATATAAATATACTAAATCAACAAAATCATTACCGTTCACCCTAATAAATTAAATACCTGAAATCATACCAATACAATCCCAAAAAATCCCAAAAAAATACCATTAACTAGAAACATTTAAACAACAATTTAAACAATAATAAGTACACATATAAATAAATGTATATTAAAAATGAAAATGAAAAAAACATATCTCATGCATTAAAAGTAAGCATAACTGATTAAAAAATCAACCTAAAATTAAATGAAACAAAACAAAAGTGTAAACAACTTTAACCAATAAAATGAGGCAAACAATTAAATCAACAATATAAAAGGCACGCTGATTTAAATAACTACATACTTCAAAAATGATAAACATTGCAAGACGAGGAAACGGAACTAGACTCTCTCTCACCAAACCATTAAAGAAAAAATATATACATCTCAATTACCACCTAACCAAGAAAGTAAAACTTATATTTATATTAAAGCGGACTTGTTAATAAACCTAAAAATCATAAAAAATAAATTGCCAGAAAATGACTACCACAAACCAAAAAAAGATATAAGAAAGTAAATATACATAAATGATTGCAAGACTGGATACTCACCCACATAGTGAGAAACAACTTCACCTCTACAAAATACCCTCAAAATAATATTTAAGCTGAAACGGCAAAACCATGTGAAAAATGTGAACAGAACATGCATGTAAGTATACAAAATAGAATTAGTTGATGTATAAATAACAAGCGTACAAACTTTGAAATAATGAATATATTTATACTATTACACTACTTTCAGATACAATTACAGAGGCAGTAAAGTATGTCACTTCACAGAAAAGAAAGCAGTTACTAAATTACCTGGGCTACACCTACAGCTAAGAAAATGACCAACATAAAGTATAAATAGGGAATGTATCAAATATTATTCTAATGCATGCTATGAGAGGACTGCTCCAAAAGATGAGGTTATAATTCATGGAAGACAGAACAACTACCACCCAAATGTGACAGAAATAGAAGTAAGGGAGATATTGCACAATATAAGAGAGGCAAGCAATAGTTTCCAGGAACCCACAACCAAAATCCTTAAAGATATACTGACTAAAGTCCACAAAAACATCACAGGCCAACTTCCACCTATTACTACTTCAAAACATGTAATTGCATGAATTAAAAAAACCACCAGCAATACACCTCCTTCCCCTTGAAGATATCAAGACATACATTAAGTGATCACTTAACAATGACACATAATGAAAGACCTTTCCTTTTATATGACAACCTAAAAACAGTGAAATGAATCCTGATATTCTCTACAGCAAATAACTTTCCAAAACTTAGCCAGTGTCAAACATGGATGATGAATGGAACCTTCAAGGTGTCCCAAACCATTCACTACATTGTGAATATCAAAATACAAATAACCCAAATAAACAAAGCAGCACTTACTAGGACCTCTTAAACAACATTAAACATATAATAAATTACTACAAACCCCTCAAAATAATCATAGACTTTGAGCAAGCTGTTATTCAAACCATTTTAAAAATTTACGCTCACACAGCCATAAAAAACTGTTACTATCATTTCAATCAAAGCATATGAAGACACCTCCAATAATCTGCACTTTGTAGAATATTCTACAAACAGCCACTTTGCAGTACATGTCTCTGTCACAGAGCAGAGGTAGCCAACCAGTATTGATAAAAATCCCTTTCTAGCAACAAAATGAAGACAAATTTAGGGGCTCATTACGAGTTTGGGGGTCTCAACGTGGGACCGCCAATATCTCAGGGAGGATGCCACTGCCACTGTGGTGACGCTCCACCCAGACCTATTACAAGGTTTCCTCTGGCCTGACCTGGCTGACCGATAGAAACCTTGAAATAGAGTGTTCCTGCTAGTATGACAGGCAGGAACAGTGCCATGAGATAGCACTCGACTCCCTTAAAGGAGCTGAGTGCTATCTCGTAGCACAGATGGGACCTTCCAGCACCCTCAGAAGGCACACTTTCTGCTTAGCAGACACTGCGCATCCGGATGGTGCTGGGCAGGGGGGCCCCCAGCACAATTTTTTTGACCAGCCTTTTCATGGTGGGGAGACCACCATGAAAAGGCTGGCACGGAACAAGGTTGTGATCAGGAGGTCAGTGCTGAGTTCAACGCCGCCCTAGCTGATTACAACCAGGACCACCGTAGCCCCATCAGGATCATGGATCCTGGCAGAGACGGCGATCTGCTGACAGATCCACTTGCCAAACTCATAATGTTGCTGGACCGCCACAGCCATAGTAGTCCGACCGCCAACGTGAGTTTGGCGGTCTTGTGACAGCCAGCTTCATAATGAGGCCCTAATACTCTAATGAATTATTTCAAAGACTTGGGTTGGCAGACTGCATCGCTCTGGGCACAGACACAAACTTGAATCTTCCTGAAATTTTCAAAACTTGTTTGGCACTCACTTCAGCTGCTATCTTGAAAGTTTCAGGGTAATTTATCAAGCTGGGGCCAAGAAAAAAGGGGACTCAAAACGTGTTTTCCCCATGCAATTTCTCACAGGGATTGTAGACACAACTGCAGCTCGAACCGCTGAATGGATTTACGCTAAGGCCCACATTTATACTCGGTTTGCGCCGAGTTAGCGTAATTTTTTTTAAGCTAATTCAGCGCAAACCTAACTCCATATTTATACTTTGGCGCTAGACACGTCTAGCACCAAAGTTATGGAGTTTGTATCGGTTTTTGCTTGCGGAAAACTACCTTGCGTCAATGAGATTACGAAAGTGACCATTATCCATGTCATGACCTGTTTTTCAAAGATTATTTCAGTCATAGACCTTATCCCTGTACTGTCATAATTCATGATGTTCTCCACCAGGGGTTTTTAAAACTCTCTCTCAAAAAAGTGTCCAGTGCTCATGTAGAGTGCAAAACATATACAGTCATTCATAGAAATCCCCCCAGTCAAGAGCTGGTTTTTAAAGATTGTTCCAATCATACACATTATACTGTACCTGTACTGTAATCAATTAAGATATTCTCCTCCAGGGGACTTAAACCTCCTTCTCAAAAAAGCACCCAGTGTCCATATGAAGTGCAAAAACATTAACGATCATTCATACTATTTTTTGGTCTCTATTCCAAAAACGACAACAGTGCCCATTTAGAGTGCAAAACATTGGCAACAGTAAACCTTCATTTACAGTTTCATTATAATAAGCCTCATAAATCACTACACATCGTAATATGTGGCTGGTTTCATAATTGGAAAAAATAATTATACTCCATCTTGAGGAAGCCTTGAATCCTCAAGTAACATAAATTCAGCAAGTCCTTGATAGTATGCAGTTAACACAAAAGGTGCCTGGACCTACGCATGTCAAGGGCCATTTGCTAGAACCTCTATTTACTAATGACCCTTGTCTCAATATAAAGGGTAAAAAGAACAAGAGATGGACGGAATGCTGAACAATGCCAAACATTCACCCCCAGTGCAGAGATCTGGACCCAAATCCATCATTTTTTTGCTGCCCATGCCATTCCAGTTGGACCCAGCCATATGCAAATTAGTCTTGACCCTGTTTCCCCATGGGAACAGTCCAGCCCGAACTGCAGGGGCAGGTCTTCCATGGAATGGAAACAAGCATCCTGAGACCGGTTTCGGGGTTTCACCCCTCATCTGCCAGGCTAGTTTGAATCCAGTGGCATGGGAAGCACGGGACCCCACGTCTGGGCATACCCTTCCACTTAGGGCGACAAATGCAAAAAGAACAAGTGATGGACAGAATGCTGAACAATGTCAAACATTCACCCCCAGTACAGAGATCTGGGCCGAAATCCATTGTTTTTTTTGCTGCCTATGCCATTCCAGTTTGGACCCAGGTATATATATGCAAATCAGTCTTGACCCTGTTCCCCATGGAACAGTCCAGCCCGAACTGACAGGCCAGGTCCTCCAGCAGTTCGGGCTGCAGTTGCTGTGAGCTGGCCTTTTATTTTCAGAATAAAGTGGAGAGAATTTACATAGAACTACTAAAGGGAAGAGACCTATCATCCACAATAACAGGAGAAGCACCCCTGGAAGGGGACACCCCCTCGGCAGGAGATCCATGTACTCTAGTAGGCTCCCTCCTATCACGGAAGAGAACCTCCTGGCTTTGCTAAGGTCAGTAACATTGGGATCCCATTGGATGTGGCTCTTCTGCACATAATCTGGGAAGGTAGACAGGAAATGTTACCTGTCGTCTTGGATTTTTTAAGTTGCGTTTTTGAGAAAAGTTTTGGAGAGCCATTTTAACAAGTATCTCTCGAATTATTTAGAGACAAAATCAGTGACTTGACCTTACCCAAAATGGCTTCCAGCCTAAACCTAGCACAGAATCAGCTCTGCTATTAGTCACAGAGGAGGTCAAACAACTCCTTGATAGAGGGGGCGGCTGCAAATATTTTACTAGACCTCAGCGCACACCGCTGACCATGAAATTCTAAGACTAAGGTTGAATGAGATAGTGTTAAAGGAAGAATCTTTTCTTCAAGATCGATCCTTTCAGGACTGGAACTCCCATGGTTTTCTGAAGTTTTCTCCTTCACATATGGTGTGCCGCAGGAAACCACTTTTTAACATTCTACATGCAGCATTTCGCTGCTTTGGTAAAGGAATTCAGGGTAGCCATTATTTCTTATGCCAATGACACTCAGTTGGTGGTCTCTCTTTCCTCCAGTAATGGTACTCAACATAGGCTTGGACCCTGTTTGGAGAAGGTTGCCCTATGATGGCAAATTGCTCCCTGAAATTAAAAGGTGACAAAATGGAGCTGCTTATGGTTGGGAACAGTGCTTTCCTTGGCAATCTGGGGGATGCACTCGGTTGACTTAGAAGCCTCGGGACCCCACCCCAGCCCTCAATCCTAAACAAAGCTTAGGAATTTGGTTAGACTGCTCGCTGTCAATGAAGTAGAGGTGAAAAAATTGACTGGCACATGTTTTGTCCTATTAAGGATGCTGTGCAAAATCTTGGACCTATTACCTTTCACATCCAGGAGAATTGTGGTCGAGCCCTTAATACTGTCTCACCTGGACCTACCGGAATTCCTTGTATCTGGGGTAACCTAAATCAGTCCTCAAAAGACTACAGGTTGTTCAGAATGCTGCGGGCCAGGTTCATTTTCAGTTATCTGAGCAGGCCCTCAGTGAAAGGGGCCTTGGCCTCTCTACATTGGCTCCCGGTGGAGGAAAGAGTTACATTTAAGGGGCTGTGTATCACTCATGGCATGGTCAAACAGAAAGGGCTGAAGTTGGTTAAGGATCTTTTAACTTTATACACTCCCAGCAGAATTCTTAGGTCCCGGCAGTTCTGGTTTGTTGATAGTCCCTCGGATTCAGAGGGCTATAGGGGGAAAAAGATCTTTTTCCTACATCTTCCCTAAACTGTGGATCTCCTTGCCGTGTGGATTGAGAATGGAGGCCTAATGGAATTATTTTTAGGAAATGACTCAAAACTTGGCTCTGGCCCACCTCTTGATTCACTTGTTGGCTGAGTGGTAGTGCTCATTTTCATAGCTCAGGGAAGCCTTCAGGTAGCCATGTGCTCTATAAATCCCTATAAGATAAGATAAGAACTCCTGGTTTCTTGTTTTATATCATTTAGTTTTAAGGGCCCACACTCCTAAGGTGCTCAAACGTTGGCAAGAACTAAGGACTGTTCTGAGTATGCCCTTTTGTTGGAGGTTTTGGTTTGTGATATTGAGGTCTGCTGGAGCCCTGCTCAGATCTCCTTGGATGGACTACCGAACTTCTCTCTCTCTCTCTCTCTCCTCTCTCTCTCTCTCTCTCTCTCTCTCTCTCTCTCTCTCTCTCTCTCTCTCTCTCTCTCTCTCCCTCTCTCTCTCTCTCTCTCTCTCTCTCTCTCTCTCTCTCTCTCTCTCCTCTCTCTCTCTCTCTCTCTCTCTCTCTCTCTCTCTCTCTCTCTCTCTCTCTCTCTCTCTCTCTCTCTCTCTCTCTCTCTCTCCTTGGATGACTACCGAACTTCTCTCTCTCTCTCTCTCTCTCTCTCTCTCCTCTCTCTCTCTCTCTCTCTCTCTCTCTCTCTCTCTCTCTCTCTCTCTCTCTCTCTCTCTCTCTCTCTCTCTCTCTCTCTCTCTCTCTCTCTCCTCTCTCTCTCTCTCTCTCTCTCTCCATATATATATGTATACACTTATTACCTAATGCCGGACCATTTACTATCAGATTTTCCCTGTGCAACATGTTTTAAAGGAAGAACTACTGGACATCAGGGAAAATTTCTGGATGTACCGTTTAAATCACTTCATCCAGATGGACTGAACATCACTGACAATACCACTTGATTTCTGCATATCTGAAGAGTTCTCAGGACTGCATTGATTCCACATTCCAATTGGAATCTTCACTCATGATGCTTTTTGAAAATCCACCAGTGTCAGCTGTGCAGCCACTGAGCAAACCATCTTGTACTACCTGAGGAAGGCGGAAGCTGAAACGTTGTAGTAGAAATATATTTTTGTTCTTTAGTGAGATCATCTGTTTGAGTCACTTCTTTCTTATATATATATATGGGCATGCTGGCAACCCCACGGGGGAGGGGGTGGACAACCTCGTCTCTCTATGTCCCTGCAGTTGGTTTCGTAAAATCCGCTCAGTTTTGGATTGTTTATATGAATGTACATTGTGTACAACAATACTGTTGGATGGAATGTGTTCTTTTTACAGCAAAGGCCATTTTAAAATGAATGCATGTTTATGTCCTATGCACAGTTTTTACAACACAGCGCCATTCATTAATATTATTATACTCAGCAGGGGGGTGTTATTTTAGGTGGAACTGCGGACTTATAATGCTGCTATCTGAATATTCAGCAAAGCAATTTGACTATGGCTGAGGACAAAGAAACAATAGAACAAGAGAAGCACGGGCTCTCCTTATAAAAGTACCTGTAAAAATTAGTGCTGAAATACAGTCTGGCCCAAAACATGATGATTTAGAAGATATGTTAGGAAATTAAGCGAGACGGGAATATCAAAATGGTAGGAGGGGACTTAATTACAAACCTATCTAGATAGAGAATTGGCACTACGAGGACAGGGAATACACACTGTACCATCGTATGAGCCCCCGAATCCAAAGATGCAGGAGAAATGGGAGGCTAACTCTGCCAAATGTTGAAAGATATTGTTGGAAGTATGAGGTAGTAATGCCTGGTCTCAACGTGAGGTAATAATGAAAGATATTGCCATTTTTAAGAATCAATTAAAGATAAGACCTGATAAAGAAACTATTGAGAAATTTGTGAAAGGGATAGAACCAAGAATGGAGAAACTGTCAGGATTATTAAACTGGAAGAATCGTACAGTTGGAGGTTTTATGGAATGTATAAAGTGGGCATGACTGAATCATCTGTATCAGTCAGACAGGAAATATTAACCAAAACTGGTTCTAAAACGGGGGATGAAACAGATACCTCACTTATGAGAATACTATCTCTGAAGTAGGAGCAGTACAACTTCAGAATACTGAGAACAAATAAAAAATGATAAACCAAACAAGAGGAGGAGCAAAAAGAGGCCAAGGAGGAATAAGCAGAGGAGGAAATGATTGTGGCAGAGGCAAAAATAAAGTGCAGAAGTAACACAAGCCCCAGTGAGAAAAGGCAAGGGGGCCAAACAACAAAACAATAATGGATAGTGAAAAAATAAGCAATTCCATGATCAATCTATCCTCTATGGATTTAACTGCTGTGGTAAATTCCTAACTGGACCTTTCTTGCCACACAAATTGAAAATGAAAAGTAAAACAGTTAATGCACCCCTCCACCTCAGATTCTTTGCTAGAACTGACCGGAGCGAGATAATGCTTTAAGCTTTATATCAGCTGGGTCGGTGCTCTTTTAAAACTTTTGTAATGGCAATGTCCACACTTAGTAGGCCACACAGAGTAAAGACTGATTCTTATTCACTACTTTAAGTTATATTTCTAGCAAACCACTCGGTACCATTCACATCAAACACATTTTGCTAATTCTGCCTCAGATTTACAATAATAGCATCACACAGGGTCAGAAATATCTACCCTCTGAATGTAATGCTTTAGAAACAAAGGTAGTACAGGTGTAGGACGGGCCTGTCTTTATTGGGGACCCAAAAACTATCGATGCAAAACCGAATTGAGGGGCATATTTATACTCCGTTTGCGCCGAATTTGCGTCGTTTTTTTCGACGCAAATTCGGCGCAAAACTAACGCCATATTTATACTTTGGCGTTAGACGCGTCTAGCGCCAAAGTATGAGGAATGAGCGTCATTTTTTTGCGTGAACGCCTTCCTTGCGTTAATGAGATGCAAGGTAGGCGTTCCCGTCTAAAAAAATGACTGCGACGCAAATGCGTCGTATTTATACTCCCGGGCAAAAATCACGCCCGGGAGTGGGCGGGGCAACAAACCCCGCATTTGCGCCTCTTTTTAACGCCTGGGTCAGGGCAGGCGTTAAGGGACCTGTGGGCTCAAAATGAGCCCACAGCTGCCCTCCCATGCCCCCAGGGACCCCCCCTGCCACCCTTGCCCACCCCAGGAGGACACCCAAGGATGGAGGGACCCATCCCAGGGACATTCAGGTAAGTTCAGGTAAGTATAATTTTGTTTTTTTTAAATATTTTTTTTTGGCATAGGGGGGCCTGATTTGTGCCCCCGACATGCCACAATGCCCAATGACCATGCCCAGGGGACATAAGTCCCCTGGGCATGGCCATTGGGCAAGGGGGCATGACTCCTGTCTTTACTAAGACAGGAGTCATGTAAATGGCGTCTGGGCGTCGTTAAAAATGGCGCAAATCGGGTGGAGGCGATTTTTTTGCCTCAACCTGACTTGCCCCATTTTAAGACGCCCTAACGCCATTTTCCCCAACGCCGGCGCTGCCTGGTGTACGTGGTTTTTTTCCACGCACACCAGGCAGCGCCGGTCTGCTAGCACCGGCTAACGCCATTCAATAAATACGGCGCCCGCATGGCGCTTCAGAATGGCGTTAGCCGGCGCTAAACTTTTTGACGCTAAACTGCGTTAGCGCAGTTTAGCGTCAAAAAGTATAAATACGGGCCTGAGTGTCTGGGCGGACAGTAAAATTCTGAGGCCTGCGAGAGCCTGGCTGAGTTATTGGCTCTCTGCATGAATGTCTATAAAGGATTGGGGCTGGGGTGAAAGGTACACCGAAACCGGAGGAGGGGCATCACAAGCTGTAACAGGAGGAAACGTGGCGTAGTGTGATGGCCAACAACAATGTTCACATAGTGAAAGCGCCTGGGCAGGAACTCAGCACACAAATGAGGGGCATTTCACAAAATGCACCAATAAAAATGAAGCATTTAAAACAAGCAGAATAAAGAAGGAATAGCAGGAGTGGGCGTGGTTACAAGCCCACAGAGCGATTGCAATATGCCAGAGCGATTGAACACTCCACCCTAAACAAATGTTTGACAATCTAGCATACAAACAAAGGCAGGATATAAAAAACTGTAGTTAATGAATACAGTATAGTTATTCGTCCAGATGATAAGAATGGAAAACTTGTTATATTACCCAAGGTCATGTATATCAAGAAGGCAGCAAAGACAACTTAACAACAAAGATTGTTATTAAATCATTGATAGAGAAACTTATACCAAAAGTGTCACAAATTACTGGGAAAAATTGGTTATTTGGAAGGCTAAAGGTTTATTGGAACAGGACAAATTATATTATCTATGTGAAGAGTTTTCCTATCTGCCTGTATTGTATTTACTTCCAAAGACTCAAAAGAACAGTACCAACCCTTTTGGAAAACCAATTGTATGTTCTTGTGGAAGCGCTTTGGAGAACACTGCTAGATATATTGATTTCTACTTACAGGACTTTGTAACCAGCTTGCCCTCATATATTTGTGATTCAAAGTACTTCCTGAGGGGAATTGATGGTTTAACTTGGGTAGATGATTTTTTGTTGATGACAATTGATGTTTGTTCTCTCTGCACTATCATTGGTCTTGATGATAGCATTTTAGCATGTAAACATTTCTTAAGAGCATGACTCTTGCAGGTTTCCATCACTGATGATTATACCCTGAGCAGAACTCACGCAGTTTTAGCCTCGGAGTCACACAAAAATTCCGCAAGAATCCTGGAAGTTCCATGAATGGGCGGGATTGGGCATGTTGCGCTTCTTGCGCAGATTTTTAGCGCAGTAAGCTTCTGCCGTGCTGTAAAATCAGCATGAACAGAACCACACAGTATCCTGGAGGGCACAGCTTGTACATTTTCTAATCAATCGGCAGCTTTCTTGACACGAATGGTCAAGATGTGGTGTTAATGCCTACCTTGAGAAATCTCTCTGGTAAGCCTTCTAGTTACTGGATTTCATGCTAGGGGAAGCAAATTCTCACTGGAAAACGTAACGTTGGTGAGCTTTGTGCATGAAAACACTGCCGTGCGGCGATTGGTGGAGTTTGCTGGCACTCTCAAGCGAAGTATGGGGTGGGCAAAACTCTGCAAACTCCACTGGTGGAGTGTTTATTTTCCCATCCGTACTGCCAATACTGCCCAAGAAATTAAACAAGCTGCATTGTGGTTTAGGAACATTTATGACCTTTTAATAATATGGAGAGGTACAGAAAAACCAGCTAAAGATTTGGTGAAGAAATTAAAGCAAAATGAGATAGATTACACTTATAACATCAGCAAAGAAAGAATTGATTTTTTGGATGTCAGTATCAGGATTGTAGACAACAAACTAGTGACTAGCCTACATAGGAAATTGACAGCAGGCATTACTGTACTTCATGTACTCAATACTCATTCTCAAACACATAAATGCATAAATGAAGTATCCATTATGGGGAGCTCATAAGGGCTTGACGTAATTGCAGCACAGAGAAACTATATTTACAATAACAGGAAATAATGATTGGAAGGTTCAAAGAGTGAGGCTACCTTAGTTGGGTACTGAACAAAACTGTGGAACCTGTAAAATCCACTAATGGAGATCAATTTGTTTTTGGCAATAGATATAGCAAGACCCCTGATCAAAATAAAACTACCCGTATGATAACAGCTACAACACTAAATCAAAGGAAGTAAGAAAAATAATGAAGTCCAATTAGGACATTTTGAAATGTGACCCCACTCTTGATAACATCTTAGACCAGACAAGATAAAGTTTTTTATGTTTCTAGTTATTTAAAACCACAGCAATTTACGGAGAGAATTTAAAACAGTTAAAAAAGAAAAAAATGGATAAAACTACAATTGGCCAGTGGAACGTGCGCAATCATTACATTATTTCCAATCAATGGTAAAATCACAATATATAAAATAAGCTTTTAGTAAAATAGAGCACTGTTCTACCAACTTGACCCATTCACACAGCCCAGTCCAAGAGAATAAAGTAAAAGTACATTATGCTTTAAGATGCTTGAAAAGTTTGTTGGAGCTGCTTCTTCAACAATCAGAGAGAGTTTTGTCAAATGGCACAATAGGGCCATTGGTACAATGATTTAGGTATTGCATCGAGAATCACCGCTTGTAGGCCCTATGATACTAAAAGATTGAATCACTAAACAACAAGCCCTGACATCATACTGATCTGTACATTGAGTGGCATGCACACAGTTTCAATCAAAGTCATAAAGTGCATTTTACAAAGTACAGGTTCCTAAAAAGCCCTCACACACAGTAGCCCAGGACCAAAGTTGTGAGACATGAGGGTAACTTTATCAGCCAACGTAAGACAGCAAGATTGTACACCAGGTAGTAAAGTGTGCTGTGCAATTTCATTAGGCCTCAGAAACCAGGTGGTTTCCAATCAAATTCGTAGAGTGCATTTTACAATGTCTGAGTGCACTGTGCATTTTCATTAAGCAACAAAAACCAGGAGGCAACTTAGTTAAGAGTTATTGGGCTGAAATTGCCAGCAACTTTACCTGCCCTCAGGCCCCATGTTAAATATCTTAAGGGCTTCCCTAAAAAAATTCACACACCTGGCTGAGAGCTGAGCACTTACACCTCTAAAAATATGCTGTTTGTTACATTCCTTAATGCCCAACTGTGAGAATATTGGTTTTAGCCAGTAACACCTTAGACTTTTTAAGCTAGGGCAAAGACAAACAACATGCATTAGTGATTCCTGCTTATAATTGCAGTCTACAATTATAATCAGGAGAGCCTTTTAAGCACCCCAATTTGTATACTTTTAAAGGGATTAGTCTACATCTCAGTATCTTAAGTTATTTTTGAAAGCCAATTTCATAGGACTGAATAGGTATGAAGCTTTCCTCTAGTCTTTATAGAAAGCCACACACAGTTCTGCATGAGCCTTTCGTGCCAACTCTTGCCAATTTTCTTCGCCATATTTTATTTTAGCATCTTTGGCAAAGATTTTGGATCTTAATTTAGGTAGAAGTTCGTGAAAAGGGTGCTTAATAGTGAGACCCATTCTTCAATTGCAGATTTAAATATTCTGGTAGGGATACTATTTGGTTCCAGTGCCCCTACTGAACAAAATGAAGCAATTGTTATATTGATTTTATCTTTGCTGGTCATGGCCTCACCCCATTGATCAAGAGTTTTTGCAAATCTGACCAGTTTTGTCATCCGGCAGGTATCAGGGCCAGATCCATTGTCTACATCAGTGGTTCCCAATCTTTTGACTTCTGTGGACCCCCACTTTATCATTGCTGGAACCCGGGGATTCCCAGTGAACCATTAATGGAATCCGGGGACCTCCCACTCTGTCATTACTGGAAACCCGAGACACCAGCCTAAACATTGTCGATGATTTGAAACTCAAACCAATACACAAATAATACAGAAACAGGCATTCATCAATCACATACACAAATGACAACACAATTTATTTAATTTGCAAGCAAATATAAATAAAAAAATATAAATAAATAATTTTAATAGCAAGGTTGGAGCTTTTCTAAATTCAATTGAAGCCACACACCGTCCATACTGTGTTCTACACTGGTCCCTCGAATCAATCTGAAGATACTAATCAATTTTTTAGCCTCTAATTTCAAATTCCATGACATTTCCAGTACATTTTAAAATGATTAGATGTACATTTAGCCACTTTATTTAGATGGACTTTATTAATCTGTTAATACTGTTTAATTTTCTAAGCAGTCGCGGACCCCGTGAGGAGGCTACGCGGATCCCCAGTGGTTCCCAGACCAAAGGTTGGGAACCACTGCTCTACATTATTGTACAGATCAGAGATGTAGTCTGACCACTTCGATGCTGGAATAGACAGAGTAACGTTTGAACTATTTCCATTTGATCGTTTCTAGACCAATCTGCAAAATTTGGCTGTTTTTTTTTTGCTTTTGATGTCTCATGGAGTTCAATCCACTGTTTATCTTTGTTTTGTCTAGCAATTTCCCATATTTTAGTTATGTAGGTCTTCCTTGCATTTCAAATCTCCTCCACTCTTGGGGGGTAGATGTTGCTACTGTGGGCTTTTCTCTAGAGCTTATTCAGTTTTTGCTTAAGAACTCTCAATTCAGGGATGTGATTACTTGTTTGCTTACTTCCAATGTTTCCCTCCTTTCAGGCAAACATTTTGAGCTGCTGTTCCATGAACAAGGACCAGTGTAAGGGTGAAGATGACTGCTCACTTGCCATTGTGTTAGGGCTTTTTTCAGTTCCTCTTTTGTTAAAGCTGTTGGCAGTGGGGACCATTTTAATCTTTGGAGGCCACAGATGTCCTCCTGGTTGCCATTTGTTTAAATGTGTGGGATTCTGGTGGCTATCACAGAGAGAGAGCAGATCATCTTGCGTAGTTGCTGATCAAATTGTGTTGCAGTTGAAAATTGCTTACTTGGAAATAATTCTGTGTAGATCCCCAAATGTAACCAATTAAAGTGAAACTAGTGCTTGTAATATGTGTACAAGATGGAGGGTGATCCAAAACATGTCTGCCATTAAGGGTTCTGCAATTCAGCAAATTGAGAGTGGTGCACATTTTTTCTCCAGCCTTGTCTGTCTTGGTTTTCCCCCCCTGGGTGATTCGCAGAATATGCCATGCAATGTCTTCCTCCTGTGGCCATATGGAGGGTTTTACTGTTCCTAGAAAATACATATTAAAATCATCCCCTATTACCCACGTGGCTTTGTGATATTGTTAGCTAGCAGCATTTTGGATTTATGTAATACTTCTGACAGCAATTGGTGGTACATTCCTGCAAGCACTTTATTTGCAGCAGTTACTTCTCAAAGATATACACCCTCAGGCTGAGCTTATAGTAGAACCATCATGGATAAAAAATGGACATAACTGCAACAAGCAGCTTTACACAAAAATAGTAAAATCTTTTGCCAGCTCATCTCCAGTTTCATGGGCAGCAGGAAAAAGCCATCTGCAATTCACAGAAAAAATGGATGAACTACTTCTCTGATATTCTTCCCTGATTGTCAACGGGGAGCCCACTGTGTACACACCAGCACTCAAGCTAGTCCAACATGTCAGGCTCCCCAATTCGAAAATGATACCGTCATTTATTAGGAAAGCAAGACCTTCAGCACCAATTGACCCATAAAAGTACTACAGGGTGACTCAGAGGGCTGGAGTAAGATCCTCACCCCACTTTGTTCCTATTGCTATGAATCAGGACACATCCAAAAGTTCTTGGTCAGGATGCATAGTGGACCCCCTTCACAAGAAAGGCTCCCGCCTGTCTCCTTCTTGAAAAGCACAACACCTAGATTAAGCTCTACATTTGATATTGCACACTTTTCTCAGAATTTTATAGGCCTTATACCAACAACCTTGTGTTGGAAAATGGGTTATTGGTAAGGGCAGGTAAGTACCTACACTTAGCAATAGGCCACTAACCTCCACTAAGGTCAGTTAGGTCTCAGTAAATTAAACCTAGCTCAACCCTTGGTAGCTTGGCAACGAGCGACAAGGCTTAACTTAGGAGACATATGTGTAAAGCATTTAAAAAATCACAAAACAGTAAATAAGTAAAACACAATAAAAATTATAGATTATGGCCCCCATTATGACATTGGCGATAAGTGCTGCTTACCGCCATGCTGACTGCCACCAACATACCGCGACCACGGCAGTGTACTGCTACACATATTATGACACACTCATAGAAATCTGCCACTATACAGACACACAGACAAATCCGCCAGACCAAAGGTCAGTGATAAACTGGCGGTACCAAAACCCACACCGTTACGGCAACAGAAATACGCCCACAGCATTATGACCCATGAATCATTGCGGCGGACATTCAACCGCGGTAAACCATTGGCGGTACATACCGCTGTGCTCAAAATACACACACACATACAAACAACACCACATTGGACAATTCAAACTACACACACCTGACACACATACACACACCACACCCACACCCACAAACCACTATAAAACACCCACCCACATTACCCACCACCCTTTACCACTACGTACAATTTACAATTCAGAGAGAGAAACGCCAGGAGCACCCACAGAATCAGAGCCACAGAACACCATCACCCATACACCATCCATGCACCTCACAGCACACACCCCAACACATCACCCCACACACCCTCACACACACCACTCACACTACACCCATGGCACGACAAGGACACCCTAGGTTGTCAGAGGAGGAGCTAAGAGTAATGGTAGAGGAAATCATCCGGGTAGAGCCACAGCTATTTGGATCACAGGTGCAGCAGACGTCCATTTCTAGGAAAATGGAGCTATGGCCGAGAGTCGTGGATAGGGTCAACGCCATGGGCTAGCACACCAGAACAAGGGATGACATCAGAAAGAGGTGGAACGACCTATGGGGGAAGGTGCTTCCCGTGGTTGCAAGACACTAGATAGCTGTACAGAGGACTGGCGGTGGACCCCCACCTCCTCCGCCACAACTAACAACATGGGAGGAGCAAGTCTTGGCAATCATGCATCCTGAAGGCCTGGCAGGAGTAGGAGGAGAACTGGACTCTGGTAAGTCAACTCTTTACTACTTTCACCCCACCTATCTGCATGCCATCACATACCCCCGCCCTTACCCTCACTTCCATCATTCCACCACCTCCCACACACCCCACCATCTCAACCCACCCCTCCCACTACCAAGCCCTGCATGCAACACCAATGCATGGACACCACTCACAGCTCTGCATGGGCACCCATCACCACAGCATGCACACTAGTGGCAATCACTTAGCCAACCAAATCACAACTCACACAAGCCAAAGCTGACTTGGTAATAACAACCATAGGGGGAAACATACCCATGCACAAGATGCCACACGCAGTAACAATAACACTGCTTTCACATACCCACAGGACCCCAACACAATGTCACCGGAGAGGAGGTGCCAGCAACATCCAGTCCCTCCCCGCAGAGGCCCACAGTGATGACAGCAGCTCTGCACGCCTGGAACTGGGTGACCAACCTGGCTCATCAGGGACCTTCGGACAGTCAGTGAACCAGGCACAGTCCCATACCACCACAGAGCCTCCCCCCTCAGGAAACAACACCACAGCACCCACCCAGCGGGCCCATACCACTCTCCCCAGGACACATCAATCAACAGTGCGTCCACCACTACACTGGGGGACCCCAGGCAACCCCACAAGCACATGACGATCAGGGACCTGGGGTCAGTGGCAGTGGGCACACGGTTCAGGGGACAGAGGCACAGGACAACAGGGCAGCTGGGAGGACTGCTGTGCAACAGGGGGAGGACAGGCCCAGGGAACCGACTCTCTACGAGGCACTCACCAACATCCTGGGAGCATACCACCATTCCCAGGAGACCATTGGCCAGATATTGGCCAAGTTGCAGGAGACTCAGTAGCTGCAGGAGGGACAGTACCTGGGTATCAGGGAGGACCTGAGGGACATCCACACCACACTGGTCACCACTGCAGGGGTGCTGGCAGACATGGCCAACACCATGAGGGAGGCAGTGGCACACCACTGGCCCCCTGACATTAGCCACACCGATGAACAGCCCTCCATCTCTGCCAACGCTAGTGGACAGGAGGCCCGCCACAGAAACAACAGACCACCAGCACCCTTGCATAAGGAGAACCACTATGCAAAAGGTCCCTACGATCCAGGCAGAAGCCAGAAAACATTGCCAAGACCCCCACGAGGAAATGAGACTTCCCTGAATGTCACCCTTGTGTCCCACTCAGTCACCCTGTCCACCTTGAACTGCCATTTCCCCACTCCCTATGCCCCCTTGGACAATGCACCTGTGATACCAATAGACTGGACTCTATCCTGGACTTTCCGCCATCAGCAACCCAGCCCATTGCAATACCCCCTACACTTATTATCACATAAATAAACACCCTTGGAACTAATACAAGTATGGAGTCTGTCAATTGATTGAAATATGTATTACCTTAACAAGCAGTAAACATTGCAATTCAACTGTACAGTTATATATACATAGGTATGGCCTGTAGTGGGCAGCAGTAAACACACCACGAGCCAGAGTGGGGCACAGATATCTGAAAATAGAGATGCCAAAGGGTACAATAAGTGGCCATAGAATTTGGAAAATCAGGCTGCCATGTACAATGTCCAACACAAAACTGCAATGGAAGGTGAAGTTACAGTGTCTTACCTGTGTGTCACTGGAAGTACTGTTGAATTATAGTTGTTCTGTTGTCCACATCCTCTTCCTCTCCCTCCTCTTTGTAAGTGTCCATAGGCTCCTCCGCTGCCACACAACCATCTCCAGCCTCATCCTCCTGCAGAAAAGGCACCTGGCGTCTCAAGGCCAGGTTGTGCAACATGCAACATGCAACGATGCTCTGGCAAACCTTCTTGGGTGAGTAGCACAGGGATCCACCTGTCAGATGGAGGCACCGGAATCTGGCCTTCAGGAGGCCAATGGTGTGCTCAATGATCCTCCTTGTTCGCCCATAGGCCTCATTATAACGTTCCTTTGTCCTTGTCCTGGCATTCCTCAGTGGGGTCAGTAGCCATGAGAGTTTGGGTAACCAGAGTCACCTGTAAATATCGAGGGATACCTGTTAGCCAGACACTCACCCTTAGAGCCAACCCCACACCCATATACCAACAGACCCTGGGTGGGGACCATGGGCTCACCTATTAGCCACACCCTGTGCCTCTGGAGTTGAGACATCACATGTGGGATGCTGCTATTCCTCAAGCGAAAGGCATCATGCACAGAGCCAGGATACTTTGCATTCAGATGGGAGATGTACATGTCCGCCAGGCACACTATCTGCACATTTAGAGAGTGAAAGCTCTTTCGATTTCTGAACACCTGTTCATTTCTCCGGGGGAGGAGGGGCAAAGGCAATATGTGTACCATCAATGGCACCAATTATGTTTGGGATATGTCCCATTGCATAGACGTCAGCCTTCACTGTGGCCAAATCCTCCGCCTTTGGGAATACGATGTAGCTGCGCATGTGTTTCATCAAGGCAGACAACACTCTGGTCAGCAAGTCTGAGAACATAGGGTGTGACATCCCTGATGCCATGGCCACTGTCGCTTGGAAGGAACCACTTGCCAAGAAATGGAGCACTGACAGGATCTGCACTAGAGGGGGGATACCGGTGGGGTGGGGGATAGCTGAAATCAGGTCTGGCTCCAATTGGGCACACAGCTCTTGGATTGTGGCCCTATCAAGTCTGTAGGTTAGGATAATGTGCCTATCCTCCATTGCTGCCAGGTCCACTAGGGGTTTGTACACAGGGGTATGTCTCCATCTCCTATTCCCCCTTAGCTGTTGAACTCTAGGGTGAAAAACGATTAGCAGATGGTCATATTCAAACAAATACTCAGATTACTATTCCTTGTATATTTTTTCTGAAACTTAATGTGAACATGTAGGTCGGTTGATGTGCCTATGTCTGCTGTGACGCAGTTAGGTGCCATGGCCTGTGCCCCCCTGAAATGGCGGCCGCCTGACCTGTGCAGAGGGACAAGTGGAAATGAAGTGATTCCGCTGACGTTGTGCGCTGTTGTGGGAGGCGGGCGACGACAGCTGTGCAACACATCATTTGTCATCATTGGGGCTTAAGGGTTCCAGGAGCCAATGGTGATGTACGCCGGCGGTGATGGTACGCACCGCTGCAGACGTGACCACCATTTTCTATCTGTTCACTCATTTGCTACCTGACCTTCAAAAGGAGAGGACCTACCCTGCAAGTGCTGCTGTGACCTGTGTCTGGAAGCGACCATGGCTCAAGTGTCTGGGGAAAGGGCCCCTGCCTTCACTTCCGAGGAGTCGGAGAGACTAGTGGACGGGGTCCTACCCCAGTAGCCTTTACTTTATGGTCCTCCAGACAAACAGGTGAGTACACTGTGAGCACAATGCGTGGGGCATGAATGTATGGTATGACTAATCCCTTTTCTTATGTATCTTTTTCTGCAGGTCAGCGCCTATCAGAAAAAGGGTATTTGACATGCCATCGCCAAGGAGGTGCAGACCCTGGGGGTCTTTGATAGGCGGAGCACCCACTGTCGCAAACAGTGGGAGGACCTGTGCCGCTGGGCAAGAAAGACGGCAGATGCCCAGCTGGGGATGGCCTCCCAACGAGGAAGGGTTGCCCGTCGTACCCTGACCCCCTGATGTTCCGCATTCTGGCAGTGGCCTGTCCGGAGTTGGATGGGCACTTGAGGGCATCACAGGAGCCACAAGGAGGTGAGTACAATTTCAGAATCATGAAATTGAGTGCGTTGAGGTGTACCTGGGTGGGAGATGTGGGTCTGTGGGTGCCCCTAGGCCAGGACGAACATGGCAGGGTAGGTTCCATGATGGGCAGGCTCAGATGCACTCCAACCCCAATAATGCTAGTGGGCATCTACTACTGGGCAGGGTCCTGTGGGTTTCAGGTGTGCTGCTAATGGCGTTAGGCATTGTACCCCATGGCCTGATGACTACCATTGCAACTGGTAGTGCCTGGCCTAGTGCATAGGGCTGTTCCCTGTGAGTTGTGTACGCCAACTGTGGTGTGGTTGCTGGCATTAACCAAGTGCATCCTCTGTCTCCTACCCCCTTTTTTGTTTTGTCACTCTGGGCCAGATGTAGAAAACTCAGATTTTGCGAATCGGAAATTGCAAGTCGGTGCGACTCGCAATTTCCGATTCGGAAAATTGGATGCAGAACGGTGTGACTCGCAAATAGGAAGGGGCCCCTTCCTATTTGCGAGTCGCATTCCCATTTTGCGAGTCGGGAATGTGCATCGCGATGCGCATTTTGCATGACACAAACTGCGATTTTCGCAGTTTGCACCATGCAAAACGCTTACTACATCTGGCCCTCTGTCCTTGTGTGCATTAGCTTCATCTGGCATAGGAGCAGAGGCACCGGTGACGGAGGGAGCTACATCCTACATGACCCATGAGGCTGAATCTACCAACGGTGAGAGCACCAGTGGGACGGAGGGCGAGGTGAGCACCACGGCAGAGACTGGAGGGGACAGTTCGGACAACGACACCTCCTCCGATGGAAGCTCCCTGGCGGTGGCAGACACCTCTGTGGTCACCCCAACTACAGGTGCAGCCGCCACCCCCGTACCAGCACCGCCCTCCCAGCAGCCCCTCTGCGTGTTTCCTGTGCCTACTCACCCAGGAGGGTGAGCATCTCCTTCGCCCCAGGCACCTCAGGCCCTGCCCCAGTCAGCCCTGCTGCACTCAGTGAGTAGGCTATTGACCTCTTGAGATCCATCTCTGTTGGGGAGTCAACCATACTGAATGTCATCCAGGGTCTAGCAGGGCATTTGCAACAAACAAATGGATTCCTGGAGGGCATTTACTCTGGCGTGGCATCCCAACAGAGATCATTCCAGGCTCTGGCCAACTCACTGATGGCAGCCATTGTCCCTGTCTCTAGCCTCCCACCTCCAAGTTCCTCTACCCAGTCCCAAACCCTCAACCCCAACATATCCCTAGCACACCTTCAGACCAGCATGCACCCAAATCAGCACACATAAGTGGCTCAGGCAAGCACAAGCACCACACTTCATCCCACAGGCACTCACACAAGCACCATCCAGATGCAGACACACCAACATCCACTGCCTCCACTGTGTCCCCCTCCTCCTCCTCGTCCACCTCCCTCCAAGTAGCATCTCCACTCACACCTGCTTGCACTACATCCTCATCCGCTACCTCCATCACCAGCCACCTATCACTACACGCCCCTCACTTGCAGTCAGCACCCCCACATCCATGCACACGTCCCCTGTGTCCTCTCCCAATGTGTCTGTGCCCCTCCTCCCAAAGTACACAAACGCAAGCACTCAGACACCAACAGCCATCCACCTCACGACAGCATCCTGCCCATGCACCAGCACCCAAGCACAGCAGACAGACACCTCCTACAACCACCCCCTCTTCCTCCACTCCCAAACATTCACCCTCTTCCAGCCCCAGTGTCCCTAAAAGGCTTTTCCTCTCCACCCTTGACCTATTCCCTGCCCCTCCCCCTCCCTGTCCTTCACTTCGGGCCAGGGTGGGCAGGACCCAGGCCAGCACCTCAGCCACCCAATCCATGGCCACTGTAGTTTCTGCAGCTGCTGCATGTGTGAGAGGCTCCAAGGAGGCAGCCGTCAGCACTGCTAGTGTGCCTGTACCACCTGCCAAGGGCAAGAAGGGACCACCAGCTAGCAAGGGCAAGGAGGCACCACCAGCTAGCAAGGGCAAGGAGGCACCACCAGTTAGCAAGGGCAAGGAGACACCACCAACTAGCAAGGGCAAAAAGGGACCACCAGCTAGCAAGGGCAGGAATGGAATACCAGCTGACAGAAGCAAGGAGGCACCACCAGCTGCCAAGGGCAGGAAGGGAACACCATCTGCCAAGGGCAATGTAAAAGGCACAGACACCGCAGGCAGGATGGATCTGGTGCCGGGGGCTGGAGAAGCATCTGGGCAAACAACACCAGCGATGGCACTTCAGCCATCCAAGGCTGCAGGGGAAGGGCTGGAGTTTCCCCCCACCACTGACAGCACCGCCACCTGCACCGCAGCCAGCACTGCCACCTGCACCGCCTCCTGAGCCGCCAGCAGCACCACTGCCAGCAGCAGCAGCCCCAGTGGGCAGCCATCCGAGGCTGCAGGGGGGGCCTGGAGCCTCCCTCACCACTGATAGCACCACCATCTGCACCGCCGCCAGCACCGCCACCTGCACCGTCAGAAGCACCACTGCAGCAGCCCCAGTGGGCAGCCGTCTGAGGCTGCAGAACAAGGGCTGGAGCCTCCCCCCACCACCACTGACAGCACTGCCGCCAGCCCTGCAGCTGCCACCAATGAGCAGCTGTCAGTACTGTGTAGTCTTGGTGAATATGTGGGTTTGCTCGTATCACCTGCTCATATGTGTAACTTCCAATGTAGTTTGCAAAAAGCAGTTTTAAACATATCAAACTATATAGAACAGACATAAACATAACTATATTACCTTTGCTTTGTAGGTAACTGCAGACATGGAAGACAAGGTTCATAAATGAAAACTACCAAAGAAACAAAAGCCCTAAGGAGGTGTGGCAAAACGGGTTAGTTGAAAAAGAGCGATAAAGAGTAGTGTTATAGCATTATAGCATGTACTGCTTTGTCATATCAGATCCTGGGGTTGATTTAGTGGACAAGGATGATCTGACCCAATGTATAAGTAAAATATATGTATAAATAAAATGAAGTCCTCAATATATGTTGCCAGTACTTGTTTATAGGCTGGACAAACAACTGAAGTATTTTTTACAATTGTTTGGATCAGGAAATTGTTAAAACAAGATGCAAAATCAATACTCTTTAGTTTTATAGACGCAATACCTTTACATTATAGGAATGCTACTGCAAAAGATATTTTGCTGTTGCATGCAATACAGTTTGTTCACCTTAATGACGTTGTTTCTACATTTGAAAATACCTTATTCTATATTTTGTCAATCATAAAAGCACAAATAATTAAATATAAAACTACAAAACATAACATATTTAGCAGCCATCGCGCATCACAAATTCAGCACTAAAAACAAATATATAAAAGTATGGGCTAGGATAACTAATCTCAAAGTTGAGCTAAAGAAAGGGCCATGGCTACAGGAATAGCTAATCCATGCAATGTCTCTAAAAGCAGACAGACCAAACACTTGAATAGAAACAAATTAAGTAAAAGACTTTGGGGCAGATTTAAGAGCCACTAGCGCCACCTTACCGTCGCTATAGCATCATTTTGTTTACGCTATGGCGGCGCTAAAGTGGCATTTTCCCTGTGCTATATTTACAAAGTAGTGCGATGCATGCATTGCACCACTCTGTAAACCCTTTGTAAACCCTTGCCCCACATTATGCCTGCACCAGGCATAATGTATGCAAGTGGGGCGTTCCCCCGTCTAGGGGGCAAAAAATGGCACAAGGAAATCTAAGAGACTAGGTGCAGTGCCACTTTTCTTAAATCTGCCCCTTCATGTGCTATGGTTGAAAGTGCCTGTTAGAGATCAGAAGTCCAGCCGGAGCGGATTTTAAGTGAGGAGACTCAAGCCAACACTTTGGCTCTAATACATCATCTGTAATACATGTATTTAGACACTGTACAAACAATCTACTGTTAAGTTTCTATACACAGCAGCAGTGAAGCATCCTGATGCTGTTTACAACCCATTTGTTTACATATCAGAATGATCCAGGACTTTCTAGGGCATGTATAAGAGCCACAAAAGAGATGAAAATGAACCAGGGATTCCTCAGTCTGGTGACAAGGTGGGCATGTGATACTCAGACCATGGCTAGGATTCCATTTTGTTAAAAGCAAGTGTAAGGGTAAGGTGCCATATCGGAATTCTAGATTTAGACTTCTAGCAGCTTGCAGGGTAATATAATCTTAAAATAGCTCAAATCTTGTTTCACTCGTAAATGCTGAAAAATTATCAACAAGCGACCCCCACCCCTGTAACATTCCTAATTTCATCAACATGCATGTACTCCAAGCAGGCTTTTTTAAGAGAGGCCCTGGATAAATATTTCATTGTGGGAGAGGAAGACCAATATTCGCCCAGGCCAAGTTTGAATAGCAGATTTCTGATGTTAGATAGTCATTTGATTTTGCCTGAGGTATCATAACTGCTACATCCTGGAAGGCCCTATAGTAGTCTTCGAGGGCAGGTGAATATTTGAGCCTTCGCCAGAATAAGAGTAGTCTAAGCTGGGCCTTGTGGGTCAGAGACTCAGGGCCTAGATCACGTCTAAGTGGAATTAGCGGAGTGTTTTAAGGTAAGTTGGTTAGTGCTCTTATAAATATACTCTCAGCCACCCCCAGCTGGACCAGGTTAGAGTTGCCCCATATTTCGGCCCTGTAGAGTACACCACCCTCGGTCTTGGTTCTATGCACCTTCAAAGCTGGAGATATCAGCCTATCTTGGGAGGCCCGATATTGTCTTAAGATTGCAGCAGAGTGCTGTGTAAGATTTAAACTAGCATGATCCCCAAATACATGAACTCACAAACTTTATCTAGTGGTCCACCTTCCAGAGTTACCAAACCCCTAAAAGACTTATGTGGACTAATGACTGTAACTTTTGTCTTGAAGTGGTTGATTAACAAACCCTCACTCAGTACAGAAGGTCGCAAACTTGTCCACTATGTGCTGAGGCCATATCAGAAGGGTGTCATCAGGGAATAATGAAAGGGGAATCTTGCAACCAGGTAGGCGAGGGGTGTAGTTTTTAACATCCTCTAAAAAATGCAATATGTCATTTAAATAAAAAGAGAATAAAGTCTGGACATGGACACATCCCTGGCGCAATCCGTTTTGTATAGGTATACGTTTGGTAAGTTCCCCACCCCTGCCACTCCAAACTTGGGCATATGTATTTTCATGTAGAAGTATTAGCATGTTCAGGAGATCATGTGCGACCCTATTACCTTTGAGGACCTTTCACAACTTGGCTTGTGGAACAATATAAAATTCAGACTTTAAGTTTACAAAGACCATGTATAGGTGCCCTTTTTAAAGATTAACTATCTTCCAGTATATCAGTTGGAACCCAAAAACCTGGTCTATTGTACTGACCCCTTTTTGAAAATCGGCTTGCATAGGGGATAAGGCCTGATGGTCCTCATTCCAGCTTTCCAGATGTCCAAGAATTTGCCTCGCGAATACCTTCTGGGCAACATCAAGGAGACTGATGAGCTAACAGTTTAAGGGAGAGTCCCGCAATCCCTTCTTATGGATCGGGACTATTTCAGCTGCATTCCAGCTACATTGAATAGAAGCTCCTTGGAGAATACTGTTGAAAAGCATATTAAAGTAGGTTTCCCAACCACCCAAGAAAGAAGTCATCTGGAATGCCATCAGGCCCGGGCGCCTTACCCCCTTGCTATAGCTTTTATTGCTAAGACGGTCTCAGTACGTGCCTACTTAAGGAGCCCAGAGGAAGATAAATCCAAAGCCCCTGTAACAGGTGTTCTGTCACCATCCAGGTAAATATTCAAGATGTGGGATTGCCATATCTCTGGCGTGATAGAGTCAACCATGGGACTAGCTAGTAATTGGTTGTCATAGGCTTTCAGCTTCCAGAATTACCTGCGGTCATTAGAAGCAGCAGCTCCATATAAGTTCTCCCATTAAAGGGTGTCCAAGTCCTTGCATTCTCTTTCTTGGGCCAACTTATATTCTTTCCTCTTTACCCGTATCATGATGGGATCCCCATAGAGAAGGGGTAGGTGTAGCTCATCTTTCTTATTATTACAAGCTTTGCTGTACGACATATGCTTGAACTTAATAAAAGGCAGGGCAGAGCCATTACAATGCACAAAGTATTCCTCTAAGTGCAAAAAAAAGGTCTGCATTAATTCTTTTAATGGCAGACTGCCATGCTTCACCCCTAGGGTGCGCCGTGGTTAGATTTAGCAATTCCAAAGAGGCAACCCCTAGTGATTTAGTCATGTGATCTCTAGTGCCTATGTTCCCTTCTACTTTATCGCATTTAAATCTACATTTATTGTTGGAGGGTACCAAGTTTGAACTTAGTGAGAGTGGAATGTTCACCCTGGTATCAAGCAATTCTTTTAAAGAGCAGTGGAGGGCATTTTGATCACTATCATCCCTGCTCAGTACCTTAAAGTTAGCTAAATTGCCCCACAAGTGCAGTGTGATTAAAGAATAATCAATTCTACTTTTGTGCCCCAGTGGATTAAAGGTGAGGGCAGCATGTGGATGCGAGACTGTATGGCTGGTTACATGCCCTCACACCATAAGATAGAGTGAATGACATGAGCTGATAAGCAGCGCTCGGCCAGTGGATAGCACTCCCCTGGATTGGTGTTAAGTGTAGGAATTCTCCACACTTCATCGTCCTTGCCAACAGGCAAACCGCAGCGTAAGTCAATTGGTTCATATGTTATGTTGAAATCAATGTATATGATGAGAGAGTCATAGGGGGTCAGAGGTTGCCCTATGTAAAGATGAACCGCGTAGTGCCTGTGTCTCTCCACCTCCTCCAGCCACTTAATTATGAACATTATATATGTAAAAAGTGCAAGCATAATCCCTGATAATAGATAATCCCAAAATGTCCTCTGAAAAATGCAGCAACACAGATATTTTGGCAACAAGGGCCAAATTGACCCAGATGAGGAGGCCACCAGATGGGTGGAATAGCCGGTATATAATATGTTATGTAACCAGATCTATGTAATGGTTTTCACGACCAGGCTTCCTACAAAATACAATGAAATTACCCCAGGATAAATCCCTTAGCTTCGATTTGATACCCGCTATCTCCCAAAACAAAATGATCATAAAGGGGCTGGTAGTAATATGGGGTGTGCCATTTATAGGCAAAGATATAATGCCATGAGTAAGGAAGGGAGCCATAAATGAAGAGTCACTGCTGTGAGCTAGTGTCTCCCCCCTCCAGTGGGAGCTCCCTGAAACTATTTGTAGAGATCTGGGACGAGATGTTCAGTCAGTCTATCATAGAGGTCCCCAAGTTCGTCACTTCCTTGTGAGGTGTTACCTTTCTTTCAGTTGATAGTGGGTTTGGTCTGAACTTAGATATTGAGCTGGAAGATGGATCCAGTGTAAACCCATGTTAATGAATCCATCTACCAGCACATTTGCCCTCATTTCTAGCCTGATGTAATCAAAGAGGCGCCTTGCATGGAACAGGTCAGTCAAACAATAGAGCGGCAATCAAATACTGACCATATGTGGAATATGCTTTTAATTATTCAGGATACTTCATCTTCATATGCTTTATTACTTAGTATGGGGACTTTAACTAAGTATAAAATATTCCCCAGTGGATGAGAGATTTCTGAATTAGTCATGGGCCTATCACAACCCCCCATTGGGCTAGGGTCATGATATGTCTTTCTATCCACATGTGTGTGCATGAAGATTATTGGCCGAGGGGGATTACAAGATGCCAGACACACGCTCACAGTCAATAATAAAACTTTAGAAAGGGGTTGGATGGAACAAGGTGCTTCATGAATCATTACTCTTTGGCTTCTTCCGCTATTTTTTCAGTTTATTAATGAGATGTAGGTAGGATGCAGCACCCCATGATCAGACTCAATAACACAAGACGGCATAACAGGGGATCTAAGCTCATCTATTTCTGTCGTTAATGTGGCCACTTTGGACCTCAATTCAACCACCTCTACCTGGAGGTTTTTTATCAAGAGGACCAAGTCATCCAAGCCCAATTCCTCTCATGCCTTTTTTGTTGCTATATCAGGGTTCATGGGAGATAAGTGTGATAACGTGGAAGAGGAAACCTCTGATGGCCCTGCAAGGCCTTCTGGGAGTGTCCAATCCTGGGGTAGAGCTTGCAGTGGGTAAGTATATGTTTACACATGTTATCAATGGAGACATTGGTATTGGAACATGATCAATAATTACAGATTCAGGCATGGTGGTAAAATGCTCAGTCTCCCGTGGATCATCCTTAGATTTGGGTGGATGACAAACAAGATTTGCTTGAGCTATTGGGGTCTGAGTACCATTGGCATTTCTTTTCTTCATAAATGTAGAGGGGACCTTCTTCAGAGCTGTTCCTAGGTGTGCGTTACCAGAGTAACCTAGAAGGTTTTTAACTTTTCAACTGCCTCTATTAGGTTGTCTTTGTCTTTAAGAGTCAGATTATCTACTGATCCCTCAGGCTGGAAAGTATCTGTTGCTTTGCGTTTCCCCATAGGTGAGTAAAAGTAGCCACCCTAATGGGGGCTGATTTTGCACACAATTAAGAAAGGAACAACACAAAATGTACTGCTCCTCGATGCTAAGCCTAAAAATCACAAGCAGGTGGTGCAAACAAGGTCCCAGGCTCCCACTACTAGCACAATTTTTGTCTTTTATGGAAAGCATTGGCTACAGTGGAAGACAGTCATGCATCTGAGTCATTAGCAGTAAAACACTGTGGGGACAAATGCTCCTACTCTGACATAAACCCGACCTGAAAGTTTTCTAAGAAATGTTTTGCTTCTGCTTATCAGTGCCATTCTGAGAAGACATCATTATCAGTGATGTACGTAGGTACTGTCATCATGTCCCTTTCTCATTTACATTTGACAGGAACATATTGTGCACTTGTTAAGGATTGTTTATGTAATTGCCGACAAGTCTGCCACATTGTCAGTTGCTTAAAACATACCTCCTACACCCTACATAAGCCATATAAATACTTCTCAAATGAACAAGATCATTAGAGGGGCTCCTTCCAAATGCCATCTATACTTTACCTCGCCTTGCTGCAGAACTCAGCCTTTGTATTTCCACGGAGTCTGACCTAGAGACCTAATTTCAAAGTAACAAGGGATGGGGAGCACTTCTCATGGACATGGTACTGGCAGATTAGGTTTTATCACACCTAGCTCTCAGTAGGATAGAGATTAGGTGTTCCTTGTCAGGAATTTCATATCTTATGTTTATTGCAATATGGTGGGGGTTTTCATATTCACAACTCTCATCTTCACAATTTTGCTTTTTATTATTGCTCATTATTCTAATCATTGTAATTCATGCATTTATGTAGATTGCAGTCTTTTCAATAAATATATTGAAAACTTTCCTGCATCTCCTTCATTGCCTATCTGTGTATGGGACTAATTGATAACGAGAGAAAAGGAAATTCTGTTCCACCACAACTCCCCTTAGAAGTCTTATCTAGAGTCCATGCAGATGGCTGCCAGAAATCACCTTTACTGTCCGAGTTTCGGTGAGGTACTGTTTGTGAGCTGGGTGGGTTAGGCTGACAGTTGCGACTTGTTGTAGGAGTGACTAAGTCGCCTACACACAGAAGTGCTGTCACCCCTAAACCAACAGTCCTGCTAAGAAGCGAGAGTCCAACTATGACAGGGGCAGGCTTCCACAGAGCATGGCCCACATGCAGCCTGCACGGAGGGCAGCACAGCTCCTTAGGTAGCATCACAGTAAAGGCAACTGGTGAACATGCAAGGGGTTCTGGGCACGGTTGTCCCCTGCGGCTGCTCAGCGCAGCAGCTTGCCCCTTGTGATTCACAATGGTAGCACAAACGATGGATGATCACCCCAGCAGCCTCAATTGTTAGTCAGATGGTGTCACAGGATACTTGGCTTCCATAGAGCAGCACAATCACCAAGTGAATCACCTGTAGGCCACTGAGTCCCTCATGCCACTTCCTCCTCCATTGGGCTCAAGTGGAATCTCACGTTTCATCACAAATTCTGTGCTGCTATCTCCCTCTGCTTGTATGGTGGAATCTTGAAGTTATCTGAATTCTATCTTTTAATGACGTATACAGCAGGGAGCCATTTTTGCTTGTTGTCTTGGTTTGGCACCAAGGTAGAAATGACGTCAGAGCGATGATGAATGTGTTCAACTGCCATGCTCCATCAGCGGAGGGATGACCTGGATACTCCGTACCCGTTGTTTCTTTCTAATTGCATAACATACTGAAAGAAAATAAAAATTAAAGTCTGTTATTGATAGGTCTGTTTTGAGTGGTTCTTTCCATGGTCCTTCTAAAAATAGCAAGATAAGGTGAATGTTCACAACCTACATCATTATAAACGACAGCAGTGACCATTCTTTCATGTCATTTGACACCACCCTTGGATACAATTATTTAAGGGTCCTAGTATTAATAAACAAACAGGCCTTAGAAATTAGCAAATTAGCGATCCATTGATTAGGTAACGAATATGGATATAAATTCAGTAAATTAATTTCAGAAAACCATAGCAATAGAATGCTCGAGGGAATTCCACCAATGGAATCTCCCTCAATAACAGCTGGTCTTTCTGAAATGGGAGAGCTTCCCTTAACACTCAGCTTAAAATCAGGCCTATATCCATTCACTTGTATAGTACTTCGTTAACAGAAGTGAAATCAGGGCTGTGTTTGCAGTCAACACATAGCAAGTAGATAGTGAACCAGAAACAGAACACACTGTGTGACTGCTGTGTCTTCCATCTGGGCACTGATCTATGTTACTTAAGCAATGAACTCTGTGGTGCAGGCATTTTAATAGTGTCCCAGGAGTTTACATCCGAAATCTGGACCAGTATTACAGAATCCTTTCGTATCAAATAGTAATTATTTGGTGCAACCAAAGGAGCTCTAAGAAGAATCATCTACCTTGATCTTTGGCTCACGCAGGTTGTTATTCAGTGGGGTGTAACTGTGACTATATTTTTTAGGTCACACTGCTCTGGTCTGCACCTCAGAGGAGTTTTAACAGGGTGTGCTGGGCTCAGGTTTGGTCATTGCACCCTGCTACAGATATTGTGCTGCCCAAACGGTAGGGGACAAACTGGTGCCTGCTCTGGGACAAGCACGTCAGCAAATAGCGGACTGGCTGTTTGAAGCAGGCAGTTGGGCTTTCACTTCATAGGCACCAACATGACTTGCCATTCAAAGGGGGACAATGATCCCCTGCAGGTGGTTGTGATGAGTGACTGCACCTACCCTTAAAGGAATGCTTTTGGGGGTTCCTCAAACCTCTTTGTCCACTTTGAAGGGCTGCACTGAAGACACCCTGACTGCCTCACCTCTTTGGGGCCCGCAGTCAGTGCACCTCCTGACAGCTTCTTTTCCCCTGCTCACATGTCTACGATATGGCAGGGACCCAGAGGCAAAGCGTTTTCTCATTTAAATGTGGAAATCTCGCAGTGCAAGTGAGGGAACACACTCTTAGGATCATGCCAGATCTAGATGCGCATCAGTGTAATCTGTATTACAGAAGGGGCTGCTCGAGCATGTGCAGACCCTACTGCATTACCAAAGTGCCCTGGGGTACAGAAAGTGGACACACATATTTATTGCAACCCTGTGGCACCTTGTGCAATGCTGCCCCGGTGTTTCGTGTGATTAAGGTTTAGGCCCTTTTGACTTTCTTCTTAGTGTTTCTTCTGGTCTTGGTACTCCACCACATCCTAGTCATGCCCTGATCAGCTATCATATCCAATGTCAATCCATTGCAAGTGTGCAATATTAAAGGTGGAGTGAGTGCCCACACCAGTGTATGTTGATCCCATCTTTGTAAGGGTGATCGATTTGCAATGGTCCGTACTTGGACCGAGATTTACCAAAGGATTGCATTGCCATTGCGTCACACAGGGAGTCGAAGGGCAACACAATGCTTCAGTCAGATTTAGCAAGCCTCACCAGGCCACCTTGCAAGGCCCTGTGTTGCTGAATTTGGAGTACCACAAAGCAGCACAAGTTGCTGCTTTGTGTAACTCTGTGCCGGGAAGGCGTTACATGTGTAGAGTGTGGGTGTTCCCACACGTCCATACATGTATTGTGGTGCATGCCCAGAGTTATGAAGCCTCATAAACCTTGGAATACATCAAAATTCCCGATAGAGGCACAATGAGGACAAATATCTTTATTTCTCCTTGTTGTTTCCTCTGTCTAAATGTGGTGCATTCTGCTGCATACTTACAAAGAGGAAAATGACCCTAAGTATAGTTTTTGCGCATGAAAGCATCCCTTCAGGCACACTTGCACTATGGTGCAAGTGTGCCTGCATTGGCTCAAGGCAGCTACAAGTGTGCCAGCACAATAAGAGAGCAGTAATACACGAAGTTGTCTTGCTGCATTGTACTGCGTCACGTCACTGGTGTTTGTTTAAGAACCCTCCCTTGTTTATTTGTACAGTGTTTTTTTCCAGCTTGATGTTCATCATGAGAAGGATAATTGCATGCTATACTACCCGTGACTGAGTGCCAAATGATTTTATCATTGAATCCCCTGCGGTTAGTCACCATATTTCCAATTTTGTCAGTTGTTTCACAATGATATTTCACCAGTTTGCACTACAACTCTAAAAGTATATTTAAAGAAAATGTTATTTTTTAAAGGACATTTTAGCCAATTGCATAAGCATTTAGAATCAATATATTATATACAGGCAGCCAATGTTCACTCTTGAGAGAATAAGGAAGCATGGCATTATTAAATGACCATGATGTACAGGGATGCCAAACCTGAATACATTTTCAGCAAAGACAAAAAAAGTTACTGAAGCAAGCCAAAATTAATTCAATCTGGAGTAATTTGCCCTGAAGGTAAGAAAGGAAAAAAAAAACAAATGATGTCAAAAACTACACAGAATAAAATCTAATTGAAAATGAGTGACCTTATTAGCTTTTTTTTTTTTATAAGTAATGGCTGTTGGCCAACAGAATGAGTGACCGCTTAGGTAAGGCTTTAATTTCACTAGAATACCAAAAGATGGGCCTGATTTAAAGTTCAGTGGATGGGTTAGTCTGTCACAAACATGACGGCTATCTAATCCGCAGTATTACAAGTAGCAAAGGAAATAATGTATACAGCGGACGGGAGATCCCTCACGTTTTGACGGAGCATCCCACCCGCCAAAGTCTACATCAGGCCCTTAGTCTTTTGTCGTGTTTGTTACACTTCTTAATACCATACAGAAAAACAAGTGAATTTGCTGTGTTGTTTTTTTTTTAAACAAGGGCACCAGCAAGGGATTTTAATCACAGTCTCAAAGGAGAAGAGCCCAGATGGTTGTCAGATGCTCCTTGGTCGCATTCCAATCTCTGGGCTTGGCTTCTTACCCTTGAAAAAGAGCAGCGCTCTAAACACCAGAGGGACAGGAAGTCAACTGCACTCCTAGATGAATACATTTATAAATATAAACCATATAATTCGGAAATAAATGTTTAAAGGTTTCTGTGTGACAGCTGGAAAACATCAGAAATGCACTTATTTCTACTCTTTTAATTAGGATTTGAAGCCAGTCAAATAAGTAAAAAATCAATGTGCTGCCAAGTTGACTAGCTTGCAATTTTTGGTTACACATGTTCACACTGATTTTTCAAAACGATTTTCCTATGGTATGTAGAAATATGTTTTCCTGACTCTTGTGAACTAGGCCTCAATTTGGGTCTAGGAACCATCTTGTTCAAAATGGATGTCGCCCCTGTCTTCACCCTGCACATTTCAATGTTTGTTATTTCTTCAGCTCACAGTCAAACAGAACCATGTTTATTTGCATTGTCATTGTTTATGCTGTATTCCATGAATCTCTCCCCAGCTGAGCCACGAAACTGTAACTTCAATTTCGGATCTTTCCGCCAGCACACTGTACCATACTCTTTCAAAATAGCTTGCTGTTCACATATCCAGTTTTTCTCACCTTCTCTGGACAGCAATAATATGGAGTGGGCAGAATCAGTATTCATGTAGTGGGACAGTGCTTACGTACAAAGGCAATATGTTGTGTTGCTCGAATTAGGTTTTACCTTGAAAAACAAGAGACAAGAGGTGTCTGGCAAAAAAGTAAACAGTTCTTTTAATTAAACATTACGGCCGGGAGAACAGTTTTCGCACTGTGGTCTGAGTACTGTCTCTCATAGAACATCAAAATGACCTACGTTTTATACATTTCTCTGGGAGCAATAAACATATAAAACATACTTTCCCAGGTGAAATATGCAAATGATTGACAGGAAGAGACAATTTCCAGATAGGGAATGCAGATGGGTCTCGACCTGGCGTAGATATTATGTGGGCCAGTGAGTACCTGACCAGATGTACGGCCAGAGGGGCATGTGGTCATTGCGTTTTCTGTGTGTCCTATATGATTAAGTGCACTAACTACACGTGGGATCTAACATTATGGTGTTTTGGGGATGCATGGTCTCTTTGGCCATTTGTGCTTTAATGGGGCATTCTCAGAGGACCACTGTAGTTGCCTATCTGTGGGATCTGAGCTAAGCTTGTGTGTTTGGCTGTCGGCTAAGTGTTACCCCATCTGTGACCTGTCAGTCATTAACCTTCAAGACTGGTCTGCAGAGCCTGCCTGACCACATACCTATGTGCTGGGGTTGACAGAGAGTTCATGATGGGGAAATCCAACAGGGGTGATGTGACTTCATTTGTGTATGAAAAAGTATTACTCTTGTAGATAGGTGTCTTGTTGCCGTGTGCATCTATTGATTTGATATTAAGTCACTTAATAAAATTGTGAACTGATTTGGTGAGAATGTAACAGATGTGATCATACCACAATGAATAGGAAGTTTTAGTGATTTGACATGCAAAAATAATGTATAAAAAAACATGATTTTAGGATGCTGTCTATTTCTCTCTTGATTTTTCTGGCCACTTGGGACTTAGAATATTATTCGTTTTGCGCTTTTCTGTAATGCTCTATTTGCTGAGATCCTTCATGACAATTATTCTATCTTGCCTTTTTGTAATAGATCCTTTAAACCAGCGGGTTGCCAGAGAATTAAGGTGTGATCCAAAAGAACAATAAAGATGCCTTTAAACTTTGTATTTATCTTGCCACATTTCTTCAAAGACAGATGTCCAGTGCCTGACTATTGGCCTTATTATGAGTTTGGCAGTCCCACCACGGGATGCCAAACTGGTGGGAGGACACCACCAACATGGCGGTGGCATCCCCCTAGCATAATAAAATGTTCCCAGCGGCCTGACCGGCGGAAACATTGTAGTACGCAGTTCCTGCCAGGCTGCCCGGTAGGAACAGTGCTACGATATTCGTCTCTGGAACCTTTAAGGGAGCTGAGGCCAATACCAAAGCAAACAGCACCTTTGGAATGCACACTGTCTGCAAAGCATCCCATAGGCATGGGCAGTGCAAGGGCCCCTCTGTGGCCCAGGCACTGGCTTTCTGCCAACCTTTTCATGTCAGGGACCCTGCCATGAGAAGGCTGGCAGAAAGCTGAGTTGTAATCAGCAAAGCATCACTGAACTCAGCGCCACCCTGGCTGAGTATAACACAGACGACCGGCAGACCATCGGGAACCAGATTCCCAGTAGAGACGGCGGTCCCCTGGTGGGTCCACCTGCCAGGGTTGTAATGTGGCAATCAGACCTCCACAGTTCAGGAGGTCCGACTGTCACTGCGAGGCTGGCGGTCCTTGGACAGCCAGCCTCATAACGAGGCCCTGTGTCTTCTGACAAGTTGCTGCTTTTTCTTTAAACATGGAGATTGGTGTTTAATTTTTGTTTCTCTGAGTGCAAAGCGAAAGGAGTTTAAAAGTGAACTATCTGATAATCTTGGTGGAGTGCATGTAGCGTGAAAGGAAAGCCTGCAGCATGACATTTTTTCTAGCAAACTTTAAATTCATGGAAAGGAACTGTACATATTTTTCGGAATATACATTTCAGACTATATTAGCAATTAAGAAAGCAAAAATGAAGCACATTCTTTTGTGATTCTGATGTGTGATAGAACTGAAGATTTAATAAGTTCAAAACAAATTAAGACACTTTTACTTGCGGAAGGTCAAATGACAAATATTCACTAAAACCCAACTTCCATACAATATTATTTCTGGGTGTATAGTTTTATCAGCAAAACTGTATGTCTGTGCAAATTTAGTGGCCATTTTAATCAAAATTGTGCTGACAGTAAATGGCAGTGTGTTACCCCACAATGCTTTAGTGGGATATTTGTGACAGTGTGCTCCAAAATGCACTGCTAGCTACATACTACACCTTTACCACTCTTCTGCTAAATACATTTTGCTACATTTTGTGTTAGCTAGGATTTTTTATAGTCCCATGCCTTCAGTAATATAACATTGGTGTCAGCACTCCCACCCTAAATATTGTTCCAGCACCACTCATGCAAAGGTGTCCCTAAGTCCAATTTTAAAACAAACCCACGCAAGTATTCCAAAAAAAGACTTTGGGTGAACCCTGCAGTATTTTTTTTATCCGTTTTTGTTTTTTTATACTTCAAAAAGCCATTTCATCAGAGAATATATGCACTGTGCATAATCATACACAATCATCCCAATTGTGCATGAGTTTCACACATAGATTGCGAAATACCAATGTAGCCTAAAGGCCAAAACATGCTGACTTTGAACCCGGAGAAATCACTAAGGGCCAGATGTACATAGCTATTTTCTGCTTGCAAACCGGGCAATTCGCAGAATAGGGCTGTGTGCAGCCTAAAAATAGCATTTTGATATGTACAAATGCTATATCTTGATCCAGTAAACTATTTATCGAATTGCAAAATAGGTTTGCGAGTCGCTACTTGGAAGGGGAGTTCCAAGCGAGTCCCTTCTAAATAGCAAGTCACAATGCTATGTATGATAGTTTTGCAACCCCATATGATAGTTTTGTGACCGTGTATGCGGTCGCAAAACAATCACAGTTACCACCTACTTAAAGTTGATGGTAACCCATTCTGAACTGAGAGGGGGGCCCCAAGGGACCCCCTTCCCCATTGACAATGGGAGCACCAAATTTTTTTGAGAGCAGGCAGTGGTTCAACAGACCACTGCTTACTTTACAAAAATGAAAAGGAAACTTTTTTTTTTTTTTTTTTGTAATGCATCCTGTTTTTCTTTAGGGAAAATGGGCTGCATTACAAAAAACCCTACTTTATTTCAAAAGCAGTTACAGACATGGTGGTCTGCTGTCCCCAGCAGGCCAACATCCCTTAAGTGCGGCCATTCCCAATGGGGTCGCAAATTGCGACCTACCTCCTGAATATTAATGAGGTAGGTAATTTGCAACCCCCATTGGGAATTGCTAGATGTGCCTGAGACACATTTGTATGTTTGATTTTGCGAGTCTCAAATTGTGATTTGTAATGAATCGCAATTAGAGACTTGCTAAATGGAATGGTTGTACATCTGGCCCTTGATCTCCAGTGCATAAAAGAAAATGAATCTGATCTTATTTAATGTGTTTCGGTGCGTATGTAAACTGCTGCAATGCCTTTCGAAAGTGTCTGCACCATATAAAACTGCAATAAACATATATGGAGTACAAAATGCACCATTGGGTCTTGTTGTAGCACAACAATAGATATGAGGCCTTACCCCATACTCTGCTGCAGATGTTTTTTTTTTGCCTTTTCTAAAGTCACTGGTATCAACACCAAGATTTGTAGAAACCTTGTGATTTTAGTGAACAGATGCTGTAGGCCAGCACCCATTCTAAAAAATATTCCCATTCCAGTGCATTTCACCAACTGCCACTTTTATGTAATTCACATCATTATAAAAAAATTCTGCTGTTACATTTAAAAAATCACCCCCTTCTCATGTCTGTTTAAGCAAAGTGGGTCGCAAAAGTCTGTTGTTCTAAAAATTGGGTTTTGGTTAATACATTTTGGGAAGCACATCTTTAAGCTATTCTGCAGATCTGGAACTCAGTTGTTGAGTGGGCCCTTTTAATTAAATTACTGTATTTGTTATATAATTTTGAATTTTTGGGAGGTGCCTTATCTCAGGGATACATACCTCATAATATAGAGGTTTAACACAATCTCTGAATAATCAAATTGTGGCTGTTCTGTTGAGGTAAAGTATTATGTTGTAAAAATGGTGGGGTCTCCCGTACCTTCACAATCAGCAGAGGGCTATTACATATTTTGTGTCTATATATAAGAAGTTAAAATTGGGAACCCAGATAAATACAACAGTGCATTCTTGCTTTCCGATTACTATGTCTTGCAAATAAGCACTAAATATTTGCTAATGAAGCTAATTGAATCCAGCAGGAATCACACTGCAGACATCATTGAGCGAGATAAAAACACTTTCATGGCTGGAAATGGAATTTTGGGACGGAATGAACCAGCAATTTGCTCTAAAATAGATGTTAAAGCTAGGAGAAACCATGAAATTAACAAGGGTGTCAATCCTTTGGACAATTGGTGGCACAACACAGAAGTAGTTTTTGGAAAAGAAAACAAACCATAACATAACAAATAGAAAAATGGGTTTTCCCAACAGTAGCTATCTGTCAATGAGTAATAAAAACTGCAGGTTTTATTTAACGCCAATCATTACTGCCAAAATGGCACTGTTCTCAACTCTGAAATAGCAACATTGGGTAGATGCCCCGTAGCCGAACCACCTCATTTCCCTAAGAAAGCTGATAGAGATTTGGAAGCAAAAGACCTTCAGATTTAGATGACCAAGGCAGGTGGACAGTGACCATGCCTTGTAAGGAACAAGCCTATCAGCCTTTTTTCAAGAAAGAAGGTCAAGCTGTAGACTCAACATTGGGCGTCCATGGAACCACACCATCTGGGGTATGTAGGAGGGGATCAGTGAGGGCTTGACTAGATATAGCCCCTCAATATTTGGCTTCATTTGTTTCGCTCAGTCAGGGTTTAAAAGAAATTGCAACTTAGATGTGTCTTATCCTTGGAACAGGGAAAATGATGCACTCCACATATTTAAAAATGTAGTATGGGTAAAAGTAGTCGGCAGCATGGAAGTACGAATGTAAAATTATATAGCTTGTGGAGGGCAGTTGGGGTAGTCAGGTTTGTTATATAGGCTGGGAAATGTCAGAGATACAGTAGTCGTCCAGGTTCTTTAATAGGAAGATGTGCTGGCTAGATGGCTTTTTTCCAACCATCCCATCTGAGCCTATAAATCTATATGTTTAACTAAACTCCACTCATGCTTGCTGTGCTGCAGCTCCTGCTGCTCAAGGGAAGGTCCACAAATAAGAACATAAACTGCAATTTTTTTACTAGCATTACATGTGCACCGTGAACCAGTATCATGACTCGATGTAGGACAGACTGTCAAAGCACAAGAATTTAGAGTACCTCTAAAAAACTTGCACCCCAAAAAGACACCTCACTGGTACGACCTTTGATGGGTGGAATGGGGACGGTGTTAAACTTTGATTTCCTGAGACAATGTGTTCCAAGATGATGTGCAAACCAGCATTTTGAAAATACAGTCCGTTAAGAAAGGACTGACTCAATAATTGATTTCAAAGGCGAAATGAAGAATTCCAAGGATTTATTACAAAACAAATCAAAAATACAGAATAATTAGGATGGATGTGCATAAAATCACTGCAATACATGCTCTAAGCAATAAGACAATACAGAATAATGGCCAAAGACAGAAATATTCTAAGACCCATGTGAACAGCAAACTCAGTAAGAAAGCAGACAGCAACACAAGTAGCATATTAGAGTCTTTTTGCTCATCTCCAAATTCAATGGTTTATATAGGAAATATTCTTAGAGGAATACATTGAAAGTGCAGATTCATCATGGTGTGAGAAAAAGAATTGTGGGTGCAGCTGGTACTCCGTTTCAACCAGATTCCACTATCATTGACATAGAGGGCAGATTTGTGTTGATATGTGGTTGGCTGGATGGTACCCCGGTAGTCTCAGGGACCATATATGCTCCCAACACAGAGCAGAGTTCCTTCTTAACCACACTCTACAGTCGTCTAGCACAGTTTGCTTATACACCTTCGATACTGGGAGGGAATTTACCTCTGTCTTCGATACGGTTCTACACAGATCATTCCCCCCTTAACACAGGCCCCAAAAAGACACAATGCCAAGCACTTTAGGAATTGGCTGCAACACTGGAACCTGCAGCACATCTGACACCATCATAACTTGCGGTCCCGGATTTACTCCATCTATTCCCCTCCTCATGACCTACATGCCCTCTTGATCATTTTCTCTCATCCTCATCCTTATGCCCTTTCTTTTCACATATGCATTAAATGGGCACACGTTCGCAGATCACAGCCTCCTCTTTGTAGGCTTTGTGTGGGGATTGGTGTATCCCTAAATCCAAAGCTGGCGCAGGTAGACTGCATTGTTGGACGATGCTCCCTTTCACACTATACTGTGAGAGAGCGTGACATACTACTTTGAACTTAATGCTGTTACTGTGTCCCCTGGTACAGCAGAATTGAAGGCCTTCAAAGTCACAATCCAAGAGCATGGTGTAAACAACATGGTGGGAGAAAGGAAAGCATTGGACACAGAGCAGGAGGGCATAGAGCACTCCCTGCTCAATCTCAAGAAGGAAGACACCTACACTGCAGACAGCACATTTGCCCTTGGGACTTCTCTTGTGTTGAAGGCCGCACTACAGGAAAGGCTGCATTGTAACAACTATGCGGCATATGTGGGAAAGATGTATGCAGATCACAACAAACCATGGGCTTTGTTAGTTGGCTGTTTAGGCTGCCAAATGGCCACAGTCCTATCACCTCTAGCGAAGTTCCACCTAATACCCTAGATCATACTCAGACTGAAATTTGCTCTGTTTTCCTGGCTCACAAGCAGATTGTAAATGCTTCACCGCAGTGTTGGTCACAAGGGAATCTGGCACACATGTTGGGTGACATTGTATTGTCGCATATTACTCCAAATCAGAGATTGGAACTGGATGCCCCTATTATTTTAAAGGAAACACAAGATGTCACTCAATTTTTGGTGATGGGCAAGACCCATAGCTCTGATGGCTTGCCTTTGGAGTTCTATCGGGCATACTTGCATCTCCTTATCCCACAGCCGCTGTGCATAAGAAGCTAGGTTGTTGGTTAATGGGAGGAAATCCAACACAAGCAACAGTCACAATCTTTGCCAGGGTGAACCACAAAAAGTCACTAAATTAGCCTGTGCTTAACCCTCAGGTAACTTGCCACAAAAGCATTTGGCTTAACTTAGAGACATTGTGTAAAGTATTTATCCAGCACACTAACAGCAATAAAGCGAAAACACAACACAAAAAATCACACACCAATTTAGAAAAATTGAACACAATTTAACATTTATTCAATACCAAAACTACAAAAATACAATCAGTAGAACCAGAGATGTAAAATTTCAAAGATTTAAGGTAAGTATAGTGCCTAGAAGCACAAAGCCTCACTTGCAGTTATCTGGTCATGGGAGACGCACACACATACAGGTCGACTGCCAAGGACCATGAGCCGGATACAGAGACCAGGGTAGTCCTGCTGAAGAAGTTACTTTCTAAAGTCCACATTAGGAGTTCAGTTCACAGAGGGGGAGGAGGACTCGAGGAGCAGGGTAACTGTCACCAATGGGCTTTGCTATAGTTTGAAGAGCAGGCTAGGCATTGCAGACAATTGTTGCTGTAGCATGAAGATCCTGTTGGGTATCACGGACGGTCATTGCTGAAGATTTGTGTTGGTGGTCACAGCAGCCTGTTGATGCCGTAGCATGTAGTGTAGATCTTGCATTGCCGGTCATCGCTGGAGGTCGTTGTAGCGTGAAGAGTCAGGTTCACCGGAGCTTCAGGTCAGCGGTTGGGTATGCGACTAAATCTTGGTGTGAAGTAATCCATTGGTGGTCAGGAAGAGCTCAAAACTTCAGGATTTTGCATTTCTGTTCTGAGTCAGATGAGTGCAATATAATGCCACCCAAGGGTCCAGGACCTGGGGAGGAACCTCTTGGGGATCAGGGACTCACTCTTGCAGAGGCCAGCAGGTCTTAGACAGTTCCAGTTTTAGGTCTAGTTGCAGGTCCAGGCAGCAGGTCAGCTGGGCAGGCACAGTGAGGCCTCTGGAGCTTGTTATGTCCCTGTAGCTCTGAACAGGAGGTCAGTCAGATGATCCTTGAAGTCAGGGAGCAGGTCCAGTCTTCCTTCTTAGGAAGGAGGGAAGGCCTCAAGAAGCAGGCTGTCCTTCTTCTATTGTATGCAGATTTCCAGGTGGGTATTGAAGAGTGGGTCCAAGGGTCCTATTTCTATACCTGCTGCACTCAAGTAGGAGAAGTTTCCGAAGATTTCCCCATACAGGGGTGTCTGAAATTTCCTGCCTCCCTACCTTGGTCCCAGTGTGACTGGGGACACAATAGGCCAGTATGAAGTCCCTTGTGAGTGTGCTGGACCAGTGCCTTTAAAGTGCTAAGTGGTAGGTGACAACACTGCACCCCAACCATAAGGCTAGAAAGGCCCATCCTGTCAACACCTAGACCCTCTATTGTGATACTGTCTAGGAGGAATACACAAAGGCCCACTGCAAACTTCAACTAGTCATGTGACCCAGATTGCAGGCACCTGTCAGGACAAGAAAATCCCAACTTTCTATAAGTGTCATTTTCATAATTGGGACTTAAAATCCAATGTTATAATTAAAATTCAGACACCAAACATGATGTTCATATATGCTCCCAATGAAAAGTGATCACTTAATAAATGTTAGAAGGTAACCCAGTGTTATCCTACAGGAGACGTAGGCCTTGCAATAGTTAAAAACAGATTTGAGAGTTTTTCTCTACAAGGAAATAATGTAAATCTTAAAAGTGCATGTCCACCTTTTTTAATTCAATGCATCCTGCCCTATGGGCTATTTCAGGCCTACCCTAGGGTTGACTTACATGTATAAAAAAAGAAGGTTTAGTCCTGGCAAAAGGTTCATTTTTCCAGGTCGAAATGGCAGCTAAAAACTGCACACACAAGCTGCTATGGCAGGCTAAGACATGTTTTTAAGGAGCTGCTTAATTGGGTGAAACAATAAGTGCTGGCCCAGAAGTATCATTTATTTTACATATAGCACCACTTTACCATGAACTTACAAGTAAATTTAATGTGACAATTGGGTGTAAGCCAATTTTATCTTGTTTAAAAAACAGAGCACAGGCAGTTCAGCACTGGTGAGCAATGAAAGAGTGTGTAGAGCCCTAAGGCCAACAAAACATATTCAGCAAAACAGAAGGTGTGAATGCAAAACGTTTGGGGGAAGACTACCCTAAAGCTGACAGGTCTAACACTGCAGCTTTACCAGACAGCCTTGGCTGAGCTTACCCTGCCTCCCTCACTTCAAGAAGCACATCCACTCTCTATACTCAAGCTGGGCAAATAGCCTACTGGCTTCTCTTCCTATTCATATCCTCCCTGAATACTGATTATAAAATACTTAGCAAGATCCTAGCTGATCACTTATGCCCCATCTACTTATTCATCTGGATGAGATTGGTTTAATTCCAGGTAGAAGTACCTTGCTTATTTTCAGTAGAATTTATTGTATTATTGAAGTTCCACCCAGATTTGAACTCCAATTGGCATGCTTGGTCTTAGATCTCAAAAAAGTATTTGACTCTTTAGACAGGACATATCTATTTGCGATGGTTTGAAGATTTGGCCTTGGGAACCACTTTTCAGAACCAATCAAACTGCTTTACCTGAACCCATCAGCAAGAGTTCACACTGGGCGCCTGATTTCTGATCTGCTTTAAATCCAGCGTGGTACTAGTCAGAGCTGTCACACAATGACTGACCATTTGCCTCCCCTCAAAACTACAGTCAAATAGTATCATTATTACTTTTCTTCTCTTCTTTATAACTTTTTCATCTTTTTTACCACATAATTGTTAAACAGATTCACAACATTTATAAATCATTTGACCATTATTGCATTAACTAATATTTGGATTTTGCTTCATACCCTGCCAACAACCAATCATACTACATATATTCCACTCAAACCATAATAAAACCAAACAACTATCCCAATATCTGAATCATTTCCATCCACGGTATTTGACAAGAAATCCAATTGTATTCTTTTTTGTGTTATAACATCTAATAATTGCAAGAACTGTTATTATTCATTCAAATAGTATTATGGAATAACTCTTTGGTTGCATACATATACATTATTTCATATAGCTTTAATTTTATTGTAATAAACCAGTGGTCATTGTTCAATCTTTATTACATATTGGGTCCATGCTGACGAACGTTTCGGTGACACTACCAATTTACAGTCCATCTTCCTCAGGACATGGATTGTCAAATTAAAATCCTTCACTGGCAGGGAAAACAGCCTTCAAGTATGAACATAAATCACAATAAATGTACATAGCCACCATTAAGAATACACAGCACAGCATTGTTGCATACTGAACTCCATACCAACTTGGATTTCCATCTCAAAATCAAATAAATACCAACAATTAGGACAAGCAAAACACCAAGGCCCATATATGTACTTTTTGATGCAAAACTGCGCAAAAGCAGTTTTGCATCAAAAACCTTAGCGCTGTCTAGCACTATTTTTTAGCGCCGCCTGGGCGTTATATTTATACCTTGTCGCAAGACGGCGCTGTAAAATGCTTAGGGGGTTATTCCAACTTTGGAGGAGGTGGTAATCCGTCCCAAATTTGACGGATTTACCACCAGCCGTATTACGAGTTCCATAGGATATAATGGACTCGTAATACGGCTGGTGGTATATCCGTCACTTTACCGTCACTTTTGGGACGGATTACCACTTCCTCCAAAGTTGGAATAACCCCCTTAGAGTCTTATTTTTTACATTAACCATTGCGCCTTGTAGTAAGGCAAAATGATGTTAACGCTGCAAAAATTACTGTAACCTGTTTTACGGCACATACATTTGTTGCAAAATGGATATGCACCATTTTTAACGCATTACCGTCAACATCAGATGCTAATACAGAAAACAGTACAAAGGACAGGCAAATTGGACCCAGTAAACCAGGAGATACCTCAAGGAGACCCCAGTTGTCAGGAATCCCCAATGTGCCTCCGTTGTTATCTGTCAGCATTCCCAGGGATTAGGGTTAAATCATATCTCTGTTTTTGGTTAAACCTTCATGTTTCTAAGTAAACATAATGTGCTGTGTTACACAATTGGTTTTATCAATGCTTGTTTTACCAATGCTTGTTTGCTAATGTGAGCAGGTATAGACATGTGCTCTACTTGAGTGTGGTGTAGGCATGTGCTTCTAATTGGATGTGGTAAATCATCCACATGTGGAAACTCAACTGCTTTCCTGATTGGCTATGAATAGCAGAGTGAAGAATGCCTCCCTGCTTGATCTCAGCATCTGAATTGGCAGTCCAGCACCTGCTGTCATCCTCGTATTCAGGACGTTTGAGGCAATTCTTTTCTTTCATTCCTGTACCAGCTGACACCAGGCATTCCTCCAGCACTCCGGAAAAGACTACAGCTAAGTGACTAGTACTCTCAAAGGAGTTTGTTCTTTGAGCGCCGTGCTTTCCTAGAACAGCTGGTGTATTTCAGACCTCGTATTTTGGCAGAGTGCTTATCTTGAAGAGTCAAATGAATTTCTGAACATTCTACATTATTATTGTAGTTACTTGCCTAAATGTGCTTCAGGAAATCTGCTGGAGCTCAAGTACTACCAAAAGTGACAGTGCAATTTTAAAAGAGCATTTACGTGACTTTTCTTTCTCTAATAGCATAACTCTTGGATTTAAATTGTGTCATTCATGCCTGTGTTTCAGGGTTGAGGAATTTGCTTTTGAAGGGTTTTTCACACACACAGTGAAACCAAACCAAACTGTGCCACCCTACCTGTTTAAACCCAGAGTGGACATTTGTATTTCTTGAATTGTTTTTGTTCCTTTTAGTTTAACCCTGTGCATGCAGGAAAGTTATATGTGATATAATTAATGCAGTACTTATTGTTATGATACTCAGTTTGTGTTTTTGGTAATGCAGTGTTAGTAATTGTGCCAACAGTTATTATTATGCAAGAAAAGTGCTGGAGCATCCCGGTGTTCTTCTACCGCTCCCGTGCCCATATCAGAAAGAGAGATTCAGTTTCAAGGAAGTTGAGTGTACTAACTCTACTATCACTTTGTCAACAGCAACCTGCCCCCTGAAGATACAGGGTGTCCGGTTGGACCGGCAAGACGTGGCAGTGTTTTGTTTCTTTCTCTTCCACTCCCCCTTTCCTTTTGGGACACCTGCCGGGGTTTCTGTGTCCACCAGGAAGTGCCGAGAGGTGTTCCAAGAGGTGGGGGGGGCATACCATCACCCCTGCAGACATCCTGCTTTTCAGGTGAATGGCCCGTCTCTACAACAGTCAACCAGGAACCAGCCAGGAGGACATTACAAGTCCCAGGGGATGGAGAAGAAAAAGAGAAAGTGTTTTTTTCAGTGCGGAGGAGCATGAAATACTTGTGAGAGAAGTGACGGAGCACCAACAACAACTCTTTGTCACCCCCAAATTGCCAATTGGAAGGAGAGAGGCAATCTGGCAGCAGACTGTTGACAAGATTAACAGTATGGCAGAGGTGATGAGAACCATAACCAAGTGCAAGAAATGCTGGCATGATTGCAAACGAAGGACGAAGGAGAAAATGGCAAGGAACAGAAAGGCAGCACTGCAAACTGGAGGTGGTAGTCCAGCACCACAAGAGGACCTGGACAGGATGGAGGAGATGGTTGCAGCGGACATCCTGGAGGAACTGGTCACTGGAATCACAGGACAGCGCAGACTACCAAGAAACACCACAAATGCAGGGTAAGTTGCATGGGGGAAAATAATGCTAAATTGTCAAGTGCAAGAAGGGGGGGCACATAGGACACATTCAATTAATGTCAAAGGAGTGCAGAGGGACAAAATGCACATGAAGCAAGTTGCACCATGCAGACGTCAGCTACACATGTAACTACGCCTTGGTCGTGCCATGCACCACAACACACACACAACCTGCACATATGTCAATCACCAGGGCTAAATACCTACATGTACATATGCAGCACATAGGATGGAAGGCATGTCTAATTACTGTGCCTCTGGTTGTGTCATCACAGCATCCCTTGCATTTAGTCAAATAAACCCTACCAACATGCCAAGACAACAAAGGCTAGGAAGTCAGTCAATACCATTCCTGGGGTTACGTCATGGTGGTGTCCCTTTCAGTAACACCTTGCAACTGCCTTGCCTTATTGCCCAAACACATCTTGCAGCACACAATTAATTGCAAACGTTCCCAACAGTACCCAGACATGTGCCTGTAACACCACCACCCCGCACATTAACAACACATCCACCTAAGGCAACCACCACTCCATCATGAAGTAAGGATGTCCCCTGGGTGCAGGGAAAAATAATATGGGCATGTGCTGGGGGAATAGCAGGGTGATCCTGTATCACAGGAAACATGCCACTACCCAGAGCAACTAAACTGGTGTAGCGTGGAGCAACACATTTTGATGCTGATCAGAACTGTGCCACTACAGAAAATATGTACTACAGGTTGCAAACTGTAGGTCACAACAAATACAGGTTGAGAGCACAACTACTCTGACACAACCATGTGAGACATATAGGAATGGGGAAATAATCACACACATACGACACATGGGCCCTCATTACGACCTTGGTGGGCGGCTTCAGCCGCCAGCCAAGATCGGACCGTCGGACGGCCGCCAATGCCGCCGCACTCCCGCCGCGGCCATTTGGAGATCCCCGCTGGGCCGGCGGGCGGAAACCTGGTTTCCGCCCACCGGGCCAGCGGGGATCTCGGCCGCAACACAGGAGCCGGCTCAAAATGGAGACGGCGGTGTTGCGGCTGTGCGATGGGTGCAGTTGCACCCGTCGCGCTTTTCACTGTCTGCTATGCAGACAGTGAAAAGCTCCATGGGGCCCTGTCAGGGGGCCCCGAGACTCCCCTTTCCGCCAGCCTTTTCCTGGCGGTTCAAACCGCCAGGAAAAGGCTGGCGGGAGGGGAACTCGTAATCCCTTGGGCAGCAACCGCCGGGGCAAATGTGGCGGAATACCGCCAGTACCGGCGGTGCGACCGCGGCGCTTCCGCCGCGGTCGTAATACCCCAGGAAGCACTGCCAGCCTGTTGGCGGTGCTTCCGTCATTTTAGCCCTGGCAGTCTCGTACCACCAGGGTCAAAATGACCCCCCTGGTGTATAACTGTGAACATAATGGTGTACGATTGCACATTAACGTGCAGGGGATGGTGCGTGGGCAAGTCTGGTGTTGGTAAGACTGCCAATACAGGGTACCCTTTGCGGTTGGCGTACCCTTTGCGGTTGGCAGTATGAGTCACACTTTGGGATGGCGGGCAGAAATCTGTCTGCTCATAGTAGCTCCTTGGGGCACTTCGCACATCTTTGTTGATGGATCAAATAGAGTAAGTGCCAGTCCTGGGGTGCATTGGGTGTGACAGGACACACTGCTCATCACCACCAACCTTTGCATGGGGGTTTCACTGTCATGCAAAGGCTGGTGGAAAAGCGGGAACATACCTGGAGGGTAGCGCTGATCATAATACTGGTGTCACAAGACAGGTGGCATTGCCAGTCTGTAAGTTGCCAGTGTCAGGCCATTGGCCCATGGGGCATTTCCCAAGGAGAACATGTGCCACTACCACCTGGCTGTGGGGGGTGTCATATAGACAATGGCAGTCAGGTGGTCATAGGACTGCCGGACTTGTAATGAGGGTCCATGTATGCACCAGTATGACTACCTGCAAAATCGCCATCAAACTAGCTTGAGGCCCTGACCTAAGTTCAACTCCAGTTAACTGGCTATGTCCATAAACTAATTTACCATCAGGCACTGTCATATAGAAAATGATGTACACAGCAACAAATGATACCCATTCTGGCCATCCCTGGGTCCACTCCTGTGCGTGTGTCAATTTAGCTGCACTGCCATTATGCTGCATCTCTTGCATCATAGTGGAAGGATGGCTGTATTGAGGGGGAGATCATAGTTGTGTATGAAGGAGCACCTTCCAGCACAGACAGAAGAGGAAATGGAAATATGATAGGTCCATGTGTGCTGTGCAATGTAGCACACATACACATACATCAACATGAGATGTTATCAAAGGAAACAGCAGCACAGTGTCTTGGCAATGCCCTAATGGCCTGGGGTGGTGTAAGGTTTCAGTACCGCCCATGTGTATGTGAAACATGTAAGACTGGGACTGGGGCATATTGCAATGTGTGTTGCTGTGGTTTGACCACTGCAACACCCATTGCAAGGCCCTGCCATGCAAATGGATGCATATGGAAGGTCCACAATAACAAGGTAGTTTCAAGCCACCAAAAGAATTTACATCACACCTAGTAGATATGACGCAGCCAAGTGCGCCACCTGAGCTTCCCCTCATGTGACACTCAGGTGGGGCAAAGGGCTGGTAGACTGCAACCATGATGTACAGGAACAATGTTTGGGAAGTAAGATGACAATGAGCCTCCAATAGAAAGTCAGTGACGTGACATGTCAACTGTCACAACACAGAAAGATTGCTTTTACACCATCTCATTGCAGAGGATGATGGCTCTTGTGCTGATCAGCCTCTCCTGGAGTACCCTGATGACCTGGATGACCAGCTGACAACCATCAGCCAAGTGACACTCCCGGAAGTCCTGGTATCCCTCCAGACACCACCTCTAGCCACAAGGAGGACAAATAATGTAGCAGCCATTCCAGATGCTCCACCTAACACTCCAATAGTACGACCGGCCAGCACAGACACAGCTGAGGACTATGAGGACCCAGGGACCAGCTTTGAGAGGACAGTGGTAGGAGTCCAGCGGGATCTGGCCAAGCAGGTACGTGTGGGGATGGAGACTGTGGCAGCCAGCCTAGAGGGTATGCGCACATGTCTCGTTACGGTCAATGAACACATTGCAGCCAAATGAGGCACACATTCCATACTGCATGGAGTCCAGCAGTGTCTGAGGGACATAGCTGCTGCCATGCGGGAGATGCCACAACAAATGCCCTCCCAAACTGGCAGCAGCGTGATTGAGAAGAAGCTGGACTCCATACACTCGGAAGTGGCCTCACTCAAGGCAGACATGGCTGCCTACCACCAGGATGTTACTGCTATCCTTAAAAATCAGCAGCTCCTCCTTGCTGCAGTGATGCCATATGGTGTTCCACAAATGGCAGCTGCCGGGAATTGGGATTTTGCATCTCCAACCACTGAAGTGTGTGCAGCCCTCTCTACCTCCCCACCACCATCATCAAGGGCAGAGGAGACACCTCACACATCAGACGTTGAAGATGTGGAACCGATCATCTTCACTTGTAAGAGTTCCCCGTAGCAGCAGCCCATGCCACATGGGCAGTGTTCTCCTTTGTCCTGTGATTGAGATCATGCCAGTGTTAGCACAGTTGGATAGGTGCACTCTTCACCCACACAATGTTGACCTGTCTGCTATGGACTGTCATTGTCTCTCACTTACCAATTGGCAATTATTGTTCCTCCGCACTTATCGATACTTCACCCAAGCATGTCCCATGACATGTCCCTCAACCATGGACTTGTGTTGTGTCACGATTTTATGGATTTCACAAATGGCGTCACTGCCCTGGACATTGTTAATATTGCACTATGACACTTGTAAATAAACACCTCCTACACAAACAGCATGTCTTTGTGTATAGTGATACATCTACTACGCTTAGTAATTGTGATGTGTGTAACCATGTCATTAGTCACAGAGTGCCAGTAGAAGTGCAGGATTTTGTGGCACATACCTACACACAAGGTCCCAACGTGACTAATGTTAATGCTGGTCTCATCCCCTACAAGCAATTCACTGAGTATGTCACAAATGAAGAACACTTGTATGCTTCACTCACTACATACAGCAGGAATGGCTGTAAAACAATTCTTGGGCAATATCGTCAGCTGGGAGTACCAGTAGAACACATTGGTGTGATACAGAGGTACCTAACCTCATTAGTGATTGCCACTGGTCAGTTCTGCAGGATAGAGTTCAAATTTCGGCTGTTGTCAGATGTGCTACAGTTCCCCCATTCCTACACAGAACCCCAACACTGACAGCTGAAGCACCACACCTACCTGTCCAATACAAAGTAAACATAGTAACCTTGAATGGTGGTTACACTCGATGGCAAATGCATGGACAAGTAGATGTGTTGTTGCTGCCAATGTGACAGCTCAGTTGTCAATAGGTGATGCACATGTCAAGGGAGGTATTCAGAGGCAGGAGGAATCCCTAGGCCAATAACACAATTTGCACTCTGCACTCATGTGAAGACCCTGAAACTCAAGCATTTAACACAAAATGTACAGGAGTATGCAAAAATGTTTATTAAAAGTGTAACTAAACTACAAACATTAATAAAACCTACCCTATCCTAAACTAACCTATTCTAACTATACGTAACCAACAACTAAAGCTAGCTACCCTATGCTAAACTTAACTAACACATTTAACACCACACTCTAAACAGTGGCCCCCACCCCCTTAAGTTACAAGGGACATGCAGGACAACATATACTAATACTACACATATACTAACTAAATCTAAAAACTATATATTTTTTTTGATTTTTTTAATGTTTTTTTTTACATTTTCATTATAGAAAACACATAGATACTCCAACATGACTCCTCGGCTACCAACCCACCAATTAACACATAATAAGTAAAAAACCCACCCCCAAAAAAATACTTATATCTAATCTACATACCTACACTAACCTAACAGTAACCCCCTAAAGCCCACAATAAAACATAATTTAAAATCAGAAAGGAGGGGACAGAACTTGGAGGTGGCAGTTCACAGATCACTCAAAGTTTGGCCTTCTTTAGTTTTTTCTTTAAGAATTTCAACCTCTTGGTGTTTGCAGCCACCTCCTTCTCCAAACTGTCCAAATGTTTTAGTACCAGCGAAACGTCCCTCTGCAGATCCTGAGGCAATTGTGTGTCCAAGGCAGCAGGTGGTGTGGGCTGTTGCACTGATGTTGATGCAGTTGCAGCCGATGTTGTGGGTGTGGTGCCAGCTGTGCCCCCCTGCACTGCTGAGGAGCTGGGTGTCTGCTGTGCCTTCTTAGCAAGTGTGGGAACCCCTTGTGGGAATGCCCGCCATTTCCCTGTTACCCTCTCTGCACAGTAGCAGCGAGCTATTTGTCTGAACCCAAACTCACTGCCCTCTTGTGAAACGCACGCAGCTCATCATTGGTCATGTTGGCAGCTGTGAAATGGAGACAGGCAACCATCAGTGTCAGCATTGTGTGGAGTTTGTACAGATTAGTATCTTACACTGCTAAATCTAATTACACATGCACTCCAACTCACATTCCAGAAAAGAAAATGACCTTGATAAATGTAACAACACCGCTGCCATAGCATCATATTTTTGACACTAAAGCGAAGCACTCTATCATTCTTAGTCACATATGGCCCTACACGTGGATTGTCACCACCTTGTGTACACAATGCTGGCCATTGTGCACCATGTGCCTCACAAGATGTGACCCTCTGGTGGTGCATGGGGATCTTTTAAATGTGCCATAATGTCGCCATCCAGCTTACTTTGATATCTGATCATTGGACAGCTTATCGCATCTGGCATTGTATTCAACACACATGACTCACTCACACCAAGCCCTGGATAACTTCACAGGACACAAATCATCACACTTACTGGATAAATCTGGGTCTTCAAAACACTCCACTTTGCCAATCGTGTGGGTGGCAGGTCCACCTGTAAGACATGAATGGTAAACAATGCTTAGTGTCAAATCATAGTCACTGCGAGTGGACAACAAATTTCAGTGTAAACTAGTTGAGAGGAGTGAGCTAGTTATCCTAGTGGAAAACAGTGCAACAGACACAACACCACTATATCACAATGACACAGACACTCAGGTGAGTTAGAGCCACACATCTGAACACTGACATTGGGCCAGAGACTAATTTACTGCTACACCCTGCAACATCCATATATGGGCCACCTATGTAGGATGGAACAACATGGTATGAGGGGGAGTTGTATAATAAAACATAACACTACCCTGGCGCTTTGCAAGACTTATAACTCAGGTTCTCAAGCTTGTCCTGCAAGGCACCCAGAGGCGCTTTGTGATAGACATGCCGCTCAATTTTAAGTCTGCAATGATCATGCGTTGATTAATCCATGAATGATGTGGCAAAGTTGTCTAATGGTATCAAATGTCCCATAGTCATTGCACCCTAAGGTGGGAAAATCCCCTTTGCTAACATAATGGCTGCGGCAGCGGTCATGTGCGTGAAACGTTGACAAAGTTGAGTAATGCATGCATTGTGCCACTTTGTTGACACAATCCAGGGAAAATATGGTAGGCTGGCGGTGCCTTGTTGTTTCATACATGACACTATGTCGGGGCACAGGTGTCGCTATGGCCTCTGAAATGTGTGCATTTGCGAAGGTTGTGCAGGACTCATCAGACATCTGACCTGCATTGGTATCATTGTAGGACATGTGAACTACAGGCCTATGTATGACATTCATTCTGGTTGCATACAACCTGTCCACAAGCATTGCTTGCTGCACTTCAACTCATCTGCTACTGTCATTCAAGAGCAGGGAACAGTAAATAGTATGCCAATGGGAGACTCACCAACAGGTCTCAATCCCAAAGTGATAGAGTAGATCCTGCTCCCTGGCCACCAGATCTGCCCAGCGATGCTTTAGCTGGTGCTCATTTTTGCCGGTCCTGTATACTCTCCTCAGGTGGTGGAGCACTTTGCCCCACCGCAGCTGCCTGGCCTCTGTCCGGTATCTGAGGATGACCCGGCCACCCATCTCAAGCATTATTGGCAGGTAGTCGGATACCAGCCATACAAATCCACCTATCTCATCCTCTGACATCCTGGTCATCCTCCCCCTTCCAGACATGTCAAATTATGGTCAGAGTTGACCCCAAATCAAAGAAAGAAAAAATAAACTGAAACTTAACCCCACTAACTTATCACAACTATCCCAAACGAGTAACAACCCCGGACAGACACCCCATTGTACAAATACAAACCAAGACAAAAACTACACAAAAGCACAACTACTGGGACAAAATGCACACAAAATACAACAGGACACAAAAGAAAGGACACCACAAACCTCAAGACACAACCAAGACCTAACCACCAGCTCCAAAACACAACCACACAGTCACAAAGCCACAGACTGTAAAGAGGAAGTGAAACTACACCCATTGTACCATGCTTGTAGACAGGATTTCCTATTACATCACTTCCTGTCCCCATGCATAACCGTTTTCAGTTATGTGTGCATTCATTTGACATTTGCGTAGGTTTATTTAGACGCATAACGCACGTGCAACATTTACATTGACGCATGGCGGTTATACGTCGATTTCCCAGAAGGCTGCAATAAGAGGAGTGCAAAGGTAAAATTCACGCTAAGGGCCCTTGTGTCATTGTCTTTGCATTTGTGGATGCTTTAGATGCATTTGCTTTAGATATTTTTTGACTCATTTCCTAATTGCGTGGGTTTTTTTGCATTGTCCTTAGGTGCACCCTGAATCAACATAGATATGACATGGGCTGTGCTGCAGTGTGGCATATTGGGTATGGCCACATGTGGTAGTCCGTGCAATAATGTAGTAAGGGTGTGATTGGTCTGTTCCACCAATGTGTGTGTTACGGAGTCAACAACATGAAATTGTTCCATGGTGTGCATATGTATGCATTTGTGACAACGGTGTATCCACATATGTTTTGCATTCAGTACAATGCAATACTTGTAATATTTGCTTATGTATTGTGAATTGGTATGTGATGTTGTCATACAGAGCATACTATTGTGGAGATGCATACGCAGGTCAGGCATTGTTGATGATGGGCAAACTATTGCTACCAAGGAAATGTGACTAGACATCTGTCTCCATATTTGGAGTTAGAGTTTATGGAGAGCTGTGTGAAGATGAAATATTTGACTGACGTGTACATCTTTGGTACATAGTGTGTGTGACACACTCTGCCTACATTCCCCCCAGAATATGGTAGGATCACATATTTAGGATTTCAATCATTGCATTTACCAATGGTTGTTGCTTTTTGTAAGGATGGTCCTGCTGCCCTAAAATTCATACGTTCACATCCATACTAAAGTGCATACCACCAATTTGGCCGTGCAATGAGTGAGGTCATGTTTACCCTGTGTCAAGCTTGTGCCCCATGGCAGTGGTAGGACATATTACCATGGATAGACTGTGCAGGCTCAACTTCTTCCATTGGTTACAATCCCTGAGAAACTCATGATGACCATAGTTACCAATTATGTCCCCCCCTCATCACACATGTTCCATGCAACCATTGCCACTCTTACACTGAGTTGTGACAGTGTTCAGTTCCAACTTGACTTAATTTCCATTTTTCAACATCCCCAACCTCAGGTGTGGGCCCCTTGTGTACATTCTATTGGGACATAATGTGGTTGGGTGTGATGAGCTATTGATTAGCAGGTTGGTAATGTGAATGTACAATATGTGTTGTGGTCCATGGATTGTGTCCTTCTGTTGTCACATACCAGTGATCAGGCTGTAAGTGATGTGTGTGATGGTGGCAGTACACTGTTACACATCACATATGATGCCACTACTTCACTTGTCAGATTAGTAACTGTTACATACTCTTTGAGGTAAAACTCACATTCATACAGTATATGTAGTGGAGATTGAATGGACCAAAACAGGATTGGTTGTATGTGTGAAGTGTTTATTTACATATTGAACATGGTGATTTCAGTGATTTTTATGTAAATAAGTTCTAGACAATTTTCTGTCTCCGGCTTACCCCAGCAGCTGTGTTGTGTTGTTCCCCTTCCATATTGTCAGCACTATCCTCCTACTTAAGCAGGTCAGCCACGTGGTCATACATTGGAACGTTCATTCGCACACATATGTTGTGCAGGATGGCACATGTCAGGATGATTTTACGCACAATGTGCAGGGCATAAGGGAGGCTGCCTCCTGTTGGGTCCAGGCATCTGAATCTTGATGTCAGTATGCCAACTGACCTTTCCACAACATTGCGTGTCTGACGGTGTCTCTCATTGTATGAACGCTCTGCTGCTGTGTTTGGGTTTGCAAAATGAGGGCATCACCCACGGCTCTATGCCACAACCCTGATCTGCTGCAAAAGATAAAAGATGTAAGTTTTTGTTAAGGCTTGCAACAGGTTTCTCATGTAGCATGGCAGTTGTTATTTGGGGTTGGCTGTGACTCATACATGTTTGTGGTATGGTGTGAGTTCCTGGCCTTGTGCTAAGTTTTAATGGCACTATGTTGTTTGACATGACAATCTTGGTTATTGGCTCAAGGACCTGGGTCTTATCATTGGAATTCCTGGCTGATGCTCAGTTTGTATGTACCATGTGTTGTGTAGTGCAGCTTTGTAGCAGTGTGCTATCAGTAGAGGGGACATGACACATCCTCACGACACAGTGGGGGTCAGATGTGGTGTGAACACGGTAGCCCTATAGAGCCTGGACATCCCAGCCATCGCGACATGTGTCATTTCAGATGAAGTGCAACACTTAGGCCCATTTTACTGAGTAGGTGACAGTGCACAACACAGCTCCAACATTGGCAGCGCTGGGCTGCATTGTTTTCACTATGCAGGAATGCACCATGTGTGATATGTTACTAGGCAACCCTTTGTTGTCCCCTGTGCCGGTGCCTAATATGCAGCCTTGCACCAACACTGCCAACCTTGCACTTGGCTAGCTGCCCTGTGGAGGTGGACGTATCAGTGCAGGAAGGGACACCTTCCTATACGTGTACTGTTTTCATGGCTGATTGGCTCTTTCTCTGTGTGCAGCAGTATGCAGCATGCATAGGTGGCACATTCATATGAGGTCAAATGACAGTCTATTTCATTATTGCAACCTGCAAACTGCATCCCTGGGGTGGTGTGTGACGTTGGCACTGCCTCAGGTTTTAGATGACACCTACATCTGAGTCAGCGTCATCATGCTATGTATCTTGTGGTGACACACCTACGGCAACACACATTGCATGCCCCTTCCATGCAAAGTGCAGCATGAGAGGTGGCCCTATTTCCAAATGTGGCTTCAAGTCGCAAAAGAGTGGTCATCTGCCAACTTGTACATACAGTGCATGCCATGACAATGGCACTAGAAGCTCTTACATATGTCCCTTTGTGATCTTGAGTGGCAGCTGATGGTTTCTGCCAGCTATCAGGTGTCCAAGGATGTGTTACCCATTGTTTCTGGATAATCTACATTACTACCAGTGTCTCTCTTATCTTCCAATACATGAATCATCATTCATACTGTCAACACATGCACAGTGCAGGCTATAGGATGGGGCTCATCTACTTTGCAAATGTGTCCCTTTACACAGTGCATGTAAGGTCAGTGATGTCCTAAATACTCCTACAGGGTTCCACTATTACAATAATTATCTGCACTGTCTAGCAGTGACTCTGTCCCATGGTGGGCCTTTTATTGTTTACGGTACAGACATGATGGTTTTGTGGTTCAGTAAGTGGTGCATGTGAGGTGGCACTACAGTTGGTGTGGTGCCACTTCTCACAAATCTGCACATGCTATGTGATGGCCAATATATATAATTCCTATGTGTGTGACCCAATGCATCAGGCAGATGTATATGCACACTACAGACTACAGGTAAGACAGGTATGTGTTGATGAGATGTAGTTGGTATTGGAACCAGTTGTCTGGCATTGGATGTGTGTTCTGGCAGAGACTTTCACAGCATGAATTAAGGGATCTTTGCCTATGTGTGACGTTTGTTACATGAGCATGGTGTATGCCATTGACATTGCTGTGCTATTCTTTGTATGGTGGAATGTGTGTGTGTGAAGTGGATGTAGTGGCCAACCTGTCGGCACTTGTAGTGGTTTGTGGACACCTTGTGTTAGCAAAGGGTACATATCTCCACCTGTCCTCCATGTGGTGTGCCTGTCAAGTTGTGGGTGTGTTACGTACATGTGGATGTATGTGTTTGTGCTGTGCACTGATTGTGCTGCACTGCAGCATGATGCATATGTATTGTTACCTGCACATCTGTGTAACACTGGCCATGTGTTTTTGGAGTGGTGTATGTCTTGTGTCGCCTACAGGGTTGGTATGTTGTATGTATATTGCTAGGTTTGTTGATTTACCCACAAGTAGTCCATTGCCATATTGACCATCCTGGAATTGTTCATTGATCAAGCTGTGCCTGAACATGTAGGTGTCATGGACGCTACCAGGATACTTTGCTAAAATGTTTGTAAATAGTCCACGGTGGTCCACTATGGCCTGTACATTTATGGAATGCGTATGCTTCCTATTTCGGTATAAATGTTCTGTTGCTGCAGGTGGGACAAGTCGGAGATGGGTGCAGTCCATTGCACCCAGCACATGTGGGAAGCCAGCAAATTGGTAAAATCCCTGTTTTATCTCCTGCTGCATTTGCTGGGTGTTAGGGAAGCAGATGTGGTGGGGTGTCAGAGAGATGATTGTGTCTAACACCTTTGGCAGGAAGACTGAGAAAGAGGGCTGTGACACACCAGCAACCAGTGCACCTGTTATCTGGAATGAGCCACTTTCCAGCATATGGAGGACAGGTAGCAGCTTTGTGACAGTTGGTATATTGTGTAGTGTCTGCAGGCTGGCTGTGATTTGTGGCTCAATGTGGTGCAGCAGGTGTAGCCTGGCTTACCGGTTCAGTCGGTATGTCCTAATAAGGTCTTGTTCACTGAGGCCAAGGAGGTTTGTCCTGTTCCTGAATATCCTCTCCTGCCCTTTGTGTTGCTGTTGTGGTGGTTGTGGTTGCTACAGTAGTGGTGGTGGTTGCTGCGTCATCTCCCGAGCTGGAGCAGTAGCATTTCCATTTTGTCCTGTGGGTTGCCGATGTTGTTTCTGTGTGTTCTCCTTAAGTAGTAGTGACCATTTTAACACATGGTCTGACCCAGGCATTAAACTTTTACGCAAATTGGGGTTAACGTCATTTTTTGGGTCTGCTTCCCACCCATGCATCATTTTTGCACGGTTAACTCCAATATTTTTATGCTAGATGGGTCTAACGTCAAAATATAAATATAGAGTTAACTTTGCACTGAATTAGCATTAAAAAAATGACGCTAATTCAGCTTAACCAGAGTATAAATATGCCCCCAAGTGATTGTACCTCATCACCCACAGTGCACAATTCCTATCTCGCAAGTCCACTGAAAATACCTTATGGCCCTTGTAACCGTAACATTACAAAAACACATTACAAACACCCATCCACTACCTGTGACCTATGTCTACATCCATTTAATCATGCAATATACTCATGGTGATCTCAAGTGGAAGGTATAAACATCTCTGTACCCAAAGGCCTATGCATAACGACATACAGACCTGGCGTCCCATGCCCAAGATTCTGTAAGCAGGGACAAGATTTCTAGAGGTATGCTAATAAGAGCTCCAAATGCAAGAGTTCACAATAACTGGAATAAGCTCTATAGGTAATCAAATAAAAATAATGAATAAACCAGTTTTCGTGCTTGAATGTTGTATATTGCATTGATACTGGTCATATACCTACCCACCTCTATGAAGCCAATAAACATTTCATGTTTTCTGGTAAAATATTCATACATGGCTATTCTGAATGAATCTTAAGCATTGCTCGACCAATATAATGTACTTTGTACCACCTCCTGAGAAACACAGTGGTAACTTACCCAATGCCTTGGGGTAATGCAAGAAAGAAATTATAAGCTTGGGGTGCAAATTTCCCGTAATTTATAAGGGGCAAGAGTGCTCCTAATATCAGTGCATACAATCCCAGGCAAACTCTTCCACAGCGGTAAATACACTGCTCATCATATGCGCCGTCCAGATCCTGCCTCCTCTTTCTGGCGCAATGATTTTAAAAACATATTTTGTCCGGTCCGGAAATATGAGCTCTGAAGCGTAAGCAAGGGATGGTCACTTGTAAGGCCTTGTTCGAGTGCTCTCAACTCACCCCCATCAAAACAAGGTAGCCGTATTGGAATGATCAGATGCTTTAAAGAGAGCCTAAAGATAACAAAAATCTAACTGTCTTACTTCCCTTACAGGGGCAACACATTTTGAAAAGTAACAAAATTAATCAAGAAAAACCTACACCACATAAGTAAACACAGGAGGCAGAAACCAAATAGAATTATATTGAATAGTCCAAAGAGAGGACCTCTACATTAACTAATATGTACACAAGCCCTTGAAAACAGGAGGCTGAAGATGGAGTTTAGGAAGGTCCACAGCCCTGAGAGATTATTTTTATTTCATCAGAATATTTTTTTCAAGACATCCATTTTAACTAATTTTTTTATGATTGCTCTCAATACAGTGTTGCATCATTGGTGCTTGGACCTTCTTGTTGCATACTGCTGATTTATGTTTGCTGAATCGTATACAAAATTCCCTCCCCCTAGTTGGAACTGCCCACTGGCCTCTCTCATTTTCACCTTGACAATGAGGCCCATAGTTATTCGCCTGCATCATTGAAGCAAGACCGGGGGTATTCCCCTGGCTGATAGACTGCACACGTCTTCCCCCATTATGTGTACAATATGATGCTCTACCTTAGGGATGTTGGAGCAGACAGTGGAACAAAGCACAGGTTCTATTCACCTACTACTGAGTCTCCGCTCTGCAGGTTAATTGGACACAATCTTGTGTATTTCCCTTGCTCCCGATTATGCCCAAACTGACATGGATTGTGGTTAGTACCTCTCCAGTGGCAGAGCAGTACATTCCTGGGAAGCAGTATCAAACATGAGGAATTGGACTTACTAGATGGCAACGTTAGGAGGGCACTGAGAGGGTCCTGAAAGAAGTTCACTAGACTTTTACACTATTTTGCCAACTCACCCATACTCCTTCCTAGGTCATTCTTTTGCTCAATACACATGCTACTGGTTAATTAAATCTCTGGCAATGGCCACCATTATGTGGCATTGGCAAAGATGTGGTACCCTACAGTCATGGAAGGTCTCAGGGGATTTTTAGCATTACTATCTGGCCTCCCATTTGTAGTGGATTTGTTGATGGCTATCCAAACTGTACTTAGCAGACACTGCTATGCTCATGCCCCCCTTGAAAGTAGAAGCAATCCACATGCTTTTCTCTACTCAAGACAATGCTAGACTACCTACCCTCCGTCTTTAATGGGTGGCCCATACATGCTTTAGAAGAGGGATGCGTCTTACAGCACAAAACCCTTGCAGCACACATAGAAAAAGGATGTAATGAGGAAAAATAAAGATATTTCCCCTTGTTACACCTCACCTGTGGAGGTGTAGGATTTCTATGCATTCCCGGGCCTGCCAGTAATGGTAAATCTGGAAATTCAACAAAATACATGGGTGGCTGTGTGGGAACACCTACATTCTACCTGTAGAATGCCTTCCCAAGGCAGAGTTTCGCAACACAGTGATTTGTGCTGTGTTGCATTATTTTGGACTTATCAAATCAGGCAAGGTCACATAAGAGTTGCGCCACTCTTGTGCCCCATGGAGTAGCACAAGAATGACACAACTCTTTCATAAATATGCCCCTTGTGTCTTTGTTCCAGGACAGTTTTCTATAGGTGATGGTGCAGCTCATTTTGAAAGAAATGTAAATGCTAACAAAAGTTCCTTGAAACATAGGAGGTTATAGTATGAGAGGTGTGCCAATGAGTTAAATTAAATGATACTCGTGTGAATTCTAATTCTCCTGCTAAGCTCTACAAAACAATTAAACTTAAAAGGATACTTGAACCAGAACTGTGGTCAAAGAATGTCCACGCATATTCTGACCAAAGACTATGGGCCTAATTAAGAGTTTGGCAGACGGGAAGGTCTGTCCCAACAGTGTGGCCTCCACCTTTGTGGCAACTTCCCCACTGGAGTTATTAAGAATTTCCCACTAGTCGGTGGGCGGAAACCTCAGTTTCCACTCGCCAACCTAGTGGGAAACAGGCTGCAGCTCGTAATCGAGCCGGCCGCAATGCTGTCCCCCACAGGGTGCTGGGCAGGGGTGGTCCTACACTGCCCACGCCAAGTGCATGGGCAGTGCAGGGTGCCCCCTATGGCTCCCTGCACCTGTTCTCTGCCAGCCTTTTCATGGCGGTGTTACTGCCATGAAAATGTTGGCAGAGAACAAGGTCATAATGTGTAGGGCAGCGCTGCATGCATCGCTGTCCTGGCAGATTACGATCTCCGCCACCGCCAGGCCGCCGGGAACATGGATCCTGGCGGTGCTGACAGAACCTGACGGTCTGACCACCTGGGTTTTAATGTGGCGGTCTGACCGCTGCAACAGTGGCGGTCTTGACCACCACCATGAGTGTGGCAGTCTGAAGACCGCCATACTTCTAATGAAGCCCCATGTCCAGGTGGCAGCACAGAAGGCAGGTGAGTGACACAAAAGGTGGCAGGATGTGGTCCCACGATGGTGGATGAAGAACAGGGAAAGAGACTGAAAGTCAACGCTCTCGCCCTAAGAGTTGCTGGCTGGCCAGCTCAGCCATGTCTCCTCTGACAATAAGCAACAAGCCTATACCTGAGTTTTACGGCTGCTGCACTAACCATGGTGAGCGTCCTTGGGTGTGTGGTTTCTGTCTCTCCGCGTCCATCTGAAGCTTATTCAGCCTACAGAAACCACAGACATTGTCTGCTGGATGGAGTTGTAGATACAGGAGTGCTGTTGTCTGCTTGGTATTCTGCTTCAGAGATACCCACATACAATGTGTAGAGTGCCTTTGAAGTGGATCATCCAGAGCCTCCTCTATAGTGACTTTCCCAATGGTGGCTGCCCAATCTTTGCGCTACATTTGCCCAAGACTAGGGTAGAATGTTTGCCACAAAAGGGAAAATTGAACAGATTTGAGAAATTGGCTATACCTGCTGAAAAGCAGGCAGCAGGGCTCCCATTTTTGATGTTGGCAGGATACCTGAGTGACCAAGTCTAAACCATGAAGGTTATCCTAATGTTGCATGTAAAGGACTGCGGTCACACATTTTTGTGCCCTAGGCAGTAATGGTAAATCAACCAGCCCTGTGGAGTTATGGAAAACGATAGGTGTTCCATGACCCCGCCATCACATTTTAATTGATGGAGGGCTCATCTGTGCATAGAAAAATCAATCAGTCCTGCCTGAGACTGAAATGGTGCTTGGTGAGATCCCTTCAGCGTACCTCTCCCACCAACACAGGTTATCACACACATAGAAACATATGGGTTTGTATACTAAAGGTTTTTTTAATGTACCATTCTAGTACAAAAATATGTAGTAGAGTGGTAACAAATGCCACAATATATTGGTAATCGCCTAAATTGAGAAATAATGCAGTATAAAGAAACATAGCACTATATTATTTGACATATATTCGTCCCTACACATATTCTTCCCTACATGTATTAGTCCCCTGGACCACTGCCTCCTCTTAATAAATATTTTTTATGTTTACAAAGAGAAAGGGTCCTGGAAGAGTTTGAAAGGGCTACTACCGCCTTTGGGGTTGTCAGCAGGAAATCTATGTTTTGAAACCAGATTTCAGTTGCAGAACATTAATACTTTACATACTGATTTGGTATTTGGATTTGTCACCTACCACACAACCCTTCCAGATACTAAATAGTTGATGATTCATAATCCTATTTTAGATGTTTGGAAAACTTTTCTGACTCCTAAAATGGGATTGTTAAATATGAAAAATAAGTTACAAAGTGGCAGATGCCGAATTAGAGCATTTACAACTAGTAAAATGCTTAGGACATTTGAGGTTTATTTTTTTCTTTATGTGTGATGCAGATGACACACAGGTGATATTTATGTTGGGTGGCAATTTACAGTTGTGGTTGATTGGATGAGGACAATTGCAAATGCTTCACTCAGAGAAGACAGAGTGCTTCTGGGATTTTCTTCCATCTGGTCATCCAGTTGGCAGTCATTGGACCTGGGTGCTTGCCCGCCCCCGTTTATCTCTGACCTACAACTTTCTAAGGTATTGTATGCATGCTTTGATCACTGGAAAATTCTGCCATTTCTGAAAACAGACACACACTTTTCCATCTTTCAGGCGGTTCTGGGAACTATGCTATCAGCTCTTTGTCTAGTTCTCCTGCAGTTTGCCATCTGTCATCTGAAGCTCATTCAGACATCTCCAGCTCCTTACTTGCTTGTGTTAGCTCACTGCATGGTACCGGAATATCATGACTCAAATATTGGCTAACAAAAATAAAGTGATGTAAATATAATTTATTATTATTTGCCTTATTGAAATAAAGAATGGAACATCTTCACACAATGAAGGAATATTTTTGTAAAAAATATTTAGGTCATCATTTTTATGTCAGAAGAAATTGATATTTTGGCAAACACACCTCCCTTACAGGGCCCCTATTTTTTAATCTCAGCAGGACTGACTAACCCTCTTTTTCAAAGTGCATCATTTTCATAGGTTTATGTTGATCACCTTCCAGTTTTCTATTGAAAGTAACCAGAAGTGACAAAATCCGGCAGGGTGCACAATCAATTCTTGTTCAGAGAAGCAAGATGTGGAATTCCCTTGCAGAAATTTTACAGTCTATTCTGGATCATCTATCATTAAGAAAGACCTTGACAACCTGATTATTTAGTTAGAAATCTGTAGAGCCAGGGCCCCTTTTGAAGTAATTGTCCAGTCTACAAGTAAAATAATAATAACATTGTTTCTGATCCACACTTGCTAGTTGTTCCTATTTGCATTGGTATAATACCAGTAACACATGCACACATATCAGGATGGGAGTTATTATGCTTACAAAGCCTCCCACTATGTGTGGTGGTGTTGTATTAATAAGCACATGGGTTTCAGGGTGGATAAAGGGTGGCTGGGGTTTAGGGTTGTTTGTTTATCTCTTTTAGTTTAAAAATAGGATTTCTACAGGACAACAGATGCCTCTAGGGTGGACATGTAGGATAAGGAACAGTTGGGGAATGGAAGTTGGGGTTGGGTACTGAACAATTTGTGATTGTGTTTATGGTGCCATTGTAGGAGGCAATGCATGTCTGTGCTGCAATCCGAAAATGACAGGGTGGAGACTGTGACTGAATTGGTAGCTTCTGAGGACTGACATAAAATGTCAATGAGCTCAATGGCAAAATTAAGCTTGGGGTGTCCTATAATTTGTGAGTCAATACTCATCAGATGCTCTTACCATACAAGAAATCCGCATCTACTTTGCAGGTACAGCAATGATCACCAAAGGTGTAAGAGGGATAGTCAATCTGTTATAAAGCTCCTTTGCTTTTATAATAAAGCAGCCCCTTCTGGATAACATGATTGAAATATTGTGGTTCATGGGAAATTGATTTGCATCCATTGACATTTTTAAATTTGCACATTCCCCCCATTGGCCAGAGGTACAGCAGACTGACTTGGGGTATCCCTGGCTGACGCTACTCTGTGGCTGAAGATTTTCAATAAATAATTTAAGACATTTGTAGAGGGACAGCTGGACTGCCAATGACAGAAGACAGCAGGCACAAACAGTACTTCTATCCTCAGAGACTGTGCAAACACCTTGGTTATCTTTGATCCATGGTGGGTTCGGCCACCACAAGAATTGGTCTGCACATATGTTTTGGCAGCACACTGCTCATTCTGACATCTTTATCATTACTTTGTATTCACTGTAGACATGCAATAGATAGCATTCATGTACATCCTTCCGAGAGGTACATCTGATCACTCTACAGTGGAATTCAGCAGAGACTACAAAATTAATGTATGGAGGGGGAATTGGCAACTAAACACTTGGGCCCATATTTATACTTTTTTAGCGCCGCATTTGCGTTATTTTTGCTGCAAAAGCGGTGCAAACTTACAAAATACAATTGTATTTTGTAAGTTTGCGCCGCTTTTGCGTCAAAAAGCGGCGCAAATGCAGTGCTAAAAAAGTATAAATATGGGCCTTGGTGTATAAAAATAGTGGGTTTTGCTCATTTTCCCAAGGATGAGGAAGAGCTCTAACTCAATTAAGTTTTGGTTTAGTCTAAAAGTGCTCTCAGGGAATCCTTTAAGGCAACAATGAAAAGGAACACCATTTTCTATCTCTGACATAAGGAGCAATACAAAGTGAACATGAATGTTGCCAAAGAGACCACTCTCTTAGATTTCAAGTGGGAGCATGCTGTCATCTACAAAGAGCTGCTATTCATGTAGATTGAAGCAAGTAGATCTCTGCTAAAACAGGCGGCCATGAATGCATTGGGCTTATCCAGATAGAAGCATATTGTACATGTATCAAGAGACAAGAGTGGAAAATAATTATTCTAGCCACATGTGATAAGACACAAATGGTGAGTTGATGTCTAATAATGCACAGATAGCAGACGCCTTTGCAGACAACCTTAAGCAGCTCTATGCATTAGTACCCCAAGAATAAGCCTGAGGCCTCCAGGTCTTAATATAGGACCCCTCAATGGGTCGCCTTGGCATCAATGAACACAGGGAGCTCAACTGTGGACTTACCAACATAAAATTTACCTTATGGGCCATTCACATTTCTGACATATTTTCTGTATAGAACATGGGGGGTGCTCTCTGAGGTAGGCTGTAAGCCACAAGGACTACATTGATACATCGAACAGCCAGATTCACCTCATAGCACTTAATTACCCTTATCAATGTTGAGGCTAAAATTCTTGTCTAAGTCATAACCGTCAGATCAGTGAAGGTTATCAGATCCCTTGTTCGCTTAAAATAGCCTTAAGGCTGGTCGCTCAACCAGACAGAATCATAGTCACAATCAAGATGCCCTAGCCCAGGCCTGGGTTCTTTAGTGGGCCAAGAGGTCTGATCCTAGATGACCTGGTGAGGTTTTGTGATACAATGGACTCAAAATACATCTTCTGTGACCACCAAAAGATGAATTTTTGAATCCAGGTCCCAAGGTGGGTTTGTATGGAAAATTGATGAGGGTGCAGATGAATTGGGTCCTGTTAGACCTGTTTCCTATACTATAGAAACAGGTTAGTGAACATGATTCATAACCCAAAGTGCATTCAGTAAAGTCAATAAATCAATGTCAAATCAAATACTTGCTTCTACATGAAAATAAACTCTTTTATTTCTAACTCTCTACATTCAAATAAATAACAACTTTTGTAAGCAACAATACAATCCCCTTTGGGGTCGGGGCTCTAGTGTTTATCTGGCAAATTCCTGCCCCACCCTCTTCCTTGCAATGTGGTCTGGATTATTTACCATTCAGTGGCGGACGCATCCAGGGAATGCTCACTAGTAGGCCTTACTTAAGAGCCCATTTCACGTTGTGCCCACTACAACAGCAAAGAAGAATTCAGCAGCTCAGCAGGTGCCCCATCCATGACCACTTGCAAGATCCAGTTCAGAGGAGTTGGGTTGCTCACAGTACACATGGCATGAACAGGCACTCTCTCTCCTGAGCTATGCTGCTGGCCTCAACAGTAATCGGAGGTGCTCCCAGCTTCTGTCGCTACAATAAGTTTGGTTTGCCCACACAGGGGGAGGGGGTTGATCCTTGTGTTGCCACCCTGAATTCAATGACAAAGTGTAGTCCTCTTGACTCCTCGGGAGTACATGGGGTCAGTCAGGGGACAGGTCTCGATGGACAATTTTGACCAACGGGTTGCATCTTCAATTATCCCAGGCAATGGCCAGAAAATGGCAAAACTCAGGACCACCAGGCTTGCTGAATTGCAGGAATATTGCAGTAGTTGCTGGTGAGGCATAGACTTCCCCTGTGCAATCATCAATATCACTGTGGCCCATCCTGGCATTCGGGGTCATTGCTAAGTCTCACACAATTCTTGGCGCTTTGTTGTCACATTCTCTTCTACAGTGGTCCCCTCTGGCATAGCGTGTCACTGCAATAAAAAGGTACAGACTTGGCACACACCGCACGGCACTCAAGGCATTGCTCAATCCATGCCAGCCCTCTTCTAGCATACGGGTTTCGCCGAAACACTCCTGAACATGGGCAACAACCCTATCAGTGCACAACCATCTCCCCACACCTTGCATTGAGAGTCCTCTTGCTAAGGTTTTTCTCTGGACCTCGCTCTCTCCAATGCTCTCCTCTTCCTCACAGGGAACACTGGTCTTGGTAAGCAGACAGGTGCTGGTGCTCCAGGGCAGGTATTTGATTTCCCTGTGTGATGTCCCTCAAACAGCAGGGAGACTGGCAAGCCTTGTTCCCCAGTCTTGGTCGGAGGCAGAAATCTTGCAGAGCCTCTCCTTCTCACACAGCCTGTCTGGCTGCAGCTGCTTGGTAGGTGACAAAGCTTAGGGTCTCAATCTCCACTTCTTATAGTCCATTTCCATACACCAAATGTGATTTAGGGTCTGGATCTTTGAAGTTTTATGTTAGGGTTCTGCTTCTTTTGAAGTGTACACTTTTCCCACTTTTCCTCTTGAAAGGCTGTCTGTCACAGCAGGAGAAACTCAGAAGCTTATAGGCTACACATGGGCAATGGGAGTGACTAAAGTTTACACCCGCATAGCAGCCACAGTAATGTGTACATTAAAGGTTTAATCCTGTGCTCTCAGCCCTACTCTTTATGATTGCTTTATCAGCCAATCTCCTTCCTGACATTTGACGAGGCCCCTTCCTTTTGAGCTATCACTGAATCAAAAAGCACCCTTTTGAAGTGTAGAGGAGGAGTCTTCTCTCTCTCTTTCCCTTCCTCCAGAATGTCCCACCCAGCTCACAGAAATGCAGAAATACACATCTGTCTGGGATGAATTACTCTTCTCCTCATGTTTTCACCAGGCAGGCTTGGGCTTCCCAAAATGGAACCCAGAGTCCCCATGTAACGTACAGGCACATTTGCACTCAGTGTACAGCCACACATACTGTCCAGTACTGTCACCTCCATGTATTGTGCCATCTTAGGTGTACACATGCCCAGCACACACAATCACACTATACGCACTATTCAGGACCTTGGGCCAGATGTAGCAAAAATACAATTTGCGACTCGCATTTTGCGAGTTGATGCGACTCGCAAAATGCGAGTCACAAATTGGAATGCCAGAAAAAAAAGCGATCCGATTTTGCGACTCGCAGCCGGACTCGCAACGCTGTGTGCGAGTCCGCAGTTTGCGAGGTCGCTGTTTGCGAGTGTGCAAAAACAAACTCGCAATTAGCGAGTGGGTGTCGCAAATTGCGAATACCTTCAAAATTGCTTGCAGATGCAGCAGAAAACTCCAGAAAGCATACCAGGACACCCTGGAAACACTTCCTGGCACATGATGATGACATCACAGCCAGGAAGTTAACAAATACACCTGGGAGGAGGGCTCAACAGTGAGCAGTGTCTCTGCCACTCACAGTAGGGTGCTGAGGAGTGGTAGGCACAGCACCATGGACGCAGCAGGGACCAGCCAGGCTGGCAGGAGGGGCAGGAGATCATAGATAACAGCCAGGACAGATTCATGTGGCACATGGCGTTAATGTGCCACATGACTGGTTGGCATTTTCCTGCCCATGGACAATTTCAACTTGTATATAGTTTCTTCATGACATTAATAAAACAGTTATTTTTGTTCCACTTAACAAATGGTTAATAGGTGAGTATGGTGGGAGTTGACACGTACCGTCCAGAATATTGCGTTGCAATGTGGTCCCGTCTCAGTCTGCCTTGATTAGCTAGACTCCTATCCCCATGATGGCGATGTGGTTGTTCTTGCTCTTCATCATCAGGATCTGGGTCTGCAGGGGTGAGAGGTAGCCCACGTCGGGTGGCTATGTTGTGGAGGATGGCGCATGCGACCACAATTTTGAAAGCGGTAATGGGGGTGTATTGGAGGGCGCCTCCGCTGCGGTGGAGGCATCGGAATCTTGCCTTCAGGAGTCCGAAGGTGCGCTCTATGAGGTTCCTGGTCCTCTTATGCGCACTGTTGTATTGCCTCTCTGAATCATTGCTGGGTGTTAAAAATGGAGTCATGATCCATGGCCTTAGAGCATATGCACTGTCACCTGTTGGGCACAAAAGTACACTGTTAGTAAGTCCAGATAGTCGTGCACAGTGACCTGTGTGTATGTCTGCAAGGTGTATGCAGCTCTACCTAGGAGGTATCCGTCTCCAAACTCCCCACGTTCCGGGCGTTAATGTATCCCACTATGTCTAAAAATGTATGAGTCATGGGTACTGGCTGGAAACTTAGCTACGATGTCCGTGATGACGTAATGGGCATCACAAACAACCTGTATGTTGAGTGAGTGGGTACACTTTCTGTTGTGGAAAATATGTTCCAGATTAGCGGGGGGGCATATTTGAATGTGTGTCCCATCTACACATCCAATGACATGGGGGAAGTGGGCAATGCGGTAAAAGTCCAGCTTCGTGCTGTTAATTTCTGCCTCATTCCTTCGTAAGTATATGAACTGAGACCTGTGCGCTACTAAGGCATCTAGGAATGCCCTGAGGAACCTTGACACTGCACTTTGGGATACCCCACCTGCCACGGCAATGACCCCCTGATAGCTCCCTGAGGCCAAGAGGTGCAGTGCGCATAGTACTTGCACATGCGTAGGGATGGCGCAGCCACGTAGAGTCTTGTGTTCTAGCTGTGGTTTTAGTAAATCTATTAATTCTAGAATGGCAGCGCTGCTAAGGCGGTATTTATCATAGATCTCCTCTTCAGTTTGCTGGAAAAGGGTCTGCCTTGTTCTATATATCTTCTCCTGTCTGTGGCCCCTCCTCCTCCTCTGCTGGGCTGCGTAGACTCTCCTCCTCACTGCTATCAGGTATATGTCCGCCATCTTGAGTGACCCAGATGCCTTCTGGGTCTCCTTTTATACTTTGGTAATGGTTACCACCTGCTCTGAGTTAGTGGTAAATGCGACTTGCAAACTGGGCTTTTTGCGACTTGTCGCAATTTGCGAGTTGCAATTGCATAAGGTTTGCGACTCGCAAATTGCGACTTGCAATTTGCGGGTCGCAAAATTGGGTCGCAACGGATGCGACTCGCAAACGGGTCCCATCGCTTTTTGCGAGTCGGAAATGGTCTTTTTGCATCCCATTTCCGATTTTGCACTGTCGCAAATTGCGAATCGGCCCGTTTGCGAGTTGCAAACGTTTGCTACATCTGGCCCTTGATCCTTTCTGTATTATGCCATGGTGTGCTATTTGCAAATACACACACTGCCAGTACATGCACTCACCATTTTCACAGTGCACAACACTTCAATTTTCATGTATTGTACTTCTCGCAAGCACGCATACACCCAGCACATTTTCATTGCACACGTATTGTAGAGCACTACATATAATGTAATGTATTCCTCGCAGGCTTGCATACACTCAGTACATAAATCACCACACTTGTAACACTCTTCTATCCCTGCACTGTACCCTCCATATACATAGATGCAACACAAAGTCACCACTGCTGCACTGTGCAGCACTCTACATCCAACTGATGTAGGCCACAGGTCAGTGAAGCACACAGTAGTAGAACTTTAAAAAAAGGTGAGTGGTCCTTCTGACCTCCCTCCAATGACAGTGGGTGAAAAGAAACTGTTTACTCCTACAGATCACTACACAGTATGCTGCCACCACCGCACTCGTGCTGCTTAACTCTTAGTGAAGGCGGTAGCCATCCATCACTATCAGGGTAGAATATAGGGCGCCCCTCCCAGTCCAACAAGACCACAATTTGTTAGACAGACCTATGTTATTGCTCACACACATGAACTGTGCTTGCCTATGACAACAAAAAACAGCATTAGAGATCCAGAAAACAATACAGTTGGGCCCTCATTGCTATATTTACTCAGGGCAGGGATACATATCTTTTACCATACAGAGGACTTTTCCATCCCAACAATCTAATTAAGGCAATCCTGGTGCTACACATTCTAGGGTTGCCATACTGTCCAAACTCAGTACAGCCTAAAGGTGTAAATTATAATTACTTGGTATGGGAGCATGATATATATTGTGGTATTTTTACATGCTGTGCTCCTGGGTTGAATAGATCCCGTGTAATCCATATGCTTGCCCATGTGTAAGTCTCCAGCACACTGAGGATCATATTTATACTTTTTTAGTGCCGCATTTGCGTCATTTTTTTATGCAAAAGCAGCGCAAACTTGCAAACTACAATTGTATTTTGTAAGTTCGTGACATTTTTTGCGTCAAAAAGAGGCGCAAAATCGGCGCTAAAAAAGTATAAATACGGGCCTGAATGGGCATAGTGTGACAAAAATCAATCAGAACACTCTACGCAAAACCATAAACGACTGACTTTTGCGAAAAAGTGCCATATCTACTGAAGAAAATCACTGAAACAGCATGCCAATTCCTCAATTTTAAAGTGGCACACATTCAAATAAAGGGATCAGCTTCTGAATTGGCAAGGAACATCCAAGGTCCTCCAAGTGGTCTTTTAAGTCTCACAGTTCATGTTGTGAACACAATAATAATCTTCAGCCTGTGTTAGCATTAGTCTATGTGGCACCTAAGTGCATAAGATATGCATTGAATAAATCTGAATTACTGATGTAGGTTTAATAAATAGAGAGCTGCAGCAATGATTTATAAGCCAAGCCCCCACTACCTCAGCAGATCCAACTCACTTATCAGAGAGTGTCTGTATGGCAATTTATAATTGAGACTAGGGCCTAGATTTACTATGATTTTGTGTCAGCTTATGTCACTTTTGTAGTGCAGTCCCAACTCATTAACTAAGCCATGTAGTCGATCTGTGTGGCTTTGCATGGATTACTAAATACAAAGCAACACATGGCAAGGCAGGTACGTCAGGCAGGTGTTACAAGGATGGGGCACAGGAGTTCCAATGCATCCACCCATGTATTTTGATGCAAACCCAGACTTACAAAGACTTCAAAACTGGCTTTTTGCCAAAATGGTGCACATACCCAATAGAGGTGTAATGAGGAGTGTGCTGCTTTCTGCAATATGCCTCAAAGGATTGTTTTTGTGTAGGAAGGCACTATTTCCTGCACAAAAATAATCCTGTCCATAACACAGGCACAATTGCGCAACGATACAAGGCTGCCTGCGTTGTAGTTAGGCAGCCTCAGGTGCACCAGCACAGGAAGAAAGCTGAAGAGCACCATCTCTTAGTAGATATTGCTATTTTCATTTGTCTCCCATTCACACAGCACAGCAACATTGCTTGCTGACTTGTCTTGTGTGAACTTTTGATAAATTTGTCCCTCGGTCTCACCCAAATACATCCACATCAAGCTCTTTATATGAAATATTTTAACAAATCCACTTCTTACCTCCCTTCGCAAGTACCCTCTATAGCAAATGCTTCTCCACAATATATCAACTTGGGTGCCTTTTTGCCTGATATGAGGCCAGATCATCTGTCTGTTAACGACTTCGGTAGTACTATGAACATTCCATAGTTTACATTCAACCATAAGCTTCAATGAATGAAGACTTTCTACAGAATTTCACTCTATCAGTAATCCATCTTTCTTCTTAAACTCAGGCAACGGTTATTAATTACTAATGAGCATGATCATCCCAAGAGATTTCCTCCTCTACCTCCTGAATTCCTCACATTAAACTCAATTTTCCCTATTGTCAAGCTTGTGAAGCATACTTAAACCACACACAGATACTATTGAAGCAGTAAAGGCCAAATCTTATAAATAGGTGCATTCTCGTTCATCCACTCCCCTGAAGTACCCTCTACAAGAATGAAAAACTCAAACATTGTGTAATACTAAGATTGAAATGGCATATTCAGGTAGTCAAGTGTCTCAACTGTGTGAGTGAGATAAAACTTGAATTACAAAACTAGATTCAAGAAGAGAAGGAGGAAACAGAGGTTCTTCCAAACGATGTAACTAGGCAAGTTTCCAACCAGTGATACTATAAATAATACTAACATCACTGTTATCCTGGATGCCATATGCTAATATAAAGGCATTTTATGGATTAATATGAAAACAACATTCAGGCCCACTGCACTTCTTCATGAATATAAACTTCAATGGCAAATCATTTTCCATAGATACTAGGAAATGCTGCTTTTCCTGAACAAGGAAAGTTCTTGACTATAAGAGTATCTTTTAAACTTTGGCAGAGTGCAAACACTGTCATAAAAAACACCCCAACAAACATCTGGTTCTCCCACCCCATTTGGAGTCCAAGAAAGTGCTGATCTGCTGGGTCACAGGTTTACATCACATAGCCAGAAAAAGCTCCACCAGTATACACTTTCTATTTGGCAACCCATGCACCCAGTGTCTACTATGTCACAAAGACCATTAGACTATGTCCATTAGCCCATTAGGTGTGGGCGTCGGCCAGTGGCCGACGCCCGCACTACCTCCCTGGTGCGGGTCACGACCAGTGGGCGACACCAGGGAGGGGGCTAGAAAATCATCGGGCGCGTCGCACCCGAGAATTCTTTTTTTTTCTTTTACCCCCCAGGAGACACAGAAGCTCTTCCGTGTCCCCCCACCGCCCCTTTGTGACATCAGCGCACCGAGGCCTTCTTGAATGTGTTTCCTGGCCCTCGATCGCAGCTAGACACCAGGGATTTCACTTGGGGGGTCAGCCCCCTCAGAAAACGGGCCAGCCCCCCCGGCCATATTTATTTATTTGGAGGTAGGTGCCCCCTGGGGCAAATTTAAAAATATGTATATATATATAGATATATATATAGAGAGAGAGAGAGAGAGATCGAGATCTATATAAAAAAAGTAATAGATATATATATAGATCGTATAGGAGCGATAGGATTCAAAGATTGAGAAGGTTGGAATCCAGATATATCATTAGACTAAAAACGAAGATGCCATATGGGATTAATCATGACGAGGAGTTATATTGCCATCTCTGATATCAAATGCAAAGTAGAAATATAGGTTTCACTGTCTTTGGGAATTTAACAATTCAAATAATGTTGAATAATGTCAATCCAGTAAAAATTGGGAGATGTCTCCCCATGGTAAAATGAGGATGTTTAGACTTAAATACTGATAAAGATGAAAAGTATGATCTTAGAATTGTGAATGAATATTAGCAAAGACAGTTGGACTTCATGTCTTATAATTATGATGAGTATAGTATTTGTTGTAGGAGTTATGATTTTGTGTTTCTTTTTTCTGTTTGATTGCACTGATGTGGCATATTGATGCACATGTATCCTGAGCACCTTTGTTATATTAGTACACTTCTGAGTAGTATTTATGGTGTGGTGCATAGTACTATATAATTTGTGAAACACTACATATCCCAGAATGCCACATAAAGGCATGGCTTGGAGGAAGAGTATAAGTAGTGCAGGTAATGGATTAATGATTTACCGTGATGAAGACCGGGAAGGTCAAAACGCGTTGGTGTCAGGTGATGGAGTTTTCATGTACTAAATAAAAGAAGATTACTGGAATCCTGTGAGGGCGGCATCTTTAACTCTAGTGTTAAATTCGTATCAAGATATATATATATATATATTTTTATATATATATATATATATATATATATATATATATATATATATATATATATGTATATATATATTTGCCACCAGTTGTCTTGCAGTTGCAGCTCTCGTCTTTAAAGCAATGCACATACTTCAACTGACGCATTTCAACTGTAGCTTTTAGACAGCAATAAAAAAAAGTCAAGTAAGTCTTGTGATTATGTTTCTGCTACAAAAGGATCAGACTTTTGTTTAGTGGCAGTTTTAGTGCCATAAAGAAGCGCAGAAGGTTTAAATGCCTACTGCAAAGAGCAAATCTGTATTTTGTGTAAATAGCTGAGTACATTAGTAAAATCAGCCATTACCTGCGCTATAATACAAATTAAAGGTGGCTATGGAGAGATGAAGGCCACTTTTGCTGGGTGGTAATGAGGAAATCCGAGGAGGAGGACATGGGAGTGGGAGCACCAATAATGATTGTTGGACTAGGCACATGAGGTCCTAAAGACTGTGACGAAATGGTATGTGACAAGGTGTTTTTTGAGTTTCTTGAAAGAACGTGCTGATTGAGGGAAGAAGCGCAGGTAAGGTGACCTCCACTGTTGCACATATTACACACACATACCAGCAATTTTGTGACTGTCTACATAGGCTAGTGTTTTAGGGCAACAGGTTAGCCAATAGCAGAGATGGCATCTTGATGGATGACTGCTGCTGACGCTGTCACTCGGGTTATAGAGGACAGCTCTGACATAGCATCAGAGACAGAGACAGCAGATACTGAGACAGCATCTGAGGGATAGGACAATGGCACAGACTCTGGGAGTGATTTTTCAGTTAGAGGAGTCCCATTGGATAACTCCTCTTCCAGTAAATTATGAGGGAGGTGATGAGGCCAGTCCTGTTGGCCCTTCGCAAGCACAGTCTGTGCAACGGGGTAATAGTGGGTTAGCCCAACCCAGAGCGCAGGTGAATGCGGCGGCAAGCATAGAGAGGGTGCTCTCTTGGGAGCTCCCCAATTTAGTTCAGCCCCAAATTCCACCGCCTAAATCGTATTTTGGAGACATCAAAATTATCTATCACAAAACAAACTGGTTTTGTAAGGCAGGCACCTGTGTTTTTGGTCCTGGGTTCGGCGGCTATGTAGGGAAACATACTAAACCCAAACATTTCTGGAAACTAGACATCCGGGGAGTCCACAGAGGTGTGACTTGTGTGGGTTCCCCAAAGTTTTCTTACCCAGAATACCCTGCAAAGCTGAAATGTTGAATAAAAACTCTATTTTTCTTGCATTTCTGTCACACAAACTACAGGAATGTGCTGTGGCCCACAAAATTCCTACCACCCAGTGATTCCTCACCTGTCCTGACACAACTGAGGTACCATTTGTATCAGGAGACCTGGGGGAACACTGGGTGGAAGGAAATTTGTGGCTCCTCTCAGATTCCAGAACTTTCTGTCTCCGAAATGTGAGGAAAAAGTTTTTTGGCCAAATTTTCAGGTTTGCAAAGGATTCTGGGTAACAGAACCTGGTCAGAGCCCCACAAGTCACCCCATCTTGGATTTTCCTAGGTGTCTAGTTTTCAAAACTGCACAGGTTTGCTAGGGTTCCTTAGGTGCCGGCTGAGCTAGAGGCCAAAATCCACAGCTAGGCATTTTGCAAAAAACAGCTCTGTTTTCTTTGTGAAAATGTGATGTGTCCACGTTGTGTTTTGGGGCATTTCCTGTCACTGGCGCTAGGCCTACCTCCACAACTGAGGTACCATTTTTATCGGGAGACTTGGGGGAACGCTGGGTGGAAGGAAATTTGTGGTTCCTCTCAGATTCCAGAACTTTCTGTCACCGAAATGTGAGGAAATAGTGTTTTTTTGGTCACATTATGAGGTTTGCAAAGGATTCTGGGTAACAGAACCTGGTGAGAGCCCCACAAGTCAGCCCATCCTGGAATCTCCTAAGTGTATATTTTCAAAAATGCGCAGGTTTGCTAGGTTTCCCTAGGTACCGGCTGAGCTAGAGGCCAAAATCTACAGCTAGGCACTTTGCAAAAAACACATCAGATTTCAATGTAAAAATGTGATGTGTCCATGTTGCCTTTCCTGTCACGAGCATTAGGCCTACCCACGCAAGTGAGGTACCATTTTTATCAGGAGACTTGGGGGAACACAGAATAGCACAACAAGTATTATTGCCCCTTGTCTTTCTCTACATTTTTTCCTTCCAAATGTGAAATAGTGTGTGAAAAAGACATCTATTTGAGAAATGGCCTGTAATTCACATCCTAGTATGGGCACCCCAGAATTCAGAGATGTGCAAATAACCACTGCTTCTCAATACCTTATCTTATGCCCATTTTGGAAATACAAAGGTTTTCTTGATACCTATTTTTCACTCTTTATATTGCAGCAAATGAATTGCTGTATACCCGGTATAGAATGAAAACCCATTGCAAGGTGCAGCTCATTTATTGGCTCTGGGTACCTAGGGATCTTGATGAACCTACAAGCCCTATTTATCCCTGCAACCAGAAGAGTCCAGCACACGTAATGGTATATTGCTTTAAAAAATCTGACATTGCAGGAAAAAGTTGCAGAGTAAAACGTGGAGACAAATGGCTGTTTTTTTCAGCTCAATTTCAATATTGTTTTATTACAGCCGTTATTTTCTGTAGGAAAACCTTGTAGGATCTACACAAAAGACCCCTTGCTAAATTCAGAATTTCATCTACTTTTCAGAAATGCTTAGCTGTCCGGGATCCAGTATTGGTTTCACACCCATTCCTGTCACTAACTGAAAGGAGGTTGAAAGCACCAAAAATAGTAAAAAATTTAGTATGTCCTGGTAAAATGCCGAAATTGTGTTGAAAAATGTGGTTTTCTGATTCAAGTCTGCCTGTTCCTGAAAGCTCGGAAGATGGTGATTTTAGCACCATAAACCCTTTGTTGGTGCCATTTCCAGTGAAAAAACCACAAGCCTTCTTCGGCAACGCTTTTTTCAATTTTTTTTAAAAAAAACTAAATTTTAGCTGTATTTTGGCTAATTTCCTGGTCTCCTCCAGGGGAACCCACAAACTCTGGGTACCTTTAGAATCCCTAGAATGTTGGAAAAACGGACGCAAATTTGGCGTGGATAGATTATGTAGACAAAACGTTATGAAGGCCTAAGCGCAAACTACACCAAATAGCCAAAAAAGGGCTCAGCAATTGGGGGCGGGGAGGAAGGCCCAGCAGCTAAGAGGTTAAGGATGGGGCAAACCTCATTTATTTACCCATGAACTAGTCCACCATACTGTTCATAGCAGACACAGGCATGGAACATTTAGAATGTCCCCACTCACAAGGAGAAAATTCCCTACACATCAAGGCCATATCTCTTTTACATGTTTATTTAACAACAAGAAGTGGATGCATTATACATTTTATAGCTACAAATGCATTACTAAATGAGCATCTTCTAACTTGTACAATGTATTAGGAAATAAAAAAGAACGCTTTTTATGGGAACATTTTAAAAATAAAATGGGAGGAAAGGGGGCAGGGAAATATGACAAAAGATCTATATTATAACTACATATCAATGAAACTTAAGGTCCTAATATTCTGTAACATTAGAGCATATGCAGTTGAAAAAGAAAACCTACAATACCATCAATGATTAATATGAAAGAAGGAAAAGGACAGAGAGAAAGATTTTCATGGTGGGTGGAAGTTTTGAGAATATATTTTGGAAATAATTAAAACCTGGTTAACACTTTCTTGGAGAATGGGAGTCAGTGGTAACCATAATAAATGTCTGTTATGTATATCTGTATAGGTAGAAGCATATATGATGTCTAATTGATGCTGGTGACAAATAGATTCCCACCAAGGGTTGTATGAAATTATAGTTGGGCATTTCCAGTTAGTAGCTATTTGCTGAAAGGCAACTGCCAAAAATATATCCAACATTTTGCTTTCAGGAAATTGTGGATAAAACTGACCAGCAAAGTCCCAAAAAAAGATTTGTAAAACTAAAAGGTATGGAGAACTTAAAAATGTGTGTGCCAAAAAGCCAAAATAATATGATACCAAAATAACAAGGAGGATATCCCTGATGAACTCATCTAGAAATTTGGAAATTTGAGGAGGTTAGACCATTAACTAATACAGCTTCTTTGGGAGAATTATATAAAAGTGAAATAAGGACAATAACTATTGAATCAAAGCCATGGTGAAAGAAAGCTTTGAGCATAAACTCCCAGCTTATGCCATCAAATGCTTTTTCAGCATCACCAGTGATTAAAGCTAGCAGATATTTAAGGAAAGGTTATTTACTTGAAACATTGAGAAGCAATCTAGTATTGTTAGAAATGAATTTTCCCTTTATAAACCTGATTACTCTTTACCTATATGGTGAGGAAGGAAATTTTCAAAGCGGGATGCTACAATTTCCACAGATAATTTATAGTCAACATTCAGTAAACAAATAGGCCTATAATTTTTACATTGAGCTGGATCCTTTCCTTCCTTATGTATAAGGCACATTGTGGCTGGCTTCTTGAAATGTACCTGAAGTATGACCTTGTATGAAAAAAAAGAGGAAGAGTTTTAACAAATGAGACAAAAGAATATTTGAAACATGAAGATACAACTCTACAAAGAAACCGTCTGGAACAAGTGTCTTCCTCTTATGTAAACGAATAAGTGCTTACAAAATATCTGACATAGTAATATCAGCTCTAAAATATTAAAATCAATATATGAAGGAATATTTTTGGAAATATGGTGAATATATGAATTGATATCTTCTGAATACAAGTGGGAATTAGGAGTATATAAGGTTTTATAGAAAGTAGTAAATTCTTCCAAAATATCCTTATCTTTAATTAGTTGTGCACCTCACAAATTAGTCAAAGACTAAGGGGGTCATTATGAACATGGCCGGCGGTGGCAGAAATTACCACCACCAGCATGGCGGTCTGGACGCCATATAATGTTCACACGGGAGACCGCCACAGGCGGAACTCCACCACTGCCAGGCTACCACCACAAGGCAGCCTGACGATGGCGGAGTTCCTTATGTGACCGGGCAGCGCTGTAAGCAGCATTCCCCCAGCCTTTCCCTGGCGGTTTCCCCACCAGGGAAAGGCTGGTGGAAGGGGTGCTCCAGGGCCCCCGTGCACAGCCCCGTTGCACATGTCACTGCACATGTCACTGCCGGATTTATGGGCAGTGATATGCGCAACGGGTGCTGCTGCACCAGCTGCACTGCGACATTGACGATGGCAATGTCCAGGTCCAGCATTCCTTTGGACCAGCTGGCGGAAACACCGTTTCTGCCTGCCGGCCCAGCGGAATGATCTTTATTGGGCTGGCTGGGTATTCAACGGGCTGGCGGTCTGTGTTTAGACCGCCAGCCTGAACACGGCAGGAAATCCCTCTGTGTTCATAATAACCCCCTAAATCTTACAACATTGTTTCTTTACTTTAAGAAAATGGGTACTGCTTTTTAAGATGAAAGGAGCTTTCTTAGTTGAAACTTCTTTAAATTGGAATTTGACTTTCAAAAGGTTCTGGAGATCAACATTGGATTTAGAGGAATGATATCCCTGTTCTAATATTTGTATTGAGTTTAATAGAGATTTGTGACTTTTAGTGAGAGCTTTATTCTTCTTTGAGACATAACCAGTGATAAAACCTTGAGTAGCAGCTTTAAAAGCGCCCCATAAAAGTGAGGTAAAAGTGTTGGGAGAGTAATTCAGGAAAAATAACTCAGCAGCAAAAGATATGAAAGATGAGGACAATTGCATATCTTGTAGTTGAGAGTTACTAAATCTCCAACAGTGTAAGGCAGGTGGCTGGGGAACTAAATCAAAATCCATGACTACCATAGCAAGATCTGACAATAGGATAGGGCTAATGCCAGATTGTATAATATGTTGGGATAAGGAATGGGAAATAAATATGTGAACCTACCTAGTAAGGGAACCATGTGTCTTAGAACAAAAATTGCAATCTCTTGAAGTAGGATTACAGAGTCTCCAAGACTCAATTGAAGCATTTTGTAAGACAACAGAGTGAAACTACTTATGCATTTTGTTAGAGATAAACCTAACTGATGATTATCTAAAGAGGGGTCCATGATCTGACTGCAGGTTCCTCCCAAAATAAAATAAGTATCTTTGTATGGAATGCATATCTGTGATATACAGTGGTCCAAAAGTTGTTATCTATTTGGGTGGGGGCATAAACATTAAAAACTGTTATGGGAACTTTTTTAATTAGTAACTTGACGACAATCCACTGACCCTTAGCATCATTTTCTTGTAAAATGAATGGGATCAACATTTTTCCTAAGCAAACTTACCACTCTATTTATTTTTGTTAGAGTTGAAAGAGACTAGTACTAAACCTATCCAACTTCTAGAATTGTAAAGCTACTGAGTCATTTCAATGAGTTTTCTGCAATTAAGTAGAATCTGGATTAACCTTAGTCAAATGAGACAAAAGTGGCCCTGAAGTGAAGCAGCAGACCAAGGCGGTTCCCTTCGGATGGAATGGTAGCACCTGTGGGAGTTTGAACCCCGTGGCAGAAGCGGGTGGAGCCAGGTGAATCAGTTCCCCTGTGAAAGACGCGAGGTGAGCCATGAGAGGGCCGCAGGAGAGGCCCCGAGCACAACGAGGTGAACCTGTTGGAAGCGCAACATTGGAGTGGCGACTAGAGCCTAGTTGTTGTGGGGGACTAAACAGTGGCACATATGCAAAGACAAGAACCAACCACGAGGGGACAGGCACAACCCCCATCCCCCTCAACCCACTCAAGACTGAGAAAAGAGACTAGCACCAACTTTCCTGGAGGGAGGAGCAGGTCTAGTTAACTTTAACGTAAGGGGGCCTTGAACAGGTTCAGAGGCCGTGGGCGTGCCTGCTTGGGACTGGTGCTGGGAGCCCCCGGCGCAGGCGCCTACTAAGAACACTGTCCTCTGACCTCCTGGGACTGCCCAGGAAGCAACAAAAGCTCCCCCCGGGTATAAAAGGGGAGGGGGCTGCCCAGACCCGGTGAAGTTCCCCCGCCTTCCACCGGGTGGGGCACCCCCCTTCACCTGGAGCTTTCTCCCGTGGCACCTAGGCATTGCTATACAGAGTGGGGAGAGATACTGCTTTAAGACCACTCGCTCAAATCGGCCCAACGGAACTTATCATTGAGACAGCAAGTGCCAAGAACGTGAGCAACTTGGACACGTCCATGGCCTTGGTCTCAGATAAAGGAAACACGCATGTGGGGCAAGGCTGAAGAACCGCCAGCTCAGTCCCCCCGGTTTGAAGGCCTTGGTCATTACACTGGACATCTTGCCGCCAGGTTACTTGCACACTTTGGGCATAGTGCTGCCCCTCTACACACCCCCACCACAACATAAGCTGCTCATCTCTGGTATTCATGATCCGCACATCACACAAGTGCCAGCGACACACAGAGAGTATGCCCTGCGTCCAACAAAGACACTGGTCACTGCACTTTGGATCAAAGCTATACTATCGGGGACAGACGAGCCCACAGAGCAGCAATAGGTAATGATGGCAGACCCCCATTTTACCCCCTGACACAAGAATACATGAACCATTTATTGAAGGAACTTCACTCAGAGATAGGGGCTTTACGCACAGACTTTACCTCCTGCATTAAAGATGTGAAGAGGGATGTCACAGAAAGTAGAGAGAGGGTAGACAACCTGGAAAGAATGATGGATACATGCATAGAAGACCATGAGATGCTATGGAGATGCATCCAAACTTTGGAAGACCAAAACCTGGAACTGCAAGCCAAACAAGATGATCTGGAGAACGGCAGCAGGTGGAACAACATTCGCATCAGGGGGACCCCTGAGGTAAAGAAGGTGGCAATGTCATGGCCTACACAGCAGCCCTTCTTCATTGCTAAGGGGTGACACTGAAGCCCCCTCCCCCAGTACTGGATAGGGCACCTCGGGTTGCCACCACCCTGAACCACACAGGAGGCCCCCCAGATATCCTGATAAGGCTTCTACACAGAGAAAGAAGCAATCCTGAAAGCAACAAGGGCAAAAACAGACCTGAACTTCAGAGGTCATTCCGTAGAGCTCTTCCAGGACCTATCGCCTCTCACCCTAAGATGACGACGCAACTTCAAGCTGGTGACAGACAAGCTGCGCCCCTTGAACATCCGTTACCAGTGGGGACACCCCTTCACACTGCTTTTTACCTGCGAAGGCAAAAGACGTGCACTCTGTTCGCTTATTGAGGCCAAGCAATTACTGGACATGTCCTCCTTTGAACCTGAGAACTCTGCCTCACCCCGGCGTGACTCACAGAGAGCCACGCTCTGACCCACATGGACCACTGTGAACCCACTGCACCAGAACAAACCCACGGCAGAGCAAATGGCAATCAAAGCAAATTGAGACATTAAACAACACCTCAGGAATATGGACAGGGATCCCTCCCCAACACCTTCCACGACAGAGCCGGCCTGAGAACTCTGGCCTACCTTGCCCCTGGCTGACTTCCCCAGTGCTGCCTCACCAGCTATGTCTTTGACGCCCGCCCAATGCAGTGTCAAGGCTGGATTGGGAACCACATGTGCTGAATGTGGCATTGTTCCCCCCTATGTTTGATGAGCCTACCACCCCTGCCGGCTTGCTTCCCGGGAGAGTAACTCCTCCACAGAGATGCTGGCACGTGTGTCCAGGCCTCTGGGGGAAGAACATGCACCTGTTGGACCCAGATGGTCCATGTTAGTTATGATGTACATGTGTTTCTCTGTTAGATATGGGCATCTATTAGTTAGGCCAGAAATACACGCTCAGCCTTGCAGATTGGTCCGACCCTCTATTCTAGGGAGAAAGTGGAATCTAGGTCCGACACCCCACCAACTCCGACTGACATGGCTAGACTTACTATAGGAAAGTCTTCCTTTTTGCCCAGGTCACCCCCAATCTTTTTGGACAGATACTTGTGGTTGCTGTCTCTTGACTGTGCCCTGGGTACTGCCAACCAGTCCCAGGGCCGGTGCTCTGTGTAAAATGGATTATGCAAATTAGGCTAATTATAATTGGTTGCATCAACCTACCTACAAGTCACTAGTACATGGTAGGCATGTAGGCTTAAGGAGTCCAGCATAAGTGGTGCACCCATAGGTGCACTGCTGTGCTGCCCAGTGTCATTTTAGAGGCAGGCCTGCCTTGCTGGTTGCTTTTAAGTTAAAGTTAACCTCAAATTTGACTTTGGAGTTAAAAGTACTTCCAAAGTCCTAAGCTGCCTTCTTTTTATGCATACATCACCCCTAAGGTGTGCCCTAGGTGCCCCCAGGGTTAGATGCAGTGTAGCTAAAAGCAGGGACTCTATAAAACATATTTTATAAGCCCTGGTGAGGGAAACAAAGCTAAATGAGTTTTCCTCAGACTCATCCTCCTGCAGAAAAGGCACCTGGCATTTTAAGGCCAGATTGTGCAACATGCAACATGCAACAATGATCTGGCACACCTTCTTGGGTGAGTAGTACAGGGATCCACCTGTCAGATGGAGGCACTGGAACCTGGTCTTCAGGAGACCAAAGGTACTCTCAATTATTCCCCTTGTTCGCCCATGTGCCTCAATGTAACGTTCCTCTGCTACTTGTCCTGGCATTCCTCACTGAGGTCAGTAGCCATGAGAGGTTGGGGTAACTAGAGTTACCTGCAAATATCGAGGGACACCTGTCAGACACACACTAACCCTTAGGGACAACCCCATAACCACAAACCAGCATATACTGGGTGGGGACCTTGGGCTCACCTATTAGCCACACCCTGTGCCTCTGGAGTTGGCCCATCACATATGGGATACTGCTATTCCTCAAGATAGAGGCATCATACACACACAGCCAGGAAACTTGGCATCCACATGGGAGATGAACTGGTCCGCCAAACACACCATCTGCACATTCATAGAGTGATAGCTTTTTCTATGCCTGAACACTTGTTCATTTTCGAGGGGGGGGGGGGACAAATGCTACATGTGTACCATTTATGGCACCAGTGATGTTAGGGATATGTCCCTGGGCATAAACGTCAGCTTTCACTGTGGCCAGATCCTCCACCTGGGGGAATACAATGTAGATGCGCATGTGTTTAGGCAGGGCTGACAACACTCTAGTCAGCACGTTTGAGAACAAAGGCTGAGACATCCCTGATGCCATGGCCACTATTGTTTGGAAGGGACCACTTGCCAGGAAATGGAGCACTGACAGGACCTGCACTGTGGGGGGGGGGAGGGGTACCTGTGGGCTGGCGGATAGCTGACATTGGGTCTGGCTCCAATTGGGCACACAGTTCTTGGATTGTGGCCCGATCAAGTCTGTATGTTAGTATAATGTGTCTGTCCTCCACTGTCACAAGGTCCACCAGGGGTCTGCACACAGGAAAATGTCTCCATCTCATATTCATCCTCAGCAGTTGAAGCCTCGGTGAGCAGAGGGTCATATTAACACATCTAGTGCAATAATGATGCGTTTCTTCCTTTGCAGAACCAGTATGTGAATCCGAGAGTCAGTTGCTGTGCCAATTTCTGCTGTGACGCAGTTAGGTGCCATGGCCTGTCCCCCCCTGAAATGGCGGCTGCCTGACCTGTGAGGAGGGACAAGTGGAAATGAGGTAATTCCGCTGGCGTTGTGCGCCGTTGCGGTAGGTGGTCGACGACTGCTGCGCAACTTCGCATTGGTTATCATTGGGCCCTATGGGTTCCAGGAGCCAATGGCGATGTACGCCGGCAGTGAAGGTACACACTGCCGTGGAGGTGACCACCATTTTCTATCTCTTCACTCACTTGCTACCTGACCTTCAACAGGTGAGGACCTACACTGCAAGTGCTGCTGTGACCTGTGTCTGGAAGCGACAATGGCTCATGTGTCTGGGGAAAGGGTCCCTGCCTTCATAGCGGAGGAGTTGGAGAGACTGGTTGATGGGGTCCTACCTCAGTACACGTTACTCTACGGTCCTCCAGACAAACAGGTGAGTACACTGTGAGCATGATGCGTGGGCCATGAATGTATGGAGTGCTGTGTATGTAAGCCACATGTAGGAGGGGGCTGAGGCGTCCTGGCCAGAGTGCTGCATGTATGGTGGTCAATGTATGTGCGTCAGGGGATGGGAGGGATACGGTGGGCCATGAATGTGACGGTCCGGATGGTTAACTAATTCCCTTTTCTGCTGTCTTTTTCCTGCAGGTCAGTGCCCATCACAAAAAGGGTATTTGGCGTGCCATCGCCAAGGAGGTGCGGACCCTGGGGGTCTTTGACAGGTGGAGCACCCACTGCCGCAAACGGTGGGAGGACCTGCACCGCTGGGCAAGGAATATAGCGGCGGCCCAGCTGGGGCTAGCCTCCCAATGAGGAAGGGGTGCCCGTCGTACCCTGACCCCCCTGATGTTCCACATCCTAGCGTTGGTCTATCCAGATTTCAATGGGCGCCTGAGGGTATCACAGCAGCCACAAGAGGGTGAGTACAAATTCAGATTCAGTACTTTGCGTGCATTAAACTTTTACCTGGGTGGGGATGTGGACTGTGGGTGCCCCTAGGCCAGGGCGAACATGGCAAGGTAGGTTCCTTGTTGGGCAGGCTCTGAAGCACTCCAAACCCAATAGTGTTAGTGGGCATCTACTACTATGCAGGGCCCTGTTTGTTTCAGGTGTGCAGCTGATGGTGTTAGGCATGGTGACTGACATTGGAACTGGTGGTACATGGAATAGTGCATAGGGCTGTTCCCTGTGAGTTGTGTGCGCCAACGGTTGTGTTGTTGCTGGCATTGACCAAGTGTATCCTCTGTCTCTCCCCCCCTTTTTGTTTTGTCACCCTGTCCTTTTGTGCATTAACATCATCTGGCAGAGGAGCAGAGGCACCGGCGACGGAGGGACCTGCATCCCACATGGGCCTGGAGGCCAAATCCACCGACGGAGAGGGCACCAGTGGGACGGAGGGCGAGGGGAGCACCATGACGGGGACAGGAGGGGACACCACAGACAGCGACTCCTCCTCCGATGGAAGCTCCCTGGTGATGGCGGACACCTCTGTGCCCACCCCAACAACAGGTACAGCCGCCACCCCCCTACCAGCACCGATCTCCCAGTAGCCCCTCAGCGTGTTTCCCATGCCCGCTCACCCAGGAGGTTGGGCATCTCCTTTGCCCCAGGCACATCAGGCCCTGCCCCAGTCAGCCCTGCTGCCCTCAGTGAGGAGGCTATTTCCCTCCTGAGACCCCTCACTGTTGGGCAGTCAACCATTCTGAATGCCATCCAGGGTGTCGAGAGGTATTTGCAGCAAACAAATGCATACCTGGAGGGCATTCACTCTGGTGTGGCGGCCCAACACAGAGCATTTCAGGCTCTGGCCTCTGCACTGATAGCAGCCATTGTTCCTGTCTCCAGCCTCCCCCCTCCAACTTCCTCTACCCAGTCCCAATCCCCTCTACCCCAACCTATCCCAAGCACACCTGCAGACCATCATTTACCCAAATCAACACACAGAAGTGGCTCAGGCAAACACAGGCACCACACGTCATCTCACAGGCACTCACACAAGAACCATCCCCATGGAGACACACCAGCATCCATGCCTCCACTGTGTCCACCTCCTCCTCCTCGTCCACCTCCCTCCCAGTAGCGTCTCCACTCACACCTGCATGCACTACATCCTCATCCACTACCTCCATTACCAGCATGCCCATCACTACACACCCCTCACTGGCAGTCACCACCCCTACATCCATGCACACGTCCCCTGTGTCCTCCCCCAGTGTGTCTGTGACCCCTCCTCCCAAAGTACTCAAACGCAGGCACCCACCCACCAAACAGCCATCCACCTCACGACAGCTTCCAGCCCATGCACCTGCACCCAAATTCAGCAGACAGACACCTCCTACAACCACTCCCTCTTTCTCCACCCTCAGACCTTCTCCCTCTTCCCGCCCCAGTGTCCCTAAGAAGATTTTCCTTGCAAACATTAACCTCTTACCTACCCCTCCCCCGTCCATCCGCTCGGGCCAGGGTGGCCAAAACCCAGCCCAGCACCTCAGCCACCAAGTCCACGTCCGCTGTGGTTCCTGCAGCTGTCAGAGGATCAAAGGGGGCACCCGTCCGCCCTGCCAGTGTGCCACCAACCCCTGCCAAGGCAAAAACCATTACACCACCTGGCAAGGTGAAGAAGGGGACAGTATCCAGCAAGGGAAAGGAGCCACAACCACTCAGCAAGGCCACCTCAAAGACTCCAGCTGCCAGACCCAAGGTGACACCACCATCTGCCAAGGTGCGGAAGAAGCACAAAACACCAGGCAAGGCACTTCAGACGTACGAGGCTGCAGGTGAAGGGCTGGTGGCTACCAGCACAACTACCTACCAGCACCGCAGAAGCCCCGCCACTAGCACCGCCGCAAGCACTGCCACCTGCACCGCCGCAAGCACCACTACTGTCAGCAGCACCAGTTGGCAGCCGTCCAAGGCTGCAGGAGAAGGTCTGGAGCCTCCCCTCACCATTGGCAGCACCGGCACCTGCACTGCGGCCAGCACCGCTACCTGCACCGCCGCAAGCACCACCACCTGCACCGCTGACAGTAGCACCACTGCCAGCAGCCCCAGTGGGCAGCCGTCTGAGGCAGCAGGAGAGGGGCTGGAGCCTCCGTCCACCACTGGCAGCATCCCCAGCAGCACCAGCACTAGCACCACAGTGCAGACGTAGCTGCCACCGGAAGGACTCTAGCCCTGCCTTCATGGACTATCATGCATCCTGGCCACTGCAAATCTCGTGGCTCAGACACCCAGGTGAGGGACTGTGAAGTGCCACACCCCAAGTGTTGCATCACTGGGCACCGAGCCCCCTCCAGAACCAGTGGAGAAAGGCATCCATTCACCCTATCCTTGGCAGGATGAAGCACACTGGGCACCAAGCCCCCTCCAGAACCTATGAAGAAGGGCATCCACTCACCCTATCCCTGGCAGGATGAAGAACACTGGGCACTAAGCCCCCTCCAGAACCAGTGGAGAAAGGCATCCACTCAACCTATCCTTGGCAGGATGAAGCACACTGGGCACAAAGCACCCTCCAGAACCAGTGGAGAAAGGCATCGACTTGAGAGACTGTGGCTCTGCACTCCCCAGGACCAGGCAGTGGGCAAACCACCCACTTGGGAGACTTGAGAGACTGTGGCTTTGCACTCCCCAGGACCAGGCAGTGGGTAAACCACCCACTTGAGAGACTTGAGAGACTATGGCTTTCCACTCTCCAGGACATTGCTGTGGGCAAACCACCCACTTGAAAGACTGTGGCTTTGCACTCCACAGGACATCGCTGTGGGCACACCACCCACTTGAGAGACTTGAGAGACTGTGGTTTTGCACTCCCCAGGACATCGCTGTGGGCATTGAGCCCCCTCCAGGAGCAGTGGCGTTGTCCCATCTTCCGGCTGAGGTGCCCCCCCCATCCCCGTCCCCCTGGGGTGCCTGTGTGTTTTCGACCTGATGCCCCTGCAGTGTTCTCTCCGTATTGAGGCAGGAGTCAAGTGTGGGCTTGGCGTATGAGTTTTGGCCCAGTGGCCCACAGACATTTTCAATGGACAATGTACCACCTTATGTACATATTGTATATATTGTAAACACTGTTTTTGAATTTGTAACGTATATCTGACTATTTCTAATATGACACTCATTTGACTCAGTTCCTTTTGTCCTTGCGTCTGCCAGAGGGTTATGGGGTATATCTGTAATGTTGATGCATGTATTTGTGTGTATGGTGTTGGGGGTGAGGGTGGGGGTGGGGGTGTTGCATGTGTGTTTCACTCTCTTTTTTCTCCCCTGTGTGCTACGTGCAGTACTCACCGTGGTCGTCGCCGCTGCCGTTCGTACTCCTGGTAGATGAGAAGATACACCAACATCGGTAACACCTGTAGTTCGGGCTCCATGGCCTCTTAGTTCTTCATTGACTGTCAGGAGGTAAGTGGTTTCCCTTCTGTGTACTGTTTCCGCCGTGCTTTTGATGGCATTGGTACTGCCCCGGAAAAGCTGGCGGATGGGCAGGTTGTAATGTGGTGGACGGTACATTGACTTCCACCTTACTGTTAGCGGTTACCGCTGTGGTGTTTGTTGCTACTGCCGTGGCGGTCGGAGTGTTGAAGTGGCTGTCTGTGTTGGCGGTTTCCGCCTTGGTCATGATTTCATTTTTTTTACCGCCAGCCTGTTGGTGGTATTACTGCCCGTTTAACACCGACCGCCAGGGTTGTAATGAGGGCCTTATTCTTTAAAAATTAATATCTCTGGTTCCCTTTACTGTATTTTTGTTGTTTTAGTGTCAATATAAAGATAAACAAATAACCTCTTTCCTCCGCAAGTGCTCCGAGACCCAGTAGATGTGGCAGAGATACGCAAAGGCATAGCTGACTACTTTACACACAACTTCACACAGGAGACAACCCCACACATGGTGTGAGATGGCTCCAAAGCCTCCATAAGAGGAATATTCTCCCTCATTGTCATAGCCCAGCATAATGAGGCAAGACTAATGGAGAACAAACTAACGGACGAGATAAAGACTTTGGAATTCCAAAACACGGCTAATGCCACGCTCAGGATTATAAGGCAGTTGGCCGTGCTGCAGGGCCAATTGCGCACCCATCGGACGAATAAAGCAGAAAGAGCCATACTGTCACTCCGGCAGCAGTTCTATATTGGGCAAGAAAAGTTGGGCCCTCTTCTGGCCCGTAGGCTATGACAGGCTCAAGCTGAGTCCCACATAGCCAGGATTAGAACTTGGGAGGGAAAATGGACAATCCATGAAAGGGACAAACAAAGCCTTTACCGCCTTTTACCAATCTTTATACACAGCAGACGACATCTAACCTGTGTGCATAACATTATATCTAAATAAGATCAAATAGGACCCTATCACCTCCGAGTATGCAGAACTTCTGGAGGCCCCATCACAATGGAGGAACCGAGTCAGGCCATCAAACAACTGCAGCTGGGGAAATCCACTGGGCCCAATGGCCTCCCAGTCAGCTTCGACAGATTATTCCTACCAGAACTAGAAACACATATGTTGGGTCTCTACAGTACATTCACGTAAGATACAGGCCTCACCCCTTCGATGTTCTAAGCAGAAATATCCCTTATTCCCAAACCAGGCAAAGAGTTGTCTCTATGCTCCTTGTACCAACCTATCGCACTTCTAAACAATTATGCTAAAATAGTCTCAAAGATCCTAGCCTTTGAATCAACCGCTATATCCCGCTCCTCATAGAACCAGACCAAGTAGGATTTATACGTGACAGACAGGGGGTGGACAATGTCCATAGAATAGCCCAGCTGGTGGAAAAAGTTCAGCGCCACCACATCCAGTCATGCCTTCTCTCACTAGATGCTGAGAAGGCATTTGAATGCAGCAACTGGGATTTTCTAAAAACTGTCATAAGCAAAATAGGCCAGAGTCCTGCAATGACCTCTAAGATACTGGCTTCCTACATCCACCCAACAACGATTATCTGAGTAAACGGGCAAATCACTCCCCGGTCACCATTCGGAGGACCACAAGGCAAGACTGCCCCTGTCACCCCTCCTATTCACCCTGGTGGAAGAGCCTCTAGCAATAGCCAATAGGACCACTGAACAGGTTGCGGGTATCCCGTTTGGACGATCCACACACAAAATAAACATACTTGCCGATGACCTCCTTCTCACTCTTGACTAGTCCCGAAACATTCCTCCTAGAGGTAGTTACCATCCTCAGAGACTTTGAAATGCTTTTGGGTTTCAAGGTGAACCTGGTGAAGTCTAATCTCCTTAATCTCTCAGTTCCTCTGGAACTCGTCCTCAAGCTACAGTCACAGGCACCCTTCCAATGGAGTCCTGATAAACTCAAAAACTTGGGTCTTAACCTCAATCTGACTCTCAGTACATGGACAAAAGCGAACTGGCCCCAGCTACGACGCACTATCCGTGATTACATCAGAAAATGGAAGTGTTTGCCTGTCTCCTGTTTGGGAAGGGTAAATGTTGTCAAGATGAATATACTGCCCCGTGCCCTGTACCTATTCCAAACTCTCTCTACCCTGATTCCGCAAGAAGAAATAATCAGACTACCATGTAATATAAATGGGTATATCTGGAATGGAAAGCACCCTAGAATAAGTAACTCATTATTGATGCAACCCCATGACAGGGGGGACTTGCATGCTGGAATCTCCTAGACTACTACTGGGCTGCACACCTGAGATATATCTCGGCCTGGACGGTGTGGGAGAGTGAGGCCCATTGGCTGCACATAGGCAGGTCAGTGGCATGCAGACTGTTATGGGACCTTGCATGGCTGCCTAGCCACCCGCGCCTTCGCAGTGCCTACCTGACCACACCAACCAAGATGGTGATTTAGGACGGAGTGGCCATTAAGAGGGGGTTAACAATGTTCCCATCCTCCAATACCCTGATTGCTGTAACCCTGAATTTGCTCCAGCCATGATCCCAGCCACGTATAGTGCCTGGACAGATAAGGACTGCCGGACCCTTAGAGACCTCTTTTTAGGTATTAACATAAAAACCTTCAACCAATGCTGATCGGAATACCAGCTAACAGATAGCCCACTGTATACCCCGCAGCTGTATGACCTCTCATGCTTTTTGAACAACTAGTACACTCTTACTACAGCTTGAGGGGCCTTATCTCTGGAACATGCAATGCACTCCAACATTCTGATCCACTACCCACACACCCTTATAAAAAAAATGGGCGTACAAAAACACTGAACAGCTCACACTAAAGCAATGGGACACCCTGTGGCGCGACATATCAAGAATATATCGCTTGATAGCATTCATGGAGACCGCTTGTAAACTAATATATTAATGGTATCTCACATGACGCACTTAGCCGCTACCTATAAATCCCCCATGACACATGCTGGAGATGTCTGAAAGAACAAGGGGATTTATGTCACATATAATGGACATGTGTCCCAATCGCCACCTTTTGGAATGAGGTTCTGAGCCACATCAAAGCAGTACTAGGATATTACTGCCCCACCACCTGTTATGTGATAATTCTGGGAATGCGCTCCACAACAGTCGAAGCAATGACAAAGGCCGAGTGGAAGTTAACAAGCAAGGTATATGCTGCTTGCCGCTTGGAAACTGATAGCACTAACATAGAAACGCCCTGAGGCACCCAGCATAGCACAATGGTTCAATTGACTATGGCACATGCTCTTCATGGAGCAACTCATGCACCTCCTACAGGGAATTGATAAATAGTTTGAATGCAACTTCGGGCCCACTTATACGATACCTAACTGGTATTGAATTTCTGCGTTTCAACACCTTCCTCCGACTCACAGCACTACAACTTTTCCCAGACCTGTAAATTCCTCCACAAGCCCTTGACCCTCACTTTTATAGCCATACTCAGAACACAAATACATTGATAGCTCAGCTGAGCCATCTTTCAACCTCTCAATGCCTTCTGGCCTTTGTATACAGACTTTGTGAACTGACACTAACATGCCCTTGACGATGCCGGTTATTGAACAGTTGTGTTCTTGCAAACGTTCTTTAAGTTCCCTATCCTCTCTCTCGCTTGCCTCTTTTGAAAGCCCTTGGCACTGTGACAACCGGAGCCTTTCCCTCCGCCTTTCCCTCTCACCTTGTGCTCCATTTACACAGATGATAAACTATTCAGATTTGAACAATTAATACCATAGAATGTTTAAGGCAAGAGGGGCGAGCCTCTGTTAGACGTACTGTGTTGTATCATATGTGTTACAAAATTTAATAAAGAGATGAAAAAAAAGAAATCCCTTTACATTCCATGAAATTATTCTGAATGTGACATGTGAACGATAAATATAGTGAACTCCGGAGGACAAACCAAACCATGAAATAATTACAATTTATAAACATCATATTAATCATAGCATGAGATGTAATATATAATAAAAACAGTTAGAGAGAAAGATAGGACAAGGATAAAAAGAAAACAGAAACAAAAGGAAAGGGAACAAGAAATCAAACAAGGAAAGACAGTCCATGCCAAAAACTGACAACTGTAGGCACATACCTTGGTATAAAGTAAGGAGAAAATGTGGGGTGGTGACAAAACAAAGGTAGATGGCACATCCTACAAGGGCCGTGCACCAACAACAGAACAGAACAAGAGAAGACTGGGGCACATCCTAGGTGACTTGAAATCCTTTTTAGGGAGAAAAGAAAAAAAGGATTAATTAGCATATATAACATTTCTAAAATAAGATTGAGAAGCAAGAGAACTGGTATTACATCACAAAGAAAGGAAAAAGGAAAATCAAAACACTGACTATTAAAAGGTCCATTTGTGTCCATGGATGCATTCATGTGAGAGTTTATCAATTAGAAGGTCCACTTGTGCCCGTAGATGCATTCGTGTGAGAATTTATAAATCTCCAAAAAGCAGATGGATCCTTGAATGTGGTGGTATTATTTTAATAGCTGATCTTGAAGCAATATGGAGGAAACAGGCCAAACTGAGCCGAAATTCTTTTGTCTATTGGCTATAGCATTCGAAACATCCTGCACAATAAAAATCTTCTTGTCTGACCAAGCAATTTGTCTCCTGGATTTGGCTGCATTCAGTACTTTCAATAGGTCAGGGAATTCAGGAAAAAGATGATCACTCTTTGAGGCTTGGCAGACTGAGTAGAAGAAGAGAGATGGAGGCCCAATCTATGCGCACGCTGAATGTTGAGGTTTATAGAAGGAGGGAAATCCAACAACTGCGGTAGGAAGAAAGCAAAAAAATCAACTAGATCCTCTCCTTCAATTCCTTCAGGGAGCCCATACAGACAGAGATTGTTTCTATTTCTGTTGTCTAAATCCTCTGAACGTTTCTTTAGTTGAATTATCTCTTTCTCCAAATTAGCAATTTTATTGGCTTCATCTTGCAAGACACTAATCTGTTCTACTTCAGAAACTCTTTTCTCCATAATGGGCCATTTCTCATCCAAACTTTGAATTCTAATGTTGGTCTCTTCCTCAAAGAGGCAAAGTGCTCTGATTTCTCACCTATAAAATCTCCATTGATATATCAAATGAAGCCTTTTCAGGCGATGGAGGGTCTTGTTTAAGTCTCTTATTATTTAATGATGCTGAGTGTTTCAGTGAGCTAGTGGGCGTAGATAAGGAGCAAGAAGTAGTATTTTGCACCACATCGCCAGTAGGAGCTCTATTTGCCAATGCCTAATTATTACTAGTCAAGTCTGAAATCTGAGTTGATTGACCTATGGCAGAAAAGTGAAGCTTCTTTAACCTGCCCATACACCAACTATGAAAAGATTCAATTAAAAATTGAACCACAAGGTATTAACCACAAACAAGGAAGAGGCTTTGAAACATAGCTTGTGTAAAGACAATGGAAAAATTCATTCCGTTGTATGGTCAGTTTAGTGGGTCAAAACTCCTTGTTATGAGGGAGGTGCTTCTATTGTCATTCACTTATTAAAAACTACTCTTTGTGACATTAACTTCTTTGAACAAGTACATCATGTAAGAGTTCATAAATGAATTTCATATGTTCACAGAAGAACAATGAAACAGTCTCTCTTCAGCACCGTAGGCTAAAGTCCCGCTTAGAGCACTTAGTAAACACAGGCTGAAACCAAATGCCTCAGCAAAAACAGAATGAATGTCGTACTTGCGTTTACCTCAGCAAGTAAAGAAAAGGTAGATTGATGATGGCGGCCACAATATAAAGCACGGCATTCTGCGACAATAAAAAGCTCAAATAATGTCATAAAATTACTTGCCGCGGGGTCGCTCAATTCCTGGAAATACTATGAGGGCATGTGCATATTCTCCCCAGTTTCAGCTGAGGTAAAATTGCACTTTATTTCAGCAATGTTCCATCGTGGTGCAGAGCTCATCAGTTAGGCAGCATTCTTAGGTGGCCCGCAAACCACGCCTTCTGACATATGTCTTTTATATTGAGAAAACAAACTCCTGCTTTGGGTACTAATTTTCTCAATAGAAAAAGCTTGCATAGTACCCACTCAGTAAAAATTCAACAGACGTGGCTCTCCTCTTAGCGCAGACATCCCCGTCAGGTAGGCAGATGGGCCTCGATACCCCTGACAACACAGTGTTAGCGCATCCTTGGCTTATCTAATTTGCCATAGTAATAGTAAGCGGACGCAACTATATGTTTGATGAACCTTTTGACTCACTAAGATGATCACACCCTAGGTGGTCTATAAGGTCATCAATTTTAAATAATACAATATCTGAGCAAGAGAAATTGTATACATTGGTTGAGCAACTGAATTAGTATTGAGCTATAAATTAGATAGGTAACCAGCTTCCTAAGTACAAATTAGCATTGGCATGTTGGACTTCATGCAAAAGGTTTTTAGTAACTCAAATTTAGAAAACATCTAGCTCTGGCACTATCAAAACAGCAGCATTATTAGGTCAGTTGCAGTTGGAACCTGAAAAACAAAAGACAAATAACGGTACACAGATCATACATTTACCTATCCCTAAGGAAATCAGCAGCACAATTTCGACTTCATCAGGGGGACAACAGTGTCAGCATCAGGAAAGAAGCAGGGTAAGGAAAAAGGTTTGGAGTTCGTACTATATGATCACTAAACCATCAGATCATTATTTCAGCATTGATCAAACAACATTAACTCAGAAAAATAATAAACCACCAGAACGTCAGTAGACTATCTGGACATGAACAAAGTGTCAAAGTGACAAGTCATACCGAGTATACGCAGTGAAGTCTCTGGTAAATGGAAAGCCATGAAAGGTTGAAATTCCCCCCTCTCTCAATGCACACTTTGTTAAATTAAAATTAACACACATTTGCTATTGGTCAGTGTTAGAAATGGTTGACAGTCAGGTTACCACCTGTTCAAGCAAGGACCCTCACTCTAGTCAGGGTAAAAGAGAATCACCCTCAGCTAACACCTGCTTACCCCTTTGGTAGCTTGGCAGAGCAGTAGGCTTAACTTCAGAGAGCTAGGTGTTAAGTATTTGTACCAACACACACAGTACCTCATGCAAACACTACAAAATGACACAACACCAGTTTAGAAAAATAGGAAATATTTATCTAAACAAAACAAGACCAAAACGACAAAAATCCGACATACACAAGTCAAGTTATGAGTTTTTAAAGATTAAACTAAACAATAGCGCTTAGAAACACAAAGTGCTTCGATGAGGTGTTAATATGGCGGGGTGATGGAGTCATTCCCAACAAGCCGACACCAGCGGCACCGGACACAGGGTCGCGTAGACCCCCAAGTACAGTACCTTTGGTGAAGAGTGAAAACAAGTCGATGCGCGAAGCCGGGGATCGCGGCGTCTGTGCGAAACATTGAGTCCGCGCACTTCGAGCGGCGTCGGTCACGACGTGGTGCGGCGACTTCCACGGAGTCACGGACTTAAGCAGGGCTGCTGCGGCGTCGGGCTTGCGAAGGTCGTTGCGTTCCATTGAAGATCACGGAGTCAGTTGCAGGCGGCGTCACCTGATTCACCAGCAGCGTCGGTCCGAAGTCGTCCGAAGTCGATTTCCTTGGATTTCCACCAGCTTTCCTTTCAAGGGCCCAAGGACTGGATAGGGCACCACTTGTCATAGCAGGAGTCTCTCCAGAGACTCTAGATGGTGGCAGAGAGAAGTCTTTGCTGTCCCTGAGACTTCAAACAACAGTAGGCAAGCTCTAAATCAAGCCCTTGGAGATTTCTTCACAAGATGGAAGGCACGCAAAGTCCAGTCTTTGCCCTCTTACGCTGGCATAAGTAGCAACTGCAGGATAGCTCCACAAAGCACAGTCACAGGCGGGGCAGCGCTTCTCCTCAGCTCTTCAGCTCTTCTCCAGGCAGAGGTTCCTCTTGATGTCCAGAAGTGATCTAAAGTCTGTGGTTTTGGGTGCCCTTCTTATACCCAATTTCTCCTTTGAAGTAGTCCTACTCCAAAGTAAAGTCTCTTCTGAATGTGAAATCCTGCCTTGCCCAGGCCAGGCCCCAGACACTCACCAGGGGGTCGGAGACGGCATTGTGTGAGGACAGGCACAGCCCTTTCAGGTGTAAGTGACCACTCCTCCCCTCCCTCCTAGCACAGATGGCTCATCAGGAAATGCAGACTACACCCCAGCTCCCTTTGTATCACTGTCTAGTGTGAGATGCAACCAGCCCAACTGTCAAACTGACCCAGACAGGGAATCCACAAACAGGCAGAGTCACAGAAATGGTATAAGCAAGAAAATGCTCACTTTCTAAAATTTGCATTTTCAAACACACAATCTTAAAATCAACTTTACTAAAAGATGTATTTTTAAATTGTGAGCTCAGAGACCCCAAACTCCACATGTCCATCCGCTCCCAAAGGGAATCTACACTTTAATCAGATTTAAAGGTAGCCCCCATGTTAACCTATGAGAGGGACAGGCCTTGCAACAGTGAAAAACGAATTTTGCAATATTTCACTGTCAGGACATATCAAACACATTACTACATGTCCCACCTTAACCATACACTGCACCCTGCCCTTGGGGCTACCTAGGGCCTACCTTAGGGGTGCCTTACATGTAAGAGAAGGGAAGGTTTGGGTCTGGCAAGTGGGTACATTGCCAAGTCACATTTGCAGTTAAAACTGCACACACAGACACTTCAGTGGCAGGTCTGAGACATGATCACAGAGCTACTCATGTGGGTGGCACAACCAGTGCTGCAGGCCCACTAGTAGCATTTGATTTACAGGCCCTGGCACCTCTAGTGCACTTTACTAGGGACTTACTAGTAAATCAAATATGCCAATCATGGATAAACCAATTACATACAATATACACAGAGAGCATATGCACTTTAGCACTGGTTATCAGTGGTAAAGTACTCAGAGTTCAAAAGCCAACAGCAACCGGTCAGAAAAAATAGGAGGCAAAAAGATTGGGGATGACCCTGCACAAGCAAAAAATCCAACAGTCAGAAACATCAGAAGAAAATAATTATCCAATTATAAAGACATTAGATATCAGAAAAAATATATAAGACAGACATCTGCAGATCTACGTTTGGTTCTTCTCCGTTTGCATACATCCAGTCGATACAATCAGAAACAACTTCTGGACCCTTCTGTTGATCATCAGAGAATTCATTGTTATTCTCCATTAACAAATATGATACGAATTAAGAGTTACATCAATGTAGAAACATTATTGGGTTATTCAATATTTCCTCAAAAGTAATACATTTCATTAATACAAACTCTGGACATGTTTGAGATTCAGACAAAGAACTTGTTATACAACGGACATAGGATCGTTCTACTAACATAACAGTTTTCAGTGTTTTGGCAGACATTCAACTTTAGCTGTGGCCTTGCTTACTTGAGACCCTTTCAGCTAGCTTAAGCAAAGTAATGCATTTTCAAGCATATATAAAACTCTTAATTTTAATACATTATTAGTTAACCATCCAATACACAATGGTGGTCTTTCATGTAGGCACATTTTGTCACACGTTATTTTCCATGATAATTACATCTTATATGTTAGGTCAAACATAGGAATACATGTAAAAATCATTAACGATAATTTCGGCTCTCACACCAGCTGACTGCAAACTGGGTCTAAATGGCTCAGTGAGATTCATGTGTGCCGATGTCCCCATTATCTGTTAATAAATATACAATTTTAATGCATTATTACTACAGGTTATGTGTTTAACACCAACTCCAAAATCACTGCTTTGATACAAAGGTAGATGAAAAAAAATGTTTGCACGCTTTACATGGTTTTAAAACAGAAATGATGGTTGGGTTCACATGCAGAAACCTACTCTGGCATGCACAGCTCTAAAAAAACTTCAAATAACTTTTTTGTGTTTGCAAACACATCCACAACACAGAAAATTGTGTAAATTAATTAGTCATGAAGTTATTATGAACACTTGGAATATCACTCGAATTCCTTCTAAACTACGGTATAAATTATAAACCAGACCTATTATTTGAGGTTAGGTTGCATTAGTTGTTTAAAATCGCCTAGTTCAGTATTTTCCAAAGCGCATGACAGGCTGCCATAGATTGAACTGTCACCAGAGCCTGTGTAAAAGAAAGAAAATACCATCACATCAAGACAACCATGTGAGAGTGGAGTTTAAAATCTATTTTAGGATCTCACGTAGTTTATACAGTGATCTATGGGGGGCGCAAGTGGCAGGTGGATACACGTTCAAGGTGCCCTTCCTCTATTTTTAAAGAGAAGTGCTGAGTGGGAGCGATGTGCACATTGTGAGCTGTGGCAGGCACCATGGCTGCTTACAGGTGCAATCAATGCAGGTTGTCCTATACACCTCCAATATGGTCTTACAACATGCTTTTTACCTACCCTGGCTGCACACACTCAGGTGGTCATTCCGAGTGTAGCGATAAACTGACCACCACGCCGGCGGCAGTATAATTACCGCTGCCAGGGTGGTAGTGCAGACCGCCATATAACAAGTAAGGCGGTGAACCCAACACAGCACAGACAACTCACCGCCAGCACCACCACCACCGATAAGCAGCAGCCGGAGGCCAACTTCATGCAGAAGGAAGCCAATGTCCCACCCATGATATTCCAACTCACCACGCTGCCAGGATATCTGGGGCGGGCTGGCCAGTACGAAAAACCTGACGGAAACATAAAGTACAAAAGGAGACACACACCTCCAGGCACAGAGACGCCTCCGCAACCGCCATGGCAAACAGACTGCTAGTGTTCCCAGTGTTGTGTCTCGCCATACACCGTCAGGGCCTCCGTCAACGACAAAGATGACAACCGTAGATACGCCTAGCACAGAGGGGAGGACATGGCAGTGATACACTCCCACGCATAACACATTGCTCGCACAAACAGCGAAGGCCACAAACAGGCACACACAATATACGTCAATGCCAAGTACCCAATACATACACAAAGCCAAGCAGATACGTGCCAAACATACAGCACAATGCACACCAACACAACCAACACACCCCATACCCACACAATCCCAACTAAACCACAAACACCTCAACGCAGGCATAGACAGGCACATTGTGGAACACCACACATACATGCGCATCATGAATTGTATGTCGCAATGACACACAATCAATAGCAGTGAACACACACCCAAACAATAACACAGATAACACAACACAGACAACCAAAAATCAAGGAAATCCACACATGCAGCACCATAAACACGGATGCACACAACACCCCATATAATCCCACAAGCAAGCAGTCACACACATTACAACATCCCCATGGCCCAACCCATCTACCCAGCGCGTGCTACAACACAGACACAATCCATACACAGACCTCACAAACCATTGCACACAGATGTCACACCACCAAGTAGAAGAAAGCCAGGACAAGCAACTCATATTGCCAACCACAGCAATCTTGGAAGATGTAATTGGAACCATAAAAATTTCAAAATAAATATATACATAATCTGCCAAATGGCAAGTCCAACCTGAATTAATGTACAAATGCTTCAAGTCCATATATATTATGGCCCCATCTTGACTCCTGACAGCAAATAGGCCTCCACATCATAGGGGCATCAATTAGACAGGCAGGCACCTCAGAGGTGTGGGGGTGGTAGGGGAGGCTTGGATGTGGAAGGGGCACATTTCGGTTTGGGTTTGGGATGGGTGACTTTGGCACTGGGAGGGGTGAATATCTTGCTGGATGGAGGAGTAGTGGAAACACCAGAGTGGGCACCTGAGGAAGGGGAGGTGGAAGGGCCTGAGAGGGGCAGGAGGACACGGCATTTACAGAGAACACGGGGTGGGAGAGGAGTAGGGAAGAGGTCAAGGGTGGCAAGGAAATCTTTCTTAGGTACACAGGGGTGGTCACATGATTGAGGGTTGGGAGTGGAGGTAGAGAAAGAGCTTGTCTGACGTGTTGGTGAGCTGTATCTGGATGCTGGTGTGTGCAATGTATGTAGGTGTGTGCTGGCTGAATGTTTGGAGGGTGAGTGGGTGCGTCTGCATTCATTGGGAGGAAGGGGCAGAGATGCAGGGAGAGGCAATGGGAGATGTGTGAGTGAATGTTGGGGTGGTGTGGGCAAGTGAGGTGGATGTGCTGCAGGTGGCAGAGATGGTAGTTGTGGTGAGAGCGGATGTGGTATGTGGGGTGTGTGTCTGTGAGTCTGCTGTTGTGGTGATTGAGGGTATGACTGGCTTGGTAGCAGGACCAGTGTGTGACGATGCAGTGCTTGCAGGTGTGAGTGGAGATGTGACTGTAAAGGAGGGAAGTGTCTGTTGTTGTGTCTGCAGATGTGTGTTGTGTGTGTGCATGCTTGTAGGAATGTTTGTGATGCCTACGACTGTCTTTGTGCACCTTGTCTGTTGTAGTGGGTGTATGCTGGTACGTTGGTGTGTTTTGGATGGGTGTAGGGAGAGGGATTGTGGATTGGGGATTAGGAACAGGTAGCTGGAGGGGGTACAGAAAATGAAGGAACACTGGCTGCCATCAACGAGGAGGCCAGAGCCTGAAACGATCTCTGTAGGCCAGACAAGGCACCGCAAATGCCTTCCAGATACGCATTGGACTGCTGCATCTAGGATGCCAGACCCTGGATGGCATTCAGGATGGTTGTCGGCCCCACAGAGATGGACCTCAGGAAGTCAATAGCCTCCTCAATGAGGGCAGCAGGGCTGACTGAGGAATGGCAGAGGTGCCTCCGGTGAAAGAGACCCCCACCCTCCTAGGTGAGGGGGCACGGGCAACTGGGTGGGGTGCTACAGGGAGGACGGTGCTGGTAAGGGGGTTGGTGGACAAGGATGGTGCTGGGGTGGTCCCAGATGGGTCCGCCACTGCCAGGGAGCCGCCATCGGAGGAGGAATCTGTATCAGATGTGTCGGTAGCTCCAGCCTCCTCCATGGTGCTCCCCTCGCCTTCCGTCCCATTGGTCCCATCAGCTTCACTGGTGTCAGCCTCCTGGGTCCTGTGGGCTGCTGCATCCCCACTCGCCGGTGCCCTTCCTCCTTTTCCAGATGACGCTAATGCACACATAGACAGAGGTAGAAGGAGAGAAGGAGGGTGGGAGCAACAAAAAGGGAGGAAATTATGATAACCCACACATCCACTTCACATACAAACAATACAGATTATAGCCCCTGCCGGGGAAACAAGAGATCATTTAGCAATCATTTACAATTGAGTCATGTAAGCTCCAAACTCAACTCAACCCTGCAGCCTAAACACCTGAATGAAGACCACTACATGGCTATAAACTGCCCAAATTACTTATCCAACAAACTAGCCCAGGAACATACCCATCCACATGTCATCCATTACTGGATGATACTAATCTGAGCACGGAATGGACTGAGAAAACGAACTGACAGGATTATGTGAAGTAGATGTGGTACAGAGGTCCATTGATGTACCAAGCGAAGCAATTGCAATGTTCATGTAAGATGCCTGTCATTACCCATATACAGTGCCAAAATTACCTCATTGTACTACAACAGTACACGCAGAGATGGAGGATGCAGCCAGTGACATGATAGCATACTTGAGCGACCCATATGTACAGGTGAACATGCGTCACAGTAACACCACTTCTTTTCCTGCGTGGCTCAACATAGCTAACGTGACACACTCCTACATGATGGGCGTGACAACCAGGACTGAATTTTCGATAAATCCCATCTAACCACGTAAATTCCAAGTTCAATGAGGGTCACAGTACACAACCATGCAGTAGTCACCTGACGTCAACACCTACCCACTTGTGGCTGCTGTGCTGCCTTCAAGTGCCCATCTAACTCTGGGTAGGCCACCGCCAGTATGCAGGCCATTAGGGGGGTCAGGGTCCGAAGGGCATCCCTCCCACATTGGGAGGCCGTCCCCAGCTGGGCATCAGCAGTCTTTCGGGCCCAGCGTCTCAGCTCCTCCCACCACTTCCTCCAGTGGGTGCTCCACAAGCTATAGACCCCCAGGGTCCACACTTCCTTGGCGATGGCTCTCCATAACCCTTTGTTCTGGTGGGTGCTGACCTGCATGGGAAACATTCCGAAAATGGGGGACATGTTAATTATAAAAATACAGCAGTAACCTTTGGCGACACACAACAAATACGGAACATGCACACTGCCAATATCCCACACTTATCATGTGCATGATAAACACCTGATCAGTTATGACATGTCAATTTGCACACACATACATCATCAAACACTACCCGACATGTGGTACAAAGGACGTTGTACTGATCTGTTGCCCTGGAGCACTGTACAACCACCCATACAGGGGTAGGACCCCTTCAATCAGTTTCTCTAGTTCCTCTGTAGTGAAGGCTGGAGCCCTCTCCCCTGCAGTGCTTGCCATTGTTGCTCCAAGATAGAGGACACAGCAGCACACAAACTGGAGGTCTGTTTTGCCCGAAAGCAGGAGTCAAGTGAGCTGGCCCATACAAAATGGTGGTTACGAACGCAGCGGTCATGATCGTCACCACCGGCGGTGATCGTCATTGATCCCAGTCTTCAATAGACACCAATGTTAACCAATGGGGAGTTGCACGGCTGTTCAGACTGTCTTCCACCATGATGACTTCCGCCAGCGGAACACTTCCAGCTGTCCAATGCATGCCAGACAGGCGGATGCCATATTAGTCTGTAACGTGACTGTCCTGGGTTCACACTGCGTAATTGCCTGCATGTCGTCACAAACAGATACATCAGATCACACATTGTGGATAATGACACATGTAGTGAGTGTCTGGGGACATCACCACACTTGTCACTACAGTTGTCAGCATATATGATCAGAATAGTGGAACACATAGAAGGTCTATGTGTATATGTCCTATATACGTCCATTGCCACAGAGATCATGTGCCATTGTCTGGTTAGGAATCGAGCGTGGAGTAATGCGTCTTTCCACAACATGAAGGCCAACTTGCATGACTATAACTTTGTGACTGTAGTATGTCATACTTGGTGCCCTACATTGTAAGAGGTTCCCAGATTGTTGTTTGTGTGCCCGCGCAGATATCGCCACAGTGGAGTGATGAGGAATGCACCAGTTTACCGGCCACTCGTAGATCTTGATACCATAGAAGAGCGCCACATCATCCTGACCTATCGATTGAACCGTTTGTGCATCAGGGAACTGGTCGCCCAGTTGAAGCCCGGCCTCCTGCTAGGTTTAATCCTCATGCCATTCCTCCAACAGTCCAGGAGTTGTCAGTCCTGCATTTTCTGGCAAGTGGCTCTTTTCAGGTTACAGTGGAACTGGCTGCAGGGTTTTCACAGCCCCAGTTCAGTAGAGTGTTGCAGGATGTGCTGAATGCCCTACTCAAGCATGTGCACAGGTACATTAGGTTCCCACAATGTCCATAATTGACCACTGTAAAAGCAGCCTTCTACAACATATCAAATGTCCCACATGTAATTGAGGCCATTGATGGGACTCACATGGCCTTGGTACCTCCGAGGACCAATGAACAGGTCTACAGAAAGAGGAAGAGTACATATTCGCTCAATGTACAAGTACAAAACACATGGGAACACAAAAGTTCCAGGATTGGTACATGATACCTACATCCTGAGGAACAGAAGTGCCCTGCAATGATGTCACAGCTACAGGGAGAAAGGGCCTAGTTCATAGTTATGTGTACTGCTCTCCATGTCAGACGTTTGTACCTCATAACACAGTCAGCACTCTGCCTAGCATTGTTACCTATAGTCATGTTCTCTTTTCCACACAGGTGTCTCCAGATACCCCAACCTGCCCTGGCTCCTGACACCTTTGAGACATCCAACTACAGGAGGGGAGAACAGGTACAATGAGGCACATGGCCGGATGAGGTGAGTGATTGAGTGGACTTTCGGTCTCTTGAAAGCTAGATTTAGTTGCCTTCATGTGTCTGGTGGTGCCCTACAGTACCGACCAGGAAAGTTCTGCAAAAGCATTGTTGCATGCTGCATGCTGCATGCTCCATAATCTGGCTCTCAGAAGGCACATCCCACTGTTGGAGGAGGGGGACATTGATGCTGGAGGAGTGTTTGGGGCCGGTGACTCTGATGCTGAGGGAGAGGAAGACAAGGATGAGGCACATGACAACAGGACTGAAATGATTCATCACTACTTTCAATGATGTACAGGTATGTGTGAATTGTATGTCATCTGCACATGGAAGATGTATTGCTGAAGCCAGTCTGTAGCCAGTATTTGCATGCATCTAGGTGTGTGTGGGGACTACAGCCTTCTGGTTTCCAGACTTGAAGGGTAGTTGACTTACCATAAGGGGTAGTGGAAATGCACTGCTGCTAAGTACATGTGAGAAATGCTGGTGCCGTTGTGGTACAGCCTTATAGTTGTAACAAAGGTATGGGTCCGCAGTCTGCCTGTTAGGAGGACTTATCTGTCTTGTCCTGCTGCGTAGGCATGTCATGCTGCATTGTCAGTTGCTGTGTGGCAAGTACCTGCTGCTGACTACTCAGGGAGCTGAACAATAGAGGATGGTACCTATGTTGCAACTTTCCTGTCCCATATGTGTATAAGTGCCTATGCAGGTCCTTACATATGTGCTATCATAGCTGCTGGGCCAATCATGTATGTGTTCAAATTCTGTGGATGTATGTCTTGGTTCACATGCCTTACAACATTGTGCCTGATTCCATTTCATTTTCCCTCTTCAGGTCACATCTCTCTCTGCAAGCTGATTTCTGTATTGTCTGTTGCCATTGTTGTCACTGGATATCATTACAATTTGGATGCACTTACACACCTGCTGGAGTGTCCCACTACATCTGTCACTTCAACATTGTTGTGGTACCAACATGTGTATATATTTGCTGCTTGGAAACAGTATTGGCACTACGTACAATGAAGAGACACGCACCATGACGTGTGAATTTGTGTTTATTACGTGTATGACATCAAAGTCCAGAGGAAGGGGGTAATAGTGTGGGTACTGATCAGAGTGGGTGGTACAGCTGTTTGTCTCACAGGTCCTGTATCCATTTGTCCGGTATACTGTGTACTTGGTATTGGACAGCCAGTAACAGTGGCACACAAGGGTGACAGTTCAGAAGGATCACTTCCTGGTGGGGGGATTGGTCTTGACCTCAGGTCCTGCAGTAGGGCTGGATGGGTGGCCTCTTTTGCAGGGGGGGTCCCTCGGCTGTAGGGGTAGGGGTGCTGGTGGGATGTGGATCCTCCTGCTGTGCCTCAATTCCAGTAGCAGGTACTGATGTTGTTGGCAGTGGTGTTGTCTGACTACTGGATGGGGCCTGTTGTTGGGTTGAGGATGTCCACAGGATATTGTTCAATTCCTTGAACTCCCCTAATATGGAGACCATGGTGGCATTGAGTGCCTGCCACTGCTGCATGGCCTACTGGTGGTATTCCCCCTGCAGCCTTTGCGTGTCCTGCAAGGTGGTGAGTGTCTGGTCCATCTTGTTGTGGATTTGCTGATAGGCTCCCAGGACTCTGGAGACGGCCTCCTGGCCAGTCGTGTCCTGTACCTACCTTGTCCCTTGAATCATGATTGCCCTCCCACTGGTCCTTGCCCCATGTGCCTGTGCCCCTGGAGCAGTGTGCCCCTTCCCACTGACAATAGGACCGTCATTGTCTTTGGTTTGTACTGTTGACTTCTGCCCCTGTCCTGTGGGGCACACTGTTGTTTGATGTGACCTTGGGACACAGGTATGGGAAGGTGGGCTCTGCTGTGCATTGGCTGCCAAAGGGGAGGAGGTTGCAGTTGTGGGCAGGGTGAGGTTGGTGGTGGTGGTGGACTGACCACTCATGCCTGATGGGCCAGGTTCATCGTCCACATCCAGACTTCTAGGGGAGTCCTCCCCTATTAGACCTGCTTCCAGACCTGGGCTTTCTGTCACTGGGATCCTCTGCTGTGTGGCAGTACTTGGGAGACCTGTAGAATGAGTGGTATTGTGTCAGATGATGGTACTGTAGCAGTGACACACATGGTTGTATGCCGTCATTAACTGGATTTGCAGGGCAGTAATGTCATTGACAGTTACCAGTCCACTGCTTGTGTTACCATCAGTGGAATGTTGCAATGTACCTATTTAGGAGGATAGTTAATGTTTGTCTTGCGGTTGTCATTGCAATGTACTGATGTGCATTCCTTATACTTATTGGTGATGGGGAGTGACATGGTCTAACGTGCAATTGCAGGGATGTGATGTGGATGTAGCAGCCATGCAAGGGTAGGGAGTGTTGCATTGTGGTAGATGTGGTTGTAGCAGTGTGAGTTATCCATGCACTAGGTGGGCCTGTGAGGGAATGGTGTCAGTAGGGTGCTGTGGCATGCAAGGGTGAGTATTGGGTCCATGATGGGTTTGTGCATGTTAGGGTGGTGTGACGGGTGAGAGGGTGGTGGGGGTACATGCTGTGCACAGGGACATGTTGGCAGGGAAGTGCATTAGTCTTACCAGTGTCCAGTCCACTAGGTATTCCCATCGGCCCTTCTAGATGTAGAAGGGTCATGACCTTCTCCTCCCACGGTGACATTTCTTGGGGAGCCGGTGTGGGCCCACCACCTGTCCTCATAATAGCAATTTGGTGCCTGGAAGCCATGGCCCGTACTTTCCCCGTAAGGTCGTTCCACCTCTTCCTAATGTCCTCCCTTGTGCGTGAATGGTTCCCCACAGCATTCACCCTGATGATTATCCTCTGTCGTTCTTCCGGGCTTTGGATGTCTGCTGGACCTGTGCTCCAAACAGTCGCGGCTCCACTCTGACAATTTCGTCAACCATTACCCTCAGCTCCTCTTCTGTGAATCATGTTTTTTTTTGTGGTGCTATGGTGGTTGTGTTGAGGGTGGGGGATGTATGTCGTGCAGGTATTCTGGGCGTGCTGTTTGTTGATGTGAGTTTGTGTAGGGGTATGTGTGTGTGCTATGTAGTGTTTGTGTATATTGGTGTGTTGTGTGATGCGTGCTCAGTGTGACTGTGCCTGTGGTATCTAGGTGCAGTGCCTCCTTTCAGTGTGCTCTTGCCTCGCTCTGTCAGTGTTTCTGGTTGCAAAGGGTTCTGGGTATGTGTGGGGGGGTGTTTTGCAGTGCTGTGGACAGGTGTGTGTATGTGTCTCAGGTGTTGGGTAATGGTGTTGTCCAATGTGATACAGTGTTCTGGTGGTGGTGCCTTTTTTCCCCACGGCAGTTTGGACCGCCAATGGATTGTCACCATGTTGGGACCGCGGTACTGATTTGTGAATTCTTATTTGGCAGGCTGGGTATTCTCGGCCTGGCGGTGCTGGAGGTGCAGCCACCTGCTTAACGCAGTCGTCTCGGCCGACAGTGTTGTTTTTTTGGGTGTATTTGGGTGGCGTTGTGTGAGTGACTCATAATGTTGTGGTCTTCACTCCGTCATCACTGATGATCTTTCGGCGGCTGCTTGCACGCCGGTCTTCGGTAATGACCGCCAAACTCAGAATGACCACCTCAATCTCTGAAGAGTGGAGAAAGAAGGCGCCTCATGACTATCTCCAATGAATCCGACTATCATTCACCTATTGACTTCAATCTTCAGGCCTAAAAGGAAGGAAATATCTCAGAAATGGGTTGAGGAGTGTTATTTTGTGCTTTGACGATAAATAAAATGATACGTGCAGGATATAAAAATATGTTTTAATGGTGGGGAGAAATGCTTATTATTTTATTGTAATAAAAATATTTTCTTCATATAGCTCTTTTATTCAGAGCATTTTCTGTTTTTATTCACTTATTAATAACAAATTAAGAGCCTGATGTATCAGATAGGAAGCGATTTTGCAAGCATAGATAAATGTAAGGAATCGCAATCCCATATTCTCTGGATTCTATGGGCCAGATATGCAAGTTTTTGTGTTTGGAAATGTGCCGATTCACAGTATTGGCCCATTTGCCAATGCAAAAAGCCAAAGTGGGTGTGCAATTTGGTATTAGGAAGGGTAGTGTTTAGGGTGACCCTTCCTAATACCAAATTATAGTCATATGTGTGAATGTTTTGCTACCAAAATGCGGTCTCAAAACATTTGCATTTTGCCACCAACTTCAAGTTGATGGTAACCCATTGGCAAATGGATCCCCAAGGGACCATTTACCTTTTGAGAAAGGTTGTAAAAATATTTTTTAAGACAGGTAGTGATCCAGCGGACCACTGCTCACTTTTGAAAAATGAAAAGAAGACTTCTTATTTTTGTCTTTGAAACCCATCCCATTTTCCTTTAAGGAATAAGGGCTGCATTTAAAAATAAATTGCTTTATTGAAAAGCAATCACAGATATAGGGGGTCATTCTGAGTTTGGCGGGCGGCGGTTGCCGCCCGCCAAGCGGGAACCGCCAATTGGCCGCCCTGCGGTCAGAAGACCGCGGGGGCCATTCTGACTTTCCCGCTGGGCCGGCGGGCGCCCGCCAAGGGAGCGCCCGCTGGCCCAGCGGGAAAGGGCCTGCAACACTGAAGCCGGCTCCGAATGGAGTCGGCGGTGTTGCAGGTGTGCGACGGATGCAGTTGCACCCGTCGCGCTTTTCACTGTCTGCTAAGCAGACAGTGAAAAGCATACTGGGGCCCTGTTAGGGGGCCCCTGCACTGCCCATGCCAGTGGCATGGGCAGTGCAGGGGCTCCCAGGGGCCCCAGGACACCCGTTCCCGCCATCCTGTTTCTGGCGGTGAAAACCGCCAGAAACAGGCTGGTGGGAAGGGGGTCGGAATCCCCATGGCGGCGCTGCTTGCAGCGCCGCCATGGAGGATTCGCCCAGCCTGGGCTAATCTGGCGGGAAACTGCCGGACCCAGTTTTCCGACCGCGGCTTTACAGCCGCGGTCGGAATGGGCAATGAAGCACCGCCAGCCTGGTGGCGGTGCTTCAGTCGTTTGTGGCCCTGGCAGTCGGAGACCGCCAGGGTCAGAATGACCCCCATAGTCTGCTTACCCCAGTAGTCCACCATCCCTGTGAGTTTTGTGATTCCCAATGGGTTGCAAACCGAGAGCTACCTCATTAATATTTATGAGGTAGGTCTATTTGCGACCTGCTAGGACTCGCAAAATGTTTAAAACACACATTTGTACATGGGTCTCTGCAATTACCAAATAACAAATTACAAAAATGTGCTATTTAGTAATCGCAAGAGATTACCTATATACTGTACATTTGGCAATATGTACTGTCATTAGTCACACATTTGCAAATCACTAACATTCGCTAATCAGCTCAGTGAATCTCTTCTTTGTGACTTGTAGAAGTTTAAAAGACATTTGTCTCTACTCTCTTATCGCTCTTACTCTGATTTTCCCCAATCCTATAACTCCAATTTATTGCCCTTTGTTCTTTCACTTTCTTTCCTGTCACTTTCATCTATGCTAGACTTCATTCTTCTAACACCATTCTACATCTGTCTTCTCCCAACCTCTGTTTTACTCAGTAGCCCCAATCTATCTTCCTGACTTTCTTCCACCACTTGCTCATCTACTAGCTCCATAATACCTACCTAACCTGTCTTCCCCAGTTCTTTCTCACTCTGTTACCTTTCTCTAGTTACTTCCTATCTCACCACTCTCCTTTTGCTTTCTCCTTCTCTCCTCACCTGTCACTCGATTTCTGACTTCCCTATATCACTCTGTTTCCTGCTTACAAGAAACACTAAGTGCATTATTGTATTTGGATAAAATATTGAGTTGTAAATATCGAGTTACAGAAATATCAATAAAATATTGTGATACAAGGATACTGTGATGCAGAAATATTGTCAATAATATCAATTTTGTTAATATAATTTTCAATAATGAAATTGTAAAAAAAATCATGTTTTAATAATCTTTATGTGTCTTAGTTAATATGTAACTTTTATGTATTATTGGTTATATAATTATTAACAAGATTTGAAATATTGTAATTTTAAGTGACATGTAATTTTTAATGTAATTTCTAATAGTAATTTATAGTGTTGTAGCGGGTTGCTAGGTTTGTAGGTGTATAGAGTGGGAAGTTAATTAAGTATAATTAACAATAAATGTATTTTTAATTATTTAATTAATTAATACATATGTAAATTCTGTAATATTATATTGTTTAGTTGTATATCAGGTGCAGGCTGCTGGGTTTGTAGGGGCATAGGGCGGTTGAAGTATTATTGAATTAACAACTATTTATTGATGTATTAATAATTATTTAATTGATTACACATTGTGTTAATTATGTTATTTATTTTAGTTATATTTTAAGTGTGTGCTGCAAGGTTTGTGGGGGTATAGTGTGGGAAGTTAAATAATAAATAAATAACATTTTTTTAACTGATAATTATTAAATTGCTTAATCATGTACATTTGTAATTGTTTTTTATTTTTATATATATAATTTTTTTGGTTAGTTAATAATGTTCCTGTTAAGAGTTTTATATTTCTTGTGAATTAATAGGGTTATTAAAAATGATATGTGTTTAAAAAGTACTTTTCCTACTGCACAGACTAGAGTGGGAACAGTAAATGTATCCCCATCGAAATCCAATGCTTTCCCTACTGTTGCACAGACTGGAGTGGGGACAGTAAATGTAATTTTTAAGTAGTATCAGATATCATTTACATTTATTTAATTTATATTAATATTAAAGTTATATATTAAAATATTTAAGATTTACTATTGTATACTCTCTCTCTCTCGCTATATATATATATATATATATATATATATATATATATATATATACATCAAAAACTAGATTTGTTTGTGTTTTTTTAACAATATTAGTGTAAAACAATATTTTTTACGATATTTTTGTACTTACCAATATAAGTATAGAAAATTATGTTTTTGTAATCAATATATTTGACACAACATTTTTGGTCCACGATATTGTTGGCTTCAATATTATGTCAGTCATCAGTGCATTAATACTTAAGGTGTGTGTCTTCGATTAAAACATGTTGGATTTTTTTCAAATTGACTAAAAACAAGCTGACAATCAAAATGAAATCGCAGTAAAAACTATTTAGGATGCATATGGTGTAATCATTAGGGAAGTGTGCAGATAATTAGGGACATTTTTAATCTCCAAATTAGCTTTTCTTCATTAAACAATATCAAACATGATCAAGATTTAAACAAAAGTGACCATTTTACCAGGAGGAGCCAAAATGGCAGCCGGGACGGTCGCTTGATTTGAGCGCTCCGTTCCCGGCTACCTCGAAACATCCTGGAAGGCGCCCCCCCACGGCCTGGTATCGACGGCCGGGACAGCGGCCCGACCGGGGGGAGACTGGGGCATCCAATTCGGGCCGCGAGCGCCCCTCGGTGCGCGGGCGAAGCGGGGTTGAGACTCGCGAGTCTGCGCCGGGTGAGGCGCTGAGAGGGAGGAGCTGCGACTACGGCCCCGCTCGCGCTCTTGCCTGGAGCGGCCCGCCTCCCGCTTCCAAGCCTGCTCGTGGCCGGGGGGGCTATAGAGCCGCGGCCAGAAGTGGACCGCACGACAGATTTCGCTGGGCGCCCCGGGGCACGTGAAGCTGGTACCGGCCTGAGGAGCTGGGGCGCCATCTTGAATTTCGCCGCGGCAGTAGCCGCGTGTGTAAGCCGCAGAAGAACAAAGAAGGGGCACTCCAGCCCGGCAAAGAAGACGCACAGCGGCGGCGGCCCAGCAAGCTGCCAGGGTTCAGGTGCAGTGCCAAAGGAACGAGGTGAGGAGGGCACCCGCGAGGGGGGGAACACCAAAACTAAGCTGTGGGGAAAGACTCCTGGAACGTGGGGCAACCCCCCCCTCACCTCGCCACTCCATTAACGCAAGAGGGCAAGATTGATGTGGACCACGTGCTCCTGTGAGCTCGGACTAATCAACCAGCGCAGAATGGACGGCTGGGTTGGTCCGCGGACGTGTGGCCCGCCCTGGACTCCCCAGCAGTGGGTCCCTGCCGCGACTGTCCTTAGCTGCACAAAGCCTATCTGCGGCACCCTGCGATCGCTCTGACCCACGATCTCTCCTGAGTGTCGCCGCCTCTACCGGCCGTCAAGTATTTCTCCCCTCTATCTGAGGAAGCCTCTGGCACCAAGTCATCCCATCACAAAGGAGGAAGCGAGTGATCCCCCCCCCAGCTTTTACACCCTTCGCATACTCCAGTGGGCCCGGAGAACAGCCCCACTAGAACTCAAAGCTGGAACATTGAATTCATTAATGACTGCAGCATTTGTCATTGAATATCCAGGCCACAAGAAGCCTGAATAAGACTATGGGTGTCATTCCGACCCCGGCGGGCGGCGATCTCCGCCCGCCGGGCGGAAATCGCCAGAAGACCGCACCGCGGGCAAATGACCGCGGCGGTCATTCTGACTTTCCCACTGGGCCGGCGGGCGACCGCCAAAAGGCCGCACGCCGGCCCAGTGGGAAAGACCCAGCAACGATGAAGCCGGCTCCGAATGGAACCGGCGGAGTTGCTGGGGTGCGACGGGTGCAGTGGCACCCGTCGCGATTTTCAGTGTCTGCAAAGCAGACACTGAAAATCATTATGAGGCCCTGTTAGGGGGCCCCTGCACTGCCCATGCCAGTGGCATGGGCAGTGCAGGGGCCCCCAGGGGCCCCACAACACCCGTTCCCGCCATCCTGTTCCTGGCGGTGTGAACCGCCAGGAACAGGCTGGCGGGAAGGGGGTCGGAATCCCCATGGCGGCACTGCTTGCAGCGCCGCCATGGAGGATTCCTTTGGCCAGGGGAAAACCGGCGGGAAACCGCCAGTTTCCCTTTTCTGACTGCGGCTTTACCGCCGCGGTCAGAATTGGCCAGGAAGCACCGCCAGCCTGTTGGCGGTGCTTCCGTAGTCGTTGGCCCTGGCAGTCAATGACCGCCAGGGTCAGAATGACCCCCTAAGTCATCTCTGGAAGGCAGAATTGATACAGTTGCGCAAGACTTGAATCTATTACGAGTGGATCATCGTAGCCTAGCCGAAAAAGTGAAAACAACTGAAGCTGAAATTGCCGACCTAACTCCAATAGTGCAAGGGAACCAAAAACAGATGCAGCGCATGGATGAGGAGCTGAAGATACTTTGGAGAAGATCGGAGGAAATGGAGAGTAGGGCAAAACAACGTGAGGTTTCTGGGCTTTCCGGAAAGTATGCGTCAACCGGAATCAGAAATTTCCCTAGAGCAGTGGCTAATCAAGGAGGTGTTAAATGGGGCTCCATCCAAGTTTTTCTCAATTGAAAGGGCTTACAGAATCCCGGGCAGACCTCCGGCCCCCGGCCAGTCCCCCAGGCCATTGATTGCCAGGTTCTTGAACTACAGAGACCGAGACGCAATATTGCAACAATTCTGCAGTAAGGGCCCGTTCAAGTATGAAGACTCGAACATTAACGCTTACCCAGACTTTACGCAAGAGGTGCAGAACCAACGCAATTCTTTTGTTAAAATCAAGCTACGCTTACGGGAACAGAACATAAAATATGCCTTGCTCTTCCCAGCCAAGCTAAGGATAGTGATGGAGGACAGTACCCATATATTCACCAACCCCGAAGATGCCTGGACATGGCTCCACGCCAAGGGCATTGCACATCCCCGGGAGGACGACGAGGGGGACGAGAAATGGCAAAAACCCGCTGCAAGGAAAAGAACCAAACGGTGCACCAGAGGCCAGCCCAATTACTGGCAAGCAGCAGAGGAAAGAGCAAAAGTGCTAAAAGAGACGCCAATACACATGCAAAGTCGCAGTACAATTGCAAGTGATCTTCCAGAGCTGGGATCGGATTCAGACACGGCCAGCTCCGCATCCACAGTAACAGGAGAACTAAGCGGGCCGAAGGTCACTCCAAGAGTGACGAACTTTAAACTATTTGTACAGGCCCACTGAGACTACCAGGGATGTTGCCTGTAACTTGAAGATCTGCAGAGACTTTGCGGCACTGCCGAGACGTGGGGACAAAGAGCCTTCAACAATTTGCATCTTTGATATAAATGCTAAGCTAAGTGATTGGGGGCATAAGAAGGCGGTACATAGCGGATGAGCGGGCCAGAGGGAACAGATTTATGCCAAGGGGGGGGGCGCCTGACGATATTGGCAGACTAAGTCTGCGGCACGATGTGAGCCCCTTATAAGAGCCACATCTGTACGATATGAGAATCCCACTATGCAAATCCAACCGGATAAGAACTATTTCACACACTTTTAAGTTTTGTAGTTTCACTGTAGTTGTTAGTAGTATAGGGGGTTTAACTAGGGGGGAGGGGATTAACAGTTTAGTAGAAATGCAAGGACCGGAACTACTTAATACACAAAAAATAGACCTGCACCCGCTATATTTAAATCTCAGCTACAAAAAGGTAGAGACCAGGCGGGCCACCACTAAAGCCCAGACCCACAACACAGCAACACATCCCCAGGACCCCATATGATGTCTTCCCGAAATAATATGAAAAACCAGTATATTATATTAACATGGAATATCAGGGGCCTCGGGGCGCTGAGCAAACGGGCTAGAGTGTACGCTCGACTTAAAAGACTAGGAGTGCATATCGCTATTTTGCAAGAGACACACATGCTAGAGGGGCACCTACGCGACTTGCGCACGAAGTGGGGAGGCCAGTTGATAGGCACAACATGCTCGGCCTTTGCAAGAGGGGTGTTGATCTGGATAGCGGCAGGAGTTCCATTCCTCATGTCATCACACAAGATAGACCAGGGAGGGAGGTACGTAGTGGTGGAGGGCAGACTAGACGGCAGACAAATGGCAGTGGTCGGGGTATACGCCCCAAATAGTGGCATCACAGGCTTTCTTACCACTCTCACCCCAACGTTGCTGTCCCACCCCATGCCCCTAACTATCTGGGGCGGGGATTTTAATAGTACCCCATCAGCAGCAATGGACAGAACCAGTGCCCACCCGAGCGCACCAACTAGTAGGAAGCCCGTAAGTCCCCTGCAAGAATGGGCAAATGTTATGGGACTTCATGACGTATGGCGATTAGGCCACCCAGAGCAAAAAGAATATTCATTTTACTCAGTCCCACATAACACCCACACTAGAATACACATAGTATGGGGTACCCGCGAAATAGGGGCGCTGGTCACTGAATCTGAATACCTAGCAAAGACAGTCTCGGATCATGCACCTCTGAGAGGAACACTGAATTGGGGCAGGACACGTCAGGCAATTCCCACTTGGAGATTCCAGGCGGAGGCTCTACGAGATCAAGCTTTCGCCGCATTATTGGGAGAATCTATAGGCCAATACTGGAAATAAACGCTATGACTGCAACAACTCGGGCGATAGAATGGGATGCCCACAAGGTAGTAGCACGCGGAGTATGCATGTCCACTATGTGGGGTGTGAGACGCTCTTTACAGGTGGAAATTAGCAAACTAGAGAAGGAGCTAAGGATTGCAGAAAAAGCAGTAGCGTTGGGGGAAATCTCTAGCACTGTCCTCAAAGAAAAGCGCTCAAAATACAATGAGGCAGGTAGCAGGCTCCGCTGCCACGACTACAACTACTACTTAACTAGGCTGCAAACGGAAGGAGATAGATCAAGTAGAATGCTAGCATGGCTACTCCGTGAAGACAGACAGCAAGCTCCAATAGGTGCTATCCGGGTGGGCGCGCGTGAGATGGCTTCTACACAAGTAGAAATAAACGAGACGTTTAGGAATTACTACTCAAACTTATACACTAAACGTACCTCGTGCACAGCTACACAACTTGAGGCTTTTCTGGCGGACTCCCTCCTACCCCAACTACCACAAACAGATAGAGATGGAATTGAAACCCCCATAACAATAGAAGAAATAGAACTAGCCCTTGCACAGCTGCCCAGGAACAAAGCGCCGGGTGCAGATGGCCTCCCCTCGGAGTATTATAAAGCCTATTTACCCAGCCTGAAATCCCATCTGCTAGGAGTGTTCCAAGAGGCGTGGACTAAAGAAAGCTTACCTATATCTCAAAGGGAAGCTATGATAGTGGTACTCCCTAAACAGGGTCGAGACCATATGGATGTTAAATCTTATAGACCACTATCGCTGTTAAATATGGACTGCAAAATATTAGGCAAAATATTAGCAAATAGGTTGGCTCCCCTCATGCACTTATTGATCCATGTAGATCAAAATGGCTTCATCCCAAAGCGTAACACCTTCCTAAATATCCGCAGATTGCTGAGTATAATAGGAGACACCCCCAAGAATGCACAGGAGGAAATGGTGCTCTCACTAGACATAGAAAAAGCCTTTGATACGCTGGAATGGGACTTCCTGATGGCCACGATGGCCCGTATAGGAATAGGCCCTAATTACATACGCTGGGTCCGGACATTGTATTCTAATCCAAGTGCGAGGGTGAAGTCAGGCGGGGTGATTTCTGATAGTTTCCCGATCTCCAGGGGGACACGGCAGGGATGTCCCCTATCCCCGCTACTGTTTGCCATAGCAATGGAACCGTTAACGTCAAAAATACGCCTCATGGAACGCGAATGGGGAATTATTAGGAATGGGTTATATCACACAATTTCACTATACGCAGATGATGCTTTGATATATATCAGGAATGGTTGTGCAGCTATTCCACCTGTAATATCTTTATTGGCTGAATTTGGAGGCCTGTCTGGCCTTGTGGTAAACTGGGAGAAGTCCTGTGTGTTCCCCCTGGCAGAAAGGGACTCCAACAATCAGGACCCCCCAGAGGTAGGGCACCTAAAGTGGTGCCCGACAACATTTAAGTATCTTGGGATAAATATATATCATGCCACAGAAGACTTAAGAGACGGGAACCTGGGGAAGGCGCTAACTTCCATTAAAGGCTCCCTACAATTCTGCAACAAGCTCCCGCTCTCGCCACCCGGTAAGGTGGCGATTGCCAATATGTTGATTCTACCTAGGCTCTTATATTACTTTGCGGAATTGCCGATAACCATTCCCAAAAGTTTTTTTGGCAATTTAAATACAGCACTGCTGCGGCTCATCTGGGGAGGTGGCAGAGCACGAGTGGCGCTAACCACATTGCAATGCCCGCTAGACAATGGTGGCCTGGGAACTCCGAATTTTGAAAGATACTATGCAGCCGCACAACTTCAGTGGGTCCAATATTAGATCCACAGACCAGAGCAAGCGGAGCCCATGAGTCTAGAGCCTCGGCGGAATGGGACCCCCCTAATAAACTGGCTGACGTCTAAGCCCCCCAAAGTGGTACTGGTCAACCCTTTGCTCGCAGCCGCGCATGCGTGTTGGGCAAAATATGTGCAAAAAGGAGCGGATAAGCTTCCTTACTCCCCACACATACCGCTAAATTATCTATTGGCGGGGACTGCAGCAGGAATGCAAGCTGTAAGGCTGTGGAGTGAAGCAGGAATACAGACAGTAGGAGATTGCTTTGAAGACGGCAAATTAATGACGTTCAAGGCTCTCCAGGCCCTTACGGAAATAAATCCGGGTCAGTTCCTGACATATCATGCCGTATGCCACGAAATCAGAAAAATATGGGGAATAGGCCCTTCGGAACCAGAGACCTCCCCAGTGCTCCACCAGCTACTACAACACAGTGATCAAACAAAAATAATATCCAATTTATATAGAATCCTCAACAAGACGCCTGAGGTACAGGCAGGGAAGGCATGGGGTAGATGGAATGCAGTCCTCCCCACCCCGATCCCACTGAAAGACTGGCCTAAGGCCTTGTCTCACATTAGAGGTGTGTCAAGGAATCCCAGATTTAGATATACCCAATTCAATTACACGCATCAAACATATCTTTCCCCAGCCAGAATAAAGCGCATGTTCCCTGATTCAGTACCAATATGCCCCAGATGCAAAACACCATCAGCCCCCTTCTACCATATGGTATGGGATTGCCCTAATATACAAACGGTCTGGGCGGAGGTGGTAGGGGAGGTATCTAGGCTAACGGGTCTTGCACTGTTAGCAGACCCTGAGTCCTGCCTGCTGGGGCTGAGAAAGAGACCCAAAAAACAGAGACACCTGCACAAATTTATAGACTTGGCCTTTTTAATGTACAAAAGATTAATAGCAATGCATTGGAAAGCCCCCAAAGCTCCCGATCTGAAATCCTGGTACTCTCTAATAATACGTTGGGCTCGCACTGAATACCAGGTACTAAAAAGAATGGTGCGTGAAGGGCGACAACACACAGGATGCTCCACCTGTGAGGATTTGGTAACAAAATTGGAGGCCAAAAACAATGAGATGCCTTCTTGAATTGGGGTACATATACTCGCGAGAACCACGACATAAATCCCCCTGCATCCCCCGCTACGGAAACAAAACCCATAGGGCACTCAGGCACCACAGCGCATGTATATCACTTCTTTCCATCTTTCTAGTAATAATTGTCTATCAAACCTTCGCCACTACAGTACCAGCGACACGTGAGGAGCAGGAAATCAGGGGTGCTATCTGCAAACACTAATCCGGATGGCGCCCTCATCAGGCAGCCAGGGAATTCATGCATGCAAAACAAGGCCCACACTGGTCATGAGCGAATACCTATATAAAATAAATAATAAAGGATAAACCCATAGAGGGTGCAGCCAGAAATGATACTGTAAAACTAGAAGTGTTCCGTGAAGTGCATAATGGGGGGGGTGTGTGATTGTTAAATGACCTAGATATTAGTTATTGTATTGGTTTATCCTGTGATTGCAAACTGAACAATTTGTATTATATTTTTAAATATAAAATCAATAAAAAATATTAAAAAAAAAAAAAAGTTACCATTTTACCACCAATGCATTTTCTGCTTCAGTACCTTTGTGCAGTATTTAAGTCCCTCCACTTATGTTTTACACATGTTACACTGGTATTGGCTCATGTGGTACACCAAGAGTTTGCTTCCAGACCTTATGTTGCTTAAGGACCAAAGCGGCATCTCACTGGTGGTTGAAGTACACCTGGCATTGCTGTATTCACCTCCATTGCACAGAGTCTGCTCAAAGCACAGTGTTTTGAACTGGGCTCTGATAAACACCTACTCCAGAGGGATGCTTGAATCATTCACAGTGCAGGAGGACTGTTCAGAAAGAGTCACAAATAACCTACCTCATCAATATTAATGCTGAAAGTATTAGCTAACCGCATTATGAAAAGTAGCAAATTCTCCTGCTGAAGCCTTTAGGGGCAGCAGACCTACATCCCATCATGTGGAATGTGCCAGCATTGGGAACCTAAGGCCCAGATTCTCAAAGGCTTAGCATTGCTTTTTTAATGCTAAACCAATGCTAAACTTTTTTTGGCATTCACAAACCAAAGCAAATAGGTATTTGCGTTGGTTTGTGTGGCAAAGTAACCCAAAGCAGCGCAAAACGCTGCTTTGCGTCAAGGGGGCGTTACATGGGTGGTACATGGGCATACCTCTGCTACTACCCTTGTTTTTTTAAGCTAAACCCTATTCTGAAAGATCAGAAGAAAGGGTTTCACACTAAAAATGTATGCCTTTTGAAAGCAGGTTTAAAACAGAGAAATGTCTTCATTTCTCCCTGCTTTTCCAACTTTGCACGTGTGCTACACTGTACAGCACACATACAAAGAGGGGAAGCATTTGCACTTGTCTAGGCATAGTATTTTGTACAGAAAGGATAACCTTCCTGTACAAAACCTATCCTAGACTCACGCACACACCCTAGCACCATGCCGCTAAGGTGTGTGCGTGGTGCATGGCAAATGAAATCAGCGCCGGCGCTAGGGAGAGAAGAGTGCCATTTCTATGTGAATTTGACACTCTCCTGCTCTATCCTTACTAAGCAGCACAGCATTTTTGGATGCTGCACTAACTGCGCAACACCTACTAGAATCTGGGCCTAAGGGTGCAATGCAGGTGCACTACAATTGTGAATGCTGGGGCGGAGGTTTGTGGTTCCTTGCAGGTTTCCATTTCAGCAAACTAATTCATCTCTGACTAATATTACTGAAACAAGATAATTGCGACTTTCGTGAACAATCTCTTTGTCCTACAAGTGATTTGAGAATGCCTTGCATTGCAAATGAGGAGGCTGGTTACAGTGGATCTCTGATCCTGAGAGAGCTGGTGGTTCCCTGGCAGCCCGACTGCCAGGTGTGTAATGAGACCCAAAGTCAAAGTTGAAAGGGTATTAATTTTCTAGCATAATAATTGCCCTTTTTTGAGCTCAAATAGCGCTCTGCGCCATTTTGCATAAAAGGGGCATTACTTGGGTGTTATTTGGCCTTTCCATTGTAAGCACTTATGTTTTGTGATTCAAAGCTCTATTAAAATTGTCAAACTTGGCTTTGCGTCGTAAAATATAACCTCCTCCAGCAAGCGTGAATTCGGCAAGAAATATTTGTTTCTCCAAATACTTCACACATTGTATGCGTGCTGAGTTGTACAGTCCACATTCAATGCTTGAAATTATGTGAAAAATTTCTAACCGTAGAATTTTGTACTGAAAGGGTATTCTTCCAGTACAAAGATTATGGTAGACATCCCGCACTCACTTTTGCACGATGGTAATCATGCAAGGTGCATGCCTGGTGCTAAGCAGCCTGCTTGTGCCCAGCAGAGGGGAAAAGAACAGGAGCAGGTTATATTCAGCCACCGTACCCTATTGCATTATATGTAAGTAAAACTAGTAATGTAGACATAATAATATTATATAAAAATAAAAAAATGTATCCCTTTCCTCAGTCAGAAAACCACATTTAATAACATATCTTATTATTAACAATATTATTATTATTATAATTATTAGTAATAACAACAATAATAATAATAATAATGATAATAATAATACGAATAGTACTTTCGATTATTGTTGTTGTTATTATTATTATTATTATTATTATTATTACAAAAGGTGTTTTGCTCTTATCCCTGTCTTCAGTGAGCAAAACATCTATAATAATAATTATTATAATAATAGTAAAAATAATAATAATAATAAGAAGAAGAGGAATATCAATAATAATAATGATATTTGTTATTATTATCATTTTTATGAAAGGTGTGTTGCTCATTAAAGAAAGGTGTAGTTACTATTATCATTGTTATTATCATTCAGACATTGGCCCGCATCGTTCCTGCCAACGGACATTGCGCTACCTGCACTGCAGCTTCTAATTAGAAACACCCACAGTTGTAGGTGGGGAAATGCCTGACAGTAGGTTGGGAAGGGGAGTGGAGGTACAGAGGGCAACCAAGAAAGCAGCAATCATCGTAGAGCAAACACCAGTGTCGAGAGTGAGGCAGTGTTTGCCACGCAGTGATATGCCTGCAAATCATTTTAGTATATGATGTGATATATTGTATCATAATATATTACATTATGTTATTATTGTAGTTTTTATTAATATTATTCTTAGAGGCTTTTCCTTAGGTGTTACTATCCGTCTCGTCGCTATTGTAGCAGTGAATGAACTAGACAACGTACATAATTGAGACAACCCATCCTAAAATGCTGTCAATAGTCCCAGCATTGAGTAGAACATAGATGATAAAATCTCAGATTGAAGCAGTCTGATGCTCGGTGGAAAGTGGTAATGCGTTTTTAGGTGTCTGACTAGTGGGACTCGTACATATCACCCAAGCAATGCTCAGATGACAAAGGTCTACCTAAATGCTAGAGAGACGAGATGCATCCTTACTGATTTCCTGAGTTTGGTATTGTCATTTTCGAGTCTTAGGTGGGTGGGAGTTTCATAGTGACATGTCCTATTGATGAAATGATCAGCCTATGAATCTTTTTTATTTGAATGAATTGTTTACATCAGTCCTCAATTAGCTGACCTAAGGATTCTTGTGATAGCACTAGTTTACAAAGAACATAATAAACAAAAATGTATTACCTCCGTCCATCTTACAGCAAAACACTAAGGGGGTCATTCTGACCTCGGCGGTAAAAGTCACTTACCGCCGGTCAGAAGACCGCCATAACACCGCCGCGGTCGCGGTAAACCGCCACGGTCATTCTGACCCGCGACTGGCAAACCGCCAAAAACCCGACAACAACAAAAGTCCGCCACACCAAAGGTCAGCGGGAAACTGGCGATGACCAAACCTCCACCGTCACGCCAACAGAAATACGCCCATACCATTCCGAACCACAAATCCCCGCAGCGGTCTTTCAACCGCGGTATTCCATTGGCGGTACACACCGCCGCGGTCAAAATACGCACACCTGTACAAAACACAGCCACATTGGACAATTCAAAATATACACACCTGAGACACATACACACACCACTCCCACACACCCAATTAAGTATAAAACACACACACACATCACCCACAAACCCTTACGACCACCATTGCGACTGAAGGACAGAGAGAGACAGCACAGCATAGAGTAGACCATCACACAGAGGCAAATCACAACATCACCAACACAATTTCCACGCACAAAACACCATACACCACCACACTCACCACACTCTACAACACATACACCACCCCTCACCTCATCCACACCACCCCATGGCACCCCAAAGACACCCCAGGTTCTCTGACGCAGAACTCAGGGTCATTGTGGAGGAAATAGTTCGTGTAGAGCCCCAGCTATTCGGGGCACAGGTGCAGCACACCACCATTGCCAGGAAGATGGAGCTATGGCAAAGAATAGTGGACAGGGTCAACGCTGTGGGACAGCATCCACGCAATCGGGACGACATCAGGAAGTGGTGGAACGACCTACGGGGGAAGGTGCGTTCCATGGTATCAAGGCACAACATCGCGGTGCAGAAGACTGGCGGCGGATCCCCACCTACTCCCCCCGAATTCACAGCATGGGAGGAGGAAGTCTTGCACATCCTGCATCCTGAGGGCCTCGCAGGAGTAGGCGGAGGAATGGACTCTGGTAAGGCAAATCTCCACTACTTTATTCCCCCCACCCCACCTGCATGCCAAATCATACCCCCACCCTCACCCCCACCCCCATCACACCAACTCCTTGCAAATGGCTCACCATCACAACCCACCCATCCCAAAACCTAGCCCTGCATGCCTCCCCAAAGCATGGACACCCATCACCAAAGCATGCCCACTGCACATACCCATCTCCCCCACAAGCCACCGTCACAAAAGCCCCCACAAGGGAATGCCAGCACTGAGGTCCACGGCCACCCACCCATTACACGAAATGGCACACACAGAAGCAATAACCATACTCTTATACCCCTGCAGGACCCGAACGCCACCACACCGCCACGGAGGGTCCAGAGATGTCCATCCCACCCCCAGAAGAGGCCACCAGTGATGACAGCAGCTCTGTCTCCCTGGACCCAGATGACCAGCCCAGCCCATCGGGGACCTCGGGACAGTCGGTTCCCCCAGACAGCCACAGGCTACACCAGACCTAACCCCCTGTGGGAACACCAGCACCGCTCCCACCCTGCGGGCCCATGCCTCTGTCTCCAGGACACGTCATTCAGCGTTGTGTCCACCACTACCGGGCACCCAGGTTGACCCACCACCCCAACAACAACAGGGACCTGGGGGCAGTGGAAGTGGGCACACCGTCCAGGGGACAGAGGCCCAGGAACACAGGGGAACTGGGAGGGCTGCTGTGTGACGGGGGGGACAGGCCCAGGGAACCGACTCTCCAAGAGGCCCTCTCCTCCATCATGGGAGCATACCACCACTCCCAGGAGACGATGGCTACGGTACTGGCCAGGTTCCAGGAGATCCAGGTCATGCAGGAGCAACAGTACATGGGGTTCAGAGAGGAACTGAGGAGCATTAGTTCCGCAATGGGGACCATCGTCGTGGCCCTAAACCAGATAGTCACCACATTGCGGGACCATGTGGCACCACAAAGGGCCCCTGTCACTAGCCTGGACCAGGAACAGCCTACCACCTCCGCTGGCGCTAGTGGACAGGAGGCCCCCACACAACGACAGGCCACCAGAACCCCACCTCCTGCAGAAGAAGAACCACCCCGCAAGCGGAACCTGAGATCTCACAAGAAGACAGAGTAGGATGCCAAGACCCCCGCCAGCAAACGATACCCCCTGTTGTCATCCCACTGTCCCACATTGTCACCCTGTCCAACTTTGAACTGCCCCTGCTCCATCCTTCCACAAGCATATGGACAATGCACCTGTGAGACTGAGAACTGGACTCTGCCATGGACATTACTCCACCATCACCCATCACCGTTTTACAATCATGTACCTAATTTTAGCACTTTAATAAATTCACTTATTGCACTTAATAAATCTGGAGTCTGCTTGTATTTTCAACAAATGTATTAGACATAACGTTGCAAAAATGTTCAGTTACATTGTGATGACAACATACCACTGTCACACAGCTGTAGTCCATGGGCAAACAAAGCAGAGGTCATGCAGTGGTGCCCACAGCTCTGAAAACGGAAGGGAAAGTCACAACTCAGTTAACAGGAACGGGGGGGGAACTCAGACTGTAGAGATGCAGGAGACTTTAAGTAAATGTAAAATGGCGTGGTTGATTCGTACCTGTGTGCTACTGAAAATACTGTTGTATCACTGTGTCCCTGTTGTCTGTGTCGTCCCCGTCTTCCTCCTCTTCACTCTCCACAGGCTCCACAGCTGCTACAACACCACCATCTGGACCATCCTCCTGCAGGAAAGGCACCTGGCGTCGCAAAGCCAGGTTGTGAAGCATACAGCAGGCCACGATGATATGGCACACCTTCTTTGGTGAGTACATTAGGGATCCACCTGTCATATGCAGACACCTAAACCTGGCCTTCAGGAGGCCGAAGGTTCTTTCTATAACCCTCCTAGTTCGCCCATGGGCCTCATTGTAGCGTTCCTTTGCCCTTGTCCTGGGATTCCTCACTGGGGTAAGTAGCCACGACAGGTTGGGGTAACCAGAGTCACCTATTAGCCACACACGGTGTCTCTGTAGCTGTTCCATCACATAAGGGATGCTGCTATTTCGCATGATGTACGCGTCATGCACAGACCCAGGGAACTTGGCATTTACATGGGAGATGTACTGGTCTGCCAAACAGACCACCTGGACATTCATCGAATGATAACTTTTTCTGTTCCTGTACACCTGCTCACTTCCACTGGGGGGAACCAAAGCCACATGGGTCCCATCAATGGCACCAATGATGTTGGGGATACGGCCAAGGGCATAGAAATCACCCTTCACTGTAGCCAAATCGCCCACCTCAGGGAAAACAATGTAGCTCCGCATGTATTTCATCAGGGCAGACAACACTCTGGACAAAACCTTAGAAAACATAGGCTGAGACATCCCTGATGATATGGCCACTGTTGTTTGGAATGATCCACTTGCCAAAAAATGGAGTACTGACAGAACCTGCACCAGAGGGGGAATCCCTGTGGGTTGGCGAATGGGGGACATCAGGTCTGGCTCCAGCTGGGCACACTGTTCATGTATAGTGCCTCGGTCAAGTCTGTATGTCAGTATGACATGTCGTTCTTCCATTGTCGACAGGTCCACCAGCAGTCTGTACACGGGAGGATTCCTCCATCTTCTCGCAAGTCCCAGCGGACGGTGCCTAGGAAGGACAACATGGAGCACAGAGTCAAGCAACCCACAGGTACGTAACCACAGCTTGCACAAAACACGATTCGCTATGCATTGAATGGCTTGTATGAGTGGCAATGCAAGGCCTAGGCCTGTGTGACGCAGTAGAAATTAAGCCATGTGCGCCCTTGAAATGGCGGCTGCCTGACCTGTGAAGTGTGACAATGGGATGTGAGGTCAATGCGCTGGCGTGGCACACGGTGGCGGTAGGCGGTCGAAGACCGCGGCGCAAAGCAGCATTGGTTAACATTGAACCCTATGGGTCTCAGGAGCCAATAACGATGTGCGCCGGCGGTCGCGGTACGCACCGCCGCGGTACGCATCGACGCGGGCGTGACCGCCATTTTCTAACTGCTTAATCACTTGAGACCTGATCATCCACAGGAGAGGACCTATACTGCAAGTGCTGCTGTGACCTCGGTCTGGGAGATACAATGGCTGCTGCGACTGGGGAAAGGGCCCCTCCCTTCACATCTGAGGAATTGGAGAAACTTGTGGATGGGGTCCTCCCCCAGTATGCGCTACTCTACGGTCCTCCAGACCAACAGGTAAGTACACAGGGAGCACGTAGTATGGGCTATGCCTGTGTTGAGTGGGGTGGATGTAAGATGGTGGGGAGGGGAGCGAATGAGGAGTGCAACGCACGACAGATGAGAGCATGTGCCACATGGCAAGGTTGGGAGGGGGGGCCACTCACATCGACCATGCAGGAAAGTGATGATATTTCTTGTTCCACCCTGTCCATGTCACATAGGTCAGCGCCCATCAGAAGATCGACATTTGGCATGCCATCACCAAGGACGTCCAGGCCCTGGGGGTCCACAACAGACGGGGCACCCACTGCCGCAAGAGGTGGGAGGACATCCGCCGCGGGAGCAGAAAGACCGCCGAGGCTCTGCTGGGGATGGCCTCCCAACCTAGGAGGGGTGCCACACGGCAATTGACCCCCCTGATGTCCCGGATCCTGGCGGTGGCCTTCCCCGATTTGGATGGGCGCGTGAGGACATCACAGCAGACACAAGGGGGTGAGTATCAGCACATTCTGCTATATTAGCGCACAGTGGAGGTGTCTGGGTGGGGGAGGAGGGCTGTGGCTATCTCTAGGCCAGGGCGGTTTCTGTAGGCTAGGCCCCTCCGTTAGGCATGGCCCTGTGCCCCCGCCCCCCACCTCTGTAGGGTGCTAAGTACAGCTATCCATGGTCCGGGCTCACCTATGTGTGCATTTGTCGTCCATAGACTTGTAGGCCAAGTCACAATAATTGAGTAGTGTACCCCGAGTGCGCGGCGTAGTGCAGGGGGCTTCTGTGTCTGTCCTCTCTGCCAACGGTGCTGCCAATGCATGCACTCAACATGTCTTTCTTTCTTCTCCCCCCCTTTTTTTTGGTTTTCCTGTTCATGTGTGCATTAGCATCATCAGGCGGAGGAGAAGTGGCATCGGCGCACGAGGGAGCTGCATCTCACATGGCCCCGGAGGGCCATGCAACCGACTCAGAGTACACCAGTGAGACGGAGGGCGAGGGGAGCTCCACAACGGGGACCCGTGGAGACGTCAGCGACACCGACACGTCCTCGGAAGGGAGCTCCCTTGTGGTGGCGGCAACATCCGTGCCCACCGCAACAACAGGCACAGCCGCCACCCAGCACACCAGCCCCGCCCTCCCAGCAGCCCCTCAGCATTCGCCCCGTGCCCGCTCGGCCAGGAAGCCAGGCATCTCCTTCGCCACTGGCACCTCACGTCCTGCCCCAGTTACCCCTGCTGCCCTCAGTGCAGAGATCATTGACCTCCTGAGGACGCTCTTTGTTTGGCAGTCTACCCTTTTGAATGCCATCCAGGGGGTAGAAAGGGAGGTGCATCGGAGCAATGCATACCTGGAGGGCATTCATTCGGGTCAGGCTGCCCATCAGCGATCGTTCAACGCTCTGGCCTCAGCACTGACGGCAGCAATTGTCCCTGTGTCTAGCCTCCCCCCTCCAACTTCCTCAACCCAGTCCCACTCCCCTGTTCCTCTGCCTATCCCAGACACACCTACAGACCAGCCTGCACACACGTCAACACCCAAGGGCAGCTCATCCAGACATAAGCACCACAGATCACACAAGCATTCACCCAAGCAACATCCACATGCAGACATGCCAACAGCCACTGCCTCCTCTGTGTCCCCCTCCTCCTCGTCTCCCTCCTCCCTCCCTGTGACGTCTCCACTCACACCTGCATGCACACCACCATCAGCCAGTACGTCCATCACCACCACACCCACCAGAACAGTCCGCACACGTGCAGTCACCACCCCCACTGCCATTTACACGTCCCTGTGTCCTCTCCCAGTGTGTCTGTCACCCCCTCTTCCAAACCACACAAACGCAGGCAGTCACCCACCCAACAGCCATCCACCTCACAACAGCCTCCAGCACAAGCACCTGCACCCAAAGACACCACACTTGACTCTCCTACAACCACATCCTCTTGCTCCACTCCCATACCCACTACAACTACCCGTCCCTGTCTGTCTAAATTGATTTTCCTTTCCAACCTTGACCTCTTTCCAACAACTGACCCACCCCCTCCATCTAATAAGACTCCAATCAGCACCTCAGCCACCACAAGCCCTGCACCTACTAGGACCATCGTTGAGGGCTATTGGAGACCACCAGCTCCTAGGGCAGGAACATCGGCCAGCAGCAAGGGGACAGCCAGCCCACCCCCTGGGAAAAGAACAAAAAAAGGGAAGGGCCGGCGCGACAGGCCTGAGACGGCTGCCCCCAAGGACACCACCCTTGCAACGTCACCTGGCCCATCCAGAAAGGGAGGCAAGGGCCCCAGAGTTTCTGCCAAGGAGGTCAAGGGCAAGAGGGTGGACAAGTCCGGCAGCGGTCGAGCTGCCCAGGAGGGCCCCACCAGCCCCATTTGGGGTGTGACGGAGGACACCCACGGGCCCAGGACTCCAGCACAGGAGGGCCCCGCAAGCGAAAGGTCGGACGGCGACTGAGCGGCATTTATTGGCCAGATCTGGTTCCCTGGGAACACAAGACAAGCTGAACAGGGCCCCGCCGTGAGAAGCACCGCTGAACAGGGCCCCGCCGTGACAAGCACCGCTGAACAGGGCCCCGCCGTGAGAAGCACCGCTGAACAGGTCCCCGCCGTGACAAGCACTGCTGGACAGGGCCCCGCCGTGACAAGCACCGCTGAACAGGGCCCCGCCGTGACCAGCACCGCTGGACAGGGCCCGCCGTGAGAAGCACCGCTGAACAGGACCCCGCCGTGAGAAGCACCGCTGAACAGGGCCCCGCCGTGAGAAGCACCGCTGAACAGGGCCCTGCCGTGACAAGCACCGCTGAACAGGGCCCCGCCGTGACAAGCACAGCTGAACAGGGCCCGCCGTGAGAAGCACCGCTGAACAGGGCCCCGCTGTGACAAGCACGCTGAACAGGGCCCCGCCGTGACAAGCACTGCTGAACAGGGCCCCGCCGTGACAAGCACCGCTGAACAGGGCCCCGCCGTCTCAAGCACCGCTCCGCTGGGCCCTTCATCTCAAGCACCGCTCCGCTGAGCACCGCCGTCTCAAGCACCGCTCCGCTGGGCCCTTCCTGTCAAGCACCGCTCCGCTGGGCCCTTCCAGTCAAGTAACGCTCCGCTGGGCCATACCTCTCAAGCACCGCTCCGCTGGGCCCTTCCTCTCAAGCACCGCTCCGCTGGGCCCTTCATCTCAAGCACCGCTCCGCTGGGCACCGCCGTCTCTGCACTGCTCCGCTGGGCCCTTCATCTCAAGCACCGCTCCGCTGGGCCCTTCCTCTCAAGCACCGCTCCGCTGGGCCCTTCATCTCAAGCACCGCTCCGCTGGGCACCGCCGTCTCTGCACCGCTCCGCTGGGCCCTTCCTGTCAAGCACCGCTCCGCTGGGCACCGCCGTCTCTGCACTGCTCCGCTGGGCCCTTCCTCTCAAGCACTGCTCCGCTGGGCCCTTCATCTCAAGCACCGCTCCGCTGGCACCGCCGTCTCAAGCACCGCTCCGCTGGGCCCTTCCTCTCAAGCACCGCTCCGCTGGGCCCTTCATCTCAAGCACCGCTCCGCTGGGCACCGCCGTCTCAAGCACCGCTCCGCTGGGCCCTTCCTCTCAAGCACCGCTCTGCTGGGCCCTTCATCTCAAGCACCGCTCCGCTGGGCCCTTCACCTCAAGCACCGCTCCGCTGGGTACCGCCGTCTCTGCACCGCTCCGCTGGGCCCTTCCTGTCAAGCACCGCTCCGCTGAACCCTTCATCACAAGCACCGCTCCGCTGGGCCCTTCCTGTCAAGCACCGCTCCGCTGGGCACCGCCGTCTCTGCACTGCTGGACCATTGGCAGGGCCGGATCTGTGTCGGGCAGGGCTTCACGAAGCACTCTGGCCAACATGCCTCCTCCATAACCAGTGGAGTCTGTAATCCACCTGATGGACTCTGGCTTTGCACTCCCCCGGATGGTACAGTGGGCAATCCACCCACTGTAGAGACTTGTGAGACTGTGGCTTTGCACTCCCCCGGATGGTACAGTGGGCAATCCACCCACTGTAGAGACTTGAGAGACTGTGGCTTTGCACTCCCCCGGATGGTACAGTGGGCAATTCACCCACTGTAGAGACTTGAGAGACTGTGGCTTTGCACTCCCCAGGATGGTACAGTGGGCATGGAGGCCCCTTGTGGATCTGGCGTCGTGGACTCCTGTGGCTGAGGTGCCCCCACTTCCCTTCCCCCTGAGGTGCCTGTGGTTTTATCATCTGATGCCCCAGCAGTGTTCTCTCCAATGGAAACAGGTCTCGTGTGTGGGCTTTGCCCATGTGTTTATGCACATTGGCCCACGAACAATGGAATGTAGGCAATATGTGTCGGACTTTTGGACTATGGATATATTGTTAATGTGGTAATATAGTGATTTGATAAATCTCATTTTTCACTTCAGTTCAAATATGCTTTAATATACTTCTATTTTAATGAACATTTTATTTTGTCTTTGCATTATTCCGGGGAGTTTGGGGGGTGTCACTCTGACTTGTTGCTCTGCATTGGTGTATAGGGATTGGGGGGGGTGGGTGTGTCGCATATGTGTGTGCCCGTAACCTTTTCTCCTCCCCCTCCCCTGTGTCGTAGGTGCAGTACTCACCAGTGTCTTCTGCGCCGGCATTCGTGCTCCTGGTAGAGGAGCAGGAAGACAATGGCTGGTAGGATGTTTAATTCGGGTTCCATGCTGTCCAGATTCCTCGTGGAGTGTGTAGAGGTGAGCGTTTTCCCGTCCGTAGTCTGTTTCCGCCGTGTTTTTATCGGCGGGGCTCCCGCCCCGGAAAAGGTGGCGGATTGGTGGGTCGTGATAGTGTGGGCGGTACATTGTCTGCCGCCTGTCTGTTGGCGGTGACCGCCGCGCTGTTTGTTTGTCCCGCCGTGGCGGTCGGAGTGTTAAAGTGGCAGGCTGTGTTGGCGGTTCTAGCCAGGGTCAGAATTCAATTTTTTTTACCGCCTGCCTGTTGGCGGGTTGGCTGCCGCTTTAACACCGACCGCCAGGGTTGGAATGACCCCCTAATTGCTCTCTTATTTCCCCCCTCTGCTGTCTTTACCCCACAAGATGCAACCCATCTTTAATAACTCCTCTACAGACATTGTCACATACATAATCCTTGACCACTGTAGAATCTCAATACTAAGCATTTGACTATTTGTTTCAACAGACCTGTCAAACCCACAACACCATTCCTAACAAAGAACTTAACCGATTTTAACCACAAGTAAATATAACACCCTACACACTTGGCCTTTCACAACTAACGGACAATAGATTTAATAGAAGCATTTTGACAGAAGGCGCTATATCAGAGGATTTGCTTCTAACCACTGTTAGAAAGTTTTGAACAAGCAGACATTTACCTCTTTTCATATAAACGGCCAATCCAGATCTACATTCATTTTTGCTATTTGACACACTGTCAGAGATAAAAAGAAACACATAGACCCTGATTTCAAGTTTGGCGGACGGGAACAACCATCCACCAAACTCCCAAAAGGGTGGCCACAACTGTAGTGGCGACCTCCACGCTGGTCCTATAATGACTTTCCCACTGGGATGACTGGCGGAAACCAAGGTTTACACCGGTCAGCCCAGCAGGAAAGTGGCGGCAGCATTGTCGCCGGCTCGTAATCGAGCCAGTGACAATGCTGCTGCTAGCAGGGGGCACCAGCACCCTGGTATTGTGCACTGTCTGCACAGCAGACAGAGCACATTACGAGGATGCTGGACAGGGGGACCACTGCACAGCCCATGCCACAGGCATGGGCAGTACAGGAGCTTCCCTGTGGCCCCTGCACCTGGTCTCCGCCAGCCTTTTCATGGCGGTGAAACTGACAAGAAAAGGCTGGCAGAGAACCTGGTTGTAATCAGAAGGATGGTGATGCGTTCAGTGCCGGCTTGGCTGATTGCAACCTACACCTGTAATCAGCCCATCGGGATCTCCAATCCCAGCAGAGATGATGGTAGGTTGGAGGGCTGCCCGCCAACCTCATAATGTGGCAGTAGGACCGTCACAACTGTGGCGGTCGGACAGCCAGCGCGAGTGTGGCAGTCCAAGGGCCCCCACACTCATAATTAGGCTCATAATGTGATACTCTCCGAACTGAAGGGTAGAATGAAATGTTTGCTCCTCATACAGATGGCAATGCAAGGTGGTCTAACAAACAACTAAGGCATTTAAAAGCCTTTGACACACAAAGTAAAAATTGTGTTTCATCCAGCAGAGTACAACAGACAAGATGTCAACAGATAAAGCCCATCAAGGTCAATGGGATGCTATCCAACCCTGTGGCATGTTCCAGCCACACCCAAAAATCGGACACATTCAGTGCAATTCATCATTCATTACTGACACAATATCAATAATACACTTATGTATATTAACTAAACTGAAAAGCATTACACCAAACCTGCACAAAGAACTCCTACTAATAAACAGAATCACCATCAAACAAACCCATGCACTGACAAATTGTTGAAGAATTCCTAATTTTGCTAGCATCAGCATACATTGTTTATTTTCTTCTTCAATGCATTTCTGGGGTAGGATGCACCCACTAAACAAAGTATGCGTGTATGTATGTGGTACTTGTATAACATGAACCCAGCCAAAGTGGAATGCTGTATAGGGTCTAAGGTAAGGGTATAGTCAACAAGTGACTTAAGAGGTAGCTGGTATGTACACTGTTACTGCATTGTAATGTAGTATTCTCTACAGCAGTATATCTTCAACTCTTTCCTGAACTGGAGCAGGTTTAGCAGGATCCTGGTGAATATGAGGATGTTGTTTCAGATACTGGATGCATGGATGGAAAAGACCTGTTGCCTTGTTTTTCATTTTTAAATTTCTTTGTTTCAAATCTAATGGTATTAATCGGGTCTTCCATCTGGAGACCTGCTATAGTGTTCAAGAGTCTCGGAGTACTCAACAGCAAACTCCTGGCAAGAAATTCACAAAATAACACAAAATTAAAACCAGCCAAGGCTTCCTGAGTGCAAGCACAAGATAAAGGACCTGTCAAAGAAATGTCTACTCCATGAGAATCAGCAAGGGCTCAAAAGAAGAAGACTATTAGGGAGGGATCTCTCAGTATGGAACAGGAAAACAAATCAATCTTTCCAACAATTCACTGTAACAGCAAAGGTTATAGTAAGAGTAATGAAAGAAGGGAGGGGGTGGAAAGGGGCGGGATAGCGAGGGATGGAACAGGTAGAGAGAGAAACATATAGACAGCATGCTTGATAAGAAAGATGACTCAGATAATAATGTAGAACCTGATTGTGTCAGAGAACATGATGAAAATATACAAATGATAGATAATAAAGAGCAGGAATACGATAGAAATGTAGATAACTATGGAAGATCGGTTAATGATTTAGAGGAGAGGCTCTCAGAATACTTTTTTTGCAGCAGCAGCAGCGGATCATTATAATATAGAATTAGTAAGAAATACTATATTTACCAAACTACAATGTAAACTTGGTAAAAATAGATCTTGTTCAATGCCAGCATTGGTCTTCAGCTAAACAGCAAAAAATAGATTATCCAGGAAAGGTAATGAGTCTAAGGCTAAATATATGAGGAACATAGCATGGAAAAAGATTCAAGATCCAGTGCTATCAGGTTGGAGATTGTCATGAGGATAACCCTGTGGAACCTGGGAACAAACATGAACACAAGGTGGAACAGATGGAGAACCAATATTAGAAGCTGTAAGGCAAACTATTTCCTATTGAAAATAAAACACATATACATAAAGTATGTCTTGACAAATGTACTACAGAAATATAAGCATTATAGGACGATTGTGAATGACTAGAGAATCAGACCAGTAGAGGCACTACACTTGGAATTAAAACATACAATGGACATTCCTGTTTTGGATTTGGAAAATTATATTCAGTGCATAGATAGGGATACTAATAGGATGAAGCAAACAGAAGGCAAACATTTGTGCATTCTAGTAAATTTGAGTACATAACACAACAGGACACAGGAAAATGTTTTGACACATCCAAATGCTAAGACTTTCATACAATATGATGATATAATAATAATATTCCTCCCAAATATATTCAAAGTAAAATAAAGTGAGGCTAATCAATCCAGAAAATAGTCCACCAAAAGAGCCATACATGGAAGAGACAAGAGTGTTGAAATGTTGCAAAAAGAGCAAAATGCTTTTAGTCTCTTTCACAATTAAAAATTTGTGAAGAAATAAAATGTACATTTTAGACCTGTCAGCCTTAAGGGTGGTATTCCCCCAAACATTGTGCCTACCCACATTCTGTCACAGAAAACTGTTTTTGTTGGCTTTAGAATTCAGTGCACTTACCCACTGCTAACCAGTGCTAAAGTGCTTGTACTCACTCCTGAGAACAATGTGAAATTGGCCTACACCTGATTGGCCCATTTAATTAGCTTGAACGTCCCTAGTAGAGAGGTACTACATGAACCCAGCGCCAGTAAATTAAATTCTACCGGTGGGCATGCAGTGCATACTGTGCCACCCACTTCAATACAATTTTAAAACATGTTTTAGTCCTGTCATTGCACCCTGTTTGCAGTTTTAAACTGCCAATTCAGTTGGGCAAAAAAAATACCTTTGCCAGGCTTAAACCTTCCTTTTTAGTATATACAGGTCACCACTGAAGTAGGCCCTAAACAGTCCATATGGCAGGGTGCATTGTATTTAAAGACTAGGAAACATGGTTTTAGGTTTTACATGTCCTAGTACTGAAAAATTCCCAAATTCATTTTTCACTACTGTGAATTGTATGACTCCTATGGGATAACATTGGGTTACCTTCTTACATTGAGCAAGTGCTAAAGTTTGATTGCAAACAAGTAGAAATAGAGGCCCTCATTATGATATTGATAGTAAATTCCACTTACCCCCATGCTGACTGCCGCCAACTTACCGCCGTGGATATCCGTCCACCATATTATGACACACACACACCAATCTGTCACTATTCAGCCACAGACACAATTCCGCCAGTCCAAAGGTCAGTGATAAAGTGGCGGTATCAAAACCCACACTGTTACGCCAACAGAACAATGCCCATCACATTATGACCCACAGCAGACATTCAGTGGCGGTAAACCATTGGCAGTACATACACACACTCAAACAAAACAAAACCACATTGGACAATTCAAACAACACACACCTGACACCCATACACATACCACACCCACACACCCACACCACTATAAAACACCCACCCACATTACCCACAACCCTTTATCATTACAAACCATTGGCACAAGACAGATACCACAACCACAGACAGAACCAGAGCCACACACTACCTACACCTACACACACCACAACACATCTGCACACCCTCACCTGCACACCTTACACAACATCCATGGCACCACAAAGACACACCCGATTCTCAGAGGAGGAGCTAAGGGTTACGGTGGAGGAAATCATCAGGGTAGAGCCACAGTTATTTGGAGCACAGGAGCAGCAGGTATCTATAGCTAGGAAGATGGAGCTATGGTGGAGAATCATGGACAGGGTCAACGCCGTGGGACAGCACCCAAGAACTAGGGATGACATCAGGAAGAGGTGGAATGACCTACGGGGGAAGGTATGTTCCATTGCAGCAAGAAACCAACTCGATGTACAGAGCACTGGCGGTGGACCCCCACTTCCTCCCCCACAACTAACAACATGGGAGACGCAAGTCTTAGCAATCATGCATCTTGAGGGCCAGGCTGGAGTAGGAGGAGGACTTGACTCTGGTAAGTCAACTCTCTAATATTATCACCCCCCTACCTGCATGCCATCACATACCCTCACCCTCATTCCCATCACATCACCACATCCCACATCCGCACCATCACAACTCACTCATCCCAATGCCAAGCCCTGCATGCCATACCAATGCATGGACACCACTCACTGCCCTGCATGGACACCTATCACTAAAGCATGCACACTAGAGAGAATCAGCTATCTCCCCCCCCCCACATACCAACTTACACAAGTGAAAGCTGCCAGGGCAAATACAACCAAAGAAGGCAAGCCACGGATGCACAATATGTCAGACACAGAAACCATAACACATCATTTACATCCCCAAAGGTACCCCAGCCAATGTCAGCGGAGAGGAGGTGCCAGCAATATCCAGTCCCCCCACAGAAGAGGCCCACAGTGATGACAGCAACTTCAGGATCTGGAGAACCAACCTGGCCCATCAGGGATCTCAGGACAGCCGGTTACCCAGCCCCAGTCACACATCAACACAGAGCCTCTCCCATAAGGAACCACCACCACAGCACCCACCCAGCGTACCCACACCTCTGTCCCCAGGACACATCAATCAGCAGTGTGTCCACCTCTACAGGGACCCCAGGGCACACCTCATACCCAAGACAATCAGGGACCTAGGGTCAGTGGCAGTGGGCACACGGTTCAGGTGACAGAGGCACAGGACAACAGGGAAACTGGGAGGAGTGCTGTGCACCGGGGGAGGGACAGGCCCAGGGAATCGACTCTCCAGGAGGCACTTGCAGAGATCCTGGGAGCATATCAACATTCCCAGGACATGATGGGCCAGATCCTGGACAATGTGCAGGAAAACAGGGGGCTGCAGGAGGGACAGTACCAGGGGATCAGGAAGAACTTGCAGGCCATCAACAACACCCTGGTCTCCATAGCAGGGGTGAAGGCAGACAAGGCCAATATTATGAGGGAGGCAGTCTCACAACAGTGGGCCCCTGCCACTAGCCAGACATCTGAACTGCCTTCCAACTCTGCTGCCGCTAGTGGACAGGAGGCCCTGCCACAGGGTCACCAACACCCCTCCCCTTGAAGAAGGAGAACCACCCTGCAAATGTTCCCTGCGATCCAAAGAGAAGCGCGAGACACTTGCCAAGACCCCTGCCAGGAAATGAGACTCTCCTGATTGTCACCCTTGTGTCCCACACAGTCACCCTGTCCACCTTGAACTGCCATTGCTCCCCTTCCTATGGCCCCTTGGACAATGCATCTTTGATACAAATAGACCGGAACAATACCCTGGACTTTTCTCCATCATCACCCCATCCCATTGCACGTGCCCTTCTTTTTCTTAGCACTTCAATAAACACCCTTTGAAAAAAAAGACGTATAGAGTATGTCAAATTTTTCAAATATGTATTTATTTAACCAGGTTCAAACAATGCAATTCAACTGTACGTAAATGAGCATCTGTTAATGACCTGTAGCTGGCTGCAGTGATCACACCAGGAACTTTTGTGAGGCACCAACATCTGTAAAATGAATTGCCAAAGGGTCAACTAAGTGGGCATTGAAGTGGGAAATAACAGCATGCTAGTGCCACAGAAATTACAAAAAATTACAATGAAATGTGAAGTAACACTGTCTTAGCTATGTGTCATTGGAAGTACTGTCTGATGACTGCTGTTCTGTTGTCCTCATCCTCATCCTCTGCCTCCTCATCCTCACTGTCCTCAGGGTCTACTGCTGCCACACGGGCATCTCCAGCCTCCTCCTCCTGCAGAAAAGGCACATGGCGTCTCAGGGAAAGGTTGTGCAAGATGCAGCATGCCACTATTATCTGGCAGACCTGCTTGGGTGAGTAGCACAGGGATCCACCTGTTAGATGGAGGCACCGGAACCTGGCCTTCAGGAGGTCAAAGGTACGTTCTATAATCCTTCTGGTTTGCCCATGTGCATCATTGTAATGTTCTTCTGCCCTTGTCCTGGCATTCCTCACAGGGGTCAGCAGCCAAGATAGGTTGAGGTAACCAGAGTCACCTGCAAATATTGAGGGACAACATTTAGCCATACACTATCCCATATGGCCCACACCATACCCATACCCCAACATATACTGAATGGGGACCAGGGATCACCTATTAGCCACACCCTGTGCCTCTGTAGTTGGCCCATCACATTTGGAATGCTGCTATTCCTCAGGACAAAGGCATCATACACCAACCTAGGATACTTAGCATTGACATGGGGGATGTACTGGTCCGCCAAGCACACCATCATTCATAGAGTGGAAACAATTTGTGTACACCTGTTCATTTTGACGGGGGAAAAAATGCAATATGTGTTCCATCAATCGACCATATTATGTTGGTGATATGTCCCATTGCATAGAACTCGGCCTTCACTGTGGCCAAATCGTCCACCTTGGGAAACACAATGTAGCTGTACATGTGTTTAAACAGAGCAGACAAGACTCTTGTCAGCACTATTGAGAACATTGGCTGTGGCATTCCTGCTGCCAAGCCCACTGTAACTTTGGAAAGAACCAGTTGCCAGGAAATGGGGCACAGATAGAACTTGCACAAGAGAGGGGATCCCAGTGGGGTGATGGATAGCAGATATCAGGTCAGGCTCCAATTGGGCACACAGATCTGTGATTGTGGCCCTGTCAAGTCTATAGATGAGTATTATGTGCCTCTCCTCCATTGTTGCCAAGTCCACCAAGGTTCGGTACCCGGGGGTATGTCTCCATCTCCTATTCATCCACAGCAGTAGAAATCTATGGGGCAAAAGAGTGAGGAGCCGGTCACAAACTGAACAATCGGGCTACAACAGAACATTGCATGCTGTTAATTGTGTAATGGGTCGGTGTGAATTGTCTAGTATGTCCCAATTTAAACAGTGACGTAGCAATTATCCATGGCTTGCCCCCTCCCCTGAAATGGCATCTGTCTGTCCTGTGGATGGACAGGTGGAAGTGAGGTAATTCCGCTGACCTTGTGTGTCGTTGCTGGAGGCGGTCGTGAACTGCTGTGCAACTCCTCATTGGGTAACGTTGGGCCCTATGGGTTACAGTGGCCAATGGTGATCTATGCTGGTGGTGACGGTATGCACCGCCACGGACGTCACCGCCATTTTCTACCTCATTCCTCAGTTGCTACCTGATCTTCAACAGGCGAGGACTTACAGTGCATGTGCTGCTGTGACCTGTGTTTAGAACCTACCATGGCCCTTGTGACTGGGGAATGGGCCCCTTCCTTCACTCCAGTGGAGTTGGAAAGACTGGTGGATGGGGTCCTACCCCAGTACGGACTGCTGTATGAGCCTCCAGACCAACAGGTGAGTACACTGTGGGCACGATGCATGTGGCATGAATTCATGGAGTGGTGTGTGTGAATGCCTCGTGTAAGGGGGTGGGTGGATGTCCTCTGGATGGCATATAGGTTGTGTGCAGGGCCATGTGTGTGCAAATGGTGATCTGAAGGGGTATGGTGGACCATAAGTGTAACAGCTGGGACAGTCTGACTAATAATATTTTCCTGTGTGCATTTCCTCTGCAGGTCAGCACCCATCAAAAGAAGGGTATATGGCGTGCCATCGCCAAGGACGTGCGTACCCTGGGGGTCTACGACAGGTGGAGCACCGACTGTCAGAAACAGTGGGAGGACCTGAGACGCTGGGCACGGAACACGGCGGAGGCCCAGCTGAGGATGGCCTCCCAACGAGGAAGGGATACCCTTCGAACCCTGACCTCCCTGATGGCCCGAATACTGGCAGTGGCCTATCCAGAGCTGGATGGGCACTTGAGGGCATCACAGCAGCCACAACGGGGTGAGTACAGTGCCCATCATTACTACTAATGCCTGGTGGGGTGGTATCCGGGTGGTGGGTGTGTGTCAGTGGGTGCCCCGAGACCAGGCCTGACATTGCAGTGTAGGTCCCCTGGTGGCTAGGGTTTTGAAGGGATAGTCCTGCTACCTAGCTCGTAGGCATCCACTACTGGTCAGGGATGCGTGGGTCCCAGGTGTGCTGGATTTGCCAGTGTGTGCCCCTCCCCATGCCTTGGTGGCTAGCAATATCACTGGTAGTGCAATGCATAGTGCATAGGCCTGTTCCCTGTGTGTGAGGGTGCTGTGTACGCCAACAGTGGTTTTCGTGCAGCCATTGACCAAGTGTATCCTTTGTCTCTCCCTTCCCCTTCTTGTTTTGTCACACTGTCCTTATGTACATTAGCATCATCTGGCGGAGGAGCAGAGGCGCAAGCGCTGGAGGGAGCTGAATCCCACAGGACCCAGGAGGTAGAGTCCACCGACGCTGAGGGAACTACTGGGACTGAGGGGGAGGGGAGCACTTTGGCAGACACTGGAGTGGACAGTTCTGACAGATACCTCCTCCGATGGAAGGTCCCTGGTGGTGGCGGAAACCTCTGTGACCGCCCCAGCTACAGGTACAGCCGACACTCCCGTACCAGCACTTCCCTCCCAGCAGCCCCTCATCAAGTTGCCCATGCCCACTCACTCAGAAAGGTGGGCATCTCCTTCACCCCAGACATCTCAGGCTCTGACCCAGTGAGCCCTGCTGCCCTGAGTGAGGAGACTATTGACCTCCTGAGATCCATCTCTGTAGGGCAGTCAACCATTGTGAATGCCATCCAGGGGCTGGCAGCCCAGATGCAACAAACTAATGCATTCCTGGAGGGCATTCATACTGGCATGGCAGCCTAACAGAGATCAAGCCAGGCTCTGGCCTCCTCTCTGATGGCAGCCATTGTCCCTGTTTCCACTCTCCCCCCCCTCCAACTTCCTCTTCCCAATCCCATTCTCCTCAACCCCAACCTATCCCAAGCACACAGGCAGACGAGTATGCACACAAGACAACACACAAGAGTGGTTCAGGCAAACACAAGCACCACACTTCATCCCACAGGCACTCACACAAACACCATCCAGATGCAGACATTCCAACATCCACAATTTCCACTGTGTCCCCATCCTCCTTCTCCACCTTCCACCCAGTTCTGTCTACACTTACACCTGCATGCACTATCCCATCATCCACTACCAGCATCACCACCACACCTAGCAGAACACACACCTCACTGGCAGACACCTCCACAACAGCCATGCACACATCCCCTGTGTCCTCTCCCACTGTATCTGTCCCCCCTCCCAAGGTACACAAACGCAAGCACTCAGACACCCAACCGCCATCCACCTCACAACAGCATCCAACCCATGCACCTGCACCCAAAATCAGCAGACAGACACCTCCTACAACCACTCCCTCTTCCTCCACTCCCAAACCTTCTCCCTCTTCCTGCCCCAATGTCCCTAAAAAAACGTTTCATATCCACCATTGCCACTCTCCCCTACCCCCACCCCCCTCCCGTCCTGCACTTCTGGCCAGGGTGGCAAAAACCCAGCCAAGCACCTCAGCCACCCAGTCCACGGGACCAGTCATCACAATACCCTCTTGTGGTGGGAAAGGATCCAGTGCACATGTCCTGAGGGGGAAGGAGCCTACACCAGGCAGCCTCAAGGGAAAGGAGACTGCCACAGCTGCCGGAAGAGCAAGGAGCCTGCCCAAGCTGCTGCCAGGAAGACTAAGGAGCCTGCCCCAGCTGCAGCCAGGAAGAGCAAGGAGCCTGCACCAGCAGGCAGGAAAAGCAAGGGGCCTGGGGCTGGACCTGTGAAGGAGCCCCCACCACCAACCACCACTGAGCAGGCATCCGAGGCTGCAGGGGATGGGCAGGAGCCTCCCCCACCAGCAGCAGCACCACCACCACCACCATTGAGAAGCCGTCTGAGGCTGCAACGGATGGGCAAGAGCCTTCCCCCACCAGCAGCAGCACCATTGAGCAGCCGTCCGAGGCTGCAGGGTATGGGCAGGAGCCTCCCCCCTCCTGCAGCTGCAGCACCACCACCACCACCACTGAGCAGCTGTCTGAGGCTGCAGGTGATGGGCAGGAGCCTCCCACCACCAGCAGCAGGAGCACCATCACCCACCATTGAGCAGCCGTCCGAGGCTGCAGGGGATGGGCAGGAGCCTTCCCCCACTAGGACCAGTAGCAGCACCACCACCACCACTGAGCAGCCATCCAAGGCTGCAGGGCATGGGCAGGAGCCTTCCCCCACCAGCAGCAGCAGCACCACCACCACCACCACTGAGCAGCCGTCACCGCCGGCAGACGGCATGTAATCCTGCCTCCACGGGCTGCTGTGCGGCCTGCTCCCTGCAAATCTAGTGGCTATGACACCCACCAACCCCAGCCTCCTCAGGATCAAGAGTACAGGGCACAATGCCCCCTCCAGAACCAGTGGGTAAGACACCCACCAACCCCAGCCTCCCCAGGATCAACAGCACAGGGCACGATGCCCCCTCCAGAACCAGTGGGTAAGTCACCCACTTAAGAGACTGTGGCCTTTCACTCCCCAGGATCAAGCACAGGGCATGTTGCCCCCTCCAGAGCATGTGGGCAAGTCACCGACTCAAGAGACTGTGGCCTTGCACTCCCCAGGACCATGCAATGGGCATGTTGCCCCCTCCACAGCATGTGGGCAAGTCATCTACTTGAGAGACTGTGGCCTTGCACTCCCCAGGATCAAGCACAGGTCATGTTGCCCCTCCAGGGCATGTGGGCAAGTCACCCACTTGAGACACTCTGGCCTTGCACTCTCCAGGACCAAGTACAGAGCATGTTGCTCCCTCCAGAGCCAGTGGTGTTGTTCCATCTGCCGGCTGAGGTACCCCTCGTCTCCCATCCCCCTGTGGTGCCTTTCCAATCTGATGCCCCTGCAGTGTTCTCTCCGTGTTGAGGCAGGTGCCATGTGCGGCCTTGAAATTTGGCCTATGGCCATGTCGACAATGTACATTGTGGACTGGGCTGTGCCTCTTTTTATGTACATATGTATATATCTACTATCTTGCCACACTTATTTATCTTGATGTGTTGCTCTCATCACATACACTTTTTCTAAAATGTTTTGTCCTTGCATTATTCATCTGAGGTACGGGGTAAAAATGTTTTAGTAATGCAGCTGATTGTGTGTATGGTGTTGGGTGGGGGTGTTATGCTTGTGTGTGTCACTGTTGTTTTCCTCCCCCCTCCCTTGTGTGCTAGGCGGCTGTACTCACCGTTGTCGTCTTCGCCGTCTTTGGTGTTCACGGTGAAGCAGCACGTAGAAGACCATGGGGAAGATATGCAACTCTGGCTCCATGGCGCTGTGGTTGTTCCCTCTGTCTCCAACAGAGAGTCCTTTCCCTTCTGAGCTCTGTTTCCACCAGACTTTTGATGTTGTTGGTACCGCCCCGGAAAAGGTGCAGCTTTCCTAGGTCATAATATGGCGGGCGGAACATTGATTTGTGCCTGGCTGTAGGCGGCTACCGCCGTGGTGGCTGTCGTTTCCGCCCTGGCAGTCGGTGTGGTACATTGGCTGTCTATCGAAGCTAACACCGCCATGGTCATAATTTGGTGGTAGTTACCGCCGGCCTGTTGGTGGCAATACCGCCACTTTTACACAAACCGAAGGGGTTGTAGTGAGGGCCAAAATGTTTGACTCAAATTAATTATAATTTAAAATCATCTTTAATTGTAAAGTCAGATTTTAGATTACAGTTTTGATAATTACACGTTTTAGAAAGTTGTCATTTTCCTGCCCTAAACTTTGAGCCTTTTAAGAGTTTTTAGCTGCCCAGGCCTGTTAACTTTTACCTGATCAGGAATGGTTACGGGGCTCAGAATGTAAACGTTAGGGCTTGGGTGGCTGGGACAGGGCTATCCTACCAAGATGGGAGGGGAGAGATGTTCCCTTCCCTACTTACATTTCAAAGACTGCCTCCAGCACACTCACAAAGGGATTGGACACCAGTCTTTTATTAACCTTCTGAGATATTCATTAGTACGCTGCTAGACCTGTAGATGTGACAGAAGCGGAACTGCCTTGTTCCACAGAGGACTGCACTGCTGCTTGAGGCCTGTCTTCTTCTCTGGAGGACTGCCCTGTTGCTTGAAGCCTGCATTGTTCTTCAGTGGATGGCCCTGCTGCTACCAGAGGACTACCATGCTGCTTGAGACCTGCCTTGTTCCCCAGAGGGCTGCCCTGCTGCTTGAGGCAGGCCCTGCTCTCAGAGAAGGAAGTCTGGATCAGTTTATTTCATTCCACACTAACCTTAGTGACTCCAAGGGTCAGTTGGCTGACCTCCTGCTCTGAGCTACAGGGACAAGCTTGAAATGCCTCCCTGCCACTGCCCAGCAGTCCTGTTGCTAGTTGTAACTAGACCTGCCTTGACCTGCAACTGGACCTGCGTGTGCCCTGGTAGCCTCTGCTGAGGAGAGTTCCTGATCTGATCCACAAGAGGTGCCTCCCCAGGTCCTGGACCCTTGGCTTGAATCAGTTGAGCTCCTCCTGCGAAATCCTTAAGTTTTGAATTCTGCGAGTCGGACTTTGAGAAGGTAACTTGTTCAGTGGGACTAACCTCGTCTGTGTATCTGGCCCACCCCCCATGGTAGTTGCCTGAATTTTATTCTGGTCTAGTGCGACCAAATACCCACAGTCAGCGATGTCTTCTTCTTGGCACTCTTTTTACTTAAACCTTTACAATTTTATTTCTCTGGTTCTACTGACTGGATTTTTGTCATTTTGGTCTCAATTTTCATTTTACTTCATCTTTTTAAATAGTTGTGGGAGATCTCTTTTGTTGTGTTTTCACTTTATTACTGTTTCCGTGCTGCTTGAATGCTTAACACGGTGCCTCTAAGTTAAGCTGTACTGCTATTGTGCCAAGCTAGTAGAGGGTTAAGCGCAGGTTAATTTAGTGACTTTTGTGGATTGACTTGACAAGTATTGTGGTTATTGCTTGAGAACGGTTTTCAAGTCCCCCCAATCAAAAAACCCAATTTCTTACACATGAAAACATTAAAAATAGGGTTTGTGAAATAAGTTAATGGGTGTACAGTACCAGATAAAAAGAAATACAGAATAAGGTTTATCAAATCAAGATAATGCAGAGTAGGATCATTGAAATGACCCCAGAAAGTTGTATGTGAGTATATCACATACAGGAATATTTTTAAATTTCGGATACAAAAATATCACCCATGGAATGTAGATTTCCTATTATTAACTCCAATAGGGGGATATTGTTGTAAATGAAATTTAGACACAATATTTATGTCAAGTCATGTTACGACTTGGTTATTATAATACCACACACCATAGAAGGAATCAAATAGTTGTTTCCTGTCGATTATAAATAATTATGTAGAGATTTGAAAGCTATTGTAGATGCTGAAATTATTATTACTCATGGAAAAATTAATATAAAAAACATTAGTGGGCACGTCAGCATGGAATTACTGATTAGATTACTATTGAAGAAAACAAGACACCACTCAATTGGCTGGCGAATAATAATGATTCTGGCACTGAAGGAATAATAAACAAATAAACAATTTTATACAGGAAATAACACCTGTCTTTAGGAACTGTTGCACATTATTACTGAGTAAAGCAATATTAAAATCCCAGAATCATGCAAATGTAAGTATCTTCTTCACATCTGGTAAACATCTAAACAAATGCAGTTAATTTTTCATGATGTTCCTCTTTAATTTTCATCTACAAATGTCCTTTTATTTTGTGAAACAATTAAACTCAGCAGGAGGTACATACCCTGAGCAACTCAGGTATATTCTCAATCGGGGAGTATTCAACCAAGTAATTGATCCTACTACATGCTATAGGTATTACTAGTGAAAATAAAGTTCAATGACAGCCATCATGTTTATCAGCAAAAAACATTTGACAAGGTTGAATTTAAGTTTTTGCAGGCTGTCCTCCGCCAGAAATACTTGTATCAAAAGCATTTAGCTGCACTAGTCATTAATAATGAAAAAACGAAGGAATTTCCAATTGAATTGGGGACAAAACAGAGAGGCTCATTGTGTCCTTAACTATTCGGTTTATATGGGGGCGTGGCCATGGTCCAGAACATGGCGCACGCTTAAATAACTAGCTCCGGAGGGGCCGGCGTAAAACCCCTGGAAATCGCGCCATCCCGGGCCGTCCCTCGTCGGAGCGCAGGCGCCGAACAGCGGACCAGCAAACGGCGCGGCCGAGCCTCTGCCGCGGACCTGAGGCGAGCCGCGGACCGAGTCGGGCTGCCTGACGCGAGAGGAGGCTTGCGGCCCCTCCTCTCGCTTGGAGCCGCGGCCTCGAGTGGGAACGCGGGCCGCGGCGGGAGCGGAGTGAGCGGGCCGCATACGGCGCCGGCCATGGCCGGTTCTTTTTGCTGGGTTGAAGGACCCGGAGCACCTGGCGGGGCTGAGGGCACTGGTGGGTCCTCGCCCCAACAGACACTTTCTTTTTCGGAGCCGGTGGAGCGGGCACGGCTCTGATTTCTCCGGGGCCGACCCGAGTACATGGAGCGAAGTCCGGGCGGAGCACCGGCGAATTGAGACGGCGACGCGGCTAGCGGGCCTACCGAGGGGGTCGCCTGAGGAGTCGTTGAGGGGGGGCGTGGGACCCCATGAGTTACTCCTCGGGGAGGCGCACCCAGCGGGGAGATCGTGATCGGCTGCCTGACATGGTAGGACTGTGGAGCTGCTGGATGTCCTGGGGCACCATCGACCCCTGAGCGTGGACACTGGACACGGCCAGGAGAGTTGCCACGGGCACGGAAAAGGTGCTGGAGAGTGGGTGAGTGCCCCGCGTGGGGGGACAACCAAGCCGCGGTTGCGGCGCATACCTGACCCCGGTTGGCGGAGAGGGGCCCGGTGGGAGGAGCGTGCGGAGGAGCCAGAACAGAAGCAGGTGGCAGTCGGTCACGGTCAGCTAACGTAGACCCCCCTGCCCCTGGGACTGGACGCCGGGAACGGCCAGTGTGGCGCCTGGAGCTTGACCTGGACTGCCCGAGACCAGAGGTTAAAGCTGCGGAGATCGAAGCGAGTGGACAAATCAGAAGTAGAGCACACGAAAACGCTCGGGCCACTTGCCGGGCCCCCCGGGGTATACCCCCTTGCCTGACGGATGCCCCCCAAGGGCCGACACAAGAACAGAGCCATGGACCCCTTGACACCGCCCGGGGGCAGAGAAGCAGACTCACAGAACCAGTCACAAGCCAAAGTGCAAGACACCCTAGACAAGATACTGGGAGCTATAGAGGACACAAAGTCAACATTGCAACGCAACATCAACGAAGTTGCGATTGAGGTGGGTCTCCTTAGAGCTGATCATCATAAACTGGCTGACAAAGTCAAAGAAACGGAAACAATGTTGGCTGACATCGTGCCGAGGCAGAAAGACGTGGCGGCGGAGATAACCTCTCTGGCCGGCAGAGTGGCAAGGCTTGAACAACGGGCCGAAGATGCGGAGGGAAGAGACAGGAGGAACAATGTGCGCGTGGTGGGCCACCCCGAAGGGGCCGAAGGGACGAACATGGTGGAATTCCTGGAGAAATAGCTGAGCACGGTGGTCGCACCGGGGTGCCTGACCCCCTTCTACACTCTGGAGTGGGCGCATCGAGTGCTGTCGAGACCTCTTGCTCCTGGCAGACCTCCCCGTGCTGTAATCGCTAAACTCCTGCACTACAGAGACAGGGGCATCCTCCTACAGAAAGCCAGAGAAATGGGCCAGTTTAAAGTAGCAAATGGGGAAGTGACACTATTCCCAGACTTCACTCTAGATGTTCAGAACAAGCGAGCCTCATTCCTACCGGTTAAAAGAGCCTTGCGAGACGAGGGGATTCAGTACTCTCTGCTATATCCAGCAAGACTAAGAGTGATTGTGGAGGGGAAGACCACGTTCTTCCCATCCACGGAGGAGGCATGGGAATGGCTCGAGAGGCATGGGTCCCAAACGTCGCGGCCCGCGTGTGAGAACCCTGGGGCGGGCAGGACCCGCCGGGCCCTGAGGGGGAAGAGGTCCAGAGATCGCCCACGGCTGACGCCAACGCAAACGCAGAGAGAAATGGGCAGGAGGGTGGCCCTGGAGGCGGCGGCCCGAGTGGGTGGGGAGGTGGCCCCCAGGAGGGTTCTGAAGAAGAGTCCGATGACACGATGGTGTCCTCCGCTGGGGACTCGGGGAGCTTGTCTCGCGCTCCGAGGGTGACCCCACAAACAGCTGATGAACTCGGATAGCTCGGGCCTGCATTGGCGCCCAGTGACAAGGTATGCTGAATGAACGTGTGGCCCCTCCGGACCTGGCCACCCCCCCTGACTTGATTCTCGCCTGTCCGACTTGGCTGGCGAGTACTGCAGTTATGTGTTTGAACAAGTTGCACTGTTGCACAATTTTCTGGGCAACCTACATTTCCGGAGGTGCCCTGGGGATGGGGAGTTGGGGTTTGCAGTTACGAGTTAAATCGGCAATATGGGTGGAGAAGACCGACCACAGTAAAGGTACGAGCATGCGGGGGGGTCAACCAGAATCCCGGGTGAGCCAGGCCCACTTTTATCAGGCTCTAAGAACAAGATGGCAGACTACAATTTTATAACCTGGAATGTAAGGGGGATGGGCACTCCGGCCAAGAGACATAGAATTCTTTCCTTCCTAAAGAGAAGGGGGGTGCAGGTAGCAATGTTACAGGAGACCCACCTGGCACCGGGGGAGGGAGAGAAACTATGATGGAGGTGGAGGGGGCAGGTGTTTGCTACAGAATATTCAGCTTATGCAAGAGGCGTTCTGATTTGGATTAGGGCGGGGGTCCCCCTGACGATTGATTCCTCCAATATAGACAAAGAGGGCAGGTTTGTCATATTGGAGGGGAAGTTACATGGGACCCCGTTGGTTTTGAGTTGCATTTATGCCCCTAATCAAGACCAGGTTTAATTCATGACGGGCCTGTCTAGACACCTTACCCGCCAACGCACAGGGGAAGTACTAATAGGAGGGGACTTCAACGCAGTATTAGATAAAAACATGGACAGGTCCACCCCGCCACTACAAGGGGCAATATCAACTAAGATAGCACAAAGACTAGCTGAGTGGCTGGGCACTTGGGGATTAGTGGATGTCTGGCAGATGCAGCACCCAACCGTCAGGGACTACTCGTTTTATTCGGGCCTTCACCAGGTGCACACCAGAATTGATAGGGTGGTCTGCACTGCGGGCTGGCTCGAGATGTGACCCACTCTGAATACCTTGCCCGCACAATATCGGATCATAATCCACTATTGTTAACGTTGAGGGTATCACAGGACAGACCCCCCATACCGTCATGGATACTGGCCCCCGCGGCGCTCAAGGACCATGCGTACAGAGAGGCGCTGCTCTGCCACCTGACAGAACACATTGAAACTAACAAGGGATCCACCCCTTCCAGGGCCGTGGAATGGGAGACACTCAAGGTGGTGACGAGGGGTTTCTGTCTTGGGCAGTCGGCGGGGGTGAGGCATACGCTAGAGAGGGAACTAACTGCCCTAGAGAAGGTCATGCACGAGGGGGAACTGAGACAGGGCCTGGTAGCACAAGGAGATGAAAAATATGACCGCGCCCGCAGAGAACACTCCCAAGTGGAAGAACGGCTCAGATGTCATAGCACACAAAAATACCTGGCATTCCTACAATCAGAGGAGGGGAGGTCGGATAAACTTCTGGCATGGCTGGTGCGCCCAAATGGAGACAGCGAACCCATCACAAGTGTATTGGACAGAAGGGGAATTCCTAGACTTAGCCCAGGCCCCATTAATGACGCATTTAGAGATTATTATATGCACCTGTATAGGAGGCCTAGCAACCTGGAGACGGAGACATTTGACAATTTTTTTATGCAGATCCCCCTGCCGGTGCTGAATCTAGAGGACAGGGACAACCAAGGGGGGCCGGTGGCTACGGAAGAGATAAGTGATGTCATAGCGCAGCTGGCCCCTGGGAAGACCCATGGCACGGACGGTCTTCCTATGGATTTTTACAAAAAATATAAATCCTTATTAGTCCCCAGGTTGGCGGAGATGTACGCGGGGGCAATGCAGTGTGGAGAGCTGCCATGCACGCTGCGTGAGGCGCTGGTAGTGCCACTCCCCAAGACAACCAATAGGGAAGCATCGGTGGCCGACTTCCATCCGTTATCGATGCTAAACAGCGACTTCAAGATCCTCAGCAGGATGATGGCCGGCCGACTGCTCCCCCACATGGCCACACTGATACATGCTGACCAGAATGGCTTTATCCCTGGTCGCAACACCTCCCTGAACCTTAGGCAAATTTTCTCTATCTTACACATGCCCGACGAATTGAAACCACCAGCTGGGATCCTGTTGGCGGTGGATTTCGAGAAGGCTTTCGACTCGATTAGGTGGGACTATCTGAGGGCGGCGATGTTAAAAACGGGCCTGGGGGAGAGCTGGGTTAGATGGGTGGACCTGTTGTACTCGTCCCCACTAGTGAGAGTGAAGACGGGTAGAACAATTTCTAGTGCATATCCGGTGTACCGTGGAACCAGACAGGGGTGCCCTATGTCCCCGCTGTTGTTTGCCCTGGTGATTGAGCCTCTCGCGGCCCTGTTACGGGGAGAGGGTGTGGGTAGGGGGGTTGAATGGGGGCCAACTGAGCACATTATCTCTCTGTATGCAGACGACATACTAATTTATCTTAGGGACGGAGCTAGTGGTCTCCCCTGGGCCCTAAAGGTTTTGGAGGACTTCGGGGAAGTATTGGGACTGCGCCTTAACCGCGGCAAAACATATGTGTTTCCCTTGACACCTGGTTGCATGGGCCCAGCAGTATGTCCGATAGACGTGAACTGGGCCCCACGGACCTTTAAATACCTGGGTATTCAAATATTCCACGAATTGGGATACCTCAGAGATGGTAATCTTGGCAACGCGCTCCGATCCTTGCGGTCCTCTGTGGGGTTTTGGCACTCTCTGAAATTATCAGTGATGGCCAGAGTGGCGCTGTCCAAAATGATTATGCTTCCCCGACTTCTCTATTACTTTGCCAATTTGCCATTGTTGATCCCCCCCGGCATGGTTCAGCGACTTGAACGTGTTGCTCAGGGAGCTAATATGGGACGATGGACATAGATGCACTGCACTCACGACCATCTGTAGGCTGACCCGCATGGGTGGACTGGGAGCCCCTGGCTTCGAGGCATACTACTTGGCATCCCAGCTGCAGTGGGTGGCCGGCTGGCCGGTGGGCAAAGGACGCCTGGACTTGTGTACTGCCCAAGGGGTAATGGATACGGCATGGATTGCGGCACGCATGGCAGACAGGAAAATAGACCTTCCTGGGAACAACATAATGATAAGTGTCGCAATGGTATGCTGGAAAAGGTGTACGAAAAGGGTAGGAGTGGGCCCGCCATATTCTCCGGCTTTACCGCTGTCGGCACTGGCTCTGGAGTCCGGGGGGAAGGGATCGGGAAGTCTGGGGCTTGGTCCTTGGATTGCTGCGGGGATTGAGACAGTGGGTGGGCTCTTTGAGAGTGCTGAAGGGATTCGCTGACCTCTCGGGAGGGGGTGTTCCCCGGGGTCAGTTTTTGCTTTTCGGGAGGCTGGTGCATACTCTGAAAGACCACTGGGACATGATAAATGCGGAGCCCGCTGCCCACGGGGTGCTGCACCTACTGCTGACATCAGGGGAGGAACCCCATTTGATCGCCAAAATATACCGGGCCCAGGTTGAGGCAGTGCTAGATCCTTTACAGTCCTTGAGAGAACGATGGGGGAACACGATTGGGCGGGATTTGTCTGACTCAGAATGGAACAAAACACTGGCTTACCCCCGGGTGATTTCGCGTAACACGCGATTAAGATACATTCAATACAATTACCTACATAGGACGTACCTTACACCCCACCGACTATTCCGTATATACGGGGGGCCCCCTAGGACATGCCCGAGATGTTGGGGGGTAGATGCGGATTTTGACCATATGGTGTGGGGGTGCCCAGTACTTCAGTCTGGCTGGAGGGAGATACTGTCTATTCTATCTGAGTTATTTGGGACGGAGCTGCGACTCACCCCTGAGCTGTGCTTACTGGGTCTCAGACCGGCTGCGCTCTGTGGGAAGGTGGGGGGGCATTTCCTGGACCTGACCCTGGCCCTTTACAAGAGACTAATCTCAAGGGGCTGGAAGGCTTCAGGCCACCCCTCGCTGGCTGACTGGAAAGGGGATGTTACGAGATGGTCTAGGGCTGAGCTACAGGTCCTGAAGGCAGAGGAAGCCAGGGGCATCCGTCAGGTTCCTATCGCCCCGGAGTGGGAAGATTTAGTGACGAGCTGGGATGGTCTACTCAAGAGATCAGTAGGCCCCGAAGTAGTAGCAGGAGATGATTAGCACATCCTAGGAAGTTGACCCGGGGGGAAGGCTCCCAAATAGGTGCCCAAAGGTGGCCGAAATTATAGATAGACCACACCGAGAGACGTAATATGAAGACGGACGAGCCGCTATTTGCCACACCACTGTTAGAGACGGGGAGTGGAGTGAGTGGTCTGCTGTCCCCCTGTACACTGGTGCGCCCTGGGCCTGGCCCTCCCCTCCAATGTTACTATGCTCTTGTGCCTTAAATACCATCAGCTACAAGTCCCACCCACACAAAGCCGTAAAGTTGACCTCTTGTGTTTTTTTTTGTAATTTTTTTTTGTTTTGTTTATTTACTTTCCCCCCCCTCTTCTTTTCTTCCGTTTTTCTCCCCCAAGCTATAGCTTAGAACGGATTTAAGTTTATTGTTTATTTACAGGATTCAAAACAGTAGTGTTGAAAAGCGAGGAACATAACACAGTATGTCAATGGGCTCAGTTTATTAGAATCAGAGACAAATGTACACATAAATAATGTTAACAGCACCAAAGAAATATGCAACGAACCAAAAGTAATGTATACCACAAATGCAGATTGTTAGATGGACATGTATAATACGTGCAAGATGTTACCATGAACAGACATACAAATGTAAAACAACAAAATGTTAATAAACTATATTTAAAAAAAAAAATATATTCGGTTTATATATGGGAGCATTTGCCACTATTTTCGAAATAATGTACAAATCCTTATCTAAAAGGTGAAAATTGAAGTTGCATTATACACTGATCTTCTTGTATGCACCCTCTTGCCAGAAAATAAAATTACCCTAAAATCGAAAAAAATATAGCAACATTCTTTGTAAACCTGTGATGATATGAAGAGCAGAAAAAAAGAAAGCACAGTTCTTTAAAGCCTTTGGATACGTTATGAATCTAATTAAAATTGATATCATGAATGTGCATTGTAAATTGACGTTCAGAGCTGAACATACAAATACTAAACTCAAATGCCTTGATATTTGTATGTTTTCAAAAGTGTAAGGACTCTCTCAAATATGTTATGAAAATAAAGTCTCTGAAACTACAGTTATCGTTAATCTGCCAAATAAGTTAAATTAAAACGTCCATATGACGTATTCTACTTTTTGTGATGCAGTCTGTCATTCTACCATTTGCTTTACAAAAAATTATAGACGAACATTATGATATTGCGTTGAAGAAAGGATATTGCCAGATGATCATTTCAATCAATAAACTTAAAAATTGGAAGCTAACTTGAATCTCCTAATTTCGATGAAATTTCCCCAAAATGGAGAATCCTACACTCCCAGATGTACTTCATGATGAGTTTACTGAATTGTACTGGTCTAATGTAAAGGATGCACGAATAACAGAAGTCAGACATTTATGGAAAGAAGGGGAGATCATAAATAAAGAAAATGTGGGTATACTAATCATAATGTTGTTCCAATATACACAAAATCATTTATGGTTTTTTTATCCAGGCTAAAATAAATCTTGAAAATCGAAAACATAATTGAGGAGAACTTACAGTCTTGCAAGATGATTAGAAACTATGCATTGCAACAATATCAACTAAGAATAACTCAAACAGTGCTAAATAAGGAACTCTTAATAGACAAATAGGCAAGGAAAATATCCAAGGAGCATGCATGGTAGAATATAAGTCAACTCTAAAACACTTCCTATCTAATTATGAGTTGAGAAGATTAGAATTCCTGTGTGGAATTCCACTCCACTCAATCATAAAGTGACCTGAATTCTCCAGGTGAAGGACGACTGGGCCTGAATATGCCAAATTAAAAATCTGGCTGATAAATTCTGATTACTAAAGGGCTACATTGCATCTCAAATCAGTTCCCCAACCTCTGCCCGGGTCTTAGTCAAAACACAGGCAAGGATGTAATGCACCCCCATGCCAACCAGCGTTCTTCCCTCCCATCACAGTCCTTCTCCAACCCCTCCATTCAAAACTACCTTGCTTCCCACACAAATTTAATACCTGTTCAGACAGGTGGCACAAGCGCAGGTGGTATACCGGACGTGGATTTACCACCCTGAAATCCACGCACAGGAAGCCATGCAGGGAAAATTTTGACGCACCACCTGCAACGCGGCTGTAAAAACGACACGCCTTGGAGCTTAAATCGGTGCACCACCTGCATTGAAGCTGGGAAATTGGCACATCACCTGCATTGTTGCTGGAGAAACAACGCAACACCCACTTGCGGCTGCTAAAAACGACGCAAACCCCTCACAGCACGGTGTTTCCATCACTGTGTGGCAGGCCTTTACAATCATCAACTCTGGGTGTCAAAATCAACTTGAACCTGCGTAGACCCAAGGTGCTCCGTCCAGAAAACGACGCACAGCCTCACTTGCAAGTGAGAAAACAATGCATCGCTAACTTTTTCAATGCACACTCACCCATGTGGCTTTTTTTTACACAAACCAGGTACTTTATGTAACAACAATGTTTCCATTGTTTTCTATGGAATAAGATTCTATTATTTTAAAAATTCATAACTTTACTTGTGTATGTTGGATTTTTGTTGTTCTGGTCTTGTTTGCTTTAGATAAATATTGGCTAATTTTTTAAACTGGTGTGGTGTCCATTTTGTAGTATTTTCACTGTATTACAGTTTGTTTTGGTACACATACTTTACACATTGCCTTTGAGATAAGCCTGACTGCTTGTGCCAAGCTACCAAGGGGGTGAGATGGGGTTATCCTAAGTGAGTATCTCCCTTGCCCTGACTACAGTGAGGGTCCCTGCTTGGACAGAGTGCAAACTAACTGCCAACCAGTGACCCCATTTCTAGTATATATATATATATATATATATATATATATATATAGTCACTTAAAAAAACAAAGGTTGCAGGGACATTATAGTTAGGCTCACGTTTTAAATGTACATAACCATAGAAATTCACCAGTTATAGTTACAGTTATCTCAGGTAACTATAGCTTGTGCCCTAAGGTAACTATAATCATGCCCTCGTCATGCACAGTTTTTTCAGAATTTTCTTTACTGCAAATATTACATTGATATGATTAGTGATGTTATCAAAGATGTCATGAGTGCTGTAATTTGTGAGGTAATTAGCAGTGCATGGCGAGGGTGTGAGTTATGGTAACCTTAGGGAACGAGCATGTGAGAGTCTGAGTGGGTCTGCGAGTGGGTGCCTAAGAGAAAGAGATTGAAAGAGTGAGAGGGAGAGAGAAAGTTTTTTAGGCTTTGATGGATAATATATCTACAATGAGATATTTCTGCACACATTGAAAAGAAAAATGTATTTGTCAATTAAAAAGATTATTATCACCTTTCAGTATGAGCCTTAAACATGTGAGAAAAAAAAAGAATAAAAAAAGGGAACTGACCAGGGACACACATGGATTCAAACCCTCAACGCACAGTGTGAAGGTCTGTGACCTTCACACTGAGCTATTTCTTTTTTTTCATCATTTTTTTAGCCCTTTATGGGCTATCTGGGACCGAAAGGGGAAGCCTCAAGGCCTCCCCTGCGGTCCCTGATTTTTTTAAACGTATTTTTTACTAAACCCTTTCCGAGCTATCTGGGACCACTGGGGGAACCTCAATGCCTCACCTGCAGTCCCTGACTTTTTAAAAGAAATAATTTTACTAAGCCCTTTATGGGGCTACCTGGAACTGCAGGGGAGCCTCAAGGCCACCCCAGCGGTCATTTTGTTTCAGCAAGCAAAGAACTGCTTTCAACAGCAGCTCCCTGCTTGCTGAAGCAAAGCTTCATCTCTGTTTCTTGCACGCAAACCTGCAATCAGGGAAAAGAGATAAAACTCTGCTTTTTGACAGTGGGACCTGTTTGACACGTCCCGTTGTCAAAAAGCGGAATGGTTGCTGTGACTTGCTCGAAGCTGTCAAAGTTGCAGCCAAGCAACAGCAAACAGCTGGACACCCTGGGACATAGCAGGAGCTAGCCCTGGAGGGTGGTGGTCCTCAGGGCCATCAATGGCTCCACGAGGGGAGCTGCGCAGCCCCCCTCCAACATGTATAGCCCCAGGAGGTGGTGATCCCTGCCGGCTAATGGGGTCTGAAACAGGCCCCCTATAATTATTTCTAATATAGCCCCAGGGAGGTGGTTATCCCTGGGGCTCCCCCACCCAACTCCTGTGATGCCCCAGGGGTGGTGGTCCCTGAGTTGTAGGGGGTTGTGTGGCCCCCCCACACATATTTTAATATATTGCCCCTGGGAGGCGGTGGTCCTGGGCTGTGGGGGGGCCAAGAGCCCCCCCAATTTAAAAGAAAACAGTGCCCCCAGGACATGGCCCACCCGGGGCTTATTTCAGAACAATCACGGGAGCCTGCACTTTTTTTTTATTTCTACCATAGATTCATGACCACATCGCAATTTCACAGTAAAAAAAATGTTAAAAACCTTTTTAGCCCTGGGTGAGTCCCTTTGGGACCCCAGCACCAGAGCCAAGGGATCATGATGTTCATACCATGGCCCCTTTTGTATTTTCTATTCTTTTGCTCTGGGACTCTGCTTCAGCCGATTCCAAAGATGGCTGCCAACACTTCCTTGTTGAAGTGTTGACAGCCAATCAGATCTCAGCACGAGATCGGGTGAGGATTGCAAATCCTTCACGTCCCTAGATACACAAATTTGGATTTCCTTAAATTTCTCAAAAACTACTGAACGGACTTACACCAAATTTAAAAAAAATGGCTCTTTCTGGACCCAGAGCTACCTTTTTGCCAAATTTGCTGTACTTCCATCTAGTGGCTTTTGCACTATCCCGGTTCAATTTTTCCTATGGAATTAACATTGGAAATGTACAAAATGTCTCCCCCTTTATCTCAGCCAGCGCTTAGTGGATAACCCCAATACTTTTCAGATCACATGTCTGTCAAATTTTTGGCGAAAATTTCATGAAGATTTGTCAAGTGGCGCTAAAGATATATGCAAGCAAAAACAGCTTTTTCTCTAGAAACTAGGTCCTAACTATAACTACCTAGAGGCATTCACCACTAGGTAAGATATATGTATATCTACATATAGGTAACATAAAAGTATACATACATATATTGCATCAACATGCTCGTCTCACTGCTACAGAAACGGACACCGACACGCTCAGGTTCACCATGCCGTAAAATTTATTATCGAAACATGAAAAATTAAATCATTAATGCGTTTCGCCCGTAAAACGGTCTTTCTCAAAATCATTGTAATCACAGAAATGAGTTAATTTATACTCTCCCCGCTCTGATGACGAAATGCCTAAATCAAAAAACATAGGAAAAATACTATACTCAAAAGTTGAAACAGCTTTGGCCCAATCAGAAAACAGACCCTACTATCACTGATGTTTATCACAATCTTAGAAATCTCATCCCGCATCTTAATTTCTCTACAATGAAAACTGTTCACACAAATCTGTGAAATAATCCTAAATCAATTTTAAAGATGTAAACGTTACTAGAAAATCACAACAACAACAAAAAAAGCATCCTTAGTGGGTGATTATTTGAAGGGCTGATTCACCTCCATAATTTTGACTTACAAACTTACTGCTACACAGACTTCTCTTAAACTCATAACATGTAATGCTAAAAAACGTTCATAATTCATAATTCATATGTGAAGGTGAAAGAACCCCATACCAACAGGGAATAAATAAAATCCATTTGCCTAAAATTAAATGATTACTTTACACTTAAGTGAACAGCATGATAATTTGTCACCCCTAGTGGGTGAGTATTGTAAATAAATGTAATTTTCAACCTCAATTCATCATTTAAGTTGTAGAAACATCTCACTATTGTTAATTTTCTATCTGGTCTATCACATTTCACCATGATATCTATCACTGTGATCCAATCAATAATGAAATAAAATCTCAATTACTTTTAGGCTAGAGCGAGAAATGAATACACCGAACTGCCAAACATTTAAGCTGAAAAACGAGAGGGGTTCTGTTATTGCTTTGCATTTTTCAAAGCATATCATTAATTGACTATAAGTGCACAAATAAATCTTCTTCCACATTTAACCCCATAGGGACCTTCGTATCGAGCATAACAATGTATCATGATTCCAAACTCCTCAATTGCTGTTCCCTGTCCCCACCTCGTATTCTTCTGGGGACCGTGTCCAGCACAAAATAGCTCAAGTCTCCCACCCTACCACCATGATACTCTTCAAAGTGTCTTGCCATTGGGTAATTCGGGTCATGATTGTTTATGGCTCTTATGTGTTGTAGTCTACAGAGATGCACTTTCAGCATCGTACTGCCAACATACAACTTAGGGCAAATACATTGAAGAAAATATACTGCAAATTCACTCTTACAGTGGAGTGACTTATTAAAACATATAGGAGCACTCAATAAGGGTGAGCTAACTTGCCATGTGTGGTTCCAAAAGTGCGAGCTTTGCAGTTATGACACTTTCTAAAGCCATGGTTCCTTGTAAGCCATATATTGTCAGTGATTGCTTCTTGGCTACTGGTGACTAAATGTCCCCTCATAGATTTGGCTCTACAGAACGTCAGTAGGGGTTTGTGTGTGTGTATGTGTGTGTATTTATGTATATATATATATATATATATATATATATATATATATATATATATATATATATATATATATGTCACCATGCCAGTGAAAATAAATCCATTGTTTTCTGTTGTTTTCTTTCCAGAATGCCACTCCATAGAAAGAATAAAGACCAGGCATGTGGAAATTATTCTTGATTGGAACACACGCAACACCAGGTCAGTTTTGGCCTGTTCAGGCTTCATCAGTAGGTATAAATTGATTCATATGGCAGAGTAAGCACAAGGGCATGCACATCAAACCTCAGGCATCACAATGAAGGGGAAAAAGTGATCATTGGACTTTTATTTAATTTTAGCCATCAGTAAATATTTTGGGTTGTATTCCACTCCATCTATGCACTCTAGACAGAGAGCAGCTATATGCAAATCACACTTGGGGCCTCATTTTGGGTTTGGTGGACAGGAAAGCCCGTCTGCCAAATTTACGACAGGGTGGCCGCCACCCTAGTGATGACCACTCTGCCAGACCTATTAGGTGTTTCCCGCTAGGCTGACAAGCGGAAACCTCAGTCTCCGCCCGTCAGCCTAGTGGGAAACAGACAGCAGCATCGTCTTCGGCTCGTAATCAGCACCAGCACCAATTACCTTCATAATGTTCACTGTCTACCCAGCAGACAGTGAACATTGTGATGGTGCTAGGCAGGAGGACCCCAGCACTGCCCATGGCAACTGCATGGGCAGTGCAAGGGCCCCCTGTGGCCCCCTGCACCTGTTCTCTGCCAGATCTTTCATGGCAGTTTTACCGCCATGAAAAGGCTGGCGGAGAATGAGATCGTAATCAGCAAGGCAGCACTGCATGCATCAGCGCCCTGGCTGATTGAGATCTCCACCACCACGCCGTCAGGATCATGGATCCCAGCAGTGCTGGCAGTACCCTGGCAGTCTAACCACTAATGTGTCGGTCGGGCTGCCACAGCAAAGGCGGTCTTAAGACCGCCAGCCTCATAGTGAAAGCCTTGGTTCTGTTACAACAGGAACAGACCAGCCCTAACTGTCAAGCCAAGTCCTCTGTGAACCACAGCACAAGCAACCCAAGACCGGTTTCAGCCTGATTGGCCCCTTCGGTCAGCTGCAACTATCCTCCTGTGACAGAGTAAGCAGGGCACCCAGTCTGAGCTTAGAGGGGACTGGTCTGGCACTTCAGGATGGACTGTGCTCATTCTGAGCATGGTCCATACTGATTTGAATAAAGGAGGTTTTTTCTAGTGTGGAATAGTGGGGTTGAAAGCTACCACAAGCAAATGTAAGTGGTTACACTTTTTGCATAGCTTTCTGCCACAACCCTTTATGTGACTGATACAATCAAGAAGGACAAAGCAACAGTATTTAGTGGGAAATAAAATATAAAAAATGTAACGACCCTTACACCTAAAAACAAAATCTTACCCTGCATTTAACCTTTTTGTCGCTGGTTAATTCGCACATAAATTGATGAAATATAGTATAACTCTGACTGCTGGTATAACTAATCTGCAAAAACGTTAATTTCTCCACCTTCATCCGAGATAAATAGCCTATGCAGCATTACAAACACTCCAAAGGCGTCTCGTATTCCACAAAATACAGTTGTATGTGCAGTATGCTGTCTAAAAGTCTATTCATAAAACAGGAAGCACTTTATAGCAGAAACCTTGGAGCCCGACTGCACCTGAAAAAAGCTGATTTGATATTCGTTTCCAGGGCACATCAATCTTGACAGCAGACAACATGGTCCTACCTTTGATCAAAAAGCGGACGAGAGAAAAAATTGCTCCTAGTCCAGGCAACCGGTCATGTGCTCACCAAGACATAGCGACCTTCATGGAAGAGCTAAATGTATAGCTCAACACGCCTGCCACAAAAATCGTGGATTATGTGGCCACATTCTTAGTTATCTCCCCTCTACAACATCACACCACCTATATTCCACACACACAATATTGCACAAATGGCACACAACACAAACACAGACACCATTTCTATGACTAACACTCTGAGGCGACAACCACAAAAATAGGAGTAAGCTAGCAGGGAAACTCTCTCACCCACACAAATGACAGTCAGTCAACCCTGGCATCTACATACAAACATCTTTCACATTATACACACACGAGAACACGCTGCTTTCTCTATCACTCACTAGAGGTGGATAAACCACTGAATGGTCGACCCTGGCTCAAGTCAGATGCCTGGACAGGCTTAGACCAAGGTCCTCATAATCCCTCAAGCCAAAACCAAGCTGAACTATTATGTGGCTTTATCTGGCGTTCTCACCTCAATCTACAAACCAAAATATGCCCCAATCCATCTACTTCTATAGCACCGGAGATTCTGGACATAGACTCACTACTGTATTTTTGCCATTTGTAAGTGCCTCTGCAGGCGTGGAATCAGATGGGCTCAAAGTGAAAATGCAGAGGGAAGCTTTGAAAGAGCCACGACAGGGATGTGGTTAGAGGCTTTTCTAACAGCCTGTTGTGAGACTGGACGAGTTGATAAATGGGCAGCCTGGCGTCCTTCTCCGAGCACTTTCCCAGCACTACACAGCATCTTCACAAGCACTTCATGTGAACCGCTGCACCCCCTGGAGGTAATAAAAATGTGAAGCTCTGTGAAAGTCTGCAGGCGAGTGATGCACTGCACTTGCGTCTCAATGAAGACCTGAACTCACGTACTTGTAATTGCTTACGCCAAGGTGCTGAGCCTCTAATTAAATCATTCCCTTTGTTGAATGACGCAAGGCCACTGATTTCAACATAAAAATAGTGTCCTGCCTTCTCTTCCCTTTGGTCTATGTTGTAGAAAAAAATATTGTGTCAAATTAATCTATCATGTAATATGTGCATTTATTAAACATAGTATACTGATTTAGCTCATAAAACAATTCAATACAAGCACTGACTTTTGGTGCAAACGGTGGCTCGTTTCTCCTCAACCAAATTGTGTTCCTAGGCAGTTACCGTACCTCCTTTTCCTTGATCAACACAATTGTGAGCACCTTGAAAGACATATGTTTGGGATTCGTGCCGTTCAAAACTTCTCTCCCTTCTATGTGGTTTCATGTCTTATGATGTTGCTTCATCTTTAATAACAATATAGCTAATAATAAGGGGCACAAGCCAATTGACATTTCTCGATTCGCCCATACCTTGGTCCTCAGGAGGGGGAACTCATGATTTTTTTAAAGTTCATGTTCAGAAACTGTCACTTCTAGTATGTGTCGCTCAACGTAGTGATGAAATGAAATGTAATGAATAGAAACAGTTCAAAATGTTAAAGAGTAATTTGGCGCTACTCCTGCAGAGTACATCAATAGCGTCATGAAAGATGACGCTATTGCCCCCTACCCTGCGCCATAGTGCACTGTATTTTAAATGCAGCGCACACATGGTGGCGGCAGGGGGGTGCTAAGGGGCGCACGGAAAGTGGCGCTGCACTCAGTTTAGCGCCACTTTCTATACACCTGCCCCTTAGTTTTTTAATTAGTATTGAGGCCCATATTTATACTCGGTTTGCGCTGAATTAGCGTCATTTTTTTTACGCTAATTCAGCGCAAACCTAACTTCATATTTATACTTTGGCGCTAGACATTTATGGAGTTAATGGCGTTTTCTGGATGTGAAAACCTACCATGCGTCAATGAGATGCAAGGTAGGTGTTCCCGTCCAGAAAATATTTCGCGCCATATTTATCCACCATGCTAAAATCCAGCATGGGGGGATGGGGGCCCTTAGCGCCATTATTTAACGCCTGAGTATGGGGTGGCGTAAGGGGATCTGTAGGCATATTTCCATGGTCAGAGACCATGGAAAGTGCACACAGGCGCCCTTCTCTGGCCCCAGGGACACCCCCATCCACACCAGAAGGACACAACAGGATGGGGGACCCATCCCAGGTAAGTCCCGGTAAGTATTTTTATTTTTTTTATTTTCCCCCGCTTGGGGGCCCTGATTTGGGCCCCCCTGCATGGCGCTGGTCTCAATGCCCATGCCCAGGCCTGGGCATGGCCATTGGGGTGGTGGGCATGGCTCCTGTCTTTACTAAGACAGGAGCCATGTCCATGGGGGTTGTGCGCCATAAAATGGCGCTACACTGCTTAGAGGTATTTTTCTGTCTCTAAACAGTGTAGCACCATAATTCAGCGCACAAACCCCGGTTTCCCCTATGCGTCCCCCACCCTGTTAGCATCCTTCCAAGGGTGCGAACAGGGCATTAGCGCCGGCTAGCACCATTCCATAAATGTGGTGCCCAGCCGGTGTCTTGGAATGGCGCTAGCCGGCGCTATACTTTTTCACGCAAAACTGCGCTAATGCAGTTTTGCGTGAAAAAATATAAATCTGGCCCTTAGTATTTCTATAGCACTCTATCACTCGTAGGCACCTCGGTGTCTGAGTGTTGAGATCAAACAACACTTTAGAACGGATAAACAAGAGCTGCTCTCCGAAACGTCAGCAAATAAGACTATTTGCTCAAGATTAATAGACCCTGGTTAAATCAGCAATCTGACAGACTTACATGCAGAGCATTACAGAAATCCGGCTGGTAACAAATAAGGGCATTCGTAATTTAAACTTTAAGAGGAAAGGCAAAGAGAATCCATTTTAAAACTCAGAGATGATAAAAGCACAAGCTGACAACAGGTTAGACATGGAACTCAGAAATAACCGAATATCAGCGGCCTTTACAGATTCCATAGGAGAACAACGTTCACCAAATTTTTGTGGCCAAAATGGGAGTTGCCAAAAGAGGAGTGAGAGGAAAGGGAGAAGACTCGATTACGTTTCTGGTGATTCAGGTTTCTCCGGTTTGCAGCTTTCGACAGACATAGACAGATTCAATGTCTTGGTATTTAGGCCACTGTTGATCTGCAGAATCAGTTGGGTGTCATCCTCATAAATACAAAGGTAAGGCTGAAAAGCTGAAGTAAAATGGCTCATAGAAGTATATCAATATTATAAGGTAATGGGGACAACATTAAACAGTGTGAGCCTCTATTTAGTTGATAACAATGGAGCAAGCACAACATTTTGGAGGAGATTTACCAGAAAGTCATGAAGCCAGCCTGTTTCCTAAGGGAAGTGGGTGGTGCATTGAACGCAGAATGCAGAGGTCGTGGTGGAACTCGGCAGTGGCTAAGCTGCAGAACACGGAGGAAGTTTGCCCGTCCCGTGACCATGATAAGGAGCTACTTTTTGATCCAAGCCCTCACTCACACCCGCTGACACTTTTCAGCCCCTATCCTTGAGATGAGTGTGGCCGCGGGCTGAGTTGGGGGGTGTCTACGACGCTTCTGACACAGTGCCCATTGCTGCACTCAATATTGTTTTTAACACTGTCGCCCGCTTGGCCACTCTACTCTGCTGTAGGCCTGAGGCACGGCTTACCAGCCCCAGATCAACTCAGCTCATCCACCACTCGTTGCTGGTTGCTGCTGCTTGCCATTTGTGGTTGCCTGTCATCTGTCTAGCCAGTTCTCCAGGGGCTGGTGGCAGCGGCAGGCCTATGAGCTGCTTGGCAGTGTGGTGATGACTCCTTGACCAGGCTCCTCCATCTTATCCCTGATTTGAGAGGCCTTTACATTGCCTGGTCCATCATCCCTGCTTGAACCTCGTTCCCGCTGCTGCCAGCATCTCAGCACTAAGATGCTGGCTGCAGCTGGCAGTAAGAGGGCCCTGTGTGGCTAACCCTGGTGAGGTGACTCAGTGGTGCAGTGTGACTGCAGCACTACCACTGCTGCTGGAGGGGTGCGGAAAGATTCTGGTGCTGTTTGCCCCTCTCAGAGAGCTCCCCTGCTACCACCGCCTTCCACCTCTCTTACATCAGTGACAGCCTGATCACCACGACCTCTCATTGACCTTCGGTGCCTGGCACCTGCTGGGGGGACCCTGCAGCAGTTCACTTTCTGCCCTTCAATCATCTGTTAGCCTTAACAACAGGCTAAATGTGCAGCTTTCTGCCCCCCCCACATTAGCAGAACGCCTAAAAGGAAACTACCTAGTTGTTGCAAAGGCTCACATGTTTCACCCACATCTATAACGAATTCAAATGGTGAAGGGCTCCTGGAGCAAGCATAGGGCGTCTCGGAACCAACCCCACGTCTGGAAGTATGTCCTGTATCCAGTGCTTAATTTGTCCTGGTTGTTTCCGGTACTGAGCACCGGCACTTATTTTTGAGGGCTGGGGCTTATTCTTCTGCCTCAAGCATTTGCTGCGAGCAAAAGACACACATGGGAAAGACGGAGGAAGAGAGAAACGAAAAAGCGTCACAAAGGGAGAAAGTAGAAAGCTGCTAGAGTGAGCTGAATGGGCAGGGAGTGGATTTATATGGATTAAAGAGGCCCCAGATGGCTTCGGGTTTATGCAGCCTCAGTATTGCGTGTTCCCACATTTAATTGCAGCAGCCGCGTGTTTAAGAGGAGGGCTTTGAGCACTGGCATGTTTTTATTTACAAATTAGGCACTACCTGTACCCCTAGCACCTCCCAAGCCAAACTAACTCTTCTCATTTCCCATTACTGTCAAGCCCCCATGACACAGCCGCAATATGTGACAAAAGGGTAGCAATACTAAATAACAGTTTGAATAACTCCCAAGTATCGATTCCTATCAAACTGTAACTGAGAGGTGCAGGACATGTTCCTGTGCAAGACTGCATGGTTCCCAGTGCGCCCAATCCAGTCCCCCCAAACCTGCTGCAGAAATAATGATTTAGAAAGCCAGGTTATGGACGAAATGAAGTGCTAACATTTTCTCCTAAGACTCACGCAATTGACACCACTACAATGCATGAAAGCGTATCTGTCAAACAAATCTACACCAATCGCTTTGCTCCTGACGTCCCACTTGAACCAGCTAGCCTAGTCACAAACAACGCGACAGAGTTTAACTTTGATCTAGGTAACCTCAGCAACTTTCAACCACAACATTGAATCGCAAATCAAAAAAGTGTTGAAGCTCACATCACAGCCCTTCAGAGCACTCAGCGCAATAACGCATGACCTCCCTGAGGCCCCCAATCCGCTGACTTGCTTTTGTCTTCTAATAGTGCCTCAGCGGCCCGTATTTATACTTTTTTTGTGCCGCATTTGCGTCGTTTTCTGACGCAAAAACGGCGCAAACTTGCAAAATGCCATTGTATTTTGTAGGTTTGCGCCGTTTTGCGTCAAAAAGCGGCGCAATTGTGGCGCTAAAAAACAGTGTTTTTAGGGTCTTGGGTATTTTGGGATGGCGAAATTTTCATCCTTCTATGGGTATGACTGTTGTCCAGTTTCTTTCCTTATTTCCTTTTTAGGTACTCTCCCTCCAGGTGGCACTGAAAAGAAAGAGCAGTAAGTATATGGTTTGTATGCTGGAGTTTATTTGTAGGCCGTAACCTTAATAGTTAATCACATAGGGATTAATCCTGTGGTTATGCTTCTGCACTAGATAGAAACACTTCCATTCTTATTCGTTGTGGTGCACTTCATGCATGAGAATTATAAGTTATTTTCTCTGCCGGCAACTATGACCCTCCTCCCTACTACCCCAAGGTAAAACACCATATTGTTTGTAGTGCTTGTACAGCCTGCATGGTCTATTAACCAAAGGTCTGTTCATATTCTGCACCTACTCCCTCCAAACCACACTTACAATGCCCCCTTTTCTATTCAAGGCATCAGAATGCACATAACCATAAATTAAGTAACTGAAGACGAGATGTAGCGAGGAATTTAAGATCCAAAACCCGTCACCATTGGTTCCCATCCCACACTTCCCCAGTGTCACTCACCCACTACGCCACAACTCTCCTGATTTGCGACTGGCTCTTTAATGTTCTCCAGCACCATCCACCACTCCTCAGTCCAGATCTCCTGGGTCCTTTTGAATCAGGTAGCAATGTCTTCCTCTGGTCCAACTGCGTCTGGCAGCTCTCCCTCTGGTCGGCTGCAGGCATCCTTGTCCTCAAAACTCTGGGCGTTTCCTGCGACCCCACCTCTCGCTCTTCCTCGGTGCCCTTTTCCCCTCCTTCCAAAGGTCCTGATGGGTCCTTGCCTGTTGAGACCCTACCCACCTGTCGACATACACATGGGTCCTTTGTTAGTTTCAACGGTGCAAGGTTTCCATCCTGTTTAACCCGTGGTTCCTCTCCCCCCCACATGTGTTCAAGTGGCAGCAGTCAGTGCACACAAGGGGAATCCCTTAAGTAAGGGGGCTACAGGGACTCTGCCTCATGTGGTCCATTAGGACCCTGTACAAGACCTTCAAAAACAAATAACACAGATGGTCCAACAGATACCACATAGGTGGCTTTTACAATGTGGTAAATAGGGGGGGACTCTCTGAAGTGTATTTAAACACATTCCATCTTTAGCCCAGTTGTGCACTGAAGATCCCACCTTCGTTAGGTTTCAAAAACTCACTGGAGATGCACATGTTGAGTTAACCATTGTAGGTATGGGCCAACAATTTCATCAGGACACAAAGCTAATGGAACCGACTCTATTTGCAGAATGGGGATTGAAAAACCAACGTGAGAAATACCCTGTGTGATTTTCACTCAGACCTCAAAGCAAGGGGCCAACACTATACTAAGAGGCACAAAGAGCACTCATCCTATCCATGGATACCACTTAGAACATGACAAGAAACAAACTCTGACCATATGCATAAATGAGCAAAGGGGGGTGCACCAGCAGGCTGAAACAAATGACTGGGAATGGCTGGTCCAGACCTTAATTAGTCTAACTCATCAGCACTCCTAACAGAGGAACAAGTCAGATGCACCCACTTTCTGCCCCAGCTAACAATAATCTCATGGAATGTGTAGGGCTTCAAAAAACTAAGGAGGGTGAATCTGTCACTGGCCATTTAAACACAAGCGATATTCTCTGCCTCCAGGAGACGTGGGCCAGAGACACAATGCCGTTGCTAGGATTCCATAAATTTCTGTCCCCAGCCATTATACGTAACAGCTTCATTCGGCCCTCAGGAGGTCTGTTTATGTGAAACACAACTGCAAATTAGAAGTCACATCAATTAGTACCAATCTATCCATGCACCAAGCTCTGCTTATCAAGGGTCTGAGATGTAACCTCAAATCATTTTCACTGTTGCTTCTAAACTGTTATTTTAAAGCAGGTCAGAAACAAAAAGAAGGAAAGTTTTGGAAGAACTATGGGCCTAATTTATATATTGACAGATGAGTTACTCTGTAACAATTGTGACTGATATCCAGTCTGCCGAAATCTAAATCCCAGAGGATATAATGGGATTTAGATTTCTGCAGATGGGATGGGATATCCAAAACCATTGCAGCAGTTCCAAAGCAGTATTTGAAACAGCCAGCAACTTGTGCCATGATTATTAAACACAAGCAATTAAAACCTGAAAATCCAAGCCTGCAACAACCACCGCCCTGGCATCCCTTTCTCAGCCTGAAAAAAGACATTGAATGCTCAGGTAAAACAGATCTAGCTAGAATTGGATTTGTGCAGCCTACGCTGACCCTTGGATATGAAGGCACTTGACGTCTCTTATTTAGTTGGGAAAGAGCAGCCCTATTTGTGCCCATTACAGCAGTAAAATACTATATATTGACCTCCTTACCCTACTCATCATGGATTTTAGCCCCTCCTGGGAAAGGGAAGTTGAGGGAAGATCTTGCAGGGTATGCAACTACTATAAAGAATTCTAGCTCCATCTGATGTGTTGCAGTCGCAAACTTGACTGTGATCGTCTATTAGCTTCTCTATATGTGGTTCAAGAGATACACACCCGCAAAGTGGCCACTGACCTGGGCTTCTCTCAATTTGCCCTGCTACCCTAGCAAGGTTTGGGAAATTCACTGATGCAATTCGCTCAGAACTTCATCTTTGGCAAGTTGGCTCGAGCGGTCAAGACACCACCTGAACTCTTCTTAGCACCCTGTGCATGTCAATGGCACGCACTTTAGCTAAATTCGTAAAGTTGTTCTTCAATGTATTTCTTCATATCTTGGTGCGCTCTCTTGGTGAACCATAAAACCAGAGCACTTTCTATTTCAGCCTGCTTGTAAAGTCATCTTAGATGTCTGCAGTTTGTTTAGGCATTTTAATGAAATTTTGCACTTATTTATTTATAGGATCAAGGGCCAGATGTAGCAACTTAAAAATTTGCGAGGTGCAAAGTGCAAGTCCATGCGACTCGCAATTTGCACCTCGCAAATTGGTATGCAGTACGGTGTCTCAGACACCGACTGCAACTCGCTATGGGGTCGCAATGGCCCACCTCATGAATATTCATGAGGTGGCTCGCAAATTGCGGCCCCATAGCGAGTATAGGCACTCGCAAACATGGAGGCCTGCTGTCGTCAGCAGACCTCCATGTTCGTGACTGCTTTCAATAAAGCAGTTTTTTTTTTTTAAGTGTAGCCCGTTTTCCTTAAAGGAAAACGAGCTGCACTTAAAAAAAAAAAACGAAACCTTTAGTTTCGGTATTTTTTCAGGGCAGGGAGTGGTCCCTGGGACCACTCCCTGCCCTGAAAAAATATTTTTGGGTCCATTCACAAAGTGGAAGGGGTCCCATGGGGACCCCTTCCAATTTGCGAATGGGTTACCATCCACTTGAAGTGGATGGTAACTGCGATACGATTTGCGACCGCGTACGCGGTCGCAAATGGTATTGCATACCACTCAGACTCGCAAATAGGAAGGGAACACTCCTTCCTATTTGCGAGTCGGACCGAGGCGGTTCCGACTCGCAAAATGCATTTCTGCATAGGAAACTCCGGTTTGCGACTCGCAAACGGCAATTTTTGCCGTTTGCGAGTCGCAAACTGTTTCCTACATCTGGCCCCAACTCTTTTAAATTGCCTCTCAAGGACTAGCACTTTAAAGAGTAACACTAGCTCTATAAAATATATAAGCGTTGTGTACACTAAGCTGCCTCTTCAGCTATGCAGTCTTGTATGTACTCCTATTGATACCTTAATAAATTTTTATTTTACATTTCCTCTGTTTGATCTTAGTAATAGTTTTATGTATGTTTTATCATAAAATAATTTTAAGTAATTGAACTTGAATAAAAATCAAAATACTGTAATTCAAAAATCCAGACCAATATAGTGCTATATGGTGATTGTTGATGTTAAACGTAACTGACAGGTTTACCAAGATGAGAGCAGTTGTCAGGCCTATGTCAGAGGATGTTTGAGTTCATATGATGCAGTAACCACCACAAGTTCAATGCTGCATTTGGATCAAAAGTCTGTCTCCACTGAGTGTAAGATTTCATTAGCCTCATTAGATTTTTGAAGTTGGTTAAAAGCAACAAATTCCAATCGTTTTGAGAGAAAAGGAAGTTGTAAGTTTAAGTGATATTTCACTTAAATGGAAGGTTTGGTTTCTTCAGAAGAGGCACACGTCTTTCCATCATTCAGACATCTGGTACCTAGCCAGTGGTTATAGAAGAGTTGAATATGTCTATCAACCAACAAACGTTTATTCTGGACACAAGCCTAGAGGATATCATCAGGCAATTCATGGGATCTTGTCAGGATATTGCTTCTGTTGCACAACTCTGTCACAACACTCTCACAAACTAGATCTAGGTTCACCCAACCCAATACCATGAAGTGAGCAGGTGGACAATAATCATCCTCGCAGGACCCCTGGGAACCAAAATCAAACAGTCCTGAAACAGTAGCACTCATCCAACACCTGACACTCATGCAAGACATATCCACAAAAAAACACACGAGCCAATGGACACCACTGAAATCAGGCACAGCTCATTCCAGGGCAGTAAATAGCAACAAAGTTGTCAACACTTCAGTCAAAAATAAGGTAATGTGGCCATAGTTTTAAACTGCATCTCTCCTGGTTTCTCTTTTTATGAACCCTCGCCACTTCTGGAAATATTTCTTCAGAAATTAGTGCCATCAGAGCGCCTTGGTCCTGTATGCCTCAGTGAACTAAACACTTTTGAATGACATCTGCTATGGTTTGCAGTTAGAAGTTCATAAAACAGTAAATACCATGTCACTGAGCCAGGAGGTGGCTGTATACCTTTTTTTTAATCTAATTGGGATGGGGAATCAAAAGCCACACATATGCTTGTGTGCTTGTTGGAGTTGGCCCTTTCTGCAGGTTCACCTCAAACTTCTTTACTTCAATTTCCTATTTTCCAAACCTATTTTGGTTGGCTTTTAGGACTCAGCACACTTTGCCACCTGCTAACCAGCATAAAGTTCTTGTGCTCACTTTTCAAAACATGGTAGCGTTGCTTATACTCAATTGGCCTATTTCATTTACTTTTAATTCTCTAGTTAAGTGCCACTATCTGTGCCCAGAACCGGTAAATTAAATGCTACTAACTGGTCTACAGCACTGATTGTGCCACCCACTGAAGTAGCACTTTGAACATGTCTCAGGCCTGCCATTGCCACCGGTGTGTGCAGATTCGAATTGCCATTTTGACCTGGAAAAATAAACCTATTGCCAGGCCCAAACCTTCTTCTTTTAATATGTGTAAGTCTTCACTAGGCTAGACTGTGGACAGCCCAGAGTGTATTTAAAAAGTTGGACATGTAATTTTAAGTTTTACTTATCCTAGTTGTGATAAACTCTTGAAATCCTTTTTTCGTCACTGCAAAGCCTACCTCTCCCATAGGATAAAATTGGAGTTACCTTATTAGATGTAATAAGCTGTAATTACAAATTTGAAAATGCCCCTTTTAGAAAGTTGCCTCAGCCATTTGGTACCTGCAGCCTGTCTCTGGGTCACATAACTGGCTGTAGTAGACAGTTGGGCTTTGGATGTTCCTCCTAAACAGACACACACAATCGGGAGCTTAGGTGTGACTGGATGGGATATTACTAACAGAATAGATGAGAGGAACTGGGCCCACCACCATTACACTTAAATAGACTGTGTCCTGTCTCCACACAAAGGGTTGCATACACCCATGTAGTTAGTCTGGAGCCAGGGGCAGGAAAGCAATGAATCTGTGCACTTTAAAGGCATGCCTCTAGAAACTTTTGCCTGATGTAAAGGCAGAACTGGCTATAAAAACTGGACTTTAGGTACCAACTCTTTAGTCCACTTTTGGACCTGTGGATACTCTGCCTGGAAGAAGAATGGCTGTACTGCTGAAAAGATTGTCACTCTGCTGGACTGCTACTCTGAAGGGACTGGTGCCCTGCTATGCTGACCTGCTGTCCTCTTGCCTGGGTGATAACAGAAATGGGGCTGCAACTTCACCCTTTAAACCAGGACACCAGAATGACTCCAAGAGCTAGTGTGCTAGCCTCCTGATCTGAGCCTCAGAAAGCTCTCCAACATTCTCCACTAGTCCCTTGGCATACCTGAATTGAGTTCCCTTCAGGTTCTGGACCATTGGTGTGGCTCAAGGGATCTGTATTCAAGCTTTTGGGCTCTTCGCAACCGCAAATGGACCCATTTGCACAGAGGCCTCACCACTCGCAACACAATTCACTGCAAAGCTCAGGCAGCCACCTCTTCGCGCTACATCTTTGACTGCTGGCAGGGGACTGCCAACATGAAGCAATGTAAAGCCCAGCTGTGACACCTGACCTGCTCTATGTGCTACACCGTGCCTTCTGCGACGCTGTGCTTTGCAATGGAGGGGAAGCTGCTTTTCGTGACCCCCTCCATCGTGAACAGGACTCTTGGCACAGATTTAAGAAGATAAAATTTAACAGACCTAACCTGGAGACTGCAGCTTACCTGTGCTCCATCACGGTCTGCCTGGAAGTGTAGCTTTAACCTGGTCCAGCCCGACACCTAGTGGGCACTTTGTGCTTTTTGGACTAAAATCTTTAAAAAATTAAGAACTGCAGTTTTACTGATTGGATTTTGTCACTTTCTTCTTGCTTTATTAAGTGTTGCTCTATTTTTCTAAATTGGTGGGGGATCCTTTTGTGTGGTGTAGTTCACTTTATCACTGTTTGGGTTAATTGCACAAATACTTCACACATTGCCTCTAAGTTAAGACTGACTGCTCTGTTCCAAGCTACCAGAGGGCTGAGCACGGTTGATTTAGGGTTGGTTTGTGCCTCACCCTGACAAGGACTGTGGTTGCTGCTTGACCAGTGCTCACACTCCAGTCAACCAACAACCCAATTTCTTACAGTGGTCAAGAATCCGATGGAATAGAACACTATCCTGCCAGTGAAGCACTTCAACGACTCATCAGGGATATGAAGCTCTATATAAAACTTTCTTAGGTTCTGATTTAGAGTTTGGTGGATGAGGTACTCAATCACAAATGTGGTGCATATCCCGTCAGCCCTACTACAAGTGTCATAGTATAGAAGACACTTGTAATGTGGGGGACGGGATATCCGCCACATTTTTGACGGAGCAACTCGTTCACCAAACGCTTAATTAGACCCGTAGTGATTTCATTAACTTTTAGCCTGATGAATCCTGGGTGAAACCCAAATTATTTAAAATGTGAGCAGTGTTTGATGCCCATCCTCCTTAAATCTAGTTTCTATATTAAATGAACCTCTAAACAGAGGACTACAAAATAGTATGCCGAGCAGGGCCGGCTTTTGGGTGGTGCGGCCACACCGGGTGCTGACCTCAGGGGGTTGCTGTGTTTAGCAATAACTTCCGAAACTTGCGATTTAAAAGCACCTGCTGAAAAGTTCGTTGTAGGTGTAGACTTCAGGAAACAATTAAAATGTCAAGATACCTCTTGTGATTAATGTTCCTGCTAGGGAGAGAGATGAGTTTTGCCTATTGGCAGCTTTGATTCATCATAAAGTAGCATATAGGGCTAATATGCCTGCTGCAAAAAACAGAACTATGGGGCGTATTTAAGAAAAGTGGTGCTGCACTGCACCCCTTAGTGCCCCCCTAAAAGCACCATGTGTTCATCATATTTAAAATACGGCCCACCATGGCGGTAATTAGGAGACTAGCATCAGAATTGTTTATGCTAGTCCGGCCCTTTGCAGGATTAGTGTCAAAAATGTTGACGCTAATCTTGCAAAACACCCAGAGACCCATTGTAACCAATGGAAGCCTCCTTTTAATGCCTGCTCTGAGCAGGCGTTAAAAGTGCCGGAACAAAATGATGCAAAGAAATCTGTCAGATTTCTTTGCACCATTTTTTTGGCCCCCATGACGGGGGGGATTCCCCCTTTGCATACATTATCCCTGGTGCAGGCATAATGTAGCACAAAGGGTTACAAAGTGGCGCAATACATGTATTGTGCCACTTTGTAAATATGGCACAACATTTTTGGCCGTCTAATGCCACATTAGCTAAAAAAAAAAATGACACTAATGTGGCGGTAGAATGGCACTAGGGGCTCTTAAATATGCCCCTATGGGGCATATTTGAAAAAAGTGGCACTGCACACAGTGCTGCACCACTTTTCTTGCACCCCTAAGCGCCCCCATAACGACACCATGTGTGCACCGTATTTAAAATACGGCGCACCATGGCAGTAGTTAGGGGACTAGTGTCAGAATTTTTTACGCTAGTCCGGCACTTTGCAGGATTATTTTAAAAAATGTTGACGCTAATCTTGCAAAGCACCCAGAGGCCCATTGTAACCAACAGAAGCCTCCTTTTAACGTCTGCTCTGAGCAGGCTTTAAAAGTGCCAGAAAAAATGACACAAAGAAATCTGTCAGATTTCTTTGCGCCATTTTTTGCCCGCCCCGCCCCCCCACCCCTCCAATGGGGGAATGCCACCTCTGCATACAGTATCCCTGGTGAAGGCATAATGTAATGCCAAGGGATACAAAGTGGCACAATGCATGCATTGCGCCACTTTGTAAATATAGCACAACGTTTTTGGCCCTCTAAAGCCACATTAGCGTAAAAAAATTACTCTAATGAGGCGTTAGAATGCCGCTAGGGGATCTTAAATATGCCCCTATATTTTATGTGGATAGCTGAGTGGATTAGTAAAGCCATCCTTTACAAGTGCTTGAAAACACATGAAGGTATGTGAAAGGGGAGCGATGGAGAGATGACGGGCACATTTGCCGGGTGGTAGTGAGTGAAACCAAGGAGGAGGTTAGGGGGGCTGCCAAAATAAATTGTTGCACAGGGCGCCACCAGTCCTAAAGCTGGCCCTGATGCCGAGCACTGTTGAACTGGATAATAGTAAATCCTGTTATTTAAAGCATTTAAAAATTACAGAGGTTCTGCATGAAGCCCTATGTAAAAATGTGAGATGTTAATTGTAAATAGCAAAATGCTTATGGTTACCCTTACATGCTTCTTGATCATTTAGGAACTGTTGGGTAACTCTTACTCAGACGGATTATTGTGAAACTGATCCAAATATTTGAATTGACCTTTGAACATTAAGCTATATCGCAAAATCAGTTTGGATTAAGGCCCATATTTATACTTTTTTAGCGCCGCATTTGCGTAGTTTTTTTATGCGAAATTGGCGCAAACTCACTAAATACGACTGTGGTCCAAATTTATACTTTTTTAGCGCTGCATTTGCACCATTTGTTGACGCAAAAACGGCGCAAACTTGCAAAAATCAATTGTATTTTGTAAGTTTGCGCCGTTTTTGCATCAAAAAGCGGCGCAAATGCGGCACTAAAAAAGTATAAATATGGGCCTGTATTTTGTAAGTTTGCGCTGCTTTTGCGTGAGAAAATTACGCCAATGCAGTGCTAAAAAAGTATAAATATGGGCCTAAATACATTAAAGGTTTCGCAAACAATGTACCTTATCTGTCTTTTCTGTTTAATAAATAGAAAATGAAGAGACTCCTAGTGCGAGTCAGTTTCTGGCTAGCTTGCTCTGCACTGGCGAATGAGCAGTTGTGACATCTTGTGTCCTTCATGGGTATTACAATTTTGTTTGTTGTTCGCTGTTTGTTAGTCTAATAATCAATCACTCGTATCCAATTTGTGAACATTGCTTTTTACAGGCGGCACTTACAGAGCTTATGCATTTATCTTGCAAAAATAGTTTTAATGCATTCTGTTGTTGAGTGATACGCAAAATCTGCATTATAGATATAAAACATATCTATCACATTAATAATTCTCAGCCCTCTTCAACTTTGTGAGTCAGAAAATTATGAACGTTGACAATTAAAGTGCCAATGTATTTAGTTGATTACACTGAATGCAAGTTTTTCTTGTAGGTTATTTTTCACCATGTGAATTCCCATATTATCTCAGAAAGTCACAGAGGCATTTCGAAAATGGCATCAAAATTAGGGCCAGATTTAGAAGAAGGTGGTGCATCAGTAGTGATGCGCCACTTTTCTCGCGTCGCTCTTGCCCCACCTAACAACACCGTGTGTGCACCATATTTATAATACAGTGCACCATGGTGGTCGTTAGAACAATAGCGTCAAAATTGTTGACGCTATTGTGGGCCTTTGCAACACTAGCGTAAAAAATGTTGGTGCTAGTGTAGCAAAGTGCATGAAGGCTCATTGATTTCAATGGGTGTGTCATTTTAACCCTGCTCTTAGCAGGCGTTAAAAGTGACATAAAAAATGATGCAGTGAAATCCTGTATATTTCATTTCATCAGTTTTGAGGGCCTCCCAACGCCAGGAGGCCCCCATTGCATACCTTATGACTGACGCAGGAATAATGTAGCGCAATGGTTTGCAAAGTGGCACAATGCATGCAGTGTGCCAATTTGTAAATATGGTGCAGCGAAAATTACCTACTTGAGTCACATTAGCATTAAAAAAATTGTGCTAATGTGGTGCAAGCAGGTGCTTGGTCCTTGTAGATCCTTAGTTTCTGATAACCCTCAAGCAATAGCCCCTGACCATCGTATTAGTTTAGACAAATCAGTCTCAAGCTTTTTTCAGTGTTAAGACCATGTCAAGGTATGTGGGGCAGGCAAGCTATATCCCCATGCTCACTGACTCATTGAACTCAAACTGCACCTCAATGATGAGTCCCAAACAAGTCGGAACCAGTTTGGCATTGCCTGCATCTGCATGGGATCTGACCGAATGCTTGGGCAGTACTGTTCCTATTGAAGCGGGACCAAGTCTTATAATCATGTGGATCATCTTTGTCTCAAGCAGTATAGTGGGCAATAAAATGGTCGACTGGAATGTACCCCGCTCCAGTAATTTCCAGTGACTGAGATTAGTTTAACTATTTTTTGAGTTACTTAAGTAAATACCACGGTTGACGACATCTTTCTATGTGAGATCGTTCAGGGTCAGGGCACTGCTCTACTGCTTGCCCAGTGCTCGCTTATCTACTCAATTCAGGCAGCTTACAAGTGCAAATCTGAGGGTAAAACACATTCAAGAAAGGCCCTGGGCAGTCACTCATATCTGAGTGGCAGGCAGTACATCAAGACTTAACAATACAACATCATTAAAAAAATAAAACCTAAAAAAGTAATCATACCATATCCATAGTGATGTTATCAATAATTTTATGGACAAAGTCACAAAAGGGCATCGAAGTCGCACTCATGGCAGGACCTCCGTAATGGAACACAGCTGTACAGAGGTCCTGACACAAGTGCAGGACCCCTGCTGCAACTGCACTGGGGGCCCACCGCAACTATGGGTCTTCCTCCACGAATGCGGGGCTCTTTTGTGAATTAACTAAGGCCCTCATTATGAACATGGCGGTCCGTTCCGCCGGCAGTGGCGGTTGAAACCGCCAACAGAGGAGCTGTCCGGACCGCCAAATAATGAACCGAATGAAACACACGCATCCGGCGCACCACCCCCCTCCAGGAAAGGAGTCCCGCTGACGATGGCAGAGTCCGCCCACAGGCTGTCAGAACAGCCCAACCCGCCCATCAAATTATGAACCACCATTCCGACGCCAGTTCCGGGGCGGGAATCACCGCCACACAAAGCCAGGCAGAAATGAAACAAATAGAAGGAAAGACTCACCAGAGTTCCACAAAACATACAGCGGCAGCCATGGACAGAGAGCTGTTGATCATGCCAGCCTCGCTCCTTGCCATATACCTACACAACGGAGACCTCCGACGAAGACGACGACGGTAAGTACCGCAACCTACGACACAAGGGAGGAAAGGGCATAGTTACATACCCACCCACTCCACCCACTCTGCAACGCCCCCCTAACCCTTCCCAGCAGCATAAGTCAGACACCCCACACCAAGAGGTACGTACCCGACCAAAGGCCACTGCAACTTGACCATAGTACATACAATAGCCCCACACCCATAAAAAATTAAAACAAACACCAGGGTGGAACTGCGTGCAGCCCAAACATAGGCCACACAGAAACTTTAATTTGTAGCTCACTGAGCAAATCAGTGCCAACAGGGCAAATGGTCAGTCCATAAAATGCAAATTGTCTTTGGCCACAACTGGCAACACCTGACTCCCACAAGAGCTGGGTACTCAACTGAACGGGGCACCATATGCGGATCCAGGCACCTCACGGATGGGGGGGCACGGGGTGGGGATTTCCAACGGGGGTGGGACATTGACGCGTGAGGAGGTTGGAGGGGGGTGGAATTCTCCTTTAAAGGGGGTAGGGGCTGTTTGGCTCAGTTGGAGCTGGATGGCCTAGGCTCTGACCGGGCCTTCTTCTTCAACGGGGAAGGGGCACGGGAACGGGAAAGCTTGACCGGGGTGGGCTCTGATGTGGAAGGAGCGAAAGGGCAAGGAGGTGGGCACGTTTGGGGACAAGATGGGGTGGGCCAGAGTGTTGGAACAGGTCTGCACGGGAGAGGAAAAGTTTCTTGGGTGTGGATGAGGGCGTGGGCGTGGGAGTGGAGGCAGGAGGAGTTGATGTATGGGGTGTAGGTGTGCGTGTAGTGGGTGCAGGTGACTGCTCAGTATGCTGTGGTGTGGTAGATGTCTGATCGGTGGGTGTCTTGGTGCATTTGTGTGTTTTGGGAAGTGGGGGGTGGACACAGTGGGAGAAGACAGACAGCTAGTGTGGATGAATGTTGGGTGGGTGTCTGCAAGTCTGGTGAGTGTGCTGTATGTGTCAACTATAGTAGAGGTGGTGAGAGTTGGTGTGGTGTATGGGGTGCATGTATGCCTGTCTGCTATTGTGGTGAGTGCAGGAAGAGGAACAGTAACAGTGAGTGAAGGTGCAGTGCATGAGGGTGTAGATGTAGAGGGGACAGGTAGGCGGAAGAGGAGGGCACACTGAGGGAAGTGGGCATTTTTGTGTGCAGGTGTCTGTTGGCTGTGTGAATGCTTGTGGTGCTTGTGTTTGGAAGTGTGCTTCTAGTGTGTTGATGTGCCTGTAAGCGGGTCTGATTGTGTGGTTTGGAAGGGTGATGGGAGTGGGGTGCTGGAGGGGTAGAGGAGGTTGGATGGGGACAGAATGGCCAGGGAAACTGGTTGCCGTACAAGAGGAGGCCAGAGCCTGAAAAATCTCTGTAGGGCAGACACAGCACTGTGAATGCCATCCAGATAAGCATTGGTCTGCTGCACCTCAGATGCCAGACCCTGGATGGTATTGACGATGGTTGTCTGCCCTACAGAGATGGTTCTCAGGAGGTCTATAGCCTCCTCTGTGAGGGCAGCAGAGCTGACTGGGGCAGGGGAGGAGGTGCCTGGGGCGAAGGAGACACCCACCTTTCTGGGTGGGTGGGCATGGGTGACTCAGTGGGGAGCAGAAGGGAGGGTGCTGATGGTATGGGGGTGGCGGAAGATCTCACAGTAGTGGTGTGTCCACTAGGGTCCACCACCGCTGGAGGACCCCCATCGGAGGAGGTCTCAGAGTCACCACCTCCTGTGGTAGTAGCCTCCCCACTTGCCGGTGCCTCAGCTCCCTCGCCTGATGTTGATGCTGTACCAAACAAACACAAGAGAACAGGGATGGGGAGACAAAACAGGAGAGACACTTGTAAATAGCTGAATGCTGATACACAATGGGCAGACATGCACCTACCCAGCAGACACACCCAACAGGCAGCACCGTGCACTATGCCCATGGCCATGCCCCTGACTACTGAGCAGTATACTGACCTACATCCATCGCCTGAAATAGTATTGGAGCTGAGGTAGGTGAAACTTGACCGGGACACCGCTACACCCTTTGGGGAACATGCAGTAGCTGGACACCAGTCAAATTCCCTGCTCTAAGCACCATGAGCCCTATCGCACACACACTCATCCTTCCAGGCTGAAGTATGGTCTGTGAGTACTCACCCCCTTGTGACTGCTGTGCAGCCTTCAAGCGCCCTTCCAGGTCTGGGTATGCCACTGCAAGAATCCTTCACCTGAGGGGAGTCAGTGCCCAACGGGCACCGCTTCCACATTGGGAGGACTTCCCCAGCTGGGCCTCAGTGATCTTTCGCGCCCAGCGCCGCAGGTCCTCCCTCCTCTTTCGACAGTGGGTGCTTTGCCGGTTGTAGACCCCTAGGGTCCGTACCTCCTTAGCGATGGCATGCCAATGTGCCCTCTTCTGGTGGGCGCTGACCTAGTAGGGTGACACAGAAATGGAGCAAAGAGGTCAGGTACCTGCACGATGGGAACAGCTGGCAGATTGTCAAACATAGGACTGACAGTACTCCCAGACATGCAGGACAGTGGCACGCAGCATTCCATGCACCATGGCCCATCTTGGCTCACAGGAGCACACATATGTGCAATCCACTCCATCCATTACTCACACAGTGCCCCCCAAACCCGGACTCACCTGTACCTCTGGCCGGCCGTAGAGTCCGTCGTATAGGGGCAGTTCCCCTTCCATTAGTTTCTCCAGTTCTTCCTGGGTGAAGGCCGGGGCCCTTTCCCCTGCACCATGTGGAATATCCATAGCCAGAGGCAACCAACAGCAGTACACAGAGTGGAGTACTTGTCTGCACGAGATCAGGGAGGCAAGTGATCAAACGATGACGAGCACGTGTACGTTCTGCGGCGGTATGCACCGTCACACCGACGGCAATCATGATACGCCAGGATTCCCCATTGGCATCCATGTTAGCCAATGAGGGTGCGAACAGCTGTCAACACCGCCGTACGCTGTGACGTCAACCGCTAGCGGTATTAGGTCACTTCCACAACGAAGGGGCAGATCTACAGTGGGCAGACATTTTGCCATCACCTACGCATCTTGAAATTCATAATACTCACAATGCAGGGCCTACTATCCATATAAAGCACCTAGGCCTCTATCCATTGTGCATATTAGCACACATGAATTACTCTGTTCCCTCCTAGTGATGTACATGTACATCTGTCAGGTTGCAGTTATTGTACAGACACTACTATGAACAATGCACTGCATGTATTTAGCAAATATGCCAATGTATGTGTGCACATCACTCCTTTTTTTACCCCTCATAGGTACCGACCCTTGTGGGGAGGAAGGGCACCATCGGTGTACAGACCACTTGTGGATATGGGGACCATGGTGGAGCGTCATATCATTATCACTTTCAGACTCAAACGTGCAACTATTCAGGACCTATGTGCATTACTGGAGCCTGCATTGACTCCCGGAAATCGTAATTAGCATGTCATTCCAACTGAGGTGCAGGTGCTCTCCATATCCATTTCCTGGCTACAGGCTCATTTCAAGTGACAGTGGGCATGGGTGCTGGTTTCTCACAGCCAGCTCATTGATTAGTCCCAAACAGGCTGAAACCAGTCTTGGATTGCCAGCATGTGCATGGGATCTGCCCTTACTATCTTCTTCTTGAAGCAGCATTAAGTTTTATTTTCATTTGGATCGTCTTTGTCTAGAGTAGCACAGTGAGCTATAAAATGGTGGCTGGAATGTGACTCCCCCCAAGTAATTGCCAGTGGCTGAGATTAGTTCAACTATTTTTGTATTTTTAAGTTACGTGGGTTAACATGGTTGACGGTGTCTTGCTATGTGAGGGAGAGTAGGGTCAGGCCCCAACTCTACTGCTTGCCCTGTACTCACACACCAATCAATTTGGTCAGCTCACAAACACGTCTGAGGGCAAAACCCATTCAAAACAGGACCTGGGCAGTAACACACACCTTAGAAGCAGGGATTAAAGAGTCACTATTAGGAGACTCAAACATCCCATGTACTAGTTATAGCGAACAGAGTGATTAGCCATGATGTGAGAGTATGACATTGACATTCCCAGGAAAGTCTATCTCGTTGTGCATTGATAAATGATAATATAATTTCAGTAACTTAGATCAGCAATGGGGGTGGGGATCAAACACACGGTGGTGAGAGACAATGAACTATTAACACAAAAGGGAGAGGAGGTGGTCAAGCTGCAACACGTCCTCCAAAGACATCCAATTATTACAAAACAGTGTGACAGTTTAAGGTAGAATACAAGTTACAGTGTTGCTACCTCAAGGCAAGCGGAAATAAATCCAATTAGGATATTTCCAGGATTCAAGTCCAAGTGCAAAAAAAAGAGAAGATCATTCTTTGAAAGAGGAAGCCTCATACACATAATAGTGTCATGCTTCATCATCGGCAACCTCTCCCCACCCTGATAGGCAATACCACCAGGGTGGACTCGACCTCCTGGTGGACTCGGAGCAGGAGTGAGTTCTTAGATAAAAACATACTGGATAGAAATGAGATCTAGATCAGTCTTCCATACTGATATGCCTCAATGAAAGCACAAAATTTGTAATCACTACAAGCATCCTACTGAGCCTTTCATGTGAGAAAACTCAAACTATGGCCCTCATTATGACATTGGTGGCAAATTCCACTTACAGCCAAGCTGACTAGCGCCAACATACCGCTGCTGCTGCTGCGGATATCTGCCAACCATATTATGAAACACACATACCAATCTGTCACTATGCAGCCACACACACAAGTCCGCCAGCCAAAAGGTAGTGATAAACTGGCGGTATCCTAACCCACACCGTTGCCCCAGCAGAACAATGCCCACAACATTATGACACACGAATCACCGCAGCGGACATTCAATGGCGGTAAACCATTGGCGGTACATACCGCTGCGCTTAAAATACACACATACAAAACAACACCACATTGGTCAATTTAAATACACCTGACACCTATACACATACCACACCCATACCCCACACCACTATAAAACACACACCCAAATTACCCACAACCCTTTACGACTACAAACCATTGCCAACAGAGAGAGAGACAGCAAGAGCACCCACACAACCATAGCCAGATACCATCATCACCTATATACCACCCATGCACCTCACAACAAACACCCCAACACATCACCCTACACACCTTTACCCACACCCCTCACACCACACTCATGGCACCACATCAACACCCCAGGTTCTCGGAGGAGGAGCTAAGGGTCATGGTGGAGGAAATTATCCGGTTAGAGCCACAGCTATTTTTGGATCACAGGTGCAGCAGATATCCATTGCTAGGAAGATGTAGCTATGGCGGAGGATCGTGGACAGGGTCAACGCCGTGGGACAACACCCCAGAACAAGGGATGACATCAGGAAGAGGTGGAACGACTTATGGGGGAAGGTACGTTCCATAGCAGCAAGACACCAATTCACTGTACAGAGGAATGGCAGTGGACCACCACCTCCTCCCCCACAACTAACAACATGGGAGGAGCAAGTCTTGGCAATCATGCATCCTGAGGGCCTGGCAGGAGTAGGAGGAGGACTGGACTCTGGTAAGTCAATTCCCTATTACTACCACCCCCCTACCTGCATGCCATCACATACACCACCCTCACCCTCACCCTCACTCTCACCACTCCACCACCTCCCACACACCCCACCATCACAACCCACTCATCCCAATACCAAGCCCTGCATGCAACACCAATGCATGGACACCCCTCACAGACCTGCATGGACACCTATCACCATAGCATGCACACTAGAGAGGATCACCTAGCCCACCAAATAACAACTCAAACAAGGAAAAGCTGCCAGGGCAAATCCAACCAAAGAGAGCAACACACCCATGCACAATATGTCACACACAGAAACAATAACACTTCATTTACATCCCCGCAGGTAACCCAGCCAATGTCACCGGCAAAGAGGTCCCAGCAACATCCAGTCCCCCCACAGAAGGGGCCCACAGTGATGACAGCTCTGGTCGCCTGGATCTGGTTGACCAACCTGCCACATCTGGGACGGCCGGACAGTCGGTTACCCAGACACACTCTCACACCACCAGAGAGCCTCCCCCTCAGGAAACACCACCACAGCACCCACCGAGCTGGCCCATACCTCTGTCCCCAGGACACGTCAATCAGCAGTGTGTCCACCGCTACAGGGACCCCAGACCACCCCACAAACACAGGACAATAAGGGACCTGGGGTCAGTGGCAGTGGGCACACGGTTCAGGGGACAGAGGCACAGGACAACACGGAAGCTGGGAGGAGTGCTGTGTGACAGGGGGAGGACAGGCCCAGGGAATCGTCCTTCCAGGAGGCACTCACCCCGATCCTGGGAGGATACCAACATTCCCAGGATACGCTGGGCCAGATTCTGGACAAGTTGCAGGAGAACATGAGGCTGCAGGAGGGACAGTACCTGGGGCTCAGGGCGGACTTGAAGGCCATCAACACCACCCTGGTCACCATTGCAGGGGTGCTGGCAGACATGGTCAACAGTGTGAGGGAGGCAGTGGCACACCACGGGGCCCCTGACACTAGCCAAACCACTGAACAGCCCTCCACCTCTGCTGCCGCTAGTGGACAGGAGGCCCTGCCACAGGACCAACAGGCCACCAGCACCCTTCCCCCTGCAGAAGGAGAACCACCCCACAAACATTCCATGCGATCCAGGCAGAAGCCAGAGACTATTGCCAAGACCCCCGCCAGGAAATAAGACTCTCCTGATTGTCACCCTTGTGTCCCACTCTGTCACCCTGTCCACCTTGAACTGCCATTGCTCCCCTTCTTAAGCCCCCTTGGACAATGCACCTGTGATACAAATAAACTGGACTCTAACCTGGACTTTTCTCCATCATCACCGCAGTGCATTGCACTACCGCCTCTTCTTCAGAGCACTGCAATAAACACACTTTGATAAAATACAATTATGATGTATGTCAAATGTTTTCAAAATGTATTCGTTTAACCAGGTTCAAACATTGCAAATCAACTGTACAGTAATGTTTATATTGGAAAGACCTGTAGTTGGCTGCACTGGGCACACCAGGAGCAATAGTGGGGCACCAACATCTGCAAAAAGAGTTGTCAAAGGGTACAGTGAGTGGGCATAGAAGTAGGAATACACAGCCTGCCAGTGACAATGTCACACATCAAACTGTCAATTAGATGTGTATTAACACTGTCTTACTGGTATCTCATTGGAGGTATTGATGAATAATTGCACTTCTGTTGTCCTCATCCTCTGCCTCCTCATCTTCACTATCGGCAGGATCCACTGCTGCCACACGACCATCTCCAGCCTCCTCCTCTTGCAGAAAAGGCACCTGGAGACGCATGGCAAGGTTGTGCAACATACAGCATGCACGATGATCTGGCAGACCTTCTTGGGTGAGTATCACAGGGATCCACCTGTTAGATGGGGGCAACAAAACCTGGCCTTCAGGAGGCCGAAGGTCCTCTCTATAATCCTTCTTGTTCGCCCATGTGCCTCATTGTAACTTTCCTCTGCCCTTGTCCTAGCATTCCTCACAGGGGTCAGTAGCCATGAGAGGTTGGGGTAACCGGAGTCAGCTGCAAATATCGAGGGACAACTGTTAGCCACACACTCACCCTTAGGGCCCACACCATACCCATACACCAACATCCACTGGGTGAGAACAAGGGCTCACCTATTAGCCACACCCTGTGCCTCTGGAGTTGGGCTATCACATTTGGGATGTTGCTATTCCTCAAGATAAATGCATCATGCACAGACCCAGGATACTTTGCATTGACATGGGAGATGTACTGGTCTGCCAGGCACACCATCTGGACATTCTTGGAGTGAAAACTCTTTCGATTTCTGAACACCTGTTCATTTCGCCAGGGGGGACAAATGCAATATGTGTTCCATCTATTGACCCAATGATGTTGGGGATATGCTACATTGCATAGAAGTCAGCTTTCACTGTGGCCAAATCCTCCACCTGGGGGAAAACGATGAAGCTGCACATGCGTTTAATCAGGGCAGACAACACTCTGGTCAGCACTATTAAGAACATTGGCTGTGACAATCCTGCTGCCAAGCCCACTGTCACTTGAAAAGAGCCAGTTGCCAGGAAATGGAGCACTGATAGGACTTGCACAAGAGGGGGGATCCTGTTGGGGTGACGGATAGCAGATGTTAGGTTAGGATCCAATTGGGCACTCAGCTCTGTGATTGTGGTCCTGTCAAGTCTATAGGTGAGAATAATGTGCCTGTCCTCCATTGTTGCCAAGTCCACCAGGGGTATGTACACGGTGGGATGTCTCCATCTCCTATTCATCAGCAGCAGTTGCAATCTATGGGGCAAAAGAGTGAGCAGCTGGTCATTATCTCTAAATTCCAACCACTACAGTTCAATGCATATTGTAATTGTAACATTATTTTGTCGGAGATGTCCAAATAGTGCATTTGTGTACTGTGACGCAGTTAGGATCCATGGCTTGCACCCACTGCTGAAACTGGGTCCGCCTGTCTTGTATGGAGGGATAGGTGGAAATGAGGTCATTCCCCTTACGTTGTGCGCCATTGCGGGCGGTGCTCGAGAACCGCCGTGCAACTCCTCATTGGTTATCATTGGGCCCTATGGGGTCCAGTGGCCAATGGTGATGTACGCCGGCGGTGACGGTATTCACTGCCGTGGACATGACAGCTATTTTTTATCTGTGTACTCACTTGCTACCTGACCTTCAATAGGAGAGGACCTACACTGCAAGTGCTGCTGTGACCTGTGTCTGGAACCGACCATGGCTCGTGTTACTGGGGAAAGGGACCCTGCCTTCACCTCAGCGGAAGCGACTGGTGGAATGGGTCCTACCCCAGTACCGACTGCTGTATGGGCCTCCTGACCAACAGGTGAGTACACCATGTGTGTTATTTTATATACAGCTACTTGAAGGTGAAAGGTTAACAAACCAGTTGCAGAACATTATGATCTTTTGCTATGCTTTTGATCCTGCACCCACGCTCCTTGAACCTGCCATCATTGGACTCAGGATCACAGTTCCCATTCTTTTTCAATGTACTTTCACTGCCAGGAACACATATTAGCAGCTGAAAAAAGTTTACAATCTGGCTTAATGAATGCCATTTGTGGCATTCTTCAAAATCTTTTGGAGACCAAAAAAACAAAAGCTAGAGTGTGCTACATGGAATTCTATGCTTTGTGATTGGAGCACCACGAGAGACATGCAAGTACCATGTATAACACCCAATAGTAGTGTTTTCAAAGAAGTCATTTTGGAAGCAGGCAGTTGCTTTAAAAGACAGTACATAAATGCATTGCATGACTGAAGTATTCCATTAATTTCAACATTGTTAATTAACCCTGGGGTATTCTAGGACACTTCGTGCCCTGTGCCCATGCCGTTAAATAATTAAAAAGATTCACAGTTACTAATTTCCGCTGATGCCATCACATCTGTTCTACAGTACAAGTAACTATGTAGTATCTCAACTACTTGGTATTCTGTCATTGTCCTCTGTGCTTTCTATGCTCTTAGAGCTTCAAGAACCTCTGCACTACCTTACCAAGAGTTCCTACTGATGGGAATCTGATTCTACGTAAGCCCATCCCTTCTGGCAGCACGTTTGTCAAAATGTTTCCTGCTTGGTATGGATATGGATTTATCTGAGGAAGCCCATTCAAGCCTAGAAGTAGGGTTTTTTGGCTCACCTTACAAGAAATCAGGCTTTTACAGACAATAAATGACACCGCCAATTGTTAATGTGTTTCACAGGGGTGTTTGACAACAACTAATGGTTATACTATATTTATGTTGTTTATGGTGTATGTTTTAGGCACGCTAGTAGCTCAATGGTTGGTCAAATATGGGTTAAAACATGAAAATCTAATATAGTTTTTTAAGTTTAGGTCTTTGTCGTATCACACCTTGATGGTGGGATTGTTCCAATGGCTTAACTCCCCCTTGCCAAATGTAACAAGAAGTAAGACTGTGCTACCCCATCATGTAAGATCTCTACAATTTTTCTCTTAGTTCCAAAATTCACTTCAAAATGGTTTGCATTACTCGGAAAGCTTTGCATCGCTGCATGCCTGGCTATTTGAAAGGTAAACTCCATATCACAGGAGGGAAAATAAACTCCTCAAGTAAATTGTGCCTAATCCTAGAACTCCAGAAAATGAAGAAATCCAAAACACTGAAATAAGCCTTACCTTTCAAGAACCAAGGTTCCAGAATCACATACCAGAGAATCTCATAACTTATCCCAACCTACTCTCCCCCAAGAAAACCTTGAAAATTCATCTATTCAAACTGTTTTTTAAAGCTTAACTTCTTTCTTAACATTTTTTACACAAACCAGTTAGGTATACTGTTTGTTTTTCCTTGTGAAGCGTTCAATTGCTCCAAGGTATGTTCTATTCAAATATATTCTAGTAAATTAATGAACCATTTCTTATTCACTAAAAGTAACTTGGAACAAGAGTAAGTCCTATAAAAGTAAGCAAACCTTGGCTCGCTAGTCCTCCCACTATGGGTGGCCTCCTTCCCCAACCGTTTCCTCTTCGCCTGGGTAACTGTACCCTTTGCTTAGGGACATTACCATCATAAAAAAGGGGGTTGGGGGCACCCTGAGTGGCCACCCCACTTAGCTTTTTTTTTCACATGTGGGAGCTCACTGCCAAGGCTGTAGTGCAAGTGTAGATGAGGGCTGACAACTACCTTTCTCTAGGCAAGTACCCCCTCCCATTCTAGGGATATCAAGGCCACAAGTCAGACAGATTTCTGCCTATAGGCATTCCTTACCCTGCAAAGATCTCCTGGCAGATACTCATCTAGGAAAACCACCCTTCCCATCACTAAGGTCTGGCAGGCACCCATCTTGCTCAAAACAGTGACGGGAACCCCATTCACGGTGATCCTGTGAAAGTGATTCCTATCACCCTCACAGATCACCAGCTTACCTTATGGGTCCAATTCCCAACTAAAGGCTATTAAAGTGTCCTCTGGATAATCCTCCCCCAGTGCTATACTAGTTACTTTACTGAAGTGCCCATCAGTGTTCACTTGTAGTCTGTGGCATGAGGCATCCACCCTTCTGTGACCTGGCTGTTGGCAGCCAAAGCACTTACCTTTCTCAAAGGACTTTTTCCCCCTGGGTTTCCACTTTCCTGCTTGTTTGTATAGCTTTCGGTGGGTCAGAGGTTTGAGGCCCTGTTGCAAACGTGTTCACCCATTTACCATCACTTTGATTTAAGGCCTTTAATGTGAGACAGTCTCACTACCTGAGTTTAACTTAGTTATTTCAGGGTAATTAGAATGTGCATGTTTACCGTCAGTGTCCGCCTTTTAAGATAAAGGTGTTGCAACTCAGCTAAGGGAAGGGGAACTGGGCTTGTTACACATGAACCTGTGTGGCCATGTGTTGTGTTGTTTGTGTGCACAAGTGCAGGCTGCACATGAGCCTGGTAGCTGAACATAGGCAACCTGCTGATGGCAGTTTTTAACGGCAGATTCAGCTTGTAAAGTTAACCCCTTTTGGCTAGCTTAAAACTTCCTTTAGATATTGATAGGTCCCTGCGATGTAGGACTTATTGACTATAAATGAATGGTGCATGATATATAAAGGTAGGAAATCTAGAAATTAATACTGAACATGTCCTTAGAGTGAAATATCCCCAGAAATGATTTTCACTGTAGCAAGGCTGGTGCTCTAGGAGTATCATTGGGCTACGTTGTTACATTTAGTAAATGCTAAATTTGGATTGTTAGCAGCTACAGAAATGCTTGTTCCACTCATTTAAATGGTATTTTAAAAATCATTTTTAATGATTAAATCAATTTTAAATTATTATTTTGGAAATGCTACATTTAGAAAGCTGGCATTTTCCTCCTTAAGGTTTCTGGGGCCTTTCTGTGAGCAGCCAGCTGTCTGGGCTGGTGATGGCTCTCCGATTAAAAAATGTGTACTGGACCCAGACAGGAGACAAAGGGGCCTGGATGTAGAGGGATGTGGGTCTTCCTGATAGAATGGCTGGGAACGAGCCCTACCCTGATTACATTTCAAAGGAACCTGACCCAGGCACACACAAAGAAATTTGAACCAGGTCTACCTTTGCCTGTGTTTCACTAGACAGGCTGGAGCCAAACCCAGGGAAAAGGGAGAATTGACTAGAACCAATTTTAGGTTAGACCAAGGGGTATCCCCACCACAGACTGGCAGAGCCTAAAAGGAGGGCAAGACTCTGGACCTGGATGGCATTGCCAACAAGCCATCGGATGCCCGGATTGGACTTTGGGCTCTATCTGGAACTGACTTCCAGGCCTCGGTGGGTCTCCCCAGGGTCAGTGCACCGGCCCTTTACACCCCCAAGGACCATTTGGGGGAAGACCTAGACTTTTGTACCCCAGCATGAGGAGGAGAGCACCAGGAGACAGGCAAAGGAGAAAGCTGGCTCAGGGAACCTGTTAATCCAGCCCTCCACAGAGCATGCCCTTTTTGAGGCTAGGAGGTCTGCTGAAATTGCATCCGGCGGCTAGAGATCACCACCAAGAGTACAATGAGCACAAGATTATTGAAATGAGCCCAAGAGGGCCAGAGAGATCCACTGGGAAACCTTTGACCTTATGCAAAGAAAAGGGAGCACATGAGGCTCCATGGCACTACTAAATAATTACTTGCAGATTGGGCCGGTGCCCGGGGATTGGCACAAGTTTAACTGTTTACCTTGTCTAGGGAGTGGGCATGAGAAGCCCATCCTCCAGGCCAGCTCACATTACATGGTGACAGAGACCCTACCTCAGGTTCTGGCATGAGGAGAGGAGGGGAAGTACCACCATGCCTTACCCATGCATCATATCAACCTACTGCTCCCTGTGACTAGAGGGAGAGGGAGGCCAGCATCAGCTGCAGCCCAAGGGTGCAAACAGGTAAATAGACATACTGCCTCCATCAGCAGCATGAGATATGCTGACTGGGTGAGGGGCCAGCTGGGGCAGCCAGGGATGGGCTATCTGAGCTGCCCCCTCTTGAGGATACTTCTGGGTGCGCCTCAAAGTATTGCGTAAGGTCATGCACATAACAAAATAACAGCGGGTGAGCACACTATTTAGCAATTCACTGTTCCACCAAGGGAGTGACCCATAATGCCTCACAAGAGGCTGATTTCCATGTTTCTTGCCTTCTGTGAAGTTCCAAGGAGAGCAGGGGCACCAACAACATGCATTTTGAGCACTGTAGAGGCTGAAAGGAGGCCAGCGTTTAATCTACTTCAGCCCAACCATCATGGAAGAAACATTTAAAGGTGCTGCCAAGAGCTATTGATGACATCTTTATATTTTTGGGAAGGACCTACAGGAACATTAAGGACTGGGGTAAAAAAATGAGGAAATCCAATTTACTAATCCCATTGCAAAGAATGATTTTCACGACTTAAATGTTTTAGTATGGAAAGCAACTAAAAGAGTTAGCACAAGACTGATTACAACAAAAGCTGAACAGAATTCAATACTTCACAGTAAATCCAGTCACGCAGATAACTGAATAACTACCCCTCATATTCACAGCTATTATAATTAGAGAAAATGTAATCTGACGATGGACATACTAAACAGAAAAAGAAAAATGAAATATATTTATGGACCACATTCAAAGATGATAAAATCCGTGGTAGTATCATGGAACATAAGAAGAATATTTAACAGCATACACTGAACACAGAGAAAAATATATCATATTATATTTATGAGACACACAATTTCCAATTTGGTGTAAAAGGTCCTGTGTGTATTGTACAATATTCTCGAGTAGGAAATTATGTATTGGTAAAATAATATGGCCAAAATCATCAATTAGTGGACATAAAAGCAATATAATATCAGAACCAACAAACATCATCACTAGCCAAACATATTTCAAAGTATAAAACATCAAGCAATCCAACTGAACATCAATATTTTTTGCAAACCCAGGGAAATGGCTTTCAGAATGTGTAGAAAAATATTTAATCAAAAGAGAAGCATTGTGAAAATAGTACTTTCAAACCATGACACCGAGAGGCCTTAATGAAAAAGTGTATCATGTGCATTTTTGTGTTTATGGGAAGAGTGAAACGTCCGGATAGGAAAAAAGTATTGGAGAGGGTGGTATTGAGGCATGTAAGAAACCATAAAATAATGGTGGAATAATGGCATTTTTTGGAAAATGCTAAAACAGGAAAACGTAATTGTTGATCAACTTTGTTCGAAGAAAGCAAGACTATTTAAATGTTTGTTTTTTTATTTTGTTAAAGAAAGATCATGAAAAGGTCTTGCCCATGAAGAAGGGAATTGCTTTCTCGAAGTACACCCTTGGTTAATGTCCCTCTTATAAATTAACAGCAATAAACCATAATTGGAAATATTGAGAAATGAAGAAGAGAATACAAAAGTTTATGTGCAAAACGTCTATTAAACACAAGTAAAGTTTGTAAAGTGAGCGTGGGCTGAATTTAGGGGAACAGCTACTAAACAACAGTATACCCATTGTCACATACTATGTAATCCAGGTTTGTATACCCCTGCCATCAAGCTGATTCGTTTGAAAAATAAATTATAACAATATTATGAGTTAACAGTTTAACACACTCTGTCCAATCCTTAATTTATATTAGATTATTTCTGGCAGGTATACCAATGGGAAACGTGGGAGGGTTAGCTGCAGAAATTGATTTGCTCATAAACACTGATGAAGTCTGCATGTGTCTTCCAAAATGCCGTTCTGCCAATGGTCCCAGTTAAGGTTGCAATGTACACCTTAAATGAATAACTGTCTGATTGGCTTTTATATGGGTACATTTGAGCAACCTAGCAAGGAGGCGGTCTAACGGGGGAGCTTTGGCATTTTTGATTAGGACAGCAAAATCTCTAGAGCTGTCCCCCTTGATATGTGAGAATGCATGCTTGTATGTTGTTTGGTATGTGTGTGTACAGATGGGTGTGCTTCTGATGACGTGCAGTTTGTGCCAAATTGTTTGTCTCTTAATTGTCTAATTAATTGTTATTGTAATTAATTTTCTTTAAACATGCCTCACTGACGCATGCTAGAGTAAAATCATAATAAACAAAAATCGGTTATGCATTAACCCCTTAGCTGCTGGGCCTTCACCCCCCCACCACCTTCCACCCCCCCCCTCCCCGGTACTGAGCCCTTTTTTGGCTATTTGGGGTAGTTCGTGCTTAGGCCTTCATAACTTTTTGTCCACATAAGCTAACCACGCCAAATTTGGGTCCTTTTTTCCCAACATCCTAGGGATTCTAATGGTACCCAGAGTTTGTGGTTTCCCCTGGAGGAGACCAAGAAAATAGCCAAAATACAGTGAAAATTTCGTTTTTTCCAAAAAAATGGGAAAAAAGGGCTGCCGAAGAAGACTTGTGTTTTTTTCCCGGAAAATGCCATCAACAAAGGGTTTCTGGTGCTGAAATCACTATCTTCCCACCTTTCAAGAACGGGCAGACTGGAATCAGAAAACCACATTTTTCAACACAAATTTGGCATTTTACTGGGACATACCCCATTTTTACTCTTTTTGGTGCTTTCAGCCTCCTTCCAGTTAGTGACAGGAATGGGTGTGAAACCAATGCTGGATCCCGCAATGCTAAACATTTCTGAAAACTAGACAAAATTCTGAATTCAGCAAGGGGTCATTTATGTAGATCCTACAAGGTTTTCCTACAGAAAATAACAGCTGAAATAAAAAAATATTGAAATTGAGCTGAAAACAACAGCCATTTTTCTTTATGTTTTACTCTGTAACTTTTTCCTGCGATGTCAGATTTCCAAAAGCAATATACCGTTTTGTCTGCTGGACTCTTCTGGTTGTGGGGATATAAAGGGCTTGTAGGTTCATCAAGAACCCTAGGTACCCAGAGCCAATAAATGAGCTGCACCCTGCAGTTGGTTTTCATTCTATACTGGGTATACAGCAATTCATTTGCTGAAATATGAAGAGTGAAAAATAGGTATCAGGAAAACCTTTGCATTTCCAAAATGGGCTCAAGATAAGGTTTTGAGGAGTAGTAGTTATTTGCACATCTCTGAATTCCGGGGTGCCCATACTAGCATGTGAATTGCAGGGCATTTCTCAAATAGACGTCTTTTTTACACACTCTCTTATATTTGGAAGGAAAAAATGTAGATAAAGATAAGGAGCAATAACACTTGTTTTGCTATTCTATGTTCCCCGAAGTCTCCCAATAAAAATGATACCTCACTTGTGTGGGTAGGCCTAGCGCCCGCAACAGGAAATGCCCCAAAACACAACGTGGACACATCCCATTTTTTTGACAGAAAACAGAGCTGTTTTTTGCAAAGTGCCTACCTGTAGATTTTGGCCTCTAGCTCAGCCGGCACCTAGGGAAACCTGCCAACCCTATGCATTTTTTAAAACTAGAGACCTAGGGGAATCCAAGATGGGGTGACTTGTGGGGCTCTGACCAGGTTCTGTTACCCAGAATCCTTTGCAAACCTCAAAACGTGGCTAAAAAAACAAGTTTTCCTCTCATTTCGGTGACAGAAAGTTCTGGAATCTGAGAGGAGACACAAATTTCCTTCCACCCAGCGTTCCCCCAAGTCTCCCGATAAAAATGATACCTCACTTGTGTGGGTAGGCCTAGCGCCCGCAACAGGAAATGCCCCAAAACACAACGTGGACACATCCCATTTTTTTGACAGAAAACAGAGCTGTTTTTTGCAAAGTGCCTACCTGTAGATTTTGGCCTCTAGCTCAGCCGGCACCTAGGGAAACCTACCAACCCTATGCATTTTTGAAAACTAGAGATCTAGGGGAATCCAAGATGGGGTGACTTGTGGGGCTCTGACCAGGTTCTGTTACCCAGAATCCTTTGCAAACCTCAAAAAGTGGCTAAAAAAACAAGTTTTCCTCACATTTCGGTGACAGAAAGTTTTGGAATCTGAGAGGAGCTACAAATTTCCTTCCACCCAGAGTTCCTCCAAGTCTCCTGATAAAAATGATACCTCACTTGTGTGGGTAGGCCTAGCGCCCGCGACAGGAAATGCCCCAAAACACAACGTGGACACATCAAATTGTTTCATAGAAAACAGTGCCTACCTGTGGATTTTGGCCTCTAGCTCAGCCGGCACCTGGGGAAAGCTAGCAAACCAGTGCATTTTTGGAAACTAGAAACCCAGGGGAATCCAAGATGAGGTGACTTGTGGGGCTCTGACCAGGTTCTGTTACCCAGAATCCTTTGCAAACCTCAAAATGTGGCTAAAATAACACGTTTTCCTCATATTTCGGTGACAGAAAGTTCTGGAATCTGAGAGGAGCCACAAATTTCCTACCACCCAGCGTTCCCCCAAGTCTCCCGATAAATATGATACCTCACTTGTGTGGGTAGGCCTGGTGCCCGCGACAGGAATAGATTACACAACGGTCAATGTTGGTCCTTACGTGAGGCAGCTGTTGACCCTGGGGTGATCCATTCCTGACGCAGGCACTAGGTGTAGGCACTCAAGTGGGGTAGTGTTTTTATCAGGACTGGTGAGGAGTCACTGGGTGGTAGGAAGTTTGTGGATCCCAGCATATTCCTGTAGTTTGTGTGACAGAAATGCGAGAAAAATTGAGTTTTTATTCAACATTTCAGCTTTCCAGGGTATTCTGGGTAAGAAAACTTTGGGGAATCCACACAAGTCACACCTCTGTGGACTCCCCCGAATGTCTAGTTTCCAGAAATGTTTGGGTTTAGTGAGTTTCTCTATATGGCCGCCGAATCCAGGACCAAAAACACAGGTGCTTGCCTTACAAAACCAGTTTGTTTTGCCATAGATAATTTTGATGTCTCCACAATACGATTTGGGTGGTGGAATTTGGGGCTGAACTAAATTGGGGAGCTCCCAAGAGAGCACTCTCTCTCTCTCTCTGCTTGCCGCCGCATTCACCTGCTCTCTGGGTTGGGGTAACCCACTATTACCTAGTTGCACAAACAGCTTGCGAAGGGACAGCAGGACTGTCCTCATCACCTCCCTCATAAAGTACTGGAAGAGGAGTTATCGAATGGGACTCCTCCGACTGAAAAATCACTCCCAGAGTCTGCGCCATTGTCCTATCCCTCAGATGCTGTCTCAGTATCTGATGTCTCAGTCTCTGATCCTATGTCAGAGCGGTCCTCTATAACCCGAGTGCAGGCAGCAGTCATCCATCAAGATGCCATCTCTGCTATTGGCTAAACTGTTGCTCTAAAACACTAGCCTACATAGACAGTCACAAAATCTATGGTGTGTGTGAGATACGTGCAACAGAAGAGGCCACCTTACCTGCGCTTCTTCCCTCAATCAGCACGTTCTTTCAAGACACTCAAAAAACACCTTGTCACATACCATTCGTCACAGTCTTTAGCACCTCCTGCACCCAGTCCAACAATCATTATTGGTGCTCCCACTCCCTCCTCCTAGGATTCCCTCATTACCACCCAGCAAAAGTGCCCTTCATCTCTCCATAGCCGCCCTCCACCCCGCACATACATTTCATGGGTATTATAGCACAGGTAATGGCTGACTTTACTAATGTACTCAGCTATTTACATAAAATACAGATTTGCTCTTTGCAGTAGGCATATCAACCTTCTGCGCTTCTTTATGGCACTAAAACTGCCACTAGACAAGTCTGACCCTTTTCCCCCCAGGGAAACCACACACATATTGACAAAAGTGATATATATATGACAGCCAACCACCTGAAACTCAACTCAAGCAAAACCTAAATAATCCTCTTTGGCCCACACAAAAACACCTGGGACCCCTCATGGTGGCCCACCACGCTAGGCCCTGCACCCACCCCCGCCAACCACGCACGCAACCTCAGCATCATCCTAGACTCCTCCCTCTCGATGACCCAACAAATCAACGCTCTCACCTCCTCATGCTTCAACACACTCTGTATACTGAAAAAAACATTCAAATGGATCCCCACAGAGACCAGAAAAACTGTCACTCACGCACTCATCAGCAGCAGACTTGATTACGGAAACGCCCTCTACGCCGGCACCACTCTAAAACTCAAGCGCAAACTACACGCATCCAGAACTCAGCAGCGCGACTCATCCTCGACCTCCCCGGACACAAACGCATCTCTCCACACCTCAAATCCCTCCACTGGCTCCCCATTGACAAAAGGATCACCTTCAAGATCCTCATCCTCGCACACAAATCACTCCACAACACAGGCCCTGCCTACCTCAACAAGAGTCACCTTCCACACCCCTACACGAAACCTCCGCTCAGCTGACCTCTCTCTCGCCTCTGTCCCCCGCATCAAACACACCACCACCGGGGGCAGATCCTTCTCCTACCTTGCACCCAAAACCTGGAACGCCCTCCCAACCCACCTTCACAAGACCCAAAACCTACTTCTTTTCAGGAAGGGCCTCAAAATCTGGTTTTCGAACAGTAAACCTCCCACAGCTGCGATCGGGGGCCAGGAAACAGTTTCAGAAGGCCTCGTAAGAAAGGGGAGACTCTCCCCTTTCTTATGAGGCCTTCTGAAACTGTTTCCTGGCCCCCGATCGCAGCACAGCTTTGATGGGGAAAACACCTTTGTAACGTCAGCGCGCCTCGCGGCACGCTGATGTCATAAAGGGGCAGGTGGGGGGTGGGGGGGAGACACGGAAGCTTCTGTGTCTCCCGGGGAATGGAAAAAAAATTTAAAAAATCCTCGGGTGTGTACCCTTCCTGGTGTCGGCCACTGGTCGTGACCCGCACCAGGGAGGGAGTGTGGGCGTCGGCCAGTGGCCGACGCCCGCACTAAAAAGGTTAAATGGCCCATTAAAGGGCTATGTTATAAAAAACTGATATATTATCTGAATAAATGTGCAGACTCCTTGAGTCTATGGATACGTCTTTTCAATTTTATTGAAGAAGTATTTTTCTAGAGACTACAGTTCCCACAGGCTACCATAGTGAAAAATGAAGACGGAATAACGTTCCACGGGTATGTATCATAGCAATGAGGAGAGTCTATAACCTCACAGTTTCGAAAATTATTTTTCCTGTTGTTCACAGTTCTGCTGTTCCAGAGTGCAGCTCCTTTACCCTGCTCAAGGAACTCATGGATAATTGAATGAAGGGAGGGCTAGACCCTAACCCAGCATCAGTATTCGAGAGACTGAGCGTTCTACGAAAACCTTTTTGTGGCTCTAGAAGGAATGGAGGTAAAAACTCGTCACAGCAACGCCCGCAGCCTATGAAGGAATGAAACGAATGACAACGAAGAAGAACTGAACACACCACGGAGGGATTTTAGCTAAATTGCACAACATAATAAATGAAGTTACGCAATGACAACGCTGCCACCATCTACTATGAAGTAGGACTATTTTAAGAACTTGATTTAATGGTTGAGTAGGGTGAGAAACCTGCTCAAGCAACAGCCACTATCCTTGTAGGTGAACCACTAAAGTCACTTAATTAACCTGTGCTAACCCTCTAGTACCTTGGCACAAAAACAATCTGGCTTAATTTAGCAGCAATGTGTAAAGTATTAATGCAGTGCACAAACAGCAATAAAATGATAACACAAGAAACATCCCCACACTAATTTAGAAAAATAGAGTACATTTTAATAAATCTATTGACACTAAAATAACAAAATTCCAGTTAGTAGATAGAACCGGAGTTATGCAGTTTTAAAGGTTTAGGTAAAAATAGTGCATAAAAGCACAAAGTGCCAACTGTAATTAACTGGTCGCACTAGACCATGACAAAGTCACAAGTTTAGGCCGACTGTGATGGAGCACAAGCCTAATACAGGGACCAAGGGCCTCATTATGAGTTTGGCAGTTCGTGGACTGCCATGGTGATGGTAGCGGTTCGATTGCTGCAACTCTGGCGGTCGGACGTCCGGATTACGAGTTTGGAGGTCGGTCCGCCAGAAGACTGCCAATGTTGGAGATCCCAGAATTGGGATCGCCATGGCCATTACTGCTTGCTAGACCGCCAAGCTTTCAATGGTGATCCAACCACCATGGAAAGCTTGGAGAGCAGGAAGATAAAGGGCCCAAATTGGAGGGCCCCAGGGGGTATGGTCCCATGGAGGAGGGTGCAGGGGCCCATGTTGGCCCCCCCAAAATTTTGAGTTTGTGGGTGCACTTTGCCCCGTGCATGACATGGTGCATGGGCACAGTCTGCCCAATACTGCCGACAGGTAGGGAAGCATGGCCGACAGTAGCTCCATTATACTGCCCCGTGCTTTCCCTGCCAATCCCGACAGACCCGTGGGGAACTCGTAATCCAGCAGTCTTGGGACCGTCAGACTGGTGCTGTTTGAAAGACCACCACCATGGCCGGCCGACGGTCCGACTGCCAAACTCGTAACAAGGCCCCAAGAAAGGCCCGCTAAACAAAGTACCTTAAATACCTGTTGTGGAGCATTTTGAGGTCCAGCATAGGGCTGCAGGGCTTTGATTCAAGGTCCTGCACTGAGAATGCGTTGCGCAGCAGCAGTTCTGAGGAGCAGCAGACCTGCAATGCGAGGTCCTGCGTGAAGGATGTGTCGCACAGTGTCAGTTCCCGGGAGCAGCAAGGTCCTGTGTTGGAGATGCATCATTCAGTGGCAGTTCCAATGAGGAGCTGTGGGAAGTTGCATTGCTCTGTGTCCGTTCTGCTGGCACCACAACTGGGCTTGCGGAGCACCTTCAGGCCCACTTCCAAGGGTCCAGTATTGGGGTGAGCCATTGCTTGGGGAGTTAGGACTCACAGTAAGCAGAGCCCAGGTGCAGGGCTCAAGATGGTGGGAGCCTATCTGTCCCTGAGACTCTGACAGGAAGCCATTCAACTAGCCCTTGGAGTCACACTGGTGGTCCTGGGTTACTGGTGCAAGTCCATTCTATCTCACTCAGCCAACAGGGCAGCAGAGTAGCAGTCCTTGCAGCAGAGCAGCACAGCAATCCTTCTTCTGAGGCTTTCAAAGGTCCAGAAGTGCACTGAAGAGTTGGCTCTGAGGGCCTTTCTTTATACTTAGTGTCCAACTTTGAAGTGGTAGAAGATTCTAGAGTCCTCTCCCTTCAGAGGTGTCTGAACTTTCCTTACTTCCCACCCTTGCCCCAGCTTGTCTGGTGACACAAAAAACTGGTGTGAAACCCTTTGTAAGTGTGCTGAGGAAGAGTCTTTGAAATGTGCAAGAATGGTAGGTGACAGCCTTGCCCCCCCATCAAGTCAGAGATAGCTCATCCTGCCAACACCTGTTCTGCTTTTGTCTCACTGCCTTTGAGTAATACACAAAGACCAACTGCCAGCTACACCTAGTCACGGGACCCAGATTAAAGGCTGCAGGCACCAAATGGCTAGGACAAGAAAATGCCAACTTTGTAAAAAGTGACATTTTTAGAATTGTGACTTAAACTTTAAATAAAATCCAATGTTATTGTTAAAGAGGATTTTAAATTACAAGTCTTTAGAGACCAAACTTGAAAAGGTATCCTAATGTTAACCTGTAGGATAGGGAGGCCCTGAAGTAGTGAAAAACAAATACAAGAATGTCTCAGTATCAGGACATGTAAAAGTCAAAAGTGCATATCCAACATTTTAAATATAGAGCACCATGCCCTTTGGGCTGTTTATGGCCTATACTGTGGGTGAATTATATGTATTAAAAAGGAAGGTTTGGCGTGGCAAAAGGTATATTTTGCCAGGTCAATGGCAGTTTGAAAACTGTATACACAGATTACAATGGCAGACTGGAGACATGTTTAAAGAGGCTACTTAATTGGGTGGCACAATAAGTGCTGCAGGCTGTTGTAATGTGTACATGTCTTTAATGTAGAATGTCAAGGTAATGTTCTGTGTTCTAGGATGCTGGGGGAGCTCTCTCTACGGTCAGTTGGCAGTTGACAGCTGGCTGGAGAAGGAGCACTGACAGCATCAATACGAGTACAACAATAAAGCCTATGTTCAATGTACCACCACAGTGAAGCTTCTTCATTTCCAACACAGGCCCAGTAACAGCACCCTATTTGCCAACCCTGGGTACATGTACTACTAATTTACTAGGGAATTACCAGTAAATTAAATGTGCCAATTGGGTGTAAGACAATCTTACCATGTTTAAGGGAGAGAGCACTTTAGCACTGCTTAGCGGTCGTAAAGTGGGCAGAGTACTAAAAGCCAACAAAAACGGGTTCAGGCCACAGAGAAGGGAAAGCAAGAAGTTTGGGGGTGACCCTGCAGAGAGGGCCAAGCCCAACAACTATTATCTATGTTTGGAAAGTACAAGACAAACATGAGGTATATACTGCTGTGCCAATAAACCCAATAATCAACATGTCAAGACTGCAGGAGTAACAGTTGAGTATAGCTTAGTTACACTGAATTCGCTATACCAATGTGAATGAACCAACAAATAAATAGATTCCAGTTTGATTGTAAATTTAAGAGAAAGGACTGAAAAGTGCAGTCGACGATGCAACCAAACAGTCAAGAACCTAGCAGCCGATGAAATACCTAGAATATATTGTGTTAACTAGCGCAATGAAGAACAATCTTCACTGATGAACATGATGAAAATAGGTCTTATTTATATAGGTAATTACACTCACAGCTCTCTGCACACATGACATTTCGATAAAGCCTTAGTGAAAGTCTCTTCCTCAATACAATTCATTGATTCCAGGTGGAGAGTTCCAACCAGTAGTGAGAGTGGGAGTACATGTCTCCAACTTTACATAGGAGGGGTGGAAATACATAAGATTTATTATACAACTGTAATGTTACTAGCAGTAGGTTTACACCTGGAATTCAGGCATACATGTTTAAGTAGTGTTTTAAACAACAGAGGCAGGGAACTCCACCTACACTATATAGAACTAGGAAGCAAACAACTTAGAGAAACAGTAGTCATAGAGCAACAATGCATGTGCTTGACAAGTAAGGACATAAATACAGCACACTTCATGGGCTGTGCCCTCTGCCCTGATCCCTCTTTCACTTGCATTGCATCATCTTGTGATGCAACACGAAGTCCATGCCTTCAGGATGGTTTAATGGCTATTTACATACCCAGTGTGTTAGACTTTTCATCCTTGGTGTGGTCTTCCTTAACTTTTTGCATCTGTTTCCCAGGTTGTCGATGTGTGCTGGACTCTGTTTTTGATGTTTTTGTTACTCTGGGCACTTTACCACTGCTAACCAGTTCTAAAGTGCAAGTGCTCCTGTACAAAATGTATATGTAATTGGGTTATCCATGATTGGCATATTTGAATTACTAGTAAGTCCCTAGTAAAGTGCACTAGATGTGCCCAGGGCCTGTAAACCAAATGCTACTAGTGGGCCTGCAGCACTGGCTGTGCCACCCACATAAGTAGCTCTGTAATCATGTCTCAGACCTGCCACTGCAGTGTCTGTGTGCGCAGTTTTAACTGTAAATTCAACTTGGCAAGTGTACCCACTTGCCAGGCCTAACCCTTCCCTTTTCTTACATGTAAGGCACCCCTAAGGTAGGCCCTAGGTAGCCCCAAGGGCAGGGTGCAGTGTATGGTTAAGGTAGGACCTATAGTAATGTGTTTTATATGTCCTGACAGTGAAATATTGCTAAATTCGTTTTTCACTGTTGCAAGGCCTGTCCCTCTCATAAGTTAACATGGGGGCTACCTTTAAATCTGATTAAACTGTAGATTCCCTTTGGGAGCGGATGGACATGTGGAGTTTGGGGTCTCCGAGCTCACAATTTAAAAATACATCTCTTAGTAAAGTTGATTTTAAGATTGTGTGTTTGAAAAAAGCCACTTTTAGAAAGTGACCATTTTCTTGCTTATACCACTTCTGTGACTCTGCCTGTTTGTAGATTGCCTGTCTGGGCCAGTTTGACAGTTGGGCTGGTTGCACCTCACACTAGACAGTGACACAAAGGGAGCTGGAGTGTAGTCTGCATTTCCTGATGAGCCATCTGTGCTAGGAGGGGAAGGAGTGGTCACTCACACCTGAAAGGGCTGTGCCTGCCCTCACACAATGCAGTCTCCAACCCCCTGGTGAGTGTCTGGCCTGGGCAAGGCAGGATTTCACATTCAAGAGAGACTTTGCTTTGAAGTAGGCCTACTTCAAAGGAGAAATTGGGTAGAAGAAGGGCATCCAAAACCACAGAATTTAGAACACTTCTGGAAACCAAGAGGAACCTCTGCCTGGAGAAGAGCTGAAGAGCTGAGGAAGAAGAGCTGTCCTGTCTGTGACTGTGCTTTGTGGAGCTATCCTGCAGTTGCTACTTCTGCCGGAGGAAGAGGGCAAAGACTGGACTTTGTGTGCCTTCCATCTTGTGAAGATCTCCAAGGGCTTGATTTAGAGCTTCCCTCATGCTGTTTGAAGTCTCAGGGACAGCAAAGCCTTCTCTCTTCTAGCACCTGGAGTCTCTGGAGAGACTCCTACCCTGCCAAGTGGTGCCCATACAGTTCCTGGGACTCTGAAAGGAGAAGCTGGCAGCCTAATAGGGAAAAAGCCACGCACAGAACGCCGTGCAGGGAAAAGATTGACACGACTCTGATCTGCGGCTGAAAAATCGACGCACCCCTGGCTACGTGGCTGAATATCGACACTCGCCTGCAACGCGACAGAAGAATCGACATACGGAGCTGGAGAAACGACGTGCAGCATCGCTGCCGGAGGTTGTTGAGACCGCAACCCGCGCTGCATGATTTGCAGATCATCGTGCAGCTGGATTTCCAACGCAACTATCACTGGGTGTGTAAAAACAACGCAAGGCCTGTCCGGACCCGAGAGTGCTGACCAGATCGACGCATCACTCTCCTGCGGAGAGAAGAAACGACGCGCCCGACCTGACAAAAGGAGAAACAACGCTCGTGAGTGGAAAAACGACGCATCGCAAGCCCTTTTTGATGCACGCTCGCCCATGAGGGGTTATTTTTAATGCACCCAGGGTACATTTGCACGCTAACAGTGTTAATGTGTGTTCTAAAATTACATGAAGACTCTTTTTGCTTTTTAATTGATAGCTTGACTTGTGTATTGTGGATTTTTGTTGTTTTGGTCTTGTTTAGTTTAAATAAATATTTTCTATTTTTCTAAACCTTTGTTGTGTCATTTTGTAGTGTTTTCATTAAGTTACTGTGTGTGTTGGTACAAATACTTTACACCTAGCACTCTGAAGTTAAGCCTACTGCTTGTGCCAAGCTACTAAGAAGGTAAGCAGGGGTTAGCTGAGGGTGTTTCTCATTTACCCTGACTAGAGTGAGGGTCCTTGCTTGGGCAGGGGGTAACCTGACTGCCAACCAAAGACTCTATTTCTAACACAGTGTCTATGTGCCTATGTCACAAAATACAGCCTTCGATTGTGCTGCATCCTTGGTAAGTTCATTTATGTTTGCTGTCATCCACTCAATCCATCCATGCCATTGCGGCAAATCATAGAGCGATATGTACTTAGTCACAGTGGCCATAATTCTCTTATATCACAATAATATCAGCTTCTAACTTACAAGATTCTCCAAAAAGTTGTCACACCAGCGAAAACTCTGTAGATGTTTACATATACTATAACATTAAATGTTCCCACACCCCTATACTATTTGTGTTGTGATAATTACATATTCTGTATATTGCTCTCTCAAGAGCTTCAGCCATACAATGGCCTCGGGTGTCATCAGTACCCTTCTACCTATTGGGATATTCAAAGATCAGCTAAGCCTGTCAACATAATGAATGTATTATTAGCGTCATCTAGTTGCAACTCATTTCCCCCTTTCTCACTTCAAATAAATGTCTATTTATGAATGCCTCCATGTGAAAGGCAATGGCATATTTGTATTTAATATTTATCACACTGACACAATTTATCAAACGTATCACAGTTCTCCTTGCTCACAATGTCAGACTTCTAAAGTTTTTATTGCTCTTTTGTGCAGTTGCTGCATCAAGAGACACACTCTTCTCCATCTTCAAAGATAATTGTTTGGCAGCTAACATCGAGGGGTTTGCACACACCATTTCACCTTATTTTCGAAATGAGAATGTAAATGATCAATACAATTGTTTCAAAATTATTTTGGTGTACAGAATGTTATAAGACATCGGGCCTCATTACAAGGCTGGCAGTCTTGACACCGCCAGCCTCAAGGTGGTGGTCGGCCCACCTCACTCCTGCATGCAGACTGCCACATTACGACCATGGCGATCAGACCACCACGGGACCACCACCAGGAACATGGTTCCCAGCAGGGTGGGGGACATTTTGAGTCGTGGTCAGCTACAGCAGCACTGAGTTAATCACAGCTGTGCTGATCACAAGTCCTCTTTCCATCAGCCTTTTATAGCAGGGTCCCGCTATGAAAGGGCTGGTGGAAAGGCGGTACAGGGGTCTCCCTGCCCAGCACCCTTGGATTGCACACTGTCTGCTGCAGCAGACAGTGTGCATTCCGAGGGTGCTGGGACAATCCTTTGTGTGACTGCATTGGCCTTGGCTCCGTGAGGAGCCGAGGCCAATGCTGCCATATGGTTACCATTGGGCTGATCAACGGAAATCAACGGAAACTTTGTAATCAGCTTGGGCGGGCGGTCTCCTCTTCAGGGGGCTGGTGGGCCGATGGTCAGCCTACCAACCTCGCAATGAGGCCCATAGTATCAAAAAATATCAATGTAAAAAATACTGTTTTCTTTAATATCACAGTAAGTGATGCAGTTGTTTTGGTTCATTTTTGTAATTTGTATTTATATAATTTTTCTTTTATTTTGATTGATTGATTGTTTTTCATATGTAAATGACATATTATATTTTCAAAATGTTTGCATTATTAACACTTTTTAAAATGTGAGTAATTATTGGAAATATTAGCTTCATTATTTGTTAATAGCAGTGTTAGGTTGTTTGGTTTGTAGGTGAAAAGGTGGGAAGATTTTTCTTTAAAGTACTTGTTATGTTTACATGTCAATAGATTGAACAATAGATATAACATATGTTAGAAATGGCGTTTCTGGTAGGCTAGGTTATGCAGCTAAGCCAGGCATTACCCACCCACTCTAGTCAGGCCAAGGGAGTTAGACATCCAAGATAACCCCCGCTCACCTCTTTGGTAACTTGGTATAAGCAGTCAGGCCTAACCCAGAGGCAATGTGTGAAGCGTTTGCACAACATACGCACACATGTGACGCAATAACTACACCACAAAGGGAACACAACACCAAGTTATATAAAATTAACCTGTATTGTACACAACATCAGTAGACCAAGCACATGTCAGTAATACCCTGCTACCCAAGCAGTTGTCAGAACATTACACAGTACTGTTATTCTGCAAAAAACAGCAGTAGTCAAATAAAACACATAGGTTACTGATTATTCTGCAACATAAGCAGTAGTCAGGAAAACATTACTAAAGAAATGCACATATCATGGCAGAAACAGGTCAACAGAAAGGCATAATATCACAGTTACAAAGCAGAAAGCACCTGTAGCCATGAGACCACCTTAGCATAAATGCATGGGGCAGAATGAGCATATTGTCAACAGTGCAAAGACATGACCCTTAAGGCACCGGTGCTTATGGCATGTGCGGGCTCGTAAGTCTGGATTCAGGCGTGGAATGCCGGAGCTCCTGTGCTCCTCGTACTAAAGGCACTGCTAGGCCCTTGGCGGGATGGGGCCTCCAATGAGGCCTCCATCCATTCCACCACGGAATGCCCATTCATTCAAGGCCCCCCGATCCACTTAATGACCTGGGGAGGAGGGGAAGGAAAAACAACATTGGACCAGCTTGAGGAGACCAGCAGCCACCCCACTCCTTGCCGGGGGTCCGCCTTCAACAATAAAAACCTCCCGGCTTTAGGTTGCGGTCCGGCCCGTGAGCCGGCTCGGGGCTGGGAGGGCCACTCAGCCTCCCAGCCGGCAGGGACATGTGCTTCCACGCACCACCCGGCGGTCAAGAGGGGTCAAGCGCTCCTCCCTGGATGCATAGAGGACAGGGCAGCTCCTCTGGCCTCATGGGGCCCTTAGTGGTGGGTCCCCCACAGAGGGAGAGACCCGTGTGTTTGGAACTTGGCTCGCTGTGGTGAGGCACCCTGAGTAGGGGCCTGCCTGCAATCCAGGGGCGCTCTTCAATAGTGCAGGTCACCCCGGGGGCACTTTAGAGAGTGCGTACTGGATGCGCTCAGAGATCCCACGTTGCCGGGTCGCGGCAGTGATTTTCTACTTTGGCAAGGCTCCAGAAGTGCTCTCGAGGCACTACCTCATTAAAAGAAAAAGTGCTTTTGAGATGCTTGGCAATTGAAGATAAGGTGCTAAAAAAATAAAGGGTGAAGGGCTCTGCACGCTCTGGGGCTCCAAAGTAAAGTGCACTCCTCGCGCTGAATAAATAAAGTGAAGCACTCTTCCCAGTGGAGAGCCCCGAGTTTGCAGAGGGCACGGGCCACAGCACATAGCCTCTGGAGGACACAAGTGGGCACAGGGCAGCAGGGCCCAGCAACAGGCCAGCACATGGGGGATGCAGTCAGTGGCAGCTCCTTCTAGTGGCACAGCCGGTTACAGGTCAGCACAGCAGCAGCAGTCCAAGGCGGTTCCTGGTGAGTCCCTCCAGCAGCATTCTGTGTCCAGTTCCCCATAGGTTTCTTGTGTGTTTTAATGGGGAAAAATCCCCTCTACTTATACTCAGTTTTGCAAAGCATTTTCCATGAGGGAGAGAGGAGTTTTCAACCAGTTAAAAATGGTTCTGTGAGTGTCCCCTCTCTCCTCCAGCACAGGCTACAAACATCAGTTGGGGGTAAACGATGCAAGTGTGCCCCTCCTCCCCTTCTCTCAGACCAGGAAGACCATTCAATATGTACCTGCACCTCTGTGACACCTCCACCCTCACTGTGTACAGGCTGTCTGAAAAGTACGCACAAAGCCCAAATGTCACTCTGATGAATGTAAAAGTTACATTTAATAGTTTTTCATTTATCTGGTTTATTTCCTAGAATGTATTTCAAGTATTTCATATTAAGTATTATCATTTTTATATGATTATTTATGTATTTTTATTACATTTGACCATGTAAATGTGTAGCCAAATACATACTGTTATTATTATTATTACTATTACATCATAATGAATTTAAATATGTAATATATTTAATGTTTAATTGGTAACTTTTTGGTTTATTAATAATGTTAAAATGATTTATTGATAGCAAAATAATTAATAATCAACTGATAATCTACTGACCCTGTAAATAGATCCCTTTAAAAGGTTTTATAGCGCAAGCCTATGTCATCATTTAATCCAGTTTTCTATTTGTTAATACTAAACGGTACATAGCGTTACCAGTGGAGGTCATACTTTTAGGGTTTCAAGCTCTGTTTTCAGCAATTGGGGGTCATTACGAGTCTGACGGTCGCAGTACTGCCATGTTGGTGGTGGCAGTCGTACCACCATCAGGCTGGTGGTGAAGTCTGCCAAATTATGGCCATCCACTGCCAGCACCAGCAGTGCAGTCAGGCCGCCATGGACAATGGCAGCCACCTTCAGGCCAGCGGAGAGCATTTTCCAGTTGGACAGAATACGAGGCTGCACACCGCCAAGGTTTCCGCTGCGGTCGTACCACCACGGAAACCCTGGTGGAAACCAGTTCTATAAAAGGAGACACCCACCTTCACGAACACATACCAGCCTGGAGCCATCATGGAACCTGAACTGCACGTCTTTCCTCTGCTCCTGCTCGCCCATGACTCCGGAACCAGCGACGGAACCAACTGTGAGTAGACATATTTACCTGCCACTGTTGTAAAATGCCAATGTACCTACGCACACCCAACATACACATCCGGGACAGCTGATGAGGGCGACACACACACACGTTACCGCACACTTACATGCACACACACAGCCACATACACACACACACATGCACAGTACACACACAATTATGGCCATAACACACACACATGAGCCAAAAACATACACCAAACCCCAGACACCACAACACCACCAAATGGCACAACTACACCACAATTGCGACACCACAAAACACCTTCAAGCACCCACAATACACACCTCTACTTGACTATTCATACATACAACACAATGTAGCAACACCAGATTACAAAAACACACAGTCACACATCCAAACAACGAGCCATACCACATACCCCGCAAACACATCACAACAAATTTGACATACCAATCCCCACACACACTCACACACACAGTACCACACAAAGACACACAACACAGCAAACAACACATGTCAACACAAACACCACACAATACCAACACAACAATATGTCCCCAACATACACATGGCCATCACACAACCCACCCATCACTGGGGGACACATGCTATGCACACAACCACACATGCATCCCAGACACAACTGGTAGCACAACCACCACTCACACACAAATCCTGACACACAAACAATGTCAGCCAAGACCAAAGCTGCTCAAAGTAAAGAAATGCAGGACAGTGATGTAACCTTGAAACCCACAACAGGTTGGTCCTGTGATATTTTAATTATAAATTATGAATGATTAAATGTCCATGGCCATAGGCTAGTCCAATAATAACAGGTGCAACATGCACAATATGCACATGTGTGGGCCACAACTTGACACCTGAATGCCATGTAAACTCCACAGTTTGGGGCATCAAGGGGGCAGGCAGGCACCTCAGGGATTGGGGGCGTTGGGCTTAAGCTTGGGTGGGTGATCCTTGGGCTTGAGTTTGAGAGGGGGGCTTAGGTCAAGGCTTAAGGGAGGGCTGGGAAATCTTCGGCAGGGATCAGCTTCTTGGTGGAGGAAGGAGCTTGGGAACTTGCAAGGCTAGCAGGGGAGGTCTTGGAGGTGGAAGGACAGGACTTGGGGAGGGACACAGACCATCTAGGGGTATCACAGGGTTAGAGAGGAGTAAGGAAAAGGCACAACTCTGAGAGGAAAAATGTCTTACTCACATGGGGACGGTCATGGCAAAAGTGTTTGGGAGCCGAGGGAGAGGAAGTTGTTGTCTGAGGGGTTGTGGATGTCTTAGGTGCATGTTTGTGCGAGGTATGCTTGTGGGTTGCGTGTGTCTGTTGGGTTGGTGAGTGTGGGCATTTATGTCAGGGAGATGCTGTGATGGATGGCTAATTCTTTATTGGGGTGGTGACTGCAGGCATGGTAGATGTGCTGCATGTAGGTCTGTCAGTATTTGTGGTGGGTGTGGATGTGGTGACTGGGGTGGATGTCTGAGGGTCTGCTTTCGTGCTGACTGTGGGTAAGATAGTCATTGTGGATGTATAGGGGAATGTTGCTCTGGTGATTGCAGGTACGTCAGGTGTAGCGTCTGTGGTGCTGGGGGGGTCAGAGCAGGTAGTGACTGTTGATGTGTCTGCAGGTGGGTGTTGTTTGTGTGCATGCCAATGGTGGGTTTTGTGGTGCTTGTGTTTGTCACTGGTACCCTTGGATGTTGAGGTGGATGCATGCTTGTCTGTGTGCTTTGGCTGGGTTGGGGATGAAGGGTTTGAGTTTGGGAAGAGGAAGGTGGAGGGGGAACAGAAGGCAAAGGGTGTCTGGCTGCTGTCAGTGCAGAGGCCAGAGCCTGAAAGGATCTCTATAGGCCAGCCAGTGCACCATGAATACCCTCCGGGAACACATTACTCTGCTGGACTTGAGTTGCCAGTCCCTGGATGGCATTTACAATGGTCAACTGACCCACAGAGATCAACCTCAGGTCAATAGCGTCCTCACTGAGGGCAGCAGGGCTGACGGGGGCAAAGGAGACGCCCACCCTCTTGGGGAGCAGGAACGGACAACTTGGTAGGGAGCTACAGGGAGGGGGGTTTTAGAAAGGGAGTGGCAGACAAAGATGGTGCTGGGGTACTCCCAAAAGGGTACGCCACCACAAGGGAGTGTCCACCGGAGGAGGCTTACCAAGAAGATGAAGTGGAAGATCCAGTCTCCCCGTGGCACTCACCTCACCCTCCGGGCCACTGGGTCCCTCGCTGTCAGTGGTCTCAGCCCTCCGGGTCTCATGGTTGGCGACATCCCCACTCACCTGTGCCCCGTCTCCTTCACCTGCCAATGCTGATGCACACAAATAGAGAGGGAGGGAGCGATACCGAGAGAGAGCGAGGGTCATCACATTCTTCACATACACACATGAAAACATGCATTACTGTAGCTATCCATCTCCTGGCTAGGCTAGGCTATCCCATATGGGACACCACATATCCTACTTCTTGTCACAACAAGTCACTTCTATCCATCCTGTCATGTCATAACTCTCACCGATATCAAATTATATATCAGCATGCACATCGTGCCCTTGGCAAAACTGAGACCCCATCCTAATCCTGGTCATATCTCACCTATCCCCATTAGGAACAGCAGTTGACAGTTAACACCACATCATGCATGCTCACATTCAACTTCAGACCTGTCCATGTCTAATGTACCATGCAAGTGAAAACAACTCTATTGACTAACTACACAGTACCTGCCATTGAAATCACAGACCTAGCTAAAGCCTCTGTACAGATCTTACACTATGGATACATTCCCTGATGAAGACACAACATGTGTCAGTCCCATTCAGGTGCCATCTGAATACTAGTATACAGGTCTGGAGAACAGCTAGATCACTACATGTATCAAATCCCAGAGGCTTTGTTGCAGTAACCATACACAGATACCCCACATCACACCATACATGCATGTACAGCAACAGTGCCATATCTAGCACACATGATACATCCACTGACAATCCCACACAGCAGTGTAACAACAACTAAACAAAGGACAGCCAACTGTTACCTAGTGTGGCAATTTATATACCACTTGACATGCAGAAACAGAGCCACAACATGTCAACATCACTCACACCAATCCTGACATGTGAATACTAGTACCTAGGTCTACACAACACACATATACCACTGTAATGACATGTACACATGATGCACACTTGGACCTACACCATTGCCATTGCACTTACAACATATGCACAACAACAACACTTTGATGAGCAATAGTAGTACAAGCAAGGAATCACACCTCGTAGTATAGAGTAAGGCTAAATCTATGCCTGTCCAACCTGTCCACATAAGCTAGGCGAAGGAAACAATATTTGTCTTACTCCACTAGAGCTGATCCAAAGTAACCATTGTGACATTATGTAAGTGGATAATACCATGTGTTGCACTAGTATTGCTAGGCCATTGGCAGATATTGCATGCACATTGCACTTTGTCAAAGGGTAGGAAAGCCCAAACACTTACCTCCTCTGATACAAAGGCATTGGGATAATAGTGACTCACCAACATTAATGTGGCTTGGAAAAGCATGATACGCCAAAATACACAATATCAGACACCCATAGTTGGATGTCCTTCAGTTACCTTAACATACCCCCATTGAATGCATAGGAAGGGTGTTAGAAATGGGGTCTTTGGTTGGCAGTCAGGTTACCCCCTGTCCAAGCAGGAGAATCACCCTCAGTTAACCCCCGTTCACCCCCTTGGTAGCTTGGCACGAGAAGGCTGGCTTAACTTCAGAAGCAACGTGTAAAGTATTTGTACCAACACACACAGTAATACAGTGAACCACTACACAATGACACAACACAGGTTTGGAAACATAGGTAGTATTTATCTAAACAAAACAAGATCAGAATGACAAAAATTCAACATACACCAGTCAAGATATGAGTCTTCAAAAGACTGAAGCCCTAATTATGACCTTGGCGGTAAATCCCACTTACCGCCATGCTGACTGCCACCAACATAACGCAGCCGCAGCTGATTACCGCCACCCATATAATGACACACACATAGCAATCCGTCACTATACAGCCACACACACAAGTCTGCCAGCCCAAAGGTCAGTGATAAACTGGCAGTACCAAAACACACACCGTTACGCCAACAGAACTACACCCACAGCATTATGACTCACGAATCACCGCGGCGGACATTCAATAGCGCTAAACCATTGGCTGTACATACCGCCACACTGAAAATACACACATGCTAACAAAACAACACCACATTGGACAATTTGAATAACACACCTGACACACTTACACACACCACACCCACACACCCACACCACTATAAAACACACACCCACATTACCCACAACCCTTTACCATTACAAACAAGTGCCACAAGAAAGATAGCAAGACCACAGACAAGACCACAGACACACACCACCATCACCTATACACCATCCACGCACCCCACACATCACACACCCAACGCAGCACCCCACACACCCTCACCCACACCACTCACAATACACCCATAGCACCGCAACAACACCCCAGGTTCTCTGAGGAGGACCTAAGGGTCATGGTGGAGGAAATCATCTGGGTACAGCCACAGCTATTCGGATCACATTGCAAGGAAGATGGAGCTATGGCGGAGAATCGTGGACAGGGTCAACGCCATGGGACAGCACCCCAGAACTAGGGATGACATCAGGAAGAGGTGGAATGACCTACGGGGGAAGGTGCGTTCCACAGCAGCAAGACACCAAATAGCTGTACAGAGGACGGGCAGTGGAGCCCCACGTCCTCCCCCCCAACTAACAACATGGGAGGAGCAAGTCTTGGTGATCATGCATCCTGAGGGCCTGGCAGGAGTAGGAGGAGGACTGGACTCCGGTACGTCAACTCTATATTACTATTAACCCCCCTACCTGCATGCCATAAAAAAAAACACCCCTACCCTGTAAGGAAATGCCTCCGTGGCATGGTTACCCCCTTACTTTTTGCCTTTGCTGATGCTATGTTTTGAATTGAAAGTGTGCTGAGGCCTGCTAACCAGGCCCCAGCACCAATGTTCTTTCCCTAACCTGTACTTTTGATTCCACAATTGGCACACCCTGGCATCCAGGTAAGACCCTTGTAACTGGTACCCCTGGTACCAAGGGCCCTGATGCCAGGGAAGGTCTCTAAGGGCTGCAGCATATCTTATGCCACCCTAGGGACCCCTCACTCAGCACAGACACACTACTTGCCAGCTTGTGTGTGCTGGTGAGAACAAAACGAGTAAGTCGACATGGCACTCCCCTCAGGGTGCCATGTCAACCTCACACTGCCTATGCAGTATAGATAAGTCACCCCTCTAGTAGGCCTTACAGCCCTAAGGCAGGGTGCACTATACCATAGGTGAGGGCACCAGTGCATGAGCACTGTGCCCCTACAGTGTCTAAGCCAAACCTTAGACATTGTAAGTGCAGGGTAGCCATAAGAGTATATGGTCTGGGAGTCTGTCAAAAAACGGACTCCACAGCACCATAATGGCTACACTGAAAACTGGGAAGTTTGGTATCAAACTTCTCAGCACAATAAATGCACACTGATGCCAGTGTACATTTTATTGTAAGGTGCCCCCTGAAACTTAAACCAACTACCCGTGTAGGCTGACTCGTTCTAGCAGCCTGCCACACTCGAGACATGTTGCTGGCCACATGGGGAGAGTGCCTTTGTCACTCTGTGGCCTGTAACAAAGCCTGCACTGGGTGGAGATGCTAACACCTCCCCCAGGCAGGAGCTGTAACACCTGGCGGTGAGCCTCAAAGGCTTACCCCCTTTGTTCCAGCACCACAGGGCACTCCAGCTAGTGGAGTTGCCCGCCCCCTCCGGCCACGGCCCCACTTTTGGCGGCAAGGCCGGAGGAGATAATGAGAATAACAAGGAGGAGTCACTGGCCAGTCAGGACAGCCCATAAGGTGTCCTGAGCTGAAGTGACTCTAACTTTTAGAAATCCTCCATCTTGCAGATGGAGGATTCCCCCAATAGGGATAGGAATGTGACCCCCTCCCATTGGGAGGAGGCACAAAGAGGGTGTACCCACTCTCAGGGCTAGTAGCCATTGGCTACTAACCCCCCAGACCTAAACACGCCCTTAAATTTTGTATTTAAGGGCTTCCCTGAACCAAAGAATTTAGATTCCTGCAACTTACCGAAGAAGAAGACTGCTGAGCTGAAAACCCCTGCAGAAGAAGAAAGAAGACACCAACTGCTTTGGCCCCAGTCCTACCGGCCTGTCTCCTGCCTTCTAAAGAAACCTGCTCCAGCGACGCTTTCTCCAGGACCAGCGACCTCTGAATCCTCAGAGGACTGCCCTGCTTCCAAGAGACCAAGAAACTCCCGAGAACAACGGCCCTGTTCAACAAAGACTGCAACTTTGTATCCAGAGGAGCAGATTTAAAGACCCCTGCAATCCCTGCAAGAAGCGTGAGACTTGCAACACTGCACCCGGCGACCCCGACTCGACTGGTGGAGAAACAACACCTCAGGGAGGACCCTCCGGCGACTCCGAGACTGTGAGTAACCAAAGTTGCCCCCCGAGCCCCCACAGCGACGCCTGCAGAGGGAATCCCGAGGCTCCCCCTGACCGCGACTGCCTGACTCTAAAATCCCGACGGCTGGAAAAGACCCTGCACCCGCAGCCCCCAGCACCTGAAGGATCGGAACTTCAGTGCAGGAGTGACCCCCAGGAGGCCCTCTCCCCTGCCCAGGTGGTGGCTACCCCGAGGAGCCCCCCCCCTTGCCTGCCTGCACCGCTGAAGAGACCCCTTGGTGTCCCATTGATTTACATTGCGAACCCGACGCTTGTTTGCACACTGCACCCGGCCGCCCCCGCGCTGCTGAGGGTGTACTTTCTGTGTGGACTTGTATCCCCCCCGGTGCCCTACAAAACCCCCCTGGTCTGCCATCCAAAGACGCGGGTACTTACCTGCTGGCAGACTGGAACCGGGGCACCCCCTTCTCTCCATTGAAGCCTAAGCGTTTTGGGTACCACTTTGAACTCTGCACCTGACCGTCCCTGAGCTGCTGGTGTGGTGACTTTGGGGTTGCTCTGAACCCCCAACAGTGGGCTACCTTGGACCCCAATTTGAACCCCGTAGGTGGTTTACTTACCTGCAAGAACTAACAATACTTTACCTCCCCCAGGAACTGTGAAAATTGCACTGTGTCCACTTTTAAAACAGCTTATTGTGTTTTATGTAAAAAGTATATATGCTATTGTGATTATTCAAAGTTCCTAAAGTACTTACCTGCAATACCTTTCAAATGAGATATTACATGTAGAATTTGAACCTGTGGTTCTTAAAATAAACTAAGAAAATATATTTTTCTATAACAAAACCTATTGGCCTGGATTTGTCCCTGAGTGTGTGTTCCTCATTTATTGCCTGTGTGTATGTACAACAAATGCTTAACACTACTCCTTTGATAAGCCTACTGCTCGACCACACTACCACAAAATAGAGCATTAGTATTATCTCTTTTTGCCACTATCTTACCTCTAAGGGGAACCCTTGGACTCTGTGCATACTATTCCTTACTTTGAAATAGTGCATACAGAGCCAACTTCCTACATACCCTCACTCCCATTACTTCACCACCTCCCACATACCCCACCATCACAACACACTCATCCCAATACCAAGCCCTGCATGCAACATCAATGCATGGACACCCCTCACAGACCTGCATGGACACCCATCACTAAAGCATGCACACTAGAGACAATCACCTAGCCCACAAAATCACTACTCACACAAGGCAAAGCTGGCAGGGCAATAACAATCATACAGGGCAACACACCAGAGAGGATTTGCCAGCAACATCCAGTTCCCCTCCCCCCCCCAGAAGAGACCCAAAGTGAACACAGCAGCTCTGGACACCTGGATCTGGATGACCAACCTGGCCCATCAGGGATCTCCGGACAGTCGGTTACCCAAGCACAGTCCCATGCCACCACAGAGCCTCACCCCCTCAGGAAACACCACCAGAGTACCCACACAGAGGGCCCATACCTCTGTCCCCAGGACACGTCAATCAGTAGTGTGTCCACCTCTACAGCGACCCCAGGCCACCCCACAAACAGAGGACGATCAGGGACCTGGGGTCAGTGGCAGTGGGCATACGGTTCAGGGGACAGAGGCACAGGACAACAGGGAAGCTGGGAGGACTGCTGTGCAACAGGGGGAGGACAGACCCAGGGAAACAACTCTCCAGAAGGCACTTACCAACATCCCGGGAGCATACCACCATTCCCAGGAGACGATGGGCGAGTACTGGACAAGTTGCAGGAGACCCAACAGCTGCAGGAGGGACAGTACTTAGGGATCAGGGAGGACTTGAAGGACATAAACACCACCCTGGTCACCATTGCAGGGATCCTGGCTGACATGGCCAACACCATGAGGGAGGCAGTGGCACACCACCGGACCCCTAACACTAGCCAAACTGATGAACAGCCTTCCACGTCCGCTGCCGCTAGTGGACAGGAGGCCCTGCCACAGGACCAACAGGCCACCAGCACCCCACCTCCTGCAGAAGGAGGACCACCCCGCAAACGGTCCCTGCGATCTAGGCAGAAGCCAAAGAACATTCTCAAGACCCCCGCCAGGAAAAAAGACTCTCCTGAATGTCACCCTTGTGTCCCACTCTGTCACCCCGTCCACCTTGATCTGCCATTGCTCCCCTTCCTATGCCCCCTTGGACAATGCACCTGTGATACAAATAGACTGGACTACAACCTGGACTTTCCTCTATCATCAGCCCAGCCCATTGCACATCCCCCTCTAATCATTAGCATTTAAATAAACTCCATTTGTAAAAATATGTGTATGGAGTCTATCAAATCATTTAACCATGCATTTGTTTAACAAGCTTTAAACACTGCAATATCACTGTACAGTATTGTATACAGAAGAATGACCTGTAGTTGGCTGCAGTCAACACACCAGGAGCGATAGTGGGACACAAATATCTGAAAATAGAGATGCCAAAGGGTGCAGTAAATGGGCATAGAATTTTGAAAATGAGCCTGTCAGTGACAATGTCAAATACAAAACTGTCAATGTAAAGTGTAATTACAGTGTCTTACATGTGTGTCATTAGAAGTACTGTCTTATAATAGCACTTCTGTTATCCTCATCCTCATCCTCTCCCTCCTCATCTTCACTGTCCACAGGGTCCACTGCTGCCACACGCCCATCTCCAGCCTCATCCTCCTGCAGAAAAGGCACCTGGCGACGTGAGGCAAGGTTGTGCAACATACAGCGTGCCATGATGATCTGGCACACCTTCTTGGGTGAGTAGTACAGGGATCCACCTGTTAGATGTAGGCAATGAAACCTGGCCTTCAGGAGGCCGAATGTTCTTTCTATTATTCTTCTTGTTCTCCCATGTGCCTCATTGTAACGTTCCTCTGCCCTTGTCCTGGGATTCCTCACAGGGGTCAGTAGCCTTGAGAGGTTGGGGTAACCAGAGTCACCTGCAAATATTGAGGGACAACTGTTAGACACACACTAACCCTTAGGGCCCACACCAAACCCACACACCAACATCCACTGGGTGGGAACCAGGGCTCACCTATTAGCCACACACGGTGCCTCTGGAGTTGAGCCATCACATACTGGATGCTGCTATTCCTCAGGAAAAAGGCATCATGTACAGACCCAGGATACTTTGCATTGACATGGGAGATGTACTGGTCCGCCAGGCACACTATCTGCACATTCATGGAGTGAAAGCTCTTTTGATTTCTGAACACCTGTTCATTTCTCCGGGGGGGGCACAAATGCAATATGTGTAACATCAATAGGCCCAATAATGTTGGGGATATGTCCCATTGCATAGACATCTGTTTTCACTGTGGCCAAATCCTCCACCTGGGAGAAAACGATGTAGCTGCGCATGTGTTTAATCAGGGCAGACAACACTCTGGTCAGCACTATTGAGAACATTGGCTGAGACTTTCCTGCTGCCAAGCCCACTGTCACTTGGAAGGAGCCACTTACCAGGAAATGGAGCACAGATAGGAATTGTACAAGAAGGGGAATCCCAGTGGGCTGACGGATAGCAGATATCAGGTCAGGTTCCAATTGGGCACACAGCTCTGTGATTGTGGCCCTGTCCAGTCTATAGGTTAGGATAATGTGCCTGTCCTCCATTGTTTCCAAGTCCACCAGGGGCCTGTACACGGGGGGATGTCTCCATCTCCGATTCATCCACAGCGGTTGCAATCTAGGGGGCAAACGGTGAGTAGCTGGTCAGTATCCCATATTTTAAAACACTACACTGCATTGCATGTGGTGACTGGAACATAAGATTGTTGTATAGGCCCAAATGGTGCATATGTGTACTGTGACACAGTTAGGTGCTATGGCCTGCCCTCCCCCCTGAAATGGAGTCCACCTGTCCTGTATGGAGTGACATGTGGAAATTAGGTAATTGCACCGTTGCGGGAGGTGGTCGAAAACTGCAGTGCAACTCCTCATTGGATCCCATTGGGCGCTATGAGTTACAGTGGGCAATGGTGATGTACCCCGGCGGTGACAGTACTCACCACTGGGGACGTGACCGCGATTTTCTATCTGTTGCCCTGACCTGACCTGACCTTGCTACCTGACCTTCAACAGCAGAGGTCCTACACTGCAAGCGCTGCTGTGATCTGTGATCTGTGTCTGGAACCGACCATGGCTCATGTCACTGGGGAAAGGGCCCCTGACTTCACTGCTGTGGAGTTGGAGAGGCTGGTGGATGGGGTCCTACCCCAGTACTGAATGCTGTATGGGCCTCCAGACCAACAGGTGAGTACACTGTAAGCACGATGCATGGGGCAGGAATGCATGGAGTGCTGTGTGTGAGGGCCTCGTATAAGTGGTGGGTGGGTGGAAGGGTCCTGGGCAGCATGCTGCATGTATGGTGGGCAATGTCTGTTTGTAAGGGGATGGGATGGCTATGGTGGGACATGAGTGTAACAGGCCGGATGGTCTGACTGATACCTTTTTTCTATGTGTATTTTTCTGCAGGTCAGCGCCCATCAGAAAACGGGCATATGGCGTGCCATCGCCAAGGACGTGTGGACCATGGGGGTCTATGGCAGGCAGAGCACCCACTGTCGGAAACGGTGGGAGGGCTCGAGACGCTGGGCAAGGAAGACGGCGGAAGCCCAGCTGGGGATGGCATCCCAAAAAGAAAGGGGTGCCCGTCGAAACCTGACGCATACTGGAGGTGGCCTACCCGGAGCAGGATGGGCACTTGAGGGCCACAAGGGGGTGAGTACAGTTTCCAAATATACTACTTTCGAATGGTGGGGTGGTCTCCAGGTGGGGATGTGGGCCTGTGGGTGCCCCCCTGTCTGGGTGGACATTGCAGGGTAGGTCTCATGTTGGGCAGGGTATGATGTGAACCACCTCCAACCAAGCTAGAAGGCATCCACTACTGGGCAGGGGTCTGTGGGTCTCTGGCATGCTGTTAGTGGCGTTAGATATTACTGTCCATGGGCTGGTGACTAGCATTGTGTCCAGTAGTTCATTGCCTAATGCGTAGGGTTGTTCCCTGTGTGTGTGTGTGTGTGTGTGTGTGTGTGTGGTGTACGTCAACGGTGATGTTGGAGCAGCCATTGACCCTGTGTATCCTTTGTCTCTTCCCCCCCTTTTTGTTTTGTCACCCTGTCCTTCTGTGCATTAGCATAATCTGGCGGAGGAGCTGAGGCACCGGAGACGGAGGGAGCTACATCCCACAGGTCCCAGGAGACTGAATCCGCTGATGGTGAGGGCACCAGTGGGACAGAGGGCGATAGGAGCACCAAGGCAGAGACAGGAGTGGACAGTTCGGACAGTGATACCTCCTCCGATGGAAGCTCCCTAGTGGTGGCAGACACCTCTGGGGCCACCCCAACTACAGGAACAACTGCCACCCCCGTACCAGCACCGCCTTCCCAGCAGCCCCTCAGCAAGTTTCCCGTGCCCGCTCACCCAGGGGGGTGGGCATCTCCTTCGCCCCAGGCACCTCAGGTCCTGCCCCAGTTAGCCCTGCTGCCCTGAGTGAGGAGGTTATTGACCTCCTGTGATCCATCACTGTTGGGCAGTGAACCATTGTGAATGCCATCCAGGGGCTGGCAGCCCATTTGCAACAAACAAATGCATTCCTGGAGGGCATTCACTCTGGCATGGCGGCCCAACAGAGATCAATCCAGGCTCTGGCCTCCTCTCTGAAGGCAGCCATTGTTCCTGTTTCTAGCCTCCCCCTCCAACTTCCTCTACCCAGTCCCATTCCTCTTAACCCCAACCTATCCCAAGCACAGAGGCAGACCAGCATGCTCCCAGGACAACACAGGAGTGGTTCAGGCAAACACAAGCACCACACATCATCCCACAGGCACTCACACAAACACCATCCAGATGCAGACATACCACCATCCACTACCTCCAACGTGTCCCCCTCCCCCTTCTCTTCCTCCACCTCCCTCCCAGTAGCGTCTACACACACATCTGCATGCACTACATCCACTGCCTCCATCACCAGCATGCCTATCACTACACACCCCTTACTGGCAGTCACCACCCCACATCCATGCACACGTCCCCTGTGTCCTCTTGCACTGTGTCTGTGCCCCCTCCTCCCAAAGTACACAAACACAAGCACTTGGACACCCAACAGCCATTCACCTCAAAACAGCATCCAGCCAACGCATCTGCACCCAAACACCGCATGACAGACACCTCCTGCAACTACTTCCTCTTCCTCCACTCCCAAACCTTCACCTTCTTCCTACCCCAATGTCTGTAAGAAGCTTTTCCTCTCTACCGTTGACCTCTTCCCTACCCCTCCCCCCGTCCTTCACATCGGGCCAGGGTGGTCAGAACCCAGACGAGCACCTCAGCCACCCAGTCCACGGCCACAGTAGTGTCGAAAGCTATTGCAGGTGGGAGAGGATCCCGGGAACCAGCCAGCAGTACTGGAAGTGTGCATGCACCAGGTGCATCAAGGAAGGACAAGGAGGCACCACCGGCTGCAAATCTGAAGGGCAAGGAGGCACCACCAGCTGCCAAAGGGAAGGGCAAGGAGGCACCTCCAGCTGCAAAAGTGAAGGGCAAGGAGGCACCATCAGTTGCGAAAGGAAAGGGCAAGGAGGCACCACCAACTGCAAAAGAGAAGGGCAAAGGGCCAGCACCTGCAGGCAGGAAGGACAGGAGGCCTGGTGCTGGGACTCATTCGGAGCCCCCACCACCAACCATGGCGGTTCAGCCATCCGAGGCTCCAGGGGAAGGGCTGGAGCCTCCCCCCACCACTGCCAGCACCGCCACCAGCACCCCCACCAGTACTACTGCCAGCAGCAGCAACCCCAGTGGGCAGCCATCCGAGGCTGCAGGGGATGGGCTGGAGCCTCCCCCCACCGCTACCAGCCCCAACATAAGACCTGCCACTGTCACCACTGAGCAGCTGTCACTGCAGGCAGGCAGTGTGTGGTCCTGGCTCCATGGGCTGTTGTGCGCCCTGGCCCCTGCAAAACCTGTAGGTGTGACACCCAGGCGAGAGACTGTGACCTTGCACACCCCAAGATCTGCATCACAGGGCACAATGCCCCCTCCAGAACCAGTAGAAGAAGCCATCCACTCACCCCATCCTTCCCAGGATGAAGCACACTGGGCACAATGTCCCCTCCAGAACCAGTGGAAGAAACTATCCACTCACCCCCATCCTTCCCAGGATGAAGCACACTGGGCACAAGGCCCCCTCCAGAACCAGTGGAAGAAGCCATCCACTCACCCTCTCCTTCACAGGATGAAGCACATTGGGCACAAGGCCCCCTCCAGCACCAGTGGAGAAGCCATCCACTAGAGAGACTGTGGCCTTGCACTCGCCAGGACCAAGCAGTGGGGAAACCACCCACTTGAGAACTGTGGCCTTGCACTCCCCAGGACCAAGCATAGGGCATGTTGCCCTCTCCAGAGCATGTGGGCAAACCACCCACTTGTGGCCTTGCACTCCCCAGGACCAAGCAGTGGGCAAACCACCTACTTGAGAGTCTATGGCCTTGCACTCCCCAGGACCAAGCAGTGGGCAAACCACCCACTTGAGAGACTGTGGCCTTGCACTCCCCAGGACATTGCACAGGGCATGTAGCCCCCTCCAGGACCAGTGGCGTTGTACCATCTTCCGGCTGAGGTGCCCCCCATTCCCCATCCCCCTGAGGCGCCTGTGTGTTTTTGACCTGATGCCCCTGCAGTGTTCTCTCCGTGTTGTTGCTGGAGTGAGGTGGGGCCTTGGCCTATGTGTTGTGGCCCACGGACATTGAGGACTGGGCAGTGTCCCTCCATTTCTAAACATGTATATCCGTTTGTATTTTGATGCACTTATTCATGTTATTTTATCGTATTACCCTCACTTTCTTCCAATCTTTTTGTCGTTGCATTATTCCTGAGGGGTAGGGGGTGAATGTGCAATGTTACTGCATCTGTTTGTGGATATGGTGTTGAAGGTGGGGGTGTTGCGTGTTGCGTGTGTGTGTGTGTCACTCTCTTTTTCCTCCTTCCTCCCTTGTGTGCTAGGCAGCAGTACTCACCGTGGTCGTCTTCGCCGATGTTGCTATTCATAATTCATGAAGAGGTATATAAGCATGGGGAAGATGTGCAACTCAGGCTCCATGGCATTGTGGTTCTTCCTTCAGTCTCCAGAGGTGAATCCTTTGCCTTATGTGTACTGTTTCTGCCGTGCTTCTGATGTCATTGATACCACCCCGGAAAAGGTGGCTGATAGGCCTGTTGTAGTACTGTGGGTGGTACATTGTCTTCCGCCTGGCGGTCAGTGTGTTAAAGTGGCTGTCTGTGTGGGCGGTTTCCGCTGTGGTAATAATTCCATTTTGTTTTACCGCCAGCCTGTTGGCGGTATTACCGCCGCTTTATCACCGACCGCCAGGGTTGTAATGAGGGCCTCTCTGTCTTAGGGCCAGATGTAGGAAGAAAACAGTTTGCGAGGTGCAAATTGCAAGTACCAGAGACTCGCAATTTGCACCTCGCAAAATGTTATGCAGAAAGGTGTCTCAGACACCTTCTGCGACTCGCTATGGGGTCGCAAAGACCCACCTCATCAATATTTATGAGGTGGGTCGCAGTTTGCGACCCCATAGCGAGTCTAGGCACTCACAGGGATGGTGGCCTGCTGACCACCATGTCCGTTACTGCTTTTGAATAAAGCAGTTTTTTTTTTCTTTTTGTAGCCCATTTTCCTTAAAGGAAAACGAGCTGCAAATAGAAAAAATACCAAAACCTTTTTGTTTCGGTTTTTTTCAGAGTAGGCAGTGGTCCATAGGACCACTGCCTGCTCTGAAAAAATGTTTTTGTTTGCATTCACAAGGGGGAAGGGGTCCCATGGGGACCCCTTCCCGTTTGCGAATGAGTTACCATCCACTTCAAGTGGATGGTAACTGCGAGTTGATTTGCGACCGCTTTCGCGGTCACAAATTAACTCTACATCGCGATGCGGTCGCAAATAGGAAGGGCACACCCCTTCCTATTTGCGAGTCGGAAACACATTTGGCGAGTCGGTACCAACTCGCAAAATGTGTTTCTGCATCGCGTGAGGCCTTTTGCGCCTCGCAAACGGTGTTTTTCGCCGTTTGCGAGGGGCAAAAGGCTACCTACATCTGGCCCTTAATCCTTAGAAAACAGTGAGAATGCTGTTGTTACACAATGTACCTAGATAGTGTTAAAAATAGAGTAGCACAGGCGAGCATGCATCGGAAAAGTCTGAGATCCATCAATTCCTTACTCGCAAGTGAGGCCGTGCGTCAATTCCTTCTCCTGTCGGGTCAGCGATGTGTCGTTTTTCTCCCTCGCAAGAGAGCGATGTGTTGATTTTCGGACGGGCACCTCGGATACACGCAGAGTAGGGTTGACTTGGACGCCCAGGGACAATGCGTGGATAATCCCACTGCAAAGTTTTGGAAAACCATGCTGTGTGGAGTTTGAGTCGTTATCAGCCTCCGTAAGCATGTGTTATGCATCGTCTCTCCAGCTGCATTGCGTTGATTCTCCCAGCCGCGATGCAGGTTGAGTGTCGGTTTCAGCTGCAAAGCCGGTGGCGCAGCGTTTATCAGCCATGTTGCAGAAGGTGCACCACAAATTTCCCCGCACGGCGTTCTGTGGTTGGATTTTAATTTCTTGTCTGCAAACTTCCCCTTTCAAGGGCCCAGGGACTGGATAGGGCACCACTTAGCAGGGCAGGAGTCTCAGCAGAGAGTCCAGGTGCTGGCAGGGGAAGTCTTTGATGGCCCTAAGACTTCAACAGGAGGCAAGCTCAGTTCAAGCCCTTGAAGATTCTTCTCAAGCAGGAATGCACAACAAATTCCAGTCTTTGTCCCCTTTCACAGGTAGAAGCAGCAGCCGCAGGACAGCCCAACACTGCACAGTCACCGGCAGGGGCAGCACTTCTTCTTGATTCCAGAAGTGATCTGATGTTCATGGGTTTTGGGTCCACTACTTATACCCCTTTCTGCCTTAGAAGTAGGCAAACTTCAAAGAAAAACCTCTCTTGTTTGTAAGATCCTACCTTGCACAGGCCAGGCCAGGCCCCAGACACAAACCAGGGGGTTGGAGGCTGCATTGTGTGAGGGCAGACGCAGCCCTTTCAGGTGTGAGTGACCATTCCTCCCCTCCCTCCTAGCACAGATGGCTCATCAGGATATGCAAGCTACAACCCAACTCCCTTTGTGACACTGTCTAGAAGAGAGGTGCAAACAGCCCAACTGTCAAACTGACCCAGACAGGGAATCCACAAACAGGCAGAGTCACAGAATGGTTTAGAAAGAAAATGCCTACTTTCTAAAAGTCGCACTTTCAAACACACAATCTAAAAACAAACTTTACTAAAAGATTTATTTTTAAATTGTGAGTTCAGACACCCTAAGCTCCACATTTCTATCTTCTCCCAAAGGGAATCTGCACTTTAATAATATTTAAAGGCAGCCCGCATGTTAACCTATGAGAGAGTTAGGCCATGCACAGTGAAAACCATATTTGGCAGTATTTCACTGCCAGACAAATAAACATATTAATATATGTCCTCCCTTAAACGTACAGTGCAACCTGCCCATAGGGCTACCTAGGGCCCACCTTAGGGGTGCCTTACATGTAAGAAAAGAAGAGGTTTAGGCCTGGCAAGTGGGTACACTTGCCAAGTCGAACTGGCAGTTTAAAACTGCACACACAGACAGTGCAGTGGCAGGTCTGAGCCATGTTTTCAGGGCTAAGCATGTGGGTGGCATAACCAGTTCTGCAAGTCTACTCGTAGCATTTGATTTACACCCACTAGGGCACCTCAAGTGCACTGAACTAGGGTCTTACTAATAAATCACATATGCCAATCATTCAAAGCCAATTACACATATATTTTACATAGGAGCACTTGCACTTTAGCACTGGATAGCAGTGGCAAAGTGCCCAGAGTATCAAAAACAGCAAAAACTGAGACTAGCACAAATCAACAACCTTGGAAACAGAGGCAAAAAGTGAGGGGAGACCACGCCAAGGATGCCACGTCTAACAAAGGGACAATGGGGACAGCACTATATGTCAATTTTTACAGTCCAATTCTGCCCGTTCCTGTTGACTCTATGAGATGCCAGACTCACATGGAGTCAATAACTGTACCAGGACAAAAGGTAACTAGGCCCTATACAACATATATGAGGAACTCTGTAGCAAATACGGATGATGAACGTAGATGGGAGTGACCTGCCACCATAGAGCTACATATTCATATATCTTGATTCCTGGACTAGGAATAAGTGGACAGTTAGGCTGCTAGAGCAGCCTACATACATGTAGATGTGGCTGGTTGGAGCCACATGTGTGGCACTGTCAATTGTACGTCTGCACATGCAGACATAGATGTATCTTGACACGGGTGACCTAAACGTACACTTGCGATAGCCTACCACCAGATTTCCCTCTCCTTGTCCGGCAATCAGAGTACTATGTAATCCCAGTAGTCAACATACATGTAGCACCTCCTAAATTGTCACAGCTGCTAAAGAGTGACAGCAAGCACTAAATTATCAGAGCAAAGTACATGGTTACTGTAAATACTTATCTCCTTGTGTCTGCTGTGCTGCCTTCAAACACCCATCCACCTCAGGGTAGGCTGGCACCAAAATGCGGTCTATTGGGGGGTCAGGGTCAGATAGGCATCCCCAGCTCATTGGGAGAACATCCCCAGCTGGGCCTCTGCGGTCTTCCGGGCCCAGCGTCTCAGGTCCTCCCACGGCTTTCTGTAATGGGTGCTCCGCCGGCTATGGACCCCCAGGGTCCGCGCTTGCTTAGTGATGGCACGCCAGATCCCCTTCTTCTAATTGGTGTTTACCTGCATGGATGACACAGACAAAAGGAGAAAGTCACGTATACTGGCACCATACCAATAGGAGTGATCAGTGCACACCAGTCACAGCAAGCTGGCACACATACCCATCCTCTCAGCACACACGTCTCCACATCATGCCATCAACATGCATCTACACCCACACTAGTGCACATGCCCGATGCAACATCAAACACAACATCTGTCACACACGGCGAAGGCATAGGACTCACCTGCTTCTCTGGTGCCCCCTATAGTTGTTCATACATGGGTAGGACCTCATCCACCAGCCACCCAAGTTCTTCCGGGGTGAAGTCAGGGGGCCTTTCACCTGCAGGATATGGCATGATGGCTCCCAGAGGCAGTACACAGCCGCTCACGTCATGGAGGTCTTGCTGGCAACACTGTCAGGAGTCAAGTGAGCAATATCGCAGAAAATTTCAGGCCTGCCAAATACAGGGACATCACCGCCGGAGGTCATCGCCATTGGCCCTAGTCCGCAAAGGAAGAAATGTTACCCAATGGCAAGTTGCACGGCGGTTGCGTCCACCTGCTGCAATGACGACTTCTGCCGGTGGACTTAGGTCACTTCTAACTGTCCAGTAGAGCAGGTCAGATGCCTGCCACTTTGGGCACATTTAATCTATGAATGTGTTTATTAATCTGCGTCATTCGCCTATTCAACCGAAAGAAGTGTAGATACGTTTGTAGTGCTATAATGTATGTGCAACATAATGGACATATATTTACCTATTTACGTGATGAGGGAGTATAAATGGTGAGAATTATTTAAAGCTACTGTGAGATGCATAGGCTACAGGTAGATGTTGGTAGGTTACAAGACATGTGTGTGAATAGCGCAGGACAGCTATATCTTTCACACATGTTCACAAACGTTAGTTTCATATGTACATTCTCATTTACATATTAGCCGATGTGCATCATTGTTGCTGGTATCTGTGCATGTCTATGGGCTATACTGTATATGTCAGAAGTGCTACGCATCCCCTACAGATGTTAGGTGTCAGGTAATATACACTTTGTAAATGATGTGTGCATTCTGCATAATTTATCGTATATTTACCTCTCTCTACATAGAAATGCTGCCATGAGGAGAGCGAGAGACCCACCATTGTGCCGTCCAAAACCATGGAGGACAGGCATGTCATACAGACATATCGGCTGAATCGTCATACCATCATGGATCTTTGTACACAGTTGGAGCCAGATCTGATGCCTGCCATTCGCAGTCCCTGTGGCATACTTCCCATCGTTCAGGTGCTGTCAGTGCTACACTTCCTGGCCACAGGGTCCTTTCATAATACTGTCACCTTAACCGCAGGGATGTTTCAGCCCATGTTCAGTGTGGTGTTGAAGGATGCACTGGGTGCATTGTTGAAACACCTGTACAGCTACATTAGGTTCCCCCAACATGCGGATTTGGCCTATGTGAAGGCAATCTTTTATGATGTGGGACACATTCTTCATGTGATAAGAGCCATTGATGGACCCCATGTAGCGCTGGTCCCTCCCAGTACCAATGAACAGGTGTATATGAACAGGAAGAATTACCGCTCAATAAACGTGCAGGTGGTGTGTCTGGCAGACCAGTACATCTCACAGCCAAGCTTCCAGGATCTGTGCATGATTCCTACATCATGCGGAACAGCAATGTCCCACATCTAATGAAACAACTACAAACAGAGGGCCTGTCTGCTTGGTAAGTTTGCATTGTGGTGTGTGTCTGTGAGTTTTGTCTCCTGTTATCACAATCGAGCCAGTCCCACATACAACAATTGTGTTGTTCGACCATTGTGTACACAGGTGACTCCAGCTATCCAACTTTTCCTTGGCTGTTGATGCCAGTGAGGTACCCAGCCATGCCAGGGTAGCTCCATTACAATGAGGCCCACATGAGGTCAAGGCATGTAATCGGATGAACATCTGGGCTCCTGAAGGCAAGATTCAGGTGCTAGAGGAGCGCTCTTCTATTGGCCCCAAAAGGTATGCCAAATAATCATTGCCTGCTGCATGCTCTAGCTGTGAGACGTCAGATACCATTGATTGCAGATGAGGGGGAGGCAGCTGGAGCTGTGGGTGGAAATGCTGAGATGGGAAGTGATGAAGAACCAGAGGAAGAAGGAGCAGCTGACTGTAGGTCAGATCTCAGCAATCAGCACTTCAACTGACAAAGTTGACAAAGTATGTGAAGTGGACCTTTTTTATATGGGTTGTATGCGCACAACTTGAAGTAGGAGGCAGCCATAACTCCTCCTGACTTGCATCATCAGTGGGGGAGCCATGAGTTCCAATGCCTAAGTGAGGTTGTGGATGCTTACTGATAGATAGTAAAGTATACCGTACATAATGTTCTGCTTTGTCATGTAAAGTTACATTAGATCCTAACATACACTTCTGTACTGGACAATTCAGTATTGAACTATGTGTCTAGCATTCCCCTATTCTCTTTTCCTTCCACTCACTGATATAGCCATCTCCTGTTTGACTCTGCATTCTAGGCTTGAGGTATTCTTTGTCAGTAGGCAATGATAAATGCTGACACCCATGAGAGGTGTACCAGACAGATAGGTGAGAATATGGATGCAGGTACAGTGGTTTTTACCTTGTTAATAATTCCTCCATACAATTGGGGTTGTGACTGCTTAATCCTTTCCTATTTCCAGTGGGGTTGGGGGGAGTTGAAATGGTCAGTTATGTGTCAGTTGTAGTTAGTGGCCCATGTGTGATGTTTGTGTCATGGTCTGTGCCTTCACAATGGATGGGGTACTTAGTGATGAGCTTGGGACCTAGCTGTGTTTGTATACTGATGTTGCTGTCCAAGGTGCAGCTAACTGTATACTGACAAAGGTGACTGACAGTCCTACAGGTATGGGGCCTATGTTAGTTATGGTTTTAGTACTGTGTTCCTCTGTGATGACCTTTGTGTGTTCCTTGGGATATGTGAATGTGTAGCTATGGTATGGTCACCTGGTAATGTATTACTCCAATTTGGGTGTCCCTGCTTTGTTTGTAGTCTGCCATGGGCATGACTTCTATTACATGTAAATGTGCTTAGTATGCCACTATACCTCCCATCCGGATGGTACTCTCTGTCATGCTCTAATTGCAGATTGGAATACTGACTATACACTGCTGTTTCTCTACATTTCAACCTCTCTGACAACAGTGACATTTATGCTGTCATGTGTGTCCTGCTGAGGGGAGTGGGAGGGGTTGAAGTGGGCAGAATGAGGGAGGGAGTCAGTGACTGACCAGGTGTCCCATATGGGCCAGGTAGTTTGTCAATGTCCAGACGTCCAGGTGAGTTCTCTTCACTGGGGCCTTCATCCTGACGGGGACCTGTGACTCTGGCATCCTCTCCATGGTGCCAATAGCAGGGTTACATGTGGAGGGAGTGAGCCACAGAGTTCAGATTAGAAAGTATGTTTGGTTACCTCTTTGTGAGATGCAGACAGTAGCTTGACATGATTCCATGCAAAAACATTGACAGCTGCTGCTTAGCATACCTTTGTTGTACATACAAGTCTGTTACTTGATTTCCATACTCCATGTTGGGAGCTGTCATTCACGTATGGTACATATTGCACTGCGGATGGGTTCTGGTTTTGTCTAATACTAGACATGACTGTTCAGATCTGTTCCCTAGTGATTAGTCAGTCTTGCTATATGTCACACATTATAGCTGGACATTGTACAATGGTGTCCTAGTGGGAACACAGTATGTAAGTATGCAAGGGTAATAGTCCTGTCTGTGGATGTTGTGCATGGAGTCAGCCATCTTACTTTTCAACCCATGGTCTGTCTATTTCATGCTTGGGGAAATGGATCAGTGGCCATTAGGAATGATAACTGAGCTGTAGCTGTATTTATCTGTGTTGCTATAGTGAGTGTGCTATTGCAGTGTTGTCACTGCCATGTACTGGTCCTCCCTAAAACAATCTAGATGGTGTGGATTGTACTTTAGATGTACATGCATCACATGTGATGTGTTGTGCACATGCCAGTTTTTCACATTGATGGGTTAGTGCATTCTGGGAGTCATAGTATTATGATTAGCAAGTATTTGATGTCCTTTGTCCAGGGTGGAGTGGTGGCATACAGGAGAGGGCCATTGGGTGACTAGATGATAGGTGTAGTGGGACATTTAGTTAATTAGGGAGTATTTGGGTATAGAGGTAGCATGCAGGACAAGACAAATGTGTGACATGGATGTTGTGGGAACTTAAAAGACTCTAGTCCCCTAGGTATTCCAGTCAGGCCCTCTGGATACAATATGTCCAAGACTTTCTCCTCGCAAAATGTGAACTGTGGGGGAGGAAGTGGGGCCACCGCCAGTCTTTTGCACTGCAGTCTGATGCCTGGAATGCACCTTCCTTCTGAGGTCGTTCTACCTCTTCCTGATGTCGTCCCTTGTGTGTGGATGGTTGCCTACTGAATTGACCCTGTCTACTATACTTTGCCAAAACTCAATTTTCCTGGCAATTGATGTTTGTTGGACCTGTGCTCCAAACACTTGCGGCTCTGCCCTGACAATTTCATCCACCATGATCTCTAATTCGTTGTCAATGAAACGTGGGTGTTTACGGGCAGTGACCTGCGTGATGGGTGCTGCTGCACCCGCCGCATTGCGCCATTGACGACGGCTCCATGTGGAGCCGTCAGCAATGTTCCGGCTCAGCATTCCACTTGGTCAGATGGCAGAAACACTGTTTCCGCCCGCCAGCCCAGCGGAATGTTAATTATTTGGTCGGCAGGGTCTCAAGGGGGCTGGCAGTCTGTGATAAGACTGCCAGCATGAACACAGCGGGGAGTACTGCCGTGTTCATAATGACCCCCTAAGTCCTTGTAGGATACAACAAGCAGATTGGTCGCAGTGAAAGTCTGGGAGACAAAAAGTTGAAAAGGGTTTCTAAGTTCCAACTCAGAAAATAACTTTGTCACTTTTCTAAAGAAGAAGGTCGAAATTTCCTCTATATCCTACATAACCACAGGAGTACATTTTTAAAGCCCAATCAACCTCAGGGGATATCATTCAGTGACTCTAGGTTCAAGCAGCCACACAGGAGGTCTGTCAATTGCCCCTTTTAGTCGATTTTTAATTTTTTGGTAAAAGTGGGAGCAGGTTCAGTACTTCAAGGTTCCTTTTGGGTCACAGACAGCAGGCCCAGTCCTCTTCTGTTTTTCCACTGGCCCAGAAAATGTTCTCAGGATGGTATCTTGGTGTATCACATTTAATCCTGGGGCAAGACAATGGGTCACTACTAGTCACTCCTCAACCAATGGGGTAAAAATACCTGTTTGCGTTACTACAAATATCCCCAAAATGCCAAGTGCCGGGGCAATTTCAAAATGGCAAAAGTCTTTTGCCATATTTAACATGGGCTTTGAGGTCTAGGGATTAATTGTGTGAGTGTCATAGGGAAAACACCAGTTTCAACTCAAGTATAAAACTAAAATCCTATTTTAGGCACGCCCTGGACCCACAACAAACTAGGAGACAGAAGCAGGATCCCTTAGTGCCCAGGCAGGAGATGCACAGTAATTATTTTCATGAACTGTTGGAGCCTTTTCACAGCGCAAAAAGTTTACATGTGCACGATTTGGCACTTTTGTGCCAAAATAAAGACAACAGGCCCCACCCTGAATATTCAGGGAAAAAGTATAAGAGTCATTCTTGCCCATTCACATCAACCTGTTAATCATATTGACCTATTTTGTAGCACCTGGGAGAAAGTATTCACTCCCTTCACACTTGAGTTAGGTTATGTACAAGCTGGGATTTGCTAAAGATTTAATTTAAATTAGCCTAGAGAAACTTCAGGCAGGGTAAAGGTAGCTTTGTAAAAAGACTATGGGCCAGATGTAGGAAGCCTTTTGCGTCTTGCAAATGGCGAAAAACGCAGTTTGCAAGGCGCAAAAGGCCTTACGCGATGCAGAGTCACATTTTGCAAATCGGTACCGACTCGCAAAATATGATTCCGACTCGCAAATAGGAAGGGGTGTTCCCTTCCTACTTGCGACCGCATCACGATGTTGAGTTGCTTTGTGACCGCCAAAGCGGTCGCAAACCAACTCGCAGTTACCATCCACTTGAAGTGGATGGTAACTCATTCGCAAAAGGGAAGGGGTCCCCATGGGACCCCTTCCCCTTTGTGAATGCCACAAAAAGTATTTTTCAGAGCAGGCAGTGGTCCTATGGACCACTGCCTACTCTGAAAAAAACTAAACTAAATGGTTTCGGTATTTTTTCTTTTTGCAGCTCGTTTTCCTTTAAGGAAAACGGGCTGCAAAAAGAAGAAAAAAAACTGCTTTATTTAAAAGCAGTCACAGACATGGTGGTCTGCTGTCTCCAGCAGGCCACCATCCCTGTGAGTGCTTAGACTCGCTATGGGGTCGCAAACTGCGACCCACCTCAATAATATTCATGAGGTGGGTCTTTGTGACCCCATAGCGAGTCGCAGAAGGTGTCTGAGACACCTTTCTGCATTTCATTTTGCGAGTTGCAAATTGCGAGTCGCTAGTACTCGCAATTTGCAACTCGCAAAATGAAACCTACCTACATCTGGCCCTATTTTCTTTAATAGTTATTAAAATTCAACATCACCATTTATTTGGATTTTTAATAACTATTATAAAGAGTGTTTTATTTACTTTTCTAGCTGACCCAAGAGTTAACAGTATTAGTGTTTCAATAGGAACCCTGGGTTTCTAAAAGGGACATCTAGGTGTGCTATAGTGAAAATAGTTTGGTGTCCATTGTAGCTCTAGGGACATTGTAATATTAATGTCCTACCTGTCCAACTTTACAATACCATGCGCACTCCTGTGCAACAAGGCCTACATAGAGGTGACTTACTAAAATTTTAAAGCCTAAGTCTATATCGTTAAACGTTTTTTATTTTGGCAGGTTGTACTTCAGCTTGCACACTGCAGCAGTCAACCTCCACAGGGTAGTCCTGTAACCATGTTTGCCCTGCTTCTGTAGGGGATGTCACAATAGGTGCTGCAGACCACAAGTGGTATATAGCTTCCAGTCCCTGAGTGCATTTTTTACATTGTATACTGGGAAGTTACAGACAATTTACAGTAGATGTAATAATCAGGAATAAGCCAATGTAACCATGTCTAAAGGGATAGCACAGGTGCTTTACTCTTGGTTAGCTGGGGTAAAGTTCAGAGTTCTAAAGTCAGCAAAAATAGTGTACAGAAAAATGTGAAAATATGGGGACCGCCACACCCTGGGAGATATCACTCACTGTGTGTGGATTATTGTTTTTTATTTGTTTTTCCGGCACTAATTACTGCATTGGAAGTTTGTTTCCTAAAACAAAAAATATGAAAAGATTGTTGAGTGGCCATCAACAAAATATTTGCATATTGAAAAGAATTACTCTGACTGTGTTTCCTTTCAGTGTATAGAGATGACCACTGAGACCATTGTCATATATAGAATTGGTAGATAGAAATCCATTAGGATGGTAGAGGCAATGTCCTCTGTTACCCTTTTGGATGGAGTACCAAGTGTCACACTGTACCTTAGGCCCTAAATGCAATGGTAGAAACCAAGAACAGGTAAAAGCTCATAAAGTATCCGACCCACAAGTGGATTTCAATAAGCACAAAATTTGAATATTTCTGCTATGAACTTTACCAACTTTACCAAGGGCATCAGCTAGAACTCTCACCATGGCTATCTGACTCTCAAAAGGAAGCACGTCACCCGAGGGGAGGAGCAGTCAGGGCAGGAGCCCTTTAAACTTTGCACAGCGCTCCCGCCACCGCGGGAATCGCGTCACCCGAGGGGAGGAGCAGTCAGGGCAGGAGCCCTTTAAACTTTGCACAGCGCTCCCGCCACCGCGGGAAGCCCGTCACCCGAGGGGAGGAGCAGTCAGGGCAGGAGCCCTTTAAACTTTGCACAGCGCTCCCGCCACCGCGGGAAGCACGTCACCCGAGGGAGGAGCAGTCAGGGCAGGAGCCCTTTAAACTTTACACAGCGCTCCCGCCACCGCGGGAAGCACGTCACCCGAGGGGAGGAGCAGTCAGGGCAGGAGCCCTTTAAACTTTGCATAGCGCTCCCGCCGCGCGGGACGTGCGCGGGCTGCGCCAGGGCCAAGCCCGGGCCAAGGACGGGCCCGTCTTGCGCCCGTCATCGCCAGGAGGAGACTGGGCTGGGCCACCCCCCCAAAGTTTGGTTTTTTGATACTTGGTCCTGGTATAAGAGGTCTCAGGAATGCCCTTTGCTCAGTTTGCTTAGTCTTACTTGACCACGAGCTTCACTTGGCACCAAAGGGGCCAGTGGAGCAAGTCCCTATTACTTCTCGCTTCTTGGGTTTTTCTTCTCTTCCTGATACCATTCGTTCCTGATAGTAGAAACCAGGGCTGGGCCATTCTTTTTTTTCAGACGTGTTTGAAATTATTTAGCTGGGCCATTGGATAGTCGATATGGGGAAGAGGAAGGCCGATGATGTATCAGCACCCCAGTCTCGGGTTAAAAAACCCAAGAAACGTTCTGTTGGGAAAGTGGAGGGATGTTCTACTACAAATTTACAGCAATTCAAAACAATTGATTCATTGTTTGAAGAGGTTGAGGCTATACTGAGGAGCCCTTCTGTTGCTGGCCCTTCTATACCGGGTACCATTCCTCCCAAAAAAATTCCTGATCTCTTTAATAAAAAAATACAGACGCCTAGAGTAGAGGTCAAGGCTGATTTACACCCTCCCCCCCACTCCCAGGGTGTAATTCCTTCACTCTTGGAGATTTCACCATCCTTGGTGGAAACAAATGGATGTTTACCTGTAGAAGGTGCACCTCACCTGAGGTGCACGTCTCCGCCTCCTATTATCATTCCTTATTCAAATAGGTTTTTGGTTTTGTCCTCTAATTCTGTAAGTCCTGGACTTTTACCAACCTTACTTGTAGAAGGAACAGACAAAGACTCTCTGGATGGAAAGATGGACAACAACGAAGCTTCTCAGTTGGATATCATTTCTCAGAAATTAGATGACGTTAAGTGTCTGTTGATATCTTTGATGAACAAAATCGCTGGACTTTATGTTCAAAAGTCTGGTTGTAATTGCATTGTGCCATATGAGTCTGTTCCTTCCTCTGATTTATTGATGGAAACAAAAAAACCTAGTCCTCTTACCGTAGGTGATAAATTGACATCTTCTTCTACATATAACCTCGCTAAGGGAAGTAACGGTAGTTCCTCAAGGCATGGTAGGTCTGCCTGTCAGACCATGTCTTCTACCCAGGAGCAAGTTCCAAAACTAGGTGTAAACAAGTGTGGATCCATCCTTGGACGGGGGGACAAAGGTAGTCCTCGCCCAAAAACTTCTCAGTTAAACCTAGGAGGAACGCCCTCTGCAGCAAGTTGTTGTGTTAATCCCCGTTCAGTCACTCACCCTGATTATTTGACACTCTCGCAGCCCTGTGACCTCAAGGGAAGGTTAAGAAGGAGGAGGGAAGATGCCATTATATATTTGACTAGGGTGCCAAAGCTACCTCAGGGTAACAGAGAGTCGAGTGACTCTCTAATTAATAAAGTCATTCATTGGATACGCTCCTAGAGGAACTGTCTCTCTGTTATCCGGTCTGATATACGTGAGGCCCATAGATATAATCAGTTAGGGTCGGAATTTGATTATATTTTGATTCTTTTTAATGATAGTAGTCTAGTTAATGATCTCCTGGCCTTTGATACACGGACAGGTATATTACGTACAGGTAGGGAATCGAATCTTAGACTTAGTAGTCAGCCGCCTGGGGCCCCGTTATGTAGAGGATGTTGTACATCTGGAACTATTGCAGCTGGGGTTATTTCTTCTTCAGATAACTCTGTAACATCTAAATCCGTGAATCTTTCCCCCTTACTTCCTGAATTAGACTGACTGATTGCCCCCTGCACAGTACTTCCTAAAATAGTAAATGATGAGTGTCAACTTACAGGGACTCCATCTCCTGCCCCCCTATTGAGAACTAAGTCAATATCTACGCCTCCCAAAATTAATATTATATCTTGGAATGATGCAGGAATTAAGTCAAAGTTGGACGACCCGGATTGGGTAAGCCTTGTTAATAAACAAGATATCTGTCTTTTTCAGGAAACTTGGTCTGCAGAACAGTTATCCTTACAAGGCTTTACAACCTATTTTTTGGCTGCCCAACCTGCCTCTGGTGGCTTTGGAAGACAGATAGGAGGGTTAATGATTTTATTGAACAATAGGCTAGAATGTGACCACTCCATGATAAAGTTTAATTCTTATGATCTGCTGGGTGTCCAACTCATATTTCGACCTGGATTCAGGATGATAGTTCTGAATACTTATGCAAGATCCGTTCTCCGTGGGTCAGAATCAATTGTTCTCACCCAGCTGACGAACTATATAGAGCTTCTGGACCCTTCAGATCTTCTGATTATAGCAGGTGATTTTAATTGTTCTTTTGTGTTGGACAACACCATCAGCAATCTGACTACTGAGGAGGACGAATATTGGGGTATTCCCCAATCTAAGGAAACGGCGTTTTTGCCCGCTTCCCGTGTTGCATCTCAGTTGTCTTCCCTTTGTCTGAAATATGGCCTGAGAGAATGTAACGGCAGCACTAAATCTGACTCAGAGCGAGCCATCACTTTCAAGCGAGGGCTTTCCTTTAGTACTATTGATTATATTCTGGTGGACATTAGGCTATGGTCAAGTTCACTGGACATGGAAATCTTACCTCGCCTGGATAGCGATCATAATCCTCTGTGCCTTGTACTGACCAACCATGCATTTTTAAGAGTCCAGCACACAACGACCACTAACGTCCCACTCCCTTATTTGAATCATAGACGTTCTTGGGTCTGCTGGCCAAAGGTGGAAACTAACCCGTATTTGATTGGGGAAATATATTCATCATTTTTAAAACTCTTTGCAGATTATGAGGAACAAGAAGCCTCTGATATTCCCATTATGGCTATCCACAATAAATTGGTGGATTCCCTACAGGGTATCTTCTATAGGGAAATCCCTTCCAAACCGAGACCTGTTGACACCCCTCGTAGGGATTGGTATAATCATGATTGTGTGCGAGCAAGATCTAATTTAAACGAGGCTGTAAAAAACTCTACCCAAGTGGCTATTAAAGAGGCCCGACGTAGGTATGTTAATGCCCTGAAATAAGCAAAAAAAGACTGGGATAATGAGATATGGCAGAAGCTGCTTGCAGCAGTCAAATACAAAGATGATAGTTCCTTTTGGCGGCTGTTGACCTCTAGTTCGAAAAGGGGCAATGATGACATTGGTATGTACATACAGCCCGAAAGATGGGTGTCTTATTTTTCTGGAATTTATGCTCTGCCTGCACCACAATCTCTGGAGGACCCTGGTTATGATGAGTGTTGGGCTGCTAACAAGACCTCAACTGAGAGCATTGTTTTTACCTTAGCCGAAACAACAGCTGCAATTAATTATTTGAGGCCAGCCAAAGCCCCTGGTCCAGATAAGATCCCAGGGGACCTGTTCAAATCAGAACCACAGATATGGGCATGGTACATCAATGTATTGTCTAATGCCATAGCAGCTGGTAGCCCTATTCCAGATTCCTGGCGTGGCGCAGAAATAATACCGATTCACAAAAAGGGTGATGTAGGTTCACCTGTAAACTATCGACCAATCAGCCTAATTGATATCCTTCAGAAGACGTTTGCTAAGCAAATCCTAGACAGGCTTACCGATTGGATCCAAGACAACCAAATTTTATCCCCCTTACAGGCCGGTTTTCGGCCTAAAACTAACACCATGGACCAAGTCTTCAGGCTGTCATTACTATTTTGGAAGTATGTCACCCTATCTAAGCAAAAACTTTATGTTGCTTTCGTAGATCTAAGATCTGCATTCGATTTAGTCCCAAGAGAGAAACTATGGGGAGTATTAAATAAAACCGGTATCCCAGGAAATTTAGTGCATTTAATTCAAAGATTACATGAAAAAACATTTGCACAAGTCAGATGGGGTAAGCAGGGGGAACTCACCGACAAAATAGATATTAGGAGAGGAGTACGCCAGGGTTGTGTTCTTGCCCCAACGCTATTTACATTGTTTATCAACGAGGTGGTGCAAGTCGTTACCAACTGCCAAAATTATGCTCCATCCTTGAACAACCATAAAATTCAAATTTTGCTATTTGCTGATGACTCCCTCCTGATCTCCAGAACTCCTATGGGTCTCCAGGTACTTGTGGATAAGTTTAGTTCGTTTTGTGGTGACTATGGACTTGAACTCAACCATAGCAAAACTACATTTATGATCCTGGGTTGTGGCCCCACTAAGAGATATTAAATTTTTCATAATGGTACCCCCCTAGGTATGGTAAGCTCCATAGATTATTTGGGGGTGAGAATTAGCAATAATCTGCATTGGGGGGCCCAAATCGATAAAAGTTTAGCTATTCTGGCACAGAGATCTGGGGCCATTTTACGCTTTCACAAGTCTACGTCTAAGAGAGTGATTACTCAACTATTAAAATTTACCGAGCAAAGGCACAGAGCGCTGCGGTCTACGGGTCTGAAATTTGGGGGTCCTCGAACACTGGCAATCTTGCAGTGGGGGAAAAAAACTTTGTAAGGTCAACTTTGGCATGTCCTCGCAGTACCCCACTGCTGCCTATGTTCTGGGACCTTGGCCTTTCACGCATCTCTGATGTAATTGCCCTACGACCATTGCTTTTCTGGGTCCGTGTATGGACCACCCCAGAGCTATCCACATACAAGGAGTCTATTCAAGACATTCTAGATAGACCAAATGTACTTACCATTCCCTGGTTTAACCACATCTCAAAATGGTTTCACAGATTGGGTCTTAGTGAGTTTTGGAGTCATCCTGAAAGTATAAGGAAGGATCAGAAGAATCATTTGAAAATTGTTTACTGGATATATGTCAGGGAAAACTACCTGCTGTGTTCAACACACGGCAGATTGACGTCACAATTTTTTGATTTCAAATGGTACCCGTATCTGGAACCATTTATGGATACAATTCTTGACCCATTAAGTAAGAGTCTATATATTCAGTTCAGATATGGTTGTCTGCCTCTTAAATCCTATGGCAGTACACGGAGTGCGACACGAAGTCCTGATACTTGTCCAAGTTGTAATCACATTTCAGAATCTATTGTACATTTTATGTTTATATGCCCTGCTTATTTAATAGCGCGACGGAAGTGGTTACGACCTGTGTGCAGGAATATGGGGGTAAGACATTGTATTGTTGCCTTAAGGATCATGATGAGGGAAACTTCTCTCCCTCTATCTTGTGCAGTTAGCAAGTATATTGTAGCTGCTTGGCATATACGTACTAATTTTCTGGGGAAAAAATGATGATGAGGACCAAATTAGAAAAAAAAAAAAATGTGTTTTAGTTGCTAAATTTTAACTAGACACCTAGACTGAAATAAAACCCCATGTTTATTTTAAATGTTAGGTATTAGGGGGTTAGGTGCTTTTTCTAAGGAAAATAATTTTATGTGTTTTAAGGCTGAAATATATGTTTTTATCTTATTCTTATCTTTTTTAACTTAATTCCTATTTCCTTTTTAATTCAATTGTTGGTTGTTTTGCTTTTATGGTTGAAAGTAACCGAATAAAGCTATGTGTTGATGATGATGATGACTCTCAAAAGACTTTGCTGGATATAGCCTGCATCCTTGCCCAACTGGACAGAATCTTTCACAACCCATTCGGCGTATTTTCTGGAGCTTTTTTCAAATTCAAATCTCGGATTGGATTTTAGTAATTTTAGTGTCATTTTTTTAATTATGATTTTTCTCTATTATTGGAAATCAGCTATATGATGTCCATAGTATTGTGTTTGGCTATTTCATTGTTTTGGTAAGGTTACTTCAAATATTTTCCTTAAGTTAAGCCTGTCTGCATTGTGCCATCATTACCAGGGTTTTTGCCCAGGTTTATTTATTGAACTTTTGTGTTGGACCTGACAGGAGATTAGACTTACTACTTGGGAAGGACTCATACCATTCCTAACTAATAACACATTTTCTTACAGTGCACACTTGCAGCAGGGGGGAAGCTGGAAGCTCCTATTTTATCAGACCCTTTGACCAGCAGAGGGAGCAGCTCCAGGCCCTGAATTTGAAGGGGCCTGCTCCAGGTACAACACAGATAAACGTTCTTGCTAGTTAGGAGAATCCTCATTGGCTGCCTCCTGCCATATGATGTTTACATTGACCACCCCTCAGTGGTCTCCACAGCCTTTGTCTAGAATCTATTAAATTGTAAGTGAGTAACCTGCCAGGTCATAGTGGATTCCTCATCCTGACTAGCAACACAACCACACTGGAGCCAGAATCTGTCAGTGGGATTGGGACAAATGACACCTAAGACCTTCCAGGAACTTCAAAAGGTAAGTCAAATATTGACTTGTAACACAAAACATTGTGGGGCATATTTATACTCCGTTTGCGCCGAATTTGCGTCGTTTTTTTAGACGCAAATTCGACGCAAAACTAACTCCATATTTATACTTTGGCGTTAGACGCATCTAGCGCAAAAGTTCATGGAGTCAGCGTCATTTTTTTGCGTGAACACCTTCCTTGCGTTAATGATATGCAAGGTAGGCGTTCCTGTCTTAAAAAATTACTCCGATGCTATTGCGTCGGATTTATACTCCCGGGCAAAAATGACGCCCGGGAGTGGGCGGGTCAAAAAAACCCGCATTAGCGCCGGATTTTAGCGCCTGGGTCAGGGCAGGCGTTAAGGGACCTGTGGGCTCAGAATGAGCCCAGAGGTGCCCTCCCGTGCCCCCAGGGACACCCCCTGCCACCCTTGCCCACCCCAGGAGGACACCCAAGGCTGGAGGGACCCACCCCAGGGACATAAAGGTAAGTCCAGGTAGGTATATATATATATTTTTTTTTGTGGCATAGGGGGGCCTGATTTGTGCCCCCCTACATGCCACTATGCCCAATGACCATGCCCAGGGGACAGAAGTCCCCTGGGCATGGCCATTGGGCAAGGGGGCAAGACTCCTGTCTTTGCTAAGACAGGAGTCATTTCAATGGGGGATGGGCGTCGTAAAAAAATGGCGCAAATCGGGTTGAGGTGATTTTTTTGCCTCAGCCTGACTTGCACCATTTCTGGACGCCCATACGCCATTTTCCCCCTACGCCGGCGCTGCCTGGTGTACGTCGTTTTTTTTAACGCACACCAGACAGCGCCGGCGGCTAACGCCGGCTAACGTCATTCAATAAATACGGCGCCCGCATGGCGCTTCAGAATGGCGTTAGCCGGCGCTAATTTTTTGGACGCAAAACTGCATTGGCGCAGTTTTGCGTCAAAAAGTATAAATATGGGCCTGTATGTTAAAGCTGGAAGTCACACAGCTATATCTAGATAGACAACCCATAGTAACGTAGTTAATCCTGATTCCTAAAGTGTCCAACATAGTATATACTAAAGTAATAATACTTTCAAATGTGCGTAATTGTAAATATAACAAAATAGAGTTAAAGAGTTAAAGTGTGGCCAAGCATAAATCACTAAATTATTTTCAATCAATTTATAATCAGAAATTCCTGCTGAAGAAAGTGGTCATTCAGAAGGAGACAGTCCACATGATTTACATATTCATTATACAACTCCAATGATAGTGACAGCCAGTCCAGTCCCACACAGGCTGCAAGTGTGAGTCATACAGCTAAAGAAGGGAGTGAGCACATCACACCAATAGTTACACAAAAAGCTGTAGTGAGGCTACAACAACTGTGGGAAGATATAAAGTTGGCACTCTTCATCCATTCCCAGTTACCAGTTGCAAACGTGTTAATGGAAAATCTACAACTATTTGAAGGGTTAGAACCTTAATGCTAAAGGTTCAGCACCTACAATAGAAACAAATAACAATCAACTATAAACGGGTAACATTAAATAGAAATATTACATTTGGATTACAAACTAATACCCTAGCTGTGAACAAGATGTGCATAAATGACAAATTTGGTAGTTTGACTGATGCAATTAAGACCTTATATATGAAATTTCATAAGGCAAACATTCATCACAGATGTAGGGAGCGCCATACTTCATCTAATATGCATGGCTTAACTCACACAGTCAATCAGCTACACAAGCCACAACCACCTTATCATGCCACATTGTGAGCCTATAAGTGGAAATGGGACACTGCAACGCAGCTTAAGAAAGATGACTCCTACAAGCCACATACGCTGTGCAAACAATGCAGTCAACCCAAATAGCTAGTGGCACTCTAGTTTAAGTGGGAGAAAGTGAGGACCAATCAAGTGTGAGCAGCATCTCAGCCACAGACAGACTCAGCCTGAATCGAAGCAGGAGTTATAGGGCCTAATTACGAGTGTGACTGTCCTTGGAACTCAACACTCGCGGAGGCTGTCAGAGTCGTACCGCCACATTACGAGGTTGACAGGAAGACACGCCAACCTATTGCCATCTCCATGGGGATCGGAGATCCCAACAGGCTGACGAAGGTGCAGGTTGCAATCAGCCAGGGCATCGCTGGAAGCATCACTGCCCTGCTGATTACAATCTGGTACTCTGCCAGCTTTTCATGGCAGGTTCAATGCAATTAAAAGGCTGCCAGATAACAGGTGCAGGGGTCCCCCTGCCTAGTACCCTTGTAATGCTCACTGTCTGCTGTGCAGACAGTGTGCATTACGAGGGTGCTGGTGTCCCCTGCAGGTGGCAGTATTGCCGCTGGCTCGATTAGAGCCAGCAACAATACTGCTGCCACTTTCTCGCTGGTCTGGGTTTCCGCCGGTCAGCCCAGTGGGAAAGTCTTAATGAGGCCTGCGGGGAGGTAGCAAGAACAGTGGCAACCATCCGATTGGGAGTCTGGCAGACAGGTGTTCCAGTCCACCAAATTCATAATCAGACCCATGGTGGGGCTGGGTAAAATGTTTCACCAAAGACATCTTTTTGCTGCAAACCCAAGCTTTAAAATAGTGTTGACTGTAATTTACTTTTAGTTTGTTCTTTTTCCTCATCAGACTAAGTTTCTGACAGTGTCACAACTAGGCCTGGGCAGAAAACTCTTCTCCGCATGCAGAGTTTTCAGTATTTGAGCACATAGAGCTACACAGATTGGTGCGGAGTTCCCAAATTCCACCATCCGGCGCGGAGCGGAGTTAATTCTCACATGCATGATTTGTTTTTTGGCGCTCGTGAGTGCCACAATACTTTCGGGAGCTAGCGAGTGTGCAAGAGACTTTGCATTCATTCGCACTGCTTCCGGCCACATGTGTGAGACTTCACATTTGATCCTGCTGCTTCTGGCCACACGCTTGAGACTTCAGGTTCACGCCCTTTCCGGCCACTATGGTTGCCAAAGCAGTCCTGCTTGCTAGCTTGAATGCACCCGGAGTATATTTTCTACTCTCTAGTCAAAAAGAGATTTTAGAGTGAATTTTCTTCTCCAATGGTCTCTCCAAGTTGTTTTTTAGTGTGATAAGCCGTTTTGCTTTCAAACAGGAAGGAATTACCTCAGAGCCTTCAGCTTACTGTTCCTGTCCAGCAGGCTCCTCTTAGTGCTTTATCCATCTCCTGGTCACTTTTCACTAGGATTTCAAAGTAGAAGGATCACTCTTTTTGTTTCCTGGATATACCTTTGGATTTAAAGACCTTGTTTTTGTGAAATCACTTAACTAATTAAAAAAACTATTGTATAAGGGTGTTTGTTTACTTGAGCCTGCATCAATATTTCATTGTACTTTAATGTGATTTTTAAAATGTATTGTGGTGGGTGGCCTAGAGTATGGGCCTAATTATTTATTTTGCATTTTACTGATTTCTCATCTTTTGTGAAGGAACATTGTTGCACAGCTCTGTACGCTTTTTGCATGTTTGTAACATTTGCAATATTATTTCACTATGGGGCCTAGATTTCCAAAGGGCTATCTAGCCAGTAGGCCCAGTACTAGTAGTCATCAGTGCATCACATAAATGTTTAATTGGTACATGTTTTTAAAACTTCATTTAGGGCAGGGATAGCATTGAATTGAATTAAAATGTTGGCTATTGTTTGCATTTCATTTTTTGTAAAAAAAAGGTGTATATGTTGTGGGGTAATATATGATAGCATAGGAGGATGTGTGCTGCGAAATTTGTATAGCTCAGTTAATTTTGTTGCCTAACCATATCTGGCAGACATTTTGTACATCCAGCCAGTGTGCCTTTGCCACAGGCTTGCATACGATCTTTGTTGGCTAAGCTTCCTTGTTCCTTGTTGCCTGACCATGTGGCTGTCACACATTTTGTGCATTCAGCCAGTGTGCCTTTGCCACAGGCTTGCATATGATCTTTGTTTGCTATGCTTCCTTGCTCCTTGTTGTTGTTTGACTATGTGGCTGGCAGCCATTGTGTGCCTACAGCCAGTGTGTCTTTGCCATAGGCTTGCATAAAAACCTCGACAATTATTGATCGTTTGTTTAATTTAAGTTTGTATTTCAATTTGTATTCACATTTTTAATTTAATTTTTAATTTTAATTGTATTTATTTATTCAAATTTCTTTTGTATTTTAATTGTTATGAAATTTTTACAGTTTTTGTTTACGATTTTTTCAACTTTTGAATTTTTTATTATTTCAATGTACAGTATTTAACTCTGCATTTTACCTTGATCCATCCATCCATTCCTCCATCCATTCATCCATCAACCATAGGCGCACAGCCACTCTACAGCCTTTGGTTAGTTTAGGTGTATAATAATTCCATGTCCTCCTAGACACCCTGGCTGCAGTGCACTGCAGACACATCAGCAGCATAATTCATTTTTTTAATGATTATTCCATGTCCCCTTGGCCACCTTGCTGCCATAGGTTTTTTAAGGATTGTTTCATCTACTCATACATCTCTCTCTCACTATCACAGGTGTCTGCTTTAAAACAGATGGAGTAAAAGCAAAGAGCTATATCTGGATGTTGTGTTGCCTGATTTGAAATTAAATCTTATGGTTTAAAGGTGTGGATTGACTTTGTTTCATTAAATTGGTATTTATTACATAACAAACCAACCACACTAATATTGCATTTGTTTTTTCAACCTGCAACAATGCCACATTTCACTAACTACATGTTTTTCTTGCTTGGTTGCTTTTAGGTGCACAAAATAAGAGACGTCACATCACCCGCAGTACTGCAAGGAGAAAGTCTGTACAGTTATTTCAGTCCTCCAATCGCTTCTGCTTATGCAGCTTAGTGCCACTGCCAGCTGAGAGCTTTACGATGGCTCCAAAGAAAGCTGCTCCAAGAGAAAATGATCAGTGAGAAGTAGCTTTCTACCAGTGGCGTGCCGACCAGAACTTTTTTCAGTAGAGTTGTGCCTGCCACACCGTCCTCCAGGGAGGTACCTCATAGCAGCACTCCTGCATCTACAGCACCATGCCAACCTAAACCCAAGACCATGTCTGTCAGTGAGGCAGCCACTGCAATCAAGGTGACGCCGATGAGTAGTGACGCTGAGTTTGATTTCTCCCTTGCACAAAGTAGTACCCAATCATTTTAGGAAACCGAGCAAAGTGGACAGCAGCAATAGTAGATCTTCACAAAATTGGAGCAGAACAGGTCGAGCTTCCTGCCAAGAAAGAATCTCTTCTTTCAGAATTACTGGCTCCCAGATCTCCAGTAAGAAAAGGGAATGGTACTACTCTACCATATTCTCCGCACACTACTTCTGATGTCAATGATAGGTACATGAAGTGGACCACAGCAGAATCAGGGAGATGCCAGGAGAGGGAAGGGAAAATAAAAGTTCCAGAAATCCTTAGAATCATGACGAGCCAGTCATTGTGGAAGCTGGCAAAGAGGATTCCAACATTATTATCCAATCTGCTATGAGGAATATGGCACAGGCAGCACAGCCACCTCCCATATTTGTAAGGCCCCAGCAGAGACCTGCACCAACCCTGTACCCCAGTAGAAGTATGCACTGCATAGAGACAAGTGACACTCAGAAGTCCAGTAAGAAAGTATTTCACCCCAGTTTGGGACTTTTATGAGTAACAAGCAGGAAGGGAACATTGCAATGTACTCTACTTGCCATACAAGTGTTCACCGAGGTAACCCTAGTTCACATTATGGTTCTGGAGGCCAGACAACCCATATGGAAAAAGATAATGGAATCCGGTGGGAGGCGCACCTTAAAAAAACCTGCTGAATGTGGTTGTGGTGGTGAATGTAAGGAGAGCCAGGAAACATGAGCTACAACTGGTCAAATCATGGCTCACGCAAAGCAGCCCTGTCCCTAGCAATGCGCCAGAATTACCCACCTCAGTAACCTCACATTGGCACAGGAAGACTCATAGGGCCTGATTAAAACATTGGAGGACGGTGTTAATCCGTCCCAAATGTGTCAGATATCCTGCCCACCGTATTACGAGTTCCATAGGATATAATGGACTCGTAATACGGTAGGTGGTATATCCGTCACATTTGGGACGGATTAACACCGTCCTCCAATGTTGTAATCAGGCCCATAGTCATTTGGAGTCACCACGGCATACAGTGACTGCACCATGACACACATTGTGTCTACCACCACCTTCTTCGTGAAAGTCGCCTGTATCAGTGGCCCCAGAAAAGAAGAAAATGCAGGACACTGTTACGGGCAAGTTTAGGCAGAAGGGCGCTACGACAGCAACTACCCAATGACACATTTTTACAATGGGAAGCTGGCAAAAATGTTAACAATGGGCCACCTCCCTTTTTCTTTTGTGGGAGGAATGGGATTCTTAGAATTTGTGGCAGCCAAGAAATGAAAGGTTCCAAGTTAGATCTATTTTGCCAGAGTTGCTGTTCAACCGCTACATCACGATATGCTGCAATTGGTTGAACAAGCTTTGCAGCAAAGTGTTGTCCACACTATCCACCTGACAACAGACATGTGGACCAGTTGTCAGGCTACTGATTATAAGTGCATCACTGTAAACTGGATCTCTTTTCCAGGGGTAAATAAAAGCTATCTACATTTCTTGGGCCTGCAGACATTTTTAAGAGTGTTCAACAGCATGCAACAGTAGCCAAGTTTGCTATGAGAAATCACATACAGCTGCAAACATCTCGGATGAATTTGATAGCAAATTGCCTTAATAGTTGCAACCCAAAGGTCTCAGAATTGGAGGTGTTGCCACAGACAATGGCAGCAACGTAGTCAAGGCCATGGCAGAGGGTGGCTATTTCAGGGCCCAGTGTTTGACATACTGCATCAATCTGGTTGTGCGAAACTTTCTAAAAAAATAAGACATAGTCAGCAACATACTGACCATCTGCAGATTAATCTGCACTCATTTCAGCCATTCTTTTAAAGACAGGAAGCAGTTGTGGATTATTCAGTGTGCTAACAGAGTACCAGTTAAAGTCCTGTTACAGAAGGTGCCTACATGTTAGAACTCAAACTCTTATATGTTGCAATGTCTGTTTGAGCAGTACACACAGATCAATGACTGTCATTCAAAGAGGAGGGGATGCAAATGGGAAAGCTATGACCATGGATGCAGATGAATGGGGCCTAGTCAAATGCCTTACACAGATGCTGCTCCCTTTTGAGGTTTTCATGCTGGAAGTTACAAGGAGGACAGTATGATGGGCCAAGTTATCCCGTTGTTGCATCTGCTACAGGAGCAGCTAAAGAAGGTGTCTGAAAGGTACACACTTGGAGGTGTGAGTGAAAACGCAGAACTGCGTGCCTTAGTTGAGAGCCTAAGCTCTCGCTTGACTTGTAATACAAGACTGCAAAATGATATTATCTCATCCAAAGAGTATATCTGTGCCACCCTACTTGATCCCTGCTACAAAAAGATTCTTCACACTTTCATTCCTATTTTTGAAGGGGATGTTTCAAAATACAAGAGGTGGATTTTTGAGCAAGTCAGAGAACTGGAAGAAGAATGGTTGGAACTTAAAGTCCCACTCCACAGTTCTGGGGTGGCACCTTCAGTTTCCACAGATGGCAGTCTTATCTCACAGCAGCCAACACCAGCAACAAGAACGCCAGCAACAACAGCATCAGAAAAATTTGACCCAGCCTCTATATTGACTTGGTTTCAAATGGCATGTCTTTAGTCAAGTTCAGAGGCAAAGACAAAAAAGGTCGAGCAAGTGGCAGCACCAATGACACTTCAGAGGATGTTCCAGGAGTATCTGCATGATATAATAGAGATGTATGTGGATCAAAACCCAATGGTTATTGCCATGGAAAGATGTGCCAATGGCAGAGCTCAGCAGGCTGGCAATAAAGTATCTGAACTGTTCTATAACCAGTGTGTATGCTAAATGTGTGTTCAGTGCAGCCAGTGCAGCTGTTACCGTGAGAAGGACCAGTCTCTTCCCTCAAAATATAGAGAGATTAACCATGATCAAAATGAACCATTATTTTATACCACCTGATTACACCATTCCTGAAACACCACAGGAGGAGGAAGAGGATGATTGGTCAGAATCAAGTTGTTTGCTGACCAACTTCTGGGTGAACCACCTGAGGTTGAGAATGAACTCTACTTTCCAGATTGAGTATGCCAGTACCACCTTAGAACTTTGTTAATTATTTATTGTTGAACTTCTATCTTTCTTTCTTAACTTAATAACTAGTGGAGCATTATGCTTGTCTGATATTTGTGCTGCCCCACCATTTGTTTGTCACATATATTGCTGAATTGGAGTTGGACCTGTGTGCTGTGAAGAAGCACCCACACTCCCTTCAGGACATTGGAGGCAATGCCTGCCTTCTGCAAATGCCATTGTCTATCTTTTTTTACATCGCCTAGCAGGGCTGCCCCAGAAGATAATTGATTAAGAGTGTCAATGCCAAATTCTAATGTGTTGCTTCCATCAAACAGGAGATAATGTTTTTATCAACCACTGAGCTTGGATTGGAAGAGGTAACTACTAACGATTGCACCAATGAGTTGTGATATACTGAGTGATTGTGAGTGTTGATAGTTGATGTATGTGGTGGCTGACAGTGATGAAGGAAGTTCAACATATTTGCGGGGTTCACTCCTTTTTTCTGGTTCCACAGAGACCAGACCAGTCACTTTAGCTACCAAACACAAATCTATACAAAATTCTCCAAATCTGTTTCTCTAGTTGTTCTTCAATAGCAGTGCACTAAACAGGTCTACCTCACTCGGTTTGAGACTGAGAGTTACTCAGATTCAGGAGGAGGAGGATGGGAGGACTCAGGGCGGGACTACCTCAACAGCTAGAAGGAGAAAGTTATTGACTTTAAAGAGAAACCATGATGATGGTGAAGACTGAGGCCTAGTATTCACTCAGCTCTGTGGACTGGAGAGAGGTGAATTCATTTGGGAAGTGCTGATGAGTGTGTGTTTGCTGCATTGCTGGCACAAACATAAAACTCCTCTTTATGTTCATGCTCTGGTTCTGAGATTTCTTGGTACACTCCTGACTCCTCATGAAGCTTACCTTGCTTCACTTTGTCCTTCTCCTTTACTCTATAATACCATTACTGTTTTTCAATATGCATGCCTTCTCCTAGTCTTCTTCCGCATGGTAAAAACTTGGTGAAAGCTCAACACTCCAACTTTAGGTTCAGCCAGGAACCCAAGAGTGATGGACATTCCATGAAGAATGGAGATGTACTGCCCAATTTGTCAATACAGTATAATTTTCCTTTTAACAATCATAATTTTTGGAACTGGATGGGTTAACTTCAATCCTCCGTCATTTGTATTTTGCAAACCTAGAAGACATAACATTTAAATATACACTATTGTGTATCTCTCTGCGGCAGAGGGACTCTTTGGAATGCATTTAACTGAACTGTGTCATACTTATCCCTTCATCATTTCCTTCTACAACAGACTAATGATGGTGTGCTGCTCAGTGCCCTGATCAATATTGTTGTGGTTTCTTTTGTGTAGTGTTTGTCTTTGTCACACCTTTCCCATCCATCCATTGACCCTCTTCCCACGGGCCGGTAAATTTATTGAGATGTGATTTAATTTTACACTATAAATGGATCACACACTTGCTGGGGTGGGTGTGGTGAAAGTGACAACAACTCGCTGCCTGACCTTCTATCACCTGAGTAACATTCCACACCAGCCCTATCAACATCATCATTAAGTCCTTGTGTTGTGTGTTGCATTAATGCTTACCCTTGTCCAACCACTGACTCTGAGCCCACTTCTCCTGACTCAAGGGTTTCATTTCCTAAGTTTATTTTTCATTAAATACTAGCTCCCCATTGCTCAGAAGAAGTTGATATTGCTAGTTTGTATTATCATATCAGGTTTTCTTTGTTGTGTGTCAAATACTGTCATTGTGGTAGTCTGGTCTCAGTCTTCTTAAAGTTATGATATAATATATGACCCAGTACCTCTCAGTTTTCTTTCAATTTGGTTGGCAGTGGCAGGTAACCCTTTGATTAATCCTGCAGTTGAAGTTTGCAAATGTGGGAGTGGCACCTTGTGTCCTTCCTATTAGTGCACTAGCCTGCTACTACTACTACCACCTCCTTAAGATACAATGCCACCCGAGGAAAACCCTGTAATAAGAAGACTGTGGTATCAGCCCTCACTTCATCTATTCAGGTAAGATAAGAACTATGGATTGAGGTGAACTTGTTTAGTTGTTAATTAACTTTTACTGAAGAAGTTTGTGTGTATCTAGATTTTGTATGCAAAATAGGCAGTGGTAATCCTCCCCTAGTGGTCAATATATTTACAGAGGGCAGTTGAGCAAGGGTATAAGTAAATGACATATACTTTTTTAAGCAGATGTTTTAAAAAAAAGGCTACACTAAAAGACAGCATTGCAAACTAAAATGCCAAACTAAACATTTGAGGTACTAATGAAGTAAAATAAAGTATCCCTTTTTATTTTTTTACAAACAGAAAACCCACCCTTTCCACCCACAACAGGCCCATCCCTCTCTCCAAACAAATGATCCTGTCCCCAAAAGTCCAATGGAAGTCCACAACAAAAGAAACAAAAGTCTGCAACGAAAGTCCAAAGAAAAAGTCCAAAAGGCAATACAACCTGGCCCCACTCCCTTCCCACCCTCTCTACCTACAAGTCCTCACAAAAACAAGTACCCACCAATAAAAAATAAAATAAAAAAAGGGCTAGAAGAGAGCATTGTTGATTTGGGTCCAGAGCTAGTCTAGGCTCCACTCTATCCTGTCCAGCTGGCTCTCCACTCGCCTCTCCACGTAGTCCAGCCCCTGCAGCAGCAATGTCCTCTTAGTGTCAGAGTGGGAGGGGGCGGCAGTAGTTCCAGTCTGAGCCCCTGAAAGCTAATAGTACGGAGGCTGGAGAATGGGGCTGGCTTGCTGAACTGGGGCCCGGGTCAGAGGCAGTTACTTTCAGCTCTTCATCTTCCAGGCCTACAAGCCACCAGTATTCGGACTGAATGGTCTCCAGCCTCTTTCGCCACAGACGTGTTGACATCTCCTGTGTGGTTGGTGGTGCTGGTGGACCAACAGGAGAAAAACAAAAAGAAAAAAGACAATTGTAAACAACGCTCTGTGTAAACACTTGTTTAAAAATAAAAAGTGGGTGGCAAAGTACCAGTACAGTTCTGGTCCCCTAGGGCCATTGTAATTTAATGTGATTATGATTAGAGGAGCCATAGGGTCAATTTTATTTTTACCAACACATGCCTCGCATAAAAAGCACTGACTGGCAGAAAATAATTAAGGCAGTCTAATATCAGATTTAAAAAAACAATGATTTGATTTTTTTTTCTTTTAAAGGCTTCTCTAGTAACAAAACATGCACTTTGAGTTGCAAAATAACAATAAATTACTTGTAATTTATGAGTAAGGCATTATACACTATGGAGTATAAGTTGTTGTGCTAAATTAATGGAGGCATGCTAGCCAGCGCTTCAAATACTTTGCTTCTGGTTGCAGCTGGGGCAGCTGTAGTTGACAGTTATCTATCTTTAATTCCAATTGCCCTGCTCTTCTCCAAATGCCTTTCACTTTTTACCCTGACTCCAAAGTGGCAGATGATTAATAAATAAGATAGTACATGACACATATCACAAATAAAATGTGCATATTATTATCCTGTCTGCTGTAAGTACACAGTGAGGGACATGATGCACTGGGAAAGCAATGGGCTATATAGATTGTATTTGGCATGTTCATCACAGAGTATTCCTCACGCCAAACTTGTAATTAAAATCAGGCACCTAGTCCCACTTTACCCACTGGCATTTCCTACCACCACAAATTATTTCCAACAAATGTATTCACTGGGCAGTAAGGAAAGGACATTTTACTTACTCTACTGCAGGATAAGGTAGAGGGATTAGGTGGGTAGGTAAAGATTTTGCAATAGAAGAGAGGAGTGTCACTGATCATCGATTTGTCATGTGCCTAAGCTTTGGCTTATTCAGTCAATGTAATGGACTAAAGTCTAAAGACAAAAATCTGAACAGGCATAAAATAAATCTGTCATGGGGAACCATGAAATATATTTTGGAACAACTTCACAGGGCCTTACAAATGTGGTACATGCCAAGGATGGATTTTTGTTTTAATTTGTATAGGCTGGAATGGAAAAACGCAGGAAAGAATAAAGGAGTGCAGTACTAAGAGGACACTGAGTGGGCGAAGGGAAACACACCTTGTGTGTTCAGTTTTCTATGCATTGAAAACTTTGCAAATGCAGCATTAACTGAAGTAGAGGCACATTGCACAGCCAACACTGTAGTCACAAATTGAACCATACTGCATATCAGTCATAGGTGGTGAAATGCAATGGGCAGGGAGGGATTTCATTAATGATGATGGGTGGGGTTCATATCTGCCTCACTTAACAAATACAGTGAGGCAAGGGATTAGAACAAAAATTTAAATACCCCCCACTTTGACCCATAGCTTTGATAACTGTAAAACAAAGTAAGCAAAGTAGGTGAGCAGCATGCCCCTCACCAGAAGAGTTCCCTTGTTTATTCATCCAAGCAATTATTCAAGCATCCTTTCTTTCTTCTTAATATATTCAGCCATACCCGCTATGACTTAAGCTTTACGTTCTCTAATCCAGTCTTTCACCAACATTTCCAATCCATTATCCATCTATTCAGTACCCACACTTTCTTTCAATCATCCTTTCACCCATCCATCCATTTAACCAATACTCACCCATTTATCCTTTCACCCACCCACATATCCTTTCCTTCAACTCATTTCACCCATTCTCTCTTTTAACCTTGTGTCCTTTCCCATTTCCATCAAGCCATTATTGTTAGCATACATTATGTGAGTGTTTTCTGAGTTGCAGATAGAAGAGGTCATAACTCAATCACCGCTGTCGCTGGTGAAGCAGGAGGTTCACCATCACGAGTCACAAAGTCGACCTTGTAGTATAATAGTAGTTGCCAATACGCAAGCAATGTGAATTACCACCACCCATCCCTGCCGCCGCTTCTCCTCCTCCAACTTACTCTCCTGCAGTGGCACTTAAGCCCGACAGCACTGGTGGTCGGTGTGGCTTGAAAATAATATTTAATATTTTTTAGATGCCAGATGTGCCTCCTCTTAACAATGTCAGAAAAGCTTGGTAGTCAAGCCACCCAAAAACTTTTCATAATGGAGGGGCAGAGCTGTAGCCAAGGATGATGATGGCTCTGAATCATTGAAACATAATGAAGGGGTTGAATAATAATGGTCATTGAAAGACATATGGTGTTGGTTGGCAAATGCAATGGTACCTCATACTTTCCAGCCATTCTTCACTGTCATGGGAACTGCTGGTATACTGAATTACACAGCACAATATTGGGGTGGTGGGGGTAGTCCATGACCATGGCCACTCTCTCATTACCTGTTATAGTATGAGCAAGAAAAAGAAAGCCTTCTCAAGCAACATACATGGTGAATATTATTTATAATAATAATAGCTTACTTGGGTCTGCAATCTTCTCAGTGACCGAAGTGTAACAAAAATCTGTTCTTAATTTTACAGTACCACAAGACATATAGGGGAGAGGGAAATATTACCAACAAAGCAGAAGAAATCTACAGACTAGTAGGCCTGGGAGGAACTCTGCAAAGTGCCCAAAAAACTCAGCTGCACTAAGTGGAGTTCCAAGAACCGCAGAGTTTGGGTAAGTCGAGCTGTTCAAGCTGATTTTCAGCACCAGGGGGTTCTCCCACATTGTAAAATCAGTGCGAGTGTCATCATGTGGAGCACCAGCAGCCACTCAAGTAGATTTTCTACTCAAGTGTTTGCTTCCTCAATGTGAGCAGCAGCTTTGTCAACGGTTGCAGTAGTGACCTGCGTGACCACCCACATTCAGAAATCTCGCTCGTGCTTGCCAACATCCCGATTTCTCTTGCTCAGTATGAGATGTTGGTAATGTTGGTAAAACTCCACTCTGCAGCATTTCACTGAGATTTTGGGAACTTAGCGCAGAAGGCGGACCGCGGAGTGGGGAAACCTCTGTGAACTACAGACTAGTAGAGACTGGAAAAAGTCAGCTACCAAAAACAAAGTGAAATAAGGAAAAAAATAAAGCAGGGATAACAGGAATTAAGCTAAACTTGCATAGGGGAGTTGGAAAAAGGAGACAGTATAAAAAAATAACAAGGTAAAATTAAAAGTAGTATAACAATGGGCAGAGGTAAAACTTTGGGAAATAGTGATAATAAATAATAGGACTTACTGAGATAAGCAAAGCCCTCAGCAGTGGCACTGGTGGTTGGCACCTCCTCACTAGCTCTTCTTGCACCCGCCTCTGTGCTGCCCCTCTTCTTGGCCTTGGGTGCTGAAGTAAGAAACAAAGAAGATAAAACAAATAGACTAGTTGTACAGTTAATCTCCACAAAATTATTATAACAGACAAACACACTAACATTGTTCTTAGCTAAATCAGATCGCCTATGGTACTAGTACCGACTATCATTGAGTTGGCCACACTTAATCCTAAAATCCCTACTCTAAATTTCCTTAATAAAACTAATTCACTATGGTGACAGGAGGACTCCAATGGCTTCTTAAGTAATCAGCCAAAATGAGCATTGATGAGGACGATTAGGTAGCGCCAAGCATCTGCCTAGCTCAAACTGGATCATGTAATGATATTCTTAATGTACACTAAAGGTAACTTACCTCTGAGTGTGAGCAGCATGCTATTTAGAAAAAAAAGTTAGCATTGTAGAACACAAACACAACAAATAATTAATACTCATCGAGCCTTGGAATCGTGACGCCTAGCAGGTCGATAAGGTCCTGCGCCCGGTCCAGGATATCACACCCTCTCCAAACTCAGCTAAAGCTCCCGCAGTGGGTATTCGCTGCCAGGCCCGCTGCCTGCTGCCAGCATAGAGGGGGGTGGTGCTGCAGTAAAAAAATACAGTGCTGCCACCTGCATCTCACAAAATATTGCCCATGGCTGCACTCCTCAGCAGAGCTGCCGTCCGCAAGGTAGGCAGCTGCTGCTGCTGGCTGTTTGAGAGGGCTCCGTGCCACCATTCCCCTGGTCGCCCTGCTCTGCCATGGCACTGGGTGGGGTTAAGAAAAGAAATAGGAAAAGTAAGGAAGGAAGAAATAAGGATGTAAAGTGAAAATAAACAAAAAATTTACAAAGTCACAAAGAGACAAAATTGTTTAAAAAAAACATAAAATACACAGTCTCAAAAACACACTAATACAATAAATAAAAACAAGGGGTAGCTTGATTAGGAGGGCAGAAGATTGAAAAGATTAAGAAGGGATTACAAAACAGGCCCAGCACCATGAACAGAGTAAGAAAAGAAGATGGTCGCGCCCATACGAGCTGCATAATGCAGTTAGCGTGTGATTTTGAACGCAAGGGTGTACTCTGCGTTGTGTTTGACATAAAATGCAACATGAACAGTTGTGCAGGGAATCTCATCCCGCTCGCTAAACTTGCGTAGAGCAGTAGAGTTTTTTAACTATTTTGTGGAGTTGCATGACTCCACGAACTCCTTCCAGGCCTAGTTTCAGCCAAAACTTTACAGGTAGCTATACTGTGCAAAATAGCACATGTTGTTACAATTTTACAGCTTCTCTCAGGAAATATTGTAGGGCACCACAACTCTTTATGCAAACATCCAAAACAACTTTTTAGTAATCCAAAGATATGTTCAATGACGCCTGTGATTTTAGAGTGTGCCACATTGTACCAATGTTCATTAGATGTTGTGGGGACAGATATAGTATCATAATCCATGGAAGTCAGACATAAGCACTATCACCTAGAAGGAAATAAAACTTATTTAGCTACAGGATTAAAGTGACATTTAAGGTATGTGTATTTACCCCATAAATATCCATCATCAAAATCTTCTTTGTAGCCTTGTGTAAATGTCACTCTGGTAGAAAATAAAAGAGTTGTGGATGATCGCTGGGAATCGGGCAACAATATCTGCAATTACATTTTTTTGTATCACACAATACATAGCTGTTCAGGGCATGGACATTTTTGAAATTCCCGAAGAAATGGTCTATGTCAGGTGGTGTCCATGTAGGCAAATGTGTACCATCTCTTCATCCAGTGATATGAGGAAAATTGGCAATCATATCAAGTTTAATGTTGGTATTGTGCAGTTCCTGTGCATTTCTAAGGAAATATATATAGTTCTGCATGCCTATTAACATTGCATCTAGAAATGTGTGAAAAAAGCGAGAAAGGGAACCCTGTGGCACACAACCAGCTGCATCAGTAACTAGCTACTAGAGGCTAAGAAATGCAAACTATATAACACCTGCACATGGGTGGGGATGGAATTACTGCACAAGGTGCTCTTCTCAAACTGAGGCTTTAACTCAGCTCCAGGATAACAACACAACTTAGCTGATACTATTCAAATATCTCTTCGTCAGTTTGCTCAAAAAGGGTAAACTTCAGTCTAAAATCTTCTCCTTTCTTCTACTTCCATCTCTGAAACCTAGCCAGAATACACATTCTATGTTTCATCACATGCAGAGCAGCTACTTTGGAAGCCTTAGATGCATTCTGGGGTAACTTTTATAGTTTTCACACATTTACCACCTGGTTTGAGTTAGTGGTAATTTGCATGTGTAGAATTGGCATTTTATGGGTTCACCATGTGGGGTGCATAGTATTTGAGAGTACATTTATTTTGTTAGTTCTCTAGCAGGGCAAGCTAAGCAACAGCAGATACAACTTTGTTCAACATCATTTAAAATGTGTGGCTGGAATTACCTTAATAGTCTAGGCCAGGCTTCTCCTACGAGTAGCTTGTGAGCTACTGGTAGCTCTCCAGCTGTATGTGAGCTCTCCTGTGTGCAGCTCAGTCTACCAAATAAGATATGTTAGAAGATGGGTCTCTAGTTGGCAGTGGTATGCACCCTCTCTAAGTAGGGACCACAATCCTAGTTAGGGTAACTTGCAACACAACCTAAATTATCCTGTGCTCACGCTTTGGGAGCTTGGCATAGAGCAGGCAGGCTTCATGTAGAAGGTAAAGTGTAACGTGTTTGGCCAATAAATCATACAGTAACACAGTATAAACACCACAAAGAGACTCCACACCAGGTTAGACTAATAGAGAATATTTATCGGAGTAAAACAGGACCACAACAACAAACATTCATCCAGTGGAATTCAAGTTACACATTTTTGAAGATTAAATGTGAAAACAGTGCTTAGAAGTCACTAGCAGTCAAAAGGTTACTTGAGGTCATGATGGACCAGTGTAAATCCAAAATCCAGACCGGCCGCGATGGCGGGTAGGCCAGCTACAAGAGAGACCAGGCAGGGTCCACTGAAACAGTAGTTTTGGTGGAGCAAAGTGTTGACACTGAGGGTACGAAATTTCAGTATTTTCTTTGCAGTTGGGTCACTGCGTTGTCAGGCTCCGTGAAAGGGAATGCAGTACAGAGCATCATCTGGGAGCCACGCAGGCTGTGTATCCACTGTCGTTGGGCAGTCACTGCATCGCCATTGGAGAGTGATGCCCAATTTTTCTTCTGTACGGGGGGTGGCACATGGCTTTTTGCAGAAGGCAGCTCCAGAATCCACTTCTGAGGCCCTCCTCAGGCAAGGGTAAGACTCACAGGAGGCAGAGTCCAGCAGTGCCAGTAGAGTTGCAGGCAGTCTTTGATGTCCCTGAGACTGCAAGCGAACAGGGGGCAAGCTAGTAAGCCCTTCGTAATCACTCTGGTGGGAAGGCAGAGTACTTCCAGCAGGGTCAGACAGCAGCAGGGACACAAGCAGAAAAGCTGTCCTTCTAGAAAAGCAGTCCAGTTGAGTTCTTTGGGGAGCGCAGCAGTTCTTCTCACAGAGTTCCAGTTCCAGGTCCAGAAGTGTTCATTTTGAGGGGATCAGAGACCCAGTACTTATACCCCAAACTGTCTTTGAAGTGAAGAAGACTTCAAAGAGGTGATTCCCTTCCAGCCCAGTCCTGTGACACCAGGCTATCTGTGGGAGGTTATCAGTCCTTTTTGTGGGGGTCAGGCCACTATCATTTAAAGTGTTAATGTGAGCCCTTCCACATTTCCTGTCCAGGAAGACCCATCAATATACAGATGAATACAGATGCAGTTGAGTGTCCTGTGTTTGTGGCTGTATGGATGGAATGCACACATGTAGCTGACACCCAGCCCAGTCTAGACATGTATTGGAGACTGGCTGTAAAGCACACAAAGTACACAGAGCAGGGAGAGCAGAGAAATTCCTATTTTCTAAAAGTGGAATTATTAAAATAGTAATGTTAAATCTAACTTTACAAGTAAAGAGGATTTATCATTATCATTACAAAGATATGAAACATGATGCAACTACTCCTTTATGATCAGGGATTACAGATTAAAAGTATATTAAAAATTACTAATGCTGGCCTATGAGAGGAGCAGGTCTCGCAATAGTGAAAAACGACTTTGGGAGTTCTTCACTACCAGGACATGTTAAACTGAAATTTACATGTCCTGCTTTTTAAATACACTGCACCCTGTCCTGTGGTCACTTAGGGCCTACCTTAACTATGACATATTTAATAAAAGGGGAGTAAAACTTGACATACAGGCCCTGCAATGGCAGGCCTGAGACATGGTTAGGGTGCAATCTTATGTGGGTGTTACGATCAGTGCTGCAGGCCCACTAGTAGCATTTAATTTACAGGCCGTGGGCAAAGGCAGTGCATTTTACTAGGGAAGTATAAGTGAATTAACTATGTCAATTGGGTAAGAGCAAATATTACCGTGTTTAGGGGAGAGAGCACAAGTACTTTAGCACTAGCCAGCAGTGGTAAAGTGTTCAGAGTCTTAAAACCAGCAAAAGCAAGAGCACAAAAATTGAGGGAGGCAGGTAAAAAGCTGGGGGAGGACCACCCTAAGGCTGTCAGGTCTAACAAGAACCTTTTGCCTGGTTGAAATGATATATGTATTAAACTGAATAGCATGTATTTGGGATCAAAACATATGTAGTTATAGAACACATAAACTGATGTTTTGAGAAAAAAGAGATTTAAAAAAATATTTAAAGCTGATATTTGAGCTATAAATCATTTGCCATTCAGAAGACTATTACTAAAATCATTAGCTTGGTAACAGGGGAATTGCAGCTATGCCTGTCATGTATTACTTATGTAGAAGCATTTCAAGTTGATACCACATGTTTACACTATCTCGGGCAACCATCCTGATGCACTGAGGTGGTTACTGCTGGTGATTTTGCTTACGGTGGCTATTACTGTAACCTTGTTTGACCTGGTCACTACTTCAAGACTAATAATAGTAGCTCAAGATGATTTTCATTGAACATAGGAAGCTCTTTTTGCAGAAAAGGAGATCCCTTATATAGGCTGAACATGGAGATTCAAAGGAACTTACCAAGTACAGACACACAGAACCCCTTCTTGCAGGAAACAGCTAATATAGCTTTAGGCAAACACCATTTTAAGCTTTTTTTATACCTCTTCCGAAGCTGGTTGATGACTGACATCACTAGACTAGTAGGGAACAGGAAAGTTACTGCAACGGTCAAGTATAATTTAAGTATTGGCATCAGCTACTCCCTTTTCAGATAGTAAAACATCTGCTGCTTGACATATTTATTTGAAATTCAAGACTCAAAAAACATTTGATTCCAAAATTGTAACTTTTACTAAAACAATCTTAATCAAATACAAAAAGATCCTAATTTAAATAGTGAGTAGTGTTGGCCAGTAGCATACACTGTATTGGAAGGTGTTTCTTTTATCTATGTGAACATGGGGTCAGAGGATTACAACCCCAGTATATTATACTTAGTGCTGTGTTTTTTATTTTATGGGAAAACATAAGTGTTTAATCTGAGATAAGGGGACCAAAGATATGGTATCAGACGTAAAATAAAATCTAGGATCATCAGCTTTGCCTATAGACGGTTCGACATTACCACAATGAACAAAATGGGGATAAGTAATCACTGTGATATGTTGCAATTAAACAAGTACAATTGAACAAAACAGGAGGAAATAGGATAAAGAAACCAAGGAAGCTTGAGTTTCACTTAATATTCCAGACGAACATGTTACATGTTTATGAACACTGGTTAGATGCTGAGATGCACATCCATATTTACTATCAATACAGGACATTAAGAACATTGCATTTACTCATTGGAGGCTCCTAGTGTAACTTCCACTGCTGCAAGCTTACATAAAAGTATTTTAAACGAAAATCAGGTAAGCATGAAATGGCCCAAGAAAAGGCTAGATAGTAAAGAACAGAGAAATTAACTGATTACATCTGAAGACTACTAGAAACTACTGGCCACTAAGGTCAAATGGAAACAATATGGAGACATTGATAACATGGCATTATAAGACAATCTATGAATAATGCTAGTTGGATAAAAACGTCAAAAGAAGGATGTAGCCCTATAATCTCACAGATGTACATTTTTTGCCTGTTTTTTGTAATAATGGTTGAATTTCATGCAGGCAAGTTGTCAGGAGTGCTACTATTTCACCCCTTCGGGGAACTGACAGCTAATGTGAAAGGGGAGATCTGGCCCCTGGAGGAAGCAGTCGCATTTGGTGCACAGATGGAATGTATATGTTTCTATTATATAGTCTGCTCTGATAGTAAACAGTAATTGGGAAACCAGTAGTTCTTGCTGTTGCTACCAAGTACTGACCTATTGATTTTGCCACCCCTTTTATTTACCACCATGGGTGCTGCTGTGCATGCATAGCAGTCATATTGTAGTGGAGCTTCAATAAATACTAACTGCATGACTGGGAAGTTGAGGTCATTTAGAAGAGAGGCTTGGGAAGAGTAGATACTAAAGAGGGTGGCCTGTGATGTAGGATGGGTACTAAGGAGGAGTGCTTGGGAAGTGGGCCACTAATGAAGGAATCTTCAGAAGTGGAACATCAATAGGGGAGGCACAGGAGAGAGAAGACTAGGAAGGAGGCCTGGGAATGATGGGCACAATGGAGACAGGCATAAGCTGAGGGACGCTAAGAGGGAATGGCCTGGAACAAGGACCACCAAACAGTAGTGTGTCATGGAAAGGGCTAGACAATATGAGATGTGGGATAGGATGAAGGGTGGGGCAAGGAACTTAGATGGTGATGGTGGTATTGGTTTCACATATGATCAGAACTCATTGGTTATTATATTGTTGATTATATGTGTGCATTTATATCATAAATTGTATTGTATGTTAACAGCCCTGAGGAAGTCTTTTTTAGACAAAACCCATGTTGGCTGCATTATTCAATTGAACATCATAAAAGAAACAACCAGCTCTAGCCTATTGTGTATTTCATTGTCTGAATCTGAACTATCCATATCTTGCCCGGTACTTTGTAATCTGGCATTTTATTGCAATGATTATGGGCACGTACTCTTGACCATCACATGACCTCATTTTATTTAAGAAAGACATTATTTTCTATGTACCTAGGTAATGGAATACATTTTGATATATTCTGTGTAATCTAATGTTCAGTTGATTTTGTGTAATCACTTTGAGCTGATCTGTCGAAGTAGTGCACTCTCTAGTCCAGTATAATACATTATATTTGATAATTACATTGTAGTTTCCATTTTTCACACCTTGTTGCACCAAAAGTTTTATCTGTATTGGCCCCCACCTACTACTCTCATTCAAAAATTGCTATACACTGAGGGTGGATTTGTGTGGGTTGGTCTCTGCCACTGCTGCAATCTGTAATAGTTGTAATAATAAAGCAGTGCTCATATTGCCAAACTAAATGGAAGGAATGGTGGAATTAAAGGTTACTGACTCAGTGCAATTGAGTAATAAAGTGAGCTTTATTGATCCCCAACAAGGACAATTTTAGGTGTATCTTTTCTAAAATAAAAGTCTCATGGTACATTGGACTCTGCTGAAGTAAATCTTTAAAACCCAGCACCCGGACAATGTGATAATACTTAAATATTTTCATCTTGAAATGGAGTTTCAAATAAGCATAATAAATTAATATACATGGTGCTGCCATACAGGGGCATGCATGCATAGTGGCCATTTTCGGATTTTCAGAAAGTGAATTATTAGTTGAGGTGGATGGAGGTCACTAATCTGTTAGTTAAAGGTTTCAGTAATTTAACCCCTGGTAGCTAAGTGTTAGACCTGGCATCCTTGGCGTGGTCTCCCCTGTCTTTTTTGCCTCTGCTTCCCATTGTTTGACTGTGTGCTGAACTCTGTTTTTGCTGTTTTTGGTACTCTGGTTTTTTGCCCCTGCTGACCAGTACTAAAGTGCAAGTGTTCCCGTGTAAAATGTATGTGTAATTGACTTTTCCATGAGTGGCATATTTGATTTACTAGTAAGTCCCTGCACTAGAGGTACCCAAGGCCTGTAAATCAAATGCTACTACTAGGCCTGCAGTACTGGTTGTGCCATCCACATTAGTAGACCTGTAAACATGGCTCAGACCTGCCACTGCAGTGTCTGTGTGCAGTTTTAACCTGCCACTTCAACATGGCAAGTATACCCATTTGCCAAGCCTAAACCTTCCCTTTTTCCCACATGTACGGCACCCCTAATGTAGACCCTAGTTAGCCCCATTGGCAGGGTGCAGTGTATGTTGAAGATGGAACATGTACTGATGGGTTGTACGTGTCCTAACAGTGAAATACTACCAAATTCAGTTTTCACTGTTGCAAGGCCTATCTCTCTCATAGGTTAACATGGAGGTTGCCTTTAATATTCTTAAAGTGCAAGTTCCCTTCAAGAGTAGTTAGAAATATGGAGTTTGTCGTCTCTTAACTCATAATTTAAAAATACATATTTTGGTAAAGTTGTTTTTTAAACTGTTTGTTTAAAAATGCCACTTTTAGAAAATGGACATTTTCTTGCTTTAACCATTCTGTGACTCTGCCTGTTTGTGGATTCCCTGTCTGGGTCAGACTGACTGTTGGGCTGCTTGTAAATCTCCTCTAGACAGTGACACAAAGGGAGCACAGGTGTAGCCTGCATATTCTGTTGAGCCATCTGAGCTAGAGTGGAGGCAGGGGTGACGCCGCTGCAGCTAGGTGAAGTCCGCAACTCCATTGAAGTCGCCACACCACGTCGTGACCGTCGGACATCGACTCCGCCAGTAGTACGCGGATCCAACGTTTTGCACTGAAGCTGCTTCACCTCCACTGCTCCACATCAAGGACCCGACAATGCCTCGGATCCAGCAACACCGCAATCCCCAACTCCGTGCACTGACTTTTTTCCTCATTCTTACAAGGTACTGTACCTGGCGGTCTGTGTGACTCCGTGACTGGTGCCCTTGGCATGGGATTGTTGGGTATGACTCTGTCACAAAGCCTTGATATCACCTAATTGTGCACTTGTTTTTTAAGCGCTATATTTGTGTTTAATGTTTGAAAATTCATAACTTGACTTGTGTATGTTGGATTTTTGTCATTTTGGTCTTGTTTTGTTCAGATAAATATTGGCTATTATTCTAACCTGGTGTTAAGTCATTTTGTAGTGTTTGCACTGTAATATTGTGCATGTTTGTATAAATACTTTACACATTGCTTCTAGGTTAAGCCTTTCAGCTCGTGCCAAGCTACCAAAGGGGTGAGCAGGGGTTAACCAGGTGTGTTTCTCCTTCGCCCAGACTAGAGTGAGAGTCCTTGCTTGGACAGGGGGTAACCTGGCTGCCAACCAAATACCCCATTTCTAACACTAAGGCACAAAGCAGACCAACATAACTTAAAGAAAATGTGTAAAGAACTTAGAAGTTAAAAAGTCAGAGACACAACACAATAAAAATTCAAGAAGTAAAATGGCATAAAATTACATTTAAATATCAATAATTCAATAAAGGATACTGGAGATATCAATTTTTAAAAATTAAAAGAGAAAAAGGGGCAAGGAAAAGTAAAGCACTTACGTAAGTCAAAGCTCACATTAGACTGGGCCCAAGGTAAAATTTCAGGCTGACCATGATGGATTCTTGGTCCAATACACCAGTGTAAATTTGGAAGTTTACAAGTTCGGAAATGTTTCTAAGTTCCAATTCTCCTAGTGAAAATTTGGAAGTTTAAAAGTTCAGAAACATTTCTAAGGCGCGATTCAGATAAGGAATTTGTCCCTTTCTTGAAGAAAAAGTTGGACATTTCTTCTTATTCCCAATGTGGAATGGGACTTTTTTGAGAAACAAATTATCTCCACGTATGATGCAGTTGAAACAGTAGCTGCCACTTTGGAACCAAACTCTGGATTCTTTGCACAAGTTGGTCTGCCAGCGCTCCGGACGTTTTGAGATTTCTCACTGAGAATGGTTTAGTCGTCACTCCGGATAGGACTTTTTCGTTTTTATAAAGGTGATGTGGTCTCCACACAGGATGAAATGAAATCCAATCCGATGCTGTAAAACTGCTAGCCTGGAGCTCTGAAGGAAAAGTTTTTTAAAATGCTGCACTTTCTTTTGGAGCCCAAACTGCCACAGGAGTGCACTTCTAATGCCCACAGGAGAAGGCACTTAGAGTCAGTGTCAGCATGTCAGGCAGAGGTCAAAAGCAGGGTCCAGTCCACCTCCAGTAACTATCAGTTATCTGAGAACATCAAAGAAAAGAGCTCTTGCAGCCTATTGTGTCCGTTCAGCCATACAGTAGGTCAGCCAACTGACCTTGGAGTCCACTACTTTGTCTGGGGTGAAAGTCAGAGCAGATCCGGGACTTCAAGTCTTTTCACAGGTGTTAGACCTGACACGCTAAGGTAGTGTATCCCCAAACTTTTTTGCTTTTTCCCCTAGGTTTTGCTGATTCTCTTTTAGTGGCCTTAGAGTCCTGCACACTTTTTCCACTGTAGGTACAGTGAGAAAGTGCATGCGCCCTTGATACATATGTTAACAAGTAGCACTAAGCAGTGTGTGCACACCTCCACAATGGTGTTTTATCATGTACTGAGCCTGCCATCGTAGGCCAGTGTATGAGCACTTACACAATTGTGTTAACGTGTACTGAGCCTGTCTCTGTAGGCCAGCATGTGTGCACGTGCACAATGATGGTTTAATATGTACTGAGCCTGCCACAGAAGGCCTGTGTGCATGCACTTGCACCTTTGGGTGTTCTCAAACTTGTGTCCAGCCTGCCCTCCCAGGCTTGTGTGTGTGCCAGGGCTCATGTGCCCAGGGAGTAAAGAATACATATGTGTGTTTTCACTTCCAATGAGGATTGCTCTGCCCATAGGTTAACATGGGGAAAGCTTACCATTACTCCTATCTGCAACAGTGGAGTGCACTGGTGCAGCCTCATAAAGTTTCCTATCATTGAAACCATCCTGACAACTCCCTTCCTATGGTAAAGGTTATTTTGTCAATAATCACTGAGAAATTCACTTCTAGACAGTGGGCATTTCTCTGACCAAAACGATTTGAGTGCCTTTTTAAATTTGACTCTATGCCACCCTGGAGGCTATGGATCACATCTGTGCATTCCCCAGTGACAGCTATAAAGATTGGGCACACAACTGGAATGACAGACCTCTGCTATTTGAGAGCTTGGCTGCATACACTGGAGGGAGACGTTTTGATGCTTGGCCTCTCGGACTGGATCATAGCCCCACTAAAGATTAAGATCTGCATTCTACAGCCCCATGGCATACAGGACTAAAATGTAGGGGTGACATCTGTGGTTCAAAGGAGAACCCTCTGAACCACTCCCAACTTCAAAGGCACACTATAGTATAACTACTGGTCCCCCACTGCAGCAAACACAAGATACACTTGGAGGGACATGGGACACTAGACCGCGTGGTACACCCGGACAAAGGAATCTGTTGTGAACAGCAGTATTTATTGCCCCTGGAGAAGACCACACATTCTTCCTGCATCATGGCTGGCCTCTGCAGAGTGCCTGCTGGTGTATGGTGTTCTAAATCGTACTTTCCAATGGCTTGTTGGCTTGCCCCCTGTTCTAGGTGGAGTTCTCAGGGACATCAAGGATCTCCTGCGAGGAACCTACACTTTCTACCTGTATCACCTGGAGATCGGTGCCCTCTTAAGTGCCTACATCATCTGCTGGATTCCACCTGGTAGCAGCGATGTGAGCGTGGAACTAAGTATTGAGCCTGGAGACCAGATTTCCTGGTGTGGAGCCTTCAAACTACTGCCCACACTCAAGGAGTGTGGCCGTTCATTGTGGGAACACAATCTTCTTGTTAGTTGTGAGCACATTCACCGGTTGCGGGACCCTACATGGCCCGCTTTGTCAATCATGTCGCATTTCTCTCATGAGACATACCGACTGCACGCTCATTGTGTGTGGTATCCAATTCACAGGTTGTAACCCTTGGAGTTGTGGGTGCACCCGGAGCAGTGCCACATGCTACCTCATGTGGCACCGCTGAACATGTGTCTTTTGTGTGTGGCCAGACTTGTCTGGTGTGGCTCAAGTCATCACGCACCCGATGTTGTGCCTCAATCCAGCGAGGTATGGAAATTAATAACTCTTCATGTGTGTTTGAAATTGTCTGTTGCAACTCAAGTCATTGCGCACTAGATGTTTTGCCTCATTCCAGAGAGGTACAGACATTGGTAACTTTCCATGGGCGATCGTAGTTGTCTGGTGCTACTCAAGTCATCACACACCAGACGGCAAGAGCACTGTAGTGACCCCGCAGCCCTTCGATGTGAGAGGAGCCCCAGCCTAAATTCTCTCCTTGCGTGGAGAGCACTTGAGGAGCACGGAGCGGCCTGGATGTATCGCGTCCCGGCGTGGGAGGCGGATTGGGACCCGCTGAGAATCAATGACCCCTGGAGATGTGAAGTCAACCTCCACCGGGCTCCTGAAGACCACAAGAATTCAGGGAGTGCCAGAGAGAGGCTACTTGCAGCCTTCCCTCCTGCGCAGAAGTGCGCCCAATGACGCAGACGGAGGAAGATGGATCCTCCGATTCCGCTAGAGTACACCTTCACTGCAGGGCCACATGGGGCTCACAACGCGCATGCGGAGATGCGCTACAGCTTCTTGCCACACGAGCTGTGAGGAACGCATGCCAGCCTGGACTACATCTAGCCATGTAAGCCGGATTTCACCTCCATAAGCCTGTCCCATGGAACGACAGGGCCAGAGGGAAGGGGATTGAACATTGTGAAGTGGCGGATAGCGTGAACTGGGTGTAGCTGAAGGGACTGACCCAATGCACAGTCTCCCGGGGAGAGAGCCTTGCCCCAGTGTCGAAACACCACCCTTGCAATTGTGACCAGCACATGTCTGGAGCAGTCTCTCCTGGGCTTCACATGCGACCAGGACTGGAGCTACACACAGAGATTGGGTTTGATTGCGTTGGGCCGTGGATGGGGAGTTGACAGCACCATGGGCCCATCTGGATCACTGGCCCTGTGAGGTGCGCTCAGCCTACCACTCCTGTGAGCAGCTACTACAACAACCACGTAGTCGCATCGCTGTTGCCAGTCCCACCTTGCAGCACACACGGAGGGGTTACACACAGAGGGGTTCCGGTACTGGTCCACCCATTACTCGGAGACATCTACGCCTTCCACGCAACCACAGCATAGCCCCATAACTACAAGGATCTCCTGCAGTTCCTCCCCAGGACCCGTTCTTCTCTTCAGGTGGAGATGCCAGGAGGGAAATCATCGGGTAGACACTGCCACCAACTATTGTTCTCAGAAGCTATTGCTACACCAAGACCTATGGCGGCGCCTGTGACCCCTCCTAGCTCTGCGGTCCAGCTGGCTGACCCTCGCCCCTCTGATGCAACTGACCGCATCTTGCAGGAAATCACAGCAGTGGGACGGCGTCTAGAGGCAATGGACTTGAAAATTTCAGACCTCTCTGCGGCTTCTACCTCCATATGGGCAGATATAGCCCGTTTCCAAGTAACAGTTACGGACCTGGATCAATGTCTCACAACCATTGAGGATCACATTGTGGCTCTGCCAGTTTGGGGCGCGGAGATACAGTCCTTGTGGGCGAAGATCACACATTTGGAGGACAGAACCAGGAGAGACAATGTCCGTTTTTTTGGCATACCGGAACACAAGGAAGGTTCGGATGTTAAGGCCTTTCTTAAAAACGTCCTACCTGACCTCACAGCCTTGATTTTTCTCAGCCGTTGGAGTTTCAAAGAGCTCACAGAATTGGTCTTTTGCATAAAGTAACCTCTGGGCAACCTCACCCTATTATCGCATGCTTCCTCTGCCACGAGCAGGCCCGCCAAGTCATCTCAGCAGCCAGGTCTCAGGGCCCGTACTCTCTAGAGGGTCAAGATATACGGGTGGCCGCAGACTTCTCCAGAGTAACGAACGAGAAGCAGAATGCCTTCTTGGCTCTACAACCACAACTCAGGAAGCTAGACATCAAATTTGCCCTTTTCGAGTCTGCTCGTATGTGGATTACCCTGGACGGTAAATCAAGAGATTTCCTTGATCCTGCAGACCTTAGCTCTTTCCTGGATGACCTGGCTATGCATCCCATGGACCTCGCCCTGGCCCACGTGAGCACGGATTCCCCGACCTTGGAGGATCCTTCTGCCGTTGCTATTCCTCACCGCAACACCGCTTCGCAGAAGAGGGGACGGACCTATGACCGTGCATTGAAATTGCAAGAAGGCCGCAAACATGCTCTTCAGGCTGTGTTTGCTCTCACACAGGACCAAGGTAGAGAAAAATCCCGATCCCCTTTGAAACTGACGCCGACCACGGAACGCCCGTAGTGCTGAACTCCCGACGCAGCTGAGAACCTCAGTCCTCCGGCTCGAAGCGTGCCCTTCCTCACTGGACAGATAAGTGACCCGTTCACTTATTTTTGCTTCTATCTACCTCTGTTATGATGGGAACTATTGTGACTCTTGTCTTTGACACTACTGTTGGTATAGAATGCCCCTACGCACAGAGCTCTTAACACATTTGGTTTGCAGGAAGCATTCCGCCCTTCCTAGGGATTTGCCTAAGACAGGGTTGTGCGGATGTGACGTAGGATAGCCATCTCCCATTTTTCCCCCCTCTGTTTATATTTCTGATTATGATTTGATCAGGCAAATATGTTATATGTTCAGTACTGTATGAGCTATATTGGCCAAAATTTGTTGTTAGTCTTATGTTGTGGGATGTGGACCCGTCATCTGATATCTACCTTCCTTCTGAGGCTCCCCCACCCATCCTACCAGTCTGAGTCTGCCATTGGCCACAAACGACTGGAGACCATATCATGAGGACTAATACGAGAGTCTGTGTGGCCCACTTCTGGTTTTCTCCCCTCCTTCTATAATTGCCATTACATTGGGGAGTCCCACAGGCAACACAATGCAGTCCTCCCCACCTCCCACATTACGGGCACCCCAACTCAATTTAACTTAACCTAACCTACTTTAACTCACCTAAGCTTTGCTTGCCTCAATCTACCTTCATGCTCCATTCACGTTCTTTGTCTGCCGGTCTCGGTCCACTCATACCGGCTCTCCCCTCCCTCAGGGTCTTCCGCTGGGAGGAATCAGAGTAATGACGTGGTGACCTTGTAACTTCTCACCGAGGTCATCATCTCCGGTAAGGCAGCTGCCCTCACTTCTTCGATTCGAGGCACGATGTGACACACACGTCCTGGCTCTGTCATGGACCTTCTCCCCAATGCTCTCTCTGTTCACTTGCCTGATGCATTATGTCCCTTTTCTGCCCCCTTTGCGCTGTCCGACTATTCCACCTTAGGTTGCTCACTCCTGATTGCCTGTAGATGGCCTCTCCAGGCTCCCCTCCCTTCCCCTTTCTCTTCCCCTCCCCCTTCCCCTTTGGGCTCGTTCAGCGCACGGGCCATGCAGGTTACAACCTGCAGTTCCACAGGGCTCATGGTAGTAGTGAGGTGTTTACCTCGGTTATTATTGACCCCAATTCTGTGTCTTTGTGTATTCTTTGATTTTAATTTAATACCCCCCACTTTTCCTCCCTAGCCTCCCCCTCCATTCCTTTCTATCCCACATTTGAATATACGGAGCTGGCCTGCCTGCACCCCTCTTCCCTCACATATCCTGTTTTCTCCTGTCTTTCCCTCTTTTATCATCTTTCTAGTCGCACCTTTCTCTTCCCTTCTTCCCTGACCGTGGGTTGCCCCTACAGCCCCTTCCTACCCCCCTGTGCCCACACGCCCTAGGCATCAAAATTACCACAGCATCTCCTTATTAGAAGCGCCAGAGCAAGGAAGCCCCCACACTCACTGCGACCTGATTGTCAAAGTTTGTACATGGGGTCAACAGTCCCGCTGACGGTCCTCTCCTGGAAAATTGAGTGGCAAAAAGTCCTATCCTACCTCCGGTCTAAAAGGACAGATATCGCCCTTCTACAGGAAATTCATCTTTCTCCCTCAGAGTCGGAGAAACTGCGCAGAGATTGGGTAGGGAGGGTACTCTTCAGTGGAACCCCGTCTGTGCACTGTGAGCCACAGGGTTCGGGAAAGAAATGCGGGTTAGCGATTATCATCCGTCGACTCTTACAGTTCAGACTCCTCAACACGTGGTTTGACCTTGAGGGACGTTATGTCCTCGCCAAGTTCAAACTGGGTGCATCCACGGTCTGTGTTGGCTCTGTCTACGCTCCCACAGGCTCCAAACGTCCTTTTTTGCTCTCTCTGAATTGACTACTGACGGAGATCGGAGATTCCCAGTACTTACTCTGTGGGGACTGGAACCTAGCACAGGATGCCATCCTGGACCAATCAGGGGGCCTCAACATAGGCAACAACACTGACCGGGCCCTTATAGGTGATATCCTAGCAGATCATGGTCTGCTGGATCATTGGCGCCACTCACATCCATCGGACCTTGAATACACTTTTGTCTCACCAGTTCATGGGATCCAATCCAAACTAGATTATTTCCTCATCACCCACAGGCTGTTGCATACAGTCAGGGGGTCCCAGATCTTATTGGCTGCATTGTCCCACCACTTCCCGGTCTTAATGGCCCTAGAGTTGGGATAGGCGACTCCGGGACATAAGCCCTGGCGACTTCAGACTTCTAGGTACCGGACAACGAGGGGGAAAGAGCAACTCCAATCCCATGTTGCCACCTACTTACTCAACAACAGAGGCTCGGTCTCCTCACCCCAATTGGTATGGGCTGCAGCGAAGGCGACGATATGGGGACAGCTCATGAGGGACGCTGCCATTGCTAATGCCCAAAGGCGTGACAATCAATGAGTTCTGGAAGACTGTATAGCCCAGACTACTCATGAATACACCCAGACTCCCTCCTCTACCATCTGTCGCCGCCTGGAACAAGCCAAAATGGAGCTCAATGCCCTCTTCACATCACAGGTGGAATAGGCGCTACAGCGACTGAAAGGTCACCACTATGAGCATGGAGAGAAGGCGGGAAGATTATTGGCCGCTCAGCTACGCCAAAGAGAGGCGGCACTGGCCATCTGGGCCTTGCATGGCATTGGTGGCAAGTTTATCACACACCCCCAAGAGATTGCAGACGAATTTGGTCGCTATTTCAAAACCCTCTACGCCCCCGAAACAGTGGAAGATCCGGGTAAGTTGACCGCCTTCTTCGAGAAGGCAAACCTACCTCTTCTCTTGGAGGTGGGCAGAGCTCTAATGGATGGAGACATCAGTAAAGAAGAGATCCAACAAGCAATAGCCAAACTTCCTTACCACAAAGCCCCCGGGAATGATGGATTCTCAACAGAATTCTATAAATGGTTGGGGGTGGATATGATCAATCCCCTATATGAGGCCTTCCAAGGGGCGGATCAGTCCGGTTTATTATACCTCCTCCCGAACAAAGCCTCCATTATAGAATTAGCCAAACCTGGTAAAGATCCCCTCCTTTGTGGCAGCTACCGCCCTAGATCCCTCCTCAACAGAGACCTCAAAATACTAGCGGGAATTCTAGCAGCCCGCCTTAAGAAGGTCATCCCATCCCTCATACATCATACACAGGTCGGTTTCGTACCCGGATGATCTTCTAGGAACCACCTGCGTACCTTGCTCCATGCTCTCTGGGTGGCACGAGACTCTAGGGAGAAGGCCCTTGCCCTCTCCCTGGATGCCGAAAAGGTGATCGATCGTATAGAGTGGTGGAACCTCTTTGAAACCCTAACGATTTGGCCTGGGGACTAGCTTTATTAACAAGGTGCATTTGTTATATAACTCGCCAACAGCACAGGTCAACTGCGGCGGGTTCCTATCCGACATCTTTTCCATCAGGAGAGGGACCCGTCAGGGCTGTCCCCTGTTGCCGTTACTATTTTTGCTGCCCGTGGAACCCTTAGCGGCAGTGATCCTTAGATCAAGTCTCATATCCGCAGTGTCCATTCGCAGTGGTAGCTCCACCATTTACCTCCATGCCGACGATATCTTACTAACTCTCACTAACCTAGCTGACTCCCTGCCGGCACTCCAAACCATCTTAACTGACTTCAAACTTCTCTCGGGTTACAGGATTAACTGGGTTAAGTGCAAGGCGCTGCCCTTGTCCCCTGTGACAGTAAGCGTGTCTGTGCAGGGCCTCCTGGTCAAGTGGAAGCAGTCGCGTCTACAATATCTGGGCATTCACATCAACAGAGGGTTGAAGAATATGGTGGCTGACAACCAGGACCCGCTGTTAGCCAGCAAGGATTTCGATAAATGGATACATCTGGGTCTCTCTATGTGGGGTAGAGCGCAAGCGGTGCGCATGGTGATACTGCCGAGATTCCTCTATGTTCCTGGCATGCTGCCTCTACAGATCCCCTTGACTCTCCTCAGGGAGACAGATCATCGCATCTGAGCCTTTGTCTGGGGGGACGCTACTCCCCCCACTACCCAGAGCCACACAACTTGCCCAAGGTGGATGTGGGGGATTGGGTCCCCCCTCCGTGGAACATTCTGCCCTTGCATTACACCTCTCGCAACTGACCTTCCTTCTTCCGGGAGTCCAGGAGCTGCCGGTGTGGGTGGAGGCAGAGCAGACACTCTCACACTCTCTACCGGGCCTCAATGTGTTCTACAGTTTAGGAATTGCACCCTCTCAGCCACTCAATCCCATGATTAGAGCCATGCGGAACTCTTGGCGGCAAGCGCACCGCATATTGAGAGTGGATCCCCTCATTCATGACCATGCCCCATTTGGGGCAATACAGGCTTCAGGGTACGGGGAAATGCTATTGTTTGGGAGGAGTGGCGGTCGAAGGGCCTCTTATGAATTGATCAACTCCTTACTGATGGCCATCTAAAATCTTTCGCAGCTCTCCGGGAGGAATTTGACCTACCCGCCATCACGCATGGCGCTATCTGCAGCTCAAGCACTGTCTTGGGAGACGCATGGGGACTCCTCCCTGGCAGCTCTCCCAATCCCCAGTACTCCACTACCCGGACACCTGGGGCCTTTTCCAAGGAGTCATATCTGGAATGCATGCCCTACTGAACCGTCATTTATTCTCCCTTCCCCTCTTGGTCTCTCTCTGGGACAAATGGCAGGCACGACTTCAGACAGAATATGAGTTGAAAGACTGGGCGGATATGATTGAGGCTAGAGATTGTGGGGCTCGGGAGGCTCGCTTGAAATTCAGTCTCTTCAAGACACTACACAACTGGTACTGGACTCCTCAGAAACTGCGGTCTGCAGGGTTACTACCCCACTCCTCCTGCTGGCGGTGTCCTCATGTCCGCTGTGACGTGCCTCACATCTTGCATGATTTCCATGATATCCAACCCTTCTGGCGATCGGTGGGGTGCACCTTTAGGGAAACCCTACCCCTGCCTGCCTCCCTCACCCCTTCTCTTTTATTGTTGCATGATACCAATGATCTGATTGCCCTGTCCCAACCACAGCAACGTTTGTTACGCACAGCACTGGCCACTGCCAAATTGTCTATCCTCAGACATTGGTGTTCGGAAACTACCCCTTCCCATGGGGAATGGATCACTGCGATGTATAAAACTGCCCCGCATGAACGGATTATCTATAGTCTTCAGGACAGGGTGGAGGAGTTCCTTCAGACGTGGGCCCCCTTCCCCTCAGCACCACTGGACTGAGCGCTCCATTACAAATGGTTTGCTCCAAGGTACATGGCAGCGGTCCCTCCCACTCAGGAGCTATATACACACACATACATGCGCACCACCCGCCACACCTACTATACAATAATGTAATATAACGTAATATGCTCTGTGAATATATATATTCACTACATTTAGACATGTGGCCATGCTAGGGCTTGCCCCTGCCTCACCACAGGTAGGTGTCACTTCATTATCCCCCCCTCGGTCGCTTTCCTTCTCTGCTCTCACTTTCACTTTTACTTTCACCTTTTCACTCTCGTTCCTACTCTATTACTTCCCTCCCTTTTCTCAACCTTGGACCAAGTGCAAACGAGTACCTTTATTTCGTGCTACCCCCCTCAATCTTAGCTTCCCCCCTCCCCTTCTCTCCCGCGCTTCCCTTTCCCACCAATATATCCCGTATTATCCTTTCATACATACCCGCAACACATTATGAGGCCTATGCGGCCTTTATCCTTTGTTTAGCACTTCCCTTCTTTCCCCCTGGCCTGCTCCCGCCTTCACAACATCCTGGTTCTTTCTCTTGTTCCCCTCCCCACCCCCAATCCCCTGCACGTACTCCACCGTCTCTTTCTCCTTCTTCTTCCCTCCCCCCTACCACTCTCCCCACTTCTTTTTCCTGTTGGTTCCTTATATCCTTCCTTCTACCATCCTGGTTCTTCCTACTCGCCGCTGGCTCACGGCCCCTATTCCTGAGGATCCATGGTATTCCACCAACATCCTTACATAATATGCATGTACAGAACCCCCTCCATTACCCATCCCAACATTTGTAAGCTTGGACACCCTTGATGGACCGGAGCATCACTCCAAGATAGGCCTACTTCTTAGCATGTCCCGGCCCTGTTTATTCCTTCTGAGCCTAGACCAAACAAGATAGAGCTTCAGGTGGTTCTGAGAAGGGTCCATTGACAGCTTCTCACTTCGATTCCTGGAGGACCTGCACCTCACTCAGACTGGGCATGGGGTGGAGCACGGGGGCTGTTACAGGACTTGCTGGTCCTTGTGTTCATCTGCACCTGATAGAATGCACATGTGTTTCTGTACTTTGCAATTCTGCATTTTTGAACAGCTGTATATTTGTACCGCCAGCCTCGCATAATTTGGTGGACGGAATATGTACTGTACTGTTTTATTGTATTGTCTTATTGGTTTCCCGCATAAAAAATTACAACACAAAAAAGAAACTGCATACTGAGAATTACACTTGTAGGTACTGGAAAGGTTCTCTTCACTCCTGAAAAAGCCTGGATTTCAGGTGAGTGGTACCTTGACATCAGCTAATGTAAATTAGCCTCCAGGAGCTTCAGGTAGGGGAAGGTAACTGTGATGTTTGCGCGTCAAGAGAACAGCGCGTGCGATCTCCGTGGTGATCGGAGAGAGCGCGAGGTTCTCGAGACGCGAGACCGAGGAGGGAGAGTTTGACGGTTGAGGAGGCCGATGGCTGGGCCGACAGGAAATAAAGAAGACAATTGAAATCCAGCATTGCCTTGCACATTTATTTGACGAAGGAACCAATCTTCACATTGGCGACGAGGATGGCTGTCGCCTCAACATCGTTTTGGCTCTCATTCTTAAATTTAAATGTCTGCTGCTAAAGGCACACTTACCTGGCAGTGAAACTTCTCCTCTCACGATCCTTGAAATCGGGTGGTTCCGGTTCCAAGTAAGGCTGTTTTAACTCGGAATAAGAAACTGTTTGATTGACAGAAGGCGTGGCTTCCTGTATCTGCCTTAAAGGGATTGTCAGAAAGAGTTTACTTAAAGGGATTGCCACCACAGTAAGTGCCTTTCAGTTTAAAGGAATATTTGAGTCACAGTCTTAAAGGGGAGGAATTTTTTTCAAAATTTATTTCAAGAGGTGAACTGGTTTTAATGAGGAAAAAATAAAGGATTAAAACAGGATTCCAGGATTTTTACAGAACTAAACTAGAGTATAAAAAGACATTGTGATTGGATTGCCTGCTGGATCGGTGATAGGCACACCTGAGCTAAGTTACTTTGCCTGTCATACAAAGTGTGCGGTGACATGCACACTGGAAGTAAGACTTTGTGCACCAAGAAGAAGAGACTTCAGGAGCAACAAAAGAACGTCACTTACAGGAGTACATTTATAGATTGTGACTGTTGTACAAATAAGAATTATAATGCAGAATGTAACACCCCCTCTGTTTTTTCTAAGTAGTCCAGGAGATCCCACATATCCTTGGACTAAGTGGAAGAAAATGTTTGTTCATTATGCGAGAGTGTGTGGACCGACTCTGAGTGCAGAGAGGAAGCATGCATTATTAATGCATTGTTTAGGAGGTGAAGGACAGGAGGTACTGGAAAATTTACCAGACTTAAGTGCTGAAGAGTCAAGAAATTTGAATGAATATGAGGTGTGTATTAAAAAAATGGACAAACATTATGTACCTAGAGTAAGTACAATAATGGAAAGATATTATTTTGGGAAAAGAGAGCAAGGAAAGGACGAGTCGGTAGAGGAATACATAACCAGTTTAAGGAAGCTAGCAGCGTCGTGTAAATTTGGTACATTGGTGGACGAAAGAATTAGAGACCAATTTGTATTGAAGTGTTGTAGCGACAAAATCAGGGAAGAGCTGTGGTTAAAAGATGAACCACCATTAGAGGAGGTGGTTATAGTAGCAAAGAGGGTGGAACATATGTTAAAGTGTGTTAAGGAGCTAAGTGGAAATAAAGTTGTGAGTGGAGAGTGTACAAAGGTTGAAGAGGTGGTTTGCGAGGTGAAAGTCAAAGAATTTGGGGCGGAAAAAAAGAAAGACGAGTTTTCAAAATTTAAAGGGGAGTGTTTTCGGTGTGGGAAAATCGGACATAAGGCTAACGCGAGCAATTGCCCAGCATTAAATGTGATATGCAATGGGTGTGGGAGAAAGGGACACTATTTTAAATGTTGTCGTAACAAAAAGAAGTATAACAATGGTAACATGATGAAAGAAGTCAAGGAGGTATCCCAGGAGGCGATTTTTCAAGTAAAAACTCAGATAGAGTGTGGTGAGCATCCCAGTGAGATAGTGAGAGTGGAAGATGTTGATTTATTGATGAGATTTGACTCCTGTTCACATTTGACAATAATTTCTAAGAAGAGTTATGATCTCATATCAGGGAGGAAGAGTGTGTTACGGAAAATGGATATGTGTCCTGGTGGTTATGGGGGACAACCGATAAAAATGTTAGGGTATTTTGAGGGACGTCTTGAGTTGAAAGGGAGACATTTGGTTGGGAAGGTTTACGTGTCTAGTCAGGGTGATAATCTCTTAAGTTGGACACATCAGAGATTGTTGGGAGTGGTGTTAGATCCCAATGCACAACCACAAGTACAAGTGCAGAGTGTGGAGAGTGAAGAAAATAATTTGGTCGCTAAATTTCCTGAGGTTTTCTCAGAGGATTTAGGATGTTTAAGAGGTTACAAACATAAAATAAAGCTCAAGACTGGTGCCATTCCGATAATAGCGAAGGTGAGGAGAATTCCACTAGCTGTACAAGAGCCGGTTATGAATGAGCTTAAGAAGTTACAGGATTTGGACATAATTGAGGAGGTGGAAGCAACGGAGTGGTTGGCGCCCATTGTAGTGGCAAGAAAGAGTAATGGAGAGATCAGGTTATGTGTGGACCTCAGAGCCTTGAACAAAGAGGTAGTAGTTGACAAATTTCCTCTTCCTAATATTGAGGAAATTGTGTCCACGCTTGGGGGAGCGAAGTATTTTTCCACGCTGGATCTAACCTCAGCGTACCACCAGGTAGAATTGGAAGAGTGTTCTCAAGAATTGACTGCGTTCATTACACCTTTTGGTGCTTTCAAATTCAAAAGGATGCCGTTTGGGCTGGTTTCCGCAGCTTCGGTGTTTCAACGTATCATGCACAAAATTTTAAAAGGAGTGTGTGGTGTAAAATGTTATCAGGATGATGTGTTGATTTATGCAGAGTCAGCAGAAGAACATTGGAGAAGGGTGAAATTAGTGTTGGGATGTTTAAGCCAAGCTGGTCTCACTCTTAAGAGGAAGAAATGTAATTTTGGTCTAACTGAAGTTGAGTATCTGGGACACTTGATTACGGGTGATGGGGTAAAGCCTAAACCTGAGTTGGTCAAGACAATAAAACAGTTGACGACTCCTCAGAGCAAGGAGGAAGTGAGTTCGTTTTTAGGAATGGTAGAATATTATGGGAGATACATCGTAAACTTATCAGAGAAAACAGTAAATTTGAGAGAGTTTTTTTTTTAAAAAAAAGAGTTCCGGTGGAGCAATGAATGTGAAAAGGAATTTTTCCTTATCAAGGAAGAATTGGATAATGCCCCTTGTTTACAGGCATTTAAGCCAGACAGACCGACTGTCATAGTCACAGATGCCAGTGCGAAAGGGCTAGGGGCTATTTTGATGCAGGAGAATAAAGGAAAGAAAGTTATGATTGCCTGTGCATCTAAGGCATTGAATGGTGCTGAGAAAAATTACTCTGTGGTAGAAAGGGAGTCATTGGCTATTTTCTGGGCTCTTAGGAAGTTTAGACAGTTTGTGTGGGGCACAGAATTTTTTGTGTTATCAGACCACAAACCTTTGGTGGAAGTTTTTGGCAGTAAAGGTTTAAATTGCATTTCTGCAAGGATTAGGAGGTGGGTTATCGGGCTACAAGACTTCAAATTTAGGGTGGAGTATTTACCAGGCTCATTGAATGTGAGTGCAGATTGTCTGTCCAGATTAGTGAGGGAGGACGCCATGGAGGGTGAGAAAGATGGTTTATCGTTGCAGGAGGGTGATGTTTGTGAAGTTTTCTGTAACGTGAGTGAGATTATGTATGGTGCGATAACCGAGCAGGAGTGGAAAGAGGCATTGAAGGAGGATGTTGAACTGAGTGAGATCTGCGTGGCGTTAGAAGATGGGAAATTTAGTACCCTTGGTAAGGTGTGGGGTTTGATAAAAGATGAATTGGCGGTGGAAAGTGGTATGTTATTGAGGGGTACTAGGCTGATTCCGCCAAGTGTTTTGAGGAAGAGGGTTATGGATCAAGCTCATGAAGGCCATTTAGGTACTGTAAAAACTAAGGAGAATTTAAGAGCAAACTTTTGGTGGCCTGGTATGGATCTGGAAGCAGAGCGTGTGGTCAGAGATTGCATACAATGTTCACGGAGTGACAAGATTTTAAAAACTCGTAATACACCGATGCATTGTAGGAATCTACCAAGTAAACCCTGGGATGAAGTTGCAATAGATATTGTCGGTCCCTTATCAGGTGAACATTCTACTCCTTACTTGATTGTATTGATTGACTTATATTCCAGGTGGGTGGAGGTTAAAAATGTACGAGATGTCTCTTCTTATAGTATGATAAGTTTTCTGGAAGAGATTTTCAGAAGAGAGGGTTTCCCTAAGTCATTGTTATCTGATGATGGTCCGCAATTTTGTTCAACGATGTTTGTAGAATTTATGATGGAATGTGGCATTACACACAAAAGGTCAGCTGTATATCATCCTGAAACGAATGGTGCAGTAGAACGTTTTAACAAATATATCAAAGAGAGCATCCAGCTAGCAAAAGTGAACACTTTGAATTGGCGAACAGAACTTTTGAAAAGGATTAATGCTTATCGGTTTTCACCACATTCTACCACGGGAAAATCTCCATTTGAATTGTTTAAGAGAAGATTACCCAACACCAAATTATCTCCAGCTTGGATGGGATGGAGAAAAAATGAGTTTAATTTCACAGATACAACATGGCGTAATAGGGAACTAAGACTCATGGAGAAAAGAAAGCAAGAGTTTGATACTAGGAAAAAAGTGTCCAAAGTAAATATAGCTGTGGGTGATGTGGTGAAGGTAAAGGCTCCCTTAGGGTGTATGGACGGATCAAAATTTACGAGACCCTTGACTGTGGTCAAGGTATTCAAGAATGCCATAAAAACCTCTGATGGCAGGATTTGGAATCTAAACCGAGTTGTGCAGATGAAGGAGGTAACAGAACCACATATCGAAAGAGAATTGTTGACCCGAAGTAAAGCATTGTCAAGATCTCCAAGTCACAATCGAGGTGGAAATGATAGAGGTGAAGGAACAAGGAGAAGTGGTAGAAGGAAAGTCAGTCCTAAACGTCTTAAAGGCTATGTACTTGGATAAAAGTTGTATGAGTTTTAGTTTGTCAGTTAGTTTCTCACTGTGTTATGGGAAATTTATTTCATGCCGTAGAACAAATTTTTGTTTAGGGTCAAATATATTTTTCTGTTTATGTTGTTAAATATAAAAAGGGAGATGTGTGATGTTTGCGCGTCAAGAGAACAGCGCGTGCGATCTCCGTGGTGATCGGAGAGAGCGCGAGGTTCTCTAGACGCGAGACAGAGGAGGGAGAGTTTGACGGTTGAGGAGGCCGATGGCTGGGGCGACAGGAAATAAAGAAGACAATTGAAATCCAGCATTGCCTTGCACATTTATTTGACGAAGGAACCAATCTTCACAGTAACTTTCTAGAAGTTATTTACCTAAAATTCCCCATTGAACTTGGGCTCTTAAAAAATGGTAAAAACATGTGGTTGAATTCATTTTTTAGCTGGTCCCACACTCAAGATATAGAATTGATATTGTAAGATGTACTGTTTCTATATAGGTTTCCCTCATATTTCACAGAGTATATTTGAAGCAATTGTGATACAATATTGCTGCAGACAGGACCTTGCTACATATATCTTAGATTTTGCTTCCCAACACATGTTGCTTCCTAAGGATTTGAATCCATGGACACTGGAAATACAGAGATGTTTTCAATAAAGTTGTGTTGTTGATGGCAATTAACTTTGAACTATTTCTTGACCAGGTACCATAACTATTCTGAGACGTGGGGTTGTTATATTATGCTAAATTCATCCTGTGAGAGCATGAATAAGATTCTTAGATTAGACTATGCTGTACATGTATCCATGAATGCCATGCACAAGGTATTAGAATTATAATATGCACATACAAATTGCAAAGAATTATGAACAGGAGAATGTTTTCATGGTTGGTTATTTTGCAGGTCTACATAAGTCTAGCAAAAATAAAACTATTCATCCATAGGAGCGTTCATAGTGTTGATGCTTCATGTAGTTCACATATATTTTAGATACTCATTTGTTTGTCTGTTTAGTTTTCAGAATTCATCAGTTTTACATCAGAGTACAAAGAGCTGGTTGCACAGAGATATTGATAAGGTATAGATATTCGCCATTACAGCTGAGTATAGAAACCTTAATTACAAGTTACATAAGATATCTCTTTGTCTTGTAGATATATCCACTGCACCTTGCAGACACCCTTGAACAACAGAAGTGATGAGTCAGAGTGGTCGGAGACCTGTCTGTTTTATCTCTTTCCCCATTTCTCATTCACCACTTCTTCCACTGACCCTTAAATACATAAATATGTGGTAACTTATGGGGGTGATGAGATATGAGAAGTGCATGACTCCATTGGATTCTGAGCACAAAGATCAGTGTAGCCTGACAAACACCCCAACCACTATCAAAACTAGAGAGCACTGGGTGAACAGGCATAGTCTTTCTCCAGAATGACTCTGTGAAAATACAGCACCATCCTCCTGCTGCACTTTCACAGGCTCTTCTGTAGCAGCTGGATTCACACATGTCTATACAGTCTCCTCCCCTTGCTTTGGGTTTGAGGGAAGCCCAATCTGCCAGGGAAAAGTAGAAAAGGTTTTAGCCATTTTTCTATGTTTCTTTGGCTGATTGGGTGTTCTTTTCACCAAAATAATGAGAGGAGATCGACTGTTATGTGTGAACTGGTAAATGCTAGATGAGAGGCTGAGGGAGCACTGTGTGGTGAAATGTAATCCGTTGGTCTTCAGAGACACAGGGGTCAGACCTGTAACCCTCTGATGTAAGGACTATGTTCAAACCACCAATATTGAATGAGAAAGCCAGTTGAACCACAGCCCTAACACAAGCCTATTTTGCCATCCCACGCAGGCCGTGTTTTCAGGTTACTATCAGTCCCTCTAGGTGAGTTCAGGGACACAGTAGCAATCCAAACAATCTTTTGATTATGCAAAACATGCTCAAAGAGAGCACTTAGAAATGGGGACATGTAGTTTGAAATGGTTATTTTAAAACCCTAAGTCTAGTTCATAAACTGAGTATGGTGAAAAAATAAAACTAGTTAGCCCTGTAATGGTCAGTGAAAACAAGGTAAGTGTTTCAAAAATTGTTTGTAATTTTGACACCCTAGCACACTAAAGTTATTTCTAAGTGCTAGCCTAAACCTTAGCTGAAGCATTGAATAGCAAGCTTGTCTTTGCAGTGTTCACAACAGAAAAATAAAGATTTATTTTAGGTCATTCAAGTGAAAGGCTGTTCCTGGTCCTCCAGTGTTCTCTTTGTGTTCAAACCAAATCAAAGGGAGTTTGGAAGCTGTTGGCCACAGAATGCTTCGTTTACTGGCCTGTACCATATGATATAGCCAGTGATATAGCCAGCAAATAGAGCATTCTGGTTAAATGGGCATTTCCCAACATTCAACTCTGGGTGCTTATCACTGTTAACAAATATATGCAGTTGCCCATGCTTGATTTTTGGTGAGATATTCACAGAAGCACCTATCCTATCCCTTGGCAGCATTGTCTCTGTGAGTTTCAGCTTGGGTGCTCATCATTATACAGAAAAAAGTCAGAGTGCAGTTTTGCATGGAGCACTTTATCTTGTTAGATCTGTTTATTCAAGCTTTCTCCTCCAAGCTGCATCAATGCCTACATACATATATTGATTCCCACCCTTTTCTATCAGGCACCCAACTGATTTTGCGATGCAACTCTTTGAGGTCACTCTCACACAGAATTATTTTTTGTTCCGGGACACTTTTCACCTCCAAAAGAAAGGAGCCTCAATGGGTGCATGCTTTGCTCCAAATTCTGCCATTCTCTATATGTTTGATCTGGAACAGGCTAAGATTCTCTCCCCTTCAAATCCCTTTTATAACCAGATTGTATTTTGGAAGAGATACATTGATGATGTACTAATGATCTGGTGAGGTGATAAAGATACGTCACAATCATTGGTTCAGTGGTTAAATACTGTGCAAGACCACCTCAAATTTTCTTTTCAAGCTTGCACTGATGGATTGCCATTTCTGGATCTCTCTGACAGAACTTCCAATGGGAAGAATAGTTCCACACTGTTTAGGAAGCCCACTGAAAAAAACACCCTACTATTATATTTCAGCAATCACCCTAGGGGCTTGAAGGATGGCTTACCATATGGCCAGTTCCTCCTCATCCAGAGTAATTGCAAGTGGAAGAGTAACTACTTTCATGAAGAATGGGTCCTAGCTGAGAGACTAATAAATAGGTGTAAGGTAATGCCTCATTGGCATGGTTACCACCTGACTTTTTGCCTTTTGTTGATGCCAATTATGATTGAAAGTGTGCTGGGACCCTGCTAACCAGGCCCGGCACCAGTGTTCTTTCCCTAAACTGTACCTTTGTTTCCACAATTGGCACAGCCCTGGCACACAGATAAGCCCCTTGTAAATGGTACCCCTGGTACCAAGGGCCCTCTTGCCAAGGAAGGTCTCTAAGGGCTGCAGCATGCATTATGCCACCCTGAGAACCCCTCACTCAGCACATGCACACTGCCTCACAGCGTGTGTGTGCAGGTGGGGAGAAAATGACTACGTCAACAAGGCACTCCCCTCAGAGTGCCATGCCAGCCTAACATTGCCTGTGGCATAGGTAAGTCATCCCTCTAGCAGTCCTTACAGCCCTAAGGCAGTGTTCACTATACTACAGGTGAGGGCATTTGTGCATAAGCACTATGCCCCTACAGTGTCTAAGCAAAACCTTAGACATTGTAAGTGCAGGGTAGCAATAAAGAGTATATTGTCTGGGAGTTTGTCAAACATGATCTCCACAGTTCCATAATAGCTACACTGAAATCTGGGAAGTTTGGTATCAAACTTCTCAGCACAATAAATGCACACTGATGCCAGTGTGGGATTTATTGCAAAATGCACCCAGAGGGCATCTTAGAGATGCCCCATAAATACCAGTCCGACACCTAGTTCTAGGTTGACCAGTTTCTGCCAGCCTGCCACAACCAGACGAGTTTCTAGCCACATGGGGAGAGTGCCTTTGTCACTCTGTGGCCAGGAACAATGCCTGTACTGGGTGGAGGTGCTTCTCACCTCCCCCTGCAGGAACTGTAACACCTGGCGGTGAGCCTCAAAGACTCATGCCTTTTGTTACAGTACCCCAGGGCATCCTAGCTAGTGGAGATGCCCGCACCTCCGGCCACTGCCCCCACTTTTGGCGGCAAGGCTGGAGGACATAATGAGAAAAACAAGGAAGAGTCACCCACCAGTCAGGACAGCCCCTAAGGTGCCCTGAGCTGAGGTGACCCCTGCCTTTAGAAATCCTCTATCTTGGTTTTGGAGGATTCCCCCAATAGTATTTGGGATGTGCCCTCCTCCCCTCAAGGAGGAGGCACAAAGAGGGTGTAGCCACCCTCCAGGACAGTAGCCATTGGCTAAAGCCCTCCTGACCTAAACACCCCCCTAAATCTAGTATTTAGGGGCACCCCAGAACCCAGGAAATCAGATTCCTGCTACCTACAACAACAAGAAGGACTGCTGACCCGAAAGCCCTGCAGAGATGACGGAGACAACAACTGCTTTGGCCCCAGCCCTACCGGCCTGTCTGCAGATTCAAGGAACCAGCACAGTGACGCGTCCGACAGGGACCAGCGAAGTCTGAAGCCTCAGAGGACTGCCCTGAACCCGAAGGACCAAGAAACTCCCATGAACAGCGCCACTGTTCAAAAACAGCAACAACTTTGCAACTTTCTTGCAACTTTTAAAGAACTCACTCTTCCCGCCGGAAGCGTAAGACTTCACACTCTGCACCCGACGCCCCTGGCTCGAGATCCAGAGAACCAACACTGTAGGGAGGACCACCAGGCGACTGCAACCCCATGAGTAACCTGAGACGACCCCCCTGGACACCCACAGTGACGCATGCAGCGAGGATCCAGAGGCTCCCCCTGACCGCGACTGCCTGAACAAAGGAACCCGACGCCTGAACCAAGCACTGCACCCGCAGCCCCCAGGACCAGAAGGAACCGAACTCCAGTGCAGGAGTGACCCTCAGGCGACCCTCTGCCTAGCCCAGTCAGTGGCTGGCTCGAGAAGCCTCCCCTGTGCCCTGCCTGCACCACTAGAGTGACACCTGGGTCCCTCCATTGATTCCTATTCAAAACCCAACAGTCTGCTAAGCACACTGCACCCGGCCGCCCCTGTGCCGCTGAGGGTGTGTTTTGTGTGCCTACTTGTGTCCCCCCCAGTATTCTACAAAACTCCCCTAGTCTGCCCTATGAAGACGCAGGTACTTACCTGTTGGCAGACTGAAACCGGAGCACCCCTGTTCTCCATAGGCGCCTATGTGTTTTGGGCCCTCCTTTGACTTCTGCACCTGACCGGCCCTGTGTTGTTGGTGTGGTGCCTTTGGGGCTGCCTTGAACCCCCAACGGTGGGCTGCCTATGTGCCCATGAACTTGAACTTGTAAGTGCCTTACTTACCTGAAAAACTAACCAATACTTACCTCCCCCGGGAACTGTTGATTTTTGTGGTGTGCCTTTAAAAATAGCTTATTGCCATTTTAACTAAAACTGTGTATGTTACTGCTCTAATTCAAAGTTCCTTATTTACCTGTGTGGAGTACCTTGCATTTTATGTATTTACTTCAAATCTTGAATCTTGTGGTTCTAAAATAAATTAAGAAAATGTATTTTTCTATATAAAAACTATTGGCCTGGAGTTAAGTCTTTGAGTGTCTGTTCCTCATTAATTGCCTGTGCGTGTACAACAAATGCTTAACACTACCCTCTGATAACCCTACTGCTCGACCACACTACCACAAAATAGAGCATTAGAATTATCAAATTTTGCCACTATCTCACCTCTAAGGGGAACCCTTGGACTCTGTGCACACTATCTCTTACTTTGAGATAGTATTTACAGAGCCAACTTCCTACAATAGGGGTTACCCCAAATGGCTGGTCAAACATTCCATGAAATGGGCATGGTTTTGCCCTAGGGAGATTCTCCTTATCCCAAGACTGTGCCCCCCTAATTTAATTTGTCTCTACCTTTTGTCCCTCGAGCAACAGAGTGAGTAAAATCATTAAGAAAAATTGGGGTATTCTAGTAGTTATGTTATTTTTTCAGAACGCCCCTTTTTCGTATAGGAGTGGTTGCAACGTGAGGACCATCTTGTATGTGCAGTGACGTGGATTCCCAAGGACAGTGGCAATTCATCCATTACCACTTCATGGGGTTTGCCACTGGTCCTGGGTCATTTTAGATGCCAGAATTGCATTGTTTGTCCCCAGACCAATAATGTGAATGAGTTCAGTTTTGGTACAAGGGTTTACCCATTGAAACATCATAGCAACTGCCATATTAACAATGTGATCCATGCAAAACCAAAGCCCATGTAATTTGCTGTACATAGGTCTAACAATGCTGATGGTGAACACAAGAATCATCCAACACAAAAGCAGAATATGTTGCAAAGTAGAGACAGCGCCACTGGTGTCTCATTTTTTGACACATAACCACGCTGAAACAGACTTCTTTTGGCGAGTGATTGACCAACCAGCCCTACTTTTACGTGGGGTCGGTCTGAGTCAGCTTTTGCAACCCTGTGAAGGCCAATGGATATCCAGGTGTGACTTGGGCAAATGGGGCCTGAATATCTTAGATGAATGAAGCAACGCTGCCTTTTGACCCTATGAACATTGATATCTGATGGTTCGTGTATGACTCTTTTGCATATTTAGTATGGTGACCTGCAATATTGAGTAATTTGATATAACTAATTGTGTAATTGTTCTTCATTTTTTTCCTATCCAAAATTACTGTCACCCTCTTTAAGTATCTCTTAAATTTCTATCTTGTCCTTCTAGTTTCATCTATTTGGGTCTGTTTTCCAACTTTTCTTCTTCTATGCCTTCGCTGGTGGTTCTGAAAGTTTTCAGACTATAAATAATTCCTTCTGAGCACTTACCGATCTGTCTGAATATCTTTGCCTTCGAAAATAAATGTGGGTAACGTTTTTGCATTTTTTGAGCCTTTATTCCCTTCCCTTTGTTTTTTTTGGACCAAGTGTTTGGATTGTTCACTGCTCCCCCGGGGACACCCTTGGGCTGTTAACACAAGGACACGGTCTAGTTTCCGCGTTATTGATGTGTTCTTTTTCCAGTCGTAACTGGGTCCCAAAGAGGTTGGCAGCGCTCTTTACCGGATATATTGTTTCTCAACGGTGCTAGTGTTAGGAGTTCCCACTGAGGGTTTGAATGTCATTTGATCCTGGTCCTGAGCCTCAGCTCCACCCTCAGGGGTGAGCTACTGTTTCCCTCATTTTTGTTTAGCCCTATGTACTACTATGGGTATCTTTGCCACTCGACAGCAGATATTTAACACGGGTCACCTCCCTTCATAATCAATACTGCCTGCACCAGCTTATTAAAGTGTCATTGGTAACATACAGTTCTACCTACCTACGTGCATGTCATTATATTTGTGGTGTCTGTCAGTATTTTGTTTTCACTGGATCCTATGCCTTCCGTGTCAATTACTTTTGAGACAAAGATTCATCCACAGGGGTGTTGATGAATTTTTTTATCCCGGTGCACTATCCACCTTAATTTGTGCATTTAATTTGTCTTTAGTTGCTGTTTGAGCACAAAAACGTTCACTCTTTAAGTGCATCGAATCTTCTCTGACCTTTTTAATGTGGCCTCTTTTACGTTTTTCCTTGTAGAAATGCTTGATTAGCTCAGTAGTGACAATGGATTTACCATTCATAATTTAACTGAGGTAAACTTTATTTTCGTCCCTGGTCCTTTAGTGGAACCCTGTTGGGATAAGGCACTAATTTATCCTCATGGCTTGCTTTAGGCTGCGTCCACTATTAATCCGGATGCCAGAAGTTTTTCCCCCAGTGAAGTGTTGTTGATTCAAGTTCGAATGAATGCCAATTGACTGATGAGTGGGGATAACTTATTTTTCAGGTATGGGACACAATGTGAGATCATCCACCTCCTGTGTTTGCCCTCCCGCGTGTGGATAACCTCAGTGTCATTTTTCTGTTTTAATCAGGTTTTAATTGATGGTTCTTTACCTTTTTCTTTTGATTAATAGGAATTTGGTTTGTTGCCCTCTTAGCCTCATTTATTTGGGACATTGTCCTTTTTTGTGGTATATGTCAAAAACCGTTGGACTCTATATTTCAGGTTGGTGTGATGTCGACCTACTAATGCCTCATTAGAACACATTTTGTGGTATTTATTTTCCTTTTTAATTTTTTCTGTGTCTCCTCTTTTCACAGCACTACATTCTTCTCTTTCCGGTCCTAATGATGACCTTTAAATAGACAAGGGTCGAAACTTCGACTACATCACAGCTAACTGGGGCAATCAATGTTGAATTATTACATGTGACTTTATCAAAACATTTTTTCGCATGTATTTTAAGTGCACTCTACGACGGTAGCCCATCGGCTGTTTTGTCGATATTTGTTTGTTTTCTCTCTTGCGCTGTTCATGAGCACTATACTCCCTAGCACTTTGTGTTCATTTGCACCACTTTTGCTATGAGAAATGTGGATGCTGTTTTTATTCTTATAATATGAATATAAACATGAATATGGGTACTCCCTTGCAATAACCTGATTTAGAATGGTCTTTTCAATTTTGGTTTATAAACTTCTGTTGAGACATTTTTTGAGATATTTGTTTATAACCCTGTCTGGACTAGGTCTTTGGGGATCCTCTGTTGCAGTTGCTTTTTTTACATACATACACACACACCACTCATCGTACACAAGTTCACTCACAGGTGTAGACATTTACTCATGCAGGCAGTCATGCAGATATTTATACATTTTAGCCTCTCAGCCTACTTTCCCATTTTCAGTTCTCACACTGCTTACCTACAGTATTGCAGCACTCAGTTGTCTGGTGGCTCCGAAGTCTGCAACCTTCCACGCGTATTCTCTAACTCAAAGCCGGAATGAAAAAGAAGTTAAAGACGACCCACATTTCCAAGCAGCAATGTGGTACCAGCCCTTTACGGGATTTGGAAGATGTAGAGCTCTTTGTCTCCTAGGCCCTTGTGAAGTCTAGCACCTCCACGGTCTGAGCCACAGGGGTTGCCAAGGCAGGGAGCAAGGGGCATACCAGTGGTATTGACAGCGAACAACGAGGGCAGGAAAGCACACAGGTTGCAATGGCTGGTTTTGAGCTCAAATCCCACTTCCTCATTTCCTCATTGGCTCTCTGTTAGTTGGTCAGACAATGAGAGGAAGAGGTGATATCAGAAAGGTTAGGGTCAGCTTGCATCAAGATTCAGAGTGAGACACTCGCTCTCGCTTTTAACCCTGTTAAATCTTCGGTTTTGTGCTACATTAAACTGCCGTCACTGCTGACTCACAGACACAGACTGTGCATGTGAGATAGGGGTGCCCAGCGTGTGTCTCCGTACTCTTAGATGTACAGGTTTGGACAATGCCAAGAATGATTAATTAAAGTATATCTGTTTTGAAGTCACTGAGAAGTAAAATATTGGCCCTATGTAAAAACTGGTATAAAAAACAATGACCATGAAAAAGAACGTACCCCGACAAAAGAGAATCGAGAGGGAGGAGAAAGGTTGACAAAGATGCAAGTTAAAGAAGACAAGAAAATAAAACTGCAAAATGTTTAAATCGGTTCAGTTATCAAACAATGTTGTCGCTATAATGAATATTCTGGGACTCAGCTTCAGGTGAGCTCGAGGATTTCAGCACTCCTGGAAATAATATGATGGAGTCATGGGGTCACTGTGCTCCTGGAAATGAAAGGCTAGCCATGCACTGTACGTATTAATTTCTGGCTGCGGAAGAAGGCTCGGCTCCAAGTTCATCTTCTCTTATTCATGCATACTGCCACCTCCCACAGGCCTGCCAGAGATAAAAACACATTCCACATACTTTTTTTCTCCAAGTCTGGACATAAGTGCCTGGCAGGGACATAGGGACATATTTACAAGCTTTACAAGCCCCTAGCACCACCTTGTGCCACCCTAGAGTCATTTTGTTTCCGCTAAGGAGGAGTTAAGGAGGCCTTTCTCCCGCCCCATATTTACAAAGTGGCACAATGCTTGCATTGCACCACTTTCTAAGCCCTTGGCCACATAGTGCCTGTGCCAGGCATAATGTATGCAAGGGGGGGGCGTTCCAAACCAGGGAGGCCAGAAAAAACGGTGCAGTGAAATTTACAACATTTCACTAGGCCATTTTTTCCATCATTTTTAATGCATGCTCGCAGCAGACTTTAAAATGACACACTCATTTTAGTCAATGGGCCTCCCTGTGCTTTACTGCCTTAGCGTCAACATTTTTTTGTGCTATTGCAGCAAAGCACCACAGTAGCATCAAAAATGTTGACACTATTGTCCTAACGACAGCCATGGTGCACCGTATTGTAAATATGGTGCAACAATGGTGTCGCTAGGTGGGGGAGGAGCGAATCAAGAAAAGTGGCGCATAAGGACCGATGCACCACTTTCTTGTAAATATGCCCCATAGTTTTCTTCTTTGCTTCCAACCTGGAGGAGACAAGATTAGGATTGCAATTTTAAACTTTCACATACCACTATAGAGTTCATAGTGGTTCATGGTTACAGAAAGATTTGTCTATTTTGATGCCACTGAAGAATTATTATAGACATAATTTCCCAAAAAGTTTTACTTTTTCTGTTTGTTTACAAAGAGGTCTTCAGTCTTTGTCGTTGTTTTAAGGATATAGCTATGCATTTACTTTTTAATATTTGGTGATTCTGCTATATGATAGTTGTTTCTCGTTAGGAGATATTGCACACGTTTTTACACGTGTTTGCTGAAAAACAAAAGTAATAACTGCTCCATTGACAATGGCATTATTCTTCTTTGTGCACATTCTCTGTTAGATGTATCAACTCCTTCCATTGATTTTGATCTCTTAGCCATTTCACAACTATCCTCCTCATACACATCTCTTCAGTGCCCCCTTTGCCCAGGGCATATGCATGTTTTGTTTTTAACATCTCCCACATGAAGTTTTGTCATGTGTACCATAATTTAGCCACTATGAAATTGCGATCAAAAACTATTATTTGCACTTTTTGAGAAACTGGGTTGTTGGTTGACTTGGGTGTGAGCCCTAATCAAGCAACAGCTACAATCTCTTGCACGGTGAACAACAAAAAGTCAGTCACTAAATTACCCTGTACCCAACCCTTGGTAGCTTGGCTCAAAAAGCAGCAGGCTTAACTTAGAGGCAATGTGTTAAGTATTTATGCCGCACACCAAAAGTAGTAAGTAAAACACAACACAATACAAATCCCAAACCAGTTTATAAAAATAGAGTACATTTTAATAAATTATTTGACACCAAGGTGAAAAAATCCTATCAGTAGGACCATAGTTATGATTTTTTTTTAAGTCTTAGGTTCAAAATGCTGCTAAAAGGGAACGGGCAACTGCGAACATCTGGCCGCGCTAGACCAAGCCAAAGTCAAAGGTTAAGGCCGACCGTAATGGAGTGTGGTTTGAACACACAAAGTGGATTGTGGCCCAGTCAGCGCTTACCTTTGGACTTAAGGCCTAATTACGACATTGGCAGAGGCAATCTCCACAAATGTGAGGGATATCCCGCCCGCCACATTACAAGTTTCATTATATCCTATGGAACTTGTGATACAGCAGATGGGGTATCTGTCACATTTGTGATGAAGTAATCCCCTCTGTCAAAGTCGTAATCAGGCCCTAAGACAATTTTTCAAGAAAAAGTCTCTGAGGAGGTAGAAGTTCAGCGGGGCGAGGCTGCAGAAGTGTCCGAGGAGGGAACAGCATCGTCGGATAGCCGTAGAACAAAGCTGTGGTGATGATTTTAACCTTGAGGCTCAGGGTCTGTATATGCCTATCAAGCCAACTGCGTTCCGCCCAGCGTATTTTGATGTTATAGTTCTGCATGCTGATTGACTGGTGATTAATTGCTGATGGAGGGAGAAGGCGGCGGATCCCAATGGACTTCGTACAATGGCAGGGGCTATGGAATAGATAAGCGACACACACACACACTATTCTTAGCCATGTGTCCCCCTGCACTAGACACTACATAACACACCACATTCACACCTTGATATATTAAAATTTCAACACAACACGACCCATAGATGCCGAAAACACACATTGCCTTACATCCATGCCGCAACATACACACACCATTGACACTGCACCCACACATGACTCAACCACAACAACCAACACAACTACACATCTTTCTACACAAACAAATTCACATGCAAACACAACTACACACAGCATGACAATGTACACCACACAACAACACCACTCACTTGAATGTGCAATATGGCGACACAACATATGTAACAACACTGGTCTCACACGCAAGTGACACACATTCAAACAGAGCCACATCTCCCATTCCAGCACCCTCCACTTCAACCTTCCAATTCATACATACACACAAACACAAATACACAACAGATAGCACAAACCTACCTGTACAGGTCACCTTGCAATGTGCACACATGGACACCATTGTCCAATGTGAGTGTAACATCATTGTGGTGCCAGCATTCATTTTGCAATGAACGATGACCCCACCATCATGGTGTGGATGTGTGTGATATGCGTGTTGTGTCACTGTGTCCCCAGCCATGTGTGACATCATTGTGTACCCCACATATGCATGTCACAGTAATTTAAAAACATTACTGTGACATGTATATGCCTGTAGTGGCCCGACCCCCTGTGCAGTGCCCACTCAACGTACCCAGTCAATGCGGCATCTATACCTTTTGGTTTGGTGATGGGGGTTGTCTTTTCTCCATGGGTTGGTGGCTCCAGTGACGGCAGGTGTTGTCCAGTTATATCCATTTGAAGAGGGGGACGGAATGGAGGAAAAAGGTGAGTTTTCACCCATTTTCTCTCCCAATCCCCCAACTCAAACATGGAGGTCGGATCACCACTTTTTTCTTGGCAGGAAGGCACATCCAAATCTGCACAGCAGGTAAGATGTCTGGGGTGCTACCATCAGCCACTTTTCCCTCTCCCGCTGTCGACACGGGTGGCGTTTCTTGGCAGAGGCAGCAGATAGAATGCAGATTTTCATCTATAGGACCGCCAACATCTAATTACAGCGGACGGACCGTCACTGTGGTGGACAGGTTTTCAGTTGAAAAGTCGACGGTGAGAGCATTACTGCTAAGATCTAAATCAGGCCCTCAGTTGTCAAAATGTAAGTCCAAACCATCCAGTGGGACAAAACAGAAGACTGTAACCTAAAAACAGTTCCACAAGTTCAGATTCCCCTTTGGCGAAGGACTGTTGAAACGGATTTGCTGCGGAGAAGAACATAATGGGAGTGGATAGGAAAGCAGGTTGATCCCGGTTCCCTCCTTGTTCTCAGAGCACTTCTTGGTCACCTTTTGTCTACGTCTTCAGTTTTGGAAATTTGCCACCTGGGCACCTTTAGCACCACAGCCAAGGGTCCAAGAATGGATGAGGCCTCTTGGGGATTCAGGACTCACTCAGACTGGTACAGGTGCAGGTTCAACATTGTGGGAGCCTGTTATGTCCCTAAAGCTCTGAACAGGAGCTACCCCTTGGAGTCAATTTTAGGATTACTGGATGCAGGTGAAGATGCAGGGCTCACAGCAGGGCTGGCCTCAGAGAGTCCAAGGCAGCAAGCAGTAAAGAAGTCCTTCCAGATCCATCGGCAGTCTGGCAGAGTGAATAGCAGGACACAGCAGCACGCAGTCCTCTGAGAGTCCTTCCACCCACAGGTCCAGTAGTGAACTGAAGAATGGGTCTGAGAGTCCTATTTTTATACTCTGGCTTCTCAGCTCCTAAGAAGGCGGATAGAATTTCTGGAAAGGTTCTTCGAAGTTCTGGGAGTTTCCTGCCTACCATGTCCCGGCTCCCAGCTGGCAGCACTGGCAATACAGGGTTGTTAAGCATATTGTGAGAAGACAGGACAAAGCCTATTCAGGTGCAAATGGGACTGTGCTCTGCACTGTGCCCTCTTCCTGCCGGTTGAAAGGCCATTCATACTCTGTTAATCCCACTATTGTGTGACTCTCTGGAGGGAATTCACATTGTCCTAGCTGTCAGTTACACACAGTCATGTGACCTAAGACAGGCTCCATGCACAAAGGGCAGGTAAATGGCAACGTTCTAAAAGTGGCATTTTTACACTTATAATGTTAAATTTGACTTTACTATTAAAGAGGGTTTGTCATTACAAGTTTACAGGTGCCAAACACGATGCATCTGCCTCATCTCATTTAGGAATTACAGCTTATTAAATGCAATACAGAATCCCCAATGTTATCCTTATGAGAGGGGTAGGCCTCACAGAAGTGAAAAACGAATTTAGGAGTTTCTCACTACTAGGACATGTACAACTTAAATGTACATGCCCTACCTTTTAATTGCACAGCATCCTGCCATATGGGCTGTATAGGGTCTACCTTAGGGGTGATGTACATGTAATAAAAAGGGAGTTGAAGACTTGGCAAGTGGTTTTCAAATGCCAAGTCAACATGGCAGTGTGACACGGCATTCAGGCTGCAACGGCATGCCTGGGTCATGCTTTGGAGGGCTACTTAAGTGTGTGGCACAATAAGTGCTGCCAGCCCACTGGTAGCATTTAATTCACAGGCCCTTGTTATATGGTGTACCACTCTACAAAGGGACTGGACTTCCCTGTAAATTAAATATGCTAGTCAGGTATATGCCAATCAAACCATGTTCAGGGGAGTAAGCATAAATACTTTAGTACTGGTTTGCAGTGGCAAAGTGTAGATACCTAAGGCCAACAAAAGCATAATTAGGAGGAGGAAGACAAAAGGTTTGGGATATGACCCTGTAGAGAGGGCCATTTCCAACACTGTAGGAGGCTGGCCTGGCTTGTAGTGGCTACCAATGGTACTTACACCTTGTGCCAGGTCCAGTTATCCCTTATTAGTAGAGTGTAGTAGTGTTCTAGCAGATTTGGCTGATAGAGGTAGCTATAGCAGAGCAGCCAAGGCTGAACTAAGAGACATGCAAAGCTCATACAATACCACTTATATCATATAGGTACTATATCATAAGAAATACAATACTCATAGTTTGTCAACATCAGGACAGTGCGCGCTCTACGGGCGACAAAAATGCAAAAACCCACCCTTTATGCAAGGGCATAATTCATGCTTTGTATGTATATGCAGTATGTTAACCTTTTGTATTGCAGACTTTAACCTTGAAAAACACTATCAATGATGTTTTTAATAACTGTTCATTTGCAATGTATTGCTGCAGGCTTACTGAGTGTGTTAGGGTGTGGTCCATTTCTAGGACCTTCTACAAGCTTTCCCTGCAGCATGACTGGGTGTGGTTTGTGGGCTGAGCCAGACTCTATATAAAAGAGCCCGCCCAGCTCCAAGTGCTCACTATTCAGAGGTGCCGGTGCAGAGCAGCAGCAACTTCCTGAGCTCCTGTTCCGGAGGCCTACCTTGATGTTCCAGGCCTGCCCCGCATTATATTGGTGATCCTTGAGCAGGGTGGTAACGCGGCGGTCGGGCTGGGCCCCTGACCCCGTTCTCAGAGATTCTTGAGTTTTGGGCCTACTCGTGGAACTTTCAGAGTACGCAAGTCATTGCTCTCATGTGAAACTTGATGTTCAGATCGGCGGCAGCTTGCACGATCATTTCATGGCATTTGCATATTCTTTTTCGAATCGTCAGTGCGCGCGATTAATTTCCCGCATGTAAACCTTGGTGTTCAGATCGGGAAAACCTTGCGCGATCATTTAATGGCATTTGCATATTCTTGTTCGAATCGGCAGTGTGCGGGATTCATTTCCCACATGTAAACCTTGGTGTTCAGATCGGCAAAATCTTGCACGATCATTTCATGGCATTTGCATATTCTTGTTAGAATCGACAGTGTGAGCGATTTATTTCCCACATGTAAACCTTGGTGTTCAGATCGGCAAAAGCTTGCGCGATCATTTCATGGCATTTGCTTATTCTTGTTCGAATCGGCAGTGTGCGCGATTAATTTCCCGCATGTAAAAACGTGATGTTTAGATCGGCAAAACCTTGCGCGATCATTTCTTGGCATTTGCATATCCTTGTTAGAAATGACAGTGTGTGCGTTTCATTTCCAACATATAAACCTTGATGTTCAGATCGGCAACAGTGTGCGCAATCATTTCATGGCAGTTAAAACTTTGATGTGAAGTGTTTGTTAAAGTGCACACATTTATCCTGGGCTTCTGGAGTTTCTGCAAAGATACTAAACTCAAAATGTGACATTCTTTGTGCGAATTAAGTTCCTAGTACAATTCCTATTGTTTTCCTGGGAATGTTTCAGATTGCCTTTGTCCTCATGTTTGAAATGCAATGTTTGTTCTGAAACATTATTCTAGAAGGTTCTTGTATCCCTAGACAGTATGTGACATTTCATGAAAAGCCCATAAGAAACATTGTATTAACCATTCTTGATTTTTTTCCAGGTACCCAGAGTTCTTGAGGTCTAGTGATAATAATTTCTTAGGTTATCCTTGATTACAGTATGAGAACGCTTAGAACCATAGTCTGGTAAAAGTAACTGTGATTATATCTTGATATTGTGTTGTTTAACCTTTTGCTTCCTACAAGTCTCCTTCCCAGCTGATCCCTACCTAATCCCCTTTTTCCCCACTCGGACTCTCTCAGGCTCTGTGATATTTCTATCAGAGTTTTGGAGCTGTCTAGTGGTGGACATGTTGGGAACGTGCACAGGCCCCGAGGATCTGGTCTCCCTGACATAGTTACTAAAAATAAAGGTACTCTATTTTAGTGACAATGTGCCAAAAATATCTCAGAGGATATACTCCCTTAGGAGGGAAGTAACATACACAAAATATACACAACTAACCAAATCAGGTAAGTAAAACAGTCAGAAAATAGTGCAAACACTGTAGAACACAATAGGATGCAATAGGCCTAGGAGCAACACAAACCATATACTAAGAAAGTGGAATGCAAACCACAAATGGACCACTAGGCAAGTGTAGTGTGTAGTGGGTCACTGGGAGTGTAGGAAAACGCTAAGGGTGTAAAGGAGACCCCAACCCAAGACCCTGGAAAGTAGGAGTAAAGTACTATTATTTCCCCATAAACACACTAAAGTCGTGATAAAGGATTTTGCAAGGACCACAACAGACTGCAAAGCACTGAAGACGGATTACTGGACCTGAAGACCTGCAAAGGAAGAGGACCAAGTCCAAGAGTCGCTAAAGTGTCCAGGGGGGGCAGGAGCCCACTAAATCCCAGATGAAGGTGCAAAATGGATGCCTCCGGTTGGAAGAAGCTGCAGGTTTTGCAACAACGAAAGTAGTAGGTAGTTCTTCTTCATGCAGAAGATGTCCAACGGCATGCTGGAGGATACAGAGTTGTTTCCTTGGCAAAATACTGCAAACAAGCCTTGCTAGCTGCAAGAGTCACGGTTGAAGAAAAAGGATGCTCCCCGGGCCAAGGAAGGATCAGGATGTTGCCACTTGGGAGAGGAGACAGAGGGGGCCCTCAGAAATTTAAAGAGCCCATGCACAGGAAGGAAGCACCCGCAGAAGTCCTTGAACACGTGTTCAAGAATACTGAACATGGGGGTCATCTCAAAACCGCAAAGAGAGGTCCCACAACACCAGAGATCAACTCAGGAAGCTGAGCATTGCAGGACAGAGTGCTGGGGACCTAGGCTCAGCTGTGCATGCAGGATGTCTTGGAAATGTGCACAGAAGTCCTTGTAGCTGCAGATCACGCATTGCACAGAATTACTGTCTGGGAAGGGGAGGCAAGGACTTACCTCCTCCAAATTCGGACAGTTGGACCACTGGACAGTCTCGGTCACTTGGGTCCACCACCTGTGTTAATGGGGGTCACGCTCATCAGGATGAGAGGGAACCCAGAGTACCGGTGAAGCTGAAGTTTGGTACCTGCTGAAGCAGGGAGAAGATTCCGTCGACCCACAGGAGATTTCTTCATGGCTTCCAGTGCAGGGTGAAGGCAGGTAGCCCCCAGAGCATGCAGCACCAGGAAACAGTCGAGAAAGCCGGCAGGATTAGGCGCTACAATGTCGCTAGTAGTCTTCTGGTTACTATGTTGCAGTTTTGCAGACGTCCTGGAGCAGTCATTGCTTGGCAGAAGTCGAACAGAGTAGTGCAGAGGGATCCTGATGAATTCTTTCATGTCGTAATCTGAAGAAAAGCCCACTGGAGAGACCCTAAATAGCTCTGAGAGGAGGATTGGCCACCTAGTCAGGTATGCACCTATCAGGAGGGGTCTCTGACGTCACCTGCTGGCACTGACCACTCAGAGGCCTCCAGAGTGCCCCCACAGCTCTGGAAACAAAATGGCAGAGGTCTGAGACACACTGGAGGAGCTCTGGGCACCACCCCTGGGGTGGTGATGGACAGGGGAGTGGTCACTCCCCTTTCATTTGTCCAGTTTCATGCCAGAGCAGAGACTGGGGGTTCCCTAAACCGGTGTAGACTGGCTTATGCAAGGAGGGCACCATCTGTGCCCTTCAAAGCATTTCCAGAGGCTGGGAGAGGCTACCCCTCGCCAGACTTTAGCACCTATTTCCAAAGAGAGAGGTTGTAACACTCTGCTCTCAGAGGAAATGCTTTGTTCTATCTTCCTGGGACTGGGCTGCCCAGACCCCAATATGGCAGAACCCTGTCTGTGGGGTGGCAGCAGCTGTAGCTGCTGATAAAACCCCAGAGAGCTGGTTTAGCAGTACTGGGGATCCATAGTGGAGTCCTCAGGATGCATGGAATTGGCTCCCCAATACCAGATTTGGATTGGGGGAACAATTCCATTATCTTAGACATGTTACATGGCCATGTTCGGAGTTACCATTGTGAAGCTACATATAGGTATTGACCTATATGTAGTGCACACTTGTAATGGTGTCCCCGCACTCACAAAGTCTGGGGAAATGGCCCTGAACTAAGGGTGCCCTCACACTTAGTAACTTTGCACCTAACCTTTAGCAAGTGAAGGTTAGACATATAGATGACTTATAAGTTACTTAAGTGCAGTGAAAATGCCTGTGAATAATTGTGTGTGTTATTTCACTCAGGCTGCAATGGCAGTCTTGTGTAAAGGTTTGTCTGAGCTCCCTATGGGTGGCAAAAGAAATGCTGCAGCCCATATGGATCTCCTGGAACCCCAATACCCTGGGTACCTAGGTACCATATACTAGGTAATTATAATTGTGTTCCAGTATGCCAATTGAAATTGGTAAAAGTGGTCACTAGCCTATAGTGACAAATTTAAAGGCAGAGAGAGCATGAGCACTGATGTTCGGATTAGCAGAGCCTCAGTGACACAGTTAGACAGTGCACAGGTATACACATTCAGGCCACAAACTATGAGCAGTGGGGTCCTGGCTAGCAGGATCTCAGTGAGACAGGCAAAAACATACAGTACTGACATACATGTAAAATTGAGGGTAACATGCCAAGAAAGATGGTACTTTCCTACAAACACCTATTACACAAATTGCTATAAAAAATTTAAAAAAAGCCAAGACTCTTCGAAGGTATATTATTGGCATATTGGTATTTGCAAAGTGTGGCACTACACAGTGCTTCTGTCACATGCTCTTATGAAACTAGTGATACATAATAGAGGGCTCTATTGGGTAGGGTTCATAAACTGCTTAAAGGTTTTGTTGGTCCGATAGCTCAGGGAGAAAATAACATGTATTTTGTAATGTTGCACCCAAAATGTAAATACTGTAGTTGGCTTGATATTGTTCATAAGAGAACAACCAAACATTTAACTGAGAAATGTTTATTGGTAGCTAAGTAGATGGTAATTGAATTATACAGTCCTCCACTTACTTTGAACTCATTCTTGGTTCCCTTTAAACATGTTGCAAAGTTAGGTGCATGTGATTAAGGCCCTCATTACGAGTCTGGATGTCAGCATACCACCGCGGTGGAGTTGGCGCATGCCCCGCCGCGGGCCCAGCGGTGAAGTCCGTCATATCACAAGTACTGAGAAGGCACCTACAGAACACAGCCAAGTCACTGTTCAGCCCACCACAGTGGAAGGGCTGGCATGCCAGGCAGCAGCCATCTTCAGCCTGGTGGTCAGGCAGTATGCCATGACTATATTACAAGGTTGCACACCACCAGGATTTCCAGGGCAGAACTACCACCACCAGAAGTCTGGTGGAAATGAACAATATAAAAGGGAACACCTACCTTCAGGAACACAGACACATCCGTAGGAGCCATGGTACGTGAATTGCAACTCCTCCAGTCCCTCTGCCTGGACCTGCAAATCCCAGACCAGAGACGGTGACCACAACACCAACCGTGAGTACACCAGCCTAGGACACACTGGAGGAAATGACGTTAGTATGCACACACACAACACACATGACACAGGAAGCCGTGCCCACACACACACGTAAACAAACACCCGTACCTACACACACACACGCACATCCACACACGCATACATGCTAATACCCACAACCACCACGCCTACATGTGGAAGGAAAGCCAGGACAAGGTAGGTACCATCAACACCAATGTTTTTTTGGTGTAGATATATTAGAAAAGTAATAATTCTGAATGAAACTATGAATACACAGGCCAAAGGGTGTTGGAGGCTGGCCTGGTTTGTAGTGGGTACCAAAGGTACTTACACCTTATACCAGGTCCTGCTATAACTTATCAGTGAAATGTAGTCAGTGTCTAGAAGCCAGGCTGTCTAGAGGTAGCTGTAGGCGGATCAGCTAAGGCTGAACTAGGAGACACACAAAGCTCCTGCAATGCCACTGTAGTCACACAATACTCACACACATAAAAGACAATACTCAGTGTTACAAAAATAAAGCTACTTTATTTTAGTGATGCAAATTATACTCCCTTAGGAGGTAAGTAAATCACACAATATATACACTAGTAACCAAAACCAGGTAAGTAAATAGTCAGACAACACTGCAAACAGTGAAAATCACAATAGGTTGCACAGGGCCTGAGGGAACACAAACTATATTCTAAAATAGTGGAATGCAAAACTTGGTTTCCGACCTAGGCAAGTGTAGTGTGTAGAGGGGCACTGGGAGTATAATAAAACACCAAAGGTAAGTAATAGACCCCACCCCAGAGCCCAGGAAAGCACACAGGAAGTTTCCTAAAACACACTAGTTGTGATAGCAGATAAGTGCAAGAACCTGAAGAGACTGCAAGACACCAAGGATGGATTACTGGACCTAAAGACCTGTGGAAGAAGGAGACCAAGTCCAAAAAGCAATGAAGAATCCAGGGAGAACAGGAGCCCCTGCTAACCCGGATGAAGGTGCAAAAGAAGAACCACCAGTGAGAAGACAAAGTCAGTATTGAACCAAAGAAGACAGATGCAGGTTCCTGGTTGGTGCAGAAGATGTTGCACACTGGCTGGATGAATGCAGCCTGGTTTGCGTTGCTGGATTCCGCCAACAAGCCTTGGCACATGAAAAGTTCGCCATTAGTGGAAAATGGCACTGCCCGGGATCAGGAGGGACCTGGTGGCCTCTACCCAGGAGGAGGAAACAGAGGGGGCTCTCAGCAACTCGAAGAGCCCTCAGAAACCCAGGCAGCATGCACAGGAGTCCCACAGCCTGGGGACAAACAAGGTGCAAATGGAGGCCCACGCAGCACGACACAAAGGATTCCCACGCCATCTGAGAACCACTCAGCAAGATGTGCGTTGCAGGATGGAGTCCTAGGGACCAAGGCTGTGCTGTGCACGAAGAACTTCATGGAAGGTCGCACACAAGCCTTAGCAAATGCAAGTCACCCGGTGCATAGGGGTACGATCTTGTGTGGAGGCAAGCTCTTACCTCCACCAAAGTTGGACAGCTGGACGTTGGGACTGTCGGGGTCACTTTAGTCTACCACCCGTGTTGTTGGATCCACTCCTGTTGTCTGGAGAGGGGACCTAAACCACCGATCGTCACCACAGAGAGGTGAAGCAGGGAAGCAACTCTGTCACTCCATTGGAGATTCCTTCGGTTCTACTGGTGCAGGCTGAAGACAGCCAGTCCTCAGAGGATGCACAACCTGGAAATGTTGCAGTTGCTGGCAGGAGCTGAAGTTACAATGTTGGAGAAGTCATCTTTGCTTCTTTTTGCAGTTTTGTAGAGTTCCTGGAGCCCTGAATAGCCCTGAAAGGGGCATTGGTCACCTAACCAGGTAAGCACCTATCAGGAGGGGTCTCTGAAGTCACCTGCTGGCACTGGCCACTCATATGCTCTCACAGTACCCCACCACCTTGGAATCTAAGATCGCAAACCCAGGGACACTCTGGAGAAGATCTGGGCACCACCCCTGGGATACTGATGGACACAGGAGTAGTCCCTCCCCTTTCCTCTGTCCAGTTTTGTGCCAGAACAGGTACTGGGGGTCCCTGAACTGGTGTAGACTGAATTATGCAAGGAGGGCACCATCTGTGCCCTTCAAAGCATTTCCAGAGGCTCTGGGAGGATACCCCTTCCATGCCTGTAACACCTATTTCCAAAGGGAGAGGGTGTAACACCTGTTAGACTTTAGGGTGGTCACCCCTAACGTTTTGCCTGCCTCCCTCCACTTTTTTGACACTGTTTTTGCTGGTTTTAGGACTCTGCACACTTTACCACTGCTAACCAGTGCTAAAGTCCATATGCTCTCTCCCTTAAAACATGGAGACATTGGCTCATGCCCAATTGGATTATTTAATTTACTTGTAAATCCCCAGTACAGTACAGTAATCCCCTGTAGATTAAAAGCTACTCATGGGCCTGTAGCACTGGTTGTGCCACCCACATAAGTAGCCCCTTACCAATGCCTCAGGCCTGCCACTGCAAGGCCTGTGTGTGCAGATTCACTGCCACTTAGACATTTAAAAGTACTTACCAAGCCTTAAACTCCCCTTTTTCTACATATAAGTCACCCGTAAGGTAGGCCCTAGGTAACCCATAGGGCAGGGTGCTATGTAGGTATAAGGCAGGACATGTACCTGTGTAGGTTATATATCCTGGTAGTGTAAAACTCCTAAAATCATTTTCCACTACTGTGGGGACTGCTTCTTTCATGGGCTAACATTAGAGCTACCTTCCTATGCTGTTTGAGTAGTAGATTCTGATCTGAAAGGAGTAACAGGGTCATATTTAGTATGGCCAGAATGGTAATACAATATCCTGCTGACTGGTGAAGTTGGATTTAATATTACTCTTTTAGAAATGCCACTTCTAGAAAGTGAGCATTTCTCTGCACTTAAATCCTTCTGTGCCATACAATCCACGTCTGGCTAGGTTAGTTGACAGCTCCCTTGTGCATTTCACTCAGACAACCCCAAACACAGGATGCTCAGTCACACCTGCACACATCTGCATACTGAATGGGTCTTCCCGGGCTGGGAGGGTGGAGGGCCTGACACTTACATTTGAAAGGACAGTAGCCAGCCCTCACCTAATGGACTGCCAAACCCCCTACTGGGACCCTGGCAGACTTGATGAAACTGAAAGGGGACCGTGTGCACTTCTAAGCCACTCTTTGAAGTCTCCCCCACTTCAAAGGTACTTTTGAGTATATAAACTGGGTCCCTGACCCTACCAACTCAGATCATTCTTGACAAGATACCTACTGGGAAAGGAACTCTGAACCAGAACCTGCAACCTGTCAAGAGAAGCTGCCTGGCTGCCCAAAGGACTCATCTGACTGCTTTGCTGAAAAGCATTGCTGCCTTGCTGTTGCCCTGCCGCCTTGCTGCCCTCTGACTCTGCTGAGAATTGCTCTCCAAGGGCTTGGATTGAGCTTCCCTCCTGTTTTCTGAAGTCTCAGGGCCATAAAGACTTCATCTCTGCAAAGAACTCCTTCTGTGGTGAAAATCAACGCACAGCGTGCCAGTATCAACGCACAGCCTGCTCTGCGGTGAGAAAATCACCACAACACCGAACTGGAACAACGCAGCCCGGCTCTCGGAGTGGAAATCGACACCACGTCAGCATTGCGACGAGAACTTCAGTGCACGGCCCACTGGATTGACGCATAGCTAAGCCAGAATGACGCAGCCTGACTTCCTGTGAGAGGAATCGACAAAGCGCCTGCCGTGCGGCAGAAATGTCCCCGCATTGCCCACCGGATTGATGCAGCTCCTGTGACTTTTCCCTGCACGCCCAGGATTTCTCTGCATCATCCGCGGGGCATCCAAATACCCCGCAACGTGAGGATCCAAGTCTGCTCGCCGGAAATCAACGCAAAGCCCTTGTTGCATGAAAAAGCACTGACGCATTGTCTGTGTGCGACCAGAGAAACTGACACACCGACACACACCTCCCTGTTTTCCACGCATCTCCTCCTCTGAGGTCCCATGTGGGTAATTTAGATACAAACCTGGTACTTTTTGCTTTCAAGAGACACTTATTGCTTTTTAAGAACTAAGGGCCAGATGTAGCAACCATTTTGCATGGTGCAAACTGCGAAAATCGCAGTTTGCGCCATGCAAAATTCCGATTGCGATGCTCATTCACAATTTGCGAGTACCGACATGCAAATTGTGAATGCGAGTCGCAAATAGGAAGGGGTGTCCCCTTCCTATTTGCATCTCGCATCGCTATGCTAAATTGCTTTGTGACCGCGAATGCGGTCGCAAAGCAATTCGCAGTTACCACTAGTGTCACACTGGTGGTAACCCATTCGCAAAAGGCCACCATCCCTGTGAGTGCAGGGACTCGCTATGGGGTCGCAAAATGCTAATATTAATGAGGTGGGTCTTTGCGACCCCGTAGCGACTCGCAGACGTGTCTGAAACACCGTTCTGCATCCGATTTTGCGAATTGGAAATTGCGAGTCGCACCAACTCGCAATTTCCGATTCGCAAAATCGGACCTACCTACATCTGGCCCTAAGACTCTATCTATCATTACAATAGTGATATTTCAACTTGTACTTATCAAACCTTGATCGCTTTGACCTTATTTTATTTAGATAAATATTCTACATTTTTCTAAACCTGTGTGGTGTACTTTTGTGGTGTTTGTACTGTGTTATTGCATGATTTATTGCACAAATGCCTTCTAAGTTAAGCCTGATTGCTCAGTGCCACGCTACCACGAGGGTGGGCACAGGATAATTTGGAATGACTAGAGTGAGGGTCCTTGCTTGGACAGGGGGTAACCTGACTGCCAACCAAAGATCCCATTTCTAACAACACCCCTCTCCCAAAGGAAATGATGTATTCTGCCTTTCTGGGATTGAGCTGCTCAAGCCCCAGGAGGGCAGAAGCCTGTCTGGGAGGTGGCAGCAGCTGGGGCTGCCTGGAAAACCTCAGAAGGCTGGGATGGCAGTGCTGGGGATCCAGTGTGGAGCCCCCAGTGTGCATGGGATTGTGCAACCAATACTGGAATCAGTATTGGGGTAAAATTCCCAGTTGTTAGACACCTTACATGGCCATATTTGGAGTTACCATTGTGAAGCTGGACATAGGTATTGACCTATGGCCAGTGCACACTTTAAATAACATCCCCACACTCACGAAGTTTGGGAAAATGGGCCTGGACAACATGGGGGTACCTTTGCTAGCACAGGTGCGCCCTCACACACAGGTACTTTGCACCCAGCCTTCAGGGTCTGACATAAAGGTGATTTATAAGTGACCTGGTGCAGTGAAAATGGCTGTGAAATAATGCATGCACTATTTCAAACAGGCTGCAATGGCAGTCCTGTGGAAGCCTTTGCATGGGCTTCCTAAGAGTGGCAAAAGAAATGCTGCAGCCCATTGCGATCCCCTGGAACCCCAATGTTCTAGGTACCTATGTATCATATACTAAGGACTTATAAGGGGGCACCAGTATGCCAATTTGGAGTGCAATAATGGGTTACAAGTATGCAAAGACAAATTTGGAACCAGAGAGCGCTTGAGCACTGGGGTCCTGGTTAGCAGGTCTCCAGTGACACAGTCAAGCATACTGACAAAAACAGTGACACAGACTGACACATAGGCCACAAACCATAGGCACTGGGGTCTGGACTAGCAGGATCCCACTCACACAGTCACAACACACTGACAAACAGGCCACAAATTGGAGTAACAATGCTAGAAAGAGGCTATTTTCTCACAATGGGCCAGTCCAATGGTCCACAGTGTCTGAGCACACTGGGTACAAGCTGATGCCCCAACTTGACTCCTGACTGCAAAGTGCAGGCCTCCACAGGGCAGAGGCAATAATGGGGAGTGCAGGCACCTCAGGGGTGAGGGGGTGGGGGGTCTTGGGCTTGGAGTGGGGGGTCCTTAGGGGTGGACTTAGATGAGGTGTCCTTGGGCTTGCCCTTGGAAAGGGGTTTAGCTGGGGGGGTGGGTTTGCCTTGGAAGTGGAGGGAGTGGACTTGGCCTTGGAAGTAGAGGGAATGGGCTTGGCTGTGGAGGGAGTGGGCTTGGGCTTGGGTTTGGCAGCAGGAGCAGTAGAAGTGATGGGGCAGAAGTGGCAGGAGGCGGAGGCGGAGGTGCAGTGGCAGTGACAGACTGGGAGGCGGAAGGCAGGGGCATTGGAAGGGTAGAAGGGCGCTTGGGGGAACAGGGAATGGGTTAGTGGTGGGGAACAGGGAAAACTCATAAAGGGGACGTTCTTTGGGGACACATGGGAGGTCAAGAAAAGGAGGTTTGGGAGTAGAGAGAGCGGGTATGGTTGTGAGGTGTGTACGTGGTGCCTTGGGTGCAGGTGCGTGGGTGGATAATATGTGTGTGCTGGTGGACTGTTGGGTGGGTGAGTGTGGGTATCTAGATGTACTGGGAGGAGCCGGGGAGGAGATGCAGGGAGATGGTAGGGGGGACATGTGAGTGTATGTTGGGGTGGTGTCTGTAGGTAGGGTGGATGTGCTGCACATGGGTGTGTGTGTTGACATTTGTGGTGTCTGCGCCAGTGGTGTACGGGGTGCATGAATGTGGGTCAGAGGATGTGGTGACAGTGGCAATGAGAGCACATGTGGCAGGATCAGTGACTGATGTGGTGCTGACTGCAGGTGTGAGTAGTGTGTCGACTGTGAGGGGGAGGTGGTCGGGAGTCAGTGCAGGGTGTGGATGTTGTCATGTCTGCATGTGTCTGTTGAGTGTGTGCATGGTGGTGATGGCGTCTGTGGTGCTTATGTCTGTCCTTACGTACTATGTCTGTTGATGTGGATGCTTGTGTGTCAGTAGGTGTGCCTTGGATGGGTGAGGCGAGTGGGATGTGGGTATGGGAACAGGTAGCTGGAGGGGGGACGGAAGTAGAAGGGACACTGGCTGCCGTCATGGAGGAGGCCAGAGCCTGAAACAATTTCTGTAGGCCAGACAAGGCACCGTAAATGCCTTCCAGGAACGCATTGCACTGTTGCATCTGGGATGCCAGTCCTTGGATGGCATTCACGATAGCTGTCTGCCCCACAGAGATGGACCTCAGGAGGTTAATAGCCCCCTCACTGAGGGCAGCAGGGCTGACTGGAGCAGGGGCAGAGGTGCCTGCCGTGAAGGAGAGGCCCATCCTCTTGGGTGAGCGGGCAACTGGGTGGGGAGCAACAGGGTGGGCGGTGCTGGTAAGAGGGTGGTGAACAAGGATGGTGCTAGAATGGTCCCAGATGGGTCTGTCACCACCAGGGAGGGTCCATCAGAGGAGGAATCAGAAGATGTAGTCATCAATCCGGTCTCCCCGTGGTACTCACCTTGCCCTCAGTCCCACTGGTCCCCTCACCTCCGCTGGTGTCAGCCTCCTGGGTCCCGTGGGCTGCAGCTTCCCCACTTGCCAGTGCCCCTTCTCCTTTGCCAGATGATGCTGATGCACACAAAGACATTGATGAACAGGGATGGAGAGAAAGAGAGACAGGGCACAATGATCAATGCCAGCGCAACAGTCACACAGGGTAGAACATCAGCATTTGACGCCATGCCACGAAACACTATGCTCATCTCTGAACATCCTATAACTTGGGAACACTATGGGGGAAACCGAAACAATGCACATGTCAACCGCTGATGGTCTGACTGATGCAAACATGTACATAAGGAGTGTCATACCCGCCATACCTGTCCAGTACCTGCCGATTACCCATGGCTGTTGAAACAGGCATGCAGAGGACTGCACACCCAAGAGGATCCTGCACGGCTAGTTGTAAGGCTACTTGGCTATTGTCAAGGAGCACCGTCACCACTTGGTGTACCCACCCCACTACACATGCAGTGCCTGCCAGCCGAATTAGGTCATGGATCCATCCCTGGCACAGTGGTTGGCCAGGACCAATCACAATACCCTGACACCCCAGGTATAATTAGCCATGAGTTGGTAAGCACATCTAGCTAGTACGTGGCCACACAGTTTCAACATTGGAGAGGTCTGCCCCGGTACCACTGACTGCATAGCATTACCTACATCTAAGATGCCAATCCTGCCCAGATGGTGCCACCCAATGGTGCCTACCCAGAGCCACCATGACAACACATCCTGCAAGTGAGAGTGAGTACTTACCCCCATGTGGCTGCTGTGCTGCCCTCAAGTGCCCATCCACCTTAGGGTAGGCCACCGCCAATATGAGGGCCATTAGGGGGGTCAGGGTATGACAGACAACCCTCCCTTGTTGGGAGGACATCCCCAGCTGCGCCTCCGTAGTCTCCCGTGCACAGCATCTCAGGTCCTTCCACCGCTTTCCGCAGTGGGTGCTCTGCCGGGCATGGACCCCTAGGGTCTGCATTTCTTTGGTGATGGCACGCCCAATCCCCTTCTTCTGATGGGTGCCGACCTGCATGGGTGACACAGACAGAAGGACATAGTCATGTAGAGTGGCATCCCTGGGGCAGTAGTGGACAGCACACAACACACTTCCACACCCAAACATCGTCAGCCAACATAGCCTTAGGCCCCTCACCTATGTCCATGCTCCATACACACTGCCACCTACCAAGTGCACATATCACATACAGGACAATGACATTGGGCTCACCTGCTGCTCTGGTGCCCCATACAACTGTCCATACAGGGGCAGGTCCCCGTCCACGAGCCGCTCCAACTCTTCCTGGGTGAAGTCTGGGGCCCTGTCTCCTGCAGGACGTGTCATCTTGGGTACCAGAGTCAGAACACAGCAGCACATGCTGTGGAGGTCTTCAGTGCATGACGTTCAGGAGTCAAGTGACCATGAGCACATGAAATGGAAGTCACGGCTGCTGCGAACATCACAGTCACTGCCGGTGGTGATCACCATTGGTTCCTGCCTCCCATAGGCAACAGTGTTAACCAATAGTGAGTTTCACGGCAGTCGTGACCGCCTACCGCCATGACGTGTTACGCCAGTGGGATGATCTCACTTCCACCTGTTCCATGCATGCAGACATGTTGCTGCCATTTTACATGTCCAATGTATAGTGTATGTGAACGTTAGTGCATCATGGGTGAAATTTGCTTACCTGCGGCCACATCAATACCGTTGACACAGTCTATGATGCACAACATTAAATTAACTTGCTCCTGTTCTCAGGTACGATGGTCGTTGAGGATAAGGGATGCAACGGTGTACAGGCCCCTAGTAGACCTTGCCACCCAGGAAGAGCGTCACATCATCCAGACCTATCGCCTGAACTGTGTGACCATAATGGAACTAGTGGCCCAGTTGGAGCCGGATCTGTTGCCTGCCATTCATTATCCCAATGCCATCCCTCCCACAGTGCAGGTGTTGCCAGTCCTCCACTACCTTTCCTCAGGTTCCTTCCAGGTCACAGTGGGCCTTGCAAGTGGGATGTCACAGGCCATGTTCAGCAACGTCCTGAGGGATGTGCTGTGTGCCCTGATAAAACATATGGCCAGCTACATCCGGTTCCTCCGACGTGCAGAATTGCCCACCTTCAAGGCAGCGTTCTACAATGGGGCACATGTCCCACACATCATTGGAGCCGTTGATGGCACCCACATTGCCTTGGTGCCACCCAGGAGGAATGAACAGGTGTATAGAAACCACCAAAACTTTAATTTCGTTATTGTGCAGGTGGTGTGCTCGTGGACCATTACATCTCCCAGGTTACGGCCAGGTACCCAGGCTCTGTGCATGATTCCTACATCTTGCGGAAAAGCAGCATCCCACCCATGATGGCACCACTCCAGAGGGACCGTGCCTGGCTCATCAGTATGTACCCCTGCATATGTGTGCCCCTCATCTCACTGCACCCTTGTGTCCCTGCCCTATTGCCCTCCCGGTCTTGACACGCCTCTTCTCTCTATGCACACAGGTGACTCTGGCTATCCCAACATACCCTTTCTCCTGACACCTGTGAGGCATCCAACCTCAGCTGCAGAGGACCATTACAATGAGGCCCACAGTTGTACCAGATGGGTCATTGAGAGATGCTTTGGCCTGCTGAAGGCCAGGTTCTGCTGTTTGCATATCTCCGTGGGTGCCCTGCTCTACAACCTTACAGAGGTGTGCCAAATCATTGTGGCCTGCTGCATGCTGCACAACCTGGCCCTGAGGCATCACATCCCGTTGCAGGATGCAGAGGAGGGGGAAGCTGTGCCAGTGGGTGATAGAGGGGACATGGGAAACGATGACGAGGAGGATGATGAGGATGCAGCTGACTCCAGGGCGGAGCTGATTCGACATTACTTAGGCTGAGAGGCAGGAATGTGTAAACTGTGTGGTATGTGTCCTTTACAACTGTATGCCTTGCCCCTGATGCCACCTGTTGTCTGTGTCTACTGATGGTATTGGTTGCAGCTCTGACTCTGGGTGGGTTGAGGGGTCATGTCACATGTGCCCATGACTGAGGTAGTCACAGTGTACAGGTCAGGCATATAATCAGGCAGGTGATGAGCTGGTGCACTAGTGCCATCAATGTGTATGTAGAATGTTCCCTGAGTTGCCAGTTCAAGTGCTATGTGTGTGCCACACAGGGTTATTGCCTCTGTGCAGCATCTATCCTGGGAGTAGACATTGGCTGGTAGTGCTACATTGTTGTTGGTGGCATGGGGTCAGGTCTCGGGCTGGGTACTGTGAGGGTGGGACCATTGGTTTGGAATGTGTTGTTTATGTGTGTGGACCTGACTGTCATATCTGCCTTGGATACTTGTTCCTACAGTGCATTTGTGTGGAGTTGGCATCTGTGTCTCCTACAGTGATTGTTTGTTGTCCCTGTCTTGCTCTACTTTCAGGACAATGTTGTTGTATTCTGTACTCCCTGTCTGGGCTGCTGCCTCCATTGACACATTTCTCCAGCCACTGCCTGCTCCACAATCAGCCTCCCGGCATTTCGCTACCCCCTCTGTCACCCTCTCAAAAATGTGCTGGGCGATGAGTTGCCACTTGCACACGTATTGGCAGTTTCATGCATACACATGGCAAATAAATACATAGACATGTAGTGTGATCAATTGTCATTTATTTGGGATGTACAAGTGTAAGGAGTGATGAGTGGGGTCATAGCGGCGAAGGGCCAGCTGTAGGTAGTCCAGGTCCAGTCTGTTGGCCATGGGTAGACAGAGATATGGGAGTGGACAGTTGACAGGGTGTCACAGTCACACACAAGGTAGAATGTTCAGGAGAGGGTCACTTCCTGGCAGTGGTTGTGGTCTGGCCATCATGTCCGGCTGGATGTCTACTTGGATGTCATCGCCTGTGGGGGGTTCCTCAGCTACAGGGGTCGGGGTGCTGGTGTCCTCTGAGTCCTGGGGCGGGGCCTCCATGCCACTGGCTGCCGCTTACGTGGAGGTCTGTGATGGGATGTGACCAGTCATAGGGGCCTGCTGGTGGGTGGTGGACTCATGCATGACAGTGGTCAGGTCCTTGAGCACCCCTACTATGGAGGCCATGGTGGTGTTGTGTGCCTCCCACTGCTGCATGACCTCCTGATGGTATTGCTCCTGCAGCCGCTGGGTCTCCTGCACAGTAGCAAAGATCTGGGCAACTGTGTCCTGGGTGTGCTGGTATACACCCATGACTTGGTTGAGGCCCTCCTGGGCAGTCAGTTGGTGTGGCTGTCCCGAACCTTGGGCCACGGTTCCCCTCCCACTACCCCTGGCCCCTTGTGCCTGTGCCCCTGGCACAGTGTGCCCACTCCCCGTAACAGCAAGGCCTTCATTGTCTTGGGTGGGTGCCCTTGACTCTGGCCTCTGTACCAAGGGGCACACCTCTGATTGATGGGTCCCTGGGGCACAGGTTTGGGTTTCAGGGTCTGGTTGTTGTTGTTGCCAAATGGGTAGGGGCGTCCGGTGTGTCCCGGGTGGGTGTACCTTTGGTGGACTGTCCAGTAGCCCCACATGGCCCAGGCAAGTTGTCCTCATCCAGACATCCAGTGGGGCCCTAATCCTGGGGAGGGCTGTCTGAGTCTGGCATCCTCTACAGGGTGTCAGTGGCAGGGGTACCTGTGAATAGATATGGTAGATGTTAGTTGTGTGACTGTAGTTGTTGTGTCCCTGTTGTGATTCATGCAGTGGCTTGACTTTCTCCCCTGTGATAGTAATGACAGATGCTGCACTGCAGACATTGATTTGGATTGGATTGTGGGACCTGTGGCTCTTCACATTGTGGTTGACATCCGTGCATTTGGGTGTGTGAGTAGGGATGGTGGAAGTAGGGTAGTGGGCATGCAGAGGAGGGGCGTGGAGTGTTTGGGGCGGGGTCAGTGGGGTGGGTTGCAGTGGGTTGGAGAGTGGTGGGGAGGCATGCTGGGCATGGGTGGTTGGTGCTTGGGGGTATTGCTGACTTACCAAAGTCGAGCCCTCCGCTGATGCCAGTGAGGCCCTCGGGATACATGATGTCCACGACCTTCTCCTCCCAGGATATCAACTGTAGGGGAGGAGGTGGGGGCCCACTGCCGATATTGTTACTGGCTATCCTCTGCCTGGACACCATGGAACGGACCTTTCCCCTGAGGTCATTACACCTCTTCCTGATGTCCTCCCTTGTGCGTGGGTATGGGCCTACTGAGTTGACCCTGTCAACAATCATCTACCATAACCCAGTCTTTTTGGCTATGGGTGTTTGCTGTACCTGGGCTTCGATGAGCTGTGGCTCTACTCTGATGATCTTGTCCACCATGAACAGCAACTCATTGTCGGTGAACCGTGGAAGCTTCTGCCGTGACATGTTGTGGGGTGGGTATGTGTTGTGAGTGTTGGGTACAGTGTGGGGTGTGTGGTGATGTGGGGGTGTTTGGCTGTGTGTGCTGGTGAGCTGTGCTGTGTGATATTTGTTTGCTGTGTTTGGCGTGTGCTTTGTCTCGAGTGTGGTTGTGGCTGCTCATATTTGTCGCAAGGGATTGTTGGTGGCGGGGTGTTATATGGTGGCGTGGTCAGGTGTGGGTGGTGTGTGTATGGTTATCAGCTGTGGGATATATGAAATAGCCAATATGGTGTTGGCTACTTTCAGCGGTTTCTTTTTGTTCCGGCGTGGTGTGAACTGTCAACGATGTCCACCGTGCATGTTCCGCTGTGCTGGAGGTTGCCTCATAATATGACGGTCAGAATGGTGTCGGCGTGGCGGGGCTGGCGGTTGATCAGTCACTCTTTCGCCATGGGTTGGCCTGGTGGTGTTGGTTTTGTGTCTGTATTTGGGCGGTTTGTGTTTTGTGACTCGTAATCCAGCGGTTGCTATACCACCAACACTGCTGGTATGGTGCCACCATTTCACACAGTGGTCTTGCCCGAAAACCGCCAAAATTGTAATGAGGGCATGGCCATTTTTTCTGCTTCATTAGTATTGTTTCTGCTATCATTACATTCCTAAGCTGGGACAACTTGAATTATTCTGTGCTGAACTGTGCATATGGTGTTTTTCTGCAGGTGGTGTTTGTAACTGTCAAGAGGGCTTGTGTCACGTGTGACACCTTCAGCCTATCTAGGTTACTAAGCATAGAGCAATTTTCATGCTTTGATTTTTTAGATTATTCTTATCTTGGATAAAGCAACACTACATGTCCCAAAGTGCAACATGCTTCCAGATAAACCACTAGGACTGGGTGAAGGTTATCAAGTAGGGAACGGGTCAACTTGGTAGCAATGGGTGTTTTTGGCTACCTCAAATGAATTGTCCAACATTTTATTGGGAATCATATTTTACTTTATAATTTACTGTAGCCAGATATTCAGGTTAATAGATGTTGGCCAACTAGGTGGTTATTTATGCCTGTTATCATGTGATGTATATTAACATACTTTACTGTTAATAAATGTTGATAAAAACGAATATTACTAAGCCCACCTTCCGAGTCAGAAAAAAACTTTTCCAGTTTTTGTAGGCTTGTTCAGCATTTCAGATGTCTGTCCTGCTGGGCTCTTTGTGAGTTTATGTCCAACTGTGAAACATTTTGTAGCAAATGCTAGCTGCAAATAAGTTGTAGATTTCTTTAAGAAAAGGAATTTGTGACAGCAGATTAGAGCAACAGTAGGTCATGCTTTTGCATACTGGAGTTGAAGGATCTTTGGGGCCATATTTATCATATAGTTGTTTTGCACTTGCACCACTTAATGAGGTGCAGGCCCAATGTATCTACTAAGTGTCATTTATCAAGCCACGTGAGGCCACCTTGCATGGCCGTAAGTGGCTTGATAAATCTGTAGTAACGCAACACAGTGCAAATCGCTGCGTTGCATTACTCTGTCCCACGGAGTTCCACGGATGGTGCCTGGGTGTTCTCATGTGTTGGAAAATGGCCCTTTCTGAAGGTTCAAACCAAACTTTTTGCCTTCTTCCTTCTCTTTTCCTGATCTCGTTTTTGCTGGTTTTAGGACTCTGTGCACTTTACTACCTCTAAGCAGCACAAAAGTGCTTGTGCTTTCGCCTTAAAACATGGTAACACTGGTGTAGACTCAGTTGGAATATTTAATTTACCTGTAAGGCCCTTGGAAAGTTGTATACCATACACCCAGGGTCTGTAAATTAAATTATACTAATGGGTGTGCACGACTGATTGTGCCACCCACTTAAGTAGTCTTTTAAACATGTCTCAGACCTGCCACTGCAGAGTCTGTGCATGCACTTTCACTGCCACCTCAACCTGGCATTTAAAAGCCCTTGCCAAGCCTTAAACTCCCCTTTTTTATATAGAAGTCACCCCTGTGTTAGACCCTAGGTAGCCCTGAGGGCAGGGTGCTCTGTAAGTAAAAGGTAGGGCATGTACTTTTAAGTTTTACATGTCATAGTAGTGACAGTCAAATTTATTTTTCACTACTATGAGACCTACTCCTCTCATAGGCTAGCAATCAGAAATTCCTTAATACACTTATATGCTATAATTCCTGATTAGAAATGAGTAGCTGTGTCATGCTTCATATCTGTGGAATGGTAATGATAAATCCTTTTTAATGGTAATGTTAGATTTAACATTACTATTTTAGAAATGTCACTTTTAGAAAGTGGACATGTCTCTGCTCTTACAGCTCTGTGTACCTACAGCCTCCCCCAATACATGTCTTGTTTGGGTGATAGCTACACTTGTACATTCCATTTGGACAGCTACAAACACAGGAAGCTTAGGTGTGTTTGAGAACTCATCTGCATTCATCTGCACTCTGATTGCTCATCCTGGGCAGGAAGGGTGGGAGAGGATGACACATCTTAATAGGCAGTGTCTGTCTCCGCACAACCGTCTGATTTCCCCCTACTGATAGTCTGGAGCCATGGTTAAGAAGAACAGTCCTCTGTGTACTTCAAAGACTCTTCTTTGAAGTCTCCCCCACTTCAAAGGCACAACTGGGTATGAGTGTTGGGACCCCACCAAATAAGACCCTTCTGGATATACAACTGGATTCTGCAGAAGAACTGCTGTGCTGCAACAAGGACTGTTACTCTGCTGGACTGCTGACCTGGAAGGGCTGCTTTTCTGCTGTACTGTTCTGCTGCCTGCTGCCCTCTCCCCCTGCTTAGGGAGTGTTGGAATCTGCCTTGCATCACAAATGATCTCCAAAGGCTTGTTGGCTTCTCTCCTGTTGCTTGAGACTCATGGATATCAAAATCTCAACCCCTGCTCCTGTATCTGGGTCACTGGAAGTGGATCCAGATGCTTGCATCACGGAAATCTATGCATCTCCTGCCTGCATGTAGCAGAACCGCTACATTGACCAGGTTTGCCTTGAGACCCCAACGCATCAGAACCATGCTTCGTCACTGCAGCGGTCTAAGGAGATCGATGCGTTAGGAACTTCAGAACTAACCATCTCGGCTCCAGCACTTGTCTTCAGGACCGATGCATCGTCATCACTGTGTGGGACGGATCAATGCATCTCCTTTCGTATGAGGAACAGATCAATGCATCTCACTACACGTCTTGCTGCTCTGACCTGACTTGATTCCCCGGGGATCTGCCTGGGTCCTGTAGTCGGCCTGCCGTCCATTGCGGTCAGCCCAACCTTTGTCTTTGCCCCAGTGAAGTGCGACCTAAAGTAACCCCTAAAAGCGCTATTTCCTTCAAAGCTCTATTTTGCATTTATTCCATAAAAATTGATACTTCAACTTCTACACATTAGATTTTTGTCGTTCTGGTCTTTTTTTATTTATAAAATCATAACCTATTTTACTAACCTGGTGTGGAGTCTTTTTGTGGTGTTTCCACTGTGTTACTGTGTGACTTATTGCACAAATACTTTACACATTGCCTCTTAAGTTAAGCCTGCCTTCTGTGTGCCACGCTATCAGAAGGTGAACACAGGATCATTTAGATTGTGTTGTGACTTACCCTGACTAGGACTGTGGTCCCTACTTGTACAGGGTGCATAGCACTGCCAACTAGAGATTCAATTTGTAACATTCATGGATTTTGACACATTCCCAGATTTACCATAAGTGTAGACATAGGAATGTGCCAAAACCGCTACGCCTCCCAGGTGCGGTGTGACGAGGAAAAATATGTTTATTTCTCCTTGTTTCTCCTCTTTGTATGTGTACTACATTCTGCAACACACATGGAAAGAGGAAAATGCCTCAAGGGATTGTTTCTATGCAGGAAGGTGCCTCTTCCTACACAAAACAATCCTGCTTACAATGCAAGCAACCTTGTTCCATGGTGTAGGACTGTCTGCCTTGGCACCAGGCAGCAGCACATTGTGCACCAGTCCTGGGAAAAGACAGGAATGCTTCGTACAATGTTAAATACGGAATATTCCTGCCTTTTGCCTGTCACGCAGCGCATCAAGGTGTCTTGCAGAGCTGCATGACTATTTGTTAAACATTATTGCCCTAAGGCTGAAAAGCTTCTTTTCTATCTCCTCTGTGGCTTTCTCAGTGCCATATAATTATTAACATCCTGTCCTATGCCATCACATCTAGTGGATGTCACTGAGTTCAAAGTTCGTGACCCATAGTTCACCGCTCACTGTTAAATTAGGGCGTTGACTTGTTTTGTTCATAGTTATGAAACTAGGAGGGAACGCAGTCGTGCCAAGCCGACTAGATGCAGAGCAGATTTCACGTTGTATGACATTATTTCATATAGCCACTAGATGGCAGCATATCAAAAGAAATGACCAAAACTGTTTTAGTTTGACTAGAAGATAAACGTTTAAGATTTTGCACAATCTCAGAACGCTGACTCATATCGCATACACGTTTCACAAAAAAGGTTTGCCAATCAAGGTACCACTAAGCTACGTTGTCATTTGGAACAAAGGTTCGCTCAAAATAGGGGCATGGTAGCTATCAATAGTGCACCTTTGCTGTGAAACCGTGGCTCACGGACCCCCGATGATTTATGTATTTTACTACAGTATCAGCGGTCAGAACGGTCGCTGGGATTTTTTACTGCATTCTCAGTGAGCGCAAATACCTGTGCAGTACTTGTAAATAAAAATGGCCTGGAAACATGACCTTGTTTATTTTGCGCGTTTCCAGGCTGTCTTCATTTATTTACCTGCAGCCCTTAAAGTGCATTAAAAAAAAGTGTGGGAACTGTAATCCTGAGTGCCACAGAGCACTATCAGTGATTACTGGTGGCAAGGTCGAAAAGTGGCTAAAAAGAAGAAAATACTTTGGGGGATGTTTACAGGTCCCTAGCACCGCCGGCATTGTGTCATTTTTTTTTTTTATGCTAAGACCGGCGCCAAGGTAGCTTTTCCCCGTGCCGTATTTACACAGTGGCACAACGCCTGCATTGTGCCACTTTGCAACCCCTTGCACCACATTATGACTGCGTCAAGCATAATGTATGTAAGGGGGTGTTCACTCCTAGGGAGGCCCGAAAAAATGGTACAGTGAAATTTACAACATTTCACTGCGTCATTTTTCTGTCATTGTTAACGCCTGATCAAAGCAGGCGTTAAAATGACGCACCCATTTTAATCAACCGTCTCCTTGTGCTTTGCTGCACTAGTGTCAAAATGGCATAAAAAATGTTAACGTTATTGTCCTTATGGCCGCCATGGTGCGCTGTATTGTAAATACGATGCAACCATGGTGTTGTCAGGTGGGGCAGGTTCGATGTAGAAAAGTGGTGCATTGGGACCGATGTGCCACTTTCTTGTAAATATGCCCCTTTGTATTTTAACATTTTTTTAACCTTTAGTAACAGCGTTTAAAATAAGATGCATAAACCTAAAAAGAAAAAGAAATACAGTTAATCTAATCGGTTGCTTGTGTACACCTGACTGCCATGCATGGGGCAGTGTCAGTGACTGTGGTGGCAGGGTCAAAAAAGTGGTTGGAAGTAACATACCTTTTGTATTTTGTTATTATTTTACTTTTGGGCAACTGCATATAAAATAAGACGCACACATCTTAAACAAAAAATAAATAAACGAAAACTAATTGGTTGCAAATGTACCCTTTTACGTCATGAAACCTCAGTTGGCTAATGCAAACATTGCAGATGTCTGCATATGTGACCAGAGCTTTGCCTAATTAAGGCCCATATTTATACTTGATTAGCGCCGCATTTGTGCCGCTTTTTGACGCGAAAGCGGCGCACACTTACAAAATACAATTGTATTTTGTAAGTTTGCGCCGCTTTTGCGTCACAAAATGACGCAAATGAGGCGCTAAAAAAGTATAAATATGGGCCTAAATTCTGGTTGATGTAGTAATGAAAAGTGATGTTTATTTCTAGTGCTGCAAGGTTCCAGCTTCTGACAGAAAGCACTATTAATATGTACGTCATTATTTTAATCTTGTATTACAAACAGCGTGATAGGCTGCCACAAAATAATGTAGAGTTTAAGATAAAAACAAGTGCTTTCAGAATATACATTTTAGTAACATAATCAAACAGTACCTAAGCCATACATCTTTATCAGAGTACTAAAAGGATATACTCCACAAGTCAGCTGATAACACCCTTACATCAGCTCTCAAAAAGAAAATAAGGTCCAGATTTACTAATGCCTTGTGTTGGGTTTGTATTACTTATACAATGCAAATGATGCAACGTGCTATGTTAGGATTTACTATTCAATGCAAATCAAGATTAGCATTTCCCCAAGTAACGCAATGTTGTGCTATGCACTGTTTTGTGTTACTTTGTGTCAAGGCAAAGTTCCAATGGTGGTTCATGAACATTGTCATGCAATCATCTATGAGTTTTTCACACAAATACCTATCTACAAACAATTTTATGTCAAGACCGGAGGCTCCTATTATGCTTAACTTTCATTACTTTAATATAACAGCAGCAGTCAAGAAGAAAACTACAATTCCCAAGAGGCAAAAGAAAAGAGCCAATGGGAACGAAATAGTAATACAACAATATTAACCAATCACAGGTATTATGTCACTTGACTGCGAACAGCCCTCTTTTCTTGCTGCTCGCAGTCAAGTTAAGTACTATTCCTAATTTCTTTATTATTACTGTAATAGCTTTATAGTTATTTACTGGATGTTTTTTCTTAAATTTGATTTTGCTCACAGTGTTCGCGACGCGCTACTGTTTTCTATCACCGTTTCAGTCGGCATGTTGTCGCTTTGCCGCGCACCTCTCCCTCGCATGCATACCTCTTGAATGACAGTTTTTTCCGTTTGGTCAGAGGCAGCTGTCATTTCGTACTGCGACTGACGAACGGATAATTATTTTCAAGCACTGCAACCTTTGGCTCCGTCTTCATCGGTAACTCTGTTCTGTCTAAACGCTCCTGTGGGAATTTCCTTCCTTGTTTCCTTCCTAGTCACACGCCCAACTTTTTTCCATCATTATTTACGCCCATAGGAGACCATTAAAGAGGAGTTGAATACTTTTATTCAAGCCTCTGTTCAACAGGCAGTTTCTGCCTCGTTCAATGAAATTACCAAGAATTTAGAGAAATCTGTTATTAATGTTATGTCCAAAACAATGTTGGCCCATTCTGCGGGGGGAAGCAGAAAGCACCCGGCAGTGAATATCCAAGCCAAAAAACTGAATGTGGCGCAGTTGAATAGTGAGGTTTCCTCAAGCAAGGCAGAGGACGCGGTTCCTCACAAGGCTCCTTCCAAGGAGGACAATATTAATATAAAACAAAGATCCTTTACCAAATGTCCATCAAAAACCAAACACTCTTCTTCCCCTATTGTGGTCTCCTCCATCCTGGATACTGACGATGAATTGGTCAGTGTGGATTCAGATCAAATCAAATCAAATCATTAACATTTATAAAGCGCGCTACTCACCCGTGCGGGTCTCAAGGCGCTAGGGGAAAAGGGCGGGGGGTTACTGCTGCTCGAAAAGCCAGGTTTTTAGGAGTCTCCGGAATGCGGAGTGGTCCTGGGTGGTCCTGAGGCAGGTGGTCTTGGTTGGCCTTGGCTGCCAGGAAGGAGAAGGACCTCCCACCTGCAGTGGAGCGGCGGATGCGAGGGACGGCAGCGAGCGCGAGGCCCGAGGAACGGAGGAGACGGGTGGGGGCGTAGAAGCTGAGGCGACGGTTGAGGTAATCCGGTCCCTTGTTGTGGAGGGCTTTGTGTGCGTGGGTGAGAAGTCGGAAGGTGATCCTTTTGCTGACTGGGAGCCAATGCAGGTGTCTCAGGTGTGCGGAGATGTGGCTGTTGCGGGGTACGTCGAGGATGAGGCGGGCCGAGGCGTTTTGAATACGTTGCAGGCGTTTTTGGAGCTTGGCGGTGGTCCCAGCATAGAGGCTGTTGCCGTAGTCCAGGCGGCTCATGACGAGGGCGTGGGTCACGGTTTTTCTAGTGTCGGCGGGGATCCAGCGGAAGATCTTGCGGAGCATGCAGAGGGTGAGGAAGCAGGCGGAGTACACGGCGTTGACTTGCTTGGTCATGGTGAGAAGAGGATCCAAGATGAAGCCGAGGTTGTGGGCGTGGTCTACGGGGGTCGGTGCGGTGCCGAGGGCCGTGGGCCACCAGGAGTCGTCCCAAGCGGACGGGGTGTTGCCGAGGATGAGGACTTCCGTTTTGTCAGAGTTCAGCTTTAGGCGGCTGAGCCTCATCCAATCTGCGACGTCCTTCATGCCCTCTTGTAGGTTGGTCTTGGCGCTGGCGGGGTCCTTGGTGAGGGAGAGTCTAAGTTGGGTGTCGTCGGCGTAGGAGGTGATGATGATGTTGTGCTTGCGTACGATGTCGGCGAGGGGGCTCATGTAGACATTGAAGAGTGTCGGGCTGAGCAATGACCCTTGAGGTACGCCGCAGATGATCTCGGTGGGGTCTGAGCGAAACGGAGGGAGGTAGACTCTTTGGGATCGGTTTGAGAGGAAGGAGGCGATCCAGTCCAGGGCCTGGCCTTGGATCCCGGTGGAGTGGAGGCGGGTGATTAGGGTGCGGTGACAGACGGTGTTGAAGGCAGCCGAGAGGTCGAGGAGGATGAGGGCGACTGTTTCACCGTTGTCCATCAGGGTTCTGATGTCGTCTGTGACTGAGATGAGGGCGGTTTCAGTGCTGTGGTTGGTTCGGAATCCGGTTTGTGAAGGGTCGAGCAGGTTGTTGTCTTCTAGGAAGGTGGTCAGCTGTTTGTTGACGGTCTTCTCTATTACCTTGGCGGGGAAGGGGAGGAGCGAGATGGGGCGGAAGTTTTTCAGGTCGCTCGGGTCAGCCAGATGACAATGGTTCTGACAAAGACAATGGTGATATCTCAGCACCACCAGCTAAGAAATCAAAGATTTCTCAAGACGATCCCAAATTTTTAATTATTTTGGATTCTGATGGGGTACCCATGTTTGATCCAACACATATCCATCATCCTATCTCTACTGAGTGGCTTCCCACAGATCATGTGGGTGATTACCTCTCGTCCAGATTACGCACCTCACTCGACAAAAAATCAAGATCCAAGATAAGATCGGAGTGTCCCCGTCCTACCTTACCTCACAAAATCACTCTCACCCCTTCTATTGATCCCGCAATTATCACTTTCTTTCCCATATTTGGAAAAGATCCCCGCAAAGGCCGGTCCGTTACACTATCGTTCTCTACAAAGGCTAAAAATTTGTCATTTAAGAAAAGGTCTCGCATATTCAGACTCCATACCATTGGAACAAGATGCTCGAGCAGAACTTCCATGGTGGCTCCTCCATTTCTACGCCTGGAATGGCAGGACTATATTTCCATTAGCCCCAGATCTTATGTTAGAATAAGATGCAAGTCTCTCAGGCTGGGGAGCACACTGCGGTTCGATCTCGACTGGAGGTACATGGTCTTTAGAGGAGTCCAAATTGCATATAAACTGTTTAGAGATGCGTTGGACCTGGCCCTTTTACAGGGTCATTCCCCAGACGTTTTGCTTTTTGCCTCCTTATTTTTCTGACCTTTGTTGGCTGACGTTTTGACACTGAGCACTTTTTCACTGCTAACCAGTGCTAAAGTGCATGTGCTCTCTCTTACAAATTTGGTATGATTGGATTATACCTGATTGGCATATTTAATTTACCTATAAGTCCCTTGTAAAGTGGTATCCCTATACCCAGGGCCTGTAAATTAAATGCTACTAGTGGGCCTGCAGCACTGCTTGCGCCACCCTCTGAAGTAGCCTGTCAAACCTATCTAAGGCCTGCTAGCGCAGAGCCAGTGTGCGCAGTTTCCTGCCACAGGGACCTGGCATCTAAATTTACTAGCCAGGCCCAGAACTTCCCTTTTACTACACGTAAGTCACCCCTAAGGTACGCCCTAGCTAGCCCTTTGGGCAGGGTGCCATGTATGTAGAAGGCAGGACATGTGCCATGTTGCGTGGCCTGTCCAGGTAGTGACAAACAGCCTAACTTGGTGTCTCACTGCTGTGAGTGCTGCCTCCTCATAGGATTGCATTGGAAATGCCCTGCCTTATGTGTAAGGGGTATTGTCTGATTTATGAGAGGTATCGTAGGCATGTTTGGTATGGTTGTGATAGTGTCAAGAAATGCTGCTTACTGGTGTAGGTGTATTTTTTATTACTATCACCGAAATGCCACTTCTAGAAAGTGCGCATTTATCTGTGCTTATGACTTTGGTGTTTTGCAGTTGGCCTCCAATTCACGTCTGGGCAGACTGACAGTTGGGGCTTTGTGCGTACTTCTCAGACAGCCTGAACACAGGGAGGGTGGAGGTGTCACAGAGGTGCATCTACATATTGTAAAGTCTTCCTGGGCTGAGAGAAGGGAGAGGCGGGGCACACCTGCATTTGTAAAAGCTGTGCCCTGGCCTCACACAATAGGGTTGTTAACCCCCCACTGATGTTTGGAGCCTGTGCTGAAAGGAGAGAGGGGGCACTCCCAGAACCAGTTGAAACTGGCTGCAACCTCCTCTCCCTGCCATTGTAAGACACACTGTAAACCCAGTATAAGTACAGGGGAATTTTCCCCACAATCTGAACATTCTTGGAACTTGGAACTGGACACAGACCGCTGATGAAGGGACTCACCAGGAAACCACCTTGGACTGCTGCTGCGGTGCTGACTTGTGACCTGCCTGGTCACTAAGAGGAACTGCCACCATCTGCACCCCTTGTGCTGGCCTGAGCCTGGCCCACCAGCCCTGTGCTTTTTCTTGCTTTATTATTCCCAGGGGCAGGCTGCTGTGGCCCCTGACCCCTGCCACAATCTCTACAGCTTGGTCTGTAGCGCTTGGGAATAGCACTCTTTCTTGAAGTCCTGCAGAAAGACAACCACCGCAGCCCGGGCTTTAGCTTTGCCCCAGCGCTTTGAAAAGTGCTTTACTTTTGCCAAAAAGTCATCGCCGCAGCCCAGGTTTATGATCGAGCCCCTCACGCTCCCCACGGCGCCTCTTCTTTGAGTTAATCACCGCCGCAGCCCAGGAGCCGCATTTTGACTTCAGCGCGAGGATCGCGCTGACCCTAGTGCCCCCGGGGCACTTACCAAAGGTAAAGGAAGGAGCTCGCACGCTCCTACCGTGTCCCCGGGTGACGCGCCCTTTTCAGAGCGCCCCCGAGGCACACCTCGGCTTCGATTCCTCACGCTGCTTGTCTCGCGGACGAGGGAAGGCAGAAATGCGGCTCGCGCACCGGACCGGGTGAGGCCACCAGTGGAAGCAGGTGCAGAGCCTCATCGGAGGCCCCTGCTTCCCCCGCTATCTCGTTAGGCAGCCGCACCGCGGACAAGGACGGCTGCCTCCTAGTCCCAAGCAGGACACGGGGAGAAAAGGGAACCTCCTTTCACCCGGTCACTGCACTAGGGGCGCGATCGCCCCATACTGCCTTAATCTCTGATGCTTTGCCCCCAAGGATTACGGGTCTCCGGAGGGGCCCGGACTTCGCATTGTAAAGAGGGTGCAGACCACCCCGCTCTACCAGGAACACCCGTTTTGCGCATAGGAGCGCCGGGGGCTCCAGTGCTCATCTTTTAGGCACTAGGAGTGCCTCTTCAACTGGTAACAGGTACTTTTTAGGGAATCTAGGCTCTAGGAGCCTAATACAGACTTTTAGATGTTTTAGATTTCCTACCTGTTTACTGTTCCTACATATATGTTCTAAAGTTCCTGTTTATGGGCATGTCTAGCTGATATGTATTTATATGACTTGGGAGATATTCTCTAATGTTCCTTTTATGGGTATTTAGGAATTGTTCATGACAAGTGCATATATCTTTTGCTATAATTCCTGACTACTACTTATGTTGCAGAATCCTGAGTACTTACGTGTGCTGATGTGACAACTGCATATTCTTGCATAGTATTAGTAACTTGTGTAACATTCTGACAACTGCTAAGGTAGCAGGGTATTACTTACGTGTAATGTTGGTCTAATTATGTTTTGTGCAATACAGATTATTTTTACATAGCTCAGTGTTGTGTTTACTTTGTGGTGTACATTTTGCGTCACGTGTGTTGTGTGTGTTGTGCAAACGCTTTACACATTGCCTCTGGGATAGGCCTGACTGCTCGTGCCAAGCTATCAAGGGGGTGAGCACGGGTTATCTTGGACGTGTAACTCCCTAGCCCTGACTAGAGTGGGTAGGTTCTGCCTGGCTGAGGTGCATACCCTAGTCAACCAGAAACCCCAACAAGATACTTGCAGGCTCCTTTGCGATCAGAAGCCTTGCAAAGGACAGAGCACACTGCGCTATTCTTCTCAGGATGGACAATATCTCTGCTGTGCGTTACATAAACCATCTAGGTGGTACAAAATCCAAACCCTTAGTGGAGATGGCCAAAACCTTCTGGGAATATTACCTCTCCCACCATCTTTCGGTTTGTTCAGAATATTTTCTGGGCGACCTCAATTCAGTTGCAGATTGGCACTCTCGTCGATTGGAGACTCCATCCCGCCACCTTTCAGTCCATTCTAGCCAAGCGGGGTCCTCTGTCAATAGATCTTTTCGCCTCCTGTCTCAATTCTCAACTTCCTAAATTTTACAGTTGGCACCCAGATGCTTTAGCGCTTGCTTCGGACGCTTTTTCACAAGATTGGTCTAATTCTCTGAACTATGCTTTTCCCCCTTTCATTATGATCAGAAGACGTCTTGCACACGTCCGACGCTAGTTCTCATAGTTCCATTCTGGTAGTCTCAAGTTTGGTTCCCAACTCTCCTAGAATTGTCCATAGATTTTCCTTTCCTCTTGCAATCTTTTCCCCATCTAATCATAGATCCCTTCCACCGTCCTCACAATCTAATTCTGGCCAATCTCCTTACTCTTTCGGTGTGGAAAATATCGGGGATTCCCAATCTATCCCTATCATTTCGGCAGAAGCTTCCAAATACATTTCCCAGTCATGGGCTCCAGGAACCACACAAGCCTACAAGTCAGCTTGGTCTTATGGCATAGGTGGTGTCTGGTGTTGTTGTAGTAAATATGACGCTGTGCCCTCTTCATTCCATGCAGCTCAGTAAATTGTTTTGTTGATGCGCTATGTTAAATTTTAGTGAATCTGGACCTTAGTCTTTGCCATCATAAAGAAAAGGTCTTCAATCTGCAAGGCGCGACCCCTGGGGGGGGGCGTGGAGTCAAGGAAAGGAGGTTGCGCATTACTCGAGCCTCACTTCTGCCTGCAATCCAAAAAGTGTGCTTTTCATTTTGGGAAAAGACAACCATCCAGGGTGATTAAATCCAATAGTTAAAAATGCTTCACAAAGAGTGTCATTCAAGGAGTATCCTTTACTGTGAAACCAAAGCCCAGCCAGGGTCCCTGTTTGCCTGAAAGAAATGCAAATGTGCACTATGAAGTTAATCTGCAAATGTAAAGAATACTTGGAAGTGTGTACTGGCTTTAATTGATCGAATCAATGGAAGCTTTGTGACAACAAAGATTTATTCTTTTCAGCGGATGTGATTCTTATTATCAACTTTCTAGCATCAGAAGTTAGTAAAGGCAAATCTTTTAGAACTATCAATCTCTACAGATCAGCGATTTCTTCAAACCACACTCTTATCAATGGAAAGCCAGTAGGGGAACATCCTCTTCTCTTTCGTCTCTTAAAGGGTGTAAAATGTTCAAATCCTCCTCTTCCTAAATACAGTAAGTTATGGGATGTTAATGTTGTTCTCCATCTGTTCTCATCATGGCCTGATAATTCTCTCCTTTCTTTACAGATGCTTTCTGCAAAATTAACTATGTTACTTTGTCTAGTTTCTATCAAACGATTGTCTGATGTTAGAGCCGTAGACGTTTCTTTTCGTCAGTTAAACTCCACTTTTCGACTGGTTTGTTATTCACCATATACCGGCGAACTAAAACAAATCTCTCCTCAGTGTTCTACCCATATTTTCCTGATCATCCCAAACTGTGCGTGGGACAATGTCTCAAAGTTTATGAACAAAAAACTGCAGATCTAAGAATGTCCTCTGTTTCCCAACTTCTCATCTCATTTAGGAAACCCTATAAGCCGGTGTCCTCCCCTACTTTGGCCCGATGGGTTAAGTGGGTTATGACCCTAGCAGGGATTGACACCTCGACCTTTGGAGCCCATTCAGCTAGAGGAGCCATGACCTCTAAAGCCTTTTGGGCTGGTTCCAGTCTTGAGGACATTCTTAGATCAGCAGATTGGTTCAATGACAATGTATTTAAAGTCTTATTACAAACCGATTGTTAATCCTTCTACCATTGTAATTAATATGCTTTAAAAAAGCATAATAGGAGCCTCCCGTCTTGGCATAAAACGTAGATTTTCCTAGTAATTTATGAAGGCAAGTCTTAATTTTATTAAAGACACAGAGGCGAGTATTATCCCTCCACAATGTTCTAACTTTGTTTTTTCCCACCCTATTAGCGAACCAGACTCCGTTGCAGCCGACATCTTGAGAAGGATGCCTTCCTCCTCAGCTCTTTACCGAGATCCTCTTCTTCTACCAACATGAAGAATTCTCTATTACCTCCACGCCTTTCCAAGTTCCCTTTTCCAGGGTTTATGACCTTTTGCCAAGATTTTTTTTCTCTTGTTTTGGCCCTGTTAATTGTTCTATCTATGTTACCTTTATTTCGGGTTTATTAACTTCTCGAGCAAGAAAAGAGGGCTGTTTGCAGTCAAGTGACATCATAACACCTGTGTACTTTGGTGATTGGTTAATATTGTTGTACTAATATTTCGTTCACATTGGCTCTTTTCTTTTGCCTCTTGGGGATTGTAGTTTTCTTCTTGACTGCTGCTGTTTTATTTAAGCAAGGAAAGTTAAGCATAATACTCGCCTCCGAGTCTTTAATAAAATTAAGACTTTCCTTCATATATTACTAGGAAAATCTACATTTTAGATAGAGATTCTCACCAAAATTCTACAGCTCCTTGAGGCAGGTGTAACGAGTAGAAATGTTTCCATTTCTCCTAGTTTTTCCTACTTTGCATGCCTTTTGCATTGTACAGTACACATAGGAACCATGTTAAAGGATAGTGTTTGTATTAGAAGTGTCTCATTCTAGTACAAGAACTATTGCTTATAGAATGCATACACCCTGGCACTATGTGTGTTCTCTGGTGCATAGCACACAAAGTGCACCAGCGCCAGGATAGAGGAAAACACTCTCACATTGTAGTAAATATAACGCCGTGCCCTCTTCATTCCATGCAGCTCAGTAAATTGTTTTGTTGATGCACTATGTTACATTTTAGTGAATCTGGACCTTAGTCTTTGTCATCATAAAGAAGAGGTCTTCAATCTGTTAGGCGCAACCCCTGGGGGGGGGCGTGGAGTCAAGGAAAGGAGGTTGCGCATTCCTCGAGCCTCACTTCTGCCTGCAATCTAAAACGTGTGCTTTTCATTTTGGGAAAAGACAACCATCCAGGGTGATTAAATCCAATAGTTAAAATGCTTCACAAAGAGTGTCATTCAGGGAGTATCCTTAACTGTGAAACCAAAGCCCAGCCAGGTTCCCTGTTTGCCTGAAAGAAATGCAAATGTGCGCTATGAAGTTAATCTGCAAATGTAAAGGATACTTGGTAGCGTGTACTGGCTTTAATTGATTGAATCAATGGAAGCTTTGTGGCGACAAAGATTTATTCTTTTTGAGGGGTAGTGCAAAGAGGTGAAAACTGAGCTGTGAAGTGCATTGTTTTAATTATTTACATAGCAATTATACAACTGATGAGGTGTTGAAGGGACAGTTAAATATAGTCTTGGTGTTATTAAAATCTATCTTTTGGAAGCACCATTTTATCGTGAAAACTTTTGCACATTTTGCAGGAGTCTCTCTTATACTGTGTGTAATGCAAGTATAAAATAATGACTTACATATTCACAGTGCCTTTTGTCACAGGCTGTGTGTGACCTCGTAGCACTAAAACTACACGTCACGATTCACTAGTGCACCAAGATTTAATTATGTGGCTTTCTGATTACAAACAGACCTCTGCAGTGCATTAACTAATAGAGGTTTATAATACACTGTAGCGCACTTCCCACTGAGTAAAAACTTTAAAAATATATTTTTTATTTAAGCTGCGCAAATTCTTTATGTGCAGCTACCTGACGGTAAAAGACCTAAAAACCGAAGTCAACCACAGCCCCAAACTAATATAACCAGGAGTCATTTTTTTTCTAAAATAGAAACATCTGTTTCCATAATGTTAAACATAAAAACGATTTTTGAAACATAGTGTGAAAGAAGATTAAGGGACCACATTACTGATCTCGTGGCCAGGTACCCAGGGAGCACACATGATTCGTACATCTTGCGCCATAGCGGCATTCAGACAAGACTGCTAGCTGGGGAGTTTGGAGAAGGATATCTTCTAGGTACTGTCCCTCTGTACAATGGCGCGTTGATAGCGTGCTGATGTCAGATGGCTCTGTTACTCATCATACCCTCTGTCCCTTCCAGGAGACAGTGCCTACGCAGTGAGCACCTACATGATGACGCCCACCCCAATCCTGCAACACCTGCTGAACGGAGATACAATGCAGCACACAGGGCGACCCGCAACATGGTGGAGCGCACCTTTGGACTGCTGAAGAGTCGCTTTCGGTGCCTCCACAAAAGTGGAGGGGCACTACAGTACAGGCCGGAGACGACCTGTAGGATAGTGGCTACTTGTCCAATCTTGCACAATATAGCTACAACCAGGGGCATACCTGTAGAAATATGTGATACTGAATCTGATGAGGATGATGATCCCATACCACCCCTACAGCCAGCAGACAGGACCAGTGCAGCAGAGGGAAGGCAAAGGCGTGCTGACATCACACACAACCATTTCAGATGTAAGTATGAATAAGACAAATGCACTGACAAATGTACCTGTGGTGAAGTAAATTTATTACCTTAATGTCAGGTAATGTTAGTCCAAAGAATAGCAACAAAAGTGTGTTAAAAAATAGAAACAATAGAAGTTCAGAGTAATGCACTATTACTTCATAGTGTACTCATTAACCCTCTGGCCGCTACAGTTACTTCTTGCGGCCACGCACACCTCTCGGGTGCCCAATTGCCTCACTGGCACCTCGACTGTCCGCCTCAGTGGCAGTGTTGTGCCTGGCACTGCGCCGTCTGGTGTCCATTGCGGGTACAACTAGGCTGCTGAGGCTGGAAGTGTCCTCCGTGTCCCCCAGTCCAAGCTCACTAGGTGTGGCTGACCTCTGTCCCATGATGTTGTCAATCACATTTGTGATTTGGACAAGTCCGTGAGCCACATCCCTGCTGCTGTGTGCTGCCTCCACCTGTGCAGCCACTGCACGACGTGCAATCAGTGAGTTTGAAGTAGCTAGCCTGTTGACAGAGTGACAGAATCCCCCGAACATGTTCATGAATCGTCGCTCCTGCCTGCGGTGGCTCACCCTGTCATGGCGCAGCTCCTGGCATAGTTCCCGCACAGCAGAAGTGAGCTCCCCTGTGTCCTTCAATGCCTGCACCTGTCCCTCTTGCAGCTGTTCTATATTCGCATTCAGGCACTCCAGCTGGCGATGCAGTCCCCCCCATGTTGGCATTATGTTGCTGCATTTGTTTCTGTAAACCAGTGATCTTTTTGTTCTGTAGGCGCTGCTGCTGCATCATAGCTGCTTCCAGCCCACCAAAGAAGGAGGGACCCTCACCTGCCTCATTCGCCTGTGCACCAGCATTTGTCGCCATCCTGCGGGGGTGCTGTGGTCTGCTGAAAACTGGCCCCCTGCATCTGGGTGTGCCTGCCAGTTGGGGATGGTGTATGTGACCCTTCCTGCTAATCATCCATCCGAGTCCGGACAGAGCTCTGGCAGTGGCAGTGCCTTGGGCCTGCCTCGGAGTGGTGCAATGGTGAGAGACCCACTCCTGTTTGAGTCTGAGGCTGGATGGGTGTCAGTCTCCCCTACACTGGCACATGCTGTGGCTGCTAGGCCTGGCCCACCTGCAACGACAATATGCAGCATGTCAGTTTTGTTTGTTGTAAGTAAGGGCACACAATGGTAATAAAGGTACCAGTACTTCTCTTCACAGTGTTGTAGGTGTTGTGTTCCTCTGGGTGTCGCTCTACTTAATTACATTGTATGTGCTACTTTCAGTTCTGGGTTGTGGACTGCCACTCCCATAATGCATTGTTGTGCTGCTTCTAAGATGTCGAATGGACTACTTCTCACAATGTTTTACATTACTTGCTAATTCCTAAGAGGCTTTTGTGCATACACATATGGGGTTACAATTCAATATTGCACTTACCTTTGCTGGTACTTGGTGTGCCAGAGGTGTCTATCTCTGTGACCCCACTCACTGCTTCAGGGAGGAGTGTGGACTCCACTAGGTCCTCTAACGGGGTGGATGGTGACTCTGTGGGTGGACCGCCTCCTGTGCTCCTGGCCTCCTGCAGTCTTCTTGCTACCCTCTCCTTCACACGGGACCACAGGTCATACCACTTCTTCTTAATTTCGCCGACTGAGCGCTGTGCCACTCCAATAGCGCAGATCTTAGTTTGTATATCTGCCCAGAGTCTCCTTTTCTCACTCTCCGGCACCTGGAGTGAGTTTTTGCCAAAAAGGTGGTCATGGCTCCTGACCACCTCCTCTGTCAGCACCTCCAGCTCTTGCTCGCTAAATTTGAGCTTCCGCTTTCTTTCTCCCTTCTCCTTTCCTTGGGCTGAGGTGTCCATCGTTGTTCAGGTGTGCTTCCTCCTTCAGAGTGTTGCTCAGTGTGGCTGGGCTGTTCTCTCTGGATGCTGGTTTGGGTGTGGCACCTGATACTGCCTGGGATGATTCACTTCCTGCTTGTGATGTCATCAGGCTCCTCCAGGTGTGCTTTCTCAAAATTTCTCGCAATTTGCCATTTTCAATTACCGAATCGCAATTTTGCGAAAATGCAAATTGCGATTCGGTAATTGGGCCTCACAAACCACAATAGCGATTTTTAAGAAATCGCGAATTCTGAATCACAATAATGATACCTGGCCTATTGTGACTCAGAAATAACGATTTCTTAAAAATCGCTATTTGCGATTCGCAAGGCCATTTCTTCATACATCTGGCCCAGAGTGCTTTAAAGAGCACCTGCTTCTTAACAGACAACCAATGCAAGGATCTCAACCCATCTGTAACTGAGCAATATTTGAGTATTCCACTCACTTGGACCAGGTTCATGATTTGGAGCTTGTTTAATGAAAGTTGGTTCAAATTAAGATACAGGGTGCTGCAGTAACCTAAGCGTGAGGTGATTAAGGCAATGATTGCTGCCGCCCTGAGATACTTAGAAAGAAAAAACTATATTTTCTTAAAAATACCAGTCAACCAGAGACACAAACTCACAGTTCTGTTGACCTGCTTATCAAAAGACAAGGTGTTATCAAGCATAACGTGCAGGTTTTGCCTCCCTAACCAGGGCTGGTAACGCACCACAGTTATCTGGCCACCAAGGATTATTCCATATGGATCTGTCCCCACCAAACAGCACAATTTCGTTTTTTTCCCATTGATTTTTAGCTGATTCTCTCTCATCGATCTGCTGATCTCTACCATGCATTTCCTAAACCGGTCTGCCACCTCCCCCCAGTCATCAGAGAAGTACACAATGATCTGGGTATCATCCATGTAGGATGAGATCTGGAAGTCAAATGAGCGCATCAATTCTGCCAAAGGGGCTGCATACAAATTAAATAAGGTGGGGGTTAAGGAGGAGCCTTCTGGAATCCCACATGACAGCTGAAAAGGTGTTGCTCTAAAGATGCCACAGCTAACTGTAATGATCCTATCAATTAAAAACATCTCTAACAGCTTAAGGGTGGTGTCTTTCAGTCTGACCTGCTGTTGTCTTTGCACCAACAAGGAAGGAGAAAAGGTGTTGAAGGCTGCCGACAGGCCTAACAGGACCAGTACAGCTGCCCTCAGATTGCCTTGCCTACGAATAAGATCCAAGGTGGAAATAAGGGCTGATTCTGTGCTAAGCTGCTTTTGGAATCCTTTTTGTGATGGATCCAGAGCATTAATTCTGTAGAGATAGTCAAATAGTTCCTTATAAATATACTTCTCCAGAATCTTAGCCAACAGGGAGACAAATTTTTCAGATCGCTGGGATCTGCATCAGGTTTCTTCTTCATAGGAATGACCACCGCCTTCTTCCAGCCCTGAGGGTGTACTCCGGACTCAGGAATCTCCACAAAGATCTTCTCTAATGCCTCTGCCATCAGATACGGGGCTAGCTACAAGACCCTAGGTCAGAGGTCTCCAAACTATTTAATGCCGCGCCCCTCCAGTTGAAAAATAAAAATCATTGGGCCCCCCTCAGAATTTTTCACAATTATTTTATAAACATGGCAAAGTTTAAATATGTCTAAACCTATTTAAACATTGCAGGTAGGTACTGTTACCTTTTTAAAACTGCAATAACATCCTCCTGCTTAAAATAAAGGCCTGTTATCTGTATAATATTTATTTTGGCCAGAATCTGGGGCCCCCCCTGGGATCACTTCAGGCCCCCTAGGGGGGCCCGCCCCCCAGTTTGAAGACCTCTGCCCTAGGTGAACAAGGGTCGTCTGGGGAACCCAAAAGGTCTTAAACATATCAGCCAGCATTGGGGGGAATCTATTCAAGCACATGGAACTATGTAGTCCCAGGACCCTCCTTCCACAGCCTCTGGCGTTTGCAGTCCAGCATTCTCAGAACCATCAGTAGAAGCCTTAAACTCCCCATGTATCTTCAAGATATTTTATTTAAAGAACTCTGCCACTTCATCACAAAAGAGTTGAGAATTCTCAACCTCTTGTTGCATCAGAGGGGCATTGAGAGTGCGCAACGTATTGAACAATTCTCTAGGGACGTTGATGGCAGGCCTTTTCCTCTGACCAAAATAGTTAGACAATTGGATGGACAATTTGATGACCATTGTTGCGCCTATGTATTATACTGAAGTTGTTGTATTCACATGATTAACTGTAGGGAAATTTACATGATACCCAACAGAAAATGGGACTGATTTACTGGGCCCATAGGGCCTTCATTCTGAGTATGCCAATGCTGCTGTTTATCTGTGTGTGTGTGAGTGGGATGATTTCCCGTGGGCCTGTACCTTCTAAATGGGTGGTACCATAAGCAGTAGCATTGTTTTCACACTAAACACATGGCCAAGTTACATCCATCAATACTTGAGTGATTCTAGTGAGTATTTGTAATTTAATTTTCTAAAAGTAAGGAGAGTGACCAAACTTGTAGACATACCCAGAAGATGCACAGTGACTAATCAAAGCATGCAAAGTCAATCTAGGGTTAGCTCCAGAGACTACTGTTTTGAGAAGCTGCATAGTAGTAGCCTAATAATATGAACAAAAATCTGGAAGTTCTCATCCTTCATCATGTTTAGACATTATCAGCTTTTTAAAGATGATGGCTGGTCATTCACTACACCAAAGAAACATATAAGCATGGTAACTTTCAGCATTACTGATTCCATTACAGATAACAAATGGCTGGGCACAACCACTGTAATATAGTTCGACCAGTCAGGTACAACATCAAACTATCCATCTCTTTCACATCCTCATGAAATCTGCCTACATTGTCCACATCGTGATGCTCTGTCTTTGTACTGGATTAGTAATAACTAAGACAAAAAATACTTAACTTTGCCTGTAAGAGATGTTTTCAATTTATTTGAAGAAGTACCCTTTTGGATTTGTGTATTTTGTATTCTAACACACTGCCAACACTGGTAGTTATTTCAGTGATGGGTGTTATTTAGTGTGGCTTCTGAAGCCTGCGTACAGACTGGAAGATAGTAAGATTATCATGCAATCTAAAGTTGCCATCCATTTTATCTACTGTGGCAAGTGTCATAGCCTCAGCAAAAGGCTCTATATACAAGGCAAACAATGCCAGGCTAAGAGAAATTGACTTTTGTATGCCATGAACAATATTTAAAGCTTGATTGAATGTTAGGAAAATATAAAATTCTCACTGGTGAATCAAGCTGGTACTGGAGGTCAATATAATTACAGTTGCTGGGGGAAAAGGGGGAGGGGCCGGTTTAAAGAGGGCTAAAGAAGTAGGGGGAAAGACTGGAAAATTAGGTCTTCTGTCAGCTGTCTCCATAGAACAGTCAGATTGGCCCTCTGCTCTGCACTTTAGATGTACATGCCACCATTAGAATGTTAAAATACGATGTGAAAAGTGTACTCCTGCTACTTTGATCTACGTATGTACTATTTAATGTACCTAGACATCAATAATATTGTTTCCAGTGAATGTTACTCTTCAGGTAAGAGATTTGGGAGGGCATTATAACCAAAATATCACCTGACAGAAATATCATGTTGTTACAATTAAGACTCTTCACAGGTTAGCTGAAGAAACTCTTTATTCACCCCCTTCTGCTCTCTTTACATATCACAGTACTTCAGAACCAACTAAAAGTTCAAAAATGGACCGGGGGGAGGGAGAAGAGAAGATGGGAAAAGAAGAAGGAATGAGAGGAGACCAACCCAAAGGAAACATAGGGTCTAATATAACTTGTATTTATAACACATTGCTTGTATTTATAACACGTGTCCTACATATGAGTTGCAAAGGTATGTACACACAATCGGATGATATTTTCATAAATGCCATGTAGAATGCAATATGTTTGTCAGATAAAATTTGTGTTATGATTTTCTGACATACATCATTGGAGAATGATCATCTCCCACAATGTGTCTTGGTTTCTTCACATATTGATTTGAATAAACTGGTGAACAGAGATACATTTGTAGTGGACTCTGGCTAAACTAAATAAGTTAGTCAAAGTGATTTTAATCAGCAGAGGTGTCCACCTTTGGGGAGAAAATATCACCTGACTTTAACATGGAGATTCGGATTTTTAACTCCTACTGAGTAGGACATTTTGACTAACACTATCCCTACCTTATTTTGTTAATTGTACAGGTTTCAACAGCATGAATTCAGAGGACACACCCAGTGGGACAGATGTCAGAATGAATGAAAGAAAGACTACAGCTCTGAAGGGATTCATCAGTATAGATAGAGTTTAGGGCACAGACTAACCCTGAAGAAGAATTAAAAGCTTCATGTGGGTAAAGGTGCCTCTCCAGTATACTACCAGAACATTGAGTTTTAAATAATATGCTATAAAAATATTTTATGCAGACTATCAACTACTTAAATATCATGAGGGTAAGCATATAAGTAAAAATCTACTATACTTAATTCCACATATATGTAATTTGAAGATATCTGGGACTTAGGGTTGAAGATAAGAACAGTTCATCAATACTTACCTATAAATACATACCTTCATATTAATTTGGTAGTCAATATTCTAGCTACAATATTTTTGTACGATAATATTTTTGTGCTCGTTATTCTGACATACCTCTCCACAGGTGGTTCACAATGTGAGGTTGTGCATACTTTGGTCAATTTCTCTCATTAGGTTCTTCGTTGGTGTTTCTCTCAGAGATTGTTTCTCTTGAACAAAATTCCACAGTCTTAGGGTGAGCTTGCAAGAGCTTTTGGTGAGGAGTAGAGGGGAAAGGCTCAGCTGCATTAGCTGTGGATGAGTGTTGGCTATGGTCAGCAAGGTAGCAGCTTTCCTTAACAGGTGTTTGAACTTCACCTTGATGTTCTCATATGTCTGTGAAAAGGTTATATAATTTTGGATAGAACAATTTTATCAGTGGGAAATGCAATGCATCTCATACTGAAATTTACAAGTTGATGTTTACAGAGTTTTAGTCCCACAAACTAGAATGCCACCCTTAGGCTGGACATCTTTTATTCAAGTCCTGCACACCACTGGTTTTGTTAGGGCCAATGTTTCTATGACTCCTCCTAAACACAAATCACAGAGCTTAGAGCAGGTAGGAGTTTTGTTTCAGCAAGTGTTCAATTCAGTCCTCTGGATCTTCTTTCTGGAATCCACCTTCACTAGCACCTTAGGCTTGTTTACACTTTGGGCACCAAATTCAGGCAGACAACCAAGACACCCAGTGGCAACTATATGGAGCAAAGAAGAACCAGTGCCCTCCTCCTCACCTGTAACTTTCCTAGGCCCCTAGCCCCATGCCTCACAACCAGTTGGCATGGGCTTGGCACCATGGCATCTGCAGTTGTGCATCTGGGCCAGCCCAGAAAAAACAGCAAAACATATACTAGTGCCACCTCGGCTTCCCTGCCTGGTGCCTGTCCCCGTTTCCCAAACTCTATCACTATCACTATGTGTGTCACACAGCACTTCATGCCTGCTGCTCACCCAGCAGCACTATCTATTGTAACAACAACAAGAAAGGACCTGGAAGTGGGGGGGGGCAGGGCTACTGCTGTCTGAAGCCCTCATTAGCCTCCTCTCTCACTTCATGAAACATCTGATGGTAGATTTAGCCCAGACACAAGGCAATCTTTAAATAGGTCATGTGGTGCTCTGGATAACAGTTGTCATCTAGTATCGTCTTGTCGCCAACCGCATAAACAACTTGCACCTGCAGCAGGGTTCTGGGGTGATGACCAGCCACCAGGTAAGCATTGGCGAAGTCAAAGTGAGCTGAAAGTAGGGGGAGTAGTGTGGGCATTTGACCTCCTAAATTAGGCATAGGTGACACGTAATAAGACAGTGACATCTACTGCCCTCAGAGGTCAACTCGAATCTTTTGACTAAGACAGGAGTAATACGATTATCAAATCAAACTATGAGAACCAATAGTCATGGAGAACAACAAATTGCAATAAGGAGTCAGTAATTTATACCACCATGACCTATGTGGCCATGAATGACCACACCAATTTAGTAAGGTTTAAACATTTATTGCCCTTATGTTAGCAATCCTAAAGTGACGTAAATAATATACAAAACCAAATGATTGCAAAAAAGAAACAAAACAGGCTGTCCAAAACATCTAAAGAATCTGAGCCTAACAAATGCAATCACCATTAAACATTCCAAAAGAATTATTCAGAATAACAATATAATTATTTGAGAATTACCAATAGATGTAATTAGTTGTGCAGTTGAATCCGTCATAATCAATTAATAAACAATCAATTCAATTACTGGGTCAGACATCCTTAGTACCAAATTCTAATTCAACAAGCAAGTATGGTGCTGGGCTTTGGCACATGCATAAATCAAAAATAAGACAAAAAATAATTTGGAAAACATCTAACTATGATGCTAACAAAATAAAAGGTTGGATTTCTAAGGGAAACCTGCAAAAGAAAAACATAACAAATGCACATTGGTTATACGTCTCCTGTCATAGTTTGGACTCTTGCTCTGGGAAAGACTCCAAAACCTTCCGGCTCACTAGCAGCACCTCACCAAAAACATAAATAGTAAAATGTGATTTGTGGCAGCCTTTACGCATGGACTCAAGAGTAAGATATCTCAGGGAGTGTTGTGGTTAAACGGACATTACCCCTTTCTCACAGATATATCATGTCTCATACAAACACAGGCAATAACGAAGATGCAGTAAAGTTTCAATAGTTTTATTTAACACAACTGAAATTTGCGATAAGTTGCATGGGCTGCAATGATTAGGATAATGAACAGTGCAAGAAACAGAATTGTGGAGACAAGTGTCATTATTACAAAGACCCCCACCATCTTGCAGTAGCATCTAAAAGACATAAGAGGTGTAATATGCCCTAATACCCTAATATGATAGGCCTAACCTCATACCTAAAGGAGGGCTGGGTTGTTAAACCTAATCTGCCAATGCCATGTGCATCAGAGGAGCCCACAACCATTGTTACCTTGGAATGAGGTCTCTATCTCAGACTCCGCAGGGACACGAAGACTGGGTCAGCGTCAAGACGACGTGCAGCATCGATAACAGCAATGGTGGCGATGCCCTCTGGTCAGAATCCCTCTGATTATCTGTCTAAAGTGCGATGTATTTATACAGATCTACCGGGACCCCTGACGTAGGTGTATTCCCAGACAATAGATAACAGACATGCTTGGGATGGCAATTATTATAAACAAATCCCTCAAAAGTATAGAGAGGGAAAATCCCTAAGTGTGAACACCTACTGTTTGTTTATCTTTATTGCTTGATCTTGACGCCTTAGCGCGGTGGCACTGATAATGCAAAACATAACAAGCGGCCTAACTATAAACAAGGCAGCCATCTTAGATAAATTAAATAATTAAATGGGCTAAGACAGAGCAAGCTAAGTAGGTTAAAAGTCACTAGGTGACGGGGGCACGAGTCTACAAGCCAAAGGCTAAGCTAACTCCTGTGATCCCATTAAAACAAACTAGGATTCACTACACTCCTAAATGAGGCAGCGGTTAGCAGAGTCTTCATCAGCAGAATACAGGAACATCAGGTCTTCAGCGATCAGCATCAGGAACATGAAAGGGGCAACAGTTCAGTAATGTTTGGCCTAAGGTATCTGAACTGTTAGAATCATAAGCATGTAAGTCTGATTTTTACTGCAATTAATCCTCACTCAACACTGAACTACATCATTTGAAACTTTGATTAAAGTCCCATAAATTACTAGCTAGCGCCCTATTGGACAAGACTACGAGTTGTGATAGTGAACAACCAACTGAATTTCACTCCTCATCAGTTTGTATCTTTTCTTCATCCTTGTCCAAGATAGGCCCATGTTGACACTTCTCTGGTCGGCAGTTTCAGCAGAATAATAATATTGTAAAAAAAAACAGCACAGATGATGACAGTTATCTAACATTACTTCCTACCAGAAACTAAAGCCCATTATTAAAACTTTCAATTATTATCACAAGGAAGTACTGATTGAGCAGAATGGATTAAGACAATAGATTTCCACTATGAGCTTTCAAATGCCATAGCCAATAAACAATGTTTGCAAAAGATTTGCCATGAAGTTAGCATAACATCTTGAACACTGTATTTGTGGAAAACTACTAAAGCATAGGCCTTTTACTAATGATAACACATGAAGAATAAAACAGTTTTAATATTCAGACCATATGCAATACATTATTTAATTAATATTAATTTCAAATCATTAGTTTTGATGATCAATATTAATCATCTTTTGTCAGTGCAAATGGTTATGATGCATCAGAATACATTTTCAATGTTATTTATTATTTCACATAGAACTCAAGGTAGCGGACACCATCAACCACATTTCAGACATGCATGTTTTGTTTTCTAACATGTTTCTCTAATCAAGCTCTTTTAGTACACATTAATTAAAAGATTTATTTACTCATTTTATTAGCAATATTTGCTCTTTAACAATCCTTCCTCTGATGTGCTGTCACAAACGAATACTACATTAATGAGAAAATTCAAAACTTAGTTTGTTTAGTATATTTATAGGTAGGTTTTCAATTTTTTTTTTTATTTCTCATATCACGAAAGTACACTATTATGAATGGTTTTAGTATTGTTCCCAACAAAACCTGGACCAAGATTTCCCAACCTATTTTCCACTCTAGTAAAACTTTTACCTACATTTTCCCACACACTTGGTTGTTTCAGATCCTCTAAGTCAGAATTTAAATTGGTCTTTTCTTTAATGTTGTCTGGAATGAAAGTGCAACAGTGTTGTGCCTTAAGCATCCAACAGAATCCGCCCTCCTTTGCTAAAAGAATGTCTAACACAAGACGGTTCTGAAGAACCATTGAATGGACCGCAGCCATATCTATATCCATGATAAGTATTGCTCCAGAAAAATCTGTTAACATTTTGTCCACAGTGGTTGACAATTTCCGAATCTTCATGTCATTCAGAACAACTTCTACAGAAGGAATAATTGCTGCAAATATATCCCCAATTATCTCTGAATAGATTGCCCTTTTTGATCTTGGTCTTGATTTGTCATGAGTATCATTTATGTTGTCAATCTGGTAATCTGGTATATTTTAGGAAAAACAACGCACAGATAACAAGTCCCATACCATCCCCTAGGAAGACGATAACAATCATTTTTATCACAAATATCAAATACACCTAGAATCGCAGGATCTTGTCCATTTACCATAAAGTCCCATATATTCCTAAAGAGAAATACATGTCTGCATTCACTTGTTACCACAAACGTACTATCAGTTCTGGATTGAGGTCTGTATATACAAAGCTTCCCTAGATGTTGTAAGCCTAAAGCAAGCTTTCCTTGCGTATTAGTTACACTATATGCATGATCATTCGTATAGTTGTGTTTTAATAAGCCCTTTTCTATCTTCTCTTTAATTGCCTTTCTTCTATCATCAGCTTGATTCAGGAATTGTTTCTCAACTGGTGAAAGCATGCATGTCAAATTATGTCTGTGAGCAAAAGCTGTGCCAAATGTCAATGTAGGCTTGAAGAAACCTCCTACAATGTCTATGTTTCTAGTTTTAGCAATGCTACTTAAGTGTTGGTTAACTGGAACAAAAGAAAATACTAAATCACAATTTGAGTAAAAATACTATGGCGGTCATTCTGACCGCGGCGGTCGGCGGTCGCCGCCCGCCAAGCGGTTCCCGCCGAAAGACCGTGGCGGCCATTCCGGCTTTCCCGCTGGGCCGGCGGGCGACCGCCAGAAGACCGCCGGCCGGCCCAGCGGGACAGCCCCTTCAACAATGAAGCCGGCTCGGAATGGAGCCGGCGGAGTTGAAGGGGTGCGACGGGTGCAGTGGCACCCGTCGCGATTTTCACTGTCTGCACAGCAGACAGTGAAAATCTTTGTGGGGCCCTGTTAGGGGGCCCCTGCACTGCCCATGCCAGTGGCATGGGCAGTGCAGGGGCCCCCAGGGGCCCCACGGCAGCTGTTCCCGCCATCCTGGTTCCGGCGGTGGACACTGCCAGAAACAGGCTGGCGGGAAGGCGCTCGGAATCCCCATGGCGGTGCTGCAAGCAGCGCCGCCATGGCGGATTCCCTGGGCCAGCGGGAAACCGGCGGGAAACCGCCGGCTCCCCTTTTCTGACCGCGGCTTTACCGCCGCGGTCAGAATCGCCCAGGAAGCACCGCCAGCCTGTTGGCGGTGCTTCCGCCGCCCTCCGCCATGGCGGTCATGGACCGCCAAGGTCAGAATGACCCCCTATATGTACTCCTGATTATAAAGTCTAGTTAATAAAAGAGTACAACTGATCCCATAAATTAGTTGTAAGCTATGATATGTAATTCCTTCTTGCACTAAAGAAGGAAATTGTGTACAAACATAACATCCTCTCACATCCGTACTCTCAACATATTAATACAATAAATGATAGTAAACATTAGAAGAAAGATCTCCTTGTGAGTTGTCTAAGTGTAAGTAACTCTCATCTTTATAGTATTTGTCTACCTCAGAAAGTGTAGTAACCTCTAACATTGAAGAAGATATGTAAGTAGTGTCAGCTTTATCAGAAATTTTCATGCCTATAATCAACAACAAACTCAACAACACACATACAACTGCCAATCCAACACACATATACTTTCACCCATAGTTACTATTTCGATTCTTATTCACGGCCTGTAAAGAATCAAAAAGTGGAAGGAAGAAAAATATAAACTTAACTATGCAGCCAAAACAAAAATCAAAAATAATCTTTAGTCTTCTTTGTTATTGTATACAGCAACTTTCAGGCTCTCCAGAACCCCTTAAAATCAGTTTAGCAGCTTTGTCAAAATCAGTTTCAAATGTCTCTTTAGTAGATCACAATCTGTTGTTAGTAGATCACAATCTGTTGTTCACTGACTGTTACTTCCAGTGTTTAATGTTTCTCATGGTCATTTGGCAATGTAATTTCAAAACTCAGTTCAAGTTTGATTTTAAGTTCCAGAATCCTGAACTGGATTCTTATGGTCAAAACAAAAGGAAATAAACTTGTGTTCCCACTCATCAGCTGCAAGGTACGCCCATTCAGGACTGGTGTATCTTCAAATTGCAACTCTTTTCCTTTTTGATTTTCGACCTGTACTTGTTTTTCCTTCACTCAGATCTGTTTCTTCTGCTTCTTCTGCTTCTTCATTTATGCTCAGCAACACATCAGGAACTTTTTCGACTGCAGTTGTAGAGGGCCATTTATCTCCTTGACAGTTTTCCAGACAGTGATGATACAACTGGATTTTTTATTCTAGTTGGTCTAGCAAAAACAATATAAGTTCTTCTTCGACTTGTTTCGTCTGCACCTCCAGCCACTTCAGTTGGAGTCAAATCTGTGTGACTTTGATGAAACTCACCTCCACTCTCAGCTACTTCAGGAAATGATATTTGTTTTATCTCTCATTCCCAATTGTCTGCTTCTGGGAGAGTTCTCCTGTTCAGACTTGACTCTCCTGCTACATTCACCTCATTTTCTGCTGTTAGAGGAGTATCAGGGGTATCCTCGAACTCAGCCATCAGAGGAGTACGTGATTCTGGATCTTCACCAGTTTGCACTGCCTTTACTTCTGCAGTCTTTTGCTCTGTTTCTATCACTTGCTCCTCTTGAGACTACAGTTTCAGATGGTGCTCTCTGGAACACTGGGTCTTCATCATCCAAGGGACATGGCACTTTACGAGTATGGCTCGCATTTATCCAGATTGGAACTCCAGCACACTTCACAACAGTCATCATCACTAATATGATCAGAAATGGACCCTCCATTTAGGCTCCAAGCAAGTCTTCCATAAGTGCTTCTTGATCACCACCCAGTCACCAGCCCGTAGACTGTGACACTGGTTTTGGGATGGTGGCAAGGCTGTTGCTTCCACCTGTTGAGACAAAGAGCGAACCACATCAGCTAGACCTTTGCAGTAATCCAGCATCAAGTCATCTGTTATGCTCACAAGTGCATTTGCAGGAACAGCTGGCAATCTCATGGCTCTACTCATCAATATCTCATGTGCAGATAGACCAGTCTTTCTGTCCGGTGTACTTCACATGCTCATCAGAACCAAAGGTAAGGCATCAGGCCATTTCAGATTAGTAGACGCACACATTATTTCCAATCGAGTTTTCAGAGTACCATTCATTGGCTCCACTAATCCAGAAACTTGAGGACGTTAACTACAGTGCAGCTTCTGCTCAATGTTTAAGACTGAACATAGCATTTTTATCAATTCGTTATTGAAGTGACTTCCTCTGTTTAATTCTAAAGAGTCCGTGAAGCTGAATCTTGGTATTAGCTCCCTAAGTAAAAACTTTGCTACCGTGAGGCTATCTTTTCTACGCGTAGGGTAGGTTTCAATCCAATGACTACATATACAGACAATCACCAACACGTATCTCAAACCACCAGACACAAACATCTCAATGAAATTCATCTGCATTCTGTTAAATGGACCACCTGATCGCCCAATGTGACTCAAAATTGACAACAGTTCTCTTTCCCACGTTCTTTTGTTGACATGTTATGCATCTGTGACAAATTGCTTCAGCAGGATTGAATCAGGATTGCTTAGATGTTCGAATCATTGTATCTCTGTCAATGTGGGATTGACCATAATAGTATCTAGCCATTTGCATCAGTAGACAGTTTGGCAAGACCACCTGGCCTACATTTGAAATCCAAATTTCATCAATTTCTCTTTGATTGCAACCCAATTTTATCCAGCTTTTTTACATCTTCTGGAACCTCATCTTGAAATCTTAATTTCTTCCCAAGTGTCAACCACTGTCAACAGAAAACTTAGACGTGTCTCATAATTTTTCCACTCTTCATTGAAAGTGACACAATTAACTGCAACATATCTAGCAACTTGATCAGTATTGGCATTACTCGTAGTAATAAAACTGTTTGCTTTGCGATGCGCAGCACACTTCACAACTGCGACTTTCTCAGGTAATCGCAATGCTTCTAGCAGCTCATGAATCCTATCACCATTCCAAGTGGGATAGCCAGAAAAGGTCATAAAACCTTTCTGTGCCCATAACTGCCTGAAGTCTTGCACAACACCAAATCCATATTGGCTGTCTGTAAAAATTGTACTTTTGAGCTGTGATGAAATACAGCATGCTCTAGTAAGAACCACCAATTCAGCCACTCGTGCAGAAAATACTCCTTGAAGCCATGAAGCTTCAAGTACACCAGAGATAGTGCACACAGCATAACCAGCTCTTAAGGTTCCCACATTGTCTCTTAAACAAGAACCTTCAACAAAAATTATTTGATCAATTTTCTCTAGCGGAATTTCCTGAATATCAGGTCTGGGTTTGGTGCACAGTTCAGTAACATCCAGGAAGTCATGTTTCACTTCATTTACATTTTCAGATGCAGCAGTGTCTATACGGAAATAAAGTAGTGGGGCTAAGTACTCCGCACTTTCTCAGGGTTATATGCGGTGATCCAAAAATCAATAACTCATATCTTGACAATCGAGCATTTGTCAGGTATGGAGTTTTGGTCCTGAAAAACAACACCTCAACTGGGTGATGTCCCATCACAATGCTCTCACTTTGGGCAAGACTAACACCAACCGCAGCCAACTGCTTCAAACAACATGGTAAAGCAGCAGCAACTGGATCTAATGTAGCTGAAAAATATGCAACAGGACAATTTACACCACCATGTACCTATGTCAGGACAGAAAGGGTACAACAATCACGTTCATGAGAAAACAATGAAAATGGTTTTGTGTAGTCAGGCATTCCCAGAGCTAGTGCTCTGCACAGACTATCAGCTCAGTAAAAGCTTTCATACAAGCTTCATGGAGGGGGACTGGGTCGGTAATGTCTTTTTGGGTCAGTCTTTGCAATGGCTTGGGAACATCCTGACATCTCTTTGAGTAAAGGAAGGGTTCATTTGCAAAAACGCTGTAACCCTTTCTCTGGAAACTTTCTTTGCACCTTTCTCTATTTGATGTCCCAAATATTTCACTTATTTTTGACAGTACTGTAATTTTGATGGAGATACTTTATGTCCATTTTCACCCAAATGATTCAGTAAGGCAATAGTATCTTGCCTGCAAGCTTCTCGTGTCTTTGAAGCAACCATTAAATCATCAATATACTGAACCAATGTAGATTGGAAAGGGATTTCCAATGCTTCCAAATTCTTCAACGCCTGATTAAAAATTGATGGGGATTCTGAAAATTCTTGTGGAATGCTACACCAGGAATACACATGATTACAGAATTTGAAACAAAAGAGAAACTGGCTATCCTCATGTAGAGGCACTGAGAAAAAATGCTTGTGACAAATCCACTACTGTGAACCATTCTGCATCACAGGGATTTTGAAACAAAATCACTGCTGGATTAGGAACCACTGGACAACATTTGTCCACTATGTCATTTATTTTTCTCAAATCCTGAACTATGCAAAACTTCCCACTAGTTTTTTGCAAACCCATAATAGGTGAATTAAATGGGCTGCTCAGCACTTCTTTCAAAACTCCTTGTTCGACAAAATCTGCAATTACAGAAATAACTCCTTCAATTACAAATGGTGTCATGTGATATTGGGGAGTTTTCCGGAAAACTGCATTGGGTTTGACTGTGACTTTGACTAGTTCCACTCCTTTAATTAGACCAATATCCCAACCAGAAAGATCCCACACTTTCAGAATAACTGTATCTTGTAGGTCACTTGGCAAGTCCTGTACTGTAAACAAGGAGAAAAGAATCATCAATGCGAACTCTTTATGAATTAGACTACAGCCAAATGGTATGCATGATTCTTCATAATCACTATTTGTTTGACTGGCAATTCCAGCATTTTTGTGCAACTAATCGAACATCTTAATTTTCACAACAAGTCTCTTTCCAACAGGCATAGTGGGCTTGAGTCACAGACTACAAATTTGTGCATGCCTTCAATGTACCAATTTTAACAAGAATCAATTCACTAATCAGATTTGTCAGGTGTTGAACGGTACTCCTACAACCTGTACTGTGCTCCCAGAAAGTGGCACATTGGGAACTTCTGCAGTTCTAACAGTAGAGCTTGTAGCTCCTGTGCCAACCAGGAATAAATCTTCATGACCTATAACTGTCCCATTTACATAAAGACAACTCTGATCCACCTCTAATGAAGCTGCTAGCATTCTTCCTCATCCAAACTCTCACTCATAATGTCATCACTCAATTCATCTTCACAGTGTAATGGGTACTGTGTCATCAATTGATGATTGTTTTGACTTAACCTTTGACCTATGTTCTGCTGAGGAACCACTATCTGCTGCTGTGCCATTGGAGCTTGAGGTATTTGCATTTGCTGCTGCTGTGGCATAATTTGCATCTTCTGTTGCATCTGCTCTTGTGGTTCCTAAAAGCGTGTCTCCAGTGAAGCCATCATGGAGCTGTGGAGTTCATAATGACTAACTCCCAACCCATGTTCTCAATATGGCCACACTGCACTTACAATGTCTGAGAATGGACTTAGACACTGTAGAGGCATATTGCTCATGCAGCTATGCCCTCACCTGTGGTATAGTGCACCCCGCCTTAGGACTGTAAGGCCTGCTAGATGGATGACCTATCTATGCCACAGGCAGTAGTTTGTGGACATGGCACCCTGAGAGGGATGCCATGTTGACTTTACCTTTTCCCCTACCAGCACACAAAATCTGCAATGGCAGTGTGCATGTGTATGGTGAGGGGTCCCTTAGGGTGGCACAATACATGCTGCAGTGCTTTGGGACCCTCCCTGCTAACAAGGACCTTGGTACCACAGTACCTTTTACAAGGGACTTAGCTGTGTGCCACAGGTGTGCCAATTGTAGAAACAATGGTACAGTTTAGGGAAAGAAAACTGGTGCTGGGGCCCGGTTAGCAGGATCCCAGTACACACTCAGTTACGTTAGCATCAATACCAGGCAAAATGTGTGTGGGGTAGGGGTAAGCATGCCAAAAGGGGTACTTTCCTACAAAGCCTTGCAAGGGAAAATTATTATTTACTTTAGGCACACATTGTGGAGTATTACATGGAGGACCTATCACTCTCTCAGGTGACACTAGAACTGAATTTGAAAACAATAAAGTTTGTGAGATCAGAGGACGAGTTACATCAATTAGAGGACAAGTTTTGTCAAGAGTTTGATTTATTGGAGACATAACTCCCACAGTAGCCCATTTGAATTAAAAAGTGAAAACATTGCAGCATTAACTGAGTTAGTAAGTCTACATATTGCTCTCATTGTTTCCCTGGCCATACAATGGAACAACTGGACCAATTGTGACAGGAACTGTTAATGATTCTGGACCTGATGAAGTATTCAGATTTTTCGAGAAAATTATTCCAGTATTCTGTCCTGTAAGTATTGAAGAACATGATTTTGATATTGTTACTAGAGTACACATTGGCATTGTCTGGGCTTGACTAACAATTGAACATGAGTTATTGAATTAGGTGTAGACTCAAACTGGACCATTACTGGTTTCTGAAATATCTGTGGTGCCACCGGGACTGTAATACTCCGTGCAGAACTAACAACAGGGACTGTAGGATATATTACCGGCTGAGCTACAGTCTGTATCACAGGAGTTTGAGTTACTGCAATAGTAGGGACATTAGTTGCAACCTGAACTTGACTCTATGATACCACAACTGAAGGTGCACTCCGACTAATACTAGCAACTTGATTTCCCTCTTCTGCTGCATATGGAGGAGGACGATTTCTCAACAATTGTGTTATAAAATCAACGTCATCTGAATCACTATTATAAGTCAGTGATTTTCTAGCTTCATCTGACTTCAACCCAGTTTGCTCATGATTCTTTTTCTTTGTCTTTAATCCGACACTGACACTTTTTCTTGTGAAATTCCAGCAAACATTCCAATACCCTGTAAGGTTTCTGTTCTCCAAAACCTTTGCTCACTATCCCATTTGGCTTCTATAATGATTTTTCAGTTTTTCACATCTGTCTCTCAGATTTTAATATTTCTTGTTGTCTGCTACTAGCTCCCAAATAGCTAAAGCTTCAAATTAGGCTGGTTTCGGAGGGGGCTTTGATTCATAAAGTATTCTTCTCAAATTTTCTAAAATATTCATATCAAAACTTTCATAAGTAGGAAACGCTAAAGACCCTTCCTTCTCTGTTATTTTGCACAATTGTTTTAACCAAATACATGCTGATGGACCTTCCTCTTCGATTACTATTCATGCCAGTGTACCGTCTGGCGGGGTAATTTCTCCTATTCTGAATGGAATTAAAGCTTCTCCTCTCATCGCACTCTTTAATGCTTTGAAAAATTTCATTTTTACCTCTAATAAAGCTTAAACTACAAATTAAATCCAAAACAGGAACTATTTCAATCCCAAAAACCCTTTGTCTTGTTATTCTCAACCAATAGCTGTTTATGGTTGTGAGAAAGTAGTCTCTTTCTAGCATGGTTAGCCCTATTTTTCGCCTGTTTGTGAGTGTTTGTCAGTGTGTTTTTAACTGTCTCACTGGGATACTGCTAGCCAGGACCCCAGTGCTCATAGTTTGTGGCCTATGTGTGTTGTCAGTATGCTTGGCTGTGTCACTGAAGTTCTGCTAACCAGAACTCCAGTGCTTATGCACTCTCTACTTACCAAATTTGTCACTATAGTTTGGTGACGCCATATTCCGCTTCTGATTGGCACACTGAACCCCCCTTATAAGTCCCTAGTATATGGTACCTAGGTACCCAAGGCATTGGTGTTCCAGGAGATCCTTATGGGCTGCAGCATTTCTTTTACCACCCATAAGGAGCTCATACAAACCTTTCATCAGAACTGCCACTGCAGCCTGAGTGAAATAGTGCACACACTATTGTCAATGCACTAAGGTAACTTAGAAGTCAACTATATGTCTAACCTTCATTTACTGAAGGCTAGGTGCAACGCTACTGTGTGTGAGGGCACCCTTGACTAGCAAAGGTGCCCCCACATTGTCCAGGGCCAATTCCCCAGACTTTGTGAGTGTGGGACACCATTATAAGCATTCACTACAAATATGTCAATACATATATGTAGCTTCACAATGGTAACTCCAAATATGGCCATTTGAGGTGTCCAAGATCATGGAATTGTCCCCCCCAATCCAAATCTGGTATTGGCGTGCCAATCCCATGCACCCTTGGGGCTTCACCATGGACCCCCAGTACTGCCAAACCAGCTCTCTGAGGTTTCCACTGCAGCTCCAGCTGCTTCCCCCCTCTCAGACAGGTTTCTGCCCTCCTGGGGATTGAGCACTCCCCTGTCCATACCCACCCCAGGGGTGGTGCCCAGAGCTCCAGAGCACCCATAGCATTAACCATCCAGGATTCCAAGGTATGGGGACCCTCTGGAGACCTCTGAGTGGCCACTGCCAGGTGAGGTCAGAGACCCCTCCTATAAGGTGCACACCTGGGTATGTAGCCAATCCCCCTCTCAGGGCTTTTTAGGGTATCTCCTCTGGGTGTTTCCTTAGATTCGGTTTGCAAGATTCCTCCAGGACTCCTCTGCATCCTCTGCTTCAGCTTCTGAGCGTCGGATCAACCGCAGACTGCTCCAGGAACCGCTGTAACTGCAACAAAGTATCCAGGACGACTCCTGTGATCTGCAACTTCAGCCCCAGCCAGCATTTGCAACAGTTTCCAAGGTGTTCATGCTCTGAGGACTGCCTGTCTTCACCCTGCAGCAGAATAACTGAATGAATCTCCCGTGGAGTGACAGAGTGACTTCCCTACTTCTGCAGGCACCCTTCTGCAACTACAACTGGTACTCTGGGACTCCTCTTCTGATGATGAGCGTGCTCTCTGGAACACAGGTGGTAGACTGAAGTGACAAAGACTGTCCAAAGGTCGAGCTGTCCAAATTTGGTGGAGGTCAGAGCTTGCTTCCCCTTGCTGCGACAGTACCCCTGTGCATCACATCTTCTGCAGCTCCTTGGGCTTCTGTGCACTTCTTCCAAAAGTTCTTCATGCACAATGTAGCCCAGGTCCCCAGCACTCCATCCTGCGATGCACAGCTCCCTGAGTTGTTCTCCGGCTGTGTGGAACCTTCCAGTGTAGTGCTGCGATGACTGCACTTTGTATCTTCTTGGTCCCCGTGTTCTGGGACTCCTGTGGGTGCTGCCTGGTCTTCTGAGGTGTTCTCTGAAGTTCTGTGAGCCCTCTTTGTCTCCTCAGTCCGAGTTGAGACCTCCAGGTCCCCCTGGGTCCAGGAAGCTCCTTTCTGACGCAAACCGCATACTTGCTTGAACCAAGGCTTGTTGGTGGAATCCAGCGACGCACACAGCCTGCATCCAACAACTCGACGTGGGACATCTCCTGCACCAAGCAGGAACCCTCAGCCATCTTCTTTGGTGCTCTTCAGTAATTTTCTTCTGACTGGAGAGTCCACTTTTGCACCTTCTTCTAGGTTGGCAGGGGCTTCTGTCCTTCCTGGACTCTTCTTCGACTTCTGGACTTAGTCTCCTCTCTCCACAAATCTTTAGGTCCAGGAATCCATTGTTTGTTGCTTGCAGTCTTGCTTGGTTCTTGCAAAATCCTTTATCACATCTTGTAGTGTATCCTGAGGAAACTTGCTGTATTTTACTCCTGCTTTCCTGGGCTCTGGGGTGGGGTGCTTTACTTACCTTAGGTATTTTCCTACAAACCCAGCGCCCCTCTACACACTACACTTACCTAGGGGGTAATTCAACATTCGCATTCCACTATTTTAGTATATGGTTTTGCTTGGTATATGGTTTGTGTTGCCCCACTAGGCTTATTGCAATCTATTGTATTTTCTACTGTTTGCACTATTCTACGACTGTTTACTTACCTGATGTTGGTTATTAATGTATATATTGTGTATAATACTTACCTCCAAAAGGAGTATTGCCTCTAAGATATTTTTGGCCTCCTGTCACTAAAATAAAGTACCTTGATTTTTGGTAACACTGAGTATTGTCTTTTATTGTGTGTAAGTACTGTGTGACTATAGTGGTATTGCAGAAGCTTTGCATGTCTCCTAGTTCAGCCTAAGCTGCTCTGCTATAGCTACCTCTAGACAGCCTAAGCTGCTAGAACACTGCCTACATTTCACTAATAAGGGATAACTGGACCTGCTATAAGGTGTAAGTACCTTAGGTACCCACTACAAACCAGGCCAGCCTCCGACATTGGTGGTGCAGCGGTGGGATCAGTACTTGCAATTACTTTACCACTTTGTAACTGGTGCTTTTCACAAGAAAAGTGTACTCCAATACTTAGAGCTATAGACAATTATATCTAGCAGTCATTCTTTCACTTTCAAAAAGTTCTATCAAACTTTCTAAAGGTTTTTCAAAGTTCTGAAAAGTTTTTTCTTTTCCTCTAAAAAGTTAGGTTAAATAGTTTGCCAACTTTTTATTCTTCTCCCTAACCTTTTCTTTCACTATGTCCGTTGCAGAGGCTACACCCAGGGTTGTTAAGACCACTTCTAAAAGTCAGAATTTTAAAAGTCTGAGGAGTCTCTGCTTGGAAAGAAGCTTAGGGATTGGGAAGGATCCTTAAAGAAATTTCTCTTGAATCTCCTCTTGCGAGATGACCAGGAGCATCCTAATGGCCAGGTACAATCAGAAGGGGAGGTATAGGGAGATTCCACCCAAGTAGAATCAGGAGAGGGTCCTGAAAATCCATGGGCAGGTCCTTCTACTGATCTTTCCCTTAACAAACCACATAGTGTAGCTGGTAGTGGGAAGGGGTCTCAAACATGTGGGGCACCCTTCACACCTAGAGGCCAGGTCACTAGGGTTACACCAGTAAGGGAGAGATCTACTTCTGCCTATTCTCACATCACCTCAGTCTCTGAAGGGTCTCACATCTCTGACCCTGAGGATAACTCCCTAGATGGGGAACTCAGAACGCTGAGATTGGAGGAGGCTAGACTGAGGCTGAAACAGCAACAGCTGGCCCTAGATAGGGAAGCCTTAGCTGTAGAAAGAGAAAGGCCGGGGTTGGGGTTAGTTCCCCATGGTGGCAGCAGCATTGAAAGTTTCAGGACTCATGAGGTCAAGGAGGACAACATTAGCTCCAGAAACGTACACAAAATTGTTCCCCCATACAAGGTGGAGGATGATATTTAAACGTGGTTTGCTACACTTGAGAGGGTCTGTAAGGTTCAAAGGGTCCCTCAAAAGCACTGGGCTGCTATACTTTGGTTGTCCTTATGTGACAAAGGAAGGGACAGACTCCTCACTGTTAGGGAGGAGGATGCAGACAGCTACAACATTTTAAAGAATGCACTCATTGATGGTTTTGTCCTAACCACAGAGCAATACAGAATCAAGTTTATGGAAAACAAGAAAGAATCTTCACAAGATTGGGTTGACTTTGTGGACTGTTCTGTGAAAGCTTTAGAGGGGTGGTTAAATGGCAGTAAAGTGCCTGATTACCAGGGCCTGTATAATCTGATTTTGAGAGAGCATATTTTGAATAGTTGTGTGTCTGACTTGTTACACCAGTATCTTGTGGACTCAGATCTGACCTCTCCCCAAGAATTAGGAAAGAAGGCAGATAAAGTGGTCAGAACAAGGGTAAACAGAAAAGCTCATATAGGGGGTAACAAAGAAAAGAAGAAAGATGGTGAAAAATCTCAGGCTAAGCATGGGGATAAAAGTAAGCACAAAGATCCTTCTTCAGGTCCACAACACTCCTCTGAGGGTGGGGATAAATCATTTTCCTCTTCTTCTCATTCTGCACACAATAAAAAGCCCTGGTGCAATGTGTGCTGAGGTAAAGGACATAGGCCAGGGGATACGTCCTGCCCAGGTAATACATCAATCAATCAATCAATCAGTCAATTTATAAAGCGCGCTACTCACCCGTCAGGGTCTCAAGCCATTGGGGGTGGGGGGGATTGCTACTGGTCGAATAGCCATGTCTTGAGTCATTTTCTGAAGGTCAGGAGGTCTTAGGTCTGGCATAGTTGGAGCAGTAGGGAGTTCCAGGTCTTGGCGGCGAGGTGAGAGAAGGATCTTCCTCCAGTGGTGGTGTGGTGAATGCGGGGGACGGAGGCAAGGGCGAGGCTGGCGGAGCAGAGCTGGCGGACGGGGGTGTGGAAGGTGAGTCTGTCATTGAGGTAGGCCGGACCTGTGTTGAGGAGGGCTTTGTGTGCGTGGGTGAGTAGTTTGAAGGTAATCCTCTTCGATACGGGTAGCCAGTGTAGTTCTCCGAGGTGGGCAGAGATGTGGTTGCGGCGTGGGACGTCAAGGATGAGTCGGGCGGAGGCGTTTTGGATACGTTGCATTTTCGTTTGTAGTTTGGCCGTGGTTCCTGCATAGAGTGGGTTGCCGAAGTCCAGTCGGCTGCTGACTAGGGCGTGGGTGACTGTTTTTCTGGTTTCAATGGGAATCCACTTGAAGATCTTGCGGAGCATGCAGAGGGTGTTGTAACAGGAAGAGGAGACTGCGTTAACCTGTTGAGTCATGTTGAGTGCTGAGTCGAGGATGATGCCCAGGTTCCGTACTTGGGTGGTAGGGGTGGGGGCAGCCCAGAGGGAGGTAGGCCACCAGGAGTTATTCCAGGCGGAGGGGTTGTTGCCGAGGATGAGGACCTCTGTTTTGTCTGTGTTTAACTTAAGGCGGCTTGATTCCATCCAGTCGGTGATGGCGTGAAGTCCCTTGTGGAGGTTGTTTCTTGCTGTTGTGGGGTCTTTCGTGAGGGATATGATCAGCTGGGTGTTGTCTGCGTAGGATACTATGTTGATGTGGTGGGATTGTGCGATGTTGGTGAGGGGAGCCATGTAAACGTTGAAAAGTGTTGGGCTGAGGGAGGATCCCTGTGGGGCGCCACAGATGGTTTTGGAGGATTCGGACAGGTAGGGCGGAAGGCGGACTCTCTGGGTTCTGCCGGAGAGGAAGGAGGAGATCCAGTCAAGGGCCTTGCCACAGATCCCGGTGTTGTGCAGGCGTGTTCGAAGAGTTTGGTGACAGACAGTGTCGAAAGCTGCAGAAAGGTCCAGGAGGATGAGCGCTGCGGTTTTGGGAAATCCTGTTTGGGAGGTATCGAGCACTTTGCTGTCTTCCAGGTAGCGGGATAATTGGCTGTTCACGATTTTTTCGATGACCTTCGCTGGGAAGGGGAGGAGGGAGATGGGCCGGTAGTTTTTGGGGTCGTCTGGATCTGCTTTGGGTTTCTTCAACAGGGCGTTGACGTCGGCGTGTTTCCATCTCTCCGGGAAGGTGGCTGAATCGAAGGAGCTGTTGATGTTGGTGCAGAGGTGGGGTGCGATGATGTTGCTGGCTTTGTTGAAGATCTGGTGCGGGCAGGGGTCCGAGGGGGAGCCGGAGTGGATGGAGGCCATGGTGTTGATGGTGTCTTCATTGTTGACGTGGGTCCAGGAGCATAGAGGGTTGGTGTTGTTTTATGCATTGGGTTCGTGGTTTTCTGTGGTTGGCTGATGAATCTGGGGTTTGAAGCTGTTGTGGATGTGTTCGATCTTTTGACAGAAGTGGGTGGCGAGGGAGTTGCAGAGTTCCTGTGATGGCGAGGGTTCGTGGGAGCCGGTCTTGGAGTTGGTGAATTCTTTGACGATGCAGAAGAGCTCTTTGTTGTTGTGGGCGTTGGTGTCTAATCTGCTTTTGTAGTAGGTTCTTTTGGTAGTGCGGATCACCTGGTGATGTTTGCAGATGGCAGTCTTGAGGGCTGTGTGGTTGGATTCGGTGGGTGCAAGGCACCATGTCTTCTCCAATCTTCGACATTCCCGTTTGGAGGCCTGCAGGTCGGGGATGAACTAGCTGGTCTTGGGTCTGTGGTGGGTGTTAGAGGGTTGTTTGAGTGGTGCGAGGGTGTTGGCCCAGTCTTCTATCCATTTATGCAGGTAGGTGGCGGCTGTGCTGGGGTCCTGGGTCTTGGGAGGAGGTGCCTGGGTGAGGGTGGAGATCAGCTGTTCTGTTGAGATTCTGTTCCAGTAGCGGCGGGGGGGGTTTAGTGGTGAAGTGGTGAGTGACCGGCTTCTGAAAGGAGAAATGGATGCAGCCATGGTCGGTCCAGGGGAGTTCGGTGGTGTGGCTGAAGGAGACGTGGTTGCTGGGTGAGAAGATGGGGTCGAGTGTGTGTCCTGCGGTGAGGATGGGCGACGTGACGAGTTGCTTGAGGCCGAGGTTGGCAAGGTTGTCGATTAGGTTGGTGGTGTTGATATCGTTGTTGTTTTCTAGGTGGAAATTCATGTCGCCGAGGAGGATGTAGTCTGTTGAGGCGAGGGCTTGGGAGCTGATGGCGTTGGCGATGTCGTCGCAGAACTGCGGTCTGGGGCCTGGGAGTCTGTAGACCAGTGTTCCTCTGAGGGTGGTGTTGTCGTTGATGTGGATTTTGAAATGGAGGTGCTCGGCGGAGTTGATGGTGTCGTGGGAGCTAGTGGAGACTCTTATGGTGTTTTTGTGGACTATGGCGATTCCTCCTCCTGGTTTGTTGCTGCGGTCTCTTCTGGTGATCTTATAGCCTTCTGGTATGGCTATGGCAAGATTCATCCTAGTTTTGGTGAGAAATGTGACTTTAGGCGAGGATGTGGTCAGTAGGTCCCAGAGTTTGATTGCGTGCTTGTGGACGAAGCGGGTGTTGAGCAGGATGCATCTTAGGTGGTCGTCTGAGGTTTTGAGTTGGAGCTTGGAGGTTAGGTTGCAGATGAAATTGCAGGCTTTGCAGGAGAAGGGTCCTTCGGAGTGGACTGGAAGCAGATAGAGGAGCATCCTGGATTAATGGCGTGGAGGTCATAGGCAGTGTAGTTGTGATTGGTGGTGCGGGGGTGTGTGGGCCAGGGGGACTGGCGCTGGGCACGGAGTAGGTGCGGACAGGTGCAGACGGGCTTGCCATCAAGCTCTAGTGCCCCTAGCAGTAGTGGTAATAGTGGGGGGACTACTGGCAATAGTCAAACAAAGGGTGTAGTTGGGTTCACTTTTGGGTCCATCATAGAAACTGGAGTAGACACTCCCAAGACAGTTTCTGTCACACCTGGTGGCATTGGCCTTACCACATTGGCTGCTTGTCCCTTTAACATGGACAAGTACAAGCAGTCAATTTTAATAAATGGTGTTGAGGCCCAGGCCTACAGGGACACTTGTGCCACTATTACTTTTGTGACTGAAAACTTGGTGTCACCTGCACAACACCTTCTTGGACAGAAGTACCACGATACTGATGTCAACAACTCCACTCAGTCTCTCCCGTTGTTGGGGTGGAGCTACATGGCCCAAAGCAGGTGGTAGTATCATCTAGCTTACCTGTGGATTGTCTCTTATGGAATGATCTAGAGGCCTCAGGTTGGGCTGAGGGGGAGTTTAGGGCCCATGCATCCATGCTGGGTATCCCTGAGGAATTGCTTCCTCTCATTTCAGGCAAAATGAAAAAGCAAAGGAGAGACAAAGGCCTGAAATCTCAGGACCCCTCTCCACCAATAGGTAAAAAGGGTACCAAAGTATCCCTTCCCCACCCTACCATTAAGGATACCATTCTTGTGGTGGGAGAAACCTCTCCTGGGGTGGAACCTGTCCCAAAGGAGCCCTCAGCTACCACAGCTGGACTCCCAGAGGTAAAAGTACCTCTCTGTGGAACCACTAAACCAGATGTGCAGCAATGCATTGTTTTAGTAAATTTGGAGCAATTTTCCAGCCCTCCCAGAGAACCTTTAGTGCAGCAGCCCTGCACTACCTCTGAACACTTAGGACAGCAGCCCTGTCCTAGTGTGGAGCTTATAGGACAGCAGCCCTGCCCTGCTCCAATCCAAGAGAAACAGCGACCCTGTTTTCTCTTTCAGCCATATGGACAAACTTTGTGCCCACCTATGGCTTTACTGAGACAACATCCCTGTCTGGCATTCTCTTCCTTGGGACAGCAACCCTGTCTTGACATAGGCTCAGTGGAACAATCCCACTGCACAACTTTAAAACTTACAAATAGAGACTGAGAATTTACACTTCCACTGTTTTCTAGGAAACAATCTCCAAACAGGTTGGCTTACATCCCCACAGGGAAGTAACCATACAGTGGATGAGGGATGAGGGAGAAACCACTCTATTGCAGATCTACTCTCCACTTATCACCACTTAGACAATAAAGTCTCAACCGGCCAAGGTTAGCCTTATTATCCTTCATTTGGGGGGGGGGGGGGTTATGTGAGAAAGTAGCCTCTTTCTAGCAGGGTTACCCCCATTTTGCGCCTGTTTGTGAGTGATGGTCACTGTGTTTTTTACTGTCTAACTGGGATCCTGCTAGCCAGGACCCCAGCGCTCACAGTTTAAAACCCTATTTGTCAGTGTGTTTTGCCTGTCTCACTTGGATCCTGATAGCCAGGACCCCAGTGCTCAAGGTTTGTGGCATATGTGTGTTGTCAGTATGCTCTACTGTGTCACTGAAGTTCTTCTAACCAGAACTCCAGTGCGTATGCTTTCTCTACTTATCAAATCTGTCACTATAGTTTAGTGACTCCATATTTCAATTCTGATTGGCACACTGGACCCCCCCTTATAAGTCCCTAGTATATGGTACCTAGATACCCAGGGCATTGGGGTTCCAGGAGATCCTTATAGGCTGCAGCATTTCTTTTGCCACCCATAAAGAGCTCATACAAACCTTTAATCAGGACTGCCACTGCAGCCTGAGTGAAATAGTGCACACACTATTTCACAGCCATTTTCACTGCACTAAGGTAACCTATAAGTTACCTATATGTCTAACCTTCATTTACTGAAGGCTAGGTGCAAAGTTCCTGTGTGGGAGGGCATCCTTGCACTTACAAAGGTGCCCCCAAATTCTCCAGGGCCAATTCCCCGGACTTTGTGAGTGTGGGGACACCATTATAAGTGTGCACTACATTAATGTCAATACATATATGTAGCTTCACAATGGTAACTCTGAATATGGCCATGTGAGGTATATAATATCATGGAATTGTACCCTCAATCCAAATCTGGTATTGGGAGGCCAATCCCATGCACCCTGGGGGCTCCACCATGGACCCCCAGTACTGCCAAACCAGCTCTCTGACGTTTCCACTGCAGCCCCAGCTGCTGCCACCTCACAGACAGGTTTCTACCATCCAGGGGATTGAGCAGCTCAATCCCAGGAAGGTAGAACAATGCATTTCCTTTAGGAGAGGGGTGTTACACCCTCTCCCATTGGAAATAGGTGTTACAGGCACGGAAGGGAGAGCCTCTGAAAATGCTTTCAAGGGCACAAACACTGCATTCCTTGCATACTCAAGTCTATACAGGCTCAGGGACCCCCAGCCCCTGCTCTGGCACAAAACTGGACAAAGGAAAGGGGAGTGACCACTCCCCTGTCCATCACCACCCCAGGGGTGGTGCCCAGAGCTCCTCCAGACTGTCTCTGGTATTAGCCATCTAGGATTACAAGGTATGGGGACCCTCTGGAGACCTCTGAGTGGCCAGTGCCAGCAGGTGACTTTAGAGACCCCTCTTGATAGGTGCATACCTGGGTAGGTAGCTGATCCCCCTCTTAGGGCTATTTAGGGTCTGTCCTCTGGGTGTTTCCTCAGATTCAGTTTGCAACATTCCTCCAGGACTCCTCTGCATCCTCTGCTTCAGCTTCTAACAGTCAGGTCAACCGCAGACTGCTCCAGGGACCATGTAACTGCAACAAAGTATCCAGGACGACTCCAGTAACCTGCACCTTAAGCTCCAGCCAGCATTTGCAACAGTTTTCAAGGTGTGCATGCACTGAGGACTGCCTGTCTTCACCTTGAACCAGAAGAACTGAAGGAATATCCCATGAAATCTTCCCTGCTTCTGCAGGCACCTTTCTGCGACGACAACCAGTACTCTGGGACTCCTCTCCTGATGATGAGTGCGCTCTCTGGAACACAGGTGGTGGACCAAAGTGACCCAGACTGTCCAAAGGTCCAGCTGTCCAAATTCGGTGGAGGTAAGAGCTTGCCTCCCTGTGCCGCAACAGTACCCCTGTGCACTGCGTCTTCTGCAGCTACTTGGACTTGTGTGCACTTCTTTCAAAAGTTCTTCGTACACAGCGTAGCCCAGGTCCCCAGCACTCCATCCTGTGACGCACAGCTCCCTGAGTTGATCTCCGGTGGCGTGGGACCTTCCAGTGTAGTGCTGCGACGACCGCACTTTGCATCTTCTTTATCCCTATGTTCTGGGACTCCTGTGGGTGCTGCCTGGTCTTCTGAGGGTTCTCTGAAGTGCTGAGAGGCCCCTCTGTCTCCTCAGTCTGAGTTGAGACCTCCAGGTCCCTCCTGGGTCCAGGCAGCTCCTTTTTGATGCAAACCGCATACTTGCTTGAAACAAGGCTTGTTGGCGGAAACCATTGAGGCAAACAGCCTGCATCCAACAACTCGACGTGGGACATCTCCTGCACCAAGCAGGAACCCTCAGCCATCTTCTTTGGTGCTCTTCTGTACTTTTCTTCTGACTGGAGAGTCCACTCTTGCACCTTCTTCTAGGTTGGCAGGGGCTTCTGTCCTTCCTGTACTCTTCTTCGACTTCTGGACTTAGATTCCTCTCTCCACAGGTCTTCAGGTCCAGGAATCTATTATTTGTTGCTTGCAGTCTTGCTTGGTTCTTGCAAATCCTTTATCACAACTTGTAGTGTGTCCTGAGGAAACTTGCTGTACTTTACTCCTGCTTTCCTGGGATCTGGGGTGGGGTGCTTTACTTACCTTCGGTGTTTTCCTACACTCCCAGCACCCCTCTACACACTACACTTGCCTAGGGGGTAATCTGACATTCACATTTCACTATTTTAGTATATGGTTTGTGTTGCCTCTAGGCCCATTGCAATCTGTTGTATTTTCTACTGTTTGCACTATTCTATGATTGTCTACTTACCTGATATTGGTTACTAGTGTATATATTGTGTGTAATACTTACTTCCAGAAGGTGTCACTAGAATAAAGTACCTTTATTTTTGGTAACACTGAGTATTGTCTTTTATTGAGTATACGTACTGTGATTATAGTGGTATTGCAGGAGCTTTGCATGTATCCTAGTTAAGCCTAAGTTGCTCTGCTACAGCTACCTCTAGACAGCCTAAGCTGCTAGAACACTGCCTACATTTCACTAATAAGGGGTAACCGGACCTGTTTTAAGGTGTAAGTACCTTAGGTACCCACTACAAACCAGGCCAGCCTCCTACAATGGTTGTCCACCAATCTGTGTGTGGCTCCTTTCACTAACCGACCTATCCCAGTGTGGACCTAATGATATCACTCTCACTCCACACAGCAGATGACAAAGCCTCGCAGCTCGTCCTTCAAACTCAATTCACACAACTAAATGCAAATATTGCGAGCACTAGAAAAATCAACAAAAAACACCTTTCCTGCTTACTACAGGTAGGACTCAATTATGTCAGAAGCCTTATGGAAATTTTGACTGTGGTCTTTTGCACAAACAGGTACTCTTCCAGCTGTGGCTATCTCACAGTCGTAAGTAAGAGTTGACCTGTAAACCTCACTCCAGTTAGTACAGCTCCTCCATGTGCACCCAGGATTCACCTAAAACTAACCAACAACACACACACAAGGAAATATTACTATTGGTGTTCTCGACAGCGCTCAATCGACCAACACCTTCAACTGCAGACAAGTGAACAACAACATCCAAACAAGTGTGTCATACGCTTGTACAATACTCTGGAGTCTTACACCTTGCAGGGTCCATTACAACAACAACCAGGTGGGCAATTAATGAGCACAAAGTGCCACCTTTACTTGAAGTACGATGACTTCCCTATTCTCACTCTTTGGAGTTCACAAACTCTCTACTCAACTACTTTGGAGTACGCAAACTCCCTATTTCACTCATACATCACAATTCACCTGCGATTTGCTAAAACATTGCAAGCACAATCTCTGCTTAGAACTCAAACAACACTGGGAACACTGGGAACAAACCAACCTAATCTAAACAAGCATTGGCAAAACCAACCAACAAAACCCATGGATGATCCCTCTGCTATTGAGATGAAACCATTAAGCCAGATGATCTCTCTCCTATTGAGACGAAAACATCCTCTGCTACCAAATTCAGTGGGCTTGTGACCTCCTAGGTTAGGCTTAGGTGACACGTTATAGGGCAGTGACATCTACTAACTTCAGAGGTCGACTCAAATCTTTTGACTCAGACAGGAGTAATAAGATCATCAAATCGAACAATAAAAACCAACAGCCATAAACAACAATGAATTGTAATAAGGAGCCAGTAATTTATACGCACCATGACATATGTGGCCATGAATCACCACACCAATTTAGTAAAGGTTAAACATTTATTGCCCTTATATGAACAATACTGAAGTCACATAAATAACATTCAAAACAAAATGACAGCAATACAGAAACAACACAGGGTGTTCAGAACATCTAAAGATTCTTAGCCTAACAAGTGTAATCACCATTAAATACTCAGATGAATTGTACCAATAGATTTAATTAGTTATGGAGTTGAATTAATCATTATCAAGTAATAAACGATCAATTAAATGTTTCAGTCAGACATATTTACTACCAAATTCTAATTCGACAAGCATGTGTGGAGCTGGGCTTTGTCACATGCAAACATCAAAAATAAGACAAAAATTTATTTGGAAAACATCTAACTATGGCACCAACAAAAATAAGCGGTTGGATTTCAAAGGGAAACCTGCAAAAGGAAAACATAACAAATGCACATTGGTAATATCTCTCCAAAATGAGACAGCAGTTAGCAGAGTCTTTGTCAGCAGAATACAGGAACATTGAGTCTTCAGCGATCAGCATTAGGGACATGAATGGGGCAACAGTTCAGTAATGTTGTGCCGAAGGTATCTGAACTGTTAGAATCATAAGCGTGCAAGTCTGATCTTTACTGCAATTAATTCTCACTCAAAACTGAACTACTTCATCTGAAACTTTGCTAAATTAAAGTCCCAAAAATTACTAAATAGACTCCTATTGGACAATACTATGAGGTGTGGTAGTGAGCAAACAATCACATTTCACTTCTCCTCAGTTTGTACCTTTTCTTCATTGTTCTCCAAGATGGGCCCATGTTAACACCCCTCGCCGGTCGGCAGTTTCCGTAGAATAATAACATTGATAAAAAACAGCACAGAACATGACATTTTAGCTAACATTACTTCCTACCAGAAACTAAAGCCCATTGTTAAAACTTTCAATTATTATTACAAGGAAGTACAGAATGTACAGAGTGGAGCAAGACAGTAGATTTCCACTGTGAGCTTTCAATGGAATAGCTAATAAGCAATGTTTGCTAAAGATTTTCAATGAAGTCAGCAGAACATCTTGAACACTGTATTTGTGGAAACATACTAAAGCTTAGGCCTTTTACTAATGCTAATACATGAAGAATAAAACAGTTTTAATATTCAAACCATATTTATTAAATACATTATTTAATCAATAATAATCTCAAATCATTAGTTTTGTTCATTAATATTAATCATCTTTTGTCAGTACAAATGGTTTGATTCATCAGAATACATTTTCAATGTTATTTATTATTTCACATGGAACTCAAGGTGGCAGACGCCATGTCAACAGCACCTCAAACATGCACGTTTTATTTTTCTAACACACATTCCTCCAATTAAGCTCTTTTAGTACACATGGATTATAAGGTGTATTTACTCATTTTTTATCAGCAATGTTTGCTCTCTATAGTAGCCACCTCTTGGCATTGCAGCACTCAGAGAGAAGCTTGCTGTTTGCATTCTAAAGTGAAGTCCAGTCCTGCCCACTGTCTGCCAAGTCTACATCTGCTGCCAGAAACAATGTCGTCTGGTCAAGTAAGGCCCTGACCCTGAGTCAATGTGAGATGCTGCACTGTGCACACAAGACCAGAATAGCACATACCTTATTGCTAACACTGCATTCCTCAACAGACTAAGGACCTGATTTAGCTCTAAGCAGAAAGGTTACTCAGTCACAACAGTGATGAATATTCCGTCAGCTGAAATAGAAATCCCATATGACATAATGGGATTTATAGTTCAGCGGACAGGATATGCATCACTGTTGTGATGGAGTAACTCATCCGCAAAGATCAAATTCAGGCCCTATCTTTCCTAGGACCACGCTAATGACAATGTTATCAGTGAACTAAAAAGAAAGTCAGTTGTCATGTGTACCCTTCATATGGTCCAGAGTCTTATTATTTGATAATGAGGATCAGTGAAATAAAGTATTAGTCTAGGATTGCACAATTTGGTCAACAAGCAGGAAAGCTGGGATTGATCCCACATTTTCTAGTTTCAGACTGTACAATTCAGCCACTAGATGGGACTCTCTTTCTTACATGAACACAATGCTTTGTCCTTAATTCTTTTTGGAGAGTGAGATTAGAGTGTGGGCATCAGCCGGAAATCACATTTTTTTGGCAGTTTTACATAGCATAACTATGGCCGAAGACATAAAAGAGTCTCACAATAGACTACATTACACATTGTTCTGGCAAATAAATATTTATTGGGATTTACAGGCAGCTGATCCCAGGATATGAACCATTACATCATCATCATTTACTTTATTTCGGTAAGAAAAACATACCATAACAGTGCAATACATAACAATGTGTAAAGAAAAGTTATAAAGAGTGCACAATAAAAATGGATAAAAGATTCTTAAAAAGGAAATTAAAACCATAAAAAGGTAGACATAAAAGGTTTCTTGCACCAGCAACACCTCTGGACCCAATAAATATCAGCTAATATCATACACCAAGGTAAATATACATAAAAGAAATCTAAGTCTAAAAGACAGCCACCCAAACTTATTCTTTGAGATGCTGATCTAAAACACCACAGATGGCTCCTAATTTTTTTTCCACATGATGGAATATATAAGCAGATAAAGCCAGTTTGGGGAATTCTCTCAGCAGATGAACAGTTCCCAAAGACCATTTATATCCAATAATATTAAAACTGCACCTCAGGTACCACAAAATACCAATTAATATCATGCACCAAGACACAATAAATATGCATGGAAAAATCAAAATCTAAAAGGCAGCTACCCGGTCATGTTCTTTAGAGTCGCTAGTCTGAGACGCCAAATTGATTCAAAGAATTTTGCCACCGGATAAACTATATGAACCGATGGATCAGATTTAAAAATTCTCTCAGCATGTAAACAGCTCCTGAAGCCCATTTGTTTACATAGAGGATTAATCCAAGAGGCCCTCTGTTTGTCATATGCACGACATTGAAAAAGGACATGTAAGACAGACTCTTTGTTTTTACATCCCATCAGGCATGTCTTAGACTTATTAATAGAATTAGACCATTTGCAGGTTAAAGAACACAGAGGAACAGACCCTATTCTAAATCTGATAAAAAGGGCACGCGAGGATGGGGAAAGTGCTGCATCCATGAAGGGCTCAAACTCATAGTGACATTTGAACTGCAAATAGGTTTCAGACATGGACAACGGCACAACCTCAGCCAGTTGAGCAGTTTGGACTTTGAGCCAAAAAGCGTCCTTCAATGACTGCACAGCATTTTTAGGAATGGAAAGGGGATCCTTCCAATAGGACCCCAAACCAAGGAGCATTAGAGACCGTTCAACATAAACACACCAATTGATTTTAATCTTGGGGTTGTGGCCCACCAGATTGAGGAGCCCACATCTAAATGGAATGAGGGCATCTGAAGACCATATCCGAATCCAAAACAGGAGAGGCCTTAAGGCAGCAATGTGATTAATTGGAAAGAGATTTAGATCCATTCAGATAGGCAAGGATGGAGTGCTAGAAGGAACTTTTAGCAGCATCTTCAAAAAATGGTTTTCCACCCTAGCCAGATTCACCAAGTTGCAATGGCCCCAAAGCTCCGCACCATACAAAGCCTCCCCCCCTGGCTTGAGATTTATATATTTCAAGAGCAGGAGTCATGGCAAAACTAGGGGATCTGGTTGCAAATCGCACAATGCCACCTGCCCTTTGTTTCAGGCACATTAATGATTTCTGGCAATGGGCATTCCAGTAGTGTGAGTCTTCTAATTTTATACCTAGGTAATCAAAAGTGCCCACTCTTTCCAGAGAAACGCCTTCTAGATAAACAGATCTCTTCATTTTCTGCTTTTTGTCCCCAAACACCAAGTATTTAGTTTTAGCTGAATTGATTTCCAAGCCATGGTCCTTGCAAAACTCCAAGAACCTTACGAGCAGACATGAGAGACCCATAGCTGTTCGAGAAAGTAGCAAGGTATCATCAGCAAATAGGAGGCATGGGAGCTTCTGCCCACCCATACTGGGAGCATCACCAGGGCAATCTAAAAGGTACGGAATGCAGGCATTGATAAACAGGAGGAACAGTGTAGGCGCAAGAACGCAACCCTGCCTAACACCACGAACAGCGGGAAATGCTGGACTCAGATCACCTGCTGGGCCCCATCGTACTTTGTTACAATTGCCAGAGTAAAGATCTTTAATTATTATATTAATCATGGAGCCTGGGACTCCAGCATTTCTCATAACCTCCCACAGCTTGGGGCGCGGGACAAGGTCAAAAGCGGATTTCAGATCAACAAAGGCCACAAATAAGTGGCCTTTATCTACATCTACGATCTTCCACTTTATGGTGATAAAGCGGAAGACCTGATCGATGGTGCTGACCTTGTCCCTGAATCCTGCCTGCAGGTGGCTTAATACCTGGTTTTTCACTATCCAGTGTTTCAGTCTGCTTAGCAGCTGGGAGCAGAATATTTTTTGCAAATTGTCTAGTAGGCTAATGGGTCTGTAATTTCCTGGAAGACTTTGCTCTCCTTTCTTATGAATAGGAACAATTGTTACTTCCTTCCAGGAATCCGGGTAAGACCTGGTAGCCAAAGCATTATTCGATTTCCTATTGATATACCGGGTCCATGTGGGCAAATCTGATTTGTACAAATCCGAGAGGATGCCGTCTGGTCCCGGCGCCTTCCCTGGTTTTTGGGCACTAATTGCCAACTCTGTTTCTTTTAAAGTAAAGGGAGGAATCGCAGGGCAACACGTTGGGGATTCTACAGAGCTGATGGCAACAATTTCCGGCGAGGAGCCATACAGTTCCCTAAAATGAGTAAGCCAAGTATCAGCAGTAATGTGGCATTCTGGAGTGGGTGGCAGATCTGTATCTCTGCGTGAAACCAAGAGCCAAAAGAGTTTAACATCACGGGTCCTGGCTGCCTCAGCCAAATCTCCCCATAGACTTTCCTCATACTTGAGTTTGCATAATTTGCAAGTGGAGACATAAGTCTTTCTCGCATTTACAATGGCTTCCCGATTCTTTGACTTTAACGCTTTGGTCAAAAGGCACTTGGCCTCACGACATCTCTTGTCAAACCATTTGCAGTTAGATGGAGGAGAAGCATTCCTTCGTTTCGAAGCAGAAAAAAGCTCCTTGAGAGCCATAAAAAGAACCACATGGGAAGACATGACTTCCAGTGGGGGTAGTACAATATTATCATCAAAGAGCTGATGTCTAGAAACTAAGGCGCACAGTTTATCATTTAACAGGTTGGACTTCTGGAACGAAGCCCATCTCACAGTGCGCCTGTTGCTAGACAACTTCAAAAGATCATGAACATTAGGAGCAGAAAACGAAGGAAGTCCTGCAAAAAGAGTTCCATTAAATACAATTTGTAAAGGAGCAGGACCACTGGTAAGCCGTGGACCCACTTCCACATCAATTATGGAATGCCAAACCCGAAAATGACATAATCCAAAATACTACTATAGAGACCCCTAAAAAAAGTTGGTCTAGCAGGATTGTCAGCAGGAAATTGGCCATTTCCGAAGCGAAGGCCATGAATTACTGTAAGATCTATTATTTGCGCCGCCCTGCAAGAAGCAGTAGACGACGCTGATTGACTTGGAGAAAGGGGAATATTCCACACTTCGTCTTCGGCCTGTATTGTCTCGGCATAGACCGAGTCAAGTTCGATTTGCGCGTTGAGATCACCTGCAATGATAATACGATATTTGGAATGAAAGTCAGATATGAGATTGTGCAGGCAATCTATAGTGGCAGACTGATGGTTGGAGGGGCCTGGTCTGTTGTAAATATTAATACATAACACGGGAGTACCCAAATTTGGCAGTATTACTATTGCCAGAATGTCACAAGAATCAACAGCAATCTCCTTAACTTTGCCCACCTCTGTCATCTTTACCCAGGTGCATAGACCCCCTATTGCCCTGCCAATAGAAGACTATATTGCATTTTTAGTAAAGGAACAAAAACCTTGCCTATACACGCATTCCGTGGCCCATGTTTCCTGAAACAGGCAAATGTGGAAAAGTTCGATGTAAGCCCCCCACTCGGGATCAACTAATTTACTTTTAATACCTGCGACATTCCAGGACAAAAATGTCCCTGTAACCTGCATAGGACTGCGGGTGGCTTTACAAAAATCAACAACCAATGCTGGATTAAAATTCGCAGTAGCGGTACTAGATGGATCCCATAGAATGTTGGCACCTGAACTTGGCAAAGGAGTTTGGGGGGGGCAAGGTCTGAGAATAATAACCAACACTGGATTTACAAAAACTAGGGGGACATAGTCAATCCACATCAGAAGTGCCCCGTTGAGGCGCAGAGACGCATGCACTAACACATTTAAAAACAGGGGCCATGTCAGACTCAGCATCAGGAATGGGTGGCAGACCAGAAGAGGCAGCAGGGTCAGTTACATTAGATGGGGTCAACTTGTCCATACTTAAGCGAGAGGACAGGCTCTTAGTTCCCAAAGCAGGCAAGCTGTCACTAAAAAATATGTCAAGTTCCTTCCTTGTCAAATTACGTGCTTCCATCTGGAGGAGGCCCATGACTAAAGAAGGGCTTGCAAGATTGAGTTTAATAGTGTCCCGGCCGCCAAAGCGACCACGCAGCCGTGAGGCCGATACAATGTCTGAGTGGATGATTGAGCAACAGCCTCTGACATGGCGAATCTAATGCGAAGCCTTGTTGATTAAAGAGGGTATGTCTTCCCTCAATTGAGCTGTAAGAGGGGGAACGTTGCACAGGTAGATACAATTCCGATTAGACGTAAGGTTTGGGTGGCCAGAGACTGATGTAGGGTCCACATTCTGGTCGATAGTGAAAGGAGAGGATGTAGGTTTTGCCAAAGGAGGAGCAGGGTATTTACAGTGATGCGACCTGTAAATAGAAGTCTGGGCAACCTCAAAAGTCGTTGGAAGATCTGCTGGCAAAGGAACTGAGACCATCGGATGGATACATTGCAATAGCGCTGAATTCGAAACACACTGGGTAGTTGGTTCAGATTTTTTTAGAAGATTAAGGACTTCAAGCAACAGGCACTTCAACTCCCCTACTTCACGCTTTAAACTGGAGACTAAAGCTGGAATATCTTCCCCAAGAGAATCGTGGTTAGGAGGCACAGGGGTCACAGGAATCTGATTGTCGCTGGCCGAATCTAAATGATCCAAAGCAGAAAAATGATATGAACAGGAAATCCCATGGAAAATAGGGTCTGTGGCTATAGCTTCCAAGTTAGACACAGAGTCAAGCAAAGGTGAAGGGTCAGCCGTACAAGGCGAGCTTGAGGGAGCAAAAGCTTGAACTGCAATTCTCGGGGGCAGAACATCAATAGAGGAGTTAGATCCAGATGTTAAAAACGGCAATAGAGTTCTGGGTTTCAGCCTCTTCCGGTCATTGCTCTCTTTATCCTTAAAAATTTACTCCACTTCTTCAATTAAATTATCAATTTGTCTGGACACACAATTGGTATGAGGCTGCGTTACTCTACTAGATTTGGAAATTTTCGTTTTGGCAGGGCCTAAATCTGGGCTGGATCTCCCCTTACGTTTCCCCATTCTGAGAGAGTAAAAGGACTCAGCACCAATATAGGTGCAACAAGGAAAAAAGGAGCACAAGTATAATCAAAGAGCCTTCAACCGTACCTTAAATTCCAGAGGGAGGGCACGGTCCGTCCCAAAGAACAAATGCAAGTATTCACAGCAAGTCAGACAATATTCTGTGAGACAAAGCAGGTAAGCCACGATTCCTTGACCCTCTCAAAAAACCAATCGCCGCCAAATAGCAAATATGAAAGGGTATGGCCCAGCCCAGTCTCTTCCGGGCGATGACGGGCGCAGGACGGGCCCGCCCTTGGCCCGGGCTTCGCCCTGGTGCGTCCTGCGAAGCGGGCGCGCAATGCAAGTTTAAAGGGGTCTGGTCCCCGCCCCTTTCAGTCAGCTGGTTTCTCCCGGCACTCCAAATGCGCGACCCGCAAAGCGGGAGCGTGATGCAAATTTAAAGGGGCCTGGTCCCTGTCCCTTTCAGTCAGCTGGTTTCTCCCTGCACTCCAAATGCGCGCCCCCCCTCCCAGCACTCCAAATGCGCGACCCCGTACAAATGCGCGACCCCCTCCAAATGCGCGACCCCATTGAACCATTAAAAGTGAGAGTTTTTAAACATGATCTGAGAAACATTACTGATCCGTCCTGAGGACATTGCTATTAGTGAACAAATAGGCAAGTCAGTTGCCATGCATACCCTATTTGTGGCTCAGAATCCTATTTTAGATAGGATCAAACACAAAAGGTTTTGGTATAGTGCACATCCTGAACTCACATATTTGAATATGTTCTCATATGTCATAATGACAAAAAGGAGGCTCAATGAAATAAAGTATTTTTGTTTTGTGTAGGATCAAAGAACTTGGTCAAGCAGAGGAGCCAGGATTTTCAAGCCCATATTTTCCAGTTTCATATTCTGCAAATCAGCCTCTAGATGGGTATCCCTCTCTCACATCAAAGGTTATTACTTTGCCCTTAAATCGTGAAGGGTGAGATTAGAGCATGAATGTCAGTCAGAATCCAGATTTGTGGCAGTTTTACGTAATGCTAACCTTGGCCATGAAAATAAGAGTGCCTCATGTCAGACACAGACTACATTGCATGTTTTCGTATCACAGGGATATTTGTTGTGATTTACAGGATGCTGAGCCCAAGATTCAAGCCCGGTTTTCCATGTTACATGGTCAGCAACTGTAGCCACAAGGCTACATTGCTTTGAAAGTCACAGTGAAAGTTTGTTTTGTTTTGGGCTTACTTCAAGTTGAGCCAGGCGTCAGGCTCAAACCTGGCTTGAATTTTCAATGGATCGCCCACCACTATTTGGGAAAAGTTTCTTTCACAATGTGGCTTCCATTCTTTCTCTGTTCAACAATGTGCTATCTCTTGTCCCATTCTCCTTTGAATGTGCTCCCTTCTACCTTTACCAGAGACCTGATCATAGAGGGCGAAGGAGAAGGATACCCACAGAAAATGAAATAGGTGGGAGCAGGAGAGAAAGACAGGCACCCCAAGAAAGACTGCAACAGCAGTGACAAAGCATTGCACTCCAGCTGTGAAACATATAATAGTGTGGTACTAAAGGACGTTGCTGGCAATGTGTAACTGGCATATGTGGTTTTTCATGACACAGAGAGCAGCAGTGCAGTTTAAATAGAGGGGGCCTTGAATGTGCAAATTAAAAATCATATCTAGGTTACCCATTGTACATGGCCCCATTACTTTTATCTGTGACCCCTAGTATGCCTCTGCTAAAAATCCCTTCTAGTGACACCATTGAAGGCACAAGTAGCAGGCATAGTACTATATGTGCGAGAAAGTCTGGATCCTGGCGTCTCCACCTTCGGCATTCATGTTAAATCCAGCATGGACTTTGATATCTTATCTGCTCTTACCTACAGCCAGGGAGACTGAAAACTCTTCTAGATCTACATCTCCTACAGCAGTTAGAAGACCTATATTAACTTCATATCATGGCAAACAATGGCCTCATTTTTGAGCTAACATTGGCCTGGATTGTCTTTCAATGCTATGTGGCAGGTACAAATTGTGAGAGAGTTGTTTTTTCAGCAGCCCATGTCACATAGCCAGCTTTTCCTTAATTGAAACTCAGGAAATGTCTCTATCCTTGTGTCTATCCACTCATAAACCAAAGGAGAACTCCCTAGTCTGTTAGAGTCCTATAAATTGGTCTAAGTTCAAGTTGATGGGACCCTCTGGTCTGACCCTGTTGTGGCATTCTAGACATAGCTTCCCAAACAAGTCTATTTACTTTTGGATAGCCCTTTCAGGTCAGTCCAGCCAAGGTTTTGCCTATGGGTCTCAGGGTTGGCCTGGATTACACGGCAATCAGGCAGAGCCCATTGGGCTAGTCTGACAGGTCAGTGTGTGGATGTTTTTTTCACAGCTTTGGCGGCCTGTTTTATTGTCTGCTGCAAAAGGTTTTCAAAGTTGGTTTCCCAGATATCAAAACAAACATTGCCTGCTGCAAGCTCAAATCTATGCAGTCTTCTATACCTTGCAAAATACTTATACTGTGTATCTTTACAAGTTCAAAACTGCCCCAATTTGCAAATATGGTCCACTTTTTTAGTTATCTAATTCCCTAGTGGGGGCCGCTATTACTTTGGTGCCCACACTTATTTTCTGTTTTAATCTGACCCGGATGGGTCTTGATTACTGACTACGTTCATTAAAACAACAGTGTTAAAGTAGAAGATTTTTATGATGTGCATTTTTAGGTGACAAATTATTTGGACCAATTAGTAAATTTGATGATGCTTATAGTTGTAACCAATTAACTAATTATGTTGCATTTGAAACAACTTGATTATTTTGTTTAGAGGTGTGATTAATAAAGTAGTATAGTTAAGCCTCAATTTCATGCGAGAAATGATTTAGTTAAAATGGGTGAAGTTTTTGGTATCCAGCTCATCTTGCTCCTGTCATCTCCCACCTGCTAAACAGTGACCAGCTACAAGCCCTTCTCCACAGAACACAGAGTACTATGACGCAAAAGAGCAACTGCATTATAAAGGGTGTGTTGATGTACCTGATGTATCATTTTGTAGGACGTCCGGTGGAAATTCTGTTGCAGGCATGCAGAAGGACAGAATTCTATAATCTATAGTGATATAAGTGTTTCATATTATGTTTTACATCACCAGAATGTAGTTGCTGAGGAAACAAGCAGAAGGTTTCTCTTACCTTAAAAGATGGGTTAGGACTAAGAGGTTTTTATTAATTATGAGGCTGTTATTGATTTGCCAGTGTGACCTAACCATGATCATACCATGCTGAATCTATAGTTGTGTTAACTGTTATGGTTGAATTGTGTGTAAAAACCTGGGTGCAACTTTTTATTTTCCTCCCAAGACTCTGCCAGATTATTTGGAGACTTTCTTTTGCTCCTTTTGCATACAGTCAGTACTCTTTATGAGTTTGGCATTTAGAACCTAGAGAAATTAAATTGCCTAAATAGGGATTTTATTATGATTTCTGATTCTGTAGTCTATATCTGAGCCTTTAAGGCAAAGTATGCATTCCTCTATGTTGCTTTAATTAACAATTCTGTAATAAGTTTTGAAAATTCCATTTTGATTTAGATCTCACTTATTAAATAAGTCCTGGTTTCTATTCTAACTTTTACTGTGTCAATTAAATGTTTCATTGATGGGGAAGGTCGTTTCTTGCTACTAGATCAACAAGCGCTCACAGAGCTGAACTGCCCAAGGGAATTAAAAGTAATCCAAAAGACATTGGGGTTCTAGAAAAAAGGTTGGTAGCAGAGGATGGATAGCATGAGAGCATTTCCTCTTTAGGGGGTCCTTGAAAAGTTTTTGTAATTTTTTTTAGCTCTCAATGTCCAGATTTAAGAAAAGAAAGGTTTTGGGGAATTTACTGATTTTTCTGTGTCAGGTCCTTCTGGGAAGTGACTAGCTGTATTTGCTGCGTGGTCCCAAACACCTTCGGATTGTAAGTAAAATAGAGACAGATTCAGTTTCTGAATGTGCCTTGAAGTATGAGTTTGTAATGATGGATTTCTGTTTCTGTGTTGAGTAGCTTAGATATTTAATGATTATAGTGGGTTCAATTGGTGGATTGATTGCTGTTGTGTTGTTCATCTTTGCAATCCCATTTGAAGATTATTTTGATTTCAGATTGAATTGAGTTAGTTATCGGTAGGTAGTAAATCAATCAATCAATCAGTAATTTGGAGAACGCGCTACCCACCTGCTAGGGTCTCAAGGCACTGAGTGGAGGTGCTACTGCTCGAACAGCCAGGTCTTGAGGTGTTTCCTGAAGGTCAGCAGGTCCTGGGTCTGTCGTAGGTGGATGGGGAGGGAGTTCCAGGTCTTGGCGACGAGGTGGGAGAACGATCTGCCACCAGCTGTAGTTCGGTGGATGCAAGGAACGGTGGTGAGGACGAGGTTGGTGGAGTGGAGTTTACGGTTGGGAGCACAGAAGGTGAGTCAATCGTTAAGGTAAGCAGGGCCGATGTTGTGGAGTGCTTTGTGAGCGTGGGAGAGGAGCTTTAAGATGATCCTCTTGTTCACGGGGAGCCAGTGTAGATCTCTTAGGTGGGCTGAGATGTAGTTGTGGTGTGGGATGTCGAGAATGAGGTATGCGGAGGCCTTCTGTATACGTTGCAGTTTTTTCTGGAGATTGGTGGTTCCAGCATAGGGAGCGTTGCCATAGTCCAGTCTGCTGCTGACGAGGGCCTGGGTGACCGTCCTTCTGGTTTCAGTGGGGATCCACCTGAAGATCTTGCAGAGCATGTGGAGGGTGTTGAAGCAGGAAGATAGGACAGCGTTGACTTGGTGGGTCATGGTGAGCGATGAGTCCAGGATGCAACCTGTGGTTGGTGGGTGATGGTGCGGTTCCTAAGGTGGTAGCCCACCAGGAGTCGTCCCAGGCAGAGGGGTTGGAGCCAAGGATGAGGATCTCCATCTTGTCTGAGTTCAGTTTCAGGCGGCTGCTCTCCATCCAGGTGACAATGGCCTTTATTCTGTTGTGGAGGTTGATTTTGGCGGTAGCGGGGTACTTGGTGAGTGAGAGGATCAGCTGGGTGTCACCGGTGTAGAAGATGATGTTGAGGTTGTGTGTTCGGACGATGTTGGTGAGCGGTGCCATGTAGATGTTGAAAAGGGTCGGGCTGAGTAAGGATTCTTGGGGAACGCCACAGATGGTCTGGGTGGTTTCAGAAAGGAAGGGAGGGAGGCGGACTCTTTAGGTTCTGAAGTAGAGGAAGGAGGTGATCCAGTCTAGGGCTTTGGGGCGGATCCCTGCATCATGGAGGCGTGTGCGAATAGTGTGGTGGCAGACGGTGTTGAAGGCAGCCGAAAGGTCTAGGAGGATGAGAGCCGCAGTTTCGCCTTTGTCAAGCATGGTCCTGATGTTGTCGGTCGCAGTAATGACGGAGGTCTCGGTGCTGTGGTTGCTACGGAAACCAGATTGAGAAGTGTCCAGCGTGTTGTTGTCTTCAAGGAAGCGGGTCAGTTGGCCGTTGGTGATCTTCTCAATGACCTTCACTGGGAAGGGGAGGAGGGAGATGGGCCGTTAGTTCTTGAGATCTCTTGGGTTTGCTTTGGGTTTCTTTAGCAGGGCGTTGACTTCGGCGTGCTTCCAGATTTCCAGGAAGGTGGTGGTCTCAAAGGAGCTGTTGACTGTCATTCGGAGTTGGGGGGCGATGATGGAGCTTTCTTTGTTGAAGACATGGTGAGGGCAGGGGTCGGAGGGTGAGCTGGAGTGGATGGTGCTCCTGGTTTTGATGGTATCCTTGTTGTTGATGTGGGTCCAGGAGAGCAGGAGGTTGGTGTGGCTGGGGTTCGATGAGTCGGGGTTTGTGGTGACAGCGGCTGTCGTGGGGGTTGAGGTGTTGAAGCTGTTGTGGATGTCTGTGATCTTGCGGTGAAAGAAGGTGGCGAGGGAGTCGCAGAGATCTTGCGAAGGTGGAGTGCCGTTGGATCAGAACCTGGGGTTGGTGAGTTCCTTAATGATGTTGAAGAGCTCTTTGCTGTTGTGAGCATTGTTGTCGATGCGTTCCTTGTAGAAGGATCTCTTGGTGGTCCGGATGAGCTGGTGGTGCTTGCGGATGGCGTTCTTGAGGGCTGTGTGGTTGCTCTCTGTTTGTTCGTGGTGCCACTTCTTCTCGAGTTTTCGGTACTTCTTCTTGGAGGCCTGAAGGTCTGTGGTGAACCAGATGGCCTTAGTGCTGGTGCGGTTGTTGGAGGGTTTCTTGATGGAGGCGAGGGTGTTGGCACAGTCGTCTATCCATTGTCTGAGGTTGAGGGCGGCTGTGTTGGGGTCGGTGATGGTGGGTGGCGGTGCTTGGGCAAGGATGGAGATCAGTTGGTCTTCAGTGATCTTGTTCCAGCTGCGGTGGGGGATCTGTTGCGGGTGGTGGGTTTCTTGAAGGTGAAGTGGACACAACAGTGGTTGGTCCAGTGGAGCTCGGTGGTGTGGCTGAAGGTGACGTGGCTGCTGGCAGAGAAGAGGGGGTCGAGCGTGAGGCCGGCGGAGTGGGTGGGTGTCGTGATGAGTTGTTTGAGACGAAGGTTGGCGAGGTTGGCGAGCAGGGCGGTGGAGTTGCTGTCGTTGGCGTTCTCGAGGTGAAAGTTCAGGTCGCCGAGGAGGATGTAGTCTGTAGAAGCAAGGGCGTGAGCGCTGATTACGTTGGCGATGGAGTCACTCAACTGTGGCCGGGGGGGTCATGTAGACAAGAGTTCCTCTGAGGGTGGTGTTGGCATTGATGTGAATCTGGAAATATTGGTGCAGTCTCTGTGGGTGATCTTATAGCCATCCATGATGGCTACGGCGATGTCGGGTTCCGAGGAGGGGTTCATCCAGGTTTCGGTTAGGAAGGCGACGTCCGGGGTTGATGAGATGAGTAGGTCCCAAAGTTCGACGCCGTGTTTGTGGAAGGAGCGGGTGTTGAGGAGGATGCAATTGAGGTGGTTGTGTTTGGTTCTGGCGGGATGCTCGGTGGCTCGGGGGCTGGTAAAGCTACAGTTCCAGCAGGAGAACGGTCTGTGGGTAAGCTTCGAGGTGGCTTGGAAGTAGGTGGCTGAACAGCCGGTGTTGGGGGCGTGGAGGGCATTGGCACTGTAGCAGCGTTAGGCGGTGTGGGGGTCGCAGGGGCCAGGGGGTCTGGTTTATAAAATCATAAAAGCACACATACAGTATATCAAAATAGAAAATTACCGAAGTAAAATCAGGTAAAAGTATTCATTGACATAATAAAACATGCAATTAATTTCTATCCTAAAATAGCATGGTTAAAAGAATAAACCCATAAAAAGAATCAGGTCATATTATTCAGATTGCCGTTCTAAGTTCAAAATATGAACCAGTCAAACACACTCATAATTGCATCATAACTAGAGGGCTTACATTTATCAAACATTAAAACAGCCTTAACATCCCGCAATGAAAATGCTACAATAAAACCTTGCTCTGCAAGTAGACAGCTTATTAGCATGAATAAGAAAACACAGACTTCATCTAGCATTTCTAGGTCTAATATGCAGTAGTTACATCAGAGTGTGTCTTTCCCAGAGAGCTCTACTTGTGTGTTTCCTGGGCAGACCCCAGCCAGTACGCCTTTACAAAATAACCATAGACTTGTCATCACAGAACATGTAAGAACCACACCATAAGAGACAACGGGACCAGATGCTAGAGAAAACAATAACCACAGAGCAATGGAAGAATGATGTAACTAGGCTCAATCCATCCATGGACTTACGAAATGCACATGATAAGGTTCTTTATGATTGGTACCTCCATCCTGTTAAACTCCATAGCATAGTTCCCGACATATCAGATATATGTTGGAGTGGCTGCAGTTTGAGGGACGACTTTCATCACATATGGTGGGACTGCCCAGTAATAAGACCCTATTGGGAAGAAATCCTGGCTCAAATGAGGTACATTTGGTGTACCCCTTCCCAAAAAGGCCTGACTTCTCACTGTTAGGGTAATGAGATCCCTCCCTCAAACATCAAACGGTAGGGGACAGATCCATCATGTGGTTGAGTTTAGGACAGCCAGCTGCACCATCTATGTCACAATGGCACGCATGATTATGGCGAGGGCTCACTATGGAACGTATGTCAGACAGGCTTACAGACTCCTGGAAAAGCTTTGACTTTATATGGGGACCTCTAGTGCAGTTTCTCCCCATGGGACTGCCAATGGTATCATGTCACCCACGCATAAGAGCTCTTAATTTGTTTCAGGTTTAAACCACTATGTTCCCCTGGAGCTACACCCCTCCTGTAGCTTCAAGCTGATACTAACTGACCCCATTAATTTATGCGTCTGTCATTCCATCGATTTGACTAGACTGTTCAGATCCAAACATGTAAGACATTTCCACTTTCTTTCTTTTTATTTACATATGTATTTGTTATGTTTTTGGTCTAATGGGTTTTAATGTGTTATTCCATTCATTCTGAGAATAGATTGAAGGGAGTTTTTTATTGTATCGCGTTCATTCACTAATCATGTTTACTGTTGATCCAGTCCCTTATGATCAGCAATAAGATATCTAGGTTTATTTCAAAATGTGTATATGGCCACCATATGTGATTCTGTTTTGTACTATATTGCTGCTCTCAAAAAGGTCATAATGATGTTGTCATTGAATCTTCGTTTCCTTAAGAAACTAATGAAAATAATCTTAGAAAAAAATAGTCACAGACTAACATAAGGGAATTGAGCACCCCGCCTTCAAACACCACCATACAAGAAAAAGACAATAGGAGGTACATCCTTCTCTGTTCAAGCAGCCAAACTATGGAATTCATTACCCCCAAATATAAAATCCACAGATAAATATCTTGTCTTCAGAAGACTACTCCAGTGTTGGCTCTTTCCTTCATAACCACCATTTCCAAAAAGCAATGGATTGCATATGCCTGTATTGATAAATATTTATAATCTGATTATGCGTATATTCTAGATATGTATTGTTCTTTAATAAATATGTATAGTTGCTATTTCATAATAATAAATTATACAATAGGCCCTCATTATGAACCTGGTGGTAAACACCACCGACTGCCATGCTGATGGCCAACAAAAGACCGCCACTGGCAGTGGAATACACACTGCTGTATAACGATGCCAAAAGAACAAACCTCCAAAAATTTTGCAACCTCCACCAACGACGACAGAAATGCAGTACACCTCACCCCGCCATCGCCATGCAGACAAATCCTCCTCCTACCAAATAATTATGGACAAATCAGCTCAGCGGACAGTGAATGTTCAACGACCATTGGCGGTACGGACCGCCACGGACAGCAATGGGACCTACCAACAACAAATGCACACATTGGCAAGTCCGAAAAGCACACACCTGACACACATTCACACCACTATAAAACACACACATACCCACCCCACAATACTTTGCAACACCAATAGCACAACAGATATTGACACCACAACACGCATACACTGAACTAACCATCACACAAGTCACACACACAACCACACAACAGCACCCTCGCCAACACACCTACAACACATCACCCACAACACACACCATGGCACCCCCGCTTCACCGACGGGGAGCTAAGGACCATGGTGGATGAAATACTCAGGGTCGAGCAACACCTATTGGGGGCACAGGTGCAGCAGACACCCTTGGCCAGGCAGATGGAGCAGAGGATAGTCAACAAGGTCAATGCCATGGGAAACCATCCACGCACAAGGGATGACATCAGGAAGAGATGGAACGACCTGCGCGGGAAGGTGCGTTCAATGGCATCCAGGCACAACATTGTCGTACTGAAGACTGGTGGTGGTCCCCCGCTTCCTCTCCCCAAATACACCCACTGGGAGGAGAAGGTCTTGGCTATCCTGCAACCAAAGGGCTTCACGACTCACTGGAGGACTAGACTCGGGTAAGCCAACTGCAATACCCTAACAGTCACCACACCTGTGATGCATGCATCACCCCATCCCTCTCACTACCACCATGTCCCCATCCCCTACAATGCTCAAACACTCATATTAATGTCACCTGCATGCCCACAATCCTACATACAAATCACCATCCAGCCCCCTGTGCACAGTCACCAACCCATGCATGTAATGTCAGGAGCACTATAACACCCACAATGCACCACCCTCCTCAATAAATGCATCAAAATGAACACGAAGGGACCCTGCATGCCACTACATGGGAATTCAACCACCAATCACTGCTGACCAGTGCTGCAATTGAGAAGAAAGTGCAGGACACCCACATCTATTCTCTCACACACATGCACCACCATCCCTGCCACCCGGACGGAGACGTCATGGAGTGCCAGTCCTCCACCTGATGATGAAGGCCCCACTCAGGAGAGTGCAAAGGGATGCCTGGACACAGAGGAAATCCCTGTCCCATCCCACACCCCTTGTCAGTCACCCTCCAGAAGCCCCACCCAGGACACCACTGTCACTTCTACCACTCAGCCACCACCATCAGCTCTGGCCCAATGCTCCCACACCAGTGTCTCTAGGCTATGGACTGGCTGCCCACATGTACAGAGGCCAGAGTCTCCACCCACCACCACGCAGGATGATGAAGAGCCAAGTGCAAGTGGACTGCCAGACCTCTGCAGGGGACACAGGCACAGGGGGCTAGGGCCAGTGAGAGGGTATCAGTGACCCAGGGGGTGGCCCAAGGAGGGATGCTGCAGCCCTGGAGTTCATTGCTGAGGTCCTGAGAGCATACCACCATTCCCAGGACAGGGTGGACCAGATCCTGGCCACGTTGGAGCAAAATCAGAGGCTGCAGGTAGCACACCACCAGGAGGCCATAGAGCAATGGAAACAGCTCAATGCTACCATGGCCTCCATTGCAGGGGTGCTGCAGTGCCAGACAAACATCCAGCCTGAGTCCTCCACCCACCTGCAGCCCCCTTCCACTAGCCAGGACACTGCCCTGCCATCTATATCTGCAGTAGCTGCTGGACTGGTTACACTTCCAGAGGACTCACAGGACACCAGCACCCCTTCTCCTGCAGCCCAGCTTCCCCCTCGCAAACGTGTCCTCAGACCCAGACATCCAACTGAAACACCAGCCAAGACCAATCCCACCACAAGGAACTGACTCTGCCCTGAACTGTCTACCTTGGTTGCCACTGAGCTACCTTATTGACATGCCACTGCCATCTCACCATCTTCCAATGGCCCCCTGGACTATACCCCTGTGCTACCAATAGCTGAGCAAATGTACCTGAGTATGTTGTTCAACATGTGCCCGCTCCCTTCTACTGTCCCATCACTCATGGATGTTTTGACTTTGAATAAATACACTTGTGCACTCAAAATATCTGTCCTTAATCAATATGAGCAATCAATTCTGAATATGAATGCACTAGCCAGTTACCATCATAATGCCGCTTTTATTGCTGGAGGGGGTCTAACAGACTTTAGTGTCTGAAGTACATCACACTGTACATTCCATTGCTTTAGCACACACCTGTTTCTTCAGTCACAAAGTTGCCACATCACTGGTAAGGGACACTGCAGCACTTAGTACATAAGTCACCCTGAAACAATGCAGTTAATCCATTAGCATAATAGCAAATGTACTTGAGAGTCACTGGAAGTATAGGCGGATTAGCTGGGTTCTGGAGTTGATGTCTTACCCCTCTTCTTCTACATCACTCTCATCCATTCTCTGAGGTGGCAGGGGTGGTTGAACAGCATCCTCCTCTTCCAGAAGTGGGACTGCTTTCCTTATAGCCAAGTTGTGCAGCATGCATCAGGCCACCACTATCTGACACACCTTGTCAGGGACAGAGAACAGGGATTCCCCCAGAGAGATGCAGGCAACAAAATCTTGCCTTCAGGAGTTCTATGGTCCACTCTATCACCCTTCTAGTGCGACCATGTGCCTCATTATAATGCCTTTCTGCATCCATCCTAGGATTTCTCACAGGTTTCAGGAGCCATTACATGTTTGGGCAGCTAGAATTCCCTGGAAAAGTGTGTGAAAGAGAGTTAGAAGACACACTTTGTACTTGCATACAGCCTGCCTGGCAGGTATTTCACTAATAGTGTCATACACATTCACCTATGAGCCAAGTTCTGTCCCCCTGTAGTTGTCTCATCATATGTGGCACACTGCTGTTTCTCAGGACAAAGGAATCATGGACTGATCCTGGAAACCTTGCATTGCCATGTGATATGTACTGATCAGCAGTACAATCCAACTGGAATGGGGTGGAGTGAGCATTTTTATGATTCCTGAACACCTGTTGATTTACTCTTGAGGGTATGAGGGCTATGGGGGTACCATCAATGGCACCTATCACATGGGGGATATTTGCAAAAGCATACAAGCCAGATTTGATGGCGGTGAGATCAGCCCTTTGGGGAAACTGGACATCACTCTGCAAGTGTTGCCTGAATGCATTCAGGAAATTAGACAGGATGTGGCTGAACATTGGCTGAGATACCCCAGCTGCCATGCCCACTGTCACTTGGAATGAGCCTGTGGCCATACAATGTAGCACAGGTAGTACATGCACTGTTGTAGGTATGGCATGGGGATTCCTATTAGCTGGCCTCGGAACAGGCTCCATTTCTGCACAGAGTTCAAGGATTGTTGCCCGATTCAGATGGTAATATATGATGATGTGACGTACCTCCATGGTGGTCAGATCTACCAGGGGTCTGTAAACAGATGAGGTCACATGGGTCTGTACCTATGGTGGAGGAAGAGAGACACGCTGAGTTGGGACATACACTTGCATAACATGGTAACACAATTCATGTTTTACATGTGACACAATTGTAACTCACACAGACACAAAGAACAAGGTAATCCTGGCAGGCTAATGTGTGGTGAGGTGTCTTAATTGTTATGGCATCACAGTGTAGACACACTTCCCAACATGATTCCAGGAGGAGGACCTCTAATCATGACAATACTCGATGAAGGGGAGAGGAGCCATGGATTAGGCCCCTTGCCAGGCTATAAAAGCGTGGTGGATGCAAAATGCCAGCCCCCTGCCATACAAGTAGTGTAGTGTGGAAGTGACTTCATTCCGCTGGCTTAAGTCAACATGGCGGAAGGCGGTGCTCACCACCATGCACCTGATCATTGGCTAACATAGTTGTCAATGGGGAAGCAGGGCCAATCATGATCAATGCCGGCGGGGAAAGTGAACACCGCTGCGGTATCTACAGCCATTTTGCCATGGCCTTGGCACTTGACTCCTGCACCTCAAGTAGGGGAGAACTCCACTGCGTGTGCTGCTGTGTCCTGACACTGGTCCCGGAGATGGCACGTGCTACAGGGGAACGGGCCCTGGCCTTCGTCACGGAGGAGCTGGAGAAGCTGGTGGACAGGGTTCTACCCCGGTATGCAAAGCTGTATGGGTGACCAAAGGAGCAGGTGAGTTGCTATTTGTCCTCCTTAAATGTGTGTGAATGTGGCAGATGCCTGTAGGTGCTTTTGTTGGCTGCGTGAATGCTCACCTGTAGTGTGTCTGGCATTTTTTTGGCTTGGCTATTATGTATGTCTCCACGGGTTATGTCAGGTTAAACTAGCATGGCATTTGCATATGGGGCACCCACACTGACATCTGTTTCTTTACTCTGTGTGTCCCATGCAGGTCAGCGCCCATCAGAAGAGGGGACTGTGGCAAGCCATCTCCAAGGAACTGCGGACCCTGGGGGTCTACAACCGGCGGGTACCCACTGCAGGAAGTGGTGGGAGGACCTGAGGTGCTGGGCCAGGAAGACCAGAGAAGCCCAGCTGGGGAAGGCCTCCCAACGAGGGAGGGGTGCCCAACAGACCCTGACCCCCCAATGGCCCGCATTCTGGCAGTGGCCTATCTGGATTTGGATAGGTGCTTAAAGGCAGCACAGCAACCACAAGGGGGTGAGTGCCAACACTCTTGTGATGCTACTATGATGAGTGTAGTTAGGTGCTAAGGGCTGCATGCATAGTAGTGCCAGGCACATAGACAGGTGTGTCCCTGCGGTCCTGTCCCCCTCTACGTCCATGGGATAGTGCCTTAGGTAGTTATGGGAGGGTCTGGAGGCCTGTGAGGGGTCCCCTGTCGTGCCTTTGTTTTTAATGTAGCCTCATGGACTTGCAGATCTGTTGTATTGGCATCATCTTTCATTGTTTCCCATTGCAAAGTATGTCAGAGTAGAGGGCTAGGATGGGAATGGAGTGCACTGCTGTATCATGCCTACCAGTCAGGGGCACATTCATTTCATATGTTGTGTCTGCTGATGTTTACTGTCTGAGATGGGCGTGAGTGTATGTGTCCCAACATGTATATTTATCCTGGAATTGACATACTTCTTTCTAGTTTTGTCCCCCCGTGCTCTTGTGTACTTTAGCATCATCTGGTGAGGAAGCTGAGGCACTGGCCAGTGAGGATGCTGCAGCCCATGGGACCCATGAGACAGAATCCAGCAATGCCAAGGGGACCAGTGGGTTGGAGGGCGAGAGGAGTAACACGGGGAGGCAACTACCACTGGAGGTAGTGACTCTGACACCTCCTCGGATGGCAGCTCACTGGTGGAGGCAGACATTACTGGGCACACCTGTTCTTTGCCATCTTCTGCCACCTCCATACCATCACTGCCCTCCCAGTAGCTCCCCACCGAGTTGCCCATGCCCGCTCACACAGAAGGGTGGGCATCTCCTTCACCCCAGACACCTCATCTCCTGCCCCAGTCACCCTTGCTGCCCTGACAGAGGAAGATATTGACCTCTTGAGAACCATCTCTGTAGGGCAGACAACCATCGTGAATGCCTTCCAGGGGCTAGCATCCCAGATGCTGCAATGCAATGCATCCCTGGAAGGCATTCAAGGTGTCATGTCTGGCCTACAGAGATCTTTTCAGGCTCTGGCCTCCTCTTTGACGGCAGCCAGTGTCCCTAATCTCTCCCACCACCTCTACCCCTTCCAGCATCCCACTCGCTTCACCCATCCCAAGCACACATAAAGACAACCATGCACACAGATCAACACACAAGAAGCACACAGAAAAAACACAAGCACCACACGTCCCACCACATGCAGGCACACACCCAACATACCAAAGCAGACACACCAACATCCACCACCCCCATTGTGTCACCCTCCCCCTCCTCCCTGTCTGTCACCTCACCATGCACACCCACATGCACTACACCCTCAGGTACCGCTGCTTCCCCTATTCTTGCAGTCACCACAACAGCTGACATCCAGTCATGCACCCCAGACACCACACCTGCAATCACCACGAATACATTCACAGACACTTGCAACACACCCACCAGACCTGCAGACACCCACACAACATCCATATACACTGGCAGCCTGTCTTCTCCCACTGTGTCCATCCCCCTCCTCCCAAAACACACAAACGCTCACACTCATCCATTCCACATACATCCACCACACATAAGCATACTAAACAGACACCTGCATCCACGTCCAGTACCACCAGTCCGTCAACCTCCACTCCCAAACATGTCTCCAAAATCCCTCCAACTGCACCTGAAAGCTTTTGCTCTTCTGTGTTGACCTGTTTGAACCCACTGGCCCAACCCGTCTTGTCCCTAAACATTCCCTTGCCTTCACCAAGTCCACTCCTTCCTCTTCAGAATCCTCCCCAGTCCGCCCTTCTCATTCTCATGCCCCTTCCCCAGGGAGGAAGAAGGCCCATGTTGCCCCTGGTCTCTCTGCCACCCCCTGGTCCAGGCCCACTCCTCCTCCTTCCAAGGGCAAGACCAAACCCTCTACACCTCCACCTCCTAAAGCCCAAGACCTCCTTACAAACCTGAGTCGCCACCCCCACCCCCTACCCTGATCCCTGAGGTGCCTGGCTGCCCCATAGATGCCCCTTCTCAACTGAGTTTCCTTTTCCATCGTAGGGGTCAAGTGTGGGCTACATTTGCCCTTCTGGGCGTTCTATATGGACTGGCCTATGGCCTTGTTTGGACGTTGTTGATTATTTATTCAGATTAAATTTTAGTGCCCAGCAGACATGTTGGTGCAATGTAGACCCGTTGTGCAGCATTTCACTGTGAGGGTGTGGTGTGCACAGGGGTGTGAAATGGTGCAGGTATTTGTTGGCTTGTGTCTGTTAAGTACATTTTATTTGGGTATGTATGGCTTGGGGGGGGGGTGAATTGCGGTGAGGGCAGGGTGGGTGGGATGTGTAAGTGTGCCCTTTCCTCCCATGTGTGCTAGGCTGCGGTACTTATCGTCGTTGTCTTCGGTCACAGTCCTGGAGGAATATTGCTGGGAGAAGCACTGGGATTATTTCCATTCTCGCTCCATGTCGGCATAGGCTTGTTCTGTGTGCCTCCGGTGAGTGTTTCCCTTTATATGGGTCGGTTCTGCCAAGCTTTGCGTGGCGGTGGTTCCCGTCCCGGAACCGATGGCGGTGGGGTGTTTCATTATATGGTGGGTGGGTAGGGCCTTTCCGCCGAGCTGATGATGGCCTCGGCCATCGTCGGCGGGACTACCAAAATGGCGGTGGGTGGATGGCCTGTTGCCTGTTTCTCATATGCTTCATTATTTGGGCATCTGGACTGCCAGCCTGTTGGCGGTTGTTACCACCACATCCGGGGGTGCGGTGTTTACCGCCATGTTCATAATGACCACCATAGTCTTTAAGCCTGTTTAACAAATGTATATTTACTCACGGTTAAATATATATATGTGTGTATGCGTGTGTGTGCATGTGTGTATATGTATATGTGTATACACATATATATGTATATATTATTTTGTGCTTAACAATGTTCATAGGTCATTGAATAGCTGCTAGATAAGTTATTATATTAGATACTTATGAATCCCTGCTTTCTTTTTTATATCACAATGAGCAAATGTTATCTCGACTATTTAACAGCAAGCATTTCACTATTAAAAAATTGAGGACAGATAAATGAATGTTAGAAAAGTACACTTATTAATTAACATAAAATATTGCAAATCTTGAAAGTCTGTGTTTACACAATCCAACTTTACTTTTTCATTATTATACCCATTTTTATATTTCTTGCACATATATATTCACCTACTATGTATTTACATATCTATTTGTTTATTACTCTAGTCCTTCTGCACTAGAGAAAAAATAAATGAAGATAAATACATTTAAAAAATAAATAAATAAAAGTTAAATAACATTTACTCTTGTGAGCTTTACTCTTTCTCCCCATCAGCCTATGTCTCTATCAAATCTATCCTCCATCCCCACGCTGACTTATACCAAACCCATTCTACTACTTTGATCTCCAAAATAACCCTGCCTAAGCTCTTCCCTCCTCTACCGCTCCTGGCTCACCCCACACCTGAATTTACGAATATGATCTCCCAAACAACCCTACTAAATTCTACTTCATTTATCTCACCCTTGACTCATCCAAAACCACTTCTGCTACTATGATCTCCCTAACCCCTTTCCACAGACTCCTCCCTCCTCCATCTCTCCTTTGCTCATCACAAGCCTCATCCTATTACTATAAACTCCCAATTTACACTTCTGCATTCTTCCCTCCTCTATCCCTCCATTACTCTAGTCAATCCAACTAACAAACTCACATATCCTTTGCTCAAATTATCTCAAATTAATACTAATACTGTACTCATATTTCCCTATACTAATCCATCACTAATTCCTCTTGGGTTCCAGAGTAGCGTGCTACTCACTGAAAAGCACTTTGACGCCTCATCAGGGGTAGTAAACGCTATATAAATACAATTACAATTACTTCCCAACCACTTTATGCAATTTAACAGAGGTAGCAATAAACCTATATACTGCATGGCAAACTACATGTGCCTGGATTAATTGCAGGTGGTACATGGCTGGTCTACAGGCTCTGATGTTAAGGATTCTAAGCAACGGAACTAAAAATGTTTTTTTGGGGTCCATATATAGAGTTTGGCGGATGGGGTTACTCTGTCACAAACGTGACAGATATCCTTTACGACGTATTACGATTCCATAATATCATATGGAAATCATAATACCACTGACAGGATATACAACACTTTTGTGACAGAGTAACCGATCCACCAAGCTCTAAATCAGGCCCTAAATCTGACTAGATAATACCTCTGAAAGGTAGGTATGGTGGATAAGTATGGTTCTAGATGGTTAGTCATTACCAAAGGTGCATATGCTACCACCACCCATGTGCCAAATTCTCACTTATTTCTACGTGTTTCCATGAAGGCCATTAGCTCCTTCTTAACAAGAGCTTGGATGTGCCTATTTAAATTCTGTGGATGGTTATAAAAATAGTGACGACCTATTGCATACAATTGCGTCTTCATAAACTGTAACTAATGTATAGTATCTACTTTATTAAGCTTCAAACATGCTCAAATGAGGATTTACCTTAAGAAATAAGGGACAAGAGGCATCCGGCAAAACAGGAAACGGTTTGTTTAATTAAACATTAGGGCTGGTAGAGCAGTTACAACACCAGGGGTCTGAGGACTGTCTCTTATAGAACATCAAAATGACCTACGTTTTATACATTTCTCTGATAATAATAAACACATAAAACATTCTTTCCCTGGTGAAATATGCAAAATGTTGATAATGAGTAGCAATTACAATTTTGTGATAGGGAATGCACGTGGGCCTCGATCTGGCGTGGACACTATGTAGGCCAGCAAGTACGTATCCAGATGCCCGGCCTGAGGGGCGTGTGGTTGTTGCGTGTACTGTGGGTGCTGTGTCCTGATTCGCTAAGTGTACCTAACTACATGTGGCATCTAACTTTATGGTGTTGTGGGAATTCATGGTCCCTCTGGCCATTTGTGCTTTATTGGGGCCAGTCTCCGGTGGCAATTGTAATGTTGCTGCCTATCTGTGGAATCTGATCTAAGCTTGTGTGTTTGGCTGTCAGCTAAGTGTTACCCCACCTGTGACCTGTCAGTCATTACCCTTCAGGCCTTGGCCGCAGAGCCTGCCTGGCTACGTACCTTTGTGTTGGGGTTGAAAGAGTTCATTATGGGGGAATCCAACAGGGGTGATGTGACTCTATTTGTGTGTAAAAATGTACTGTTTGTGTATAAAGGTGTTTTGTTGTTGTGTGCATCCATTGATCCAATACTAACAAAATGTAGGATCACTTCATGATTTAAGATGGGCTCAGGTCAACTCCAGATTGACACCCATAGCAGAGTCTGAGCTAATTTAAGAATATCCTCCAGGTGCCTTAGACCTACCTCTTCAGGGCATATGGTAGCTTGCACACTCTCCGGTAAATGGAGGTGTTTGTGCAAGAAACTATTCTGTCCTACCTACAACTGTGCCAGGTCACAAGTGCCCCAAATGCCTACTCCATTTGTAGCATCCGAAATACATCTAGATTTGTACAGTGGGAGCAGAACCCCGTTTCTTGGCAAACCTGAATATTGATACGCTGTCCTGGTCAAACAGAATACATCATACCTTATTAAGGTGTTTCCGAGTGCCCCTGGCATAAAAGGGTATCCCTAGGTATCTAAAGGTTGAGACAATATTCAGTATAGTTCTGTCTATCTGGAACATTTTTGCCATGATTTTGGGTCGCCCGCATATCATCGTGAAGGATCTGGAGTTATTCATTTGCAGTCCCAGACTGTCCATTATCCCCCACAAATCTATCCAAAATGTTCTGGAGAACGACCCCTGTTCTGGACATTAATATGCAGTTGTTGGCATACATGAGGACTGGAAGACCTCATAGCCAAGCCCTAAAGGGGTCCGCCTCCATGCCAAGCATGTGAGCCTCTAGATCATCAACGTAGAGGCTGAACAGCAATAGTGCCAGCACACCACCTTGCCTAACTCCCCTCTTGATCTTAAAAGAGGGGGTTCACTCTCCTCTGGGCCCATATCTGACACAGCCTACTACCTCCTCATGCAATCTAGATAGGAGATGAACAATCCTAGGATCGTCACCCATGACCAAAAGCTTATTCCATAATTTGACCCATTAACGTTGTCAAATGCTGAAACTAAGGTCCATCAAGGTGAGAAACATGCATCTGCCCTTTGTCTGGACATACTTATTAATCAGCAGGTGAAAGTTTAAACATTGATCAATGGTTCCCAGCCTCATCTAAACCCATATTGCATTGGAGGCAAGATACCCTCCTCGATTGCCTTCTCCCAAGGCAGTCCAGCAGTATCCTGCCCATCACTTTTGCCAACGAGTCGATAAGTGATATGGTCCGCTTTGTCCCCTTTTTTAAAATAGGGGCAATAACTGCATTTGACCAGGACTTGACTGGACCACATGCAAATGCACTGTTTAATAAATTGACCATAAGCAGAGCCCATATATTGATGTTGTTTTCAAACAAGTCAATAGGGACACCGTCCAGCCCTAGGGCTTCATTATTAGAACATCGCCTTGTAATAGGATTTTTGTCATGGGGATGAGACTGCTGGTTTCGGACAGCAGCACCACTGTGTGTGGGGGACTGAGTCTTATCCCACACCGTCTGATAGCCGTCAGACTAACCCTTTCAGCTAGCTAGCAGCACCTCACCAAAACCCAAAAGTAAATGTGATTTGTGGCAGCCTGAAGCATTACACTCTATGACTTCCCAGGGAGGTCATGGTGGAACAGATCTTACTCCTTTCTCTCAGATATACAAGTCTCATACATGCAAAGACAAACAGAAGCAGGATTTGGTTCAATAGATTTATTGAAGCAATTGTGTTCTATGTAAAAGGGCGTGAATTTTGATTAATAGAACAAAGAAGCACAATACTATTATTGTGGTGACCAGAATATTGAAAAAGATAAAAGGTTCAAACATTCTGTTACAATAGTGAATCTAATATCCCTATCTGCACTACTAAAAAACCTACATGAGAGCAATAGCAATGATAGCCCTAATTGGCCCACACCGGTCTCCTCAAGGAAGCCCCCCATACCAGGGTAATTAGCAGGGGGGCCTGTTGATCTGCTGACAGTCCTGCCGAGTAGATGGAGAGAAGGCACTGAGTTCAGCAGAACTGTGTCATGGAGAGAAGGCACTGAGTTCAGCAGAACTGTGTCGACACAACACAGCACAAGATGGCTGACTGACTGGAATGTCCCCTCTGACTTAGTTTGGGGCAGCCTGTTGTTTTGTAATAAAACATGTTGTTGTTCTGAGAACTGCCCTGACCTGATAATGTGTCTTTTCTGAGTAAGGAAGACATTGTACTCCTTGCACTGGCAATACTCAGTAAATACAAATGTACAGCCTCATCCAGCCTTGGGCTGAGAGCAAGATGAAATGTCGTGCAAAAGAACTCATAACAAATTTGTATTGAAAGGGCAACTGATAACAATAATAAAACATCTCCACTAAAATGAAGCCTTGCTGAAATAATAAAAGGGAATTAATGAAATTCAAGTAGATAAAAGGGCACAGGCCTCAGGCCTCGAGCTAAAAGAAATGTGCCCATTCAAAGCTCTAAAATAACACCACAATAGCCTCACTGCCATAACAACCTCGTGTAGTGTAATAATCAGCTGTTGTTTCGGGTGGAATAAGGATAATATCCAATGTATATTTGTCCACACTGCCCGGCTGTTTAGATTCAAAAGCTTTGCTAAAATATGGCACCCATCTGGAGGCATTGACCACGGAGTTGTGCCCATTACCAAAATAAGATGAATTCACCACTTTCCAGAATAAGGGAGCTATCATTCGATGCACTTGCCCTGTCAAGCTGTTCCCAAGCCTCCCTTATTGTTGACTTTCTTTACCTAATCAAGGTCTTGTAATGGTGCACACAGCGTTGCACTTCAACAGGATTCAAGGGTGACATTTTCAAGGCTTTTTTCAGGGCTCTACGGTCTTTCAAGCACACACTTTCAAACCACCTCCTTAATTTAGGCAGACTATTCCTAGGAGGAGCTACTTGAAGTCCTGAGGCACGGTGACCATTACTAGTAAACGCCTCTACAAATCTACAGTGAGAATAAGATTCTGACTTACAAGGAAGCTATTAAGTGACGCACCACATGAATTGTGTACAAAGTGTGAATGGTCAGCTGCATCCTTATCCCAAAGTCCCCACACAGTATTCAGGGAAGTAGGACATAAATGGCAATTACATCCCTGCCCAATTTAAAAGCAAAATCCTCCTGTATCTTACCTCTTACCTCATTAACTGCAGAAACCAATGAGTCCATTATCACAGTATTTCTGCAGTTGAATTTATTGTGGTAAAGGTTGACCACCATGAGTAGTGGTTGCATTCTAAAAGATATACAGAGTATCTGGGAATGAGGAGAAAGGTGTTAGTTATTTTGCATGGCAAGGCAACTTTTATTAAAGTCAAAAGGCCTCCGCTATTGTGACACTGTGTGGATGGTATTGCTGATGTCATCACAGAGAAAAAAACATGAATATGTACATTAGTGCATGAACAAGTCTCCTGCAAGCAAAGAATCTGGAAATTGCTAGTCATATTCACCCACTTAGAGTCTTTCGCTTTACTTGAAACCCTAGCTATATTCCAGAACAGAAAGCTTGTGCCTCGCGCAGCTGCAACAGTGCGGGTGTCATGACTAAAGTTAATATCTGTTGACTGCTGATGAGCAGGGATTTGCACATCATTAGGTGCAGTCACAGTTAATGACCCTGATAGAGGTGGGGGAGAAATCATGATCTCGGGGGCAGGTCTCACTTTGGCTGTCTTCATGGCTCATCAGACCTTAGAGTGGTAATAATAGAACTAACCCCAGATTTATCCTTGACGAGTGTAGGACTCAAATTACCCTCATCTGATGCTAAACTAGTGGGATCAGGGCACCGCCCACCACAGTCCAACTGGCCGAACAATTAGGCTACTCCAGTCAGTCAACATCGGCTAAGACAGAAAAACGATTGCGTGTTGGGATAGCATATAAAGAAGTTATCAGCCTTATCGAATTAGTGTTAAAATTTTATGACAAGACCGGAGGCTCCTATTATGCGTTCTTTTCTTGCTTTAATTTAAATAGCAGCAAGTGAAACTACAAATCCCATGGCGTAAAGAACACAAGCCAATGGGAAACAATCTGAAGTCCATAAATCAACAACCAATGACATAAGAGTAACGGTATTGTGACGTAACTGGACTGCGAACAGCCCTCTTTTCTTGCTGCTCGCAGCCAGTTAAGTCGTTTTTCTTTCTTTCTCCGTGTTTGTGATATGAAATATTGTACTTTTTGCCTTAGTATTGATTTATCTATTTATTCCCGCGTTACGCTAATATTTGCTGCCTTGGTATTCTTTATCTAGCCGGCATGTTGCCGCACGTTTGTTTTCTTTTTTACCGTTAAACTTGCATTCGAGCGTTGCGCTCTGCCGCGCGACGGCTTACCGCGCTGCTGCTTCGCGCGAGCGCTGCGCTCCGCCGCGCGGCGGCTTACCTGTCTACTTGGGCGTCCAACCGTTTTTTCGGTTCGCGCCCAAGGAGATAGGAGAGTCCTGCTCAGTTGGCGTTTCTCTTCATACGGCCTGCATTTCTCCGTGTTGCCTCTTCGTCCTGACGTGCTTTTTTCCTGCTGCTCGTTGTCGGAAGCATTCCAGGTTCCACCCTGAGGCGGGGCTTATTGATTTACTCAGCCTCCAGCTTCCCATATTAACCCTCAAGCTCCCATTTTGTTTTTTGCCTATCTGGTTCCAGTCTGCTTTGTCCTCTGGCTTTATTTAGTTATAATGGAGTCTGGTAATTCCACTTCTCTCCAGGTTGACCAGGAGGAAGTGTCTGCCATTAAACAGGACATTAATATATTTATTCAAAATTCAGTACAGCAAGCTGTCAATACTTCCATGAATAAATTGTCGAAAAACCTGGAATGTTCTGTTTTAAAGATGTTTAATAAGACTTTTTCCACCAAGTCTGCAGGGGATTGCAGACAGCGCCTTTCTCCAAAGCTAAGAAATGTTCAATCGGCGCAAAAGACTTGTGAGGTTTCCTCACCCATGGCAGAGGACGCGGTTCCTCAAAAGACTCCGATTAAGGAGAATAACTCTTCAGAAAACGCAGCGCTAAAGCGCAAAGCTAAAACTAAACATGTTATTTCCCCCTCTTTAATACACAAATCCTCTACTACCCCTGTCATAGATCAACCCATTTTAACTTTTTTCACTAGGTTTGGCAAAGATCCTAGAAAAGGGATCGATAAAGCTTGGTCCTCTTGCCAGGATAAGTTACTGGATACTATTGGTCCTCTTACGAGGATTTTTGACATGGCGGAATCGGCCAGGATAGACGGGTCTTTTATTGATCCAGAAGAACTGTCGTTATGGGTCCAGAGGTCGTTTTGCCTTTTGGGAAACGCTAATTCGGCTATTTCCCAGGAAAGACGTAAAGTGATCCTCCTTAAATTGGATCCTAAATTGGTCCACCTGGCCACCCTGCAACCTCAGACAAAAACAGAAGGGTTCTTGTTCGGTGATAATTTTATTAAGGAAATAGGCAAATACGTTGCCACCTTCACGTCGCTCGACAAGGCCCAACAGTCTCTGAAGAAGGTATTTCATCAACGTGTTTTTGCCAGGGCAGGCAGAGGCAGGAGCCGCTTTGCCGGCCGACCATATTACACTCAAGGCTCCCGTGGCAATTTCAACACAGGATATCAAGACTTCAGACCCCAGTTTTACCCGCAAAGATCCAGAGGTGTCCGCTCCAGAGGTTTTAAAAATACCAGAAATACCAACCAAACAGGTAAATTTGTTTCATTCTCATGTCTCGGTAGGCGGTTGTCTCCGCCATTTTCTTCCAAATTGGCGATCATTCACCTCAGACCCTTGGGTTTTAAACACCGTTCAGGGTTACATGATAGAATTCTATTCAATGCCAGTACAATGCATCGCTCATCCGCTTCCTCATTTCTCTACAGAAATGTCCGCTCTTATTTCCTCTGAGGTTCAATCCCTTCTCCAGAAGCAAGCCATCGCTCTCACCCATCCAGATCCTGCGGGCTTCACCAGCTCCATTTTCTTGGTTCAAAAGAAGAACAAGAAAATGCGACCGGTTATCAATCTCAAGTCTTTCAACCAGTTTGTTGTCTACCGCCACTTCAAGATGGAAACCATTCTCCATCTCAGAGATTCCCTGTTGCAGAACAATTGGATGGTTCGCTTGGATTTACAGGACGCCTATTTGGTCGTCCCGATACATCCGGAACACAGGAAGTTTCTCCAGTTTCAATGGATCGATCAATTCTTCCACTTTACATCTCTACCTTTCGGTCTTTCATCAGCGCCATGGTGTTTCACCAAACTCCTGAAACCAGTGGTAGCACACCTCAGAGCTCGGGGTGTAAGACTCCTCATTTACCTGGACGATATTCTTCTCATGAGTCATTCCCCACAATTACTCATCACAAATCTCAATCTCACATGTGCCCTCCTTTCGGATTTGGGATTTATCATCAACAAGGAGAAATCTCTTCTTCACCCTACCCAAAGTATAGAATTCTTAGGTTTTCTAATAAACTCAGTGTCGGCCACCCTTCTTCTTCCCCCGGCAAAAATAAAATCTATAAAGTCAGAGATCCTTCAAGTTTTGCGCCATTCGTCCATTTCACTAAGAACCCTCGCTTGCATCGTCGGTCTCCTCTCATCTTCCATTCAGGCCATATTTCCAGGTCCCCTACATTACCGGGCACTTCAGCGTTTAAAGATTCAACATCTACGCAAAGGGCTTTCTTATGCAGACGTTATTCCTCTAGACTACGATTCCCGTACAGAGCTGCAATGGTGGACAGACCATTTAGATGCCTGGAACGGGAGAACTATCTTTCCATCAGCCCCAGATCTTGTATTAGAGTCAGATGCAAGCCTAACCGGCTGGGGGGCCCGATGTGGTCCAATCTCGACTGGAGGTTTATGGTCATTAGAGGAGTCCAAGTTGCATATCAACTGTTTAGAGATGCTTGCAGGCTCCTTTGCAATCAGAAGCCTGGCAAAGAACAAAGTCTGTTGCGCTATCCTTCTCAGGATGGACAATATTTCTGCGGTACGTTACATAAACCATTTCGGAGGTACGAGATCCAAACCCCTAGCAGAATTAGCAAAAAGCTTTTGGGAATTCTGCCTTACAAACCAAATTTCGGTTCATGCAGAATATCTTCCGGGAACTCTCAATTCTGTCGCCGATTGGCACTCTCGTCACCTCCACGACTCAAGCGATTGGATGCTACATCCCACGGTCTTCAATTTCCTTCAAAACAATTGGGGACCTATGACGATCGACTTATTCGCATCTCGTCTCAACACACAACTACCTCAATTTTTCAGTTGGCGTCTGGATCCTTTGGCCCTGGCCTCCGATGCATTTCTTCAAGATTGGTCCAAGTCCCTCTCTTACGCTTTTCCTCCCTTCATCATGATCAGCAGGGTGTTAGCTCAGGTCCGCCGCCAGGAAGCTACCTTAATTCTTATCGCCCCTTTCTGGCAATCCCAGATTTGGTTTCCAACTCTTCTGGAGTTATCCATAGATTTTCCCTTTCTCATCCCTTCTTTTCCAGATCTTCTCTTGGATCCCCTGCAACGCCCACACAACCTCATTCTCGACAACCTCCTTTCTCTTTCAGCATGGAAAATTTCGGGAGTTCCCAACACTTCCCTCTCATTTCGTCACAAGCTTCGGAATATATCAGACAATCCTGGGCCCCCGGAACAACAAAGGCTTACAAGTCAGCTTGGGCTTTATGGCATAGCTGGTGTCTGGGAAAACACATCGATTCCTTTTCGTCAGATGTCACTTTTATAGTGAATTTCCTTGCCGCTGAAGCCAGTAAGGGGAAAGCTTACCGTACTATTAACCTGTACAGGTCAGCTATCTCTTCCAATCACCATTTTGTCAACGGAAAACCGGTGGGTGAACACCCTCTTATTTGCCGCCTTTTAAAGGGAGTAAAATTTGCCAATCCTCCGTTACCCAAGTACAATTTTTTATGGGACGTTAATGTGGTTCTAAATTTTTTCCTAGCTTGGCCTGACAATTCTTCCCTTTCTTTAAAGATGTTGTCGGCCAAACTCACCATGTTGTTGTGCCTTATTTCCATTAAACGTATTGCTGATGTCAAAGCGCTAGATATCTCTGCAAGACAGTTTACTCCGTCTGGTGTGCTTTTTACTGTGTCTAGAAGAACGAAATCGAATTTACACTCTGTTTTTTACCCTTATTTCCCAGATCGTCCTAAATTATGTGTAGCTCAATGTTTAAAAGCTTATGAACTCATGACTGCTCATCTAAGAACGTCCTCTGCTACTCAATTACTTATCTCCTTCAGGAAACCTTACAAGCCGGTGTCTTCGGCCACCTTGGCTCGCTGGGTTAAATGGATTATGTCTTTGGCTGGGATTGACACTTCTATTTTTGGTGCTCACTCTTCCAGGGGTGCTATGGCTTCCAAAGCTTTTTGGACGGGTTCCCGTCTTGAGGACATTCTTAGATCTGCGGATTGGTCTAATGACAATGTTTTTAGAGTCTTTTATTGTAAACCAGTAGATAATGTTTCATCAAATGTCATTAATTTGCTTTAAACTTGCATAATAGGAGCCTCCGATCTTGTCATAAAATGCAGATTTTCCTAGTTTTAATGACGGAAAGTCTTAATTTTATTAAAGACACGGAGGCGAGTATTATCCCACCCGGATTGTGGTAACTTTTTCTGTCTTATTTCCCATCCCTTTAGTGTCAACATCGGCGGTTCAACCGGCTACCTAATCCTTCCAGTCATAACGTGGATGCTCCATCAACATCATCTTATCCTCTTCTCAGCCTTGCGGATCACCAGTGTGCGACTCTCCACCATCAGTTTCCTGGACTTATGAATTTTTGTTCCGAACTGTTATCTTTTATTATGGCTGTTCTCATTCTGGTTTCTATTTTTCCTTTATTTCGTACCAGCTGATTGTCAAGCGCAAGAAAAGAGGGCTGTTCGCAGTCCAGTTACGTCACAATACCGTTACTCTTATGTCATTGGTTGTTGATTTATGGACTTCAGATTGTTTCCCATTGGCTTGTGTTCTTTACGCCATGGGATTTGTAGTTTCACTTGCTGCTATTTAAATTAAAGCAAGAAAAGAACGCATAATACTCGCCTCCGTGTCTTTAATAAAATTAAGACTTTCCGTCATTAAAACTAGGAAAATCTACATTATGTGGTTTGACAAGGTGAGACCTGTGAAAACAGCCGTGGGTAACTGCCTGTATGTTGCGTCTTGCGCTATCCTGCCTTGATGCGCTGTTCAAAATGAAGCCAGCTAAAAATGGATCATGAAAGTATTTAACTATACAGTCTCCTTGTTCTGTCTTGTTGCTATGGCCTGTCCTTGATACGCTTTGCACTGTGATAATTCCCTGAAAAACTGTGTTACTATTAATGCTCCCAGTCCATGTACAGAATCAGTGAGTAATCTTATTTTTAACTGGGTCTCATGGTCTAGTTGGCCTTGGTGCAGCGCTGGTACATTCCGTAATATGATCACAAACGGCTTGGCCTTAGGTGGCAACTGCAGAGTCACAAGTGCTTTTGTTGGTGGGGGCTCCTGCACATCCCTACCAGGCAGGTGGTCAGCAGACAGCAAAATAGCATTTAATTGGGTGGAGGGTGCTTGATTGTCAGGTACAATGCCGAGAGATATACAGTCAGGCAAGCCACTGTTCCCACGAGAGACGCTACCCAGGAGAGTGTGCGGGCACCTAGTTCCCCCCAAATTAGAAGTAGATGAATGCGGCTCAGTCTGATGCGTGATATACTGGCATGAGTATTTATAAGCTGGGTAACAGAGTCTTCAATGCATCGTATCCTATCCACAAGCGGTGAAACGCATGCAGTCACCATAGATCTGAATCTGTCAAAGAGCAAGTCCCAATCTATATCTGTATCAGAGGCTTTCTGTGCCACCTCACGTACCGGTGGCAAGCTGGTACTGCATCCCGCGAAAATGGGAGAACTACCTCTATCCACCGATTTCCGAGCTCTGGGAACTCTGGACCTCTTCAGGGTGCCCATTGTTTTTAGTTTGTTCTTCCCTTTAGCCACGGGACTATTTTCACCACTGTTAACGATGTCAAAATAAGAGTTGATGTTATGGAGGGGGGGGGGGGCTAACAAGACAAAGGGATACTAGAGATTTATGCGCCACGATAACCAAGCTGTCAGTGGCCGCAGCCACTCGATGCGGACTTCTGCGGCCTGTAAAAGCCTTCACCATGGCTAGGGACAGGTGCCTTTCTGCCAGGTTTATTTCCTTGGCTACGACCCTAACTGCACGGGCCAGGAACAAGTCTAATGTGGCGCCGCCAGCAGTTTGCGGTTGCCTATTGATATTATCACGCACTTATGCCCCCTGGTAAGATGATAGACTCGCACTGAAAAAAAAAAAACTCACTCGATCCTGGCTGTTAGGAAAACCGGGACCAGAGAGGGTGGCCCAGCCTTTTCATGATGCCGATGGGCCCAGGAAAGGCCTGCCCGCGCATATCACACACGACCGGAGAAGTCAATGCACTTTAATGCGCTGGCCTGCGATGTCAGTATTTAGCCCCTCTTCCACATGACAGTGCAGCCTGGGACTTGATGTCCCCAAAGTGAAAGATCAGAAATTACGGCGTCTCGCACCATGGGAGAATCAATGTGCGTTATAGCACAAGCGTACAATGTCAGTATTCAGCCCCTCCTCCACAGGGCAGATGTCCCCAAAGTGAAAGACTAGCAATTACGGTGTCCCTCACCGTGGGAAACGCCATTGCACTTTATAGCACTGGTGTGTAATGTTGGTATTCAGCCCCTTCCTCCACGGACTGGGACTTGATGCCCCCAAAGTGAAAGACGAGCAATTACGGGGTTTAGTTATCGAGGCACTGCATACACATTACCAGTGCTTAATTTGTAAATAAAAACGTGCCGGTGATCAAAGCCCTCCTCTTAAACACGCGGCTGCTGCAATTAAATGTGGGAACACTAAATACTGCGGCGGCGTAATCCTGAAACCATGTTGGGCCTCTTTAATCCATTTACAGCCACTCCTTGCCCCTTGAGATCACTCTTGCAGCTTTCTCCCTTTGTGATGCTTTTTCGTTTTTACCTTCCTCCGTCTTTACCATATGTTTTTTGCTCGCAGTAAATGCTTGAGGCAGAAGAATAAGCCTGAGTCCTCAAAAACAAGTGCCGGTGCTCAGCACCGGAAACAACAAGCACAAACTAAGCACTGGCCACCGCATCACACATCCATACAGAATCTGAATTAACAATTTTCTTTTAGGTTTGAAGGTGTAACTTGAGTTATTGTGCTTTACCTGAGTGCATAGGGTGTTATGCCTTGACTAGGAAGTAGATTTCTACTGGTCACAGTTTGCTTAGCGAGAACTTTCACATGTTGTTGTGGTCTATTTTGTTATTCATTCTCGTTTCTGATTTTGACTTTTTCATATTGCTCGTATTTGAGTTTCTATGGTTTGTGACTGAGTTGTTTTACTTAACATGTTATCTTTTATTCCTTTCTAGGATAAATGTACAATGGTTTATTGCATTTTAAGGGGTTTAATGTGGGTCCATATTTGTTTTATGCTCACAAAGAAGTTGCACTGTGATTGGTTTCCCAGCAAGGGAACAACGCTGGGATTGGTGATACATCACCACAAAGCTGTGCTCTGATTGTTTGACCTTTGACAGAGCCGCACTGTTATTGTCTGTTTCCCGCTAAGATTTTTTATACAGTTATATTGTGATTTTGGGTTTGTTTCAAGTTCATTTGGTTTCAAAAAGCTCAACCTAAGGAAGATATACCTAGAAAAGGTCATAAATTGAGGAGTAAAGTAATGCCAGCATATGAAATGAGTATAGAGGTCAGGTATCATACTTGCACCTGGATATCCGAATGGAATAAATACACAGCATATGATGAGGTTTTCAATTTCCAATGGAGGTCACCTTTTATTATTAAAAAAAGCTAGATTTTCTGAGACAAACCATATACGATATGATGTTAGAGCCCACAACTACACAGTTTGAGGTGCATAATAAACAGGATTGCATGGCGACTGAAAAGGAGAAGGAAAGAAAGATAAAATTATAAAGAAGTCATTCAGGGGTTGGCTAGAAAGTAAATTAGATTATCAATAGAAAGACTGAAGATGTGATATGACTGGATGTGTAAAAACATTTCCTGCTTTAGTTACTGGAAAAGAGCCGGATATATAGAAAAGCAAAAAAGATGAATGAAGAGTCAAATGATGATGATGACAAATTTATAAGTGAGTTGTTGAGTTCCAGACCACCTCACTACACAAATAGATCAATGGAGGCAACCCAGACTGCTGTATGGGTTGATAATGATGCTGGAGGAGATACTACGATAGTAAAAGCACTAGTGTACCAAGTGCCCCAACAGAAGTAATATTGACAATGACAATGTGTAGTACAAGTGGAAGTGGGGTGCTAGAGGATCAGAGAACAGGTTTCTCTTGTGAGAACAGTGATAGCAGAGCCACCACGTAAAGACATTTGTATTTGAATTTTAAAAATAGAATTTGGTGAAATGCCACAAGGGAATGTGGATTTGAACAAACTATTGATTTACAATCCTGATGCAATGAGGTATTTGATAAAAGAAGCAGCTAGCTGTGCTAAGGAAGCACATGACAAATTGGAAGAATTAGTTGATGAGTTAGAAGTTGATATTAGCACAATAAAAAATGTAAAACTGAAATATAAAATTGCTTTGACACATGATGATATCAGGTAAATGGGTCTGATTGCTTTGAGGACTCACTAAAGATTTAATTGAGAAGACATGAGACTAGAATGGCTTGAAGAAATCTTGCAAGAAATGGAAGAAAGGTGCAGCGAACAAAAAGAAAATGAATGGTACTCAGGTAAAGGCAAGAAATATTGCAAGCGATTCAGAAGCAGGGACAAATTCAGTTACAGAGTTCCCTTTAAGGGAAGCACAAGGAGGGAGTTTGATGCATGTTCCATGGACAAGGGCTGATTTGTATGCTTTTATGCATAACTTTCCAAAATTACGAGAATACCTAGCAAAGTGGTACAACGAAGTACATATGTTGACACCCATTACCCCACGTTATGGACTGATTTAAATACATTGTTTGAGACTGTAGTCTCTGGCGACATGTAGTTAGAGGGTAAGGTTGTTATTAGATGGCCAAGAACCAGAAAGACTTGTTGCTTATATTACATCAGCAATACAGATAGCAGATAAATACAAGGCTGTGATTGAGTTTCTGAAAAGCAAATTCCTGAAAGGGTTATACATTGGGAGAAAAATTTGAGACTGGCACAGGAATCTAAAGAATCAGTGCATTCCTATTATGAGAAGTTGATGCATGTTTACAAGAAATATAGCGGACTCAAAAATGTAGAGAAAGATGGATTCAGTGGCTTTGCTTCTTCGTTTGTGAATGGATTGAAATCATAGATAAGTGGTAATTTTCAACACAGCAAATTGTGTTGGCAGACCAAGGGGATTAATGAGATCTTGATATTGGGGAAAAATAGTAGTGACTCTTTTGAGACAAGAAAAAAAGAAGCTGAAGGAGAAGATGATGGTCCCTCAGAGAAAACAGTTTGAGAGAGGGTTGCAGAATCAAATGGGTTCAAATATGAATTCTGTGCAGAATGGAATACATTAAACAAATCAGGTAATGCACAGATGTAGAAGAGATGGGATGAAAGCAAATGTTGAGATGTTGAAAAGGACTCCATGGTGTAATTCTTGTGGGAGGATCTGACACTGTAAAAGAGAGTGTAGACCATGGATAGTTGCAAACACTTTCCCAGGGGCCAAACATTTTGGTTGCTGGTGTGATCGAGGGCCGCACAGATACCAGCAGTGGGTTGTGGGGGGTGGCAAGGTGGGTGTAGGGGAAACGAAGACATGTATATCTACTGGCTGAATTGAATTGCACAATGTGGACCAGAAATCCTGAGAACAATCCCAGCTTTCCAGCTTGACCAAATTGTGTTATCCTAGACAATTGTTTTATTTTACTTTCTCTCCTTTCCCTTCATTTTCACATCTAAGAGCACCTCTAAGTGCATGACTTCAGAGTGTGCGCTGTACAAAATCATTTCTTATGTCCATGCCAACAGCCATGGTAATGCAACAAAACATGAGAAATAATATGCCATATCATGCAAGATACCTACAAAATACTATGATTTTGAATGAAGAGATGGCAGGAAGTACTTCACAGTGATGGTGCCTCAGGAGGAAGGGCAGTTGCTTGCTTGGAGAAGTCCTACAGGTAGACCAGAGAGGGCCATATATTGAAGAAGAAGTCAATGGCCATCCCTTTTCATTTCTGATTGATACAGAGGTTATCATTCTACAGTCTGTTCTGTGGAAGTCCAAAACCTACCCCCTCTGAAAAAGAAGTCCAAGTTGTAGGGATCAGCAAAAACAAATTGTTATTCTGGTTACAGCAGACATTCCAGTTAAAATAGGACAGATGACGAATAAACATCAATTTATATTATGTGATTCAAGACCTATGAATTTACTTGAGTGGGACTTTCTTTGTAAGATAAATTGTATGATATATTGTACACCAGATGGTTTATCAGTTGAAATGCAGGATGCGGACTCAGTTTTTAAACTTAGTTCAGAAGAGCCCAGAATTGAGGTGAACCCAGTTTTGAGAATACAAGGTCTACCCTTGAATTAAGACATAGGTGGTCATTATGACACTGGCGGTGAGTGATAAAGTGGCGGAAATACCGCCAACAGGCTGGTGGTAATTACCGCCAAATTATGACCATGGCAGTGATAACTTGCATAGACAGCCAATGAACCACACCATCCGCCAGGGCGTTAACACCACTGACCACGGTGGTAGCCATCAACAGCCAGGCGGAAGACAAGGTACCGCCCACCATATTATGACACAGCACACTGCCACGATTTCTGGGGAAGAACCAACGCCATCAAAAGCCTGGCGGAAACACTGCACAGAAGACCAAAGACTCACCATCAGAGACACAGAGAAGAACAATGTCGCCATGGAACCAGAACTGTAAGTCTTCCTGATGCTCTTTTACGCCATGCTCCACCTGGAACACCAACACCGCCGAAAACGACGATGGTGAGTACAGCCACCTAGCATACAAGGGAGGGAGGGAGGAAAACGAGAGTGACACACACACACACACACAACACACACCAGACACACACACACCATACACACAACCAGCTGCAGAGGAAAACCAATGGCACACGACACCCGGCATAATAGTACAAAGACTAGAGTTTGGAAGTACTGAAAATGTATTAGCAAGGCAAAAGCCACCACATGAACCAGACATGTAAAATTGTCCACAAAGGGCTAATGCCCAGTCCAAAGTACTAAGGGCTCACATGGCCACAGGGCACAGTCCAAGGCCCAACTCGTTTCCTGACGACATCCTCACAGAACTGTGAAGGGGCATTATTATGGAAGTGGGCAGGCACCTCAGGGGGAAGGGGTGTGTGGGGAACCTCAGCCGAAGTCGGGAACTTGCCCACTGCTTCTGGAGATGGCTGCATGCCCATTACAATTAGCTGGGGAGTGCAAGGTCCCAGTCTCTGAGGTGGGGGACTTGCCCACTGCTTCTGAAGGGGGCTCCATGCCCATTTTCCAAAGCTGGTGAGTGCAAGGTCACAGTCTTTGAGGTGGGGGACTTGCCCACTGCTTCTGGAGGGGGATCCTTGTCCAGCAGTCCGTGGAGGGTGGCCTACATGTCCGCTCCTGGAGGTGAGGGCTGCACCGTCTCAACTGGAGGTGAGGGCTCCGTGACCACTGGTGGTGGTGTTGGTACCCTGCCAGCCTCTGCTGGAGGTGAGCGCTGCTGTGTCTCAGCTGTGGAAGGTGCCTTCTGGGACGCCTCCGTTGGAGGAGAGGGCTGCTGTGTCACAGCTGTGGAAGGTGCCTCCTAGGCAGCCTCCGTTGGAGGCGAGAGCTGCTGTGTTTCAGCTGGAGGTGAGGGCTTCTTCAATTTCATGGCAGAAGGTGAGTGCTTCTTCCCTGTCCTGGCAGGAGGTGGGGTTTCCTTCCCCTTCCTGGCTGTTGGAGTAGGATCCTTCCCCTTCCTGGCTGTTGGAGTAGGATCCTTCCCCTTACTGGCTGTTAGAGTGGTATCCTTCCCCTTCCTGGCTGTTGGAGTGGGATTCTTCCCCTTCCTGGCTGTTAGAGTAGGATCCTTCACTGTCTTGCCTCCATGACTAGGAGGTGCCTCCACTGTCCCCATGGACTGTTTGGCTGAGGTGATGGGCTGGGTCGTTGGGACCCTGCTCTTACGGGCAGGACGAGGGGGAGGGAAGAAGTCAAGTTGGGCAAGGAAAAGTTTCTTAGGGACGGTGGGGTGGGATGAGAGAGGTGGGATGGGATTGGAGGTTGAGGGAGTGGTTGTTGGAGGAGAATGTCTGCTGGACTTGGGTGCAGGTGCAGAGGCAGTGTGCTGATGTGAGGTGGATGGCTGTAGGGTGTCTGAGTGCCTGCGTTTGTGTCCTTTAGGAGGGAGGGGGGACAGGCAGGGTGGGAGAGGACACAGGGGATGTGTGGATGGATGTTGTGGAGGTGTCTGCAAGTGAGGTATGTGTGCTGCTTGGTGTGGTGATGATGGTGGTGGATGTTGAGGCAGTTCATGCAGGTGTGAGTGTGGATGTGACTGTGAGAGAGGTGGAGGAGGAGGAGGAGGAGGAAGAGACAGTGGCGGCAGTGGATGTGGTTGTGTGTGCAACTGTCTTGTGTTTGTGTGAGTGCTTGTGGTCTGAAGTGTGGTGCCTGTGTTTGACTGTGCCACTCTTGTGTGTTGTCTTGTGTGCATGCTCATCTGTATGTGTGCATGGGATGGGTTGGGGTTTGAGGAGACTAGACTGGGGAGTGGTAGTTTGAGGGGGAACGGTAGGAACAGGGACAATGGCTGCCATCATAGAGGAGGCCAGAGCCTGAATCGATCTCTGTTGGGCCGCCAATCCACTGTGGATGCCCTCCAGGGATGCATTGCATTGCTGCATCTGGGATGCCAGCTCCTGGATGGCATTTACAATGGTTGACTGCCCTACAGGGATGGATCTCAGGAGGTCAGTAGCCTCCTCACTCAGGGCAGCAGGGGTCACTGGGGCAGGGCCTGAGGTGCCTGGGGCGAAGGAGATGCCCACCCTCCTGGGTGAGCGGGCACGGGCAACTCGCTGAGGGACTATTGGGAGGGCAGTGCTGGTACGGAGGTGGTGGCTGTACCTACAGCTGGGGTGGTCACAGAGGTGTCCGCCACCACAGGGAGCTTCCATCAGAGGAGGTATCTGAGTCAGTGTTGTCACCTCCTGTCTCTGCAGTGGTGCTCCCCTCGCCCTCCGTCCCACTGGTTCCCTCGCCGTCGGTGGACTCTGCCTCCTGAGTACTGTCGGATGCAGCTCCCTCTGTCGCCAGTGCACCTGCTCCTCCGCCAGATGATGCTAATGCACACATGGACAGGATGACAGAAGATAAAAGGGGGGGAGAGAGCGAAAGGGAACACTGGGTCAATTACTGCACCAACACCACAGTTGGCATACACAGCACCGTCACACAGAGGGATCAGGATTGAGCACTATGCATTGCACTGCCATTGATTTGGGTAGGTGCCACAGCAACATGAGGGCCAAACACCACCAACTGCACACCTCCTGGGACCCACAACGCCCTGACTGACATGGAATGCAAACAAGCTAGGTTACCTGCATTTGCCATACACCCATTACACTTGAGCTGGATCATGCTGCAATGTCTGGCCTGGCATTAAGGGACACCTACTAAGGCACCCGTATCCCATGCCACCTACCAATTATTGTAGTAATGCCCACTGTACTCACCCCCTTGTGGCTGCTGTGATGCCCTCAAGTGCCCATCCAGCTCTCGGTAGGCCACCGCCAGTAGGCGGGCCATCAGGGGGGTCAGGTTCCGATAAGCATCCCTTCCTTGTTGGGAGGCCATCCCCAGCTGGGCCTCTGCGGTCTTCCGTGCCCAGCATCTCAGGTCCTCCCACCGTTTCCTGCAGTGGGTGCTCTTCCTGCTGTAGACCCACAGGGTCCGCACGTCCCTGGCGATGGCACGCCGCAATCCCTTCTTTTGATGGGTGCTGACCTGCAGAGGGAAAGCAGACAGGAGGACACCATTACACATATAATCCAGCCTGTCCACATATGGCCCACCAATCCCGTTTCCATCACCATTGGCACACACATCGTCCGGCACCCACCATGTACACTACCACCAGACATCCCCCCGATGACATGATGCTTGCACACACATCCCCATGCATCCTTCCCACATGCATCGTGCCCAGGGTGTACTCACCTGTTGATCTGAAGGCCCATACAGAAGTCCATACTGGGGTAGGACCCCATCCACCAGTCGCTCCAACTCCTCTGAAGTGAAGGCAGGGGCCCTTTCCCCGGTCACACGGGCCATGGTAGATTCCAGACACAGGTCACAGCAGCACACACAGTGTAGGTGTCGTCCTGTGTAATGTGAGGATTTGGATAGAAAATGGCAGTCACGTCTGCAGTGGTGTACACTGTCACCGCCAGCGCTGATCCTCATTGGCCACTGTACTCCATAGAGCCCCATATTAGCCAATGAGGAATTGCACTGCGGTGCACGACCGCCTTCCCCCACGACATCCAACGTCAGCAGAGTTACCTCACTTCCACCTGTCCCAATATACAGGACAGGTGGTCGCCATTTCATGGTGGTGGACAATGATCAGATAAACCATAACTACGTCATTGCCTAAAATAGCACATACATTGCCATTCCCACTGTCCCATCACATTGATGCTGTATGTACACTGAGGTGGTGGTTCAATTGTTCAAATTGTGACAGCCTACTCACTCTAGTGTCCCTTAGATACCTACTGCTGGCTGTGGATGAAGAGGAGGAGGAGACAAACCCCCATGTATAGACCCCTTGTGGACTTGGCTATGCTTGAGGACAGGCATATTATACTCACAAATAGACTGGACAGGGCCACAATCACAGAGCTGTGTGCCCAACTGGAACCTGACCTGATATCAGCCATCCGTCATCCTACTGGGATCCCCCCTCTTGTGCAAGTGTTATCAGTGCTCCATTTCCTGGCAACTGGTTCTTTCCAAGTGACAGTGAGCTTTGCAGCAGGAATGTCACAGCCAATGTTCTCAATCGTGCTGGCAAGCGTTCTGTCTGCCCTGGTAAAGCACATGTGCATCTACATTGTTTTCCCCCAGGTGGAAGATTTGGCCACTGTTAAGGCATGATTCTATGCAATGGGGCATATCCCCAATATTATTGGGGTAATTGACTGTACACATATTGATTTCATCCGCCCACCAGAATGAACAGGTGTTCAGGAATCAGAAGAGTTTCCACTCAATGAATGTGCAAATGGTTTGCCTGTCGGACCAGTACATCTCCCATGTAACTGCCAAGTATCCTGGCTCAGTGTATGACGCTTTTGTTCTGAGGAATAGCAGCATCCCTAAGGTGATGGGCCAACTACAGAGGCACAGGGTGTGGCTAATAGGTGAGCCAGAGTCCCCACCCACTGTATGTCAGTGTATGCCTTCAGGTGTTATCCCTCTAGGATTGTGTAAGGGTACATTTTGTCCCTTATTATTTGCAGGTGACTCTGGCTACCCAAACCTATTGTGGATCCTGACCCTTGTGAGGAATGCCAGGACAGGGGTTGAGAACCATTATAATGAGGCACATGGGCAAACCAGAAGAATAATTGAAAGGACCTTTGGCCTCCTGAGGGCCAGGTTCAGGTGCCTCTATCTGACAGGTCGATCCCTGTGCTACTCACCTGGGAAGGTCTGCCAGATAGTAGTGGAATGCTGCATGTTGCACAACCTGGCCCTCAGACGACATGTGCCTTTTCTGCAGGAGGAGGAGGAGACTGGAGATGCCCCTGTGGCAGCAGTGGACCCTAAGAACAGTGAGGATGAGGGGGCAGAGGATGAGGATGTGGACAACAGAACATCAGTTATAAGTCAATACTTCCAATAACACACAGGTGAGACAGTGGAACTGATCATTGCTCTTAATATTGATTTCATCTGTGTGACTGTGGCATGATGGCATTCGCTTCCTTTGCATCTAAACTTCCTGTCACCAATGGCTTGTCATTTAACAGATGTTGGTGATATGACAACAGAGTCCTGATGTGATTACTACAGACAGATACAGGTCATTCATTGTATGCTATCACATTGTATATATCATTTGTACCAGATGTAACTGTTCCCCATAAATGCACATTCTCAACTCATAAAATACTAACAGTCAAGTTGTGTTCAAGGGTATTTATTGTAGTGGTTTACATTTGAGGGTAAAGTGCAATGGAATGGGTGATGGTAGAGGAAAGTCCAGGGTATTTTTCTAGTCTATTTGTAGCACAGGTGCAGTGCCCAAGGGGCCATAGGAAGGGGGAGCAAAGGCAGTTCAAAGTGGGCAAGGTGACGGGGTGGGACACAAGGGGGACAATAAGGAGAGTCTAAATTCCTGGCGGTGGTCTTGGTCTTGGCATGTGTCTCTGGCTTCTGTCTGGGTCACAGGGAACATTTGCAGAGTGGTTCACCTTCTGCAGGGGGAGGGGTGCTGGTGGCCTGTGGGTCCTGCGGCGGGGCCTCCTGCCCACTAGCTGCAGCAGAAGTGGTGGGCTGGTCAATAGACTGGTTAGTGGTAGGGGCCCACTGGTGTGCTGTCCATTCCCTCATGGTGTTGGCCATGTCTGCCTTCACCCCTGCTATGGAGGTCATGGTGGTGTTGAGGGCCTGCAAGTCCTCCCTGATCAACTGATGGTGTTCCTCCTGCAGCCACTTGTTCTCCAGCATGTTGTCAAGGATCTGGCCCATGGTGTCCTGGGATTGTTGGTAGGCACCCAGGATCTTGGTGAGTGCCTCCTGGGGAGTCGGTTCCCTGGGCCTGTCCTACCCCTGGACGCTGGGTGGGTGCAGTGGTGTTGGATACTGATGGGGAAGGCTCTGTGGTGGACTGTGAGTGGGCTGGGGTGACTGACTGTCCAGTGGTCCCTGATGGGCCAGGTTGCTGATCCAGATCCTGAAGTCCAGAGTTACTGTCATCAATGGGGGCATCTTCTGTTGGGGGACTGGTTTGTCGTGGCACTTCCTCTCCGCTGACATTGGCTGGGGCACCTGCGGGGATGTAAGAGATGTATTCATTCTTCATGCCTGTGACATATTGTACATCCCTAGCTTCCCCTCTATCGTTGCTGTTGCCCTGCCATCTTGGCTTGTGTATATTGATGTATTGTGGGATTGGTAGTTCCCCTATGCTGTGCATGCTTTAGTGATGGGTGTTCATGCAGGGCTGGGAGGGCTGTCCATGCATTGGTATTGCATGCAGGGCTGGGCATTGGGGTTAGACATATATGTAGGTGCAGTGTGTGGGATGGAGTGGAATGACGGGAGTGAGGGTGTGTGATGGCATGCAGGTATGGGGGTGATAAGTAGCAAATACTGACTCACCAGTGTCCAGTCCTCTAGCAACTCTAATGAGTCCCTCAGGATGCAGTATTGCCAAGACTTTCTCCTCCCATGCTGTGAGCTGTGGGGGAAGAGGTGGGGGTCCACCGCCAGTCCTCTGGATGGCGAGCTGGTGCCTTGCTGATATGAAACGTACCTTCCCCCATAGGTTGTTCCACCTCTTCCCAATGTCGTCCCTTGTTCTTGGATGCTGTCCCACTGCGTTCACCCTGTCCACGATTCTCTGCCATACCTCCATCTTCCTTGAAATGGATATTTGCTGTACCTGTGCTCCAAACAGTGGTGGCTCTACCCTACTTCCTCCACCATGACCCTCAACTCCTCATCTGTGAAACAGTGGTGCCTTTGTGGGGACATGGGTGTTGTGTTGTGTTTGTAAGTGTGTGGGTGTTAGGTACTGTTGTTGGGTGTGCATGAGGATTTAATGGGTGTATGTGGTGTGTGTGTCTAATTGTGGCAGTGGTCTTGGTGTCAGTCTAGTGGCAATGATTTGTAAAGGGTTGTGGGTGATGTGGGTGTGTGTTTTATAGTGCTGTGGGTAGGTGGGCGTGGTGTATGAGTGTCAGGTGTGTGTTTTTGGTATTGGCCAATGTTGTGTAGTTTAGTATTTGGGTGTCCATTCTGAGCACGCTGGTGTGTACCGCCAATGGTTTACGGCCATTGAACGTCCGTCATGGTGATTCATGAGTCATGATGTAGTGGGCGTTGTTTTGTTGGTGTAACGGTATGGGTGTTGGTACCACCACTTTAGCATTGTCCTTTGGTCTGACGGATTTGTGTATGTGGCAGTATTCTGTCGGATTGGTGTGTGTGTCATCATATGGCAAACGGATATTCGCCACTGCAGCGGTATGTTGGTAGCCGTCACTGTGGCAGTAAGTGTGATTTACTGCCAATGTCATAATGAGGGCCATACTGTCAAATAAGAGAAATGGGATAACACTAGTAGAGCAGTTGGATTAATCAAAAGAGCAGACCAGTGAAAATAAAGATTAAATAAGAAGCAAAATTTCCTAGAACTAGGCAGTATGGGCTTGCAACAAAGGAAGAATTAAACCAGTGATTGAGAAAATGATGGAATAGAGAATTCTCTGGGAAGTGCTTGTTAACTCTTGCAATTCACCAGTGATGGGAATTTAAAAGTAGAATGACAAACAGAGAATCATACAAGATCTCCAAAAGGTAAATACAATTGTTGTTCCTTGTTGTCCAGTGGTACCAAATACAGCAATAATATTGTTTCAAATTCCATCAGAAGCAAAATGGTATTAAGTCATTGACTCATATCAAGAGTTTTTCTCAGCCCCACTACAGGAGAACTCACAATTCTGCATCACATTTAAATTTTTTAATACATTTCTTGTGTGGTGCAGAATCCCACAAGGGTATACCGAGAGTACTTCAATTTTCTCCCACATATTGAAGATTTGGAAAGTCTAAAATTGCAATGTAACTCAGTCCTAGTCGAATATATTAATGACTTGCTAATGGCGTCCAAACCAAAAGAGGACTGTAAACTGGGTACAATTGATTTGTTATACTACTTGCCTGAGAATGGGCATAAAGTCTAACTAAAATGCAGTATTGTGAAACAGAAGCAATTTATATTGGACACCGTATTGAAAAGGGTGTGAGGAAAGTCTCTAAAGAACATGTTTCTTTTTTCAGATTTTTTGGTTACTGTTGCCATTGGGTTCCAAACTTTTCCTTGTTTCCAAAGCCTTTAGTAAAGTTAACATGCAATGGTGTACAGGATACTGTACCATTTGATGTTGAGCGTCTTGATGCATTTAAAAGATTTAAAGAGATTTTGTGTCATGCACCCACACTCGGAATACCTGATTACAATATGATATCTCAGATACACTTGAAGCATCCTCCTTACGAAATGTAACAGTGCAAGTGGCAGAACTGATTGTCTTAACAAGTGCTTGACACTTATCAGAAAAGTTGAATGTGACAATCAATACAGATAGCGAGCATGATTTGGTGTTGTTCATGATTACGAACAGCCATGATCCCAAAGGGGATTTATGACATCTTCAGGAGTGTTTATTAAAAACAGTATGTATGTAGTGGATTTGTTAGGTGCAATTCAGAAACCAAAAGGAGTAGCCATTGTTAAGTGCACAGCCCATAAGACTGGTAAGGACACGTTACATTGGGAAATAGATATGCAGATCAAATGGCAAGATACTGTGCCTAACAAGAAGAGTCAATTGTTCAAAAAATTTAATGATGATTTCACAACTAATACTCTACTGATTCAAATAATGTGATATGTTTTTACGGAAGAGCTGTTACAATGCAAAAGAGCAAAGCATAAGTGACAACATGAAAAAGTAGTCTCTGATCAAAGCAGTGACAAGTTTGCATGTGAAAATTAGAATGAAAAGACCACTTTCGGATTAAAGAGATTCACTGAGGAGGAAGTAGACAGAGGAAAACCTGATCAAATTGCATGTTCGAGTTGAAGTCAGAGCTCCGATTTAGGTTTAAGTTAAATACTTTGAGACTCAAGAAAGAGAATGTGTAAACTGAAGCATTGTGAATCAGATAGAGACTTTGAGAGATAGGACGGGACACAGACTGTGGCACACCAGGACAACAAGACTTGACTGAGAGAGAGGACCCTCCTCCCCTGACGCCGTGCTTGTGCGTGCCCACCCACACATGTTGTCGGGACACTGTCACACCGCCGGAGTTGGAGCGTGCGTGCAGAGGGGTCCGCGGTTCACCGTTGGAGGATCGCCATGGGATTGCAGGGCCAGATCGTTGGTATGACGGCCTGTAAAATTTTTACTGCCAGCTTCCAAATGCCAGCGATATGACTGGCTGAGCACTAAGTTCATTTCCAAGCGCTGATGTTGCTCCACTCTTGCTCCATTCTCTGCCCATTTTTGCTGCACCCGGTTTGTAGAGCGGTAGGGAGAGTGGTGGAGGCACTCCTGGTTGGTGGGTTTGGGGTGAGTTTAAAGCCGCCAGTTATATTGGAGGAGCCACATTAGAGCCACATTGGAGCTACACTGGAGCTACACTGGATGAGGCCCATATGCGTATATCTCTGTGACGTGTCTGCATAATCCTGCATAATCCTGCATGTGTGGGTGGAGGCGGAGGGTGATTTGGGGTGGTCGCCACTGAAATTGAGATGACTGAGAGGAGACTTTCTATGGGTCCCCTAGATCTGGTGCGCTCATCACCAGTGGAAGGCGATCCTACCCCTGGAGGGGCTGGAAGTGCTGGAAATGCTGAAAGTGCTGGGTCAGTCCCAGATACAGTGCCTTGTATGTGTAGCTTACAGGTTATGACCCCTGATCCACTGGCTTCTGATCAAATAACAAATAGCCTGGCTCTAACCCCACATCTGGGAGGCTAGTTGAAATACCAGGCAATCTTTCAAACGCCTTTCAAACGCCTAAAAGCCTAAAAAGGTCTGTTCGGCGAAAGCAAGGTACCAACAGTATTACCGCCAACCCTCCCAAATCCCCACTTATCTCTCATCCTCCTAACAACTGTGCAGCTGATATTGCATACAATGCAAGGCCAAGCTGGGTGACTCTTTTGATAGAAGAACTGGTGGGTAGGGTTGAAGAGGTTTTGCAATCGGAACTTGCTCTTTTTGACTCAGCTGACAGCAATTGAACATTTTCTTAAGGATTTTACCACGTCTCTGCAGTTGTTACTGCCACTGTTACCTTTATCCACTCAGCCCACCCAGAATATTCAGTCCACTCAGTCAACTCAGCCTTAGAATACCCAGCCCTTACAGATCTCACAGGCTGCTAGCGATAATGACAGCACCTCCTCACAGATGTCGGATGAAGCTGGGCACGATAAGGGGCTCAATAGGGGGTTAAAGGCAACTAGTGGGAAGGGCCCAGCATCAACCCATCAACTGGGGGTTAAGGGGAGGGTACCACTGAGAGAAACCAGGAATCTCCTTGTCATTGATCTACCCCCGTGTCATGCCCTTATGTAGCAGTTCTGACAGAAGTACTGGGCTTGGGCAAGGAACAGTTAGAATCACATGACAATCTGGTCAATAAGTGTTTGCACTGGTACATGAAGTACAAGAACTTTCCTACTCCCTGGCCCATAATATACTTCTTACGTGCAGAGTACGGTGGATCGGGAGGAGCAGAAAGGATTGCCCAGGGGACTGTGTTATAGTTAACTTTAAAGACCCTGGGCTGGTCCAAAAGCTGCTGGTCGCCACTAAGAATTTATGTTAAGGTCATACTAATATCCGCCTTTTTCCTTTAGGGAATTTTTATAAACCACCACATGGCCTTGGCAGGACTTGGCAGTCTCTCCCACCAGTACAACTCCCCGCATGGCCTTGTTTTTTATATACCAGTGTCCCATGGAAAGTTAGACAATACAATGTTCTGGTGTCTAACTGTTTCAATGTTCTCAATGAGGTTGATTGAATAGTTAAAAAGGTGCCCCCGGTGCTCCAATAGTAATAGGAATGACATGGATGGCCCCCCTAATGGTGGGTACTCAAAAATTTTGGATGACACTGGGCTAGCCCCCCTTTCATCAAGGGAGTTTGACCATATGTTGGGAGCTGTGGATGGTAGAGCCACCTTAGGGGCTAGTAATAGTCTGGGTCCTCTTATAATGAGGCCCTATTACATGGATCACTCGAATCAAGGGGGCACTATGCACCTTGGGAAAAGCCCCCCCCCTTCTTCTCGGGCCAATGTGACCCTACACAAACATTGGGCCTTTATGGTAACCAGGGCTCAGCTCTATCTCCTCATGGAATGGGGAGTGTAGATCTGGAGGCTGAGGAAATTAGAGATTCCAAATCCCAGTCAAAGGGGGTGACAGTAGCAACTTGGAACATTGCAGATGCCAGGCACAAGTTAAAGAATCCAGACTGGCAAAAGTTGGTTGTGTCTTTTGATATTCTCTGTGTTCAAGAAACGTGGTTGTTAGATCCCTTCTACATACACGGTTTTACATCTCTTTTTCAACCTGCTCTTGCTTCCTTGTCAGGAAGGGCTTCTGGTGGTCTTGCTATGTTTGTTGCTGTCAAAATTAAAAATGTATATGTTGCCCACAAATGGTCTTCCCCACAGTTTTTTTCGTATCATTGATTTCGTCGTCAGGTGAATGTGACATTTTGTTGATAATTTTTTATAATAATTTTCCCCACCACGAAGTAGATAAAGAGATGAGTGATTTTGTTGATTTCATAAACGCTTTTTTTGCTCATCAGAGGAAAAATATAATCCTATTATGAGAAGGGGATTTTAATATCACCTTGTGCCCTATTGGAAATAATCATGTTTGTGGTTTCTTATTGGGTGAATGCGAGGATAGGGCTCATTTCAAACATACTAAGCTCGGGCTGTGGTGAGTCCCAGTCAAATAATACTGATCAGATCCCAACAATTATAGGGGGGACTACAGGGAGTACTATAGATTTTATATTAATATCTGCAGCTGCTATATTTCTAGCTTTGAATTTCAATATAGTGGCAAACTGTCTCATAACCCTGAATGTTTCACTTTGGGGTCAATAATTCACAAAAATCCTGCATTGGTGGATTTCAACATGGGCCTCTCCAAGAATAAAGAACTCCAGATTAACTGAGCAATGGTTGATCCAATTAGCTTCATCAAGAAAATCGCCAATGATAATATAGAGTCCATTTTGGCATGTTTGGATGAGGATCGTACTCACAGTTCACTCCTAGAGGAATTTAAAACCCTATGTGAGGCGATTTCCAAAGGGTTTGGTTATTCATAATCCCCTTCCTTGGATCTCTTTGCATCGTTGGTTTAACGGTGCCTGCTTGGCGGCACACAAGCATTTAAAGGCAGTGCTTAAAATGTCTCTGCATAACCCTGTGGATGTTAAAAAGGCTAGGTGTGATCACCAGTCCGTTGTGGAATAAAGCAAGAGGTCTATAAGAGAAATGGCCTGGGAAGAGCTTGCCCTGGTCTCATCGTTCAGGAATAGTGCAATGTTTTGGGTCATTATAAATCATCCTTACTTTTCAAGTGTATCTTTCAACCAACTGAAAGTGGCCGGCCCCCTTTAGGGGCCTCTAATCGCTCCGCTCAGCCAGAGCCAGTCTCAGCACCTATGGATTTCCCCATAGAAATTAGTGAGGTACTATTTGGATTTGGAAAATCCACCTCGGGAAAGCCCCAGGTCCGGACGGGGTCCCGGTTGATATTTTTAAATCAAATACAGATTTATGGGCTCCAGTTGTGACAAATGTTTTAAGAAGTGCTGTGGTGAGGAAAATCCCTGATTCATGGAAAATGGCCATTCTTGTCCCCATTTTCAAAAAGGGAGGTAAATCGTGCCCAGCCTGTTATAGGCCAATATCTCTAATAAATGCAACAGCAAAAGTCATGGGAAGGGTGATTCTCGCCTGGCTTGAGACATGGGCCGAACTGAATAAGGTTTTAACACCCATCTAGTATGGGTTCAGGCCAGACATAGGGACTGTGGAGCAAATATTAAATTTAAGTTTGATTACCAGTAAATATGTGAAGGCTAAGGGGGGGGGCGCCATTCATATGGCATTCATTGACCTGTCAAGCTCCTTTGATCTGGTTAACAGGGACAAATGATGGGAGATTATGCAGACAATGGGGGTGGATTCAAATGTACTCATTTTATTGAGACGCCTGCACCATGATCTTAAAGTATCGGTCCGTTATGGCCCACACGTGGAATTATCATCTCCAATAAAGTCCATGAGAGGCATTAGGCAGGGCAGTATTTTAGCATCTTTTTTGCTCCTAATATATATTAATAGCATCACAGAACATTTATCTCGGGCAGGCGTGGACGTCCCAAAGGTGGGGGATCACGCAGATGATGCGGTTTTGATTGCACGCACCCCAATTGCACTACAGAAACTATTTGATCTTTTTACTGAATACATGGAAGGACTGGACCTGAAAATAAATCATCTAAAATCATACACCATGACTTGTGGGCCTTTGCAAATGAAATCTATGCACTTTAGAAATGGGCTACCATTTTAAAACGAACAAGGATTTTAGTTATTTAGGTATTGTTTTTAGCTCAACCCTAGGGTGGAAACCACACACTCTTGCAAAAGCCCAAAAACTGGAAAGGAATGCGGAGGGCATCTTTCAATTAAGTAGGTCATTAGGCCACAAACGTCTGGCAGAGATGATTGTCCAGTATAAAGCCAAATGTATTGCTGCAGCTATCTATGGGGCAAGGGTTTGGAGATACCAAAAATCAGATAATCTCCAACACATTGAGAAAGCCCTTACCCATAGGTTTGTTGCAGTCCCAAAAAATACAGCAAATTTTATCGGCCATGAGGAGGTGGGACTTCCTTATAAAATCGGTCAAGTAAAAATCTTGCCACTCCTATTGTGGATTAAGGGGGTCATTACAACCACGAGGTTGCGGGTGCCAGAATACCGCCATTGCTGGCGGTATGGCTGGCTCCCTATTTTGACATTTCCGCTGGGCCAGCGGACGGTAACAGAGTTACCATCCGCTGGCCCAGCGGAAAAGTCACATCAACATTGCCGCCGGCTCGTAAATGAGCCGGTGGCAATTCTGATGTGCAGCGAGTGCAGTAGCACCCGTCGCGCATTTCACTGCCCGAAATTCGGGCAGTGAAATGCGCAACGGGGCTCTGTCTGGGGGCCCCTGCACTGCCCATGCCAAGTGCATGGGCAGTGCAGGGGCCCCCAGGGGCCCCCTGAGTCCCCTTACCGCCAGCCTCTTCCTGGCGGTGCAAACCGCCAGAAACAGGCTGGCGGTAGGGGAGTCATAATCCCCAGGGCAGCGCTGCTTGCAGCGCTGCCCTGGCGGATTATCACCGGCGGGGCTAAAATGGCGGTATACCGCCGGCCCCGCGGTGCGACCGCTGCGCTACCGCCGCAGTCCAAATACGCCGGGAGGCACCGCCAGCCTGTTGGCGGTGCTCCAGTCGTTGTGGCCCTGGCAGTCAAATACCGCCAGGGTCATAATGACCCCCTAAGTGTTGACAAAACTCAGAAGCAGCATTAGTCAGAGCCTGTATGTCAGATTATCTAACTCTAGAAAACGTGAATAAAATACCATGGTTGATGCATGTAAAATCGGGCCGTCAGAGTTTAGGTTTAATTGATTGGATCAACTCCCCTACATGTCTTGCAACAAATGCAAATCTGATTGTTAAATCCAGGTGTGCAATCCAATGCGGGGAGGAGAGATTAAGAGGTGCCTTGGACATGAAATCTGTGGATTATTATTTGCAGATTGTTACTGTTAAATCCTGTGAACCATATCTGGGATGGATAGAGAATGCAAACCACCTGCTCCTTCTAACATATTTTAGACTTAATTTAATTCATTTTAAAGTGGCTTTCCCGTTACAATGTTTTTGGCAGCGGGACCTACCTCCATGTCATTGTGGCTATGCCAGCAAACAAAGCACTTGTCACTTCATTTTATTTTGCCCACTTTATGCAGGTCCAAGAAGGACCTTTCTGACTCCCTTGATGCATCAGGGGGAGCTTAGACAATATCGTCCTGCAATGGAATTTTTACAGATGTTACCTACGATCGATTTGTGCCATCCTGTGTTAAATTTTATCAAGAGCGCAATTCGAATCAGAGACCGGTATGAGCTTGTTAATTTAACCTGAGATTTTAATGTGAAAGAGCAGTAACTCTTTCTTGATTTTCTGGAATTTTATTGACTGTGATTGTATATGTTTTATTGTTTTTTGGTGTTATTTATTTCAACTTCTCTATGTTGTGTGTTGTGCTATTTGCTTTTATGGCTTGTTGACAAAATAAAGTTGTTGAGACTCACTGACTTACTGACTGACTGAGAGAAAGTAGGATTCAGAAACTAGAGTGAGTGAATCAGTTGCTAAAAGATCAATCAGAAGGAGAGTTCCAAATCAAAAATATGCCTCACCTGACTGCATATATCTAGCCACAGTAGTGCAAGAAGAAGAAGCGGACAAAGGTGAGGAGGATTATTTCAGAATTGACAAGTGTCAATATTGTTTTGAGTGTGTTTCAGATCCTCAGACTAAAACTGAAGAAGAGCCACGCTGAAAAGAGAAATAAATACTTAAAATATCCAGTTCTGATGAGAAACATGAAAGCAATCAGGAAGATTTTTGCTTAAAGATTCAAATGAGACCTTAAGTCTGGTCAATATATGACAGAATTGTTTTGAATGTTAATATATGAACTTTTACAAAGAATTAAAAGCTGATACTGATTTTCTTTTGTTGTTTTTATTATTGTGGAATGAAGTATGAAAACAATAAGAAAAAGTATTATTGTTTTAAAGAAAAGTTTAGTTTATTTTGAGTTTTGCCATGAAAGGATTTTTAGGTCTTAAGCAAGAAGATGGGAACCAACAGATTCTGTAAACTTGTAGGGATGACGCAATTAATTATACAATTATTAGTATTAGTTGGCCTGTTGGTGTACTAATTGATTCCTGTGGGAAATGTTTGAGATTGTGCAAATAAAAATGTTGAAGTTTAAACTCAACATGAAGAATCTAAATAAACAATACCAGTATATGAAAAGTATTTAGTTAGTGGTTTTAAAGATAATAGGCCTCATTATGACTTCGGCGGATGGAAAAGCCCGTCTGCCAAAGTTTCGACAGGGAGGTTGTCGCCAGTTTGGCAGCCTCCCCGCTGGACCCATTAAGAGTTTCCCGCTGGGTCAGCAGGCAGAACCTCAGTTTCTGCCTGCGGGCCCAGCGGGAAACAGCATTGTCTCTGGCTCATAATAGAGCCAGCGGCAGTGCTCTTTTGCATAGGGTGCACCAGCACCTGTCACACAGTCAGTGTGCAGACAGTGAACATTGTGACTGTGCTGGCCAGGGGACCCCTGCACTGCCCATGTCAAGTGCATGGGCAGTTCAAGGGCCCACCTGGGCCCCCTGCACCCCATCTCCACCAGCCTTTTCATGGCGGTGTTACGGCCATGAACCTGCTGGCAGAGGAGGGGTCGTAATTCCAAGGGCAGCGCAGCTTGCACATTAGGACCGCCATGACCGCCAGACTGCCGGGACGACTAATCCTGGTGGTCCTGGCGGTCCAACCGCGGCACGATCGCCGCGGTCATAATGTGGCGGTCGGACTGCCGCATTGGCAGAGGTCCGACCGCCACCGCGAGTCTGGCAGTCAGTAGACCGCCAGCCTCGTATGAATGCCCAATGTGTATGCTAAAGTGATTAATGAGTATATAGACAGAATGAAAATGTGTAGGTGCTATGTATGTACCTACTTTCCCACATTGTCAGGGGCGGATTTGACAACGTTTTATTTTTTTAATGCTTTCTTTTATTTTGCCAAGTCATCTTTTTTTCACTTTGCGCTCATGTTTTTTCCTTTGTTTTCCCTCATTGGTGCTGTTCTCAAAAGATGACGATTAACTTGTTCTAAATATTGCAAAGTGACATTTTTTCCTTATTATCAGTCATTTCTGAAATTATGCTTTAACACATAAGCGTGCAGTACACCCCAATCCACCACACTCCAATCCAACCAACCTCACCCCACACCAATTCTCTCCACCTCACCCCACACCAATCCAATCCTCCCAACCCACCCCAATCTAATCTGCCCCAGGCCAGTTAACCTACTCTGATCCAAAATAAGCTGCACCACTCTAAAACAATCTGCCCCACTCCAATTCAAAACAATATGCCTCATTCTAATCCAAAACAGTATGAGCAATTTGCATCTACCCCTCTCCAATTTGATCCAATCCAAAACAATCTGCCCCACTCCAATCCAAAGCAATCTGCCCCACTCCAATCAGCCCCAATCCAAAACAATCTGCCCCACTGCAATCTGCTGCATTTCAATCCAAACCTATCTGTCCCACTCCAGTCTGCCCCACAGCAATCCGAAACAATCTACTCCTCTCCAATCTTCCCCACACCAATTCAATACAATCTGCCCCACTCCAATCCAAAACAATCTGCCCCACTACAATCTGCTGTGTTTCAATCCAAAACAAACTGTCCTGCTACAATCTGATCCACTCCAATTCAATGCAATCCGCCCCACTCTAATCCACCCACTCCCATCCAATTCACACCAATCCAATCCACCCCACACCAATCCAATCCACCACATACCAATGCAATCCACCCGCTCCCTTGCAATCCACCCCACACCAATCCACCACACTCCAATCCACCGTAATACAGTCTGTCTCACTCCAATCTGCCCCATTCCAATCTGTCCCACTCCTATCTGCCTCACTCCAATCTGCCCCACTACAATCCAAAACAATCGCCCCGCTCTAGTCTTCCCCACTCTGATCCAAAACAATCTACCCTGCTCCAATCCTCACATCTCCAATCTGCCCCACTCTAATCCAAATCAACCTGCCCCACTCCATTCCAAAACAATCTGTCCCAATCTGTCCCACTCCAATCTACTTCAATCGGCTCCACTCCAATCTGCACCCGCCTTAATACAAAACGACCTGCCCCACTCCAATCCATTTCAATCTGCCCCACTCCCATCTGCCCCACTTTAATCCAAAACAACCTCCTCCACTCCAAACTACCCAACTCCACCCTGACCCATTCTAATCCCAAACAACCCAGTGTAAACCAAACCAATCTGTTCCACTTCTATTTGCCCCACTCCATTCCACCTCACCCCAATCCAATTTACCCCACACCACTCTAATCCACCACAATCCAGCCCAGTCCAATCTATCCCACTCTGATCCAATACACCTCACCCTAATCCAGTCCAATCCACTCTACTCCAGTCCAATCCACCCCACTCAAATCCAACACACTCCAATCCATCCCACCACACCCCACTACAATCCATCCCACCCCACTCCAATCCAACCCACCCCACCCTACTCCAATCCAATCCAACCTAATCCACCAACTCCAATCCACCCCACTCCGATCAAGTCCACTGCCACCCAAACCACCTCACTCCAATCCAATCCACCCACACCACCCCAATCCATCCCACTCTAATACAAACCACTTTAATCTGCCCCACTCCAGGCCAATCCACTCCACATTAATCCACCCTACCCCAGTCCAATGCATTCCACTCCAAACCACCTTAATCTACCAACACCAATCCAATCCACCCCACTCCAATTCAATCCACCCCACCCCACTCCAATCCAATCCCCCCACTCTAGTCCAACCCACCCCAATCCACCCCACCTCCTTCCAATCCACCACACTCAGTCCAATCCACCCAAATTTAACCCAAACCATTCCACTCAATCCGATCCACCCCAATCCAGTCCACCACACTCCAATCCAACCCACTGCAGTCCACTCCACTTCAGTGCAATGCATCCCACGCCAATCAAATTCACCCCATACCAATCCAATCCACCCCCTCCAGCCCACCCCACCCCAATCCACCCCACTGACTCCAATCCACCACACTCTACTCCAATCCACCCAACTCTACCCAAATCCAATCCACCCCACTCCATTCTGTTCAGTCCACTGCACTCCAATCCATCCATCAGGACTACCCACTCCACTTAACCCTACTCCAACACAATCCACCCTCCGCCAATGCAATCCACTACTCTCCAATCCACCCACTACAATCCACCCCTCTCCAATCCACCCCAATCATCCCAGTTCAGTCCACCCCACTCCAATCTAATCCATCCACCCACCCCACTCCAATCCACCCCAATGCAATCCACCCTACTCCAATCCACCCTGCTCCAATCCTCCCCAATCCAATCCAACACACCCCACTCCAATCCTATCCATCCCACTGCAGCCCACTACACCTCATTTCAATCCACCCCACTCATCTCCAAACCACCCCACCACACTCCAATTCACTCCACTCATGCCAATTCACCACACTGTGCTCCAATCCACCTCACTCTATCCCAGTGGTCTTCAAACTTTTTAATGTCGTGGCCCCCCCAGTGGAAATAAATAATCAGGCCCCCCTCCAAATTTTTCACAATTTGTCTATTAAATTTGCAATGTTTAAATATGTTTAACCTTATCTAAACATTGCAGTTAATTTATGTTACTGTTTTAAAAATGTAATCAAATACATGATGCCAAACATACTATTCTGGTCAGGCAGTCCTTCAACTAACGTATAAAAGTATTCACAATGTGATTATTAGAAGTGGGGATGGGGGTTTTGAAGTGTATTTGGAGTCCTTTCCCTTTTGACATCTACTTCTAGCTGGGCTATAAATAACAAAACATGTTAGTGATGGCCAATTACAGAGCGTTTTACTGCTGCTCAGTTTATTCAGCTTAAAACAAAGCCCTGTTATTAGCATAAATGTTATGGCACCCCCGTGTTCAATTGACGCCACCCCTAGTGGGGCCCACCCCCAAGTTTGAACACCCCTGCTCTATCCCAATCCAATCCACTCTACCCATTCCAGTCCACCCCACTCCAATCCATCCAGCCCACCCTAATCTAATCCACCCCAGTCTAATCCAAATCACCCCACTCCAGTCCACCACACTCCAATCCAATCCATCCCACTCCAATCCAATCCACCTACTCCAGTCTAATTCACCCCACTTCAGTCCAATCCACCCCACTCCAATCTAGTGAATACAATCCTCCCCACCCAAATCCAATCTACCCCACTACAAAAATCTATTCTAACCCATTCCTTCCTATTCCACCTACTCCACTCTACGACACTCTCTGCCACTGAACCACTGAACTCTACTCCCCTCACCTCAATGACACATTACTCTCCCATACTCCACTCTATGACACTCCAACACATCCACTCTATAACACTCTACTCCCCCACTCCACTTTGACACTCCGCGCCATTAACGTTTAACCACGCTGAACAGCAGCCACACTGGTGTACAACATGGCAAAACACATTGCCAAAGCCAATAGCTCTTGTATAGGTGAGAACTATTGGCTTTGCCAATGCATGTCCTCTCTTGTTCTGTGTCAAAGTCAAATGATTAAAAATAAGTCCTAATCACCAAAAGGAAGTGCCAGTGATCCCTACCTGCATCCGCCAGATTAATTAAGTACTAGTTACACACTTGCCAAAATCTGGAAAGTACATTGCGCTAAACATGTGATGTATGCAAGATTCCTTACAAAAGCCTCCTTACTTCATAGGTGTTAGATGTTTTTTGTTTTGTTTTAGCTCAACTACAGCTCGCATTAAGACTGCATCCTCTTTCCACCAGGGATCAACAGTCCATTTCTTCTTCACCTGATTACATAAAGAACATTGCTGTTCACTTCAAAGAGACAGTATAGTAGTGCATTGCTGGGCCCAGTGTGGTCAACCATAAAATAGTATTGTTTGGATGGGGGTTGTAACTTCAAAAAAATGTCAGCTTCAAGGAGAGTGATATGGTGTAGAGCCACTGTGCCGAAGAGATGTTATATGTTTAGGGCTTGTTTCAAGAGGGATGGACCGATCGGTGGGGCTTAGTCCCAAAGAAGGGCATTAATTTCTACAAGCTACTTTTGAATTTGATAAAATGGTGTGGTTCTCTCTACTGCTCCAGAAACAAACATTAGTAAATACATTAGGTTTCGTCTATGTGCTGTGGAGGCGAAACCTAAAAAAAAAGTGCATGGGGAACAAGTGCCACTAGAGCAAGGGTGGTGAAGCCAACAACTGAATTATGAGAAAGTTTACTGATTTCAAAATTATCCGTGATGACCAACGTCGCTGAGATGTAGTGCAAACACGACTGCTGCGATCGTGCAACTGTAAACAGAAACAGTGTTTCTGCTGCGGGCATGTCTCTCATTCTTAGTATTCCCTTCAGCACTGGAAATACATTTTGAATTTGCCCATCAGCCGTTAGCAGAAAGAAAATTATTTAATAAACCATGCTGTGCTTGTTGACCTAATCTCCCCGTGGCTGCACGTATTTCAAGTGTGTATGTTAAAGGCAATCTTGAAATGCATGCAGCACGGGCAGATTCAGTAAACAAGCACAGCACAAGCACTGTGCAGGGTACGGCACATTATAAATTAAAAACGCAAGGGCTGTGCAGACAATAGCTTAAAAAATGTTCCACGAGCGGAGGTAAACAGCATTTGTGTGTCGGGACATTGATGAGAGCGAACATATAAGAGAGAAGCATTGAAAAAGACAGGAAATATTCTACAGCCAATGGAAACAGAGGAAAAGTAAGTGGCAAGCACAGGATCCAATGAAAAGCAAGGGAAAACAAAGGGCAGTATGTAAGCCCCTTTTAAGGTATATATTTAACACTACAGATTCCCCGCGCACAGCGCAAGCGCTGTGCAGGCGAAACCTAAAAAGGGATCTGGTTGAGGATTTTGGGAGATATAAGAAACTTCTTTGCTAAAAAGAAGCAATGAAGGGCCCTGTGGAGAGCAGACGCAATCTAGGTCCCCACGGGAGCTTTGGGAGGGGAAGTGGCGTAGGTAGGGCAAGATTGGGCTAGGGTGCGTGGGGTGGGACCTGGAAGGGGGGATATAAGAGTGTGAGGGGGGAGGGACCGGCCTCTTCCGCGCCAGCCCGTTTGCACGGCCGGAAGTTTTGGTCACCCACCCGCCCTACATTGGAAAAGGTTAGAAGGTTTTTTTTTTCGTGTGGTTAGTGGTGGTTGGGTTGACGCCAGTTACGGCAGGTTGATGACAGGCGTTGTGTGGCAGTAGATAGGGGAGGGTGGAGAGTCACATGCTGGCTTGGCCACCCTTCCGGGGGGGAGAAAGAAGCAGGTGAAGTATGATAGCGAGGGGGATGCCTGAAGCAGGCAGGGGATGAAAGGAAAAGGGGGATGTGTGGGTGAACTGAAGTGGAAGATGGGTGAACTGAGGCAAATGGAGGGGATGAGTGAAAGGGGTGGGGGGGGTTTGAAGTTAGTTTAAAGTTTAGTATGTACAATGTTATGTATATGAGACAATCCTGTCCTAAATAAATGGCTTTTTACACTTCATGAACCCTGTGTCACTGACTGTGTCCCGAATGCCTGGCGTCACATTTCAGCAGCAATGACTGTGGCGTAGTACCATAACTTGCTAAATACCGCACAGCTAAGAATCAAGACGTCGACTCTGACAAATCAAAACCTTAGACGTTGCAGCAGACAGAGAATGGGAAGGGTTGATGGCATCAACACCTTGGTTTTGATGTATCTGAATATAGCTTTAATAACGTTAAGAGCAAGTGGGAAAATAAATCTGCAGTAGCTAATCTCAGGCACTTAAAAGCAGATGAGAACGTGCAGGGAATACGTGAGTGCACATCAGCTCTATTAGCATTAACCACAGCGTGCCATGGCCTCTAATTGTTATGGCGATTGCTCTGAGAATGAAATCCCTCAGGTGGTTCTGGTTTCAGAACTCTATGGAAGAAACATTTGAGGATAGAAAACCCGGTGGAAGTTGAGGGACAGTTTGTGTGTAATAAATAATTTTTGTGATCTAGATGTTGTGAAAACCGTATAGGTGTTGTACAATGATGAGAGGGAGTCTGTGTCCGCCATTTTGTGTGTCTGAGATGTTTTCATTATAAATAATGATAAGCGTCAACGTCTGTCTGGATAAAATGAACAGAGTCTGTAACTCTGAGGGATTTTCAGAGACCTGGACTGTGTATAAGAAGCATCTCGAAAGAGGTGAGATTGACGAAACAATGTTGTTACATGAAAGCTGGCCAAAGAGAGGAGAGAGTGAAAGGTTTAAAAATAGCTTGAAGGGACAGAGAGTGGAAAGGCGAAAAATATCGATCGAGTGAGAGATAATTTACCACATGGGGGAGAAGACACGAGGTTTACGTGACAAAGTTGTTTCTTTGGTGTGGCTTCTGTTGGCTGAGTTCCTTTCTTTGTCGAATGCAGGAAATCACCAGACTGTGCATTACCTCACCTCTGCGTCGAAACGAAGACCACGGGATTACAGTTTTGTCCGAGATATATATTGTGTGGTGAATCTTTCAACTTCACTTGCTCATTTTTTCCTGCGGCAGACGGACAGAGCCGACAGCAGGTCAGATATTACGTTTTTGCTTTATTCCTCCCTGGCACGCTTGTTCTCATTGCAGTTTGAACTGTGTTTAAGGACATTCGCTATGCTACTTAATATTTCATGAGTTTATCAAACACGCTTTCCGTAACGTACTTCAAGATTGGAAACATATAATAGCAATTAGAGCACGACTGGAAAACGTATGCTAACACAATTTAGGCTGAATTGCACAGCATTACTATTCTACATCAGTGTGCATTGATGGGTAGACTGTTCTTTTGCACCCTCCTCACTTAATGAGTTACAATATCGAAATGGAAGCTAGAACAGATAGGGCAGGGAGGAAATGTAGGAGTGAATTGTTTAACAATTGATTATTATATATCGCATGATTTCCTCCGTAGTGCAAAGTTATATTGCTCAAAGCTACACAAAGCACCATGAAAGTAATGCAATAAAGCTAAAGCGGGGGAACTGAAATGCACTACAACTGGTGTACATGGACACATGTCGGTATGTTTTTTTCCCTGTAAGCGTTATGTGTATCATTGAAGTGACGGATATCACACTTCTTGTTTTATTATTTAAGCTTATGTGCTTGTCGGGTATTGTGTTAATGTTATTAGAGTATGCCTCTAACTATTCATACTATTCTTTTTTTTCTTTTGAAAAAGGCGCCGCACACATCTAATCAGGCCCTAAGGGAACGCATCGCATAGAAACAACCATGGGGGGGTGCAATTTACAGGTAGGCGAAACATCTTCTTGTGTTTCCCTCATAAAATATCATGTTTCGCTTTCATATTTCTTTTACTGCATTTCGGGTCAATTTAACGTTAGAATGAATGTGTGTACAGACGTCTGCCAGTAGTGTATAGTTTACTTTTCTAAAAGTTAGGACTCTACAATATTGCTTCAGGAAAAACGTCTTAAGAACACATTGTGCAGTGTCATGAATGCTGTTCCTCAGTTCATTTCCAGGGGACATAATAAGTGACTGTAATATGTGTTCATAAGTAGATCAGAGAAGATGCGACATTTCTCTAAGAGAAGTGTTAAGGTATCCAGATTTCATAAATGATGGCACTGCAACCACACAAAACGTGAAAGGCATAGTAAAGCTTGCAATATTGTTTAAGTATATATTTTGTTTGGGATGAATGAATGAAAAGTTGAAAGGCATTACATGTATTTGAGACTACTGTCCTTCAAAATACATTTTAAACATATTTATTATAAATTTGCACTTTCTAAGCAGTTACTGAATAATTTGCTCCATTATTGTACTTTTTGACACTACTTGATAATAAAATACATCAAAAAACTAGTGTCGCTGTCTCAGTTAACTGTAAGGTGTTATTGGATCAGCTGTAAGAAAATCATGCACGTGCAATGGCAGTAATAATATGTATCGGCAAAGCCAAAAGGTCTGATATTTTCTTGAACACAGCTTTTCTTTGTTCCCCTTGAAGACTCACTTTCTTCTGTGATTAACTGGAGGCAGAGTATGTTTTGAAGTCGGGTGGTAGAATGGTGCTTTTGGTGTGGGTAAAGAGATGGGATATGCTACACTTTAGAGACTGACAGTGCTAAAGGAGTGTATTGCACTACTGTATGGGTGTAAGTATTAAGGAGTAAGAATGGAAGTGATGTTGTTTTTCATTCCAGTGAAGTGGTAGTGCAGCACTCAAGTGTAAGTGTGTTTCAGTTGATGGGAGGGAAGTATTGATTATTTCTAATTTCATTTGTTGATGTTTGGGGTGTATTTTGTTTTGGCTATTCTGCAAAAAGGGTAGTAAGCGCTGAGACTGGCAGTAGGGTGTGTGATTGTAGTAATGCTGTAGTTTGCAAAGGCAGTACCATGCTGTGAATGTCAGTGTTGTGCAGGGCCACAGTGGCACACTGCTAGTGGTGAATTTGCAGTGTTGGATTGGGTTTGTGGGTTAAGTGTATGGCAGTGCAATGCTTGGAAATGGTACTGTGGCAACTGGAAGGTGGAGGTGCAGACCTGCGAAGTGATATTACCGTTATTACTGCATTAGCATGATACTGAGATAGAACTTTGAAGTGGTAATTTGGTGTTGGGTTGTGTGTGGTAATGCAGTGGTGATTCGTAGTGAGATGTTAATGAGGCACATAGAGTGAGATGTTAATGAGGCACATAGAGTGCACATATCCAGCTCCTCCTCGGGTCCGTATATATTGTTCAGTTCATTATTTAAAATAAACGCGGAGTTAAAGTCTTTAACTCTCCAACCTTTGTTGATGCTCTTCTTTACGGCAATTTGTTTGGGAAACATTTGTGTTTGCCTATCTGTGAAGTTGTTCTAATTGTCATAACTGATAGAGACATTGTTAATGCAGACCCAGTGTTAAATACTTGGGGTTTTGCATAGTGTAGCCATCGGACAAAGGGAGTAGGAATGATTTTTACACTGGGATCTTTATCACAAATTATGCTGGAAGCTAGGCCTTCAATAGGGTAGTCCTTCTAATGCACTTCAAACAGCAGCACTGTGGCTGATGGACTGGCTTTTGGGTGTTTTCTGCTGACAATCAAGGCTCCTTCCTTTAGAACTATTTGCTGATGTACCCCAGACTAGAAAATTACATTCTTCTAATTAGAAAGTTATTACAATTACTCCTTAAGCCGGACTAACAAGTAGCCCTGTCTACCCAACATTACTCAAATGCTAACTACACCCACATCAAGTTGCAGTATGAAGTACTGCAAGTGTAATTTTGAAAGGAAGAGTAAGTCTGCCATTGTCTCACAAGTCCAGACCACAAAAGATGTTGCTGACCAGTCTAAAGGTCTAGTATGTCATTTATGTATTTAGCAAGAGGAATTATATTAAAATACACAAGTTATTTGCTTGAAGATAGAATTCCCTCTACTAACAAGACATTCATTTAATCCATCCCTTTTGCAATCTTACCTAAAGCACTCTAATGTTAATTCATGGTAGCCTACTTACTGTGTTTTATAAAAATCTTTATGGTAATAAAATGCAGGTACTTTACAATTTTGTGTTTTTTGTTTTATACTCTGCATTATCCAGGAAATGCTATAATTCTTTTAAATATTTTGAATACAAAAGATCAGAACCTAAGTGTTGGATATCACCATTTTTTTGTGTGATGTGCCCCAATATTTTGTCATATCTGTTTTGCTGGATTTAGAAGTTTGCGCGCTTTACCCCTGATAAACAGAAGTAAAGTGCCTGTGGCCCCCCTTCAAACTAGGTTAAATTTGGCCCATCCCTGAGTGACTTATTTAACTTGTGTATAAGTTCCAGGTATATGATGTAGAAAATGTGCGCAAGGCCTTGAAGTTAAATGTCACCTGTAAAACATGGCTTCAGGGCTACCATGTGTAGCCTCACTCCAGCAGCATTCAACCCTACCAGTTGACGGGGGATACTCTGCTTATAAATACTAATAAATAATCCCTACATCCACCATGTTGCCCACAAGGTTGCGTGCCTGATATTTTAGTAAAATATGTGCAACATTAAAGTTTTAATTTTCCTTTAGTGACTAGCACTCAAAAGGTATTTTCAGTGGAAGGGCTGTAGCTGGATCATAGAACATGTCAAACTACGGTCTGTAAACGTTATTCTGTAAGCTTTGACATGAAATGGCTACAAATTTCATTTAAAAATATTTTTTATTATTTATTAAACATTCTATTTAATGGTAAAGTCAGTATTTTAATAAACATTTAGGAAAAAATATTTAGTTACCGGTTACCTACTTAAACCTCCAGGGGGGCACATTAGCATTAGTCTACTGACAGTTAGTTTACCAGTGCTTGGCCTTAATGAGGTGTGAATACTGCTCCCTGAGAAGGAACAATGGCCTGGGTATGGAGAGATGTTTTTCTTCCCCTTGCAGGAAAACCAATTAGGGTGGACCCAGGAACAAAATGAACTTGTAAAGGGGCCTTTCTTTTCACAAGTAAATGTAGGGAGAGTCCTTCCAGCCAGGCTGGCACCAAAGCCAGTCAGAGGGAAGCTACCCCCATAACTAACATTGAGTGACCACAAAGAAGGTTACTGCTCTTTTCCAGGAGCACACTATTAGAAGGGCACTCCTGCTCTGCACAGGGGAGAAAGGGTTTCTCTCCTCCATGAAATTTAGGAGTAAGGTGCACTATGAGATTGTTTGCAATGTGGCAAACAGCAACTGCTACAAAAGTGGATAGGGTTGCCCCTGGGAACTTTACCCCATTAGTTAGAGAGGAGCCAGGAGTTCCCCCACATTTAGTAGCTAGCGTCAACCATAAATGTGGCAACTTAGGACACCTTCTTTAAAACACTTTCTGGACATTCTAAAGAACAGAAGAGGACTGAGCCCTGTTTGGTGTGACCTGAAAAAGGAGACCTGAAAGACTAGACCTATTTTATCTTGCAACCAGTGAAAAGGAGTTGACTCCTAGTGTCATTGGGCTGATCTCTAGTGTGGCTGCAGGGACACAACAAGCTGAAAAAACACTTTTTCCTGGAAAACCAGTTGCCCAGTACTAACTGGATATGCCCTGTGTCCTACAAAGTCTGTCAGGTTCAAGCCCCAAAAGTCATAAGAGCTTCCTCTGGTGCTATTTTCACTTAGGCATGTAAAAACTCAAATCTCCGGCTCCTCTAATTGGATTTATGGTTAAGGTGTCATTTTATTTAAATTCAAAAAAGCTTTATTTCGGTAGCTATTACCATAAATGCACAAAACATACACAAATAAAAATCATCACATTTCATTTACATCAAAAATAAGTTAAGAAAAGGATAAAATCGATACCATAATGAATACCACTGGGCCCAGGACTTAAACATACAATTTGAGCACAGAATACTCTGGCACCATATACCAAAAAAGATTCAAAATTATAGATCTGTGCAAAATGCAATAATTTGTTCAAGGATCAACGCCAAACCAGTACTAAGAGAAAAAGCACTTTCCTAGATGATTTACAGAGTTGATTGCAGGATTTCACAATTTTAGGCCACAGATCCAACATAGTCACTACAAAGCTTTGGCCCAGAAGCACAGTAGTATTAGGAATATGCACACTAATTAACAATTAATTTCACGAAAGTGTGCTGAACCATGCCCATCACAGGGAAGGCAACCTGCAATTATGTAAAACAATGCATACAAGACAAGTTCACATGAAGAAGATAAAATCTTTGCTCTATTGGTCCACATAGCTCTAAGAAATTTAGCGACAGCAGTAAATAAAACATGATCAGTATCTGATTTCAAAGTTCGTAGAGCTGTAGCAGATGTACGGACACCCAGCAGCCTGCAGGCAGGTGGAAGCCACTTCCTGCGAGGGATTACATAAGCGGGGCAGACAAAAAATACATGGGGCAAATTTTCAATAGTAGCGTTACAAGCTGGACAGATAGTAAATCTGTCAGATGATCAACTGCTAGTGAATGATCTCAACGGATGGGTTCCTACACGAAACTGGAAGTACAGCTTCCTATCCTTAGGAGTTGATATTTTGTCCCAAAATGCCTCATAGCTGCGCGTATCCTTCAGAACAGCAAAAGCATGAGACAACTTAGATTGAATTGCTACATGCAGTTCTTCAGAGTCTACCATCTTCCAATACTTATTTTTAAAGTCTAGCTTTGAGGGAAAGGCAGCAGTAGTTGGGCAAATTCCAGAGCTCGCACCATCCAAGTGAATACAGTGACGCCTTAACATATCTAAGCCAGAGGACACTAAGAGAGTGATCAGCTTGGAGGGCTTTAGTATATGAGGCAAGCTCCAGAGTAGCCCAAAGGTATCTTCAGTACAAGAGAGGCCATAAATGGGCTTTATGGCCTATTCCCTTAATGCACAAATCCTTAAAATGAGGAAACAACAGGGTACTCGATGGTAGAGAAACAAGTTTCCTTAAAAAGGTATTTTCGACTACAGATATTTCTTGAGCTTTAACATAGCCCCATAGCTCCGCACCGTATAAAATGGAACTAACAGATTTGCTCTAATAGATCTGAAGGGCCGGGCGGATCTGTTTGGTATATAAGATGCTAAAGTCCCTGACTAGAACCTCAGTGTACTGTTTTTGCTTCAGCGCCACCTTGGTGATATAGGATTTCCAAAACAGATTTTCAGATATTGTTAAGCCAAGGTAACCAAAAGATTTCACCTTTTCAAGCAGCATGCCTCCAAGAGCGACCTTCCCTTTGTATGATATATGGGGGTTAAACGTCATCAGTTTTGTTTTGGAGGTATTGATCTACAGTCCCCAGGAGAGACAGAACTCCTCAAATTGATTTAGGAGTTTCTGTAAACAACTAGGGTTCTTGAAGCGTAGGAGAATGTCGCCTGCAGGCAACAATACAGGAGCTTTACATGCACCTATACATGGTGCATCTGCATCCACCATAGCTAGAAAGGGGAAAATACCATTGATATACAATGAAAATAAAGTTGTGCAAGAAAAAATCCCTGTCATACTCCCCTTTCAGTTGGTAAGCTGCCCCTGATCACCCCACCTGATGTATACATAAGTATCCTCATGAAGGCGTAGTAGTGAGGAAAGGAGGTAGGGAGGCATTGTCATGTCACAAAGAACATCCCACAGCTTGTTGTGAAGTACTAAATCAAATGCAGATTTAAGATCCACAAAAGCAACATAAAGATTACCTTTGCCAATTAAGACAGTTTTCCAATATAGAAGCATGAATCTAAGGACTTGGTCAATAGTGGAAGTTTTTATGCGAAACCCAGCTTGCAGAGGGCTGAGAATGTCATCTTCAGATATCCAATCCTGGATCTTCCCCAAAAGGCAGTGGCAGAAATGTTTATTCACACAGTCTAATAAGCTGATAGGCCTATAGTTACAGGGCAAGGATCTATCATCTTTTTTATGGATGGGTACAACAACAGCGCCCTTCCACGAATCAGGGATTGGTGCCCCCACCCCTACTGCATTAGATAGAATAAAGATGTATCTGGACCAGGCATCTATGTCAGTAAAGAAAAAATCTGCCAGGACACCATCCTGGCCAGCTCCCCTACCGCGCTTGAGGGTGCCTAATGAGTGCACAACATTAGAAAGAGTGAACAAATGTAGAGTTAGAGAGTTGGGTGGTTGATCAATAATGGCGGGAACAGATCAATTCTGCTTATGCACCAAACTAGAACAATCTGTAGAATATAGTTGACTGAAATGGTGTATCCACTCTGATGGAGCAATATTAGTCTCTACTTACAACACACCATTATCAGGGCCTCGCACAGCCAGGGACCAAAATCTTACACAATCCTTATCTGATACAGTTTCATTCAGTGCAGCCCACCAATTCTCATCCTGCATATGCTTGGCATAGCGGATGGCAGCCTTGTAAGATTTTCTGGCTACATAAATAGAGGTTATATCCTTCGTTTTGATAGCTTTGATCAGTTGTTTATCTAAGGCCCAGCAGTCCCTATTATACCAAGGATGTTTCCCTTTGAGACTTTTGCCACCAGAGTTACCACCTACCATGAAATGGGCCGCAATATTTTCAAAACAAAGAACATGACACACAATCAATTGCACATTATTAGTTGTGGAGTCCACCTCTAGTTGTGTTAGTCAAGACCTCAAAACAGCATTGACATAACGTAAAATATCAGGCTGGGCTACTAAATTATGCAACTTCAAATGTCTTTTGTCGTTGGTCATGCTAAAGTTCATTGGTGGTATAGTGGGAATGCTAGGCACAGGGAACTGGTCACATACAGCAAGCATTTGAACAGAGAGTGGATTGTGGTACCTCTCTATCCTCTCAACAACTATCATTTCAATGACCAGAGGCCACAATCTCAAATCTACTAAGCAATAATCAATTCTGCTTGTATGGTTAGTTTTATTATAAGTGTGAGAGCCATTAATATCTGATTTAGTTCTGCCATTAAGTGCTCCAAGCCCAAATTCCATAGTCAAGGCTTTTGATTGCACAGCTGCTTGCGACCACCTATTGATGGGAGGGATGTCTAAGGATGGAACACACCACATCCGATCTTCCTCATGCATGGAGCCGAGATCATCCCCGTCTAAAGGCTTGCAAGTGACATTAAAGTTGCCTGCTACAATGATTTTAAAATACTGGGGGCACTGCCTAGGAAATGCTTCCAGCACAAGGAGTGTACCTGTGGGCAAGCCCCCCCAACACCTCTTGCATGAATATTAATAAAAATTACTCCAGACTTCGACCCAAATGATACCTGAATACCTAATATATCAAGAGAGTCAATGGGTAACTGTAATATGCAACAGTTTAATGTTGTTCTAACCCATGTAGTTAGAGCACAAGAGGGTCTACCCCTCTTGCTGGGAAGTACTGGAATATGAAAATTCAGAAAACCCAGACCGAAAGAACGGATCCACTGTCCATGTTTCTTGGAAAATGCAGACACCATAATTCTCAATAAATCGGTCAAAAGCTGGAGAAGAGGTAGTAGAACTTAAACGTCCCACATTCCAGGAGACATGGCATACACCATCATTATGAGATGCCAGGTGCAACATAGATGTGATTGTGGCACCACATAGATGTGATGGATCTATTTATTAATTAAAATGTACTCTGTATTTCTAATTTGGTTGGGGACATTTATTACTTGGTATTTTAACCTTACTACTGTTTTCTCACTGCATAAGTTATTTGCCCTGAGCTAAGCCTGTCTACTCTGCACTACAGGGATCAAAAAGGTGACCTCAGATTTATTTAGTGACTATAGGCGTTGTACTGAGAAGTTAGTTTTATTAGTCCACCCAAATAATAATCCACTTTCTTACACTGATAATTTTAGGAGGAAATTAAACTCATTGGGGCAATGACTAAAGCTTACATAAAACATAAGAGGCTTTGTCATGTTTAATGGACTAAAGGGAAATCTTTGACTTAAATATAAGGAGGAGTTGAGGGGAAAATTTCAACAAAGCCAAAGAAGCCTTTAATTCTGCTAAAGCCCATTAAAGAAAGACTCAGGTTTCACAAACTTCCATGGTAACATGTTGTCTGAGCTCCATTCATGGGGCCAGAGGGAAAGCAGAAGCTACTGGGCTCAACCATATTGGTTGAGGTGTTTTAGTCCTGAAATCCTGGGACCCGGCCAACTATGGATCCCAAGCAAGTAGGCCAAGTACCTCTTCAGCTCTTGACTCTCAGGAATAGCTTGCTCCAGGCAGTCTAAGTCTCCCTCAGGATGGTAGATAGTGGGAGTGAACACAGGCTCACAACTCAAAATACGCACAGCAGCAGCAGTAATAAATCATTGTCCAGCCAAATACTCACTTTTATGAAAAAGGTGAACTATTTTTATTTTACCACTAACAAGACAAATAGAAAGACAACATTTACAAACAACAACAGAGTCACCGTGAGGTCAGGGCTCTAGTATTTCATTGAAAGTTCACAGTTTCCCACTTCCTCCGTGCTCTAGTGATTGTGGTTAGTCCCCGTTCACTTGAGGCAACATCCAGAGGAAGGCACACTAGTAGTCTGAGTTTCAAGAGTCCACTCTGACACTGTATGAAATTCAAAAGTGTTCCAGATCCACAGTGCTATATAGCAAGCAAGTCCCCTGTGGGCCGACTGGCCCAAATTCAGTCTTACTTGCAACCGCAGGATCGTAGAGTCTGGAGTTCTGGAGCACACCCCCTCTGCGGGCTCCAGAGTGACAGTGGGTGGATCAGGTAAGTTCACAGCATGCAGCCCAGGTGGGCTGCACGCCATGATCCCTGAGTTCCTCTCACATGGTCACATACCCACAGCATCCAGAGGTTCCTCATGGCTCTTCCAACCAGGTTAGGTCTTTGGTCCTTCCAACAGAGGTGGGAACGTGGTGCAAAGCTCCTGATGGTGATCTCCCATCCTGTTTAGGTGTATAGTGATTCTCACAGTGGTCGCACTCCTCGGACAATGCCCCTGGTCAGGATACACTTCTTGCTAGTTCCAGTGACCGCCTCTGGCATATGGGGTCACTGTATCTCTACTGCCCATAGCCACTGACACGATCAGCACAGCAGATGCTGGCACAGTAGCCCCTCCTGGCATATGAGGTTACCGGTTCTCCATCACACAAGTTCTACAGCCCACTCTGCATGGCAATCCATCCATGTGGGTCCCTTCTGACATATGGGTCACTGATCCCTCACTTTACATGGGTTCTGGTCCAATCGGCACTGAGTCAATTATAGTTCATTTTGCAGTGACTCCTCCTGGCATACACGATCACTGATGCCTCACTGCACATGGGCTCTGACCCAATTGGCACAGCGATATCCTTGACTCACTTCATGGTGGCCCTCCTCTGGCAAACAAGGGTCACCAACTTTGTCATACACGTGGACAACAAACTATTCAGCACAGCAACTGTTTCTTCACACCTGCCTCAGATAATCCATTCAACAAGATTCCTCAATGGACCTCACTCCAACAATCTCCTCTTCCTTGCAGGGCACACAGGTCTTCACAAGTCACCAGGCCTTGGTATTCCAGGCTCCAGAGCAGCTGGTCCTCGATTCTCAGGACCCAGCAGGGAGACTACTAGGCCTTCGCCTCCAGTCATGGTCACATGTAGAAGTCTTGCACAGCTTCTCTTCCTTGAACAACCTGACTGACTGCTTCACAGTTGATAATTTTCGGCTCTCAAGCTGCCCTTCTCTTCTCATAGGGCATTTCCAGGCTACAAATGTGATTTAGATTCTGCAACTTTGAAGTTTATGTTGGAGGTCTGCTTCCTTTTGAAGTGCCGACTCCTTCACCCTCTCTTCCTCTTGAAACCACTCTTCCACAGCAGGACTGATGCCAAAAGCTGATAACCGCACACCAAAGGCCATGGAAGTGACCAGAGTTCACACCCGGATGTCAGCCACAGTCATATGTGTATCAAAAGGTTAGGCCAAGGCCCAAACCTACTGTTTATGATTCTCTTATCAGCCCCATCTGCTTCCTGAGATATGCACAGGCCCCTTCCTTGTGATGTCCCTCTGAATAAAACAGTACCCTTTGAAGTGTACTGCAGAAGCCTGACTCTCCCTTCTCAAGTGTGTCCAACCCAGTTTGCAAGAATGTAGCAATACACCAATTTGTCCGAAGAGATTCCTCTACCTCCTCTCCTCATGTTTCAACAGGCAGCCCTGTGTCTTCCAAAATGTAACCCATAGTCTTCCATGTATTGTTCTATTCACAGGCACATATACACTAGGTACATGCATTATAATGCATGCACTGCACAGCATTCTATCCTTCATGTACTGAACCACTCACAGGCACACAAACAACCTGTACATGCATTCAACATGTACACACTGCATAACACTACATCCTTTATGTATTGTACCATTCACAGGCTCACATACACCCAGCATATAAATTCAACATGAAGGCATTGTACAAAACTTTGTGAACCTTGAATTTTACCCTTCCCAGGCACACATACACCCAGGGCAGATACAAAACCCATGCACTACATAGCACTCCACAACAAACAGATGTAGACCAAGGGGTGAGTTAAGCACAGAGCAGCAGAACATTGAACAAGTGAGCCCGTAGGCCTCACTCCAGTAACAAAGGTTAAAGAGTACCTCTACACTCCTACTGATCAATACACAGTATGTTGCCACCACCACCCTTGTGCTATCTAACTCCTGTTAAAGTCAGTAGCCTTTACCACTATGAGGGTAGCACTTTGGGCTCCTGTTAGACCTGGCAACCTTGACATGGTTTCCTCTATCTTTTTGCCTCTACTTCGTTTGTTTTGACTGTGTGCTGGACTTCGTTTTTGCTGGTTGTTGGTAGTCTGGGTACTTTACCACTGCTGACCAGTGCTAAAGTGCAAGTGCTCTCTATATAAACTGTATGTATAATTGGCTTTTCCATTATTGGCATATTTGATTTACTAGTAAATCCTTAGTAAAGTGCACTAGAGGTGCCCATGGCCTTTAAATCAAATGCTACTAGTGGGCCTGTAGCACTGATTGTGCCACCCACATGAGTAGCCCTGGAAACATGGCTCAGACCTGCCACTGCAGTGTCCATGGGTGCAATTTTAAACTGCCAATTCGACCTGGCAAGTGTATCCACTTGACAGGCCCAAACCTTCCCTTATTGTACATATAGGGCACCTCCAAGGTAGTTCCACCCCTTCCACCCCGTGCCCTGAGCCCTAACCCCCACCCTACCCTGCCCTGTCCTAAAAACTAACCGACCCCCCACCCCAACATAGACTTTAAAACCCACCCTGTCCTAAACACTACCCGACCCCCTGCCATAAACCCTAAAAGCTACCTGCCCTGCTCTAAAACCTACCCCGACCCCGCCCTAAACCATAAAACCTATCCTGTCCTAAAAACGACCACGTCCTAAAAACTACCCGACCCCCTGCCCTGAAACCTAAAACCTAACCCACACTGTCCTAAAAACTACCCTGATCCCGCCCTAAACCCTAAAAGCTACCCAGCCCTGTCTTAAAACCTGCCCCACCCTGTCCTAAAAACTACCTTACCCCCACCCTAAACCCTAAAACCTAGCATGTCCTAAAACCTACCCTGACCTGTCCTAAAAACTACACAGACCCCACCCGCCCTAAAACCTACCCTGTCCTAAGAACTAGCCCGACCCCCCACCCTAAACGCTACCTGCCCTGTCCTAAAACCTACCCCTCCCTGTCCTAAAAACTACCCTGACCTCCACCCCTGCCTTAAAACATACCCTGTCCTAAAAGCTACCCCACACTGTCCTGAAAACTACCTGCCCCCACCTTGAACACTAAAACCTACCCCACCCTGTCCTAAAACAACCCAGACCCACCACCCTGAACACTGAAACCTCCCCTGTCCTGAAAACTGCTCCTCCCCGTCCAAAACCCTAAAAGCTACCCTGCCCTGTCCTAAAATCTACCCCAACCTGTCCTAAAAATGACCCCAACCCCTGCCCCACCCTAAACCTTAAAACATACCCTGTCCTGTCCTACAAACTACCCTGACCCCTTCCCCCACCCTAATCCCTAAAAGCTACCTTGCCCTGTCTTAAAATCTACCCCTCTCTGTTCTAAAAACTACCCCACCCCAATCCCAACCCCACACTGAACACTAAAACCTATCCGCCTGTCCATAAAACTACTCCGACCCCCCCACATTCGCCCTAAACCGTTAAAGCTGCCCTGTCCTAAAACCTACCCTGCCCTAAAAACTACCCTGACCCCCGCCCCAAACCCTAAAACCTGCCCTGTCCTAAAAACTACCCCAGCCTGTCCTAAAAACTACCCCGACCACCAGTCCTAAACCCTAAAATATACCCTGCCCTGTCCTAAAAACTATCCCAACCCCCAGTCCTAAACCCTAAAACCTACCTTGTCCTAAAACCTAACCCAGCCTGTCCTAAAAACTACCCCGAGCCCCCACCCTGAACACTAAAACTTTCCCCACCCTGTCCTAAAAACTACCCGACCCCGCCCAAGACCCTAAAACCTACCCTGTCCTAAAACCCAGCACTGTCCTAAAACTACCCCTGCCCTAAAACCTAAAACCTACCCTACTCTATCCTAAAAACGACCCCACCCTCAATCCTCAAAGCAACACTTCCCTGTCCTAAAACCTACCTGCCCTGTCCTAAAAAATGCCCGACCCCCGCCCTAAACCCTAAAACCTAAAACCTAACCTGTCCTAAAAACTACCCGACCCCGCCTGTGCCCTAAACCAAAAAACCTACCCCGTCCTGTCCTAAAAACGAACCCAACCCTCCTACCTCACCCTAAAACCTGCCCTGTCTTAAAAACTACCCCACCCTGTCCTAAAAACTTGCCAATCCCCACCCTAAACCCTAAAACATACTATTCCCTGTCCTAAAAACTAACCTGCCCCTACCCTAAACCATAAAAGCTACCCTGCCCTGTCCTAAAACCTACCCTGCCCTGTCCTAAAAACTACCTGACCCCCCTGCCCTAAACCCTACAACTTACCCTGCCCTGTCCTAAAAATTACCCCAACCCCCACCCTAAACCCTAAAACCTACTCCCCCCTGACCTAAAACAACCCAGACCCACCACCCTGAACCCTGAAACCTACCCTGTCCTGAAAACTGCTCCTCCCCATCCAAAACCCTAAAAGCTACCCTGTCCTGTCCTAAAATCTACCCCACCCTGTCCTAAAAATGACCCCAACCCCTGCCCCACCCTAAACCTTAAAACATACCCTGTCCTGTCCTACAAACTACCCTGACCTCTTCCCCCACCCTAATCCCTAAAAGCTACCTTGCCCTGTCTTAAAATCTACCCCTCCCTGTTCTAAAAACTACCCCACCCCAATCCCAACCCCACACTGAACACTAAAACCTATCCACCTGTCCATAAAACTACTCCCACCCCCCCACATTCGTCCTAAACCGTAAAAGCTGCCCTGTCCTAAAACCTACCCTGACCTGCCCTGCAAACTACCCTGACCCCCGCCCCAAACCCTAAAACCTGCCCTGTCCTAAAAACTACCCCAACCACCAGTCCTAAACCCTAAAACATACCCTGCCCTGTCCTAAAAACTATCCCAACCCCCAGTCCTATATCCTAAAACCTACCTTGTTCTAAAAACTAACCCAGCCTGCCCTAAAAACTACCCCGAGCCCCCACCCTGAACACTAAAACTTGCCCCACCCTGTCCTAAAAACTACCCGACCCGGCCCAAGACCCTAAAACCTACCCTGTCCTAAAACCCGGCACTGTCCTAAAACTACCCCCACCCTAAACCCTAAAACCTACCGTACTCTATCCTAAAAACTACCCCACCCTCAATCCTCAAAGCAACACTTCCCTGTCCTAAAACCTACCCGCCCTGTCCTAAAAATTGCCTGACCCCCGCCCTAAACCCTAAAACCTACCCTGTCCTAAAAACTGCCCCACCCGCCTGTGCCCTAAACCAAAAAACCTACCCCGTCCTGTCCTAAAAATGAACCCAACCCTCCTACCTCACCTTAAAACCTGCCCTGTCTTAAAAACTACCCCACCCTGTCATAAAAACTTGCCAATCCCCACCCAAAACCCTAAAACATACTATTCCCTGTCCTAAAAACTAACCTGCCCCTACCCGAAACCATAAAAGCTACCCTGCCCTGTCCTAAAACCTACCCTGCCCTGTCCTAAAAACTTGCCGACCCCCTGCTCTAAACCCTACAACTTACCCTGCCCTGTCCTAAAAATTACCCCAGCCCCCGCCCTAAACCCTAAAACCTACTCTGTCCTAAAACCACGCCCGTTCGTAAAAACTACCCCAACCCCCTGCCCTAACCCTAAAACCTACCCTGCCCTATCCTAAAAACTACCCGTCCCTATCGTAAAAACTACCCTGCCCTAAATACTAAAAGCTACCCTGCCCTGTCCTAAAAACTACCCTGCCCAGTCCTAAAAACTACTTTGACCCCGCCCTAAACCCTCTAACCCACCCTGTCCTAAAACTACCCTGACCCCCCACCCTGAACACTAAAACTTGCTCCACCCTGTCCTAAAAACTACCCCGACCCCCGGCTCGCCCTAAACCCTAAAAGCTACCCTGCCCTAAAACCTACCCCACCATCCCGTAAAACCTTCCCGCCCCCGCCCTAAACTCTAAAACCTGCCCTATCCTAAAAACTACCCCACCCTAAATCCTAAAAGCAACTCTGCCCTGTCTTAAAACCTACCACACCCTGCCTAAAAACTACCCGACCTCCCGTACTAAACCCTAAAACCTACCTTGTCCTAAAAACTACCCGACCCCCCACCCTGAACCCTAAAACCCACCCCACCCTGTCCTAAAAACTACCCGGCCCCCCCCACCCTTGCCGTGAACCAAAAAACCTACCCTGTCTTAAAACCTACCCCGCCCTGTCCTAAAAAAGAACCTAACTCTCCCACCCCACCATAAACCCTAATATCTGCATTGTCCTAAAAAGTAACCTGACCCCCCCCCCCCCCTGAACCCTAAAATTCACCTCACCCTGTTCTAAAAACGACCTTGACCAGCCCGGCCTTTTCCTAAGAGCTACCCACTCGGCCCCACTTACCTCTCTCTCCTCTGGTCGCTGCTCCTTCCTGTTCTGCTCAGACTGCTCTCTCTGCTGTTACAATGCATATGCGTGGTAAAGGCATGCGTGCTAAATGTATGTGTAGTAAACGCATATGCGTGGTAATGGCAACGTGGTCAATGCATAGCGTTGCATTGATCGTGTTGTTAGTGATGTTTCCCGTGTTTAACATGTCCTGACATTGAAATACTGCCACATTTGTTTTTCACTGTTGCAAGGCTTAGCTCTCTCACAGGTTAACATGGGGGCTGCCTTTAAATATCTCTTAAGTGCAGTTTCCCATTGGGAGCAGATAGAGGTGTGGAGTTTGGGGTCTCTGAGCTCACAATTTAAAAATACATCTTTTGGCAAAGTTGGTTTTTAGATTGTCAGTTTGAAAATGCCACTTTTAGAAAGTGTCCACTTTCTTGCTTAACCCTTCTGTGCCTCTGCCTGCCTGTGGAATCCACCTCTGGGTCAGACTGACATTTGGGCTGTTTGTGAATTCCTTCTACAAAGTGACACAAAGGGAGCTGGGGTGTAGTCTGCATATCCTGATGAGTCTCCTGGGCTAGAGTGGGGAAGGAGGAGCTAACACTTACACCCAAAAGGACTGTGTCTGTCCTCATACAATGCAGTCTCCAAACCCCTGGTGTGTGTCTGGGGCCAGGTCAGGGCAAAGCAGGATCTTGTGAACAACAGAGACGTTCCTTTGAAGTTTGTCTACTTCAAAGACAGAAAGGAGTATAAATCAACCCAAAATCTCAGATTCTTAGATTACTTTGGGATAAAGTGGAACCTCTGCCAAGGAGAAGAGCTGAAGAGCTGGAGGAGTACTGTCTCTTTGCCTGTGAGTGTGCTTGCTGGGTTGGCCTACAGTTGCTGCTTCTACCTGTAAGAGGTCAAAGACTGGACTTTGCTGTGTTTTCCTGCTTGTAAAGTGTCTCCGAGGGCTTGAACTGAGCTTGCCCCATGTTCTGAAGTCTCAGGGCCATCAAAGACTTCCTCTGCCAGCAACTGGACTCTCTTGCTGAGACTTCTAGCCTGCCAAGTGTTGCCCAATCCAGTCATTGGGCCGGTGAAAGGAGAAGCTGGTGGAACCAAGAGTGAAATTCATGCACAGCAGCCGTGCAGGAGAAAAATCGAGGCAGAACCTGCTTTGCGGCTGAAAAATTGATGCACTACCTGCATCAAGGCTGTGAAATCGATGCAACACCCGCTGCCAAAATTGACACATCACCCACGCAGCGCAGCTCTTCACCAGCACGCCAGAATGTCACACGCATCGTCGCTGGGCATCAAAACCACAGTGGATCGTCACGGACCCGAGGTTGCCCATCTGGAAATCAACGCATTGCTCTTCTGCGAGAGAGAAAAACAACGCATCGTCTACCCGAACTGAGAAGAAACGAAGCACGGCCTCACTTGAAAGTATGGAATCTATGCAACACTGATTTTTCTACCACACGCTCGCCTATGTGTCTTTATTTTTTATGCAAACCAGGTACTTTGTATAAAAACAACGCATCCATTGATTTCTATGGATTAAAACTCTTTTTAATTTAAAAAGTCATAACTTTGCTTGTGTATGTTGGATTTTTGTTGTTTTGGTCTTATTTGATTTAGATACATATAGGCTTTGTTTCTAAACTAGTGTTGTGTCCCTTTTGTGGTGTTTTCACTGTATTACTGTGTGTGTTGGTACAAATACTTTACACATGGCCTCTCAGATAAGGCTGACTGCTTCTGCCAAGCTACCAAGGGGGTGATTAGGGGTTCTCTGAGGAGTGTAACTCCCTTACCCTGACTAGAGTGAGGGTTCCTGCTTGGACGGAGTGCAAACTGACTGCCAACCAGAGACCCCATTTCTAATATCGCCCCTCCTGGATCTCAAAATCACAATCCGTGAGACAGGCCTATGTCATGGCACACACACATGATCCATGTTTGCCTGTGACAACATAAATCAGCAGCAGGGATCCAGATATCAGTACAGTTGGGCAATCAGGGTAGGAGTACATGTCCGTTCCTAAGCAGAGGAGTTTTCCATCTCAACACATATTAAGTCTATATTACAAGCCCTAACAAAGATTGTTTCTAAACATGAGTTCCAACATTTTGTGAAAATACGTAATTGGAAATAATGATAATTTTTCACACAGAAAAGAAACGTGATTCACAACACAACATCAAAATTATCCATATTATTTTCAAAACCATGTTCACAAATATTATGAGGTCTTTAATGGATTCCATAGCACAAAGAGTGTGCTGGTGTATTCATTTCATCTGAATCCTTTCTAGAGAATAATTTCACAATTGCCTCTTGAATATGTTATATGTGATACTTTCTACAGAAAATGCTAAATGACGGTACTCAAGCAAATCACAAATGTAGGAAACTGTTTTTAAGTGTCACAGTCTAAGACTCAGTCTGATCTACAAATGTTAAGTTGTCTGATTCTTCATAGTTCATTCAGTGACAAGACTCAAGTGGATTGATAAATTTCATTACTGACTTCTTCAATTCTTCAATGCTCCTAAGTATTTGAAGTCCCTGTCAAATGTTGATATGGCAGCAGTAGTTGTGATGTGAGATAAGTCTTTGATTTCTTTCACCCAAAATTGGCAGATGCACCTGGGGAATTGAAGAAACAAACTTGGGTCCACATTAGGTTTTGAATGATACACAAGTGGGCAGATGTTGGCCTTGCACTATCCTGACTGTAATAGTCCACAGGAAATTTATTGCTGAGCCCCAATCTCTGAAAGTTGGCTTTGTTTGCACGGGAAAGGCCCCTATCCAAATAAGTTGCACGCTTGACTACACACGTGGAGGACTAATTTGCAGAATTACAGTGCTGACATTATCAATCAAGAGAATACCACACGGGAAAGACCAGCATTGTGGGGATCTTATCCTGTGAATATTTTGGGGCTTCTCTGGTGAGTGTGGGGTGTTCTCCATGGGAGTAACTTTCAGCTAGTGGAGCTGTGGCTGGATTCTCCACATGCAATACAAGTGCTCAAAGGGTCATTTTGTCACCGGACGCTAGAAAATAAATTCCTTTTTAATATTTTTCTTACTACATTGCCAACCTGGAACAGATGTTAACCGCCAAGGGAAATATTCTGGAAAGAGGGCCAAAAAGCTGGGTCAGACTGGCCGTGGTAGGTATCAGGCGTTTCTCGTGAAGGCTGGGGGTCAGTTTCTCAGCAGTGGGTGCCGGTTTTGTTACTGGGGGCCGGTGTTGCAGCAGTGCTGCAATAAGGGCCAACAGTAACAAAAGAACAAAAGCAGCAGTGTTTTGCCCTTTCCCCCACACCTCCAAACTCGGGGACTGGTCTCACGAAATTGCTACGGCTGCATTGGGTTCCAAGTTCGGCCCTGCCACAAAGTATGACATTTTGTGACAATTTTATGCAGCCTTCATCTTAGTAAATACAATAAATTATTGTGAATTTAATGATACATCAAAGATTATTAGATATTAATGTCTGCTTATTCAGATCAGCCACATACCACATGAATGTTGGATAGTTCCTATTCTTTCCTGTTCATCAACCGCAATGCATGGATGAATACGAAATATGTAGTTCTATGAACTATTTAATATTAGAACAACTTGTAAAAGGAAGACTTACTTTACACTCATGGTTATTGTGCGTGTATCAGAGCCCAACACACAAAGAATTCCTCTGATTGAATTTAAGAGGTGCCAAGAATATAACCTAGAAATACTTTCACAAGTGTTTGTGAAGGTTCCTTGCACCCAGGCTTCTCATAGGTGCTCCAATCACATTCCAGAAATGTGTGAATTCCATAACCGGTCAGCTGTAAATTTGAGATTCTACATGTATCTCCTAAGTTTCCCCAGAGCACATCCTTGTGACTAAGGCCTCAGATGTTCCTCCGAAGAACTTGTGCTCAATTATGTACACATCTGCAATAGACAGGGCAGGTTTTTCCATGTGGATTGTTCTGAAACCAGATTCCTTTCTGGTGCAGGTAACTAAACAACATAACAGAGAATCCCATGGACCATGTTTCGTCCATATTCCACATGCCATGGTGGAATTGCAGCTACCAAAGTCTTTGCTACTACAGCTTATCCTTAGTCAGACCTCAGTGAAGTATGTAGTTATCCACACTACTTTCCACTGGCAATCACTGTCCTACTTTGATGTTCTTTGCTGTGAGTTGTTGTTGAACACTGCTATTTTTGAAGTATGTGGGGCCTCTCATCCTGTTCTTTTTCCCCCTTGTTTGACTGACCGCACACACGTAGGCAACCAGAAATCAATGAAGGTGACTTTTTTAAAACAACATACAATATTGCTCTAGGTGTTTTTAGAGGCTGTGCCATCAGTACATCAAAAATAAGAATAGAGAGAGTCAGTTTTGGGTCAGTCCTCTTCAGCAGTTGGCTTTCATGTGTTTTTAATTGCATGCCTTTGATTAGATAGACTGTCTGTCAAGGCTATGGTAGTTTGAGGATGGTTACATCAAGTAGGGTTTTTGTTCAGCTGTATATACAGCATGAGTTGTAGGTCGACACTGCATCCCATAATGTGCTCTTTGGTGTATTTACTCTTCTGAAACAATGGTATTTTAATTGCTGACACTGCTTTTCATAGTGTGTTCTTTGGTGTATTTATTCTTTTGACACAAATGTATTTTAATTGCTGATTTATGACTCTACTGTCTGCTCTTTGGATGCCTAAGACTCTAATAAAATAAGGGCACACTGCTATCCACTAATCACCCGTGAGCATTCTTTTGTTTTACTTTGCTGTCATGATAGCATGTTGTTGGATCTACTAAGTTTTGGTTCACAGAACAAAGTTGAGCAAGCATACAGCCTTTCATAAAATGTCTCAACCTCTGTAAAATTATGGCAGTACATGTTGGTGTTTCTCAATAACCATGCTATGACTTGTAAGCAAGAAATCTAACACAAACAATAAATTGAGCCAAAAACATAATTATGTATTCACATACCTAACCAACCACACTATACCTAACCTATCATACCTAACTTTCCACACCTAATCTACGATACCTATCTACCTACCATACCTAGAAAACTACAATATGTACCAACCATACTTAACCTACCACTAACTTACCATACCTACCATATCTACAAACCCATTTGCGATACCTACTTAGTTACTCTACCTACTTACCTGCCATACCTACTATACTTACCTATTATAATGACCAAGAATACCTACAGTGACTACTATTCCTACCTATTGCACATACCTACCATTCCCACCATCCTTAACCATTCTACCTACCATAACTAATATATCATACGTCCTATGCTAACTTATAATACCTACCTCACATACGTAACTTAACATACCAACCTGCTCTACCATTCTTACTCTACTTTACCTACCATACCTACTTACAAGACTTAAGGTATCGTACGTAAACTGCTTCCATTACCTAACAAACACATCTACCATCCTTATCCAACCTACATACCATATCTACATATTTACCATACCCACTTGCCTACAATATATATACTTACCATATGTAACATGCCATATCCACCATATCAATCTACCATCACCACCAAACATAATTGCCTACCATAATGACAATATATTTTACCTAGCATAATTTTCCTATCATTACTTATCTATCTTACCTAATCTACCCTACCTAACCTACCATAAACCTCCCTCCACCTCCGAAGTGTGTATATCTAATGTCTGCCCTGGGGATGCAGCCGGAATAGTGTATTAGCTTTTAACACAAGGGACTAACACAAGGTAATTCTAGTAGACTTTCAGGGGCACTACAGCCTGCATCAGGATAGTGCTCAATTCAGCAGGGGTAAGACATGAACATGTCAGTGCCTTTGCTTCTTTAAAAATAACAAGAACCTTTGGCTTTGACAATGGTTTTCTTCCACTTCTCAGTTAAAAGTGTACATGGTATGTAAACACTATCACAGTGATCAAGACTTCTGAACCACTCCCTCTCACTTTCTGCAAATGTCTCCAGAACCTGGACTTCAGCACTCCTTTGTGCAGGCCCGATACCCTTCTATGTTTGCTTACTATTTTAAATTTACATTTGTGCAGCTTTCCATAGTTTGCTTACCTTTTAATACAACTCTGCTTCATCTGTGTGTGCTCTGTTGCTAAATGTAGCTTACTCTCTCATTAGTCATCCCAGCTGGCACATCTCAGCCTACATGGTTGGCAAGCTCACCAACAACAGTAGAGCTCCACACACCAGCAGCCAGGACACCCTTAAAATGAAGCTCAAGTCAAATAACAACAAGCATTGGCAAAACCAAGCTGTCACACCTGAAAGTAAGTTCGAAGTGAGATGTATGTGAGCAGTGAGGAAAGCTATGGCTCAGAGAAATGGGGAACCTAGGGAAAAACACTAAGTAGTTGTAAAGTTGATGAAGAAGCTCACCTCCTCCTCCTGAACAGAGATTCACTTGAAAAGCCTGCAGAGAAGGATTTTGTTACATGGAGACTTACAGATTACCATAGTGGGCAAGAGTTTTAGTGTTGGTTTTCCCTTGTGACAAACCATAGATATACAGCTTTACTCAGCGAGAACCTGGCCCAAGATTATTACAGCACTTCCATGAGCAACAGTGTATGTTACATAAACTTATTTTTAGTCACATGGAGAGTCACTCAAATGCCTATAGTTGAACACACTTATAAAAACAAAACTGACAAATACACTCTGGTTGATATCTTTACCTTAAGATGGCACACTGTTGACTCAATCACTTCTGAAGAAGTCATGATCTGCTTGGATCCACAATGATCCACTTTACAAGTAACTCCGCCCACTGCAGTTCAGATGGCCAGGAGAGATTATGCCACACTCCTCTCGCATCTGATGGATCTTAGGAAAATGAAGGGCTCTGCCTGACCTTTTTAAGGAGCCACAATTGACTTGAAACAAGCTCCAGACCCATTCCGAACTCCCTTAAAACACCAAATTCAGCACTTTTTGGCAGCTATAGAAGAAAGCTGTTTAGCCGTCTGTTTATATGAATTAAGCATTGCTATTCAATATTCTCCGTTTGCTTACAGTAGGGAGTGACACTTCCATGATCTGCCCCAAAACAAAAATGTTGTTTTATTACAAGTTTGTGTTTTGAAACATGCTTTCGGCAAATGTTAATTGCAACTTTTAAACAGCTGCAGCAGAGGTGGGGTCAGGTAGAAAGGGGTATTAGGCTGCGCCCAACAAATGCTCTGATTGGTAAGCCACACTTTTTAAACCAGTATCATTTTAACTTGTTGCTTACTAATTATTGTAATTTTACCAGTAACAGGCATTTTATTGTCCTTGACACTGCGCTCGCATACACACTCCTGCGTATCACAGATTCTTTTGCAATGCTTAATTTGAGCCAGTGGTTTCCAGTGCTCGGCACTGGCAACTAATTGAAAGCCCCAGCATGAATGACAGTCTGCCACATGGTGGCACAATTTGCCTAATTTAGAGATGAGCATGACTATAAATTCAATGTGGGGAGCCTGAAAAGTCTGAATTGTCACATTTGTAGGAGTGTGATGGTTAGTAGTTGTGTTTGTACTGTCATTGGCAGCACTGGTGGGGCAATGGGTATTGCAAGCTGTAGAGGCCTCCTGACAATGCCTTGGCACTTATTGTTTTACAAATTAAGCACTGCTCTTGTTGTCTGGCCTGTTCCAGTGCGTTGATTAGACTGAAGTATTGTCCCTATGCGGCATTTGTACATGTACACTCCCCACTTACTGACAGTCCTTCCCGCTCACCTTCCCCTTCACGTTGCCTCCCTCCCTCATTAAGAAATTGGTCTAGAGAGAGCTCAGAGTTGAATGTGTTGCTTGTTCCCTGAATTTAGGAGCTTAAGCAGTCAATGGTACACTGAGTGCTGCAGAACCTGCCTTTTGTAATGCCCTCCACCCCCAAAAATGATATTCAACATGCACAGTTTGTGGGTAAAGAAAAACCTTCGATCAATGCATTCTGCCCTGCAGAGAGATGATCAGAAATGCTGAAGCTGGTGGTTGTTAAAAAGGAGTAGTGATCCTGGTTAAAGAACAGGTGTGGGAAGCAGATAGGCCATTGGAAACAATCATTGATGGCATTTATTCATGCATCATCCAATTCCTTTTAATGTTTCCCAATTTGCTACTTGTGAGTTGACGTGGTTAATTCTTCCCTGCCTACTAGCTTATCCTTTAGACGGTGTTTGATTTGCCCATCCACTTGTATTAATTTAAAACAAACAGCAGATCTTTCCTAATCAGATTTCTCCTTGAGAATCGCTGAGGTCTATGAGTACTCATTAACACACCTTGTAGGCAGAAAAGTGCATCATGATGCATTCCAAGAAAGACAGGTGCATTCAAAAATATTTAAAGGCATGGACAAGTGGGGCAACTGTTCATGGTTCCCATCTTCAAAGAGGCCCTCTGTGGAAGTGAATTGTGTCTCTGTTTGACCTCTGTGTGTCCTATTTCTCCTTATAAACCTCTGCTCCTCTGTGTCTACCTCTAGCTCTGACTTTCATTCTACTCTGTGTCATTTTAAGATTTTTTGGGATCCCAAGCAAGGCATATTTCAACTGTTTTTGTGTGACCCTCCTAAGGTTTAACATATAATTTAGTAATGTTTGGCATCATGCTGACTTAAATTGGCAGTAAATGGGTAATATAATTACAATTTGGTCTGTACTGGCCCACCAAAGATGTCTTAAACTTCTTAAAACAACACTTGGTATATTTAGCCATTTAATGTTAGATTATGGATGGTTGCCTAGAGGCAGCGATTTCTTGGTAGATCTGGTTATGCATGTACCACACCCTACGCATTTATCCCAAGCCCATGGTCTTGTACTGTCAGGGTTCAACATGTCACAAAACTCTAGTTCTGCAAGAACTTTCCCATTCAGTCTGGGGTTTGCTAAACTCTATCTCACCCTATCCCTTAACCATTTAGATGTGTGTGCGAAGGCCAGCAGCAGCTGCAGGAGTTCACAGTCCTAACCTAGGTGAAGAATGTAAAAACAAAACATTGTAGCAAAAATGTGTTTAGAGCTGCCAAATATAAGATTTTGGAACAAGGTTCAAAAAACCCTGCTGTGCTCAGCTCAACATCATGGCAAATGAGCATTTATTCACCTTGTGACTGGAAAAAAAAGTGTGACAGTCTGGCACTCTAATGCCCTCAGGACAAGTTCTAGATTAATGAAATCACAACAAAATAAACAAAAAAAGGGAGTACATCTACAATGAAGGGGGAAGTGGAGGGTGCAGTGAGAGAGAAAATTGCAAGTGAGGTCACAAAAATGGATAAAGTCCAGCTAAAAAATACCTATAACTAGCTTATACACATAGGGTCTGATTATGACCTTAGCGGAGGGGATTACCCCGTCCCAAATGTAACGGGTATCCCGCCCACCTTATTACAAGTTTCATTACATTTTGTGGAACTTGTAATACAGCGGACGGGATATCCATCACATTTGGGACAGAGTAATCCCTTCCGCCAAGGTCGTAATCAGGCCCATAGTGTTAGAAAAATGAAAAGGCCTAGGCTAACACCAGACCTAAAAAAGCTCATCTGTCTAGCAGTAGCTAATTGTCTCTTGTCTTTGCTAATGCGTTTTTGTAATGTTTTTGTAAATCTTTCTTACAAATAGATTCAGAGGGTTGAAAAGGTAAATAGAGAAGCTTACAAAGACAGCTAAAGAGGTTGTATAAATAGATAGTGTTGCATAGATAGATAGATAGATAGATAGATAGATAGATAGATAGATAGATAGATAGATAGATAGATAGATAGATAGATTACGAAAATTAAATAATTGACCCAGGTTCTGTTAGTAAAAAGTTAAATGTCTATATAAGCAGGACATACAAGAGCACTGTAACCAAATCAGAAAGCCTTACACGCAGGACATGCATTGTAAATTGGCATATAAGTATAATTGTAGTCCTCAATTAAAATGCATACCAGCATGACACACAGGAGTGCAGTTATACATGTATCTACTTGCCTGCATACTGTAGAGAAGATAGCTTTATAAAGAACATTTTTAAATGGACAAAATCTGGTATCCTGTGAAATAGCACCCGATAAACAAAGGCCACTCCAAAATAAATTTACAACAGCATTAGCAGGAGATTGGAACTGACAAAGTGGGAATGCACTGTGCTATCACATCAGGCTACAAAGACGAAAGGAAACACTATAACAACAATAAAGTAAAAACAAAAACTCGCACTGAAGGGAACTACCTTGTCTGTGGATATTCTCCTTGTGGAAGACCAAAATGCAGTCCCTCATAGTAAACTCAGACAGTCACTGAAATAGGCTGACCCACTGTCCCATGCTGTATGTTGTAGTGGGTGGAAGCAAAATGTGAATGACACAACAACAGACCAATGGATGATGACATCTGGCTGAAAGTCCCTTTAAATAAGTGTATCATATGTATATTTTAGTAAAAATGCCTTTGCTAATAAATATAGGCTAGGGAGGCGAGAAAGAATAGCAGCATGCATAGAATGATGGAAATGCACTCTCAAGGAGATAAGAGTTCAATTACATCAGCAATGGAAGACTAGAGCATTGGCAAACGTAAAAGGGTTATGCTTCAGAGAAGGAACAAACGGAGTAGAAAGGAAACCTATTGGTAGAATGCAATGAACTGAGATTGGCAGGAAATCCATCTAATCACAAACAAGCATTGACTCTGTAGGGTATCGTATACAGTGCTGTCTGCTGCAGATGTCTGGAGTTGTCTGTAGTGAGACCGCAAAAACAAGACCACAAGACTGACCCATTTATGCCTTAGGGATCTGGAACTCTCCAGCTATGCATGAAGTACCTCAAATAACATCCACTTATCATGATCTGGGCCACCTAAATCCTGCTCTAAAATATAAAAGAGCTGAAAACACACCACTTTAATGCAAAGTACATCACAAAGCAGTAACAGTCCCCTTTTGTTCTCAGAACCCAGCTTGTTGGCTTTATCTTTGCCTTTGACCTTGTACAGCACCCCACTATCTTTTGGCTATCTTTAGTGAATATAAATATCACATGTACACATAGGCCCTCATTATGACATTGGTATATATCCCGCTTACCGCTGCGGTGATGGCTGCTAACATACCTTCGCGGAGGCGAACATCCGTTGGCCATATTATGACACACATACAATAAACCGACAGAATACTGCCACAAACACATATCCTTCAGAACAAAGGTTAGTGGTAAGCTGTTGATACGAACACCTATACAGTTACGCCAACAAAACAATGCCTTCCACATTATGACGCACGAATCACCACAGCAGACAATCTACTGTGGTAAACCATTGGCGGTACACACTGGTGCAGTCAGAATGGCCACCCAAATATATAACAACACAACATTGGCCAAAACTAAAATCACACACCTGACACTGATACACACACCACACACACCAACCCACAGCACTATAAAACACACACCCACATTACCCACAACCCTTTACGAACACGAAAAATAGCTAAGAGATAGCCACGCAAATCAAAGACACAACTACACACACACCACAAACACCTATCCATCTGTCACGCACCCCACACCCACCACATTACTCAACACCCACTGCACAACACACACCACACAACACCCATGTCCCCATGACACTCCTGTTTCACAGATGAGGAGTTGCGAGTCATGGTGGAGGAAATAGTTAGGATAGAGCCACAGCTGTTTGGAGCATAGGTAAAGCAAATCTCCATCGCCAGGAAGATGGAGCTATGGCGGAGAATCATTAACAGCGTGAACGCCGTGGGACAGCATCCAAGAACAAGGGACGGCAACAGGAAGAGGTGGAACGACCTATGGGGGAAAGTACGTTCCATGGCAGCAAGGCACCAGCTCGCTATCCAGAGAACTGGCGGTGGACCTCCACCTCCTCCCCCACAGCTGACAGCATGGGAGGAGCAAGTCTTGGCAATACTGCATCCTAAGGGGCTCACTGGAGTTGCCAGAGGACTGCACACTGGGGAGTTAATATTTACTACCTATCCCTCGACTACCCCTCACCCTGACACCCATCACTCCACTCCATCCCACACAGTGCCCCACCACAATTGACTAACCTGAATGCCAAGCCCTGCATGCCATACACACTGCATAAACATCCCTCCCAGCCCTGCATGTACACCCACCACCAATGCATGCACAGCATGGAGAACTAACAATCCCACAAGACATCACCATACACAAACAAAGGTGGCAGGGCAACAACAATGATATAGGGGAAGCTAGGGATGTAGAAAATGTCACAGTCATGTAGCATAATACACCATGTACATCCCCTTCGGTGCCTCCGCCAATCTCAGCGGTGAGGAGGTGCCACAGCTGCCCAGTCCCCCATCAGAAGATGCCCGCAGTGATGACAGTAACTCCGGACTTCTGGATCTGGATGAACTTCCTGGCCCATTAGGGACCACTTGTCAGTCTGCTACCCCAGCCCACACCCACTTCACCACAGAGCCTCCCCCCTCAGTATCCAACACCACTGCAGCCACCCAACGTCCCCACACCTCCGTCCCCAGGACACGTCAATCAGCAGTGTACCCACCTGTACAGGGACCCCAGTCCACACCTCACAGCCAAGACAATCAGGGTCCTGGGGTCAGTGGCAGTGGGCACACCGTTCAGGCGACACAGGCACAGGGGGACAAGGACACGGAGGACAGCTGTGCACCAGGGGGAGGACAGCCCAGGGAATCGACTGTCCAGGTGGCACTCACCAATGTCCTGGGGGCTTACCAACAATCCCAGGACAAGGTGGGTCAGATGTTAAACATCATGCAGGAGAACCAGCGGCTGCAGGAGGAACACCACCAGCAGATCAGGGAGGACTTGCTGGCCCTCAACACCACCATGTCTCCATAGCAGGGGAGCTGAGTGATATGGCCAACATCATGAGGGACTACACAGCACACCAGTGGGCCCCTTCAAATAGCCAGTCAACTGAACAGCCCTCCACTTCTGCTGCAGCTAGTGGACAGGTGGCCCTGCCACAGGACCCACTGGCCACCAGCACCCCCCGCAGAAGGTGAAACATCCCAAAAACATTCCCTGTGATGCAGACAGACACCAGAGACACTTGCCAAGACCACCACCAGGAAATGAGCCCCTCCTGAATGTCCCCCTTGTGTTCCACTCTGTCACCTTGTCCACTTTGAATTACCATTGCTCCCCTTTCTATGTACCCTTGGACACTGGACCTGTGCTACAAACAGACTGGACCAATACCCTGGACTTACCTCTATCATCACCCCATTCTATTGCACTAGTACTTCTCTTTTTACACTACAATTAATACCATTGAACACAACTTGAGTGATAGTGCTTTATGTGATGAAATGTGCAATAATATTAACAGTTTCATCTTGTGCAATTGCCCTGAACCTTGTGATTGCATACACATAATGGCCTGTAACTGTCTGTAGTCATCCCACCAGTACACAGTTGTAACCACACCAACATCTGCAAAATGAGAAGGCATAGGTGACAGTCAGTTGAGATGGTAAGGCAGTGACTGCCATCATTCTACAGCCACACTGAAAAGATAAATAATCAGAGAAATGGTCAGTTCCACAGTCTTACCTGTGTGTTATTGGAACTACTACCGCATGACTGATGTCCTGTTGTCCACATCCTGATCCTCTGCCTCCTCATCCTCACTGTCCTGAGGGTCCACTGCTGCCAGAGAAGCATTTTCACCCTCCTCTTCCTGCAGATAGGTCCTGTCGTCTGATGGCCAGGTTGTGCAACATGCAGCATACAACAACTATCTGGCAGACCTTCCCAGGGGAGTAGCAGAGGGATCCACCTGTCAGATGGAGGCATCTGAACCTGGCCTTCAGGAGGCCGAAGGTCCGCTCAATTATTCTCCTGGTTCACCCTTGAGCATCATTACACCTATTCTCAGCCCCTGTCCTGGCATTCCTTATAGGGGTCAAGAGCCACAACAAGTTTGGGTAGCCAGAGTCACCTGCAAGAATTGAGGAACAAACATTAGCCTTGCACAGTGGTATGGGGGATGACTCCTGAAGGCATGCACTGACATGCATTGGGTGGGGACTCAGGCTCACCTATTAGCCACACCCTGTGCTTCTGTAGATGTGCCATCACATTTGGCATGCTGCCTTTCCTCAAAACAAAGGCGTTATGCACTGACCCAGGACACTTGGCAGTGACATGGGAGATGTACTGGTCAGCCAGGCACACCATTTGCACATTGAGTGAGTGGAAACTCTTCCGATTCCTGAACACCTGTTCATTGTGCCGGGGGGGAGAAATGCTATATGTGTTCTGTCAGAGGCCCCAATAATATCTGGAATATGTCCCATTGCATATAATCTAGCCTTCACAATGGCCAAATCTTCCACTTGGGGAAAGCGGTGTAGCTGCACATGTGTTTGAGCAAGGCAGACAAAACCCTAGCCAGAACTATTGAGAACATTGGCTGTGACATTCCTGCTGCCAAGCCCACTGCCACTTGGAAAGAGCCAGTTGCCAGGAAATGGAGCACAGATACAACCTGCACAAGAGGGGGGGATCCTAGTGGGATGACGGATAGCAGATATTAGATCAGGCTCCACTTGAGCACACAGCTCTGTGATTGTGGCCCTGTCCAGTCTATAGGTGAGTATTATGTGCCTGTCCTCCAGTGTAACCAAGTCCACAAGGGCTTTGTACACAGGGGCTTGCCTCCTCCTCCTATTCCTCCACAGTGGTAGGTACCTAAGGGACACAAGAGTGAGAAGGGAGTGGCAAACTGAACAATGGAACCACCACCTCAGGGTACATTGAGGTATATTTAATTGGACTATGTAAATGGCAATGTATATATAATTGACAGCAATGATGCAGTTTTCAATTTCAGAATGTTGACCAGCACAATAAAATGGCGACCGCCTGCCCTGTATGTAGGGACAGTTGGAAGTGATGTAACTCCGCCGGCGTTGGGCGTCATGGTGGAAGGCGGTCTTGCACTGCCATGCTATTCTTCATTGGCTTTCATGGGGCTCTATGGAGTACAGTGTCCAATGAGGATCACCAGCGGCGGTGACGGTGCCATTTTCTGTCTATGGCTTCACTTGATTCCTGACTTTCCACAGGACAACACATCCACTGCGTGGGCTGCTGTGACCTGAGTTTGGAACCTGCCATGGCCCATTTGACAGGGGAAAGGGCCTCAGCCTTCACTCCAGAGGAGTTGGAGCACCTGGTGGATGGGGTCCTACCCCTGCATGGACAACTGTATGGGCCTCCAGACCAACAGGTGAGTACATCATGGGGACAATGCATGCAACAAGGTTGCATGGAGATGTGTGTGTGCTGGCAGTGTGTAATTTGGTTGGGGGGTATGGGGATGGTAGTGTACATGCAGGGCTCCAGGTGTTGTGTGTGCCATTTGAGGGGAAATGGTATTTGTGGGCCATACTTGTGACGGGCTGGATTGTATGGTTAATGGTGTCCTCCTGTCTGTATTTCCTTGGAAGGTCAGCGCCCATCAGAAGAAGGGATTGGGGCGTGCCATTGCTAAGGACGTGCGGACGCTAGGGGTCTATAGCAGGTGGAGCACCCACTGCAGGAAACGCTGGGAGGACCTGAGACGCTGGGCCCGGAAGACTGCGGAGGCCCAGCTAGGGATGGCCTCCCAACGAGGGAGGCCTGCCCTTTGGAACCTGACCCCACTGATGGTCTGCATGCTGGTGGTGGCCTACCCAGAGCTGGATGGGCGCTTGTGAGCAGCACAACAGCCACTAGGGGGTGAGCACAGTGTGTGTGCAACAACTGTCTTTGTTGCCTGGCATGGGATACAGGTGGTGGGTTTCAGTTAGTGGGTGCCCCTTAATGCAAGCCCAGACATTGCTGCATGGTCCAGCTCAGGGTAAATGGGTGAGGCGCAAAATCTTGTTAACTAGCTAGGTGGCATTGCATGTCAGACAGGGCTTAGTAGGTCCCAGGAGGGGTGCAGATGGTGGTGGTTGGCTCTCCTCTTGCTGTGGTACCTAGCCAATGGAATGCTGGTGCGGTGCATAGTGCTTAATCTTGATCCCTGTGTGTGATGGTAATGTGTATGCCATCTGTGGTGTTGGTGCTGTAATTGACCCAGTGCTCCCTTTCTCTAGCTCCCCCCTATTTTCTTCTGTCATCCTGTCCATGTGTGCATTAGCATCATCTGGGGGAGGAGCAGGGGCTCCGGCTACTGAGGGAGCCGCAGCCCATGGGACCCAGCAGGCAGAGTCCACTGACGCTGAAGGGTCCAGTGGGACGGAGGGTGAGGGGAGCACTACGGCGGGGACAGGAGGTGACAACACTGACTCTGATTCTTCCTCCAATGGAAGCTCCCTGGTGGTGGTGGACACCTCTGGAACCACCCCAGCTACAGGTAAAGCTGCCACCCCCATACCAGCATTGCCCTCCCAGTAGCCCCCACTGAGTTTACCATGCCCACTCACCCACAAGGGTGGGCATCTCCTTTACCCCGGTACATCAGGCCTTGCCCCAATCAGCCCTGCTGCCCTCAGTGAGGAGGCTATTGACCTACTGAGATCCATCTCTGTAGGGCAGTCAACCATAGTGAATGCCATCCAGGGGCTGGCTTCCCAGATGCAGCAATGCAATTGCCTACCTGAAGGGCATCCACAGTGGGTTGGTGGCCCTACAGAGATAGTTTCAGGCTCTGGCCTCCTCTCTGATGGCAGCCAGTGTTCCTGGTCCTACCGTCCCCCCTCCAAGTCCCAGTCTCCTCAACCCCAAGCCATTCCATGCACACATACAGACAAACATGCACACAAAACATCACACAAGAGTGGCACAGACAAACACAGGCAGCACACTTAATGCCACAAGCACTCACACAAACAACAGACAGTTGCACACACAACAACTTCCACTGCCTCCACTGTCTCCCCCTCCTTCTCCTCCCTAACGGTCACATCTGCACTCATACCTGCATGCACTGCATCAACAGCCACCACCACCACCATCACCACATCATGCAGCACACACCTCACTTTCAGACACCTCCACAACATCCATCCACACGTCCTGTTTGTCCTGTCCCACCCTGTCTGCCCCCCCTAAGATACACAAACGCTCACACTCAGACACCCAACAGCCATCCACCTCATACATGTGCACTGTCCATGCACCTGCACTCAAGTCCAGCAGATGTACAACTCCTACAGCCACTCCCTCCACCTCTACTCCTATTCTTCCTCCCACATCCCTCCCCAACATCCCTAAGAAGTTTTTCCTTCCCCAACTTGACCTCTTCCCTCTTCTTCCATCCCCCGTCCTGCCCGTAAGAGCAGGGTCCCAATGACCCAGCCCAGCACCTCAGCCAAACAATCTGCCACTGCTCCCACCAAAAAATCAGCTTCTGGCACAAAGGGGCCCCTGAGTGTGACAACAGCCACTCCTAGTAAGTGCACACCTCTGTCTCAGAAAGGGAGGACTAGGGTGGCGAAACCCAGGGGACAGAGGACGGGGTCAGTGGAGGCACCTCCTAGACCTGAAGGCAAGGACACCAGTCACATGTCAAAGGGCAAGGGGACCTTCACAAGAGGGAACACATGGATACCCCTCCCATCAGGCAATGATCCCCCTCCATCACCAAAGAAAGCCAAGGTTCCCCTTCCACCACCAAAGAAAGCCAAGGAGCCCCCTGCACCACCAAAGAAAGCCAAGGAGCCCCCTCCACCAGCAGTGGGAAAGGAGCCCTCTCCACCAGCAGAAGTACCCAAGGAGCTCCCTCCACCAGGGGCACCCAAGGAGCCCCCTCCACCAGCAGAGGGCAAGGAGCTGTCCAAGATCTGTGGAGAAGAGTTCCAGTCCTGGAAAGGCTGACTTAGCCATTTATCTTTTTGACTGGTCCCATTTAACAAATTTGCCTGAAACTTTGCAAAGTTTTTATCTCTCTACCTTTAATCCTGAAGGGGGTAATGCTGATTAGTCAAAGGATACAGAAGGCGCAATTTTGAGGAACGGTCCCAAAATGTATTTACTGCTTAAATTCTGGTAAGGAAGATATTGGCAAGGTTTTTTTTAGACTGGCGTACATCTAGTCACAGTTTTGTGTACAGCAGCCAAAGTGGCTCAGTGAGTTAAGCACTTGCTGCTGACATCTGGTCAGTAGCAGGCCATTAATTTGAGTTCTTCAGCACCAACTTTCCCGTTCGTGCTTCTGATGTTAATATAATGAATACCATTAAATCGGGTTACTGTAGACGGGTCGCGGAGACCGCGCCTTACTTACCCCGAATCCGCCATTACTCGGCAGGCTTCCCAGAGACAACGTTGCGTTCCCCTGGCAACGAGGGGACGCCACGCCGTAACAGCTACGACGACTTCCGGGTTCCGGCGGGAGGAAAGAAAAAGGACGATGATCCTGGAGGAAAGGAGAACGCGACGGAGAAGCAGAACGAGACGGAGAGAACGCCGACCGGGAGAACAAAGTCACCAGCAGCCCCATCGAGGAAGCAGGAAGCAGACCGCAGAAGAAGTGAAGAAACGCGGGAAACGGCGAAAGGAGAGACGCCGGAGACGCGGGAATGCCGCCACGACCCCAGAGGGTCGTGGATTAACAAGGTACGGTCCCTCCTAAGGACAGGAGGGTTACGGGGAATCACGGGCACTGGGGAAAGGCATCAGGGAGGCGGGAGGAAGGACGGGGAGGGTGAATAAGTCACAAGGGAAAGGGAAGGAAGGGAACCAGGCACTGTACGAACACCAGGAGCCCTAAACCCCACCTCTGACCACCCCCTCACGGACCTACCCTGCTTGCTACCCTTTCCCTCACGAGCACAATAAACAACCCGTTCCCACAGAAGGACTTACCTGTTCCTTTCTTTTCTCTTCATGCCGGAACCCGAGAGAGACGCCCACCTCCTTTACAACCGGGATACACCAGAGGGAGAGGAAACCTAAGAAAGAGAGAAAGAAAGAAATTGAGAAGAGCCGAAACCCTGAAGTTACCAAATATCTATAAACATTGAAAAAGTGAATATCTTGTGAATAAAACAAGAGAATAAAACTTCAAGCCTAAAACGCCTATACCCCTTTTCTGACTCTCCTTGATCCGCTTGAATAGCAGCCTACCACAGTTACATTAATATCTAAAATGTACTTAGAGTTATTTTGGATGCTGCATTTATGAGCAGGAACTAGATGTGTGCTTGACCATAAACTATGAATCAATCAATCAGTGTTTTCAAAGCGCAGCTACTCACCTGTTAGGGTCTCAAGGTGCTGGGGGATGGGAGTGTATATACAGGTCAGGTGGTTTAGAATAGCTATGTCTTCAGTTCCTTCGTGGAGCTGAGGAGGGAGGTGGTTTGCGTGATGTAGATGGGTAGGGTGTTCCAGGCGGTGGCTGTGAGGTAGGAGAAGGAGCGTCCTCCTGTTCTGGTTTTCCTGATGTGGGGTACTTCTGCGAGAGAGAAATGGGCTGAGCGTAGGGCCCTGTGGGGTACGTGGAAGTTGAGTTACTTGTTCAGGTAGGCTGGTCCGGTTTTGTGGAGGGCTTGTGTGCATGGGTGAGGATCTTGAAAATTATTCTTTTCTCTATGGGGAGCAAGTGAAGTGTACGTGTATATGAATCTGAGGTGGCTTCAAGGTCAAGTTTTGGCATTACTTGCTCATTCATTTTGTGATGCTGTATGGCATTCTTTAAGCTAAAGGAATCCTAAATGCTTATGGGGCATGAGTGCACTGCTGAAAGGGGGACTTGGTACAAGGCACATTCTAAGATTATGATTACTAAGTAGAGGTTTCAGCACATTAAGGCACATTCTAAGATTATGACTACTAAGAAGAGGTTTAGGTCATCTACTTTTGATACAAGTAGTTCACTTTGACCTGTAGACAATGTCCCCAGAGCATAGCCTGTATCTGTTCCCTGCAGCTCTGCAGACGGCATGGCCACATGTCATTGCATGTGCCCGTCACCCATTGATAATGACTACAGGCAATCCCCTGATGTTGCTGCAGGTAGAGATGCTTTAGTATAAACCCATGGAATCCACTGACAAAAGTTTAATTAATGACTGTTACGTTTCTGGGCAATGTTCACATATTAACATACTTCTTTATAAATATTTATTTTTAGTTTTAGGAAAAAAATCTAAGATAAAATGACTTTACAGTTACCTTCTTAAACCTAAAACTATGAAATTCCTTTTTATACTTAGTATTACCAACATTCATAGAGATAGTTTTAGGTCACTTCCTGCCTCGTGCACCCCCAGGGTCCGCATGGTATGGCTGTAGGTCATACCTTGTTGTACTACAAGAAGGCAAGACAACAGGAATAGCCATTGATTTGTGCCCTTTGGCTCTGCAGGTGTCGGGAGTGGTCAGAGTGCAACAGTGACAGCTATTCTCTTTTTGTACTGTCCACAGGCCCTCTGGACATGGTCAAAGGCCAGGCACTTCCATGTACTGTTGGCAATTGAAGCAGGTGCATGTTATGGCTGAATGCTATTCCCTTGGTATGGTTACCTGTATCCCTCGCCTGAAGAGTACCATGCATGTTCTGCACACAGAAGTGAAAGTATATCATTACAAAACCTAGAACATTTGTTGAAGTACCTCTTGTTGAGTGATGTTAGTGTATGCTACTGATAAGATAAAAAAAATCTTGTGTCGCACCTTAAGCAACTATACACACAACATCATTTGTAATACCACATATTGGAGTATCAACTAAATCACTGGTGACATAACATATGACATCTCCAATTACATCACCAGAGATGCTGATCATGTCCCGTGAACATAATATAAAAGGCATGGTCATACATTTCCTATTGTCTGTTCTTTTCCCTTTATGTAGTGCATGTAGGAGAGGGTCAACGTTTGTGCCATGTGTGTACAAAATATAAGGAATAGCACAGATTATGATATATATGTCACATGCCCCAGTGGGTACCATTCATAGAATATAACCAAAGTACATCTTCTGTAAGCACTGCCTTTGGAAGCATCTTGTGCCCTTATATGTCACAGGCAGAGCGCATTGCTTGAGGACATGCGCTGCAATGTACATATAGGAGTGGCCTACTTGCCCTATTTCTCTGCATGGATTGGACTGATCGTGTGGTCGAAAGCCACGTCCTATGGGCACTAGGTATAGAGCAAATACAACTTTTTATCCATTTTGCTATAATGTCTGTCTGGAGTAACCATCATGTCATTTATGATAACAAATGTTATGTCATCAGTGATGTCATTACTGATGTTATCTAGGATGTCATGATCGAGTTCTGGCACAGCTAACCATAACTCCTTATTATTGCAATGCGTATACATCTATATCTATATATATATATATATATATATATATATATATATATATATATATATCTCCACATATATTTACTGAAAAAAAGGTTACACAAACGTTATAGTTAGGCCTGCATCGCATTCGTACCAAACCAAAGAAATTCAGCAGTTACAGCTACCTCAGCTAACTATAACTTGTACCCCCGTAATGCACTGCTTATTATATATGACATTACTCATGACATGGTCAGTGGCATCACTCATGACATCTCAAATGACATCACTGATGACATCTCAAATGAAATGACTGATGAAATGAAAGGTAAGATCATCACATGAGTTTGATTCTTTCATAAAAGTTACTGAGTGTTAAAAATGTATGCTAAGGTAAGTGACTGTGAGAGTGTGTAAGTGTTGTGTAAAAAAGTGAGTGGTGATTTGACAGACAGTGTAAATCAGTGAGTGGTTGTATGAGTTTAAGTTTCAGTAAGCAAGTTGCTGGGTTCGTGTGTATATAAATAAGTGAGTAGCTTCTGTGATTATCTGCACGGGTGAGTGAATGGCTGTGTAAGTTTCTGTACTAGTGAAAACCAGGATGAGTGAGTGGCTGTATGAGTGACTGAGCTGATGTTTGAGATGCTAAAAGTGGAGAATGAGAGGTTGATTAACTTGATAAATAAGTGATTTAACAGGTACACAAGTGTATCTCTGGATGACTGGTTGAGAACATGACTTAGTATATGGATGAATGTATGGTTGTGTCACTGCTTTTATGTATCAGTGAGTGGAAGTCTGGGTGCGTGCATAAACAATTGGATGGCTGAGTTTCTGACTCTGTGAGTGAATAAGTTATTCTGAGACATGTTCTGTGACAGAGTAAGTGCTTGTGTTACTAACTATATAGTTCAGTGAGTACATGTGTAGGTATATGTATACAGTGATGATTAGATGTATGATTAACTGTATGGGTGACTGAGCCGATGTGTCAATGACTGTATGGGTGTGTGAGTAGTTGTATGAGTAGCTGTATCCATGATTTATTTGGTGTCTACATGAATATATGGGAATATCAGTGGGTGTGTAAGTGCCTCTATCTCTGTTTCCCCGGATGTATGAGTTGCTGCAGTTGTTTGTTAGTAGGCGTAAGAGTGGTGAATATATGAGTTATTAGTTGTGTTAATAGCTGTATCAGTGAGTTGCCATGTGAGTGTCTTTATTATACAGTGAGTAGGCGTGTGAGTGTTTGTATGGGTCTTTGAGTGGGGTTATAAGTTATTTTGAGGGAGTCAGAGTGTGGGAAGTTATTTGAGTTGTAAGTGGGTTCGTGTGTGTTGTTCTGTAGATGATGTTATCAGTGATGTCATCAGTCATGGCATTTGAGATGTCATCTGTGATGTAATTTAAGATGTCAACAGAGTTGACACTGACCATGTCATGAGTGATATCATATGTGAGGTAATAAGCAGTGCATTACAGGGGCGAACGTTATCTCAAGCCGAGGTAACTATAACTGCTGAATTTCTTTGGTTTGGTACGAATGAGATGCCAACCTAATTATAACGTTCGTGTAACCTTTGATTATTTCAGTGAATTTCTAAGGTTTTTTTTAATTATATTTCCTAACTGTAATGTCCTTTTAACCTTTGTTTTTTTAAGTGAATTTGTATGGTTTTATATTAGATTTTGTAAATATAATGTTCTTGTAACCTTTTATTTTTTAAATGAGTTTCTAGGGTTTTTAAAAATTATGTTACCTAGGTATACCATTACCATAACCTTTCTTTTTTTGCACTGAATATTGAAGTTTTTCTTATAATTTTATTTTTGCAACTTATTCCATGTTTGTCACGTGTTTTTTTTAAGTAAATGTATTATCTATTTTTAAAATAAAGTAATATACTTACAGTAAAAAATGCAACTAAAATAAAGATTGTATGTACTTACTCAGCAGAATAGAAAGACCTTAACTATACCCAATATATTTCATCACCTGAAATATATTTCATTAATATCTGTATTTTTTTAAATTACATTTTTGGAGTTGCTTACCCCTCGCAAACATCCGTGACCAGTACTCGACTCTGGCATAATTTCAGTAGCATTAAAAAACATATATGCACTGTGTGTACACTTTTATTTTTTGAAGAAGTTCTCTAAAAAGTTTATTAATTTACTAGAAAACTTAATAAAACAAAGGTTGGTGGTGATGTAGTATAAAATTGAGAATTCCTGACTCCACTGTGTCTGTTAGCGGCACGTATTTCTGGAATCACGCTAGATACGCAACTCTGGTATATTTTAAAAAAACTTTCAAATACTGTATTAGAGAGTTCTAAAGTAAAATTTACATAAGGAGGTTTATTACTAAACCTCAAAATTGTAATAGATAACAAAAATATTCAGTTCTAAATTTGTTTTAACATATTTTACGGCATCGTGACCCCCCACGCGACAGAGGCACGTAGGGAATGTGCACCCCATGTGACCAAAAAAAATTTTTTGTGATAGGTGGAACACCTTTTCATCAAAAATATGTGAAGGTCCCACCTCCTTTATACATCATTTTAGTTCTGGCAGCACATGTATTCAGTTACACTAGAAGAGTTGGTAGAGGATATTCACAGAAATAACGGCAGCTGCTCCTAGTAATCTTATTGAGGAAGAGGAAAACATCATGGAGGAAGAAGGAGAAGTGGAAGTACCTCCCAGAAAGACAGACCAAGCATAGTTTGGGCCTTTTTCAGTATTCCTAAAGGACAGAAAAAAGTAAATGCAAGGGAAGTCAAATGCAACATCTGCCAAAAAGTACTTTCTAGGGGGAGTGAACAAAAATATAGTTGTGGTACGAGTAGTATGTACAAACATCTCAGCACTACGCATACTACTCGTTTTGCAAGAGCTGAAATGGGAAGATTGGAAACCAAAGGAGGAACATTTTCTAGTAGCCTCGCAGGAACATCATTGAGTACTCCTCAAGTGTCCAGTGTACCACTAACAATTCCAGAGCTTGGAAAAGTAGGGTCTTTTTTGCCCTAAATGCAAGGCAATATTAACTGTGGGGGGCATGCTGTACGTAAGGTTGTGCACATCATAAATGCACACAAATGTTACCTTTTATTTGCACTTTTGAAATTTCATCGTCCCTGAGTTATTTTTCTTGCTGTTGCAAGTGATGTAATTTTTTATGTTACATCAAAAAATAAATAACAAAAAAAATCCAAAACTGTTTATAAAACATAAAAAACACTAAAAGATTCCCAAAAACACCAAAAAAGTTTCTTGTTATAACCATCTTTTTTTCTAAAAAGAAATGGATGATTGAGTGGCTGTATTAGTAGGTGTAGGAAAGAATGAATGGGTGCATAAGTGCCTGTATGGGTGTGTGACTGGGTATGTGAGTGGCAGTAGATGTGAGTGACTGGGTGCGTAAGTGACTGTATGGGTGAGTGACTGGTTACATAAGTGGCTGTGTGGATGAGTGACTGCATTTCTGACTGAGTGAATGGGTGAATGTCTGGGTGCATGAGTGTAAGTATCAGTGAGAGACTGAGGGCCTTGTTACAAGTTTGGTGGTCCCAGGACCACTATATTATGACCACAACGGTATTCCCAACAGAATACTGCCAAAGCACTGTCGGCACCGCCAGTGCAGTTTAGCCACCACAGATGACGGTAACCACCTGCAGTTCACGGGCACCACACACACACACACAAATGTCACAAACACACACAGGTACGCATGGAAACACCGCACTGGCCCACATTCACACACTACCACACAACACGTCACAAAAACAACACATCCTCATCAACTACAATCACTTGGCAGGGACACACAGGGGACACTACCCAGGGACACATCACACAGACTTTACAACCTCACACTAACATGCAAAACACACATACAAATACACAAAGAAACTACTTACCGATAAACCTACAAAGAACTCCATGTCCAACATTTCATGCACATAACGCTCACACACTCAATGCACACAAAGCAACACACCAACAAACACATCAGAACACTGACAACACACAATACCAACACAACTAATCCCTTCAACACACAAAGGTCCATTACACAACACATACCTGACCACTTTCAGATAAAAACACTAGACACAACCACACATACTGCACAAACAACACATGTAGCCCAAGCAGAAGACACACACATACATACACACAACTAGTGTCAGCCAGGAACAACTCCATTCTAGGGAAAGAAATGCATAACAAAGATGTAACCAGGAAACCAACCACTGGTTGGTTCAAGTAATTATTTTAAGTAAATATATGTATAAAAAAGGCCATAGGCCAGTCCACAATGCAGACATGCTGCATGCACACAGTGCACAGATGCGTGCCCCAAACTTGACTTCTGACTGGCATGTAACCTACACAGGAAGGGGCATCAATGAGGCAGCCGGGCACCTCAGGGGTTATCTGGGGTGGGTGAGGGGGTTTGGGTTTTGGAGGGGGGCCTTTGCGATCAGACTTATGAGGGGGGTTTGGGTCTGAACTTATGTTTAGGGGATGGTCATAGCAAAAGAGTTTGAGTGTGTAGGGAGAGAGAGTGGTTTTAAGAGGTGTTGCTGTGGATGTCTTGGGTGCATGTTTGTGCGAGGTATGCTTGTGGGTGGTAGGTATCTATTGGGTGGGTGAGTGTGGGTGTTTATTATGTGTCTTAGGAGGAGGGGGTGGAGGTGCTGGGAGATGCCGTGGTGGGTGGGTGAGTGTCTGTTGGGGTGGTGACTGCAGTTATGGTGGATGTCTGAGGGTGTGTTATGCTGTCTGTGGGTAAGATAGGTGTACTGGCTGGATCTGTGAATGTTGGTGTGGTGTCTGCAGGTGTCTCAGGTGTTGTGTCTGTGATGCTGTGGGTCGTAGGGGTGTCAGGGCAGGTTGTGACTGTTGATGTGTGTGCAGGATTATGCTGCTTGTGTGCTTGCCGGTGGTGTGTCTTGTGGGGCTTGTGTTTGTCTGAGCTACCCTTGGATGTTAAAGTGGATGCATGCTTGTCTGTCTGTGTGCTTTGGCTGGGTCGGGCAAGAGGGGTTTGGGATTGGGAAGAGGAAGGTGGAGGGGAGACGGAAGACAAAGAGTGACTGGCTGCCATCAGTGTGGAGGCCAGAACCTGAAAGATCTTTGTAGGCCAGCCAGAGCACCATGAATGCCTTCCAGGAACACATTGTTCAGTTATAACTGAGTTGCCAGTCGTCACTGGGTGGCAGTCACAATGTTCGACTGACCCACAGAGATCGACCTCAGGAGCTCAATAGCCTCTCCACTGAGGGCAGCAGAGGTGAAAGGGGCAGGGACAGAGGGGCCTGCAGCAAAGGAGATGCCCACCCACTTGGGTGAACGGGCACAGTGAACTGGGTGGGAAGCTACAGGGAGGGCAGTGGTATTAAGGGAGGTGGTGGACAGATATGGTGCTGGGGTGGTCCCAGATGGGTCTGCCACCACCAGGGAATGTCCACTGGAAGAAGATTCCAAAGATGAAGACATGTATCCTGTCTCCCCTGTGGCACTCCCCTCACCTTCTGGGCCACTGGGTCCCTGAGTGTTGTTGCTTTCAACACTCCAGGTTGCGTGGCCAGCAGCTTGCCCACTCAGCTGTGCCCCATCTCCTTCGTCTGCCGATGTTGATGCACAAAAAGAAAGAGAGAGAGGGTCATCACATTCTTCACACACATACATTACAACATGTACAACAGTAACAACAAATCTATGTCAACTAAAGCCCCATGTAGAAACCATTCAGAGCCTATATCATGTCACAAGACACTTCCAACATTCCATACGATCAGTCTCCCCCACAACATAAGCCAACCATCTGCCCACTACATCACCATCCCATCAATTCAGCTGTAACTCAAAAGCATCATGCACAAGATGGATTGGCTACATCTAAAATCTATCCCCATCCAGATCATCACTGTCCATCATTAAATCAGTCTAAGGAAATGCAGTTGACTGACAACACAATATCATGCCTACCCCTACTTCACACCTGCCCAGTCTATCACCAGTAGTCATGTTCCATAAAAGTAAACTCATCTCACTTGCCTAACTTATCATTCTGTACACAACTTACACAATGGCAAACACCTCAGATGAAGACACTACATATGGCATACCCATACAGTGTGCATCACAAAATGACATAGCATGTCATAGAAACATCAATCTAAACACTAGGAAAAGATTAATTAGGAGTATCTGGACCCACTTATCTAACTCATTGTCACATACACAACATTTCAATGTTCTGCTATAGGGGCCTACGTAGCACACAGGATACATCCAGAGACAACCAAAAGGAGCATAGTAACACCACAAATACAATAGACGCCAAACAATGTCATAAAGGTCTCATAGCATTCCATCATACATGCTGATTTGAAACCTCAACATGACACCATCTAAACACCTACATCACTAACAAGTGTCCAGACATGTGATTCCTATTGCAAAAACAACAAGTGATGGACGGAATGCTGAACATTGTCAAACACTCACCCCCAGTCATAGATCTGGGTTTAATCCATCATTCTTTTGCTCACCATGCCACCCCAGTTTGGACCTAGCCATATGCAAATCAGTCTTGACCCTGTTCCTCATGGGAACAGTCCAGACCGAACTGCCAAGCCAGGTCCTCACTGGACCGGAAACAAGCATCCTGGGACCGGTTTCGGGGTTTCACCCCTCATCAGCCAGGCTAGCTTGAATCCAGTGGCATGGGAAGCACAGGACCCACGTCTGGGCATACCCTTCCCACTTAGGGCGACAAAGCAAAAACAACAAGTGATGGACGGAATGCTGAACATTGTCAAACACTCACCCCCAGTCATAGATCTGGGTTTAATCCATCGTTCTTTTGCTCACCATGCCACCCCAGTTTGGACCCAGCCATATGCAAATCAGTCTTGACCCTGTTCCTCATGGGAACAGTCCAGACCGAACTGCCAAGCCAGGTCCTCACTGGACCGGAAACAAGCATCCTGGGACCGGTTTCGGGGTTTCACCCCTCATCAGCCAGGCTAGCTTGAATCCAGTGGCATGGGAAGCACGGGACCCACGTCTGGGCATACCCTTCCCACTTAGGGCGACAAAGCAAAAACAACAAGTGATGGACGGAATGCTGAACATTGTCACACACTCACCCCCAGTCATAGATCTGGGTTTAATCCATCGTTCTTTTGCTCACCATGCCACCCCAGTTTAGACCCAGCCATATGCAAATCAGTCTTGACCTGATTCAAGCTAGCCTGGCTGATGAGGGGTGAAACCCCGAAACCGGTCCCAGGATGCTTGTTTCCAGTCCAGGGAAGACCTGGCCTAGCAGTTCGGGCTGGACTGTTCCCATTGGGAACAGGGTCAAGACTGATTTGCATATGGCTGGGTCCAAAATGGAATGGCATGGGCAGCAAAAAAACGATGGATTAAACCCAGATCTGTGACTGGGGGTGAATGTTTGACAATGTTCAGCATTCCGTCCACACTTGTTGTTTTTGCATTTGTCGCCCTAAGTGGGAAGGGTATGCCCAGACGTGGGTCCCGTGCTTCCCATGACACTGGATTCAAGCTAGCCTGGCTGATGAGGGGTGAAACCCCGAAACCGGTCCCAGGATGCTTGTTTCCAGTCCAGGGAAGACCTGGCCTAGCAGTTCGGGCTGGACTGTTCCCATTGGGAACAGGGTCAAGACTGATTTGCATATGGCTGGGTCCAAAATGGAATGGCATGGGCAGCAAAAAAATGATGGATTAAACCCAGATCTGTGACTGGGGGTGAATGTTTGACAATGTTCAGCATTCCGTCCATCACTTGTTGTTTTTGCATGTGATTCCTATTACCTTACTCCAGAACTAACACTTACACAACTGATTACTAATGTAACCATGAAAGAAACATACACCTAGAGTCAAGTAAATGACAACATGTCACATAACACCAACATATGTATGTGAAATGGAACACCTGCTACACCATTAAGTCAGGCAGAGCCATTACCAAAACTGTCCAAGCAGCCTCAGATTAGCAAAGGTAAGCCTGGCAAAGAAGAGGTTTCAACATAAAATTAGTTATGAAGTATCAATTGACACATGATGTAGGCAGCAAATAGCATTTGTTGCACTCATATAGGTATGCTTTTGCCCTATGTAGCATGGACAATATACATGAGCCAAGGGATCAGCAGCCTAGCCACTTACCTTCTCAACACCAAATACGTTAGGATAAAATGGTATTTGTAAACATGTCAATGTAATGTCATGAAATGTCAATGTATTATTGTCACTATGAATTTGACAATGTAGGATGCTCACTCTGAATAAACTTCACATTTCCCAGTGTATCAATCTGACATGACAATGGGGACACCTCCTCATACCTCATAGGGACTGTAGTAAGTTGGCCATACCAAAAGCCTGATTGGGATGACAGCCTCTCATGAAGTGTCTAACTATTTCAGGACACAGGATTGCTTGGCCCTCTTACTCATCTGTCTGACCAAAAGTTGTATCTAGAGCTAGATCCAGTGGAATAGGAGTGGTCAGAGACCAAAGAGCTATACAGCTTACTATTTGGGTAAATGGACTTGGAAACACTGGGTGGGAAGGATGACACAGCAGGTCAAAAATATGTATGGCTGAGTAGAGTCACAGATATGACAGAGTCACATGTGCATCTCTACGTGCAGTCATACTATTTGGTTGACAAAAGTGATTAACATGTCCCATACACAATACAATGGTCCATTTGTGTTTGTATGTTGGCAACTGTAGTACCAAATCTTCCTAGTAGTCACCATACCTGTAGCACTTACCACATCATCACAGCAGCAATACTTAGACATCATACAATAAACTTTCACAGGGAAGTACATGTCAGTACTTACCTCCTTGTGGCTGCTGTGCTGCCTTCAAACGTCCATCCACCTCAGGGTAGGCCACCACCAAAATGTGGGCCATTAGGGGGGTCAAGGTCCAACTGGCACACCTCCCTCATTGGGAGGACATCCCCAGTTGGGCCTCTGTGGTCTTCCGGACCCAGCGTCTCAGGTCCTCCCACCACTTCCTACAGTGGGTGCTCTGGCGGCTGTGGACCCCCAGGGTCCTCACTTGCTTGGCGATGGCACAGCAAATTCCCTTCTTCTGATGGGCGTTGACCTGCATGGATGACACAGACAAAAAGAAAAAGTCATGTCCACATGCACCATACCAATAGCAGTGGAGGGTATAGCTTCCACCTCAGTGACAGCAAGTAGGCAAACTTTCCCATCCTCTCAACTCACACACATTTACAAATTATCATCTGCGTGCATCAACACTTTCACTACTTAACATTTCATGTACACAATCATACACCACACCTATCACACATTGGTATTGCATTAGACTCACCTGCTCCTCTGGTGCACCATATAGCTGTCCACACAGAGGTAGGACCTCCTCCACGAGCTTATCAAGCTCCTCAGGACATGGCATGATAGCTCCCAGACGCAGTACACAGCAGCTCAGGTAGTGGAGGTGTTCCTGGCAGTAATGTCAGGAGTCAAATGAGCAATACTGTAGAAGATGGTGGTCATGTCTGCCACTCACATGACCATCACCGCCGGCGGACATCGCCATTGGCCCAAGCCCACCAAAGGCAGCAATGTCTTGCATTGGCAATTTCCACCTCGGTTGTGACTGCCTAACGCCATGACAACTTCCCCCAGCAGACTTAGGTCACTTCCATATGTCCAGTACAGTAGGTCAGGCAGCTGCCATTTCAAGCACATTTCCTGTATGGAAGCATTTTATAATCTACATCAAAAACTATACCCCATATTGTGTAGTACATCTGAAAGTGCTGGCTTCATGTTTAATTGTCAACTTGTGCATCTGTGCAGTAAATGCTGTGTTGCTGGTGGACATGTGGTGATAGCAATGTACACCTACTTGGAGGTTCCTATGTGCTTTGAAAACATAGGTAATGTGCAACAATATGTGTAATAAATGTCAAAATGGTTGGATGAATCGGCATGTGTAGTTCAATAGCTATTTAGGAGAATGTGCACCAAGGAGGGTGTCATCGGGTGGCTAGGTATGTGCTGTACTGTAGATATCAGAGTTTGTAACCAACCTCGACAGCCAATATGTGTGAGTTGTTTATCTGACTTTACAAGATGTCTGCATGCAGCATGTCACATATTATGCTAACAAATTTTCATGCATTTATCCTGCCATAAAGAGAAAATGACAACCACCAATGTACTGTCCACTAGTACACCTGCATACCATGGAGGAGAGACATTGTATCCAGACATATCGGCTAAATCGTCATACTATCATGGATCTTTGTGATCAATTGGAGCCAAATCTGATGCCTGCCATTTGCAATCCCTATAGCATACCTCCCATTGTTTATGTCTTGTCAGTGCTACACTTCATGGCCACTGGGCCCTTTCATAACACAGTGGCACTAACTGCAGGAATGTCTCAGCCCATGTTCAGTCTGGTTTTGAGGTATGTACTGTGTGCATTGTTAGAACACCTGGACAGCTACATTAGGTTTCCCCAAAGTGCAGATGTGACTTATGCGAAGGCAAAGTTTTATGCTATGGGACACATTCCACTTGTGGTTGGAGCCATAGATGGCACCCATGTAGCCCTGGTTCCCCCCCAGTGCCAATGAACAGGTGTATAGGAACAGGAAAACTTCCACTCTGAAAACGTTTAAGTGGTGTGTCTGGCAGACCAGTACATTTCACAAGTTAGTGGTAAGTATCCAGGATCAGTCCATGATTCCTTCATCATGCGGAACAGCAAGATGAAGTAGGACCCTCTCTGTGGCAGATCTGATCAATCAGTACTTCAACTGGCTAAAATGTATGTGCAGTAGACGAAATGGTGTGGTTCAAATTTGCAACCTGAAGTAGATGGGTAGCATGTCATCTCTTTTCTTGCATCATCTGTGGGGTTGTAGATAGCTACAATGCCTGAGTGAGTTGTGCATGCAAACTGAAAATATGTAACATGTACAGAACAGATTTGTTAACAGTATTATGTGTTGATATAGCAGATACAAAGTTACACTTGTGGACATGCCTTCTCTGATTAGAGGAGTGTATTCTGCTATGTCCCATCCCTCTTCTCTTACAATCACAGATTTGCCTACATTCTGTTTGGCTCATCAACCTTAGCAAACGACAGACAGTGTCAGAAGCAGATAGGAATTGCAGACAGACATGAGAAGTGGACATGGCTGATAGCAGGTACTATAAGTCTTGATTATGTCGAGTGTGACTAACATTGTTAGACTGTCCAGACTCTGGGGCGGAAAAGAGTTTTCCCGCCAAGTTCACCTGGAGGGTACAGGAGGTTGTCAAACGCTGTCATTTGTGTCAGGATATGTGTCTGACTCATGTGTAAATGTGTGACCATAGCCTTTCCCACCACAATGCTAACAGTTGTATATAATCTACCTTGAATTAGCTGTCAGTGTGTTCCTACTTAGCAGACCAATGTGCATGTTACTGTGGACTGACATAGGTGAGTGAAAAGCCTACAGGTATGTGACCGATGTAAGTGAAAGGTTCCAGGACTAGGTAGATCAGTACTGATCTCTGTCTGTACATTGGGATATGTATATTTGGAAGCTATGGTTTGGGTATGTCATAAGGTATTACCAGGTGATACAACAAACCAATCTATGGGCCTCATGCCTATTTGGTAGAGTTACATGACCCTAACTTCTGTAGTTTAGCATTGTGTAACTTCTAAGCAGACAATCACTGATTGTGTGTAGTTGTAGTTTACAACTTGTTTGGAATCTGTCATGTTACAATTCTATTGTAATGAGTCTCCTGCTGATGTAGTCCACGTATGGGGTCCATAACAATGGGTGTACAATACAGTGGGACATAATCAGACTAGAGTTGGTACGCATAACTTATGTACTTGGATGATAAATGAGACATCCACAGGACCTGTGTTTAAGTGTGATTTATTCTGGAAATAAAAACAACATTTGTGACTAATAATGTAAAAGGCACACACATAAATAGTGAAAGGTTCAGTCATTGTGGATGAAATTATCAGCGTAGCTGCTACACCATTTGAAAACACAAGTCCAGTGTCCTTGCACCATAGGAAAATGGAGATTGGTTACAGAACAGTCAACAGGGTGTATTTGTGGCACACAAGGGGGGCAATTCAGGAGAGGTTGACTTCCTGGCAGTGGGTTTGGTCTTGGCATCTGCTCCTGCTGGATGTCTTGGACGCCCAAGTTTGCATGGGGGTTCTTCAGCTACAGAGGGTGGGGTGCCTGAGGCATGTCCTTCTCCTGGCACGGCCTCCATTCCACTAGCAGCCGCAGAATTAGAAGGGTCTGATGTGTCACTGCTAGTGGAATGGGTCAGATGTTGAGTACAAAACTTACTCAGTGTGGGATTCATGTCTCTCTGCACACCTGCAATGAAAGCCAAGTAGGCATTTTGTGTCTGCCACTGCTGCATGACTTCCTGGTGGTTGTCCCTCTTTAGCTTTTGGGTTTCCCCCAACATGGTGATAACTTGGCCCATCATGCCTTGAGAACTTTGGTAGGCTCCCAAGACTTGGGAGATGATTTCCTGGTTAGTACCATCCCTTTGAGACTCCATCCTCTGGCCCACAGCATCTCTCCCACACACCCTGTCCCCACGTGCATATGCCCCTGGCACAATGTGCCCACTCCCAGGGGTGGCAGGTCCATCATTGTTACGGGTGGCAAGGTGAGACTCAGTTAACTGTACTGTGGAGCACACAATGGATGGAATAGTCCTTGGGACACAGTTTGGGGGGCAATTGTTTGCCTGTGATATAGATGCAACAGGGCTTGGAGGAGTTGATGTGAGAAGAGTGAGGCTGCCAGTTGTTGACTGACCAGGTGTCCCAAATGGGCCCGTTTCTTAGTCAGTGTCCAGACATGCAGGGGTGTTGTCCTCACTGGGGCCTTCATCCAGAGGGGTAGTGACAGTCTCTAGTATCCTCTCCATGGTGACAATGGCAAGGTTATCTGTGGAGGGAGTGAAACACAGAGTTCAGGTTAAAATGGGGGTATTGTAGCAGTTGTGTGAGATGCAGACAGTGCCTTAACATGATCCCCAGCAATGACAATGACAGCTGCTGCACAATGTTACTCAGTACAACATGAAACTCTGTAACTTCAATTCCATGCATCATGTTTTATGTTGGTAAACTATGAGGGGAGTGATTGTAGTGCTGATGGCACCTGATGTTGTCTGATTATTGACATGGCTGTTCACCTCTGTTACCTAGTGAACTGTCAGGCAAAATAGATGGCACAAATAAGAGCTGTACAATGCACATCAGTGTCCTTATAGGAACACCGTGTGTGAGTTAACAATGGACATTGACTTGTATCTGGATGTACTGCATGTGCATCCAATCAGCCATCTGACTTTCCAAAGCAGATGACTATATTTCTAGCTTGCGATCTTTAATCTGTGTAAATACAGGCACTCAGCTATAGCTGTGTTTTGCATGGAATGCTAATGTGAGTGAGCCATTGCATTGCTGTCATTGCCATGTACTGTTCCACACTAGATATTAGTTTAACATGCATGAAAAGTTAAATTTGGTGCACTGTACTGGTGTTGAAAATGTTCGGATATTGCATTCTGGGAGTTGAAGTGCTATAATTAGCCACTACTTCACATGCCATTTCCAAGGGCTGTGGGGCCTGATGAGTTAAGTGGACATGTGGCATGCCAGGGGGAGGTATTAGATGATTAGGTGAAAGTTGTTGTGGGTGGTGTGTAAACTGGGGTGTGTATAGGTGGTGAGGGAGCATGCAGGACAAGACAATTGTGAGACATGTATGTTGTTGGTACTTACCAGAATCCAGGTATTCCTGTCAATCCCTCAGGATGCAGGATGTTCAAGACCTTCTCCTCCCAAAATGTGAACTTAGGGGAGGAGGTGGGGGCCCATCGCCAGTCTTCAGTACCGCTATCTGGTGCCTGGATGCCATGGGGCTTACCTTCCCTCTGAGGTCATTCCACCTCTTCCTCATGTCCTCCCTTATGCGTGGATAACTGGCTACAGAATTTACCTTGTTGACTATTCCATGCCACATTTTTCTAGCAATAGATGTTTGTTAGACCTGTGCACTGAACAGGTGTGGCTCTAGCCTTACAAATTCATCCACCATGACCCTCAACTCCTCATCAGTGAAACCTGGGTGTTTTTGTGGGGACAAGGTAGTGGTCGTGAAGATGGTGTGATTGTGTTGAAAGTGAATGGGTGCAGAGTTAGGTAAATGGTGAGGTGTAGTTACTCTGATGTGAATGGGTGACGGGTGTTGTGGATTGTGTGTGGTACTCAGAAGTGTGCTTTGTACTGTATGTTGTGCAGGTGTGTGCATAGGGAAGCTTAAATGGGTGCCTGTTCTTCCTATACTAAACTCTCTGGAATGTTGGTTGTCCGTGGTTGTGTGTGGCGTTTTGATTGCAAAGGATTGTGGGTTGTGTTGGGGTGTGTTATACAGTATAGTGAGTAGGTGTGTTAGGTGTGTGAATGTGTATCAGGTGTGGGATATTCAAACTATCCAATGCGGTGTGGTGTTCTGACTGAAGTGAGCTGAGACTGCAGCGGTTCACACCGCCAATGGTTTTCCGCCATGGAAGAAACCCTGTTGTGATTCGTGGATGGTAATCTGATGGGAGGAGTTTTGGTGGGTTGGCGGTACTGGTAGTGGGACCACCTCTTTTCCGTCCTCCAGTGTCGTGGCAGTTTCAGCAATTTGGCTGTTTTTTAGTGGACTACACTGTGTGGCTCTTAATACGGCGGTCGAATTACCGACAACATGGCGGTTTTGCCAACGACCGCCAAACTTGCAATGAGGCCCTGAGTGCCTGATTGGTTGTAGGTGTGAATGACTGGGTGTGTGAGTGGGTGTATAGGTGCATGTCTGAGTGCGCAAGTGGCTGTATTGTGAGTGACTGCATGTCTGAGTGTCTGAATGGGTAACTGTTTGGGTGCATGAGTGAGTGTATGGTTGAGTGACTTGGTGTGTGAGTGGCAGAATGGGTGAGTGACTGGGTATGTGAGCGGCTGTACATGTGAGTGACTGCCTACATGAATGACTGTATGGGTGAGTAACTGGCTGCATGTATAGCTATCTGGGTGAGTGATTGTGTGCCTGAGTGCCTATATGGGTGAGTGACTGGCTGCGTGCATGTCTGCTTGCGTGACTGTCTGGGTGCATGATCACCTGTATGGGTGAGTGACTGGCTATGTGCATAGCTGTATGGGTGAGTGACTACATGTATGAGTAGCTATATGGGTGCCTGACTGCATATCAGACTGGGTGAATGCATGAGTGTCTCGCTGCATGAGTGCCAGTATCAGTGAGAGACTGGGTGTGTGAGTGGATGTATAGGTGAGTGACTGTGTGTGTGAGTGGCTGTATGGTTGAGTGAGTGGGTGTATGAGTGTCTGTATGGGTAAGTGACTGCATGTGCAAATGGGTGTATGGGTGAGTGACTGGGTGCATGAGTGGCTGAATGAGTGACTGCATGTGTGAGTGGCTCTAGAGGTGAATGACTGAGTATAGGAATGCCTGCATGAGTGAGTGACTGGTTGCATGCATGCCTATATGGTTGACTGACTGGGTGCATGAGCGCCTGTATGGAAGAGTGAGTGGCTGAGTGACTGAATGCATGGGTGACTATTTGGGTGAGCCACTGCATACCTGACTGGGTGAGTGTCTGGCTGCATGATTGACACCATCAGTGAGAGAGTAGGTGTGAGAGTGGATGTAGAGCTGAATTACTAGGTGTGTGAGTGGGTGTACAGCTGAGTGTATAGGTGGCTGTATGAGTGACTGACTAGATGCGTCAGGAGCTGTATGGTTGAGTGACTGGGTACATGACTGTCTGTAAGGGTGAGTGACTGCATGTGTGAGTGGCTAAATGGGTAACTGTTTGGGTGCATGAGTGAGTGTATGGTTGAGCTACTGGGTGAGTGAGTGGCAGAATGGGTGAGTGACTGGGTATGTGAGTGGGTGTACAGTTGAGTAACTGAGTGCGTGAGTGGCTATATGGGTGACTGACAGGGTGCATGAGCAGCTGTATGGGTGAGTCACTGGCTGTGTCTATGACTGTATGGGTGACTGACTAAGTGCACAAGATTTGAATGAGTGAGTAACTGGGTGTGTGAGTGGCTGCAAAGGTGACTAAGTGGGTGCCTAAGTACCTGTATGGGAAAGTGACTGTATGCATTAGTGTCTGCATGGATGAGTAACTGTGTGCATGAGTATCTGTATGGGTGACTGCATGTGTGAGTTGCTATTTGGGTGTGGGTGAGTATGTGGGTGTGTAGGTCGGTTGTAGAGGTAAGTGACTGGATGCATGAGTGGGTGTATGGGTGAGTTACTGGATCTCTGATTGGTTGTATGGATGAGTGGGCGGTGGACTGAATGTATGAGTGAGTGATAGGGTAGAAAAAAGACTGTGGGTGAGTGACTGGGTGCATGAGTGAGTGTACGGGTGAGTGAATAGGTGCATGACTGAGTATATAGATGACTGACTGGCTGTAGGAGTGGCTGCATAGCTGAATTTCTAGGTGCATTAGCCACTCCATGGGTGACTGACTGGATGTGTGAGTGTCCCTATCAGTAACTGATAGAGTGTATGACTGAATTTACAGATGAGTGACTGGATGCATGAGTGCTTGTAAAGGTAACTGACTGGGTCAATGAGCACTTGTATGTATTAGTATTAGTGTTAGGGTGTATGAGTGGATGTATACATGATTGACGGGATGAATTAGGATGTGAATGGGTGAGTGAATAGGTGGATAACTGCCTGTAAGGGTGAGCGACTGGGTGCATAAGTATATGTATGGTTTATTTATTAATAAAGCAACAAGTATTTACTCACCTTTAATAGTCCTAACAAGTTGTCCATTGATCTTTATTAAGGAGAAAGAACTGAAATAATAGTTTACAATTTGATATAACTATTAAAATCTATTAAAACTTGCTAACCTTCAATATAAAAAATATTTTTATTAAGAAAACACAAGCATCTTTTGATTTTTAATTACACACATTATGTAGACATGTTATGTTTCCTTGTCCACTATTCTCAGCTGCTATAATTTTTCACTATAAAACAAGTGTGCATAGCTGCTCATCACTGAATAGTGGGAGGAAAAACAGTCATGTGTCCTTGAAAAAAGTACATAGTACGTTACATAAAATTAACAACGCTAGCCATAAGAATTCTAACTTTTCAATATTTTTCTTTAGATAACTATAATTTGCACTCACTATAATTTTTCTATAAAATTAACACCCTATAATTGCTTTACTGAAATATAGTATAGATTGTACAAACTTGTTTGTAATTAATGTACCTGGTACAAAAGTATTTTTTCATAGAGCCAGTATCAACAATTTCATCCACAGTTCATTTTTCCATAGCGGCTGTTGACACCACCCTTGATAGGCCAAGTGATTTCTTAACCAGTCATGAATGATGAATAAAGAAGGCTGTGAACCAATTTTTTTCTGAAAATTATTAGGAAACATTCAAAAGACATGTTACTTTATCATATGTTGTTGAAGATATCACCCTTGTTAGGCTGAATGATGACTGCAGCTGTAATGATCCAGATAAAAAGAATGCTATAGCCAATATTTTCTGACTGATACGCATAAGAACTTTGGTTGAAGAAACAGTAAATAAGAGTTAGGAATTTTAAAATGTAGCTTTTGTTTAAATTGGAGACTGCTATCATTGCATTCTGCCCATCGGTTCTGATTCTACTATACAGTATAATGTCCAGAAATAATGTTTACAACTTTATGGAAGATGAAAGCCAAAGTACAATATGTTCTACCAGAAATTGAAATGTGCCCAGGTTTAAAGTTGGTAATTTTGCTATCCAATTTTGTTCCATTGGTTCTCCAGTGTTGAAACATTGCTATAATATATTTACCACTCCTCTGTATAACCATTGTAGAGAATACATTTGATTTACAATTTGGAAACATCATATTTCGCTCACTCTTTTTTATTAATTTTTTTAAAGTCACAGTTTTACAATCTGGAAGAGTTAAGTAGAAACATCGCTCAGATTGAATTTCAGTAGCAGATGAGAAAAAGCAATCTTTTTGCTTATGATTCCATGTAGAACTGAGTCCAAATATATCATTTTCTTGTTCTAAAATTCCAAGGACCACCATAGTAAACTCCTCTGCATCTTGTTAAGCATTCAGAGCAAATACAACAGATCCACTCATTTTTCTACAAGTTCTCTAATTACTGAAGCAGTTTGTATTACAGCTCTGTTACAAGATAAGCGTTGAAGGCAATAAATTAGTGTTGTACATAATGTGTTCTGTGGTTTTTCCTAGATTGCATTTACAGCATGTGGCAGATGGAAGAGAAAATTCAGAACAACATTAGCATAGCAGTTAACCAGTGTTATCCAACTGGTAACCAACAATATCTCCATCTTTTTTCACTTTTCATTTCTTTAGCTGTGGTTTCTGTCTTTTCTGTAATCTTTTTTGCTTGTTTTGTCCATTTCCACTTAAAACATAATACCATTTTCTCATAAACAGGATATTGTCCTAAATAAGGAGCATATTTACTTCTTAGTCTGTTGTACTTTATCACGCAATTTGCATCTGCACTAAGCTTATTCTCAGCAAAGTCAACAAGAAACAAACCAGATAATGTTCAAACTTGTGACAATGCTACTTGTGACATTAGACCTTACCTCTTTAAAAACTGTACATCCAATATTTATGAATGCAGCATCAATACTTAACCCTTGCGACTTGTGGATTGTTACAGCATATGCAAGACAAACTGGAAACTGTTTTCTTCTAACATAAAAATCTTTGCAAGCAAAAACCGTACAACACATCATCCAATTTGCTTCACACCATCAGCTTGATCAAACATTATAGCTAAGAACTCAACCTGGTCATGGTTAAGAAAATTAATGAAATCAACAACTTTATCCATGGCACCAGTTACCAATCCTCCTTCCACATTTAAATTCCATCTTAAAATTACTCTGCAGTTTTTATAAATGCATAAAAGTTGCTCTAGTCCAGCAGTTCCAGATACTGATTTTTCAAAAGAGTCTAATTTATCTTTTAATTTTTCACTCACAGCTACAGTTACACCTTAATGTTCCATTTAGTCAATTGCTGTAATCTTCAAAATGCCTTAATTTTCTAGTTTTAATAATTCCTCATTAAATAGTGCACGCTCTTGAATGGTAGGCATCTACCAAGGACACTATCTGTTTCCCCTCTTTACAAAAGGTATACATTAGTTCTGCAGCCATTTTGTTAGAGGGAAACAGCTTCTTAATAAGTTGACTTTCAAACATAGGTTTTCCCTCTTTTGTCAGAACTCCTACTCAAATGTCCTTTAAAATGTTTCCATAGCAGCATATCTTTCACAAATTCTGTGTATTGAAAATATTGCCAAATGTTGACTTTACCAATACTTTCTAATGCCTTCCCAGTTTCTTCATGTGAAAGAGTTTTGAAAACAGTCTGTGCTTTTTTTTACTGGAGGAGGTTGTATTACGTCTCTAAAAACAATCAAATGCTTCCCTCCAAACAAAACATCATAATCAGTTTTCAAAATCTTGCATTCGAAGGTGGACAAAGGAAAGCATTAGATTTGAAACCATGCTTACCTCATCAATAATCAAAAGCTTCATTTCTTCAAAACTCTTGCTTCCTCATGACTAGCTACACAGTTTATTGTCATGTTCTACTGGTACATTAGTAATCTATGTGATGTAATTCCTTTGATATTGTGTGCAGATAGTCCAATAGATGCTGTTATCACACATGATAAGTTAGAATCTGTAGTCTTCAGTAGAAATAACTTTAATTAAGAAGCTTTTCCCAGTGCCAACCTGACCACTAATAAATACAAGTATTGACTTGAAAGATGAACAATCACATTCCTCCTTTTCATGTTGTAATCCATATTCTATTATACCTTTCACTTCAGTATAAATGTCATTCTGCTCGTTGTTCAGTTGGGCAACTAACTGTTCCCAATCTACTGCTTCTTGTCTAGCTTGTTCCATAGCAGTTTCCACTTCATTCATAGTTATTGCAGCTTCATGTTCAATAATAGGTTTTCCAAGAGGATCTTGACTTGATGGTGCTGAGCTTTGCCTGCTTTAAGAGATCTCCTTACCTACATCAGCAACAATCATTTCTTCCTGTTGTTTCTCATCATTTAACATGTTTAAGTAGTTATTGAACATGGGATATTGAATACTATCTCTCACAGCATTAAAAAATCTTCATAGCAGTTGTAATTTTCAAGTAATTTTAATTCACTATGCCAAGGTTTCAATAATTAAATAAGTGTTCATGAGTTTTACAGGTCAATTTCTGATGGTTAATTAAATTTAGTTTTTCATGTTTCACTAAGCATCCATCACATATGCAAACTACATATTTTTCTTCTTCTACATTCTCAGTTTCATTAATTTCTATCTGTAGTTTTAAAGAATTTCATACAGACACTCGTCCTCTAGATGTGGACTTCTTCTTGGATAGTATGTATCCAACATATTTGATTTTACTATGTCTGTACTTTCTGGGTCAAACTCTGCCAGGTACTGAATTTCTGGAAAAAAAAACTCAATACTCTGTTTCTTGTAGTTGACAGATCAAGACTAATTCCCCCAAATGTTTTTTTGTTTTCGAGAACAAACATTTTGAACTTAACCTGTCGCACGCCTTATAACTTCCCATTTCCCTATGGGAAAACATTTTCAAACTGAATGAATACAATTTCTTTCTAAGTGTCTTCTCAACAGAAATCTCCTCAAACATCTCCTTCATCTCAGTTTTTTCAGATTTTGTGATTATGATATCACGTACCGAGCCACAGCGATTGAGTTGTCTGCAACAAATTCAATGTCTATGTTAGCATTTCAGATTTTTAAAATCACTGGGTCCGTCTTTTGAATCTTTTATGGATATAATTCTTGACCCATTAAGTAAGAGTTTATATATCCAGTTCAGATATGGTTGTCTGCCTCTCAAATCATATGGCAGTAAGTGGAGTGCAACTACAAGATCTGATTTATGTCCGAGCTGTACTCTTAATCCAGAATCCATTGTACATTTTATGTTTTTATGTCCTGCCTATTTGATTGCGCGTCGAAAGTGGTTACGGCCAGTGTGTAGGAATGTGGGGGTAAGACATTGTATTGTTGCCTTAAGAATTCTGATGAGGGATAGTTCCCCCCCCTTGCCCTGTGCGGTTAGTAGGTACATTACAGCTGCCTGGCATGTACGTACTTATCACTTGGGGAAAGTTGCTGATGCGGAACTTACTTCCAAATAAGGACAACATGAAAAACTGACAATGGAATGTTTTAGTCATCAAATTTTAACCACACACCTAGACTGGAACAATACCCCATGATTGATTTAAATGACAGTCAGTAGGAGATTAGGTGTTTGGTTTTTATGTGTTTTAAGGCCGTAAAGGATGTTCTTTTTTATTCCTCTTATTTCCTTTTTAACATAATTTTTACTTATCTTTTATCTTTCTACCGGTGGTTGTTTTGCTTTTAGGGTTGAAAGTAACCAATAAAGCTATGTATGTACAAATATAACTGTGGGAGAAAACAATTTTGCGAGGGCTTTGATAGTGTGCCCCCGAAGTACACCACTGATCCCAATGTTTCTTGATTTGGGGCTAAACCATGTAGCTGATTTAATTTTCCTATGACCTCTATTATATTGGATAAGGATTTGGACCACCCTGAATTGGATTTATACAAAGCATCATTGCTTGACCTGCTAAAGAGACCAAATGCAGCTATTATTCCTTGGATTAAATATGTGTCCAATTGGTTTTGTATCTTGGGGTTTGGAGATTATTGGGAGAATCCCCAAAAATTAGTGAAATCCCATAAAACTGCTTTGAAATCAGCTTCCTGGTCCAATGTATGGAACAATTACATTTGTTGTAAAACTCATGGTCGATTATCTAATTTTTTTACTGATTTTAAGTGGTTTCCGCAGTATGAATCCTATTAAGATATTATACTAGATCTACAGGGCAAAGGTTTATGTGCTAGATTCCGTTTTGGGTCCTTACCAATGTTGTCTTTAACTTGCAACTGGGGGCCAATCACTACTTCAGATATATGTCCGGCTTCTGGCGGTGCCCCGGAAACAGTTGAATATTTTATGTTTTTTTGCCCAACATATTTTTTTTCCACAGTCAATATGGATTCGAAAAACCTGTAGGGAAATGGGGCTGGAAAACTGCAGTATAGCAATAAGGGTTTTAAAAAAGCCATAGATCAAATTAATTAATTTTAGCAGTCAGCAAGTTTTTAGTGGCAGCATGGCATATACGTGATCACCATTTCAATCAAGGACCCACGAAGCGTGCCCAGGCAGGATTTTAGATGAATACTCTGTTATCACATGTATGTATTTATTTATGTGTTTTTTGTTTTTTTTTTTATAAAATTATTAAATCATTGTACAGATTATAAAATGAGATGAAATTTTTCTTTTAATGTATGTGATGCTTTCATGGTTAATTGACCGAATAAAGCTTGACTTGACTTGACTTGAATACTATCTCTCACAGCATTAAAAAATCTTCATAGCAGTTGTAATTTTCAAGTAATTTTAATTCACTATGCCAAGGTTTCAATAATTAAATAAGTGTTCATGAGTTTTACAGGTCAATTTCTGATGGTTAATTAAATTTAGTTTTTCATGTTTCACTAAGCATCCATCACATATGCAAACTACATATTTTTCTTCTTCTACATTCTCAGTTTCATTAATTTCTATCTGTAGTTTTAAAGAATTTCATACAGACACTCGTCCTCTAGATGTGGACTTCTTCTTGGATAGTATGTATCCAACATATTTGATTTTACTATGTCTGTACTTTCTGGGTCAAACTCTGCCAGGTACTGAATTTCTGGAAAAAAAAACTCAATACTCTGTTTCTTGTAGTTGACAGATCAAGACTAATTCCCCCAAATGTTTTTTTGTTTTCGAGAACAAACATTTTGAACTTAACCTGTCGCACGCCTTATAACTTCCCATTTCCCTATGGGAAAACATTTTCAAACTGAATGAATACAATTTCTTTCTAAGTGTCTTCTCAACAGAAATCTCCTCAAACATCTCCTTCATCTCAGTTTTTTCAGATTTTGTGATTATGATATCACGTACCGAGCCACAGCGATTGAGTTGTCTGCAACAAATTCAATGTCTATGTTAGCATTTCAGATTTTTAAAATCACTGGGTTGTAATCATTAATGTATTTTGATTCTTCACTTCTTTTTAAGTTGTATGCATTCTTTGGTGATTTCCAAATTAGTGTATATGGCACTGAAGACAAGAAGCTGTTTACTCTTCCTTGTGAAATGACAGGTACTTGGAAATCCAAATCAACATCTTGTATAAAATGTTTCTTTTGACCTGTATCTACGACAGCGATACTTCCCACATCTATGTTGTTGAAAACGTAAAACTTGTTCTCTCAGACATATTACAGCAGTCTGTTTTGGTTTAGTACTTGTCACAAGCTGCTCTATAAAAGACAAGACAGACTCATCACTTTCTGCTCCAACTTTCGGTGCATCTTTTATCTGTAGTAGAATGTGAATATGAGAAGCACTTCTTGCTTGGTACTATTTCTGCCAAAACAAATCACTTACTTCTCCAAAAGGAGTTTGGTTATGTTGCAGATAAAAGCAAGCATAGTTTGAAACCTGTGATTGAAGTATCTACAAACATTAGCAGTATCTAACGATCAGAGTTCTCCAGATGTTTTTAAATGGATATCTTTAAGATTAGAGTTTGCTTCTAACCGGTATTCAATAAGATCATCCAATGCATATTTTGCACAACTCTATGTTAAAAACCAGGTTGGTGGTCCTAGGTTTCTCAACATACATTTCAGTTCTCCATGACAATGGAACCAGTATTCATTGGTACCGTGTTGGCAAGCCAGTAAATTAATTAAGTTATATTCCAGGTTTTCATACTTTTCTCGAATTATGTTAACAAAATCTCTTGCAGACATTTATTGAAGAATGGCTCCTGTTTTTAGTATATGTTTCACTGCCCAGTCCAGACAAATCACTCTCAAATAGAAGGTGAAATATATATGGAATATACTATCTAAATCTTGGATCCTCTGAGTATAATCGTGTTGATCGGTATTGAGCTGCTAGACTTTTTATAGGCCGGTCATCATACCGACCTAATCCTGTGGGAAACAGGTCTGGGAAGCAGAGAGCCTCTAAACTCTTTTCTACACACTCATAGGAGCACCCTTAGCTAGCTTCATCTGGTAAAGGTCTATAACATCACCAATTACTTCTTTAGAATGTGATGGACGGATCCTATAGTGCTCAAAGATTTTTTCTCATCGGGATGAATCTACTTTTTCTATTTGTCCACTTGCAAGCAAACTCTAATCATCTTCATCAGCATTTTCTATATCATTCAGAACATTACATTTTTTATAATAAACATTGTTTTGTACCAGGTATAATGTGACTTGTTTAACTTTATTAACATTAACCATCTCTTGCCAAATTGTCTTATTTTTAGTAGGAACGCCATTTACCAAAATAAGTGGTTCTTCATTGCCATTCTCTCCTCCTATAGTTTCAATCTTTTTTTAAAGTCTAAAGGCAAATACACTACTTTTCCTTAAGGCCTTTCAATAACTCAGTTGGACGCAATTTACCTGTCTTTGGTTCAAAATCTAGAATTGCTGGAAATGGATGTACAGATTGTATAAGTATAGATTCTTACACATTTAAATCTCATAGTTGTTCTGGAATAGTTATACGTTCTAGCCCATTATACAGTGTTTCAGCTGGTGCTCACTGATCCTCTCACTTTTCATAGCAGTACTTACAAATGACTTGTCGGATTGACAAATCAAAATGTTCATCTACAAACAAATAATCAGCAAGTTCTTACCACTTTTCCTTGTTTTCCCCTTCAGTTTTTGAAAATACATCTACATTTCATGTTTGCATCTTATAGTGAGTGCTACAACACCAGATTCAAACATAGTTTGGCTTCTCAGAACTAGCAGTATTGAATTTTTTTAACCTCTTCCTGGAACTACTCAGTGCCAATTCCTCAACTCTCTTCTACAATACCTGTACCTACAAATCCACCATTCACATTACAAACCCCCCTCAGGACCAAAGAACCAAAACTGGATAGCCTCAAAAATTTGTCTACGTCTTGTGCAGTGCCATGCAAAAGTACTCTATTCAGCTCTCCTAAACATACTCCTAGAGTCTTCAGATAGTAAAGTCTCCTAACTAGACTTCTTGTTTTAGAATGGTGAACTGGTAACATTCTGAAGTGATGAAAGGTGCTCTGGCACACTTTCCTAGATAAACATGCTAAACAATGTCCTTATAACTGTGTCAGATTTATTCCTTTGCAAGGATCTAACCCTTACAAAATTGAAATTATTAACTTAGGAGTTCTACTTGGAAATTAACACATAAAAGCTTGTAATAAATCAATAGATTTTTGCAGAATTATACAAATACTGCTACACCTACACTGGTAAACAGGGCCTTGTGTACATCTTTCCTGAACATCTTCAGCTATCAACTGTTCCTTATCTCTAGGAACAATCTTCTCTTTTCCAACTGGACCCCCTTCCTCATTTCATAACATCAACCAGTTGAATCCACTGCATGTACTTATGTGTTGTCTTGCAAATAAGCTTCTTCATTAAAGTAAGGCTCTGTGCTGGATGTATGCTTCCATTCACCACTAAATATTTTACAAAAATTACTTTTATTAACAACTCTTTTCCTTTGGCTATATCTTTTTAAACCCAACACCATTTTATCCAACGCTTTCATCCTATTGGTTATCAAAATGAAACATTTCCTCTTCAAGACAAATGCTTTATCAACTATATCCTCAACCAATTTGCTTCTCCCTCTGAACTTCTTCCTTCCTTTAATAAGATTCTGAATTACTCTAGCACGAAACATTCTCACTCTAATTTGCTTGAAGGGTTGCTGACTTCTGGTTGAACTTTTGGCTTTCTTGTTTGACATCTTCCCTCCATTCTCACATTTTTTTACTTTGTATAACTGATTTAGAAATGTTCTGTCTCTTTTCTTCATCTTGGAAATATTTTAGTTCCCCCCATATAGATTTTAGGATTTCTTTGTTTAGCTTACTAGCAACTCCTTTAGCTTTACTTACATTGTCCACATGTTTTTTTTGTTTACTTGCAAGTAGATAATATATTTCTGCACTTTCCTTTTCTGTTGGCTTTTGTTTGGCATTTTAAAATGTCTTCCAATACAGAAATAGATCTGTGCAAATAAATAAATATATCAGAATTGCTTCTCTATAAAATAGTCTCATTCCATCCATAAAAAAAATACATTTCCACAGCTGAACAAGTCATTCACCATAGTGAATATGAGAAGCACTTCTTGCTTGGTACTATTTCTGCCAAAACAAATCACTTACTTCTCCAAAAGGAGTTTGGTTATGTTGCAGATAAAAGCAAGCATAGTTTGAAACCTGTGATTGAAGTATCTACAAACATTAGCAGTATCTAACGATCAGAGTTCTCCAGATGTTTTTAAATGGATATCATAGTGAAACAGTTCCTGCATTTCAGCTACCCAGAAATTTCTTTATTATCACAACTTCAAACAAGACAAAACCATGACAATTTTCTTGATACTAAAGGTTTTTTGCATGTCAAAATTAACTTATCAAACAAAAAATATCACTATCTATAGGCCTTTCCACCACAGCCCTTAGAAAGAATAAGCTATATCTATTTTATTATAATCACATCCTATGGGGGTCATTATGACCCCAGCGGTCGGTGTCAGTGTGGCGGTAGTACTGCCAACAGGCTGGCGGTACATACAGCCACATTATAACATTGGTGGGTTGGCAGAAAACAACCCGCCAATGTACTACACCAACTGCCATAGTGGTAGCAGCTGCCGGGCCGGAGATAACAATCTCCAACCCGGCAGCCGCTACTGTCCCGCCTGCAGCATTATGACCCTGCCCACCGCCTTGGTTTTTGTGGTGTTAATAACACCACGAATACCATGTGAATTCCTTCCCTGTCACTGGTAGGAGGGCCACCCACCCCCCTTACACTCCCTAGACAACCCCCACTCCTTCCAGTCATCCCCCCATACACGCACACTCTCAGGCACACACCACGCATTCACACAACACTCACTCACACAGGCATACACGCATTCATACACGCATGCATCCGTTCATTCATGCACACATCCGTACACACATTCAAACTGACACGCAGACACGCATTTACATTTCCATTAATTCACGCATTTTAACACATGCATTACACACTCATTTGCATTCACGCACACACTCACACATTCATGCACACACCCCAACACACTTAACACCCCCGCCCTCCTCCCCTGTCAGAAACCTACCGGCATCCAGGGGTATTCCGGCAGGCAGCACCCGCCAGCAGAACATCACCAGGACATATTATTTTACTACTGGTGTGGCGTTGCTGGTGTTAGCAGCGCCACCTTAACACCGTCCGCCAGCATGGCCACAGCCAGATTTCCACCCTTATTGTGGCACTTACCGCCATTGTTATAATATGGGCTAATATCTCATATACCTAATATACCTCCTATATCACGTGTAACCTATATCGTGTAAAAATGAAAACTATAATTCTTCACAATGCTTTCCATATAAAAAGTCAATTTTTACTTTCAATCATTGCTTCAAAAACTGTACTACTATATTATAAACATTTTTATAAAATAATCAACATATTTCTCACTATACAAAACTTAAAATAAATTTTTATACATAAGGTACATATTTAGTTTTTTCCCATTATTAATGTCCAGAGCTTGATCTCAAATTGATCTTTAAAGTTTCTAGTATTTACGTACCTGTGAATAGCTTTTATGAATTGATAAAATTATTTCACAACGTCACTCACCAACGACACCCAGCTGATCCTCTCCCTCACCAAGGACTCCACCAAGACCAACCTCCATGAAGGAATGAAAGCCATCGCCGAATGGATGAAGAGCAGCTGCCTCAAACTCAATTCTGACAAGACGGAAGTCCTCATCTTCGGCTCCACCCCCTCCACAAGGGTTGACTCCTGGTGGCCCGCCACTCTCGGAGCCACTCCGACACCCACTGACCATGCAAACATGCAACCTAGGATTCATCTTGGACTCCTCATTATCTATGACCCAGCAAGTCAACGCCATCTTCTCCTCCTGCTTCAACACCCTCTGCATGCTCCGAAAGATCTACAAATGGATACCCACCGAAACCAGAAGAACAGTCACCCAAGCCCTCGTAAGCAGCAAACTGGACTACGGCAATGCCCTCTACGCAGGAACCACGGCCAAACTCTAGAAGAGGCTGCAACGCATCCAGAACACCTCTGCATGCCTCATCCTGGACATCCCCTGATACTGCCACATCACAGACCAACTGAGAAACCTCCACTGGCTCCCAGTCAACGAGAGAATCACCTTCAAACTCCTCACCCATGCTCACAAAGCACTGCACAACACCGGACCAGAATACCTCAACAGACAGCTCTCCTTCTACACCCTGACCTGGCATCTCTGCTCTGCCAACCTGGCCCACACGCCCGCAGAACTACAACTGGCGATAGATCGTTCTCGCACCTCACCGCCAAAACGTGGAACACTCTTCCCACCCACCTGCGCCAGACCAAAGAAGGAATCTTCTCAAGACCTGGCTGTTCGAGCAGTAGCAGCACCTACCCCCCATTCTCCCTTCTCAGCACCTTGAGACCCTCACGGGTGAGTAGTGCGCTTTACAAATTCCTGATTGATTGATTGATTGACTTGTGCTCTTATTTTTTTTTGTGAATAAAAACTTAGAATAAGAATGGTAGTCCACACTTAGACCAAGCAACCAGTAATGGCAACCTATTCACCTTTGTTCTCAGTGATACTGTCATAGTTATTAAATCACAAGCTTCGTTTCATCCTTTATTTATGTCAGCCTACTTCTCAATGGTTATTGTGTGTTATCCCTATTTTGTGCTCTTAGTCAGAAACCCAATTTGCTACTGTGTGCTGCAGGAGTCGCAACTGCATTGTGTCCCCCTGCAGGGACCCCTGGGAAACTTTGCGATGGAGTGGCGACTCCAATCGGGAATAAAAAATATATATTTGCATTATTTTCTTGTACATTTGTCACTACATTATAAAAATACAGATGCTATTTATCTGGGAAAACATTTATTTCAAATTCATACTCCACCATAATCTCTCTTTTAATAAGAAATGTTTGTCTCCTTTAAGAGCTTGCCTTCCCCCCACACTAAAGGTCCACAAGCGCCATAGCATCCTCTTCCAGAGCACTGTACTGTACCAGGAGTTCCAACGTTCACTATATTTTTTGCTAGCAGGAGTCTAGCTTTTCTGTGTGCTGTAGCAGGTGTGGTTTACAACTATTAAATGTAACCATATCTAAACAGAGATTACTAGGGTTAAGAAAACAACCAATCAAAAATACATTATGTTCTATTTGTTACAACCTACATTTATCTATAACTCTTTTTACAACATCCAATCAAATTCATGCTTTTTTTAAAATGTTCGACTCCCTCCATTTTAACTACCTTACATTTTTAGAACTCTTTCATTCTGCTGCAGTCTTGTCCGGTGTGCTTCTGCTACGTTCCTTTAAAATGTTAAAAGTCTGGATTGCAGGTCACAACTATGTTTAATGGGCTAGCAAGTATGCTAAAAAGATTGGCATTAATAGGGACCTGGGTTCGCCAAATGTGGATATTACTTGGGTTGGCCAGTGAAGGTTAAAGTGACATCAATTACTTCCATTGGTTAAAAGCACTAGAGATAGCCACCTTCTCACCTCAAGATTGTGCACTGTGGTGTCCCCGGCACATTGACTAGGGTAGGATAGGAAATCCTAATGAAGTGCACCTTTGTTCAATTAAAAGACAATGGCTTTCCACACAGAACGGGTGCTGTGTAAAAAAACAGTTGGTCTTGGAATTGCCGTAACCTCAAATACACAACATTGTTTCAAGGACAGTTCTGAAGGCATAAGATGAAACTCCACTATGTGATGGCCACATGCACCAGCCTACCACAGAGACAGGTTGCCGTCAATAAATCAAAGGGGGAGGCCAAGCCTAAAACAAGCAACATTGCTTCAAAGGCAGTTCTGGCAGAAAGAGTGAAACTCAGCTGCGTGTAGGGAACGCGCTCAAAGGGCTGGGCCATAGAAATGCGGCATCCTGCACTAGTTAGCACTATAACAAAAGAGTGTGCCTCACCCGTATCATCCTTATAACAGATAATGTTAGCAGTATAACAAAGGAGTGTGCTTCTGTCGTATCATCCTTATAATAGATAACATGCTGACCAAAAGGAGAGGTCCTACGGTGAGCTTTCAGGAATTGCTTTCCCTTAAAGCCAGTCATTCCACACATGTGCTACACCTAAGGCTACCCATATGGCGCACCGGACGCTACCTCTACGTAAAGGAAAGCGAGCCCACCTATGGTGTTCTGTTCAAATGCCTGCATCACATATGGTGATGTATTGCTAAAAAATGAGTAACAAACTATTTAGGGTAGATTCAAAAATGAAAATAATGATTCAAAATAAAATGTTAAATTTGCTCCCTCCTAAAGTGGTGTTTTACGGGGTGAAATGTATGTATGAGTATAAAAAAATGTCTGCATGAGTGTTAGACCTGGCATCTTTGGCGTGGTTTCCCCTATCTTTTTGCCTCAGCTTCCTGTATTCTTGACTGTGTGATGGACTTCGTTTTTGCTGATTTTTGGTACTCTGGCTACTTTACCACTGCTGACTAGTGCTAAAGTGCAAGTGCTCTCTTAGTAAATAGTATCCGTGATTGGCTTTTCCATGATCGGCATATTTGGTTTACTAGTAAGTCCCTAGTAAAGTGAACTAGAGGTGTCCAGGGCCTGTAAACCAAATGCTACTAGTGGGGATGCAGTACTGATTGTGCCATCCAAATGAGTAGCCCTGTAAACATGGCTCAGACCTGCCACTGCAGTGTGTGTGTGTGCAATTCTAAACTGCCAATTCGACCTGACAAGTGTACCCACTTGCCAGGCCTAAACCTGGAGTACTGCCTCTTTGCTATGTGTGCTTTGCTGGGCTGGCCTGCAGTTGCTGTTCTGCCTTAGAGAGGACAAAGACTGGACTTTGCTGTGTATCCTGCTAGTGAAGTTTCTCCAACGGCTTGGACTGAGCTTGCCTCCTGTTAAGAACTCTCAGGGACAGCAAAGACTTCACTTACTAGCCTCTGGGTTCACTGGCTGTGGACCCTAACGCGCCAGGTGGTACCTATTCCAGTTTCTGGGCCCCTGGGAGTGAAGGCTGGTGGAAAAGCAAGAAAAAACAAGTACATCAATGCCGGATGACACCCGAACTGACGCCGCTGCCTGACCCAGCGACGCCATCTGCAACCGAAGCCGTGGTCCCTGCTGGAGTGTGACAACCCTGACTGACATCTCATGCCTGGCGCTGCCACAGCCCCACTGATGTCCCGTGACTTAGTGAGTCCCGAGTGCTTGTCACCGATGTCCGTGACAGCCGATTTTGCAGCAGTGCCTGCAGCCCTGTGGTGTGACCATGACCATGTGAGGTCACCCCACCGCATCTTGACCCGCCAGACATTAAGCTCCCCCAGAGCATAAGGAGCCGACGCTTCGCACCAATGCCGCCTCATCCCTACTGCTCCTCAGCAAGGACCCAACGCTTCACAGTGATGCCTCCACTCCACTGCTCCGCAGCACCGGAACCAACGCCGCACCGGATCCAGCACCGCCTCGCCTCCTAGACTCCATGCACCGGCCTGTTTCCTCACTTTCAAAAGGTACTGTGCCTGGGGGTCCAGGCGACTCCATGACCAGCACCACTGGCATTGGATTGTTGGGAACAGCTCCATTACGATGCCGTGTTAACCCCAAATTGAAGCATTTCCGTTTCTAAGTGCTATATTTAAGTTTAATGCTCGAAAATTCATAACTTTGCTTGTGGATGTTGGATTTGTGTCATTTTGGTCTTGTTTTACTCAGATAAATATGGGCTATTGTTCTAAAATGTTGAGTGCTTTTGTGGTGTTTCCCTGTGTTACTGTGTGTGTTGGTACAAATACTTTACACATTGCCACTGAGATAAGCCTGACTGCTTGTGCCAAGCTACCAAGGGGGTTATCTGGGGTTATCTGAGATATGTATCTCCCTTACCCTGACTAGAGTGAGGGCCCCTGCTTGGACAGAGTGCAAATTGACTGCCAACCAGAGACCTAATTTCTAATAATGTGTATACAAAACTTGCATTACACAATAACCATCTGTAATACACATGTGATTAAGCAAATATGCCAAAAAACTCATCCATCAAAAGTACAACAAAGCCACAAGGTACAGGAAAGCTCAAAATGCAGGATGTTATATCAGCAACCCATGTTTGTACAAAGAGTTATTTTTAAAAAAAACAGATCCACTGGAAAAGCAAAAATAAACATGGACTAACCAGTCACCAACGAAAACCAAAAATGAGAGACCACAAGTTCCCCATGACACTCTAAGGTATCAGAATAATACTGCTTGTCTCCAGTCTTCTATTGTGTTAAGACCCTCATTTATAGAGTCCACTTTGTCCATCCAGAACAGTTCTTTTCCCGATGGTACACATTGGGGGCATATTTAAGAGCTCCTACCACCTCCTTGTGCCACATTTGCGTCTTTTTTTTTTTTACATAAATGTAGCCCAACAAGGCCAAAAAAGCAGCTCCATATTTACAAAGTGGTGCAATGCTTGCATTACGCCACTTTGTAACCCCTTGCACCACATTATGCCTTCGCCAGGCATAATGTATGCAAGGGGGGCGTTCCAACACTAGGGGCCCCCACAAATGGCCCAGAGGAACCTATGAGATTTCTTTGTGACATTTTTAGCCACATCTTTTAACGCCTGCTAAGTGCAGACGTTAAACAGAGGCTCCCATTGAATACAATGGGCCTCTGGGTTCTTTGCAGGATTAGCTTCTCAATTCTTTATGCTAATCCTGCAAAGCTCCAGACTAGCGTCAACAATTAGGACTTTAGTCACCGTAACTACAGCCATGGTGCGCCATATTTTAAATACGGCAATACCAAGGTGGTGTTAGGAGGGTGCTAAGAGGCACAAGAAAAGTGGCGCTGCACTATGTGCAGCGCAACTTTTCATAAATCTGCCCCTTGATTTGTCACCGCCACGTGGTCCCAGAGAGATCTGTTCAACCACCTGACATTTCATACCCTCCCAAATATGGTTTTGACTTTGGAAATGCTCAACTAGCGGTCCTCCAGTCATGCCACATTTGATGAGGCTTATATGTTCTAGAATTCTACATCTTACCTTTTGTGTATTTTGGCCTACATATAAGAAATCGCAAGGACACCAAATCACGTAAATTACATCTTGTCTGTTACAATTTAAAAAAACTCCTCCGTGAAATCTTGATGTTTCTATGAATAGACTCATTTTTATTGATACTATATTTACTAGCAACACAGTTACCACATTCATAGAGACCAATTAGTGCTGTGAGTCCCTATATGGGATGGAAAGTGTTCCTGGGGCTGTGGTAGAGCCACCTGTACAAGGGCATCTTTCAGTTTTTGTCTCTTTTAAAGAAAAATAGTGGTTCCCCTTTACTATTCAGGTGTTCCCTCACCAGCCCCTGGTGTCGTTTAATGATCTTCTTCACCTCATTACTAGCTGAATTAAAAGTTGTCACACACACTATTCAATCCTGGCTGTCTTTCCTAGATTGTGGCTCTAGTAGGCATTCTCTATGATTATACCATGCCTGTTTTCTTGCTAGTCTTACTAGTCATCAGGGGTATGCTCACTCTATGAGTTTTTTAATAAGGATATCTGATTCCTTGAAAACAATCCTCTTTTTTGGTACAGTTCCTATGAATCCATAGTAATTGTCCAAAGGGCAAGTTGTCCCTCAAATTTCTAGGGTGATTGCTAGTATAAAGCAATAGGGAATTCCTATCATTAGTTTCCTTTACAGTGACACAAAACATTTTTCCTCATTAATGGCAACATTAAGATCTATATGCGTTCATAATGTACCTGACTACCTTGAGTGCTTCATTCTGAGGAATGTTGGTATACAATTTTAGATCCATAGTAACCAACAGATCAGTATTTTGTATAAAAGAGGTGGCTTCAATCATGTTGGTGAAGTGCACGCTCTCTCTGATGTATGAGATGGTCAATGGTACCCATGGTTTGTGGAACAGGCCCCGAGATGGGGCCACATCCAGATATGATTAGCCTTCCTGGTGGATTTAGCAATCTTTTATGAATCTGAGGCAATGTGTAAATTACTAAATTGCTCTCTGTTGAGGAATTTGTATTCATTCTTACTCAAGAAACCTAGATTCAACCACTTTCGGTCGTGTTGGCTATCATAGACTTCAGCTCAATTAAGGTATCCTTAGGAATCTTTCTGTAACAGGTGTCATCACCGTGTTGGTTCAATATCCCATTTTTATAATCAAAGGTGTCGGGTATGTCTATTCCACCCCCTTTGTCTGTAAATGTAATACCACTTCAATATTATTCATGAGACCCCTGATATCCATGCTCTCATCAAGAGTATGATTATACTTAACATATCACCTTTCTTTACTTGGGCTATTCAAATCTTTCATGACCATCTTTTCAAATGTAAGAATCTCAATTGGCATGGCATGCGAAGGAGGCATAAAAGTGGAGGGTGGTCTCAGTCCTTTAGCATTCTGGGTGGTTGGTGAAACCTGCTCCTGAATAAATGGTTCAAGCGAATCTCCCTAAATAGTTTCTGTACCTCCATGTTAATCTCAAAGAAGTTGGGTTTTGTCGTAGGGACAAACAAGAGCTGAGTATAGAAATCTTGGCAGGGGAAAGTGTGTACTCATGGTAGAACAGAGGGCTCCACAAAACAACTCTGACACTACTCTTATTACAAACAACATGGCTCCCATTTTCAACCTGTCGAAATACACAGTTTCCTCTGCCACAATTTCCATTTGCAACTCACTAGCAAGTGTTTTTTTCAGGCTAATGTAGAGGATATCTATAATAATTTTTAATCTAATACCTGCTTGGTTCTGGCGACACATGACAACCTGTGCCCTACTTCAGGTGCAGAACCTCTGATCTTTAACTAATCTAATGACAGCCCAGGTCATATTTATATGAGTTCCACTAAATTGGATTCCCCTTTGGATCCATGTTTGCCAAAAACACTACAATTAGTGCAGGAGCTTGTAGGAGCTCATCTCACTAATATCTTTAATGAAATGTTCAGCTCAGGATGCTTCCCCAAACAATGGAAAAGGAATCTATTCTTCTTCTTATAAAAAAATCTAATCTTAACCAGCTGGAACCTAGCAGTTACTGACCCATCTTGTGTCTCTCATTACCTCATTACCAGCTAAAATTGTTGAAAAGGCGATGAATCATGAATTAGCATCATTTATTAACTCACACCAGGTGTTTGACCCACGCAATATGGGTTCAGACCGAACACAGCACCGGGTCAGCGCTGATCGTGGCAGCAGGGGAACTAAGAACTACCTTGATTTGGGTGGTAGTTCTGCCCTCATATTACTAGACCTCTCTGCAGCATTTGATAAGGTCAATCACAGTTTGTTGATTGACCATCTCCACATGAACAGTATCAGGGGATCGGTGCTTGCCATACTAAAATCTTTCCTTTCTGATCAGGAACAATTTGTTGCCATTAATGAATGTGCTTCTAATCACTTTTCCTTATTGTGTGGGGTCGCCCAGGTCTCATCCCTGAGTCCTACAGCTCTTAATATTTATTTCACACCTCTGTCCACCTCATCAAAGGCTTTGTTTTCTCTTTAGTATCATACACTGATGATACACAAATCATTGTCTCAGTGTATACTAATGTCAAGGATACAGCTGCCACATTTAACAATTGCATGTTGGAAATAGGTAATTGGATGCACAACAACTGTTTCACGTTTAACTCAGGTCAGACTGAGGTGTTCCTTTTTGCCAATGAGATATCATTCTGGTCATCAGCTTGGTGGCTACAAGCTATCAGCACTCTTCCGATCCCTGTGACTAAAGTTAGGAATTTAGGTGTGCTGTTCTATGATAAACTGTCCTTGAAAGATCAAATTAAGTCTATTACCTCTGCATCCTTTCACACGCTTAAGATAATCAGCAGATTATCTTGTGCAAGTCCTTCCTTTTATTCCATTTGAATTGCAGAAGACAGCTGTAACTACTCTAGTCCTATCGAAAATAGTCTATTGCAATGCTCTCTACCAGAACATGCAACACAGACTCCTCAATAAACTCCAGATACTCAAAAATGCAGGAGCCTGCATATTGCCTGCAGTTCCTAGGTGTTAGTCAGCCTCACAGGCCTTACTCAAACTCTATTTGTTGCCTATCAAAAAGTGCATTGTTTTCAAAGCCCTCTGCACTCGCTTAAAAGCCTTTCACAGCTCTGGACCAAAATACCTGAAGCAAAGTTTCACTTGGTATATCCCCTGCAGGACACTTCTCTCGACGGCAGCCAAGAATGTTGTCAGTCTGAAAATCAGATGAGCTCCCTGGGTGATAGAAGTTTTATAACCGGTGTGCTATTAAACTCTAGAACAGCCTTCCCCTCAACCTTAAGTCAATTACCATTTTTCTCCCATTTAGGAAAGCTTTAAAAACATGGCTGTTTGGTAAACAGTAACGGCCTTCTGTTAGCAGACATCACCTTCCAGAGCAGTAGTAGCTCCAAGACGCCTTTGTCCATTCGTGCTTTTTATACATTTGCATTACATTAAATTACTGACATTAAAAATATGTCTTCCCTTTTTATTAATCAGACAGGTTCAATCCGCAGAACCAGTAGTATGCAAGTTGAAAAAATAACAGAGAAAAAAATAATTTACAAAAAGCATCTAACCAATCTAACTAATGCTCTGCATGAGAAAACACATTGAATGCTCAAAAGGCACACCCATAAACTGTGCACTTGTCAAGGTGATCTATTAATAGAGAGTGATCTATTTGTGCCAATTAAGTTAGAGTTAGAGTGAGCTTTCAGTCATAAGAGCTTTATGCAATAATAAAGTAGATGTGCAAATATATAAGTAAATGCATAGAAATGAAATGCTTCTAGCAAAAATATCTCAACATAAAAAACAGTGCAGACCAGCAGGAAGCTGGTCAAAACCAGTAAGAGAGTTTGTGAGAAAAACTCAAGTCCTTTTATAATGTTGTAAACAAAACACATTAAAGAAACAAATATTACATAACATTCTGTTAGAAAAAGATTAAGGAAACAAGATGTTACACAAAATGAAATACATTTCTCTTCCTTTATGTCCAGAGACATGTATTTAACTCTAACAACTTTAAAATACATTGTATGAATTCATTCCCCTGAACATGATCACAGCATTCTTTCTGTACATATAATGGTGAAAGAAACTTTACAATAGACAAATAAACATTCTGCCATCAAACCACAACCTTTTACCTTGAAAGGTTACATCTTGTTAGCTAACAAAAAGATACACAGGTGGGCAAGACCATCATTTGAAAATGATTTCAAGTTATTCAAGTTATTTTTCTGTCTTACGGAGAGAAACCAGTGCACATTGTTGTGCACACTATTTAGAGGCCAGCAATTATCACAACAAAAACAATATATTTCATAATTAAACCTTTGAATGTGTCGTGGTCTTCAGCTGTTCTTTCTTCTTCCTCTAACACTTAATATTCAAACACATGTTAAAAGCAACTCCACAAATTTTAAATGTTGTATAAATTCCTAATGCAACTAATAATACTATACTAAGTGATATAGCAACTACTTTGAATACCCATTTACCTCTTACTAACTACAAACCAATCTGATCCCCAATTTCAGGTTCTGCTGATAGCGGTGCCCCTTGTGCAATGTCAGTCAAATTCTCAATATAGCTATTTATTTTGTGGGAATTATCTGGCACATATGTGCAATACTAAGTTTTACTTACCTTATAAAAAACCCTTCCTTTGCTAAAAGCATATCTAAAGCCATTCAGGTTTGAATTAGCATACTAATTGCATATTTTCTTCATTAATACTTGCTGTTGCATGTCATAAACTATTAAAGCAGATAACTTTCTAATCTTTTTGTCTTGAAAAACAATTCTTATAGCAGGAAACTTTACAGAGAAAAATCCAACAACTTTTGGCCTGTATTATTACACTTCATTTTACTTTGGTACACATCTTTAAAAGTATTGCTTAATAACACATAACTTCGAAAAGGTTGTACTGCATTTTTATTAGGCAAAATACTGAACAAGACAAAACAAAGGACAGAGGTAATTGTACATAAGTAACACATTCAAAAACAGAATTAGAGAGATATGTACCAATGTAGCACCTAATTCAGCTTCTTTAGTATTATTCATTGATAGGTTTTGCGAGATACCCTACAGAACCAAATGCTTACACTAACAGCCCAATAATATACACAATTAAAATTACTAAAAATACTTTGGAAGCCATGAAAATGTTCTCTCTTCTTGTGGACATTTTCTCTTACAACCTGTCTTTAAAAAAACAGCGTCTTTCAAAAAATTTCAAAAACAAAAGTCCTCCAAAAATCAGTTCAAGGAATGAAAACTTTTCAATAGCCAACATTTCACTTATATTTCATGAAAACATATACAACATATCAGGATTTTTCAGTCTTTTTTCACTCTTTGGTAGTTTTTTGGAAATTCAAACATGAATTGAAGACTTTTCAAGTTAATGTTCTCTGATTCAATTCTTCCCAAGTAAGCTCATTCAGGAGCTGTGTATTTCTTAATTGGCTTTGTCAGAGAGTGAAGACTGGGATGAGTGACTTTAGAGGTAACAGTTAGCAAGAAGACAGGGCAAGGTAAATACCAAAGTACCCAAAGTATAACTGTGGTCATAGATCTCCATAGGATAGGAGGCTGCTATAAGCAGGGCAAGGAGAGAGTCAGGAAAAAGACAAGGAAAAAAGGGGTGTGTTAGTATATGAGAACAAGTCTTTTAATAGCTTAGGGAACACCCTTTTGACTGACTCTCTTATCAACAGTAATACAGCAAAGTCACAATTGGGCCTACTGTTATAGAGACTGTTGTACTCTGTGCAAAGTGAACCGATACTGGCAACCCTACTAAGACTGGTAAGACTCCAAAGAACCTGGGCACAACAACTGAAGCCTTTCCCTCACCTGATTAGAATGGAGGCCATGCCAGAGGCCACACTATAAATGGATATGAACTGGAACAGACAGTAGAGAGAATTTGGAATGGACCAGAAAACCAGAGTTGAAAAAATAACCAGGCTACAGGCGAGACAAGACAGCAAGGAGACAGGGTTTAAACCAAGAGAAGGAAATATGAATAGGGCTTCAGGAAACAAGAACAGGAGTGCTAGGATCAAAAGCAAGCGGTACGCCACAAGCACTGGGACAAGTAATGCCTTTTTGGGACAAGGAAACATGAATTCATCTTCAAAGGATTCAGAACAAGGAATACAAGAATATAACCAACAAACACTGAAACAAGTAATGTCTTGCTAGTACATGGAATAATGCAGGAATTTAGAACGTATTTGCTTTGGGAACACCCTCTGGACTCAACCCCACAGATTGGTCTTAACAACAGACATGCAGTGAAGTCATAACTGTGTCTGCTGTGATAGAGACTGTTGTGCTCAGCACAAGGTGGATCGCGACTGACAGCAACACTGAGACAGGTAGCACTCCGAAGGACCTGGGCGCAACAACAGAAGTCATTCCCTTATCTAATCAGAACAGCAACAAAGTCGGAGGTCACACCATAAATGGATACGGATTGCATCAGAGAGTGAACCTAATTTCAACTGCATTTCGAATGGAACAGAAAGTAAGAGTGGAAAGAGTAACAAGACAGAAAGGAAACAGGGAGAAAACCAAGACAGGCGCTTATGAACAGGGTTTCAGTAATCAAGAACAGGAGTACAATGATCAAGAGCAGACTGTACCCAACAGGCATGGAACAAGTAATATCCTGCTGGTACATGGAATAACACAGAAATTTAGAACAGAGTCAGAACAGTAAATCGTAACAAAGAAGCAAATGCAGCAAATACGTGGCCAAAAGCCCAACAGAGGATACACAGAATTCAGGAAATAAGGATAGAAAGGATATTCAGAAAGAAAAGTGAGAATGTGAAGCACAGAAAGCACATAAGCACAGTGCTGCACAAGGCTACCGCAGGAAAGCAGGACACTGTAAAACGTAGTAGCAGGAAACAGGACTCCTCTTAGGATTTCAAAGATTTAGCAATACAGGCAACTGTAACAGCAGTTGAAGCACAATTTCTGAATGCAGACCTCAGTCTAGGTTCCTCCTCCAACCTCATAGCAACATAGGGTGATTGGAACTCAGACCAGGTGTGAGCCTGTTGCAGCACAGGGCAGGTGAGAGCAGTTAAAGTCTCATCTCCATCTCTCTGCCTGAAGGAGTGCACTGAAGTTTCCAGGAAGCAAACAGTGGGCAGAACAAAACTTCAGGTCTTGTTTTGGAACACAGCAGGAACTCATGCAGGGAGTACATGGTTATCTTTAAAGTACTAACACATAGTTCAAAGTACAATAAGATTCACCAGAAAAACTGCCTCTCCACCTCTCAGACTCGGTTACATACACAAGTACTACCATAATGCAATAGGAACTGATAAGTAAACTCTGGAATAGATTCTGGAGTGGATCCCATTTCCAAGAGGATTTGTAAAGTCTGTAAGAAATGCAGTACATGTTCCAAACTAGGGTTCATGATGGAAACAGGCTCACAAGTGCTTAAAGTAGTGCAATTTGATGGCAGGAGTAAAGGATCCTAGGAGGCTTTCTCAGTCTCATTGATTTATGTGTTGCACCTTTCTCTGAGGATTCTTAGCACTCACTACAGGCTCCTCAGTAGCTCTTTCTCTAGTTTTTTTCAATACCTCTCAAACCCCCAAGTTCAAACCTTCTCTGCACATTTCTTCTTTGCTAACTCTCACATTCAGTTTGAGCTTCTTTTTCTTTTTCACTCAAACGTGTGCTTTTGTTGCTTTTTTTTTTTAACAAAGCTTGCCTCATTTGTTGTACTTGCCTTTTCTGTCACCCCTCCCTCTTTCTCTAAGTTTTGAGTCTGCCTCCATGACTCAACAACTTGAAAAAGCAGTCTTTCTGGTACCCATTCTCTTCAAATGTGTAATGCATAGAACCAAGAAGGCAGACCTTTACAATTCACAGGTGGGTTTGTCACCAGAATGGTCTGAAGAAACTCACTCTACCTTTTTTGCAGGCAATCTCTTTTTGCATGCTTCTTGACAGCTATCCGTTCTCCTGCTTATAGATAGGGAAATGCAATTGAGGGTTTGAGGGCAATCTGCATCTGGGGAGAGTGCACTGCAGCAGCAAAATGTGTCAAATAATCCATGATTGGATCATCAGTAATACTGAGCATGGCTGCTGAGGGAATACCAGGAATCATCATTGGCCTACCCATCATTATCTCATGAGTGCTTAAACTAGTTCCTTTGTTTGAAGTACACCTCATACTCAGCACTACCAGAAAGAGTGCATCTGGCCATTTCAAAGATGTAGATGCACACATGCCGTTTGTTTTTCATGCTGAAGTTCAGTTTCCAAATAACTCCTGATGATTGTGGGTGATAACTATATTGCTGTTTTTGCTCAAAGTCCAATGTATCACAGATCACCTTCATGATAGCATTCTTGATGTGCCCATCTGTGTCTGATTTGATAGTTAATGGCATTCCAAATCTAGGGCTCAACTCCCTGAGCAACAATTTTACAACTGTTGCACATGAGTTCCAGTTCCAGCATTATTTTACTGGCACACTGTGCACCTCTGACAATTACCTTCTGCATTATTCCTAGGTGTGAGTCGAACCAGTAAAAATTAAAAGGATTGATCATCCCATATCTTCCTATTTTCCGTAGCACCATGATATAACCTAACCACCTGTGTGGTGATTGAATTCAGCAAGACAAACCTTTAATTGTTACTTTTCCAGAAACCATTCTGACTTTGTTTACATCATGAATTTTCCCATTATTTCTTTCCTCATCTGACAATTGCATCTTGTACTTCACTCAGCCAATATTTGTACTGACACACAAGTAAGAAAAGGAACATGGTAATTATCAACCCGAATTGATAATATTATGCCTAGCGTTTAATAGTAACATGTAAATGAAGATGCATAATTCTTTCATTTTGTGACATCAATACTTCCACATCCATGTGATGAACATTTCGAACTACAATTTTAGATGACAGTCTCAAATAGCACAATAAATTAGGAATTCTCACTACACTTCAAATTTAAATTGGTTTTCCAGCAAAGGTCATGAAACCACACTGAGACCACAACTCCCTCAAATCATGCACAACTCTAAAGGAATACTGAGTGTCAGTTAAATGGTAACACTTTGTACGTGAGCAATACATTAGGCTCTAGTAAGAGCAATCAGCTTAGCAACCTGTACAGAAGACACATAGAACCAAATCAGCCAAATTTAATGGCACATCTTGTATGTCAGCGTTTGTTTTTTTGTATAATTCTGTTACTTCCAAACAATCATGTTCTTAATCATCATTGTCAAATTCATTCTCTACCTCTCAAAGTAAAAAACTAGTGGTAATCAATGTCCAATGCATCACAGATCACCTTCATCATACTATTATTGAAGTACCCACCTTTGTCTGACTTGATTGTTAATGGCATTCCATATTTAGGGATCAACTCCCTGAGCAACAATTTTGCAACTGCCGGTGCATCATATCTTCTGATTCACACTTGTGAGTTGCAAGAATTATGAGCTCATATTTAGTCACCCTTGCATTAGTTAAAAGTTGAGTCCTGCTTCGGGACCAAGGTCTCTCTGATAAGTGTGTCAGAACACAATTAATGTATGATCCAAAATCACTGAATCACATTGGTGGATGACTACAGTTGTAGGTGCAACAGATTTCAAACATCCGGGTAAAGCAAGAGCAACTGGATCTAAGGTTCCACAAAAACTATTTAACAGGCATTTTTATACTGTCATTTTGTTGAGTGAGAAAAGAAAAAGTATGTCTAACTCTTCTGTTTCAATATAAAAAGGACTCGTTTTCATAATCCAGCATACATAAAGCAGTGCTATACACAATGTGCGCCTCCTCTCCAGGAAGGCTTTCAAGCATTCCTCATTTGGATCAGTAATGTCAGTATCAATCAGCCTTCATAATGGCTCAGCAGTTAAGGAACAATACATAATCCACTGATGACCGTTGCTCACAATACTGAGGAACACTTCTGAATCTCCCTGAATATGAGACATACCATGTGTCCGTCTTCAGCTTAATAATTTCACAATGCAGCGGTGTGCAATTTAAACACCTGTAAGGTTTTGCAGCAGTCATTAGATCATCAATATATTGGACCAGGACTCACACAGTAATTTTTCAGTGCCTCTAGATTTTACTTGAGAACTTGTGTAAGACTGATGATGATTCTGTTTGCCTTTGTGGCAACATTTCCCACACGATTACTTTATTTTTACATTTAAAAGCAAAAGGAAACTGGAAACCTTCACTAAGAGTAAAGAAAAAGAATGTTGAACAAGAATCAATTAATGTGAACCACTCTGCAGCAGCTGGAATTTGAAACCATTTTTCTACTGTATTTGGGACTGCTGGATAACTATCATTTGCTCTGAAATCTTGTACTATCTTCAAATTTCATCTGGACTTGTGTCTCCATCGTGTAGGGGGTCCTACATACTCTCTCCAGAACTTTCTTTAGCAAGGGTGTGGGCTTCTTATAGCCTCCCAGCACATATTGTTTTGGGTCAAGGACAACAAGTTTTCATGTTTGTTTTGTACTTGGAACAAGTGGGTCCAAATCCCTGCTGCACAAACCCTTTGGCTGCCAGTTTACAGTAGCACATTATGGATCAGGGAAGGGCATTGTCTGCTGTTAAGGTAATATTTGTGTCCAAATGTTAATGTTGTTCGAACTGGGAGTTATGGTTCATTAATGCAAAGCCTTTATTATTAAGGTGAGCGCTGTTGTAAGCTTGGACTGCAATGCTGACAGTTGTCTTGGTATAAAAATCTGCACACACATTTGCAGAGTTTAACAATATGAGACTATGTATCATGCTCTGAGAAAGCTCTAGGTTTAGATGCAAATATTTGCAAAAGCTTGAATGCAATACTGATGAGTCTTTTCTTTCAAATTAAATGTTCACAAAAAATGCAACTAGGTAAAAAAAGATTTCTTTGAAGCATCATCTACTAAAATGTGTTGATGCATGCTAGTATTCCCACAAAATATTCATATTGGAAAATCAGTGCAACCGGTTTCATCAGGATTATGGGAATCATGAAAGTAAACACTCATTGGCAAAGCCGATAGGTCTGACATTGTAGTCAATCTTTTGGGTTTGTTAATGCGTGTCATGTTTTAACATGCTTTTGTAAAACTTTATTATTGTGGGAGCTGCCAGACCCTCACCATTTAACAAACATTGACAAAAAGCAATAATATTTTTTAGCATTGAACAGAACTACTTTGTGTGCTGAAATGCTCCTTGTGAAAGAGCAGAATATTGTCACAGTAACGCCAGTCTACAGATTGATAGACCGAGAAAGAGAGAGACAGAATTTCAATAAAAACAAAAGGTCTTGGTTATCTCAAGACCAATTAGGGACCCAATTCTTAAATAAAGTAAAAGAAGTGCACTCATGGAATATGCCCTTACATTACTGCAGATTTACAGCTTTAACAAATGCACAATAATTTACAGACGTAGGCCAGAAAATCATACTCCTAGAAAATATTTGTGGACTGCATTTTAGTATGAGCAAATATGCATGTGTCGATTTCACTCATGAGAAAATCTGTTGAGCGTTTACAAGTTCATTTTCCATCCAACCACATTTTCCCAAATGTAGAAGACATTTCTTTTCTGCTATTGTCAGGAGTAAATTTCCAACCTTTCTCAGTATGGGGAAAGATGAGAAAAGAGCTGGTGAAAACCCTTAAAACATGTAAGTTAATAGGTTTGCAAGGACTCCAAAGTGCATTCCAACCCCGGAACTATTGCGTAACCCTGCCTCCAGCAGATGTAGATCTGTGGAAAGGTGGCAAAATGCAGAAAATTATAGAATTCAAACTCAGCTATAGTATGAGCTCTGGCATAATCAGAAAGTCAGAGAGCTCCTATATAATGAGGTTGCTGCCAACATTTACCTCTGCACTATGTGGCACCAAAGGGACAAGTGGATTTTATTACAGAACAGGTAGATTTATGAAGCAACCTGTCCTATTGACAAGTTAATATGTTATTTAATTCCACACCCCTGCTTTAGGATACCCAGTTACCATCTTTTTTTACTGGGTTAATTCCTTCCTCAACTTCACAAGAAAGTCTGTACTGTGGTGCATGTGGCTATATTGTTCCCTCTTTTAATGTATCCTGCTCTGGCGTAGCACTTTTTCTTTACCAGGACCTGCAACTGGACCTGGTTTAAGCACACGTTAATGAAGTGACTTTTGGTTATTGCCTGATTGGGGCTTTCACCCCCCAACCAACAACCTAATTTCTTACAACTGGTAAAAATACTGAAAAGGTAAGCCAATCAAGGTTCCATGACATGGTGAGACAGTTCTGGTGGATCAGCAACTCAATCCAGAAAGGGCCAGCAGTGCTTAGGCGTGTCCAGTTGCAGGTCCTTGTAGGTCCAGTGCAGCAGGATAGCTTGTCATGGACCAGTAGCTCACACACGACGTCAGCCAACTGACCCTTAGAGTCAGTCAGGTTTGTCTGGGATAAAAGGCAGTCAGGCCAGTCTTCCTTCTCAAACAGCAAGGCAGTCCTCAAACGCCAGAGTAGTCATTCTTCTTTAATTTCTACAGATCCAAGAGTGTTTTGAAGAGTAGTTTTGAGGGTCCAATATTTAAGCCTGGTGCCAGTCTTTATGTATGGGAGGGCACTGTTCAACCCCCATGTCTGGTTCTGGAAAGTGTTTCCCTTCCTCTGCAAAGGCTCCACATTGTCTGGGGTGACAATAGGTTGGTGTCAGGTTCCTTTTTGTGTTCTGGATGCAAGTCCTTTGAAGTGCAAGTGGGGCAGGGCACAGCTCTGCCCCCAGCCATCCTGGCAAGATGGCCCTTCCTGCCCTCATCTAGTCCCCTTTGTGTCGCTGTCTGTGAGCAATACACAAACCTCAACAGCAGAGCCATTCACAGCCATGTGATCGAGGACACTGGCAGATGAGACAAATATGCAAGAAAATGCCAACTTTCTAAAAGTGGCATTTTCAGAACTGTGACTTAAAATCTGAGTTCACCATGAAAGAGGATTTTAAATTTCAATACATTTGAGTCTAAAAAGTATATCTCTACCTGCTTTCAATCCAAAGTATTTATTAAATGTATTAAGGTAATCTTGGATTAGTCAATGGGATAAACAGTCTTTACAGTAGTGAAAAATGACATTAGCCGTTTTTCATTACCAGGAAATATAAATCGTAAGCACACAACTCCTACTTTTTAGGTACCATGCACCCTGCCCTAGAGACTGTTATGGACTACTTTGGGGGTGAATTACACACATTAAAAAGACAGGTATAGGCCTGCCAAAAGGTCTATGTTGCCAGATCAAAATGGCAGTTTTAAAACTGCACTACAGGCTTTATTGGCAGGCCTGAGCCATGTTTGAAAGTGGTACTGTAGTATGTGGCACTAGTGGCATTTAGTTTATAGGATGTGTGTACATTTAGTACCACATACAAGGGACTTTTAATTACAGTAATTTTCAAATTAGGTGAAGGTTATTTTTACCATTATTAGGGCGAAAGAGCAGAAGTACTTTAGCACTGGTTTGCAGAGGTAATGTGCACAGAGTCCTAAAGCCAACACAAACAAAGTAAGCAAAACAGAAGGAACGAAGGCACAACATTTAGGAGAACACCACACCAATGATATCAGGTCTTACAACAGTTAGATACCAGGCACCCTCTTTCACAGTCTGACACATGTGCTTGTCTATGAGATTAGGAAAACATTGACATTCTCTGACTCTGATTTTAGTTTTAACTAAACATCTGGGTCATATTTCTGAAATTAGATAACATCCAGCATACAATAAGTTAGACCATTAAATTTGCAAAACAAAATCTCTACTGAGTAGGTTTACATGACTTGTTTTACTAATATAAATTCATGTTTATCTCTCCGTGACCTTATTTTTATTCTAACAGAAGCTGAAATATTATGGACCACTTCTTTAATTACAATGCCTATAGTTTTTACTTCTTTACCCAAGAAGAATAGGTTAGGATATTCCACCTGTTTAACTTTTCAATGGGTAGCACCAGTATCCCTAGGGTAGCAGTAAGTTGTAGAACTGAATCACTAATCACTGTTTGTCTTGCAAACTGAAGTGCTAAATTCTCTTTCACCTGTAAATTCTGTGGAATTTGTAGATACCATTTTTTAACTGTGACTGTAAGGATAGTGCAGAAAGCATAGCTCTAAAGAGCTGCCTTGTGTTCTGCATCATTGTTCCATCATTGTTCCACTCTGTGACATCAGTCATCACAGGTATCATCTCTATCTCATTGACAGAGCTACAACTCTCTTCCAGCGTCCACTTTTTCCATATCTGTAGCACACTCTAGGCTTCATCATCCAATTACCACCATTGTTATTGGAGTCTCTACCACTACCTAAACACATACTGCCTACCTCCACCTCTTGGAGGTCCAGGAGCTTCAACACCATGAGATAAAATGGGATGGGATGTTATCCCATATCCCTGGGGTAATGACACTCGCTCTCCCAGCTGAAACAAACTCAGTTCATGCCACCATCAACTTCTCCTTTGAAAAATTTAATAATCACTACAACCCTTTGCATAAACCAAAATCTCATAAATTGACTTTGCTTGTCAGCACATCACGCTTTATTGAAGCTGTGTGCTTAATTCTGGTTTGAATCCCAACACACATTCTGACACAAAATATGATGCACCTTCTTTAGTAGAATCTTCCATCACACTATTGTCTATACACCTGTATCAATCTCTCATAATACACATGAACTGACTTTTCTGCACTCTGGTTTGCTCTGTTTATCTGTGACCAGTTAACTTGCTTCAATTTTACCTTCTTTTTCAAGTAATTAATAATCTCATTATATGGCTTCACAATATCTGTAGAAAGCTTATAATTCAGTGTGATGCTTTCAGGTTCCTTCTCTGGCTATTAATCTCAGCGTATTGCATTCAAGTCACAAATCTGTCGGTATCACAAATGAATACAGTGAATTCAAAACTGCTGATTAAACCTTTAACACACTTACAATCCTATACACTCCTAAATACCATTTCTCTGGTTCTTCTTTCAGTTTTGGAATATCTTTTGTAAAAACCCATAAATTATGTCTATTCCATGGTAGATGAATGTAAGTTTGCCCACTCGTAAAAGGACCAGGAACTTGTCTCAAAGAAAATTCACTTCAAAAGTAGAACATGATAAATAATTTGGACCACAATTACTGCTGGAGCAGGGACCTCAGTTAAATTATTGGTTCACGAAATGGTCAGGACCTCAGCAGTGAGAAATTCCTGCTACGTCCTGGTCAGGTCTTTGGATCTTTGAGGTTGAGTGATATTAATCAGGAGCTGTGCATTACATTAAAATGTCATCACAATTTCTATTCTACTTTTAGTCACTAATGAGAGTTTGAGTTAAGTGAAAGTGTTATTAATCATTCCTCTCAGTAATTCATCTTTCGAAAAGAAATCAGCATATAAATTAATTAATATCAATCAGTAGTTTTGTTATTAATCAATATGCAATACTCAAGAAATCATAATAAATTTGTTAAGCGCATTCCATAAAGGAAAAAAATCCCTGTTCTAGAAATGGGAATGAAAAGTTAGAAACCCATAAAGAGTTTCAAGTTTGAGAGAATGAAATCATATACATAAAGCTTTAGAGTCAAGATTCAGCTAACTAAATCAATAATCAAAAAAAGCAGAAAGTCTCATGAAGAGAGGTACAAGAATCTCAGTAGAATCTCAAAGCAACAGGGCAATGGGAAATGTGGGTAATTGGAATGGTATAGAATTGTATGGTAGCCTACTCTGGGATATGCACTATTCTAAACATCACATGTTTTCAAAGTATCAGTTTGTTGTTTCTTCTTTCTTCATCTAGCCACTCATCTGTTAATGCTCTCATGGGAACCGGACCACTCTACCTCTTCCCATTGGGAAGACAGTACTTTAGATGGCAACATTCATGAACAAAGCTATTTTTTATCAACTCTTTTTGTTCCTGTCTCACGTAATGCTTTCTCCTGTTCAAAACTACTTTCTCATGTGTGAACTCCCATATCTATCTTTCTAAATAACATGTTTATTAATAAGCTAACACCTGTCCTTGTGTAAGTAGAAACATTTGCAGAATTAGATGAAAATATGTATACAACTATCATTCATTATGAAAAACATGTCCATGGAAAGATAAGGAAACTAACGTTTTGCATTCATTAAGCATTTGCTAGTCATGCCAGCTTGTCAGATAATGTTGCTTCAACTATTCAGGCCTAGTACAAGTAAATACAGTTGCCTACTACAATCGTTGCATTTAAACAGATATAATTTATCAATGCCTATACGTTAATTTTGCACATTATTAATAAACTTCATTATTTTTCACAACTTTATAAATGGTTCAGCACTACCATAACCTTCCAAAAGCTTTGAAATTCATTCACTCTTTTGTCTTTCAAAATCTACCCAAGCTCTAATTTTGTCAAGAAGCTTCTCAAAATAATGTCTCTGCTGAATGAGTGTTCCATCTTGCCACTGAGGTTCTGAAATGTTCAATGCACCCAATGTACAAATTCTCCTTTTGTCTCAATTCACAATCATTTCTTCAGCGAGTTGTTCCAATTTCTCAAATGCATGATATTCTTGCTCCTCCTCGCACAGCCCGACTCTCTTCAATGTCTACATGAGCCCCTCGCCGACATTGTACGCAAACACAACATCAACATCACCTCCTACGCCGACGACACTCAGCTGATACTTTCCCTCACCAAGGACCCAACCAGCGCCAAGACCAACCTGCAAGATGGAATGAAAGATGTCGCAGAATGGATGAAACTCAGCCGTCTGAAACTGAACTCAGACAAAACGGAAGTCCTCATCCTCAGAAACACCCCATCCGCCTGGGACGACTCCTGGTGGCCCACAGCCCTTGGCACCGCACCAACCCCCTCAGACCACGCACGCAACCTCGGATTCATCCTGAACCCACTTCTCACCATGACCAAACAAGTCAACGCTGTATCATCCTCCTGCTTCCCCACCCTCCGCATGCTCTGAAAGATCTTCCGTTGGATCCCCGCCGACACCAGAAAGACCGTGACCCACGCCCTCGTCACGAACCGCCTGGACTACGGCAACACCCTATACGCAGGAACCACCGCTAAACTCCAGAAACGTCTGCAGCGAATTCAAAACGCCTCCGCCCGCCTCGTCCTCGACATACCCCGCAACAGCCACATCTCGGCCCACCTGAGACACCTGCACTGGCTTCCCGTCAACAAAAGGATCACCTTCCGACTCCTCACCCACGCACACAAAGCCCTCCACAACAAGGGACCCGAATACCTCAACCGTCGCCTCAGTTTCTACACGCCCACCCGTCAACTTCGCTCCGCCAACCTCGCTCTCCCTGCCGTCCCTCGCATCCGCCGCACCACGGCAGGTGGAAAATCCTTCTCCTACCTAGCGGCCAAGACATGGAATTCCCTCCCCACCAACCTCAGGACCACCGAGGACCACCTCGCATTCCGGAGGCAACTCAAGACCTGGCTCTTCGAGCAGCAGTAACCCCATCCCCCTAGCGCATTGAGACCCTCACGGGTGAGTAGCGTGCTTTATAAATGTTTGTGATTTGATTTGATTTGATTCTTATTTTCCTGCTTCTAAAATCAAAAATATAATTAATTAGATGTTAATTTGGAAGTGTATTACTTAAATGGCATGCGCCCACGAAATGTTTGAAATTCAACTTAACCTCTGCTGAATCTCTACCTCTCTACCTTCATTAGAATTCACTACACTAGCTACAAGTTCTTAGGATACCACAACCACAGCTAAAATACTCTCTGTGCCCTTTGCATTCCATCCTCACTATGGGGCTGAGGTCTTGCATTCAATAATTTGCCTATCACTTCATCCTCATCACCTGAATCATTGTGCTTTGCACCTTCAGATTTTTCTTTCAACGTATTTGTGAGATCCATATCAGGTACACAAGGAAAAGCCTTCACTATCTCTAACGTTTCTCTATGCCATGCCCGTTTTCACAGCCTGAATGAAGTATGCATCCATTCTAATCCTGAATAGTTTTCCAAACATGCACCTTCATGCATATCTGACTTGCTTACTTAATTGCTCATGTGCACCATATATTTAATGATTCAAATTGTGCAGCCCTTTACCGGGGTTTCATATCAGCCAAACAATGGCTCAGAAAAACTTTTTTTTTAAATTAATGGACCATTCTCAGTTAACTGTACATTTTTAGCACTCTCTGTTGCCTTTTTCAACTACTTGAGTCTCAAACATGTGTGCTTAAAAGTACTACACAAAGAAATGAAGAGCTAGGCCTCTACCAGTGAATACCTACTCAGGACCTTAAATAGTTTACCCTTTTGGACAAATAAACTAGTATCACTATTCCATTTCAAATGAGTACGCACTCACACCTTGACGATTAAGGAAATCATAAACTTAAAACTTGGCAAGCTCGGATGCCACTTTTAATCCTTCACAGACAATATACATGACTCCCTAACTCCATATCTCACTCCTTGACTCACAAATGTACCAAAACAAAAAAATAAAATAAACAACACATAAACTATACATATAGTCAACACAGAATAAACAGCAATTACATTATATTATTAATGCAATACAATCACAGTTTTAATAAAAATAAAACAAACACTGCAAAACACCATAACATAACATCAAATGACACGAGACACACTTTTACCTCTCATACTTGCCAATCCTAAAGTGGATCACCTCTCTACATAACATTGCGCCTCAATACAACACCTCAGGACAGGACCTCAAGAAAAAGTGCCTCAGGACTGTGTACGTTAGCATAAAATTCTCAAATCTAAAGTACAAATGAAAGAAATAATTGCCCCAGCATTCTCCAACAAAAACAAAACCTGCTGCTTTGCAATATGCTGCATACCTCACAATTCTGCACCAAAACCTGGTAATGCCTTCTTTTTATTAGAAAAGATCAACAGGACCACTGGAATACAAAGTGAATTCAACACTGAGCCAAAAACAATTTACAAAAAGGGTCTCGTGATGGGCCTATTCACAAACTGCATTTTGTAATATGTTAAGTAATAATACACTGGAACTTGAGGGACCACACAATGCAATTCACAAAGCTACAAGTGTAAATCTCCACCTCCAACTCTCCTGTATTTTCTATGGGGATTGCCTTACACATATAAGTTTACTAATTAGTAATGAATGTGAGAGGAACCAGAAGAAATGGCTGGAAAAGGGGACATGCTTACTACTAAATGGGGTGATTAGGGAAGGGTAAGAAGGGGTTTGTGGGGGAATAGTGACAGGTGAGAGAGGGACATGCACCCAACCACAAAAGGGTAAAACCATAGCTATTTATAAATTGCACTTCTTAAGGTATTACAGTCACAAAGGAACCCTAGACAGTAGTTAGTCTATTCCAGCCAAGATCTGATGTAAGTTCAACACCACAAATGGCCAACCACAGGTACTGCAATACCCTCCCATATGAAATAATATAGGTAGAGACTTAAAATAAAATCATATCGCAAATAATTTAAAATTAAATTTAATTATTTAAATTAGCTAAAAAGATAAATAAATATAATAATATACTGTGAAAAAATCTAACAATAACATATTGCAATAGTACATTTAATTAAAAGCATTTTAACACTGTTTTCTAAATTTACAAATGAAAGGAACATTTTTTATTAAAATAAAAATACATGATTTCTAATAAATTCCTTACATAACTTTTAATAATTAGAAATGTATAATACAAATGTAATTGTTTTACTGTGGATGGGGATTTTTTAATTAAAAATTTCAGAAAAATAATTTTATTTTCTTTAATACATTTACATTAATTAATAATCTAATTTAAATTTTAGTTACTAGTCATGTAGATTTATTCTACAGTTAAGATAACCATATAAAATAATTTACATTAGTGTTTAATATAAACATATTTCTACTATTTGTTTCAGTTAAATAAACGTTTTTTCCTTTTTCCTTCTTGATCACCATATGGAGACTCTACAGTCAAGGTGAATAGCTCCCTATGATAAAGTATAGAGAAAATTAGTAAGCATATTTTATGCTAAATACTATTGTAAATTAATTTTATAAATGCACATTCCAAGATAAATAGAAATGTATGAATATATACTTTAGATATCATTAAACAGTGAAATATATAGTCATTGAGTTGTTCCTTTGCATCAATGGGTGGTCTGCCTGATGCAGATTTGGTACCTATAGTGGCATCAGTTAATATAGAGAAAGCCTGTTAATGCCATACAGTGGGCTCCTTAAATGAGGTATTTCCAGCTATGGATTTTAGTCTGCAGATAATAAACTGGATCAAACGGTACATGGATGATGTTCTTTTATATTTACATAATCCCATGACTAACGTATGAACAACAATTCAAGTACTTTTTATATCTTTTTTTTTAGATTTTTAGACATATATGAACACATACAACACAACAATCATGGATATGCAAACAGTGTGAGCAGAAGCACAGTAACAAAGTCCGGAACAAGGGACCAGAGTAGGGCTGATACATTTAAACAAATCAGGGTGAAGTGCATCACATAAAGAGCAGCATAGGGCACAAACGGGCATCAGTGAGCCGGGGGTGTGTGATGGTCTGAAATGGGAGATTGTCTAGCGTCCACCACACGGGCGGGAATTAGGGTTTAAAGATACATCCTTAGAGGCTACCATATATCTTTTCAGAGCGAGACGCTGGAGGCTTTACAGAGGGGTAAAGCTCATTGGTGGTGTCACAATGGATGAGGTCCCTAAGCCAAGCCACCTCCGTAGGATGGGCAGCACTGCATCTGTGCAAGGCAATCCAGCGTTTAGTGAGCAGCAGTGCTAATGCAGCAAAGTGGTGAGTGGACTTTGGCATTGTCTTCACGTAGCCCAACAAAGCATGAAGGGGATCAGGGACAAGTTCTTGGTTGATCATACGGGACAGAACAGAGTATGGTGCCCCAGTATGCAGAGATATCAGAACAGGACCAGGTCAGATGTAAGAAATCAAACTGTTCAGCTTTGCACTTTAGACATTGGTGGGATCATGTAGGGTCTAGATGAGTAAGAACGGATGGGGTGATGTATGCATAGTGTAGGAACTTAAAATGCAGTAATTTGTGACTTGTGTGCAGTAATATTTTCAAATTTCATCCAGTAAGGAACATTCCAGGACCCTCTCCCAGGTGACCCTTCACCTTACCGGCCCGCTGGGTCTAAGTTGCAGGGATGCGTGATACAGGCGTGAGATGAGAAGCGCATTGTCTGTACCCATGATGGTAATGAACAATGGGGGAAATCTCTTGGTTCCATTGGGTATGTAGGCAACACAGTGCGATACCGTATAGGCTGTGCAGTATAAATCGGTCAAGCGCCAAATAGTGATGTCCTTCAGTCACATCGGTTGCCGAACTGAGCTTGGAGTCTGCAAACAGGTTGCTGATTGTGCCTAGTTGGAGGGAAGCAAGAGTGCGCTGAGTCAGCCGCTCACATGCAAGTGGAAGCCATGGGTTGTTGGAGAGGAGGATATGTGTTGAAAGAAGGGTGTCAAAGTCTAGATACCGGAGTAATATTGTCCTGGCACAAAAGGTTGTTGGGAGAGTCTGTATTTCCGCTAGAGTTCTTGGTTGGCCCTTAGGCAACAGGACGGTAAGAGATGCAGAAGGGGAATGTGATTGCTCTAGCCTGAGATATTGGAACTTGTTGTCAGGCTGGTACCAGTCGTAGGCAAAATGTCCCTGGGCAATCAGATAACATAGATAGAAGTCACCAAAGCTCCCACGTTCAAACGGGAGGGTCAGTGTAGACCAATGTGCATGTGGGCGCCTGCCTGCCCAAACCATTTGCGTGAGGTGCCGAGCAGCGTGTCAAAGAAATGCCTGGTCAAGGCTACGGGAATATTTAAGAATAAATAAAGAAATTGTAGAAGAACCACCATCTTTATAATGGCAAACCTCCCGGCAAGTGGCAGGGGCATGGTAATCCATCACTCAACTTGCGTGTTGAGTTTATCAACCGCCGAATGACCTCAGCACTGCACCTGTGAAAATGCATTAGCTCCCAATTTCTAGATGGAACAGGTGGCATTGTGGAAAAGGTGGATTTTATGCAGCTGCTTTATGTTTTTTGTGAACGTCCCCTGGTGCTACCTATACCTATCTTTAAAACTGTCACTTCACTTGGAATTAGTGTTGAGCGAAGAAAGAAAAATAGTTTCACTGCTAAAAAACTGATGTTGCATTACCGCTGTACGAAGTAGACTTGTGTTCCTTAATTTTGACTATTACTGCCTAGAGCCTCAATGTTTGTGGCCCAGTACTGAAATAAGGAAGCACAGTACATAGTACACTGAACATGCCTTATCTCTAATTTCATTAGCTGATTTTATTTGCAGTAACCTGTGGGAGGGCTTGACACTCACAGTACAACATTTCTGAAAACGATATTTGGCCTTTATTGTTTGTGTTTTAACATATGCACTGGGCATGCCCTTGTGGACACACCGTGGGGTCCACCTTGTTGGGTTAAGAACAAGAGCAGTTTGTAGTTAAGTGCAGGAGGTAATACTGTGAGTGGCATATAAATACTGTAAGGTCTACTACGTATGTTCTTAGACCTGAGACCACACTATGACCATCCAGTGGGCAATTTATTACAGATGGTCACCTAATGCATCAAATGCGCTGCTTCAAAGAATCTGAAAACACTGAGCACAAGATCTCGAAGAGAATACTGACACTAGAGAGTAAGAGAGAGGCAGTGGTGCAGCTGTGCAGAGCTGTGCACAGTGCAGACAAAATGCAGAAAGCTGACATTGGTGTAATGGGCGTGTGACTATATTAAATAATTCTCTGACAAAGACTGGACTTGAACAAATTGGCCACGCTATGGAAGTCTCCAGAAATGCTCACTATAAACGTTTACAGTTTAATTTCCTAATAGGACATTTTGAATTTTGAAGCACCTCAGCTGAATATACTCTGGAACTGTTAAAAAGTGCCACAGATGTGCCTTTAAACATTATTTGGACTTGTACGGATTTGTGTATTTGAAAAAGTTAATGACTAAGTTGCTATCAGCTAGAAATGGCAGACCACAATATATAAACCCGAGGCCTGCCCAAGGATATTTCGAGCTCAGTGTAAGATCATAGATTTATTTTAGGCATTTCTAAGCAAAATATTGTCAGGAAATCAGCTACTGCCCGAGTGTTGCAAGCTGGATACATGATGTGATAAATTAAGTGGAGGCATAGATTAGGTTGATTTGTGTCCACAACGGTAAAATACATACTAGAAACATGGCACTTGCTTGGGATGTGATTGTGTGGAGATTGACACAAAATTATGGTAGACTGCTCCAGACCAATACGGTTTGCATTATACGGCTTAGTACTTGGTGCACCGCAAGAACCTGACCTATAGGGGACCCTGAGAATACAGAGAAAAAGCAGTAGAAATTCTTGCATGGATATTGGCACCAAGGTCCTACAGATTGACCACAGTCACATTCAGCACTTGGAGGCCCTTCCTTGGAGGAACAAAGAGTGTTACTGGGGATTTCTTCTCTCTCCTCCTTTCTTTCAATCCACAGAGTGCTTAACTAGCTTTGAAACAACCACACCAGACACCTCTGATTACTTTACTTGCCAGTGTAAAGCCACGTGTCAGGATATCAATACTGACTGATCGATCTAGACATAATATTTTATATGCTAAGTTAAACGTTTGTGTTATGTTTTATTCATTATTGTTTGAACACAATGCATGTACACAAGTACAAAAAACGTGTTCTTTTGTATGGCATTGCCACAAAACAACTCATACATAATTGAGGGTTCAAATGCCTGTTACCCCTGCATGCATCCACTTGAACGTTCCACTTATTCATGTCAACTTGACAATGATCAATAAAGTATCTTCTTTTTATGTTGAGTTCAGACATCCAGTCTTCTGATTTATGTTTTTTGTGAGTGCACATTTATTGAATATTAGTGCCAAAAAACAATTTTGAGCAACCCCTTCTTCATCGAGGGTATTGTTATCAACAAATCTACAAAACATAATAAATGAAAGAACATTTTAACCATTAAATAAATTAACACAATATTGTTTACATTAGTGTAACAATAATTCACAATAATATTACCAACAGACGTGCACCACGCTTTACTAAATTGCCATAAGTCCATCATAGCACCCCTTTCTTTCCATTCACATATCTGTGAACACCTATGTTTCATCCCCATCACTTTTAAAATATGTATACAACTCTTTGATAGGTAATGAGTCAGAGAAGTACTCAATTAACATGGTTTAATTTTGGCTTTCGTCTATTTGAAGTCGACGCAAAATCACGTGTCTGCTTCTCTTAATTTTAACTTAAAACCATCAATACGGCATGACAGTGAACAATTGCATTGATTATGATCACCTCGGGAGAGAGTATTGTCATACTCACCAATAAGTCTAGTGCTTGGTTGGTGGTGTGTTTCTATTATGTTTGACATACAACCATTGTTCGGGATCCTAGCTTCAAGGAATCCAGACCTTTTGCAGCCATGGTTGAAGCAGGGATCAGCACTGGACCCTGTCTGAACATTCAGAATGTGTTGCATGTTGTCATTTCTGTTCCCTGGCCTTTGGAGTAACCAGTGACATAGGCCCTCATTACAACATTGGCGGTATTGACCGCCTACCGCCACGGCGACTGCCGCCAACATACCGCCGCCGTGGCTACCAGGTGGCAACACGTATTATGACCGCCAACGGTATTCCGCCAGAAATCTGACGGAACACCGCCGATGGCCATGGCGGCGGGCGGCGGTAAGGCGGCGCTGCTGACAGCAGCACCATCACGCCAGCAAAACACCGCCGACCGTATCATGAGCAATGATACGGCTTGGCAGTGTTTTGCTGGTGGACGCTGCTGCTGACAGCAGCGCCATGGACTGTCGCCAGCCGGAGGACCCCCTGCAAGCAGGTAAGTCAGGTTCTCCGACCGGAGAGGGGGGTGGCGGGTGTCGTGTGTATGTGGGGAGGGGGTGTATGTTTTGGGCTGCATACATGCGGGTGTGAGTCGCGTTGGATGCATGCATGAATTAGTGATTGTGAGTGTTGTGTGTTGTGGATGCATGTGTGTTACAAGCTATGCTGGTGTGTGTTGTGGTGTGTGGGTGTGTATATGTGCAGGGGGGGCAGGAGCGGGTTGGGGAGGGTAGGGAAGGATTCTGGGGAGGGGGTGGGGTGCGGGAGACCCCTATCAGTGTCAGGGAAAGGATTCCCTGGCACTGATAGTGCCTACCGCCATGCTTTCGTGGCGGTAAGTTTGGTACAAAAACCATGGCGGTAGGCCGGGTCATAATCCCGAGGGTGGGAATATGACAGCTGCCGAGCTGGAGATCGAAAGTCTCCAGCCCAGGGGCCGTTACCACCCTTGCGGTCGGTGTGTTAAAGTGGCGGTATATGATTCAGTCAACAATGACAAAGTTTTGGACCTCCTGAATCTGTTACCAGGAGTTCAACTATGCATCAAGCTCTCATATTTCGTATACCTTGTTTGAGTATATTCATTGAGTAAATCCCAATAAGGGTGTTGATGTAAAAATGTAACTGGCAATTGCTTTCAAAAGCACTTGGGATTACTTCATCATCAGTGTTTATTATCTTTCCTTGGGCACCCACTCAACTGCCAAATGAGTGTTGCCCTACTTCATGGAAGTGAGTCGGAAAGTCCAGGGCAGGGCCGGCTTTAGGACTGCTGGCACTCTGTGCGACAGTTTATTATGGCACCCCCCAACCCATGACCTCCTCCTCGGTTTCACTCACTACCACCCGGCGAATGTGCCCCTCATCTCTCCATCGCTCCCTTTTTACATACATTCATGTGTTTTAAAGCACTTGTAAAGTGGGGCTTTACTAATCCGCTCAGCTAGCCACTTAAAATATAGGGACATATTTTAGCCCCTAGTGCCATTCTAACGCCACATTAGCATCATTTTTTTTACGCTAATGTGGCATTAGAAGGCCAAAAACGCCGTGCTATATTTACAAAGCACCACAATCTGACAGATTTCTTTGTGTCATTTTTTCAAGCACTTTTTACGCCTGCTCAGAGCAGGCGTTAAAAAGAGGCTTCCATTGGTTACAATGGGCCTCTGTGTGCTTTGCAAGATTAGCGTCAACATTTTTGACGATAATCCTGCAAAGCACCGGACCAGCGTAAAAAATCCTGATGCTGGTCCCCTAACTACCACCATGGTGCACCGTATTTTAGATATGAACGGCATTCGTGGTGGCGTTAGGGGGGCGGTTAGGGGTGCAAGAAAAGTGGCGCTGCACAGTGTGCAGTGCCACTGTTCTTAAAAATGCCCCATAGTTCTGTTTTTTTGCAGCAGGCATACTAACCCTCCATGCTACTTTATTTTGTGCAAAAGCTGCCACTAGGCAAAACTCTTATCTCTCTCTCTCTAGCAGGAACATCAATCACAAGAGGTATCTTGACATTTCAATTGTTTCTTGAAGGTTAAACGCACAAGGAACTTTTCAGCAGGTGCTTTTAAATTACAAGTTTCGGAAGTTATTGCTAAACACAGCGCCCCCCTGAGGTCAGTGCCCGGTGCAGTCGCACCGCCCAAAAGCCGGCCCTGGTCCAGGGCACACCAACTAGCTGTTAAAGGCCTTCTCCCTCACTTTATTATGACCATGGAGCGGGCATAGTAACTTGCTATCGTTCCATTAGGAACTATGTTGTGACTGTCAGCTAGTTGAAGTTTGTTCTTAAAGATTTATCGCAAAAAAACTTATCTTTCACACTTAATTACCAGAAACAAAGATTTAATGTAAAATGATGTTTTTGTAGCTACCGTCATAGGCTTTTTCTGGCACAAAAGTCTCAGTCTGAACCAAAGTGATGATGGCACTTAAAATATAATACAGAGCCTATATTTGTACGTATTGTATGTATTGAACATATTGTGGAAAACAAGAGTACAGCAAACTGAAAGGATGGTAAATGATAACAGAGCAGATAGACTTACAAGGGGAATAAGAGGAGTATGTTTGGAAGAAGACAATATGGTCAAGACTCGTTTTCTAAAAGTAGAGCATCGAAGGAGTCAGAGTAATAGAGAAGGAGGACTAAGAAGCATACTGATGCTAGAGCAGGTGTTTTAATTAGAAATTATTAATGAGTGTTTATGTAATTTGAATAATGAATTTTGTAGAAAATGAATAACGTAGAGAAAAATAATACACGCGTTTGAAAATGTGACCAAGGAGAATGGCCATCAGTGTTAACAAAATGTACTAATTGATGATTAATACTTATGGAATATTGAAAATGTATTAGAATAATGTAGTAATATGTCATATTAAGGGTTATGAAGTATGTTCTAGCTTTATTAATTGTAGGGCTTAACTTAGCAAGTGTCTTGGACTCGTTTTGCAGGCCTCATGCAGAAGCTGTATTTCTTAGCGGTTAATAAAAATGCTGACAGAGTGGACTAAACTGTGAAATGTCCATTCTCTTGTTAAAAGAGATGATGTTCCTGCTAAAGAAACAATTTGTGTGTAATTTGTGTGAGATGTACTTTCCCAGGACGAGAACAATGAAGACACTGACTGGAGCTGAAGATGCAACAATATTATTACCTGACGAGCCGGATGATGAGGACATTGTAAAGTGGACCAATCAACTTCATGAGAAGAGTGAAATATTAGAATTCATAGATTTGGTATTGAAATATTATTGGGTAGAGTATAAACGTAGGATTAACTGACCAATAGGAAATTAGGGGATAGTTTAGGTGACTTGATATAACAACGCAATAGAGAATAATTATTCAGATCTAGAGTGACTTTGAGAGAAGAAGAAACTTTAAGAGAGATACGAGATTCATTCTGTCAATGGGCTCATACTCTCTGACTGAGAGCCTGATGTTTTTCTGATCGATTCATGACCTGAGGACGAAAACTGATTCTGCTTGCTGACCCATACCGTGGATAGGTAGATATGACAAAATGTGACTGTTATGCATTCATGCCTTTTGTTTCCAGGTACCAACTGCGCTGTTTTGATAGACCCATAGCTAGATGTTTTCCTAAATTTGTGTTCGAATTCTTTTTAGAATGAAGCCCATGATGCTAATCTGACGTTAGTTGAGGTCACTCAAATTGACTGACGAATTTCAGGGACTAATGTTTGATGAGTTATCTTGCTGAATTCTATGTATATCATATCTTTATTGCAACTGATTCTGCTACTGATTTGCATTATAGCACTAGAATGTGTCATGATTCAAGCTTTGACTAGATTGCATTTCTTTTGCCTCTTCGGACAACCAGTATTGTTCATATATGTGTTTCATTTGATTTTGAGATTAATCTACATGCCTTTAGTATTGTTAAAATGAGGGAAATAAACTTACTAAACTTTTACTAAAGGTGTGGTTATCCATGGCTGAAAGGTCATGGTATGTGACATTTACTGACTCCATTGATTATTGATTTTGTTGATTACTAATGTTTATTGATTATTGTGAATTGATTATTGATTATGTACTGGAGCTATGGTAAGAACTTCTTAAACTAGTCAAAAGGTTCATCGACCTATTCGCGCCCCCTTGTAAGTTTACTTATAAAGGTCTGACCCACTAACAGTTATAGAAGCAGACTGATGGTTAATCTCTTTGAGAGCTTGCAATAGATGTCTGGTGCAGAGTAATAGGTGTTACGAATATGGGAGCATTTTGAAGTTGGTCCTTTTTAAAGATTCAGTATTATTGAGATTTGGATTTTGTTTTTCAATAATGATAATTGGAGAGAAAATGATGTCCCCTTAAGCCTAGAATAGACTTTCCCAGATCCTGGATCCTGCTAATGGGTTGTTGAGTATGTTCTTGGCATTCTAGTGATAGAGTGAGTGTAATAGGTTGCGCTTGCACAGCTTATGCAAATCGTAGGTGAATTGGGAGGGTTGCAAGGGTTTTTAGGGAGATGCGTACTCCAAATGAAGTTTTAGTAGGAGTGTGCGTACTCCGCAGTGTGAGAGTAGGGAAGTCGTCGAACTTCACATGTGTGTGGCACTTTGTGCTAAAAAATTGTCCACGTGGTTGTTGATGTATGGACCCTGTGTGGTCTAAGACACTTGGTGATATGTTGTAATTTGTCTGGTCAACAAATCAGTGTGTGAGTTAAAGTGGGCGAGAAAATAAGTTAGTCTGAGATTTGGCAAGTCCTATGTGCACCAGGACAGACCCATTGATCAGCTGAGAGTAAAATTTGTGGGTCGAATTTTGCTTGCAAATCTGGGAGACCGAGAAAGAGGAATAGCTGCATGCATAAAAGAGCCAACAGTGAAAATCCGTAAGGTTTCTGAAGTGATTGTGTTACCTTTCCTGTAGTAAAGCAGCAGATTTGTTTTGAGTTTTTGGTTTCTGATCAATGCTCGTAATACTTTACATTAGTTTTGTATGGAATGGAGTTTAGGAGGACGAGCCGCAAGACTTTGTCAGCCGCAGTATGTGTGAGTGTGACATCATTGGAGCCACGTTGCGATAGGTTGGTTAGTGAGAAGGGTCACGCACGATTGGCAATTCATTGAGAACGTAGGTGAAAGGAATCTTGGGATTAAAAGTTATTTCCTGATTCGATTTTGAGTAAACAAAAGTAGAAAATATGAAGTTTTTCAAGGCATTGAGAAGTGCCCTAAGGGGAGATACGTACATTAAAGCGAGTGTAGGAGAGCCTACACTGCCAGAGAATACACCGGCTTACATTGTAATGGAAGAGAGAGGTGTTGCGCCATGTCTTTGGCTAAAGTGATGGTGCAAGTTGACAGAGAAAAATCGGAATTTAGCGTTTCCTGAAAATGGGATGTTCAATTTGAGGATTCTGGAGCAATTGCGGATGGCGCTGTATGAATCGAAGCCCCTTCCGAGACCAGCACAGTTTGAGGCATTAGCAGTTTGGGAGCTGGTAGCTAGACAGCAAGTGCAATTGAAATTCGAGAAAAGAATGAGGAGAGTAGAAAAGTCTTTAACGGAAGTGAGATGGGATTGGGAGCAGAAGAAATAAAGATCAGTGACTTTGCAGGAAGTTAAGTTGTTTCCAGCTATTACGCAGGAGGATGAGACAGAAGGAAAGAAGGCGACTAAGAAGACTAATAAAAGTCTGTCTGAGAGTAAGGAAGCTAGAAGGTCTTCAACAGTAGAGGAGGAATCAGATGCTGAAGATCTTGTTACACAGATATTGAGAGATGGACCACCACAATATACAGTACATGAGAGTGGTCCGAGTACCAGTGCTGATCCAACAGCTCCGGCACATGTAGCGGAGGAAGCGAGTCCGCTACAGGTTAATGCTAACCTAATACCGAATGTGGTACAAAATAGTTCTAATGTGCATACTACTCCTGCAGTGCAGACCCAGATGCAGCCGCCACAGATACAGAGAATGTATCCTGATGTGCCCATTTTTGGGACAAATTTGAATTTAGTGGTGCCTATGGAGCAGGTGGTTCCAACACCAATGTTGGTCCAGACTGAGCCGACTCCAATTTTGTTGCCTCAAGTGCAGCCACAGGTGTTGCCAAGATTTACACCAATGACAATTACTCTCCCACAGAATGTAGGTGCTAGCGTAGCCCCGGATGCAATATCACTGCCGATTAATGTTGGTCCAGCAGTACCATTATTTGATCGAAAGAAACCGATTGTGAATGAACAGTTAGCAATGGCTCAGAGTCTAATGAGAAAAGGACATAATGAACAAATTCAGGTAGTCTCTTCCATGGGTCAGACTTCTGATGGATCGAGGTCATTGTTAGATCTTAGTCCATTTGTCGCACTTAAGGATGCCGTGACTGGACCAAGCGGAGGTCAGAGCCTGAAATTATTGACACCGCAGACTCTGAATGCAGTGGTGCAGCAGGTGCCACCGGTCCAAGCGAGTAACATTTTGTTACAGGGACTGACAGCTCAGCAGTTGACTGAATGGTTAGGTAATCTGAATACCCCATAGAATGCCTCTAAAGGCGAGGAGCAATACAATTGTGTCAGACTAAGCATGGAAGCGGGTGAATTAGTTGAGGGAACAATGGGGATGAATAGATTAGAGTCTTACACAGAGGCAGAGTTGAGAAGCTTGTGCCCAAGGATTACGAGAGAGGTGAGCAAAGTGCATCAGAGATTAGCAGATATGGCAGAGAAAATGGCATAGAAATTGAGAAGACGAAATATTTGAAGAGGAGTTACAGGTTAGATTTTGAGGCAAAAGATTTTGAACACGAGGTCAGCCGGGATGAAGGCACACCTTAAAGAATTTCTGCGGAGTGCTCAGGTCTGGGGAGCATTAGACAAGTGGGAAGGCAGATGGGTAAAGAAAAGAGACAAAAGGAAAAGAGATTCCTTGGAGCTGACTGAGAATGTACAGCAGGATAAGGATCCAGTGAAGATTTTACCAATGAGAGAAATTCCAGAGGGAAATTTTGTTCATGTCCCTTGGAGTAGGAGTAACATTCTGTCATTTACGAATGATTATCCAAAATTGAGAGAGTAGCCAGTAGAATGGTATCAGCAGACAGACAGGTTTGTGAAACTTGCAAAGTGTTTGTGGGAGGACTTGAACACATTACTGGACATACTGTAGTGGTTCCAGCCGACTTATTGGTTGAGTGTAAGAGGACTGTAGATTGGCCAACAAGTGAAAGAGAGATAAGAATACAGGCGCACCGTCTCCTGAGGTAATGAAATATTACTATAAGGTGATTGAATTTCTGAAAACAAGGATTTCGCCCAAGAATATTGATTGGCAGAGGATTGATAGGACAGTGGAGGAAGCAAAGGAGTCAATACATGCGTACTATGAGAGATTGTTGAAGGCGTTCAAGGAGTGTAGTGGTAGAGAAGCATTTGAGCCAAAAAACATAACTTTGTGTTCAGATTTGTGGAAGGATTGAGACCTGAGCTTGGTCAGATGATTAAGAGTCATTTGATTTGCTGGCAAGCAAAGCCGATTGATGAGGTGTTGCAGTATGCGAAATAGTGTAGTGATGAGACTGAGTTGAAGCAGAAGAAGTTGAAAGAGAAGGCGATGGTGATGCAGATTAAAGCAGCTCAGACAGGAGTGCAGGGAAAGTTTGTGCAGCAGATGCCGCAGCAGCAGGGAAATGTAATGTTCCATCCTCAGATGAGAGGTAGAGGTCGTGGAGGTAATATGACTTGTGGTCCAGATTTGAATACTGTAGTGTTTCAGAATGATATGCAGGGAATGAAGAAGCTATTGCCGTGTCACATTTGCAGAGCCGTGGGACATTGGAAGCAGGAGTGTCCGATGATGGTGCAGGAAGGTGTTGTTCAGGAAGGTAATGATATCAATACATTTCAAAATGTGAGAGGACCGAGAATAAGGGGTCCCAATGCAAATTTTCAGAATAGCGTGAATCAAATGCAGAATTTTCAGCCCATGCAACAGATGCAAATGCCCCGTGCACAAGTGTCACAATTGCATGCGATGCAGCAGCAGATTCCCATGGTACTTATACAGCAAATGCAGATACCCCAAGCCCAGATGGAGCAGCAACAGATGATGGTGAATGGGCGAACGATAGTTCTGATGAGGAGCCATGTGTGCTTGTGACTTCTTTAGAAGTAGATCATAGAGGACCCTATGTGAGGGGAAAGGTTATGGGTTACAGAGTTTCATTCTTGGTGGACACAGGAGCCACACGCTCTACAGTGAGAAGTGCAAAAGTCCCAAATTTGCCCCTTTCAGGTAGAACAGTTCAGGTTGTGGGGGTAGCAAACCAATATCTGACAAATCTTATCACAGATCCAGTACACGGTGAAATTGGCAATTTCAGGGACTTCATACATTTGTAGTCTGCGATTCGAGTCCAGTATACCTACTGGGTAGGGACTTGTTGTGTAAGACAAAGGGGGTGATTCTGACCCCGGCGGTTCACTACCGCCGGGGCCAGGGTCGGCGGGAGCAGCGCCAACAAGCTGGCGGTGCCCCGCAGGGCATTCTGACCGCGGCGGTTTGGCCGCGGTCAGAAAGGGAAAACCGGCGGTCTCCCGCCGGTTTTCCGCTTCCCTGGGAATCCCCCATGGCTGCGCAGCTTGCTGCGCCGCCATGGGGGATTCTGACAGCCCATACCGCCATCCTGTTCCTGGCGGTTCTCCCGCCAGGAACAGGATGGTGGTATGGGTTGTCGTGGGGCCCCTGGGGGCCCCTGCAGTGCCCATGCCAATGGCATGGGCACTGCAGGGGCCCCCGTAAGAGGGCCCCACTTTGTATTTCAGTGTCTGCATTGCAGACACTGAAATACGCGACGGGTGCCACTGCACCCGTCGCACCTTCCCACTCTGCCGGCTCAATTCTGAGCCGGCGTCCTAGTGGGAAGGGTTTTTGCACTGGGCTGGCGGGCGGCCTTTTGGCGGTCGCCCGCCAGCCCAGTGCAAAAGCCAAAATACCCTCAGCGGTCTTGCGACCGCGGAGCGGTATTTTGGAGGGGGGAAGTCTGGCGAGCGGCCTCCGCCGCCCGCCAGACTTAGAATGACCCCCAAAGTGTTTGATTACTTGCTCAAATGATGGAATTGAGATACAGACAAATAGTGATGATGAGGAAGACCAAGCCCCAGAAACAGAGTGTGAAACTACAAATGAGGAGTACCCCTTGACTGAGTTTTTCCCGATGTTCACAGTGAAGGAGCTCCATTCTGATTTGCAGCGAACAGTACAAGAACCCATGTGGGATTTGACAGGACAATAAGTGGGTCTGATTAAAGGAGTTGAGCTAGCCAAGGTTACCTTAAAGCCTGATGCAGTGTGTCCCCAACTTCCACAGTACAACATGCCACAAGATGTCTTGAAAGTGGCACAGATAATTGCAGATTTTGTGAAGCAGGGAGTTTTGAAGGAAGTGTTGAGCAGTCCATGTAATTCACCAATAATGGGTTTGAAGAAGCCATGTGGGAAGGTTTGGATTGTTCAGGATTTGAGAAAAATAAATGAGATTGTGGTCAAGTGTTGTCCCATAGTGCCCAATCCAGCTGTGATAAGGTTCCAGATTCCATGTGATGCAGAGTGGTTTACAGTCATTGATTTGTCACAAGCATTCTTTTCTGTGCCTCTTCACGAGGATAGTCAATTTCTCTTTTGTTTCAAATTCCTGGATCAAGTCTATTTCTGGTGCAGACTTCCTCAAGGGTACACAGAGTCACCTTCCTTGTTCAACCAGATCTTGAAAAAGAATTGGAGTCATTAGAATTGCCTTTCCAATCGACTTTGGTGCAGTACATTGATGACTGATTGATTGCGTCCAAGACAAGGGATGAGTGTAAGTATGACTCGATTGCCCTGTTGAACCATTTGGGAAAATATGGTCATAAAGTATCACAGCTGAAAATGCAGTACTGTCAGAAGGTAGTGAAGTATTTGGGTCACCAGATAGAGAAATGGTAGACGAAAATATCCAGAGAAAGGATTACAATGATACTGCAGATAGGTCCCACGACTGCACAGAGAGATGTCAGGATGTTCCTAGAAATGGTGGGTTATTGTCGCCAATGGATCCCACATTTTTCAGTCATTTCAAAACCATTGCAGAAGATGAGGAAGTCACAGATCCCATAGTGCTAGACCAGGATGAGATGAGAGTGTTCACTGAGTTGAGAGAGAGTATGTGCACATCTCCATTGTTGGATATGCCTGATTACACGAATCCTTTCACATTGTTTTGTCATGAGTGTAATGCATGTTCATTGTCTGTCTTGACACAGGTCCATTAAGATGCTCATCGCCCAGTAGCATATTTTTCAGCTACTTTGTACCCAGTTACAGCAGTCTTACCAGGTTGTTTGCGTGCAGTGGCCGCAGTTGGTCAATGTCTTTCACAGTGTGAAGGTGTGGTGATGGGACAACCCCTGACTGTAATGGTCCCTCTCTCGATTGAGATTTTACTGACAAGGACGAGAACCCAATACTTGACTGGTGCTAGGTTGACTAGGTATGAGACGAGTATTTTGGGATCACCAAACGTAACACTGAAAAGATGTTCATTGCTGAACCTGGAAACTTTACTTCCGAGTGAAAATACTGAAATTGAGAAAGAGGAGGATGTTGAACATGATTGTTTCGAAGTAACTGAGTTGTGCACAAAACCGAGACCTGACATTAGAGATACCCAATTGGAAGAAAATGACCAAATTATCTTTGTTGATGGTTCATTTCTGAGAGACAACACAGGGACACTGAGAGCATGATATGCTGTGTGCACAATTACAGGTAGCTTAGAAGCTTCTTGGCTTTGAGGAGTGTATTCTGGCCAGGTAGCGGAATTGGTCGCTCTTACTAGAGCGTGCCATGTTTCTGCTCAATTGAGAGTTGCTATCTATACAGATAGTCAATATGGATTCGGAATAGCTCATGATTTTGGTCAATTGTGGTCGCAAAGAGATTTCCTCACCTCTTCAGGATCACCAGTGAGAAATGGCGAGAGAATAAAGGAGTTTTTATATGCAATTCAATCGCCTGAAAAGATTGCCGTGGTGAAATGCAGTGCACGTCATTGGGAAGTGGATATGTGGATCAAGTCGCAAGGTTCTGCGCATTGAACTGTATATCGTTCAAGGACAAGTGGGAACTGTTACCTGAAGAAGACACAACAAGTATGAGTTATGCATTGAGAGTAATCAACACTTTGGAAGAATGAAAATCTTTGCATAGTAATGCCGACAAAGAGGAGAAACGTTCATGGAGCAAAATGAAATGTGTTCAAAGACGAGATGAATTGTGGGTTTCTGAGGAGGGTCAACTGGTTTTGCCAAATAGCCTGTTGCCTCAAATGGCAAGGTACTATCACGGTCAGGCACACATTGGTAGGGATGCCATGGTTTGTCGGTTCAAAATTGATTGGTTCAACCCAAAGTTTAGACAAGTTGCTGAAGCAGTTTGCCATTGTTGTGTCATTTGCCAGCAGTTACATCCGGGGAAAGGGACAGTGGTTAACTTGAGCCACATTGGAAGAGCAGGAGGTCCATTCAGCAGAATGCAGATGAATTTTATTCAGATGCCTTTGTGTGGTGGTTTGAGATATGTGTTGGTGATTGTTTGCATCTTTAGTCACTGGATTGAAGCGTACCCTACACGAAGAAATGATAGTCTCACCATAGCGAAACTGCTGCTTAGGGAACTGTTACCGCATTTCGGGTTTCCGATCTCTTTAGAATAAGATAGGGGAAGTCACTTCAATAACGACGTGATTAAATTATTGTGTTCAGTTTTGAACATTGAGCAGAAGTTGCATTGCAGTTACCGCCCTGAAGCATCAGGACTAGTGGAGCAGATGAATAGTACCTTGAAGTCAAGAATTGCAAAGATGTGTGCAGCTACGAATTTGAAATGGCCTGATGCATTGCCTCTAGTGTTGATGTCAATGAGAAACACACCTGACAGGAAGGCAGGACTGTCGCCTCATGAGATCCTCATGGGCAGAGCAATGAGACTGCCAGCGGTGCCAGCAAATGCACTTGTCAACATTACAGATGATATGGTGTTGGATTACTGCAAGGATCTAGCTAATGTAGTCCGACCTTTTTCTCAGCAGGTGGAGGCCACCACATTGCCACCGATCCATGACCCAGGGCACAACCTGAGAGCTGGAGACTGGGTTGTCGTCTGAAAGCATGTGAGAAAGACGTGTTTGGAGCCTCGTTGAAGGGACTGTATTGAGTGGCCTCGACAACTACAACAGCTGTGAAGTGTGCTGGGATCCCGAACTGGATTCACGCAAGTCACACAAAGAAAGTGGCATAACCACTTGACCATGAAAAAGCATTGCTGAGAGTACCAACAACAGTGAGCCAAGTCTCAGAGCCAGAAGGAGAACAAAGAGGAACTGAGACCAGATCTGAGCTCGTTGAGAACGGTTCAATTACTCCTGTGAGAGACGAGGGTGGAGACATCCAGGAGAGTATCGGAGAACCTATCTCAACTGAAGCAGCAGGAGAGCCTAGTCAGAGTAGGGCTTTCCCAGAAGCAGACGATTCTGAGAGACAAGCGGAGCAATTGCCAGACCAAGAAGGGGAAGGAGTTGAGGTGGATCAAAGTCAAAGTGATATGACTCCTCTTGAACCAGTTGCAGGTCCGTCAAGAGAAAATGCCATAGAGAAAGAAAAGGGTTTGAGTTCAGTCTTGAAGAGAATATTGACAGAAGGCTCATTGAAAGAAGATAAGTGGCTGAAATCGCAAGTGGAGAAAAGGAAAGAGGTGGTTGTCGAACCAATTATAGAGGAAGCGGTAGATACAACGAGAAAAGAAGAATTAAGTGCAGTAGAGTTGAATGGTGATCGAAAGTTGAAGAGAAAGAGAATAGCAAGTCGAAGATACGCAGGTCCTGAATGGACGTATGCAACTACAAATGAAAGGCAGCAAGAGTTTATGGGGGTCATTATAACCCTGGCGGAAGGCAGAGAAGCGGCAGTAAGACCACCAACAGGCTGGCGGTCTTTTTTTTTGTATTATGACCATGGCGGTTACCGCCATGGTCATCTGCCGCTTCTCCGTTCCACCCGCCAGGGGGGAGACGACCGCTGGGCTGGAGACCTAGGTCTCCAGCCCGGCGGCCGTCACTATACAGCCGGCAGTATTTGGACCCGGCTGACCACCATGGATTTCATGCGGTTTGAAACCGCCATGAAATCCATGGCGGTGAGCACTATCAGTGCCAGGGAATTCCTTCCCTGACACTGATAGGGGTCTCCCCCACCCCAACTCACTCCCCTACCCCCCACCACCCCTGCCACCCCCCAAAGGTGGCAGCACCCCCCTCCCCACCCGAACCCCAATATAACATCACACATACTCACCCGACACACACGCAGGCACCACCAACACACATACACGCACACACACCAACATACATGCCAACATCCACACACACAGTCAGACACGTGCACCCACATTCAAACATACACGCACAGATCCATACAGACATACCCACAGACATACACACACTCATTCCCAAACACACAACACCCCCACAAGCATACACGCACTCACACACCCCCTCTACATACACAGACGCACACCCCCATGCACGCACACAACACCCCCCTCCCCTCACGGACGATCGACTTACCTGGTCCGATGATCCTCCGGGAAGGGACGGGAGCCATGGGGGCTGCTCTGCCGACACCACACCGTCAACAGAACACCGCCACGGCGAATCACAGGACGTGATTCGCTGGGCGGTGTTCTGTTGGCGTGGTGGTGGAGGTGGCGCAACCTCCACTTCCCCGCCTCCCGCCAGTATGGCTGTTGGCGCCTCTCCGTCCGTAAAAGGACGGAGAGCTGCCAACGGTCATAATAGGCCGAGCGGCAAACCGCCACCACTGGCAGTCTTCCGCACGGCGGTCCCTCGGCGGTCTTGGAAAAAGACCGCCGAGGTCAAAATGACCCCCTATGTCTTTTTGTTTTGATAGGGAAGTTCTAAGTCAATATTTTAAGGTGACGTGAAGAAGATTGATGAACTGAACTGTTGAAACAATCTGAGAGAAATATTTTGGAGAAAGAGACTGTTGAAAGTAACCTGAAAAGACATTTGATAAACTAATTTGACTTTTTGAAACCTGATTTGACAAAGCTGCTAACTGATTTTGACAGGGAAGAAGTGTTCCTTGAAGTAAAAGTGAACTGCTGAAAGAAGAGTTGTCTAGTTTTGATTTTTGCAGCAAGTTTTTTCTAAATTCCTTCTGATTTCTGATTCTTTATAGATCCTGGCAATTATGTATGGGATATTGTTTATAGTATTGATTGTGGGGATGTCTGTTTTTGACGCAAAAGGAGCCAACCATACTTCTGCTTTTGAGACGACTACTGCACTAACGGCATTAGAAAAGTTTAAGTTATATGACACATATTTGCACAATTATACTAATGCACAGGGAGAACTTTCTTCTAATGTTTTCTATCGCTTATTGAGTGAGTATGTTGAGACAATGGATGCGAAGAATTGTTTTGTGTGTACGCAGATTCCTTCATCAGTCAAGGAAGGAGTCACCAATCATAGCTTGCCGTTAACATATGGAATAAGTTGTAGTCTGTTACTAACAAGGTTTTATAACCAGGAGTACATTCAGTCTGATCTTGTGTTTTTGTTTGTTCCTATAATTAGATATTTGAGTAAAATAGCTAAGGATAATGCCATAGGGGGTGATTCTAACCCCGGCGGTCTTAGACTGCCGGGGCCAGGGTCGGCGGGAGCACCGCCGACAGACCGGCGGTGCCCCGCAGGGCATTCTGACCGCGGCGCTTTGGCCGCGGTCAGTGCAGGAAAACCGGCGGTCTCCCGCCGGTTTTCCGCTGCCCGTTGGAATCCTCCAAGGCGGAGCAGCTTGCTGCGCCGCCGAGGGGATTCCGACCCCCCCACCGCCATCCAGTTCCCGGCGGTCCGCCCGCCGGGAACCGGATGGCGGTAGGGGGGGTCACGGGGCCCCTGGGGGCCCCTGCAGTGCCCATGCCACTGGCATGGGCACTGCAGGGGCCCCCGTAAGAGGGCCCCTAAATGTATTTCACTGTCTGCTGCGCAGACAGTGAAATACGCGACGGGTGCAACTGCACCCGTCGCACAGCTTCCACTCCGCCGGCTCGATTCCGAGCCGGCTTCATCGTGGAAGCCTCTTTCCCGCTGGGCTGGCGGGCGGCCTGAAGGCGGCCGCCCGCCAGCCCAGCGGGAATGTCAGAATTACCGCCGCGGTCTTTCGACCGCGGAACGGTAACCTGACGGCGGGACTTTGGCGGGCGGCCTCTGCCGCCCGCCAAGGTCAGGATGAGGGCCATAGTATTAGTTAGAGCAGTGTTTCCCAAACTTTTGACTCCAGAGGACCCCCACTGAATCACTACTGGAAGCAGGGGACCCCCAAGAAATTTGTCTGATTTAATTTCAAACATTAAAACAGTAATTCACAAAAAATACACAAACAAGTACACGCCAAACAAATACTCAAATTAGTAAAGATATCAATATTTTATATTGGAAGATATTGCAAAAATTGGAAAACTTTAATGGGAAGGTTGGTGCTGCATCTCGGCGACTAACTTTTCAATGTTTGGTTTTATTTAGGAAAGCTGAATCCTCAAGTCAGATTCTACATTTCCCAAGAGATTTTTGTTCTTATTTTTTAGATACATAAACTTTTGAATTTAATGTGTGGTGAGCAAAGGAAGTAAAACCATAAAGGCCTCTCATCTCTCCATAGCCTCTGTCACATGTATTTAGTTTGATTATAGCACCTCTCATACCAGTGAATGGTGTTGAAATACTTCACAGGGGACTACAAGGTGTAGGATTCACCTCACCCATACTGTTAGGCATTTTCTAAGAGTGCTTGGTCTGGAAAAACACAAACTCATGATTCAGAACATAACACAGTGGCTAGCCTTGACTTTAATATTAGCGTACACCTATGCAAGAAAACCTTTTTTTTAGCAGTAAAGAAAGAATTGGAAAAAATATAATTTTCTAATTTGTTCCATGTAATTCTTTATTGGCAATTCATAACTCACTGTGCCAGATTATGATTGTGACTTATGAACTGCACAATAACAAAAGAATCTCTGTGACAAAAGCGGTAACCCACTGTGCTTGATACACGTTCTTTGCATCTGGCATATTAACCATCTGCACTACCTCCAATGAGTCAAAACTGCCACTACTAGACAAACTCCCATCCCTCCAGCAGGTGCATTAATCACCAGAGTTATCTTGACACTTTTATTTATGTCGGAAAGCTTACACTGAACTTTGCAGTGTATTTAAAGCTGCTGCACAAATGAATAAACTGATGAAAACAGCACGCATGTTTCTGTAGAGGGCCCAGCTGGAGAAGTGCCTTCATGCCGGTCCAGGCCTTATGACTCCCTCAGAATGTGTCACGGACCCCTGGGGGTCCGCGGACCACAGGTTGGGAAACGCTGAGTTAGAGGATTCTTTGAACCTACATTGACTTTTGGCACAGCCTATGTGCATAAGAATAACCTAACATGCTTGCTTGCACCTTTAGAGAAGAGCTTCTTAGATCATACTGACGACAGAAGAAAGGCGCTAAAAGAGAAATTAGAAAAAGGCTTGGAGAAAAGAACTTTCAAGAATGATTATGCTCATAGTGCGATTAAAATGCAAGGGAAATTAGCGTTAGATGCACAACATGTAGGGAAGCTTTGTATATATAGGCCTAAATTGTGCACTGACACTTTATTTGTGGGTACGAGTGAATGCAGGCATGTGTTTTTGTTTCAGAGTAAATGGACATTTATGTTGAATGGGCAGGACCCTGCAATTCCAGGGATTTACTATATTTGTGGACTTAATGCTTATTACCGTCTTCCAAGAGGATGGTATGGGACATGTTATTTGGGGATAGTTTTCCCAAACATTTACCAGATGGAGGATTTGAAAAGGTTTCTGAAATTGACTGAATTACATCATAAGAGACAGAGGAGAGAGACCTTTTCTGGGATAGTAGGAGATATATTTGGTGCAGTGATTCCTTCAGTGGGAGTCATCCTGAATCCGATCAAGATTCAAAAGTTGTCTACTATTGTAGATAACATGCTGACAAATCTTTCAGGGGCTACACTCCTGATAGATACTGAATTAGCTGCGGATAGAGCTATGACTCTTCAAAATCATCTTGCTTTAGACATTCTTTTACCGAATGATGGCAGAGTCTGTAGAATGATTAATTCTAGGCATTGTTGTTGGTATATTCCTGATAACAGTAGAGAGATAAGAGACTTACTTACTAATCTGACTAATGCAAGTGCTGATTTGAAAGAACTGAAAGAACCAGGTGTTTGGGAAAAGGTTGGCAAAGGGTTTGCTTCAGTGGGAAATTGGCTCAGCAACATTTGGAATGGGGTTCTATTGAAAATATTACAGTGGATATTAATTGACATGGTTTGTTTAATTGGGATATGGGGATTATGCAAATTATGAAAAAGAATTCAATTAAAAAGGTCTAAAAATAATCAGAGGAGCAAAGAAAAGAAAAGGGAAAACATTTATAGGGAAGATTTGAAGAGAAGACAACATTTTTAACAAATTGAATTGTAAAAGTTTGTGAGTGGAAAATAGTGTGATGACACATTTAGTCATCAGAAGAGGGATTGCTAGAGCAGGTGTTTTAATTAGAAATTATTAATGAGTGTTTATGTAATTTGAATAATGAATTTTGTAGAAAATGACTTGTAGAATGCCTTTTCTTTCTAGGTACCAGCTGCACTGTTTTGATAGACCCATAGCTAGATGTTTTCCTAAATTTGTGTTCTAATTTTTTTTTGCATGAAGCCCAACATGCTGATGCTAATCTGACGTTAGTTGAGGGCACTCAAATTGACTGACGAATTTCAGGGACTAATGTTTGACAAGTTATCTTGCTGAATTATGTATATCATATCTTTACTGCAACTGATTCTGCTATTGTAGCACTAGAATGTGTCATGATTCAAGCTTTGACTAGACTGTGTTTCTTTCGCCACTTCAGACAAACAGTATTGTTCATATATGTGTTTCATTTGATTTTGAGATTAATCTAAATGACGTTAGTGGTGTTAATATGAGGAAAATAAACGTACTAAACTTTTACTACAGGTGTAGTTATTCCTGGCTGAAAGGTCATGGTGCGTGACATTTACTGACTCCATTGATTATTGATTTTGTTGATTACTAATGTTTATCGATTATTGTGAATTGATTATTGATTATGTATTGGAGCTATGGTAAGAACTTCTTAAATGAGTCAAAAGGTTCATCGACCTATTCGCGTCCCCTTGTAGGTTTACTTATTAAGGTTTGACGCGCTAACACTAACGTTTAGACTCAAGGAGTAAAACGGGAGACAGTACAAAGAAAACAGACAATCTAAAAATGGTAAACAGAGAGACGACGAGACAAAAGAACGAAATCACATAGAAGTCACGGATTACTGAAAGACGGAAGTCACAGACTGCTGAAAGAATTTAAAAAACATACAAAATTTAATGGAAGTTCTTTGCTGTAATGATGTGTGAAGTGGGGAAGAGCAAGAGGAATATTTTTGAATACTGTGAAAAATTTACCAACTACAAAGCAGTAGAATGAAAAAGGAGAAGAGCAATGATTCAGTTGAGAGAAGCAAGAGCTGAATAAAAAATACAGAGGGAAAACATTTTGAAAAAGGAGTTCATTTTATGGAGCTAAGAAATTCAAAGCAATAAGTAACGGAGATACCAGAAAAATAAATGTGACGCATGTAGAATAGGAAATGGGTCAATGTTCGTAACAACATTACTGTATAAAGTAACATTATTGCAGAGGAAAAATTAAAACCAAATGCGAAAATATAGATGTCATTTTGCAACAGAAACCAATTATTAATTCCATTGAAAAACTAAATTATGTCAACTGCAAATCAGACAAGAGTTGGCAAAGCCAATTGGTCTGGGATTGAAAGCTTGTGCGATGGTTACTTTTTTTAAATAAATTTTTAGCACAAGCACATGGAAAAAAAACGATCTCACCAACCGTGGCTGTCAAATGCTTGCAATAAATATTTTACATTTAAACAACATTAATTAATGTGGCTGTTTTAGAAGAGATTTATTTCTTTAAAATAATAAGCTTCTTAGTTGTGCCATGTATTTTATTATTATTTGTCGAAGAGACAGTAATAAATCATCACCTAACCAAGCACTCAAATCGCAGGCAGCCACAATGACATGATGTACACTTTTAACTAGATTTGTCAGAGAAAAGACAGAAACTATGGGCCAAATTTACGAAGCTGTGACTCAGCACAATTCAGATATACAGCTTGCTGCACAGCCCTGAGTCACATGCAGAGGGCAGGAATGTGCCATATCTATTAACATATGGTGCATTCTTGCCCTCTCGCTTCACTGGCACACACAGTGGCCTAGAACCATCACAGGCACCCTTGCACCATGGTGAAATGGTGCCTGCGTTGCAGGCAGGGTTGTTTTTGTGCAGGAAGGGGCACATTCCTGTTCAAAATCAATCCTTTCAGGTGCTTTCCTCTTTTTCCGTGTGGTGCACAATGCAGCATGTGTAGAAAGTGGAAAAAACGAGGAGAAATAAAGTTATTTCTCCTTGTCGCACCTCCCTTTGGATGGGGTACCTTTTTGATTCATTCTCAGGTTTACTACTGGTAATAAATCTGGGAATGCACCAAAATCCATGGGTGGATGTGTGGGAACACCCACGATCCACCCATGAAACACCTCTCTATGGCAGAGTAACGCAGGGCAGCAACTTGTCTACATTGCATTATTCCAGATTTACTATGCCACATAGAGTCATGCAAGTTGGCTCTTCATAGCATAGTAAATCTTAATTAGGGCTTGTTTTGCCTTTTCGTCACCTTGTGTGACCCAAGGGCAACACAAGCCCTTGATATATCTGTCTTTATCTTTTTAGGCAGAAGTGAACAAAGTGCACAGGCTCTTTTCAGCACTCAAAGTGAAGGGAGCCTATTGATAAAGTCGGCTGACCCACTGCCCCATTCTGTATGCTGTGGTGGGGGGGAGCAAAATGTGAATGACAATTAAAACAGACCCAGAGATTAAGCCCACTAACCAAAAGCCCTTCAATGTATGTGCATCATGTATGCATAGTTTACAAAAAGCATTGTCAGGTAAGATAGCTAAAGCTGTGTCAAAGGCCATATTTAAAAAGGAAGAATAAAAAGAAGTACCAACCACCAGCCCTATGGTCATCTCTCTACATTAAAAGGAACCACCTTCATGTCTGTTCTGATGCTTATAATGCCCTAGAATGAAGACCTACAAATACGCCTTGGGCCAGACATCACAGAAACAGTAGTCATCACCTCTACAAATGACACCTGCATAATCCTTGACAGAGAAGACATGGCAGCCCGCTTTGTCCTGGACCTCTATGCAGAATTTGACATTGTCCCACACCCATCCTCATCAAGCCTATGCATGAGATTGGCATCTTAGGACTCGCTCTCCGCTGGATGTGCCCCTTTCTAATAGACAGGACACAAGCTGTCAAACTGACACCTTGTTCCTCTGAAGTCCACAAACTCACGTGCAGAGTGCCTCAAGCATCATCGTTCAACCAGACACTCTTCAACACGTGTGAGCCAACATCATCAGCGCAAACAACATCAACATCCTCTTCTCCGCAGATGACACACAACTCATACTCCCCCTCTTGAACAAGACTCCCAACAAAAGAAACAAATTCACCACCTGCATGACCAAGATTGCTAACTGGATGAAAGCCAACTGCCTCAAGCTCAACATCGACAAGACAGAAGTAGTGACCTTCAGCAAGAACATCATGGGGCTCCAACTGGTGGCCATCCGACTCGGACTTACACACAAAACCCATGCCAGAAGCCTCAGAATAATAACTGATGGCAAACTGGACATGACGCACAAGTCATCGCTATCACTGTATCCTGCCTTCACACCCTGCTGAGGAAGATCTTCAAATGGCTCCCACGCAACAGTAGACAAAGTGTCACTCATGCCCTAGTAACCAGCATGTAGGACTATGGAAAAACGATCTCACTAAGCAAATCACTAGAAAATTACGTAAACATATTTATTGTACAGATAAAATCCAATACAATTGGACAGAAGGAAAAAGAAATGCTAATACAAGCGGAAGCTAAATACATACTAAAACACATCATAATTAGAACACACATAATAATAATAAGAAAGCATTCCTACCTAAAAATATAAAAACAGTCCTAAATATAAAAATAGAATAAACCACCAGCCCAGAATTCTACATAATGCATAACAAAATAAAATACATAAGCTCAGGCCCTAAAGTGCAAAGTACATTAAAAAATACTACAATGAGTGCCAGCGTATGCCATTAAAATCCACAACTTAACCAACAGCAACGGCGTGGAAAGAGCAAATTCCAATCCTGCCTATCCTTTGACTGCAGTGCCACTAAATTTAGATTGAGCAATTGTAACAAATTTAATCAGTAACACATTTAGTATTGAGTTAGCAGGGTCCATAAACTGAATAAACAGCCTGTCGACAGGAACGAATTCCCTATTCATTCCATTTGCATCGAAGCAAAGATCTACGCTCATTATGTAAAGCTGGACACAGACAGACCACATGATCTAGAGTCTTCTCCGCATTATTACATCCTCTGCATATCACCCCTTCCCCAGAGGATAGCCGCCATTGAGGTAGATGTTTAAAAAAAAAACAATCACCCATCCTCAAGGCCAAAAAGTCCCTTTTCAACCGAAACCCATAAGAACAGGAAAAGAAGCTAGAAGGCATACCTGGCTTAAAAGAATTAAATACTGACCAGGCATGCTTCCGTTGAACAAGGAGGGAACGATCTGAGTGATACGAATACTGTTGGACAAGCCTTTTTACGCCTAATTTGAACAGAGAATGGGAGGGGTTACTTTCCCAGAGACCATCAATGCCGAGTTGACATTTGCATTCAGACAAAAAATGGAAGTATGATCCCTTCGATTTGGACTCACTGATTTCTTGCCACAGGGCTGCCTCTAAATGCCCGTCTGTGGCACTGCGCAGTTTATGACAGAGCTTCAAAAAAGCACGAGCACCAACTGCTGCCAAATCCGGAAGCCCGAATTCCAACCGTACCTGCACAGGTGAGGCAAGGCATGCAACAGAGAAGACACTCTTATAGATTTTATTAACCAGCCTATTTAATAGGCAGGAACCTTTGCCCAACAGAATTTCCTGACCATAGACCAATGAAGGGATAATCTTTACTCTCATAACTTCCATTAAGGGAAGAAAGGTCGGCCCCCTTAAAGCTTTGGATAATTTGGATAAGGCCACCTGCAATGCCACAGCTTTGAGTTCTTTCTCCTTCTTCTGTTTAACAAAACTGCCCCTAGAGTCTAAATGCACCCCTAAATATTTGTAAGACTGGTCGGAGACAAGTTTACAGCTTTTATAATACCAACTGAAACCTGAATGTTTTTTCCTTCCAAAGGAAACCACTTTGGTTTTAAGCAAAACTTCCATTTGATTCTCTGAAGTATACGATGCAAGTTGATTAAGCAGCCGTTGAAGGCCAATCTTAGTATAACTAAATAGTGCAAGATCATCGGCATAAAGCAGATGACTGAGCCTAAGGCCACCAATCTTAGGGGAATGAGAATTAACAACATCGAGAGACGTTGATAGATCTGCAATAATCAAATTAAAAAGAAGAGGAGCAAGCACACAGCCCTGTTTCACACCACAAAAGGTGGGGATTTTTCTAGAAAGAGAACACACATCACCAAGCTTAATACGAACCCAAGTATTTGTATGAAGATCTATGATGGCACCAAGGAGTACTGGGGGATACCCCAATTCTGCAGTTTAGCCCACAAAGCCCTCCGGGGGGCCCAGTCGAAGGCCACCTTAAAATCAACAATACAGCAATTCAGCGTTAAGCCTGATAAAATCGTCCTGTCAATCAAAATAGAGATTGCTAGCAAATTGGTCGAAGTGCCTGAGCCAGCAGAAAACCCTGTTTGAACAGCAGGAATTAGGGCCTTTGAGTCAGCCCAGACACGAAGATCTTGCAACAAAGACTGGCGTACAACTTTGCCTCGTTATCCAGCAGAGCTATCATCTTAAAATTAGCAGGATCTGACCTTGACCCACTTTTATGTAAGGGATGAAGCATGGCACCCCGCCAAGACTCAGGAATTGTTGAAGTCAAAAGGCAGTGCTCAAACAGATGGGCAAGATGGTTAGCCCAAAAGAGAGGATCCTGTTTGAACAGTGCCTGCGGGAGACCGTTTTGGCCGGGAGCTCCAAGTTGCTTAGCCCTCGAGATAGTATGAGGAAGGTGTAATTGAAAGGACTTCTTCACCCCCTGTGTTGGAGTTGGTTACCCAAAGGGCATGGGGCACGTCTTAGACAGAGCGGAATTAGGGCTATAAGCCCCCACTTTCAATGATTTCCCATCCAACTTACTTGCAGAAAAGTGCGTCGTCATATAAGACGTCCAGACTCCTTCAGAAATGTTGGCAATGCCAATGACTCTTTGATTTCTATTTAGATTGTTAATAAGGAACCAAAATTTCCTAGGATTTGAGTCTTTGCTTGCACTTAAAAGTTTAGCCCAAAACTGATTAACGTGGGACTGGTGGTTATCGTAAACAACCTTCCTGTAGTCTTTCCTCAATTGTTTATATTTAATAAGTAAACACTTGGAGTCAGGACTTTTCCTGAGTGCCCTTACTAGTCTGTTGCACGCTTTCTTTAGATTGCTGGATTCCCTAGAAATGACCAAGGACCGGAGTGGAGCACGATTACAAGCAGGTCGGTGAAAACTTGACAACAAAAGGCAGGAAAGTTTGGCCCAAGACAGAATTGGAGACTCACAACCTGCTCCCTCAGAATCTCAGAAGTTAATACATTCAGATAACACTATGCTGCCAATAGAAGAATTCAGTTCTATGCGCTTTAAAGATTCAGAGCAGACGCCACCGCCCACATAACATCATGCAAAGGAAATCTGGATTTGACGGATACAATTTGTGGACGGTGGTCGCTCTCACTTCGAGGCAAAATCGAAAACTTCTTGATAAGGGGAAACAATTCACTGTTGCAAATAGTATAATCTAAATAGAAGTAGGATCGACCATCCGATCTTGTCCAATGGGGAGGCACATCATCGCATAAGCGCCCATTCAGAACTTTAAAGCCCATACTATTAAGGTGCATCACTGTGTACTCTCCCAATGGGCAATGCGAATGGCCCTGAGGCCTCAGTTGTTTGGGAATTAACTGGAGGTTACAGAGATCAGGGCCGTCCAGTGCCTCCATTGTGTCTTGAAACAAATTTGTATTAAAATCACCGGTTATGAGATAATTGGCACAAGGGTACTCCCCAACTAAATCGCCCATAATCTGCATCAGTCGAGCCAATCTGCCCCTTTTATCCTTTGTGCCAGGCATGATATAAACATTAACTACTATAAGGGTTTGCTGTACAGTCCTATCCTTAATGACTGACCCCTGAATCCAATTATCATCCCAAACCAGTGGCAGAATACTCCTGTTTAGTTTGACAGTTACATAGATGGGCAGTCCTCCCTTGGCGCGACCATTCCTGCTCGTTCTAAGAGCAGGTGTCCACATTTCTAAATACCCGGACAGCGGACAGCTGGTCTCAGCCCACATTTCCTGAAGGGAAATTACATAATAGCTATTCAAAAATGCTAAGAGGGGGGAGTGGTCTGGCCACGGAGCGCGATAGCCGCCTAGACGGAGAGCTCCGCGAGGCGGCTGGGCCGGGGGCACCGCAGGGGCATAGAGCCTCTCTCCGGGGGCACAGAAGGTGCCGTGGTGGCGAGGATGCCTCCTACGGGTGCCGCAGACCCGAGACTTGGGGGTGCTCAGTGGTGTACGGGAGCAGCCTGCGGAGGAGCCCTGAAACCAGGCCTTTCATAATTTCAGAGACTGGCGCTCTTTAGGACGGCGGCCCAGGGGCAGGGCAGACGCTCCTGGGCACCTTACTTTCGCCCATGCCGTGAGTCATACTGCTTTCCCCCCACCGCCGCCACGAATAGTATGCCCAGCTCTGCATTTTCCTGCTGAAGTGCAGCCTGCGCTGGGGTCCAGAGCCTCGGCCCTTCGTGGCCTGATCCATACACAGGGTTTGCCACCGCCCTTCCAGCTTTACAGGAGGAACACCGGACTTCTTGGGGGGACCCATGTTGTGCTGGGGGCCCTGTGGAACCTCGTCCCCCCCTTTGGGAGTTCATCTGCTCTCTCCCCGCCTGCCTGCTTCCCCCACCCCATCCTGCTGCCAGGGAGGGGAGCTGTGGATCATCGGTGGGTCGCGCCGGAGGACGGACAGATAGGCTGGCCACCTCGCAGTGCCAGGCGCACTGCCACGCCGGATGACCTTGGCACACCTGCACCCCCCACCCCCTTTTCGTAAATTGACTGAGCCAACTGGGAACCCTGGAGAAGCCCTCGAAGGGGTCGGGCGCAGTACTGGGAGCCGTGAGATGAAGCCTACCATTGCGTCTTGAATAGCACTCTCACCTGGCCGCCTTCTGGACTCTATTTTCGCCCAGCTGACTTGGACGGAGTCAGGTGGACCCGCTACAGCGAAGGAGCGATCTGGGACTCACATACACCTTCTTGGAAGCCTGCTGGGATCATTGGAGATCTGCCATTGTGTGACTGAGACGAGGAACAAAACTCGTACCCCTTGCCTCACCCCCCTCCCTCCTTTCATTGTTGCGAGGGACAGGTGTGGAGAGACGCAATGCTTGACGAAGGAGCCTCCGGGAGACGACCCATGACACGATACAACGCGTATGGAACCGGGGCACCCTGCCTAGCGGAGCTCCCTTGCCCCTGCCAGCTGAATCCCCTGCCCTGCCGTCACATTGATATCGCAAAGGACAGCCTTCCAACCTCTCCCCCCTCCACCCATCTGCCCAAAAACGCAGAGTGCGACCAATTCCAGCTTTGAGCGAGGACCTCTGGGACCCCCGATCCCACTGCAACACCGCTATCAGGCTCTGCGTCGAGGCCGGAGATGCCAGGTGGCCAGTCGTCCCACAAGAACTCGGGCAAGCAGGCGAGACAGTTGCTCTTTTCTGAGGCCTTACTCCAGACAAAGGGCGCTCTTCCCACGCTGGCGACGCAACCACAGGCCACACACCACAACATGACGGACTCAGACCAGGAATCCACCATGGATCATATCCTCCAGGAAATTTCAGTTGTTGGCCGCAGATTAGAGGGAATGGCTAGTGCAATGGTCTCATTGACTGCGGAAACGAAATCCATCCATATGGAAATTGCAAACTTTCAGACCTGTGTTCTGGGGTTGGAACAGCAGGTGTCAACAGTGGAGGCCCGCACCTCTTCCTTACAGGATAGGGTCCAAGAACTGGAGGACAGGAGCGGGAGGGATAACGTCCGCTTCCTAGGCTTTCCTGAAAATATTGAGGAAGACCTTCATGGACTCCTATGGGATACGCTGCCTAGGATGACTGGTACTGCCTTTGCTCCACCTTTGGTGTTCTAACGAGCTCACAGACTGGGCCCCAGGAGACCGGCGCAGACGCCCACCCCCGACCGATCATAGCCTGCCTTCTTCGCCACACACAATCCCGCCAACTTATACAGAAAGCACGCACACAGGGTCCCTGCCAGCTGGATGGGCACACGATCCGTATACTGGCGGACTTCTCCAAGGAAACCAGTGAACGCCGAAGGGCCTTCTTGGCCCTCCGCCCTCGGCTCCGCCAGATGGAGGTGAAATATGGTCTGTTCGTCCCGGGGCAGATGTGGATAACAATAAATGGCACATCCAAAGACTTCTACAACCCAGATGACCTACGCTCCTTCTTGGATGGCCTCTCGCTTATGGACTCTTCCACTCCGCCTCCACACTGCGATGCAACGATTGTGGACCAGAATACTCCCTCTCCCGACCCTGCCCCAGGAGGGTCAGGGTCTGCCCACCTTCCTCCCCTCTCCCACCCCAGGGGATGGGACTTGGAGAGACTCCTTAACAGCCACGATGACAGAGGGAAGGTACTGCATGCAGTGGCGCTTCATACGCAGGCGTCGGGCAGAGACAAATCCCGCTCCCCTTTGAAGCCCTCTACAGAGCCCATTTGAACTCATGCTATTGGGCAGTAGGAATCGAGCACCTGGCGATCACTGCCTCCTTTCGTCCTAGGGATGGCAGACCCTTCCTTGACCCACCGGCTGGCTGAGTACAGTTTTATTATTACTGTATAATGTTGAGTGCTTTGTTATTCCTTTGTTATCTTTGTCAAGCAAAGTTTTGTTATAGCCATGGGGCGGAAGCCAAGTTGATTCCTGAGGACTGTCCAGCCCCTGCTGGGACTCTGACTATGTGGGGCAATACATGCTCCTCAGGCCTAGTAGCCCCGCGATTGCCCTAATGTTATCACTGTTAATGCAATGCCGATTGTTTGATTATTTGATTGATTGTTCATCACTGCTGCATTCCCTTTGAAGCGCACGTGTTGCTCTTCGCATCCTCTCTCCCTCCTCACTATCTGCACTTCGCACCGCCCCCCCTCCCCATCTTTCTCCTCCCCCACCCATTTTTTGATGTGTATGCAGCACCACTGACACCATTGAGGCCGTCACTACCCCCCCTTTACCCCTTGTACCTCAACACTAAGTGGGTGGATATAGCTTTCCTTCAGGAAACCCACTTTACCAAGCTCAAATCTGATAAGCTACGGAGGGACTTGAGGGGGACTGCGCTGTCCAGCTGTAGCACCCCTTCGTCGGACGACCAGGGTGGTGCTTTGCGGAAATGCAGGGTTGCGATATTGCTGCGAACAAGCCTACCTTTTACGATTACTAAATCATGGGCTGACCCAGAGGGGCGGTATATATTTGCCAAACTGAAGCTGGGGGGCGCCTCGCTTTGTGTGGGATCCGTTTATGCCCCAATAGGCCCCAAAAGACAATTTTTCCTTCGCATTAACTGCCTCCTGATGGAGACAGGAGCTTCCCGGTTTATTATCGGCAGAGATTGGAATCTGGCTCGGAACACCATACTAGACAGGACTGGGCATCTGGACACCGTCAATAACGGAGACAGAGCCTTTCAGTCTGACATAATGCGCGACAACGGGCTGGTGGACTTCTGGAGACTAACACACCCGGGGATAGGGAATATACTTTCTTATCACCAGTCCATGGTACCCAATCCCGACTGGATTACTTTCTCATCTCACACAACCTGGTAGCACACGCGCAGGACTCTCATATGCTGAGTGTGGGCTTGTTGGACCATTCCCAGATTCTTTTCATCATACAGATGGGCATTGTGTCCCCCCGGTCGTAAGTCATGGCGATTCGCTGTCCACTGCTACCGAACTCCTCAGGGGAAGGCACAGCTACAGGCACACACATCCACATACGTCCGGGACAACCTTGGGTCAGTGGCGTCCAAGAGGATAACATGGGCTGCGGCTAAAGCAACGATACAGGGTTCTATGATGCTTGATGCTGCACTGGCAAACAAGGATAGAGCGGTGCAGCAGGCAACCTTAGAAGCTGACATTGAATGCCTAACGCGGTGCTACACAGCCCACCCCTCCCTCTCCACCCTCAGGGAGTTGGAGAGAGCCCGCATGGCTTTGAATGAACTCTTTACTTCTCAGGTTGAATGTGTTGCAACGCCTGCAGGGATGGCATTACGAGCAAGGGGAGAAGGCTGACCATTTACTGGCTGCTCAACTTCAACAGAGAGCAGCGACCCTAGCTATACCGGCCATAAAGCTCAATCGGGGGAGATTCTCACGCACCGGCAGGATATAGTGGGTGAATTTGCAACTTTCTACTGCCGCCTTTATACCTCGGAGTCACAGTCCTCTCCTGCCCAGAAAGAGGCTTTCCTCAACACTGTCACCTTGCCCTCACTCTCCGATGAGGGCTGGAAGCTGCTGGAGGGGGACATCACCTGTCAGGAAATTCTGCAGGTCATCTCCGGTCTCCCATATCACAAGTCACCTGGAGAAGATGGATTCCCAGCGGAATTCTACAAGTGGGCGGGGGAAGAAACGCTTGATGTTTTGCACGGGGCGCTGGACGAAGCTTGTCAGACTGGCTCGCTGGGTGCGCTATCTAATGCTGCCGTAATCGCTGTTATACCGAAGCCTGGCCGAGATTCTCTGCTTTGCGGCAGTTACCGACCCATATCTCTCTTGAACAGCGATATTAAGATATTGGTCAGTGTTTTAGTGAACCGACTCCGCAAGGTCATACCGTCTCTTATACACCAATCGCAGGTCGGCTTTGTGCCAGGTCGCAGCTCACGGAACCATCTTCGTACCCTATGTCATGCCCTCTGGGGGGCTCCGGGCCTCCCTGAGGCTGCCTTGGCCCTGTCCCTTGATGCCGAAAAAGCGTTTGACCGCATAGAATGGCCATACCTCTTAGCAACGCTAACCAAATTCGGCCTGGGAGACCAATTTATTTCCAAAGTACGATAGCTATACGATCACCCTACGGTGCGGCTAAACTGTGGGGGCTTCCTTTCGGATCCTTTTCCTATCTGCAGGAGAACAAGGCAGGGCTGCCCTCTTTCCCCTCTCTTGTTTTTGCTGGCGCTGGAGCCACTGGCAGCCGCGATCCATGCATCCCCTGAGATAACAGGCATCCCCCTTCCGGGTGGTGTCACTTCTAAACTTTACTTATATGCTGACAAGATCCTACTCACCCTAACTGACCCGGACCGCTCACTGCCTGCCCTTATGGAGATTATAGATGGCTCTGCCCCTCACTCAGGATACCGGGTGAATTAGGACAAGAGCGAGGCTCTCCCTCTGTCACGAGGGACGACGAAATCAGTGATCCTGGACTTCCCATTCCGTTGGACCCGGAAGCGCTTTGAATATCTGGGGGTCCTTCTCAACCGTGGCCTGGAATGAATGACGGCGGACAACCAGGATCCTCTCATCACACGTATGAGGCTCGACTTTGACAAATGGGCCCAACTAGGCCTCTCCATGTGGGGCAGACTGCAGGCGGTGCGAATGGTCATGGTACCACGCTTCACATATGTACTAGGACTTCTCCCCCTCCAGTTACCCCTCTCCACGCTGCAGTAGGTTGACGTTGCAATCAGGGCCTTCGTGTGGGGATCTACGCGCCCCCGTCTAGCGTTGGCCAAGCTAATAGCACACAGGTCGCACGGAGGAATGGGAGTCACATCGGTGGAACATTACGCTCTAGCCCTCCATTTGTCACCGCTGGCTGCCGCACTGTCTAACCCTGCAGAGTAGCCACATTGGGTGTCGGTGGAGAGAGAGTTGCTCTCCCACAGAGGAGGCCTTACTGGGCTTTACTGCACGACCTCCGATCCCCCGCCGACCCGAACCTAATTTTGAAGGCGACGGGCGTGGCCTGGCAGAGGGCTCACCGTCTTCTGGTGATCCACCCCTTTCTTCACGCCCAGGCTCCCCTGTGGCACAACGACAGTATACGCATAGGGGGACTAGCCCTCAATTGACTGCAATGGAGGGAAGCGGGTGTAACCCGCCTAGACCAAGTGCTGGAAAACGATAGGCTCAAGCCTTTCTCCAGTCTGAGGGAGGAATTCCGTCTCCATTCTACACAGAAGTGGAAGCACCTACAACTTCAGCATTGTATGCGGCAAAACCCTGAAATTGCATGTCAGGGACTACAACCCTCACCTATAATAGCTTACCTGGTAACATGGGGGAGACATAAGGGCGTTATGGCGGGCCTGTATGAAGTCCTTATTAGTCATCTATTCTCCCGACCGGTCCTGGACAAGCTGCGTCTGCAGTGGCAAGCCCACCTCTGGCAGACCTTTGACGAGGAGGACTGGGCAGACACGGTGAAAGCGTTAGACAGAGGAACACAAGAGGCTCGCTTAAAGTTCTGCCTCTTTAAGGTCCTCCTCGACTGGTATTGGACCCAGGTGAAACTACATACTGCTGGCCTTCTCCCGCATGCGACTTGTTTGCACTGCGCAGCCCTGCGCTGTGATTTACTTCCCTTACTCAGTAGTTGTCCATCAGTACAGCCTCTGTGGAAGGCGGTGGAGCACGTCCTGGCAGACTCCATGCTGCTCCCACCCCCCCACCCTCTTCATTCCTCATGTTACATGACACGGCCTCCCTTCCGGCTCTTTCACGACCACAAAAAGACTTTTGCACACAGCCTTGGCAACTGTGAAAATATGTATTTTATGACACTGGAGATCTGCGACTCCCCCTACGCCCGAGGAATGGATTGTGGCTATGACCAACATAGCCAAACATGAGAGTGTCATTTACAACCTCCAGGACCAGGCTGCTATTTTTGCTCAGGTTTTGTCCCCTTTCCTTACTGACGTCTAGTCTAGTCTAGTCTAGTCTATGCCCATGTCCCCTCTACTACTCCCCAGCTCACCTCATGCACCCCCTATTTCTTTCTTTCTTTCTCCCTCTTTTCTTTCCTTTCTTTCTTTCTTTCTTTACTTTCCCCCTCCCCTTTTTTCAAGCCACCCCCCCTCCCTTTTCCCTTTCCATGCACCCCCCTTTTTTTTTTTGTCCTCCTAGCTCTGGGTTCACTGCACTTGACCGCTCTAAACCCTCCCACCCACCCCTACCCCTCTCCTCCCACCTTCTCTCTAATTTGATGTTCCCCACTCTTCCCCCATCTCCCCAGCCCTCCTCTTCTTTCCTCTCTAAGCATCTCCCAATTAATACTGCAAGACCTGGGACTTCCTGCCTTCCCACCACTCTTACCTTCCTAATCCTTACTTTCGAACTGCCCACTTTCATGGAGAGACTTCCCATGTCCCCATACACACCCTGTCCGAGAGTCTTTGCTGAAGAGATGGACCCTGCTTGTGACAGACACCTGCTTATTTGCTCACGTCAATTGTAAATGAGGGAGGAGATGATGTACAGAGACATAAGAAAAATGCGCGACGGATACCCTTCGGAACACTGCCTACATTTGACAGCCGACGCCATGTTCTCACTGTCCTACCTCAGGCATCATCTTTGTGTTTCTTTTTTCTTTTCCTTTTTTGGGCATATTGTGTGCAGAGTGAAGCACACTTGCCTTATGCATATGACTTATTTACTTGCCCAGAGTGGCTGTGTTATACTGTACCTTATAGTGTATGTTACCTACTGATATCTGTAAAAAAAAAAATGCTAAAAAATCAGCCGAGACAAACTTATGCACAATCTCATTGATGTTCCAAGGGCATAGGGACAGACATCCAGATGTTGTCCCAAATACAGCCACCCGTGATGGTCAATGAGGATGCCCGTGCAGGAGGGTGGAGGGCAGCCAGTCCCAATTGGATGCCCCCTGGGAACCAAGATCAGTGCAAGGGGACCCGTCAAAGGTAGAGGTTCCACCTAGAGCACCTTTCAAAATTGAAAAAGGCTTCAATACTGTGGGAGCCGTTGGACGTTGAAGTTCTGATAGTAATGTAGGATAACCAGACTCCTTATAAGGAATGATTGTAATGCCCCATGAGAAAAATAGGTCTCTCTTAGAAAGAATGGACTGAGCTATTGAGGCAGAAAATAAGGAAACCAGTGTGGACTCTCTTGAACGAGACACGCTTGAGTCCAGAAATTCAATAGATACAATGCCCTTGGAGCTGATGTTATTAAGATTCGAAATAGCATTGAAGTGCCTCAAAATGTTCTCCCTTTTCAAAATGTCATGTGGCCCCCTTGAACGATACTCAGGAATAAACACAAGTTTTGAGGTTATACCCCCAATGAGGCCATAAACACAAGTTTTGAGGTTATACCCCTCAATGAGGCCATTGGGGGATGCAGGGGGTATAAGGGCTGTAACTGATCCGTTACCATATGTGAGCCCACAGGGCCCACCAGGGCCGGCATCTCCACACAAACTGACTGAAGGTTTGATGGCAGGATTGCAGGAAGGCATCTTATGTTATCAAGAGGCAACTTAAGGGAATTAGGAGAACCAGGGGCTTTACCACCGGTATTTCCATAGACAGTTTTGGGTTCAAACAATGTGGCCGTGGAGAAAGATCACTAAGCAACTCACTAGAAGATTACAAATCACCCAGAAATCAGCAGCCAGACTTATCCTCAACCTTCTGCACAGAACTCAAATGACACCACAGTTCAGGGAACTATACTGGCTCCCTATACACAAACATGCTGAGTTCAATCTCATCACACACACACATTCAACGCACTACACAACTCAGACCTACCTGAACAATTGCATCTCCTTCCACCAACCACCCAGACGCCTCGGCCCCGCAGGACTCCTACTTCACACATCTAATCTATAGACAGAACAAGATCAGGATGACAGGAGTTCTCTCAAATCACTCCTAAAACATGGAACGACATCCCACTCCACATCAGTGCCTTCCTCTCTTCTTGAATTCTGCAAGAAGATGAAGTCCTGTTTTTTCAATACACCAACATACCATAGGCAGGGCTAGAACCCAAGATAAACTACCCAAGGGCCAATTTGGCATGTCTCTTACACCACCACCAGGTCAGACAGATCATTGTGGCTTCAAAAGAGAAAAAAAATAATTATTTAGAAGAACTGCAATGTGTTTATCACAGCAGGGTTCTCCAAAGAGACAATACCTAAATGGAAATAATTCCTAGGCTCATGGTTACAACTTAGGAAAAGAGACATCAGATTTGCCCTACTGTGCATGTCTACAATGTTGACAACAGTGGGCGGAAAAGAAAAAAGACTTTTCCGAACTGGAATTTCTCAAGAACTCCTAGAGGCCATGGACTATAGAGAAATTGACATTTAACAGCTGAAAATCCTCTAGAGGCAGTCCCAAAGATGGTCATGTGAAGAACACAAAAACCAACAAGAAGAAGGAACAGCAGTGTGGAAAACGGCTAGAGGTAACTAAAGATATCCGTATAATCCGTGTTGAGGATGAGATCCCTCCCCAACAAAGATCAGGGGGAAGCACTAGTGAACTAATGGAATGAAAAAGGATCTTATTGAAACACTTCTACAATGATAATCCGCAAGCCCCACATATATTCAATGGCATCCTGTACTTAATTGGTGGTACTTACACTGCAGAAACACTTGTTAATGCATCTAATGAGGGAGTACAGATGGCGGAGCTAGAAACGGGCCCGCAGACCAGTAAAATTCTGAAAAGAAGTTGCCTTGCAGTGTGGGCTGCAAGATGGCGGGCTCTGCCTGTCTGTGAGCAGGCCGCCCCTGGTGACTGGGAAAAGTGCCCTTGGGAGCGAGTTGGAGGGAGGAGCCCGACACAATCTGGGGTGGGACTGAAATGGTGGGGTCCAGAGCATCAGTGCTTATAGCTGAGGAGGAGGCTAGACCATGGCTGTACTCACCATGAAGAGGACCAACGGTTGGATTCCTGTGCAGCAAGGGGCAAGCCTACTTAGCTCTGCCATGGCATGAGGAGGCTCTCCTCCTCTGATGGACCACACAGGCCGTTGGAGTGGAGCGGCGTCTGAGCATTGCCAAAGCAAGTGCACTGAGGTGGCCGTGATGGCCCGGCAGGGACCGCATGGACGAGGACAACAAAGGTGGGGTCAACCATGCCATACTTTGAGGGAGGCCCTTCCCCTCAATATCGTTTGGGCACGGCTGCCCAGGGCAGCATCGCCTGCTCAGACACTAGTGGGGAGAAGCCTGGTGAAGGCTGTTTAACATATGGACGGAGAGGAGACAGTGGAGCCATACAGGTGGGGGCGCCTGGCGGGTCATACATTGAAAAGACAAGAGGCAGTGCTGGAGGGTCCTACCCTCATCATTGTTCCGGTGGTGCTGCCTAGAAGACTATTGCATGGCCTGCCCGTGGATGTGGGGGTTGGAGGTGGCCCCGTGTGGGCACTGGTGCAGAGAGGCCTGGTGGGGACTGCACCACAACAGAATGGTGAGAAGGCAGCGGAACAGTGGCCGATGGGAAGGGAGGAGTGAGTGGCTGCTGGTGGCCCCTGGTGAAGGAGTCCAAGTGACTGCATAGCCTGTTCCGAAGGTTTGAAGGACCACGGCAGGGAGCACTGTGTAGGCATGCGACCAGGAGGGAGCCTCAGAACTCTCGAAGTTCTGGCTTTTGCTGTGGCCCCCTGACTGGCAGACTGGGGTTACGTGCCTGAGAAGCTGGTGGCCTCTGAAGGAAGCAGCGAAGTAGGGGGTGCACAGAAAGCATGCCTGGAAAGGGCCAAACAGTGCACAAGGTGCCTGTGGGGCATTGGTGCTCTATAGAAAGCTGATGGTGAGTACTAGTTCTGACTGTGGTTACACTTCCCCCTTCCCTCCCTAGTCTGAGAGGATTACAGCAGGCGCCCTGGGACACGGAGAGGGTGAAGGCACAGCTTTAGTGGGCAGCGGACATCTGTCACCATAGGCACGAAAAACCTGGATGCTCCCCACCCCAAGGTTCCCGCATGGAGAGGTATGCAGGAGGAATGCAGGAGTATGTGGAGGGTCCTGCCCTAGAGTGGCAAAATTAGATAGATGGGTCCATGGGCGCACAGATCCTGGTGGCATTAGAACATTCTTGCCAAATGCTAGAGCAGAAAATAGATGTGGTGTCTATTGAGGTTAATCTCCTTCGTACACAGCTCTGCAAGGTCTGAGAATTGGTGCAGGCGATGCATCAGATGGTGGAGACGGTGCAAGGGGAGGTAAAGGACCTAAAAGATTCAGTCCACTCACTGCTGGAGGTTACACATGCACTGGAGCTGAGAGTTGAAGACGCCGAGGGGAGATCTCGACAAAACATTCATTGTTTGTGGAATTTCCCAAGCGTGCTGAAGCCACCTCACCAGAACTGCTTATAGAGATCTGGATCAAACAAGTGGTATGGCCAGAGGGACTGACTTCTATGTTTGCCATTGTGTGGATGTGTCACATGCTGATGCTGCAGCCACCACCAGGGGCCCCATTGAGGCGGATTATTGTCAGAATCCTTGATGATAAGGATAGGGACACAGTACTACAGTGACGCAGGTGCGCGGGGATGCCAAGTTTGAAAACCATGTCATCCAAGTGTTTCCAGATTACACACAAAGGTCGCAGGGATAGCACATTTTTTTTCTGTCAGTGTAAGCCAAGCTATGCACCCTGAACCTTAAATATATGCTCCTCTTCCCGGCCAAGCTCAAGTTACTTCACCAGGGGAAAACTCATTTCTTTAATACACCTGAGGAAATCTGGGTTTAGTTGGGGGGTGGTGGGAAGGTCCAGAGGTTGCAACATCCTGGGACAATCACACAGGTAGGAGAGGAATACACTGAGAAGACTGTGAGGAAATGATAGTGGGTCACTCTCTCACGGCATCAGCTGCTGATGGGAGAGTGGTGGTGCAGCAGGATTACACAATTGGACTGGAGAAGGTATCACTGGACACAAGATCAAGATCTAATGATAATATGGAAGGTGACTTGACAAGGTGCTGAGAGGATGGAGCGAGCTCACCTGTGTAGGTGGCAGAACATATTGAAGTAGCCATTGGAGGGATTGGGGTGGGAGGCAGGGGTGTGGGAGCTCTGACTACAAGGAGTGCTGTGCTGCCATAGTGAAAAGGTAACACCGGCACCGAAGATTCATAACACATACTGATGGTTGACGAACGGTATCCCTTTTCTTATAGCTGCAACATCATATTAAAAGTGGGTGCTGGAGGAAGAAAAGTTGTGCACACCCCCACCAATCCATCTTTGTATTATAAAACGCAGTGGAGGGACTTTCTTCCAAGTGTCTTCCTAACTGTGTTGAAGCACAGGGACGCACCAGGTGCTTTGTACTTCTGCCTCTTAGACTTAACATTGCAGGGGGGCTGTTGTTCGACTTATTTGACATTTATGGTTTAAGATTAAGCATGTGTTCTTTTATTTTTCATTGTTAGGGGATTAGCAGGTGGTTATATGGGGAAACACAAGTTGCATTGGTTAAAGTGTGTTCACCTGGGGAGGAAGGAAGGGGTGGGAAATGATATAAGGCACATACTGGGATACCCTGAGTGGACAACTGTGGTATAGGAGTTAAGCTGGAGGAAGCATGAGGTGAGGGGCATCAATGGTGGTGGCTGCGGGGTACATTAGTGCTGAAGCGAGTAAAGGCATGTCACTGCACTTTTTAACATGGAACTTCAGGGGCATGGGAGACTATGTTAAAAGACATAGGGTGCACTCATTCCTTTTGGGCTACACTTGGAAAATCACATTCCTACATGAAAAACACCTGTCTGAGGACGAAGGGTACAAGGTGCGCAGGAAGTGGTGGGGGCAGCATTTTTGTGCAACATACTCAGCATACATGCAGGGTGTGTCTATATGGCTCACATAGAGGGTCAGAACATGATGCTGTATGATGCTTTGGATGGCACTAACCTGTGAACTGTTATGCACCCAACTCAGATGATTAGGCATTCCTCACCAGGGTTTGTGAATGCATGCAGCCATATCTTGATATCCTGATCTGGTGGGGGGGGTGTTTTAATTGTGTCCTAGAGGGAGGGTTAGGCAGGCACGCCCCAAGGGAATGCACAAAACTGGGTACGGCAGAAGCACTCTGGCAGATTATGGAGGACATGGGGTGCAGGGATGTGTGGCGAGCACTCCGTCCAGACGCTTGGGAGTATTCCTACCACTCTGCAGTGCATGGTACATCCAGCCATATGGACCGATCTCTGATCACTCAGGACCTGACTCTGCATGAGTGAGAGGTGCAATATCTGGGCAGGTTTCTGACGGATGATTCGCCCTTGGTCCTAACATTTGCTCAGTATGGACAAGATCCAAATGTCGCACTTGACACCATAAATAAATGGTGACAAAGCTTTTCGTCAGGACATTGGGTCAGTCATAGACACTAATATGACCTCCAATTGGGGATCAACAGCACAGAGGGGAATGGAGAGGGAAGCCCTGAAGGTGGTTGTTACGGGGGCCCCGTTACAGCATTGTGGCCTGCAGAGGGGGTTGCCGAGGCAACCCTGGACGCCGTTACTAGGAAGTGCCCCTGGGGCCCTTCAAAGAGCAGAGACCCAACCGGGAGAGAACACTTTTGGGTTTCGGAGGAGGGGCTGGGACCTCAGGAAAAAGAAACGCGAACAGAGGAGGAGTGGGTCCAGCAAGGAGGCGAGGAGCGAGAGGATGCCAAAGGAGGAAGAAAAAAACATAGCAGGAGAGCAACCTGTGTGGAACGAAGACTCCCTGGGGCCACAGAAACAGCAGAGAGCAATCAGGAGGAAGAGAAGGAGGAGGAAAACAGAGGACCATGAGGACTGAACCTATCCCTTGGTGTTGGAGTGGTTCGAGAACCAGCCAGAAAGGAGGACATCACAAAAGATGCTAAATTTGCCCTAAGTGGGAAGGGTATGTCCAGACGTGGGTCCCTTGCTCACTGTGCCACTGGATTCAAGCTAGCCTGGCTGATGAAGGGTGATACCCTGAAACTGGTCCCAGGATGCTTGTTTCCGGTCCAAGGAGGACCTGGTCTGGCAGTTTAGGCTAGATTGTTCGCTTGAGGAACAAGGTCAAGGCTGATTTGCATATGGCTGGGTCCAAACTGGGGTGGCATGGGGAGCAAAAGAACAATGGACTAAACCCAGATCTGTGACTGAGGGTGAGTGTTTGAAAAGTTTCAACACTCTGTCCATTATCCTTTTGTCTTGCTAAAGTTGCCCTAAGTGGAAAGGGTATGCCCAGACGTGGGTCCCTTGCTCACTGTGCCACTGGATTCAAGCAAGCCTGGCTGATGAAGGGTGATACCCTGAAACTGGTACCAGGATGCTTGTTTCCTGTCCAGGGAGGACCTGGCCTGGCAGTTTGGGCTAGACTGTTTCCTGGGGGAACAGGGTCAAGACTGATTTGCATATGGCTGGGTCCAAACTGGGGTGGCATGGTGAGCAAAAGAACGATGGATTAAACCCAGATCTGTGACTGGGGGTGAATGTTTGAAAAGTTTCAACGCTCCGTCCATCATCCTTTTGTGTTGCTGAAGAGGGAGAAACCTTCTTCTACTATCCTCACTCTGTGGGGTGAGGACAGATTGCAGCTAGCGACACAAGAGGCAATCAGTGGTGCATTGGGAGATTATTTGGGCAGAGACGGTGTCCCGAAGTCAGGCACAGGATCTGGAAAAAGGCCTTCAGGTAGATTCAGATGGAGGAACTCTCGAAGGCAATAAAAGGGTTATCTCGGGGTAAGACGCCAGGTGTCATCAGACCCCCTGCAAAGTTCTTTGCAATATTTGTGACCTGACTGGCAGAACAGCTGTTGAAAATTTATACTGAGGGCAAGGGGAACAGTTGACTGCCTGCATCCATGAGAGAATCTGCCATTTTAATGGTGCCAAAACCGGATCGTGATCTGAAGGCTCTAGGGTCCTATTGCCCGTTATCTATGAATAATGTGGATGCTAACATTCTTGCCAAGGTCCTTGTGACCGACTGGCCCAGGTGGTAAAGGACCTGGTACGCAGGGACCAGTGCGAGTTCATTCCCGCCCAGACAGCCATATGAAACTGCAATGTCTCAGTCATGTGTTACACGAAATGGAAGGCAAGCATGTGGAGGGGGAGCTAGTGGCCTTAGATACGGAAAAGGCCTTTGATACCCTGGACTGGGCCTACATGATGGCATTATTACAGCATTTGAGCATTGGTCCACAGTTCAGAGGCTGGCTGGAGTTATTGTGCAATGATCTAGTAGCTAGAGTGCGCTCTGAGGGCCTGATTTCCAACAGCAAGATGATGGAAAGGGTCATGAGACAGAGGTGTCCCCTGTCACCATTTCTCTTTGTGATGGCATTTTAGCCATTAGCGAATAAACTGTAGGATGTGATTGGAACTTGGGGCATCTACCTGGGAGCAACCAAACACGTGGTGTCAATGTATGGTGACAACACCCTGATATCTCTCCTTCGCCTGGAAGTGTCATTCCAAGATTGCTGGTGGAAATGCGGAGCTTTGGAGTGATGTCATGCCTGCTAATCAATTGGGACAACTCCTTGGTGTTTTCTGTCACATCCTTGGCAAACTGCATGCGAGACAATCTTCAGAAGATCAAATTGAGATGAGAAATTAACAGTTTCCGTTATCTAGGAATCAGGGTGGCACATTTGGAGCAGCAGTGTCATAAGTATAATATGGTGAGGGTGCCTGATGGGCTGCAGAATTCAGTCCACTTTTGGAACATGCTGCCGCTCTTGGTGATTGGTAGGTTGGCGATGGTGACCATGGTGGTTCTTCCAAGGTGCCTTTATAACCTGCAGAATTCCCTGGGGCCGGTTCTGCGATCCACTTTTAGGGGGATGGACAGCTTATTGGTCTTCCTATGTGTTGGCTGGGAGCAGGAGGGCAGGGTGCATCTAGTGGTACTAAAGAGAGACAAGGAGGAGGGTGGCCTAGGACTACCAGACATAGAGCTATACTCAGTGCTTTAAATGGGCCGGTACTCTCCGGTACTGAGTACCGGCACTTTTTTATTTTGAGAGGAAGAGGACCGGCACATCTCAAGAAAAACGTAATACTTTCAATTGGAGAGTACCGGCACTTCTCAGAAACCAGCAGGTACTCTGGCACAGAGTACCTCCACTTAAATTTTTCCATTTCAAGCACTGGCTTTACTATTTAGCCCCCCAGCTCCAGTACCTGGTAATTTGATGCAGGGATGCTGAAAATTGGGAGAGGAGGCTGCTGGGCGGGATGGTTGACTACATATTTTTGCCCCTATGTCTTATGCGGGCTTGAAAATCAGACCAAGGACACCACATATATAGTGAGGTGTGTTGTGAATACATGGGAGTCCATGGTTAAATAAATTCTGCGGCAGGCACCATTCACGGTGGGGAACTACTATGTGCATTGTTGTGGACATGTTACTAACAGCATGAAAGCCACGCCGGCTTATCTGAGTTTATTTACATGGGTTTATTTACAGCGTTTAAGGTTCACCACGTCTATTAGCCTTACATCGGTTGCAATTACCTGATTGCTTGGTATAACGAGCTCTTGTAATAGTATGCTAGCTTCAGTGGGTACATTCATATTGACCTTCATCACATTTTGCAATTGAGATTGCCAACGGCATGACAGCCACGTTCATTATTTTAACTTGGTGCACACTGTTGGCGGCTTTTCAGCAGTTCGATTATCAGTATTACATTTTATCTTTCGATGTTTATCTGCACCCCATCAAGTGTAACTAACAGGACACGGTTGGCTTTACCACTGGTTTTTACGCCGCACAGGTTTTTATGCCGTTCCGTGTTGCATGACACGGTCCGCATGAACAGTCGTAATTCAGGCTAGTGGTAGCTTTCACATGGCATGTTCCACATCGGGATGAACTAGGCATAAACAGAGGCACTGTTTAAAGGTCTATTCATGGAGCATGATTTCATGAGCACAATTAACACCTCGCTCACTGGAACACAAGATAATCTTCTCGAGTACTTTACTTAGGCTGGATATAGACCAATCGAGACATTGTGGTGCACTTTTACATTTTTATGGAACACCACTCACTTAATGATATCTGGCGATTACTACATCCCAGAGATGGAGAGTATGCATTAACATTGTGTTCAGGGAACATGTAAATTCATCAATGTTTTTGATGTCATGAATTCCACATTACCAGTGATCTCCCAGTGCTCCATACTAGGGGCCTGATTTATACTTTTTCAGCGCCGCATTTGCGTCATTTTTTGACGCAAAAGCGGCGCAAATTTACAAAATATAATTGAATTCTGTAACTTTCCTCGGCTTTTGCGTCAAAAAATGACGCAAATGCGGCGCTAAAAAAGTATAAATCAGGCGATATAAAGTGATATCTCTGACCACTAGATTTAGATTTTCTGACCACAACAAAGAACGTGTGTATACATCTACTTACCCACACAGAATGTCGGTTGAAAAGAAAAATATAAATACATAACAATGTACCTGGACAATGAAGGATTGAGACACTGCTCTCCCCTGCCTGACTACAGTTAGTGCTACATACCCTATTATTGGGTTGTTAGAGAGATTATTAATATTTTTGGTAGCTTCACATCTAGCCTTAGGGGCAGCCTGCAAACATTATGTTAGGAGCTTCATGTGCAGGGATGATGTTTTCTGCAAAAAAGAAGGCAGATTAAGAAACTTTAGAAAAACACGATTCATGATCTGACTAAACTCTACAGTGAAACTGTGAATGACCAAACACATAACAATCTAAGAAGAGTGAAGTATGCACTTAACTTTAATTTTATAACCGATCTGAATAAGCATTACTACATTTAAAAAGTAAAAGGTATGAAGAGGTAGACAAAGGAGGTCAACTGCTAGTGATACAACTGAAACAGAAGTGTCTTCTATACCAGCGAAACATTTGGATAGTCGAATGTTAAAGACACAACCAATAGAGATAATTGAGAAATTTGAACAATTCTTCACAGATCTATAGAATTCCACACATACTACTTAGGGAACACTTAGAGGACAAATTACGAGCTGCTACTATATCACCATAGCTCACTGACGAACACAGAGAGGCACTCGAGGGCAAAATAATAATACAATTCAATAGAGGGGTTATTTCATGAATTCCCAAGCCAGGCAAAGATTCCCCACCATGTGCCAACTAAAGGCCTATTTCGTTATTAAATGCTGATATGTACATCTTAGCAAAAGTTATTTCAAACAGAATTGGACTGCTGATACTGTCTTTAAAACTCCCAGCACAAGTAGGCTTTGTCCTTGGCGGATCACCAAGGGATAACGTGAGGATCCTTCCTCACCTTTTGTGGCAAGAAGACAGAGAACCCTAACCCTAGATGCTGACAAATTGAGTCGTTGAGTGATGAAGTTACGTGCTAAAGACACTCTACTGCCCTATATTTCACTGATAAGGGAAAGTGGCTATACACTGAAACATTAGCCCAGGCCACAAGTAAGGAGTCACTTCAAACACATCCTGGTACATAAAGGAATGAGACAAAGATACCCTCTTTGTTATCAGCCCTTAAACTCTTGACCACTAAAATAATACTGACAATATAAATGGACAGAATAATGTCAACAGCTGGACATAGGAAAATATTTCTATTCGCAGACAACATTTTATTAACATTTGTCACACCCAACAATATCCGTTCCAAAGGTCACATTAATCATAGATCAGTTGTCACATTTTTGGGATATTTCATCATTTGATTCAAGAGTAAGGCACTTCCAGTGTTTAGAAATGCAACCCATTCATTTATAGGGGGATTTCTTTTGGATGGCCATCATAATATCTCAAATATTTAGGTATTTTGATCAATCCTAGTCTAAAACATGGTGCATGACAATTTACAACCACTAATACTGAAAACATAAGCAGATGTAACACAGTGCTTGGAACTATGATAATCTCTACGGAGGACAGTACAGATTTCAAAAATGATTCCTGCTTGAGAATGAAATACATATTTTAAATTATACCACTGCAGATTCTAAATTCAGCTTTAAAAAAAATTGACTCCATAATTAAAGAATTAATGTGAGGAAAACTAAAACCTAGATTAAAACCTCAAACAAAAGTTGCATGCAGCAATAGTGAGTAGAGGACTATGTTTTCCACACCTGAGGTCTTACTTCCTAGCGCGAAGCTTAGCATTTCACATGAAATACAACCCTATTTCAATTCATGCACAACAGGTTTTCCGCCCGCTGGCTAGCAGGAAACAGCCTACAACATTGATGCCGGCTCACAATTGAGCCAGGGCCAATGCTGCAGTGCGTAGGGTGCCTCAGCACCCGTCGCAACAGTGTGACGGTGCTGGCCATGGGGGCCCCTGCCCATGCCAAGTGCATGCGCAGGGCACGGGCCCCCTGGAGCCCTCTGCACCCTATGCCCACCAGCCTTTACATGGCGGTGCTACCGCCATGTAAAAGCTGGTGGAGAGGGGGGTCTAATCCCCAGGGCAGCGCTGCTTGCAGCGCTGTCCTGATGGATTAGGACCGCCAGTCCCTCCTGTGGAGGAAAACTGGCCGTTCTGGCAGTCCGACCGTGGCACCACTGCCATGGTCGTAATGTGGAGGTCAGACTGCCATCCCCACCCTGGTGGTCTGAAGACTGCCAGGGTCCTAATGACCCCAATAATGTCAAAGGTTTGATCACCCAGACTGTGATATATGGCAAATGGTATAGTCATGTAACAATCCAACACAACACTGGACTCAAACATGAGATGCTAATCTGCAGGGTTATTGGTCATTTCACACATATCACCCAGTGAGGAGATGGTTTGCTACAGCACTATCCATTGGAAATTTGTGCATTTTATAGAGGTGGGAAATCTCCTACAGTACCCACACACACAGACTGGTTTAAGGAACTAGTAAACATGATAAGCTTTTATTTCATGTGGGGTCACTTCGTAGAACTTAGAACAATGCACTGGACTTCACAAAGCTCTTTTCAGTAAGTATTAAACACGTGGAAATAGGATACTATGTTTATCAAAAACTGTCAACAGATGACAGTAAACCGGATTCCACTTTGCTAGGTAATATACAAATGCCATTGAATTAATGGAGCTCACTCCACACCGTGTCATTTACGTTAAAGGCAAATCTTCCCTCCTCTCTCTTAATACTTCTCCGATTTTATTTTCTATTGTTGAATAATGTATGTGTAATTAAAACTGAAAGGACATTATCATGAAATAGGACATGTGGAAATATATACTCTTGCTGGAATTGTGACATGCGTAAATGTTCAAATATGTCCTGACCGTTTTGGTGTACAATCATTCAATGAGAATACAGACATTACAATAAGGGCATTACCTTGTGTTACACTTACCACACATCAGGTAGGAGCCACATACACCATTCCCTTCCACTTAACAACTTAGGACATTTTCATAAGCTAAGGGTTTTTAAATATTTTAATAATAAGGGATTTAGGAAGAATAAGACATGCAAGGGATCCAGGGGTTCAAGAATGGGTATGAATAGATTTAGGTTAGGAATAGTAAGGTCCAAGGACTGGTAAGGGTGCAGGTATATAAGGGTTTTTAGGGGATAATGGTTGGGTGGTGGTAGGGGTAAGTAAGTGGTAGTAAGGAGTGTTTTCTTTTCAATGATAAAGATAGGAGATAGTAAAGAGTAGTAAGGTTTTTTTTTTTTAGGTTTCACGGATGTGTAAGGTTGCAGGAATGTATGGAGTTTAGGGTGCAGAGTTGGTTAAGGGTAGGGATAAGTAACTGTGAGGGATTTTTATGGTTCAGGGATGTGTGAGGGTAGTAAAGAGTAGTAAGATATTTTTAGAGTTCAGGGATGGGTAAGAATAGTAAAGGGTAGTAACGGGGTTTTTAGGGTTCAGGGATGGGTAATGACGCAGGTATGTAAAGGTTGTTTAGCGTCCAGGGTTGGGTATCAGTAGGGGTGTGTAAGGGGTAGTGAGTGGTTTGTAGGGCTCAGGGACATGTAAGGGTGGGAATAGTAAAGGGTTTTAGGGATTGGTAAGGGTAGGCTGTAGTATGGGGTTGTTAGGGTTCAGAGAAAGGTGAGGGGCATGGGGGAGTAAGTCAATTTTGTAGATACACACACAGACATATATCAGTCAGTGGCGATCGCAATTGAGTAGTTATAGTTAGGTAAGCATTTCCATAGGAAATTACTTTTTTGTTTCACTAATTCTTTTGGTGCTATGTAACAAATTTTCATGAAACTTTCAAAAAATGTTTTTTTTTGCCTAGATTGTGCATGGAAAATTTTAGAGTGATCTGTCAAGTGGCAGCGAAGTATAAAGGGGTCCAAAAAAGCTAAATCCCCATGCATTTTCCATAGACTTGCAAAAACTGCTGGGCAGAATTACACCAAATTTGCCAGGAAACTGTATCTTGGTTCCAAAACCATGCTTTTCATGATTTGTTAAAAATCTGTTCTGTAGTTATGGAGTTATCAAGCTCCAAAAATATTGGTACATCTGAGTGGCTTGGTTCGAGGGACTCTTTGGGAGTCCCTCAAAGCTAATTTTAAAAACATAGAGCATCCTAAATGGACCCAGGATCTATTTTTCCTTTGGGCCAACCAGAAGCAGCCCACCGTTTGTCTGGCCTCAACATTTTAGAAAATGTTGTGGCAGCCATTATAGGAATTAGTCCCCTCTCCTTAAGTTAAAACATACAAAAAATAATAAAATGGAGTCCCTGTCCCCCTATGGAGGAAGAAGGTCCCAGAGGGATACACCCGGGGTCAATTTTTTTTTTTTTAAATAATTGTTCAATTTGTTTTAAAAGCAGCAATCCCATGGGACTCACACAGGATCACAATTAAAGAAATAATAATAATAATAATAATAACACCTCTCAGCAGTATTCATATATACACCAGGGGAGGGGCATGTAGCCCTCCTCCCTGAGCCTCAGATAAGCCCCAGAGAGCCCATTAAAAATGCTCATTGAGGAGGGGGGGTGCATGTGCCTCCTCCACCCCCCCAAGGTTCGATGGGCCCTGACAGGACAGACGAACCAGCAGTCAGACAAGGAGAAGAACAGGGCTTCTGGGGTAAAGAACAGGAATACAGGGCAGGCTGTACTCAACAGGCACTGAAACAAGTAATGCCTTGTTGGTACTGGGAAACTGCAACTAGGATTCAGAGCAAGGAGCTCGATGCTGCAGCCAACAGACACTGGAACAAGTAACGCCCCATTGGTACACAGAACTGGAACTACGATTCAGAACAAGGAACTCGAGGCTGTACCAAACAGGCACTGGAATAAGAAATGCCTGCTGGTACATGGTATAAACACAGGAATTCAGAACAAGAACAGAACAGAGATTTAGAACAAGGAAATAAAGGGAACTGCTGCCAACTCAGTGAATATGAGGTCAGAGGTTCAACAGGAAAAACAAGGAAAAAGGAGAAATCAGGATAACAGGCTAGAAAGGAAGGTGAGAATAAGAAACAAGGAAAACACATAACACAATGCTGCTCAGAAGCGCCACAGGAAAACAGGACACTGCAAAAAAGCAGTAGCAAGAATCAGGAAACCCCTTCAAGGTTTCAAGGAATCAGGTGCAGGCAACTGGAGAAGAAAGCAGGAGCATTCAGCTATGGCAGCAGTTGAAGTATGAGTCCTGAAAGCAGAAGCCAGGCATAAGCCCCTCCTCCCAGCTCAGAGTCACACAGGGTGATTGGAATTCTAAACAGGTGTGAGCAGACTGCAGCACAGTGTAGGTGAGAGCAGCCAGTCCCTCCTCTAGCTCTCTGCCTGAAGGAGTGCACAGAGCCCCAGGAAGCATCCAGTAGGCAAAACGTAAATCCAGAGTGGAACAAGGATCAGATCTTATTTCATAATGTGACAGGGATTCATGCAAGGAAGCACATGGGCATGGAGAAAGTGGCAAGCGTGAGTTCCAAGTATGAAAAGATTCCCCAAAGTCTCCTCTCTAGTGCTCTTGATCGGATAAGGCCTACACGCACCATAATGCATTAGTGGTTACAAAGTAAACCCTGGAATGGATCTAATTCCCAAGATGTTTTAAATACTGAAGTTCAGCAAAGGTTCCAACCTAGTATTCAAGATAGCAGCAGGCATGTAGAACGTCTTAACATAGCACCACCCAATGACAGGATTACAGGATCCTGCCAGCTCCAGTCCAGATGGGAAAAACAGAAGTGCTGGCTTCAGCCAGCATACACTAAGGTGTTGGCTGAGGAGCTGGCTCAAGATGTGATAGCCTTAGGGCTTCCCCGGGACCCTCCCCTATGTACTGGTTTGTGGGTGCACTGGTTGGGCCCCGGGGAACACATTAGAAACCCCGGGGAAGGGGGTCCCCAGGGCTTTTAAGGCTCAGACACGGGTGCATGTGCTCCCCTACCCTATAATTAAAATATGTGCCAGGGGATGGGGCTCCTATAGCAAATTTGGGATTGGGGGCATCATGTTCCACCCTCTCTAATTCTTAAGCAGGTGGCCACTGTGAATGGGGTCCTGGGGCTTTTTAAGGCTGGGGGAGAGGAGGCATAAGCACCCACCAATTTGATTAAAGCATGGTCCCAGGCAATTGTTGATGGGAGACCGTTTGAGCTTTGAAAGGGGGTGCTATCTGCCCCGTCCCCTAATAGTATGGAATTTGGCCCTGGGGGATGGGGTCTCAGGGGCCTCTTAAACCTCGGGAAGGGGAGCCGCATGTGCCCCTCCCCGATAACTAAAGTATAGCCCCAGAAGATGGGTCACTAGGGCCCATTTGGGCTGGGGAGGGGGACTACACGCCGCCGCCTTAATGTTAATGTAGTTGTCCCTGGAGTATGGGTTCCCCGGGGTCCCCTCAGGCTCAGGGATGGGGGGCACGCCTCAGGGGTTGAGGTCCCTGGGGCTAATAGTGTCTTAGGGGTGGGAGCAATGGGCATCACCTGCTCTTTTCAAATACAAAAGTCCCGGGTCCAATAGTGGCTTGGGAAGGGGGGACTGTATGACCCCTCCCCTGGTAGGGGGTTCGCTGATTCCAGGTGGCAGACAGATAGCCTGATCGCAGGCTATGTGCAGCGGATGGTTGGCTTTACATTTAGTGAATTTCCTGTGTCTATTTCCTAACTATAACGTCCCTGTAACCTGGGTGTGTGAGTGGTTGGGCAGGTGTGCAGGTGGGTGTGGGAGTGTGTGGTGGTTGTGCGAGTGCCTGTGGAACTGGCTGTGTGGGTCTGTAATCGGTGTGGAAGTGGCTGTGTCGGTGTGTGAGTAGGTGTGTGAGTGGCTGTGTGAGTGGTTTTGTGAGTTTGAATGGGTGTGAGTGGCCATATGGGTGTGCGAGTGAGTGTGAGTGGTTGTGTGGGTGTTTAAGTGAGTGCATGAGTGTGTGATTCGGTGTGTGACTGGCTGTGTGGGTCTGTGTGTGGGTGTGTAAGTGGTTTTGTGGGTCTGTGAGTGGTTGTGTGAGTGGCTGTGTGGGTCTTGTGTGGGTGTGTGAGTGTATGTGGAGTGGCTGTGTGGGTCTGTGAGTGAGTGTGTGAGTGGTTTTGTGGGTCTCTGAGTGGGTGTGTGAATGGTTGTCTTGTGTGTGAGAGTGTGAGTGGTTGTGTGAGTGGCTGTGTGGGTCTTGAATGGGTGTGTGAGAGTGGATAAGTGAGTGGTTTTGTGAGTAGGTCTTTGAGTGGCTGTATTGGTGTGTAAGTGGGTGTGAGAAGAGTTGTATGGGTTTATGAGTGAATGTGTAAGATTGTGAGTGGGTGTGTGAGTGGGCGTATGAGTGGCTATGTGGATCTCTGAGTGGGTGTGCAAGTGGTTTTATAGGTCTGTGAGTGGGAGTGTTAGTGGCTGTATGGGTGTTTGAGTAAATGTGTGAGTGGTTGTGTGGGTTTGGAAGTGTGTGTGTGAGTGTGTGTGTGTGTGTGAGGGTGTGAATAGTTGTGTGGGTCTGTGAGTGGGTGTGTAAGTGGTTTTGTGGGTCTGTGAGTTGATGTGTGAACATATGAGTGGGTGTGTGAGTGCGCGTGTGAGTGGCTGTGTGGGTCTGTGAGTGGTTTTTGGGGTCTGTGATTGGGTGATGGGTGTCATTATGGGTATGTGAGGGTGTGTGAGTGGTTGTGTGGGTGTGTGAGTGTGTGTGGAGTGGCTTTGTGGGTCTGTGACTGGGTGGGTGAGTGGTCTTGTGGGTCTCTGAGTGGGTGTGTGAATGGTTGTGTTCTGTGTGAGAGTGTGAGTGGTTGTGTGAGTGGCTGTGTGGGTCTTGAGTGGGTGTGTGAGAGTGGATGTGTGAGTGGTTTTGTGAGTGGGTCTTCGAGTGGCTGTATTGGTGTGTAAGTGGGTGTGAGAGTGGTTGTATAGGTTTATGAGTGAATGTGTAAGGTTGTGAGTGGGGCTATGAGTGGCTGTGTGGGTCTGTGAGTGGGTGTGCAAGGGGTTTTGTAGGTCTGTGAGTGGGTGTGTTAGCGGCTGTATGAGTGTTTGAGTAAATGTGTGAGTGGTTGTTTTGGTTTGGAAGTGGGTGTGTGAGTGAGTGGGTGTGTGTGAGGGTGTGTGAGTAGTTGTGTGGGTCTGTGAGTGGGTGTGTGAGTAGTTTTGTGGGTCCATGAGTGACTGTAAGGGTATGTGAGTGGGTGTATGAGAAAGTGTGTGAGTGGGTCTGTGAGTGGGTGTATGTTTTTTAATTGTGGTCTGGATCCGCACACCATTCACGGATTCAGGGATGCCTGCTGAGGATCCTCGCACACCCCCTCCCCTAAAAAAATGTTTTTCAGCAATTGCATGCCTCTGAGGGGTCCCTAAGAGATGCCTCCATCAGTCCCATGAGATCAGGATATCTCTACTCTGACCACTTCTATCATTTTTAAGTTTTATATTTCCCCCCTAGGACCGAGTCCCAGTACACAAAATAGTGGCTGCAACTTTCCTGTCAAGCTGAGGCCAGCCAATCACAGCACTGGTATTGGCGCATGGATCTGCAGATCCACCACTGAGGATCTGCAGTGGATCCATGTCTCTTGATATACAAAACTGTTGTTCTTTAATTACTCCATAACTACTGAACAGATTTACACGAAATTACAAAAAGTACTCTTTCTGGACCAAGATCTAGCTTTCTGCTACATTTGTTGTAATTCCGTTCAGTGGTTCAGGCTGCAGTCATGTCTAAAATCCCTATGGGAAATTCCATGTGGAAAATGCTTCAGCCCCACCTCCCCATATTCGATCAGTCAGGCCACAGGGGCCCGGTTTATTAAATATGTAGAGGTGGGTGTGCGGCCCTCTAACTGAGTCTTTAAAAGGCCCTGGGGACCTCACCCCCCTGGCCAGCTCACATACTCTGGCCTGGTGAGCCCACCCCAGGGACTCAGTAGTTTCCCTGCTCACACCGGCGCAGGCAGGGAAACTTGTGCTGGCTCCCACCTGGCAGAAGCATTTTTGAGCCTCCCACCAAACGATGGCAAACACAAAGGCCCTCATTCCAACCCTGGCGGTCGGTGTTAAAGCGGCGGCTAACCTGCCAACAGGCTTGCGGTTAAAAAAATGGAATTCTGACCCTGGCGGAAACCGCCAACAGAGACCGCCACTTTAACACTCCGACCGCCATGGTGGGACAAACAAACAGCGCGGCGGTCACCGCCAACAGACAGGCGGAAGACAATGTACCGCCCACCCTATCACAACCCACCAATCCGCCACCTTTTCCGGGGCGGTAGCCCCGCCGATAAAAACACGGCGGAAACAGACATTTCAAACCGAAAACGCTCACCTCCATACACCCCACGAGGAATCTGGACAGCATGGAACCCAAATTACACATCCTACCAGCTATTGTATTCCTGCTCCTTTACCAGGAGCACGAATGCCGGCGCAGAAGACAACGGTGAGTACTGCACCTACGACACAGGGGAGGGGGGAGGAGAAAATATTACGGGGACACACATATGCGACACACCCACCCCCACCCACTACAACACACACATCAATGCATAGCAATACATCACTGTTACAACACCCAAACCCCCCCGAAAGAATGCAAAGACAAAAGGAATAGATCATAAACAGTCGAATATATTGTATTATTGCCTTATAAAAATATCACACATTTAAAACTAATATATACATAAATATTAAAAGTTCGATAATTCTAGCTGTCATTGTCCGTGGACCACTGGGCCCAAATCACATGGGCAAGGCCCACACAAGATACCTGACACCAACGGAGAGAACACTGCAGGGGCATCAGATAGAAAAACTACAGGCACCTCAGGGGTAAGGGAAGGGGGGGCACCTCAGCCACATGAGTACACGACGCCAGATCCACGAGGGGCCTCCATGGCCACTGTCCCATCCTGGGGAGTGCAAAGCCACAGTCTCTCAAGTCTCCCAAGTGGGTGAGTTGCCCACTGTTCCATCCTGGGGAGTGCAAAGCCACAGTCTCTCAAGTCTCCCAAGTGGGTGAGTTGCCCACTGTTACATCGTGGGGAGTGCAAAGCCACAGTCTCTCAAGTGGATGACAGTGTCCACTGGTTCTGGAGGGGGACTGGTGCCCAGAGTGCTTCGTGCATCCCTGCCCGACACAGATGCGGCACTGCCCCTTCCGCCAATGGGTCAGCGGTGCTTGAGACGGCGGTGCCCAGTTCAGCGGTGCTTGAGACGGCGGTGCCCTGTTTAGCAGTGCTTGATTGAAAGGGCCCTGTTCAGCGGTGCTTGAGACGGCGGTGCCCAGTTCAGCGGTGCTTGAGACGGCGGTGCTCTGTTCAGCGGTGCTTGAGACGGCGGTGTCCCGTTCAGCGGTTCTTGATTGAAAGGGCCCTGTTCAGCGTTGCTTGAGACGGCGGTGCCCTGTTCAGCGGTGCTCGAGACGGCGGTGCCCTGTTCAGTGGTGCTTGAGACGGCGGTGCCCAGTTCAGTGGTGCTTGATTGAAAGGGCCCTGTTCAGCAGTGCTTGAGACGGCGGTGCCCAGTTCAGCGGTGCTTGAGACGGCGGTGCCCTGTTCAGCGGTGCTTGAGACGGCGGTGCCCTGTTCAGCGGTGCTTGATTGAAAGGGCCCTGTTCAGCGGTGCTTGAGACGGCGGTGCCCTGTTCAGCGGTGCTTGAGACGGTGGTGCCCTGTTCAGCGGTGCTTGAGACGACGGTGCCCTGTTCAGCGGTGCTTGATTGAAAGGGCCCTGTTCAGCGGTGCTTGAGACGGCGGTGCCATGTTCAGCGGTGCTTGAGACGGCGGTGCCCAGTTCAGCGGTGCTTGATTGAAAGGGCCCTGTTCAGCGGTGCTTGAGACGGCGGTGCCCTGTTCAGCGGTGCTTGAGACGGCGGTGCCCTGTTCAGCGGTGCTTGAGACGGCGGTGCCCAGTTCAGCGGTGCTTGAGACGACGGTGCCCTGTTCAGCGGTGCTTGAGACGGCGGTGCCCAGTTCCGCGGTGCTTGATTGAAAGGGCCCTGTTCAGCGGTGCTTGAGACGGCGGTGCCCTGTTCAGCAGTGCTTGAGACGGCGGTGCCCTGTTCAGCGGTGCTTGAGACGGTGGTGCCCAGTTCAGCGGTGCTTGATTGAAAGGGCCCAGTTCAGCGGTGCTTGTTTGAAAGGGCCCAGTTCAGCGGTTCCGGCCCAGGCATGGGTGTCACTTGCCACCTGAAATGTGGCTGGCAGGGCCTTCCTGCCCATCTGTCCGTTGGCTTGCGGGCCCTCCTGGAGGGGGGAAGGTCTGCTGTGGGCTGTGCCTGTCTGAGGGGAACTGACTGTCCCGAGGTCCCCGATGGACCGGGCTGGTTATCTAGATCCAGGGAGACAGAGCTGCTGTCATCACTGTGGGCCTCTTCTGGGGGTGGAGGGGACATTTGTGGACCCTCCTGCGCGGTGACCTGGCGTTCGGGTCCTGCAGGGGTATAAAAGTATGGTTATTGCTTCTGTGTGTGCCAATGGCGTGCAATGGGTGGGTGACCGTGTACCCCAGTGCTGGCATTCCTTTGTGGGGGCTGTTGTGTAGGTGTTTGGGGGGGGGGTGATGGGTATGTGCATTGGGCATGCTTTGGTGATGGGTGTCCATGCTTTGGGGCCGCATGCAGGGCTAAGTTTTGGGATGGGTGGGTTGTGATGGTGAGACATTTGCAAGGGGTAGTTGTGAAGGGGGGGAGGGTGGGGGTATGAGTTGGCATGCAGGTGGGGTGGGGGGGATGAAGTAGTGAAGATGAGACTTACCAGAGTCCATTCCTCCAGATACTCCAGCGAGGCCCTCAGGATGCAGGATGTTCAAGACTTGCTCCTCCCATGTTGTAAATTCGGGGGGAGGAGGTGGGGGTCCGCCACCAGTCCGCTGTACCGCGATGTTGTGCCTTGATACCATGGAACGCACCTTCCCCCGTAGGTCGTTCCACCTCTTCCTGATGTCATCCCGATTTCTTGGGTGCTGTCCCACAGCGTTGACCCTGTCCACTATTCTGCTCCATAGCTCCATCTTCCTGGCAATGGTGGTGTGCTGCACCTGTGTCCCGAACAGCTGGGGCTCTACTCGTAGGATTTCCTCCACCATGACCCTGAGTTCAGCATCTGAGAACCTGGGGTGTCTTTGAGGTGCCAAGGGGTGGTGTGGATGATGTGTGGGGTGGAGTGTGTAGTGACAGGTGGGGTGCTATTTAGTGGTGTGTTGTGTGAGGTGCGTGGAAGTTCTGTGGGTATTGGTATTGTGTGCCTGTGGATGCTTGGTAGTTGACTGTGGTGTCTCTCTCTGGTCTTCGTTTGAAATTTCTGGCCGTAGGGGTTTGTGGGTGATGTGGGTGTGTGTTTTATATTGTATTGGGGGTGTGGGAGTGGTGTGTGTATGTGTATCAGGTGTGTGTATTTCGAATTGTCCAATGTGGTAGTGTTTTGTAGGTGTATGTGTATTTCGACCGCGGCGGTGTGTACCGCCAATAGAATACCGCAGTTGAAAGACCGCTGCGTGGATTCGTGGGTCGTAATGGCATGGGCGTATTTCTGTTGCCGTGACGGTGGAGGTTTGGTCATCGCCAGTTTATCGCTGACCTTTGGTGTGGCGGACTTTTGTGGATGGCGGTATTTTGGCGGTTTGCCTAGTGTGGGTCAGAATGACCGTGGTGGTTTACCGCGACCGTGGCGGTGTTATGGCGGTCTTCTGTCTGGCGGTAAGCGCCTTTTACCGCCGAGGTTGGAATGACCCCCAAAGTCTGCTCCCAACAGACAGGAGCTTTAAAAATGCTCTACCTAGCTGGAAGCAGACTTGTGAACTGTTTCCCTGCCTGCAGTAATACGGGCAGGGAAACAGATCAACAGATTGCTCCCGTCTGTAGGGAGTACTATAAATAGCTGTGCCCTCCATGCGGGAGCAATGCTGGATCCTGAAGCATGCGAGGAGCTTGTGTGGGCCACAGAGGCCCTAGGGCTCCCTGGATGGGCACCCACCTATGCAAATCAGATACATGCAGTGGATTGGGCCCATTCAGCGCTCACCCTCGGACTTAGAAAATGTTCGGAGAAAAAGAATCTGAGAAGGTAGAAGTGCAGCAGGAGAAGGCTACGGTGTCCAAGCAGGGATCGATGTCGTCGGGTGGCCGAGGAGCAAAGCTACGGTGAAGATTTTTACCTTCTGACCTAGCTGTCATGATGGAATTCAAAAATCTCCAGCGAGATGAAGCAGAAGGACGTAGCCAGAGACAGTTCCACAAGGTTGGACACCCCGTTCACAGAGGATCACTGAAAAGGATTTGCGGTTGTGGAGAAGACTGTAGCTGGAGAAGCCACAAGGTCAATCTCACCACCAACGGACTTCAGGTGGATAGGCAATCAGGTTGGTCCCAGTCTCCTCCTGGTTCTCAGAGCACCTTTTGGCCACATTTTGTCTAAGTCCTCACTTTTGGAAATTGGCCATCTGGGCACCTTTAACACCACAACCAAGGGGCCAGGAGTTGATGGAGACCTCTTGGGGGTTCAGGACTCACTCAGGCTGGGTCTAGGTGTGGGTTCAAGATGGAGGGTCTGAACAGGAGGCCAGCTAAACTATCCCTTGGAGAGCCCTATTTTTATACCATGGTGCCCGGCTCCCAGAAGTTGGAAGAAGTTTCCAAAATGATTCTCTGAAGTTCAAGCATGTCCTGCCTTCCCTGCCCTGGAACCGGGCTGGCTGCACTGACAATACAGGGTCGTTAAGCCCATTGTGTGGCTGCACAGTACAGCCTAATTATGTGTAAGTGGGGCTAAGCTTAGCTTCACTACCCCATCAGGCCAGTTCAGGCTCTGCTAATCTCACTTTTTCACCTTTGTGACTGCCTGGGGTGAATTCACAAAGTTTCAGCTTTCAGTTACACCCAGTCATGTAACCTAAGGCAGGCTGCAGGCACAGATGGCTAAAGGCAGGAAAATGGCAACTTTCTAAAAGTGGCATTTTCAAAGTTGTAAGGATAAATCCAAATTTATCATTACAAGTTCATAGATACCAAACATGATACATCCATCACCTCTGGATTAGGAATTAAAATTTATTAATTTTAATAGGGAATCCCCATTCTTATTCTATGGGAGGAGTAGGCCTCACAGTAGTGAGAACGCACATCTTGGGGTTTTTCACTACTAGAACATGCAAAACTAAAAAGTGCATGTCCTACGTTTTAATTACACAGCACCCTTCCCTATGCGCTACCTATGGCATACCTTAGGGGTGACTTATATGTAATAAAAGGGGACTTTAAGGCTTGGCAAAGGGTTTTAAATGCCAAGTCGACATGGCAGTGGAGCACTTCCTTCAGGCTGCAATGGCAGGCCTGGGACAAGTTTTAAGGTGCTACTTAAGTGAGTGGCACAGTAAGTGATGCAGGCTTACTAGTAGCATTTAATTTACATGCCCCTGGTATATGGTATACTACTCTACAAGAGACTTACAAGTAAATTAAATATGCCAATCGGGTATATGCCAATCAAACCATATTTAGGGGAGTGAGTACAACCACTCTAGCACTAGTTAGCAGTGGTGAAGCACACAGAGTCCTAATGCCAACAAGCCCAAATCCAGATAAAGTAGGAGGAGGAAGGCAAAAGGTTTAGGGATTACCATGGGGAGAGGGTCATTTTCAAAAGGGGTGGGGTCCCCGGGGCCTAATAAGGCCCAGTAGGAAGCACCACGTGGCCCCCCTCCCATTTTATTTAACTTTCAGCCCCAGGTGATATGGTTCTCAAGCCTAATTAGGCTCAGAGAAGGGAGCTGCATGTCCCTCTACCTGAGCCCGTGCATTCCGACTCCCCTTTTAAAACATGGGGCTTAATAAGGCTTGGGGAGGCCTCACTTCCTTGTTTTATTATATTTCGTGCCAGGAGATGGAATTCCCGGGGAAAATTAGGAGTCAGGGAGGGAGGCCAATGCAGCCCTTTTCCCTTTTTTAATGTATTTGGCCTCAAGAGATGGAGTCCTTGGAGCATGTAGTGATCAGGCATGGGGGCTGCACTTCTCCATGCCCTTAGATTTTGGCCTCTGGGGTGGGGTCCCCGTGCACATGAAGGCTCAAGGAGGGGGACTGCATGGCCCCTTCCCCTTTTTTATCATTGTTGGCCCTGGGACATGGGGTCCACAGGGCCTATTATGGCTCAGAGTTGGGGTTGCATGCCCTCCCTCCATTTAATTGAATTTGGCCCAGGGGATAGGGTCCCTGGGGGCCACGGACGTAATGGTTATGTCCAGTGGCATGGAGCTCGTGTGCCACAGATGTAATCATTACGTCCTGGCACCGCCCTCAGGAAAAGCGCTAGCGTTCCCTGAGAGGGCCTTCCACACCCTCCCCTGGGCAGGGATGGAAGAGGAAGCGCTTATCCTACCACCCTCGACACTCCCCCAGTGACTACTGAAGACGTCAGCGCACAATCGTGCTCTGACCTCATCAGAGGTCGCCCCCATCACACTGGAAGCTTAGCTTCCAGCACAACTGGAAGAGAAACGCTTTTGTTCCTCTTCCGATCAGGGTGTGGGGGAGATCCGAGAGCCATGAAAGGAAAGGAAAGGCTTTTCCTTTCCTTTCATGTCTCTCTGAGCATTCCTGCAGCACGATCGCATAGCCCACTAGACACCAGGGAGCTTTTTTAATATAAACAATGAAGGGGAGTGATCCCTTTGGCAAGGCCCGCTCCCCTGGGGGGCATTTTTTTAAGGCCTTTTCTGCCCCACATGGGGGCAGATCGGCCTATTTTAATTAGGCTTATCTGCCACCAAGGGGTGCAGAAACCTCTGGGCACCAGGGATCTTTTTCTAAAAAAAGATTCACAGATGGGGAGCAACCCCTAAGGCAAGGGTCGCTCCCCTGGGGGCAATTGTATTTTAGGCCATTTCTGCCCACCTTGGGGGCAGATCGGCTTATTTTTATTAGGCCAATCTGTCCCCAAGGGGGGAAGAAACCGCGAGACACCAGGAATTTTTTGCGCCAATTTCATGCACATGGGGCGACCTCTTAGGGAAGTTTATTTTTTATTTTAGGCCCTTTCTGCCTGCCTCCGGGGGCAGATCAGCCTACTTTTATTAGGTCAACCACTAGACACCAGGGATTTTATTTCCCTTTACTATTTTACATAAGGGGAGCGGACCCTTGGGCAAGGGCTGTTCCCCATGGGGGCAAATTATTCTAGGCCATTGATAGGCCTACCTCTATTAGGCCCATCTGCCCCCAAGGGGGCAGAAACCACTTAGGCACCAGGGATTGGTGTGTGTGTGTTTTGTTTGGGGGGCAGCATCTTGCACAAGGGTCGCTCCCCATGCGGGGCACATTATTGTTGGCCATTTCTGCCCCCCTTGTGGGCTGATTGGCCTATTGTTGTAAGGCCCATCTGCCCCCAAAGGGGGCAGAAAGCCCACGAGACACCAGGGAAGATTTTTTTAAATATAAATAGGGTGGATGTATGACCATAACCCCATCTCAAATAAATGGGAACGAAGTTGTTCTGCCCACCGGTGGGCAGATGGGGCAATTACCCCTGATCCATTCCGGGGGGGGGGGGGGCAGAAAGCCTACTAGATGACAGCCAATAAAAAAAAATACAAAATAGTGGGGTGGTGGCTACCAACCAGTATGGGCATGGTGATGCCCCTACTTCAACTGAAGGGGGTAAAAGTATTTCAGCTCCCACCCCCGCACACTAAAAGACCTTATTCCAATGGCAAGCAAGAGGACATTTGATTATTTTGGGTTTTAATTTTACATTTGGGCCATGAGAGCTTGGCTAACTCTCAAAATTGTCCCACTTGGAATCCTAAGGGCTGCATTTTTTGGACTTTGGGACGCTGCCATCTAGAACAAAATACAAAACCTAGACACATCTGAAAACTAAACAAAGGGGTGAGTCTGGGGTGCTGTGCTTCACATGCACCCCACACCATTTTCTTACCCACAATGCCCTGCAAGCCTCCAACTTTGCTTGAAATCACACATTTCCCCTCGTTTTTATGATGAAACTTTCTGGAATCCTTAGGAATCCACAAAATGTCTACCACCCAGCATTGTTGCATCTATACCGATAAAAATTCTGCCCCACTTGTCAGCCTAAAAACTTTTTTTTTTAAACTGCCCTTTTAGACCCGCTTTTGGTCTCCCACAATTTCGTCATTTTTTGGCTCTTCCCTGTCACAGGCACTTGGCCCACCTACAGAAGTGAGGTATAATTTTTATCGTGAGACTGAGGGGAACATTGGGTGGTAGGAAATTTGTACTGGTTTGGTGATCCCACACAGAAATGTGGAGAAAATGTGATTTTTATAGCTAAATTTGAGGTTTGCTGAGGATTCTGGGTAAGAAAACACTGGAGGATCCACACAAGTCACACCTCCCAAGACTCCCTCAGGTGTCTAGTGTTCCGAATTGCCTAGGTTTGGTAGGTTTCCCTAGATGGCTGCTGAGCCCAGGACCAAAAACACAGGTGCCCCCCCTGCAAAAACAGGCAGTTTTGTAATTGATCATTTTGATGTGTCCAAATAGTGTTTTGAGGCATTTCATGTCCCGGGCACTATGCCACCCACACAAGTGAGGAATTTTGTGGCTCCTCTAAGAATCCAGAACTTTGTAGCACCAAAATGGGAGGTTTGCAAAGGATTCTGGGTGCCAGAACCTGGTGAGAGCACCACAAGTTACCCCATCCTCGGTTCCCCTAAGTGTCTAGTTTTCAGAAATGCCCAGGTTTGCTAGGTTTCCCTAGGTGCCGACTGAGCTAGAGTACAAAATCCACAGCTAGGCACTTTCCAAAAAACACGTCAGAATTCAATGTAAAAATGTGATGTGGCCATGTTTTGTTTTGGGGGTGTTTCCTGCTGTGGCCTCTAGGCCCACCCACCCAAGTGAGGTACCATTTTTATCGGGAGACTTGGGGGGACACAGAATAGATGAACAAGTGTTATTGCCCCTTGTCATTCTGTGCATTTCCTCCTTCCAAATGTATGGCAGTGAGTAAGAAAGAGGTGAATTTGAGAAATGCCCTGTAATTCACATGCTAGTATGAGGACCCCTGAATTCAGAGATGTGAAAATAACCACTGCTTCTCAACACCTTATCATGTCCCATTTTAGAAATACAAAGGTTTCCTTGATACCTATTTTATACTCTTTATATTTTACTAAATGAATTGCTGTATACCTGGTATACAATGAAAACCCATTGCAAGGTGCAACTCATGTATTGGCTCTGGGTACCTAGGGTTCTTGATGAACCTACAGGCCCTATATACCACCGCAACCAGAAGAGTCTAGCAGACATAACGCTATAATGCTCTAAAAAAATATGCCATGTAGGAAAAAGTTACAGAAGAAAAAGTGGACAGAAATTGCTGTTTTTTCAACTCTATTTCAATATTTTTTTAATTTCAGCTGTTACTTTCTGTAGGAAAACCTTGAAGGATCAACACAAATGACCCCTTGATGAATTCAGAATGTTGTCTACTTTTCAGAAATGTTTAGCTATCTAGGATCCACCATTAGTTTTACATCCATTTCTGTCACGAACTGGAAGGAGGCTGAAAGCACAAAAAATATTTAAAATGGGGTATGTCCCAGGAAAATGGCAAAATTATCTTTAAAAATATGTTTTTCTGATTTGTCTGCCTGTTCCTGAAATCTGGGAAGATGGTTAATTTATCACTGCAAACCCTTTGTTGATGCCTTTTCCAGGGAAAAAAACACATGCTTTCTTCTGCAGCACTTTTTCTCATTTTTCCACAAAAAAAAAGAATTGCAGCTGTATTTTTGCTAATTTCTTGGTCTCTTCCAAGGGGAAGCCACAAACTCTGGGTACCTTTAGAATCCCTAGGATGTTGCAAATAAAGGAAGCATATTTGGCGTGGATAGCTTATGTAGACAAAACGTTATGAGGGCCTCAGCGCAAACTACCCCAAGTAGCCAAAAAAGGCCTGGCACAGGAGGGGGAAAAGGCATGGGGCAAAGGGGTTAAGACTTGGTAAGGGTGGCAACAACGCCCCCTCCCCTTTTTATGGGAACTGTTCCATGGGATGGGGTCCCCGAGGCAAATTAAGGGTTGGGGATGGGGCTGCACCCCCCCCCCGGAACCTGAAGGCCAACCCTACGCTGCACACACCAGAAGCCATGCACAGTGTGAGGTTAACAGCCTGCAGGAGGTTTGGCCACACAGCCTGTGGGCAGGCCAAGCCCTAAGGCTAACCCCACGTCAAATACCACCAAAGGCTGTGTGCAGGAGTTGGACACAGGGGTTGGCTTTGCCAACCCTACGCCATGCGCGATGAAAGGCCATGTGCAGTGTGGGGTTGGCTGCCTGTGGCCAACTCCCTGCCGCAGTGTGAGGTTGGCTTCCTGTGGGGGGTTTGCCGCAGGCCCTGTGGCCAACCCCTTGGCACACACTACCAAAGGCCATGCATGGCAGGGGGTTGGCTTTACATATGGGAATAAAATATTACTTCACGTTAAAAAAATATAAATTCTGGAAATTCACCAAAAAAGCTAAGTGTAAAGTAACATTATCGTTAGTGTAGGAGGCTGGCCTGGGTACACCTCGTGCCAAGTCCAGTTATCCCTTATTAGTAGAATAGAGGTGTTTCTAGCAGCTGTTAAAGGTAGCTATGGCAAAGCAGCTTAGCCTGAACTAGGAGACATGCAAAGCTCCTACTACACCACTTATATCATATAGCACAATATCAGAAGAAAACACAATACTCAGAGTTACTAAAAATCAAGGTACTTTATTTTAGTGACAATATGCCAAAAGTATCTGAGAGGATACCCTCACTTAGGAGGTAGGTAATATACACAAATTATATGTACACAAACCCAAAACAGGTAAGTAACAGTAAGAAAAGTAGTGCAAACAATGTAGAATCACAATAGGATGCAATAGGTAGACATAGGCCTAGGGGCAACAAAAACTATATACTCCAAAGGTGGAATGCGAATCACGAATGGACCCCAGGCCTATGGGAGGTTGTAGAGGGTCGCTGGGACTGTAAGAAAACAGAAAGGGTGTCCAAGATGCCCCAGCCCAAGACCCTGAAAAGTAGGAGTAAAGTTACCCTACTACCCCAGAAAGACACAATAGTCGTGATAGGGGATTCTGCAAGAACCACCAGCACCAGCAAAACACTGAAGACGGATTCCTGGACCTGAGGAACTGTAAAGGAAGGGGACCAAGTCCAAGAGTCACAAAAGTGTCCCGAGGGGGGCAGGAGCCCACTAAACCCCGGAAGAAGGTGCACAAGGGCTGCCTCTGGGTGGAAGAAGCCGAAGATTCTGCAACAACGAAAAGGGCTAGGAACTTCTCCTTTGGATGGAAGATGTCCCACGGCGTGCTGGAGGTTGCAGAGGTGTTTCCAGACAGAAATACCAAAAACAAGCCTTGCTAGCTGCAAGAGTCACAGTTGAGGATTTTGGGAGCTGCTGGGGACCAGGAAGGACCAGGATGTTGCCCCTTGGAGGAGGAGACAGCGGGGGCGCTCAGCAACTCAGAGAGCCCCCACAGAAGCAGGCAGCATCCGCAGAAGTACCGGAGCAGGTACTTAGAAGATCTGAGGACAGTGGTCAACTCAGAGTCACAAAGGAGGGTCCCACGACATCGGAGTCCAAGTCAGCGAGTTGGGCAATGCACGACGGAGTGCTGGGGACCCAGGCTAGGCTGTGCGCAAAGGAATCCTTGGAGAAGTGCACCGAAGCCGGAGCAGCTGCAAATCACGCAGTACACAGGTTTGCTGTCTGGCTTGAGGAGGCAAGGACTTACCTCCACCAACTTTGGACAGAAGGGCCACTGGACTGTGGGAGACACTTGGACCCAGCTCCTGTGTTCCAGGGAGCATGCTCGTCAGGATGAGAGGGGGCCCAGAGGACCGGTGATGCAGAAGTTTGGTGCCTGCGTTAGCAGGGGGAAGATTCCGTCGACCCACGGCAGATTTCTTCTTGGCTTCCAGTGCAGGGTGAAGGCAGACAGCCCTCAGAGCATGCACCACCAGGAAACAGTCGAGAAGGCCGGGAGGATGAGGCGCTACAATGTTGCTGGTAGTCATCTTGCTACTTTGTTGTGGTTTTGCAGGCGCCCTGGAGCAGTCAGTGGTCGATCATTGGCAGAAGTCAAAGAGGGAAGTGCAGAGGAACTCTGGTGAGCTCTTGCATTCGTTATCTGAGGAATAGCCCAGTGGAGAGACCCTAAATAGCCAGAAAAGGAGGTTTGGCTACTAAGAAAGGAGGCTTGGCTACTGAAAGAGGTAAGCACCTATTAGGAGGGGACTCTGACGTCACCTGCTGGCACCGGCCACTTAGAGCAGTCCATTGTGCCCCAACACCTCTGAATCCAATATGGCAGAGGTCTGGGACACACTGGAGGAGCTCTGGGCACCTCTCCTGGGAGCTACTGGTCAGGGGAGTGATCACTCCCCTTTCCTTTATCCAGTTTCGTGCCAGATCAGGGCTGGGGGATCCATGAACTGGTGTAGACTGGCTTCTGCAGAGATGGGCACCGTCTGTGCCCATCAAAGCATTTCCAGAGGTTGGCGGAGGCTACTCCTCCCCAGCCCTTCACGCCTATTTCCAAAGGAAGAGGGTGTAACACCCTCTCTCAGAGGAAATCCTTTGTTCTGCCTTCCTGGGACTGGGCTGCCCAGACCCCCGGGGGCAGAAACCTGTCTGAGGGGCTGGCAGCAGCAGCAGCTGCAGTGGAAACCCCGGAAAGGCAGTTTGGCAGGACCCGGGTTCTCTGCTAGAGACCCGGGGGATCATGCAGTTGTCCCCCCAATACCATCATGGTATTGGGGTGACAATTTCATGATCCTAGACATGTTACATGGCCATGTTCGGAGTTACCATTGTGACGCTACACATTGGTAGTGACCTATGTGTAGTGCACGCGTGTAATGGTGTCCCGGCACTCACAAAGTTCGGGGAATTTGCCCTGAACAATGTGGGGGCACCTTGGCTAGTGCCAGGGTGCCCACACACTAAGTAACTTGGCACCTAACCTTCACCAAGTGAGGGTTAGACATATAGGTGACTTATAAGTTACTTATGTGCAGTGAAAAATGGCTTGGAACTAACGTGGACGTTATTTCACTCAGGCTGCAGTGGCAGTCCTGTGTAAGAATTGTCTGAGGTCCCTATGGGTGGCAAAAGAAATGCTGCAGCCCATTGGGATCTCCTGGAACCCCAATACCCTTGGTACCTAGGTACCATATACAAGGGAATTATATGGGTGTTCCAGTGTGCCAATGAGAATAGGTAAAATTAGTCACTAGCCTGCAGTGACAATTTTAGAAAGCAGAGAGAGCATAAATACTGAGGTTCTGGTTAGCAGAGCCTCAGTGATACAGTTAGACACCACACAGGGAACACATACAGGGCATACATTATGAGCACTGGGGTCCTGCCTAGCAGGATCCCAGTGACACATGGGCAAAAACAAACATGCATACAGTGAAAATGGGGGTAACATGCCAGGCAAGATGGTACTTTCCTACAGTTAGGTGTGATGAAAAGATCTGTTTTTGTTTAAAAAAATGTTTACAAATTCACTGAAAAAAACAATGGTTAAATTATTAACTTTATAGATAGGTGAATATGTCAGTGACAACATTAACGTTTTAAAATAAAAGAAAAACACAGAACTTTACTAGTAGTAGTTAGAAGAGTTAACTATAACTTGCACCCCACAATGCACTGCTTATCATCTCACATATTACATTACTCATGGCATGTTCTATTACATCATTTATGACATCACTGATAACATCTCAAATGACATCATTGATGACGTCCTCCAATGGTTATGCTAGCTTGTTCTATAAATTACATAGTGATGAGTAGCTACCATATTACATTTCTACCTAATTTTTCACAGCCTGTGTCCACGGAAGTAAGTGTTTACAAAATACATGTGTTTCTAAAGCAACATGGGTATGTAGAGGCACTGAAGTGCAAAGAAGGAACTCAGCTCTTATTGCAAAGGCACTCTGAATAGAGCCATATATGCCTTTGATGAGTTTACACCTCATTGTGTCTGCTCTCTTTTATTTGCTTTTGTTACTTAACTGTGGTCCCATACTGACTGTTATGAATAACTGTCTTCCTGTTCTCTTGTAAAATGATCTAATGCCACCTATCAACCCATATCTTGCGCTGGATGCAGAAGTCAATGTATCCCTTATTGTAAAGAGACATTACACCTTTCCCGTACAGGCTGAGAGTGACCAGAGGTGACTGCACACAATAATTCCAGACAACTTCAATGCTTCCCTTGCTACCATCATTGCGGGTACCTTTAAAGTCAGAGACCCGTCTATGTATGTGATTGATCTCTTTAATGGTCAACAATTCATACATTTTAAAATATTTTGGTAATATTAGCTTTTCTCGCTCATTTGGAAGTGCAACTTAACAGTAGTCAGAATTAAATAAATTACATAAACGATTAGGAAACCTTATCTTCATTTTGAAAGGAAATGTTAAACCTTGTCAGACAGCAACCTTCATATGAAAACACTAGAATTCAGGACTGAGGCCATTGACTACGAATTAGAAAAACTTTGGATCAGTGGCTTAACAACGGCCCCTACAGCCCCCGTGGGGCGGGGTCCCCCGATCTCCAGGGGCCCCCTCAGGCCAATCAATACCCTGGCCTGAGAATCCCTGAGTGAGTTCGGAAAGGGGGGCCTCCGTGTACTTTGCTGGAGGTAAGGGGCTCAAGTTTCGTTACGCCACTTCATTGGGTCGCTATGAAAGAAGTCAGATTCGACAAACGCCCTTTGATTTCGGCTGATAGCATTAAGTATTGCACCGAAATGTCATCATGATGCCAATTACTAACTGCGCATGCGCATTATCGTGTTGCCTTTAGCTAAAGTCTAAAGTACACTGGTAATTGAACAACTTTTTATGGCTCGCAGAAAGTAGATAAAAGAGAGTTGAAGGTCGCAACTTTACAAGATGCATGAAGGGGGTTGAGAGTTCATTCTGGAGTCTCTTTTGACTTAACAGATAAAGCAGAAGGCAGCCGGCTACTTTTTGGGGGAAGCTGGTGAGTACGTATGGATTGGGACCCGTACTGTGTCCGGACATGAAGAAAAACATAATCTGGTCTCCTTAGTTTAGCATTAGAATTTGAAACAATCACCTCAGTGTTGTAAACATGTTGACAGTGCTATACATGACTCGCTGTGTATACACTGTTTGTTATGCTTCCCGCTTTAAGCCCTCTTCCTTAATTCTCGCCTATCCCCCTTCATTAAAGGTCCACTTAATTATTTTGTCAATTTCGAACTGGCACACAAGGGGGATAAAGTGGGCTGCAACGAATCCAAATATATTGTGGCCCCTCTATCTAAATTGTGAGTTAATCAACACTCACTGTTCACAAATGTTTGCTAACGGTCTTTTACGTGCTGTGTGTTCACGGAGTGAACAGCTTTGTTTATCCCTTTGAAGTTATTTGATGCTTGTCAGCCACTGCACTGGAATTAGTACCTTGTTGATCTTCAAAAAAATCCGCGATTAGTAAATCTGGCAAAATGTATATTTAATAAATGTCAACTCAAGAGAGACTTTTAAAATGGTTTATGATACTAGTATGTACGAGGGTGGATGTGGACACAAAAAATCTTTAATGACTTATTACCAGCGTGTGATTGATAACGTATGTTTCAAAATAGGTAAGCTTTTTACACTAATATAACATTTATGTGTTTTTTAAAATTGCTTAACAAAACGTGAAACATGTATGAAATAAGTCTCTGAGATGATGGGTGCGAAGATGAGTTGCACACGAGAGGAGAGAATAAGTATTCGGACAGATTTTATGCATTTATAATTGATACAGATACACTCAGGTTTACACAGTGAAGGAAGCCGTCCATGGACCTTAGATTTCTTGCTGCACGCATTTGTATTTGGATCTTTGGATCGGATTGGACATTTCAAACTTATATTAAAATTGGACGCTTGGTTTCTTCAAGATCATTTATTTGGGTCATATGCGTATTACAATTGTGTGTGATTGGTGTGCCGCATATTGTATTATTTGATGGTTGGTTTTGTATGAACCTTTAAGGGATGGGTGTTTTCCCTTGTGCAGGCACCCATCATCCTGATGCTTAAAATAATTTTTTGCTACTTAGGATCCTGAGCGCCTTTACAACCCTAACTTTTCACCCCATTAGCAAAGGCACGCATACACTACTTTGTTATAATTGTATGATTACTATTATAATTGTTATTATTATTATTACTGTTCTTAGTAGTAGTAGAAGTGGTACAGGTGGTAGTAGTAGTAGTAGTGGTTGTAGTTATTGTACTAGGAGTGATAAGTGAGGAAAACTGTGAGGGTATCGACGTTATGGTTCCATGTCAGACCCTGTTTAGGGAGACATGGGGCAAGCAGGAGCTACTGCTCATCAGTAATGTGGGGTAGGGTTTTTTGTCTCTGATGTCTTGGAGCCCATATTATCTCAAGTACAACCCCATCTGCCTTGACTCTCAGTGGTAGTAATGACGAGCAGTCACATCAGGGGCAGCTCCTCCATTAGGAGCGTCGTTCTGCTAACTAAAATGCCACAAAAGATGAAAAATGTAATGGCAATAAAGTTAGTTTAATACCATTTTATTTTTCATCAACCCGTCTTGAACTGAGTTTCATGATGAGACGGGGCCTGCAGAGTAACAGCAGCAGGGAGGAATGGTGTGCTGCCTGTACACTTAAGTTTAAAGGGCACATAGATCTTTGGCCGGCTGTCTTCGATGGCCAACTAGACATTGACACTTTAAAACTCGAAACCAAGCTGTCTTAGACAGCTGGGTTCAGAGCAAGTCCAGGCCATCAGTGCCTCGGGAGCTCCCTCCAATCCTGGCGCTGCTCTCATGTGTGTTAACAGCATGAGTGCAGCACCAGGATTGGTAAAGGGGATTGGCTGGGGCCCGTGCTGGAGTCTGGTCAAGAGAAGAAGATGCCCGGAGCGAGGGGGACATGTCATCTTGAAGCATTCAATGTAAGTGTCTTTTTATTTTATTTCATAGTGCCTTGCATGTAGCCCGCATGTACACATCCACCCACCACCCATTTGCTCTCAGAGTTGCCAGCCACCACTGAGTCACATACTTCTCAGGGAGGTAGTGTGGGAGTGCTAAACCTTCCTTTTTAATGCTTATAAGTCACCCCAAGGTAGGCCCTAAATGCCCCTGGGGCAGGGTGCTTGGTATTTAAAATTGAGACATGTGGGTTTAAAGTTTTACATGTCATAATAGTAAAAAATTCCTCAGGTCATTTTTCACTATTGTAAGGCCTATCTCTCCCATAGACTAACATTGAATTACTTAATTACACTCAATAAGTAACAAATTAAGTTTGGCAGCCGATAGAAAAATTATGTTTACACTCAAATGATTTGTAATTTAAGATAATTTTCAATGGTAAAGTTGGGTTTTAAGCCACAATTTGGAAAATGCCACTTTTAGAAAGTTGGTGTTTTCTGTGCCCAAACTGGATCACTGACAGAATATCAGAAACACAAATAGTGTGTGGATATAATATTGTGTTCAAAATATTGAGACGGTAAGTGCAAATAGGTAAGTATAGATTTACTATTTTTAACTCCACATTTATGTACTTTGAAGAAATATAGATCATCAAGGTGCATATATGTGGAGTTATATGTAGTAAAACTTTACTTACCTATAGAAACTTACCTTCACAATATTTTTGTTCTCAATATTTCTGACACAATATTCTGTCCCACGATATTTGTGTATCGGATAGTCTGTCTAAATACTGCTTAAACAAGTGTGCCTTACTGCCAGTGTCCAGGGTCATATGACTATGAATGGCTCTCCTGCTGTGGGATGTGTATTCCTCCCAGATATAGGGATACAAGTTGTTTTGACAGGATGGGCCATCCTGGCAGGATGGCTGGGGCAGAAGTTGTGCCCAGCCCTGAATTACACTTCAAAAGACCTTACCTGCAGTACACACAAATGACTTGACACTTGCCTTTTGTCACCCTAGACATTGAGGAGCCAAACACAGGAAGGGCAAGAGAGTAGGGCAGGTGTTGCCCTTCACACAAAGGATGGCACTGGGGATAAAAGGTGGCACTCTCAGATCCCAAATAAGATCACCTCTGGACCAGTGGAAGACTCAGAAGAAGGAGTGGCCTGCTTACTGGAAGGACTGCCCTGCTGCCTGAGGAAAGACAACTGGACCTGCTCCTTGAAACTATGGCTGCCAAAGTGACTCCAGGGGCTAGCTAGCTAGGCTCCTGTGTGAGCTACAGAGACACAATAAGCTCCAGTGACCCTGCAACTCACTTCCCTGCTGCTGCTGGCCCATGCTGGAGTGATTCCTCACCCCCAAAATATGCCCCCAGGTACTGGACCTCTGGTGTGGTGCTAAAGTATCCATGTTCCATCAAAACCCAGAACCTGGGATTTAGAAAATTTCCTAGAAAAAAAATGACCTGAGAACCAACAGGAGACCAATATCTACCTCCAAGCTGATTCAATAAGGTTCATCATCAATGGGATTGACAGTGCGGCATCTCCTGCTTTGTTCTTCTCCGCAGCAGGAAATCTTTTTCAGTGGGACCTCTCGATGACAGTGTCCTGCCTCGTGGAACCCTCTTCATCTACTGCCTGCAACCTGGTTCTGTTAGGGTATTTCGAGCTCCAGACAAACTTCTAAGGTTGAAGGTAAAAATCTTCACCAAGCTCCACGACAACCAGCACCCTATCAACAAATACCTCCTCTGCATGAAAATCCAGGTTTTCCCACTCTGAGATTTTTCCACCATCATCAACGGCATCACTGAGACTTTTTCCAGTGGCTCCCTATAGTCGGTGGCTTGTCCTCGGTTACAGCTGGTGCCTGGCCCTGCCGAGAGTGAATTTTCTCAAGAACTTCCGAAGGTAACCCAAGACTGGGCCCAATCCAACCCTTGTGTCCGACCCATGCTCCTTTGCAGTCGGCCTTAACTTTTGACTTTGACCCTGTCTTGTGCAACCAAATACCTGCTTTTGTCTCTGTTCTTTTTTTGCTCTAGATTTGGTAAAAATCTTTACATTTCGTAACTCCAATTCTACTAATTGGATTTTGTTTGTTTTGGTGTACTTTGTGGGTTTTTTGTGTTGCACTTTCACTTCATTACTGTGTGTGCTGCATACACACCTTACACATTGCCTGTAAATTAGGTATGACTGTTTATGTGCCAAGCTATCACAGGGTTAAGCACAGGTTAATTTAGTGACTTTATGGTATTCATCCTGATAAAGATTGTGTTTATTGTTTAAGTGGGGCTTTACACATTTCAACTGATAACCCAATTTGTTACACCTGCCATAAGAATATTTTATACATCTTTTTCTACATCCATATTTTCATTTAATATCCCCAAATACTCTTCTGGTTGGTTTGACGGGCATTGAACACCTAAAGCAAAACCCTTTTATGTTCAGGCATTGCCAAGTATCACTTACATTTTGTACATTGTGACCTTAAAAATAAATAACATATGTGGTGGTTCAATAGTTCACTAAAATATGATAGCTCACAATTCAGACATTTCCTCCAAAACCAGGGGCAATAGGACTTTCTTTTGCACATGCAGCTCAGTTCTAAATTTGTGCATCCAATCAGAAAACTCGTGAATATCTACGTATCTACAATTAATCAAGTGGAGTAGGCACTGGCTGCCTCATGTCCAGAATGGTTCTCTGAGTGTTTCTCACTTGGCATTCCTTATGTTTGTGTGTGTGCTTTGGAAGCAACATTGGTAGTTAGCATATGAATTTGAACATCATGGTTTCCAGTGGACAATCTTCATGATTCTGAAGGGCAACAAGTATGTCCAAGAAGGCTTTTGAATGCAGATGTTGTGATCATTGATGGAAGAGGCTCACTGCCTACACAGGCGCTCTAGAGCATAAACCACAATTGTGGAGTCACATGAGAATGGCTAGTGAGGGGAATCACTTTCTGGCTGCAGGATAATGTATTTTTACGGTCAGGTTTTACTGGAAAGAAAGCAATCAGTAGGAATATGGGAATAGTGCATTGGGCAACATACCAAAATGCAATTTTCACCTCTGAGTTTTTGGGCTTTTTCCTTGGTTTGCAGTAGTATCACACAACAAACATGGCAGATCTTTCCTGGAAGTGAGACATTAAAACAGAGTCAGAAAATCAATGCAATGTGCCCTAGGCAGGCTTTGCAGCAGAAGCAGCACACTTGTCTCGGGCAAACTCTCTTCACAGTCAGTAAATCTTCACAGCACAGTTTTAATTGCCTAAGCCTTCATGGTGATTGAGATGATCTTTGATAGAATTTAAGCAGCACACTTGGCTCTCTTTTTCCTTTCCTCAGGTCATGGCAACATCACGCGTTCGTCCTCAGTCCTACAAGCTCTCCCTGACACCTACTGGAGGGCAGCAACATAGGGTCACACACTTGGTTCAATCCTCTCTTCTCTGCTATTGAACAAAACTTTTATGGCCAAAGGGCGAGCTGATATTCTGACATTATCCATGTCTCGTAGTACCTGTGCCTCTCCGGCCCAGCACCTGTGCCTGTGTGAGGAGAGGATGACACGGACGGTTACACTAAAATAAATTTACTCGCTCTAACGTGGGGATTCAAAGCTTCAAAGCCAGGTTATATCAAAGTGTTATGACAGTTGTTGCCAGGACAACCAGCCATTCTTGGATTCAATAAAATTCTGAATGCACAGTTCAGTGGCAGCTAGGTATCAGACATTAGTTAGAGTGTCTTTGGAACAATGGTGATGGCAGACATCTGGAAATACAGACGTCAGTTGGCCTCCGCCAATAAACAGCAGATGTTGGAGATACAGCATACCCTTCTGAGCTGAATTTTGGGTACAGGGGAACTCCCTCTTTTTATCAAGTGATACAAGTTGGCCATGTTGTTTTCATGCCCTTGGTCACTACTTCTGACCATGTGTTGCTTCGTGCAGGCCACAGTATGACCTGTTGTATCTCCCCGGGGTCAGTGCTTTAAATGGAAAAATAGAAGTGCAGGTACTCTGTAGTAGAGTACCTGCTTGTTTCTGAGAAGTGCTGGTACTCTCCAATTAAAAGTATTACGTTTTTCTTGAGATAAGCCGGTACTCTCCCTCTCAAAATAAAAAAGTGCCGGTACTCAGTACCGGAGAGTACCGGCCCATTTAAAGCACTGCCCGGGGTCAAAAGCAAAGGGCTCCTCTTTGCTGCATTGTATCATTTATTGAACGTAACCGGATACAATCTAAGCTACATTAACTTGTAAAGTAGTGGGCAGAACAATGCAGATGGCTGGGCATGTAAGGAAGTTAAGAGTGAGACAGCTATCCGAAAGTTCTATAACCACCTGCAGTGACAATGCTATGGAGCCCTGAAGGCTGAGGTATTCCACCATATAATATACATGCATTTAGGTTTAACACATCCATCTATCTTGCAGTTGTTGGAAAATGATGGATTCCGGTACTAACAAGCTGTGCAGACATAACAGGAAGTCCCAGTTGGCAGCCGGCTAGGGTTACAGGGAAAATAGCCTCTGTCGCATAACTACAATCAGGTACCACCAACTTGCGAGGTAACACATAAAACAAACTATTTGAGCATTTACCTATTCAGAATCTACTGTGGTCAATGAATGATGTAATGAGTAGTGTGGCATACCTGTTTATTTCTATCAGTATGTTAAAGTGGTGAAACTGTTTATAAACAGCTTTGTGACAGGTTCCAAAGTACTGCATGGAAAAAAACCGTTAAGAGAAGGAAGGTGCCAGATACACGGGAGGAAGGAGGGAAAGAGGCAAGAAGTAAATGGGGAAAAGAAGGGTAAAGGTAAGGTGGGTATGGGTAAGGATGGGCATTGAAAGCACGAACTGAAAAGATGATAAAGAAAAAAAGAGAGATTGTGTCCCAGTGTTCCCCAGCCTCAGCGTCTCCCACCCACAGTGTTTCCAAGTCCCATAGTCTCTGCACAGTGCCATTGATGTCTATTGCTCGCACCCAATTCCTTAAGGGTGTTATTTTACTTTTTAAAAGGGGTATTTGTGTCTGTGACGACACAACTGTGCATAAAATGGCTCTTTGGAGAAGCCATGGTTTGTTTAAACAGTCTTAAGAATTCATTTAGACTTTGGCAGGTGGTGGGCCATACATCCAGACCTTCAGATGACATGACCTCCACTTCTATAGTGAATGCCCATCAACCATTTTATAACATTGCCGTCTCCTGTGCATGTGCCAATGCAGAATTTGTAAAAAAAAACAGAGTTTTTTGCTGAACAGGTACAATGTTATCTTGGTCTAGCTCTGAAAACTTTTTTGTTTTTCAAAAGGAAACTTGGAAAATCGGGATCTGTTACTGAAAACAAAAAACAAGCATTTCCAATGCAATAGCTTTTGCATTTGCTTGATTTAGGTCTAATGGAGTTGTAAATGCATAACTGGACTTTTCTTGCCCTATAAATTGGTCAACCCTGCTGCATAATTTAGTCCTCTCTGCCACAAAATTGTAGTGGCCCTGTATATAACGAAAGCACTTCCATTTACCTTCTTACTCTATCTGCAGCAAAAAATGAAAATATTACCATTATTAATTTTATTGTTCTATGCTATTAATTTGGGGTCCCCCAAAATCTAGTGTGGGGACCCAGAGATGACCTAGACAGAAAAAGCACATTGTGCAGTGATTTGTGGGTAAAAATGTTTTGTAAAAGGAATGGCCCGTAAAGCGAGTTTCCGAGTGCAGTGACTATTGTAGTGACTTTAATGCTCAGCACAGCCCCTGGAGCAGACATTTTCAAACTGGGTGGTGGCCCCCCTAGGGGGCCTCAAGTGATCCCAGGGGGGGCGCCAGGCTCTGGCCAAAAGAAGCATTATACAGATAGCAGGGCTTTGTTTTACGCAGAAGCATGTTATTGCATTTTTAAAAAAGGTAACAGCAATGTTTAATTAGGTCTAGGCATGTTTAAACATTGCCGTCTTTATTAAATAATTGTGAATAATTCTGAGGGGAGCCAATGATTTTTATTTTTCAACTGGGGGGCACGGTATTAAAAAGTTTGGAGACCACTGCCCTAGACGATACCCTAACAGAAACAACATTCATAAGAAACAGGCTCATGTAACCAGTCCCTAGAGTGCCTGACGATGTAAAAACAGAATGTCAGAAATTAATGTGTCTTGCGACTGTGTCGCAATTTGCAAGAGGGTGCCCAAAAAAAAGAAGAAAACACACTTCCTGGTTCTGAGTGATGACATCAGAACCAGGAAGTACCCCCATGAAACTAGGAGGAGTCTATCCAGCACAGACAGCAGAGGCACACCCAGCTGAGAGGAGCAACAGCAGCCATGGCAGCTCAGACTAAGGAGACACACACTGCAGGGAGGAAGAGGAAACTGATAAGGAGCTGGAGGTCCTGACTGAGGAGTGCTGCCTGCACCATAAGGTCCTGTTTGGCAAGGCAGCAATGAGTGTCCCTGACACACAGAAAAAGAAGATCTGGCTGGACATTCAGAACAAGATCAATGTGATTGGAGTCAGCCATCGCACCATCAATGAGGTCCGCAAAAGGCGGTACGACCTCAGGTCCAGGACCAAAGAAAGGGTGGCAGAGAGGATGAGGGAGGCGCACCGAACTGGTGGAGGACCATCCACAGTACTACCTCCTACATCTATTGAGAGCATGGTGGAGACCACTCTGAAGCCGGAGGCTGTCATTGGAATTGGGGACCTGGACAGTTCTGCACCGGGAACATCCAAAAGTAAGTAGCAAATCTTACTTATTTACACCATTCAATGCACCATGCATATAACCACAGTACACAAAAGCATGCATCCTCCAAATTTGTTCCATGCCTATATTGCAATCTACAGAACAATGCATTATGGGAAATGTAGTACAGTAGTCCAACTTTTGAGGAATATTTATTTTGATACACCACACATATGAGAGGCACTGACAGTGTACTCCCTGTGTCCCACAGGTCTCCCACAAGTACCCACTGATGACTCTACTGTGCAGGGAGATGAATCTGCCATCATCACCGCAGACGAGGCAGCCAGTATATCAGCAGTGGAGTGCATGACCACACCACTTGTCCACAATGCACGTGATACCACAGAGGAGACAGATGTGGACACTGTGACAGGCAACCTGACACAGGCACCACAGATTAGTGTGAGTCAGCCACTTAAGTCAGCTGGGTCTGGGCGGAGACAGTGACGTCAAACACAGTCAACAGGTGAGGAGGATGTCACAGGGGAACAATTCCTAGGACTGGAGGCATCCTTACTAAGCAGTCACCGCCTGCAAAATAAACATATGCGGTTAATGAACAGGAACCTGCACAGACTGCAGCAGACCTTCTCACAGGGTTTTGTCAATGTTGACACACATTTCACCACAATGAACAACAACATGGCAAATCTCACCACCGCCATCAATGACCTGTGCAGGGAAATGGTGGTGGATAGGACCCATGCAAGTCGCAGAGAGCACAACACTGCTGCCGGTTTGGACAAGCTGAGTCAGTCGATTGGCCGCCTCGCAACCACTACTACCAACTGTCAAGGGGCACTGAAACGCTACAGGTGGAACTTGGGCATTTGCTGGTAATGTAGCAAGGGGACTAGGGCGCATAAGTCATGCAGTGGACCTAATACAGGCCACCCAGGCAGCAAGGGGCATTGGCAATACCCCTCAGGATAGTGAGGACATTTCCAGTGTGAGTAGCGTTTCTGCCTCAGATGCACGCATCTTGCGGAGTAGCAGTGCCTGCCAAACATCAGGGGACCAACCAGGATTGGGCCATGATGGCCGTAATCGCAGGAGGGTGTGATTTTGCTAATCTGGGAATTGCCTGAGGCACATGATGTAAATGTGTCAGACATTGTAACATTTTACGTTTTTATTGCTGTTTAGACGTCAACAGTTCATCATTAAACTCCTGACATTAATGGGAATTTTTGTTCTTGAACAACATGGCTATGTGTGTCTTACATTTGTGAGTGGTGTAACGGTTGCCACGTACCTGCCAAAGTAGTGAGTTGCAATGTGGTCTCGTCTCTGTCTGCCCTCCTTTGCGATGCTACCATTCCCAGGCTGTCGTTGTGGTGGCTCTTGCTCCTCATCCTCCGAATCTGTGTCATCTAGGGTGAGATGTAGCCCACGTCTGGTTGCTATGTTGTGTAAGATGGCACATGTTGCCACAATCTTGCATGTAGTCTCTGGGGCATACTGGAGTGCCCCTCCACTTTTGTGCAGGCATCGAAAACGTGACTTCAACATGCCAAAGGTCCTCTCAATGACGGTTCTGATTTGCCGATGTCCAATTTTGTAGCACCTCTCATTCTGATTGGCAGGTGTTAGGTATGGGGTGCGTATCCATGGCCTCAGAACATATGCACTGTCACCTGTGTAACAAAACAGCAGATATGAGCATGGCTTCACGTGGTTGTGCAGTGACATGTATTTAAGACATCGGTGTGTACTACACAGTACCTAATAAATATCCTTTGCCAAACTCCCCACGTTCTAGGCATTGGTGTATTCCACTGTGCCTGAATATGTATGCATCATGTGTTTTTCCTGGAAATTTAGCCACTATGTCAGTTATTACATTATGGGTATCACATACCACCTAGATGTTGAGTGAGTGAATACATTTCCTATTGCGGAACACATATTCCAAATTTGCAGGTGGGCAAATGGGTATATGTGTCCCATCCACACACCCTATTACATGGGGAAAGTTGGCAATTCTGTAGAAGTCCAACTTGGTGTTGTGTTTTTCCTCCTCATTCCTGAGAAGGTATATGTATCTGGACATGTGTGCGAGTATGGCATTTAAGAACCGTCTAAAGAATCGTGACAGGGCACTTTGGGACACCCCACCAGAAACAGCAATCACCCCCTGGAAGCTTCCTGAGGCCAGGAGGTGCAGTGAGCAGAGCACTTGCACATGTGTGGGGATAGAGCAGCTGCGCATAGTCTGGCGTTCTAGCTGAGGTTTCAGCAGTTCAATAATCTCTAAGATAATTGCGCTGCTCAGTCTGTATTTGTCATATATTTCCTCCTCAGTCTGTTGAAATATGGTCTGCCTGATTCCGTATATCCTCTCCTGTCTCTGCCTCCTCCGCCTCTGCTGGGCAGCCTGGACTCTCCTCCTCCATGCAATCACGTAGAGTGCAGCCATTTAGAGAAACCCAGATGCCTTCTGGGTCTGCTTTCATACTTTGGTTCTGGTAACCACCTGTTTGGAATCAGTGCTAATCTGGGTGTGCAAAACGGGCTATTTGCGGCGATTCGTAATTAGCGACTACCTTGTACATGCGGTTTGCGACTTGCAAATTTGCGATTTCTTAATTACGAGTCGCAAACTGAAGTCGCAAATTTTGTGAGTCGGTAATTGGTCGCATCGCTATTTGGGACTCCAAAATGGCATTGGAACATACCATTTCTCTTTTTGCACGGTCGGAAATAGCGCTGTGACCAATTTGCGACTCGCAAAACTTTCGTACATGTGGCCCAGAGTGCCTTACAGCTTTTGAGGCCTAGCAGGCCTACTGCAAAACTATTACAAAGAAGACCCTTAAAATACAAACTACTCCCAGCTGTAAAACAAAAGTTCCAACCATGAGAGAGCTTTAAAAGACATTGAATGGTGGTAGAGGTTACTATTTTGGGGTCTTCCCAACTTAGTGTGGGGAGCCAGAGATGACCTAGACAGAAAGAGTTTGTCATGCTGAATGTTTTGATGGTGGTCCTATTTTCCTAGGACTATCACAGGCTGCGTTATGGGCAAAAATGTTTGAAAAAGAAATGCCCTGCAAAGCAATATTGGGTGAGTTTCCCCAAGTGCAGTGGATATTGTAGTAGCTTGACTAATGCTCATAACAGCCCCTAGAGGACACCACAATAAAAATAGCATTTGTAGGAAACATGGTCATGAAACCATAAAGTCAGCCCCTAGAGGGCCGAACAATATAAAAACAGAATGTTAGAAAGTAATGTAGTCCCTAGTAATGTAGGTCCTAGAAGACTTAGGGCCTTAATACAAGTTTGGCGATCTATAGACTGCCACACTCGCGGTGACGGTCTGGACCACCACCAATGTGGCAGTACCACCGCCACATTACAACCCTGGCAGTCAGATCGCTAGGGAATCGCTAGCCCTGGCAGTCTGGCAGTGACAGAGGTAAGAGAAGAAATAGTGCACCACACTAAAGTATTTTGCCGATCAACCAATAATCCATGAAATAGGGTAAGTCTCCAAGGTGGTAAAAAAGGAGCCTCAAGGTGGGACAAACATAAAGCATTTCCCTACAAAATCAAGGAAATCAAGGAAATTTTGAAAGGCAGGCCTAGGAACGAATGAACGAGATGGGCGCGAGATGGGTATCCTTAAAGCCCACAAAATAGATTACAGCAGGTTGAAAAGACTGTGCTCTGCTGTGCTCGACCTAAAAACAGCTTGGGTCATTCACAGTGGAGCCTTGGAATATGGCACAGCTTTTAGAGAAGCTGTCCACCTTCCTGGCAGGTTAGCAGAAGCCCTGCAGAGAACCATAGGCTGTGCACAGTTTTGTAGATGTTCAGCCCTGCACCCAAAAGTTCCTGTGGAACTTAAATCAGTAAACACTAAAGTGAATTGCGTGTCCTAAAACTCTGCTAATTTTGTGCAGATTTATCAAACTGTGCCATAGTTATTAGCAGATCAAAGCTTAACCCTTTGTCACCCACATTGCAAATCTGCACAAAAACTGGACTCAAAAAGAAAATTCCAATTGTATCCCAGATTTTGTTTAGATTTGTCAAACTTTGCCTAGGCTGGAAGCAAATCAGGCAAAATAATGTTATGGGAAAAAAAATCAGGCATGACCTACCATCTGGATAATTAAGAGCAAAAATTGCATTTTTGCTTTACAGTTGCAGTCTTATAGGTTTATAGCAATTTTCACGTGATTTTTCTGTCCCACTATGCCAAAATTATGTTCCATCCAAAACTAAAAGTAACTAAGATGGCAGTGAGAAGAAAAAAACTGTAAACGTTCCATCACCCAATCAGATCTCGTATGTAATTATTCTGGGGTTGTGACAAAGTGCATGCTACTGCCAGCTATCCTTTAATCCTTCTCGCATATAGGGAAGTTTGTACTGCTGTTGCCCATGCTGTATGGTAATTACATTTGGTTAACCCCTTTCCATTATATAGCAGGCAAAACGCAGACTGTATTGTGGTTGGATGGAGTGCAGGATACACGCCTCCTGTGTAGAGAGAGAGAACAGGTAGAGCCAAGTGCCTATGCATATCCCCCATAAAAACAAACATTTCACATGGGCATTAAAAGTGCTATTTCCCTGGCAAAGACTGGGGTAGTGATAGAATTCCCAACTTGCCAGCACTCCCCAGAAGGAAGGGGCAGAAAGCATCACATCTGAGTTATGGGCAAAAATGTTGAGTTGACAAGGGGTCAAAAGAGATGCGCTACCGCCTGGAGTAGTGGTAGTCGGTGCCTGACCTGCAGACTTAGAAGCCTTTTGGGGTCTGTCATCAGTCGCAGCAGTGAATCATCAGTAAGACTAGGGCAGGGGCAGAATTTGTCACATGCACCAAGAAACAAGATTTTGAGGGTGTGCAAACGTCAGTCATGCATTTAGAAGACAACAGGTATGGCTGCAGCAGTCAGTCACCTGCCCGGTGTCCTGCACACCTCCCAAACGAGGTGGGTGGCAGGCAGGTTACAGTAACAAGTAAGTTGCAGTCTTTGGGGAATGATTGGGGGCTGCGGAACAGGGACGACTGCACATTTGGTTGTCTACCTTGCAGCCAAGAGCTGGAACAACCTACCCACGCACTTCAGACAAAGCCCATCACTCACCATCTTCAGGAAGAACCTCAATACATAGCTCTTTGAATGAGGTACAGACCCACCACCAGTGCCTTGAGACACTCACGGCTGAGTAGTTGCGCTTATAAAAACTGATGGATTGATTGAAACCTGCCAGCTTTCGAGCTCCATGGCTGATGCTCAGCATTGCAGCACTATGTGTTGCTGCGCATGGCTTAAGCCCCTTTGCAGATGGTGAAAGATATCCAGCCTCTCTCACTTGGCAACCAGACTCCCTGCAATTAGACAATCCCATACAAATGGACAGTTCACCATGGGAAGCAATGATTCAAACCAGTTCTATTCAAGCGAACATCTTGAAATACAAGTTGCTAATGTGTAAATAATATGGGGCAGAGCAAAGGGTCTTACCTACGTGCCGTCGTTTCGCAGATCAAATCAACAATTGTAATTGTGTAATGTCTATGGGCCAGATGTAGCAAGCTTTTTGCATGGCGCAAACAGTGAATTTCGCTGTTTGCGCCATGCAAAAAGCACATCGGGATGCTCATTCCCATTTTGCGAGTCGGTAACCTGGTTACCAACTCGCAAAATGGGAATGCGACTCGCAAATAGGAAGGGGTGTTCCCCTTCCTATTTGCGATTCGCATCGCGATGTAAAATTGCATTGTGACCGCGAACGCGGTCGCAAAGCAATTCGCAGTTATCACCAGTGTCACACTGGTGGTAATCCATTCGCAAGAGGGAAGGGGTCCCCATGGTCCCCAACGTTTCATTTTTCCGTTTGTATTGCAACTTGTTTTTCTTTAAGGAAAACGGGCTGCAATACAAAAAAAAGAAAACTGCTTCATTTAAAAGCAGTCACAGGCATGGTGGTCTGCTGTCTCCAGCAGGCCACCATCCCTGTGAGTGCTGCGAATCCGAAGGCCGTCGCAAATTGCGACCCACCTCATTAATAATAATGAGGTGGGTCTCTGCGACTCCCTTGCGATTCGCAGATGGTGTCAGGGACACCATCGTGCATCCGGGTTTGCGACTCGCAATTTGCAATGTCGCAAACTCGGACTTTGCTACATCTGGCCCTATATGACTTGAGTGACTAACAATTAACCAAAGGCAAAGGCTGATGAATAATTTTTACAACCAGTCGTTAAAATGAGACGCACACGATTCCCTCTTAGTTCACATAACAAGCTACATGTTAAGCTGCAGTCTCTACAGTATACCGACCTAAAGAGAAACTATGTTCTGAACTTACTAAAACATTGACAGGACCGCCTTCGGCAATGTGTAGAACGTAACTTGGATGCCTTGTTTCAAACTCATTCACAACTTAGAATCAAGGCTAGACAGTACTTAGAAAGTTCTCTTCTCGACCCACCCCAATGCCGCCTCGGAGTCCATACATTCCTCACCCCTTAGTCCCTTTGTCACAGGAAAGCAAGATAATATCAATCCCAGATGTGCCACACTAATAGAGATTCAAACGGCTCATGTCTGGTATGCTTAATCCAGGATCCAGTGTACCATATATTTTAAATAATAACCCCCTCATCTCCCACCCCCACTAGTTTTACAAATAATGGAAGCAAGGTTGGTTTTGAGGAACTACATTTCACTTTCTGACTAGGAAGCAGCAAGCTATTATACATGAACTATTATACATTGTTTATATGGCGCTTCATTTCTAACATTTCGGAGTGCTGTAAACAATTTCACCTAGTCAATTTATCAACTTTTTAAGAATGAAAGGTAGAAAAAGTTGTGCAGAGATTAAACCGTGACCATCAACATCATCACATATTCGAGCAGCAAGCATTCAACTCACTGAGCCAACCAGCCTGTATTCTATATTTAAATGTATGTAGAGTAACAATGTAGGTGACAAACAAAATGATTACTTAAACAGATGTAAGCCTCAGCTGCTGACATTAGGTATTCAATCGCAATTGTGCTGTGCAGCTCAAAAATGAAGCATCTATCCATTAGTTTTTATGTGTTTTGCACAGTATCATCTAGAAGTAACAATGCACTGCCAAAGTGGCAAATACCACCAAAAAAAATGAGCTGATTCAAAGCTCCATGGCCGCCATGAGCGTGAGCGCAAAGGAGACACACAAAAGGAAAAATTAAAAGTAGAACAGTTGACATAAGCAACTTGATTCAAAGTGCCTCGGCCGCCATGAGCGTGAGTGCAAAGGAGACACACAAAAGGAAACAGTTTGCTTGCATATCAGCAAACGTGCAATTATCCATTTAACAGCGTCAGTCCCCAAGGCGGTACAAAACTGCCCCAAAGAGGGACAAACGTAAAGCATTTACCAATGATAACACAGGATTTTTGAAAGGCAAACCCTTGAACGAGTGATAGTGATGGGCGTGAGGAGGGCGTGGTTAAAAGCGCATATAGATACCAAGACGTTGGAAAAGCAGCGCTCGCGCGATGCTATGCTTGACCTAAAAAACAAATGGCTATGATGCGATGGGGTTTTTTCCCAGCACATATTGGTGATATGGTCTTCAAGCTGTTCCTAGAGTTCCAACACAGAAACAAAATGTATGACAACCCTAAATTGGGTGCGTTTTCCAATACAAATTGATCAACAACACTAAGACGAACTGGCTGACACTTAAAGGTTTCCAGCAGTGAAGAGTACTAAGGCTCTTCTACCTCACATCTAGCCCTTCCCCAACATTTAATTGAGGTGGGTAAACTATAAGTTTGAGAGCGCAGGACCACCACACATTTAAGCATGTTTCCAACTCAACCAAAATCTGAATGAGGACATTTGCTCTGTACTTGACCATTTATGCAATTGTTCATTTTGCTGAACTTGTTTGAATACAGGAATAATCATCAGAGAAATACAGAACAAACTATTAGATGCTATTAAATATCATCTGGATTTTCATCCGTGTCCAAAGATGTTGTCAATTTGTTATTGTGCGCCGTGCTTTGTACTGGGTTGATTAATGCTAGAAGAGCGACTAGCTACAGAAGAAGGCACTGCGAGATGTACTAATTCTCTTCAGAGGCCTGTTTTTTTAATGTGGCTCTAAGGGATATCAAAGGATCGTTCCTCTTTTGGAAGAGGAGCTGTCCTTTCCCTTCTGTGGCAATTAATTTGCTTTGCCATATCGTGATCAGTAAGCCAAGGTGGAAATACATTTAAAAAAAATGTGGTATATTATGTTGGTATCAGATAAAGAACTGAATGTTCCAGAAGTGGGGGTGCACTTTTCAGACGTAATAGCAGACAGGCTAGATGTCATGTGTAAATGGATAGAACAAGAACTTTAGTTACAGTTATGGTCAGAGTTCTGCTAATTTGGCTCCAGAAAGCGATTTCACCAGAGGGAAGCGTCCCTACAGGTCTTTTACGTTGATTAAAGGTGCCAGTTACAGAATCATTAGTGTACTGTTCCCCTAATTTTGGTTTTAGTGGTGTTGTATTCACTCATTTCACTGACGTTGCGTCTTGTTTTGTCATAGATATTAAATACCACGTAACATCTCTGCAGTGAAATAATTAAATATCCTAATGAGTTGTCAGCCATGAGAATTTAAAAAAACTTAAGATGTCTTAAAATAGTCCCTACTGCATTAAAATTGAACCACTGACTGGAGGTGGAATGTTACAACAAAGCAGTAGGGCTGATGTGGGATGCAATGTCTAGCCAGACCTGAAAGGGCTCATTTTAAAATTATTCTGTTATTCTAAAACTAGGCATGTTTACTTTTCCACAATGCACAGACCTCATGCATGGAGCAATGGGAGCTACAGGCAAGAAAAGTGCGTGATTAGCATACGTTGACATGTGATTTGAGGAAACTGGAGGATATGCCTTGGAGTTTTCTAAATTAATTAAACAGTTGTAATCCTTTGTGACAGGTAGGAGTACTTCTACACAGTGCCCTTATGACAAAGTACAGTATGGTTGGTTAGTATTGTCCCTAGGATGCAGCACAGTTATGTAGGTTAGTTTCCTAAGGATGCAGTACAATGTGGTTGGTTAGTATCATCCCTAGGATACAGCAGTTTGGTGGGCTAGTTTTCTTAGGATACAGTACAATGTGGCTGATTAGTCTCATCCATAGGATGCAGCATAGTTTGGGGAGTTAGTGTTCCTAGGATGCAGTACACTATGGTTGGTTAGTACCATCCTTAGGATGCAGCACAGAGTTCTAGGCTAGTGTTCATGATCTCACCTGAAGGAATCAATGAATGATTATTTTTGGATCTTGTGTACCTGTAAGTGTAAGATTTTTAAAAACAGTTCCCAATGTTGTCAGTCGTTTGGCCCAAATCCAATCAATTAACCAGACAGAAGTGCAAAGTTGTTTTCTGATTAAAAGGAAGCAAAACTGAATGTATGTATTCCAGGGTTACATCGCAGTTTGCCTGGATGCACACCAATTTCCTGAATGTGTGATTGGATCACATTTTAGTAAATGTTGCATGCATGCGTAAGTGTATTTGTACGGGGTGGGATAGTAGAGCATATGTTGTAAATGGCAAAGATGTGCATCTATGAGTGTAAATCTGTGCACCATTGGCCAATGTAAGTGCATGTATGTTGTAGGTAAGTACAGTCAATTTATGTGAACCAGTCTCTGCTACGCTCGCTTCTCAGTGTGGTATGTGTGAACGATTGAGTAGGTACTGCATCGATTTTTTTTAACTGCTAGAATTCATGCAGCTTGTGAATGTGAATGTGGCTGAACTGGGTTATGATGAACATGTGTCGAATTCAGTGATTGATGTACAAGGGAAGGAATTTTGAATTGATGTGCATTCACTCCACAGGTAGATAGGAATTTATTTGGTTTGTATCAATCATGTTAGTGGGCATATATTGTACTTTGTGAGTGACAGTCATACACAAGTAGATCATTATGGTAAAAATATATATTCGTGCAACAGAGTTATTTGTGGTGTATAAGAGTTGCATGGATGTGTATGAATCGAGTAAATGGGGAATATGTTGTTGCATGTCTTTTCCTATTGGTCCTGCTTGAGCCCGAACCCTGCTTCCTTTGTTTCTCAAAGATAAGCTGTGATAGATCAATACAAGACAAATCCCTTCATTGTGTCTACCTAGAAGCCCAGCTTAGACAGAGTGCTTGTCTACCTTTTTTAGAGGCCTAACTCTCCCATAGGAGGATTATTATCTACTCTTGGAGTATTGGCTTTTGGCAGTGGGAGAATACCACCCTGTACATGATCCCTAGACATGCCTTGTAAGTCTTGAGTGCCTCCGGATACATCCACTCTTGCCTTTTAGCTGCCACAAGCTCTGAGGTGAGAAAGATCTCCTGCCTTTCCTTTCTCTTGATGTGCACAGGCCCAACCTGTGCAGGGGACTGAAACACCAGTCCAATTCTGTTGCATCTTGCTGTGGATGTTGGTATCAGATAGACTCATTGCATCAATTAACCTAACCAGACTAGCCGGTGTGCCAGACCTTCCATCTTTCCATAACATTTAAGAGGTTCACTACACCTGGAAAATACCCAGAAAGCTAAAAAGGAGTCATAATAAAACCCATTCACAAAAAGTGAGATCCAAAAGACCCCAAGAATTATCAGCTAATTAGGCTAATACATGTGGGTGCAAAAGTCTATGCAAAGGTTCTATTGCATGCCCTCAAACAGTGATGCGAGGAGGCCAACCTCATTCCAACGGAGCAGAGTGACTTCATGGAAGGGAATTCCACCCTATAACATTGTTTCAGTCTCTGGGCACAAGCTCAGAAATTCCTCGAAGGTGGGCTCTCATAATGAACCTGCTATGTTGACTTTCAGGCAGCTTACGATCTGGCGAATAGGGTAATCTTGTAGTCTAAATAGGAAACCCCAGGAATTCGGGGAGGATGCTAAGAATATTAAAAACACTCCCACAGGAATAATTGGGCACGTGGAGTTGGAATTTAGGGGCAGTCTCTCTGAAAGGATATGTATTAATAATGGGCTTTTCCAAGGATGTGTGTTGGCACACACACCTTTTGCTCTTTTCTTAGCAGACCTCTCCAAAATGTTACCTGCTACAGACTAATTCTCACCAAAGATGGGTGCCCAGCATGTCCCTTGCCTTCTATATGCGGATGACCTTGTCACTGTGGGTAAAATAAATTAGTGGAATTTGGGAAGTGTTGTACTAGGTTACTCAGCACAATAAACTCCTGCTGAGCATTAAAGTAGCACTATAGCAAACGTCAACATAACATTAGCAAATGTAGAAAATATGTTGTCCAATGGAAAATCAGTTCCTATATTACAATATTAAAAGTTAAAGTGTTTCTTTAATTTCCTATCCCGGAAAATCTTGTATTCCTGCATTTGACAGGAGCATTTTGTGTATTTCCAAGGATGAGTACTAACTCTTAACAGGTATGTCAATGCACACAAACAAATGAGCTTTTGCGTGTTCGGCTGCCTCTGTGGTTTGCACCCACATCCTGTCCTACATTTGCAATTGTAGTTAATCCATTATAACATCTGAATTTCTGCATGCATAAGTTGACCTTATGAAGTCTACATATCCTCTTTTACTGACTAAATATACAGAATTAATATTTGCTGTTTTCTGAGCACCCAATTTATGCATGGGTGCGTGAAATTCTTTGTGATTAAGCCCAAAGCCTTATCATTGCACACCATTGATCTAGAATCATGCTGATATGTTTTTCTGATTAAAATTTTCTCTCAGAAGTAGGGTCAACATATAATGTATATCACATTTAAATAATGACTTGCATTTAAATATGACTATATTTTCTTTACAATTCTATTCAGATCCATATTTGCAAGCTCTGTATGCCCAATGTGTTTGTATTTGCAATTAACTCATTAATAATCACAACAAACATATTTTTAAAAGTGTTGGTTTCTACTGTTAGGGAATATGTGTTTGAGGACTGTTGATGATATAACTGGAAATGTGTATGCTTCATCATGTATTTTGATATTTCCAAAGCTTTCACCCAAGAACTCAAATTGCTTATGCTGCACAGATAGGTCTGTGTGTGGAGAACAGTCATTATAATATTGACTTCTTTACATTGCGAATTGTCAGTATTTCCTTATCTAATATTTAGCGCTATAATACGAGAAAAGCAACAGAGTCTTTCACTCTGCCTATGTCTTGAGGAGGTTACTGTTGGTTAGATGAGCACGTGTCTGTTAATAAAGGCACTCTGTTTTATGGCACAGTAAAGGAATCCGGCCTATTGTGTGGTGTAGCTCCGGTTATTATTGGAGGGGTTAGAAATTATTGTACTTCTATAAACATCTTATCACCCTCATGATTTCACAGCTAAAGCGTTATTAAAATTCATCTGAGATAAACAGGCTACATTTTAGCATTATTATAGATGTTAGTTATCTGGTAAAGTACCTCATAATCCCTACTACCTAAAAACCCGTAGAGTAGTCCCACCATCAGCCTTTCAGATCGACAGGGTATTAGAATGTGTCAGAGTATTTGTCCTGCCATGTAAACAAATAAACACAGATTGTATTGGTAGGAAGCGGCATCTTCCTGGTTGGGATAAATAAGTGTTGCATTGAAAGCCCACTGTTTTTGAAAAATTAATGAAAACTATCTGTGTAATGATGTTGTGCACTTCTCTCTGGAATAGATGGCAGGAGCAGAAATAAAGCACAACCATTTCCTGGGAACACTAGAAAAGAGATCCCCAATCTGCCTACTTACATGTGAGGCCAATTGAAGCTCGGGAAATTTGAATCTGTGGCACCTCCCTGTGGGGGACTGGGGCACTCAGTATTTATAGCACAGTATCCTATGCTCGTACGGCCATTTACCACTGATGTCTCAGAGCCATAATACTGTTTTACTTTACCTGGACATCCAGATTACTGACTTTGATGACTTGAATCACAGGATGTGAGGACAAACAGTCAATACTTTGTCATGAAGCTACTTTAGCTATTACACAGGCAGGTTATTTTAGCCTAGGCCTATAGCTTGTGCCCTTTCACTCTGAGGCATGCATTTTGATTTTTCTATTTTTTTTAACTGAAGCCTTCTTTTAGTGGAGGTGCTTTGATTATGTTATCAGCTTGTCCTTTACACAGACTTCTGTTATTCTTTTCTCTGCATGACATTCTCATACTGTGCTCTATCCAAGGTTGTACGTGATAAGTTCTAAATTATTGCCGGTACAAAGCGTTCATCATGTCCCCAACTCTAATACACAGAAAAATATGTGGTGCCGCATCAGAGCAGTTTTCTCAGAAGACAAAATGTTTTATAATAAAACACTTGACTGCCCCCTACACGATAGAGGGGAATTCCAACCAGTTGCCATTGTACATTCCACAACACCTTTGCAGTTTCTTCTGAGACCTGACACAGTCTCTCCCTCCATGTGGGATAATTGACAGACCTCTTCTTACTTACAATCACAGGTATGGGGTCCTCCCGGGGGGAGGGCCTAATGGGCAGATTAGGGCTTATAATGCCATGCTCTCGTAGGGAATCTCAGTAGTGCAGGTAGGGATTTGAGAACTATTGTTGGGACAGTATGATGGGACTTTTTCTATGTTTCACTTTCCTTGTCACTGCCTTGCTTTCACTATATTTCATCATCTTCATAATCACAATACATGCCTTTTTACATAAAATGCAGTTGATTCAATAAACCTATTGAACCTAGTCCTGCTTCTGTTTTGCCTTTGTGTATGTGAGACATATTTGACTGAGAGAAAGGGGTAAGATTTGTTCCACCACGATTTACCTGATGACATGCTAAGGACTAACACAAATTGCCTTCTACTCTTCTTGAACTGATGAGGTGCTGCTAGCTGGCCAAAAGGGTTAGGCTGAGAACGTCACATGGCACATGATCAGACTCAGTCCCAGTGGTGCTGCCACCCAAATCCAGCAGTCTTGTTACTATTACAAGAGTCTTTACGACATGGCACCTCCAACGTTGGTTAAGCACTGAACTATGGATCTCCCAGGTATCTCTGTCTCTCTACATACTAAAGACACCCTAATCACCTTATACAGAGACGTCCGTGTAATTAGGGATATCCTCCTCTGCTAGGATAGGTAGAACCTATTTTGACTTTAGGTTATTTGAGCTTGAATCCTTAAAAGGATTAAATCTTCAGTTGGTGTCCCTATCTCTGAACTATATAACATTGAAATATGGCAGACCCCAATGGTTTGTAATTGCTGCAAACATGAGGCTCCCCCTCACAAATCATTTAATAAATAATGGCCACACTTTGGAGGGAGAAGTCACATTTGTAATTGAGGCAAATGCAGCATATAGAGCTGAATTCTTTTATTCCTGGGTCAACTTTCCAGCAGTGGACAGGAACACATGTGTGTTTCAGCACTATACTACTGCTAACGCACCTGCACAATACAGACCTTATCCATACTTAGAAATACCTATATCTTATGAAGAGCACCAGAATTGGCTTGATGGCGCTCTATCACATGTTGTACACAAAGTTAGACTAGGTACTTTAAGTAATGAAGGCCCTACATGGCCACAGCTGGCCACATATACACCACACCCAAATGCTAACACCCATGGTGGTGGCGGATGTGTGCTGCCTATGTAATGATTTAGTACAAGTATATAGATGCTTAATATAATTTGTGATGCAAACATTAAAAACTGCCCCAGCACAACCACATATGGTTACGGCAGGAATTAATCCTGCAACAGTACATTCGGTCATAGGTGAGGTACCCACTAAACACGAACAAATTCCGTTAGCAAAAAAATAAGCGCTTTGGAATCAGAGTTTTGCATATGGGACCCTAAGATATACATAGGATTCTCATAATATGTTTGCCGTTCAGGATGGATCCCCCAGTGGACAACTGCTCCACATAGGGTGCAGTATTTGCTGCGCTCTACTCTACCGCACACGGTATCCCGACACTTGCGAATCGGCCAGAAGTGTTGAAACAAATTCAAGATGAATACGGGGCTGCCCCAGCCCTAGACTTGGGGATGCAACTAATGGGCAAATTTGCCACAGTATCCTCAATAATATTAACTAAAATTAAAGGGGAAGCAGTAGCTCTGGCAGTCCGCATGCAGCTCCTGTGCAGGATCAGGAGAGCGAGCTGGCAAAGATTATAATCAAGACCTAGTCTAGTATGGTTCGGGATACCAAACAAGCATTGGAGGGTTCTAAAAAACTCTGGGACAAACAAAAACAAAATAAAGATAATATAAAACAGAAAGGAGAATCTCCACGTCTGGATACCTCTGATAAACGATACAACTTAAGAAATAGAGATAGTTTGAAAATTCCCAATAGATATCACTATACTGATACACGTCAATCTTGTTCCTTTCAGGACTCACTGGATAAACGAAGTGAGAGAGGTGGGTGTTCCGAACAGCTAAGCAAGTATGTGAAACAAAGAAAAGATTCACAACGCCTGGCTGAAACGTCCATAAAAAAGAAAGAGAAACCTCCCTAACAGAAACAACAATTTGAAAAAATGAAGGTGGCAGCTATTTCAGCCCAAAATGCCGCGCATGTTGAGAGCTTTATTGAAGAACAGGAAGTGGGCACTGACTCCTCTAGACAGCACAGCAGAGGTCACAATAGTTTGTCATAATCTTCAAGGGCTTCTGGATGTGACAGCAACTAATGACTACATAGAAGTCAAAACTGCAGACACACGTGTCTCCCCTGAAATTGCAACTAAAAAGAGACATTGAGCACACAATTAAAGCAATATTCTGGGAAAAATTGACACCGTGCTATGATATACAGTTGGCAGAAACGGAATGGCCACTAGAATTTCCCGCAATCTTCTGTTTGGGAAAGAAGTTATTATGCCTTCTTTTTCACCTCTCGTTCCTAGGGAAGTAGGGGAAGCTTATGCAGTAGATTGGGCATTGTCACAAGCCCCTGCACTGTATCACAATCATGTGGCGTGGGACAGAGGCTTTCTATACCACATAACACCTATTAGATCACAACCACAGCCTCAGACTCAATATCCAATTAAACATCAGGCTAAAGCACCTGTGAGAGAAATACTCACACAGCTTGAGTACCACAGTGCAATTGAGCCTGCGTCTTACCAATGAACAACCCTTTGTTTGCTGTAGCTAAGCCAGACCATTCTTATATATTGGCTTAGATTATAGGCACCTAAATAGTCATACACTCACATTTGCTATCCAAAATGCAAGTAGCATAGCAATGATTAACAATTTAGTGCACAAAATATACAAAACGATCTTGGATATTTCCAATGGGTTTTTCTGCCAAAATATATAGTGCCTGAAAGCAGAGATTTACCAGCATATTGTGCTTTAGGCTTCAAACAAAAAAATGTAGGCTCTCTCAGGTGTATAAGGACAGTCCTGGGCTGTTCTCAGCACATGTAACATCCATTTTACACAAAATTGACCCCAGGGTGTTGTCCTTTGTAGATGATATCTGTCTTACAGATGATTATCTCTTGGAACACTTAAGACGGGTATCCTGCATTGTTCTAGGATTTGCCAAAGTAGGCTATCAATTCAATTGCAAGAAAACTAAAATTGCATTTCTTAGTGTCCTGTTTTTGTGATACTAGTTATCTGATGAAGGCAAGAGCCTGGCATCCCACTTTCTAGAAAAAGGTGCACAATTACAACCACCAAATCCCATTAATAAACTGCAATCATTACTGGGCTTTTTCAATTTTGTAAGAACTTACATTCCGGACTTTGCACAACGCATAAAACCATTGTATGATTTAATATGCCTGACTTTTCAAGTAAATATTGGACAGCCTAACACACACACATTCTAAGAGCATTACAGCAGGACATGCTTGAAGCAAAACACTTAAACAAACGTGACAACAAAACAAATTCGTCATCAGAGTAATTGCTGGTGCCATCGGATTCACCTATGGAACATTCAGTGAAGGTGATACCATACGTATGGCATATTGATCACACCTGTTCTCCACAGCTGAACAATGCTTTGGTCCTATAGAAAAAAAGTCTGACTGCTGTTCAGACGGCTGTCATAAAAGGGAGATCTCTGGCCCAGGGGAAAGGCATTATTGTCGTAACCCCTATACCAGCCCTTTATGCTGTTACAAAAGCCAGCGTACCAAATGCTCAAGCAGCACATCCATGTTGGATCCAATGGGTGACGTCTCTGACTGCCACTGATGTAGATTATGTTTTTTGACCCAAAACTTCAGACTCAAGAATTCCTTCAATATGAGCTTGAAGACCCAGTACCAACAAATATATTGCCTCTTGATCAATACCAAACATTAATCTATACTGATGGTTCAGCACAACCTGCAGTAGGCACAAAACAACAGTACTCTGCAACATGTGCGATTGTGAATGGTGTCATGAAGGATGGAAAATTCCTTCCTCAAAACACTTACAGGCAGGCCCTAGGGGACTGCACTGCACAATTGGCAGAGCTTAAGGCTCTGGTATGGGCACCGGAACATACGGATCTGGAACAGCTAACACTGATAGTGTGTGATTTGTACTATTGTGTCCAGTCATTTAATAAAAATATGCATTACTGGCACCAAAATGAGTTCAGAGATTCAAAAGGGAACACCATCAAACACAGATTACTTTGTGAGAAAGTATCAGATCTGAAAGAGATGCTACCCAGTGCCCATGTGGTCCATGCAATGGGTCATCAACGTGTAGGGATACAAGTTACGGGTAATACCTTGGCTGATGAACCATCCAAATCATCAGCAGATACCGCCTCTGTTGCTGCAATTACTCGTTCTAGAACGAGGTTGGATGATGAAACATTGGGTCCTATAAAAACTGCAGCAGAGAGCAATCCCCTACAGAAGGCATATCCCGCCAAATATTCCTACCATATAAGTGCACAGAACATTGCCTTTGTAACAATACCAGGGGTGGGTGAGCGTGTGATTGCCAACCGGGAGCAGAAACCAGAGGTAATAAAAGAAGCACATGAGGGAGGTGCTTCTGCCCATAAAGGTGTAGCAGCTACTATTTCCTTATTGCAAAAACGTTACTGGTGGCCAGGTCTATAAAAAAGGCCAAACAATATGTCCTTTGTTGTGACATCTGTCAACAAATAAAATAATCCACTGTCAAGCTCCCACCACACTAACACCTCATAAATTACAATAAACGGCTACAATGTGTGTACCTGGACCACTGTGGTCTTTTGACACCCAGTGGTGCATACAAATACATCTTAGTCGCTGTTGACTCTTGCTCCAGATTCCAGTGGGTATAGCCACAACGATCAGCTGACACTCAAACTGTTATTAAAGATTTGCATGTCTTTATCTGGACGTATGCAGTTGCCGTATTTCATTCAGACAAGGCCCTGCCTTTGCCTCAGCAGAATTCAGGGACACCATGGTGACATTGGGGGTCCAATTGCATTATCCATCTCCCTATCATCCCAAGGGTAACAGTATTGTGGACCGAAAAATACAAGTCTGAAAGCAATCCTTAAAAGCAAGAATATTAGGTAAGGGTCGTAGTTGGTTTAGTCACATATATGGAGTTCAGAGAGTACATAATAATCTGCCTAGAAGGTCCTGGGATGGCGCACCCCACACAATGTCTTGTTCAGCATACTTATGTATGTCCTGGATCTTGATGGCTCTGGGCCAGTGTTGGCAGATACACCTTTTGACATAAATGAACATGTCACTGTCTTGCAGGAATCACAGCAGTTCCCTGATGAAATATGCATATGCCACCACCCTGGGAATAAGGGATTCACCAATAACACCGACCAGCTAGATTCCAAAAGTTAGAGATCTGGTGTGAGAACAAGTTGCTGTGAAAAAAGAATTCAGCCCTTCAAATAGAGCACTGGTTCCAGTCCTGGGAATACCTGGTACCAGAACTGTCATCTTACCACTGCTGCCTGGTTTGAAAGGAAACCCCTTTGTGTCCATCGACAATGTCAAGTTATACCATGTGGCTGATCCTACACAGCATACCCCTCTTACTACCAACCAGGATTTACCTCTACAAATTCTAGCCAACAACGCTGACGCTTCCCCGAGCTAACAACTACTAATTATGTTGATACTTTCTGTTACAACCATTATGGACATGATTTCATACATGCTAGCACCCTGAGAGAAGTTTATAATTACAGACAATGGGAACATTGTCCTGCCCCACCATTAGGTAGTTCTAAAACATATATGGACAAATTAGCATATTTTACGGGGCATGATGTAACAAATGCTGAGTCTTATTATTATTGGTTAAAATCAATCGACGCAAAAAGTGATTGGGAAACTAAATTTTGGCAAATACAGACAAGGGAAGCTTTGTTTAGAGCATGCCTTATTCCGTTGCAAAGTGTTTTTCTAAATGGCACTATACAGAAAACTAGATGTCTAGGCTTGGCAAACATTAAGGAAATTAATGCACTGAGTATTCCTTCACTAGCTAAATTTAATAACAGACACTCAGAAAGTCCATATATGACTCACTTTTAGAGTTGAAAACAGCTGCAAAATGATCCTTTATTAGAAGTCATCAGCATAGGTTCATCGAGTGATCAACGTTCCTTAACCACAGCCATTGTACTCAGTTGGATGAACATCTTTGCATAAGCAAGCCAACACGTGTTTTGTCACAACTAGTGACTTTTTCAGGAGTACATGCCGAGGAAAGTGCCGGCATGGAGAAGAGTAAGAGTTTGAAACTTATCATGGTCTCACATAACTGCCACTTTTCTTCCTTGTGACTACCATGAAAGAGTTACTCATAACCATATTTCTGAAGCATTTTCTATCCTCTTTCTACATACATTTGGTACTTTCCGGACTGCGCCTTTGCTTTGGGTCTTAAAAAAGTCACTTGTTATGATGAAACACATGTTGGCTTGCTTATGCAAAGATGTTCATCTTGGATTGGACTTTAATTTGCAGCTAAGTAAATAGTTGAAATCTGATACTGAAAATGAGGGACTGTATCATGAGTTTGTGCTCTCACGCAGGTCATTGCTGTCTGCCTTTTGTGACTGAACTGTTCAAACTTTAACTCAGAATTTCTCTGAGTTAGTGCGTGTGCTGCAGACAGGCTTCACTGTCTGCAGCTTATCCAGTAACACAGAGAAATTGAGGTGCATATTTACAAGCCCTGCGCACCGCCAGTGCATCACTTTTTGTGACACACCAGCTGTGCTTAGTGCAGACCCATAACTACAAATCTACGCAAAGCCACTTTGCATGGCTTGTCATGGCCTTGTAGATATGAGGGCATGCCCGGTGCACCTCCTGTGGATCACTTTCTGTGATGAACCAGCAGCACGTAGTACAGACCCATATCTACAAGGCCATGCAATGCCACTTTGGGTGGCTTTTCATGGCCTTGTAGATATGGTGCAAGGCAACCTATTGCAAGTCGCTGCGTTGCTTACACTGCATCAGGGAGGCATACTATGGGCACTGCGGTAGGTGTTCCAGTGCAACACCCATGGGTTTTGATGCATTCCCAGATTTACAAGAATCTGTAAGCCTGGGAATGCGTCAAAACTGTACTCCTTCCCCGGGTAGGCACAATGAGAAATATCTTTGTATTTCTCCTTGTTTTTTCCTCCTTCTATGTGTGCAGCATTCTGGAAGAAGGAAGCACAAGAGAAGCCTGCAGACGAGATATCATTTGGATCCAAAAATACTAACATAATTTGTCTCATAAAATCCTGCTTCCCTTACTAGGCTTGAAAACAAGGTAACACTTACAGATATTGTTCAATGTACAACATGTGACATTATGGATATTGGGCCTGCAAAGGCCCTGAAAGGTTTTCAGCTAATACAATACCATAGAAAACTTCAGGCAAATAGAAAACAATATGCATATTTGATTTAACAAAAAATATATTCATGATTAAATATGTAGTTGCCAGCGTATCTCTTTGGGGGTGTATATAGGCAAGGAAAAGCATTATTTGACTATGTTTTCACACAATCCCTGAAATGGAAGTTGTCTAGCAGGGCAATGTCCAAGGCATTGGCCAGTGAGGGTTCCTCTAAGTCAGATACATTATCATTGAGCTCCTACTGAAGACATAGGTTCTCGCACTACAGGCTCCAAATAAATTAAATTAAGATTTTGTGGCTGCCAAGAGTGCTTTATCAGTTAGATAGAATTGCCACCTCAAACCATTACCAGGTTTTACCTTCAGACTTACATTTTTTGGAAGTCGAAATCCTCCTCTTGGGCAAGCTTGGAAGCTGTAGTCATGCAGTGCTCCACAAGGCCGTAAGCCTTTACCGCAGTAGACATCTGAACCACTTTTCAGTCAGAAAAAACTCAGAGTGGGATAAACTTGGCCTTCTTTCTCACTGAGGATGCAGTCTTCCTGGGGATGCTTCAGCACACTGTCCCAGTCATCTGGAGGTGGGAAATGGTTACGTATCTGATTTAGAGTTTGTCGGACAGCGTACTTCTGCAACCATCATTTAAACCATTGGTCTGGCCACTATATTCTCAGTCTGGTGTCCCTGCTGGGTGCGCCCCCAGAAAGCTTACTCTGACAAGCCGAATGGAGGAGGGCCTACCAGAGTACGAATATCAGACCATCAGTCTAATCAAAGCAGATGGTCTGATATATTCTTTTCTGTCTGTCACCACCAGGATAAACCTGGCAGATGCTTACAGAGGAAAGGGAAACATAGGTCATTAGGCTTTTTGTTTTTCAACAATAAAGTTTGGTGTAGTCACCTGAAATACAGTGGCTGTGGACAAAACCTACAGTGCATTCATGGAGATTCCTCTGAAGGCACAGAGATCACAGCTGGGCCAGTGGTGATCTCTAAATATGCTGAGTAGTAGTCTGCCAAAGTGGCAGAGGTAATGAACTCCACCACCGTGGCAGACAGGTGGGACGCCCACCAGACACTAAATCAACAAATACATGCCACTTTTCTTCAACTGCTGGGAAAGTTCCTTCTGATCAGTCCTGTAGTGCCTAGCCCCTCAAGGCAGGCCTTTAGGCACACGGTCTTTCAGTGGAAATGTCTTCAGCAGGGTCCAGTCATTTGGGGTCAACTGAACCCAGGTGAATCAGGAGTTCTGCTTTTTGTGTCCATGAGCAGGCAAACAATCCACTGGAGTGTATTTCCACTCCCTGAGACCACCCGATCCTCTTCAATCTGATTCTACTGACCCAGGAACACCTGCTCCTATCCTTTATAGTCCTCCTGGTTCCAGACCCTCTGGCCCATCACCTTCTGATCATGATACTCCTAACTCATCCTCCTAGTCCTGACCCTCCTTGTTCTGAGCATCCTGGGTCCTGCGATCCTGTTTCTCTTCCTGGCCTGCCTTCCTGATCTTAGCCACCTGACCTGGTCCTGCTGTCTCTTGTCATCCTGGCCCACCTTGTCCTGGTCCTCCTTTTTCTCCTTCCCATGGTCCTCCTGGTGCTGGTATGACAGGTCTGGATCCTCCTAGGTTGGTTTGCTCTTATCTTCTTGGTCTCCCTGGTCCTCCTTGCCCTGGTTCTCTTAACTGTTGGCCTTCTGGCTTTGGATGTCTGAGTCCCTGCTCCTGATCCTCTGATCCCTGAGCCCTATTCCTCCTCACCTTTGTTCTGGTTTGCCTAACCCTTGTTCTCCTTTTCCCATTACTGACAGTCTGTTTTTTTCTGATTTTGTGCCCACTATACGTGATCCTCTTGCTGTTCAGGTGTTTGTATGTCTAGATTTCTGTTCCTGGTACTCTTCGTCATCCTGGTTCTTCCAGACCTCCCTACTCTTGGTCCTTCCTAATGATGTTCTTTCTAGGTCCTATTGGCCCTGATCCACATGCTCTGGTCCTCCTGATCCTCCTCATCTTGTCTATTCTATTCCCGATACCACAGGTAATTGCCCTACTGTTCCCTTGGTCCACCTTGTCTCTTCTTTAATTAGTACTCCTATGCCTGGTCCTCCTAATCCTTAACTATTTGTTTTGGGCTTTCCTGGTTCTCTTGGCTCTGTTCCTTCTCCTCATAAACCTTGTGGTACTGCGTCCACTGGTCCATGTCCTATTGATCCTGGTTCTTCTTCTTCGGGTCATCCAGAGCCTTGTCAAATTGGTCTGGGTCCTCCTGGCTATCTGGGTCCAGCCCTCTTGGTCTTCATGGCTCTGACTGACCTTGCTCTTCCTCATCCTTCTAATTTTGGTCCTGTTACAACAGGTCCTGGTCTTTCTGCTCAAACTGATACTCTGTGCCCCTGTCCCAAGGTCCTCATCCCCCAACACACCAAGCCCTCTTGGCCCTAATTTATCTTGTCTTCTTTGCTTTGCTTCAGGCTCTCCTGACTCAGGTCTTTTTGGTGTCCGTGATCCTCCCTGCCCTTATCTCCTAGTTCCTCTCCTGCTTATTCTTATAATATATGTATATTATAATATATGTAATGTATGTATACAATAATGAGTGTATGATTACTGGGTGTTACATAAATGATTTCTTGACACATGAGAATGCATTATCTTTTTAATGCTCATGATCCTCCATTTGATGATTTTTGAGGGCCAGAGGAAGGAAGAAGCAGGGCCTGTAGCAGGAGGATGATAACTACTAAGAGAAAAAGGACCAGAACGTAGACTGCCAGGAGGGTGAAGGACACCATGAGCCAGGAGGACCAGGTCAAGGGCACAAACTAGGGTCACCAAGATTAGGATCAAAAAGATGATAAATAAAAACACCAAGGTGTCCAGGACTATAGAGAGAAGGATCTGGAGGACCAGGAGGACGTGGACCAGTTGGACCATGACTCCAAGGACTAGAGCTAGAGAGAATAGAAGTAACAGGAGTAGGAGGACCAGGAGGCCCTGAACAAGCAGGACAAGGAGGACTAGAGTTTCCAAGAGAATCGACGAGGACGAGGGGCATTAGGAGTGTAGGGAGGAGCAGGCCCAGGTGGAACAGGCCAAGGAGGACCAGTACCAGGAGGACCTGGACCACTGAGATCGAAACAAGGAGCACCAGAGGATGAATAGTAGAATGATCAGGACTGGGAAGACCAAGAAACTAGCAGGACTAATAGGCCCCAGATTAGCAGGACTGGAAGGAATAGGGAGGACCAGGAGGTATAGGGCCACTGGGACCTGATCAGACAGTTAATGAGGGTCAATTCAGGAGGACTATAAAACAGATGTCAAGGACTACATTGATCAGGCTGACCCACACCAGAGGGATTAGGAGAACCAAGGCCAGGACCAGGAAGACCACATCCATGAGTACCAGGACAAAGGGAACAAGGTTGAATACATTAAAAAGATACTTTTTAGTGTGACTATTAGCCCTGGAGTTATCCTGACACTAATGAATGAATGGCCCTGTGGAAGAAAGATTTTAAATCTGATGAGAGTCATGCTTTAAGATTTATTCTGAAGGATGATAGTGACAGTGAATGGCAAAGATCATACGTGAAGGAATTCCAATATTAGGCAGCACAATAGGAGAACGAGTGGCCATTTAATTGGGTGGAGTGAATATGTGGGGTGAAGAGAATAATGGCTGATGATGATTGCAGAATTTTAGATGGAGCATAGACGCTGAATGTATTAGATATGTACACAGATCCCTTAGAGTGGATGGCTTTAAAGCAGATGCAGAGATCATTCAAGATTGTGCTGTTTAGTTTTAGGGAGCCAGTGCAGAGCAATGATTTGTTTTGAAACAGGAGTGTGAGGGGTGAGGTTGAGAATCATCCTCACAGTAACACTCTGTATCACATGTAGACAATTTACAAGGTAGTAAGTTAGCTCAAGGTATAGTGAATTTCAGTAATCGAGACTAGACAAAATGAAGACCACAACAACAGTCTTTCTAGCTGAAGATAGAACAAAAGACAGGATTTTGCAAAATGATTTGTTTACAAAAGGTGAGAGAATTAAAAAATGATCGCCTGTTTTTAAGCCTATGTGTATGGCTTAGGATTGCAGCCAAGCTTAGATGGCCACTAACGAATTGGCTGCATCAATGTTTGAGCCTCGAAGAACAAAACATACATTTTCTTCTCCTTGAAGCTTAAAACATTTTTCAAGCATATAGGAACAATAAGAGGAAGACCGCAGGAAGAAGAACCAAGACAGATTGGATGGCTAAGGCTATGATGGACAGGACAATTAACAAGAAGGCCAAGCAAAAGAGGACTAAAAGGAGGATGACAATGACCAGTTGTTTTAGAGATATAAGGGCAAGGAGCAGGAGTACCAGGGTCAGTAAGGTTTTGGACAAGTAGATTGAGGAAATAGAAAGAGCAGGAGAGCTAGGGCCAGTAGGCCTGTGGTATACAGGCATCCAAGTACTCCCAGGATGGAATATAAAATCTCTGTGTGCCATAAACTGAAGTTCCTAAAGCAAAAGTTTGATTTCTACATTTCCTATTTTACTCTTACACTAACATAGATGTATTTACTCCAAATTCATTTTTTGTTATATATACTTTTATACAATTGTACATGCATTTACATTCAAATATACTAGACCTTTTCTTGCATCTCCATTTAAAGATGGCCACCGTGTTGCCATTGCTCAGTGTTCCTTTTTTGCTCCACTATGGCTAAATAAGACATTACTCGTACTATTTATCTGGTTGCTCACCAAATATTTATAACTTCTACTATTTAAAATGTGGCTGGATAAATAGTGACATTTATGATATTTAGAAAGCTGCCTGCTAAACAGCACAGATTATGTACTATGTTGCAAGCTGCCAGTTAAATAACAGAGATCATGCACTATGTGGCCATGTAAAGGAAATAAATAATCTGACCATACCACCAAAGTCTAATATGTGTTTAATGCAAAAATAAAGTAAGCAGCAAAAATACTCTAATTGGAAATTCACAATTTCAATTGACCAATGGCTCAACTTCTAAGAAGTTGAATCATACAATGTTAAATGCACTTTATTTTTGACTTTCTAATGTATTTGTTTTATAATCAGCAACCAAAGGATAGAACATGTGATCTAATATGAAACTCAAGATAGCTGATAATGAAAAGGTACTTAGCTTTTCTTGTGGGAAGCCTGTCAAAATACCATGGGATAGAAATAAGGTGGGGTACAGCAGAAAGCTGACTTCACTAAATCAGCAGTTTCTCTCTTGTATATGCAAACCTCAAAACAAAATTATGCAGCCAAGCTAAACATTCAATCTACAACACTAACATCCAAGATGGCATTTCATTTAAAATGTGTTAGTGTACAATAATGTAATGGCATAAGTAGGCAGGAACAACATTGCCATCATTCTGTTTTTGTTGTCTTTTAATCACTTGTGTAATTAAATGCTGCTTCAAGGCTTTTATCGGTCGTGTGTACAAGTCCACAATGACAAGGACAGATTTTTTTCTTTGCAATGATTTATCAGAGCTGGCTGCAGACAGCTCCTGTTGGAAGAAGGTATACTGCTCAGACTAGTGCAACACAAACCAGTCATAAATACAAGTGTGGCCACTGGCTAAGCATTATGCAGAGCAGGGTGTCACTTGCCTGGTAGCCATGGGCTGATGGAGAGGTCGGAGGTGACTAGTGCCATGGCTAGATACCTCACAGGGCTGGAATGGATTAACAACTGCATCATGAGTCATAGCCTTCAGCTCTCTGTGCCAATCTAGGAGTCCCCACAACAGAATCCCCACCCTCCACAAACACAACAAACTGTTCCTCTGCATGCGAAGAACTCAAACTTTATCCCAAACGTTCTATTCTTTATCTTTGCCCTCTCATCCCTCACAAACACCATCTTCAAATATAACCCTTCACCAACTGCTTCTCCAATCCTAAATTCTTTGAAACTCCAAGGAGAGTAAACATGTGCATTCACTACAAAACCCCTACAGCCTTTAACTTCCTCTACACTTACATCCGCATCAGGGTCATAGAAAAATGAAACACTTCCCACCTAAGTAACTTCCCAGATAATTTCTGCCAACTCCATTAATAGGACACTGCTTCTGTAAGAAATAGGGTTATTGGCTGACTGTGGTGTGAGCTCTGGTCAAGCAGCAACCACAATCCTTCTCAGGGTAAGGCACAGCAAACCACAAATTACCCTGTGCTCACCCTTTGGTAGTGTGGCACAAAGCAGTTTTTATCTTGGAGGAAAAGTGTAAACTATATGTGCAACACTTCATTCAGTAAAAAAGTGAATACACACCATAAAAAGAGATCATAACAGAGTTAAAAAAGCAGAGTAGATTTTAATAAACAAAACAAGATGAAAATCACAAACATCCAATCAGTAGGACTGGAGATATTGAATATTAAAGTTGTTAAAGAAAATTGCGCCAAGAGACATAAAGCACAAATTGTGGCTATCTGGTTGCGCTGGATTAGGACAAAGTCACAAGTTCACACCGACAGTGATGGAGTGTGGTCTGACTAAAGAGACCTAATTACGTCCATTGAACAAAAGTACCTTCAATCCTGGTTGAGGAGCGCCCCATGAATCCACATCATCCATTTGTCATACAGCCTAGGCAGTGTTTTGGTGCTGAGGTGTGGTGAGGCTGCGGTGGAAGGTCCTGTTTTGTCGATATCGAAGATTGCATTGATGGGGATTGTGATGCATAGTCTGCTGTTGGGGATGTGGCAGTCAGATGAGGCGATACATCAGTTCCAAAGAGCTTCCAGGCTACGATTCGGAGTCTGGCATCGTTATCGAGGCTGCTGTTAACAACAGATGCAAGGGCCTGTGCTGAGGATGCATTGTGCAGTGGCGGTTTCTAAAGGTGAAGTGGGCTACAGCAGCAATGCAGGTCTTTGGAACTAGTTAATCCACACAGCAGAGACCTGGTGTTGGTTCTGCTTCGGTTTGTCCTGTTTAGCAGAGGAGCTGCATCGGTTCCACTGGATCTACAGGCTAGCCCTAGATTTGGAAGGTGGGAGAAGCTTCTAGACAGTGGCTTTGAAGTTCAAGGAATTCTCTGCCTCCCCAGCCCTGGCTCCAAGCTGGCTGTAGTGACAATGCAGCGTTGTTAGGCCATTTGTGTAAAGACAGAACACAACCTATTCAGGTGTAAGTGAGGCTGTGTCCAGCTCTTCCCTCCCATCCTGCCAGTGATGGCCCATCAATTCACACGTAAGCTCCCACTGAGTGTGGCTGTCTAGGAGGAATACACAAAGTCCACTTCAAACTACACCCAGTCATGTGACCAGAGACAGGATGCAGGCACCAAATGACAAAGGCAAGAAAATGGCAACTTTCTAAAAGTGGAATTTTCAGATTTGCAATTTAAAATCCTACTTCACCATAAGTTAGGAATTTAAATTGTCATTCCAGAGATACCAAACTTGAAGGTGTTATCTCTTCCCATTTGGAAATTACACTTCTAAATGTAATAAGCTAAGCCCAATGTTATTCAATGGGAGATATGGGCCTTGCAGTAGTAAAAACTAATTTAGGAAGTTTTTACTACCAGGACAGGTCAAACTTAGAGGTACATGTTCTACTTTTAAAATACCTTGCACCCTGCCCTCCAGGGTCTACTCTAGGGATGTCTTATATGCATTAAAAAGGAAGGTTTGGGCTAGGCAAAAGGTTTATTTTATCAGGTCAAAATGGCAGTTTAAAACTGCACACACAGACTCTGCAGTGGCAGGCCTAGGACATGTTTAAAGGGCTACTTAGGTGGGTGGCGCAATCAGTGCTGCAGACCCTTTAGTAGCATTAACAGTTCCTGGGCACACGTAGTGCCATTTTAGTAGGGACTTAGTAGTAAATTAAATATGCCAATTGGGTATAAGCCAATCTAACATGTTTAGAGGAGAGAGCACAAGCACTTTAGCACTAGATAGCAGTAGCAAAGTACACAGAAACTCAGTGCCAGCAAAAATGAATTCATCAAAAAGTAGAGGATAAAGGCGATAATTTTGGGAGTGACCCTGCAGAGAGGGCTGGGTGCAACATCTTCCTAAACTGCTCTCTTAGTACCTATACAGCTCTAACCCTGATGAGGGAAAATAAGGCTCACCCCGAAAACCCTGTGGAGGTGTACTCCCCCATTTTTCTACTTCTAGTAGGGGGCAGAAATGTATTTATGAGGATCGAAATCTAGGAGGCGAACTGGATCACTCAAAACAATCTGAACTAAGTTCTACTTACAAATATTTGTGTTTTCTGTATGTGTGTGTGTTTGTGTGTGTTTGTATGTGTGTGCACACATGCATGCATATACCACTTATTACCAGATATTTTGTCACTGATGCACTATATAAGCATAATCATTGGTGATATACACAGTGACATGCATTGCACCAGAGGTGGCTGGCTGCCTCTAAAGCATGCAGAGATTGGCCCACACTACCTCCTACATCAAAGAGTCGGAGATGTTTTCTTTCATTCACCATGAGTGCAAAAGCATCCTGCCTCCCAGGCAGTGAGTTCATGTGGTCTGCAGTCACCCTGAGACACTAAACAGCTCAAATTCCCAGCTCAAGGAATCAGCAATGTGGACTCTAGGGCATTCCTGTCCCCATTTTCCTTCTCTGTGGATATATGGTGGTATCTAGATGAATTAATTATCTGCCTGGTCTGCACTGGCTCCATGACCATCTTCAACGGGTTGTAGAGTCAGGTATCAAGGCCACACCCTACCCATGCACATGTGCCAACTGCTGGGCCTATCTGGTAGCCTTATGAACAGGACAATTGCAAAACCCAGGTGTTACTCACCAAGCAGGCTCTTTGCTGGATTTTTAATTTTGGACAAAGACAGCTTTCCCAGAGCTATTGCAGTAAACACAATAACCATTTCTACTTACGCACACTACCACTAACACACATGCCACATACACAACACCACTGCTCAGTACAGTTGTATGTTCAAATGCCGTAAACAAAAATATGTCTGACATAAATATCATGTCCTATATTATTTACGTTCCATTGGTTTTACATTTACTAACTCCGATGGTGCGATATTTTTGACAATGGTATTTAGAACATGATGGTTACATGAGACATATTCTGTCACTGACATTTTGGTACCATACAGCTTCACTGTCTTTAAACTGCGATACCTTGTGGATTATTATTCTTCACAGGACGTCCAGAGGAATCTAAGTTTACATAAACATCTACTCACACATATTACATTTATTTGATTCTATTAAGGTAATAATTGAAAATCTATTACGCAATAATGCAGAGCCTTTCACTTTCAAGCGCAAAACAACTGAGCAGACAAATGGAAAGTGAGAAAGTGGAGGAAGTAGGTATCCATTAGTTGTGGAAGCTTGGAGGGTCCAAGAAGGTTTGGTTGCTGTCAAAATCAGCACCCACCCAGATATAGACAAGAGTCGCCAATCCAGAGCAACATATGCTTATTCCCTCAGCATTTATAACCTAAATCAAGAGAAAAAGTACGCCTCTGCGTGCAAAACCAGCATACTCCCTGCTTTGACTAGAGGGGTCTTGGTTAAACTATGGGACTAACTTCACATACCTGTCTCTAAGATGAGAGCTTTCATTGCTCTGCTTCTAGTTGCCTTTCAGACAAGTTCCATCATTACAGTGCACCAAATCTTTGTGGTAAGTGGGCACAAATCGCAGAAGCGCCTCACAGTGCTTTGTAGGAGCGGGGTGGCACATGTAGGGGAATTAATTAAAAAAAATAAAAAACACTTACCTGCATGGTTGCTGCTGCCACCACTGTGCCGCTCCTCTGCTGCAGGCTGCAAACACAGCCTCCCAGCCAGCCCTGCGGCCAATCCTGACGCTGCTCAAAGCAGAGTCAGGATTGACTGAGAGCGCCCAGCCAGGGTGCTCCCAGGCAGAATGGGAGTCTGTGCCTGCTTTCTCCAGCCCGGTAACACACTGCCGGGCTGGAGAAAGCACAGTGTGCATGTGTGTTTGGCCAGCCCGAGACAGCCAGCCAAACATACATCCGCACTTAGTGGAAGTGCTGTGCCCATGGCCCGCCCCTTTTACTACAAAACGATAATAAAGATAGTTTATTATTGTTTTGAAATAAAAAGTTTGCAGCTTCTGCTGCTGGCAGGGAGGGGGGATCACTCCTCCGCCCTAGCGGAGGAGCCGCGCCTCAAAAAATGGAGCTCCTGTATTTCACCCGTTTCTATTGCTCGCCAGTTGAGGGTTGCTGACTGAGTGTTCTCCCATCACACTTATAGAAATCATTATCCAACGCTCTCCACCATGTGTGTAGCGTTAATAGGTTTAAGAGTGAGCCAAAGTCCTCTTGCTTTTAACCACATGCAAAGTTCACTTTGTAACTCACAGAAACATAATAATGAACTTTTGAAATTCGCTTAATGCATTGCAATTTTATGTATAATGAACCAAGAGAGGCAGGGTAGTCAGGAAAAAAGGAAAATGAGATCTGATAAATCACTCATTAATTACAGAATCAAGCTGCCCACTTAGAGCATTTGAAGTACAAACGTACCCAGTCTCCCTCAGTTTTTCAAACCTCCGACAGGACAATGGGATTGGCTGGTTTAAAGCTAATGCAAGTCGTATTATTTATTATCTGTAGGTGGCAAAATAATAAATCTACAATTCTCAGATGATTCTAATAATTGACTGCAGTTTTATTATTTCATAGTTTGCAGTAGTATTTTATTTGACTATTTAATCAACTCAAACGTTTCTCTGAATTCAGTCAGTTAGTTCTAAACTATTCCGCAAATGCCATAAAAGTCATAAAAAGAGAAAAAAAAATATACAGTAATAAATAGATGTTAAAATTACAAAATTTCCACGCACACCAGCAATAAATAAAACCATTAAATATATCGACAGGGTTAAATCAAATACATAACACTTTATGGCGTATCCAGATTACTAAAGCCATCTCAATAAAATTAAGCACTGCGTGAAATATCTAATGTGGAATGTTGTTGCAAAAATTCCAGTCCTGACTGGTGCTGTCTCTTCGTTGACCTGCTCAATTTAGGAACAGAAAGGAGAACCATGTTACCTAGTATAGTGAGCAGAATAGTATGAAGTGACTTGTGCTCTGTTTTGAGACATTACTACACAGACACGGTGGTAAGTCGTGCTGCCAGGCGTTTTGCAGTGGGAAGCAATCTTAAAGTGCACAGTGTTCAGTCTAAAGTGGGAAAGATAAAATCGATGGATTGGGTCAACAAACCAAAGTCAGGGCCGGCTTTAGGACAGGTGCCGCCCCGTACAACAGTTTATTTTGCCACACCCCACCCCATGAGCTCCTCCTCGCTTTGTTCCACTCACCTCTCCATCGCTCCCCTTTCACATACATTCATGTGTTTTAAAGCACTTGTAAAGGCTGGCTTTACTAATCCACTCAGCTATCCACATAAAATATAGGGGCATATTTAAGCACCTAGCGCCATTCTAACACCACATTAGCATAATGTTTTTACACAAATGTGGCATTAGAAGGCCCAAAATTCCATGCCTTATTTACAAAGTGGCATAATGCATGCATTGTGCCACTTTGTAACGCTTTGCGCTACATTATGCCTGCAGCAGGCATAATGTATGCAAAGGTGGTATCCCCCGTTAGGTGGGGCCAAACAAAAAGCCACAAAGAAATCTGACAGATTTCTTTGCATCATTTTTTTCCGGCACTTTTAACGCCTGCTCGGAGCAGCCATGAAAAGGAGGCTTCTATTGGTTACAATAGGACTCTGGGTGCTTTGTAGGATTAGCGTCAACATTTTTGATGCTAATCCTGCAAAGCGCCGGACTAGCGTAAAAAATTCTGACGTTAGTCCCCTAACTACCGCCATGGTGCGCCATATTTTAAATATGACGCACACATGGTGGCGTTATGGGGGCGCTAAGGGGTGCAAGAAAAGTGGTGCAGCACTGTGTGCAGCACCACTTTTTTCAAATATGCCTCCTAGGGGCATATTTAAGAGCACCTAGTGTCATTCTAATGCCACATTAGTGTCTTTTTTTACACTAATGTGGTGTTAGAAGGCCAAAAACGCTGTGCCATATTTACAAAGTGGCATAATGCATGCATTGTGCCACTTTATAAACCTTTGCGCTGCATGCAGCAGGCATAATGTATGCAAAGGTAGTATTCCCCTGATTAGGTGGGCCAAAAAAATGGCGCAAAGAAATCTGACAGAATTCTTTGCGTCCTTTTTTCCGGCACTTGTAACACCTGCTCAGAGCAGGCATTCAAAGGAGGCTTCAGTTGGTTACAATGGTCCTCTGAGTGTTTTGCAGGATTAGCATCAAACATTTTTACGCTAATCCTGAAAAAGCGCCTGAATAGCATCAAAAACTCTGACGCTAGTCCCATAACTACTGCGATGGTGTGCTGTATTTTAAATGCACATGGTGGCATTAGGGGGTCGCTAAGGGGCACAATGTAGTGCCATTCTAACGCAACATTAGAGTCATTTTTTTACACTAATGTGGCGTTAGGAGCCCAAAAAACACTGCCCCATATTTACAAAGTGGTGCAATGCATGCATCGCACCACTGTGTAACCCTTTGCGCTATATTATGCCTGCGCCAGGCATAATGTATGCACAGGGGGCATCCCACCGTTAGGGGGGCCAAACAAATGACACAAAGAAACCTGTCAGATTTCTTTGCGTCATTTTTTTCTGCCACTTTTAACTCCTGCTCAGAGCAGGCATTAAAAGAGCCTGCCATTGGTTAATATGGGCCTCTGGGTGCTTTGCAGGATTAGCATCAACATTTTTGACGCTAATCCCGCAAAGCACCGGACTAGTGTAGTGTAGAAACTTCTGATGCTAGTCCCCTAACTACCGCCATGGTGCGCTGTATTTTAAATATGAAACATACATGATGGCGTTAGGCGGGCACTAAAGGGTGCAAGAAAAGTGGCACTGCACAATGTGTAGTGCCACTTTCTTTAAATATGCCCCATAGTTCTGTTTTTTACAGCAGGTATATTAACCCTCTTGCTACTTTATGTTGAGTTAAAAACTCCCATCTCTCTCCCTAGCAGGAACATTAATCACAAGAGGTATCTTGACATTTTAATTGTGTCCTGAAGGCTGGACTTGCAAGGAACTTTTCAGCAGGTGCTTTGAAATCGCAAGTCTCGGAAGTTCTTGCTAAACACACCGCCCCCCTGAGGCCAGCGCCCGGTGCGGACACACCGCCCTGACCACAGTAATTATTGTTCAAGCGTCCTGGTAGTTGACACCAATGAATAACTCACCACTGTATACAGTCCCTGAGCATTCCCCAGCCTTAATTCTTTAAGCCTTAAATCGTTTCTTCATGATCTCTTTAGAATTAATGATTACCTTTTGTGAATTGGTGTATACTTCCATAAGGCATAATTTCTCAAATCTTCTCTTCAGATATGCAATCCAAGGGACCCGATTAGCCTTATCTAGGGATAAACAACTAACAATACAAGTTATAACTAAGGCTGCCTCTGTTTTTTCCCAGAACTTAATCCACAAAAGGAGCGGGACTAACTCAATTAGGCCCTACATATAGGGTAATCCTAGTTCCTCATGGCAAATAAAAGTGGCAGTACTTTTTGGCACTGCAAGAAGTCTATGGGTAAAGCCATTTTCTATTATTTGATGGGCCCCGCATTACAGTAGCCCACGAACTCGCACCGCGCCATATAGCCCTTCTGAAATGCATTTACTTTTTTATAAATTGACATTCTTCTTAATGGTTTTGTGCTTGTGGAAATCTAAAATTGGCTTCGAGGTTCCTGCCAAATTGCCGCACTCTCCAGTAAGGAGAGATGAGCTCAAAATAATTCCCAAATAATTTTAAAAAAAAGGCATTCTAAAGAAGTGTGCCCCCATTACAAAGTGCTTTGCTTTTGTGTTAGGATGCCCACAGGACATTATGTATAATTTAAAGTAATCTCTTCCGAGGAGGCTGGGATCTCTGTGCCTTCAGTGGAGGCGCTGCTATGGTGTGGCTTCTAATTAAGCAGTTTAGTGACTGTCAATATATTGCAAGTAAATGTTTTCAGTGACTTTGTCTGTGAAGGTAACTGTTCCTTTTTGATCTGTTCTAACCCTTCACAAGTTGAAGTGCTGTAAGGCAGGGCAGAGGTGAAGAGTGAGCTTACTATTTTCTGTCCTTTCCGGATTGACTGGAAGTAACAAACTAAAGTTGTGCATGCCCCATTGCTGCACTAGAGCTTTTTCCTAACACTGGCATGGAGGATTTATGCATATTACATTTCACTAACAGGGGAGAGTGTCAGTGCACAGGACACATTTTCGAATTATGTGCAGGAGACAATCATCCAAACAAATATATACAAGCCTGTGGCCTCCTATTGCATTACCTCAGCGGCCCATGGTGCCTGGCCTAATGGTAGATTAGGGTTGATTTTTCTCCTTGTAGGAGCTCCTCATTACTTTGTCCCTGAGTCTGACCAAAGGGAAAGGGAGGCCCCAAACTACTCTGTTTGCATGTTCTTTTCACTTCCGACACCACACACCGATGAAGTCCACACCTCTACAAATAGGGGCTTGAGTATCCTCTGGTACTCAGCACTGCCTGCAGTCCTTTCACTGCTGTTAGTCCTAGGCACAGGATTCTGTTTTCTTGAAAGAGTGTAAAGGTGCATCTTTTTAACCCAAGGCACTCCCTACAGCTATACTGCGCTACACTTAACTTGAAAATGGTTCCAAGTTAATGCATGAGCTGCAGAGACTTCCAAGTTAATGCATGAGTTGTAGAGACCACGGGCCAGATGTACGAAACGTTTTGCGACTCGCAAACGGCAAAATTTGCCGTTTGCGAGTCGCAAAACGCGTATCCCAATGCAGAAATGCATTTTGCGAGTCGTTACCGACTCGCAAAATGCATTTCAGACTCGCAAATAGGAAGGGGTGTTCCCTTCCTATTTGCGAGTCGCATTGGGATGCAATACCATTTGCGACCGCATATGCGGTCGCAAATGGCATCGCAGTTACCATCCACTTCAAGTGGATGGTAACCCAATCGCAAATTGGAAGGGGTCCCCATGGGACCCCTTCCAGTTTGTGATTGCACCCAAAAATATTTTTTCAGGGCAGGGAGTGGTCCAAGGGACCACTCCCTGCCCTGAAAAATCCGAAACTAAAGGTTTCGTTTTTTTTTGTAGTGCAGCTCGTTTTCCCTTAGGGAAAACGGGCTACACTTAAAAAAAAAAAAACCTGCTTTATTGACAAGCAGGTCGCTAACATGGAGGCCTGCTGACGTCAGCAGGCCTCCATGTTAGCGAGTGCCCATACTCGCAATGGGGCCGCAAATTGCGACCCACCTCATGAATATTCATGAGGTGGGTCATTGCGACCCCATTGCGAGTTGCAGTCGGTGTCTGAGACACCGTACTGCATAGCAATTTGCGACTTGCAAATTACAAGTCGCAGGGACTCGCAATTTGCAAGTCGCAAATTGCTTTTTTCGTACATCTGGCCCCACATCTTGGAAACAGGCGAGGCAACCATGCTCTTTGCTTCTGAGCTGTGCTGCCAGCATTCAAAGCAAGGACAGATTTAAGAGTATGGTTGTAGGCAGTGCAATATCTTCAAACAGATATCCAGCTCCATTCTGAGCCTGCACACACTTGTGTGATACTGCTGCTATTCATATCAAAGGGTTCCCCCCAAAAATACATGTTGGATCCTGCAGCAGGACTGGTGGCTGGTATGTCATGGTCACCAGTGCTTGACCTGCTGCTCTATTTACTATAATAGATATATATATATGGTCATAGGTCTGGGCATACTTCTGAGGTGGGTCTCAGGAAATGAGGAACTCCCCTTTCAAACAGTTTCTGGAACAGGTCTATCTAGCCCGTACTGGGATTGGTGCTACTCTGGCGTTTCTGACAATGAAAGGTGTAGGCCTAAGTGTACGTTACATCTACCTGTGAGAGGGGATACCCCTTTGAAACTTGTGTGGTTGGTGGGAAAATACCCCATGTCTTCCCTTCAGGAGAAGGTCACACCTACTGCCAGCCAATGCCCTTTTGTTTCCTTTCCTGGGAGCTATTCACACCTGAGCAGACTGCCAGGCGACAGTTGGGGATTAACTCTGAAAAGGCTACTAGAAGCATTGGACAGGAAAATGCTGACTTTCTAAAAGTAGCATTTTCAAAATCGATATTTTAAAATCAGACGAGCATTAATTATGATTTTAAATTACTGCATTCAATAGCATTTAAAATTACTATTAATTTGAGGCCTCAAATCATGGTTCTATCTATTCCCAAACTGAAGTTATACATTATGGTTGTATGTGATTTCATTAAAAAAACAGTTTAATGGAATACCATTAGTGAGAATCTATTTCATTTAAACGATTTAAAGGACATTTTCAGGATGAATGGCATTTACCTTTTCATAAAAAAACTATTGAAAGAATGTCTTTTTTTCAAAATGTCTTTTTTTCAAAATTGGCTTCTGCACACTTACTTTTTAAGGTGTAAGTTAATCCTTTATGGCAGGGGACATTATTTCATTGTTTCTTTTACATTGTCAAAGAACTACTTTGTAGACGTTAATTTGCTGAACCCTTGGCACCCGTAAACACCATCCACCTCTGCGCCCTAAAAATGCCTCACCATGCATAAACTCCACCCATCCCTGACTTCTAAACTCCACCGATTCCTGAATACTAAAAGCCCTTTCTCGCTCTAAAGTCTTCCCAACCCTTAACCTAAAGCCTTCCCATTACCCATAAACTTAACTGATTCCTGAACCCCAAACCCCTATCTAATCCTAAATCCTTACAAAATACCATAAAGACCTCAAAACACCCTCATCCGTGAACCCTAAAAAACCCTCACCACCCTGAAAACCACCCATCCATGACCCTTAAAACCCCAATCCCTTTCTACACATAAACTCCGCCTATCCATGAACTCCTAAAACCCCACACCACACTAAACACCACCCATTTCCGAACATTAAAAACCCTTCACCACCTCAAAGCGCTACTCATGACTGAACGTTAAACACATCCCCAGTCCTAAACTTTACCCATATGTAAATCCTAAAACACCTCAACACCGCTACGCGCACCCATCCCTGAACACCAAAAATCCTTCACCCCTCCTAAACTCCACTCGTCCATTAACCCTAAAAATGCCTCACTACCCTAAACGTCTCCCATGCCTGATCCCTAAAAAACCCTCAGTATCCCTAATCTTTACCTAAGAGTGTGATTTTAGATATCTTCTTTTAATTATCTTTCCTTTGAAATGTTTTCTTGAATTTTTGATTTATATGTATTTCCTTAAATTATCTTTCCTTAAAATTAGTTTTCCATGATTTTGTTTCCTCCATTGTGGTTTCTCAGTATTTGTTTTTCCGTTAATAAAAATATATCAGGGTTGCCACCTATTCATGTTTGTTACCGGCACAATCAGTATTTTAATGTTCCAACTGGAACAAAAACTAGATACATCATCTAACGCTGTTATTTTTCCCTTGTGCTTTACATACTTCAGGCAGTAAAATAAAAGCACTTTAAAATGTGGTTTAGGGCTGCCTTAATGATCCCTGGATGATAATTAAAGTAAACAAAGACAGGAAGGCCATGTCAAAAATGAATACCAATGAAGTTATTTTTAAGTATCACCTCTGGGCTTTTGCAGAATCTTAAAAGGTGAAAAAATTGCTGCCATTTTTCTCTGGAGAAGGTTGCAACCCCAGTCACAAGGCCAGGGACAGACTGGAAAAGCAAAGTTCAAAACAACATGTTTGTTTATCATGTAGTTGGAATGGGAAGGAGCCTGCTTTTATTTTGAGCAGCACAATGGCAAGCTTAGCACACAGCAATGGAACTTCAGTTGTGTAGGTGAGTAGACCCTATAACAGGCCTGGCAATGCTACTGATGACTCGTCACGAAACGGTATGCTGCCTCCACCACACTTGTGCCATTTAGCAGTAGCCCTTCACCACTATGAGGTTAGGGCATCATGCTTCCCTTGAAGTCTAACCAGACCACAATCCATGAGGCAGACCTAGGTCATGGCACACATGCATGATCTATGTTCGCCTATGATGACAAATTGTTACCAAGGATCCAGATATCACTGCAGCTGGTATACTCAGAGCAGGGGAACACATCGATTACCATGTGAGGGACTTATGAGTAGGAACAACATTACTTTATAATACTCAGGTCAACCATAGGTCAGCCGTTCTTTGCTCACCTGGATATAGAAATTGGAGTTATACAATCATATGGGGGGCAGGGAGAATCAAGATAGATATAGAAATTGGAGTTATACAATAATATGGGGGGCAGAGAGAATCAAATCAATGGTCCAGTGTACACTCTCCCTAATAATCTTGAAAATAACAAAAGTACACTGTTCTAAAAACTGGAGAAAAAAAAAGAAAGCCCCCCAGGCACTTCTATATAAAGAAGCAAGAACCCTCAAACATCTTATTAGATGTCATGCTTCATCACAGGGCTCCCTCCTCGTCAGACTGGCGCTGCAATATCTGACTGGCCCCACAAGGGGGCTCTTTGCTGGAGACCTTGACTAATAGTGTGTGGCAAGGTGAAAAGCACATAGGGATAAATTTAAACCTACTGGCGAAGACCAAAGAAAAAAGCAGGAGAGAAAAGAGAAAGAACTACAATTGACTCGGGAACCTCCAAACCCTACTTTATTGAATGTGGCAGGGTCCCGTTCAAAGTTAAAAACATTGTAGAGTGAAAAGGAAATAATGTTCCCACGCTCTACTGGGATGATGGTAGAAGGAACTTGCTTCAACCATGAAAAAAGGCCAACATGTTTCGCTCCTCACAGCAGTCCTACCGGATCATATGGTGCTTCTTCAGGACCAAAAAGACAAAAACTTCCTCTGACTGAAATGTAAACTATGTACAAACAATACCAAAGTATAAAAAAACAAATCAAAATAAATGAGTTAACTTACTCAGAGTTACACATCTAATAGATGTGATAGGAAAAGAGCCTGTGGACAAGAATAAACAAAACATAAAGACCACATTATTTTCTAGATCCAATGGCAAAAGACCACAATGTGAAAATATCAATTGTGAATATCTAAAGTGACGTTGTACTCAGTGTAAATATAATGCCATGCTAGATGGTATATGGACAGATAAATAGGTGCAACACTGCTTACCATCCTCGATTAAGGACGGGACTCCAATGGACAAGGCGTGCCACTAGGCTGGCGTTGTATCTAAACAGGTAAAAAAGTGTACGACACATCATAATATTGTGGGGTTAGACCTCAAAATGAGGATGGACATGTAGCTGGATTTGAGAAGTATGTACAGGTGCCTGTACACAAATTGAAACTACTTTGCATGTGTTATCCGTAAGTGATCTTCAAGAAACACAGCAATTGTTCATCTAAAATTCTGTGCTGACCTTTATATTGTCAAATGTAAACAAATAAAGTCTATGCACATATATATCTCCGGAGTAACGAAGTGATTTGGCACATTTGCGATTCCCACTTAAACATAAAAGACCAATGTTACAGAATATATAGCCAAGAGACTCTACTTATGACCGAACTCAATTGTCATTAAGGCTATCACACTTCTTAATATGAACAAGTAACAGCAAAAACACCACAGAACCGAGGGACATATAAATGTCCGTTGTGCTACAAGACACCCATGTTTAGTGAATTGAATATAAAAAAAACACAGAAAAACAACCGAGTTAGGAGTAGTATTACTCACATTTCCGAACACCAGTCAGTATCCGAAGACCTACCCCGGGTCCGTGTTCCCAAAGAATAGAGCACGAACGCGGCTCCCTGGTTAAATGGAAAGGTCACAATAGCAGGCATCCAATCAACGGAGGGCCTCTGATGTGAGAGGCGGTACTTAGTACTTAAAAACACGTCAAACACTGTAGACGGACAAAGAACTCTTCTGTATAACTAGAGGTAACACAAATGACGGACTATCGTCGAGTCACCAAGAACATACAAAAGTGATGTATAATCGGAGCAATCATCGAAATAGTATGAATCTATAACATCCCTAGGCTCATAAGTTCAGTGTATGTTAATAGATCATGCTCCATACGGAAAGAGGAAATTAAAAAATTAAAAATAAATATGAAAATCTACTGCAATGGGGCCATCCTGTTGTGAGATTGTTAGGAAAACAGGCAGAAGCAGCAACTGCAGGATAGCTCAACAAAGCACAGTCACAGGCAGGGCAGCTCTTCTTCCTCCGCTCTTCAGCTCTTCTCCAGGCAGAGGTTCCTCTTGGTTTCCAGAAGTGTACTAAAGTCTGTGGTTTTGGGTGCCCTTCTTATACCCATTTTGGCTTTTGAAGTAGGCGTACTTCAAAGGAAAGTCTCTCTTGTTTGTGAAATCATGCCTTGCCCAGGCCAGGCCCCAGACACACACCAGGGGATTGGAGACTGCATTGCTTGAGGGCAAGCACAGCCCTTTCAGGTGTGAGTGACCACTCCTCCCCTCGCTCCTAGCACAGATGTTTCATCAGGAAATGCATACTACACCCCAGCTCCCTTTGTGTCACTGTCAAGTGAGAGGTGCAACCATCCCAACTGTCAAACTGACCCAGGCAGGGAATCCACAAACAGGCAGAGTCACAGAAATGGTTTAAGCAAGAAAATGCTCACTTTCTAAAAGTGGCATTTTCAAACACTCAATATAAAAAATCAGCTTTACTAAATGATGTATTTTTAAATTGTGAGCTCAGAGACCACAAACCCCACATGCCTATCCTCTCCCAAAGGGAATCTCCACTTTAATCATATTTAAAGGTAGCCTCTATGTTAACCTATGAGAGGGACAGGTCTTGCAACAATGAAAAACTAATTTAGCAGTATTTCACTGTCAGGACATATAAAACACATTACTATGGGGGTCACTCTGACCCCCGCCGGCGGCGGAAGCCGCCGGCCTGGCGGGAACCGCCAGAAGACCGTACCGCGGTCAAAAGACCGCGGCGGTCATTCTGACTTTCCCGCTGGGCTGGCGGGCGACCACCAAAAGGCCGCCCGCCCAGCGGGAAAGCACCAGCTACGAGGAAGCCGGCTCCGAATGGAGCCGGCGGAGTTGCTGGTGTGCGACGGGTGCAGTTGCACCCGTCGCGATTTTCAGTGTCTGCCACACAGACACTGAAAATCAATGTGGGGCCCTGTTAGGGGGCCCCTGCAGTGCCCATGCCACTGGCATGGGCACTGCAGGGGTCCCCAGGGGCCCCACGACACCCGTTCCCGCCAGCCAGGTTCTGGCGGTGAGAACCGCCAGAACCAGGCTGGCGGGAAGGGGGTCGGAATCCCCATGGCGGCGCTGCTTGCAGCGCTGCCGTGGAGGATTCCCTGGGGCAGCGGGAAGCCGGCGGGAAACGGCCGGCTTCCCTTTTCTGACCGCAGCTTTACCGCCGCGGTCAGAATGCCCCCTGAAGCACCGCCAGCCTGTTGGCGGTGCTTCCGCGGTCGTTGGCCCTGGCGGTCCATGACCGCCAGGGTCAGAATGACCCCCTATATGTCCTACCTTAACCATACACTGCACCCTGCCCTTGGGGCTACCTAGGGCCTACCTTAGGGTTGTCTTACATGTAAGAAAAGGGACGGTTGAGGCCTGGCTAGTGGGTACACTTGCCAAGTCGAATTTACAGCTTAAAACTGTACACACAGACACTGCAGTGGCAGGTCTGAGCCATGTTTACAGAGCTACTAATGTGGGTGGCACAACCAGTGCTGCAGGACCACTAGTAGCATTTGATTTACAGGCCCTGGGCACCTCTAGTGCACTGTACTAGGGACTTGCTAGTATATCAAATATGCCAATCATGGATGAACCAATTACATACACATTTTGTATAGGAGCACTTGCACTTTAGCACTGGTTAGCAGTGGTAATGTGCCCAGAGTAACAAAAACAGCAAAAACAGAGTCCAGCACACATCAACAACAGTAGGTATAGTGGTCCTTTTCCTTGGAAGGTTCTGTGGACAATGGAGAGGGTCTTAAACATTGCTCTTCTAGCTGTAAGTAACCAGCAGAGTGTCTACAGAACTGGAATCATGCATTCTCTCTGGTGAAGGCCGAAGAGGAGTCTTGAGTCAGCCTTTGATTAATCTGGGTGCTCCAAAGAATATGCTTAGGAATATGGATAGGTGGCATAGTTAAACTTGGTGAATACGAGAGTGAAGATACTTTGTAGTATTTTTGGAATCCAAGGTATGGGACTATCCGACACAGTGCTTTCATTATGTAGAAGTCATTCCTTGTGAAGTGGTATAAAGAATACATCTGCATTATGGCTACCTTAGGTTTTTGACTTCTGTTAAAGGGGACTCAAGTTCCGTGGGCCATATGACGGTAGGCTGTTATTTTTGCCATTGTCTGCAGGTCATGATCTCTGTGGTGTCGGGCTTCAGGGGTTTACTCATCATTCATGTGTTTATGGCTCAAATGCACCTTAATGTAAAATGGGATTGTTTTGGAGCTCAAAGGAGTGGCAGCAAACATTGTGGCACTGACACCCAAAAGTATAGATCGTTTGGTGGGCATTTTAACAAGTATGTTAATGCCCAGAGGATGTGTGCGGGAGAAAAAGAAAGAAAATATCACATATACTGGCCAAGCATATGCATGCAATGCTTGAGCGGGACTCAGACTTAAACGCTGATGAAATCAATGAAAAAAACGCTTGTTTTAGATGAACATATAGGTAAGCCCAAACATTTTTGTATTAATTGGCTGAACACCAACAAGCATATTAATGAGGAGAGTAAGTATTCTACTCTTCAAACTCCTGACATCTGCACAAAAAATCCAGGAGTGTTATTCCAATTAACCAACTCAACAAGGCCATGACTTTTGTCAGGCTGAAAATTATCTGGCATATTGCCTTCCTCACGAGGTCTATTCTTACAGCTCTTAAATTGGCATTGCCATATCACCAGCTTTGACATCCTAAAAGAAGATTGCTACAATTAACAGGTTTCTGTTTTATAAGTCCTTGTAGAAATCCACTGAAAAATGTAGCCTGCTTCAAAAGCAATCCACCCAAAAAGATTTAGGCAAATAATTTTACCTATGTTGTAACACTCAGTGAGCCACAGGAAAAGATGCTAGCCATGACATTTCATACTCTAACCAACAAACTCCAGACCCTAGCCAATAGCACCGTGTGCAACAGAGCCTTCCATTTTACAGATACAATGACACAAGCAGAAGCTGAAGTCTCAGAATACACAGCAATGGTGACCAAATACCCAAGACTGGCAAAAAGACCAAGCATAACCGAGTACCATGTTAGATCATAATAATTACAGATTTAAAGAGTAGACATAAAATTGCTGAGTGTGTTCCTTGTTCCAAAAGGCACAATAACCGTATCAACCCTGAAGGGAAAATCATTGAAATTGAGGACATTGGTACAGACAAATCCCTCCACTCCCCAAAACCACGACCAGTCCAGCACATATCAACCACCAAACTAAGTACCTAGCATCAGCAAAATATAGAGTAGGGAAGAGGTAGAAGGGGTTGGACAGATGTTTATCCAGCCTAGCATGGCATCATGCTGGCCTTCTTCCTCACCTCAAGGACATACAGCTCTGCCGCTACTCAGCCCTCTATTAGTCCAAAAGTCCAATACCTCATTTACAGTGGCTCTCACACTCCAGGTTGGACCTAACTTCTTGCTACAATGAGCCTGTAGTCATTGCTTGGCATCCTCTTCCTCAGACTCAAAAGAGATTACTCCAGAGGCTTCCAATATAAGTTTTCAAGGATTTTGTCACCACCTGACAATTGCCCGCTATGCAGGGCAGGACATGGCTTTCTAAACATTAACAGCACATTTCAGTGGAGTATCCTATATGCCACAATGTACTGTACTATATGTGAAACTTACACACTCAACTGTCAGCAACACCAGTTGTTAAAATTGCTAAAGTATATTAATGATGACTGTAAGAATACGCTTTGTTGTGCCTGGTCAGCCCCATGTTGTTTTTGTCTGATGCTGCTGTTTTTTGACTCTGCACAATGGGACACTGATAACCCAGTACATGTGCTTGGACCCCTACAACATGTTAAATTGGCTATACTCCACATTAAGATTATTAACTGACCTATAAGTACCTAGTATATAGCACAAAGTATACCCAAGGTATGTATGTTAAATGTCACTAGTGGACTGCAGCATATATTGTACCACCACTAAAGTGACAATGCAAAACATGTCTCCAAGCCTCTCACAGCAGCCTGGGTGTGCACTTTTAAACCTGTCAATTCTACTTGGCAAAATAAACCTTTGCCAGGTCTTAAATCCTCTTTTTTAATACTTATGTCACCCCTCAGGTAGGCCTTAAATGCCAACATGGCAGGGAGCATGGTATTTAACCCCTTCACTGCCAGGCTTTTTCCCCCTCAGGTGCCAGGCCTTTTTTTGGCTATCTGGGGCAGCTTGCACTTAGGCCTTCATAACTTTTTGTCGACATAAGCTACCCATGCCAAATTTGTGTCTTTTTTTCCAACATCTCAGGGATTCTAGAGGTACCCAAAGTTTGTGGGTTCCCCTGGAGGAAACCAAGAAATTGTCCAAAATACAGCACTAATTTTGTTTAAATAAAAAAAATGGGAAAAAAGGGCTGCAGAAGAAGGCTTGTGTTTTTCCCCCTGAAAAAGGCATCAACAAAGGGTTTGCAGTGCTAAAATCACCATCTTCCCAGCTTTCAGGAACAGGCAGACTTGAATGAGGAAACCACATTTTTCAAACCAATTGTGGCATTTCATTGGGACATACCCCCTTTTTTCTATTTTTTCTGCTTTTAGCCTCCTTCCAGTTAGTGACAGAAATGGGTATGAAACCAATGCTGGAAGTAGACAAAATTCTGAATTCAGCAAGGGCTCATTTGTGTAGATTTTACAAGGTTTTCCTACAGAAAATACCAGCTAACATAAACAAATATTGAAATTGAGGTGAAAAAAAACAGTCATTTCTCTCCACATTTTACTTTGTAACTTTCTCCTGCCATGTCAGATTTTCAAAAGCAATATACCGTTATGTTTGCTGGACTCTTTTGGTTTCAGTGACATATAGTACTCAGAGCCAATAAAGGAGCTGCACCTTGCAAGGGGTTTTCATTGTATACAGGGTATACAGCAATTCATTTGGTGAAATATAAAAAGTGAAAAATAGGTATCAAGGAAACTTTTGTATTTCCAAAATGGCCACAAGATAAGGTGTTGAGAAGCAGTGGTTATTTGCACATCTTGGAATTCCGGGGACCCCATACTAGCATGTGAATTACAGGGCATTTCTCAAATAGACTTCTTTTTTATACACTGTCTTACATTTGGAAGGTAAAAATGTAGAGAAAGACAAGGGGCAATAACACTTGTTCTTCTATTCTGTGTTCCACCAAGTCTCCCGCTAAAACTGGTACCTCACTTGTGTGGGTAGGCCTAATGCCTGCAACAGGAAACGCAACATGGACACATCACATTTTTACATTGAAAACTGATGTGTTTTTTGGAAAGTGACTAGCTGTGAATTTTGGCCTCTAGCTCAGCCGGCACCTAGGGAAACCTACCTAACCTGTGCATTTCTGATAACAAGATACCTCTGGGAATCCAGGATTGGGTGATTTGTGGGGCTCTCACCTGGTTCTGTTACCCAGAATCCTTTGCAAACCTCAAAAGTTGACAAAAAACACTTTTTCCTCACATTTCAGTGATAGAAAGTTCTGGAATCTAAGAGGAGCCACAAAGTTCCTTCCACCCAGAATTCCCCCAAGTCTCCAGATAAAAATGGTACCTCACTTGTGAGGGTAGGCCTAGTGCCTGCGACAGGAAATGCCCCAAAACACAACGTGGACACATCACATTTTCCCAAAGAAAACAGACCTGTTTTTTGCAAGGTGCGTAGCTGTGGATTTTGGTCTATAGCTCAGCCGGCACTTAGGAAAACCTTCCAAACCTGTGTATTTTTTAAAACTAGACACCTAGGGGAACCTATAATGGGGTGACTTCTGGCACTCTCTTTAGGTTCCGTTACCCAGAATCCTTTGTAAACCTCAAAATTTGGCAAAAAAAACACTTTTTCCTCACATTTCGGTGATAGAAAGTTCTGGAATCTAAGACGAGCCACAAAGTTCCTGCCACTCAGCATTCCGCTAAGTCTCCCGATAAAAATGGTACTTCACTTGTGTGGGTAGGCCTAGTGCCCGCAACAGGGAATGCCCCAAAACACAGCGTGGACACATCACCTTCTCCTAAAGAAAACTGACCAGTTTTTTGCAAAGTGCCTAGCTGTGGATTTTGGCCTCTAGCTCATCCAGCACCTGGGAAAACCTAGCAAACCTGGACATTGCTGAAAACTAGACACCTAGGGGAACCCAGGATGGGGTAACTTGTGGCACTCTCACCAGGTTCTGTTACCCAGAATCCTTTGCAAACCTCAAACTTTGGCAAAAAAACACTTTTTACTCACATTTCGGTGCTGCAAAGTTCTGGAATCTGAGGGAAGCCACAAACTTCATTCTACCCAGCATTCCCCCAGGTATCCCGATAAAAATTGTACCTCACTTCTGTGGGTAGATCTAGTGCCCGCGACAGGAAATGCCCCAAAACACTATGCGGACACATCAAAATTATCAAATACAAAATTATCTGTTTTTGTGGGGGGGAAGGGGTACCTGCTTTTTGGGTTTGGGCTCAGCAGCCATCTAGGGAAACCTACCAAACATTTCTGAAAACTAGACACCTGAGGGAGTCCAGGGTGGTATGACTTGTGTGGATCCCCCAGTGTTTTCTTACCCAGAATCCTCAGCAAACCTCAAATTTAGCTAAAAAATCTAATTTTTCCCACATTTCTGTGTGAGATCACCGCACCCGCACAAATTTCCTACCATCCAACATTCTCCTCAGTCTCCTGGGAAAAATGATACCTAACTTGTGTAGGTGGGCAAACTGCCTGTGACAGGGAAGAGCCAAAAACATGTCGAAAATAAGGGTGAACAAAAGAGGGTCCAAAAGGGCAGTTTGAAAAAAAACATTTTTAGGCTGACAAGTGGGGCAGAATTTTTATTGGTATAGATGGGACAATGCTGGGTGGTAGGAATTTTGTGGGAAAATGTGTGACTTCAAGCAAAGCACACCACCCTGGACTCACCCAGATGTTTAGTTTTCTGATGTGTCTAGGTCTCGTAGGTTTTTCTACATGGAAGCATCCCAAAGTCCAAAAAGTGTAGCCCTCACCATTCCAAGTGGAACGATTTTGAGAATTAGACAAGCTCTCATGACCCAAATGTAAAACCAAAACCCCAAATAATCAAATGTCCTCCTGCTTCCCGTTGGTAAGATGTTTTAGTGTACGGGGGAGAGCTGAAAGACTTACCCCCTTTAGTTGGAGTGGGGGCATTACCATGCCCATACTGGTTGGTAGCCACCAACCCACAATTTTTTACTTTTTTTATAATTCCCTGGCATCTAGTAGGCTTTTTGCCCCCCCCGGAGAATGGATCAGGGGGTACTTGCCCCATCTGCCCACCGGTGGGCAGAACAACTTTGTACCCATTTATTTGGGATGAAGGTATTGCCATACCCCACCCTCTTTTTTTGAAAAAAATCTTTCCTGGTCTCTGGTGGGCTTTCTACCCCCCCCCCCGGGGGCAGATGGGCCTTACAAAAATAGGCTGATCTGCCCCCAGGTGGGGAAGAAATGGCCAACAGTAATGTGCCCCCATGGGGAGCAACCCTTGCCCAAGGAGCAGCCCCCCAAACAAATCACACACACACACCAATCCCTGGTGCCTAGTGGTTTCTGCCGCCCTTGGTGGCAGATCGGCCTAATAAAAATAGGCTGATCTGCCCCAAGGGTGGTAGAAATGGATGGCCTAAAACAAATTTGCTCCCAAGGGGAACAACCCTTGCCTAAGGGGTTGCTCCCCTTGCTTGAAATTGGCACAAAAATAAATCCTTTGTTTCTAGTGGTTTCTGCCCCCCCCCCCTTGGGGGCAGATTGACCTAAGAAAATAGGCCGATCTGCCCCCAAAGGGGGGCAGAAATGACCTAAAATGAAATTGCCCCCAGTGGAGCAACCCTTGCCTAAAGGGTCGCTCCTCCTGTAAAAAAAAAAAAAAAAAAAAAACATGGTGCCTAGTGGTTTCTGCCTCCCTTGGGGGCAGAAATGGCCTAAAATAAATTTGCCCCAAGGGGAGTAACCGTTGCCTAAGGGGTAGCTCCCCATCTGTTAAAAAAATGTAAAAAAATGAATCCCTGGTGCCTAGTGGTTTCTGCCCACCTTGGGGGCAATTTGGCCTAAGAAAAATAGGCCTATCGGCCTCCAAGGGGGCCAGAAATGGCCTGAATACAATTTGCCCCAGGGGAGCAACCCATGCCTAAGGGGTCGCTCCCCACATCTAAAAGTTTTTTTTTTTAAATATATCCCTGGTGTCTATCGCCTAATTTAAATAGGCCGATCTGCCCCCGGGGGAGGAGGGCAGAAAAAGCCTAATAATTAAATTCCCCCAGGGGAGAACCCTTGCCCAAGGGGTCTCTCCCCTTCATTATAAACATTTTAAAAAATTAACTCCCTGATGTCTATTGGGCATTTCTGCAGCCCGATCGCTTTACGATCAAGCTGCAGAAATGCTTACAGAGACATGAAAGGCAAGGAAAGGCCTTTCCTTTCATGCCTCTGCCTGCCCACACCTCCCGGTCGGAAGAGAAATGCTTTGCATTTTTCTTCTGGATTGCGCTGGAAGCTCAGCTTCCAGCACTATGGGAGGTGACTTCTGATGAGGTCAGCACGCGATCGCATGCTGATGTCATCAGACGTCACAGGGGGGCTAGGGTGGGCCAGGGGTGGAAGGGGGAGCAATTCCCCTTCTATCCATGACCTGGGGAGGGGAGTGGGAGGCCCACGGGGGAGTGCTGTCAATCCCCCAGATGGCCAGGTGCAGGACGAGCTGGTCTCGTCCCTGGCGCACTGCAACCATGGCCGAGGCCAGCTCGTCCAGGGCACCCAGGGGGTTAAAAAGTAGGACATATATATTTTAATTACGATCAGATTTATCATTACTATTTTGAAAATGGCAGTTTTAGGAGCTGTCACTTCCTGCCTAAGCTAAATGTGCCTTTCTGTTAGTGTTCAGTGTCACCTGACCATTGATGGTGCCCCTGTGGTGAGATGTGTATTGCTCTCAGACAGTGAACCAAGGGCATGGGTGCAGGGAGATATTTTCCTTCCTGATGAGTTATGCCTGGGGGCTGTTCTCAGCCACTCACTGAGCTTCAAAATATCCCTTCCTGGTTATTGGCAGATACTGGCAGATGTAGCTCATACCCAGGCCTGCCTTCCTTTTGTCTTTATAGCCAGCCTGTATCCTAACTGAGTGGGAAGAGGAAGCTACCCAAGAACTTGCTTGGAGTGACCACAAGGGAGGGTTTGCCCATTATAACATCACACCTCCGGGTGGGCACAGGTAGCTCTGCACAGGGGAAGACAGGTTCTGTCAGTTAAAAACAGAGAGCGACACTGTGGGATAGTTTACAGTAAAACACACAGGAAGTGCTGCAAAAGTAGGTAGGTGCAAAAACAACAAAATCATGGAAGGAATACATGAATTAATTTCAGTTTCTGGCAATTGCTCAGCCATATCCAAAGCCATTGTTTTTTTGCACACCATTCCACCTCAGTTCGGATCTAGCCGTATGCAAATCAGTCTTGACTCTGCTCCTCATGGGAACAGTCCAGCCCGAACTGCCCCAAGCAGTTACCAGTGGCAGAGATTAATTCAAGCATTCCATCCATCTCTTTTTTGTATACTTCAGTTTGTAACCCTAAGTGGGACGGGTATGCCCAGATAAGGGTCCCATGTACACTGTGTCACTGGAACCAAGCTATACCCAGCTAATGAGCCCACAACTAGGGGGGAATGAGCCCTGGGTTGCTTGTTTTCTGGTTCAGGCTGGACTTGGCTTAGGAGTTTGGGCTGGACTGTTCACACTGTGGCAGGATCAAGACTGATTTCCATATAACTGGGTCCAAACTGACATGGCTTCATTTGCAGAATAATGATACGGCCCGAGTAATTACCAGTGACTGAGATTAATTCAAGCATTCCATCAATCACTTTTTTGTATACTTCAGTTTGTCACCCTAAGTGAGATAGGTACGCCCAAATGTGGGTCCCATGCATACTGTGTCACGGGAACCAAGCTGTACCTGGCTGATGAGCCCATAACTAGTGCAAAACCGGTCCTAGGTTCTTTGTGCTCCAGTTCAGGGTGGACCTGGCTTAGCAGTTCAGGTTGGACCATTCCAACTGGAGCACGGTCAAGAGTTATTTGCATATAGCTGGGTCCAAGCTGAGGTGGCACGGTGTGCAAAATAACGATTGACTGGGATGAGGCCTGAGTAATTATCCGTGGCTAAGACTTTTTTTTAACATGTTTTTATTGGGATTTACAGAAAACACTTACCAACAACAGCATGAAATTGGGAGGGAAGTACGGGGTAAGGCAGGAGGGGAAAGGAGATATCAAGAGGGACATTCATGGAATTGCCATGAGTAGATAACTTTGATCAAATAGACATAGACCAAAAATATTTATGTCAGACAGCAGGGGTGCTAGGTACAAGGGCTCAGATTGCCTACACCTGAGCAGGAAAGAAACAACTGGGAAAATTGCGTCTAACCATTGTGAGGCACACAGAGAGGTTGCAATGGAGAACCTTGGAGAACAAATACTGTCAGATGTGTCAAGGCATAGTCTAATATAACAAGCAACATCATGATGTGATATACCCACACCTTTCTCCAACAGATTGAATATAATTTCTGACTGTTACCAATGTAAATGAGTTAGAGTCTCTGCTGCAGAGAAAGGCGGCTTGATGCTCCCATATGTCTCTAGGATGAGAGTGTAGTGCATGAGCTCTCAAAAGTTAGATATTTGTTCCTGGCAGTATACCGCATCATTCAGCCATGCCTTGGAGAACAGGGTGGGTTTCCTACCTCAGTGCATGGCTACTCTAAGTTTAGCCAGCAAGAGGAGCATGGCAGTGAGGTTATGACAGGAATCGGTTATGTCTTTAATCTAGCCCAGGAGACCTACTAACACGGTAAAAGAAGGTGAGTGACCAGTGATCTCTCAGATAATGGCCTAATCTTCAGTCCAAAAGGTTGACACTCTTAGATACTGTGATGCGAGGTGTGTGAAGGAAGCGTAGGGGAAACTACATCATCTCTATTTGGGGGAAAGCATTTCCAGTTGACCACAGCAAAAGGACCATTGCACTTTGGAGAGGGGTGGTGCAATATCCTCATCCAAGGCAAACCATGAATTCAGAACTATAACTGGTGAGGTGCATTGCATTGTGCTGTAGAGTTGGGTGATCAGTTTTCGGGGACATGGAGAGGTGAGGAGGTGTTCCAACACGGGAAGGGTCGACAGGTGGTGCACAATTAATAATACAGCATAGTGTTGAGGAGGGCTGGGGTGGGGCAGCCCCACATCGAACATTGGAAGAAAATGTTCCTCGGGGTAGAGGTCCGAAAAGAGTCTGAGATCTTGTTTTTGAGCTCAAATAATAGCGCTCTTATCCGCGAGTATGGGTAGTAAAGGGTTGTTAGCTAGGGGAATAGTGGGAGCATATAGGAGCGGTACTCTCGCTCTCTTTCGTAAGCCCTCCCACGCCCACTGTATGCACTCAACGGTGTTATTTCAGTCTTTGGTACCTTGTAGGGAGCACAGACTGCAGTGGACAAGGGCTATGGAGCAGCTCGATTGGCCCAACGGCTGTGTGTGGCTGGAAAAGGGGAGATAGATCCACTAGTGGAGAAATTGAGCCTGGGCACACAAGGCATATAGGGCCTGATTCTAACTTTGGAGGACGGTGTTAAACCGTCCCAAAAGTGGTGGATATACCACCTACCGTATTACGAGTCCATTATATCCTATGGAACTCGTAATACGGTAGGTGGTATATCCGCCACTTTTGGGACGGTTTAACACCGTCCTCCAAAGTTAGAATCAGGCCCATAGTGTCATGTCCGGTACCCCGAGGACGCCCGGAGCGAGAGGCAGGATAAGGAGCTCCCAGGAGACACGTGGCTGCTTTCCCGCCCATATTAGGGACACCAATTTGGACCGTAGTGTCCTGAAGAACTGTACTGTGAGAGAAAGGGGAATATTTAAGAAAAGATAAAGGAATTTGGGGAGGATAACCATTTTCGCTATTGCGATGCGGTCAGTTCAGACCACATTGGTATTCTGCCCTCCAGCAATGTCATGATCTGTTAAAAATTGTCTCAGGGTCGTGATTCAATCAAATGCCCTGGTATCTCACTGGTTTGACTGTCCACTTTAGGAGAAACTCAGAGAGGAAGGGACGCGGATTGTCTGTGAGAGGGAAAAGAATAGATTTGGCCAAGCTCACTTGTATATCCACCAAATTTCAGCGGTGAGAGCGGCCAGCCCTGCCGAGTCCCCTGTGTAACCGGGAAGGAATCCGACATGAGCCCACTGAGGCACACTCGTGCAACAGGAAGCGTTTATAGGAGACATATTAATTTAACAAAGCGAGGGCCAACTGGGGAAAAAGTCCCATTCCAGAGAGTCGAATGCTTTGGTAGCATCAAGGACAGTGGCTACAGCTGAGATCCGGGAATCAAGGTGATGCATAACTGGAAAGATTGTGCAAAGATTATGCCAGGTAGATCAGTCTGGTTTGAAACCCGATTGATCAGGCCTCACAATCTTGGGCGTGAGTGGTAGTAGTCTGTTGGCCAGCAGTTTAGCAAAGATTTTGTTATCGACATTTATAAGAGAGAAAGGTCTTTATGAATCGTAGTGATTAGCAGGTTTATCTGGTTTCTGAACTGTGAAAATAACTTCCTCACACAGTGAGGGTGGTAACAAATCTGTATTCAGGGAGTCTTGATACATAGTTAGATGTGTTGGGAGAGCAGGGGGCAAATGTCTTGTAAAAAGTGGTGGAGAGCCCATCAAGTCTGGGTGCTTTGTTGCGAGGACGTGCACTTATATTCTGCTTGATCTCTTCTTTGGTGATGGGGGAGTCTAAGTAGTCGTAGTGGGTGTGGTCTAGCTAGGACAATTGTATGGTATCTAAGTATCCAACAAGTTCAGAGGGGCCAAGAATCGGAGTAGCTGTGTAAAGTTTAGTGTAAAAAGAGGTAATCATATTTAGGAGATCCGGAGTAGAATACACTGGTTTTGAATCAAAGTCTAAGAGTTCAGTTACATAGCTTGATGCGTATGGTTTCTGTAGCAGACCTGCAGGGTCTTGTTTGGCCAACCCCTCTCCCCGTACCATCTGGCCTAGGCATCGCAATGCAAGAAATGAGTCTCTTGAAGAGCCTCCTTTTGGAATTCTGACATCTTGTTGCGGATAAAGACTAAGCTGACAGCATCTTTAGAGTGGAAGTAGATTCGTTGTTGAGGCTGTATGTCCTGCTCAAGCCAGCCAAGGATCCCCAGATAGCCTTTACAACCGCTGATTGTTTTGCAATACAGGTGCCTCTTAGCACAACTTTGAACGCCTTCAATATTCGCAAAGTAATCTAAGATCTCTTTGTGTGTCTCCTCGCAGAACACCACATCCCATAGCACACCTGATGGCAAGCACCATGTAAGTGCGAGGGGAGGTGCCTGGGGGTTCTGAAATGTCAGCATTGCTGTGGAGTGGTCCGAGAGGGTGCAGGGAAGGTGGCAAAACTTGGACGCTCATGTTAGGACATCTTTGGATATCCACCAGAAGTACAGCCTGGACCAGGCATTATGATAGGTGGGGATACTGGTGCCCTTGCACGTACAGGGGTTTGTGAGGCACCACCCATCATGGAGGTAGTTTTCTTGTACTATTGTATTTAACATAGTCAAGGCATGGGGGTGTAAGCATCTGGCAGAGCGGGAGTGATCTGACTTATCTTCTACTACAGCATTAAAGTCACCACCCCATAAGATAGAACGGGTCCAGAGACTGAAGATCTTTGCCCAGGCATCCTAGAGAAACTCAGGGTTGTCGCTATTAGGTCCATAAATGGCAGCCAGAATCAGCGGCTCTCTGTGCAGGGAGCCCGTGAGTATGACGTAACGTTCATTGCGATCTATGAGCGAGTGTGACAACAGCCAAGGGATCCCTCTGTGCAACAAATTGACACTCTTCTGGTATAATTGGAGTAGGCGGAAGAGTAACATTGCCCCACCAGTGGGCACTGAGGTCCAGAGTCAAGGCATCATGTATGTGGGTCTCTTGCAGAACGCATTTCTCGATTTTGTGGCGGGTGAGGTAGGCATGAAAAAGATAAGCTTTTCAGACCACAAATGTTCCATCTAATGCAAGTGAGAGTGGCCATATCAACTGTAGAAGAGGAATATCCTGCAAGGGAATTGTAAGTATGGTGGTGTATGGTCAGAGGCCTTCAGCATAGACAAGGGGAGAACGAGGCAATAGCTGAAAGACAGGCGGAAGCTAAACAGCCAAACCAGAACAGAAGCACATGACCTAAACCTCCCTCCTCTCACTCCAACCCCGGAACTTGGTTGAGATACCCTTTCCCACCCCCCACCCAACCAAATCTGTCTATGAACAAATCATGAGCGAGAATCATCCCAAGGGGCTGGGAATCACCAGGCAATTAGCCCTGCCACATATGGCAGGGTGGCCGAACTATAAGTTAAGGGGTCTCACAACACAATAACAGAATCAGGGTTGTCAGGACAGGCGGTAGTAGCAAGCCCTGGGGCGCTAGAAAGTGAGTATCAGGCACTTTAAGTAATTAAGACAAATATTAGCAACAATAGAGTCAGTCATCCCTGATTTGGCAAATTAAGTTGTTGGAAGTGAAGATCTGAGGCATCAAGTGCTCAGTCATTGTCAAAGAGTTGAGTCCCTGCAGAAGCATCGGGCGAGCCCCCAGGGGAGTGCCTGTCTTTGGCAATGTGTTTAGTAAACTTTAGAGCAGACTTAGCGTCCGTGAAGAAGTGTGTTTTGCTGTCAAAAGAGACTCTCAGAATGGCTGGGTGGAGGAGGGCAATGGTATGTTGTTCCCTCACTAGTCGCAGGATCGTGTTACGGTCTCGATAGGTCAGTAAGCGGGCGACTATGTGGTGGGGAGGTGCACCCAGAGGCAGCCAAGGACTGAGTGAGCGGTGAGCCCTCTTAACTACAGAGTGTAGACAGATCTTCTCCAAAGAGGTCCTATAACAGGGATTCAACAAAGTCCTCCATTTTGGAGATCTCAGTGAACTTGTGGATCCCAGTGATCCGGTGATTGTTGCGACATGGCCTTGCCTCTAGGTCCTCTTTTTTAGCTTTGATGATGTCAAGAATCTTGTCCATGCATAATAAATGTTCCTTGCCATATGTTTGAATGTTGTTCGCATCCAAGACGTGATTTTCTAAATGATCAAGTCTAGTCTAATGTTTGTCAACCTGCTACTCGATGTAATCTAAATGATTGGTAAGCAAATCTAGCTTGACATTGAATGTTTTCAGGCTGGGCCTGAGATCTCTTAGCAGCTCTCTAAGTTCTTGGTCCTGGGAGCCATTGTCCACGGAACAGTCAGAAATGGACACGGATCCCTGATCTGCCTCTGCCTGATGGGTGAGGCGTCTGCACTTGAAAGAGAGCTTTGATTGTTTGGCATCATGTTTGCCCATAGCAATGGTTCCAGCCACTTGCCGAACTGAGAAACGATGAACAAAGACTTGGTGGTGAAGTAGGTGCATTGTGCACACGGCTGCCAGCCAGATTTATCAGGGAAGGTGGCCTTGGACCCCAGGAGATGAGAATACAGAAGTGTATAATGTCACTCAAGACGTAGATTAGCGGTGCCCTGCCTCACTCTGGGAATACTTGGGGGAGAGTAATGCACCAAGGGGCACGACCAGGCACCGCCCTTCAGTCCACAGCTAGATCCAGGCAGCCTCCAGCATCTCACAGGTGAGTGCAAGCAACCTTATAATGTGATTTTGTGTATTTCTTGTGTCGGGGAGTCCACTTTAGTGAGGAGAGCTAGTGGACCACCCACCCTTTAGGACTTCAGATGGATCACACTGGGTGTGGGCTGAATGGTTTCTCGCAGGATCCAGCAATCCGAGGGCCTGCACTCTCTTAGGTGCAGGGTGAGTAAGCTCTCTGCCAAGTTCCGCAATCCCCCTGTGACCTTCCCTTTGGGTCAGTAACTGCCTTGCTGGGTATGTATTGCAGGTGTGCAGTGCTGCCTGGAAATGGCAGGACTTTATAGTGGGACAGCCCATAATCAACCAGACGCAGTTCAATTCAGAGGTGGCAAACCTCGTTAACTAGCACAATGTATTTTGCATGCCTCAACGGAAGCCCTAATAAGACTGGGCTTTGCACTTGGTGGTGGACTGTAGAGCAGCACATGGGTGGCAGCAAAGAGTAAAGGCAGCTAGCCAGAGACAATGACAAAAAGGGGTCCGTGGCCCGACTCACCCTCCAGTATTGAAATGTACAGGTCACTGCTCCCGGCTCGGGCCGCGCCCAGAGCTCCGTCACATGAGTACAATTGTCCTTGGACTAAGGGAGCAGCCCAGCTACAGATGCTGGAGGAAGCAGGGCTGCTAGGCTCTGTACGGCTGCAAAGACTGGGGCAGCTGGAAGGCTCACAGTACCATTACGGCCGGCCCAAGGCAGTGCCACAGGACCCAGTGAATAGACGTGGCCTCAGGCAGGCAGAGCAACAACGGGTGCTCCGGAACCAGTGAGTGCCCTGCGGGAGCAGCGCCACTCACCCCACTGCATAGACCACAATCTAGAGGGGGCACAGGCCCACCATGCGGATGCCAGGCCTGAGTGGGCTCCGCAGCCACAGTCTATACCTGGTCGAGCTCCTCAGCCCACAGCCCCCTTGGACGATGGGACAAACTTGATCGGAATCGCCACACCACAATCTAGGCCAATTCACCACTCCTGGCTTCAGCCTGCATGGCTGATCCCATCAAGGCCTGTGCCAGTCTCCACTTGTCACCACAACACACCCCACAGGGGGCATATCAGGGGGACCAGAGAGCACAGGCAGGGTTGCAGAAGAAGGGGGATTCCTTGCTGGAGTAAACTGAGGTGTGTGAGTCCTTTGCATGCCGGATTGTTGATGGTTTGTAGGTCTGGCAGGCAGAGCCCTCTAATGAGCAGCCATTTTGCTGTACGGCAACACCACATCTCCACCAGTGGCTAAGATTAATTCAAGCATTCCATCTATCACTTTTTTGTATGCTTCAGATTGTCATCCTAAGTAGGACAGGTATGCGGAGACGTGGGTCCTGTTCACACTTTCTCACTGGAACCAAGCTGTACCCAGCTGATGAGCCCATAACTAGGGAAAACTGGTCCTGGGTTGTTTTGTGTTCTGCTTCAGGGTGGACCTGGTTTAGCAATTCCTGCAGGGCTGTTATCACTGGGGAGACAGGGTCAAGAATGATTTGTATATAGTTGGGTCCAAAAATGAGGTGGCTCGGTGTGCAAAATACTGATGGACTGGTGTGTGGCCCAGGTAATTATCAGTGGCTGAGATTGATGCCAGCATTCCATCCATCAGTTTTTTGCATGCTGCAAAAGTAGATATGGTCACCCCTGGGAATGTTTACCCCATTGTGTTGGGAGTATCTAGGGGTTCCTCCCACACTCAGGCTGGCAAATAAATGTGACACCCCTAGTACCCTGTTTAGAATTCCTCTAGGCCTGCGGAAGAAAGAAGAAGGATGGCATCTGCTGCTGGGAACTGTGAGAAGAATACTTAGGGCTGGACCTCCTCCCATATGTATCCAGGGCAAAGAAGTGGATTTCAAGGGTCAGTTTGCAAACCTCCTGTTAAACAACAAGAACACAAAAGCTGCCAGAAGCCCACTTTCCAGAAGAGCCCAGCTGACCAGTTCAAACTGAATCTGTCCTGTACCCTGCTGGCGGCTTCTGTTGGAGCACGTCCTGACACCCAAATTTGGTTCCTAAGGTCCTGGAACCATTGGATATTGTTAAAGGGGACACATCCTGCCAAACATCAAAATCCGGGACTTGGAAACTTTTTGTCAACTTTTCCTCTAAAGAACTGGCAGGAGAGGAAGCCGTTGATGTGGAATCGATGGTTGAATCCAGCTTGCTGGTCTGCCCAGTGGAGGAGATCTGACTTCCTGAAAATTCTCTACATCTGAAGATAGCTAGATTCACTGAGGGCAACGGTGAGCCAAAGCTGATCGAAGGCGAGACCTTCGAAGACTCGAACTCCAGAGTTAGCCTGCTCTGACCTTTCCTGTCTGCATCCGCGACCACATGGATCCTTGCTATTGAGCAGCCTACCATCATCTAATCCAGTTTGCAGCTTGCCCCATCACAGCACCTTTTCTCCACAAAAAATTCTAAATCCAAAGGTAACTCTTTAACCTGGACCTTACCCTTGTCGTGATCCAGTGCAGCTTGTTGCCTGCAAGTGGTGATTTGTGCTTTTTGCAGCTAAAATGTAATTCAATTTTTTAAAATGTATATCTTCCACTCCCCTTTTTGGATATTTGCCATTTTGGTCTCTTTTTGTTTAGTAAAATATTCTCTAATTTTATGGAATAAGAGTGGGCTTTGTTTTATGTTGTTATGTTTTTGACTTTTTAGCTGATTTGGTATTTCTAAATAGTTTACACATTTTCTTAAGTTGAGTCGGTCTGCTCTCTGCCATAGCTGCCAAGGGTTGCGTTCAGGTTTAAATTACTGACACCTTTACTAGACCTAACAAGAATAGTGGCATTATTTCTTGTGGAGGATTACCATTCAACCCAACTGTTAATCCACTTTATCATAATGACTAACTTTATTGTTGCAAAAGTGTACGTAATGAAACTGTGACTTAGAACAGGAATCTAAGATAAAGAATCAGACGAGTAAAATAATTATGAAATATAAAATATATAATTTTCGTGTGAAACAAATGCAATGTAGCAAATATTGTCTGTGGTTTTTGGACCAAAAGCCAACAAAGGCCTATTAACAGAAATCTATTCAAGAAATAAGACTTTTCAGTAATGAATGCTGCAACTCACAATTTCACTGTAAATTTTATAAAAAAGAAAACAAACCAATTATGAGACATTAAAACTAAATAGAGCAGAGAAATGGAACCAGGTACACAAATCCCCGAAAACCCTAATGTAATCAGAATGTTAGGCATTTGGGCGCTATGTAATTCAAGATGATGCTGTATTGTAAAGGGGAACTATGTTGTTATATAATGTGACCCGCACCCTCTTTGGAGTATGGAAGTATTCCCAGAAACAGATGTTATCCGGAATAATGCTGACAAATAATGCATCCACTAACATAGAGTTTGTCCTAATTGGTGCTAGAAGTTACAGTACAGGCGATTTTAAAACTAGTGATTTTACATTCGTTATAAAAATCTATAGCACTAAAAGGGCTACAAGAAAACCACACAAAACGATACAGGGAATATATATGATGCAAGCACCCACACCTTTCATAATTAAATCAAGCGCCATTCTTTAATTCATATGGATGTGCCTTATGATATACTCCAGTCACCAAGCAATAAAATGTAGAAAACAACACCAAATTATTAGAATAAGCAGGCCAGGGAAAGAGGTTCAATCACACTGTCACTTTTAGTGAAATTCCGAATCTCCCAATGGTTGCAAAAGTAGTAGAGGGTTAGATGGGCCAAAATCATCTAACTGTGTCATCCCTAATCGATGATTTCATTCTGGCTTTCACCCAGAGCACGGAATAGTGTTGGCCATGGTCATACTAGAGAGAATGCATTATAGGACAGGATAGTCACAGTCCAAAATATTGTGCTTGTTAGCTGCCTTCAATACAGTGGATCATCAGATCTTCTAGGATTCAATTGCTCTCGTGCTAAAGGTGCGAGGAACAGCCAAACATGGCTGTGTCCTTTTATCAGGTTACATGAAACAAGCCATGTTTCTCTGTCATTCGCGATCCCATAGTTGTGGAATCCCTCAGGGTTCAGCACTCTCCACAGGCACGTTCAGGGGCTATAGGCTACCACGGAGGGGTGGCCAGGGCAACTCACAGTGACTGGATAGCCAGGTGAACATGGGTGATGTCCAGGTAGTAGTACAGCCAGAATATGACAGAGGTGAAGAAGAGTGCCTCTGTCACATCTACATTGTATTATGTTGTAATTAGGTCAAATAAAATATATTGTTCCTAATAATTATAAATTCAGAAGTAAATAGTGAGTTCGGAATTGAACTTAGAAAACTACACCGCTTTCCAAATAGTGTGATAGGGGTATTAAGTCAAAGTTCCTTCACGCAGTCAGACCACTATAAATGTTAGAAATGACGTCGGGGGAAGAGAGTGGGAGGGACCATCAGCATCCTGAATAAGGGGACTTTCAAAGAATCATATCCTCTTAGTAAGCGACCAACAGTTCACAGGAGTGACAGGTGGCTTGAGGCCAGACAAATGTATTAATCTTACAGAACAAGTTTCCCTAAGGCGCACCTACAGATTTTAAAGGATGGTATTGAAAGAATTTTAAGCAGGCTTTCTCTTTGCTACCGTGTCAAAGCTGTTATTTCATGAGATGCAAGGGATTTAACACTTCACTAAGCCTCACAGAGCTGTCGGGAAGGCTAACTCTTAATTATGCGAGCGCGTGATGCAGGTGAAACTTCCAATGTGGGTAACCCGAGTTGAACTAACTGGCATTGTCATAGAAACCTCATCTGATTGTGCAGATACATGGTCTCCCGTGGAAATATTACAGCAATAAAAATCTGAGGGCAGCAAGTATAGCATTTCACATAAAAAAATGTTAGTAGAAAGACTGAAGTTTTATAGGCACCATAGTTAGTGGAATCCGGGAACCCCCACTGAGTCATTAATAGAAGCCAGAGACCACTAAGCAATTTTGATGATTTGAACCTCAAAACAATAGACTAAAATGCAGAAACACGCATTCATCAAACAAATAGACAAATTACGAAATATTTCATTTTATTTGTAATCAAATATAAAACAACCAAAATTGCCATTTTAATGGGAAGGTAGGGACTTTTCTAAATTTAACTGAGGCTACCCATTATCCATGCTGTATTCTGTTTGATGCATTTGTACTGCTCCCATGAATCAATCCGAGAACATCAGCTTAATTTTTTGAATTATTTTACAATTACATTTTACATGTTGATTCATTATTTATGTACACTTATTTAATCTATTGCTGTTATTCAATTTTGTACTTTTCACAAACCCCCCTGAGTAGGCTTCGCGGACCCTCATGGGGTGCCTTGAGCACATGTTAAGAACAGTTGACCTACATCATTGGAATATTAACAAGTGACTATATAAACAATGGCCTCATGTATAACAGAGGCAGCCCTCAGCATCATCAACAAGTGCAGGCTGGGATTGCACAGCGCCTAGTGCACATTCAAACCCTTTTTAAAGGGTTTGGCACCTGTGAGCCTGTTGAGCATAGTTACTTAGGCTCCAGCTGGGATGCTCCACCTGACATGGTGTGAGAGTGTAAAACAAAGAGTGAAAAAGTGAAAGTTCTTGCGAGAAACAGGATCTGAGAAAAAGAAGGCTCTGTGCAGTAGGGTTAAGTATGTATGACGGACAAGTAAGCGGTGTTTGTGAGAGAAAGGAGGAGTTGAATGGGAATATAATGTGTGCAGGTGTTTGTGAGAACAGTATTTAATTGAGAAGCCAGGACATCAGTAAAAATGTGATTCTAAGAGTAGTGTGTGGACAGAGAAGAGTACATTTGAGAGAAGGTGTGAGGAGAAAGTAAAAATAGAACAGATGTGAAAGGAAGATGTGAAAAGGGAGAAAGAATAGTGGGGCAACTGTCAGGAAGAGTAGTGTGCGGTGAGCTTGAGGGAAGGGAGGATAGAGAGAGAGGGGGATCGGATGATGGACAAAAATGGGTGTGTGCATGAAAAGTGGGAGAGAGGAGGTTATTTGTGATAGAGAAATGGAGGTGGGGGCTCATGCATTTAAGAAAAGGAAGCAGATTTATGGTAATAAAAAAAGTTCAAGAGTGTAGTTGCAATAGAATAGAAGATAATGTGAGGAGGGGACATTTTTGGGAAAGAAAATACTAAGTGGATGCCTCGGATGATACCATCATGGGATGTTATATTTCCAGTACATGCAGCAAATGTGCACAATTACTAGAACGGATGATACAGAAAAATGTACCTTGACCTAATTATGGCATAACAACTTGTCCTGTCCCTCAGTGGTGTAGACAAAGGCACAAGTACTACAGACAAGAAAGGGGAGGTGAGAGAGGGTGAAAAAGTGTGAAAAGATGAGAGGAGTATGAAAGAGGTAAAAGTAATAGATTACATTGGCATAGCAGAAGGGAAGAGTGAAGCAGGTATGACTCTAGAGTGGGAAAGAGTTCACGGTAAAAGGAAAGGGTGAACATTATTTTGAATGTGAAACAAGAGAAAATGAGAAGAGAGTGAGAGAGATAGAAATATAATCCCATATGTAGCAGCACTTTGCATGTTGGGGTTTTGAACCTGTGATGGCAGCATTCAAAGCAAAACAATAAGCCCACAATGCAACTAGCTTTTTGCTGTTAAGCAGTAAAATGGATGGTGTTATATGCAATTTAACTGGAATTATGCGTGAAACACCAAATTATGAAAAAAGGGGTGACAAAATTATGCATCTAAGAAAGGCAAACTATGCAGCATAATGTGGCACAATTTGCAGCAATATCATTTCTTAATTTTTTCATTTTAGCAACTATTAAAAGCATCTAGGCAAAGGTGTACTAGTTTAATACCACAAAAAAGCAATCAGCAACAGAAAGGTGAATGGTTAAACTTTACAGATGATCTGCCACTGCTCAGAATTATATACAGCACTTTTTGTTTGACCCCTTCCATGCTGATGGCGGAACTGTTCCGCCCTCAGCCACAGTGCTTGTGTGCTGAGGACAGAACCGTTCCATCATCGGCACAAGAGCAGGAAATTTTCTTTCTGACGAAACAGCCCCAGGAGCTAGGGAATAGCTTCCCCAGCACTCGAGGCTATTTTGGGTTTTTAGTGAAATGACGATCAGCGAGCGCTGACATCATTCCACTGAAAATGAAAGTAAGTCTTTCTGTCCCCTCTGGGGGTCAGATGGGGGCAATAGCCCCCAAGCTCCCTCCCCAGAGGGGCAGAAAGCCCACTACGAAACAGGGATTCATTTTTTTTATATATTCCAGGGGTGGGGGCTGCCCTGCATGGGCATTGTGATGCCCCTATCACTACCAGAAATAGGCACAGTCTTTCTGCTCCCCCTGGGGGGTAGAAGGAGACAATAGCCCGATCCGACCCCCCACCAGGGGAGGGCAGAAAGCCCACGAGGCACAAGGGATTTTTTTTGTGTTCATCTGGGGGCTGCCCAAAGTAGGCATTGCAATGCCCCTATCATTCCCCCCCAAAACACAGCAGGCTTTCTGCCTTCCCTGGGGGCAATAGCCCCCAATCTGTCCCCCTGGAGGGGCGGAGAGCCTTCTAGGCACCAGGGATTTTCTTTTTTATTCCTCTAGAGGTGGGCACTGCCCATACTGGGCATTGCAATATCCCCACCCCCCAAAAACAATCATCACAGTTTTTTTTGCCCCTATGGGGGGTAGATGGCAGCAATAGCCTCAGTCTGACCACCCACCACCCCCAGGGGCAGAAAGCCCACTAGATACCAGGGATTTGTTTTATTCATCTAAGAGTGGGGGCTGCCTAGAATGGGCATTAGAATGCCCCCACCCCTCCCCCCAAAAACATATTTGCACAGGCTCTCTGCCTCCCCTTCCCCCGGGGGCAGAAACCCCACTAGGCACCGGGGATTTTATTTTGGTAGTGTACGGGTAGGGGCTGGCCAGAATGGTCATGGCAACGCCCCCCCGACCCCCAAAAAAATGGGCCCAGTCTTTCTGCCCCTCCTGGGGGACAGATGGGGATTATTACTCCAGATCTGCCCCCCCCCCCCCATGGTGGGCAGAAAGCCCTCTAGATACGAGGGAAGTTGTTTAAAAAAAATAGAGGGCATTGTTATGCCCCCCCCTACCCCAACTGAATGGGGAAACAGTCTTTCTGCCCCCCCGCGGACCAAAGCATCTCATCACAATGGCAATCAAGAGGAAATTTGACTCTTTTGGATTTTGATTTTACATATGGGCCAAGAGAGCTTCGCTAACTCCCAATATTGTCTCACTTGCAATTGTGAGCAGCTGCACTTTTTGTACTTGGGTACGCTGCCACCTGGAAAAACCTACCAGACCTAGACACTTCTCAAAACTAAATATCTAGACGAGTCCACAGTGGTGTGCTTCACCTGCATGCACATCATTTTCTTACCCACAATTCCCTGCAAACCTACAACTTTGACTGAAATCACACATTTTCCCTACATTTCTGTGATGGAAGCTTCTGGAATCCGCAGGAAACCACAAAATTGCTACAACCCAGCACTGCCCCATTCCTACTGATAAGAACTCTGCCCCACTTGTGTGGGTGTCCAAAGCAGAACCTGGATTCCCCTAGGTGCCTAGTTTTAAAAAATGTATAGGTTTGCCAGCTGAGGTAGGGCCCAAAAAACACAGCTACCCACTTTGCAAAAAATGGGTCAGGTTTAGTAGAAAAATGTGATGTATCCATATTATGTTTTAGGTCGTTTCCTGTCACGGCCACTAATCCTACCCACACAAGTGAGGTACCATTTTTATCAGAAGACTTAGGGGAATACAGAATAGTAGAACAAGTGTTATCACCAATTTGCGCCTTCCAAATGTAAGACAGTGTGTAAGAAAGAAGTCATTTTGAGAAATGTCCTCTAATTCACATAGGAAACCCCAAATTCAGAGATGTTCTAAAAAACACTGCTCCTAAATGCAATATCTTGTGCCCATTTCGGAAGTACATAGGTTCCCATGAAACCTATTTTTCACTCTCTATATTTCACCAAAAGAATTACTGTATATCCGGAACACAATGAAAAACCTTTGCAAGGTTCAGCCTAGTTATTTGGCTTTGGATACTTAGGGTTCTTGGTGAGCCTACAAGCCCTATATATCTCTGCAACCAGAAGGGTCCAGCAGGTACAACGGGATATTGCCTTTGAAAATCTGCCATAGTTAGAAGTTACAGATGAAAAAGTAGAAACTAATGGCTGCTTTTTTTAACTCACTTTCAATACTTTTGTATTTCAACTGTTACTTTATTTGGGAAAACCTTGAAGGTTCTACACAAATTACCCCTTGTTGAATTCAGAATTTTGTTTACTTTACAGTAATGTATAGCTTTCCGGGATCCACCATTGGTTTCATACCCATTTCTTCTACAAAGTGGAAGGAGGCTGAAAACACAAAAATAGGAACAATGGGGTATGTCCCAGTAAAATGCCAAAACGGTGTTGAAAAATTTGGTTTTCTGATTCAAGTCTGCCTCTTGCTGAAAACTGGGAAGATGGATATTTTAGCACTGTAAACCTTTTGTTAATGCCATTTGCAGGGAAAAAAAAGATATTTTCTTCTGCAGCACTTTTTTCTCATTTTTTCCCCCAAAAATCTAAATCTAGCTATATTTTGGCTAATTTCTCGGAGCCCTCTGGGGAAATCCACAAACCCTGTGTACCTTTAGAATAAACAAAATGTTGGGAAAAAGGACGTAAATTTGGCATGGATAGCTTATGTGGACAAAACGTTACGGGGCACTAAGCGCAAACTACCCCAAATAGTAAAAAAAGGCTTAGCATTGGAGGATGGTGGGGGGGAATCCTAGCAGTGAAAGGGTTAATTACGTTTGAGCTGTACCTTTGATCTATTTGACCTATGAAGAAAATGTATGTTTTTTGATGAAAGCTTTAAACTGTGCAGCAGATAATGCATTACCTTCCAAATGTGGAAACTTCAAGTTTATGAGTTTGAACTTTAGACACCTCAGGTGTAAACAAACATTTGCAAAGCCAATCAGCCTTTTTATTTATAGTCACTTCATAACACTTCCTGAAGTATTATGATCTTCACTAGCTCTTCTTGCATAAGAAAAAGACTCAGTACCTCTCAGATCCTTCCCATGTTACTGTTTTTTGTTTTAGTGATATATCTATCTCTGGAATCAATTTTTTCGAGTAGGTTTTAGGATATTTCCTGTGATCATAATTTCCTGTTGATATCTGCAAACTAGCCTAGTTTTTTGTCACTCCATTGTTATCTGGTGCTGGGTCACTGACACTGTCAAAGATTCCAGTATTTAATCTGGCTCTTGTTATGTCTTCTTGAACACCATCAACCTTCAATTAGGAGTCAATATGCCTGACTGTCTCTCTGTTTTTTTCCCAATAGAGTCATTGAGTTTGCAGTCTACTATCCAAATGTATTCAGTTTGTATCTTTCACGTTTAGATGATCATAGCTGAAGTAGGCCACATTATAAAATGGTTATGTATGGTTTCATGATGTGTGTATTTCTTTATTTCAGGAGAAGCAGAGCTAACAATATCAAATGATGTATCTCTTGTTTGCTCTTCCAATGTGAAGTGTTCTTCTTAGGCAATTCTTGTAAAATGTGCCAGTGAGCACCTGCGGACTTCTGCTTGGCTCAAATGTATCTCATTCTGTTACAGATGACTGTGATTCTGAAGAACTTTTAGAGAAGCCTCATTGTGCAGTAGCTTGAGAAAATAATAATGAATTTAGTTATCAGTTTGTGCTTCAATCAGATTGGTCCTTTATCTGGGAATCATGTGTAGGTATACCAAGTGTTAGAAAATATGTGATTTAAATTAATGCAATGTAGATGGAGATTCAGGTGCCTTTAGAGCAGATGACCCTTCACTTGCTCTCTTTATGTGAGAACTGATCTTACTTGACTTTCCTTTTGAGGCAACTCTGTAATGGTTTGTCTTTGCTTTAGTACTTTGAATTGCATTGAAGTATACATGACTTTTGCATTCATGTATTGATCATTGATTACAATTAATATGATGGTTTGAGTTTGTAACTTTGCTAATCCTTTAAGAACTTTTTATGGTTTTGGAATTGAACTACTCTCTGTCTTCCTTGTGGAGACAAATGTGCTTCACTTTATTGACGTGTATTGAATTTTGATTCTAACCTCAGTCGTGATTAAAGCTTCATTTCACAGCACTTTCTGTATCAGGATTTGCACAGAGCAAAGCACTTTAACAATTTGGTAGAAGAGGGTGATTTCCGCGGAAGCTTAGGAGATCACAATTTGCGTCAAATTGAGTTAAAATCTGCCCTCACCCAGTCTACAGTCCCAAGCTTCCATGGTTACATTCAGAGTATTGACTGCGGTTAAAGTATGCCAGGTGTGTGAGTATACGTAGAGTTGTGTGTTTTGACTGTGACTTGTTGAGAGCTGCGGTGGTTGTATTTTTTGATGGCTTGTTGTGTTTTGAATTGTGGTAATAAATTTGGGTCCAAGAGGGCTCCATGATGAAACTGAGATTGAGAATTTACGTGCTTTTCCGCATATATTGCTTGTGTTTATGAAGATTAATGCCCATGTTGCAAAGAGTTGAGGTTTAGTTATCTGATTAATCGGGATAGATACAGAGTTATATTGAGAGATTTTGACTTGTCTGCTAAGGGTGAAGTGTCTGACCCTGTAGCTCTATCGGCCGCTCCAAGATATGGACTTTCTAAACTTCAATTGTGAGATTGTACTAACTGAGATTAGTGTTCAGTTGATCCATTGTACACGGGAGTAGACCACGCTAGTCACGGTCCCAAATTTACTTCGTGTGATCCATGGCACCAGGATGGTGTTATTCCCTATTTCCTTAGAGTGGTTGCTAATCTTATATTTCTTTAGTGTACCAGACCAAGTGTTGTTGTTTTATTTTGATATTTTGCTTGGAGTGGATTGAGAGCTGCTGTGAGGTGCTGTAAGTTACCTCATTAGGTGTCACACTGAGATTAGTTGGTTATTGGCCATTGTGTCACTGGGTGCTGTGCTGTGAGTGGTTGGTTCAGTGGTGTTGTGCTAGGACATGATGCTTGTGTCGCTGGATATTGTATTGTACAAGCATAACATTCTTTAAGAAAATAAGAGTGATTTCAGAAATAATGTAAGAATACTTGGCCGTGAAGCTGAAGAGGCCCCTTCAGAGGACTCACCTACACATTATGTGGCTACCAAAGTGAGAGTGCACTCCTGTATTTTGGTAAAACAATGGGCTTAGATTACAGCCAATGAAGGGTGTTTGCAGTTTCCCGCATATGACACCTTTAACTTGAGAATAATTGAGAATTTTAGGCAAGTGTTTTATTAAATTAAGTCCCCACCAAGACCTGTTCAATACGAGGCACTGAATACATGGCAGTGTGCCACACATGTGAAAGAGAAGGAAAAATATAAATCTCAAGCAAGAAAGAAGATTTGCAATTGGATGGCAAAGTGGGACACAAAGCTGAAAGGTTGGAGGGAAAATGTAATTGAGGGCAAACAGATGTATCCTATGAAAACAAAGTGAAAAACAGAGCAACAGAAATCACAAAAGGGAGGTGAGAATGAAAAGAAAGTGGTTGAGAGTGACAGTGACTCAGATGACTGACTTTTTGGAAGATTCGCTAACTTCCCAACCATCTCCATGCAATGTTGTACCTGTACTGGGAGATGTAGAAGGAAGAGCAAACTATGATACAAGTGTGAGCGTGCTTATTAATCCGAGTTTCCCTGATGGAGGTTTGTACTTTAGACCAATTGTTGAGAACCACCAGCACTACTGCTATCATTACAGTACAAGGTACATTTGTTGTTACCACAGCCCCTAGGACATCAGATACTGGCACTTCCCTAAATTTGGGAGCCTGACATTATACAGGAAAAGCCCCACTTATAATTGTGCCCTTTATTGATGCTGAGACAGATCCAGAGTCACAATTTTCAGAAAGGGTGACAACTCCTAAAGCAAATTGGATGTATTAACGCTAAGGGAAGAGTCTGGGGCACTTGTGAAAGGAAGCTTTGATTTTGGGTTCATATCCAATGGTCCATAAAGAAAAGAAACAGAAAACAATACAGGTGGGCCAGAAAGGGAATTTGGTCAAAGCGATGCATAGGTGGAAGCCTACCTGCTGAGAGAGGTGCATGAAGGAGGATATGTGCATGTGCCCTGACGATGTGATGATCTTTTTACATTTACCAATAGAGAAACAAAATTGTGAGATAATCTGGATCTGTGGTACACTTGGGTTAAGAGGTTTGTGAAGATTCTGAAGCTGCTATGGCAGGACTTAAATACTTTCTTTGATATTGCGGTCCTTACAGAGTTGTGGGCAGAATGCAAGGTAGCCGTAGCTTGACCAAAAACTGAACCACCGAGAGATGTTAGAATGAATGCTCCTTCTCCTATTATTATGGACAAGTATAATCAGGTGATTAACTTTTTGAAAACAAAGGTTCCACAGAAGGAGGTTGATTGGCTTAAGATAACCAGAGCTGGGAGCGTGGCTTGGCTCCAGCCAAGATGAGCAAGGACAAAAAATGCTCTGAGGCCCCTAAATCAATAAACCCTGCCATTGGTCGAAAATCTGACTGCATCTGCACTAGAAGTGCACAACCTGACATGCCCGGGTGCCTGCCGAGCCTAGGTTTATCATTTGAGCCTGCACATCCCTGAAGTCGTGATCCCAGGGCCGACTGAGCCACAACACAGGCTGCAAGCTCCAGAGCCAGCCGGTGGGAGCAGAGGAGCCGAGGACACTGCCAGGGTGAGGCAGATGGGCAGGGCTGGATGTGGAGCCCCTGCAGCCATGGGGACCTGCTGCTGACTGCCTGCATCATCACTGCTGATCCCCCAGTGGGGGAGAGCCTGTGGGCCCGCATCTGACCCTGTGTGAACTGGCCCGTGCTTGCAGTTGACCGCAGAGGTCTGAGGCTCGTGGCAACAGTCAGTGCCAGTGAAGGAAGGAGGCGCGACTGGGAACTGTGGGGTTCCGGCAGTGAGAGGCTGCTCTGTTGTTGCCAGTGTGCTCCCCTGGAAGAGGGAGCACCAAGCACTTGCAGCTGAAGAGACGCTGCACAGAGGAATGAGGAGCATAAAGAGCGAGCGAGACTCCCCTACAGAAACCCCTCAACAGCGCCCAGAGGCTGGTGGAACCCAGGGGAAACACGTTTGCGGCCTGGTTCTGTGCTGCATATGTTCCGCCTTAATGGTTAAACCCAAGGAACAAATGCAAACACAGTTCAACAAGATGGATATGTATGCTGTGACCAGGCAACCTATGGAAACTGAGGGGCCGGGGCCCAGAACACCGAGGGTGGGGGAGCCCTCCCTGAGTGCTATTATGGCTGCAATCCGTGACCTAAAGAGCTCCCTTGAACCTAAACTAGATGCTGTGACGGTGGACGTCAATCTATTGAGGGTGATTTTTAAAAGATGTTGAAGAAAGTCACAGCAGCTGAATCACACATCCACATGTTACAGTCCACCTCAAAGACGCTGGAGGAACAAGTTAAATATAACAGAAAACAACACACAATTATGGCAGCCAAACTAGAAGATCAGGAAGGCATGGTGCGAAGAAATAACATTAGAGTGGTTGGGGTCCCAGAAGGGGTGGAGGGACTCAGTGCGGACCTTTTCCTTAAAGGCATCCTCTGCCCCAAATGCCTCTCGAAATTATTCTTCATAGAAAGGGCACATAGGGCAAGGATACCACCACTGAAGCCGGGGGCCCCTCTGAGGACAATCTTAGCCAGGGTTTTCAATCACCAAGATCAAGATGCTATCCTACAAGCAGCTCACTCACACAGAGATCTGTCCTCTGAAAATGCTACCATACTTTTTTCCCCAGATTTTACATTGTAGGTGCAACACCAGGGCAGCAGCTTTGACAAAGTCAAGAAGATACTACATGCAAAAGAACTTAAATACATGATGCTCTTTCCGGCAAGGCTGAGGGTGGTGGCGGAGGGCAAATCATGGTATATCACCACACCAGCAGAGGCATGGATTTGAGTTGAGGGCTGGCGCACCCCTGGACGGTGCTCCTCCTGAGAGGAGAGAAGAGGACACTCTGTGAGCCACCAAGAGGGTGACCCCCCCAGTGCAAACTCAGGAACAATTCGCAGAAGAGACTGCGGCTGAGACCTGATTACTGAAAATAATGGCCATGCAAGAGGCGATCCACCCCTCCTCCTCAGATGGCTCGAACTGGCTACTGTGGGCTTGATATATGGCTAGGGGATGCAGCAGTTGGGGAACGGCACTGGGGCTCCCTGGGTATATGAGTACAAATTGGGATGTGTGACCCAGTGCCCTCCATGGGTAGGGAGCGGTTGTCACGGTTTCGGGCGGGTCTGATCAGGACTCTGGTTGGGACACCTCTTGAGGTCACCGAATTTCCTAAAGAGGTAGTATACTGGGGAAGAAGAGCAGCTAAAGGCATACACGGAAAGGACAGCTATGGACAGACACAGGAAACAGGAAAGTAAAAGCGGAGCAACCCTTGTGTGAACAAATAGGAAACGGATTACTAGTGGACAAACACGTTGGGGTTGTACACAGAGTAAGGCGCAGAGCGTCCCCCAGTGACAGGGAATCTCAATGCCTCTGTGCAGTTTGCTCTTACAGATAGTCACCCTGCCAGCCCCATAGAAAGGAGGCAGCAGAAGTGATTCTGGGGGTCATTCCGTCCCTGGCGGTCAAAGACCGCCAGGGCCGCGAATGACGGAAGCACCGCCAACAGGCTGGTGGTGCTTCCCTGCCCATTCTGACCGCCGCGGTCAGAAAACCGGGTCCGGCGGTTTCCCGACGGATTACCCCCAGCTGGGCGAATCCACCATGGCGGCGCTGCAAGCAGCGCCGCCATGGGGATTCTGACCCCCTTACCGCCAGCCTGTTTCTGGCAGTTTACACCGCCAGGAAGAGGCTGGCGGTAACGGGTGTCTAGGGGCCCCTGGGGGCCCCTGCACTGCCCATGCCACTGGCATGGGCAGTGCAGGGGCCCCCTAACAGGGCCCCAGCCTGCTTTTCACTGTCTGCCTAGCAGACAGTGAAAAGCGCGACGGGTGCAAGTGCCCCCGTCGCACACCTGCAACACCGCCGGCTCCATTCGGAGCCGGCTTCAGTGTTGCAGGCCCCCTTCCCGCTGGCCCGGCGGGCGCTAACAATGTTAGCGCCCGCCGGCCCAGCGGGAAGGTTGGAATGGCTGCAGTGGTCTTTTGACCGCGGAGCGGCCAAATGGCGGTTCCCGCCAGGCGGGCGGCGACCGCCGCCCGCCGGGGTCAGAATGACCCCCTCTATCTCTGGACCCTAGAGCACAAACAGGGATAGTACTTACATACACAGGACACGCTCTTGTGGGTCCAGCTGGAAACACAGTGGCGATTCCTGAGAAAACAGCAATAGCACACTGTCACTGTTAGGCACGAAAGACAACGTATAACACTAGACAAGGATGGGGGGTGGAATTGCCTCCTGGAAACCAGGAGCCAACCCCAGTACAAAGGAGGACACTTATACACTGGTGAAGACTGATAGAACACTCACCAGACACAAAGAACCAAGAAGAAACAGAAACAGAAGGGAACAAACAAAGAGGCAGAGGCAAGAACTGGGAACAGGCTCAGGCTGAAGTAAAGGCAGGACTAGGACTTGAAAACAGGGTGCAAACTTCTGGCTGGAACAAACAGAGATAGGACTGGGAAACTGAGAGCAGGCTCTGGCTGGAACAGGCAAGGACAGGACTGGAATACAGGGAGTAAGAATGAGTAGTAAACAGGACTGGGAAACAGAGAGTAGGTTCAGGCTGAAACAAGGCAGGAGCTGGGCAGAGAAACAGGGAGCAGGCTCTGGAAGAAACAAACAGGTACAAGGCTAAGAGATAGGGGGCAGACTTTGGCTGGAACAATCAGGAGCAGGGCAGAGAAACAGGAAACAGGATCAAGCTGGAACAGCACAGGAACAAAACTGGAACACCATCTGACAAGGGGTCTGTAACACAAAGGAATCGAACTCCAATGCACAACAGGGATTTTGAGGAAATGGCTGCTTATAAGCAGTTCCAAGCTGGGCTGCACAGGAGAGGTCTCAGGTGTGTGTAGTTTCAGACACTTGCAAGTCCTGGAGGAGAGGATCCAGTGAAAAGGAGCAACTGGACTTCTCCCATAGAAAACAATGGGAAACAGAATCCGGGCTTTCCTGACTACCAAGCTGTGCATTATGGGATTTGCAGTCCCAGGAAGCAAATGTAGTACTACACAAGTGTACCATAGAGAAAAGAGAAACAAACAGGAGTCAGCAAGGGACTCTAGATAAGTGTTTAAGGTGATTCCCAGGTTTCCGACAGTCCCCTTACAGCACCCTCTAGAAATGGGACGACAGAGTCGTAACAGCGGTAGCACTCAACAATGCTTCATATACTGCAGATACAAGGAAATGAGATATGTGCTATGGGGTTAGACACACAGAGCACAACACCTTGGTTGTTGGGCAGAACTGGCTAACCCTTAACTGACTTTATGTTAATTGGGCGACAGGTGCTGTGCAATTTGGGGGGTGGGCTTTTTGAAGCTTAACATGCAGGGTAGCAGGGTGGGGGGATTTTTGTGGGGACTAGAGTTTTACTATGCTTTGATGATTTGATATATTTTATTATGCTTCTGCCCAGTGACATTGTATCTCATAGGGAGGGGACTTAGGATGCTTAGGGGGGGGGCTGACACTCTTGCATTACCACAGACTAGACGGAAAGCTACAGTATGCAACACCTCATGGTCCCCCATACTGACTCAGCTTTAAAAGTCATGACAGGGAAAGTTAATGGCCTAGGCAACAAAATTAAGTGCACCATTGTCTTACAGTATATCATGTTGACACGCCGCAGACTTTGTCCACCTCCAGGAGACCCACTAGAAAGGAAATCAATATAAGGCACTTGATCTAATGGGATACTCCCTGCTGGCACATGCAAGTTCACCTCCAATTCTATGGGCACAAGGACTCTAATAAAATCATCGGTACCTTACATACCACACTGAACATTGCACGATCTACTTGGTAAGTTTGTGGCGCAGTCCGGTGCCTGGGAAGGCCAAACACTTAACCTTTGCTTGGTCTATGTACTGCATCCGTTTGCAAGCAGAGACTTTTCAGCTCTTGGTGAGTTACTGCTTGAACTGCCCCAGGCACCCTAATACTTGAGGAGGATATGCATGCCACCATGGACCTGAAGAGGGACAGGATGTACAACACCCTGGGAGGGGGGGTGTTAAATGAGGCTCAACTGCATGGGGCTTTTGCAGAGGCCATGGGGCTAGTGTACTTGTGGTGGGAACACAGCCCGTCTGCGAGGCAGCATACATACTTCTCGGCGATGCATGGTAGTTTCTCCCATTTAGACTACATATTTACCCACCACATGCATGCTGGTAAATTTCTGACTGCAACACGCCTGGCATGAGGTATCTCTGACCACTCCCCAGTAGAAGTATCACTCTTGGGTCCAACCAGGGATGCAACGCTGCACCCTAGTATAGCTCCCTGGCACTTTAAAGACTGAAACCCCCATGATAAAATATGAGAATGAACAATCCAATACTTTCAGGAAAATGAAGGGACAGTTGCCTCATCTTGTACCTTATGAGAGGCCTTTAAGGTGATGCTCCGTGATTATACCCAGGCCCTGATAGGAAGGATGAAAAGGGAATGACTTCTCCAAAGCGAGATTCTTGAAAAATAAATCATTGTACTAGATTTGCAAGTAGAACGGGGGCACTCGATCCTGGCCAGTGTCACAAGTTCCGGCTCCAACAGCAGGAACTAAGACATTTAGCAGAGGACAAAGCGCACGCACTAGCTACACAACTGTGTCTCTATGACGTTGGCAAAAAAGCTTTTCCCCATCTAGTATAGATCCTCCAAAATACCCCTACAAGGTGCCACACAAATTCTTTCATGGGGTCAACAGTGAGTTACGTAAACATTTGTGGGATAGAGTAGTTTGCATAGCTCCCTCCTTAAGTTCCAAAAAGGGGTGTTTGAGGGACTGGTAGTCCCTAACAAGAGCACCTATTATTGGGTGGCTCAGCTGACTACTGTATGATTACTGATTGGCTGTTTGCAGATATGGAAGACCTGGCCTATCAAGTCGACAGAGAGGATATGAGAAGCTGTGGCTGCACATCAATTCACTATATTAGGAAAAGAGAGGGTCAAATACTGATGCAAACACAATCAGTGGTTCAACACGGAGAGTGGCCACCAAATTTTTGGGATAGAAGGTCAAGCTTACAAATATGACCCCACTTTGGGATAGCGACCAGCTGAGGGAAGTCGGGAATCTACAGGGTTTTTGCGAATGGGAACTGATAGTTATCAAGCAGCTTGGGGATATTTTGAGAGGAGGAACATAATAGACCTTTTAGGACCTGGAGAGGGACTATGAGATGGGAAAATCAGAGAGGTATAAGCATTTACAGTTAAGACATGTTTTGGGGTACCATGTGGCAGAGTAAGAGCAAGTACCGAAGTCGTCCCCTTTGGAGGTTCGGCTTCTTTTAGATCCAATGCCAGGCACAGCCATTTCCCTGACATACAGGAAATTAATGAACAATTCCCATGACCCCCTGTGGTCATTGAGGGAGGCCTGGGAGGGCAACATAGGACTTACAGAAGATGATGATTGGGTAGAGACCGTCCAGAGTCACAGAGGGATTACAATTCAGGCTTGTTTACTATTAAAACAGCTCAGAGTACTTCATAGGTTATTCTATTCTCGATCGCTTCTACAATGTCTAGGATGCTGTGAATCCAATAAATGCATCAGAGGATGTCACATTGTGGGGTCATTCTTTCATGTCCTCTGGGACTGCCCCAAAATCCAGCAGGAACGAGGTGGTGCAGATTATGGCCCGGGTTACATTTCTTACCATACCACTAGAAGCCAGATGGCTTCTACTGCATATAGCAGGGGAGGAAGCATGACCCAGATATCAGAAGATATGGTTGATGCTAGTGGCCGGGGTAGCTAAAAGGAACATCGTGAAGGCATGGGGAGTGAGCTGACCCCTGAGGGTCCAAGATTGGGAGAATTATTTGGATTGGTGTCAGCAAGTGGAACAGGTGATATATCAAAGTCGGGGCTGTCCCAAAAACATGAGAAAGTGTGGAATCGGTGAAACACTTACAGGAACGTATAATCTATAATTGCTGGGAAGCTATGGAGTTTTACTGACTATCGGTGGGCTTGGTATAGATTGTAGTTGTTTTGGACTAGAAATGCAATTGTGCAATTTGTATTGTTGGTCAATATTGTTCGCAATCGTGATGACATTGTGCTTTTCCTCTGAGATGCTTCAACATATTTGTCTAAGAGTATATCAGTCTCTGTACACTGAGTTACTGTTAAACAAAAAGATTTAGAAAAAAAAGATAACCAGGACTACCCTAGAGCCTACGGAGTCTGTGCATGCTAATTATGAGAGGATTATGTAAGTTTCCAGCAGCACACAGGTGTTCCAAATGCAGAAAGAAAGAACCTTAGCAGTTTCTTATCACAGCTTGTTCTTGGTTTGGACCCGGAAATTAGTGCCCATATACCACAGATTGTGATTTGTTGGCAATGTACGTCTCTTTATGAAATTTTAAGATATGTGTAGTATTGCAGTGATGATCTGGAGGCAAAACAGAAAAATATTAAGGAGAGATACTTTTGGCACAGACTAGATTGACACAGAAAGGATGTCAGAATGGCCCATATGTGACAAACTCAGGATATGGCTCTCATCCTGGTCCAGAAATGTAGGGAGTCCGTTATCAAGGTGGTGGTGCGATGAAGCAGACAAGAAACTTTGGTGCATATTTATACTTGGCTAGCACTCCAGGAGATAGTAATGTGGGGCTTCCGTAGCCCACTTGATGGCAAGACATTCCTTCTCTATTGTGGAATAATGCAACTCCCTTGGAAACAACTTATGACATGACAAAAGTCTTTTGGAAGTCAAGGCAAATGAGAATAGGAGACTTGCATATCATATCCTTTAATTGTTGAAAACTAAGATCCTGAACGGTGGACCATGGTATCGCTTTCGCCGGATATTAGTCACTAGGTCAGTAAGTGGGCTTGCAGTGTCTGAAAATCAAGGGAAGGAACATCAATAGTAGCCCACTAGTCCTAGGAAGGAACAAACCTCCTTATTAGTTGTGGGTTTTGGGATCTTTTGAAAGGCCTCTATCTTGCTCTATTTGTGGTTAGATTACTTCTGAACGGATAGTGAAGCCTAGATACAGAATTTAGTCTTTGGCAAATGAGGTTTCTTTTGGATTTAGGGTGAGCCTCGCTTGGTGTAATGTTTTTAGGACCTGTTCTAGGTGTTGTAGATGAGTCACTAAGGTCGGACTATGATATTGTCCAAGTATGCTGCAGCATACTCCTGATGAGCTTGTAGCAAAATGTCCATAAGTCTTTGGAAGGTAGCAAGGCCCCCATGAAGACCAAAAGACAATACTTGAAATTGATAGAGACCAGACGGCGTTGCAAAAGCTGTCCTTTCCCAGACCTCTGGGGCTAGAGGAATTTGCAAATAAACCTCAGTTAAATCAATCATGGACATAAACCTTGCTTCTACCAGTCTCTCTACTAGTTCATCCACTCGTGGCTTGGGGTAAGTATCAAACATAAAAACAAGAGGTTCTCTTAAGGGCCCCAAACTAGTCATTAGGGTCAGAATTCCCATCCTCTAACTGAGAAAAAGAAGAGATGGTCCCCTGGCAGGAGGACTTCAGGAAAGGCACCCCCCAGTGTTATGAGTGTTAACAGGAAGGGCACTTCAAGGGGGATGCTGAGTGTCCCATGTGGGCACAGCCCCTCACCGGTGGGCAGTCTCTGAGGCTGGCTAGAGTAGCACTTGGGGAGAAGAATGTGTCAGATAGTGTTGGATACAGAGTAGAAGTTACCCTACTGTCCCTGGATGACAGAGAGATGATGCAAAGGATCCTCATGCCACACAATGTTAAGAAATATAGGCAGCGGGTCACCAAAAGGTGGAGGCTCTGAGAGGATACTGGAGATTATGATAATCATTAGATGTCATCTGGTGTCCTCAGAGCAGGTAGTCCATAATGTATTTCACCAAGTTGTTGCATCTGACAAACGTGAGAGTCACTATCTAGTGGCTCTGGTTCCCTTTGAATTGGGGAGGGGTTCCTTGAGGGTAGCTGTGAGTCTGTCCATGCCTGTGGATTGTCTGCTTGGCAATGACCTGGAGCATACCGCCTGGAAGGAGGTGGAGCTCAGGTCTGACTTGGAGATGTCAGGGTTACCCGTGTAGGTGTGCCTGACCGCAAGATGCAAGGCAGCCCGAGAGAGCAGTCAAGAGGACCTGAAGCCTGGAAGAATGGGTTACCAAAAGAGTATCCTGTTCTTCCAAGAAAAAGGGGAGGGCAAAAAAACAGAAGAAGCTGTCAGTCAGAATAGTGGGAAGCTGATCAGCCTGATCAGAAGCAAAGGCCCTCCCACACCATGATGGGTGTCATATTTCATCATTGGGTGACTCCTCATCAGGCCGGTGCTGCAATGCCCAATGGGCCCTCAGGAGGGGGACTTTTTGCCAGAGATCGTCAATAAAAAAAAGATGTGATGATGGATGCAAGTAAGGGGGTTATATGTGTAGGGTGGTGAGATCAGTGTGTTAAAAATGTCTAAGGGGTACACAATGTAATTTAATATGATGGTCCCCTTGACATGAGTAAAAACAGAGAGTGGTTGTGCTAGGAAACAATGAACCTAACAGCTCATAAGATGCGAATCATGGTCAACATATTTCTTGACTTCTGTGGTCCAACCAGATCTTAGGCAATTTGGCAGGACCAGGAATGTGACACCTAACCTACACCTGATTGGGAAGCAAGATGTATGTGAGTGTTTGTACCCAATGTAATTGAATTGTGGCAACTATACATACTGCGGTACAGGATGGCAGTGAAATCTGACCTAATTATAGTCATGTTTGAGCCCCTTAGGTTTGGGCAGAGGACTGCGCTATGCTGCACGAAAATATGGTCCGGCGCATTGAATTGCTTGTGAGCTACCCGTCTCTATTGGCCTGGAGGTCTGGAAGAATGGGGCAGGAGCCTACCAAGAAGAGGAAGGGCAGGGAGTGCAGGAAACCTGCTCCTAAAACTCCCACGATCCAGGAGGAGGCTGATGCTGAAGAGGATGCCCCAGAGCCTACAGAGGAGGTTGTGGGAGGAGTTCTGATGAGCGCAGAGAGAAAGCACTCTTGTGGCCCTATGGCAGCAGGCCGAGGCCCAGGCAGCTGGTGACACCTCTGTTGATCACCTCATTTACTAGGGGAATGGTCTCCTGTGTAGCAAGCCTAAGCTTCCTGAGCCTCGTGCACCCAGTGGGTTGGTGGTCCCCCAGTGCTATAGGGCCTTCCTACTGGATCTGGCTCATGATGTACCCCTGGCAGGTCATTTGGGGCTGAACAAGACCTTTGACAAGCTTCTTACCCACTTTCACTGGCCGAGGAAGGTTTCAAATGAATTCAACAGGTCTTGTCCTACCTGCTAGGCAAGTGGCTAGTCAGGAGAGCCTCTGCAACTTTTCCTGTCATTGGCACCCCTTTTGAAAGGTTAAGCATTGACATGGTTGGATTTCTGGACCCCTAGAAATCCATGGGCAACGCATTCATCCTGGTCTTGGTGGACCACGCCACCCAATACACTGAGGCAATATATCTGAGAACTGTGACTGCGCCCGGGGTGGCCAGGGCACTGATGGGGAGCTTTACCTGTGTGGGATTCCCCAGGGAGGTGGTGTCAGATCGGGGTACCAACTTCATGCCAGGGTAGATGAAGGCCATGTGGAAGGTGTGTGGAGTAACCTGCAAATTCTCCACTCCCTACCATTCGTAAACAAATGGGCTTGTTGAATCTTTCAACAAGACCATTAAGGGCACGATAATGGGTCTGTCAGAACCCATGAGGAAGAAGTGGGAAGACATCCTACCATGCCTTTTGCTTGCTTACCGGGAGGTTCGAGAGAAGGGGTTTGGCTTTAGCCCCTTTAAACTTCTGTATGGGCAACCTGTATGAGGACATCTCAGTTTGGTGAAGGCAGGCTGGAAGCAAGCTCCCAGGAAAACCCTCCAAGGATGTGGTCAGCTACATGCTGGCACTCTGCAACCAGACAGAACGCTTCCGGAAACTCACCCAAGAGAATTTGGAAGCCAGCCAGGAGGACATGAAAAAGTGGTACAACCAGAATGCCACTCTGGTTGAGTTTCAGGCTGGTCAAAAAGTGTGGGTTATAAAGCCTGTGGAGCCCAGAGCCCTGCAAGACCACTGGTCTGGACCTTATGAGGTGAAGGAGAGCAACAGTGATGTCACATACCCGGTCGTGGAGGGTCTCAGCCTCTCCTTCTCCCTGACCCTAGACCAACAGAGAGACTGCCGCGCAGTGCTTGGGCGGTTTGTCTCTTTATTCTCCCTTACCCCAGGACTTGCTACATTGTGTACACATGATATCCATACTGGAGGCAGCATGCCTAGGTTGTCTGTCGAGGGTGCGAGCCAGTATTAAGCAGGAGGTTTCCAAGATGCTGGTGTTAACAGTTATTGAGCCTTCAAACAGCCCTTGGTCTATCCCAGTGGTATTGGTCCCTAAGGCTGCCCCTCGAGGTGTCACACCCAAATTTAGATTCTCTGTGGACTACCGTTGAGCTCAATGTGGTCACCAAGACTGATGCAGACCCACTTCCCCCAAGCTGATGAGCTCATAAATGGGCTGGAGCTGTCAAGTTCCTCAGCATGTTTGACTTAATGCCTGGGTACTTACAGATTGGCCTGACTAAGGGCGCTAAAGAGAGGTCTGCATTCTCTACCATAGAAGGACACTTCCAGTTCTGGGTATTGCCATTTGGGTTGACGAATGCCCCTGCCACCTTCTAGAGGTTGGTAAATCAAGTCCTAGCTGCAGTGGAGAACTTCAGTGCAGCCTACTTAGTTGCCATTGTGGTCTTTAGTTCTAGCTGAGAGGACCACCTGTGTCACCTCAACGAAGTGCCTCAAGCTCTGCAGAGTACAGGCCAGTAAGTGCCAGATAGGGCAGGATTCAGTGTTCTACCTGGGTCTCCACAATATGATTATTCCACTTTATGTGCTACATACTGCTACGTGCTGCTGCAGCAGGGAGGAGGTCATAGGAGGAGAGCGCAGAGGATCGTGGAGGACAACACGGATGCGGCTTTCTACCTCACGGCCCTTTGGGACTTATCAAGCTGTGGAGTTTTTGCCCGAATCTAGACATCCCGACCCGGTCCTCCCTTACTCACCCGAAATGGTCTGAAAGGGTTCTGAGGCTTTGTGGTTTCATTGACCAGGTTGTGTCGTGGCTGGTGAGGCTTCGGGCCTCAGTGGCATAGGAGCAGGGCTGTTGTTAAGCACACTATCAGCTGTTGTGGTTGCACGGCAGCCGTTGCAGCAGTGTACCTGCTCTTTGAAAGGCAGCCGGCCCCGGTAGAGGTGTGAAGATCCCTGATACCGGTCACTGACACATTTTTCCACAGATATTTTATACTTTTGCCCTCGAGAGACTCAAATCATTCTGCCCACTTGTTGATATAGCGTGCTTGTGCCCCTCCCTTGTATTACGTTGAAGACCCCTCTGCAGGGGAGATGAGGCGGCGCTGATGAAGTGCTGGTGATTAAAGGAAGAGATTAAAGGAAAGGGAAGAGAGTCATCACAGCCCTCAGAGGCTATTACAATTGCCGAGCAATCTAGGGATTCATCGGAAGACTGGCTTGGCTTGCGAGAGTTTTTCAGTCTGAGACTATGGGCACTGAGCATGTGCAAGTGGTAAGTGCATGGCGGTCTCTATCCAGTTGATCCTTTTTCAGCACCAGAGTCAGCCCCTAGTCCTCAGTTTACTTCAATATAGAACTTTCGGCGTGTAGCTCCCAGCCTCCGGTTGCTAGCTGTTTGACTCAGTCTACCCCTTGGGCTAGCAGGGGTGCTAAAAGGAGCTAGCAGGGGGCCATAAGAGACCAACGGTAGTCAAATACAGCACAGAATACAGCACAGTGGGAAATGCACAAAAAGGAGCACTGAAGTGAGAAACAAAGTGAGAAACTAATAAAAAAAATACATTACTCACAAAACAGATAGCACCAAAGATGTGTTGAAGTGAGAACTAACAAGAAGGATAAACCTAGGTCACCAAGTGGGAGGAAGCAAAGTGCAGCCCATAAAGGCCAAAATTAAAACCATCCTTACTTTGGAACCCCCAAGACACAGACAGAGGTAAGGGCCTTCTTAGGACTCACCGGTTACTACAGAAGATTCATCAAAGGATCCAGCACCACAGTTGCACGCTAGACAGAGCTGACTTCTAAGAAGCAGCCAAATCAGGTGATCTGGACAGAGGCATGCTAGAAAGCTTTTGACACCAGTTAGAAGGCCATGTGCACAATCCATGTTCAAGGCCCCTTACTTCTCTCAAAAATTCACTGTGCAGAACGACACCTCAGAGCATGGCATAGGGGCTGTGCTCTCACAGCTAAACTAAGAGGGCTTGGATCAACCTGTAGTTTTCATCAGTAGGAGGATAATTCAATTCCCAGAGGTGTAATGCAATAGATAGGGAAGCCTTTGCCTTTGCTGTGGTCTGGAAACTGAAGAAGGTGAGACCATACCTGTTTGGTACTCACTTCCATGTTCTGACAGACCACAGGCCCCTCAGAAGGTTAATGCAGATGAAGGGTAAGAATCCCAAACTGTGGAGGTTGTCCATCTCCCTACAGGGAATGGACTTTAAGGTGGAACACCATCCTGGAACAGACCATGTCAGTGCTGATGGTCTCTCTGGGTTTTTCAGCCTTAGTGAGGAGAACTCCCAACGGGCTGAGTAGTAGTAGTAGTAAAAGGCATTAAAAGCACACTATAAAAACAAATACTCATTCTTAGCGGCAAGTAAAAGAGCAAACAGTAATCACAATGTCCAGGTTCCACAGCTTGCATTATTAAAGGGGGTTAGTGACATGGATCAGTTAGCAATTGGATAAAGTGCATAATGATAAAGCATAGAGTACAATCAACAGTAAAATAGACATTGGATATTGACAAGCTAATAAAGTGCATAAAGAAAAATAAACAATAAGGTACTCAGACAAAGCTGATAATGTGCATGAAAGAGATATGCATTGGGGACATTCCTTTTACATCATGTTTGGCAAATAAGGAGCTTCTAGATGATCTAATGGGAAATGTTTTTTACTGAGAGTTCTGTGTCTCGGATGCAAGGAATCTGGAACGTAAAAACCTGGCTGCAAGCACGTATTTGCTGATTGTGAAAACTGTGATCTTAGAAGGATAGGAAATGAAAATCCTGTCAAGAATCTGTCTAGGCTCAGCTAAAGGCACAAGGATTGAATCTATTTGTGCCTAAGGCCAGAATAATACGAACAAAAAAACATAAATGGTTAATATCCTTTAGTCTGTACCCACACAATTTGCATTCTGACATTGGAAGTGAACCTGAAGACCAGTTGCTGGTAGAATGCCAAAGCGGAATTTTGATATATAAGCTTTTTGCAAGTGAACGAGTGATCTCATCGAGAAAAGCCTCAAACGTAGGGTATGGTTTATGGGACAAGATGTGGATGGATTAAGATCCCAAACTAGAGGATTGGTGCCACTGGCCCACTATGAAGTTCCAAAAGGTTTTTTTTATGATAGCCTTGGAGTTTAAGTGAATAAACTCAGGAGAAGTATTAAATGACTGGAGACCAAATTTTGTGAACCATTCATTAAGGTGCCTGAGCCACTTAGGGGGTCATTACAACCCTAGCGGTCATTGACCGCCAGGGCTGTTTTGGAGGAAGCACCGCCAACAGGCTGGCGGTGCTTCCAGGGGGATTACAACCGCGGTGGAAGCGCCGCAGTCGCACCGCCGGGACCGGCGGTTTCCCGCCACTTTTGTCCCGGCGGATTTAATCCTCCAGGGCAGCGCTGCTTGCAGCGCTGCCCAGGGGATTACGAGTCACCCTCCCGCCAGCCTTTTCATGGCGGTTTGAACCGCCGTGAAAAGGCTGGCGGAAAGGGGAGTCACCGGGCCCCTGGGGGCCCCTGCTCTGCCCATGCTACTGGCATGGGCAGTGAAAAGCGCGACGGTTGCAACTGCACCCGTCGCACAGCCGCAACACCGCCGGCTCCATTTGGAGCCGGCTCCCGTGTTGCAGCCGAGATCCCCGCTGGGCCGGCGGGCGGAAACCAGGTTTCTGCCCGCTGGCCCAGCGTGGATCTCATAATAGACCCCGCGGGAGTGCGGCCTCATTGGCGGGCGCCCGGCGGTTCAACCTTGGCGGGCGGCCTCAGCTGTCCACCAAGGTTGTAATGAGGGCCTTAATTTTGTTATCTGAGTCTAAGTTCTTAGGGCCTGATTTAGAACTCAGCATATGGATTACTCTGTCACAACGGTGATGGATATCCTGTACACCAAAATCGAAATCCCATACGATAGAATGGGATTTAGATTTTGGTGGATGGGATATCTGTCACCATTGTGACGGAGTAACTCATCCACCGAGTTCTAAATCAGTCCCTCAATTTCTAAGAGGTCCCTTCGATATAGATCTAGGTCACGGCTGGACCAAAGTGTAAACCAGTATAAGAGGGGGTCCCAAAGTGGCAAGATGTTCAATGCCTTTATCGGCAGTATCTATAATTATAGGTATAGAAGGGGCAGACTGGGGCAATTTAAACAGTGCAAATCCTGCCAGATAGATTAATCCTATTTACATTGTTTTTCTTTAAGGATCTGCTTGAAGGATTTATGTGCAATATGATTGCAGCTACTTTACGATCTTTGATCTTCCTCAAGAGTCGGTTCTTAGACCTATGACAATCTTGATCATACCAAGTTGTAGTTTTGATTGGTTTATTGAGATGTTGTTTACAAGGCCTTAGAAACAGGTCTTTGAGTGACTGGAAAAAAAGATGAATGGCTATCTAGTATCAATTTATTAGGACAGGTACAATCTTCCACATTAGCCTTTTTAGCCAGAAAAAGAATGTAAATTTTGGCCAGCAGATCAGGATTATTTGCTATAGATGGACACTTGAGGGCCCTCCTCTTATTAGTAAAAGATGGCAAGAATTGGTGCTGCATTTTTGGAGCGGATAGATCGTAAAAAAGGTCGCCTGATAATATTAGTACTAAAGCATTACGATCACTATCATCTCTGTGAAGGATACTAAAATCCCGTAAGTTAGTCCAGAGTCTATTAGCAATAATACAATAATCAATGAGGGATTCCTTGATAGCCCCTTTAAGTCTAAAGGCTCTAGATTTGTTAGACTCAGATCTTCTGTTACAAGCCCTAAGACCAAAAGTAAGGGTTAAGGAAGCAAACTGTAAGGCAGCAGCCGGCTAGACTTTTAAGAAATCTGCCTTCAATGGTGGAGTACCAAGGGCTTCGTCTTCTCTTTGAGTTGAAGCTGTGAGAAGCTCTAGGGGCTCCTAGGTGGTATTAAAGTCCCCCACTAAGATCGTGAACTCAGAGGTGGGGCAGAAGAAAAGACAATTATCCATGATTACAAGAGTCGGAGACTCCTGATTATTGTGTGCCCTCTAAAAATAGATGTTCAAGATGTTAATAGAACTACCATCACTGGAGCTAAGATTTATTCCTAAGGTATCAGGAGAGGGAAAGTCCAGTCTCTTACATTGGCATCAATGAGATATCTTGAGTCAAATGAGCAGGCCACCTGAAGATCTACCTCTGTATCATGGAATTGCATTGTTGCAAAATGAAACATAACCTGGTCTATAGAGGGTAGAAACAGCCCAACATTCTTGAATCAAAATTAAGTGAAAAGAATACAAGAAGCTGTTCCAAGCAGGGTCCATAAATGTATTGATGATCCCAGCAATGTTCCATGAGAGTAAATGGGTCTCAACATTTGAGGTCAAAGAGTCATCTTATGACATTATGTGGGATGAAAGGGAAAAAGGGAATTAGACAGTGGCCTCTGGAAATCGGTTAAAGGCGCAGAGTGTTAGATAATTGAAACCTTAGGTGGAAGTAGTCAAATTAATTAAGGGAGCCACTCAGAATTAGGGAAATGTTTGCAGCAAGTGTTGGTGAATGAGTGTTCGGAATATGGTGTTCATCAGGGATTGAGTAGTTCTCCCTACTTTCAGCTCGGGGGACATGTGTTAGACCTGGCATCTTTGGTGTGGATTCCCCCTGACTTTTTGCCTTCAGACCTCCTGTTTCTGCTGACTTGGTTTTTGCTGGCCTTAGGATTCTGCACACTTTACCGCTGCTGACCAGTGCTAAAGTGCTTGTGCTCTTTCCCTAAAGTGTGATAACATTGGCTAATCCCTAATTGACATATTTAATTTACTTATAAGCCTCTTGTAGAGTGTGCTACATGTGCCAAGGGCTTTTATCTCAAATGCTAAGAGTGGGTCTGCAGCACTGATTGTGCCACCCACCTAAGTATCCCTTTAAACATGTCTCATGCCTGCCACTGCAGAGCCTGGTTGTGGAGTGTTAAACTGCCACTTCGACCTGGCAAAGTAAACTTTTTGCCAGGCCTAAGCCTTCTTCTTTAATACATATGTCACCCCTGAAGTAGGCCCTAGACAGCCCCAAGGGCAGGGTGCAGTGTATTTAAAAAGTTGGACATGAACGTTTAAGTTTCACATGCCTTAGTACTGAAAAATTCTTCAATTTGTTTTTCACTACTGCAAGGCCTATCTCTCCCGTAGGAAAACATTGGAGTTACCTAAGTACACCTTATAAGTATAATTTCCAAATGGAAAGAGATAGCCCCCCCTCCAAGTTTGGTGTCCTTCAAAATCATAATTTAAAATCCTAACTTATGCTGAAGTTGGATTTTAAATTGCAATTCTAAAAATGCCACTTTTTAGAAAGTTGGCATTTTCTCACTTTAGCCATTTGGCCCCTACTGTCTGTCTCTGATCACATGCCTGGGGTGGGGTGACAGCTGGGCTTTGTGTATCGCTCCTAGATAGTGACACACAATGGGAGCTTAGGTGTGACCTGATGGGCCATCCTGGACTTTTTGCGAGGGTGGAGCTGGGCACATCCTCACTTATACCTGAATAGGCTGTGCTGTCCACACACAAAGGGCTATCGAACCCCCTGTACTGAGTATGGAACCAGAGTAGGAAGGTCAGGTACTCTGTATACTTCAAAGGCATGTCTTTGAAGTTTCCCCCACTTCAAAGGCCCTACTGGGTATAAGTACTGGACCTCTGACAACACCACTTGAATACACTTCTGGTCCTGAAGATACTCGGCCAGGAAAAAGGACTCCTATGCTGCTGAAGGACTGCCACTCGACTGGACTGCTCTGCTGAACTTCTGATTGCTGTGCTGACCTGCTGCCTGCTGTCCTCTTGCTTGGGAGTGAGAAGGACTGGACCTGCATATCTCCAACCCAGAACCCAGAGTGACTTCAAAGGCTAGGTGGCTAGCCACCTGATCTGAAGACTCAAGGGGATAAATGTCTTTCAACCACCCTGCTTCTGCACCTGGACTCTGCCATCTGTGGATCTCCCCTGTCAAGTGGTGCCACCCCAGCCCAGGATCCTTTGAAGTGGGCCTAAGGTACTTGCTCCAGCAAAACGGACACAAGAAGAACTGACATATCGCTGGTGCTGCTTGGGTTGGAAAAGACTTAACAGAGTCACATCTTAGCACTGAGTCATCGCCTTCCGAATCGCCACTGCGCAACACTTTTCCCATAGCAAACTCCTCACATCTCCCATAGACAGCAGCATCGACAATGACGTTGAACCTCTACATTGCCACTACTGCATGGATCGGAACCAATGCATCTCCTCGACTGCACCATGCATCCTTGACACCAGTTTTCGCATCATAAGCTCTATCGACTGGATCCTCAATGTAGAACTATAAGGATCTTACCTCGCCACATCTTCTAAACAGTGCATCACCTTAGCTGCATGATGCATCTTTGTTTTGCACCCATGCAATGCTCCGCAACTAGGATTTAAGGTACTTTGGTTCAGCGGATCTAAATGGGTCCCTGTGTCTGGCCTGTGCACCATTTCAGTCAGCCTGAACTTTTGACTTTGTCCTGGTCCAGTGCAACCAGATATATCAGTTGGTGCTTCTTGCTTCTAAGCACTATTTTACAGTTTATTTTTTAAAAAATTCATGACTCAGGTTCTACTTATTGGATTTCTGTCATTTTGGTCTTGTTTTATTTATTTAATTCATTTTTATTTTTCTGACCTGGTGTGGGATTCTTTATGTGTGGTGTTTTCACTGCACAAATACTTTACACATTGCTTTCAAGTTAAGCTTGACTGCTCTGTGCCAAGCTACTAAAGGGTGAGCACAGGCTAATTTTGGGGTTTGCTTGTACCTTACCCTGATAAGGATTGGGGTTGCTGCTTGACCAGTGCTCACACCTCAATCAACCAAAAACCCAGCTTCCTCACCTGCATACAACTAGATTTGTGGAAATGCCCATTTGCAAGAGACTCTCCTATATCTTGGTGGTAGTCTGTTTCGCATTGGGTGGAAGCTTACCCATCTAGGAGAAATGACATTCTCACAGTGTCCAAATTATTGTTGAGGAAATTGATTCCCAGGTCGAGCCTACCGGTTTCTCTGAAGTCAGATCGCGGAAAACATTTAAAGAAAGTTTTGAAAATGATGTGTGTAGCTAGGCATCTAGGATTGTTGAACAAATAAACGAGACACTGAAGTCTCGGCCAGAGAACGTGTTGTCTGCTTCCCCTCAAATGGACTGATGCCTTTCTCTGGTTATGATGGGTCTCTGAATCACCTTGATCGAAGGACTGAACTCTCCCCCTGCAATTGTATTACATTTCTTCGGCTCAATGAACACACAGCTTCGTTATACACCATTTTTAAGTAAAATAAGTGATGAGCATAGATCATTTTTCTTTTCTGACATCCAGTACTTTGACTCTAAAAATGAAGAGTAAACCTGAAAGGTACATAGCATTATATCTTGAATTGTTGTCATGTGCTGTTTAGAAGCTGTTTAAATGGCGACATCCTTTTTTAAAATCTGTGCTTCATATTGATGTATATTCCACTTAGCTGATAAGGATAGCTGAAAAGAGAATGGCATTTTGATGTGACATTATTTTTCCAAAATCACAAAATTTGACCAAGCTAGGAATTAAGCATAAGAACTCTTATCACACAGCCCCACAGGCTAGGCTTCGTTTAGGGCCAGATGCACAAATATATTTTGTGATTCTAAACCCTGCGAGCCGCACATTTACAAACTTTTTTCACAAAATGTTCGTATATATTAAATCTATTTTGCAAGTCGGAAAAGCTTTTTGGACTTGCAAAATCAGTTTACTCGAAATTAGGAAGTGATGTGAAAGGAGTGTTTCCTCCTAATTGCGATACAGTATGGTCCGGCCCAATGGAATTATGCGATTGATTGGCTATGGGTTTTTTCACATAATTATACATTTGCGGCATTTGCCACATAATCCATATTCTGCTGCATAATCTGCCGCTCTTAACCAAAAGAAAATATGTTTCTAGTTTAAACGGTTCATAAATTAAAACAAAGTAAGGACGTTGCCGCACAGTGGAAGCCCTTTTACATGATTTGGCTCGTCTCCCTTCTGTTGCTTATTTCTATATTTGGATGTTCAATTGGTACTAATGGGGTTCAACCTCTGCCCAGACAGTGTTAATAAGTGTGTATATTACAAAATAATGAAGTAATACTACCACAAAATGTGGTGCATTACGCAACATAATTCGTCTTTTCTTGCTGCATAATTTTCTCAACCAGGCCGCATAATGTAACCCTCCCCTGCCACATAATTCCAGTGGCCCCGAGTATGGTATGTGTTAATGGTTTGAGACCAAAATAACAACACTTAAAAGGAGGTTGGTTCGAAAAGGGGATGTTGGTCTCTTGGGATACCTTCCCCTTTGTGAATGATGTTGGCAGCCGGTGGGGGTGGAAGTGTAGGCATTGATTGCTAAGACAGTGTTTTCCCAAATGGTAAACTTTTTTTAAGCAGCTGTTCCTCCTAGTGAACATGGGTTGGTTTAAAAAAATGGGATGTTGGTGGGCTCTCTTGCAGGCCATCATCCATCTTTGTAGCCAATAACATGGAGTTGCACATGGTGACTTGCTTGATTAATATTCATTAGGTAGGTCGCTCTGCGACCTCCTGTGACTGGAGAATTTGCAATGTGACCTATTAGTGCATAAAATGGAATGAAAAATTAAAGACTGGTCCGCAAAAGTTGATGCACAGTTTACACCCAATTCTTTGCAACCCATCCTTTAGTACACCTGAATTTTAATCTCCAGTTTTCATTTTAGTTGGTTACATCTTTGCCTGAAAGTAGGGTTGCTACCTTTTCAAGAGAAAAATATCAGCCATTTGTTGTTGCTTTAAGAGTCTGCCAAGGCATGAATGTGATACTAAATGAGTATACATCGGAACAACGCGTGCAGCAACCACGCATGCCTGAACAACGCGGTCGGAACAACGATCGTGTTGTTACCACTAATGCCTTTACCATGAATGCCTTAACAACGATTTTTTTTTGTAAAGGCATGCCTGGTAAAGGCATTCGTGGAACGGCATGCATGGCTCCAGCATGCGACCTCGCTGACACCCACCCGTGCCCCTAAAACTACTGTGACCCCCCATCCCCACCCCCACCCCACCCCTAAAACCTCAAACTATCCCAACCCCCACACCTAAAACTACCACAATCCCCAACCCCGCCCTAAAACCTAAACTACACCAACCCCCACCCCACCCCTAAATTACCGCGACCACCACTAAAACCTAAAGCTACCCCAACCCCCACCCGCCCCTAAAACTGCTGTGACCCCCCACCCTGCCCCTAAAACCTAAAAGTACCCCAATCCCCCGCCCCTAAAACCTAAAACTACCTCAAACCCCCACCCTGCTCCTAAAACTACCACGACCCCCCAATCCACCCCTAAAACCTAAAACTACCCCGACCCCTCACCCCGCCCCTAAAACTTAAAACTACCTTGACCCCCCACCACCACCCTTAAAATGTAAACTACCACAGCCCCTACCCACGCCCCTAAAGCTACCTGACCCTCCACCCCTAAAACCTAAAACTACCCTGACCCCCATCCCCCACCCCTAAAAACTAAAATCACCCCAACCCTCATCCCGCCCCTAAAACTACCGTGACCCCCTCACCCCGCCCCTAAAACTACCCCCCACCCCGGCCCCTAAAAACTAAAATTACCCCATCCCGCCATTAAAACCTAAAATTACCCCGACCCCCTGCCCCTAAAAAACGAAAACTACCCTGGACCCCCCCCCTGCTCTCAAAAACTACCCCAACCCCTGCCCCTAAAACTACCCCCTAACCCTAGCCCAGACATGCGTGGTTAAGGCAGAGGAAAACAGGGTCGTTGTTCACGAAAGCGTTGTTCTGCTTTCGTGGATAACGACCCTCGTTGTTAAGGAGTCATGGATTTGGCTGCTTCCCATACTAAATAGTACTGTAAACAAAATCGTATGTATTCATTTGTGGCATGACTTTTCAATCTTTGTTTACTTAAATTATTAGCTGTGGATCATTAACGTAGCTCTACAACACATTTAAAAGTATTTGTATTTATATTTATATTTGCTGTTTGAAGTATGTACAGATAAAGGCTAAAATTATAGCTTTAGGAGATTTTGCTTTTGTGTTTTTACTGCCAGGACATCAAATACCAGTGGCACCAGTAGAAAAACGGTCTGAATTAAGCCTGATGATTGTCTCCCGTTTTGTTCTAGATTAACACCAGTCAGCCATGGTGACACACTGTGCTACAGATACGCCTGAAAGGATAATAGCACAGAATTTAGAGCATGACGTGGATATGAACAACGACGATATGTAAGTAAATAATATTTTGACTCCAAAAAGAAGCCAGCTTTCAGGTTCTCAGACAATATTTTGTATTCAAATGTAAGTCATGGGATGTATCATTGAGTAATTTGTAAAAGAATAAATGAAGGGGCCCAAAGTGTTGTTTAGAAGCCTGCAGCTGGTGCTATCAAAGGTAGGCGTGCTGCTATGGGCTTCCGCAGAAAAGTTTTCGGGGGGGGCATAGTTTTAATTGGGGCCCCGCCCGTACTAGTGCAGGCAGTGTAACACTACGGCAGCCGTAGTGTTATGCTTCACTGTGAGCCTGCACACCATGCTGTACCTAAATCTGGGGGGGGGGGCAATCAACCCCTTTGCCCCTCCTGTGGACACCCATGAAGGCTGCATAGCCTTGATTCCAACTTATGCCTCTTTCACCCACCACCAGACACTCCCTGTCTCTATCTCACACTTCTAGACACATTTTCATTCCTGTGGTCTCCTTTTGCCGTTGTGTATCCGTCTTTCTTTTTCTCCTTTTTATTCCCTTTTGTGTTTTTCACTCTTACAATTGAATGAAAGTCTTTTGAAGAAAAATCTGTGACTGTTCCAAAAAGTGAGTGCCATTGGGCCTCACCTGCAACCACTGGCTCAAATTAAGCACTTTGCATTGTTTATTAATTCACATTCACAGCATATACTAATCTACCCTAGAGGTTATCACACATTTAATAAAATGTTGAAATGCAAAAGGCTATCCTCGGACATTGGTGTTCGAATATAACAACATTAATAGTGCATTTCATATAATGTTTGTGTTAAAGGGGCTGAGCCAGTGTCATGTACTGTGAACAGGACTTAAACCCGTAGATGCCGAGCACATTGACTGATTATACAGGTTTTTTTTTTTTGGGGGGGGGGGGGGTTAATGTTTGTTTTAAAGTACATTCTTAAACTGCATAAATTACTTGCGTGTTTCATGTGTATAACGTATCCAGATATTATTAAATAATATACATGTCAACCAAAGTGAATTTTGTGTAGTGGCAGTTTGACTCGTCATAAAGTAGGAGAAAGAACATGTACTTTGCAGATCACAGAACTGCACAGTGGGTTAACCCTTTTGTCTCAGAGATCTTTTTGTTACTTGCAAATCATAAGTTACAACCCTAATGTAGTTCAGCGACTTATGAACTGTCATCATAGAGCTGCATGGAAACTGCATATTGAAGGTTAGGATGTTATGTATTTTCCTCAATATTTCATGATCTATTCCTCATGTTCCTGGAAAGGTTTCATTTGGGTAGAAATACATTCAATGCCCAACCAGTGCATTAAAACAAATGAAATGTGTATGAGAGAGGGGCTATTGAAAGATGATGAGTATTGGTGGAGGGTTGTAGGTGAGGGGTTCAGTGCAGAAGGAGGTCATAAGGGCGGGGGGGGAGTGTTACACTGGATGCCACCAGCGCTAAAGCCAGCCATGGCAAATGACTATGTCTTGTTTGTGCATATGCATCGCTAGAGACCCCTGGCACAGAAGTCATTGTTGTTTGCAATAATCCACTGCATTGCTGACACTAGTAGAGGGACATAGGGCCAGCCTTTGGCATGGGTGTGCTGGGCCTATGCCCAGGACACCAACATTAGTGGGGGGGCACTGCGGTCTGTTACAATGAGTGATTCTGGTTCAATGAGAGAGGTAGTTACAACTGGTTTTGTCTAGAGCGCTATTTAAATAAAGCCCAGTCTTGAGTAGTGCAATTATCTTATGCTAGGGCTAAAAAGAAGTGTTAAAAAACTGCTAGGAATCCCCCTGTGGAAATGCAGCCTTCTTCCCAGGTACATTTACAGTATGATCTTTAAGACTGACAGTAATTCACATGAGATCCAATATCTACCTGTGTTTAAACTGACAGTAATGTAAGTACTACCAATTAAGTAGCATGCTGCTCTGGACGTTAGTATGGGGCAGACAGAGGTTGCAGTTGCTAACCCAGTCTTGCCTTTCGTGCCCCAACACGAGCCTTGCTACAGTGGTAGCAACAGTGTGAAAACGAGGTTTCAACAACCTTGTTTACTTTATTTATCTTCCAGCCCTTTCCATTCTCCAGCCTCACCACAGAAACAAGTAGGGAGCTATTATGGTGCTAAGGGCGTGACATATGTTCAACCCTGTGATGTCATCTGGGCCAGGCGACTTGTGATATCATGCCTGATATCCCTGACAGTTTAATGAACTGGTGTCTGCTTTTCACAACTGTAGTTTTCAGTCCCAGTAGGAATGGTGAAATGCACTTATGTAGTCACACCTTTTACAGATAGCCTTCAATAAACAAATGTAATCTGCACATATCCAATATCTAATGAACATGTGTTTGGTGGCAGTCTCTACAATTTATATAAGAAGAAAGTCCTGTCATATAGCAGGGGTGAGGGCATCATGTGAGTAATTGTCCATGCATATGTTCATGGAAATTATATTAACACAGTAGTCATTTAGTTCGGGATGTGGATCTTCAACCTCATTGTGGTACATTGTCTTATTGAAAGCATTGTATTTGCTGCCTTTCACAGAAATATCTCCATCAATTCACAGGCTTCTGTCATAAAGTAATGTGTGTCCAGATTGACCCAATGACTTTCAAATAATCAAAGAAAACATCTTCAACAACTCATACTACTCAATGTATACAGGTGTAAAGTCAAACAAAAAACTTCCAATTCCACAAGTCAAGTACATAAAATAAATAGAAAAATCAGTGAGCAAGATAAACACCCATAATTAATCCGCTCAAGATGAACGTCACCTGAAGAAAAGCCTTCAGAAACAAACACTTCAATGCAACACATGTCAATTGTTTGAAATCTAGAAAATTGTGAAAATCCCCAGGATTGGAGTAGGCGGAAAAAAGGACTTGGAGTGAGCTGAGAAGCCATTTATGCTATTTTGATAAATATTTTACTATTCTACTGTGTCATACTCTTGGGTTTGTAGTGTTTCTCTGCTGTTCACAAAATCAAATTTAGGGTGAGGATAATGTCTTTAAAGAGCTTACAAAATGGCCATGTACACCAATGCATTTTGAAGGAACACCCTTAATATAGTAACTTTGTATTCATCTCTTCAATAACCATCAAGGGAAACTGCAAGAAATAGCCTGAAATAACAGATAGGAATCAACTTGATTTTCTCTTACTGAGGCTTTGCTTCTGAGGAAGGAGACTATCCAGTGAATGCATCTTCTACCACAGACTATGAACCCATCATTTTACCTTGTTGGATGACTCTGTTTTGAAGAAGTTGCTAAGGCAGTGACAATGTTTAAAATGACAATGGGTCCACAATGATTGGTTTTATCCTGTTGACGCAGATATGCTAATTAGAAATTATTGATGAATGTTTATGTGTTTGGATTAACGAAAAATTCATAGAGAAATTAACCAGAGAGAAAATGATGTGCACGTTTGCAAATGTGCCCACCGGGAATGTCAGCCACTTATACGCAAATTGTACTAAAATAACAAAAAATGTGTGAAATAATGAAAATGTGTAAAGTAATGTATTAATGTGCCATAATGAGATGTATAACCTATATTTTGCATTATATTGTAAGAAGCTAACTTAGCCGAAGTCATGGCCTACTTGCCAGGCCTCATGCAAGAAGAGGTACCAACTGCGCTGTTTTATAGTTTTCTTCTAGCTAGATGTTTTTCCAAACTCATGTTTTCTAAATTGTTTTTGCATGAAATCCCACATGCTGATGCTAATCTGGGTTAGTTAGGTTCTTCCTGGGTGACGTTGGCAGTGACAAATGATTGACAAACTAATTGCTGAACTCTGCTATTAATGTGGATATATTCGACTTTGCTGGCTTATGCTGAAGCCTTTGAGCACATGTTTTCCCAGGTTCTGATTAGATTATGTTATTGGTGGTCGCTAATAAACTAATTCTGAGCTAATTAAATAAAGTTTGAGTTAAGCAGATGCATTAGAATTGTAATCAATAGGGAAATAAAAATTGTTAAACGCTTCATCGTGTTGTGATTATACTTGAATTATTGTTATATTCGTATATTGACTAATAATTCTCTTAGTGGTTAATGACTGATTACATTTGATTATTGATGCCACTGGTCACTAGGTGATTAATGATACTACATGCGATCCAAAAGGTTCATCGGCCTATGCGCGTCCCCTTGTAAGTTTACTTACTAAGGACTAGGCGTGTTAGCAATCCTAAGCTCCTTTACATTATCTAACCCAATTTCACTATTTGTGCTTCATTATTTTGATAATTAAGTTTACTGTGGAACAAAAAGGAAATAAGCTAACAAATCCAAGTGCATAATTGCACACAAAAATAGAAACTCAAGGTGCACAAGTAATTAACGTTTAATTTACAAAAGTGTGGCTAACATTGCTTACAGTAAAATGAGGAGTACAATAAAAATAATATTATTTTTTCATTTTAATGCAATTGTATTAACGAAATGGAGGAGGAAGATACAAACAAATTTCTTCATACTGCAAACAGTAATGCATTCTATGAATATTCAAGGATTAAGGCCGTCACTATTGGTAGCCCAGAATAATCCCCGTTATTTCCCTCCCACAGAAATACTGTTACCTTCTAAGAGAGAGAAGTCAGGATATTACAGATCATTTAGGGGAATAACATGGAAATCAGGATTACTGTGCTGATTCTCTCATGTTTTCACCACTATTCCACCTGGGGAATTGACCTGCTTGCATCAGGTAAAATCTCTAGGTAGCACAATGAAACTATGATATTCAAGCGAAACTTACAATTGTAAAGGGGTTGGTAACTCTTCCTCACACACCCATCGGAGTTATTGTACCACTCATAATAAGTGGCAGTCTATTAAACAGTGCAAAACATGATAAGATTTATTGTAAGTGTCAACATGTATGAGTAATTTACGTTAATAGATGTCAGATGGAAACACAAGCACAAAAATACATAATAATGGAAATGAGTCATGCAGACATAAGAACGTCTACTAACAGATTACCAGAGGCTCTTCTCACACTTCTTGTAGTCAATATTATTAATTGCACTGTAGTCAGTTTTGACCTCTAGGGCAAACAGTTTTCACTCCTTAGCTTTGCTCTGGACATCCCTTCATGCAGAGTCAGTTTTATATCTATTTTTGATGCATAAACGGTTCATTATAGAACAACTATGTGTTGGTGAGTAATAGAACAGAATAACATATTAATCATTCTTTATCTTTTGAATCATGACAATAAAGAGATAATCAAGTAATCTTCAACCATTTTCTAACTCTTCTTAGAGCAGATTCAAATGTGCCTAACGTTTCGTTCTCCTCATTACAATGCTATTATATACCTGAAGACAGTAGTTTTCCAACAATACAGTTTAACTTGTGTTTGGAGTGAACATTTTTTTTTGTTCTAACATTCTAGCTATGTCTATACTTGTCCTCTAAAAATATTTTAGCATCTTTACTCATTGTTCCAGTATCATTTTATCACACAGCTCTTAATTCCAGGTACTCAACAGTTTTGAAATGGGGAAACTGAGTTACTGATATATATTTATAAGAAAAACTAGAACTGTACATTTTGAGGCATTGTATCTGAACCACCTCAAGTACTTTAGATGTGGTGATTCTGATTCTCATCAAATGTGCCCAGATGGCACTCAAGGTTTACTGTAGACACAAATCCTTGACAAAATCTGAGGCATTGACACCATGTCACGGTCTGCTCTATCTCGTCAATATTTATGACTTAGGTTGCTTATTGTGGCTCACTGTGCCTGGAAATGGTGCTGCGTTTAAATAGATAAGTTTCGTTTTTTTTAACAAGTTTGTTTAAGATTTGGTAAAGATTTTGTGGACCACTGTCTACTCCTCAACAAATGTTTTTAACATTCTTATGAGTTTCCACCTCCTTTGAGACAAAAGCAAGTTTTCATGTGTTTGCATCCGGAATTGCAGTGGTAAACCATTGATAAATCTGATGACAAATCGTAATTTGGAAGTGTCAGAACCACTTTCAGAGGGCCACAAGGCAAGCAGCGGCTATTGGGCCCAACCGTAGAAGTTGAGGCCTTTTAATCCTGATGTCCTGGGACTCGACTTAATATGGATCCTGAGTTACTGGGCCAAGTACCACTTTTGCACTTGACTCTCAAGTTAGCGAGGTCCGAGCAGTCCTAGGCTGCAGCGGAGGGGAGGTGTGGATACAGGATATTCAACATGGGCGCATACATCAAAATCTGTTCAGCCAAATACTCACTTTATGAAAAAAGAGAAGTATTTTACTTTCTAACTCTACTAACACAAAGGAAAAATATGACAATCACAAATAACTGTGCAATCACACTTGAGTTCGGGGCTCTAGTGTTTGTATGGCTGTCTCACTTCCTCCTCGCGTTAACAATAGTGGTTATTCCCCACTCACTATTGATAACACCTAGAGTATGATCTGCTAGCAGTCCAAGGTTCAAGAGTCCACTTTGACTCCCAATTAAAGTAAACAGTGTTCTAATGCTGCAGTGATGCTAACAGCAAGTTCCCCCATGGCCAACAGGCCCAAAGCCAGTTTTACCTGCACCGGCTGAAGTGAAGTGTTCATAGTTTTGGAGTGTGTTTCATTCTGGGCACTCGTAGAGGATGCAGCCAAGTTCAAGTAAGGCTAAGGTGGCCGCACATGGCCTAGGCTGCAGTATTCAGAGGGTGCAGAGTTTCCCCCTGGTGATTGCGCTCCTGAAGTGAAAAGCAACTTCTGTGGCTCTTCCCATGGGGTAAGTATTCGTTTGGCTCCTGATGGGTGTTGGCTACCATAATCCTGTTCTGTGTCCCTCGTCTGGGTGTCGGAGCTCCAACAGCATCCTCGCTTCTCCAGTGGGGAAGAACAAGTCATAGTCTATAGTGCTTCTAGTGACCCCCTCTGGTAAACGGGATTACTGCAACTCACAGTCCACAGGCTTCAGCCAGATCAGCACAGTGATACCCTCCACGCCGGCCCCTCTTGGCATATGTGGGTCACCCCTTGTTAGAAATGGGGTCTCTGGTTGACAGTCAGTTTGCCCTCTGTCCAAGCGGGTCCCTCACTTTAGTCAGGATAGCGGAGTTACACTCCTAAGACAAACCCTGCTCACCCCCGTGGTAGCTTGGCACAAGCAGTCAGGCTTATTTCAAAGGCAATGTGTGAGGTATTTGTATCAACACACACAGTAATACAGTGAAAGCACTACAAAATGGACACCACATCAGTTTAGAAACATAGCCAATATTTATCTAAATCAAATAAGACCAAAATGACAAAAATCTAACATCCACAAGTAAAGTTATGAATTTTTAAAGGAAAGAGACTCTGACTCCATAGAAAACAATCGAAACATTGTTGTTACACAAACTACCTGATTTGCGACAAAATTAAAGCCGCACGGGCAAGCTTGCATCAAAAAAGTCAGCGTTGCCTCGACTCCTTACTCGCAAGTGAGGCAGTACATCATTTATTTTCCGGTCGGGTAGGCGATGCATTGTTTTTCTCTCCCGCAAAAGAGAGATGCTTCGATTTACAGACGGGGTACCTTGGATCTGCGCAGGTTCATGTTGATTTTGGCGCCCATCGATGATGCGTGCGAAATCCTGCCTCATGGTGATGGGAAAACCACGCTGCATGGGGGTTGCGTCAGTTTTAACAGCCGCAAGAGGGTGTTGCGTTGTTTCTTCAGCTGCGATGCAGGTGATGTGTTGATTTCCCAGCTGCGATGAAGGTGGTGCACCAATTTCAGCCACGAGGCAGGTCACGTAAAGTTTTTACAGCCGCGTTGCAGGTGCGTCATCAAACTTTTACCCGCACGGCTTCCTGTGCGTGGATTTCAGTCCTTGTTTTACCAGCTTCACCTTTCAAGGGCCCAGGGAGTGGATAGGGCACCACTTGGCAGTGCAAGAGTCTCAGCAGAGAGTCCAGGTGCTGGCAGAGGAAGTCTTTGATTGATCTGAGACTTCAAAACAGGAGGCAAGCTCAGTCCAAGCACTTGGAGATACTTCAAAATCAGGATATACCACAAAGTGCAGTCTTTGTCCTCTTTCAGGCAGACACAGCAACTGCAGACCAACCCAGCAAAGCACAGGCAAAGGGGCAGTACTCCTTTTCCAGCTCTTCAGCTCTTCTCCTTGGCAGAGGTTCCTCTTGGTTCCAAAAGTATTCTAAAAATCTGGGGGTTTGGGCCCACTACGTATACCCCTTTCTTCCTTTGAAGTAGGCAAACTTCAAAGGAAAGTCTCTGTTGTTCACAAGATCCTGCCTTGCCCAGGCCTGGTCCAGACACACACCATGGGTTTGGAGACTGCATTGTGTGAGGGCAGGCACAGCCCTTTCAGGTCTAAGTGACCACTCCTCCCTCCACTGTAGCCAAGATGGGCCATCAGGATATGCAAGCTACACCCCAGCTTCCTTTGTGTCACTGTCTAGTGGAGATTCACAAACAGCCCAACTGTCAGTCTGACCCAGACAGGTAATACACAAGCAGGCAGAGTCACAGAATGGTTTAAGCAAGAAAAATGCCCACATTTTGAAAGTGAACACACTGAGGGGATATACAGTATCCCCCTAGTAACTGGGTACAGACAAAGTCTCACTGAAAAAGGCTCTTAGAGGAATTGTTTAGATATAGTTTGTTTACATATGATCCAGTCTTCAATTAATGAATAAGACAACTTCATACATTTAAAATCCAATATATTACTCAATAGGATTCAGGAAGTTGAAAAAATGTATAACACATCCAACAAATGTACATCTCATAAACAACAACACTGTATGTAACCCCCCTAGATCACAAGATTTAATCACAACAGAAGATCCAGGAAGGGGTTATAACCCTCCTCTTGGCACAGTCCTGCACAATAATTGCCTGGTTTTTAGTCCCAGTTCAAGCAATATCATGGACTTTCAATTCAGCTTGTCAAATGAGAAGGTAATGTTGACGTTTCGGCCTGTGGTGGCAGTCAGAGGTCCGTCAGACCATCATCAGGACTCAGTGTTGTAAAATAATACAACAGGTTGCAAAAATAGACTCTGTAGAAACACACAAGGGGACTTCAACCTTCTTAATATGGGACCGCTAGAGTCTGTCTCCATCCGCATCCGCTCAACGCATGCGAGTCAGAATCAAATTTTTACACACAGCAGTATTTCTCTGGTGGCCCAACAAGTTCACGGCAGCCCTCTCTTGGCATACATAGGTCACCGACTTTGTCCTGCAGCAGCCATTTCCCCACAGCTTGCACAGGGAGTCCACTCAACAGGGCTCTCCACTGGACCTTGCTCCCTCTGATGCTCTCTTTATCCTCACTGGCCACACTGGTCTTGACAAGCAGGGAGGTTCAGGGAAGATTGTCTTGGATTCCCTGGCTGATGTTCCCTCACCCAGCAGAGAGACTAGCCAAATGTGTTTTAGGGTATGAGTCTTTGAAGTTTTAAGTTGGGGTTCTGTTTCTTTTGAAGTGTCCACTACTCTGTTCTCTTTACCTCTTTAAAACCAGTCTGTCACACCAGGAGAGTCTTCAAAGCTGATAGTCCGACAGCACAGACCATGGGAATGACAAAAGTTCACACATGGATGTCAGCCACAGTGATACATGCATTAAAGTAGTAGCAAAGGGGCCCCAGCCCTTCTCTTTATGCTCCTCCTATCAGCCCTATCTCCTTCCTGAGATGTGTCAAGGCTCTTCCTTGTGACCTCTCAATGAATCACAGGATACTCTTTGAAGGGTATAGGAGAGGTCTGGTCCTTACCACCCCATTGTGTGTCCCACCCTGCTTACAGGAGTGCAGCAAGGCCCTACCACCCTCTGCCTCCTCTTGCTGTCTCCAGGGGCTGGGTACGGTGTCCCCTGTTCCCCTTCAATTTCATCTCTTAAAGCACTAGAAGAGCACTTTGGTCCCTTAAGTGCGGAAAAGGCTACCTTTTTCTGGTACTTTTTTTAAGCCCAGCGCAGGAGAAGCGCTTCATGGGCATCTGCCCTCGAGCACTGGAAAACGTGCTCTGAGCGATGGTCTCTTGCTGGAGGCTCATGTAGCAGCCTGGGGTGGCGACCCTAGACAAAGGCCCCTGGCCCTGCCAAAGTTAACCCTGCATCGTCGCAGGAATCGGAGTGCAGGAGCTCCGAGATTGGGACATGGACGTTCCCATTTTGCCCTCATCATCTGTGGTTGTAGCTTCCTAGGTGTGCAGCTAGGAACGTGTGTTGGCATTTTATAGCAACATGTTTATTATGACATATGCATTCCTGATGATGTCTTGGTAGCCCAGATAATCTGATTATGTTGACCTATGACAAATAGGAATGTTCAATTTTATGTGCATTCACAATAATGCCCTGAGCTTTTCTGATGTTTCATTTTTATGGGCATTCATGATGTTGTTGCGACATTTATGATTGAATGAATATGAACTGTGTATTAAAAAATTGGACCAACGCTACTTGTCGAAGGTCAGTACCATCTCCAAAAGGTACCATTTTAGTCACAAAAGACAAAGAATGGGAAAATCCATTGAGGATTATGTCACTGAGCTAAGGAAGTTAGCATACTCATGTAAATTCTCAGGAACTATAGATGAAAGAATAAGAGATCAATTCATGCTCAGTTTAGCATGGATATTGTATGTGATGAGTTGTGGTTACAAGATGATCTTCTTTTGATGAAGTTTTAATAATTGCAAAGAGAATTGAACAGAACATTCTATGAACTGTGTTGATGTTATTAAGAAAGAGTCAGAATAGGATGTGAGTGTGATAAGGGAAAAAATACTTCACAAGATAGTAAAGTTAATAGTGGTAAGAAACAAGGCGGAAAACATAATGATGATAAATCAAAAGTGTGGGAGAGAAGAAATGGAACTGAAAAGAAAAGTTTCCAGTTTACAAGGAAAAACCACTTAGCATTTTACAAAGATTGTCCTCCAGTCAAAGTAATGTATAGAATTGGTGGAAAGAAAGGTCATTTCCATAGTGAATGTAGAAGTATGCATAGTAATATTAAAGATATTGGTGTGAAACAAGAGGAAAGTCATGGTATCTGAAGAGAAAAGAAAGTGTCCTATAAATGAAATTCAAGTTGGAGGGTAAACATACGCATGTGTTGTTTGATTCTGGGGCAAAAATACTGCTGATTTCTAAAATGTTCTTTATTGAAAAAACTACATAAGAGCATTAAATCAAAAAACTTGGACATCAAGCCTTGTGCAGATGGAGGCGACCCAATAAAACTGTAGGTTTTTTTAAAGGTGTAATTGAATATGGAGCAAGGTTGGTAGCTGGAAAGATATATGTGTGGTCACGGGGAGATAGTATTCTCAGTTGGTTCCATCAGAAGGATTTAGGAGCAATGCTTTATCCCAACAGTGATTCACCCATAATATTAAAATACTTAAGTTCTCTTGTACATGAAGTGGGTCATGATCTGGGATGTAAAGAGTTTAAAATGGAGATGATGAAGCAATTTCCCAATGTGTTCAGAGATGGTTCAGGGTGTTTGAAAGGATATGTTTGTAGGATTAGGATGATGAAAGGAGCATGACCTGTACAAGGAAAAGTAGGAAATATACCAGTATTAGTAAAGGATGATATGGCAAAAGAGCTGATTAAACTAAAGGAAGTTGGTGAAATAGAAGTAGAGGGAACTGAGTATTTAGCTCCTGTGGTGGCAGCTAGAAAGAAGAATGGTGATTTGAGGCTCTGGGTGGATTTCAGGGAATTGAATAAGTGTGTGATAGTAGACAAGTATCCCATTCCAAAAATTACAGCTGTGTTGACACTGTTGGGTGCAGCCAAAGTACTTTCATCTATTGTTTTAAGATCAGCTTATCATCAGATTGAATTGAGTGAAGAATCAAAGGATTTAACAGCTTTTATGACACCATTTAGCACCTTCAAGTACAAGAGGATGCCATTTGGGTTGGTGTCAGTAGCGTCCGTTTTTCAAAGAGCAATGGAGAGGGTGCTGAAGGGAGTAGAAGGAATTAAGATTTATCAAAATGAATTGTTGATTTTCGGAACTAGTGTGGAAGAACATGATAAGTTGGTAAGAGAAGTTTTGAGTAGGTTAAGAGAGGTTAATTTTACTATTAAAGTTGAAAAGTGTAGATTTAGGCAAACTCATTTTGAGTATTTGGGTCATGAAATTACGGAGAAAGGTCTTAGGCCCAAAGCTAACTTGGTTCAGGCAATTAGAGACCTGGGGTTTTAGAACTGACAGCCTTAGGGTGATTATCCCCCATCTTTTTGCCTGCCTCCCTCCACTTTTCAGACACTGTTTCTGCTAGTTTTAGGACTTTGCACACTATAACACTGCTAACCAGTGCTGAAGTGCATATGCTCTCTCCCTTAAAACATGGTAACATTTGTTAATTCCCAATTGGCATATTTGATTTACTTGTAGGTCCCTAGTAAAGTGCACAACATGTACCCAGGGCCTGTAAATTAAATGCTACTAGTGGACCTGCAGCACTGGTTGTGCCACCCACATAAGTAGCCCCTTAACCATGTCTCAGGCCTGTCATTGCAAGGCATGTGTGTGCAGTTTCACTATCACTTCGACTTGGCATTTAAAAGCACTTGTTAAGACTTAAATTCTTCTTTTTCTACATATACGTCACCCCTAAGGTAGGCCCTAGGAAACCTATGGGGCAGAGTGCTATGAAAGTAAAAGGCAGGACATGTACATGTGTTTTTAATATGTCCTGGTAGTGGAAAACTCCTAAATTCATTTTCCACTACTGTGAGGCCTGCTCCTTTCATAGGCTAGCATTAGGACTGCCCTCACATACTGTTTAAGTAGTAGATTCTGGTCAGAAAGGGGTAACCAGGTCATATTTAGTACGACCAGAATGATAATATGAAATCCTGCTTATTGGTGAATTTTGATTTTATATTACTATTTTAGAAATGGCACTTTTAGAAAGTGAGCATTTCTCTGCACTTAAAATCCATCTGTGCCTTACAGCCTGTCTCCATTCAACGTCTGGGCTGGTTGACAGCTTCCTTGTGAATTTCACCCACACAACCACAAACACAGAACACTCAGTCACACCTGCACTCATCTGCATATTGAATGGGTCTTCCTTGGCTGGAAGGGTGGAGGGCCTGAAATTTACATTTCAAATGCTAGTGGCCTGCACTAACACAATGGACTGCCAAACCCCCTATTGGGACCCTGGCATACAGACCTCTACTGAAAGAGGAACTTGTGCACTTCAAAACCACTATTTGAAGTCTCCCCCACTTTAAAGGCATTTTTGGGTATATAAACTGGGTCTCTGACACCACCAACTCAGACACTTCTGGACCTGAACCTGCAGCCTGTCAAGAGGAACTGCCTGGCTGCCCAAAGGACTCATTTGGACTGCTTTGCTGAGAAGGACTGCTGCCCTGCTGCTCTCTGACTTTGCTGATCAGTGCTCTCGAAGGGCTAAGATTGAGCTTGCCTCCTGTTTCCTGAAGTCTCAGGGCCAAAAAGACTTCATCTCTTCAGGGAACTCCTTGTGTGCCAAAAATTGATGCACAGCCTTCCAGAAACAAAACACAGCCATCTTGCAACCGAGAAAATGGCCGCACAGCCGACCCGGAACAATGCAGCCCGACTTCCCGAGTGAAGATTCAATGCAGTGCCTGCTTTGTGACAGAAAATTTGACGCACAGCCCTACTGGATTGACGTATAGCTGAACTGGAATGACACAGCTGATTCACTGAGTGGAAAATTGACGCAGTGCCTGCCGTGCAACATAAAATTCAATGTATCGCCCTACTGGATCGATGCAATGCCTGTGACTCCTTCCAGCATGCCCAGGATTTCCCCGCATTGTCCCTGGGTGTCAAAAAGACCCTTGCATCGCAATGAGAAACCAAGACTGTGCGCCGAAAAACAATGCAAACCCCTTGCAGCGCGGAAAGAAACAGCGCATCATCAAACCAAATGCACACCATATTTTTCTACGCATCTCCTCCTCTGTGGTCTTCGTGCGTGTTAGTTTTGACGCAAACCAGGTACTTTGTGTAATCAAGAGACAACTGTTGATTTATAAGATTTAAGACTCTTAAATCTTGCAAAAGTGATATCTCAACTTGTGCTTATTGAATCTTTATCATCTTGACCTTATTTGAACCAGATACACATCCTATATTTTTCTAAACCTGTGTGGTGTATGTTTGTGGTGTTTTCACTGTGTTATTGTATGGTTTGTTGCACAAATACTTTACACATTTCCTTCTAAGTTAAGTCTGACTGCTCAGTGCCAAGCTACCAGAGGGTGGGCGTAGGATAATTTAGATTGTGTGTGACTTACCCTGACTAGGATTGTGGTCCCTACTTGGACAAGGGTGTATACCTCTGCTAAGTAGAGACCCCATTTCTAACATAGGGTCTCCCACCAACAAGGAAGAGTCACAGAAGTTTTTTGGCATTGCTTAATATTATAATATGTTTCTACTAAGATTTTGCAATGAAGAGATAAAGAAGGAGGGCATTTCTAAAGAGAGGCAAGGAGTTTTTTGGGGTTCAGAAATGTGAGGAAGAATTTGAAGGAATAAAAAAGGACTTGGAAAAAGCTTGTAATTTAAAAAAGCTTCAATCCAAATGAGAAATCTATTTTGATAACAGATGGCAGTATGAAGGGATTGAGAGCTGTATTAATACAAGGTGATGGCAGAAGGGAGAGAACAATAATGTTTGCTTCTAGTAGTTTAAAGTGTACCAAACTAGATATCTTGTAAGAGAGGCATTATACATTCTTTGGGGAATAAGGGAGATGAGGATGTTTCCCTGGGGCAGAGAATTTGTGATTAAGACTGATCACAAGCCGCTAAGGGACATTTTTCCCAAAAAAGGTATAGATTCAGTGTCTAGCAAGATAACTACATGGGTGGTAGCACTCGAGGAATATAGATTTGAAGTGAAATATATTTGACGAGCAAGGAACATGGTAGCTGATTCATTATCTAGATTGATTACTGAGACAAATAAAGAGGAGGATAAAGAAGTAAACATGCATGTATGTATGACAGAATGGTCAGTGTTTTCAGAGGAACAGTGGCGAACAGCCACCGGTACTGATGAGGTGTTAAAAGAGGTGGTCACCTGATTAAATAATTGATGGGGAAAGAAAGGTGATTAGAGAGAGGAAACTAGAAAGTACTGGCAGGTGAGAGATAAACTTGCAGAGAATCATGGCTTACTTTTTAGAGGTACAAGATTAGTTCCACCGTAAGTATTGCATGAAGGTTTGATTAAAATGGCACATGAAGGACATCCTGGGAGGTCTAAATCAATGGAGCGATTAAGAATGGTTTATTGGTGCTTCGGTATGGATGTATGGATAGAAAGAAATGTGAGGGATTGTGTGCAATATATGGTGAGTGAAAAAGGATTCTAACCAATGACTCAATCCATGGTGATAAAGAAGTTGCTGGATGGTCCCTGGGATGAAGTAGCATTAGTTTCAAAGAAGGAGCAATGTATATTTTAGTATAATTGGACATGTATTCAAGGTGGCCGGAAGTCAAAGTCGCAAGTGCTATTGAAACAAAGCATGTGATTGCATATCTGAAAGAGTAAATTGGACTTGAAGGGGTTCCAGGTACATTATTGACTGATAATGGTGTTCAGCTCACGTCTAAGGAAATGGAAGAATTTTTTGTGAAGTATGGTGTGAAACACAAGAAGAGTGCTCTATATCATCCAGAAGGAAATGTAATGGTGGAGCGGTTTAATAGTGCTCAAGGAGACTATTCAACTATCCATGGGTTGTGGGTTGGACTGGAAGGAGGAGGTTTGTAAGGAAGTGGAGATGTGCCGTCTGACAACACACACAGTAATTGGAAAGACCCCGTTTGAGTTGTTTAGAGGAAGGAAACCAAGCAGTGTATTGTCACCAGCTTAGGTGAATGACAAACCTAGTGAAAGTGAGAAAGAAAGAGGAGACTGGAGGAAGAAAGCATTGGAAAAAATGGAAAGGAAGAAAATGTGGTTTGATGATAAAATGGGGGTGAAAGTCACCAAAGTGCAATTTGGTGATTGGGTAAGGGTCAGAAGTCCAGGTAATGAACAGGGTGGCAAATTTGGTAATCCAGTGATGAAATTAGTTAGAAATGCAATACAAACTACCGACCTGATGATATGGAACTTGAATAGAGGTGTGGTGGTGAAAAGGATGGAAAAAAAGATAAAGAAGAGAATGAGCGTCATAGTGAAAATGAAATGAGAAGGAGAAATCAAAAAATTGTGAAAACACCAACATATTTGGAAATCCATAATAGGTATTAGTAATATGGGAATGTAGCACTGGAACATAAGTTTATATAGTTTTGGTCTTCTACGATCAGCGATTTTGAATATGCAGATGTCTCCTTGAACTGCTTAGCATATAAGTAAAACATTTAATAAGCAGATGTAATTTGCAGGTGTTCTGGCATAGTGATGTTAAATATCTTAACAGTAATATAGAAGCAAGAAAAGAGGGTTGCTCTCAGTCAGGATAATTATCTGTATACTTGATGTCCTATTGGTTAGGTTATTATGATGTCATGTTGGTAGTTTCTTGTCCCAGGTTATGTAGTTCCTTCTTTCGTCTTGGCTGATATTTAATTAATGCAAGAAAAGAAGCATAATAAGAGCCTCTGGTCTTGAAGTTTTACAATTATATGTGGTAGAAAGCAGGGCTGGACAAATCCCACATGTTCATTCAGCAAGATATTCTCAATTCTTTAGAGCTTACATGATCATAGAACAGAAAGCTGAATTCAGTTGTATGTGCTGTGACTCCAGGACTGATATAATAGAAAGTAGTATAATAGAAAGCTTTTCCAATATGGATAATGACATCCATTCCTGCAATTCATGAAGTAACAGCCATAGACCACTGTTAAGGGACCATGATGGAACAGATAAAGAAAATTAGGTCGATAAAAGCAAATACAATGCTTAGGATAGCCAGAATGTCACAGAGAGCGCCACTATATGCCAAAGATGGGAAAACATTTTGCCAAGGTACTTTAAAAACTGCTGGAATCCGTCAATATATCAGGTATGTAGCCACATCCTGGATGTGGACAATCTGGATGGAAATCTAGCGAGCATGGTTTTTCTATCATCCCAATAGTTTTGCCTCTCTCTGGGTATTTTGAATTTTAACATGTTGCTGGAAGGGTTCCACAAGGCGTTGTTGGTAATAGCACTGTGAGTTGAGAGAAGGATACCTGAGCATTCTGTCCACCCTGGTGTTGGGGTGAGGACTAAACATGTTTGATCCCTTTAAACAGAGGCCTGTCTGTGGGCTTCCTGTACTCAGTGCAGCTCAGAAAGTAGTGGTCCCACCATTGAGCTTTTGCTTGGTACCAAGGGTTTTGCAGGAAGCCCCCTTTGTGCCCATGGCTGGTAAGCCTATGTATTTCAGGACACCTAACACTTCCTTGCATTATTTTGGGTTTTGTGGTCTTTAGTCACTTCAGTTCTATAACTGCAGGTCTTCCAGATTCATAAATTTTGAAACAAAGTCAGCCCATCTTGCCTAACGAGTTGTCTCCTTGCCATCTAGTGCTGGTTCTCTCCAAGTAGTCCTGCTACTTATCCTTCTACCCCGCGGGTTTAAATTTCTATCCATCCTTTCTCTTTCCTTTTACCTTCTTTCCCGAAACTTTTGCTCTTTTTTCCTTCTCGCTTTTGGTCTCTCAGCCATGACCCTGGTATGATTGCTGCAGAAACACAGAGGAGATGGAAAGAGTGACAGAGGAGAAAGCAGTGACCATGGGCCGTCACAAACTGGCTTCAAGTGGCTCCAGCCACTTGGGGAAATTCCTGATGCAATAACTGCCCAGTCCAGCCTCGATTATCTCCAGTTTCCAGGAGTCATGAATAGGTCTGAAGAGGATAGATATCCACAAAGTAGCACAGGTAAATATGGATATATGGAAAGGACAGTAGTGCTTTTTTGATCCAGTGCGGGCTTCTAAAGACTGCATGCCACTTAACTGCTATTATTGCACCCTTTCCTATCTACTCAAATGGTGGGGTGTGATAAAAGCCTTACTGACCACAAACTGCTGTTTGAGGAACTGGGAAAGGGTGGGTTAAGAGCATGTTACCAGAGGGCACATTTTATTAACAGCATGTGACATTACTCGAAATCCCTTGTTCTCTGCTGACCCAGGAAGCAGGCAAAGAGTTGTGGCAAAGAAATATAAATTAATAAATAACTTCATCCAGTGCTCTCTTGGAGTCAAGAGTATTTGACCTCATGAGAACTCAAGCCATAAATATGCCAGGGATAACAAGCACACTGGAGTAAGTTGGACTCTGTCTATTTACAGAAATTAAAAACAAAATAGGAAAAAAACTTCTCTCAGCTCTCCCTTTCCCTTTCCTGGCTCTCTATTCTGGTGTCTCTCTAAAGTGGCATTGGTTTCATTACTTTATCATGGCTAGTGATACTCGTTTTATCTCTTCTGCAGATTAGTGATGTGATATGTCATATTAAACTGATGTAATCTGTGTGTCAAATAAAACAAACATCAAAATCTCTAAGTGTAGCTTTTATCACTGAAATTGCTGGATACTGGATGGATGAGGCTATGTGTGTTTGTGTGAATGGAAGAGACAGTGATTGCAGGAGTTCAGTGAGTGGCTGAGTGAATGTGGGTGGCTGGGTATATGAGTTGGGTGAATGTCACTGGATAGCTTAATGCGGATGAGTGAATGGGTAGGTGACCAAAGGCATTGGGTGAGTGAATTGTTGAATGTAGGTGGGTGAGTAGGTGAATGGAAGTAAGTGGGTAGTGAGGCTCACTCGCAGTGCAATCCCATGTTTGTATTTGTGCCCCATCACTATTTTCAATTACCAGCCACCACTGCATTAGTCTGGTTGTATGAAGCAGCAATCCTTCATACTAGTTCATTGATTTGACAAAAGTGTGTCATAATGTCATAATGCCTTTAGCTCTTCCAAGTTGCATCTTATGTAGGTCCTCATAAGGTCTAGGCTCATTCATTATTTAGTGTGAATAACTTCAGTCATTTGTTCATTGACGTCCAAAGTTACTGGGCATGCTTGCTTCACAATTTAATTAAGAAACTTTTCTGCAATTGACATTCTGGAGCCTGTGTGTGGCAGGTGAATCTTACAGAAAAGGTGTTTTGGGTTATAATCCTAACTTGGTTTATAAATGATGTGGAATCTGTAGTCTTGATGTTGTGTTATTTCAAGTAGATATTTAGGATTTGCAAACATTGAGATGACGGTTGGATGATCCATGATAACAGTGAAATTGTTCCCATATGGCAACTTATGAAAATGTTTACTAGCCCACAAAACTGCCAGATTCTACTTTCCAACCTCATAGTAGATCCTCTTATGTCTAATGGAGCTTAGACTGGCATTTGCAGCAATTCACCGCTGTCCTTGTTTACATTCAGCTAAAATGGCTCCCAATTCTATGGGTGTCAGGATACTTCTATTCGATTTCCTCAGAAGCAGAAGATAACTCCTCAGTCCCGACCCGAGCTACTCACAACAAATATTAATCCTTCGTGCTGAGTACCCCGGAGGGGGAAAGGGGAATGGGATGATAGAGAGACTGCCACAGAGATGATGAACGCCAGTACTCAGTCTGCCTCTTCACATCTAAGATTGGATACAGCACCTGTAAGAGTAACAGTCGCAATTACATGGGACATACAACATCAGTTTTTCACTTTCTACTCTCAACACTTAGGCCCTCATTCCAACCCTGGCGGTCTATGACCGCCAGGGTGGAGGGCCACGGAAGCACCGCCAACAGGCTGGCGGTGCTTCCAGGGCCATTCTGACCGCAGCGGTAAAGCCGCGGTCAGAAAAGGGGAACCAGCGGTTTCCCGCCGTTTTTCCCCTGGCCCAGGGAATCCTCTATGGCGGCGCTGCTTGCAGCGCCGCCATGGGGATTCCGACCCCCTTCCCGCCAGCCTGTTTCTGGCGGTTTACACCGCCAGAACCAGGATGGCGGGAACGGGTGACGTGGGGCCCCCTAACAGGGCCCCATGAAGATTTTCACTGTCTGCTTTGCAGACAGTGAAAATCGCGACGGGTGCTACTGCACCCGTCGCACCCCTGCAACACCGCTGGCTCCATTCGGAGCCGGCTTCTATGTTGCAGGGGCTTTCCCGCTGGGACGGCGGGCAGCCTTTTGGCGGTCGCCCGCAGGCCCAGCGGGAAAGCCAGAATGGCATCCGCGGTCTCCTGACCGCGGAGCGGCCATTTGGCGGTGACCGCATGGCGGGCAGCGACCGCCGCCCGCTGCGGTCAGAATGACCGCCTTAATTCTCTTTAATTCTATTATTTCTTCACTCACCCTGAGTTCTCTGTAGCCTTGCTTCTCTCTATAAATGATAGCTCTTCTTAAAAAATGCTTATTACTGATTCTGGAAGAACTTCTCAACCTTTGTTAGAGATTGGTTTTATGTTGCTATATATATATATATATAGTTGGTGATAATGCGTTCTTCAAATCAGCTGATGTTATTTAATTTCTCCTGTCTTATTGTGACTTCTGTCAATACTTGTATTTGTAAATGCTTGTTTATTAAGGTTCGTTTCTCCTTTCTTAATTCGACATTTGTTGATAACTTGTATTTGTAAATGCTTGTTTATTACAGTTAGTTTCTCCTTCCTTACTTCGACATCTGTCGATAACTTGTAGTTGTAAATGCTTGTTTATTTAAGTTTGTTTCTCTTTTAAACTCTATTTTGGTTTATTACCATTGAATTTGTAAATGCTTATTTGTTAACAGTTTGTTTCTCCGTTAAACTTGGCCTTTGTTTATAACCTTGACATTTGTAGATACTTGCTCTTTTAAAGTATGTTTTTTCTTTGACTTTAATATCTTAAACAAGAACCTTGTAAACCTAAGGTTGATTCATACATTAACTCTATAGCCTTGCCGACTTCCACGGGAACGGTCTACTATCAAACTCTTCGAATAAACCTTGACAATATTTATCCGTTTTCTGTAATATAATCTTCAAATGTAATTTTACCTCATAGGAGTTTCTGTTCTGAAGCGCGCTCTCTCTCCACACAGCTGATTCCTGTCAGACCTCAGTTGAAGTGCAAGGCTTCCACCTGGAGAGCTCGTAACCTAGCAACCAACCGATTGCAAGACTAGAACTGTAACTAACCTTCAGGACTCACAGCGGCCATCTTGGATCTTCTCTTCTTGATTCTTCCTTTGAAATAAGCGCAAGATTACTCTGCAAACCTTCTTCCAGTTTGGGCTTTGCTGTCTCCACTGAGGATATCTCTTTGCTTTTCTCATGCACTTCTTTGATTTGACTTGGCAAGTTTGTGTGGTCATGACAGTACTCCCCCTCAAGGAACAGTTCTCCAATTTAGGTTTGCTTGGGTAGGTTCTATGAAAGTTTCTGACTAATCTTGAAGCATGTACATACTCGTGCGGCTCCCAGGATCGTTCCTCTGGACCATAACCTTTCCAATCAATTAAATAATAAAGCTGGCCATTACGGATTTTGGAATCTAAGATTTGATTGACCTCATACTCTTCTGCAGAGCTAATCTGGATAGGAATTGGAGGGGAGTTTTGACGTAAATTTGGAGGACTGTTCTTTAACAAGGAGACATGGAAAACAGGATGTATCTTTAGATGAGCTGGCAACTGCAATTTAACTGCCACTGGATTGATCATCTTGTCATCTTTGAATGGGCCTATAAATCGTGGCTGAAATTTGCGATTTCCTTTGAGACGTAAATGACGAGTGGATAACCAAACTTTGTCTCCTTTCGAATAAATGGGGCTCTCTCTTCTTTTTCTATCAGCCTGAGTCTTATATGAGTCTTTTGCTTGAATGATGTTTTTTCTAGCCCTAACTAACGTGGTCTGCAAATCCCTCACCATCTCTTCTACTGCAGGCACTGAATCATCTTCTTTACCCAACATTAAATTAGGATGTCTACCATGGTTCAGATAAAAGGGGGTGAACCCAGTGGTGGAATGAACAGCATTATTGTAAGCAAATTCAGCTGCCCACATCAACTCGGGCCATTCCATCTCTTTATCGAATAAATTGAGTCTTAAATACTGTTCTAACTCTTGATTCACTCTCTCTGTTTGCCCATCGGTTTCAGGATGGTAACTGGTAGAGTAACGAGAATCAATTCCTAATCTTTTACTAAAGGCCTTCCAAAAGCGAGAAACAAATTGGGACCCCCTGTCTGAAACTAGAATTTTTGGGATACCATGGGCGCGTACTATGTGTTGTGTAAACAACTGTGCAACCTGTGGGGCTCGAGGGATTTCTTTCAAAGGAATGAAATGCGCCATTTTAGTGAAAGTGTCTACAAAAACTAGGATAGTGTTAAAACCTTGGCTACTAGGGAGGTCCACTATAAGATCCATAGTAACAGTATGCCAGGCATGGGGTGCAGTGGGCAAAGGTCTTAACAGACCTTGTGAAGCTGTTCTATTTGATTTCCCTCTTTGACATTTGTCACAAGTTGACACATATTGTCTTATCTGAGTTTTCATTTTTGGCCACCAAAATTCTCGTTGTATTAGATTTTGAGTCTTTTGAATTCCTTTGTGTCCAGCCAATTGATCGTCATGATAAGCCTGAAGAATTTTTTCTTGCAGCTCCACAGTCGGAACATACAGTGCACCTTTAAAGTATGGCAAACCATTTTTGATTTCTCTTCCTTGGCCTTCTTTGGACCACTTCAGCATTCCTTCGAATGTTAAGTTTTCTTGAATTTCTTTGGTTAAATTTTCATACAATATGGCAGATATGAACTTCTCTTGTGGAATAATCAATTCTTTTTCTGGAGGCTCTTTAACTGCACCGGTATCAATTCGAGATAGAGCATCTGCCTTCCCATTTACTTTTCCTGGTCTGAAAGTGATAACAAAATCAAAGTCTGCAAAATATAGGGACCAATGCAGTTGTCTAGCTGTTAGAGTTCGAGCTGATTTTAAAAACTGTAAATTTTGGTGGTCCGTGTAAACGGTCACTTTATGCTTAGCTCCCAAAATGTAATGCCTCCACTCACGAAAAGTTTCTTTGACTGCCAATAGCTCCTTATCCGCAATTGAATAATTTATCTCTGGTGGTGTTAATTTTCGAGAGAAATAGGCCACTGGATGTAATTGACCTGTATCTTTATGACGCTGGGAAAGGATACCTCCTATGGCAACATCTGAAGCATCTGCCTCCACATAATATGGCTCATCTGGATTGGGGTGGAGCAAGATTGGAGCTGAGACGAAGGAATTCTTCAAAAAATTAAAAGCATTTTCAGCTTCTTTTATCCACTCAAACTTCACTCCTTTCTTCAACAATCGAGTAATGGGTGTAACTATTTGAGAACAACTGAATATGAATCTTCGATAAAAATTAGCGAACCCCAAGAAACTCTGGATCTCTTTGACATTGCAAGGAGAAGGCCAATGTTGCACTGTCTTTATCTTGGCAGGATCCATACTAACTCCTTCTGGTGACAAAATGAATCCTAAGAACTCAACTCGTTCCACATGAAATGCACACTTCTCCAATTTTACATAGAGATGGTTTTCTTGCAACCTTGTGAGGATGGATCGAACATGGGAAATGTGCTCCTGTAGATTGTCGGAAAAGATTAAAATGTCATCTATATAAACCACGGCAATTCGGTCGAGGAATTCTCGTAATATATCATTAACAAAATAATGGAAGGCAGCGGGAGCATTGCATAACCCATAAGGCATCACTTGATATTCAAATAATCCGTATTGAGTCCAAAAAGCGGTTTTCCATTCATCCCCTGAAGCCACTCGAATCAAATGATATGCTCCTCGCAGGTCCAATTTGGTGTAGATTCTAGCATTCTTTACTTGATCTAATAAAACTGACACTAAAGGCAGTGGGTATCGATTCTTGATGGTAACCTGATTGAGGTCTCGATAATCAATGCAAGTTCGAAGACTCCCATCCTTCTTTGGTATGAAAAATAGTGGGGATGACACTGGAGATTCAGAAGGACGAATAAAACCATTAGCAAGATATTGATCCAAATACTCCTTTAAATGTTGATTCTCTGCTTTGGTCAATGCGTATATTCTGCTACATGGCAATATCGCACCTGGCTCCAGTTCAATTTTGCAGTCGTAGGGTCGATCTGGTGGCAATTTCTCAGCCTCCTTTTCATCAAAAACTGCGACTAAATCCTCATATTCTTTTGGGATTTCTGCTGTCTTTAGTGCACAGATCATTGAAGAGTGTGATGATAAACAGGCCGCTTGGGACTTGGTGGACACTTCCACTCCATCATGAAAGCAATTCTCTTTGCAGTAAGAGGAATTCATCTTGATCGTTCTTTTGCTCCAATCAATTTGTGGATTATGTTCTGTAAGCCAGGGCAGACCCAAAATAAGTTGAAATTGTGGAGCATCTATCAAATTAAAGATTATCTGCTCCTGATGTCCACCAAAACCTTGCATCTGAATTGGTTCGGTCTCATGGGAAATGGGTCCTGAAGAAAGATTGGTTCCACCCACAGCTCTTACTACTTCCAAAGTAGATTTCTTGATAAATCGAATACCCATTTTACGAGCGTATTTTATATCACAGAAGTTGCCCGTAGCTCCAGAGTCTATCATAACTGAGATCCCTTGAATTTCCTTCTCAAGGGTCTTAACTGATACTGTTTGTACCAAATGTGGCGCTGCGGTTTGTAAGGTATTCGCCACTCGTTGATCTAAAGGAGTTGTCTTGGGTTCTGCTTTCATCAGGGCAACTCCCTCTACTGATGAAGCTGGCCTTTTCCCGACTGAAGAGCTTTGGGTTTCTTGGGACAGTTTTTAACAAAATGCCCAGATGCACCGCAATATAAACATAGTTGATTCACTCTTCTTTTCTCTTTTTCTTCCTTATATAAAGGACCTCGGATGGAACCAATTTGCATTGGTTCTTCTATCGTTATCCCTTCTCCGGCTCTCGTATGATCATTTCTTACACGATCAATTCTCAGGGGAAATGGTCGATACTCTCTTCTCTTTTCTGCTCTTCGTTCAGTTAACCGGTGGTCAATCTGTAACACAAGATCAATTAACTCCGAAATTTCGGTGGGTCTATTTGGAACTTGTGCTAAGGCATTTTTCAATTCATCTCTCAGTCCACGATAAAATATGGCGTCTCTTTTTGACTCCGGCCAGGCAGTCTCTACAATGAGTTTATTGAAATGAGCCAGATAGGCTACTAGATCTTTATTACCTTGCCTGATTTCCAGTAGTTCATTGTCAGTGGCTTGAGCTGCAGTTCGCCGATCAAATATTCTTAAGAACTCTTCCTTGAAATTTTGGAAATTATATAAAACAGGATCATTTCTGGAAATTATTGGCATGGACCATGTGGCCGCATCTCCTATCAGATAAGACAATATAAATGCCACTTTGGACTGGTCTTTGGAAAAAATTACTGGTCTACATAAAAAATGCAATGAGCATTGGGTCAGAAAAATCTGCGCCTTATTTGGATCCCCACCGAATGGCTCGGGTTGAGCCAAAGGAATAATAGGGGAAACCGCATGAATTACTTGAGTGGATATACCTGCAGGCTGTGAAGGGCTAGGGATTTGTGAAAACACAGATTCATTTGATTCAGCGGTGTTCTCTAACTCATTTATTTGCTGTTTTATTTGGACTGTTTCTTCTAGGGTGTTATTTAATTGTTTCTGTAACCCTTCCAAAACGTGGCTAATGCTTTTATATCAATTCCTTCTGCCATTCTGCTCAGGAGGAAATCTGTTTTTTCCCTAAAATTAGGGTGATGGCACTTCAATCTGTCAGGATACTTCAATTCGATTTCCTCAGAAGTAGAAGATAACTCCTCAGTCCCGACCCGAGCTACTCACAACAAATATTAATCCTTCGTGCTGAGTACCCCGGAGGGGGAAAGGGGAATGGGATGGTAGAGAGACTGCCACAGAGATGATGAACGCCAGTACTCAGTCTGCCTCTTCACATCTAAGATTGGATACAGCACCTGCAAGAGTCACAGTCGCAATTACTAGGGACATACAACATCAGTTTTTCACTTTCTACTCTCAACACTTAATTCTCTTTAATTCTATTATTTCTTCACTCACCCTGAGTTCTCTGTAGCCTTGCTTCTCTCTATAAATGATAGCTCTTCTTAAAAAATGCTTATTACTGTTTCTGGAAGAACTTCTCAACCTTTGTTAGAGATTGGTTTTATGTTGCTATATATATATATATATATATATATAGTTGGTGATAATGCGTTCTTCAAATCAGCTGATGTTATTTAATTTTTCCTGTCTTATTGTGACTTCTGTCAATACTTGTATTTGTAAATGCTTGTTTATTAAGGTTCGTTTCCCCTTTCTTCGACATTTGTTGATAACTTGTATTTGTAAATGCTTGTTTATTACAGTTAGTTTCTCCTTCCTTACTTCGACATCTGTTGATAACTTGTAGTTGTAAATGCCTGTTTATTTAAGTTCGTTTCTCTTTTAAACTCTATTTTGGTTTATTACCATTGAATTTGTAAATGCTTATTTGTTAACAGTTCGTTTCTCCTTTAAACTTGGCCTTTGTTAATAACCTTGACATTTGTAGATACTTGCTCTTTTAAAGTTCGTTTTTTCTTTGACTTTAATATCTTAAACAAGAACCTTGTAAACATAAGGTTGATTAATACATTAACTCTGTAGCCTTGCCGACTTCCACGGGAACGGTCTACTATCAAACTCTTCTAATAAACCTTGACAATATTTATCCGTTTTCTGTAATATAATCTTCAAATGTAATTTTACCTCACAGGAGTTTCTGTTCTGAAGCGCGCTCTCTCTCCACACAGCTGATTCCTGTCAGACCTCAGTTGAAGTGCAAGGCTTCCAGCTGGAGAGCTCGTAACCTAGCAACCAACCGATTGCAAGACTAGAACTGTAACTAACCTTCAGGACTCACAGCGGCCATCTTGGATCTTCTCTTCTTGATTCTTCCTTTGAAATAAGCGCAAGATTACTCTGCAAACATTCTAGTTTGGGCTTTGCTGTCTCTACTGAGGATATCTCTTTGCTTTTCTCATGCACTTTTGATTTGACTTGGCAAGTTTGTGTGGTCATGACAATGGGACTACATGCATTGTAAACCCAGTCCAAAACATGGAATCATATAAAGGCACTTGAGGTTTTTAGCAAGTGACACCTGGCAGCGTAGCCTTGGGGACTAGCACCACTAGGCTATACCAAGGGCTGTTGGAGGGATAAGTAACCCCAAGTGCCAAAGTCTTGGACACCTCCACCTCGATGTTAGCCCTCACCTTATCAGACAACCTGTATACTTTATTCTTTACAGGTGGACTGTTCCCAGTGTCAGTATCATGGGTACACCGTGTAGTGAGTCCTGGGGTAAGGGAGAATAAAGAGGCAAACTGCCCCAACAATTGGTGGCAGTCTCTCACTTCATGTAGGGTCAGTGTAGGGGAGAGGCTGACACCCTCCACTGACCCATCCTGCTCTTTGAAGAATAGGAGGTCCGGGAGAGGTCCACTGTCCTCTTCCACCCCATTATCAGTTACCAAGAGCATGGTCATCTCAGAACTCTCAAAATGGGGCTTGAGGTGGTTCAAATGTAGAACCCTCAAGGGTTTCCAGGAGTTTTGAGATCCACCAAATAGATGACATCACTCTTGCACTCCTTAACCTTATAGGGCCCACACCAGTGGTCTTGCAGATCATGGAGCTCCAGGGGCTCCATGACCCACACTTTTTGGCCAGGCTGAAACTCCACCACAGTGGCATTCTGATCATACCAGCGTTTCATGTCCTCCTTGCCGGCTTCCAGGGTTTTCTTGGGCGAGCTTCCTGAAATGTGCTGTCTGGTTGCAGAGGGCCAGCATGTAGCTGACCACATCCTGGGGGGGCCGTCCCAGAAGCTTGCACCCAGCCCTCCTTCGCCAGAGTGAGAGGCCCTCTCACAGGGTGCCCATACTGAAGTTCAAACGGGCTGTAACCCACCCCCTTCAGCAGTACCTCCCTCTATGTGGACAACAGGCATGGTAGGAGGACGTCCCTCTTACGCTTCATGGGTTTGGTTAGACCCATAATCATGCCTTGAACCTTTCACCGAACACATTGTTTTGGGAGTAGTAAGGAGTGGTGAACTCATACGTCACCCCACACCACAGTCAAATTCCACCTCCTTAGGGAAATTCATGTAAGTAAATATCCCTATCAGTGCCCAGGCCACTACGGGCTGAGTGACTGTCCTCAGAGGGATAGCCTCAGTGTACCAGGTGGCATGGTATACCAAGACCAGAACAAATCTGTTGCCCATGGCTGTCTTTGGATCCAGAGGCCTCACAATGTTGATACCGACCCACTCAAAAGGGGTGCTAATGACCAGTAAGGGTTGTGGGGGGGGCCTTGCACTTCCCCCGGGACTTGCCACTCTAGTAGCAGGTCTGACAGGACCTGCAGTATGTAGCTATGTTCTGTCTCATTTGAGACCAGTAAAAGTGGGTGACAACCATGTCAAAGGTCTTGTCCTGCTGCAAACGGCCTACCAGTAGCACATCATGGACCACCAACACACATGTTGCAGCAGGCTCAGTATCTCTAGGCTCACTATACTGGAGACTATTCTCCCAGTAAATCGGGTGCTTGCCAGAGATGTCACCAGCTGCCTGGGCCTCAGCCTGCTGACAAAGGCCCACAAAAGTAGGGCATTCTCTATGTGCCTGGCATAACCCCTTCCTGCTGCCAGTTAGACAACTCAGGCAAGTTCCCCAGTTCAGCTATGTCTTCCCCTGTAGGCACTGGGGTGTCCCCCTCAAGGTCAGCCTCCTCCTGGACCATGGGAATCTCAGGGCCTCCTACACCCCTGCTATTCCTCTTCTTGGCAGGAACCTCGGCCATAGTTTCAGTCTCCAGGTCCTTCTGACTACCCTCTTGAGCTGCCATGGACCATGTGGTCAGGCACGCCCACTCAGGTAACCTAATCATCTCAAATTGTGACCTAAGCTCCACCTCTTTCCAGATAGTGTGCTGCAGGTCATTGACCAGAAGACAATCCACAGGCATAGACAGACTCACAACTACCTTCAGCAGGCCCCCCCTCCCATTCAAAGGGAACCAGAGCCACTGGGTGGCTGCTCTCACAGTCGACAGCAGAAAAGACTTGGTGGAACGTGTTAGGGACTACCTCCTCTGAAGACACCAAATGGCACCAGACGGTTGTCATGCTGGCTCCTGTGACTCTCAGAGTATCCACCCTCTTCCCATTGATGGATACACACTGACTGTATGTTCTAGTATTGGCAGGCCTTCAGGTTCTTTGGACCACTTCTTCATCAACCAGGGACACTGGGGTTAACTGCACTTCCTCCCTAGCACTATCTAAGAACATCTCCTTCCCAAGCGCTACACTAGCCAATCCCAGTGACTGCTACAATTGGGGGGCAGTGCCTGCTTGAGACACTTTGCATCTCCCTTATAGTGCCCTTCCTGCTGGCACTCATAGCACTTCATGGGAGCATTCCCTGGAGACTTGTTCTCAGGGAATCATTTATTTTTTCTCTGAAGGGGGAAGGGAACCATGTACTGCAGAACTAGTTTGGGGCCCTTTACTCGGTTTGCCCCTCCTCCTTTTTCTGGTGAGGACCCTGCCCACCCTTAGTGTGATACCCCAGATACATTCTTATGGACCTGGGTGCCAACCTAGCGGTCTACCTCGTTAGCCAGATCTCTGGGATCAGTGAGCTTACTACCCACAAGTTTTTGGTGCAGATCTATAATGCAAAGACTGAAAAGGTGCTCGGTTTCAAGCAAATTGTATAGACCCTGGTATTATTTTACCTCACTGCCCTTCACCCAACCAGTGCCTTGCAAACGAAATCCTCACAATCCATCCAGTTCTGTTGGACAAGCTTTTGGCTATCCCTGAACATCTGTATGTACTTCTCTAGGGTTAGCCAAACTTCCTGATTAGGGCCTTCTTCATGGGGGGATACCTCATCCTGTCTCTCTCTTCTAGGTCCAGTAGAGTGTCCCACTCCTCACTAGCAATGTGCCTCCACAGACTAGCTTCCTAATCCCCCACAGGGACCCTGTGCATCTGTAGAGCAATCTCATAAACCCTCAAAATATTTGTCAATGTTGTCTTTCACCACAAAGTCAGACACTAGACCCTTGGGTATGTTGACCCTCCTGTCAAAGAGCACAGAAACATTGCTGCCACCATCACTACTGGACTCTACCTTTTTGGCCACGGCTCCAGCTCTCTCAGGCTTTTCTCTTGAGCCAACATCATCATCTTCTCCTCCATGGCCAATCTCTTAGCCTCCACCTCTTTTTCCAATTTGGGCAGCACCAATTTAAATTTTCTCTCCTACTGCCTGTCTTCCAGCTCTTCTTGGGATAGGCCCTTGGACGGTACACTGCTTCCTGCACCGGAAGTGGCCCTTATTACTGGGAGTAAGTTGCTCACCTCCTCCACAAAAAGCAGCCCAAGGCCTCCTCTCAGATCCTGGTCCAAATCATCCTCTGCCTTCAGTTCATCCTCTGAAGTCCCATCTGTTGCAGCATGCACTTCTGAATAGGCTCTCAGTGCCTTCGGCAATTCTGCCTCTTTGCTCCTTGCAGGCAGCCCAAACCCCTTACAATAATCCTTGAGCTGGACCATAGTGTAATCCTCAAGCTTGTCCAGCTCAAACTCCATCTTTGCAGGTGCAGAATCAGAACCTCCAACTAGAGACCTGCTTTAGAGTAAACAGCAAAGATGGCAATTAGGGAGAATTGAAAAATTCTAAATGCAAATTGTAGATAGTAGGAAAAAAAATTGCCAATGAGCATCAGAGACAATTGGTTTGGATTGATCTAGGTGTGAGTATTAGTGTACACAAAATTACAGTAAGGCACTGTACAAATACAAGTCCTATCCTCACCGCAGATCAACAATGTTAGAAATTGGGTCTCTAGTTGGCACAGGTCTGCACCCTGTCCAGGTAGGGCCACACTCCTAGTCAGGGTAAGTCAGATATACAACCCAAATTAACATGTGCTCGCCCTCTGGCATCTTGGCACAGAGTAAGCAGGCTTAACTTAAGTGGCAATGTGTAAAGTATTTGGGCACCACTTTAGCACAGTAATACAGTGGCAGAACCTACAAAAAGGACTCCACACCAGCCTTAGAAAAATAGATTTGTTTTCATAAAATAAAATCAGATCAAAATGACAAAAAATATTCCAATAAGTATCTCAAACGTTATGCAAGTTTTAAAGTAATTAGCTCATTCTTACGGGGAATCCCAGTGCTTATGAAAGATGCAGGCACTCCCTTTAAGGGAGTTGTGGTAATGTCTTGTCTTTTGAGGAGAGCTTCGCACGTTGAGATCAGGTGTGGTCTTTCGACTGGGGTAATCCACAGGTGATCCCAAATCCCCCGATGTACGGCTTGCAGTCTCTTGGGACTGGGGGAGGGGCTTATGCAGGACAACAAAACACCAAGACAACAGCCCAGAATCTGAGAGAAGAGCTTTGCTAGGGCACGCACACTCAGGGACTGAGCAGCCTGTACCACTCCTCTAGGCACAGTACCCGGTTGGGGCCAGACGGCCACGGGAAGATGCACTTGGTCCCAGCGTGATCTAGGCACATCACGGGGTTAAAGACTCCTCAGGGGGCTTGGGTCAAATACGTGCAGGGCACGGTTTACCTTTGATGGTTGGGCCCTGTCCACGGTCGATGTTGCAAATGGCTTCGGTGTTGCTAGGCAACATTCAGGTTCCGAAGCCGGCTTCCCTTTGAAATCGGCAAAGGCAGGAGTGCTCCAACATGCGCTGATGAGTCAAAGGCTGGAAAGCATGCTGCACATGCTGAATGAACAAGTTGAGTAGTGTCCGATATGTACTGCAAAACAAAGAGTGAGCACAGCACATGGGGAGGTCAGACACAAGGGTTCTCGTCGAAGCACGCAGCTGCCGTACTCACAAAGAAACAGGGTCCCACAGCAGTGGTGCAGAGGTGAAATCTTTTATGGCCCTGAGATTTCTAAACAGGAGCAAGTAAACAAGTCCTTAGAGTTCTTAGTAGCCAGATGTTGTAGAGGGCACCTTCAGTTATCCCTCACCGAAGAGGTAGCAGGCAGCAGGCCAACACAGCAAAACAAGATGCAAAGTGGGATTCTCTCCTGGCAGCACAGCAATCAGCAGGCCAACACAGTAAAGCAAATGGCAGAGTGTCAGTCCCACCTGGCAGAACAGCTCTTCTTAATTACAGTCTCCTCAGGACCCAAAAGCAAACTAGTTTGGTGGGGTTTAAGGTCCAGTACTTATAATCAAAAAGGTCTTTGTTATGGGGGAGATTTCAAAGGAGCCCTTTTGTTCCAGTCCAGGTTATATGTAGGGCGTAATCAGTCCTTAGGGTGGAGACAGGACACCGCCTATTGAAGTGTGCCAATCCCTCCCCTTCCCTCTGCCCAGAAAGACCCATCAGTATGCAGATGAATGCAGATGCAGCTGAGTGTCTTGCATTTGTGGCTATCTAGAGGGAATTCCCAAAGTGTAGCTGTCACCCAGTCCAGACTTTTTAAAAGTGGCATTTTCAGGCTTACAATTTAATATTCAACTTCACCATAATTTTAAATTGAGTCCAGAGACATCGAATTCAATATTTCTATCTCTTTCCAATTGGAAATTACAAAGATGTTTTAAAACAATCCCAATGTTAACCTATGGGTGAGACATACCTTGCAACAGTGAAAAACAAATGTAAGAGTTTTTTACTACCTGGACACATGAAACTAAAAAGTACATGTCCAACTTTTTAAATACACTGCACCCTGCCCTTAGGGCCAACCAGGTACTACCTTGGGTGACTGGGGTGTAATAAAAGGAAGGTTTGGGCCTGGCAAGATTGTACACTTGCCAGGTCCAAATGGTAGTTTAAAACTGCACACAAAGGCTCTGAAGTGGCAGGCCTGAGACATGTGTGATGCCTACTGTAGTGGGTGGCACAATCAGTGCTGCAGGCCCACTAGTAGCATTTACTTTACATTCCCTGGGCACACCTATTGCACTTCACTAGGGATTTACAAGTAAATTAAATATTCCAGTTGTGGTTAAGCCAATGTTACCATGTTTTATAGTACAGAACACCTGTACTTTAGCACTGGTTAGCAGCGGTAAAGTACACAGAATCCTAAAAGCCAGCAAAAATCAGCCAGAAAACAATCAAAAATAGGTATGTGTCCGCACGGGTGTGTGCAATAATGCCCCCAAAATACCGAAAGCAACAACTGAAACAGTATAACCAATCTGAACCAAATAATCCCATGATAATGTAGCAATTACACTACAACATGCTACAGGGGGGTGTACACAGAAAATACTACCAGTTTTAATGTTAAACTGCAAACATGGCAGAGATGTATGAAAGTCACATGTCCCCGTGGTATGTGCAATGTATCACAAACATAAGATCACATTTAACTGTAAAGTGCCAGGTTCTCTGTGTAATGCATATGTGCATATTATTGACACATCATGTCAAAATAAACACACATGCATTCTCCAGTCACAAAAACAGAAACATGAAACATTTTGGTGTAAGTGTCCAGTAACAACATGAATGCTCGCACCAAAATTAATATGTCCATCACAAATGTACAACACTAATGTATGTTTTGAAAAATAATATATAATATATAACCTGTGCTTGTCACTATCACAAATGAGAGTAAGTGCATGGCATACACATTAGCAGAAAGAACATCATCAGCAAACATTTAGTAACAATCACAAAATAAGGCCAGGACAAAGGCACTTTCCAAATAAAAATATTTATATAAATGAGATACTCTTGCTTAAATAAAATCAAGAAAATAACAAATAAACAAACAAAGGTACTCGGCCATCAGTCCACTGCATAGGTGTTTGCCCACAATTTGCCTCCTCATGTCACAGCCAAATAAACATCTGGAAGAGGCATCTATGGGGCAAAGAGCAGGCATCTCAGTGACCTTAGAGTGTGGGGGGGGTCCTCAAGTTTAGGAAGGGTGATTTTGGATTTGTGAGGTGTGGCTTTATGAGGGGTGGGTTAGGGTTTTGGAGGGGTGGGTTTTGATTTTGGAGGGGTGGGTTGGGATTTGGAAGGGGTGGGTTGGGATTCTGGGGGATGGGTTGGGATTTGGAAGGGGTACAAAGATGTTTGGGTAGGGTGGTCTGGGATAGGAAGGGATCAGAGACAGGGCAAACATGAGGTCTTCTTTAGGAAAAGAGGTAGGATGCTTTGAAGGTAGAGGGAGTGGCTGTGACTGTTGTGCATGTGTGTGTTGAAGGTGTAGGTGCTTGAGGGTCTGGTGTATGTGATATATCTTTTGATTTGTGACTCTTACTGATTTTGTCTGGTGGGTGGGTGAGTGTGGGTGTGTGCAGTAGATGTGGTATGTGTTGGTGTGGTGTCTCTGGGCGTACCTGTGCATGCATGTGTGGTGATGAGTGCACTGGCTGAGAGTGTGCTTATGGTGTGTGTGGGTGTTGGTGTCGTTTAATATGGGAGTAATCTGTTGATGTGTTGCTTCCGTGTAAAAGACTCAGTATATCCTTACTGACTGCGGTTATTGGCACTGCTGAAGAATCCAACAATGCCAGGGGAAGTCCACTTCAGTGAGGCCCATGGAAGAACATGGAGGCCAGTGGAGCGTGCTTTTGTGCTTCTGAAGGTCAGGTTTAGGTGCCTGGACAAGACTGGTGGAGCCTTCTTCTACTCACCCGAAAAGGTATGCCAAATCATGGTTGTCTGCTGCATTCTCCATAACATTGCCCTGCAGATGAATATCCCTTTAATTGCAGAGGAGGGAGACCGTGATGAGCCCCCAGGTGAGGATGTTGAAATGCCCAATGAAGTTGACAATGGTGAAGAAAAAGGAGTTGACATACATCAAGATGTGATTGACCACTTGTTCACCAGAGTGTAAGTTTACCTTCACAAATTGTAACCTCTAATGTCAGAACACCTTGTGACATAGGGAAAATGTCAGTCTGCTATGGTAATTTGTTAGGAATGGTCAGCGCAGGAAAGTCCAAGGCAAAGATGTTAGTGGATCGGAGTTTCCCTACATTGTGTACTGTGGTCACTGACAGAGATTAACTGTGCTTTTGTATAGTATGTGTGTCCCGCCGACTTGTCAATTGAGTTCAATTTAAGATGTAGTAAAATAAATTTTCTCTTGTTATTCCGTTTCAGGGTCCTTCCCCATGTCATCTTCATTTGGAAGCTGTGACATTTGCAGTGATCTGTTGCTCTTTGAAAGTACAAAGTAAGCATGTTTTGATCCTGGGACAGATGCCTACTTGGGATGGATAAATCTTTTACAAGGACAACTTGCATTTTGATAGTATGGAAGTTCAGAAGATTGTATCAGATATGTTTTCTGTGTGATGCTGCCATCAAGGCAATATGTGCCACTTTACTTGCTCAAAGCACATGTGTATGTCAAACCCTAGCATACTGTTCTCCCTTCACATTGGCTAAATCTTCAATTTGTGGACAGTAGAGGTATTTGTAGATTTATTTCCAAATAGGTGATAGAACATTTTGTTACCACACCACTGAATGGCGAATGTGTAACTGCAACTGATACTGCCACAGTCCCTTGTAATGGTCATGTGGCCTATAATGTTGTTACTGCCATGAAGTAGACTATTGCTGTTATTGATCTAAGATTCCTATTATGAGGGCAGGATGTATGACTCCAACTGAGGTCATGCATCAGTGATGGTTTGCCTATTTTATTTGATCCCATTGCATATTCTCTTTCCTCCGTGGTGTCAATGTCATAGAGCGTATAACCCTGCTTGTCAAAGTCTCCTGGCACCCGCTGCTTTGGTTGTCTTCATGGAAGACCGCCAAAGTCGGAATGAGGGCCAATATATTTTGTGGTTTTAATGGTGTTGCAGCATTTTAAATGTCAAACTTAAGAGCAGGACTCCATTTGTGATTGTTGAGACATTGCTAAGTGTAAATTACCAGACTCCACTCAACCAGGGATTCCTGTCAAGCCTTCAGGATGTAGGATCTGCAAGACCTTCTCCTCCCTGGGTAAGAGTTGTAATGGGGGGCTGGGAGAACCACCACTAGTCCTCTGGGCCTCCAGGTGATGCTTGGAGGCCAGTAAACAAACTTTACCCTGCAGGTCATTACACCTCTTCCTAATCCCCTCCTATGGGCGCAGGTTGTTAGCTACAGCATTCACTCTGTCAACTATTCTGCACCACATTTGCCTCTTTTGGGATATGATAGTATTTTGGTCTTGGTGCTCCAAACAATTGTGGCTCTACTCTTATGATTTCATCCACCATTGCAGACAGCTCTCCCTCTGAAAAATGTGGATTTCTCCTCTCTGCCATAGTGCATTATTGAGAAAAACTAAAGCTAGCATCCAAAAAAATGAGAGCGAATCCACTAAATAAGGTTTTCACAAAGAAACACAGAGCGAGAGAAACACAGAAATAAAACCTGTCTCCTGTGTGTCAATTCTGACGTCCAAATGGTCTGCTGCAGTGTGATGGCAAAGGATCATGGTCTGAAATGGAGTGTATTTTATAGTGTGTTTTGCAGGTGTTCACAATGGTCCAATTTACAAGAGGTGTGGGCTTCTAGCATCCATTCAATGGCCACAGCCATACTACTAGACTGAATGGGCTCCCGCCATCATGGGCATGCTGCAGACACACCTCCAGTACAACTGTGTGATCTAAATAGGTTTGGCGGGATGCTGCTGTCAAGACGGCAGCGGAAGTCCTACTCATCGGCATTGGAGTCTGCTGGGTCGGCTGTTGGATGCAGCTGGCATGACGGAGTACACCCCGTCATGGCGGTCTTTGGCTTAGCCACAATACATCTAAATACGGCAGGCGGAAGACCGCCAACTTGATGGCTTTGCGGTGTGACTGTCAAGATCTAAACTAGGCCCAAAGTTCCTTACAAAGACTTGATCTTCTATTTTCACAGCTAGGAGGGCTACCTCGGTGATGGCGCGCTACTCCTTTCCTCTGGTTGCCTGTTTGTAAATTAACTTTGCAACCTTTGTTAATTCAATAACACAAACTTGTATTTCGTCATTCAGAATTTCAGCAGTACTTTCTTCCTGCACCTTACATCTAGTGGTAGGTATTTGCATTTTCATGAGTCTTCCTGTAACTATCTGATGGGGGTAAGGTGGTGATCGGAACTAGGTGTGTTCCTAAGGGAAAACAATGTTAATGGTAAACAATACAAAATTTTTTGTGCATTGTGGAGCTTATCTTACTTTTCAGCAAGCCATTAAGGTGTTCAACTATGCCATTATTCTGGGGGTGGTAAACAGAAGATTATTTATGTTTTATCCCTAACATTGTTGTGAGATGTGTAAAAATAGCATTGACAAAGTGTGTGCCATTACTAGATCTTATCTCTTCTGGAATTCCCCAGCATGGAATCACCTCACGAATCAGAAAAGTAGCAACTGACTTAGCATCACAGTGGACACAATGTCCTGCTTCAGCCCATCAAGCGAAAAGGACAAACCACAACTGTGAGGTATTGATAGTTGTTGCGTTGATCAATCATGTCGATAAAATCAATGTGAAGAGCATAAAACAACATTGTGGTCGTAGTATGGTCGAATTTATTACCTTCAGTGTGGGGTTTGGAGATAATTGTTGGCAAATAGTACAGTTATGAATGTACATAATAAGCAGATCATGCAAGTTAGGAACAAACCAATCTTGTTGTATTTGCATAGAAAAATGATCCTCGAGATGTGAGCTGGTAAATGCAATTGATGAAGAGCTATCATGAGTAAATCCTGAGGCGTCACTGGTTTACCTGCACATATTTGTCTATAGATCAAATTGTCCCCTGATTAGGGTCACCCTATAGTCTCCTATAATTGTTTCTCATGCAATGAAGCAGCTTCCTTTAGTTCTTGAAGATGTAAATGTGCTGTCTCTGCATAATGAGGTGTAATAGTTTCTGTGGTAGTGTTTGACTCAGACTCATGCAGCGAGGCAGCCTGGGCCACTAAGCCTGGGATATGTTGTGAACCTGACGGCACAGACAGGGGTGTGTGTCTAGCTGAGTCTTTAGCTGCCCAATCTGCTAATGCATTTTCCAGTGACACAAAATCCTGTCCATTTGTATGTGCCACACACTTCACAACTGCCACTGCTTGTGGTAAGGCAAGTGCCTCTACTAAAGCCTCTAAGAGATTCTTATGCATGACGGGACTGGCGTCTGATTTGAGGAAGCTTCTTCTGCTCTATCTCATAATGATTGAATGTATTGTGGTAGTTATGTAAGCCGAATCCAAATAGATTGTGATTACTTTTTCTATTCCTTGCTTGAGAGCTGCTATCAAGGCTATCAGTTCTGCTGCTTGTGCACAATAATGTGCTGGCAGTGCTAGATGTTCAACTATGCAAAGTGTAGTAATCGTGCTGCTGTTCTCTGACCACTGTCACATCTGTGTATTTTACTCCTGTGTCCTTGTCAACGGTATCAATAAAATATACAATGCTGCCAGGAATAGGATAATCTGTTGCTTGGCTAGATTCATTAGGGATATGCATTGCACAATCATGTGCACCATCCTCAGAGTCCAATATAGGATGAGCAAAAAATGTTGCGGGCTCACCGTATGATAGTTTACAACCTTCAAAGATGGGAGTGACAGAACTCAGATTGAGCATTTAGTGACATTTGGATTTTTCTTTATTGATTCCTCTACAGATTGGCTTTATCCACTTCGCTGCCAGGCCTTTTACCCCTCCTGTGCCAGGCCTTTTTTTGCCTATTTGGAATAATTCTCGCTTAGGCCCTCATAACTTTTTGTTCACATAAGCTACCCACACCAAATTTGCGTCCTTTTTTTCCAACATCCTAGGGATTCTAGAGGTACCCAGACTTTGTGGGTTCCCCTGAAGGAGGCCAAGAAATTAGCCAAAATACAGTGAACATTTTTTTTTTTTTTTTTTTAAATGGGAAAAAGGGGCTGCAGAAAAAGGCTTGTGGTTTTTTCCCTGACAACGGCATCAACAAAGGGTTTGTGGTGCTAAACTCACCAGCTTCCCAGCTTTCAGGAACAGGCAGACTTGAATCAGAAAACCCAATTTTTCAACACAATTTTGGCATTTTACTAGGACATACCCCATTTTTACGATTTTTTGTGCTTTCAGCCTCCTTCCAGTCAGTGACAGAAACGGGCGTGAACCCAATGCTGGATCCCAGAAACCTAAACATTTCTGAAAAGTAGACGAAATTCTGAATTCAGCAAGGGGTAATTTGTGTAGATCCTACAAAGGTTTCCTACAGAAAATAACAACTGGAAAAAGAAATACTGAAATTGAGGTAAAAAAACAGCAAATTTTCTCTACGTTTTACTCTGTAACTTTTTCCTACAATGTCAGATTTTTTAAAGCGATATACCGTTACGTCTACTGGACTCTTCTGGTTGCAGGGATATATAGGGCTTATAGGTTCATCAAGAACCCTAGGTACCCAGAGCCAATAAATGAGCTGCACCCTGCAGTGGGTTTTCATTCTATACCGGGTATACAGCAATTCATTTGCTGAAATATAAAGAGTGAAAAATAGCTATCAAGAAAACCTTTGTATTTCCAAAATGGGCACAAGATAAGATGTTGAGGAGCAGTGGTTATTTGCACATCTCTGAATTCCGGGGTGCCCACACTAGCATGTGAATTACAGGGCATTTCTCAAATAGACGTCTTTTTTACACACTCTCTTATATTTGGAAGGAAAAAATGTAGAGAAAGACAAGGGGCAATAACACTTGTTTTGCTATTCTCTGTTCCCCCAAGTCTCCCGATAAAAATGATACCTCACTTGTGTGGCTAGGCCTAGCGGCCACGACAGGAGAGACCCCAGAACACAACGTGGACACATCCCGTTTTTTTGACAGAAAACAGAGGTGTTTTTTGCAAAGTGCCTACCTGTAGGTTTTGGCCTCTAGCTCAGCCGGCACTTGGGAAACCTACCAAACCTGTGCATTTATGAAAACTAGAGACCTAGGGGAATCCAAGATGGGGTGCCTTGTGGGGCTCTGACCAGGTTCTGTTACCCAGAATCCTTTGCAAACCTCAAAATGTGGCTAAAAAAACACGTTTTCCTCACATTTCGGTGACAGAAAGTTCTGGAATCTGAGAGGAGCCACAAATTGCCTTCCACCCAGCATTCCCCCAAGTCTCCCGATAAAAATGATACCTCACTTGTGTGGGTAGGCCTAGTGCCCGCAACAGGAGATGCCCCAAAACACAACGTGGACACATCCCATTTTTTGATAGAAAACAGAGGTGTTTTTTGCAAAGTGCCTACCTGTAGATTTTGGCCTCTAGCTCAGCCGGCACCTAGGGAAACCTACCAAACCTGTGCATTTTTTAAAACTAGAGACCTAGGGGAATCCAAGATGGGTGACTTGTGGGGCTCTGACCAGGTTCTGTTATCCAGAATCCTTTGCAAACCTCAAAATTTGGCTAAAAAAACACGTTTTCCTCACATTTCAGTGACAGAAAGTTCTGGAATCTGAGAGGAGCCACAAATGTCCATCCACCCAGCGTTCCCCCAAGTCTCCTGATAAAAATGATACCTCACTTGTGTGGGTGGGCCAGGTGCCTGCAACAGAAAAAGGCCACAAACTTGTAGAGATTATGGAGATAGCACAGAGAGTTGATAAGCACATATTTTTCTTTTATACATCTTTAGGCTAACTCTGCTTTGGGGACCCACACAAGTGAGGTGTCATTTTACTTGGGAGACTGAGGGGAACGCTGGGGAGTAGGAATTTTGTGCTGGAGCGGTGATCGTACAAACGAAAGTCAGGAAAATATTCTTTTTTAAGCACATTTTGAGGTTTGCAGAGGAGTCTGGGTAAGAAAATGTTGGGGGATCCACGCAAGCCACACCTCCCTGGACTCCTTGGGGTGTCTAGTTTAAAAAAATGTCTGGGTTTGGTAGGTTTCCCTAGATGAAGGGCACACCCAGGCCCAAAAACATAGGTGCCCCCTCCCCCCAAACACAGGTAGTTTTGTAATATATCATTTTGATGTGTCCACGTACGTCTGTGATGTGCCAAACACTAACATTGTGAAAAGAAACGCACTTAGGTTATGTGAAAAAGACCCCTCACCCACCAACCAAGTTGGTGGCATGCTTCATCATCGGGGTCCCACCTGAGACACCTAGCGTGTCACAAGTGTGCTGCGACGCCTGATTACAGCGGAGCAGGTTTTGTCATTTGTACCACACATACTGGTTGGATTTGGCACAAGGGTGAGTGATGGTTCAGTAGATCAAATTTTATTAACAAGAGATTTCACAAAAGTGAAATGCACTGGTAATAAGGCCAAAAAACGGAACCAATGACTCACAGCTCGTGAGCTGTAAAGCCACGGCAAGGCACCAACCGCTTTACAGTCCATTCACACATCTTTCATACATGACATGCACAAGACCATTCACGCCGCCAGCCACGGCCCCAGCACCTTACAACACTCGCATCGACAGACAGCGCCAGTCAAGGGCCCATCACTTTCATACGCCCACATGCCTGATACAGCAATCACACCAGCTGATGAGTGTGTGGACTGGCGTTTGGCTAGCACAGCTAGTCAAGCGCCACCCCACCCATACCGCCAGCCAAGCACCAACCCACGCACACCGCCAACCAAGCGCCACCCCAAGCCCACCGCCAGCCAAGCGCCAACCCAAGCACACCGCAAGCCAAGCGCCACCCTACCCATAACGCCAGCCAAGCGCCACCCCAAGCACACCGCCAGCCAAGCGCCACCGCACCCATACCGCCAGCCAAGCACCACCCCACCAATACCGCCAGCCAAGCGCCACCCCATGCACACCGCCAGCCAAGCGCCACACCATGCACACCACCAGCCAAGCGCCACCCCACACACACAATCAGCCAAGCGCCACTCCACGCACACCGCCATCACTTTTTTTTTGTTTATAAACAACAAAGAAACCACTAACTAATTATAAAATATGTACAAAACTGCAAACACAAAAGCTCTAACTAAATACATGACAGTAATGCCAACCGTGAAACTGAACATATGAAAATATAAAACAGGCAGTTTACGCTCACGGCATTTCCCAAACATTTTTCCTAGTGTGGTAACTTCTAAAACAGCCGGGCACACACAGCCCAGGCTTTGAAGGGCATTCGGGGCAGTACATCCAGCTCTTCCTCCGGATTGATCTCCGGGCACATACTCTACATTTCTTTGTGGGCAAGTCTTTTTTGGGAGTGGGAGGAATGTGATCTGGAAAGTGGTGATCTTTCAATCTAGCCACTTCCCCCACCACTTCTAATTTAGGAACTCTTGCCCGTTCTACCACAATAAGGCTCTCTATCACTGACTCCTGAAATTTAATAAGTGTCATCCTTGACTCAGGTGAACAATCCTTGAACACAATAAAAGCATTAAAAGTTGCCAAATTAAATAAATGTAGGGCCAACTTTTTATACTACACATAAGACTTACGAAGAGCAGTGTAAGGTTCCAACCTCTGAGCTACTCTATCAACACCACCCATGTGCTTATTGTAGTCTAAAATGCACACAGGTTTCGCACTTCAGCAACTTGACCCCAAACAGCCACAGATGAAGTACTCTCATCATGTATGATAGTTAACATGTGGACATCCCCTCTGTCTGAAAATTTCAGAGCTAGCAGCTCATTATTCTGCAAGGCATTGCACTGTCCCCTCTCAAGTTTTTTACAGACAAGCTCCCTTGGATAGCCTTTCCGGTTAGAACGGATTGTGCCACAAGCAACAGTGTCCACTCTAAACAACTCCTTGAACAACTGCACTCCAGTGTAGAAATTATCTACGTACAAATGGTGACCTTTGTTAAACAGTCGTCTAACAAGTTCCCACGCAATTTTTTTGCTAACTCCAAAAGTGGCCGGACAACCAGGAGGGTCAATACTGGAATCCCTACCAGTGTAGACCTGGAAATTATACACATATCCTGTACTGCTTTCTGACAGCATATACAATTTAATCCCATACCGTGCCCTCTTACTAGGAATGTACTGCTTAAAAACTAAACGCCTCTTGAGAAGGACCAAAGACTCGTCCACACTTATCTCTTTGCCTGGAACATAGACCTCTGAAAACCGATCTACAAAATGATCAAGGACAGGCCTAATGTTAAAAAGACGGTCACAATCAGGGTGATCTCGTGGCAAGGCTAAAGCATTGTCTACAAAATGCAGCATACGAAGAAGAAGCAAATAGCGATTACGTGTCATAGTTGCAGGAAATATAGCCGTTGCCATCAAGGGACTAGTAGACCAATAAGAAGCCAGTGACGGCTTCCAGATCAACCCCATCAAAAAAGTCAAACCTAAAAACTTTTTCATCTCTTCCAGATATGTGGGAACCCACTGAGTAGCTCTAGACTGAGGCCTAAGTCTGGCAGCGTTGTCCCCCAAATATTGCTCTGCATACATATTAGTCTGCTCCACAATATCTTCCAAAAATACATCGTCCATAAACAAGTGAAAGAAATGGACAGGCAGAAAGTTTTCCGTATTGACTCTACACCCTGGGAGACCAGTAAATGTAGGTAACTGTGGCTGCTCCATGTTTGGGGCAATCCAGGTGTCAGGTCTTCTAATGGGAAACCCTTCAGCCCTAGGGTGCTGCACTCTTGGCACATCAATGTCCTCCTCTACAACAGGCCCTTCATCTGCACTGAGAGTAGCTTCCTCATCAGAAGAAAACTCTCGGACAGAAAACTCACTGCCAGAATCTCTCACTTCCTCCTCTGCCTCAGATGCAGTCAGTCTTGTAATCATGGTCTGAGGACGACTCAAAGAGCATGCCAACAACCTGCTGGACGGTCACTCTGCGGCTAGCCATGATCCTCACTAACAACAAATGGATTGCCAACAACAACTAGCACTATAATAAGTAATAAACAAAGTGTAGCTTTATCACAAAGAGGTATGTACTAAAACACTATACCACTCACTTGCCTGAAAAAGCTACTCACCAATGATATCCCACTAAAAAGAAAAAAGCAAATTAGACATATGACAACACAAATATCATTGTGCTCAAATCTAAGCACAATTTCACACACAATACTGCATTTAGTACACCACCTACAAACATGTCATTCATGCATGTCAACAATACTCCTTTGGAGTAAATTGCTTTCACTTACCAAAAACATGCAACTATGCAAACCGCAGGACAACTACTGCCAAAACCGCAAGGATCCACAGCAAAGGAAGCAAAAGCTTTGAACTAGAACAAAAATAAGAAATAAACTGTTATAATCACAAATACAAATACTTCGCCAGTTGACAAACACCCCGCCACCAAGAACTTAGAAATTGTCCCTGGTGCCTAAGTGGCTTCTGCCCCACTAGGAGGCAGATGGGCCTAAAAATAAATAGGCTGATCTGCCCCAAGTGGGGCAAAAATTGCCAAGAGCTCTGTACCCTGTTTGGGGGGGGGGGTGGCCCTTGCCAAAGGGGGCAAATGGGGGTGCCCCCAGCACACAAAAAACAAAGGGAACCAAAAAAAAAAAATCTCTGACATCTTGGTGCCTTCTGCCCCCTTTGGGGGCAGATGGGCCTAACAAAAATAGGCTGATCTGCCTCCAAGGTGGGCAGAAATGGCCATCACTAATGTGCCCCCTTTGGGGGGGGCGACCCTTGCCAAAGGTGCCTCCCCCCCACACACACAAAACACACACGATCCCTGGTGCCTAAGTGGATTCTGCCCCCCTTGGGGGCAGATGGGCGTAAAAATAATTGGCCGATCTGCCCCCAATGGGCACCCAGCACAAAACAAAAAAAAGGGGAACAAAGAAAAAAATCCCTTGCGTATTAGTGGTTCCTGCCCTCCTTGGGGGCAGATGGGCCTACAAAAAAAGGCCCATCTGCCCCCAAAGGGGGCAGAGATAGCCAATATGAAATTTCCCCACTTTGGGGGGGGGGGGTGACCCTTGCCCAAGGGGTGCCCCCAAACACACACACACACACAATCCCTGGCGCCTAGTGTGTTTCGACCCCCCCGGGGGCCAGATTGTCCAAAAACATGGGCGATCTACCCTCAGGGGGGGCCAAAATAGGGGGAAAAAAATAGCCCCCCATGGGAGCGACCCTTGCGCAAGGGGTCGCTCCCAAAATACATATGAAAAAACAAAATCCCTGGTGTCTAGTGGTTTTCAACCCCCCGCCTCCCCCCCTGGGGCAGATCGGCCAAAAAAATCGGCTGATCTGCCCACTGGGGGAGCGAAATAGGATAAATAAATAGCCCCCCAAGGGTCGCTCCCAAAATAATAGTGTAAAAACTAAATCCTTGGTGTCTAGTAGTTTTCGCCCCCAGGGAGGGTGCGAAATAGGATTAAAAAAAATAGCCCCCCGTGGGAGCAACCCTTGCCCAAGGGGTCGCTCCCAAAATGATAGTGAAAAATTAAATCCCTGGTGTCTAGTGGTTTTCGCCCCCCCCCCCCACTCCCCCCGGGTACAGATCGCCCGTAAAATCAGCCGATCTGCCCCCGGGGAGGGCGAATTATGAAATAAAATAGCCCCCCATGGGAGCGACCCTTGCCCAAGGGGTCACTCCCAAAATCAAACACAAAGAAATCCCTGGTGGCTAGTGGGGATTCCTGCAGCCCGCGATCGTGGAGCAGGAATCCAGTGAAAACAGGCATGGGGGATGGGAAAAACCCTTTCCTTTCCCCCGTGTCTGTTTTCCACCCCAAACCCCCAAAAAGGGAAGGATTTACTTCAAGGAAGTCTTCCTCCCTCGACGCGCTGGAAGCAAATGGCTTCCAGCGTGTCCCGGCAATACTTGATGACGTCGGCGCGCTGACGTCATCATATTGCCGGGGGCGGGGGTCTTGGGTGGAAGGGGAAGGAATTTCCCTTCCATCCATGACCGGGGGATGTGTGTGGGGGGCACATGGGGGAGCCCTAGCGAGATCACCTCGTCCAAGGCACCCTACGGGTTAATGGACGAGACCTCTCTGTATGTAACTTTTAGCTAGTGACGATGGACAAATACGTGCCCTGAAGGTGTGTGACCAGTTGGTCACTTAACACCAAAACGTACGTTGGCACGACAGTTGGCCAGAAGCTTGCCTTGGTGATCCCTTACGTTGAATTTGATGCACATCTTGTATTTAGCACATATATTGGAGGAAGATATGTCCAAGAAGAAAAAATACATCATAACAGACTTTTAATAATCATATTACATGAAGATTTGAATCTGGGACATTGAATGACAAACAGTTATTCTTGAAAAATTATTCCTGTGAAATATATTGAATCATGGATGATAGTCCCTAGCATCAACTAGAGCAACTGTCTATTTATATATTTTCTCTATTGGTGAGCAAGAGTCGAGTATGTGGGTATGAATGATGGTTGATAGAGAGTTTTAAGACTAGGTACATGAATTCTGAATCAAGATATAGGTGGTCATTATGACATTGGCGGTGACTGTTAAAGTGGCGGTAATACTGCCAACAGGCTGGCGGTAAGTACTGCCAAATTATGACCATGGCGGTGATAACACCACTGACCACGGCAGTAGCCATCAACAACCAGGCGGAAGACAAAGTACCGCCTACCATGTTAAGACATAGCAAACCCCCATCAAAACCCCTGTGGAAATAGAACACAGAAGACGAAAGACTCACTAATAGAGAGCTAGAGAAGATCAATGCCGCCATGGAGCTGGAACTTCAAGTCTTCCCGATGCTCTTCTATGCCATGCTCCACCTGGAACACCAACGCCGACGACGGTGAGTACAGCCGCCTAGCACACAAGGGAGGGAAGGTGGCAAAGAAGAGTGACACACATACGCACAACACATACCATTCACACACACACCATACACAAAACCAGCTGCATAAAACCAGTGTCACAGGAGCCACGTCATAATAATGCAAGGACTATATTTTTCCAGAACTGATAGTGTAATTTGATGCAAGCAGCCACCATATTGTCCATATGACAAGAAATACATGAGTCACTGTTCTGAAAGGGTCAATGGCCAGTACAAAGTACAAAAGGCCCACATGGCCACAGGGCACAGTCCATGGCCCAACTTGTTCCCTGACGTAATCCGCACTACACTCTGGGGTATCATGTTGGGAATGGCCAGGCACCTCAGGGGGAAACGAGGTGGGGGCACCTCAGCTGAAGTGGGGAACTTGCCCACTGGTTCTGAAGGGGGCTCCATGCCCATTTCAATTTGCTGGGGAGTGCAAGGTCGCAGTCCCTGAGTTGGGGAACTTGTCCACTGGTTCTGAAGGGGGCTTCAGCTCATAGCTTGTGGACTAAATGTGTTCCCTGTGTGGTGCCTAACTGTGTCACTGAGGCTCTGCTAACCAGAACCTCAGTGCTTATGCTCTCTCTGCTTTTAAAATTGTCACTGCAGGCTAGTGACCATTTTTACAAATTCGGATTGGCACACTGGAACACCCTTATAATTCCCTAGTATATGGTACCTAGGTACCCACGGTATTGGGGTTCCAGGAGATCCCTATGGGCTGCAGCATTTCTTTTGCCACCCATCGGGAGCTCAGACAATTGTTCCATAGGACTGCCACTGCAGCCTGAGTGAAATAATGTCCATGTTATTTCACAGCCATTTTACACTGCACTTAAGTAACTTATAAGTCACATATATGTCTAACCCTCACTTGGTGAAGGTTAGGTGCAAAGTTACTAAGTGTGAGGGCACCCTGGCACTAGCCAAGGTGCCCCCACATTGTTCAGCAATATATCTCCAGACTTTGTGAGTGCGGGGACACCATTACACGTGTGTACTACATATAGGTCAATACCTATATGTAGCTTCACAATGGTAACTCTGAATATGGCCATGTAACATGTCTAAGATCATGGAATTGTCCCCCCATGCCAAATCTGGTATTGGGGTGCCAATCCCATGCATCCCCGGGGCTCCAGCATGGAACCCAGGTACTTCCAAACTAGCTCTCTGGGGTTTTCACTGCAGCTACCGCTGCTGCCAACCCACAGGCAGGCTTCTGCCCTCCTGGGGTCTGGGCAGCCCAGTCCCAGGAAGGCAGAACAAAGGATTTCCTCTGAGAGAAGGTGTTACACCCTCACCCTTTGGAAATAAGTGTTAAGGGCTGGGGATGAGTAGACTCCCCCAGCCTCTGGAAATGCTTTGAAGGGCACATATGGTGCCCTCCTTGCATAAGCCAGTCTACACCGGTTCAGGGATTCCCAGCCCCTGCTCTGGCGCAAAACTGGACAAAGGAAAGGGGAGTGACCACTCCCCTGTCCATCACCACCCCAGGGGTGGTGCCAAGAGCTCCTCCAGTGTGTCCCAGACCTTTGCCATCTTGAATGCAGAGGTGTGAGGGCACAATGCAGGCCTCTGAGTGGCCAGTGCCAGCAGGTGATGACAGAGACCCCTCCTGATAGGTACTTACTTAGTTAGGTGGCCAATCCTTCTCTGAGGGCTATTTATGGTCTCTCCTGTGGGTTTCTAGTCAGATAACGAATGCAAGAGCTCACCAGAGTTCCTCTGCATCTCTCTCTTCAACTTCTGCCAAGGATCGACGGCTGACTGCTCCAGGACGCCTTCAAAACTGCAACAAAGTAGCAAGACGACTACCAGCAACATTGTAGCACCTAATCCTGCCGGCTTTCTCGACTGTTTCCTGGTGGTGCATGCTCTGAGGGCTGTCTGCCTTCACCCTGCACTGGAAGCCAAAACTAAATCTCCCGTGGGACGACGGAATCTTCCCCCTGTTAACGTAGGCACCAAACTTCTGCATCACCGGTCCTCTGGGTCCCCTCTCATCTTGACGAGCGTGGTCCCTGGAACACAGGAGCTGGATCCATGTGACCCCGACAGTCCAGTGGTCCTTTTGTCCAAATTTGGTGGAGGTAAGTCCTTACCTCCCCACGCCAGACAGTAATCCTGTGTACTGCGTGATCTGCACCTGCTAGGGCTTATGTGCACTTTTGCAAGGATTCCTTCATGCACAGCACAGCCCAGGTCCCCAGCACTCTGTCCTGCATTGCTCAACTCGCTGAGTTGAACACCGGCTTCGTGGGATCCTCTTTTGTTGTGTTGAGACGACCGCCGTGCTCAGATTTCTTGAACGCCTGTCAAAGTGCTTCTGCGGGTGCTGCCTGCTTCTGTGTGGGCTCTCTTTGTTGCTGAGCGCCCCCTCTGTCTCCTCCTCCAAGGGGCAATCTCCTAGTCCTTCCTGGGCCCGGGCAGCACCCATTATCCTCAACCGCGACTCTTGCAGCTAACAAGGCTTATTACGCTCTTTCTGCATGGAAACAACTCTGCATCCTGCAGCACGGCTTGGGACATCTTCTGACAAAGGAGAAGTTCCTGGCGCCTTCCGTCGTTGCAGAATCTTCGGCTTCTTCCAGCCAGAGGCAGCCCTTTTGCACCTTCATCCGGGGTTTAGTGGGCTCCTGCCCCCCTGGACACTTGCGTGACTCTTGGACTTGGTCCCCTTCCTTTGCAGGTCCTCAGGTCCAGGAATCCGTCATCAGTGCTTTGCAGTCAGTTGTTGCCTTTGCAGAATCCCCTATCTCGACTTTACTGTATTTCTGGGGTAGTAGGGTAACATTACTCCTACTTTTCAGGGTCTTGGGGTGGGGTATCTTGGAAACCCTTATTATTTTCTTACACTTTCAGCGACCCTCTACACACTACACTAGGCCTGGGGTCCATTCGTGGTTCGCATTCCACTTTTGGAGTATATGGTTTGTATTGCCCCTAGGCCTCTTGTGTCCTATTGCATCCAATTGTATTCTACAGTATTTGCACTACTTTTCTAACTGTTTACTTACCTGATTTTGGTTTTTGTGTATATTTTGTGTATTTTACTTACCTCCTAAGGGAGTATATCCTCTGAGATACTTTTGGCATATTGTCACTAAAATAAAGTTCCTTTATTTTTAGTAACTCTCAGTATTGTGTTTCTTATGATATAGTGCTATATGACATAAGTGGTATAGTAGGAGCTTTGCATGTCTCCCAGTTCAGCCTAAGCTGCTCTGCTATATCTACCTCTATCAGCCTAAGCTGCTAGAACACTACTAATCTACTAATAAGGGATAACTGGACCTGGCACAAGGTGTAAGTACCACAAGGTACCCACTATAAGCCAGGCCAGCCTCCTACACTGTGACATACTGTAAATTCCTTCCTTTCCCTCTATTGTTGCTGTTGCCCTGCCACCTTTGTTTGTGGATGGTGATGTATTGTGTGCTTGTACGTTCTCCATGCTCTGCATGTTTTGGTAATGGGTGTCCATGCAGAGCTGGGAGGGCTGTCCATGCAACGGTATGGCATGCAGGGCTTGGCATTGGGGTTTGTCAGATGTGTGGGTGCAGTGTGTGGGATGGGGTGGAGTGATGGGAGTGAGGGGGTGACATGGCATGCAGGTATGGGGGGTGATAAGTAGTAAATATTGACTCACAAGTGTCCAGTCCTCCAGCAAATCCAGTGAGTCCCTCAGGGTGCAGTTTTGCCAAGACTTGTTCCTCCCATGCTGTGAGCTGTGGGGAAGGATATAAGGATCCACCGCCATTCCTCTGGATGGTGAGCTGGTACCTTACAGCCACAGAACGTATCTTCCCCCGTAGGTCTTGCCACCTCTTCCTGATGTCGTCCCTTGTTCTTGGATGCTGTTCCACGGTGTTCACCCTGTTCACGATTCTCCGCCATAGCTCCATCTTCCTCACAATGGATTTTTGCTGTACCTGTGCTCCAAACAGCTGTGTCTCTACCCTGACTGTTTCCTCGACCATGACCTGCAACTCCTCATCAGTGAAACGGGGGTGCCTTATTGGGGACATGGGTGTTGTGTGGTGTGTGCTGTGCAGAGGGTGTTAAGTGATGTGGTGGGTTGTAGGATGTGGGATGCGTAACGGATGGATGGGTGTTTGTGGTGTGTATGTGTAGTTGTCTAAGTGGTCTTCATGTTAGTCTCGTGCGATTATTGGTATTTGTACAGGGTTGTGTGCAATGTGGTTGTGTGTTTTATAATGCTATAGGTGGGTGTGTGTGTATCAGTCTCAGGTGTGTGATTTTTGTTTAGGCCAATGTTGTTTTGTTTTGTATTTGGGTGGCCAATCTGAGTGCGCCGGTGTGTATTGCCAATGGTTTACCGCCATTGAATGTCCGCCGTGATGATTCGTGGATCATAATGTGGTAGGCGTTGTTTTGTTGGCATAATGGTATGGGTGTTTGTACTGACACTTTACCACTGACCTGTGGGCTTTGTGAACGATAGCAAACACCGCGTGCTGTACATAGAGTGTCAGAGGTGCCCCCGAGACAATGAGGGTGCTTTTCTGTACCGCAAAGGCTGCAGTGGTGAGAGGTTGCTCACCGGGGTAATGTCCTTTCATTACTGAGTCCAACAGACCATTTAAAGATGTGATGGGTGTGTGTGCTAAAGCATACTTTTGTGTGAGGACAGCTATCATCACTTGACCACTGCAGTGACAAAAGAGGTAAAACGCTTTAGTGTAATCAGGAGTCCCCAAAACTGGGGTGTTTGTTATCTCAGTTTTCAAATTTTTTAAAGTTTTCCCTCATTTCCGGTGTCCATGTCATCTTATTGTATCTGTCTTTTGGCTACTTAATAAAGTTCAAACAAACACAAATGATGGACGGAATGCAGAACCAATCAAACATTCACCCCAGTCACATATCTGGGTTTAGTCCATCAATTCTTTTTCTCACCATGCCACCCCAGTTTGGACCCAGCCATATGCAAATCAGTCTTGACCCTGTTCCATAGGGCAACAGTGAAGCCCGAACTGCCAGGCCAGGTCCTCCCTGGACCGGAAACAAGCATCCTGGGACCAGTTTCAGAGTATCACTCTTCATCAGCCAGGCTAGTTTGAATCCAGTGGCACAGTGAGCCCGGGACCCACGTCTGGGCATACCCAGCGCACTTATGGCAACAAAAGCAAACAAACACAAATGATGGACGGAATGCAGAACCAATCAAAAATTCACCCCAGTCACAGATCTGGGTTTAATCCATCAATTATTTTGCTCACCATGCCACCCCAGTTTGGACCCAGCCATATGCAAATCAGTCTTGACCCTGTTCCCTAGGGGAACAGTCCAGCCAGAACTGCCAGGCCAGGTCCTCCCTGGACCGGAAACAAGCATCCTGGGACTGGTTTCAGGGTATCACCCTTCATCAGCCAGGCTAGCTTGAATCCAGTGGCACAGTGAGCCCGGGGCCCACATCTGGACATACCCGGCGCACTTATGGCAACAAAAGCAAACAAACACAAATGATGGATGGAATGCAGAACCAATCAAACATTCACACCAGTCACCGATCTGGGTTTGATCCATCATTTTCTTTTGCTCAACATGCCACCCCAGTTTGGACCCAGCCAAATGCAAATCAGTCTTGACCCTATTCCCTAGGGGAACGGTCCACGGAATACCCACCCACGTAATTTGTTTGGAGGGGGTTTCCTCTTACCATTACATCTACCTGACCACCTTGGGGTGGAGTTGCCATTGGGGGTGCTTGGTAGCTTTGCTGTGGTGGCTTTTGTTGCCCCTGAGGCATTTCTGAATGTTGTATATTTTGCTGTGGTGTCTGAGGTACATACATTATGTGCGTGTTTGACTGTGGTTGTATTGCTACATTCCCTGGCTGTCTGTAAATTCCTGTCCTTCCACCTTGTTCATCGCATTTCTTGGTCCTGCAATATTTAATAAAATGTTCATATCTGTGACAATAATGACGTGTCTTATCCGTGGAGAGACTATCCTGCCCCTTCCTATACCTCCCTGTCCCCCTCTACTACTTCCTTGTATCCTTGCACTATCCTTCTGTTGCGGGTACTGTTGTTAGGCAGTTCCTGGGACCAATCCCACAGATTTTTGCAGTCATCTGAGTAGTGGCTGCTACTGCAGCCCCTTCCGCGTCTCCCTTCTTTGCCAATTTTTGCTGCACCAACTTGGCTGCTGCTTTCTCTCTTACCTCCTGCTTATTACTCTTTTTCTCTTGGCTCTTTTTACAAAAGTTTATTATGTATGCCTGTATCTCCGTCCAGGGTTTGGACTCCTATGCCACTATGATGTCTAAATTATCCTGGACACCTGAGGGTAAACTCTTCTTTACTGCATTATAGAACAACACAGCATTTACCCCTGTTACTTCCCAACCCTGGTCTACTTCTTAAGTACATTTCTCTTTTATCCTGTTGACAAATTCAGCAGGATCCTCCGGTGTACGGGGGTAAAGGAATGTTGGGGATTGTGCTTTCTGGCATACTTTTGCCATACTTGCAGACTCTTCCGCATATAAGGGTAAAACGAATCTGGGTCTCCCTCACCATGGAGAATGCAGTCCTCAGCATTTGCCATGTCACGTGGATCAAAGGACCCTTCTCTTGGCCATGGGGGCTAATCATCCGTCCATCCTGCTAGATTGTCCAATGCGGTACAACATTATACCAATAGTTTTACCCTTGGGCGATTATCTCAATGGGGGTTAGGTCAGGGAGGCATAGAACCAAATGAACACCCATCTGTTGTATCAGTTTGTCATGTAGTGTCAAGCCCCCTGTAAACTCACAAGATCCTTTTCTGGGATGTGGCTGACCATGCTTTCCCTGGAACCCTAACTGCTCGAGCTCTGCCGCTCGGGTCTCCTAGGATCAGAGTAAGCACCCTGCTCTCCTTCTCTAGTTGTCTTTATCAACATAATAATGTGAGTGGGTGATCCCATTGATCTATCCCTATGATCAAGATCGATGAGGGGCCTTTCTTGGGTGCTAATGTTGTAGGCGGGGTGTTTAGCCTCCTGAGATTGAAGTCTTTCACACACATAATCTGCATACTTATATACTGATTCTATTCTGTTTGCCATCCTCCAAAAACGTCCCTGAATGTGTCCTGATATGTTATCGCAATGTCCTTCTCTTCCTGCTTCTCTCTCATCTTTTCTATGTTCACTTTGTGACAACCATTTCTGAATGTTCTCTGGTGTAATTATGACACTTTATTTCTCCTTTTGCCAAGGTGGCAAATCATTCTCAGTCTTTTTAATGCCCTCATCCTTTTCTCGAGGTACTGGCCATCGGGCCATACGAACAGCCCTATCTACATTATCATTCCAGCTTGCATCACCTGCATTTCTCCGCTGTAGGGTAGACACCCGCTCTTTGACTACTCTTCCTGCTATATCTCTTTTTTGTAAGAGTTGTGACATTGCTGATGAAACAAGCAACTGGTCGTCACTATCCCCTGGCCCCTGCCCCTCGACTCTAGCCGCTCGGGGAGGGGCTTGATAACAATGTAGGCAAACTGCTTCTAATTGTCCCGAAAAACTGAGAGTAATCCACCCTTGTTTCTTGTCTGGGAATACTTCTGTGTTTCGGCTTTGGTGTCTGTAGGGCAACACTAGGGGGTCCTATCGGAGATAGTGGAGGGGTTTCAACCTCGGGATTCTCAAATCCAACTGCGGCTTCCCGTAACTGCGCTAGTGGATAGATGCTGGATGGGAGAGATATTTGCAGGGTCACATGGAGGTGGGAGAGCATACAGGATACAAGATGTGCTGTTATTTGAAGAGCCTTTAGACTTTTCACAAAAGGCTTGCCATACCGCTAAGATGGCTTCTAGATTCTGAAACTTGACTCCTATATATTTAACGTTAAGGTTGTGTGGCAGTATGTTCTAATATTGTACCATCAAATGTCCCTTTCTTTGGCCAGGAGTACATGTGTCTCTGGATAACTTTAAATCATTCTTTACAATGTTTCTGTAACCTCTTCTGAAACCCTGGAAAGGTCTTGTGCACATGTTCTGAACGAGACTTTATAGTCCTCCGTATTTCTAGCAACTTTTCATAGTCTAACTCTTTATCTGTTCTTGCAAAAGCTTAGTTTCTTGGATTCATGCACTTTTCCGCACAAAATAAGGAATCCGTCAATTTGTTCTTTAGTCATACACAATCCGCCACAACACTATACAACAACATTAGTCTGTGGCCACATTTCTACTTACACACACACACACACACACAATCATCAAAATGTTTAAAATATAAAAACGTTAACTATTTCTAAAATCAACCACAGTTCCTTACTCTAAACTATTAGTGCCTTAAGGTGCCACGGACTACTATCAAAATGTGTGCTTTTTGAGTCCAAACTATTTTTTACTTTTAGACAATAGTTTATTTTAGATTAAGAAGGGCACAGCAGCTTTCTGACAAATGATGTTTTGCAAAAATTGCAAGAAAACAAAACAAACATAAACAAAGCCAACAGGCTGGTAGCCAATGCCAGGCTTATCGACTTTGCCAATGCTTATTCTGTTTTCAGATAGGGTTACCACATGGACAGTATTCCACAAGCCTGGCCTATATTTTGATATCCATGCCAGCAGAAATCAGAAAAAGCAGTGAAATCAGACACTTTTACCCTTATGAAATATAAGCCTAAAACAGTAAACACACATTGTGGTTTTCTAGAAGGGCATCCCAGGCTAAATCATGCCACAGAATAATACGCCACACACAGCACTGTGGCCTGTGGCCACTCCAAGAGTCACTGCACAGGCTGCTGACCTCCTTTTATGTTTAATCCTCATGTTGTACGGACTCTACCACTCAGTCCTGGAGAGTGGGGGAAACTCCCAATCAATGGGACAATTCCTCTTATCAAGGTTCCAACATTGCATTACTCTGAAAGTCTCTGTACAGAGAAGGTGTGGAATTGGCCCGCAGAAAAAATCTTGAGTTGTCACCCCTGGAGCCACACTCATTTAACTCCCTCGTAGGTCTGGGGACATTGAGTACTTCTGGCTACGTGAACTCTCCATCCCTCTCAGCCCCCTTCTCCTCAGGTCGGATCATTTTTATGTCCGGAGGATCATTTGGGGCTTGCACAATGCAGGTATGTGGGCCTGGTGCTCTGAGAATGCTGGGCCCTCCTCTTGCTTAACTGGGGATCACTCAAATATTAAAATCAGCTAACAAATAATATGGTTCTGGTTTCTCCCTCGAATCCTCTTCTCACAGTCACCATCATGTCCAGTAGTTGGATTACCACCCCACCCACAGGTTGAACTCAAAGGGTAACTTTAATTTGCTTCCTGGGTGACATTTGTTAATTATCACTAATTCACCCTCCAAAACTGAACTCTTTCACCCAGCGGCAATGGCTCAAGTGTTCACTTTGTCTTTGTCACTTGTCAGAAAATTGGTCATCAGTGCTGGCATCCCGTCTGGGTGATGTGGTATAAAGTCTCTCACTAGACAACCAAAGCACAGTTGACTGTGAGCTTTCTGGCTAGTACTGTGAGTCATCTGGCGATATTCCTTTAGGAATAAGTGTATCTTCCATTCTTCGTGTTGTTTGGACAATAAATACTTCTTTAACTATGCAAGAACCTTTCTGCCGCTCCATTAGCCTGCATCCAACATAGTGTGATCTTGCAATATTTCATGCCCTGAGGTCAAAAATACTTTACCAGCTCTAAATGTGGATTGAAGGTCCAATGTCAGTGTGAATTTCTTAGAACAGTCCATGCATGGCTATTTTTTTCTGTATGTTTGGAATTACATTTTCAGCAGTGGTGCTGCTCAGAAGTTCTACTTCCAGATATTTTGAGAAGTTGCCAATCACTATCAACATGTGGCAGCCATTGCGTAGACTGTTAAAATCAGGCTAGCCCTAACACAGGGGAAATCAGGTATCTTGTTGGTGGTGATGGGCGTTGGCATACCTTTACCACTATTTCCACCTCATTGCCCAGTTGGGGGAATCAGACTTCACTCTGGATATGACTACTGGTCTTGACAATACCCGGATGCCATTGTGGGCCAAGTGTACCATCCATTTGGCCATCTTACAGAGAATCAACAGCTGGCTTCTGCAAAGTAGGCACCCTTCGGTTGACTCCAATAGTTAATGGCACACTTGGTGTAGGAATATCAAGATTTGTGCTTTCACTATTCTTCGACTCTTCGTGAGAAGTTGTTTCAAAGATTAGTCCATTGACCCCTTCTAACAGCTTGGAGGGCTAACTGTAGTCACTCATCATCTTCTGTGGCTGTCTGAATTTCGTCTAGGGATTTGTGCTAGGATCACAGCCTCTCCACCCCTAGCCTTACACACTCCTCTGTATCCTGAATTTAGTTTTACTTTTTTGAAGTTGTAGGCCAAGGATGCTCAGAAAGGAAGTCAATCAAATTCTGGGATACTGGCTCGTACTTTACAGTGAATGAATTCTCCTGTAGATGAAGGATCTATTTCTTGATACTTGGGGTGGGGCTTTGAAGATGATATCTGGAACAGGGGAATGAGAGCCTTGTGATCTGCGTTCACCTTTAACAGGTGGATGTACAGGTATAAGTGAAAATGCACGCACACCAAATGGATTGTTACTGCTTCGCTCTCTAATTGGGTGTCCCCTTGTTCAATGGGGTCAACGCTCTGTTTACACAGGCCACCGAGGCACATTCTCCACATGCTTGTATTTCTGCCAGCATAGTCTCTAGTCTAGTGGGACTGGAGTTCACCACCAGCTCCGAGCCCTTGGCAGGGTCAAAATACACTAATGTTGTCTCTGCACAGACGGCTTCTTTGGTGTTCTGAAATGTGGTTTCATGTGATGGCTCTCAGGCCCAAGTGGTGATGGTCTTGGTGAATTCATATAAAGCAGCTGTGAAGGATGTCAAGTTCTTCATAAATCTTCCACAACAGTTGACCACGCCTTAGAAACTCTGGTCTTCAGTATTGGAGGAGAGTGGTGTTGCCAGCTTAAAGTGAATGTGATTCCCTAGAAACTCACACTTTTCCAAATAGAGAGTCAGGCCACAGTCTTTAAATCTTTAGAATACTTTTTAGAGGTGCACATTGTGTTTTTCCATAGGCTAGATATGTTCCAGGATGTCATTACTGATAACTCCCTTGAGCACAGTTAGGACCTCTGGGATTATGTTTTGAAAAACCTCTGCTGCACTACAGATACCAGAGCTGAGTCTCTTGTACCGGCATAGGCCAAGGTGAGTCAAGAAGATTGCGATGTATCTCAGTTAGGGGTCTAGGAGGATCTGGTGGTATCCTGACTGGAGTTTCTTCTTTGAGAATTAGCATGCAGCACTGGCCTTGCTGACCAGGTTGTCTACTGTTGGGATCAGGGGCCTTTCCCTTTTTATGACAGCATTCAGGATGCACATAAACACATACAATCAGATCTCACCTGGTTGTTTGGGCTTGCAGATGATGACAATTAGGATAGCCAATGTGTAGGTTCTTCTACTGTTTTGATAATGTCATTTTTATTTTCTTGAGCTTTCTCTGCTCTTCTTCCAGCTTTTGGGCAGAGGTGGAAGTGCCTCAGTGCAATGGGTTGTATTGATTGGTCAATGTGAAGTCATACCATCTTCTTTTTCAGACATCCTGTGTCATTCAAAAGGCTCCTTAAGTACTATCTCTATCAAGGCGGCATGCACATTGAATGTGAATTGCATGAGTTGGAGTTTTCTGTCATCTTACAGCTGGTGAACACCCTCACTACAGAAAGTGGACTGACCTGTGTGTAGGCGTATACTCTTACTTTTGAGGGGTTTATTGGCGATTGGTTGGAGAGCCTATCATAGGTGTCCTTAGGTATGTCATTGGCTTATCACCAATGAGGACCTGGCATTTTGGCAGAGCTCTTACAGAGTTGATCTATTGTGTAAGCCACATGCAGTGCTCCTTGCCCCCTTGACATCGTCCACATCAGTATCCTTTGGCTCCTCCCGATTTTAAGCTCCCTTGTTCACCATATTCTTCTTGAGGTTCTTGAGCTGGTGTGACAATCTGCACACCCAGGTGAAATGGTTTGCTTAGCACTTTCTGCTGAGCCTTTCTGGCCTTCAGCTGGTCCAGTTTCTGCCATCAGATTGTGTCAAAACCATGTGTTGGGCCCTCGTTGCACCTCACTAGTATCGGGCTCTCAGGGTGCTGAAATCCTGTGTGCATGTGCAGCACCCATGTGGGTGTGGTGCAACTTCTACTTGTGGCACTCCAGTGTGTCTTTGCTCTTTGGATGGGGCATAGAGCGCAGTTGAGTGGGTGGGTGTGGATGCAAGTCTGAAGCGCCTGCTGTCTTTGGGGTTCTTGTAGAGCAGTGTTGCAGGCCAGGGTCACCATCCTGATTGCCAACTGTGGTATTCAGAATAGCCCCCCCACCAGGCTTAATCAGTCTACACAATAAAACACCACAATACAGCACTGCTTTTTTGCAAAGCACTTTTCCCCCAAAAACAAAATTGTAGCTATATTTTCCACTATTTCCTCAGTTTCCTCCAGGGATATCTACAAACCCTGGGCACCTTTAGAATTCACTGATGTCAAGTTTTATTTGTTTTATGAATACTAACAAGACAAAGAAAAATGAATATGTAATTGAAATGAAGATGTATGTTGAGAAGATTATACTTATGTTAACATTAGTCAATGCAGGCCACTCATTTAAAATGTCAAACTTTGCTTGAAGACATCTTTCAGCACAATCATCTGTTTGTTTCAGTCTCACTATGCACCCAGACAATTTACACACCAGTAACTTTGTATACAAAGTGTAAAATGTAATAACACATTCCCATGTATAAAATCATAATTCTGTTTCTAAGGACTCTGTAGCAGAATGCTTTACGGAGAGTGAATTGATTCAAGGCCTCACCCGTTTGACAGCAATGGTTTCTCATAAGAACTTGCCCTTCTATGTTCTATGGAAGAAATAGAAGACCTCAAAGGAGCACATTTCAAAACACCCGCCAGAACTGCAGAGGAGGTAGTTGATCGACGACGATGCACCATGCATCAAATACAGAACGATTATTCAGATGAAGCAAGAAATAACAATCACATCAGCAAGGTATGAAAGACAGAAAATGTACTCACCGTCAACGCAACTGAAGTACCCAGAGACGCATACTCCTCACACGACCTCTGTTCACAGGAGTTGGTGGTACCCTCCTGCACGGTAAAAGCTATATAAAAAGCAGGTGCTCTCACTGGCAGCAGAAAAGAGTGCGGAATATAATGCAACCGTATTCCAGAAGCCACCACCACCACCTTTCGATGCTTCTAAGAAGCAAAATATTAGTGCCACATGGGCTGCCTGAATTGAAATATTCAACAACTTCCTACATGCACTAGAGGAAGAATATGACAAGATGATCATCAAATATTTAAAAAACCTTGCAGGTGACAGAATGAAAGAATTGCTAAAGAAAATCTCACAGACTGATGTGAAATCTTACCAAAAGATAAAAGAAGCAATGTTAGAAATGGGGTCTTTGATTGGAAGTCAGTTTACCCCCCTGTCCAAGCAAGGACACTCACTCTAGTCAGGGTGAAAGAGAACCACCCTTCACTAACCCCTGCATACCCACTTGGTAGCTTGGCACGAGCAGTAGGCTTAACTTCAGAGTGCTAGGTGTAAAGTATTTGTACCAACACACACACAATAACTTAATGAAATCACTACAAAATGACAGAACACAGGTTTAGAAAAATAGTAAATATTTATATGAACAAAACAAGACCAACACGACAAAAATCCACAATATACAGGTCAAGTTATCAATTAAAAAGCAAAAAGAGTCTTCATGTACTTCAGGTGTGTCAAAAATAACCCCGCATGGGCAAGTGTGCGTCAAAAAGGGCTTACGATGCGTTGATTTCACTCACGAGCGACACCTTGAGTCGTTTCTCCTTTCGTCAGGTCAAGCGTGTCATTTCTCCTCTCCACAGGAGAGTGATGCGTTGATCCGGTCAGCACTCTAGAGTCTAGGCAGGCCTTGTGTGGTTTTTACACGCCCAGTGATGTTTGCATCGGAAATCCAGCCGCACGATGATCCGAAAACCGCGTAGCACGGGTTGCGATATCACCAGCCTCCATCAGCGATGCTGCGCGTGGTTTCTCCAGCTCCGTGCGTCGATTCTTCGGTCGCGTTACAGACAAGCGTTGATTTTCAGCCACGAAGCCGGCGGCACAATGATTTCCCAGCCGCAAATCAGAGCTGCGTTGATCTTTTCCCTGCACGGCATTCTGTGCGTGGATTTCTTCCTCTTAGGCTGCCAGCTTCTCCTTTCAGGGTCCCAGGAACTGGATGGGCACCACAGGGCAGAGTAGGAGTCTCTCCAGAGACTCCAGGAGCTGGCAGAGAGATGTCTTTGCTGTCCCTGAGACCTCAAACAATAAGAGGCAAGCTCTAAATCAAGGCCTTGGAGATCTTCACAAGATGGAAGGCACACAAAGTCCAGTCTTTGCCTTCTTACTCTGGCAGAAGCAGCAACTGCAGGATAGCTCCACAAAGCACAGTCACAGGCGGGTCAGCTCTTCTTCCTCAACTCTTCAGCGATTCTCCAAACAGAGGTTCCTCTTGGTTTCCAGATGTGTTCTAAAGTCTGTTGTTTTGGGTGCCCTTCTTATACCCAATTTCTCCTTTGAAGTAGGCCTACTTCACAGCAAAGTCTCTCTTGAATGTGAAATCCTGCCTTTCCCCAGCCTGGCCCCAGACACTCACCAGAGAGTTGGAGACTGCATTGTGTGAGGGCAGGCACAGCCCTTTCCGGTGTGAGTGACAAGTCCTCCCCTCGCTCCTAGCACCAATCGCTCATCAGGATATGCAGGCTACACCCCAGCTCCCTTTGTGTCACTGTTTAGTGTGAGGTGCAACCATCCCAACTGTCAAACTGACACAGACAGGGAATCCACAAACAGGCAGAGTCACAGAAATGGTATAAGCAAGAAAATGCTCACTTTCTAAAAGTGGCATTTTCAAACATGCAATCTTAACTTAAAATCAACTTCACTAAAAGATGTATTTTTAAATTATGAGCTCAGAGACCCCAAACTCCACATGTCCATACACTCCCAAAGGGAATCTACACTTTAATCATATATAAAGGTAGCCCCCATGTTAACCTATGAGAGGGACAGGCCTTGCAAAAGTGAAAAACAAATTTAGCAATATTTCACTGTCAGGACGTATAAAACTCAATACTATATATCCTACCTTAACCATACACTGCACCCTTCCATTGGGGCTATCTAGGGCCTACCTTATGGATGCCTGGCGTGTAAAAAAAGGGAAGGTTTAGGCCTGGCAAGTGGGTAAACTTGCCAAGTCGAATTTACAGTTACAACTGTACCAACAGACACTAGTGGCAGGTCTGAGACATGATTACAAAGCTACTTATGTGGGTGGCACAACCAGTGCTGCAGGCCCACTAGTAGCATTTGATTTACAGGCCCTGGGAACCTCTAGTGCACTGTACTTACTAATAAATCAAGTATGCCAATCATGGATAAACCAATTACATACACATTTTGTAAAGGAGCACTTGCACTTTAGCACTAGTTAGCAGTGGTAAAATGCCCAGAGTAACAATAACAGCAAAATCAGAGTCCAGCACACATCAACAACCTGGGAAACAGAGGCAAAAAGTTGAGGGAGACCATGCCAAGGATGAAAAGTCTAACAAAGCCTTTTAGAGCCCAAGTTCAATCCACAGCCGAATGTCGGCTATGAAAGGTTTATCGTCAACCAAGCCAACAACAGGTTGGTGAAACAATATATGAGTTTGTTGAAAGACTTGATGCACTCATTAAACACTGCAAGTTCTCTGACTTCACTAACAAAGAAACCATGTGCCTTAGTTTAATTGATGGCTGCCTTTCAGACTTGTTTAGAAGGCGCATGCTCACAGAAACACACAGTCCAGAAAAAATGCTGAAGGCTGCAAGAGCACAGGAACAAGAAGATTGACAAGCTGCTCACGTGGAAGCAGGAACAGCACACCATAAATCGGCTTTGACTGTGAAAAGCAAGCACAAGCATAAACAGGACACACGCCGGTTAGCATCTTCAAAGAAAACAAAACTAGACTTCAGATCTGGATTTTCATTTCCCATGAAGGTAAATGTCCTGCCATGGGACAAATTTGCAAAGGTTGTGGAAGAGAGAACAACTTCATATATATGTGCTGGGTCAATGAAAACTCAATGCATCACAAAGGCAAGGGCAAATGGCCGCAAGAACATTCCAAAAGCATTGGCGCCACACCTGTAAAACTGATAAGCAACATCAGCTAGGACAAATAGAAAGCAGGAAAAATCAATCATCATTGAGCTCATTGCACAAAGGTTTGTCAACGCCCCTATCAAGCATCAGCGAAGAAGATGAACGGACAGTGTGCACATGTGGGGTTAGCTACCTGAAAAGAGGATCACAATTTAAAGAAAGTTCACCAAACAGAGCAGCAAGCATCATTTGTGCACTGTCCCAAAATCAAGTTGAAGGTAAACGATTACCCAGTAACCTTCATCACAGACAGTGGTGCATCGATTAACATCATGCCAATAGAAAAGTTTAACAGCCTATCACCTGTGCCTCATCTCACTCCACCAGGCACAAAGGTATATATCAGGGCTGCTTCTGAACCACTGCAAAGCCACGGGTTGTTTCTAGCAACATTGCAATACAAAAAAGACATTGGTGCGAGCCACCATTCACGTTCTACAAGGAACTTCATTGAGTGCTTGTATATTCAGCTTTGCCTCTGCTGTTGACATGGGACTAATATCATGTCAGAGTCACCAGATCCTCGGGGTCTGTGCACGTTCCCAACACTTCCACCACAAGACAGCTCCAATACTCTGATTAGATTTATCACAGAGTCTAAGAGAGTCCAAGTGGGGAAAAGGGGATTAGGACGGGAACAGCTGGGAAGGAGACCTGTAGGAAGCAAAGGTTAAAACACAACATCAAAATTACATCTCATGAAATCAGTACCATGATACAACTCTAAGCTTCGTCTTTTACGAAAACAAAACATGAACAACCCTAGAATAGTCCTAAAACTGACTAGGCTTTAGATGACCGAATACCTGAGGAGGAAACAGGAAAAGTTAAATAGGACTTTCAGATTCAAGTACTTTCTTTAGCATGAGAATCAGGAAACACTCTGAGCAATTTCTAAACAACCATATGAATCTCCTTTGAGGAATACATATCAGGAACACACAGCATTACATCTAGAACTCTGGTATTGTTGTGCTCATCTCAGAAAAAACATTGGAAAGTGAATTGCGCACATTGCAGATTTTTATGAGTGTTAAACACCATAAAGGATTGTGCACCATGAAATCACACAACGTAGATTCAAGGAATAAATCACGCGACGTGTCAACTTGAAATGCTACCAAGAAAATGTCTTAGAATGGTAGCGCACAGTAATTTACATTATTTATACACGAGGAAAGAATTGCGCGTCTTGCCGATTCAAATGCCACCATACAAATGCCAAGAAATGGTAGCGCACAATGAACAACATGAAAAGCACTCAGGGAAAAAATCGCACGTCTTGTCGATTCAAATGCCACCATGCAAATGCCAAGAAATGGTAGCGCACAATGAATAACTTGAAAAAACACTCAAGGAAAGAATTGCGCGTGTTGCCGATTCGAATGCCACCATGTAAATGCCAGAAAATGGTAGCGCACAATGAACAGCATGAATTACACACGAGAAGTGAATTGCGCGTTTCGCCGATTCGAATGCTACCATGTAAATGTCAAGGAAAGGTAGCGCGCAATGAACAACAAAATTAAATGCTCATGAAACGAGTTGCACGTCTTGCCAACTCGTAAAACATCATGTAAATGTCAAGAAATATCAGCGCGCAATGAAAAACAATGTAATAACGAATTCAAATCTTTATGGAATAAATTGCGCGTCCTCCCTATTTGCAAACCACCATACAAATGTCAAAAAATGGCAGCGCACAAGTAATCTGTTACTCATTTAAGAATTAAAATCAAGAATATGAAAATTCTCTATTACGGTGTTGGGAAAATGTCCAAACACCGTCTTACCGCCTGGAAACAGTGATCACCAATGAGAGATGAGTGTAGAAGACTGGAAAATCCAAATAGGCCGCCGGGACAGGAGCTCAGGAAGAAGCTGCTGCTCTGCACCGGGACCTCTGAATAGTGAGCACTGGAAGTTGGGCTGCCTCTCTTTTATAGAGTCTTGGCCCAGCCTAGAACTACGCCCAGGCATTTTGCAGGGAAAGTCTCTAGAAGGCCCTGGAAAGGGACCACACCCTAACACACTCTGAATGTCTGCAGCAATACATTGCAAATGTACAGTATTTATAAGCACCTTAAAAATGAATCTTTTGGATGGAATTCTGCAATGCAAAAGGTCAAACAACAACATATCATAACAATGCATAAATTACATTATCTTGCGAGTGTTGGGTTTTTGCATTCTAGATGCCCGTAGAGCGCGCACTGTCCTGGTGTTGACATATCCCTCAACTACAACCCTTGGGTCCAATCGGAAATTACAAGCCAATTCCCATTGATGTTCCATGGCCTGGGAAAACTTAAGAAAATGAAAGTACAGTTTCACGTCCTTGAAGACATTTGCCATGTTGCTCAGCGACACTGTAGACCTGCTTTCCATCTACAAGAAGCTGTAGAAAAAGAGTTGGAAGCCCTTTTAAAACATGACATCACTGAACGCTCCACAGACCCCACACCATGGGTTTCACCCGTAGTAGTAGTACCAAAAAAGGACAGTGGCAGAGCGCTGAGCATTTGCATTGATATGGGCTAAGCAAACCAAGCCACTGAGAGTGAGAGACATCCTGGTCAACACATAGCAGACATGATCACGCAACTGAATGCAGACAAAAGTGTTTTCTCGCCTTGACCTGAATAAATTATACCATCAACTCGAGTTGGAGGAGAACTACAGGTACATTACTAACTTTTTAACTCATATTGTTTCGTTCAAATATAAGAGGCTATGGGCCACATGTACAAAGCATTTTTCTAGTCGCAAATGGGCTGATTCACAGAATCGGCCCGTTTGTGTCTAGAAAAATGTTATTTGGAATGTACAAAGTCCAAATTGCGATTCAGTAACTTGATACTGAATTGCAATTTGGGTTTTGCAATTTGGTATTAGGAAGGGGCGTGTTTAGGGCATCCCTTAGAAATACCAAACCTATATGGTATGTATGATTGTTTTATGACCGTGAATGCAGTCGCAAAACAATCTGTTAACACCAATTTCAAATTGGTTTTAACACATTTACAAACGGAAAGGAGTCCTCAAGGGACCACTTCCCCTTTGTGAATGGTAGTAAAAATATGTTTTCAAAGCAGAACTGCCTACTCTGAACAAATGAAAAGAAAACTTTTCATTTTTCTTTTTGAAATGCATCCCGTTTTCCTTTAAAGAAAACAACTTGCATTTAAAAAAAAAGGAAACTGCTTTATTTAAAAAGCAGTCACAGACATGGTGGTCTGCCGTCCCCAGCAGGCCACCATCCTTGTGAGTGCTTCCATTTCCAAAGGGGTCGCAAATTGCAACCCACCTCATGAATACTGATGAGGTAGGTCATTTGCGACCCCACTGGGAATCGTTAACAATGTACTTAACGCTGTTGTACATTTTGTTTTGCAACTTGCAATTTGCGATTCCCAAACGGATCCTAAGTTTTGGAGTGTCTTCCACTGCTGAAATATTTCAGGATGTTATTCAGTGAGTAATTCAGCCTGTTATGTATGCTTTCAAATACAGTGATGACTTACTGCTTTTTGGGGAAACACAGAAAGAAGATGATAAAGCCCTGACCCAAGTGTGCCAGCTATACTCAATGATGCAGGCCTCACTCTGAATGCTGCAAATTGACAAGACCAAACTCAAATTTTGGACCCATATTTTCTGATGGGGATGACTCCAGATCCAGAGACGATGCAAGCACTGTCATCCACTTGCCCCTCCTCCAGATGTCACCATAATGAGATCCTCTTTAGGCATGTGCAGTTATTGGTCAAGATATATCTGCAACTTTGCTACAGTGAGTGCCCCATTGAGAGACTTGACAAAGCGAAATGTACCATTCCAGTGTTCTCCATAATGCGGCCAGAGTTTCAAAGACATTAAACATGCAATTGAGAATGCAGTGGAAATGGCCTACCTTGACATAAAGTTACATACTGAAATAATTGTTGATGTGAGCCCCGTAGGGCTAGTGGCAAACCTTGCTCAACAAAGTCATCATTCAAATGCTCCGAGACACATTGGGGGTCATTTTGATCCTGGCGGTCCGAGGCCAAAGTTGTAATGACCCCCATTGTGTCCTATGCCAGCGGAAGCCAGTCTAATACAGAACATGCTTACTCTCAGCCAGAGAAGGAGAGTGTGTCTGTAGTGTGGGCCTGTGAACACTTTAATGTGTTCCTCTACAGAAAATGATTCACCATCATCACGGACCATCAGGTGTTGCTTACAATTTGTGGGATCCCGAAGGCTAGGAGGTGGGGGTTAAGACTTCAAGACTATGACTACAGAATTGTACACAAACCGGGGAAGGATCAGAACCCAGCAGACTATTTTTCATGAGTACCGCTGCATTATCACAGCTCGACATCAAAGGCAGCTGAGGGATATCTCAACTTTATTGTGCACTCCAGCTCACCAGTGGCTTTATCTGAGGAACAGATCATTGCTGCAACCAATGCAGACAAAGACGTGGATGTAAAAAAACAACTGATTAACATGCAGTCATGGAGGAGGAAGACCTGGCACCTGGCCGATCATGTTGAGTTCCAAGTCATCTGAGAAGGCATGATACTAAGAGGCTTGAGAACTGTCATACCTGAAAGCCTCAGATTGCGGGTCATTGAGCTGGCCCATAAAGGACACTGTGGTGTTGTGGCCACTAAAAAAAGCACTACGACATCAAGTGTGATTCCTTCTGCTAGATGAGAGGGTCAAGAAAGAGCTGAAGGCATGCCAGATTTGCAACTATTATCCAGAGTGACTCAACATCCAGTAACAATGTCTAATCTTCCTGCCCATACTTGGGAGAGAGTTGCAGTTGACTTTTGTGGGGCTTTAGGAAATGGACACCATCTCATGTTAGTCATAGGTGAATATTCACATTTCCCTTTGGTGGAAGACCTATCCTCAACAACCCATGACAAAGTTATCGAATGGCTTGGTGACATTTTTGCAACATGGGGAATTCCCGAAATTCTCAAATCTGATAGTGTCCACCATCTAATAGCAAAGAGTTCAAAGAATTCCTCATCCGTCTCAAAGGTAAACACCAAAAGAGCACGCCTCTCTAGCCCCAAGCCAATGGTGTAGTCAAACGATTCAAGGGCACCCTCATGAGAGACATTCAGTGAGTGTCCATGAAGGGAATCAACTTGAACCAAGCCATGTGTTAGGCCTTCTGGGCCTATAGCTCAACTCCTCACTCCACAATTGATGAGAGTCCAGCCATCTTGCTATCTGGGAGAGCCATCAAAAATAAACTACATCAATGGACACTGGATCGATCAGTTAATATTGACAAGATTAGAGCCACTGACACAGCTTGGAAGCAAAAAATTAAAAAATACGCAGGTCAGCATCGCCATGCCCAAGAGAAAGTTTTTGACAAAGGAGACTGGGTATTGGTTAAGCAGAAATATAGATTAAAAAAGGAACACTCCTATCACTGCTGAACCTTTGTAGGCTGTGGCATGCAAAGGACATCTGGTGGAAGCCCATTGTTCTGGACAAACGATTACTTGGTGCACTTCACATTTCAAACACCTAGTGAGACACTTGTCAAGTTCTGAAACTGCATAGGAAACAACCCTGCCAGCCAGTCTGGTTCAAGAGCATAAGCCTATGGGGATTGACACCGTTCCAGGATCATCAGAAGCACCTTAATTTGACATTCGAAAAAAGAGCTGCATACGAAGTGATGGAGATGCAAGGAATTACATACAGGAGAGAGTGAAAAGAGGGTGCTGAAGAGCAAAGAGAGGAGTTTTGAGATATACAGATGGAGGATTTCAGAAAGGTCTTGGGAGAAAAAAGGTGTAAGTGTCTAATTGAGAGACTGCAGAAGAATGTGGTGTGAAAGGAAGAGTGGAAGTGTCCGAGATACTCAGAAAACAACTGCTCCTTCATCAGACCTTTGTTTAAATCACTGTCTCATATTTTCTGTACTATTTTTTCACAAGAAAATCATTTTTTTTCTCATTTATCTACTACTGCAAACAAACCAGACCTATTGGCAAAGTCAAAAGGTCTGACCTGTTTCAGATGCTTGCCTGTTAAAGTATGATATGTCTGGACACAATAATAGAAAGATCACAGACAGGCACCAACATATGGATCAGATAGAAATATATACTAAGCCCAAGATTTTAGGTACATGTTTTAAGCCACAAGCTTAATTACATAAGTCACTGCCTCTTGTAAATGATACCTAGTTGTGCTTCTAAGACTATCCCACTTTTAGGGACCACACTTTTTTCATCCCATGTAAAGCCCTGGGGACAGGGTTGGCACCATTCCCAGAGAAAAATCTTGGCAATTTGTTCACGTTTTAAAATTCTGCAAAGCCCCAGAATCATTCTTAATTACATAATTATATGAAGTTGGCTGTAATCATTTACAACATGTTCTTTGTGTCTTTGTTTACATTAATCATCAGTTAAGGGTAAGAGTGCCATCTTTCCAAGAGAAAAATAACGGCGATTTGCTGCAGTTTTAAAAGTCTGAAAAGGCATGGTAATTATACTAAACAGGACATTAAGTAAAATGGTACAAATTAATTTGTAACATGACTTTTAAGCCTTTGTTTACTATAATTATTAGTCAGGGATCATTACTGCATCCCTAGAGCACATTTAAAAGTGTTTTCTGTTTATATTTGCTGTTTGCATTATGTGCAGATAAGAGTTCAAAATACTGACTTTAGCTGATTTTGCTTATTTTTATATTGGCCAGAAGATCAAAATACTGGTGGTGTGGTAAGGGTAAGAACCGCCCCCCCCCAGGTGTCAACCATTGTCAAGGGTCATTAGGACAAATATAAAACACTTTTTAAAGCATTCTCTTCTAATCTTTACTGTTTAAAGTATGTAATGATAAGGGGGAAAATCAGCTTGAAGATGTTTCTATTTTGTGTACCAGCAGCGACATTAAATTATCAGTCATGCCAGCATGAAACCAGCCAGGTGGCAACCCTGGAAAACCCTAATAGTTAAATGTATTTTAGAACTTCCTAAATACTTCTAAACAATTATTAAACAAATAGATGGATAATTACCAAGTTACAATAGAATACTACGAATTATACACAGGTTCCTTTTCACCTACCAGCTTCTCACTCTTCCAGAAGAAGCAAAATGTAAATAATTTATTTCAGAAAGGAGGCAACCACATTTTCAGCACTACATAAAGTATTTGAGGAAAAACTATAATTGTCTAGGCATGGAAATCAAACGATACACTCCATTAATTGGGATCAGGTGTTGGAAGATAGTGAAAAATCTTTGGAATTGAGGGCACGCATACGGAAGCGGTTGGTATTCTCCATATGATGAAGCGTTAAGTGTCTTGGAAGGCATGAGAGTTAGTAACGAATTTACGATTCACGTTTGGCGAAGCCAATCTGGCCACAAAAAAGGACCAAGAATTTATTTGAAGTTTAGTAAATTTATTTTCTAATAGTAATCACTCCACTATATGTACATTTCAAAATCAGATTATAAAGGTAAAGAATCAGAACTGGCAAGGTGAAACGCCGGAATAAATTCAGTCTCCTTAGCATAAGACAAATAAAAATTACAGTAATCGAACAAAAAGGCCCAGCCCTAGAGAACTTCCACAGGGAGACAAAAAGGTTTTTTGTATGAAAAATCCTCACCCACCAGGGTTACCCCTTGGTGGCATGCTTCATCATTGGGTTTCCTCACGTTCTGCTACAGAACGAGGCGTGCTGTGACAGACCGAATACGTGGGAGCACTGTTTGTTTCAACAATGTGAATGCTAAAAGGGATAGGAGTGGTGGGGTGGTGTCTTGGTGAGTTAAAAATACCGCCCTCTGGATGATATTACTAATTTAATACGCCTCACAGGGGTGGTGTGATTAAAAGGGGGTGTTGGGAGGGTGGTTATATTATGTACCTTACCTCCTAAATGGTCTACATGTTTCGGAGTCTACCCCAGACTCCTCATCAGGACCAAGGTGAACTCCCTAGTGTCACTCCTTGTGCATCTACCATTAATGAAAGCACCATTACTACATGCTCTGTGGTATGGTTAATATATACAACTAGATTAAATTAAATAATACCCATAGGTTTCGCTGTTCTGCTGGGCAAACCTGTGGAAGAAAGAAAGAAAGAAAGAATAAAAGAGTGAAGGTTGCTAAATGCATCTCTCAGGGGTGTGGTGCTATTTCCACCATCACCCTTGCCTAATGGCAATTATAAACCACATAGAAAAACAAATACAAGACACACTACATATAAGAGACACTACAACACACTTAAAAACGTGAGGCACCTCTAAGAAAACACACGTGGTACATGCGTGACCTACTTTTAGTGTCTACGCTAATCGCCTGTTAGATCGTCCGAGAGGGGGGGGGTGCTTGTAGTCACACACTGAAAAGAATATATATGCGGCAAAGTCAGACTCACCGAGCGCGTGGCCACCACTGCAGGTGGTCAGAGGCATTGTGCACACTTACTTTGTCAAAGCGACACTCCGGCTTACTGCATTAATTCTCACCTCACCGGGCCCGAAAAATACCACGATCGCAGTTGGGATCTGGTATTTATGAGAGAAAGCTGCTCACGCATCCCAACTCATGGCCGCGTCTAGCACTAGACCAATAACCTCCCAAAATGGCAGTCATCGGTGTCCACATGGAGGGCTGCGAAGGCCCCAAGTTATGGGTGTCCCTTGAAGTGCCTGAAAACGTTTTCTTATTATTTAACTTGGGCACCGGAATACTCAAGAAAGAGGGGTTGGGGCGTTAATAGGGTGGAGGGTAGAGGGAGGGGAAAGGGGGGAAGGAAAAGGAAAAAGGAGAGGGAAGACAAAAGGAGGGGGGTGGGAAAATAAGTGGGGGAGGGAAGAAAGAGGGGGAAAGAAAAGTAACCAATAGGTCACCAAATTAATAATAAAAAAAGGAAGAAGTAAAATAAATCTAGCTACCATATGTCAGGGCAAAAGAAAGGAAATCATTTGTTGAATCCCTAAATGGTGACAAACGACTTAAAGGGATACATGTGAAGTTTATTAGCATATTATAGGTGACCTGCTGGATGTTTTGATGTCTTGCTTGTGAAAGGGAAACAATCTTTAGTGTTGCATTAGCTGTCTCTAGGGGATGTTTTCGTTCAGACCACATTGATGGGTGCATAATTTAAAAACCCAACATTGTTTTCTTTCAAGTAGGAAGGATTCTCTCCTAGCTGCCCTGTGATGCTCAAGGATGACCCATTGGTAATTGTCTACTGCGTGTGCGCTATTGATGTAGTGAGAGGACATTTTTGTGGTGGCGCGGCCACATCTTAAATTGCTATGATGTTCACCAATGCGAATTTTCGCTTTGCGGGTAGTCATTTCTATGTAATGTAGAATGCATGGGCATGTGATCATATAGACCACTCCTTGGGTATTGCAGTATTTTGTCAAATGCCACACACTGCAATTGCTACATGGATAGTGTCCTGTGAGTGGTGGTAGGAGGTTGGTAGTGCCCAACCCTCTCCTGGGTGGGCTTGGCCGGGTATGTACTAGTATGTCTTTTATACTTTTGCCACGCCTATGGGAAAACATAGGTTTAGGAAGGTCCAAAAAGCCGCTATTCAAAGTGCGCCACTGCTTGTCGATATTCTTGTTCACCAGATTGGAGGCTACATTGTATGTCGTAATACAGATGGGTCTTGTCTCTCTGTCTTTTTGGGGAGGGGTGTCCAAAAGAGCCTCCCTGTTGTTATTGTGTGCTCGTTTCATAGCACGATTGATGATTCTGGGAGGGTATTTCCTAGCCTCCAATTTCAATGCAAGGTTCTGAGCTTGCTGTTTATAAAAAGATACCTCAGAACAATTTCTCCTGAGCCTGAGGAACTAACCAAAGGGAAGATTTTCCCTCAAATGGCGAGGGTGTGCACTGTCGAAAAGTAACAAACAGTTAGCTGTCGGTTTCTCATGAGTGGTAGCTTTAAGGGTGCCTTTAGTTGCTATGATGTTAAGATCAAGAAAAACTAGTTGTTCCTTACTCTTCGTTAAAGTGAATTTTAGGAACTGATCTTGCACATTGAGCCACTCCAAAAAAGGGGCTACCTGTGTTTCCTCCCCTTTACAGATGACATCAATGTATCTCTTCCATAGTGCAATGTTTTCGCTATATGGGTTGGTGGTTTTCAGACTTATTTCCTTCTCTAGATGGTGAACGTAGAAACCTGCTAGACTTGGAGCAAAGGTGCTTCCCATGCTGGTTCAGTGTTTTTGTAGGTACAGATTGTCTTCAAAGGCAAAAAAGTTCTTCGTTAATGCCCAGAAGCAACATTCCAGGACCTGCTTCTCTAAAGGTATTCCATAACACGACAAGGGAAGAAAGAAAGCGCTACAAGACCTAGCTAACAATACAAGCATAGTCATTAAGCCAGCAGACAAAGGGGGCGCCCTCATCATTCAGACTGGATAGGAATGAGTGCTTGAGACTGCTAGGCAATGCACATAATTATGAGAAACTACAGGAAGACCCTACTGTTTTCCTGAAAAATAAGATCAGCAGTATGGTTGAGCAAGCACTGGCACACGACTGGATTTCACAGAAAGAGAGTGACTTTCTGATGAACAAGAATCCAGTGACCCCATATTTTTTTACCATCCCCAAGATACATAAAAACCTGGGAGCACCACCAGCATTTAATTCAGTTTTGGAATCCTTGCCCCTTTTGCTGATGCTTTCCTGAGACCCATAGTCCAGCACACGGACACCTACTTAAAGGCCCAAAGGATGTACTGCGTCTCTTGAAAGACAGGCCTTTCGACCCTACCAATGAAACACTGTTAGGTTTGGACGTGGAGAGCCTATCCACCAGTCTACCTCACTCTGAAACTTTACGCATTATAGAGGAGGTTATTTTTAATATAGACTGGAAATACCACAACTGCAACGTCCATTAAGAGGTGCGAAAACACCCCAGGACTTCGACACTAGCCTCAGGAAGCTCAGCCCTGCCAAGTTTACCATGTGACGTACTGCTCACTTCCAGGTTTTTTCCTTTGAATTCAGGGACTAGCAGTCCTAGTTATTCCATTATAAAACTAGAACTACAAGTCCCAGTATTCAAAGGGAAAAAGCTGGCCTGGCCAAGCGCCTCACTCACGGGCCTGGTTGGCAGCCACACAAGTTTTTTTTTATTTTGTTTTTGTTTGGGGAAGGGGTTTGCTTGAAGGGGGCGGTGTGAATGTACCTCTTAACACTCCAAGGCCCCACTCCCTCTTTAAACCGTGCATTTTGTCTTGCAGTTGGCTTGTCTGATTAGCTTAATAATTGTGCTTCCGTGTTGAACCCTATTTAACCAGTCCTTGTTGTTATGTAGGGCGAGGCTTGTTTTGGGCACTTTTTTTTTTTTTTTTTTAAAGTATGCGGCGCTTCTACTCTAGGCAGGAAGTTGTATTATACCATTGCCTTCCCAGTGTACGATTTCACTTTTAGTAATGTACATTCGTGGTTGTGGCACAAATCGAGGAGGGAAAAGTAGCATAGTTTACCTATGGGCGGCAGTGAAAATGATAAGACAAGGAGAGCTTTAAAAAGAACGGTTAGAGCATACACCCCTACTTTTTAGAACATACACAAGGGAGATTCTGAAAGAAAACGTTGGGGAATTTAATTTAATTATTACATTTTTAGTGAATAAAGAGGGCTTTCTATTCGTGAAAAAAGTTAAAATAACGCTATGTTTTGCTGTAAAGGTTTTAGCAGTGTGTGAAAGGGTGCAGCAGGCAGCTTCCCATCCATATTTTAAGTGGATATTTAAGTGCAGGGATGTGTGTATCGATCCCAGCCAAGGAGAAGAGACAGAATGTAAAGTGAATATCTAAGTGCCAGTGTGGTTCAGACAAGAGCACAGTAATTAGGGAGAGTTAAAAAGCCTTTGCCCTATCTGTGAGCTTCTTAGAGACTTAAAATGACTCTTATTTAACCTTTTTTGCACGTTTTACCTCCACGTACAGAAAGCCCTGCTTTCGGTTGCTTGAAAGCCGGTTCTCCTTCCTCTGTGCCCTGCACCCAAACAAGCTGTTACCACGCTGTTCCCACCCTATGATGAAACTAATCTGCAACCTCGAATCATGCCAGTCAGTAGGCGGGGGAAGATTTTCCGTGCTCTACCGAAACGGCTCTTAAAAGAGACACGCACGTTTTCATATGCGTGGTAATGAAGAGCCAGTTACTTCTTAAATTGCCGTCCCGTAACCCCCTCAGACAAGTTTCCATACCTGCCTAATGACAGAAACAGCCTTGGACTGCGGCGAAGAATTAGACTGCTTCCCACCCGAGAAGTGGTCCGCCACTCCAGCACCCGCTGAAGCGGCCCCGCTACTGAAGCAGCTCAGCCCTACCCAGGACAATGGGGAAGAAGAAAGGGAGGCGAAGGAGTCCCTGCTTGACAATGGAAGGTAGGAGTCTCTGCTGGACAGTAATTAAGGGAAGATAGATGTCACCCGAAAAGAAAGCCAAGAGCAATAACGTCTGATGGGAGAAAGATGACGAGGAATAATATTCTCAAAATAGGACTTTAAGACTAGTTGCCACGACTGGCATTGCCAAAAGATTTCTTTTCCTGTTCAGCTCTTTTTAGGGTACGCGAGAAACACATTATAGAGCATTTTAACGGACAATAATCTCAATTTGACTCGCAGAAGTCATTTCACCTTCTGCAGTAGTGGCAAAGATGCAATATCGGTACTACTTTACATGTTTGTATTACTAAGCATTTGCTCTAATACATAATTATCGTATTTCTTTGAAGGGTTTCGTTTCCACTAAGTTGATGGTAGCCAGATTCGAAAAACATGAAGTACCAGTGTTAGAGTAAGTTATTCCAATAGTGATGCTCACTTATGTAATTGTAACTTTACAATATTAGCCACAGGTTTTGTATTACACTCTAAACGATTGTTCTGCATCATAATAAAAAAGCCACATCACTTTTGATTCGTCAATTTAGAAGTTTGCAGAAAACACCAGTGATTTGGGAGTTCTGCTAAATTACAAGCCTGCTTTGTTAATATATGAAAACATATAGCTCATTTTCTAATTCAAACGTGAGGATAAATCCTACAGATTAAGGCCTGGCCTTTTCTATAATTCTTAGTTTGGGGTGAGCGCAGTGCACCCTGGGGGTTCGACATCGGCTGTGCTTTCACCCGCAAAGGCACATGTCGCATAATATATATTGTGAGCATATTTGTTAATGTATGTCCATTTTTAATATTTTAAACTGACATACCATTTATTTCACTGGTGGGATGAGGATGCTGCTCATTTGCGGCCTTGTCATAAGTGAGTGAAGAATGCTAATTTCAGTTTTTGGAGTGTGCTTTGTAAATGATCAATAATATGTAGGGAACAACATAATGTATTAAACCGTATATGGTTGCTTCATCAATGAATTATCAGTAGTCAGACCATTTTTGAGAAATATAGTTGTGTATGCTCAGATTGCACTTTCTCAAAAAGCCATTTCTATATTTCTAAAACCATGCATGAACAATTGACCCTGACTTAAAACGTCTCAAAGTTGCCTCTCCTTTTTTTCTTTCAAACGCCTCTCTTCATATTCTCCATTCTTTGCCTGTCTCATTTGTCAGACTATAACCTACTTTAAGTCGCATGAATGTTTGTTTTAATCCCTAAAATTGTATTTGTCCAAAATTCCTACACCTCCTTCCATATATCACAACTTCCCTTTTGGGACTACACTATTGCAATCTAGCTGTTGGTATGGAAAAATCCTCTGCATGGTAAAGGATGTGCACCCTGCCCTGAGTGCCCCAGCTGTACTGATGTCCGTATCCCTAATGCTGATTTTTCTTGTCACAGGCAAACCCAGATCATACATGTGAGCCATGACACAGGCCTGCCTCATTTATTGTGGTCTTGTTGGACCAGAAAAGGCACCCAAAGCGCCACTCTCATTGTGGTGCAATGCTACTGCCTTCACCAGGAGCTAAGCAGCAAGAATGGCGTGGTGGCAGCATACCATGTAGTATTCAGTTGGAGTGAACAGGTTCTTTTTAGGTTAAAGCCTGCCAAACAGCACAGCTGTCTGATTTGCTTAAGACATCTTGGCGACATTTGAAAAGCTTCTCTGGGAATGCATTCTGCCTATTGCTTACTATTGACTTTCTGGTTTATAACTCACATCTCCTTGCTTTCTGTTTGCGGGGTATGTTTTAGACTGTCCAGCTTGACTTTGTCCATTCCCCAAATCTTGTTTACGGTATCCTTCCAAGATCTCACCTTCTGTAAACAGGCCTTTAACTCTTGCCACATTTGCTGTGCATTTAAACACAAAGTTCAAATGTCAGACTCCATCTTCCAGAGAGCCTGTTGTTTACTTTTCTTTCTGTGACTTCAAACTGAGTGTGTTTGTAGGGTAGCAGGAGAAATGCAGGTTACTATCCCCGTGGAGCCCACTGTGCCCCTCCTATGCTCCAGTTTACCCTTATAACAGGCCTGCAGGAAAGAGGTGTAATCACATTGTGTGGTGGTGCTAAACAAATACTAAACAAATATTCATGTTGAGGTTCTATCAAAGCACTGTTAGGTTTTGCCCGATGTGACCCTCTAGTGAATGTCTAATGATCTTTCTGCTTACAGTCAGCATATCTGAGTACCAAACCCATTTAATAATAAAACCAAAAGGTGTAGCCTACATAACTACACGTAATGAGGAATAGCCTCAGTATGTGCAACACGTCCAGGAGTACCATGCCATACAATCCTAGACAACACAAATTACTGCTTTCCTGAAAACTACAGACAGGAGCCTGGAAACCCACTAAATTATTTACACTACAACCTTAAACATCCTCCCTATGTCAAAACATAGTTTTTATACTATTTGGTGGATGTATGTGTTGTCAGCAATGAAACAGGGGAGTATGTTCCACTGAAACAACAATGACCTACCATCAGGGCTGACTTTAGCACTGCTGGGGTCTGGTGTGACCAACTATGCCACTTCACTCTATGCCCCTCTACTCTACTCTGCATCACTCTGCTCTTTGCCAGTGCACTCTACACCACTTCACTGTACTCTGAAACAATCTACTCTTTGCCACTGCACTCTAGGCAACTCTACTCCACACTGAGCAGTTACATTTTGCACCACTGCACTCTACGCTACTATACTCAGCACCACTCTACTCTACTGAGGTGTACGCCACTACTCTGTGCTCTATCCTGCACCATTCCACTGTACGCCACTTCACTCTACTGTGAAGCAATCTTCTCTGTGCCACACTACTCCACTCTGTACCACTTCACTCTAAACCTCTGCAATCTACACAACTTTACTCAAACCAGTGCACTCTACACCACTGCACTGTACACCGGTATACTCTGCACCACTTTACATTATGCCACTTCACTCTAGGCCACTCTGACACTCCACGCTACAGCACTACACTGTATGATGCTCCACTCTGACAAGCTACCACATTAAACTCTATTCCACTCTGACACTCTACATGATTCTACAACACTCTAGGCCTCTCTGTGACGCCCTATGCAACTCCCTCTATGCCACTCCATGCCTTTTTACTCCACTCTATTATACTCCACACTATTCTACTCTACTCCACTCTATGCCACTTTGTCACTCCACTCTGCAACACTCTACTCCAATCTGTGCTATTCAACTCTCCGACACTATTCCACTCTACGACAATCCACTCTGCCCTACGCCACTCTACTCTACAATACTCTTCTCCACTTTACACCACACCCTCACCACACCACTGTACTCTGTTCTACTCCACAGCACTCTACTCTGACACTCTGCACTATACGCCACTCAACTCTACTCCACTTCACAACGCTTCGGATCTACGACACTCTAATTCCTCCATGACATGGCACTCCCCTTCACTCCACGCCACTAATCTCTACTCTACACCACTCTAGGCCACTCCATAACACCCCAGTTTCCTCCACTTTACAACAATCCACTCTCCTTTACCCCACTAACCTTCAGGCATGCTGAACAACAGCCACACTGGTGTTCAACATGGCTAAAATATTTTGGCAAAGCCAATGGCTTTTGCATAGGTGAGATGTATCAGCTTTGCCAATGCTTGTTATGAACCAGTATTTGAAAATCTGTTTATAGCTACTACCTATTCTTTCTATATTTGTTTGCATATAGAGCAAATACTAATGGATATTTTCTTTGTTAATATATCAAATAGTTGTCTCGCGAATCCCAACGCTTCTTTTCCTTATGCATGTGCGATACTGTTGTTCATTCTATTAGTAATACATCTGATAGCAACCTATATTTACCTTTTTCTTTATCCATTTTCACATACATGATTGCAGTTTCAAATAACAAACATATCTTTATTTCCAATCTTTTTATGTATTTTTGCTTCTTTATTATAATTTCTTGTAATCAACATGTTAGAAACAATTAACAGAAACCATAAATATAAAACACTCAATATAAACATTGTTCCCACCAAAAGACAAAACAACTAATACTAATCTCACCAGTTCCTCATTCACACCCTCGCATATCCAGACTCAAACTTAATACTATAAAATCAATACAATAAAAAGTCCGTAGACTAATTCAAAACCCTTCTACAGTTTACTCCACTGGGGGCAATCAAGTCCTATATATAGAGTATACAAAATTAAATATTCCAGACAATAATTAATTAATTCTTCCTTTCCAATCATGATATGAGAAACAACATTTTCTGAATGTAACAAAAGAGATTAGTTGGACAAGATTTTGGAACACAGTGCCTACACACGTTCAGTTTCACTCTCATTGGGGGGTTCTAATTTTTTAGCACATTAATGGCGGGATTGTGGCTAACGCCATTCTTTATGGATAAGGCCACATCTTTAATTTCTTAGATGCAAGCTCTGAAAGCAGTCTCCTGGACATTTGAGAAGCAGTGCAGGTCAGACCATCTAAAATTTGTACTGCAATGTCTCAAGATAGTACTCGAAGAGAATTACTTCAAGTTTGATGGGGAAATCTATCAGTAGAAGAAAGGAGTCAGCATGGGGGCAGCTTGTGCCCCGAGTGTAGCCAAAATATGGGCCTGTTTCAAGAGATCTATATGTACAATGTACCTTCCTATGAAAATGTCCTATTATGGTCCAGATATATAGATGACATCTTTATTTGGTCAGGATATGAAGAACATCTTAACGAACTGTACGCTTGGATTAATGCCTGTGACACTAACCTTAAATTTACTATCCACAAGAGCAGGGCGAAAGTTGAGTTTTTGGATGTTTGGATAGGGCATAAGAATCAAGCTATAGAGGTGTCACTGTGCATTAAACCTACAGCAAAGAATACCATACTACACTTCAATAGTTTTCATCCTAGAAGCCAGAAACAAGGCATACCCTTTAGCCAATTCCTAAGTATGCGAAGGAATTGTACCAACTTGGAAGACTATGATAAACATGCCACAGCAGAAATTATTGATAAGAGATTACCCAAAACGACTAATTCGGGAATCGTAGAAAAGAGCTAAATATTTTAACAGAGACAGCATGTTTGAAGGAAGAAATAAAAACACGACAGAACAAGTAGTTTGTGTAGTACAGCACTCTAACTCGAATGAGAAAATTAGAAAAATAATTTGGACACACTGGCACATTCTTAATACTAACCAATAATTGCCCCCCTTGAGAAACCACTATTTGTATTTAAAAATAATCAAAACATCCGTAACAGTTTGGTTAGATCAGCCATGCCTAAGGACAAGGACTTCTGTCAAAAATCCATTATGGGGCAGCATCCCATTAAAGGTAACCATAAATGTGGGACCTGCAAGGCTTGTCCAGGGGCCATGATATCGGATACTTATTAAGGAGACATAAGGAATTTAAACTTAATGATATGACCAACTGTAGAACATCATACTGTGTGTACCTAATCTGTTGGCCCTGTATACAAGGACATGTGGGAGAAACGGTGTGTGAACTAAGAGTTAGAATATCAGAACATAAATCCAACATTGAGAACAGAAGGGAGGGAGCTCCCCTGGTACAACATTGGGAAGCCATGGGACACCATGTAGATGACCTTAGGTGGACAGGTTTGGAAAAAAATAAGAATACCCATACAAATGAATGCAATTAAATCAGGAGAAAGCAAGAGGTTTATTGGATTTTTACCCTGGACACGTGTGAGAATGGCGTGAATGAACACATACCATGGGATAATGCGATCACCTAAAAGTATTTAGAAGACGTACATCCCTATTTGTACCCTTTCTTAGGAGATTCAGTTATGTGACTGTTTTTCAATCTTTTTAATCCATTATAGGGGGAGATTTTCTTTCTATGGCCCAAAAGGATATGTTTCACTGTACTCTTCCTTCAACATGACTTAGGTATCACTATGGTGGGCTTAACTGGTCCCATAGTTTCTTATATATGAGAATATACTCTTCCTTTAAATGACTTAGATATCATTATGGTAGGCTAAATTGGTCCCACAGTTTTTTTTATATATGAGAAAATAGAGAATTCCCGATACATAGTACATACATTCACTCGTTGCATGCTGGCGGCCCCTCTACATAGTCTGCCATAGCATTTCCTTAATGCTGTTGCAGATTGTGAATATATCTTCTGTATCTGTGGCAGCAGCCTCGTCAGAAGTATCCACATTTTTAAGTCTGTTTGGATCTTATTCCTATAGATGGCAACTGGTATTGAAGTTGTGTTTTGACATCATCCTTTTCCGGATATATAGACCATCATGCAGTTGTGACAGACACTGCACTATCGATTTGCTCTAAATACAACCATTGAACGGTAGTAATAGACGCCAGTTATAGTAATGAAAATATACAGTGGAATTATATGCCATGCCCTCCTTAGCACACCTCTCCAAATGTAATCATCGAACAGTAGAAGAGGATATTAGCTATCGTTATGAAGAGATATTGTGGGTGAATATGTCTAACACTCTGAATTCACTATAGTGGCCCACTTTATCAATAAGACCCTTTTGATCTTTTCTTTGTAAGATGGTGGCTGCTTTTGATTGGTATCATGACCGTACATTTCTGGCATACGTAGAACGTCAAGTTGTAACGGGCCAACACCACACAGTCGCATAGTTCAAATGCTGTCCTTAAGGATAGGAGAGGACGCCAGTGATTTAGATGAAAATATATTATGGGAGAAATCAAGCAGGTAAGCAACCGAACAAGGATGGATTACCAGCAAGGTATTATCAGGTGAATGGCTTACCCTGGCTGGAAGTAGTCTGCTATATTGCTTAAGTATATGTTTACAAGCTAATGCGTGATAGGTTGTTCCGATCTGGAACTAAGTTTGAAATCTTTATAGCCTGCTATTTCTACAATTTACAGATTCATGGCACGTGTTGCTGCGAACCATACTTTGAGGATTCACATATAAAAAAGGATTTAGCAGATGAGAACTGATACGTAAATCTAAAGTAGCTATATTTAATATTCAGCAAACCGTATGCAGGTAGCAATTATAGCTAGAAGTGATTTATTCATAATGTATCATTGCTTTTTAGATAGTTTACCGCATTGTAGCTCTCGGTAACCCGAAGTGACCTTTTGATCACTGAGAAAGTAAAAAAGTTCTGTGTTGAAGTACCATATACGTGTATGGAGACATGAAAAAATAGGAGAGTATTCTAAGAAATTGATTCACTATGTAATCATATTTGAGTATTGATCACTAGATGCCTTGGTGGTTGGATTGAACAGCCACAAATAGCTTGGGAGATCAGGTGGTACTTATTGAAAGCTTGTCTCACTCTGGCACAGAATTATTTTGAACTTACATAGTGATGGATGCTGTCTAGACACTTCTCCCACTTTCGGGTGTTCATTAATTTGTGTTTGTATTAACCATTGTTGTATTTGAAGAAATTACAAATGTGGCCTTATCCATAAACAATGGCGTTAGCCACAGTTCCCCCTTGTTGAGCTACAAAATTGGAACTGCCCTGATGACTGTGGCCCCCCCAAAGAGAGTGACACCGAAACGCGTGTAGGCACTGTGTTCCAAAATCTTGTCCAATTAATCTCTTTTGTGGCACTGCGTTCCAAAATCTTGTCCAACTAATCTCTTTTGTTACATTCAGAAAATGTTTCTTATATCATGATTGGAGAGGAAGAATTAATTAATTATTGTGTGGAATACTTGACTTTGTATACTCTATACATAGGAGTTGATTGTCACCCTTGGAGTAAACTGTAGAAGGGTTTTATATTAGTCTACGGACTTTTTATTGTATTGATTTTATAGTATTAAGTTTGAGTCTGGATATGTGAGGGTGTGAATGAGGTGTTGGTGTGATTAATATTAGTTGTTTTGTCTTTTGGTGGGGATGGGAACACTGTTTATATTGAGTTTTTATATTTATGGTTTCTGTTAATTTTGTTAACATGTTGATTACAAGAAATTATAATGAAGAAAAAAATAGATTAAAACATTGGAAATAAAGATATGTTATTTGAAACTGCAATCATGTATGTGAAAGTGGATAAAGAAAAAGGTAAATATAGATTGCTATCAGATGTATTACTAATAGAATGAAGTAGAGTATCACACATAAATAAGGAAAAGAAGTGTAGTGAATCCTAGTTTGTTTTATTGGGATACAGGAGTTAGCTTAGCCTTTGGCTTGCAGACTCGTGTCCCCGTCACCTAATGACTTTTACCCTACTTAGCTTGCTCTGTTTTAGCACATTTATTTAATAAAATCTTTTAGGATGGCTGCCTTGTTGTTAGTTAGGCCCATGTTTTAGTTTGCGTTATCAGTGCCACTGCGCTAAGGTGTCAATATCGAGCGACAAAGATAAACTGTAGGCGTTTACTTGAGGTACTTTCCCTCTTCATACTTTCGATGGAATTGTTTATATAAATTACCATATCAAACATGCCTTGTTATCTATTGTTTGGGAACAGACCTACGTCAGGGGTCCAAGCAGATCTGTATAAATACTCCTCACTTAAACAGATAGTCAGAGGGATTCTGACCAGATGCCATTGCTGCTATCAATGCTGCTTGTCACCTTGACGCTGACCCAGTCTTCGTGTCCGTATGGAGTCTGAGGTAGGGACCTCATTCCAAGCTAACGAGGGTTGGGGGCTCTTCTCATGGACATGGCATTGGCAGATTAGGTTTAACATACCTAGCTCTCTTTTAGGTTAGAGGTTAGGCCTATCACGCTAGGGTATTAGGACATATCCAATACTTTGTGTCTTTCATGTTATTGCAAGATGGTGGGGTCTTTGTATTAATGACTCTTGTCTTTACCATTGTGTTTCTTGCACTGTTCATTATCTTAATCATTGAAGCCCATGCAATTTATCGCAGATTGCAGTTTTGCTAAAATAAAAAATATTGAAACATTACTGCATTTTCTTCATTGCCTGTGTTTGACTGAGACATGCTGTTAATGTGAGAAAGGGATAATCTCCAATTAACCATGACACTCCGTCAGATGTCACACTCTTGAGTCCAAGTATAAAGGCTGCCACAAATCACCTTTTACTGTTTTGGGTTTTTGGTGAGGTGCTGCTTGTGAGCCGGGAGGGTTGGGACGACAGTTGCGAGTTGTTGTAGGACTGGAATAGTCCCCTAGAAACATAAGTGCTGTCATCCCTAAACCACCAGTCTTGCCTAGAGCAAGAATCCAACTACGACAGAAGGGTTATATCTGGAAACCACGAGTGCTTCAAGCACCCATGGCTCAACAACGAGTTCGGAACAACGAACTCCTTGGTATCACGAAGGCCTTTACAATGATTTTTCATTGTAAAGGCATTAGTGATCAGCATGCATGGTTCCAGCATGCTTCCCCCCCAGCCACCCACCCCTAAAAATTACCGCGACCCTCTCTCCCCCACAACTACCCCCACCCCCAAAATTACCACAACCCCAACCTCCTCCCCTAAAACCTAAAGCACCCCAACCCACCCCTTAAACCTAAACCCTGAACCCCCTCCCCTAAACACCCCAAGCCCCCCACCTCACCCCCAAAAACTAAAATACCGAGTCCCCACCCCTAAAACCGAAACCATGACCCCCCACCCCCTAAATCCTAATCACCCTGAGCCCCACCACCCCACCACACCCCACCCCTAAAAACTAAAATACCCCTCCTCCCCACTCCAGACCCTAAAAAACCTAAAACACCCCCAACCCACCCGTAAAACCTAAACCATAACCCACCTTCTCCCCCCCAAACCCTAATCACCCCGAGCCCAAGGCCTTTCCCCCCAAAAAAACAGCCCCAGTCCCAGCCCAACTTACCTCCTCCTTCACCGCTTCGACTCCCTTCTTCTATGCCTTAACCACGCATGCACGTGGTTCACACATGCGTGGTTAAGGTACGAAAACCAGGAAGTCGTGGAAGGAGTCGTTGTTCCAGGTGTTTCCCCGACAGCAGCATTGGGATTCGCAGGACAATTATTTGATATTTTAACAAAGAAAATATCCATTAGTATTTACTCTATAAGCAAACAAATATAGAAAGAATAAGTAGTAGCTATATACTGATGTTCAAATGCAAGTTTTCCCTGGAGGAGCTACTATATTGTTGCGGGGACCCTCTGGTTTCCTTTTGTTATGAACCAGTTTCACTGGACTGAGGCCTACAGGATCACTCAGTTAAAGTTCCAGTGCTGTGTGTTTAACTCACCCTTGGCCTACATGTGTTTGGTATGTAGTGCTGCACAGCACGAGTAGTGTATCTGCACTGAGTGTATGTGTGCCTGGGAATGGTACAATGCAGCACTGTGCATGCCAAACGCATGTGCTGGGTGCATGTGAGGCTTGAGTGGTACAATACTTGAAGGATGTAGTGCTGTATAGTACATGTATGTTGAATATATGTGCCTGGTGCAACACATTAGGGACGTAGTGCTGCCCAGTGTGTGCGTGTTAAATGTATGTGCTGGACGCATGTGTGCTTATGACTGGTACAGAACAGAAAAGATACAGTTATATGAAGTTTGTGTTTGATATATACACATGCACTGGCTGTACGGTGCCTGTGAATGGTACAAGACATGGAGAACCCTGGGTTCCGTTTTGGGAGACCAAGGCCTGTATGGTGAAACATGGAGAGGAGGTAGATGATTCCCCCCAGACAAATTTGTGTATTCCTTTATTCCTGTAAGCGGGATGGGACACAGACTGAAGAAGGGAGCACCAGGCGTCCCCTGCACACTTAAAGGGGTGCTCTTTGATTCATTGAGAGGTCACCAAGAAGGGGCCTGGGCAGGTCGCATGAAGGAAATGGAATTCATATAAGAGAATCATAAAGAATAGAGCTGGGGCCCTGAGCTAATCGTTTGATGCACATATCACTGTGGCTGACATTGAGCTGCAAAATCTTGTCCATGGCCTGTGTTGTGGGGCTATCACCTTTGGAGTCACCCTTGCTGTAACAGACTGTTTTTAAAGAGAAAGAAATGGCACAGGAGTGGGAACTGCCAAAAAAAGCAGACCCCAAACATAAACATCAAAGATGCAGGCTTTAAATCACATTTGGTGTCTGGAAATGGGCTATGAGATGGAAAGCTTGAAACTCCCCAAATTGTCACCTCCCAAGCAGCCAAACAGGTTGTGTGAGTAGAGGAAGCTCTGCATGACGTCTACCTGTGACTAGGTTTGGGGACAAAGGGCTTTTAGTCTCTCTGCTGTGTGAGTGGACATCACCCAGGGAATCCAAGACAACCTGCCCTGAAGCACCATCAACTGCCTGCTTGCCAAGACCAGTGTGCTCTTTGAGTAAGAGGAAAGCATTGGAGGTAGCAAGGCCCAGTGGAGAATCCTGTAGAGTGGATTCCCATTGCAAGGTGTGAGGAAATGACTGCTTCACCCATCGGGTCATTTCTTGTGTGCAGGACAAAGTCGATGACCCCCGTATGCCAGAGGTTGGCTGCTGTGAAGTGTGCCTTGGTAAACACTGGGCAGATCGAGCCTTAGCCCGCATGCAGCTAAGGATCAACAACTGTGTATGCCAGGAGGGGCTCCCGCACAACAACTTTGCTGAATGCTATGCCGATTGGGCTGGAGCTCTGTGCAGCTGAGAACTGGCAACCCTGTATGCAAGGAAGGACTGCCGTGCAGACACCTGCGTTGAGCGGTTCAGTGCCCATGTACAGTAGAGAAGCAGTGACCACATATGCCAGAGGGGGGTCACTGGAACTAGCCAGAAGTGTGCACTGTCCCAGTGTATTGTAGGAGGAGTGAGGCTGCCAGCATGGGAACCCTCCACAAGTCTGCCCCCAGATGAAGGATCAGCACCAGGAACTTCTCATCATCTTACCCCCGATCCCCGTCATGGAAGAGACCAAAAGACTTAAAGAACCACAAGAAACCTCAGTCACACTAGGAGCACGACTGCGTGTGAGGAGATCGGGGATCAGCGAGTGCAGCCTGTCTGGGTGGGGTGCAGAGAACTCACACAGACCAGCCACTGCCGCTCCAATGCTTGCAGAGGGGGTTTGCTCAGAAACTCTGGACTCCCGCAACCTTCCGGTGTGGGCAAGACTGAATTCCGACCAGTCGGCTCTGGGGAAACTTGCTGGTTAGATAGCTTGTCAGCACTGGAACACTTTTGACTTGAGAACAGAATCAGAGTGGACTTTTGAAAAAGCTCAGACTGGTAGTAGGGCACAGCTTGGATTGTGTCAATAGTGACTGGGGAATAACTTCTATCACTAGAGCGAGGAAGAAGTCACACGGGGAAAAACTTGAGCCCAGACCTCTTGGGGGATTGTGTAGTTATTTGTGAATGTCATATTCTTCCTTTGTGTTGTTTGCAGTAGAAATAATATATTTCTCTAATTTCATAAAAGGGAGTATTTGGCTGGACTATAGTTTATTGCTGCTGCATGCATTTTGAGTTATGAGCCTGTGTTCATTTCCCTGTGTCCACCTCTCCTAGAGGGAGCCTTGAACTGTTTGGACCACACTGTTCCTGAGAGTCAAGCCCTGAAGGGATACTTGGCCCAGTTGCTCAGGATCCATAGTAGGATGGGCCTCCGGACATCAGGAGTAAAAGGCCTCCACTACCACAGTTGAGCCCAGAAACCCCTGCTTGCCCTGTGGCCCTCTAAAAGGGGATTTGATGCCGGGAATAACTAATCTACTCTAAACAATATGTTAATCCCACCATCCTTGTGCTTGAAATTAACATACGGCCCACTAATGATAACATCTAACACTATCTAGTTGCTACACCACAAAGAAACTGGAACAAATGCGTGGAATGGTGTCCTTCAGGGCACTAGACTGATCTCAGTAACCAAAAATAACAATTAACCACTGGATTAATTACTGAAATTCAATTACAGATCAGCATGCTGCCTAGTGCAAAGTGGTTCACTATTTTGTCAGGGTTAGTAAGTGCTGTATAAATGCAATTACAATACAAAATGCCCAGAGTAATATAATTTGTTAAGCCACAATTTGTGTGCAAAGCAGTCATTAAACAACATCTGCTACTTCGTTTGCACACCCACTTACAATCTAAAAAGGCTTTTCTCCATTGCCCCAGAATTAGGGGAATGGTTATAAGACTGAAAGGCCCATTTACAAAAGCTTTTTGAGTATGGGAAGCAGTACTACAAGAGTAGTCCTTTACTTACTCTTAAATACCTTAGTGAATTGACCCAGAAACATACAACTCCCTTCTAGTAACAGGGCAAAGAGGACGCAGTCGATTTTATTTGTAGTAATTGTGTCTTATTATTCCAGAATATTCCCATTCTATTGTCAATTTAGATATTTTGGGGTCAATTCACAAAGCCAGGTCAGAGAATGTAATGAGTACTAATTTGCACACTCCAAAAATCTTTTCTGAATAGCCCCCTTAAAGCGGAGAGTGGCCAAAGACTACATATGTGCTGCTACAGCAAAGCATCCACAGCAAGCTGGTTAGCAGAACGAAAAACATCCAAATTCATCATTAGTTTACCTTATCATAGCAAACTTTAGCTGAAGAGTTGCTCTTTCAGTGGATGTGATATGCTAGACAAAAATATCCCAAACAGCATAATAATTAAAAAATAAAGAACTTGAAGGGCTACAGACTAATTCCAAAAAGTAAATTTATAATCACTATAAACCCCAAAATGAAGAAAATATAAAGAGATATAATATGAAAAAATCCATGGATTCACAATAAATGAGGCCTAACAGCAGTAAATACAAACCAGTAAGAAATTTAACACATCAAAAGAATGTGCTAATGGACTTTCAGCTGGAACTAGGGACCCAGAGAGGTTTATTCAAAAGTGAGCTCAGTCAGATACATCGAGGGACAAAGGTAGTCAGATTTTACCTTAATTATTTTTTCAATCTGGGCTGAAGACGCCTTTAGCTGTCACCCATCTCACACTAGAATGACCACAAATACATACATATAAATATGGGCCATCCCTCTTTATCCATTGGCCTGCTAATTGGTCATTCACATTTTATTTCCGCCCATTACAACATACAGCATGGGTCAGTCCACTCCACTCCAGTCACTGGCTCTCTTAGTCTGTCAGTGATGGCATTATGCCTGTTGGCATGTATAGGTCCAACTAATAAGAAGTGCGCTTTATTGCCAGGGCACCTGGGGAAAAACTTTAGCTTTAATTTACTTTACAATCTTTAATGCCTTAAGTGTAAGTTTCTTTTAAACCACCCACCCTTTGGTTGCTAAAGGCATCCAGTGACTGGTTTGCTAGCACCATGTGATTCTTTTTGGAATCTGAGGCCTGCTACGTCCTACCTTTCATCTGCATACATTTGGTGTTCAAGGTGAGAGCTTTTTAAGATTTTAGCTAGCAGCAACAGTTGTGCTGTGTTGAGGGGCAAACAAAGACGAGATCCCTAAAAAACCTAATACTCAAGTAACTGTCATTAAATAAAAAATGGACCTATTTGCACTTGTGATCAGTTAGTGAGGAATGTTATTAGCTATGCCCTAGATAATCTGAGATGATATTCCATTTCTAAGCCCTTTGAGAATAATGTGTTGGTTGACTGTATCAAAGGATGCCAAAAAGTTTGGTTATGGCTGATTGATATTGATCCAGTTCTTCAGGGATAGATTGTCGAGCAGGGTTAATTGTGTAAAGTGTGTGTGTATGAATCTGAATTGATCATTGTCCCCTGGCTTGAGTTCCTTGATTGAGTCCTGACATTGTTTGTAAGCGGAACCTCCTTGGCGACTTGAGTGAAGCGCAGGGCTGGATATGTCTCGATTACCTTTAACAGAGGTGCTATAACTGCATATTTATAGGAGAGTGGATGTTCACTATCCGGGAAGGTTTTTTTTGGGTGGGGATTTTGATGCATTTTATTATGCGCCCAATTACAACTCCTATGACGTTAAAGCCATACAGTGTATTTATAAACTGCATTCCACTTCTTTTGAGCTGATGTTTTAAATGCTCTTGTGCATAGTTGTATCTAGAACATTTAGTTACATTCTTTGTGGCTTTGAAGAGCTCACATCTTTAACTTTGAAGATGGGTAGTCACCCATCACTAGAGTCTATGATGGGCTATGTGGTCATTATAAAGATGGGCTAGGTGAGCACAAAATTAGGTCTATAAATAAATGAGGTCTATGATGATGTAAGAATTTGCATAAAGCATTTGTTTGCTAAAAATGATTTTGTAGGAAGAAACATGCTTGGAGAGGAAATTGCAAGATTTGGAGGGTCCAGAGCAATGACAGAAACACCACACCATGTATTGCTGTTATGTGTAAGGTAACAGTTGGGAGGAGTGAGATTGTTTAGGATGCCAAGGTTTTGGAGATGACCCAAGTTGTGGTGATTCCCAAGGATGGTAAGATTGTGGGAGTTTCGCATGTTACTTTTTTGTGACTTTGATGCAGTTGAGCTAGCATTAATGATATGTAGAAGGTCTTTGGAGTGTAAACTTGGCTCAGCAGGTTAGAATTTTGGTGTACAATGGGGACTGGAGAAAAGCGAGGGAGGATTTTCAGTCTAAAGTTGCTTTTCAGAACTTATAGAGACCATGGCATGAACGAGGAGGATTCTCTTTTTTGAGGTGTGTTAATTATGTTGGTGTCAATAGATGGCATATTTAGATTTGGGGGAAGTGTGATGTTTACACCAGGGAAGCCTCTTCTTGCTCTCCCGGTGTAAGACTTTGAGCTGGCAGCTCTACCACCAAGGGACCGCCAGGTTATAGTGACAGCCATCCCACCCCAGTGAGGGCATGACTGGCTGCACTAATTTTCCTTGCCTGTGTCCACCATGTGCATTATGATGCCACAGGTAAGATAATGTAGAATGCCTGCTCATGCAGAGAGAAAACTCACTGCGCTTCAAGACCATTTCATTTTGGTTCAGAGTAAAAAAAAAAAAAAAACTCCCACTTATAAAATTCGTTTTCTCTGAACAGATTGCAAAGCGAATGGTATGGCATGATGCTCACCTAGCAAACCTGCAGTGCTGTTAATGGTGTATTCGTGGAGGCTTTACAGTACAGAGATCCTTTCCAGGAAAGCAGGGATTCTTTAAATAAGGCAAATCTTCCTCTGTCAGGGTGATGGAAGTCATGACCTCTGCCCCCCCAGTGGACCTGTGGACCTGCCACCCTGGATCTAAATGAGGTCCAATGTCAAGTAGGTTTACTTCACGTATTAGTAAAGGCAATAAACTTGTGCAGCAGAACAATGGACCCGCAGAAGTCCCACTGTTCATAAGACTGTGCTCTCTGGTTTCCTGTTGCAAATATAACAAACATTAAAATTTCGCCTGATGTTAGATTGTAGTGGTGGGACTAAAATGTATCTGCGCAACAAGTAGACCCAGATGAGAGGGGACACAGACATGGCACAGTCAAAAATGTAGGTGGCCTTTAATGGAACTGAGTGTCTTCTCCGTAGCGAAAACTGGATCAGGATGATAATATTATGAATCTTATAGTGTTATTTTCATACAATAAACTTCAAAGCAGCAATCAGGAAGCACTGCTGAGCATAAATGCTTCATGGTCAGAAAAAGCAACGTTCATAGACACACCGGCTCCGATCTCCTGCTGAACACCAGTGGATGTGAGAACAATGGCAGCATTCTTCAACAACCCTAATCTCATAAGAAGTATGAAAATAACTTTGAAGAAAAAAGCACATTCCAGTTCAACAGAGGTGAAAACGATTATTATGCTTTACTGTTTCTTACACAAGCTTCAGAACCTTTTGCCTGTTTAGAACAGGTTCTAGGCAACCACAAAAGTGTCAGCCCATTGACGTGAATGCCAATATTGGCATTTTGCTGTTGAAGACTATTCCATTTTATATAGCCTTTTTGAAGGATTTTTGGTAAAGTACCTGGTTTTATTTACCCTGAGTTTGACAGGTATGTACACACATCGGTTTTGCGCTCGCTTTGCCATAGGACTAAAGTGGCAGCCTACTGATTAGTCCCATAAAGAGTGGAACCGGTCTGGGGTTACTTTTGTTCCAGTTGAGATGGGATTCGACCTTGCATTTCTGTCTAGACTGTTCCTAAGCTGGTTTGCTTACGGCTGACTCTTCTCTTTATTTACACAGAGACCAAAACAATGATGAAGAGCATTTTTGTAATTTCTCAGAAACAGGTTATTGATAACATATTGGTTTCTATTTTTCTTTTATGAAGTATGTATGTATGTGATATTCTTGTACTGCAAACCTCCACAAAAGTCAGCGGAGCACTGTACAGCAGGGGTGTAGAATTGAACAAAATATCTACTTGTCTCTGGGACAGGCTGTGTCCTAAATCTACTTATCTGGTAAAAAATAAATGTGTCCCTTTGGTGCCAGTTAGTGCAGCAACAAATTATGGCAGCTATTTCATTACATAATAGCTCTGATAATTGCCTCTCTGATTATGCCAGGCCTCATACAATAGTGCAGTCTGAATACTACCAACTTCCTTTTGCCACCCTTCCACAGATCACATACTGGGGCCGGAAGTAGCAGTGAGCAATAGTTCCAGAGATGGAATGCCCATATGAATCTCTGCAAACGTACTTACCTGCATGTTTTAGGGGTTTGCACCAGTTCTTCTTTGTTCTTTTTCCATACTGAGAAAGATTGGAAATTTACTTCTGACAAGGGCAGAAATAAAACGTCTCCCAGGGTTGGGAACAAAAATTGTTGGAGGAAAATGAACTTGTAAAACCCTCAACAGATATTCGCATAAGCAGTTCTACACATGCGTAGCTGCTTGTGTTAAAATGTAGTTCACAAATATTTTCTAGGAATATGATTTCCTGGTCCACTTCGATAAATTCTTTCGAATTCACAGAAGTCATAAATTTGCACTAATGCAAGGACATATACAATGGGCGCACTTTTGTGACTTTCTTTAAGAATTGGGCCCCTAATTAGGTCTGACGTTAACCAACACTTTTTGTTGTTATCAAAATTCTATCCCTCTATCGCTGGCTTCACTGTAAGTAAGAGCATTCTGCCCTTTCACAGGGGGTATATCTGCACACAAAATAGATTTGTTTAGTGCCAGAGACTTTGGAACAATGTGTGCTTTTTGAGTCCCAAATGTTTATTTTTTTATTTTTGCCTATGTTTATTATAAATGTGCAGGCCCGGCAGCTACCACAACAATAAGGTTTTACAAAAGCCATGTCAAAACAAGACTCACATTGGCAAAACCAAAAGGCTGACCACCAATGTCGGACCTATTGGCTTTGCTAATGCTTATTTTCTTGTTTCTCATAACTTGTTAAATATGATTACACTGTTTTTCCATTATGATTTTTTTTAGCATGAATCAACACCTTTTACTAAAGGATACTTCAAAGAAATGGTACCTAAAATTTCACAGTAGATTAGCTAAACCTTTTTTTCCTAATAGCATTTTTTGTGACTATTTTGAAAGCTAAGAATCAGACTTGCTTTGAAGCTTCTTCAAATATTTGCATCTGATCAGAGAGCATTCTGGGAGCATTATACGTAGTTGCTTATTGTTAAACTTTGCAAACATCTGTACACTTTTTATAAGGAACCAACCTTATTAGTGAAGTCTGAGCCTACAACATTTCCTTAAAACACTCACTCTAATAATAAAGGGTTTGCATAAATGAACCATAAATACAAGTTCGACCAGCATTAACTTATGGGCACAAATATTACTCTGACTGCAGACAATGTCCTTCCTTCATCTATTATGTGGTACTGTTAACTGGAAAGCAAAGGGTTTGTCTTGCGGGGGATTGGGCCTACTTGTCTTAAGGACAAAATAAACATGAGACCTTTTAGTCCTTGACCCCAAACAACATGTCCTGGGTGTGGGCTATAGGAATTCCACATCCCTGTTTACATAGTCAAAGTGCGGTAGAGTTAACAAGTGAAAAGAGAGGCAGTTTGTTTGTGTACTGTTAATGCATTGTGATGTGTTCTTTAAGGTGGCAAGGTTTTAAGTGTTTCCTAAATTGAAGCAGCATTGGGATAGTCGCAATGGATTTGGAGATGTTATTCCAGATCGAGGGTGCTTAGATGGAAAAGGCCTTCTGTCTTGCTTTATTCTTTTTTACTCTCCTTTGTCTGCAGTCTGATGGTGCTCTGGTTACAGATGTGCCAAGAACTACCAGAGGTGGTAGTTTGGCTGCAGGATAAGCAGAGGTGCTGGTCATGAAGGCTTTTTAAATGATGTAGCTGGTTTTGATGATGGTGCAGTCTGACATGGGGAGCCAATGAGTTCATCTGTATGGGGGTGATGTGGTCATATTTCTTCAGGCACTGGGTATTTTAAGGTATAAGCACTGCCTTTGCTTGTTTATTTGGAATCTTGTTAATGTTCCTTCTGCACTACTACCCAACTAGATTAGGACTCTCCCCAGGAAAGTGTTAGTTTAGCATGAATTCAACACTTTCATTTTAATAAAAAATAATTCTTGAATGGATGCAGGTGGTACTTTTAGAAAAACTATAAGGCTAGTTGAGGGTTGGGATAACGCACACAAAGATGAAAGGGTTTGAAGTTAACATAGGAAATGATTAGAGAGAGGCGTCATCTATAAATACAAAAACTAAATGTGTGGTCTGCCTCTAAAGAGAGAAGGAAATAGGGGTGCAGTGACACAGGATAGCAAGATTTAACAAGATCCGCTGAGACAGGATAATTGTAAAACAGTATTTATAAAACTGCCATGTGTCTTTATTTGTCTAGCTACTCTGTGTTCTTCTCCAGAGCCTGCACTTTATGTTTGCTTTTCTGATCCAGGATAAAAGTAATATTTGAGCCACTTTAAAAGGGAGAGGTTTGGGATTACATTATGTTAAAATGCCCCTAAATTGGTGTATATACATTATTCACATAAAATGGGTGGTCAGAAACATGGCTAAGAATGAAAGGAATTGGTAAAACCAGAGAGAAGGTGAATGGCTGCACTTGCAAAGGAGAGGACATGAGTATTCCACTAGGTATACATTGAAAACCTTCTCTGAAATAAAGTCCTGAAGGCTAGAGTCAATTTCCTTACTCTTGGACAGATGCAGCATATGCATTTGTCAAAAAGTTCTTATTAAATTACTACTTGCTACTGCTAAACAGACAGGACACAAAATACATTTCTCCTCACCATTGACAGTAAATAGTTTCACTTTACTAGTCAGCAGTGTTAAGATATACATTAGCTGGAGCTGCCCCGAAATTCAGTTTGGGGACACTCCAGAAAAATCAGTTTTTAACTCAACTAAAAAGGAACTACTGTATCAAACTAAGGGGGTCATTACAACATTGGCGGTAAAAGCCGCTTACCGCCGTGCAGAAGCCCGCCAACACACAGCCGCGCCCGCGGATTTCCGCCACAGCTATTATGACCCACAGCTCGGAATCCGACAAAATTCAGACACCCACACAACTCCGCCACACCAAAGGTCAGTGATAAACTGGCAAAAACAAAACCTCGACCGTCACGGCAACAGAAATTCGCCCACACTATCATGACACACGAATCCACGCGGCGGTCTTTCAACCGCGGTATTCCATTGGCGGTACACACCGCCACGCTCAAAATACACACACTTCTACAAAACACTGCCACATTGGACAATTCGAAATACACACACCTGATACACATACACACACCACTCCCACACACCCAATACAATATAAAACACACACCCACATCACCGACAAACCCCTACGACCAAAAATTCCGAAAGAAGGCCAGAGAGAGAGCACCAGTAAGAACAACAGCATCCAAAGGCACCCAACACCATCACCCACACAACTTCCATACACAAAACAACACACACCACTACATATCACCACACTTATCACCACACACTCCACCCCACACATCACCCACACCACCCCATGGCACGGCAAAGACACCCCAGGTTCTCGGAGGAGGAGCTCAGGGTCATGGTGGAGGAATTCGTCCGGGTAGAGCCACAGCTATCTGGAGCACAGGTGCAGCACACCTCAATTGCAAGGAAGATGGAGCTATGGCGAAGAATAGTCGACAGGGTGAACGCAGTGGGACAACACCCAAGAAATCGGGACGACATGAGGAAGAGGTGGAACGACCTACGGGGGAGGGTGCGTTCCGTGGTCTCAAGACACCACCAGGGGGTCCAGCGGACTGGTGGCGGACCCCCACCACCTCCCCCACAACTAACAACATGGGAGGAGCAGGTCTTGGAGATTCTGCATCCTGAGGGCCTCGCAGGAGTTCGTGGAGGAATGGACTCTGGTAAGAAAAATCTTAACTATTACATCCCCCACCCTACCTGCATGCCAGCCCATAACCCCACCCTCACCCTCACCCCCAGCACTCCAAATCCTCACAAATGTACCAATATCACAAACCACCCATCCCAACACCAAGCCCTGCATGCAAAAACAAAATATGGACACCCATCACTATAGCATGCCCACTGCACATACCCATACAACCCCCTAAACCATCATCACACAATCCTCCACACAGGAATGCCAGCACTGAGGTACACGGTCACCCACCCATTGCATACCATGACACACACAGATGCAATAATCATGCTTTTCCACCCCTGCAGGACCACTACCCAATGTCACCAGACCGGAGGGTCCAGACATCTCCACCCCGCCCACAGTGATGACAGCAGCTCTGTCCACCTGGATCTAGATGACCAGCCCGGACCATCGTGGGCCTCGGGACAGTCGGTTCCCCTCACACAGGCACAGGCCACCACAGACATTCCACCCTCTGGTAACACAAGCACAGCACCCACCCAGCGGGCCCATACCTCCGTCCCCAGGACACGTCAATCAGCTGTGTGTCCACCACTACAGGGAACCCAGGATAACCCACCACCCCAACAACAACAGGGACCTGGGGGCAGTGGTAGTGGGCACACAGTCCAGGGGACGGAGGCACAGGAACACAGGGGAACTGGGAGGGCTGCTGTGCGACAGGGGGTGGACAAGCCAAGGGAACCCACTCTCCACGAGGCCCTCTCCTCCATCATGGGAGCATACCACCACTCCCAGGAGACGATGGCAACGATCCTGGCCAAGTTTCAGGAGACCCAGCGCATGCAGGAGGAACAGTATTTGGGGTTCAGGGAGGAACTCAGAACCATCAGCTCCGCCCTGGGCACCATCGTAGGGGTGCTGAAGGAAATACTCAACACCAGGAGGGACACTGTGGCACTCCAAGGGGCCCCTGACACTAGCATGGACGATGAACTGCCCACCACCTCCGCCGGCGCTAGTGGACAGGAGGCACTGCCACAGGACCACCACACCAGCACCCCACCCCCTGCAGATGGAGAACCACCCCGCAAGCAGTCCCTGAGATCCAGGAACAAGACAGAGCACGATGCCAAGACGCCCGCCAAGAAATGAGACCACCCTGATTGTCAACCCACTGTCCCACTTTGTCACCCTGTCCATATTTGAACTGCCCCAGCTCCACTTCCTATGCCCATATGTGCAATGCACCTATGAGACAAATAGACTGGACTCTGCCATGGACATGCCTCCGCCATCACCCCTCACCATTTAACTTCCCCCTCCAATAATTTTTATGTAAATAAACACACCTAAAACACCAAAAGATCTGGAGTCTGTCTGTGATTTTGAAATAGTGTATTTGCAATTACAGTGACAACATTTCCAGGAAATAGTAATGTCAACATACCGTTGTCACACAGCTCTAGTCCATGAGGAATCTAAGCAGATGACACACAATGGGACCCACACCTGTGAAACCGTAAGGGAAAGTGACAACTCAGTGACCATACACTGGGTGAAATCGACAGACAGGAGAGAGGTAGAAGTGTAAAAGTACTTGTAGTAGGCAGGAATGTATTCTCACCTGTGTCTCACTGGAAATATTGCTGGATGACTGAGTCCCTGTTGTCAATGTCTTCTTCCTCTGCTTCCTCCTCAACACTGTCCACAGGCTCCACAGCTGCCACAACACCGCCATCTGGACCATCCTCCTGCAGAAAAGGCACCTGTCGTCGCAAAGCCAAGTTATGAAGCATACAGCAGGCCACGATGATCTGGCACACCTTCTTTGGTGAGTAGAATAGGGATCCACCTGTCATATGGAGGCACCTAAACCTGGCCTTCAGGAGGCCAAAGGTGCGTTTGATCACCCTCCTAGTTCGCCCATGTGCCTCATTGTAGCGTTCCTCTGCCCTGGTCCTGGGATTCCTCACTGGGGTCAGTAGCCATGACAGGTTGGGGTAACCAGAGTCACCTAATAGCCACACCCGGTGCCTCTGTAGTTGACCCATCACATAAGGGATGCTGCTATTCCGCATGATGTAGGCGTCATGCACTGAGCCAGGGAACATGGCATTCACATGGGAGATGTACTGGTCTGCCAAACACACCATCTGTACATTCATGGAATGATAACTCTTCCGGTTCCTGTACACCTGTTCACTCCTGTGGTGGGGGACCAAAGCCACATGGGTCCCATCAATAGAACCTATGATGTTGGGGATATGTTCAAGGGCATAGAGATCACCTTTCACTGTAGGCAAGTCCTCCACCTGAGGAAAAATGATGTAGCTCTGCATGTGTTTCAGCAGGGCAGACAACACCCTGGACAACACGTTGGAAAACATAGGCTGGGACGTCCCTGATGCCATGGCCACATTTGTTTGAAATGACCCACTTGCAAGGAAATGGAGCACTGACAGCACCGGCACTTGAGGGGGGATTCCTGTTGGATGGCGGATTGCTGACATCAGGTCTGGCTCCAACTGGGTACACAGTTCCTGGATTGTGGCACGGTCAAACCTGTAGGTGATGATCAAATTTCTTTCCTCCATTGTCGACAGGTCCACCAGCGGTCGGTACACTGGAGGATTCCGCCATCTCCTCACATGGCCCAGCGGACAGTGCCTATGAAGGACAACAGCGACCACAGAGTCAAACAACTCAGAGGTATGTACCCACAGTCTAGACAGAACACAATTCATTCACAAATTCAGGCCTGTATGTGTGTTGAGAGTAGGCCTAGGTATGTGTGACGCAATTGGTAAATAGGCCATGTGGTCCCCTGAAATGGCGGCTGCCTGACCTCTAAAGCGGGACAATTGGATGTGAGGTAACAGCGCTGGCGTCGCGGTAGGCAGTCGAAGACCACGGCGCAATGCTGCATTGGTTAACATTGGACCCTATGGGTACCAGGAGCCAATGACAATGTATGCCGGCGGTCATGGTACGCACCGCCGCAGACGTGACCGCTGCGGACGTGACTGCCATTTTCTATCACTTCAATCACTCAGTACCTGATCTTTGACAGGAGAGGACCTACTCTGCAAGTGCTGCTGTGACCTCGGTCTGGAAGAGACAATGGCTTGTGCGTCTGGGGAAAGGGCCCCTGCCTTCAATGCGGAGGAGTTGGAGAAGCTCGTGGATGGGGTCCTCCCCCAGTACACGCTACTGTACGGTCCTCCAGACCAACAGGTAAGTACACAGGGAGCATGCTGTATGGGCTATGCGTGTGTGGAGAGGGCTGGTTGTAAGAAGGAAGGGGGCAGAGTTCTGCGTGCATGAAAACGGTAGGTGCATGTGCCACATGGTAAGGGTAGGGATGGGGGCCACTCACTTTGACGGCGCAGTTGGTAATGACTTCTCTTCTTCCCCTGTACATTTCATGTAGGTCAGCGCCCACCAGAAGAAGGATATTTGATGTGCCATCGCCAAGGACGTCCGGACCCTGGGGGTCCACCACAGACGGAGCACCCACTGCCGGAAGAGATGGGAGGACATTCGCCGCTGGAGCAAGAAGACGGCAGAGGCTCAGCTGGGGATGGCCTTCCAACGTGGGAGGGGTGCCTGTCGTACCATGACCCCCCTAATGTTCCGGATCTTGGCGGTGGCCTACCCTGAGTTGGATGGGCTCTTGAGGGCATCACAGCAGACAGAAGGGGGTGAGTACACTCATTCTGCTGATATTGCGCGCAGTGGAGGGGTCTGGGGAGGAGGGCTGTGGGTTTCCCTAGGCCAGGGCGAGTTCCGTAGGCTAGGCCCCTTCGTAAGGCATGGCCCTGTGGCCCCCCACCCCACCTCTGTAGAGTGCCAAGTCCAGGTATTCATGCCCCTGTGTCATCTATGTGTGCAGATGTCGTACATAGCCTTGTAGGCCATTTCCCAGGAATTGCAGTGTAGAGCCCAACAGCGCGACGTAGTGCAGGGTGCTGCTGTGTCTGTCTTGTCCGCCAACGGTAGCGGTAATCCATGCACTCAACATGTCTTTCTTCTGTTTCCACCCCCTTTTTTTTGCGGTTTCCGTTTTTGTGTGCATTGGCATCATCAGGCGGAGGTGCAGTGGCACCGGAGCACGAGGGAGCTGCAACCCACATGGGCATGGAGGCCCACACTACGGACTCAGAATACACCAGTGGGACGGAGGGCGAGGGGAGCACCACGGCGGTCACAGGATCTGCAACCAGTGACACGGATTCGTCCTCCGATGGGAGCTCCCTTGTGGTGGCGGCAACATCTGTGCCCCCCACTTCAACAGGTACAGTCGCCACCCCCCTCCCAGCAGCCCCTCAGCCTTCGCCCCGTGCCCGCTCACCCAGGAGGTTGGGCATCACCTTCGCCCCAGGCACCTCAGCCCCTTCCCCTGTTACCTCTGCTGCCTTCAGTGAGGAAGCCATTGACCTCCTCAGATCACTCACTGTTGGGCAGTCTACCATTTTGAATGCCATCCAGGGTGTAGAAAGGGAGTTGCAACACACAAATGCATTCCTGGTGGGCATTCATTATGGTCAGGCTGCCCTTCATCGAACCGTTCAGACTCTGGCCTCAGCACTGATGGCAGCCATTGTCCCTGTGTCAAGCCTCCCCCCTCCAACTTCCTCCACCCAGACCCAATCCCCTGTACCTCTGCCTATCCAAAGCACACCATCAGACCAGCCTGCACACCTCAACACACAAGGGAAGCTCTGGCAAATAGAAGCACCACACATCCCACAGGCACTCACGCAAGTATCACACACATACAGACACATCACCATCCACTGCCTCCACTGTGTCCCCCTCCTCCTCGTCTCCCTCCTCCCTCCCAGTCTCGTCTACACTCACACCTGCATGCACTTCCTCTACAGCCACTATGTCCCGCACCAGCACACCCAGCAGCACACCCCGCTCACGTGCAGTCACCACCCCCACTATCATACACACGTCCCCTGTGTCCTCTCCCAGTGTGTCTGTGACGCCCCCTCCCAAGATACACAAACGCAGGCACACACCCACCCAACATACACCCACCTCACGACAGCCTCCAGCGCATGCACCTGCACCTGCACCCAAAGCCACAAAAGTTACACCTCCTACAACCACCTCCTCTTCCTCCACTCCCAAACCCCCTCCAGCTACCCGTCCCAGTGTCTCCAAACAACTTTTCCTGTCCACCCTTAACCTATTTCCCACCACCCCCCGTCCAACTCATAGGTCCCGTACTAGCACGTCAGCCACAAAATCACAGAGACCAGTGGTGCCTGTTGTCACAGGTATGTGAGTGCACCGGCCACCAGGCCAGCCAGTCTATCACGGAGCCAGAGCACAGCCAGTCCCCCCCTGTGAAGCACCAGAAGTTGGCCAGTGCCTGGCGGGAGAGGGGGAAGACTCCAGCCACTCAAGCCGATCACAGGTGTCCCGGGGGGAGTGTGGACTCTGCTGTGACTCCTCCCAAGGTGGGGAAGGGGCAGAAGAAACCCGCAAAGTCTGAGAGGAGCAGCACGGTGGAGAAGACAGCCATCATCCCGCTGGCCAGTAGGGCCCGCCAGCCACAGCCCAGCTGCCCAGGAGGGCCCCGCCAGCCACAGCCCAGCTGCCCAGGAGGGCCCCGCCAGCCACAGCCCAGCTGCCCAGGAGGGCCCCGCCAGCCACAGCCCAGCTGCCCAGGAGGGCCCCGCCAGCCACAGCCCAGCTGGGCAATGAAGGACCGCCAGCCCCAGCCCCGCTGGGCAATGAAGGACCGCCAGTGCAAGCACCGCTGAACAGGGCAAGGACCGCCAAGGGAAGCACCGCTGAACAGGGCAAGCACCGCTGAACAGGACAAGGACCGCCAAGGCAAACACCGCTGAACAGGGCAAGGACCGCCAAGGCAATCACCGCTGAACAGGGCAAGGACTGCCAAGGCAAGCACCGCTGAACAGGGCAAGGACCGCCAAGGCAAGCACCGCTGAACAGGGCAAGCACCGCTGAACAGGGCAAGGACCGCCAAGGCAAGCACCGCTGAACAGGGCAAGCACCGCCAACTCCAGCACCGCTAGCTCATTAGCGGCAGGGGCAGTGACGCAACCGGGAATGTCACGGGGTGAGTGAAGCACTCTGGGCACCAGTCCCCCTCCAGAACCAGTGGAGACATGCATCCACTACATCAGTCCTTGGCAGGATGAAGCACTCTGGGCACCAGTCCCCCTCCAGAACCAGTGGAGACATGCATCCACTACCTCAGTCCTTGGCAGGATGAAGCACTCTGGGCACCAGTCCCCCTCCAGAACCAGTGGAGACTCTTATCCACTTGAGAGACTGTGGCTTTGCACTCCCCAGGATGGTACAATGGGCAAACCACCCACTGTATAGACTTGAGAGACTGTGGCTTTGCACTCCCCAGGATTGAACAGTGGGCAAACCACCCACTGGAGAGACTTGTGAGACTGTGGCTTTGCACTCCCCAGGATACATCAATGGGCATGGAACCCCCTCGTGGATCTGGCGTCGTGCACTCATCTGGCTGAGGTGCCCCCCTTCCCTTCCCCCTGAGGTGCCTATGGTATTTCTATTTGATGCCCCTGCGGTGTTCTCTCCGTCATGTTCGGGTATCTTGTGTGGGCCTCTCCCAATGCATTTTGGGCCCAGTGGTCCATGGACTATGAATATTGCAATACCTGGACTACTATTTGTGGTGTATATTTTGTTATTAGTGTATATATGTAGATATTTGCTTACTCTATTTTGATATATTACAATGGTTCCACTCATTTCCTTTTGTCTTTGCAGTCTTCCAGGGGGGTTGGGGGGGTGTTACTGTAATGATTGGATATGCATTGGTGTGTGTGTTGTAGTGGGTAAGGGTGTTGCGTGTGTGTCCCTGTTTTTTCCCTCCCCCCCTCCCCTGTGTCGTAGGTGCAGTACTCACCGTGGTCTTCGCCGCCGGCGTTGGTGCTCCTGGTACAGGAGCAGGAAGACTAGTGCAGGAAGAATATGGAGTTCCGGCTCCATGGTGTCGTCGTTCCTCGTGGAGTGTGTAGAGGTGAGCGTTTTCCCTTCGAAATTCCTGTTTCCGTCGTGTTTTTATCTGCGGTGAATCCGCCCCAGAAAAGGTGGCGGATTGGCCTGTCATAATAGTGTGGGCGGTACATTGTCCTCCGCCTGTCTGTTGGCGGTGACCGCCGCGCTGTATGTTTGTACCGCCTGGCGGTCTGAGTGTGAAAGTGGCTGTCTTTGTTGGCGGTTTCCGCCACGGTCGTAATTGCAAAAATGTTACCGCCGGCCTGTTGGCAGTCTTACCGCCGCTTTAACACCGTCCGCCAGGGTTGTAATGACCACCTAAGTCTGTAAAGTACAAGGCCTGCAAATAATATCTTCACAGGAACAACAAGCAACTGTGCTGTAATAGTGAAATGAAACATGAAACTAAAGACACCAACATGAAATATTGTTTAAATCTCAAAAAGTTGCTGACTTAGGGCCTGATTTAGATTTGGCAGATGGGGGTCACTCCGTCAGATATGTGACGGAGATCCCGTCCGCTCTATTACGATTCTATTATATAATATGGACATGGTATTATAACGGATAGAAAATCCATCATGTTTGTGATGGAGTAACCCATCCGCCAAACTCTAAATCAGGCCATTAGTTGTGCAAACCAAAGTTGAATTCTAATTCATCAAATGCTTTTTAAATGAAAATGTATTCATTTTCAACAGTGCACAACAAGTTAATAAAAGATCTCTGTGCCCATATGCTAAGTGTTATAATTTGACACTAAAACATTCTGCTGCTTGTGAAAATTAGCATTGCCACATTATAGAGTAGATAGGAGATGCTCCCAGTTGATGCGTCTACACTTACATTGGCATTTAGGCCTTCATTTTAGCATCGGCAGAACATACTGCCTACTGCCGCGGTGATGGCACCAACATACCGCCACTGTGGCTACCATCCGTCTGCCATAGTAGGAGTACTGCCTGACCGCCACAACAATAAGGGCGGAAATCCGGCAGTGCTCATGGTGGTGGACGGTGGTAAGCTGCCACTGCTACCACCAACCCCACCACACCAGTAAAACCCCGCCAGCTGTATTATGACCAGTAATATGGCTTGACGGTGTTCTGCTGGCAGTAGTAGCGCCCCTTCCCGTTCCCTGCGGGAAGACCTGCACGCCCAAGGTAAGTCGGGCTTCCGACAGGGGCGGGGGTAGGGGGGTGGGGGGTGTTGTGTGTGTGTGAATGCGTTTGTATGTGTTGTTTGTGTGGGTGTATGCATGTGAGTGAATGCATGTAAGAATGGTGAAGTGAGTGTGTGTCTGCATGTCAGTGTGATTGTGTGTAAGAATGTGTGTGAGCGTGTCTGGAAGTGTGCATGAATTAATACCTTTATGTCAGTGTTAGTGAATGGGTGTTTGCCTGGTGTGTGTGTGTGTGTGTGTGTATATGCAGGAAGGGGTGTGTGTGGGGTGAGGGGCGCTGTGACTGTAGTGGGGGAGGGGGGAGAAGTGTGCATGTGTGGCTGTGGGGGGTGGGGACAGTTGTGTGGTGTGTGCGTGTATGGGGGTGAGTGAGTGGATTGTAGGGGAGTCAGGGTTAGTATGTGTATCGGGTGCGTGAGTTTGGATGGGGGTGTCAGGTGAGTCTTGGGGGGGTGGGGGAGCTGCCTACCTTTGACAGGGAAGGGATTCCCTGCCACTGGTAGGGCCTACCGCCATTGTTTTCATGGCGTTGCTAACACCACGAAAACCATGACGGTAGGCTGGCTCATAATGCCATGGGCGGTACTATGCCAGCTGCCGGGCTGGAGTTAGACATCTCCAGCCCGGTGGCTCATACCGGAGTGGCGGTATGAGTGGAGAAATGGCAGGCTGGCTGCAGCCAACTCGCCAATCCTATAATGTGGCGATATGTACCGCCAGCCTGTTGGCGATCGTATGGCCATATTATCTCTGGCAGTCAGAAGACCGCCAGGGACATAATGAAGGCCTTAGTGTCAGCATCAGTTATATAATTGGATTCCCAAGAAGCAACTCACCATTGCTCTCTTCTTCCCCTTTTTAGGTTTGGCATGCACAGCGCTTGCGAAGCCTTATTTTAGAAAAAAAAATCTTTAAAGGAACTTAGAACCCACCCCTACTTCCCCCCTTACTTACCTGAACTTCCCATTTGTTTATTCAAATGTCGTTTCAACATTGCTTGCGCTTACTTGCTTTTTATTGGCTCGCAGGTCACTTCCTGCTCTTTTATTCTGAATTTGCAGTCATGTGGAGCATGGCGGAAGTACACTTTCCGGTTTTTGGAGATTGGTTTCTTGTCAGTGTTTGGACGCGAAAAGATTAAATGAATGTAGGTCAATTTGTGTTGGAATGTGTGTAAATCTGTTGGCCATCTTGGAATAGAGTATAGAGTGCAGATGTATAGCAAGCAGTGAGTGGGCTTATTGTGTTGTGTTTGTCATTACTGAATAATTAAATTTCTGATAAATAACAGTAGTAAATATTAAAATTATTTGTGTGTTCGTTTCTTAAATTACCACTCAGTCATTTTTAAAGAAAAGTCATTTGTATTATTGGGCAACTTTTTATTTCTAATTGTTATTCTCTCAATGACTTATTAGCAGACAGTAACAGGTGCAGTTACTAGGGTCATGATTCGAATGGTGCAGCAGGTGCAGTGGCACCAAGGCCAAATGTTGTTAGAACTCCTCAAAACACCAGATATTGCTATATGTTACTGCTAACCAGACAAGTGCAGTTATCTATCAGGCCCTAGGGTCATGATTTCAATGGTGCGGCAGTGGCACTGGGAACAAAAGCTCTAGGCACCCCACTAAACACTTATTATTGCTATATTTTACAAATAAACGCTCAGTCACAAGTGCAGTTATCTTGCAGGTACCAGGGCATGATTTGAATGGTGCAGCAGGTGCAGTGGCACTTGGCCCAAACGTTATTATAACTCCTCCTAACACTAAATATTGCTATATTTGACTACTAAACCATCGCAGTTACCTTGCAGGCATTAGGGTCATGATTTGAGTGGTGTAGAAGATGCAGTGGCACCGTGCCCAAAAACTCTAGGAACCCCACTAAGCATAATTCATTGCTACATTTTACTTCTAAACAGGCAGTCACAAGTGCAGTTATCTTGCAGGCATTAAGGTCATGGTTTGAATGGTGCAGCAGATGTGGTGTCACTTGGGCCACAGAACCCCTCTAAACACAGACTATTGCTAAATTTCATAACTAAAAAGGGTGGCACAAGTGCAGTTATCTAGCATTGTTCTAATATTTTCTAATATTTATAATCCAGTTGGTTAGATAGAATGCAAAAGAAAAAATAACGGTGAAACCTTTTGGCTTTGCCACTGCTTATTATCTATTCTAACTGCCTCCTATATAGTCTGTTGCATGTCATCCTTCCTCCTACAGGATGTTGTACATCCCTCCTTTTCATATGTGCTCTTTGTCTTCTCTATAATCTCTCCTCTTCTTTGTGTGTTTTAGTGCCTCTTTCGTCCTTCCTGTTCCTTACAATTTCTGCACCCCATCCAAACTCTCTTCACTATGGTCTGTAGAACCTCGGACATTTATCCACTTCAATCCTTTAGTCACTAGCAATTTCCTCATCCCTCCATATTATTCTTTCAACTGAAATTTCCCTCTACCTGTGTACTCGCCCTCAACATTCTTGATCCCAGGCTGTCTGCTGTCTCTCATTAGCTGTCTTCTCTTTTGTGATCTTCAGCATCTCTTTTATACTCCATCCCCCCATGTTTTCTTCTCTCCATTTGTTCCCCCATCCATCCTCTTATCCATAATGTGGGGGTTTCACCTGTAATTTGGAGTGTTTCTCATCTCCACTTTATCTGTAACGTGCAGCCTTTTTTCCCACATGTGCATTCTATGGTCTATTCCCATTTCTGCTCTGGTGTTTCTGTTAATCACTTTTCTGTGTCATATCTGGTATCTCTGCCACACCCTTTCCTAAAACTGTGTGCACTAAAAGTGTCACTCATCTTTCCCCTTTGCCACCTTGTTGTGTTCTCTTTGCTACTTTCTCTTCCTCTTCTCCATGTGTACTTTCTACACAACCTTATTAATCCAGGCTGAATACCGGGACTCTCTATTTCAATTAATGCCCTGCGCCACAATGTGAGTAGGGGCTTTTTGCTCACCCTCCTCTCACATATGTGCATTCTGAGGTCTATCTCACTCCTCTTCTTCCCTCCATGATCTGGTGTTTTTCTGATCTCCTTACGATGTATGCAGCTTGCATTCCTCTTCTTGATGTTGTCTCTAGTCTTCTCAAGTCACCTCTCTGGTTTTTCTCACCTGCTCACCTCACTTCTGTGTCACGGGGATTATACATCAGGACTTTCCCAACCCTGGTTTAATTTAGTAAAGAACTGAAACCACACCTCTGCTGAGAACATTGATCATGAACGAAGAAACAGTGCGCCTCTACACTCAGAACCCACCTTCCCCTCCAATCACCTTTTGACTGCATCCTTGCTTTGACCCTGTATGGTGCTCTGCCTAGCTTTTGGCTATGTCCATATTGTCCAGATAACGTCTCCTGTGTCTCATGCTTTGTTGGATTTCTCACCCAACCCCACACTGAGCTTTAGTTTTCCCCTCCTTCCACTATCACTGTGCCCTCTGCCCCTCCTAATCTATCAGTCTGTTTTCTAAATAGTCTTATTCCTTATCTCCATCTTTTTTAACCTTCACAAGTCCCAGCAAAACAGTAAAAAAAAAATGTTCAATGAGAATTTGACACTAAAGCCAGCCCATATGCTCTTTCAAGTGTCCTTCATTTTTTTGGTGATCCAGTGCAGTTAAGATAACTTTTAGATTCTTTTGCGTTTTGCCATTCATTGTGTAAAGTGGAGCCAAGATAATTTTAAAGTGGGTTTCCTGATTGGTTGCCTTTCTGTATTTGCATTTGGTGTGGTGACCCCTTTAGTTACAAATGCTTTTACTTGTTTAGACTTACGACAGCTTCTTGCCAAAATTTAATATGGTTGAACTTTCTGACTTCCAGTATTGCGAACACCAGCAGATAAACAAGTGTATGGGTGCTCACTGAAATAACCAGCCCCGTACCATGACCGCAGACATACCACAAACACTAAGGGTCTCATTACGGCCTTGGCAGAGGGGATTACTCTGCCCAAACATGACAGATATCCCGCCAGCCATATTACAAGTTCCATTATATCCTATGGAACTTGTAAAACAGCGGATGGGATATCTGTCAGTGTATTTCTTCTGTATTCTAAACTACAAGGTTGGAAAGTTACTAACATCTCAAAGGAGGCGGTAACTCATGTGAATGTTAAAAAAGTTGTTTGTGGGTAGGCAGTGGTCCACTGGACCACTTCTGACACTCAAACAATTATTATTATTTTTTTTAATACACTTTTCTTTTTAAACATAACCTCATTTCCTTTAAGGAAAATGGGATGCATTTAAGGAAAAAAAGTTTACATTATTTAAGGGCAATCACACTTATGGTTGCTTGCTGTCTCTAGCAAGCTACCATCCCTGTGATAGCCTCCAATTAGAGCAATTTCCAATGTACGATCTATCTCATTACCATTCATGAGACAGCTAAGATTGTGACCTACTCCAAATGGGAATTTTGCGAACTGACCTGTGAGTACATAGGTGGGTTCACAATGTCAGAATTGATTAGCAAAACATTGGTGCGCAATTTGCAACCTCTTTTTGCAAAAGAATTGTTAGAACAACCGGCTCAAAGTGTTGAAAACCCACTGTTTTGCTGCCATTTTTCAGAAATGGCTTTAGGAAGGCGAGCCACATCACTACTTCACAGGCACACCAGAAATTCACTGCAATATTTTGTTAATGTCCCTTGGGAACTTGGGGATTTTTACTCAGTGTAAGTGCTGCTTATGCTGTGTCATACACTATCTGACCCTATTTTGTAAAACAAAAAATAATAATTTGGGGGAATATGTCCCAAACTCTACTAAAGGAATTGAGGCTTGCTCATTTCCCTTGCTCTATCACATTAAAGGCCGGTACTTATGCCCTATCACCTTAAAAGTTCAGAAATTGGCAACAACTCATTATATTGCAAAAACCAAGGGAATGTTTCACACATATATCTGGACCAAAATGTAAGTTGTTGTGCCTTTCCACGTGAATCCTGAGCATAACAGAGGTTAATTAGGTGGGTTTTCAAAGGAAAATATGATAACATTAAAATTGTAGCAAACGCTTCAAAATACTTCCGGTAGAAAGAGGAAAAAGCTATGGCTCAAGGATCATATTGAAAAAGTCTCCAATAATGTTAAGTTCAATTCTTATTCTTCGAGAGAGCATTAAAAGAAACAGACTGTAGTCCCATGCTTATAATGTAGTCTCTGACATTTTATGACAGTTTCCCGTTAAAATTATGGTATGAATAAATTTAAAATGCAGAGGCGCAAAATGGTGTAGCAGCTTATTGCCCATTTTCGTAAAAGTATCAGTAGAGATATTATATATGTATATCCCAGTTACTATGATGATTTGAGAAGGTACAATATGTATTGCAAGGCTTATATGTATTATTATGCTAAAGATAATTCAGAGGTTTTATCATGTGCCATGGAATAACTGTACCAAACCAGTTTTTTGTCCCTCTGGAGGTGAAAGGAATTCAGAATACAACGCAAATGTTCATTCTATTTGGCTAACGCACACATTATATAGAGTGATAAAATTCACAAAGACGAATGGTAATATTAGTGCAAGCAATATAAAATAAGACTGTTTTCTCAATTTCTTCTTGGGATATAGTCAGGAAGAACCAATGTTCATTGTGTTTGGAAACAAAATCAAGTTGTTTATGCTTTTACAAGTTTTGTATGTTTTTATTTTTTGGCTAACCCTACCAATTCCAAGTAACGTCTCAGTTATGTATTATGTCCGAGAATCTACCTGGAAGGGACAGAATAAAGACAAGAAAAGTTATGCTGGTTTTAAAATAATATGCCTTAGAGAGCAGGGCTGGACAAATGTCACAGGTTTGTTGAACAATGCTGCCATCCAATTACAGAGAGCTTACACGATTGGAGAACAAACAGCTTCATTCAGGTGTATTGTAGCTTTTTATTCATATATTCACATTTGAAATGTATATCTTGGTTAGGCCCTAGTGAATGTATATCCACAAATAAGACGTTCAACTTCGTAGGTGTTTTGTCACAAACTGAGTCAGATATCACAGGGTCACTTCCTTGCAGTTTTCCTGCAAAACAATATAAATAGGATGAGTCGAGAAATCATTCAAGTGTTTCCAGATTTTCTCCATCTGCTCGATCAAAGATTTCTGATGACCTGTTCTCTCAAGCAAGATGAGCCTTTGGAAATAGGACTGAGAGTGAAAAGGTACACCGACAAAAGGCTGGGCTGCATTTGTATTGTACTAATGCTGAACATATTCAAGCCTGTATTAAATGATCACAGAGACTCTTGAGACGAAGACTGGAATGCATTGGTTTCCTTATAATGGATCTCCTTTAAATAATACTGATAATTCTTTGTTCTTTCTACTGATTGCTACAAAGATGTAAGGGATGTTTGTTAATACCTCTGCATTGCTGGACAATGCTTCACGTGAAATATTTATTTATCAGAACAAATAACATGGTTATGAGAGTTAAGAAGACTCATGAAGCGATTCAAACTGTTGATGTTTTTCCATTAACTTTAGGTTTGATATGAGACCTCTTTTCCTTTGCAAGTCTCATTTGGAGAGCAAACAGAAGAAGCATTTCCTTTTCACATTTTTGTTTTTCCCAATTATGTTTTAATTTTTGGAATTCCTTGATTAAAGAGACCTAATCCATATGTCAGTTGGTCAACTTGCACAGTATCTTTGTCAGTGCAGGTTTGTCATGACCACTGTTATGCTTCTGCAAGTTATTGGTCACAGAGTAACCAGATAAATGACACTACATCCAATTTATTAATGGCTTACCTTTCTTCAGTACCACTGCACTCGTGCTTCTTTAAGTGTTTTGCTAATCTTAACATTGTTCACTTCATCGTAAAAGAGAATATGATTGTTCCATACCAATTGAGCAAATTAGTTCTTAGCAGCTTATTTACAGAAGAACTGTAAAATGGTTTCTTTGTAACATTTTCACCACTGACGGGGGCAGCTTTGTTCTTTGTACCCGAGTAATATTCAGATATTTGACCTTGTATTGATTATTGTTATTTATATCAGCTCATGATCTAGGACACATATAATTTGCCCCATATAAGTGACATCTTGGAGTCAGTCCTTGGAACACTTGCCTTTACTGAACCTGATTAACGAGGTGCTTATAGTCAGTTGCTTGTAAGGGAAGGGGACGGTTGGAAGTAGGGGTACTGCACCCATTTGAACATTTTGAACATTACATAATGCCAGTCATTCGGGGCACTATGACTTCAATATTCTTTAACGGCTTAAATCATGTTGTAGTGTTATAGTTCTATGTTATTTTAATCTCTTGAAATACTTTTGTGGAACATGAAAAACATGAGTTTGATTTCAAATAAATAATTTGCCCTGTAAACCTGAGAAGTGTGAATTTGAAAAGGAAGGCATTCAGTACATTCATGCCTCTGGCCTTTTCATGGATTCAAACAAGATTTCCTCTACTTTTGGTTAGCCTTAACCTACTAATGTTAAAGAGGCTTAATGCTTCCTTGTATTTAAAGACTTTTAGCATTAATAAGTCAAGATGTTTGTACCAATAACTAGAAACATTAGTTATGTTTCGAAAAAGGAAGACAGAGGTGAACAAGCTAAAAGAGCCTACAGTACACTCCGACAGATGTTTACTGAATCACCAATATTTTGTCTGCCTAATACCTTCAGAGAGGTTTGTTGTGAAAATAAATGACTGTGAAAGATCAGTTGGAGCAGTTCTGTTGCAAGAGCAAGAAGAAGATTAACAAGAACATTCTTTTATCTGTCCCATATTTCCCCAGAATCTCAGTGGAACTACTCTGTACTTGAAAGAAAACTCTAAGCCATAAAGATGGTACTTACTCATTCAAGAAATCTTTAGATGGCAAACCCATTCAAATTTGCAGCATTTAAGAAATCTTCAGTGCAGCAATAGCAGTCAAGCTACTTGGGTATTTGTCTTTGCACTGTATGATTTGCTGTCACTGAGGAGTACCAAAAATATTCAGGATACGTAAAATATTTTGTTAAATACCACATTTATGAGCACCCATCTATAGTGATCATCAGTCACCTGTGAATTCATATAGACTTATGGTATAACATTGCTACCCCAGCCGTATGCCCTAAAGACAGAAGAAAAAAAAATGTTGCAGGCTCAATGTCTTTTAAGAAGTCAGCGGTCGCTGCAGCTGCCCTCCACCAGCCACAAGCAGCTATCTTTCTCCCATACGCCTAGCCACAAGACGTCTTCACCAATAATAAGAAACATTTTATCTGGGGATGGTTCCAATGTTCCTGTGACAGTCCCTTCTTAATAGGCGTCCATATCCTTTGGCAAGCACCAGGCCTTCACACTTTTACTATGGCGATGTAATCTTATTCTGTTTTTCTGGTTGGCTATGAACACTTAGTGAGATTGTATGTCTAGAAATCCATCAGACAAAATAGGTAGTAAAACCAAAAGAAATCCCCATGCCTCAAATAAGTCACTCTCCACACCCCTGAGAGAGGAGAGGAGACATACTGGAATTCAAAAATATTGCAGATGCTGACCTGTATACTGGTGAGTAGGTGGAAAAGATGTTCCATTCTGTTTGTATTTTCATATTGGAAGGGCAAACAAAGGCTTCATTAATTCATACTTCACTTGGTAAAAACGCCTACCTAACTCATTGTCCTACAGGATTTGTGCTGCATTTATTGCAGTAAGAAATAGCAAACCATAAGGCTAGAATAGATTCATTATTTATCAATAGAAGCTCATTGGGAGTATCACATGGAACTTATCATCTCAGATTGAAGCAACGGAAGTAGAGTTAGGTTACTGCTCATTACATAGCCCAGTGACTAGTTGCATCATGGTTTATTCTAACCTTGTTGCGGTCCAGGAAGCTGTAAACTAAACCAGGAGTTCTTAACCATCTGACTTTTGTGGACTCCCACTGAATCATTCTTGAAAGCTGGGGACCTCAACTTGACCAATTATATCTGAAATCTCCAAACAATACTACAGGTACAGGTACATATCAAACAAATGTACAAGTATGAAATATTTTTCTGAATTCACAAAAATACAAAGTTCAATTTTTTTTATTTAATGTATTTTGTGCCTCCAAAACATCCTCTCTTTTTGTTGGTATATACTAGTGCTTCAATTGAGGCCAACAATTCTCCATACTACTGTCAGCTGTACTTCCGCTGTTACCATGAATCAAGCAAAGGAAACCACCATCATTTTTAGCCTCTGATTTCAAATTTCTTTACATCTACAGAGTTTAACATTTTCAAGTTTGCTTTCTATACATATATTGTATTTCTATGCTAATATTTTGCTTTCTAAACATTCACAAATCTCCTGGTTGGTGTAGCACAGGCTAAGAACTGCTTCCCTAAAATATTGCTCCTCTACAAAAGTCCTGTAATACTGCACTTCTAATATGCAGCTTAATAGCCTGACCTTTTTTCTGTCCCTAAAGATTGAGCTACAATTTTCGAGTCGCCAGTAGAAAACTGTCACTGTTGCCTCTCTTTTGATATGTGAAGGGCAATGTTTCTCGTAGATGCAATTGTATAAATCTACTTCATTATCAAATCTAAAGAGTACAAAGTCTATGTTGACCATAGTGCTACATACATTTAATAAAGTACTTTCATATATTTTGCAGACGCCAAACTAGACTGAAAACATCAGTTATTTTAGTTCATTTTTACTCTGAGTTGTAAAATGCAACTTGTTAAACATGTTGATTTTGTGTTCCATATCCACAAGAAAAACATACCACTCTGTTTAAATGTAACCATAGCCAAGAAGAGTTCCCTTTTCATATGACACAGAAATAATCTGAACTTTATTATGATTTATATTCCTATTTTGGTATATCACTGTATTTAATGATTATTATATATTTTTTTTATCTCAAACAGCAGCTTTTACAACCAACTACATCTCATAGGTGCCAGAGGAACGAAAAACTAGTTCAGCATTTCCAAACACATGGCATTTGTCAACCTAATATTCTATGACCATCGCTCATAGATGTGTTGGCTTTCATGTCTCCTTTCCACCAAAAATCTTTGTTGCAAACACTCCACTAATGCTTATCATCATTCTGTTAGGGGGCCTATTGGGAACTCCAAATATTTAGTCTAACTGGAAACATGAACTTCCCGCACCCAGTGACCCAAGAGGTTGGACCATTTAAGTGAGTGGGAATTTATTAGGAGCTGCAAATCAAATATTTATCATCATTATAAATTTCATTTGTCTTTGATGGGAGTCAGTCAATAACTATAATTTGGTATAATTTTCAAAGCTTTATTAAATGTTTTAGTAATTGTCTCTTTATTGAAAGATCATCAGTTAATCAATAAAAATGTCAATACAATACAGAATAAAGCATGAAGCACACTCCATAAAGTTGAACTCTCTTCTAAGCGAAGTAGAATAGAGAAAAGTGTCAACAGAATTCAGGAAGAGTCCAACATTTCAGAGATGGAAGCATGAAGCTTTTTGCCTATACTTTGGTCATCTGCAGAACTTCCCATAAAGAGAGGTTCAAGAAACTCAGAGTCTCAGCATAGATTCAGGCAGGGGAAATAGAGAATCGCTCAGAATGAATCTGTGAAACATTGGCAAAGAGTCTTGGTCAGTATGTGCAGGATCTGAATCTACACTCTAGGAACACACATTTAAAATATTTTCATATCAAAAAGCGCATTGAATGTAATGATAGTTCGTTGTCTTGTCAAATCAGGCAACAATTTTATCGTGGGTACAGGATAGCTTTCGTCAGCTAAGCAGTCTAGAAACAATAGCTTACAGATATTAAACTTTAGTATGAAATATTTTATGAAACATTTGATAAGTCAAAGATGTTTTCCCAACGTTTACAACTACTGTTCTGGGTTAGACCTCTACATTACACTATGATATGATATGGTTCTCATTCATTCTGAAGTAAATTTACCATTGTTCATATAAAACATTCTACGGATATTAACTAACATTTCAATACATTATTATCTATGTATGAATGTTAGATGGGTGAGAAAACTGGAGCACAACACTGTCCATTCAAATAGCTTTGCATCATTACAGTTTTTAACATTCATGACCCTAAAACAAGAAGAAAAAGAAAACATGCACTTGTCAGTGAGTTAACTAAAAATATGCAATTATGGAAGCTAGATGTGCAAAACCTTTTTCAAAATACAGCATTTGTGTGAGGGCTACGTTGTAGCATGCAGTTTATTTGTATTTGTTTTCAATTAGTTAAAATACTTCACAACAACCTTGCATACTTATCAAGCTCCCACTTTTTTTACCAACTCGGCGACATGGTGAGATTAACTTTGGAGAATGAGAGCAACATTAGTACCACTATCCTCTGTGAAACTTTATCCCGACAACCCCTCATCCACAACCCCAAATCTCACCATCTATCCAAGCTTTGAAAGCTAATGTGTGCACTCCTTTGTAAAAGGAACAAAAATTGTTTACAGAACACTTCACATCCTACAAATATGCCCTGATTGACTCCATATCTTCCATTGCAAGTCCAGACTCCCCCTGCTTTCAGGTCCTTATCTGCTCCCACCTTTGATAATTTTCCCACTGTGAGTACTCTTTATTTCTTTATCAATTCCACCTGTGCCTGTTTCATATTCCTCCCTCTCAACTAAAGACTTTGTGGTCTATTCACAAAATGCATTTTGTGGCATGCGAGTAGTATTTCAGTAGTCCTACAAAATGCTATTCACAAAACCACAACTTTAAATCTCAAACTCCACTTCTCCTGTATTTTCTAGGGGTGGATCCTCAAACATGAAAGTTTAGAACTTAGTAGTAAATGTGGAAGGGACCACCGGGGTGGCTGAAAAAAGAAGGCATCCTTACTACTAAATGTGAGGGTTTAGAGAGAAGTAAGGAGGGATGTCGGGAGGCCTAAGAAAATATTTAGGTAGGGAAGTGTTCCCACCCACAAAAGAGTAAACCCATTTCCAATCACAAACTGTACTTCTGAAGTTACTACAGACAAAAGGGGATCCAAGACAGTAGTAAATTACTTCACTTCTCAGTGGCAACCATTGTGACAGCAACACCCTACAGAAAATAACAGTGATAGGGACCTAAAATAGAATCCTGTAGGAAATAATGTTGCATTAAATTGAATTATTTATAACAGTTACAAATATAAATAAGTATAACTTATTGTTAAAGTCTACAAATGAAATATGTTTTATTTAATTATAATGTTTTAATAAGCTTTTTAAATGTAAAAATAATTGTAACATTATTTTTAGGAAACTATCATTTAATTACATTTATATATTTTTATACACCGCTTTTAATAATTACTAATACATATCAATTATCTTTCACTTAAATGTATGTTTTAATTTAAACTTCTGAAAAAAAAATTATTTAATTTTTTTGAGTTAGTATAATTCTTCATTTAAAATTACATTATTAGTGTTGTAGCTTTTTTATTTTGTTTTGCATTTAAAACATATAGAATTAATTTACATTAATATTTAACATAGAAATACTTTTACTATTTTTTTGTTTAAGTTAAGTATACATTTTAACTTTTTTCTATTCTTTTCCATCGTAGACTCTTAAGTCTGTTTCAAAGGGTGGAGACGTGTAAGTCTAGACTTTTGAGTAACTTTTCACTTGGAGTTTCTGAATGGCCTAAAGTAGTAAAGTTACTCAAGATTGTAAGAGTAAATTACACGTGTAAATTACTCACAAGTATAAGTTACTTTTATGAATAGCCCAACTGTTTCTTAATTCTCTTTGATATCCCAGACATAAAAAGTAACCTTAAAACACCCTTCTCAAGCCTACCTCCTTTCTTTATCAAAGTAAGTGGAGACTGTAGGAGAAATGTTAAAGTCTAAGCTTTCTCTTGCAAATCATCTTTCTGCTGAGTTTCTTCCCATATTCAAATCTACTAACCCTAAGTGTCTGTAGTCCCCAAGTCATTACAACTACAATGCCCACTCCTTCCGTATTATATCTTGTGAGGCATTTTTAATACTTATTTTATCACAGGTACCTATCAAACTAAGGGGGTCATTCTGGCCCTGGTGGTAATTACCGCCATGGCGGAGGTCGGCGGTAGCACCGCCAACAGTCTGGCGGTGCACCGCTGGGCATTCTGACCGCGGCGGTTCAGCCGCGGCCAGAAACGGAAAGTCGGCGGTGTACCGCCGACTTCCCGCTGCCCTTGAGAATCCTCCATGGCGGTGGAGCGCGCTCCGCCGCCATGGGGATTCTGACACCCCCTACCGCCATCCGGTTCCTGGGGGTTCTCCCGCCAGGAACAGGATGGCGGTAGGGGGTGCCGCGGGGCCCCCGTAAGAGGGCCCCACGGAGAATTTCAGTGTCTGCTTTGCAGACACTGAAATTCGCGACGGGTGCAACTGCACCCGTCGCACCTTCCCACTCCGCCGGCTCCATTCTGAGCCGGCGTCCTCGTGGGAAGGGTGTTTCCCGCTGGGCTGGCGGGCGGACTTTCGGCGGTCGCCCGCCGGCCCAGTGGGAAAGCCAGAATGACCGCCGCGGTCTTTCGGCGGGAACCGCTTGGCGGGCGGCGACCGCCGTCCGCCGCGGTCAGAATCACCCCCTAAATGTCTGCTGTTTTGTCCCCATAAAAAAAGTGTCCCTGCTGATTCCCCCTTTAAATATCTTCCTTTCAGTTTATTCCCATTATTTTAAAATAGTCTGGTGCTGTTAGGTATTAGTCACCTAACCGCTTTCCTCACTGCTCATAGCCTGCTTCCTCCACTCCTCTCTGGTCTCTGAGCTTTGCACTCCATAGAAAGTCTCCTTTCTCATTTAACCATCTTCATTCCTCTACCCATCATAATTACCTCTGGTCTGTTCTTATGCTTCTCAGCTATTCTGTAGCATTCGATACTTTAGATCACTCTGCTTTTCTGTACTCTTAAATCTGCCTTGGTATCACTGATTCATCATCAGCTTATTTTCATCCTCTCTCTAATTTTATTTTTGGGTCTCTTAATATTTACACTCTCCATCCCACACCTCTACTTGTAGGCTTCAAACAGTCTACATGCCTGTGACCTCTCAACTTCTCCATTTAAACTGCATCCTTTGACATCAACACATCTTTTGACATTTCATGTATTCAGTATGCCGATGATACTCTCCCTATTCATCTCCAGGCACCAATTTTGAAACTTACTCATAGCCAATCACCAAAGGATTGAAATGCACTCAACGTTTTTGAATTCATCCGAAACAGAAGTTATGTAATTATCTTCGTACACCAGCACCTGTAAACCTACCCTACGCTATCCATTACACCATATACATTCTTATCACAACATCCTTAGCTATAAACATTGCAGTATATGTTGATCACTAAATGAGTATGAAAACATTAATAATTAAGAAACATCAGCCACATTTCATTTATTAAAAAAGCTAATTAATTTCAGTCATTCCTTTCCATACAACACAGATAGTCTTCTCAGTAGTTTAGCAAACTTGACTGCTGTCAAAATGTGCTGGTAGGTCTTCTGCATTCAATCAATCAATCAATTTGTTGAGCGCGCTACTCACCCGGTAGGGTCTCAAGGCGTTGGGGCAGGGTGGGAGAGGGGGGTGCTAATGCTCGAAGAGCCAGGTCGTGAGGCGCTTTCTGAAGGACAGGAGGTCCTGGGTCTTGCATAGGTTGGTGGGGAGGGAGTTCCAGGTTTTGGCGGCGAAGTGGGAGAAGGACCTGCTGCTGGATGTGGTGCGGTGAGTGCGAGGGACTGTTGCGAGGACAGCGGAGCGGAGCTGGCGTGTCGGGATGTGGAAGTTAAGTTTGGCCGGTCTGGAGTTGTCGTACTTTCTTTCACCAAACTGGATGGCGTTCTAAACTTTGCTACTTAAGTCATTTATTATCTTCCTGCCTTACTATTATCACCAGTTCGGACTGCTGTAGGCTAAAAAAAAAAAAAAAAAAAGAGCCCTTTCCAAGCTATTGATCCTGGTTTTGAAGGCCATAAATGCCTCCTCCCTAGTTAGGATGGAAAAGTCCCTTGCATGGTGACAGACTTGTACCCCTGCCCTGAGTGCCCCAACTGCAATCATGTCTGGATCCCTGGTGCTGATTTTATTTATTGTCATGGGCAAACAGGCATCATGCGTGTGAGTTATAACATAGAACGGGTTTGGAATGGGTTGCGTTTTGGGAAACACAGGGCTAACTGGATGAGTTTGAGGAGGTACAGGAATCCTTCAGACAGATTTGTGGATTGCTGCATTCCTGAGAGCTGGGTGGGACACACCATGGAAGAAGGAGAGCAGGATCTTCAGTACACTTCAAGGGTGCTTTTTGATTCAGAGATAGATCACTGGAAAGTAGCAAGTGCACATCTCAAGAAGAGAATGGAGCTGATAAGAGAAACATAAAGACTAGTGTTGAGGACCATTGGGTAACTGTTTGATGCACATGTCACTGTGTCTGACATACAGGTGTGAACCTCTGAAACCTGATAGGCCCACAACATGGGCCATAGGAGTGCCTAGTCACTCCTGATGTGACAGACTGCTTTCTGGAGTAAGGGCAGGTCAAAGGAAAGGGCACTTCCACAAGAAGAAGACCTTCAAAGATGCAGACCCTAAATTACATTTGGTGTCTGGAAATTGACTAGTGTGTTGTTAGAAATGGGTCTCTAGTTGGCAGTCGGTTTGCACCCTGTCCAAATAGGGACGCTCACTCTAGTTAGGATAAGGGAGATAACCTTCTCAAATAACCCCCACTCACTCGCTTGGCAGATTGGCACAAGCAGTCAGGCTTATCTCAGAAGCAATGTGTAAAGCATTTGCACATAACACACAGTAATACAGTGAAAACAATACAAAAGGACACCACACCAGTTTTAGAAAAATAGCCAATATATATCTGTAAAACAAGACCAAAACAAGAAAACCCCAGATACACTAATAAAGATATAAATTGTGCAAGAATTAACTTAAACATACAGTTCCTTGAAGTCCATAGCTCCGTCTGGGGCTATCATGGTGTTGTGAACAACAAATCCAAAAGTTCAGGCCGGCTGTGGTGTCGCAGCTACAATGTCGGGAAGACTCGCAAACGGTACCTTGGAAATGTAGGGTGTCGTGATCCTCGTGATGAGATCCCGAGTGCGGTGTCGCTGGCGTTGGTTCCGGAGGTCGGTGTGAGAGTCGTCGGGCCCTTGAAGTCACACGCGTTGCAGATCGAACTCCAGGCTGATGACTAAGTCAGTAGGGCTGCCGTGGATGGTGTCAGGGAAGCGGTGTGAAGCGGGATGATGTGACGTGCGGTGCCTACAGGTCACGGTTCAGGCAGCGGCTTGGTGATGGCATCCTGCGGCGTCGGTGAGACCAGGACTGGTGTGTGAAGCTGGCCGGTGTGTGACGTGCGGTGTCACCAGGTCACGGTGCAAGCAGCGGCGGCGTTGTTGCTGAAGTGCTGTCATTGGTAGGCTGAAGGCAGTGCGGCGTGGGGCAGGCTCTGTATGGCGCCCACAGGTTACGGTGCAGACAGGGGCGTTTGTTGATGGCACTGTAGTTGATGGCGTCGTTGGATGGGGGCTGCGGTACAGGACTGGACGGTGCGTTGTGTACCTCACGAGCGGTGTCCTCAGGCCACGGTGCAGGCAGCAACATTGGTGTCAGTGTGGAGCGTCATTGTCGGGGATGCCAAGGTTGCGGTGCGAGCAAGAAGATGCAGAATGTGGGGCCCACAGGTCAAGGTGCAAGCAGCGGCTCAGTTACGACACGGGGTGGTGGCGTCTGTGAGACCAGGGTTGCTGTGTGAGGTGGGGAACGGCTCCATGTGGTGTTGTTAGGTCACGGTGCAGGCAGCAGCGCCTTTGTAGTGGTTTTTCTTCTGTTGCAGCACAAAACACACAGTTCCCAGTGCTTTAGCCATATGAAACTGAAGTCTGTGATATCCCTGAGACTTCCAATAGGAGGCACGCTCTACTCCAAGCCCTTAGAGAAACTTCACAAGCAGGATACACAGCAAAGTTCAGTCTTTGTCATCTTTAAGGCAGAAGCAGCAACTGCAGGCAAACCCAGCAAAGCACACATATCAAAGGGGCAGTACTCCTCCTCCAGCTCTTCAGCTCTTCTTCTTGGCAGAGGTTCCTCTTGATCCAGAAGTGATCTGAAAGTCTGGGGTTTTGGGTCCACTACTTATATCCCTTTCCACCTTTGAAGTAGGTAAACTTCAAAGGAAAGTCTCTGTTGTTGAAAAGAACCTTACTTGTAGAGGCCTGGCCCTAGACACACACCAGGGGATTGGAGACTGCATTGTGTGAGGACAGGCACAGTCCATTCAGGTGTAAGTGACCACTCATCCCTCCAGTCTAGCTCAGATGGCTCATCAGGATATGCAGGCTTCACCGAGCTCCCTTTGTGTCACTGTCTAGAGGGAATTCACAACAGCCCAACTGTCTGTCTGACCCACACATGGCGTACACAAGCAGGCAGAGGCACAGAATGGTTTAAGCAAGAAAATGCCTACTTTCTAAAAGTGGCATTTTCAAACTGGCAATCTAAAAACCAACTTTACCAAAAGGTGTATTTTTAAATTGTGAATTTGGAGACCCCAAACTCCAGCTCTCTACCTGCTCCTAATGGGAAACTTCACTTAAAAGATATTTAAAGACAGTCCCCCTGTTAACCTATGAGAGAGATAGGCCTTGCAACAGTAAACACTGAATTTGGCCGTACTTCACTGTCATGACATGTAAAACACATCACTACATGTCTTACCTTTAACATACTCTGCACCCTGCCCATGGGGCTACCTAGGATCTACCTTAGGGGTGACTTACATGTAGTAAAAGGGAAGGTTTGGGCCTGGCAAGTGGGTACACTTGCCAGGTCGAATTGGCAGTTTAACACTCCACACACAGTGGCAGGTCTAAGACATGTTCACATGGCTACTCATGTGGGTGGCACAATCAGTGATGCAGGCCCACTAGTAGTATTTGATTTACAGGCCCTGGGAACACATACTGCACTTTACCAGGGACTTATGAGTAAATCAGATATGGCAATCATGGATAAATCAATCACCAATACAATTTCCATAGGGAGCACTTGCACTTTAGCACTGATCAGCAGTGGTAAAGTGTGCAGAGACAATAAGCCAGCAAAAACAGAGTCCAGCATACCATAAAAACAGGAGGTCAGATGGCAAAAAGACACGGGGAACACGCCAGAAGATGCCAGGTCTAACATTTGCCCTCTGAGGAAAAAGAGAGCAGTGGTGGAAGTGATGTCTAGTGGGGGATCCTGGCGAGTGGATCCCTTTACTGAGGTATGATGGGACTGATAAGAGAATCATAGAGTAGAGCTGCAGACCCTGGGGCATCCTTAGGATTAACATAGCTCTGTGGCTGATATCCAAGTGTGAACCTCAAGTCATTCCCATGGCCTGTGTTGTGAGGAAGTGGAGAACGCTGAAGTAAGCAAGGTCCAGTGGGGGATCCTGGTTGGTGGATCCCTTTAGTGAGGTTTGAGGATACAGCTGCTGCACCAATAGAGTCCTCTCCTGTGTGCAGGTTGAAGTCTGCAACGCCTTACGCCAGAGAGGGCGGCTGTGAAGTTAGGTTTGGTCAGCATCACATCCTTGCCAATCGGCTCTTAGCCCATGTGCGGAGTGTGGTCGGTGACCCCTGTATGCCAGGGTGGGCCGCAAGTCAGGACATAGCCTATTTGTGGAGGAAAGTCAGAGACCCTGTATGCCAGGAGCGGCTACCATGAAGATCACTGCTCTTCCAATCAGGCCATAACCAGTGTATGGAGGAAAATTGTTGTCTTTGTATGCCAGGTGGGGATGCTGTTCAGAATACTGCTGTGCCGATCTGGCCATCATCCATGGGTCTAAGGTACTTACCATCTCAGCGGAGGAAGTACCGTGGACACCTAGCTGTTGCCCCTGCCTAGCCGCAAGTGCAACTCACCAATAGCAGCTGCTGCCAACCTTGTAGGATTGGGGAAGACCGGAAACTTGTTCTGCTAAATAGTACTTCGAGCACTTGAACACTTTTGACTTCTATCAGAGTTGGAGTGGGACTATTAGACTTGGAATACAAGTGCGGTCTAACCTGAATGTCTCGTATAGTGAATGGGTAATAACCACTGCCGCTAATGGGAAGGGTAGTGGAACTTGGGCACCTGCCTATTTAACACTAGAGCCCTAAACTCAGGGGGCCGTGTGTATTGTATGTGTATCACTTCATGTTCGTATATAAACACTACCTTTGTCCAGTCAAAGGCAGTCTTTGACTGGACAATAATTTATTGCTGTTATTGAACATGTTTTGAGCTATGAGCCTATGTTCACTTCCCTGTATCTGCTGCTCCTAAGGCTGTATCTGCCTTCCTGAAAAGATGCCTTGGACTGCTCGACCCGTGCTACCTCTGAGAGTTAAGTGCTGAAGGGGTACTTGACCCAGTTCCTCAGGATCTGTAGTTGGTTGTGCCCCAGAAGTAAAAGGCCTCAACCCTCACGGTTGGACCCAGGAGCTCCTGCTTGCCCAATGGCCCTTTGAAAGATGTTCTGAATCTCCCCAAACACCATCTTTGCACTCCTATGTTGACGAGTCCCAACAAGTAAGGTACGCTCAGTCAACCAGCATCTCCTAGTCAATTCCAAGCCTCCATGTGGCACATGTAACTATGCCCTCTATTTACCCATATACTTGAAGTGTCTTTCTGCTGAAATTCAGTGAGATTTGATGAATAGTTGGTATTATCCTTTCTTTGTTTAACATCCACCAGCTATCAATCTAAGACGTTTTCTATAAGTACCCAAACAAAGCTGCTCCTGTCCTGTTTACCAAGATGCACTTACTGAGGGATAAAATGAAAAATAAGTCTCCTCTCTCCCTTGCATAACCCTCTTTCTTTACTGCTGTGGGCAACCACAACAAAACATTTCACTGTTGTCAAACTGCTTATTATAGAAAATATTTGATGTGTATCTGTTATAGAATGCACTTTGAAGGTAGGGTAACTCCTGCACCATGACCAATCAGATTAGGCATTTATCTAAGGGACAGGCTAAAGTGCACTGACAAGTAAATTGAGGACAGGGTGACTAAAAAGGGTGAGCCTATAGGGAAGAAACCAAAGAAAGTGGCACTCTTCTGACCTCTGTATTTGTTTGACATTCAGCATGCACCAACCAACCCTTGTTATGGCGATGATGAGTTGCGAGGAAAAAGTACCTGTCATCCTCTTTCCTGAGGAACACTGTCGGCAAAAAGAATAGAGGGTATTGCTGTGCGAACATTGAGCGTGACTACAGCTGCAGACCATACCAACAGTACATCTGAGAATGAGGTGCTCTGTGGGATGTTAAGCACAGGTTGCTGACACATATTTTCAGATTCTCCTCTTTTGAATTTGTGGCCTCGGATGGCCAAGTGTTGTTGAAAGATAAAAGGAAAGCACTGGAAGTTGCGAACGTGAAACAGTGAAACATACATTTTAACAGGTAACAGGAAACAGATTCAAGATGAGAGTGATCTTGAGAAGTGGAAAGTGTAGAACATGCATTAGCAAAGCGTGGCTGCTGTTCAGCATGGCTAAAAGTTAGTGGGGTAAAGATGTGACATGGAGTAGAGTGTCATAAAGTGGAGTAGAGTGGAGTGTTGTGAAGTGGAATGTCAGAGTGGCGTGGAGTGTTGTGGAGGGTGTAGAATGTCGTAAAGTGTAAGGGGCGCAGAGTAAAGTTGAGTGGAGTAGTGTCATGTAGAGGCAGTGTTGTGGAGTGGTGTATAGTGGAGTAACATAGAGGGTGTTACGTAGTGTGGAGTACAGCGTTGTAGAGTAGCATAAAGTGGAGTAGGTTGTCGGAGAGTGGCATAGAGTAGTGTAGGAGTGTAGAGTGGCATCAAGTGGTGTAGAGAGTTGTAGAGTGGAATGACGTGGAGTGCAGTAGTGTGTCGTAGAATAGACAGGAGTTAAATGGCATGAAGTATCATAGAAGGAGTTGTGTAGAGCATTGTAGAGAGGAATAGTGTTGTATAGTGGCATAAAGAAGAAATACAGTGTTGTAGAGTGGAGCGGCACAGAGTGTCATAGAGTGTCAAAGAGTTTAATGGAGTAGAGCGTCATAGAGTGGAATAGAGTGGCCTACAGTGATGTGGCATAAAGTACAGTGATGCACAGTAGATTGGTGTGGGGTGCATTAGTTTTGAGTTGAGTGGTGTAGAGTGCATAGGTTGAGTGTAGTGGCGTAGAGTGGTGCACAGTAGACTGCAGTGGTTTAGAGTGCAGAGCATAGAGTGCAGTGGCGCAGAGTAGATTGTTTCAGGATAGAGTGAAGTGGCATGGAGTCGTTTAGGTTGGAGTGCAGAGGTGTGGAGTAGAGTGGCGTGGAGTGAAGTGGTGCAGAATAGATTTGAGTGGCATGGAATGATGCAGAATGTAGTGGGGTGGAGTTCATTGGCATAGAGTGCAGTAGAGTTGAGTGGTGTAGAGTGCAGTGGTATAGAATGCAGTGACAGATGAGAGCAGTGCACAGAGTGCAATGATGCAGAGTAGAGTGGTGCAGAGAGCAGTGGCATAGAGTATACCGGTGCATAGTAGAATAGAGTGGAGTAGAGTGATGTAGAGCGCAGTGGTATGCAGTGGCTTAGAGTGCAGTGGAGTTGAGTGAAGAGTCTTAGAGTACAGTGGTACAAAGTAGAATAGAGTGCTGTGACATAGAGCTCGATGGTATAGAGTGGTGTAGCGTGCAGTAGCTTAGAGTGCATTGGCACAGAGTGTTGTAGAGTATAGTGGCGTAGGGAGCAGTGGTGCAGAGTAGTTGGCATAGAGCGCAGTGGCTTAGAGTGCATTGTTTTGTAGCAAAGTGGTGTTTAGTGCATTGGGGTAAAGTGCAGTGGTTTGGAGTAGAGTGGCGTAGAGGGCAGTAGCATAGAGCAGAGTGTTGTATAGTGGCTCAGCATAGAGTGCAGTGGTTTAGAGTTCAGTGGCAGAGAGTGGACTGTTGCAGAGTAGACTGTCGTGAAGTGCAGTGGCACAGAGCAATGATGTAGAGTCCAATGGAGTAGAGTGCAGTGGCGTAAAGTGTTGCAGAGTAGAGTATAGTGGTATAGAATGCAGTGACAGATGAGAGCAGAGTACTATGATACAAAGTAGAGTGGTGCAGAGGGCAGTGGAGTAGAGTATAGTGGTGCATAGTAGAATAGAGTGGCGTGGGGTGATGTAGAGTGCAATGGTGGTTTAGAGTTCAGTGGCGTTGAGTGCAGAGTCTTAGAGTACAGTGGTACAAATTAGAAGTGAGTGCAGTGGAGCACAATGGTGTAGAATGATGTAGCGTGCAGTAGCTTAGAGAGCAGTGGTGCAGAGTAGAGTGATGTTGAGTTCAGTGGCAGAGAGTGCAGTCTTGCTGAATAGAGTGTCCTAGATTGCAGTGACAGTGTACAGTGGCACAGAGTAGAGTGGTATAGAGAGCCATGGTGTAGTGTACAGTGTTGCAGAGTAGAATAGAGTGGCTTAGTGTGCAGTGGCATAGCATGCAGTGGCATAGAGTGCATTGATGCAGAGTGTTGCCGAGTAGAGTATAGTGGCATAGAGCGCAGTGGTTTAGAGTGCGTTGGTTTTGAGTAAAGTAGTGCTGTGCGCATTGAGTAGAGTGCAGTGGTTTAGAGTAGAGTGGCATAGATGGCAGTAGCATAGTGTTGTAGAATGGCTCAGCATAGAGTGCAGTGGCGTAGAGTTCAGTGGCAGAGATGGACTGTTGCAGAGTAGACTGTTGTGAAAGGCTGTGGCATAGAGTGTAGTGATGTAGATTCCAATGGAGTAGAGTGCAGTGGCGCACAGTGTTGTATAGTTGCGTAGGGTGCAGTAGTGTAGATTGGCATAGAGTGCAGTGGTGTAGAGTGCATTGGTTTTGAGTAAAGTGGTGTAGAATGCAGTGGCACAGAGTAAAGTGCAGTGACACAGAGTGCAGTGATGCTGAGTGCAGTGGCGTAGATTAGATTGTTTCAGAGTAGAGCAGAGTGGTAGAGTACAGTGTCATAGAGTAGAGTGGTGTAGATTGCAGAGTAGATTAGAGTGGCATAGAGTGGATTTGCTTAGAATGCACTGGTGTAGAGTGGAGTAGTACAGAGTAGAGTTCATTGGTGTAGAGCGCAGTGGTATAGAGGGCAGTGTTGTGGAGTGGCATAGAGAGGATAGATGCAAAGTGGAGTGGTGTAAAGTTCAGTGGCAAAGAGTGTAGTGAGGCATGGTAGAGTAGTGTGGGGTAGAGTTCATTGGCATAGAGTAGAGCATTGTAGAGTGAAGTGCTGTAGAGTGCAGTGGTGCAGTTTTGCATGGTGCATTTTGGAGTGGCGTAGTGTGGAGTGGTTCAAAGTAGAGTAGAGTGGTGTTGAGTGGGATATGCGTGGTGCTGTAGCACACTCCCGTTACAGACAACACCTCTTCAATTGAAATGACCATTACATCTGCACAGACATACAGTTTTATTGATAAATGTATACAGCGCCCAAAAAATGTGTGGAAATGTCATCACCTAGTGTATCGATTTGTTTTGATTGTATTAAAATATTTTTTTCCACCACACTTAAGAATTACCAAAAAATTCTGAAATATCTGCACAGTTCATTTACAGACATTAAAATGTTGTTGTTTGCTACAAAACAAAATAGCAGTAAACAGCCTTCCTCAAGTACTCCCCCAATAGCCAGCCTCATTGTCACTTAAATCCTCTCACTTTGAAGCCAGAGAAAGAAAAGTAACACAAAGCTCCCTAGTAGAGCCTGACATTTGACCTCTTTGAATGCACAGCAAATGTGACAAGATAAGAACAATATTTAGAGGCCCGTTTATAGACATCTAGTGCTGGTGGAAGAATACAATAAATAGGGTTTGGGTAGGGGAAGGGGCGAGTTTAAGCTGGAGAGCCTCAAACAAATAGAGCCAGGAAATAGAAAGCAAGCAAAGGTGAGTTACAAACCACAAAGCCAATGGTGAGCAATGGGCAGAATACATCCCAGGGAAGCTTTCCAAATGTCCCCAAGATGTTGTTAGCAAACTCGACAGCTGTGCTATTTGGTAGGCTTTGGCCTAAAAAGGGAAATATAAGAGAGAGAGCATTAGCCAGTTAATCTTGTGCAATAAAGTACCTAATTACAAAAGTGACAAAACAAATTCTGATTTTGAGGGCAAAATAAGCAATAGCCGCCCGTAGAGATGCTGTACACATACACAGTACTCAGGTGAAAAAGGCGGTGCTGGGTTCTCCACCTTTGCATATCAGACCAGATGAGGGGGTAGTTTTTTTTCCATGGAAAAGCAACACGAAAGGCATGATTCACAAAGGTGAGTTACACTATTGTGCAAGGGTAAACTTTTGAATAAGTTTTATAAAATATTTAGTATTTATTTTTGAGCTAAACACATTTTTTTTAAATGTTGCCTACACTTTTCCATAGAGAGACTGGCAGTTGGAGCGCAATCTCTGCATTATAAAGTATTAAAAAAAAGTAAAGTTTAACTTGAAAATTAATTTAAAAATTATTTTTATGTTAAACAATAATACAAATTAAATGTATATCTCTATTTTAAATGTACAACAAAATGTAAAAAAAAATACTACAGCACTATTACATTGAATTTGAATTACAACTTTAATTATTGAAAATATACTCAAGTAAAATTATTTTTTGAAGTTTAAGTTAATAAATTCCCACCTCAAGAAAATACATATTTATAATTTGCATTTATAAATATTAGAAGTGATGCATAGAATTACTTAAAATATTTAACTATTATTTCATAAAGCATATTTGTTTGTTTCAAATAGCTTAGCAACATATTTTATAATTATAAATATGTGCAATTTTTATATATATTTTATATTTTCGTTAACATGAATTTGTATTTATTTATATTTTTAACAATTTTGAATAAATTAATTTAACATAATTTCCGGTTTTACTTTGATTCCCTACTCCAATATTTTCCGTGCAAAGGTGTTTTAGTAGCAGTGATTGACCATGTGTAGTGTTGAACTTACTACTGTTTTTTATTTAGTAGTAATTTACACTCAGTTTGTGAGTACCTAAAAGCAATAAACTTATTCTAGTGTAAACCTTCTCAAAAGTGTAAGCTACCTGTTAGAATCAAGCCCAGAATGTCCGCTTCCGAGTAATAAAGTGTCTTGAGAAATAGGGCCTAATGCATTAATAATTTTTGGATTCATAAATCCTCGGATTCGTTAAAGAAGAGGGTTTGGGGATGCTAAAACTCTCTTTAAATGTACAAAGTCCATTAAATGATTTTGAAAAGTTTTTCCAAATCATTAAATGGGTTTAGGAAACTATTGTCAATCACTATTTGGAAGGGTCATCTTAAGGACGTCCCTTCAAAATATTAATTACTTATGGTTCTGTTAAAGGTTTGCTACTGAAATCTGGGTTGCAAAAAGCTACCTTAAAGGAGATATTAAACCGTTAGCAAATGGGAAGGTGACCCTATTCCCTTTGTGAATGTCTGAAAATTTTTTTGGAGGAGTAGGCAGTGGTCTGCTGGACAGCATCTTACTAATAAAATATGTTAGTAAAACATTTCATTTTTCTTTTTGAAAGACATCCCATTTTCCATTCAGGAAAACAAGCTGCATTAATAGAAAAAAAGATTGCATTATTGAAAAGCAGTCACAGACATAGTGGTCTGCTGACACCAGGTGGCTACTATGCTTTTGATTGAAGCCACTCGTAGTGGGTTTCAATTTACAACCTACATCTTAAATATTTATGCGGTATGTCAATTTGTAGCCCACTACAATTCTGTGTTTTTTTTTAACCAACCTGTTAATACATTGGGTGGTTCGCAAAATTCTAACAGATTTGTTAAAACTTAGTGTGCAAATTACAACCACTTTTACCAAATGCATCTTTAGGCCCATAGTGAGGTATTCTCCTCAGAGGTTTATGACACTGCAATCTGTGTATGAACATTAGGAGGAAGAACATGAAGAGTCAGTGGATCAGAGACTAGCGTGTTTTAAATGGCACTAGCAGAGGCTTTGCAAATGATAGATAAATCGCTTCAGAATCTCTCTGCATCTTTAAGGTTCATGGGGATTCTGGCATATGGAAGTACCTGGCTTTAGGAGATGGAAGACTCCCTCCAGTTTCTTTCAGAAGTCTCAGAGAATTCCACCCATAAGAATGAAGGAAAATTGTGAGGCCCTCTTATTAAGAATTCCACATTCAGAACCCTCAGACTGGGAGGAATAATGTGATAGTGACAAAGAAGCTGAGTTTCAAAAACCTGAAAATAACCTCTAGGTAATTAGAAAAAAAAACACTAGGTCCTGAACCCATGAATGAAGAAGCTGAGATTGAAAGATGAGAGATCATTCTGTCACGGAAAAAGATCTGCTATGTAACCCAAGAAATAGAGCATGACCAGTCCTCTATGCCGCACCAAAAAGACGAGGGTTGTACCGGGCCAGATCTGATTTCTAGTTGATCACAAAGCACAAGCCCTGAAGGAAATTCATCATCGTCACAGGATGTGCCCGAAAACAGATATGAATCTAGTCCATTAAGTGGATATTGTCCAGATATAATAAGGGGAATACAGCTCACTTTCAAGAATCCGGGCCTCAAAAGCTTGGTGGACCACAAAGGCACAGATGGTAGTTCAAACAACAGTGCCCAAAACTCAAACACCTGGCCGTGGTAGAAAAAGTGGAGGAAACATAGATGAGTATGGTTGATCAGGACTATCAATTAAGCATCCTTTAGGTCCAATCTGAACATCCTTTCAGTATGACATTCCAGAGGAGGTATAAAGACTCCATTTTAAAATGTTGGTATACTAACCACTCATTGAACTGGCAAAGGATAATGACTGCTTGGTCTCACTTGCCCTTTTTCTGGACCAAAACAGATTGCTAAGGAAACCAAGTGGGTGTAGGATGGTCTTGACCACTTCCCCTTTACTCTTTCACTCTGCTACCGCCTTCTCAGGGAAGTTGGTTTACTCCTGCAAAACCACTAGTGGTTGGGGGTTTCCTTGCCTGTCTATAAAATCCATGTGCAAACCACACACTGGCTTCCCGCTCCTCTGCAGAAAAAAAGTCTGTCAGCCTTTCATCTCTGGTAACAAAGAAAGAGTTATCTTTACATGAGAAACCACCTGGGCTTTTTGCAGCTCTTTTGAAGCATCCTGTACCATTACAGCAACAGCATGTGTTGTGGAAGAAGCCTCAGATGTGTCTGTGATCTTGTCACTGTTCACCTCTTGTTCTGGAGTCTTTAGGAGTCGTGGAGCCTAAGCACGAAACATCAAAGCATAAAAAAAGGCCAAAGATCTTTTTGATTGACATGTGCTTGTTATTAGGTGAGGAAAAAGGTTGTGACAGATTTTGCAAGTGGGTGCTGGCAAAGGAGTTGGTTTCTAATAGGCACAGATATTGCATCACCATCTGCGTGCTTCACAGGGAGCTGGTAAACAGACTCCCAGTGTGTTGACCACATGCCGCCCTCTGCTGGTCACTCAAGCGCACCATGGACGATACTCATTAGTCCACTCTCCGCTCCCTTGTCCTCCATGGGTTGCTGAAGTGTTCAAAGGTGCGATTTTGAGCCACTGGCCCCTTTTCTTTCGAACGGAGTAGCATGCACTAGCCTAAATGACTTTCACGTATCCAGAAGATGAAAAAAGAAAGATCATCCTTTTTATGAAGGGCAAAAGCACTGTAAAGGTGGGGAAGATGGCTTTAGTTAGGGGAGAGAGGGTGAATGAAATTTGTATAGGACTATCACCTCTGAGAACAAAAAACATTTACAATGTAATCAAGGAGAAAAGACCCAAAGAACATGCCATATAAGCAAACAGCTAACAGGCACTCCCTTTTGTAAAAACAGTTCACCAGAAAAAACAGTTACCTGGCTTCTGAGCAGCGAATAAACAGAAGGAGCTGTTTCTTCTTTGGGATTATGTAACCATATAGACAATTGTGATTGGTTGTTGGCAGGGGATATTTTTTTTTAACTCATAAGGTTTGTACCTCCAGATGATGGTTCTCTGTTTTTCTTTCTCTTATGACGTGGATCTGCAGAGAATAAAACAAAAGGAGTGTGTGCCTAATCCTCATCTCTAGCTCTGATAGAGTTCTGTCAGCGATAAAAACAATTAGTAGAAAGACACATTTGCACTTTATGGTTTTCCAATGCATATTCGTTGTTGAGCTTTATTAAATGGCAAATCTATGCTTTTCGTATGCTCAACAATCATTATATGATGTTGTTCTACTTTACTTTCAGAATTCCACTGCACTCTGTTAAAGCGTTGAAGAAGTTGCTTTGAATATTATGATAGGTGTGTGCCATTTTTAGGTCGAGGCCTAGGTTTGCTTACGACGTCTTGTAGGCATTTTGAAATGCATTCCATTCATTGCTGACCATTGTTTTTGCGGTCTGTAACTCACATTGTCTGGCTTTCTATTTGCTGGCTTTATTTGTTTTAGGCTGTTCAGTTTCAGTTTGTCCGTCCCGTTGTCCAAATTTTGTTCACTGTATTCTTCCATGAACTCAGTTTCTGTAAACAGGCCTTTAACCTGTTCTGTGCCTTGGACGAGATCATCTCGTCCAAGGCTACAGTTCCCCTGTGCCTTGGACGAGATCATCTCGTTCATGGCACAGGGGAACTTGGGGGCGCGCTAGCGCGCCCCCCCCTCCCCCCCCCCCAAGTCGGGGATGGAAGGGGAAGACCTTCCCCTTCCACCCCAACCCCCCTACCCCCCCTATGACGTCAGCGCGCGAGCGCGCTCTGATTTGTCAAAGGGGCCTCCCTAGTCGCGCTGGAAGCTCTGCTTCCAGCGCGATTGAAAGAGAAATGCAAAAGCATTTCTCTTTCAATCACTGGGGAGGCCCGGAGGGGCTTCAAAGGGAAGGAAAAGTATTTCCTTCCCTTTGAAGTCTCTCCGAGGGTTTCAAAAGCCGGATTGCTTGCAATCCGGCTTTTGAAACCCCACTAGACACCAGGGATTTTGTTTTTTTTTACTGTTATTGACAAAAGGGAGCGAACCCTTGGGCAAGGGTCGCTCCCAGGTGGGGCATATTTTCGGGAAGGCCTTTTCTGCCCCCCCTGGGGGCAGATCGGCCTATTTATTTGGCCGATCTGCCCCCAGGGGGGGGCGAAACCTCTAGGCGCCAGGGCAAAATTTTTTTGTGTGTTTTTTTGTTTTTTTTTGTTTCTTTTTTTAGAGATGGAGAGCGACCCATCAGGCAAGGGTCGCTCCCCTGGGGGGCAAATTGTATTTAGACCATTTCTGCCCCCCTGGGGGCAGATTGGCCGATTTTAGGTCAATCTGCCCCCAAGGGGGCAGAAACCACCAGGCACCGGGGATTTGTTTTTTGGCGCCAATGTCACGCAGGGGGAGCGACCCCGTAGGCAAGGGTCGCTCCCGGAGGGGTGGGGGTGGGTGTTGGGGGGCAAATTTATTTTAGGCCATTTCTGCCCCCCCGGGGGCAGATCGGCCTAATATTAGGCTGACCTGCCCCCGCGGGGGGGGCAGAAACCTCTAGGCGCCAGGGCAATTTTTTTGTTTTTGTTTTTTAGAGATGGGAAGCGACCCATCAGGCAAGGGTCGCTCCCCTTGGGGCAAATTGTATTTAGGCCATTTCTGCCCCCCTGGGGGCAGATTGGCCGATTTTAGGTCAATCTGCCCCCAAGGGGGCAGAAACCACTAGGCACCTGGGATTTTTTTTTTGGCACCAATGTCACGCATGGGGAGCGACCCCGTAGGCAAGGGTCGCTCCGGGGGGGGTGGGGGCTGGGAGGGGGCAAATTTATTTTAGGCCATTTCTGCCCCCCTGGGGGCAGATCTGCCTTTTATTAGGCCGAACTGCCCCCGGGGGGGGGGGGGCAGAACCCTTAGGGCACCAGGGCAAATTTTTTTGTTGTGTTTTTTTTTTTGTTTGTTTGTTTTTTTCGAGATGGGGAGCGACCCATCAGGCAAGGGTCGCTCCCCTGGGGGGCAAATTGTATTTAGGCCATTTCTGCCCCCCTTGGGGGCAGATTGGCCGATTTTAGGTCAATCTGCCCCCAAGGGGGCAGAAACCACTAGGCACCTGGGATTTGTTTTTTGGCGCCAATGTCACGCAGGGGGAGCAACCCCGTAGGCAAGGGTCGCTCGCGGGGGGTGGGGGCTGGGGGGGCAAATTTATTTTAGGCCTTTTCTGCCCCCGGGGGGGGAGCAGAAAGCACTAGGCGCCAGGGCAAATTTTTTTTTTGTGTTTTTTTTTTTGGTTTGTTTGGTTTTTTTAGAGATGGGGAGCGACCCATCAGGCAAGGGTCGCTCCCCTGGGGAGCAAATTGTATTTAGGCCAATCTGCCCCCAAGGGGGCAGAAACCACTAGGCAACTGGGATTTGTTTTTTGGCGCCAATGTCACGCAGGGGGAGCAACCCCGTAGGCAAGGGTCGCTCGCGGGGGGTGGGGGCTGGGGGGGCAAATTTATTTTAGGCCTTTTCTGCCCCCGGGGGGGGCAGAAACCTCTAGGCGCCAGGGCAAATTTTTTTTGTGTGTTTTTTTTTTTTTTTTTTTTGGTTTTTTTTAGAGATGGGGAGCGACCCATCAGGCAAGGGTCGCTCCCCTGGGGGGCAAATTGTATTTAGGCCAATCTGCCCCCAAGGGGGCAGAAACCACTAGGCAACTGGGATTTGTTTTTTGGCGCCAATGTCATGCAGGGGGAGCGACCCCGTAGGCAGGGGTTGTTCCCGGGCAGGGGCAGGGGGGGCTTGGGGGGGTCAAATTTATTTTAGGGCATTTCTGCCCCCCCCCCCCGGGGCCGGCTGAGCTAGAGGCCAAACTCCACAGGTAGGCACTTTGCAAAAAACACCTCTGTGAAAAAATATGTTCTGTCCACGTTGTGTTTTGGGCCATTTCCTTTCGTGGGCGCTAGGCCTACCCACAGAAGTGAGGTACCATTTTTATCGAGAGACTTAGGGGAACGCTGGGTGGAAGGAAATTTGTGGCTCCTCTCAGATTCCAGAACTTTCTGCCACTGAAATGTGAGGAACATGTGTTTTTTTAGCCAAATTTTGAGGTTTGCAAAGGATTTTGGGTAACAGAACCTGGTCCGAGCCCCACAAGTCACCCCATCTTGGATTCCCCTAGGTCTCTAGTTTTCAGAAATGCACAGGTTTGGTAGGTTTCCCTAGGTGCCGGCTGAGCTACATGCCAAAATCCACAGGTAGGCACTGTTTTCTTTCAAAAATTTTGATGTGTCCACGTTGCGCTTTTGGGCGTTTCCTGTCGCGGGCGCTAGGCCTACCCACACAAGTGAGGTATCATTTTTATCGGGAGACTTGGGGGAACGCTGGGTGGAAGGAAATTTGTGGCTCCTCTAGATTCCCGAACTTTCTGCCACAGAAATGTGAGGAACATGTGTTTTTTTAGCCAAATTTTGAGGTTTGCAAAGGATTCTGGGTAACAGAACCTGGTCCGAGCCCCGCAAGTCACCCCTCGGATTCCCCTAGGTCTCTAGTTTTCAGAAATGCTGTGTCCACGTTGCGCTTTTGGGCGTTTCCTGTCGTTTCCCTCCTTGGATTCCCCTAGGTCTCTAGTTTTCAGAAATGCACAGGTTTGGTAGGTTTCCCTAGGTGCCGGCTGAGCTAGAGGCCAAAATCTACAGGTAGGCACTTTGCAAAAAACACCTCTGTTTTCTTCCAAAAATTTGGATGTGTCCACGTTGCTCTTTGGGGCGTTTCCTGTCGCGGGCGCTAGGCCTACCCACACAAGTGAGGTATCATTTTTATCGGGAGACTTGGGGGAACATAGATTAGCAAAACAAGTGTTATTGTCCCTTGTCTTTCTCTACATTTTTTCCTTCCAAATATAGGAGAGTGTGTAAAAAAGACATCTATTTGAGAAATGCCCTGTAATTCACATGCTAGTATGGTCACCCCGGAATTCAGAGATGTGCAAATAACCACTGCTCCTCAACACCTTATCTTGTGCCCTTTTTGGAAATACAAAGGTTTTCTTGATAGCAATTTTTTACTCTTTATATTTCAGCAAATGAATTGCTGTATACCCGTATAGAATGAAAACGCACTGCAGGGTGCAGCTCATTTATTGGCTCTGGGTTCCTCGGGTTCTTGATGAACCTACAAGCCCTATGTATCCCCGCAACCAGAGGAGTCCAGCAGACGTAACGGTATATTGCTTTCGATAATCTGACATTGCAGGGAAAAGTTACAGAGTAAAACGTAGAGAAAAATTATGTTTTTTTCACCTCAATTTCAATATTTTTCTTTTTCAGTTGTTCTTTTCTGTAGGAAACCCTTGTAGGATCTACACAAATGACCCCTTGCTGAATTCAGAATTTTGTCTACTTTTCACAAATGTTTAGGTTACTGGGATCCAGCATTGGTTTGATGCCCATTTCTGTCACTGACTGGAAGGAGGCTGAAAGCACAAATAATTGCAAAAATGGGGTATGTCCCAGTAAAATGCCAAAATTGTGTTGAAAAATTGGGTTTTCTGATTCAAGTCTGCCTGTTCCTTAAAGCTGGGAAGCTGCTGAGTTTAGCACTGCAAACCCTTTGTTGATGCCATTGTCAGGGGAAAAACCACAAGCCTTCTTCTGCAGCCACTTTTTCCAATTTTTTGAAAAAAAACGAAATTTTCCCTGTATTTTGCCAATTTCTTGGCCTCCTTCAGGGGAACCCACAAAGTCTGTGTACCTCTAGAATCCCTAGGATGTTGGAAAAAAAGGACGCAAATTTGGCTTGATTAGCTTATGTGGCCAAAAAGTTATAAGGGCCTAAGCACGAACTGCCCCAAATAGGCAAAAAAAGGCCTGGCACAGGAGGGGGAAAAGGCCTGGCAGCGAAGGGGTTAAGTCTTGTTGGGGCACTGGCTGCATTTGGGGACTGTCTGAGAGATGTAGGGGCTTGAATGAGTGCAAACTGCCTTAAATTCAGATAAAACCGAGATTGTTTTCTTTTGCACTAATTCATACCCGGATGCTCCCAGCAGGTGGCCTTCTGAGGTAGGAGCTCCCCTCGGGCCGGCCTCAGTGGTACAGTACTAAGGGGTACAATTTTATGTTAATCTATCATTTGACCCCCAAGTTAAAGCTGTCTCTGCCAGCTGTTTCCTGAAGCTGAACTCAATCAGGAAGATGATCTATTTGATCCCTGAGGATTGGCGCAAATCTGGCATCCAAACCTTAATAACCTTGAGATTGAACTAGTCTATATCTGCGTCTTCCAGTCTATTTGCTTCATAGGTTACAGATTATCCAGAATGCAGCAGCCAGGCTGGTTTTGAAGATTCCAGCTGCGCAGGTTGCACTGGCTGCCCATCATTAGGTGCATTAAATTTAAATCTCCCACTTTTGCCTACAAAGCGTTAGTCTTACAAGATCCTGGTTACCTGAAGAAAAGACTTTTGCCCTACAGACAGGAGAGTTCGCTCAGGTCCAGTAGGCAAAACATGCTTCTGGTGCAGAGAATAATCAGGGCAAGGAGAGACTGTTGTTCATTTTCTTATTTGACTGCCAAACTTTGGAATGTCCTTCCTGCGTATCTCAGTTTGGCACCGTCTGTATCTGTTTTTTGGAATCTTTTAAACACCCATTTATTTGATCAGTAGTTGTTTCCATACAGTTGCTGTTCTGCTGCCTTTGCATGTTGATGCCGTTAGCGCTGGGACACTTTTTCAGAGGTAGCCACACGCTTTACAAATATTTTTGTTTTGTTTGTTTTTCTTCTCTCGTCACATTTGATGTGCGTTCAAAGACAGAGGTCAAATGTAAACAGGCTCTGTCTTAGAGGAAGGCTGGTGTTTACTTTTTAGGGTCGAGCCTGCGTTGCATGCGCTTGCGCATGCGTATCGCAGCGAGACTCTTTTGTATTTAGAAAAGGGCTCGGAGCCCTGTCAACTTCACGTCAGTGTTTTTTATTGGTTCGTGGGCTTCCCTAATAAAATCTGCTTGCTTTCATTAGTCGAAGGCACGCAAAAGGCATGCCTTTTCCGGTGGCTTGCCCTCCTCGAGCGCTGCGACCAAGTACAGAAAACATGCGAGGCTCGCTGTTTTCCATCGGGCTTGTGGACTTTTTTTTCTCTAATTTACGAGTGAACTGTGCTGATGTTTCAAAATATATCAGAATTAGTACAAATAAAACACATTTTAGAAAGCGCCCTGACCTGTTGTAATCCATCTGTGGGCTTTTAACCATGCCCACCGCACTCCCACCACTATCACTCGTTAGTGGCCTTGCCTTTCAAAAATCCTTTGTTATCATTGGTAAATGCTTTACGTCGGTCCCTTCTTGGGGCGGATTGGTTACTGCCTAGGACATCGACCTTGTTACATTGATAATTGCACTTTTGCTGATATGTTTGACTGTGAGCAAACTTTTTTTCCTTTTGGGTCTCTCCGTCGCGCTTATGCTCATGGCAGCCATGGCGCTTTGAATCGGCTCGCTTATATCAACTGTTTTACTTTTAAGTGGCAAGAAAAGTCCAGTTAGAAATTTACATTATCAGCTCTAACTCAAGCAAATGCGAGGCCCATTGCATTGCAAATGCTTGTTTGTAATTTGGTGGTGGAAACAAATATTTGAATACAGTCAAACACATCAATGCACTAGGTGATGACATTTGCACACATCTTTTGTGCATAGTAAAACTGTATCTCGGTGCATATGTAATGGTCAATTCAATTGAAAATGTGTTGTCTGTAATTGCAGTGTGCTGCCACACCATTCATGCTTCACACTACGCCACTCTGTGCCGCTCCCCTCCATTCTATGACACTTCACTCTCTACGACATGCCACTCCACTCTACACCACTCGCTCCACAACATGCCCCTCCACTTTATGCCCCTCCACTCCACACCACTAACCCCACCCGACTCCAATCTACCCCATTTCACTCTATGCCACTCCACTTCGCTACAATCTACTCCACTTCAGTCTACACTACTCTACCAAATCCACCCCACTCGAATGTACCCTACCCCAATCTACTCTACCCCAGCCTAATCTATCCCAACTCCAATCTACCACGCCCCTCTAAAATCTACCCCACTTCAGTCTCCCCTAATCTACCTCACTCCACTCTAATATACCCTACTTCACTCAAGTCTATCGCAATCCAATCCAAGCTACCCCAGAGCACACCACTACGATCCAATCTACTCCACTCCAATCTACCCCACTCTACCCTAATCTACTCTACTACAATCTACCCCAATCTACTCCACTCCAATATACCCCACTCCGCTCAATCTAACCCAAATAACCCCACCCCACTCATCCAATCTACCACACTCCACTCACATCTACCCCACTTTGCTCTAATCTGCCCCAGTGTACCCCATTCCACTTCAGTCTACCTCACTCCAATGTACCTCAATCGACCCCACTCCAATGTACCCCAGTTTAACCCACTCCACTCGACTCCACCCGACTCCACTCCATTCTACCCCACTACAGCCTACCCCTGTGTTCTCTAATCCAGTCTACCTGACTCCACTGCAGTCTACCCCACCCCATTTCACTTCAATTTACCCCACTCCACTTTAATTTACCCCACTCCATTCCAATGTACCCCACTCCACTCCAATGTATCCCACTGCAATCTATCCAACTCCTTACCACTCTAATCTACCCCGCTCCACCACAATCTACCCCACTCCAATCTACCACAACCTAAACCACTTCACTCCAATCTACCCCACTCGAACGTACCACACTACACTCAAGTCTACCCCACTCCAATCTAACCTACTCCACTCCATTCTAGCCCACGTCTCCACACTCCAATCTACCCTACTTTACCCCAATCTACCGTACTCTAATCTACCCCTCCCTAATTTACCTCACCCAATCTAACCCACTCCAGTCTACCCCATCTACTCTATCCCTCTCCACTCCAATGTATCCCACTCCACCCAACCCCACTCAGATCTACCCCACTCCAGTCCACCTCACTCCACTCTACCCCAACTTCACTCCAGTCTACCCCATTCCACTCCATTCTACCCCACTCATCCCACTCCAATCTATCCCACTCCATTATCCCACACCAGTCTACCCCACTCCAGTTATCCCATTCCATTCTACCCCACTCCAATCTACCACAGTTCATTCCAATCTATCCTACTCTATTCCACACAATCTACCCCACTCCACCTTAATCTGCCCCACTTCACTCCACTCAAGATCAACCCCACTCCTCTTTCCCAGTCGATCTCATTCAACTCCATTCTCGACTCCACTCCACCCAACTCCACTTCAGTCTACCCCAACCTAATCTACCCAATCTGCCCCACTCCACTGTACCCCAGTCTACCACACTCCATTCTGCTCTACCCAATGTACCACACTCCACTTTACTCCAATCTGCCACACACAAATATCCCCCATTCCAGTCCAATCCAACCCACTCCACCCCAACTCACTGCACTCCAAATCTACCCCACTCTATGGTACCCCGGGTCATCATAATGTACCCCACTCCGCTCTACGCCAGTCCACTCCAATCTACCCCACTCCACTGTAGCCAATTCCACCACACTCCACTCTTCCCCCAGTCTACCCTACCCCATTCTACCCCAGTACATTACACTCCACTCTGCTTCAATCAAACCCACTCCAGACCAGTGTACCCCACCTCACTCCAGTCCATCTGACTCTACCTCAATCTGTCCTAATTCAGTCTATTCCAATCTGCTCCATTCCAGTCTGCTTCTCTCCACTCCAATACACCCCACTCTACCCACTCCTCTCCACTCTACCTCATTCCAATCTACCCACACCACTGCAATCTACCCCACTCCCCATTCTACACCACTCCAAGCTACCCCATTCCAAATGACCCCAGTCTTCCTCAACCCCATTCCAATCTACAGTGTTATAATCCACCCAAACTACCCTACCCCACCCCACTCCAGTCTGCTCTAGTCTTCCCCAATATATTCCACTCCACTCTACCCTGATCTACCCTACTCCTACCTACCCCACTCCGATCTACCTCACTCCAATCTACCCCACTCCACCCCAGTCTACTGCACTCCACCCCATTTGAGTCTACCCCACTCCAATCTATCCAACTCCAATCTACCCCACTCCACTCTACACAATCTACCCCACAGCGCTCTGCCTTAATGGCATGCTTTGGCGTGCTTTACAAATGGTTTGCTTTTGGTATGGCTCTTTCAGTAGGCTAAATTTGGTGCCTGATGTACAGCAAACGTCCAGCGCTCCTCCCTAGACATAAACAGGGGTCCCTGCGTGAGTTATCAACTGTCTTAGCTGTCCCACAGTCCCCTTGTATTATCTCATTTCTGTGGGTGCCCGTAGTGTTCTCTCTTTTGTGCCCTATACTGAAGCGAGATCTGTTAGCTTTGCCAGCAGCTGTTTATTAAGCTTTATATTCTTCTGCTTGCCAGCCAGACTTTTTCTCTGGACCCTGCAGCTGCAGAGGTCACCAAGCAATTAGCAACTGATAATGCTTGGGATTAACCACTACCCAAGTCCATGGGTACTAGATCTGTGACAGAAGGTCAGCCTGCTTGACTCTACAGGTAAAAGTGGATTAGCAATCAAGGCCTATCTAACTCAAAGGAGGTGTTGAGAGATAAATGCAAGTACACCAGGGCACAGTTATCGCAGTTGCAGTAAAGATGTCAATGTAAAGTCAGAGTTGTGGCTACCCAACACTCCAATAATAATTCAACAATATGTAGATTTAATCAGCGTGAGCTGTTGAACTACCTATAACCTGGTGGTTATTATTCTCTTATTACAAACATTTTTGAATATGAGATCTGTAATAAGCAATGATATCGCTATAATATAATAACTTATTGCAAGCAGTGATATCTCCTATTTGAGCTGCTTCTAGTGTGACGGTCCCCTCCACTCCTCTACTATCCACGACCACACCTACGAAAGGGCAGAGTGGCAGTCAGTGCATTGAGGCCATGCTCTATTGGTGAAAGACGAAGATGGCTGCCTCTACGCCTTAAACAGTGATGAGTACAGTATATCTCTTCAGAGAAGATAAGTTGTACACAGCGACTACACCTATGCCTCTTGTAGCAGCCGATGGGAGAGGAGAGGAGAGGCCACGCACTTTTTCCCAGCCCCTTCCTGAATGTCGATGCCGAGGGTTCCCATGAACATATGGGATAACTCAAGCGGGAACTTGATAAGAAAATGGTTAAATGACTTTGAAGCTCTCTGCCCCTTGTAAAGGTATTTGGCCTCAAGCCTTTTATGGTCATGGGATCCTCAATGACCTACAATATTCCTATTATGTACAGATGGGACGTCATCTTCTGCAGAGGTAGGTTCCGCCTGTAATCTTTGCAAGGATTGACCATTCCTTGTTGCATGAACTTTTGTAACAGTTCAGGTAAGTCATCAGTACTCTGAAAGGGAGCCAGTTAGGATGCTAAGTTCTACTTAGGTGCAAGAGAATGCATAAGAAATAGAAGGCCGAATCGAAGGCAAGATCGCTTGTACAAAGTGGAACATGCCTGAAGCATTTACAGGCATTGTCACATCCTGCATTGCTCAGTCTTGCTTTTGAAACCTGGCCTAGTTGGGATTGTGCAAGTAGCACTGCGAAGTATGAGTCAGTGCTGAGTAAACGGATATTCTCGGTAGCCAGACTTCTCATGGGAACACCAGTAGTCATGGAATCGGTGCCCTCTCACTGCTGCTAGGACGTGATGATTCCGGAAGAGATTAATTAGTTGTTTGTGCCCGATGCTTGGCTGCCGAGGCTATGCAGTTTCCTTCTCTCTCTTTCCCGGCCTCAGGTGTTTATTGCTGTCTTGATTACGGGAAGCTGGCACTCTGAAGTCTGGTGCTGCAAGCGTCCCTTGCGACAGGCATATTAAGAATGCGACTTGGCTGTACAGAAGTTTTGCACAGGATTTGGATTTAAAGATTTGAAGAAAAAAAACTGTGACTTCAATTTACCTGCCAAACTGCACTCCGTCGGGCCGTTGTTTGTACTCTGTATCTTGTTGTCTAGACAGATTGTGGCAATTTGCAAGACACGCAATTGTAGCAGTGTCATTAGTGTGATCTTAAATATTTTGAGGACACCGGGGAAGGAATATGTTTTGGGGTGGGGGGGCTGTTTGGAACAACTTTGAATTTTCTTACCCATTTCTTTGTTTGTACTAATTCAAACCCTTTGTTGTCTAGCAATATTGAATTATACGTTAAAGGTTAAGACAAGGTAATACACAGAAGTGAGATAGCGAGACAATAAAACATTTTCTAGTTTACGGGTCAAGAATTTTCAATTCTATTAAGGACACTGAGGAGAGGATTATGCTTTCTCTTTCTTTCACTCTCAACACAGCAGCCAATCAAATAACAGTAAAACAAAAAACGTAAATACCCATTATGTTTTACAGTAGATCCCGTGGTCCAATCACATCTCACAACCCCTGTCCAATGAACCATGACCCCTTAAGTCACTTCCTCTTTCTTTGTCAAAGTCAGATAAACATCAAACATCAGGAACGAAACTCCTTACAGATGAACTTTTCCAGAGACCACCAGATCCGTAATCCTGGAACACGAACCAAGCTCAACAGGAGCTATATCCACAAGGAGCAGAATCTCTTCCAATGGGAATGAAATCCACTGAGCAGTCTTCTCCAAAAGCTGAACAGTTGAAGATTCATACTTTACAGAGTATTCTTATCAGACCCTAAAATAGCAAAAACTGAAGGTATTATCTCCCAAATATCTCCCAAATAATAGTTCTACAATTATCAACACTTTCGTGATCACATCTATAAAAAACAAGCATTTTCAATGCAACGGGTCTCGCATTTCTTCTAGTTTGAGCCATTAGCAGTTGTAAACTCCCAACCAGACTTTTCTTGGCACATAAAATGGAAAAAAAGGGGCGCCTTTGCGCTGCTACTATTCACTTGTAGTGAAACCTATTGGCAAAAGTGCAATTATCTACGTAACCGGCAAAAGTGCAATTAACTATGTAACAGTGTCGATGTCATGGAAAGCGCTAGACTTCTGCCAAGCAAGATTGCACTGTGAAAAAAGATAAAAAGTAGTCCACAAACCGGACGGAAAACAGTGAGCCTCGCATGTTTTCAGTACTTGGTCACTGCGCTCGAGGAGGGCAAACCACCGGAAAAGGCATGACGTATGCAAGCCTTCCACTAATGAAAACAAGCAGATTTTAACAAACAGGCCCACAAACCAATGAAAGACACTGACGTGACATAAACGGGGCTCCAAGACCTTTTTTAACTACTAAAGCGTCTCGCAAGCGAAACGCATGCGCAAGCGCATGCGATGCAGACTCAACCCTCAAAAACAAGGGAGGGCAAAATTCATAAACATGCATAACAAAATTTCAAAAATTCTTAACATTAAGCCCTGATAAGAGTCATAAAATATATATATATATATAGGAGGGATAAACCTCGTCTCCATGCCCTTAATAGAATGGAAAATTCTTGAAACATAAGCTAGAATTTTTTTTAATCTATGTCAGGACCAGAGGCTCCGATTATGCTCATTTAAAGCTGTCAAATTATCACTGTAGCTACATCAACCACAGGTTTGTGGTAACATTTTCGAGAAGTAGACTCAGAAGACCAGTCTGCGGCTCTCATAATGTCCTCTAAACGAGAACCTAAGCCATATGTCTTGGAAGCCATGGCTCCCCTTGCTGAATGTGCCCCAAATTTTTCTGTATCTATGCCAGCTTCACTCATCAACCGTTTCATCCATCTAGATAATGTAGCGGGCGACACCGCCTTAAAAGGTTTCTGTAACAATATCAATAATTGACCCCTAGTGTCTTGTCTGAATTCTTCAGTGGCTACTTCATATGCTTTCAAACATTGAACTACACACAGTTGTGGTTAGCAGGAAACATCGGATAAGTTACTGATCTGCAATTAGTTTTTGTCCTTCTCGTGATGGTAAAGGTAACACCTTCAAGAGAATAAACTCTCTCAGCTAAACCCAATGCCCTAACGTCTGACACTCTTCTACAGGAAATAAGGCAGAGAAACATAGTTAATTTTGCAAAAAATCTGTTTTCTAGAAAGATACCTAATAGAAGGCAAATTGTCTAAAAATCTCAATACAATATCCACATCCCATAAGGAAGAATACCGGGCCTGAGGAGGATTAGACATGCAGATATCTTTCATAACCTTACAAACCAGAGGATGTTCCCCTACAGGCTTACCTGTTCATGACCAGCAGAAATGGCAGATCTGAAGTTATTGACCGTTCTATAGGCCAATCCTGAACCTGCGAGTTCAGCTCGAAACCCCGCACGTCACACCAACTACTCCATCTGCGCCAGGCTGAAGTATACCGTTTATGAGTGCCTGCAGCCCAAGCCTGTTTGTTGAAGTCTGCAGCTTGTTGCAAAATGTCTGGGGAATTCCATCTTGACCTGAAACCATCCGAGCCATCAAAATCAGTTTCTCCTACAAGACCAGTGAATGTTGAAGGCCTTCTGGACTCATCAGAATATTCTGACGAGGGGGGAATGAGAAGCGGAGGAGCGCAAGCTAATTGCAGAGCTATGGGGAACCACAGTTGAGCTCTCTACAATGGGGTCACCAGAACAATCTCCACCTTCTTCTGTCACCTTATGTGAGACAGAACACTGGAAATCATCATGAACGGTGGAAAAGCATACCCCCGAAAGTGAGTCCAGTCCTAAAAAAAATGCATCTGAGGGTACGGATGCCAGCTGAAAAATGTTATCTGAGAGTTGAGATGCAAAGCTGAAAGATCCACATTGCAAGGGCCCCATTCTCTGATTATCTGGAAAGAAAATCATTGGATCTAGTTTCCAATCCCTGGAATCCCTCCAAATTCTGGAGTTCCAGTCCACTACGGTATTCTGTGAACCTGGAAGATAATCCGCTATGACAACCAGACGATGGTTGAGGCAATAATGCCAGAATTCCTTGGCAATTTCTGCCAGGATCCTGGGCTTTGTCCCCCACAATTTGACATACCGGACTGATGATATATTGTCCATCTTCAACAATATGCAACAGTCCGTCTTCAGAGGGGAGAGGCTCTTTATGGCAAATGAGCCCCCAGAAGCTCCAAGCAATTGATGTGGGACTCTGTTCCGATCTCAACCATCGGCCCCCTGTCGCCAAAGAGCCGCGGTGAGCCCCCCCAGCCCAAATGAGTGGCATCCGATTCGATCACCACTTCTGGTAAGAACCGAAAATGGCTCTGCTGTTCCAAGCCTCCATATGCTCTAGCCACCAATGAATTTATGACCTCACTTTGATGGATAACGGAATCTGTTCTGAATAATTCAGACCCTTCCGCAGATGTTGGATTTTGAATCTTTGCAGAGCACAATAGTGAAGGGGAGCCGGAAATATGGCCTGAATAGATGAGGCCAGAAGACCCACTAACCTGGCAATCGTCCTCAACTACACAGTCGGGCTGACTTAAGCAGGCTTCAATTCTCTCTTGATGTTGCAAATTTTCTGAGAGGGCAGAATAAGCTGTGATAGGACTGAATCTATGTTGAATCCCAGGAAATCTGTCACCTGAGACGGACTCAATAGTGACTTCTGCACATTGATAAGGAAGCTCAGCTCCTGTTAGAGATGAATAGTCCATCCTAAATGAGTCAGGAAAATCTATGCATCTTGAGCCATAAACAATATGTCGTCCAAATATATGATCAGCCGAACCCCTTTGGCTCAAAGTGATTCCACCATTGGTCTCATCAGTTTGGTGAAGCACCAGGGGGCTGATGACAGAGCGAAGGGGAGAACATTGAACTCCAGGCAGAGACTCCTCCACAGAAATTGTAAGTATCTCCTGTGTGGAGGGAAAATGGAAATCGAGAGATAGCCGTCCTTGAGGTCCAGGCGGGCCATCCAGTCGCCGTCTAATAGAATATCTCTCAACATGTGTACTCCTTCCATTTTGAAGTGTCTGTACAGGATCCAAAAATGTCAATCTTTTAGGTTTAACACAAGCCAATGACTCCCACCTATCTTCTCTACTAAGAAAATGGGGCTGATAAAACCATACGTGTGTGGGGGGGAAACTTACTGCCCCTTTGTCGATCAGGGCTTGAACCTCTAAGTCTATAAAGGACTGATCTGCAAGGGAAAAATACAGCTGAGAAGGGAGTTGCGGTTGTTTCGGAGTACTGAGAAACTCCAACCTGAAGCCTAATACTGTCTAAAGAACTAAAGGACCCCCAGAAATATGTTTCCACTTGTCAAGGAATTATCCCACTCTGCCCCCCAGTAGTACCTGACGGTGTGGAATAATGCTTACTGGAATATCTAGTGTTTTGAATTGCTCCCTGTTGTCCTCAGCGGGATCCTCTACAAAATCTGGAATGCCCTCCTCTGGGGCGAGTGAGGTAGAAGGTGTCGTCTGAAGACTGATCTCCATACCATCCTCCTCTTCCTCTTGGGTAGTAGCTCTGAGGACTTGAGAAAGATCCTTGGCCGGACATTTGCCCTCCGTAACGACCCGCCCTGAGAAAAAGGCTTCTTTTGAAAACCTTTTTGAGTGAGATCTGTGCCTTGTCCAGGGAGGAATAAGTAGAACAGAACTTAGCCAGTTCTCTGATGAATGAGGCCCCAAACAGCAATCCGTTGGCCGAAGGACCAGCTTCTAAGGTGGCCAAATCATTTAGTTTAGGGTTGATACGCATAAGTATGGACTTCCTGCGTTCGGATGAGATTGCGCACTTAGTGTTGCCAAGGTGACAAAGGGCTCTTTGTGCCCAACCTATTAAAACGACGGTGTCCACCAATGTCCCTGATTCCTTGGCGTGGTAAGCCAATTCCAGAATTTTTGTCAAAGGACCAGACATGTCTAACAATTTGTTCTGGCAGTTACGCCACGACCTGTCCAGACTCTTTTTAGGGTCCCTGGTGAATTTCGTTATAAAGATCACCATAATGGGGTCAGTTTCTGGAGTTTCTGCAACCTTGCCATCTAGATCAGGTCTAGGGCATTCCGCTCAAAGGCGTGACCGCACCTCCTTATCAAAACTCTTGCGAATGTGGGACTGTACATACTTAGCTACCTCTGGAGGAGGAATCCAATTGGACGCCCTGGGGTGGATAATCTTGGTGGGATCAAAATCTAGCACCTTAGGAGGGGAAACTTGTTTGTTAGTATTCTTACTAGGACCCGGGACATCAGAATCCTCAATGAGGTTTTTTTTGTCTGAAGAAGAAAGGGAATAACCAGAGTCTATTTTGACGCTATAGTTATGTTTACTGGCCCGTTTGCAACAAAGTTTTTCAAAAGCGTCAGCATGGGCGTCCACAGACGCAGAAAATAAACCCTTTCCTATGTTCTTAGATTTTGATGTAGATTTTGACCCTTCGCCCTGAGTCTGGGGTTCTTGCATCCAACTCTGGGTGTGAGCGTAGTCAAGTAATTGACCAGAAAAAGGACCGAAAGCCCTAACGAGGGCAATGTTGACAGATTATTGAACCCTGCAATCAAGGGCTTCAACCAAGTTCATCTCCAACTGATTACCAGTATCATCAGGGAAATTCCCTGATTCATGCTCATCCCATTGAGCCATTCTCCTGATATATATATTTATTTAGATATTAAAATGATAGGCAGGAGGTAACAATATAGGGGGAGTGTAAAAACCACTGACAGGCTTAACAGGCCAATAAAATTTGTAGGGAGTAGCCTGTGTAAATAAACACTCTAGACAAAGCCTTTTAATTTATTACAGCCCACGAGCTCCAAGCAGGAGGGCGTACTGGGAGCACACTGGATGAAAAAAAAAAAGGGGGGGGGGTCCACACATTGCACTACGAAGAAACAAGCTGATCTCTCAGAGTAAACACTCCAATAAAGATCAGCTCGTCAAAACGGGGAAAATAGAAATAGGACTACGCGAGATCCGCATAGTCCGCTCCCTCTACACTAACGGCCTAACTGGACAAGAAAGCCAACAATGAAAAACAGAGCGCGAAAAGCGCTGTAGATAAAGACTATAACAGTGAGCTGAATCACTTTGCCAAATGTAAAGGAAAAACACAATATTACATGGAAATACATTCAATACAAGCATGTAAAGGCAGAATAGAAACAATCAAGTACTTGTCTGCTGCGGAGCAGCAAAGAAACAGGAAGTGACTTAAGTCCGACTTAAGGGGTCATGGTTTATATGCACAGGGGTCGTGAGGTGTGATTGGTACATGTGATCTACTGTCAAGCATCATGGGTATTGATGTTTTTTTATTTTATTGTTATTTGATTGGCTGCTGTGTTGAGACCGTAAAAGAAGGATAAGGCATAATCGGAGCCTCCGGTCCTGACATAGAATTCAATTTCCTAGAGGCCCCTTGGAAGGTGGTTTCTGGGCAGTTGCCTACTTTGCCCATGCCTTCAAACACCTCTTAGTTTCATGGCTTCTTCCTTCTTCAGTTCGAATCACTGCTGTGTACACCTATGAGTAATGACTCGGTTATAGTTGAGTGCATATACACAGTCAAAACTGTGCCAAAGAAATGCTTAATCCAGCACTCATTAAGTTGTAGCTTTCATTCCTGCACAATCTTTAGCTACTCGAAGTGCGCATGCGCAGTACATTCTATTCTCCACATCGGCTAAGTTCTGTGGTATTATAACAATCTGTAAATTCCTGTTGAGCGCAGTTATGGATGGAATCTGAACTCGTCGGCTATTTACTCTGCTTTTTATTTTATCCTTTGTTTGAATCATTTTGCACTTTAAGCAGTCATGCATGAGACGTCTTTGTTGCAATGTGTGTCTTGGCAGTGTTACATGTTTCCTGCTTATAGCATCAGCTTCCTCAGGCATCGCCCACGTAATGGCAATCAACAGCCAACTGTGCTGTTCCCCGGTTATTTGAGTGATCCTCTGTACCATGCTGATTGAATTTTACCTTTCTAGTCCGACTTGCATTTGCTGGTAGGATTATTTCGTCAATTGGCAGCAAAGTGATTTTCCATGTAGCTTAACACAACATAAGCAGGATCAGTATGGAATGTTATAAAAAAAAGGTTGGCAGGTGTATACAGTACACATTCCGTGGCAATGTTCAGCAGCAATTGTGCCCACAGTCCAGGGCGTATAGAGCCAGTCGACTCCTGTGTTGCAGGACACCGAAATAAACGCCTGTAGATAGTTTTCCTGTTATGTTTTCTTCCAAGTCTGGCTTGGAGACCGGTGTGTTAGAAGACAGGCATTATACTTACCTTTTGCCGACCCTCTAGCACCATGTGGCACTCATTTTGAGGCATGAGCAATTTCGTGTGTAAATTGCACTTTACTATGGGTGCATGATGTTTATCAGGTGTGTAATTAGCGTATTGGTCTTAATTTCGGACATCAGAATGGGTGATAATGCTCTAATTGTGTTTTGCCCATTCTGAAATGTGGAGACCTGGATTTTGTGCAGCTTGTTTGTACCAGGATTTATCTTCTTCGCACAAGGGAATGAGCCCCATAGTCTTATCTCATCCTCGTGGGCGTCCTCTTAGATAAAACTTCAGTATATGGTCATTCCTTTTAAATGTAGGTTACCAGTCTTAGTGTAAATACCTTCTGCATGTATTTTTTCTTATATGCGTTCCACAGTGCAATACACATTTTTAGATGCCGCCCCCTTTTGGCTTTCCCTTTGTGCTCTTACATAAAGCGTTGGAGTCTTTTTTTTTTTTTTTTGTTCTTTTTTTCCTGACACACATGCTGAAATGCACTAGTTTCCATGAGTTGTGACGTTTTGGGGTTAATAGCGGCGACATTGTAATAGCACCAGCTTTGTTGGTCAGTTATGAAATTGCAGCTTTGGTGAAGGTGGGTAACGGTTCCTGGCTTTGCCTGACTGGCAGAGCTGTGTTAAAGCCCCTCCAGCCTGTATCTAATACCCACGGAACGCAGGTGTCCGGGCTTCCCCCCCCCCCAATATTTTTAGAAGGAGGACACCGTTCCCCTTACCCGAGGCAGAGTGGGCTTAGAAATGCCACCACCTTGTGCCTCAGCAGTGCAGGTGGTTGCATTTCCAAACACTTTTTGCGTATCCTGCCCTTACGGAGTTTTTAAACTCTCCTTCCTGCTGACAGCATCATCTTTATTTGTCAAAGAGGCCCAGTAGGGTGTGATCCTTGAACCGCTTATCTGAGAAGTTACAGAGACCTTAACACCATTAACCCTTCTATCGCCTAATGAACTTGAAATGCGCAGCACCTTTGTGCGTTTAAGCTGGCACAGAATAAGAGCACAAAACAAAAATGCTTTAACACCCAGTTTTATTGATAAAACAATACACTGCGCACGTTTCGTTTATTCTCTAAACACAGTTTAAAGAGGTCATCCCAAGTTCCATACTTCTTTTTAAAAATAGTGCCCCTTTCAGTCATTTTTTTAGTTCAGTTGCACATTGCTATGTGGAAAAGCTACATCCGATTTATAAAAAAGTTAAAAACAAAAAACATCACATTCTGTGGCATTAAATAACCCTCTCTTTGGAAAATAGGTCCGTTCAATTGTAAATGAGAAATATTATAGGAGTATGAAATTATTTATTGTTTTATCACTTACGGTGACGTAATTTCGAATTAAAATGCTATTATTCCCCCACCCCCAACTATTTTTTCTTAGGACTTGTGTCCTGCTAATAAAACGTTTCTGCTTTAGGACAGTGGTTCCCAACCATTTGACTTCGGTGAACCCCCACTTTACCATTACCGGACCCCAGGGACCCCCACTGAATCATAATTGCAATCTGGGGACCCCTCACTGAGTCATTACTGAAAGCTGGGGACCTAATCTGTTAATATTATTTAATTTTCTAAGCAGTCGCGGACCCCTGAGGAGGCTTCGCGACCCCAATGGGTCTCTGGACCACTGGCTGGGAACCACTGCTTTAGGATATTCCACCATCGGGACATTCTAAAACAGGAAATCGCCATGGCAACCTGTAGCCCTCTCAAGCAGGGCACCCGGCGGTACCTACAAAGCAACACCATCCTTCACGCATCACTGTTAAGAGTGGTCCATAAATTAGACTATTTCCGCGGCCTTCAAGGGTCACTGAAACCGTCTCTTTAGTTTCGTATTAAAATCATTGAATGCCACACTTAGTGATACTCTAAAGTGTTTTTTTCGTTTTGTTTTTTAACCGAGAAGTCGGACTACTTTGCACTCTACACGCCCCTGGAGGGGAGTTATATAACGAAGCAAATGGAGCCCACTATATTGTGTCCGTTTAGAGACGAGTTTTTTCTTTTGCATACTTTTTGCACTTTTATACACAATGCGGATTGTTGGTGTGTAACAGCTTAAACAACAGCATTTAGATTAGGGCCATGTCCCTAGTGCATTCATTAATTCAGTGAGAGCATTGTGCTCACCATGTAGTGGATCACCGCTAGGTGCAGTTAGTCTTTAGCCATTATCTTATCTGCTCAGCAGAGTGAAATGTGCTAAAGATAAAACACGATCGTTTTCGGTGTAGCTTGAAAGCATAGCTCTCTGTTGCCTGTTGTTATCAGTTCGTTATACTATACGTACAGTGGGGCATTGGGCCAGCGCAGAGAAGTAGCGCTCATCTCTTGTATGCTGCTAGCTTGTTAGGTGTATCAGTCCTACGTTTATAGTGCACTCACTTGTGAAATTTAAATGGCCCACCAACCACTTTGCTCATAAACAACCGGGACACCATTGATTTGGGTTGACATGTAGCATTTTTATGTCACATGTGTTCAGCAAGAGAGAAAGGCATTACAATGACAGTACAGACTGCACATTTCCAACAGAGCTTACACCACAACAAACATTCTAACTGTGAATTGCACTCGTTTCCTATTTACATCCCTTTTTAATGATAGGCCGAACGATGAGTCCCAGACAACATCAAAGAAAGATACCCGCATGGCAACAGCAAAAATAAACAACTTCATGTTGTCTCCCAGGAATTGTGTACCACCTCCTCTCTTCCAGGACACCTTGTGACATCTCAGCCCACGCCGCAACACTGCAGGGATACGGTTACCCGAGGCAGAGCTAGAAAGTGCGGGGAGCACCGGCAGGCCGCCCCCCCCCCCCTTCGAACCAGCCTCATACCGTAGGTAAAGTCTCCTGATAAGAATTGGCGATGATCGTGCATGGGCATTTCACTGCATATTATAGCCAGAGCATTCTATAGGGTAGGATGGGAGGTGTTTCTTTGAACGGCGACACGCGCCTTCAGCCTTCCATGGTGTGGCAAATAGGTTGCCTCGAGGCCCGTCCCCCTGTTTATACTCCCTACTGCACTTCAACCTGGTAGCCGACCTATAACCTCTTACGGTCCTTCCGCCTGGCTAATCAGCCCCATGGATAGAGACTCTAGTCCTGCCCTGCACCTGGCCTTCAAAACGGGGCCCATCCCTCCTGGCTGGCCTCCACTGGGATTGCCTAATGCCGCCTTTCCGCGATTTTGCCCCACAGCCACTTTGCCCACCGACAACCAGGACGACATTGATTTGGGATGGGACATATCAATTTTTACTTTACTTATGTTCACAAGAGATAAAGGCATTACCATGACAATACAGCCTGCCTATTTCAAACAGTGGTTACAGCACAACTAACATTATAACTGAAAATTGCACACATTTCTTATTTACATCCCCTTTCAAGGGCAGGCCGGACGGTAGGTCCTAGCTAACATTTTTAAAAGATGCACGCATCACAACAGAAAAATTGACTTAGCAGCTTTATGTTTTTTCCCAGGGACCGCGGACCGCCATGTCCCTGCCAGGGCACATTGTGACAGCCCCCCCTCTCCTCCAGTACTGTTGGAAAACCCGAGGCAGAGCTGGAAGTGCGGGGATCACCGACTGGTCAGCCTGTGAATCGCAGTGACATTTCTCTGCATATTTTGCCGCAAGGGGCAGAAGTTATTTTCGAACGTGCTTTTCCCCTGCCACAAACACTCCTCTTATGCTGGCAACTGCCCCGACAAGTCTGCAAAATAAGCCAAGGCCTTCTTCTGGAAGATGCATGCCACGTATCACAAAGAAATGACAGTTGCTTGGGTTCAACAAGCCATGTCTGATGGTCTTAATGGATGCCATCTGCAAGACTGCTTGCAGTGACTGGTTGGACTTCTTCAGTGACTTGTTAGTGGGCCAGGCCTCTGCCCCACTGACCAATAGGCACGTGGGATGAGTTCAGACCATAACATCTCTACCCCTGGTATTAACAGGTGCATCGTCCCCTATACTCTTCCGTAACCACGTCTCCTAGGAGGGACCATGTAATTACCTCCATCATGGAGTGGCACAATGTCTGGCTGGGTAATGTGCCTATCTTTCACAGCGGCTACCAGGTGCTTCAACCTCCAAGTTGTCCATGCCCACACAATGATGTTCCATCCCTGAACTAGCTTCGATGTCATAGTCATGTCATAGTCATGCTGCCCTGCCGTCTGAGGAATCGCTGCACCAACACACATTCTCAGCACTTCCGGCTGAGCTGTCTTGAAAAATGAATAAGATGCGAAATTGGAATACTATGGATTTATGCCAAAGTTTAACATGAAAGGTTGTGATTCTGATTGTGTGCTGCATCTATGGCATCTATACTAAATGCGGCCTTATGTATCGCTCAAAACAGCTGGACCTCCATCTTCCTATGGCCTTGATAGCCTCTGGTGCCATTTCCATGCTTGCTGCTGCAGTTGTGGCACCAATCAAGAAAAAATATGACACAAGACCCAGTGGGGAAACGCCTAGCAAGTCTAATGCCCTCTGGCGTATGCACGTGAACTGTGCACTAGCTAAGGGTGCCCCACTGGCATGCATTGGCAAATTGGGATGACCACCATTCGGTCTGACCCTCAAAAACTCCCTAGCCAGCTTTACCGGACAGCAGTACAAACTTTGCGCCCAGGTACCTTTGCTTGCACTATACGTTTTGGACCTCCTGACTAGCAGGCCAATCCAGTGTAGGCTCAACACCATGTCTGCTGACGAGATACCTGCCTGTCTGTTTGCCTATGACCTTGCCATGAGCTCAGAAATCCTAAAAGCTCCAAAGAAGGCCAATGTATATGCTACACTGAACAGCAATGCCTTGAAAAGCGATGAGCAAACTTCTGACAACACCCCTAGTAGCATGGACATGCTTAGCAAGACAGTCAGCCTCCTGGTATCCACCTCCACTGGGACTATGCACTCTCACCATCTGAGATCCTTTCTGACCTTGAAATACTGCGTGGGGTCATTCACACCCTGCAAACCAGCAAAAGGCAATTGGAGTGGAACAGAATGGAGTGAGATAGATTGTTTTGTATTGGAATGGGGCAGATTGATTTGGATTAGAGTGGGGCAGATTGGAGTTGATTGGAGTGGGACGGGTGGGAGTGCGGTAGATCATGGTGTGGTGACTGGATTGATGTGGGGTGGATTAGAGTGGGTGAATTAGTGTGGGGCAGATTGTTTTGCATTGGAGTGGGGGAGATTGTTTTTGATTGGAGTGGGGCAGATTGTTTTGGATTGGAGTGGGGCAGGTTGTTTTGAATTGGAGTGGGGCAGGTTGTTTTGAATTGGAGTGGGGCAGGTTGTTTTGAATTGGAGTGGGGCAGGTTGTTTTGAATTGGAGTGGGGCAGGTTGTTTTGAATTGGAGTGGGGCAGGTTGTTTTGAATTGGAGTGGGGCAGGTTGTTTTGAATTGGAGTGGGGCAGGTTGTTTTGAATTGGAGTGGGGCAGATTGTTTTGAATTGGAGTGGGGCAGATTGTTTTGAATTGGAGTGGGGTAGATTGTTTTGGAATGGAGAGGAGTTGATTGCTTTGGACTGAAGTGTGGCTGATTGTTTTGGAATAAAGTAGGACAGACTGTTTTGAAATGGAGTAGGGCAGATTGTTTTGATTTGCAGTGGGACAGATTGGAGTTGGGCAGAATGCTTTGGATAGGAGTGCAGATGGGAGCGGGGCGAATTGGAGTGGGGCAGACTGGAGTGGGGGTAGATTGGAGTAGGGGCGGATTGGGGTGAGGTGGATTGGATTGCAGTGGGGCAGATTGTTTGAATTGGAATGGGGCAGGTTGTAGTGGGGCAGATTGTTTTAGATTTTAGTAGGGCAGATTGTTTTAGACTGTAGTGGGGCAGATTTTTTTGGAGTGGTGCAAATTGTTTTGGAATGGAGTGGACAGATTGTTTTGAATGGGAGTGGGGCAAATTGGATTGGAACAGATTGTTCTGGTTTATACTTGGATAGATTGGAGTGAGGCAAATTGTTTTGGATTGTAGTGGGACATATTGTTTTGGATTGGAGTGAGGCATATTGTTTTGGGTTGAAGTGGGGCAGACTGTTTTGGAATGGAATAGGCTGATTTTTTTGGGATTTGAGTGGGGCAGATTGTTTTTGTTTGGAGGGGTGCAGATTGGAGTGGGGTGGTTCGGAGTGGGGCAGATTGGAGTGAGGTGGATCGTGGTGAGGTGGTCTCGATTGTAGTGGAGGGGAGTAGATTGGAGTTGGTGGGACTGGAGTCTCGCAGAGAGTTTCAGATTGGTGTGGGGAATATTGTTTTGGATTGGAGTGGTGCACTTTGTTTTGGATTGAAGTCAGACAGACTGTTTTGGAATGGAGTAGGCAGATTGTTGTAGATTGGAGTGGGGCAGATTGGATTGGAGCAGATTGTTCCGGTTTATACTTGGACAGATTGGAATGAGGCAGATTGTTTTGGATTGTAGTGGGGCAGACTGGAGTTGGGCATAGTGTTTTGGATCGGAGTGGGGCATATTGTTTTGGATCAGAGTGGTGCATTTTGTTTTGGTTTGAAGTAAGGCAGACTGTTTTGGAATGGAGGAGGCAGATTGTTTTAGGTTGGGGTGGGACAGATTGTTTTGGATAGGAGAGGAGCTGATTGCTTTGGACTAAAGTAGGGGTTTTGAATGAAGTGGGGCAAACTCTTGGAATGGAGCAGGGCAGATTGTTTTGATTTGAAGTGGGACAAATTAGAGTGATGCAGATTGTTTTGGATAGGAGTGGGGCGGACGGGAGTGGGACGGACGGGAGTGGGGCAGACTTGAGTGGGGCAGATTGAAGTAGGGGCGGATTGGGGTTAGGTGAATTGGATTGGAGTGGGGCTGACTGGATTGGACTGGGAGAATTGAAGTGGGGCAGTCTGTCTTGGATTGGAGTGGGACAGTCTGTCTTGGATTGGAGTGGGGCAGTCTGTCTTGGATTGGAGTGGGGTGCAGACTGTTTTGGATTGGAGTGGGGTGCAGACTGTTTTGGATTGGAGTGGGGTGCAGACTGTTTTGGATTGGAGTGGGGTGCAGACTGTTTTGGATTGGAGTGGGGTGCAGACTGTTTTGGGGTGGATGGGGTGCAGAGTGGATTGGGGTGGATTGGAGTGAGGCAGATTAGATTAGAGTGGTTGGGAATGGAGTTAGGCAGATTAGATTAGAGTGGTTGGGATTGGAGTTAGGTAGATTGTTTCGGAATAGTGTGGGATGGATTGTTTTAGATTGGAGTGGGGCAGATTGTTGTGGACTGGATGAGGCATATTGTTTTGGATTGAAGGGGCACATTGGAGTGCGTGGGTAGGGAGTATTGGAGTGTTGTGGATTGGGATGGAGTGATTGAAGTGGGGCACATTTTTTTTTTTCGGTAGGAGTGGGACAGATTGTTTTGGATTGGAGTGGGGCAGATTGCTTTGGATTGGCGTGGGGCAGTTGGAATGCGACAGATTGTTTTAAACTGGAGTGGGCACTGATTATTTTGAACTGGAGTGAGGCAGATTGTTTTAGAATGGAGAAAGGAAGATTGTTTTGAATTGGAATGAGGCAGACTGTATTGGAATGGAGCAGGGCAGATTGTTTTGATTTGGAGTGGGGCAGATTGTTTTGGACAGGAGTGGGGCTGATTGGTGTGGGGCAGATTGGGGTGGACTGGATTGAAGAGGATTGGACTGGACTGGAGTGGGGTGGATTGGAGTGGATGAATTTAATTGGGGCAGATTGTTTTGGATTGGAGTTGGGCAGATTGTTTTGGATTGGAGAGGGGCAGGTTGGAATGGGGAAGATTGTTTTGAGGTGGAGTGGGGAAGCTTGTTTTGGATTGGAGTGGGGCAGGCTGTTTTGGATTGGAGTGAGGGAGATTGCTTTGGATTGGAGGGGAGATTGCTGTGGACTGGAGTGGGGCAGATTGTTTTGGATTGCTGTGTTGGAGTGAGGTAGATTTATTTTGGATTGAATGGGGCAGATTGGAGTGGGTGGGACGGGAGTATTGGAGTGTTGTGGATTGGGATGGAGTGAATTAAGGCGGGTACATTGGTTTGGGTAGGAGTGGGGCATCTGGTTGTGGATTGGAGTGGGGCATCTGGTTGTGGATTGGATTGGAGTGGGGCATCTGGTTGTGGATTGGAGTGGGGCATCTGGTTGTGGATTGGAGTGGGGCATCTGGTTTTGGAGTGAGCGGATTGGGGTGAGTTGGACTGGATTAGAGTGGGGTGGTTAGATTGGAGTGGGACGGACTGATTTGGATTTGGTGAACTGAAGTACCGAAGATTGCTTTCGATTGGAGTGGGGCAGATTATTTTGGATTGGATTGGGCAGTTTTTTTTTAAGAGTGGGTCAGATTTTATTTGGATTGGAGGGGGCAGGCTAGAGTGGGGCAGATTGTTATGGGGTGGAGAAGATTGGATTGGAGCGATTGTTCTAGTTTGTACTTGGACAAGTTGGAGTAAGGCAGATTGTCTTGGATTGGAGTGGGGCAGATTGTTTTGGATTGGAGTGGGGCAGATTGTTTTGGAATGGAGTAGGAAGACTGTTTAGAATTGGACTGGGACAGATTGTTTTGGATTGGAGTGGGGCGGATTGTTTTGGATTGGAGTGATGCAGATTGGAGTGGTACAAATTGGAGTGGGGCAGGTTGGTGTGAGTTCAACTGGATTTGAGTTGGGTGATTTGGATTGGAGTGGGGCTCATTGGAGAGGAGTGGGTAAATTGAAGTGGGGCAGATTGTTTTGGATTGGATTGGAGTGGGGTAGATTGTTTCAATTTGTACTGGGACAGGTCGGATTAGGGTGGATTGTTTTGGATTGTAGTGGGGCAGATTTTTTAGTTTGGAGTGGGGCATATTGTTTTGGATTGGAGTGAGGGAGATTGTTTTGGATTGGAGTGGGGGAGATTGTTGTGGACTGGAGTGGGGCAGATTGCTTTGGATTGCTGTTTTGGAGTGAGGCAGAATTTTTGGGTTGAAGGGGACAGATTGGAGTGGGTGGGATGGGAGTTTTGGAGTGTTGTGGATTGAGATGGAGTGAATGAAGGCAAGCAGATGGTTTTGGAGTGGAGCGGGGCAGATGGTTTTGGAGTGGAGCGGGGCAGATGGTTTTGGAGTGGAGCGGGGCAGGTGGTTTTGGAGTGGAGCGGGGCAGGTGGTTTTGGAGTGGAGCGGGGCAGGTGGTTTTGGAGTGGAGCGGGGCAGGTGGTTTTGGAGTGGAGCGGGGCAGGTGGTTTTGGAGTGGAGCGGGGCAGGTGGTTTTGGAGTGGAGCGGGGCAGGTGGTTTTGGAGTGGAGCGGGGCAGGTGGTTTTGGAGTGGAGCGGGGCAGGTGGTTTTGGAATGGAGCAGGGCAGGTGGTTTTGGAGTGGAGCGGGGCAGGTGGTTTTGGAGTGGAGCGGGGCAGGTGGTTTTGGAATGGAGCGGGGCAGGTGGTTTTGGAATGGAGCGGGCAGGTGGTTTTGGAGTGGGGCAGGTGGTTTTGGAGTGGAGTGGCGCAGGTGGTTTTGGAGTGGAGAGGGGAAGATGGTTTTGGAGTAGCGTGAAGCAGATTGGAGTGGGTGAATTGGGGATAGCTGGACTGGATTTGAGCGGGCGGTTGGATTGGAGTGGGACAGATTGAATTGGATATGGGAAATGGAAGTAAGGAAGATTGTTTTGGATTGGGGTGGAGCAGACTGAATTGGAGTGATTGTTTTAGTGTGTACTTGGACAGGTTGGAGTGAGGCAGATTGTTTTGGGTTGTGTGGGGCAGATTGTTTTGGACTGTAGTGGGGCAGATTATTTGGATTGTAGAGAGGCAGACTAGAGTGGGACATATTGTTTTGGATTGTAGTGGGGCAGATTATTTTGGATTGGAGTGGGGCGGATTGTTTTGGATTGGAGTGATGCAGATTGGAGTGGTACAAATTGGAGTGGGGCAGGTTGGTGTGAGTTCAACTGGATTTGAGTTGGGTGGTTTGGATTGGAGTGGGGCTCATTGGAGAGGAGTGGGTAAATTGAAGTGGGGCAGATTGTTTTGGATTGGAGTGGGGTAGATTGTTTCAATTTGTACTGGGACAGGTCGGATTAGGGCGGATTGTTTTGGATTGTAGTGGGGCCGATTTTTTAGTTTGGAGTAGGGCATATTGTTTTGGATTGGAGTGAGGGAGATTGTTTTGGATTGGAGTGGGGGAGATTGTTGTGGACTGGAGTGGGGCAGATTGCTTTGGATTGCTGTTTTGGAGTGAAGCAGAATTTTTGGGTTGAAGGGGACAGATTGGAGTGGGTGGGATGGGAGTTTTGGAGTGTTGTGGATTGAGATGGAGTGAATGAAGGCAAGCAGGTGGTTTTGGAGTGGAGCGGGGCAGGTGGTTTTGGAGTGGAGCGGGGCAGGTGGTTTTGGAGTGGAGCGGGGCAGGTGGTTTTGGAGTGGAGCGGGGCAGGTGGTTTTGGAGTGGAGCGGGGCAGGTGGTTTTGGAATGGAGCGGGGCAGGTGGTTTTGGAGTGGGGCAGGTGGTTTTGGAGTGGGGCAGGTGGTTTTGGAGTGGAGTGGGGCAGGTGGTTTTGGAGTGGAGTGGCGCAGGTGGTTTTGGAGTGGAGTGGGGCAGGTGGTTTTGGAGTGGAGTGGGGCAGATGGTTTTGGAGTGGAGTGGGGAAGATGGTTTTGGAGTAGCGTGAAGCAGATTGGAGTGGGTGAATTGGGGAGAGCTGGACTGGATTTGAGCGGGCGGTTGGATTGGAGTGGGACAGATTGAATTGGATATGGGAAATGGAAGTAAGGAAGATTGTTTTGGATTGGGGTGGAGCAGACTGAATTGGAGTGATTGTTTTAGTGTGTACTTGGACAGGTTGGAGTGAGGCAGATTGTTTTGGGTTGTGTGGGGCAGATTGTTTTGGACTGTAGTGGGGCAGATTATTTGGATTGTAGAGAGGCAGACTAGAGTGGGACATATTGTTTTGGATTGTAGTGGGGCAGATTATTTTGGATTGGAGTGTGGCAGATTGTTTTGGATTGGAGTGGGGCAGGTTGGCGTGAGTTTGACTGGACTTGAGTGGGGTGGTTTGGATTGGAGTGGGACTGATTGAATTGGATTTGGTGAATTGAAGTGGGGCAGATTGTTTTGGATTGGAGTGGGGCAGATTGTTTCGGTTTGTACTGGGCTAGGTTGGATTAGGGCAGATTGTTTTGAATTGAAGCGGGCAGATGGTTTTGGATTGAAGTGGGTCAGACTGTTTTGGAGTGGAGTAGGCAGATTGTTTTGGATTGGAGTGGGGCAGATTGCCTTGAAGTGGTCAGTTTGGAGTGGTACAGATTGTTTTAGATTGGAGTGGGCAGCCTGTTTCTGATTGGAGTGGGGCGAATTGGAGTGGGGTGGATCGTGATTAGGTGGACTGGATTGGAGTGTGGGGCAGATTGTTTCGGATTAGAGTGGGGCAGATTGTTTCGGATTAGAGTGGGGCGGATTGTTTCGGATTAGAGTGGGGCGGATTGTTTCGGATTAGAGTGGGGCGGATTGTTTCGGATTAGAGTGGGGCGGATTGTTTCGGATTAGAGTGGGGTGGATTGTTTCGGATTTAGAGTGGGGCGGATTGTTTCGGATTAGAGTGGGGCGGATTGTTTCGGATTAGAGTGGGGCGGATTGTTTCGGATTAGAGTGGGGCGGATTGTTTCGGATTAGAGTGGGGCGGATTGTTTCGGATTAGAGTGGGGCGGATTGTTTCGGATTAGAGTGGGGCGTATTGTTTCGGATTAGAGTGGGCGGATTGTTTCGGATTAGAGTGGGGCGGATTGTTTCGGATTAGAGTGGGGCGGATTGTTTCGGATTAGAGTGGGGCGGATTGTTTCGGATTAGAGTGGGGCGGATTGTTTCGGATTAGAGTGGGGCGGATTGTTTCGGATTAGAGTGGGGCGGATTGTTTCGGATTAGAGTGGGGCGGATTGTTTCGGATTAGAGTGGGGCGGATTGTTTCGGATTAGAGTGGGGCGGATTGTTTCGGATTAGAGTGGGGCGGATTGTTTCGGATTAGAGTGGGGCGGATTGTTTCGGATTAGAGTGGGGCGGATTGTTTCGGATTAGAGTGGGGCGGATTGTTTCGGATTAGAGTAGGCAGACTGTTTTGTATTTGAGTGGGAAAGATTGTTTTAGATCGGAGCGGGGCATATTGTTTTGAATCGGAGCGGGGCATATTGTTTTGGATTGGAGCGGGGCATATTGTTTTGGATTGGAGCGGGGCATATTGTTTTGGATTGGAGCGGGGCATATTGTTTTGGATTGGAGCGGGGCATATTGTTTTGGATTGGAGCGGGCATATTGTTTTGGATTGGAGCGGGGCATATTGTTTTGGATTGGAGCGGGGCATATTGTTTTGGATTGGAGCGGGGCAGCTTGTTTTGGATAGGAGCGGGGCAGCTTGTTTTGGATAGGAGCGGGGCAGCTTGTTTTGGATTGGAGCGGGGCAGACTGTTTTGGATTGGAGCGGGGCAGACCGTTTTGGATTGGAGCGGGGCAGACCGTTTTGGATTGGAGCGGGGCAGACCGTTTTGGATTGGAGCGGGGCAGACCGTTTTGGAGTGGAGCGGGGCAGACCGTTTTGGAGTGGAGCGGGGCAGACTGTTTTGGAGTGGAGCGGGGCAGACTGTTTTGGAGTGGAGCGGGGCAGACTGTTTTGGAGTGGAGCGGGGCAGACTGTTTTGGAGTGGAGCGGGGCAGACTGTTTTGGAGGGGAGCAGGGGAGACTGTTTTGGAGGGGAGCAGGGGAGACTGTTTTGGAGGGGAGCGGGGGAGACTGTTTTGGACTGGAGCGGGGGAGACTGTTTTGGGCTGGAGCGGGGTAGACTGTTTTGGAGTGGAGCGGGGCAGACTGTTTTGGAGTGGAGCGGGGCAGACTGTTTTGGAGTGGAGCGGGGCAGACTGTTTTGGAGGGGAGCGGGGCAGACTGTTTTGGAGGGGAGCGGGGGAGACTGTTTTGGACTGGAGCGGGGGAGACTGTTTTGGAGGGGAGCAGGGGAGACTGTTTTGGACTGGAGCGAGGGAGACTGTTTTGGACTGGAGCGGGGCAGACTGTTTTGGACTGGAGCGGGGCAGACTGTTTTAGACTGGAGCGGGCAGACTGTTTTGGCCTGGAGTGGGGTGCAGATTGGAGTGGACTGGGTCGTGATTAGGTGGATTGGAGAGGGGCAGATTGTTTTGGATTAGAGAGGGGCAGATTGTTTTGGATTAGAGAGGGGCAGACTGTTTTGTATTGGAGTGGGGCAGACTGTTTTGGATTGGAGTGGGGCAGACTGTTTTGGATTGGAGTGGGGCAGACTGTTTTGGATTGGAGTGGGGCAGACTGTTTTGGATTGGAGTGGGGCAGACTGTTTTGGATTGGAGTGGGGCAGACTGGAGTGGGCTGGATCGTGATTAGGTGGACTGGATTGGAGTGGGGCAGATTGGAATGGACTGGATCAAGATTAGGTGGATTGGAGTGGGGCGGATTGTTTTGGATTAGAGTGGGGCGGATTGTTTTGGATTAGAGTGGGGCGGATTGTTTTGGATTAGAGTGGGGCGGATTGTTTTGGATTAGAGTGGGGCGGATTGTTTTGGATTAGAGTGGGGCGGATTGTTTTGGATTAGAGTGGGGCGGATTGTTTTGGATTAGAGTGGGGCGGATTGTTTTGGATTAGAGTGGGGCGGATTGTTTTGGATTAGAGTGGGGCGGATTGTTTTAGATCAGAGTGGGCATGTTGTTTTGGACCCGAGCGGGGCAGGTTGTTTTGGACCGGAGCGGGACAGGTTTTTTTGGACGGGAGCGGGGCAGGTTGTTTTGGACGGGAGCGAGGCAGGTTGTTTTGGACCGGAGCGGGGCAGGTTGTTTTGGACCGGAGCGGGGCAGGTTGTTTTGGACCGGAGCGGGGCAGGTTGTTTTGGACCGGACCGGAGCGGGGCAGGTTGTTTTGGACCGGAGCGGGGCAGACTGTTTTGGACCGGAGCGGGGCAGACTGTTTTGGACCGGAGCGGGGCAGACTGTTTTGGACCGGAGCGGGGCAGACTGTTTTGGACCGGAGCGGGGCAGACTGTTTTGGACCGGAGCGGGGCAGACTGTTTTGGACCGGAGCGGGGCAGACTGTTTTGGACCGGAGCGGGGAAGATTGGAGTGGACTGGATCGTGATTAGGTGGACTGGATTGGAGTGAGGCAGATTGTTTCTGATTGGAGTGGGGCAGATTGGAGTGGACTGGATCGTGATTAGGTGGACTGGATTGGAGTGGGGCAGATTGTTTCTGATTGGAGTGGGGCAGATTGGAGTGGACTGGATCGTGATTAGGTGGACTGGATTGGAGTGGGGCGGATTGTTTTGGATTGTAGTGGGGCAGATTTTTTAGTTTGGAGTAGGGCATATTGTTTTGGATTGGAGTGAGGGAGATTGTTTTGGATTGGAGTGGGGGAGATTGTTGTGGACTGGAGTGGGGCAGATTGCTTTGGATTGCTGTTTTGGAGTGAGGCAGAATTTTTGGGTTGAAGGGGACAGATTGGAGTGGGTGGGATGGGAGTTTTGAAGTGTTGTGGATTGAGATGGAGTGAATGAAGGCAAGCAGGTGGTTTTGGAGTGGAGCGGGGCAGGTGGTTTTGGAGTGGAGCGGGGCAGGTGGTTTTGGAGTGGAGCGGGGCAGGTGGTTTTGGAGTGGAGCGGGACAGGTGGTTTTGGAATGGAGCGGGGCAGGTGGTTTTGGAATGGAGCGGGCAGGTGGTTTTGGAGTGGAGTGGCGCTGGTGGTTTTGGAGTGGAGAGGGGAAGATGGTTTTGGAGTAGCGTGAAGCAGATTGGAGTGGGTGAATTGGGGATAGCTGGACTGGATTTGAGCGGGCGGTTGGATTGGAGTGGGACAGATTGAATTGGATATGGGAAATGGAAGTAAGGAAGATTGTTTTGGATTGGGGTGGAGCAGACTGAATTGGAGTGATTGTTTTAGTGTGTACTTGGACAGGTTGGAGTGAGGCAGATTGTTTTGGGTTGTGTGGGGCAGATTGTTTTGGACTGTAGTGGGGCAGATTATTTGGATTGTAGAGAGGCAGACTAGAGTGGGACATATTGTTTTGGATTGTAGTGGGGCAGATTATTTTGGATTGGAGTGGGGCGGATTGTTTTGGATTGGAGTGATGCAGATTGGAGTGGTACAAATTGGAGTGGGGCAGGTTGGTGTGAGTTCAACTGGATTTGAGTTGGGTGGTTTGGATTGGAGTGGGGCTCATTGGAGAGGAGTTGGTAAATTGAAGTGGGGCAGATTGTTTTGGATTGGAGTGGGGTAGATTGTTTCAATTTGTACTGGGACAGGTCGGATTAGGGCGGATTGTTTTGGATTGTAGTGGGGCAGATTTTTTAGTTTGGAGTGGGGCATATTGTTTTGGATTGGAGTGGGGCATATTGTTTTGGATTGGAGTGGGGCATATTGTTTTGGATTGGAGTGAGGGAGATTGTTTTGGATTGGAGTGGGGGAGATTGTTGTGGACTGGAGTGGGGCAGATTTCTTTGGATTGCTGTTTTGGAGTGAGGCAGAATTTTTGGGTTGAAGGGGACAGATTGGAGTGGGTGGGATGGGAGTTTTGGAGTGTTGTGGATTGAGATGGAGTGAATGAAGGCAAGCAGGTGGTTTTGGAGTGGAGCGGGGCAGGTGGTTTTGGAGTGGAGCGGGGCAGGTGGTTTTGGAGTGGAGCGGGGCAGGTGGTTTTGGAGTGGAGCGGGGCAGGTGGTTTTGGAGTGGAGCGGGGCAGGTGGTTTTGGAGTGGAGCGGGGCAGGTGGTTTTGGAGTGGAGCGGGGCAGGTGGTTTTGGAGTGGAGCGGGGCAGGTGGTTTTGGAATGGAGCGGGGCAGGTGGTTTTGGAGTGGGGCAGGTGGTTTTGGAGTGGAGTGGCGCAGGTGGTTTTGGAGTGGAGTGGGGCAGGTGGTTTTGGAGTGGAGTGGGGCAGATGGTTTTGGAGTGGAGTGGGGAAGATGGTTTTGGAGTAGCGTGAAGCAGATTGGAGTGGGTGAATTGGGGAGAGCTGGACTGGATTTGAGCAGGCGGTTGGATTGGAGTGGGACAGATTGAATTGGATATGGGAAATGGAAGTAAGGAAGATTGTTTTGGATTGGGGTGGAGCAGACTGAATTGGAGTGATTGTTTTAGTGTGTACTTGGACAGGTTGGAGTGAGGCAGATTGTTTTGGGTTGTGTGGGGCAGATTGTTTTGGACTGTAGTGGGGCAGATTATTTGGATTGTAGAGAGGCAGACTAGAGTGGGACATATTGTTTTGGATTGTAGTGGGGCAGATTATTTTGGATTGGAGTGTGGCAGATTGTTTTGGATTGGAGTGGGGCAGGTTGGCGTGAGTTTGACTGGACTTGAGTGGGGTGGTTTGGATTGGAGTGGGACTGATTGAATTGGATTTGGTGAATTGAAGTGGGGCAGATTGTTTTGGATTGGAGTGGGGCAGATTGTTTCGGTTTGTACTGGGCTAGGTTGGATTAGGGCAGATTGTTTTGAATTGAAGCGGGGCAGATGGTTTTGGATTGAAGTGGGTCAGACTGTTTTGGAGTGGAGTAGGCAGATTGTTTTGGATTGGAGTGGGGCAGATTGCCCTGAAGTGGTCAGTTTGGAGTGGTACAGATTGTTTTAGATTGGAGTGGGCAGCCTGTTTCTGATTGGAGTGGGGCGAATTGGAGTGGGGTGGATCGTGATTAGGCGGACTGGATTGGAGTGTGGGGCAGATTGTTTTGGATTAGAGTGGGGCGGATTGTTTTGGATTAGAGTGGGGCGGATTGTTTTGGATTAGAGTGGGGCGGATTGTTTTGGATTAGAGTGGGGCGGATTGTTTTGGATTAGAGTGGGGCGGATTGTTTTGGATTAGAGTGGGGCGGATTGTTTTGGATTAGAGTGGGGCGGATTGTTTTGGATTAGAGTGGGGCGGATTGTTTCGGATTAGAGTGGGGCGGATTGTTTCGGATTAGAGTGGGGCGGATTGTTTCGGATTAGAGTGGGGCGGATTGTTTCGGATTAGAGTGGGGCGGATTGTTTCGGATTAGAGTGGGGCGGATTGTTTCGGATTAGAGTGGGGCGGATTGTTTCGGATTAGAGTGGGGCGGATTGTTTCGGATTAGAGTGGGGCGGATTGTTTCGGATTAGAGTGGGGCGGATTGTTTCGGATTAGAGTGGGGCGGATTGTTTCGGATTAGAGTGGGGCGGATTGTTTCGGATTAGAGTAGGCAGACTGTTTTGGATTTGAGTGGGAAAGATTGTTTTAGATCGGAGCGGGGCATATTGTTTTGGATCGGAGCGGGGCATATTGTTTTGGATCGGAGCGGGGCATATTGTTTTGGATCGGAGCGGGGCATATTGTTTTGGATCGGAGCGGGGCATATTGTTTTGGATCGGAGCGGGGCATATTGTTTTGGATCGGAGCGGGGCATATTGTTTTGGATCGGAGCGGGGCAGCTTGTTTTGGATAGGAGCGGGGCAGCTTGTTTTGGATAGGAGCGGGGCAGCTTGTTTTGGATTGGAGCGGGGCAGACTGTTTTGGATTGGAGCGGGGCAGACTGTTTTGGATTGGAGCGGGCAGACTGTTTTGGATTGGAGCGGGGCAGACTGTTTTGGATTGGAGCGGGGCAGACCGTTTTGGAGTGGAGCGGGGCAGACCGTTTTGGAGTGGAGCGGGGCAGACCGTTTTGGAGTGGAGCGGGGCAGACCGTTTTGGAGTGGAGCGGGGCAGACCGTTTTGGAGTGGAGCGGGGCAGACTGTTTTGGAGTGGAGCGGGGCAGACTGTTTTGGAGTGGAGCGGGGCAGACTGTTTTGGAGTGGAGCGGGGCAGACTGTTTTGGAGTGGAGCGGGGCAGACTGTTTTGGAGGGGAGCGGGGCAGACTGTTTTGGAGGGGAGCGGGGCAGACTGTTTTGGAGTGGAGCGGGGCAGACTGTTTTGGAGGGGAGCGGGGGAGACTGTTTTGGACTGGAGCGGGGGAGACTGTTTTGGAGGGGAGCAGGGGAGACTGTTTTGGACTGGAGCGGGGGAGACTGTTTTGGACTGGAGCGGGGAAGACTGTTTTGGACTGGAGCGGGGCAGACTGTTTTGGACTGGAGCGGGGCAGACTGTTTTGGACTGGAGCGGGGCAGACTGTTTTGGCCTGGAGTGGGGTGCAGATTGGAGTGGACTGGATCGTGATTAGGTGGATTGGAGAGGGGCAGATTGTTTTGGATTAGAGAGGGGCAGACTGTTTTGGATTGGATTGGGGCAGACTGTTTTGGTTTGGAGTGGGGCAGACTGTTTTGGATTGGAGTGGGGCAGACTCTTTTGGATTGGAGTGGGGCAGACTCTTTTGGTTTGGAGTGGGGCAGGAGTGGGGCAGACTGTTTTGGATTGGAGTGGGGCAGACTGGAGTGGGCTGGATCGTGATTAGGTGGACTGGATTGGAGTGGGGCAGATTGGAATGGACTGGATCAAGATTAGGTGGATTGGAGTGGGGCGGATTGTTTTGGATTAGAGTGGGGCGGATTGTTTTGGATTAGAGTGGGGCGGATTGTTTTGGATTAGAGTGGGGCGGATTGTTTTGGATTAGAGTGGGGCGGATTGTTTTGGATTAGAGTGGGGCGGATTGTTTTGCGTTAGAGTGGGGCGGATTGTTTTGGATTAGAGTGGGGCGGATTGTTTTAGATCAGAGTGGGCATGTTGTTTTGGACCCGAGCGGGGCAGGTTGTTTTGGACCGGAGCGGGACAGGTTTTTTTGGACGGGAGCGGGGCAGGTTGTTTTGGACGGGAGCGAGGCAGGTTGTTTTGGACCGGAGCGGGGCAGGTTGTTTTGGACCGGAGCGGGGCAGGTTGTTTTGGACCGGAGCGGGGCAGGTTGTTTTGGACCGGAGCGGGGCAGGTTGTTTTGGACCGGAGCGGGGCAGACTGTTTTGGACCGGAGCGGGGCAGACTGTTTTGGACCGGAGCGGGGCAGACTGTTTTGGACCGGAGCGGGGCAGACTGTTTTGGACCGGAGCGGGGCAGACTGTTTTGGCCTGGAGTGGGGTGCAGATTGGAGTGGACTGGATCGTGATTAGGTGGATTGGAGAGGGGCAGATTGTTTTGGATTAGAGAGGGGCAGACTGTTTTGGATTGGATTGGGGCAGACTGTTTTGGTTTGGAGTGGGGCAGACTGTTTTGGATTGGAGTGGGGCAGACTGTTTTGGATTGGAGTGGGGCAGACTGTTTTGGTTTGGAGTGGGGCAGGAGTGGGGCAGACTGTTTTGGATTGGAGTGGGGCAGACTGGAGTGGGCTGGATCGTGATTAGGTGGACTGGATTGGAGTGGGGCAGATTGGAATGGACTGGATCAAGATTAGGTGGATTGGAGTGGGGCGGATTGTTTTGGATTAGAGTGGGGCGGATTGTTTTGGATTAGAGTGGGGCGGATTGTTTTGGATTAGAGTGGGGCGGATTGTTTTGGATTAGAGTGGGGCGGATTGTTTTGGATTAGAGTGGGGCGGATTGTTTTGGATTAGAGTGGGGCGGATTGTTTTGGATTAGAGTGGGGCGGATTGTTTTGGATTAGAGTGGGGCGGATTGTTTTGGATTAGAGTGGGGCGGATTGTTTTAGATCAGAGTGGGCATGTTGTTTTGGACCCGAGCGGGGCAGGTTGTTTTGGACCGGAGCGGGACAGGTTGTTTTGGACGGGAGCGGGGCAGGTTGTTTTGGACGGGAGCGAGGCAGGTTGTTTTGGACCGGAGCGGGGCAGGTTGTTTTGGACCGGAGCGGGGCAGGTTGTTTTGGACCGGAGCGGGGCAGGTTGTTTTGGACCGGAGCGGGGCAGGTTGTTTTGGACCGGAGCGGGGCAGACTGTTTTGGACCGGAGCGGGGCAGACTGTTTTGGACCGGAGCGGGGCAGACTGTTTTGGACCGGAGCGGGGCAGACTGTTTTGGACCGGAGCGGGGCAGACTGTTTTGGACCGGAGCGGGGCAGACTGTTTTGGACCGGAGCGGGGAAGATTGGAGTGGACTGGATCGTGATTAGGTGGACTGGATTGGAGTGAGGCAGATTGTTTCTGATTGGAGTGGGGCAGATTGGAGTGGACTGGATCGTGATTAGGTGGACTGGATTGGAGTGGGGCAGATTGTTTCTGATTGGAGTGGGGCAGATTGGAGTGGACTGGATCGTGATTAGGTGGATTGGAGTGGGGTAGATTGTTTTAGATTAGAGTGGGGCAGATTGTTTTAGATTAGAGTGGGGCATATTGTTTTAGATTAGAGTGGGGCATATTGTTTTAGATTAGAGTGGGGCGGATTGTTTTGGATTAGAGTGGGGCGGATTGTTTTGGATTAGAGTGGGGCGGATTGTTTTGGATTAGAGTGGGGCGGATTGTTTTGGATTAGAGTGGGGCGGATTGTTTTGGATTAGAGTGGGGCGGATTGTTTTGGATTAGAGTGGGGCGGATTGTTTTGGATTAGAGTGGGAAAGATTGTTTTGGATTAGAGTGGAAAAGATTGTTTTGGATTAGAGTGGGAAAGATTGTTTTGGATTAGAGTGGGAAAGATTGTTTTGGATTAGAGTGGGAAAGATTGTTTTGGATTAGAGTGGGAAAGATTGTTTTAGATCGGAGCGGGCAGGTTGTTTTGGATCGGAGCGGGGCAGGTTGTTTTGGATCGGAGCGGGGCAGGTTGTTTTTGGATCGGAGCGGGGCAGGTTGTTTTTGGATCGGAGCGGGGCAGGTTGTTTTGGATCGGAGCGGGGCAGGTTGTTTTGGATCGGAGCGGGCAGGTTGTTTTGGACCGGAGCTGGGCAGGTTGTTTTGGACCGGAGCGGGGGAGAGTGTTTTGGACCGGAGCGGGGGAGAGTGTTTTGGACCGGAGCGGGGGAGAGTGTTTTGGACCGGAGCGGGGGAGAGTGTTTTGGACCGGAGCGGGGGAGAGTGTTTTGGACCGGAGCGGGGGAGAGTGTTTTGGACCGGAGCGGGGGAGAGTGTTTTGGACCGGAGCGGGGGAGAGTGTTTTGGACCGGAGCGGGGGAGAGTGTTTTGGACCGGAGCGGGGGAGAGTGTTTTGGACCGGAGCGGGGGAGAGTGTTTTGGACCGGAGCGGGCAGACTGTTTTGGACTGGAGCGGCGCAGACTGTTTTGGATTGGATCATGATTAGGTGGACTGGATTGGAGTGGGGCAGATTGTTTCTGATTGGAGTGGGGCAGATTGGAGTGGACTGGATCGTGATTAGGTGGATTAGAGTGGGGCAGATTGTTTTAGATTAGAGTGGGGCAGACCGTTTTGGATTGGAGTGGGGGGAGACCGTTTTGGATTGGAGTGCGGGCAGACCGTTTTGGATTGGAGTGCGGGCAGACCGTTTTGGATTGGAGTGGGGGCAGACCGTTTTGGATTGGAGTGGGGGCAGACCGTTTTGGATTGGAGTGGGGGCAGACCGTTTTGGATTGGAGCGTGGGCAGACCGTTTTGGATTGGAGCGGGGGCAGACCGTTTTGGACTGGAGCGGGGGCAGACCGTTTTGGACTGGAGCGGGGGCAGACCGTTTTGGACTGGAGCGGGGAGAGTGTTTTGGACTGGAGTGGGGCAGAATATTTGAATTGTAGTGGGGCAAACTGGAGAGAGGCATATTGTTTTTGACTGTAGTGGGGCATATTGTTTTGGACTTTAGTGGGGCACATTGTTTTGGACTTTAGTGGGGCACATTGTTTTGCATTGGTGTGTGGCAGATTGTTTTGGAATGGGGTAGGCAGACTGATTTGGAGTGGACTGGGGCAGATTGTTTTGGATTGGAATGGGGCAGATTGTTGTGGACTGAAGTGGTGCAGATTGCAGAGGGGTGAATTGGAGTGGGGCAGATTGGGGTGAATTGGACTCGGTATGAGTGGGGTGGATTGGAGTGGGGGAGGTTGAAGTGGCAGATTGTTTTGGGTTGGTTTAGGGGAGATTGTTTTGGATTGGGGTGGGGCAGATTGTTTTGGATTGGGGTGGGGCAGATTGTTTTGGAGTGGAGAGTGGCAGATTGTTGTGGACTGGAGTGGGGCAAATTGGAGTGGGGTAGATCGTTTTGTATTGGAGTGGGGCAGATTTGTTTTGTATTGGGGTGGGGCAGATTGGTTGAGATTGGGGTGAGGCAGATTGTTGTGGTCTAGGGTGGGGCAGATTGTTTTGGATTGCTGTCTTGGAGTGAGGCAGATTGTTTTGGATTGAAGGGGCAGATTGGAGTGTGGTGGTTTGGGATTGAGTGATTGAAGTGGGGCACATTGTTTTGGGTAGGAATAGGACAGATTGTTTTGGAATAGAGTGGGGTAGACTGGAGTTGGGCAGATTGCTTTGGATTGGAGTGGGGCAGGCAGAAGTGTGGCAGATTATTTTGGATTGGGGTGTGGCAGAGTTTTGTGGAAGAGAGTGGGGCAGATTTTTTTAGATTGCTGTATTGTGGTGGGGTAGGTTTTTTATATAGGAGCGGGGCAAATTGTTTTGGGCAGAGTGGAGTGGGGTGGGAGGGTTGGAGTGTGGTGGACTGGAGTAGATTGAGGTAAGTAGTTTGGATTGGAGTGGGACTGATTGGATTTGAGTAGGGTGAATTGGAGCATGATGTGTTAAAGTATAATTTCGAAAATTACACATAAGAAAGAAACAATGTTGCTTTGCAATATTCAGAACAAGATATGACTTGTCTTTCGAGAACAGCGCTCACAAGCAACAACAAAACAAGAATGCAAAGTGAAATAAGAAGACTTGGCAAAATGAAAAAAGTTAACTAGAGAAAATAGAACTTTTCAGTTTTGTTTGTCATGCTGTCCATGTTTTTGCTAGTCACCCACCTTTAGTTTGCAGGGCACTAGAAGTTAAAAGAAGGAAATAGTACTTCAGTTACATTGGAAGCAGCGGACGGGCAATGATTAAATTAAATCAATCAGTGCTTGGTCCCTGTTCCACTGATGGGAATGGAAATGATGATATGGCTTTTGGTGACAAATTACAAGGCTGTAAAGCAGAGTCCCATGCTAGCCAATAAATGGTAAGCCATGGGTGTGCTTGAAACCTTTTTCTAACCACAATGGCATCTCGCTAGCGATATGCATGCACTAATACGGACAATATTATATAAAGTCCTGCTCGAGTGTCCTCTCATGGCTTTTACAAAGAGAAATATCCTGGCCTTCCTTTTATTTGCTTACCTCCACCGCAGGCCGGACTCTGCTGCAGCAGCGCCTCTGGAGTCCTACCACCGCGTGAGTCCAGAGCGCTGTGTCACCGACACTCGTGGCACCGGACTCCAACTCTGTTGTAGCACCTGTGGCCCTGTGGTGTGATCGCGACACTGCAAAGTCAGTGCCATGCATCTTGACCTGCTGGATTCATCGACCCTGTCTTGTCGTAAAGAACTGACGCCTCACCACCTCCCCTGTAACTGTAAGGATCCTATGCCTCACCTTTCCTGCCTAGCAGTAAGGAACCAACATCTCACCTCCCTGGTTGCAGTAAGGTACTGACACCGCACAGGCTCCAGCGAAGTGTCACCTCCCCAACTCCGTGCAATGCCTTTGTTTCCTCTTTGTTTTTCAAGGTACTATACACGGAGTCCATGCAACTCCGTGACCGGCCCACACTTCCTTGGGAGTGGTGTCGGACTCTTTGAAGCAAATTTGTCATGATGTCGTGATAGCCCCAGTTGTGTTTCTTAGTGCTATGCTACATTTAATCTTTAAAAATATATATCCTTACATTTGAATGTTGGCTTTGTGTCATTTTGGTCTTGTTTTATTCAGATAAATATTATCTATTCTTCTAAAGTAGTGTGGAGTACTTTTAGTGGTGTTGTCACTGTGTTACAGTATGAGTTATTGCAGAAATACTTTACACCAGTGGTTACCAACCTGTGGTCAGTGGACCCCTGTGACACATTTCCAGGGGTCAGCAGGCCTTTGCCTAGAGGAAGCGCTTCTCCAGCTGGGGCCTCTGACAAACATGTGCATGTTTTTGTATTTATTTATTACTTCCTTTGAGCAGCATTTTTAACAGCACTGCAAAGTTCCTTGTACATCCACCAGCTCGCAGGTAAAAATAAAAGCGTCAAGATAATTCTAGTGATTAATGTACCTGCTGGAGAGGGATGGGAGTGGCAGAATTCACTCAAAGGTAGTGCAGATGGTTAATATGCCTTCTGTAAGGAATGTGTATCATGTAAAGGACAGGATTTCATGTGCATGGCACAGTGGGTTACTGCTTTTGTTACAGATATTCTTTTGTTTCTCTGCAGCTAATCAGGTACAATTGTAATCTAGCACAGTGAGCTATGAACTGCCATTAAAGAGCTGCATGCAAACTGCACAGCACAAATTGGAAAGTTGTTTTTTCCCCAGTTTTTCATTTTCCTTATGCCGCTAAAAACGTTTTGCTTGCATAGAAATGCATACTTATTATTAAAGTCAACACTTACCACTGTGTTATATTCTGAATGCTTCTCCAGACAAAGCACTCTTGGAAAATGCCTACCAGTGTGGGTGACATGTGAATCCCACATCTTGTAGTCCCAAAGTGCCTCAAGTCCCTACAATGGTTTGAGAGGTGCTATAAAACAAATAAATTGCATGTGACAGAGAGACTATTAAGAGATGAGAGGCTTTTATGGTTCGATTTCCTTTCCCCACCAAACATTTATTTGAAAAAGCTTTCTCGGATCTTATGCACCTAAAAAATAAAAACAGAAATCGCTTGGGAAATGTACAATCTGATGTGAGGATTCAACTTTTCTAAATAAACCAAACACTGAAAAGTAAGTTGTGAGATGCAGCAATAACCTTCCCATTAAAAGTTTTTAATTTTTGGAGATTTTTTCAATATGAAATAATTATATCTTTAGTAATTTTAGTATTTGTTTAGTGTGTACTAGTTTGTATATTTTTTTTTAATTACTATTTTAATGTTTAAAATTGTAACCGTACAAATGGCTTTGGGGTCCCCAGCTTCCAGTAATGATTCAGTTGGGGTCCTCAGGAGTCAGAAGGCTGGGAACCACTGCTTTACACATTGCCTTCTAAGTTAAGCCTTCCTTCTAGGTGCCACGCTACCTAGGGGGTGATCAGGGGTTATCTTAGCTGTGTGACTCCCATAACCTGACTAGAGTGAGGATACCTACTTAGAAATGGGGTCTCTAGTTGGTAATGGTTTGCCCCTTGTCCAACAGTCATCAAACATTTCAACTCCTAGATCTCTGAGGAGGTCTGCTGTTCTTATGAAGCAAGGAGCCCCTGCTGCTGTCCGTAAGGCCATGTTCTGTAGTGTCTGCAGACGTTGCAATACTTTGGCTGACAACTGCTCCACTCCAGTGAAGCATATGTCATTGTAGGTTGAATAATTACTTTGATTGTATGCACCTTGCTTCACATAGGCATAGGCTTGGTCCTCAGAAGCGTGTATAATGCAGCCACTTTGGTTGATGCTTTCTATCAAGTCTTCTCAATGTGGTTTCTCCAGCTGAGTTTCCATTCAAATGTCACCTCTAGGTAGGAGCTGCTGTTTGTCTAATTTATCTCCTCTCCATTGAGGTGGATCTGTGGATGCTTTTGATCTGCTTTCTGGTGAATAATGTTGCTGTGGTTTTGCTTGTGTTAAGGGCTACCTGCCAGTCTCTGTACCATCCACAGATTCTGCTGAGCAGTGTTTCTAGGTTACTAGCCACTTTGTTTTTGCTGAAAGAGTGGGAGATGACTGCAACACCATTGGTGGAAAGAGCAAACTCTGTTTTCTTTAAGTCCCTGGGAATATCATTTGTAAATAGGTTAAAGAGAAACAGTCCAAGAATTGATCCAGATGAACGAGAAATAGTCCGAGAATTGATCCCAGAGCCACTCCAGCAAGAATGGGACGTACTGTTGAGCATTACTCTCGTACCACCATGTGAAAAGTGCATTCTGCCTGGTAGCTAGTCATCGGGTTTACCAGATAGTTTTGAAACTTGAGCCTAATAAGCTTGTAGTTCAATCCTCTGTGCCAAACTCGGTGAAATGCTTTGGCTACATCCAGGAAGATTATTCCAGTTGATGTTAAATCTGTGGCTAATAATATCCGCAACTCTGAATAGTTGATGATTTGTTGAGTGTGTTTTCCGGAACCCAAACTGTTCTTTGGTGAGAAGGTTTTTCCTTGATGCAAAGTCAGTGAGGAGGTTGTCTTGTGGCCCGAGTCTCTCTTTATACCTGCAGCCCCCCAGCCAAGTCCCAGACCTAAGGCTTCATTCGGCCTTTCTGTCTGATGAATTATCCACATTGATAGGGACCCTACCCCTGCACCTGGCTGTAAAATTAGGTCCGTCTCGCCTGCCCTCCACTAGGATCGCCTAATGGCACCCTTCCGCAACTTTGTGGTGGGTGGACTTGTTCTCAGTAAGTGCTTCCATTAGAATTAGTGAGATACTCTAGTACGTCTGAAACTTGCACTCCATTATCACAGTGTTTGTACCATTCAGTTCTTTATCTTTTGCATGTGCCTATACTGAAAGCAATCCCCTTTTGCTACCCTTTCCCCAGAATTTTACAGTTCCAAACATTTAGAGTCCTAAACAGCATTTGTTCATGGAACACAATCTAACAGCCTTTGTGAATGGCTTTGCTTACTTGCTTTAGCATATTAAAGCAACTTCTATTGGTTTTGTCAGTGGTTGTTATGAATCGGATCAGGATGCTAACCTCTACCATCTATAGCCATGATATTGAGAAGAAGTAATTAAAACAAGCATTGGAATGCAAAAAGCCTTAGTTTAAAGGAATTTTGCAGTGAGAACATTATGAGACATATTGCTGCTCTTGTGTCCCTAGAATTATCAACTCCTTCTTCATAGCCTGGCATGATGTTACAGTAGTGCAGCACAGTTCTCCTAGATACATTCCATATATCCATATGCATATCCATATACAGTCACCTTCAGCACATGCACATGTAACATCTGCCCAGAGTCTCATGCACCGGTTCAATGTCACGTACGGTGTTAACGGTAGAAAGGTGTTATTTATATAAAAAAAACAGTAATAAAAAAACAGGGGTTGGCACACCTGCACGATCAAATACAGGAACATAAAATGCTCCCTGCACCCACAACAAGTGACCAGAGGACTGAATATCGGATGTAATTCTTTACTGTGAGCCTCGAGGATCACACTCCACTCTGCATATTGAGCTGCAGCACCAGGGTTGAGTACCGGATGTCCAGTTCCTACTTGGGCCCACGTGGGATAGGCTGCTGAACTCATCCCAAATGGCCCTAAAGGAGCCAGAGTGGTGCCTGTGCGGGACCCACAGCAGCGCCAGGTGAATCATGAGAGATTGGGTGAGAGGGAGCCCTATCCCAACTAAACATTGCAGCAATCCACTTTTCAGCTGGTCAGAGACGTGGCCTTGCCCAGAAGCGGGCGGAGGTGTCTGGATGGCTCAGTGAGTGGGGAGAACTACATTGCCCTGTTTGGGGGAATTTGGCTGCAGGCAAACTACCGGCACCCAGTGGGGCCGTTCTTGTTCAAACTGCTTCATAAGCGCAGGCGGCTTCACACAGCGCGGGTTCATTTGCAGGCAGTTTCCCTGCCTGCATTTTCTTTCCCTGCATTCTGGTGGCCCTGACTGGGGTAGGACTATGTCCCCCAGCTTTCCCTGCATCCAGGAGGGGCCGGACTTGTTCAAACATGCTCATAAGCTCCTGCGGCTTCCTGGGCCTCGGAAAACCTTGCCCAACTTCTCCCATCCTTGCTCGGAAGGGGCTAGGCTGGTCCACCCCCAATGAATGTTGATGTAAATGGTGCTGGTGAGTCTCTTGGCAAGTTTGTTTAGTTATCCTGGCTTCAGTTACCTGTGCTTCTTCAGTTGGGACACTGAGCAAAAGAAAGTTGATTGCGGACAAAGATAGTGCCAGTACAAAGCCTCAATCAGCCACTACTCTTGACTCACTTTTAGCTTGCGCAGTAGGTGTAATCTGCAAGGAAATAGACCTGGCAGAGAGGCTCTTGTCCCCAGACCTTGGAGATGGGCTAAGCAATCCTTCATTGAGTCCGAAGCCCCACACCCTGATGTTCCTGATGTGCACTCTTTTAACTGCAACAGCTCGGTTCCTGTTGTAGAACTAGACCAAGTCCCTTGTTGTCTTCAAGCAGCTTGCCAAGCAACACTGTCCATATGAACAATAGTCTTTGCAGTCCCTCAGCTAGAAAGAAGAGGAAAAAGAAACAAGGGACCGTCCATGGGCCAGCTTTGAGATATAGGTCTGCAATTCATTTTACTGACAATGCTTGTAATTTGGCAGGATCTTTTTCACTGCTTCCAGAGTTGACATCTTCCACTGCAATCCAGGAAAATAGTCAGACACTGAATTTTGATTGGGAATGCGGTGGGGAGGATACACTCCTTAGATCCAAGATAGAGGATTCTATCATCCTAATTCAGTGACCTTCTGGCACAACCATTACCTGCCCAGCCCCCGGCTCAGCCTCCTGTTACTAACTGGGTCAGTCCTAACAACATAAGTTGTACCACTGACCCTAGGTCTTTACCGCCTAATTGCATTTCCTCCTCTATTAACAGCCAGACCCCTCCTCACTGCGGGTAGGAAATTCAAAAACTTTGAGAAGTGGGTTAGGTGGAAAAGGTCAGCAAGGACAAGGAGGGCCTACTACCCCTGTATCTTTTGTGCGCCTAGAGAGACCATTTTACAGCAACCTCTCTGCCGTATTCATTCCTGTTTGAATCGTCCCCCCGATTGCTGCCCTTATGTGGCGATCTTCATTGGAGTGCCGCCTCTTTCTTTCATGGGGGAGGAATCGTCTCTACAGCTCAAAAATAAAGCAAGCCACTGGCTGACCTGGTGCACTGACTTTTCCAATTCTGAGTATAGTGTTTTAATTGTGAGGAGGGTTGGATGGATTGGTCCTTCAACAGAGCATGTAGAAGGGGACTGTGTTGTCATAAACTGCAAACATCAGGGTTTGGCCCAACACCTAATCCAATCTGTACCTAGGGTCAGTAAGTTGAGAATAGCTGTCAACATTGTTCCCCTAGGCTTCTTCTATAAACTCTTCCAACCAGACAGCTGGGTGGAAGTGGGTTTTTCTCAGCTCGGTACGGTGTACTTGGGGATTTTTCTGTCTGCACTTCAAATAGAGCTTGGACAGCAACGATTGATGCTCTCTTTCCCTGAAAGACAACAGGACCTCGGCCACTAAAGGGGCTATGGAAGTGGGTTCATGTTCTAACTCTCCACGATTCTCCGTAGTTGATGGTCCCCCGTCTCTTGGTGTGGTGCTCACAGCCCAACATCTACTGGTGAGCCCACAACCCCTGTGTCTATTCATACAAACTTTTTTTTCCGGAAATCTTTCTGGCTTTAAGAATAAACTTAACATTTGCCTGTTAAAGCAGGCTTAAGCAATGTTCCTACAGTTCCACTCTAATTGTTAGCTTTGACCGGCCTGCAGCTTCATAAGGGAAAGGCTGGCCTTCAGGGAGTCTTGCAATCTGGATTAAAATTACCTTGTTATGTACAACCAAAGCTATTGACCTTTCCTCACCTGATGTCTTGTGTGTCACTCTGCAGTTCCCCTCTGGTGATTCTTATTGGTTATTTAATGTTTACTGTACATATTGGGGTTAGAAGAGTGATCTACTCATTACTCACTCGATTAATGCCTACCTGATGTCTCTCCCTGCTGGCTACTTTAAAATTGTGGTGCGTGATTTCAGTTGAAATTTTGAGCCCCTTGCCATTTCCTTTGACACCTTGAGTGGTGAGGAGGGTGAAGCATGGGCAGTTCTTGTGCTTTCTTTACTGCCCATTAAGTAGTGGTCAGCTGCTGCCCCACAGTAAAACGCCTTTACTTTGAATAATGGCCTGCAAGTTTGTAATGGGAGAGCGTTATCTGATAAGGAGGGAAGACACACTTTTAATCGTCAGGGCAGTACTAGTATTCTAGATTATATCTTGCTGGATCTTGCTGGATTCAGACTTTAGCCTTTATTGATTGACATGCTGTTGAGACCCAAACAGTTAGCCACCAAATTTACTTTAATTTCACCATGAGACTGCTGGCTTCTACTATCTCAAGTTTCCCTACTGAACCGTTTGATAGAAGGCTCACACCCATCCGCAATTGTTGTAGGCTAAAATGGAGCTTTGTTGTTGACTCCCCATCAATTTGGAATCAGATTTACAAGGTTGTCGTTTCTGGCCTTGAGGCTGTGCAGACTGTAGGAGCAAACCTTCTAGACTGTGACTCCCTGGCAAAAATTAATTTCATCCACAATTCTGTGTTTTCTTCCCTTAGGAACCTGTTCCTGGCTGAGTCTAGGTCCCTCCCTAAGAGGGCAAAGTGGCATCTTAGTACAGTAAATAATGTAGAACTGCAAGGCATACCCTTACTCATGCAATTAAAGATGTGAACAGGACCCTAATTCAAGAAGCCAGGTCTTATTTAAAGCTTCTGTATTAAGTGCAAAAAGAGTTTAGGAATCGGCTAAATGGGAGGCCATGTTATCAGCCATCATAGGCGAAAATCATTGCTCCTTTTGGCATATTTTGACTAATAGGGGTCGCATGCTGCTACTCCAATGGATAGCAATATCTCTGCACCTGCTTGGGTCAATCACTTTTCTAAGCTGTGCACGCATGATGCGGGCATGGCCCACTCTGAGTGTGAAACAGTTGGGAAACCTGGTTCTGGAAGGGATAGCTGTACAACTGATGCCTATCCAGATGTTGTGGTTGTGGTTTGCATCAAATGTGTGAGATGAGTTATCGGTCCCTACTGGGTGCTGTTCTACAGCCGGTACCCCCTCGGAAGGCTATATGCCCAGGCAGGATGAGGACCATTTCCTTAAGTGAAATTAGTAAAGCTGTTGATTGGATTACCCTAATAAAGTCCCTGGCCTGAATAAGGTTACAGGCGACTCTTTTAAGACGGACAAGGGCTTCTGGTGGCCCTATTTTGCCTTGTATTTTAATGCCTTACTGTGTGGGTCCTCCAAGCCCCCGTCATGGGCGGGGGCAGAGATAATCCTGATTTTCAAAAAGGGCTTAAGGTCCCCTCCCTCCAACTGCCAGTCCATCAGCCTGATTGACAACTCCCAGAAACATTTTAGTCAGATTATGTTGGATAGATTGCAAGAATGGATGGAAGGTGTAGGTCTGTTGACTTCCTTGCAAGCCAGATTCAGTGACAGGACCAGTACAATTGATTAGGTGTTTTACCTTCAAACAATTTTCTGGAAATATGTTACTCTTGGGGGAGGATGCCTATAAGTAGATTTTGTGGACCTTCAGTCTGCTTTTGACCTCATACCAGGGGAGACCCTGTGGAAGGTCATGGCAAACGTGGATGTACCTAAATACCTTGGTGATGTTATCATTAGGCTTTACTCTAATAATTCTGCTTAGGTCAGATGTGGTCCCCAGGGTAAATTGACAGCCCCCACTAAGTCACTTGGGGTGAAAGGCAAGGGTGTCTGCTAGTCCCGCCCTTTTTCTTTTATTATATTAATGATCTGGGGCCCAGCTTGGGTTGTGCAGTAATGATGCTCTGAGTGTCACTAACAGGAAGGCTCCGGTGTTCCTCTTAGCAGACAACACCCTATTAGTCACGAAATCCCCAGGGATCCAAAAGCTTCTAAACCAGTTTGGCATCTTCTGCAAGCAGAGCCGATCCCACCTGTTTCTTAATGGTGTCCCATAGGGGAGACTTCACATGTTTGATTATTTAGGGGTCACTCTTATAGAGCAGTTTAACTCGACTGTACAGTTAGTCTGTCCCCAAGTTATAGAATCTGTCGACCACGTTGTAAATTTCTGTCCATTCTATCACGGGCACAGGAGGAAGTGGATTATGTTGCAATTTGGGGACTAGGGATTACAGATCGAGAATTAGGGTTATGAGGACCAATTACAATTGTATTTGATGTCTCCAGGTTTCTTGCTAAACAAGTGAAGGACCAAACTACAAAAATCTAGCCCCCTGAAGGATGCTGGCACAAGACAGTTTTTGTCTCTAGAACTAGGAATTTAATGTAATTGTTTACTTATCCAGCCTTTTAACGTAAATGACTGAATCTATTTTTTTTATGCTGGTATCAAAGGAATTTTCTATAAATTCATTTATGCACTTTTCACTTTTCCAGCTGCTCTAGGTACATGACTGAATGTATTTTCTTATGGTGCTACTGAATACAGTTTATATAAATTTATTTATTCTGTTCAACTGTTTTTTAACTGGCTTTATTGTATTTGATATATTTTTAATATGCTTTTATGGCAGTTATGCCAATTAAAGCTTTATGAAGATAATTATCGGATGCTTAGTTTGCTCTTGTGGACCTATGCTGGACACCCTTAATATATTTTTCAGTTTTCCCAATGCTGCACCTCAGGCGATGAAAGGTGGAACAATTTGCTCAATATCACAAGATGAGTGTGCTCGTGGAACCAAGACTGGAGATCAGATCATCTGAAGTTGATTTCCAAAGTGATGGTGCAATCTTTTGCGTGGGGTGGCGGGGAGTTTAACATAGTGCAAACCTGGCCCACAGTTACACGAATTTTTCACAATAGACACAGACTAAGTTACCGTGGGTAATCGGCAGAAGCCACAATTTGTTTTGTCAGTTTAACATCCCGTACGCCCTGCCCACTGAGGTGCATATGTAAATCTTTTGATAATACTGACATTGAATGCTGAAAATGGCAAACAATTATTACTTTTAACCTACCTCATAGAAACACACAGGAAAGCAAAGGAATTGAAATTGCAAGAAAAAAGCTGAAATGTAATAAGAAAAAGTTAAGAAGTGTTAAATACCTTGCTGCCATTTAAAAAGCTAATACAAAATTAACGAATGTATCTGCAAGTTTGGCTTAACCTCTGGTTTGTGATTGTGCGCGTTCAGTGCTTAAAACAGAATAACATCCTTTGTCTAGTTCGCTGAACAAACCTTCATTACAGTTGTTTTTGTCTAGAGAGACTTCTAAATTGTATTGGTTTTCGCGTCAACACAGAAATCAACAAATGAAAATTGTGGAGGGGATGGAGGAAAGCTCTTCCACAAATGCCCATTTAGGTGTTTTTATCCTTGTCTTGTTTCTGCTGCACAATGAGGGGGACATCTAACTGACACATTCGGCAGCTTGCTGTTGCCTCTTCTTATCAAGTTATAAAAGAACATGTGTGCATTTTGTGACTATCTAAGACACTCCAACACCATTAGAGAGGTGCGTGCCCCTGAAAGTTCATTCCATTGTAAGCCTGGTACTTTATGCATGTTGTTGAGCCTTATCCAGGGAACCTTACTGCTGCTTGCTCCGGCAGCTGGATAAACAATCAGAATATACTATTCATGACTGAGTGGAGGGTAGGTACTTTTTTGTGGAAGCACACAACTTCTGCGCAGTCAAAACATGAACTCCAATCTCCCAATATGTGGGCGGAGACAAAGCCCCTCTTTGTGATTCTTTCTCACATAGTTATCTGGCAACAGCTGCACTGTCAAGGCAGACCAAAAAATAAACATCAAGCATCTCAATCAGCTGATTGGCTTGTTGACTCGATTATGTTAAGGCTAGTTATTTTTCCTATAGCCTTGTTTGTGAATATATTTATTTCAAATGTTTTTGTACCCTCACGTCCTTTCTGAAGTACTGAAGTGTGACTTATAATTTGAACATTGACTTGATAGCTAAAGCAAGATAAGAGGTTTTGTGACTGCTGTACGCTTTTGCCCCCTTTTAGGGAAAAGAAAGAAAAAAAGAAAAAGAAAGAAAAAACTCCTGCGATTGGTCCTCTCCAAATTGTAAGTCATGTATCATGGCACTTTATTTCTTCAGTTACCCTATGTGGAACTTTCTAACAAAGTTGTAATGTTACACTGCACATTTATGTACACATTTCAAATGTAAGAGTTCCCTATAATTTAGAAATGTAGTAAAAATATCAAACAATAATATTATGACCTATATATTCCACAAACATACATGAAATCATCAATAACAATAAAGAAGCATTCAGTAGGGCTCCCCTTTGAAAGGTGTTAGCTGGCCTTTTTGCCAAAGATGAACAGCATCAGCAAAGAAAAAAAAAATGGCTGGCACCAGTGTGATGCTATATGCACGCCTGTGTCCACTATACAAGCACAGCCTGGGCAACTATCAATATCTGGATTATTTTGTACTTTTGTACTTTTTTTTAACTTACTGTTCCAAAATGATGGATGCATATCTTCGAGTGATACGTATAATAAGTACACGAAATTGAAGGCGTACCGTGGTAGCAAATCATATCTCCTGGGCCCTAAAAAAACAGCAATAGGCAAGCGTGGTGACAGGCAAGCACCTCAATGCTGCTGAGCAGCAGGGAACAAAAATGGAGCATGGAGGGTGCCAAGCTACCCAACGCCAAGCAGGAAGGAGTGGTAGAAAAGCAGAGGAACTGGGAAGTAAGAACATCTAAAATAAATATTTAGTTAAAGCAGAGCAACATGGTATTTGGGGCAAGCAACAGATGAGTGGAGGAGGTGAGAGCAACCCAGAAAACATAGAGGCGGAACCCTAGGGAGGAAGCAAGAAACACACATACTCCCTTGGAATGATGAAAGTAAAAGAAAAAAGTAGTTTGCTGAATGTAGGCAGTGGAAGGAGAAACTCATTCCCCAAAGAATATGATGGAGTTAAATGATTCTTATGTATGTAGTTTAAGACAAAGCTGCAGATTCAAGATTTTTTGGAAGAGAATCCTAGCCAACATTTGTGGCATGTTTTATCCCAGTGTGCTCTTTCCGGATTGAATTGTATTTATTTTATCAAGCTCATCAGTATTAGGGAGCTCAATATATCAAATGTCTTATTGATATTGGGACCAGAGAATTACCTAAGGGTACCCTCCAAAGGAGCTTTATTTCCTGGGTGCCTGGTAAGTTTAAAAAGAAAGTGTTTGATGTGATAGGAACTACAATTGTTACTGCATCGAACAGTCAACATGTTTAAACCATGTAAATGTGACCCAGAGGCTCTGACTTTCATCAGGGCTTATTGGTCACTGATCCAATGCTGTGCAGGCAAAATGCATCAATATATAGAAGTATTCTCAGTAACTGTGTCCTAGGTTATTTCTCTAGATGTTTACATTTTTCACCTCATTTGATGCACAGAAGGTTGCTAGATGTGCAGGATGCTAATTACTCTTTTAAAATGTGTGACTACAGGGATTACCCCATCAAAAACTATAACAAATTCTCCCATCCCAATATTAATACGCTCCAAGTTATATAAGAGCTCTTAAATCCTGCCGAGCCCAGATAGATGACACAGAGTTATGGAAATAATTTAGAATGGGAGCATATATTAACGGGGATTTCCTCTCTCTTTTACATCCGTGAACACAAATGAAGGATAAACTCCGCCAATCAAAACATTGTGAGACCAAACCCTTACTGGGTGGGACAAACAACGGAAAGCCAATAAATCATCAACAGGGAAAGTGAGATAAGTTAATCCATTCAGTCATGAGTAAGGGGCTGATCCAAAGTGGTGTCTTTTATCATTCACAATAGGTATTTGACAGCAGAAAGCTAAAACTGTCAGCAGATGAAACCTATAAATGTGCAATGTAGCATTCATAACCTCAGAGGCAGTCGTTCTATTGCCGAGCAGTCCTAATCCTGTCTACCCCAGGTGCCTGTTTGGGCAGACACATTACTCTCAGGATCGTTGGACTCACCTTCTCTCTATCTGAGACTGAGAGTGGGTTCAAAAGAAACTTAATATGCTATAGTCTTGTATCAGCAAGAGTTGATACAAGACTATAGGACTACCTTGTTTTTCAATAGGCTTTAGCTTAGTTGATTTGTGCAAGGCCTAGCCTAACATATCTTTCTCTGTCAGGCTAGAGCACTGAACCTTTCAAGTTTAAGTTTTCTTGGGCCATTCTATTGAGGGTGTAGCCAGTGTAGTCAATGCCTGTCTGAAGGTCTGTAAAAGCCAGTGCTAAAGATCCCTTCTTACACACTGTTTATTTGTCCTTCAACAATCGTAAGAAGCAACCATGTTGTGGGATCTCAGGATTCTCTTTGAATGGTCCTTTAAATTGGGCCTTGTCATCCCTCTCATTGCAGCAGTTTGCGTTGTAAAATCTACAAATCATTTTGGAGTATACATTATTAAACATGTATAAATGGATGTAGTAGGCATGGTCTATTATGGATGGGTACTACAGTGTCTTGTGTCCATATTTTAGGGACATTCTAACTTTTCAGTAAGGCATTAGAAGCATATTACATGACAAGGACTGAAAGTGGAGGATAATATTTGGCATATCAGTAGGGTCTGAAACCTTACATTGCTTATACACTGCCAGCACTCTACTCATCATTTCTTGAAGGCTAAATTGTTGGAATGAAGATTTGCCACCCTTGTCAAACTTTTTCTGCCCATTACCCACTTTATCTGTTCTTTAGGGAATGGGATATAATCCTGCAAAGTGTGATTTGCAGGTGTTTTTGCAGGCGAGACAGACACGGATGGCCCATGTTAGAGGCAGGCACTTTCTTAGAGAAAACTCTGGCTCCTAGCTGACAACCCTAAATATGGCACATTTGTAATCACCACCTAGCAGAAGTTATATGTCCATTAACATGATGATGTAAACCCTGAATTACATCATCTATCATTGAAATTCCTACCCCACCACAATATAACAAAGAGGCTATTTTACCCATCCTAGACTGTTACAATTCATCTAAAAACTCAGCCAGTATACTTGGTACTTCTGATGAGCCATCTGGCATAACTGTGCAATTAATATATTGATAATATTGAGTTTCCGGCAGGTACTTGACAGTCCACTAAAGCAGCCTGTGATTGGAGCATATCTTTCCACCATTTCAAATGATGCTCTAAGTATTTGAAATCCACATTGAAGCGCTGAGTATTTGAAATGCACATCACCAGCCCTATTTGGATGGACATGTTTTTGCAGACCTGTTGAAAAATGCACACCACTCATAGAGAATTTGAGTAGTGCACAATTTTCTTGTAAGAGACGAACATCAACATCTTCCATAGATTTCTCTCATCGTTGATCCTCTAGACTTGACTTGATCCCTACTATGTTTGAAAATACATTTAAAAAAATGGAAAATGTGTGATGGGGTTCTGTGTCCAGTTGGCTGTCCACAGGAGGTTGGCCGTGCATGGCAGGGTGCTGGCCACTCATGGGGGTGTTGGGAGCAGGGAAAGGCTGCAAGCCAAGATCTATATCCACCTTTCTGCTGGGAACCTTCAAAAGGTGTTCTCAGTGAGAGATTTGGTTGAAAAACCATAGATAGTCATCTAAAAAAAAGGTTAAAGCAATGTTACAGTTGGTTATAATAATAAGATGTTAATAATAATAAAACAAATCTTTAAAATTGTCCGTGTTGTGTAGTGTGTAGAATTCTGTAAAGGCCAAAACCCTATTGGTGCGATGTCACAGTGATTGTATGATATGATCAGTAATGTCATCAATAGTGCCATTTGGGATGTCATTGGTGATATCATCAATGTTCTAATTTAACATGTTATAAGTGATGTAATATGTTAGGTCATTGTAGTGCATGGTGGGAGTGCAAGTTATAGTTAGCTCAGTAAGCTATAACTGGTGAATTTCAGTGTTTTTAAACAATAGTTTGTATATTATTACTATAACTATAAAACGTATTGCCATACCCAAACACACAAAGACACATACACAAACATACACACACCATCACAAGGGAATTTAAGGATACTCGGGGTCAAGCCAGTGGCGTAGCGTGGGTTGTCAGCACCCGGGGCAAGGCAAGTAATTTGCGCCCCCTAACCCGTGGATTTTAGCACTCGCGAGTGCGAGCGCGCCCCCCCCCCCAGATGTTGCGCCCGGTGCGGCCGGCCCCCCCTGCACCCCCCACGCTACGCCACTGGGTCAAGCTGACCCTAGGGAAAGCTCAAATTACATCTGATAGAGCCTAGGCGGAATCTGGCAATGAGCGTCCTTTCCCACACATTTTTGACTAACAATAAATATGGATCTGGCACAGGATGCATCTTAATTATGACAAACTGCAGCACAGTTGGTTTCTTCAATTCAGTGACTTCCCTTTCCCCATCGCAAGTTTGTTAAATTACATCTTGACCAACCTCTTGTTATCTTGACTTAATAACTGCGGGGAAGAAAATAATCTCTAGACGACCCAAAAAAGAGGCACTGTTTTTAATGTTACTTAAGCAGGAAGTAGCCTGTCCTAAATCACACGCCAAGCAATCGAGAATCACTTCCCTGTTTTAAGGAAGCATTTTAATTCGTCCAACTAGAGATCCACAAAAGTAGCGGGGCAGTCTTAATGCTATCCTCTACATAACCCAGATCCAGCTCCTCATGCAGGCATGACCCAGGGCTATTGGGACCAATGCCTAGCAGCCTTCTGCAAAAATGACCCTTTTCTTTTTGGGGCAACAAACTACTACGATAAGCCCCAGATCCAGGCCCCATGCAATAGCACAGAAAGGCATTTACGCCTGTATACCTCAAGTAGGGGTACAAAAGGGTTGTTCCCAACCCTGGAGGAAAACTCAAAGGTAGCACCAACTGCAGCATTCAAACAGGAGCAGCGTCTTGAAATAAAGAGGACCCAGTGACCTTTATCATCAAAGGTCACACCAAGAAAGGGGAATTCATGGACACGGCTAATAACTTGACCAATAATTGATACACAGCCCAATTTACTCTGCAGCTTCCCGCAAACCTTATAATGAGTTTTAGCAATATTGACTTCCTCATCTAAACCAGTCATAAACTCCACAAAGCCGTTCACTGTGATTCGTAAGCCATTCATGATGTGTGCCAATAGCACCGCATCATCGGCATAGACCAAACACTGCACAATCTTCCCATTTATTTTTGGAACATCCTTACATCTTTCCATAAGGAAGTCATGCAGACCATTTATATAAATAACAAATAGCATTAGGGCAAGAATACATGTTATACCTTCACATGTATCCAAATTTGGCGCAATAGATAATAAAAACACATTTTAACTCTAGGAAGGATACTTTGTTATAGGGAGCAAGAAACTGCTTAATCTTGTGTACCACAAGGAATTCTGAACTGAACAGAAACTGAGGCACAAATGTCAGGAAACGTCCAGTCAAATAGCTGATTTCAGTGAAGAAATCAAGGACCAGATTGCAAAAAAGCCTTTTTATTATTTGTGAAACCCAGATTGGACTTCAATTACCATTTGCAACCACATACCGAATCAGTATTTGGAAGGGGCATGTTTAGGGTGCCCCTTCTAAATAGTGATGCGCATTGGGATGTGTTAATGTTTTGTGACTGAAACTGAATACACAAATGTAGTGGTAACTGATTGGCAAATGAAGAGGTCCACAAGGGACCCCTTTATGAACGTTGACAAAAACATTTTAAGAGTAGGCAGCCATTGGTTTTATAGAACACTGCCTACTCGTAAAAAAATGTTTTCATTGTTTTTAAAAAATCAACCTTTAAAGAAAATGGGTTGCATTTCTTTTAAATGGCTTTATTTAAAACATTAAAAACGTTTACCGCCCTGGTGATGGGTAATGGCTGCAATGCATAGTGGATCACAGTTTGCAACCTACCTATTTAATATTCATGAGGTAGGTGGAATTGCGACCCGCTATGAACCTGGTTTTTAGGAACCGACCTATTAGTACTTAGGTTGGTTTTCAAAAACAGAATGGTTTATTTTAAAAGTCGATGCGCAGTTTGCGACCCATTTTACCAAATCCTGTCTTAGGTTACCTGGCCCCAAATGGCTTGATAGAACTGCATTCTCCACATATACTAGACTGGTTGTTCATGGACACAAGAAGTGTTACACATCATAATCCCAACTTCTTCAATTTAGTGGCATGTCTCTTAGGGGTTGGGAAGATAGAAATGCTGGTTTCTCTATAATTAGGTGACTACAGAATGCATGTTGATGTGATTTAAGAAAATGAACCCCTTTAGTAGTGCACCTTGCAAAGTCCTGTCACTTTTACCGCATTTAGGAAACTCAGGTATGACACATATAACTAAAAATGTACAACAAGGGGTCATTTCAGTGTATATAAATACCGACCAGGAGTGTGTTTTTGTTTTCAAAACTTTTATAGCATTTGTGAACAAGAAATTGCAATTACAAGGACAAGGAGGCGAAGATTATGCATTCTCCGCATTGCTTTATTTTAACCCCTTCGCTGCCAGGCCTTTTCCCCCTCAGGTGCTAAGCCTGTTTTTTTGGCTATTTGGGAGCAGTTCGCGCTTAGGCTCTCATAACGTTTTGTCCACATAAACTACCCACACCAAATTTGTGTCCTTTTTTTCCAACATCCTAGGGATTCTAGAGGTACCCAGATTTTGTGGGTTCCCCTGAAGGAGGCCAAGAAATTAGCCAAAATACAGAGACAATTTCGTTTTTTTCAAAAAAATGGGAAAAAAGAGCTGCAGAAGAAGGCTTGTGTTTTTTCCCCTGAAAATGGCATCAACAAATGGTTTGCGGTGCTAAAATCACCCATACTAGCATGTGAATTAGAAGGCATTTCTCAGTTACACGTCTTTTTTACACACTGTCTTACATCTGGAAGGAAAAAATGAAGAAAAAGACAATGGGCAATAACACTTGTTTTGCTATTTTGTGTTCCCCCAAGTCTCCCTATAAAAATGGTACCTCACTTGCGTGGGTAGACTTGATGCTCGCGACAGGAAACGCAACATGGACACATCACGTTTTTACATTGAAATCTGATGTGTTTTTTGCAAACTGCCTAGCTGTAGATTTTGGCCTCTAGCTCAGCCGGCACGTAGGGGAACCTAGCAAACCTGTGCATTTTTTAACACCAGACACCTAGGGGAATCCAAGAAGGGGTGACTTGAGGGGCTCTGACCAGGTTCTGTTACCCAGAATCCTTTGCAACCCTCAAAATGTGGCCCAAAAAAATACTTTTCCCTCTCATTTCAGTGACAGAAAGTTCTGGAATCTGAGTGGAGCCACAAATTTCCTTCCACCCAACGTTCCCCCAAGTCTCCCAATAAAAATGGTACCTCAATTGTGTGGGTAGGGCTAGCACCTGCGACAGGAAATGCCCCAAAACACAACGTGAACACATCACATTTTCCAAAGAAAACAGAGCTGTTTTTTTGCAAAGTGCCTAGCTGTGGATTTTGGCCTCTAGCTCAGCCGGCACCTAGGGAAACCTACCAAACCTGCACATTTTTGAAAACTAGACACCTAGGGGAATCCCCGATGGGGTGACTTGTGGGGCTCTCACCAGGTTTTGTTATCCAGAATCCTTTGCAAACTTCAAAATTTGGCAAAAAAAACACTTTCTCCTCACATTTCGGTGACAGTTCTGGAATCTGAGAGGAGCCACAAATTTCCTTCCACCCAGCGTTTCCCCAAGTCTCCTGATAAAAATGATACCTCACTTGTGTGGGTATGCGTAGTACCCGTGACAGGAAATGCCCCAAAACACTATCTGGACACATCAAAATGATCAAATACAAAACTACCTGTTTTGTTTGGGGGGGCAACCTGCCTTTTTGGTCCTGGGCTCAGCAGCCATCTAGGGAAACCTACCAAACCCAGACATTTCTGAAAACTAGACACCCGAGTTGAGTTCAGGGAGGTGTGAATTGCGTGGATCCCCCAAAGATTTCTTACCCAGAATACTCAGCAAACCTCAAATTTAGCTAAAAAACACTTTTTCCCACATTTCTGTGTGTGATTACCTCACCTGGACAAATTTCCTACTACCCAATGTTCCCCTCAGTCTCCCAGTAAAAATGATACCTCACTTGTGTAGGTGGGCCAAGTGCCTGTGACAGGAAAGAGTGAAAAACATGTTGAAATTGAAGGGGAACCAAAGCAGGTCCAAAAGGGCAGTTTGAAAAAAAAAATTTTTAGGCTGACAAGTGCAGCAGAATTTTTATCGGTATAGATGGGACAATGTTGGGTGGTAGGAATTTTGTGGATTCCTGGAGATTCCAGAAGGTTCCATCACAAAAATGTGGGAAAAATGTGTGATTTTCAGCAAAGTTGGAGGTTTGCAGGGCATTGGGGGTAAGAAAATGGTGCGGGGTGCATGTGAAGCACACCACCCTTGAATCAACCAGATGTTTAGTTTTCAGATGTGTCTGGGTCTTGTGGATTTTTCTACATGGCAGGGTCCCAAAGTCAAAAAAAGTGCAGCCCTCACCATTCCAAGTTGGACGATTTTGAGAGTTACCAAGCTCTCATGGCCAAAATGTAAAACCAAAACCAAAACCCAAAATAATCAAATGTCTTCTTGCTTGACGTGAGATAAAAAAATTTAGTGTGCGGGGGGGAGAGCTGAAAGACTGTTACCCCCTTCAGTTGGGGTGGGGGCATAACCATGCCCATACTGGTTGGTAGCCACCACCCCACTATTTTTTTTATTTTTTTTTATTCCATGACATCTAGTACACTTTCTGCCCCCCTGGGTGTGGATCGGAGGTAAATGCCCCATCTGCCCACTGGTGGGCAGAACATATTTGGCTGCATTTATTTGGAGTGGGGGTATGGCCAAACCCCCACCCTCTTACTTTGAAATAAAATCTTCCCTGGTCTCTGGTGGGCTTTCTGCCCCCTTTGGGGGCATATGGGCCTTCCATATGGCCAACAGTAATGTGCCCCCATGTGGAGCGACCCTTGCCCAAGGGCAGCCCCCCCCCCCAAACAAAACACACACTAGTGATTTCTGCACCCCTTCGGGGCAGATTGGCCTAACAAAAATAGGCTGATCTGCCCCCAAGGGGAGCAGAGATGGCCTAAATACAATTTTCCCCCCAGGGGAGCGACCCTTGCCTAGGGGTTCGATCCCCATTCATAAAAACATAAAGTAAATAAAAATATATATATATCCCTGGTGTCTAGAGGTTTCTGCCCCCAGGAGAGGCAGAAAAGGCCTGAAAATTATTTGCCCCCCTGGGGAGCGGCCCTTACCCAAGGGGCCGCTCCCCTTATACGTAAGTATAAGATAAAAAAAAAATCCCTGGTGTCTAGTGGTTTCTGCCCTCCTTGGGGGCAGAAATGGCTTAGAAACAATTTGGCCCCCCAGAGAGCGACCCTTGCTGAAGGGGTCGCTCCCTAAACATAAAAGAAAAAAAAAAAATCCCTGGTGTGTAGGGGTTTTCTGACCAGACCCCCCGGAGGCAGATAGGCCTAATTATATTTCTTCATGAAAGTGGTATTAAAAATACAGGCAAGCTCTCCGACCCTGCCCATTAGGTTGGATTTGAATCTCCACTCTATTTCGCATATTGCTGCCTTTAGACCATTGATGCACTGGATCAGGGTATAGTCCTTGGACATTTTTGGCCCATATAGAGCTGGGCTTAGTGCCCTCATGAGCACTCAAGCTTTAAAGAAAGTTAGGTGGTGCAATCACATCAGAAAAACCTGTTTGAATCTTGGGCTGGGAGATTATTGGACAGATCCTTTCCATCTTCCAAAAAATGCTGCGCAGGTTGTGAAAGTTGCATATTGGGTGAGTGTACAAATGAAAAAATTAGCAGAGGTCCCCTCGCTTAGTTTAACCGATAGCTTTTTTATCTTTGAAATGTCACTATGAATTTGAGCATTTTATGGACTTGATTGTATCTCCCTTAGCATGTGCACTTTACATTAGATTTAGGTTAGGAACATTACCACTTTGCTCTTTTACTTGTAAATGTACTAATTCTGTTACTGACAACGATTTATGTCCCATGGGATGCGGAGTTGTTGAACACATAGACCACAGTTTATGCCGTTGCCCTGCTTATTCTAAGCAGAGGGCACGTTGGCTTATACCACTCTGCAGATCCATGGGTTTTAGGAGTGGGATACTAGCCCTTAGGATTTTTAAATCAAACGCTTACGGCAATATGGCATGTTCATTGGCAACATTCCTGGAGGCAATCTGGCCAACCTTGCTGAAGGGGTCGCTCCCTAAACATAAAAGAAAAAAAAAAAAATCCCTGGTGTCTAGGGGGTTTTCTGCCACCCCTGGGGGCAGATCGGCCTAATTATATTATGCCGATCTGCTCCCCGGGGGGGCAGAAATGGCCTAAAAATTATTTGCCCCCCCCCGGGGAGTGGCCCCTGCTCAAGGGGCCGCTCCCCTTATGTTTATTTCAACAACAAAAAAAGATCCTTGGTGTCTAGTGGGCATTTCTGCTGCCCGATCGCATCGTGATCGGGCAGCAGAAATGCTTGCAGAGATATGAAAGGAAAGGAAAGGCCTTTCCTTTCCTTTCATGTCTCTGCTGGCCCTGTCCTCCCGAGCGGAAGAGAAATGCTGAGCATTTCTCTTCCGCAATAGAAGGTGACCTCTGATGAGGTCTGCACGCTTTTGCGTGCTGACATCAGGCGTCACTGGGGAGGGGTCGGGGTGGAAGGAGAACGGGAAGCGATTCCCCTTCCAGCCCTGACCTGGGCCCTCGGGGGGGAGCGTAACCATTACGTCCGTGGCGGTAAAGGGGTTAACAGGAACCATATCAACAAAAGACAGTAACCATAAAGTTGTATAGGAAAAAAATACAAATCCCAGAGTTCCAACTTGAAGTACATATTTCATAGTAGAATGTCCAATAACCAGACAGCACTCATGAAGCCGTAAGCAAGGTAAACAATATTAACTTTGTCTCTTCTGCTGTGAGAAATTCCTTTGGGGTAGTCAAATTCATGGTTTTATTCTTGCTTTTGATCTGAAACTGAAGTTAAGAAACTAAGGGCCATATGTACTAACACTTTTTCCCATAGACATAGAATGGGGAAAAACCTTTGCTACATCTGGTCCTAAATATCTGTATTAAAACATGGGAGGGTTCAAATGCATTTACACATAAGTGATAGCATTTAAGGAATAGATCATCATCATAAACAAAGTATTAACTGTTCTTTTACACAGCTGTCAGGTGGGATAAACATTGCATCCGTTTCCTTAATAGAACTGAAAATTCTTGTTCGCGAAATGCTGGAAAATATTTGATTCTGTGTCAGGACCGGAGGCTTCTGTTATGAGGAATTCCTTTGGGTTTGTCAAATTCATGGTTATATTCTTGCTTTTGATCTGAAACTGAAGTAAAGAAACTAAACGTCAGTACTAAAAAATTGGATTGTTCGAATGCAATTTACACAAACGTGATTTTTAAGGAATACATCACCATCATAAACAAGATATTAACTGTTCTTTTATACAACTGTCAGGTGGAATAATCTTTGCGTCCGTGTTCTTTATAGATTTGAACATTCTTGTTAACGAATGCTGTAAAATGTTTGATTCTGTGTCGGGACCGGAGGCTTCAGATTATGCAAGTTGATGGCTTATCCACCACCACAGAAAAAGGCTTCATTACTTATTTACTGTAGAACTCCTTAAGCATGGAATCGGACAACCAGTCGGCCGTGCGATTAAATTCTTCCAAGCGTGTTTGGACAGCAAAAGACTTTGAAATCATGGGTCCATTATCCTGATGAGCTCCTAAAATGAAGGTGTCTATTCCTGCTTCTGAAACCAACCGTTTGGCTCAGCAAACCAAAGTAGGGAAAGACACTGGGGCATGAGGTTATAACCAAGAAATTAATAGTGGCCCTGACGGGGAGTTTGTAAGGGGGCAGTAAAATGTTCTTATTCTTGTAAACGGTGAACTACGCAACGTTTCTGGTCTCCGGGAATTGCTAGAAATACCACCTGTCTGGGTGCTGAAAATGTGCGTTTGGAAATCAGGAAGATAACGCCTTCTTGGGTGAAAAATCGACCTGCTAGATTCAAATCTCTCAAATCTGAGACCTGTTTGCAGGGGACTTGACCGAGCAAGAGCATCATTTTGCAGACATCTTTTTTCTGAATAGAAGGTAATTCTAGCCACGAATAAATAAGCCTAAGGACCAAAGAAATGCTAGCCACAAATAAATAAGCCTAAGGACCAAAGAAATGTTACTAAAGGAAGAATACTTAGGTTGAGGTGGAGAGGAAAAGCATACGCCCCTGAAAAGCTAAGAATCAAGGGATGGTTTTCCCACAGATCTTTTGGCCACAGGAAGATGATCAGCTGAAACAGCTGATCTGTAGGAATTATTAATTTTGTTGGAAAGACCGTCCAATGCCAGGGATGCCTGAACATTTATGATATGAATCATAACCAGGTGATCCAAACTCTATTCCAAGGACCAGCCAGAATTTTTTTTCCATGCTGCTTGGTAATGCTTATGTGTTGAGTCTGCCCAGGCTTTGTCAATGAAGTTGAGAGCCTGTTCCGAAGGTCCTGGAAATTGCCAGTGTCTCTGGAAAGTCTCCAAGCTATTAGTTTCAATTGTTGTGTCATGACCAAGGGGTGTCTTAATACCCAAATGGGTCCAGGAGGAGAGTCGGGAACCAAGTAAGAAAGAGAAGGTAGTTACAACAAAGTTTCATTAACATTGGAAACCAACTCTGTGACCTCCAGAGGGGCAATATCAGAATCAATTCTGCTGGCTGCTGTCTGACCTTTAGGGCTACTCTTAGAAGCATAAATAGTGGGGGAAAGACATTGTTCAGTCCTTACCACTTCTGCAAGAAGGCACCTGTCACTACAGCCAGAGGATCCAGCCTCCAAGTGAAGAAGGATGATAATTGGAGTGCTAGGTGAGAAGCAAACAGGTCCATCTGGCAGGGACCCATTTCTCCATAATCCTGGCAAACCGATTTGAATCCAGTTTCCACTCACTGGCACCCCTGAAATGCTAGGAATTCCAATCAGGCACTGCAATCTCAGTGACCCGGAAGATGAAGAAAGATGATGCTGATTTTTCGGAATCTCTGCTCAGAGATGGGATTGTGTGCCTCCCAATCGGCTGGCGTATTGGACTGCTGAGGTGCTGTCCATTTTCAGCAAGACACAACAATGAGTTTGTCTAGGAGAAATGAAATGGATCACAAAAGAGTCTTCCAGTAAATCTAGACAATTTATGTGTAAAGAGTTCTGATCTGGACCATTATCCCTCTGTGATCTTGCTGCAACTAGTGCCACAGGCCCAACGGCTGGCATCTGATTCCACCACTATATCTAGAACAAGACCGAAGATAGCCTTCACATTCCAGGCATCCATGTGGTCAACTCGTGTTGCGCTCCACTGTGAGATAGTAGCTTGATCTGCATAAGACACTCTTTTTTTGTAAATGAGCAATCTTTAGGTGTTGCAGAGCCCTATAACAAAGCAAACCCAGGAAGATCACCTGGATGGGCAATGCTAGAAGGTCTGATAATCTTGCTAGCCACCGGAGAGCGGGTGTTGTCTTGGCCAGAGACTTGCAGATTTCTTTCATTATTGCTCTCATGTTCTGGACTGTAAGAGCTAAAGTGGCTGAGACTGAATCGATCATAAAGCTTAGAAATGTCATTTGTTATGCAGGAAGAAGGTCAGATTTGTGGCACTTGATGACAAACCCTACTGATTCCAACAGGAAAATTATGAGGTTTAGCAGAGTCGGATTGTGAGACATCAAGAGAAAGTTGTCTACATAGATGAGCAGTTGGATACCTCTTGCTCTCAAGAGTTCCACTACAGGATTGAGAGGCCTGGTAAAGCACCAAGGGGCTTAGTACAGCCCAAAGGACATTACAAAAAACCTGCAAGTAAGATGTTTCCATTGGAACTATATGAAGTAACACTGTGGAGGGAAGATTGGCACTGTCAAGCAGGTGTTCTTCAGATCCAGGAAGACCATGTAGTCGCCTTCTCCTAGAAGGTCTTGTAACAAATTGATCCCTCCATTTTGACAGGGCGTTTAAAGATCCAGGTACTGAACTCTTTGAAATTGATTACCAGACAGAAGCCTACACCTTTTTTGTCCACAAGGAAGATGTTGTTTATAAATCCTGAGGAATGAGAATTGTCTGGAGCTACGGCCTGTTTCTGGAGATGAGAAAATAACACCTGTTCAATGAAAATTATTTTGTTACACTTAAAGTGAAGCTGGTGAGGAATAGAGGTTTGAACTGGAATTGCATAAAATTCTAGTTAAAACCCTTGAACCGTTTAAAGAACCCATACATCTTGGGTTATAAAGCCTCAGTTATGTAGAAAAGAGCAAACCCTGCCCCCTGACTGTGTTGGAACAAGAGTAGAAACTCACCTTTAATGGAGGACTTAGTAGCTGCTCCTCCAGGATTTCTGCAGTTAAATTGATCTCTGGAGCTTCTTACTGGAGAAAGGAAGAAAGGGGTTCCCCTTTGAAAATCGTTTCATCCAGAGAATCATCTGTACTGGCCATGAAAGAAGGAGTCCTAATATTGGAAGCAGCTGGTGAAGCTGCCCCAGCCTCAACTAGCTGTGGTAAAAAAGGTGGAGTTTGAAAACCCTTTTTAAGGGTTGTCTGGGCCTTGTATAGTGAGGTGAAAGTATTCACAAAGTATGCCAGCTCCTTCACAAAGTGGTCATCAAACAGCCCATCGTCTGAAGGACCAGACTCATTAGTAGCCAATTTGCAAAGAGTGGGATCTATTTTAAGAAGAATAGAACATTGCACTGAGATGACCAAGTGGAATTAGCACTTCCCAACAAGTAGATGGCCTGTTGGGCCTAGCTATCCAGAATTGTGGGATCAATGGGTAGTGCCTTGGTATTTGACCATGATGGCCATGTTTAAAATCTTTGCCCTAGCAAGCTTTCCAGGATCTAGCTATCCCTTTTTTTGGATCTTTCCCCAGGAGACAATTTCAGATCAATGTTATGGGTAGTAGCAACTTTGGCGTCTAAGGAAGGTATAGAGCATTTTGCATGAAGGTGGTTTCTAACTTCCTTGGGGAAGGATTTGCGGAGCCTGCATTGAATATAAGTAGCTTCCTATAGGGGAGACATCCACTCAGAAGAACGGGGATGGACAATATCCCCAGGATCAGAGGTATTGAGTGACAGGGGGGACTGAGATACGGAACCTGAGGGAACTTTGCCTATATCATGATGCTACAAATACCGTTTTTTGGGAGTGGGCAACCAGACCTAGTGTCTTACTCATCAAAATTATCTCAATCTGCAGCAGGATGCTCAAAGACCTGAAGCAAGCCTATGTTCTCGGGTTCTCTTCTTAATAATTTTCCTCTGGAAAAGAAGATATTGAATGTTAGATGGGCTTTTTTCAGTTGCTTTAAAGTGTCTGTTTTGGATGTACATTTTGCTTGTTTTGTGTTTTGAGGAACTCTCGGATCTGGGAGATTAGGGGCACCTTGCAGCGCAGAGTGAGGTTTCCCTTCAAAGAACACTTGAGCCTTTTCAACCAGAGGGCCAAAAGTTTAGTGATGGTCTTGTGAACATACCGGTGCATTGCTTCGGACACTGCCTCTTTAACTGGACTTAAAATTAAGTCTGCAACATTCTCTTGCATCATGTCCACAGCAGAGTGATTGGAGCGAGACATTATGGCAGATAGTATAACCAAAATCAACTTTAGTCCCCACATAAACACCCTAGAAATATATAGGGCAGCTCTTGCTTCTGCTACAGGCAAGCCTAGTTTCTTGAGATGAGTAGAGGTATAACTGCTGAATGTTTATGATTTGTATGTGTAAAATCTGATCCGAACCATAACATCCCTGTAACCTTTCGTTTTTTAGTGAATTTCTAATGTTTTTTTATTTCTATTTCCGTACTATAACATTGTTGTAACCTTATTTGTTTTAGAGTAAAGAAATGAATTACCATACGTTGATCCAAACGCCACCACACACGTCCAAAGGCCGTGCGTGGCAGGGGGTTGGCCACAGGGCCTGACCTCTGCCCAGGCACTGTGCCCAACCCCGCATGCAGCCAACCCATGCAGCGCACGGCCTTTGGTCAAGTGCAGCTAAAGGTTGGCCATGAGGCCTGTTCTGCGGCCAACCCCTGCATGCAGCCAACCCCACCCTGTACATGTGTGAGTGGTGTGTGTGGATGTATGGGTATGCGATTAGGTGTGTGTAGGTGTGTGAGTGGCTGTGTAAGTGCACATGTAAGTGGCTGTGTGGGTCTGTGAGTGTGAGTGGCTGTCTTAGTGCGTGAGTGGGTGTGTGAGTGGCAGTGAGTCTGTGAGTGTGCATGCAAGTGGTTTTGTGAGTGTGTGTGTGTGTGGTCTTATGGCTGTGTGAATGGTTGTCTGGGTGTGTGAGTGAGTGTGTGGGTCAGTGACTGGGTAGTGGTTTTGTGGGCCTCTGAGGGGTTGTGAGTGCTTGTGTGAGTGGGTGTATGAGTTACTGTGTGGGTTTGTGAGTGGGTGTGAGAGCGGTATTGTGGGTCTGAGTGGGCTTGCGAGTAGCTGTATGGGTGTGTGAGTGGCTGTGTGGGAATGTGACTGGTTGTGTGAGTGGGTGGGGCAGTGTTTTGTGGGTCTGTGAGTGTGCATGATTGGGTCTGTGAGTGAGTGTATGAGAGGGTCTGTAAGTGCGTGTATATTCTTTTAATTGGGGTCTGGATCCGCAGATACATATGGCGGGTGCTGAGCACCGCCAAGGATCTGTGGATCTGAGCGCACCCCAACAAAATTTTTGGGAAATTCCTTGCCCATGACGGGACCCACACAGACCCCTCCATCAGTGCCATGTGGCCGTGGTACCTCTACCCTGACCTCTTTTATCACTTGTATTCCCCTGAGACACGATACAGAAAATTGTGGCTGCAAATTTTTGTCAGGTTGCAGTCAGCCAATCATAGCATTGCTCTAGGTGCGAGGATCCATGGATCCACAGCGGTGGATCCATGCCTCTAGATATACATTAATCTTTTTTCATTAATAACTCCAAAACTACTTAGCAGACTTACGCCAATTTCCAAAACAAGGTCTTTCTGGACTAAGATTTAGATTTCTGACAAATTTGGTATAATTCTGTCCAGCGGTTCGGGCTGTAGTCGTGTCTAAAATCCCTATGGGGAAAATTTGTTTTGGCCCCACTCCCCTCTTTCTCTGCCCCCACTTCACAAATCACCCTGAAACCTCCCAGACAGCAGCTGAGGTGAGTGACAAACTAGTTTTGAAAATTCGTTAAATGGCACCATAGTTATTAACAAAACAAAAAATGCTTTTCCTATGGAAACTAGGTTTTAACTATAGCTACTTACTTGCGACCTCCAGTATGTAGTGTGTGTGTATATATGTTATTCAAGTGTATATGCTGGAAAACATATAGAGGAAGAGGGCTGGAAAGGCAACAAGATAAGAAGTGGAAAGTTTTATGTACCCACAGGCAGAAGCCTTAAATCAGTAACTATTAAAACCCAACAGGGCATCGAAATCGTTACATTTTTGCAGCCTAGACGAGGATGTCTCATTGTGATAAGGGCCATCACCACAGGAGGATCGGCCTTGGAGTAGGAGTGCGAGTGGGGCCGAGGCTGGAAACTGGCGCACTGCAGAGCGTATGCGCAATGTGCTCCCGGCAGCTGACAGGAAAGGAGCGGTTAGTGTAAAACTGACACGCTACCTCAGATCCAAGCAAGCTCCCGGGCAGCAATACGCAGGGAGTGCGCAGATCATCTCAGTACTTGCCGACACGCATGCCAGAATCTGCCGCCACTTAAAATGACTGAAATAGCAGCAGCCCATGCAATGATATGGTGCTTCAGCCTGACACAAAATAGAATGAAAAACACTGCAGCCAACAACAGTCCACGTGGCTAAGCGGGGAGCAATTAACCTGCAATTGTCAACAATCAAAATGAAGGCAGATTTATAAAAACTCACACAAATAGCTAAAAGTTGATAAATCCGAGGAAAATATTTAACATGGCCGATGAGCAACAAAGAAGAGGCAGAGTTAATATTGTTTCCCCTGTTTATAGGGCTTCATGAGTGCTGACATGTTTTTGGACATTCTGCTGTAAAATATGTACTTCATGCTGGAACTCTGAGATTTGTAGTTTTTCCTATACAACGCTATGGTCACTGTCTTTTGGTAACATGGCTGCTTTAAAATAAAGCATATATAATGTCGCTAGGACAAGCCTCTATGCCCAAAGGTACTAGGGTCAGACTATGCTGCAAAAACAGCATCCACTATGGGACTCTTTGTGAAAAAGCTGAAGATCCCTTGTGTGAATTAGAGGTAACCAACAAAGAATGTATTCTTTCTTCAGCCTAATGGTAAACTCTCATTTGGGATGCAAAAAAACAGACACTAAGAATGAAAATGTTTCTGTTGTTGGTATGTATTCTCCTCCAATACAAATGCAAATAACAGTGTGTCTCAGACAAAGTGCAAACAAACACAAATGATGGACGGAATGCGAAACCAATCAAACATTCACCATCAGTCACAGATCCTGCTTTAATCCATCAGTTATTTTGCTCACGATTTCACCCCAGTTTAGACCCAGCCATATGCAAATCAGTCTTGACCCTGTTCCACATGGGAACAGTCCAGCCCATACTGCCTGGCCAGGTCCTCCCTGTGCTGGAAACAAGCATCCAGGGACCTGTTTCAGGGTATCACCCTTCATCAGCCAGGCAATCTTGAATCCAGTGCCATTGTGAGCCCAGGACCCACGTCTGGGCATACCCGGTGCACTTATGGCAACAATAGCAAACAAACACAAATGATCGACGGAGTGCAGAACCAATCAAACATTCACCCTCAGTCACAGATATGGGTTTAATCCATAAATTCTTAAGCTCACCATGCCACCCCAGCTTGGACCCAGCCAAATGCAAATCAGTCTTGACCCAACAGTCCAGCCTGAACTGCCCGGCCAGGTCCTCCCTGGACTGGAAACCAGCATCCTGGGACCGGTTTCAGACAACGCAGTGCTCAAGGATGTGCTCAGACATAAAAAGATATAAAAAAGAGACACCATCAATCATTCTTGTTTTTTAGGCCTAGTAGTTGAAATAAACATTTGCGTACAATATAACATAATGTTGATATTTAAATAATCAAGGAACCAAAGGAAATGTATGCCGATGTTTCGACCCCTTGTAGGTGAAAGGGTCTCCTCAGGACAAATTCATTTGGCCTAATATTTGCATAAGTCTGGAAACAGAAACCAGACCAATCATCAGACTATGTAGGACACACAACCGCCTATGTGGAATGTAATGAGTGTTAGCAATAGACTAACCAGTATTTCTCAGAGTAGGGACAGTGCGAACCACTATTGTCACTGTATGTTAATTGCACAGCCGTGGAGTGATAGTGTGACCTAATCTTCTGTGGAACAATAAATCTTCTATTCAGGGCCACACTCCAACTAAGTGCCGTATCTGTCTACCAAATCCAATCTGGACAGTAGATATCTGAAAAATATACACACAATGTTATATTCTGTCTTGGTTATTCCATACGCCCCCTCATTGGGGCAAAGCCTCCCATTCGTGCTAGGACAAACATGCAGCAGTGATATGCTGCAGGCAGCATTACCAGGACGTATATTAACCGAAATACACAAATTCTACTCTGCCCCGTAACTCAGTTATTAACAGGTACTACTGTGTCAGGCCTAACACTCGTGCGTCTGCATCTTGATATCAAATAGAGGTACATGAACTCATGCGTGAATCCAAGAGTCAAAGTGATCAACTTCCCATACATGTTTTGTAATTGCATCGCTGTGCAGCGTGCCATTCCAAAGCTGTGCTATGTGCAAGGCTTTACTGGTCTAAATTCAATGTAGGGAAGGGTGTGTGTCATTGTGCATACCCGTTATCACATGAAAAAGCCTCATAGCAAATATGAAAGCCACTCAAACACAGTGATGCAAATCTGACCACCACATTAAAAAAACATTCAAGAAGGAAATGCCGTGGGGGTAAAGAATGCATGCCGTCAATGGTGGATTTTGACCTGAACCCAATCACCACGTTGTGTGTGGATAGTGGCAGTGTTCCATTGATCTATTGGGTAGTATAGCTTGGAACTTACAGAAGAAGCTGTTGGGATAGCAAATCAGTTGTTTGCAGTATTATAAAGTCACATCAAGTGCAAATGTGGTACAGCTGGAGACATCAGAGGAAGGTTCATTGTTCTATCCATCAAAATCTCATACTTTTTCAGTTTAGTTCTTTGACGAGGGGTGGCTGGAATCGACTTGAGTGCTAAGTGTAAGACGTCAAGTCACTTGAGCAACGTTTTACTACATATCTTAGACAGTTTATTTTTCAGAGTCCCTGCCAAACACCATTTGGGGGGAGCACTGGCAAGCAGGGGCTACTGAATCTCAACTATGGCTGCTGAGGTCATTTGCTTCTGATGCCCGGGGGTCCATCCTATTACAGCTCGGAAAACTGGCCAACCAAAAACCCTTTAGCATTTGACTCTCAGTGATAGCGATAATGATAGTAATAATTAGCACTCACAAGCTTCTCAGGGATTTAGTATAGTGGTGCTTGAGCTCAGCACTCAACAAACACACATTCATATAATAACTGTCCAACATGTGCTTGAGGTTCAAGTTAAAAATTACTTTTACTGCACACTGAACTACTACTCATAACAATTTGTATATAATGCAATTTAGTGTTGTAGTACTTAGAGCGGGTTAGAGCCTCCTTCCGCTATTGACCTGTATCTCCAACCCCCTTTTGGGCTAGGTAGTTCCACCCCTGGTTGGCTACTTAATGTGATTAGGTTCAGATGTAGATTACTTTAGAAGTCGAGGGTAAATCCACTTATAAACAGTTATCTCATGTTTCTCACCCATTATCTTTCACAGTCCGTGATGGAGCAACCAGCACCTTTTTGACAGTGGCACAGCTCCTATGGTGCTTGCTCAGTCACCCACTTCGGGACTGAGCATACGCCTGCATCGTTCCTTAGCAGTCATGTCTCGAAATGTGGCTACAGTTGGGGATGGATGCATATAGGAGAGCTGGATTTGCCTGAGGCTGGTCCAGCGGCTAGTCATTGCTGCAACACTTGGCTTGTTCCAGTCTGGATCATTGCAGCCTAGCGTGGCTGGACTTGACCAGAGTAGGAATTCTTGCACAAGCCTCTCGAATCCAGTGCTGTGCCATGCCTTGGACATGGTTGCACAGCAGGTCACTGGGTCAAGATGTGAAGCAGGCAGGTACCTTGGTTGGGGCCACATCACAAATTCACAATTCAATAAAGATGCCTAGCTGAGATCACTTCAGGGCTTGGCTAGGTGGGCAGTGGTGAGGACATAGTAATGTGGTTCTCAACCAAGGAAAGTATGAATTATGGAGGCAGGATTCAACACTGGACATAGTCTTAGACTCCTACGTTTCAGGAGTCACAGTAGTCTGTATTAGTGCAGCCACATTGTAAGGCACTGCAATTGTTAGGAAATGTTTTCTGACATTTGGACAAAATGGGCAGCTATCAAAACCACACTCAGGCATTCTGGCAACCATAGTGCCCACAGCATCAAGAGCAGAAGAAGAATAGTCAGCTTTGTTTTTGACACCAAGATCTTGCACTAACATTCTCACAGCAAAGTCTTTTTTTAGGTTGAGCGCACAAGCGCTCTGACCTGTTGTACGTATTGTGAGCTTTTAACCACACTCACCGCAAGCCCATCACTTTCACTCTTCGTGGGCTTGCCATTCCAAAATCCTTTGTTATCATTGGTAAGTGCTTTACCTTTGTCCCTCCTTGGGGCGGTTTTGTTACCGCCTTGCAGACTCCCCTGGTTACATGGATAGTTGCACATTTGCCGATACGTTTGACTGCAAGCAGACTTCTTTTTCTTTTTGTGTCTCTCCTTCACTCTCATGGCAACCAAGGCACTTTAAATTAGCTCGCTTATGTCAACTGTTTTGCTTTTCATTTTCAATTCAAGTGGCAGGAAAAGTTCAGTTAGGAATTTACAACGCTAATAGCTCTAACTTGAGGAAAGGCAAGACCCATTTTTTCATTGCACTACAACGTGAAAGGTTTGGTGTAATCAAATAGTCCAGAGGCTGTAGAGGGGACAATGCTTATTTTAAAGACAGAAAAGCTTTTTCTGCCTCTTTGGACCAAAGAAATGGGTCAATGTGACCTTTTATAGTGAAAATTTCCACAGGCTTAACAATAGTAAATAGTATGTCCCAAAATCAGCTGCCCAAAGTAGCCCTCAATCCTCAAGAGTGAACACCAGGGAGACGGTAGCAGGATGGGAGAGCTAAGGGATAGCTTTTGTTAAGTCAGCAGCTAGGTGGCTTTCTCCAGCCAAGATGCAGTGACCTAAATAATAAACACAATTGCAGCTTATCTTTGGATCACTGGTCCAGGGAATGCAAGAATACCAAGAAATCATAAATGTACTGTACCAGCACAGACCCTCCTAAAAACACCATGGTGACTGTGAAAAGCTAGAAGGAGACTCTGTGTAGCATTGTCAGAAGAGTGTCGCAACATATGGGAACCAGAAAATGTGGAAGTGAAAAGGGAATGCCTATTAAAGAGTACAGAAAAAAAGGCAGAACATAAATCAACAAAAGTAAACCATGTGGCTTTCGCTGCGTGACAAAACAGTAGCCAGATTTGGGGAAATGGAAACACTTGCTTCTATGACACATATGATAGGGATGTTTTCCAGTCTTTTTAGGTGGACTGGGTATTTTACAGCCACTTACAATGGGTACCAAAAACTTTGTTTAATCAGAGAAGCATAACCAAACAGATTCCTGCTCCCGCTTCGTGGGGCAAGGGGTATTGAAGTAAGTGAGGGAGGCGTTTCATTGGTTTCAACATGACTTTGACCATTTCAGCTATCAGTGGTGGCTGGTGACTTTTGAAAGGGGTGGGGCTTAAAAGTCACCATTGACTGTCTCCGATTCAAGTGAGTGACAGCAATGAACCCAAGAGAACTAGGCTAAAGGACACTGTCTCCACATTCACTAGGCAGGCAGATGCATGCAAATGAAATTTACATAATTAGCATGCACCCAAAACATTACCCTGAAGGGCAAATTGTGATCGATATGTTAAACAACTAAAATAAATGATAGATAATATTTAGCCTTTTGTTATAATTTACCCATATACTTCATGCATAGAATAGTGTATTTTCACTTGCACATTTATTACATACTAGTTTAGCTAATGAAAGTATGCTAAGTAGCTAATGAAAGGAAGCAGCTTGTGTTTAATCAATAGCAGCACATGCCCCCATCTCGCATCGATCTCAGCTATAGTTCATTTCCGTCACATGGTCTTATCAAAGTCCTGATTGGTTTTGCACCACTGTCTCTGTTTACTTTAACTGTGCAGGATTGATAGAACAGATCTGACGTCAGTTCAATTTCACATGTGCATACTTCCTGTGCATGGGACACTGACAGGGCACTCTCCAATTTTCAGACTGGCTTGGCCTATGGCACCAGCAGCCAAAGCTTGACCCTGTGCTGCCTGATGTCTATTCACGTTATAACCCAGTTATTTAGGAGAGACCAGGATGGTGTCCTGACCCCAATTCTGAGTGTCATTAGAAGTGCATTAGGGCAACAGAGGACTAAAACAGAAACTTATTCCTTTCAGCTTATGGCACTAGGAAGAAGCGAAGGCACAAGCAGCCAAGCTGCCCAACCCTAAGGATAAGACTATGTAACAAATAAACCAACTAACTGTCCCTGGTGCCTTGGTATCTCCAGAACTCTCCAGGACGAAGGCACATGGAGAAACAACAGCAAAGAAAAACTTCAAGATACAAAGTACCAGAGAGTGAAAGACTTATTGGAGGTATGAAATAAATGTCTTCGTCTTTACTTAGATAAACATGTAACTAGGACATGCAGGAAGAGTGGAGCATGAAGGACAAGCACATTTCTGAGAAGGCTGAGAGAACAAATGTGAAGCCTTCACAGCAGGCTGTTGTAAACACCTGTATCTGTGGCAAGGCTTTGCACAGGATTAGCAAATGAAAATATGACTAATTTCAGTAAGGGGTACCACGAGATTAATATAACTGATTGGGACTGACAATCCGCTTGCCCCATTCCACATAACGTTATGATATTCATGGCATTAACAAAAGAACTACAAATTTGTCATGCTGGCTTCACCTTTTCAGTATAATCACTGCTCTTGTACAGTGATGGCAGACCCCTTACCTGTCTGCAGCATGCTGAAAGCCAAAGCAAAACCTGCACGCTTTTTAAGTATTGATTCACATACACCTCTTCTATCAGCATGGAATCTGTGTCATCGCAACATGCATACTGTCTGAAGGAAGGAGAAAGCTCAGAAGTCGGGGATAATTAAAACAAATCATTGTCAAACATGCTTCCCCCTCAAAATAAAGCAGCACTATAATTTAAATTGACCATGTTTATTTTCTTCCTGCTCCTGAAGTACAGCGCGACACCAGGAGGAGGAAGAGGATCAGCCCACGCAGGACGCAGCAGAGTACGGTCGCGGACGAGCGGTCCTCCGTCCTCTGTGCGGCCAGACAGACAGTCTGGTCTGACCCGAAAAGACCCTCAGAGCGATCCCAACGCTCCTCAGCATCCCTTCCTTCCTCTTCTTCGGAGTGCAGTGCACAGTGAGGCAGGAGGAAGAGAAATGGAAGGCAGGTGCTGTCAAGGGAGAGCCCCAGTCCTCGCTGGAAGGGGTCCAGCTAGGTCTGGGTGCAGCTTGGGGGGGTGGTGAGACCCACTCACCACCAGAGGTGTGCCAGCAGCACTCGCCTCAATTCATACAGTACGGCCAAGACCTAGCAGGAACCAACCAGGATCTACCAGGACCACCAGGACCAACTAGGACCACGGCAGGGCAATCAGCAGGCTCCAGAAGGGCCCAGAAGGTCCTAGCAGTAGCGCAGTGGCCTACAGTAAGGCCAGAGGGGGGGCGTCCCAGGAATCAAGGTACGTGTGTGCCATACCACCAACTTCCAATTCTCCAGTCAGCAACAACATTATCAACCATGGCCAACAGACACCAAGAGTGTGTGGGAATAGCAAGTGACAATGAGAACCCGCAGCTCCCTTCTCGTGAGTGCCCACGACAGGATCCAAACCTAATGAAAAAAGACAGTAGCTCCCAACAAGCAGGGTGAGGGAAAGATGAAGCGCACCAGGAGGCATCAAATCACAATAGAGGCAGACCCTCAGAATGCAAACGAGATCAAGGTGTGCACCCCCAGAGAATACAAGCAGGCACAAGGAGGAGGCGGAAGCACAGGCACAGAGGGCCAAGGAATTGACAAGTACTTCACACCACTGGGGAAAGACGCCTGCCACAAAACCCCCCTGGAAGGAACATTTTCAAGACCACAGCCCAACTGGAGATCTTTCAGTAACTGTGCCATTACACTGGCACCTCCTGGGAAGCTGCTCCTCCAAGTAAAACGGTACAAGAATCCATGCCTGAATTATCCATCTCAAGTGCATCAAGTGCACAACCCCTCCTTATAACTCATGAGAGCACACCATCCAACCTCAAAAGTGGGAACCCCCTGTATCTCCAATCACAATGATAAAAGGCAGGGGTGGGGTGGGGCGGGGCACCCAGAAACCACACCCCCAAAGAAAATAGCACAGAAGGAAGCCAGGAAAAGCTAGGTCCAGTATCACCAGCCTTAGCAAAACAATCAACCTCCTCTCCCCTGCTGGGTGGTCTCACTTACACAGAAAGAATTTGAGGAGGTCTTCAGCAAAGAAGAGGAGCAGTGTGCATAGGGAGAGGGTGCTCTCCTTACACCCACAGAAAAGAGCGTCAAACATCCCAGTACTATAGGGGTGCAGGCACTCGAAACTGCACAAAACCACAGCCCCAATGACTGGATGGGATGCCTTAAACAACACACTAACGGCCATAACCAATGCAGCAATCTCCAAAACAGACAAATTAGACATCCAAATCGAAATTCTGCAAAGTTTGGCAACCACCACTATGGCAATAGACAATAAGCTGGACAAGTTAAACGTGCTCATTCGAAGAGCACAATCCCACATGGAGGCCGACAAAGGCCTGGTTAATCAGACATACCAGTGTCACTGCAGCCCAATTTTGGATAAATTCCAAGAACTGCCATCCATCATGTCCATAATAGTGACAGATCTAAAACAGGAATTGCTCCAGTGGGGAAATGTCAAGCAGCTTCCACAGTGCCCACAAGGCGCAAACAGCCCACAAAAAAGAACATCTATCTATACCGCCTAGGATGCAGCAAGTCCAGTACAGGCTTTAGGATCTTCAGATGAAGGCTCAAACCAGGAACGCACAACAGCGGAAGGCCCCTTCATTCCTGTGCTGTCCAGGAAAAACTAAAAACGACTCAGGAAAATGCATAATAAAACAGTGATGGATCCGGAAATTAAATACTCACACCCCTCCCAAACCCCAGGGCAAAACAAAAGCAATTCATAGAAAAAAAAGAGTGTACAGCTGCTGCCCAACTGGGAGATTCAAAGCCGCCAACCGCAACAGACCAGCAGCTGTCCCTACTGCTCAGGAACAATCCTCCAAGGCAGCAAGAAGAAGGAAGAACAGGACAAACCGGACATAAGATCATTGGGGCACTCAGCCCGAAAATCACAATAGGAGACTAAAACGGATTACAATCAAACTGCTCAGGACCCAAAGCCCAGACACAATCTGCAACCCCTCAGCTTCCATCTATGGGAAAGTCAGACAGTTGAAGATTAAATCATAGAGCCATCCCCAGCTCAAAGACACACTTGAAAAGAACAAGAGGACAGTAAGAACCAGCTCCACCCAGATCAATTTGAGGTTCTGGCACAGGTATCCTTCCTCAGAATGGCCTCTGAGGGCAAAAGTCAAGTGGGCCGGTGATCCCACCTATGAGGGGTCTACACTCTGGACTCCAAAACCAATGATGTCCTACCCACGCCCTCCAAATCATCAGCATTATACAAATACCACAAATCAAGTGATCGCTGCATCAGAAGAGAAGGCAACCATAGACGCTGCAGTTACATCAACCCCACACACCACAAACGGCGCTAAATCAACTATTAAGCTCAGAGCCCCAAAAGTCGTGGGCGCTCATACCCTTATTTTTTTGCCCAATTTACTAATCTCAGGGCCCTTGGGACATCCTTAATCGAGGCAACCCTATGAGAATCTGCAGCGCTATCCAAGGATTAGAAACAATAAGTAGTAAAGGTCTACAATATGTGGCCTTCTTAGCACCAAAAAAGGGCGACATAAGTGAGAGTACTAAAGTCTGCTTCAACAGCACAGAAATAGCACAGTTAGTACAGTCCAAATCAGAGATATTTGAAGACTGGGGCATAGAGCTAAAGAAGGCATGTAAAGCAAAATACCCCTCCTTTCTAATCCCGCAAGAAGAGACCAATAAAAGGGACAACTTCTGGACAACTATCTCCCGACAGCTAAACAGCGATCTTTCCTGCAACACGCTAAAGGGTCATCCCCCACCTTCACTATGAGCCCAAGAGAGATCACTATATACATCACCCAGGGCATTTCATGGATAAAGCATTCTCAGGAAGGTGGACTCCAAGACGAGGGAGTCAGCTGGTACAGATCCACTTCTCGATCCTGACGGAATCCTGCAGCATAATGTCAGATCTGGAAGCTGCTCTGCCAAAACAATCCCAACTGGACTAATGTTGTCTAAAAGCAAGTTGAGGGTCGCAAACATAATATCTTGCAGAATATTGCAGGAGCCAGCAAAATCACGCAAGACCCAAATTTGGAAGCCTATTTGAACAACTTCGACATCATCTGCCTACAGGAATCCTGGAAAGTAGCCGAAAATCCATTAGCTGGATTTGAAGAATTCCTAATCCCGGATGCAAGACCTAAGCCCAAAGGGCACCCAAAAGGTGGCCTCTCAAACTACATAAATACACGCAAATCTTTCAATGCCAAGATCATAGACCTGAAGTCAGCCCCACATGTTAGCTATCATTATTGAAAATTGGATGCTGGAACAAATACCCATGTCCATCATAATAATAAATATTTACATCAACCCTAACATGACGCGTAATCGGCACCTGCTAGACACAACCGATAAAGAGTTGCTATCTCTAGAAACGGCATTCGGAAACGCCCCCCTGGATCATCACAGGTGATTTTAACCTTAACATGGCCAACCATGGCAAAAGAAGCTCCAGAGAAGGCACCCTGGATCAGCGTCTGGGTATCCCACCACAAGAATCGCCTTTTAGGGACAAGGACAAATGCGATCACCCCCTGGACAGACTCCTTGAAGCACTAGGATTAAGGGCCCTAAATGGCAGATTCCCTAAAGACATCCCAATGAACCTGAGTCAACCACCAAGAAGTCCGCTTCTACCCTAGACTACACTTTTGTTACAACGGACATCTCCAAGTACTTCCGAGACTTCAGCATAGAGGTGAGATGTGAAAATGACAACCATCCATAAACAATGAAAATAGCGAACAATAAACGTTCTTGCTGCTCCACTACAGAGGATAGGTGAACAAGACCCAGGAAGCCACCTTCATTGCATAAGATGGTCCAACAGGTATATGGAGAAATACGAAGTATGGAAAGCCAACTCAACGTTGGATCAAATGGAACAGGTGGACATAATTTCAAAATGGGAGGCCGCATTAACATCACTAAGGAACCAGCTAGAGTCTTCTCAACCATCCAAGGTTGGCCCACTGCCGAGCAGAAAAAGTTGGTTCACGCAGACAATAAGGCAACAAATACAACAGCTTAACAAAACCACCAGACTCCTAAAGAATCAACCACCAGGTAACAGCTGCCAGTGCACCTTTCATGAACTAAGAAGGGAATACAAGAAGGCAATATGGGAAGCAAAGCAGGCTCACGTAGATCAGGAATTGATCAGAATTGTGGAAGCTACTAAAGAAAAGAACAGCCAGCCGCTGTGGTCTATTGTCAACTGGAGCACAGGACAACCGGGATCCAAAGTAATGCAGTTTCTGGAGAGAAAGTGGATTGAACACATCTCCAACCTCTACGGCAGCCCTAACACAGAGAAATCATCTCCCACCTCAAGCTGCGAGTCAAAGCCATTATCCTTCGAAGTACAAAACGTTGAGGAACAACTACGACGCTGCAAAACGAGTTGGGCTCCTGTGCCAAATGGTCTCCCGGCAGGAATACTAAAACACGACCCCGCCCGCTGGACGGGCCTGCTCTGCAACCTTTTCAATGTTAGCAGTACAGAAAACAAAATTCCGGATTCATGAAAAGGGGCAATTTTCCACCCAATCTACAAGAAGGGTCCCTACGGGAACCCAGACAGCTTTCGACTAATATCACTGCTTGACATCGACACAAGGATATTTGTGGGTCTCCTGCTTGAGAAACTCAAAGAATGGGCTAGCAAATTCAATTTAATACCTCTGAATCAAACCGGCTTCCAGCCCTCGGCAAGCACTTCTTACAACCTTATAACTCTAGCCATGCTTGCTAAAAAATATACAAACAAAAAAAAATGCCCTATACACCTGCTTCGTGGACTTGTCCAAAGCCTTTGACTCAGTAGACCGGAACACGTTGTGGGGGAAACTAGCAAACCTCAAAATACAACCAGAACTTCTAAAAGGAATACAGCTTCTGTACTCAGAAAATTGGGAAAGGGTGAAAGTAGGAAATATTGGAAGAGTGTCTGCCAGAATTCATATAAACAGAGGTGTTAAGCAGGGCTGTGTTCTGGCTCCAATGCTCTTCAACTTTTATTTGGCAGATCTGTGCTCATAACTAAACACCACTAGCTCCAATCTCCCCAAACTGAGCAACCACCCCCTAACAGCATTACTATATGCAGATGACATCATCCTTCTCAGTCTCTCAGGAACAGGACTCCGAAAAGTGCTAAACACCTTCAATCAATATTACACAACTAATGAGCTGGTGGTAAACACTGAGAAAACCAAGGTAACCATCTTTGGCAAACAGATAATTAAGAAAAATAAATGATTTTGTGGGAATCAATCTGTAGAAATCAGAAGAAGCTATAAATACCATGGCGTCTGGCTACAGGAGCGCTTGTCGTATCACCTGCACCTAAACACCCTGAAAGCGATGTTGGCGTCTCTACTTGCATCAGTCCTATCCCTGGCTTCAAAACTAAAAAGCCCAATCTGGTGTCCATTCCTTACAGTGATCAAATTCCTGCCAGCCCTGACATACGGTTCGGAAATATTTCCAGGTAAACGTAACGACTTCATGAATATTGCACAAAGCAAAGTCTTTTGCCTTCTCTTCCGCCTTCCACACAGCTCCTCACCAGCGCAGATTGGGATGGATTTCGGATTACAAGACCAAGCATTAGCACAAGACAGGGCATTGCTCAAATATGCCTCCATGTTAAGACCGACCCAAACAAACACAGTAAAGCCACTGATTTGGGAGGAAATAAACACAAACCAGGCGGAAGTCTCAAATCCATGGCAAAAGAGAATCGCTTCAGCCATAAAGCATCTGCAGGCAGAGTAGCTATGGCAAAAGTATTTACCTCTTAAAAATTTCAAGCAATTACTAAAAAAACAAATCAAGATGCTCTCATGGGGCAAGGACAAAGATAAGTTCAGAAATCGATCACACTCTTGGATGACAATTAACACATGTAAGGCTCCAACAGCACAGCCTACTTGCCAGAAATATTAAAACGTCACTAAAAATAAAGGTGCTACACGCCAGACTCTGACTACTACCTTTATTGGAAGCCAAACCAAAATGGCTTAGACCCACAAACAGCAGAAGATGCAGATTTTGCGTACCTCACCGGGAAGACTTCATACACATCCTTTGTATTTCCCGCTCTACAAGCCTGTAGAAAGCTGTATCTGAAAAACATTTTCTACACCAATGGTGTCAGAACATGTCGACAGGCTATCCTGTTTAGCTTGAAAGGGTTGACTCTGCAACACATGGCCTGTTTTTAAAAATTTATTTTAAAAACAGAACACTCCTTAAAACATGCCACAAAAAACCAAGATGAGAAAACAAGCCCTCAGCTGGCATAGGAAATGAACACTGTCAGCTTCGGTCTTACGAGCAATGGCCACAGCAGTCCCACCAGCTGCACTCTGCATACCCCACCTGTGAACTGGACTACTTATATTTTATTAGTCAAAAAAAAAAAAAAACGCTTTCTGATGTTTTTCACCTAGAGCCTCTTTGAGAAAGGTCTAATTTACCAGTCAGTAACTCAGTGTTGATTCAGTATGCATGACTATACATCTCAAGATGATCAACTTGTGAATACGGTTTATCTGGCCTAACAACCACAAAGAAAGCAAGAATGTATGAATTGGTTTATGGTGTATTTAACCTTTCCTTTTGTACTGTTGCAATGACTTTAAGTAATTACGCAATAAAACATATACTTCAGCTTTCTGCTCCTGTACAGTCTGGCTCTTCTGTGCCCGAGCATTGTATGCAAAGAGCCAATGCTGACATAGCTCTCATGATATTTACTATGTTAAATACCATGAGAGCTGTGCAGGGATTGGCTTGGCAAGGCAACACAGGGCCTAATGAAGAAGCAAAGAGCTTTCTTAGCTGGCTCAGCCCCTGCCCTCTAGGCAGAGTCGATTGTAACTGAAAAGCCTGAAGTGCGCATGAAAGGCTGGCCGAGTCCAGAGACTTGGCCAGCCTGTCATGCACACTTTAAGTTAAGTATACAGAGAGTCTGCAGCTCTCCATTGCAAAAGCCACGGCCCCTCCCCATAGCAGGGACTGCAGCGCAGCCTGAGCCCAGCCTGCCTTGCTATGAAATGGCAGTGAATTTTATAAGAGCCATCACACATTAAAATTCACAGTGGTCAGTGGAGTGGGTAAAAGCAGTGGATCAACGCCCTTTTGCTCCTTGAGAGGAGTCGCTGCTGTCAGCTATTAAAATACAACCCTTGTGACTAGCATTTTGAGATTTCAAAGTAGAAGAGACTTGATACAAATCATCCAACATGGTTCGACATAAGACATTCACAGAATCATTACTTTCACAGAAAAAAAATATTTTTGCATAGCACAGCTCAAACAGCATTTTCGTTTTCGATATGCATATTTAAACAGACACCATCGCTTATTACAAATCACAGTACAGTGTAATTTACACAGGAGGTCTCTCTCCAGCAGATCTGTCTAAGATGTAGGACTCGTTGGGAAATTATATTGTTAAGTGATTGTTATTCTTTCTACCTCCTTCTCGCTACCTCCTGATTTCTCCCTCGCCACCTCCTGATTTCTCCCTCGCCACCTCCTGATTTCTCCCTCGCCATTCCCTCTCAACGTATGTTGGAAAGATTGTGACATTAGTTTAGACTTAGTTAAATCTTTCTTACACTCTTAAATCACCACAGAGTTGTTTGCCACAGAAACCAATTCTGACTTTTAACTCGACACACTTCAGCAACAGTATTCAGTAAAACATTTCTATCAGCAATGAAAGCAGCTTCATTTGCAGGTGACTGACAAAGCGATTGGCTTTGAACAGCAGTCATCATTTTACCTATTTGAATATTTACATGCACCAGTTGATTAACTTCAGCTCAAGTAGGGCTGCCCAATTCAGAAACAGTTAGAAGTGTTTTTCGACATTTTTGGGGACTTTTCTGTGTTTTAGAGCACTGGCAAGGGATATTAAGAAAACAAAGCCCTTCTCAGTGGTTGATGGTGGAGGCAACGTCTGACTTCTCAGGGTTCCAGAGCTTTTCGTTCTCCAAGCATTAGGGCCGACATTTTCTGAACAGAATTCAACAGCCATAATTGGACAGTGCACTAGAGACTTTTTCAGAGATGGAAATGTCTGTGTGAGGCAAAAAGGCTGATGAAGGTTGGTAATATTGAGTCCTTTTCAAATTGATGTAGGTACTTCCTCTAGTCCTTCACTGATTCTCTGAAAAGTTCTGCCTTGTTCAGCAGTGCTCATCATCATGTTCATGAATCCCAGTATTGAGGTTTTGCAGAGTTTGGGCAATGCAAATCAAGTTGGACTCTTCATGTAAAAGTCTTGCTACTTATGCATAAAATTAGCACAGGGCTTCAGGCAGACAGGTTCTTAGATGCAAAATTTGACCAGTGATTTCTCAGTCTACTTTGCTGTCCCTAAACCCTATGCCTTGCCAGACTACCTGATCTGTCCTCTTGGAACATTGAGCTCCACAAACAGGCAAAAATTAGATCTTGGCAGGCAGAGGTCACCTAGAAACGGGTTAAAAAAGTCTTCTTTTCCAACCATGAAGCATGTTCAATGTTCTATGGACTCTAATTCAAAGGGAAGCAGCTGTTTAGGAGCTCTTTTTCCAGGGAACAAGGAAAGTGTTTTTTTTTTTTTAAATCAAAAAATGCTATAAAGCTAAAAGGTTATTACACCCTAACTGGGTATTATATAGAGAAAAATACAACTTTTTGACGCAATGTTTAAGCCTAAAGCACAGCAATTATAATTTTTCCCTAAACTTGTCTATTTCCACTTTTACCAGGATGACCCTCACTACAATTTGTGAAATATTACCTGAAGCAATAACTCCAGGTAAAATTCCATCACTTGCAGTTTGTTTCTAGACCCAGGCCTACAAACTCTGAACCTGATAATTTATAGCCCAGAAGATTCAATACAAGGGGTCGTGGGCAGCAGCACAGCCAAGTCCCCGCCTAACCTCTGCTGCAGTATGTGTTGAGCAGACATTGCTTCCCCTGAACTGAAGCCTTCCAGGATACCCCCGATAGCCCATCTCAACACCCTCCTCAACGCACAGGCACTACTACTGACATTTCTTTCTGTCTGGTCTGAGCAAGAGGAAACTGGCTGTAGTTTTCTTCGCTTAGCTGGGGAAAATTACAAAGCAAAGGACCCAGTAAGTCCAGTCCATTCACTTATTCCCCATTCCAGGAAAAAAGTCATAACGCAGACATTTGGATTGGGGATACTGGCCTGAATCATATCAGGCATCCATGCAACAAAAACTGGCATACATATAATCAGGACCACTGTGACATGTTATGTTATGTTATGTTATTTTTATTTGTACCGCGCACAGCTGCCCCAGCAAAGGGGCGTCCCGGCGCTTTGAGAAGGTAAACACAACACAGCACTAAAAGCGGGCAAAAGAAGACAAAACACAACAGATAAGCTTAGACAAATAAAAAGGTCTTAATAGCCCGCCTAAACTGAAGGAGCTCATCAATGGCCCGGATTTGTGGAGGAAGAGAATTCCACCAACTCGCTGCCAGGACTCGAAAAGAGCGGCCCCCAATTCTGCTCAGCTTAAAGCGCGGAACCACTGCTAAGTTCTGGCCTAACGATCTAAGAGTGCGAGAGGGAACATAAGGAATCAGCAATTTCTCCATGATTTGCGGGGAAGTACCCTTTAAGATTTTAAATGCAAAACAGAGAACCTTAAATCTAATCCTCTGCTGCACAGGGAGCCAGTGGAGAGAGCGCAGAGTATTGGACACCGAACATCGCCTTGGGAGACCAGTCACCAGTCGGGCCGCAGCGTTTTGAACCCGCTGGAGCCGCCGAAATTCTGACTGGTTTATCCCCGCCAGTACATGTACAGATCCTGTGAGATTTGTGTGAAGTAGGGTGACCACTCGTCTGTAATTTACTCTGATTGCTCGTAAATTAGCCCTAATGTCCGTTGTCCTTGACTCTTGTTTAAACGGACACAATCGTCTGTAATTTTAGCATCTTTACTAAAAGAGAAATGTTAATTCCCACAGTTAAGTTGCTGCAGTTTAAGAATGTAGAAAGCCTCCTGTTAGGCCAAGGGAGGGGAAGGCCACTAAACAGCCTTTTTTCCAAGGTGCCAGCTCAGTGCTTAATTTGTAAATAAAAACGTGTCGGTATCCAAAGCCTACTCCTAAACACGCGACTCCTGCAATTAAATGTGGTAACACGTCATACTGAGGCGCCGTAAATCTGAAGCCATTTCGGGCCTTTTCAATCCATATAAAGCCACTCCCTGCCTATTCAGCTCACTCTTGCAGCTTTCTCCTGTCTCCCTTTGTGACGCTTTTTCGTTTTTCCCTTCCTCCGTCTTTCCATATGTGTCTTTTGCTTGCAGATAATGTTTGAGGCAGAAGAATAAGCCCCGGCCCCCAAAAATAAGTGCTGGTGCTAAGCACCGGAAACAACAAGCGCAAATTAAGCACTGTGCCAGCTACCTGAAAGGATTGTAAATGTGTGTCATTGATTAATCTGCCAATGTAAAGGCTGCTGGGATGCTAGCATTTCGGTTTATTTATGGAGCCACTTAAAGCTTTCCAATGACAAATATGTATTCGTTTTTGGGAGGTAATGTAAGGGTGCTGCAAGCTGAGCCTTGGAGTGAGTGTTTTTAATGTACAGTTACATAAATGTCTACATATTTCTGTAGTACATAATTTGGAAGTATTTTATCTCAAACCTAATTATTTTTTGCATTTTGTGGTTATACTGTTTGTAATGCACTTTTTTTTAAATGACTTACGCATTCACAGTGCTGCCACAGGTAGGGTGACCACCTTTACATGGGAAGTCTGTAATTTTGGACTCCTGTAAGTTATCTATAATGGCTTTTGCTAGATTTCACCCTCCAATAGCCTCTGAGAACTGTGGCCACACCATGTGCCATTACATAGAATGGCTTGCATGTGATCAACCAATCCTAGGGCTTTTAATCTCTCACCATCAGAATGTTATAATTTGCCCTGTTGCTTGGGCTTGGGTTACTTTAGGGCATGCCAAGCAGACTATAGGTAGCCCCATGAGCAGGCTGCAGTGTTTTTAAAAGGTAGGACATGTACTGGTGTATTTTACATGTCCTAACAGTGAAATACTGCCAAACTAGGCTTTCACTGTTGACATGGGGGCTGCCTTTAAATCACTTTAAAGCGCAGATTCCCTTTGAAAGCTGATAGAAATATGGAGTTTCGGGTCTCTGAACTCACAACTTAAAAATACATCTTTTAGTGAAGTTGGTTTTTGGATTGTGAGTTTGTGGATTCACCGTCTGGGTCAGTTTGACAGTTGGGCTGTTTAGACCTCTCCTCTAGACAGTGACTCAAAGGGTGCTGCGGAGTAGCCTGCATATCCTGATGAGCCATCTAAGCTAGAGTAGAGGGAGGAGTGGTCACTCACACCTGAAAGGACTGTACCTCCCCTCACACAGTGAATCTTCAACCCCCTGGTGTGTGTCTGGGGCCTGGTCTGGACAGAGAAGGATCTTACAAACACTTGAGACTTTGCTCTGAATTTTGCCAACTTCAAAGGCAGAACAGGGTATAAGTATTGGACCCAGAACCCCAGACTTTTAGACTCTTTCTAGAATCAAGAGGAACCTCTGCCCAGGAGAAGAGCTGGAGGAGGAGTAGTGTCTCTTTGCTGTGTTGCTTTGCTGGACTGGCCTGCAGTTGCTGCTTCTGCCTGGAAAGAGTGCAAAGGGTGAACTTTGCCGTGTGTCCTGCTTGAGAAAGTTCTCCAGGGGTTTGGAGTAGAGCTTGCCTCCTGTTGGAAGTCTCAGGGCCACCAAAGACTTCAGTTTCCTCGACCTGCAGCAGTGGGAACTGTGTGTTTTGTACTGTCCAAGAAGAGAAACCACAGCAACGATGCCACTAACGGCACTGGCCTGCACGTGACCAGCCGACGCCACATGAAGCTGCACTGTCCCGCTTTGCACTGCGACCCTGGTTTCATTGATGGCGTCATCAGACGACTTCACTGAGCCGCTGCTTGCACCGTGACCTGTGGGCCCTGCATTCCGGCATTGCCTGCTCATACCGCAGCCAGGGCATCCCAGACGCCGCCGCTCCTGCTGACACTAGTGCTGCTGCCTGCACCATGGCCTGTGGACACCCCTCGTGAGGAGAACAAAGCACCGTCCCATCCCTTACCGCAAGTTGGGTCCAACAAAGCCAGCACCATCGACTGCAGTGTCGTCACCAGGCATCATTGCCTGCCCCCATGGCCTGTGGACACCGCTCGTGAGGGTCACGGAGCACCGTCCCATCCCGCACCGCCGGCTTGGGCCAACTAAAGACAGCGCTTCAGCAATGATGATGCCACTGCCTGCACCGTGACCTGGTGACACCGCACGTCGCACCGCCCTGCTTCACACCGCAGCCTTAGTCTCACCGAGGCCGTTGGACGCAGTCACCAAGCCACTGCCTGCACCGTGACCTGTGGGCACCACACATTGCATCGTCCTGCTTCGCACCACAGCCCCGACGCGATCTACGCCATCGCTCCTGACTTCATCAGCCCGGAGTTTGATCCTCAATGCGTGTGACTTCAAGGGCCCGATGACTCCTGCACCGACTCCGGAACCAACACCACGATGCCAGTGACACGGCTCTCCGGAGCTCACCGCGAGGATCACGATGCCCTGCAAATCCAATGGTACTGTTTGCGGTTCTTCCTGACACCATAGCTGGCCAGCGACACTGCAGCCTTAGCTTTAACTGTTGGTTTTGTTGTTCACAACACTGTGATAGCCCCAGGTGGAGCTATCAACTTCAAAGAACTGTATTTTTGAGTAATTCTTGCAGAATTCATATTTTTATTACTGTATGTTGGATTTTTATCATATTTGGTCTTGTTTTATATAGATAAATATTGGATATTTTTCTAAAACTGGTGTGGTGTCCTTCTGTAGTGTTTTCACTTATTACTGTGTGTTATGCGCAAATGCTTTACACATTGCTTCTGAGATAAGCCTTACTGTTCGTGCCAAGATACCAAGGGTTATCTGAGCAGGTATCTCCCTTAACTTGACTAGAGTAAGGGTCCCTACTTGGACAGGGTGCAAAACGACTGCCAACTAGAGATCCCATTTCTAACAGTTACCATGAGTGAAAAGCAGATAAACATTCCCAGCATATTGGAATAAACATGTGCCTAAACATTCCTACCTACATTTTCTAGGATCTACATGAGAGCATATCAGTGATAGCCCTTCTCTGCCCATACATAGTTCATGGAAGGAACACCCACCCCATACCTGTAAACAGGGGTCTGCCCACCGTCTCCTCGGTTGGCTGTAGAGACGGCTGAGGTCAGCAAAGTGGCAATGAAGTGCCATGTGGCATAGGATGGATCCTCTGAATGGAATGACCTCTCTAACCTTCTTTGGCCAGTGTGATGTTAAAACGTGTTATGTTTTGAGAAACAGGCCAGACGTGATCATGTATCTGAGTGTCGAGGTTGGCTGCCCACTCTTGTACTAGATAGATTATCATGTACACCCTTTAGCATCCCTGGGCAGAAGTAAACTGTGAAATATTGTGCAAGGAAAGTAATAACACTTTCACAGAATATCAGCTGACTGGAAAAATAACACATCTCTGCTAAAAAGCCAGTTATGCTAAAATGAATTAAAATGAATAAATTAATTGAATTGAATCATGTATCTAGGTAAAAGGGCACAGGCTGTGCCCAAGCAAGGCTCTAAAGTGAACCCACTACACAACCGGTACCCCTTGACACTCATCATATGTCTTTCCATTTGTAATGCTGGTTCGATCTGAGCCATGAAGGCCAAGTCATTGACCGTGATTTATGGGCTGTCCAATAGTACTTTTGGACATCCAATAGGATGGTTCCTCCATCCCCCATGTCAGTTTTGACAAGGCGCTCTGTGCTTGGTCGCCATCCTATAGCAGTAGCCCGATTTCCACCTCTATTGCTCTGATATACACCTTCGGGACTTTATAGGGGGTGTTTTGCAGCACAAACAGAAAACGCAGCAAATACATCATTTTAAATAATGCAGCCCTGCTCAGCAGAGAAAAAGTCACGACGTATCACCCTTTGGTTGTTCCAGCATATACATACATATATATATATATATATATATATATGTATGTATATATATATATATATCTCTAAGCAGCTAAATCCTCTCAGTACAATTGCTGACTCCGGTCTAGTAGTAGTGTTGGTATCCCTTGAGTGGATATAATAAATACTTATGGCATTTAATTACATACCCAGAGTATTTTCCACAATTCATAAGTATATGCATTATTTTCTATACCGCTATCTCAGTGCCAGTAATATAAAGTAGAACATCAAAGTCCTGTCCTCTGACTAGTGGGTTTTGTCACACTCAGATGGCCAGTGGTTGCAGTGCCAGAGCAAAGATCATAACAAATATTGGGCAACCTTGCCTGGTGCTCCATCGTAGTCTGATTGTTCATGAAAATACACCATTAACCCTGACCCTCGCAAGTGGGCCGATTGTTTATATTGGGGGCCACATCCTAATCTGTCCAGTACCACAAAGATATAGTCTCATTCCAATGTATCAGATGCCATCTTGGTGCTCAGGGACATCACCGGAGCACTTTTGCGCAGGGGCCCCCTCTGCTCCAGGACTCCATGCATCCTCTGAAGATTTAGCCTTGTGCTTTGGTTATGCATAAAACTTGATTGATCCAGATGTATCAAGGAGTGAATAGTCTTTCTCAGCCTTTTTGCCAATATCTTGGCCAATTTAACTCTCAATTCTTAAGAGTCTTAATTTGTATTTTATTTCAGGCGCCCTTTACCATGTTGTGCATCTGACTAACATATCATGAATGTCCCAAAAAGGTAAAAAAGGAATATGTGCATTGGGATCCCGAGTTACTGTCACCTTTATATAAGAAAAAGCTAATGAGTTTAAATGACTGGAAGATGCCAATTGAGTTGTACAATCTCAAACTTTTCGCAAATGAGGTACAATTTAACTTTCTGAAACTGCTTAAAGTACTCTGTTGGTATGGGGATTACTATTTGATTTATTACTAGCTTTAATGCTTATTCTAAGAGAATAATTGTAATGTATGCTTATACCAAAAATCTAATTATGGTGGGTTCTCTCCTGAAAACTATTTCAAAGATGTCTTCCAGCTATTACCATAAATCTAGTGGATGGGTCAAGCTCATCTTGCAAGTTGACGTATGAGTTTCTGCGCACCTTAGCCATCAACGCTTACAAGGGCTATGTTTTTCACAAAAGGATGCTCATAGAGTTAAATGTTGCAGCTCAATAGAGTCAGTCATAAGTTAAATAAGACAGCAAAGATTGAAAGTAACTACTTCAATGCAATGGTACCTTCTTCCTTTGAATGCATTTTGTTATTAAACACAATGCCAGTTATACTTCTGACAATGCACCACAAAATATACTGGTCAGAAAACCAAGGTTTCTTACTGCTGACTATGATTGATTGGAGAAGCTGAGAGCTAGCCTCACTGCTACTGTGCTTTTGCTGATGGCTAACCATGTCCTTTGCAATGCAGATACAACTGAAAGCCTTCTGTTTCGTTACATAAAAGACAAATGGTTGTTTGACTGCTTGCCCTTAGGCCTGCTGCTTCCTCTGAAGACTGCCTCCTCAGTAAGGAACTGAGGGGGTTAATTGAAAATAAACGAGAATTTATTACCCACAAACACTCTGTTGCAGCCTCTTGCTTTGCCCTTCTGAGATCATTATGCAAACATTTTTATTTTTTTTACTGATTTCTACAGGCAAATCTGTAGTACGTGTTCTAATTACATCCAGATTGGACTTCACCAATGGACTTTATTTCAGTTTACCATATAAGTTGATCAAAAAGCTACACGTCATGTTCCTTATCATTTGTGAAAATTACATTGGCTTCCTTTAAAGAAGAGATTTCTCTTTAAAGCCTTATGATCACCTATCATGCTTTTTATCATCAACGCCCAAAATATCTTATAACGCGCTCCAATATTAAGTGCTAATAAGTGACCTACGTTCCACTTCAGCCATGCTTCTTTCTGTCCTCAGATTCCATTGGTCAAGATGTGGGGGGCGTTTCTTCTCTTTACTGGCTGGGGCTGCTTGGAATCAACTTGCCCTTGCAATAAGCAGGATTCCTCATGAATTAGCCTTCCATAAAGCTTTAAACTTTTACCTTTTCTCACCCTAACTTAGGAGCTTCCCTGCTGTTCCTCAGCTTTCTGAATTTGAGCGCTGGACACTCCCCTGGGTAGCTGTGTGCTTTATAAATATTATCACTCATTCACATAAAAATTGTCAGTATTTATCTTCCAGTTTGATAATGCTTTGTAGTAAATTAATTTTTTTTTAAACAGGTATTCATGATAATGATTTTCAATAATATCTTCTCAATCAAGAGTAATATATTTGTAAAAGGAGCCCTGTCACTGGCCTCCTCACTCTAGTATTTGCATCTTAACCCTCCAGCCACTGGAATTCAGGCAATACACTTCCACTCTATGAAAACCTGTCCTAATCCTCCATCTTTTGCTAGTGCAAACCAAAGGCATCCAAATGGATCCCAGTATGCTTTGTAATGAATACAGTGAGCAAAACTTGAGGACGAACATCAGAAGACATCCTCTCCAGCTTTTACAGAATCCTCTTTTCAATATGTACTTTACTTGCCCATGTATTTTCTCACATTGCTCTGATCTTGAGGTTATTTCTTCCTTTGAGTGCTTCCCAAAGCTTTTGACATTTCGTGACATATGTGGTCAAGCATTACTGTTCCCTTCCAACCCTTGAGCAAATCAATTGACCTTATTGGAGTGGTGTTCTAGCATTAGCCTAGTAGAGGACAGAACGTTTACCTTTATTATAGTATTTGTAAAAATATATACTGTACCACAATCTGCACATGCAAATAATGTTTCCTTCTACAGTCTGGTATCTTCACTCTGCCTGCCATCTCAAAAATATCTGCTGTAACCCAAGTTCCAGCATGAAAAACTGACCTTTATTTAAAATGTTTGGAAGTCACCTCTCAGCTTTCCCTAAAAATTGCCCTTTCCTTTCCTCCTCTGCCTGCCTCCTCTCTCTGACCCCAACCTACTGTCACATGGATGTTTGCCTTAATCTTTACTACTGTATTTCTGCAAATTGTCCACAACTCGTTTACAAGAACTTCTCTTTCCGCAGAAAGTCGTACCTCTCCAACCCAAAAAGTCCCAATTTTCTCTAGATCATCTAGTAATCACACCAACCATGTACATCAGCTCCCTTATCTCCCTTCCCCACTAATAATCACAACTAACTCCTATTTATTTTATCCACCACAAAGAAACTTGAGTGAATGTATGGAATGGTTTGCTTGGGCACACAAGAGCAAACCCAGTAGCAAACAATAACCAATAATCCTGGACTAACCACTAACCTTGGGTTTTGAAGGAGAGTATTGCCCAGCATAAAGCACTTTAACACCTCTTCAATGGTAGTAAGCACTATTTAAATACAATTGCAGTATATAACTTCAGGAATGGTGCTATACAAAAACCGCTTGTGTTTGATTTAACAGCATATAATGCCTAGAATAAGATGTTAGTCCACACGTAGGTTACCCATAGCAACAGACTAGTTCACTAGTTGCATTTTTTCATTATAGGAACGTAAGAATGTTTCTAATTTAATGTTTAAAATTTACCACTTTTAATTAACACCCATCAACACAGTGCACCTAGACTGTAATATTCCTATTATACCATTGCTGCCAAGACCGATCTGGGGGAAGTATGCTATGCAGGGTGCATTTTACTTACCCTTTCATTCAGCACTCCTCATGAGGCACTGCGTCGGAGTCCCTGTTAAAAAAACAGAATGTTGTTTCTGGTACCCAAATCAATTTTAAAGAGACAGAATCCTATTAAAATTGATTCTTATGTCAGTGGTCAAATTTGATTAGCGTGCTAGTTTGTTAATCTTCATATACGTTCAGCTACGTATAATTGTCAGTTACAGACCATGCTTGTGCAGACTAAATACCATAAACGTATTTTTAGTTGTACTTGTGTTAAGCGTCTTTTTACTTACTTAATATACAATTGTGTAACTTCTTCCGAGGTGTACGTAAAATTGACCCTTTGTCCTGAATTTTTTGTCCTGAATTGTTTCCCTTTGCCCTGAACTTTTACAACCACTGTCCAGAATTTGCCTCAATGACAGGTGGTCACCCCAGTGTGGACGTCGCCCAGACCTCACATCTTATTTTCTCCCAAAGCCAAGATGACATAAGCTATGCTACCTGTTGGCTGTGTGCGCAGCTTAACTTCCTCAAGCGCTTAGGGTCTCTACGGGTGCGTGTACTCCACCACACAACAAAGGTACTTCATAGGCTGCGTGTTTAAAACAATGTGTGACACAAGCAGCGTTTCAACACAGTACTGTTTTCTTCATTGCAGGGCATTGTTATCGAAAACTGGGACAGCTCTATTTTTTGTCAAAATGGTTTATGCTGCTGAGAATAGGCCAAAATATTCACGTTTATAGTGCGCATAAAAAAAAAAATCTCCATCTGCAGCCTCGTGCTAGATCTCAGATGACGCATTTTCCATCAGTCACCTCTGGATAATCGCCCGTGATGGGAATCTAGGTGAGGGAGGGAGCTCATGACTGTGGCAGTCATGCCAACCAATACGCGCCTTGTTCAACTTGTGTTTTCACCCTCGAGCTAAATGTACTTGCGCTTCAAACTCGGAGAGAATTTTACAGTACAATGTAAAAGGAAGATTTACAGCCTCTTCAGACAGCATTGTTGACTGAGTGTATCCAGCCGGGGTTTAATGTACCAGTACAAAGACTTGTGAAATAAGTGTAGTGAGCCTGAAAATCACACTGCGAGGATAATGCTACAGTGACTTATTTTATTGTGTACATCCTTTTACTCCTCTATAAACTAGTGTACTTAAGTGTCGCTGACTGAGGTTCATGTATCTGGAGTGTGTGCATTTCAAGGTCGGACTGGCAAATAGGGCAGTCAGTCAGTGCGTAATGTGCTTGTGAGACTAGTAGCCAGTGTGTGAGCTATTGTTTCAGGAGCCGTGGACCGGTTTTATGGGCAGTTGCGCCAGACTTTACTGTTGATTTTCCTAATGTTACCACTTTTTGTACATTTTTTTTTTAGTTATCTGCTTCGCTAATAGTAGGCGTTTTTATTTTTGTGCTGGGGCCTATTTTTTGTTCCAGGCTGACCCAGTCGTTTTTAAGTCGAGCTTAGCAGTGCGCAAGTGCTGCTTTTCCGACTTGTTGGTATCTATGTGGGCTTTTAACCATGCACGACCATCACTTTCACTCGTTTGTGGGCTTGACGTTCGAAAACCCTTTGACATTTGTAAATGCTTTATGTTTGTCCCACTTTGGGGCGATTTTGTTACCACCTCTGGGACCGACCCTTGTTACATGGATAATTGTACATTTGCCGATACGTTTTATTGCGAGCGAACTTTGTTTTCCTTTTGTGTCTCTCCTTCACGCTCATGGCAGCCGTGGCACTTTGAATCAGTTTGCTTAAGTCAACTGTTTTACTTTACATTTTCAATTTATGTGGCAAGAGAAGTCCAGTTAGGAATTCACAACGCTAATAGCTCTAACTCGAGCAAAGGAGAGACCCATTGCATTGTAAATGCTTATTAATATATTCGTGCAGCAACATGAAAAGCCACTCTACATACATACTCAAAATAAACTGTCACAGACCAGACAAGTGTTAAATGTTTCGAATGACAGTTAAGGAAGTGCCCCCTAACAATTTATCTACCCCTCTGGTAGTCTGTGCTCAGTGCTCTAAAAGAAAATAAACGAGCAACTGTCAATTGCTCGGCAATGTCACAGTACCCAGTAATTGTGTTGTTACAATGATTACACCTCACACAAATAGCACATACTACTACCACTGATGAGGCATTGAAACACTTTTATGTCTTGTTGCATCTAATGCATCATTGCACAGAGAATAAAGTTGTAGGAAGTTGGCTCTGTATATACTATCTCAAAGTAAGAGATTGTGTGCACAGAGTCCAAGGGTTCTCCTTAGAGGTAAGATAGTGGCAAAATTATATAATTCTAATGCTGTATATTGTGGTAGTGTGGGCGAGCAGTAGGCTTATCAGAGGGTAGTGTTAAGCATTTGTTGTACACACACAGGCAATAAATGAGGAACACACACTCAAAGACTTAACTCCAGGCCAATAGTTTTTATATAGGAAAATATATTTTCTTAATTTATTTTAGAACCACAAGATTCAAGATTTGAAGTAAATACATAAAATGCAAGGTACTCCACACAGGTAAGTAAGGAACTTTGAATTAGATCAGTAACATATACGGTTTTAGTTAAAATGGCAATAAGCTATTTTAAAAGTGGACACTGCAAAAATCAACAGTTCCTGGGGGAGGTCAGTATTGGTTAGTTTTTCAGGTGAGTAAGGCACTTACAAGTTCAAGTTCCTGGCCATAGACAGCCCACAGTTGGGGGTTCAAGGTAACCCCAAAGTCACTGCACCAGCAACACAGGGCCGGTCAGGTGCAGAGGTCAAAGGAGGGCCCAAAACACATAGGTGCCTATGGAGAACAGGGGTGCTCCGGTTACAGGCTGCCAACAGGTAAGTACCTGCGTCTTCGTAGGGCAGACCAGGGGGGTTTTGTAGAGCACTGGGGGGGGCACAAGTCGGCACACAAAACACACCCTCAGCGGCACAGGGGCGTCCGGGTGCAGTGTGCTTAGCAGGTGTCGGGTTTTCTATAGGAATCAATGGAGGGACCCGGGGGTCACTCTAGCGGTGCAGGCAGGGCACAGGGGTGCTTCTTGGGCCAGCCACCAACTGGGCTAGGCAGAGGGTCACCTGATGGTCATTCCTGCTCTGGAGTTCGGTTCCTTCTGGTCCTGGGGTCTGAGGGTGTAGTGCTTGGTCCAGGCGTCGGGTTCTTTGCTCCAGGTAGTCGTGGTCAGGGGGAGCCTCTTGATCCTCTCTGTATGCATTGCTGTGGAGGGGTAGGGGGGTCGTCTCAGGTTACTCACGAGGTCGCAGTTGCCTGGGAGTCCTCCCTGTAGTGTTGGTTCTCTGGAGCTCGAGCCGGGGGCGTCGGGTGTAGAGGGCGAAGTCTCACACTTCCGGCGGGAAGACTGAAGTCTTTAAAAGTTGCAAGAAAGTTGCAAAGTTGTTGCTGGTTTTAAACAGTGCCGCTGGTCACGGGAGTTTCTTGGTCCTTCGGGTTCAGGGCAGTTCTCTGGGGCTTCAGAGGTCGCTGGTCCCTGTCAGAAGCTTCACTGTGCAGGTTCTTTGAGTCTGGAGACAGGCCGGTAGGGCTGGGGCCAAGTCAGTTGTCATCTCCGTCGTCTCTGCAGGGCTTTCAGGTCAGCAGTTCTTCTTCTTGTTGTAGGTTGCAGGAATCTGATTTCCTGGGTTCTGGGGTGCCCCTAAGTCCTAAATTTAGGGGTGTGTTTAGGTCAGTAGGGCAGTAGCCAATGGCTACTGTCCTGGAGGGTGGCTACACCCTCTTTGTGCCTCCTCCCGGAGGGGAGGGGGGCAGATCCCTAATCCTATTGGGGGAATCCTCCAATCTCAAGATGGAGGCTTTCTAAAGGCAGGGGTCACCTCAGCTCAGGACACCTTAGGGACTGTCCTGACTGGTGTGTGACTCCTCCTTGTTTTTCTCATTATCCTCTCCTGCCTTGCCGCCAAAAGTGGGGACAGTGGCCGGAGGGGCAGGCATCTCCACTAGCTGGGATGCCCTGGGGTGCTGTAACAAAAGGCATGAGCCTTTGAGGCTCACCGCCAGGTGTTACAGTTCCTGCAGGGGGAGGTGAGAAGCACCTCCACCCAGTACAGGCTTTGTTCCTGGCCACAGAGTGACAAAAGCATTCTCCCCATGTGGCCAGAAACTCGTCTGGTTGTGGCAGGCTGGCAGAAACTGGTCAGCCTAGCACTAGGAGTCGGACTGGTATTCAGAGGCATCGCTAAGATGCCCTCTGGGTGCATTTTACAATGGATCCCACACTAGCATCAGTGTGCATTTTTATTGTGCTGAGAAGTTTGATACCAAACTTCCCAGATTTCAGTGTAGCCATTATGGAACTGTGGAGTTCGTGTTTGACAAACTCCCAGACCTTATACTCTTTATGGCTACCCTGCACTTACAATGTCTAAGGTTTTGCTTAGACACTGTAGGGGCATACTGCTCATGCACATATGCCCTCACCTGTGGTATAGTGCACCCCGCCTTAGGGCTGTAAGGCCTGCTAGAGGGGTGACTTATCTATGCCACAGGCAGTGTGAGGTGGGAATGGCACTCTGAGGGGAGTGCCATGTCGACCTAGTCATTTTCTCCCCACCAGCACACACAAGCTGTGAGGCAGTGTGCATGTGCTGAGTGAGGGGTCCCTAGGGTGGCATAAGACATTCTGCAGCCCTTAGAGACCTTCCCTGGCATCAGGGCCCTTGGTACCAGGGGTACCAGTTACAAGGGACTTATCTGGGTGCCAGGGCTGTGCCAATTGTGGGAACAAAGGTACAGTTTAGGGAAAGAACACTGGTGCTGGGGCCTAGTTAGCATGTTCCCAGCACACTTTCAATCATAACTGGCATCAACAAAAGGCAAAAAGTCAGGGGTTAACCATGCCAAGGAGGCATTTCTTTACAAACGTGTAACAGTGTTTTGTGAGTTATTGCACTTTATTGGTGTGGCATTAGCCCCATCTTTTTTCTGATACTAACACCACTGACATGCTCTTTCTCAGAACACCCAAAATGCATTATGTTCCCTTTGCTTCTCTCCTCTCCTTCTGTTCTCACAGTGCCCTGAAGCAGCCTTAGAGCAGCGGTTCTCAACCTTTTGACTTCTGTGGACCAGCACTTTATCGTTACTGAAACCCCGGGACCTCCACTTAATTATTATTGGACTCAGGGGACCTGTCACTGAGTCATTACTGGAAGCGGGGGACCCAGGCCTAAACATTAATGATGATTTGAACCGCAAAACAATCCACTAAATAAAATAAAAAAATTGAATAGGAAGGTTGGAGCTTTTCTAAATTTAATCGAAGCCTCACATCATGCATACTATATTCTATTTGATGCACCTGCACTGCTCTCACAAACCAATCTGATGATACTAATTTAAATTTTAGCCTCCAAGTTCACATTTCTTGACACAGCATGTTTTAAAAGTTTCAATTGTACATTTAGCCACTTTATTTGTACACACTTTATTAATCAGTTAATATCAGTTAATTTTCTAGCAGCCATGGACCCACTGGGATCCCCGGATCACAGGTTTGGAACCACTGCCTTTGAGTGTAGCCTCAGCACAGTAATCAAAATAAACTAGTAACAGACTACACGTACCCTCTCCCTTGTTTGGTATCTGCATCTCCTCTCTTTCCTGCCCCTCTTTCCTGTTTCTTTTCTGCAACAGGATGTTGCAAACTTAGAATGGTGTACATGGTAGACAAGCAACCGGTGTGACATGCCATATAATGTTGAGGGCATAGACAAGTACAACGAGTGCATCTATCACCTTTTTTCTCATTGTTAGTAGCCTAGCAAGAATGCCATGGACCCTGGTACAAGCAAAGAAAATGGATCCCTTGCCTTCTGTAGGTGTTGCAAACTACAGAAATTATCAGGGTTCAGCGGGCCCGATTCACTACGCCTGCTGAACCAATGATAGCTACTCGCCTGCTCATTGTCCAATTATCATAGCAAAGTCATGCTCTCAGTTACCACCCGGGCAGCACTTCTGTAAACCACTTCGCATTAAGTGATGCCGCACACAGGATGGAGAACTAAACTTGTTAGCTGTATTGACTTGAAGCGATGCCCTAGGAACACATGTTAAGAAAAGCATTGGCATTGCCAGTAGGTCTCGACTTTTGGACATTATAAGTGTTTAGTTGGATCTATTGGTTTTGCTAATTCTAGTGTTATGTTGATGAGAACATGTTGTGCTGATGCTGAGATGGTGCTTTGCTTATGGTGTGTGGTGGTGTGTTAATGAGGTGGTGCTTAGTGATGCTGAGGTGGTACTGAGTGATGGTATAGTGGTGTTTACTGATGCTGTGAGGATGGTGAGCCTTTGTGATGTTGTGGTGCTGCTGTGGTGTTTAGGTGGTGCTGAGTTGGTGCTAAAGTGGTGTTGATTTTTGTTAGAGATAGAATATGAAAGTTTGTAGTAAGATGTTTTTTGTATTGGGGTGTGGATTTGTGTTATGTTAAGTGCTACTATGTCAAGTGGAGTGGAATGTTGCCTGGAATGGAATTATGTGGAGTAGAGTGGGTTTGTGTAGTGGAGTAGAATTATGTTACATAGAGTAAAGTGGAATTATGTTTAATGGAATTATGTGCTGTGCAGTTATGTGACAAGTTATGAAATCATTTGGCGAGGAATTGTGTGGTGTGGAGTGCAATTGTGTGGAGTGCAGTAGTATGGCATGGAGTGTAACTGTATGACATAGAGTGCAACTGTGTGGAATGGAATGATGTGGAGTGGCATTGTGCAGCATAGAGTGAAATTATGTTGTGCAGAGTGGAATTATGTGGGATTGGAGTGGATTTGTGTCAAGTGGAGTCCAATTATGTTGCATGAAGTGGAATTACGTTTTGTGAAATTATGTGCTGTGGAACTGTCTCTCACAGAAATGTGTGGCATGGAGTGATAGTGTGGAATCTTAATTATGTGGCATGGAGTGGAATTGTATGGTTTGGAATTATCGGGCATGGTGTGGATTGGTATTATGTAGATTGTAGTAGAATTATACGGCATGGAATTGTGTGTCATATAATTGTATTGGTTGCGTGGAATTATGTGGCATAAATTGGAGTGTAATTGTGGCATCACGTCAAATTATGTGGTATAAAGTAGAATTTTTGTCGCACGGAGTGGAGTTTATGTGGTGTGTCATGATGTGGTGTGGACTGGAGTTATCCGACGTGCATTGGTATTGCCTAGAACTCTGTGACATGGAATTGTGTGACACAATATTCTGTGGCTTTGAGTGAATTGGAATTCTGTGGCATGGAGTCCAACTATGTGGCATGGACTACAATTGTGTGGAGTGGAATTTTGTGGCATGTAGTGGAATTATGTAGCGTATGGTGGAATTATATGGCATGGAGGGGAAATATGTGGAGTGGAGTTATGTGGCTTTGGCTGGAATTGTGTGGCGTGGAATTATGTAGTGTGGACTAAAAATTATGTGGCCTAGCATGGAAATGTGTGGCCTGGAATTGTAAAACATGGAATTTACTTCTGTGAAGTGCAATTGTATGGAATAGAGTGCAAGTGTTTGCAGTGGAATTATGTGGCATGGAATTATGTGGTGTTTTGTGTAATAGTGTGGATTGGAATTCGGCTGCACTGAGAGGATTGAAATTGTGGTGTGGTACTGTTTGGAGTGCAGCTGTGTGGCATTGAGTGAACTTAAGCAGAGTTGAATTACGTGGTGTACAGTGAAATTATGTGGCATGGTGGACAACTATTTGGCATGGAATTGTGTATAGTGGTATAGAGTTGTTGCATCGTGTGACACGGAGTGTAATGGTTAGATGTGCAATTACATGGAGTGGTAATAAAGCCTTGGTAATGAAGAGACACAAGCATCAGTTGCAAGATTTCTGCCAGGTTGGAGTTCTATATGGCCCCTTCAATGGAACAGCTATAACTGTAGACACATTTGTGCACATTCTTAAAGAACATGGCTCATAATCCATGAATTTAAACCCTCGTGTGTGCTGTTTTTGCATTTGTATAAGGAATGTATAAAAGAGAGAGTTAGAGAATTAGAGAGTTGAAAAAGAAAGGTGACAGGCAGATTCAGAAAGACTTGCACAATTCTGCACAGTGCAGATTGGCAGCGTTCAACTCATACAGAAGTCCCACAGGTTACTGGGGGAATAGTTTGTAGTACGAATACCGGCCCAGGTTATACCGTTCACCAATAAATACCGCAGATATTGCCAAGCCAGTAATACTGTTAATGACACTAGCTTGTGCCGAATTTACATAATTGGGGCCACTGTGAGGTTTTAACATTTTAATGCACGACAATGCTTAATCAATTTTGCTAATGAGGCGGTGTTGACAAATGCGAAATTACCTAATATTCCCTCACTTCGTGCTTTGTTTCTTGGTTTACAGGAAGGGGTAAGAGAGGGAGAAGGAATGCAAGAATACTGAGATCGAAGAGATGATAGGCTGGTTGACTTTAAATGGCAAAATGGGAAGTACAGATAACTTTAATTAGATTATTTGGTAAACGAAATTGGTGTCTTGAGGCAGTTCATAAAACCCAGTTTGTGTATTTTTGATAGTCCCTGTTAGTATCTGTTCTTTTAGCTAATTCGAGGGATTTGTTTTAGCTGCACCATACAGGAAGAGAGCAGCACGAGGACAGCTACTGTTCAGGCAGCAGGCAGTGCGCTGGTTAATCGGGCCTCTGCTTTCGTGACTAAACTCTGCTTTTTGAAAAGGTAACAAAACAAGAGCGGTACCATTAAATAGGAACATAAAAAGGAAAGCTAAATATCGAGTGCTGGAAAAAAATCATGAGCACAACCTGATTTCCTAACATCCCACTTCGTTCCTGTAGTTTCTTTTAATCTGAGAACAGGAGGGACGAATCTGGAGGAGGTTACCTCATCTAAATGAATTTCTCAAAATGCTAGAAAAACACGCAAACATGGGAGAAATGGAAAAAGCCAAGGAAGCCCTGTGCCTGAATAGACAAAAGATAACTATTGAACATTGTATTTTCACCTGCACTTGAAATGTGAGTAGCCTAAAAAATCCTGACTCCGATGCTAGGCTTCTAATGAGGTGCGATTGTTAAACAAAACCTGGCTGAAGGTGTATGCCCGAATTATCTAAGTGCATCATTTCTGACCGAAGCCACTGCCATGTGAAACTGTTTGTGGTGATGCATAAAACCTATTCTCTCTCGGCAACATTCTTCAGAAACTTTGTACAAAGCACCACCACCTGTCTTTTTAAAAAAACTTTGAGGTACTCCCACATCAGAAGTATAAACAAGCCCGGAAAGTCACCCTGCCCTGCCCCACGCTGGTGAATATGCTGTCCCTGAGGCACACACGTGGGTTAAGAAACAGAACAAATAAACAGGCAGAGTGTGCGAGCTCTGCTGCGTTAGTGAGAGTAATAAAAAGTCAGATTTGCAGCCTGTTTCTGGAGGAACATCTTCCGCCTTTCCGAGCTCAAAGCTGCAGCAGAATAAATATTAATGCCACCTAATGTTATTGTGGTGATGTTTCTGATGCAGCTTTTATCAGAGGTCAACTCCTCTGGCAGGCTTGCTTGTGTTAGACACAAGACGATAATTTTTTTTTAAAAACAGAATCAGAGGGACTAAAAACACAAGCTCTTGTGCTTACGTTGAGAAACCAACAAAAAAATAAAAGTGCGCTGAAAGTAATATAAATATCATGACAAGTAAGAGCACATGTAACAGGGGCAATCCTCATGGGATGTTACAAAAGTACAAAAGGAGGGAGTAGTAAGCATGTTCACCAATGAAAGACAGGCTTTGAAGAAACACCGTAAAACAAACCAATAAAAAATATGGGCAGGGCTTGAAGCCCATATTGTAGATACAGCATGTCGAACAGAGACAGCACGCATGCGCTGCCTAGGCGAGACCGAAAAAACAACTTGTGGTTTGTGGTAGAGGAATATTATGTACATCAAAGTGCTGTGCAGCAAACACCATTGATTTTTCGTAGCTCACATATTCTTCTTTTTTCTAAGTGTTTTGCTGTATATCTTTGGTGTGCAAAGCCTAGGTTTGCAGTGCAGAGACATCCTTCACAGCTTCATACAGAAAAAACATTTTGGATGGAATATTGGACAGAAGTCTTTGTTTACTTGTTGAAGTTCTCAGTTATCCTCCCCTCAAATTTGTACGTCAAAAGTGAGGATACCAAAGAAGCATAGCAAACAAAAGTTTCGACCTACTGGCCTTGGAGCCCTCATTCTGCTATTTCGCATTAAAGGACAATATCTAAAAGTAAAGGATGCATTTATTGGGAATTGTCCCCATGGTCGAAGGCGATATCCTTTTTCTCATGTGTTCTGGTTTTAATTGTATAAAATCCGAAAATAGTTTCTCAGTGATTTGACCTATATTAAATAATACAATAATATGAAACGTGAACATAGGTTTTCTACTATAGTTGCTGTATAGAGAGATTGCTTATTGACTTTTGAGACAAAACATATCACTCGAAATTTCCAAAAGAAGGGCATTATAGGTCTTCTATACAAACAGCTGTAATTGTGTATCAGATTCTTCAGGTCAACACTACATGCTCGCACACAGTACAACAGGTACATCCACAAACTTTACTAGCCTTGTCTATTTTGATGTATAAGGCAAACCTGTCAGGTTCTGTGTTGCATTGCTGCTTTGTTGATTTTAAGGCAGCTTTTGATCAGGTCTCCAGGAGCTCCCTGTGGGTTAAACTACGAAATTGTGAAATTCCATCTGCACTCCTGGGAGCCATCATAGAATTGCACACAGATACCTGGGTCCGCTTTAATCTAGGAGACAGTCGCTCAGTTTCCAGGAACATTTTAACCTTTCATGGTTTGAAGCAGGGTTGCGTTCTTGTTCCCCTGCTTTTTAATCTGTTTATTGCAGACCTGTCATCTGCTCTTGATGCCGTTAACTCTCATCCCCCTAAGACTTCGGCTTAGCCATTTACTCTATGCTGATGATTTGGTAATGTTTAGCTATACCAGGGTTGGCCTTCAACAGTTGCTTAACCAATTTGCTCTTTATACAGCTGTGAACTATTTGGAGGTAATTCTGCTCAAAAGTAAAGTGGTCTCCTTTGGCAGGAAAAGGCAGCAGGGAATCAGCTGGTATTATAAGAGCAGCAAAATGTATTTAAGTTTTGTCTTACAAATATTTAGGGGTGCACTTTGACACTAGGGTATCTTTGTCAGGCACAGGAAAGGAGACTGAAGTTAAAGCTGTAGCTCTGCAAGTGGCCTTCGCAACACTCTGAGGGGGCTTAACCTGCTCCCACTAATGAAAGTTATGAGAGCTAAGATCACTCCCTCATTATCTTATGGTCAGGAAGTTATGTTGGGCACAGGTTTATGTCTGTCAAACAGGTTGGTTACTAAGATTTATACAAGGGTTTTTCATTTACCCCAATCCTCCTCTCTGGCGCAGGTGCGGTTGGAATTTGGTGTTTTAGACCAGTGGGTAGTAGATGCAGGTGCCTTCCTGAAACTCTATCATGAGCTGCGCCGGGCCAAGGTGGGTAATTTGGAGTCTGTCTAGTGGCTTGAAATTGATGCCATCAAGGCAAAAGGGTCCCACTACTGCTTTTTGACTGATTGTCGACAGCTATTAAGTGCTGATGATCTTTGGGCCAATAACCTTTCTCAATCCCTTTTCAAATTGGGTATTAAAAAGAGTATTCATCTTCGATCTTACCACTCTGATCAAGCTTTCCGTGCTAAACTTAAACAAGCCTGGGTGGTTATCAATTCATTTCAGCCAGGTACCCCAGCTGGCTATCTTTCCTGCTCCTATGGCACCCATTTGAAAGACAAATTCTTGGCTTTAAGGATGGGTGACTGGGCTTTTCTGAAGCATCTACCCTCATGGTGGTTAGCTGTGGCAGAGGGGAAGAGTCCCTTGAACACGTGGTTTGCCTGTTTCCTTCCTTGCTTCAGGATCATAGATCCCTGTTGCAGAATAAGTGGAACGAATTAGGGGTCCGCTCCTGTCGGAAGGCTGTTATTATGTCTTTGGACCCTAGGAACACAATATTGAATGTTCTGTTTATTAAATTTATTAGGGTTGCTCAGGCCAAATTCCTCTGGGGCACTTGTGAGCAGGGATTAATGATGTGCGGAAACATTTTCTGCTCTTGCTCCGTTGGGTTTTGAATTAATTTTGCATAGCTATTGAGCTTCAACTTTGCACATTGATTTTTAATATTTGTTGGCTGCCGCCCTATGGCTGACTCACTAATGCATGTAAGCACTTTAAGGGCCCTGACAATTGTTGGTTGTATGTTCACTATTATTAGGTGGGCCTTGCCCTGCCAGGGACCCAGAAGTAATTTAACTACAATTATATGCAATGCTTTCCTTACTGGACCCACTGCTATTATGGGACTGTTCTTAAATTAATGTCAATATAGACAAATCAATTAAGTATTTATTGTGTATTCTTTGTCTGATTTTAATACCTGCAGTGGTAATTTCGGTTTCAATTGTGTACTGTACTATTGATTGTTTTTGGTTTTAGATTGTAATGGATTTTAATATCTGTACAATAAACATTTCACACACACAGTACAACAAGAGTGGGCTTTGCTCGGTCCCCTTTGGCCATTGAATGGCACTGTTTTAGAACCTGCCTCCACGTGAGTAGGCTTTCCATAAAACCACAGCATTTTGCAGATAGGTACTTAGGGTTTGAAGTGGTCTCACGGTAATTACTGCTTTGGCACACCCTTGCTGCCTCTGCACACTCCCCCACTCCCTCCACATACCCCGATCTTCCTAGTGCAGGATGATGACCCCATTTTTAACTGCTCCACCACCTATATGATCGAGCAGGCTTACAATTTGGTTTTGCCAATGCATGTTGCAAAGCCACACCACAAAAATGGCCACTATATATATATATGCACATGGCCCGTCTACCCAAATAAGGAGCAACCAAGCCTTCAGATGCCCTCATTGCAAAATACCAGGATCTCTACTTTCAGTGTTTCCCCATTTCCAGAACAAACATGGAGGTGGCATTGATGTAAAACGGGACCAAACGGCATAGCAACAAAGTGCCAGTGTCAACAGAGAAGCCTTCAATGTGTAGAGATATAGAAAGAGAGAGAGGCCTGATGGAATTACACGGAAAATGTAGTGTTGCATGATCAAGACTAAAGTCTTCTCCTAGGAAGGACAATGAAAGCCTGTCTGCCATGGCTTCTACAGCCTTTTGAGTACCTTGTAGGACTGATACCACAGTGAAAAAGATGCTTTGTTCATTTCCAGGCTGAGCTAAATGCTAGATACATAACACTGGGGCACACATGAACAAATCTGCCTGTATTAAGGAGGCATTGAATGCAAGCAGGAATAATTCATGGAGGAGTGTCAGGATCTCATTCTGTCCACCGATGCATGTGAGGCCTATATATTTCTTTTTTCCACCTTCAGTGCATATGTTAAATCTAAAAATCGCCAAGTTAGTGCACAGGCTACAGACAACATAAGTTGGAAACACAGGGCAGTAAATGTATTTCCAGGCTCTGCAGTCAGCAGCACATTCACTAACTCGCAGATTTTTAAAATTAATGTGTGCACTGAGGTTTGAAAAAAAAATTTGGACCCCTTCTGTGTCAGAGCAGCACAAAAACGTGATTATGATATGGATTGTGAAGGTAGCACAGATCTCATCGTCCAAGTTAGCCAAAAGGAGAAAAGATGCAGCAGTCAAGCTGCCTGCCCTAGCGGAGTGTGGTGCAGGGCTAACCAAGAGACAAGAACAGTGGTTCCCAACCTGTCGTCTGTGAAGTCTTTTCAGGGGGTCCGTGGCTGTTTTAGAAAATTACCTAATATTAACTGATTAATAAAATGTATGCACATAAAGTGGCTAAATGTACAATTGAACATTTTAAAACGTACTGTAAGAGTCAAGAAATTTGAAATTGGAGGCTAAACATTAATTTAGTATTCTCCGATTGATTTGTGGGAGCAGTGCAGGTGCATCAAATAGAATATAGCATGGACGATATGAGGCTTCAATTGAATTTAGAAAAGCTCCAACCTTCCTATTAAAAATATGTATTTATTGTTATTTAATTTGCTTGCTAATTAAATAAAATGTCTTATCATTTATGTATGTGTTTGATGGAATAATTGATTCTGTATTTTGTGTGTATTGTTTTGCAGTTCAAATCATTAACAATGTTAAGGCCTAGGTCTCCGGCTTCCACTAATGATTGAGTTAGGGGGGGTCCCCGGATTCTAATAATGATTCAGTGGGATCCCCGGGTTCCAGTAGTGATAAAGTGTTGGTCCAATGAAAGTCAAAATATTGGAAACCACTGGACTAGAAGTCTTCATACCTGGCTCGGGCCAGCTGGCTATGAAGGTCAACAGTAGGTTTACTTTTCCTCTTCTTAAGACTGCAATAAGCACACTGCTTATATTGAACTGGCTGAATAGTGTTTCCAACGGTACAGTGGTGTATTATGTGCACCAGTTAAGCCTCTTCTACACATAAGCTTAGGCAATCATTACAAGCGCAGAGTAAAATTCTGAGCACAGAGTTCGGAATTATCAGAATGATCACGGACTTCTCTGCCAACTCCTCAGCAGTCTCTGAGATTTTTAAAAGGAATTGGCGAATCCTCAGAAGTGGCAATATAATTGCAGCCCAGGTGCCGTCTTTGCCCCTGATCAATTATAGGAGGGACGCCTCTCTTAAGGACCATCTATTATGCAGTCATTATAATGAAGGAAGCAGTAAGAAGGAGCGGGAATGGGTTTCTTCCCATGCATGAGGTGTAAGGCTTGCAAGAATAGTAACGAAGTATGGGAATTCATGGTTCCAGGCAGAAAGAAAAATAGAAGGATTACAAAGCTACTCAATTGCAACTCTGAACTTACTATTTACTTCCTTGTATGCCCCTGTGGGAAATGATACATAGGGAGCACTACACATCCTGCAAAAAAGAGGGTGCTTGAACATGTGGACGCTCTTCCTAATAAGGATCAAACATACCCAGTAGCCCGCCACTTTGAAGTTGAGCACAAGAGCAGTCGACCTTCTGAGATTCTTCTGCTTGGATCAGGTACAGAAGGATGAGGAGGGTGGCAGGACCAGAAAAACTGAGAATTTATAGATATATAGTGGAGTTACAGACCAAAGCCCCTGGAGGCCCCAACAATGATGAGCAGTTATGGGTACATGTGGGCTAATAGAGAAGGAAGGATTCCCTTTTTAAGTGTTGCGTGCACCCAGATGTTAGTATGCACTCAAACGTATTGCTTAGAAGGGTAGAAATGGTAGCTTGTACTAGAAATTAATTGGAAATATCTGAATGTTCACTGTACATGGGTTTGAGAGGTGTTCTTTTCATAGTATTGTGACAATGATTGGGATTTACCTTTAAGGTTGCTGGCCTCGTTTAAGAGCAGATAATCTGGGGAGTGTATGGGAAAACTACGTCTATTGTGTATGGATTTTACATAGTGTGATGTGGTGATTACTGTTTGAGAAATGAGATGTATGAGGTCAGGCAAGTAGAGATGTCTGCATAAGGGAGAGATAGCCCAGTCAGGGCACAATTTTGATGAAATGTGATGATCTGAGGTAGATAATATGTGATAACAAACGGTCTTTTTGATTTAATTGAACTGATGGAATTAATTTAAAGGAAATAGATTTAAGGCTGAGTGATAGTGATCATGCGAGATGGACTGGATAAGGGGAGAAAGTAGGTACATATTGATTTAATTTGTCATGACCTGTCTGTAATGGTACATAAAATTCATTCATTTTAGTTTTCTTGGAGTTATCACCCAGTGGATGGGGAACAATACAAACAGCAAGATGGCCGCCATGGAATAGCGGTTGGTGACACTGAACGATATCCCTCTTCTGTGTTTACTGTTATGTGGAAACCAGTGGATAAAGTGGTTATTTAAACGCTGCTGAAAGCTCGGTCGCACTGACATTGAGAAAGACGATCATGCCGAAACGCTGAGTTGAGTGTTTTTATGTGTTGGCACTAAAAGATGATTGCTAGAACTCCCTTGAGTGCCTTTTCAATCAAGGAAGCCAAAGTCGGAGTGTGTGTCCAGAGTCTATACGTGGGTCCACCCCCACGGGAAGCAGCACCCGCGGTGTGTGGTGTGGCTGTAGGTGGCATGGAGAAGAAGAAATGTGAATATACATATATATATATATATATATATATATATATATATATATATATATATATATATATATTAATTACCTAGTGGCGATTGCCACTAGGTAGCTATAGTTAGGACCTAGTTTTATAGAAAAGTGTTTGTTTACTTGCCTATGTCTTTGGCGGCAGTTGACGAATCTTCAGAAGAGTTTCTAAAAAAGGTTCAGCTCTTGCGTCAGCTACTGTCTGTAAACTTTGGGGGTAATCAGTCAGTTGGGCCTGAGAAAAATGTGTTTTCTCCATGTTAATTTCCCTAGGGATTTTGAACTGGAATAGAGGCGCTAGACGGATTTACACCAAATTTGGCAAAAAGCTAGCACTTGGTCCAGAAAGAGGCCTTTTTGTTACTTGGTGTAAATCCATTCAGTAGTTTTGAAAATGTTAAAGAACAAACAAATTTGTACATATAGGGGCACGAAGGCTCCGCAAACCTTCCTGATCTTGTGCTGAGATCTGATTGGCTGCAAACACTTCAACAAGGAGATGTTGGAAAAGTTAAAAAAAAAAGAAAAGGGGCCAGGGTAGGGACACCCTGATCCCTTAGCTCTGGTGCTTGTCTCCTACAGGCCCCCTACACTCCCCAAGGAAAAAAATCCTCTTTTAACAAAAATGTAGCTGGGAGTTGCAGCGGATCCAGCAAAAATAAAAATAATAATAAAAAAACAGCGGGCTCCTGCACTTGTTTAAATTAAGGCCCCGGGCATGCCAGGTCCTGGGCATATGTTAAAAATAAGAAAGTGGGCACACAGGGCCCCCCCCTCTTGGACTTACTGGAGCCCTGAAGGCTGCCTCCTCCCCCGAGCAATTATTACATTGCATGTGGGTGGGTCCTTGTGGACCCCCCCTCACCCCAGGGACCAAAATGCTTTTATTTCCTGCTCTGGGGACCACCACCTACCTGGGGCAAACATACAAAGGGATGCAGAGGGTCTTCTGGCCACCCAGCAGCCCTGGGGACCCGCACCTCTCCGAGGCAAACATAGCATTAAATGCCGGGTTGGCCACCTACCCCCTCCCAACACCCCCCTCGCATCCACGGGGACCGCCACCTTCCCGGGGCAAACATACAAAGAAATGCGGGGGGCCTCCCAGACAGCCCCCACCCCCCGTAGCCCGGGGAACCTCCACCTCCCGGGGCAAATATTCATTTAAGTGCGGGATGCCCTCGCCATGCACTGCTAACTACCCCACAAATTATGGCACTCATGCCATCTTTAAATACATCATTGATAATATCAATGAAATAATTGCAGTAAAATTTTTGACAAAAAATCTGTGCATGGCGGTGTGAGAGTTATAGTTACCTTAGGGCACGAGTTATAGGTATTCGAGATAACTCTTAACTATAACTGCTGAATTTCCATGATTTTGTACGTATACAATGTGAGCATAACTGTAACGTCCCTATAACCTTTTTTTTTTTAAAGTGAGTGTATATATATATATATATATATATATATATATATATATATCAAAGTGTGCATGCTTACTTGTGTAGAATAAAGATCTTTGTCAATTGCCAATTTGTACCTGTGCGTGCTCTTTCTGTAGATTTTTATATGTATATATCTATATATATATATATATATATATATATATATCAAAGTGTGCATGCTTACTTGTGTAGAATAAAGATGTCTTTGTCAATTGCCAATTTGTACCTGTGCGTGCTCTTCCTGTAGATGTTACTTGTGCGTTGCCTTTTGTGTATTGATGCCTAGATCTAGGCAGTGGCTTAATCTGTAAAAGAAAGAGTGCCGGAATGCAGCGCATTGCTCAGAAGAATACACCCGGCACTGTCAAATGTTTGAGGTGCAGAATACCAAGGTTGTATAGTCTTGAATCAACCTCCTGCTGCTTTCATTCACCACCGGACACAGCTGCCTCTTCATCTCACTCCTGCATATTCTTTTTTATCTCTGATTTCTGCCTTGGACACAGTTTTTACGTCTGTCTCTTTCTTTTCTCCTTTTTTGTTTCTCTCTCTCCTTCTGGATCAAAGTTTGATGAGGATTATAAGTGCTGGTCCCCAAAAATGAGTTTTGTTGCACCTCTCATGAACCCACAGGGTCCAGTTGAGCAATAGATGTAGTTTTTCTCTTATCATAAGTGTGCCCAGAAGATTACCTGTACAATAGGGCATGTATGCTGCGAGTTGTGCATGCGCTATAAGAAAGACAGACTTATTTGCTTTGCCAGCAGATCACTAGCCTCTCACCGGAACATCATACATTTCACTGGCATCCCATTCATTGCAGGTAACTGATTTCCTTCACTTCGCTGGAAAGTTTGAAGCAATGCACATGACTGCCCTCTTGCGCATTGTTAGCACGTCAGACCTTAATAAGTATACTTACAAGGGGACGCAAAGAGGTCGATGAACCTTTTGACCTGCAATTAAGAAGTTCTTACCATAGCTCCAGTACATTAACAATAATAAATGTACAATAATTGATAATCATTAGTTATCAATAAAATCAATAATCAATGGAGTCAGTAATTGTCACACAGCATGACCTTTCAGCCATGAATAACCACCCCTTTAGCAAAAGTTTAGAATGTTTATTTCCCTATATTAACAATGCTAAGGTAATGTAGATTATTCTCAAAATCAAATGAAACACATACAAAAACAACACTGGCTGTCCAAAGTGGCGGAAGAAACGCAATCTAATCAAAGCTTGAATTTCAACACATTCTAAAGTTAAAGTGCAAATCAGTAGCAGGGACAGTTGCGGCATAGCTATAACATACATGAAATTCAGCAAAGCAATTCATCAACATCAGTCCCTGTTATCATCAGTCATTTGTGAGGGCCCTTAACTAACGTTGAATTAGCATCGGCATGTTGGACTTCATGCAAAACAATTTAGTAACACAAATTTGGAAAACATCTAACTATGGTTCTATCAAAACAGTGCAGTTGGTACCTAGAGAGAAAAAGCAAAATATGCATAATAATCACAGTTTATAATTTATACCTATCCTCAGTGTGGATCAGCAAGCAGAATCAGTCTTCGTCCTCAGGTCATCTGTCGATGAGCAAGGGATCAGGTCTCGGTCAGGAAAGTATGGGCAAAATCATCTAGCATTAAAAATAAGCACGTCTCTAGTAAAGATGCATAAAAAGATAATAACCTTCCAGTTAGAAATGTGGGCAGAGAATGCTCTCCTCTCTCAGAATGAGCTTTGTTATATTAAAGTCACCTAAACTATCCCCTAATTTCCTATTGGTCAGTTAATCATATGTTCACACCTTGTCCAAATAATATTTCTATGTCAAATCTATGAATTCTAATATTTCACTATTCACATACAGTTGATTGGTCCACCTTACAATGTTGTCATCATCCGGCTTGTCAGGCAACAATATTGTTGCATCTTCCACTCTAGTCAGTATCTTCATTGTTCTTGTCATGGGAAAATCCATCTCGCACACATTACACATAAAATGTTGCATTAGCAAGAACATCATCTCCTAACAGTCGGTTCACACGAAAAGCTTCTGTTAAGCACATTTTACAATACAATAGACATTTCAAAGTTTAATTCACTTGGTCAGCATTTTTTATTAAACGCTAAGAAATACAGCTTTTACATGAGGCCTGGCAAAATAGGCCAAGACACTCGCTAAGTTAAGGACTACAATTAATAATCTAAAGCATACTTCATAATCCTTAATTTGACATATTAATGCATTAATCTAATATTTTTTTTCAACATTTCATATGTATTAATCATTAATTAGTACATTTCGTTAACATTGCTGCCCATTCTTCGTGGTCACATTTTCAAATGTGTGCATTATTAGGGTCGAGCCTGTGTTGCATGCGCTCATGCATGCGTATCGCAGCGAGACGCTTTTGTATTTAGAAAAAGGCTCGGAGCCCTGTCAACTTCACGTCAGTGTTTTTTATTGGTTCGTGGGCTTGCCTAATAAAATCTGCTTGTTTTCATTAGTCGAAAGCAAGCATACGTTATGCCTTTTCCGGTGGCTAGCCCTCCTCGAGCGCAGCGACCAAATACAGAAAACATGTGAGGCTCGCTGTTTTCCATCGGGCTCGTGGACTTCTTTTTCTCTAATTTACGAGCGCGATCTCACTTGGCAGAAGTCGAGCGCTTTACATAGTTGATTTCACTTTTTCGGGTTGTGTACACAAATGCACTTTTGCCCGATAGGTGAAAAGTCGGGTTAGGAGTTTACAACGCGATCAGCTCTAACATGAGCAAACGCGAGACCCGTTGCATTGTAAATGCTTGTTTTTCTATGTTATTTCATTGTCTACATAAACTCATTATCCAAAATACATAAACACTCATTAATAACTCTTATTAAAACACCTGCGCTAGCAGCATCACTGTCGTCTCATCTACGGATTACTGCCCTTGTACACTTCAGTGGGGTTTCATCTTCCCATCACTGTCCTCACTTGAGTCTCACTCGTGGCACATCACCACTGCTCTCTTCACTAGTGTTTTACTCGTTGCACATCACTGCCCTCATACTCCACTGGAGTCTTACTTCACGACTGCCCTCACACACTTTAGTGGAGTCTCACCTTTTCATCACCATTAGCCTACACTTCACTTGAGTGTCACACATTGCACTTCACTGACCTTGCTTCCCTTCATTGCAGTTTCACTCTCCCCTTGAGCATCTGAGACGTATTGTTGGTACAGTTGGTCTCAGCCCCCAATTGATGTCCATTAGTCCTGTTTCCCTTCATTTCAGTAGCAGTCCTTACAAGAGGTGGGTGAGTGAGGGGATGAGTGTTGACATGAATAAGTGCTGGGATGATGATTGATTGAGTGCACTGATGAGTGGATGATTGATAGGATGGAAGTATCCAGGCACTTAGTCATAAGCAAGACCTTTTGGTTTGCCAGCGCTTGTGTAGTTTTGTAAACAAGCTCGTCTCTTTTTGCAGTGTACTGTTCTCCTTTAATATGGAATTAGCAATTAGGTCCATTAATAAACTTAATAATTATTTTTACTAGACTAGGCTCAAATGTGACATACACCAAGACCTTTCTCGTGGAGACTCCTCAGTGTATGTTAATTCTGGCAGTCTCAGACAAGCTTTTGTGGATTATTCACCTAAAGTTGACTGAGCCAATCCAGCAGTGTATACTATCATATAATATCACCTATAACAGTAACATGTGGGAACAACATTTTACTAAACCAGTTTAAGACCTCCAGTTCTATATTCTACTACTTTCACGTGTTGACTATGTTTAGTACAATCTGCAGAATGCATCATATTTGTATCCAGGTATAGGGTAAATTAGATATTAATAATTTCACAAAAATGACAAGGGCATTACAGAATTAAACGGCATGGCCAACTGCTCATAAGCACCACTTTGATTTTAAACAGTATTTTAAATTTGTCTTCAAGCAGATTTCTAATCACCACCCTCATCTGACTGTTTTGTTTTCAGCCAATACAGCCAATTGTGAGACGTATTAAACAACACATTACAAATTATAATGAGCATTAACAAGCATTGGTAAAGCCAATAGTTCTCCCCTTGGCGAGCTGGTGCAATGGTTATTTATTTTACTTTTTAGGTACACATAGATCACATATAATTTTAATAGAACAGTACAGGTGCTTCCGAACAGGCAGTTGTACTTACCAATAAGAATCAATATAAATATGAAAAAGAAAAATATAATTATTATGGGTGCAAAGAAAAAGTGCTAGTGGTTTTCAATTAGTGTAATCCGTATGTTTAATTAAACGCATAAGGATAAATAAAAGAAAATTATAAAAAGGTTAAAGAATGGAAAGAAAGCATTGTCAAAGTACAGTATTTACCGCCGTCCCTAGCACTTATTTCTAGCTAGATGTGCACGTGGCCAGCCAACGCCGTCACTCTAAGTGCACGTGTGCCAATGTACGTTCACTGACCCATTTTCCCCAAGTGGAAGCAAAATTTGAATGAATGGAGAATGGACGAATAACCCAAAGCCCTTCTATATATGAGTGTAATTTATTTTTATATATTTGTTATTATTACAGAAAGCGGGCGAGAGAGCTACCGCTGTCCTAAGGCTAGATCTAAAAATAGCACCAAGCTGCAGGTGCAGTTACGCAGAAGCCCCTGGGCGGATTATTGTAAAAACACATTTCAATATGTCGTAGAGAATTCACATTTCATCGGCATATTGGCAAATGTGATAATCGGAACGCAGTCACTTCAACCTAGGACCCATAGAACTTTTTTCTGCATATACACATCCGGCGATGTGCTTGCGATATATAACCATGGCAGATGCCTCTCCGAATGCTAAATATTCTTCCTGTTATGCAAAAGTAATTGCTTTAACACAAAAATGCAAGCTGAAACTGAGTTGTAAATTATGAAATGTCAGATGTCTAAGTAAAGAAGGTAATCACTGGCTTTGTTGCTCCTGGCTGCACATTTTCCTTTGCAATGTTTTTAGCACGTGTTTTAAACACGCAGTGGTGTAGTTTGAGAAATTTCTGTTTCATTAGCTGTGCCACACTACATATACCTTTCTCTCTGTTTCAGTGAGGTGATATGATCTAAAGGGGCACTTTACATGGTGCTTCATGGAAACACTACACGAAATGTAAACAGCCGTCGAGTTTCTTTGGCAATGATGCAAAAACATTTAAGCATTCCACATGCTGGCAGATAAGGGAACTGATGCAGAAAAGCGCATGACACGTTTTATCATAAACTCTCAAGAAACGTAGTTTTGTTTCGATTCTTAGGGGGTTATTCCAACTTTGGAGGAGGTGTTAATCCGTCCCAAAAGTGACGGAAAAGTGACGGATTTACCACCAGCCGTATTACGAGTCCATTATATCCTATGGAACTCGTAATACAGCTGGTGGTATATCCGTCACTTTACCGTCACTTTTGGGACGGATTAACACCTCCTCCAAAGTTGGAATAACCCCCTTAGTCTTTGTGCAGCTTCCTTACCACTGTATTGACCCAACTGCGTCAATACAGAGAGGCTCAGAAACGCAGCTTCCTGGGTCACTTGAGGTGAGCAGAGCTCCCTCTCTCTCCCTCCTCCTCTGGTTTTTTTCTGTTCGCGAAAACATTCGTTACCAGCCCCAGAGACGCCCTGGGCCGCCTTTGCAGATAAGCTGCAGCCAAACATCCAGCGTTTTTTTGATATAGGAAAAATGTAATCTTATGGTACTTTTAATTTACGGTGGATTTCTTTTTCACATATTTTAACCTAACCAAGGACATATTTCATTATTAAATCTGCTCCCAATGAGAAATTACTCTGGAAAGATATTTCAAGACAATAACCATGATACCCTGTGGGAGTGATACACCTTACAATAGTGAAAAGCAAAGTTAGCAGTATTTCTTATCAGGACATGTAAAACAGACCAGTACATCTATGTCCTACCTTGTAAATACACTGCTTCGTGCCCATGGGGCTGCCTTGGGCCTACTTTTGGGATGACTTAAATATACTAAAAGGGAGCTTTTGGTCCTGGCTAGTGGGTGCACTTTCCAGGTTGAAATGGCAGTGTAAAACTGCACACACAGACACTGCAGTGGCAGGTCTGAGACATGTTTGCAGGGCTACGCATGTGGGTGGCACAATCAGTGCTGCAGGACCACTAGTAGCATTTGATTTAAAGGCACTGGGCACACATAATGCCCTTTTCTAGGGACTTATTAGAAACCAATCACCAATACCATTTACACAGGGAGCACTTGCACTCTAGCACTGGTCAGTAGTGGTAGAGTGCCCAGAGTCCTAAAACCAGCAAGAACGAAATGTAGGACATAGTCAAAAACAGGAGGTTAGAGGCTAAAAGTTTGGGGATAGCCCTGCAAAAAGGGCAAGAGAGCCTCACGAATATCCAGTCGAGGAGGATTTGCTACAGTAATCATTTGGGCCTCAGTAGCATCAGTTACTAACCGTAATAGCTACAAAAGTATTATAGTGCCTGAAAATAAACTAGCTGTGTTAACCAGTTATGTTCTCTCAAAAAGAGAGGAGAAGGAGAAACTAAAAAAACACAGATTGATGTAACTTATACAGTGAGTAAGTGAATGCACCCACAGTTAAACTCTATCCCAACTGAGAAAACAACACCTGACTACTTCATGCCATGCCATGCCTGACTGTCTCCCCACCAAAGCTGAGGGCACCAGATCCTGGAAACTTTTCACTTTGTCACCATAGAACTATACTCCCCTCTACACCTTGCATAAACAGCCCTGCCACTTTGCTCGAAAAGAAAACAAGTCTCTGACCTGCATGCATCATCTTCACCTGGTCCGAATGCCCCTTTGACACCTCAGTACCCTTAGCCTCTAGCGTTTTCTTCACTTTTAGCAACTCCTGTTCATAAGAATGGTAGTTGTCAAATTTCAGGGAAGTGGCCACTGTTGTACATCACACATTTCCTGCACACTGCCTATCTTGGCTCTCCCTTGAATCTGAGACAGCTATCACGGTTGCCTTCCTTATTTCTTGTTTGAAACCTGTATACTCTATTGATTTCCAATTGTGTTGTCTCTTCTGTACACTCCATGAGATCTCTCAACACAACATCTACCATCTGCAACAATGCACTCAGACTCAGATTTTGGCATCCAATGTAATGTAAGATGGGCCCTCTTTTCTTGAATTATACAGCAAGTTGCTGTGCTGTTCAAGCTTCACCACGGCATAGACAGAGCAGTTTTTAAAAGCTGCAAATCCAGACAAAGTTGCTAGCGTCCAACCTCTTAGTTGCCGCTGACTACACTGTTGGCACATGCCACCTCACTGATTGATAATCCTTCCAGCTTCTGTCCCGCAGAATGTTTGGTAGTCTTTGTTCTGGTAGAGGTCTACTCTAAGTTAGCATGTGGTGCATTAATAAACATGAGGAGGGTGTGTTCCCCATGGCAACTGCACTGAGTCCGAATAATCTTCCTCCCCATGTTTATGTATTTTGCCCCAAACTGATGTCCATGGTGCCAAGAAATCGTCTCTCTGTTTTTTCTGAACCCTAGGTTAACACAGCATGGTAAATCGCACAGCCATCTGCTGTCATGCACGCCCCACAAGAGTGTCTGAGTACTTTCCCTGAGGCCACAAACACCAGGCAGTATAGCTTTTTAGGTTCTTCTTAGAGCTGCAAACTGTCCACTCTGATAAAAGTGTAAGAAGAAGCAGTGCCTACTGCTCACAAGGTGGGAATGGCCCTTGATGGTCAGCTGAGGACACACTTGCGATGTCCGGGCACTGCCAGTTCCTCCTCTGTCATGTTCTCCACAGCACCAATATGTTTCTCTGTGATTGGTTATGGTCCGGAATCCACAAGTCATGCGCATTCCATAGGCTGGTAGGGTGCAAAATCCTTCACACTACCCAACTTTCACCCCAGAAGAAAGGATGGACGACTCTCAACTTGCATCGAATCACAGTATTCATGGAGCACTCTCCCTCATTAGGATGGTTCTTTATGGTTGAAGGGGAGTGCTCATCTCCGTGTTATCAGCTGTCGGCCAACTGATGCTCCACTGCCTCATACTTTACCAGGCCCAGTGGACCACCTGGTGTTTGGGTAGCACTTGGGCAGTGAGAAACATAGCCGAAGAGGGAACACCAAAGAAGGGCTGCCACCTTGGATACTGGCCGGTTCCCCCCAACCCCCCTCCCAAGCAAGAATATTATTTAGAAGACAGAAAAAATATGAAAGAAGAAAAAACACTTTGAAAATAAATTCTACCAAACTGATGTCCACGGTGCTAAGAAACTGTCTCTCTTAGTTTTTTCTCAAACCTAGCGTGACACAGCATGGAAAATCCCTCAACCATCTGCAGTCATGCTGGCTTCCCAGGGTGGGGTCGCAAGGCAGCTAATTCCTAATGAAGAACAACATATATTTTTGTTAAACCAATGTTACATTTAAGAGAAATATATGAAGGATAATATGAAGGACAAGTAGAAAACATGCACTTCCATGTACTGGTTGATTTACAACTGTATAATGCTTTGAGGCACAATGCTCCTTATGGGAATAGTAGGGTCTATTTGTGATATTAGTGGATAGTATTTCATAACAAATACTGGTTGAACATGGATAGAGATAGGCACAGATTTAATCACAAATGCAGGTTGAGGATTGTTCATGTTTGGGATGTATGTCATAAATGTGAGACAGCAAGACCGATCTGTCAGCTTGCATATTGTCATGAGAGTAAAGTTGCACCAGTCACAGCTCTTAATCTGAGCTGAGTTAATTTATGAGGCACACTAAACATATCGATATGCTTTGAACTGACTGTGTTATTAGGATAGAGGTTTATTTGAAAAAATATTTAATTTCATTCTAATTAAATCTTTTGGTCCACAGGACAGGAAGTTCCAAAGCTTTGTTCTGTGAATGAAGAACCTTCTACAACCCATGGTAACTAAGCAGAAGGTCGCAAGTCATTCACAATACTTATTAGCAGGTCTCAAGACTCTTTTGACCAGGAACAATAGTGGTTTGTCAAATAAATTATAGTATCATGTACCAAACACTCTGTCTTAGTTTTGAAGGGTACTTCCTTCATTGTTAAAACAGTCCGTGGGAGACACTTCCAAGGTCCACCCACAGGCTGTAGGGTTTCATCATTTTGAAGACCCCCCCCCCCCCCCCCCAAAAGCAAGGGTTACTGGGATAGCTTACCAGCATGCAACATGAACTTAGCTGATTTAAACATGGTATTTATTTAGTTTGCACCCTAAATGATCACTAATCACTGGTTAGTGTGGCCTAGAAGAAAAGCTTTTTCCTCCTCCTTCTCAGAATACAACTGGATTGGACAAGAACAGCAGAGGAAAAAAGCGTTTTCAATGAAGAGGACTGAGGTATGGAACTACTTTCCTTTCAGCTCCAACTAATCTTGTGCTCTCAAGGGTTGGACCGACTTGCCTTCTTTTGCCTTTGGGAGATTCAAGGTTGAAGAGGCACATCTTGCAAGAAGAACCAGCTAACCAGTGGGCATTAGGCTGTACTCTTCTGGAGCCGTGGTTGGAGCAAGTGTTTGGAGCAAGTGTTTGAGCCTGGTTCCCACTGTTTAACTGTGGCCATGATCTTAGAAGCCTTTCCCAAATGCTTTGATTTTTTGCAAATTACCAAAATGTGCTTTAGCATCTGAAAAAATGTAGACTGTTGAACACAGAAGAAAACTCCTTGGAGCAGTGGCTGGACTCACATCATTCCTTAAAGACGAGCGCAAGTCAGATTGAAAGCATTTCAGCGTGTTGGCCCAAGAGGTAGCTAGCTCTGACCGTGCCCTTCCACGCTCTATGACTAAAGGTAACTGATTCTGCCCTGGCACTCCCGGCTAATGAGGAACTTTAAGGCAGTTTCCTAGTAATTTTCTCTTGTTTTCGTTTTGGTGATAGAGTGGCCTCTATTTGTTACTTTGGGCAATGTATGAATTAACTTTGACTTTTCCAACCCCATTGTTTCAGTGGGTGTTTTTTATACTTTTTCTTCCAAAAATCTATGACTTGGTACTTTTATCCACTTTTTGTCAATTCTCTCTCATTTAATCGTTAACTGTAGTTTCTCTTTACCAAATTGGTTTGGACATTATACTTGTTGCTTTTTTGGTGTTTCAATGCTGCTTAGATATTTGAAATGCATTTGGGAATAAGTCTGGTGGTTTGTTCCATTGAAGCTTCAGGTGAAGCCCAAGTATTACCATTCAATCTTGTTTTAATCAGGTCACTAGTTTATAACTTTGTCGGAATCTGTTCCTGACCGGTCGTTAGTTATTATTCAAGAATCTTACATTGCCTATGACTGAGAGTCCGGCAATCAGCTGGTAATTGGTATGTCCCAGGATGTCTCAGTACTTTTGTAATTTAATGGGGTTTTATTGCATGTTTAAATGTTGATCGAACAGTTCAGAGTTTCATCAAGGCGTTCATGAATTTTGGAATAAAAAGGACCACATGGAAAGGAAGTCAATGGCTTTGCTCGCGCTGAATGTAGATATTTTTCTGTAGGTAGGTAGGTAGGTTAGTTGGTGAGACAGCTAAAGGTGAGGAAATATCATAACCCATTTTTGCTGGGCTGCTTTTAATCCGGTAGCAATTTAATATTGCTGTCTCAAAATCCACAACTGACTCAAAGTGACAAGTGCGACATGGGATCTTTTGAAACTGTATATCTTTACATCATCTGGTAGCGATTTTATCACATATGAAAGAGGAGCAGGGGTTTAAACATTAAGCACAGGCTTCAACACAAAAACGTGTTAAGGATAGGCTATGTACACTTTGGGGGTTATTCTAACTTTGGAGGAGGTGTTAATCCGTCCCAAAAGTGACAGAAAAGTGACGGATTTACCACCAGCCGTATTACAAGTCCATTATATCCTATGGAACTCGTAATATGGCTGGTGGTATATCCGTCACTTTACCGTCACTTTTGGGACGGATTAACACTCCTCCAAAGTTAGAATAACCCCCTTTGTTACGAACTATAAATTATGCATGGAGCACCACTTTGATTTTCCATGCCCATGGTAGGGCCAGTGAATAGTAACCAAGTCACTTAAGGTCAGCTTTAGAGTTTGGGGGGCAGAGTACTCTGTTGCAAATCTTCAGGCCCTGCCTTCAGGCTTTGACTTCAAATATTACATTGCTCCGTTGACAGAATACTTACAACGCTGTGACGCTGTAACAGAGTAGGAGCCGTTGGAGGAAGGACATTACACCATCCGACCGATTTAGGGTGGACGATGTAATGTATTTTTCCCTGACTTTGACTGCCAGGGAAAACCTTGTGGTGAAGGACATGAACAAATAATGACCCCTGCACCCTAGGAGTGAACTCCCAGAGTGTAGGTGTCATTCAGTTTTTTGTTTAAAAAACAAACTACTGCTTTGTGAGTTTGTTTTTTAAAAACAAAAGTAAGTTAGAAAATGGTGAACAGACATCCAAACAGATGGTGGCTGGCCATCAAACTTTTAGTACATTGAAAAGAACCACTGCAGTTCTGCATGAGACCGAGGATTATAAATGGGATAGATGATGTTTGACATCTGTTCTGAGGTATGAAATATTCCTAAAAAAAATGGTGGTCCCTTTCTTTTAGGGATGAATGACACAAAGCAAAATCACTTGTTTCATGTGGGTGGCATACACTTAGGGGTGCTTCCAATGAGCAATGATTAGCGAAACATGGTGACTCCAGGTCTCCTGGATATCATGTGCCAGTACTTGGCTGTCATTTCCAACCTGTTCTGATCTGGTACATTTTGTCACATTCATGCAATAGCCGCGAACTAACACTTCCAGAATACAATAGCTTTTTATGTAAGTGTTGAGGATTTGAAGATTTCCAAAATGATGTGGAGTCATCCCAGCATCCTAACCAGGAGCAAAAATAGGCATAATTGCGGTGTTGGACCCGTTAAATGTCGCACACCTCAAACTCAGTTTTCTCCTTTTGCTTGAAATTATAGGTGTTCTTGTTAATCAACCAAAAAGGTTTCAATTTGTTGGTGAAAAGCAGAATCAGGCCGACTCAGATGCAGACGTTTGACATGCGGGTTATGCAAACGGATCTCAGCATCAAAAGGGCAACCCATCGAGCCAGTGTTAACGCTTCTGTATATGGAAAACTTGCGTTTTCTTAAGTAGTTGTATTTCTGCACACATTTCCTTATCCTATCAAGCTCTCTGGAAACTCAAGTGTACATTTAGGTATTCATACATGTATTTGTTTATCTTTTCTAGCACAGTTGTATATTTTTAATGTCACAGATGTTGTCAATTCATTATTGCGATTTACCCATGTGTGTATATAATCTTCCTTGAAAACGCTCCTTTTGAGAGGACCTTGCGGCCTGAACCTAAAACCCCAAGATACGGCGCACTTATTGACAGCCACACGACAATGACATATCTAAATACACTGCAGAAACCCCTACACGACTTCACTCATAACCTCATAAATTACCTGAGTGATTTAACTGGTGACATTACATCTATCATTGAAGGGCCAAGCTGACGCTTTTAGCAAATGTAAATTTGCTTTATAAGAATGCCGGTTTATTTTTTTCATATGTGCCTTTTTAGCAGGCACAGTGTGTAAGGGTCGAGTTTACGCCTTCTTGTATAGGGGAATGTAAATATGTTTTGCTTTTTCGAGCGCGAGGCTTAAAAGTTAGCATTGCGACGCATGGGAGGAACGGAACATGCTTCATGCCCAATTACTTTTCGGAACCGAGGTAATTTGCATATGCCAAACATTGCACGCGCTGGAAGTCCGTGGTTGTCTTGCTGTTCATCTCTTTGAAATCTGACACATAATATGAACACATGCAACAGGTATTTCAAACGGAGGGGGGCGAGAGCGGGGGTGGGTTGGCGGAGAATTACATGTTTTAGGCAGGCTTCAGTTTGCCAGTGAGGTTTATTTTAATTCACAGCAGGTGTGCAGGGACCCATGTCTCCTCACAAGACAGTCTGAATCATGCATCTCCTCTTTAGCCTGTTTTCGATGTAAAAATAAAGAGCAGACTACGGCTTTGTGCAATGTTTACCACTTAAAATGAGACTTTTGTGGCATGGCAGTGGGACTAGGCCAGGGCCAGCAACATTTCAGGCTCCCCCTTGTTTCTCAAGGATTTGCATAGATGAAAATAGAAAATGATAAATAACATCTCCAGAAGTGATTGTAATGTCACCCTTCCTCCTCAATCTTTTGGAACAATGCCAGATTCCACTGCCTTGGGCTGGACTGACTTGCACTAAAATTGTCAACATGCCAGATGTTTAAAAATCTTATGTAAATGTGTATGTATGCCATTGTTTGTGAACAGTAAGAGTCAGAAATAGTGGAACTAATCAGGGGAGATTTAACTCATCGTTTAACTTGCTTGGAGAGGAGGAAGTTGCAAGGATGAGAAAGCGGAATAACATCATGTTTAACAAGCATTAGCAAAGCCAGTAGGTCTCGGCTTTAACAAGCTAAGCTGTTGGTTTTAACAGTGCTTGTTGCCACTGGCATAAATTATAGACAACATTGTTTTCTGTACTTTCAAGATGGCTGCCACTTTGCGTCATGCGCCATGGCATTGCATTACCACTTTTATAGTCCTCCGTAAAGTAAAGATAACAGTGTTTTTATTTCTTTTCAGACCGCCGCCACTTTGCTTCTTGTTGGTGCATCAAGTATGGCGGCCACCACTTTGAAACTGTAGAAAGCAATGTCTTTTATACATTTCACATTTTACTAATTTTGCGACTTGTACCACTTTGCTTCTTGTTATTGCATCAAGCATCTTGAAAATTTAGAAAATAGTGTTTTTATACATTTCAGACGGCTGATGTGCCGCATTTTTATGTTGCGTCACACAGCATGGTGGCCATCTTGAAAGTAGAGAAAACTGTTTTGTATACCTTTTACAGTCGCCTGTTGCATATATTGGCTGGGCCAGTGGCACACATAGTAAAAGCATCTGACAAGTATGAAGAAAGAAAGATGTGGCAGGGTAGTGAGAGATGGGAAAGGAAGTACCAAGCAGGGAGGGGTTGTTGTGTAACCGAGGAGATGGGGCAGGGGAAGAATATTTGAAAAAACTGAGCCCGAGTGGGATGAGACAGGACCATGTGTTGTATTGTTTATGTTGTATATTTATGAAGTTTCATGTTGTCGGGCTCGCGCTAGCTAGCGCGAGCCGGAGAACAAAGGAATGTGAGGAAGGAATGTTGGTGAGTGCGAGGAGACGGTTGGAGAGCAGACCGGAGGCGAGGAAGTAACCGGTCTGTGTGCTGCGGCCGGGGTTTTTTATGTATTGGAATAAATTGAATTTACCAATTGAGACCACGCTGCTGGAGTTCCTTTATTTCACCTAAGAAGATTCTCAACAAATTTGGCGACGAGTTGCGCAGCCCCGGCTTCCACGCGTATTGATGTTTCCTCTCCGCCTTGCTGAACTTGACTGCTGCGTTAGGACCTATCGAGGAGAATGTTGCAGTAACTATTAATTGGATTTTTTTTTTTTCTCTGTGTTTTATTTTGTTTTGGTGGTTCCTTGGCGAGAGGAGCCGCGCGAGCAAGGCAGCGCGAGCGTCCTTTAATCTACGGACGCGCATGCTCAATGTGCGTTTCCTCGTCAACGTCACGGAAGAGGAGCACCAAGACGCGAGCGTCTCCAAGGAGACGGAGACGCTAGCCAGGTCATCTAGAGAGGTTCTCCGCACGCTGTGTAACACTGTGGATTTTGGTTTGGTACAGCGCATTTTGTATATAAAGTAAGACTGATTGGCCTCAGCTTCCCGGCTTTGTGCTCCCAGGCAGACTGGGAGCCTGTGCCTGCTGTCTCCAACCAGGCAACTCAGCGTGGGTTGGATGGAGCTCAGTGCACATGTGGGTTTGGGTGTCGTGAGACGGCGGCCAAACTGAGATGCGCACTAAGGGGAGTGCACACCACTATCCCTCCTTGCCTGTCATCTCCTATGGCCCCACCCTTTTGATAATAAGCATGGTTTATTATTGTTTTAGTTTAAAAGTTTTGCAGCTGCAGCTGCTGGCAGGGGGGTGAAGCTCTTCCGCCATAGCAGAGGAGCAGTCGCTGATTTTCTCATTCTCCATCCTCTCCCATCGCTTGATTAGAATACAGTAAATCAAACACATCACAGCTATGAAAACAGGGAAATGAACACAGCTTCTCAATTAAAGCACATTGTCTAATATACCCTCTTATTGACTCCCTTCTGGCACATACTAATTTCTGTTATTTCTGTTTCATGGCTAAACGGTTGTTCATCCATCATCATCAACACTTTATTTATTGATTAATGAAAATAATTGTCATAAATAGTATGTAATAGATAGAACAGCAGTAATATGATGAAAGAACATCTGTGTGAGACATCAAACAATGCTTGAAGACTGAAACAATAAAAACGGGCATAATTACATTAAAACAGAAGTTGAGGAGACTAAAACAATAAAAACGGGCATAATTCCATTAAAACAGAAATTGAATCTGTTTCCTACAAGTGATATCGATTCATGTAGCCACTGTGGATAGTACCAGTGAAACTTAACCGCAGAAGCTAAAGCAGACGGCAGCGTTACACGTTCTTATTCCAAAATGTACATTTAAAGCACGAAACCAAAACCTTCCCTCAGCAGTTAACTTTCGACAAATTCAAATATAAGTTTTTTCTAGTATTCACAAAAATGTGATTTAATAACAAGTTTACGACTGTGGAGACCCTGCAGTCGTGGGGCTATCTTTTTATGTGCCAAGTTCTCCGCCCACAACTGCAGAGTGCCCTCAGCCCTAACTTTACTATTAAATCAGTTTTGTGAAAAGCTAAAAAAGAATAAACTTACACAAGTGTGTAAGTTTACTTTTATGAATCAGGCCCTATAAATGATGTAATCATTCATTCCTGTAATAACACGACCTGCGTGCTGGGTTATTACAAAATGATGCCAACTTTGCTCTAAATTCCTCTGTGGGAGACAAAGGGGAGCGCAATCTGATTATTTTATGCCTAATGTACTTTTGAGTGCCCTGCAAATTCTATTAAGAGAACAATGTAAGGATCAATGACAGATGCATAATGTTTCTTTGATCGAAATCGCTGCGGTCTGACCTCTGGGTATTAGTTTTGATTGCTTGTTTATTGCTGCCTTGTATATATTATACCCAACCCCAGTAGAACAAAGTTTCCGCATTTGCAGTATTTCAAGTGTATCCCGGAGTGTGGCTGGCCATGCTTTATTTTTCACTTGCTGTGTACATTAGCACACACATTACAGAGAACATATTTGAATTTGCAATCCCAAGTTGCTTCTTAAATGGTGGCAGTGTTTCAGAAAGGTTGCTTTCACCACAACTATTTGCCCAACTAAGCCAAAGTCCGCTTGATTTGTACTTGCCTAGTGGTAGACGGTAGTGGTAAGTCAAAATCTGCCTTGTACATTCACCCTGCTACTATGATCTCCCTAACCCTTTACACAGACTCTTCCCTCCTCCATCCCCCCTTTACCCATCCCAAGCCTAAATCCTATTACCATAAACTCCCAATTAACACTTCTGGATTCTTCCCTCTTCCACCCCTCCTTTACTCCAGTCAGTCTAACTAACAAACTCACATATCCGCGGCTCAAATTAACTCTTAATAATACTAAAACTGTACTCATATTTCCCTATACTAATCCACCACTAATTCCTTTTGGGTTCCGGAGTAGAGTGCTACTCATCTAAAAGGGCTTGGACGCCTCATCAGGGGAAGTAAGCGCTATATAAATACTATTACAATACATTTTAGATTGAGGTGGATTCAAGAGGCCCCACCAGTCCTCATAGACAAATTGCTCATATCATAGAGTTGGAGATAGATTTATTCTTACAACCTTCATGGTTGGTGCTGCAGAGGGACTATCCAACCTTTTATACAAATGACAAAAGACAAAATTTAGCCTGAAGCATTTTTCTTATTTTTAATAAATGGGAATGTTACTAATCCATCTTGTTAGAATGACTTGCACACTGGCCAGTTGTGCTGACATTTCTGACAAAAGATTTCCACTTTGTTTTGCTGAGTTTGGCCACCAAATGGTTTTCGACAATATAGCTATCAAGTAGTTTTAGTGATGTTAGCAGACCTACATGACTCAGTCCAAAATTACTAGGTCATGAGTAATTTGAGAATATGTATATGTTTTGTCTTCAGCTTTGGTGGAAATGCGCACTCTCTGTTATCCAGCCCCAAGATTAGCAGTGTAAAGACTAAATAGAAGACAAGCCAGTTAACATCCCTGCTTCAGCCCTTTCTTTGTGAAAAAGATTTGAGATCATTGTTGTGATATGTTTTTGCAACTTTAGAAGCAAATACTTCCTTGTTTTAGAAACTCCAAACCCACTTGCAAAGTTGAGGCTTAGCCAACTAACCAACCAAGCCAGGAAATCTGGCACACTTTAACTCATAAACCTCCTACTTGTTAATGTCATGACTCAGGGAAAAGAGCAGAGGGGGTTTGGTTACTCGAGGAAGAAGAACATGGTGGAAAAGCAGAATGAAAACGCTAAGATCCTGGAGTCTGTGGAGACCAGTTCATGATAGGCTGAGAGGCAGAACCTGGTGTCTTCCTAGTCAAACAGAAGAGGACAACTAATCAACTTGAAAGTAGGACCATATACCAGGTATTTTAGACAGTCAGTTGGTAGTAGCATGTTGCCTCTCAACTGCTTAGTTGTATGGTTCCTGCTCGCTTAATTCAAGCATCATTTTGGCATTTCCCTAGACCTTTGTTTTGCTCTGTCATGTTCCCTAGTGTTTCCCCATTGCTGTTACTCTGTACTTGTCTGAAGACCAGCATTCAATTGACCTACACCTGCTATGTGATATTTGACATGCCCACCACTTTTCAGTGTCTTCAGGTGCTCTCAAGCTCAGGATGGATTGCCTGGGTTCGTTATCAGCAGTCCCTTACGGAACACCAGGTTAGAGCAAAAGGCTTAAAAGATTGTTACGTAATGGTATACTGTCACACTGCTATTACTTACCACCTGCCTTTGTAGTTATAGTTAGACTTCTTGTATCTGTGGTATGTGTGGTTTCTCTAAGTCCTTTAAGGCAGACAGTGCAAATCTGAGACTTGAAACATCTAAAATACCTGGTAGACGTGACTGAAATCTACTCCAATGTGTTTTATCTCTTTTCCTCAATCTTCATTCTCCCCTTAGTAGGTTGGAAGTTCCTATTCCTCTACTTACTGTTCTTACTTAAGGCAGAGTGGTGTACTAGCATTGGAATTCCAGTCTTCCACACTGCTTCAAATGGGGTTGTGACATGTAATTTAAGATGGTGCATGCAGGGCAGCAATCAGTCCTGTGAGACTATAGGATTATATGTTATATCAGTGAGTTCCGAAAATCCTTTCATCATTAATGGGAACACACAGGAAATCCACACTATGGCCTTCATTAAGATTTTGGCGGGTGGGGGAGGCTGCCTGCCAAATTCTTCCTGCCCTCAGACTGCCAGTGTGGCCCAAACCCCACCGGCCCTAACAGGACTTCACCGCAGGGCCGCCAGGCAGAAGCAGTGTCTCCGCCCGCCGGCCCTACGGAGAACAGGGCCTTAGCATTGATGCCGGCTCCTAAAGGAACCGGCCCCAATGTGGCGTTGCAGCGGGTGCAGCAGCACGTGGTGCTGTGTCAACCACCATGGAAAGGCTGGCAGACCGAGAGTCCTATTTTCCATGGCGGCACTGCAAGCAATGCTGCCCTGGAGGATGTGAAACCACCATGACCGCCAGGCTACCGGCTTGCGGCAGCCTGGCAGTGTCGGTGGTCCGACCGTGGCAGTCCCACCACTAGTCTGTGGCGGTGGGACTGCCACGACTCGTAACGACCGCCGATGTATTTAAAAGACTTTATTAAAAATGAATACCCTGGCTTGTGCAGCTCAGAGGTCTGATGTACAAATGCATTTTTGGGTCACAAATGCAAGGTTTGCAACAAGAAATGTGTCTTTTAATTGTATTAAACACATTTAGGGATTTGGTGACATGTTCTCGAATTACGAAATAGGTTTAGGAAACTGTTACCAAACAATGTTTGGAAGGAGAGTGTTTATGGCATCCAGTAGGGCGATTCCTTATGATATATGTTAATCTTTAGCAACCGAAATCCACTTGCACACCATTACATTTTACTGACTACTGAAGGGTAGTGGTAACCAGTTTGCAAACAGGAATGGGTCTCCCAACCAACCCCTTCCACTTTGTGAATGGGCCAAAAAGAAGGAAATGTTGTTTTTAGAATGTTCTGATCCATTTGCAGTTCAGTAACATTTTATCTATATGCTAAATGGGTTTAGGAAACCCTTAGGAATTGCAATTTCGAACGGGTGTGTTTCAGGCTTCCTTTCCAAATAAAGATTCCTTATGGTATGTATTAATGTTCTGCGACTGAAATCCTGTTGCAGACCATTAATATTTTAACGACTAGTGATAGACAGTTGTAACACATTCGTAAATGGGAAGGGGTCACCAAGGGACCCTTTCCCATTTGTGAATGGTCGAAAAAACATTTTTGTGGGGGAGGAACTCTTAAAAATGTCTTTAAACACTTTCCTTTTTTTATTTAAATTCAGCCCTCTTTCCTTTATTTATAAGCAATCTCAGACATGATGGTCTGGTGACCCCCACCGTCCGCCATTCCTGAGATAGTTGATAGAAAGTGTTGTAACATGTTAATATCCCCAAATGATACAGCTAAGGCAGTAGGTGGCATCATAAATGGATGGATGAGCGGGCTCACTTATTTTTTTATATTTGCCAGGACACAGATGGAGGCTTAACACAGTCTCATTTGTTTACTTCTGAGTTTGTTTCCCATCAAACTGTGGTACATCCACTTATGATGACACCTACTGCATAAGCTGTACCATTTGGGGATATTTACATATTACAACACTTTCCTGTTATTTAGTAGTTTTCCGTGATATTCATTCGCCTTCCACAACGGTCACAGAAAATCTGGGGTATTCTTAATACTGTTTTCAATTGATGAGTTTGCTCACCCTTGAAAAAGTTGCTTTGTAACAAAATGGATGTCCTCTGCCAGTTGATATGCGTAAGTTAACAATCAAGACATATGTGATACTTTGGACTGTTTTGGAATAAATATTTCTGGATCCGTTGGCATTGAAAAGCCTATGAACCTTTCCATATAGGACTATATGTTAAGTGTGCTTCGGTATCATCTTTCCTTTCATGGCTTGCCAATTTGTCTGTCCGTGATTACCACTTCCAGAGGGCTGGTGACAGCCAGATGCATAGATCTCACACTTTATTGTGCCTTTGTTTTATATACTCCTGATTTGAGGCAGCATCAACACTACCTGCTGTGAGAGCCACCACAAAGGCCGTGGCTCCACTACAGCTAGAAAATCCCTTTTGAAAGGGAACCACCTCAAACCAGAACCTCTGATAGAGGGTCCACATCTGCATCTGGAAAATGGAAGTAAAAGTGGGATCCAAACCACCCCACTGTGTTCCAGTTCCAAGCTCTTATTGACCAGGAAAGGGAGAGCTCTGTTTAGTATTCAGTGAGTGGGTGGTTGGGGGGAGAGGCGGAGAATCACCTTAACTATGCGCCACTTGCTAGAGAAGCTGTGGCTCTGCCTAGTGCCTAGAAGCCTTTTTGCTTGCTCACACAGTGAAGGGGAGCGCCTGGCTCTGCTGGAGGAGAGACTGTATAGGAAGAGAAGCCCAATCATGTTTCCTGAGAGAGGAACACCCAAAAGAAGCCAACTTGAATGCCGGGGTGTGTCCGGTTCCCACCTTGTCTGAGAGTGGGCCCACTCTTGACCCCCCACATTTGGTTATTTGGCAAACTATTTGAAGCAACCTTAGCAGTTATCATCAGTGTGTCACTTGGCATCTCTGCTGCAACCTGAAGAGCCTGTCTGCTGCCGCTGATTAGTTCTGTGCCCAGACATCATCACTGCTGCTGCCAAAAACTTCCCCAATGGTCAGAAGGGTGAAACTGCCAAGAAGGGAGATCCCTGATCCTGGCCTCTCAGCTGGCATCTCTGTCAAAACGTGAGGGGGTGTACCTGCTGCTGCTGCAGCAGCTGAAGACTGCAAGCTGAAGATAGCTCAGAGGCTGCAACTGACAAGAATTGATGACCACAGATTCTGGCCTGCTTTGCTGCATTTCTGACATGACACACAAGGGGGTGCTGCATCCGCAAACCTTGATTTACTGCCGGAGGACACTGCCATGTGACTACCGTCTTAGGTATGGGACCTCAGCTCAAATGAATTGCTGTCTTTTAGTTTCTAATGTGACTAGAGCTATAATTCTGTGTTTCTATGGGGGACATCTTAAACATTGCCTATAAGGCAATCGCCATCGACTGCTGCACCACCTGGCCCACTATATCAGTACTTTTTTCCAAACTTGATACCAAACAATCTTCATTCATGGAGCCGTAGCTAGCACAGCATGCGTCTTGTCACAGGTCCATGTGGTGTAGGAAGACAGAGGTACAATATATCCAAGGTAGGATTTTAATTTGTATTAAGTGCAGTCTGTAGTTGGGCAATAGCACTTGCAGCAATACTCCCATTGTGCCTCAAAGAGCAGCGTGGTAGTATTTAAAATCCATTTTTGCTTTGCTGCTCGAAGGCATATCAGTGAGCCATTTTGGTTTTCCTTTCTCTAGCCTGGAGACGAGTTTCTTTGGTGACCGTATAGATACCAGCCTTTCTAAGGGGTCAATGTAGGCAGGAGAGCAGGGAACTGCTTTTGTACAGCTCTATAAGCTTCCCTAAATCCTAAAAATAGGAAATTATCTAACACTGTGTGTTCCTTATGGTTTTTGATCACATCTAGTGATAAAGAACAATTAGCATAAATATTTCCTATGGTGTTTATATGTAACGTGTCAAGCCGTTTACAAGCTTTGTGGTCGCATGTCGGTGGGATCATAGGGTTGAATGCCAAGGGAATACTCGGGGTGAATGTAACATCTTTTTTTAGCCCTTCATAGGAGGCCTTCCCATGCCCTCAATGTGCAGCGCACTGTGTCTACCTTTATCAGTTGGTGACATACATGTGAGCAGATGGATGTGTTTAGTAGTTTACGGTTATGGATTCTGCATTGACCGCTACATCCCCTAGGTACTCACTGCCTGCCGCCTCCTTGCCCGTGTCACTGGTGCTCAGATGTCCCTGTGGGTCTCCCAGTCGTCGGTCCCAGTGATTGCCTCTGTAGTGTCTTAGAGGTGTATGTGTTAGAACCCTTTGGCTAGGGGCGGACTTATGGAGGAAATTACATAAACGATCTGGGAGGTGTCAAAGTGTGGTCTTTAGAGGTTATTGGGATATTGAGAGTTGAGTTGAAGGTTGTGCGCCGGTGAGTAAAGATGTTAACTATGAGCTCCTAGTGTAGTGTGTTCTTGTGCATGCTACCGGGCTGGGGAGGGCGGGACAGTCTTTTTTTTAAATGATCTGTGTAGCACTGGGGGCTGTCTCCGATCCCATCCTGTGGAGCCTTGCAGGCCCAGTCCAACTTCTCAGGCTTCAAAACGGGCCCAAGGACCAGAACAGACAACTCTACTCCCCACTAACATTGCCTTCTCTTCCTGGAACGGTCAGACTGGGACAGAAAACAGGCCTAGACACAAAAAAGTGACTCCTAACAGTAAATTAGAAGGCTTAAAAAAAAAAAAGTGGCCTATGTTTGCAAAATGGGGCAGTTTTGAACTTGTGAAGACACATTGTTTTGCAAGGTATGGAAAACTGCAAGGATTGGAGTTTGCTGCAGACATTTTTTGTTTTAATTTCAGGGTAATCAACAGAATAAACCCGCCAGGTGACCATAAAACTGGCTCACAAACATCCACAAAAACCGACTGGCACATTGACCGGTCGGATCAGGCACTGCCTGATTTTCTAATAGGCCAGTCCAACCCTGCTTCCTGGTCGCCTGGGGAGAGACTGTTTCTGGACTCAAACGTGCCCCCAGGCCACCTGGCCGCCTGACTCGCCCACAGGGACTCTGGGTCCGTAGCGGCTCAGTCTCCAGATCCTGCCTAGTCGTCTTCGCCACCCGGTGGCCCACTCTGCCCTCTCTGCCTGCTCACCTGTCCCGGTACTTCCGGGTCTGCAACAGAGCCGCACCTAGGATTCCCATCATGGCAAGTTGTCATCACCAGAAGCCCTCTGCTCTCCTGCGCCCTTCCATCTAGCCAGGCCTTGCCGGCCCGTGTTCAGCACTTCTGCAATTTAAGTGTACGGGATCTGGTCAGTCAGGCATGTAGCGCTCGTTGCAGTGTATTCCCGGCTTCGATCAGCTCTTGCAGCATGGGCTTTGTCAGACTGAAGCCCCAGCATATACAACCTCACTAATGTGTGGCCATTTTGCAGCCATGCTTTCTGGTATCCCCTTCTCTAAATAATTGATTGAACAGCAGCAATAGCTTTTAGTGTAAACTTCGTAAATGTGATAGCTGATTCTTGGGGTATCATGCATTTAAATACTGTACATTTGTTACTTTTTATATTAAATAAGATTTCTGATTTTCCGGTATAAATGTTTACTCTTTAAACACAGACAAGCTTTGTCAATGGAAAGAAGCATGACAGTACCAATAGTATTTCGGTGACCACGTTATAACTGGGCTCTGCAAGGTTCAAAGATCACCGTACAGTTAACTTATTTAATGTTTAATGTAGGCCTATACTTGTCGAAATGAATTAGTCGGATTTGTTTTTTATTAATTTATTTATATATTTGTAAACCTGTAGACGAGGAATGAAGATGGAGGTTACAATAGGAGATGAAAAGAGACAAGAGACAAAATCAAAGGAGGGAGAGATTAGTAAAACGTGATTTATCTTTCTTTAATTCTCCATGATGTTTCAAGGATTCCCAAGTTTCAACATCTTCATGTTGGAAATCCCAGTACTTTTGCATAGCAGTAAGCAGTGTTAAAATAATTGTAGGTTTCTACTGCGCAGCGTGTAAGAATCCACAGAAGGTGTTTTTTTCTTCCAGAAGCTGGATTTACTTTTCCCTTTTTTACTTCTCCCGGATTGTGGATCAGTTTATCTTCAGTTATCTGTTATGATAACTTGTTTCAGAATTTATGCGCTGGCCTATTTGCAGATACAAATCTTCTAGACTCCGCTTTACTGAGGACTACCAGAGGGACTGCAGACTCCATCATTACCCTGAGTGATACCTTAGAGAACCTCCTATGTTGCAAGTGCCTCTGATTACCTGCATCCTTTGCAGCATCTCATTTATTCCTTCCACTTCAGATTTCTACTATAACACAACTGCATCTTTTGGTTCCTTCTCAGCCACCAACACCACCTCTGCCCCCATTGCAGCTTGTGCTTTCACTACGGCAACCTCTGCCACCTGTGACACAACTACTACGATAGCACATTACAATACTATGCATCAGTATATCGGTGAGGTGGAGGAGGAAGAGGACAGCCAGAAACAAAATGCAGAAAAACATTAAGAAGAAGGTGAGGTGGGTCAAAATAAGGATGATGACGATGCTGACCAAACCAATGAGGAATAGCAGCGTTACCCAGTCCCTCAAGAAGTCCAGAAAACAAAGCCTTAGGTGCATTCTCTGCCACGTGACATCACCCATTTTCTCTCTGTTTTGAATGGGTAGCTCAACAATTTGATCTGCTAATGATTTTTTTTTTTTAACTGTTTTAAGTAAGAGCTCACAAATCTGTAATATTTAACTTGTTTTTCTGGACTACAAATTGCCGAAGGGATTGGTATTGATGAAAGTACAGTCTGCAGTTCCAGTGGTGCTTCCATGCATAGAGATGATGAGTAGGACTCCAGGCTCAGCACTTTCAGCTTTACTGGTCCCACCAGTCAGATCTGTTATCGTTGCAGAGGTCCAAATAAGTCAACTTTAGGGCTACACTTAAGGCCATATGTACAAAGCTTTTTTGGAGGTCGCAAATAGCCTGATTCACGGAATCTGGCTGATTGCGACATCAAAAAAGCATTTTTAAATGTAAAAAAGCCAAACTGTGATTTGGTCACTTGTTTCAATATTTGTAATGAGTGTGTTTAGGGTGCCCCTTATAAATACCGAATTGCAGTGGTATGTACTAATATTTTTCAACCGAATTACAGTTGCAAACCAATTTTTTACCAACTACTGAAAGGTAGTGGTAACCATTTACAAATAGGAAGGAAAGGCCCTATTCTGATTAAAGTTATACCTTCATCACAAGATTGAGCAGTTTGTGCTGTAGTGGAGAGTAAACAATTCTATGGGACTCGCAATAGCAGACATACATTTTAGAATCCCTAATTCCACCTAGACAAATCTGCAGGACAATTGATGAGCCAATGCATAGCCACTTGCACTAATCGTTTGCCAAATTCCATGCATATTCGCCAAACACTGCCAAAGTTATTAGCAAACCAAAAACTAATTTTCAACGGAAGGTGAGTCAAAACCATAACTACTCAGTTGCTGTTGAAAATTGTATAATAATATATATATATATATATCTCAAAGATGTATCCTAGATGGTACTGACAACCATTCTTCCAAAGGTAGTCCGTTTTCTCTACCTCATCATGATGAAAGGCTGATCCTCCTCATCTGATTCTTGAATTTGGCTGCGATCTGCAGTTATCTATAAATCTTTCTAAAGTAGGCCTACTGTCACAGATTTTGTTTCCAGCTGTAAATTAAAATTTCTCTTGCACTTTAAAAAAACATACAGAAATATCAAACATATATGTTAATAATGTTTTGTTTCTGCAGAATAGTTTTTCAAGTATTAGAATTATTAGTCATTAAAGAGGTTAACTGATGTTATTCAAGGTCTTTTCTGACGTTTAGTATTGATGGTACCTTGCTGCTTATATTTTAATGGGTGTAAAATGCTTTCTCACTTACTGCATCATTTTGTGGCCTTTAATACCTACCTATTGAATTAAATCTTCCTTGGTTGTGTTTTGCAGTTTCGGTATGCGGATGGACTGGACATCATCTTAATGATAATTGGAACTGTGGGTGCTTTGGCACATGGCACGGCTATTCCCTCAATGCTAATCGTTTTTGGAGAAATGAGTGATAGTTTAGTCTGTCATAATTCATCAATATCAAATTCATGTAAGACAAAATACATTCATATTCATTATTGTTTTTCCTCTCAAACTTTGTCTATCTCGTGGCTGTAGATGATATTGAAATATATGTTAAAATGTCCTCAATATGTCTCAAAATCTTTGCCGGCATGCATTACATCTAGTCTGCACTATTGTTGCAATACCCTTGAGGTTGGTTTGCACTCTGAAAAACAATGTAAATAATTAAATTAAAAGACAGGATGGGTTATGTATCATTGTACTGACTGTAGGAACTAAACAAAAATTATTGCATTCTCAAGGGGAGCGTCATATTTAAAAAAAATCATCAAAAATTGCAGTTTTATAGTTTTGTGCTTAGCTCCGTTTTTCATTATAATCGACTTTTGATTGTGTAATGTGTTATTGATTTCACCTCAGATAGATAATATTTGACTTTTTCCATATTTCTGAAGGTCCATCATTCCTATTCTAGTGACTAGTAAAGAATTTGAAGTTATTAAGGGTAGCTGAATGTATTGGAGCCGGTACTAGGCAATTAGGTGTGGGTTTGTGTACTAATATAGGTGCTACAAAAGGAATGGGTCAGTACTTTGGCCATCTGTATAGTATCATGTAGGAGGATTAGCAAGTCTTATTAACTTGTTTTCATCGGTTACCTGATGCAAACTATGTAGAATGGTAACATTTACTTTCATTTGGCTTGTTGACTGTTACATGAAAGAGATGTTTATGCCATACCCTGGAGGTGAAGTATGACTTCTCAAAAAGAACAATATAATTTGTTTAGTAGCTCATCAACCTAATTCAAAACAACCCGAACTTCAGCCAGTGAGGTGGAAATGCTGAGGTCTCTACTCCCCTTAACGGCCACCATAGCCTTGATTTTTACTGCACGTTCTGGGTGAGGAAGTCACTCATAAGAGCTCGGCTCTAACCTGTGTTTGGCCTTACATCGATTACTTTGTCAGCCTTAACTTTTTGCTCCCTCAACTCCAGCTTGTCCCATCTTCAGAATTCATCAGCCTGAGAATTGTGTTTAAAGGATTTTCTGGGATTTTCACCTTGGTACTGGCCCAGGGGACTGTTTACTGTCACCAAGTGGCACTATGGTCGAGAAGGAGAAAAGAGCTCTCTTCAAGTCCTGCTTGGAATGCAGATCAGTTGATGTATTTATTGCCTATGTCCCTCTCAAAAGTTGTCTCTGTGCAACATCTTTAGGATATTCCCTTCAAAGATACTTCACAACAGAGAAGGTGGTTTGGCTGTTTACTTACTTGAAAAAACTTGAGAATTCCCCCTTCTGAATGGAATGTCCCCTCCTCTGGGGAAAGGTCAATGAAATGTGCCCGGCTACGCACCTTCACGTGGGTGAGGCAAAAAAGGAGGCACATGGAACTTCCTCAGCTAAAATTTGTTTTGGATCATCCGCAGTAACCTCCTCCAGCCACAGGAAAAAAACATCTTCAGAAAAACCCTTAAAAAGAGCAAAGAACAGCCTGTGTGAAAATCTAGCACTTTTGACATTTAGTCAGACTTGTCCCCAAAGTCCTCCACCATCAATAAGAAAGGTCCAGTTTTTGACAACCATTCTGTCAATGGGCTTCTCACCCACAAACATTATGAGCTTTTCGTTGATGAGCAAGAAGTCACCATTTTCTGACTGTAATGTCGACTATAGAACAGTTGATGACAAAACCCTCGCCGATGACAACACCCTCAAAAACAACACTGTTGCTGACTCTTTTGACAACAACAACTTACACTGCAACACCTTTGATGTCAGCAGTTTACCCACTATCAACGGCAGTGACCATCTTGTTATCTCATGACGACCTCATCGACAATGATCCTGTTGATGACAGGAATTCCTATTCAACCATTAACCTTCTCACTATTGAAGATTTCTTTGCCCTATCTAGTGCACATCCTTGAATCGGAGCTAGAAGCTGATGCCAACGATCCGAAAAGGGTATTGACACAGAATACAATCCTGAGCAGATAGATGTATGTTCTGTACCTGATTTTGAGGAGGGACCTTATGAGGAAGGCTAATGCCAAAAGGAACTGACCTTCCTAGCTAACCCAGATGATTATGATCAGCCTTACCCACTACTCCGGACAGGGATCTAACTATAAAGCATGTCACTGTGGCGTTTATGATTACATTGCACTAAATGATGAATGCATTCCAGAGGTTACTTCCACAGCAGCCTCAACCACCAATAGCACCAATAGCACCATTACTTAATACACACTTGCCAGCTCCTCCTCCTGAGATGCCCCACTATCACCTCCTTCACAACAGGTGATATATCTATTCCCACCTCCACCTCCTCCTCCTCCCATGACGCCAGACCCAGTTCCGTGCCCTATCCCACTGACACCTCGGCACATAAGGCAACAGAACACAAATGAGTCATATTATGTGTCTGAGATGAAATAAGAAGGTGATCTTTTTGGAGAAGGGCACAGTGAAGATGATGGACGTGATGAACAGTGGGAAGACTACATCCTTTGTAAAGAAGGGGGCAAATCACCAACATAAGATGATGCTCCTCCAGATGACATCACCCACTCTAATGCCCTGCCATAAAGGGCAGCAAAATGTTTGACCTTCTCCTTTTGTCTGTGTGGCAGCAATTATTTACCAAATTACCTTGAAAAATGGCAATTTCTGCCTCACCTTTTGGATTACATCTGGTTAAAGGATCTCAAACTAATGCATGCACCATCCACAGTTCAGGCAGCCATATCCTCCACCAGCATGCTCGAGTGAACAGCCAAAGCCTGACTCCATTGCTCCAGCAGCGACATCATAGATGAAAAAGTCCTGTCATTTCAGTGTCACTAACTCCAGACAGCGATGGCTGGAGCACAGACTGTTTGGGGCCTAGTGTCACCTCTATGGCTGTGATATCCGTAAAAGTTGCAAATGCCTTGGCCATTGTAGGATGATATAATTTCAGGCTATGGCATGATATTTCACCTCTTATCAACCTCATCCCAGAGGACAAAAGGAAAGAGTCTGAGGGCAATATCTAGGAGGGTACCTCCATCGGCTCGCAGGTGCAACAGTCCTGTGCAGGCAGAGGTGGCTTCTGCTTAGAAGTCTAGGTAAAAACTTTGGACATGCCTTTTGTTGGCCGAATTGTATTCTCTTGCAAAACATTCACGCAAAGCAACTGTAAACATTCCCATCTGGTTTAAATATTGCAAGCCACCTGATTTGTAACATGGAGTCAACCAATATTCCAGGAATTGCACCCCCACCATTCTTTCTAGCGCAAGCAGGTAATCCACCTATTGCTTGGGAGGATTTGGCAGACATATTTGACAGTAATTTGGAGGAACTTGATGGCCAGGAATTTAGACGATCTACGAAAAAGGCCATTCTTCGCAGCAGTTTAGGCCAGGAAGGTCAACAAAGTTTTAGGCATTTACATGTGGTACTTGATCAGGATGATTAACAGTTTGAAGCTTTCTACAGGGACTCAAAGAAGAGGTTGGAAATAAGATTTACAAAAAATACCAACGTGGTAATATCCAGGTTTAAGTTCTATGTGCAACCTCAAAAGATGGACAAGACTGTGGATGAACTTGTTTACAAACTGCGGAATTGTCCATTAAGTCCACTTTGGAGCTATGACAGATAAACTGACACGTGACCAATTGACTGTCCGTTGGCGTGAAAACAAGATGCAAGAAGGACTCTGCGCAGCGAAAAAAAAACATGTTAAAAGATGCTATTGAGGTTGCAAATGTGGTGGAACAATCAGACTACTGTATGAGAGAAATGGAGAAGAAGGACAAAGGAAATCACAATGAAGTTAGTTGTGTTGACAAAGATGCCAATGCCATTTTGGCAGGTTCTAAGGGGCTATAAAAGCCTGACTGATGTACACAAACCAACAAATCTAATAACATAGTATGCACAAGGTGTGGAAGTACTTTCCAGAGTGCGGAATCTAAATCTTGTTTTGCCTATGTGGAAGAAGAGGACATTTTGTACACATGTGCATGGTTAAATTCAAGCCTGGAGTGCGAATTGTATAAGAAAAACACCTTGAGGGTGAGGGAGCCATACATAGGATTTTGTGTGTGGACAATAGTACCAGATAAAGTAAATGACAACCCAGGTCAATGGCAGACTACAGAGTGAGAGGGAGGAACATTCAGCTGGCAATGTGTTCAGGCTCATTCTACACCATTATTCCTCAAGTGATGTTTTGAGGGACTGGCCACATGTGTGCCTCTTACTAAAAGAAATCAACCCAGGTGGTTACTAAGGGTAGAAAATTGATATAATTGGTATTATGTTGACAACTGAATTCCAGAAAAATCAGGTGGAAGTTAGTGTGTTTAGCAGTGAGTGGTCCACCACGGTTGGCATCACCAATATGATTTACATATCAGGGTAAATCCAAGGCTCAAAGTCAAGTCATGGTGGTTGATGATCTCACAATAGAAGAGATTTTGGATGGGGCTAAGGAGGTTTTTAGTGGTGGATTGGGAGAACTCAAGGGCTATGTACATAAGGTCATGGTTAAACATGACACCATTCCAGTACAGCATAGGGTGAGTAAGGTGCCTAGCGCAGCATGCGGGGAAGGTTCTAAGATGATTTGGAATATGGTAGAGGAAGGTGTAATTGAACAGATTGAAATATCCAGCTCGATTTCTCTGGTGGTAATCACAGAGAAATCTGATGAAAGTTTGAGGTTTTGTGTTGACGTATGCTCGGTCAACCAGATTATTGTTGTGAATAATTATCTGTTACCCAAATTAAATACGTTCATTTTGTTACTGAAGGGTGGCAGGTACTTTACTAAATTAGGTTTTACAAGTGCTTATCATCAGATAAAATTGCACAAGGACTTCAAAACGCTCACAGCCTTCATAACAACGGATGGCATTTTACAGTTTACAAGGATGCCTATCGGTCTTGCCTCAGCTGTGTCTTTCAAAGCATGATGTGGGGAGTATTAAGTGGCATAGGCAATGTCATTTATTTCAAGGATGATATCTTAGTGTTTAGTGACCGTGGAAAGCCATAACAGCACATTGAAGAGTGAGTTGGACAGTCTTAGTAGGCAGGTCTGACTTTGAAGAGAGAGAAATGCAAATTACCTGGGGTATACTTTATCCAAACAAGGTGTGAAATCAAAAAAAGATTTATTGGAATCTATGAGAAAAGCCCTGTCCCTCCAGGACAAATATTCGCTCCGATCATTCCTAGGGTTGATTTGATATTACTCTGAATTTATTATGAACTTTGCAGGACAAAACTGAAAGTCTGAGAAAGTTATTGAGGAAAGGTTTTGGCTTCCGATTGAAAATTAGCAGAAATTTGCTTTTCAAAACATAAAGAAAGAAATGTGCGAAACAAAAGTGTTGGTACCATTTGATGTGGATTGTAAAACTATTATTATGGTAGATTTGTGTGCTATCAGTTGGGCGGTAGTTTTATCCAAAATCAATGGAAGACCAAAAGAGCAATTGCATTCACATTGTGATCATTAAAACAAACTGAAAGAAATTATTCTGTAATTGAGAGAGAGATCTCAGCAGCTGTGTGGGGTGTGGAGTACTTGAGAACGTATGTCTGGGGCAGAAGGATAACCCTCTGCATGGATCACAAACTCTTAGGATTTATTGCTGGGAAAGCGAGCAAAGTAACATCCAAGTGGATTGCTTGTCCTGCTTACCCCTGGAGTGGAAAGATCTAGACAAAAAGCATGTACAGATGTTTGAGAAAGAAGATGCTGTTCCATGTGTCAATGACGTGATGGAGTGTACTCAAGGAGCCGTGTCACAAGAAGAATGGTGCAGTGGAATTGATGGTGATGTTGTCTTGAAGGAAGTGATGATGCTGATTTTGAAGGGTGGAAGGAGAGACAATTCAGTAAGTGTTTCTTCTAGTTCTTTTGTGAGAATTCTAGAAGAAATGTCAATGGTTGCAAAGAATATAGTGATGAGGGGGTTATAAATGTGTTCCTCCAGATAGCTTGACTAATGAAGGACACCTAGGTCAGAGTTGACTAAGAGAAGGATATGAGACATCTTTTGGTGGCCTGCCATGGATGGTGATGTGGATGATTGGGTTGAGAGGTGCGCAGAAGGTTGAGAGGGTGAGAAGAGATTAAAAGTTGTAAAACAGGCTGTACAGGGAGAAATACCAAACCCAGAGAGGGCTTGGCATATAACATGCATAACACAGAGTTGAGGTTTGCACTGGTGATGGTAGATGTCCATTCAAAATAGTTCATTGTTAAGGTTCTAAGGGGAGATTGACACCAAAACCACTATAAAAGCTTTGTAGGAAGTTTTTAAGGAGTAAGGTTTCCCACAAGACTTATTACAGATAACAGAACACATTTAGTGTATGAAGAGATGGAGAAATGTCTCGTACCTTGTGATATGTCATTCTTGTACTTCCTTGTACAACCCACAGGCAAATGGCATAGATGAGAGGTGTAACCGTGTGGTGAAGGGAATCATTCAAATGGCTTTAAACAGTAGGAAAGATGTTTGGACCATGGCGAGTGATCTGGTGTGGGCTTATCGCACTAAACAAATGGTGTGACAGGAAGGATACCTTTTGATTTGACAGGAGGAAGAAAAGCTGGCATGAAGATATGTCATGCTTGGATGTCTTCATTGTTGAGTGATAGTGTGACGCTTCTACTCCGTGGAGGCAAAGTTTGGAGAGTGACATTAAAAAGGGAAACTTGGTGAAAATAAGATTTGGACGAATGGAAGGAGGTCTCATGAAATTTTGAGGGCTGTACAGGGTTAGGGAGAAGCATGACTTTCCAGTGGTGTTGGAAAATGGCAAAAGATGGAATAAAAGAAAGGTGGCTTTGTATAGTAAGAATGGTAGCGTGAACCGCTGAACTAGATCAGTGCAGTAGATTTGTTCTCATGAATGATTGCTCTGTTGGGGAGAGAGAAAGCTGCGTTCTTAGCTCAAAGAGGAGTTGTGACAGGAATAGATGGAGGACACAATAGTGGACAGCAAGGTATTGCCCCAAACATCCAAAGGAAGGAAAAAGCACCAAGGTGTTGAAGACCTCTAGAGTACTTACAGGACTATCTAAGATAGATTGGTTCTTTACACCCTTTCTGTGTATTATATGTTTGGGTTTGCAATACCTCATTGCAGATTGGATTCCATTATGGTTGTTGGGTTTTTGCTTTTATGTTTTTTTGTTGTCTTCATGTTACTTGTTTATAAGGGGAATGGATGTGTTGTGACTTAACATTTAGAATTGAAGTAGAATTCTAAGTGTGCTCTGCATGTTGAGAAATCTCATAAGGAGCATGCTGCCATCACAAGGTTCTATGTGAGTCAGTTTTTCCAAAGCTGGTGAAAGAGCTTCGTATTAAGCTGTGTTCCTCAATAAAGCAACATCTTGTTGTATCCACAAGTGGCATATTCATCCTTACAAAACATTCCTAATTTTAAGACCAATATTTCCTCTCGGGTCTCATCCATTATCAGAGCCACGCATGTATGCCTGAACCATACGTAAGTGAAAGTAATTATGTTAAGCCTTATCCCCATTCTTGGAGTAGCCATACCATTTCCCACCTTTTACTAAAATATATCTGCTCCCCACGGTGTGTTTACACCAGCTTTTATCCTGAGGATACCTCATAAATGCAGGCAGTCGAAACACGTTAGCAGAATATACCAAGAGAAATTGGACCACATATACAGAACCTGTGATGTGTGGCCATCCACTCTTGTAAGCCAGGAAGGTCCTAGATTCAACAGTGTACACAAGCTTGTTGTAGAACATTTAGTGTAGGGTGCAGGTTGGGAACGATCCTCCATGTGACTCTTAACAATACTGGACTAGTGTTCAAAACAATTTCCTACCCACCTTTCCCTTCTTTTGTGTAAATAACTCTGGACTTATGCATTTAATGTGTATATTCTTATTGTCATATGAATCATAGGATAAACAGAATTTTTGTACAGCATATTTTTTTCTTCTCACATACATCTTGTGTGCTTATGGAGGTATTCACTTGTGACAAATCCCACAGATCTGGTAACTTGGAAACACAGAAAAATCATAATTTTGACAATGCGCAGTTAAAAAAATCAGGAAATGTGTTTAAATTGTGCTCGCTCTTGTGAAAATGTTTAAACACAAAGAAGCAGTAAGATAATGAAATGTGATTGTTGATCTGTCTACATGATGCATTAGATTTATGTGCACTGTACTACAAATAATTAAGAAGTGTAGCTGATAGGCATCATTCCCTAAGTTAGTCTTTATTAGCGGTGGGCGAAGAGTTCTGCAACGCAGGTGGAGTTCTGCCCGGAGTTCCGAAAAACTCTGCGAAGTGATGCTGATCGAAGTTTTTTCTCTCGCGCAGCTCTCTAACTTTAAGATAGGGAGTGTGAGTGAGAGGAATTGCTATGTTGGCTAGTGCAAGTGAGATTTCTGAACGCAGGTGGTTGCGAAAAGTCACACCCGCCTGCGTTGAGAAAGCTGCCGCTCACGTTGAGGAAGCTGCCGCTCGAGTACAAAATCTACTCGAGCAGCAGAAATAAGTTAGTGCCCTTTAGTGCTCCACGTGATGGTATTCACTCAGATTTTACAGAAAGGTAGGACCTCCTGGCGCTGAAAATCAGTGCAAACAGTGCGCCTTGCTCAAGCTCTCCTGCTTGCGGAACTCTGCGTAGCAAGGTGGAGTATTTTTGGCACTTCACGGAGTTCTGCCTAGCAGAACTCTGCAAACTTTGCTCAGGCCTAATCTTTTTCAGCTACATAGCTTGAACAACATTGATATATATATATTTTTCTTTCATTTATTTACTGTCTTAAATGTTAGCAGTGGTGTGCTTTATTATATTGTATGTTGAGGCAAACACGAGCAGGCTGTGAGGGAAATGTATAGATCAGTGTGCTTCAAACTTTATAATGCTGCGCTCCCTGTGTAAAAAAAATATAAAAAAAATAAAATAAAAAAAACAAGTTGGCCCCCTCCCAGAATTTTTCAAAACAATTCTCTTAAATTGCCAATGTTTGAATATGTGTAAACATGTTTAGACATTGCACTTAAGTTCTGTTCTTCCTTTTAAAAATGCAATCAAATACAACTACTCTGAGTGAGGAAATAAATTATAAAATATGTTAGTGGTGACTCTCTTTACAGAGTGGCTTACCAACCTTCATATTTTTCACTTAAAACAAAGCACTGTTATCAGCATGATGCTTCTCTTGGCCTAAGCCTGGCGCCCCCTGGGATTAGTTAAGGCCTCCCCAGTTTTAAGGCCACTCGTCTAGATTTTTAAATACTTAGGAGTGAGGAGGTAACAACATAGTAGGCGGAAATAAAATGTAACACGTCATAAAGAAATATCATCCAAAATTATTTTGATTTGATACCTATATTCTAGTATCCTGAGAATAATAACAAATAACAGTTTATCATATATTTCTTGCTGTTAAAATGTTTGCTGATTTTGAAGTTCTAACTAAAAAGTGCTGCTAACATGCAGACCGCAGCATGATGTGCTTACCACACTGATCTACCTTATCAGTTTGCAACAATCAGGCAGTTAGCGCTTTAGCACTAAAATTGCTATTAAAATAGGAGGATTTGTCTCGTTGAAATTGATTACACATTTATACATCTTTTGCAATAATTAAGGTGACTATTAGCTAAACTCATAAGTGCATGAGAAACAGGCCATTGTGCTTTTCTTTGCTTATTGCTTTTTATTTTTATTTTACAGCAGCCTGTGGTGATTTAAAGCCATTTGAAGAGCAAATGACAGAGTGAGTACCCACTAAAGCTATGCTATATCATATGCAGTATGTCATATACAGTTCTATGGTGCTTGCTCATCTAGGATGTGAAATGGAAATAGTCAAAGGATAAGAAATGACTGTTTACCACTAAAAACATTTTATTAAAGAAAAACAGAAGTCTTTCATCTGCTATTTCTCCATTTATATCGATCTGCATTCTGAATGTTTTCGTAATTGCCACCCGACAAGCAGAAAGTACTGGGCCCAAATATGGGGGCTGAGGCATTTTACTCCTGATGTCGGAGTCCAACTTACTTTGAATCGTGAGCAACTTAGCCAAGTACTCTTTTAGCACTTGACTCTCAGTTGTAGTGTGGGTTGACCAGTCCAAGGCTTTCCGGGATAAGGGAGGAGGTGGGAGTACACACAGGGAGTTAAACATGGGCTCACAACTAAATATATGCTCAGCAGCAATAATAAATGATTGTCCAGTCAAATACGGGCTTTTATGAAAAAAGGACTGAGAAATTGAGTTGTTGATTTGAGGGGGTGTGAGCCCTTCTCAACCAAAAGCCACAATCCTGGTCAGGGTGAACCTCAAAAACTCATCAAATTAGCATGTGCTTAACCCTCTGGTAACGTGGCTCAAATGTAGACAGGCTTAACCCAAAGACAACGTGTAAAGTATTTATGCAGCACCGAAAACAGTAAGAAAATGAAAATATAACACAAGAAAAAGCCCACACCAATTTAGAAAAGTATTCAAATTAAAAAAATAAAGTGACATAAAAACTACAAGGATACAATCTGTCGAACTAGAGATATGCCATTTTAAAGATTTAGATAAAACTAGTGCCAAAAGGTTCAAAGTGCAAACTGAGGGCATCTGGTCATGCTGAACTGAAACAAAGTCACACGTCCAGGCCGACAGCAGTAGAGCTGGGCCCTGACCAAGTTTGGCCTGCTGAGGATTATACCTTATGCCCTTGGTGCGCGTTCTGCATGGCGTTGCGAAGCGGAGCTTTGTGTCGTCTGGCCTTGGTTCCGATGAGCAGTGCTGCAAGGTTTTGCGGGCTTTGCTTCGCTCTGCGTTGGTTCAGAAGAGCTGTGCGGTGAGGCATTGTGTGGCTTTACGTTGCTCGGTTTCAGTTCCGATGAAACTGGCAGCTTTGCGGCAAGACTTTGTGGGGCGTTGCTTTCTCAGCTTCAATTCCGATGAGGCTGGCAGCTGTGTGGTAAGGCTTTGAAGGGATTCCTGTCGCTCAGTGTTGATAAAGTTTGCGGCTGTATGCCAGATTTGGTAATACTTTCAGTTAGGCAAGGAGAAGCTCTCTCTGATGCCAGCCAAGAGCCCAGGACTTAGGGAGCACCACTTGACGGTCAGGTACTTACTCTAGCAGAGGCCAGCAGGTCCAGTTGCACGTCCAGTGCAGCAAGTCAGCTAGGCAGTTGATGGCAACAGGCCTCTGGAGCGTGTTGTGTCCCTATAGCTCAGAACAGGAGGTCAGTCACCTGACCCTAGGAGTCACTCAATCTGGGGTGAATGGAGCGGGTCTAGTCATCCTTGTCAGAGCAAGGCAGACCTCAGGCAGCAGGGTAGTCCTGCAGCAACAGGGCAGTCCTTCTGTGATATCCCCAGGTCCAGTAGTATACTGACGAGTGGGTATGAGGGTCCTATTTCTAAACCTGGTGCCCCTTTTGAAGTGGGAGAAGTTCATATCGTCCGCTAACCCCCACCTTCACAGAAGTGTCTGGAATTGTCTGCCTCCCTGCGCTGGCCCCAGTCTGTCTGAGCGCATAATAAGCTAGTGTGAAATTGTTGTGAGTGTGCTGGTGCAGTGCAAGTGTGATATTCAACAGTATATCCCCCCATCCTGCAAATACCCATTCCATATATTGTGTGATTGTTTGGGAGGGATACATCAAGGCCAACTTTCAACTACACAGTCATTTGGCCCAGGAAATTGGTTGCAGGGACCAAATGGCTGAGATAAGAAGATGCCAACTTTCTAAAAGTAACATTTTTAGAACTTAAAATCCAACTTTACCATTAAAAGGGGTATTAAAATACAATTCTTCAGAGACCAAACTTAACATTACTATCTACTCCCAAACAAAAGTTATCACATGTTAAATGTAATAAGGTAACATTACCCTATGGGATAGTTAGGCCTTGCAGAAGTGAAAAACTATTGTTGGACATTTTTACTACCAGGACATGCAAAATTTAAAAGTACATGTCCAACGTTATAAATGCACTGCACCGTGCCATATGAGCCGTGCCTTAGGGAGTGACATAGAAGTATTAAAAAGGAAGGTTTATGTTTGGCAAAAGGTTTATTTTGCTAGGTCAAACTGGCAGTTTACAACTGCACACACAGGCTCCAATGGCAGGTCTGAGACACTTTTAAAGTGCTACTTAAATGGATAGCACAATGAGGTCTGCAGGACCACAAGTTGCATTTCATGTATTACGCATGCAGTACCACTTCACTAGGGATTTGTAAGTAAATTAAATGTGCCAATTTGGGTGTAAGGCAATTTTACCATGTTTAAAGGGGAAACACTGATTAGCAGTGGTACAGTATGCAGATTCCTAGGGCCAACAGAAAGAAATTTCTGCAAAAACAAGAGGAGTGAATGCAAAAAGGTGGGGGCAAAACCACCCTAAGGCTGACAGGCCTAACATTTCCCCTCCAGTTGAAAGTGGGCAGAACTACTCAACCTCTTGGACGTTCTCTAAAGCGGAAGGACCTGGATAGGCCATCAGCACTGGCGTTGGTCTATTCCCTGTAGTGAGATGGACCACCTCAACAACTTGAGAGTCTCACCCTTCATCTGCATTAGCCATCTGAGGGCCTGTTGTGTGCCTGAACCTGGAAGTGAGTCACAAATAGGCATGATCCCAGCATCTTCACTAAACAGACCACAGCAAAGGCTTCTTTCTCAATAGCACTTTAACTTTGCTCCCCCGAAGAAGTAACCTCCTACTAATGAAAGCTACTAGTTGGTTTAGGCCCTCCTTATTTAAATGTGATAGTACAGGCCCTAGGCCATGCTCTGAAGTTTCCACCTGCACTTTAAATTCTTGACCGAAGTCAGAGCTCTTAAGTGCAGTTGCCTTATTGAGGGTGTCAAAGGCTTTCTGGCAGGCCTCTGTCCAGATCACCTTCTTGGTCTGCTTTTCAGACGTCAGCTCAGTTGAGGGGGCAACAATGGTGCCATAGCTCTTAGCAAGCCTCCTATAATAGCCAGTGAGGCCAAGGAAGGCCCTCACCTCCTTCTGAGTTTTAGTGGGTTCCCAGGCCAGAATGATTTCAGTCATGGCTTGCGGGCTGCACTTTGCCCCTACCTACCAAGTGTCCCATATACGCCACAGAAGGCTGCAGTATTTGGCACTTGCTGGCCTTGATAGCCAAGCCTGCCTATTGCAGATCCTGAAGCCCCTCCTGGAGGTAGAACAGGGGTCCTCCTAGCTGGCAGTGTAGATGGCTATGTAATCCAGGCAGGCGGCACTGAATGTCTCCTTCTTGAACTAGGACTGTGATAACCAACCTCAGGAAGGTGGCAGAGGCATTTTAAATCCAAAGGGCCTCACCGGAAATTGGAATTGGCGCCATGGGAAGAAACTACAGACCTTTCTTTTGCTCCTTCAGGTGAGGCACACTGCCAATACCCTGATGTCAAGTCAAAGGAACTTGGCAGCTCCCAGCCTGTTGATGAGCTCATCAGTTTTGGGATGGGGTGAGCATCAGTCTTAGCGAGTGAGTTGAGCACCCTTTAATCCAATCAGAACCGGAGTTCTGAGTTGGCTCCCGGTGGGGCAGCTTTAGGTACCAGCACCACTGATCTTCACCAGGGGCTGCTGGAGTGCTCAATCCCCCCCCAATGCAAGCATTTGGTAAACGTCCTCCTTAATGCTAGTTCTCACTTGTCTGACAATTTGTAAACTTTGTTTTTCACAAGCATGATGTCTCCAGGATCATTGTTGTGGGTGCATAAGTGTGTAAGCTCAGCGGTGAAGAAAAACAAAGAGGCAAACTGTCCCAACAACTGGAGACAGTCTCTCTACTGCTCTGGGGTCATGGTAGGGGAGAGATTGATACCTTCCACTGACCTGTCTTGCTTCTTGGAGCATAGGAGGTCTGTGAGAGGTTCACTCTCCTTTTCTACCAGGAGCATGGTAACTTCAGTGCAGTTTAACACATTTGACATGGAATGCCCATAAGGCGTTCTGAGGGGTCTTGAGGTCTACCAAGTAGGTGATCTCCTCTTTCCTCCACTCCGTCTTGTAGGACCTAGACCAGTGGTCTTGAAGGGCTCTACAGGTTGCAAAACCCATCCAGACTGGCCTTCTGTTCATACCAGAGCTTTATCACCTCCTGGCTGGCTTTTAGATTGTTGGTAGCCTTATTCGAGAAACAATTTATTGGGTTCCGGGATGTCAGCATGTTGCTGGCTACATCCTGTGAGGGTTTCTTAAGAGCTTGCTCCCACTCCTCCTTCACCAGACTGAGAGGTTCCCGAACAGGTTGGTCATAAACGAGTAACAAGGGGCTGAACCCAACTCCCTTCTGTGGCACCTCCCTTTAGGCAAAGAGCAGACATGCCAAGAGGATGTCCCACTTCCACGTCGTGGGCGCAGGCTCATAATCATGCCTTTTAGGATGTTGATGAATCTTTCAAGAAGCTCATTTGTCTGTGGATGATATGGGGAGGAGAAATTGAAAGGTACTCCACACTAATTTCACATGGACTTCATCCATGCAGATCTGAAGTTAGTGCACTTGTGGGATACTGCTTCATTGGGAGCCCTACTTGGGTAAAAAATCCTCATCAGGACCTGAACCCCTGTAGATGCAGTTACAGACCTCAGAGGTGTGGCCTCTTGGAGTCTAGTGGCATGGTCCACCAAGACTAGTATAAACCTGTTGCCTAAGTTAGTTTTGTGATCCAGAGCCCCAACAATTTTGATGCCCACCCTTTCAAAGAGGGTGCCAATGGCAGATAAGGGAATCGGGGGAGCCTTTAGCTTTTTCCCTGTTTTCCCACTTACCTGGCAGGTGGGACATGACCTGTAGAACGTATCTGAGGCTGTCTTCATCCGGGGCCAACAAAAGTGGGTGATAAGCCTGGTAAAGGTCTTGTCCTGTCCCAGATATCCTGTCTGGGGTATACTGTGAGCCAGACCCAGTAGAAAGGCTCTGTAGCACAGGTGGGCCACCAGTACATGGGTTGCCCCAGGCACAATCAATCAGTGCTTTTAAAGCGCAACTACTCACTCATTAGGCTCTCAAGGTGCTGGAATCGTAGGCTAGCACTATAGGAGATCATACTTCCAATACTCCCAAAGCTCCACTCCTGACATTCTTAGCACCATCCCTGAGGAATATGCACTGATTAGAAAGGACCCCTCCTCCCAGTGGGGTGGAGAAATAACGATAATTTTTAAACACCACAGTAGCTGCACTTTCACTGGTACAGAGCTGGTAGACTGGGAGGCTGCCTTTTTTACTTTGGCCTTCTCCTGCACCTGTTCAATGACTGGTTTCCTTATTTACCAGCCCCCTGGCCCTGCTGCTAATTTTGTTTCTTCATTAACGGAATGCTTACCTGCACCAGGGTATACCAACATAGTGGTCACTGGGGATTTTAATATTCACCTTGAGGATGTCACTTGTCGTGTGGCATCTACATTTGTAGAGGACCTTGTCATCCTCCAATTATCTCAACGGATTACGAGCCCCACACACCCTACGACATTTGCTTGACCCAGTCTTCACTAGTTCACCAGCTTTGATTGTTGGCACACCTATACCCATTTTGTGGTCAAAGCACTATCTTGTCCCCTTCCAGCTATGGCGTTCGTCAGCCCATGGCTCTCACGGTAAGCATGAACTATGAGATCAGGAATTGGGCAGAGTCTCTTAATGAGGCACTGCGAACCAAAGAACTTGTGTTTGGCAAGGACAGTGAATCAGCTAACCAGTTTCTAAATAAATAAATGGATCACTGGGGCCCTAGATAAGATTGCACCGCTCGAGGATCATGTAGCGCTGAGAGCAAAGCCTTCCACCACATTTTTCAGTGCTGAGCTCTGATCTCTACAAAAAAAAAAAAAAAAACTGTAAACGGCTGGAGTGTCTGGTGCAAAGTCCGTAGTGCTAGCAGCAAAGCGGACTATCATGCAGCCTTGAAAACCTATTATAAAACAATTGATGCTACTCGTAGGCTTTTTTATGCTGATAAGATTGAATCCTCTCGTGACTCATCCAGAGAATCTTTCTCCATCGTTAAATCCCTGACACTGTTGGATCGTGTTTCCCAGCAGGCTACTCCCTCCCTTAAGAGCTCTAATTTTATTGTACACTTTTTCACGATAAGGTGGTGCATATCTACCAGATGTTCCCTGAATCAGTGAGGGATCTAGGATGTCAAGAAGCTTGGTTAGAAGCCTCCACCTCTTTGGAGGGTCTCTCTATTTTCATCTGTCCTTTTCTGGAGAAACTACAGGCTTTGATGACCAGAGTAAAATCGGGATCTCCAAAGGACCCTGCCCCCCTCAGAGTCCTAAGGCAGGTCATGGAATCCATTCTGCCTGGTCTGGACAATCTGTTGAAAACCTTGTTCTCCTCTGGCCTGATACCAAAAAAGTGGAAAACATGCTATTGTCAAGCCACTTCTCAAAAATAATACCTTGAATCCTACCTTACCGGAAAATTTCAGACCTATCACTGCTCTCTTTCTTTGCCAAAGTGGCTGAGAAACATGTCAATGCCCAATTGACATGTTTTATAGTCTCTAATAACTTAGATCTGCTGCGAACTAGGGCCTTACTGCCGCTTTGATTATGTTAGATTTAAGTGTGGCATTTGACACCATCTCCCACGGCCTGCTGCTGCAACAGCTCTAGACTTGCAGTGTGCACTATTCTACATTGAAGTACCTGGTACCCTTCCTTCATGAATGCACCTTCAAAGTGGTTCAGACACTGTTTGCTTCAGAAGCGTTGCCCTTGTCCCAGGGGGTCTCCCAGGGTCTTCGCTAAGCCCTTCGTTATTTAACATCCATATGCGCCCCCTGGCAGATGTCATCAACAAACACAGTGTCACCGTGGTATCTCATGCAGATGGTACACAGTTGACCATCACTCCTGCTCAGGACGAAGGAGGATCTGCAATGCGTTTTAGGTCCTGCCCGGTAGAACTTGCTCAGTGGATGAACGCTAGCTGCCTAAAGCTTAATACCAACAAAACAGAGGTTCTCATAATCAGTAAGCAACCTTCTATGTGGTCCTCAGCAAAGTAAACAAAAGCTAAGGTTATGTTTTAACACAAATCTCACCTTTGATAGCCACTTAGCTTGCCTGGCCATAAGCTGTTTCACCATTCTTAGACTTAAAATGTTAGCCAAGATGTCTGATCTTTTTTCCTTGGAGGCTAGAAAAACTGTAGTGCAGGCCCTACAGCTGTAGTGCAGGCCCTAGATTACTGTAGCAGCCACTACATTGGAGCCACCCAGGGTAGGATCCGGAAGCGTCAAAGAGTGCAAAATGCAACGGACCAACTTCTTTTCAAGCTCCCGAGACGGGTGCATGTGTCCCTGGCCGTGGCTGAACTACACTGGCTTCCACTGGAAAAGCATATTATCTTTAAGGCTATGTGCCTCAGTCAAAGAATTCTTAACAGCAGAGGGCCGCACTACCTTTTCAACTTGGTGAAACCCTACGCACCTGGCTGCAGCCTCAGATCCTCTGCAACAGCACTTGAAGTGATTCCTTGTGTTAAGAAAACCCTGATGGGTGGTTGTTACTTTGGATTCCAAGCCTCCAAGCTCTGGAACACCCTCCCCGCCCCCTTTCTGAGACTAGAACCTGTTGAGGCAACATTCAGGGAAAAAAAATAAAAACCTGGCTGTTTAGACATAGTTAAATCCCCACAGTCCTCACAGTTGTTTGGCACCAGTCTTATGCCTTGGATGCCTTTTTCTTTCAGGGTCTCTTCTAGCTTCTTGTGTTGTTCTTTTCTTGTTCCTTTAGAGTAGCATTCCTAGTGCAGGGATGCTCCAAATTGAGTAAGATGAGCGCTTTAAAAACTGCTAACATAACATAACATTAGATGAGGTGATCTCCTGAGGTGTCTCCAGTTGCCTGGGCCTCAGCTTGCTGCCTCAAGCCCTCTAGAGGTAGGCACTCTTTCTGCAGCTTTCAGAATTCCTCCCTGATGGGCCCAACCTCAACTTGCAATCCAGCAAGCTCAGGTAGGTCTCCCAGGATGGCAGTCTCCTTCCCAGTGGGATCCAAGGTCAGCTGCCTCAGGCTCCCCTTCATCCTGGTCCGGGAAAGTTTGAGGGGCTGTTTTTCCATGCCCTTATTCTTCTTGGAAGCAGCCTTGGCCATTGTTTCAGGCTCCAGGCCTCCTTGGCTCCTCATGGACAGCCATGGACCCTGTGGTCATGCAGACTCACTGAGACAGCCTTAACATCTTAACATGTGACCTTGGCACTGGGCACTGTGGTCTAGATCGTTGCCTAACAGACATTCTAGTGGCATGGCAAGACTCACAGCCAAGGCACCTCTCCGGAACACACACACACACACACACACACACACACACACACACACACACACACACACACACACACACACACACACACACACACACACACACACACACACACACACACACACACACACACACACACACACACACACACACACACACACACACACACACACACACACACACACACACACACACACACACACACACACACACACACACACACACACACACACACACACACACACACACACACACACACACACACACACACACACACCACCCCCCCCCCCCCCCCCCCTAGAAAGTATTGGGTATTACCTGCTCTGAGGGCACCAGATGACCCCTTAACGTAATAATGCTGGCTCCTGTGTCTCTCAGAGCCTCCACCTTCTGCCCATTGATGTTGACATATTGCCTATACTTGGAAATATTTGAAGGCAGGTGGGCTTTAAGCACTATCCTTTGTTGCACAGGAACGCAAAGATAACTTTGGTTCTCTCCCCATGCTAACTGGGACCACTTCCTCCCCAAGCGTTACACTGGCCAACCTCGGTGTGTGCCTACCAGTAGGGGACTGTTCACTCTTGGGGCATTTCGCATCTTCCTTCACGTGCCGATACTTGTAGCACTGGAGGCCAAATCCCCCCTGTTTATTGTGGAAGAACCCCTTCTTCTTTTGATCTGGCCGGGAATGGTTACTGTTCCCTTGGGGACTATTTTGAAGGCCTTTAAATAACTCCTTATTTTAAAGTTTTTCTATCCCCCCCCCCCCTTTCTTCTGGAGGGAACCTTGACCACCCTTTTGGGAATTTCCTCACCTGCAATACTTTCTTGAGGACCCTGGTGCTGAGTCAGTTGTCTGCCTCCTTGGCAAGCTCCCCTGCTTGCTATCCCGTATGTCTATGGAAGCCAATTGCTGAACTAAGAAATTGTACAGCCCTTTGTAACCATTCACATCATTGTCCCTCACCCAACCATCCAGTGCCTTGCAAAGGTGATCCACAAAACCATCCTCCTAGGCCTGCTGGGGCCACTTATGGCTGTCCCTAAGCTTCTGTTGTACCTCTCAGAGGTAATCTTGTCTCCCTTTCCTAGGGCCAGCGGGGCATCCTTCCCCTCACTAGGTATGTGCTTCCTGGTCCCAATCCTCTTCAAGGACCCTGTGCATCTGTAGGGCAACTTCACAAGCTTTAAACCACTTATCTGTCATCCCACCACAGCAACATTAGGCACCAGATCCTTGGGGATGTGGATCCGCTTGTCTGCAGTGTACACTAGGGTATTATTGCCAGCATTGTTGCTGGGCTTCACTTGATTGGCTTTGATGTCCACCCTCCTGAAACTCAGCTCATGGAGCATTCTCCTTTCCTCTAGGGCCAACTTCTTTTCCTCAAGTGCCCTCTTTGCAGCAGTCTCCTCTTTGGCTGTGTGAGAAACTGGGGCTGATTGCAGAGGCCCCATAACTTTTTGCCCCCATTTTCCACTTTATGCTGGTGTTTTCCTGACTGATGGTGCCCTGGGTACTGCTAACCAGTCCCAGGGCCTGTGCTCTGTGTAAAATGGATATGCAAATTAGGCTTATTATAATTGGCTAAGTAAACCTACCTATAAGTCCCTAGTATATGGTAGGGCATGTAGGTTTAGGGACCACAGCATAGGTGGTGCACACCTAGGTGCATTGCTGAGGTGCCCAGTGTCATTTTAAAAGCAAGCCTGCCTTGCTGGCTGCTTTTAAATTAAAGTTATATGCAAATTCGACTTTGGAATTAAAGGTACTTCCAAAGTCTTAAACTACCTTATTTTTACATATAAGTCACCCCTAAGGTGTGCCCTATGTGCCCCTAGGGCTGGGTGCCATGTAACTATAAGCAGGGACTTTATAAAAATAGATTTATAAGCCCTGGTGAGGTAAAAACAGCCAAATTCGTTTTTCCCTCATTGAAGTAAATGGCCTTCATAGGCTAGAATGGGCAGACTTTATTTAAAATTTTAAAGTCTCCTTAAATGTTACATACCAAGAATTTGGTATCAAATTGATTGTTATAATAAATCCCACAACTTCCAGTTGTTGGATTTAATATAACTAGTGCAGGTAAAAAGTTTAGACTTTACCTAAAAAGTTGCCAATTTCAGCTCTGCATTGTTTTTGCTGCTGTGCTCTGATTGGCCAGCCTGCAGCAGCTTCTGCCAGGCCACTTTAATGAGGTGTGAAGTGGCCTGGCTTTACACAAAGGAATGTGCTTGGGGGAGAGAATCTCCCCTCAGCAGATGGGGAAGCAGGAAGGGGGAGGGCTGCCAAACTGGTCTTCAAAGGCAGAGAAGGACATCTGGAGCACTCAGCAACACCCCCACATCCTGCAACCCCAGACAGCTAGGTGCCCCCTTGATTAGATTAGGAGAGGGCAGGAGAGGGGTGTGTTTATGATTTTTAGCCACACCAGTGGGTGGGTTCAGCCAGATCTCTCCTCCAAAAATCAGATTCATCCATTTTGGATTTTTAGAGACTATTGCCTTCTGGGATGGATTTTTGCCACACTTCCCAGGAAGTGGTCATCACAGGGGGACGACCCTGTCCCTGATTGGAGGACCAGGGCCCCCCTGCTTTTCACCCAGGAGCAAGGATAAAACTGGCAGACCTGCACCCACGCCTCAGATCCCCACCAAATTTCAAGAAGAAGGAACTACAAGGAGAAGAAGGACTGCCCTGCTGGACCCCTGGCCTGCACCTGGACCCTGCACTCAGAAAGACTGCACCAGCTGCACACTTGGGCTTCACCACAAGAAGGACTTTGCCTGGCTTCCACTGGTTCAAGGAGGGACTCCCTGTTTGCTACAGGTGAAAAATTGCTAACCAGAGTCCCCTGCACCAACTCCTGAAAAAGTGACCAGCTGACCACTGCCCAGTGGCCAAAAAGGAGTTTGCGCCAGGTGCACTCTGGGAGTTGAAGTCCGCACTTCCCAAGGACCATCACAGAACTTCTGGACCCTTGGGGTGAGCTGTGGACCCCAAAAGAACCTTAAAAGAACATCTGGGTGAAGCCCCAGAAGTTTGGAAAAGATTGGAGAAATTTTAGAAAAAAGCTCCATAAAGTGACCGACTCGACGCGGAAATTCTAGCCGGCTTGCCTCAACCGCGACCCGGCCTGACTTCGTGGTTCGTCCCGGTCAAGAAAAACATCCGAAAAAAAGACTAAGTCCGAACGTAAAAAGTTGACCGGGACCTTCCAGCCATCGTATCCGAGAAGGGCTCCACGGACGTCGGATCAAGATCCAGGTTTACCCCGGTCGAAGGATTTTCATCTCGAAAAAACGACTAAGTCCGAAGGTAAAAATCACCACCGAGGAAACCGACTTCGCGTATCCGGACAAGGGCTCCAGGAGGTCGGATCCAACTGGCAGGTTCGTCCCGGGGAAGAAAAACATCGAAAAAGAGACTAAGTCAGAAGGTAACTTTTTGACCGAGGCCTCCCGCGACTTGTAGCCGAGCAGGGCTCCATCGCGGTCGGCCTGAAAGTTTGACTTTGCCCCGGTCCTGGTGCAACCAGATGACCCGATTGGCGCTTTTCGTTTCTGAGCGCTAGAAAATAATAATACTTTAAAAATTCATATCTCCGGTTCCCCTGAACCGATTTTAATCGTTTTTGTGTCATTTTAAAGATAAAAATATAAGCTATTTTTATAAATTGGTTTTGGATTTTTAAACTGTTCCCTGTGTTTTATTTAATTACTGTTTTGTGATATTTGAATGCTTTACACTTTGTCTCCTAAGTTAAGCCTTGACGCTCGATGCCAAGCTACCAAGGGTAGAGCTGGGATTAATTTATTGAGACCTAACTGTACTTACGTGGAGGTTTGTGGCTTGTTGCTAGGTGTAGGTACCTACCTGCCCTACCAATAACCCATTTTCCAACATAATTGGAAGCAGCGACGGGATCCTGTACTTGTGTTCAATATCACGTTACAGTTTTAGATAAAACAAATTAAAAATCCTTTAAATTGTCCTAGTGCAAAAATTGTTTTTAATTTTTAATTTTAAATTTTTTTTAAAAATTAATTTGGATTAATTTCAATTATTGAATTTTTTTAATTTTTCTAAATTCTTGTTTCCAATTTTTGCAAAAAGTTTTTGTTGACACAAAACTAGGGAACCATGGAGCTTGATCTGGCTAGCCTACCCACACTGACAGTAGTCCAGCTTAGGGGGTTGTGTATTGAGAGGGAGTTGCCTGCAACCACTAATCTCAGGAAGGAAATCCTGATTAAATCCCTGACAGCATGGGCTGAGGCCCAAGAGGTAGAGACAGAGGAAGCTCCAGAGGAGGAACCAAAAGAGGATGATGCTAACTCTAACCACTCAGGGGAGGAAAGGCATCAGACCCCAAGTGAGGAAGAGGAGGAACGGTCCTCACTGGACACAGTCACTAGGGGCAGACCCAAAGCTAGTGGTAGGAAGAGGGTCCTTTCAGGAGGAGAGAACCCATCCATCAGGGAAAGAGAGCTGGAAGCCCAGCTAGCCTACATAGCTTTGGAAGCAGAGAAGCTGGCCCTAGAGAAGAAAAAGTGGGCATACAAAGAAAAAAGAGATGGAAGCAGCGATAAAGAAGCTGAGGTGTCCATGGGTGGGGGAGTTTGCCCCAGATTACCCAAGGGGGTGGTTCCTGCTTATGTAGAGGGGGATGACATAGATAAGTGGCTAGGGGCCTTTGAGAGGGCACTCCAAATGAGAAGGGTTAAGCCTCAATACTGGGGTTCCCTTTTGTGGGAGTTGGTCCCCAACTCAGGGAGGGATAGGCTTCTGACCTTAAGGGGGGAGGAGGCAGATTCATACCCTAGTATGAAGAGGTGCTTAGTCAAGAAGTTTGGTCTGACCCCAGAGCAATATAGAATGAAGTTCAGGGACACCCAGAAGGTCAGTACCCAGTCTTGGGTTGACTTTGTGGACACCTCACTAAAGGCACTAGAGGGCTGGATTATTGGCAACAAAGTAAATACTTATGAGGGGTTATACAATCTGATCATGAGAGAGCACATCTTGACCAATTGTATCCAAGAAAGATTACGCCAGCATCTAGTGGACTCTAAGCTGACCAACCCTAGAGAGCTAGGGGAGGCAGCTGATGAGTGGTTGAGAACCAGGGTGGTTGTCAAGTCCCAGGGGGGAGACTCCAAGAAGGGGGGGACAGGTCCCCAAAAACCTAAGGAGGGAGGTGGTAAGCCCACCACAGAGACTCCCTCTGTACCCCAGAACCCTAAGAAGGAGGAGAGTAAATCCCACTCCCACTCTGACATGCAGAGACAGGGAGACCCCGGGTTAAAAAAGCTCTTGGACAGTAGGGCCTGCTTTGACTGTCAGCAGACAGGTCACTTCAGAGGAGATGCAGCCTGTCCAAAGAAGGTGGTTAGCACTGGGCTGTCCAGTGTAGCCATAGAGGAGGATTCCTCAGATGAAGAAATCCTCCTAGCATTGTGCTGGGAGACAGGACCAGATGGTATGCTGGTGATCCCTGAGGGTGGGAGTAGGCACTTCCACCACATTCAAGTGAATGGGATCCCTACCACTGGCCTGAGAGACACCTGTGCCAGTCACACTGTAGTGAGTGACCGGTTAGTGACCCCAGACATGTATGTCCCAGGAAAGACAAAGAAAGTCAGGATAGCCACAGGGGAGGTCACCTCCAAACCTGTAGCCATAGTGCCCCTAGAGAGGGAGGGTATCCTTGACTGGATTAGGGTGGTAGTCAGTGCTGACCTTCCCCTAGATTGTATCCTGGGCAATGACCTCCCAGAGGTGAGTCTGGTCACAGATGGGGTGGTCGCCCAGGGCGCCCTCCCAACCCAAAGTCCTGGGGAGTCAGTCCCTACAGTTAAGAGACAGGGGTCCCCAAGAAAAGGAAAGAAGAAAAGGAAGGGTAGGCCACTCTTAAAGAGAGTTCCAGGGAGCCAAAGGCCTTCTGCCCCAGTAGGGGGGGAGCCCAGAGTTGGCACTGGTGAGGCCTCACCTGACCCCAAGGAAGTCCTGAGTAATCAGGCAGCTGTCCAGATGCAAGGTGTTGCCCCTGCACTGACAGAAGGGAGAGTGGAAGGAGGGTGTCTGCCACAGGAGGTGGTAGCCCCCCACTCTAGACAGCAAGAGGGGTGCCAGGACCCCAAAGTTGCCCCTAAAGCAGCTCAGCCACCTGTCAGTGGAGAGCTTAGGGTGTGGTTCTGGGTACTGACAGCTGTCAGTAGCCTCTGCTGGGTGCTAGCCTTCCTGGCAGCACTGTACTTGGCCTGGGAGGCAGACCCCAAGGCCAATAGCAAAGTAGGCCCCCTGACCCTGTTGGTCATGGTGGGGTTGCTCAAGTGTTGGGTGACCTCTTTGGGTAAGCTAGGTGTTGCCCTAGCAAAGTTAGGAGTAGGGGAGGTGGGCACCTCACTACCCAAGTTGGCAGAGAGAGAGGAGGAAGACCCCTCTAGAGGGAAGTTTCAGTTTGAAATGGGTCCTTTCATTGTTGGGGTGGGTTCACTACCCAGAGGGAGTGACCCTGACAGGAGGATATAAGGCAGAGTAGGCCCTGCAAAGGGACAGCCAGTTTTCTTCACTGTCTTCCTCGCCTAACAAGCCAGGAAGACTCTCCCAGGGTTAGGCTGAGTCTCCTGGGCGTGTGGGCTGGGGGGGGGGGTTGTGTGAGAAACTGGGGCTGATTGCAGAGGCCCCATAACTTTTTGCCCCCATTTTCCACTTTATGCTGGTGTTTTCCTGACTCTGATGGTGCCCTGGGTACTGCTAACCAGTCCCAGGGCCTGTGCTCTGTGTAAAATGGATATGCAAATTAGGCTAATTATAATTGGCTAAGTAAACCTACCTATAAGTCCCTAGTATATGGTAGGGCATGTAGGTTTAGGGACCACAGCATAGGTGGTGCACACCTAGGTGCATTGCTGAGGTGCCCAGTGTCATTTTAAAAGCAAGCCTGCCTTGCTGGCTGCTTTTAAATTAAAGTTATATGCAAATTCGACTTTGGAATTAAAGGTACTTCCAAAGTCTTAAACTACCTTATTTTTACATATAAGTCACCCCTAAGGTGTGCCCTATGTGCCCCTAGGGCTGGGTGCCATGTAACTATAAGCAGGGACTTTATAAAAATAGATTTATAAGCCCTGGTGAGGTAAAAACAGCCAAATTCGTTTTTCCCTCATTGAAGTAAATGGCCTTCATAGGCTAGAATGGGCAGACTTTATTTAAAATTTTAAAGTCTCCTTAAATGTTACATACCAAGAATTTGGTATCAAATTGATTGTTATAATAAATCCCACAACTTCCAGTTGTTGGATTTAATATAACTAGTGCAGGTAAAAAGTTTAGACTTTACCTAAAAAGTTGCCAATTTCAGCTCTGCATTGTTTTTGCTGCTGTGCTCTGATTGGCCAGCCTGCAGCAGCTTCTGCCAGGCCACTTTAATGAGGTGTGAAGTGGCCTGGCTTTACACAAAGGAATGTGCTTGGGGGAGAGAATCTCCCCTCAGCAGATGGGGAAGCAGGAAGGGGGAGGGCTGCCAAACTGGTCTTCAAAGGCAGAGAAGGACATCTGGAGCACTCAGCAACACCCCCACATCCTGCAACCCCAGACAGCTAGGTGCCCCCTTGATTAGATTAGGAGAGGGCAGGAGAGGGGTGTGTTTATGATTTTTAGCCACACCAGTGGGTGGGTTCAGCCAGATCTCTCCTCCAAAAATCAGATTCATCCATTTTGGATTTTTAGAGACTATTGCCTTCTGGGATGGATTTTTGCCACACTTCCCAGGAAGTGGTCATCACAGGGGGACGACCCTGTCCCTGATTGGAGGACCAGGGCCCCCCTGCTTTTCACCCAGGAGCAAGGATAAAACTGGCAGACCTGCACCCACGCCTCAGATCCCCACCAAATTTCAAGAAGAAGGAACTACAAGGAGAAGAAGGACTGCCCTGCTGGACCCCTGGCCTGCACCTGGACCCTGCACTCAGAAAGACTGCACCAGCTGCACACTTGGGCTTCACCACAAGAAGGACTTTGCCTGGCTTCCACTGGTTCAAGGAGGGACTCCCTGTTTGCTACAGGTGAAAAATTGCTAACCAGAGTCCCCTGCACCAACTCCTGAAAAAGTGACCAGCTGACCACTGCCCAGTGGCCAAAAAGGGGTTTGCGCCAGGTGCACTCTGGGAGTTGAAGTCCGCACTTCCCAAGGACCATCACAGAACTTCTGGACCCTTGGGGTGAGCTGTGGACCCCAAAAGAACCTTAAAAGAACATCTGGGTGAAGCCCCAGAAGTTTGGAAAAGATTGGAGAAATTTTAGAAAAAAGCTCCATAAAGTGACCGACTCGACGCGGAAATTCTAGCCGGCTTGCCTCAACCGCGACCCGGCCTGACTTCGTGGTTCGTCCCGGTCAAGAAAAACATCCGAAAAAAAGACTAAGTCCGAACGTAAAAAGTTGACCGGGACCTTCCAGCCATCGTATCCGAGAAGGGCTCCACGGACGTCGGATCAAGATCCAGGTTTACCCCGGTCGAAGGATTTTCATCTCGAAAAAACGACTAAGTCCGAAGGTAAAAATCACCACCGAGGAAACCGACTTCGCGTATCCGGACAAGGGCTCCAGGAGGTCGGATCCAACTGGCAGGTTCGTCCCGGGGAAGAAAAACATCGAAAAAGAGACTAAGTCAGAAGGTAACTTTTTGACCGAGGCCTCCCGCGACTTGTAGCCGAGCAGGGCTCCATCGCGGTCGGCCTGAAAGTTTGACTTTGCCCCGGTCCTGGTGCAACCAGATGACCCGATTGGCGCTTTTCGTTTCTGAGCGCTAGAAAATAATAATACTTTAAAAATTCATATCTCCGGTTCCCCTGAACCGATTTTAATCGTTTTTGTGTCATTTTAAAGATAAAAATATAAGCTATTTTTATAAATTGGTTTTGGATTTTTAAACTGTTCCCTGTGTTTTATTTAATTACTGTTTTGTGATATTTGAATGCTTTACACTTTGTCTCCTAAGTTAAGCCTTGACGCTCGATGCCAAGCTACCAAGGGTAGAGCTGGGATTAATTTATTGAGACCTAACTGTACTTACGTGGAGGTTTGTGGCTTGTTGCTAGGTGTAGGTACCTACCTGCCCTACCAATAACCCATTTTCCAACAGGCTGCCTTTCTCTTTGTAGAAACCTCCTCCATGTCTGCCTCCAATTTTAATTTGGCCAGCTGTACCTGGAATTCTCTCTAAGCCGCCCTGTCCTCCAACTCCTCTGAGAACAGTCCATTGGAAGACACGGTGATACCGTCCTGGCAAGGGACTTCTCCTCAAGCTGCTGCAGTTCAGGACCTTCGCCAATTACCTTTTCCTGCTCCTTCATAGCGTACTCCTCCTGATCATCTGCTGTGACTTGCAGCTGGCAGGTAACCTTGAGGTTCTGGTGATCCTCCTTCTCACTGCTCTTTTTTGCTATAAGCTCCCTCTCCTTGCAGAACCGTCTGATCTCTGCTGCGGTGTAGTTCTTTAGGTTGCTGAGCTCAAATTCCATGCCTGCAGGCAAAGTCACAGGTTCCTCCTTGCAAGGTAAGTCCTTGGCCCGTCTCACGGTTGGGGGGGGAGTTCGCTGTGGTGGTACAAAGTTCCTGATGCTGATGACTCGTCCCTGGGTAGGTTGATAGGGGTTCCTGCAGTGGTCTCACTCCTCTGGCGATGCTCCATATCAGGTCACATTTCTGGTGACTGTATCTTTACTGTACACGGACACCAAGCCAATTGGCACAGCAGATGCCTGGGGAATGTCACCTCACCCAGCTGGGAAACTAGCAGGCATTAGCTCACAATCATGGGCACAAGCAGAAGTCTTGCAGAGCCTTTTCTCCTCCCACAGCCCGAGTGGCTGCTTGACAGTTAACAATTTGAGGGTGTCAAGCTCCCCTTCCTATCGTCAGTTTCCAGACACCAAATGTGATTTAGAATCTGAGTCTTTGGAGTTTATGTTGAGGGTCTGTTCCCTTTTGAAATCCATATCCTCTGCCTGTCGTAGTTTTGTTTGTAGGCGACTAGGCCAGTTCTACAACAAGTCACAACTTGTCGGCCCAACAATCCCAAGTCACAAGCAGTACCTCACCAGAAACTCAAACAGCAAAAGGTGATTTGTGGTAGTCTTTATGCATGGACCCAAAAGTGCGACATCTCAGGGACGTCGTGGTTAAACAAAGATGACCCTTTTCTCACATGAGCAACATGTGTCAGTCACACGAAGGCAATGAAAGGGATGCTGTGAGGTTTTCAATACGTTTTATTCACAGGACTGCAATCTACTATAAATTGCATGGGCTGCAATGATTAGGATAATTAACAATGCAAGAAACAGAATGGTAAAAACAAGAGTCATGAATACAAAGATCCCCACCATCTTGCAATAACATAAGATGTGAAATAGGTGTAAGATAAACCCTAATACCCTAGCATGATGAACCTAATCTGTAACTTAAAGAGCGCTAGGTGTGGTAAACCTAATCTGACAGTACCATGTTCATGAGAAGAGTCCCCCCACCCTCGTTACCTTGGAATGAGGTTTCTAGATCAGATTCTGTGGTTACACGAAGGCTGGATCAGCATCAAGGCGACATGTAGCATAGATAGCGTTGATGGCATCTGGTAGGAATACCTCTGATTATCTTGTCTGTGTGAGATGTGTTTATACAGATCTGGTAGGACCCCTGACACAGGTATGTTCCCAAACAAGAGATAAGAAGGCATGCTTGGGGCAGCAATTATATAAACAATTCCCTGAAAAGGTGCATTATGTTACTGTCACACGAAAGTGGGAAAGTACATAATGTGAATACCTACGTATCTCATTTATCTATGACGCTGAGAGTGGCACTGATAATGTGAAACTAAAACATCTTCCTAACTATAAACATAGTAGCCATCTTGGAAGAAATGATTAAATAAATGTGCTAAAAGTAGTTTAAAAGTCACCAGGTGATGGGGGGCACAGGCCTGCAGAGGGCTAAGCTAAACTCCTGATTCCCATTAAAACTAAATAGGATCCACTGCACCCTTCCCATTGCCGGAACAAGTATGACGCCATAATGATGACGCCAGAGTAAGTGAATGAACCCAAGCTAAAATGCTCTGGACTAAAACAAGCTAAAAACATGTTAAAACATACCAAAAAGCTAAGAAAAACTTGATAAAAATAGATAAAACATACAAAGAGACATTGGGCCTGATTAGGGCTTTGGCAGATGAGATACTCCGTCACAAACATGACAGATATCCCGTCTGCCATATTACAAGTTCCATTATGTCATATGGAACTTGTAAAATGGCGGGCGGGATATCTGTCACGTTTGTGATGAAGTATCCCATCCGCCAAAGTCTTATCAGGCCCATAATGTTGACCATGACAAGCACAGCAGGCCAAAGCCAAAGGCACGGTTGGCAAACTTCTAAAACTTTAGAATCAGGCCAATGGTCAAATTTATTTAACAATGTCATGATCTTGAAGAATGTCCTCGAAGCCATCAAAAGGAAGGGTATTCAGGAAAGAGGCCACATCATCACATGTTAGATCGATGACAGCATTGGCAGACGGATCCACTGAGCAGTAGTGCACAGCAGCCTCAGACGTAGAATCTCCTGTGACGGCTGCACCATTTAAAGGGCCGAAAGGAGCCAGACAGTCACCAAGGGCAGCTCTTAAGTGGCCTCGCGAATCAGCCTCAGTTTCATGAGACATGACCGTGAATGAATCCTCATCGGGAACATCAGCAGTTCTTTGTCCAGTGGAGGCACGGGGTGAAGCAGCACACCGAAGGTAGATGCTCAAAGAGGTCGGAATGACAGTGACCAATCATGTTCCAATTCTTCCAGCAACGAAGCACCAAAGAACTGTACCATGCGATCACGACACAGCTGGGCTGGTGGTAGTAGCTCCATCACTCCACCTATCTGGGATGGTACAACCACTGCGTATCAAGAACAACAGCAGCAGTATCCCGCCAACCAATAGCAAAGTCACAGGGAAGCCGCTAAACACTCTTGTAAAGAGTGAATGAATGGCTGAAGGAATGACTCCGAAGACAGTCTGGAAGATGGACACAAATCCAGACCTGACAGCCTTAAAGAAGTGCCCAATCCCTGTAGTGATCAAGGCATTGCATATCCTGGATACCAGCTCTCCAAAATACTTGGGAAAGTTGGTACTGAATAGCAATTGTATCTCGGCTGATGATCTCGCTATCTGGAGAGCATACGTCTCTCTAGCCGATGTCAACGCAACTTGTTACTGGAACAGTAGCACCTTTAGTCTGCTCAGCTTGTCATAATTTACATTGGTAGCATCAATGTGAGGCCACATTTCTGCTACCCTTAGCTCTTGTGTGGGGGAATAAAACATGTCTGCAACACGTTACGACCTTAGAGACTGAAATTACGTAGGCGATACCTTGTTCACTCACCACCACATAACTTCCATTCGAAAGTACATGAAATGCAGGACGAATCAAAGGGACTGGAGTACCCTTCAGGAAACATTGCCAAGTTTGCGACCTCCACATTGCAATGGCTATGAAGGGAAACCTGTTTGCAAATCATTGAATGACTAACAGTAGTCTCACATTTGCTTCCACTAAGAAAGACCTCTGTTTTGCCATTCAAACATTTATATTCAAAGGGCAACTCTCACTCTTCTTTAATATAGCTATCGCCTAGACGCTCGTATCAGCCCACAGCAAGATTTATCAAGCATTTAGAAAAAGGAAAGGTGGAAATGGCCAGATTTATAATGCCATGTACTAGCCATACCATCGATTGACTTTCTGCAAATGTGAAAGGCAACTTTTCTAACTTCTCTATATGAAGCATGGTGAAACTTCCTTCCCTTTAGGTTTAGTCTGCTGTTCCTGGATAAATTAAAAGCAGCAAACAAGTCACTACTGTTGACATAGTTCCATGGAACTCTGCCGTTTTTCAAATCGGTAATTTCCAACCTAACTGCATTATTGAACACAGATGACTTTGTCCATGGTGTAAAAATGACATGTCACTCTGAATGATGTCTATTGCAGACGACACTGTCATTAAGGGAATATATCCTGTTGGCCAGAGTGTTCGTACCATTATCGACAACAGCCAAAGCTTTTTCAAAATTATTCTTATCAGTCTGCCTCAAACGTGCAGCAGCTTCATTAGATAACTCTTCCAGATCTCATTGTATATGGCATAGATTAATCTTTTAGAGCGTTGCTTTCTTGGACCTAACAAGAAGTCCTGCAAGTCTATATCTTCAGAAAGAGTATTAAGATGTTCATTAACTGCGGCTAAGGTGTTAGTCTGTAACCACTGTTGGCACAGTTTACCCACACTGTATGTAGTAACTATACCTGAGTGTTGACACGAGACAAAGCTAGAGTCTGGCCGGCTAATCCTGAAACCCCCTGAGGAATTCACAAAACGTGCCTGGCACCCATTTGTGTCTATTGGCCATAATAACCACCCGCCGGGACTGAAAAGCGATGAATTATAGGTACCAGCCTGAACTTTTGTATCTAATTCTTCCTCAGTGACGTTCAGGAAGGATTGCCAGTTAGTGAATTTTGCCGGTGTGGGGATACTGGGCACATTCATTTTTTATTTTTGTTAACCCTAGAAAGGATGTCTGGTGAATTGTATCATTTAAACAGATCATTTCACAGGAATAAGGCACACTCTAAATAAAGCTTCCGTACCCTGAATTTGCCAATCTTGTGTTCCCCATAACCTTTTTACATCAATAGTGTTCTTCTAGTATTCGTAGCCTTCAACTGCAAGTCGGGAAACAAAGGAATCTGAATAAAGCAACTTTGTTAGCAAAAATTTCCTAATTTTGGAAGGTGGTAACATAAAGTAGTATGACTATGCATTTTTAATATAATTCTAAGAAAAATATGTGAATTTATCTGAATGTTTTGGGCTCCCACAAGCGGAGTTGAACAGTGTTTACACTGTGTGTAATTGAATACCGATCTGTGTCTAGTTGCACGGTACAGGTAGTAAGGTCTCCAGTTGTTATAACAGAACATTTCCCCATAATTCTTTGTGTTAGTGTACACATCGTCACTTTCAAATACAGTGTAATCGTTAATTTCAGTTAACATGGAATCAACTGTTTGAACAGCCCAGTCATCGACAAAAACACCAGGTGTTTACTAATTACATCAGTCATTGATATTTTAAAGACATATGGAATTTGAATGACCTCAGTAGACCGGTATATATTAAATGGAACTTTATCCCACACAGTCCCATCAGGAATCGGTACTGCTGAAATGTTCACAAGGGAGAAATATCTTCGGACCTTATGTGAGGAAAGATATGGAGTGAGAACTTAATCCACTGGCTCAGCAGAGGAGTGTTCAGGAAGGTAATGCCATTTGTAAGCAGGAAGAAAACAGTCACAAAACCAATCCATAGAAAAAATGCAAGCAATGTCAGAAATAACCACAGATAATTCCATGGATAAATTAAATAGTTATTTTTGAGACATATATACAGCTTACGTTTCTTTGAAACATTTTCAGTAGCAGGTGCGAATGAAGTTGAAAAATCATCAAGGTCGATGAAATAACCAGAAGCAGTCTCTGCAAACACAGGACCTGGTGCATTACTGCTAGATGGGTCCACTTCGCAAGGAGGCTCATAGTAGACAATGTCGTCAGTTTGTGTTATGTTGGAATAGAAGACAGCCACATCTTGGGCAGGTGTTGTGGTTGAGGTGGTAACAGGAAGCAGCAAAAGCTCATTTTCCACCCTCTCCATGCTCGAGGAGGCATTTGTAGCATCATTGGACATGCTTGTGTAGTCAGAAGTGTTGTTGCTTCTTCCTTGAAGAGGTATGTCCTGTTGGGTAGTGAAAGGGAACCGGGAACTCTGGGTCTATTGTGCAGGATCGGCCACATGGTGGGGTTTGATGTCATTGCAGATTAATCTGTTTATTTTGGAACCAGGCAGTGGTGTTAGGATGACAGTTCTGGTACCTTGTATTCCCTAGACTTGGACCGGTGCTCTGTAGGATGGACCAAATTCCTTCTTCACAGCAATTGTCTCACAAACCAGATCCCCGACTTTAGGAATCCAGCCAGTAGAAGTTGTTGGCAAATCCTTCATTCCTAAGGTGGCAGCACTGGTGGATTAATTATCATCACAAAATTGCTGAAACTCCTGTAAGACAGTGAGACGTTCATTTATGTCAGAAGGTGTATCTGCTGCCACCAAACCAGGGCCATCTCGATTTGGGACATACATAGGTATCCCAAAGAGAACCTCATAGGGAGTGTGTCCTCCAAGGACCTTCTTAGCAGATTATTCAGTGCTTTCTGGACCCCATACAGTTGATGAAGCCAGCTGCAGCCAGAACCTAATACTCTAGCTGTTAAGGACCGCTTTTGATCTTGATTCCTCCTCTCCACAACCAAATGTCCCTCAGGATGGTAGGGTAAGGAGTAATGGAGTTGAACACCTATCGTCCCCGGGGTGTCCCTGAATGCCTTAGAGGCAAAGGGAGAGGCCCTAGGCCGAATGGAATGCTGCAACCTCATATATACCAATATAGATCAGCAAGTCTTTTATAACAGTTCGATCATCAGCCGAACGCTGAGACCATACCCACAGGAATCTAGAATGAGAATCTACAGCAACTAAAATGTATTTGTATGCACCATCAGGTTAAAGTGGACCACAATTGTCCAGGTACATACATTGTAGTGGCCTGTTGGACACTAAGAGGGATGTTTGCAGAGGGCGTTGGAAGTTGGAACTCTTAATTTTCTGGCATGTGTCACAGCAAAGGACATATTGCTTGGTCTGTATGTATAGACCTGGCCACCAGAAGAGTTTCTGTAAGAGTGTTATTGTGGATGCAACACCAGCATGTGCAGAGGCGACACCTCTTGCGCTGCTTTTATTAGATCTAATCTCTGGTCTTTGTTGGGGATCATTCGATCTCCAACCCCAGGAAGTGTTGCATAGGCAACATTCTGTGCACTGATGTGGTAAGAGTATTTTGTAAGGTATGCTTTTGGGAGAGGTTTGCCTTTAGCTGAAGCTTTCACAGCAGCCAAAATGTAATTATCCAATCTTGTCTGGGAATGAGTCACTGCAACAACAGAAGCCGTAGCTACTGCAGATTCGGCTGCTTCATCAGCCAAAGTGTTGTCAATAACGTGTACTCCTACATGTTGGTGGTCCAATGTATGGACTACATGAGCATTAGGTGGCTTATCCTTAAGATCAGCCTCCCTCACCCACAGAATTCTGTGTTTTATGGTATTCTCTTTGGAGGCTCTGAACCCCTTCAATCACCACTGATTCAGATAATCATTGTAGGACTGGACACAGTAGTATAAATCATAGACAATCAATGTGGCCTGTCCTGGATCCATATGTTCTATCGCTAGGATAAGAGCTTTGAGTTAAGCCAGCTGAGCTGTGCAGTCTTCCAGAGTCTGTGTATAGGTATTGTGAGGCTGGACTACACCATCCTTCATCACTCCGCTCACGGCTGCACAAGCGGCTGAGTATTGATGTTTGGTACCTACAGCTGGTTGTGCTGAACCATCAGTGTAAATGACAGCATGGCATCTGTCAAGTGGCAAAATGTCTAGAGGTGCTGGGTACTCCTGTTTGCATTGGAGAAATTCTTGTGTTGTAAGTTTTGGATCAAAGATGTAATCAACATCGGTGGCAGTCAGGGAGGTTGCCTATTGAATCCAATGTGGATGTAATGCTTTAGCGTTAGGAACATAAGCTTTAGTGACAGCCTCTAAGGCTGGCCCTGGGGTATTGACAATAATGCATTTCCCTTGGGGAAGTGGCCTCTCTTTAACGACAGCCATCTGTATTGCAGTAAGATTTTTTTCTGTGGGTGCAAAGCGTGTTCTGTATTGAAATATAAATGTGCTTTACATGCTATGGGCACCGTGTCGGATTCGTTAAAGGTGACATAAGTGAACCCACTTGCACCAGCAATTATTCTGATGACCAAATTTGTTTGGTTGTCACAGCTGTGTGTTTTGCTTCTAGCATGTCCTGTTGCAGTCATCTAAGGATTCGTGTGTGTTCTACTGTCCAATGTTTGCTACAGAAATCTGGGTGTATTAAGTCATAAAGTGGCTTGATACGTTGTGCATAGTCAGGAATGTATGTTCTGCCAAAGTTAAAGAAACCAAGTAAAGACTGTTGTTTCTTGGCAGTATTTGGTGGCTGGAGTTGAGCTCATTTTTCTAAAAAGTGCAGGGCCATGCTCTTGCCCTCGTTTGGTAGCTCGTATCCCAGGAACAACAAACTGAGAAAGGCTATTTTGGTTTTCCTAAAATTTAATTTGTAACCAAGGGCTGTGAATCTTAGAACGATCCGATCGACCCTGACAAGATGAATGTTGAGGTCGTCGTCTGTGACATATATATCATTCACATAGGACAACGCCTCGGGATCAATATCATGCAAAATTGATGTTTCACGAGCTGATAACAGCCATGGGCTGTTCTTGTAGCCTTGGGGCAAATGGCAGAAGGGTTTTGGTGAGCCAAATGAGAATGCACTCATGTCCCGACTTTTGTGTGCTAAATTTTGGCAGAAAAAAACATCGGAGATATCCAAGGTTGTTTTGTACTTTTTACGCACTAAGTTGTTAATTAGTGCTGTGTGAATTTTGTATTGCATATGTGCGAGTATGACTGTTTAAGTATCTGTAATCTAAGACTATTCTGTATGAATGGTCGGGTTTTGCAACAGTGAATAACGGGTTATTCCTTGCAGAGACACAGGGCTCAGTTACTCCCTGATACTCGAGCTGAGTTCAGATCTCCCTCACTGGAGCTTTAGCTTCGTGTCTAACAGGATATTGTGGCTAAGGCTGGAGTGTAGGCCTAACAGGTATTACATGGGAGAATCCTTGTCCCAACCTACATGGTTGTGGTATAGTGAAGGTGCCTACCCAGTTGACAGTGTAGTCTTGTTTTACCACTTCTGGAACAAGATCACAGAAAGAAGGCAAAATGACATCTTCCCCATGTGGAAGCTTACGCTGTGATTGGGTTGCCAGTCCTTCTCGGCCAGCAGGATATCACAACTAAGTTCATCCCAGAATATCACACTAATGGTGCGCTCTATGTCTCCCTCAATTTGGATATTTAAATCATAAACCCTGTTGGGTGGAAGAATGCACTCATCCGCATTCTCGACTGCAATAAAGTTGCTGTTGCATCCAGATGATTTTTCACACTCTGGCGGCATATTGTGACTTCTCCTCTGCCTGTCCTAGTTTTGTTTGTAGGTGACTAGGCCAGTCCTACAACAAGTCGCAACTGTTGGCCCAACACTCCCGGCTCACAAGCAGTACCTCACCAGAAACCCAAACAGTAAAAGGTGATTTGTGGCAGTCTTTATGCATGGACTTAAGAGTGCGACATCTCGGGGACGTCGTGGTTAAACAGAGATTACCCTTTTCTCAAATGAGCAACATGTCTCAGTCACACACATGCAATGAAAATGATGCACTGAAGTTTTCAATACGTTTTATTAACAGGACTGCAACCTATTATAAATTGCATGGGCTGCAATGATTAGGATAATGAACAATGCAAGAAACAGAATGGTAAAAACGAGAGTCGTGAATACAAAGACCTCCACCATCTTGCAATAACATAAGATGTGAAATAGGTGTAAGATAAACCCTAATACCCTAGCATGATGAACCCAATCTCTAACCTAAAGAGAGCCAGGTGTGGTAAACCTAATCTGCCAGTACCATGTCCATGAGAAGAGCCCCCCAACCCTCGTTACCTTTGAATGAGGTCTCTTGATCAGACTCTGCAGTGACACAAAGGCTGAATCAGCATCAAGGCGGTATGTAGCATAGATAGCGTTGATGACATCTGGTAGGAATCCCTCTGCTTATCTTGTCTGTGTAAGATGTATTTATACAGATCTGGTAGGACCCCTGACGCAGGTATGTTCCCAAACAAGAGATGAGAAGACATGCTTGGGGCGGCAATTGTATAAACAATTCACTGAAGAGGTACATTATGTTACTGTCACAGGAAAGTGGGAAAGTACATGATGTGAATACCTACATATCTCATTTATCTTTGATGCTTATAGTGAAGCCTTTACAGAGTGGAACTGAAGACGTGAAGCTAAAACATCTTCCTAACTATAAACATAGCAGCCATCTTGGAAAAAATAATTAAATAAATGTTCTAAAACAAAGCAAGCTAATTAGGTTAAAAGTCACCAGGTGACAGGGGCACAGGCCTGCAAGCCAGAAGGCTAAGCTAAACTCCTGATTCACATTAAAACTAAATAGGATACACTGCATGCCCTTCCTCCAGAAACCAATTTGTCATGCAAGGATGACTTAAAATCTGATATCCCCACGATATGGCCATAGGTATGACTAGATGTTCACATCTGGATATCAGCCACAGTGATACGTGTATGAAAAGGTTACCCCAGGGCCTCAGCCCTACACTTCATGATTCTGTAATCTGCCCATTCTCCTTCCTGAGATGTGACCAGACCCGTTCCCAGTAACCTGTCGCTCAATCAAAGAGCAGTCTTTGAAGTGTACTAAAGAGCCTGGATCTCCTTTTCTCCAGTGTGTCCCACACAACTTACAAAGCAGCAATCCACAAATCTTTCTGGGGGATTCGTATATTTTCTCTCCTCATGTTTCTACAGTCAGCCCTGGGTCTCCCAAAATGGAACCAAAAATCTTCCATGTAATTACCATTCACAGCCACACATACACCCAGTACATGCATGTAGCATACATGCGGTGCAGAGCACTACGTACATTATGGCCCTCATTATGACATTGGCAGTAAATCCCACTTACCGCCATGCTGACTGCTGCCAACTTACCGCTGCGGCAGCAGATATCCGTTCACCATATTATGACACATACACCAATCCATCACTATTCAGCCACATACACAATTCCGCCAAACCAAAGGTCAGTGATAAACTGGTTGTATCAAAACCCACACCGTTACACCAACAGAACTACGCCCATAACATTATGACCCAGGGCAAATACAACCAAAGAGGTCATGCCACTGATGCACTATATGTCAGACACAGAATCAATAACACATCATTTACATCCCCACAGGTACCCCAGCCAATGTCACTGGAGAGGAAGTGCCAGAATTATCCAGTTCCCCAACTGAAGAGGCCCACAGTGATGACAGCAACTCTGGTCTCCTGGATCTGGATGACCAACTGGCCCATCAGGGACCTCTGGACAGTCGGTTACCCCGGCCCATTCGTACACCACCACAGAGCCTCCCCCATCTGGAAACAACACCACAGCACCCACCCAACATACCCACACCTCTGTCCCCAGGACACGTCAATCAGCAGTGTGACCACTGTACAGGGACCCCAAGCCACACATCATACCCAAGACAGTCAGGGACCTGGGGTCAGTGGCAGTGGGCACAGTGTTCAGGGGACAGAGGCACAGGCCACCAGGGAAACTGGGAGGATTGCTGTGCGCCAGAGGAAGGACTGGCCCAGGCAACCGACTCTCCAGGAGGCACTTGCAGAGATCCTGGGAGCATATCAACATTCCCAGGACAAGATGAACCAGATCCTGGACAATGTGCAGGAGAACAGGAGGCTGCGGGAGGGACAGTACCAGGGGATCAGGGAGGACTTGCAGGCCATCAACACCACACTGGTCTCAATAGCAGGGGTGCTGGCAGGCATGGCCAATATTATGAGGGAGGCAGTCTCACAACAGCGGGCCCCTGCCATTAGCCTTCCACCTCCGCTGCCACTAGTGGACAGGAGACCCCGCCACAGGACTCACAGGCCACCAGCAGCCCCCGCAGAAGGAGAGCCACCCCGGTTACGTTCCCTGCGATCCAGACAGAAGCCAGAGACTATTGCCAAGACCCCTGCCAGGAAATAAGACTCTCCTGATTGTCACCCTTGTGTCCCACTCTGTCACCCTGTCCACCTTGAACTGCCATTGCTCCCCTTCCTATGTCCCCTTGGACAATGCACCCGTGCTACAGACTGGAACAATACCCTGGACTTTTCTCCATCATCACCCCATCCCATTGCACTCGTCCCTCAATATCTTAGCACTTCAATAAACACCCTTGGAAAAAATAGAAGTATGGAGTATGTCAAATCTTTTAAGTATGTATTGGTTTAACCAGGTTCACACATTGCAATACAACTGTACAGTAAATGAACATATGTTAATGACCTGTAGCTGGCTGCAGTGATCAAACCAGGAGCTATTGTGAGGCACCAACATCTGTAAAATGGTACAGTAAGTGGGTATAGAAGTGGGAAATAACAGCATGCCAGTGCCACAGAAATTCTAAATAATGACAACAAAATGTGAAGTAACACTGTCTTACCTGTGTGTCATTTGAAGTATTGTCTGATCACTACTGTTCTCTTGTCCTCATCCTCTGCTTCATCATCCTCACTGTCCACTGCTGCCACACTGGCATCTCCAGCCTCCTCCTCCTGCAGTAAAGGGACATGGCGTCTAAGGGCAAGGTTGTGCAACATGCAGAATGCCACTGTTGTCTTGCAGCCCTTCTTGGATGAGTAGCACAGGGATCTACCTGTTAACTGGAGACATCTGAACCTGGCCTTCAGGAGGCCAAAGGTCCTTTCAATGATTCTCCATGTGCCTCATTGTAACGTTCTTCTGCCCTTGTCCTGGCATTCCTCACAGGGGTCAGCAGCCAAGATAGGGTGGGGTAACCAGAGGCACCTGCAATATTGAGGGACAACATTTAGCCACACTATCCCATATGGCCCACACCATACCCTTAAACCAACATATACTGGGTGGGGACCAGGGCTCACATATTAGCCACACCCTGTGCCTCTGTAGTTGGGCCATCACATTTGGGATGCTGCTATTCCTCAGGACAAAGGCATCATGCACCAACCCAAGATACTTAGTATTGACGTGGGAGATGTACTGGTCCGCCAAGCACACCATCTGTACATTCATAAAGTGGAAACTCTTATGATTTCTGAACACCTGTTCATTTTGACGGGGGGGGACAAATGCAACATGTGTTCCATCAATTGCCCCAATTATGTTGGGGATATGTCCCACTGCATAGAAGTCGGCCTTCACTGTGGCCAAATGTTCCACCTGGTGAAGTACAGTGTAGCTGCACATGTGTTTAATCAGGCCAGACAACACCCTGGTCAGCTCTATTGAGAACATTGGCTGTGACATTCCTGCTGCCAAGCCCACTGTCACTTGGAAAGAACCAGTTGCCAGGAAATGGAGTACTGATAGAACTTGCACAAGAGGGGGGTTACGGATAGCAGATATCAAGTCAGGCTCTAATTGGACACACAGCTCTGTGATTGTGACCCTGTCCAGTCTATAGGTGAGGATAATGTGCCTATCCTCCATTGTTGCCAAGTCCACCAGGGGTCTGTACAGGAGGGTATGTCTCCATCTCCTATTCAACTGCAGCGGTAGCAGTCTATAGGGGAAAAGAGTGAGGAGGTGGTCACAAACTGAACAATGGGGCAACAACAGTACATTGCATGCTGTCAACTTGTAATGGCTCAGTGTGAATTTCCCTGTATGTCCAAATTTAAACAGTGACAAAGCAATTATCCAGGGCCTACCTCCTCCCACCCCTGAAATGGCATTCACCTGTCCTGTGTGGAGAGACAGGTGGAAGTGAGGTAATTCCGCTGACGCTGTGCGCCGTTGGAGGAGGCGGTCTGGAACCACCTTGCAGCTCCTTATTGGTTAATATTAGGCCCCATGGGTTACAATGGCCAATGGTGATCTACGCCAGGGTGAAGATATGCACCGCCGCAGACGTGATTGCCATTTTCTATCTGATTCCTCACTTGCTACCTGACCTTCAACAGGAGAGGACCTACACTGCATGTGCTGCTGTGACCTGTGTCTGGAACCTACCATGGCCCGTGTGACTGGGGGATGGGGTCCTACCCCAGTACGGACTGCTGTATGGGCCTCCAGACCAACAGGTGAGTACACTGTGGGCACGATGCATGTGCCATGAATGCATGGAGTGGTGTGTGAAGGCCTCGTGTAAGGGGGGGTGGGTGGATGTCCTCTGGGTGGCGTATTGGTTGTGTGCTGGGCCATGTGTGTGGAAATGGTGATGTGAAGGGGTACAGTCGCCATAAGTTTAACAAGCAGGACTGTCTCACTAATACTATTTTCCTGTGTGTATTTCCTCTGCAGGTCAGCGTCCATCAAAAGAAGGGTATATGGTATGCCATCACCAATGACGTGCAGACCCTGGGGATCCACGGCATGTAGAACACCCACTATGCTGATGGCCTGCATTCTGATGGGCACTTGAGGGCATCACAGCAGCCACAAGGGGGTGAGGCTAGTGCCCATCATTACTACTAACGCCTAGTGGGGAGGTATCCGGGTGGTGGATGTGTGTCAGTGGGTCCCCCTAGCCCAGGCCTGACATTGCAGCATAGGTCCCCTGGTGGCAAGTGTGCTGAAGGGATAATCCTGCTACCTAGCTCGTAGGCATCCACTACTGGTCAGGGCTGCGTGGGTCCCAGGTGTGCTGGAGTTGCTGGTGTGTGCCCCTCCCCATACCTTGGTGGCTAGCAATATCACTGGTAGTGCAATGCATGGTGTGTAGGCCTCTTCCCTGTGTGTGAGGGTGCTGTGTATTCCAATGGTGGTGTTGGTGCTGCCATTGACCAAGTGTATCCTTTGTCTCTCCCCCCTTTTGTTTTGTCACCCTGTCCTTACGTGCATTAGCATCATCCGGCGGAGGAGCAGAGGCACCGGTGACGAAGGGAGCTGCATTCCACAGGACCCAGGAGGCAGACTCCACCGACGCTGAGGGCACCAGTGGGGTGGAAGGCGAGGGGAGCACCACGGCAGTGACTGGAAGGGACAGTTCTGACACAGATACCTCCTCCGATGGAAGCTCCCTGGTGGTGGTGGACACCTCTGTGACCACCCCAGCTACAGGTGCAGGTACAGCCACCACCTCCCGTACCAGCACCACCCTCCCAGCAGCCCCTCAGCGAGTTGCCCGTGCCCACTCACCCAGGAGGGTGAGCATCTCCCTCCCCCAAGGCACCTCAGGCCCTGCCCCACTGAACCCTGCTGCCCTTAGTGAGGAGGCTATTGACCTCCTGAGAACCATCTCTGTAGGGCAGTCAACCATTGTGAAAGCCATCCAGGGGCTGGCAGCACAGATGCAACAGACTAATGCATTCCTGGAGGACATTCACACTGGCTTGGTGGCCCAACAGCGATCGATCCAGGCTCTGGCCTCCTCTCTGGTGGCAGCCATTGTCCCTGTTTCCACACTCCCACCTCCAACTTCCTCTTCCCAATCCCATTGCCCTCAACCCCAACCTATCCCAAGCACACAGGCAGACAAGGATGCACACAAGACAACACACAAGAGTGGCACAGGCAAACACAAGCACCATACTTCATCCCACAGGCACTCACACACACACAATCCAGATGCAGATATACCAACATCCACAATTTCCACTGTCTTCCCCTCCTCCTTCTCTTTCCCACTTCTGTCTACACTCACACATACATGGACTACACCATCATCCACCACCAGCATCACCACCACACCTAGCAGAACACACACCTCACTGGCAGACACCTCCACAACAGCCATGCACACGTCCCCTGTGTCCTCTCCCACTGTGTCTGCTCCCCCCCAAGGTACACAGACGCAAGCACTCAGACACCCAACCGCCATCCACCTCACAACAGCATCCAGCCCATGCACCTGCACCCAAAATCAGCAGACAGACACCTCCTACAACCACTTCCTCTTCCGCCACTCCCAAACCTTCTCCCTCTTCCTGCCCCAATGTCCCTAAAAAAACGTTTCATATCCACCATTGACCTCTCCCCTACCCCCCGTCCTGCATGTCTGGACAGGGTGTCAAAAACCCAGCCAAGCACCTCTGCCACCCAGTCCACAGGCCCAGTCATCACCACACCCACTAGTGGTGGGAAAGGATCCTGGGCACATGTCCTAAGGGTGAAAGAGCCTGCACCAGGCAGCCTCAAGGGATAGGAGCCTGTCCCAGCTGCTGCCAGGAAGACAAAGGAGCCTGCCCCAGCTGCTGCCAGGAGAAGACAAAGGAACCTGCCCCAGCTACTGCCAGGAAGACTAAGGAGTTTGCCCCAGTTTGCAGGAAGAGCAAAGAGCCAGCACCAGCAGGCAGGAAGGGCAAGGGGCCTGGGGCCTGGGGCATGAATTGTGACGGAGCCTCCCCCCATCACCAGCACCACCGCCAATGGGCAGCCGTCCAAGGCTGCAGGAACTGTGACGGAGTTTCCCCCCACCAGCACCAACGCCAGTGGGCAGCCATCCGAGGCCGCAGGAACTATGACGGAGCCTCCCCCCACCAGCAGCACCAGCACCACCAGCACCACCACCAGTGGGCAGCCATCGGAGGCTGCAGGGGATGGGCAGGAACCTCCTCCCACCAGCAGCAGCAACACCACCACCTCCAGTGGGCAGCCGTCCGAGCCTGCAGGGGATGGACAGGAGCCTCCCCCTACCAGCAGCATCAGCATCAGCACCAGCACCACCACCACCACCATTGTGCAGCTGTCACCACTGGCGGATGGTATGTAATCCTGCCTCCATGGGCTGCTGTGCGGCCTGCACCTTGCAAATCTAGTGGGTATGACACCCACCTGAGAGACTGTGACCTTGCACTCCCCAGGAACAAGAGCACAGGGCATGATGCCCCCTCCAGAACCAGTGGGTAAGACACCCACCTACCTCAGCCTCACTAGGATCAAAAGCACAGGGCATGATGCCCCCTCCAGAACCGGTGGGTAAGACACCCACCTACCCCAGCCTCACTGGGATCAAGAGCACAGGGCACATGGGTAAGACACCCACGTACCCCAGCCTTACCAGGATCAAAAGCACAGGGCACAGTGCCCCCTCCAGAACCAGTGGGTAAGACACCCACCTACCCCAGCCTCACCAGGATCAAGAGCACAGGGCACGGTGCCGCCTCCAGAACCAGTGGGCAAGTCACCCACTCGAGAGACTGTGTCCCTGCAACTCCCTAGGACCAAGCACAGGGCATGTTGCTGCCTCCAAAGCATATGTGGTCAAGTTACCCACTTGAGAGACTGTGGCCTATCACTCCCCAGGACCAAGCATAGGTCATGTTGCCCCCTCCAGAGCATATGGACAAATCACCCACTTGAGAGACTGTGGCCTTGCACTCCCCAGGACCAAGCACAGGGCATGTTGCCCTCTCTAGAGCCAGTGGTGGTGTTCCATCTGCCGGCTGAGGTGCCCCCCCCTGTCTCCCATCCCCCTGAGGTGCCTGCTAATTTCCAAAGTGATGCTCCTGCAGTGTTCTCTCTGTGTTGAGGCTGGTGGCATGTGTGGCCTTGGAATTTGGCCTCTGGCCATGTGGACAACTTACATTGTGGACTGGGTTGTGTCCCTTTTCCATGTACATATGTATATATCTATTCTCTTGCCTAAATTATTTTTCTAGATGTGCTGCTCTCATTACATTCACTTTTTCAAAATCGTTTTGTCCTTGCATTATTAGTTCGAGTTGCGGAGTAAAAATGTTTTAGTAATGCAGCTGATTGTGTGTATGGTGTTGGGGGTGTGTGTGTCACTGTCGTTTTCCTCCCATCCTCCCTTGTGTGCTAGTTGGCTGTACTCACCGTCGTCGTCTTCGCCGTTGTTGTTGTTCATGAATAGCATGGGGAAGACATGGAGTTCGGGCTCCATGGCGGCATGGTTGTTCCCTGTGTCTCCAATGGTGAGTCCTTTCCCTTCTGTGCAGTGTTTCTGCCAGGCTTTTGATGTCGTTGGTACCGCCCCGGAAAAGTTGGTGGATTGGCATGTCATGATATTGTGGGCGGGAAATTGACTTACGCCTGGCTGTAGGCGGCTATCGCCGTGGTGCCTGTTTCCGCCCTGGCAGTCGGCGTGGTAAAGTGGCTATGGGAGATCTATCCGCCATGGTCATAATTTGGCAGTAATTACCTCCAGCCTGTTGGCTGTATTACTGCCACTTTTCCACCAACCGCCAGGGTTGGAATGAGGGCCTATGAATTGTACCATTCAGAGGCACACATGCACCCAGCACATGCAATTAATTTACACGTGCTGTACTGCATTATCCCTGTATTGTGCCACTCAACCGTACATATCCCCAGTACATGTATAACGGACATGCTCTGCGCAGTTCTACACACCAAATCAATTTAGGGCCAAGTGTGAGTTAAGCATACAGCAGCAAAACTTTAAACGAATGAGCCTATAGGCCTAACTGCAGTGACACAGGTAATAAGGACCTGTTCTCTCATGCTCATCACTACTCAGTATCCTGCTGCCACCACACTCATGCTTCTTGATTCCTGGCAAAGGCAATAGATTTTCACCACCATGAAGGTAGATATTTAGGCACCCCTCCAGTCCAAAAAGACTGCCGTCCATGAGACAGGTCTAGTTCTTGTCACATATGCGGGATTCATGTTCATCAATGATAATGAAATTCAGCATCCAGGATCCAGACACCATTACAGTTGGGGTAGTCAGGGCAGGTGCACATATATCATCACTGAGAGATTTTTCCGATCCAACAAATTAATTATATCATTATTTAGTAGTACAATAGTGTACTGTGCTTATATTTAAAAAACAATCCTCAGAGATTAAAATTACGTAAACTATATGGCATGAGCAGGTTAACCGGGATTTAAGCCTTCCTTCAGTGTTTGCATACGAACATTTACAGCAGAAAAAAATTCACAGTGACCTCTTTTGGCATGAAGCTGCGCCAGTGGTGCAGACCCAAAGTGCACTACTCTAAAGTGCATGATGCATATTCTTCTTGCGGTATTAACATTTTATTGCCAAACATACTGTTCCTCAATTTTCATAGTCCAATTACAAATGTTGCCTCACACTTGTGAGGAGGAAACCATGAAACCAATATAACACTTCTTCTTGTGATTCAAATTGATCAGAAGACCCAATGCATTTCAGGAAGAAAACCCTTCGTCAGGGGTAACTGTAGGTAAAATCATAAACATCTGAGGTCAAAAGACGGTAAATACGTAGGAGAATACAAACATATCAGAAAGAAGAAGAACTTCTCCCAAAGGCGGGAACAGGAGGAACATTGAAAAGGAGAAAGAGAAAGCTAACTCTCACCTATGATTCCCCAAGTGGAAAGTCTCATGGGTTTATACCGTCTGTGAAAACGCAGACAATGAGAACATAAATCGGCAGGTAACTGTGGGGAAAAGTGTGGAAGATTTACTACAACAAATAAAATATCCAAAAGAGGTCTCTCCACGCGCAAGTAATTTTGATGCAGTTGATTCTTTTAATCCAGATCCACGACAGGCACGAGCGTCCTTACAGGTTCAGAGTCAGTATCCAAGTGCTAGCTGGAAAAACACTCTAGAACCTCACAGGAAGAATTCTACAGTGATGTAATGAAATTCCAACTGCTTTTTTAAAATGTAAATAGCACAGTAAAGGAAATACAAAGTACAACAAGAATACGTTACAGAATGAACAAATAATGTAGATGGCACATATTACATCACCTCCCTCCCTCAAAAAAGAAACAAAAAGATAACATTAAAATAACCATACAATAAAAATAAGCTTCAAAAGAAGAATCATCCCATGACAAAACCATTAAATTTAGATGGAATTTTAACAATCCTATTGCTGCGTGTACATGCAGGTTCTGGAACTCTAACATCCACTATGTCATTACTATGAATTTCTTCCATATTGTTATTAGTACAGATTTCTGAGCTCAGTTCATCAATTCCTACTTGCTTTGTTGATAAATCATTAAAAAGCATTCCGTTGGAACGGGAATCATCATCTCTGCCAGAATAAACTTGTCTAAAGATTTCTGCCTGTGCTATAGAAATGGGTACAACACTGTTCCTATTCCACCACTTTACCTTCTAACAATACTGATGCCTCTTTTACTTTAGTTACTTTAACAGGTAAAGAAAAGTTTGATTCTCCCTTGGAGAATCTCTGAGGTTTCTTGATTAACACCCAATCATGCACATTAATTTCAGTATTGTTTACCTTTTTCCTGACATCATAATTGCACTTCTGTACTAATTGTTTCTCCAAAACATTGTGTTGTAACTCATTCAATTTCACCTCAGAGTTCTCGAATCTGCCAACTAAAGAGTCAGCTAACCAGGCTGGTAAGAGTTAGGATCTGGATTCCCTTCCTCTGAGGAGGGTAAAATTCCTGTTGTAGAATGTGGTGTATTAGAGTACGCCCAAATCTTCTCTTTCAGAAAATCAGAAACATTAAGATTAGCTGCCAAAGCAGTTTGAATCCCTTCTTTCAAAATACAATTGGCTCTCTCTACTAAACCATTAGATGCTGGACTATACAAGGCCACCTGTGAATGTTTAATGTTGAATTGTTCCATGAAGCTTCCCATTTTTATTTAAGTAAAATGAACCCCATTGTCAATAACAATAACTGATGGTGGACCTTCCAATAGGGAAATATTTGACAAAAACGAAATTACAGCAGCTGTATTGTCATCCTCTACAAATGAAAAATAAATCCATTTGGAAAAATAGTCTATGGCAACAATTAAATATCTCATGTACCTAGGTAAAAGATTAAAAGGTCCGGAGAAATCCATAGCAATTCTTTCCCAAGCCTTACTTGGAAAAGGCATGGTATGCAAAGGTTTTGTGTTACATTTCCAATGTTTGTCTGACACAACACAGTATGGACATTTATCGACAAAATCTGAAACTTGCTTATCTAAATTAGGCCACCAGTATTTTTCATTTAGTCCCTTGCAACTGGCTGAAACACCAAGATGACCCTCATGTGCAGCTTTAATCGACCTAGGTCTTAAATCACTAGGAGGAACACAGACAGAACCCCTCATACAGATGCCATTCTCACAGGATAGTTACATAGCCAACTGACAATAAGTACTCATCTCACCACTGTATTTCTTTTTGTTGGGCCAACCATGTTTGATGTGATACAAAACTTGTGACATTGTTACATCTTTGGACATAGCTAAATTCCAGTCTTGCTGAGAAAAGAAACCTCCAGACGCAGAAACAATGTCTAACACCCCCACCACCCATTCAGTGTCTTCGTTATCGCAGATATTTTGGGAATATGGCAGTGGCAAACTTGACAAACAATATTCACAGATCTTTCTTTCCACCAGACACATATTTCACTTCCAGATTATATTCCTGAAATTTCAAGAGTAAACACACAAGCCTGGCAGACGCTTTTCCTAACCCATTACCACTCAATAGAAACACAAGAGGCTTGTGGTCAGTGTAGATATCACAACAAGTGCCCCAAATATACGTTCTAAATCTTTGGATTGCCCAATCACAGGCCAGAGCTTCTCTTTCAGTGGTGCTTTAGTTACATTCAGCTACTGAAAGAACTCTTGCCGCAAATGCAACTGTGTTTTCTTGTCCATTAACCCACTGACCAAAAACTACTCCAAGACCTTTAAGGCTGGCATTTACTGTTATAAACGACTTCGCTGAAGGAATATAAGATTTCAAATCTGGAGCGGACAAAACAACTTGTTAAATGCGTTCAAAAGCATCAATAGCATGATCATCCCAAGTACATTTATTTCCTTTTTTCAATAATGACCTAAGAGGTTGTACCATCAAAGCATATCCATTGACAAACCTTGAATAGTATTCGCAAAGCCCAAGAAAGGAACGCAATTCATCCTTATTAGTAGAAGAAGGGGCATTTTTAATCGTCTCTAAATTGCACAACTTCTGTTTTGTACCATCCGCTGAAATGGTATGGCCTAAGTACTCTACGTTTTCTACCATAAATTTGCATTTCTCTGTTTTATTGGTCATTCCACAATCTTGGAGAATAGAAAAAACCTTGTCAAGAATTTGTCCATGTTTATCTAAGCTTTCAGTATGTACTAAAATGTCATCTTGGAAAGCACATACATTTCCTAAATGACCAAATAAGGAATCCATCATCTTTTGGAACACACTTGCCGCTGAGGCTAAACCAAACGGTAATCTTAGATATTCAAAAGCGCCATAAGGGGTAAAAAATTTAGTAAGTTCTTGAGAACTCTCACTAAGCGGAATTTGATGATATGCGGAATGTAAATCTATAGTAGAAAAATACTTTGAATTTCCTAGGGTGGTTATCAATTCTTGGATATGCGGAAGTGGATGACAATCCACTAAGATGTTCTTATTTAAAAACCTCAGGTCAAAACATAGCCTGAGATCACCATTTATGTTGTTGTTAAAACAATAGGTGAAACCTATTCTGAGGAGTCAGTAGGGGCAATAATACCATCCAACACCAATTTGTCAAGCAAAACTTTCAACTGGGTCCTGACAGATATAGGAACTGATCTTACTTTGTGTGAAACTGGGATGGTTCCTTCCTTAAGTCTAATACAGTGCTCAAAACCTCTCACTGTTCCAACTTTATCCACGAAAACACTTGGAAACTTTGGAGTAAAATATTCTGGCACTGCATCAGTGGACGTTACCGACATTACAGAATCTTTAATCTCACAGTGAGGAATATCTCCTAACATCATGTGAGTGTCATACCCTGGACGTAGCACAATACCTAAATTGGCTAAATCTTTCTATCCTACAATGTCCCTTCCATTTACAGCAACATAAACTTTAGTAACAATGCACCTTCCCAAAATTACTAGAGTAGTACAAAAGAAACCCAACAAATCAATCTCATGGTCCCCAAAAGCTTTGGGATTGATATCAGCACTCTCTAAAACCTTTGTTGCATGCCAAAGGTCATAGTACGTTCTGTCTGCCAAAATATTAACAGGTGCCCCTGAGTCTGCCATGACTAAAACTCTCTTGGAATCAATGAACGCTTCACAAATTGGACCCTTGATATGCCTAACCACATCATAATTACCGTTAATGGACAGATTTACAGTCAACACAACATTGGACAATTTACTTGTGCACTCCTTAGCAAAATTATCCGTGTCCTGTGTGTAAACATTACTAATTTTCATTTTGGCTCCACTGTATGAGGGATTAGTACTGCGACTAAATTGTCTACACACCACTTGGAAGTGGCCAATCTTTTGACACTTCATGCATCTTTTTCCCAAGACAGGACACAACTGGTTATTACCAATTTGATTGCGAGAACCACAACGATAACACGATCTTGCGACCTGTGACTGTCTTTTTTTTTGTCTTAAGGACCTCTCTTTAATGTAACATACTTCAGAGTCATCAACTATTTGACTAACAGTAGTTTGTTCAACCTGACCGCACACCACCCTTGACGTAATAATAGATCTTTCAATGGCCTTCGCTATGTCAGTAGCTTCATCTAAGGATGGATTGAGACATGCTAAAAGACCTTCTTGAGTTTTCTTGGAGTGACAATGGAAAACAAATTGATCCCTAATGTGCACATCCACATTACTACCGAAGTCACACTTCGCAGCAGGCACACGCAGTGTAGCCAGGTACTCATCCACAGACTCATCAGCTGACTGTTTTCACATCGCAAAATTAAATCTCTCCAACACATTTGATTCATCAGAGTACTGTTTTCTGATACTTTCCTTTCCCTCAACATAAACATTCCAAACAATATCCTCGTCCAATTGCGGTGAGATGGAAGGTAAATTATCAAACACACGCTGCCCTGCTACACCCAAGTGATTAAAAAGAAGAGCTAGTTTCCTAGCCGGAAAAAACTCATTAGCATCAATTGGCGTAAGGTAATTTTCGAAATTCCTCAACAATTCGCTACACCTAATCTCTGGTTTTTCCCGCTTTTGGTAGGAAAGGTAGTGGTTGAACTACTGTATGGTTTGAAGTCATGTTGAACAGCCAGTATAATAAAATATAGTTCCACACAATGATAATACACTCTTACCAAATAAACACCTAACATGAAATCTTTCTGAGTAAATATAACCAGGCAAGGATATGTTGGTGCTAAATAAGCTTAAAGGTACTTAGGGTGCAATGGTAGACTGTGACTAAAATGTCTCAAACAAAACAAAAATACGCTTCAAACTTTTAAATGCCTTGTTACCACAAAATTTCTTAACCAGAAAAGTTCCCATAAAAATTCATCCAATAGTCCTTTTACGGCACATGGAAAACTTGTAGAACGAGATCAGGAGCACTGAAGAGAAAAAAAAAAAACGTTGGTCATGTAAACGTACAGTTTAGACACAGCAATTGGTCCCTCTAAAATTAGGAAACGTATTTCCCGTGTACGCGCCGTGTATGCGTCGCTTCCTCAGTATGTATCCAGGCAATCGATGATGCACACACGTCCCAGAAGACGTGTCTCCGATTCAACTGGTGACGTGGCATGTCCTGAAGGGTCAAAGCAGGTATCCTGGCAACAGGATGCCAATTCTTTTTCCGCGTTCGTGACGTCGAAGCAGTTATCCAGACAACAGGATGTCAATTCTCTTTCCGCATCCGTGAGGTCGCGCTTGTGACGTTCACAATCCTCGCTCCGTCTCGAGGAACAACGGGCAACTGCCAGCAGAATGTCCTTGCTCCGTCTTGAGGAACAGCGGGCAACTGTCACCGCAATATCCTTACAACGACACAGCCAAGGCAAAAAAAAACACAATACCTTAGTTGCGATGTACCTGGGTGCAAATCTTCAGAACACCCATCAAGGTTAAATCAAGCAATACCTGTGCTGGTCGGTGGATGAATAATTTTTCCTCACCCCACTCCTGGTATCATAATGTAGTGAAAAGTGTGGAAGATTTACTACAACAAATAAAATATCCAAAGGAGGGCTCTTCACGCGCAAGTAATTTTGATGCAGTTGATTCTTTTATTCCAGATCCACGACAGACAAAAGCGTCCTTACAGATTCAGGGTCAGCATTCAAGTGCTGGCTGGAAAAACACTCTAGAACCTCACAGGAAGAATTCTACAGTGATATAATGAAATTCCTGATGTAATGAAATTCCAACTGCTTTTTTAAAATGTAAATAGCACAGTAAAGGAAATACAAAGTACAACAAGAATAAGTTATAGAATGAACAAATAATGTAGATGCCACATATTACAGTAACCAAATGGACAGCTCAACATGTTGAAAACATGAATCCACTGTGTGTCGCTCAGGAACAGAACTGTTCCCCAGATACAAGTGCCTGTGTAACCGGGACTAGAAATCCAGAATAACAGACAGAGTTTTGAAATTTAAGCGGCCCCACCACCTCATGCTCACTCATACCATGTGTGTCGTCCAAACAACTCCAACTCCCAGCATGCAGCTACTCAACCTGTACATCAACCAGAAAACCTACTAAGGAATCACACCAACTTGATCACTCAAACATCAGCTGTCACCGGTGACCTCTTCTGCCATTGTATTTAGAATCACAGGTTAGTTATTGTGCCACAGGCCTCTACCAGCACCAACACAAACAGCTGTAGTCCATTTTAACACCACACCTGTCACTCTTCCCTTCACATTACATTGGAGCCTTATCATCTTTTACTAGCAATGGCTCTGCTTTTAGGCGTCTGAAATCCAAATGGTGAGCAGCCATGTATACTCTTAGCACAAAGAAAATCGAATGTATTTCCACTTACGGCCATTTTGGTTCCATGTAAACTGTTTGACATTCCCTCTTCCTATGAAGTTGATCAAATGTTCCTATTTTATAATCTGTAAATGTGATTATGTTCAAGAATGTTGCCTTGAATCTCTGTTTTTTTACGCCTAGCAGTCTTTATATCGCTCCAGTTGTGCATCAGGAGTTTTGCTCCCAAGGTCACAACAAGGATTCTAGCATTCTCTTAGATGATGCATGCCCGCTGTTCAGGCAACCACCATCTCAAGTGTTACTGATTAGGTAGGATCATATCCATAAAACTGTGCTCCATCTGAAGAAGGGATTTATATATCACGAGAAATTTGACCTCATTCTGAATCATGGGTGTGTGATCATGATATCAAGGTAGAGGGGATTCTGAAGTATTCATTGCTCAGAAGCTTTTTTATCCTGAGTATTTTCCCTGGCACCTTGTGGGTAAACCTTTGAGTTCCAAATGTGATTAGTTATTTCTTACAGTTGACAAACACTTGATCACATGACAATTCATCACCATTGCTAAAGAACCCGGAAGATTGGATCCAATCCATGTAGTATCAGGAAAGGACCAGGGTCTCTCCAAATGGCCAGAGGGTTTCAGGCTTTGGACACAGTCCAAGAATTTCTTCCAACTTGCTGTGAAATCAGCCTTCCCAGTGGTGGACTGGCTTTTCGTGCAGTCTGGGAGGGGAAGCTGGGCCAACTTGAAAAAGCTAAGATGTGGGCTGTTTTTTTTTTTTTTTAAGTCATGTCACGGCCTAGAGCTAGACTGTTTTTTTTTTAATCATGTCACAGTCTACTACTGACTACCTAAAAGGACAGAGAAACACTGAACCTCTGCCTACATCCAGTTTCAACTTTATGCATTTGAGAAATGAGTCTAGTATCTTTCTTTTGATGATAGTGTCAGAGTGTGAGACGTCACAGGGTATGTCTGGCAGTTACCCTGACCACAGTGAGAAACTGAGCTGCAGACCCATGCCACTGACAGGGCATTCGGTTCCTTATGTAATCCGATTAATGTGAATGAGTTTCAAAAGAAGCTTACATAATGCCTGCCTATGACCTGGTTCCTGGAGATAAAAAGGTGGGAGGACAATACCTTACTAATACTCGTTAATTGCCATTTGCTACCAGGCTGAAAAAGGTTTGTACGATATATATATATTTTTTTTGCGCTCGAATACATTTGTCCGCGCTCCCAAGTAGAGCAAACTTTGTAAAATTCAATAGTTCGGCTTGTTTTAGGCGTAAATATTCTTTGTTGTAATGGCAATATGCTGTAAATAGAAACAGTGCCTATTGCAAATGTATACAGATAGACGACACACATATGGATAAAAGTAAAGGCAGGTGGATGTTGGGTGAATGAATGGACGGGGTGGAATGATGGCTGTGTCGTCACATATAAGGATGTGTAAATGGTTGAATGGCTGGGGTTACATACAGTAGTGGGTGAATAGCTTTAGTTAGATGGATTGGTGTGGTTGGGTAGTTGTATGTAGGTGTGGATGGATGGATGAATGTTTGGTTGGGGGTGATGGATGAGTGCTTGGGTGTGGGTGAACGGATGGGTGAGAGTGGATAATGGACAGTGTCTGTCTGGCACTTGGCAAAATCAGAGTTAGAGGCTAAGCAGCAAACCTGTACTTCTCCCACAGTGTCCCAAATCTTATGTAACCTGACTAATTTAAATAAAGATGCTTTCATTATACCTGCCTGTGACCGGGTTATTGAAGATGGAGAGCAGGGCATAGAATTTTAAAACAAGCCTTACTTCTCATTGTTATCAGATTCGTTGGTGCATTTTGTTCCAAAGCGCAAAAAGCTTTTACAAAATGTATCTTTGTGTCAATAGTAGCAGCCAAGAAGTCCATTTATCTCCATGCCACCAACATGGACAAATGTAATGGATGTTGAAATTCGTACTGTGGTGATATATTTTGTTTTGAGAAATGCCAAAGTCTGGGTTCTCTTTTCAAGGCTATAATTTAAGAAGTATGTGTATTAAAATTGAGGCTAATTACTTGGTGTAACAAGCGTTTGGCTTTTCACGTCTTCTGATGTATTTTCTAGTTTTAGCTCGAGTAAGCTCTGTGAACAAACACATACCATCACCAAGTATGAAGTTTAACAGAGCAGAGCCGTTTACTTTTGTAATCAGGACCGCAATTTTAATCAACAGCTGTTTGGTAATTATATTAAAGGGTTGGTTGTTCTCTCTGTCAAACAGTAAGGTATTCGTAGCACTAGTAGCATCCTCAGGAGCCATTAAAAAAAAGGGAACAGCCACTGGCTTCCATGGCCGGTGCGTAGAATTTTATAGGCTCTTTTCAAAAGCTCGTAACATTTTTTTGTTGGGGATCTTAAATCATTCTTGGAATCAGGGCTTTCCTGAGTATGATAGAATGAAGGAGCTATCAGCTTGTTGTGAAAAAGGACATAGACGCCACTCATCCAGAAAGTTATGCAGTAATTTCCCTACTAAATTTAAATTTCCTGTTTTTTGCAAAGACCTTGATATTTTGATTGTATATAATTTAGTTAAATTCATACACGCAGATCAGTAGAATGTTTTATATGGCATAAACTTGTTAATATTGGATTAGTCGATGTTGATGTGCACAGTGACATGTTTTCATACACGAACAAATTTGCATCACTATTGTTAGATTCCCCCGTCGTAAACTCTCTGTCAACCCCAGCATGTAGGTACCTGGTTTGGAAGGCTCAGAGACCCAGGCCTGAAGGTTAATTACTGACAGTTCACAGGTGGGGTAACACTTAGCCAGCAGCCAAACGCACAAACAGTAAAACTTAGATAAGATCCCACAGGTATGCACAGGTATGCAACAACACCACAATGATCCCCGGAGAGTGGCCTAATAAAACACACATGGCCAGAGGGATGCGTGCATTCCCCAAAACACCATAAAGTTAGATTCCACATGTAGTTAGGCATATTTATCCAATCAGAACACAGCTCGCGTAGCACACGCAGTGACTACGCGTCCCTCAGGCCAGCCATTTAGACACTTACTCGCTGGCCCACATTATGTCCAAGTGCATCTATGACTCTGTGACAGCTGTTTGCATTTTTATGGTTTTATTGCACCCAGGGAAATGTAGAAAATGTGCTTCAGTCCAATGTACAACGAGAGACAGTCCTCAGACTCCGGTTTTGTAACAGCTGTCCCAGTCATAATGTTTAATTAAACAAACCATTCCTGGTTTGCCAGATGCTGCTTGTCTTTTGTTTTTTAAGGTAAATTCTCATTTGAGCAACAAGCTTTTAGAATATTGTTGATCTTTTTGCTTACAAGTGGTCCTGTTTTGATGGATATTTTTAACCGCAGATTCCTCACATTTAAATTATCCCTTGGTACCAGACTTGGTCCGGAAGCTTTCACAGCAGTGCTCCAGTGCGCCGGCAGGTGGTGCCGTGTGGCTTATCAATGATTCCTTTCTGCTGCAGAAGTGATAGTGCAGAGCCAAATATAAACGCAACCCCTGTGCTCTGACGTCAGTTCCTTTTTATTGTACGCCCTCTGACGTGCTCCATTTTTTTCTTCACTGATTTGATGAGATTTATTTCTCTAAAAATCTCCAACCAGGGTTCAAGGGAACTATGTCCCCTCCTAAAACTACAGGATTTAGACCTTGCCGGATTGTTGCAAACAAAAGTCTGTGACAAACCCACACAACTTATGCCGGTGGTGTTTGGGCTCAAGACAAGACTTCAAGTCATGTGCGCAATGTGCCCTCATGAATCTGAAGGTGATTTCGTAATGTGAAGCAAGGCAGTATTTTGCTGAACAATGAAAGAAACCATGCAAGTCACGCTACCATTCTCAGTGGAGAGAGTAGACCCACTCAGGATGTGGCGCTTCCAACAAATCCTTGTCGCTGTTGAAGCCTTCGTGTAAGACCGAAGTTAAAGAGGAAACACAAGAAAGTAAGTAGGACTTGTCACTATCCTGCCAATCTCTACCTACAGTAAAGTCAGGAGTGTGTAAACGTGCCACTCTGCTTTGCTCCTAATCCACTGAGGAGCTGATTCCACAACTGATGCAGCCTGAGTTCCCTGGGTCATTGGCGAGTTAGCAACATATTAAGGCCTTATGAAGGCCATGTTGTGCACCTTTTGCACTCTTCCAGTTCCCTCTAGAGCCCCTTCAGGCCCCAAGAATGTGCAGGGGCCTCCAGTCATGTTACTACTGGAGGGTCTTTCTAGGTGCCATCTGTGTCGCAAGAACCCACATTGAGTTTAGTATCAACCTAAGTCATACTTCTGTGCTGATGCCAAATCTACACTGGTCTCTCTGACTTCGATGCCAGCCTCAAAACCTTGAAAGTCCGAAGAGGAGACATTACTGGAGTCTTGTTGTGGCCTGGACTGAGGTCACCTTTCGAATCCAATTTGGTGCAGCAGGTCTCCATTCAGTCAGATCGAGATAGGACACTGCCTCTGCTACGGAACCATTCTCAGGTGCTCCAACTTTATTTTTGTGCCTCTTGAGATGACAATGAAGATTATGGAGATGACTTTCTCTCTTCCTATGGTGACAACAATCTCTACAGGGACTTGCAGGAGGCTAGTGGGCTGGATACTTCCTTGATAGTGGGTTAATTTCCCCCTCTCTCAGACTTCCTACAGGAAGGGGAATAGAGGAAAGTGCTTTCTTTGCTATGGTGATAGGATGTGCAGCTGATGTTTTAGACTTACAGCTTCCTTCTGTGGCGGTAAAGACTAATGTCCTCACAGAAGTGTTACAGCATGGCAAGGCTCCTTCTGAGACTTTGCTACCATCCAACAAAGCCCTTATTGACACACTGATGGGCACTTAGTCACATCCTTGTTTTTGCCCTCCAGTAAACAGACACGTTGCCAGGCACAAAGTGACCCCTATTTTCTGACCCATTGTCTGACTCCAGAGAGCCTGTTGGTTCAATCTTCCACCATCAAGGGGAACTCCAGTTCGTTCACGACAATAATAACAGGCATTTGAGGGAACAGATGTCATTATAGGCCAGTCTAGCCTTGAGATCAATCAATGCAAATTGTTTACTTGGCGGATATAGTCACACCCTGTGGGACATGTTTGGTGAGATATTGCCGGCAGTCCCCGATACCTCCCTGGCTTAAAACATTCAGGATGGTCAGCATGTGGCCAAATACTCAATTTGGTCTGGCCAGCATACTACCGATTTTTTTGGGTCGAGCAGTCAGCACCAGTGTGGTGCTTTGTCACCATGAGTAGATTAGGTCTACATTCCAGGCATCCCTTATGGATTTGCTTTTAACAGATCTTTCCTATGTGATGTGAAGGCACATATGGCCCTGGAATGCTGTAAGTAGAGTCAAGCACAGTGCATTCCTTGGCATTTCGTGCATGTCACCAGGGACAATGATCATTCAAGCCCCCCAAGCATGCGGCATCAACCTTGAGGTCACTTTAGCTTGCCCTTAGTGGCAAACATCCATCCTGTTGGAGGCTGTATCCAACACGTCCTCCAATGATGGCAAAGGATCACGTCCGACAAACGGGTCCTCCAGGTAGTTCCACTGAGTTACGCCCTTCCATTCCTTTCTGATCAGCCATTTCTTCCACCCACATCAGAGCGGCTTTCAGAGGAGCAACAGGCCATGTTGCTGAAAAAGCTGCAGGCTTTCATACCGAAAGGGGCCATAGAGAGAGTGACAGCCTTGGAAATAGGAACTAGTTGTTACTTTCATCATATCCTCATGCCGAAGAAGGATGGAAGCTTTCATCCTATCTTAGATCTCTGCTCTTCGACTGCTTTACTGCAGAAGGTGGTTACTTCCGGTATTTACTTGTGCTGAAGAAGGATGTAAGCCTTCATCCTATTTTAGATATCTTCCCTCTGAATGTCTTCCTGGAAGGACAGATTTAAGATGCTCACGTTGGGCCTGGTTCTGTCTGCCCTGGATGTGGGAGACATGATAGTAGCTTTGGACCTACAGGGTATGTGTGTACCTGTCCTTCAGTCCCATAGACGTTACCTGTGGTTAATGGTTTGCCAAGAGTACTTTCAGTTTGATATGCTGCACTTCAACCTCACTAGTACCCCTTGGGTCTTCACGAAAGTGGTGGTGATGATTGTGGCACTTTGTTAGAGGTTGGAGATGCAAGCTTTCCCTTATTTCGACGACTGGCTGTTGAAGATCGGCCCACCACAGTTAGTTGTATATCACCTCCAGTTGATTAAACCTCCTTACACGTTTGGTGTTCAGAGTCCCCTGACTTCTTTTAATAGGCTACCTTTTATTGGAACCATTTTGGATATGGTGCAGTTACAGTCCTTCCCTCCATCAAAACAAGTTCAGTATATTGAGGCTGGATCAAAATGGTTCAGCCTCGGTTGTGGGTCTCATTGAGGCTGGCTCTTGGATTTCTTAGCCTCCTGCATCCTACTCTTTGACATGGAAGGCCTTCCTACCATCTATCAGAAGAAGAGTGGTACAGGTCCTCGTGGACAACATCACCACCATATGTTACTGCAACAAGTATTTTTGGGACTTCACTGTATTTCTCTGGTCGCAAACCACCTAATGGGAGCATGGAATGCAAAGGTGGATGAGCTCAGCTGGCAGTGCCTGACAGATCATAAATGGAAGTTGTACCCTGAGATGGGGCAGGGCATCTTCCAACAATGGGGGGAACCCTGTCTGGATCTTTTTGCCACTATTGAGGACGCGTTGTCAAAACTTCTGCGCATGATACTTTCCAGGAACACTCTCTGTAGAAGACTCATTTAAACTAGTGTGGAGCATGGGACATCTGTATGCTTTTCTGCCTCTCCTTCCCCAAGTTCCGAAGATCAGGAATGACTCGTCCTGAATAACCCTAGTGTCTCTGATTTGCCCTGTAGAGTGTGGTACCCCATATGTCTGGGTATGAGCATCTGTCCTTCAATCAGGCTTATGCATTCAGAGGAACTTCTGTTGCAGTAGCAGGCAGGGTTGTGCCAGCAAGCCTATGCAATCTACATGGTTGTAAGTGGAATTGAACTGCAGCAGTTGAGTTATCCTTGCTTCACGGTGTCCCTCTTCTAAGTCTATTTCCGGCATGCACTTGGATAAATTTGTTGCGTATTGTGGTGTCATCAATGCAAACGTGTTCCAAATCGAACTGTTGGATGGCTTAGTGTTTGTTTTGTCTTTGGCTCAGCAAGGACTAGCAGTGGGCACCACTGAAGATTTGTGTTTGCTGGACCAGCTGTCATTGTTTAAATCCCCTATTGTGATGTAGTTTCTAAATGGTTTAACACTTACGTTTTCGCTTAAACCCTCTGTGATGCCTCAGTGATGGGATCTGAGTTTGGTTCTGACATTCCTCATGTGTACACTCTTCAAGCTTGCTGCATTGCTGCTCTAAAGACTCTGAAGACTGTTTTCCTTGTTGCAATTCTTCAGCTTGTCCATTGAGTGAGGTTCAGGTCTTTTTGTCGCAGCAGCCGTACACCACCTTTTTCCCTGATTAACTGGTATTGAGTACCAAGGAGTCCTTTTTACCAAAAATGTGGCTACTATGCATGTTTTACAATCCATCACCCTCATCAGCGTTCTTTACTCTGCCTCACCTCTCAAAAAGGAGAAAAGACTCCTTTGGCTGGACCACAAGAGAGCAGCACTTTTATATCAATTGCATCAAAGACCAGCAGGTGGGCAGTAAGCTTTTCATGGGGTTTTCTGGAGCAAAGAAAGGCAAGGATTTTCTGAAAGAACTTTGTCATGGTGAATAGTCCTCTGCATCAAAATATGCTATGTATTGGTAAATAACCAGCCTCTGGAAGGTCTGAGGGCTCATTCTGCATAAGCCAAGGTTGCTACCACTGCGCTGTGCTGCGCCGAGTGCTTAATCTCAACATGTATCAGGCTACGACATGGGCTTCTGTGAACATAATCATGAAGTACTATTGCCTTGCTGGCCAGGTTCAATGGAAATAACATTTTGCCATTCAGTCCTGCAGGACGTTTTTGTCTTTACCCATTCCACAGACCCTCTGATTCAGGAGGTACAGCTTCAATATCTATTCTAAAGGTGAGGAATCTGCAATTAGAAATTTCCATCATCCATCAGAAGAACAATTCACTTACCTTCTGTAGCACTTCTAGCAGATTCTTCATCTAACCATAGATTGCTTACTGTCTTCCCACCTCCTCATTCTGAGCAATGGTCTTTATTTCCATTTAAAAAGGCCCCAAATTAGACATCTGCACAGGGGTACCTCTGCTTGATTTTGTGCTCTACATCCGAAGGCGCATTCAGAGTGTTGAAAGAGTCACTGCAGAGCCTCACCCCACAATCTGTCGGCACTGTGGAGCACTGCTCAAGTCTTACACCTTGGAATATTTTGAATGCATCCACCAGAAAGAGCTTTACCAAGGGTTGAGTAACTTGTTCAGTAGTGGACAGGAACAAAGGTTTTTGACTGCTTTAAGTTAGACTAGTTTTGAGCTAATTGCATATTGATTCCCTCCTGTAATTGAGTCCTTATGTTGGGCTTATCGACAGCCTGATTTCTCTTTGCTCAAAATTCAAAACTACAGGTGGAGATTGTCTGAAGTATTTGTATTATTCTGCATTTTGAGCATGCATATATGGTGTATAACATAAAGCTATATGCTGATAACGTGTTCATAATTACAACATGTGAGGCTTTCCCTGTTTTAAAGTTGGAACTGGAGATTGTCAGTAAACCTTTTGGTTAGATGAACACAAGGAAGGCAGAGGAATCAAATTAAAACTTTTAAAAATTCATTTCCATGACACCTGTGATAGGATTATACATCTCTTGGATAAAATCATCACCTCCCTTTGGGACTTGAAGGCTTAGTTACTTATATAAAGATATTTTTTAGCCCACATTTCAGTTTCTTTTACTGCATGTTCCAATTGAAGTTCTGGCTTGTTGACTCCATAAAGTGTGATCAGTTATCAATAGATTTATTAAGGAATTGAGAGCATAGATTTCACTCACAATCTGCCAGCAAACTGTGACATGTCTCAACACCACACTTTTCTTCTCTCCTGTCCTGCTTGAATTTGAAAGACTACCTGGCCTTTTTCTCCAAATCCACCAATTCAGTCCTTACTATCACTAAATCTTCATGGGCACAGGAATTCCGTTGCATGGCTTCAGCATCTCAGCCACCTGAATTACAGAGGTTACAGTGGGGGTCAAGTGGCGATATAGGATGATGACGGTGACAGGTGTGAGTGTGTGCATGTTTTTAGGGAAAACAACCTGAGCCATTCTTGCAACTCAGGACAGAAGACACATGTCCTTCCTTTGCTGGTTGTCATGCAAAGCTTGCTGATGACAAATAACCATGGTGATCTCCTCTTCAGTGGCCTTGGTGATCAAGGTTGATATGTTACCAATGGCCAAGACGATGTTGTCTTTGAGCACACCAATAGCTTCTGTTATGGTCTCCTTGTTTACAGCAATAAAGCATGTCCCTAGCAATAACTTCATTTACTTAGAGTGCAGATCTCCTAGAATGCAAAAGTATAAAGTGTTGCAGGAGGATGAAGATGGTGGTGAAGTATTAGATCAAATGATACCCAAACCTTCTTTATTATTAATGCTGGTCCCATTGCTCTTAAAGGATGGAGAAGAAATGTGCTGACTGTGCCAAGAAGAGGAGTATATGCTCAGGTCTGTTGTGCTTCACAAGACCTCCTGCCCTTCCTCCTTAATGAGATCCACAGCTGACTCCTGACTGGTATTGGGGTCTTTTAGTTTCTAACTGTAAACCTATGGTGAAATTGGGTCAGGTATTTTCTTTTCCATAGATGATTCTTCTGTTTTCCTGATGTGATGTTGCCTGTGTTTGGTGGTAAGCGGTCCAGCTTTGGTTAAGGCAGGGTCTTCTCCAGCTCCAATGGCACTCCCTACAGGAACAGCAACAGATACACGTTAACCACCTTGGTCTTCCAGTGATCATTCACATTCAACACATCACACTGCCACAAGTAGCCTGCTCTGCCACTGAGAATAGGCATTGTGAATGACTGTTCTTTGATATGCATGCTATGATGCCAAAGTTCCTCTGAAAGAAACCATTGGCCACGAATAGCAGTGACGGAAGAAACTTGGCTTGGGCATAAATGGAATAGGAGCTGGTATTTGGTTAAGTGAGCTCTCAGTGCCAGTCTACGGATTACATTTGACCATATGTGATGTGATGTGATCCTGTGAAGGCTGTGATTATAGGTTTGTCAGTGATTTCCAACCCATACACAAATCCCTGTTTGCACAGGGTTGGAATTCTGAATTGTTTGATTGACAGCACTCATTAATTACCAGATGCATTAAATAACTCACAGTTTGTTAATAGAGAAACCACAAAGTTATTTACAGTAACATGAGAATTTTGGTGTGTTAAATCTGCACGCTATTCCCCCAAAACACATGGATGATGCTATTTATAGCACCCAATAAAATCAGAATCCTGAAAACTCAGATTTTATTGGTTACGATAAAGGTCACCTACCTATAAACTCATAATCAGGACGTAGTGTGATAATTGAATAGCAGGCTCTCTCTCTCCTTATCCTGCACCTGACCAGTACAGGGCTAAGAATAACATCTATCCCCCATGATTTCTTATGCTCATTAACCCTTCATCTGTCCATGACCATTGTGACTGCTAATGCACAGATGATGGGTGTGATAAATTCCAAGCTGATTTTATATAAAAGCTTCTTCATTGGTAGCAGCACAGTACAACAGGACTGCACACAAGTCCTCCGGAAACAGAAGTAAACACTTTTACACACAATCTATATGTAAATGTAACACACTTTTTCCAATTTAGAACAACAAAATTCAAAATAAAAAGACTAATTATAGTAATCATACCTTACTGGAGGACGACTGGTCCTGCAACTCAGCAGGAGCAGTCCATCCACCTAAACACACGAGGACTTTCCTCCTCTGCACTTGACCACTATTCTTATATTCAACACTCTGCCATCTTGAGTGAAAGAACTCTCACCGCCTTCAACAGTCGACCAAATTTAGAACTGCTCTTCCCAGTAAACCCTGGTTGGGGTATCCTTACCCAATCTACCACCACAAAAGCAAGCTCTCTTGCTTTCCACTTTTCATCATACCTCGTTTTCTTTTGTTTCTCCTTCACCCTTTCAGCTACCTTACCCAGATCCATACTGTTGCCCATGTCATTTTATTTTTTATCCACCAGGGACACAATTTAGATACAGGGCCTCTTCCTTTGAACAACTGGAATGGACTCACTTCAGTGACAGAATGGGAAGTAATACAATACATCCACAGTCTCTTCCTTAGACCATTCTTCCATTCACTCCCAGTCTTGCGTGCTACTTCAATCCCATCTTTAAGGACACGGTTGAAGCGCTCACCCTGACCATTCTCTTGTGGCTCGTATAAAGCTGTTGTGACATGCATGATCCCATATTTAATCAAAAAATCCACCATCTCACGTGATTTAAGTTGTATTCCATTATCAGTCACCAGCACCCCTGGGCACCCATCCCGAGCAAACACTTATCTGAAGAACTCAATTACTAGCAGGGAGGTAGCATGTGCAATGAACTTGATTTCTGGCCACTTTGAGTGATAATCAGTTATAACCAACACATATGTGCCTACCTCCGGTAAACCGTTATACGGACCTAAGATATTAAAAGCTAAGTGGATTTGAGTGGAGCAGGAAATACCTCAAGCATATTTGTACTGTTCACATACTCCTTACACTCCCTTGCACATCGGTTCACCATTTTATCCAAGCAAGGCCACCAAAAATTAGCAGTGATGAGTCTGTTCATGGAAGACTTCCCTTAATGTCTCTCATGCGCCACTTTCAAAATCTCCTCCTGCATGGCACCCAGAGGAACACATGTTCCCCATTTGAAAATTAAATCCCCTTCCATCTCCAAATCCTCAGACACTTTAAAATAAGATCTTACCTCAGGAATCACATATTTCTTCTTGGGCCACCCATCCATCAAATATTTCTTCACCAGTTGCCACACTGCATCCTCAGTCTGATAGAGACTTCTAGTTGTAGATTCCTTATCTTAGAATTTTCCCCAGACGTCTGTCTGGATCCGGAGGTTTTTCTCGAGCAGTACTCCCGCATGCCGCCAAGTGGTGTCGGTCATAGGTGTTGTAGTCGCCAGATGTGTGTGTCATATATAGGTGCCACCCTGGCACACTGGCATCAGTTCTTTTCTTTCTGTGCCAGCGTAGGCGCAGATTCAGAGAAGAGCTACCCTTACAGTCACTTTTTGACTGGACTTTCAACTTTTGTTGAAGCTTTTTGACTTCTTGGTGCGTCGGGTATGTCGTCATAGAAGACTGCTTCAAGCCATGTGACTCCTGTCACCGGATGATGTCCGTGACACATCCACACCTTGTGTCTGTGGTGTTTGGAGCGTGACCACGACCCAAAATCATGTTCCAAGTGCTGGGCCCATGAACCTGGATGCTTTCAGGGAGTGGTTCCTAAACCTACTCGCAGCCTGGCACCCGGCTCCACGTCGCTTCCGTTCTAGGTCGAGAGAAATGTCCCGAGGCTGCTTGCTGACTCCCCACCACTCGTAGTCATCCCATTCAAAATCAAAATCTTCGGGACACTTGGGTAAGCATAAGAAGAAGTTGAAGAAGCCAAGCGTTCTTCGACTTCACCCCGTCGGTTGTTTGACACAACGCAGGATACGTAGCCTCGACGCTCTAGGCTTCAGTCCTCAGAGCCTACTACTGAGTCGGCTCTGGGCCTCCCTGAGTTTCTGGAATCCGGAGCCACTCCTGCCCAACTGAAGGAGGTTTACAAAGCCATGCACCTCATCTTTGGGCAGTCTGACCCTGTCGGAGCACCTTCAGGTCCCGCGGGATCGGCAGGGGGCCCCATCAGGTTCTGCGCCTGCAGCTTCGGCCCTGCCTTCAGATAGCACCCAGGGATCCACTTCTGGATCAGAACCGGCATCAGTCATACCATGCGACCTTCCCGGACAAGGGTTGTGAAGTCGACGGTCCCAACGCCACCCGGGCCCATGGTTGGCATCAATCCCAGACTTATTGCTGACTCCAACATGGAGCTGGACCAGTGTCGCTTGATGCTGATTCCAACTTTGGTAGGGACTTTGCTCCCTAGATCGGATCCCGACCCTTATTTTTATGGGTACAGGTATGGTGAGAGCATGGAGGGGTTGCTTGACCAGCTCGAGGACACTATGGTCTGGGCTGAAGAGCTGGTTGAAGCCAGGGGTCTGGACACCTTACCAGATGCTAGCATGCCTTCTCCCTCTACCGTGGCTATGGAGGAGGAAGCATCTTATTCCAAGGTGGTGCGGAGAGCGGTTGATGTCCTAGGCTTTGAGCTGCCTTTGGTGGCTGTCAGGACTAACCTCCTGACTGAGGTACTTCAGCCTGGGGCTTCCACATCTGAACCCCTTTTGCCCTTCAGTGAAGCCCTGACTGATGTCCTGCTGGGGACCTGGTCCAAACCGAGCACAGGGGCTCCTGTAAACAGGACAATAGCCCGCTGCCATAGTCCTGTGTCTAATGACCCAGCTTTCCTGACCCAACACCCTACCTCTGAGAGCTTAGTTATCTAAGCCTTAAAATCCCATGGCACGTTCCCTTCTGCACCCCGGTATAGAGAATCCAAGAGGCTGGATCACCTTGGGAAGAAGATGCTTTTCTCCCCTTGTCTGGCATTGCTGTCTGTGAACACCGCATGCCTTTTGGACTGCTATACCTATACTTTATGGGCTACAGTTGCGCAAGTGCTGCCACAAGTCCCAGAGGAGACATAGGCCATTCTCTCCCAAGCTGTTCCTGGTGGGAGAGACGCAGCTAAGCTCACAATCCGTTGTGGGCTGGATATGACCAACTGTATGGGTAGATTGGTTGCTGCGACAATGGCCTTGAGGCGCCACACCTGGTTGAAGCTGTCTGGCTTTTCAGGGGTTGTCCAATCCATCCTTATGGACACTCCTTTTGATGGCACCCGTTTCTGCGGAGACAAAGCAGACTGGACACTCCTGCGCTTTAAGGAGTCTCGGGCTACGGCCTGGTCCCTAGGTCTTGCAGCTGCCCCTCGTCCACCTCAGACTGCTATTCGCCCCTTTTGTGACTACAGAAGGGGTGCCCAGACATATCTGTTTCCCTCCAGCCACCTGCCCTGCCCTGCCCTGCCTCTGTATGGATGGGGATATGGGATCCAGCATCCGTGTGGATCAGGGAGCCAGCGGTCTAGCCAGTTCACCCTTCCCTCCGTTGCTGCCTCCAAACCTTCCTAGTCTGACACACTCCCATTAGGGACTAGTCGGAGGCAGGGTTTGTCATCACTGGCCCCGCTTGCAGACCGGAGGGGCCACTCTGTTCCTTTCAAAACTTCCCCTTTGCCCATGCCACCATCCTGCGATCACATGATGGAGGATCACCTGGCACTTCTCCATGAGGAAGTTTCAGCCTCTTGGTCAAGGGAACCATAGATAGTGTCCCTGTGCCAGAAGTAGGTTGTGGTTATTAATCCCGTAACTTTCTGGTACCCAAAAAGGACAAATGCCTTTGCCCTACTCTAGAACTCCATTCCCTCAATCTCTTCCTCAGAAAGGAGAAGTTCAAAATGTTCACCCTGGCTCGGGTATTATCCGCCTTGGATGGCAGGGCTGGACTTGCAGGGCACTCATTTTCACATTCCCATCCTGCCAGCCCACAGATGTTACTTGCAGTTAACAGTGGGCCACAAGCACTTTCAGTTCACCATGCTCCACCAAGGTGATGGCGGTTGTAGCAGCTCATCTGTGCAGGTCAAGGGTTTTAGTCTTCTCCTACATCGAAGACTGGCTGTTAAAGGTGGGTTTGCCCCAGTCTCTGATCTCCCATCTCCAGATTATGGCAGACCTCCTGCAGTCACTGGGGTTCACTATAAACGTGCTGAAATCACACCTAACTCCTTCTCAGATGCTCCCTTTCAAAGGAGCTGTTCCGGACACAGTGCAGTTTTGGGCCTATCCTCCCGAGCGGTGAGTCCAGGATATTCAGGCTATGATACCAATGTTTCAGCCTCTATCCTGGATGCGGTGAGAATGACTCTGAGGCTGTTGGGGCTCATGGTCTCCTGCATCCTGCTAGTGTCTCATGCTAGATGGCATATGCAGGCTCTGCAGTAGGACATGAAGTTCCAGTCAGCGCAGCATCAGGGGAATCTATCTGAAATTGTCCAAATCACAGAGGGAACTGCGCAAGACCTGCAGTGGTGGTTAACAAACCGCGATTGGGTCAGAGAGAGATCCCTCTCCCTTCCCCAACCAGATCTGACAGCAGTGACAGATGCATCACTCCTGGGAGGAGGTGGCCACATGGGAGAGGTGGAGCTGAGTCTTCTGGTTTCCGGCAGAGACCGAGCTCCACATATGGTGTAGAAGGTCATGAAAAGAAACTGATGTCAGCGGACCTGGGGGGGGGGGGGCGCCTATAAATGACCTGCGGTGTCACAGTTGGCAACCACGACACCTTTGACGAACGTGGAGTCAACCGACACCACCTGACGGCACGCAGGGATGCTTGAGAAAAATCTCCAGATCCAGACTGACACCTGGGGGAAATGTTAAGGTAAGGAATCTGCAACTAGGATATGTCTCTACCAGATGATTTGTTACAGAAGGTGACTTGTTCTTCATCTCCCTCTTCCAATTCTCCTCTGACATACCCATGAATTCGGCACTCTCAAAAGTCTTTAACTGTTGCACACATCTCAATTTCATTGTGCACCTCAATGCTTCTGTCATCCGGGCATGGCAATCTGGACAGACAGTCTGCTGTTACATTATACGTCACTGGCACATACTCAACACTAATGTTGCACTCCTGTAACCTTAACGTGAGTCTAGCTATATGTGCAGTGTCATTCCATTCACCTCCCGGTGACAAAATTCCCACCAACAGCTTATGTTTAGTCCTCAGGGTGAATCTGCTTCCCCACACATATTTGCGGAAGTGTTCAGTGGCCCATGCACATGCCAACAGATCTTTTTCAATTACTGCTTACCTTCTCTGTGTTTCACTCAGCTTCCTGGATGCAAATGCCACGCACCATTCATTTTTCCAAATGTTTTACACTATACTCCAACAACACCATACTAGCTGGCATCTACAGTAATAAAGTACATTTTGTTTAAACAAAGTGGTTTGAGAGTAGGCCCTTGTGCAATTTCCTTTTTGATTTGTTGAACGCTGTTTGTTGTTTCTCAGACCATACAAAGTCAGTTTTGTTCCTTGTTAATTCTCTTAGAGGTTCCATCTTGGAGGCAAAATCTTGTATGAACTTGCTGTAGTACTCACATAGACCTCTGAATGATGTCGCAAAAAATCTTACATTTCTCTCCCTTAAGTATCATGACACTTAAGTGTTTACACACTTCTACAACATGTTCCATGTGTTCCTTCTGATTCCTGGAAAATATAAGGATGTCATCCTGGAAGCATTTCACAAGTTGGTACAAGGATTTGAAATGTGAAACATCGCCCTCTGAAACGTGGATGCTGCTAAGGCTAACCCAAAGGGCATCCTTATGAACTGGAATAAACCTTAAAGTATAAGGAAACATGTAAAATTCCTAGGTTCCTAAGTTAACCCAATTTGGTGGTATGCTGAACCTAATCTAATGTAGAGAACATGTTGGCTTCCTCCAGCATACACACCACTTCATTGTTAGGAAGTGAATGACAATCCACCACCAAATTGACATTTAGGGCTCCCAAGTCGACACATATTCTAAGACTTTTATCAGCCATGCGGGCCAAATTAATGGGGGAAACCCACTCTGATGACTCCACTTCCTCTATTATACCATTGTTAACAAACCCTCCAACCTATCTTTCAACTCCTCTCTCATATTCACTGGTACTCCAAGGAGCTTCTGCTTCACAGGAATGGCACTCTCCTTTACCTTGATTTTATGACTGAATCCTCTCAATTTTCCCAATTTCTCAGTAAACACCCTGGGGAACAGGTGGCTCACCCCATCCTTACCCATGCCATCAGAAACTGTCAAGACGGGTTCCTTACTTCTCAGATCAAGAATAATTAACAATTCCATTGGTCTCTCCAACCCAACACACTGACACCCTTAGCAGCCACATATAACTTTATCTCAGCAACCCAGCCCTTGAATTCCATTTCCACCTCTTTGTACCCCACAGTGTCTATTCTAGAACCATCAAAATGTTCTGCAATAATGTCTGATTCGTTCAGGGTTTGCAAACACACTCCATTTCCAAACCGTTGCACACAATAATCTTTGGTCGTAATAGTCCATGGCGAACCAGAATCCTCCACCAATTCCAGCTCTTTGTTCAATAACCAAGCACCACACTTGGGTGGTTCCATAGCATCTTCCTTTTTGACACATCCTTCAAAATCCTTAATGGATTGTACTATTCCCATGTTACCTCTATCTTCACCATTGTGGTGAAGCTCCTCATTCACACATGACACCTTCCTCTTGACAGTGGCATTATTACTCCCTTTCATGAAATCACTAATCACTTGTGCAAAATGTCTAATATGCCCACATGTGTTGCATGCCTTACCCACTGCTGGGCAATGTGATGATGATGATGCAATATGGTTATTACTCTCACACCTGAAACAATGAATATTCTTTTCATTTCTCTTGTATGACTGACCAACCTGTAAAGATCATGCTTTCCACCTTCTTTCTTTTTCAGTAGCTTTATTCCAAGTTAAATGTAACAAGACATCTTCAGCACAGCTCAGCGTTTTCACCCAGCCTCCTCACAGCTCCTACATTCCGTATCATCTCAGTACCTACATCATCACATTCTATTCCTCACTGAACACATCTATACAAGATATCTACACACACCTCCCCCTTATACTACCTCAATGAACAAAACAAAAACAAGCAATTATTTCTTTTTCTTTTTTTCCTGAGCAACAATATTAAGTTCCAGTAATGTCACACAACACTATGAGCTTAACGATTAACTTTACACACATTTCCCATACTCCATGATGAGCCTTTCTCCAGGATTACCACATTTCTTTTTACTTCTTTCACTAACTGGGGAGCAGAATATTTGCTATCCCCCTTTAATATAGTTCCACCTTTCCTTGTCACCACCCAATCACCTTTGTTTAACTGACTGTATTTCACTCCCATCCTCTTAATGTAATGTTGTATGTTCTTCCTTTGCTTCTCCTCAACTCTTCCTCTTACTATTTTTCTATCCACTGTTACTTTTTCCTTTGGCTTCAACCACACTGGACACTCTTTCACCTCGGGTTCCCTTCCTTTTAATGATACAAATTGTGACACTCCTGTTACCGAATGTGGAGTTGTGCGATATGTCCACATCATTTTATTCAACTCCCTTGTCCAAGGAAGATGATTGGCCAACAGTAACTGAATACTCTCCATGACTATACGATTTATTCTTCCTACCATTCCATTGGCCTGTGGACGGAACAGAGCAACCCTTTCATGAATGATTCCCATCTTCCGTAAATAATCAGTCATTTCTAATTACACAAATTGTACACCATTATCTGATACAATTGTTTTAGGAATCCCTTCGTCCATGAATGTTTTCTCAAAAAACTCTATAACCTTTGAGGTATTTACTTGATCGACTATCTTGATAACGAAACATTTAGGGGGTTATTACAACTTTGGAGGAGGTGTTAATCCATCCCAAAAGTGACGGTAAAGTGACGGATATACCACCAGCCGTATTACGAGTCCATTATATCCTATGGAACTCGTAATACGGCTGGTGGTATATCCGTCACTTTACCGTCACTTTTGGGACGGATTAACACCTCCTCCAAAGTTGTAATAACCCCCTTAGTGTGATAATCCACTAACAGAATTATATACTTGCTCCTGGCACCCAGCCTGGAGACTGGACCAATAAAATCTACAGCCAACTTCTCCCAGGGTCCACCAGGAAACTCCACAGGTGCTAATGGGGTTTGCCTTAGAACTTTAGTTTTATTGCTATTAGCACACTCAACACAAGTCTTCACCGTTTCCTCCACTTGCTTATCCATTCCTGGCCACCAAAATGACTGTCTTACCTTCCTCTTCATCATTCCTCGTCCTAAATGCCCCTGATGCGGGATGACAATAATGTGTCTTCGCACACCTGGTGGAACAATTTGATTTCTTCTAAACAATCTTCCGTTCTGTATGCTTAACCGACACTCACCTTAAAATAGCCAGACACATCACTACCATGTTCATCCTCACCCCTCCATCCATTCACCACTCTATCCTCCACTGTTCTTAAAATAGAGTCATTAGCTTTCGCGCTCTCCACTCACTTTCACTCACTGCTAGCTCTCCTAAAACTGTTTCTATGATGTCTTCAATCTCTTCTCCTATGACCTCATCCACAATTATCGGCATCCTTGAGAGATAATCTGCTACTACATTTCTGTTCCCTTTCACAAACTCAACATCAAAGTTATAATCCATTACAGATAACAACCACCTTGAAATACGTGGAGTTACATTGCCTTCTAATACTCAACCATCTTTAAAGATGTATGTCAATGGCTTATGATCTGTTCTTAATTTGAAAGGTATTCCCCACAGGTAAAATCTAAAGAGATTGATTCCCCAGCAACAAGCCAAGGCTTCTCTCTCTATGACAGAATACGAGATTTCTGCACCCTGCAACCTCCTGGAGGCAAACCCTACTACATATTCCTCTCCTTCCTTAACCTGCGTTAATATTGCTCCAATCCCCACATTACGTGCATCAGTAGTTATGTAGGTTTTAGCAGTCACATCAAACACCCCCAAAGTGGGGCTTCTAAGATACATTTCTTTATTTCTTTGAAAGCATATCTGCACTCCTCATTCCAATCATACATCACACCTTTTTTCATAGGCTTCCTCAAGGGTTCCACTATTTCAGTAAAGTTCTTTATGAACTTTGCACTATATTCTGCAAGTCCTAAGAAGGATCTCAACTCATCCCTGCAGCCAGGTTCAGGTGCACGTTCAATTGCAGCCACAATACTTTTCATAGGTTTAATACCACTACTGCTTATAGTGTGCCCTAAGTATGTTACTTCAGGTTTCCGAATCTGACACTTTTCTTCCTTGATCGTTAAACCTTTTCTCTCCAGCCTACACATAACTTCTTTGAACAAAAGATCATGTTCAGACTCATCACTTCCTACAATTAATATATCGTCCTGGAAGCACAACACTTTAACCATGTCCCCAAAAATCTCCCCCATTATCCTCTGGAATACTGCAGAAGCAGATGCCAGACCAAATGGTATCCTTTTGTAACGGAAAGCCCCCAAAGGCGTTACGAAGGATGTCAAGTGTCTGGAATCTTCATGCAGATTAACCTGGTGATAGACAGATGACATGTCTAGAACACTAAACATACATCCCTTCCCTTTCACAGACAACATCTCTGAAATGTTCGGCAAAGGTTGTCTGTCAACCCATATGTTTTTGTTTAGGTCTCTGAAATCAATGCATAAACAAATCTTTCCATCATCCTTTGGTGCCACTACAACAAGCCATTCTGAAAACTCGATGGGTTTGATGATGTCCTCTCCGAATAGCTTATCTATTTCCAGCCTGAAGGGCTCTCTCATCAAGTTTGGAACATTCCGTACTCTATGAACCACAGGCTTCGCATTTTTCTTTAACACTATCTTGTGAGAAAAACCCTTCAGAAGACCTAATTTTTGTGAAAAAACTTTTTGATATTTCTCAATCATAGATTGCTTCAGCTTTACACCCACTTCCTCAATCCTTTTTCCTTCTGTAATCATTACTGGTTCTTTGGCATTGGGATCCAAAATTATGCCCAAGTCTCTTTGATGTCGCCAACCCAATAGATTTGTTCCATAGTCTGTGATGTATACCTTCCCTTTAACAGCTCTACCTTTAAAGAAGATAGTCATCCATCACATTCCAGTCATCTCAATCCTTATTCCAGCATAGCCTACAGCTTTTATATGAGGCTCCAACAAGTTCTCATTCCTTGAATTTATCCACTTTGCTTCATATGCTTTCTTCGAAGCTAGCGTGAACAAGCTTCCTGAATCCACCAGTAAGTTGATTGGCACCTTGTCCAGTAATATTTGAGCATGTGGTTTCTCCGATGAATCAGTGCTCTCCATTTTAACTTGCCCGTCCGACGGTTCTGTGTGTGAGGTTTCACTCCCAGCATCATAATTATTAAGCTCTTCATTCACAGTTAATATTATTTCCTCAATACTTTCACACACATCCTGGATTTCCTGAACTGTTGTACTACCACCAACATTCAACTTTAACTTACAAACTTTAGCAAAGTGTCCTCTCTTGCCACAACTGCGACAAATCGCATTTCTGGCTGCACACATTTTACGAAAAGCAATGTGTCCAGGAGCACCACACCGATAACACTTTGGGGGTGATTCAGACTATGGCGGACGGCGGAGGCCGTCCGCCATAGTACCGCCGCCAAATGACCGCACCGCGGTCAAAAGACCGCAGCGGCCATTCAGACATTTCCTCTGGGCCGGCGGGCGCTCTCCAAAAGAGCGCCCGCCGGCCCAGAGGAAATGCCCCTGCAACGAGGACGCCGGCTCAGAATTGAGCCGGCGTAGTTGCAGGGGTGCGACGGGTGCAGTTGCACCCGTCGCGTATTTCAGTGTCTGCAAGGCAGACACTGAAATACTTAGCGGGGCCCTCTTACGGGGGCCCCTGCCGTGCCCATGCCATTGGCATGGGCACGGCAGGGGCCCCCAGGGGCCCCGCGGCACCCCCTACCGCCATCTTGTTCATGGCGGGTTTCCCGCCATGAACAGGATGGCGGTAGGGGCTGTCAGAATCCTCATGGCGGCGGAGCGCGCTCCGCCGCCATGAAGGATTCCCCCGAGCAGCGGTAAGTCGGCGGGAGCCCGCCGACTTGCCGCTTCTGACCGCGGCTGAACCGCCGCGGTCAGAATGCTCGTGGGAGCACCGCCAGCCTGTTGGCGGTGCTCCCGTGGTCGGTGGCCCTGGCGGCCACCGGCCGCCAGGGTCAGAATGACCCCCTTTATCTCTCTGCCGCCAAACTTTTTCTGTTTTCTTCCTTCTATTTCCTCGCAATTTCTCTTAATTTTGCTTCTTTCTGTATTAAATGGCAAGTCAGTTTTAAGCTGTAACTTCACTAATAATGCTTTGTTTGTCTGCTTTATTAGGTTCACCCATTTCCTGCAGCCAAATTGCTGCATGTTCCATTCTTTTGTCAATTTGTATCGCTTCTTCCAAATTGGAATCCTTCATTAATAATTTCTCCCTTATTCTTTTGTCAAACGTGCATCTCACAATCTGATCTCTTATCAAAGAGTCAGTTAATTGTTCAAAACAGCAGGACAATGCAAGTCCTCTTAGCACTGCTACAAGGACGCTATACCTTCATCTGCTCTTTGCACTCTCAAAAAGAATTAGTGACGTTCCATAACAAGATTAGTCTTAGGTGTAAATTGTATGTCCAGCATTTGCATGGACATATCAAATACATTTGTTGGTTGTCCATCTCCCATACCCAAAGAAACTTCAAGTAGATCCTCGTATATTCTTCTTCCTTCGATGCCTAAGTGGTGTAGAAGAATTGCTTGCCGCCTCAGGGGGCCATAACGGTCACCCCGATTGCTAATATGTTAGTTATAAACATTTTTTTCCACTGTTTCCATGGAATAGGTGGTTCTAAGAAAGGTGGTGGCAAGGACATGTTTTGATCTTCCCATTATGTTTATTGAGGTGGACAGTTCAGATTTGTATTTCTTATTATTATTCCTTGTTACTATTAGAATGTAGAATAATTCAATTTTTATAGATTTATTTTATTGCATGTCTTGCTTAGTACAGTTTATCACTGGTATTCCATCTGCAACTATTCTGATCATTGCACACATTTATGGTGTCCTTCCTCTGTTTCTCTGTCTTCTTTTTTTCCCCAAAAATTAGTGTTGTCTTTCCTTTATTTCTTTACAGGAAATGGAGGTTGTTGATGGAATGGATCGATAACAAAAATTCTTGTATATTTGTAGATTTGCTTGTTTATAATTCTTTTTGTTCTCCTTGTGTTCCCGTTTATAAACTGTGTCAGCTAATAGCCGTCAGTGCTAGTAAGAAACGAAATTACTGCAGCACCCGCGTTATGCCTCGGGCCTTGGTTTTTGCCTCGGGCGCTCGCGTGAATAAGCTGTTCGCCGTTTGCAGCGCACGCGTTATGCCTCGGGCGTTTTGACACGCTTTGTTTATTTTCAATACTTGCTCATAAAATTGAAACCGAAATACTCGCTACTCTATGTGAGTTATATTCTTTGTGGCACGGATAATTAACTTGAGCTGTCCTGCCAAGTCGATTGATAGTTTCAGTCTATGAGCTGATTTAAAGATAAACAGTAACATTAACTGGGACGGCAACGCGCTTGTTGAAAGTAGCATCATTTCAGTTAATAGAACTTAAATACCACTAAAGGCTTTAAGAAATGTCTTTACACTTCACAGTTTCACTGGTTACCATTAAAGTAAAGCGAAGTAATGCAAAATGAAGTGCTCGATCGTTACAATTGTTCCAACGAGTTTACAATGCACGCGCACATATAATGTTCATCCAATCATTTGAAGCATTTCTTTTAAACCTTGTGTAGAATGAATATAGATTTATCGTTAGATTATTCTTCCTAGAGATTTGGTTACCTTCACAGAGTTTCTTGTTTAGAGTACCCAATTAACGCAGTAGCTGTCATTTCATTCCAGGAGTAAAGACGTTTAATACCAATCCGTCTCCTGCATGGAAAATCCTCGTCACCAATGTAAAGATCACGCTTTCCACCTTCTTGTCTTTTTGTTTCGCTCTATTCCAACCCTACTTGAATTACCAGCACTCACACTGCACACATCCTCAGAACTCTTGCAGTCTTTACTCAAAGACTCCATCCATCTCTCAAACTGTTCCAAGGCTTTAGCAGTACTGATAACATCCTGCAGGTGTGGATCACTTATTACTCACAACTGTTCCTGAACGTTTTAGCTCTTGACATGTACAATAATCTGGTCTCTAATCAGTTTGTCAGTAATGGGTCCGAAGTTACAGTTCAGGAAAAGAGCTCGTAATTCTGTGAGGAACTCGTCAAAGGATTCACCTTCTACTTGTGCACAAGTGTAGAACTTGAACCTGTTGAGCGCAGCTTCAGTTGTGGGCATAAAACAATGCTCCGTCCTCAGCATAGCTTCTTCATGAACATTCTAAGCACCTTGGCCTTCTATTTGTGGTAATGTTCTGAAGACAACCTGGCCCTCTGAACCTAAACAGTGTAAAAGTATGTTTTCTTTCTCTCTGGTGCCATCCTTTCTCCATCCATGGCCTTGAGATAGGTTATGAACTCCTCCTTCCATCTCACCCACAGAATAGATGGTTCTTCCTTACTTTTAAAAAATTTGGACAGAGTATCAAACTGCATATTGCAACTAATGCAGAGAATGAATCCGTAATCCAAAACAGTTCTTTACAGATTTTTCCACAGAATAGATATAATTTTATGAAATCAAGTTAGCAAAATTCTGTGGACAGCGACATGGTGAAATGTTCCACAAGTTGTGCGGTATCTAAAACTAGCCAAATTTTGTACACTTCAAAATGACCGCTACCGATTCCATATGAAACTGCTGCCATGAAATGGTGGTGTCAAGGTTGTTTACACCAAAGCACTTAATTCTCAGTGCGTGTCTCCAGTATAGATAAGTCAGAATGCGGATGAGGAGCAGAAGCATGTATGAATGTGTGACAATGCATGCTAGAGATGCTATGAGATCCCAATGCTTCTGTGATCAATATGGCAATGTCATTGAAACACAGTATAGCACATCAGCATTAGGGTGCATGCATTTTCATAGCAATGCGGAGCTGCGCACTTAGCTGTGCACAGTACAGTTACCTTGAGCTTAGTTCCTCCCGCTCAGTTCCTCATGCTCTCCTGGCTGTTGGAAAATACCAAAAACTTCCAAAAATTGTAGCCACACCATACAGATTCACAAATCTTTGTGGGAAGCACGGCAAGAATCTTATTGCAAAATCCCATATGATGAACACACAGATAAGTGAAGTTGTAGAACTTTTCTTTGGGTCCAGTGAAGATGGTATCACTCCTGTGCTGCATGAAGTGTAGCAGATGAGTCTTCATAACTCATCGCCATTGTTAAATTTCAACACTGATTTTATATAAAAGCTTCTTTATTGGTAGCAGCACAGTACCAGGACAACAAGGCTGCACACAACTAATAACTAAGATTTGCTCAGGTGCCCTGCTGAAATGGCTCATTTGCACAGTAATGGGTTGATTTACTTCATTTGGAGTAATGGGTCTGAAACACCATTGTGTTGAAACACATACTTTGATTGTTTTATGTACATTTTCAGCCAATGATTATCTTTTCTTCTGTATGTTGTGTTGCTGCCTTGATCTTTCTGCAAAAACAGATGATCGACCGGGAGTGAATGTTTGATTGGTTCTCCATCCATCCATCATTTGTGTTTGTTTGCTTTTGCCGCCCTAAATGCACCGGGTATGCCCAGACATGGATCCCGGGCTCCCTGTGCCACTGGATTCAAGCTAGCCTGACTGATGAAGGGTGATACCCTGAAACTGGTCCCATGATGCTTGTTTCTGGTCCAGGGATGACCTGGCCTGGCAGTTCGGGCTGGACTGTTCCCATGAGGAACAGGGTCAAGACTGATTTACATATGGCTGGGTCCAAACTGGGGTGGCATGGTAAGCAAAATAATGGATGGATTAAACCCAGATCTGTGACTTGGGGGTGAATGTTTGTTTGGTTCTGCATTCTGTCTATCAATTGTTTTGTTTGCTTTATTCTTTCTGAGTAGTAATCCGGGACTGAGATGTCTTTAGGTTTGAGTTTCAGAGTCTTGGAAACTTCACTTGAATCTTATTTACTAATTTGTGACTAAAGTCTTTGGTTTTAATTACCTTTCCCTCACTAGTCATTTCAAACTTCCTTTTATTCATTCTTCATTTTTTGATGACACTCATTCGAGAACTCTTAAGTATTTCACTCCCAACGTGAATGTATGATCGTGAAAATTAAGCAGGTTTAGCAAATGTTCCATCAGTTGTAAAGATGGTTTCGTCGTTCTTTAATATTGTAAATAGATGCAAACTATAAACTCCAGACATCCACATCATATAAATCAAAACATGCTCCTTTTGGCTTTTAGGATTTGGACAGTTCGGCTGTAAACTAACATATTGACAGCTTGCCCATCTTCCCCTCAAATAATCCCAGTACTTGCTTTCTTGAGGCTATCAATAGCATCTGTGTTGTGCATGAAAGTTCACTTCAAAAATATAATCTGATTATGATGCTATGGTTACACAGCAGTAACAATGGCGACTGTTCAGGGAAACTGTGTCAACTGAGGTGAACAAAATTCCTTATTTGTTTAAGAGTTAATTTGTGCTGTGGTGGAGTCAAACCACTTTAAAATTACATTGTTTATGGTTTCGTGCAGTACGCTGCCTGCAGTTTGTCAGATTTCTTGGATAGTCCACTGTTAGTTCTCACCTGCAATAGTGCATGTACCTGGGCATATGCTTTTGCTTGCGAAAGATATATTTTTCTATATCATGTCAGGAGCCTGCCCACTGCTTAAAATTCTTTGGCTTTATTGTCACACTTATTTATTGCCTTGTAATTAGCCAGCACACACCATTTATTCTTCTTTTAATTGTGGAGCATGGACCAAGAACTGATTGCTTCATCTTCATTAGTATCATTCTCTGCTCACTCTTTGATTGGGTTACTATTTTTCTGTATTCTGCCTATCTTGTTGCTTCTTCTTTTATCTTTCTTCCATTGCGTTGCTCCGTCCCTTCCATCCCCTTTTCCGTGTTGTTTTTTCCCTCCCATTCCTATGACACTTCACTGTTTGTCTTGCTTCTTCCCTCCATACCCACCCTCCCATTGTCTGTGTTGCCTCTTCCCTCCTGCCCCCAGACTCCTGTTGTCCGTGTTGCTTCTTCCCTCCCACCTCCACCCTCCAGTTGTCCTTTTTGCTTATTCCCTCCCACACCTTACTCTTCCTTTGTCTCCATTGGCCCCCACTTCTCCTGCCAAAACCAAAAAAAAAGGCTGTGACTTGGCAAGCGTGTGACACTCCTTAACGCTTTTTCTCCTCTGTCCTGTTGTCCTTCCCCCTACTACACTCCCTTCCATTGTCAATGCTGCCCACTTCCCAGAGGCCTTAAGAAAAAAAGTGTGCGTATTCATCCAGCTGTCTCCCCTGTATACTTCACTACATTCTGTGCTCTCAAGCACAGTCGGCGTCTGTGCGTGCTCCACGCATCATATTATTGTCCAGCCCTGTGCCTGTATTACTCTCTCTCTCCCGTAATTGTTTTTTTTTTATTTACAAATCCCACCATTATCCTGGTGCTTCTTGGTGATAGGTGTGTGCGTCAGCTATCTAAATCTAACCCTCAAAACATATTTACGATTTTGTCCAAGGATGAGTTCCCTTCAGCACCTCTCCACCTGTAAGAATGAGATGAGAACTATTTACTAGTGTGTACACGCGATTGAATGAGTGAATTACAAAAATCAAGGCTTTTTAATGTACAAGATTAAGATTATATTCATTGGTCATGTATTTGTGACGTTTAATGACCGTAACATTCTATCAGTTGGTAATGATTTTTTATTGAATTATGTAGAGAGAGTTGGAGATTGTTGTTAGAATGGAGTAAGATTGTAGATTCTTATCACACTTTTAATGTTGTTTAATTGCTTGAAAGTTGTTTTGTGTGTGTGTTGGCTACTTATCCCCATATGTCCTTGAGAAACAAAATACAGTTTGATTCTTGTACATTAAAAAGTCTCTATTTTAGTAATTCCCTGTTTGCCTGTTTGAGTTTGTTTTGTCTATAAAACATTGTTTATTGGTGTTAAAGGAAGACTAGAGCAATATTAATTACACTTTCTAAGCATCTTTGTTTGTATGAGCGAGCAGTCAGTCTGGACCTTTATGTGACAAGTCTCTAAATGTCTTGCAGTCCTAGTTGTCAATGGACACAGCTGGCCTAAGTCATGATGCTCACTGTTGCTGGAGTCCCTACTCCCTCTTCGTGGAGGTGCTCTGCTGTACTCTTTCAGACAGCTGGCAGCTGCTTGTTCCTTACTCTTACACTGCCTTTAGGGTTGGGCATGTCAACCTTAGCAGTCCAGGAAGCAGGTAAAAAGAACTGGCGCACATTCTCACCACACAATCCTATGCCTCGGAAAATAATTGCTACGTGCCGCCACAGCCAAGAGTCCATTGTGCAGTGAGTGAGAGGAGGCTAAGGCATGCCTGCAGACAGAACAAAAATGAGTAGAACCTCTTCAAAAAAAAAGGAGGACTCTGGGGACATAACAGATAAGAGAGTAATGCATGAGGTACAGCAAGAGATATGTTGAGCACATAATCTCCCTTCCCTGCTATTGTGTACTGTCCCGCCCTAGCAGAACATTAGTGATTGCTGTATTGTTTAATAAAAATACTCCAAAGGTCTTTATACACCCACGCAGAGCCCAGACTTGAATCCCCAGAGGGGGTACTTGCTACTTGCAAGCTCAATGACGAGACTTGGTAATTGAGAGGTCTGCTATTTGCAGCGCCAGTCCTGTGAAGCTGCAACACAGGAAACAAGCACCATGTTAGAAAAGTAGTTCCTTCATTTTCGGTGATGAAGGCTCCTATTTCACAGGCACTTATTAGAACTTTGTAGTGAATATGCAGCTGGGAAAGTTAATATAGTTGTGGATTTTTAAACTCCGAAAGGGGCCTCGTCCTCGATGGTTCGTGTATATGGTATGCAAATATGTGTTCATTTTTTGATGTTTTGTAAATGATAAAAAGTATTATTACACAATAAACTTTATGACTACAAAACTGTGCAAAACTCTTGGCTTTTATAGTTTTAAACGTTAAACTGTACTGTGTTGACCATAATCTGTTGGCAACTGATTGAAAAATCAATGCTTTGCCATCTTTTCACGGAGATGAAAGCTTTGTGTAGCACAATAGTAGCATAGCTGCCCACGTATCACGTGTTACACCTTCAGCCAGCCCTAACGTTTTAGACAACAGCCATCATACAAGGCGAAAGCATCAACTGTACCACCATCTCAACAGACCCCCATAGCTGACTGGAACATCTGACCTTCAAACTCAACAAGCCCAACACTCCCACAATAGGTGGCACCCTCCTCTATTGTCCCCCTAGACCCCTTCCTACTTCAGCCCATTCTCACCGACCTCATCACACCTCTGACACTAGTATCTGATGCCTTCATCTTTCTTGGTGACCGTAACTTCCACTAGAAGACCAAGTAGACATCAACTCCATCAACCTTATGGAAGACCTCAGGATCTCGGGCTTCACCCACTTGGCAGGTCACCTCTTCAACCCCATCTTCACCAACCTCCCTAACATCTTGGTGGACAACCCCATTCCTCTCACGTGGACCAACCACCACCTCATCCAGTTCGACATCAAGCTACCCAACCAGATAAAACCTGTCAAAACCTGAACCACCCAAAGACATTAGAACATAATTCCCTACAATAAATGGATGTCCGAATGGATGTCCAAACTCCTTGCTCACTAAACTGTTCAGCCTTCTAAGCTGATGGCAGCATCCCGAACTTGAACAAGCCACCTGTGCTGATTCTCTGAACCCTGTTCAGGCTAACTCTAGACAGGACCACACCTCAAGCTAGCTGATAGACCGAAGTCGTTCCGTCTTCAAAGCACCACTGTAAGCCACTAGAGCAGTGCTGGAAACACACCCATGACATTGCAGAAAGAGCCTCCTACAAATCAGTCATCCATATCTACCACCTGCGCCTCAAAGTCACCAAATGTCTGGCCCTATCCACCCGCATACATAACAGCTCGAACTCTGCAAAAGAGATCTTTGCTGTGGTCAGAGTTCAGTTTCCAACCTGACAGCTTCATGGCTATCGCCTTGTCTCAGGAGCTATGCACCAAACTTTCCATCCACTTCTTGGATAAATCAACTTAATCTCTAACCATATCCCTCGAATTTCGATCCCCCCTCTCCACAAAGACCAACACCAAGCCAGGATCCTCCCTTACCTGCTGGACAGAAGTCTGCAAATCTGAAATGGCCAACACCATGTGACAACAATTCTTCAGCTCCCCTAGGCTCCTGCCTGCACTACATTGGTAAGAGGATTTAACCCCAACTGCGCTGATCTCATCTCCATACTTAACCGATCTCTCTCCACCGCCACCCTCCAGGAATCCTAGAAACACACCACCATTCTACCCCTCCTCAAAAAAAGCCATTGGCCAAAACCCTAAAAAATGTCTAACTATAGTTTAATCGCCCTCCTACCCTAACCAGCCAAAGTACTGCAAAAACGAGTCAACTCACACAGCACCTGTCACCTCGGGTTTCAGAGCCAACTACAGCACCTAGATGGCCCTCAGGACTGCTATGATGACATATTCCTCATCAGGGACAATGGAGACACAGCAGCCCTCATCCTACTGGACCTCTCGGCAGCCTTTGACACGGTCTCTCACCCCATCTTCATCCAGAGACTCCACAAGACTTGAATCTGTGGCCCGCCCTTCAGTGGATTTGCACCTTCCTCAATGGTTGCTCTCAAATGGTCAGCCTGCCCGTATTTCAGCCAGACTCTATCTATCTGATCTGTGGCATACCCCACAGATCCTTCCTAACCCCCACACTGTTCAGTGTCTATATGGCCCCTCTTGCCACCATTGTCAGTTTCCATGGCTTCAGTATTGTCTCGTATGCAGATGACATTCAGCCGATCCTCTCGTTCTCAGAAGACATGCATCCTCACACAATCTAGCTTTGTCATATGCAAGTTCGCTGTAGCAGTCTGGATGAACAGGAGCTGCCAAAGCTGAATAGTGATAAAAACAAAGTGTACTGTTTAGCAAACACACATCTCTATGGCCTCTGCCTGGATGCCTGATGGACTAGGACTAGCACCCATCCCCACCAATGCCACCTGGAACCTGGACATCATAATCAACAGCCATATCTCTATGTCCAACCAAGCCAGCACCTTTGCAGTAACTTCATTTCACAACCTTCAGATGCTGAGCAAAATATTTAAACGGCTCCCTCGACATTCAGAGAACAGTGACCCAAGTCCTCATTGCCCTCACAGCCTAACTCAACAACTGCATCAGCTTCCACTTCCTGCCCAGGCACCTCTTTTCCAATGCCTTTCTTTTCGTCCACATCCCCTCTTCTTACACGCTTAAGCAGGAGGATGTGCTTTCTTTCATATTGTTCTTAAGACCTTTAACAAGCTCTCCCTTCACATCAGAGTAGCTAGCTCTATCCTCAAATTCAAAAACCTGGCTCTTCATCTAGGCTACTCTCAGACAGACACCTCAGCCTGCACCTTCCAAGGCACCCTTGATAGTTTCACAGGCGATAAGCGTGCCATTCAAGTCTTCATAACAGCACTTTGCATTATCTGATTTTTTAGCCCTTGTTTACAGTGTTAAAAGCAAAACTACAAGGCCCAGATGCAACATCTGTTTGTTAAGAAGTCATAGCAGGGTCAAGATGTCAGACAGCACAAAGAACCACTTGGTAGCTGTGTATGATCCGTCCAAACCAGCCAGACGTCTTATAAAGGCAAATTGACTAGGATGAGTCAATTTGTTTTAACTATCATTGTCCTATTTGTCAGGACTATATCATATACTTTACAGTCCTGTTAGCAGTGAAATTGATATGTAATTGGATGCAAGGTTGGTTCTTTTTTTAGGTATAGCTTGACAGCGCAGCTCTCACCTAGCTTACCTGATCAACAGAAAAAAGAGCATCTAGAAGCACTACCAAGAGAGTGACTTTGCCCACATGTTGATTACTGTGAGTATAGCCTTTGTTTAGCACAAGTTGCGTGTTTCCGCTGAAAAAGAGTGCCCACACACTATTTCTGTTACTAGTATTCTGTTGGTGATCCAGTTTCTTGTGGGGGATTCCATTTTGCCCGATTACATATGGACATCTGCCCAAATTGAGTCTACTTTCGAACCACGTCTGGTAGGCCATTCAGTAGGTTTTTCCATTTTCTCATTTTGTAGGTCCACATGTATTTCTTTCATTCTGCTTTTTATTGCATTACTATTTTTAGTGCATACTGCAGCTCCCCAGAACGTGCTACTTGGCTCCTCCTAGTTTGCAGCTAATTTTATTTGCAACATGCTGGATTGCCATTGCTTTTAAACCAGGCTGGCTCGTTGTAATGGTATTGTCCATAGTGTACCACTCTTTATCATTCCAAGATCACCAATACATTGCTTCTAGGGGTAGCAGCAGAGTTAGAATTTTGACATAACTGTGTACCATGTACAATATCATTGAAAATGGCCTCCTGCTGATATGTTGCATTTATTTTTTTGAATTTCAAGCTTACATTTTTGGGAGACATTTTATTTTTTTACTTTCAACCTTTCAATTTATCTTTAATTTGCTTGTTGAACTTTCGTGCTTGTTTTGTTTTGTATAGGTATGTGAATGAATGCATGAGTCCGTGGGTGGATTAAGGAATGCATGAGTCCAATGATGAGTGTCAGAGTGCATTCATGATAACGTGTTGAGTGCCTAAAGTCATCAATTAGTGAAGAGGCACTATCAATTATAAACCGGCCCTCGGAACATTTCCAATGCATATTGGGTTTAGGGATGATCACGAACATAGAATCAGCATACAATCAGCCAGCCCGTGGTAATCTTGCCGTCGGATTAATTGCAAAGATGTTGTGGCCAGAACCCAAATGCTTTAATGCTGCCCTGTGATATATTTGCTGCTCGTCTCCTCTCAATATGACAATGTCCCATCCTGTAGAAAGAACTCGAATTCTCACTGACTGCTTTCATACCCAAATTCCTACTTACAAGCATATTATACCTATTCCCTAGAGACCTGCCACGAGAAAGTGAAACATTGTCTACATAACCGATTTACTTGTATTTGAAACATTAGTTTCCTGTTCATGCAAAGGAGACGTTGCTTCGCAAATGTTTGTTAATGTAAAGCTAAAAACGGCATGTTAAATAGTCACACAGTAGACATTCCAAACCACCAGTGTTTGAACCTCATAGTTCCATTCTTCAGAAATAGGCAACTGGTAGTTTGATGAATCATATGACAGGGTCCAAGTCATCATCAACACTTTCATTTAGTCTGCAAGACCTCAGCAGTCAAAATGGCAAATTTAGGTCAATACACATTGGCTAGCAATCTACATTAGTAAAGCGGCCCTTTTTTCTGTTATACACTTTAAACATAATCAGAGATTTATAGCATTTACTAAGTTTATCAGCAAGAAGCAGTGCTTAATTTGCAACAGAACGAGTGCCGAGGCTAGAGCTCTACATAGAAGCCTGTGGTCTGTGCTATTAAATCCACGTTATGCCTTTTTAATAAACTACCAGATACTCCCTGCTCCTTTATCTCACTCTTGCAGGTTCCTGTTTTCTGGGTTTCCGTCTTTCTTTTCCTCCATCACTTGTCTATTGCAGAAAAGTAAGTGCTGGTTCCCAAAAATGAGTGCCTGTGGGCCCCACCAGCAACTACGGGCTCAAATTAAGAACTAGCCAGAAGAATTATGCTTGGGACATAGGGTATCAAGAACAAGATGTTTATACACGACCTTAAAGTCTGTCCGGGACTAAGAGGGCACGTTTATGCTATGGTCCAGCGAATGACTGATGCATGTGTAGATTAAAATCTCCCAAACGCTTACAGGTAGATCTAGTTGTAATACAGACTTCCTTTCCTGATCACTCTAAACCCAGGGCCATCGCCAGTGGGAGCTTACACAGGAATTTATAGTATTTCAGAAGCATTTACTTTCACATGCTCTATATATATTACTTTTTCCATTGTATATTCCAAAATTCCTAATTCCTAACTAGAATAATTAAAGCCCTATTCGGTGCTTGTATAGTCTCTGTGAATGAAACCCTTATACCCTAAACGCTGCCATATTTTTGAGAATCCCTTAATGAAGCACAGGTACTCTGGAGCAAAGCCAATTTTTTTGATGGGTCACCCAGGCACCCTGACCGGAGAGAGACTCATAACTGGAATCTCCCATTGATGACAAAAAGCTGGGTCGGTAAATAGAGAAATAGCATTAATCCTTTGATTCACGACTCTCTTCAGTTATGAAATTAGACCACCTTACTGCTCTATGTCAGGTAGATGAATGTCAAGTAGGTAGTGCAAAATTCAAGTATATTTTCTTTTGTTGCACAGATCCAAAGAAAGTCGACTGTTTTGCAAGAAAGAACACATTAATTTTTATTCCTCTGGGCCATGCTATTTTTGAATCCTAGAATTAAACATTTCCTAGCTGTCGTAATAGAAAGATTCAATTCTATTAAGGACATAGACAACACATAACTTAGGAGAGACCCAGAAAGTCGTATAGGACACAATGCATGAGTTACACTTGGCCGGGCTATTTTAGTAATTCCCTGTTTGCCTGTTTGAGTTTGTTTTGTCTATAAAACATTGTTTATTGGTGTTAAAGGAAGACTAGAGCAATATTAATTACACTTTCTAAGCATCTTTGTTTGTATGAGCGAGCAGTCAGTCTGGACCTTTATGTGACAAGTCTCTAAATGTCTTGCAGTCCTAGTTGTCAATGGACACAGCTGGCCTAAGTCATGATGCTCACTGTTGCTGGAGTCCCTACTCCCTCTTCGTGGAGGTGCTCTGCTGTACTCTTTCAGACAGCTGGCAGCTGCTTGTTCCTTACTCTTACACTGCCTTTAGGGTTGGGCATGTCAACCTTAGCAGTCCAGGAAGCAGGTAAAAAGAACTGGCGCACATTCTCACCACACAATCCTATGCCTCGGAAAATAATTGCTACGTGCCGCCACAGCCAAGAGTCCATTGTGCAGTGAGTGAGAGGAGGCTAAGGCATGCCTGCAGACAGAACAAAAATGAGTAGAACCTCTTCAAAAAAAAAGGAGGACTCTGGGGACATAACAGATAAGAGAGTAATGCATGAGGTACAGCAAGAGATATGTTGAGCACATAATCTCCCTTCCCTGCTATTGTGTACTGTCCCGCCCTAGCAGAACATTAGTGATTGCTGTATTGTTTAATAAAAATACTCCAAAGGTCTTTATACACCCACGCAGAGCCCAGACTTGAATCCCCAGAGGGGGTACTTGCTACTTGCAAGCTCAATGACGAGACTTGGTAATTGAGAGGTCTGCTATTTGCAGCGCCAGTCCTGTGAAGCTGCAACACAGGAAACAAGCACCATGTTAGAAAAGTAGTTCCTTCATTTTCGGTGATGAAGGCTCCTATTTCACAGGCACTTATTAGAACTTTGTAGTGAATATGCAGCTGGGAAAGTTAATATAGTTGTGGATTTTTAAACTCCGAAAGGGGCCTCGTCCTCGATGGTTCGTGTATATGGTATGCAAATATGTGTTCATTTTTTGATGTTTTGTAAATGATAAAAAGTATTATTACACAATAAACTTTATGACTACAAAACTGTGCAAAACTCTTGGCTTTTATAGTTTTAAACGTTAAACTGTACTGTGTTGACCATAATCTGTTGGCAACTGATTGAAAAATCAATGCTTTGCCATCTTTTCACGGAGATGAAAGCTTTGTGTAGCACAATAGTAGCATAGCTGCCCACGTATCACGTGTTACACCTTCAGCCAGCCCTAACGTTTTAGACAACAGCCATCATACAAGGCGAAAGCATCAACTGTACCACCATCTCAACAGACCCCCATAGCTGACTGGAACATCTGACCTTCAAACTCAACAAGCCCAACACTCCCACAATAGGTGGCACCCTCCTCTATTGTCCCCCTAGACCCCTTCCTACTTCAGCCCATTCTCACCGACCTCATCACACCTCTGACACTAGTATCTGATGCCTTCATCTTTCTTGGTGACCGTAACTTCCACTAGAAGACCAAGTAGACATCAACTCCATCAACCTTATGGAAGACCTCAGGATCTCGGGCTTCACCCACTTGGCAGGTCACCTCTTCAACCCCATCTTCACCAACCTCCCTAACATCTTGGTGGACAACCCCATTCCTCTCACGTGGACAAACCACCACCTCATCCAGTTCGACATCAAGCTACCCAACCAGATAAAACCTGTCAAAACCTGAACCACCCAAAGACATTAGAACATAATTCCCTACAATAAATGGATGTCCGAATGGATGTCCAAACTCCTTGCTCACTAAACTGTTCAGCCTTCTAAGCTGATGGCAGCATCCCGAACTTGAACAAGCCACCTGTGCTGATTCTCTGAACCCTGTTCAGGCTAACTCTAGACAGGACCACACCTCAAGCTAGCTGATAGACCGAAGTCGTTCCGTCTTCAAAGCACCACTGTAAGCCACTAGAGCAGTGCTGGAAACACACCCATGACATTGCAGAAAGAGCCTCCTACAAATCAGTCATCCATATCTACCACCTGCGCCTCAAAGTCACCAAATGTCTGGCCCTATCCACCCGCATACATAACAGCTCGAACTCTGCAAAAGAGATCTTTGCTGTGGTCAGAGTTCAGTTTCCAACCTGACAGCTTCATGGCTATCGCCTTGTCTCAGGAGCTATGCACCAAACTTTCCATCCACTTCTTGGATAAATCAACTTAATCTCTAACCATATCCCTCGAATTTCGATCCCCCCTCTCCACAAAGACCAACACCAAGCCAGGATCCTCCCTTACCTGCTGGACAGAAGTCTGCAAATCTGAAATGGCCAACACCATGTGACAACAATTCTTCAGCTCCCCTAGGCTCCTGCCTGCACTACATTGGTAAGAGGATTTAACCCCAACTGCGCTGATCTCATCTCCATACTTAACCGATCTCTCTCCACCGCCACCCTCCAGGAATCCTAGAAACACACCACCATTCTACCCCTCCTCAAAAAAAGCCATTGGCCAAAACCCTGAAAATGTCTAACTATAGTTTAATCGCCCTCCTACCCTAACCAGCCAAAGTACTGCAAAAACGAGTCAACTCACACAGCACCTGTCACCTCGGGTTTCAGAGCCAACTACAGCACCTAGATGGCCCTCAGGACTGCTATGATGACATATTCCTCATCAGGGACAATGGAGACACAGCAGCCCTCATCCTACTGGACCTCTCGGCAGCCTTTGACACGGTCTCTCACCCCATCTTCATCCAGAGACTCCACAAGACTTGAATCTGTGGCCCGCCCTTCAGTGGATTTGCACCTTCCTCAATGGTTGCTCTCAAATGGTCAGCCTGCCCGTATTTCAGCCAGACTCTATCTATCTGATCTGTGGCATACCCCACAGATCCTTCCTAACCCCCACACTGTTCAGTGTCTATATGGCCCCTCTTGCCACCATTGTCAGTTTCCATGGCTTCAGTATTGTCTCGTATGCAGATGACATTCAGCCGATCCTCTCGTTCTCAGAAGACATGCATCCTCACACAATCTAGCTTTGTCATATGCAAGTTCGCTGTAGCAGTCTGGATGAACAGGAGCTGCCAAAGCTGAATAGTGATAAAAACAAAGTGTACTGTTTAGCAAACACACATCTCTATGGCCTCTGCCTGGATGCCTGATGGACTAGGACTAGCACCCATCCCCACCAATGCCACCTGGAACCTGGACATCATAATCAACAGCCATATCTCTATGTCCAACCAAGCCAGCACCTTTGCAGTAACTTCATTTCACAACCTTCAGATGCTGAGCAAAATATTTAAACGGCTCCCTCGACATTCAGAGAACAGTGACCCAAGTCCTCATTGCCCTCACAGCCTAACTCAACAACTGCATCAGCTTCCACTTCCTGCCCAGGCACCTCTTTTCCAATGCCTTTCTTTTCGTCCACATCCCCTCTTCTTACACGCTTAAGCAGGAGGATGTGCTTTCTTTCATATTGTCCTTAAGACCTTTAACAAGCTCTCCCTTCACATCAGAGTAGCTAGCTCTATCCTCAAATTCAAAAACCTGGCTCTTCATCTAGGCTACTCTCAGACAGACACCTCAGCCTGCACCTTCCAAGGCACCCTTGATAGTTTCACAGGCGATAAGCGTGCCATTCAAGTCTTCATAACAGCACTTTGCATTATCTGATTTTTTAGCCCTTGTTTACAGTGTTAAAAGCAAAACTACAAGGCCCAGATGCAACATCTGTTTGTTAAGAAGTCATAGCAGGGTCAAGATGTCAGACAGCACAAAGAACCACTTGGTAGCTGTGTATGATCCGTCCAAACCAGCCAGACGTCTTATAAAGGCAAATTGACTAGGATGAGTCAATTTGTTTTAACTATCATTGTCCTATTTGTCAGGACTATATCATATACTTTACAGTCCTGTTAGCAGTGAAATTGATATGTAATTGGATGCAAGGTTGGTTCTTTTTTTAGGTATAGCTTGACAGCGCAGCTCTCACCTAGCTTACCTGATCAACAGAAAAAAGAGCATCTAGAAGCACTACCAAGAGAGTGACTTTGCCCACATGTTGATTACTGTGAGTATAGCCTTTGTTTAGCACAAGTTGCGTGTTTCCGCTGAAAAAGAGTGCCCACACACTATTTCTGTTACTAGTATTCTGTTGGTGATCCAGTTTCTTGTGGGGGATTCCATTTTGCCCGATTACATATGGACATCTGCCCAAATTGAGTCTACTTTCGAACCACGTCTGGTAGGCCATTCAGTAGGTTTTTCCATTTTCTCATTTTGTAGGTCCACATGTATTTCTTTCATTCTGCTTTTTATTGCATTACTATTTTTAGTGCATACTGCAGCTCCCCAGAACGTGCTACTTGGCTCCTCCTAGTTTGCAGCTAATTTTATTTGCAACATGCTGGATTGCCATTGCTTTTAAACCAGGCTGGCTCGTTGTAATGGTATTGTCCATAGTGTACCACTCTTTATCATTCCAAGATCACCAATACATTGCTTCTAGGGGTAGCAGCAGAGTTAGAATTTTGACATAACTGTGTACCATGTACAATATCATTGAAAATGGCCTCCTGCTGATATGTTGCATTTATTTTTTTGAATTTCAAGCTTACATTTTTGGGAGACATTTTATTTTTTTACTTTCAACCTTTCAATTTATCTTTAATTTGCTTGTTGAACTTTCGTGCTTGTTTTGTTTTGTATAGGTATGTGAATGAATGCATGAGTCCGTGGGTGGATTAAGGAATGCATGAGTCCAATGATGAGTGTCAGAGTGCATTCATGATAACGTGTTGAGTGCCTAAAGTCATCAATTAGTGAAGAGGCACTATCAATTATAAACCGGCCCTCGGAACATTTCCAATGCATATTGGGTTTAGGGATGATCACGAACATAGAATCAGCATACAATCAGCCAGCCCGTGGTAATCTTGCCGTCGGATTAATTGCAAAGATGTTGTGGCCAGAACCCAAATGCTTTAATGCTGCCCTGTGATATATTTGCTGCTCGTCTCCTCTCAATATGACAATGTCCCATCCTGTAGAAAGAACTCGAATTCTCACTGACTGCTTTCATACCCAAATTCCTACTTACAAGCATATTATACCTATTCCCTAGAGACCTGCCACGAGAAAGTGAAACATTGTCTACATAACCGATTTACTTGTATTTGAAACATTAGTTTCCTGTTCATGCAAAGGAGACGTTGCTTCGCAAATGTTTGTTAATGTAAAGCTAAAAACGGCATGTTAAATAGTCACACAGTAGACATTCCAAACCACCAGTGTTTGAACCTCATAGTTCCATTCTTCAGAAATAGGCAACTGGTAGTTTGATGAATCATATGACAGGGTCCAAGTCATCATCAACACTTTCATTTAGTCTGCAAGACCTCAGCAGTCAAAATGGCAAATTTAGGTCAATACACATTGGCTAGCAATCTACATTAGTAAAGCGGCCCTTTTTTCTGTTATACACTTTAAACATAATCAGAGATTTATAGCATTTACTAAGTTTATCAGCAAGAAGCAGTGCTTAATTTGCAACAGAACGAGTGCCGAGGCTAGAGCTCTACATAGAAGCCTGTGGTCTGTGCTATTAAATCCACGTTATGCCTTTTTAATAAACTACCAGATACTCCCTGCTCCTTTATCTCACTCTTGCAGGTTCCTGTTTTCTGGGTTTCCGTCTTTCTTTTCCTCCATCACTTGTCTATTGCAGAAAAGTAAGTGCTGGTTCCCAAAAATGAGTGCCTGTGGGCCCCACCAGCAACTACGGGCTCAAATTAAGAACTAGCCAGAAGAATTATGCTTGGGACATAGGGTATCAAGAACAAGATGTTTATACACGACCTTAAAGTCTGTCCGGGACTAAGAGGGCACGTTTATGCTATGGTCCAGCGAATGACTGATGCATGTGTAGATTAAAATCTCCCAAACGCTTACAGGTAGATCTAGTTGTAATACAGACTTCCTTTCCTGATCACTCTAAACCCAGGGCCATCGCCAGTGGGAGCTTACACAGGAATTTATAGTATTTCAGAAGCATTTACTTTCACATGCTCTATATATATTACTTTTTCCATTGTATATTCCAAAATTCCTAATTCCTAACTAGAATAATTAAAGCCCTATTCGGTGCTTGTATAGTCTCTGTGAATGAAACCCTTATACCCTAAACGCTGCCATATTTTTGAGAATCCCTTAATGAAGCACAGGTACTCTGGAGCAAAGCCAATTTTTTTGATGGGTCACCCAGGCACCCTGACCGGAGAGAGACTCATAACTGGAATCTCCCATTGATGACAAAAAGCTGGGTCGGTAAATAGAGAAATAGCATTAATCCTTTGATTCACGACTCTCTTCAGTTATGAAATTAGACCACCTTACTGCTCTATGTCAGGTAGATGAATGTCAAGTAGGTAGTGCAAAATTCAAGTATATTTTCTTTTGTTGCACAGATCCAAAGAAAGTCGACTGTTTTGCAAGAAAGAACACATTAATTTTTATTCCTCTGGGCCATGCTATTTTTGAATCCTAGAATTAAACATTTCCTAGCTGTCGTAATAGAAAGATTCAATTCTATTAAGGACATAGACAACACATAACTTAGGAGAGACCCAGAAAGTCGTATAGGACACAATGCATGAGTTACACTTGGCCGGGCTATTTTAGTAATTCCCTGTTTGCCTGTTTGAGTTTGTTTTGTCTATAAAACATTGTTTATTGGTGTTAAAGGAAGACTAGAGCAATATTAATTACACTTTCTAAGCATCTTTGTTTGTATGAGCGAGCAGTCAGTCTGGACCTTTATGTGACAAGTCTCTAAATGTCTTGCAGTCCTAGTTGTCAATGGACACAGCTGGCCTAAGTCATGATGCTCACTGTTGCTGGAGTCCCTACTCCCTCTTCGTGGAGGTGCTCTGCTGTACTCTTTCAGACAGCTGGCAGCTGCTTGTTCCTTACTCTTACACTGCCTTTAGGGTTGGGCATGTCAACCTTAGCAGTCCAGGAAGCAGGTAAAAAGAACTGGCGCACATTCTCACCACACAATCCTATGCCTCGGAAAATAATTGCTACGTGCCGCCACAGCCAAGAGTCCATTGTGCAGTGAGTGAGAGGAGGCTAAGGCATGCCTGCAGACAGAACAAAAATGAGTAGAACCTCTTCAAAAAAAAAGGAGGACTCTGGGGACATAACAGATAAGAGAGTAATGCATGAGGTACAGCAAGAGATATGTTGAGCACATAATCTCCCTTCCCTGCTATTGTGTACTGTCCCGCCCTAGCAGAACATTAGTGATTGCTGTATTGTTTAATAAAAATACTCCAAAGGTCTTTATACACCCACGCAGAGCCCAGACTTGAATCCCCAGAGGGGGTACTTGCTACTTGCAAGCTCAATGACGAGACTTGGTAATTGAGAGGTCTGCTATTTGCAGCGCCAGTCCTGTGAAGCTGCAACACAGGAAACAAGCACCATGTTAGAAAAGTAGTTCCTTCATTTTCGGTGATGAAGGCTCCTATTTCACAGGCACTTATTAGAACTTTGTAGTGAATATGCAGCTGGGAAAGTTAATATAGTTGTGGATTTTTAAACTCCGAAAGGGGCCTCGTCCTCGATGGTTCGTGTATATGGTATGCAAATATGTGTTCATTTTTTGATGTTTTGTAAATGATAAAAAGTATTATTACACAATAAACTTTATGACTACAAAACTGTGCAAAACTCTTGGCTTTTATAGTTTTAAACGTTAAACTGTACTGTGTTGACCATAATCTGTTGGCAACTGATTGAAAAATCAATGCTTTGCCATCTTTTCACGGAGATGAAAGCTTTGTGTAGCACAATAGTAGCATAGCTGCCCACGTATCACGTGTTACACCTTCAGCCAGCCCTAACGTTTTAGACAACAGCCATCATACAAGGCGAAAGCATCAACTGTACCACCATCTCAACAGACCCCCATAGCTGACTGGAACATCTGACCTTCAAACTCAACAAGCCCAACACTCCCACAATAGGTGGCACCCTCCTCTATTGTCCCCCTAGACCCCTTCCTACTTCAGCCCATTCTCACCGACCTCATCACACCTCTGACACTAGTATCTGATGCCTTCATCTTTCTTGGTGACCGTAACTTCCACTAGAAGACCAAGTAGACATCAACTCCATCAACCTTATGGAAGACCTCAGGATCTCGGGCTTCACCCACTTGGCAGGTCACCTCTTCAACCCCATCTTCACCAACCTCCCTAACATCTTGGTGGACAACCCCATTCCTCTCACGTGGACCAACCACCACCTCATCCAGTTCGACATCAAGCTACCCAACCAGATAAAACCTGTCAAAACCTGAACCACCCAAAGACATTAGAACATAATTCCCTACAATAAATGGATGTCCGAATGGATGTCCAAACTCCTTGCTCACTAAACTGTTCAGCCTTCTAAGCTGATGGCAGCATCCCGAACTTGAACAAGCCACCTGTGCTGATTCTCTGAACCCTGTTCAGGCTAACTCTAGACAGGACCACACCTCAAGCTAGCTGATAGACCGAAGTCGTTCCGTCTTCAAAGCACCACTGTAAGCCACTAGAGCAGTGCTGGAAACACACCCATGACATTGCAGAAAGAGCCTCCTACAAATCAGTCATCCATATCTACCACCTGCGCCTCAAAGTCACCAAATGTCTGGCCCTATCCACCCGCATACATAACAGCTCGAACTCTGCAAAAGAGATCTTTGCTGTGGTCAGAGTTCAGTTTCCAACCTGACAGCTTCATGGCTATCGCCTTGTCTCAGGAGCTATGCACCAAACTTTCCATCCACTTCTTGGATAAATCAACTTAATCTCTAACCATATCCCTCGAATTTCGATCCCCCCTCTCCACAAAGACCAACACCAAGCCAGGATCCTCCCTTACCTGCTGGACAGAAGTCTGCAAATCTGAAATGGCCAACACCATGTGACAACAATTCTTCAGCTCCCCTAGGCTCCTGCCTGCACTACATTGGTAAGAGGATTTAACCCCAACTGCGCTGATCTCATCTCCATACTTAACCGATCTCTCTCCACCGCCACCCTCCAGGAATCCTAGAAACACACCACCATTCTACCCCTCCTCAAAAAAAGCCATTGGCCAAAACCCTAAAAAATGTCTAACTATAGTTTAATCGCCCTCCTACCCTAACCAGCCAAAGTACTGCAAAAACGAGTCAACTCACACAGCACCTGTCACCTCGGGTTTCAGAGCCAACTACAGCACCTAGATGGCCCTCAGGACTGCTATGATGACATATTCCTCATCAGGGACAATGGAGACACAGCAGCCCTCATCCTACTGGACCTCTCGGCAGCCTTTGACACGGTCTCTCACCCCATCTTCATCCAGAGACTCCACAAGACTTGAATCTGTGGCCCGCCCTTCAGTGGATTTGCACCTTCCTCAATGGTTGCTCTCAAATGGTCAGCCTGCCCGTATTTCAGCCAGACTCTATCTATCTGATCTGTGGCATACCCCACAGATCCTTCCTAACCCCCACACTGTTCAGTGTCTATATGGCCCCTCTTGCCACCATTGTCAGTTTCCATGGCTTCAGTATTGTCTCGTATGCAGATGACATTCAGCCGATCCTCTCGTTCTCAGAAGACATGCATCCTCACACAATCTAGCTTTGTCATATGCAAGTTCGCTGTAGCAGTCTGGATGAACAGGAGCTGCCAAAGCTGAATAGTGATAAAAACAAAGTGTACTGTTTAGCAAACACACATCTCTATGGCCTCTGCCTGGATGCCTGATGGACTAGGACTAGCACCCATCCCCACCAATGCCACCTGGAACCTGGACATCATAATCAACAGCCATATCTCTATGTCCAACCAAGCCAGCACCTTTGCAGTAACTTCATTTCACAACCTTCAGATGCTGAGCAAAATATTTAAACGGCTCCCTCGACATTCAGAGAACAGTGACCCAAGTCCTCATTGCCCTCACAGCCTAACTCAACAACTGCATCAGCTTCCACTTCCTGCCCAGGCACCTCTTTTCCAATGCCTTTCTTTTCGTCCACATCCCCTCTTCTTACACGCTTAAGCAGGAGGATGTGCTTTCTTTCATATTGTCCTTAAGACCTTTAACAAGCTCTCCCTTCACATCAGAGTAGCTAGCTCTATCCTCAAATTCAAAAACCTGGCTCTTCATCTAGGCTACTCTCAGACAGACACCTCAGCCTGCACCTTCCAAGGCACCCTTGATAGTTTCACAGGCGATAAGCGTGCCATTCAAGTCTTCATAACAGCACTTTGCATTATCTGATTTTTTAGCCCTTGTTTACAGTGTTAAAAGCAAAACTACAAGGCCCAGATGCAACATCTGTTTGTTAAGAAGTCATAGCAGGGTCAAGATGTCAGACAGCACAAAGAACCACTTGGTAGCTGTGTATGATCCGTCCAAACCAGCCAGACGTCTTATAAAGGCAAATTGACTAGGATGAGTCAATTTGTTTTAACTATCATTGTCCTATTTGTCAGGACTATATCATATACTTTACAGTCCTGTTAGCAGTGAAATTGATATGTAATTGGATGCAAGGTTGGTTCTTTTTTTAGGTATAGCTTGACAGCGCAGCTCTCACCTAGCTTACCTGATCAACAGAAAAAAGAGCATCTAGAAGCACTACCAAGAGAGTGACTTTGCCCACATGTTGATTACTGTGAGTATAGCCTTTGTTTAGCACAAGTTGCGTGTTTCCGCTGAAAAAGAGTGCCCACACACTATTTCTGTTACTAGTATTCTGTTGGTGATCCAGTTTCTTGTGGGGGATTCCATTTTGCCCGATTACATATGGACATCTGCCCAAATTGAGTCTACTTTCGAACCACGTCTGGTAGGCCATTCAGTAGGTTTTTCCATTTTCTCATTTTGTAGGTCCACATGTATTTCTTTCATTCTGCTTTTTATTGCATTACTATTTTTAGTGCATACTGCAGCTCCCCAGAACGTGCTACTTGGCTCCTCCTAGTTTGCAGCTAATTTTATTTGCAACATGCTGGATTGCCATTGCTTTTAAACCAGGCTGGCTCGTTGTAATGGTATTGTCCATAGTGTACCACTCTTTATCATTCCAAGATCACCAATACATTGCTTCTAGGGGTAGCAGCAGAGTTAGAATTTTGACATAACTGTGTACCATGTACAATATCATTGAAAATGGCCTCCTGCTGATATGTTGCATTTATTTTTTTGAATTTCAAGCTTACATTTTTGGGAGACATTTTATTTTTTTACTTTCAACCTTTCAATTTATCTTTAATTTGCTTGTTGAACTTTCGTACTTGTTTTGTTTTGTATAGGTATGTGAATGAATGCATGAGTCCGTGGGTGGATTAAGGAATGCATGAGTCCAATGATGAGTGTCAGAGTGCATTCATGATAACGTGTTGAGTGCCTAAAGTCATCAATTAGTGAAGAGGCACTATCAATTATAAACCGGCCCTCGGAACATTTCCAATGCATATTGGGTTTAGGGATGATCACGAACATAGAATCAGCATACAATCAGCCAGCCCGTGGTAATCTTGCCGTCGGATTAATTGCAAAGATGTTGTGGCCAGAACCCAAATGCTTTAATGCTGCCCTGTGATATATTTGCTGCTCGTCTCCTCTCAATATGACAATGTCCCATCCTGTAGAAAGAACTCGAATTCTCACTGACTGCTTTCATACCCAAATTCCTACTTACAAGCATATTATACCTATTCCCTAGAGACCTGCCACGAGAAAGTGAAACATTGTCTACATAACCGATTTACTTGTATTTGAAACATTAGTTTCCTGTTCATGCAAAGGAGACGTTGCTTCGCAAATGTTTGTTAATGTAAAGCTAAAAACGGCATGTTAAATAGTCACACAGTAGACATTCCAAACCACCAGTGTTTGAACCTCATAGTTCCATTCTTCAGAAATAGGCAACTGGTAGTTTGATGAATCATATGACAGGGTCCAAGTCATCATCAACACTTTCATTTAGTCTGCAAGACCTCAGCAGTCAAAATGGCAAATTTAGGTCAATACACATTGGCTAGCAATCTACATTAGTAAAGCGGCCCTTTTTTCTGTTATACACTTTAAACATAATCAGAGATTTATAGCATTTACTAAGTTTATCAGCAAGAAGCAGTGCTTAATTTGCAACAGAACGAGTGCCGAGGCTAGAGCTCTACATAGAAGCCTGTGGTCTGTGCTATTAAATCCACGTTATGCCTTTTTAATAAACTACCAGATACTCCCTGCTCCTTTATCTCACTCTTGCAGGTTCCTGTTTTCTGGGTTTCCGTCTTTCTTTTCCTCCATCACTTGTCTATTGCAGAAAAGTAAGTGCTGGTTCCCAAAAATGAGTGCCTGTGGGCCCCACCAGCAACTACGGGCTCAAATTAAGAACTAGCCAGAAGAATTATGCTTGGGACATAGGGTATCAAGAACAAGATGTTTATACACGACCTTAAAGTCTGTCCGGGACTAAGAGGGCACGTTTATGCTATGGTCCAGCGAATGACTGATGCATGTGTAGATTAAAATCTCCCAAACGCTTACAGGTAGATCTAGTTGTAATACAGACTTCCTTTCCTGATCACTCTAAACCCAGGGCCATCGCCAGTGGGAGCTTACACAGGAATTTATAGTATTTCAGAAGCATTTACTTTCACATGCTCTATATATATTACTTTTTCCATTGTATATTCCAAAATTCCTAATTCCTAACTAGAATAATTAAAGCCCTATTCGGTGCTTGTATAGTCTCTGTGAATGAAACCCTTATACCCTAAACGCTGCCATATTTTTGAGAATCCCTTAATGAAGCACAGGTACTCTGGAGCAAAGCCAATTTTTTTGATGGGTCACCCAGGCACCCTGACCGGAGAGAGACTCATAACTGGAATCTCCCATTGATGACAAAAAGCTGGGTCGGTAAATAGAGAAATAGCATTAATCCTTTGATTCACGACTCTCTTCAGTTATGAAATTAGACCACCTTACTGCTCTATGTCAGGTAGATGAATGTCAAGTAGGTAGTGCAAAATTCAATTATATTTTCTTTTGTTGCACAGATCCAAAGAAAGTCGACTGTTTTGCAAGAAAGAACACATTAATTTTTATTCCTCTGGGCCATGCTATTTTTGAATCCTAGAATTAAACATTTCCTAGCTGTCGTAATAGAAAGATTCAATTCTATTAAGGACATAGACAACACATAACTTAGGAGAGACCCAGAAAGTCGTATAGGACACAATGCATGAGTTACACTTGGCCGATCTGGATAAATGGAAGGTAACCCCCTCGGGGGAAAGGTTCTTCCCATAATGTTCAAAGCCCTGACATCAGAGACAAGTCTACACAATACAAGACATAGCAAGGTCGCCTGCTTAGCCAATATCTCTTTTCTGGAAAGGATAAGATAAGAACAAATTGAACACCTTATTGACATCCCAAAGGATTGAATACCTCCATTCCAAGGGTAAGAAGAAACTAATGCCCCTGAGCAACTTGCAAAGTAATAGATGCTCCTACATCAGGTGGCCTCCAATGTGCGTGTACACTGCCGATATTGCAGAGTGAAAGGTATTGACTGATCTGTAAGCTCATCCTTATGAGGCAAGATAAACCAAAACGTTCAGGATATGGACTGTTTCTGTCCCCACGAGATCCAAACATATCTGCTGACACCAACCCATCCAGTGAGACCAGGCTGATCAATATCTCTTGATGGTACTATCTGCCCAGGCTCTGGAGAGGAGGTCTGCAGCATCTTGCAAAAGGCCTGGCACTTGCCATTGCATCCTGTAATCCTCCATGTCATAAGCCTTGGAGTGCCTTCCAGGACCAGGTGGTGAGGGCTCTCAGAGGGGTTTTTGAGGACATCTGGAAACAGCGGTTCACAGATTGGAGAATCCCAAGAAACTCCCATCCGAACCTGAAACGAGACTTGAGACCTCTAGATCGAGGTCACCACCAACAACTTTGCTTATTGCCTTCAAGCCTGAGTTTCTGTCCTCATTATGATGGAGAAAGGAGGAAACACATAATCCGTCTCCATTGTCCAATCCTTGTCACTATTGCATGTGGGGCTTGTCTCCAGCTGTAGTACCTGGGAAGCTGGTGATCCTGAAAAGCCCCAAATAGGTCCATCGTAACAGGCCCGATCTGATGAAAAGGTTTTGGAACACTGCTCCCCAAGCCCCACTCCCCTCCTGAATTTGGAGGCATCTTTCTATTGATCCAGCTTGTAGCACTGACCTCTAAGGGATGCGTGGAACTGAGTGCAGCCAGCTGAGCACCCACCTGCCATGGCCATCCCCAGTGAAAACCTGAGAGGTAAAAATTAGCTTGATGGAGGACTGGGCCTTATTCAAATAATTGAATATGAAAACAAATTTGCTGAGTTCCTTTATGAAGGGATCGCTAAAAAGTTCCCCTTGTGCCACCTGTCCCACTTTGGAGGCTGCTAGGTCCCTTAGTTTTGGATCGATATTTAGAGAGGGTGCAACCGGCGATCCCTAGAAAGATGATTGCCCTCTGGGCCCAGCCTGAAAGGACTTCCGGTGATATCAGTGCCCCAGGCGCCTTGGCTTCCTGGGCTATATCAAGAATTTTCATTAGAAAGCCAGTGATATTGAAAAGTTTATCTTGACATGACCACCAGGAGCGGCCAATCCCCTCCTCAGTGGCCCTGACATATTTGGTAAGAAAAGTGGCCATCCTACAGTAATCTGGGGAACCAGTGCCAATTTACCAGCCAGCAATGCGCGGGGACAGCTGGCTACGGATCTCTTTATGTAGCAGTTTCTATAATCTTCCCTCCACATAAGTGGCTTCCTTGTCCACTGGGGAGCACTCAGAAAAACGAGGATGTTAGTGATCCTCCAGGGCTTACATGTCAGAATCTTTGTCATGGAGGTCCGAATGGCCTGAGTGGTCATTCCCATGTGGATTCAGCTCCATTACGGCCTCTGAGGTGGGTAGAGGGGGGCAGGTGAGAGCCAGCGGCTCATGCCCCATAAAAACTTTCTTGAGCTTTGCAAAGGCATCTAGCTCCACCCCGGGGTCCTGCGTGCGCTTGTGCGTGTTGATGGATGTTTTTGCGCCTGGCTGTCCTGGAGGTAAGGGGATGAAGGTGCCCCAGGAAGTCTTCCCTCGGAGAAGGGGTTTTAGGCAGCATTCCACCATTTGCAAGAGCGTCTGCTCCAAGTGCACCACCATGTCCCAAACTGCTCTGTGAATGGAGGCACCCATGGCCTTGCCAAACTAATCCGTTATGGGGAAGTAGAAGATATACTTAGAAGAGGAGTCTGAGTCCTCAGACTCTTGCATTGCAGTTCAGGGCACTTTACATTTGGGGAAACCCAATAAGTAAGTGAAAAACCCAGAGGGTTTAAATTGCAGCTTATCCTGACTCTCACAGCCAGTCAGGGCAAGGCCCAAGACACCACACACTCTTATCAGATGCACAGGGCTCACACGATAATAATAATAATATAGCTTAGAGCTCTAAGGCAGCAGTAATGAGTGTGGGGCGTATGAATCCAGGCGGGTCGGATCAAGCGTGACACACTTCCGTAGCCGTGCTTGTTGAAACGGGCTCCATGGGAAGTCCCAAAATGCATTTCGACTGTCGAAGGTAAAGAAATGATATGTGCGTCAAGACACATTTTGTTGGCAGCGCACGTCCTCTTAGCGGTGGGAAGATGGCTGCGCGCCAGTCCTGACACCTCTGCAAGGCAAAATTTACAGAAATTACAGCTGCTGCGAAGGGGCGGCAGAGCTTTCCTACGGCCACAAGACCAGAACCTGTGGGAAAAAACACATTATGGCAGAATATACCACCAATTCTAAGCACACATCATGCAATAGGCAGCAAAAAAAAGTCACAAAAGAGAAAAGGTCAAAACATGTAACTTTTGGATGCTGGAGCAGTGAAGAAAGTGGAGGCAGGAGAGTCTTCAGGGGGATAGGAAGAGATACTCTGTGTGTTGATTGGCTGCACGGAAGTTCTTTCCTTTCCTTGTGGTTCTTGGGAAATTAAGTTTATTGTCGTGATGTTAATATGGCTGCTGTTGAAAGTGAAGTGAAGACAGTGCAGCATAATCCTCGCCTCCGGTCCTGACATAGAATCTCATTTTATATTAGAGGAAAACTAGAATAAAACATTGTCTTAACTTAAACTTTTTTATTTAATTGTTGCTACATTTGGTAACAATACAAGCAGGAATCCACCAACATCAATTGTACTTATCGCAACTGTTGAATGTATGTATGTTTATATTACACAAGGATGATAATGACTAAATTGCTGGTAGTTTGTTTATAGGTGTAGGTTTCTCAGTGTATACCATCGCCAGGCATAGCATCAATGTATGTATTCAACAAGTGACACTTTTCTTCTTACATTAGTATGTTTTCTTTGTCTTTCACAGATGTGTTGTGGATACAGTTTTGTGTACCATGTACTGTATTTACAACCACAACTTTCCTCTTTTCTCCTCAATTACTACAGGTTTGCTCTTTACTACACTGGAATAGGAGCTGGAGTCCTGCTGTTTGCATACCTTCAGATTTCATTTTGGGTGATGGCTGCAGCAAGACAGACAATGAAAATCCGTCAACATTTTTTTCATGCTGTTTTGGGGCAAGATATTAGCTGGTTTGATACAAGTAAATCTGGAGAACTGAACACACGTCTTAATGAGTGAGAGTTTGATTTAGTCTTATTTATTTGAGAGAATCAAAAGTCAATGTACTTTATGTTGGTTTTGTGCTGTCCTCAATGCAACATCTCTATCTCTGCAGAGACATCAATAAAATCAATGAGGGAATTGGAGACAAAATAGGTCATCTGTTCCATAATCTGGCAATCTTTGCAGCAGGGTTAATAATCGGATTTGTAAAAGGATGGCAACTCACACTTGTACTCTTGGCTGTAGGTCCACTTGTTGCAATGTCCTCAGCATTTTGTTCTAAGGTAAGAACAAATTAATCCACATGATATTTTACTAAACATAAACCGACATTATTGAGATTGAGCAATTCAGAAATCTGTGTGTGATAGGCAGGACCAGTGATTGCATGTTTTGTGGGATGCTTCTGTTTTCCTATCTGATAGAGATGTCGCGCCACAGATTCCTTACTTTAGAATAATCCCCAGGTGTCGGGCTGGATCTGTAAATTTTTTAGCAGTACCCCTGCATGCCGGTATGTGACATTTTTCAGCTCTACGTCGTCGGCAGTGACGTGGAGAGTGCCTGTAAAGGCGCCCCTACAACGTGACTTTTTGTTGAGGTATTTTTTGAGAATCTTTTTACTGGTGTGTTAAGGATGTCCCCTGGGAGGCTAACGAGCTTTAAACTATGTAGTGCCTGTCACAGCCAGATATCTGTGACAGACCTGGATTTGGTGTGCTTATGGTGCTTTAAGAGGAACTCCAAAACCTGTGAGGACTGGCCCGCCATGAACACCAAGGTGCTGAGGAAGCGGTCTGTCAAACTCCTTGCCACCTGATGTTGAACGACGCATGCTCATGATCCCGGTAATGCGGAAGTACCCAGGACCACTCGCAGAGCCATTCTCAGCTACCATTGTTGCAATCCAAGATGATGGGTAAGTTGTGCAAGCAGAAACAATCTAAGAAGGTGAAGCATTCCTTGACTTCCCAGTGCCGGTCCAAGTCATCGGTCCAAGTATTCAACAAGTGACACTTTTCTTCTTACATTAGTATGTTTTCTTTGTCTTTGACAGATGTGTTGTGGATACAGTTTTGTGTACCATGTACTGTATTTACAACCCCAACTTTCCTCTTTTCTCCTCAATTACTACAGGTTTGCTCTTTACTACACTGGAATAGGAGCTGGAGTCCTGCTGTTTGCATACCTTCAGATTTCATTTTGGGTGATGGCTGCAGCAAGACAGACAATGAAAATCCGTCAACATTTTTTTTCATGCTGTTTTGGGGCAAGATATTAGCTGGTTTGATACAAGTAAATCTGGAGAACTGAACACATGTCAGCACGGAAGCGTCAGCACTCAAGGCCTCGCTTCCTGGAGCCAGAGCGACCCCCACCCAAATCAAAGAGTTCTATCAGGCCATGCACCTCATATTAGAGTAGCCCGATCACTTTGGAGTGCCTTCGAATCCCTCAGGTACGGGAGGGCCCCCCGACTGGATTTCCCCCACCTCGGTGCCTGTCTGCTCCATGGATCCCGTTCTGGATCACTGCTGCCAACGAGGGCTTCCCCCGTGCCTGCTCCAGTGCCATTGCTCCTGGCACCGCCGATGCCCATCGGCAGCACAGGCCACATCATTATACTTACCTCTGACATGGAGCCAGACAGGCTTTGTCTGACGCCAGGTCCAGCAGAGCCAGGACCATGCCATCCAATTTAAAGCCAGTGTCTTTTTGTTTTGATAGAACTGGAGAGAGTGATGATTGGCAGGGGTCTGAGAACGTTTATGGTTATCACAATCAATAAGAGGAGGACAACTGGTACGAGGAACTAGTGGATGCAGTGGTCTGGACACCTGATCGGAAACTTGCTTGGGGTCACCACCTACTGTGGCTACAGAGGAGGGTGCTGCTTTCTCAATGGAATGGTGGTGGGTAGGTGGGCTGAGGTCCAGAACCATACGCTGTCCTCTGTGACAAGAAAGAAGTATGTCTTGACAGAGGTGCTTGAGCTGGGAGTTGCCCCAACTAAACCTTTACTCCCATTTAATGAACATCCTGTGCCTTTTGGGCAGATACAGACACGTGGGATTTGGTTGCACAAGTGCTGCCTATAGTATCACAGAAGGCTCGAGCCATTTTGTCACAGGCGATTGCAAATGGCAGAGATGAAGCAAAGTTCAAGATCAGGTATGAACTGGACATTACTGACTCTCACTGGGCAGAGTGATTGCATCACCACTGGCTTTTCGGGGGATGTCCAAGCCTTGTTCATGGGCACGCCCTTTGATGGCTTCCTCCTCTTTGGCGAGAAGGCAGACTTGGCACTGGAGAACTTCAAGGACAGCAGATCTATGGGCAGGTTCTTGGGGTTATCCATGGTCCCTCCTCAACCCCAGTCTGCCTTTTGTCGCTTCTGTTACTTTTGTAGGGGGCTACCAAATATGTTCTTTCCTGCCCAGCCAACAGACTTTCCAGCCTTTTCATGACCCCAAACATGGTTCCCACAAACCACTTGGGACCACCAGCCAGAGATTGAACCAGTCCACCATCAGTCCTCCCCTGGTAGCTGCAGCCTCAAAACTCTTTTAGATTGCCATCATACCAGCACGGGCACCCAGTGGGGGGGCAGGATACACCATCACCTGCACCAATGACATTCTATAACATCCGACAAGTGAGTTTTACAGAAGAGGCTACTCCATCCCCTTTCCTATGTTGGCATCCTTGAACATGTTCACCAAATATTATTTCCTGGACTGTCAGGTCTGTCATGATGGGCATTTTGCCCATCAGTCCTGTAGGAATTTTGGGTCTAAAATCAGTTTTGTAGCTCCACCACCGGGGAGATATGCTTGTGTATCTATTCTAAGATAATGAATCTGCAGCTAGAAGTCTCTACCAGATGAACAAGTTACTTACCTTCTGCAACGCCTTATCTGGTAGAAACTCTTATCTCACCTCAGATTTCTTACTGAGCCTCCTTGCAAACTGATTTAGTACAGGGTCAGTACTCTAAGAGCCTTAGAAATACACCCGTGTGTGTCAGCAATCTTCATGGTATCTGCACGTCTGGTGTGGAAAGTTACGAAAAGAAAAAGACATCAGCATGCTGATGACAATATAGGCACAGCGTACATCATTTCTGGCTGGGATGACTCCGATGCTGCCTGCATGGAGCTGAATGATGCCACCTACCAGCACAGAGATACTGCAGTTACTGCTTGAAAATATCCAGATCCAGTGTGACGCCTAGGGATGATTGTCATGTAAGGCTTGACAGATTTTCTACCAGATAAGGCGTTACAGAAGGTAAGTAACTTGTTGTTTTGGGTTATTCTCTTGTTAATTATGACAGTTTACCAGTCTTTATTGGTGTCTTATAGTTTTTGTTGTTTCAAATATATTATCTTAAACATGGTAATGCGTAGCGTGTGATTGAAAAACAAATTACAGAAACTAGAGGCCTGATGTACTATTATTCTATTCACATAAAGTGGTGGAAATTTGTGCACTGATCGTTTCAAATAGAATTGTGTTTTGCAAACCAACTTGTTTACTAATAGGTCTGTTCACTAAGTACCAAATTGCTGTGGGGTCACTGACTGACCTGGCTAATTATTAGTCATTAGGCAGGTCACTATTTGCAAACCATGTGAGTGGCTTAAATCTTAGGGATGGTGGCATGAAAGAGACAGAAGACCACCATCCCTGTCGATTGTATTTCGAAATGGAACACTTTTTTTAAGCATCCAATTCTCCCTAAAGGGATTCATACTGCTTTTTTAATTATTTTTTTACTTTTTTTTTTAATAACATTTACCATTTTGGAGACCATCAGGTGAGGAAGACTTCGGACTCATAGACAATTGCTTCCTCCCCTGAAGTTGCCAACACGATTCCCAAAGGGGTCCGGGTCGTAAGGGGACGCTTTCCTCTTTGTGAATCATTTACTACCCCAAAAAGGGACTCGGGGTCGATAGCTCATCAGTGGTTTACGATTACAATGGCAGTTGTAAACCATTGAAACATTCCTTTCCTATTTGGAAATGGGGGTGAGAGGAACGTACCTTTCACACTCCTTCCTGTTTGCAATTTAGAAATAATCGCAAAAGTACTTTTACGTGTTGGAATTAATTGTTCAATTCTTAAAAGGACTTTTTATATAAAGAAAAGGCATTTTGCGATTGCAACACCTGTGATTTTTAGTGACCTGCATTATTTCATTGAATACTGTCCTCTTTGATGTAGTATGAAAGAATTCCTATCGGTAACCATTGACAATGTAGATGCTTTTTAGTTTATAAATCAGCCTGATATAAAAGAGTTTTTAATGTATTAGAACGTAATGAATAATGTAGGTGCACATTAGTTAGCAAGGCTAGGCTGCAGCCATCTGCAGTGAAAGTCAACCTCATTTACTGAGGAAGAATAGTGTCTGTTAATTTTATGTGGACGAGCTTTCTGTATGCATGTGTCTTTCTTTGTTTCAGAAACTTATGGAGATGACTGCCTTAGCTATGGTTTTTGTTCTAATACAAGTGTAATGTTTACTTCCCTCTGGTAGAAGATGATCCTTTAGTACATTTCTCAAGGCTGCTCTGCTGAATTTCGCACTGCAGTAAAACAAGTTTTCTGTGTTCCTATGTTTAATAATGTGTGAGCTTGCATCCTTAATTAATTATGCACGGCCCTAACCATTAGGCCGTAATAGAAATTTGGTGATGCATGGAGATCATTGAAACTATTAGTATGATTGTCCATTATGGTTGAAACATTGCTTCCACATAAAAGTGCCTTTGTTTCCGAACATTATAACGAATATGCTTCTTGGAGATGAGCCAGAACTATTCAGATTTTTACCTTCAGACCTGTAGACATTTTGCAGAGACTTCTTTCCTTTAAGATCGTTGCTTACAGGCTTTCAGCTGCAGACCTTGGCTTAGAGGCTTTGCTAACAGATATTTGCTCTGTCTTAGACCTTTGATTATAGTTTTATTGCTCTACCCTGACAGCTTTTTGAGCTTTTCTTTGGAGACAGGTCTTAAGTTCGTCTGCTTGTTAATCTGTTTGATTAATTAACTCATTTGTTTTCTGTAATGAACCCATATTTTTGTTATGAACATTTGAGGTAATAACTTCAAGAATCCTGTTATATGCATTTTATAAAGAGACTCGGATAGTCCGGTTCCTGCTAATGGTCCTCTTGAGTTATTAATAGAGCTTCAACAGTTTGAGTAATACGTGATTAATTACGTTTATTGGTTGTCAAGGATTTGGATTGGAGTTTTTAGGGTTTTACCTTATTACCTGTAGATGTTGTCCAAAAGCATGATTTGGTGAATAATAGGTTTTGTGAGCTGTGTTTTACAGAGTGTTGTATGATTTGCTGAGTGTATCTGTGTTTTTGTGATACTGCGTGCTGTGCAGTACTGTGGCATATTAGGATTTGTTGATAATGGTGTATTAATGAAAACAGATGATTTATTTGTGTTTAGAATTGTGCATATATGTGAAGGTTTTTGATTTTGGGAGAACTCAAGCTGAATAATTATATCTGCGAAAGGTGTTAGGAGGCACACCAAGTTTAAAAATAAATTGAAGTTTATTATTCTAAATAGCCTAGTTGTGAATGAGTACTATTTAGAAATAGTAGTGATTTATTCTGCACATAAGTGTGAAATGTACTGATTCCAGATAAGGTTATTGCAGGCCAAATATCTAGCTTACTGTGTATGGAACAGATTAGTGCCTTGAAACACTAGTTCCCCTTGGTAGAAAGTTTCATTTCCGTCACATTTCCTGACACCCGGACACAGGTTGTTTATTGTTTTTGGTTTTATTGAATTGTTGTGGTTGAGTTTTTGTTTGAAATGTATCGTGCTTGTGTGTATTGTGAACTTTTTTCATTTTCTAAGATGAAAAAGGTTCACATCCTGTTGGCAGCCCTACATATGAGATTCTATTAAACCGGGGTTTACGTGCATGTCTGTGGGTCACCAACTGTACAAAGCTATGCAAATGATAGAAGGTTGCAATTTCTTTAAAATAATATGTTTGAAGTGAAGAAACTTGATTATTTGAGGAGTGTGCTGTTTGAAATGAAGCCACAACAAGACCTGCGCAGTTTGAAGCAATGAATGAATGGAATTATGTAGCTAATGTAGTCTGCATGGAAGGTTAGCCCTTCTGGTGTGCTTAATTTCTTATTGTTTCTTTGTAGCACACGCATGCTTTTTGGGAGGCTGCTGGCTCCTGTTCTCGTTGTTTTAAATTTGCCCTTAATAGTAATACTTCTTTGAATGGGCTATCAATCCCCCACCTGTCCCACCTGTCCCTAGAGCTTAAGTTGTGCAAACCTTCAGCCAACTGTTGAAAGCCAAAGTTGATCATGTGGAATATACAATCCTATGGGGTTTTCATTTTCATCTTGAGAACAGTCATGATAGAGAATCTGAACTCCTGGTAGACCTGATGAGCAGTCTTGGGTTGGAGCTGCTGGTTAATACCCTTACTCACTCAGCCGGCCATAGGCTGGATGGATTTTTTATGATCACAGGTCACCGTCCTTCACAGACTCATTACCAATTACTTGGTCTAACTATTTTGCAGTGATGTTCACAGTAAAAACTGCAGCCATCTCCTGAATGTCCTCAGCCTCACCTAAAACGAGGAGCACTCGCTCATGACATAAAATACACTCCACCCTTTTAACAGAGGCTCTAATGGCCTCTGTGTCTACTCTTCTAAAAATCTTGATCAAGCCATTACTGACTACCACTCTTGGCTAGGTGTGGCAAAACAAGCCCCAGGAAAAGTCACTTCAAATAGGAGAGGTACACCATTGCACCCTTGGTTCTTGGATAAATTAAGAGAATATAAACATGGTTGTCATAGACAGTAGCGCTAGTGGAAGCTCAATTACAATGCAACAGAAAAAGAATATTATAAATTGAAACTCAATAAATACAAAGCCTTAATTTATAAAGAAAAATCGGCCTATTTCACTCACAAATAAAAACACCAAAAAACTCAACCGAAGAGCTATTCACTATGGTAAAACAACTAGCAAATGTAAGGACATCAAAAAGAGGTATAGTAGTCAGTCTTTGTGCAACACTATTTCATCCTTTTTTTTGTCAAAGATTGAAGATATATACAATAACTTTGCTTCAGTGATTCCATCGGCCCCTCCACCGCTGGGGGTTAGTCTGTCCGAGGCTGTACTGGTAGGTCCATCTTTGTCTGAGAATGAGAAATGTAATACCATTTTTGATCTAGCAATTCTCTTCTCGTTCTTGGCCTTGTCGGCTGATCAATTTCTAGACCTCCTCCAATCAATACAATCTGGTTCCCCCCTTGGATCCCTGTCCTCCCAAGATCTCGCAGCTAGTCCTGAATACAATAGCCAGCCAACTAATGATCATTTTTAACAAAATGTTCAGTCACGGCTACTTCCTGAAGGTTTGGAAAATAGCCTCCATCCTTCCATTACTCAAGAAGCCCATCTTGAGTCCTTTGGACCTGAATAATTATCGGCCAATATCGCACCTTCCATTTCTGGCTAAGATTGTGGAGAAGGCGCTCAAAAAAGAATTGGTTGCATTCCTTGAGTCTAATCACCTTCTGGATCATTCACAGTTCGATTTCAGGGGTGAATATAGCGCTGAGTTTGCTTTGATAGTTGCTTCGGAAAAACTGAGAACCGCCCTAGATTCTGGGCCTTAATCCTGTTGAATCTGTCAGCCGCATTTGACACAGTCAATCATGTTATATTGATTGACCGGCTCCATTCCTTAGGCATTAGGGGCTAAGCCTCAGCCCTTCTAAAATCATTCCTTTCAGAAAGAAAGCAGCTTCTGGCCCTGGATGATTTCTCCTCCAATACTTTCATTTTACCATGTGAAGTATTGCAAGGCCCACCTTTGAGCCCTACACTTTTAATTTTTATGTTACCCCTCTGGCCCTCTTTTTAAAAAGCTTGCTTGTGTTCTCGGTTGTAAGTTACGCAGGTCCACACAGATGCCAGCAACCCAGAGGACATGGCAAGCAGTTTTCTTCGCTGCATGTTGGAGATCAGTAACTGGATGTACAGTAGCTATTTAAAACTAAATTCCAGTAAAAAACGAAGTGCTCCTGCTGGGCAATAACACCTCTTTTTGGTCTCCAACTTGGTGACCACAGTAACTAGGAATCCTTCCAACACTGGTCTCTAATGCAAAATATCCAGAGATCATCTTTGATGATGAACTATAATTAATGCTGTGACCTCCTCATCTTTCTTGGTCCTCAAGATCCTGAGAAAGGTCCTCTGATTCACCCCACAAGACTTGCAGAAGTTGGTTGTGGCCACTCTTGTGCTCTCATAGATGGACTACTGCAATGCATTATATAGCAACATACAGCAGGTACTCATACAAAACAGCAGTAAATGTGTTTCAAATTATGGTAGATACAGAATGGTTCACAGTAATTGACGTGTGCTCGCCATTTTTCACCATTTCTTGTCATGATGATAGTCAGTATCTATTACCTTTTAAATTTTAAAATAGATTTCTGGTTTGGGCTAGAATTCCTCTTGGAAAATGTAGAAAGTCAATCAATCTCTCAGATACTGAAAAAAGACTTAAAATCTTTCAGATTTCGTTGTGAATCAATGCTAGCAGATTATAATTGAAATATTTTGATTTGATGATTGCAGCAAAAACAAAAGAGAGATACAATTTTGACACTATTGCACTGTTAAATCATTTGGCTAATAATATGTAAAACCTTTCCCCTACAAAGATGCAGTATTGTCATGAAGAAGTTATTTACTCGGGCCATAAAAAATCAGAAATAAATGAGGAAGATATCTAAAGATCACTTATCTGCAATGACCCTACCAACAGCACAGAGAAAAGTAAGGAAATATTTTAGGAATGGTTGGCTACTGTCACCATGGATTCAAAAATTTTCCTCGACTGCAAAGCTTTTACAATGACTGGCACACAAGGTTACCTCTGATCTGGTATCGTGGGATGAAGAATGTATGCAAGCCTTCCTGGAGCAGAGAAACACTTTGTGTACAGCACCCACTATAGGAATGCCTGACTATGAGAAATATTTGTATTTATTCTGTCATGGAAAAGAAGGGTGCTCACTTTCTGTTCTCACAAAAATTTGAAGAAGACAGATTTTCGCAATATGGTGGGCAGGGTTATCTCGGCGGAGGCAATTGTCGCGGTGTTCCAGCAGGAGGAGAATGCCTTGAAACAGACCATGGCGACTCTCCGGCCAAGGTCCACTAGACTAGAAGATCATATGGAAGACTCTGAAGGACACACTCTCACTGGAATAACCTGTGCCTGGCTGGCTTCCGAAAGCGCATAGAGGGCCAGTCTGCTGAGCTTTTCCTGGAGGATTGGATTTTCAGCACCCTGAAACCATGGAAACTCTCCACATTTTTCATCTTTGAGAGGGCGCATCAAGCTCTGGTGCCTGTCTCAGGCCAGGGGCACCCCAGAGGGCTCTCATAGCCCGCCTCTACAATTATCAGGATCTTTATGTTATTCTGCAGTATGTCCAGGAACATGGGGCACCACAGTTTGAAGGCCACAATATCATGGTTATAGCCTGATGTTCCCGGTGAGGTTGAGGGTACAATATTCCACACTCCTGAGGAGGGAGGAGATTGGGAGGACACACTGGGTCTGCCGGCACGTGGGCAGTCTGCTGCCAACAGCCGCCCTACTGGGGGTCCCAGCAGGAAATGAACATGTCTAAGGAGGCGCTCTGCAGAGCCAAGCAAAACACCCCAGGGGGGTGGGATTGTTGTCTGCCTGGATGGGACTCTGGTGGATTTGGGCTTTGCTCTTGAGACCAGAAACTCCTTTTTGTGTCAAGGGGGACCAACATTCCTTGAAGAGGGCACTGGTGTTCACAAGATGTAAGTTGCATGGAGTGGTCCACTGGAGGATACAAATACACCACTTGTAAGAACAGTTTAATAAGGTCTTCCGTGATCAAGTGTCAAGAAAAGAAACAAATCAACTGACAGTAGTATATACCAGGGAGACCTCCGTAAGAGCTGAACTGAATGGATTGCCTACTAATACTGAGAAAGGGTGCAGGGCTGCCTACAAATGGGTTGTGACCAGTGGGTAGGGAAGGCCAGAGATTCGGGGAGGGGCGCTGCTTCATTGGGAGTTTCATGTCATTCGTGAGTAATTGTAGGAGGAGAGGGTGCCAAGTATGTCAGCAAGCTAAATGTTGGGCATGCAGCGCAGATGGACTCGGTGGGGCAGGGATACCGATGGTGCCCATCTGACTTACAGGTCTGCGGAGACTATGGAAGGAAGGGATCTTAGAGGAGGTTTTAGTGCCCCTGAGCCTTTCCCCTGCATGGGGAATGGTTTACTTTCTGCAAGTTGCATGTGGGGAAGCTGAGGATTCAGCTTTTGGGGGGGGGGGGGGAATCGGGCAGTGGATGCTGGTTGCTGACCTTCCGGGTGAAGGCCATGCTTGTTTGGGTTCACTGCCTGATGGTGGGGGGGGGGGTTAATGTTGTTCTGAAAACAGTTAAGGAACAAATTTTCTCTACTGTGGTGAAGGAAGTGTGATGATGTGGTGTTCTGTTAGGTGGGAGAACCACTTGGTATGGACAATGTGGGGAGGAAGGCCACTAGAGACCAGATACATACCAAGTGGAAGTTTGTAACTTGGAGTGTGCATGGTCTAGGACAGGTGGCTAAGCGCCACAGGATATATACCTACCTCCACTGGTATGGCGTTGCTGTAGCACTCTTGCAGGAAACACATCTGTGGGGTGACTGTATTTGTTATGTGAAATGAAGGTGGTGGGGCCAACTTTATGCAACTTCACATTCCTGTTTTGCCAGAGGAGTGCTGATCTGGGTGGCACCAGGTGTGCCGTTTAGCATGAAGTGGTTGAATGTGGATATGGATGGATTATTTGTAGTCCTGTTTGGCTCCCTGGATGGGAGAGACCTAGGTGTCCCTAATGTATATGCTCCTAATACGGATGGTTGCAGGTGCCAAGACACCTTACCTGGGAGGGGACTTGATATTGGCCAGGGATTTTAATTGTGCACTTGATGAGCAGTTGGACCATCCTCCCACGAAGAAGGATACTAAACTAGGTATGACTGGGGCATTGAAAGAGGTGATGAATGGATTGGGACTACACTATGTTTGGAGGGAGTGCAACCCCGGGCTGCAGTCTTACTCCTGCTTTTTTTTTTTTTTATAAAGAAATTTTATTAAATTTTGCATAGAACAATTATGAATACAGCACAACATGATGCCAACGGGCATCAAAACAATACAATAATGGTCAAGTCCTCGGTCCCTGCTGCTTTCATCACTAATGTTACTCACCATCCCCTCTTAAAGGCCCGCTACATCCTCCCATTTCCCCCATATCTTCTTGTGTTTGTGTAAGCAACCTCTGGCCTCGTACACAAGTCTCTCTCGCTGCGCACACCAATCCACTCCCCGTCTCCACTTAGTCAGTGCCGGAGCCACCCTGGCCTTCCAGTCTGCCATTATGTCCCTTTTGGCCACCAGACATGCCACCCCTAAGAAGGACCGATCTGCTCTTCGTAGCTCTGTATCTCCCATTACCCCGAGAAGGAGGGGCAATGGCGACCTCTTTACCTCCTTCTGTAGGGCCCCAGATATCTCTTGCACCACCCTTTCCCAATAGGCCATTATAATTGGGCATGTCCATACCATGTGGTAGAAATCCGCTGTATGATACCTGCAGCGGGGGCATTCCGCTGTGGGGCGGAGGCCTGCTTTATGTAACATGGCGGGTGTGAGGTATGCGGTGTGAAGGAAATAGGATTGTATTAAACGGAAGCGTGTGGCCATTGTTAGGGAGCGTGGGGCCATTAGTGCTTCTGTCCAGTCCGCTTCTTCCATGGGTCCCACCCAACTCTCCCACCTTTGGCGAAGCTCTCTCAGGGGTCCCCCAGTGGCGGTGATTAAGGAGCGGTAAATCTGAGAAACCCCTCCCCTTCCCAGGACTCCCATCAGTGCCTTGGCTTCCATGGGGCTGTGCTCAGGTATGGTGTCTCCTGTCTGCAGGTGAACTAGTAGGGCATGACGTAGTTGGAGATATCGATGGAATTGTGTTTTGTTTAAGGAATATTGTTTCTGGAGGTCTTGAAAAGATCGTATATGTGTCCCTCTCCAAATATCTCCCAGCGTGGAGATCCCTATGGTGTCCCATTTCTGGAAGCCCTCCAGACCTGCTACATGTATCAGCTGCTTCCCCTGCCATAGCGGGGTTTGTTGGGTTAGGCGCCCCCACCACCCCGTCACTTTCTGGGCTGTACGCCATCCCAGAAGTACCATTTTGGTCACATCTGGAGTATCCCGGGGTATCGGGCTCCCGTAGAGTATGTCAAGGATCTGTGGGTAGCCCATTGTCTGCAATTCTAGTTGGTATGCGGGGTCTGTCCATCCACCTCCCATCCAGTCATTAATTACAAGTATATGCATCGCTAGATAATAGTATTGAATATTCGACATGCCCAGTCCACCCTCATAAACATCCCTCTGACAGGTTTTTAGCGACAGTCTTGTACGTGAGCCACTCCATATGAATTGGCGTGCTAAAGAATCCATCTCCCTGAACCATCTCACGGGAAAGGGGTGTGGAAAATTCTGCAGGAGGTATAAGATCCTGGGGAGAATCATCATCTTGTACAGCGCTATTCTACCAAGTAGATTCAGGGGGAGGGCCCTCCAGCGCAGAAGGTCGGTTTTGATTTTCTTTGATAGCGGCATGACATTGAGTTCCCACGCTAGCTCGGGGAGAAGTGAGATATGTATCCCAAGATATTTAAAGCTGTTTCTCCGTATCGGGATATTCCGTTGCCAATCTATACAGTCGTGTGAGCGATGAAGGGGGATCAGTAAAGATTTGGCTGGGTTCAGGGTCAGCCCTGAGGCTTCCGCGAAAAGTCTAAGGATCTCTAGGACGCGTGGGCCGCTTTTGGATGGATTAGAGATATACAGGAGCACATCATCTGCGTACAAAGCCACTGTCTTCCGAACCAGAGGGCCAATGCCAGCCCTCGATCAGTGGGTCGCCTCTCATTAATATCGCCAGTGGCTCTATCACTAGTGCGAAGAGCAGGGGAGATAACGGGCATCCCTGTCGAGTCCCACGACCAATGGGGATTGGGTCGGAGACTACTCCGTTCACCCTGATTCGAGCCGTCGGGTTAGAGTATAGGAGTTTCACCAGTCCCCGGAATTTAGGTCCGAGCCCGTTTTTACATAGGACCTGATTGAGGAAGGACCAATCTACCGTATCAAAGGCTTTTTCGAAGTCGAGTAAAAGCAGTGCCAACTGCGTATGCGATAGCACTTTGCGGTGCGCCAAAGCAAGATGTAATCGTCTGATGCAGTGTCTTGTGCTACGAGTGGGCATAAAACCACACTGGTCAGGGTGCACCAGCGTGGGCATTACCTCCCTCAGTCTGGAAGCAAGGATCGAAGAGAGCACCTTGACTTCCACATTTAGGAGCGAGATAGGCCGGTACGCTGAACATTGTCGTGATGGGGGTTGAGTTTTGGGGATCACCACAATAGTGGCTTGATCAATCTCTGTTGGGAAGCGGCCTTGATTCTCCGCTTCTTCGTACATGTTGAGCAGGTGGGGACCCAGAATATCGCTACATTTACTATAAAATTCCGCTGGAAAGCCGTCGGGGCCTGGTGTTTTGCCTGATGCCAGTCCCGATATTGTGCTGCAGACTTCCACAAGACCGATTGCCTCGTCCAGTCTGTCTCTCGCCTCTGGAGTTACCACGGGAAGGGTAATCTCATTTAGTAGGGGGGACTCTCTCTCAACAGCAGGGCGTGGATGCCTGGCGTATAGACGGGCGTAGTAGGAGGCAAAGCTATGTGCGATTTCCACTGCTGTTTTGACAAGGGTGTCTGAGTCATCTAAGATCTCCGGTATAATACTGTTAGCCATGGGGCGGGTGGTCAGCCAATGCAGTAGTTTCCCGTTTTTATCCCCCCATCCATAAATTCGGCTTGCTGAGGCTCTCCACATGTGTTTGGCCGAATCTAGCATTATATGTTTAATATCTTCTCTTACCCTGGTCAGTTTCCTCATGGTCGTGGCCGATGCCAAGTTTATATGTTGGCATTCGAGTCCCCGGGCCTTGTTCTCTAGCTCGGTGATTTGGGAATTATGATCTCATTCACGGGACCGAAGAATGCTTCTGGCATGTCCTCTAATAGTGGCCTTGCAAGCAGCCCATAGCATTCCTGGGGATCGAACCGAGCCTTCATTTAATTCGAAATATTGGTCGAGGTGCAACCTGATCTCTTGGGTGTACTCTGTATCTTGTAAGTGCCACGCGTTCAAGCACCACATAGGCCGTCTGGCAGGGTCTGCTCTACCCAGCCGGATCCGTATTGGCGCATGATCGGAGACCCCCCGTGGAAGAATCTCAGCTCCTGCTACTTTTAAGAAATCTAGGGCGGGCATGAATACCAGGTCTATTCTGGATTGCGTCTGGTGGGCTGCCGAGGTATGTGTGTATTGGCGCTCCCTGGGATGCCAGGTGCGCCACACCTCACACAAGCCAAGGCTCTCCGCCCAACTACTTAGGGCTGAGGCCCGCTTGGATCTATGTATGGTAGCTTCCCCAGAAATGTCCAGCCTTGGGTCAAGGACCGCGTTAAAGTCGCCTCCCAGCAGGGTAGTTCCTTGGGGTAATCCTGAGGTTACTCGGTGGAGCGAAAGTAGGAAGGAGTTGTGATTTGCCGGGGGCGCATAGGCGCACACCAAGTTTAGCGGTTGTCCGTGAAGAGTCCCCGTGACCACCATGAATCTACCTTGTGAGTCAGATTGCGTGGAAGTGATTACCATGGGCAGAGATCAGTGGAGCAGAATGGCCACTCCTCTAGAGCCTCTGGAAAACCCTGCATGATATACCCTATCGTATCCTCCTCTCGCAAGCATAGGGCATCTGGACCCAAGAAGATGGGTCTCTTGTAGTAGAACTACTGAGGGAGAATACCTGCGGAGGGTGTTAAATACTGCCGATCGTTTGATCTTGTCTAACAGGCCGTTTACATTCCAGGAGAGGACCTGGGTTACTGAGGACCAAGCGTGAGGTGTAACACTGTTGGGCATGTTTGGATGTGCGGGAGCAAGCGCAGGGATGACCGTTTCGGACATGACCGTAAAATTTTAAATCTACAAACCAGGCTAACCAACTTGTCGCCTCTTAAACCTAACTTGAACTTCCCTTCCCCCCTAAACTCCCCCCCTCCCCATACTCCCCCCCCGGAAGCATCTGTCGCCCATGTACCTAACCAAAACCAGACAGCCAGTAAAACTGTCATTGGGGTGGAGTGGTGGACCCCTCCTTTCTTTCGGATCAATTGCAATTAGTAGTCACAAAACAAGCGTTCAACACCATACTCTAGGAAGCCTCCGGAGTCATCAATGTTAATCTCACTAGGGGTCGCCTGAGAGGATCAGGCGAAGCCCGAATCCCCTTACGTCTCGCGCAGGGGTCCTACATCTCCTGTCAGCCGAGTACCGGAGACTGACTCAATCGCCCATCCTCGGCGGGTTGGGACGGTGTTCGGGCCACCGGAAGAGTCTCAATGTTAGATTTAGTCTGAGGACCAGAGTCCCGGGCTGCTTCGTTCTCTGCAGGAGCGATCGTGTCTTTCTGTCTGCCTCTCCGGGATCTGGTGCGCCGCCTGCTCCTCCGGGGCCCCTCTGATGGTGAGGGCCCGACATGTGGGGTTCTTCCAGTGGTCCCGGGGGGACCCTTTCGGGCTCCAATGCCCTCCTCCATCAGGCAGTCCCAAGCCTCCTCCGGGGAATCAAAAAAGTAAGCTTTCCCAGTCATGAGGACTTTGAGGCGAGCGGGGAAAAGGAGCATGTACGAGAGCTGCATTGCCCTTAGTTTTTGCTTAACATGTTCGTACGACCTACGGCGGGTCTGGACTTCTCTGGTGTAGTCCGGGAAAATTAGGATTTTGTGGTTTTCCCACTGCGTACCATCTTGCCGCCTTGCTTCCCTGAGGATATTGTCTCTGTCCTTAAAGTTAAGGAATCGTGCGATCATCGGGCGCTTCGGACCGCCCAGAGGTGGGCGAGGCGCGAGCGCCCTGTGGGCTCTTTCAATTGCAAACAAGGGCGAGAGGGATTGGTCAGGCATCCAAGATTTGATCCACGTCTCCAGGAATTCGGCGGCCTTGTCATCCTCTATGCCCTCCGGGAAACCTATGAAGCGTAGGTTGTTGTGCCTGGCCCGGTTTTCCGCATCTTCTGCACGACGGTGAAGCTCGCCGGTTCGGGACTGCAGCTGGGCTACTTTGGCTTTGAGGTCAGACAAATCAGTTTCGGTTTGGGAGACTCGGGTTTCCACTTCCGTAATTCGGGTTACAGCATTTCTAAGGTCCTGTCTGATGAGGCCCATGTCCACTCGCACCTCACCAATTTTCGTTTCCACGGCTATCTGCGATGATTGAATAGCTTGGAGAATGGCACTCACCCCGTCCGGGGTTGAACCCCCACCAGCCACTTCTCCCCCTCCTCGTTGGCCCGTCGCAGTCGTGAACTGGTCGATTTTTTGTTGGGAGGGCGGAGGTTGTTTGTTCGTTTTATCCTTCCCCATCGTGGCACTTGAGGCGGGCGTCAGGTGGGCCACACCTTCCTTAACGCGGTTTCAAGCCTGAGAATTTAGTGCGTTGTTAAGTACCATGGACTGTGGGTGGGTTCGCTGTGTCTGATCACGTAAGGACGGCCGGCAATGACACCGTTGGCCCCTTCTTTTCAGCTCCTTTTCTCGCTCTCTCCACCAGTTGGGGGGGACCCGTCCGAGACCCAGACCCAGGTCTCTCCACCTTAAGGGCTCTGCGCCTCCATTGTAGGCCTCGTGCCGTCGCGATCGCGCTCTCGATCTCTCAGGTAGTTCCGAACAGGGTCTAAAGTCAACCAAGCACGACCCGGAACCCAGGGTATCCACTTGCCTCAAGGTGTTGCCCTCCACCGCTCGGCTCGCAGTCCAGATTTTGCCGCAGTCCAGCTCGCGCTCCACCTGGGCTCAGGCCCGAGAGAGGCCGGAGCCAAGTCCCCAGGCCCCGGAGTCCCCTCTTGTTGCTGCAGGGACGGGGGGGCGGGGGCGTCACCGCTCGTCTTCTCCTTCCACCCCCCCGGTCTTCGATTCACTTCCCTGCCCCCCCGGGCACCACTCCGCTTTTCAGCTGGGTCCTGGCCCCCAGCACGCCTTCAAATTTAAATTCCCCCCAGCAGGGGGATCTCGGGGGCCAGGGCCTCCGCCACGGCCCCAGCGCAGCACCGCAAGCCGCCCAGGCGGTCAGGGAGGGCCCCCGGTCCTCCGGGTCACACTCGCGACTCGCGCGCCGGTGCGGCGCCGCTCACCCCGCGCCCCCCTCCACGACAGGAGGGCGGTTGGCCCGCCGGCACCCCCGCGGCAGGGATCCACCTTCGGGGCGCGCCCCAGCTCTCTCCGGGCCTCTCGCCTCCAAATTTAAACTCCCCGCAGCAGGGGGATCTCGGGGGCCAGGGCCTCCGCCACGGCCCCAGCGCGGTACCGCAAGCCGCCGAGGCGGTCAGGGAGGGCTCCCGGTCCTCCGGGTCACACTCGCGCCTCGCGCGCCGGTGCGGCGCCGCTCACCCCGCATCCTCCTCCACTACAGGAGGGGGGGGGGGTCCGCCGGCGCCCCCGCGGCAGGGAACCACTTTCGGGGCACGCCCCCAGCTCTCACCGGGCCTCTCGCCGCCTCTCAGCCCGCGGCAGTCAACTTCGTCGGGGCCCCCAAGCCCACCTCAGATCCGCCGGGTGCATCTCGCAGCGGCCGCCATCTTGAGCTCCTCTTCACGGGAGCAGCCGGGTCGCCGTATGAGGGCGAGCCGCCGGCTTTCCATCGATTCGCCCCAACAAACTTCTCTACGGGTCCCCGGGACACCGGGGCGCCATGTACAGCGTTTTTCCGCTCTTTTGGACCACAGTGGTTAAGGGCGGATGACGGAGGGGTCCAGAGCACTCTCAGAGTGCGACCGCCATCTTGACGCCCGAAGCCACGCCCCCTTACTCCTGCTTTACTCTCGAGATCAGGATGCATATTTGTCTGGATTAATGCTGTGTGACGGGGGAGGTGTGGTGTTCATATTGTTAAGGAGGTCACGTATCTAGCGAGGTACAACTCGGACCATTCCCTTGTACTGGTAACTTACACTGCAGGCTGGCTGGCCCGTAGGATCCCGTTGTGGAGTCTGACGGTGAAGGCACTGACTGATCCAGTCTTTGTGCACACAATTTCAGAGGTGCTGTATCATCATTTTAAAGACATCTGGGATAGCACTAAGCCTAGAGCAACAAAATGGGATGCCATGAAATTAGAGTTGTGGGGCGAGTGCCTAAAGTTGACCTACTGTGTCCGGCAGCGGCTGCTGCGAACTATTGAGCTGCAGGAGAAATGGTTGAGTGGATTGGAGAGTGGCCTAGAGGGGGTGCCTCTGAGGCTGAGGGATTGAAAGGAATGGAATCTGAAGTTGCTGGAGGCCTGGGATAGGCTAGACAAATCTGTTAGGGTAGCCTTTTGGCATAGACTAAATGTGGAGGGGGACAGGGCGGGACGACAGCTGTCTACTCACCTAAAAAATGAGATACCCAAGGTACCTGTTGTAGGAATCAAGGATAGGGTTGGGGGGCGGTGGTGTGGTCTAAACAGGCCATCACTGAAGTATTTGCAGAACACTTGCAGAACTTATGTGCAGCATCCATTGTGCACAGGGAAGTGGCAGACTATCTGTCAGTGCTCCCGCTGACCTGACTTTCAGAAGAAGATATGAAAGCACTGGATGGCCCCATAGATAGATCCGAGGTTGTGGTGGCTATTAAGGCCCTGCACACCGGTAAGGGTCTGGGAGGAGATGGGATGCCTGCAGAGTTGCATCAGTCCAGGGCAGGGGACTTTGCAGCCCCTCTTCTGGTGGTATATAATGAGGCTTATGCTCGGAGAAATTGCTGGAGTCATGAGAGATGAGCTTACAGTGATGCTTCCCAAGCCCGTTAGGGACGTGATGGAGGTGTCTTCGTACCATCCACTTTCAATGCTGAATTTGGGTGTGACTATCCTCAGTAAAAGTTTAGTGGCTACACTGTTAACATCTTCTGCCTTCCTCCATGAGGACCAGTGCACGTTTATCCCCAATATGTGTAATCTTCATCACCTTTTGCTGGTTCTACATGCCCCTATTCTGGTCAAGGATGAATATGCCCTTGCTTTGTTAGACATATAGCAGGTGTTTGACACAGTGGCGTGGGAGTATTTAAGCCAGGTGTTGAGGGCAAGTTTAGAGATTCGTACCTCCACTGGGTGTGGCTATTTGTGATCCCTTGGGCTTGGTGCACATTGGGGCTCAGTGTCTGAAAGATTCAAATTGCACAGGGGAACTAGACAGAGCTGTCTGCTTCCGCCATTGCTATTTGCCATGGCAACTGAACCATTGGTGTGTAGGTTTTGATAGTTAGTGCAGGACTGGTACGTGAAAGTGGGGTCCACCACTCATGTGTTTTCTTGATGTGCTGGTGTTTTTGCGTCAACCTGTATACTCTGTCCCGATTCTCTGGTTTTCAGGTGAATTGTGCAAAGTCCAAATTATTCCCTTTGGGGGTTTAGCAGACGTGGCACTGGAAGACCTCCCTGGTTGGACCTCAAGTGAGCGTACTCTAAGGCCAGGTACCTGGCTATCCATGTGACAAAGAGGTTCAGAACCATTCCATCAATATAACATGGGCAGTGTTCTGGCGGGTCTCTGTGCGTTAGTGACCTTTTGGAATGCACTTAGTCTCTCACTGTTAGACAAGATAACCCTGGTTAAAATGTTCATGTTATCACAACGCTAGCACCTTTTATAGGGCACCATGTTTAGTATACCCGAGCAGACATTAAAGGAGCTGGACAAACGTATACTGGACCATTTATGGCCACCCAGGAGGAAGCGGGTGGGGCTGGCCTCTCGCAAGAGGACATGGAACCGGAGAGGGATGGAGGTTCCGTGTATGGACCTTCACTATCTGACTACCCAACTGCAGCACCCACTCCACTGACTCGACGAGGGAAGCAACAGGGAGAAACATTTGTTGGAATGGACCCATGAGTCTGCCTCCCTGCCTTAATGTCTGGAAGTAAAGTCCCCAGCTTTGTGCCCTTTGTAGTGGATCAGGTATGCAAGGCCTGGGAACACGTGGTTCGGAGGGTGCTGCTGGGTAGGGCCCCATATGTGCCAGAAGTAAACATATGGACTCTGTGGCCTTTTGTACATGTTGCCAGTCAAAAGCAGGTGGAGAAGTGGAGAGTGGAGGACTGTGAGGTACTGCAGGATTCGTATCCCAACAATAGATTTTTTTACATTGGTGGAGGCGAGAGAAGCATTTATCTTGGGGACTGGTCAGTCAGTCCCTGCAGTATGCACAGCTGGTTGCCACAGTGCGGGGTATTTGGTCCTCGTTCCCTGACGTCCCAGAGACTTCTCGGATACTTGTGAAATTATTGGGTCTGGCGGGCATCAGGCATCTGGTCTGGCAGCTTTACGGAGCGTTGCATGAGGATGCCCCTTCACAAGTGTAGGCAATTCAGGGTAGATGGCATGATGTCATGGGGAAAAAACTCACAGAGGTGAATGGCTAAGGGGCTCAAGGGGGGGGTGTATACGACTTGAACAAATGCTCGCTTCAAACTGATTCAATAAAACTTTGTACACAATGTTTGCATAACACCCTGTTTACTGGGTATTATTTACTCAAGCCGTTCGTTCTCCTGTCCTCGGTGTAGTGAGAATGAAGCAGATTTCTTCCCTATGGTGTAGCGGTGTCCTACAGTTAGGGGAATACTGGTGAGAGGTGGGGGCAGTGCTGAGCGTGCATCAGGTTGGTCGATTGAACTAAGTGTAAGAGTGTCCCTGCTTGGACTGGTTCCCAAGTGCAAAAAGAGACGGCTTTGTTTATGTTTTATACTCGGTGCTTAATTTGAGCCGGTGGCTTTTTGCATCAGGCATTTACTGCGAACGAAAGATACATGTAGGAAAGATTAGAGGAAGATGGAAAATCACACAAAGGGTGAAAGCAAAAGCTGCAGGTGTGAGTTGAAGGGTCATGGAGTGGCTGTAAATGGATTAATGATGCCCGAGATGGCTTTAGGATTACACTGCCTCCGTATTCTGTGCTCGCACACTTAATTGCCGCAGCCGTGTGTTTCAGAGGAGAGATTTGGGCTCCTGCACGTTTTCATTTACAAATTAAGCACTGTCTATACTCATTGAGTTGATTCTGGCAAAGTGCAGGAGTGCGCGCATGTGGATCTCCCAAGTTCCGCCATTGATCTCTGGTTGACTGTGGGATGTGGCCAAAAGGGCCACAGCGGGAGATGGGCAAATGCGCAGGACTCACAGTGATGATAAAATAGCGGACGATATGAGAGCATGGGCGGCGATGCTAAATGACTTATTGGAGCCTTGGATGCAGGTTTACAATGCTATGTTGCTGTATGTTGTTGAACCAATACAAATATTTATAAATAAACAAAAATGATATTATAAATGTATATGTATTTCAACATCAGAAAAAATGATAGTTTGATGGGTTTCCTAACTTGAAACGTCTGACCACATAATAGCCGGAACATGGGATGGAAGCTCCCAGATGAGTTTCTTAAGATCTAAGCGACGCCCCTTTAGATCAGGGGCCTTACCAGTCGGTCTGCAGTACAGCAGGCCTGGACCAAATGTATGCTGATGGGAGGAGATTTACATTGAAACTTCACAGAGAGTAATAGTTAAACTGGCGGTGAAGACAGAGGAGAATACTTCATTCAGTGGAGGAATGATTCACTGTTTGTTTTTGGGGCATGGCTAAAACGTGTGAGGTGAGTTTGGTTTTCTTGGCTGGGCCATATGAGATATGTCTGAATGACCTACATTCAAAAATACCCTGCTATAACATCTATGCATAGTGTTCTTAAAATTACAACCTGCCTGTCTGGGAATTTGAGACAGGTATCCTTGGTATTTGCTTGTTAATCTCTCTCTCTCTCTCTCTCTCTCTCTATATATATATATATATATATATATATATATATATATATATATATATATATATATATTCTGTGAAAAAATCAAACCTTACAGAGACATTATAGTTAGGAAATAGAATTTAAAAAAAACATAGAGAGTCACTGAAAAACACCAAAGGTTACAGGGACGTTATAGTTAGGCTCGCATTTTAAACACTAAAAACCAAAGAAATTCACCAGTTATAGTTACAGTTATCTCAAGTAACTCGTGCCCTAAGGTAACTATAACTTGCGCCCCCGCCATGCACGTTTTTTTCTTTAAAAATGTTACTGCAAAAATTACATTTATATTATCAATGATGTTATCAAAGATGTCAGAGTGCTGTAATTTGTGGGGTAATTAGCAGTGCTTGGCGAGGGTGTGAGTTATAGTTGCCTAACAGCACAAGTTATAGTTACTTGAGATAACTATAATATGTGAATTTCTATGGTTTTGTATGTTTAAATCGTGGGCCTAACTACAGTTCCCCTCCCTTTTGTTTAAAATGGCAGCCCTGCGGGAGGGGGTCCTCTGGGCCTTATTAGGGCCAGGGGAGGCGGGCGGCACAGCCCTCTCCTTTAATGTGCATTTCATCCCTGGGGGATGGGTTTCCTGGGGCCTATACCTGCTCAGGGAGTGGAGGCCACACACCCCCTCTCCCCTTCATGATGAGTGCAGCTTCAGGCGATGACCACCTCTGGACATATAATAGGTCGGGGAGGGGGGCTATGCCCACCCTCCCATTAAATAATGAATGTGGCCCTGGGGGATGGGCTTCCCAGGGCCCAAAATGTGCCCAGAGAGGGGAGTCCTCCTGATGCTAAGATAACTATAACTTGCGCTCTCATCAATAATTTTACTGCAAATGTTGTAGTGATATTAATGATGTTGTAGAAGATGTCATGAGTGGTTTAATATGTAGGGTAATTAGCAGTGCATGGTGGGGGTGTGAGTTATAGTTACCTTGGGGGATGAGTTAGAGTTACTTGCAATACATATAACTGCAGAATTTCTGTGGTTCTATGTGTGTAAAATCTGAACCTAACTATAATGTCCCCGTAACCTCTATTTTCTCAGTGAATTTCTAAGGATTTACATTTTTTATTTCCTACTGATAATGCCTCTCTAAGCCTTTGTTATTTTCAGTTATTTGCTATGTTTTTTAATGCTATTTTCTAACTATAATGTCCCTATTACCTGGGTGTGTGTGTGTGACTGCATGTGTGCCTGGCTGTGTGGGTCTGTGAGTGGGTGTATGAGTGACTGTATGGATGTTTGTGTGCATATGTGAGTGATTGTATGGGTGTGTAAGTGATTGTGTGAGTTGCTGTGTGGTTCTGTGGTTGGGTGTTGGACTGCTTTTTTGGGTCTGTGAGTGGCTGTGTGAGCGGTTGTGTAGGTGTATGAATATGTGTGTAGGTCTGTGAGTGGGTTATTGGTTATTTTTTTTAATTGGGTGCTGTATCTATAAATCCCCCTGATCCAGGTGGATCCTCATGTGCTAAAATAAACATTTTCTTGCCCATGACAGAGTCCCTCACAGACCCCTCAATAAGTCCTATGGGGTCAGGGTACCTCTACCCTGACTTCTTCTACCACTTTTACATTTTATTTTCTCCACTGCAAACGAGTCCTGATGAACAAAATGGCAGCCACAACTTTCCTGTCAGGTTGCAGCCAGCCAATCATGGCATTGCTGTTAGCGTGTCGATCCGTGAATAAACCCGGATCCACTGTAGACCTTGGTCTTGAGATATTCATAAATCTTTTTTACTTTCATAACTCCAGAACTAATGAACAGATTTACATCAAATTACACAATGCCCTCTTTCTAGGCCAAAATCTAGATTTCTGCCTAATGTGGTATAATTCCGTTCAGCAGTTCGGGCTGTAGTCGTCGCTAAACTCCCTGTGGTAAATTGCACGGGGAAAATGCGTTTTGGGACCCCTCACTTTTACTCGCCCCCATTTGACGGATCACCCTACAACTTTACAGACAGCAGCTGACGTGACTGGCACACTAGTTTCGAAAATTTTGTGAAGATTCGTCAAATGGCACCAAAGTTATTAACAAAGCAAAAAACACTTTTCCTATGGAAACTAGGTCCTAACTATAACTGGCAGCAACCACTTTTTTTTTGTTTTTTTGCTGCAATCCTGAGGGACCCCCGCAAAGCTTTCCATAGCAAATTGAATTTCCTCCATAGTTTACATGTCTGTGCAGAAAGGTGAAGGGTACTTGGTCCTGTTTGTGTGTGTTATATCTGCATTACCTTACTGCTGTGAATATGAGTGGGCCATTAAAACCCATTCCCTGCGCAGACCCCTATTTGTGCGGAGGTTGCAGCTTTATGAGTTGTGGGGCAATGATTGCACCCCTGTAGCTTTTCCCTGTTGAATTTCAGAGCGAATTCCCCTACCTGCGTTATTTGGAGAAGTAAAGCACCAAATTGTATATGTAATTCCTAATTTTCACAGGGAAACTTGGAATTGGAGCGATGTACCTCACCCAATAAATATCGCAATCTGTGGTGATTTACTATGAGCTGTAAATTTCTCGCACCCATCCGGCCCACTTGAAATTGGGACCTAAATATGCGTGGATATTATTTTGTGAGTTTATCATACACATGGTGGGTCAGTTTTGGCCAGTGCGGTTGGAGACCAGACCCTTTTTTTTTTACATTTCTTTCTGTAAACCAGGAAGTGCAATCAATTTTTACAGTGAATGAGTAAGAAATTGTCTCTAACAGAGTAGCGAAAGTGATTTCCGGAAGAGTCCTTACATTTAACGTCCAAGTGATTTTCATTCTTTGATTTTTTGACAGCCACCAGTCACATAAACGCATAAATTGCCCCCAAAATGAATGCTACCTTAAATTATTTTTGGAATGGAGTTGTCTTCTGCAATATTCTATTCAAAGAGCCTCGAAGGGTTATGCTAGAAGTGCATTTGTATACATTCTGTTAAGATGCGTTGCACTATAGATTCAGGTTACTTTATAGTTTACCGTGTTTGCATCTTAGAAATATAGAGACCAAGTGTACAATGTCATTTTTGATTCACAAAATGTCATTAAGGAATGCAAATCCACGGTAGTGGCCTACTGTTCCTTGCATGTCATCGCCCCTCTCTTTGTACTCAATCACAGCGGGTTGCAAATGGTAAATTTCCACATTAATATTCATTAGGCAGTTTGTTCCGTGACGCACCGCAACCGGAGATTTTAGGATGCAATCTAGGTGAAATCGCAAAATCAGACAGGTAAAAAACTGTTGGTAAGCAATTTGCTACTATTATTTGGAACCTGTCTCTTTGTACACCGAGCCCTTACTGACCACATTTTTTTCATAAAAATGATTGGTGAACATATTAATTAGAACTGAATTTCAAATTTCCCATTTGAGATTTTCTCTTTCTTTGTTGTAGATGTTAATCTCGCTAACAAGTAAGGAACTTTCTGCTTATGCAAAAGCAGGAGCTGTTGCGGAGGAAGTACTTTCAGCAATCCGAACTGTGGTGGCATTTGGTGGACAACAAAAAGAAATTAACAGGTTTTTGACTCAGAATGCAACACATTTATGAATGTGAAACTCAGTAAAATATACATTTTAAAATCCAACAATTTTATTTGTCTTCAGATACACTGGTAACTTGGGAGAAGCGAAAGCAATTGGCATAAAAAAGTCGATTGCTTCTCAGGTGTCACTTGGATTAGTATATCTCTTTATATATGCAAGTTATGGACTTGGATTTTGGTATGGAACTACCTTGATTCTTGGAAATTCTGGTTATAGTATTGGAGATGTTCTTGTGGTAAGTTCATTACATTACACTGGAAATAACAGTTGCAAATATATCTCTCAATGTTGGCTACATTTCCCATTTATGCTCTTTCCACCTTCTATAGAGACAATTTCATTCATCTTGCATATCCCACATGCAAAAATCTCATGATGTGAGGCACTAGTGAATGAGACCACTATATGTGTACCGTTCAAAAATGACACCTCCTCACTTGCTGACAGCTCGTGATACACATTGTACTGTACCTGGCCTGCAGTGTGGTCTTTGTCGTTTCTGTGCTGTTTCTTAGTCATCTTAGTAATGGCAAGGCAGACATGTGTCACTGCAGCAGCAACCATGTCCTTTAAGGCCAGTGGACCCAATCTGAGCCAGCTACAGCAAATTGTACATAATCATCTGTTTCATTTGGTGGAGCTGCCACTTCAGATATGGTCAACCATGACTGCCTTAACAGATAATCGGTAGAGTTTCAGACTATAGGCTTGTAGAGTGGATGAAAATACTCCTGTAGTTGTATGGTACGTTTTTGTAATATGGGAAAGTGGAGCTGAGGAAGGTACTTGATACCTCAGAATTAAATACTTGTTGTCTATGCATACCTGGTCCTGATGGCCTGTTACATATATGCAGATGGATATAACAGTATCATCAGAGAGTTGCAGTTTTCTCCTTCTCGCTGTAAGATTGAAGTTGCCTGATTGCTAGTTTTAGCCAAGTATTCTTTGCCTTCTACTGCCTTGTCATCCATGTGGTGTCCCTCTCTAGCACTTCTTCCCCATGACCTATCTCCTCTGATGCCCTGCATCTCTTGACACCTTTTTTTTGTATCAACCCTCAACAGTTCTCAGTACCCTTTTCATCCACCCTTTTGTGTGCTCCCCTCCCCCTACTCCATCGATATATTTGTGGATAGATCAGCATGCACTGATTATTTCTCAATGTAATTCTGGACATTTGTTGAGGATTAGTTTGTGTTGGTGCAATCTGGATATGTCCTAATGATTACTATTTGAATGGGTAAATCTGAATATACGCTAAGATTACTTAGTGACTGTGCGCATCTCAAGATAAACTGAGGATTAATGAGTCAGTGGCACTCAGGATATCAGTGTGCAAATAGGGGCATTCATTTGAAATTAAAGAGTGGTGGATAAATCTGTGCATGCATAGTGCTGCTTTCTGTCATATGTTGACATAACAATGCTGCCATGAGCTGATGTGAGTAGCAGCCATGAATGGAACACTCCCAACTTGCCAGTAAGAATGATTGCACTAGCTGGTACAGAGACACCGGGTAGTAGGGCCAGAATGAAGAAACATGGAGAGTTGGGATGAAGGCAATGGTTGAAAATCTTTGTCTTGTTGAAGACCGTGATGAAGAAGGCTCAAGATCGACTAGGTACCAGAGAAGTATCAGTTAAATAGGCTGAGATTTAACTGGAACAGTGAGAAGACTGCAAGAGCCAGAAGATGGGTCAAGGATTAGACAACAGACAAGAAGGCTGACCATTTCCAGTGTGGGAATATGCACATGCAAATCAAACCATTTTCACGGGTAACTTTAACCAACACGTGCAAGTGGCTGTGTGAATTGGCTTCAAAATGTTTTATTAAACGTGTTTGCAAATATATAATTTATAAACTGAGAACTGTATTCCTCTAATATGTGGTCACTATTGAGGTACTGCAAGATATTGTTCATTTTTTTAATGAAAATATATTTGTTAGGTTTTCACAAATCCAACAGTATACAAGTGTCATCAGCATTGAGAAAGTAGGATACACCATGCCCATGGAGGATCCAAAATCAGAGCTGTGCACATCAATTACAATCATATGCAGGGCTCCATAGTTTGCAGAATTTACGGTGATTCTGAAGGCACAGCCTTCCATATATGACATTGTTTCTGGATACACTTGTTACAACATACACTGGTCCATATTCCACTGAACATATTTTAAACCATAATCTAACAATTAAAACATTGGGTCTAAGTAATCAGTGGGTCATTTGCTTGTCACATTTAAGGTCAGGAGGCGAGTCCGGGATCATCCAACATACGCTCAGGAAGAAAGCATGTACCCATATCCCAAAGGATAAGTGCCCCAGATATAGGCCAACTCACAAAATGGTCCACAGTCCCCCACGGAGGGCTCCCCACCCACCCATGTAGCCCTGTCAGGTCAATAGGGCAGTCTGCCGGGTGGGCAACTCACCACCAGTCACCGAATCTGATGCATCGGAGGAGGGAGCAATCCCTTTTCGTCTGGGTTTTCGAAGACTTCTAATACCTCTGACCAGAGGTGTGCAATGGGGTGTCTCCTTACTCCCCCTTGATTCCTCCCTTCGCAAAGCCACTCAGGATTCCAAACAAGATACTGTTGGACCCACTGCCAACTTCCATGTCATGGCAATCTGCCACCTCGCCAGCAGTAGTGCGAGGTCAATGAAGTGGTTGCCCACTTTCTTGGGCTTTGGTCTAGGGAAGAACCCCAGTAAGCACATTTGCAAAGTGCAGATCATGTCCCACTGCAGAATCTTGATCAGTCTCTGCACTATTGATGTCTTTAATTCCCGAATATGTGTGCAAGACCAGATCATATGGCAGAAGTCCGTCCCTTCCGATGCACATAAAAAACAACGCTTGGTTCTCCCCATAAATAGCTGTGAGATTCTTATGAGTAAGGAATGTTTGATGGAGATAATTGAATTGTATACATTTAAGACGGGTGTTAAGGGAGTCCCCCTGTGGGTATTCCAACATTCTTACCAAATTATGCTCTTGCTACAGCTCCCCTTCCCACTTGGCCCGCAGGGAATGCAGCGGTTTCCTGCCCATCATTCTAATATCACCATACATCCATTTGGCTAAATGCCTCCCTTCTCCCCTGGACATTAGTACCTGAAGAACCACTTGCGTCTGTGGTCCATCTGTTCCACTGTAATTGAGGACCTGCCCCAGTAGTAAACCATGTGACTTATTCAGAGTTACAAATGGTTTCAGAGCGGATGCCTCATAGCAGTCACCCACTGTGGTCAGTCCCACCTCTGTCCAGTCGACCATTTGAGCTGCCAAAAAGAAGGAAGATGGTGCCCCTGGAGCAGGCCCACCAGCTGGAGGGCCAGGGCATACAGAGGGTAATATTTTGCACGCCCCACACATTGCCACCAACAGCGGAGAGCCACTGACAAGAGGCTATCATTCCCTCTCCCAGACACCAGGCACAAGAGTCGTACTACTAGTGCCCCTTAGTGGGACTCCTCCCCAAATTGCCCAAGCTCTGCCATCCAGCCACCTGGCAATCCACTGCAGCTAGGCAGCTAGATAATAGGTCTCAAAATCTGCTAGCCCAGCCCCCTTCCAAAACGGGCTTTTTTAGTATGTCCAGTGCCACTCAATTGTGTTTCCAATCCCATATGAGTTCTCACCCTACCTGGGTGGGGCTAGGTGGTCAAATGATGAAGCATGATACTATATAGTGTGTGAGACCACCTAGTCCGTAAAGGAAATCCCCCCTTATTTTCCCCTTTTAACTGCTCTCCTAGCTCACAATGACCCCCTTTCCTCCACTAGAGGACCACGAGGAAACCTTGGGCAAAACTGGTACCACCGGAACCCATCCCTCGATATATAATAGAACCCCGTACTCCTTAGTGTGTTTTTTGGTGATTTAGGGAGTTGAGTACGGAGTGGTTCCCCCTAATGTCTCCTTTTTTCTCCTTCATACTCTCTCCATGTGTATTGTTAGTATAGAGCAGACACACCCATCGTACCAAGGCAAGTTCCAACCCCCACTTGAAGCATGATGCCTTCTCCAGGTACAACCAGTTCACCATGTCAAATGCCTTTTCCAGGTTGACAGACACCAATCCCATCTGCCACTCACCTGGCCATAGTCCCAGAAGTTCTTATTAATATGCGACTTGGAGAATTCCAGGCCTCCACCTTGCAAACTCACCTGGGTAATCGGAGAACCCTGACTTTCTAGCCATATCAACCACACCAGCAATCACTTTGTCATACTCTCACTCTCGTGGGCTCTGGCTGCATTCTGCTTGTAACAATGGCATCAGAGTTTCTCTAAAAGGACACTCTACTTTTCTCTGGCCTCTTGACAGCTGCAGCCCCACATCCTGTTCAAGACCAAGACAGTTGTCCAGTTGTTAAATAGTGTCTTCCAGGCTTGTCAAATACTCTTCAAGGTCTCTCCTGATACCCACGGAGGCACCCAGACAATATCCCTGCACTACTAATTTAATTGCCTCCCATTCCACAAGACAGTCTGACTTGGTTTCCTGGTTGCACTCAAAATAAGCTTATATAGCCTTGTGGAGGCCATCCCTGCAGGTATTCCAGTGCACTGGGATGTAAATGCCACAGGGGAACTGCTGGTCTCTCCTCCTCCAGTTGCAGATGTATCAATAGGGGACTGTGGTCTGATATAGTGTGGCTGAGGTACTCCGAGTGTTAAACAGGGTGACACAAGCGACTGGTACAAATAAATCTGTTTAACCAGACATGTAGTGTTTAAAGGGAAGAATAGAAGGAGTATTCCTTGAGTAGGCCATGCTGCACCCTCCATACATCTTTAATCCCAGAGCTTTGGTAGCCTGCAAGTAGGGGGCTCCCAGCAAAGGTGCAGCGGAGTGGTCCAGGCCCGTAACTGCCATGCAATTAAATCACCCCCACAAGAATGTCCCTCATTGTGTATGTACTCAGCCATGTGGACAGACAGGTGAAAAAAGCCAGTTGATATTGATTTGGGGCATAGAGAGAGCGCCCAACACCAATTGTTTGCCATCCAGCCTCCCATCGATCAGAATATGTCTACCCTCCTTGTTAGTAGCAAACGCCTAAAGGGGGCCCCTGGCCTGAACCAGATCAGCGCACCCTTGCAAACATAGAGTACTCTGTAGCATGTACCTGCCCTCGCCAGCACAGCTCTAGCCACTGTGCCCCAGATTTTCTAAGTTGTGTCTCCTGAAGTAAGGCGATATGGGTGCCCCTGCACTTCAAAAACATGTGGACTTTGTGACGCTTATCAGCCAACCCCATGTGTCCAGTATTCCACGTCATTACTTTAAACTCTTCATGTGGTGCTGCCATGATAGCTTTGTATGCCCTGCACTTCATTCCTCCTATTTCGGGCACTCCTCATCCACGTGGACAAATCTCAGACATTAGGATGTACAAGACCCAAAAAACAATTAACAGATTCCTACTCCCCAATGCCAGAGCAGCCCAGCAAAGGCTAGCCACCCAAACATAGACATGGCAATTATAAATGCAAAGTATTACCGCTATCCACAAATCCGTGGACAAAGGTAAGGGGCAAATCAAACATGCTATCAGAGTGTGCAGGCACCTCGTCCGCTCTGTCAGCTTGGGTCAGCTACAGTATCAATCATCTCAGAGAGAGAGCTCCCATTGCAGCATGGACCACAGCATCCACACACACAACACAGTCAGGAGCGTGAGAAAGCCACCTCTTCATCACTATGAAGTGGGGGGGCCACCCTATAAGATCCAAGCACCACAACTGGTCAGTCAAAGCCGTTAAAACATTGGGCCAATTCAATGTGCAGGTTCCCCATCACTGCCAGGTGGATATCCACCCATCAATGCGCAGCACCATCCCTCTCCATCCACACAGCCAGCCATCATGCGGATCTCTTACTCACAAAGAGTCCTGAATCAGAACAATTCTTCCGCTGTCTGTGGGACATACTCAGTTTACTGGTGGTGGTAGCATCAGAGAATGACTCTTCAGACCAGGCATCTGACTGTGCTCCATCCTCAGAATTGTGTGGCCTCTGCCAGTTATCCCGCAGGCTGCTTGTAGTGCAGCTGCGCTGTTCACATCTGTCTCCACCCTTGTCAACTTCTGTACTGGTTCATGATGTGCTGTGTCTTGTTGAGTTCTCCTTGGCCAGTGCTGTAGTCTGCCCACCTCCCCACCCCTCTTTGCTGCTGCTGCATCTGGCTTTTCAGATTAATGTTGTTCATGCCAGTCCCAGGTTTCAGAGGGGTTCAGAAAGATGTGTTGCGTACCACAGAGTATCACTTGTAGTTTAGCCGGGAATAAGAGGGAGTCTCGCACCCCATCCTCCTGCAACATCATTTCCACTTCCAAAAGGAAGCTGTTCTAATCTGGACTGTAGTAGTAAAGTCTGGGAACATAGTTACTTCTTCATTCTCGATACAGAAGGCTCCATCCATGCATACTTTCTGGAGTATCCCCATCCCTATAGTGCAATAGCCTGGCCACCATCAGACATGGTTGTCGTCCCGGGGTGAAGGTTTGGCTGGGGCCCTGTGTGCTCGCTCCAGGGTGAACAAAGGGGTAACGTCAGAGGGTGCCACCCCAATTTCATCCAACTCTCAATGAAGACGATCATGCCACTGTCCTCTGCTCCCTCCGGCAATCCCACAATCCAGACATTGTTATGCCGGTTGTGCTTCTCAGCATCTTTGGCTTTGTGCTAGAAAATTTTAACGCAGTCTGTCAGGGCAGCTAGTTTTTGTTTGAAGGAGCTTTGCACCCGTCGGATCTCTTCCACAATTGCTTCTGCTGTGTTAACCCTGTCCAATAATTTGTGATGGTCAGCCCTTAGTAGGCCCATTTCCGTCACCACATCTCCTATCTGCTGCTGAAGAGTTTGTTTTGAGTCTGCTATAAATGCCAGTATCTTGTCCAGAGTGAGTTGCAGGGCAAGTGTCATGTGCTACATGTAAGGTCCCAGTGGTGGCTCCTCTGCCTTTGTGGTCCCCTGGGTCTTCTTTGTTGAGCTACCCTCCCTGGGCTTGGTTCTGCCCATTGCTTTAAGTTACCAGAGCGTTCAGCAGGGCCTCCAAGAGAAAAAACACCCAACCCAGTGGGTAAGGAGACCCCCTCCCCAGCAGGTTTATCGTTTGTGTACTGTGGGTCAGTTCTCATCGCCAAGTCTGTGCCAGACCACACGCCCCTCCACCACAGGTGCACAGTCTCCTGTCATGACTCCAGGGAACACAGAGTCACACACCAACTCCTATATGGTTTATGCCAGGGGAGGGGAGGTTTTACAGCAGTGGCATAGTCTACGCCAGGGTCGTCGTTAGGTGCCAGAGTATCTCCACCAGTTCTAGCACAGTTGCCCTGCAGCCGAAAATCGCACAAGGAGCCCAGGTCAATCTCCCAGTAGGCGGCCTATACACATAGTCCAGTTGCAGGTCCAGACAGATGTAGGATGTGGCGGGGCATCATGTACTCCCCCCATCTGCTGAAGAGGCGTATTTGGGGTTCCACATGTGGTGGTTTCGCTTAGAGAGGCCCTCCCCATTCCTCAGTCCAGACACTCCCTCCATCCCAGTGCCAAGGGGAGTCCACAGCATGGGCCAAGCAGGGACCCAACCCGTCCAGGAGAGTGGTCTGCCTGTTTTGCGTCCTTCAGGCCTAATGGTCCACCAGTGTATTTCACCGCCCAGAGACAAGAATTAGTGCCACATCACTCCAGGGAGCCACACCTCAAGTTCCAGGTGCCTGAAAGACTGTGCTCTCAGCTCATCCAATATGGCTCCCTGCTGCCTCCCTCTTCCACAAGTAACATGCCAACGCTAGCCAAGCAGGGCCCTGTGCAGCTTAATGGGGCCTTGTCTCTTCTCATACTTCGGTTCGGCCGTTGCAGGCTTTCGGGATCCACAGACCCATATGCATCGTCCGGTGCCGAGATACTAGGTCACGAGGTCAAGCTCATACCAGCGATCCTGCCTTTGACGCTCCAGGCAGCAGCTTGGCACTGCATCACCAGGCTGAACCTCTGCTACCCTTAATGTTAGCCACGATCCTGCAGGCCATCCCAGTGCAGGCCGCACAGCACGCTGGCAATAACTCTGCTGGGCCTTCCAGGGGAAGGATCCTGTCTCCTGTGGCCCACAGGATTGTGGGTACTTATTAGTGAAGCTGGAACGGTGCAGAGCGAGGGCTTCGAATGTCCGCCATATTTTCCGGTGTAGCCACGCCCCATGCAAGATATTTTGAAATTATTAGATTTACTACTATACTAAGCTAAAATGAAATCCTTGTCAAATAGGAATTTTTGTTTAAATTTAAATGATTTATTGTTTGTTTTGAGAGTTTGTATTTTACACTGAAAATATATCCTTGTCAAACAGGAATTCTGTATTTTACAGTATGCTATTACATTTGTAGCAAAACAATGCATTGCTTTCTTTCATTTACTCTTGATTTATTTTAAACCTCTATTTTCAGATTTTTTTTAGTGTTAGCTACAGTAGTTATTGCATTGGCCAAGCTTCGCCTCATTTTGAAGCCTTCTCTGTTGCAAGAGGTGCCGCGTACAACATTTACAAGATTATAGATCAGGTACTGTTTGTCTGTTAGTTTACATTGTCCTTACTGCTGCTTTCACTTGTCATTGTTCTGATGTAGTTTGTATTTATGTTCACTTCTGTTTACATTATTTATCATTCAAAATACCATTCACTGGCAAAAGAGAGCAAATGCATTGAGTATTCAAGATTTGAGACTTCATGGCTTACAAAACTGGGAAGGACTGAACTGCGTGTCTTTATTGCTTTATTACAGGTAGGAATTAATGCCAGTAACTAGTGAGTAAAATTAAATATATTGATACACCTTGACATGGCCATGTGTGTTCAGCAGAAAAAAAAAACTTAGTTCTACTGATAAAAAGTACCAACTAGAATCATTACATAATTAGACACTAACAATCAGTCCCAGAACGCACATGGATTGAACAGCATTAAAAAACATAGTTGTAGAGAAGGAGTGTACAGAACCATTAAAGTAATTGGTGCAAGAAATATGCTGCTCACTTTAACTCAGCAACAAGAACCAAAGCGTATAACTAATTTACGTTCTGCATGATTCCTGGCAAATGTGACAAACACAAACTTATATCATAATCGCATGACCCAACATCCTGGTTTACAGTTAAAAAAGAACTATGTCCAATACAGGTTATTTTTTTTGTTTGTTTCAAAGATAATGAATTTCATCAGCACCTAAGTCCACTTCATATTCTAATCCAGTGGTTCCCAACCTATGGTCCGGGGACCCCTGGGGGTCCGCGAAGCCTCCTCAGGGGGTTCGCAACAGCTTAGAAAATTAAATATTATTAATAGATGAGGTCCCAAGCTTTCAGTAATGACTCAGTGGGGTGCTCTAGGAATCAAATAAAGATTCATTTGGGGTCCCCGGCCTCCAGTAATGATAAAGTGGGATTCCACAGAAGTCAAAAGGTTGGGCACCACTGCTCTAATCCTTTGTTTAATCCATTCCTAGCCCATAAAAGTTCACATTAATATGCACCAGTCATCATCTAAGATACAATCTAGACATTATTAAGCAATAACTTTAACATATATATTTTTTATTACATTAATCTCTCCAAGGGCAGGATTCACTTAATTACTGTTTGTGCTTGGATGGATAATCCTTGCCTCCATGTACTTAGTTGAATCTAAAATCCTTATAATAGCTCAGGTGTTTTCATTCTCTGTTAGGATTGGAGGTGAAGGTTGTGCAACGTCAAAACCTGCTCTTCTACAAAGGCACTACAGACTCAAAATAAATCTTCTGAACTGTTGAGTCAATTGACCAGTGCTCACAATGCATCATATCCTTCAATCTCCCTCCACCAGAAAAACAACCAAGGCCATTGCCCCTCTCTCTCTGTGTGACCGAAAATTGAAGTGTCTGTCTCTTGTATAACCCATTTACCTCATCTAGCTAGAGTGGATGAGGAAACTGGAAAAAAACGTTTCCTGATGAAAATAAGTAATCATAAAGCACCTTCAGGTCATAATTCCTTTGTCACTTGTTCTTACACTCTAGGATATTTATCACACGCACACTTGAATTGTCCAGGAAGGCTAGGTAGAAATGGGTATTAGTTTATTCTTCTTGAACCGGTGAAAGTTACTCCTTCCAGGGTAAACATGCATCCGGACAAAGCCAGTGCCTCTACATTGCAATCTCTCCTATATGAAATGATGCACAATATGAGAACCTGCTTAGCTGCCAGTTCCTTTGAAGAAGGAACTTCATTATAAGTAAACCTTACTGGCTTAGGTTGCTTGAAAATCAGAGGATGCTATCTCTCCCGATTATTATCCACAGATAAGAGCCCTGCCAAAATAGGCGAATGGAAAAATAAATCATCCTACATGCCAAACCTAGTTGCGCAAGCTGAGATAGAAATTAAAATTAAAAATATGCTCTAAATTTGGCTTCATGAGATCCTCCTACTCCTCTAAGTACCCTTCATGAGTTGGGGAATATGATATGTTTGAATGTGTATTGGCATTCTGTTATTCTGTGAGCGGAGACAGTCTGCTTTTTGTTGATTCCATTTTTGATTGTCTTTAAATCTTTGGAAATAGAAAATGCCATAAGAGACTCCTTTAAAAACACCAACTGGGTCTACAGGCTCTAGTTGATCTTTTTAATTAATCCTACGGGCGAGGTCTTATGGATAATCAACTAAACAAATACAAGAGCAACCCAGAATGTCCACGTGAACATGGGTATGAGGATCACAAAACACATATCCACGTGAAACTTATTTTCAATCAATTTAGATATTGTGACAGACAAATCTGTATATTCAGACCTCAGAATTAAGAAAATACAGTGTTCCCCACTGTGGGAAGATGCTGCCAGTCTACCCAGCTCTTATGTTAAGGTGAAAAAGCACCAATCTGGGTCAGACAGTGATACCAATATTCAACATCCAGCTGAGGCTTTAAAAATCGCCGTTCCCCAGGTTTTTTTTTGTCTTGATAAAACCCTAGTATCAAGCATGAGGGTTGAAACGCCGTCAACATGTTAATTAAACAAGACCTCTTCGATTATGTTTTGAATTATCAATCAATGTACTGACAAGCACAATTTATAACTTGTGAGATACACCAAAGATCACAGAACTACATGCAATTTCTTCGTTGCTTTATGGTGTGGTGGCTCTTTTCTCACTTGAGGATCACTTTTTTCAACTATCACTCTTTGTTTAATTTCCTAAAATATGATTATAGAAATGATTCACCATTATATGCTGATGCAGCTTCCAAAACATTAAAAATATGTTTTTCACATATATGTTGGTACTGGATTCAGTGGAGCTCTTTTGAAAGATTCCAGACAGATGATTTTCATCTTCTTTTGAGAATTCTTTGTATGAGTAAACCAGTTGCAAGATTTTTCTGCTACAATATCTAAATTGATTAAAAATGAGTTTCATTATGGATAAGCAAAGCAACTTTTTTTTAAAGGCCTCACATTTGTAATCTCTGGTAATCTTCCATGCCACCAACCCGAGGGAACTATCAAAGACAAATGGATGAGTATTCCCCAAAGGAACAAGCAGAACTCCTGTCATTGTCGTTATCATTGTTAAAAGGGAAGCATAGTTTAGTGCATTTCACCAGTCCTCTATAAATATACTCACTGCCTCTACTATCGTGTCTTATCTCACATTGAATAGCTTTGGAAGCTGGGCATTAAGTTTCATGGCAAACAGGTCTCCTCTCAAGGGCCCCGTCTGATAATTGGTGTTTGGAACATCCCACCAGTTGCTGGAAAACAGAAGGTATCAGAAATTCCAGTACACCACAATATTCAGTTTGCTTACAAGAAATTCCACCTGCACAGAAATGTCCATGTTGAGGCCATGATGCCAACGTGCTTGACAGCAACTGCAAGAAGTCTGGATCTTGTGCTGCTCAGGTGATTAATGTAACATATCATCCACAAATTTCCTATTTTCAATAAAATACTGGTGGTTACACTGCTTTGAGCTAGGCTTCATATCACAAGCAAGCTTGCAAGACAGCTGACACAATTTATCTAGAAATGCAGATCACATCAACTGCATTCTAATGGTAGAAATATTACCATTACTTTTTCTTCAAACTAACATGTTAGCATCTGTTTTGTTCATTCAGTCTGGGCAGTCTAAAACATTGCCTGGTTGCTGCAGAGGCCTCAATGTATTCCAGCCTCCACTTGATCTCTTCCCTGTCTTCCTGACAAACTGCAGTCCTTTCATAAAACACTGGCCTTTCCTCAGGCGGAGTCCCCTCAATTTCTGGAAAGCCAGTAGAATGAAGGGCCCACAAGGCTGACCTGTAATTAAGACACGAGGAGCTTCTTCGCGGCTCCTGGTCTGGGTTTTTGTGGAAATTGATCACATGCATGAACTTTTTTGTGTGAAATTGCATACTTCCCTCTAATTTGTGAGTATTGTATAGTTGTACTTCTGCTCACACATGAATAGTATCTTGTATTCCATGGGCATAATACATATGATAGCCACCCACCAAATTGATTAAAGCACATGTACCAATCTCTGGCTTATCACATTTAGGTCTTTTAGATTTTGAGCGATTTACCACAGATGCTCTCATCTTACCCATCTGTTTATTGTACTGTATTGTATTATAGTATTTGTATTATAGTATTTGTATAGTGCTTACTATACCTATGTGGAGCACTGACACGCTTTTCCATGCCGGAGAACGCTCTACACCATATGTGTATGAGGTGGGAAGAGTGTTGTCTTTGCTTTGAACTTGTGTTTCTGCCTACATGAATGTATAACTTAGTGGTATTTGAATGTCCTCAAAGTATTCCAATTAAAATTTCTTTAGTTAAGACAGCTTGCAATTTCTGTACACATATCATTTATCTGCTTCTTCTTGTCTCCAGTTAGGACCTTCAGCTAAACACTTTTCTCATGATTGTTTTTATTTGTTTCATAGAAACCTTCGATTAACAGTTTTTCGGAAGATGGACACAAACTTGATAAAGTACAAGGAACAGCAGAATTTAAAAATGTGTGGTTTAGTTATCCATCCAGACCAGATGTCCAGGTAAAAATACAATGAACTGATTGACGTTTTATACCGCAAAGCACTTGTCATCGTAATTAGCACATATTAGGTATTACCTGGAAAAAAATCTCCTCTTCTGGTATTTTATCCATCTGCACAAAAGTATGAATGAGTTCCTGATAATGGGAAGGAATTGGCACTTAACATCACAGCTGTGGTGGCTGATGAGAGTTGAAGGTTAAGTGATGAATCCTAGACTCCTACAGCATATCACACGAATAAGTTAATATATTTACTGATGTTTACAAATTTATACGGCAGCTGCTGTGAAGGCCAGTAATGTATCGGCAGTGGGTTTGGGTTCAGGGGCAGTAATGCCACATTCCTGGATATTAATAAGTGAGAAGGTGAATTTTTAGATTTTTTTTTTAACTCAAAGAGGTGACAGGAGCCTCTGGATTTGGAATGAAGAGCAGGCTAGAGCAGATATCGAAGCAGTTGAAAGGAATGGAACCTTCGGGGTGATCACCAGCATTTGGGAGGTTATTAGATGGTGTTTGGCAAGCACTGGGTGCAAAAAGGGATATGTTGGATGATTATCTATGCATAACAGGGGTGGACTGTGCCATATGTGGGTTTCAGTGCTGGTTGCATAGTTTGTATTGTGCTCTGCTTGTGCCAGCTAGCCATTTAGATTGGTGTTGATGAACTGCAGTAGACTATAACCTGCTGTAAAGATGTTGGTGGTAAGGTGGAGTATAGAGAATACATCTACGGTGTCCCAACTCTGAATGTGAAACTCAAGTCCTGAGCAAGGGATGTGCCGAGTGAACCTGCTACTTTATCCATCAAAAAATCCACGTCCTTGACAAAAAATAATAGTACAACATGCATCCAAAAATAGAGGGTCCACTAGGAGGCATCTGTCAATGTAAATTATTGCGAGTTGACCATTGAGTACTATTTCCACAGCATTTCAATAAAAAACATCTCATGGGCAAGCCATGAACAAAGCCTATCATCATTGACCTTTTTTGTTCTCGTCAGGCTTTGTTTGATGTGAAAAGAACATAAGCGAACTCTTATCAACTTACCCTTCGTGTCTGGTAAAAATAAACTGTGCAGCATAGACCTGTACTGCCATAAGTAAATTACACTATGGCTAGCATAGAGTGCACAGTATCATGCACATAATCCTGAAGTTTTTGTAGGAATCAGAAAACCACAAAAGAGTGAGATGAGAATAAAAAATGCATTCGAGCAGCAAACTAAAGATATACAAAGTGCAACATTTGGTGCAGCCACCTATCATATAAACGATCCCCATTTAGATCTATTATATGAACAATAATCGCACGTGGATATCCAGAACACCTGGCATGGTTTCAGATCATATGAACCAATGTTGAACAAACATGTTATACGCTGTAGTCTCTATTTACAAACGAATGTGCACATCTACTTTGCACTAAGTTGTACAACTACTTCAATTCGCAGATGCAAAGGTATGGTTCATATTTTCAAAACGTAAATTTACTCTCTTAAATATATTTGTACTTTCATGATATTGCACTACTATGGTTTAATATTATGAACACATTTTTCTTATTGGTGAGTTGTGGTTCCAGGCCAGGAATGCCCGCCTGACCGGATGTACTTACAGAAACATGGAAGTCTTTCCATGTTAAAAAATAAGTAAATGTTAATGTTTGAAAAGATTGCATATGCAGTAGCATTGCGGCATATTAGTTGTACATATACATATGGTAGATTTAAGTATGCAAAATTGCTTTTGAATACGAATAACCTCAAAATCGTAAACTAATTCTGGAACTTTTCTTCGGAAATTTCAACTGTCACATCTTCTCTTGCATACTCCTGGAGTACACTATGACCTCCGCACATTTTACTCCAGTCGTAGGGTAAATTCCCTACTTTATTAAATGAATCGGGCCCTATACTTCTAAACCAGTGTAGTACAATGAGGAGCACTACCAAAAGGCAAGGTTTCCCAATGTACACTACACTCTGGATGGAACTTCTCTGAGAGCAAGCTTATTGAGCTGGCAGTTTGGAAGGGGAGGCATTTTTTAGTGAACGCTCTTATCCTCTGTCAAGATTAGAATGAGCACAGTACAGAAAGAATGTTCAGCAATTTGATGGCATGGACTTAGTGCATAGTAGGGTTAGCCATGGTTCTTGCACTGTGTAATTTCCCAACTGCGAAATAGCTTGTGATGCATTAATGGTGTATGGTACCCCCCAAGGCAGTACACACTCAAAGAAGCTTGTTTAAGTGAAAGGTGATCTAAAACGAAGATTATGGGGGTCATTCAAGAAGATCGCCCGCCGGCCCAGCGGGAAAGCCCCTGCAAAGAGGAAGCCGGCTCCGAATGGAGCCGGCGGATTTGCAGGGGTGCGACGGGTGCAGTGGCCCCCGTCGCGATTTTCAGTGTCTGCAAAGCAGACACTGAAAATCATTATAGGGCCCTGTTAGGGGGCCCCTGCACTGCCCATGCCAGTGGCATGGGCAGTGCAGGGGCTCCCAGGGGCCCCACGACACCCGTTCCCGCCAGCCTCTTCCTGGCGGTGTAAACCGCCATGAACAGGCTGGCGGGAAGGGGGTCGGAATCCCCATGGCCATGGAGGATTCCCCCAGCCGGGGGAAATCTGGCGGGAAACCGCCGGACCCGGCTGGGCGACCGCGGCTTCACAGCCGCGGTCGGAATACCTGGTGAAGCACCGCCAGCCTGTTGGCGGTGCTTCATCCGGCCTCCACCCTGGCGGTCTATGACCGCCAGGGTCGTAATGAGGCCCTATGTCCCATTGCAGATCAGTGTGTAGTGTGTTAGCTTTGCTGTTAATTCAGTGGGGCTAGACAGGGATTTGGGATGGACTATAATCAATTTACAATGGCAAGGACATGGTACTTAAGAGATTTTGTGCAAGTGTAGTGGAGAAGCTTGTACGCCTCAGAGACTTTGAATCCAATAGACCTAGTAGAAAGGTGGCAGGGCATTCAGCATTTTGTATACCATAGAATGTTATCTTATGCCAGAGATGAAAATACCAGAGTTATAAATGTGTCAATATGGGAGCACAAATAATGCTAACTTGGAGACAAGTGTACCACAATGGACTAAATTGTTATGATTTTTTGTTGTCCTTGTTGGAAATGGCCTTTCTGCAGGGTCACACCCAAACTTTTTGTCTTTCTCCTCTTTTTCTGACCTCATTTTTGCTGGCTTCAGGACTCTGCACACTTTACCACTGCTAATCAGTGCTAAAGTGCATATGCTCTCTCCTTAAAACATGGTGTCATTGGCTCATACCCAATTGGCTTATTTAATTTACTTGTTAGTCCCTAGTCAAGTGCACTGCATGTGCCCAGGGCCTGTAAATTAAATGCTACTAGTGGGCTTCAGCACTGGTTGTGCCACCCACATAAGTAGCCCCCTAACCATGTCTCAGGCCTGCCCTGCAGTGCCTGTGTATGCAGTTTCACTGCCACTTTGACTTGGCATTTAAAGGTACTTGCTGAGCTTTAAATTCCCCTTTTTCTACATATAAGTCACCCCTAAGGTAGGCCCTAGGTAGCCTATAGGACAGGGTGTTATGTGGGTAAAAGGCAGGACACGAACATGAGTGTTCTTTATGTCCTGGTAGTGTAAAACTCCTACATTTGTTTTTGCACTGCTGTGAGGCCTGCTCCTTTCATAGGCTAACATTAGGGCTTCCCTCATATACTGTTTGAGTGGTAGCTGCTGATCTGAAAGGGAGTAGGAAGGTCATATTTAGTATGGCCAGAATTACAATACAAAATCCTGCTGACTGGTGAAGTTGGATTTAATATTAATACTTTAGAAATGCCACTTTTATAAAGTGAGCATTTGTCTGGACTTAAATCATTCTGTGCCATACAATCTACGTCTGGCTAGGTTCAGTTGTCAGCTCCCTTGTGCATTCACTCAGACAAATCCCAAACACAGGATGCTCAGCCTCACTTGCATACATCTGCATTTTAAATGGGTCTTCCTGGGCTGGGAGGGTGGAGGACCAGACACTTAAATGTCAAAGGACAAAAGCCTGCCCTCACACAAAGGACTGCCACACCCCCTACTGGGACCCTGGTATGTAACTTAAAGGGGACCTTGTGCGCTTCTAAGCCACTCTTCGAAGTCTCCCCCACTTAAAAGGCACATTTGGGTATTTAAGCAGGGTGTCTGACCATACCAACTTAGACACTTCTGAGGTAGACACTCTACCTTACAGAAACTCTCTGGAGAAGAGAACCTGAACCAGAACCTTCCAAGAAGAACTGCCTGGCTGCTGAAAGGACTCACTTGACTGCTTTCTGTGAAGGACTGCTGCCTTGCTTTTGCCCTGCTGCCTTGCTAATCTCTGGCTGTTCTGAGAAGTGCTCTCCAGGGGCTCGGATAGAGCTTGCCACCTGTTCCCTGAAGTCTCAGGACCAAAAAGACTTAATTCCTCCAGAATTCTACGCACATCTGGCAGAAAACAACGCACAGCCTGCATTGCGGTAAAAATTCACGCAGCACCAGCATAGCGACCGGAAATTCAATGCACGGGCCACTGGATAGATGCACAGCCAAGCCGAAACGACGCAGCCTGACTTCTAAAGAGGAATCAACACAACCCTTACCGTGTGGCACAAATTTTCACGCAACACCCACCGGATCGATGCAGCCCCTGTGACTTCGTCCTGTCAGTGCGGGAATTCCATGCATCGTCCCCAGGGCGTCCGGAAACCCCACAACCCGAAGAGGATCCAAGACCGAGCACCGGAAATCGCCGCAAAGCCTTTCCTGCATGAAAAATAAACAACGCATCGCCGTGTGCGGCCCGAGAAATCGACGCACACCTCCCTGTTTTACACGCATCTCCTCCTCTGTGGTTCCTTGTGGAGATTTTGAACGCAAACCAGGTACTTTGTGCTTGCAAGAGACATTTATTGCTTTTAAGAGACTAAAGACACTTTATATCATTTTTACAGTGATATCTCAACATATACTTATTACATTTTAATCCTTTTGACCTGTATCTTATCAGATAAATATTATATATTTTTCTAAACACTGTGTGGTGTATTTTTGTGGTGTTCTAAGGTGTTATTGCATGATTTATTGCACAAATACTTCGCACATTGCCTTTTAAGTTAAGCCTGATTGCTCAGTGCCAAGCTACCAGAGGGTGGGCACAAGATAATTTGGATTGGGTGTGACTTACCCCGACTAGAGTAAGGGTCCTTGCTTGGACAGGGGGTAACCTGACTGCCAACCAAATACCCCATTTCTAACAGTCCTCAAATACCTCTGGCTCCTAGTCATCTCCGTACCAACTGATCACACCCTCTTGTATGTAGAGATAACTAATGTCAGGGAGCTAGAATCTCTCTCACATGAGCCCTGGTACAGAAATCTGCCACCAGAGGGGAAGAGAGTAGTGTGGCCCCAATCATTGGACACAAACGTAATAACACACCCCATTAGTGTGTTACTCTCCAATTTCCCTCCATTCCACCAACCGTGACCATATTTTTTCTTTCTTTTTCTTATTTGAAGTTTCCGCCACCATGTCCATCTTTGATGTGTGGATAAGGGCGTTGAACCAATCTATATATGAGGGTGGATTCAGATACCCATATCTGACAGATTTCTCTCCTGGCCAAGAGTACTGCAAAGACCAATACTGTCTTCGTCTCTCTACGGCTTACTTCCCCTTCTTCTGATAAACCAAAGATCACTAATGGAAGACTTGCTGAGATACTTTGCTTCACAATGTTTGAAATTGTTGTGCTTACTTTTTCCCCAAAATAGTACACTTCTGGGCATTCCATAAACATGTGAATGTCTGACGCACTTTGCAGACCACATTTTTGCACAATTAACTGCTCCCCCCCCTCATCTTAGAAAGCTTACAGGGAGAAAAAAAAGACCTGTGCAGAGTGCAGAGATGGTTCCTCCTTAATGAGTCATGTTTAACTAACCTTAGTGTGCGCATTGATGCTTCCCATCTAGCTCGTACTTGTCCCGGGGGCATAATTTTCCCCCCCAGAGGGAGTCTGGTAGCTTAAAGTCGCCATCTGACATGTCCAAAATTACCCAGTACTAGCTTGATGTCTTCTTCAAACTCCAGTGGTTCTTAATTAAATTTGTTATGATTGAAGAGTTGCCAGAATGTCTTTAGTTCCACCACTATATGTAGTCTCATTATAAAGAGGAAAAAAAGTGAGTTGTAATGGCAGCAAAATGCTGTAGCTTATAAAAACCTCAGTGTTTGTTTGACTGCCCCCCAAATGCTTTTTTCATTTTTCAACTCTTTATACATTGTACTTTTTAATATTTTCAAAGCCTAGCAATTTTAACAGTACAGATTAGCACACTGACTTCATATAAAATTTTCTATAAAAAAAACTGCATGAAAAGGAGAGTGGGGAAAGGGCGATGTAGAGTAGCAAGGTCATCTCCATACACATAACTGATTGCAACCATTATCATAAAGTAAAGTGTCCTGCTCAGTCAGTCCCTGTGCACTTTTTCCTGATACTCACATAGTGGCAGGGATATTTAGCTTTTTTCTCCATTGAGCATCTCTCCTTGGTTATGGACAATTCCACCTTTTTAATTAGACCAGAGGCATACTTTTTAACATGTACACTCTGGAACGTCCATCCAATTGGAAGCAAATATTTTTAAATGGGACAGCTAATATAGAAACCGTTAGGCCTTAATCTATCACATCATTGGCTCCTTTCACAAAAATAATGCCTTTAATAACTGCATAAAAGCTAGAACAAATCATGACTGGTGAGTGAACAAAATCTTCCCCTTCTACTCAGCATGTACTACTGTCTCTTCATACAGTTCTGAACATAAGGTATGTATGCTAAACCATCAATAACATCTGGTTAATGGCTCGTGGCCTGATGAGTTTGCCTCTTATCAGTCACTGTGTATTCCATTCTAAGGGAAACAGAATTTGGTGATTTGTCTTTGGACACACATTTTCAAAGGAATATTTCCCATACACTGGACCATTTTCATGACCTGTACATAAAACATTTAAAGGTGACAGTGTGAGGGTACCTACCTGCAACCTTGTGGAAAAGTTAAATAGATCGGTAGAAATATAAAAAAAAAAAATAGTTTGTCTTAGAGTTTTTAAGAAATAATTTTGTTTCCTAAGAAATAGTTTCACTGCTCTTACACATGGCAGTGAATACGTCTACATAACATCTGAGAATGGCAGATGGGTTCTTGAACATAATATCTGTGTGTGAAACTGGGTGCAAATCCATTGTCATCAGTGCAGCTATAGTGACTGCTAGATTTTCATACTTTTGGGGAGGTAGTACAATTACTGACTGCAAACAGAGTTAAATAATAATCCAGAAAAAAATAATGTAAGTACCTTCAAAAGATAGACATCCTTCAGCTGGTTTATTGAAAAAACTGGCCCGGCTCTGCCCCACGGTACGTTTAGTAGTGAAATTATACTGATACACACACATGCATACAAACTCAGGTACACAATCATCCATTCTCACACTTACAGTATAATAGATATATTGTATGTTCTATTGAGGTGATAACCAGCCGTGGCATAAATCAATTGGAATATTCTATCAGAATATTTTTAACGCCAAGGACGTCAAATCCCCTTTATCTCTGCATTTATTCAGTCTAGGAAAATTAGATTTTGGACAATTAAAATCAAGGAACTATCATTTTTTAAAGGCATGTATAAAAAGCTACTGAGCCCATAGCCTATTGGTATAGTTCTAGAAGGGCTGCACAATTCTAAGGAACCCCACCACATCTGCTAGGAGTTATGCTGTAAACTATTTAGGCTCTTTGCCAATTAAAAGCAAGATCAAATCACACTTGTGTTGCCCATTCTTCCATAGCAGAAGAACGTACAGGAAAAATAACCAATAATAACAACAGCGGGGTTTGACTTAAATAATCTGAACAAAATTAAATGTACACAAGGCACTGCTTTCTCCAACATTACATTTACTAAATCATGTAGGGCTACATTTGCCAAAGACCTAACAAATTTTCAAAATACTCAAAAACTGTTTGTTTCAAATGAGTCTTGTTTAGTGCCTCTAATGGAGTATTTCTCATCTAATATTTATTCTTTCAAGGTTTTAAAAGGGCTTGATTTGAAGATTCAAAGTGGACAAACAGTGGCATTGGTTGGAAGCAGTGGATGCGGAAAAAGTACAACGGTTCAGCTGCTGCAGAGACTATATGATCCACAAGAGGGCACAGTGAGAAGATTTATTATCACTTTTGTAAAAGTTATTATTTGACTAGACTTAATCAGTACTATTTTGCTTATAAATGACATCCTATTTTTCACTGCTTGCTCAACATCTCTGAACCGCTAAAATAGAAAAGTGCCTGACACAGGGTAGATTTGTCTGAGCGTCCGGGATTCTTTTTTTTATCTCCTTCCCAGTTCTTCCATATCTTGCATGGCAGACCTTTCCAGAAGTAAAAGAAATATTTGGCAGGTGATCCACCCTAACTTGGTTTGGGCACTGTCGCTGTGACCTGGTGCTACTTACACCACATACGTACAGGGCACCAAATCAAGAATTTGTAAGGACAGAGCCAGCAGAGGCTAAGCTGTTTGATGCTCAAGTAGTTCAAAACCAGCAGTTCTACCTCTTCTTAATGGGGTCACATTTGGCTAAACTGTAAGTGACCTTCCAAGTCTAATATTTTTAAGCAGAGATAGTGCCACTGTCAGGAATGTAGAACCGTTATCATATATTGCCAACTTCTGGCTAAGTTTGAAGGTTTTTATGACTTCAGCAGTAATATTCAAATGTATTAGACTTCAAGCAGATATATCATATGAATCTTTTCAACAGTACTTTTCTCCTTAGAATAAAGAGTGAAATTTTATTTTTTCTTATTTGCTGTGTCATCTAGCTTTTCTTGACATTTCCTTTTTTTCTCACTCTATTTCTTGTGCTCTGTCATGTGAACAGATACATAGGCAGTATTTTCAGTAAATAAAAAAAAACATGATTTAAGAGTAATAGTCTCTGGGTCTCAGAGTTCTGATATATACATTGTAATAGTTGACTAGTAATAAAGTGACAAAGTTAACTGTGAGTCAGCAGGCAAGAAAAGCTCACCCTTTTCAAAGAACTTGTGAATTCTGGAAAGATGCTGCTATAGGCATGACAGTGTTGTGGCCTGCTTCTTGCTTCCATTTTATATATTGCTGTTGAGGTTGTTGGTTAGTACATCTGCCTCAGGCCTATTCAGATTGGCAACAAGAACTGAAATTGTGGCCAGTAGGCACTGTCTTAAAGATTTTCAGAGGCTTTTATCTGCCCACCCCTTATGGAGGAGAATTCAATTGAAGTCTGGTACTCCACAGGTGTTTCTGCAAAGGCACATAGATAGGTAAAGTGTTGGATTGGGATTGGGAGGTGGTGGAAATTCCTAATGATATCTGAAGTGGCTATTGGTATGGCTTGTGCCTTGCATTTAACATGCCTGATTCACACTTTACTTTAATAAAACTTTGATTCACCTTACAAATTCTCTATATTTGAAGGGTGTCCCTTTACACTGGTATCCCTGACTGCCCGCCTTATGTAATCTGGTAGTGACTTGTACAAGCAGACCCACTCTACTCGTTTCACTGTGATTTCCTGATTTTATTCTGTTGATGTCTTTCAAATACCCCAGAATTAAACAAAAAATAAAGAGGGTAATGTGATCTATGTGGATTTGTAGCTGGTGAAAACTGTATCGTCTCTCAGCAGAGCCACCCTACTGGGTGTGTCACTTAAAATCACCAATGCATGCTTTTTTACATTGTTTTCTGGAAAACTCAAATTCATCCTTTCACAATACTGTTAAAAGTGTATTTGCATGTTTTCAGCATTTTCACGACTACAGACCATAGCAAAATATAAACCATTGTTGATCCCTTTGCCCACTCTGTTATTCCTGATCTTAGCATTTTGCATAGAAGTAATGCTTTTACATCAACTGTGACATACCAGAGCTCATCAGACTCCTTGTCACTGCTTTTAAGATATTCATGTACTATTAACAGGATTTATCATTACCCAAACTATCAAGTGTCCTAACGTTGTACCAGTTTAATCTCCTGCATTGCACTGAATTTGCCCCAAGCCCCATTGCTATTATCTTCTTGTGTAACATACTATATGCATAGGAAACTGCATTGCCTTCAAAACCTGTGTTTGTATCACAGAACCGTACAAGCCCAATACACCTTCCACTATTATCTACTGGTAGGGACGGTGCTGCTACTACTACTGTAAATCAGACAATTGTACGGGTCCATCTCTTTTGATACTTTTGTTTCGATATCAGAAATGAAACATAGAGTTGATATTTTTATCTTGTTCTGACACCCTGGAACTAATATTTTTTGTGGAAGCATGCACCTTTTGTGGGCTGATATGTAAAGATTTTGCTTTGAGAGGTTTGACTTAAACTTGCCATCCTCCTGACTTATTCCTGCATTCAAAGAGTAAGCTGCTCCTGCTCAGCACTACATCTGCGATAAGGATTTTAATTTTCAAATTGCCATAATTTTCCCTATTGCAAGACAAATGCCTAGGTGCATGTTCTTTCACAGGTGCCAAAAGTACAGATAGAGGAATTGCTAGTTTCAGATGGATATGCCTCAACGGATCATAATGTGTAGTACTCTAATGCATGAAGCAAAATATCCACTCATATATAAAATGTAATGTGGCATTTAATGTATAGAACATTTGAAAAATAGAATCAGAACCGGATTCACAGCATTTAAGGATCTGGGGCTCAAATGAACTATGGTGACATTAGAGTCCAGTTATCTTTCACACTTAAGGCAGTTATGTGAGATGATAAATTGTCTGCCTGTACATTGCATTCCTGTAACATACATATTTTCTGTGTGGAATCTCCTGTGGTTCAAATCGGTTAGTTGTCTTTTTGCCTAGCAGCCTCTTTAGAGGCTGCTGCACAATGCAGATAGGGTAGGAGGAGTTAAATGGATCTTGCCAGAGGAGTATTAGCCCTTCAATAGAGTGTAAGGCACCCCTCTTTCAGATTTTATGTTAGGAAGGCTTGCTTTTGCCATTCATTGCAGATAGGCAGCGGTCATGTATTGGCTCAGGAAATAGTTTCCGTTTGAAATGTCTTTATGTCATTCTTAAACAGTTAACTATGATAACAGTATAGAGATAAATGATGTTTTCATTATTCCTGTGTATTTTGAATTCCTCTGTAGATCACAGTGGATGGGCATGATATAAGATCCCTTAATGTGAGACATTACAGAAAACTCATAGGTGTTGTAAGCCAGGAACCAGTCTTGTTCGGGACAACAATTAGAAACAATATAAGATATGGTCGCAATGATGTAACTGATGAAGAAATTATTCAAGCTGCCAAAGAAGCAAATGCATACAACTTCATCATGAAGCTTCCAGATGTAAGTTTGGTATATTACATTTCAATCAGAAATATTAATTGCAAATAGTATTGATAGAAACAGTGTTACATAAACAGATCAAAGGTGTGTTGATGAATTTAAAGCAACAGGAATATCACATCCCTGGTTCGAAAAGTAATTGTGTACATTTTGTTATACAATGTAAAATGAAAGTCTGAATCAAAGTACTTTAATGTTTCCCTTCAAAACAATGTAAATCCAAAAAATAGGACATATCATACTCAGCAAAGATGTGTGTGTGTGTGTGTGTATATATATATATATATATATATATGTATATATATATATATATGTATATATATTCTGTTAACAATCCTTGCCTATGTGACATTTTCAGTGCATTGCACCCCTGAACGATCAATCATATCACTTTCCTTCCTATTTCCTATTTTCACATTCTCATTCCATCAATCCACTCCCAATGTATCACAACATACTTCAGTGAATTAGAATTTCATACCCCCTTCATCGTTGAACTAGTCAAATAGGAAAACATAATTTAATAGGTCTTAATGAGGCACTGTAAAATTAGCACTATTCAGTCTCATCATAGAAATATGTCTACTCTTTAGTCACCGTATGTCTCTATAGGAGAACAGAAGTGGTCCACACTCCGACCTTGAAATTTCACCAGTCCCCAATGGGTACATATTGGCAGATTCACAAAGGTAACTTATACTTTGGAGTAATGAATGCTTGTGAGTAAGTTTGCTACTTTTGCTTTTTCATACATTCTGAGTATAAGTTATTACTAAAAGATAATAGTAATTCCAGCACCACACATGGCCAGCCGCTGGTACTGCAACACCCTCCCGTAGAAAATAATGGAGGTAAGGAATTAAAATAAAACCCCATAGGAAATAATGTTCAATGATAATAAATTATTAGCATTTTTAATTTTGTTCTATTAAAAATACATATACAGTGAATTTACATAAATAAATATGTTTGAAAAAATCATTTCTATTAAGGGTTGAAAGCATAAAATACATAAGAGTTATAGGAACGGTCATCATGCCAAAAATATTGTTTACCAAAATATTGTGTCCCTATAACTAATAATGGTAAGTACAAAAATATCAGAAAAATATTGTTGACACTAATATTGTTAAAAATAGCCAAAATATCGATTTTATTGAAGTAGTAAATATTAAATATTTAAAGATATTAATCTAATATGATGTAAAATATATATAGTCCACTGATATTTAATAGTATATGTAAATATGATTATATAAGCACACAAAAACATGTTTGTATTTATATAAATATATAGTGTAACATAATATTTATTTTATAATGTATTGTTTCTGTTTCAAAGTTATTGATATGACTATGTAATATATTTAATAAAGGATGCATTATACATTATTTTAGTTTTATATTTTACAATTTTTAATATGAACATATATATATACTTTTAGTAATTCATTTAAAATATTAATAAAATCAAGATACATTGTAAAATAATTGCTACACTATACATATAGATGTCATTAACATACATATCGAAAAAACTAATTTACAAAAAAGCTATTAACATTAAAATAAATTTAAAAATACAAATATACATCTTTAAAAAATGTACATTTTATGCTATTAAATTAACCAGTAGTATGAAAACTAATGAGAGTATAAGAGTAGTAAATATACTATTCACACTCTTGTTTATGCAACAGTAGGGAAAGTGTTGAACTTCAAAGGGGTTAAAGTTATTATTCCTGACCTCCATTTTGTGAGCCCAGCTTTTTCCCTGTGCCCTAATACAGCCCAGTGATCAAGGAATCCTAGGAGACCTAGGTAAGGAGCCCCAGACTTTCTGGGAATTCTTGTTATTTGCTAAAAAGTGTTTTGTACTGCTACCATGCCTGTTTTTCTAGCCGTGACTGTTTAAAATTTCCCTCCTAGTTTATGGCAAAAGACTACATAAAGCCCCCCCTTTTTTTAAGGAAAAAGGCTACATACACCTCAGTGGCTAACCAGAGTGTGATTAGGAGACTGCTTAATCTGTTTCTGTGATTTAAATTGTGTTTAGAAGCTGGCTGCATCACCTGTTTTAGTCTTGAAAAAGCCACTTAACTGAGTGCGCCACAAGTAGTATATCAGTGTTTTTACAATCTCTCCCTTACCTGGAAAAAAGACTCTGTTAGCTTGGAAGTGTGGATTCAGCCTGTCTGTATCCAAGGAGATTCTGAATAGAGCAGCAGCTTCCTCCTCCCTCCCCCACAGGGGCAAGGGCTTCAGTTGACTTGGCCCATATATAACTTTCTGTAGGTTGTTGCCTTTTTTTTTTGTGAATGGTTGTTGGGATTAGTAGTTCTATTTCATTATGGATTAGGGTTGGTGTTGTGATTGGTACAAGGTGTGAGATTCCTATTGGTTCATGCTTTTAGGGCTAGGGTTGTGATTTGTACTAGGGTTGATATTCCTATTGGTTCATGTTTTAGGGTTGGGTTTGTGATTGGTACTAGCGTTGCGATTCCTATTGGTTCATGTTTTTAGGGTTGGGGTTGTGATTGGTACTAGGATTGGAATTCCTATTGGTTCATGATTTTAGCGTTGGGGTTGTGATTGGTACTAGGGTTGGGATTCTTATTGGTTTGTGGTTTTAGGGTTGGGGTTGTGATTGGTTGTCAGGACTAGGGCTACGATTGGTGAACAGGGTTGGCTTTCCCATTGGTTGTGGGGTTTAGGGTTATGGATCTGATTGGTTAGGGTTAGGACTAGGGTTCTATTGGCCAATAGGGCTATTTAAGCGTAGGGCTCAGGGTGTCTCAGCCTGGGCATTGAGGCTAAGGGCTGAGAGGACCTGGGCATTTCCCTTCTTGGGCCGGGTCAGGCCTAGGTCTAGAAATGCTGCCCATTTTCCCATTTATCAGAAAGGACCTTACTCCCTACACATTTATCAACATGCAAACATATTATCAGCAAAGACATCCAAATGATGCATGTCAAACTGACCTCATACAGATTGCAGTGTCTCATCAAACAACACAATATCTCACATACCACACATATACACTTTTCCACAACACCTACAATAGTAAAACACCTTCATTCTTACACCAAACACTAATCTGTCCATTCCCACTAACACAACCTACCATCGCCCACACAGCACAAAACCACATTATACATTACTTTCAACCATCCAGGTACACACTCCCTGTTCATACAAACCAACAGCAATATTCTCTGTTTTCTCCTGCCAGATCTCCTTTTATCATGACAGTGCCTAACCCCAGCCTTCCAAAACGCAATCTACAAATACCCTCCCCCTCTCTTCACCAATTACACATAACCATACAATCCTCACACTCGACTCCATCACACATATTACCTCTTCCAGTGATCAAAACTAACACACACACCCGTGATCCACATTCATCCCTTTACACACCTCATACACTCTTCTCCAAAGCACATCAACACCCCCTATAATATTCTAATACCACTCACCAGAACTAACTCAAATACAAATCCTTCACAGAAAACCACTACATCAATATCTCCTCTCACTATTCCAAAAAAACAAAACACACCACACATATCTATATATATATATGTGTGCGTGTGTGTGCATGTGTGTGTGTGTATACATATATATGTGTATTTTATTCTGTGCTTAACATGTTCATAGGTCATTGCATAGCGCCTAGATAAGTTGTTATATTAGATACTTATAAATCCCTGCTTTCGTTTTTATATAACACTGATCAAATGTTTTATTATCATTAGCACTTTGCTTTTCAAAATTGAGGAAAGATGGATAAATGTTAGAAAAGCACACTTATTAATTAACTTCAAATATTACAAATGTTGAGACTGTGTCTACAATACTACTTTTCTTCTCATGTTATTATACCCATTATTATATTCCTTGCACATATATTCCCTTACCATGTATTTGCATATCTATTTATTACTCTAGTCCTACTGTACTAGAAAAAAGCTAAATAACAATAAATAAAATAAAATCTATAAATACGATTTCAAATTATAAATAATTCAATTAAAATAAAGATTACAAAAATATATATATATATATGTTTATATATATAAATAAAATAATAAATATAAAATATAAATTAACTCTCTTGTAAGCTTTACTTTGTCTCCCCATCACCCTATATCTCTATCAATATATCCTCCATCCCCACTCTGACTCATCCCAAACCCATTCTACTAATTTCATCTCCAAATAACCCTGCCTAAGCTCTTTCCTCCTCTCCCACATGTAGCTCACCCCAAACCTCAGTTTACTACCATGATCACCCAAACAACCCTACTAAATTCTCCCTCATTTATCTAACCTTTGACTCATCCAAAACCCCTCCTGCTACTATGATCTCCCTAAACCTTTCCACAGACTCTTCCCTCCTCCATCTCTCCTTTACTCATCCCAAGCCCCATCCTATCACTATAAACTCCCAATTAACACTTCTGGATTCTTCCCTCCTCTATCCCTCCATTACTCTAGTCAATCCAACTAACAAACTTGCATATCCTCTGCTCAAATTAACTCCTAATAATACTAACACAGTACTCGTACTTCCCTATGCTAATCCACCACTAATTCCTTTTGGGTTCCAGAGTAGCATGCTACCCGCCGAAAACCACTTCCACGCCTAGTCAGGGATAGTAAGTGGTATATATTACAATACAATACAAATCCCCTCTATAATAAGGAACGTTTTGGACTACAGAGGAGCTAGATTTCCTATTCCTCTGCCAGTCAGTGCAACAGTAGAGAAAGCATTGGGCTTTGGAGGGGTGAAATTTACAATTCCTACTCAGGAAGGAAAGTGTTGGTTTTTGGAGACGTTACATTTACCTTTCCGAATCCAGTCATTGCAATAGTAGATAAAGCGTTGGACTTCAATGGGGTGAAATTTACTATTCCCACTCCAGTCTGCACAACAGAAGGGAAAGTGTTGAATTATGAATGGGTGAAATTTACTATTCCCAAGCCAGTCAGGGCAAGAGGAAGGAAAGTGTTGAACTTCAGAGGGATTAAATTTGCCATTCCCACTCCAGTCCCTAAAAGAGTGGGGAAAGCATTGGATTCAGGGGAGTGAAATGTAATATTCCCACTCCAAACAGCTCAGCAATGGGGAAAGTGTTGAACTGTGAAGATGTTAATTGTACTGTTCCTACTGCAGTTCAAGCTAGTGTAGGAGAAATTAACGTAAATTAATTACAAATTAGTAATTATTAGTTAATAATTATTTAACTTCTTTTGCTAGGCCCCTAAAAATCCCAGCATCCTGCAACTAAAATGTAACTCAGATAGGTGTAGCACAATTTACATAATAGATACTCAAATAATTTACAATTAATAATTATTACTGAACTTCCCACCATATACCCCTACAAACTCAGCAGCCCACACATAAAACATAACAAAAAATTGACAATCAATTATATAATTATTAATATATTAATAATTAATTGTTGTTACCTAATTAACTTCCCACCCTAAACCCCTACAGAACTTGCAATCCGCACCTAAAATATAACAAAAATAAATCAGTATTAAATAACTTACATACTTAAAATTATTAATCAAAAATTAGTTTTTGCTTCAATAACTTGACTCCATATTGCCCACAAAACCAACAGCCCGTTACAGCACTATAAATTACTATTAACAATTAAATTAAAAATTCTCAATTCCTTAAATGTACACACTGTATTTAAAACAATAACCATCACACAAACAATAGTAACACATGAAACTAATCTGTGAACTAAAACACATTACAGTAATGAAAAAACAATATTTTTTACAAATCTATTATTGAAAATGATATTGAAAAACAATGTCAGTTACCTACAAAACAATACAATATTCTTGACAACAATGTTTTTGCATCACAATATTTTGGGTTCACAATTTTGTTTTCGGTATTTTTGTCTCTGGATATTTGCAACTTGATATTTTTGTCCAAATAACATAATAATAGAAGTAACAAAAGAGAAAGAGTGAGGCAAAAGATAGAGGAAGAATAAGAAAATAGAGAAAAAGGAGTAAAAACCATCTACATTACTTGTGAATAAGCAAGAAGATAAACAATAGAATTATTCACTATATAATGATGACTACTATTTTCAGTACAATAAATATTTAATAGGCATTGTGTGAACAAAACAAAGAAAGAGAATATGATTACATAAAGCCATAGACATATAACATAAGTACATTCCAAAAGTTTAATAGACAGCCTCATTGAGGAGACTTGAAAACTTCTTCAATAGATGGCTAATGCATTGTATGGGTTGTTGAAATATTATTTAGAAAATTTGTAACAGGAAGTCATAAGGGTTCACTTTTAACAACAAGTGACAAAGGAGAAATACATAAATGATCAAGCCTATGGTTATAACATACACTATACCACCAAGCCTTAAAAGAAATACGGGCCTGATTAAAGCTTTGGCGATTGAACTGAGTTGACCGCCAAAGCCGCGGGGAGGAGGCTGCAGTCAGACTGCAGAAACAGTGCCACGGCATTGGCCTTGGCTTCCCTGCTGTGGGCAGTACAGGGGGCACCCTGTGGCCCACAGCACTGGCTTTCCGCCAGCCTTTTCATGGCGGAGACACCATTATGAAAAACTGGCGGAAAGAGAGCTTGTAATCAGCAAAGCGGCACTGAACTCAGTGCTGCCGTAGCTGACCACGACTCCAGCCACCACCATGCCATCAGGAACCATGTTCCTGGTGGTGACTCCGGTCCCCTGGCAGTCCGACTGCCAGGGTCGTAATCTAGGGGTCAGACTGCCAGAAGTGCAGCGGTCCGACCACCACCCCGAGCCTGGCTGTTTTAAGACCGCCAGACTCGTAATGAGGAGTAAGTGTAGCATTTTTACAGGGTTTAGTAATTTGCTGGAAAGCAGTCTCTAATAATAGATCCAGACATGCACATCTTTAGCGTATGATAAGCGTGCACCTGAGACTGCCGAAAAGACATTAGGAAAGTTAAAAGGCATTTTGGACTGAAAAGTTCAGTTAGTTTGGCTGCAGACTTTGTTCCAAAATTCATGTGTAGGAGGGCAAGTAAACAGCTTTCTTGAGATCTACACGAGCACAATCTAGCATGTATCATATTAAGTGAGTTTATTTAACAAGTTGCTGAAGGGTAAGTAATAACCCATTGAAAATAAAACAAATAATGCCTGTGTTGCACTAGAAGTAAAACATGTTTTGGGAAGGCTTGCCCATAATTTATCCCACACTTGACTCAACCACCTAGATTTAAAATCACATTCCCATTGTAACTCAGTTTTAGTTTTTGATCTTTTAAGAGAAGTGGCGTAGTAAAATTTGTGGACCTGAGATGCTTTTGGACACGATATCAATAAAGGCTCTTTTAAGTAATATCTAGTTCCATGTTACTCATGTGAAAAAGCATAGAACACCACTTGAGAAAGCTTATTATATTTACTAGCAAATGAAAAAGGCAAGTGAGTATGGCTAGAGTTAAGAAGGGAACAAAAGAGAACAAAAACCTTGTACAATATCCATTTGTGTACCTATTTTAGTCCATTATTTAATTCGTGCAATCCAATACAATTTCTGTTATTGAACTTAATAAGTTTGTTGTGCCAGTAGTAATTTCAAAACTTCTGATTTGGTTTGAAAATCGTGTATGAGTATATGTTGCAAAACGTTAGAGACAGTTTTAGGATTGATGTGGACATATTAACTGTTTTTTGTGGATGTAATAAAATAATTTTACCTGAAAAGGAGTGACTCATGTTTTTTAATATTCATCCAAAAGGAAAATATATGGAGTCTACATCAGGGGGCCAAAACAAGGATTGTTTTAAATTAAAAGCCCTGTGGTAGAGCTGAAAGCCTGGAACATTTACACCACCACCTGACTTAAGACATCTGAGCTTCGACAGCGATATGTGCAAATGTTTCTGATTCCATGTAAAATTACCCAACACAGAGTTTATTTTTCAGCAGTATTCAGGGCTATGTATTGGTGTCATGGATATAGTATATAAGATTAAAGGAACTACAAGAAATGATTTACAAAAGAGTGGCTGAGGAAGTTAATACAAAACCTATTACTTAGTGGTACAGAAAAACACAAGGAAAAAGGGTGCACAAGTAAGGGGGATCAGTCACCATAAACCTCCTGCAGGACATAAGCCCTTGTCAATATGAATTATGGTAACTCAGCACTCCAGAGAAAAGTATTTTAAAAGATATGCAACTCTATCATTAGTATAGATCAAATGTATAAGCTTCCATATAATACAGTGAGCAAGTAATGTTATTGTTCACTTCTTTATTGTTGAGCGTGCATATATCATGACACATGCACGCTGCACAAGATACCAAACAGGAACAACATTATTCGCCAGATCTTAAAGGTAAATCCCTACACATTATTGGAGGACCACAAGCACAACAGTCATCCTCAAATGGAACTGAATTAAGCCCTGAAGAAGTCCAAAGGTGAATGAAATGTGTTGGCTATGGTGACAATCAAAAATATTGTTACAAGAAGCGCTACAATAGAGAAGTGAACAATAAGGTGACTTGCTCACTGTAGTATATGGAAGCTTGGACATTTGATCTACACTAATCATAGAGTTGCATTACTTTTCAAATAATTTTCTCTGGAGTTACCATAATTCAGATGAGACTAACATAATTTTATAGAATCTGTTGAACTCACCTTGACATAAGGGATTAGATCTGTTAATGAGCACATCAATTCGGTTTAATAAATCCTGTATACTGAATTTAATGGTATCTGTTATTGACGAGCGAAACCATAATCCTGGGTATTTAATTTTGTAAGGATTCAATTTAAAACCTGTGTTGTAAAAGCCTGTTTCAGAAAATGTTTACTTGAAGAATCTCAAATATATCAATGTTTATTTATAACCTGAAATATTTGAAAACTTGATAACTTCCTGAAAGAAAACAGGTATAGAAACATTTGGGTTTTGAATACAAATCAGAATATAATCTGTAGAACCATAAAACTTTAAGTGTAGATCTCTACATAGAAAACCTATTATTTTTGCATTCTGGCAAATTTGAGATAGAAATTGTTCCAAAGCAAGAAAAAGGAGTGATATGAAACAACCTTAAGGAGCATGTCTGTGCAAGGGAAAATATTAAGATAAAGAGCCATTGATAAAGTGAAATGATTTAGGGGCAGGATAAAGTAAGGCAATACAATAAAAAAGTTTAGGACCCATAACAAGCAAGGATAAAAATGTAAACATAAAGTCCCAATTCACTCTGTCAAATGTTTTAACGGCATCTAGAGTAATGACTGCCAGTGGGGAACGATAATTCTGTGACCTATTGGGAACACTGATTAAAGTATTTGTGTTATCAGGAATGGAAGAGCGTTTTATAAAACCAGAACATTCACAACCTAATAGAATAGGCAAACAAGATTACCTGTAATAAACATTTCCCAAAAACTCGATCTCTCATTTTTATGAAATTGAGCATCTTTGTTTACCTTTGGCAAAATGCAGATCAAAGCGTCCTCAAAAGAATTCTGAGAGGCTCCTTCTGCAGTAAAATAATGAATAACTCCAATAGCTTGGGTTTCAAATTTTGAGAAAAGGGAGAGAAAATCTCTCTTTAGGGAGTTTAAGGCCACTCCAATCTCATCTATAGCAATAACGCCTTCCAAAAAGATAAATTAATGTCAGAGTGAAAGTCTTTTTGTATTGAATAAAATTATTCTGCAACAGCTTGTTCTGTTGTCTTGTTGTCAGGAGTGTAGAGAGAGTCATACAAATCAAAGGACGTTTTAATCATATCAGTGTCTTTATTGCATAGAACATTTTGATTATTTTAAATGGATTTTATTTTTGTCCTTTCGTGTTTGACATTTACAAAATAAGCTAACAATTTTCCTGTTTTATTCTGTTATTTCTGTTATTCTTAGCATTTAGCACTAGATCTTTATAGGACTGGGGAGGTAAGCTCCGTAGAATGTTTGTAAAACTGGAGTATTGCTTAAATTAAATTGTCTAGAACATTTTTAAAATTAGATATATAATAGGAATAGTCTAAAGTTTTCATTTTATGTGTTATTTCTTTTAGTTGTGTTTCTGTTGTTCTCTTTTTGTTAGAGACAAAATTAATAATGAAATAATGAGGTGAGGCCTTACACACATCACATATCCCAGACATTGAGTCACTTAGAAGAACATTGTTAAACCACCATCTGTTTCTATGGGTACATATGGGAACAAGATCAAGAACTATAACATCTGGTGCATAATCTGCGAACAGAATTGCACACAGTTTCTGCATTGACTAATTGCTGGGTTAATTTCTGGCTCAAAAATAGATAATCTATTCTGGAATTATTTGTGTACAGAAGAGAAAGTTATATTCTTTTGTATCTGGGTGACACGTAACCACAGTCCTATGGGAAACAGTAGGGCTGAATCACTTTGCAGTCTATAAGGGATCTATTATGTAGTAACATTTCTATAAACAAAAGTTTAAAACTCATATTTGCTTGTTGATACACAAATTGACACTTCCCTCGCTGTCACATTTATGTGAGTTAACAACTATTTTCAGTTGTTTACTACATTGAATTACAACACAATTTGTTGTTGTGCAGGCTAGAAAAGCACATCTTCAACCCAGTTTGTTTAACATTTAACGCTTCATTGTGAGACAAATGTGTTTTTTGTATTAACCACACCCTGTTTTTTTTTAGTTTCCCTAAATAGTAGAGAACCCTCTGTCTTTTAACAGGAGAGCCAACTCCCTTAATGTACCACAATACAATGTTAAAAGCCATGATAAAAATGTATAATAGTTAAGAATATTCATGAAGAAAAGAACCATTGAGGAAAGGAAATCATACAGAAGTGATAGAAGGATAAGTAGAATGAAAATGGAAAACAATTTTACGATGAGACAAGAAAAACAAAAAAGAAAGACGGAACTAAGAAACAAATAATCCAAAATAGAAGGAACATACAACAAAGACAACACAGCTTCACTCTGAGAGCATCAGGGGATGGATAAATTAGTTTATGGATTAGACCATAAGACTATTTTCAGTACATTCAACTAAACAAAAGATACAGAAGAAGAATTAGGAAACATATGTCAATATGAACAACACAGAACTAGAATAAACAAGGAAAGGGATAATTATGTAAAACATATTCCTAGAAGCAGTCCTTGAGCAGAAGAAACTCTGGAGGTTTCCATGGTCAACCCGGTACATTCATCCAAGAAGCTCTGAAGTTGGTTCGGGTAAAGATAGGTAGATATTTTATTGTTTTAGACCACCTAATTGTACAAGTCTGGATTACATCAAATCTTGCATTTAGTCCTTGGAATATAGGCCAAAAAAAAGACCCAAACATTTTTTGGGTCTTTCAGCAGTTGAGCGTGCAGTGTCTTATTAAAAGAAAAGTTTACTTTCAGGCTTCTCCTCCCCTCCCCTTTTTAATGGTGGCTGCTGGCACGGCAAAGGTAAGCCTGCCTGCGCCCATCCAGGCCTGGACCGTACCCAGCGACACAAACCCAGGTCCTCCAACCATCCATTGTTACAGTGCAAAGACCTTCCAAGCACTGAACCCAGGACGCTCCACCGCCTGCCGTCTCGCATCACCCAGAGTCAACTATGGGCCTTTTTCCTGCTTCAACTTCCACCGACCTGAGCCCTACACCAAACGCCAGACCCTCCCAACATAGGACCAACGAACACCCACCCTGAGTGCCACAACTGCAGCCTCCTCAACATACGCTCCTTCCACAAACACGCTGTAGAACTCTGTGACCTGCTAGAGTCCACCCGCCCAGAGATCACCTTTCTCACTGAAACATGGACAAATCCAGCATCAGCAAAGGACATCGGCATCTACAAACTGCTCTGCCAACGCCGTCCCTTTTCGGCCTGGCAGAAGCCTGACCTTCATACACAAATCCACCCTCCATCTGACAACCAATGTAGAAGAACACTCTCTCCTCATGGGGAGGAAAATCTTTCTCCCAGTTGAACAGGAGTCATCAACTTGCAGGCATGAGAAAAATGACGAGCAGTGATAGGCCCTACGGTGATGAATTTTGACTTTTATCCTTTGCTTTGAAGTTATGCTATAATATAATCACATGTATTTGCTGTGACCATTGCAGTTGAGAAGTACTTTGATTTATTTTGCTTTCATTGCTGTGACTACTTTTAAACGTGTGCTTCCAACCTACTAATCTCGTCTCTAAGGGACTTCGTGGTGAAGTAAGAAGTGTTGTCAGCTCAGTCATAAGATAAGGAAAGCAAAACACTTAGAATAACTAGAATTATCTACAATAAGACAATAGCATTCTCTTATACCTCTCCTCAATATGGATCGACAAGCTGCAATTTTCTTCATCAGTTGGACATCTGTCTGGTCTTCTTCAGCAAAGGGCAAATGAAGGGGATGGTTCAGACACGGAGGTCTCTAAGCAATCTGAACCATAATGCAATCTCTAAGGGCAGCATCAAATTATTCAGCCATCAAGCTTTATAGTTAACCAACGAAGAAGTGAAGTTTTCCCCCAGTGCAGTCAGTTTAAGTCAAAATCACCTAAAGAACTTCCCACATTACCATTGGTCAGAAGATCGCACATTTACAGTTAATCCAATTAGAGCTTAAATTGAAATCTATGATACAACTAAACAATCTTTCACACGTTGATAACTGGTTCTTCTTCTTCCGTTCCCGACGTCTGACTCATTAGGTAACTTTCTTGTATCCATCCATCCTCTAGTCAGTGTGTCCATTGTTAGTTCCTGGGAACATCGCTTTCGCACGCATCAAGTTAACATTTGTAACTATTTAGGTACAACATGATTCTACAAGCAGTTCTCATGAAAAAGTTAAAGCTACTGCTACATGTTTGGTCAACCTCAATTAGAATTATACATCTTTATTTCCTAAACATGAATCCACAATTTTATTCAGACATTGCATTTTAATATGAGGCTGTGCAATACTTAGGCACAGACCTTGCTAACTTAAGGCCTACGATTTATTAAGCAAGTACATAGCATTAAATCACAATATGACACACTACTGCAAAATTATTATTCATATATGTTTCTTAATAAGCATTAGCACGCATTTAGTAAAACATTACATATTTATGGCGGCACTCAAGTGGGCACATTTCCCAAGTCGCACATCAGTTACTATGTTAACGAAGTTTTTATGCAAATTCATAACTCGTAATACATATTTAGTTATTAGTAATTAGTTCAGCGTTCACACCAGTCGGAACCTAAAAAGATCAGTTGATCTCCCTGAGCCCCACACTCTTCAACATCTAGATGGCCCCTCTCGCCTCCATCGTCAGATGTCACAGACCGAACATCGTCTCTTATGCCGATGACAACCAGCTGATCATCTCACTGACCAAAAACCCTTCAACTGCCAAGAAGAACTTCCACAACGGGATTGAAGCCATTGCCGCCTGAATGAAGAAGAGCTGCCTCGAGCTCAACTCAGACAAGACCGAGATCCTTATCCTGGGGCCCTCCACATTAGCATGGGCCAACTCCGGGTTGCCTGCTACACTGGCACCACCCATCCTACCAAAACAAGCATGCAACCTTGGCTTCATCCTGGATTTATCTCTCACCATGACCCACCAGGTCAACTCTGTCACATCCTCCTGTTTCCATACACTCTGACTTCTGCGGAAGATCTCCAGATGGATCCCAAACAATTGCTGCAAGACCGTGACCCACGCCTTGGTTACCAGCAGACTCGACAATGTCAACACCCTCTTCGCCGCACCACCTAGAAGAATTGGAAGAAGCTACAGCACATCCAGAATGCCTCCGCCATGCTCATCCTGGATGCCCTCCACTGCGAACATATAACCAGACACCTGAGAGACATCCACTGGCTGAGAGTTGAGAAAAGGATCAACTTCAAACTCCTTGTCCACGCATACAAGACTTTGCACAACCTAGGACCCACCTACCTCAACCACCGCATCCACTTCTAATCCCCCACCAGACCTCTCTTCTCCACTCAATAGGCAGTAGCCACCGTACCTCGCATATGGAAGACCTTGGCAAAGAGCTGGAACACTTTGCCTCTCCTCCTCAGGCAGTCACCATTGTTACCTCAATCCAGGAAGGACCTTAAAACCTGGCTCTTTGACTGAAGCACAGAGGACAAACCCCCCTCACAGCTCCTTGAGACCCATACAGGCGAGTAGTACTCTACAAATTTCTGATTGATTAATTGACCTCAAGTTTTGATTTTAGCTTTGGCTGAAATAATGACTTTTAGTAAACCTGCACTTCCGAGTAGAAAATTATAAAAACACTACTGACTTTAAAGGATGACAAAACAAAAGTAGGTATATGCCCAAGTGTAGAAAACTGGGTTACTGGTTGAGTGGAGTAAACCCCTACTCCAGCAGCAACCACAATCTCTGTCAGTGGGAAACACAAGCAAACCTCAAATAAATTGTGGTTAGCCCTCTGGGAGCTTGGCACAAAAGCAGACAGGCTTAACTTAGAAGCAAGGTTTAAAGTATTTATGCAGCATTTCAAACAGTAATAAAGTAAAAACACAACACAAGAAAAATCTCACACCAACGTAGAAACATTGAATAAAATTTATTAAAAGATTTGATACTAAAATGGCAAAATTCCAATCAGTAGAACTGGAGAGATGCAGTTTTAAAGAGTTCAGGTAATTAAATCACTTGAAAGCACCCCGGGGGTGGGGATAATGTGACGGCAGTACCACCAACAGGCTGGTGGTACTTACCGCCACATTATGACCGTGGCAGACCCGCGACGGTAATACCTCCGATACCCCAGGCTGCCACCAGCCTGCAGCTTGGCGGGCCCCGGCGGTTGTAATCCACCAGGGCAGCGCTGCAAGCAGTGCTGCCCTGGGGATTACGAGTCCCCATCTGCCAGCCTGGCCATGGAAAGGCTGGCGGTGTAGGAGACTTGGGGGGCCCCTGGAACGCTGTTTCTGTCCGCTGGCCCAGTGGAAATGTCATAAAAGGGCGCCATACATACTGCCAGCACTGGTGGTATGTTGGAACCCGCGGCTTCGGCTGTCTTTGAAGTCATAATGAGGGCCAAAGTGTCCCTCGTTGATATCTGGTCATGCGAGATCGGGGGAGTCACTAGTTCAGGCTGACTAAGGTGGAGCATGGGCCGGATACAGGGACCAAGTTAATCACACTGAAAGAGTTACCTTCAAAAGTCCAGGGCGAAGAATTCTGTTCATGGTGGAAGGAGGTGCGAGGAGCAGGGAGAGCATTGCAGATGCTCGTCAATGTAGCGTGAAAAGTAGGTCGGGCATCGTGGACATTCATGTCTGTAGTGTGAAGATCCTGTCAGGTGCTGCAAACAGTTGTTGCTTGAGCTTCGCGTTGATGGTCTGCGTGGGCTGTCGATGATGTAATACGAAGTGCAGATATCACTGGCATGGAGAGTCGGGTTCACTGGAGCTTCACATTGGTGGGCAGCCAGAGCTTGGAACAAACAGGCCCATTTGCAGTCACAAAGAGCCCAAAACATCAGGATGTCTCCTGTCTGTGAAAGGGGGCTCAAAAGATGCCACACCAAGGGTCCTGGACCTGAGGGGCACATCTTGGTGATCAGGAACTCATCCAGCAGAGACCAGCAGAACTCAGGCAGGTCCATTTGTAGGTCCAAGCAGCTGGTCACTTGCTGGGTGGCCTCTGGAACTTTTGTCTACGTTGTTCAAAACAGGAGGTCAGTCAGCTGACCCTTGTAGTCACTTCAGCCTGGTATGAAGGGGGCAGGAACAGTCTTCCTTCACAGCAAGCAGGGCAGCAAAGTAACAGGGAGGCAGGGTAGCAGTCCTTCTGGCAGCAAAGCACCACAGTAGTCCTGCTTCTGTAGTATCTACAGGTCCAGGAGTGTATTGAAGAGTTAGGTCTGCGGGTCCATTATTTATACCTGGTGCCCACTTTGAAGCTGAAGTTTATAGTGAACTCCCTTGGAAGTCCTTGAAGTTTCCTGCTTCCTCTGGCTGAATGAACAATGCACTGGTGGCAAGTTCTTTGTGTAAAGGCAGAGATTATTCAGTTGCTAGTGGGGTTGTGCCCAGCTCGCCCCCCCCCGCCGTCCTGACAGTTGATGGCCCATCCAGGCACACTTAATGCCTCTATTGTGTAGATGTCTGGGAGGAATAAACAAAGTTCAACTGCCAACTACACTCATTCATGTAACCCAGGAACAGGCTGCAGGCACTACATAGATAGTGCAGGGAAATGCCAACTTTCTAAAAGTGGCATTTTCAAAACTGTATTTTATAATTCAGCTTCACCATTCAAGATTATTTTGAATTACAATTACTGACATAAGAGTCCCATCTGCTCCCAATTGAAAGATATCACTTATTAAATGTAATAAAGTAACCCAGTGTTATCCTAGTGGAGAGGTAGGCCTTACAGTAGTCAAAAATGAATTTAGGATTTTTTCACTACCATTATGTGTAGAACTTAAATGTACATGTCCAACTTTTTAAATATACTGCACCCTGCTCTCTGGGCTGTGTAGGGCCAACCCTAGGGGTAACATATGTATTAACAAGGGAGATTTGGGTCTGGCAAGAGGTATACCTTGCCAGGTCGAATGGCAGTTTAAACTGCCTCACAGGCTGCAATGGCCGGCCTCAGAGTTACTTAGGTAGGTGACACAATAAGTGCTGCAGGACCACTAGTACCATTTACTTTACAGGCCCTGGGTACATTTTGTAGCAATTTACCAGGTACTTACATGTAAATTAAATGTGCCAATTGGATGTGAGCCAATTTCACCATGTTTTAAGGCGAAAGCACAAGCACCTTAGCAGGGGTTAGAAGTTGTAAAGTGCTCAGAGTCCTAAGGCCAACAAAAAGGAAGTTAACAAAAACAGAAGGATGAAAGGCAAAAAGCTGGGCAGGGTGCATGCCAAGGATATCAGATCTAACCCCAATCCTATGTGTTCCTTGTATCTTAGTATTATCAATTAGAACAGGAACCTTAGGAGAAAAAGATTGAAAGAAGGAAATGGGATTACTTCTAGACCTTCTGACTCGCCATAATTTCTCGTATTATTGTGCTGATTTCTGTTTTCAATGTCTTCTGCTTGTTTCAAAGAGCAAAGACTTCTTTTTTAGGCAAGTCAGTTTTTGTTGCTGAATTCTGAAGATCGCTGACCTGTTGCCTACTTAAGACATTCTCTTGTCCATAAACAACCATTTCTTATGCAAGGTTTGTAATTTTTTGTTAGTTTACTCAATAAAAGGTTTAAGTACTCCTATTTTGTCCAATACTAGCTCCATAGAAGCAGGCCTAGAAGGTTTAATTGGAGATGAAAGATATGTCTCAGGTTTTTTGTTAATATTTTCACAAGACCTAAAATTTGCATTTACTGAAGTAGAGTATTTAGGTAGAGCCATTTCAAACACAGTCTAACATTTAATATCTATATTTGCTAATGTTTTTGTGGACTGAGAGAGTTCTATTAACTTTTGCAAAATACCAGAGGTGTACATGTTAATTTCAGTCTTCTCATTCTTCCCATAAATTACCTTGGAAAGTATGCAAAAGTAATAACTAGAGTGATAGTAGATGTGAGGTCATTGTGTAAAGCTGTCAACAACAGCCAAACTATGACACTTGCTTTGTAATTGTAAATAAACGCTTACATTAGTTCACCACAAGAGGTGCACACTTACGTTCTGAAATAAGAACTGCCTTATTTGTGTACACTCTGGTGAATATCCTCATGAGAGGAGAATAGTAACTGAAAAAATGGAGCAATTCAAAACAGATCACACAAAATATGAAAATAGCCAAGGCAAGATGGATATGATGGCCGTAAAAGCATACAAATGGGCATGAGGCAAAATAAAACAGTATTTCCTTTAGGACAGAAGCCTCAAGTGAATAGTTCATTCCTTGCAAAATAGTCATATAGTATGAAATTTGTAAGTACCTCCCAAAGTTTTAGCATTGTTATTTTCATAGTGTTTGCTTCAAAGATGCCAAATATGGAGTTGTATGCTTAACAAATGGAGACTTCTGAGCATTTGTTGAGGGGAACATTTTGAAGAGCTGGAAGCTCATCGCTTCACAGTGCAACATAATTTTTAAAATGCTGGGTGTGTCAATGCTTTCTGAATGTGAAAGAATGAGCTGTGCTGATGGGGACCACACAGTACGAGTCAGTGTGGGCTCAAGTATCGCTCCCACTTCATTGTGACAGGAAGTTGAGTGGGCCATACTTTTAAGGAGGGAATTTCTGAGCCGCCTCCGGAACTTCAGGTGGGAACGGCCATATTGCAGCAGCCCCATAAGATACAAAGTGTGGCCACCATCGTCCAGGTTGTGGAGAGACCTCTGGGAGCATCCATGTGTCATGAGGTAGCACGAAAGACCCACTCATAAAAGAAGTTGTATGCCATTGACACAGTAATCTAAGGAGAAGCTGTGTGTCCTTATAATCTTGGTTAAAGAAGCCAAATAAGTATTAAAGAGTGAGCAAAGATTAGCACAGAAATTGTCCCCAGAAGACACATTTTAACTTTGTAAGAAGCAGAGGGGAAAGGAATTTTTAGACTCTTTCTGTCAAGATGGTTTGAACCACTCTTGAACCTTGGGGCAACTTGCTGTCGCGCCGCGCGGTGCGGCGCGAGCCGAGAGCTCGACTTCGACCGGGCGTTCGGCTCGGGCCGCGCACCGCGTTATTAAGACGCGGCGCGCCCCCAGCCTCTCCTGCGCGTTTCGAGGCCCCAGATTTGCTTGGGGCCTCGTTCTTCCTTCTGCCTTTCACTGTCCCAGGGGTCTCTGAACCCTCTTACCTGTTTTTCTTCGTTTCTTTGTCCTTTCTTCTGTTTGCAGTCTGTTGTGTGCCTTTCTTTATGTCTTTTCCTCCTTCCCAGATTCCTGTGCTTTCCCAGCATTCCTTGTTCCCTATTCTCTATGGTTCCTCTACTATTCTGTTCTATATATTGTTTCCCTATCCAAGATGGTGTCCTTTTACTTCCTGTGGGTCACTTCCTGTTTGTTGGTATATAAGGGCTGTGTTTTTTCTCTTTCCTTGCGCTGCAACACTTTCTGCTCAGTTGGTGTCTTCGCTCCTGATTTCCTTGCCTTTTGGTTTTGGACTCAGCATTCTGTATTTTCTGATTTTTGCTCCTTTTGGATTCCTGTTTGTTGTTCTTGTTTTTCTCCAGGACTTTTCCTGTTTGGAGGTTTTTCCCCTTGGAAGGGGTTTTTCCCTCTGGCGCTACTTTCTGAAGGGCACGGTCTGTTCTTGGTGTCTCCATTGCCTACAGCACCGTGGCTACCAGAAAGAGTCGCCCCTTTTTGGGCCAAAGCCGAACATTGAAGATTCACGCCACCAGATCTGCAAATTCCAGGCGCAGGCAGCACGTGAGTCGTGACAGATTGCAGCGCCTAACCATTCCGACGTCCTCAAACACCATGGATAATACAGTGGCGGCTGCTGCAGATCCGGAGCAATCTCTGTTAACCACGATTCAGCAACAAGCCCAGGAGTTGCAACAACTACGTAATGAAAATGCTGCGTTACGACAGGCTTTGGCCCTCCGCACCAGTGATGTTCCGACAATCTCCGCTTCTACCCCTTGTTTCTCTGGTGAACCAACCAAGCTTCGCGAGTTCTTGGATGCTTTAACGGTGTATTTCGCCTTCCGACCTACTCAATTCTCCCACGACAGGACCAAGGTGGGTTATCTTATCAGTGCCTTATCCGGCCCAGCCTTGGCCTGGGCAACCCCGATGGTGTCCTCCGACGACCCTGTATTGTCAGACTATTCCGCCTTTGTGAGTCGCTTCAAACAAATGTTTAGCCGTCCTGGATTGGAAGCCTCCGCTGAAGAAGCCTTGTGCGACATCCAACAAGGCTCCCAAGACGTCCTGCAATATATAACCCGTTTTCGTCAGCTGGCGGCAGAGACCACTTGGGTGGAACGTACTCTGGTAACATTATTTCGTAGAGGACTCAAAGAAGAAATAAAGGATGAACTAGTGCATTCTACCAGAGCGGAAGATCTTCGTGGCCTGATGGATCAAGCACTGTCCATCGAATATCGTCTTCAGGAACGGAGATCGGAAAAGAAAAGGAGTAGAGGGTTTACCCAACCAAGTAGCTCCCGTGCATACCTACAGCGTTCCGAGGAACCTCGCACTCCTGCTAGAGACATCGAAGGGGAACCCATGCAGGTGGATACTACCCGAGGTCCGCTCTCTGCTAGTGAACGAGAAGACAGACGCAAGAGAGGGTTGTGCCTGTATTGTGGTTCTGCTGGTCACATACTCCGTACCTGTCCAGTACATCCGTCCAGACCTTCGGGAAACGCCACCTCCCGTCCTCTGTAAGAAGGGAGGGGACGGGATCTACAGCTATACCTTCCATCAGCTCCTTTAATGACAATACAACTGCCTTGTTCATCTTTCCTGTCCTGTTACAACTTCCTGACGGTCGTCAAGAAAAGACTATGGCATTACTAGACTGTGGTGCTAGTGGTATATACATGGACAAGACATGGGCTGCTGCTAACCTAGTTCCTACTCAAGCAAAAGAAGTACCCGAACAGGTACACACTGTGGATGGATCTTTGATATCCTCTGGTCCTGTAGACACCACTACCCTGATGTTAAGTCTACAGGTGGGAAACCATCAAGAACACATCTCCTTCGATCTTATTACGTCCCCTAACCATACCATCATTCTTGGAATTCCGTGGCTCATTAGACATAACCCATATATAAATTGGGTTACCCGGACAGTCTCTTTGTCTTCGCAATTTTGTCACGAGAACTGTTTTACTTCCGACAAGTATTGGTCTGCGAAAAGATCCTTAGCTACTGAAGGTGCCACTGGTATGTCCATTAATACGGTCCAAGGGGTCCCAGACCACTATTTGGAGTTTCAGGATATTTTCCAAAAACCGTCAAAACCTGTGCTACCTCCACATCGAGAATATGATTGTGCAATTCCATTAGAACCCGGCACAATTGTTCTTTTTGGGAGGATGTACTCCCTCACGGAACCCGAAAGGGAAGTTCTAAAGGAGTATCTGGACGAAAATATACAGAGTGGTCTTATTGTTCCATCGTCGTCTCCGGCTGGGGCCCCTCTCTTTTTTGTGCCCAAGAAGACTAAGGATCTTCGTCCGTGCCTGGATTTTCGAGGTCTGAATAAAATCACCATTAAAGATCGTTATCCTTTGCCTCTCATCAGGGACATACTGGAAGCAATCAGAGGGGCCCAACGTTTTACTAAATTGGATTTACGAGGAGCCTACCACCTTTTACGCATAAGAGAAGGCGACGAATGGAAGACAGCATTCAGGACCCCATTTGGCCATTTTGAATATAGGGTTATGCCGTTTGGTCTTACTAACGCCCCGGCAATCTTCCAGAGATTTATGGACTCAGTGTTTTCAGACCTACTTAATCAGACAGTCGTGATCTACCTAGATGACATTCTTATTTATTCTAGAAATCCTGAACTCCATACTTCCCATGTGAAACAAGTTCTTCAAAGACTTCGTGATCATCAACTATTTTGCAAACCAGAGAAATGTGAGTTCGACATAACGGAAGTCAAATATCTGGGCTATCATTTAAGTCCCACCGGCATAGCTATGGACCAAGAAAAGGTACAAGCTATCCTAGAGTGGCCTTCTCCTTCTACCATAAAAGAAACACAATGTTTCCTAGGTTTAGCAAACTTCTATCGACAATTCATTCTAGACTTTGCCAGTCAGACTAGCCAAATAACTCACACCTTAAAGAAGGACAATTTAAAGAAGGGATTTGTCTGGACTGAGGCTGCTGAAGCAGCCTTTCAAAGCTTAAAGAGAGCCTTCACCCAAGCCCCCATCTTAAGACATCCAGATACCACCAAGCAATTTATAGTAGTAACTGATGCTTCTGAGAGAGCCATCGGAGCTGTCTTACTCCAACGACAAGAGGATGATGGCCTTGAACATCCTGTTTTCTATTTGTCTCATATCCTTTCCACAGCTGAACAACATTATTCCGTACTTGAAAGGGAATTATTGGCTCTGAAAACAGCCTGCCTTGAGTGGAGGCAGTTTCTGATGGGTTCCAAGGAACCATTTGAGGTGAGGACAGACCACCGTAATTTACAATGTTTAAGAAATTTTGTATGCCAGAATAGTCGTCAGGCCCGCTGGGCCTTTTTCTTCAGTCAGTACGATTTTTATATTACATATATTCCAGGATCCCAAAACATTCTGGCTGATGCTCTGTCTCGCCGATATCCAGAGTGTTCTCCTTCCTCGTCCCAGTATCTTCTAGAACCCAGTAAGATCATTGGAGTGGCTCAGTCTTTCTTGGAAGAAGTACAACAAGAATACGCCAACCAATCGGACCATGACATAGAAGAACTAAGACCATTATTGTACAAGAAACAAGGATATTTTTATTACCAAGACCTGATATTCCTCCCTACAAACAAGGTGCAAAAGAAAGCATTACAAATGTGCCATGATTCCCCTGTAGCTGGTCACAGAGGCATCAAAGCCACACAAGAATTACTTTCACGATTTTTTTGGTGGCCTACCTGGAAACTGGATGTGGAAAGATACGTTCAGGCCTGTCCCATATGTGCCCAAGTCAAAATACCTCACACCAGACCGGCAGGATTACTACAACCTTTGCCTGTTCCATCGGCCCCATGGCATACTATCTCTACTGATTTTATGTGTTCGCTCCCACCATCAGCAGGAAACCGGGTTATCATGGTCACAGTGGATTCTTTCACAAAGATGGCTCATTTCACTGGCCTAAAAGAGCTGCCTACTTCCCAAGAACTAGGTCAAATATTCATAGATCATGTCTTCCGTCTCCATGGACTTCCACATACCATAATCTCTGATAGAGGACCTCAGTACATCTCCCGATTTTGGAAGCATTTTTGTAAAACACTGAATATGAATAGAGCCCTGTCTTCAGGGTTCCATCCTCAGACCAACGGACAGACTGAGCGTCTGAACCAAGGAATAGAGCAATATCTTCGATGCTTTTGCAATTCTACCCAAAGTAACTGGAGCACTTACCTCTCTTTAGCTGAATTTTCCTACAATAACTCAGTCCATAGTGCCTCCAAGGTCACTCCCTTTTTCTGTTCCTATGGTTTTCATCCTACCTCTTTCCCTACTTCTCCACAATCCAACTCTCCTCTACCTGCTATTAACTATTTCTCCAAACGCCTTCTCCAACTCCATAAACTAATTCGATCTAATTTGTTACATACCAAGAGGTATATGAAGAAGGCTGCAGACAAGAGACGTACAACCAATCCAAATTATCATCTGCAAGATAAAGTCTGGCTCTCCTCCAAATTCTTGCCCTCACGTCTCTCTCAAAACAAGTTCACACCTCGTTACTATGGGCCTTTCCGTATTCTCCAGTTGGTCAATCCTGTCACTGTCCGTCTTCACTTACCCCATACATGGAAGATCCATCCGGTTTTTCATGTTTCTCAGCTTAAACCTTATGTGCCTGATCCTTACTCACGTCAGTTTCCTTGTCCACCTCCTGTCCTTGTGAATGATGCTCCTGAATATGAAGTGCAGGAAATCTGTGACTCTCGTCTTTTTCATAAACGACTTCAGTATCTGATTCATTGGAAGGGTTATCCTCTCAGTGAATGTTCATGGGAAGATGCCTCTTCCGTTCACGCTCCTCTCCTGACTCAACGCTTTCACTGTTTATTCCCTCTTAAACCTGGGCCTTCGGGAGGGGGACCTACTGTCGCGCCGCGCGGTGCGGCGCGAGCCGAGAGCTCGACTTCGACCGGGCGTTCGGCTCGGGCCGCGCACCGCGTTATTAAGACGCGGCGCGCCCCCAGCCTCTCCTGCGCGTTTCGAGGCCCCAGATTTGCTTGGGGCCTCGTTCTTCCTTCTGCCTTTCACTGTCCCAGGGGTCTCTGAACCCTCTTACCTGTTTTTCTTCGTTTCTTTGTCCTTTCTTCTGTTTGCAGTCTGTTGTGTGCCTTTCTTTATGTCTTTTCCTCCTTCCCAGATTCCTGTGCTTTCCCAGCATTCCTTGTTCCCTATTCTCTATGGTTCCTCTACTATTCTGTTCTATATATTGTTTCCCTATCCAAGATGGTGTCCTTTTACTTCCTGTGGGTCACTTCCTGTTTGTTGGTATATAAGGGCTGTGTTTTTTCTCTTTCCTTGCGCTGCAACACTTTCTGCTCAGTTGGTGTCTTCGCTCCTGATTTCCTTGCCTTTTGGTTTTGGACTCAGCATTCTGTATTTTCTGATTTTTGCTCCTTTTGGATTCCTGTTTGTTGTTCTTGTTTTTCTCCAGGACTTTTCCTGTTTGGAGGTTTTTCCCCTTGGAAGGGGTTTTTCCCTCTGGCGCTACTTTCTGAAGGGCACGGTCTGTTCTTGGTGTCTCCATTGCCTACAGCACCGTGGCTACCAGAAAGAGTCGCCCCTTTTTGGGCCAAAGCCGAACATTGAAGATTCACGCCACCAGATCTGCAAATTCCAGGCGCAGGCAGCACGTGAGTCGTGACACTTGCAGGTAAAAAGCTGCTTGCAGATTCAAAAAGCTAAACACCCGATTAGGAAGGGTTTAGAGGATCTGAATTCACATGGAATTTGGGTGAGTATGTGTTCAGAGACATTTCACAGATCTTGTAGGCTAATGGAATAATAATAATAGGGCTGACATTTTTCTCTCAAAAGCATAGGCATAAACATTTTAAGCACAGAAAGTATGATGACATTCTTGAAAAAGAGTGGATGGATAACATGTTAAAACAAAGATTACGGTAATAGTTGTTGGTTGGAGCCATGATCTGAGCCACTTTCTTAAAACATAAGGGAGGACAAAGCTGAACATAGGTTAGACTTTAATTCCACTTAGTCATGTAAATGGAGATGGGTGGTCGACTATGGCATGGGTATTAGCACTAGCAGGAGAAGAGTTCCCTATTTCCTTTAATTTGGTGGGAAAGAAGTCATATAACTTAGGCGGTGTGCTGTACTTATTTCCTGGCAACTGGCAGAGAAGAATGGTTTCTTGCAGATCTTGAGCTCTCACTTATACTTAACTTTGATCCAAAGATCATTATTCCTGTGCAGAGGTGCTCTAACTTCTTGACGTCTGATTTCAGGACTTGTAGTCATAGGTAAAGCCAGGAGAAGATGAGTGTGCCTTTAAAATGTAGCACACTAGAAATAATAGCTTGAAGAAGACATGCACTGTTCCACGCTGTGCCTGAAGGAGGGTCTTATACCGGTGGGGTACCTAAGCTAACTTTAGACACAAAACTATCTCAGGATTGCTTAGACAATGGATGATAAGTGATACTACTATAGTTAGTGTGACACAGTGAAGAGTGGTTTGACCATGGGAGGGGGCATTTTCCATCCAGCTGCAGCAGCTGAGATGGACAGGAGAAAACGAAGATTGTGCAAGTGACCTGCAATATGAGTGGATCTTTTTGGGGATCTACAGAAGCTGGATTATAGGTAAAGTATTGAGTAGAGCAGAGACCACAAGGCTGTTTTTCAGTTCAGTCCATATATGAAAGTCTCTCAGCAAAATGATAGTGGACAGCAGATGGGGCAAGACAATTAACAAGTTGTTCTCCAAAACAGGATGAAATGCTCTGAGGGTGATACAGGAGAAAACACTAGAATAATGATATATTGGAGGAGGGTTGAATGGAGAAAGTAATAATTTTCGTCGTGTCAAAGGCATTTCCTGGAACCCAGGTAACCTGTAATCATGAAATAAATTTGCAACAGCTTCTAATTAAGATGGTTTGAATAAAGTATTGTATTACCAAGATGTAGTCAAGTGTGATATCTGGGGCCAAGAAAGGCTGCAGCTAAGAGTTTGTGATTGCTATTGGACTGCTTCTAGATCCATTTTCCAATCAGTAATAAGTTTGGGGAGTTGTGTAGAATGTGTAGTAAGTAAATTATTCAAGTTAAGTAACTTGCTATTGATATCAGTGGAGGTTCTCTTACCTAGATTTAAAATAGTGAATCATAGGCGGGAGGGGACAACAGTCAGTGGAAGTGACTAGGAGTAGGTTAAGATAAAGAGTTGGCCATAAGCGTTTTCAATACTGGGTAAAGCAATCATTTGTTGGAGAAAGAAAGATGAAGCATAGTCCGTGTTCCACACACTTCTATCACATGTGGATGCAGACAGCCTTAATTTTGGTGCTTGTGGTTGGAACACCTCATAGGACTTAACTTGTCAGTCTCAGAATATGATCTCAGTGATGGAATGGCATACATGAACTTCTTAGGGGTGTATTAGTTTATTAAGCAACAGAAGGACAACTGGTAGTCTCTTTTTGATGCACTTAGTAGTTGCCCTGGATTTAGGAAATTGCTGTAGTGTATACAAGGGTTATCCTTTACCTGAGGAAAACATAGCTGCATGTGAATTGATATATTAGACCTGCCTAAATCAGGAGGAAGGACATCAGGGGCTGCCATTATCTATTGTGAGCTTTATTTCCCAAAATATCACAAACTGTGAATTGAGTTGAGACATTACAGCAAGAGAGTCACAAAATAGTAAACTCTCAACAAATCATTATGTCTGTGATGATATAATAGTATGATTTTATATGTGGCTTTAGTTTGAAGCCGGAGTCACTGCAATGATAATTATGTATTTGTTCCTGAATACATTTTGATGGTATTGGCAAACTTCATGCTATAAATCGAATGCTCACCATATCAATGTTTGGTTTGTATTGGGTTCATGCTTAAGAGACTCTTTTGAACAGGTATAGGTAATAGATAAGTTCAGCTCAACCCAGAGCATTTAGTACAGTGGGATCTAATATGCAGCTTTCAGCAAGACTTTCTTTTCAGTCCTTTCAGAGAACCAGAAAGAACACTGTAATGCAGATTTCTAATTTTTTTATATACTGTCATGCTCCACCACACCTAACTTATTTTCCCTTTGGTGTAAAACTGCTCCCTTAGCTCCCATGTTCAATGAGTTCTATTTGTTAAAACTCATCTTATATAGGGTTTTGAATAAAACCTCTCAGCCGACATCACTTCCCTATCACGCCTATGTGAGGTTAGCTTATGTTGACCACATTCACCCTGAAAGTCACTTATTTGTCCCCGCCTGCAAGGTGAGGACCCTGGAATAATATGAGTAGAGTTTGCACTGTTGTAAAAATGGCAAATGTGTGGTGATGGTTAATGACAGAAAGGATTGGTGTGTATGAGAGAGCAGGGTGGCTTTGGGGAGAATGGTTAAGGGTTGCCCAGAAAGTCAGACAATAGCTGACAGGAGGTAGCAGGAGCAATACAGCCTTTGACAACATGAGTTAAACATCCAGAGATATTCATGTTTGTGCACATTCTCAAAGTTCCGTTGCAATCCATGTTGAAATACCTACTTCTCACCCTTTTAGTGGGATTTTTGAGTGCAGAGTTCCCCGCACACATGGCAGAGGCTTCCACCCTCCTATATGATATACAAGTCAGAAATCTCTTTGTGAATTTCTGGCAGGCTGCATTCAGTTGTAAATGTACATTTAGGAATCAATTTGCATTGTGAATTGGGCCCAATATGTTTTTCATCATTATACAGTACGTTATTTTAAAGGTGTGTTGGGAAGAAAAATATGTAATATATGTAATTTTTACACTCCTTTTACATTGTCTTATGTTTAGAAATTTGATACACTTGTGGGTGAAAGAGGTGCCCAGCTGAGCGGTGGCCAGAAGCAGAGAATAGCCATTGCACGAGCATTGGTCCGAAACCCTAAAATTTTGTTGCTTGATGAAGCCACCTCTGCCCTTGACACCGAAAGTGAGTCAGTTGTCCAAGCAGCACTTGAAAAGGTAATGAATGCTTTACCTATTTAGGTTCTTTTGTAATTAGACAGGTACTGCCTTAAATTAAGAGGCTTTTTCAATATTCAACTCATGCAAAAAGGGAATTTCCAATATACTGTCTATTCCTGTTTATACCTATGGTTTTTATTACTAACCTTTGCTCTGTGTCCAGTGGTCCATTATTTTCTCTCTTACTAAACATTGCCATTAAATGGGGTTATAAGATTATCCAATGGCACATGTCGTACATGAGCCTCATCTGACGTATAGGAAAGTTTAAAGTCAAGGTTTACACTAATTTTGGTTGGCCTAAATATGTTGAAGAAAATAAAGTATTGCATCTCTTTACGGTGTACATAATACCTTAATATCTCTTGGTGAATAACACAGAGGTCACTTAAAACTGAAGGAATAATGTAAAAAGAGTAAATAAGCAAGGTTTGTGAACTTGAAGAAAAAGCATGAGTAAGATTCGTATGAAGGGGTATGCTGCTGTGATCTTAAAAGGAAAAAGGTATAATTTATCAAAAAAGTGACATGCATAACAATTAATCTGTAAGATATTTAGTGTATATTAGGTGATGATAAAGTCACTTGGGTGGTCTTTATGAACATGGCGGAAAACACCTCTCCACCGGCAGTGGCGGTAACTACTGCCAACAGGCTGGCACTCCGGACTGCCAAATAATGAAGCACATGAGAAACAAGTAGCGGTCTAGCCACACACCGCCAGCATTGGAATGGCGACGAGGACAGAGGAGGCCGCCCACAGGCCAGCCGAAAGGCCCCACCTGCCCACCAAATAATGAAGCACAAGACGGCCGTAAGTTCCGGGGCGGGAACCACGTGGCGGAAACAAACTAAATAAAAAGAAACATTCACCGGAGGTACACATAACACGCCGAAGCAGACATGGAGAGAGAGTTGCAAATAATGCCAGTGCTGCTCCTTGCCATACACCTCTACGACCATGACTGCCGACGAAGACAACAATGGTAAGTACCGCAATCTAGTACACATGGGAAGAAAGGGCACAGTTACACACCCATCACACCCACCCTGCAACACACTCCTAACCCCTCACTCCATCCCACACCATACACACTAGAACAAGATGTACTTACCCGACACAAGGCAACAAAGACCGGGACCAAAGTACACACATGTGCACACCACACTGCCACAATTAAATGATTAACAATGTCACCATATTGTGCCAACAGCACCACTGGGCACTCAAACTTTAATATAAGTAGAACAATGTAATGTCCAAATAAGGCCTTTGGCCAGTCCATACCGAACACCCTGAAGGGCCCAAATATGCTGTACTTGACTCCCACATGTGCATAGGATACTCCACTGTAAAGGGACATCAATGGGGCAGCCAGGCACCTCAGGGAACAGAGGCAAGGGGTGGCAGGGTGGGGACTTACGTCTGGAAGGGGGTGGTTTGGGCTTACTTTTGGGAGGTGAAAGGGGTTTCGGCTTGCCCTTGGAAGGTGGGGGAATGGGCTTGGACCTGGGGGTGACCGAGGGACCAGGGGCAACGCTGGCCTTCTTCGTCCCTGGAGAAGGGGCACAGTAATGGGAAGCGTGAACTGGGGCAGACTTGGACGACGAAGGAGTGGACTGGGCAAGGAGATGTGCACATTTAGGGATGGGGTGGGCCAGTGGGTTCAAACAGGTCAACACAGGAGTGGAAAAGTTTCTTAGGGGCAGTTGGGGTTGATTTGAAGGAAGTTGAGGGAGTGGAGGTAGAGGGAGTGCTTGTACCAGGTGTAGGTGTGCCGGACATGGATACAGGTGCCTGTACATTATGCTTATGTGTGGTGGATGTATGTTGTGTGGGTGTCTGTGAATGTTTGAGTGTATTGGGAGGAGTGGGGTGACACAGTGGGACAAGACAGGCTGCCAGTGTACATGGATGTTGTCTGGGTGTCTGCAGGTCTTGTGAGTGTGCTGCATGTGTCAGTCAATGTAGTTGTGGTGAGTGCAGGTGTGGTGTCTGGGGTGGATGACTGGATGTCAGATGTTGTGGTGACTGCAAGAATGAGGAAGCAGCAGTGACTGAGGGTGCAGTGCTTGTGGGTGTGCATGTTGAGTTGACAGGAAGGCGGGAGAGGTGGACACACTGGGGGAAGTGGATATTGTTGTGTGTGCCTTTGTATGTTGGGTGGGTGTATGCCTGTGGTGGGAAGTGTGGTGTTTGTCTGTGTGCTTCTTGTGTGTTGATGTTTGTGCATGGCTGTCTGGACGTGTGCATGGGATGGGTGAAGGGAGTGGGGTGCTGGAAGGGGTAGAGGTGGTTGGAGGGGGGACGGAAAGACAAGGGACACTGGCTGCCATCAAAAAGGAGGCCAGAGTCTGAAAAGATCTCTGTAGGCCAGACATGGCACTGTGAATACCTTCCAGGTATGCATTGCAGCGCTGCATCTGGGATGCTAGCCCCTGGATGGCATTCACGATGGTTGTCTGCCCTACAGAAATGGTCCTCAGGAGGTCAATAGCCTCCTCCGTGAGGGCAGCAGGGCTGACTGGGGCAGGGGATGAGGTGCCTGGGGCGAAGGAGATGCCCACCCGCCTGGGTGAGCGGGCACAGGCAACTAGGTGGGGAGCAACTGGGAGGGCAGAGATGGCATGGGGGTGGTGGAAGATGACAGAGTGGTTGGGACCACTAGGGTCCGCCACCACCAGGGAGCTGCCATCGGAGGAGAAATCAAAGTCACTACCGCCAGTGGTAGTTACCTCCCCCGTGCAACTCCCCTCACTCTCTAACTCACTGGTCCCCTTGGGCCTATTTGGACCGTCCACACCTGCCCCACACCATTTCCGTGTCTATGGGGGGCAGGACTGCAGGAACACACCTGTCAGAGTGCCTGGCACCACACAGCATATATACCACAGCACCCAAACACATCCATCAAAGTAGTATTAAACAGTGTTGGTCCTCACCCCCTTGTGGCTGATGTGCTGCCTTCAAGCACCCATCCAAATCCAGATAGGCCACTGCCAAAATGTGGGCCATTAGGGGGATCAGGGTCCGACGGGCACCCCTTCCTCGTTAGGAGGCCTTCCCCAGCTGGGCCTCGCAGGTCTTCCTGGCCCAGCGCCTCAGGTCCTCCCACCGCTTCCCGCAGTGGGTGCTCCGCCAGTTGTAGACACCCAGGGTCTGTACCTCCTTGGCGATGGCTTACCACAGTCCTCTGTTCTGATTGGAGCTGACCTGTATGTGACACACAGATCAGAAAAACAGACGTCAGGATGTGGGCATCTCAAACAGATGACATGTCGTCCCCTATGGAACGGACATTTCAAAAAGTAATGTTACCAACTCACAAACAGTACATGCCACACAATCTACTGCTGTGCAGTTACCAATCGAACACACGCGCATACAGGCATCCGCCACCATCACACACACATCCAAGCAAGACATCCGCCAACTCACCCACTCCTCTGGTCGCCCATATAACTTGGCATTCAGGGGTAGGACCCCGTCCACCAGCTTCTCGAGCTCTTCCATGGTGAAGGCTGGGGCCCGTTCCCCTGTGACTCGCGCCATTGCAGTGACCAGAGTTAGGACACACCAGCACACATGGTGGAGTCTTACTTGCACGGGAATCAGGAGTCAAGTGTCATGGGTGTAACGACATGGTATACGTTCCGCGGCGGTGTGCGCTGTCACCGCTGGCAGCAATCATGATAAGCCCGGGTTCCCCATTGACAACCATATAATCCAATGATTGGGTGCACGGCGGTGAACACCGCCTTCCGCCATGACGACTACTGCCAGCGGAATGATGTCACTTCCACGCCATCAGACCTGGATGGCAGGAGGCTGCCATCTTGCTAGCACCACGTACATATATCCTGGCCAGGGTCCCCATTCAGGGCCTCCAAATCTCAGCCCTTAGTCGCTTGCTCACATGAGTGACTGATTCTCACATGCACCCATCTTATGAAATGTGTCCACACTGGGTTGCCATTACAACAGAGTTCACTTTGCACACATGTGCCTAACGTTGTACATAACACATATCGTCTGTGTCAGTTTGTCAGTTTAAGTTTATTATGATACGAACTCTATAGAGGTCCACATAGAAAGAATAAATACATAAAATGAATAAATAACACAATATTATATGTACAACAACCGCCCACCCCCCCTAGAAGCATCTATTTGCGTAAAGCAAACATTATTCCTGAACAGACTTTAAACGAAATTTGATAATTGAATTTAATACAATGATAAAAAGCTTTAAAAAAAGTTTAAAACGCTGTATCGAAACATCTCATTAGGGGGGGTCGAAGAAGGCCAACATTAGCTCAGAAGCTGTGCGTGCAGAAAGTTTGAGACAGATAGGCTGTATCCACTTACGGCGAGGAAACAGCAAGGCCAGACATATGAAAACTACTTGGGTTAGGTCTTGATCGCCATTATGACAGAAATTACAAGAAGCTGGAGAACCATACCATCTGGCCCACAATGAGTTGAGGGGGAGCAACCCCTGATGCAGCAAGAGCCAGTATCGCCTGATCCCGTGAGGCAGGTTCCAGCTGAGGTAGGGCTGCGTTTTTCTCAGACGAACAGTGTTGGTTACAAATTGAAAACCCTGCCTATGTGAGCAAGCTTTTTTGTCCCGACGGAGGCCTGTGAACCAGGTTAAATGTCTAAGGATGGCTTTTAACTGTGATTGTGGAAGTGTAGGAATGGAGGCAGGATCTAACTGTTGGAAATCTATAGCGTGTATGAAATTCCTGCCAATTGTGTATTTTGACCTGCTGCCAGCCAAGACTTCTTTTTTTAATAGTGATCTCAAAGAATTATCTCCACAGTTCATCATACTGACCACCCAACGTACCACCCCAGCAAGACCTTGAATAAAAGCCCTTTGCAGGCCCATCTCAAGCCTTAAGGTTGCTGCGGAGAGAGCCGAGTTTTTGGAAGAGAGTTTCCTCAAAATGCGACCCTCTAATTTATCTACGAAACCCCATTTCAAGACTTCAACATGCTCTAGGCCTTAGAGTAAAGACAGAGGAATCTTTGCCCTGTACACCTCTAAGAGGTGTTTGAAATGTCTCTGACCAGTGGCCCTATAAAGGGTATTTAAGCCATTAGCTTGGGATAGAGTTTTCCGCTGGTTTTGTTCTATGTGTGCCCTATCGCTGAGGTTCCAGCAGACAATTTTACCCAAAAATGTATGAGTTTACCCTCTCAAGCTTCTGAGCACCCAATGATCAATGGAAATTACCATATTTAAACCTTTTTTACTGTGGAAACACAAGATTTTACTTTTGGAACAGTTTATTTTTAAGAAATGGGCTTCTGTGAAATGCCCCAAGGCCTAAAGACGATTAATTAACCCTATTGGTGTACGATCCAATATGATTATATCATCGGCATAGAGCAAACAGGGTATGGGCCTTCCACCTAATATAGGGGGAAACCCTCACACTGGGATAGGTGAGCAGCATTGGGGCTAACATACAACCTTGTTTTAAACCATTCTGAGTTGGTATTTCATGGGATATACCCTTATCGCCCCCTAACAGAACCCTACTCCAGGTGGAAGAATGCAGGGCTATCACCAAATCTAGGTGCATACCAGGCATGCCTAGTCGAGAAAGCTTTGCCCATAATATAATCCGATCTACCTTATCAAATGCTGTGGAAAAGTCAATAAAGGCTGCCTAGATCACCTCTCCGCTCAGAGTTACGTATTTCTCGTTTATTACCTGAAGGGCCAAGATGTTATCAATTGTACCGTGTTTAACTCGAAAGCCCGATTGCTCTAGAGGGATGATTTTGTTTCTTTCTGCCCAGTCACTAATCTGGGAGAGCAAGTATTTAGCAAATATTTTACCCACTCAATCCAGCAGAGCAATATGATGATAATTCCCAGGACTATTACGTTCCCTTTCTTGAAAAGGGGAACAATAATACTATCTTTCCAGGATGGTGGAATTTTTCTGGTGTCATAGCAACACTTAAAGACCTGAAATAATATTTTGCTCATTTCTGCAGAACTACGCAAGCCTCTAATAATTACCTCAATTTCTTTCATAGTAGGGTAAGAGCATGATGGGTTGTCACCGATTGAAGGAAGCTCCACAGTATATCTGTTAGATGCATAGAGGACAGAAATAAAAGTGCTCCACCTTGACTCATTAATGGCAATTGGAAGAGAGCTAGTTCTCGAGCCGGACCCATCTGCTACCAATGACCAAAAGCACCTTGAATTGCCATTAAAAGCTGCTTCTCTTACATTGATCCAAAATCTATCGATAGCCTCTTGTTTTAGATGTGCTTTTATACTCCTCCTTCTTTCTAATAAGCTCAATTGAGTATACCTTTCCATAGTGTATTCCGTGTATTGTTTCTGTATAAGGGCATTAATGTCTCTAGTTAGTCGAAGTAGGGGACAGGGTTTTACTGTATGCTTGCCCTGGGACTTGTGGTGGGCCAGGGAACCACAACTGTATGCTGATTGCTGAATGCTTCGCTACAGATGCTAACGCAGACCACAGGCCTTTGCTCAGGTATGGGGGTTGATGTCTTCCCAGGGGAACCTGAAGGGAAGAATTAGAGTTTAACATGCTGTGCTCTATCATAGCCTATGTAGGAGCTAGTCCATTGATCATAGTGACAATATGATAGCGTTGTTTTTATGCTTCACTCTTCTCGTCACAATTTTAATACTGTCATGTGTCATCCTGGTTATTGCAGCTCACGCTTTGCTATCTAAGATGCAGTTGTTTTATTAAACTCATTATTGAAACATATACAGCTTCTGTTTGTCATTTATATATGAGACCGAATTGTAAATGAGAGAACCCGGATGAGAACTGAGTGACCACGACTTCCCTGAGAAGCCAAGTATGTCATGCGCCTGGCTGCCCAGTCATCTCTATCCTTGGGTAGAGATGAGGCACTACTAGTTAGCCGGAGCAAAACCTGGATTGGAGCGACAGGTGTCATCCAGAGTGGGTTAGACTTAGGCCCTCATTCCGACCTTGGCGGTCAAAGACCGCCATGGCCACGGGCAACGGAAGCACCGCCAACAGGCTGGCGGTGCTTCAGTGCCCATTCCGACCGCGGCTGTAAAGCCGTGGTTGGAAAACCGGGTCCGGCGGCCGCTGGATTAGCCCTGGCTGGGAGAATCCTCCATGGCGGCGTTCCGACCCCCTTCCCGCCAGCCTGTTTCTGGCGGTTTTCACCGCCAGAAACAGGATGGCGGGAACAGGTGTCCTGGGGCCCCTGGGGGCCCCTGCACTGCCCATGCCACTGGCATGGGCAGTGCAGGGGCCCCCTAACAGGGCCCCAGTATGCTTTTCACTGTCTGCTTAGCAGACAGTGAAAAGCGCGACGGGTGCAACTGCACCCGTCGCACACCTGCAACACTCGGAGCCGTTCGGAGCCGGCTTCTGTGTTGCAGGCCCTTTCCCGCTGGGCCAGCGGGCGGTCCCTTGGCGGGCGCCCGCCGGCCCAGTGGGAAAGTCAGAATGGCCCTGCGGTCTTTTGACCGCGGAGCGGCCAATTGGCGGTTACCGTTTGGCGGGCGGCAACCGCCGCCCGCCAAACTTAGAATGACCCCCTTAGTCTCCCACACCACAGGCGATTCTGCAGCTCAAAATCCAGTAGTCTCATTAGAATAATGAGAGCCTACGTGACATGGCTCCCTATCTGTGAAGCGTGGGTGCTTAGGGGGTGCCATGGTGTGTGTTATGGGTGTGGTGTTATGGGTGTATTGGTGAGGGTACTGTTGTGTATTTGTGTTTGTGACTTTTGTTATGTTGTGTTCAGTTTGCCTGTAGGGTTGTCAGTCTCATTTGTGCAATTGGCGTTGCAAAGAATTGTTGGGGTGTGTATGTGAGTGTTTTATAGTGTTGTGGACGTATGTCAGGTGTGTGGGTTTCAAACTTGCCAGTGTGTGCATTTGTTGTAGTTGAGTCCCATTGATGGCCGTGGTGGTCCGTACCACCAGTGGTCGTTCAACATCCACTATCTGCCACGGTGATTTGTGCATCATTATTTGGTGGGCTAAGGTTTTGTCTGCATGGCGGTGGCGGGGTGAGGTGTACAGCCTTTCTGCCATCATGGGCCCTGACGGTGGCTGGAGGTTGCAGGATTTTTTGAGGTTTTAGTTTTTGGCATCATTATAGGGCTGTGTGCTGTTCTCTGTCGCCACGGCGGTTGGCAGTGATTGCCGCCATGTTCATTATGAGGGCCTTGGTCTTTAGCCTTAAGGCTCTCACATTTTTTTGGTAACTCAGCAATTATGCATCAGTTTGACACTGTTAGGAGGCAAGTGTCATCTGCTTGTGGCCGCTAATTCACTTGAAGCACATGCGTACCTGATAGAGACTTCTAGGTGCAGATTCCTTAGCTTTGAATTCTCTCCAGGGGTCAGACTCGATCTAGAAGATTTTTCATGAGGAGTACCCCTGCTCGACGATAGTTGGCACTGGTCGGCTCCACATGCCGTTGTACACACAGAAGTGATGTCCACATCACCTATATAGGTGCCACCATGGCACTGACATCAGTTCTTTTCTTTCCGTGCCAGCCAGCTCTGATCCGAGAGTAGAGCTACCCCTCTGTTAGTTTTTGACAGGCCTTTTGCAACTTTTTGTTGATGTTTTTTGAGGATATCCTCCTGGTGTGTCACTGAAGTGTAATCAAGAAATACAGGTTTTTAACCCTGTGGCGTCAGTGACCACACCATGTCGGTGACAGACCCACACTTCATGTGTCAATGGTATCTGTAGCACGACCATAACTCCAAGTCGTGCACCAACTGCTGGCCCTTGGTGTTGAAGGCTTTGAGGTAACGGTCCCTAAGGCAGCTAGCGGCCCGGCAGGTGACTCCACGCCATGCGACTCCATGGAAGTCTCAGTTGAGAGGAAGGTCACAGGACTGTTCCAGGAATCCCAGATCCTCTTCATCCCATTCTAAATCCTCAGGACACTCAGGCAAGAGACACAGAAATCACAAGAAGTTGAAGTGTGCTTCGACTTCTCATCTGTCGGCTGACACAATGATGGACCATCAGCTTTCTAGGCATGGCTCTTTGGAGCCTACACATGGATTAACTCTGCACTGCCCCAACTTTCTGGTAGGAAGAGCAACCCCCCACTCAGTGTAAGTAGTTTTTAGAGGCCATGAACCCCTCTGGAGTGTTTTTGGGCCCTGCGGAGTCAAAGGGGGCCCACATCTGGTTCCACACCAGCAGCTCTGACCCCCAGCTCTGAAGAGCTCCCATGAATCCAGTCGTGCCACTGCAACCTTCCCCAATACTGGTTCCTATACTGACGCTCCTGGCAGCAGCCCCATTTCTATCCTTGAATCTGACATGGAGCCGCGTCAACCAACGCTGATTCCAGCGCCAACAGGTTGGGGCCTCAGCTATATTCTGAAAGGCTAGACCTCGAGGAGGACTGGGGGGGGGGGTCACAGGGCCCTTTAGAATACCAGCCTAAAGACCAGGATATATACTTGTGTGAGGAACTGAGTGATGCTTGCAGACTGGACACATCTCCGGATACCAGCATCCTTTCTCCCCCTACCATGGCTATGGGGAAGGTAACTACCTATGCCATGGTGGTGCAGACTATAGCAACACGAAAGGATGATGGACAAAGTGCTGAAACTTCTCAAACACTCACTCCCAGTCACAGATCTGGGTTCAATCCATCGTTCATTTGTACACCATGCCATCCCAATTTGGAATCAGCTATATGCAAATCAGTCTTGACCCTGTTCCCCATGGGAACAGTCCAGCCCAACTTGCCAGGCCAGGTTATCACTGGACTGGAAACTAGCATCCTGGGACCAGTTTCACGGTATCACCCGTAATCAGCCAGGCACAGTGAGCATGAGACCCATGTCTGGATATACCTTTACCACTTAGGGCGACTTTAACAACACAAAAGGATGATGGACGGAGTGCTGAAACTTTTCAAACACTCACCCCAGTCACAAATCTGGGTTTAATCAGTCGTTCGTTTGCCCTACCAGAACAGTCCAGCCCGAACTGGTGCGAAGGGCGGCAGAGGTCCTTGACCTTCAGTTGCCTTCGGTGGCAGTCCAGATCAACATCTTGACAGAGGTGCTGCAACTGGAGCTTTCTCTCCTGAACGTCTGCTCATGTTCAACAAATCCCTCACTGAACCTTCTGGGGACTTGGTCCAAACACAGCACAGGGGTTCCTGTGGATAGGACGTTTGCCGGCCGCCACAGCCCCGTTCCAGGGACCTCAGACTTCCTGACCCAACACCCTATTCCGGAGAGCTTGGTGCTCCAGGCTTCTACTTCCAAAGTGCATTCCCGGCCACAACTCAGACACGGGAGTCTAGGGATTACTCTTGGGTAATCACCAAGGTGATGGTTGTGGTCGCAGCTCATATGCGGATATCAGGGGTGCCAGTCTTCCCCTAGCCTGATGAGTGACTGTTGAAGGCGGGCTTGCCCCAAGCTGTCATCTCCCATCTCCAGGTTACGGCATACCTCCTGCATTTGCTGTGGTTCGCAATCAATATGTGGAAGTCACACCTGAGTCCCTCTCAGATGCTCACTTTCATGGGAACTGTTCTGGACAGTGTAGTTTCAGGCTTATCCTCCTCAGTAGCAAGTCTAGGACATTCAGGCTACGATACTGATGTTTCAGCCTCTATCCTGGGTTTCGGTGAGATCGTCTCTGAGGTTGGGTTATTTAATGAATCCTATAACTATTGTTAATTCCATCCTGTGTGTAAACAGGGGTTCATGTACAGGATGGAATCAACCACCCAACTTCAGGGCCATAGTGTCTTTGACCACTCCTTCGCTAACCAGTTCTGGGTCACTTTCCGAAGTCCCACAAGTGTGTGGCACTAAACGTGTGCCTTATAGAATTCCATCCAGTGAGGTCCCCCAGCAAGCAATAACCCTAGCAGTTTAGACCCAGACTTCTACACTTGGTCCGCTTCAGGGATCTTACTCTCCTTTCTGTCTTTCAGTGGTACCATGGCCATAGCAAGTGTTCTCTCCGAGCCTGTCCTGGTCCACTGTCTACCATGTTCCGGTTTCTGAAAAAAGGGAATGGTCCCAGTCTCCTCCTGAGATTGACATGCAGCCTGTGCTGTGGCCTACACAGCTGATGATGTACAAGCAATATAGGTTTTGGGTCCCCTTGTTAAACCATGGGTAATCAGGTCATTACCTAGGAGGCATCCAGCATCTTGCTTCCCGTTCCCTGTGTGTATACTATGGGCAATCTGCCATTGCACTCCAACTCCGTTCAGGCAATCGATACTCCATGTCCTCTCCACAGGATACTAAGGGCCAGATGTATCAAAGGGTTTACCCATTTTGTGTCAATGGGAAAATATCTTCGTACATATGGCCCTAAGTCTTTGCTTTTAGGAACTTGCAGAATCTTGATAGGTATACATCCTTTCTGCCATAGTTATACGAGCTACTGTAACCCTTGGGGCAGGCACCTTCCTCCCATTGATGCTATCTTTCAGCACAAACCCCATTATGTTTGGGTGTATGAGCTTCAGAGCATCTGGGTCTCTCTGCTGAATGTCCATCACAATTAGGTTAAAAGCAACAGGGTCAATTCCTTTTGGTTGGTTTACTAGCTATAATGTGTGTGGTTGGTACAGAGTCCTTCAACTGACAGTCTCGAATGAAGTGTCCTCCTTGTCACAGTTGAAGCAACTTATCACTTTGGACCTGGGAGATCCTTCTGATCCCCATATTTCTTTCCTTTGTTCCTGACTAAGAACCCAATTCAATTTTTCTTCAGTCCCCATGTGAAATCTTGGGATTTGCCCTGACCTTTCCCTTCCGGATTGGAACCAGTCCACGATGAGTTCCTCTTCCACTTTGTCTTAGAACCATGCTGCTCCAGCCCTTTATAAACTCGGTTGGCTAGCCAATTTTCAGCCAACATTGAACATTTCTTTGGATCCTTTTCTGTCACATCTGATAGGTATTGCCTAAGTAGGGTAGAACATTTTGTGAATTGCTGGCAACAATCAGCTGCTTCAGTTCATGAAAATTAGTAACCTCCATTCCTCTCTCTCACACATTCAAATCACATAACATGCTGTGAATCCAAGTTTCAAATGTAACCCCATCCACTCACTTAATGTATCTAAAGGTCTGCAAATACCGAGCTGGTTTTAATCCAGATCTCCTAATCAGAACTTCTTTCTTCTGCTCAGACACCATTTGCTCAGCCACTGGTATACTTCCAGTGACTGCTGTTAATTCTAGTGGCATCCATCTGATCACCGTTGCAGCCTTGGACACATCATTCAAAACCTGAAGCTTACAAGAAATCTCAAAACTCACAGATGGTTCCAAAATATCTTGTCCTTCCACATACATGTGTATGATGTCATTTGGAACCTGGGCAAGCACTCCAGAAGAGTCTGGAGTGGAATTGCTTTTCCCAGGGGCATCCTAAGCGTATCCCTCTTGAAAGCAATATGCTTTCATTTTAATTTTCTCTCCTTTTCCTTGTCCTCCCTTTCCCTCTCATACTTTTCTTCTGCACTGGCCCATTCTTCCACTTTCTTTCTTCTCCTGTTTTTTGTTCCTGGCAAGCTAATCATAGCTTTTCCCATCTCAAGATCCCTTCCCTTCCCTTCCTCATCAGCCTTCACTGTTTGGAGAGCCAGTTACAGTTTCAGGATCTGAGCTATACTTAGCCCTCCCAAGGAGTTCTTTCCTGGAGCTGTGTCAACTGAACACTAGAAATCAGTGGCAGTGATTGCCTTGGGAAATATCTGATAGCAAATTTTTGGACCTACACACAATGACTCTAGGAGGAAACTGGACTATAGGGCTCAGAGAGTTTGGTTCTCGAACACTCCCTTCCTGGCTTTGTCTCAGGCTAACCTCTCCAGAGTCTCCTTTCCCGTCTAGTTTTTCTAACTGGGAGTTTTCAAAACACACAATGATCTGGGCCATGTTTGGCCCTCTCACATGTAGAAGGAGGTCTTTAGACGGCAGCACAGCAGTCCTCTCCAGGGCCATGCAGCATGCAATTTGATGGGTTGCATCAGGTGAGAAGGCTTCTGTCTGAGGTTTTCTTCCTGGCAGCAGCTGTAGATTATGGCTCAATCCTGCTTCACACTGCAAATCACTCTGATACTCCAGTGAGTCCTTGGGGCTTCTTTTTGAGAGTGATCGCCACATTCTTGTAGGTAACAGTTCCTCAACTCTGGTATACACTGCCTCAAAGCAGCTCCCTCAAATCTTTATGAGGAGTTGTCAAGGCACCTCTTGGGTCACCTAATCTTCAGAACTGGTCCAGACCCCCCAGCACACTTGACACTGTTGCAGTCACACAGTGCACTTGTGGGGCACATGTGTCACCAGCAGGGGTTTTTCCGAGCTTGATTCAAACCTACCACTTGGTCACACTTCCATCGGCACACTTGGTTAGCGAGTCTGTCAGATGGATCCTACACCAGGGTCAATTACAGCAGTCCCTCCCTCCATCCTCTCTTCCTGCAGGGTGGTGCTTCCATCCCTCACACATAGGCTGGATATCTTAGCATCTAGGACAGTCCAGTTATTCCTCCTTAAGATCAGACTCCAGGTATTGTTCTGTAGCTTTTGTGGAGTTGACTGCCAGTTCAACACCAACCCTTATTCGCGTGGGGGTCCCCGAGTATTCTTAGGAGCACCCATTCCTTGGCAAAATAGACTACAACAACAAACAAAGGTGGATCTTGTGCTCCCAACTTTAAACTGATTTCGAACACAGAAGATGGGTGTTTCAGGTCTGTTTCCTTGCAGCTGGTTTGGGTCAGTTCCCCTTTCATGCATCCATGTCGGGCCACCTTCCATGCCTGGCCTCTGCAAAGATGTTATGCCAACCAGGACATTCTCTAGGTGGAGTGCTGATCACAGAAGTACAAAGAGCACCCAGCTATTTATAACCCACCCTTGCAGGAATCAAGAATATCTGTGCCTCTTCAAAGGTCTCCTTTCTCGTACAACAGATTATGCATGCCTTACTCTGTACCTCCTGCCATCTACCTAATCGTAGCTAAAGTCAGAGTCATTTACAGCCCAATGTATGAGGAAGTGATACACTTAGCGTGTCCTTTTTCCTCCCCATAGCATCCGATGGCTTTCTCTTCCCATTTAGGCGATGTTAGCAATACACATATGCTGTCTGAAGAAAGCAACCTCTCCCCCATCCTGTGCTCTCGCCCAGGTTGTGGGCCTTCAAAATGGAATCTGCAGACCTGTGCCATCCATGCACGTCACACTAGCACTCAAGTATTTGTGCAACACATGGGATGTCATGTTCTGGACTCGGGGTCATCATGAGCAGCAGAACTTTCGATGAATGAGCCAGTAAACGTGTTAAGATCTTACAGGTAAAACCCTAACACGGTATGGTGCCACCATTGACTCCCCACATGAAACCCATGACAGGGACGGTAGTCCCCAGTCACTCCAGTGTGCTTGGTTCCCCTTCCCAGTTCATGGCTACATCCAGAACATATTTGTTTAAAAAGACTGGGCCTAGGTGAATGTGATTACTATGTGGCATGACCAAAAATCAAACAAGCATTTTCAGTGCAATAGGTCTCTCATTTGCGAGAGTTAGAGCTGCTGGCATTGTAAATGGATAAGTGGACTTTTTTTAAACATAAATTGGTGAACTCTGCCTCATAATTTTGTCCTTACCTGCCACATAATACCACTGAGCAAGCAGCTCTACAAGTCCATGCATGACAAAAGCAAACTTTTAATGAGAAACAGTGAAACAAGAATTCTGAAGGATAGAGTATCACAGCTCTATACAATGATGAACAAAATGTAAGTGCTTAACTATAGTTAAAGAAGATTTACGCTGACATTTTGTAAGCTGTGCGCAACCGGGATGCACTGTCATCTCTGTAACTGTGATATGAGGTAACTAAAAAACAATGTGAAGTAACTGGTAGTCATGCAAAACGCTCTAATGTTGCCCATTGTGCTGTGTAAAAATGAAAGCACAATGGGCGAAGGAAAAACAAAACAAACAATGTGAAGTAACTGGTAGTCATGCAAAGTGCTCCAGTAGTGCCCACTGCACTGTGTAAAATTTTTAAGCACCATGGGCGCCATGAGCACTAATGAGAAACAAAGTAAACAATGAGAAGTAACTGGCAGTCATGCAAAGCACTCCAATACTGCCTATTGCGCTGTGCCAAACTTGAATGCTCTATGGCCGCCATGAGCTTGTAGGAAAAACAAAATAAGCAATGAGATGTAACTGGTAGTCATGCAAAGTTCTTCATTACTGCTCATTGCGCTGCATAAACCTTGAAAGCACCATATCCACCATGTGCCCAAATGAAAAACAAAAGAAACAATGTGAAGTAACTTGCAGTCATCATGCAAAGCACTCTAATACTCTTCAATGTGCTGTGTAAAACTTGAATGCGCCATGGCCGTCATGAGCGCGACTGAAAAACAAAAGGAACAATGACAAGTAACTCATAGTTTTGCGAATCACTCAAATACTGCTGATCAAGTTCTGCGGGGGTTCTAGATCGGCAATATAACTACCAGTTTCTTATTATTGTTTCTCTTGTTTCTGAGTTGCGCTCATGGCGCTTTCAATTTTTATACAGCAGGAACTCCATCGGCAGTATTGGATGGATTTGCATAAAGAGCTCCAATACTGCTGATCGAGTTTCCGCTGTATAAAAAAATGAAAGCACCATGAGAAGGCAGGCTATGGGAGACACCAACCAGTCTGGCCAGACTGTAACTGCCCTCAATTTACAAAGCAAAGCCTGATTTCCTTCTCTTCACAAATTACTCCCTCATAACTTTAAATTTAATCACATTGGTCCTACATCAGTACCAACACAAGTAGCTGGCATTTTTCAGAGCAAAAATACCACAAGCTCCACGCCACACCCACAGTCCCATACCTATATATCTTAATGTAGGCAAGGGCTGGAAAGTGACTGTAAAGCAACATTTCTCACCAAACTATTGACATAATTGAATAACTAAACAAATTATCTTGTATTGGCCTTTGTATGTTAAATATTTCTCTTAAATCGCAGGCCAGTGAAGGGCGGACAACAATTGTGATAGCTCATCGACTCACCACAGTTTGGAATGCAGACCTCATTGTGGCCTTACAGGATGGAGCAATGGTGGAAAAGGGAACACACTCTGAGTTAATGGAGAAAAAAGGTTTATACTATGCACTTGCAACAGCTCAGGTATATTTGTAATTTCTGCCTTTCATCTCAAACTATGTGTTATGTTGATTGTTAACGAACTGAGTCTGGAAAAGAATACAAAATTCAAACATACTTTAGCATACCATATTTCCGTGGTAAGAACGCAAATTGCATAGGACTGTGGCATGTCTGACAAACACTTGAAACAAACATTAAAATCTTTATGTATGTTTATCTTTTATGCATGATTATGTATCTACATATTTAAATATTTTCCTCCCACTGCAAACAAAAAAGGGAAAATTATTACAAAATACTGTCACACCTTCCAAACCCATTACTCTGTGACTCATCTTACTACTGTTTCAAAATATCCCTTACCTCCACTCTGGCTTGTCCCAAACCTCTTTTACTTGTTTGAACTCCCAAATAACCATTTCTAATCTCTTCCTTCCTCTATTCATGCGTTATTCTATTCTTTATTCTATTCATCGAACTAACAGGCTCTCTGACTCATCCTAAACCTCTTTCACTAATATGAACTCCCAAATAACCCTTTCTAAACTCTGCCTTCCTCTGTCTGTTCTTCATTCTATTCTTTATTCTATTCATCAAGCTAACAGGCTCAGATGTCAATCACTCTCACCACTCCCAATAATAATTTATATTTCCCACTACTAATCCACCTTCAGTTTGGAAGTAACATGCTACTCCCCAAAAAGCTATTCAACACGTCATCAGGGTTAGTAAGCGCTACATAAATACAATTACAGTTGGGCAGGTTAATATAGCTAATAGGTTCAGTTTTTCAGAATTGTTGTTTACATGTATTTCTCAAATAATCCTGTATATCACGAGTAGCGCCGGCTTTAGCCCTGTTGGTGCAAGTGCAACAATTGTTTTTGGCGCCCCTCCTCCCCAATGACCTTCTTTTCCACGAATTCCCTCACTTTCTCCCTCCACCAGTGACCTTCATCTCACCATAGCCCCTCTCTCACATCAATTTCATTTGTTTTATAGCCCAACTCATACCAGTGTAGAGTGTCAGAGCACTCTACATTACACATATTATACAGAGATAATGAATCATAAGTGTGTAAATCAGCCTATAGGAAATGTTACATACGGCAATGAGGATTACAAGGTGTAGAAATCACATGTCATTAGTAGGCAGTATATTTTTAGTGTGTGTTCTAGAGAAGCACAAACTCAGGATTTAAAACGTACTACAGTGGTTTAGGTAGGTTTTACTAATAAGAATGTATTTCTACTTAAACCCTTCTTAGCAACATTAGTCTAATAAGAGACTGGGAACAAACATAACATTCTCACCTATACCATGCAGTTTGCGTAAAGCTCTTGATGGCAGTTCAGAGGTCACTGTGCAATATTAGGATTGTAACTTATGAAATGCCAGTAGCAGTATAATCTCTGTAAAGTAAGCAGTAAATCTCTGAGTATTCAACATAAAATACCGTTTTGTGATCTGCCTGATACACATTCTTTGCAAAAAACATATTATTCCTGTGCCCTACTTTGATGAGTCAAAACTACCACTAGACAAAACTCCAGTCTCTCGCCAATGGAACATTATTCACCTGAATTATCTTGACATTTCTGTTGTTACCTGAAAACTGCTGGACACACTGTAATGAGGTGATTAAACTAAATGAAGAATTTTGAACAAGTAAGACTGAAGAGCATTTATTTATAACACCTCTGAAACCAGCAGCAACTGCCATCAGCTCCAAACCACTGCACTCTATATTACCTCATACATTCCATAATGGAATCCAGTAAGATGATTCACTGTGGATACCACACTCCTCCCTCCCTAATAAAACCAATTACCATTTACAGATAAGCACTGATTAACTATTGATCTGTTGACATAACCATCCTGATACCTTGGATGGTTACATCTTCGTAAACTCTTCCTCTCAGTCAGTTCCTTTCGTTTCTTGAATCAACCACCCCATTAGAAACACATCTTTGCTTGTCTATTGAACAATCAGAATGCAATTCAGGGACTGATTTAGATCTCGGTTGAGGGATTACTCTATTGCAGCAGTAACGGATATCCCGTTTGCCAAAATCTAAATACCATTGTTTTCAATGGTATTTAGATTTTGGCGAATGGGATATCCATCACCATTGTGACAGAGTAACCCCTCCGCCGAGGTCTAAATCAGGCCCTCAGTCATATTAGAGCTAAGCACAGCAATCTAACTCTTATTCCAGATTTTTCCATCATATGTTTTACAGCATTTATTTTAATTTTAACGACCCTCTGTGCTTTGGTGAATTTCGACCATGGAGCATACACCCCACACGAGCTCTTATTTTCACCCAGTCTCTTAACTTAACCTTCACATATTTTACACATCTTCTTTTGTCAAGCTTCAACTCCTTTCTTTTGCACTTTTACCTCACAACCCCTCTAACTGTCTATAACATTAAATTTCACTCCATTGTCCCAGTTCATCCACCCTGAACTAAGACCTTCTTTTGAAGAGCTCAAAAGAAGACTTCCTTGTAGAGGAATGTGGTGACAAGAGATAGGCTGTTATTCTTTGTTGCATTTCGAATCTTCAGTCCAAAGCATCTGCCCTTGACAACTGAATGCTCTCTTTTACGTTCTAGTAAACCTGTCCACTGCAACATTGATTTCTGGGTGATAAATGGAACTTCTTTTATGGCAAACTCCACAAGAATCAAAATAGTCCCCTATTGTGGACCATTATCTCAAAGAAGACATTCTGGAAAATTCTCTCTTTCGAAAACATCTTTGAAAAACTTAATAACATCCAGGATTACATAGCAAATACCCCACCTCTCAGAGCCTTATTAGGCCTTGGGGACCCCAACTCTCAGGGCCATTTTTTTAAGGGGGGGGTCATATGGCCCCCTGCCCAAGCCTCAATGGGCCCTGATGACCCCTTTCTCCAGGACCCTATGTATTTTCAAGGAAAGGGCGGGGACAAGTGACTCCCCATCCCCAAGTCATTATAGGCCCCCATCTGCCCACCACTGGGTCAGAAACTTACAAAAAAGGGGAGAGGACCAGGCCCTACAGCAACCCCCCTACACGGTGTTACGTTTTATAAAGGAAAGGGGGGCCAAGTGTCCCCTCCCCGAGCCTCATTAGGCCCTAGGGACGCCCGGGCATGTGTTTTTTTTTTTTAAAGGTGAGGGGGCATATGGCCCTCATTCCCGATGCTCTTTAGTCCCAGGGGAACACATCCCCCATGGGTTTTTTTTTTTTATTAAAGGGGAGGGTGGCCACGTGCCCCACCGTCCCCTTCCATGAGCCTTATTAGGCAAGGGGACCTAATCTCCCAGGGCCTTTTTTTATTAAAAGGGAGAGAAGCTGCATAGCTGCCTTTTCTGAGCCTTATTAGGCCCTGGGAAGCACATTCCCCCAGGGCTGTTTTTCTTTTTTTTTTTCAATTCTAGGGGAGGAGATCTATATGGCCCCACTCCCCGAGCCTTGTTAGGCTCTTCAACCCAAACCCGGGGCCACTGCTAAAAATAAAAGGGAGGGGGGTGCCCAAGCCTTATTATGCCCTGAGGACCCCAGGTTTCGAGAGTCCTTCAAACCAGATATCTATACTTTTACGAACCTTAATTTCCCAATGACTACTAAGCAGATTTACACCACTCAAAGCAACACAAATGGATGATGGACGGAGTGTTGAAACTTCTGTTCCATGAGGAATAAGGTCAAGACTGATTTGCATATGGCTTGGTCCAAACTGGAGTGGCATTGTGAGCAAAAGAACGATGGATTAAACCCAGATCTGTGACTGGGGGTGAGTGTTTTCATTGTTTAGCACTCCGTCCATCATCCATTTGTGTTACACCAGTTAAAACCATAGCAAATATCCTCACAGTTTATTCTAAAACCAAAATTCTAAAAACCACATGGCTCCAGTTCTGTGTTTCTGTATTGTCAGAGAAATTCCTATAGTTGCCAGTGCTAACACTAGAAATATTTATTATATGTAACATCTAAAATGACCTCATGTCTCAATATCAAAGTGAAAAACTCAATAACTTAAACATTTTTGCAGAGAGCTGCACTGCCAAGTCAGATCTAAAAATGATCAAATCTTGAAAATAATATTGGCATTATGGGAATGGAAACAGAAATTTGGAATGTTTGGAGCACCATTAACGACAATCGTGTGGCAGCAGGTGAATAGTGTATGGTTAGCCCTTATACTCCAGCATTGCAACAACTGTCTTTTTGTTTCTCTCTGTTTAATTTGAAAAACAATCCCAAAGTGCCTAGAATGCTGCATTAGAAGCTGAATATAGGTCTGCAGTATGCCCCTAAAATCAGTGCGCAATTAGATAATAACTCTTAGTAGAATTAGTAGTGAACCTCTAAATGATGGCAGCAAACTGCTGCTCAAACCACAACTTGTCTTTTTTCAGGCCCTCCAGAATTTTGCGATTTCGCCATCTGCAAAAAATCATCTGAGGAGCACGATGAGCTCAATATTTATCTTTTTGGCTGCAAAAACATCTCTGGCTCTAGGCACATGTCACTAGGTGGTGTCCTCCAGCCATAATACGAGAAAACAAAAGTAAAACTCTAAAGTGGCACTCTCATGTTTGGATGTGGATAGAACCAATCTGGTCACTTTGTGGCCACATTATCTTGTTCTATTAATTTAGTTATTTTGGCAGATTTTGAAAAAAAAATTCTTCCTTTTTTTCCTCTGTCCGAAAGACATCTGCCTGTAGTCCTGCTGGGCCCTAGATGTGGCACTAACACAGCACAAGGAGCTTTGGCCACATTGTCACCCGAAGCTGTGATACGTAAAAAACACAGCATCTTTCCCTTGACCAGGCACAGCCCGTCCTTTAGGGCAGAGGGGCCACGCCCCCCACCTTTTGCCCCTCTTGAAGAGTGCCGGTCAGGCTGAACAAAGGTCAGCCTCACAGACACTCTTCATGTTCAGGTCAGGCAGCCAGGAGCGAAACATGCACGATTTGCGCAGCCTCCTGGCTGCCTGAGCTGAACTTTGCTGTGCTGAAGGGGTCACTGCTCCTGTGGGTGTGACCTCCTCGGCTCAGCAAAGGTGCCTCAAGGCCCTCCCCCGGGTGATGAGGGAAGCGTCACCCATTGACTTCGACCTGCGCGCTTCAAGTTTAAGCGTGGGGTGGGATCAGCAGTCTCACGGACCCCATCCCACTCTGTGATGAAGTTGGGACTGCTGCCTTCCCTCATTGGCTGACCTAAGGTCAGCCAGCGACGGAAGGCAGTAGTCCCAACCCTCCTGGGACCTCCGAGGCTGAAGGTAAGTGTGTGTGTGATCTTTTTAAATGAATGTTTGGTGCATGTGTGTATGTTTGAATGTTGATGAGTGTTGTTAATGGATGTGCACGCATGCATGTGTGTGTGAGAGTGTGAGTGTGCTTCCCACCTGCCCCCCCCCCCCCCCCCTCTTAAAACTGCCGGCCGCCACTGCCCTTGACACCAAATTCACCAAGAGATGCTCCATTACCTTCCCCTTTCTGCAAACTCCCATTAGGAGCTGCCCGAACATTACACCTGTGGGTGCTGCGACCTACAAGTAAGTGCCCAGCAATAAAAACAGCAGCTCAAATTTGTGCCTGCGATGCTCATACGTATCCAGGCTAGAAGCCCCTTTGCAGCACACCAGAAATCCTCATTGCATTGTGCCAAACAAGCCCATCACAAACTCAGATGAGCTGAGTTTCACACTTAGAAAAATTAAAACTTCCACCCCACTGCAGTCTCCCAGACATGTTGCAAGCACAACATTGGAGTTTGCAAAAGTGTCAGAGACGTTTTAAGTCATGGGCAAAGTAGGCCCTGGCCAAGGGACCCAGCCTTTCGGGGAGCCCCTGATAGAGCAAGCCCTGATCCTCAGAGATTCTTGCCCTATTGACCGTGAATAACTCTTAAACAGCTTGGCCATTTTCCATTAATTTATTGGCAATGTGGGAGATTTATGGGAGAAATGCTTATGCTTTTCAAAACCGTGCAACATCCACACAAAAAACTATTTTAGCTCAAAACAGGTCTTCACATATGATAAATGAGTGGGATCATAAATATTATTTGCAGTATTAGTTAGCTGCTGCTGTATTATAACATTGAAAACACACATCACTGTAGCTGAATAATGGATGTAATCAAGTCTACAATTTGGAGCTGTGTGCCAGTGAACTTTCAGTAACCTAGTCAAAGAGGACATGGTAGTGCTGAAATTGGACCATACATTCAAAGCTGTTCTCAACAGGGTCCCGGAAAATAGGCTTGGCACAGGGCCCCTAAAAACCATAAGATGTCACTGATGAGTGTGGCTGAAATGTAACAATGCCACCCCACTGCCTATGTCTTTCTGTTCATTCCCACCTGGAGACTGGACTTGCAGCAGATACGAGAGATCTAGGTAAATGAAAATCTTAACCAACGATTTATTTACACCAAATGACGTTGAGTGAAAACACCAAGCACATCCAAAAAGCAAACAGAGGAAAGGAAACAGCAAGAAGCGGCCAAACAGGCACTATATCTTGGACAAGAGCTCTGGGACTATAGTTGTAATCATGTCAGGGCAGGCTTGATGACGCTCAGGGCTGGTTGCTTTCCTGATTTTCTGCTTTATGAGGTAGCTGGGTCTGAAAGCTTGGCAATTCTGCAGCTCATATCCCCTGCCCTCTGTAACACCCTCTGCCCCAATGGTGGCAATATGTTTTGATCCTCCGAAAACCCTTTCCTTCCCTCTCCTCATCATCATTGTCCAGCTCCTCTACAAAAATATCCCGAAGATCAGTTCACTTTTTTATTGCCACACCATCACTGCCCAGGAAGCGTCCCATTTCCACTCCACCACTGGATTATTCATGCTTATCATTGCTGCTAAGGTGAAGCAAAGTACACCTAGCTATTCCTTCTCTATGGACCAGTGTCCTTGAGCTCTCATGGGCTTCTCCTGCAAGCACTGCTTGTTTTGCAACTTGAATCTTTTCTGGTTTCATATGCTGTGCACTTTTCCACAAACTGAGTGGTTGCGTCCAGAATTCCAACCCCTGTAGTAGTAGCCCTTCTTATCTTTTTTTGTTATGGATGGACATCGACGGTTCCACCATTTGGTGCCTTATCGAGCCTCATGTGATGTCATACACCCTGCCTGAAAGTACCCCTTGTGGTCGCCATATTTAGATTCTTTTTTTCCACTGTTGGGTCTTGATGCTCAGCTGAAGGCTCCCTAGGCCGTGGGAAAAAGTGAAGTTTTGACCCATGGATTCCCGTACAAGGATACTGCAGGCGGTCAAGTAAAAGAAAAGACCAAGACTTTGAGAGACGATCAAAGTCCAGATGTTTTAATGGCGAAAGATACAAAAGTAGGGGAGACGATGAGAAAGTAGTCGAGTGAAACACTGTCTAAAAACACTTCGATGTAGAAAAGAAAAGCTTCAGCGATCGTCGACGTCTAAGAACGATCCACCGAAATCGAAAAGAATAAGAGATGTATTGTGGCAGAATTGGCGGCACTTTTACAGAGGAAAAGAGATTTTGACTCCTCCCTCCAGGAGTTCAGAATACCACAAAAGCCTCCAGCACATAAGGAGTAGCCAGAGAAAGGGATCGAGGAGTTAGAGTCCGCTTTAACTTCAGACTCCAAAAGAGGAAGAGGAACAGAAGTACTTCTTTGAGGAAGAAGAGGTCGAGAGCATGGATGTGTCCATGTTCAAAGAATATGAGAGCTCAGGATATGCTGAGACATAATGGCAGGATGTTGAGATAGACTTTCCTGAAGAAGCAGTAGACCCATACCCCTCTAGATCACCGCCTCCTGATGATATTACTATGTATGGTCAACTTATTAAGAGGGCTGTGGGCAAATAAGGAGTGCAACTCGAAGAAGACAAATTTCAATCCTGCTTCCTTCTGGAAAGTGTCCTACCTACTCACACCAAAAAACAGTTCTTGCCCATGATTTCAAGCATTCTGGTTCAGCAGAGGGAAGCAAAGGCAATCCTCCAGGGACCCTGCTTATATTAAGGGAACAGTACCAGACGATTCCATTATTTCTTTCACGGTTAGAAAAAAGGCAAATATCTCAGCAACTTCTGGACCTCCCCCTGATATGGAGAGCAAAAAGATGGACTTGGTGGGCAGAAAATTCAAAAGAGGTCCAGCTAACCAGTGGAGAATAGCCAATTCAAATGCTCTCCTCAGTAAGTACACTTACCAACACTGGGAAGGAATGGGGAACTAATGAAACATCTGCCTGAACTGTGCCGGAAAAGAGCAACATCTTTAACAGAGGAAGGGAAAAACATAGCAAATTCATCTGTTAAATCAGTGCCAGATGCAGCGGACACCACAAGTCTCCAGATGATGGTGGGACCAACCCTACGGCACCATGCTTAGCTAAGAATTTCAGGATTTAAGCCAGAACTCCAGGCTAAAATAATTAATGCACCATTCAATGGGGATGTCAGAGTCACCAGATCATCGGGGTTTAGGCACGTTCCCAACACGTCCACCACTGAACAGCTCCAAGACTATCTTAGAATAGTGGCATACAATGAACATCATGAATTAAGCTCGAGGCGAGAACCGTGCGTCTAGCCGATTCGAGTGCCACCATGTAAAATATCAAGAAATGGTAGCACGCAATGAACATCAAGGTTAAATCATCATGAAACTAATCGCGCGTCTTGCCGATTCGTAAGACACCATGTAAATGTCAAGAAATGGTAGCGCGCAATGAACAACAATGTTAAAGCACCATGAAACGAATCGCACGTCTTGCCGATTCTTAAGCCACCATGTAAATGTCAAGAAATGGTAGCGCGCAATGAACAACAATGTTAAAGCACCATGAAACGAATTGCGCGTCTTGCAGATTCTTAAGCCACCATGTAAATGTCAAGAAATAACAGCGCGCAATGAATAGCAAAGTCAAAACATCATGAAACGAATCGCGCGTCTTGCCGATTCGCAAGCCACCATACAAATGTCAAGAAATGGTAGCGCGCAAAGTAATTTGTTAATCATTAAAGAATTAGGCCAAGAATATGAAAGTTCTCTATAACGGTGTCGGGAGACCAGCCCAACCACCGTCTTACTGCCCTGAACAAGGATCACCAATGAAGAAATGAAGGGCAGAGGCCTGGAAGATCTAATAGGCCACTGGGACAGAAGCTCAGGAAGTAGCTGCTGCTCTGCACCGGGACCTCTGAATAGTGAGCACCTGGAGCTGGGCTGGCTCCCTTTTATAGAGTCTTGGCCCTGCCCACAACCACACCCAGGCATGCTGCAGGGAAAGTCTCTGGAAAGCCCTGGAAAGGGACCACAACCTAACACACTCTTAAAGTCTGCAGCAATACATTGCAAATGAACAGTATTTGTGAACACATTACAAATAAGTCTTCAGGATTAAACTCTGCAATGCAAAAGGTTAAACAAAAACATATCAGCACAATGCATAAATTACGTTGTTTTGCGAGTGCTGGGTTTTTGCATTCTGGTCGCCAATAGAGCGCGCACTGCCCTGGTGTTGACTGTACTCCCCTCTCCTAGACGCGCTCTAGGGCCCGGTTTGCCTGGATTAAGACGATGAAAGCGACTCACAAGTACTGGAGCATGAACATCGGATGCGGAAACCAATGAATTACTTTCAGGACCATAACCTTTCCATGAGATTAAGTACCATAGATTACGCCCTTTCAGTTTAGAATCCAACACTTTCTTAACTTCGTATTCTTCTTCCCCTTGTAATAAAACAGGAGCTGGATGAGGGTGGACCTTTTGGGCTGCCTTCTTCAAGAGAGAATCTGTAAGGATCTGGGCAATTGTAGTTTATAGGTCACCGGATTGCTTTACTGGAGGACAGTGTAAGGACCTATGAATTTGGGGTTAAACATGTGCTTCTTCTTGAAATCTATATGTTTTGTGGAAAGCCACACTTTGTCACCTGGTTGATATTGCGGTCCCTCACAATGTTTCTTGTCATAATGCCTTTTGTATTTTTGTTTGGCTTTTTCTAAATGCTGTTGAATCAGTTTCTGGGTTTGATGCAAATGCTGAATGGTTTCTGACACAGCTAGAGTAAGAGAACTTTCTTGAGGAATTGTGATGGGCAGGGGGCCGAATGCTATCCAAATAAACCAAAAAAGGGTGTAACGCCAATAGAAGTGTGGAATGAGTTATTGTAGGCTAACTCAGCTTACCAGAGCATAGATGTCCAAGAATGAAGTGCCTTTTCAGCGTAGGCACGTAGGTATTGTTTCAAAGTCTGATTTAGTCTCTCTGTTTGACCATCTGTTTGAGGATGGTGACTAGTAGATAGTGTAGATGTCACTTGGAGTGTTTTACACCATGTCTTCCAGAAATTGGAGGCCAATCGCGACCCCCGATCGGAGAGGATAACTTTTGGCATTCCATGATAACGAACCACTCTGTTCAGTAAAATAGTTGCCAATTCACTAGAAGTGGGCAATTTCTTACAGGCAATGAAATGTCCATATTTCGTAAGACTATCTACTACCACCAGAATTACTGAATGCTGTTGTACCACTGGTAGACCGGTAATAAAGTCTAAAGAAATGTGTTCCCATGGACGACTTGGGGTTGGAAGTGGATGTAACAACCCTTTTGGTTTTGAATGACTTGTTTTAGTGCGAGCACAGACTTCACAGTTGTTTACCATTGCTTTTACATCTTTTGTTAGGGTAGGCCACCAAAAATAGCGTTGGATCACTTCAAGAGTTTTAGGAGTACCTGGGTGACCTGCCGTAGGTAAAACATGCAACCAATGAAACACTATCTTGCAAAGTTTGGTAGAGGGTACGAACAAATGAGCGTCGTGAAAAGCTAGTCCTTGCTTGATTGACCTTTTGGGGTCTGCTTGGGCCCATGTTTGCCATTTCTCAACATTGAAAGAGTTGCGAATTTCTTCAAAGAAATCTTCAGTTTTTATGATGCATAGAACCTTGTCAGGAGCAATGAAACGTGGTAGACTCTTGGCGGGACAAGGCATCAGCTTTGCGAATATCTTTACCAGGCCGGAAGGTTACTACAAAATCAAATTCGGCAAAAAACAGCTTCCAGCGTAATTGTCGAGGAGTCAAAAGTCTGGCGGAACTCATGAATTGAAGATTACGATGGTCAGTATATACTGTGACAGTGTATTTGGCACCCAACAAATGATGTCTCCATTCTTTAAAGGCGTTATGAATCACCAGAAGCTCTTTTTCAGCAATGACATAGTTCTGTTCGGCTTCGTTCAACTTCTGAGACATATAAGCTACAGGATGGAGTTGACCAGTGTCTTTATTTCGTTGCGATAAGACGGCTCCTATTGCTACATCTGAAGCATCAGCTTCGACTATGAAAGGTCTATTCGCATCAGGATGAGTCAAGACTGGGGCAGTGGCGAAAGCTTCCTTCAAAGTAGAGAAGGCTTGGTCAGCTTCTGGGGACCATACAAACTTTTCTTTCTTTCTTAATAGCTTAGTGATTGGAGCCACTGTCTGGGAGAAATGATTTATGAACCTCCGGTAAAAATTTGCAAACCCCAGGAAACATTGTACATCACGAACAGTCTTTGGGGTGGGCCAATCAGATACGGCTTTTACTTTTTTTTCTGCCATCACCATACCTTGAAGGGTAAGAATAACCCCTAAAAACTCAACTGTGGTAACATGAAACTCACACTTGGTTAGTTTGCAATATAAATGGTGTTTTCGAAGGGCTGTAAGAATTTTCCTGACATGTTCGACATGTTTGTTTTAATTGTCTGAGTAGACAAAATGTCATTGATGTATACTATGGCAAATATGTTGAGGTACTCTCTAAGAACGTCATTCAAGAAAAATTTAAATGCTGCTGGAGCATTACACAGACCAAAAGGCATGACGGTGTATTAAAAAAGGCCATATCTTGTCTTGAACGCTGTTTTCCATTCGTCACCCTCTCTCATTCTGACCAAATGATAAGCACCTCGAAGGTCAAGCTTTGTGTAGATTTTTGCTCTCTTTACTTGTTCCAATAAGACCGGAATTAAGGGTAAAGGATATTTATTTTTGATGGTGACTTTGTTCAATCCCCTATAGCCGATACAAGCTCGAAGTTCTCCATTAGCTTTTGGAACAAAAAACAAAGGCGAAGCTGCAGGAGACTTAGAGGGGCGAATGAAACCAATCTCCAAAAATTGATCTAGGTATTTTCGTAAATGTTGATTTTCATGTACTGACAGGGCATACACACGACAGTTGGGAAGTATCGTACCTGGGGCTAGATCAATTTGACAGTCATAAGATCTATGAGGAGGTAGGATCTCTGCTCCTTTCTCATCAAATACATCTTTGTAAGATGAATACTGTTTGGGCAGCTGAGTTTCTTTCTCCGCTGCAGTAGCTATGTAAGAGTTGCAGACTTTTAGTACTTAAATCTTTTGGAGACATTGTTCTTTACATAGCGCAGATGAGAACATGATTTTTCATTCTGCCCAATTGATCTCTGGATTGTGATGAGTTAACCATGGCAAGCCAAGGATAATCCCATATTGGGGAGCATGGATCACGTCAAGGATGATTTTCTCTTTGTTTCTTTCTTTGATTCTTATCTTCATAAATCATCGACAAGGGAATAGTCTGAAGAGTTACTGGACCTCCAGTCAAGAGTTTTCCATCGACTGCCTGGATGATTTCTGGGGTCTTCTTTTCAATACATGGGATCCCCCATGCACGAACCAATTGGGCGTCAACAAAGTTCCCAGTAGCCCCAGAATCGACTAGAGCTTTTTTTAAATAGATCTTTTTCTTCACCTGAATTCTTTATTTCCAGTTTAAGATGTCTAGATTGTGAAGGGTCCACTGTGACACCCAAGAGCAACCCTTCTCTGCATCTCGGGTGTTTTAGTTTTCCAAATCGACTGGTGCATTGGCTGCGACCTTCTGAACTGTGCCTTGCTTGCTCTTTGGTTTGATTGGACAATCTTTGACAAAATGACCCTTCCGCCCACAATAAAAACATTGTCCATTTTTTCTTGGTAGGTCCTTTTCATCTTTGGTCAAAGGTCTTCTGATGGTTCCAATTTCCATTGGTTCCGGCGTTCTTTCTTTCGGAGTTCTTGAGTCTCTGTTATCATGAACACGCCATGAATATTTTTCAGTCTTTTTGCGCATTCCTTTACATTCTGTTAAACGATGATCAAGCCTCAAGACAAGGTTTATTAATTCTTGACAGTCTGTAGGTTGTGGGTCGATTTGCGCTAAGATATCTTTTAGTTCCTCTTTGAGTCCGTTGTAAAACAAGACCGCTTGTTTTTTTCAGGCCAGGATGTCTCGGCAACCAGCCAGTTAAAGTTGGCTAAATACGACACTAGGTCCTGATTCCCTTGGCGTAAATCTAATAATTCACGATCTGCTGACTGTGTTACAGTTCTACGATCAAAAACTCTCTCAAACTAACGAACAAAATTTCTCCAGTTGTACAACAAGGGACTATCTTTACACACAAGAGGAATTGCCCAGATAGCTGCATCCTCAGACAGATATGATATCAAGAAAGCTACTTTGGACTGGGCATCTGGGAAAGTATGTGGTCTACAGGTGAAGTTTAGTTCCACTTGAACCAGGAAAGATTGCGCTTTCAAAGGGTCACCTGAGAAACGTTCTGGGGGAGCTAAAGGAATTGCGGAAGGGACATTGAGGGAAATGCTTGTCGGATTACTTCCAGAAGTCTGAGAAGAAGTACCTGGCCAAGACACACCTGTGGGACTTTGTTCCTTCTTCTCTACCTTATCTTGTAACTGACTCACTCTCTCAGCTAGGCTAGTAGTCAATTCTTTGGATGATACCACCTCTGCCTGAAGCTGGGTGATAGCCTTGACTAACTCATCCAGCGTAGCCATGCTGAGAACATCCACAAACTAGAAGGATAATAATTCATGGGCTCACTATTCTGTCAGAGTCACCAGATCCTCGGGGTTTGCGCATGTTCCCAATACGTCCACCACTGAACAGCTCCAAGACTCTGATATTTAAATCACAGAGGCTAAGAGAGTTCAAGAGGGGAAGAGGGGATTAGGAAGGGAACAGCTGGGAAGGAGACCTGTAGTAAGAAAAAGGTTAAAACACACAATATAAAACTCTATATGACTCTAAGCCTAGTCATCTGAAAACATGAACAACCTAAGAATTAGGATTAAAATGACTAAGTTTCAAGATGGCCGGATACCTGTAGGGGAATCAAGATGGATTAAATGAAACTTTCTAATTCAAGTACTTTCCTTTACATGAGAATCAGAAAAACATTCTGAATAAATTCTAAACCAGTCATATGAATCCTTATTTGAGAATGCATACTAGGACCATACAATATTGCATCTAGAAACTCTGGCCTTCTGTGTTCTTTTAAAATGTTTCAACACAAATTGCACATATTGCAGATCTATATATATATATATATATATATATATATATAAACACCATAAAAGGATTGTGCACCATGAATAACACAATATGGATTCAGGAAACAAATCACACAACTTGTCAACTCGAATATTACATAATAAATGTCTTAGAATAGTGGCATACAATGAACATCATGAATTAAGCTTGAGGAGAGAATCGTGCGTCTAGCCGATTCGAGTGCCACCATGTAAAATATTAAGAAATGGTAGCACGCAATGAACATCAAGGTTAAATCATCATTAAACGAATTGCGGGTCTTGCCGATTCGTAAGCCACGATGTAATTGTCAAGAAATGGTAGCGCGTAATGAGCAACAAAGTTAAATCATCATGAAACGAATTGCACGTCTTGCCGATTCGTAAGACACCATGTAAATGTCAAGAAATAACAGCGCGCAATTAACAACAATGTTAAAGCACCATGAAACGAATCGCACGTCTTGCCAATTCTTAAGCCACCATGTAAATGTCAAGAAATGGTAGCGCGCAATGAACAACAATGTTAAAGCACCATGAAACGAATCACGCGTCTTGCCGATTCTTAAGCCACCATGTAAATGTCAAGAAATAACAGCGCGCAATGAATAGCAAAGTCAAAACATCATGAAACTAATCGCGCGTCTTGCCGATTCACAAGCCACCATACAAATGTCAAGAAATGGTAGCTCGCAAAGTAATTTGTTAATCATTAAAGAATTAGGCCAAGAATATGAAAGTTCTCTATAACGGTGTCGGGAGGCCAGCCCAACCACCGTCTTACCGCCCAGAACAAGGATTAACAATGAAGAAATGAAGGGCAGAGGCCTGGAAGATCTAATAGGCCCCCGGGACAGGAGCTCAGAAAGTAGCTGCTGCTCTGCACCGGGGCCTCTGAATAGTGAGCACCTGGAGCTGGGCTGGCTCCCTTTTATAGAGTCTTGGCCCAGCCCACAACCACACCCAGGCATGCTGCAGGGAAAGTCTCTGGAAAGCCCTGGAAAGGGACCACCACCTAACACACTCTGAAAGTCTGCAGCAATACATTGCAAATGAACAGTATTTGTGAACACATTACAAATAAGTCTTCAGGATTAAACTCTGCAATGCAAAAGGTTAAACAACAACATATCAGCACAATGCATAAATTACGTTGTTTTGCTAGTGCTGGGTTTTTGCTTTCTGTCCGCCAATAGAGCGCGCACTGCCCTGGTGTGGACAGGGAAGCAGTAGTTTGGCAGTGTGGTGGATGAGACTCTTCAACAGTTGAAAAAAGATAATGACACTGCAAAGTCTATGGAGGACTCCTAAGGAGAGGATCACCCATGAGTGGAAGACCATCGGGGAGAGGATGTTTCTCTACTACAAAATCACATTAGGGGTTACAAAGCACAACCCAAACACAGTCATCTGTCCAACAATGGCAATGTCAGGCTCAGGCACGCCAGCCCCTTCATGGACGAGCAGAGTGAAAAGCACAACCCCACAGAGGAGGAACAACTCCCTCAAGAAATGTACTTCTTAGGGCTTCAACACCAGTGGGAGAGAGAATAAAATACTTCCTTCACAATTGTAGGAAGATAACCTCAGACAATTGGATTTTGAATATTTTAAAATGTAGGTATTGCATAGAGTTGGTAAATAAGCCACCGGTAAGGGGACCAAAGAAAAGAATACACTCAATTGAAAAAACATTTTGCCTAATCAAAGAAGTAGAGGAATTATTGGGAAAAGAAGCAATTGATTGATTTCCCCAAAAAGAGTTCAACCAGGGGAACTACTCAACATATTTCTTAATTCCAAAACCAGATGGAACCTTCTGGCCAATTCTAGACTTAAGGTTCATAAACAACTTTATAAAAACAAGAACATTCAAAATGACAACTCTACAAGAGGTCATTCCACAACTGCAAATGGGAGAAGTCCTGACAACACTAAATCAAAAGGATGCATAGTTGCACAACCCAATGAATCACAGACACCAAAAATATTTGTTTTGTAGTAAACAAGACACATTACCAATTCAACGTACTGGCTTTCGGAATAAAAGGCACTCCAAGTGTTTTCACAAAATGCCTTGCTGCGGTAGCAGCATATTTGAGAAGGCAAGGGATGCATGTGTATCCATACCTAGTGGACTGGCTAATAGGAGCAAACTCTTCAAACAAATGCAAAACAGATGTACAAATGGTGGTATCTACACTCTTCTGACTAGGATTTTCAATAAATACAGAAAAATTCTCAACAAAGCCAGAACAGGAAAATATATTTCTAGGAGAAAGACTCAACGTAATAGAAGCAAAGGCTTATTCCTGCAAGAAAGGATTACATCTCTACTCTAAGAAGCTGACCAATACCAAAAGGGACAGTGAGGACCATGGGGAAGATGAATGGGCAAAATGGCATTATGCATACCTCTTATCCCACATGCAAGGCTTCACATGAGACCAATCCAGGAATGGCTACAAACACAATGGTCACAAAATGGTTGTCTTGCAAAAAGTACAGGAAGAGAAAATGTGGTGGAACAGAACACATTTAACAGCTGGAAGACCTTTTATAGAACCAACTCCAAAAGTGACCATTACTACAGGTGCCTCACATATGGGTTGGGGAGCACATATTGGCTCTCTTGAAGTTAGAGGTGTTTGAAAAGATCAGGAAGCTGCACAGCATATCAATGTGCTGGAACTAAAAACAGTGTTCCTAGCCTTAAAAGCCTTGTAGAAGCAGTTGCAGGGAAAAACCATACTGTTACAAGCAGACAATACCACAACAATGTTTTATATCAACAAACACGGAGGAACACAATCCTTTGTACTATCAAAGTAAGCACAGGAAATCTGGAAGTGGGCACAAAAGAGAAAAATACACTTAACAATAGCATTTCATCTCTGAGGGAAAGACAATGTTCAAGAACACAAATTAAGCAGACAAGCTTCATCATCCCACGAGTGGGAACTCACTCAAAGAGTACTCAAACAGATCTTCGAATGGTGGGAAACACCATAAAAATACCTATTTGCAACACAAGCCAACGCAAAATGGCAATACTTTGCACCCAGACACCCAAACCACAAATCTCTGGGGGAATGCACCTTCGATGAATTGGTCAGGAAAATTTGCTTACGCTTTTTCCCCGATACCTCTGTTACACCGGGTAATCAACAAATGCAAACATAAGTTGAATCTGATACTTATAGCCCCATAGTGGACAAGGCAGAAATGGTACTCAGAACTAATACAAATGGCACATGACATCATTCAAAGATTACCAAAGCGGCAAGACATGCTGTCTGTGCAAGGCAGGAGAGTTCTCCATCCATAACCAGAATCGCCAAGGTTGGAAGCATGGCTCCTGAAGACATAGAGTTTGGATATTTAAACTTGCTGGAAAAGACTATGGCAGTTCTAAAACAGTCAAGAAGGCCAACAACTAGAACATTTTATATGACAAAGTGGGAAAGATACTCAAGGTGGTGCCAAAGATTTGGCATGTTACAACAAAACACTATGGCCCTCATCACGAGTTTGGCGGGTGGCGCTGCCTGCCCGCCAAACTCATACCACCATCAGGCGACCTGTGCTACAGAACACCGCCGGCCATATTAGGAGTTCACCGCAGGGCCTTAACATTGACACCGGCTTGTAATCGAGCCGGCGCCAATGTGTTAATAACTAACATAATTCGGGCAGTGGAAAGCGCAATGGGGCTATCCATAGTGGCCACTGCACTGCCCATGCCAAGTCTATGGGCAGTGCAGGGGCCACCATGGGGCCCCCAGCACCCCCTTTCGGTCAGCCTTTGCATTCCGCCATGCAAAGGCTGGTGGAAAGGGCACTCATAATCCCCTAGGGCAGCGCTGCAAGGAGCGCTGCCCTGGTAGATTACAACCGCCGAGACAGCCAGTCTGGTGACCCCCAGGGTCATAATGAGGCCCTATGTATTTTACAGTCCTAAAATACCTTACATGTCTCCTAGACTGCAAGCTCACTTATGCATCGTTAAAAGTTCACCTAGCCGCAATTGTGGCATACACAAGGGGACATATAGGAAGAAGCTTCTTCAGTACACTAGTCATGAAATGCTTCAGATACGAGGCAAAGAGAATAGAATCACCCAGACAAGTACCAGCACCTTCAGGAACCATAATCTTGTTTTGTCACAACTCATGAGAAAAACCTTTGAACCTCTACACTGGGCTTTAGTAATGATGCTTATGCTAAAATCAGCCTTTCTGTAGCAATGACATCACTCTGCAGATTAATTTAATTGTAGGTGCTTAAAATCCAAGAGCCATACCTGCAAATACAGAATGATAGTGTACTAATGAGAACAGACCCTTATTTTGTTCCCAAAGTTGTATATTACAATATCATATAAATCAGACTATTCAAATTCCAAGTTTCTTCGATGAACCAAAAAGTCAGGCAGAAAAGCATTACACACGCAAGATGCAAGAAGAGCAATTGTACTACACAGAAAGGACATAAATGAATAGGAAAACAAAATAATTATTTATTTCCCTTGCTAACAACAATCTGGGCAAACCAGTGAGTAAAGGTACAATTGCCAAACGGATTTTGCAAAACATTCACATATGTCATGCAAATGCAGGAGTACAGTTAAACAACAAACCAAAAGCACACTCAACAAGTTAAAAAGGAGCAACCATTGCCTTTCAACAAATATTCCCTTATGGGACATTTGCATGGCGGCTTCTGGGTCATCAGTTCATACATTTACAAAACATTATTGTACAGATATTCAAATGAACAAGGAAGCTCAAGTGGATAAGAAAGTGCTTAAGCATATATTTACTAATTTAAATCTATATTCAGCCCAACCGCCACAAGTAAAAAAAAAAAAAAAAAAGAAATACTTACAAAATCAGTGCACAGCATGTGAATCCAGAAGAGTCACGCTACAAAACAAAATGATTTCTTACCTCTCAGAGAAGCTTTCCAGCTTGAAGAATTTTCTGGATTCGCAAGAAACTCACCCACCTCCCCTAGAAAATGGAAGAAAAAAAAAAAAGAGAGTAGGAAGATGGCAACCACAAGGGGAGCTTTCGGGGAGTATGTATGATGTCACAGGAGGCTGATAAGGCACCAAATGGTTACTCTTTCAACTCCCAACAACAACCAAAAAAAAATGGAAGAAAGACTACAACTACATGGCAAGAATTCCGGACCCAACCACTAGATGGCCGAATAATGCACATCATGTGACTCCAGAAAATTCTTCAAGTTGCAAAACTACTCCTACAGGTAAGAAACCATTTTGTTATCTGGTCACACACTAATCCAACCCCTGAGGGTCAAGGCACCAAATATTGTGTCCCCCACAAGTTGCTCTCACAGTCTGTTTCCTCCTGTGTTCCTAATGTTGTGCCTTCTCAAGCTTTCCCATTAAATAAATTCTGCCCTTACAGATATCCTAAGCTTTCCCATCCAACTACTGCTCCTTTTGACATCTCCTGTGGACTCAGTTGACATGCCTGTGACCCTCCTCTCCAGTGCTCCTTTTTTGTGCCACATCCTGCTCTTTACTTATCATCCTGCTGGCCGTTACATCCGTCCCACGAGCTCTGCAGTGCCCCTTATCTCTGGCACCATTTTGCTGTCTTCACTGCCACCTTCCATGTCCCTTGACTCAGCCTCCTGTGCACCAGTAAGCACACTCACACTGCCAGCCTCTGGTCTGTCCCTGCTCCTGCTTCTCCAACTGTTGCCAATGATTAGTGCTGCACTCGCTTTCCTCCCTCTGCCCCACATTAATGTCAGGTGTGGGAGCTCCTCTCTTATGTGGCACCCCTTGCCGGGTCCAGGCCCCTGCTACTCCTTTCTTCCTCCTGGCGGCACTTGGCCATCTGATACAGTTAATGCCAGAGCTGTTTGCTCCTCGTCCTCAAACTCCTAAGTAGCTGTGAGCAGGCTAAGACTGCCACCACTACAACCTCCGAAAAGCACCTCTAGGGATCAGGCCTACTCCAACCACCTGGCCACTGTAAGATCCTTGCTCTCTGTCTTGTAGAGTACCTTGAGTGCTGCCATTGCAACCTGCCACTAATCCCTCGATTCCATTAATAGTTCACTTCACTAATGCACCAGCACTGTTAACCACCTCACTGCCAATCAGGCCTACAATGTCTTTTAAACCTCTAGACAGTTGCCACCCTCTGCAAAGAACAGTTCCTTTCCCTGAACTCTGCACCTTAACTTCCTCATCCACAACCCTGCCTCATACTGTCCACTCGGACTGTCTACATCCCGAATGGGGCATGGTGAGCGTTGTGAGACCTTAGCAGCCTCATCGCTCCACTAGCAAGAGCAAAGTGATGGATGGAAAGCTTTAATTAATCTCAGCCACTGGCAGTTGCTCAGGGCTGCACCCCAGTCCATCGTTATTTGCCCACTATGCCACACTAGACAGAGGCGGGTCATATGCAAATCAGTCTTGGGCCTATTCCAGTAGCAACAGTCCAGCCCAAGTTGTCAGACCAGGTCCCCTCCAGATAGGAATAGAACACAAGCATCCCCAGACCGGTTTTGGCCTACTTAGGGCTTGTCAGTAGGGCATAGTTTGTGGCCTATGGCACAGTGAACACAAGACTGATCTGTGGGCATATCTGTCACACTTAAGGCACCTACTGCAACAAAAAAGTGAAGGATGGAATGGTTGAATTAACCTTACCCAATGAAAATTGCTTGGGGCAGCATCATAGGTCCATCATTGTTCACTCACTGGGCAACTCTAGACAGGGACCCTTTATTTGTAATTGTTGGAAATGGCTTTTCTGCAGGGTCACCCCCAAACTTTTTGCCTTCCTCCTTCTCTTTTTCTTACCTCATTTTGCCCGGCTTTAGGACTCTGCGCACTTTACCACTGCAAATCAGTCCTAAAGTGCATATGCTCTCTCTTTAAAACATTGTGACATTGGCTCATACCCAATTGGCTTATTTAATTTACTTGTAGGTCCCTAGTCAAGTGCACTACATGTGCCCAGGGCCTGTAAATTAAATGTGACTAGTTGGCTGCAGCACTGGCTGTGCCACCCACATAAGTAGCCCCCTAACGATTTCTCAGGCATGCCACGGCAGGGCCTGTGTGCAGTTTGACTGCCTATTCGACTTGACATTTAAAAGTAATTGCCAAGCCTTAAACTCCCCTTTTTCTACATATGTGTCACCCCTAAGGTAGGCCCTAGGTAAACCCTAGGACCGGGTGCTATGTAGATAAAAGGCAGGATATGTACCTGTGCAGTGTATCTGTCCTGGTAGTGTAGAACTCCTAAATTTGTTTTTACACTGCTGTGAGGCCTGCTCCTTTCATAGGCTAACATTAGGGCTACCCTCATATACTGAAGGTATCAGGTCAGGTCTCCAAAACATGAGGATTTGGAGACCTGATCACGTCAGAACAATATTAGGGTTATGGGAATTCACCATTCTTCATGGAAACCTTTGTAGAGCAACCCCTAATAGACTACAAGGCTGTGCTACCTTCTCAGAAATGTTTGTTGTGGAGCAAGCTTCTGCTTCCTTGCACACAAGCCTATCCCGGATGCCAGAGCACGACCAATCATCATTAGACTTCTCAATTATAAAGACTGAGGTGCATCCCTTCGCAAGTCAAGCGAGAAATGCACCCTTAAACACTTCTGTGCTGAAATCTCCTTATACCCAGATTTTGCTGTGCAGGTTCAAGAAGCAAGGAATTTGTTTCTACCGGTTAAGAAGAATCTTCAGTCTCTCAATATGGAATTCAGTATGATCTACCAGCCTGTTTAGAATCAATGTTGCTGGGGAGGTGCGCTTGTTCAGCAATCCTGAGCAAGCTATGCAGCTAATGCCAGGGTCTAAGCCGTCCTTCGGCGTCTGGAGAGGATGCCACTGGCTCGTTGTTGAGCCAAGAGGACCACAAACAGTAACAGTAAGATCTGTGCCTTTTTCGATCATCTCTGGTCACTGATTGGATGAAACCTACATAGTTGTGATGAGTCTTCAGTCTCTTGTGCTATTCTGGATTTACTGATTGGTGTTGTTGTCTGTTACCTTATACAATATAAGTGTATCCCTGGCCATGTGGCTGATAACCGTGTAATGCTAAACACTTGATGAGTAAATTTCAATTTTGCTGATCCTGTGCATGTTGGATATTCATTGCAAACCAACCCTTTGCCCTCGTAGATTGAGGCATACTTAGTTGATCTGACTGGGGCTTGGCATGAAAGAAAACCAAGAGAACACATTCCAGTGCCCTAGTCCCCAAAAGAGATATGTCTAGTTATTATGTCAATGCCGGACGGGAAAGCTGCCCACTTTATTACGGACTTCCATAAATAATTTGTCGCATAACTAACTCCTCATTTTATGGCACTGTTTGAGGCTTTGGTGGAAAGGGTATGCCTCTGCCCTCACCCCGCCTGAGGCTTTGATTATCGCACTCTTGAAATCTGATAAACCTGTGATTCTCTGCCATGTCGTCTGCTGTCGCATTTTAATACAGACACAAAAACATTTGCAAAATACTACACAGGTATTCCCGGGAGATTAGCCATACTACCGATGGGGTAAATGGTATTGATTGATAGATGTCCATAGTGAAAATTGTGGTATAACTGACCTTGCAATACATTTGTCTGAACATACCAAGTGTCTTTACCAAAGTCTTCTTTAAAAACCTTCATCAACTAATGATTCGACTGGCAACTCCGGGTCGCATGGACCACAGTTGTCCTTCCTTCTGAACAAAACGGCTTGATACCCCCTGATTTTGAGCAATACTATTGTATAGCACAGTACAATTTGCTCACAAACGGTTTCACATTTCTGTGACAAAGCCACATGTGACATTGGAAAGGGATGGAGCAGCCCCCACAAAACTGGCAATAAAGCTATTAAAGAAGCCTTATAATATAGAGTTCTATAATATAGAATTTGCGCTGCAGTTAGAGCTGCGTTTCCGGTATTCCTGGCTGAACTTGCATCCCTAACAATGCTCACATACAAGATATGTTGAATTAGTTCATCACACACAATTTCCTGTCTGTTTGCGCTATCCTGGATCTATGCTCCCGCAGCCCCTTTTAGATCGCAAAAGCAATTGCTAACGAAACTATATAGAGAAATTACGGATTAGTTAAGGACTTAATGCTGGCCGCTCAGCCATTAGTGAAGTGTATCTACATGACAGCCATAGACTGATTCTCTTTAAATTTAGAGATTTTACCACATTCCCGAACGATTATGTAGGTGTGGCCTAAGAGCGGACTTCGACTTCCTGTGCTGTCGTAGCAGGGGTGCAAGATTTTTACGCTGAGCTTGGGCATGCCCTGTCAGTCATACATTAATATTGATTGACAGTATTCTTGAAGCTTGTTAAAATGATCAATGTACATGTGGGGCCGGATCCTACAATGGCGCTGTTAAGATATGTAAAAAAAATGTTCCAGAACATGTGCGCAAATATAATGCATTGGCGATGCACTGGGGGAGAAGTACCCCTCCGAATCTGGCTACTTGGGTCAAGGGCTTGATAAGATTATAGCACACAATGTCGACAAACTTTACCATGCTAATAGCTGCCAAATCATGACCAAAGACTTGTGGGAACACCTATAAACATATTTGGCAGATAATAGCCCAGCGGGTTAAAGAATAGATATTTGTGTGCCCTATACACTCCCTTAAATGTTTGAAAATGTGACAATTTGAATGAAGGTTGGAACCATTAATCATTTACTATTATCATGTCACCATGATGCAAACATGAACTGCTTCTGTTTAAGACACAAGAAGAAAATACTACATTGCGCATTGTGTTGTAGAAATAACTACTATACAAAATAAATGTATGAGTCCAATCTCATACAAAATAAATCCGTATCCCTATATTAAATCACTAACCAAACCACATGGCTTTAGGTTTAGAATGGAAATAAGGATTCCATCATTTATGAGACTGGGCAATAAATATCATAGAAAGAGATGCTCTATTGCTAAGCGAGAAATTTCTGCCACCAAGATGGAATGGAAGGCTAACCAGTTATGGATCAGTTTTTGTGCATTCAGAAAAAAAAGGATTAAAAAAAACTCGTACCTAAGATAATCCACTTTTACATTTCGTTTGGCTTGTGAGTGGCATACTAGTTTATCCATTTCCTGATCAGTGGCGGCTCAAGACGATACAGATAGAATAGACAAATAGCAGTTGTGTGTAACTTTCTAGTTCTACTTTCAAATCAAAACTTAAATAAATGCATAACAAAAAGTATTGCATTTGGGATGGGATAGACAGTGGAAGGGGGCGTGGATGACACACTGAAGAGAAGGTGGGGATATGCAAATTGCAAGTGAAGCGTCTTCATCGGCATTCGTCTTTGAGAAATGTTCCTCCATCTACAGACCTGCCGGTTGTGGTACTTAATGTCCCCTCAGATTCTGTATGTTTAATGTCTGGAACCTAAAACTGAACTTCATATGATTCTTTTCATTATTTTAACCTTTATATTTGATACAATCAACAATGGCCTAGTAAATACTGATTAAATATTCCACTGTTTGTGTTAGGTTCGAAAGACTGATCACTGAACTTCCTTGAACTAATGCTTACAAAATAGTTTCCTTCTTAATTTTTATGTTCAGGCTTTAAACGCAGCAGACGGCACCGTAGTACCATCACCAGCAACTGAAGATTTAGAAAAGCAAATTTTGCCTACTTTAAATGGTCTTGTTGCCAAAAGAGGAAGCATAAAGTATGTGTTGCCAGACGAGGATGAAGATATCGTTCAAGATGATCAGGTAACAGTGTGCATGTGTTTCTTCGCAGTGTAGTAGTCATTTTTTTTACCACTTTGTAGTGCAAGCGCATTTTTGGAGCTATGGCCCACAAAAAAAGTGGCGCCATTCTGATGGATACTAGCTGCAAATTCATCACCCTGCGAATATCAGCAGGCACCAGATTGAATCTGGAGACTGTTTCTGTTGTGCAGCTCAATATCTGATAGAGACAACTAGCTGCAGATTCCTTATCTTAGAATTCTCCCCAGGCATCAGACTGGATCCAGATTTTTATTTTTTTTCCCTCAGCAGTACCTCTGCATGTCGGTAGAGGGCATCTAGCGACTCCGCAGCAATGTCGTCCCAGGAAATGACATCAGCGAAGTCCATATATTCCTTCCTCCTATGTGCTGACTCCAGTTTCTTCTTTCGGCGCAGCAATGCGGATCCGGTGCCTCGAGTACCTCGGGCCCTTTTGGCCTTTTCTACCTGACGTCTGGTATTTAGTATTTCTTTCTAAATACATCATAGTGTATATGCCTTGTGGGTTTAAGCCCTTTGGCTCCTGTTCCCGGCAGATGTCGGCCACGGATCCTCATTCCGTCTGTTTGTGGTGTGTGGATTCCAATCATGACGCCGACGACTGCGACGCCTGTCATTGTTTGAAACCGAAGTCTTAAAGGGAGCATCGAATGAAGCTCCTTGCAGCTAGTGCAGACAAGCCCTCTTTGCGCCGGCGTGCAGTCCGTCTTTGTCTTCACAGTCCCAGGAATGCCCCAGGAGTCGTTCTTGGATGGTTCCGTCGACCTCGGTTGGACCCTTGGTGTCTCCAAGTAAGTCTTCCCAGGTGCCTGGTGCTCTTCTGCACCTCTGCCTCCGTGTTCTCCTGCTGTGGAGTATGCGCCCGTGTCGACCGCCTCCCTACTGCTGTATCCCGGCACCGAGGCAACTATGGATGATATGGGATGTTATTATCTGTCCCTCCATTCTATCTTTGTTCCTTCCCCTCCCTCTGGAGCTATTTCAGGCCCTATGGAGGTGGCAAGTGTTTTGGCGGGGTCTTCGCTGGTGGTTTCCACATCGGTGCCTGCTCACGCTCTCGAATCCGAATCCGGAGTCGGATCAGCATTGGTGCACAGCCTCGTGTGACCTCTGTCTCTTTTGCCTGATCCTCTTGCCCCGATGCCCATCACGGCCCCATTGGGTCAGTCGACTCTGCCTGACGCGCCTATATTGATATCTCCGGAGTTGAACAACGCCGCTTCTGAGGAAGCTTCCCCGACTCGACGCTGGTCGATGTCACCACTGATGCTGAGAGTGGCGCTGGGGAATTTACATGAGGCTTCTGTGCTGGGTCCACTTCCTTAGCCTCCTGCACATCCTCGTACTCCACATATGGGGTCCATTCCAGGTTCATCCTTGAATTGGTTGCTTGATTTGGGGACTGCTACTGGCCTAGACTCCTCACCAGCGTCTAGCCTGCTTTTGTCCCCTGGATTGGTGGCAAAGGCCAGCTCTGCATTCGCAGATGTTTTTAGGCGGGTGGCTGATGTTTTGACTTTGCATCTTTCTATGGTGCAGTTGTCTACTGATCCATTGCTATCTTTTGATCCGGATCAATCCAACTTCGAACCCGTTCTGCCTTTTTGCAAGGCTCCCTACGACATACTTATAGGTGTCTGGAATCAGCTTGTCTCTGGTCCTTCGGTGTATTATTCTATTTCACACAGGCATCAGCGGGCACAGGAAGACCCCTTGTGTCTTCGCCACCACCCTACTCCTCGGGGGTTTGTAACTTAAACTGCTTTAGGCGTTCCTGCTCTGGAGCAGGTTCCCCCTACTCCATCTAGCTGCCTAGAATCACAGCTTCTAGGCAGCTAGATGCAGCAGGCAGGCGTATTTTTGCCTCTTCTACTCCCGCTCTTCGTTCCACCAACACTGCCTGTGTATGGGCCCGTTTTTCCCATGGTCTTTAGGACTCTGTGGAACGTTTACTACCATCGCTTTCTAACAATGTTTGCCCTGCTCTGATGTATGTGATCAGAGATGGTCAACAGGCTGCTCGACTTGCAGTTTGATCCGGCAGGGCTTGGTTGGCGGCTTCCAACTTTTCCTCTCCAGTACGAGGTGCTCTACTTTACATGCCATATTCTGCCTTGCGTCATTTCCATGACTAGTGTCCTTCCTCTTCTAGCAGATGTGCTCTTCTCTTGCGAATATATGTGGACTGTCATGTTCCTCTCAGGTGTGGGTCCTGTTACATACCCCTTCTCTCTAGCTTGTTCTGGTGTTTGTTACGTTAGTTGGGTCGCTTCAGACTTGTTTTCTTGGTAGCGCTTTTGTACTTCATGTTAGGTCTTTTTGCCCTTCCTTTGGTGTGCACAGCGCTATTTCTATGCTGCTGCTTCTATCAGCAGAGCAGTGGTTCCGGGGCATATCTACTGCCTCGACTGGAGCAGCCTCCTCTGTAAAGGGGGTTGATTCCACAGCCGTATCAGTAGGGTTCCACCATATTTGTCAGTATGTCTACCTTTCGCTTACATCTGGCGGTACCTCGCCGTGATTGGTAGTGTCTCTACTTCTGAGGCTGGCAGAGTGTCCTCTTATTGTTCGGCCAGCTTCCTGGCGGACATTCTGCCTCTGCTTGGTCTTTTCATACCACAGTTCGTGGTTTTCTTTCTGTTATACATTCTGCCGACATTGCTTCTCCTTTGGTTTACCCTAGGCCTTTTACCTTTCATCTCTGTTGCTCAGAGATTGGGTTGGACATTCGCTCTTTGAGCTTTTGGTAGTAGATGCGATTTTATGCATTTCTCTTGTTTTATTCACCATGTGGACATATATTGTTGTACTCCTCCAGGAGCTAATTCTTACCTACTTTTTGTAGGGTCTTTTACCAACTGGTGTTCCTTACTGTGCTTCTAGGAAGTTTTTTTTTTCCCCATTCTTCCAATGGGTTTTTCATTTTACTTCTTTTCCTCTCATATTTGTGCTTCTTGCAAGTTCCACTCCCTGTATTTTAGGGTGTTCTTGGTTCTATCGTAAACACTGTTGCTCACATTTCTTCCAGGGTCATTAAGTCCTAGATCAGTGATTGTGCCTTCTACATTTTGAGGCACTGACTTCCCCGTCACAAGGGTTCAGTGATTCCCTACTATTACTTTAAAAAAAATATATATATATATTCTTATGTAGTACTGTAATGATACTGTACAGTTTCCTAAGGGGTACTTTCCTCTATTTCAAATTGTTTTCTTGACATCTCCTTTCTGCTCATTACTGGGCTGGATCCTCCCCGTGCTCTTGTTCATGGGTTCTTGCTTTCTTTTCCACAGGATGTTGTGGATTCTTTTACTGTACTCCCTCTTCTTGAGGCAGTGCAGTTCCTCTTTTTGGCCTTTCCAGAGGTATCCTTTATTCTTGGATTTTATTCCTGGCACCGCTTTCTCCAATCCCCCTTCTTTCACTTTCTTAGAAGGTGTATGGTGCTACTTCCAATACTGGCTTCTGCAAGATTTTACGACTTGCTTGGTGCCCTTTTTTCCCTTGCCGTCCTGGTTCATGGTGATGGCCTGGGGGGTGTAATATCTTTTGTTTCCTGTTGTTGACTGACGACAAATAGTTTGGTCTGTGCTTGCCTCTAGGGCTCCTCCCCTAGTGTTTCTTATCTACTTGGTCATTGCTACTTATATCAGGGCTGTGGTTGTTGACACCCTGCATTTTTCCTATGTTTCTGCTTTGGCATGGACCATGGTTTTCTTTCAACATCTTTTTAAGCCTTCGGGACCTGGTCACTGACATCACTCTTTTCAGACTTTTGCCTCTTCACAGGTCTCCGATTCCATGTTCTTCCTACCCTCATATTCCTTATGGGTGCCATGATTAACTTACTTCGCGGTTTCAAGGAGCTCTAGCTTGGTGGCTAGGTCTACTGCTTTTGGTGCAGCCAGCTACCCCTCTTCAGGGGTTCAAATCTCACCAATGCTCCTAAATTTTAGCAGGCTCCTTCCATTATTATCTTTGCTTTTGTTTTGCACAGTTCTTTGGCTGCCTTGGTAGGCTGTTGATAATTCTGACTCCAGTTCCCCTGTCAGATTGTTTTCTGGCGTTCACATTTGCTGTTCGTTCACACAGGAACATCTGCTCCATTTACCATGTCGTTCTAGTTCTACTTCAAAACTCTTTTTCTTTCCCCTTCTATCATACCTTGCCTTGTGTATATCTCTGCGCTTTGCACTTACGCAAGGCCTTACTGGTCTTTCCCATTCTGTTGTCCCATTTGAGCCTGGAGATGTTTCTCTGCTTCTTCTGAGCCTACCATCCCGTCTATCTGTATTCTTTCAGATTCTTCATTTGCTTCTCTAACTGGTGTACTCTCTCTTGCTGACTGTGAGATTATCTCCTGGCACGGTTATGCCCATCTTTCTACCTTTACTCTCTTCCATGCTTTGTCACGTACGTGTGTGTCTTTTCTGGTGCCCCTTACCAGGGTTCCATGTCATCATCATGCTGTTTTTTTTTTTGTAGTTTACACTCCCCTATGGGGGTGGTTACTGCCTCGTCTCCAGTGGAGGCTTTTCCTTATCAGTCATGACTTAGCTTTTCCCCGGTGGATATGCAGTTCATTTTTTCATATGAGTCGCTTCTGTTTTCTCTCGCCAACTCTGTCTCGAGCCTGGTTATTCGTCTGTGTTACCAGGTTATTCTTTGCAGACTCGTGTGGTCCATTCGCGTCGTTCCGCCAGGGGTTTGGGTATGCTTGGGTATCTAATTGTAAGATAAGGAATCTGTGGCTAGTTGTCTACTTCAGATGGACAAGTTACTTACTTTCGGTAATGCCTTATATGATAGAGACACAGACTAGCCGCAGATTCCTCGTCGACCCACCCATCCTCCCGCTTGCGAACTATGTACTCTTCAGTCTCACTTGGGGGTGTTTTGGGTGTTTTGTAGTTCTGCTACATCTCAAGACATAACTTTTCATTTCTGGTTGGCATATACACTATTGCGCTGTTTTTCTATTCCATTGCCAGTTTCTTTGTGGCTGTGCGTTGTTCTGCGGCTTCAAGTCATCAAAGAAACTGACGTCAGCACATCGGAGGAGGGAATATATGGACTCACTGTGGAGTCTCTCGACGTCCTCTACTGACGTCCACAAGTAGTGCTGAGGGAAAAAAAAATAAGGATGCAGTCTGATGCCTGAGGAGAATTTTAAGATAAGGAATCGCCGGCTAGTCTGTGCCTCTACCAGATAAGGTGTTACCGAAGGTAAGTAACTTGTCCGTCTGGTTCATCCTGCTCCAGAAATGACATCGGGGGCCACATAAAAAAGCAACCTCTGTGTGTTGTCAGGTCCTTCCTGTCACTGCCTTCTGATGTGGATCAAGAGCTCACTGTCTCAGATTCTGTCACTTGACAAAATACTTTTTCTAAAACTGTTTCAGGCATATGCAAATATTTTACCTCCCAAGAGAACAGGTTTTAAATCTTACAAGAATTACCACAAACAGATGTCATAGGTGGACTCATACGAGGTCTGTCTCTGCTTCCTGGGCTCCACACGTGACTCAAAGTTGCACGATTTATGTGCTTCAAAGAGTCTAAAGGCCACCTGAGACCATGAGGCCAAGCTTTACGTCATTGAGCATCTTAAGGCCTGGTCCCAGTCGAGGACGCAGATGCGTTCTCATTCGGCTGTTCCCGAGAGAGTTTGCCATCCCACTCTAATTCTTCAGGTAAGTCAAAATCAAAGAAAAAACTTAAGCAGTTGTAAGTAACTCCCCTTCTTTCCACCACCCTTGAGAAGACAAGTCACATAGAGGCCAGGTTACCCCTCTATCTCCACCTTCTACTATGGGACCCATTCCAGAGCTAATCCCAATGAGACCATTGGTTATGCCACAATAGATCCAAGCACTTAAAGAAGCCATTTTGTGGGTTTTTGGTACCTTACAGCTTCTGTCTGGTGCATCCTTGGGCCCCCATGAATCTAAGGAGACCTTCAGCTGGGTTACCACTGGTGAATCAGTTCCCAACTGCACCTCTTGCCCAATGTTGGGTCAGCCTGACTCCAGGGTCGACACAGTGCAGAGACACGTGTTGGCACCTCATGCATCAGTGTTGAAACTAACACCGGCAGTGCCGGAGGAAGAGTCAGTTGCCCTCTCAGACCTCAAAATGAATCCAATGCTGTCTTGATCGCATCCGCACCTATCTTGACATCAACCCAAATAAGATTCAGAGGGAATGATTGCAGTGCCCCAGTGGTTCTCAGACGCGTAGCCCGACAACGATGACAGCAATGACAATTCACAGCTATATGATGAGGAGAATTTATTTTTGGACCTCCGGGAGGCCAGTGGTCTAGACACCTATATTGACTCTGGCCTCAACCCTCCACCTGTCTCCTCCTCAAAGGAATCAGCATCTTTTGCTGTAGTCATCAGGAGTGGAGCATAATTCCTTGATCTCTAGCTGCCTTCAGTGGAAGTAATAACAGATGTCCTCACAGAGGTCCAACAGCGAGGGCAGACCTCCTCAGTGCCACTCCTCCCATTAATTGAAGCCCTCAAGGAAAATCACCTGGCAAATCAGGATCCTTCCCTGCTGTCAATAGAGAATTTGCCAGACCGCACAGGCCGCTGCAGGAAACCCATCTTTTAATCAACAGAACCCAACAACTGGAGAGTCTAATCGTTCAAGCCTCGGCTAGCAGGCTAAACCCAAATGCATTTCCCACTGCCCCTCCAGACAAAGGTGTTCATGCTGGCGGACAAAACTCTGACCACCAGCGACCCTGGTACCCGCGGGCCACATAATGAACATTTCTGTGGGCCGGCGAGTGGAAACATTGTTTCAGCCCGCTGGCTCACATAAAGGTCCGGCCGGGACATTGACAATGCCTCTGTGCGGCGGGTGCAGTTGTACCCGTCGCGCAGATCACTGCCCGAAAATCGGACAGTGACCTGCGTGATGGGGCAATGCCCCGGGGCCCCTGCACTGCTCATGCAAAGTGCATGGGCAGTGCAGGGGCACCCCCTCCGCCAGCCTTTCTCTGGCGGGTGGACCCACCAGGGAAAGGCTGGAGGAAATGGAAACATTATCCGAAGGGTAGCACAGCTACCCTGTCGGATAGTGTTTCAACTCGCCGCCAGGCTGCCTGACAGCGGAAGCCTGGCAGTGAGTGAGGGCTGCCAATGGCGGTCATCGACGTGTTTATTATGTTGCGGGCTGGCCTGCCATGCCGGCTTGCGGATTCAGCCACCAGTGCCGGCATGGCGGGCCAACCCACCAAGTTCAAAATGAGGGCCAAAGTGTCCAAACTCATGGAGGTATTTGGAAAATGGATCATCTTCTCTGCCGCCCTTTCCCTCAGGTATGCCAATTCAAGTTGCCTCCTTAGGCATTACTTAAATGCATGGGGGGACATTCCTGTGGTCTCGCCTCACTCAGTTGTCAACCACATCAGACAACAGCCAGTCTGTTAACATGTCCTGTGTTCTCTAACAATGTGCTGAAGTCACACCTGACTGCTTTGCAGAGGCTCCCCTTCATTGGAGCCATTCTGGATATAGTGCTCTTCCGAGCCTTCCCTCTGCCTCAACAAGCCCAGGATAGTCGGGCTATGATCCTGGTGTTTCAGCCCTTGACCTGCGTTTTAGTTAGAGCATCTCCAAGATTTCCTGTCCTCTTAGCCTCCTGCATCATGCTGGTGACATCCTGTTGGTGGACCACACGAGGTGGCACATTCAGGCTCTGCAGTGGAATCTAAAGTCTCAGTGGAGTCCGCACCAAGGGAACCTATCAGGTTTCATCCAGGTGTTGGAGGAGACTGCAAGAAATCTGCAGGGGTGGGTGATGGACTGCAATTGGACTCCTTTCCCTGACCTACCTATTACTAACATTCATGACAGATGCATCTTTGCTGGTTTGGTGATGTCATCTGGGAAAGTAGAAGATCAATGGTCTCTGGCCTCCAGGGAAGACCTACCTCCACATCAATCTGTTGTAGTTGCGGGCAATTCACTTGGCAGTCAATGCTTTCCTCCCATCCATCAAGGTGGAATAGGTGCAGGTCCTCACAGGCAGCACTACAGCCTTGTGGTACCTCAACAAGCAAGGGTTGGGTGGGGTTGGGGGTCCTCTACCAAGAAGCTTTACAACTCCAGTACTGGTTGAGTCATCAGGGCATCCCACTGGTTGTACAACACCTATCAAGATCATTAACTGCCAAGGAGGGCGAACTCACCTGGGTTTGCCTTGCGGATCATGAATGGCCGCTACACTTGGATGTGTGGCAGTTCGTCTTCCAGAAATGGGAAGAACCCTAGCTTAATCTTTGCACCATCACAAAGAAGGTGCAGTTTCCAAACTATTCTGCTTGAAGTTCACAAGACAGTTGTTTGTTAGAGATGCCTTCTGGCTGGACTGGAGCTCAGGATTCCTGTATGCCTTCCCGCCTTTAACTCTGCTGTTCAAAGTCCTGAAGATCATTAGGAAGAACTAGACCCAAAGCATCTTAGTGTGCCGGATTAGGCCAGGAGAAGGTGATACTCTGAGCTTCTGTCCATGATAATATGTCCTCCGATCTGGCTGCCTCTTTAGAAGGACCTTCTGTTGCAGCAATAGGTCAGGGTCCTGCTCCCGAGCCTATGCAACTTCATCTCCATGCTTGGAAAGTGAGCAGTGACAGTTAATTGCTTTTGATATCCTTCCAGAGGTAGTAAATGTTATTCTGGCAGCTAGGTGTCCCTCCACCAAAATTATGTTTGCCAGTCACTGAGACAAGTTCATTGTGTGGTTTTCCACTAGGCATTTCCATGCACTTCAAGCCCAGGTGTCTGACATCTTTACCTTTTTCCCCTATTAGACCAGCAAGGCCTTGCCATGGCCAACATTAAAGGTTATTTGTTGGTCTTTGTCAACCATTTTACGGTTATCTGATTAGCCATATCTGTTTAAATCATTTGTTGTGATGCTCTTTTCTAATAGGACTGACCTTCGTATTTCCTGCTAAACCTTTTCTGATGCCCCAATGGGTAATTGAACATGGTTGTCATATTTCTGATATGCACCTCATTTGAATGAGTGCACAAGTTCACTTTACGATTACTGTTCTGGAATCCTCGTAGCAAGCATGTCAGCTCATGGTGTGTGTGTGTGTGTGTGTGTGTGTGTGTGCTACAAGCACTGTCTGTCCAACAACTGTATGCTACCTTGTTGCCAGATAAGCTACTGCTGAGGACTATAGCAGCTTCATCCTGAACGTTGCCATGTCTTTACAAATAAGGCAGTCACTCATCTTGCAAGAGTTATTTGCATGCCTTGTCCTTCCAGGGAGGAAGAAGGACTTCATTGCTTAGACCCCAAGAGAGCTCTGTGCATCTCTATTGATCGCACCAGGGATGATCGTATGGATGATATTTCTTTGTTGACTTTTCCATGACAAAGAAGGATAAGGCAGTACAAAAATGGACTATCTCCAGATGGACTGTATTTTGTATAAACATCTGCTACAGATTGGGCAAGACGTCATTGCTGAAAGGCCTGCAGGCTCAGTTACTTGAGCCTTGTCCATGGTGTGACTGTCATAGACATCTGTCCAGCTGCGATGTGGGGGTAATTTTAAACATTCACAAAGCACTACTGTCTGGATAGCCATGTCCAGTAGGAGACAGTGAGTTGTTAAGAAAACATCTCTGGATCTTATCTGATTCTGCGATGTTCATAAGTTGAAGAATCTGTGCGTAGATAGAGTATACACCAGAAAGAGCGTTACCAAAGGTAAGACACATTTTCTTGAAGTCTAACATGAGAATGTCAATATCTGATTTGAAACTATGTTAGTAAACGTGTTAGATGCTGTCATATACTTACCTCGAATTGTGAGTGCATAGAGCTATGCAATTTTAGTAAACTGTTAATGGATATAGAACGGGAAACAGTGTAATTCAGCCAGACACACACCATCTATTTCCAATAGTTCTTCTATATTTATATCACTTCTAAATCAGTGTGACTTAGTGCATTTTAAGACTTACTTCATGACATTGCTCTGCTTCTGTATTTCAAAGCTGCTCAATGGTATGCGACTCTGTAGATGGCATATGACAAAAGCTGTACACCGAAGACTGCAAAGGCTTTATAATGGATTTGACCAGGCATCATATACTATGATATTATATTTGGGGCTGCACAAGAACATATGACAGATGTGCCAGCATATGTGTGAGTCTGTACCTTGTATGTGGTAGCGGTGCACTGACAAATGCACTGCACATGGCATATGGTGGAAGAACTTGTACTTGTGCTGCTGTATCTGGATGTGCAAGACTATGGGGGTTATTACAACTTTGGAGGAGGTGTTAATCCGTCCCAAAAGTGACGGTAAAGTGACGGATATACCACCAGCCGTCTTACGAGTCCATTATATCCTATGGAACTCGTAATACGGCTGGTGGTATATCCGTCACTTTACCGTCACTTTTGGGACGGATTAACACCTACTCCAAAGTTGTAATAACCCCCTATATCTGGGTATATTATGGTTGCATTAGGAATTGGGGTGACATCTAGCTTACAATAGTATAACATGGCTTAGGAGCTGTAACTAGAAAATGTGGAAAACAATATCAATCAGTGGGTTTAATAAAAAAATAGTTACATTTATTATTTAAACATATACAATGGAGAAATATTATTAATACTTAATCATAGTTTAAAAAAACTAGATAATTTGAAAAAGTAACAGATATACAAAATTAGTACAAGAAAATAAATAATGAAAATATTAATTTATGTTAGACTAACTTTTAAAATTAAAGCAAAGAATATATTCGAACAGTTTTTAATAAATCAGATAAACTTGGAAGGGTCAAATGCACTACTCCCACGCAACCCTGAGTAGCAGTAGGCAACATTGTTGAACTTTGGAGTGTTATGGAAATTGGGCTTTGGAGGTCAGATTTTATATCCCTACTCCTACACAAGCAACAGTAGGGTAAGTGTTATATTTTTGAGAGGTTGGAACTACTGTTCCCACTCAAGCGTAAGCAGCAGTAGGAAGAGTGTTAAACATTAAAAAGTTGAGAGATAATTTCCCTATCCTAAATTTATACATAATAAACCCACATATATAATATAAATAAATACAAAATATATATATTTCCATAGACATAAAAAATCTTCAACGTTAAACAATTTCTATAAATTGTAAAATATAGCATTGATATATAAAATTATACATAAAATTATACTGAAGCATATCAGTTAATATTTTTTAATAATGGATTTAAAATACTTCCCGCCCTAATACCTTTAACTTCTACCACATATGCATGTACAATTATTAAAGGAAACATAATACAATACTGATAATTAAAAACAAAATAATACAACTATAACAATATCTATTATACATAAAACCTTCATCATAATATAATATCCAAAGTCTCAACCTTTGACTCAGTACAGGAGGAGGCCCACCTTGACTGCTGCAGTGTCTCCCAATGTCTCTGTAGCACCTACGTTCATGCCTTTACATGACAAATCTCCAATTAATGCGTATCTTATTCATTGAGGAGAAAATAATGGTGTGGTTCCAGGTCTTTAAGGTTACCCTTTTGACAACTATATTAACAGTTGAATTGATATATAGCTGAAGAGGACTGACCCAAGCTCACCTGTTTATGCAAATATTCATGTATTTTGTCAGTTATGTTCCTTTTAATTAAATGACTCTAGTGTACTGGACTTTTATGAAAACTTACATTGGTTTTAAAATATAACATGTACACCTATTAGATTTCTATTTACCGAAACATTCACTTAGGATGTCACTTGTAGATTCTAGCTGTGGTGTCACTAGTTTAGACTTCCTCATCTTGGCTTCCAACAAAACATGCATTTTGCCTCATCCTTAAGGGTCCACAAGTTGCAACATTCCATTTCTCCCTAATATCCTTGATTAGCAAGCACCCTTAAAGCTTGTTGACACGGTCTCATTAGATAATCTAAATATAAAGTGCTTACGAAGAATTGAGGGCGGTCTTGTCCTCAAGAATACATGAGGAGATATGTATCTGACTATTTTAGGATTAACAACTGATCAAGGACATAATCAATTAAATTAGCCTTCTTGGGTCAGATGTAAGTTGAGAACCATAATGTTTTATTAAAGTTTCTCATCGTTACAGAAGGTAAAAATATGGTTAACCAGTCAAATAATCTCTTGTACTGAGCATTAGCAATGATACAAAAATCTACAGCCAGAACCAGGTCTAGTCTAGCACAATTCTAAATTAATGCAGTAAGAGGTCTGACATAAGTCTTGCCTTAAGAGAAATATCAGAATTGTTCTACGTTCCAAGTATGAGACAGAATGGTATGGGTCTCCTCTCTAGCAATCAGGCAGTCTACTCTGGCTCACCTCCAAAACAAGTCTTCTTTTATAGAAAAAAACACAGCAAAATCATTCAGTCAGCATCAGGACAGCAAAATGATACATAGACTCAGCAAAACACAATAAATTGCAGCAATACCGAATACCATCCCCTTAATGAATACAAATTAGTCCTCTTTTGCCCTCATGACAACCTATGTGAAAGTACAAATCTGAGTACAAGTGAACAATGACAGACTTGTGAAATTAATAGGATGTCCGAGCTTCAAACAGGAAGAACCTTGAATAGCAGTGTTTTGAAAGTAAAAACTTCCTATAGCGCTTACAAAGAACGTCATATTATGAAAAAAATGACAGAATTACAATACATATTATATTTATTAATCTTTCAGTGCACATTTTTCTGCAGGTGAAGTCAGTAAGAATGAAAACATAGTCATGTTTAAATTCAAACTGAGTTAGGGCCTATCCTAGCCAACCTAAGAGAACATGGTTTGTTTGAAATGCAAATTATTCATGACATTAATTAGCCATTATATGTTAAATAAAAGTTGCTCTACCAAGTTCGATGTCTCTAGCATTCTAGTGTCCAAATAGAATTTTCACAAAAATAATGCATGTTAGACCTCACAGCCTTAGAGTGGTGATCCCCCAACTCTTTGCCTGCCTCCCCCCACTTTTCTGACACTGTTTTTACTGGTTTTATGATCCAGTGTACTGTACCACTGATAACCAGTGCTAAAGTGCATATGCTCTCTCACTACGAACACAGTAACATTTGTTCATCCCCAATTGGCATATGTGATTTACTTGTAAGCCCCTAGTAAAGTACAATACATGTGCCCAGGGCCTGTAAATTGACTGCTACTAGTGGACCTGCAGTACTGGTTGGGCCACCCACATAAGTAACCCCTTAACCATGTCTCATGCCTGACATTGCAAGGCATGTGTGTGCAGTTTCACTGCCACTTCGACTTGGCATTCAAAAGTATTTGCCAAGCCCTAAACTCCCCCTTTTCTACATATAAGTCACCCCTAAGGTAGGCCCTAGGTAACCCATAGGGCCGGGTGCTATGTAGTTAAAAGGTGGGACATGTACATGTGTGGTTTATATGTCCCAGTAGTGGAAAACTCCTAAATTTGGTTTTCCACTACTGTGAGGCCAGCTCCTTTCATAGGATAGCATTAGGGATACGCTCATACACTGTTTGAGTGGTAGATTCTGATCAGAAAGGAGTAACCAGGTCATATTTATTATGGCCAGAATGGTAATACAAAATCCTGCTTATTGTTGAGGTTGGATTTTATATTGCTATTTTAGAAATGCCACTTTTAGAAAGTGAGCATTTCTCTGCACTTAAAATCCATCTGTCCCTTACAACCTGTCTCCAATCCATGCCTGGGCTGGGCTGATTGATGGCCCCCTTGTGCATTTCACCCAGACAACCACAAACACAGGATACTCAGTCACACCTGCACTCATCTGCATACTGGATGGATCTTCCTGGTCTGGGAGGGTGGAGGGCCTGCCACTTACATTTCAAAGGCTACTGGCCTGCCCTCACACAATGGACTGGCAACCCCCCTACTGGAACCCTGGCAGACAGACTTGTACTGAAAGGGGAACTTGTGCACTTCAAAACCACTCTTTGAATTCTCCCTCAAGTCAAAGGCATTTCTGGGTATATAAAGTGGGTCTCTTACCTCACCAAATCAGACACTTCTGGACCTGAACCTGCAACCTGTCAAGAGGAAATGCCTGGCTGCCCAAAGGACTCATCTGGACTGCTTTGCTGAGAAGGACCGCTGCCCTGCTGTTGCCTGCTGCCCTCTGACTTTGCTGAGAAGTGCTCTCCAAGGGCTTAGATTGAGATTGCCTCCTGTTTTCTGAAGTCTCAGGGCCAAAAAGACTTCATCTCTTCAAGGAACTCCTTGTGCGCCGAAAATCAACGTATAGCCTGCCCGAAACGATGCACAGCCATGGTGCGACTGAGAAATCGCCACGCAGCTGAACCGAAACGACACAGTACACCTTCCTGAGTGAAGAATCAATGCAGGGTCCGCCTTGCGACCGGAAATTTGACGCAGAGCCCTACCGGATCGACGCCAGCTGAACCGGAATGACACAGCCCGACTTCCTGAGTGAAGAATAGACGCAGCACCTGCCGTACAACAGAAAATTCGACGCACCACCTCCCCGGATCGACGCAACTCCTGTGACTTTATCCTGTACGCCCAGGATTTCCACACATCATTCTTGGGTGTCAAAAAGATCCCCGCATCGCAGTGAGGAACCACGACTGCACGCCGGAAATCGACGCAAAGCCCCTTGCAGCATGGAAAACGCAGCGTCTGTGCCGTGCCAGAACTTCTGACGCGCACCCTATTTTTCCATGCATCTCCTCCTCTGCGGTCTGTGTGCGTGTTATTTTTTATGTAAGCCAGGTACTTTATGCAAACAAGAGACAACTGTTGATTTCTACGATTTAAGATGCTTTTTCATCTTGCAAAAGTGATATCTCAAATTATGCTTATTGAATCTTTATCGCTTTGACCTTAATTTAACCAGATGAATATATATTTTTCTAAACCTGTGTGGTGTATTTTTGTGGTGTTCTCACTGTGTTACTGTATGATTTAGTGCACAAATACTTTACACATTGCCTTTTAAGTTAAGCCTGACTGCTGAGTGCCAAGCTACCAGAGGGTGGGCACAGGATAATTTGGTTTGTGTGTGACTTACCCTGACTAGGATTGTGGTCCCTGTTTGGACAAAGGTAAATACCTCTGCCAACTAGAGACCCCATTTCTAACATTGGTGATCAAGTGAGAATAGGACTTGTGTGTGTGCAGTACCATGCAATAGCTACATGATAAAGGTCAATTTTTCTTTCTATTTTTTCGGCAATTACTTTCAGCTTGACATTTTAATCTAATCCTAAACATGTCTCTGGCTGGGTCTCCAGGAGGAGCTGGAGACATACACTGTCAGCCAACTGAAAGGGTTCTGCAAGGGAATGGGAGTACCTACCTGGGGTGCCTCCAGGAAGGAGTACCACCAAAAGGCTCAGAGGACCTGGGCAGAAACCAGTTCACAAGAGGATGTTGAGGTGGAGGAGTCAGAGGATGGCTCCCCAGAGGATTCTCCAATAGCAGTGGGGATGATACCCCTGGATTTGTGCCCCCTGCTAAACCAGGGAGCAGTGTCTCAAGTTACGGCCTGACTGCAGAAGAAAGGAGGGAGGAGAGAAAGTTTCAACTGCAATTGGCCAGATAAAAAATGGAGGAAAGTTAAGCAAAGCCCATTATTATAAGATTTCGATTAAAGGGGAGTTTTTGCCCAAATCAGAATTAAGACTTTAGCAGCAAACTCTGCACATCTAGGGCCGTATAAGAAAACATTTTCACTGGTGCCATTTCATGTCCTTGGTGGTAAGTGAAGGCAGTGCTTTGCTTGCTTCATATATCTTTTACCACTGTATTATGAAAACAGGATTCTTTATATGTCTGTGCTACAGGGCTATATCACAATGGGAGTGCTAAGTTAAGACGCAGATTCTTCCACAGTTTTGGGCTGACTGGTATCAAAAGTAGGTGAAGCTGTAGCAGAGCTATTTTGTAAATGGTTGCTTATCACTAGAACTTCCAGGGCGTATACTGCTTCTAGTAGGAAATATAGCAGCGTTTGTTGACATGTCTAGTGTGAACAAGTGAACATAACACCATAATGTACAGAAAGAAACACCGCACAATTAAAACATAACGGGGCACATCACAACAAAACAATAATAACAGAACATAACGCAACAACCACAAAGCAGCATAACTAAATCACCTTGCAGTAGTGCAGCACAGAAACATAGCAGCTCAAATGCAGTGGAACTTATCACCTCCGGAATAAAGTGCTACACAACAAGTATGCATAAACGTACTTATCATACACTGCCAGAATCCTGTGTGAAAATACACTGGTAAAAAGTGTTTACAGCAAACACTGTTAAGGGCATGAAAATGGCTGTGGTCTAAAATGCTTTGCGATCCCGCGAACAGCCCCTCATGTTTGGCCCCTACACAATTCACTAGGAAAACCTTGAGAAATATGAAGAGGACAAATGCCCATAATGAAGAACAATTTGAGGGAATCTGTGCTCAAACACTGATTTGTGCAGGTAAACTCCATTACCAAAATGAATCTCCAAATAAATGAGAATTTTATAATAAGTGTTATGTCTCCCTGTATCTCTCCCTGCGGAAGAGAGATACTGTGGTACCAGTGTATCTCCCTGAGGAAACTCCTAGCTGGTTTTACCATCACTCCTATAATCAGGACCTAAGTTTTAAATTATTATATATTGCATTTTACCTATTAGTGATGTCAAATGTGAAATTTTTCTCAACATCTCTTTCTCTTTTTATAATTTAAACCCTTGATTCGTATTCCTGTAGGGTTGTTTCACTCAGCAACAACAAACACGAATATCACTGATTTCCTTTTTTTTCCAGGACGATCATCCAAATGTTTCCTTCTTCAGAATTATGAGTTTGAACAAATCAGAATGGCCATACATAACCCTGGGCACATTGGCAGCGCTTTTTAACGGTGCAGTGCATCCTGCTTTCTGCATTGTTTTTGCAAAGATTATAACGGTAAGTCGAAAGCAGGTGACAGTTTTGTATTTTTCATCGTATGTCATTTGTGCGCGAGATTTGTTGACCATGCCTGTTAAGGGACAACCTGTAATGAGTAGGGTAAACTGTCTATGTAGAAGAAGTTATTAGCATTTTCAACTCAAAGATTTAATTTCACTAACTATTAGGTTATTTTTGGCTGTTGAGGTGATAAATTGAAAAAGTACGCTTTCAGGTTTTGTTTGCATATTAATAACACATTGGCAGAAAGATGTTTACAAGCATGGCATTGACATTTAAGCCTCTGACAATTACTCTGTAAGCATACAAATCCAATGCACAAAACTCTGTCCTCATAAAGACCCACCTTACCTTTCCTTTAGTCCATGGGAATTGTTGGAAGTGGCCCATTATGCAGGACTATCCCCAAACCTTTTGCCTTTCTCCTCCTATTTTTCTGACCCTGGTTTTGTTGGCTTTAGGACTCTGGGCACTTTACCACTGCTAACCAGTGCTAAAGTGCATGTGCTCCCACCCCTAAAGTTTTGTATGATTGGCTTACACCTGTTTGGCATATTTTATTTACCTATAAGGCCCTTGTAAAGTGGTATACCATATACCCAGGGCCTGTAAATTAAATGCAACTATTGGGCCTGCAGCACTGATTGTGCCACTTACAGAAGTAGCCTTTCAAACCTGTCTCAGGCCTGCCACAGCAGAGCCTGTGTGTGCAGTTTACTGCCACATTGACGTGGCAATTCAAACTAATGGCCAAGTCCTAAACTCTCCTTAGTGCACCTAAGTCACCCCTAAGGTAGGCCCTAGATATCCCTGTGGACAGGTTGCTGTGTATGTAAAAGGTTGGACATGTACTTTTAACTTGTACATGTCCTAGTAGTGCTAAACAGCCTATTTCATGTTTTACTACTGTGAAAGCTGCTCCTCTCATAGGTTAGCATTAGGAGTTCCCTTACATATATTTTGAGTAGTAATTTTTTATCTTGAAGGAGTAGCATGGACATGTTTTGAATGGTAGTGAGAAATCCTGCTCACTGGTGTAATTGGATTTTACATTACTATTTTAGAAATGCCACTTTTTGAAAGTGAACATTTCTCTGTGCTTATAACTCTGTGCTTTGCAGCCTTACTCCAATCCACGTCTAGGGTAGAGTAACAGCTTCATTGTGTGTATACTTTCCAGACAGCCACAACACGGGCTGAGTGCATCTGCATACTGATAGTATTCCCAGGCTGGGAGAGAGGGAGGCCGGGTGCTCTTACATTTGTATAGGCTGTGTTCCTGCCTCACACAATAGGCTGATTTACCCCCTACTGATGCCTGGAGCCAGGATTGAGTTGAAAGGGGTTGTATTACATTTGAAAGGGCCCTTTTGAAGTGACCCCCTGAACAGGGGCCTTTTGGAGTATAAGCGTATAAGCGCATGGGCTCTGACCCCGTGATTTTTAGAGCACGTTTGGAACTGGGACTGAACGACTCACTGGGCTGCTTTTCTGCTTGTTGCCCTGTTGCCAGCTGCTCCCTGACTTTGGTGATACTAGGCACCGCTGGGCCCCATTTCTAACAGGAATTAAGACTTTATGGCAGCCTCACCTTCCTCCTGGTAACACGGTCATCATGGATCTGTGGGTTTATGCACCTCTTTGTAGATGGTTTTATCTCTTTTGTGGGACTATATTTCACTTTTGAAAGTCATAATCTCTGGTTCTCAGCATGAAGTTTCTGTGTAGCTCATTTGAGAACTTCATTCTCATGACGTTAAATCATCTGATGTTCTCTTGATGATATTGAATAACTGTTGGTAGAACATCTGACAAAGGTCTAATGCATTTTTAATATCTGGGTGACCTTGTGTCACCTCCCATTTGATATAGTTGGAGGAATTGATGTTTTTCATTTGAAAGTACAGAAGAGGGATCACCACATCTGTAAATATGATTCAGAATGTTTAAATTCACTCATGAAACCAGGTTCACATAGTTCCTGTGAACCACTCAAATTACAACAGGCTTTGTATATCGGTTCCTTTTCCTACATTTTCTCATCCCCTTGGCACTGGTGATAGCTGTGGTTTGTGATGGCTTTGTACAGTGATTGATTCACCTTTGCACCAAAAGCATACAGGCAGACTGTTTCAGAAGTTTATTTGAGTGTGCTACACTGGAAACAGAGTTAAAATACATATTTTAGGTGAAAGTTTGTATATTTTGTCATACTGATTTGCCTTCTTAATTTCATCATATGATTCGGTAGGGCCCGGGTGTTCAGATGTTTGAGAGAGCTTGGGAACTCAATGACTGTGCCACAACTTTATCACACTTTCATGTATAACAATGACATATAACCATTTCTACCCCAGCCTATCTGGGCTTTAAGAGATGATTTTGAGAAGTTACTGGCTGCACTGAGCACTAATAATCTTTCAGTATGTTTTGCCAAGACACTGAATCTGAGCTAGTCCTATCAACCGTTTAGAGGCAGACCTATGGTTGACTGACCTTGAAGCACTCTTTCTTAGAATGCTGTGGATGTATTAGGTTTCTGTAGCATCAGTACTGTTGGGGTATTAAGCAGCTACAATCCAAGCTCTTTTTAGATGCATTGAACTCGTTTTACTTCATTGAGCCTCGGCAACTAGATGTTCTCAAATTATTTGAGTTGTTAGTGTAAGGTATGATGGCACCCACCTTTGCCACATTGATGGCCCTGGCTCTATGGTGATAATTTTGGTGTAAACATTATTCTTAGCACAATGTGAGAAGCTGTTGCATAATTGTGCTCACCTCTATGGTGAGCCCTGGCATAATTGTTGGTGATAATCCTTGCCATACTGCTAACCCAACGGCATGATGGGTCCCATTTTTGATATAATGCTGAGTCTGCTGTTATGGTGGTCATTTTTAACATGACGTGAAAGTGCTTTGTCTGATGATCGCCATACCTGTTTTAATCCTGGCCCTTCCATAATAGTGGTAGTACTTGAAGTCTTTTACCTATCAATTCTAATATACTGACCTATGTGTGTATATGCGGGTGTAATGGCAGGTTGAAAAAATATTTGTGAATGTACCTTACGTGAATTTGTCAGCTATATTCAAGTGCGAGTTTCTCATTCTTCCATGTCCCTATCCCCACATCCAGTCTTTCTTCCAACTGGTGATGCATATTCACATTTATCCAATCACCAATCCGCACAGTAACACAGACAAATTCACTAATCCGGGGAAAAGCACCACATTTTTAAGCCAGAACTATTGCCATTTTTTTAGTGCTTGATTAGATATATACATGTGTTTTTTTCTAAGGTGAAGATGTACAATGTTCTGTCTTCAGAATTCCTTTTGTGTCTTGGTCTTGGTATGTAATATATAAAAGAGGCATTGGCAGCCGCGATTACCATTTTATGGTAAAGTGCCAACCTACAACTTTTTCTGCCAGCATAGTTTAGTATCACAAAAGGGGAAGCAGGGCCCTTTTTGGAAAAAGTTAAATATGAATGCAATGTCACTGTTGCTGTGCATGTTCATTCCAGCAGTGTTCGCTCAAATGCATTTGTATGCTGTGGCTCACATGCAGATAAGAGTGTCTTCTATGTCCCTTAGCATTGTATAGGTGCTCATTAGCAAGTAAAACCCCAAAAGAGCTACAGAAGGCCTGAAGGGCACTATGTTCAAGGGGATGATGGGGCTTAGACTTTCCCCTCTTCCAATGGAACACTTTCCATGTGTGAGGCCCTAGTCCCTTCTCAAATCCAGAAAGGGGGTACACGCACTGACTGGTCAGGTCCTTATCCTGTAGACCTGCATCGAATAACTGATAAGGCAACCTTAATGTGAGGGTTTTGTGCCTTGCAGTGGTGCACTGCACAGTGCCTCTCTGTGCAGCAGTCAGCTACTTCTGGTACAAAATGAAGTGCACATTGCTCTTCTTTACACACCTTAGTCGCTTTCTGGTTGTGCTCGCTGAAGCCATGCGCTTTCAATTTCCATAGCTTTCTTTAGTCACTAAGCTGTTCCACGTTACTTAGTTAGGAGTATAAGTATCAGGTTACTTGCCACATTTGTCATTATAACTTAATGGGCTTCACAAAAAGGGGGTTATCTAGGAAAGTGCAGTATCAGGCTGTCTACCAGAAATAAGCAGATGCCCGTCCTTGAGGTTCCCTATCCTTACTTAGAGGGGTGGGATTTGCCCCTTATCCAACAGCAGATCCTCAGGTGGTTTCCCCACTTGAAACCTCTTTGCTGCCGGCCAGCCATTCTGTTTAGAGCTGGGCTTCGATGCAGTTTTTTGTGCATGGTGTTACTAGGCAGCATAAATAAGCCATTGACCCTCACATGTTGGAAGAAAACTCCCAACGAGTTTAAGTATTGATTTTACATTTGCAGCAACAGCTCCCTCCTTTGGGAGTGTCTCCTTGAAAAATGTAAATTGATGCCGGCGGTGCATCAAGCCACCATGACATGGTGACACGTCGGACACTGAACAGTTTTGCCGAAAGTGTAACAGATTTGTCGTTGGAAAGAAGGATAACAAAAAACTCCCTTCCAGGCCCACATGAGATGTACATATGGCAGTCAGGTCACTGCCTGGCCAGTGGAACTGGAGCCTTCTATGACCTAGTGCCTTGGCAGCCACCCTGCCCATGCCTTAATCACCCCCTTAAGTCCACATTGTCCACTGAGCTCATACTTTACCACAGTTCCATCTCCTCAGTCAGATTTATGTGAAATGTGCTTTTAGGAAAATATGCAGTACATTGTATATTTGAATTGATTTTGGACTGGACTGAGGTTCACGATTTGATAAATGTGTGTTCCATGTTCTTTGTTTAAAGTTTACAAGAGATGTCCTGCTGATCCATCCATCTATCTATCTATGTATCTTCCTTTATATGGAGCACCCAACACTGCTCACCTCAAATGGCTGTTTCTCTGGCAGAGTTTTTAAGCATAAGATTTGCTCAGTGCCAACCACACTGAGCTAGAGAATGACAAAGTTTTTTCTATTTTTACAGAAAAATTTGCCGTACTGAAAAACGACAAAAGCCTTTTACCACTCTAGGCACAGTATTACAGTTTGGATTGGTAAAATATGATCCAAGCCAACCTGAGATGAATAAAAGCAACCCTTGACTCATGTTTCCCTATAGTTAGAGCTCATCTAGGAGTTATATCTTTTTAGACACAAGGGAACACCTAGTATAAGTCAAGACAATACCCCTAGAGTGCTGATAAAGAGTACCACCTAAACTTGGGAGCTACCCAGAGTTCCCTCCTTTCTTTTTTGCATAGTTTATTCAGCACTCTAAGCCTGAAAGTGTATTGTTTTGGTGTATGTATGTCTATATTAGGTTTTGTTTTTGTATTTTATTAATTGTTTCTGAAATGCTTTTTTTTCAACTTTGCAGCTATTTTCAATTGAAGACAAAGTAAAAATAAGACATGATGCCGACCTATTTGCAATCTTCTTCCTTGTCATTGGTCTTATTTCTCTTATCACCTTCTTTATACAGGTAAATATATATTTTTACTAATTGTTGTCATTTTGTCTGTTTATCTGTAAGTGTTCCTGTCTTTCTTTTCTGTCCCTCTGCTTGTCTTTTCTCTTGTATGCTTGTCTTTCTGTCATTATTTGTCTGTAGTTTAGCTTTCTCATTAGCCTTCTGAATCATGCTTTGAAATTCTCTACCATAGAAAACTCCTGTAAATACAATATATAAATCAATTTGTGCACTACTTATCTATCTCTATTTATTTAAATATATATCAAGGCATAAGGTGTTCTGTGCCTAGTGCTATATAAAGAAGAAAGGCAAGATGTGTTTCCAAAACTTTATTGTAAGGTACATTTTTTTTTTTATAAGAAAGTCTTTTAGATGTTTACTTGGAGTCCGAAATATAGACCTGTGTGTGTTGCTTTCCCTGTCGCTGGATAGAAGCTCTTTGAGCCAATTGTTTTTGCAGATCTCAGTAAAGGCACCAGTGCAGAATACTATATATGTACCAAAACGCGTTCCTTCGTCTGTTGAATAAATAGATGTTTAATTCTTTTTCGTCTGTGGAGTTCCGTATCCTTGTGTATTAACAAAGGAAAGTGGACAGAGTTAGATGCAGTGGCGCGTGTCCGATAACGGCACCACAGGTGGTCAGGCGTGGACAAGTTACGCTACAAAAATGTGATCTCATATATATATATATATATATATATATATATATATATATATATATATATATATAGACAAGTTACGCTACAAAAATGTGATCTCATATATATATATATATATATATATATATATATATATATGAGATCACATTTTTGTAGCGTAACTTGTCCACGCCTGACCACCTGTGGTGCCGTTATTATATTTTAATATATATATATATATATATATATTAAAACAAAAATCATTACACAGCATTAGAGAGGCAATATTTACCAGCTTCTCATGGCAGGAATAACGCCGTCACCATCCATCAACTCGAAAGATAATATATTTTCTTATTTCTTGTAGAGTACAAAGTGCATAGTGCTATTCAAACAAAAATGGCAACGCGTTTCAGCCTGACCCTTTGACTGGCCATAGAGTTGGTTGTGAAGTTAGTGTATTTAAGTCATGTGATGATGTGATATATATATATATATATATATAGTAGTACAAACTTTATTCGACTTTCAACAAGTCATAAAAGTATCAAATATTATACATTTCAGTATATAATAAATAAAAAAAAATAAGTAAGTTAAAATAATAAAAAAGATAAAAAACAGACAGAGTATCTAGTATATCATAAAAATTTCCCAATTATCAATATTTAAATGGACTAAATAAAGTTACATCACTACCCCCATAGACTTCCTTGTATTTAATACGGAGCATAAAAAATTAGCCAAAGTTCCACACATTTCTATAGAGGATAACACCTGGAGGCTGGCAAACACGATACGACACTGGGGCAAGTTGATTAACCTTAGAAGGGGCACTACTAAGCGCTTTCTCTGCTTAGCGTAAAATTTACAGAATAAAACCACGTGAATTGTACTTTGAAGTGCCTTTGCGTCACAGGCAGGTACTCCAGTCGTTCATAGTTGGAAACGTTACTAAACTATGAAATGTGTCTAGCCTTAATCTAGTGAGAACGAAACGGTGGCGGAGGTTTACCACATTCGCCAAATAGGGCTGCATGGCCTCCGCCGACAAAATTATTTGGTTATGGATGACGGTGGGCTTTTTTGATTCACCTCCCATCGTAAATCTTCTAGATACTTTAATGCCCAAGCGCTCAGGTCCTTCCTAGAAATTGTTCCCAGCGCTACTGGGTTTGTGTAATAGTCTTTGTTACCCATATTTTCGAAAATGGTCATATTATATCTTAACCAGGGCACCCTTGCTGAGTATGTTGACTCCATACAGTCAGTCAAAATGGCCTTGTTTAATCCAGTATATTCCGAGATCCAAACTTTATGCCATAGCAATAACGGTTGAATCTTTATCAGATCTGCAATAAAGGAGACCCCCAGTTCAGAGTGGATAATGTATGATGATGAACCATTTGGTACCATCAGCAGATATCTTAAAAAGTCATTTTCCACCGTCTGTACCTGGTTACAGTTGGTGTATCCCCAAATTCCAGACATATATATATGTTCAATGGCATGTGTAGCTGCAGATACACATGCAGTGCATTACTTCCGCCATCTAGTGTTGGGATGGGAGTGTTAGAAGTTGTTTTTCTTTGAAGAAGTCTTTTCGGAGTCACACGATCCAGTGACTTCTCCTCTAGGTCATACTGCGCATGGGCATCGACTCCATTGTTAGATTCTTTTCTTTCCGCTGTCGGGTTCGGACGTGTTTCCTCTCGCTCTGAGATTTTGAATCAGAAACTTTAGATAACTTTATTTGACCATCGGTATTGTTTCGATCGCGTTTCCATACATAGTCGAACCAATAATACAGTTGAAAAACAAATTTCGCCCTTCTTGGTGTGAGCGCCCAACTCGGGCCTGTTCGGGCCTACCACGTTGAAGCCTGATGGATCAGGCTCCATTTCGATTTTGTACCCGATGGCACGCAAAATGTCCATACACAGACCAATACCTTGTATGTAATCTGTGTCTCTCTCCCAATCACCGAGAAGAGGATTGTGAAGCATGTCGATTGTTCCGATCCAAGAAGACCCTACGTGATTGGAGAGCCAGGAGATTGGAAATGGTGTCAAAAAAGTACCGAGTATATCAACACCATGGAAGAAGAACAGGCGCAGACGGCAGTTTCCATCCAAGACACCGACTCCGAAGAAGACTCAGAGGAAGATAGACCCATCACTTCTGGTCAGCACATGAGTACAACTGCCCTATACCCACTCCTAAAAGATCCTCGAAGGCCTTGGGTGCACCACTGCCAGAGAGCTATGGTTCGACCAGCAAGAAAATCCTCGTCGCCCGACCTTTGGTTTCGGCGTCGAAAAAAGCCACACCTCCTTCGATACCGGAGTCGAGCAAGTCCACCAAAAACTCAACCTCCGAACCGAGTCGGCGTCCACACTCTTTGGAGTCGAAGCCTTGATGTCCTGCCTCATAGCCAAAACAACCAGCTGAATTTTCGGGCCCCGAAAAAATTGCCAACTTTGGAGTCGAAAAAGTCTTCTTATTCAGAAGAACAAGGACTTTCGAGCCATCTTAAGCAGAGCTCCAAGTCACATCATGAACAGTCCTCAAAACCATCAGAATATATATTTCTGAGGACACTGAAATTCAACCCATTCTCGAAATCATGGATGAGAGACAATAAAGGATCTATATCCATAAAGAGACTGGCAGAATAATTACTGCACCTTCTCCACAGATTAAAAGAAAGTTGGCTTTTCAGGAACATCTAGATACTGCTCCCTCACCAGCAAAGACTTTTAAACGGAAGGAGAAGCCATTACCTCTGCATACTTCTCCCCCTCATTCACCACAACTTTCTTTTTCACTACCACCCACTAGCCCACCACCTTTGACTTCACCAACTCACTCACACACTTATTCTCATGGTGATACGGTTGATCCTTGGGATCTGTATGATGCAGATCCCATACATGCCAACGACCCAGACTTATATCCTTCCAAACCTTCCCCACCGGAAGACACTACTGCATACATGCAGGTCATTTCTAGGGCAGAAGCTTATGCACACTGAGCCTTTGGAAGAGGATTTTCTTACTTCTAAGCAGTCACGTTACCAGTGCCTCCCAAGGCTACCTGGCATGATAAAACATGCAGATTAGATATTTAGTGAGCCGGTTAAAGCTAGGGTTTGAACACCACGCATTGATAAGGAAAATAAGCCTGCACCTACAGCCCAGGCTTACATTAGTCACCAGGTACCTCCAGACTCTGGTTGTCAGTGCCGCCGGAAAATGGGCCAATAGTCAATCGTCAGGGGATGCCTGCTGGCAAAAGGGTAGCTACACAAGCAGCTAACCAGTGGCAAATTGCAAACTCACAAACCTTGCTAGCAAGGTATGATGGAGCCCAATGGGACGAGATGCAGGAGCTATTACACCTACCAAAGGAGCATCAAAAAAAGGGCTCAACAAATTGTTGAGGAAGTAATAACCATAAGTAATAACCAGATACGGTCCACCCTTGTTGCTGCAGAGACAGTAGCTAAAAGTGTGAATATTGCTGTCACCATACACAGACACGCATGGCTATGTTCCGCTGGATTCAAGCCAGATAAACAGCAGGCAGTACTGACTATGCCTTTCGATTTAAAAAAAAAAAAAAAAAAAAAAACCTGTTTGGTCCTGAGGTTGATACCACAATAGAAAAACTCAGGAAGGATTCAGACACTGCTAAAGCAATGGAAGCCTTATATACAACACCTTACAGAGGCTCCTTTCGTACGCAGCAATTTAGAGGAGGATTCAAGCCACAATCTACAGAGGCTTCTACCTCCCAGCCTAAACAAGGGCAACAACAGCAGTACCAGAGAGTGGCTTTTAGAGGCTCTTATAGAGGCCAACACTTTAGAGCCAGAGGCAAATTCTAGGCCTCAAAACATGCTACTACCCCATCAAAACAGTGACTTACTAAGCATGACACAACCCCACACATCTCCTGTGGGGGGCAGACTGCAGCAATTCCACTCCCAATAGTAAAATATCACCACAGACCAATGGGTACTTTCAATTATCTGCAATGGTTATTGCCTAGAGTTGATTTCTACCCCTCCAAACATTCCTCCACGTTATCACAGTTTGTCTCCAGAACACAATGTTCTATTACAACAAGAAGTACAATCGCTACTACTAAAAGAGGCAATAGAATTAGTCCCAAAATCTCAACAAGGAACAGGGGTATACTCACTATACTTCCTCATTCCCAAAACGGATGGCACTCTCAGACCCATTCTAGATCTCAGACCACTAAATTTATATATCCTGTCAGAACACTTTCTGCAGGACATCATTCCTATGCAGGACGTCATTCCACTACTACAAAAACAAGATTACATGGCTGCATTAGATCTCAAAGATGCGTATTTCCATATACCCATCCATCCAGCTCACAGAAAATACCTAAAGTTTGTGATAGCGGGAAAACATTACCAATTCAAATTTCTGCCATTCGGCATAACAACAGCTCCAAGAGTATTCACAAAATATCTAGCAGTAGTAGCAGCTTACCTAAGACGACAACACATAACATGTCTTTCCTTATCTAGACGACTGGCTAATAAAGTCAAGCAATTTTATACAATGTCAAAAGCACACTCAATACACAATACAAACATTACCAAACTACCAAAAATCCAATCTTCAGCCAGCACAGGTACAACCTTACCTAGGTGCTATTCTCAATATGCAAAAAGCCTTAGCCTATCCAAATACACAAAGGATAGAAGCTTTCCAAAATATCATACCACAAATGCAGCCAAATCAACAAGACACTGTAAGATTTATCATGAAACTATTGGGAGTGATGGCATCCTGCATAGCAATAGTACTGCATGCAAGACTAAACATGAGAACACTACAACAGTGCCTCTCACAGCAATGGTCTCAAGCACAGGGTCAGTTACAAGATCTAGTGTTAGACCGCCAAACACACATGTCCCTTCAATGGTGGAATCTCAGCAATTTAATGAAGGGGCGGTCAGTTCAGGACCCTGTACCTCTGACCACAATAACAACAGATGTATTAATGATAGGTTGGGGAGCTCATCTCAACAACCTTACCATTCAAGGGGAATGGAATTCAGAACAGCTAAATTATCACATAAACCATTTAGAATTATTAGATGTGTTCCTTGCCCTGAAAGAGTTTCAACCACTTCTCAAACACAAGACTGTCTTGATAAAAACAGACAATATGACATCCATTTATTACCTAAAGAAACAAGATAGGACACATTCATCTCAACTGTCCCTTCTAGCCCAAACAATATGGAAATGGGCAATTCACAGCCACATTCATCTACTAGCAGAATACATCTGAGGAATACACAATCAGCTAGCGGAATCTCCTAAGCAGAACACACCAACAGATATACGAATGGGAAATTCACTCTCAAGTACTTCATCAGTACTTTCAAAAGTGGGGAACACCAGAAATAGACCTATTCGCAACAAGCGAAAAATGCAAAATGCCAAAACTTCGCATTCAGACACCCACACCCTCTATCCAAGGGCAATGCTCTGTGGATCAACTGGTCAGGGATATTTGCTTACGCTTTTCCTCCTCTCCCACTACTTCCATTTCTGGTCAACAAACTACATCAGACCTCTCTCACCATGATACTCATAGCCCCTACGTGGGCACGACAACATTGGTACACAACACTCCTAGATCTGTCAGTAGTACCTCACTACAAACTTCCAAACAGACTGGATATGCTAACACAAAACAAAGGACAAATCAGACACCCAAATCCCAGTGCTCTCAGCTTAGCGATTTTGCTCCTAAAGTCATAGAATTTGGATACTTGCAACTTCCATTAGAATGCGTGGCAGTTCTCAAACAAGCATGCAAGCCTACAACTAGACAATGCTATGCTAATAGAAACAATTTGTTTATTATTGTCAATCTAAACATACTGATCCACTTACAGTATCAAAACTGGATATAGTATGCTACCTACTTCATTTACAAAAATCACATTTAGCTTACTCATCTATTAAAATCCATCTTACTGCAATATCAGCATACTTACAAACTATTCAACATACCTCTATCTTTAGAGTCCCAGTTATCAATGCCTTCGTGGAAAGACTAAAATGTATATTTCCACCTAGAACACCACCTGTTCCTGCTTGGAATCTGAATATTGTACTCACGAGACTAATGGGCCCACCTTTTGAACCCATGCATTCCTGTTAGATTTAATTCTTCACTTGGAAAGCTGCTTTCCTAGTAGCCATTACTTCATTACAAAGAGTTAGTGAAATACAAGCATTTACTCTTGAAGAACCTTTTTTCCAAGAACACAAACATAAAGTTGTACATAGAACTAATCCAAAATTTCGGCCAAAAATATCACCTTTTCACATAAACCAAACAGTGGAATTGCCAGTCTTCTTCCCACAGCCAGATTCAATTGCAGAAAGAGCCCTTCACACTCTTGACCTTAAAAGAGCTATGTTCTATGTGGATAGAACAAAAGAATTCAGACAACCACAACAGCTTTTCGTTGCTTTTCAACAACCACATAAAGGGAATCATATCTCTAAATAAGGATTAGCGAGATGGAGTGTTAAATGTATACAAACATGTTACATTAAGGCAAAAAGACAACTTTTAATCACACCTAAAGCACATTCCACTAGGAAACAATGTACATCTATGGCATTTTTAGGAAACATGCCAATGGCAGACATATGTAAAGCTGCCACATGGTCTACACCACATACATTTACAAAGCATTACTGTGTAGATGTATTTTTAAAGCAGTAGGCCAATATTGGTCAAGCTGTCTTAAGAACATTATTTCAAACAACTCCAACTCCTACAGGCTAGCCACCCCATTTCTTGGGGAGAGTAACTGCTTTATAGGCTATGCATAGCATGTGTATCTGCCATCAAATGGAAAATGTCACTTACCCAGTGTACATCTGTTGGTGGCATGTAGTGCTGCATAGTCACATGCACCTTCCCTCCTCCCCGGAAGCCTGTAGTCATTGCAGTTTTTCTAATTTGTAAATATGTATATACATTTACATTTGCATGGACATCTATTTTTACTTACTATTTCTATACAACATTTATATTATTACACTCTATCACTCCTTCCTACACCCTTCGGCAGGAAAACAATCTAACAACGGAGTCGATGCCCATATGCAGTATGACAGAGAGGAGGAGTCACTCGATCCTGTGACTCCGAAAAAACTTCTTCAAAGAAAAACAACTTGTAACACTCGGAATAATGCATAGCATGTGAATCTGCAGCACTACATGCCACGAACAGATGTACACTGGGTAAGTGACATTTTCAATATATATCATATATATATATATATATATATATATATATATATATATATATATATATATATATATGTCATATATCTCCTACTGGCAGTTGCCAGTAGGTAGTTATAGTTAGGACCATGTTTCCATAGAGAAAGCTTTCTTTCTGTTTGACGAATCTTCACACAATTTTACAAACAAAAGTGGCCTGGTGATTCCTGCTGAGCACAGGAAGTTTGGGGGTGATCCGTCCAGCAGGGGCAGAGAAAAAGGGGGCTCAAATAACATTGCGTTTCCCGAGTTTATTCCCATAGAAACTGTCAACACATCTACAGCCCGAACCACTGGACGAAATTACACCAAATTTGGCAGAAAGCTAGCTGCTGGTACGCAGATTGTGCTTTTTATTATTTGGTGTAAATAAGTTTGGTAGTTTAGGAGATATTTAGGGGCAAATACGTATGTATAGCCCTGCCTGTGAATAATTCGCAAAATTTGCAAATTTTTGCAAAATCACATGCGAAAAGCAGCATTGCAATTGGCTGAGAGTAACCTGACTAAAAAATTGCAACCACCATTTTATTTCAAGGGACACTGTCCCTAGTGGTCAACATTCAAATTGAAAGGGGCATTAGAGGTCAGGGTGAAGGTACCCCAACCCTAGGGGTGTGATATAGGAGTGTTTTAGGGGCAAATTATAGTTTTAAAATAAGTTTGCGTCACAGTGCATGGTATGCACAAACATTCACAAACTGTTGTGAAGTTTCGTGAATTCATTGCAAAATATTCGAGATTATGGAAAAATTTGAAAAGAAAAACTACAGACTCATTCATACACTAATTCATTCACTCATACATGCACTCATAGGCTCCGGCTCCCACTCACACACCCACTCAGACACTCATGAACCCACTCAGACCCACTCATAGACTCACACACCCACTTTCAGACCCCCTCAGACACTCACACACACCCACTCAGACATCCACTGACAGAGACAGGCCGTGTTTCCAACCTTCCCTGCGCACGGCCAAAGGCAACGTATGGCACGAGGTTGAGTGGTTAAAGGGCTTCCATGCAAGGCCTCGCAGCAAGGCCAGACCTTGCGACTAACCCCTAATTAAAATTACTTTACGTTAAAAACCATAGAAATTCACTGAAAATACCAAAGGTTACAGAGACGTTATAGTTAGGGTCTAGTCAGGTTCTAGTTAGGCTATATCTCGGGCCTTTGCCATGCACAACTAATTACTCTACATACTGTGTCATTGATGAGAACTTATATGCCATCTTTGATATCACAGCAGTGTTTGCAATAACATTATTCATAAGAAAACTGTGCATGGCAAGGGCGCGAGTTATGGCTACCTTAGGGCGCGAGTTATAGGTACTTGAAAGAACTCGAACTATAACTACTGAATTTCTACGGTTTTGTACGAGTAAATTCAGAAACTATAACATATCGTTAACCTTTGCTTTTTTCTGTGAATTATTATATATATATATATATATATATATATATATATGTATATGTGTGTTATTTTTCTTTCTACTTTTTAATCTGCTGCAAACAGCAAAAGTCATCTTAGAGCACTTTGATTTTAAGATGACATACATGGGAAACGGCTGATACTGTAGCTGTTCCGAGTGCTGAAGTGTTTCTGTTTTACCTATGGAAGCAGATGATGCAGCTTTGGGTGCATGTGAAGGAACCTGGAGTAGGCAGTCACCAAGTGGTCAGATAGGTCCATATGCAAATGAGTGGCATCCTGTTTGAATTTCTTTAAAGCCATCTGCCAATGCTGAGCAAGATGGTAACCCTAAGATGAAGAGCCGCAAGTATTAGTAATCAGTCTTAAGCTTCTGACTATTTCATCCCTTGTTCACGAGGTTTCTCAGTTGATTTAAGGGCATCACTGCATTTTAAGGCTTTTCTGATTCTAGAAGACAGCCATCACATACAAATATCAAACGTAAGATTCAAATGGTCACCAATAACCAAGACATTAAGTATTCTGTCCACAATGGAAATATGGCCTTCCAAGTCCCCTTAACGCCAAAGAGTAGCTTGTTCAAAGTTAGGAATGTTGAGAGTATGTAAAGTATTATAAAGGTACAATAAAGATTTAAGGACCTAGCCAAAGTTGTATTTGCTGGAGGTGATGTCTGCCAAATTCTCTCGCCTTCACCAAACGAAAAGATTTCCAACTTTGCTCAACATCTTTAGTGACGAAAAAAACATGCCTTATTTAACGAAACGAACTGCTGGTTTGGGATCCGAACCCTGCGAGTAACCATTTGTAATCATTGGTCTGGTAATACAGCGTTTATCAACAAATCACTGATTCCTGGTCAGATCACGCATGCTAATTTCATCGTGATGTGGTAGTGTCATAACAGGTACTAGTCAAAATTTTAGAAAGAACAAATATACAAAACACACCTGTTGTTACATGTACTGTGGAATGCATCTCAAAAAACATTCTGAAATGTATGGAGGGGAACAATTTGGAAGTTAAAAATAAGCATGCCATAGAAAAATCACTTAGCATTTTGAAGATGTAACTTGGTAGAGAGTTGTTAACATTACACTATATTGAGGTTTAGCACGTGGACTTAGCACGTGTGTATTATCTTCTACATAGACACGTGATAACCATATTTTTTATTTCAGGGATTCTTCTATGGACGGTCGGGAGAAGTCTTAACAATGAGACTAAGACAGATGGCTTTCAGGGCAATACTTCGTCAGGTCAGTGCAGAGACTCTGAGCATTGCTTGCTTTTGACAGTGTAATTGCTACCACAGAAAAGCCTCCCACGTCATAATGTTCCCATTACAATGTGTCATCTGTTTTGCAGGAAATAGCCTGGTTTGATGATAAGAACAACAGCACAGGTGCTTTAACTACAAGGCTGGCCACCGATGCTTCACAAATCCAAACAGTATGTACTTTTTTCGATTTATTCTTCTCATATTTTGGTTGAGTTATATAACAAATATAGAAACTATGCATTGTTTCATTGGCTTCAACAAGCTGAGCAGTAGAAAACAGATAGGCGAGTCCCTCCATGAGGCACAATAAATCATTAGCTTTCAGCGAATTCAGTATAATGGCTAGCAGAGGAGATGGGCTCAGTCCCGACCTTCAACGTTTTTCAGTGAGACATTGGACTTGCATTCTTGGGCTGCAAGTTCAGTACAATGTTATCGACATCCTCAGAACATTTGTCTCGTCTTCCTGCCTGATTTATGCTTTTGCCATTTCAAGAGTGGATCTTTATTTGGGACCAGTTTTGGTGTGTTGTGTTTCCTACTAAGAGAAGAGTATCGATATTGCAATGGTGGTGGTCATTCTTCTGCAGCCCCCAGCTATGGATACAGAAACGCTTAAGGCACAAATCAGGTTTAGTATCTCCTATATGAAGCTGATGTTGGGTCCTCCGATCTGGCATCTGTTTACCATGTAGAGTCCTGAATCTCAGGCTTCCGAGTTCTTCTTTCCAGGCTCTGACGGAATTCAGACTGTGTTTTCTCAAGAGAGGGCACACCCTGCAGTTCTTTGTCTGTTTGTTTTGAAACCGGTGTTACTCGGTACAAACTGTGACCATTCTTATATACTTCATGTTTCAGAGAAGGGTTTCAGGTCTCTGGCCTTTCTTGCTTTATGAATTTGGTATTTGATTATTCTTGTGTGTTGACCCTGTATGGTAGAATACCTTTGAGGTACGTCGTTCTAGACCACCCTGTATTTTCACACATCTGCACATGATTTGTATCCAAAGGTGGGTCTCTTTGTCGGCTTCACCATTATCCTGGTGCCCTGTTTGCTTTCATGTTTGCCAAAGGTCAGGGCTTAGACATAAATTCGTTGAGCTCACAGTGGCGCCTCCGTTGCTCTTGTATGTGTCCCACCATTCCTGCCCTTTATAAGTTGTCTGACTCGGGTACAGCAGTTAAGAGATTTATTGTTGCTGGAGGCTCTGAGCTGGCCCTGGGGAAGATGGTCTCTCTTCTCTAGTTGTAAACATAAATTAAATCAGGTGTTGAGAGTTGTAAATAACTGAGTCATGCATTGTTTAACTAGTTTGATATTGTATTGTATTGTAATAGTATTTATATAGTGCTTACTACCCTTGACAAGGCGTTGAAGCGCTTTTCGGCGAGTAGCACGCTACTTCGGAACCCAAAAGGAATTAGTGGTAGATTAGTATAAGGAAATAGCAGTACAGTTTTAGTATTATGAGTTAATTTGAGCCGCGGATATGTGAGTGTTAGTTGGATTGACTGGGGTAATGGAGTGTTGGAGGATGGAAGAATCCAGAAGTGTTAATTGGGAGAGGTTTTAGAATTTCATCACCGCCTTAGTTTCTGGCACATTTTTAGGGATCCCTGTATGAGATCGCTTTACTATTGTATCCACATCAAAATCTGGGAGGGAGGAGGTGCAAACATGACTTCAGTGGATAGTCTTACAATGCAGAGCAGGGATTAAAAGTAATTCTACCTTTAACATCGTAGGATCTTCACTGGCAGTCATGAACAGTAGAATGAAGCAGCAAGCCCATCCCAAATTATAAAACTGCTTAACGTTTTACAAAGGAACAATACATTACTCACAGAAAACTGCTGATTAACTGGATTTTTCAGATAAACTGGGCCCACTACAGAATCTGATTGGCATCTGAGTCTAACCAAGTGTCTCTAGAAAGTGCGATCTGGCCAAGTAACCACAGCTGCAACTTTGCCTCTTTAAAAGATTAAAGCTGAAAAAAAAAAAGCTGACTCAACATCCTTATATCTTTTATTCTACATAGGTAAAATGTCAGACCTCTCCTATCATAAGGTATGGAAATCTCTGATGATTTTGGAAAAGTGCAGATATGGAATTGGTATTATTCACATGAAAATAAAAATCATTTTAGGAAAAGGAGGGGTTTCTGTTAAAATAGAAATCCAATGAGGTTCAAAAGAACCTGCAGCTCACAGACAATTGCCAACGTTAACTAGGAAAGCAGTGCTCCACACTAAGTACAGCACTGAACCCTTTGTACTGACTCATGTATTGACTCACAGGAAGCCAACAATATTTAGCTGATTTAGGCCAGATTAAACTGCCATGGTGAAGATGGTTTTTAAACTGGTCGGAAAACTTTCTTTAGCCTCTCCAAAAAATCTTTAGTAACAAGAATTATTAACCATATTTAAGTCAAGGACTATAAGATGCAATAGATTTTAGATTATATTTTATTAATTCAACTTTGAATTCGCCAGGTGAAGATAAGGCAGAAGTGTGTGTGGGAGATAATATGAACAGAATAGTGCTGCTGATACCATAAACAGGATTTATAAAAATATTCATGCACGATGACAGTAGATTCAAATGCCCACACTCAACGAACCGCAGCAGATGTCTCACCACTGCTTTGCTAGAGACCTCTCTTGCAATCCGGTGTTTGGGACAAGGAAAACGCTAGCAACAAATGCAGTCATTACATTCTATTTCAGTGTCCAGCAATTGCAGAGGCATAACAATACTCTATGTGCAGTTATCTTCATTTTCTGACACCCGCTGAAATCAGCTCATGCCTAGATTTTGATCTACCACATACCAGAATGAAAGAAGAGCTTGATGTTTGTGCTGAACATCCGATGAAGAAAATGCCTGATCACTGAAAACTTATCCAATAATCAAGAAGGAAAAGTTTACCTGTAATCCTAGTTCAGGGAAATCCTCATCAACAAACCATAAGCACTGAACTGTCCCACCAAAGTTCTGTATCCCAAAGCAATTGCTCTATATATAGACGTGCGACCTATTTTTGTAGACAAAACGCACAAATACGCAAAACCAATTGACAATGCAGGACAAACAGAAGGTCAAGAGAGGCAAAATCACTTATTTTTCGTTGTAAAAATATTTACAACTATATTAAAATAGCCAATGTATCTAAAGTGACTACAAATATCACACACAAACCTCTTTAAAAAAAAAAGGTTATGCACAGCAATGCTAGCAGATAGGGTGTACAGGTAAAGCAGTAAAAACTGGCACTGTGCCTTTAACAGCTTCACACTTCCTCCAGTGTCACATCATGCGCCGAAGAGGACAGGTGTTTCAGCTCGTTTTTTTTTTTTTTCAGAGATAAGAGCATTCTGGATAAATATAAGAACCTTATCTTTAAGGAGGGTGGGTAGCTTATGAATGATGAGGACTCCCCTGTAAGAAAACTAGGATTATAGTTAGGAAACATTCTCTTTCAGGGGATCCTCATCAATAGTCATAAGCACTTAATATAATTTTCAACAGAGCCAGTGCTGTTTTTTTTCTGCATGTTCCTTAGGCTCATCAGGGAAGGGTTAATCGGCTAACTGTTAACAGGATGTAATAGAAATTATCCATCTAAAGATTGACTTTTTATGTGGGAAGCACAGTTCTAATAGGTCACAATTTACAAACATAAGGTCTGATTGTCTGATGTCTTGTTAAATAGAATTTCAGAACTCTTCTGAGATTCAGTGAGTGACCCTTTGGCTGAGATACAAGGCTGGCAAGGAAATTGTTTCATTCATGTAGGAATCTGGCCCTTTATGTGGTATGTAAAAGGGTTCAGGGGTTTCACAGTGAGTGAACAGGGCTTGCTATGCAATCCCAAGGTGTTTTATTTCGGGGTAGCGTGATCAGGCAGCCTTAGACTTAACCCAGAGGAATGTAGACAACTACAAATAAACACCAAAGTCAACAGATGAGAAGCATGACTCAAAAAGGAGATCCCCACCAATTTATAAAAATAGTAAATATCTTTATATAAGTTCAGGCATCTGATAAAAATCGCTCAGGTGAGGTACATTTTTAAACAGGAATTCTTTTCACTTTAAAAAGAAGACACCGTAGATTCCGAGTTCTGCAATGTTATCCCATTGGAGAAAAACAAGTTCTGCAAACAGGTAGGGGAAAGAGACTCAGGAAATCAATCTCCAGGAGTTAAGGTGAGTAGAGGGCAAGGGCCAAGGCAGCACTAGCAGTACACCACCAGCAGTAAGGGTGCGGCTGGGTGCAAAACAGCATTGGGTGCCCAGTGTGTTTTAATGGAGATCGGTCACTGCGAAAAAAGGCTTTAGGGTCTGGCCCAGAGGCCAGTAGGGCTGAACCAACAGCGGGGCTCAGGCCTCACGATGCTCTGGCACAGGTAGGCACCTTTGGTCCTCTTCATCACGGTTCAGGGGCAACAGCTGAAGAGCTGTCTTTAGGTGTGGGGTTTTCTTTAATGGAGCATTTGTGGTAGAAGAGGGATGTGTGCAGAGGCTGCAGGCGTCGTTGTGGAGTCCAGGAAGGGTGAAACCACAATGGACTCAGACTTTGGAAGGCTGGGTGTAGGAGAGTACCCTCTTTCTTCTTGGCATAGTTACCTCCATTTTCTGCCTGTTGTCAGGGTGTTTGACTGTGTTCACTGGGATCCTGCTAACCAGGAGCCCAGTGATTATGCTCTCTCCCTTCTAACTTGGTAACTTTGTTACTTACACCCCACATTTGGAATACTGGTGCCTCCATTTAAGTCCCTAGTATATGGTACCCAGGGCATAAGGGTACCAGGAGATCCCCACTGGCTGCAGCATGCATTATGCCTCCCCTGGGGAGCCCATGCAAAGTGTTATGCAGGCCTGCTATTGCAGTCTGCATGAAAGGGTGCATGCACCCTTTTCACCACAGGTTACTTTACCATGTCACTGTAAGTCACCCGAATGGCAGGCCCTCCTAGCCCAGAGGGCAGGGTTCAAGTACCTGTGTGTGAGGGCACCCCTGCACTAGCAGAGGTGCCCCCATGAACTCCAGTTCCATTTTCATGGACTTCGTGAGTGCGGGGACTCCATTTTATGCATGTACTGGACATAGGTCACTACCTATGTCCAGCTACATAATGGTAACTCCAAACCTAGGCATGTTTGGTATCAAATATATTGCAATCAAACCCAGCTACTGTTGCAGTATTGGAAGTATAATTCCATGCACTCTGGAAGGCTCCGTAGAGCACACCGAGCATTGTTGCTACCAGTCTTTTGGGGTTTTCTGGGCAGTCCAAGCTGTTGCCACTCCTCAGACAGGTTTCTGCCATTCTGCTGCTCGAACAGCTCAAGCCCAGGAAGGCAGAACAAAGGATTTCCTTTGGGTGAGGGAGGTAACACCCTCTTCCTTTGGAAATAGGTGTTACATGGCTTGTGAGGAGTAGCCTCCCCAAGCCACCAGTATGCTTTGAAGGGCACATATGGTGCCCTCCATGCATAAACCAGTCTACACCGGTTAAGGGACCCCCAGTCCCCGCTCTGGTGAGAAACTAGACAATGGAAAGAGGAGTGACCACTCCTCTCTCCATCACCATCCCAGGGGTGTTTCCATGGCTCCTTCCAGTTCATGCAACAGTTCCTCGGCTGTGCATCCTCTGAGGGTGACAAGTCTTCAGTGTGCACGAGAAGGAAGAAGGAATCTCCCTAGGAGTGAAGGAGTCCTGCACCTGCATCCGCAGGCACCTACTGCAACAACGACCAGCTGCGTAGGTTTCCTCTCATCATAAGGTGCGTGGATCCTGCATCACGGCTGGTGGTCCAGAGTAGTCCTCTTGGTCTTCTCTGCCAGAGGTCCAACTTTGGTAGCTGTAAGCCCTTGCCTTCCCATGCAGGACAACACCCCTGTGCACAGAGTCTCTTGCAGCTGCCAAGGCTTGTTTGCATCTCCTCCAAAGGATCATCAGGCTTCGTGTAGTCCATGCAACCAGCACTCCTTCCTGCGACACACAGCCCTCTGCGTGGTTCTCCTGCGGCGTTGGACCCTTCTCCACTCGTGCTGCATGGGCTCTTCTGCAACTCCTGTGTCCTCATCGTGTGAGACTCCTGTGGGTGCTGCTTCTGCTCCTGTGGACTGTAGCTGAGGGTCTCCTGTGACTCCTCCTCCTGGGCTGAGTCCTCCTGGACCTTGGTGGCCGCCGGAAGCTCCACTTTCCATCAACTGCGACATTTGCCAAGGGTTTGTGGTGGAATCCTTGCACCGAAACCCAACTGCAATTCTTCCAGCGTGGAACGTCGTCTGCATCCCTGAAGGAACTGTTCACCAACTCCAAGGCTGCAGTGCTGACCTTCTTCACATCACCGATGACCAACTCCTGCAATCCAAGACTGGTGGGTAAGGGCTCCTACCCCCAGTGGACACTTCTGTGACTTCAGGCCTTGATCTTCTTCCACAGGTCTTCTTCAGGAATTCACAGCTGGTTTCTTGCAGTCTTGTCTGTGTGTTGCATTTTCTTCTTTTCCTTCCTTTTGGGTGGTTTGGGGAAAATCCAGTAACTTACTCCTTTTCTCCTGGTCGCTAGGGGGCACTGTGGTACTTACTTTTGGGGTTTCCCAGTATTCCCAGCTCCCCTCTACACATTCCAGTTACCTAGGTGGGGTTCTTGTGCTTGCATTCAATTTTTTTAGTATATGGTTTGGGCTCCCCCTAGGGTCACTACTGTCTATTTGCAGCTGCACTATTTTCAATCACTTTTTATGCCTATTGCTGATTACTAGTGTACATATTTAGTGTGTTACTTACATCCTATTGGAGGGGTGCCTCTAGTACATTTTTGCATTTGTGTCAATAAAATAAAGCACCTTTATTTTTGTAACACTGGGTGTTTTCTTTTATGTGTGTAGGTGCTGTGATTACAGTGGTACTGCATGAGCTTTGCAGGTCTCCTAGATAAGCCTTGGCAGGTCATCCACAGTTACCTCTAGACAGCAGGTCTTCTAGGCACTGCCTACACTACAGTAATAGGGGATACCTGGACCTCATATAAGGTGTAAGTACTTTAGGTACCCACCACACACCAGGCCAACTTCCTACATTGGGGAACCTTGTTGGCACAGACGGTCCACTTCAACTCAGGTCGGAGATGGAGGGTGCGAGGGTGCACTAGTGACTTCAGGTGTCAGGTTTTGGTGGTTTCAGAGGCTTCAGAGTCCATTCTTTTGGAGTTTGCTGAAGAGCAGGTCTGCTGATCACGTGAGGTTGAGAGGCTTTATTGAAGGAAGGCAGTCCTGGGTTTCTGGAGTCACAGCTGCTGGACAAGTCGATTTTGGTGCAGATTAAGAGGAGGGATGCAGAAGGAGAGGGGATTGGTACCAGGTCATCCGTTTCATTTCCCCTCTTCTGTTTTGCAGCTCTGTAGTCTCCTTGGTCTTCTTAGGGCATCAGGATCTGCTTCTCTGGTACCAGGGGCTCCCCTAAATACTGAATTTAGGGGCATTAGGGGTGTGTAGGGTAGTGGCCAATGGGCTACTGACCCTTGGGGTTACTATGTCCCCTATGACCACTTCATGTGGGGAGTGGGCTTACCCTGTCCCAGAATTCCAAGGTGTGCCATCATAAAGATGGCTAACTCTGAAATTTCGTGTCCACCTCGCAGTAGCCCATCTTAGGAGTGGTAGTAGCCTGGAGGTAGCACGCCTCCCTGACTAGCTAATTTTCCTGCCTGTCCAGGTGCCAAGTGGCTCAGAACAGGAATGGGGGGGGGGGAGGCTACCTCGCCTGTGAGGGGAGCCAGATTCACATGTCAAAGGCGGCAGCCCTTTGAGGCTTGCCGCCTCAGAAAGGTGAATCAGTCGGTCATGCTGTGGGAAGGGGTGTTACATGCTCTTCCTGGACAGGCTTTTGGTATGGGTCTCCTGTGAGCAGAAGGTTGTCACCCTAGGGGGCCAGAATAGCGTCTTGGTTGGCAGGCTGACAAAAAAGAGTCAGCAAGCACAACAGTGGCTGCTAGGATTTTAGGGGGCACCTCTGAGGTACCCTCTGGGTGCATGTATTGATAAATCCATCACTTTTTCAAAAAGTGTTGTGAACCATGGTTGACATGCCAATGAAGATCCACTAACATGTTGAGGGAAGATATTTTTTTTATCTTCCAGACCAGAAAGTGTAAGAGTAGGAGTGGGAGTGGGGGAAAGCATAAGCAAGTATCCTTGCCAACTCATCCATAGAGCATTGCCCTTGGATTGAGGGTGTGCGTACCTGGAGGCGAAGTTTAAGCATTTTTTGTTTTGATGTTTCGAATAGGTCTGTTTGAGGTGTTCCCTGCTTTTGGAAGTCCTGTTGAAAAACTTGTGGGTGGAGTTGTGTGTTTGTTGCTGCGTCCTGCTTAATAGGTCTGCAAATTGATTGTCTGTCCCTGGGAGGTATTGCACCATTATGCAAATATAGTGGTGAATTGCCCATTTCCATATTGTTTGTGCAGGATGGGACAGTTGATGATATTGTGTCCCCTTGTTTAAGGTGGTACATGGAAGTCATGTCTGTATGTATCAAAACAGTCTTGTGTTGCAATTGTGAAAGGAACGCTTTAATTGCCAAGAATACTGTTTGCAGTTCCTGGTAATTTCTGTGAAGAGACCGTTGGGAATTGTCCCATATCATCTGAACTGTGAGGTTGAGTAGATGAGCTCCCTAACCTGTGTTTGAGGCATCTCTTGTGACAGTGATCTGAGGCAGAGGTTCTGCAAAGGGCCACCCAGGCTGAGTTTGGAAATGCTAGTCCTAATTGTGTGTTAAGGGTAGCTCCTAGAAAGGGTATCTGGAGAGGTTGCAGATGAGATCTGATGTAGTTTATGGTGAATACCAGAGAGTGTAGGAGACGATTTGTAGTTTAAGTGTGGCTTTGACACTGTGTAAATGAATTGGCTTTGATGAGCCTATTGTCCAAATAAGGGAAAATATTAATTTGTTTTCTTCTGAAATGTGCTGCAACTAATGTGAGACATTTTGTGAATACTCTGGGAGTGGTTGTGACTCCCAGTGGTAATACTTTGAACAGGCAATGTTTTCCTGCAACTACAAATCTTGGATATTTGCGGTGTGCAGAATGAATGGGAATCTGAAAGTAAGTGTCCTTTAGGTCTAACACTGTCATGAAGTCGCATTGTTGTAATAGGGGAATAAAATCCTGAAGAGTGAGCATATGAAAGGGTTCTGATAGGATATAGTGGTTTAAGGGTGTGAGATCTAATACTGGTCTGAGACCCCCATCTTTTTTGAGTATTAGAAAAATACAGGGAGTAAACTCCTGTTCCTTGGTACTGTAATGGTACTGTTTTTATAGCCCCTTTCAGAAGAAGTGAATGTACTTCCTCTTTGAGAAGAATGAGATGATCTTGTGACAGTTTGTGAATTCGAGGGGGTAGATTTGGTGGAGTGGAAATGAACTCCAGACAGTAACCATATTGGTTAATTTGAAGTACCCATTGAAATGTGGTCATTTGAGACCATTGGGGGTAAAAAGGTTGTTACCTTCCCCCTACTGGATTGGTGTGGGTTGGTATGTTTTGTTGTAAGTCATTGTTTAGTGGGTGGTGAGGAACCTCTAGATGTAAATGCTTACCCTCTTCCTTTGTTATTTTTGCCTCTACACGATCCACTAAAGTAACCTCTGGTGTATTGAGAGAGGGGCTTTGTTTGATTGGAAGACTGTTCTTGAAATGATGATCGAAAGCTCCTTGAAAATCCAGCGTGATGAAAAGCACCAATGTGTGTGCTTGCTTGCAGAGCTCCCATAGCTTTGGCACCTTAATTTTCTTTGTTTAATTTTTCAAGGGTGCTCTATATCAATGTCATGTTTAAAACTGCCTGTTGTACCACCAGTTTTAACCCTTAACATATGAGCCAGGCATGGCACCTAATGACACTGGGGTTAACACACTGTGCTGCTGTATCAGCAGCATCAAGAGCACATTTAATAGAGTTGCTAGAAATTGTATGTCCCTCATTTACAATTTCTACTCCCTTTTTACAATGTTCTTCTGCTAGGTATTGTAAAAGTTCTTCCATGGCATCCCAGTGAACTCTATCACACCAGGATAGCCGGTGCTTGTGCATTCGCAATTCGCCAGTGATTGTAAAATAGTATGAGTTTGACAATTGACTCAAAGTAACTCTCTTTTTGGCAGGTTGAATAATTCTGATACATGTACGCACAGTTGTTTTTTCAATGTGTCCATTCTTGAGGCTTAAACAGTGATATTTTTTGCGGCTTGAAGGCTACAGGTTCCAGACTTGGCTTAATTGCCCAAAACCTCTCCAGCATGGGACTGTCGGTGATAATTGCCTTCGCTTTTGGATGGGAGATGACGCTGCTGATCCTGGCAATGGCACCGGTTCTAGGAGTTGCTGGAATGCTTGAAACTAGTGCTTTAACTGGTTTCGCCAACAGAGATAAAAAGCAGCTTCAAAGTGCAGGCAAGGTACGATTTGTGTCCATCATATAAATAATGCTTGAATTGCTCTGTGTGTGTGTGTTCATTATGTAACAAAATATTCAAGAGACGAGTTTGTGTTTTTATTCACCATGGTAAAGGTAATTTTCAATGTTGACTTTGGTCATTAATGGGGACATATATATTTGGGGTCTGATATAGAAACTTACTGTACAGTAGTAACATCTTTTAAAAAGTGAATGTCATTGTATCTTTAACCGGCATTTGCCCCATTTTTAGCAATATCACTAATGCCAGCATTTCTCTGAGGATTGTGGTCTGAACCAAATAACTACAGTTGCACTAGTAAAACGTTTGTTTTCATGAGGTAGCTCCCAGACATTATTGTACTCTGAAGTTAAACATGATTTGAACCGCGTCAAATGGCCAGGGCCAACATTCGGCCCAACATTTCTGATTTCATTTTAAGCATATTTTTCCTCACTATGGGCTTTATTTACAGCTTGGCAGACAGGATACTCAGTCACACACGTAGGAGGTATCTCGTCCACCAAATTACAAGTGCATAGGCATTAGCTTTTGTAATAAGCAGACATGATATCCGCCACTTTTTGACGGAGTATCTCCTCCGTCAAACTCTAAACAAGCCCCTCTTATATCAAATTCCAACATTCTTTGGCCATTTGTCCTGTTCGCCGAGGCAGATTGGTAGGACTCTTCTTTGTCACACATATTACTGCAAAGAATGAAACTGTCTCCCATTTTTTAATTGACAGCAGCGACCAAACTTGCACAGAAAGTATTTGAAAACCTGGCTCCTTTGCACAATAGTAAAGAATTAGTAACATTCATTCAGCTGCAGCTTGCTGTCTAGTACCAGGATACCTTATGACGTTACTGCTGCGCTATATAAGTGACATTTGTTTATCCAGTCATTCATTCAAACTCTCTGCCGCAATATTGCATTGGCTGTCTTGAACATTCATCTTAGGAAGCCAAATATGTACATATCAGCCTTGTCTCACATTTATCTGAACAATCAATAATTTGTGGCTCGAAAGGGGAAACTTGAACTTACAGCAATGCCACTATTGTAATTAATCAATGTCAGTTGATCATGACAAAGATTTGATTATTTGACAGGTCTAGCAGGCCATCAGTGACGTAACGTCGATTGATGTAAGTTTGAGTGCATCTAAATACAACATAGAAGCACAAGAAGCTAATTTACAAGGCACAGTCCAATTCCTAATTCACTGAATCAGGGGTGATGTGATTTTTTGGACGCACATAGCATTTTGTCACATGGAGAAGTTTATTTAAGGGCAATCACAGGCATAGTTGCGTGCTTACCCATACATCCCAGCATGTCAGTAATAGCCACCAATTGGAGTGAGTCACAATTTGCGATATGCCTCATGAATATTAATTAGTTAGGCTGGATTCCATCTACTTCAATTAAGAATTTTGGAGCGCGACTTATTGTTACATAAGTTGGTTTTCAAAATTCCACACTAGTTGCAAAAATGATGTTTGCATTAGTGGGTTATTAGTATATTTGCCCCACTATTCCATATGTGAGGGAAATTCTTACTAAACGCGATTTCATAAATAAAGAGTGGAGCTGTCCTCCATAATTAAATCTTTTGCACGCACAGGCTTAATTTAGATTAACAAAAGTATCTTCAAATCGGAGTCACTATTATTTCCAGCCCTGAAATATTTGTGTTATATTGTATACTATTTTCATTACGCATATAGGGGGTTATTACAACTTTGGAGGAGGTGTTAATCCGTACCAAAAGTGACGGTAAAGTGACGGATATACCACCAGCCGTATTACGAGTCCATTATATCCTATGGAACTCGTAATACGGCTGGTGGTATATCCGTCACTTTACCGTCACTTTTAGGACGGATTAACACCTCCTCCAAAGTTGTAATAACCCCCATAGTGTTTAAACTAGGATTTTGTGGTAGATAACGTAATCATTGCTCATGCCCTTCACTTTTGAGAAAAGAAATGAGCTGCCTAATTTTAATAAAGCCCGTCTGTGGCAGAGGTCTGACTGATGAGCAAATGCAGTGACCCTTTCAGTCAGAAAATTTAAGTTTCAGCAGCCACCTTAACTCTAGCCCCGTTAAAATCCCGAGTGCTGAAAGCAGCTATAATCTTCAAGGGAAACTCTGGAGGAAAATGTAGAACTGGATGTGGAATTGAGCATGTTACTCCCAATTTCCCTAGAACGACCCCATTTCATAGTGGAACCTCAGAGTTCCACTTGAAATTTCGGGTAACTCCAAACCCCTGAGAGGTGCTTGTTTCTTCACTATCAGTAGCGCCTGGGTGCAAAGTTACTAAGTGAAGCAGGGGGCATTGGCAAACCATGCTTTTCATTTTTTAATGGCATTTTTGTTTGCAATATCTAAATTACTTAATCATAATACTATCTATCATTTAGTGATTTGAATATATCTGCCAGACAAGAGGCCGTTTGTGGCCACACTAGCCTTCTCTGTGCTCCCAGGACCTGACAAAAACATCATCATCCCTAACATTAGAAATGCCCCCGCCCGCCTGGAATTCAGAAATAATCTTAACACTCATGTCTTCAGACAACATTGCATTGTTGCACCTAAGGATCTACTACAATCATTTTTTTGCCTCCTTGTAAACAACTAAGGCTCATATCTCTTGCACTATAACTAGGTTTACATCATAAAAGTTCCCAGACATACGTAAGTTTGTTTAGTTTGGGTCAATAATAGTTTGTAAATTTACGTCCTCTGATGCAGTGAAGTGACGCACCTTATTTCCAGCACCTTATGTAGTCTAGCCATGTGCACTACTCATACCTGGTGCTCATTATGAGGTAGCCGGGAACAACATGGGGAAATACCGAAGCCAAAATTAATGATTTTAGCACGATTTTAGTACTAGTGTCTGGCCATCACAAGTTGCAAGCCTTCGCAGTGGGAACAACCTGTGGGACTTATAATTACTAAGTCCAACATTGTTTTTTCCAGATTCTTGGACCTTTTTCTCAGACCTTTTCCACCTGTTCTGTGCAAGTGGAAAATGTTTACAGAAAGTTCTGTGGTTTTACCTGGCGCATTTCGACACAATATGAATCCGGTCAGAGGTTTCCTGCACCTGGTAATCATGAATGCAGGTATAGAGGGCCTCTGTGGGATGTCACTCTGTAAGCTTTGTAGTGAGGGACATGGATGAATATATAGCACTAAAAAGAAGAACATATTGGCACCTGTGTTACATCCCCAACTCTGAAAAAGATACGTTTCTTTCATAATTTCTCTTGCTGAATGGCAGTGTCCTTAAATTAAATGCGAATATCATTGCATGCAGTTTTAGAAAGGGATACAATAGCATGATATTAGGATACCTTATTGTCAATACAAATGTATAGACTATATACAAACCCATGGCTAATCAGTATCGTTAGTGCAATCAATATGTACGGTGCCCATTACTGTTTCATATTCATTGAAGAGGTTTTCTCTGTTCATGTTAACATTGCCTCATCTAAAAGGCACACATTATCCGTGGTGTTCTCCTGCTAGATTTGTCAAATGCTCTATCCTTGACTTAGTTGGGAAAAGATTGTCTTTCTACAAATGTTTGTTGTCTTCCATATTTCATGTCAAGTATAGATTGCATCCGAAGCAGTGGAGAACATACGCACAGTGGTATCTCTGACCAGTGAAAGAACATTTGAAGAAATGTATGAACAGCATTTACAGAAACCCTTCAGGTGAGACTTACATGCATACTTACCCCGGTTTTCTGTCATTGCAAATGCATGTTCTTTTATTATTGTCGGCTTTTACTTTTTCCAGCATTCTGTTAGTTCTACTGAAATGATATTGAACATCCATGACCAAACTCTTTTTTGCAGACTATGAATTACAAATTATTATTAAGAAATCAAGCTTACATTGATTGATTGATTGATTGGGGATTTCCTAATTACAGTTACTTACAAGGCGTTCATGACCCTAGGACCCCGAGAGTAGTGAGGAAGCAGAGGGAAGTTAGTTTCTTTAAACTACTGGATGGATCCTAGCTAAATCACATTACTGTAGAAAGTCCTAATGAAATGCAATCAATAATTCTGATGACTTGTTGATCAGGAAGAAAGGGGAGAATTTTCTTAAGAAAGCATAGCTGATATAAGCAGGGTAAGTCAGTTGATCTGGTGGATCCTTGACAATAGGAGTCTGATGTGCTTTACAATTGCAGTGGGAATAGGAAGTGATGGAGTTCAGGGTAGTCAGAGGGTCTTGTTTCAGTTAACAATGGTATTGTCTGACTTAAGACCTAAGGCAACATCACAAAACAGAATGAAGGTCTGGGTTCAATCCATATTTGTTTTGCTCGCCACGTCTCCCCAGTTTGGACCCAGCCATCTGCAAATCAGTCTTGACCCTGTTCCCCACGGGACCAGTCCACCCGAACTTCCAGGCCAGGTCCTCCCTGCACAGGAAACAAGCATCCTAGGTCCGGTTCCAGGGTATCACCCTTCATCAGCCAGGCTAGCTTGAATCCAGGGACTCAGCGAGCAAGAGACCCACATCTGGGCATACCCTAGCCACTTAGGGCGCACAAGGCAACATCTTAATACAAAATCAACAAAAATGGATTAAACCCAGATCTGTGACTGGGGGTGAATGTTTGATTGGTTCCACATTCTGTCCATTATTTGTGTTAGTTTGCTTTTGTCACCCTAAGTGCGCCAGGTATGCCCAGACGTGGGTCCTGTGCTCACTATGCCACTGGATTGAAGCTAGCCTGGCTGATTAGAAATCTTTAATATATATATTCATATAGATGTCTAGGAACAACATCAAAAGAAGAGTTCTAACGTATCAAGGCATACTAACAAACATATCCGATAAAGTATGAATTTAAAAAAAACAAGGAAAGCAATAAGTACCATAGATATCAAAAAGAAGGGAAGATATAAAGGAAAACAATGGAAATAAGGTGATAGAGGAAAGGAGGAGCAAAGGAGAAAGGAAAAGTATAAAGATATTAACAAAGGTTGACACAACTTATGTTTGTAGGTGTTAATGTAAGCATCAACATGCCACAATGAATTTCTACAGTAAGCAAAAATATAAATAGCAATTACAAAAACATTACATTTGAAATATAAAAAACTATATATAGATAAGTTAAAGAGGTGTGTAAACTTCTTCTGCTTCACTTGCAGCAAAGGTAAACGTGTTTAGTCTTTGACAAATGTAATGAGCCAGAACCCTATAGCTCCTCTTCTATATGATAACTGTAGAGAAAGAGACATGGGAGTGTCCAATCTATGATTGTAACAAATGCCATTACCACTACTTTTTAGTACAGATTTCTTAAAGTGTTTCTAGTAATCTCTTGAAAAGAAGTGACCAGCAACAAAATCCTTAAGTCTACCTTTCCCCTGCAATTCCTGGGACCAAAATGGCAAGTGTACTCTAGTTTTCATTATGTAGTTAATTCATCCAGCCCTTGAGACCATAATTTCATAAGCAAGGTAAAGCCACTTAAAATGTTGACGGTATCAGTTGTAAAAAGTGAACATGATCAGCAGTTATCAGTAATAAGAGCATTATTCTAATCTAACAGTTTTGCATTAAAAAAGTCTACTATTGATATAAAAGGTATTTGTGCTGTACTTGCGATTCTCAATGTAGAGTGAATTTTTAACCAGGCCCTTTCGGCTGTTGAAACAGGCCATGTAGCGTTATTCTCCTGATCCCAATTCTCACCTGTTAGGGACAAACCCTCATAAAACATCATTTTTTATACAATGTGATGAAATTGCAAATATTTTTGATAATTTATGTACAGTTCATGCTGATACGTCAGATACTATATTATTGTATTTTCAATATGTTTTGATATGTTGAGCAAGTCGTGTTTTGATATGTTGAGCAAATGAATGATTAGCTTAGTTGTAAACATCTTTTAGCTTTAAAAAGGACAAGAAAGTATCATATTGAATCAATTGATAAGTCATACCGTGCCCTTTCTAGTGTCATCAGCATATAACACTGTTGTTAATTCTTATCTTTGAATTGTGCCATTAAGGAAATTATAAACCATCCTCCCCTTTTACAGAGACCTCAAACTAGGATTGGAAAGAGAGTGGAACAAGTGTAATTGATAGTCTGTAATGCAGAGGACTTTGGTTTGTTGGACAACTAGGTCATTTGTTTTTTAGAGTCGTAAAAATCTTTCAACAACGTTGATTATCAATAGGGCCATTATTGTACCAGATCCATGGCTGACGATGCAAAGAGGCTAAATGATATCAGGAAATTTAACTCCACCCTGTTTGAAGTTTTTCAGTTTAGACAATGAAATTCTGCCTTTTTATACTTTCACAGGAATTTTACAGAATGTTGTCTATTGATTTGAAAACGATCTGGGGTATGTTGATTGGAAATCATAGGCGAAAATTATTTTAATAATATCCAATCTCCCCCACAGTGAAAGACAAAGAGGAGTCCATTTAGTAGTTAAAGTTCCCAATTTAGATTTAATGGGCCTTATTACGAGTTTGGTGTTTGTACTGCCAACAGGCTGGTGGAGAAGACTGCCAAATTATGACATTGGCAGTATGCAGCCCGTCTGGCTGCCACGGACAACGGTAGCCACCTGCAGGCAGGTGGAGACCATGTTTTCATCAGACAGATTAGGAGGTTGCACACTGCCAAGGTTTCCGCCATGGTTGCAACACTACGGAAACCCAGGCGGAAACGAACTGCATGAAGAGAGACACTCCCCTTAAGGAAACCAGACTCGTCCGAAGCCGCCATGGACCCAGAACTCCACCCCATCCCAATGCCCCTACTCTCCCAGAGACTCTGGAATTATAGCCGAAGATGACAACTGCAACCGTAAGTACACACACTTATCTGAAACTGTTGTAACTTGCCAAAGTTCGTACGCTCACACAACATACCATCAGGGGCACGGGCGACACACGCACGTAACCTGACACTGACATGCACACTCACAGATACCCACATACACACCCACACGGCAACAGAGTACACACCCACACGTCAAAAACACACACCGACTCCCGGAAACACAGCACCGGCCCAATCACACACAATAGCACATAACACCACAACACGTCACAACAGCATTACAGCCGCAACACCATCAATGCATTGGTAAACACCCACAATAGACACTACCCAGAGACAAATCACACATACAACACAATGTACCACCAACAGAGAACGAGCACACACAGTCACACAACCATACAATGCAGCAATCAACATAGACAGCAAACACACAGCACAACGTATCTGACATACCGTCTGACATACCATGCACGGCACACGTACACAGTCAAAGCACACAAAGCCACACAACACTGCAACAAACACATGTCAACACAAACTATGACAGCAATACAATACTATAACAACATGTCCCCAACATACACATACCCATCACACAACACACACCCATCACTGGGGAACAAAAGCACTGCACACAACCGCACATGCTGCCCAGACAAAACAGGTGCACAAGCACCACTTACACACAAATACTTACGCACAAACAATGTCAGCCATTCCCAATCTGCCAAAGAAAAGAAATGCAGGACAAAATATGTACCGTCAAAACCAACAACTGGTTGGTCTAAAGATGTAATAATAATGATAAAAGTAATGAAATGTCCAAGGCCATAGGCCGGTCTAATTTGAAAATGTGCAATATGCACACAATGCCCATCTGTGCGCCCCGAACTTGTCTCCTGACAGACATGTAAACTCCACAGGTTGGGTCATGAAGGGGGCAGGCAGGCACCTCAGGAATGATCAGGGGGTGGCAGTGTGGATTTAGGCCTAAGCTTTGGAGGGGGTCCTTTGGGATTGGGCTTGGGAGGGAGATTTAGGTCTAGGCCTAAGGGAGGGTTGGGATCTCTTGAAAGGGGTAGACCTCTTGGTGAGGTAAGGTGCAAGGGTTCTTGTAATGGGGGTAGGGGAGGCTTTGGAGGTGAAGGAAGGAGCCTGGGGAGAGAAACTGAGCGTTTAGGGGTCTCATGGGGGGAAGAGGAGTAGAGAAAAAGTCAAAACATGAAAGGAACACTTTTTTGACACACAGGGATGATCATCAGAAAGGGGTTTCGGTGTGGATGGTGAGGGAGTGGTTATCTGACATGTATGTGTGGACGTCGTGGGTGCGTGTTTGTGGGAGGTATGCTTGTGAGTGGTGGGTGTCTGTTGGGTGGGTGACTGAGGGGGATGGAGGTGCTTGGGGATGCTGTGGTGTGGAGGTGACTGTTGGGGTGGTGACTGCATGTATGGTAGATGTGCTGCATGTCAGTGGTCATGGTGTGTGGGTCTCGTGACTGGGGTGCATGTCTGAGGGTCTGCTTTTGTGTTGACTGGGTAGGATAGGTTAGTGGCTGGATTTGTGAATGTTGGTGTGTTGTCTGCTGGTGTTTCAGGTGTAGTGTCAGTGGTGGTGGAGGTGTCAGGGCAAGTTGTGACTGTTGCATCTCTATGTTGCTGAGCTACCCTTGGATGTCGAGGTGGATGCATGCATGTCTGTCGGTGTGCTTTGGCTGGGACGAGGAAGTGGGGCTTGGGTTTTGGAAGAGGAAGGTGAGGGGGGACGGTAGACAAAGGGTGACTGGCTGCCGTCAATGTGGAGGCCAGAGCCTGAAAGGATCTCTGTAGGCCAACCAGTGCATTGTGAATAGCCCTGCCGGAAGGCATTACCCTGTTGGATTTGAGTTGCCAGTCCCTGGATGGCATTCACAATGGTCGACTGACCCACAGGGATTGACCTCAGGAGGTCAATAGCCTTCTCACTGAGGGCAGCTGGACTGGTAGGGGCAGAGGGGCCTGTGGCAAAGGAGATGCCCACCCTCTTGGGTGAGTGGGCACGGCCAACTAGGTGGGGAGGGAGAGGGAGGGCGATGGTATTAAGAGAGGTGGCGGACTTAGATGGTGCTGGGATGGTCCCAGATGGGTCTGCCACTGCCAGAGGGTGTCCACTGGAGGAGAATTCCGAAGATGAAGAACAGGATCCTGTCTCCCTCATGGCACTCTCCTCGCCCGCCGAGCCAATGGGTCCTTAGGTGTCAGCCTGTATAATGACTTCGGGCCCCGTGTCCTGCAGCTTCCCCACTCGGTTGTGACCTGTCTCCTTCGCCTCCCGATGCTGATGCTGAGAAACAGAGCGGTAGCATCATCACATTCTTTACATACACCTACATTGCACCATACACAACAGAAACATCACAGCTGTGTGTCAAACACACCCAGGTAGTAACCATTTTGAGCCTACATAATGTCACAACAACATACTTTCCACAACACTATATGACAAGAATGTCACACACAACATAAGCCAGCTATGTTACCACTACATCACCAACCTATCAGTATAGCTATAACACAATTTATACCTGCACAAGATGATTTGTCAACATTAAAAGTGTGTCCCAATACATCAATGGGAATTAGTTTTGATTTTGATATCACATTAATACATCCTCCAAATCTACACCTGGTCAGTCCATTACCAGATGTCATTTCCTATGAAAGTTACCTCATCACGTTCCAAGTACAACACAGCATGTTGCTTTGCAATCACATTCATAACGTGTAACTGTGTCTATAACATTCACAAAGCAGGCCTCGACAAAATCATAAAAATTTTACTAGACCTGCAGGCCAAGTAGCTTGAATAATCTACTCAATTTGTCTGTAATGTATTTGACCAGGAACTGGGTCTCAAATTGTGTGATCCTAGGCAAATATAGTATTTTACAATCACATTTTCCTTTATTCTCACATATGAGCTCACCTTGAATTATGTGAGTTCAGCATTTCTGCTGTAAAAAAAATCCTCTTTTGTTTGATTAAGTACACTAAATGTTTGCTCCGTGTATAATAAATCTAGCACACATATAGGGTACACATATCCATGCATGACCTGCCTCTTAGTCTACTGATAGCTTTGCCTTCAGGACAGGAGTGTTTCTCAGTTTATGTTTAAACACTCCTTTTTAATAAGTATATTACTAAAACATGATGTGGTAGCACACTGTAAATTTACAGACAGTAAATTTCCATGAAATGTCCAAAAACCTTCCCACTAACTTGCAGCTTTACTGATAAAACTATACAGTGTATTAACAATAATCTGTGAAAACTGGGTTTCAGAAAACATATTTATCATTTGCACTTCAAAGAGTAAGGTGTTCTGACTTTTTTTCATCCTACTAAAATAATTTTTTTATCTCACAGAAGTACACAAAAATAGTCTTTCACAGCTACTGAAATATATTTTTAAATGTTTGGAAAGTTGACTTAGTTATATAAATGTTGTGTGTTAGGAAAAACCTGAAACCAAAAAGCCTTTCATTTCACACAGGTCAGGCAGTTCACCTTACAAAATCCTGAACTCTGCAACCACAAGGAAAAGTATTTGCACTGCAAGAAGACAAACTGACTTTTGACCTCTGTCTCTGAACAGAGAGCAGATGTGAGGAGAATAAGATTTAAATGAATCTTAATTGCTCATTTAGGTTCTGACTGAACAGAACACCTATTCTTTGTCCTCTTGCCAGAAGGGGTGAGTAGGTTCTAAAAATAGCCTGACTTCATAAAATATGACTAGTGAGAGGTTGAGTAAATGTTTCTAGCCCTGCAAAGGCAAAAAGCACAGATGCACGTCCTCCATTTGGCATATCCAAAGTTGGAGTACAATAGATTTCAAATCCATATCAACCAGACATGTATCAATAGTGTTTTTGCAAAGGTTAATACATACTTGGTGGACCTACTCATCTTAGTCATTCTCGAATAGTAAACAAAGTCATGTACAGCAATAGGGGCCTACTCAACACACGGGATCTAGCCACAGACAACCCCAGGGACTATACCAACTCCTTCAATACAATGGACACCTGTCATGTGCATGAAGGCCACATACAGTGCTACTAATACTGATAATTATCAACCTCACATTAACAATATCAAAATCCCCAAGTCACTATCAGCACTTCAGACATGAGTAACGTTAAATCTTTGGAGTAAAGTAAACCGATATAAACAACCTCTTAAGTGACCATGATTGAGACATACACCTAGAGCCCAGGAAATTGATAACATATACCATTCTACCAACATGTGAATCTCAACTACAAAACCGGCGACACAATGAAGTCAGTGCAAATTGAGCTTGGCCATACTAACATCCATCTAAACAGATTAAGAATAGCTAAAGTAAGTATGCCAAACTTGGATCAGAAATCTCGAAAATGGCAGGAATTACCAATGTACACATGATGTTGACAATAAACAGTATATATTATAGTGTACCATTTAGATGTCCTGCCCTATGTAGCATGCCTACAATACATTGTCTAAGAGAATAGCAGGCTAGCCTCTTACCTTCACATTACCATGTACATGGGACAAATAGTCTGAACTCACATTTCAATGATAAGTCTCGCTAGGAATGTAGAAATACCACCATGCTTTCATCATGTAGGATGTCCACCCTGATTATACATACAATTCTCGAATGTACAGTCCACATTTAACAATGGGGATACCTCCTCGCACCTCTGAGTAAGTGTAGCAAATATACCATGTGAAATTTCAGGTTGAGATCACACCCTCACATGAACTTTACATCTAGTTCATAAGTCATGAATAATTGGCCTGTTTCTCACCTTTCAGACCCTATGTTTCACATAGAGCTTTATCCAGTGGAATAGGAATGGACAGAGACCAAAGACCTGAACAAAGTACTAACAGGATATCTGGATTATGGATCAGTAGGTGGGAAGGGTGACCCAGCAGGATACATATAGAGCAGTATAGTGGTACACATATGACGCTGTCACATGTGCATCACCACATGCTTCAAAACAATATGGTTCACATAGGTGAGTTTTATGTCCCTATACACAATAGAATCTCCACACCTGTATGTCAGTGTTATAGCCTGTACACCTAGGTGTACCTAGAGGACCCTTTGCCTTCAGCACTTACCACATTGTCACAGCTTAAATACTCACACATTATTCACTGAACTGGCAGAGGGACGTACATGTGTGTAGTCAGTCATTAACCCCTTGTGGCTGCTGTGCTGCCTTCAAACGCACATCCAACTCAGGGTAGGCCACCGCCAAAGAGTGAGCCATTTGGGGGCTCAAGGTCCAATGGGCACCTCTCCCTCGTTAGGAGGACATCCCCAGCTGGGCTGCTGCGGTCTTCCCGGCCCAGCATCTCAGATCCTCCCACTGTTTCCTACAGTGGGTGCTCCGCTGGCTGTGGACCCCCAGGGTCTGCACTTGCTTGGCGATGGAACACCAGAGTCATTTCTTTTGATGGGCGTTCACCTGCATGGATGACACAGACAAAAGGAGAAAGTTATGTCCACATGCACCATCCCAACATAAGTGGCCAGAACACTTCAGTCCCTGTAAGTAGGCAAACATACCCTTCCCCTCAGTCCAAACTCATTCACAATTTACCACCTGCAGCCAGCCCATGTGTGAAGTGGAGTCACCCATCGAACATGCCATGAGCAGTACCTGGTATTGACTAGACACATACGACCAGGCCACATGATTATCCATAACATGGGATCTCTCTATGAATATTTCTCACACCATTATTGTTGAATATGCTGCAATCCATGTTGTGTATAAAGGAAGTTAGATTACACACTAGCTACAATTCACCACTACTGTATGTCTGCATTTGCAATGTATACATTTCCGTACACCCAGATATGATTGGCCAACCCCTCACTACCTCACATTTCATGTACACCATCATACACTCCAACTTTCACACATTGCTATATTATTGAACTCACCTACTCCTCAGGTGCACCATATAGCTGTTCATGCAGGAATAGGACCTCATCCACAAGCTTGTCCAGCTCTTCTGGAGTGAAGACTGGGGCCCTATCAACTGCAGGACGTGGCATGAATGCTCCACAGGCAGTACACAGCAGCTCAAGTAGTGGAAGTCTTGATGGCAGCAGTGTCAGGAGTCACGTAAGCAATACTGCAGAAGATGGGTTCACGTCCACCACGTACATGACCGTCACCGCTGGCTGTTCCTCACTGGCAAGTCACAGACAGTGTCAGTGGCAAATGGAATTTGCAGGCAGACATGAGAAGCTGACCTGGATAAAACCAGGTACTGATTGGCATGAATACGTGGAGTGTCATTTATATGGCCAGACTGTCAGGACACTGGGATGGAAGTGTGTTATCCTGTCAAAAGACCTGCTTGGTACTGGAGGTGGTCAAATGGTGCCATGTGTGTGTCCATCTGTGTCTGACACACGTGCGAATGTTGAACCTTAGCCTCTACCATCATAATAGTTTATGTTGTAAGTGACCTTCCTTGCACAGAGGTGTCAGTGTGTTACTACTTTGCAGACCAATGTGCATTTCTCTGAGGACTGACATATATGAGTGGAAAACCTATAGGTGCCTGACCATGGTAACTGAAAGGTTCCAGGACTGAGGAGATTAGTACTGACCTCTGTATCATGGGGTATGAGTATTAGGAAGCTAAGGTATCGGTATGTGATTTGGTTGCAAATCTACAAATAAATGTGTGGGGATGTACAATACAGCTGTTTTGGCGTATTTTACAATCCCAATGTAATGGGTCTTCCGGTGATACTGTACATGTGTGATGTTCATTACAAAGATTGTACAATACAGAGCGACATATTGGTACAAGAATTGCCATACATGACAGTTGTACATGGTTGATACATGGCACACAGGACCTGTGTTTAAGTAGAATTTATTGGGGAGTACAATACAGTATGTGTTAAATGAAACATAAATTACAGAAAATAAACAGTGAATGGTTCCGTCATGGTGGATGAAATTATCAGGATAGCTGCTACACCATTTGGGGACACAGGTCCAGGGTCTTTGCACCATAGGAAAATGGAGTTACGTTTCAGAACAGTCAACAGATGTATCTGTGGCACACAAGGAGAAAAACCAGGAGAGGTTCACTTCCTGGCAGTGGGTTTGGTCTTGGCATCTGGTGCTCCTGGATGTCTCAATGGGCGTCCACATTTGCGGGGGAGTTCCTCTGCTACAGAGGGTAGGGTGTCTGAGGTATGTCTTTCCCCTGGCAGGGCCTCCATTCCACTAGCAACCGCAGAGGTTGAAGGGCCTGAAGACTCCTTACCAGTTAAAGAGACCTGATGTTGTAAGGCAGACCTACTTAGGATAGTGTTATGCCCCTCAGCACCCCAGCAATGGAAGCCAGGATTGCATTTTGTGCCTGCCATTGCTGACTGACTTCCTGGTGGTTGGCCCTCTGCAGCTGTTGGATTTTCCCCATCTTGGTGAGTACCTGGCCCTTCATACCTTGGGAATTTTGGTAGGTACCCAGGACTTGGGAGATGATTTCCTGGTCAAGATTTTCCTTTTGAGCCCCCATTCTCTGCCCCACACCATCTGTCTCACGCATCCTACCCCTACATGCCTGTCCCCTGGCACAGTGTGGCCACTCCCAGTGGTGGCAGGTCATTCATTGTCAGGGGCGACAAGAGGAGGCCGGGTACCTGTACTGGGGGGCACATAATGGATGACACAATCCTTGGGACACAGGTTTGGGGTTGAATGGTTGCCTGTGATATAGATGCAACAGGGCTGGGAGGAGTCAATGTGGGCAGGGTGAGGCTGATAGTCATTGATTAACCAGGTGTTCTTGATGGGCCAGCTTTGTCACCAGTGCCCAAACATCCAGGGGTGTTGTCCTCACTGGGGTCTTCATCCAGAGGGGTTGTGGCAGGCTCTGGTATCCTCTCCGTGGTGACAGTGAAAACGTTACTTGTGGGAGAAGTGGAACACACACGTGCTGAAAGTGATCCAATAAGTTATGTTTAAGTTTTTCATTAGTGAGGTTGTGTGAGATGCACACATTGCCTTAACATGATCCCCAGAAATGACAATAACAGTGTCTACCAATTCTTTCTTCGTACAACATGAGACTCTGGTATTTCAATACCATACACCATACTCAAAGATGTTAAGCTTTGTTGGTAGTTATTTGACTGCTGATACCCTCTTATGTTGTGTGACTATTGACATGGGTGATAATCTTTTTGTGCCTAGGGAAATGTGTGACGTGATCCATGGCACAACAAGCTGAACAATGCACAATAGTGTCAGAGTAGGGACAATGTATGGTGGTAGGCAACTGACATTAACCTCTATCTGGTTGTACTGCATGTGCATCCACTTGGGCAACTAGATTCCCCCCACCCCCAGCTGAGTAAATTTCTATTTTAAGAACCTTTTTTTAAGGGCAGTTTGATTGGGGATTCAGCTGTAGCTGTGTTTTGCTTGTGATGGTAGTGGGAGTGGGCCAGTGCATTCCTGTCATTGCCATGAACTGTTTCACAGTGGAACATTCATGATGGGTTACATTGGCTATTTTCAAATGCATGACATCTCACATTTGGTGCACTGTTCTGGATTTCTTCATGGTGGAATATTGCCTTCTGGTAATTGTAGTGCTATCTGTTCCCAGGATCTAACATCCCATTCGCAAGGGCAGTGGAACCAGATGAGTTTAGTGGACATTTTGCATGCCAGAGAGAGGTATTTGTACACTTGGCACAGAGGGGTGGTGGGTAGTTTGGTAGCTGAAGTGGGGTAAGGTGGTAAGGACCCTGCAAGACAAAACATTCTGGTGACAAGTATGTTGTGGGGACTTACCAGACTCCACTCCCCCATGTATTCCAGTCAGGCCCTCAGGTTGCAGTATATCTAAGACCTTCTCCTCCCAAGATGTGAATGTAGGGGGAGGATGTGGGGGTCCAGCGCCAGTCTTGAGGACCGCCAGCTGGTATCTAGATTCCATTGAACATACCTTCCCCCTGACGTCGTTCCACCTCTTTCTGATGTCCTCCCTTGTATGTATATAGCTGCCTACTGCATTGACCATGTGGACTATTCTTTGCGACAACTCCATTTTCCTGGCTATTGATGTTTGCTGGACCTGTGCTCCGAACAGGTGTGGCTCTACCATGACTATTTCATCCACCATGACCCTCAGCTCTTCATCTGTGGCATGTGGGTGTTTTTGTGGGGGCATGGTAGTGGTGGTACAGAGGGTGAGGTAGTGTTAAAAAAAAAAAAGAAAGTTTGAAAAAACGTTAGTGGTGAGTTGTAGGTGATGTGAGTGGGTGCTGATTGTTGTGTATTGTGAATGATTGGAAATTGTGTGTTGTGTACATTGCGCAGTTGTGGGAGGTATGAGTGGTGAAATGTGTATGTGTGCCAAAAGTATTTATTGAAAAATCTGTGATAGTTATTCCTTCTCTGTGACTGTTGAGTCGTGTTCTGTTTGCAAAGGTTTGTGGGTTGTGTAGGGGGTGTGTTATATAGTGGAGCGTGTAGATCTGTCGAGTGTGTGGCTATGTCTCAGGTGTGGGATATTCAAACTATCCAGTGTGGGATATCCAAACTATCCAATGCGGTGTGGTGTTCTGACTGACATTAGTTCAAACCGACACAGTTCACACAACCAATGGTTTTCCGCCATGGAAGAACCGCTATCGTGATTTGTGGATCGTAATCTGATGGGATGATTTTTGCCGGGATGGCAGTGCTTGTGGTGGGACCGACTCTTTTCCGTCCTTCAGTTTCCTGGCGGTTTTAGGATTTTGGCTGTTTTTTTGGCAGACTTCACAGTATGACACTTAATACGGCGATCAGATTACTGCCAACATGGTGGTCTTTTGGCAGCTGCCCCTGCATTGGTCATGCCAAAAGACCGCAAAACTCGAAATGATCCTCTTAATATATTCCAACTTAACTTAAAACTAATGGTATCAGTAATGTTTCCTAGCAAACAGAATCCCAAGATACGTAATCTTCGTATTATTTCATACCAGATCATAACCTTCAGACATATTCTTTAACTAGAATTTGTTTATGGGGACAATATTTGATACATCTTCATTTTATAGCCACACAGCTAGAAAAATATATATCTCTTTGAAGAAAGTAGGCAAAGCATAAGCAGAGGCTGAAAGGTGTAAAAGAATATAATCTGCAAATGCTGTTATCTTTAGTAAGGCGTTACCTACCAGGAAAATGTTAGTTTCTTCATTTTGCTTTATACATAATAAAAGGGGTTCTAAGGCCAAAACAAAGAACAATGGGGATAAGGGAGGTTTCCTCATACCCCTATCAAAAGAAAGGAAAGGAGGAAATATAGTTCACAAGTACAGAGGTTGTAGGAGAACTATGAATTACAAAGAAATTATGTAAAAATATAGGGTCAAACATAAACCACCCCATAGCTGCATCAAAAACAGCAGCTGCCACTGGCTGCAATGAAGAGGAGTCACTATTAACTGCTTTCAGTGGTACCCTAACATTTTCTGTTAACACTCGTTCTTTGCAAAAAACAAATTCCTCATTGCCAATTAAGTTGAAATAACAGGTTTTAATCTAAGGGTCAAAATGTTTGAAATAATCTTGCAATCTAAAATATAAGAAATGGGTGTAGAATTTTTGGGCCAGGAACGATCCTTACCTTTCTGTGGGATTAGCAAATCATTGTCTATAATAAAGTACCCTTCTTAGAATCTGTAAAAACAACATCATTATGCAATTGAAGACATCTTGGAGTTCATAATTAAGTGACATCATATTCTTGCAGTAATTCATCTGAGGATGGAGATTTACCTACCTTAAGACCAGACAATAGCCCCTATATTTTCCTCAACAGACATGTTGTTTTACAGGTCAGAAAAACCACAATTCAAAGTAGAAATCTTTGGTATGATATAAACAAAACAACAAAAATCTTGCTGTGAAGGAGAATTCTCTGAACAATATAAATGTAAATAGACATTCTAAAAAGCAGGTACGATTTCAGGAGCAGAATGAAACTGTTTTAGTTTAATGTCTTGAATAGGATTTAATTTTTAAGAAATTTGATACTAATTTCCCCATCATCTTCAAACCACCATAAATTTCTACTGTGCTCTAAACAAAATTCCATTGGCACCTTCCAATGATTCTCCACTAAACTGTAATTGTGTTTCCATTAAAATATTTAGGGTGTTTTGTGAATTAGATGCGTGTTGAGCATGTTCTAGATTTGTAACCCTTGCTAACATGGAATTCGCCTTTCTCTCATTGATTTTCTTTATAGAGGAAACAATATGCATGATAAAGTCCATCAAAAGAGGTTTAAAGGTATCCTAAGTGATCCAAAAAGAAGTATCCAAAATAGTATAATTTAGAATGAATGAAATTGATCATTGCAAAGCAGTACATGGTTAAATCTTATCCAGTTGTTCCGATGGTAGGATACCTGAAAATAAAAATCTGATATGACTGAAGTGTATTCAGATATGACAATTGTTTCCAATTTAGAATGGGCCAGTCCATTGATTACAGCAATATTAGCAAATATATAGTCAATTCTCATAGTAGTCTAGTAGTAGTTATATTCTACATCATCTGAATTGCATGTTCCCCACATGTTAGAAAGAACCCTTTGTGAAATAACTCTAGAAAACCATTGCTGCATTTTATTTGGGAATGTATCTATATATTGACTTCCTATCTATGGAGGGATCAGTCATTTCATTACAACCACCCCCTAACTCAGATAATCATTAAAGCATTCATGAGCAATACTCTTAATATTTTACCTAAAGACGACGTGAACATAATTTGGACCATAATATTACTAATGTTAATAGGAATCCTAGCTACTAAAATGTGATAAAATCCAACTTCCCTTCAAATCTTTCTTTTGGTTAAGAATTTCAATAGATAGGACTTGTGAAAAAGAATCATAGCCACTTTTCCATGGACAAACCTTAGGATAGAAAAACATGGCCTACTAACTGTCATCTTAACTTTAAGTCTTCAACAGAGGAAATATGAGTTGCTTGAAGTTAAACTGTTTCAACTTTCAGCCTAGCCTGAGAAGGAACTCATTATCTCTTTTTGGTCAAACCTAAACCTTTAACATTCTAAGAAACTATCCTCTGCAGGAGAAACAAGTAAAAATAATACCTACAATGATATAAAAAATAGCAAGAAATAGAACATCAGTAGTGGACAAAGATAAAAAGAAAAGAGCAGGTAGTAGGCATACTAAAATAATGCTGAGGAAATGTGAGTTGACAGCAGTCAAATGGCATCAGCTGTGACTGAAAAAAATACAAATATGAAAGGCAAACAACAGGGAAATGGGGTGATTGAAGCCACTGGAAGACAATCTAGTTACATCCAGATGTCACATCCAGACAAGAGCTGGCAAGCTTAATAATAGACAAGACTTGAGAAAATCCAAAGAGTAGAACACATCTGAATTAAGAAACAGTAATAAGTTAAAGTTGGGTGCCAGGCAAGATCACTTCATGTAATTAACCCACTACAAATTGACTACAGCTGACACCAATATAACTGTAATAGAGATGAAAGCAAAATAGACAAATTCTTCCGTCCATGCTTCCCTCCTGATATCTTCTGATGTACTTTTTTAGAATAGCTGTGTCTGAACACCTGTTTTGTTGTTGTGTGTAACTGTAAAGAAACAAGGATATATTAAGTCATAACACACATTAATTTGCTTCAGAATAGGCCCCAGGCCTGAGAACTGTTTTCATCTATCAGCTGTTTTATTTGAAACGTCTTGGGCAATAAAGATTCAGTGGCCATACCAAGATATTTGCCTTGTTTCATTTGAGCCTGAAACAGCTTTCATTAGTTCTGCATATTCTAGAAAAACGACTATCACTCATTTTGGCTTAGCATTCCCGGTAGAAACATAAAGTTTATTGCCCATTTTCTGAGACTTTTGGGTATTAAAGAGCTGATCCCTAAAATGTAACTACTCAGAGAAAAACCTTTTAAAAAATGATACTACATTATCCTTTTTTTAACCCTCTGAAACACCATAAATTAGCAAGTTATATCTCCTATTTCTATTTTCCAAATCTTTTACAGGATGTTTAAGGTGTTTAATTTCTAGCTCTAGTTCCAAGACTCGTATCCTCTGTATGTTTTATGTATTGCTCAACTGTCTGGCTGTCTCTTGTGGAGAACCTCCTGTCTAAACAACTGGGGGAGAATCGTGCAAGTTCATGCATGGAGACGGAGCAGCAATAGCAGAGTTCCTTTTATTTGCTGCCCAGGGTAGTGTATGTTATCAGTGCAGGCAGACGTCCTTCACTAAAATACATTTATGCTGGACACTGGAAGATGTTTGTGGTTTGTTTTGGAAATTACTATCTTAATCCTCTGCATGTCAACCTTTACAAATTGTTGTTTGTGTTGTCATTGACCCAGGAAGGACTTGCTGTTGTCAGAGTTAGGGTTATGTGTGGACCATTTTAACTTTTCTATATTAGACAATTTATGGCAGACCACACATCCATCCTAGGAACCAGAAAATTCTCACCCACCTCGTCTGGGTCCTCTCTATCACACCCACATATCCTGTGCTGACAACATTGTGCTATTTAGCCAAACTAAGGTGGCTAAACTGCTGAATGCGCTCACCAGTTATACAAGGTCCAATTACTTGGAGTTCAATTTGAACAAGACAAAAACATTGCTATTTGGCACTCGATCTAGGCGCACCTCAAAATTATATTTAAAAGACACCCACCTGAAATCGCACTACAAATATTTGGATATATACTTTGATACCCAAGAGTCTTTCATGCAGCAGAAGCAAAGCATTGGAAAGAAGTCCTTAGCTACGCCACCTTAGCAAGGAAACTAGATGGGCCTTCACGTCGCCCTCTTCTAGCAGTCATTGCCTCAAAACTACTGCCTACTCTCACCTGTGCCAGTATGGCCATGCATGTCCTGGATGCCCCAACTATAGACAAAATCCAGATCAACACATTCAGGCAAGTCTATAACCTACCTTGATATACATGTCCAGCCCATCTTAGTCTAGAATTTGGTTTAATGAGGCAAGATCTGGCCAGATGAGCTACATTGCTATTACTCATGTGCTCAGCATGAGCGAACTCGGGGTGCAGTAGGTGCAATCTCCTTCTTTCCAGACAAAATGTTGGTAATGAACTAGGCTGCCTTCCTGCCAAAATTGATACCAATCTTTCACATCGGACAGTTGATTACTCTACCAGTTTTCTTTTGTCCTCGGAGGCACAGGAGAGGCTTCATCAGATTTGTGCTAGAAAAACCCTCGGATTTTATATTGACTGGACAATTGACCACTGCTTGGACATCCAGCTTTGTTGGTTTCTCTGGGACTGGGAAAGGACAGGGCAGTGTGGCAGAGGACACTATCGAGGTGGATAGGCGGTGGATAGGCCTTTATATAAATATGTGTTATGCTTTAGCCAGAAAAGAGCAACTTGAAAGCTTGAAAAATTCTATCAGTGCCAAAGCTACAACAACTGCAGTGGCAGGGAAAGGACCTGTCCAGGATATCTGGCAGGCTGTACAGTGACATAAGGGCATACGTTCACAAAGCATCACTGCTTTGAAAGCCAGGTCCACTGAGCACTTCCATTTAAAAATGTTTTTCAAGTTTAAAAGTACCACCTGCATCTGTTAAAAAGAAAAAATCACTTTACCAAAAATGATTCATCCATGCAGACAGACGAAACAGGAAATTAGGAGGAGGAGATAAACAGTCTTCTGATTCCAGGGCCCAGACACCAGTCTCCACTGCTCCCCTCCCCAAACTGCAACATGTTGTAAAACTGGATGTCACAGGTGCTCATCTCATGTACCAGGAGGACCAATCAAACAACCTCAAGCACAGCCCACTGTAAAATCCAAAGTACTGCTTCAGAGACTGAGAAGGTACAATAAGACCAAGGGCTTGTGTAGCACAGGATTGGATGTACTATACCAATAATTACAAACAATGCAGACATTGAGTAGAAAGGTCAACAGTTTTGGATCCTACATTCAACATCACTTCCAACCCGTGTCCACCACTATGGACTCCATGATCATGCCTGTAACTGAATGTGTGGTGTGCTTTATGGAGATATCACAGAAAGAAGACATCAGTGCCACTTTCATAGAATGTAGATTCTTTGGTGCTTACCCACCTGGTACAATTCACATAGCAGAACACACATTGAACTTGGCCTCACACCATTTGAAATTATGAAGCCTACTGATATTGTTCCATTGGCATGGACATATCATTCCTTGGTCCATTTAGCCGTCGTTCTTTCAAGTCTGTTTAGAACTAATAGGAGCCATAGCACCGATCCTTTCCACTCTGGGGTAAGTTTAAGGTTACCTTACATGATTTGTCTAAGTGTTTGTGTATATATATTCTACCACCTTATATCAGGAATTCATTCATTCACATGTTGAGATGGGTAGTGTCCATTCATGTTACCACTGAACCTCGAAGGCTGCATTCTGATCTGCCTTTCAGCACATAGTTTGGAAAGTTTCTAGGCTGCTTCCTTCTAGACCTCATTAGCACTGTTCATACAAAAATGAATATCTTTCTATTTACAAATCTAAACAAAAGAATACAAGAGTGCATTTGTAAGGCCGAATATCACCATCTTGGCGTGTTAATTTTGAAAGCCTAAAATGCTCTATAGAACTATTTTCAGTTGTGAAATCCTTTTTGAATCCCCTGCACTGTGAAACAACCTTCATGATTATAAAATCCAAGGGATCTGCAGTGATATATCTGTAGCCCATGTGACATTTGAGCCTTACCAGTGTGCGATCCTCCCAAGGATCCAAGGAGAATGGATGCAGGTTCTCATGAACAACATGACTGTCATGGTATTGCAACAAACAGGGCAAAGTGGGGTTGTGGTCAGTTGTCAGGAGGCTGGGTGCATCTGCAAGTGGCTGAACACTGAGATCATCTCCCAGATTGGCAGGATCTTTAAACACCAGAGCAGACAAACACTGCTGACGTTGTCTTGCTGTTCACAAATGGCAGCTACACACAGAGGTGGCACAGGGCATCTTCCAAAATGGAGAAAAGCCCTGGATAGATCTGTTTACCATGACAGAAAATGTGCATTGTCAAACCTTTTGCACACTAGCATTCGCAAGGCGACCCTCCCTCAGCGACACCTTCCACCAGCATTGGGGATCAGGACTCCTGTACACCTTTCCACTCCTCCCTATCCTGCCCAGAGTACGCAAGAAAATAAAGGGAAACAAGGCACTAGTCATCCACACTAGGTGAGGAGAGTGTGGTACCTGGAACTTCTGGTCATGACCATATGTCCTCCAATTAATCTATTCATTCGAGAGACCTCCTGTCACAATGGCAGGGCCAAGTCTCTCACCATAATCCTACACAATGTACCCCATGCGTGGAGATTGGGCGGCGGCAGTAGATTGTTTTAGATCTTCCTCCCAAAGTGGTTGGTGGTATCCTGGTCCATCAATCAAATCAATCTATGCAGGACCTTGTAAGAAGTTGGTTGTTTGGTGCTCTCCTCAAGATATACAACCCCTGAAAGAGCATTTACCAGATGTTCAACTGTTGTCTTAGCAAGGTCTTAGCTATACACTGTGTTAGCTACTACCATATCTTCACACAACATAGATCATCTTTCAGTCATAGTTCCTATTATAATTTCTCACTTCTGTGTCCTAGCATTAAATGGACACATATTCTTTCCTCAGCATTTAATTCAAAATTACTTGATGCTGCTGAGCAGCATATTTCCAAATTGATGCAGGTATTGAATTTCCAAACTTAGTTAGAAAGCAATGAAGGTCTGCACTGTACAGATGAAAATGTATCCCATATGTAGGTGCCAAAAGGATAGGAAGAAATTGTGTTGAGTCTGTCCAGAACTATAGAAGGCTGTTGGCTGCTGGATTTGTACCGGGCCACTGTTTCAGATTCTAGGTGCATAGCCTAAGAATTCTTATTGTCTAGTCTTATCTTTCTTACAATTTCTCTTTTCCATTCTGGAGATGCTGCTGCTGGGTGTTTCCATGTTCCATCTATGTTCTTGAGCTTGGTAATGAGATACTTCTTAATACTTTTATTTTTATCCTTGTAGGTGATACATGGTGCTCGGAATGTGATGTGTACTTGAACGTTAACTAGTTTAGTTGCATGTTGGGAGTTTTGGAGTAAGTCTGTCAAATTTATGAAGGCCTTCGATGAGGTCAGATGCTGTAGGAATGAGCAGGTCGGTCTCTCAAGTGCCAGGTGAGACTCTCAGACACCAGGTGGGTGTCTCAGATACCAGTCAGCCTGGGTTTGTTTCCATGAAGATGATGCTAGACCAATATGTTACAGCTGTTAAGTCAGTTTCTGCAAGAGCAGTGCAGGGTCAGTTTGGTGCCAGACCATCTTTGTTTTATGTTCATGTTCAATTTGGGTGTTGATTCTGCAGTTTAAGTTGATGTGAAAATGCAGGGACTTTACAGAATCAGCACATCATGGTGGAAAACAGTCTAGATTCTTATTCTACTGTTTGCTGTTATTAGCAATGAGTATAAAAGCATCAGTCTTGTTGAGATTAGTTTTAAGGAGGTGTTAAAAATTGGGTCTTTGGTTGGCAGTCAGGTTATCCCCTATCCAAGCAAGGACCCTCACTCTAGTCAGGGTAAGTCACACACAATCCAAATTATCCTGTGCCCACCCTCTGATAGCCTGGAACTGAGCAGTCAGGCTGAACTTAGAAGGCAATGTGTAAAGTATTTGTGCAATAAATCATACAATAACACCATAAAGCACCACAAAAATACACCACACACAGTCTTTAGAAAAATATATAATATTTATCTGATAAGATGCAGGTCAAAATGATAAAAATGCAATAAGTAGATGTTGAGATATCACTGTAAAAGTGATATAAAGTGTCTTAAGTCTTTCAAACCAAATAAATGTCTCTTAAAAACAATAAAGGTCTCTTGCAAGCACAAAGTACCTGGTTCGCGTTTAAAAATGTCCGCAAGAGACCGCAGAGGAGGCGATGCGTGGAAAACGGGGAGGTGTGCATCGGTTTCGCCCCTTCGCACACTGACTTGCACAGTTATTTTCCACGCAGGGGAAGACTTTGCATCGATTTCCGACGCCTGGTCTTGGTTCCTCTTCGGGTTGCGGGGTTTTTTGGCACCCCGGAGACAGTGCGTGGAATCCTAGGCTTACAGAGCGAAGTCACAAGCGCTGCGTCGATCTAGTGGGGGTTGCGGGGAAGTTTCTCGCATGCGGCAAGCGCTGCGTCGTTTCCTCTCTGGAAGTCAGGCTGTGTCATCCCGGGTCGGCTGTGCGTCGATCCGGTGGGCCATGCGTCGAAGTTCCGGTCACAACGCAGGTCATTCTTCTCCTTGTGAAATTGGGCTCCGTTGTACCAGTTCGGCGTGCAGTGAATTTCTTACCGAGGGGCAGGCTGTGCGTCGTTGTTAGCGGGCTGTGCATCAAATTTTCACCATTTGCAGGAGTGAAGTCTTTTTGGTCCCGAGACTTCAGGGAACAGGAGGCAAGCTTTATCCAAGCCCTTGGAGAGCACTTCTCAGCACAGCCAGAGAGCAGCAAGGCAGCAGTCTTTCTCAGAAAAGCAGTCCTAGTAAGTCCTTTGGACAGCCAGGCTGTTCCTCTTGGCAGGTCTGGTTCAGGGATTCTTCACCAGCAGGTTTCTTGTCCAGAAGTGTCTGTGAGGTAGAGTGTCTACCCCAAGAAGTGTCTAAAGTCTGTGGGTTTGGGTGCTGTTCTTATACCCATTTTGGCCTTTGAAGTAGCCTTACTTCAAAGAAAAGTCTCACTTGTTTGTGAAATCCTGCCTTGCCCAGGCAAGGCCTCAGACACCTACCAGGGGGTTGGAGACTGCATTGTGTGAGTGCAGGCACAGCCCTTTCAGGTGTGAGTGACCACTCCACCCCTCCCTCCTATCACAGATGGCTCATCAGAAAATGCAGGCTACACCCCAGCCCCCTTTGTGTCACTGTCTGGAGAGAGGTGCAAACAGCCCAACTGTCAAACTAACCCAGGCAGGGAATCCACAAACAGGCAGAATCACAAAAATGGTTCAAGCAAGAAAATGCCCACTTTCTAAAAGTGACATTTTCAAACACACAATCTTAAAACCAACTTCACTGAAAGATGTATTTTCAAATTAAGGTCAGAGGTCCCAAACTCCACATGTCTATCTGCTGCCAAAGGGAAGCTACACTTTAATCATGTTTAAAGGCAGCCCCCAGGTTAACCTATGAGAGAGATAGGCCTTGCAACAGTGAAAAATGAATTTGGCAGTATTTCACCTTGAGAACATATACAACACATTAGTGTATGTCCTCCCTTGACCATACGCAAGAAGAGTTAGGCCTGGCAAATGGGTACACTTGCCAAGTCCAATTTACAGTCTAAAACTGCACACACAGACACTGCAGTGGCAGGTCTGAGACATGATTACTAATTATGTAGGTGGCATAACCAGTGCTGCAGGCCCACTAGTAGCATTTGATTTACAGGCCCTGGACACTTCTAGGGCACTTTACTGGGGAGTTACTAGTAAATCAAATATGCCAATCATGGATAAACCAATCAACAGTACAATTTACACAGAGAGCATATGCACTTTATCACTGGTTAGTAGTGGTAAAGTGTTCAGAGTTCAAAAGCCAACAAAACAGGTCAGGAAAAATAGGAGGAAGGAGGCAAAAAGTTTGGGGATGACCCCGAAAAAAGGGCCAGGTCCAACAGGAGGATTTGTAAATATATTATAGGATGTTGTGTTGGCAGTCATTAGTTATCAATGTCAGGGCAGGTGGGATTCACAGGTGTAGTTTGTGCTGTCTGTATATTGATGAATATTAATCTTCTTGTTAATGAGCAGGGCTCCATGTAGATGTTGACGAATAATGGTGATATAATGGAGCTTTTGTGAACACCTCAGAGGATTGAAATGGATTTGAATGTAAGGCAACCCACCTAGACCTAGTTTGTTCTGTTTTTCAAGTAAGAGAAGAACCACTGCAAAACAACGTTGTCAGAGTGAAATGAGAGATTGTTGACTAGAGCAAGATGAGCAATAGCTTTGAAGGCTACAGACTCATCAAGGAAGACATAATTGACCAGTTAGATTGTGATTGTACTGCACTGTAGTCTGAACCAGGGGCCAGTTTTGCAGGAGGGCGACGGCATTAATTTTTTAGCTGGACTTGGCAGGTATACCCTTTTTTTGTGATCTTCCCTGGATATCATACATGTGTAGTCAGAGATACTTAGAGAGATCATCTGTATTCAAGTTGAGTTTCTTCAAGAGAGGCAGGACCTGGACATCTAGGAAGATGCTTTGACTTAATATTGATCTTCTTCACAATTGAAGATGGGATGTATTATATGTTTAAAAAGTGTCTTTCAGAAATTGATACTATAAGTTGTGAAGAAGGATGTCCTAGTGAACCGCTTGGGTGTGCTTCAGATTTGCATTTATGTGGTGCTATCAAATGACATTATGTTGAAGATGTGTTGTTGTATTTTGTAGATCAGGTCCTTGAAGAAGTGATTGCTTGCTTTTCACTTCTCTTTAGAGTGGGTGATAGGTGGGGTAGGCATGTTTTGCACTGCACTTTACTTCCTCTGATGAGAACTTTGCCTCTTTGAGGCTTGATTGATGATGGACAAATTCTTTCATAATATCAGCATTCCTCAAAGATCTGCTTATGTAGTTTCAGCTCTCAAGCAGAGTACTTTTTTATGATTGTAATATAGGTCTGCCATTTGCTCACACATCTCAGAATTGTTATGACCCATTGAATCTATACTTGACAGTTATGGTAAGGTATCCAAAAGAGTTTACAACTTCTTAACTATGTACTATTGATTATATTTTTTCAGTGCCTCAATATGTTACTGCACTTAAGTGAGATAAAACTTTACCATGTTGTCAAGTTCACTAAGGGCTCCTCATGTGACATAAAACAACGTTAAAACTGTCATATTTTACATATGGGTTGGTACAAAAAAACATTCATAGAAACAGAACAAATATATTACAGTCACAGCACAACATTGACACACAATTAAACTCTCAGTTTTTCAGTTTAATACCCAAGAACCTCTGCATTTTGAGTCTTAACGTTTTTCTATAAAATAACCTAGCAGTTCTAATTGGTAGAATCCACGGCCACAGCAGATATCCACAAACTAAATGAAAATGTAGACATCTAAGATGTTTACCCAACAACACAAGCAGTCAAACATATGCAAAGTGGTTGCATACATTTCTCATTCCCAGCACAAGAAACTGACTGAAAATGAGGGGTCAAACGATACTACACAACATCGGTGACACACTTGCACTTCAAACACAGATGCACTTTTGCACCTCAAACACTGTTCCATGATGAAATAATTAAGGGAAAGAGGCTGCGGGAGTTCACTGTAAGTTGTTTGAAGTCTCACACTCTCTTCTTCATTCTTCAGAATTTTAAAGCAAGTTACCTATCTGTTTCTGAAATGAACAACTTGGTGTTGAAGTGCTAACAGCCATGCTCATAGCCATTTATGAAAGATGACTTCTCCATGATGACCATACAAAGACATTTCTTAGCTTAAAAGTTAAATCACCTCACCCACTGCCTGCCCAAAGAGTCTCCAACTGGCAGTGAAACATGGTTCACAACCACAGAACAGTCCAACACTGTAGGACACACTGTTAGCGCATCTGACCTTAATAAGTAAACTTACAAGGGGGCGCGAATAGGTCGATGAACCTTTTGACTCGCAATTAAGATGTTCTTACCATAGCTCCAGTACATAATCAATACAGAATAATCAATAATCATTAGCAATCAATAATCAATGGAGTCAGTAATTGTCATGCACCATGACCTTTTGGTCATGGATAACCACACCTTTCAGTAAAAGTTAGAATATTTATTTCCCTAAATTAACAATGCTAAGGTCATATAGATTAATCTCAAAATCAGATGAAACACATACAGAAAAATTACTGGCTGCCCAAAGCGGTGGATTAAACGTAATCTAATCTGAGCTTGAACAACAACACATTCTAAGGTTATGGTGCAAATCAATAACAAAGTCAGCTGCGTCAATTTAATTATGTACATGAGGTTGAGCGGAGAAATTCACCAAACATTAGTCCCTGTTATCATAATTTCATTGGTGAGAATCCTTAACTAACATCAAATTAGCATCAGCCTGTTGGGCTTCATGCAAAACAATTAGGTAACACAAATTTGGAAAAACATGTAACTATGGCTCTATCAAAACAGCACAGTTGGTACCTAGACAGAAAAAGCAAATATGCATAATAACCACAATTTAGGTGATACCTATCCTCAGTATGGATCAGTAAAGCAGAATCAGTCTTCATCCTCAGGACATCAGTCGATCAGCAAGGCATCAGGATTCAGCATCAAAGTTCTGGAAAGGCAAAGTCTTTAAGCATTAAAGTTAAGCACGTCTCTTGTCAAGACGCACAAGGAATATTGACCTTTCGGCCAACAAGAAAATGGGCAATGGTTGGAATGAATGCATGGGCAGAATGTCCGTCTTCTCTCTGTGTACTCTTGTCAAAACTGTTAAAACTACCCCCCCAAAATCCCCATTGTCAGTTAATAATATGCTCACACTTTGTCTAATAAAACTAAAATCCCAAATTTATGAATTCTAATATTACTCTGTTCACATATCGTTGATTGGTTTGTCTTTCAATATCCTCATCATCCGCCTTGTCAGGTAACAATATTGTTGCAGCTTGTACTCTAGTCAGTATCTTCATTGTTCTTGTCCTGGGAAAGTCAGTCTCACACACATTACACATAAAATGTTGCATTAGCAGGAAGATCATCTCCTAGCAGTCGGTTCTCATGAGAAGCAACTCTCTGCTACAAGCACATAATGTAAAATAGAAAATCACTGTTTAACTCTCTAGGACAGACTTTTATTAAACGTTAAGAAATACAGCTTTTACATGAGGCCTGGCAAGTAGGCCAAGACACTCGCTAAATTAGGACCCACAATTAATAAAGCTAAAGCTTAACTCATAACCCTTAATATGATATATTACTGCATTAGTCTATCATATATTCAACATTTCAAAATATTAAATCATTGATTAGTACATTTCGTTAACATTGGTGGCCATTGTTCGTGATCACATTTTCAAATGCGTGCATTATTTCTCTACATTATTATATTTTCTACATACATTTATTATTCAAAATACATAAACATTCATTAATAATTTTTATTAAAACAACTGCGCTAGCAACACCAATGCTCAGATTTTAGCCAATTTACTCCTTCACGCCTTCATACTGCACACGATCTATATCACACAAGTTATTCTACAGTAAAGATAGTATTTGTTCATCGTTTATTTTTTCTCCTTTCCACATAATTTCCATAATCCCTTAACCCCTGAGCTTTAAGTTTTTGGCCATAGTTAGTCTTCTGAGCGGAAAGGTCTGTAGTTGAGATGTAGTACCCCACTTGTCATGTGGAGTAGCGTGAGTCTATAAATGTTGTGTATGAATATTTTCATTACCTCATGTGATATTATTGAGAGGAAATTATGTGCACTCATACTCACAAGTGTTTGCACTGAAATTAATTTTTTGGCAAAGCTAAGCAGTATTTTATGTTTTATGTGTTTCAGAAATGCTCACAAGAAAGCTCACACATATGGTGGTTGTTTTGCATTCAGTCAGTCATTCCTGTACTTCACGTACGCTGCGGGATATCGATTTGGGGCTTATCTAATCACATCTGGAAGAATGAGCACAGAGGACGTTTTCCTGTAAGTCTTAATATACCCGAATTACATGTGTTCATGCAATAAAAGTGTTCCATAGTACAATATATATACCGCGTTTTTCTTAATTCTCTTTTCCCTACATTTCTGGGATATCCACCCTTCCAGATTTTTGCCAAACACTATTTATGTTGCCTAATCTAGACATGCGCACTTTTTGGACTTCAATTGATAAGTTTCTCGAAGGTTCTACAGCAGAACAGCCCACATGCCACCCTGTAATTGTATTTACTGGCAGCAATTAAGTAATGCCTTTATTCGACAGTTGTGTCTGCACAGCTAGACATTCACATCTCGTCTCCAGGCCCAGAATGACATGGTGTGTTCTGCCCACAAATTGTCCACGGACTGAATCAATATAAATGCGTTCTAACACTACATGATCTCTACCAAAATGATTTCTTAAGAAAATGCTTTTGATGATAATAGAAGAGAAAATTGAGACTCGGTAATTCTTAGCTGCAAGAAGTGCTGCTTACTTTCGCAATACGGAAAAATAGACTCCTAGGCCACACACATTTAATGTAGTGTAGTATGCAATCTGCATGCCAGTGTTAGCGTGTAAAGAAACTTTTATAAAGTGCATAATACAAACAGAATTCCTCTGGTAAACATAAATCATCGTTAACTACTAACCAGCTCACCTTAACTTATTTTCTTCCCTTATAAAAATAATCCTTTGTCTGAAGTTTACAGGGATCCAGAGCTTATCAGATTCGGTGGGTTTCTTTTTATTAATGTGTGACTTAGATAGATTTGAGTCAATAAAAAATAAGAACAGCTTCCTTCTGCTGTGTAAGAGCTTCTACACATCTGTGCAAACGAAAAGCTACATTTTGGTTGCTAAAGGACGTTCCCTCCTTTAATTGATTGTTGTGAAAACAATTAGAGTCCATTTAAAACATATTGGTTCTTTTCAGAAATATTGTTAAATTCTAAAAAGCCCTAACATTAAAATAGTTTACAAACCATAGACAAATAAATAGAATTTGAACAAGTATTCTGATGGATATCTCTATTCGTGGATCCCTCACCTTGGAATGTCCTCGAGACTGGGTCTGGAGAATTTTGTAGCAGTGCTCCTGCGTGCCTCTAATTGGTGTTGTGTGGCTCCATAGGGCTTCAGAAGTGACATAGCAGAGCCGCAAATAAAGGTCACCTCTGCACAATCACCTTAGTTCATTTCTTTGTGTTCCTTCCAACGCAGATCCAGAGCTCTGTTTCCAACAGTGGCAGTCTTTTTGACAATTCCAAAGCCTTTTTGTTCAAACTGCTATGGAATAATGTCCCCAAAGAAAACATCAGGACTGAAATCATTCCACCACTTCAGGATGCAGCTGTCGGTCACCGGCCCTAACTGTGACTGTTAAGCCTGGGCTCTGGACATGACCTTAAGTCATGTGACAAGTATATCCTACTGCACTCCGAGTCATTAGAGGCTGGAAGGCATAGTTGAATGTCGCTGACCAGAAAAAGGTTATGGCCTTCGCACAGATCTTGCTCCAAGGCTTGGGCTCGTCACAGTCCCAGGCACGGGGATACTCCCATGGCAGCTCAGCTTTCCGCTAGAAATTAAGTCCAAGTCCAATTGCAAACATCCTGCCACTCTGACTCCAAAGAGAATGCACGAGGGCATCAAAATGTTGTTCACCTGCCATAGATCCAATTCCTCAGGTGGTCCCAATGCACTGTTAATTTCCCATGCCGCTCTCGACCTGGCAGCAGATCGAGGCTTGCAAGCGGCCATGCTGCATATTTGCAGTGTGTTTCCAGCTTCCTCTGGTGCTCCTTTAGGAATCACAGGGGCCCCCTGTCAAGTTACCACCAGCATGTCCCTACTGCTCTCATATATCCCCTTGGAGCCCCTTAACAGACCCATACCGACTTCAGTGCAGGCTTCAACTATGGCCCCACAGTCCTCATTGTCCCTGCCACCCAAACTCTGGTTCTGAGGTCGCCTACCCTGGAGGATGATCCTGTTCTGATGCCTATGTCAGATACTTTTTCAGTGTAGGCTTGTGCTCAGCCAATGTTGGTTCAATCTTGACTAATGTCACTCAGAGATTACAAAGGTGCAATCCATTGTCATGCACCCTGAATCTTACCCTGTGCCTATGCCGCTTCACAGTTATCAACAGAGGCTCCATTATCTTTTTGACTTTGATTCTGATCCTGTGCCAGAGCAGGGTGCACCCCAGGAGATTGGTGGTGATTTCATTTGATTTTTGGTTTTGCAGAACATGCAAATACTTGTCCTGGCACCATAATCTGTAATGCAACAAAAGAGTACCTACTGTGAAAAAAGGCGAGTTTTAAAAAGTTTATGAAATTTGAGAAGTATTCATTCTTAAGTATTAAAACAGTAGCACAAGGGAGGCTATTCTAGGCCTGTACAGTTAAAACTGTGAAAGAGCATCCACCTAGTCGCAATCTGAGAAACCTTGAAATGAAAAACAAACAAGAGGCTGAGGAGCAAAGCAAACTGGTTGGCAAATATTTGCAAAACATCTGAGATGTATTGAGAGTGAGAAACCAAATACATATCCTTGTGGCAAAAAACAGAGCACTTTGAAGACACAGATATTACGGATCAGAACCCAATGAAGACTTTCAAGGCGAATGAGATTTCCAGCATGTTTAGGGATGTCAAGTACATGTCTTGCTTCTGCGTTTTGAATGTGCTATAATTTGTGAAACACATAAGAAGGAAGACCTGCAAACAAAGCATTATAATAATCCAGTTTATCTACGATAAGGGACTGGATCAGCAGATGCCTGTAGGCCCTAGGGATAAACATAAGACTTTACGTAGAACCTTCATCATGAAGAAACAAGTCGAGGTTAGTTTACAAATATCAATCTCAAAAGAAAGTATAATATCAAAGATGACACCAACTTTACAGGCTTTGGAGGTAGAAGGAGGGCAGATGCCCAAAGACTGGAGCCACCAAAGCGCACACCAATAAGAAGGTTCACCAAACACCAGAACCTTGGTTTTGTATGAATTGAGTCTTAAAGAATTATTATTCATCTAGTCATCAAAAACTAAAAGATATCTTTTAAAGTGATCCTGCTGGGAGTTGAGACCACATTCCAGGCACAGAATAATCTGGCTATCTGAACGAGACTTGTAGCTGCAGAATACTTACCTGTGAATTCTTCCCAGGTGCTAGATGGGATCCAGAAGAATTTTTGTGAGCAGTACCCCTCCATGCCAGTAGGTGGCATCGATTGGCTCTGTATCCGTCATCTGCTCCAGAAATGACATCACGGTTCCTATGTAGGCACCACCCAGGCATGCTGATGTCTGTTCTTTTCTTTCTGTGCCAGACAGCGCTGATCCAATAGAAGAGCTCCTCCCAGTTGTTTTTAACTAGCCTTTTTCGACTTTTTGTCCAAATGTTTTTAGGTATTACCTCCTGTGGTGTAGAGATTTCATCATGTATGATGGGTTTTAAGCCTTGCAGAGCCTGTCACCAGCTGATGTCGGTCGAGAGAGCCACACCTAGTCTGCTTGTAGTACTTGAAGCGTGTCATGACCACAACCCGAAGTCGTACTCCAAGTGCCAGACCATGCATCCAATTCCTTGAGGGAGCGGTCCCTAAAGCTGATTGTGGCCCAGCATGCAACTCCACGCAGGACGAGGTCCCGAACGAGAGGAAGGTCCCAGAACCGGTCGCGGAGTCCAAAGTCGTCATTGTCCATCAGGTAAGTCGAAGCACTAGAAGAAGAGCAAGAAGTTGAAGCAGTGATGGAGCATCGCCTTTCTAGGCCTTGTTGTTCTGAACCTGTGCCTGGGCCGACTCTGCGCCTCCCTGACTTTCCAAGAGCCGGAGCAACCCCTGCACAATTTAAAGAATATTATGAGGACATTAGCCTTATTTTTGGGCTGTCTGACTCTGTTGGTGCGCCTTCGGGCACCGCAGGGTCGAGAGAGCCCCATTGGTCTCCATGCCAGCGCCTTTGGCGCAGATGGGTCCCCAGGGATCCAGTCCTGGATCTGGACTAGCACTGTTTGTACCAACTCAACCATCCCAGTCCCGATTTCAATGCTCCCGGTGCCTCTATCCCTGTCCTCATCCCCAACTCCGACATGGAGCCAGATGGGCATCGCCAATGCCGACTGCGATGCTGGCAGGAGCTTTCCCTACTAGATCGGATCCTGAGACATATTCTGTTGGACTAGGCATAGGATAAGACTGGGAGGGGTCACTGGACCCTTTAGAATACCAGCCCTATGAAGAGGAAAAGGACTGGTGTGAGGATTTGGGTGAAACCAGTGTACTGGAAACATCTCCAGATAATGGTATGCTTTATTCCTCCCCACTGTGGCTGCGGAGGAGGGAGCCTCCTAAGCAGTGGTGGTGAGGAGGGTGGCTGAGGTCCTGGACTTTCAGCTATCCTCGGTGGCAGTCAAGACTAATCTCTTGAGAGAGGTGCTGCAACTGGTAGCTCCCACAGCTGAAACCCCTGCTCCCACTGAATGATGCCCTCACAGACACCCTTTTGGGTACCTGGTCCAAACCCAGCACAGGGGCTTCTGTGAATAGGACGATCGCCTGCCGCCATCGTCCTGCACCTGGGTACCCAACATTCTTCATGCAATGCCCCTCCTCTGATTGCTTAGTTGTCCTAGCCTGAACTTCGCATTTCGCGTTCCCTACCGCTTCCCTGGAGAGGGGATACAAGAGGCTGGACTCATTTGGGAAGAATATGTTTTCTTGTTCCCCTTCGTTTGGAGGAGGTTGTGTAGGAAAGTGCCACTTTTCACATGGTCACCTCCCACTTTTTGCCCTAGTACTGACTGCTTTTCAACTGAAGATGCTCTGGGTCCCTGCTAATCAGGTCACCAGTGCCAGTGCTCTTTCCTTAAAAGGCTCAACTGTAACCCAATTGGCAAGCACTTTAGCACTCTTGTAAGTCCCTGGTAAATGTTACCACTGGTTCTCAGTGCAAGGTTACTAAAAAGGGCCCCCAAGAGCTGCAGCATTTATTATGCCACCCTAAGGAACCCACACACAAATTGCATGCAGACTGCCATCGCAGAATGAATGAAACGGTGCAAGCCATTTTGAAAACATGACATGGCACACACCCTGTGTGCAATGCCCATAACCACTGCATGTAATATTTGTAAGTCACCCCTACAGCAGGCGTCAGAGCCCTAAGGCAGGGTTCATTATATTACATGTGAGGGAACATTTCAATGAGCAAATGTGACTCTGTGATGCTTGGTTCCATTCCTAGGCATTGCAGGTGTTCAGGCAGACATGTTGAGGACATGTACTGGGCATGGGTTATTATGAGTTACCCAGCATTATCATGACTGCACTTAAAATACTGGTACTAATGCCAGTATTGGATTTATTATGACATGCACCCAGAGGGCACCTTAGAGGTGCTCCCTGAAAACCTACGAGACTCTTAGTTTGTTGGCTGACCGGTATCAATCAGCCTGCCACCACAAATGAGTTTCTGACCTCTGTAGGTGAGAGCCCACGCTCTCAGAGGCCAGAAACAATGCCTGCTCCAGAGGAAGGGGTTAGCACCTCGCCCAGCAGGATGGCTAGCAATTTAGCATATGTTGGTTGGAGGCTTCAAAGCGTCTGCCTCCCTTTGATATACAACCCTGTCTTCTCTCAGACCTCAGGAATGCCACACCCTGCCATGAGGCCCATTTGGCACCAGAGCAGATGGGAAATGAGTTGGTCAGGAGGTGTGTTTCACTTCTAGGCTAGCCACACCCCTAAAATGGGCTTCCTGAAGTGAACACTCGAGGAAGGGTTCCATGATCTTGTTTTGAGTGGAACTAGGAATTCTGGGTCAGGAACAAGCCCACTTACCCAAGGAGTGGTAATTTACGGGTGTAGTCTCCCCAGGAGTATTTAGCCCATTAGCTACTACCCTACACTCCCCTAAGGGCTCCTAAATTCAGTATTTAGGGGTCCCCCTGACACCAGACTTCAGATATGGCTACTGGGAACCAAAGGCAGACCCAAGATGAGCAGTCACCGCAAAAACTGAGTATTTTGCCTATTCTTGGTGCCAAGCCCTGCTGTGATGCCTGAACCGTAACAGTTGCACCCACCTGACTCGTCCAAAGTTATACATCCTCCCAACGATGTCCAGCACTTCATCAACAAAGTGGATTCTCCCTTGGTGAGGAGGAGCCATCCCCCTGCATCTGTAGGCACTGACCGCATCTGACAGGGACACTATGTTCTTGCCCGTCAGGTCCACCAAGGGAACAGGACATCAGCAGGAGGTCTCTGAGACTCTAGGAGGTCAACCTCATCTCTCTGCCAAGCTTTGAGAAGCTAGACCCTCCAGGAGCCCCCTGCACCAAAACCCTGATTATCAGAGCACTTGCCCTAACCAAGGCTTGTTTGTGTCCATCCGGACAGCACTGCCATCAAGATTTACCTTCACATCGAGGAACTTCACAACAGATGGGCTCCAGGTCCAGAGTGGCTCTGCTGCTGTTTTTTTCTCTGAGAACTGTGGGAGGCTCCAAAGCTAAGTGACCAGCCAGCCTCTGCACTTGAGCCCTCCACCCCAGGTACACAACCTCTGCCTGTGATCCCTTGCCTTAGGAGCCCCTTCGAGCCACAGGACTTGTCCCTAGGACCCCCTTGCAGACCCTGGTATTTGGCAGGTCCCTTCAAACTTTCCCGCTGTGATGCTTGGGGCTACCAACGCAACCAGCACCTCTGCACCCAGGAAAGGTAAACCCGAACTGCTGAGGTACTTGGGACCTTGCCTCCGCCCCCAGTACCTTAAGCCCTAAAGGACACCCCTGAAAGCCATTTGCAAATAACCCAATGCAGTTTGTTTTGCCCATAGGATAACATAACGCGTTCGAGGCTCATGTCTCAAATCTGACAGTTCTGTATTTGCTGTTTCTTTGAAAATTCAATAACACTTACCTTGAAATTTTGATATTGGTGTTCTACCTTGATCGTACCCATAAGTTCTGGGTAGACAACCAACTCTTTGTGGGGTATGTGGGTGTCAAAGAAAGTTTGGGCGGTGCAGAAGCGAACCAGTACTCGTTGGATTTTGCTCTGCATTAATATCTGCTACACACTGGCCAAAAAGCAACCTCTTGAAGTCTTGCGGGCTCATTCCACAGAGCTAAGGCTGCGACTACTGCTTTAGCATGTGAAGTTCCAGTCCTGGACATCTGCCAGGTAACAACCTGGGTGTCTCTGCACACGTTTACCAAACACTACTGCCTGGACAGTCCGGTCCATAGGGATGGACACTTTGCTTGTTTGGTCTCATTTGAAATTGGTTCACAGACCCACCTCCGGGGATGGCATTGGTTTTGTATCTATTCACAGGTAAGGAATCTGCAGCTAAAAGTCTCTATCACATAGACAAGTTACTTACCTCCAGTAACACTTTATCTGGTAGAGACTATGGGGGTCATTCCGAGTTTGGCGGGCGGCGTTTGCCGCCCGCCAAGCGGGAACCGCCAATTGGCCGCTCCGCAGTCAGAAGACCGCGGGGCCATTCTGACTTTCCCGCCAAGGGAGCGCCCGCCGGCCCAGCGGGCGCCCGCCAAGGGAGCACCCGCCGGCCCAGCGGGAAAGGGCCTGCAACACTGAAGCCGGCTCCGAATGGAGCCGGCGGTGTTGCAGGTGTGCGACGGGTGCAGTTGCACCCGTCGCGCTTTTCACTGTCTGCTAAGCAGACAGTGAAAAGCATACTGGGGCCCTGTTAGGGGGGCCCTGCACTGCCCATGCCAGTGGCATGGGCAGTGCAGGGGCCCCCAGGGGCCCCAAGACATCCGTTCCCGCCAGAAACAGGCTGGGGTGAAGGGGGTTGAAATCCCCATGGCGGCGCTGCTTGCAGCGCCGCCATGGAGGATTCGCCCAGCCGGGGCTAATCCGGCGGGAAACCGCCAGACCCGGTTTTCCGACCGCGGCTCGGAATGGGCAATGAAGCACCGACAGCCTGGGAGTTCCCTTGAGATGTGCCAAGGAAATGAGCAACCCCTCCTCTGTGGTCACTCAAATCCAGTTCTGGTGGCAGCACCTCTCTCACTGGGATTGGTGCCTGGCTGGCTTGAGTGACGAAGGAAGGGGCAGGCCAAGGTGTTAGTTACATCTGCCTGTGACAGGGTCGGCCTTTTTAAAGTTTTTTAAGTCCCTTGAGCAAATGGGCTCTAAAAGATTTAGGCAGCGGAAGAGTAACTTTTCTAAAAGTACCCTTTGCAAAATATTTATTACAAATCCAGCTTCACCAATGAATTGAGCTTGTAATAAATATTTCAGAATGTTCAAACATGAACTTTGCAACTCTTTCCTAGCCTGAGATACCATTATTAAATGTAATATTGTATTCCAGTGCTTTCCTATAGAATAGCCGACTCCACTAGAGTGGCTAAAGCTTTTTGGACCCTTTTAATGTAAAACATATTAAAACTAAACATCTACATGTCTTACCTTCATGTGCCATACTGGGGTGACTTTTTAATGTTCAAAGGGAGGGTTTACGCCTGTCAAAAGGGATTATTTTGACAGGTCCAGTTTGCAGTTAGAACCTACACAGTCAGGTTACACATGATACGCCTGTAGTCATGTTTGCATTGTCACTGCAGGAGGTGGCACCGGGGTACACTTAGAGTACTATAGACAAGGGACTCGTAGGCGAGTTAAGTATGCCAAATAGGAGCATGCCAGTTTCATCATGTTGAAAGGGGTAGCACAGGCACTTTACTACTGGTTAGCAGGGCTACGTTTTACAGCCAGCAAAAATGATCAAGGCAAAAATCTTGGGGTACACCACACAAAAGATGGTCATTTCCAACAAAAGGTATTGAGTAGGGAGTTATTTTCTATCTGCTTTATTAGCTGTGAGTTAATATTGTGCTTCATTATCTTAGTTATCTAAGGAAATGAGTGGGCTAGGACAGAAATTAGCAAGTGTCCTAGAATCCAGTTAGAGTTTCTTTAACAAATGTTTTACAAAATTCCAAGATCTGGCGGTGAGCGGAGATGACGCTAGAAGAACTGACCTGACAATTGGCCAGAAAATGATATACCACAAACAGTTCTTTAGAAGGATTTTAGCAGATAATATACAGTTCTAGATATAGTTAAAGGAAAGCTGTATGGACAAGGTCCTTATATGCCTTTGGCTCACATTTATCATTTGAATGCCTCCAATCCCTTTCAAAGTTTTCACACCTACTTTTTGTGAAGAGGATGGCTGGTTTCTCCCTTAATACAATCATCTCTTATAACTTTATTTGCAAAACACCAACAGGCTTAATACCTTCACTGAAACAGAGCTTGACTGTCCACATGGGCCACCAACTGAAGAAAGTGTGTCATTTGCAGTAGTGGCTCGAAGGACAGCCAATGTAATACAATTACAGCTCCCCCCCTTTAAAATTACAGCACATTTTTTAATGGAATTTCTATGGCCTGGGCCAGCAGCACCTGAGCCCTTACTTTTATTTAATGATGCCTTCACAGATACCATGATGGCTACGTAGTCAAAACATTGGTCTTGCCCACCTGTTGGCTGGCAGATAGTCAAAAACATAGACTTATGCCTGGTGATCCAGACTTTCTCACCAAGGACCCTACTCTGGAGAGTCTTATTGTACAGGCCCTTACCAGCATATTGGACCCTACCTCATTTCCAACCAGTCCTCCCGAACAGAGAGTCCAAAGGATTAATGCCTTTTTCAAACATATGTTTTACTCTGCCAGTTTGTTACTGTGCTTCATGAATGGGGTCATACAATTTGGGTCAGTTTGATCTTGCACGCATTCCCAGAGCACCTTCAGACCTCTCTGGCTCTGATGAGACTCAATGGCCAAGACATAGCAAAGTATTTTCACCTACCCAGGTTTGGATACCACAAACTGCATTGATAGAACAACCCGTGCCAACGTTGCCCTCCATAGGTATGTTTGGATGAGGCCCACTAGCTTCTCTGGTGAAGTACAGGCTTTGCTAATAGATATACCCTTAGATGGACTCACCACTTTTGGGACAAGGTGGATTCTGCTTTAGAACGATTTAAAGACAGAAGTGCTGTGGCACTTTCTTTGGGGCTGATGACCCCTGCTGAACAATATCCGCACCAGTTCAGGAAATTAAGGCACAATTCCAGGGTGCTAGCTTTGAGGTAGATATGGTGTAACCGGCCACTGATTGAAAAGGTAATCCAGTCCTTTCAGAGATGCTGATATGGAACCGGCAGACGTTGTGCAGGTCAGCAGGGGCATCAGTCATCTAACTCTTCTTCCCTTCTACAGGCAACAAACAACTTTAGATTGCTCTTAGTGGTGGGAGGAAGAATCTGACACTTCCTTCAGGGTTGGAGATCTGGCATGTCTGAGAGATGGGGCTTGCAAATCTTTCAGAAATACTACACCCTACCTTTTCTCTCCGTCCCACCCAATTTTCCTCCCACACCAGAGAGATGTCAGCAGACGATTTGTCATTCTGCTGCAGGAGGTATGCTGGTTGCTCTCTAATGGCTCTATAGGTAGCACCATACAAGAAAGATGGGGGTTGCTATTCCCATTAATTCATTGTCCGTAAGAAGTACAGGGGCCCTCTGACTTTTCTTGGACCTCCAAACCCTTAACACCTTCCTGAAGAAAAGACACATTCAAAATGCTTGCATTGGCCCAGGTTCCATCTACTCTGGACCTGAGAGGCTTGTTGGTGTCCTTAGACTTGAGGATGAGTATTTCATATACCCATCCTGCAATCCCTCAAACGTTACCTGTAGTTCAAGGTGGACCAGGAGCATTTTCAGTTTGCTGTTCTCCTTCCCATCACCTGTGGTTGTTCACAAAAGTGATGGCGATGGTCACTGCCCATCTTTGGAAGTCGGAAATCCCTGTATTTCCATGCTTTGATGACTGGTTCCTGGATAGGGATTACCATAGTCATTCATGTACCACTTACAGACAGAGGTGGATCTTTTGACATGGTTCGGTTTCACCATAAATGAGCCAAAGTCCCAACTGATTTTCTCCACAGGCTTCCATTCATTGAGACGATCCTGAATGTCAGGCTTTTTCCTCCACAGCAACAGGTCCAGGATATGAACTTGATATTTGAGGCCAGAATCCAGGTGAGGGTGGCTCTGAGGCTTCTTGAACCCTTAGCCTTGTTCATCCTTCTTGTTTACTACGCCGGGTGGCACATGTGAGCCCTACAGTAAAGTTTAAAGTATCAGTTTACAAATCGCTGTTGAAGACAATCATTCGATACCAAAAAGTGCCGCAACCAGATGTAAGAAAATGCAAGTTGAAGTGTAAAAAGAATAAAATAGATGACTCACTGAGCCTGATAAACAGTCATCAGACTGCAGTTGACGGTGCCCCCAAGAAAAAATGTCTGGGGTTCTGCTAACAGAGTGGTCCTTATCTACAGTGACCAGGAACTTGGCAAAAGGCTATTCTGCTGATGAAGCTTATCAAGGAGGAACCCGAGGCCGGCCCATCGCAGGGCAAGGGCCCTGATCCTGGTTTTCAGTTAAGGAGGCCACAGAGACCTCTACACCCAACGTCAGTAATTTCCACAATGATCTATAATGCTGTCGCCTTCCAGAAACCACCACCACCTTTCGATACCACCAAAAAGCAGAATATTGGCAATAGATGGACTGCCTGTATAGTGACATTTGAGCATTTCATTGATGCACTTGAAGAGACTGATAACAGAAAGATTTTCAGATTTGTCAAAAATCTTGCTGGTGATGGCGTAAAAGATGTCATAAGGAAAATGCAGAGAACTGTCACATACCATCAGATTAAGTGTTTTGAATCTCAAATTCAATCCAGTACCCAATGTGGATTATGAACAGTACATTTTCAGTCAAGAACGTCATAGAATTGGTGAAGAAATCAATGAATTTGTGGAAAGACTCAACACGCTCACCAGACACTGTAAGTTCAATAAAGCCATGCGGCTTAGAGTTCTTAATGGATGCTTGTCCGATTCATTGAGATGATGACTGCTGAGAGAAACTTCTAGTCTGGAGCGAGTATTGATGGTTGCCACAGCTGAGGAACGTGCTGAGAAACAAGCTGCTGACATGGAGGCCAGAGGTGCCCAGAGCGATTCAGTCATGACTATGAAAAGTAATCAAAACAAAAAACTGAAGAACACAAAATGATGTCTATACGTAAAAAGAAGTTGTGTTTCAGATGTGGACTTTCACACAAAGGAAAGTGTCCCACCATTGGACAGATATGCATAGGTAGTGGTAAAGAGAGAGAAACTTAGTCTGGAGTCAGTGTTGATGGCTGCCAGAGCTGAGGAACCTGCTGAGAAGCAAGCTTCTGACACGGAAGTCGGAGGTGTCCGGAACAAGTCAGTCATGGGTGTGAAAAGTAATTGAAACAAAAGACTGAAGGACACAATCTGATGTCTACACATAAAAATAAGTTGTGTTTCAGATGTGGAATTTCATTTCCACATGAAGGAAAGTGTCCCCCCATTGGACAAATATGCAAAGGTTGTGGAACAGAGAACCACTTTGTGATGATGTGTAACGTGAAGGAAAAGAAAAAGTGCATCACAGCGCAAAGAAAACATGGCTGCCGGAATGTTCCAAAAGCAATGTTCAGCACACACCCACAAGTACAAGCAGTGACATCAGTTGAGGAAAATAGATACTAAGTGTAGTCAGTCGTCATCTAAATCATCCTAAAACAGTTCTTCTGCCTCAATAATAAGTGAAAGTCAAGAAAGTGATTGTGCCGTTTCAATGTTTACCTCAGAAAAACGTGCACGTCGGACTGGTCAAGTGTTGGGGAAAAAAAAAAGTCAGTCAAAGAAAAGTCGAAATGTCAAAGCAACAAAATCATACAAACACTGTCCAGAGATTACATTAAAAATATATGTCTGTTCAGAACCTTTCATTATTGACAGCAGTGCATCGATAAATATAATACCTGAGAGAAGTACAGTGAATTATCACATTACTGCAGCATATGCAGTCAAAGATCAAAGTGTTTACTTGTGCTGCATTGACACCCATGAAGAGTAAAGGTTAATTTTTAGTGACAGTGAAACATAAGAAAACAAAAATACAAGCACCGATCCATGTGCTTCAAGGTACAACAACAAGTACCTTCTTGCTCATTTTCCAAACAGCTGCTGTCTTGGGACTGATTTCTGTGAATTACAACATGAATGCTCATCACTAAATAGTAAGTCAATTCATTATTTCATGGTTTAGGAAAGTTAAAGACTATGAAAGTGAAGCTGCATATTAATTAGGATGTCCGTCCTATTGCTCAGAGACATAGATGAGGGGCTTTTCATTTACACTAAGCTGTTGAAAAATAACTTTAATTGTTCCTTAAACATGATATTGAATGTTTCACTGGTCCAGCACCATGGGTTTCTCGCTTAGTAGTAGTGCCCAAAAAGGACCGTGAAGGAGCTATGCGTATATGCATTGACATGCACCAGGCAAACAAAGCAATTGTACAAGAACAACATCCAGGTCCGCACATTGCCAACATGATAACACAATTGAATGATGCCAAGGTCTTCTCTCAACTTGATTTGAACAAAGGTTATCATCAGTTTGAACTTGAAGAAAATTGCAGGTATATTACAAACTTTTCTACACATGTTGATTTGTTTAGATATAAGAGACTTAATTTTGGTATGTCATCGACTGCAGAACTTTTCCAAGATGTCATTCAGCGGGTCTTACAACCTGTTGTGAATCCATTCAGTTATATCAATGACAGAAGGAGCATGATAACACTCTCACACAAGTATGTCATTTACTCAGTGATGCCAGTTTGACTTTGAAAGCCGACAAATGTGAGTTCAATAAGACAAAATTGAAATTCATTGGCAATATATTTTCTAATGGGGGCGTGACTCCTGATCCTGCAAAGGTGCAAGCTTTTACAAACGCTGAACCCCCATAAGATTTTTAAATGGTACTTTTTTTTCTCAGAAAGGCCAGTTACAGTTTAAGGTACATACAAGACTTGTCACTGTTAGTGCTCCTTTACAAGAGTTGAGGAAGAAAAGCTTTTCATTTCAAAGGTAAAAAAAGATGTGCGAAAAGTGGCCAGAGAATCAAACATGCCATTGAAAATGCCACAGAAATGGTGTACTTTAATCTAAAGCTTCATACAGAGATTATGGTTGACGCTAGCCTGATCGGATTAGGCACTATACTTGCACAGCATAGTGGACGTTGTGTCTCAAACAGAACATGCTGACAGCATGAGAAAGAAAGTTTGGCTGTGATATGGGCTTATGAACATTTCAGTGTGTTCTGTATGGAAAGACGTTTATTCTAGTGACTGATCATCAAGCTTTGCTGACCATCTTGGGCAATCCAAAACCCAAAATGCCTCCTCAATCTGAACAATGGGAATTGAGATTACAAGAGTATGATTATACAATTGTGCACCATCTAGGAAAGGATCCGAGTCCTGCTGACTACTTTTCAAGAGTGCCCATACAAGAACACAGTCCTCCATTCAGGACTGTTGAGGCCTACATCAATTTCATTTTCAAGTCGAGTACACCAGCTGCTGTATCATTGTCCCAGATTGTCACTGCCACGAGTCATGATAGTGACCTGCTGAAGTTAAAGGATATATTACACATCAGCCATGGAACAAACACAGTTGTCCTCATAGTAATAATGGTGAATATCAAAAATGCCAAAGATGAACTGTTCATAACTCAGGAAGGAGTTACATAACCAGGATAAAGGATCCTGATTCCAGAGAGTCTGGACAAAAAGTAATTGAAGTATCTCACAAAGGACAGCAAGGTATTGTTCCCACAAAGAGAGCTCTCCGAGACAGAGTTTGGTTCCCATACATAGACAAACAAGTTGAAAAGGAACTAAATGGTTGTCACATATGCAAGTGTCTATCAACCAAAGTTACTCAACATACTCTGAACATGTCAGAACTCCCTAACCATGCTTGGGAGAGAATAGCCATAGATTTCTTTTGGGCCAATTGCTAATGGGCATCATTTAATGGTGACTGTAGATGAATACTGAAGGTTTCCCTTGGTTGAAGTCTCTCATCCACGACTCAGAAACGAGTAATCGAAAAACTTGATGGCATATTTGCAACATGGGACATACCAACCATTGTAAAGTCATTAAAAGATCACACCTTTATGGCTACAGGCAAATGGACTTGTTGAGCTTTGTATGAGTACACTAAAGAAAGCAGTGCAATGTGCAACTCTCAAGAAGCTCAATTTGAAAACAATATTGAATTCTATTCTACGAGCTTATCCTTTGACATCTCACTCAACCACAGGTGAAAATCTTGTGATTTTGATGTCTGGGAGAGCAATTACACCCAAGTTACTCCAATGGACCACCGAAAGAGAGAAAAATGAAAGCATGCTTGCTACAAGGAAGTTGGTTAACAAACAGAAAATGAATGTTTATGCAGACAAGGTGTCATGCAAAAGACATCTGGTTCAGAAAAGATGTGGTGATTGCTCAACAGATCCACTAAAGAAAATTTGATGCTGAACCATTTCAAGTGTTGTGTACTGAAGGACACACAATGACTGCCCAGTGCCCTGGGAAGACTATTATCTGAGACTCTTCTCACTTCAGGCCTGTGTTTTATCGGTCTTCAACTCGAGACGGTAAAAGAAAGACTGATTCTGAAAACTCTGATTGTTGCTGATTCCTTGCCATCTCTAATCATTTCTGACCCTGAAGGTGACAGACTACTGCTTCCAGGAACCCGTTCGGATCAGACCATCAAAGCACCATGAAGATTTTTATGAAATATAATTGTATATGTTTCTATGTATATGTGTTAGACCTGACAGCCTTAGGGTGGTCACCCCTAACTTTTTGCCTGCCTCCTTCCACTTTTGAGATACTGTTTTTGCTGCTTTTATGACCCTGCACACTTTACCATTGCTAACCAGTGCTAAAGTGCATTTGCTCTCTCCCTTTAAACATGGTAACATTGGATCATACCCAATTGGGCTATTTAATTTACTTATAAGTCCCTAGAAGAGTGCTCTATATGTGCCCAAGGCCTGTAGATTAAATGCTGCTAGTGAGCCTGCAGCACTGGTTGTGCCACCCACCTCAGTAGCCCCTTAACCTTGTCTCAGGCCTGCCATTGCAAGGCCTGTGTGTGCAGTTTCACTACCAATATGACTTGGCATTTAAAAGTACTTGCCAAACCTAAAACTCCCCTTTTTGTACATATAAGATACCCTTAAGGTATGCCCTAGGTAACCCATAAGGCAAGGTGCTGTGTAGGCAAAAGGCAGGACATGTGCCTATGTAGTTTACATGTCCTGGTAGTGTAAAACCCCTAAATTTGTTTTACACTGATGTGAGGCCTGCTCCCTTCATAGGTTAACATTGGGGCTGCCCTCATACATTGTTTGAGTGGTAGCTGCTGATCTGAAAGGAGCAGGAAGGTCATAATTAGTATGGCCAAAATTGGAATACAAAATCCTGCTGACTGGTGAAGTTGGATTTAATATTACTATTTTAGAAATGCCACTTTTAGAAAGTGAGCATTTCTCTGCACTTATATCTTTCTATGCCTTACAATCCCATCTGGCTGGGCTTAGTTGTCAGCTCCCTTGTGCATTCACTCAGACACACCCCAAACACAGGATACTCAACCTCGCTTGCATACATCTGCATTTTGAATGGGTCTTCCTGGGCTGGGAGGGTGGAGTGTCTGCCCTCACACAAAGGACTGCCTCACCCCCTACTGGAACCCTGGCAGACAGGATTGAACTGAAAGGGGTCCTTGTGCACTTCTAAGCCACTCTTTGAAGTCTCCCCCACTTCAAAGGCACATTTGGGTATTTAAACTCAGACACTACCTGGGAAGGAAACTCTGGACCAGAATCTGCAACCTGCCAAGAAGAACTGCCTGGCTGCCCAAAGGACTCACCTGACTGCTTTCTATAAAGGATTGCTGCCTTGCTGTTGCCCTGCTGCCTTGCTGCTCTCTTGCTGTGCTGAAGGAGTACTCTCCAAGGGCTTGGATAGAGCTTGCCTCCTGTTCCTTGAAGTCTCAGGACCAAAAAAGACTTCTCTCCTGCAACTGGAATCCCCATGCAATGAAAATTCGATGCACCGCTTGGCAAAAACGACGCACAGCCTGATCGTGGTGAAAAATTGACCGCACGCCGAGACCGGAACGAAGCAGCCCGACTTCGCGACGGAAGATCGATGCAGCACCAGCGACGCGACCGGAAGATTGACGCATAGCCCTACTGGATCGATGCCAGCTGACCCAGAATGATGACGCCCGACTTCCTGAGAGGAATCGACGCAGCGCCTGCCGTGCGGGATAATTTTCCACGCATCACCCACCGGAATCGACGCATCGCCTATGACTTCGCTCTGCAAGCCCTGGATTCAACGCATCATCCCGGGCGTCCGAAAACCCCGCCACCCGAAGAGGATTCATGTCCGCGCGCCAGAAATCGACGCAATGTCTTCCCCATGTGGAAAATAATGACGCAAGTCTGTGTGCGAAGGGGCAAAACCATTTTCCACTTATCTCCTCCTCTGCGGTCCTGTGCAAGGATTTTTCAACACAAACCATGTACTTTGCCCTGCAAAACACACTTGTTGTTTCTAGGAGAACTTAAGACACTTTTTATTGCTGGTACAGTAATATTTCAATTCTAAGACACTTTATATTGCTTTTGCAGGAATATTTCAACGTATTCTTATTGCATTTTATTAATTTCGACCTGCTTTTATCCAGATAAATATTTTCTATTTTTCTAAACACTGTGTGGTGTATTTTTGTGGTGCTATATTGTGTTATTTTATGATTTATTGCACCAATACTTTACAATTTGACTTCTGTGTTAAGCCTGACTGCTCAGTGCCAAGCTACCAGAGGGTGGGCACAAGATAATTTGGATTGTGTGTGACTTACCCTGACTAGAGTGAGGGTCCTTGCTTGGACAGGGGTTAACCTGACTGCCAACCAAAGACCCCATTTCTAACAATATGTGTATGATTAATGATTTTCTAAAAAAAAAAAAAAGATTTTTCATTTAACAGAGAGGGAGATATAGGGGTTCATTATGATCCCAGCAGTAGGTGGTAATGTGGCGGTAGTACCGCCAACAGGCTGGTGGTACATACCGCCACATTATGACATTGGCGGATTGGCTGGAGCTAACCCCCAATTTACCACTCTTACCGCCATTGTGGTAGCAGCCGCCGGGCCGGAGATAACAATCTCCAGCCCAGAGCCGCTAAATTACCTCCGGTGGCATAATGAGCCAGCCTCCCGCCATGGTTTTCATGACTTTCACAATGCCCTACTAGTGACAGGGAATTCTTTCCCTGTCACTGGTAAGAGGCTCACTCAAACACTCTTCAGATGCCCCCCACCCCCTCCTCCATCCATGCTCCCCCTTCCGATACCCCCCCATGCACGCAGACACTCTCAGACACGCATCAGGCATACACCCACTCACTCACACTAGCATACACGCATTATTTCACACATACATCCATTCATGCTCGTTCACACCCACACTCACATTCATACTGACATGCAGACATGCATTCACTTTTCCATTCTTACACGCATTCACACACATGCATACATTCACGCAAACAACACTACACACACATTCACGCACACACTCACACATTCATGCACACAACCCCACACAAAGACAACACCTCCCACCCCCCTGCCCTGTCGGAGGCCCAATTACCTGCATCCAGGTGGTCTTCTGGCAGGGAACGGGACGGGCGCTGCTACCGCTAGAACCGCCACGCCAGCAGAACACTGCCAGACCGTATCATGTGTCATGATACGGCTGGCGGCGGTCTACTGGCGTGGTGGTGCTGGTGGTAGCAGCGCCCCCTTACCACAATCCGCCAGTATGACAAAGGCCGGATTTCTGCCCTTCTTCTGGCAGAAATCTGGCTGTGTTCATAATCTGGTGAACATATGGTAGCTGCGGTGTCGGTTTTTTGACAGCCGTCACCGCGGCAGTAGACAGTTTATACCGCTGATGTCTTAATGTGGGCCATTGTGTCCTGCATGATGTAGAGCAGAACCTTTCTGGCTCCCAGCACACTCCGTATCGGTGTGGTTTAAAATTTTCAGGTTCACAGGTACAAGCAGAGGAATAAAGACGTGATTTTCAGCTCCATGTATGGCCTTGTCAATGCCTGGTACCCAGGCTGGGGATGGTTAATTTGGCCCTGAAGGTACTTCCTTTTGTGCATTAATGGGAGGCTGCTGTACATACATCACCACTTTGTGGTACTTCAAAAAGTAGGACACAGTGGGGTCTTGATTGCTGTGCCAGAAGTTTTGCATCTCTGGAGGAGGCTAGAACTCCAAGGCATCTTTCTTGTTGCCAGTCACTTGGTGGTGTCCCTGAATGCTAGAGCGGATGTACTAAGTAGGTATAGTCTGGTGAGTAGTGAGTAGTGTCTGCATCCTGAGGTGGCACAGGATCGCTTCCATCAGTGAGGGGGCAGCCACGGTTAGATCTGTTTGCTACTGTTGGGAATGTGCAGTGTCAGCACTTTTGCACACTAGAATTTTCACAAGACCTTTTGCTAGGAGAGGCATTCCAGATTAAAAGGATCTGGGGACTACTGCATACCTTCCAGCCACTACCGCGCCTGCTTCCTGTTCAGAAGAAGATTAGGAAAACCACACTTGAGTCAATTTGGGCTCCAGATAAAGCCAGGAGATATGATACCCATAACTCTAGAGCATTAGCATCTCTCCTCTGATCAGGTTGCCATTCTGCAATGCCTTTCTGTCTCAGCAGCAGAGAAGGGTCCGCCACATGAATGTACACAGTGTACACCTCAATATGTGGAGATTGGGTAGCAGCAATTAGCTGGGTTCGACTTGCAGTTTGAAATACTGGATGCCATTTGTGCTGCCAGCTGTCAGTCCATGAAAAACATTTATGCTAGACACTGGGACCAATTCGCAACCTCATGCAGTGTCTAAGACACTACGCCTTTACAGGCAAAAGCTGTTGGATTTCATTTTATTTGTGTTGTCTATAGCTGAGTAAGGCCTTACGGTGAGCACTGAAAAAGGTTAGTTGGCAGCCTTTTCACCTTTCTACTTTTGCTGGACCTACCCTCCTTGTCCAGATCACTTCTTGTGATTACATTTATTAAAGGTCTGATACACATTTCCTCTCAAGCCATTTGTGTTGCCATTGTGTCACCTTCAACTTAGTCTTAACTTTCCTCTTGTGTATGCTCGTCTAGCCTCTGCATTGATGCTTGTTGCATCTCCTGACCCTGAAAACTGTCTTCCGCATTGCAGTCACATCATCTTCAAGCACTATCAGTGCAGCCAACGTACACCCATTTTTTTTCTGGACAAGTTGGTGATGAGGACTTGAATAGCCTTTCTGCCAAACGTCTTAACTCACTTCAGCCTTGACCAGTCCATCACTCTGTCAGCATCCTTTGCTCCCCCTCAACCCTGAAGAAGAGGAAACCTGTGTAAAAGAGGACCCTGGAGAGGCTGATAGTTCTCTCATTGGCCAACAAACGACTCCCTGAAGAGCTACGAGTGTTTGCGTACGAGCCAAGGCTTTTACACCTGTTTTGGGGTATGGGCATCATACTTGACATCGGCCAGGCCTCAGCATTGACATCAGTGCATACGTTCACGAGGCACTACTGCCTTGACAGCCAGGCCCGGTGTGAAGGACATGTCGCCCTCTTGGTTCTGCAAGACTGTGGTCTCAAATCACTGCACATACCCTCCACTACAAGGAACTACCACTTTGGTGTGTACTCTAATGTGAGGAACATGTGGCTAGACGTATCCATCAGAAGGAAAATGTACTTACCTTTGAGAGCGCTCTTTCTGGTAGATACTCTAACTGCAGATTTCCCACCTCCCCTTCTGCAGATTGACTTCATTTTCACATCTGAAATGGTCCCAAGTTAGTATTCATTACACTTTTACTAGGAATTGTTGACTACGTGTCTGAAGACAAGAAACTGATGTCAACATGCAAGGAAGGCACTTATATGCAGCTTGGCTCAGTCATTTCTGGGGCGATATGGAACCAACGCAGAGCCTTGTTGATGTATAAACAGCCCATCATTGGGGTGATCTCTTCACAAAGCTGATGTTTTATCACTGACTGCATGCAAAATCTTGATGTTATAAACTAAGTAACTGTTAACCTTATGCCACCATGAAAAGCATTAACCGAGTTTCTTTCTTCTCTAGGGTTTTTTCCCTATTAACATATGGCTCTATGGCAGTTGGCCAGACATTGTCCTTTGCTCCTGACTATGCCAAGGCCAAATCAGCTGCTTCACATTTGTTTGCATTGTTTGACAGAACCCCAGCCATAGACAGCTACAGTGAAGAAGGTCAAAAGCTGGTGAGTGTTCACCCTTTATAGAAGTTATTACATGTGTGCGTGACGAAAATGCTCTATTGTTCAGGGGTGACATTATGGGAGGAAGGGTGTCATGAGACAAGCATATCAAGTTCCAATGGCATAGCTAAAGAATTGTGAAACATTGAAATACAACAAAGGTTACATGAGCCGTCCTCGTCTATGGTCGGAACATACAACCTATACAAGCGGTGCTATTTAACACTCGTTCATGCTTTAAAGGTCTGCTGTTTCGCTCCTTTTCTATTTTTTATTTTTTTTACAGCGCCCAATGTTTTTCTGCAGCACAAATCAATATTTTCATCTATTTTTGGCTCCTGCAAATCATCACTGTCTGCTACAAAAAGAAATGGAGAAACATAGTAGTACTCTTACAGCATTTAATGTGATTCTAAATAGCACTGCTCCAGACCATCTAGTACTAAAACATCTAAACAGGAGAGCGACGTTCTGAAGCAAAGAATAAACATTTTGGTCCCTTCCTTGCACATCTTTAATTTAGGAATTATTCTCAAAATAGGAATTTTATGTGAGCTTGAAAAATTGAAATAATTTCAATTTTGTTCTCTGAACACAGAACTAGAGGTATCGTAATGTCAACTACATTGCATATCCCACTTTAATTCAATTCTGGAAGTGTCATAGTGTGCACAAAATCAGCTTGAAATGTATATGTGTTTAAGCAGATGGACTTCAGACGAGTCATGATGAATTCTAAGCTTTCCAGGGGACACCATCTATCCTCACTGAATGATAGTGTGCCTGCGCTACGTGCTTTTAAATATGAGAGAACCAATGTTAGTTTTAGGATGCTGTGCTTTGAAAGATGCTATAAATATGTCTTCATATGGTATAGCAAGATCTCGATGTCACCTCTGCATGCACATCACACCACACAACACGCACATAAACAAGCATACACATACATAAACTTATACATATCCATAGAGAAAGGGGCTGTTGCTCAGACTCCTTCAGCGACTGGCTTCATTGACTGCCCCTCGCATTTTGGATCAGACCTTAGCATTTTGCAGGTGGAGACAAAGAAAGTAGTCCTCCTGCAGACTTCTGTAATGAGCTACTGGCTCCATTCGAATTGCTTTTTCGGAAGTTTGCTCTCCCGTCCATCTCCTGCAACATCCTTGCAGCCTTGACTTGAATATGCCTGAGGCAGCCTCACAAACATATGTGCTGAGCATCACCTCATCAGGCACAGCCGCACAAGTGAGGGCAAAGTACTTGCTAGGTTGTCTCCAGTATATACAAACATTTCCTGTTAAGCACCTGTTATTTTACCATGAAAACGAATGCCTAATGTGACTTATCCAGAGTTTATGTAGAGTTGAAACACGGTCGTTGTTTTATTTCCATAAATCTGTTTATTAACGTTTTATCATTATAATGTTTCATTTTATGACATTATCATTTTTACAACATAGTGTGGTGTGTAATGGTTATAGCATTAAGTGTTAGTTGGTAAGTTAGTAAAACGATGATGTAGCATATTGTATATCATATACTTGCAGGTATTCAATTTCTTAGTTTGCTTGTTGTGTTGTCTGCGGTTTTTGTCCATTATTGCTTCCTTGATTAGTGTTTTTTACCATTATCGGCTTGTTTTTCAGGTGCAGACTGAGAGATTAATAACATGCTTAACATCTGTCAGCCAAGGTGTCACCTGGTAGTGCTCGCTGGTGTAGCGTTGTTCCCATCACTAATGTATCATTGGGGTGTCTTTGTCAAACAAGCAGGTATCATGAACTTTATGTAAACTAACTTTTTAAATAAGGAGGGAAAAACAACAATAACATTTGCTGGTTACAGGCATCTATACAGTTGTTTCGCATATGATCGTTCCCCGGTCAGGTTGTAAATTACAGTACAACAGTTCGGCCCGCTGGTGGAAGGGGCAGGTCGGGTATCGGGTCTAATGTGTGCTGTCTACTCGCCTCCCAGCTTCATAGCAGATCTCGCCAGTTCTCGCATTCAATCCCCCCATGCAGTGCATTTGTTCTACAATAGAGACTCGTTCTTTTAGTCTAAACTTTCATCTACTGGGTTCCCTCCCATACTCTGCAGCCTCATCCTCAGCTCCTCCCAAGCATGCAGATAGCGGGAACTGACGTAGTCCCAGGATCTCCTCTCGTCTCAGCGCCGTGCCCTCCGCTCCTGCCCACACCTCGAGAGAGCGCCTCCAAGCCTGCACCGGTGGTGGATCTGGAGATTTCCACCTATGGGTCACCAATCGCTTTGCCACTATGAGCCCTAAGTCTGAGAAGCGCACCTCTGCTCTGCGTTGCTTGCTTCTGGGGAATAATCCTAATATACATGCCTCCCATGTGAAGGGTATTCGTTGTGTTATGCAGTCAGATAAGTTGTCAATTACCTCCCTCCAATAGGGGCCCAAGCTAGGACAGGACCACACCATGTGTAACAAGTCTGCTCTTATCTCCTGACATCGGTGACAGGCCGCGTCCCCGCAGGCGAAGTATCTGTTCACTTGGGCTAGCGTAAGGTAGGCTCTGTGGACTATATAGTACTGGATTAAGCGAAATCAAGAATTGCGGGGCACATTTAGGTGGCCCGAGAGAGCAACCCCCCATCTCACCATCACAATCGAGTTGCCTGTGTCCGCTTCCCATGCCGCGCGCAACACTTCGCTCTCGTGGGCAGTGTGTATTCTCAGAGCATCTGCCAACCAGCTAATCAGGTGATGGCCCCGACCCACCACCTGGAGGTACTGAACCAGCAAGTGAGTAGGAGGGGCCACTGAGATGTCGCCCCACCCGGATTCTAGAGTCCTGAGCAAGGAATAGTACAGTAAGAACTGACCGGGCGGCAAGCCCAGCTCCTGGAGTCTGGCAAACTAGAGCAGTTGGCACTCCTCGTAGAGGTCGCCTAGTGTGTGCAACTCCATTTCGTGCCATTTGCGTAGCTCAAGGTCTGATGTGACTCTAAGGCCTCTCGGCGTGCCCGCCAGCGCCAGGGCCGGCGCGATCCCCGGTTCTGTGAGGCGGAGGGATCTGCTGTAACATCCTTGGGCTACCCTGAGGAACAGCTGCTGCGGGGTACGCGCACGAGTGAGCGGGTGGAATAAGTGCTGTATTTGCTGGAGCGACCAGGGGCCCCCTTCCGACGCCGTGTCCGCGAGCTGGGTGTCCGCCAGCCACCTGGATATCCATTGTAGATGAGCCACCAGGTAGTAATGTTCCAGGTTAGGGACTGCCAGTCCACCTTTGTCAGGTGGCATGTACAGTTTTTTTAGGGCAACTCTGCAACGGCCACCGTTCCAGATGAATTCCCTCAGTCCTGTCTCCAGTGTCCTGAAGAAGGCGGGGGGAACGTAGTGCGGGATGTTAGAAAAGAAGTACAAGAGTCGTGGTAAGACCACCATTTTTAGGAGTGCTATCCTGCCCGCTACCGACAGCGGCAGTGTCCTCCAGAATAACATTTGTGACCTGACCGAGGTCACCGCTTTTGCAAGATTGCCCTCAAATATGTCCTGCTCACGATGATAGATTCGGATGCCCAAATATCTGAGCGTGCATGGTTGCCACAGAACAGGGCTCCCAGCCAGCTCAAGTCGCGGTTCCGAAAGTCCTGGGTCAAATGGAAAAAGGCACGACTTGGACCAGTTGACCCTGAGTCCAGATATCGACGCGAAGTGCTGTAGGAGTGAGCCAGCCACCGGTGGGATCTGTGTGATGTCTCTGAAGTATAGAAGGAGGTCATCGGCGTATAACGACACTGTGTAGGCCATCTCCCAAAGGGATTCCCCAGTTGCCCCCCCTCTCTGCGCAAGGCCACCGCTAGTGGCTCCATAGCAAGTGAGAACAGCACTGGCAAGAGAGGGCAGCCCTGCCTAGTACCCCTGCGCACTCGGATCGGTTACGATATGTCGGTTCCAAGCTTCACCCGGACCTGTGGTTTAATGTATAATAGTTTGACTAGGCAAGTGAAGGATGGTCCCATACCGAACTGATGTAACACTCTGAACAGGTAGGGCCATTCTAGGGAGTCGAAGGCCTTCTCTAGATCCAGAACAAGGCCGTCCGCTCGCGGCCAATCGCGCCTTGCATATTGCATGACCCGAAACAACCTTCTGATGTTGTGAGAAGTGTCTCTGGCCGGCACAAACCTGTTTTGATCCGGATGTATCAGACCCGGGACACTCGGCGCGTCGCTAGTACCTTGGCTAGTATTTTATAATCTGTGTTCAGCATTGTCAGAGGTCTGTACAAGCCCATTTCCACTGGGTCTCTCCCGGGCTTAGGAAGGGATACCAGCAGCGCCTCCCTCTGTGTGGCCGATAAATGACCCTCCCGTTCAGCCGCTTCATATACACGAAGGAGCTTGGGCGCCAGTTGCAACGCGAAGGCCTTGTAAAAATCAACTGTTAACCCATCTGGACCCGGCGTTTTGCCAGACGCTAGCTCACGGATACTGGATTTGATCTCCTCGAGATCAAGGGGTGCCTCAAGTATCTCAGTCAGGTCGTTTTCTATGTGTGGGAGCTCCACCCCTGCAAGAAACTCAGCACTGGAGTCTTCCCCAGGTGGCACCCTTGAAGTGTAGAGTGTCTCATAGTGTCTTGTGAATTCGGCTTGTATCTCCCCAGGTGTGTGTATCAGTTCCCCTGTTTGTGAGCGAATTTCCACTCTCGGTTTCCTTTCACAGTCCCGGTTGATCAGCTAGGCCAAAAGCTTGCCCGCCCTGTCGGCTGAGGCATGAGTTCTCGCAGAGTGTGCGTTGCAGTTTAGACATCGTAGACGCTCCAGCAATGCTAGGTGTTCAGCGCGTATTGCCGGCAAATACGACTCATCAGCTTGGTCGTTGGTTACCTCCCCCGCCGGTCGCAGCAGGACCGCTCTACTCGAGTGAGTTTGCGTTCAACAGAGCGGTGCAGATTACACTTGGCTCTCAGACAGTGCCCCCGGATGTAAACTTTGAATGCATCCCATTCTATCAAGCCTGACGAGGCCGTGCCTTCGTTATTTGAAAAAAATTCTGGTATTATGGTGCTCAATGATGCTCTGAAAGCAGCGTCTTCCAGTAGCTCTGGCCTCAATTTCCAGGTGGGAACAGCTGGACGGGAGGAACCCCAGCGCAGGTGCGCAATTAGTGGGTTGTGGTCTGAGTGTGTGCACCCTAGATAATCCAGGTCCACCACAACCGGGGCGAAACCTGCAGTGCAAAGCATTCTGTCTAGGTGCATGTGTAGGAAGTGTGGGGCAGAACAGAAGGAGTAAACCCTATCTGCTCTGAGCCGCTGTCGCCATATGTCCACCAACTGCCACTGCTGGGTCCAGTTCACTAGACCGTGCAAAGCAGTTACTACCGGTGATGTGGGCAGCGGGGGGAGGGAACGGTCCAATTCTACATCAAGCACGCTGTTGAAGTCCCCCCCCAGCAGCCATGGAAGGCTGCTCCAACCCGCCAGGTGGTGAGACAGGCCCTGTAGAAAGGCAGCCTGGTCTGTGTTGGGGTCATATATCGAGCCCAGTACTACTGTATGACCCGCCAGCTTCCCTCTAACTAGCACAAATCTTCCCTGTGGGTCCACCACCTGTTCTTCCGCCGCAAAGGGAGTACCAGCTCTGATCCAAATTAATGCACCTCTGGCGTAAGCCGAATGACCAGTCGCATATAATTGCCCTCTCCAGCGCTGGCTCAGCCGGGGGATCTCCGGCACCATCAGGTGTGTCTCTTGTAAAAATGCCAGGTGAATTGAGTGTCTTCTAAGGTAGGAGTAGATGGCATATTGCCGCCTGGGGGTGTGAATGCCTCTTACGTTCCAGGTAATTGCTCTGTTTGTAGCCATGCCATAGATAAGTCCCTTTTCGATTCTTCCCGCTCCGCCCCTTCGCGCAGCGCCCCCTCACCATCCCTCTGTTCCCAACCAGCAGTCAGGGGTTTAATAAGTATCCACCAGCAGAAATAAAACAAAACCAATGCCATCAAAGCAGTTAGACAACAGGTCACTGCCCAAACAGGACAACAAAAACAGGAATGTGCAATCACACATCCACACATTATATGTCTCCACTAATAAGAGCGTGGGGGTAGGCCAAACCCGTGTAGGGGCATTTCAAGCACAAACCATTTTATCCGGCTGTGGTGGATAACAGAGAGAATAGAGGGAAACACAAGGGCAGCCTCACAGTCTCCAGTCAGAGGGAAGCGCAGCGTGCGGGGGAGGGCGCCACACCATCCAGCACACACACAGCCACATGATGATCAACGCATATGTTCAATAATCAGAGCCGCTGCCTGTTCATTTCACAGGTTACTTTTCTGTAGGTACCGTTAGCTGGGCAGTTCCCATAGTGTATAGTCTCTTGACGTTGTACGGAGATCTTTTAAAAGAGTTTGTCTGTGGTGGCTGGGGTTACAGGGGTGCCCCCGAAGAGGCCCGACTCCGACTGGCGGTCCGGCGTGAGGGGACGGTCACTGGCCGGTTGTGAGAGTTCTGTGTCCGATCCCGAGACCAGGGGGGATGCACTTATCGCCGCGGCAGTGTGGATCGCTTCCCTTCTCTCCTGGATTAGCTGTTCCAGGTCTGGTGCGCATTTCGTAGGTCCAGTGTGAGCTTAATTTCTCCTTCGGTCCAGACGGGTTCGACTGCGCTTGGCACGAGGTGCTGGTCTAGCTTGTTCAGCCATGTCATTAAGAGTTAGTCCCGATGCTTCAAGCCACTCCCATGCTGCCTCAGGTGTATTGAAGAAATGTGATTTGTTTTCCGCCACAACGCGCAGCCTGGCGGGGAACCCATAAAAGCACGAGCAGCCCAGCCTGGTGGGGAAAAGTAATGAGTAAGTTAGACCAAGTGCGTGCAGCTTGCGTTTCAGAGGCAGGTATGAGGCTCGATCCCTTTGCACAGCTAGGGTATAGTACGGGAACAACAAGATCTGCGCGTCGTCCACTCGGGGGGGGGGTGGATTGGCTGGCTCTCACTGTTCGTAGTATACTGTCTCTATCTGCATAGTAGAGAAGGTGAATGATGGTGGGCACGTTCCACAGAGAAGAAGGGATTGAGCGCGCCTCCTGGCACCAGCCCCCGTAGCCAACTCTCCGAGTTGGCCACCGGGTCCCGACTCTCGACACCCTCCGGCAAGTTCACCACTCGAATATTGTTCCTCCTAGAGCGGCCCTCTGCATCTTCCACTCGGCGCTCCAGTTCTGTCACCCTGGCCTGTATGTCTTCCATTCCTGTTTTCAGCTGGGTGGTCGCGGGTGTTAGTTCATTAACTTTGGCCTCAACCTCGCTGGTTTTATCTGCCAACTTGCGATGGTCTGCATGCAGCAGGACAAGATCGCTTGCCACTTTGTCTATTTTGGCTTCTAATGACGTGCAGGCTCGTTCCAGTGAATTTCCAATGTGTTCTACTGCAGCAAGCACTGCGTCTAGTTTTTGTCTGTCTTGGATTATCGAGTCCTGTGATTTCCCGGTACCGGCGCCAGATCGCAAGCGCCCTGTTCTGGCCATGTTCCAGGTCCCAGGAGGTCGCCGTTCAGCTCTTGTTCGTCACTCACCACTTTAACCGCCGCTTGTGTTTAGCACTTCAGTTCGGAATCAGTTGTAGCGATGGGGGGCAAGTGGGCAATCCACCGCCGAAGACGTGCCGTCTGGCGCCGGGCAACAGTGCCAGTAGTCGTCTCCGTGCTGCGGATCCTCTCCTGCAGCAAATCCAGCCAAGGATCGCGCCAAGCGTTGCCCCCCGCACAGTGGTCCCCGCACTCCTGATTCTTAGCTGGTTTTGTAGATTTCAGCACGGTCTTCGCTCACCCAGGCACTCGGGTTCACTGGAGAGAGGCCGGGCCCGCTTGTCTGGGGGTATTAGGTCATCCCCCCATAAAAGCACGAGCAGCCCAGCCGGGTGTCTCCCCTCCTCCGCACTCCTGTCTCTTGGATCTTTTTTTCTTTTTCTCCTCCCCCCCAGCTATTGCTGAATTCCGGCAGTTCAGCAAAGGTACACGCTGATGTAAGCGCCGGTCCGCTAACTTCCGCAGGTTCGGGGGGGGCAAAGGGCTTCCCCCCTCCACAGCTCACTTGCCGCTTCTCAGTGCGGGGCCCTGTTTGTCTGGGGGGCGTCATCTCCCCGTCCATCGCCACCTTTAGGAGCAGGACGAAAATCGACAGAGCCCCACCGGTTCGTTAGGGGGCCCACGGGAGCCTCCCGGGCCCATCATCAGTTTTCAAAGAGAAAGGGCCCCGCGCTCACCTCCTCCGCTTCGCTGCTGGGGGGGGCACTGCTTCCCCTCCTCAGGTCGCGGCTGCTGCCAGACGGGGACGCCCTGGGGACGTCACAATCCAAGACGCCGGCTCCAGCTGGTTCGGCCGCTCTTCGCCGCCCGGCCGGGCCGCCACGCTGCCTAGCCGCGGGTCCAGCCCACACAGCTGCGGCTCTGCTTTGCCACCCGGGGGCCGCAGAGAGCCCGTTCAGCCGCTCAGGGAGTGGACTACCTCCCTGGCTCCCTCCAGCGGTTCCGGATATGCCAAAAGCGGCGCAGAGCTCTAACAGCTCGCGTTCGCCATACTTGGTGGCTTGGCCACGCCCCCCAACATGTTGTTGTTTTATAGTGATGTAAACTGGTTTGCAGTTTGCGTTCTTAGACCAAATAATATAGTGAATTAACTTAGTAAGGGAGGCATCTGCGGAGAGGAGATCAAGTACATTTCAGCAGCTCAGTGCTGCTCAGGTAGCGCTCTCCCTTAGCTTTGGATGTTGGCCCGTCTTCCTCTGACCCCGCACTTGTGGCTGCTGCTTAGGGAACTGGGGCTTGAGCCTGGACTACTGCAGTGTCCCGCACTATGGAGCACCAGTATGCTTTCACATCTTATACTGACGCCGAGTAGCGAATGCACTGCTCACATGGAATTCGTGCTCCATGTACTGCCCGGGGTGCATCTGGCCCGAAACCAGGCTACCAGAACCTACGGCATGAATTACATTCCTTATACTAAACAAACAAAAGTACACAGTTCCAGCCAATAGACTAGTACAAATGTAAACAGTAAGTAATAGAGTCTATGAGTCTGCTCTTATTAGAACAAGAGCCCTCACTCACCAGATGGTGACATGCTTTATCAACAGGCTTTTTCTCCTCGTCAGGCTGGCACTGCAATGCCTGACGGGCCCCTCGTGGGGGCTCTTTGCCAGAGATCTTTTGAGTGTAAAGAATGCCGGTAGCTGAGTACTAGTATGTGGGATTGGTATATGGGTATGTGAAAATAAAAATGGCTAGAGGTCTGAAAATATTGTGTTTAATCAACCCATACCCCTGTCATGATTAAAAGCAGAGTGTGGGTAAGGATTAGAAGTAATGTCTAGTCCACCCTCAGAAACAAAAAAAATGTCAGTCCCTGAATTAGGGGAATGTGGAGAGTTAGAGTACAGAACTAACTATACTTCTATCATCGGGGTCAACATGTTTCTCGCAAAAAATGTCTGTTAAGATCAGTGCGATTCGTCAGGACCAAAAAACGTTCCTAATCCCCATGTTATAACCCAATATGGGATTTCTTCGTACCACAAAAACCCTCCATGTAAATAGTCTAGTTTATTGGCTGGAACTGTGTACTTTTGTTTTTTTGGTATTATGATGGGAGTACTGTACACAGGACCAACATTTCTCTGAACACTCCCGACATATTAGCCCTTCTTTGTTTGTATTCGATGAATTACATCCAGACATTCTGTGCCTTGCGCACACCTATGGCACCTCCCGCCAGCTGCAGGCCAGCTACTCATTTACTAAAACTCACCAGCGCACTCAGTTTACCCATGCACTCTTTCATTCACTCATTAAACACTCATCCACTCATATACTCATTCTGCCATCCATTCATCTACTCCCTCGCACTCAGTAATCCTAATTAGCCCTCAATCAGCCCCTCACTCATTTACTCACTCATCATCCAGTTCACTTTCTCATCCATTTTCTCGTTCACATATGCATCCCACTCATACTCGCTCATCGACCATTTACTCACACATGAACACATTCACACACACAAACATTCCTTTTCTCGGTGCTTCTTATAATTACTATTGGCCAGAAGTCCCTGAATACAGTTGGAAAATAATGTACACTGCTAAGTCGTACGTTCACTGTGGCGACTGAACAAGGTGCTGTAGTTTTGGGTGAGCTGGCAAAGTACATCTGATAGAGACTTCTAGTTGCAGATTCCTTACCTTAGAATTTCCCCCAGGCATCAGACTAGATCCAGCGATGTTTCTTTGAGCGATACCCTTGTGCATCGGTAGGTGGCGTTGGTCGACTCTGCGGGCATCGTTGGCGTCATAATTCTCCGTGATGACATCGGGAGTAGTACATAGACGCTGCCTTCGCACAATGACGTCAGTTCTTTTCTTTCTGAGCCACATGCAGAGAAGAGCTACCCTGGTCTCTTTTTGACCGACTTTGACCGTTTTGTTGAGTTTTTGTGAGATTTTTGGTGTGTCGAAGATGTCCCTGAAGACCAGTTTCAAGCTGTGCGAGGACTGTCACTGCACGATGTTGGTGAATGATCCGCATCAGGTTTGTCTGTGGTGTCTCGAGCGCGACCACGACCCTAAGTCGTGCTCTAAGTGCCCGGCCATGCACCCGAAGGCCTTGAGGAAGCAGACCCTCAAACTCATGGCAGCCCGGCACACGACTCTGCTAAGTCCCGGTCTCGATTGGGAGGAAGGTCTCAAGACCGTTTGTAGAGCTTCACCACTCGTCTTCTTCTAAATCTTAGGGTGCATGTAAGAAGAAGAAGAAGAAGTCAAAGAAGTCCCATCACTCTCCAACTTTGCCCCTTCGCTTGGCTGACGCGACGCGGGAAGAGCATCGATGCTGAAGGCCTCTGTCCTTGGAGCCTGCGTCTGGGTTCGCTCCACACTTCCCCGAGTTTCATGGACCCGGAGCGACCCCCACCCAACTTAAAGAGTTCTATGAGGCCATGCACCTCATCTTTGGGCAGACCGACTCCGATATGGCGCCTTTGGGCCCAAGGGATTCAGTTGAGGGGCCTTCAGGTTCTGCGTCGCCGGCTTCGACTCCGGCCACCAAGGGCCCCTCCGCACCCGCTTGCGGATCTGCACTGGTGCCGGTCGCACCATTGAGACCTTCCCCAGTGCCAGGTCTATTGTAGACGCTCCCGACATTGGTAGTTCCCACTATGGATGTCAACCCAATCCTTTTCCCAGACGACTCTGAGTCAGAGAGGATTCAGCCGATGCCACCTTTGTCTGCGGTGTGGCCTGTTCGCCCCAGGTCGGATTCTGACCCTTTTTCCTATGGGTACGAATTTGGGGAGGGATTGGAGGGGTCCCTGGACTCTTATGAATACCAGGATGACCCATCTTTGGACTGGGCTCAAGAATTGGGCGACGACAGTGGTCTGGATACTTCTCCAGATGCTGGCATGCTGTCTTCTCCTACCGTGGCTACAGCGGAGGGAGCAACTCATGGTATGGTGGTCAGTAGGGCAGCTGAGGTCTTTGGCCTTGAGCTTCCTACTGTAGAGGTCAAGTACAGTCTCCTGCCGAGGTGCTTCAGCCAGGGGCTTCCACATCAGAACCCCTTTTGCCATTCAATGAAGCCCTCACCAATGTCCTTTTGGGTACTTGGTCCAAACCCAACACCGGGGCTCCTGTGAAAAGGACTATCGCACGCCGCCAGCGGCCCGCTCCGAACAACCCTAAATTCCTGTCCCAGCACCCCACGCGTGAGAGTCTTGTCATCCAGGCTTCTTCTTCTTCAGGCGCATTCCTTTCCGCACCCCATGACAGGGAATCAAAAAGGCTGGAATAGTTTGGTAAGAGGTTGTTTTCTTCCTCCAGTCTCCCTCTGCGGTCTGTAAACATTGCATGCCTTTTGGGCTGCGGTACCCACTCTTTGTGGGATATGATTGAGCAAGTCCTGCCACAGATACACGAGGAGGCCCGTGCTATCGTCTCCCAAGCTGTGAACGGTGGGAGAATTGCAGCAAAGTTCATAATCCGTTGTGGGCTGGGCACAACCGACTCTCGGGCAGATCGGTTGCTACAGTGGTGACCTTGAGATGCTCCGCCTGGTTGCGTACTTCTCGTTTTTCTTGGGATGTCCAATAGTCCCTCATGGACATGTACTTTGATGGCTCCCGTCTCCTTGGAGACAAAGCGGACTCTGCCTTGGAGAGATTCAAGGACTCCCGGGCTACGGCTCGGTCCCATGGTCTTTCCTTTGCCCCTCACCCCTCCTTCAATCAGCTTTTCGCCCCTTTCGTGGCCACAGAAGGTGCTCCCTGTCTCGTCCTCCGCCCAGCCACCATACCACCCATGCTGTCCAGCCTTTGCGTTGCCGGGGACATGGAATCTCATGTGGGCGTGGGACAGCCCAGCTGCCTCTGCCCCTGCTGCACCCTCACTCCCATCAAGTTGGCGGCAGGTTTCACCATCACCTACCCCACTGGGAATCCATCACTACAGACAGGTGGGTTTTGCAGATCCTTCGAAAGGGCTACACCCTACCCTTCGAATCTGCCCCACCAGCCATGCCTCCATCCTTCAGTCACCTTCCAGAGGATCATTTGGCACTTCTCCGCCAGGAAGTCGCAGCTCCCTTGGCCAAGGGAGCTATAGAAAAGGTGCCCGAAGTAGGTCATGGTTGTTATTCCTGCTACTTTATGGTGCCGAAAAAGGACAAGGGCTTACGTCCTATCCTAGAGCTTTGGGACCTGAACTACTTCCTCAAGAAGGAGAAATTCAAATGCTCACTCTGGCTCAGGTTCTGTCTGCCTTGGACCCAGGAGACTGGATGGTAGCGTTGGACTTGCAGGATGCTTATTCCCACATCCCCATCCTGCCTGCCCACAGACATTACCTACGATTCGTGGTAGCTCACGAGCACTTTCAGTTTACCGTGCTCACCTCCGGCCTTACCAGCACCCCTCAGGTGTTCACGAAAGTGATGGCGGTTGTTGCAGCTTATCTGCACAGGCTGGGGGTGTCAGTCTTCCCCTACAGCGATGACTGGCTGTTGAATGCGGACTCGCACCAGAAAGTCGCCTCCCACCTTCAGACTACGGCGAACCTCCTGCACACGCTGGGGTTCACTATAAACATGCTGAAGTCACACCTGACTCCCTCTCAGACGCACCCCTTCATCGGATCTGTTCTGGACACAGTGCAGTTTCGGGCTTATCCTCCCAAAAAGCAAATCCAAGACATTCAGGCCATGATTCCAATCTTTCAGCCTCGGTCTTGGGTTTTGGTGAGACTGACTCTGAGGCTGCTGGACCTCATTGCCTCCTGCATCCTGCTAGTAACACATGCCAGATGGCATATGCGGGCTCTGCAGTGGGACTTGAAGTTCCAGTGGGCACAGCACCAGGGGAATCTCTCCGACATGGTCCAGATCTCGGAGGGAACTGCGAAAGACCTGCAGTGGTGGCTTTCGAATCCGAATTGGGTCCACAGCAGACCCCTCTCCCTTCCCCGACCAGACTTATCTATAGTGATAGATGCGTCACTTCTCGGTTGGGGTGGCCACATGGGAGAGGCGGAGATCAAAGGCCTCTGGTCTCCAGCGGAGTCTGGGCTCCATATCAATCTTCTGGAGCTCCGGGCAATCAGGCTTGTATTGAAAGCATTTCTTCCCTCTCTCAAAGGGAAAGTAGTGCAGGTGTCCACGGAGAATACTACTGCCATGTGGTACTGCAACAAACAGGGTGGAGTAGGGTCCTGGACCCTTTGTCAGGAGGCACAACGCCTCTGGACATGGCTGTAACATCAGGGCAGTACCCTGGTGGTTCAACCTCTGGCAGGTTTTCTCAAAGCCAGAGCAGACTAACTCAGCCGTCGATGCACAGCCGATCACGAATGTCGTCTCTATCCGGACGTGGCGCAAGTTCTCTTTCTGCAGTGGGGACAGCCTTGGTTAGATCTGTTTGCCTCCACAGAGAATGCGCAATGTCAGCTGTTTTGCGTGTTGGAGTTTCCAAGGCGGTACTCGCTCAGAGACGCTTTTCATCTCGAGTGGAACTCCAGCCTCCTTTATGCCTTTCTGCCTATACCACTTCTGCCCAGAGTTCTCAAGAAGTTCAGAAACGTCCGGGCCCAAGTCATCTTGGTGGCTCCGGACTGGGCACGGAGAGTCTGGTATCCAGAGCTATTGAGCATGTCCATTGATCCTCCACTCAGACTGCCTCTTTGGGTGGATCTTCTGTCGCAGAAACAGGGGATGGTCCTTCAACCGAACCTGTCCAACCTCCGCCTTCATGCATGGAGATTGAGTGGCACCATTTGACGACTTTTGATCTTCCGCCGAAGTCTGCAATGTTATCTTGGCTGCCAGGCGTCCCTCCACCAAAACTGTATACGCCTGTTGTTGGAATAAATTTGTGGCATGGTGCACCAACAAATCTTTTGATCCCCTCTCTGCCCCTCTATCCGAGGTTCTTCTGTTCATTCTTTCTTTGGCCCAGCAGGGCTCTGCTTTGGACACCCGTAAAGGGTATTTATCTGCCATTTCGGCCTTCCTTAGGTTACCTGATCAGCCCTCACTTTTTAAATCTCCTATTGTGAGTAGATTCCTGAAAGGCCTCACCCATTTATTTCCTCCCACTCCATTTATCATGCCTCAGTGGGACTTCAATCTTGTCCTCTCTTATTTGATGTGTACTCCCTTTGAGCCGATTGAGCCGATGCACAATTGTCCCTTGCGGCTCCTCACCTTCAAAACTGTCTTTCTTGTTGCCATCCCCTCTGTTCGCAGGGTGAGTGAGCTTCAAGCCCTTTCGTCTAAACCTCCGTGCTTGACTGTGCACCCTGACAAAGTGGTGTTGTGCACTAAGGCTTCCTTCCTCCCAAAGGTGGTTACACCTTTTCATGTAGGCCAGTCCATCACCCTGCCTCCTTTCTACGCACCCCCACATCCTTCTCATGAGGAGGAGAGACTCCACCGTCTGGACCCAAAAAGCGCGTTGGCGTTCTATCTTAATTGTACTTAAGATTTCCGGGTGGACGATCAACTCTTTGTCGGGTATGTGGGTGTGAAAAAAGGGAAGGCGGTGCAAAAGTGTACCATCTCTCAATGGGTACTTCTTTGCATCAAAATATGCTACGCTTTGGTCAAGAAGCAACCCCCTGAGGGCTTGCATGCTCATTCCACCAGAGCAACTGCTGCTTCCACTGCGTTAGCACGCGGAGTTCCTGTCCTGGATATCTTCCAGGCAGCTACGTGGGCGTCCCTGCACACGTTTGCTGAACACTACTGCCTGGACAGTTTGGTCCTTTGGGACGGCTGCTTTGGTTGTTCGGTTCTACAGGACTTCCTACTATGATCTTGGTTCACAGCCCACCTCCGAGGATGACATTGCTTGGGTATCTATTCTAAGGTAAAGAATCTGCAACTAGAAGTCTCTATCAGATGTACGAGTTACTTACCTTTGATAACGAAATATCTGGTGGAGTCATATTCTAGTTGCAGATTCCTTACTGCCCACCTATCCTCCTTGCTTGTGAACTGATTTCTAGGGACAGGGATTCCCCTTTCAGGTCCTTATCTCTGGCGCACCAACCTCATTGTTCTTAGCGGCTCTGCGCCTTAGCGTGGAAAGTCGTTAAAAGAAACTGACATCACTGCGGGAAGGCGATATCTATACACTACTCCCAATGTCATCACAGCGACTACGGCGCCAACGATGCCCGCGGAGTCGACCTACGCCACCTACCGACACACACAGGTATTGCTCGAAGAAACATCTCCGGATCCAGTCTGACACCTGGGGAAATTCTAAGGTAAGGAATCTGCAACTAGAATATGTTTCTACCAGATATTTTGTTACCGAAGGTAAGTAACTTGTACTTTAATAGACAAATAAAACCTAGGGTAACGTAGACATGTGCCCACTGTGGTAGAATATGCCAGTTCAGTGTATACATACAATTGAGCTGGCAGCCCACATTATCCCACCATGTGTCACACACTATTGGCTCTGCCCACACAATATTATGGTTAGGAGTTGATGTCACATGATAGAAAATAACATGAGCTGGAAACCCCTGTGCAGAGTGTCACCAGCCCGTTTTTTGAGGTTGTGCACTGCTGATGTTCATGGGGTTTATTGGAAATCCTCCAGGACATTACCAGAAGCCTCGGAAAGTTTTTGTTTTGAAGTGAAGTTGGGGTTAGTCCCCGTCACAAAGCCCAGCCCCCCTCTTCTTCACCCAACCACTTAATGTCTCAAAAAAACTATGGGCTTGCTGTCCTCCACCATCCCTGCGCAGAAATAACCCCCACCTTTAGGCCCCACCTCCTCTCAGACAGTGACACTTTTAGAAGTTAGCAGGAGTGATGCCATTGTGCATTAAATTGAACGGATTCTTCGTTAAAAAAAACAGAAAAACAACATACTGTAAGGGAATGAGTTAGAATGTAGTGCAGAAAATCTCTGAAATTAAATACACTTGCACCTTTTCCTTTGGAGTGAACAAAATGCACTAAACATTATAGAAAATGTGATCGTATGAATTTTGGCTCTTTTTACAGGTTAAATCATATTTATGCATGCTGGTTACTTGGAATTTTGCCTACCGGCTGATTAATAAAAAAGGATGAGGCATCTTTTTTATGATGCATAAATGCTTCGATCTGATATTTTCAAAAACATATTTAGGCTATTTCAGAACTGTTGATGTGCCATTTTAAGAAGTCTGCACTGAGTCTGAACATTATCCATCAGGTCAAGGATGCCTAATTTGGAGTGGACTTGGCTCACAGACCCCGGGCTGCAGATGATTCTGTCGGATAAAAGAGCTCCCAAGTAAATGACATTATGATGGTCAGAATAGCTAGTCATGAATATGAATAGAGAAGGGCTTTGTAAGTCTTCCTCATCCTTTCATATTTTTCAGTCAGTCATGCCATTATTGTTCACAGTTTAAATCAGGCCAGAGGATCAATTATTTCTTATTCCTTATTCCTGTCTTCATTCTCAGGAGAATACTGGTTTCCTCCTATATTTTTTAAGGACGTTCAGGACAAATGGGAATCCTATATTTTATTAGCACAATATAGACACAACCCGGCCTTGTACAGGCATTATATTTAATTCTCAGTCAGAGGGTCTCTTGCCAGCCTAACTTGCACAAATTCTTCCTAAGGCAATGGTTCCACCAAAATATCATGTTGACCAATGAAGGAAATGTATTAGAATAAGAATGACTTCTTCTAAACGTTCTTCTTTCTTTTCGTCTTACAAGTAATCGCAGTTCAATTAACAGCAAAACATCAGTGAGTTCAGAAAATTGAGGATGACATTCCGACCTTTACCTCTTCTTCAACGCCTGTTTTGACAAAGGGTCATTTGAGTTTTTTCTACCCAAGTAGTTTCAGCTGCTAATTGACAAAATTGAGGGACATCAGTCCAAACATCTATTCCACCTTGCTGAACATCACACACAGCTCTTTCAACAGAATGCTCCAACTCAGTACATTCATACATTTTAAATGCAAGTAAGAAGGTGTCTCAAATCTCCATCCTAGCTGATGAAGTGTGATACCCTGAAACAAATCCCAGGATGCTTGTTTCCGGTCCAGGGAGGACTTGTCCTGGCAGTTTGGATTGGACTGTTCCCATGGGAAACAGGGTCAAGACTGATTTGCATATGGCTGGGTCCAAACTGGGGTGTCATGGTAAGCAAAAGAATTGATGGATTAAACCCAGATCTGTGATTGGGGGTGAATGTTTGATTGCTTCCACATTCCGTCCTTCATTTGTTTTTGTTTGCATAAACCTCCAAACAAACATGCAAAGTCGCTACAAGAGGAGTTGGCAAAGTAGGTCCAGCAAGACAACCAATCAGATCCCCAGAAAAGCAGGGATGCTTGAAGGAACTACTGTGATATGTTTCTCTTTGAAAATATATATCAGGGTTTGCCTTAACACTAAATTTTCAAAGCGTGGATCTGAGAATAATCCATGGCATTAGCAAATCTGTGGAGTCGCTTGAACTACAGTCTGTCAAGGGATGTACACTGTGAAGGTTTTACAAGTTTCCTTCTTCATTGTATAGTAAAATAGTGACTCCGCTCAAAAGTCTTTGTGAGTCTTGCACATAGTACACATGAATGCTGTCAGTTGTCATCCTAAGCGCAGTCTTTCACATAGTACACATGAATGCTGTCAGTTGTCTTCCTTAGCGGTCCCAATTAAAAGGAAAGAACCCTAAAGGCAAAACACCCCATTGTAGTGTTTTAGCACTTGATTGAAGATGCACATCAATGTAGAAGCAGAGAAGCAAGGCACTAAGCTGTTTCTCGCATCAGGGCAGAGAGGTTATCTAAGCCAGGACATCCCATAGAATGTCTAAGGTGAATTTTGGCTGCAAGGAGCAACAAGCACTGGCAAAGTCAATAGGTCACAGCAACGGCCGAGCTCTGAGCTTTTGATGTTGTCAATATGTTTTAGCCATGCATAGTGTAGAATGGCATTGCATGGAGTGGTGTTGCGCAGAGTGGTGTGGTGTTACTTTGCCTGGCAATGCGTGGTGTAGATTGGAGTGCCGTAGAGTGGAGTGCAGTTGCGTGTAGTGGCGTTGCGTTGCGTAAAGCTGAGTGGCGTGGCATAGAATGGAGTGGCACTGCATGGAGCAGAGTGGTATTGTGTTCAGCACAGTGGCATTGTGTAGAGCAGAGTGGCATGGAGTGGTGTGACATAGAGTGGCGAGGCATAGGGTGGCATGGAGTGGTGTGGAGTGTTGTAGAGTGGAGGGCAGTTGCATGGAGTGGCTTTATGTATAGCGGAGTGGCATTGCGTGGAGTGCAGTTGCATGGAGTGGCATTGCATGGAGTGGAGTGGTGTGGTATGGCATAGCATGCAGTTGCATTGCATATAGTGAAGGGGTGCTGCGTATGGTGGTGCTGCATGACTTGAGTGGCATTGTGTGAGCTGAGTGGCATTGCACAGAGTGGCGTTGCATAGAGCAGAGTGGCATTGTGTGGAGTGGCGTTGCGTATAGCGAAGTAGCATTGCATAGATTGGAGTGGTGCAGCATAGAGTGGAGTGCAGTTGCATTGAGTGCAGTTGTGTGCGCTATAAATATAGTACAAAAAGTGTGCATGTGGGCTAAAGTGCTTTTAGAGAAATTGGAATCTGTACAAAGTCACAGGATCCGATCTCCGAGAGTTCAACAGGGCAGGAGAAATGGATAGCCTGGCTCCAGGTCATGCTCTGCTGCACACATTAAGATGCCCTATCAGAAAATACATTTGGAAACAGATAAGATCTTTTGACCAAATAAGCAATCATTTCAAACGAAAGAAATAATTGTAGACGGAGAGGCAAGCAGCGATAAGGGAGGGGATCCATACTCTTAGCCATTATGAAGTGCAAAGTGCATACAGATGCACAGTGCAATGAAAAATTATTTGAGTGCAAATCAAGAAACCGCACCATAAATTCCCAGCAGCAGAAGTAATTGTGAAACAAAACACTGTAGTTTGCATCAAAAAATACATTGACTAAAATAATTGGCATTCATTTCTAACGTGTAGTTTATCTGAAAGCTTTCTGAAGCTCTTCTGCTTTTTGTGCACTCGACGAAAACTCCCAATGAATAATTAAATATTATGTTACTTAGATGGAGAGGAAGAGAAGGTGCTGTCTGCTGTGAGGACAGAGAGCCTTGGTAGCTAAGTGGTTTATTTATATGCAAGGCAGCTTCTTTCTAGTTCTTCCCTAAGTTTGTGCTTCAGAAAAACAACTGAAAAAACATACCCAAGCCACTTAATATGTAATCGAATCTATGAAACAGCATCCGGTGCATATCTATGCTGTGAGCGAACAGATAATATGATAAACATGGCCGGATTAGCCCACCTTGCCAAGTCCCCAGTTCCAAATTTCAGTTCCCACCATGGACCTCTGTTAAAATCCATGGAAGCAACACTTGCAGGGGTGGGGTGTGGTTGATATAACGATACCGATGCTGCCTCCGAATGCACAGAAATCTTTAAATGCGCAAAGATACTGAAATCGCCCAAAAGTAGTTAACCCAGAAACAAAGCACTACATGAAAACATGGATGAATTTAGACGAGAAGGAAAGTGGGAGGATATTTCCGGGCTGCTGGGAGAATGTAAACTAAGCAGCCATGCACCCTGAAAGCCTGTCACACTAACATTTAAGCAATCACTTTCAAGTCAGACAAGAAAAAAGGCGGTCTCAGAAAAAATCGTCTGACATTTGCTCTCGGTCTTTTAATGTACTGCATATGTGACCCGCAAGCACTCAGTGACCCATGAGCATTCTTCTTAAGTGCTCCTGATGAAAATCTAAAGTAGTTCCTGAACAGAAGATATAAATGGTGACCAGTGTGTTACTGTAGTTGGTTGGGGCCCTCGGGGAGGTTTCAAGAAAGCAAAAGGCATGACAAATGCACACTCAGGACAAATGGTAAAAAACAATAGGTGAGTGACGATGGAGCCAGCCAATTGCAAGCCTGTGGATATGCTGAAGCCCACAAACTGGATTCAGCATGTCTCGGGTCGAGACGGAGCATGCGTGCCGTCTAGAGCCGAGACCTAAAAATTAGGGGCAGAAATTATAGCAAGTGTGTCTAGCAAGTGGGTGAAAAACATGAAACAAAAAATGGAAATGGATGCATTGGAATCCATCCAGCACTTGTTAATGCCTCCTTTATACATGTTTCAGACAGGAACTCATACCGCATCATCTTGAATTGGGAATCTTACATAGCAATCCATGGCTAGATCTCAATCTTGGATTTGAAGCTCACAATAATCCCAAGTGAACCACCATCTTGGAAAGGGCATTTCATCGGATATATCCATGATGCTTTCTTCTAAGCATTACATTGGCGAGCCATATGCAGAAGACACATTTTGGCATCTTTTGTCCAATGCTGAACTCGGCAGTCTTGCAGTTGCTCTTTCCATCCAGAGCTCCTCAGCAGTTGCAAAGCATTCCTGTGGGAAATTGCGAAAACCCTGGCAAGGCCTAACCACCTAGGTCACCCAGCTTTACACTGACTGCTGAGTCCTGAGAGCCGTTGTTTGGTTGCACGATAAGTGTACATCTTATCCTACATGCTTGCCACTGTTCTTGGCACAGAATTAAAAATAGCTGGGGCAGTGTCATTCTTTGTACCAAAGAAAGATCAATACCTTGGATCTTGTGCATATTTAGACAATCAAATCAAATTATGAGTAAGGATCTATATCCCTTACCTAGCATGAAGGACATTTTGGATCCAATCCAAGGAGCACAATTTGTTCGCTAAACTTGGTTTGTGAGCCTTTTATCTTTTGAGTATAAAGGACAGTAACTAGAAAACATCTTTCTGCACCCACATTTGGGCATTTTGAATATTATGTAATGCCATTTGAGTTGTGAAATTCCACAGCCATCTTTCATTAATTTATTTATTCAATATTTTCTGATATTTTGTACTGCTTTATCTAAAAGGTATTTCAGTGTTTTGTAAGACCCTTGCGGAACATCAGAGGCATGTGAGTTTAAAACTCCAGCAGCATCAATTTGTATTGTGAACGTGAGAAGTGTGAATTTGAGAACTAAGGGGCTGTATATCTTGTATTTTGGTTGAATGTTTGTATTTGTTCCATGGATCCGAGGAAGGTTTCTGCTATCTTGGCATGGCTCTCACCTACTACTTCTAAAGAAACTCAAACCTATTAAAGATTCATTAATATCTGTGAATTTATTTAGAATTTTGTAGCTCAAGCAAATTACATCAGCCAGGTGCTAATAAAGGAAAAAATGAAAGGAGTTTGTTACTTCAACAATCAAGCTTAAAAAGTATTTAATACACTCAAAAGGATATTTGATCAAGCACCGATTTGGTATAATTTCTAATACCTCAAAGAAGCTTATTGTGGAAACAGGCACTTCTGAAAGAGCTGTGGGAGCACTTTTGTTATAAAGACAACCAGAGTCGGACTGGGACCCAAAAAGGCCAGGACACCAAAAAGAAGTGGCCCTTCTTGGCAAAGCATATATTTAAAAAAAGTGGTAACATCAGGCATCACCAGTAAAAACTGGCCCACCTGGCCATAGCACTGGCCCAAAACTGCAAAAAAAACAGTAAGGCACACTGAACTGTTAGACCAGCCCATCGGGTATGTCTTGATTGCCCTATAGGCCAGTCTAGCCCTGAAGACAAGAAGGTGATGGGCATCTTCACCCTGTCTCATTTTTGCCTCATGTTTTGCACAAGGTTGACTGGATATTCCCAGTTCTGAAATGAGAGCTTTAAACTATGCAGCTGGCTTGTAAAATGGAGACAACTTATGATGGGCACTAGTGAACCTCTTAAACTGTCAACTGATTGCTAGATTCTGTGGTGTCATGAACTGTTCAAGCAGGACTATTTGTCAACCTAGATAGATATTTTTATTTTTGTATCATAATTTCATTATAACTTATCTTCAGGATTCAAATAATTTTCTGGCTCATGCTCTTTCTATTCATTATCGTGAGTCATTACTCACTGTCAACTTGTGATTCTATTTCATCATGTAGGTGGAATTGTCAATCTTTATTAAACAAAGTAAAACTGATGTGAAGTTAGATCTTCATATTAAGACTTGGGTAGTATGACAAATGATTTATATTTGAGTCAACAAGCTATTTGTCCCAATTGTACAACTATAGGTTGAAGTAATGAGAATGGCAGATGACTCTGCTATTTCTGGTCTTAGAGAAGTTAAGACAGAGGTGGATCTAGTTTTGATATCTATTTGGGGCCAACTTTTAATTCTGACCTTCAGAAATATATTTTTGTTTCTCTCATTTGTGCCCAATATAATGCATCAGAGTCTAACCCTTCTTGATATTTACAACTCTTACTATTGTCTCCTGAACCTTGGCATACTGTTTCTACAGATTTCACAATCAATTATCACCTTGTTGTAATAATGTATAATAAAGTAGAGAGATCTCTTCAAATATGGCACATTGTCTCCTTTATGAAATTTATCTGGAGGGAAAGAAATAGCTCAGTGTTTTTTAACAGTAATTTTCAATATTTAAGGATATCCTCACACTTGCATAGAGGCACTCAATATATTTCACAGTTTGGAAGGCGCTGTGTAAGACATTAGGAACTGAACAGTCTCTCTTTTTCAGGTTACCATCCCAAGTCCAGTGGGCAAACAGGGCAAACAGACCACACTAATCAAAGCTTGGAAGCATAGCTTTGATGCTAGTGCAACTGAAGATAATTGGCCTTTCTTTTTGCCAGTTGCAAAATTCTTATAGCAACAAAATCCATAAGGTCTTCCCTTTTTTCTGTATGCAAGATTTTCATCCCTTCATCATATTTCTCATTTGATTCGCCCAGTTCCTGATTATGTGAGCCATTTACAGAAACACAGACAACTAATTTCTGAAAGTGTATGCCTTTCCGATGTCAAGATGAAGGAATATGCTAACAAATCAAGATCAACTCTTCTCCTTTTGTTGTTGGAGTTAAAGTTTGGTTCTTTTCTCATTTGTTTCTCGTTCATGCATTACCAGTCAAATTTGAGCCATGGTATTTTAGTCTTTCTTATCACTCATATCAGATCAGTCCTTTGGCCCTTCGTTAGGTGTTTCCTCACACTAACAGGGTGTGACAGGATTTGGAGCCCCCCCCCCCTCCTCCTGGAGCGGAGGGGGGTGGTGAAACCATCGGCAACCGGAGTTCAGCGCCGCAATCCTGCCGCGGGGTGAGCGCATTTTGATGAACGTCTGACCCCAAAATGGCGGCCGCGATCTCTGCCGCATTTTTGAGCAGCAGTTAAATTTGGCTGCTTGCGGTGAAAGTGAAGCGCAGTTCAGGGGGAGTGACCCAGTTGGGGGGTGTAGGAAGTTGGCTCTGGATGTACTATTTCAAAGTAAGAAATAGTGTGCACAGAGTCCAAGGGTTCCCCGTAGAGGTAAGATAGTGGCAAAAAGAGATAAATCTAATGCTCTATTTTGTGGTAGTGTGGTCGAGCAGTAGGCTTATCAGAGGGTAGTGTTAAGCATTTGTTGTACACCCACAGGCAATAAATGAGGAACACACACTCAATGACAAATTCCAGGCCGATTTATATAGAAACATATATTTTCTTAGTTTATTTTAAGAACCACAGGTTCAAGATTTACAAACAATACTTTAAATGAAAGGTATTTCACTCAGGTATTCTAGGAACTTTGAATTATCACAATAGCATGTACAGTTTTGACAAAAATGGCAATAAGCTATTTTAAAAGTGGACACAGTGCAAAAATCATCAGTTCCTGAGGGAGGTAAGTAAATGTAAAGTTCACAGGTAAGTAAAACACTTACAGGGTTCAAAGTGAGGTCCAAGGTATCCCACCATTGGAGGTTCAAGGCAACCCCAAAGTTATCACACCAGCAGCTCAGGGCCGGTCAGGTGCAGAGGTCAAAGTGGTGCCCAAAACACATAGGCTTCAATGGAACTAGGGGTGCCCTGGTTCCAGTCTGCCAGCAGGTAAGTGCCCGTGACTTCGGAGGGCAGACCAGGTGGGTTTTGTAGGGCACCAGGGGGGACACAATCAGGCACAGAAAGTACACCTTCAGCGGCACAAGGGCGGCCGAGTGCAGAGTGCAAACAGGCATCGGGTTTTCAATAGGGAGACCCGGGGGTCTCTTCAACGATGCAGGCAAGCACAGGGGGGGCTCCTTGGGGTAGCCACCACCTGGGCTAGGCAGAGGGTTGCCTGGGGGTCACTCTTGCACTGGAGTTCGGTTCCTTCAGGTCCTGGGGACTGTGGGTGCAGTGTGGTTTCCAGGCGTCGGGTTCCTTGAAGCAGGCAGTCACAGTCAGGGGGAGCCTCTGGATTTCCTCTGCAGGCGTCGCTATGGGGGTTCAGGGGGGTCAACTCTGGCTACTCACGGGCTCACAGTCGCCGGGGAGTCCTCCCTGTGGTGTTAGTTTTCCACACGTCGAGCCGGGGGCGTCGGGTGCAGAGTGGAAAGTCGCACGCTTCAGGCGGGAAACGTGTTGTCTTTAAAAGTTGCTTCTTTGTTTCCAAAAGTTGCAATTTCTTTAACAGGGCCGCTGTTCTCGGGAGCTTCTTGGTCCTTTAGATGCAGGGTAGTCCTCTGAGGCTTCAGAGGTCGCTGGACCCTGTTGGATGCGCCGCTGTTGCAGTTTTCTTCGAAGTAGGGAGACAGGCCGGTGGGGCTGGGGCCAAATCAGTTGTCGTCTCTGTCTTCACTGCAGGGCTTCAGGTCAGCAGTCCTTCTTCTTCTTTAGGTTGCAGGAATCTTTCTTCCTCGGTTCTGGGAGCCCCTAAATACTCAATTTAGGGGTGTGTTTAGGTCTGGGAGGGCAGTAGCCAATTGCTACTGGCCCTGAGGGTGGCTACACCCTCTTTGTGCCTCCTCCCTGTGGGGAGGGGGCACATCCCTAAGCACCTCAGCTCAGGAACCTTAGGGGCTGTCCTGACTGGGGAGTGACTCCTCCTTGTTTTCCTCATTATCTCCTCCAGCCTTGCCGCCAAAAGTGGGGGCAGTGGCCGGAGGGGCGGGCATCTCCACTACCTGGGATGCCCTGTGGCGCTGTAACAAAAGGGGTGAGCCTTTGAGGCTCACCACCAGGTGTTACAGTTCCTGCAGGGGGAGGTGAGAAGCACCTCCACCCAGTACAGGCTTTGTTCCTGGCCACAGAGTGACAAAGGAACTCTCCCCAGGTGGCCAGCAACATGTCTGGTGTGTGGCAGGCTGGCAAAAACTAGTCAGCCCACACTGGAAGTCGGGTATGTTTTCAGGGGGCATCTCTAAGATGCCCTCTGGGTGTTTTTTTTTACAATAAAGTGCACACTGGCATCAGTGTGCACTTTATTGTGATTTACAGTGCATTCATTGTGCTGAGAAGTTTGATACCAAACTTCCCAGTTTTCAGTGTAGCCATTATGGTGCTGTGGAGTTCGTGTTTTACAGACTCCCAGACCATATACTCTTATGGCTACCCTGCACTTACAATATCTAAGGTTTTGCTTAGATACTGTAGGGGCATAGTGCTCATGCACATATGCCCTCACCTGTGGTATAGTGCACCCTGCCTTAGGGCTGTAAGGCCTGCTAGAGAGGTGACTTACCTATGCCAGAGGCAGTGTGAGGTTGGCATGGCACTCTGAGGGGAGTACATGTCGACTTAGTCATTTTCTCCCCACTAGCACACACAAGCTGGCAATCAGTGTGTATGTGCTGAGTGAGGGGTCCCCAGGTTGGCATAAGACATGCTGCAACCCTTATAGACCTTCCTTGGCATCAGGGCCCTTGGTACCAGGGGTACCAGTTACAAGGGGATTACCTGGGTGCCAGGGTTGTGCCAATTGTGGAGACAAAGGTACAGTTTAGGGAGAGAACACTGGTGCTGGGGCCTGGTTAGCAGGGTCCCAGCACACTTTCAAATCATAACTTGGCATCAGCAAAGGCAAAAAGTCAGGGGGTAATCATGCCAAGGAGGCATTTCCTTACAGGGGGGCTTGCAAAAATTGGTCACAGTGGTGTTCGGGTGATGTGCCACACCTGGTGCCTCCCCCTCATCCCCCCCCCCCCCTGCACACAACTGGAGGTTCCCTCTCTGTAGGCCTGGAGGCCTGTCGTAGTGACCTGACCTTTGAATGGTGTTGTTCCTTGAGCAGCTGAAGAGGAAGTTTGGGCTGCCAGTGACGGACAGAGCTGCGTGGAGTGTGCGGGGGTGGTGGGGGTCTTTTGCTGGACTTGGCCTGGGGGGACCCATTGAGTGTAAGACGCTGCCTGTGCTGATCCTGCTGATGTCGGTGATCACCCCACGGTGAACTGGTGCGGGTGTGACAGTTGGGAACCAGACTGGTGTGTGGCTAGGACTCGAGATTCGACCGCTGCGCTACGCCTGGTGGTGTGAGGCACGACATTGTGAGTAACCGCTTGTAGCGGGAGTTCCATCTGGTGCACACGATGGGAAAGGACAGGGCGAGCAAGGGAACGCAGCTAAGAGACCTGGGTTATACTTATATGTTGTTGTATCCAGCAAAACTGAAGGTTCTACATGCGGGCCATGCTCACTTCTTTCAATCTACTGAAGCAGTGTGGGACTGGCTGGAACGGAGTGATGGGTCAGGACTGCCAGAGTCCCCGCGGGGGGAGTAGTGGGAGACCCCGGGGGCGAAGGAAGTGCGTACTGCAGCGCAGGTGTACCAGGCGCCATTGTGCCGGCCGTGGAAGCCGAGTGATTGTGCGCTTGGACGATACTCTGAGCCTTGGGCAGAGAAGACAGGAGTGGGAAGAGCCAAAACTGTTGGTACAAACTGTCACGTCAGAGGCTTCATCGCGCTCCGGCTCCCCCTGTGTCGTAAGTGGTCTGTCTCCGGAGGGGCAGGCCGAGGTAACCTGAATGATATACTGGACCTTTCGTTGTGATTGGAATCAAGTACTTTGGTTTGGGGTAGATGCTTGGGGTCCTCCTGCTGTTGGCTCTCCTCTGGCTCTGTGGCCTCTGTTATTTCCTCCTGTCAATTGCTACCTTTTTTAGGTGCTTGGGAAGCGGGGGTCCGGGTTGGGCGTTTGAATGGGGGCCGCGCAGAGTGGTGAGCCTGTGAACTCCCCCGCCATTGTTAGTTTATTTGTTGGGGGACGTGTGTGTGCGGACTGAACGACTTGCGAGAGGTGGCAGAGTGCAGTGTAGTCCGGACCTGACACTGGCTATCGAGTGGGAGCGGCAATTGTTCCCTGCTTCTGGGCACTGGAAGTGATAGCGGGGTACACACGCAATTGGGCAGACACTAGTTGTGGGTGGTGTTTACCCGGGGTCGGATGGGGGAGTGTTATGTGGGTTATAGTTGGTGTTGGTATTCTGTTTTTGATGAGGTGAGCACTGTGAGCATTCTCCTACTGAGAAGGTATAGCATCATCGGGTTACGCTTACGCCGTGGCCGGGGGTGGGGTTGGGGGGGGACTGCATGTGGGTGGGGGAGGGGCGGATGCGCCCTGTAGGGGTCCAGGTGGTGTGGAACAAAATATGGCTGGTACCCTGTCACGTATAGTTACATGTAATGTTAGAGGCTTGAACTCCTTTGTGAAGCGCTACAGAGTACACACATATCTTAAGCAGCTTGGCGTGCACATTATGCTCCTGCAGGAGACGCATCCGATAGAAAGTGAAGCTCAAAAAGTGCAGAAAAAATGGAGGGGCAGTTTTATTCGGCAACTTACTCCTCCTACGCTAGGGGGCTCTCCATATGGATTGCCCCCGGGACTCCATTTACATTAAGAATCTTAAAAGCGGATGTTCCAGGCCGATATATATTCCTGCACTGGGTATTAGATAGCCTGGAGCTTGGTCTGTTGAATATTTATGCCCCTAACACTGATGATGCGGGGTTCTATCACCAGCTCCAACAGGAATTACTATCTTACACAGGGAGGCCTATTGTGTGGGCTGGTGACTTTAATTGTGTCCCAGACGGGGCTCTAGATGGGGACCTGCCAAAGCTAAACACTAAGTCGCAAATGACTGCCAAGTTGCGGATGGTTATGTGAAATTTACATTTTGCGGATGTGTGGAGGGACATGTACCCTTCTTCCAGAATATTTTCGTGTTACACGCACACCCATGGGGCTAATAGCCACCTGGATCGATTCCTCCTGGCCAACGACGGATCGCCTGACGTTCGCCGTGTTACCTATCAGGTCCGGTTCTTATCAGACTATGCCCCTCTCATTCTGGAATGTGAAACACACGTGCCCAAGCCGGCGATCTCCTTGTGGTGTCTGCGGCCAGACCTACTGAGGGATCCCGAATATAAACAAGACCTCCAGGGGGTGCTGAATGGTTATTTTAGTACTAATTGGGGTACGGCCACAGCCCGAGGCATCGAATGGGAGGCATTGAAAGTAGTTATTGGGGGGAAAACCTTAGTAAAATGTATGGTATTAGGAAGCGCTTGGACCAGGAACTCACCCGGCAGGAGGATGTATTGACAGCCCTACAGCGCCAAATAGTTAATGGTGACGCGTCAGAATCGGCATGCCTTGAGGTGCGTGGCAGGATTGTAGAAGTCTGGGATAGACTGGATAGTTATGTCCGCCGGAATTATAGGCAGTGGCTGTATCGGGAGGGGGACTGTTCGGGGCGTATGTCGGCTTGGCTCCTTCGGTGGGAATGCCCTGTTCCTATTATTCAGATGCTCTGTGGTCCTTCCGGTGAACTGATTTTGGGGCAGCTACGGGTGAATTCGCACCTGCGGGTTCTTTATACCGCACCAGGTGATGTAGATGTGACCAGGATAGGGGAATACTTGAATGGTCTCGGTTGCCTCGCCTTACAGGGACCCAGTCGGAGGAGCTGGAGGGAGAGGTGTCCTTGGACGATCTGACGGAGAAGTTGGGAGGAATGGCGTCCGGGAAAGCACCTGGTCCTGATGGGCTACCTGTTGAATTTTACTGTAATTACCCTGCTGCGATTCTGCAGCGTCTGTTGGAGATGCTTCATGAGACACGTGGTGAGGGACTTCTCCCAGAGAATATGCGGGAAGTGCTGATAGTCATGCTGCTGAAGCCTGGGAAGACGGTGGACAACCCAAGCTCCTATAGGCCATTATCTATGTTGAATGTGGATCTTACGTTGTTGGCCAAGGTCTTGGCCACTTGTTTGATTCGAGTGGTGTCCCATTTGGTACAGAGCGTTCAATGTGGATTTATACCAGGGAGTGGGACTCATATCAACATACGGCGCCTCGCACATATATTACACAATGGTAGCTCTTGATATGTAGAAAGCATTCAACACGTTATCCTGGGAATACCTTTGGGAGGTGATGTGTCGGATGGGCATTGGCCCGGTTTTTCTATCCTTGGTGTGTCTTTTATATACAGAAACCCGGGCAAGAGTGCATCCGGGTGTGATAGTGTCAGCGTCCTTTACTATCGAGAGTGGCATGCGGCAGAAATGTCCCTTATAGCCACTACTGTTCGCGTTGGCTTTGGAGCCTCTGGCTATACGACTGTGATCTGGGTTGGATAGGTGGGGCATCCGTATGGGGGCCAGAACGCATATAATATAATTGTATGCTGATGATGCCCTGGTGTATATCACTGATCCGGAGCGAGCGGTCCCCCTCTTGTTGGGTATGATGGACATTTTTTAACAGATATCAGGCCTCCGAATCAATCGGCACAAAACGGTATTATTCCCAGTGGCAGGACTGGCGACAGCGGCGACTCCTGAACTATCCAGGTTGGCGCTGTCTTGGGAGACAGAGTCCTTTACATATTTAGGCGTTCGAGTGATGCACTCCCCGCAGCTGCAATTTACGTTAAACATGGGGGGAGAGTATTGAAGGGCCTCCGATTCTCTGTTCAGTTCTGGAACTCCCTTCCGTTATTGGTTATGGGTAGAGTCGCACATAACAAAATGATTGTTCTCCCCAGATGCCTTTATGTCATGCAGAACTCACTTTGTGAGCTTCCTCTCACATTGTTCAGGCAGCTGGATAGATTATTATTATCCCTAGTCTTGGCGGGCAGGCGGCGCAGAGTCCGCTTGGAGTTACTGAAACTGGACCTGGCTAGAGGGGGTCTGGGACTGCGGGATCTCTACTTATATTATTTGGCCGGGATACTACAGTATGCAGTCCGGTGGTGTGAGGATACTCCTAACTGGGAAAAAGACTTGTTGAATGGCTCGATCTAGGTGGAGCAGCTCCCGCATATACTGATGAGGGACTCTAGGGTTCCGCAGGGTACACCTTATCTGATAGAACAGGTATCGAGAGCCTGGGAGAGTGCAGTTGTGCGAGTTCTCTGCAGTGCCGCATACGCGCGTCCGCTAGCGTTATGGTGGGACCGGCCCTTTGTTAAAGCTGCTGAGGTGATGGATTTTGAGAAGTGGCGCACAGGGGGTTGTAATAATGCGGGTGACCTGTACCAAAACATCACGTTTATTACATAAGCGGAATCCCTTTTCGAAGTGGGCAGGGGGCAGTTCCTACAGTATGCAAATATTTTGCGAACGGCCAGAGAGATTTGGGTGACTTTTCCGGAGGAGCCAGCTGAATCTCACATCCTGGTGACTTTGTGGACCCGGGGGGTGAATGCGGTCTCCTGTCCCAAATGTATAAAGCTCTTAAGGGAGCTAGGCTAACTGGGATGCAGAGAATCAGGGGCTGCCGGGAAGCTGACTTGGGTGTAGCGCTCATGGACGGGGAATGTAATAGGACCTGTTTGTTGATACAGGATGCGACTATCAATGCTAGGTTTAAATTGACACACTTCTATTATTTGCATACAGCATACCTGATGCCCCAACGCCTGCATAGAATATCCCCCTCGAGACCTGACAGCTGTGACCGTTGCATGCTTCTTTTGTTCATATGGCATGGGTCTGTAGCTCTGTTCAACCCTTTTGGCATCGAGTATTGGTGGCGCTTAGGGAGGTCACAGCTGTGCGAGTGCAGGTAGCAATTAAATACTGTTTACTAGTTCTGCTCCCTGTCCATAAGAAAGGTCTTAAGATGGCGTACAGATTTGCGCAACTGGGGCTTATCTTGGCAAAAAGGTGTATTGTGATGCAATGGGCTAGCCCACCCCCCCGCTGCATGCTGACTGGCTCAGTGACATGGACGAATGGGCCACCGCAGAGGAATGTCGCCTGCATAAGGTACGAGTGGATGAACATGCTGCTCGAGACATAGAGCGCAGGCATGACTTGATTACGGAGTTAACTGGGGGGCGGGAGAGTGAGGGGGAGGACCCCTTGACAGTCGATTCCAACTGCTGAGCTCTGGATACAGTTTGTCTATTCATGGAATAAGGTTAGTGGCTATAGAGGCATGGCTATGAGTTTTGAGCTATCAGAGTGTATGTGTCGCCAGGGTTTGCAGTTGATGTGGGGGTTGTCATGGGTGGAACTCCTCCTTGTCCTGGTCACTGACTTCTATATGGACTGTTTTGTGGTAGCCCCTCGCTCTGGGAGTTTTCGCCCCTTCCCCTCTCCCTGGCTGCAGGTGCATGGTACCTTTGGTGTCCTATAGACATTGTTGCTCACTTTATCTGTTCTGTCAGTGCTCATCATAATCACAGTGTTCTGCTTTGTTTGATAGTTGTGGGACTTAAATGCACTGCACGAATTGTATAGTGGTTGGTGCCACTACCCAATGTGCCCATTATGTTGATGATGATGGACTTGACCCTGTCTGATACTATAAATGGTTATTTCCTTAAGCCTACTAGGTCAATGCACAATACGTGCACCTGGTTGGGGACCTCGATTGGGTACAGCTGTTGGATGGTCGACTGACAGTATATCTCCTTCAATGTAATATTTTCTATGCATAAATAAACAAGTTAAAAAATCTAATCTCTCCTATGGTGACACAGTATTTCACAGTTTAGTTCTCAGTGAAATTGTTGCAAAATTGTGTGCATGGCAGAAAAACTGAAATTAAACAGAAAACTTAAGAAACAATGAATATAATCTTATAGAACAAATGTGTATTACTTCTTGGATGGTAGGACCTGTTATTCCAAGTTTATTCCACATGCCTTATGTTCAGTATTACATTGTGTTTTTCATATTTTTAAACAGGACACGTTTCAAGGGACGTTAGAATTCCATAATATATCATTCAAATATCCATCACGTCCCAATGTTCCTGTGCTTCAAGGTTTGACCCTCAATGTCGAAAAAGGACAGACTGTAGCATTTGTCGGTAGCAGTGGATGTGGAAAAAGCACATCTATTCAACTTCTCCAAAGATTCTATGACCCACTTCAAGGGAGCATGGTAAGCTGTAATTGTTTGGTTGTATATTTTTCTCTTAACTCTGTATACAATTGTCTTCATGAGACATGATAGCAGATCCCTAACTACATGTTTAACAAGAAGTCCTAAGCTTAGGAACAGTCATTCCACTGAACCATCCATTATAATGTTTCACCATTGGGAAACATATCACAAAATGTGTAGAATTATATAAGAGTATCCCTCAACAAAAGGGGTTGTTTTCCACCAAGTGACATAAGTAAAAAACGTAACTTCTCCATGATGTCATTTGGAACCGTGAAGTGGAAATCCTCATACTATTGACAACAAACCATCTCCAATTTTATGTTGTGCATGACACCCTAAATACCTTTTCTCTGTTCAGATGCGCAGCAAAGGGTCGAGGCTCCATAAGGATGCCATGAACAACATGGCCTTACCTTCCTTATCCCTGCACCCTTTCTTGTTATTTTAAAAATAAACATATCTGATGTCCTGACATCTGCCCCCACCAGACTCTGCTAATCACTTCATCACAAAGTTTACTGCAGTCTGACCTCGACATTATGACTGCCAGATGGCCTGGCGGTCCCAATCTGAGGATTCCGACCCCTCTCTCCACCAATGTTTACATGCTGACGGTGATAGGGGGGCAGTGCGTGGGCCCCCCTGGCCAGTCATGTCGTGCTTTGCAGACAGTGATTTGCTGGTGCACCTGATGCACAACAGTATTTCTGCCAGCCGTATTACGAGCCAGCGTCAAATGTTGTGCATTTCCCTCTGGGCCAGCGGGCAGAAACTGTGTTTCCGCCCGCTGACCCAGTGGAAACTCATAATAGGGCCAGCGGGAAGGAGACCGCACTGGCGGTCTGTAGACCTGCAGGAGTTTGGCAGGCGGCCTTTTGCGCCTGCCAAACTCCTAATGAGGGCCCTAGTGTCCTGCCATCCTCCCTGTCCACTCAGAAGTAGCCTCTCACCACTCCAAAAGAAACAAGAAATGGCAATGCCAATAGGTCTCATGTTTGCTAGAGTTAGAGCTATTGGCATTGTAAATGACAATGTATTTTACCTATGTGTTTTGGTTCAGCGTGGAGTTGAAGTATGTGGTGTGGAGTGGAATTATGTGGGTTGGATTGGAATTATTAGTTGTGGGATTGTGTGTGATCTGGACTGGAGTTCTGTAATGGAATTACCCCTATCTCTGGTGGATAGATAGGGGTGAGAGCTGCATAAAACAGATAGCCCATATCAGGATGTGTAAACACCAATATATACTGATGTCAAGGTACACCAACATTAAGGTATGCGGATGTCAAGAAAGGCTGATGTCAAAATATGCTGATGTCTAGATACCCCGTCGTCAAGATATACTCAATTTAGCATACAGCAACATCAGAATATGCTGATGTTAAAGTCTGAAACTGTTGTAGTGATAGTGCATGCATGTCACCTATCTTTAATCCTTATTAGGTACATTTTTATATTTGCATATTATACACCTAGATGAACAGACAGAGGTGGGAGTTGGAAAGACAGTGGGTGGGTAAACGGACAGACGGATGAAGCTGGTTGTAGGAAGGACAGTGCATGGGTGGACCAATGGAGGGAGTTGGGTGTTTGAAGGACAGTGGGAAGGTGGATGGACAGACGGACTGAGGTGTTTGTTGGAAGGACAGTGAGTGGGCAGATGGATAGGCGGAGGTGGGTGTTGGAAGGACAGAGGATGGGTGGATATATGAGTGGGCGAATGGATGGATAACAAAGGCTACTAATTGTAACATAAAGTGGGTGTATGTGCGTGTCTCTCAATATATACATTATTGGGAACTTGAGTCAATTTGGCACTTTTGTTGCACATCAGAGTATGTGCTCCCTCTATTTCACATCCATGTGCTATTTCAAGTTATCACACCTGCTTCTTGAGCTATTATGGTCTATTCCCGTAATAGAGCACTACATACATAATATGCTGGGAGAAGACGGCACTTATGATGTATTGATCCAGTCAATACCCTTGCCTCTCTAGAATCTGACGGATCCACCACTACATGCGGACTCAGTGGACTCCTTGCTTCACAGAGCGGAGATATATTAGCTGTGTGTCCACATATTGCTCCGTAAAATGCCGGTCAGTCTTCAGGTCCCTCTGACCCATGACATAGGCCTTGCAAACCACTGCACAAGCCTATCTTCTGTACTGTCATTTGCTAAGTATCTACATGCATTCTATCAAAGTGCTCGGGAACAAGACTGCATAACTTCATGTATAGAGAAAGGTACAAACACAAGAGGGGGAATTAGACACAAAAATAAGTATATAATGAGAACATATAGAAAAGGCAAGGGGGTGTGAGGAGGTTAACAGTTGGAGTGTTCGAAAAAAAGGCAAGTAAAGTAGAAAAGGAAGAAGGGACGCACATAGAAAATGGGAAAAGATGGTCTGAACGGTAAAAGAGGCTTAAGTGCCACAAAAGGTGGGCAGAAAAGTTTAAGATAGATATTAAATGGGAAAAGACACACAGAAAGCAAAGGTAACAAGGACAAAGAAGACAAACAGACATCCATGCTTACCCTTAGGGCTAAGGCTACTGACTTTGTAACTTGGGAACCCGAGTTCAAGTCCAGGCGTTAGCTCACCAGTCTGTGATTGTGGGCACATCACTTCATCTTCCCATGCCTAAAAAAAGGAATGGGGAAGCAAGGATCAATGGAGGGAGCAAGCAACAGCCACAAGGGAGCGGGAGGAGGGGTGAGCAAAGAGGGTGGAGGTCAGGGGGCAGTATTGCAAAAAAATAGTACCTTAATCATGCCAGAACAGTGAACGGCACTAATTAAGTTAAATCAGTCAGTCAACTAATTAAGTTAAATCAATCAGTGCTTGATCCCTGCTCCATGACAGGACCGGAAATGATGCTAGGCCTGAAGTGGACAAATTACGAGGCTGTAAAGAAGCGTATCAGTTAAGCCACCAAACGGTGAGCAACTAGCAGGCTCCAAGCCCTTTTCTAACTACAAATGTGTCTTGCGAGCAATACACTTGCACTTGGACTTGTGCGCTAAGGTAACTGTAACTCGCATCCTCGCTATGCGCTGCTAATAACCTCACAAATTACAGCACTCATGACATCTTTGATAACATAATGGATAATATCAATGTAATATTTGCAGTAACATTGTTGATGAAAAAACTGTGCATGGTGGGGGCACGAGCTCTATTTTCCTTAGGGCACAAGTTATAGTTACTTGAAGTAACTAACTATACTGGTGAATTTCTGTGGTTTTGTACGTTTGAAATCTCTGTAACCCCATTCTTATATATATATATATATATATATATATATATATATATATTTTGTTTAATATATATGTATTTCTTTATATATTACAAACGTCTTGGCCACCTCCAGACCTAAAAATATGGATTAAAGTGAGAAGCACACACCAACCACACACACATAACACACTCTATACAAAAGAACGGCAACAACACACACACTCAACACACAGCAAAAGACACACTAACAACACACAATGACTATGATGGCTGACAAGACAATGACTATGCCCAGAAACATACACACAATGCACACAGAAAAATTCTTCTTTATCTTGTTCCTCCCCTCTTGTTTGCAATATTGTAAACTCTGCATGGCTCCCTTGTAACAGGATCTTATATACATCCCTGGCTGAAAAAGAAAAGGTTGTAGCCACATGTACTTTAAAATATTCAGTAAGGGAGTTCGAATTTGTTCAACAAAGAGTAAATGGGCAATTGTTCATTGTGTTCCAATACTGGGCTTCCTACACTCTAGAATCTCTTTTATTATCATAAAATTATCTAAAAAGGTTCCTCCTGTCTGTTCACATTCAAGGGGCTCTTGCTCTGTATTACTGGAAGAGACTAAATTATCGATCCTTGAACAGGAATTATGCCTGGGGGAAAAATCTGTACACCTGAGTGTGATTTCGTAATCACTTCCGAAGCAGCGGACGGCCCCTAATAAAGTTATATCAATCAGTGCTTGATCTCTGCTCCAATAGAGGACTGGAAATGATGCCAGACCTGAAGTGGACAAATTACCAGCCTGTAAAGAACAGTGTCAGTTAAGCCACCAAATGATGAGTGACAGGCGAGCTCCAAGCCCTTTTCTAACTACAACAGCATCTTGCAAGCGATACGCATGCACTAGCGCATGCTATCGCAGGCTCACTACTAAACATAATACAGAGCGTCTAGTCATTTGTGCATCCCCCCTCACTTCTCAAAGCTGTGATGTCAGTCTGAGAGCAGAGAGGTAGTGCCATGCTATTTCTATGAGACAGCAGTTACTGTAGCTGTGAGTCAGCAGAGTCGGGCCAAAAGTAGTACCTGCATTACTTTGCATTCCTTTGGTCTACGGAGGCCCAAGAGAGGTAGAAGAAAGTGGGCTAGATGCCAGACAGCCCACCACAATTCCACAGCATCCATTAAGTCTCCTGAAGCTGAGGGGGTAGATAGATCACTATTTTCCAAACCACTGAGTTTTAGGCCATTTTTTACTTCTCTGAAATCAGAGCAGTGAAAAAAAACTGTGTTTTCCACTGGTTTTTATGTTAGAGAAGATAGTAACTACGTTTCGAATCTGGTAGTTTTGCTAATAACTTCCTAAAGAACCCACAGAAAAAAAAATGTAGCTATGTGCTAGTGCAGCCGGACATGACTAGTCGGAAATATAATAGCCTGTCAGCACCACACTGAAATTAAATGTGTTTCTTTCATAAGCAAGCTTTCACCACAGAAATATATACAAACTTGTAAGCAGTTAAACAGAAGGTGACAAAATATAAACTGAGAGTGTGTGAATGAGACTATGGAAATGAGGCAAACTGGAAAAGGAACCAAATAGCTTTATCATAGTGTTTAAGAACTGGTCTTATCACAAGTGTGCAGAGAGTTAAATCACCAAGTGAATGGAGAAGAGTATTCTGGTAGTGGGCTATCAGGACGCCAAATATATATTAATCAGTGTGTGCATTATGGTGAAGTGACCTCACCACAAACACAGATCACCAAAGCAACAAAATTTGTGTGGTGTTCTCGTGTGTGCTCAGCCACCAACTGATAAGCATGGAATTCTTACACTCTGAGAGAACACTCATACAGAATGTGTAGGGCCTGATGCCAGCACATGCCAGTAAAAAAATAAATTGGTTTACTGGTTGAGGGGGTGAAACCCTTCTCGAGCAGCAGCCACAGTCCTTGTCACGGTGATGTCACAAGTAAACCCCAAACTAACCTGGGCTAGACCCTTTGGTAGCTTAGCACAGAGCAGTCAGGGTTATCTTAGAGGCAATGTGTAAAGTATTTATGCAGTGCTTCAAAGAGTAATAAAGTGAAAACGCAGCACATGACAAATCCCACACCAATTTAGAAAAATAAGGGAAAATTTTAATTAATAAACCAAGACCAGAACGACAAAACAACAAATATCCAATCACTACACCAGGAGGTGTGCAATTTTAAAGATTTCAGTAAATATATTTCCAGAAAATTATAATCGCCAACTGTGATTATCTGGTTGCGCCAGACAGGGACAAAGTCACAAGTTCAGGCTGAGCATGATGGAGCGGGCCAGCTACAGGGAGCCAGTTAGGCCCTTTTAACAAAAGGACCTTATATCCTGGTTGGGGAACATTGCAAGCTTCTTTTTTGACGATGCTTTGCACCGCCAAGGTGATGCAAGGTCTGGGTTGGAGATGTGTTGTGCAGCGGAGGCTAATGAGGTTCGGGTTGGAGATGTCACTCACTGTTGGTTTCTAAGAGCTGCGAGGCTGCGTGCGAGGTCCTGTGTCGCAGGCAACAATGCTGTTGATGAGGGGGGCTTTCAATGTGAAGTCCTGCATCGCCCACTGCCTAGTTCCGAGGAAGCTTCTGGGCTTGTGATGTGAGGTCCTGTGTCATCGTCGAGGCTTCTGTCGTCGAGTGTTTGCAGTGCGAGGGCCTTTGTTAAGGATGTGTTGCGCAGCAGTGGTTCCGATGAGGCTGCAGGCTACTAGGGTGATCCCAAGTCCTTGCAACAGAAAAGTCCACACAGCAGACGCGATGCATCGGTTTAGTTTGTGGTTGAACCACACAGAAGAGGTTCTGCTGTTTCCACAGGTGAGTTGACAGAGCACATTCAGGCCCACTTCCAAGGGTCCAGGACTGGGCTGGCACCACTTAGCAGGGTAGGGATCACAGTTGCTCAGACTCCTGGTGCTGGGTACTAGATATTAGCCCATGGAGGCATTCTGGTGGTCCTGGGTACAGGTCCAGTCCTTCTCACCCAGGCAAGAGGGCAGCAGGGTGAGCACAGCAGGGCAGGAGGGCTTCAGGACAGCAGGACAGCAAATTGACAGTCCTTTCAGTAGCGTAGCAGTCCTTCTTTTTGGCAGAGACTTGCACAGGTCCAGCAGTGTACTGAAGAGTTGATGTCTGAAGTCCAATATTAATACTGGGTGCCTTCTTTGAAGTGGGAGAAACATCTAGAGGACTCCCTTTGAAGTAGTGAGGTTTCCTGGCTCCCCTGCTCCTGGCTCCAGACAAACTACAGTGGGTATGCAATCCTCTGTGTGTAGGCAGGTCACTGCCTATTCAGGTGTAAGTGGGGCTGTGCCCAGCTTGGCCCTCCCATCCTGCCAGTGATGGCTCATACAGGCACACCTGAGCTCTCTATATTGTGTGTGGCTGGCTGGGTGGGGGGATACACAAAACCGACTTTCAACTACAAGACAGGCGATTTGTGAATGTAACTAAAGCATCGCGCGGTAACACAATGTCATTTACAGACAATGTTACTTATAACATTATGTGGGAAAAAACTGCTAATGTTTAGAATCAGTCGTGCATCACTAAGTAAAGTGTCTTGATTGGTTTTGATCCTATTAAAATCTGTTTCCAGCACACTTCAGACTTCCAAAACAAATGTGATTCATTTTTGCTTTCCAAACTGCTGAATGCCTACTGTTCGTTTACAGGTATTTACATTTTGTGGTGTGATATCCTATTGCCTTTCCTATCACACTCCAGCAAGATTTCACTTTAAAAACTCCTCTCACTTTGCAGTCAGAGAAAGAAAAGCAAACACCAACCCCCATGTTAAAGAGCAGCAGTATATCTGAAGACCTAGCCTAACATTTGACCGTAGCCTTTGAAGCATGACAAATGTGACAAGATAAACAGAATACAAAGGCATCTTGATTTTTTACTTGGACTTTCCTGACCCACCAAAAATAAACTCTCAATCCACCCCCCGGTTTTGGAGATACTACCGTAGACGCACAACTGGTGCTCCATTCTGCAGTTTTCTGTTACCTGGACACACCACTGGTGCTTGATTCTGCAATTTTCTGTTTGAATCTCAGCTCCTTTAAGATGTCCATGTGATTTTGAGCAAATTAGATGGACATGTAGTGGATGAAATTGTGAATATATGCAATTTAAGAATAATAGTTCCTACTTCTTTTGGCACATTCCTCATCTACATGTATTTTTCCATGCCTCAGACTGATCTAAGATTTTGTTTTCAGTTCAAATTGCTGGCCATTAAATTGTGGCACAGTGACTTTGTTCAGCAGCCGAAGCCCCCACATAAGAAGTGTATGTCACCTCAATATAAGCACTGGTAATCCCAGTGGCTTCATTTTCCTTTTTTCTGTATGCTCCAAGCACCAGGTGATCAAAGCATCAAAGACGTATTTGTGGTATTCCTTAACCTTTTTTAATCTTTATTAAACAATATTCAGACATCCTGCAGCACCATTCTGCTGCTGCAGAAGTCCTCAAGATTCTGCGTCTGAGCTAGGTACAAAAGGCATAAGCTGAGGATGGAGCTTCCTCGCTGTTGCATGTGGTGTGACTCTGCAGCGTGTGCCATTCTTTTTAATGCACACTAGGGGCATTTGGGGGAACAAAGTTCAAAATCATAAGTGCCCTTCTCAATATGAAGAATTGTTTGAAGTTCAATTAAAAACAATCCTACACTGAGTGGAGGGGAGTGTGCCAGCTGGCTGGCGCTGCAAAGGTCCACACTGGGAGAAAGATAATGAATTTGTTAGTGCAGGCAGCCAGTCACAAGAGTTAGCTGCCCTGCTACTCTGGAGATAGGAGAGAGGGAAGTAAAACCCTCTAATTCTGTCTTACCTGGAGGAAAGTCAATGTTGTAGCTCCCCAGACTCCCGCTGAATTTGGGCAGCCGATCATTGAGACGCAGCTGCGGTGTAGCGGTGAGGGTTTAATTTCTCAGACACCGGTGACAGCACTGTCCCAGTGCATGAGTCATCGGCAGCAGGAGGGAAAAGAGGCTTCTGGAGACAGAACATCAATCAGGCAACCCCTCAGTTCCAAATTACAGACTTACAAGGGAGACTACCTTCAACCCAGATATTAAACAATGTCTTAGGTATAGCATCTGTAAATGCTGCACCTCATCTCAATTCTGGGCTGGAAGGGGGAGCTCATAGAGTCACCAGAGACACAATAGCATTCCAAGCTACACTGCCAAGCAAGGGAGACTACCATAAATGTGAAAACCTTTGCATACAGTAGGTACTCCTTAGGGTCAGCACTTGCTAGGCGGACTGTAATGGAAGGAAATCAGAACAAGGAGGATAACAAGGGTTTGCTGGCAAGGAAAGTACAGCCAACTAAGCTAGCTAAGAAACATCCTTCCAGTAAACCTGAAAATAGGAAACAGAAATTGGGATATGACACTACAACTAGAAAACCATCACCCTCATTGAATTTTTTTTTTAGCATTATGGACAAAAACAGGGAAGAGATGCAGCAGGACAGAGAGGGAGAAGCATCTAGGTCACAAGAGGGGAGCAGAGACACCGTAACAGTTGCAAGTCCCTTTATATTGTTAATTAACAGGTTTGAGTGCCTCCAGTCCCTACGTCCACCAAAGGCTGCAGAATGCAGAGTCAGACTTAGAACTAGAGGACAGTAGCTCCTCTGAGGTTCATCAAACCCCACAAAGTGCACAAAGGGAGGCTAGTTTCGAATTAGGGAGCATTATTCTGAGCCTTAAGAATGATATAATGATGAGATTCGAGACCTCGGAGCAAACCCAGAAGGAGTCTGTCAAGCTTTAGATGCTAAACTAGATGATTTGGCAAAAAGAACCAAGGTATTAGAGGAAAATATGGAGAGAGTAAATATAAGCATCTTAGAAAATACAAAAGAGATCAAGTCCCTGCAGAACAGACAATTAAAGGATGGTATGGAGAGACTGGAGATACATACTAGGTGGAACAGTTTAAGAATTTTTGGGGTTCCCGAAGGATCCTGAAGAGGCAGAAGGCAGCAACTTAAATGAATTCATAGTTATGGTTTTGAAATAGGACCTCCTGAAAGGTTGATAAGATGTTGACTTGAGCCGTGACATACAGAGGATATACAGGGACCCATATAGGTGAAATGAATCCCGTAAAAAAAAACTACAAAAATTCTATTTAATTTTCACACCTATTCAACAAAGGAATTAAACTCGGGCAGAGCTCTGAACGAAGGTGTACTGACAAGTGATAATTTTACATGCCAGGCATGCTTGGATGTTGGTAAAAATACTGCTCAGCAACAATGGGAGCTAGGGAGCAAAATCGGCAATCTAAAAAAATTGGGACAAAAGAACAGCTTAAAATTCCAGCCCTACTAAAGGTGATGTGAAAGAATGAAATACATAATCTGAGGGAGGTTAAAGAGGTTTGAAGGTTTGATCAAGAAGATGAAGTTAAATCCCTGATATGGATCTAGAGTAGCAAAGTGTGTTAGATGGTTAAATGAGGCTGTAAGATAGTTGAACATAAGTTCACTTTGTTTAATTTAAGACACAGCATGTGGCACCAACACTAGTTACTTTAAATTAGTTTATTACATTCCCTGGGAGGGACCCTCGTAAGGCTAAAATGATGCCTGTAAAGTCAGAGGTGACTTCTCAGGGTGGTCAAGGGTGGGTTGGTAGTTTGGGAAAAAATAAAAAGTCCTCAGGACATATGTCAGTACGAAGGATCAGCATAGAAGGTGTTGGGAAAGTAGGGTCCCGTAACAACAGTTATTCATCATTGTTTTCAGAAGTAATGATCCTTTTTTGGGGGGAGCAGGGAGGAAGGAGACTTTGGTTGTAGATTTAATGAGAAAGCAAGTTGAGATACTCACATGAAACATACATGGATTACAGTCTTAGAAGAAACAGAGCTCAGTGGCTCACAAAATGTGCAGGAAGTTAAGGCTCAAGTTAATATTTTCCGTAAGATTTATCTGGAGCAAGCTGAAAGCCAGACCTTCTTTTAGGAACTGCAGATGGATCCAAGAAGTAATCAGTTCAGACCAGGCTTGGGGTAAAAGAAGTGTTATTAACATTTTCCATTAACAGGCAGGTTATGGCATGGCAATTACCATCAAACATTATGCAATAGTAGGAATACATATACCATCACTTTGCAAACTGTTTTATTCAACAGAATTATGGCATATTACTTTGGTCCCGTTAGAACATAGCAGTAGGGAAAATTACATGACTTTATCAATTCAACAATAAAAGTATCCAGGCAACTGACCTGGTCTAAACAGCATTCACCTCCTCTCCACTTACCAAAGCCCTCCCCTCTGTAGCTACCATGTAAGGTATTGGGAGCTTGTTACAGGGTTATCTAGTTAATGTGCTTAATCGATATAGCTTAAAGCCATTCTGCATATGAATTTACATGTGCATTAATGCCTCACTCTCTAGGTTTCCCTCCGGCATCGTGGTCTTTAGGTCAGGACTGGATCCTGACCAGGAGTTCCCAAATGTGCCTGCGTCATTGCACCCCAGGCCAACAAGGCCTCCTGAGCTTTCTTATCCCTCCTGGTCCTCCTCATATGAGTCTCTTCCACCCCAGCCCATTCCAGTATATCTCTCCCATGCCTCCCTGGTTGGGGGTCGCAGGCTCAGCCAGTGTATTGCTATGCGCCTCTTTGCCATTCTGAGGTCTAGTATTGCAAAACTAGTCAGCTTAGACGTTGTTTCGGGTCTTCAGGAAGGAGCCCCAACACACATTTATTAACGGTACAAGGTATGATCCACCCCTTCGCTCCCTGAAGCTATGCCAAGAGTTCAGTCCAGTAGGACACACACCAGACAGTGCCATAAAATCCACTTCTGTGAATCCACACCTAGGGCAGCATGGATTGTGTGAAGGATATACAGGAGAAGATAGGTCATATACACCATGTTAAATTGTGTCTATTTAATCCTGGCACACACTGTCACCCTCTGCACCTGCCGCTCCCCTGCATGTATCCTAGTCCAGACCTTGGGGAGATTACTTCATCACTTAGGCATTGCCATTTTTCCTCTATGCATAGTGGCTTCACTTGCCTATCTATTCACAGTGCTCAATACAAGTGAGTCACAAGTCTGCACCCCCCACCATTGACCGCATAGTCACTGGTGTATGCGTAGTCTTGGGAGCCTTGGGGACGTCAGCCACAGCTGATGCGCGGTGGCAGGTAGTTTGGCGTACTGGATAAATTGGTCAGGGTTCATGTCGAAGGTCTCCAACGCCTCTTGTAGGGCAATCAATTTCCCTTCTGAGTAGACGTCAGAGGGCATAATGCATATCCCTTCCTGCCACTTCCTGACCGACATTAGTTGAGTTATCTTCTCAAAGGCCCATATTAGCCACTGATACATGTCAGATGCAAACGGTGCACTTCATTTCACCCTCTGTACCATTCTTTCCCATAACCTGCCCATTAGGCGAATCAAGTGCGGGAAGTCATGAGGTATGCCCCCTCCCCTCATTAGTAACGCACCCAATGGGTGCCAATCAAGGGTGCCCTCCAGCAGGGATCGCTCCCAGTTGGGCTTACCATCCAGCCAGTGCATGGTATGCCATAATTGGTCTGCCAAATAGTATAATTGAAGGTCAGGAACTTTGCTTCCCCCTCTTGCCCAACTCTCTTTTTAACGTGGAGAGACCTCCAGAGGAGCTCCAGAAAGAGCGAGTCCAGAGCACTGAACATACTCCGGGGTATTTCAAAGAATGTTTCCTGCATTACATACAAACACCTCAGCAGTAGTACCATTTTAAGTAGTGCTATCTTACCCATCAGAGACAGACATAATGAATTAAAGAACTGGATAGAAGGGCGCAATCTCTCCAATATTTTCCCCGTATTATATTTGTGAAACCGATGTTCCTCATGGGCAATGTGTACATCCAGATATTTCACCTTATCTAATGTCCAGGGCAGCACCGACTCTGGGAGACGGTCCAATGAATATCCCACAAGTTGACTCAGTGGGAACAGAACTGCCTTGGACTTGTTAATTTGGATTCCAAAGAACTCCCAGAATGTCATCATTACTTTGAGCATAATTGGGACAGAGATGTCTGGATGCCACAGATACACCATAGCTTCATCTACATACATTGATTCTATATGCTTTGTGGCACCCACCAATATACCCCAACCTCTTAGGGTTGGCTGAAGTCTACGAGCTAAGGGCTTCATTGCAATAGCAAAAAGCAGTGGGGATAGAGGGCACCCGTGTTGAGTGCCACGTTGTAAGACTATCTCAGCGGACACATGACCTGTGCGGACTCTTGTACACATATTCATATACAGTAATTTGGACCACATTATAAAATGGGACCCCAGTCCCATCCTGCACAACACTCGCCAAACATATTCCCATCTCACCGAATCAAAAGCTGGTTCAGTATCTAAAAGGGCAAGAGCAAATTGGTCCTCCTGTAGCTCCGGTGCACTGAAGACATGCGCCAGCCTAGGTATATTGCAGAGCGTATTCCTCTTTGGAATAAACCCCGAATGATCCTTGTGTACCAGTCGGGGGAAACAGGGGAGTAGCCGCATCACCAGCACATGGCTAAGGACTTTGAGATCTACTTTCAGCATGGAGAGGGGCTCATATGACTTTTTCTCATTGGGATCATTCTGTGGCTTATGGATCAACACTGTTAGGGCCTCCCTCATTAACTAGGGAAGTTTGTGCTTTTCTAGAGCCTCAGTGCATACTGCCAACAGCCTGTCCAGTGAGGTTCCTGGGAAGTGCTTGTAAAATTCTGCAGGGAGGCTATCGCCCCCCTGGCGACTTAGCCGTTTTTTAGTTTTTCACTGCCAAAAGCAGTTCCTGACGGCTCAATGGTGCCTCCAGGGACTCATGTTCTTCAGGAGTAAGGCATTGCAGTGGCAATCCCCCTAAGTAGGGGGGTCATCTCCTGAGACACCCCATCATAATGCAGTGCTGCATAGATCGCCCTCAGATGTTCCTTAAAGATGTCATTTATTACCTTCTGTGTATAGACCTTGTGGGTCTCTAATCATTCAAATAGGGTGTATCTCTGCCTTAGATCTAATCAGTCACACCAATAATCACCCCGTCTTGTTGCCCTCTAAGTACCACCATCTTCTCCCTTCTTTCTTGTTGCACTTCTCTAGTTAATACCATAGATCACACACCCTGTGTCTCTGCTTGTCCCATTCTTTTAACACAGTTGGGTTCATGGAGAAGGATCCATCCTATCACTCTAGCTCGGTTTCTTGCTGCCCCAGGGTGTGTCACAGACCCACTGTGTTCACCAGGCACCCATCCTGAATTGACATCTTCATAGCTTCCCATTCTGCATCCTTGCTACCCGCCGATTCCCAATTTCTTTCAAAATATTGCTTCAATGCCTCTGCTAATTTGCCACTGAAGACTGGGTCAGTCAGTGCGTCCGCATGAATCCTCCATAGTGACACCCTTGGTGCGTGTCCCAAGAGTGAGTATGTGAGCAGTAATGGGGAGTGGTCCGAAACGTAGGGGGCCAGATAGTGCACATCTTCTACTCTGTGGGCAGCAGCTGCATGTATGAAGAAATACTCTAAGTCGCTGTGTGCACCTGTGGCTGGGGTGTAGCAGGAATAAGCGTAGTTTGTGGGTGACACTGACGCAAATTGTCTACCAAACTGAGACTACTCTGCACTTTTACGAGAGCAGCAGTCGCTAGGTGCTTAGTGTTGGGGTTGGGGGGACCTATCCAGTTTACCATCAAGCGTACAATTAAAATCTCCCAATAGGATGAGCTCTGTGTCCTGGGAGAGTTGTTGAGCCTTCAGCACACTACACAGAACGTTCCCATCATCAACGTTCAGCGCATGCACATTAGCAAGACTCATCTCATGTGCATTATGGGTTCCCTCTAGGACAACATACCGGCCTTCAGTGTTCAAATCCCCCTGAGTGAGCTTAAACAGGACCCCTGGGGCTATCCATATCAGAGTCCCTAGGGCATAAGCTGAGTAGGAAGTAGCAAAGACCTGACCTCGCCACCTCCTCCTCAGACATCTGGCACAATCTCCCCAGACATGGGTCTCCTGCATAAAGCCCACCGCCACACAGTATCCACAGAGGAATGCATAAACACGGTTCCTTTTAGTAGGGTTGTTGAGCCCCCGCATGTTCCATATTATTAGTTTATATTTAGTCCCCTGTCTATCTATAAGCAGATACAGAGGCACCAAAAATGCTGTGAATGCCTGGACATGAGATGCAGAATACCACAATCTAAGCCCAATGTACTGGAAGCTACCAGATCTACCTTAACAAAACATGACTTCAGAATTGTAACAAAAACAATAAGCCCCAAGTCATCCCTCCCCTAACCCTCCGAAGGGCAGAAGCCACTAATCCCTTCCAGCTCAACTAGCAGTCCAGAGGGGCATAAAATCCACCCCAGTTACCCTCCCATTCCCAACTTGATGAACTCAAAGTATAGGTTCTGACCAGGTCACCAGGTCCACTACTAGTTGTGAGCCCCCCATGAGGGCTCAGCAGTCCACGCTGGGTTAGCAGCCGGACTGATGTGTCGCATCTGGCAGTATGCCCCCGCCTCTGTAGACAGTCCTTGGAGGTGCAAAAGAGTCAGCATCAGACAACATCTAAAGACAAAGTCTGACCCCATCCTGCAGTCCAGGATCTGCTTATCAGGCATCGGGGGAGCACAGTAAGGAGAAAGAGTTTTGCGTCTCTAAGGGCTCTGTGCCAGCATGCAGTGTGCCATCTGGGCAGACTAGGGTGCGCTCTACTCTGTGCTTCAGGGGACCTCACCTGCTGCTTAGTTGCACAATGAGGGACTTCACCTGCTCCTCAGTTGCGTAAAAGTCACCTTGTTCCTTGGCACCTCTGCTCTCGCCACTCGGAATCCTGACTTTTCTGTTGAATTCCCAAGGATTCCAGCCATTCGGTTTCAGCCCTGCAGAGTGCTGTGGAACACCTTGCCTTCATATTGGACCTAAAGTCTGGTCAGGAACACAGATGTTGTGTTCCCTTAATCATTTCTTGACTAGCATGGAGGTCCTGGACCTTCCTTGTGTATTCAGGGAAAATTTGTATGGCTCTATCTTCATAGTGGGGGGGACCATGGATGCGTACATGTTGAAGAATTATGACCCTGTACTTAAACATGCAGGCTGTGATGACCGTAGGTGGGGCGCTGGGTCTAGGCGTACTGCCTAGTAGCATCCAGTGTGCCTGTTCGATAGAGAAAATCTTAGAGACGTGCCTGGCTTAAGAAGCTTAAGAACGTTGGTGATCCAGTCTTCCAGAAATAACTCCACAGAGGGGTCCCTCTGCCCGCTCAGGAAGTCCAAGGAGGCGTTGAATATTATGCCAGGATTGCCCCTCGGTATCATCAAGCCGATCCTCTATTTGCATTGCACTGGACCTCAGGCTGCCCACTGTTGCCTACAGGTCATGGACATTTTTACGAAGTGTGAAACTTCTTCTTCCGCAGATGTGACCCGCTGAGCTACCTTATGGAAGTCCTGCCGAAGATAGTTGATGTCAATGGCCATAGTGTCCATTTTGGCTTCCAGGGCCACACAGGAGCCATGAAAAGCTTCCAGTATTTCAGCAGTGGTGCCGTTCCCCTTAGCTCCAGGCTTTCCTGTCCCTCCCCCTGCCAACCTCTGCTCACTGGTTCCAGGGCCAGGTACACTATACTGAATAGTTTTGTTAGACTCCGCCCCCTCTGTGGTTTGTCTTTCACCATGACGAAGTAGGGTAGGGCGTTCCTCACCCAAAGGGCACTAAAGCATCCACCAGGGGGGCCTCACAACACCGCTAGTTTCCAACAACCCTCACGGGGCGCTTAGGGCATCTCCCACAAAGCAGACAGTGTCACTATTTCCATCTAAGTCACACTCCAGTGTGGGTCCTGCAGCTCAATTAGGCATTTCTCCCATGTGTCACAAGTGACTATTTATGCCCAGATTCTCAGCCCCATTCCACCAAACAAAGACCTCTTTTTATCATGGGGCCATTGCCCATCCAAGCCAACAATTTAAAGCGGGCTGACTGGGCTTCGAACAGTGTGACAGGCAGCAATGTCCAGGGCCAAGTCCGGCGGACCAGATCAGGAGCACAGATCATTGGCAGCAATACTATTGACACAGCAATCACACTTAACAGCCCTAGACTTGCCTGGTCTCTGGCTGGGGCATCAGTACCAGCCCCCACTGGAATGCGGTCCAATAGCCAGTGCAGGATCCCCACTGGTCGCGGTACCCAGCAGTAGGAGCGCACTTCGAATCACCACCTCCTCCACTCGGGCGCCTCACTGGAGCAATGCCCAGGTGGACTCAGCCTCTCTCCTCTTGTGTCCAGCCCATGCCTCAGGGGGCTCACATTACGCAAAGGTGTGTGTAGGTGGGGGAGGGCCCAACAGACCAGGCAGCAATATTCAGTGCCACTGGGGCAACTTGGTCACATACTCCGACTATGCGGCCTCTCGCAGCCACCACCATTTGTATGCAGGTCCATCACTGGCCTTAACCCCCCGTCCCTGTGGCCCTCCAATTCAGCCCCCTTTGTCTGCACAGCATGTGAAGCTGCTCATCAGCTGCTCTGTGCCTTGCGACCAGACTTCATCACAGCAAGCAGGATGAAGGTTATACTCTGGTGTTTCCTAAGGGCCCACTCCAGGTGAGGTCTGTAGGAAAGTACCATCTTGCCTGGCATGTTACCCCCATTTTTCACTGTATATATGTTGTTTTAGTTGTATGTGTCACTGGGACCCTGGTAACCCAGGGCCCCAGTGCTCATAAGTGTGCCTGAATGTGTTACCTGTGTAGTGACTAACTGTCTCACTGAGGCTCTGCTAATCAGAACCTCAGTGGTTAGGCTCTCTCATTTCTTTCCAAATTGTCACTGACAGGCTAGTGACCATTTTTACCAATTTACATTGGCTTACTGGAACACCCTTATAATTCCCTAGTATATGGTACTGAGGTACCCAGGGTATTGGGGTTCCAGGAGATCCCTATGGGCTGCAGCATTTCTTTTGCCACCCATAGGGAGCTCTGACAATTCTTACACAGGCCTGCCACTGCAGCATGAGTGAAATAACGTCCACGTTATTTCACAGCCATTTTACACTGCACTTAAGTAACTTATAAGTCACCTAAATGTCTAACCTTTACCTGGTAAAGGTTAGGTGCAAAGTTACTTAGTGTGAGGGCACCCTGGCACTAGCCAAGGTGCCCCCACATTGTTCAGAGCCAATTCCCTGAACTTTGTGAGTGCGGGGACACCATTACACGCGTGCACTACATATAGGTCACTACCTATATGTAGCTTCACAATTGTAACTCCGAATATGGCCATGTAACATGTCTATGATCATGGAATTGCCCCCTCTATGCCATCCTGGCATTGTTGGTACAATTCCATGATCCCAGTGGTCTGTAGCACAGACCCTGGTACTGCCAAACTGCCCTTCCTGGGGTTTCACTGGAGCTGCTGCTGCTGCCAACCCCTCAGACGGGCATCTGCCCTCCTGGGGTCCAGCCAGGTCTGGCCCAGGATGGCAGAACAAAGAACTTCCTCTGAGAGAGGGTGTGACACCCTCTCCCTTTGGAAAATGGTGTGAAGGCAGGGGAGGAGTAGCCTCCCCCAGCCTCTGGAAATGCTTTGTTGGGCACAGATGTGCCCAATTCTGCATAAGCCAGTCTACACCGGTTCAGGGACCCCTTAGCCCCTGCTCTGGCGCGAAACTGGACAAAGGAAAGGGGAGTGACCACTCCCCTGACCTGCACCTCCCAAGGAGGTGTCCAGAGCTCCTCCAGTGTGCTCCAGACCTCTGCCATCTTGGAAACAGAGGTGCTGCTGGCACACTGGACTGCTCTGAGTGGCCAGTGCCACCAGGTGACGTCAGAGACTCCTTGTGATAGGCTCCTTCAGGTGTTGCTAGCCTATCCTCTCTCCTAAGTAGCCAAACCCTCTTTTCTGGCTATTTAGGGTCTCTGTCTCTGGGGAAACTTTAGATAACGAATGCAAGAGCTCATCCGAGTTCCTCTGCATCTCTCTCTTCACCTTCTGCCAAGGAATCGACTGCTGACCGCGCTGGAAGCCTGCAAACCTGCAACATAGTAGCAAAGACGACTACTGCAACTCTCTAACGCTGATCCTGCCGCCTTCTCGACTGTTTTCCTGCTTGTGCATGCTGTGGGGGTAGCCTGCCTCCTCTCTGCACCAGAAGCTCCGAAGAAATCTCCCGTGGGTCGACGGAATCTTCCCCCTACAACCGCAGGCACCAAAAAGCTGCATTACCGGTCCCTTGGGTCTCCTCTCAGCACGACGAGCGAGGTCCCTCGAATCCAGCGACTCTGTCCAAGTGACCCCCACAGTCCAGTGACTCTTCAGTCCAAGTTTGGTGGAGGTAAGTCCTTGCCTCACCTCGCTGGGCTGCATTGCTGGGAACCGCGACTTTGCAGCTACTCCGGCCCCTGTGCACTTCCGGCAGAAATCCTTTGTGCACAGCCAAGCCTGGGTCCACGGCACTCTAACCTGCATTGCACGACTTTCTAAGTTGGTCTCCGGCGACGTGGGACTCCTTTGTGCAACTTCGGCGAGCACCGTTTCACGCATCCTCGTAGTGCCTGTTTCTGGCACTTCTCCGGGTGCTACCGGCTTCAGAGAGGGCTCCTTGTCTTGCTCGACGTCCCCTCTCTCTGCTGGTCCAATTTGCGACCTCCTGGTCCCTCCTGGGCCTCAGCAGCGTCCAAAAACGCTAACGGCATGATTTGCAGCTAGCAAGGCTTGTTGGCGTTCTTTCGGCGGGAAAACACTTCTGCACGACTCTCCACGGCGAGAGGGATCCGTCCACCAAAGGGGAAGTCTCTAGCCCTTTTCGTTCCTGCAGAAACCTCAGCTTCTTCTGTCCAGTAGAAGCTTCTTTGCACCCGCAGCTGGCATTTCCTGGGCATTTGCCCATCTCCGACTTGCTTGTGACTTTTGGACTTGGTCCCCTTGTTCCACAGGTACCCTAGATTGGAAATCCACAGTTGTTGCATTGCTGGTTTGTGTCTTTCCTGCATTATTCCTCTAACACGACTTCTTCGTCCTTAGGGGAACTTTAGTGCACTTTGCACTCACTTTTCAGGGTCTTGGGGAGGGTTATTTTTCTAACTCTCACTATTTTCTAATAGTCCCAGCGACCCTCTACAAGGTCACATAGGTTTGGGGTCCATTCGTGGTTCGCATTCCACTTTTGGAGTATATGGTTTGTGTTGCCCCTATCCCTATGTTTCCCCATTGCATCCTATTGTAACTATACATTGTTTGCACTGTTTTCTAAGACTATACTGCATATTTTTGCTATTGTGTATATATATCTTGTGTATATTTCCTATCCTCTCACTGAGGGTACACTCTAAGATACTTTGGCATATTGTCATAAAAATAAAGTACCTTTATTTTTAGTATAACTGTGTATTGTGTTTTCTTATGATATTGTGCATATGACACTAAGTGGTACTGTAGTAGCTTCACACGTCTCCTAGTTCAGCCTAAGCTGCTCTGCTAAGCTACCATTATCTATCAGCCTAAGCTGCTAGACACCCTATACACTAATAAGGGATAACTGGGCCTGGTGCAAGGTGCAAGTACCCCTTGGTACTCACTACAAGCCAGTCCAGCCTCCTACATTCTTTGTGCAGCGGTGGGATAAGTGCTTTGAGACTACTTACCACTCTTGTCATTGTACTTTTCATAAGAGAAAAATATACAAAACAAGGTCAGTGTATATACACATAGCCAAAAAGTTTTGCATTTCCTCTTTTCACTCTTCTAAGTGCTGAAAAGTACTTCTAACTTTCTAAAAAGTTCTAAAAAGATTAAAAAGTTTTTTTTCTCTGTCTTTCTAAAAGCTCTGACAAACTTTTTATCTTTTACTATCACTTTAACTCTCTCTAAAAAATGTCTGGCACAGGCCAAAATGTTGATCTGTCCAAACTTGCATATGATCACCTTAGCTGGAAAGGAGCAAGGAATCTCTGCATAGAGAGAGGTTTGAGTGTAGGGAAGAATCCTTCCTTAGAACTGTTAATTAACATGCTTAGAGTACAGGATAAGGCCATAAGTGCCCAATCTGTAGAAAAAGTAGCTAATGGTTCTCAATCAGATCCAGGGACTCCCCCAGGAAAAGATTCAGGAAAGAAACTTCCTAGCCTGCCCATTACTAGACAGTCTAGCATAGTTGGTAATGATGATGAGCCACACCATATAAATAGTGTTGTCTCACATCATAGCAAAAGCATTTATTCTCACCATACTGGTAGTGATGTTTCTGTTAGCCAAGCTGTTAGGGTGGCTTCTGTAAGGGACAGGTCTCCTTCTGTCCATTCTCACCATACTTCTGTTTCAAAGCATGTCCCTCCCACCCACCCTGATGACAGATTGTTAGAAGGGGAGCTCAATAGATTGAGAGTGGAACAAACCGGACTGAAGCTCAAGAAGCAACAGCTGGATTTGGATAGACAGACTTTAGAAGTAGAGAAGGAGAGACAGAAACTGGGTTTAGAAACCCATGGTGGCAGCAGCAGTATTCCCCATAGTCATCCTGTAAAAGAGCATGATTCCAGGAATCTGCACAAGATAGTTCCCCCTTATAAGGAGGGGGATGACATTAACAAGTGGTTTGCTGCACTTGAGAGGGCCTGTGTTGTACAGGATGTCCCTCAAAGGCAGTGGGCTGCTATCCTATGGCTATCATTTAGTGGAAAAGGTAGGGATAGGCTCCTTACTGTGAAAGAAAATGATGCTAATAATTTCCAAGTTCTTAAGAATGCACTCCTGGATGGTTATGGCTTAACCACTGAACAGTACAGGATAAAGTTCAGAGAGACCAAAAAGGAGTCTTCACAAGACTGGGTTGATTTCATTGACCATTCAGTGAAGGCCTTGGAGGGGTGGTTACATGGCAGTAAAGTTACTGATTATGACAGCCTGTATAACTTGATCCTGAGAGAGCATATTCTTAATAATTGTGTGTCTGATTTGTTGCACCAGTACTTGGTGGACTCTGATCTGATCTCTCCCCAAGAATTGGGAAAGAAGGCAGACAAATGGGTCAGAACAAGGGTGAACAGAAAAGTTCATACAGGGGGTGACAAAGATGGCAACAAAAAGAAGGATGGTAAGTTTTCTGACAAGGGTGGGGACAAATCTAAAAATGAGTCTTCATCAGGCCCACAAAAACACTCTGGTGGGGGTGGTGGGCCCAAATCCTCTTTTAATCAGAACAAGGAAAAGAAACCATGGTGCTATTTATGTAAAATAAAAGGCCATTGGACAACAGATCCCAGTTGTCCAAAGAAAGGCACCAAGCCTCCTACCACTACAACCCCTACTGCTACACCTAGTGTCCCTACTAATAGCAGTGGTGGTGGGAGCAAACCTACTAATAGCCAATCCAAGGGAGTAGCTGGGCTCACTATTGGTAACTTAGTTGGGGTTGGCCTTGTTAGGGAGGCCACAGAGGCTGTGTTAGTCTCTGAGGGGGCTATTGATTTAGCCACCTTAGTTGCTTGTCCCCTTAATATGGATAAGTACAAGCAGCTACCCCTAATAAATGGTGTTGAGGTCCAGGCCTACAGGGACACTGGTGCCAGTGTGACTATGGTCATAGAGAAACTGGTCCACCCTGAACAACACCTACTTGGTCACCAGTACCAAGTAACCGATGCTCACAACAACACACTTAGCCACCCCATGGCTGTTGTTAATCTCAACTGGGGGGGGGGTTACTGGTCCAAAGAAAGTTGTGGTAGCTTCAGATTTACCTGTAGACTGTCTATTAGGGAATGATTTGGAGACATCAGCTTGGTCGGATGTGGAGTTGGAGGCCCATGCAGCAATGCTGGGCATCCCAGGGCATATTTTTGCTTTAACAAGGGCTCAGGCCAAAAAGCAAAAAAGACAGGGAAGCTTGGATCCTGGAACAATGGACCAAGTGCTCCCTAAAGCTAGGGCTAGTAGAAGCAAACCACTTCCTACTATCCCTCCCTCTACAGTGGATTCTACTTCTGAGGAAGAAGAATTCCCTCCCTGTGCAGAACCTACACCAGAGGAGCTGGAAGCAGACACTGCTGAGCTTTTGGGTGAAGGGGGGCCTGCCAGAGAGGAGCTGAGTGTGGCACAGCAAACCTGTCCCACATTAGAGGGTCTCAGACAGCAAGCTGTCAAACAGGCTAATGGGGATGTCAGTGACTCTCACAGAGTTTACTGGGAGGACAACCTCTTGTACACTGAGCATAGGGATCCTAAACCTGGAGCTGCCAGGAGATTAGTGATTCCTCAGGAGTACAGAAAGTTCCTCCTAACCCTGGCACATGACATTCCCCTAGCTGGACACCTGGGTCAAATGAAAACTTGGGACAGATTGGTTCCATTGTTTCATTGGCCTAGGATGTCTGAGGACACAAAGGAATTTTGTAAGTCCTGTGAAACCTGTCAAGCCAGTGGCAAGACAGGTGGCACCCCAAAGGCACCCCTTATTCCACTGCCTATGGTTGGGGTTCCCTTTGAAAGGGTAGGGGTTGACATAGTTGGCCCCCTTGACCCTCTTACTGCTTCAGGCAATAGATTTATCTTGGTGGTAGTGGACCATGCCACAAGATATCCTGAAGCTATTCCTTTAAGGACCACTACAGCACCTGCAGTGGCAAAGGCCCTCCTGGGAATATTTTCCAGGGTGGGCTTCCCAAAGGAAGTAGTATCAGACAGAGGAAGCAATTTCATGTCTGCATACTTAAAGGCCATGTGGAAGGAGTGTGGTGTAACGTACAAATTCACAACACCCTATCATCCACAAACAAATGGACTGGTGGAGAGATTTAATAAAACTCTCAAAGGCATGATTATGGGTCTCCCTGAAAAACTCCGCAGGAGATGGGATATCCTTCTACCATGCCTCCTTTTTGCCTACAGGGAGGTACCCCAGAAAGGAGTGGGCTTCAGCCCCTTTGAACTTCTTTTTGGACACCCTGTTAGGGGTCCACTCACACTTGTAAAGGAGGGTTGGGAACAACCTTTAAAAGCTCCTAAGCAGGATATTGTGGATTATGTACTTGGCCTCAGATCAAGGATGGCTGAGTACATGAAAAAGGCCAGTAAAAACCTTCAGGCCAGCCAAGAGCTCCAGAAGCAATGGCATGATCAGAAGGCTGTTTTGGTTCAGTACCAACCAGGGCAGAAAGTGTGGGTCTTGGAGCCTGTGGCCCCAAGAGCACTCCAAGATAAATGGAGTGGTCCCCACACAATTGTTGAAAAGAAGGGAGAAGTCACCTATTTAGTTGACTTAGGCACTGCCAGGAGTCCCCTTAGGGTGCTCCATGTCAACCGCCTGAAACCCTACTATGACAGGGCTGATCTCACCCTGCTCATGGCAACTGATGAGGGACAGGAAGAAGACAGTGATCCTCTACCTGATCTCTTCTCTTCCACAGAACAAGATGCTCTTGTGGAAGGTGTAGTTTTGGCTGATTGTCTTACTGCTGAGCAGAAAGACAATTGCATAAATCTCCTAGATCAATTCTCTGAACTCTTCTCTACTGTGCCAGGTACCACTTCTTGGTGTGAGCACACTATAGATACTGGAGACAGTTTACCTGTCAAAAGTAAGATCTATAGGCAGCCTGACCATGTCAGGGACTGCATAAAGCAAGAGGTCCAGAAAATGTTAGAACTAGGAGTAGTTGAGCACTCTGACAGTCCATGGGCTTCTCCTGTGGTACTGGTACCAAAACCCCATTCCAAAGATGGAAAGAAGGAAATGCGGTTTTGTGTAGACTATAGAGGTCTCAACTTGGTAACCAAAACTGATGCTCACCCTATACCCAGGGCAGATGAGCTCATAGATACACTGGCATCTGCCAAGTATCTAAGCACTTTTGATTTGACTGCAGGGTATTGGCAGATCAAATTATCAGAAGATGCTAAACCTAAGACTGCATTTTCTACCATTGGAGGACATTACCAGTTTACTGTAATGCCTTTTGGTTTGAAAAATGCACCTGCCACTTTTCAGAGGTTGGTGAACACAGTCCTGCAAGGGCTGGAAGCTTTCAGTGCAGCATATTTGGACGATATAGCTGTCTTTAGCTCCAGCTGGGATGATCACCTGGTCCACCTATGGAAAGTTTTGGAGGCCCTGCAAAAGGCAGGCCTCACTATCAAGGCTTCAAAGTGCCAGATAGGGCAGGGTAAGGTGGTTTATCTGGGACACCTTGTTGGTGGGGAACAGATTGCACCACTTCAGGGGAAAATCCAAACAATTATTGATTGGGTTCCCCCTACCACTCAGACTCAGGTGAGAGCCTTCCTAGGCCTCACTGGGTATTACAGGAGGTTCATTAAGAACTATGGCTCCATTGCAGCCCCTCTTAATGACCTCACATCCAAGAAAATGCCTAAAAAGGTATTATGGACAGCAAACTGTCAGAAAGCTTTTGAGGAGCTGAAGCAGGCCATGTGCTCTGCACCTGTCCTGAAAAGCCCTTGTTACTCTAAACAATTCTATGTCCAAACTGATGCATCTGAATTAGGAGTAGGGGCAGTCCTATCACAACTTAATTCTGAGGGCCAGGATCAACCTGTTGCTTTTATTAGTAGGAGGTTGACCCCTAGAGAAAAGCGTTGGTCTGCCATTGAGAGGGAGGCCTTTGCTGTGGTCTGGGCTCTGAAGAAGTTGAGGCCATACCTGTTTGGCACTCACTTCATTGTTCAGACAGACCACAAACCTCTACTTTGGCTAAAACAAATGAAAGGTGAAAATCCTAAATTGTTGAGGTGGTCCATATCCCTACAGGGAATGGACTATACAGTGGAACATAGACCTGGGAGTAGCCACTACAATGCAGATGGACTCTCCAGATATTTCCACTTAGACAATGAAGACTCATCAGGTCATGGCTAGTCTTATTGTCCTTCGTTTGGGGGGGGGGGTTGTGTAGGAAAGTACCATCTTGCCTGGCATGTTACCCCCATTTTTCACTGTATATATGTTGTTTTAGTTGTATGTGTCACTGGGACCCTGGTAACCCAGGGCCCCAGTGCTCATAAGTGTGCCTGAATGTGTTACCTGTGTAGTGACTAACTGTCTCACTGAGGCTCTGCTAATCAGAACCTCAGTGGTTAGGTTCTCTCATTTCTTTCCGAATTGTCACTGACAGGCTAGTGACCATTTTTACCAATTTACATTGGCTTACTGGAACACCCTTATAATTCCCTAGTATATGTTACTGAGGTACCCAGGGTATTGGGGTTCCAGGAGATCCCTATGGGCTGCAGCATTTCTTTTGCCACCCATAGGGAGCTCTGACAATTCTTACACAGGCCTTCCACTGCAGCCTGAGTGAAATAACGTCCACGTTATTTCACAGCCATTTTACACTGCACTTAAGTAACTTATAAGTCACCTAAATGTCTAACCTTTACCTGGTAAAGGTTAGGTGCAAAGTTACTTAGTGTGAGGGCACCCTGGCACTAGCCAAGGTGCCCCCACATTGTTCAGAGCCAATTCCCTGAACTTTGTGAGTGCGGGGACACCATTACACGCGTGCACTACATATACGTCACTACCTATATGTAGCTTCACAATGGTAACTCCGAATATGGCCATGTAACATGTCTATGATCATGGAATTGCCCCCTCTATGCCATCCTGGCATTGTTGGTACAATTCCATGATCCCAGTGGTCTGTAGCACAGACCCTGGTACTGCCAAACTGCCCTTCCTGGGGTTTCACTGCAGCTGCTGCCAACCCCTCAGACAGGCATCTGCCCTCCTGGGGTCCAGCCAGGCCTGGCCCAGGATGGCAGAACAAAGAACTTCCTCTGAGAGAGGGTGTGACACCCTCTCCCTTTGGAAAATGGTGTGAAGGCAGGGGAGGAGTAGCCTCCCCCAGCCTCTGGAAATGCTTTCTTGGGCACAGATGTGCCCAATTCTGCATAAGCCAGTCTACACCGGTTCAGGGACCCCTTAGCCCCTGCTCTGGCGCGAAACTGGACAAAGGAAAGGGGAGTGACCACTCCCCTGACCTGCACCTCCCCTGGGAGGTGTCCAGAGCTCCTCCAGTGTGCTCCAGACCTCTGCCATCTTGGAAACAGAGGTGCTGCTGGCACACTGGACTGCTCTGAGTGGCCAGTGCCACCAGGTGACGTCAGAGACTCCTTGTGATAGGCTCCTTCAGGTGTTGCTAGATATCCTCTCTCCTAAGTAGCCAAACCCTCTTTTCTGGCTATTTAGGGTCTCTGTCTCTGGGGAAACTTTAGATAACGAATGCAAGAGCTCATCCGAGTTCCTCTGCATCTCTCTCTTCACCTTCTGCCAAGGAATCGACTGCTGACCGCGCTGGAAGCCTGCAAACCTGCAACATAGTAGCAAAGACGACTACTGCAACTCTCTAACGCTGATCCTGCCGCCTTCTCGACTGTTTTCCTGCTTGTGCATGCTGTGGGGGTAGCCTGCCTCCTCTCTGCACCAGAAGCTCCGAAGAAATCTCCCGTGGGTCGACGGAATCTTCCCCCTGCAACCGCAGGCACCAAAAAGCTGCATTACCGGTCCCTTGGGTCTCCTCTCAGCACGACGAGCGAGGTCCCTCGAATCCAGCGACTCTGTCCAAGTGACCCCCACAGTCCAGTGACTCTTCAGTCCAAGTTTGGTGGAGGTAAGTCCTTGCCTCACCTCGCTGGGCTGCATTGCTGGGAACCGCGACTTTGCAGCTACTCCGGCCCCTGTGCACTTCCGGCGGAAATCCTTTGTGCACAGCCAAGCCTGGGTCCACGGCACTCTAACCTGCATTGCACGACTTTCTAAGTTGGTCTCCGGCGACGTGGGACTCCTTTGTGCAACTTCGGCGAGCACCGTTTCACGCATCCTCGTAGTGCCTGTTTCTGGCACTTCTCCGGGTGCTACCGGCTTCAGAGAGGGCTCCTTGTCTTGCTCGACGTCCCCTCTCTCTGCTGGTCCAATTTGCGACCTCCTGGTCCCTCCTGGGCCTCAGCAGCATCCAAAAACGCTAACGGCATGATTTGCAGCTAGCAAGGCTTGTTGGCGTTCTTTCGGTGGGAAAACACTTCTGCACGACTCTCCACGGCGAGAGGGATCCGTCCACCAAAGGGGAAGTCTCTAGCCCTTTTCATTCCTGCAGAAACCTCAGCTTCTTCTGTCCAGTAGAAGCTTCTTTGCACCCGCAGCTGGCATTTCCTGGGCATTTGCCCATCTCCGACTTGCTTGTGACTTTTGGACTTGGTCCCCTTGTTCCACAGGTACCCTAGATTGGAAATCCACAGTTGTTGCATTGCTGGTTTGTGTCTTTCCTGCATTATTCCTCTAACACGACTTCTTCGTCCTTAGGGGAACTTTAGTGCACTTTGCACTCACTTTTCAGGGTCTTGGGGAGGGTTATTTTTCTAACTCTCACTATTTTCTAATAGTCCCAGCGACCCTCTACAAGGTCACATAGGTTTGGGGTCCATTCGTGGTTCGCATTCCACTTTTGGAGTATATGGTTTGTGTTGCCCCTATCCCTATGTTTCCCCATTGCATCCTATTGTAACTATACATTGTTTGCACTGTTTTCTAAGACTATACTGCATATTTTTGCTATTGTGTATATATATCTTGTGTATATTTCCTATCCTCTCACTGAGGGTACACTCTAAGATACTTTGGCATATTGTCATAAAAATAAAGTACCTTTATTTTTAGTATAACTGTGTATTGTGTTTTCTTATGATATTGTGCATATGACACTAAGTGGTACTGTAGTAGCTTCACACGTCTCCTAGTTCAGCCTAAGCTGCTCTGCTAAGCTACCATTATCTATCAGCCTAAGCTGCTAGACACCCTATACACTAATAAGGGATAACTGGGCCTGGTGCAAGGTGCAAGTACCCCTTGGTACTCACTACAAGCCAGTCCAGCCTCCTACAAGGTCCAGCTGTCTTCCCCATGGTTGGCTGCACCCCGTCAGTCTTCGCTATGAAGGGCAGTGCCTTCACAGTCGTGGCGCCGCCATCTTGTTTGTTCTCGGCGGCCTGCTCTGCAGCTCAGGGCCTCTGCAGCACCACTCACTAGCAAAGATGCGGACCTCTCTGAACCTCTGGGGGTCGGATCTCATCTCTACAACTGTGTGCCACCCCCTCAGTATGCCATCCATTGTGCACCTCACAGTCAACCAGCTATCTCTTGCCACAGAGGTACCCGCACTTCATCAGGCTATTCGCAGGGGAGGTCCACCTTGGGTATTCAGTGCTACACACTTTTGCAGGACTCTGCTGTCTTGGGTAGTGTAGGATAAGTCTCTGGGATTTTAGGCATACAATCATTGCGTGGTGCGGGCACAAAACACTCAAATGCGTCAGGATGCTGTAGGATATTGCTCTCCCATCTGGGAGCTTCGGGAAAATGCATCTACACGGCTATCTGGCTTGGCCACACCCTCCAGTAATGCTTTGTTCAAACTAACTTGAGGTTAGGATATTAGAATATAAAACTGATAGCACAAGAAGATGGATTGTGGCTACCTTGGAGATGGCAAGCTTTGGACCTGTATAGGCTACTAGAGCCCCAATTATGATGACCCTCCTATCTGTGTTTATCAGAGTCTCATCTCCTAGAAACCTCAGGCCCAATTTTTTGGGGGGAGAGACTTTCTTTATGGACATGGAGCTTGATAGAACCTCCAAATGTAGCTATACATCTATCCTGAAATCAAGAAGAGAGTTGGGAAACATTTGAGGGCCAATATTCAGATAGGTTTCAGTTTTTACAGGTAAAAGTATGGGCAACATTTTCATATTGATTATTTTCTGATTGATAAATGTAGGACTAGAATGATTAGGCCTGTGGCCCATATACCGGCAACACTGTCTGACCACTCTGCCATTAGACTGGGTTTATACATACTGGTAGCTGCAGAGGGGACTAGGTGGACCCTTGCTAAAACCTTTATTCCGGGTGAGGCTAACATCAGTCACCTCATAGATAAAAATACAGAGTTATTTTTAATAAACATAGGTACGGCTAACAACAACATACTATGAGATACATATAAATCATACATCCGAGGGGTAATCTCAAAACTTACATATGATCGGAATAAGTAGAGACAGGCAGAAAGTACAAAAAATGCTGGAAGATATAGCTGAAACAGAACAGAAGATTCAGGCTTCTTCAGTAGATGCCCCTTTTAAAGGCAAGCACCTGAGAAATGAGTTGGCGCTGTTACAAGGTCGATTTAGAATAAGCCAATATAAAATAATTCAGGAGAGGTAGAGAGCTATCAAACTACAGCCATTTGAATTTGGAGAAGAGATGGGGCAATGCTAGCCTGGAAAACAAAGTCAGATCTATCAAGGAACCAATTAGATCAGCTAACAGACCCAGGAAAGGGGGAGTCAGTTTATACGCGCAGGAGAAACAGAGAGTCATGTTAAGTCATCTAACTACTCTTTATACTGAGGTCATAAAACCAGATTGTTCAAATATCAAGGATGGTTATTGGAGAGGAATTTGCTGAGACATAGGGAGCAAGCAGTTTTAGATTCAGAAAGGGACATTACAGAGAGTGAAATACTAGAACAGCTGGGCTGTTTAAAAAAAATGGGAAGGCAGCAGGTCAGACGGAATCCCAGGAAAGCTATACAAAAGTTTGAAAATATATTTGGTCCCTTTCTGGAAAGCTCTTTTCAATCAAGTATATTCAGTTGGGGGGGGGAAAGGGGCGGATTCCTTCGTCGTGGTATCGAGATACAATAGTGATGATTGTGAAACCTAACAAAGACCAAACTAAACCGGACTCGTACAGGCTCATCTCCCTGCTAAACTGCGGTTATAAGATCTTCTCAGGTATCATAAAGTAGTGAAGGTTATGGGTTCAGTGACTGACCCCGATCAAGAACGCTTTATACCAGGTAAGCAACTTAATGAGCTGACCCATCTTTTGATTGGGGCAGTTGATATAGCAGAAACGACCAATAGTCCAATGACGATAGCCACCCTAGATGCGGTCAAAGCCTTTGATGGGGTAAATTGGAGTTATCTTTGGGAGGCGTTAAGAATTTTTGGCCCCAGTAGTAAGTTAGTATAATTCAACTCCTGTATAGATCGACGACGGCTAGTATATTAATGAATAGGACCCTAACTTAATCTTTCTCCATCACAAGGAAGACCTTTATCTCCATTATTGTTTGATCTCTATTTTGAACCTTTTGCCCAGACAGTTCTCCAAAATCGTTCTGTTCTATCATTTGCAGCCCAAGGGTTAGATGTAAAGATCACAATTTATGCAGCTAACATTGTTAGGGATACACCCAATCCCAGATATTTGATCCCAAAACTGGAAGCCCACGCTGAAACATTTGAAAATATCTCAAGCTACCCAGTGAATAAGGATAAATCAGAGATTATGACATGGGCAAACAAAGAGGGCCAAGGACCAGTAAGGTATTTGAGAGTTTGGTGACATCAAGTCTGGAGCTTCTCTCCAGTGTCAACTTGAATAGAGTTGTTGGGGAAATTGAGACTCAACTGAGGAGAGGGGAAAATCTTCTACTAACCATTTATGGGAGAATACATTTGACTAAGATGTTTATTCTCCCTATGATCACTTTTCGCTTGAACACCATACTCTTTTCTGAGGGATCGAATTAAGAAGATTCAAGGGAGAATAAGCAGCTTATATGGAGATGAAAGAGGTCAGATTGTCTTGGAAGAAGCTTAGGAGGAGATTAGAGAAGTGGGGGAGGGTTCGCTTTCCCAGATTTTCAGACACACTGCTATGCTTTTTAGTTTAAAAATTGCAGAATGTTGGTAGCGAAGCCAGATGAGTCCTATATCAGGCAGGTGTATACAGCATGCTGAGACTCTTTAGTCAAGAAGGGTTTTTATACAGATTTTGAAACACCAAAATTCTTTAAAAGTGAGGCTTAAGGTTTTGCTTACTGCCTTAAAAATATGGTGCTGTGTGAGGAAGGTTATAGGTATCCATTACTCCACATCACTGGCACCAATATGGGACTCTTCAGGAACCCTGGCCTGCTTAACAGATAAACTCAGTTATCCTCTTAGGCAAGCAGAATATAATGTTAGGGGAGATCTAAGAAATGGCGTTAGACTGGCTGAGTAGAATGATATCTTACGGAAAGTAGTTGAGATTTCAATATCACCAGCTAAGATTATGGTGGTCAACCCAAGAATTGAGCAATGAGGACATTGGGGAGTATGATGATATAATAATGAATAAAGTTAGACCACTGAAAGATGTCACCTTCTGGTACCGGAAGTTCATCAAGGCTGAAGTTTAGTACTTGGCTGAACCGCATGACGTTTGGAGGCGCAACTTGCCAGAGTTGGCAAAAGAAGTAACGTAAATCTATATCTATATCTATAATCTGTATCTATAAATTTGCTTTAGTCTACAGCCAGAGCTGCCCCCTTAAAGAAGAATCACTTATTCACTGTTCACATGATATTCTGGACCCCCAAAGGCTAGCTAAGTTTACACAAGATAAATGGAGATTTAAAAAATGTAATCAGCCAGGGGTTCATGATAGACGTATTTGTGGATTGTTTGAGTCTACAGACCTATTAGGAACCTGTACGTTAGATCTTAAGTGAAATTACAACACAGAAGGTTAAGGTAAACCATAATATTAATAGATGTATTACTGAATAAAGCCCAGATGAAACTGGTGTTCTATTTACTTTTGCTAGCCAGGTATGAAATATGTAAAAAGTGGACTTTAAGACCCTCCATCCCCCCAGCAGTCACAGTTTGGATTGAAGCTGTTAACTTTGTAAGATAGCTTGACAAAGCTTGTGACCCTTAAAGCTTAGACAATATTTGGAAAGACTTTAAAGTGTGGCAACATGTCCAGTGATTACACCTGAATGAGGTACTACAGGACAACTCTCCCAAGGCTGCTCTTATGTGTAACTTCAGAAAAAAATGACAGTCTTTCCTCTATTTGACTGGTTATCAATGCAAAAACTTAAGCAGTACGTGCGGTGAAATGAGGACAAATTAAAAAAAGAAAAAATCTCATACAAACCTGAAGCCCACTGACACACTCATCCACCGACTACGCCAGCTGGGAATCACAGACGACGAGCTCAGTTGGATTGCATCTTTCCTCACTGGACGCACCCAGAAAGTCTGCCTCCCCCTTCACATCGCAAGCCAATCATAGCGTCTGCGGTGTTCTCCAACGTTTGCCCTTCAGCCCCACACTCTTCAACATCTACATGACACCACTCGTGGACATAGTCAAATCACATAACATCACCATCATCTCCCATGCCAACAACATTCAGCTCTTCCTATCACCCTCCGCTGACCCCAACACTACCAAGACAAATTTCCTCACCTGCATAAAGAGCGTCACAACATGGATGAAGGAGAACTGCATAAAGCTGAACACAGACAAAAAGAAGTTCTCATACTCAGCAGAAACACCGCTCTCTGTAACAACTCCTTGTGGCCCTCAGAGCTCAGACCTACCCACATGCCGAAAGACCATGCACCAAACTCGATAGCGAGCTCTGCATGAGATGTCAGGTCAAGTCAGCTTGCTTTCACTCGCTACACATACTCCGGAAAACTTTCAATAGGCTCTACATCAACACAAGAAAGACTGTTACTCAGGCCCTCCTTACCAGCTGCCTTGGCTACCGCAGTGCACTCTATGCAGGTACCACCACTGAACTCATGCAAAGGCTCCAATCAGTACAGAACAGAGCCACCAGACTGATTCTTGACTTGCCCAAGAGAGCCCACATCTCCCAGTACCTGCAAGACCTCCACTGGCTTCTGGTCCAGAAGAGATGCCACTTCAAGCTCCTCAACCATGGCTGCAAAGCCCTCCACAACCAGGGACCCGCCTACATGAACCAGCATCTGAATTTCTACCACCCCCGCAGGAACCTCTGCTCTGCAGACCTGGCCCTCGCACAGACCCCCGCATTCGCTGCAGGGGAGGGCGCTCCTTCTTCCACCTTGCCACCAAGGCCTGGAACACCCCTAACCTCTGTACCTCTCCTATGCTGACCGATTTCAGGAAAGGGCTCAAGACCTGGCTTTTCGAGTGAAGACCTGCTCCAAGCACCTGGATACCCGCATGGGTGACAAGTCACGCTCTACAAATATTTGGTTGATTTTGATTGTCTGAAGCTTTTCCCTCATGATACTTTTGATTATCATTCAAAAAATTAAAGAGGAAGAAGCAGGAAATGACCCACATCATCGTCAACTTCAAAGTGTAGGTTCTACTTTTACCATTTAAATATATGCAGCAACTAAATATTGTGGCTTCATCCCCTAAATTCCCAAGTATCTCCCCTACACCAGAAATCTGGTGGTCTATGCTTGGTTTGCCAAAACCTCTCTTCTGCTGTCCCTTCTAATCCTCTAAACAAAAAGTGGAAGTATATTAATGAAACTAGTAAAATTGCATTTTGGCAGTTTGTTGCCAACAATGTTGAACTAGTTTTGCTTGATGGCAAGATGCGCAAACAGTGGGCCACATCAAAGATGTCTGCTGCAATTCAACCCGTTCCTATCCTATAGACATTTTTGATAAAGTGGCAAATGGCATTTTGGAGCGCCATATGTGTTGCAGACAAGCTTAGACGTAAATAAAGTGGTTCGTGCAATGGGCATAACTGGTCAGCTAAGTCACACTTTGATGAGATCCAACAGATTTTCTTGTTGTGGTCTACCTTAACATATTGACGTGCCTTTTAATGGGTACATAGCAGATTTTTCACTAATAAGGCATATTTACAACAGAGGGCCTTTGAGCCTGAGTTGGCCTCCACAAAGTCTTAGGTTTTAGCCACCCGTCCTAAATGCTTTCACCATCAATACAGGAAATGTTGAGGATAAAGCAGACTGGCCTTTTCTATGTATAATTAGCCTAATCCATGTTGGACCCAGTTGGAGGTTTTACTGTGGAAATTAGTGTCAAAAATAGAAGCCCAAAACCTTCAGGGGACAAAGCAGCAAGCTGTTGGCGAGTAGGGTTCCACAATGTTGGAGAGTCATCGGATATGGTCCCAGTGAGGCTCTTAGTTTTTGGTGGGAAAGCTCTGAGTGGGAGAAATTTGTATTCTAACACAGGGAAGGTCCGTCACTGGCCAGATACTTTTGGCGCCTTCCCTCGGTCAAGATTTCTATGTTCGCACTGGATCACTTTTTCAGAGTTCAAGAATGTAGATGAAAAAAGCTCTACCGGGCCAGATTCCATTTCTGTAAGGTCCTGGTAATTCAGGTTTAGTGCTGCAGAGAAGCTCCATGTGGAAGAAACCTGATTCTTCAGCCCTCAGGGAATGCACCTCAGTCGAATTGGCATGACAGGTTTGTCCGGTCTTCTAGAGCTCATGAACTTGAAGAAGTTTATTAGTACCAGGTTTTCAGTGTTGGTAGTAGAAGTCTTGCCAGATACAGCCTAGTGTTCCAGGACCTCTGGAATAGAACTCTGGGCTTAGGGCTCACTCCAGCAGAGGCCAAAAGTAGGATCTAGGACAGGATCATGTAGGACGGATAGGCTCGGTAGTTGCAGGAAAGGTCTCTTGTAGCTTGTTCCCTGTAGCTAAACCAGAAGTTCAGCCTTATGATACCCTTGGAGTCCACTCCTTTTCTTTGTCCTGGGTACGCAAGGGTGCAGGTGCAGTCCTTCAGGTCACCGACAGCAGGTCCATTTGTCTGTTATTCCTTAGTTCCATAAATTGTTCTGAAGAGGTTCCAGGGGATGCCACATTTATGCCTGGTACTAGCTTGAGGGCGGAGGAGGGTGTGACTACTGGCCTCCTCCTAACCAATGCAGTAAAGGGTCCCAGGTTTACCTCTACCCACTTTTTCAGCAGTTTCTGTCTACTACAGGCAATTGCATATTGCCCTTCATTCCTCTAATCCAAAATGGTGAAGCCCTTTTTCCCTTGTGCAGTTCCTTTACCCAGAAGCTTGGCCAGGGTATTGAACAGCCCCTGTAAAAATCCATCAATAATTTCAGCTGGTGATTTTAACACTGGTCTTCGTTCTGCACCAACCAATGTAGTTTGTGATGTTTTTGCTTTCAAAGGGGATCAATTTCATTATTTCAATGGTGTATCTGGAGAAGCATTAAATTGTTTACTGGCCAAGCACAATTTAGGCCCTGATTTAGATGTTGGTGGTAATGGCTCTGCTGCCACTTTTTCGACTAAAACCTGACCACCGATCTGGCACTCTGCTTTAGGCGTTGGCGGTCCTGTAGGTTTTAACCCGCTCGCGTTCCACCAACTATGCCAAGGATTCCCACCATAGGAAATAGTGACAGCCAGCAGAACTCCAGCTTTACTTACTGTGATGCAAATTTAGATGTGCCTTACCACCAAGCAAAATGTGGAGGCCCGACTTCCACTTCTGAGTTGGCGGCTTAGGGGAAAGGGGTGAAAAATCATGTTTTACCTGATTCCACTTTTATTTTTGGCTTGTCACAACTGGACAACACCCTCTGTTGCTGCTGCCTCTAGACACAGAGAAAACACGATTCCCCCATCGCTGGACACGAGATAGGTAACCCGCATTGGCTGTGTATGTTAGGTCGTTTCTGCTCGTGACCTCGGAGTCACTACAGACATATATATGCCACAGTATTTTTTTTTAATGACTGTTACATGCATATGTTGGGGATGCGAGTGGGTCAGACACGGATAGGAACATACTGGTACACAACACCTATCGCACACATACAAAACTATCATTTTGGTGTCAGTATTCATTGCTAAATGAATGCTAGCACCACAGTGATGGTACAATCATACTTGTTAACTGTGTCCAAGTGTGCACATGCAAGGGGACCTGTACCTGTCATGTTGTACTTCAAGTTGTGTGTGTGAATACGTGTATGTGTGTGTACAGTGTGAATGGCAGGTTGAGGTGGAGGGAGCTGGAGTGGGTGATGTGATTGTTTCATTACGTGTGTCACTTGCATATGGTATGAATGTTGTTGTGTATCTTGTGTTGTGCTTCTCCTTGAAACATTCAGGTGAGTGTTGTTGTGTGGCAGTCAATTGTGATGTATGTAGTTGTGTTTTTGTGTGAGTGTATTTGTGTAGATGAAAGTGTAGTTGTGTTGGTTGCTGTGTGTGGGTGCAGCATCAATAGTGTGTCATGGATGTACATCAATTTGTGTTTGTGGCATGCACGCGTTGTGGTGGAATGGCAATGGATAATGGGGTGTATGTGGTATGTTGTGCCATGTATGATGCAAGGGGACTCATTGCAAAGGTACAATGTGTGTGTGTGTGACTTACCTGTATTTCACAGCCACTGCCATCGTCCGATGTCCATTTGGTCAAACAGTGTCTTCCCTCTATCAGTAAACCGCCGGCAGTACACTGCCTGTAGGACTGTAACATCTAACACACCAGCCTGACAGCTAGGAGAGCATTCTGTTGTGTCAGTCGACAGCTGAGCCACACTACATCTAAATACAGCGGGCGGAACACTGTCGCCGCAGCTGTTTTTGCAGTAACACTGCCAAGATCTAAACCAGGGCCTTCGTCTTTGCCTATGAAGTTTGTCCTAGTTCCCCTTTCTTTACTACCTAATTTTAGGGAATATTGTAGCACTATTGGTTATATTGTTTTTTTCCTAAATATAGAATTGTCCTTGTGTCCAGCTATCTGTCATAGTAAATTGTATTAGTTACCACAATCCACTTATAGTATTTTGCTTGCAGCTGGTAGATTGTTTTCAATCATAAGTGGGCCTGTTACGCTTTAAGCTTATAAAAAGAAATGTGTGCAACATAAGTGTAAATCCAGCACAATTGGTATCTAATTTATTGAACCAGAATTGGTCCATATTTTCTTTGCTTGACAGTATATGCAAGTGTGGCTGTAACTAAGTGGTATTTTTATATTATGTGTAAAGCTGTAGCAAACTTAATGACCACACAGCCTGTCATACAAAGAGGAGTGTTAACAGGTGGTTTGTTATGATATGTTCTACGGTGCACAAGAGCCTTATATCTCCGTTAAGCAATTTGCCAGTCGATATTGCTGAAGTCAGATCCTGCAAAATTTTGTGTATGAAGGCTGTGTTGACAAGGAAGGCCTGTTTTATGGAGAAAGCCTAGTACTTGTTATTGGAAGCTAGACAAAATAAGGATAGCTGTGCCTTGTGGAAAGTAGTTGATGCACTGTTTGTAGCTTCCAAGAGAGAGCCAAGACGTATTAGCCAAGACCTTAATTGTTTACTAAAAGGTTTCTAAGGGCTGCAGCATATATTATGCCACCCTAGTGGACCCCTCACTCTGCACATGCACACTGCCTGGCAGCTTGTGTGTGCTGATGGAGAGAAAAAGGCAAAGTCGACATGGCACACCTCCCTGGGTGCCATGCCCACAAACCACTGCCTGTGGCATATGTAAGTCACCCCTCTAGCAGGCCTTACAGCCCTAAGGCAGGGTGCACTATATCACAGGCATGGGCATAGCTGCAGGATCAATATGCCCCTGGAGTGTCTAAGCCCATTCTTAGACATTGTAAGTGCAGTGTAGCCATATTGAGTATATGGTCTGGGAGTTTGTCATTACAAACTCAACAGCACCATAATGGCTTAGCTGAATACTGGGAAGTTTGGTATTAAACTTCTCAGCACAATAAACTCACACTGATGCCAGTGTGGGATTTATTGAAAAATATACACACAGGGCATCTTAGAGATGCTCCCTGTATGTTGGCCCAACTGCTAGTGTAGGACTGACCGGTCTGTGCCACCCTGCCACTTTCAGTCGAGTTTCTGACCACGTGGGGTGAGGGCCTTTGTGCACTCTTTGGTCAGAAACAAAGCCTGTCCTGGGTAGAGATGCTTTACACCTCCCTCTATAGGACCTCTAACACCTGGTGGTGAGTCTCAAAGGCTCAAGCCTCGGATTACAGTGCCCCAGGGCACTTCAGCTAGTGGAGATGCCCGCCCCCTAGACAAAGCCCCACTTTTGGCACAAGTCCGGCAGGAAAATTAGGGAAAACAGGGAGGAGTGACCACCCCAGCCAGGACCACCCCTAAGGTGTCCAGAGCTGAGGTAACGCCCTCCCTGCAGAATCCTCCATTTTGTTTTGGAGCACAGGGACCAATAGGGATAGGAATGTGCCCCCCTCCCCAAAGGAAGTGGGCCCAAGGAGGGTGTAGCCACCCTCAGGGACAGTAGCCATTGGCTTCTGCCCTCTGACCCTAACACATCCCTAAATTTAGGATTTAGGGTGAACCCAGCTCACCAGATTCCTGGCTACCTACAAGAAGGAGGACTGCTAAGCTGAAAACCCCAGCAGAGAAGAAGGAAGACAACAACTGCTTTGGCCCCTGCCCTACCAGCCTGTCTCCTGCTTCAAAGAACCTGCAAAAAAAACAGCGATGCATCCAGCGGGCCCAGCGACCTCTGCCAACTCCAGAAGACTGCCCTGCACCCAAAAGGACCAAGAACTCTAGAGGACAATGACTCTGTCCCAAAGAAACCTACAGCAAGGGACTCCTACCCCACTCCGGAAGCATGAGTCCTGACCCGACGCCCACGGCACATGTCGATGTGGTCCACCTAGCAAGAAAGGGTCCCCAGGCCATTGGGAGCAAGAGCCCACCCTGGGTTGACCCCTCCAAACTTCCACAACAACGCCTGCAGAAAGAATCCAGAGGAAACCCTTGACCGCGAGCTCCCTACAAAGATAGCCAACGTCTAAAGAACCCACTGCACCCACAGCCCCCAGGCCTTGGAGAACCTGATCCCTTGTGCAGCATTGACCAGCAGACGGACCTCTTCTCTGTCCGACCGGTGGTGTGCCAGAGACACCCCCCCGACCTCACCTGCAGCTTCTGAGTGACCCCTGGGGTCTCCCCATAGACCTGCATTGGAAACTCGATGTCCTGTTTGCACCCCACACCCACCTCCCCTGTGCCGCAGAGGATGTGTGTTTGGTGCATACTCGTGGCCCCTCCAGTGCTCTTCTAATCCCCCCTGGTCTGCCGTCCGAGTCACGGGTACTTACCTGCTGGCTGCCCGGATTCCGAGTACCCCCTATCTCCATAGGAGTCCACATTAACTTGGCTCTCCTTTGACCTCTGCACCAACCGGCCCCATGTTGCTGGTGGTGGGTGTTTGGGGTTAACTTAATCCCCCAACGACAGACTACCTAAACCCCTTAGATAGGAACTGTAATTCGAATACTTACCTGTAAAACTGTACAATCTTTTCGTCCTCCAGGAACTGTTGAAAATTGCAGTGTCCACTTTTAAAATAGCTGTTTGCCATTTTAAAGAAAACTGTATATATTGTTGATTCCATTCAAAGTTCTGATTATACCTATGCAAAGTACATTTCATTTTATGTACTTACCTGCAAACTGAATCTTGGGGTTCTAGAAATAAATTAACAAAATATATATTTCTATTTAAAATCCTATTGGTCTGGAGTTAAGTCATTGAATGTGTGTTTCTTCTATTGCTGGTGTGTGTACAACAAATGCTTAACATTACCCTTTGATAAGCCTAACTGCTCGACCACACTACCACAATTAGAGCATTAGTATTTTCTATTTTTGCCTCTGTCAAGCCTCTGGAGAACCCCTGACTCTGTGCACACTATATCTCATTTTGACATAGTATACACACAACACCTCTGTTCGTCCATTGGTCTCTTCTTGTCTCATTCAAATTTTGTATCCTCCAAATACAGCACACAGCATGGGGCAGTGGGGCAGTCTACTTAAGCCCCTAGTTAACTTCACTTTGAGTGACTACATTTTGCTTTTTCACAATGAGCACATCTGCACACAAGATAGTTCACTTCAATGGCAGTGTGTTTGTTTTTACTTTATAGTTACTTTAGTACTGCCTTTTTGTTTAGAGCCTAATGTGATAGCAGGATGCTTTCCACCATATGTGAGCACATTGCTCATTCCAGTGTTATCATTTCCTGTCTCCTGCCAGTGCTGCTGTAAAGAAGTGGACAATTATTCAGAAGACGTTTATTCTAGACTCAGGTTCACCAAGGGTTCTTTATTAAACTTTGGCCAGGGAGAATTCTGACCTTTATTGTGTTTAATTTACAGCAATTGTAACACTTTTTTCTTTCTGCCTTACTTTCTTTCTCTCTTATTGGAGTGGCGTAGAATGGAGTAGTGTCTTATAGTGGAGTAGAGTGTTGTAGAGTGGAGTAAAGTGGCATGGGGTGTCATGGAGTGCAGTGGTGTAAAATGGAGTAGAGTAGCATGTCATAGAGTGGAGTATAGCAGAGTAGTGTGTTGTAGAGTGGAGTGTCGTAGGGTGATGTGGAGTGTCTTAGAGTGAAGTGGAGTGGTGCAGAGTGGAGTATAGTTGCATGGAATAAAGTGTTATACATTGGAGGGCCATAGAGTGGAGTAGACAGTTGTAGAGTGGAGTGGCATAGAGTTGAGTAGGTTGTTGCAAAGTGAGTGGCGCACAGTAGAGTAGAGTGGAGGGGCATAGAGTGGAGTACAGTGTTGTGGCATAAAGAGGGGTGACGTAAAATGGATAGTGTTGTACAGTGAGTACAGTGGCATGGATTGTCATAGAGAGGAGTGGTGTAAAATGGAGTAGAGTGGAGTGTCATAGAGTGAAGTATAGTAGAGTAGTGTGTTGTGGCGTGTCATGGGGTGGTGTGGTAGAGTAAAGTTGCGTAGAATGGAGGGTCATAAAGTGGGGTAGAGAGTCGTAGAGCGACATTGAGCGATGTAGGGTATTGTTGAGTGGAGGGGCATAGAGTGATATAGTGTGGAGTAGATAGTGTTTTGTACAGTGGCGTGACAAAGTGGAGTATGCATTATGTGGTAGCGCAGAGCCATTACAGACAACTGATTTTTAATTGAAATTACCTTTACATTTGCACAGACATACAGTTTTACTGATTAAATGATACAGAACACAAATGATAATGTGTGGAAATAAACACTACCTAGTGTATTGAATTGTTGAGCTAATTAAAATAATTGTTTCAAGCACATTTCGCAGTTACAAAAAAGTGCTTCATTTGTGCTTTCCTAATTCTATGTTCTGAAATATTTGTACAGTTCATTTACTAGCACTTAGTCTGTTGTGTGCTAGGAAAAGAATGACATCCTACAGCCTTTCCCAACAAGATTGTCACATAAAGCCTGTCACTTTGCAGTCATAGAAAGAAAAGTAAGTACCACCCTCCCTTGGAAGACACAGCCTAACGTTTGGCCTCTGTCTTTGAATGGACAGCAGTGTGGCAGGATAAAAACAAAATTCAAATGCCTTTTTATTGCTCATTTGCTTGTGAACTCCAGCATGGGTATTTTGGGGGGGTGTCGGGACCCCTCATACCACTACTTGCAGTGCCTATATTGGGTGTGTAATTGAGGAACAGGATTATGCTATTAGTAAAAGCACTAACCAAAATAAACAAGCTTGTGGACAGACATTGTTCCTCGTAGGCATGCAAGATTAATAGCAAAGGCAACTAGAATCAGTCAAGCAGAAACATAGGAGGCAGGAAACGTCTTCCATGTTGTTCATCACAAAAAAAGAAAAAAAGAGTTTCCAGAAAGCAACCACTTGTTGAAGAATGCAAGGAACCAGTCACAGAGGTTGCAAACAGGCTCTGCTCCACAGAAGGGACAAAGACATACTGGACAGCCTAACACAAATAAAGCAAACAAATAGAAAGCCCGCAAATGTGAGCAATGGGTGGACTGCAATCCTGGGGAATCTTTCAGCATGTCTCCAATATGTATTTGCATCCGGCTTCAACCTAAGAAGAGCCCCTTGAAGGTTGCAGTGAAAGGTACAACTCATCTAATCAGCAAGTTTAATACCAAAATGCACCTGGGTGGAACAACACACGATTAGGATAAAAAACATTGACACTAGAGCTAGACATCTAAGACTTCCAGTCATGAGCAAGGGTCTGAACAAATACTGTAAGTGCATTTTATGTATTGGAAACAAAAAGGGTGCCAAAAGCAGCCAAAGCTGTTTGTAGCCGAGATGTCACTTTTTTCATGCCTCATTGCAATAACACATTTATAGGGCTTGCAATTTTGTGATATTGTTGTTTTTTTTTTACCTTAACATCTGTATTTGTTCGATTTATTGGTATTTCTTTATAGTTCATTGTTGTTCTGTTAAAAAATGAATAAGTTGCAATTAGTAAATTTTCGTATGCATCAAACTGATGAATGTACAGTTATACTCCGAAGCCTGTAGAATTTAAGTAAAGGAGTGTACTATAAATGAGTATTGTGATTATTATTATTGATAAAAATAGCATTGCGGTAGTACTACATTTTGTATATATGCAGCTGTTGAATTCAATAAATATTCGTATCAGTTTTTGTAAATCCAACGGATCTTAAATATGCTTAGATAGAAGTATTCCAGCCATGATTAACAGCATGGGGAAACATTTAAAACATTAAACTTTGGTATATTTCTAATGTTAGTAATATACAGGGAGTGCAGAATTATTAGGCAAATGAGTATTTTGACCACATCATCCTCTTTATGCATGTTGTCTTACTCCAAGCTGTATAGGCTCGAAAGCCTACTACCAATTAAGCATATTAGGTGATGTGCATCTCTGTAATGAGAAGGGGTGTGGTCTAATGACATCAACACCCTATATCAGGTGTGCATAATTATTAGGCAACTTCCTTTCCTTTGGCAAAATGGGTCAAAAGAAGGACTTGACAGGCTCAGAAAAGTCAAAAATAGTGAGATATCTTGCAGAGGGATGCAGCACTCTTAAAATTGCAAAGCTTCTGAAGCGTGATCATCGAACAATCAAGCGTTTCATTCAAAATAGTCAACAGGGTCGCAAGAAGCGTGTGGAAAAACCAAGGCGCAAAATAACTGCCCATGAACTGAGAAAAGTCAAGCGTGCAGCTGCCACGATGCCACTTGCCACCAGTTTGGCCATATTTCAGAGCTGCAACATCACTGGAGTGCCCAAAAGCACAAGGTGTGCAATACTCAGAGACATGGCCAAGGTAAGAAAGGCTGAAAGACGACCACCACTGAACAAGACACACAAGCTGAAACGTCAAGACTGGGCCAAGAAATATCTCAAGACTGATTTTTCTAAGGTTTTATGGACTGATGAAATGAGAGTGAGTCTTGATGGGCCAGATGGATGGGCCCGTGGCTGGATTGGTAAAGGGCAGAGAGCTCCAGTCCGACTCAGACGCCAGCAAGGTGGAGGTGGAGTACTGGTTTGGGCTGGTATCATCAAAGATGAGCTTGTGGGGCCTTTTCGGGTTGAGGATGGAGTCAAGCTCAACTCCCAGTCCTACTGCCAGTTCCTGGAGGACACCTTCTTCAAGCAGTGGTACAGGAACAAGTCTGCATCCTTCAAGAAAAACATGATTTTCATGCAGGACAATGCTCCATCACACGCGTCCAAGTACTCCACAGCGTGGCTGGCAAGAAAGGGTATAAAAGAAGGAAATCTAATGACATGGCCTCCTTGTTCACCTGATCTGAACCCCATTGAGAACCTGTGGTCCATCATCAAATGTGAGATTTACAAGGAGGGAAAACAGTACACCTCTCTGAACAGTGTCTGGGAGGCTGTGGTTGCTGCTGCACGCAATGTTGATGGTGAACAGATCAAAACACTGACAGAATCCATGGATGGCAGGCTTTTGAGTGTCCTTGCAAAGAAAGGTGGCTATATTGGTCACTGATTTGTTTTTGTTTTGTTTTTGAATGTCAGAAATGTATATTTGTGAATGTTGAGATGTTATATTGGTTTCACTGGTAATGATAAATAATTGAAATGGGTATATATTTTTTTTTGTTAAGTTGCCTAGTAATTATGCACAGTGATAGTCACCTGCACACACAGATATCCCCCTAACATAGCTAAAACTAAAAACAAACTAAAAACTACTTCCAAAAATATTCAGTTTTGATATTAATGAGTTTTTTGGGTTCATTGAGAACATGGTTGTTGTTCAATAATAAAATTAATCCTCAAAAATACAACTTGCCTAATAATTCTGCACTCCCTGTATACTGTCAGGAAAACAGATGGTTTTCAGACTGGGTGTTTATGTAAAAATGAATAAAAATGGAAATCGTGGAGATTTAAAGGTAACACACCCGATTCACAAACGATTTGCCTGCAATTCAGTTCCGTTTTGGTGCACAGAAAGTAATCTACAAGGCTGAGCCCCCGAGTACCAGACGCAGGTTAAGTGGAACTGTAGTAGTGTCAGTGTCGGGGTGAGGTGTTGAGAATGCCACTTTAAAGTGTTAGTGCACGAACCCCGGTTGGGGAAAATGTTGATATGCATTGCATCTCTCAACCAGCTTTAGCGATCCTAGGGTGACATCACCCTGTACTTACCAGTGGTGGCTGGTGACATTTGAAAGTGGTGGGGCGTAAAAGTCGTGGTTGAATGTTAAGTTGCGAGCGAGCCCAACGATCATATGGGAGGTTTGGGGGAGTTAAAAAATAAAATAAAAAAAAGAGTGGACAAATAATTGCTGTATAATATTATCAGTAAAACTGCATAATTGTGAAAATGTAATGCCCATTTCAGTGGCAATGCGTGATCTGTGAATGATAGTGCACTACTGCATAATCCTTTAGTAATATATTTGCAACAGTGTGCCCCAAACTGCATGACCATCAGTTACATACTACAGCCTTACCACGTTCCTGATGAACACATGCAGCTCATTTGTGACACTTGTGCTACTTTGGATTTTTCACAATCCTTATGATTTCAGTTATGCAACATAGATGGCAGCACCCCCACGATGACAATTGTTACATGGTCCCTGCAGCGTTTAATTATGGCTCCCCAGATCCATAGACCTTGACCTGATGCACTTCCATTTTGAACCTGAGAATGCTGATGGTAATGCTGCACTTTACAACATCGTCCTCAGGGCAGGATGGGTGTTGGTGATGATGACATATAGGCTCACTCTCTGGGAAGAACACTGCAACTGTGGGAAACCACCAGACTCGACTAAAAAGTAGCTAGCCTTTATTTCAGAATAATAACCTCATAAAAAAACTAAAGAAAAGTGCAAAGATAAAAAAGCGCTGACAGTTGCAATTATTAGAAAATGTGTCTTTTACGATATGGTGGTTTTAATGCATGGGTTGACAATGCTGTGCATGTGCCATGAATGATGTGCATGCCCCCGGAGTAATGTGGGTGGCAGATGATATGCATGTACTGTGGGTGAAGTCAAGTGAAGTGTAGCTTGTGACGTGCCTGCACATCATGTCTCACGTGGAGCTTTGTGAGAGAACAGGAATCAAGTAACCACAGGAGGGTTGCAATAAAACCTCCCACGGGCAGACACCTGACACAAATTTTAGTGCAGTGAGCTGGAAAAGGTATAACTATTTAAATTCATCTCTAGAAACAAGATTCAAGGTAACTAGAAGGAATTATGTTTTTGCAAACTAGTGATGCTCTCTGTGATCCTACTATTTCTTTCCTGTAACAAGAAGGATCAGTATCATTCCTTGTATCTCTTTAATTTGTATGTGCTCTTAATGACTGGCTCAGATGTTTGTCCCTTTGTCAAGCTGTACTGTAAACTGATTTTTACGGTGTGGCCTACCAGTACATTTCCTCCAGTTGCTCTGCATAGTCTCGTGCTGGCCTTTCTTTGTTGCTGGGGCATTTCATTGCTGTTTCATTGACTGTGGGTGTTGGGTCACAGTGGAATCAATATCGGAGGCCTGCTTGCAAGCCTGCCGATTTGCTTGCCAGAGCCTAGGGATGTTTTGTAAATCCCAGAGTGCCAAGGGCCGCTGGCTTGAGAAGTCAGGAATTGAAGCGTCCAGTACGGGCTTTCTACCACCTGTTGCTCTGTTGGAAATGTCTCAGTTGAGTGCAAGAATCAGCATTTTCCCAACTGTTATGCTGACCCGCTTTATTTATGTTTTGCATGTTTATATGGCGCAAAATTGACCTGGAGGTATCGGAGCGCTGTAAATGAGCACTCAGAGTCGTTTATAATACACAAAATCAGATTCATTATTTAAAAATTACTTAGGCACAGTAGGATTAAGCAATTTCCCTACAATCACTGACTGGTGAGCCGACGCCTACACCAGAACATGGTTCTCCAGTTCTAAAGTCGACAGCTCTGGACGCAATGCCACATCAGCACTGCTCTTTAATGCAGAGGTGCTTACTTTTTTTTTCCTAAAAACACGCAATCATAAGGGAGAAGTCAGTGACCAAAATGTTACCTAAAACATGTTAAGGCAGAATTCTGCGGCATAAAACGTCAGCGACTGAGCTGCTTCCTTCTGCAGTGTTTTACCCAAGCACGGCACTTGCATACTTCGCCGAACACTGCCGAAAAAGTAATTTTTTGAAGGACAGAAGACCGTCCTGTTTCGCCTGCCCTGGCGTGTTCCAGAATTTTACAAGCCCTTATTTTCGCACAGATTTGCCATCTGTCCTGCCCGCTGTTGAACTACTTATAAATGCATATTCCATAAAACCGTACTTCATGTTAAAGGGTGCAGCTAGGTACTGAAAAAGGGGTACAGAGCCATTTAATGGCGTCAAACCACAAACCCATCGCCGAGGTGGCAAAGCCTGTACAGCGCTGAGAAGCCACAATTGTGGCAGCATCCATAATGAGAAAGAAAGAAAAACACATTGCTAGGAATCCCAAAGGAGTGTGGACTCGTGGAAAGAAACTTGGTCTTAAAACGGTTAAAGCGCTTCCCAGTAAGCACTTGACCCAATGACTTATCTATTAATATTGTCCATATCTGCCGCCAATCAGACTTCACCCGCCAATATCCGCTTTCTAGCGCCTACTATCGGGGTGTAACCGTTTTCAAAGCATTTCCAGTTTTAGTAAACACAGTAACCGACGCCTGGGAGGCGTTGATTTCGTCACATCAAAGTACATTTCTAAATGTTCCCAAGATCACACAGCTAGGGATTAGGGTTTCAGTCCAGGTTTATGGATTTGGTTTTAGGCGCTAGAAGGGTTTATAGACATTGCCCGCGGATAATGACTTCTCCACTACAGGACCCACTGAGTGCCTCTACTCCATTTATGCCTTTCAATATAGAGTTGACGAGGAAACCCCAAGTCCTCGTCCCCCCAAAACCACCACCCCAACGACGCTATTCTAGCGCCATTTTGATTTGACCAAACAATTCTCAAAGGCCAAGCGGGTCTACCTTCTTGCTTAAGTTAAGCACCTGCTTTCTTGCTGATTTTAAGCTCTATTTTAGTGAAACCGGGAACAAACTGCGAGAGAACGGGGGCGTCACATGGACAGTGTTATGGCGGTATTGAGTATAACACCGGTAGCATGTTGGCGGTAATTTGAACGTTAGCTGTAAAGGCATCTGCATTTTAACTGGCCAACCCAAAACGTTAGCGCACAATTCCACCATAATGTACATTTCGTTGTTGCCAGTGTGTATGAAATAATATTTAGCACAATTATTCAAATACAGCTGAACACAGTTCATGGGAACCACAATTCAGAGGCAACACCAGATATCCTGGCACACATCGCGCACAAGCAAGTTCCAACGCCGAGATTTCATAGCGCCTCACCTCGCAGCCTGTAGCAGACCTGCCATCAAGCGCTAGGCGCTTGGAAGCTGTATGGGCCGAACACACTAACTGCGCATACTCGATTTCTCAGCTTGCTGCCTGCAGCCTCTACCCCACCGTTTCCCAACTTGTCACAGGGCTGGACCCACCCCCCATGACGAATTGGGAAAGGGTGGGGTGACCATCCTCTCCACTTCCTGACTGACGTGAAGCCCCTGGCGCTACAGGGCTTCAGCCTGAAGCGCCCGGGGCTAACTTTACCCACACGTCATTAGGGGGTGGAGACTGGTCCTCAAAGCTATGTCTTTGCCGAGCTGATGACCTCACAGGCCTCAGGCTGTGAGCTTGTCAGCCCGGCAAATACCATAGACTCAGGGCCTGCCCAGAGGAAAATGGAATGAAGGCATCGCTGCCAGTGTCATGTGACATGAGACTTACGATCTCAGTAGCACCGGGCAGGCCCCAGCCCCAAGCAAGAGATGTGTGCATTTTTTTTTTTACAGATTGAGTTTGTTTTCACTTTTGTAATGGGGGCGTAGCCCCTACGCCCTCATGCAGAAACCGCCACTGGTACTTACCGAGATGACATAGACAGAGGCTCGTGACTGCCTAGCAGAGCATGTGCTAGTGAAACCTTGGGTAATTAATGACATACCACATTTTCATAATTCAAGCCTCAAGCATAGCAAAATCCACTTTAGCTTTATTACACTAATACATGAACTGTGTTTTTGTAATTTACATTATTTATGTAATAAGGTACAATGTGAAAGACTGATCCTGATGGGTCACTGTGATGCTGCATGATTGTTTTAAATTATGTTGTCTATTTGTATTTGTACAATCACCCAAGCAAAAGACACTAAATGCTTTATTTGTCATAAATGCTTTATTATTTGTCTACATTTGATATAGTCTTCATCTATAATCCCATAGGTGTGATCGTGTAATTGTATTTTATATAATTTCTGCCTTTTTAGAAATAGAATTGTTTAAAAAACATTGATTCGTTGATAAGTGAATAGCAGTGTTGACGTTCGATGCTTCTAAATTCTTCGTGTCCAATAGAAAGCGATATTTCTGTAGTCCTTCCAAAGTAGTACATTTAATCAGATTTAACGTTACGTTGTAAATGTCAGTTTGAGACCTCCATAACCATATGTTTCTTAACTAACATGCTATCCCAATTAGAATAATGTGTCAGTTCGCAACGAAATAATATTCTGCCTTATTTGAAATAATAATTAAAATACACAAAGCCAAAGGTTGGTGCCTGATTCGAATCCACGCGTATAAAGCACATTGCACCCGCAAGGCAGCACCTTATCGAAGTCGGCTGACGTGACTTGGGAAATGAGTGCTGCAGATTCCCTTGTTAACATTAATATAATGTGCACTCTCGGCTTCGCTCACTGTAATTCTTACAATGACAAGAGAAACTACTGCAAATAGTAACTTTTAAAACAGAATTTAATCAGTGAATTAAGATTTCATGAAGAGAACCCTCTGCAAAGGGTGTTGTGTGATGTAGGCTCCAAACCCATGCATATAAAGTACAAAGCATCTTGAAAGCATTGCCTTTGTGCACGGGGCTACGTTGCATTTAAAATGGAGAAGCCCAGATTGCCTTGTAATGTTAAAACTAAATGTTATGTCAAAAGGCCCACCTGAAGTAGGAGTAAGAAAGTAAGCAACGGGAGGACCACGTCGGCTCCACTGGGCACTCATGTGAGAGAAGAGCGGCCCAACAGACTGATTAAAAAACATGCTTGAAACAAAATAAGTGTCAAATAAGTAAAACAGATTAAAAAAAAGGGGGTCGCCTCAAAGCAGTGGAAGGATATAGCTCATACAATCAGAGCACTTAACACCAAAGTGGTCCTGGGCGGAACAAGCACAAGAATAGGGAGGAAAGCTACTGAATCAAGAGGAGGGACATATTATAGACAAAAAAGCCATCATGAGCAAGGGGCTGACCCATTTGGAAACAATAGGTCTAATAGCTAAAGCTGTCTTTAACCAAAGCCTAAAAAGACATGAATGTCCCCCAGTATGCTGGTACCTACCATTCCCTTCTTTGTAAACAGGTGATACTAAAAGTACATTTGATCCCTGCTAGCTTCTAGTGACTTAGTGCAAAACAGCTCAGGGGCCATCCTCTGTTATTCAGAACATTACACACAAAAGGTGATGGGAGGAATGTTTGCAAATAATCTAACCACTGGCAATCACTCCGGGTAGCATTCTAACCCATCATTAGTTTTGCACAACTTGCCACCTCAGATTAGATCTAGCAATTTGCAAATCACATTTGGTCCTGCATTAGTATGAACAGCCCAGCCAGGTCCTCCCTGAACCTGAACATAACCAAGCCTGGTTATGGCCTATTTGGGCCTAAACTTTCAGGTGCAGCTTTGTTACAGTAGCACAGCGAGCATGAAACCCACGTTTGGGCTTGCCCTTGGTCACTTAGGGACTGACATCAAGCACACAAAAGATGATGGGAGAAATACTTGCAAATAGTCTTACCAGTGGCAATCACATGGGGTAGCATTTTGTGTGTGTGATGCAGAACAGTCCTGCAACACTTTAGTCACTGGGTACTTGAAGCTGAATGTGGCATGGCTTCAAGAAAGACGTGTATGCTGTTTTACCATATGTAAATTAGATTGCCACATAAAGGGGCACCTCTGTAAATGTTTTTCTATTTTCGCTAGTGTACCCACGACCTTTACACAGCTTTCTTTTAGGACTGATGAAAATTTGCGAATGTGCATTTTTAACTAAGACTCCCATAAGACAAGTGATACTGAAAGAAAAAATGTTCTTCACTGACAGAACTCACTTACACTAACCCTCATCTAGCAAGCACCACAAATAGTGGCCCCTGATGAAGCAAGAACCACAGACTGTAGGCTCTGTGCAAGTGGAATCATAGACTACCCAGGAGCTGGTGAGTGGATCATTTTGGGTTATTGCGGACATATGAATGGGTGTGAGCAACAGGGGTGCACGCCTCAAAGAAAGCCACTCACCTTGCTAAAGTGGCACAAAATTCATGAGCATCCAGGAGTGGTGACAGAATGGCCTGTCTTGTGTATCAGTACTACTAATGCATCCATTACAGTGAGCTGCCTTTAAATTGAAGGTCACTGGGTCAAATCCTAGCAGGTCCCCTCAGGCTTTTTCTCTTCTGAGGTGGATAAAAAGAGTACCCTTGAAATGTGTATCTGTTATCTATCATAGCACGAAGAAAGTCGTTGGGCTAAACCTGTACAAATTCAATGTCACTGCAACATATTCTTGCTGTTTTAAAGTGACACTTCATGTGAATAAGCCACACTATTGTGAATAGACACTCTACTCTAAGTGGAGCCTGAAACAGATGTCCGATGTTCTGTAAGAATAGACAGTTGCTGTTAAGTACCAAGCTCTATGTTAGATCCCTTTTACATTTACAAGTGAATTCAGTGCACTCCCTGGAGTTGAAAATCCCACTGATGCCTTTGAGCTTGTTCTAGGGTGATCGAGGATAAATTTCATAACAAAAACACACACGTAAAGTATTCCATAGAAAAGCATATCTCTGGCACTGCAGGGCTCACTTAAAGATCTACATTTCCTGAAACAGGATGTCTCTGTTTCAAGTGGGAGCTCAGCATCTGTGGCGGGGTTTAAAATGTGAGGTCAAGCAGAGACCTTCACCTAGCCAGATGAAAAACTGACATGGAGGTGCAAACAAATATTCTTATAGCAGTACTATAGCCAGCTCAGGGTGCTTCACAAGCAATGAGAACAAGTTAAGTTTTACTCTTTTCCTCGTTTTTCCATTCCAAACAAAGATCAGCAGCATGTCTTTCAGCTCATTCAGAGACATGTGAACAGGAAGCTTTGTCTCCTTCTACCACCATACAACAGAGGCTGTCAAATGCCGCCTGTAAAGTCTTGCTTATTATCCCTCACAGCATCCCATCACTTGACTCTTTTTAATAAGGGAGTGAACTACAAATTGCAGCATCATTGTCTCTGGCTAATATAAATAACTTATTTTTACATAGTGCTTCATAGCACACTTCTGTCATTTCTGAGCATTGTAAATACCAGAAGCTGCTATTACCCAGTTTATGGTACTCTATTTACTGTCCTCAGAAGGATGTGTGAAATGGAATTTGTGACCTGAACATCACTGTATACTTACTCCAGCAGTGAGTGTGTCTCTCACGGCGCAGGTCATGTATTTCTTCTCACCATCTAACAACATTCTACCAGTCCTGAAGTAGCAAGGTTAATAAAAGCTCTTAATACCACACTGCTGCTGCTTACAAGTGTTGAACTTGAAGGAGGTACTATCAACAAATCTAATGAGACTCCAAATACCACCTTCAGCAAGATGGAATGCTGAGTCAGATTTATCAGGGTTGAATGCTGAGTCAGACTGCTACATATGCGAGCATGGGAGGAGCAGATAAGAGTCTTGATCGGTGATATCAAAGTACAGTGACCTGCCCATTCACTTACAAATGCTGGATGTCAGGACATCTTCTCTATAGTGAACCAAGGAACCACACTGGTGACAGAAACATACAAATAGTGCAAAATAATAGGAAGATCATAACAGAGTTTGAACTGCTAATTTTTTTTTTTTTTTACTATTGCAAGGCCTATCTCTCCCATAGGATAACATTGGCATTTCCTTAAAACATCTTTTAAGTGTAACCCCAAATTGTGAAAATATAGGAATGTGGTGATTGGTATCTCTGGACTCAATTTAAAATCACAACTTTATGGTGAAGTTGGATTTTAAATTTTACCTGTATTCTGTACCTGTGACTGCCTCTGAATACCCTTTTGGGTTGGGTGGCAGCTGGGCTCTATGCGTTCCCTCAAGACAGCCACACACAGCTGGAGTTTAGTTTAGCCTTAATGGGACATTTACTGGCTTGATTTGGGGGGGGGGGGGAGCTAAGCACTGCCTCACTTACACCTGAATAGACTTGTCCTGTCCACCCATAATAGAGCTTAACAACCCTGTATTGTCACTCCAGCCAGCTTGGAGCCAGGACAGGGGGGCAGGACATCTGTACATTTCAAAGGCCTTCCAGAACCAGGACACCATCGTATAAATACTGGACCCCAAACCCCACCAAATCAGATCTCAGCTAGAACCATGGACACACTGCCAGGAAGAAGGACTGCTGTGCTGCCAGGAGGGACTGCGACTTTGCAACTACATTGCTGTGTTGGCTTACTGCTGCTGTGCTGTAGGAGAGACTACCACTTTGGTGTTTTCTCTGCTTTGTTGGCCTGCTGCTTCTGTCCTGCATTGCAAGGGACTAAACTTTCTCTCTACATCCTTGAAACCAAGGGTCTCTAAGGGCTTGCTGGCTTGCTCCCTGTTCTTCTGCAGTCTCAGGGACATCAAAGACTGTGTGCAACTCTCCTGGGCCTGCTGGGCCATATACAAGTCCTACCCATGCCTGAGGCACCCCCTGCAGTCCTGGGAGTCAGAAGTGGGTTCTGCAGCTGCAAACTTCAAAAAGCAACACATTGTCCAGAGTGCTGCAGAAAAATCGATGCATCGTGTCCTCACCGTCGACGCATTGCTCCAACAAAGGTACTGTTCAGTAGACCCTGTGCGGGTTCTGTAGGGCCTACCCCCAGCTGCGGTCAGCCTAGATTTGGGATTTGCACCTGTCCCTCATGACCTCATGTAATCTTATTACCGCTAATAGACTTCTAAGCACTGTTATCACATTTAAGGCCTTAATACGTGTGTGGCAGTCTATAGACCGCCACACTCGCGGTGGCAATCTGGACCGCAGCCAATGGGGCGGTCCAACCGCCACATTAGAACCCTGGCCGTCCGACCTCCAGGGAACCCCCAGCTCCGCCAGGATCTCAAATCTCAGTGGTCTGGAGGATGTTGGAGCAAAGCAGACAGTAAACATTGTGATGGTGCTGGGCAGGGGGGCCCCAGCACTGCCCATGTCAAGTGCATAGGCAGCTCAGGGGCCTCCCTGTGGCCCCCGTCACCTGTTCTCTGCCAGCCTTTTCATGGCGGTGTTACCGCCATGAAAAGGCTGGTGGAGAACGAGGTCGTAATCTGCAGGGCAGTGCTGCATGCAGCGCACCCCTGGTAGATTAGGATCTCCGCCACTGCCAGACTGCGGGATCCAAGAGCCTGGCTGAGCTGGCGGTTCCCTGGTGATTGGACAACCAGGGTTGTTATGTGGCGGTCAGACCACCGCATAGGCACCAGTCCAGATCGCCACCATGAGTGTGGCGGTCATAAAACTGACACACTTGTAATGAGGCCCTCAGCTTTTTGTGTCCCAAAACATTTTTACCCCATTCATTCAGAAAAAAAGAAAAGTAGGGAGGACGTCATTAGGACTGGCATGTAAATTCCAATGGACCTGGTAACAGGAGCTTATGGGACTTATCAGGCCCATCGAAATTAAAGTTTTTGTTTTTTCTTTGTTGAGATTTCAGTTGCTGAAATTAGCCGAAATCTGCATGTGAAACTCAGAGGGGAGAATACGTGAAACAGTGCAGAAACACTGATTCCCACATGTGTTCAACAAGTATTGTAATCTGGGCCCCTGGAATTTCTGGCACCGCTAGGAGCGGCAATGCAGGGGGAGGGAAATAACATGGATTTTAAGGAGCCACTGGTAATGACGGCCTAAGAGGTTAAAGCCAAGAATAGAACTTGCAGCTCTGAATCAACAAGACAGCTGCTGTCTAGAGGCTCATGACGCCTAACTTAACTGATGGCATTTGTTCTCAGGTCTAGCCCAACCTTCTCTTTACATATTTAACAGGTGGGCAGTGTTTACTCTTCACAGTGCAAGCACAGTACCATGTGAGACAACAGTATGTTTTCTGGTATTCCTCTATAATTTCACAGCTTATTTATAGCCTATTGTTCTGTAGTGCAGCCAGTTTGAAGTTAGATAGTAAAAACCATACCTGGGTGTTTATTTTGTAGATAATATGCGTAAAGCCCAGGCTTTAAAAACAATTAATCAGAAGGGAGTTTGAGGTCGTAATATAGATCCTTTTGAGCTAACTACCACTACTAGGGGTATAGTATGCAGATTATGGTGAGCCAAAAAAGTAAAAAGGAAAAAAGGGACTAGTAGAGGACAATTTATAAGAGCCATGTAGCTGAACTTTCAACATCACAGAAAGCACTGGCTTAAGACAGAGGTGTGGCATGACAACAGCTCCTTAGAGCAAGTAAGTGAACTAATGTAAATATGTGGTAAAAATAGTAAGACTAAGTGGCGAACAGAACAAGGAAACACGTGCAGTTCTGTGGACTGCCCAATACAAAATGTAAAAGAGTCCCATCAAGGTGGCAGTGCAACTCATCCAATCAGTATACTGTGAGCCAGAAATGCTTGTGGGCTGGACAAACACAAAAATGGAGAGGAAAGACTGCAAATCAAAAGCAGACACTTGAGATTGAGGAGAAAAAACATCCAGTATGTTATGTACTGGAAACAATATGTCTTCATAAGACAGCTAGAGCTGTCTGTAGCCAAGCCTTGAAAAGGTAAAATATGAATATGCTGCATTGTTTTATGACTCGTACTCAAAGGAATACTTGGACAGGTCAGTCTTGTGTTTGGACTTGTCCCTGATGAAAAACGTTGCCTTCTAACATCCTAATGTCCTTGTAGTTCATGACTGACCTTCAGTGGTTCTCTGAAGCCAGAATCCATTGGGGGCTCCAGAACATTTAATCGGCTGAGGCAGGTTTCACAAACCGTTAACATTACTGTCAAGATAAAACTACTCAGAGCAGGTGAAGGGGCTATCCAGCAGCTAAAGCATGATATATTGTCATATGATACTGCTAGTAGTTTCCTTTTGCCAATACCGCAATTCTGGCTCTTATGGAGCTAGAATCTCTACAGTGGCAATGATCACAGACAGACTAAAAAGGAAGTACCATGCCTTCCTATCTGACTTATGGCTGCCCTTAATAATAAGCGTTTGCACAGATGAAAATGCCCAGAGCTAGTCCTGGTTCTAACTAGGAATCCCACACCTTGAATGAATCTTCAGACTGATCGCCTAGCTCATAGCCCAACACCTGGCCATTGCCAACAGATGTATACTAATCTCTTACTGCTCCTGTGCCATCTAGGAATGAGCTACCATTGTTAGTCTTTGTGAGTCCTTCTGGCCTCTTGGGCCAAAAAGCTACTAAGCACAACACTCAGGATCTTTGGTTCATTTGGTTTCAATTAGCAAAGTGGGTAAGGCAGCAGCAACAGGCACAGTATTGCTCTGTGCCCGGGGAGTAAATATGAAAACTGATTCTCCCATTTGTTGTTTAGAAGTCTTCTGTGCAGGTCGGAACAGTAGTCAATTGAGAACAACTCTTTTTCTTGACCATAAATTGGAATTATTGCTTTCAAAAGAGAAATAAGAGGCAGTCTAAGCTGATTGTTGCATTCATTTTGCAGCCCTTTTAAGTACCAATAAGCTGACCTACATTCCCAACTTCAGGCTTGTGGCATTCCTCAGGGGAGAGGGGCCACCTGGCTCCCAGATGACATCTTTCTTTCAGTTCTAGTATGACTCCTATCTCCTGTGTATGTCTCCTCTCGCTTCTTTGGACTGATCAAACAAAAGGTTCATCCAAGAGGTGAGGGATGGGGCAGGAGCCTAACTGTGCTGGTGCCATTAGTCTGTTACTGGTCCCCTTGTTACAGTACTCTTCCCATCCGGTGCTGGTACCACCTTGATTGAACATCAAGCACACTTGTAAGAGATGTTTCCCAGAAGATGCAACTAGCATGTACCTCACATCAAGGGAATGCATATTTGTAAGAAATTGGGATATTGATTGGGGGAGGGGTTGAAACCCTACTCAAGCAGCAACCACAATCCTTGTCCGGGTGAATTCACAAGCAAATCCTAAATGAACGTGTTTTCAACCCTCTGGTAGCTTCAAACAGAGCTGTCAATGTGTAAAGTACTTATGCAGCACTTCTAACAGTAATATAGTGAAAACACAGCACAAGAATAATCCCTCACCAAATTGGAAAAATAGAGTATGTTTAATAAAGAAATGAGAATACAACAAAAGTCCAATCAATAGAACCGAAGATATGCAGTTTTAAAGATGTCAGTGAATATAGTACCAAAACAAAAAAGCACCAGGCACCAACTATAGTTATCTGGTCGTGAAGGACCGGGACAAAGTCACAAGTTTAGGCTGACTTCGATAGAGTGTGGGCCGGCTACAGGAACCCAGTTAGGCCCAGTGACCAAGGGTACTTTAAATCCTAGCTGTGGAGCATTGATGATATGTTGCTTAGCAAGGAGATCGAGGTGGTAGTCGAGGATGTGTCACGCAGAGTCAGTTCTGAGGACCTACAGGGCCGCAATGCGAGGTCTTGCGTCATCGTTGAGAAGGCTGTTGAAGAGGGGGCTTGTGATGCAAATCCTGCATCCTCTTCAAGGCTGCTGGTGATGAGGGGCCTTCAGTGCAAGGGCCTGCGCCAGGGATGCATTGTGCAGCAGCACTTCTAGTGAGGCTGTGGGCTGTGTGGGCAGTGCTAAGTCCTTGCGCCTGGAAAGTCCACGTAGCAGAGGTGATGCATTAATTCTGCTCAGAGTAGTGTCGCGCAGCAGATAAGATACATTGGTTTTGCAGGATACACAAATGGGTTGGCAGAGCACCTTCAGGTCCACGTCCAAGGGTCCAGGACTGTCTTGGCACTATGTGGCAGGGTAGGACTCTCAGTTGCAGAGTTCAGGTGGTGGTAAGAAGTGTATAGCTCTTGGAGTCACTCTGCTGGTTCTGGAAACAGGTTGCAGGACCATTTCTTCTCGCCTGGGCAGGTGTCCAGCAGGTCAGCACAGCAGGGCAGCAGTCCAGCAGAGTGGCTGTTCTTTCAGCAGTACCACAGTCCTTCCTGGCTACGTATCCACATGTCCAGAAGTGTATTGAAGAGTTAGTGTCTGAGATCCATTATTTAAATCTGGTATCCTCCCCCTGGAAGGTGGAAGAAGCTTCTAGAGGTTTTCTTTTGATATTCCCAGGCACCCTGCCTCCCCTGGCTCAGACTAACTACATGTGTAAGTTGGGTTGTGTGATCAGCTGCATTCCCATCCTGCCAGTGATGGATCTTCCAGGCACACCTAAGCTCTCTATTGTGTGTGACACTGGAATCAATACACAAAGAACAACGTTGAACTACACCTACTCCTGTGACCCAGAGACAGGCTGCAGGCACTAAATGGCGAAGGCAGGGAAATGCCAACTTTCTAAAAGTTGCATCTTCAAAATTGTAATTATAATAAAATAAATAAAAAGGAAGGTTTAGGCCGCCTGGCAAAAGGTTGATTTTGCCAGGTCAGAATGGCAGTTTAAAACTGCACACACTGGTTGCAATGGCAGGCCTGAAACAGGTTTGCAAGGCTACTTAAGTGGGTGGCACAACAAGTGCTGCAGGCCCACTAGTAGTATTTAAGTTACAGGCCCTGGGTACGTGTAGTACTACTGTACTAAGGAATTATAAGTAAATTAAATATGCCAATTGGGTATAAGTCAATATTACCAGGTTTTAAGGAGTGAACATACACACTTTAGCATGGGTAAAGTGCACAGGTTCCTAAGGCCAACAAAAATGAGATCAGAAAAATATTGAGGAGTAAGGCAAAAGGATTTGGAGGAGGACCACCCTAAGGCTGACATGTCTAATAGTATTAATATTTTCTGGTGAAATGTAACAATTTGTAACCGCTTGGAAAACTTAATTTCTAAGAAAGTTATTAAACTGCCTGTTGAAATGTAGATGGTGATTTGGGATATTTGCTCCTTAAGAAATGGAAGTCACAAAGGGCCACATAGTACTTTTATTTACTTTTGAGGCTCAATGAGCAGAGACTCTACAGTATGCCTAGCTTTGTGTACCAAGTGTCACTGCACTTGGACAGATTAAGGCAGCAGGGAAAAATGTGAATACATATTTAGCATGTTCTCTTCGTGGTTCAATTCTGTTTATTAATTTTTTTGGGCAACACACACACCCACCTATATCCGAAGCCCGGTGGGGGGATGAACTAGTGATAATATTTTGCAGTAGAAATTATGAACATATCCCCAACTGCCCCCAACTTCCCTTCTCCCACCTCCTTTCCCCCTCCCCGTCAGGAGTACTCCAAAGTGATGCTTGTGTGGATAGTCCAACTGTGTCAGGGGTCTAACATGTAAGCTGGTGTGGCCAAGTCATGTGGGTGAGGTGGGCTCAGCAAGTCGGAGAGTGTGCAAATACTTCAGGCATGTTAGTTCCCTGAATTCTTTAGAGAGCAAAGTGATGAACGATTCCCAAAGTGACCTGTATGTGTCCCCCGTGCAGTCAACACTAAGATAAGTTTCTCCATCCCTAGCATGTGCCATATTTTGTGGAGCCATCAGGGGCGGCTCCTCCATTAGAACAGAGGAGTGTCACCCCCCGTCCCCCTGCCAGCAGCAGCAGCTGCAAAACCTTTTGCAAGAAAACAATAATAAACTGTGTTTATTAATGTTTTCTTGAAAAGGAGCAGGGCGTTGGGGGTGATGAGCACTTGATGGGAGTGCTCAGAGTACTCCCCTCAGAGCTCGTGTGTTTGGCCGGCATTCTCGGGCTAGCCAAACACACATGCACAGTAGGCTGTCCCCAGCCCGGCATCACAGTTGCCGGGCTGGAGTTAGCCTGCTCAGTCTCCCAGTCTGCCTGGGAGCACCCTGGCTGGCGCTCCAAGCCAATTCTGATTCTGCTTTGAGCAGCATCAGGATCGGCTGCAGGGCAGGCTGGGAGCCTGTGCCTGCAGCAAGGAGATGGAGGAACAGAGTGCTGCGTGGCAGAAGAGGTAAGTGTTTTTTTTTTTTTTATTTAGTTATTTCACCCATCTATCACCCCCCATTCCCTTCCCACCCTGCCCCCCGCAGGAGCTGCCCCACCCCTTCTGGTTGTCACGAGCTGCGACTGGTAGCCATGCAAGGCGTGTTGGGAGTTTATCCAAGCCCCAGAGGGCGGGAATAGTCTTGGGAACTGCACTGAGCGTGAGGCTAATCAGCACACCCCTGTGGGATTTAAGTGGATATGGTAGCTGGTTCGATGGACCTAGCATGTTCTCTTTAAAGGTTGCTTTGTGATTGTCAGGGTTATCTGCCCATTGATATGTGTCAATTTGTGCACTGTTATGACTGATATAACTACAGTCATCAGAAGGGGCTAAAAAATTCCAAATTCATTTTATAATTTTTACTCTTACTGGGATAAAGGACTACTCGATTGCAAAAGAAGCACAGGACAGAAAAAATACACGCCTCGGTCCTGAATTGAAGTGAGAGACGTGACAGCACATTATTTGGGGCTTACATTAAGCAGAGGAAATCAGCTGAGAACAGCTCTACTTTTTGTCCAGAGGCTGGGATTTTTCTTCTCACTCCTTTATTAAAATACTTTTAGTGTTAATTGGCTACAGTTCATGCTGTAATGTGCTCTTCATTTGCTTGTTGTTGTTCACTTAGCTTTGTTCTCGCTCCCTTTCCACACAATACTCTGCTACTCCGTTGATTGCATTTGAAAGTTTTTATAAAAATGCTCTTTCCAGCCCATGCTGTCAAGTCTCCCTACCACGTTTCCATAGAACACTACTGTCTCATTCAGGAACATATGGAAAACTCTTGGAGGTCTTGTATTCTGTTTTTTTTCATATTGCAAGGAATGTTCTCTTTCCTCTGCTGTAAAAATCCCTTTCAAATATGAAATTAATCTTGTAAAACAGAAATGAGTGTAGGGATGAACATAACATCGCACTTGCTGACTGGTACCCCTAGAGGCATGGCTGCACTGGCCAAATGGGGCACAGGGAACTCCTCTGTATACTGAAGGTGAATGGCTTCTTTACAGGGTCAATGAACCAGTGAGCCACAAGCTAGCCAACGGCTTGTCACAATATCGAGATCAGGAATATTGACCTTCACATATATCGACTCTATAATATTGATACCAACATACCTTGCATGTAAGCATTCACAGTGAAGTACGGATTTCCTATTCCTACCTCAACATCTAATTACCTTGGCAATAGTTGGTAGCCAATATAGTGGACTCGATATAGGTGAAGGTCCGTTTTTATTACATTTGTTATTATACCAGCCAGCCAGGCAGCAGTTCTGAGGAACGTACATCATTTTCTTGTAGGCATATATATATATAATAAATGGCATTCTGCAATGCCTGTATAAAAGCCCATCTTTCATTTCTTTATAATCGGTGACCTGTGAGAGAACTCAACTGCGATAACTTATTACAGTTGAGTCAAACATCAAAACGTCTGCTTCCAGAGCTAGCTACAGCCAGGAGAAAGGCAGGTCATGTCACGGAGCAAAATTAAAGCGCAGTTTAAAGAACGAAATATTGAGTTTCTTTCTGCTGCTCTGTTTTTCTAAATGTAAGGTGAAAGTAGGTATTTATGGCTACAGTTTTATTTTTTGCACACCTTAGGTAATTGGATAAAAGTTAGAATCCTTCTCCATGTTTCTGCACGTTCTGAGATACTGCCTATTTTAAAAATCGGAACTGTTTAAACTGATTCTGATATCTTTTTGCAACAAATATCTAACAGCTTTTTTATGTGTTTAATTTTCCACTTAAAATTCTGTTACACCACGTTATTGCAAACATGCTGTCATTTTCATATGAAAGAACTAGCACCAAGAATTTAAGTGGTTTGTGGGCAAGGTGATGGCGTGCCCATGTGTTTTAAAGAAAAAAGCCTCCCCCTCCTCCGGCCATACATCATAAGGCTATATATAGCAAGTCACCCTGGCGTTCCATAAACTTGTAAAGGAACTTTCCTTTCAGCATCTTTCCTCTGAACGGTCATGAAACTCCTAGGTGACTTTCAATATCCTTGTAATATACAGGAGGGGTATTTCATCCAGTATGTAATTTGCCCTTCTGCATCCATATATAGGCTATCAGACTCACTCTTTAGATCAGTCAATATGGTCTCCGGCTGTTTTGAATATATTTAATATTCTAGCATTCAATCCTCCACTGCTGGAGGAATCGGTATACTTCTTGTAGCAATGACGGGAACGCCAGTGTGCAAAATAATTTAACATTTATATTTTTTTCAGTTGTTCGACGGAGTTGATACAACAAAGCTTAATATACAGTGGCTGCGAGCTCAAATAGGAATCGTTTCTCAGGAGCCTGTGTTATTTGACTGCAGTATCGCAGAGAACATTGCGTATGGTGACAACAGTAGAACTGTGACAATGGACGAAATAATAAAAGTGGCCAAATCAGCGAATATTCACTCTTTTATAGAGGAGCTCCCGGAGGTAATGCAGGATGGTTTTCAGTATTTATTGCCTTGGATCACAGGGGATGTTTATTTTCTTTTAAATGTTAAAATTTTAGTTTTAATTTAATTTGCAAAACAAAAAAAGAAGACTTATCCACTGAGTTAATCTGTGAAGCACAATGTTCTCAAGTCATGACACATACATACTGCCACATATATTTAAGAATAACATAGGCATTAAACGGTGAATCTACAATGCCAGAAAATTACAAAGCTACAAAGGGGAAAAGAATGGAAACAGTACTTCATTAGTACAATGAAGTACTGTTTCCATTCTTTTCCCCTTTCCCTATGCTACATATATATGATAAAAATAGACATTATTAGGTAATAATGTTGAAATAATCCCAAAATGTTTTGCATGAATCTTCTAGTTATTATCCCACTGTTTTTGTGGTCTCTTTTTAATAGCCAAGGAGTGGGTCGTTGGGGGCTAAAAAGAATGCTCCCTTTGTTGGCTTAAAGAGAGCATTCTATCATTAGAATACCCCCACGTTGCTCTAATGGGGTCGGCTAATGGGGTGGGAGTGGAGGGGTTCTGCAGGAGTATAAGTAATCTCTTAGCTGAATGTTTTTTATAAGAATAAAGGCTACCTTCACCTGCTGCGCTTCCTGCCTCTTTTCCAACACTAAGAGCAAGAGGAGGAGCCCGGATAGCCATCTGAGCACCAACAGTGCTTGGGAAGATACAGGGAGTGCCCTGGGTGAATGGAGCTGTGTGGATTTAATTAAACTTTTAGGTGAAAAGCTGCTCCTTTGTTCAGAAGCGCTTCCTAGTTTGTGTGGCGAGGATGGTACTAATATAGCCTCATTTGCTTACCTGCCGGGCAATAACTGGTGTTAATTAACCCCCACCCCTTGTTATTAGCCCTCGCATGTCGGGTACATATTTACAGCTGTTCTTGCCCGCAAATATGGGCAATAATGTTTAATTGATGTGAGAATTAAACACTATGGTTAAGGCAATTTCCGCAAAGGAACAGTTCTCAAAATATCAAAAATCATTAAAGAAATTTGATAAGATATTCCAAAACAGTCAAAGTCACACATCAGTTGTACACGTGTATGGCACGCCCAGAATGGATCCACTTTTTGCAACTAGTACTGGTAACAAGTGAACAATATGATTTATAAGTAGTAAGTGAACTGACAGCCGCAGTAACACACAGCAATGCCCCCTTTTAATAATACATACTTTTCACTGACTTTTTGACCTTTTCATAGAAGTTTTTGACCTTCGTAGCACACTAAGATGTCTTTCCGCAAGACTGGATTCAAGCCGTGTGACTCCTGTCACCGCATGATGTCAGTGACTGATCCGCACCTTGTGTGCTTCTGGTGCCTGGAGCGCAGCCACAACCTGAAGTTCTGCTCTGAGTGCCGGGCCATGAACCTGAAGACGTTGAGGGAGCAGTCCCTAAAGTAAAGCTCATGGCAGCCCGGTGCTCGGCTCTGCGTCGCTCCCGGTCTTGCTCAAGAGAAAAGTCACGAGACCACTCACAGAACCATCACCACTCATCTTCGTTGCACTCCAAGCCCTCTGGACATTTGGGTCCCAAGAAGAAGTCGTCAAAGAAAAACAAACATTCTTCAAATTCACCCCGTTGCTTGGACGATGCGATGCAGGAGGAGCGTTGTCCTTCTAGGCCTCTGTCCTCGGAGCATGCTTCTGGTCTGCTCCGCGCCTCCCCGAGCCACCCTTGCCCAACTCAGGGAGTTTCAAGAGGCCATGTGCCTCATCTTTGGGCAGTCTGACCCTCCTGTGACGCCTTCGGGCCCAGTAGGGTCAGCAGGGCCCCCTCGGGTTCCGCATCAGCAGCTTCGGCCTCAGCCCCGAAGGGAATCCCAGGATCTATTAATGGATCCAAGCCAATGCCGGTTGTGCCATTGCGACCTAGCCAGCACCAGTACAAAAGTTGACGCTCCCAACATCAATCAGGCCCACAATCGACATCGACCCCATACTCATTCCTGGCTCTGAGCCGGAACAACATCACCTGGCGTCGATTCTGACTTCGATGGGGATCTCATTCCCCAGGTTGGATCCTGACCCTTATACCTATGGGTATAGGTACGGTGAGAGTATGGAGGGATCGCTGGACCCTTTGGAATACCAGCTTGATGATCCCGATGTAGACAGGGCTCAGGAACTGGGTGAAGACACCTCCCCTGACTCTGGCATGCTTTCTCCACCTACCATGGCTATGGAGGAGGGAGCCTCTTACTCAGTGATGGTGAGAAGAATGGCTGAGGTCCTGGGCCTCGAGCTGCCTTCCATGGCTGTCAGGACTAACCTCCTGTCTGAGGTGCTTCAGCCCAGGGCTTCTTCATCTGAACCTCTTTTGCTCTTCAATGAAGCCCTCATTGATGTCCTCCTGGGCATCTAAACCCAGCACAAGGGCTCCTTTCAACAGGACAGTCACCCACCCCATAGGCCTGCACCTAATCACCCTAAATTCCTGATCCAACGTCCTATGCCTGAGAGTTTAGTCATCCAGGCTTCTTTCTCTTCTGGCGCATTCCCTTACGCACCCCCGGACAGGGGATCAAAAGGACTGGACCAACTTGGGAAGAAAATGTTCTCTTCCTCCAGTCTGGCATTGTGGTCTGTGAACACGCATGCCTTTTGGGCCACTACTCCCATACTTTATGGGATACCGTAACGCAGGTGCTGCCAGAGGTCCCAGAGGAGGCCCAGGCCATTATTTCCCAAGGTTTAGCTGACGGAAGGGTCGCAGCCAAGTGCATGGTTCATTGTGGGTTGGATATGACCGACTCACTAGGCAGATCGGTTGCATCGATGGTGGCCCTACGGCCCCACGATTGGTTGAGGACGTCTGGCTTTTTGGAGGATGTCTAGCAATCACGTATGGACATACCCTTCTATGGCACCTGTCTCTTCCGAGACAAAGTGGACTCAGTGATCAAGTGCCTTAAGAAGTCCCAGGCTACGGCTTGGTCCCTTGGCCTCACAGCTGCTCTTTGCCCCCCTCAGTTCTCATTTCGCCCTTTTCGTGGCTAGAGAAGGGGCACCCAACCACTTCCATTTCCCTCTAACCACAGTGCAGAGCACGCAGCTCAGCCTGTGCATGGATGAGAACGTGGTATCCAACGTTCCAGTGGATCATGGAGCCAGTGGTCGACTCAGTCCACCTCCTGCCCCGCTGCAGCCTCCAAACCATCCAAGTCTGTCACTCCATCTCAGACCAGTTGAAGGCAGGATTCGCCATCACCTGCCCCACTGGGAGTCCATCACGACGGAAAGGTGGGTTTTGTAAATTGTGCGAAGGGGCTATTTCCTCCCCTTTGAGACTACTCCTCCTGCCATGATACCATGACAATCGGATGACAGAGGATCACTTGGCACTTCTCTGCAAGGAAATTACGGCTCTCTTGGCCAAGGGAGCCATAGAGAGGGTCCCTGTGCCAGAAATAGGTTGTGGTTGTTATTCCCACTACTTTCTTGTGCCCAAAAAGGACAAGGGTCTCTGCCCTGTCCCAGACCTCAGGTCCCTCAATCTGTTCCTCAGGATGAAGAAGTTCATAATGCTCACTCTGGATCAGGTCCTATCTGCCCTGGACCCAGGAGACTGTATGGTAACATTGAACTTGCGGGACACATATTTCCATATTCCCGTCCTGTCTGCCCACAGCCATTCCTTGAGGTTCATGGTAGGTCATGAGCACTTTCAGTTCACCGTGTTCCCCGTTGGCCTTTCCAGTGCCCCTCGAATGTCCACGAAATGAATGCCGGCAGTTGCAGCTCATGTGCACCGGCTAGGGGTTTCAGTCTTCCCCTACCTCGACGACTGGGTGTTGAAAGCGGGCTCGCCCCAGGCTGTTGTCTCTCACATCGAGATTATGGTGAACCTCTTGCATTCCCTGGGGTTCAGTGTAAATGTGTTGAAGTCACACCTGACTCCCTCCCATACTCTCCCTTTCATCGGAGCTATTCTGGACACAGTGCAGTTTTGAGGCTATCTTCCAGAGCAGCGAGTCCAAGATATTCAGGCTATGATACCGATGTTTCAGTCTCTGTCTTGGGTTTCAGTCAGAATGGCTCTACGGCTGCTGGGCATCATGGATTCATGCATCCTGCTGGTCACACATGCCAGATGGCATATGTGGGCTGAGCATTGGGACCTAAAGTTCCAGTGGGCACAGCATCAGAAGAATCTCTTCTAGAGCTCAGAGCAATCAGGCTTGCATTGAAAGCATTCCTTCCCTCTCTCAAAGGGAAAGTGATGCAGGTGTTCACATACAGCACCACTGTCATGTGGTTCTGCAACAAGCAAGGCTGGGTGGGGTTGTGGGCCCTTTGTCAAGATGCCCTGCGTCTCTGGACGTGGCTGGAAGGTCTAAGCATATCTCTGGTGGTTCAACATCTACAAGGCTCTCTGAATGCTAGAGCAGACAAACTCAGCTATCAATGCATGGTCGATCACAAATGGCGTCTCCATCTGGAGGTGGCGCAAGGTCTCTTTCAGCAGTGGGAGAGCCTTGGTTAGATCTGTTCACCTCTGCAGAGAACGTGCAATGTCAGCTGTTTTGCACATTGGCGTTTCCAAGGCGGAACTCGCTCGGCGGCTTTCTTTGTCTCGAATAGAACTCAGGCCACCTATACGCCTTTCTGCCAATACCACTTTTGCACAGAGTTCTCATGAAGATCAAGAATGACTGGGACTAAGTCATCCTTGTGGCTCTGGACTGGGCCCAAAGAGTATGGTATTCTGAGCTTCTGAGCATGACCATCGATCGTCCACTCAGACTGCCGTTTCGGGAGGATCTTCTGTTGCAGCAGCAGGGTACAGTTCACCACCCAAGCCTGTCCCTTCTTCGCCTTCTTGTGTAGAGAGATTGATTGGCGGCAGTTGACAGCTTTCGACCTTCCACCTCAAGTTTGTAATGTTATCTTGGCAGCCAGGCGTCCCTCCACCAAAACGATATATGCCTGTTGTTGGAATATATTTATGGCATGGTATATTAAGAAGTCTGTTGATCCCCTTTATTGCACTGCCGTCTGAGGTTCCTTTGTTGGTACTTTCTCTTACCCAGCAGGCCTCTGCTTTGGGCACCCTTAAAGGTTATCTGTCTGCCGTCTCTGCTTTCCTCAGACTACCTAATCAACCCTCCACGTTTAAATCTCCCATTGTTGGGAGATTACTCAAAGGTCGTACCCACATATTTCCACCTACCTGTTCATAATGCCCCAGTGGGATTTGAACTTGGTACTCACTTTCCTCATGTTTGCTCCTTTTGAGCATCTTTATACTTGTCCTCTCTGGCTTCTCACTTTAAAAACAGCCTTCCTTGTAGCCATCTCCTCTGCACATAGAGTGGGTGAGCTGCAAGCTCTTTCTTCAAAGTCACCCTTCATCAATAGCCATCCCGAAAAAGTGGTGCTTCGTACCAAGCCCTCTTTCCTACCTGAAGTGGTCACGCCCTTTAAAGTAGGTCAATCCATCACCTTGCCTACTTTTTATGCTCCCCCACATCTTTCTTGTGAAGAGGACAGACTCCACCGTCTGAATCCCAAAAGAACATTGACGTCCTACGTCCTACCTTAATTGTACCAAAGACTTCCGGGTTGACGATCAACTCTTTGTTGGCTATGTGGGTGCAACAAAAGGACAGCCGGGCAGAAAAGGACCATCTCTAGATGGGTTGTTCTCTGCATCAATCTGTGCTACTCTTTGGCTAAGAAGCAACCCCCTGAGGGTTTGCGTGCTCAGTCTATCAGAGCAACTGTTGCAACCACTGGATTAACATGTGGAGTTCCAGTCCTGGACATCTGTCAGGCAGCAATGTAGGCCTTCTTGCACACATTCACTTAACATTACTGCATGGACAGTCAGGTCTGCAGGGATGGCTACTTAGTATGAGCTTAGTTCGTAGCCCCACCTCTGGGGATGGTGCTGCTTAGGTATCTATTCTAAGGTAAGGAATCTGCAACTAGAAGTCTCTATCAGATGAACAAGTTACTTACCTTTGGTAATAAATTATCTTGTAGACACATACTCTAGTTGCAAATTCCTTAGTGACCCACTCATCCTCCCCACTATGCGAACTGATTTCTAGGGATAGGGACTTCCCTTTCAGGGCCCTAGTTCTGGCGCACCAGTCTCAGTGTTCCTCATGGCTCCACGCTTCTGGCATGGAAAGTCGTGAAAAGAAACTGACGTCAGCACATCAGGGTGTGCCTATATACGACCACGGCATCATCACAACGACCACAACATCAACGACGGACACAGACTCGACTGACGGCGCACAAAGGTACTGCTCAAAGAAAAATCTCCGGATCCAGTCTGACACCTGAGGGACATTTTAAGTTAGGGAATCTGTAACTAGAATGTGTCTCTACAGATACTTTGTTACCCAAAGTATGTAACTTGTTCTTTAATGTGAGCAGTGAAGGTGTTCAATAACACTAGTTCCAGAGGAAGCAAAGGAAGTCTTTAGTAGACTCCTCTATCTCTGAAGATGAACTTGATAGGTTGTCTGGTCACAACTCTGGAACAAGCAGTTTCCAGACGGTACATTCAAGTGGAATGTTAAGCCTCAACAGAAAGGCAAGTTCCTCCGAAGAGGTAAACAGTAAGGTGGACTTTTTTTCTTCAAACCCTGAACACCTCAAAGATGGAATATGCAGGGGTCTTCAAGGAAGATCATAGTATGCTACAGCTAGGGTAATTTCAGTCTATGCTGTAGTAGTTCTTATAGTCTCAACATTCCATTTTCCAGCGTTATAATGCCAGTGAAGTCTTCAGTGATTTATGTTTTGTTGAACAAGCCTCACATGGGGCTTCTGGATGAAAAATAAAGATGACGGATGGCATCTAAAGGAATATAACTCGTTCCCTATCCTGATTCCTCACCTAAGAAGTCATGCCAGCTGCTTGTACAAACAAAGGCAATTTTCAGTCTCCTGTAATGTGACAGGCAGAAATTCCTACAGACCACTGGAAATAGAATGGCTGGAATTGTTGTCACTTTGAAGAGAAACAGCACTAAATGCCAATTAGCAGGTTTCTGAAATAAGCAGAGTAATCCCTCATATCATGCCCTTTATCCAAGGAAGTATTTCAAGTCTGTCACTGACAAATCACACAGCCTAGCTGTTATCAATTATACTGTTTATATTAACCTCCCACCAAGGAGATGTAATTTACCCACCAATTAATCTCTGGCCAAGACAGCATCACTGATAAGCAACATGTCTTTTGATCTTGATGTTTTAGGTAAAACTATGTTTACACAGAGCATGTAATCGTTTTTGCAAGCACCCAAGTCTAGTTATGAATTTGAAGTTTTTTAATTTAAACTTGAATATATGATAGGAAACTACTCAATGCCGACCATGTGCTTTGGGTTATTCTGGCACACAAATACATACTTTTAGATTCTAATAAAAAAAACTGAGCATACCTGTCTTTATTCCTGTAGTAACATCACAAAATAATATGATGGCCGGAGTGTTGAAACCTACCAAACACTCATCCCAGTTTCAGGGTATCACCCCTCATCAGCCAAGCTAGCTTTAATCCAGTGGTGTAGTGGTGTAGCAAGCAAGGGACCCATGTCTGGGCATATACTAGCCACTTATAGCACACATAGCAACACTCACACCTGGTCACAGATCTGGGTTTAATCCATCGTTATTTAGCTTGCCACATCACCCCAGTTTGGACCCAGCCATATACAAATCAGTCTTGACTCTGCTCCCCATGGGAACAGTCCAGCCCGAACTGCCCAGCCAGGTCCTCTCCGGACCAGAAATAAGCATCCTGGGACCTGTTTCAGGGTATCACCCCTCATCAGCCAGGCTTGCTTGAATCTAGTGGTGCAGCGAGCAAGTGACTAATGTCTCTGCATACCCTAGCTGCTTAGGGCACACAGAGCAAAATCACAAAATGAAATGATGGATGGAGTGTTGACACTTTTTAAACACTCAGCCCCATTCACAGAGCTGGGTTTAATCCATTGTTATTTTGATCACCACGTCAACCCAGTTTGGACCCAGCCATATGTAAATCGGTCTTGACCCTGCTCCCCACAGAAACAGTCCAGCCCGAATTGCTAAGGCAGGTCCTCCCTGGATCGGAAACAAACATCCGGGGACTGGTTTTGGGGTATCATCCCTCATAAGCCAGGCTAGCTTGAATCCAGTGACGCAGCAAGCAATGGTTGTAACAATACAGTGTCTTTATTCATTTCAACACTAGTGTCAGCCTCATGTCCTCACTTTGTGTCCTGCCAGCTATACTCTAGTTGGGGCTGCGCTGGGAGTGAAGGTAAATTTCATTTTACATAGAGCTATTTAACAAGTCTCAGGCAAAAGCAGAGGTCCAAAATATTGGGCTAGGAAGTGATATACCTCTGATGACTTTCAGCTGAGACATTGAATTTCTTTCATATATTTTTTAGAAAATGGATTGACATTAATTACATAGTTAGCATCCTACAAAAACTAATCTAAAAGTGTATAATCCAAGGAAAGAATCATTTACGGATAGATATCTTCGGATCAGTGCAGGATTTTTGGGCAGTTACTCTGCCATTTAGTTTCTCTGTTATTTATTTTCAATAACAATCATCATTTTTGTACATAATTTACTCATATGGTTTGTATTTCCTCTCCACAGAAATATGACACATGTGTTGGTGGGAAAGGAACTCAGCTGTCTGGAGGCCAGAAACAGAGAATAGCAATTGCAAGAGCTCTGGTCCGTGAACCCAAACTGCTGCTGTTAGATGAAGCCACCTCTGCACTGGACAATGAAAGTGAAAAGGTAAGTCTTTATTTTCAATACTTTGAGATGGAGACCATACAAAAAATAAATAACCATCCTAGGGATATACTCTGTACCTTTAATTCTTTGCCTTTGGCAGGAATTTGCCAAAAATCAATTGCTGGTGAAATAATAAGAATTCTTGTTTTCATTGCCAAAGCATTTGAAGCTATTTTAATATGGTATTCGCTTGTTTAAACTTAAGCTGGGGGCGTAGATTTTTTATTACAGATCCGAGAATGCCAGGCGTGAATTGGTGCCTGTTTCTGTTATGCCTAACTCCATAAAATGAAGAAATTAACGGAGAAATGGTTCAACATTTATGAAATACTCATCGCCTTTGATTGATTATGCGTGACAAAATTATGCCATTGGGTGTTCTCTTGAGAGACCATATTAGTTCTAGCACGCAACAGACTACAAATAGTGAGAACTCTGACCTACTAGGATATGAGGGTTTCAATTGCCCCTTCTCCAGCGCCTACGTTCTGAATTTTCTTTATCCTTTCCTGAACGTAAGAAAGTGCATTCTCTGTCCTAGTCTACGAGCACTAGCCTTGTTGCACTTACATGAGCACAGGCACTCTGAAAGAATACATCTCCTGAGACGTGGGAAAAAATCTGTAAGCACCTGTCAAAATCAATGTTAACTGTGCACAGTTTCAAGGTCCTGCTAGGTATGATGTCATCTAGCATCCAAATGAACCTGCAGTGAGTTCTAGAAGCAGCTGCTAAAAGAGCTATTTTGATCTTCAGTAGCATCAAGTTCCAAAATATTGTTTCAAACATTCGATTTACACAATTATTGTTTCAAAAATATTGTGATTTCAAGAACATCATGAGAGCAAATATTGAAAGTAAGAACATCGTTTTTGAAGTATTGTTAAAATATAGTTGTGTGTAATACCATTATTAAATTATTTTTCTGAGTATTGTTTTTCTTTTATAAGTTGTCATGATTTTAATGTTAATATTTATAATCGAGCTTTCTATTGATTTAGTGATAATTTTGAAGCTTCTTTTATCTCATTTCAACTTATTTGGTTTGTAGAGGAATAGGATGGGAAGTTTTTCAAAATTTATATTTGTTGATTGATGAATTACCTAATTCATTTTGTAAATTTGGTTGTTTTAATAACGTGTATATTTAATTATATTTTGTTTTAGGTTTTTACATAATGATTAATTTTATAAAAATGAGTATTGTTATTTTCACTGTCTTAATTTGTTTTTGTGGGTGTTAGAATTTTAGGTTAATTAGGTGGAAAGTGTTATTAATCTTTTTTAAGATGTTTAATTGCTAAACTTGCGAATATAATTTTATTTGCTAATTCACTGTTATTACTTCTATTTTGTATAAATTATTTCATGTTGGGATTTTATATTTGTGAAAATATATTTTTTGTTTATTTCATAACCATTAAAAAACATATTGTTTAATTTATGAGAGGGGAAGGTAAATCCAGCTCCTCCAAAGTCCCACATGTTCACTACTGTTGCTCAGGTTGGAGCTGAAATATTAAATCTGGCCTTTCCAAAGTCCAGCTATTTCCCTACTTAATATTGCTTATGTTGAAGTGGGCATAGTGAATCAGAAAATCAGGAAATTGGAGTTCTTTCCATACAGTTGTTCAGGTTGATAAAGGAATAGTAAATCCGACCTCTCCAAAGTCCTGTTGTGTATTTTGGAGCGGGAACTGGAGTGGGAATTAGAAATCTGACTCCTCCAGAGTTCAGCATGTTCCCTTCTGTTGCTTACATTGGAGTTGGAAGAGTGAATCTGACATCCTCCAAAGTCCAATACTTTACCTACTGCTGGTTAGGTTCGAGTCGGAGTATTACATTTGACCCTTTTTTAAATGTGATTCTTTGAAAAATGTTTATATATAGCGCTCTTTCTCTCTTTCTCTCACTATATATAAATATAATATATATATATATATATATATATATATATATATATATATATATATGTATCTAAACAACACAGTCCTCATTGCAGCGTACTATTAACACTGGTGCACACGTAAGGGACAGACCTTCCCTTCTTCATTTTTCAAAACCAAACAATTGTAACAAATTGTAGCCGTCGCACTCCAGGAGAGTTGCATGCTTTATTTTGATAGTGTGCTCCACCAAAACCACCATTAACGCATTTCAACCAAAAGGTCTTGTTCACATGTGCCTTTCTTGAGATGCCACTCATCCAAATAGTTATCTGCGAGATAAAATGGGAGATAGTGCTAGTTCAGAGACCTTTGGGATCAATCTGGTTCAAAGCAGACAAATATATCTCTTTATGAAGAGTCACAACCAAGTGCTTTACACCAATTTAGCATCCCTACCCCTCCTCTACCATTGAGATGACCGCCTTAAAATGGAGAATGTTTTGTAGTTAAGTTGGGAATAAAACATTTTCTGCATGGGTCTACCTAGCATCTCTGTTAAGTTCCTTTTAGTGTCCTGATAATCTGTCATTGCTGCTCTCCAGGTTTGTTAAAGAATTTATGAAGGGGTTACTCCAGACCTTTACTCCTCTGTCCAAACATCTGTTTCATAGAATCTGAACACTTTTGTGGGCTCCAACATTTGGAGGCCCCTTTTAGCACGCCGTAGATACTGTTTAGCAAGATAGTATTCAACCTTATTGGGGAAATTGATGAGTTCTTTGTTCAGTACATATCGTCAAATTCAGCAAGCGCAATGTGTCTTTTACCACCAACCCAGAATGTACTGCTGAAGCACCTTGTTCGTTTTCACAACTGTGACGAAGTTTACCTGCAATATTCCTTCCACAGTCCTCTTAACAGTTGGCTGTACACTCACTGGATGTTAATCAATGTGTAAAGCTATACACTAACAGAACAAGGGACTTCTGTAACCCGGAACAACTGTTTGTCTCTTCCCAAAAGTTTGTCAATTCCAAAAACGTCTGAAAGGGTTACACTTTGCTTTGTCTTCTACCTCATAAAGTTTGATAGACCTTGTAACTGTAAAATGCTGGAGCCGTGATGGCTATGGCGACAGTGTTTGCAAGAGTGCACATCAAAGACATTTGCAGAGCTTCAGTGTAAGCCTTTACCAATACCTGCGCCAGATTCTATTGCTTCAACGTCTGTGAACATTTGAAGCTGCTTTTGACAAGGCAGGGCAATTGAATCCTGAACCTCATTCCTTCCTTATGTTTTACGTTTTATACTGCTTTTGTGGTTGTAGTTCAAGCACTTGAATCTATGAGAGATCTAGTTCTGGAAAAAATCTTTCTTACCTAAAATCACCTTTCTCAAGCATTAGTTTCTTTCATAGATTTATATGCGGGAGCCCTTCTTACCTTCATAAAACGTTTACTACTTCTTGAAGGGCTCTGAAAATCTGTGGTCTTGAGCTTCTAAGGAGAGTACAGCTTTATGTCTTTCCATTTCGTTGGCTGCAGTTCATGCCACACAATAAAATGGATAGAATGCAAGCAGTCTATTTCTGTTTCATTGATAGTTAAATGCATATTGTGATTATTTAAAATATGTACCTACTTAGTGGGTGATTTTATTAAGAACTATTAAGAACTTTCGCACTTGCGCTTTGCTCTCTGGTTCACTTAGCTTTAGGGAGAGTGCTCTGCTGCTTTGACACTTGGAAGCCATTTCTCCTCCCTGGAGGACTTCTAAGCTGCCATCCTGAGGTGCCACGCTCTTTAATTGTTCAGAGAAGCGATTTACTGCTCCCTTTATAAGAGCTGCCCACTTCAATCAAGAAATCCTGTAACAATAATTATGGTTTTAAACAACTGAGGAAAATGGGAACCTTGTCCAGATGTAAAAGGTTTAGTATCTTGCTGGCTCACTATCTTGCCTTAAATGCCATCAGCTGGTTACAGCTGAAGCTAAGCCAGGAAAAGTTACATACACTAGTTTTAAAAATATTATAGAAATGCAGACATAAGATAAAACATCCAGGTAATTTTGATATTTTGCGTTTCTTGACTGATACTCAAGTTAACTTTATGTTTGTAATAGGAATATGATTAAATGAATCCTCAAAACTAGATATTGCCAGGGCAGTCCCTCCTGGATATGTAAGTAACCATTTGATCTGAGTTGGAAAGAGGAGCAGTGACATAGCAATTATCTTTCGTGGCTCATTTCAGTGTACTATACTTCATCTAACTGAACTATCAAAAGTGGAAGGTTTGGGTTTCTGTCTCAAAAGTTCCCAACAATCTACTTTTTCATGAGCCTTAATCTATTGAACACCTGGCCAATTTCTGCATTTATTAACTCACACCATTTTGTGCGATTCTCCAGTTTTACCATCCTAGGAATTTTTTATCTCCACATTGATAATAAAGAGGATACACTAGCCAATCACTTATGGATGTGTTATTAGCACTTAATCTAAGGCAATTGTTTTCCCCCTCACCAGTTCAGCTGGCCATCCTTTAGATGTAGCACTGGCAAATCATCAGACATTATTAGTTGACAGCCACTAGTATTATCCTGATCTGATCACTTTGTAATCCCTTTTAGTTAGACTGAGTCCAGAAGTATAAAGCATCCAACACCAAATATCATCTGTATAATTTTTAAGTAGGGTAACATCTAAGGGCAAGATTCAGTGGACCCTCTAGCAAACTCATGGCCAACATTAACTAGCAATACATAGACACCAACCAAGTAAACCATTGGCTAAGGGTGGCAATGGACAAGCTATCCCATACACAACATAGGCAAAAATACTCTGCACCTTGGTTCTCATTGCAATTAGCAGATGAAGAAAGGAGTTGAAAATTGGCAGAACAGCTATTCAGTAAAAGACAAAGAAAAATATACATTTGCACTTGAATCTTATAAAACGTTAATTAAAATTGTTCACATTTTGCTGCTTCAGAACTTGAAACCGTTAAGAATATTTCTTGCAAAATTTTCCAAATGACTAAATTGATCATACTACTTAAAGCCTGCAGTGCTGAGCCCACACAATCTCTCAGACTTCCTGAAGGAAAACACTGGTAAAATACAAGCTGAATTTAAAATTAGGAATCAGTCTGACATTAAAACGAGAACCACCTCTTATAACTTTTTGTCAAAAAAATACTCAATTTTCCAATTTCAAGCACATCACCCCTCAGCAATCCTAGCAAGCCATTTTGGGCTGTAAATCGGGGTCTCCTGATGTCCTGAAGATCCGTGTGTCACCAGAATACTGGCCTACGTAATGGAAGTAATTAACCCTGTTGTCAACACCTTATTTAACACCTCTGTGAACAATGTCTGTGTTCCATTAAGATGGAAGCAAGCAAAGGTAAAACCTTTTCTACAAAAAAAAAAAAAAACGTGCTGTGCCGGTTATTTTATTGAATCTCAGACCCATCTCCCTGCTCCCGTCACTGCCCGAGATGATAGAGAAACTTGGCAATCTTCAACTATAGTCAAGCCTTTTACATTTTTCTCATTCAGGTTTCAGGCCACAGTATAGCACTGATGTGGCTCTACTGAAGGTCTGTGAACCCATTAAAATTGCCTTAAACAGAGCTAAGAACACAATTTTTATTTTTTTTAGAACTATTGGTGACATTCACTACTGTATCTCACTACTTTTGAAATGTCAGTCCGAGTTGGGTATTTGTGGCCGGGCACTAAGACGGCTCCAGTATTTCCTTTGTGACATATTCCAAACGGTAATAGCTTCCTACCTTTCTTCAGGAGGCAACAAGCTCAAATATTGGGTCCCTCGAGGATCCTCCATGAGCATCACCCTACTTAATGTTTACATGGCTCACGTAGCAACATTAAGAGGGTTTTGGGATTAATGTAGTATCCCATGCCGATGATAAACTGTTAATATTTTTCAGTAAACATGATTACGGTTTTCCCCAAAACTTGCTTCAAAATGTGCCTATTCAATGTAATTGAATGGATACAACAGAGTTACTTAAAATGCAACTCCGACAGGACTGAGATTCTTGTTTTTTGACTGCATCAAGAAATTCTCAATCAATGATTGGTGGCCAGAAGGACTGCCAATAACTGCCAAATCCATATTCTCCTGCACTGGTAGCAAGAAACTTTGGAGTAAAATTTGATAATGAACTAACTTTCCACCCCCAAGTTCTTAATGTTATGGGTATTTATTTTATATTACTCTGTACACTAAAGGCATTTTTGGATATGCTCCCCTTGCTCCCCTTGGAGGCCTGGAAAATAGTTGTGAATGCATTAGTTGCTTGTAGAATCGATTTTGCTGATAGTTTCTATTTAGGCCTTCCCAAAGCCTTGGTCAGTCAGCTGAAGGAGGTTCAAAATGTTGCAGCCCTACTGGTTCTAAAGCTACCTCGCAGTTCATCTATCCCCTAAAATCTCAAACATCTTTATTGGCTAATCTTGACCTGTTTCACACACTGGATTAAAACATCAGTCCCAAATATCTTAGGGAAATATGCCACTAATACAATCCAATTAGAGTTTTTAGATCTAGTAAGGCTTTTGGTAGATCTTTGTCCTCCTTAAGCAGCAAAAGCTTCTGGATTTTCTAATTGAAAATAAAAACGAAAACAGTTTGGTGCATGGCTCCATCATGTTGATGAAGCTGTGCACCATACTTCAAAAACCACTAACAGGAACCGCCGTGATGGCTGTCCCTGCCAATGCTTTAAGAAATGACCGCTTGCTTAGCGGTCATTTTTCAATTTGGTGGTAAGCAACTATGTCATGGCGATGGAGTAATTTAATCTGTTGCCTCATAGAGAAACTGGCGCCCGTCTACAAATAAATCAGGCCCTCAGTTATTCTATTCTTCTCAAATCTGTTCAAATGGCATATTAACTTGATTGTTGGCTAGTGTCAGGGCGTCCTTTGCACTTTATAAAACAATTTATAAATGTGTACCCTGCTGTTTAAATATTCATTAAATAAGATTTCCAACCTGAAGACTGTGAATAATTTGATTATGTGAATCTAGAGATATAGTATAGTAGATATGGGTAAGTATCTTTTTGTGCAGCCTTCTTCCTGGATGTTATGACTTTAGTGGCAGCCTGAGTATTTGATTTCATAATATATTGACATCCTCAGTTTACAACTTGTTGCATAGTGATTAAATACTTCTTCATCAGTTATGCTTTAAAACGATATTTTAACGAATTAGATGGCTGTTTACCCTGCACTACTATTATGTTCAATTGTAAATGTTATTCTTTGTGACTGGCGGTAGCATACATTTGATCATTTCTGCCACAGAGTACCATAATACCATGTGACCTTTGGTTGTACTAAGCTAAAGCAATACCCGATTTCTATGTTTGTTTTCTTTGTTTGGGCAGTGCTCCTCAGTTTCAGCACAGACTTTAATTTGGAATTATGTTTTAATCTCTCAGTGTCTGTGGAGCACAATCTCGTATTTACACATTTATTGTATAGTAGCAGATCTTAGAACAGAGTAAATATTGTGCAACAAAGATCCACTTCTTATCAAGCTGAAACAGTCCATGTAGTCTTTATGGGCACCGAAGCATTACAGAAGAAATAGCGGCGTACGGGGAAGATTTACTTGCATATTGCACCAGGTTTGCATCACAAAAGTGCCGCAAACCAGCACAAATTATTTTGGAGTTACTTTCTGATGCCTGAATGTAATGCTGCTTGCGTTACTTTGCTCCAAGAGGGCATTCCATTGGTGGTGTTTGAGTGTTTCCATGCAGCCACCCCTGGTTTTTTATGCAAAATCCTATGCACTAACAATGGTAGACATGGCTTTGCACCAAAAGACAAAAAGCCTCTTTGAGGCAAGTGTTAAAAAGAGAAATGTTCTTATTTCTCCAAATGTTTGACTTTGCATGTGTGCTACACTGCGCAGCATATTTCCAAAGTGAGAACATTTTGGGGACAAATGTATGTGTGTGGCAGTAGACAGTCTGACTGTGCACAAGCACTAGGGAGAGAGCAGGACAGCACCATATATTCATATAGCACTGTCCTGGTTGCTCCCTCTTATTCAACACAGTACAGCAAAATTTGTTGCTGTACTGCGTTGGTTTTTAGTACATTTACCCCTACACGTCTGGAAAAGTCCTCTGCTACATGACATTAAATGACTCTCTAGTTTAAACCTGAGAGTCCTGATTACAAATGTGGATGGCTCTGCCTTCTTACAGTCACTACCTGGAACTAATGTTTTTACTGATGAATAATACACAAATCTGAGACAACCAGATGCTTTCTTACAGACCCTTCCCTGAACCAATTCGATGAGGCCAGCAAAACCACTTGTCTGTCCTGTACCATTGACCCAGCTGCTCTCCTTCCCTGACTCCCAAAAACACCTCCATATCCTGGGATATCCACAGTAATGCTGCAGACATTTTATGCAGTTTTCTCTTTGCTCCAGGACTACATCACTCACTCCACTTTAACAGAATCACATCTGTTTCCTAACAACCCAAGCCATGTTGCCCAAGTTATTTGTGAATTCAGATTTTGTTGTGACCAAAACAAGAAGACCATCAATCAGTCTGTGCTTAGCTTCATCTTATGCATTGATGTATGGAGAAGGTGTACCCTAGCCTCTTTCTGGAATATGCTACTGAAGCATCTCTGTTTCACCTGCACCCCACTGTAAAATATTATTGTTCTATATATTGTGACAAAAGACTAAGGGGGTCATTACAACATTGGCGGTAAATCCCGCTTACCGCCGTCCAGAAGACCGCCAACACACGGCCGCGGATTTCCGCCACAGCTATTACGACCCACAGCACGGAATCTGCCAAAATGTAGGCACCCACACAAGTCCGCCACACCAAAGGTCAGTGATAAACTGGCGATAACAAAACTTCCACCGTCACGCCAACAGGAATACGCCCACACTATCACGACCCACGAATCCACGCGGCGGTCTTTCAACAGAGGTATTCCATTGGCGGTACACACCGCCGCGCTCAAAATACACACACTCTTAAAAAACACAACCACATTGGGCAATTCCAAATACACACACCTGATACACATACACACACCACTCCCACACACCCACACCACTATAAAACACCCACCCACATCACCCACAAACCCTTACTACCTAAAATATTGACGAAGGCCAAAGAGACAGCACAGCAAAGACAATACCACCATACAGAGGCACACAACACCATCACACATACACATACACTCACAAAACACCACACACCCCTAAACATCACCCTATACATCACTACACACACCACTTCACACATCACCCACACCACCCCATGGCACCGCAAAGACACCTCAGGTTTTCTGAGGAGGAGCTCAGGATCATGGTGGAGGAAATCATCCGGGTAGAGCCACAGCTAATCGGATCACAGGTGCAGCACACTACCATAGCTAGGAAGATGGAGCTATGGCGCAGAATCGTCGACAAGGTCATCTCAGTGGGACAGCACCCAAGAACACAGGATGACATCAGGAAGAGGGGGAACGACCTACGGGGGAAGGTGCGTTCCGTGGTCTCAAGACACCACATCACGGTTCAGAGGACTGGCGGCCGATCCCCACCGCCTCCCCCACAACTAACAACATGGGAGGAGCAGGTCTTGGCTATACTGCATCCTGATGGTCTCGCAGGAGTAGCAGTAGGAATGGACTCTGGTAAGTCAAATCTTAACTATTGCATCCCCCACCCTACCTGCATGCTAACACATACCCCCACCCTTACCCTCACACCCATCACTCCAACTCCTCACATATGTCCCACTGTCACAAACCACACATCCCAACACCAAGCCCTGCATGCAACAACAAAGCATGGACACCCATCACCAATGCATGTCCACTGCACATACCCACACAGACCCCTAAACAATTAGCACACAAGGTTCTACACAGGAATGCAAGCACTGGGGTACGGGGTCACCCACCCATTGCACACCATGGCACACCCAGATACTAAAACTATGCCTTTACACCCCTGCAGGACCCTACCCAACGTCACCGGACAGGAGGTTCCTGACATGTCCACTCCCCCCACAGAAGAGGCCCACAGTGATGGCAGCAGCTCAGTCCAACTGGATCTAGATGACCAGCCCGGCCCATCTGGGACCTCGGGACAGTCGGTTCCCCTCACACTGGCACAAGCCAGAACAGAGCCTCCCCACTCCGGAAACACCAGCACAGCACCCACCCAGCAGGCCCATACCTCTGTCCCCAGGACACGTCAAGCACCAGTGTGTCCACCACTACAGGGAACCGCGGCTAACCCACCACCCCAAGAACAGCAGTGACCTGGGGGCAGTGGCAGTGGGCACACAGCTCAGGGGACAGAGGCCCAGGAACACAGGGGAACTGGGAGGGCTGCTGTGCGACAGGGGGAGAACATTCCCAGGGAACCCACTCTCCACGAGGCCTCTTTCCAACATCATGGGAGCCTACCACCATTTCCAGGAGACAATGGTAACGGTACTGGCCAAGTTTCAGGAGACCCAGCGGCTGCAGGAGGAACAGTATTTGGGGTTCAGGGAGGAACTCCAATCCATCAATACCACCCTGGGCACCATTGTAGGGGTGCTGAAGGAACTCGTGAACACCAGGAGGGACACTGTGGCACAACAAGGGCCCCCTGACACAAGCCTGGACGATCACCTCTGCTGGCGCTAGTGGACAGGAGGCACCGCCACAGGACCACGACACCAGCACCCCACCCCCTGCAGATGGAGAACCACCCTGCAAGCGGTCCCTGAGATCCAGGACAAAGACAGAGAACAATGCCAAGACCCCCGCCAAGAAATGAGACCACCCTGATTGTCATCCTTCTGTCCCACTTTGTCACCCTGTCCATCCATCAACTGCCCCAGCTCCACTTCCTATGCCCCTTTGGACAATGCACCTGTGAAACAAATAGACTGGACTCTGCCATGGACATTCCTCCACCACCACCCCTGCCCATTTTACAACCCTCTCCACTATTTAGCACTTAAATAAACACCCTTAAATCACAAAACTATCTGGAGTCAGTCTGTGCTTTCACAAATGTGTATTTGAAATAACTGAGGAAAACAGCATTATTCATTGTATTGTCAACATACCTATGTCACACAGCTCTAGTCCATGAGGAAACATAGCAGAGGTCACACAGTGGGACCCACATCTGTGAAATCGAAAGGGAAAGTGACAAATCAGGGTCCATACACTGGGTGAAAGTGACAGACAGATGAGAGGAAGAACAAGTGTATCAGATGTAGAAGGCAGTGATGTCTTCTTACCTGTCTCTCACTGGAAGTATTGATGAATCACGGTGTTTCTGTTGTCGATATCCTCTTCTTCTGCTTCCTCTTCTTCACTGTCCACAGGCTCCACAGCTGCCACAACACCTCCTTCAGGACCATCCTCCTGCAGAAAAGGCACCTGTCGTCGCAAAGCGAAGTTGTGCAGCATACAGCAGGCCACGATGATCTGGCACACCTTCTTTGGTGAGTAGAATAGGGAACCATCCATCATATGGAGGCACCTGAACCTGGCCTTCAGGAGGTAGAAGGTCCTCTCTATAACCCTCCTAGTTCGCCCATGTGCCTCATTGTAGCATTCCTCTGCCCTTGTCCTGGGATTCCTCACTGGGGTCAGTAGCCATGACAGGTTGGGGGTACCCAGAGTCACCTGCAAATGTCGAGGGACAACTGTTAGACACACACTAACACTTAGGGACAGACCCAGACAACTTTTCACACTGTATAGGTTCCATGTCCTCACCTAATAGCCACACACTGTGCCTCTGGAGTTGCCCCATCACATAAGGTGATGCTACTATTCCTCAGAATGTAAGCGTCATGCACTGAGCAGGAAATTTGGCATTCACATGGGAGATGTACTGGTCGGACAAACACACCATCTGCACATTCATAGAATGGTAACTCTTCCGGTTTCTGTACACCTGTTCACTCCTGCGGGGGGGGGGGGACCAAGACCACATGTGTCCCATCAGTGGCACCTATGATGTTTGGGAGAAGTCACCTTTCACTGTAGGCAAATCCTCCACCTCAGGGAACATGATGTAGCTGCAAATGTGTTTCAGCAGGGCAGACAACACTCTGGACAACACGTTGGAGAACATAGGCTGGGACATCCCTGATGCTATGGCCACTGTCGTCTGAAAAGACCCACTTGCCAGGAAATGGAGTACTGACAGCACCTGCACTAGAGGGGGTATCCCTGTTGGATGGCAGATAGTTGACATCAGGTCCGGCTCCAACTGGGCACACAGTTCATGGATTGTGGCACGGTCCAGTCCGTAGGTGACAATTACATGTCGCTCTTCCATTGTCGACCGGTCCACCAGCGGTCTGTACACCGGAGGATGCCGCCATTTCATCACCTGCCCCAGCGGACATGCTGTATGGAGAACAGTGAGCAGAGGGTCAGCCAACACTGACGTACGAAAACACAACTTTATTGCACACATTTTTCAATCCGCTATCCGTCTTAGTGTGTATGGAGGCCTATATATGTGTGACGCATTTTAAAATAATGCCATGTGGCCCCCTGAAATGGCGGCTGCCTGACCTGTAAGGTGACAATGGGATATGAGGTAACTGCGCTGGCGTTAGACACCGTCGCGGTAGGCGGTCGAAGATCGCGGTGCAATCCTGCATTGTTTAACATTGGGCCCTATGGGTCCCAGGAGCCAATGACGATGTACGCCGGCGGTCACGGTATGCTCCGCCGCGGACTTGACCGCCATTTTCTGTCTGTTCACTCACTTGATACCTGATCTTCGACAGGAGAGGACCTACACTGCAAGTGCTGCTGTGACCTCAGTCTGGAAGCGACAATGGCTCATGTGTCTGGGGAAAGGGCCCCTGCCTTCACCACGGAGGAGTTGTAGAAACTAGTGGATGGGGTCCTCCCCCAGTACACGCTACTCTACAGTCTTCCAGACAAACAGGTAAGTACACTGTGAGCATGCTGTATGGGCAATGCCTGTGTGGAGTGGTGTGGATGTAGGATACAGGGGGGGAGAATGAGGCGTGCATGAAACGATGGTGAGTGTATGTGCGTCATGGCAAGGGTAGGAACGCGGGCCAGGGACTGTGACGGTCTGGACGGTTATATCTTCTTCCTTTCCCCTGTACTATTCCTGTAGGTCAGCGCCCACCAGAAGAAAGATATTTGGCATGCCATCGCCAAGGAAGTCCGGACCCTGGGGGTCCACCACAGACGGAGCACCCACTGCCGGAAAAGATGGGAGGATATTCGCCGCTGGAGCACGAAGACGGTGGAGGCCCAGCTGGGGATGGCCTCCCAACGTGGGTGGGGTGCCCGTTGCACCATGACCCCCCCTGATGTTCCGGATCCTGGCGGTGGCATACCCGGAGTTGGATGAGCGCTTGAGAGCATCACAGCAGCCACAAGGGGGTGGGTACACTCTCATTCAGCTGAATCAGCGTGCATTAGAGGTGGGCTGTGGGTACCCCTAGGCCTGGGCGAGTTTTGTAGGCAAGGTCCCTTCGTAAGGCAGGCCATGTGGCACCCCTCCCCACCAGTGTTAAGAGCCAACTATACCTAGTCAGGCTCCTGAGACTTCCATGTGTGCGGCAATCGGCATAGGCCTTGTACCCCATGGCCCTGTGATTATTTAGGGAACTCTAAGTGCATGGCGTAGTGCAGGGGGCTGCTGTGTCTGTAGTGTCCGCCAACGGTAGCGGAATTGCATGCACTGAACATGTCTTTCTTCTGTCTCCCCCCCCCTTTTATGTGGTCTCCCTGTTCTTGTGTGCAATAACATCATCAGGTGGAGGAGCAGTGCCACCGGAGCAGGAGGGAGCTGCATCCCACATGGCCCTGGAGGGCGAGACTACGGACTCCGAATTCACCAGTGGGACGGAGGGTGAGGGGAGCTCCACGGCGGGGACAGGAGCTGAGACCCTCGACACAGACTCCTCCTCTGATGGGAGCTCCCTTGCGGTTGTGGGCCCCTCTGTGCCCCCCACATTTACAGGTACAGCCGCCACCCCCCTACCAGCACTGCCCACCCAGCAGCCCCTCAGCGTGTGCCCCATGGCCGCTCACCCAGGAGGGTGGGCATCTCCTTCGCCCCAGGCACCTCAGGCCCTGCCCCTGTCAACCCTGCTGCCCTCAGTGAGGAGGCCATTGACCTCCTCAGATCCCTCACTGTTGGGCAGTCTACCATTCTGAATGCCATCCAGGGTGTAGAGAGGCAGTTGCAACAGACAAATGCTTACCTGGAGGGCATTCATTCTGGTCAGGCAGCCCAACAGCGAGCTTTTTAGACTCTGGCCTCAGCACTGATGGCAGCCATTGTCCCCTGTGTCCAGCCTCCCCCCTCCAACTTCCTCCACCCAGCCCCAATCCCCTGTACCTCAGCCTATCCCAAGCACCGTAAGACCAGCATGCACACACCTCAACACACAAGGGTAGCTCTGGCAAACATAAGCACCACACATCCCACAGGCACTCACACAAGCATCATACCCATGCAGACATACCAACATCCACTGCCTTCACTGTGTCCCCCTCCTCCTCTTCTCCCTCCTCCCTCCCTGTCACGTCTCCACTCACACCTGCATGCACTACATCTTCAGCCAGTACGTCCATCACCAGCACGCCCGTCACCACACACCGCTCACGTGCACTCACCACCCCACTACCATTCACACATCCCCTATGTCCTCTCCCAGTGTGTCTGTGAGCCCACCTCCCGCAGTACACAAACACAGTCACACACCCACCCAACAGCCATCCACCTCACGACAGCCTCCAGCCCATGCACCTTCACCCAAAGTCAGCAAACGTACACCTCCTACAACCACTACCTCTTCCTCCACTCCCAAACCCCCTCCATCTACCCGTCCCAGTGTGTCTAAAAAAACGTTTCCTCTTAAATGTTGACCTCTTCCCTACACCTCCCCCACCCCTTCCGTCCCCTAGGGCACGCCTTTCCAGGTCCCAACCCAGCACCTCAGCCACCACATCACCGGGAACAGTGGTGCCAGCAGTAACCGGCTTCTGTAGTGTGCCAAGCAGCAGGGCAGCCAGTGTGCCAAGGAGCCAGTCCACGGACAGTCCCCCACCTCAGAAACATAAGAAGTTGGCCACAGCCCGGAGGGAGTAGGGCAAAACACCTGCCACCAAGGGCTCTCCCAGAACTACAGTTGGGAGTGGCAAGACAGCTGCGCCACCATCCAAGGTGGGGAAGGGGCAGAGAAAGAAAGGGAAGTCGCCGCCAACCTGCACGGCGGACGAGACCGCCACCAGCACCGCTTCCCAGGACACTACCAGCACCGCTTCCCAGGACACCGCTGCCACCAGAACCGCTTCCCAGGACACTGCCGCCACCAGCACCGCTGCCAAGGACACCGCCGCCACCAGCACCGCTTCCCAGGACACCGCCGCCACCAGCACGCTCACTGAGCCACTCACCAGCACTGCAGTCCAAATCAAATGTGTTTTATTGAACATAGTTACCAGCTGCATATAGCATGAAAATGTGAGTAACACAAAATAATCTATCACAAAAGTCTCTTAACAGCTGATATTGTGTTATAAAAGTATGAGGATGTGGCCATTTAGCTTTTCTGCAGATACATACCCTTGGATACCCACGTCTGTTAAGGATGCTGCAGTTCACTTAGTGAAACAACTATGCAGCAGTGGAAGCAAATCACTCTTAGCCAACTCATAGGCAGCTGAGATTTCTAATAAGTCCATCCATAAAGTGTAGTAATTGCAACTTCAGTCTTTCAAACTAAAACAAAGTGTCACCTTTCTGCAATCCTTAAGATCTGAAGATATATTCCTCAGTTACCCAAAAGAATCTCCTTATGTACTGGAAAATTGGGAAAAAAACTTAGATAAATAATAGTTCGACTTCATATAGTCTTTTGAAATATGCGCATATGTCAGGGACACCAAAATAGCTAGCTGCCACACCCAAGTACCTACCTCTAACAGCAGGACTTGAAAGAAACCATATCTACGAGAGTCTCTACCAAAGGTTTTAATGGATGAAAAAGAAAAGTGTGGAATACCAATAGAAGATTCCAAGTGGGGAACACCATTGTAGGGTAACAAATACACAAAATGCCACACAGCTGATTGAATACTAAAGACTCTACATTATTGATATTACTACAGGGGCAATGAATTGCAGCCCTTTTAAGCTTCAGAATAGCAACTGCCAGTCTCCAATGTAAACCATCCAACTGAATCTAAAATATCAGTACATGCAAGTACAATCTTTTGCATTACCTCAGCCTTTGCAGACTGAGACTTTGGACCCAAGATCGAATGGTGAGAGGATGGTCAGTATTAAGAAGCGATCCGTAATCCATTTTCTGCTTCATTTTTGATTATCTGATGCATTCTCAGAAAAGGATAGTTGAGGTAGTAAGCCTGGCTATGACAGCTTTCTTTCCTCTAATAACTGCATGTCAAATGCAGAAATTGCCAGAGATTGCACAATAGAAAAGCAGATGCTCTCAGTAGAAGGCAAACTACTAATCACAAGTAGAAACTCCACCCCAAGGTGTTGAATGATATGTTTACCAAGAGTAATGGGAGGACAAGCAAGAGGGCCCATTCCTTTCCATGTGAATTGAAAATGGAATTTTATTTACGCATGGAAATTCACAGAAGAAGTTTCAATGGGGAACACACTCAGTCTCAAATTATCTCTTCTCGCAACAAGGAGCAGTCCTACATTCAACATTTGCACCCTACATCCTTGTGGTTGCAAACTAATAGTAAATATTTAGAAGCATACTCTCTCTTCCTGTGGAGTTAACAGAAGTGGTACATGTAGTCAGACACACTTCAACCAGTTCAATCTATTCAGGGGTCTGCTATCAGAACACAGAATGGTGCATTCAAGAATATAATCATTTCGAGATTCTTCCATTTAAAAAAAAATGTTTTTAGCACAGATTTGTATAAATAGGGAAAAATTAAGTACTGCATATCAGCAATGTTCATTTACCTTTAAACACTGTGTTCAGGTTTTCTTTTTACCTGCAAAAGAGTACCAGACTTTTGAAAACACTTCTTAATTGTTTCCCTCTAGTTCCCTTAGTTCCATTTGTGGGATCTTAATTTAGGCTGTCCATCTCTTAACAGCATACCCTTTAAAATGTTATATTCCTGACAGCTACTGCTTTTAACACTCTGCAATTCACTGGCTCAATACTTCCACAACAAGATCACAGCAACCTACATTAACTCTTCTCACCAATGTCGAACACCTACTCTCCTAAGATGAAGGCTCTCACAGCCACCTGATCATGGACTGGATGCCCCTATCCACCCAGGAAACAGCGGACATCATGGGATCCATGGGATCCACCTACTCCGGCTCACCCAATGAACCCTGCCCCCACCACATTTTTTATCTGGGTCAGAAGGAAATCAGCCAAGGCCTCACTCCCATCATCAACAACTCCATCCGAACAGCCACTATCCCCGAAACCTGGAAACAAGCTGAAGTCAAGCCACTCCTCAAAAACCCACTGCAAACCCCTGCAAACTCAAAAATTACTATCCCATCTTGCTGTTCCCATTTCCGGCTAAAATCCTGGAAAAAGCCATCAACCAACAACTCTCTGAACACCTGGAAAAATCCAACTTACTGGACAACTCCCAGTGCGGCTTCTGCTCCAACTATAGCACTGAAACCACCCTCATTGCCGCAACAGACTACACCAGGACCCTCCTAGAACAAGGAGAAAAGGCAGCACTTATACTTCTCAACCTCTCCCCCATCTTCGACACCATCAGCCACTACACTCTCACCGCAAGACTAGTCCACGTTGGGATCAGAAGCAGTGCCCTCAAATGGGTCCACGCCTTCATCACAGGATGCACCCAGAGAATCTGCCTTGCTCCTTTTACCTCATAACTCAAGGACATCATATGCGAAGTCCAACAGGGTCCTTCCTTAACCCCACCTTGTTCAATATCTAGGTGACGCCATTAGCAGAGATCGTGCACTCCTACAGACTCAACATCATCTCATACCCCACCGACACACAGATCGTCCTCTCCCTCGCCAAGGGACACACCCCACTTGGAGCCCACACTTCCCCCAGAGAAAACGTTAGCAAAACCATGTGCCATGTAGGATGCGAGACAACTGCTTCCAGCTGAACACAGAGAAAACAGAAGTGATCACCTTTAGGAACAACCCCTCCCCCTGGAATGACTCATGGTGGCCCACTGCTCTTGGACAACCCCGACAGAACTCTCCCAAAATGTAGGCTTCATCTTAGACAACAAGCTCACTTTCAGAAAACAAGTAAACACTGTTGCATTGTCCTACTCACACCAACTCCGCATGAGACAAAATATTCAAATGGATCCCTGCCGCATCCAGAAAGGCAGTAACCCAGGCAACCGTTACCAGCAGACTGGACTATGGAAATGCCCAATTCTTGGGACTCTCCGCACAACTCCTCCACAGACTCCAGACCACACAGAACTCAGCAGCAAGACTCGTCCTGGATTTACCCAGAAGAACCCACATCTCCCCCACCTCCGGAAACTACACTGGCTGCCCATACACAAGAGATGCAAATTCAAGGTCCTCACCTTTACCTTCAAAGCCGTCCACAACATTGAACCCGACCTCATTAACCACAGACTCTCCTTCCACCAGCCTGCCAGAGAGCTTCAACCAACCTTGCGTTAACCACATCCCGAGAATCTGACATACCCGAAGCAGAGGAATGCGCCTGCTCCTACATTACAGCCAAGAATGGAATGAACTACCCGCCCATCTACGAACCACACACATTCTTGCTGAATTCAGGAAGAAGCTCAAGGCATGGCTGTCTGAGGAATAACCTAACCAGCTTGCAGCCAGTCCTCCCAGCGCCTGGATCCCCCCAATCCTCTCCCTGTGTGATAAATTGCGATCTAAAAATCGATTTGGATTTGATTGAATTATAAGCTCTTTCTGTGGCACCGCTATATGGTTTCATTCACCAAACAGTTGTCAATAACTTTTCTTGTTTTCTGCCAGATGTTGGCTTTGAATTTGAGGTTGCACAATGGTAGCCTTACGATCATTGTCTCTTGTGCCATACCTGTCCGCCTTGGAAGAACGTTTTCATTATATACACTCCAGAAAAAGCTCATAGCTGACATTGAGAGGGAAGAGCACAGAATCGATGATCAGCGTTTGCAGTTACTTTTTGCCTAGGATTGTCAAGACTGTAAGAAAACACCTAAATGCCCTTGAATCATCCTCTCTGTTAAGATATGCTTTGAAAAAGTGAGGAAAAACCTACCTGAAGCTTTAAGAGCTGGGTCTGTTAGAGAGAGAACAGCAACTTCAGATGCTGGTGGTTCCTCTTTTGTGAATAGTCTGCTATGTCAAATGGTGACTTCATCATTACCGTACCCATACTTGAAGCGTTCCTGTCTTGAATTAGATTTAGAGAGCAGGGCTGAATTCAGTAGGATTGTTTCGCTAAGAGTCTGTTTACAAGTGTGTTAGTAAATTTCTTCATCTGCCAACCTGTTTGTGCAAGAATCACAATTCTGTGATTTTTGTAAGCACCACTCTCTGCAGTTTTCCCGGAATGAATTTCAGGAGTTCAAACCTACTTAGATATACTAGAGGAAAAGCAGGAATTAAAGTGTGGTACATGTGGAATTTGGTGAGCAAAACATTTCCAAATGTATTTGCTCTTTTTCCAGAAGGAAGCTCAAAATGAGAGGTAAATACCACATGCCATGGTATTGGTATTTACTTGATATGGTAATTACTTCACACGTGTCCTGCCCACTTGAAATCTGAGATAGATATTTTGGTGTAAAAATTCAGTGCCCCATTCTGACTTTGACACCCGTCTTGTGAGAAGATGATATGGCAGCTGTAAAAAATGGGTCATTAGTTGTGTGGCCTGCACAAGTAATGATTCCACATTTGTCCTCCCCTGGGAACCAAACACCCCATTGTAGCACTTGACTCTCTCAGGGTAGTGGAGTGGAGAAGCCCAAGGCCTACTCAAGGGAGGTTGTGTGGACTAGTAATCACCATTCACAGATACACAATAATAACACTGAATAAATGTTTCTCCAGTCTGTGCTTTTTCTTTTGAAAAAGGAAAAAGTGCATTTCTTACACACACACTAGTCAATACTGTGCAGAAATTTACAAGTATACATAAGCAGATGGAAATACTTCTTGATGACATTGTGTAGTCACTCTTACCCCTCCCAAAGGGAGATCTAGATCAACAAATCACATACATCACTTGTATTAAAATGCAGTAACTGAATATAACTTTAAATGAACACATTTAATATTGGCAATACAACATTTATACTTTGAACATGAGTGGTTGTCAGCGTCATTACTTTATTAAAACATTCACAAGAGAACATTTCTATACATGTCTGGGTGATTTGTGTACTCAACACACTCAGCATAACCTTTGGCATGAATAATGCAATGTAAACATTGCCCCTAAAAGGCATTACATTTATAATCAGAACACTATGCAATTATAGACATTCACCCCCCTAGAGGGTGTTTGTACGCATGACTCAGAATAACTTTGGGCATACACAATTAAAATATAACCCCTAAAGGGATTCACATTTATAATACAATGTGCACTTTCAACCTTTCACCCCTACAGGGTGATTGTGTAGCATGAAAACTCATGTTGACACTGCAGCCACAGACTTTGCCCCTAGAGAGCATAGCACTCCCTTCTGTCCAGCCTGGGGAGTGCTTAAAAATGCTTGGAAACTCCTTGGTGGTTATTCTTCTGATATCCCTCCCAATTTAGGTTGGGAAATCAGGAAATCCTTGTGAGGAAAGGCAGCGCTGCTCCTGCAGCTGCCCCCGCATGTGGCAGTTTTTTTGGTGGAAACCCACCCTCCTGGGCCCAACACAGACAGAAAACAAAGTTTTTTTAAAGCAAATATGTAGACCACACACAGCATCATAGGGCACTACTCGTCAGTGGCATGCATATGTAATTATCAGCTTTTCCGATGTGATGGGGGAGAGCTGTGATTTCTTTGATCATTTTTTTGTTTGTTCTGGCCTTGTGCAGTACTTTTTTCACTTTATAGTGCCCGGTCCCACCCAGGCACCCCACATGCATGGTCTCATGTTGGGGGGAGCCCACCGCAGGCTGTCCTCGGCAGCTCCCCATGCCAGCAGCACTCCAGATGGTCATCAAGGGGATCTTCCTTCCAATTGTCCAGCTGCCTCCAGTTCCAGTGTACCACAGAAATACAAATGGCATCACCCAGGAGACATCTGCTCTGGGGGGGCTCACCTCAACCCCTCACTGACATCACTGCCAGGGCCTTCCCCTGCAAAACTTCAAAGGAGCTGCTCTCCTGGTATGGCTCTAGAGGTCTTGGCTCCCTCCTTTGTTGAGTGGGCTTGGGCAGGCCCTCTTCCTGGCACACGGTGACAGCTGGCTAATTGATGCAGAGCAGTCCGCCCTACCCCTTTCCTTGTCAGGAGCTGACTTATGCACTGTTAATTACTCCCTTTGTGGCGGGAGGCCTTTGTTCCTGCAGCTGGAGAGAAATGTAACAAACCCAGCCCAGCAGGATAACAAAAGGCTTGGGGTCTGATCCGGAGTTGAGCCAGGGAAACATGACATTCCTGAATGACTATTAAGTTGTACAGATATGTCTGACTCTGGTGCCTGTAGACCAAGAGGAATTGAAGCTGCGCTCTGAGGCAGCCTTCCCCATAAGTGTATAATGGAGTGTCACTGCAGACAAGACAGTAAACCACACTGACTTTCCCCATAAGTGTACACCACTATTATAAGGCCTATACCAAGTCAGTTCCCAATCCTGCTGAGTCCCTTCTGTGCCTAGCTACCTGTGCGCAGTTTCTGGGCCGTGCACAACAGGATTCTCCCACACATAGCCCTCAAAGGCTGTGTGCACATGTGTGTGCACACATGTTCACAAGTAACCAGCCAAGTGCCTCTAACCATGGCTGCACCACAGCAACCTTATCTTAAAAGGCGGACACTGGTGGTAGATGTGCAGTCCATTTGCAATAAGTTTACTGTGGGTGGAAAACCTGGTGATCAAAGAAGCAAGCAAAAAATCCTAGTGCGTTAGATGGGCAGAACCCATCTTCCTACAGCAACTTTCGGAGCCGAGAAATCTGCAGAAATATGTATCCATTAAAGTGCATGTTACTTACCTTTGACTGAATAACATATATGTTTTTGCATATTTATCATCACTCATGCCCACCCCTCCACTGATCTTACTCTTGCGATAGTCCATTGCAAAAGCTCAAAAGGGCCTGAAATCGCATATACTCCTCAGAAGACCAACTTTTTTGTGAAGCAGCTCTCAGAAAATACACGACATTTCATGATGACATGCTAACTCTTTTACTGTTTCAAAACTATAGAAGCCAATAATGCATCTTTTGAAGTCTTCAAAGTCCTTCATCAACTAAATATCCTTCTGTGTAATGCATCTTCCTTTTCCTTGACATCTGAGTTCTGCAATACCCGCTTTGACTTTTTTTTTTTCATCTGAGAGTTGTCACCATTGCTAATACGTTTGGCCACACTGGGTCAACTCTTCTTCCAGTATCATCTTCTGGTTCTCTAACCTCCTGTTTCTTGGAATTCTCACTTTTAAATCTATTCAGAAATTACTCCAAGCATAATATCTGCATCCCCACTTGATCTTCTGTTTTTTTTTGCAGTCCTCTCAAACAATAGTGCCTATTCTCACTGATCTATGTAATTTGTCCTTTAAGTCAGCCCTAGCTCCACCTTTTTGGAAATCCACTTTGGTTGTCTATCTGCAGATTCTGCTATTCTCAGTAATTACCAAACCTTTTCTCTTGTTCCTCTTCCTTCCAAAATAATTGGAAAACATGTCAGTTTTCAAATCTCTATCTAGTGTCCTATCTTCTCCTTCATTCCCACCAGCCTTGTTTCTGACAGTTGCACAGTAGCGAATTCCCTCTTCCAGCTTTTGCCCATGACCATTGTATGGTTTCCAACCAGAGGGCACTGCCGCACAGATCCTTGTGGATCTGTTGACTGCTTTTAATACAGTCCCTCATCCTTTCTTCCTTGCTAGGCTTTGTGAATGTGACATCTAGGATCAAGCATTGACTTGGCTATTCTCTTTCCTCTGCCCCTGAACCCATGCAGTCAAATCAAGTTGATACTTTATTTGGTTCAGAGAACCATCAACGTGTACAAAAGTAAACAATCACAAATAATAATATTCAGATTCAAAACATTTAAAACAATGTAGCATTGATGCATTCATAAACAATAGTGATATTACAAGTTGAAAACAGCTCAGTCCAGGGTTACTAATATATCAGTCTAATGAAAGACATTCATATTTATTTTCCGATAGTGCAACATTCAGGAGTGCCAAGGGTGGAGAATGCAAGAAGCAATTGAGCTGTATTTATTTAAAAAAAACATGAAAGTGCAATACGCTTTTTAAAACATCAAAATACAATTATTTGTTCAAAAGAGCATGAGTTAATATAATTATAAGCTTATATAATATTCATTAGAACATTCCATCTTTCAGTAATTCCCAGGTGTTTAGTTTCATAAAGTGCAATAAATGTAGCAATCTGACAATGCAGTACCAAAAGACGTGGCATATGAAGTACAGAATATCAGCAGGATTCTATCTTTCTACCCTGATAATACATGGATATCATAGCACACAGACACAGTAGTCAGATTCGAAGAGTCACAATCTTTCTGATCTATACTCTTCACCACTACACCCTCACCGCCCACCTTTTTTCCAGACTTCACTGGCTTACAATTTTACAGCACTCCATCTTTAAAGCATTTTGCTTTTGCCTGGGCCATCCATTTTACCAGTCCTCTATAGCTTAAAAGCAAATACCTATTTTACATCCCTTCTCATGCACTTCCCTCAGCAACTCATAAGCTTCTGGTTGTTCTTGAGGTTTGGGCACTCCACATTAGGTGGCATCTTATGACCTTATTTAGAGTTTGGCAGACAGATTACTCGATCACAAATGTGACAGATATCCTGACCGCCTTATTAAAACTGCCTTATACCAGTGGCACTTTTAGTAAAGGGAACCAAGCTCTAAATGAGGCCTATAGTTTCCTTTGTACCTTTATATCTCTTTCCCTGCCCTCCATTTGATTGTGTTCTGTCTCTTTCTCGTCTTCCCCTCAGTAGCTTACCGCCAGGACATCAATGAGGGCAATTGCACTCTTTACAAAAATTCATCCTTATCTCCCATTCTTAACTCTTTATAGAGAATATGTATCTTTGTGTAGTGTGATTTTCTGATTGAGCCTTTGCGCACAAATAATAAAGTTGATTGTTTTTATTTAAAAATCTAGGGGGGCAAAATAGTAAGTGTTAGACCTCACAGCCTTAGGCCTTGGGTGGTCACCCCCAACTATTTGCCTGCCTCCCTCCACTTTTTGACACTGTTTTTGCTGGTTTTAGGACTCTGCGCACTTTACCATTGCTAACCAGTGCTAAAGTGGATAGTCTCTCTCCGTTAAAACATGGTAACATTGGCTCATACCCAATTGGCATTTTTAATTTACTTATAAGTCCTTAGTACAGGGTACTGCATGTACCCAGGGCCTGTAAATTAAATGCTACTGAGGGGCCTGCAGCACTGATTCTGCCACCCACATAAGTAGCCCATTAACCATGTCCCAGGCCTGCCGTTGCAAGGTCTGTGTGTGCAGTTTCACTGCCACTTCGACTTGGCATTTAAAAATACTTGCCAAGCCTTAAACTCCCCTTTTTCAACATATAAGTCACCCTTAAGGTAGGCCCAGGGCAGGATGCTGTGTAGACAAAAAGCAGGACACATACCCATGTGTGTTCTGTGTCCTGGTAGTGGAAAACTCCAAAATGTGTTTTCCACTGCTGTGAGGCCTGCTCCTTTCATAGGCTAACATTAGGGCTGCCCTCATATACTGTTTGAATGGTACATTCTGATCAGAAAGGAGTAGAAAGGTCATATTTAGTATGGCCAGAATGGTACAACAAAATCCTGCTGACTGGTGAGGTTGGATTTTATATTACTATTTTAGAAATGCCACTTTTAGAAAATGAGCATTTCTCTGCACTTAAAATCATTCTGTGCCTTACAGCCTGTCTCCAGTCGACGTCTAGGCTGGGCTGGGCTGGTTGACAGCTCCCTTGTGCATTTCACCCAGACAACCACAAACACAGGATGCTCAGTCACACCTGCACACATCAGCATACTGAATGGGTCTTCCTGGCTGGAAGGGTGGAGGGCCTGACACTTACATTTCAAAGGACAGTGGCCTGTCCTCCCACAAAGGACTCCCAAACCCCCTATTAGGGCCCTGGCAGACAGGATTGTACTGAAAGGGGACCTTGTGCACTTCAAAACCGCTCTTTGAAGTCACCCCCACTTCAAATGCACTTTTGGGTGTATAAACTGGGTCCTGGACCCTACCAACTTCTTGGGACTGACACTCTGCACCAGAACCTGCAACCTGCCAAGAGAAGCTGCCTGGCTGCCCAAAGGACTCGCCTGGACTGCTTTTACTGTGAAGGGCTGTTGCCTTTCTGTTGCCCTGCTGCCTTGCTGGCCTCTGGATCTGCTAAGAAGTGCTCTCCAATGCTTGAATTGAGGTTGCCTCCTGTTTCCTGAAGTCTCAGGGCCAAAAAGACTTCATCTCTGCAAAGGAACTCCTTGTGCGACGGAAATCGACGCACAGCCTGCCAGAAGCGATGCACAGCCTGTCCAGCAGTGAGCAAATCACTGCATCGCCGAACCGGAACGACGCAGCCCTGCTCCCCGAGTGGAGATCGACAAGGCGCTAGCGTTGCAAACGGAATTTCGACGCACAGCCCACTGGATCGATGCATTGCCGAGCCGGAACGACACAGCCCGAATTCATGTGAGATGAATTGACGCAGTGCCTGCCGTGTGACAAACTCTGACGCATCGCCCACCGGATCGACGCAGCACCTGTGACTGCATCCTGCACGGCCTGGATTTCTACGATCGACCCTGGGTTTCAAAAGACCACGCATCACAAAGAGGATTCAAGCCTGCGTGCCGGAAATTCGATGCAAAATCCTTCCCGCGTGGAAAAGAATTGATGCATCGTCTTGTGTGCACCCGGAAATCCGACGCACACCCTTTGTTTTCCACGCATCTCCTCCTCTGCGGTGCCCGTGCATGTAATTTTGACACCTACCAGGTACTTTGTTCTGAAAGAGACACTTGTTGCTTTTTAAAGACTTAAAACTCTTATCATTGCAATATTAATACCTTATCTTGTATTTATCAAATCTTGATAGTTTTGACCTTAATTCATTCAGATAAATATTCTACATTTTTCTAAACCTGTGTGGTGTATTTTTGTGGTGTTTTCACTGTGTTATTGTATGATTTATTGCGCATATACTTTACACATTGCCTTATAAGTTAAGCCTGACTGCTCAGTTCAAAGCTACCAGAGGGTGGACACAGGATAATTTGGATTGTGTGTGACTTGCCCTGACTAGGATTGTGATCCCTGTTTGGACAAGGATGTATACCTCTGCCTACTAGAGACCCCATTTCTAACAGTAAACATGTGTACTTTTTTAGAACTTAGGGTGTGCCTTCAAAACGTGTTTTAAATAAATGCTTCTTGAACAATGTGATAATAATTGAAATCACACAAATGAGCCTACAGATTCATGTTGTGATCAAGTCCATTCAATATTTGATACATTGAAACCATGCTCACTTCAACAACTAAAGAACATTTATATCATTAGTCCCTCCAAATCATTTTGACATTACAGATTAATCTATGAATAGATTACCTAATCTATGAATAAAACACTTTATCCTTTTCTTTCAGGTTGTGCAACAGGCTCTTGAACAAGCCAGAAAAGGAAGGACTTGCATTGTTATTGCTCACCGTCTTTCCACAGTACAGAATGCAGATTTGATAGCCGTAATCAGCAATGGAAAAATAGTAGAACAAGGGAGTCATCAACAGCTTCTTGCAAAGAGGGGCGCATATTTTAATTTAGTGAATGCTCAAACTATGAGTTAGAAGGCAATCAACAAAAATGTTTCATCAAATGTCCAAAATGTCCTTACCTGATTTGCACTGAAAAACATACATATGTTTCTCTTGTAAACATTTATGATTATTTGCATTATATTTAAAAATCCAGGTTTAAAATGTCTTTGCACTAGGGATTCTCAAGCACTGCACTATATAAACAAGTTGTACAAACTCATTGACATTAGGATATATTTTAGAAACGAAACAATATGAAGTACAAAATAGCAGTTATAATGCTAAATATTTTTTGTTCTAATGTGAAGTTTGCCTTTAAAAGTTATGAATATGTGAAATTCAATGTTTAACTCATAATTCAACCAGTTGTTTTAAACCTACTTTGTTCTATAACAAATTATAGAAACATTTATTTTTCCTCACACCATATATTATTTTAATCAGGATGCATTTCTTAATTACCCCTAATCCTGTATTATTCTCTGCTCTAACCTCCTCCTGCTTCCACGCGCTCGGCATTCTAAAACAATCCTTCAAATGGATTTCCCTAGAGACCAGGAAGACAGTCAACCAAGCACTCATCAGCAGCAGACTTGACTACGGTAACGCCCTCTACGCCGGCACCACACTAAAACTCAAAAGTAAACTCCAGAGAATCCAGAACACAGCCACACGCCTCGTCCTTGGCCTCCCCCACCATGAACGAATCTCACCACACCTCATATCCCTTCACTGGCTCCCCATAGACAAGAGAATCACATTCAAGATCCTCATCCACGCACACAAATCCCTCCACAACACCGGTGCAACCTACCTCAACGACAGAGTGAACTTCCACTCTCCCACCCGCAACCTCTGATCAGCCGACCTCGCCCTAGCCACAGTCCCCCACATCCAACGCACCACCACAGGAGGCAGGTCCTTCTCCTACCTCGCCCCCAAGACCTGGAACTCCCGCTCCACCAACCTCCCCAAAACCAAAGACCTCCTGCTCTTCAGAAAGAACCTCAAGACATGGTTGTTCGAACAGTGACCCTCCTTGCCCCCCCACCTTGACCCCCAAGTGCCTTGAGACCCTCACGGGTGAGTAGCGCGCTCTATAAATATTTTTGATTGATTCTCTAACCTGCCAGTCCTCTTATCTTGCTGTTAGTTTATCTGTTCTGTAGATTCCTGTTGCCATAATAACTTGCCCCATCTTCTAAAGAAAAGCTGTCGTGAAGCAAACAACCCCCAAGCTTCTCAACCTTCCTTTGCTCATCCTCTGTCTCCCCCTCATACTGCTCATTCCTGTGTGGTAAGATGTGGCTGCTTTGAAGGCTACATCAAGGCACACTGCCTTGTTTTAACCTTGAGAGCAGAAACACCTGAGAAGTGCTCTCCTTCCTTTAAATTTTTTTTATTTTTAGAAAGAATGTTGCATTGTTCTGCTGGGAATTTGGCTATGTTTATTAAAATTTTCAGTGTTTTGAACATTTCATTTAGTCTTGTCAGTGTGCAAATCGGTCTCCCCCTTACTTGCCCAATGTGCGCCAATGGCTTGGAGCAGTATAGTCCCTATACGGACTTTGATGCTCCCCAACTGGACTCGTCTCTCTTTTTTTAGCTCTTACATGTTAAAACAAAGCTATAGCATTCTGCATAAGAATGACACACACAAACTAATGTTCAAACATTTACTTAATGGCTATAAAGCAGAACTATATAAACTGGACCATCAACCAGTTAGTATAATAGTACATAAGTCATAATTACAAAGATCTCGGTAAGGTTTAATAGAAAATACAGCATATATTCACCTTCTGAGGTGGGGAAAAGGCGGTCTGTCTAACAGTGAAAAGGCAGGTCCTTTTGTAGGACTTTATACAAAGGATTTCATACATTCACGACTTAAGAACAAGGTTCCCTGGATGTGCAAGAATGGGGAACAAGCAAGAAGAAACATTTTACTTCAGAATACATTTGAAGAATCTCTCATAATACTATTGCATTAGATTCAGTTAACACAAGTTTGATACAAAGTATCTAAGGCAGCTTGAGACAGCCAGTATGTCTTTGGTTAGGTACATCACTCCCATTGTGAATGGGAAAGCTTCAATTATTTGGTGTAAAATCTCCTGCTTTTTTATTACAGCCAGAGAACAATAGCAGTGTTGATCACATGGTGTATTACCATGTCACGTTCAAAACAGAAGGAAGCATGAAACTGGCTTATGTTAGCATTGGCTTGATTTCTAATACATTAAACACTACAGTTAAAAAACAGATTCTAAAATCTCGAGTCACTCACACTACTGTTCAGTGTAATCCTATTTATTTGTAATGGATTTTTTGACTGCTGTCAGAGTTTTTGTATTTCATTTTTTGCAAAAGTTTGACTGTATTTGTGCTATTATAAAAATTGTATCTAGACTAAGGAACTGTAAACTATTACAATTACTAAAAAGTATTTTCTAAGAGATATATGAAAGTTGCAACCAAATAAATATTTCAGAATTTCTATGCAAAAATGAAGCATTTGTTATTTGAACTGTGAAGAAATCGACATAATGCAAGAAACACCAGAAAAGTACCTTAAGTAAAAAGTGTCTAAAAATACTAAAAACTGAAAGAATGCTTTCTGAAAATAATTGAATAATCTACACAATGATGTTGGAGAGGGAAATTACTATTCCCAGTATTAAATAAATCAACAATGATATTTAGAGAGGAAAGTCCAGTTGCAAGCTAACAAAACATGTTGAGAGCTTTAGAATTCAAGGACAATCTGCCTTCCTCTTTACATCTACCTTTAATTTAAGGTTTATTAATAATCTGATTCTGGTGGGATATCATTGTATTGCAGGTTTTCAAAAAGAAACTTACAGTTATAGTATGGTGATGAAAATATACTTTTCAATAAATGAAATCAATGTTTACATTTATTGTGGAATAGCCATAAATACTAAATCATATCGCAGGAATGTTGTAATGAATACCGACCTGTAGATAAATATTAATCCAGCCTTCATTGGAAATACTAGAGAGATGTAATATCGCACCCTCACAGATATTCCGCTGTTGACTGTCTGACTTCTTGCAAAATATGTTGAACAAGTACATCTCAGGCTCAAGGTTCCACATGTTCATATTGTCACAAATATTACATAAATACTGCTCAAAGTCAGGACATTCACCTCTGGGCACCATTTCATCATATTACGGTGAAAAAGGGAGTACCTCACTTTTCTGGTTATCGGCCTTTTTATACACCCCATTCAAACTGTCATTTGCTACCTGCCATAAGTCTAGTTCTAAGATACACACTCCTGTTGCTGGTTCATCATTTGATGAAATATATATTCTCACATGGACAAGCGAGAATGTACATTAGAAAAACAGTGTCACAGCTGAGGCATTCTCCACTGACATTGCTTACCTGTGTAAAATTCTTTCTGTTTCGGAGGAAATCAGTTGGCTGGATTTTTGTTCTTCTGTATTTCGAATTCTGAGGGCAAAAGTACATTGTTAAATGTTTGACTTGTGCTCGCCTCACTCTAAAAAAGGTAGGGGTTATTTTTCATTATACTCTTGGTCTGATTTAGATTTTGGTGGGTAGGTACTCTGTCACAAATTTGACATATATATTGCCCGCCTTATTCCAAGTGCCATAGCATATAACGTAATGTGATTCTGCTAAACAGTTTTCATTTTTGCATTTGCCTTTTTAAATTTTTTATAATAAATCAAAGACTGTAATGTGAATGCAATAGAGCCAAATATGTGTGGCATCTAATGCTGTTTCTTTAGTCATGGAATCCTTACTAGAGTTCTTGAGTATTCATATTAATTCTCGTTTTGAGAAACATTACACTTGCTGATGGACAAGGTTGAAAGTGGTGCTATGTCAAGGACAACTATAATGGAATTAGTTGATTCTGACATAAAAATCAATCTCCATTGAATTAATTGCTGAATGATTAACAGAGATGCTGAATCTCACACTTTTTTTAAACTTATATTTTAATAATATTTATCATTCTTTCCACTTATCAGAGAAGATTATGCCTTCAGTTGAGTATATTTGCATGCTCCACATATGTAGTAATGATACAATGCCAGACTAAGCAAAGGTGCAATTCCCAAAGGCTCGGACAACTAATTGATTCCCTTGTGCTGTGAATGAACTTTTTAACATCTGACAGTTGTGGATCACGCAATGAACACGTTGTACCAGCCCATGGTGTGGACAACATTAGACCCGCTTTGGGTATTTGATTTAAAAAAATAGGAAAAGTATTATGCCTACTATCATATTTGATGGTGTTGCCTTCAAGCTATTCCTGTATTGATAGGAACCATCATGCTGGTGGTGCCTGTCAATATGTAGAGTTGTAAGGGTGGTGGATAACTCAACATTTTCCAGGTGGAAGTCCTTCAGGATGTCATATGTAGAGTCCTCCACCATCCCCATAAAGTTACCTCCATGTGCCAAAGTCAAAACAAGGCCCTTACTTTTAAACACAGTTCTTGAAAAACATATAAGTGGGACTGGGTCTGGCAGGACTGTAATCATTTACACCCATGTCACATAACGTGACATATTTGGGAACTGCTCATAGAGCTTGTAAACAGATTCAGAATAGAAACAGCTGGAACTCATTCATGGTAAATTTATGCCAGTCGTTTCTGCAGATTTAAACGCCCAATCCTGGCACTGAGGTGAACCTGGACCAAACTTAGGGGTTGTCTTCAGCCTGTGTTTTGTAGAATCCTCTTAGTCTCTTGTCCTCTTTAATCCCATCCTCGTCTTCATTCTTGAGCAGGCAGGACACAAGGAGCTTTGAAGATAAGGGGTTTATTAAGTTATGCACAACAATCCCTAAATACATCCAAGCTTGTCATCAAGAGCCTTCTCTCCGATCTCTTGGAGTTCCATCTAGAACCCCTGTGAGGAAACATTCTGTTGCCAAGACACAACAGGAAGTACTGGTCTTCAGAAACAAGACCTCCTTATGAGACGCCACTTGGTGGCAGACATAGCTATGACCAACACCCACTGACCACGCCAGATATCTGGGGATCATCCTGGATGTCAAACTCGACAAGATGGCACAAGTCAACGCGGTGAGCGCTGCTTGCTTCCACATCCTTCGTATGCTGCGAGAGATCTTCAAATGGCTACCACACCAGGCGAAGCGGGCAACAAGCATTCATCACAAGCAGACTTGACTATGGCAACGCACTCTATGCCTAAATCTCAAAGCAGCTCCTACAGAGTCTTAAGACCTTGCAGTACTTCGCCTCAAAACTCATTCTCAACCTCCCATGCCGCACTCACATCTCAACCCATCTCAGAGAAATCCTCTTGCTTCCTTTCACAAACACAGCAAAATAAAACTCCTCACACACACATTTAAAGCTTTGTACAGAGCTGAACCAGCATAGAGGAATATCCGCATACACTTTCACCAGTTCACTAGGTACCTAGGCTCAGACTCACTCACACACAAACACACCCACATTCACAAAAATAGAGTAGGAGATGGTTTGTTCTTTTACATCTCACCGGAAGCATGGAACAAACAAACACAACAGAGCTTCCTCCTCACTTCTCGAGTTCTGCAAGGCCTGACTCTTCAAACAACTCTGTGGGGACCTCTTGCCTACACACCCACCCCAGCGCCTAAATACCATCACGGGTGATTAGTTCGATATGCAAATCAACATATAACATAACATGACATCTGTTTCCGGCCTCCTTGTAGCTAGAATTCATATCACTGTTTCTTTTATAACCTTGTGTTGTAGATATACAATTACATGCATGTTGTAAGCCTGCTCAGCCTGCTAACATGCCTTTATTTGTAAAGCACTGCTCTTCTTCACAGTGTAGGCCCGGGTTATGTGAATACATCCAGAATTTTCATTCATTTTCAGCCCTTTATTTAGAATCTCTCTTCCTCTGCTTAAAATCTGGTGTATTCACATAAGTGAATAACTTTAGTCTGGTAGCTGAGCATTGGCACTCCCTGACATGCACCCTTTGGAGACAGAAAAACTGCTATCTCTTCTGGAAAGACCCCATTCTACTAGATAAAACAGTGCCAGTGGGGTGACAACGAACTACATAAATTAGTAGTTTATTTATACAGAAATTTCACAATAGTGCTGTTGTTTATATTTTAATAGGAGCATTTCACTATCCTCTTAAGTAGGACAGCTCACCACTTTTTGCTGTTGATTAAGGGTCTAGACCACATAACATTGATGAAAGGCTTGCAAACTCGAAGACGAACATTTTCTAATATACCTTCTAAAATACGCAATATCCATACTAAACAAAAATAATATTAAGGGCCTCATTATGAGTTTGGCGGTCTCAGGACCTCCATGTTGGCAGTAGCGGTCGTACCGCCAACAGGCTGGCAGAGAAGACCACCAAATTATGACCATGGCGGTAATCCGAACAGAATACAGCTAAACTAATGCTGGACCTGCCACTGTGGTCAGACCGCAACAGACGACAGAAGGCACCTGCAGGCCGGCGGATTCCCTGTTACCACTGGACAGATTATGAAGCAGCACACCACCAAGATTTCTGCCATGGTCGCACCACCACAGAAAGGCACAGCATAAAAGGAGACACTCACTTTCAGGAAGCCATATTTGTCCGGAGCCACCATGGAACCAGAAGTACACGTCATCCTGCTGCTCCTGCCTGCACAAAGACAACGGAATCTTCTCCGCCGCCACCGTCAATAGCAATCGTATGTACACACACTTACCTCTAACTGTGTATAATGTAAATGTCTGTATACTCACACAATATACCATCGGGAAGGGGTTGTGAGGGCGACAACCACACACTACTAGACACTGACAGGCACACTCACACACAGCCACGTACACCTGCACATACAAAGTACACACACTACAGCCAACACACACACATGCCAAAAACACACACTTACGTTTTGTAAACACAGCATAGGCCCAGTTACACACAATAACACACAACACCACAACATGTCACAACACCACAACCATACCATTGTCAATACGTTATATCACTATAGACACAACCCAGGGACAAATCACACGTACAACACACCCTACAACCAACAGGCAACGAACACACTCAACCACACAACCATACAATGAACCAATCGACATACACAGCACAGCACATCGCATCTCACATACCATGAACTAAACATTCACACTGTCAAAACACACCAAGCCTCACAACATACCACAAACACCACTCATTAGCTTGACAACAAAATGTTCCAAACAGACACATGCCCATCACACAACACACACACTGTCACTGGGGGACAAAAGCACAGCACACAACCTCACATACTGTCCAAACAATACAGGTAGCACAAGCACCACACACACACAAATACTGACACACAACTTATGTCAGCCAGGAACAGCTCCATACTAGGAAATGAAATGCATGACAAAGATGTAACCAGTAAACCTTCAACAGGTTGGTTAAAATTATTATTCAAAACCAAAGTTTAGAAAAACAAAGGTCATAGACCAGTCCCGTGACAAAAGTATGAATGCACAGAGTGCACATATGTATGCCCCGAACTTGATTCCTGACTGCCAAGTAACTTCCACAGGTAGGGGCATCAAGGGGGCAGGCAGGCACCTCTGGGATGATCAGGGAGATGTGGAGGGGGGGGTTTGGGAGGTGGACCTTTGGGATGTGGCTTGGGAGGGGGTTTAGGTTTAGGCTTGGGGAGGGTTGGCTTTTATTGAGAGGGGTAGGCAGGGGGAGGGGCATGGGTACTTGCAGATGGGGCAGGGGAGGCCTCCAATGTGGAGGGGATGGACTTGGGGAGGGAAGCAGCGAGTTTCGGGGCTTCAGGGGGGAGAGAAGTAGGGAAAAGGGAAAACTCTGAATGGAAAGATTTCTTACACACATGAGGACAGTCAGAGCAAAAGGGTTTGGGTGTGGAGGGAGAGGGAGTGGTTGTAAGATGTGTCGGTGTGGATGTCCTGGGTGCATCTTTGTGCGAGGTATCCTTGTGGGTGCTGGATGTCTGTTGATTGGGTGTGTGAGGGCTTTTATGTGTCTTGGGATGAGGGGTGGAGGTGATGGGGATGCCGTGGTGGGGGGGTGATTGTCTGCTGGGGTGGTGAGTGCAGGTATGGTGGATGTGCAGCATGTAGGAGTGTCAGTGGTTGTGATGTCTGCGGATGTGGTGACTGGGGTGGATGTCTGAGGGTCTGCTGTGGAGCTATCTGTGGATAGAATAGATTTAGTGGCTGGATCCGTGAATGTTGCTGTGGTGTCTGCAGGTGTGTTAGGTGTGCTGTCTGTGATGCTGGGGGCGGTGGGGGTGTCAGGGCAGGTTGTGACTGTTGCTGTGTGTGCATCTGAATGTTGCTTGTGTGGATGCTGGTGGTGTCTCTTGTGGTGCTTATGTCTGTCTGAGCTACCCTTGGATTTTGAGGTGGATGAATACCTGTCTGTTTGTGTGCTTTGGCTGGGTCTGCGAAGAGGGGTTTGGGAATGGGAAGAGGAAGGTGGAGGGGGCACCGTAGAGAAAGGGTGACTGGCTGCTGTCAGTGTGGAGGCCAAAGTCTAAAAGGATATCTGTAGGCCAGCTAGTGCACTCTGAATACCCTCCAGGAATGCATTACTCTTGGATTTGAGCTGCCAGTCCCTGGATGGCATTCACAATGGTCGCACAGAGATGGACAGAGATGGACCTCAGGAGATCAAAAGACTAACAGCAAGACTAAAAGCATGACTAACAGGGGCTGGGGCAGAGATGCCTGCAGCAAAGGAGAAACCTACCCTCTTGGGTGAGCAGGCACTGCCAACTGGGTTGGGAGCTACAGGGAGGGTGGTGGTAGAAAGGGGGTGGGAGACAGAGATGGTGCTGGGGTGGTCCCAGATGGGTCCACCACTGCCTGGGAGTGTCCACTGGAGGAGGATTCTGATGATGATGAACTGGATTGTGTCTCACCCGTGGCACTCCCCTCACCCTCCAGGCTACTGGGTCCCTCAGAGTTGATGGTATCATGACTTGATGTCCCATGGCCAGCAGCTTCCCCACTCCTGCTAATTCTGATGCTGGAAAGCAGAAAACGGAATAGGGTCATCATATTCATTACAAACACTAACATTCCACTTTACACATCAATCACATTGCAGACACTTGTACTACACCCCCATGTAGAACCAGGTTAGTGCCAACATCATGTCACAACTAGATACACCTACACCCCTACATTACAACAGTGTCACACACCCGCTAAGCCACCTATCACACACCTACTATACCATCATATCAGTAGTGCAATCACAATTACTGTTCCATGACAACCTGACTTGCCAACATGAATCTGAGCCCCTATCCACAGCAAAATAGTCAACCAAAAACCAAGCAATGGGAAATAGTGCTAACATTCAGTTCAACTTTGCACATACACAAACTCCACACATTCCTAGATTTGTAACTGATATTGTGTACCAGGAATGGAAGCACACCATGTCCCAAACACAAGACAGCATGTTCTGTACAAACCAAAACCATTTCATGTCACAGATAACACAACCTTCATTATTGACATTTGCAAACATGCAATAACTAACCTGACTTTTCAATAGTTAGGGTATGATAGAGTCTAAACGCATGTCCGCAATAAATTGCCCAATAGTCATGTAGGAAAGGATGATACATACTTTGAGGAGCTACTCATCTAATTCATTCTCCACCTGTACACAAACCCATGTACACTTATAGAAGGACAAACATAGCCCGAAGGATTTACCCACAGACAAGGCCATGTACCATACCATTACCTTAAATACTTTGTACACCTGTCATTTGCATGTAGGCCACATACAGTACAACTATTGATGATGATTGGCAACATCAATAGCCCATTATTCAATTGGCTACATCACTATCCACACTTCAGACATGTGCAATATTACAGCTGTACATGGCCATTACAATGCCACAGCACACTTCTGAGCTTATCTTGATAGAGACATACACCTTGAGCCAATCCAACGGACCGACTACCCATACCATTCCAACAACATGTGAAGGTGAAATACCACATCTGCAACACAATTCAGTCAGCACAAACTATAGGACTCCATAATAAAATCCATCAAAGCATATCCACAATAGTAAAAGTAAGCATGTTGAAGTTGCATCACTATGTTGATATATGTCTGGCCAAACAATGTACACATGATGTTGGCAAAATACCAGTTCAGATTGTACCAATTAACAGGATGTAGTGGCCCATTTAGCATGCTTGCAACACATTGGAAGATACATTTGCTGTGTAGCCACTTACCATGGAAAGAACGTGGGCATGGTACTAATATTCAGAGCTCTCCTATCAATGAAATGATTTGCAGTAGGAGTCTAGTTATACCACCAGGGTTTAGTACATGCAGGATGTCCATTCTGAGGAAGCATCACATGCATCAATCTTTAGTCCTCACTTACCAATGGGGAGACCTCCTAACAGAACTGAGTAAGTGCAGCATTTGTGGCATGTGCAATGTCAGATTGAGATCAGAACCTCACACTAAGTTGACACTCATTGGAAACCTCAGGAATATTAGGCATCTACTCACCTTGTGAGACTCACTGTTGCACATAGATATGGATCAATGGGCATTTGAATGGACAGAGGGCAAACACCAGGACAACTTACCATCTGGATATTGGGATTATGGATCTGTAGGTGGCAAGAAACAACCAGCAGCATACTAAGAGCAGTATAGTAGTACACATATGACGCAGTCACATGAGCATCATCAATTGTTACTATACAGAAGGGATGACATGGGTGAGTATTATGTCCCTATTCACAATACAATGTGCACACCAATGTACCAATATTGAGAACTCCACATATAGGTTTTCCTAGGATACATTTTACCTTTTGCACTTACCACATTGCTACACCTTTGAGTCTTTCACATCATACACCGACCTTGCAGAGCAATGTAAATGAGTTCAGTCAGTACTCACCCCCTTGTGGCTGCTGTGCTGCCCTCAAATGCTCATCCAACTCAGAGAAGGCCACTGCCAATATGTGGGCTATTAGGGGGGGGGGGGGGGTCGGTCAAGATCTGGCAGGCATCCCTTCCTCCTTAGGAGGACATCCCCAGCTGGACCTCTGCGGTCTTATGGGCCTAGCATCTCAGGTCCTCCCACCGTTTTCGCCAGTGGGTGCTCTGCTGGCTGTGCACCCCCAGGTTCCGCACTTTCTTGGTGATGGCTCGGCAGATCCCCTTTTTCTGATAGGCGTTGATGACACAGACAAAAGGTGAAAGTCATGTAGACACGCTCCATCCCAAAACATGTAGGCTGATCAATCAAGTTAGTGCAAGTTGCCAAACAAAACCATTCCTCACACTTCAGACTCTTTTACAAATCACCCCTTGCAGTCAGGCCATGTGTGAAGTGGGGCCAGGCATACAACATGCATACCCAGTGCCGTGTTTTGGATAGAAACATAGGATCAGACCACATGTATGTCCCTAAAATGGTACCCCTCTACAACTATTTCTCACACCTATATAGATGTAAATGCTGTAATGTACATATGTGGATCAGGGTACATACATCACACACTACCTACCATGTAACAGGGGTATCAGTCTTTCTTTGCACATGTGTACATAACCATCTACCCACACATGATACCTCAATCCTTCATTCATGCACATTTCATCTACACCCCTTAGTATTAGTATTGCATTGGACTCACCTGCTCCTCTGGGCACCATAGAGCTGTTCATTCAAGGGTAGGACCTACTCCACCAGCTTGTCCAGCTCTTCTGGAGTGAAGGCAGCGGCACTATCACTTGCAGGACGTGGCATGATTGCTCACAGAGGTGGTACACAGCAGCTCAGGTCGTGGAGGTCTTGCTGGCAGCAGTGTTAGGAGTCAAGTGAGGGATTGTGCAGAAGCTGGCGGTCACGTCCACCACGTACAGGACCGTCACCGCTGGCAGACGTCGCCTTTGGCTGAAGTCCACCAAAGGCAGCAATGTGCTCCAGTGGGAATGTCCACGGTGGTTGTAACCGCCTACCACCATTACGACATCCGTCGGTGGAGTCAGGTCACTTCCTGATGTCCAGTACAGTAGGCCAGGCAGCTGCCATTTTAGAGCTCAAATATGTATGATGTAGTAATTAAAGTAGTGCCATTTACTGAAACCTCATACCTATGACAATGTGTGAAGTGCAGGCTTACTGTTTACAAGTATTAATGTGCATGTCATTAGTAGAGGGAGTGAAATGAGGTATTTTGGCTTAAGTACATTAAACTGTGTTGTCACCATACTAACGACAATCTGAGATGGTATAGGTGCAAATAGTAAGTGTTACATGCCTTCAGGGTTGTAGTAACTATCACTGTCAGCTAAATGTATATACATTTAGAGTACATGCAAGGGTTAAGGAGATAAGATTCTGGTGCACTTTCATATTTTAGATCTCTATGTGCTGTATACACTTATTCACTGTTTAATGTGATATGAGTCAGATGTATGTGTCACTCAGTTGTGATCATACTTATGATGCATGGATTGAATCATTCACATACATTCTAGTGTTGCCGAAACATAGTTAACCTGGCCTGAAGAGAGCAAGATGACCTCCAATGTACTGTCCACTAGCCGACCTGCAGACCATGTAGGTGCGACATGTAATCCAAATATATTGCCTAGACAGGCATACAATTATGGATCTATGACGCCAGTTGGAGCCAGATCTGATGCCTGCCATTCGCGATCCCAAATACATACCTCCCATCATTCAAGTCATGTCAGCGCTGAACTTTCTGGCCACTGGGTCCTTTCAGAATACAGTGGCCCTAACTGCTGGTATGTCTCAGCCCCTGTTCAGTCCAGTTTTGAAGGCTGTACTGTCAGCATTGTTAAAACACCTGGAAAACTACATCAGATTTCCGCAACATGAGGATTTGGCCCATGTGAAGGCTGATTTCTATGCTGTAGGACACATTCCACAAGTGGTTAGAGCTATAGATGGCACCCATGTAGCCTTGGTTCCCCCAAGTGCAAATGAACAGGTGTATAGGAACAGGAAAAACTTCCACTTCATAAAGGTCCAAATGGTCTGTTTGGCTGACCTCTACATTTCACAAGTTAGTGCAAGGTATCCAGGATCAGTCCATGATTCCTTCATCATGTGGCACAACAATATCCCACTGCTGATGACAAGACTATACACAGAGACAGCCTGGCTGTTTGGTAAGTCATGTATGTCGTGTGTCTGTACCTTGTTTCCTGCTACCATGTATATGGATGTCCACGATTTAAGTTTGGATTGGTTAACTATACCTTACAGGGGGGCTCTGGCTACCCAAAAATGCAGATATGTTAAGTGAGGATGAGTATGATGAGGATGAAGCTGGAGACATCAGGGCAGATGTCATCAATCAGTACTTCAACTAACTCAAGGTATGTGATGTGATGTTACAAATCAGATTCTATGGGGCATTGTTGTGGTAATGCATGCCCTGTGATGTTCTTCTTACCAACACCAGTGTGGTTTAAGTGGCTCCAAAGCTCATGACTCAGATATGCATGCAGAATCTTCCTTCAAGTTGTGTACAGACCTGTTATGTATATAGTCCCTTGTTCTGAAAATGCACAATCAAAGTCACTTTTGTAGTTATGAATGTGATGTTTGTGTTCCACTCTGGCATATACCTTATCTTTGTCAATCACAAATTTGCAGATTGGCTGTTTGGATCATCCTCACTTGGCATTGCCAGGCAGTGTCAGACTGACAGACATGAGTAGTGGACATGGATTAGACCAGGCACTGTTTTGCATCAGATTTGTGGTGTGTGACTTCTATGCCCAGACTGTCAGGACAGTGGTTTTGAAATGTCTGTTTCCACAAAATAGCCCTGTTTGGTATTGGAGGTGGCTCAAATGGTGGCATGTGTCTGTCCATTTGTGTCTAACACGTTATAATGTGCTATCCAGATCCTCTACCATCAATATGGTTTGTGTTGTATGTGACCTAACTTGTGCATTGCTGTCAGTGTGTTTCCTCATTGCAGACCAATGTGCATCTGTCTGAAGACTGACATAGGTGAGTGGCAAGCCTACAGATACCTGATCATGGTAAGTAGAAGGTTCAATGACTGGACAGATTTGTACTGACCTCTGTCTGTGTCATGGGGGATGGCCATTTGGGAGAATGAGGTATGGGTATGTGATAAGGCTTTAGCTGATGATACATTACACCAATCTGTCTGCCTTCTGGGATGGTGATAGACCGACATGTCCCTAACTTCTGTATTCTGTTGGTTCGTAGTGAATGACACCTAAGCTGAAACACTGAAGTCCACAGCATGACTTCACAATGTGGTGATTGTGATGCTCCAAATAAATATGTGAAGATGTACAATACAGGTGACTTGTGTTGTGTATGTTGCAATCCCAATGTAATATGTATCCTGGTTATCCAGTACATGTGTGATGACCATAACAGGTATAACATTCGAGAGGAACATTTTGGTACATTAGTTGCCATACATGACAGTTGTATATGGTTAATACATCACACTTACACAGGGTATGTGATTAAGTGGTATTTAATGGAGAGCGAACAACAAAATGAGTGAATTGAAACAGAAAGGAAATACAGTTAACAGTGAAGGGTTCAATTATGGTTGATGAAATCTCCTTGGTAGTAGCTACACCATTTGGAAACACATGTCCAGTTTTCTTGCATTATAGGAAAATTGAGTTAGGTATCAGAACAGTCAACAGGGTGTATCAGTCACACACAAAGGGAACCAATCAGGAGAGGTTCACTTCCTGGCAGTGGGTTTAGTCTTGGCATCTGCTCCTCCTGGATGTGTGAGTGGACGTCCACATTTGTGGGGGGGGGATGGAGTTCTTCTGAGGCATTCCCTTCCCCTGGCAAAGCTTCAATTCCACTAGCAGCCGCAGATGTTGAGGGGCCTGATGTCTCATGGGTAGAGGAAGAGGCCTGATGTTGGGTGTTGATGTCCCTCAGCACCCCAGCAATGGAAGCCAGAATGGCATTTTGTGCCTGCCACTACTCCATGGCTTCCTGGTGGTTGTCCCTCTGCAGCTGTCTGATGTCCTCCATCAGATTCAGTACCTAGCCCATCATACCCTGGGACTTATGGTATGCTCCCATGACTTGGGAGATGGTCTCCTGGTCAGTTGTGTCCCTTGGAGCCCCCATCCTATGGCCCACACCATTCCTCCCAAGCACCCTACCCCCACGTACCTTTGCCCGTGGCACAGTGTGCCCACTCCCACTGGTGGCAGGACCATCATTGTCAGAGGTGACATTAGGAAACTCAGGTACCTGTACTGGGGGGGCACACAATGAAAGAGACTGTCATTGGGACACAGGTTTGGGGCAAATGTTTGCTTGAGATGTAGTTGCAACAAGGCTGGGAGGAGTTGTGGGCAGGGTGAGGCTGACAGTTGTTGGCTGACCAGGTTTCCCTGATAGACCTTTTACTCAGTGTCCAGACACCCAGGGATGTTTTCCTCACTGGGACCAAAATCCAGAGGGGTAGTGTCTGCCTCTGGTATCCTTTCCATGTTGGGGATGGCAAGGTTACTTGTAGGAGACGTGGAGCACACAGTTGGTATGAGTGATGCCACAAGTGATGTATACATTTTACAGCTAAACATGGTGTGTGAGATGCACACACTGCCTTTACATAATCACCTGACATGACAATGACAGCTGCTACTTAATCTAGGTTAGTGCAATGTGGGACACAGAGATTTGCAATTGCATACAGCATGCTCTTGAAGTATGCTGGTGTTTAATTGACTACAAATACCCTCATATCTAGTCTGAGTGAAGACATGACAAAGTACATTTGTCTCCTAGTAAGGTGTATGGCATCATTGAGCTAACTAGAGGCTGAGCAATGCACAATGGTGTCAGAGCTGGCACACATAATTGGTGTTATCATTTTGGCCTAGCCCTCTGTCTGGATGTGCTGCAAGTGCGTACAGTTTGGCATTCAGGTGTCCCCCCCCAGGTGAGTACATGACATTATTAGGAATGTTTACTCTGAGCCCAGTTTTATATGGGACACAGCTGTAGCTGTGATTTGCTTGTAATGGTACTGGTAGTGGGCCATTGCATAGCGGTCATTGCCATGAACTGTTACATGGTGGACCATTCAGTCAGGTTTACTTTGATTGTTAGTTTCACATGCAAGACAATTCAAATGAAGTGCACAGTTCTTGTTTTGTAAATGTTGGAATAGTGCCTTCTGGGAGTTGTAGTGCTGCCAGTTTCCAGGACTTCACATGCTCTTCCCAAACTCTGTGGCACAAGATGAGTTTACTTGATATGTGGCATGGCAGTGAGGGGTATTTGGATATTTGAACAGGAAATGGTGGGTGGTTTGGTAATTCGGGTGGGGAAAGGTGATGAGTGAGCATGCAAGATATGACTGTTTGGTGACATGAATGTTGTGGTGACTTACCCGACTCCACCCCCCCAGGTATTCCTGTCAGGTCCTCATGATGCAGGTTGTTCAAGACCTTCTCCTCCCAAGATGTGAACTGTGGGGGAGGAGGTGGGGACCCAGCGGCAGTCTTGAGGACCACCAGCTGGTGCCTGGATGCCATTGAGCATACCTTCCCCCTGAGGTCATTACACCTCTTCCTGATGTCCTCCCTTGTACGTGGTTAGCTGCCTATTGCATTCATCCTGTTGATCATCCTTTGCCACAACAAATTTTTCCTGGCTATTGATATTTGCTGGACCTGTGCTCTGAATAGATGTGGCTCTACCCTGACAATTTTGCCCACCATGACCCTCAACTCATTATCAATGAAACGTGGGTGTTTTTGTGGGGGCATGATAGTGGTGCTAAAGAATGGTGAGGGAGTGAATAGAAGGATGAAGGATGTACATGATGAGTATGGGTGCTGTGATGTGAGTGTGTGATGGTTGTTGTGTATTGTGTGGTTTTGTAAATTGTGTGTTGTGTCCGTTGTGCAAATGTGGGATGTGTACTGGGTGTAATGTGTAAGGGTGCCTATTGTTTGTTTAGCTAGTTCTTTTATTTTTGGCTGCTCTCTGGCTGTGAGTGGCATTCGTGTTGCAAAGGATTGTGGGTTGTGTAGGGGTATGTTTGATAGTGCAGTGTGTCGGTGTGTGATTATGTGTCAGGTGTGGGGTATTCGAACTATCCAATGTGGTGTGGTGGTCTGACTGATGTGAGTTCAGACTGCTGCGGTTCATACCGCCAATGGCTTTCCACCATTGAAGAACCGCTCTCATGATTTATGGATCGCAATTAGAACGGTTTACTTTTGTCGGGCTGGTGGTGCTGGGGGTCTGACCGCCTTTTTTCTGTCCACCAGTGTCCTAGCGGTTTCCGAAAATTGGCTGTTTTTTTACGATCTCAGCTGTGTATCTCTCAATACGGCGGTCAAATGACCACCAACAAGGTGGTCTTTTGGCACCACATCCGCTGCGGTCTTACCGTCAGACCGCCAAAGTAATAATGAGGCCCTAAATCTGTTGATTATGCTCCAGGACTGCTGCAGCACATTATAATTACCAAATTACTTGCCATGTGCGTGTTGACACTCTTTTGAATGGCTCATTTGAAAGACTACAGTAAGCCAATGATTTTGTTTAGAGGTTCTTAAACACATTTATGAAGACACACATGATGAAAATAATAATACATGTGTTTCATGAAACTTAAGGAACATGCACATTATAATTGCTGGTGAGAGAAATGGTTTATTTCACACGGCATATTTGGTGATGATGTCATAATGTATGACTCGCAGGCCCAGATTAACTAATATATAATTTAGTTGCTTGTGTGACACAAAGCCCTCCAAATGGCACCATCTATCAACTAACACCAGGATCCTAACCAAAAGTACATTTTAGGGGGTCTTGACCAAAATGATAAAATGCTGGATCGCCTTCCAGAATTGTGTTAGAAAAAATGGCATTTAATGGCAAAATATCATAGAATGTAATGCGTTTTTCGTGCTGTAGATTATCATCATTCCACCCCTAGTAATTGTTAGAGAAATTGATAAAAGTAAAAATGGGCAATGCTTAAAACTGCATAAGATATTACAGGGATCAGTTAATCCCCTTCCAAGGATTTTCATGTAAATCTGAGGCAAAAAGTACATTTTAACGCCCACAAGACAGTAACTTGGCAAAATTTAAGGTCGAATATATGCAAATGTGGGTGTCTTGCCTTGAAACATTTTTAGAAACATCTGCAAATGGTATTATTATAAATAATATTAGATAAATAACGTTGGTGAAAACGTCAGTCATTGTTTTAAAACAGGCTGCACGCGTCCACTATAGATTTGCTGGACATGTGTGCAAAAAGGGAATCTGTAATTTACATTGGGCAGCATTGTTGGTCAAAACAAAATAGACTGCAAGGACAAGTTTACGCAGTTTTTTTAGTACACTGCCTCCAAGGAAATGATGGAAAATGTGTCACAAATGGTGCACATATAAGCATCAATGAAAACTAGATGACATGAAACACAAGCACAACCAAGAGACACATTGCGTTCACAGCCATGCTCGCAAGCATGTGCTTTTTATGATAATAATCGGACACGGCTTAATCGGCTGTACCTGGTTCCTGCAGGTGATATTTTATAGGGACAGCTAATAATAGTAGAAAGAGGAAAGTAAATTTTGGGCCTTCTGGAGAGCACATGCACGTTTTTGTAGAACTAACTGGGGTTTGCAGGTGGGTTACCTCTTCGTCGTCAGCCTTATGGCTAAATAGGCAGCAGACCGACCCTCGACTGAAAATGCAGCATTTTGGGTCAAAATCCCAGCTCCTTTTTGTGTCCTCTTTCTATAGCCTGCTTCATAAGACCTCTACTTGGCTGGATGAATACAGCCCCAACCACCCAGAAGATAAAAATAGCACCTTCTCTCATTAGAGTTGTGCTGTCTAGATAACTATCTTTGTTCCTTGGACAGAGACACTTCCTGATTGGAGTACCCTTCTACTGCACTGCACCTGAAGAAACTACAGGAATCTCTCAGCGCTGGTTATCTAGAATATATTTACTTATCACAAAGGAGAGTGTGATGTTGCATAAGGCTTTCAAATATCCTCCCAAACAACACAGCTATTTACACTAAAGAATACGAAAGTGCAGGAATTTATTCCTGACTATATTTCGTACAACATTCTCCAAGGTTAAAAATAATATTGAGAAAAAACACCTCACCCACCAAATGTGGCATGCTTCATCATCTGCGTTTTTTCTCACCCTGGTAGGACAATACCACTAGGGTGGGTTCAACCTCTTCTCGAAGCTCTTAAATATCAATTTTTGTGGACATTTCTGGCGGGACAGAGGGGCATCCATTCAAGTCCAAAAATGGTTATGGAATTACCCTAAATATCTTTATTCAATGAGAACCCTTACCATGAATAAAAACCTATACTATGGATGCCAAACAAGAATCCAGTAGTTCCTGCATCCTTATTATGCAAACATGTTTCAGCCAGTTCATATATGCCTGATCGGTCACTCGACCTTCCTCAGGGAACCTATTCCTCCCTTTCTACCCTGATCTAGTTCTGTGGGAACAGTGAACATAAAGAGACATAAGGCTCTCCTACCTGTGTGTTTGTTACAAAGCCTGTAGGATACCAGAGATGGGGTACTCATTATTAAACATTATTTCACAGGAACGTAATCGACCAACTCAGGAAACCCTGATGTAGGGATGACACACCCACTCATTCCTTGTTTGTAACAAAGCCTGCACACTCTTGTGCATATGAAAGTGAAATCCTACTCCTTATTAAGAGCACACTACACGCCAGTAGGGCCATTCATTACTCATATATATAAATAGCTGCATATTGGCCACATATGCAGCTGAGAGTTATGGCTTCAGATGTGTATGGATTAAAATCTAGTTTACATAATTTAGGTTTCTAAACTGGCCCCATCGGCTCAGAGGGAGTGGATACTTCCCTGCAGTCACACTCTTCGGAGTTATATAAACTGTTATCCCTCCTATCATACATAGGCAGCCATCCCTGTTTGTAATGTTATGCCAGGTAGTTGTTATTCTATTTGGAATAAGGCAATGGCGAATTGTACATATATCCAACATAATACTTCTCACTAGTCTGATCGTCAGTGTGGTAAATCCTCTAAAAATCAATGTATTTAATATAAAACTCTATTGGTTATGTTAAGGGAGGACCACAATCTCTAATTCTTGGGACTGTCAGGACAAACAAACAACATACAACATATATCGAAGTGATCAAAAACTGTGCGGTGACATTTTAGCCCAACTTGGCAATACTATTCTTGCGAGCACGATCATTCAAAATGCCTCCGTAGCAAGACCATGGGAAATGTAGTCCCATTGTCCAATGGGAAGTGTAGTCCCATTGCTCTATGTAGTGCTGGTAGTATTATTCCCTCATGTACTTGAAAATGTAATTCAATTAAGAAGATCATATTTGTCTTACTGTTTCATAAAATCTCATGCGTAAAAGAAAAACACACCCAATGCAAGTTATTGTAAAATATATTTCTGCTGTCTAATGGGAAGTGTAGTTCTATTACACTGTGTCACGACAGTAGTTTTATTCCCTCATATGCTGGGAAATGTAATTCCACTATGTGGATCATTTTTGTCTTAATATGTCCAAATGTCGCTCACGTTCTTCCTGCCCTAGTTAAAGAAACATTAATCTTGTACATTTTAGGGATTATAACCCTAATACTCAACAAGCATCCATTTTTTTTTAGCAGAGACAGATGATGGAATCTATAAGTGATTCTTATGTCTCTTTCCTATCACATAATCACATGATACCGGTTGATGGTGGGAACTGTGGTTTGTTTGTGTCTGTATCCAATTACAATGAAGGCAGCCCATCTCAAAATCACCATATTACATACAAACATGGTGTCTTAATTTTTGTTTCATTTTCTCCCCTGTACTGTGGTTGCGTCTGTAAACTCCCTGGGGGAATATGTAATTATTAATATTGTGTGATGCCACTATCTTATTTAAAACTCCTTCCGCTCAATATTATTCTTGTTTCATTTCTGTGATGAACGCTGATGTCATTGACAAGACATGCCCAAGATATCAGCAGGTAAGAATTGTGTCAGGTCCATTGCCTAAAAGGGACTACAGCTAATTCCAGAAGATGGATATTGTCATTAAGCCGATATCTGTCCTTCCTCAATCTATATAGCCATCATTGTTCATGATAAAGGAGTTTGTTCAGCAGTTGGTTTGTGTTCCCTATCACCTTCTCCAAGATCACCCACCTCAAGTCATTGTCTTGTGAGTTTAGTATTGTCCTTACCACACCTTATGGTGTTGTGGTGAGCATTAATTCTCGCTTTCCTGGTGGCCATTTTAACGAACTGCAGGTTACAAGGGCAGGGGAACTGTAGACAACATTGTTTGTGTTGCAATTTGTATGTGTCTTCAATACCCAAGGAGTCTTTAAACCTAGGTCCGCAGTTTAACCTTTTAAAGATATATCACATACATTACAACCACCACTGGGGAAATGTTCCCTGATGGTTGGAAGGTTCCATAGTGAATGTATGGTACAATCTTGCCCTTTGTCTTGTTGTCTAGGCCTTGTATGGACAACTAGATTTTTTATTGATTTATTTGTCCTGAATGCAAATAATGGAGGTTCAAAATCTAATGGTGCTAATGTTAATATATTCTAGTTTTTATTAACTACCCTTTTCACTATGCTAGAAAGGGGATCATACGTTGTGACACAAATGAGTTTATCCTATTTTTGTTTCATGTGTTGCTATAATTACACCTTGTGTGATATATCTTGCCTCGTTTGCTAGCTTGTTTTATGTATTTTGTTGGGTAATTGCTTTCTTTAAGTTTAGCTGATAGTTTGTCTGTGGTTTTTAAGAAATCTTTGTTCACTGTAGAATTCCCCCTTAGAGCTAAAAACTGGCTAAATGGGAGGTTTTTTCTCAAGGAACGCAGATGAAAAATATCAAACCTTAACAAGTTGTCACAGTCCTTTTGTTTATAAAAGACCTCACATACTACAGTATCTGTCAAGGATTACTTGTCGCTTATGACTCAGGCCAATTGGAACTGCAGAGTGGTCTCGATGCTTGTAGGTTCTGCCTTGACCAAGGTAAAAGCGTCCCTTTCCGGTAGCTACGGTGCTGCTGACAATGGGATGTCAAAAGGCAGTCTGTGCCCTCCAGAAGAAGTCCCAGAGGGAAAAAACCAAAGGGAAAACCCTCTATGATTGGAACTCCCTGGAAGAGAGAATAAGCACAAAAGGTAAGTCTTCCAATAAAAGAAAACAAATGATGGAAGAAACTGGAACAGGCGAAGACAAAGGCCGGAGGAAAAACAACCAGAGCGTTATCACCACCAAAGGAAGTGTTGCAGCGCAAGGAGAGCAAGAGTCTTACTCCTTATATACCCTAAAACAGGAAGTGACAAACAGGAAGAAAAAAGACGCAATGTTGGATTGGGAATGGACCATAGGAGTATATAGAGGAAGGCGCCATTTTGGAACAGGATCCTAATACATGCAGGGAAAAGGGTAGAAGAAGGGCATGCTGGGATAAAGAAGAACATGGCTCCTATGTGTAAAAATGAAAGAAAGAAGAAAAGGAGAAAGAAGAAAAAAGAGGAAAAGAACAGCCATCACCAGGTAAGTGAGGGGTTGGGGGACGGTGCCCACTCCTAATTTCGAGGGCGCGCAGCGCCCCGAACTCGCCAAAGCTGGATGCCCAATCTAAGGCCTTGTGCGAGAGAATAGCGGTAAAAAGGGGTGCGTCACTCCCTTCAGCCGAGAAAATGAACCGCAGCTCCAGCCGTGCCCCGAGCCGATCTTTCTGCTCGGGCCGCAGCGGGCCGCGGCGCAACAGTATCATGTTGGTCCCTGATGCTCAGGTCAAGAAAAGATTGCTCACTCTGACTGAATGATATAGTAAATTTGAGGAATTCTTTAATGTTATTGAGCCACTGTTTAAATAGTAATAAGGAGTGATTGACACCCTTCCAAATCATAATAATATCATCAATAAATCTTTTCAAGATACGCATATGAGGTCTATATTGATTCTCATCATAAAAGATGAATCTTGTCTCAAAATCATCTACATAAAGACAAGCTATACACAAATTTGACAGTACCAACACTTCTCAGCAGAGCTGCCATATATTTAATGAGATCAAATTATTTTCTCCAGATGACTTCAATCACTTGTACAAAACGTTTTGTGAGAGTAGCCATGTTTTACTGGAGAAAACTGAAGCATCTTAGCACTTTTCCCATGCAATTATTAAAGAATACCAACACTTATGAATGGGGCTACCATATACTAAATTTATTATATAGTAGTGGCACTACAGTTGTCCTGTGTAGTACTAACAATTCTCATCAGGACTGCAATACACTTATTGGATAGAAAAACTCTCTGCAGTGGTGAACCATGCTAACAGTTCTTAGCAGGACAGCCATATATTTATTGAGCATTACTAATTTTCATCAGTAGGACTGGTGTGCTTTTAATGGGATGGTAGCCATGCTTTGTGCCAAGACTGCTTTGAGTCAAGGGCTTCCATAACATTTTTTGGGAGCGCAAAGACTCTTTGAGCAGTGTCATCTGAAAGATTTTGGGGGCCCTGGGCAAAACATATTTTGGGGGCCCATATACAAAACAACTTTGAATTTCATTTTCCATTTTGTGCTAATTAAAGTCCATGTGATGGCAAAGAGTACTAAATGATGGTAATCTTTGACAGGATCACCCAAAAACAGATGAAATATGTCTTGGCCGGGCCCCAAAAAAACCTTAAGATGACACTGCATAGACAGTCAGATTCAGAAGTAGAGGAAGACAGGGAGGGAGAGGGGTTTGGATAGAAAAACAGAATAGACAGAGGTCAAATAGAAAGAAGGTTCACTTTCCTGGAGGGGCCCTTTGGAGGTAGGGATCCTGGGCAGTTACCCAATTTGCCCAATCCTTAAAACTTCTTTGTTTCTGCATCATAGCTGTTCTTTATAAGCATGCTCACTATATTATAATTCTAATTGGAGAACCCAGGTGCTTCTCAGAAAGGATGTCATGCCTTTCTTTAACAGTATAAACATTTCAAAACAAAGTTGCTATAGTTTTCACAGTCGAGGGAAATATTACTCAGCATTGCTAGCAAACATTTATTAGATAGCACTACCCCCCTCTAAGTGACTTCTACAACCTATCTATAACTTATATGAAAGTATATAAACTTTATAGTGTGGCCACTGTACAGTTACAAAAGCAGTGCCAGTAATTCCCATACAACTACAGTACTTTACGTGGACTGTGTCACCACTACTTATCAAGTTGCTGAATTCTAATTGGCTATTTTGTATGCCTCTTATCATGGATTGAAGGCAGATGACCCTTAACAGCTTTCAGATTCGTATGTGCTTCTTGCAATCTGGTAGGACTGGTAAGAGAGCTCAGTGAATGAATCACTTACATCTGACATTTGATGTAATCTTCAGGTGCAAATCACTGCAAGATGGTCTCAACCTTTCATCCTTCTAAGGTTTAGAAAATGATTATACATTTCGTTTGGGTAATAATAATTGTATGTAAAAACATCTTGATATTAAGTCATTTTTCCCAGTCTTGAAAATTAAAGCAACATCAGAAAGACTATAAGGAGACTAAAAGGCCATATTACTTTTGTCTAGCAGAAGTCTTGCCAATCCAAACACAGCATATTTCCGCAGCAGGTCTTACCAAGGACCTCCAGCAAATGGCCTCTTATGCAGGGGTCTGTGAGGGAGTGGATAGAGCTTCTAACTTGGGCCCAATGCATGACGATGATTACGACCTGTTGTTGTTTTTTTAATTGAACAACCCTTTAAATTATGTGCATTGTACATTGCTTTTCTCATTAAAAGTAGCTTTGACAAGAGACAGCACACAGACTGGCTGGCCTTTCCCAAGTTAAGCCTCATGGCTTTGGACCACTCTGGGGCTATGGGAAGATAGGAGTGAAAAAGAGGAGTTGTTTTATTACCCATCTCACCAATTTGTTCTGCAGGACATGCATAGTCTGTTTTGAGCCCAACCCCATCAGACTGCTGCCGTCCAAGGTATTCGGATCTACTTATCTAGTTTGTTCTGTAGATTCATCTTTAGAAGAGGCTGGAATGCCGTACAAGAGGTCCCACTTTGAACATATAGGGCCTCTTTACAAGTCTGGCGGTCACTTGACCGCCAGACTCGTGGAGGGCGGTAGGACCACCGCCAATGCGGTGGTCTGAGTGCCATATTAGGACCATGGCGGTCGTGCCACGGTGGGACCGCCAGCTCCAGCAGGATTGGAGATCTCAGCAGCTTGGCAGTTGCGGTCCTAATCCGCCAGGGCAGTGCTGCCCTGGGGATTGTGACCTCATTCTTCACCAGCCTTTTCATGGCAGTAGCATCACCAGGAAAAGGCTGGTGGAGAACGGGTGCAAGGGGCTCCAAGAGGGCCACTGCACTGCACATGCACTTGGCATGGGCAGTACAGGGCCCCTCTTGCGCGCACTGTTGCAATGTTCACTGTCTGCTTTGCACCCTACATCCTACAGCATTGCCGCTGGCTCGATTACAAGCCAGAGACAATGCTGTAGGATGCTTCCCGCTAGGAAAGTGGGTGGAAGCTCAGGTTTCCTCCCGCTGAACTAGTAGGAAACTCTTAATGGGTCCAGCGGGGAGGTAGCCACTATGGCAGCAACTTACCTGTTGGAAGTTCGGCGGAGGGTATAAACCATCCGCTAAACTCATAATAAGGCCCATAATGCCCGATTCACAAAACACAGGTAAATTTGACATGATTCTGAGCATGTTTAATTTAAGCATGTGATAGCGATCATACTCGTGTTGTGAAATTCATGAAACAAAGTTATGTTACACCTGTTTCTTCTGGCCTATTTGGGTGCATTCTATATGCTGTGTAGATAAGAAAATAGGCAAATTCATAATTGTAATCATTTTTCTCTAACCATTTTTCTTCGCTGCACTCCCTGTCAAAAGGATCTCTGACAGAACCAACAATATCGTGACCAAAATATTATGTCAAAGGTATTAATAACAAAAATATTGTTTTCCTATACTTATATTGGTAAGTACAAAATATTGATAAAATATCTTTGTACACTAATATTGTTAAAGAACATACAAAAATATTGTTTTTTAATATATATAGTTTAAAAAAGTAAATCTTAAGTATTTTAATATGTAACATTAATATAATGTAAATTAAATAATTGTAACTAACATTAAATACTATGCAAAAAATATTTTTAAGTGTACTATTATAAAAACATATATATATATATATATATCATAATAATATTAAGAACTCGATTGCAAAACATAAAGAAATTACCAAAGTAATAAAATATAAAACCGATTAAATCCAGAATAAAACATTAACTTTAAAAATTATATATATATATATATATATATATATATATATATCCAAAAAAAAGGCTCCACCAGGAAACCAAAAAGGAGCACTCTCCAGAGTACAAGATATCCAGCATGACGCGTTTTGGCTTGAGCGCCTTTCTCAAATGCTGCTTTTAAAACGAGAGACATTCCCATAATGCTCTTTAAATAGATTTCCTTCACATGGTGGTGGTTATCAAAGTAGGACTACATTTTCATCAAACACAGTCCGTTTTTCAGCGCCGCCATAGTAGTGTATGTAAGCTCTTATTACTACGGTACTTCTTAAGTAGATGTTATCATCCCCAATATTTCCAACTCATCACGCATATTTTCATTTGCAGCGCTTTTAATTCTCATTTCCAATATTTCCACCTAACACATGAGTGAATGTCACAAGTTTAACATTCTTAAATCCTTCTGTCAAACCGCAAGTGTGCCCCTCATTGCAAATACCTGAAGGAGTCAGTCTAAGTGACTAACGTCAATCCATGAAGTCATGTCCTAATTAGTTTAGCAAGTATTTGCAAGTCTTTCTGGGCTGCGGCGGTTCAGGCAGTACCAATAAAATCCAATTACAAATGCCACAAGTTGTTCTAACTGCCGAACTCCTTTAAAAAGACGGGTGCACCCGTCTTTTTAAAGGAGTTCGGCAGTTAGAACAACTTGTGGCATTTGTAATTGGATGTATCTATCCCAAAAGGTAATTTCAGGAAAACCCAGACACTCCAGAATCACACTGTTATATCCTAATGAGCACGAGAGTTAGAACTTGGAGAGGTTCTTGGAATGGAAGGGGAGAGCTGGGAGCGCGAGCTGGAGCGTGAGGCGAGGACGTTGAGAGAGAAACAAGAGGCTGGGACGTTGCTTTAGGATAAGCTTGCTAACACAATAAAACCTGTAAAATATCTTCCTTGTCTGTGGATTCACTTCGATTCAACACTGGCTACGAAGGTGGCTGACTCTGCGTGCTCAGGATTCCAGTAACGTCTCAACTCCGGAACGGCTTTTAGCAACAGCGGATCGTGTTTCTCTCATCACCGCTATTTTTGGCATTCTGCCAAGACAAGAATACACTGTGTTGGATTTCGGCACTCTGGTGCGGATCGTGTTCTTTTCAAAACTACTATTTTTGGCATTCTTCCAAGTGATTGATTTCAGCACTACGGAGCGGCTTTGGGCTAAATTGGATTGCGTTTCTCATGACGCTGTTGCCGCTATCGTTGGCATTCTTCTAGACAACGTGATTTCTATTTTTATTTGTTTCAGGAAACATTATTTATTTTCCTGTTTATGTGACATTAATGTTGCTCTCGGTCTCCTAGCAACCGAGAGACACCATTTCTGCTGTTTCCACGCTATCTTCAATATTGTATCCAGTGACGCTGTTGTTGCTAGACTGGTGCTTCCCAACCTCCTAGCAACCGAGAGACGCCATTACCACGCCGGCTTTCAAAGTAACAAAGAAACTGTTACGAGAGACGTTTATGTTGCTTCCGTTCATCGCGTGACACTGTTGCTACCTGACTTACTTTTCAAAAGAAAAAAAAATTGTTTTTTTTTCTCTTCCTCTCCGAAAGTTGTTTTATTTTTGGGACTGTTCTGACTTTTATTTTCCCACAGACACTGTTGTGTTGTTAATATCATATGTTTAAGTTTTTCTCTAAGAATTTATTTATGCTCCTTTCAAAATTAGTACTAAATGGGAAATTGTTATGTAGGTAATCTAGGTTCATTTCACACATTGTGGTGTAGTGTGTTGTTTTCTCTTATATGTTCGCATATTATTAAGTTTTGTTTTACAATATTTTTTTTTCTCTTTCTTATACACTATAGTTTAATATTTGCATATCATTAAGTACTATTGTACAATAGTTATATTTGTTTCTTTTGCAGTACATCTAACATACTAAAAATGCAGAATGTGTCTTCTCCACCTTTCTTTCTTTCCACTCCTGGTGAACCCCCAATCAGGTGGGCAAAGTGGAAAAAGGTTTTCGAGAGATACTCCAGGGTGTGTGGTACCTCGTTGAGCAATGAAAGGAGAACTGCACTACTTCTTCATTGTTTGGGGATGGAAGGTCAGGAAGTTTTTGACCATCTTCCTGATCTTCCAGACAATGAAGCAATTCATTTATATGAATATGAGATATGCATTAGGTAACTGGCTCTACATTATCTTCCTAAAGTTAGCACAATTTTAGGGAGGTATTATTTTGGAAAATGTCAATAAGCTGAATGGGAAACTGTTGAAAATTATGTCACAGAGTTAAGGCGTTTGTCCTCATCTTGTAAGTTTGGGTCAACGTTGGAAGAGATGATCCGTGATCAATTCATGCTAGGATGCAATATCGATAAAGTACGAGATGAATTATGGTTTTTAGATGATCCTCATATTGATCAAGTTATATCCCTAGCCAAGAGAATTGAGCACTCTCTTAAGTGTGTGGAGGTGGTGAAACGCTGTGACTCAAAGGAAGTGAATGTGGTTGGAAGTAGTAATAAGTCCAAAGTGACCAAGTCTTCTAGCAAAGAAATGTTCTCCAATAATAATGGAAGGAAATGTTTTAGATGTGGGAGAGGAGGTCATCTTGCAAATAGTAAGCTTTTTCCACCTGTTAACAGCTTTTGTTTGTATTGCAAAAAGAAAGGTCACTTTTCGGTTGTGTGCAATCTTAAAAAGACAAAGCAGTCGGTGAGTGTGATTGATTATAATTCTCATGTCAACAATGATGAGTCTGACTTTGCTTGTGGTCAAATTGTACTTCAAGTTTCAAATGACAGCTTGTGTGGCCCTCTGGATTATATCACTGTAGAGGGAAAAAGTACCAAAGTGCTTTTTGATTCTGGCGCAAAGATTTCCATAGTTTCTAATATGTTTTATCAAGATGAGTTAAAGGGTAAGGTTAACCTTTTAAATCCTGATATTAAGCCTTGTGGGTATGGTGGTGAGCCTATTGACTTACATGGTTATTTTGTTGGGTTGATTGAATATGACAATCGTTTCACTTCAGGGAAAGTCTATGTTTCAAAGAGAGGTGATAGCATCATAAGTTGGTGGCATCAGAAAGATCTTGGGGTGATGCTTGACCCTCACCTCCCATTATAGTAAAACCAATTCAGAATTTAGATAGAGAGAGCGTATTAACCACCAGTGATCTCACTGAGAAACTACGTTAAGAATTTCCTAATGTTTTCTGTGGGAATATAGGATGCATGAAGGGATACTCTCATAAAATTAAAGTACTTCCAGGTGCTGTACCGTTTTGTAGCAAAGTGCGGAATGTTCCCTTTGCGGTGAGGAATGAGTTACGATCTGAACTTAAAAAATTAGAAGATCAAGGTATAATTGAAGAAGTGGAGGGAACAGAATGGTTGTCTCCCATAGTCATAGCTAAGAAGGCTAATGGCAATATCAGACTTTGTGTTGACCTTCGCAAACTTAATAAATGTGTGATGGTAGACAGATATCCACTTCCCAACATATCTGAATTATTAACTATGGTGTCAGGTGCTAAAGTTTTCTCTACCATAGATTTAACCTCGGCATATCATCAGATAATTTTGGATGAATCTTCCAGGAATTTAACGGCTTTTGTTACGCCTTTTGGCACCTTCAGGTTTATTCGCCTACCTTTTGGTCTAATCTCTGCTGCATCAGTGTTTCAGTGGGCTATGGAACGAATTATGAGAGGGATTAGTGGTGTGTGTGTCTATCAAGATGACATTCTGATCTATTGCAAAGACAATGTTGATCATAATGAAACTCTTAGAAAAGTTTTATCGAAGATTTCAGAGAATGGTTTAACCATTAAAGCAGAGAAATGCAAGTTTGCAGTTGAGCATATTGACTACCTAGGGCACACTATTACTGGAGGTGGTTTAATTCCTAAGAAAAATCTTGTTGACACAATTAGAAGTCTAGCTTCTCCAACATCTAAAGAGGAGTTGATGAGATTTCTGGGTATGGCTGAATATTATAACAAATTCATTAAAGATTTTGCTAGTTCTTGTTACAATATGAGACTTCTGTTGAAGAAAGGGAAAGAGTTCATATGGAGTGAATCGTGTGAGAAGGAGTTCATAATGTTAAAAAATTGCTTATGCAATGCCCCCAAACTAAAGAATTTTGATCCTGATTTACAGTCAATTCTCACAATGGATGCCAGTGGGAAGGGGTTAGGTGCGGTTCTACATCAGGGTATATGTAGTTCAGAGAACACAATTGCTTTCATCTCCAGGAGTTTGAAAGAAACTGAGACTAAGTACTCTGTAATAGAGAGAGAGGCTCTTGCGGTTTACTGGGCAGTTAGGAAATTTAAAAAGTTTTTGTGGGGAAGACCTTTTGTAGTTAAAACTGACCATAAACCTTTGTGTGAGGTTTTTAAATCTAAAGGTGTTGATACTGTCTCGAGCAGGATTACTAAATGGATTGTAGCTTTGCAGGAATATGATTATGTTGTGGAGTATGTTCCTGGGTCTGACAATTACTCAGCGGATGTGTTATCTAGACTAGTATCACCTAATATGTCAAATTTTGATGAAGTAGAAGATTTTGAACAATTTGATAGAGTATGTGAGGTGAGTTTTGAAACTATCTCTGAGGAAAAGTGGCGTGAAGATACTAAGTCTGACAGAGTGTTACAAGAATTGGTAAATTTGTTGCGTTCTGGATGGAAGAGTAAGAGTCAATGTAGTACAGAGTGCAGAGAGTTCTGGAGTGTGAGAGATCAACTAGCTGTTGATCTGGATTTGTTGCTTAGAGGGATGAGGTTGATACCACCATCTAGTGTGAGAGGTCTACTGATCGATCATGCGCATAACAGTCACATGGGAATATCCAAAACAAAGGAGAGATTAAGTTCATCGTATTGGTGGCCTGGTATGGATACTCATGTTGAGAGGGTGGTTCGTGAGTGTGTGCAATGCGCTCTTAGTGAAAAGGCTATGAAGCCTAAGGTTCAACCTATGATTATAAGGGACAAACCGATAGGACCATGGGAATATATAGCATTGGATATTTTAGGTCCTATATATAGCGAAGGGTCAGCTGAGCATGTCATAGTGATCATGGACATGTATTCTAGATGGCCTGAAGTTTGTTTCACCAAGGGAATAGAAACTCGGAAAGTGATAGAATTTCTCAAAAACCTCATTAGTAGGGAGGGTATTCCTTCCACCCTTCTTACTGATAATGGTGTACAATTGATTTAAAGAGAGATGAAGAAATTTCTTAAAGGGTGTGGAATAAGACATAAATTGTGTGCGTTATATCACCCTGAGTGTAATGGTTTAATTGAGAGATTCAATCGAGTTTTAAAGGAGACTATCACATTAGCCAAAGACAATCATCTCAATTGGAAACAGGAAGTAATTAAAAAGGTGGCTGTATATAGGCATACTCCGCATTCAACCACAGGTCAAACTCCTTTTGTCTTATTTCGTGGTAGACGAGGGAACACTATTCTTGAGCCAAATTGGGTTAATGAGTTTTTAGGGGTGAAAGGAAAGAAGTTTATTGATGAAGATTGGAAAGTTAGGGAACGGGAGAAATCTTTGATGAGTAAATGTAACTTTGATAAGAAGAACTCGGTAAAAAAAACTATTGTAAATGTTGGTGATTGGGTTATGGTCAAGAATCCAGTTTTGAAAAGTTGTGGAAAGAAACTTTATTCTCCAATGGAAGTTGTGAAACTTTTCACTAATGCTGTAAAACTTAGTGACGGCCGAATTTGGAATTTGAATAGAATTGTTAAGCTTCACAGTAACACTGCGAATTTGGAAACTCTGGAGGGACAGCAAGATGAAATCTCTCGTTCTGCTGATTAAATGAAACTAAGAAGATCTGAGAGGGTCATCAAGATACCTCCACATTCAAAAGACTATGGGGGTCATTACGACCTCGGCGGTCTTTTCAAAAGACCGCCGAGGCCGCGGGAGACAGAATACTGCCATTGGCGGCGGTATTTCTGTCTCCCTATTATGACATTTCCGCTGGGCCAGCGGACGGTAACAGTGTTACCGTCCGCTGGCCCAGCGGAAATGTCATATCAACATTGCAGCCGGCTCGTAATAGAGCCGGCGGCAATGCTGATGTGCAGCGGGTGCAGTAGCACCTGTCGCGCATTTCACTGCCCGAAATTCGGGCAGTGAAAGGCGCAACGGGGCTATGCCTGGGGGCCCCTGCACTGCCCATGCAAGTGCATGGGCAGTGCAGGGGCCCCCAGGGGCACCCCAAGTCCCCTTACCGCCGGCCTTTCCATGGCGGTGTGTACCGCCATGGACAGGCCGGTGGTCGGGGACTCATAATCCCCAGGGCAGCGGTGCTAGCTTTATGTTTCTCTTATAATTTTTTGAATGTTTCAGTATATATGTAGTGATGGTTATCTTACAGTTTTTAGTATCTTTTCGTTACTCATACTGTTTCTTGGTCATCAATGAAAGGGGAGAGATGTGTTATATCCTAATGAGCACGAGAGTTAGAACCTGGAGAGGTTCTTGGAATGGAAGGGGAGAGCTGGGAGCGCGAGCTGGAGCGCAAGGCGAGGACATTGGGAGAGAAACAAGAGGCTGGGACATTGCTTTAGGATAAGCTTGCTAACACAATAAAACCTGTAAAATATCTTCCTTGTCTGTGGATTCACTTCGATTCAACACACACTTTATTGGCAGCAGGCGCCTCCTCACTCAATGCGCTTCAGTCATAGCCTTAATGCGTATATATATATACAGGGAGTGCAGAATTATTAGGCAAATTAGTATTTTGACCACATCATCCTCTTTATGCATGTTGTCTTACTCCAAGCTGTATAGGCTCGAAAGCCTACTACCAATTAAGCATATTAGGTGATGTGCATCTCTGTAATGAGAAGGGGTGTGGTCTAATGACATCAACACCCCATATCAGGTGTGCATAATTATTAGGCAACTTCCTTTCCTTTGGCAAAATGGGTCAAAAGAAGGACTTGACAGGCTCAGAAAAGTTAAAAATAGTGAGATATCTTGCAGAGGGATGCAGCACTCTTAAAATTGCAAAGCTTCTGAAGCGTGATCATCGAACAATCAAGCGTTTCATTCAAAATAGTCAACAGGGTCGCAAGAAGCGTGTGGAAAAACCAAGGCGCAAAATAACTGCCCATGAACTGAGAAAAGTCAAGCGTGCAGCTGCCACGATGCCACTTGCCACCAGTTTGGCCATATGTCAGAGCTGCAACATCACTGGAGTGCCCAAAAGCACAAGGTGTGCAATACTCAGAGACATGGCCAAGGTAAGAAAGGCTGAAAGACGACCACCACTGAACAAGACACACAAGCTGAAACGTCAAGACTGGGCCAAGAAATATCTCAAGACTGATTTTTCTAAGGTTTTATGGACTGATGAAATGAGAGTGAGTCTTGATGGGCCAGATGGATGGGCCCGTGGCTGGATTGGTAAAGGGCAGAGAGCTCCAGTCCGACTCAGACGCCAGCAAGGTGGAGGTGGAGTACTGGTTTGGGCTGGTATCATCAAAGATGAGCTTGTGGGGCCTTTTCGGGTTGAGGATGGAGTCAAGCTCAACTCCCAGTCCTACTGCCAGTTCCTGGAAGACACCTTCTTCAAGCAGTGGTACAGGAAGAAGTCTGCATCCTTCAAGAAAAACATGATTTTCATGCAGGACAATGCTCCATCACACGCGTCCAAGTACTCCACAGCGTGGCTGGCAAGAAAGGGTATAAAAGAAGGAAATCTAATGACATGGCCTCCTTGTTCACCTGATCTGAACCCCATTGAGAACCTGTGGTCCATCATCAAATGTGAGATTTACAAGGAGGGAAAACAGTACACCTCTCTGAACAGTGTCTGGGAGGCTGTGGTTGCTGCTGCACGCAATGTTGATGGTGAACAGATCAAAACACGGACAGAATCCATGGATGGCAGGCTTTTGAGTGTCCTTGCAAAGAAAGGTGGCTATATTGGTCACTGATTTGTTTTTGTTTTGTTTTTGAATGTCAGAAATGTATATTTGTGAATGTTGAGATGTTATATTGGTTTCACTGGTAATAATAAATAATTGAAATGGGTATATATTTTTTTTTGTTAAGTTGCCTAATAATTATGCACAGTAATAGTCACCTGCACACACAGATATCCCCCTAACATAGCTAAAACTAAAAACAAACTGAAAACTACTTCCAAAAATATTCAGCTTTGATGTTGGTGAGTTTTTTGGGTTAATTGAGAACATGGTTGTTGTTCAATAATAAAATTAATCCTCAAAAATACAACTTGCCTAATAATTCTGCACTCCCTGTATATATATATATGTATGTATACAAACCCAGCAACGTGCCATGACACTGTAAATTTCTATTTACAATTAAATAAAAAATTACAAACTATAATTACAAATAATATTGACAATTATACAAACAATAATAACACATACAACTAAAACAAGATACAAAAACGTGAAGAGAATTAAAAACAATCTTTTTGACAAGTTAATTATTGAAAACGATATTAACAACAAAGATATTCCTGAAAACACTATTAATCCCTAAAAAAATCTATTTTCTCGGTAACAATATTTCTGCATCACATCACGTTATTTGTGTATCACAATATTTTGTTTCAATATTTCTACAACTTGATATTTAAAACTCTATATTTTGTTCAAACACCCTGTCAAAATGGGATAATTGCTAGGGGTGTGCAAAGTTTCAACCTTCTTCCTTGGTGCTGGATGAAGGTGGCACACAGTTTTCTGAGATTCCCAACTTGCAGGGGATATTTGCAGCAAAAAATGTTTCAAGAGAGAATTTGCACACATAGGGGGTTATTCTAACTTTGGAGGAGGTGTTAATCCGTCCCAAAAGTGACGGAAAAGTGATGGATTTACCACCAGCCGTATTACGAGTCCATTATATCCTATGGAACTCGTAATACGGCTGGTGGTATATCCGTCACTTTACCGTCACTTTTGGGACGGATTAACACTCCTCCAAAGTTAGAATAACCCCCATTATTTTTATAGGAGAATTGATATGCCCAAAATTCTTATTGCTGAGATTTGGCCAACAAATGTATTTTCTTTGGAGTTCATTGGAGTTTTCATCAAACCATTTTATTTTAATTTTCCAATCATTATGAAGTTCACAAACACTGAGATACCTAAGAAAATATAAAAACATTAATTAACAAAAACATTCTAACTTACTTACCTGAATAACTGGTTCACTTTTCCACACTTCCTGCAGCACATACACCTCAGTATAACTAAGATGTGCTGGAAATTGAGAGGGGATGAGGCTAAACAACAGAAGGCTACAACAGGAGGCATTTACATAGACTAAATGGGCTGAGGAATGCTTAGGGTTGTGTGCAATTGTGAAATTAGAATTAATAATGTGTGTTTAGTGAACATAAATGGGTCCTAAAATATATGTGTTGAAAATAACAAAGCTTTTCAAATTCATATGACTGTGGGCTTAATCACAAGTTTGGCGGTCGGATGAGCCAACCGTCAAACTCGCAGGGATGATGCCACCATCATACCTGTGGCATCGCCCCCATGTGTATTACAATGTTCATGCTGGGCTGACCGGAGGCAACATTGTATTATGTGTTCCCGCCGGGCTGACCAGTGGGAACAGTGCTACGATATTGATCTTGGCTTCTTTAAGGGAGCCAAGTCCAATAATGCAGCACACCAACACCATTGGAATGCGCTGTCTGCAAAGCAGACAGTGCGCATTCCAATGGTGCTGGTCAGGGGCATGGGCAGTGCAGGAGGCCCACTGCGGCACCCGGCATTGACTTTTCACCAGCCTTTACATGGGGGGGTCCCCGCCATGGAAAAGCTGGTGGAAATCTACATTGTAATCAGCCAGGCAGTGCTGAGTTCAGAGCCGCCATAGCTGAGTACAACTCAGACCACCGTCAGACCATCAGGAGCCATGTTCCTGGCAGAAATGGCGGTTGCGTGGTGGGTCCGCCCACCAGGGTTGTAATGTGGCAGTGGGATCGCCAGAAGTGCGGCAGTCCAATCGTCACCACGAGTGTGGCAGTCCTTGGACCACCACACTCGTAATGAGGCCCTTGTTCTCAAATCTAGGAGTGGGGGATTAATTCTGCTCTGCTGGCAGAGTTGGAGGAAATTTGCCACTCTGCGTTATGCTTGTAATACAGAGCTCCAGACAAATTCCGTCAACTGCCACAGTGTGGAGTTTTTTCTTGTGTGTAACAAGTTAATAGTAACTTGCTGAGCGTGGTGCTGTTCAGGCTCATTTTTCAATGCAGAACATGCTCCCGGCTCTAAAAAGCAACGTAAGCAGTGTGACATGCCTGTTTGTGCCCATTCACGGAACTCCGTGGAATCTCGTGGAGTTTTCATGTAGCTCCACAGAATTCCATGGAGTGAAACTTCATGAGTTACACTCACCCCTACTGAAATCCCCTTCCTTTGTGTTGTGTGTTGCACATTATGAAACTAACATGCTTTCTGTGCTCTCTGTCTGTGCAGTTCAAGTTAAAAATTTACCCTTTGGCTATTTGTAAAATAGTCTCAATTCAAGCAGTTTTGCTGTCCTATATTTTTTCAATATTTAAAAATGTATTTGTCTTCATGCTTCTGGTGTTCTGGTAAAATGATCAGAGCTCAACTTTATCTTTACAAGGCCACTTCTACTGGCTAGCAGATGTTTTATATGTAATTTAACACTTGCCTTTGTTTTCTGTAGTGTAATACAATTAAGAATTATTCATTAGTATTAGAGCTAAAGTAATTTTCCATGTGATGTGTATTCTGTTTTACCCTTGAATATTGTAAAGTATAATTTGTTTAACAACATGCTGACAGTGTGTATCCTCTGTTTGAAACCCTATTTAACATGATGGTTTTTGAGCGTAAGCCAAAACTTTCCCTTGAAAAGACTCCATGTTAGTTTGCTCTTTTACTCTATACTTTGCATTATTATGCCTTGTGCTGATCTGCATCTGGTTCTGGAAATTTTACAAAATAAAGTCTCTGGGCCTGATTTAGAGTTTGGCACAGGTTGCTCCATCACAAACATGGCAGATAACCCGTCCGTCGTATTACGATTCCTATAGAATATAATGGGAACATAATACAGCAGACGACATATCCGTCAAATTTGCGATGGAGTAACCCCATTCACCAAACTGTAAATCAGGCCCTGAGTCACATACTAATTCCCATTGTTTTGTATTTGCTTGCACTTTGAAAATATAATTACATTAGTATTTGAAGTGACTGTGTTTGCTTTCTGCAATTATTTTGAATCTAAAATAAATCCTCATAGTTTTGACTTTGAACCTTGTCTGATGTAAGTTTGATTTGCCTTGGTTTATGTTTGTTCTGGTGTAATCCTTTAAGGACATACACAAGGCCCCACATCCCAGAAATGAGAGCTTAAAATAACAATTAGTGTTAACAGATTTTGGAAGAACATATTAGCACCAACAGTGTTTGTGTGTATCTGGGCTTGTGTAGATCTATCTCCATGTTTGTGTCTCTTAGTGTGCTTGTTTGGTTATGTCACGATGTGAGTGTCAGTCAGTGTTAAGTTTACAACAGAGACAAATCCACTAAGTACATTCTGTAATCCTGTAGGCCCTATTGCTCCCCAACTATCTTACTCAGTAATGCCTATGACACCCGTGGGCTGCTAATTTGAGGTGGTTTTAGATTGTCCTCCAGTTTTCATCCTGTTTAGCACTTCGACAATTGGTGATAGCTGTCCTTGATATAACTAGAAGTATGTCCCACATCTTGGAGGTTTCTGATGCTTGATCACGTGGATTTAACTGCCATGTGTTATTGTTATTATTGTGGTTGTTGGTTGACTGGGATAGGAGCCCTGGTCAAGAAACAACCACAGTCCCTTGCAGAGGGAACACAAAAGGTGATTACATTAACCTGTGCTTAGCCCTGTAGAACGAGTTATGATTTTTTTTTACATTTTAGAAAAAACTAGCGGTCAGAAAAGGGGGGTTTTCCCCTGGCCCAGGGAATCCGCCATGGCGGCGCTGCTTGCAGCACCGCCATGGGGATTCCGACCCCCTTCCCGCCAGCCTGTTTCTGGCTGTGTCCACCGCCAGAACCAGGATGGCGGGAACGGGTGCCATGGGGCCCCTGGGGGCCCCTGCACTGCCCATGCCACTGGCATGGACAGTGCAGGGGCCCCCTAACAGGGCCCCACAAAGATTTTCACTGTTTGCTTTGCAGACAGTGAAAATCGCAACGGGTGCCACTGCACCCGTCGCACCCCTGCAACACCGCCGGCTCTATTCGGAGCCGGCTTCCTCATTGCAGGGGCTTTCCCGCTGGGCCGGCGGACGGCCTTTTGGCGGTCGCCCGCCGGCCCAGCGGGAAAGTTGGAATGACCGCCGTGGTCTTTTGACCGCGGTGCGGTCATTCGGCGGTAACCGCATGGCGGCCGGCGACTGCCGCCCGCCGCGGTCAGAATGACCGCCTTAGTCTCTTTTTTTGGAAGTCAAAAATCTCCTTTGGGACAAGGCAGAGGGATGTAATCACAGACAGTTCCACTAGGCCAGATACCCCTTTGGCGAAGGACCAATGAACAGGATTTGCTGCTGCTGCCGAGAACAATGTAGTGGGAAAAGCCGCAATGTCAATCTGACTGGTAATGCATCTTGGCACCTATAGGCCAGCAGATTGGGCCCCATCTCCTCTTGATTCTAGGGCTCCAGACATTCTTGACTCCCCTCATGGGCAGCCAGGGACCTAGTGGTCTCACAGACCCACTCAGAAACCTGTAACACTTCATGGTGCTACCTGAGCTCCACTTCCTTACAGGCAACGTGCTCCAGGTCCTTCCCCAACAGACAGCCCATGGAGCCACTCAGGCAACCCTAACATTTCCAGGTGTGACCAGGGCTCCACCTACTTCCAGGCAATGTGTTTCAGGTCATTGCCCAGCAGACAGTCCACTGGCATAGCAGTGCTCACAGCACCTTTCAGAAGACCTGAACCCCCACTCAAAAGGAATCACAGCTACAGGGTTGTGGCTCTCTCAGTTGTCTGCTACTACAACCTTGTGGAATGTAATAGATATCACCTGTTCTGAGGACACCAGATGACATCTGACAGTAGTCATACGGGCTCCTGTGTCCCTCAGAGCCTCCACTCTCTGCCCATTGATAGTGACCAACTGGCTATACTTTGAATTATTGGAGGGCATGTGGGCTTGATTCTAGGGAGCAGTTTTTGGCCAGATATTTTCCTCAATTTTGGGATTTGGCCATCTGGGCACCTTTAGCATGACAATCAAGGGTCCAGGACCGGTGGGGCACCACTTGGGGGTTCAGACCTCACTCAGACTGGATCTAGGCGCAGGTTCAACATGGTGGGATTCTTTTGTGTCCCTGTGGATCTGGACAATGGAAGTTGGTGATAAGCCTGGCAAAGGTCTATTCTGCCCCAGATGTCCTGGCAAGGATATCGCATGAGCCAGCCCTAGTAGGAAGGCCCTGTAACATTGGGAAACAATCAACACACAAGTTGCTTCATGCTCAGAAGCCTTAGGCTCACTATACAGGAGGTCATTCTCCTAATATATGAGGTGATCAGATACTCTCAGCTTTCCAGGTCCAGCAGCAAGTAATGACCCCATTCACAACCCAAACAGTCAAAGAATACACAGAGCTAAGTGAGGCAGAACATTTCACTCCAGACAACATAGCCATACACAGATAAGAACTATGATAAGATATAACAGTGTACCACTCTTCAAGGGACTTAAACGTAAATTAAATATGCAATTCAAGTATAAGCAAATTTAACTATGTTTTAGGGGAGTGTGCACAAGCATTTTAGCACTGGTTAGCAGATAGCACTGGTTAGCAGACAGCACAGATAGCACTGGTTAGCAGATATCACAGATAGTACCATAAGGCTGATAGGTCTGACCGTTATTCACTATGATATAGTGCTACAATGCTGCATACTATCTAGGGCTATACTTGTGATCATCTTTCTGAACTGTGATTTCCCTGTCTTTGTATAGTTTGCTTCCTTTAACTTCTCTCTATTTGTACTCAATCCTGATGCTGAATACCTCTGTGTGTATTACTTTGATGCTTTGTGCACTCCAAGTAGGTTCTAAACACTCATTATAGATTTGTAGCCTGCCACACTGGCCATTGAACCCATATAACAAGGGAGTTGGCCTTTGATGGCTGGGATACCATGCTACGGGTCTGTAACACCATTAGAACATTATGCAAATTAGAAAAAGCAGTTTACAATCCCTTGCACCTCCAAACCTTTAGTTCCCCTTCCAGTTCCTGGGGGTGTGTGTGTGTTTGTGTGTGTGTGCACTCTATGGGTGCTAGGGATGTCCCCTGTGCGACAGCATTGGGCTTGACTCCATGTGGAGCCGAGTCCAATGCTGCTGCACATTTTCCACTGGGCTGACCAGCGGAATCCTTGGTTTCTGCCGGTCAGCCCAGTGGAAAACTCATAATGGGGCCAGTGGGGAGCCCCCCAGCACCTGGGCAATCTCCTAATTAGAAGTTTGGCAGTCGGTTTTTCTGACTGCCAAACCCGTAATCCGCCCCAAAGTGTCATTCTTGACTGGATGAGCCCTAGTCCCCTCCATGTTGAAAAATGGTGGAACTGGGTGTATTACATGTATTAAATAAAGCACACCTAACAAATGGTTACATAGGGCTAAGATAACATACTTTTCAAAAGAAAATGGGGAACACTCATCTCCATGGGTACTTAAAATCTAAGGACCAGATGTACAAAGGTTCAAAATAGCCATTTCCAAATTGCAAATTTCACCAAATTACTCTTCTTAATTTATTAGTTTGTTCCTTCCTCAGTATGCAAATTGGTAGAATTCACTTTCTCAATTTAGCAATATCCTAATACCGATTTGTAAAAATGCTAATCAATATTTAGGAGACGCAAATTTCGAAAGTCTCGTTTGGGAGCAGCTTGATGATATCGCATTGAGGGAGTTCTTTCACACATGTTCTGTAGAATACTCTGAACCAGACAGGAAGGCAGACTGTGAGAGCTGAGCACAGACGTCAGAGGCTTTTGGAGCAACTTTCTAACATAATGTGCCTAGAGGAGATCAACAATAAAGCTGGAGACCGCAAAAGGAATTTGAAAGTCAGTGAAAAAGAGTGGGAGGTGATCACTGAAGAATGCGTTCTTCGTCATGTTGACCTCATTGGGAAAAGCTCCTTCCAAGTCCCAGAAAGCTAGAAAAAGAATTTGGCAGGCCATCCAAGACAAAATAAATGCTGTGAAAGTGATGCAACACACCATCAAGCAAATAAGGCAGCAGTGAACTATTTGCTTTAACATAAAAAAGGAAAGGTGGCAAATAGACTTGCTGAGCCCTTGAAATAGGGAGGGTTCCTCAACCCAGGTAGCTACAACAACGCTGGAAGTCCTAATGGAAAGCACCTTCAGGTCAGAAAGTATAGTTACGCTTTCAGAAATTGATACTTCTGTCCCTCATACTACATCCAAAGATAAGTGTAAAATTATTAAATTATTTAATGTAAATTTTGATAGCTATTCAAATATTTTTAAGTCAAAGGCAATAGACAAAATACTCATGATCAATGTATATTACTACCTTTCTGATGCATTTAGGAGAGGTAGTAGATACACTCTGGACTTGTTTTAATAATAACCTCTGATATTTTTTAAAAACTCTAAAAGACATTTATGAATGATAAAAAAAACAATCAGTTTTAGTTTGTTATCAACAAAAAATAAATGTTTAGCTTTTAGATTTGGCATACTATAAATTATTTTATATATCAGAGATGTCCCATCTGCAAAAGGTGAAGATTCCATGCAGGAGCCACCTCAAGACAGTCAGTCAAACTTAGAGGAAGATAATGCAAACCACCCACACCATCTGTGCCATTCAGAGACAGAGCAGCAGTTACTCCACTGCTAGATTTCCCTCAGGAGTCAGAGGACCAAACTACAGGAATTAAGACAACACAACCTGCCAAAAGAGGCAGACACATGCATAGGAGGCTTTTTTCTGCACAAAAGCAGCACTTTCGAACTGAGAGGTTTTGGCATTATTAGGTATACAGATGATGTGAAACTAAGGGCTTGATTTAACGTTTGGCAGAGGGAGCTATATCATCACAAATGTGACAGATATCCCATTCAAGATTTTACAATCCCGTCATAGCCAATGGAGATTGCAATACGGTGGACAGGATGTCCGTCACATTTGTGGCAGAGTAACCTGTCCGGCAAACTCATAATCAGGCCCTAAGACTTTTTTTGGTGGCTTGGATGCCTTAGTTTTGGCAATGAGGTGCCTACAAGATAAGAATTGGTTAGCACACAGTTAAGGTCTGTTGGAAAATGGGTTATTGGTAGGGCAGGTAGGTACCTACACCTAGCAACAAGCCACTAACCTCCACATAGGTACAGTTAGGTCTCAGTAAATTAATCCCAGCTCAACCCTTGGTAGCTTGGCAACGAGCGTCAAGGCTTAACTTAGGAGACAAAGTGTAAAGCATTCAAATATCACAAAACAGTAATTAAATAAAACACAGGAAACAGTTTAAAAATCCAAAACCAATTTATAAAAATAGTTTATATTTTTATCTTTAAAATGACACAAAAACGATTAAAATCGGTTCAGGGGAACCGGAGATATGAATTTTTAAAGAATTATTACTTTTCTAGCGCTTAGAAACAAAAAGCGCCAATCGGGTCATCTGGTTGCACCTCGACCGGGGCAAAGTCAAACTTTCAGGCCGACCGCGATGGAGCCCTGCTCGGCTACAGGTCGCGGGAGGCCTCGGTTAAAAAGTTACCTTCTGACTTAGTCTTTATTTTGAAGTTTTTCTTCACCGGGACGAACCTGCCAGTTGAATCCGACCTCCTGGAGCCCTTGTCCGGATACGCGATGTGGGTTTCCTCGGTGGAGACTTTTACCTTCGGACTTAGTCGTTTTTTCGAGATGAAAATCCTTCGACCGGGGTAAACCTGGATCTTGATCCGACGTCCATGGAGCCCTTCTCGGATACGATGGCTGGGAGGTCCCGGTCAACTTTTTACCTTCGGACTTAGTCTCTTTTTTGGATGGTTTTCTTTACCGGGACGAACCACGAAGTCAGGCTGGGTCGCGGTTGAGGCAAGCCGGCTAGAATTTCCGCGGCGGGTCGGTCCCTCTCTGGAGCTTTTTTCCAAAAATTCTCAAATCTTTTCCAAACTTCTGGGGCTTCACCCAGATGTTCTTTTAAGGTTCTTTTGGGGTCCACAGCTCACCCCAAGGGTCCAGAAGTTCTGTGATGGTCCTTGGGGGGTGCGGACTTCAACTCCCAGAATGCACCTGGCGCAAACTCCTTTTTGGCCACTGGACAGTGGTCAGCTGGTCGCTTTCTTCAGGAGTTGGTGCAGGGGACTCTGGTTAGCAATTTTTCACCTGTAGCAAACAGGGAGTCCCTCCTTGAACCAGTTGAAGCCAGGCAAAGTCCTTCTTGTGGTGAAGCCCAAGTGTGCAGCTGGTGCAGTCCTTCTGAGTGCAGGTTCCAGGTGCAGGCCAGGGGTCCAGCAGGGCAGTCCTTCTTCTTCTTTAGTTCCTTTCTTGTTGAATTCTGGAGGGGATCTGAGGTGTGGGTGCAGGTCTGCCAGTTTTATCCTTGCTCCTGGATGAAAAGCACGGGGGCCCTGGTTCTCCAATCAGGGACAGGGTCGTCCCCCTGTGATGACCACTTCCTGGGAAGTGTGGCAAAAATCCATCCCAGAAGGCAACAGTCTCTAAAAATCCAACATGGATGAATCTGATTTTTGGAGGTTACATCTGGCTGAGCCCACCCACTGGTGTGGCTAAAAATCATAAACACACCCCTCTCCTGCCCTCTCCTAATCTAATCAAGGGGGCACCTAATTGTCTGGGGTTGCAGGATGTGGGGGTGTTGCTGGGTGCTCCAAATGTCCTTCTCTGCCTTTGAAGACCAGTTTGGCAGCCCTCCCCCTTCCTGCCTCACCATCTGCTGAGGGGAGATTCTCTCCCCCAAGCACATTCCTTTGTGTGAAGCCTGACCACTTCACACCTCATCAAGGCAGCCTGGCAGAAGCTGCTGCAGGCTGGCCAATCAGAGCACAGCAGCAAAAACAATGCAGAGCTGAAATTGGCAACTTTTTAGGTAAAGTCTAAACTTTTTACCTGGACAAGTTATATTAAATCCAACAACTGGAAGTTGTGGGATTTATTACAACAATCAATTTGATACCAAATTCTTGGTATGTAACATTTAAGGAGACTTTAAAATTTAAAATAAAGTCTGCCCATTCTAGCCTATGAAGGCCATTTACTTCAATGAGGGAAAAACGAATTTGGCTGTTTTTACCTCACCAGGGCTTATAAATCTATTTTTATAAAGTCCCTGCTTATAGTTACATGGCACCCAGCCCTAGGGGCACATAGGGCACACCTTAGGGGTGACTTATATGTAAAAATAAGGTAGTTTAAGACTTTGGAAGTACCTTTAATTCCAAAGTCGAATTTGCATATAACTTTAATTTAAAAGCAGCCAGCAAGGCAGGCTTGCTTTTAAAATGACACTGGGCACCTCAGCAGTGCACCTAGGTGTGCACCACCTATGCTGTGGTCCCTAAACCTACATGCCCTACCATATACTAGGGACTTAAAGATAGGTTAACTTAGCCAATTATAATTAGCCTAATTTGCATATCCATTTTACACAGAGCACAGGCCCTGGGACTGGTTAGCAGTACCCAGGGCACCATCAAAGTCAGGAAAACACCAGCAAAAAGAGGAAAATGGGGGCAAAAGGTTATGGGGCCTCTGCAATCGGCCCTGTTTTCTCACACAACCCCCCCCCCCCCCAGCCCACACGCCCAGGAGACTCAGCCCAACCCTGGGAGAGTCTTCCTGGCTTGGTAGGCGAGGAAGACAGTGAAGAAAACTAGCTGTCCCTTTGCAGGGCCTACTCTGCCTTATATCCTCCTGTCAGGGTCACTCCCTATGGGTAGTGAAGCCATCCCAACAGTAAAAGGACCCAACTCAAACTGAAACTTCCCTCTAGGGGGGTCTTCCTCCTTTCTCTCTGCCAACTTGGATAGTGAGGTGCCCACCTCCCCTACTCCAAACTTTGCTAGGGCAACACCTAGCTTACCCAAAGAGGTCACCCAACACTTGAGCAACCCCACCATGACCAATAGGGTCAGGGGGCCTACTTTGCTATTGGCCCTGGGGTCTGCCTCCCAGGCCAAGTACATTGCTGCCAGGAAGGCTAGCACCCAGCAGAGGCTACTGACAGCTGTCAGTACCCAGAACCACACCCTAAGCTCTCCACTGACAGGTGGCTGAGCTGCTTTAGGGGCATCTTTGGGGTCCTGGCACCCCTCTTGCTGTCTAGAGTGGGGGGCTACCACCTCCTGTGGCAGACACCCTCCTTCCACTCTCCCTTCTGTCAGTGCAGGGGCAACACCTTTCATCTGGACAGCTGCCTGACTACTCAGGACTTCCTTGGGGTCAGGTGAGGCCTCACCAGTGCCAACTCTGGGCTCCCCCCTTACTGGGGCAGAAGGCCCTTGGCTCCCTGGAACTCTCTTTAAGAGTGGCCTACCCTTCCTTTTCTTCTTTCCTTTTCTTGGGGACCCCTGTCTCCTAACTGTAGGGACTGACTCCCCAGGACTTTGGGTTGGGGGGCGCACTGGGCGACCACCCCATCTGTGACCAGACTCACCTCTGGGAGGTCATTGCCCAGGATACAATCTAGGGGAAGGTCAGCACTGACTACCACCCTAATCCAGTCAAGGATACCCTCCCTCTCTAGGGGCACTATGGCTACAGGTTTGGAGGTGACCTCCCCTGTGGCTATCCTGACTTTCTTTGTCTTTCCTGGGACATACATGTCTGGGGTCACTAACCGGTCACTCACTACAGTGTGACTGGCACAGGTGTCTCTCAGGCCAGTGGTAGGGATCCCATTCACTTGAATGTGGTGGAAGTGTCTACTCCCACCCTCAGGGATCACCAGCTTACCATCTGGTCCTGTCTCCCAGCTCAATGCTAGGAGGACTTCATCATCTGAGGAATCCTCCTCTATGGCTACACTGGACAGCCCAGTGCTAACCACCTTCTTTGGACAGGCTGCATCTCCTCTGAAGTGACCTGTCTGCTGACAGTCAAAGCAAGCCCTACTGTCCAAGAGCTTTTTTAACCCTGGGTCTAACTGTCTCTGCTGGTCAGAGTGGGATTTACTCTCCTCCTTCTTAGGGTTCTGGGGTACAGAGGGAGTCTCTGTGGTGGGCTTACCACCTCCCTCCTTAGGTTTTTGGGGACCTGTCCCCCCCTTCTTGGAGTCTCCCCCCTGGGACTTGACAATCACCCTGGTTCTCAACCACTCATCAGCTGCCTCCCCTAGCTCTCTAGGGTTGGTCTGCTTAGAGTCCACTAGATGCTGGCGTAACCTTTCTTGGGTACAATTGGTCAAGATGTGCTCTCTCATGATCAGATTGTATAACCCCTCATAAGTATCTACTTTGTTACCAATAATCCAGCCCTCTAGTGCCTTTAGTGAAATGTCCACAAAGTCAACCCAAGACTGGGTACTGACCTTCTGGGTGTCCCTGAACTTCATTCTATATTGCTCTGGGGTCAGACCAAACTTCTTGGCTAAGCACCTCTTCATACTAGGGTATGAATCTGCCTCCTCCCCCCTTAAGGTCAGAAGCCTATCCCTCCCTGAGTTGGGGACCAACTCCCACAAAAGGGAACCCCAGTATTGAGGCCTAACCCTTCTCATTTGGAGTGCCCTCTCAAAGGCCCCCAGCCACTTATCTATGTCATCTCCCTCTACATAGGCAGGAACCACCCCTTTGGGTAATCTGGGGCAAACTCCCCCACCCATGGACACCTCAGCTTCTTTATCGCTGCTTCCATCTCTTTTCTCTTTGTATGCCCACTTTTTCTTTTCTAGGGCCAGCTTCTCTGCTTCCAAAGCTATGTATGCTAGCTGGGCCTCCAGCTCTCTTTCTCTGATGGATGGGTTCTCTCCTCCTGAAAGGACCCCCTTCCCACCACTAGCTTTGGGTCTGCCCCTAGTGACTGTATTTACTGAGGACCGTTCTTCCTCATCCTCACTTAGGCTCAGATGCCTTCCCTCCCCTGAGTGGTTAGAGCTTGCATCCTCCCTTCTTTCTCCCTCCTCTGGAGCTTCTTCTGACTCTACCTCTTGGGCCTCAGCCCATGCTGTCAGGGATGTGATCAGGATTTGCTTCCTGAGATCAGTGGTTGCAGGCAACCCTCTTTCAATACACAACCCCCTAAGCTGGACTACTGTCAGTGTGGGTAGGCTAGCCAGATCAAGCTCCATGGTTCCCTAGTTTTGTGTCAACAAAAACTTTTTGCAAAAATTGGAAACAAGAATTTAGAAAAATTACAAAAATTCAATAATTGAAATTAATCCAAATTAAAAATTAAAAACAATTTTTGCACTAGGACAATTTAAAGGATTTTTAATTTGTTTTACCTAAAACTGTAACGTGATATTGAACACAAGTACAGGATCCCGTCGCTGCTTCCAATTATGTTGGAAAATGGGTTATTGGTAGGGCAGGTAGGTACCTACACCTAGCAACAAGCCACTAACCTCCACATAGGTACAGTTAGGTCTCAGTAAATTAATCCCAGCTCAACCCTTGGTAGCTTGGCAACGAGCGTCAAGGCTTAACTTAGGAGACAAAGTGTAAAGCATTCAAATATCACAAAACAGTAATTAAATAAAACACAGGAAACAGTTTAAAAATCCAAAACCAATTTATAAAAATAGTTTATATTTTTATCTTTAAAATGACACAAAAACGATTAAAATCGGTTCAGGGGAACCGGAGATATGAATTTTTAAAGAATTATTACTTTTCTAGCGCTTAGAAACAAAAAGCGCCAATCGGGTCATCTGGTTGCACCTCGACCGGGGCAAAGTCAAACTTTCAGGCCGACCGCGATGGAGCCCTGCTCGGCTACAGGTCGCGGGAGGCCTCGGTTAAAAAGTTACCTTCTGACTTAGTCTTTATTTTGAAGTTTTTCTTCACCGGGACGAACCTGCCAGTTGAATCCGACCTCCTGGAGCCCTTGTCCGGATACGCGATGTGGGTTTCCTCGGTGGAGACTTTTACCTTCGGACTTAGTCGTTTTTTCGAGATGAAAATCCTTCGACCGGGGTAAACCTGGATCTTGATCCGACGTCCATGGAGCCCTTCTCGGATACGATGGCTGGGAGGTCCCGGTCAACTTTTTACCTTCGGACTTAGTCTCTTTTTTGGATGGTTTTCTTTACCGGGACGAACCACGAAGTCAGGCTGGGTCGCGGTTGAGGCAAGCCGGCTAGAATTTCCGCGGCGGGTCGGTCCCTCTCTGGAGCTTTTTTCCAAAAATTCTCAAATCTTTTCCAAACTTCTGGGGCTTCACCCAGATGTTCTTTTAAGGTTCTTTTGGGGTCCACAGCTCACCCCAAGGGTCCAGAAGTTCTGTGATGGTCCTTGGGGGGTGCGGACTTCAACTCCCAGAATGCACCTGGCGCAAACTCCTTTTTGGCCACTGGACAGTGGTCAGCTGGTCGCTTTCTTCAGGAGTTGGTGCAGGGGACTCTGGTTAGCAATTTTTCACCTGTAGCAAACAGGGAGTCCCTCCTTGAACCAGTTGAAGCCAGGCAAAGTCCTTCTTGTGGTGAAGCCCAAGTGTGCAGCTGGTGCAGTCCTTCTGAGTGCAGGTTCCAGGTGCAGGCCAGGGGTCCAGCAGGGCAGTCCTTCTTCTTCTTTAGTTCCTTTCTTGTTGAATTCTGGAGGGGATCTGAGGTGTGGGTGCAGGTCTGCCAGTTTTATCCTTGCTCCTGGGTGAAAAGCACGGGGGCCCTGGTTCTCCAATCAGGGACAGGGTCGTCCCCCTGTGATGACCACTTCCTGGGAAGTGTGGCAAAAATCCATCCCAGAAGGCAACAGTCTCTAAAAATCCAACATGGATGAATCTGATTTTTGGAGGTTACATCTGGCTGAGCCCACCCACTGGTGTGGCTAAAAATCATAAACACACCCCTCTCCTGCCCTCTCCTAATCTAATCAAGGGGGCACCTAATTGTCTGGGGTTGCAGGATGTGGGGGTGTTGCTGGGTGCTCCAAATGTCCTTCTCTGCCTTTGAAGACCAGTTTGGCAGCCCTCCCCCTTCCTGCCTCACCATCTGCTGAGGGGAGATTCTCTCCCCCAAGCACATTCCTTTGTGTGAAGCCTGGCCACTTCACACCTCATCAAGGCAGCCTGGCAGAAGCTGCTGCAGGCTGGCCAATCAGAGCACAGCAGCAAAAACAATGCAGAGCTGAAATTGGCAACTTTTTAGGTAAAGTCTAAACTTTTTACCTGGACAAGTTATATTAAATCCAACAACTGGAAGTTGTGGGATTTATTACAACAATCAATTTGATACCAAATTCTTGGTATGTAACATTTAAGGAGACTTTAAAATTTAAAATAAAGTCTGCCCATTCTAGCCTATGAAGGCCATTTACTTCAATGAGGGAAAAACGAATTTGGCTGTTTTTACCTCACCAGGGCTTATAAATCTATTTTTATAAAGTCCCTGCTTATAGTTACATGGCACCCAGCCCTAGGGGCACATAGGGCACACCTTAGGGGTGACTTATATGTAAAAATAAGGTAGTTTAAGACTTTGGAAGTACCTTTAATTCCAAAGTCGAATTTGCATATAACTTTAATTTAAAAGCAGCCAGCAAGGCAGGCTTGCTTTTAAAATGACACTGGGCACCTCAGCAGTGCACCTAGGTGTGCACCACCTATGCTGTGGTCCCTAAACCTACATGCCCTACCATATACTAGGGACTTAAAGATAGGTTAACTTAGCCAATTATAATTAGCCTAATTTGCATATCCATTTTACACAGAGCACAGGCCCTGGGACTGGTTAGCAGTACCCAGGGCACAAGGTCCATGAATGAAAACATTGGGAACTTCTAAGATGGCTAACATAAGCTTGATAATACCATTGCGGAGGGGTAGAAAGTGATTGCTGATAATTTGAAACAACTAACAGATGCAATGTAAAAAATTTATGTACAGTTTTACAGGGAGAAAATATAAATCATTGGCTCTGCCAATCATCAGCTTATGTGCTGATTAGATGCGTTCACAAGGTCTGTTCATCAGCTGAACATGCTACTGCTACTTTATCAAGGTGCATGGTCAACATGCAGGTAGAGAAGAGTCGCTACAGTGGGGATTTTACATTTAGGGCCTTATTAAGAGTTTGGCTGGCTGACCGTCGGCCCGCCATACCCGTGGGGATGAGACCACTGCGAAGCTGGAGGTCTCCCCCCCAGCCCTATTACAATGTTTCCACTGTGCTGACTGGCGTAAACCTCCAAATTAGGAGGGTTCCACCAGCCAGCCTGGTGGAAACAATGCAGCGGCATTGGCCTCGGCTCCTCAGGGAGCTGAGGTCAATGTTATCACACAGAGGGTGCCCCAGTACCCCCGCTATGTGCACTGTCTGCTGTAGCAGACAGTGCGCATTTCGAGGGTGCTGGGCAGGGGGTTCTGTGAACTACCCATGACATGGTTGTGAGCAGTGCAGGGGGCCCTCTGTGGCCCCTAGCACTGCCTTTCCACCAGCCTTCTCATGACAGGGACCCCACCATGAAAAGGCTGGTGGAAACGGAAGTCATGATCACCCTGGCAGTGCTAAACTTAGCACCGCTGTGGCTGACCACAACTTTGACCGCCGCCAACCCACCGGGATCTGTGATCCTGGTGGTCATGGCGGTCTCCTGGTGGTCCAACCACCAGGGTCGTAATGTGGCAGTCGGACCACCAGGAGTGAGGCCGTCTGACCGCCACCATGAGTTTGGCGGTCTTATGGCCGCCAAACTGGTAATGAGGCCATCAGTCTTGTTCAAGTCATCAGTGTTTTAAAAAAACACAGACCCCACAGATCTCTGTAATTTGTGAATTAGGTGGCAGCAGTATCTCTGTACTAGAAGCCATGAGTCTGTGTTGAACTCCGAGACACACAGCAGTTAGTGATGTATCAGGAACTCATAATGTTGAAACAACAGAAAGGGAAAATATTGTGAGAGAGAAAGAAGCTTTTTTGATAAACATTTTTTGTTATTTTCAATGGGGAAGAGGAGAGAAAAGAAAGTACAAAGCAAAAGACATATGTATCTTGCAAAGTTTTCGGTATCTTTTCCATTTTCATGATCACATTTCCCTACTACTTTTTATTTTCTTTCCATTTGTTACAAATTGTAATGAAGAGAAGCTTATTTTGTAAAACAACTCATTTTTGTTTCATGATCAAAAAAGAACATGGAGAATATACCTAAATCTGAAGCTAGCAAAACCTTAAGATTAAAGCAACATTGTAGTGTAGAATGTCTTCATCACTTAGAATTTGACGCCTACCTTATACAAATGTCCTAGTGATCTCTGTACATCGCTTTGAGCCTTCTCCTGCCCTTGAGCCTTCGTTGGGATGATGTTGTGGGTTTTGCAGGCCTTCCTCATCCTACTCTGGCTCTGACAAGATGATGGAGATTTGTGTTGCTATGTTGTGCAATGTAGCACATGTTGCTATTATCTTGCAGTTTGTCTCTTGTGTAACTAGAGTGCCCCACCTCTTTCATGGAGACTCAGGAAACAATGTTTCAGCAGCCCAAATGGACCCTGAATCCCACTTTGTGTACATTTATGGGAAGCTTTGCAGCAACGCTCACTTGATGTTCCAGGGTTAGGTTATGGTATTCAAATCCAAGAGTTCAAAGCATAGGCACTGTCTCCTACAATGTTAAATTGAAAAATATTTTAGAAGCTTAATTGATGATCATGTTCAACCTTCGTAAATTTTTTAAGCATTACCAAGTAAATATCCATCTCCAATTTCTCCTCAAAGAAGTATGTGCAAATTCAACTATGCCAAAACATACAGCAATAATGTGCACTTTTCGGGACTCTTGCCACAATATATTAAGTTTGATGCTTTCAAGCATAGTGGACATTAGAGAATGTGTTTTTTTTTCTATTTCAAAATTAAACTCATTGTTAGATAGTGGAATATGAGTTCTGACATTGTGTTGTTTGATGCAATTATAACTTGGTTGACTGCAATTGCTGTGCACTTAAAAATGTGATATATAATAATTTCAATAAGAATTGCATCAAGAAAAGCCCTGAAAACTAGGAGAGTGTACTCTGTGATACCCCAGCTGGTGCAACAATCACACATTTGTAGCTCCCACAGTCTACTTGGTGCAGTGTGCATAGTACCTGCACATGGATGGAGACTGAATTGCTCCTAAGAGTGCTTCTCTCTAGCTGGGACATGCTTTAAGCTATGGCATCTAATTTGAATGCACTACTTAGTCTGTATTTGTCAAATATTTCCTTTTCTAGCTGCTCTAAATATGCATTCCTGTCTCCTTCTTCTCTGCAAACCAGCCAGTATCCTCACTCCTCGCCATCAAATACAAAGTGGCCATTGTGGAAAACATTGATGAATTCTGGGACTGTTTATATAGGTTGCACCTGGTTACCAACTGTTTCAAGTTGGTGGTAAACTGCATGTGTAAAACAAGCTTTCTGTTTTCGATAAAAAAACAACTTAGAACTTTACTGAAAAAACTAAAGGTTTAAGTAATGTTATAGTTAGGTGAATTTCTCAGTGACAATGTTGACATTTCGAACTAAAAAAGAAACATAAATTCACAAGTTATAGTTAACAACACTAACTATAACTTGTGCCCCCACCATTCACTGCTTATGACCTCACATAACATCACTCATGACATGTTCTATGACATCATTTCTGACACCACTGATGACACCTCAAATGTCATAAGATAACATAATGAAAGCTGTAGTAGTGGAAAATACCACATTTCAAAAATTATGAATTTGACAGTACATTAATTATTTCCATCATGCAATACACCATACAGTATGTAGTGGAGTGTTCCTTATTGTACTTAGTGATTTATGAGTTTCTGTGCTGGAATTGGTGCAAAAGATCAATGGGCCAGATGTATTAAGTATTTTAATGGTCATAAACCCTCCAATTCAGTATTCATGACAGTTAAAATGCTTTTTCCTATGTATTATTTTTTCAGGAGTTGAAAAAGTTTGCCAAAGTCCTACGATGGAATTGGTAATGGTTACCAGTTTCATATCTGGAAGGGGTGTGTTGTAGATATCCCTTCCAAATACCGAATTGGTATTTAATGTATGAATGTAGCCACTGAAATATGGTTGCAAAACAGTAATACTTTACAGACAGCTCAAACGAGATGGTAAACCATTTACAAAAGGCAAGGGTACCTCTTTCTCTTTGTGAAAATAAAGTAGACGTTTGTTTAAGGGGAGGTAGTGGTCCAGAGGACCCTTGTCTCAGTTTAAACAAACTTTAAAAAAAACTTTTTTTTAAATGCATCCCTGTAAATTGTCCCGTTTTTTTTTTTTTTTACTTAAAAGCAGTCACAGACCACCATCCCAGTGATGGTGGTCAATTGTAGTGAATGTCAAATTGCAACTTACCATATCAATATTCATAAGGTAGGTCAGAGTGCAGCCCACTACATTTCAGATTTTTAAGAACTGAGCTGTTAATTAGTACATAGGTCAGTTTTTAAAAATCACATTTTGCGACCAGTATTTTGACAACTAGTAAAGATTTTTAAGAACTGACCTATGCAATAATAGGTTGCTTCTTAAAAATATAAATTTTAGTGGGTCAAAATCCAACCTATCTCATGCATATTAATGAGGTAGGTTACAAATTGCGATCCACTATGATTCGTTACCATCACAGGGATGGTTGCCTGCTGGGGTCAAAGAGCACCATATCCATGATAGCTTTTAAATAAAACATGTTTTTAATGCAGCTCATTTTACTTTAAAAAATCTGTGTTTAAAACAGAAATATAAAAGTTCTGAATACTTTTTTCCAAGCGTAGGCAGTGTTTCCATGAACCAGCACCAACTCCTAAGAATGGTTTTTGACCATTCACAAACGAGAAGGGGCCCCTTCGGGACTCTTTCTATTTGCGAACGGTTACCACAACCTTTCAGCACTGGGTGAAATATTTATTGTTTTGTAGCTGGATTTCAGTTGCAAAACATTAATACGTGCCATAAGGAATCGGTATTGGGAAGGGACTGCCTAAACAATGCCCCCTTCCATATACAGATTTGCTATGTTTCTTAAACCCCTTTAGCAGTTCGCTAATCTGTCACCTAATCAATAATTAGGTTTATTACATTAAAAAAATACATTTACTGGTTGCAAGGTTTGTGACCAGTACATGTGTTTGTACATCTGTCCCTAAGTGGATAGATGTCTTTCTGAAACAGCAATACCAAAATAAAGAGGGAAGACAATGAATCCATTCTGTCCACATTTTTTAAAAATATAGGCAGGAAGTATTGATGGCATCATATAATTAGGTCTGCATAGTTTGCCCATCAATTTACAAGTCATGGAATGTGACACAAGAAGCCTGTTTCTGTGCAAGGGGATGGATAATTGGCAATTCACAATTTAAGTGAATATATTTGATTGTCACTGATACCTATTGCGGAGGAAGATGACCAGCCACAGCACTTCAACCCAGACAATATGCCTCTCTACTTAAATAATTCAAAGAGCTAATAGCAAAACTATTTATAACATGTTGCTGAAGGGCAATGTAAGAATGTTATTGATTTGTGGCTTCAAAGCATAGACATCAACATATCTGCGCTTGCTATTTCTTTCTGCAGTAGATGGAAGAGCAGGCCATCTTCCAAGATGCACTTTAATGTGAATGTTTAAGTTTGTACTTTTGTTCTAGTTTCATGGCAGCTGTAGTATCATATTTATAGAGTGCAATTTTCTGCTCCTAATGAACCTCCTGTATATTACTTGATTACAGTTGCTTTCTGGTCCTATAACCTTTTTTTTTAGCTTAGGTGTGTAAGTGGAGAGCAATCATCAAAATTAATAATTCATAGCACAGAGAAACTAACTTAGTTGCATACAAATGACAGAGAATGAGGACGCGCTGGACTCCGGTGCTGCTGTGGGGCGGGACCTTGAGGCCCCCTTTAAATTTCATCGCGTGCCCGCTTCGCGGGACGTGCCCGGGCAAAGCCCGGGCCAAGGGTGGGCCCATCCTGCGCCCGTCAGCACCTGGAAGAGGCTGGGCTGGGCCACATCTCTTTATTTTTTGTATTGGGTCTTGAATTGATAACTGCGAGGCCTGAGGAGTTCAAGTTAATTTCATCTTCCAGGACCCCTGCTGTACTTTTTAGCTAGCAGTCGTGGTCCAGAGTGCTACGAAGCCTGGGCCAAGAGCAGGCTCGTCCTTACCCGACAGACCATCTGGGGCGGGCTGGGTACCGCCTCCGGGCCCCAAGGTACGGTTTGGGGTTCATTGATACAGTTGTGTGACTTTTTTTACTTTCAAATAACCTTTAAATTGGCGCAGAGATCCTTGCATAGAATGGGGAAATGTAAGGCAAGAACCAATCCTGAACTGGGCTCTGCCAAATCAAAAATTTCAAAACCTAATAGAGTCACACAACTTCATACCAATTGCTTGTCTAGAGAGATTGATAATCTAATAGAAGAAGTGGAGTTGATTCTTAATAAAAAAGTGAGGAATGCTCGGAAGACGCTGAAATCGGGCACTCTTATACCATTCTTAACAACTGGAATCCACTCCTCTACTGATGCCCAGCCCCTGTGTGATCCGCCCCAAGCACCCGTTGCCAAAAGCCCTTCTCGAAATGACAATTTCGCTTTATATCCTGCACCCAATTCCATCTTGGAAGCCTCAGACACTGATACAATCATTCATGGGATCTCTCATTCAAACCGCTTTTCTATATTGGAACAACAAGACTTGGATAGTGTCCAACAGATTCCACCGGTTTTCTTGTCCCCTAATTGCGAATCTTCCAGAGAAGAACTTTCAGCATTGGTTCTTAGCTTAAAGAGTGAGGTAGGAGATTTGAAGCACTTACTGCTTGAAGTACTCAAGCTTCTTAAGAAGCCTGATTTACCCCCTTCCAGTGTACTGAAGCCAATGCCATTGCCAAGTAACCACCCCTCGGCCAGCAGATCTGCCTTTGAATCCTGTGGCTGTCCAAGGTCCCAAATAAAGTTTTAGTCATAGTAAAGCTGCTGTGCCACCTCTGGCAAAATCCATACCTTCTCTTTCCAATTTTGATTGGAACCAGGATACTTTATTAATATCTGGCCAGTCTGCACATATGCCTAAAAAAAACTGCATTTATATGTGCAATGTCCCTCCGATTTCAGCACATTTGCAGGAAGATATATTTTCCTTAACTAATAAGGTTTCACATTGGATCCACTATGTCAGAAGCTGTGGCTCAGTCATTCACTCCGATATTGTATCGGCCAAACAGCTAGGTGGCCGATCAGGCAGGTGGGATACCCTAAAACTTAGGGGGTTATTCCAACTTTGGAGGAGGTGGTAATCCGTCCCAAATGTGACGGATTTACCACCAGCCGTATTTCGAGTTCCATAGGATATAATGGACTTGTAATACGGCTGGTGGTATATCTGTCACTTTACCGTCACTTTTGGGACGGATTACAACTTCCTCCAAAGTTGGAATAACCCCCTTAATCTTTTAATCACCCATTTGGTTACCGGCCTATTGCAGATGGAAGCACGCAATCACATGAGGAAGGATTCCGACATATTCTTTAGTGCCAGCTGCCCTGCATTTGGAAGCATGAGGGTGCCTTCTTCTTCAAACATGAATATGTCGGCATTAAACAACGCCACAGGCCATCATACTCTCATTGGCCCGACATCCAGCCCAGTTGTTGTGACTGATATGGGTCCTGCTTCCAAACGTATTATTGTATGTGAGTCTGACACGGGTCCTGCCTCCAAACACATTATTGTATGTGATTCTGAACTTCAGGGGGTTACCTCAGATGTTCATTGACTATGTTCTTCTAGTTCTTGCAATTCTAGTATTATATCTGGCCCACAGTCTCCACTATATTCAAGATTTTCGCCAAGGCTAGGAGTTCACACTCAACGGGATCTTCAAATTGCTTCTCTTGGGAATTTCAATTCTGTACTGCATACTGAGCACATTAACACAATTTTCCTGCTGCTCCAACTAGCGAACCCACTTGTCGTACTGTATATTTAACAGGGAAGCTCTTGTCTTGGAATGTGGCTGGCATTAAGAGCAAATTAGTCGACTCTGATTGGGGGGCTTATGTTGAAACATTTTGTATCTGCATGTTCCAGGAAACGTGGGTGGCAGAAAGTGTGTATAGGAAAGGGTTTTGTTCTCCTATTAAAAATGCTAAGCAGGCTCCTATAGGCAGGGCAATAGGGGGATTGTGTACCTGGGTTAAAACGACTGAGGTGGGAGAAGTAAAGGAGATTTTTGTAGATTCCCCTGATATTTTGGCAATGGCAATACTGCCCAATTCAGGTCACCCAGTCTTATGTATTAATATCTATAACAGACCAGGCCCTTCTAACCATCGGTCTTCTACCATTGATCTCCTGTGGTTCTAAAAATTCTGGACCCATGTAATTTACTTTGCCACAGCAGTCGATTTTAGTATCAAAAGACCGATAATGACTAGTACACTAAGCATGAGCATTTTCGCTCAATTCCAGCAGCGTTTTCACCTCGAAATCGCCATTTTCGTCCTGCACTCGTGGCTCCCATTTTATACACGGCAGCCATTTTTAAAAGTTGCCCTCACATAGGCTTATAATACAGTCAGATTTGATTCCAAGGACACGTACACCTTGATTGACTTTTCTCTGACCTGGGCAAGCTGGAACCATTGCCTCAGGCCAAACCTGTTTGGTCAGTCCCTCTCCCAGTGGCCAAATCAGATAGCATCAAGGCACACCATGCCATAAAACCCTTATTATCGCTCACACACCCTGCCTAATCTTGCTCACACCTGCACCTGCTCTTTTCTTCTTCTTACTTTACGAGGGGGAGGTGCCCGTTTTTATTGGGGGTCCACACTTATCTGATGTAAAATACTAGGCCTTGCCGGGTAATTTATTATGGGTTGGATGACATGAAATATGAGGTTTCATCATGACACTGTTTTTTCCTTTGTAGTGAAAACATGTGAATGACCAACCAAAATGTCAAGAATGTTTGCCTGAAGCTTAAAAAACTGTATATAAGGAAACCTGACTTTGCATTGAAACACAGTCTCCTGAGAACATACAAACCGTGCTGCTGTACTTCTAGGACGCTTGTTACTTGGCTGCAGCCAATAAATTCGATCTTTGACTTCACCTAGAAGACTCTGAGTTTCTGTGGTCTGAATCAGGAAAGTACCCGAGGTCTTTGGGTGTACCCTGGCACCGCTGGGTTACCGGATCAGTACCGGTTCTGAAAAACCCAGTACCTCAGTTGGTGCCCAACGTGGGGCGATACCAGCGGTACCGGTCCAAGCCTGAGGTCCGTGGGGAGCTTCGTGTGAAAATTCTGGAGGAAGGCCGCCACTTCATCGACCCCTGCATGTCGACGTGGTCCGAAAGTCTTTGCTGCGAGGTTCCCCGCTTCCCGACGGCTACGAAGGACTGCTGCCCTGGCTATCGCCCTGATTTGGACCCTTGATGTTTGGTAGAGCGAAACGATAAGACGAGTCTTCTGGTGACGTCATCGATATTTTCAGTTAAGTTTAAGTGGAGCGTCTCCCAGTCCTTAGTTGGACACTTGGTTTGGTCCTTAAGTTGGACATTTGGTTTGGTATCCCTTTGGGATCACTTTGATTTGGAACTTGCAAGTACCAAAGCCGAAGGACTCGTGTATTCACGAGACTATCGTAAACGATAATCCTTTGAAGTTTGAAGCTAGACTAGTGAGCGAAGATGCCTGGTCTTAGCAGACTTGGAAATTTGTTTTGTCTTGGTTGTAAAAGGGACTCCCGGTTGGAGGACTCATGTCCAGTTCCTCCGATTGGAACTCCAACCTATGAACTAGATGTGAAGCACGGAGTAGGCCCCATCACGTTTAATAAAGTATGGGTCCGCTATTCTTGGAAATAATTGAGAAAAGTTTTCTTTTTTTCTTGTGAGTATGACTTACAACTAGGATCTGCAAACGGTTCTGTAAGTAAATTGCGACGGCGCTATTTATGAAAAATGGCTAAAGCGTGCTGTATTGTGTGTCCTGAGTGTTTTCTGTTTATATCTGAAATGAGCTCAATGTGTGTTTGTGGGTCTTCTTGATGTTTACAGTTTGTTAAGTAAAATGTTGGTTAATTAATATTAAGTAGAAACTTAGAAAAAATCCAGAAATGAACCATGTGATGTGCTAACATAGCTATATGTTGCTCTTTAATTTATAGAATGAGCAATTGTGCACATATACAAAACTGCCGTTAAATGCTTAATAAATTAGAAAACACATTCAATAGATATAAATAGGGCCCCAAAAAAATAAATAAATTTACAGCATTTTTCTTAGATGCATTGTATTAGATGTTCACAGGCAAACTTTTCAGCTGCAGTATATTTGATAGGAATGTTCAATTCAGCCAGCACTTTCCCAGTTAAACATGGGTGGAATTTTGCATAACCTTCCTTTTAAATGAAAGTGGCGCAAAAATGTGACGCATTTCAAGTTAGGCTTATGCGCTTAGGCTTGTGAGTTAATGTATCCCAAATAATAGGCAAGGGATGCAGCTTGCTTTTATATGTGGAATTATCACAAAAAAAAGAATAATTGGGTTTTTATTTTTTTTAAAAAAAGAAAATTATTAATTATGGAAAAATTATTTAAAAAAATAAGTGCCTTTCAAAATCGTTTTTTAATATTTATAAAGCTTAATACCTATACTATGACCTCCTAACATTAAATTTTAATTAAAGTTATGTTGCACCGCTAAAATGACATTTGTATGTGCAATTTTCCCTTGGTGCAGGAGCAAACAAGCTCATTTCTATAAAGTATAAGTTAATATTTTCAATGGCTGACTCATGGATTGTGTAATAGACATTCTGGTAATGCATATTATGCAAGAAAATTGTAGGATATTGATTTTTTAATGCCTAAAATATCAAAGTCGATTTTGGGCAAAAGCACTGTTTAAACTGCATTTTCTTTCATTCAGAGTACTTTTTAAAGTGTCTCAGGCTTCAGTAAATGCATACATTTAGGTTTGATATATATTTGCAGGTTGTGCCTTCTTATGATTCAATGAGTCAATGTGCCAGTACAAAGGCTTGTTTTAATATCAAGGTTGAAGGTTCTAACTTCAGCTGGGCCTACTGAGACGTTCATTCATTCGAGGTTGATGAAATATGTACCATTGCATGGGATTGCAACAAGCATTTATTCTAACAACTGGTATGTGTGTTATTAAGGTTTGTGAATTATTCACAGTAAATGTAGTTTAATAATCTGGAAATAGAGATAAAAAAAAATTAGCGCCTAAAAAGGAAAAATGTTTTTTTTCAAATAGAGTGAATTATTGCAGGTTAGAAGGAAAATAGGAAGGCCTATTGACTTTGACAGATTCAGAGTGGCAGAAGCTAGGAGAGCTACAGAGGCTGGCTCAAGTCACGCTGCTGAGATGCTATCTTTAGTTTTCCCATAAACAATGGAGGAGGCTGTCATGTTGACACTTGTGACCTTTTAAATTAGGGCCTTGTCTCTGTGAAATGCAGAATGACCCTATGGGCCTCTAAAAGTGGGATTTCTGGTTTCTCCAGAAGAACATCAATACAATTAAAGAACTTAATTCCAAAGGGAAAATATAAAAAAAAGGGGTTTCTTCGAAAGTCCCAACATCATGTTAAATGCTCTGCAGAACTGATACATTTGTGTCTCCGCTCTAAAAAAATAAAATGATGCCTACTAGTTGCTTTTATTTGACAGAAAACGAAGTGTTGCATTAAGTCTTAGACAGAAAATAAGATGCAGCCCTTTTCTAAAATTTTGAAGGCTACATGCCTAAATGAGAACGATTTACCAATTAAGACTTATTTTTCACAGTGGAAATTGTAGGTGCCAAATTAATATGGAGTGTCAGTGTAACAATTTTTACTTTTAGAAAGGTAAAACTAAGGTGGCTTGATGTTGCAAAGTAACTGACAAGAGGGTAACAGTTAAGTAATGGAAATTTATTTTCATGTATTTGGTCCTATCATGAATTGTTCTTGCTGGTCCTGTATGTTAGAAGAGAAACAGTAAAGTTATATTTGACAGCAGATTTCCATTGCCTGGTGATCTACTGTCAAAAGGAGGTTAAGGATTTTAAACCTGACAAATTAAACAGGCCCAAATATTGGGTTTTGGGCTGCAGGTTTACAGTGCATAAAGTACATGACATGGTGTTGTGTGTCACCGCTTATTTACACATGCTATTGTTTTGTCTATGCTTTTTGTGCTTGATACACAGCAAATATATCTGATGGCTTGACGTTTTGTGCGTTTTTATTATTTTTTATTTGTTTTTTGCATGTTTGTTGCTGCTTTTGATACTATTACAAGCTCCCCTGTGTTGTGAGGGGATGGTCATGACGATGCCCATCGCTACGCAACAGTTGGTTGAACTTGTTCTGGTTACTAAATTCCACAGATAATGATATTTCATGCTGTGAACATAAAAGACAACACTTCACCAGTGCATGTCTATTTGGCTATAATGGTATTGAAGGAAAATAAAAAGAGATATACAGGATCAAAGTGTGTCACCTGCAGTTAGTCACGTTACTGCCCCTTCCCTTAAAGGAACAGGCAGCCTTACATTTATGTAGCCTTGATTGGACCTAAGGATGAAATTATAGATCTGTGACTCAAGGTGGCCTAATTTCTATATTACATTAGTTAATGATGTTCTGTTTCCTAAGTAGCATATGGCTTTCGTTCCTTAAAAGAAAACCAGGTTTTCATTTTTTCCTGAAGAAGGAACTGAAACATTAGCTGGGAGTACCGTATATTGTGTAGTCGCCAACGGTAGAGTTAATATTTGTGTAACTTTGGCCTTTGTGTATCACCCGTACTCTCGGTGTTGTGTCACATGCCTGACTATCACCCAAATAATTTTTTTTTTTCTTCCTATAGATTTTTTCTTTTGTTACTTCCCCTGACCAATGTCGCATCATGCTTATTTATTGAGATTTTAGCTATGTCCTAGTCCCATTTCTCTTTTTCGAATTCCTTTCACCAGTCAGCCCTTTTATTATTATTGATTTATTGTTCAGGTTCACATTTCCAGACTGCAGTGATGTACCAGGGACCCCCATGTTATGTATAATTCCCTTTGGTATGACCAGACTGGTTTTCAAGAATTTGCCTTAGGCCTGCTTCAGTGTTTTCCAGCCTGACTGTCAGGGTAGCGATAGACTGGTTAACTGACTCAATATTATACTAAGACAAGTTTTCCATTTCAATAGGAGATATCTTATGTTTACCTTTTTGAACATGACGAATTTTCAATGTCTATTTTAATTTGGTTTTCGGTTCCCTTCTGTTCCTGCTACTTTAATTTTTGGTGGGATCAGATGTGTCCTAATCATGCAAATATCAGGACCCTCTAGTTCTTGTCTTTTTGTTTGCACATTTGACTATTAGCCTGTGTATTGCATAGTGCACCTGATGCACAGTTTTTAAAGGAAGGTTTCTACATGTCCCTGATAATCGGTATCATGTGATTTCTCTATTGAGATGTTCTAAGATAAGGAGGAACACCTAGACTTAATCATTGAGGAAAATATGTGTTTACCCCATTAGACAATGCCACTGTGTGAGGAAATCCATTCAGATAGAATTCTCATGTAGCTATAGATGGCAGAGAATAATGGAGAGAACCCAATTAAAGATGCTAGAGACCCTGTTCTGCCCTTCTGCCTTTGTCTTTGTATTTTATGCCCATGGTGTATGGCTACTCCTTTGAAGATTGCAGACCACCTGCTTGCAGTCCCCTTGCTAAAAACCATGAACTGTTTTTTTTACTAAATTGAAGGAAACTAACAACTGTGGCACATTTCCTACGTCACTAGATTCTGCGGGTATCAAGTCATCATAACCTGCAGGACATTGATTTAAGCCTAATTCCCATCAGTGACAGCTACAGATGAAAGACGGACGTCTTGGCCCTACAGTCTCAGCACCCAGAAAGTAGCAAAGCTGGACAGCGATCGCCAGCGCATGGTATCGTACTTGCTCCATCAGACGGCGTTGGACATCGCAGAACCAAAGTTTCAGTGTAAAAGAGCTAAAGAGAAGGATTCCTGTTGTTGATAGCAGAGCTGTTTTGAGGTTTCATTTCTCTACCTGTCATGTGCTGGTAACCTCTGACAGTGTGCAATCCCTTGAGCCCCTTGGCCTGAGTTTTGGCCACATACCCCCTTTTCTTTGCTCCAACGGAAGAAGGGCAGTGCACCGGAGATTTCAAGTTTGGAAAAAGGCACTATATTGTGGTGCCCATGAAAGAGCAGCTTGAGCGTCCTCTGACACTAAATAATGAGTGTTGGAGTCTGAAAGTGCTGCTGAGCTTGAGCTATTTCCCAATTATTGGTGCTTGGGTCTGCACGAGATGATTTGTGCCCTTGATCAATGAAGAGCACATTGTTTGTAGTGTCTGCCACAGAGGAGAGACACTGGTGCATTGCTTTAAGACATTGAGACTTTCGAGTGAGCTGTGGGTGTTTGCCAGGAGGGCACTCCAACTAAGCAGTACTTTTCTCACGAAGAGGCCTGAATTGAGAGGCCCATGCGAAAGAAAACAACAAAAGAAAATTTGATGGACAATAGAAGCCTGCCAGAGAGGCTTTTTGAACGGACTCTGGGCATAGTTGGTTTCACAAGAGGTTTCCGTGTGATTGTATAGACTAGGTGTTAGGAGACTGATTGTTTTGCTGGCATTGTTTTAAAGTACTATTCTGTTTAGTAAAAGCAGAATAAAGTCCATTTTCTGTGGAAAGAGTACCCCCTTTTCACCTTAGAGCATTGATGAGAGTCACCACTGTTCCACCTGAACATACAAAAATTACTGAAATGCAGAGGAGCCCTAAAAATGTTACTAGATAATTTTAGGATTTGCTTTTTGGTTAGGGTTGTGAAAAATTATTATTTCATTTGTAATAGTGGTCAGTACTTTCTCCCGTTGTCTATATGTTCTTAATAACGTGTTTTCTAGTGTCTTTTAAACATGACGTTGTCATTTATGGGTGGGATTGTTTTTCTCTACTCAATTGACTTCTGCACCCACTTTCCAACCTATGTCTTTTCCTACTATTGTTTCTTTGCACTCTTTTCACCCTTTTCCTGAACATGAGCAGGTTAGAAGATCAGAATTCGTAAGCAATTCTTTTGTACAGCTTCTGCATCAACACTAGTTAGTAGTGAACATCACTAATTGTTGGGTGTGTGATCTTATGCCACCTACTGCAGATAGAGGTATTCCTTATTTTGTCCTGCCATATGTGGCCTTTTGTGCTACTTCATGTTCGAGGAGACCTGTCCAGAGAGAATTACCAAGTACTAGAATTTTGCTCCAGCAACATCTCCATGGCCTTATAAACATAGACCTGGACTCAGATTAGCATGAGAATAGGTTTATTGCCTATGTAAGGGCAAAAGGAGGGTTTGTGGTTCTAAAAATTCTGGACCCATGTAATTTACTTTGCCACAGCAGTACGATTTTAGTATCAAAAGACCGATAATGACTAGTACACTAAGCATGAGCATTTTCGCTCAATTCCAGCAGCGTTTTCACCTCGAAATCGCCATTTTCGTCCTGCACTCGTGGCTCCCATTTTATACACGGCAGCCATTTTTAAAAGTTGCCCTCACATAGGCTTATAATACAGTCAGATTTGATTCCAAGGACACGTACACCTTGATTGACTTTTCTCTGACCTGGGCAAGCTGGAACCATTGCCTCAGGCCAAACCTGTTTGGTCAGTCCCTCTCCCAGTGGCCGAATCAGATAGCATCAAGGCACACCATGCCATAAAACCCTTATCATCGCTCACACACCCTGCCTAATCTTGCTCACACCTGCACCTGCTCTTTTCTTCTTCTTACTTTACGAGGGGGAGGTGCCCGTTTTTATTGGGGGTCCACACTTATCTGATGTAAAATACTAGGCCTTGCCGGGTAATTTATTATGGGTTGGATGACATGAAATATGAGGTTTCATCATGACACTGTTTTTTCCTTTGTAGTGAAAACATGTGAATGACCAACCAAAATGTCAAGAATGTTTGCCTGAAGCTTAAAAAACTGTATATAAGGAAACCTGACTTTGCATTGAAACACAGTCTCCTGAGAACATACAAACCGTGCTGTTGTACTTCTAGGACGCTTGTTACTTGGCTGCAGCCAATAAATTCGATCTTTGACTTCACCTAGAAGACTCTGAGTTTCTGTGGTCTGAATCAGGAAAGTACCCGAGGTCTTTGGGTGTACCCTGGCACCGCTGGGTTACCGGATCAGTACCGGTTCTGAAAAACCCAGTACCTCACTCCTGCATAACCTAATTTTAGATTTTCGCCCTAAATATCGCATTATTATTGCGGGCGATCTCAATGCGCCAGCTGAATTCAATTCTGCTTTTATTGAGGCCACGCAGATTGAAGATGAAGTGTGGAATATCCCCCATCTTTTAATCCAGCCAGTGTAATCTATTGTTTGAAGTAGAGTGCTGTAGATAACAGATTTTATCATAACTCATGGTCTCCGCCTTGGTAATGGTTGCTTTCTAGCTGACACCCCGCTAGACCAACTTTTTTTAGGGGATCATATAGTAGCATCCTGGATTATGTAATTTTTGACCTAAGGGTTTGGCACTCCATAATAGATGTGAAGGTGGGTCCACGGCACACTAGTGATCACGGGCCTCTTCAAATTGTATATGACAGATCTCTCTTATCAGAGGCTGTGTCTTTTCCTGTTTCTAAAGCTCATGGACCCCTGAAGCTATCTAGCAACAGGCGTGCTGTGAGATGGGATTCATTCCAGAAGTCTAATAAGCTATGGGACAAATTGTGCGTCTTACTCTCCAAACACCAGCTTTTTAATGATCATCTTTTATTAACTCCCCTGGAAGTCATGTCCTCTCATGCGGACCTCTTTGTGCCCCTTAAGGAGCTGTTTACTAAAACTGTCATGAATCGAAGTAACTCCTCCCCTTCATCTAGTAGCAAGTGGTTTGACAAGAGGTGCAGAAAGGCCAAGAATTCCCTGACGAAAGCGTTAAGATCCAAGGATCGGGAAGCTATAGTGAGTGCTAGAAGAACTTATGTCTCCACATGCAAGATGTGTAAACTCGAGCACGAGGAGCGATTATGGGGTGAATTGACTGAGGCTGCTAGGGCCCATGATGCCAAACTTTTTTGGCTTTTGGTTGCACGTAGAGATTCAAATTTTTCATCCATCCCAGAATGCCATATTGCCCCTGATATCTGGCTAACTCATTTTAGGGAGCTGTATGGCCCTACATCTGATTCTGTTGCCACCAGCTCTGGAGAGATATCGTCAACCTTTCCATTGGCGATCCCTCTGCCTCCTTTTACTCCAAAAGAAACTGAGCTGGCAATTCTTGCCCAAAAACCAGGGAAAGCCTTAGGCCCAGACGGAATTCCTTCAGATTTATACAAGTCAGATTTGCCTAAATGGACTGGGTACATAAATAGGATTTCAAATACTGCCCTGTCCAATAGGTCTTAGCTTGACTCTTGGAAGGAGGCAATAATTGTGCCCATTCATAAGAAAGGTGAGAAAAACCTTCCAGGGAATTATAGACCGATCAGTCTTCTAGATAATTTGCAAAAAATATTTTGCTATCAGTTGCTAAGTAGACTGAAGCATTGGATAGTGAAAAAGCAGGCATTAAGCCATCTTCAGGCAGGGTTCAGAGATAAGGTCAGTACTACCGACCAGGTCTTCCGCTTTATCACTATAAAGTGGAAGACCCTAGACGTGGACTCTGGCTGCCTTTTTGTGGCATCTGTTGACTTGAAATCCGCTTTTGACCTTGTCCCGCGCCCTAAACTGTGGGAAGTTATGAGCAAAGCTTGAGTCCCTGGCTCCATGCTTAATATAATCAAAGATCTTTATTCAGGCAATTGTACCAGAGTAAGATGGGGGTTGGCAGGCGAATTGACTTCAGCATTCCCCACAGTCCGTGGTGTGAGACAGGGTTGTGTACTTGCGCCCACCCTGTTTCTTTTATTTACCAATGCATGCATTCCCTACCTCTTGGACACCCCTATTTTGGGAGGGAAGAAGTTTCCATGTCTTTTATTTGCTGATGACACTTTGTTACTTTCTCGAACAGCCATGGGACTTTCAAGTTTGCTTGCAAGATTTGTGGAGTTTTGTAAAGATCACGGCCTGGAAAACAACTCACTAAAAACGAAATATATGGTGTTTGGAGACAAAAAGCATAAAATGAAAAGACCTGTTTATCTAGAAGACGCCTTACTGGAAAGGGCGGGCACCTTTGACTACTTAGGTGTAAAATGAGAAGATTCTCATTACTGGCATGCCCACCTCCAGAAATCATTAACATGCCCGAAGCAAAGGGCGGGTGGTAATGTGAGATTTGCAACCCGTTCCTCCAGTTTTGCCTTGACTCTTGCTCTCGAAATATATAAATCACAAGCCAGGGCGGTCTTTGTATGGTGCCCAGTTATGGGGCCACTGCAATTTGGAGGATCTGGCTAGGGTGGAAAACCAGTTTCTTAAGATGCTGTTAAGAGTCCCTTCAAGCACTCCCTCTTTGCCTATCCGAATGGATTCAAATCTTCTCCCAATTAACCAGATTGCTGCTTTAAGGCCACTACTGTTCTGGATCTGGTTATGGTCATCAGATGCTCTTATTCCATTTAGATGTGGGCTGCCCAAACCGATGGGCACAAATTCCAATGCTAAAATCAAGTGGTGTGCTTATGTTGAATGGTCCTTATTTCATCTTGGCCTGGGGTCCTACTGGAAGGATCACTCTTCTATTCCCAAAAATGCCATCCAGACCTTGAAAGGACGCTTTCTGGCTCAAAGTTCAAACTGCACAACTGACTGAAGTTGTGCCATCTTCTATGACTGAGGGGTTTCTGCAATTTAAATGTCACTATGCGTTTGAGCCCTTTATGGATGCAGTACTCTCTCCATTTGTGCGTGCTCTTTTCATCAGATTTAGAATAGGGTCTCTTCCTTTGTGCTCTTTATCTTACAATTGGCCATATTCTACTAATAAGTCTAAGTTATGTCCAATGGGCTGTAAGTATGAAGAGACTGATCTTCATGCCCTTTTTCAATGTCGTGCATATGATAAACAGAGGGCCCTTTGGATTATCCCCTTATGCAGACAAATGGGTTTCAGGAATTGTCTATCTGCTGAGAGAGTATTTAAATCAGACCCATCTGTACAAATAGTTTGTTCTGTGGCAAAATTCCTTGAATCAATTTGGCGTTTTAGACTAGCGATTTTAAAGAATATGACTTGGTAGCAGGTTTTAGAAGCAGGCATATAGTGCACAGACATTGTATTTAAGTGTAAGTCTGTTTGTTCGATGTTTTAGTAGGGACTGGACGTTTTTTAAGTATTATATTTATGGGGAAAAATGTTTACGCTATTGTTTTATCTTGTTTTAACATCTTCCTTTTAAGAGTTTGTAAATTATCTTATCTGCATTTTCTTTTCACAACTTCTCTCTTGGATTGTATGTATTGTACTTTTATGGTATGTTTTTACCGAAATAAAGTAAATGATAATGATGATGATGATGATGATGACAGAGAATGATAATTTCATACCATAAAGGGTTATTAGTAGATTAGTCAAATTACACAATTCAATTCAATTGAATAATCACTTGTCAGTTATTCTTCAAAATTGTTAATAGAATAAATCATATGAATAGTGCCAAGATGCAAATAAGAAACTGTTTCAGTTCTTTTAAGGAACGTTACTAATGCTAAACTAAGAGTCCCTAAAAGGACATGGGGAAATTCTTAGCAGAAGGTGTCAGTCTGTAAAATTCTAAATCTAGTGAAGGTTCAAAGCAAGGAAAAGCAAATCTGTTCAAGAGTTTAACTCAAGAATAGAAATATAGGCTAGAGATGTCTGCATCTCTCATTCAGGAAAGGGTCTCCTCAAACTACTCAAACAACACGTAATTAATAAATTCAGTTTCACCCAAAGATCCTTCCCATCAACTCCCCAAATTGCATGACCGAAAAATGCAGAGTCTTCTTGGAGCAAGTAAACTCCCCTCTTTCTTATCATTGAACAAAGGAGCATAAAGTTGCACAACCTTGGATGTATTATCGGTCAAAACATAGAAGGATTCCTCTCATCCCCATTCACGGTATAAACGACATCTAGAGTCCAATTAAACTGTATCTACTTTTGCTTTCTCTAAAGGCAAACAATAAACTACTGGTGCCTTGAACAAAAAGAGAAAGGTGAAAACATATTGCAAGGAATAATTCACATAACAAGAAAAGCATTAGGAAAGCATTTGAGGCCTACTTTCAAGCAAGCTAACTTAAGGAATTACATTTTGTTATACATGAATGCACTGTGAAATGAATAACTATACTTGATTATACATATTCAGCTGCACCTTAACACATGAAGTATCATAAAGCTATTCTAAATTATAATGCATAAAAACCCAATTCTCCAATTTCTACAGATTTCAAATGTTTAACATGCTGTTTTCAGGGCTCTGTAGAATAGTGTGAGTTAGACCTGACTGCCTTAGGGTGGTCACCCCTAACTTTTTGCCTGCCTTCCTCTGCATTTTGGACACTGTTTTTGCTGATTTTAGGACTCTGCACACTTTACCACTGCTAACCAGTGCTAAAGGGCATATGCTCTCTCCCTTAAACATGATGACATTGGATCATACCCAATTGGATTATTTAATTTACTTATAAGTCCCTAGTAAAGTGCACTATAGGTGCCCAGGGCCTGTAGATTAAATGCTACTAGTGGGCCTGCAGCACTGATTGTGCCACCCATTTAAGAAGCCCCTTAACCATGTCTCAGGCCTGCCATTGCAAGGCCTGTGTGTGCAGTTTCACTGCCAATTTGACTTGGCATTTAAAAGTACTTTCCAAGCCTAAAACTCCCCTTTTTCTACACATGTCACCCCTAAGGGGGCCCTAGGTAACCCAAAGGGCAGGGTGCTGTGTAGACAAAAAGCAGGACATGTACCTGTGTAGTTTACATGTCCTGAAAGTGTACAACACCTAAATTCGTTTTACACTGCTGTGAGGCCTGCTCCTTTCATAGGCTAACATTAGGGCTACCCTCGTATACTGTTTGAGTGGTAGCTCCTGATCTGAAAGGAGCAACAAGGTCATATTTAGTATGGCCAGAATGGTAATACAAAATCCTGCTGACTGGTGAAGTTGGATCTAATATTACTATTTTAGAAATGCCACTTTTAGAAAGTGAGCATTTCTCTGCACTTAAACCCTTCTGTGCCTTACAATCCACGTCTGGATAGGTTTAGTTGACAGCTCCCTTGTGCATTCACTCAGACAAACCCCAAACACAGGATGCTCAGTCTCAATTGTATACATCTGCAGATTGAATGGGTCTTCCTGGGCTGGGAGGGTGGAGGGCCTGACACTTACATGTCAAAGAACAGTAGCCTGCCCTCACACAAAGGACTACAACACCCCCTACTGGGACCCTGGCAGACAGGATGGAAATCCTTATAGGTCAAATAAATCTCGGCCCCTTCAGGTACAGGCCCATATGTGAAGGGGCCGTAATGCGTCGACCTTTTTATAGAAAGAGAGGTTGCGAGGAAGATTTATTTGACCTATAAAGATTTTGGAACACATCTCTTTCTAAATAAGGATGTAAATAAAAGAAGATCAGAGATGTGATAGATAATGCAACCATCTCTTAGATGTGGATTCATGGTATAACTAATGCAGATAACCACATGATTTTCAAATAAGGAGAGTAACGAAGGGCCCTTTGTATATGTCTTTTTTTGTAGAGTTTCACATGATGTATATCTATTTAGATGGTGATTTTATATATGTTTCCTATTGTCCTTTTTGCTGGAGAAAAAGAATGAACGAATAGCTGTGTAATTAGATTACATTTCTAGTGATTGATTTATATTTTCATTGAATATGAATAAGAATTAGATCTTTCCCTACTATTTGACCACTTGCTAGCTTCACAGGCTTCACAGGTGTCCTGAGGCAGTGTCTTGCAGTGGCTTGTGGCAACTAGCGGTAGCTCACGGTGAAGGGCGGTGGCGGGCAGAGGACAGAAGCGGAGGTGAGCGGCAAAGGCAGAAGGCAGGACACTTGCACTAATCAGCAATGAAGCAGCAACCAACTGCTAATTTCTTTCTTGTGGCAATTGGTGGGAACAGGAGGTAATCATCACTACAGGTGAGTAGGTGAATAGTGATGATAGTAGCAATGATAGTAGTGATGATAGATGAGGACAGCAGCCCTCAAGGAAAGGGTGCTGAAACAGTACTGATGGGGCCGGTCGGTAATTTGTTGCCTTGTCAAGGCCCTTTCATGGCCCCCTGTAGCTGCCTGTGATCCTCACCACAACCACTGCTACTACCGCTGTTACAGCTGTTGCTGTTACTCACTGCTCACCACTCCGATCGTTGCACGCACTGAAACTTGCACAGAAACTGAACTGTTGATATTATATTCTGGGAACGACCAACTAGTATTTATGACATTTTACTGGCCAAAACAGATTGGCCACTAGAATTTGTCCGTAATCTCCCATGAGAGGAAGAGAATTATGCCTTCTTTCTCACCCCTGGTTCCTGTGGAGTTTAGAGAGGCTTACGCATTTGATAGGGCATTAGCATAAGCCCCCGTGCTGTATCGCAACCATGTGAGGTGAGATAGAGTCTCCCTACCACTTAATACCAATTAGGTCTCATCGACAGCCTCAACCTCAATATCCTATTAAGCATGAGGCTAAAGCATCTGTGAGAGAGATTCTCAGACATCTAGAATACCAGGGTGTAATTGAGCCCTGCTTCTCATCAATGAACAATCCCCTATTTCCTAAGACTAAGCCAGACCATTCATATAAAATAGTCTTAGATTACAGACATTTAAACAGTCATACATGTACATTTGCTATGTAAAATGCACATAGCATAGCACTCTAACAATATAGTGTGCAAAAAAAACAAAATGACGTTGGATATTTCCAGCGACTTCTTCTGCCAATATATAGCACCTGAAAATAGGGATCTAACAGGGTTTAGCGCTTTAGTCTCACAAAAAACATTTTATAGGCTTCCACAAAGGTATAAGAACAGTCCTGGGCTGTTCTTAGCATGTGTAACATCCATTTGACATGACATTGACCCCAAGGCATTGTTCTATGTAGGTAACATTTACCTTATGGATGATGATCTCGTTCAACATATAAGACGGGTGGCCCGCATTGTTGTGGGATTTGCGGAGTTAGGCAACAAAATCTAATTTCAGAAAACAAAAATTGCCTTTCTCAGTGCCATATTTTTGAGATACGAGTTATCAGGAGAAGGAAAGAGCCTAGGTCCCCACTTTCTAGAAAAATGTGCACAATTGCAACCACCAAATACCATAAAAATGTTCCAGTCAATATTGGGCTTTTTAAACTTTGGCAGAACTTATATCCCAGATATGCTGAACGCATTAAACCATTATATGATTTAATCCGCCCGACTTTTCAAGCAAATATTGGACAGTCGAACACACACGTATTCTCTGAGCATTGCAACAAGACATCCTTGCAGCAAAACACTTACACACAAGGGACAACAGAACTCATTTGGTCATCAGAGTAATTGCTGGTGCCATCGGCTTCACCTATGTAACTTTTAATGAGGGTGATACCGTCCCTATAGCATGCAAATCACATTTATACTTCACAGCTGAAGAATGCTTTGCTCCCACAGAAAAGATTATGACTGCTATTCCAATGGCTGTCATTTAAGAGATACCTCTGCCTCAGGGGAAATGCATCATTGTCGTGTCTCCTATCTCAGCCCATGAGGTTGTCAGAAAAATCAGCGTTCCAAACACGAAAAAATGACATGCACTCTGGATCCAATGGGCAATGTCTTTGACAACCACTGATGTAAATTACATTTTTGACCAAAAATTACAAACTTGAGAATTTCTCTAATGTGAACTGGAATATCCAATGCCAGCAAACACTTTGCCTACTGACCAATATCACACAATGCAGCCCAACCAGAAATAGGCACTAAACACCAATATGCTGCCACTTGCGTGGCTTTGAGTGGCTACATGAAAGATGGTGGATTCCATCCACAAAATACTTACATGTAGACCTTAGGGGGCTGCACTGCACAACTAGGAAAGCTTAAGGCTCTGGCGATGGCACTGCAACACACAAATCCAGAAAACTAACATTAATAGTCTGTGATTCATATTGCTGTGTCCAGTCCTTCAATGAATATCTGCATTACGGGCTCCAGAATGGGTTCAGAGATTCAAAAGCCAGCACTATCAAACACAGGTTACTGTGGGGGAAAGTAACAGATCTGAAAGAAAAGCTATCCAATGCCCATGTAGTTCATACATTGGAACATCAACGTATAGGAATAGATGTTGCAGGTAATACCTTGGCTGATGAAGCGGCCAAGTGAGCAGTAGCTACAGCTTCTCTTGCTGCAGTTAGTCATTCATGAATGAGGTTGGATGATGAAACTTTGTCTGATCTAAAAGACTCTGCTGAAGGCAAACTGTTACCAAAGGCATATCCTGCCAAATATTCCTACAGCTTAACTAACCTGAATACTGCCTTAGTTACAATACCACTGGTGGGTGATCGTGTGATTCCCAACCAAGTTCAAAGATCTTAGTTGATAAAAGCGGCACATGAGGGAGTTGCTTCTGTCCATGCAGGTGTGGCGGCTACTATTTCTTTACTACAAAAAAACTATTGGTGGCCAGGTCTATAAAAACAGACAAAACAGTATGTCCTTTGCTGTGACACCTGTCAGTAAAAAACAAGGGTCCACCATCAAATGCCCACCACAGACAGCCCTCATATTTCAAACAAATCACTGAAATGTGTGTACCAGAATCCTTGCGGTCCTCTAACACCTGATGGTGCATAGAAATACATTTTAGTCGCTGCTCCAGATTTCTATGAGTATGGCCACAACGATTAGCTGATGCTCAAACTGTTATTAAAGATTTACAAGTCTTTATCAGGACATATACAGTTGCAGCTGCTTTTGCCACAAGATCATTCTGGGACACCAGGGCTTTGTTAGGGGTCCAAGTGCATTTCTTGTCCACCTTCCATTCTGAGGGTAATAGTGTGGTGGAATGGAAGAACCGAGACTTAAAGGAGTCCTTAACAGCAAGATTATTAGGTATGGGTCGTAGTTGACTTAATCATGTGTATGGAGTCCAGAGAGCACTTAATAATCTGCCTAGAAGGCCCCTGGAAGGGGAGGTGCTGTTTGGAACACAAATGTATGATCCAGATATTGATGACTCTGGCCCGGAGGTGGCAAACACACCTTTTGACTTAAATGTGTCACTGTCTTGCAGGAATTACAACAGTTCTGTGATGAAAACATGTCTGCCTTTGCAGCCTCCTTGGAAATAAAGGATGCACCAATAACATATACTGTCTGGATTCTGAAAGTTGGGGATCTAGTGTAAGAAAATATTGCTGTGAAGAAGGAGTTTAATCCTTCATATCGTGCACCGGTTCCAGTCCTGGGAATACAATGTACCAGAACTGTTATTCTACCACTGATGCATGGTTCAAAGGAAAACCACTTTGTCTCCATTGATCATGTCAAGTTACACCGTGTGGCCGATCCTACAGAGCAGACCTAGAGGAATACTGGGTAGTTCCTGAATCCCTCTCACTACGGACCAGGAAGTTCCTCTACAGGTTTGGAGCAGACATGCTGACACTTCCTCAAGCTTGAGGAGGGTGGAAAATGATCTTTCATTAGTACCACTATCTTCATCTGTGACAAGAAACATCCAAAATAACAAGCAATTCTACTCAAATTCACCTCCAACTGAAGGAATCATTTACTATGAACCACCAAGGGAGACTTCTGCCAGTTCTCCGCTTCCTCACATGGCTCCAGTCTTTGCACAAACTGCTTATGGATATTCTGCCGACATCAATGACACTTTCTCCGGCTCATCTACTTCTTCTGCAACACCATTGTCAAAAGCACATAAGCAGATAAATTGGCTCAAAATTAACTATTTTATTCGCCAATGGAACTATCTATTGCTCTTACTAACTGTACTTGCCTTTCTCTCCTTTGGATTAGGTTTGTAATCGTCTTTTTCTTACTCATACATGGTCATTATCTTCCTGAACGTACTGTAGTCAAACTGGTGGATGAAGTCCTAAAACTACATCTTTCCTCACATAAGGTCCGTCGAGTCTTGTCCCTAGTGAACATTTCAGCTATACCAAGTACTGATAGGATTGTTTGGGCTAAAGGATCTTTTAATATATTTGGCCAGATGGAGGTTCTTGAAATTCCATAAGTTTTCACACTTTCATTGAATGATGTGATGACACCTGGGGTTGTTTCTGATGACTGGGATGTGAAAACAGTTGATTCTATGCTTTCTGAGCTTGAATATTTTACTGTATTTCAAAGTGAAGATATTTACTAAACAAAAGAAAATTATGGAGATATGTTCCATTATATTTATTATAGACAACTTTCCATTCCTAGAGAAAGAACTCTAAAGACTTTTTTTATTGATACTCAATGGGAACATTGTCTTACCCCACCAGTAGGGAGTTCTAAGACATACGAGGAAAAGTTTGCATACTTTTCTGGGCATAATGATCAGGGATGTTCTCACTGAGGGCTCATTACCTAACATGCGTGTTGAGGGTGCGTTTGCTATGGAAAGCCTCCTATGAAATGCCCTTTGTGGATCAAGTGGCTCTTGGTACTTTAACATCTGGCACTACACATAATGCTGCCACCTTGGCTGAGAATGATACTTTGGAACACGAGTGCTCTTTTGTTTTCCTTGGCATCGATTTGGCCACATTAACACCTGCCAAAGTGAGATCTTTCCTTGATTCAATTGTCATGGATAAAATTGGTGAGTTTCACAATAACAATGACTTTTGATATAATGTTGACATTTGGCTTTTAACAAATAGATTGCTAAATTCTAAGTTGACCATTTTTATTTGGCCCGCTTCAATATGTTTTGCTAGTCAACTTGAACATTTGTGTACATATTTCAGTTTACTTTTAATGTAGTAAAATTGGGCTGACCTCTACACTTTCAACTGACAAGGGGAGGGTGTTTTGAGGTTATATTAGCCATAGGTCTGCAGCTTGTGCCCTTTAGCCTAGGAAATAATTAATTTTATTATTTTAGCAGGAGCTTCATTTTGGGGTGATATTTTTATTCTTTTATCTGTTGTTCGCTCTCCTTAGAAATTGCTTTCATTTTTTAGCATGACATTTTCACTCTGCTTTGCTCAAGGCTGTATACGAAAATGTTGCTGGTACAAAGTAGAACATCATATTCCCTGTCATTTCATGGAAACATATGTGTTTTTACATTCAGACAGTTTTCTTAGAACAACAGATGTTTTATGATAAAACACCTCTCTGCCCTCTGTACTTTAGAGGGAAATTCGTGCCAGACATTGCCACTACATGCTGTTTGCTTCATTGCAGCTGTCTGCTGAGACTAGACATATGTTCTGCCTACATTGGAGAAGACTTTCAGTAGACCAACAGCCCTCTTCGTTACTACAATAATCAGTTATCGGGGATGGTGTCTTCCCATGGGTCCTGAAGGTCAGATAAGGGCTAACATTGCTGTGCTTTAGTATAGAACTTTAGTGGTGTAGGTAGGAATCCCAAAACCTAGGATTGTGACACTATGGTGGGATCTTCCTTATGTTTCACTTTTTTTTTTATCACCGCTCTGCTGTTGTCATGTTTCATTATCCTTATCATTGCAGTACATGCATTTTTATCCACAACACAGCTGATTTAATAAAATTAATTGAACCAATTCCTGCTTCTATTTGTGTTTGCATGTGTGAGACAAAAGTAACTGAGAGAAAAGGGCAAGATCTGTTCCACCACGATTTACTTGAGAAATCAGAATGTTGTGTGCAATGCTGCAACACATCTCCTCTACGCTTGGGTACTTGTGAGCTACTGCTAGCGGGCCAGAAAGGTTAAGCCAACAGCTGTCACGTGGTGTAGAATTGGATTCAGTTCCCCACAATCCGGTGATGCTTCCACCAGAATCCAGCAGTCTAATTGTTATAAGGAGAGACAGCACTCAGGCCATTTTTTGGGCCATGTAGGGTCAGTCCGCTCAATTTTGGGCTCTTTTCACTAATGGTGGCCAGGCCAAACCACTAAGGTTGAACCTGCTCTTCAGACCTTTTGACCTCAAAAAGAATTATTTTGTAGGAAGATAGGTTTTCCAGTTCCCTGTGCCAGTCCTCTGCTCTGCCTGAGATCCTGAGACTCTTTCCTCTTTGGAGGGTAACTTCCATAGCCTCCCTACAACTGGGAAGTAGAACTCCTTCACCTGCCACACTCCCCCGTCCCCATGGTCTTAAGGATATCCTACAGGGCACTTGGATGCCAACAGCAGAGTCTAGGGCCAGTCTACAGATGTTCCAGCCCTCGGAACCACTCAGGACCCCAGAAGGTTAATTCCACCAACTGTTCCTCAGGAGCTATGAATGGGCCAATGCCACTGACCTTGGAGAGACCTATCCTGTTCTGGACGGGACAGATGGAATCAAAGTCTAAAAGTCCATCCTTGCAAGTGATTGTGTAACTTCTTCTTCCAACTGGCATTCTTTTACTGTTGTCACTCCCAAGTACAATTTCTTGTCATCTGTTTCTCGTTTGAGGGGTTTTTAAGTTGTGGTGGACAGTTCTAAAAGCCAACCAAGGCACCCCTGGTGAATCTTAGAGTGTCACATCATCTCTCCAGCCTTATCTCAAACCTCTTGCATGGCATTATGTAGCAAATTGTTATGGAAACTTAAAGTTGTCTGTGGAAAGAATTCCTGTAAGAGCATCAGCTCCATCCCACCTGACAAAGTTACCTGATCCATTCATGCCATTATTTCAAAGGTGAGCCCCTCTTCTGCTGGCTCCAAAGGTACGGCCCGCTTTCTTTGTTGCTGTGGACCTGAGCTGTCCCAGCCCAGGTGCAGTGTGACAACCTAATTAAAAGATACAGATTTCCAATCCCCCCCTTCCCTTCCCAGGAACTGGGTCAAGCACTGTAAATTGCTCCTTTGTGTGGGTAGGCCTTTGATCCTTCTACTGGGGAGCAGAGTATTAAATCCACATCTTCTCTGATATAGTAAGTGAATAGGCATTTTATTTCAGAAGAATATAGGTGTATCCTCCAGCTCTTCTTTACCAGCAGCAACGGCTATCCCGAGAATCCACTCTCCCCTTCCATTCCATCTGACCAGTCCACATTCCATTATTTATCTCTATATACAACATATCTCATTTCCTTAAAACACTCAAAAAATAAAACAAATTAAAAATATGATATAAATATCATCCACATGTATAACTGAAGATACATATATTTGGCCATCAATCCTGGCAATGCTACATTGTTACAATACTTTTCTCTCTTACATAAATTATATTGCGTCATTGAATTGCATGCAATAAATTGACTTTATGCTTTAACACCACCAATTGTTTCTGTAGGGTGACATTTTGTTAATTTCCTTGCATTCCAAACATCACCACCTTCCAACACCATACTATTTACCTTGACTAAGTAATCTGCATGGGATTGACCACACAATTTCACCTTTCTTGCCCATCCTACCTTTCTTGTATCACCCTCTTTTATTAAACACAATTTGCTATTTGATTTCCGCTTGTGTCTCAATTGTTAACTTCTCTGATATCTCACCACCTTGTCTCTCACTTGATTTAAATCGTCACCAACTTTCTGTTACAAAACATCCATCAAGGATAAACTTTGGAATGGGGGTTGTAGGAGGCTGGCCTGGTTTGTAGTGGTACCAAGGGGTACTTACACTCTGCACCAGGTCCAGTTATCCCTTATTAGTGTAGAAGAGGTGTCTAGCAGCTTAGGCTGATAGAAAGGGTAGCTTAGCAGAGCAGCTTAGGCTGAACTAGGAGACATGCAAAGCTCCCACTATACCACTGGTGTCATATGCACAATATCATAAGAATACACAATACACAGATATACAAAAAATAAAGGTACTTTATTTTTATGCCAATATGCCAAAAGTATCTCAGTGAGTACCCTCAGTATGAGGATAGCAAATATACACAAGATATATGTACACAATACCAAAATTATGCAGTAATAGCAATAGAAAGCAATGCAAGCAATGTACAGTCACAATAGATTGCAATGAGAGCACATAGGTATAGGGGCAACACAAACCATATACTCTAGAAGTGGAATGCGAACCACGAATGGACCCCAAACCTATGTGAGCTTGTAGAGGGTTGCTGGGACTGTAAGAAAACAGTGAGGGTTAGAAAAATAGCCCACCCCAAACCCTGAAATGTAGGTGTAAAGTGCACCTAAGTTCCCCAGAGAGCACAGAAGTCGTGATAGAGGAATTCTGCAAGGAAGACCAACACCAGCAATGCAACAACAATGGATTTCCAGACGAGAGTACCTGTGGAACAAGGGGACCAAGTCCAAGAGTCACACTCAAGTCGGGAGTGGGCAGATGCCCAGGAAATGCCAGCGGTGGGTGCAAAGAAGCTGTCACTGGATGGTAGAAGCTGTGGATTCTGCAAGAACGAAGAGGACTAGGAACGTCCCAATTGGAGGATGGATGTCCCACGTCGTGAAGAATCTTGCAGAGGTGTTTCCGTGCAGAAAGACCACAAACAAGCCTTGCTAGCTGCAAGGGTCGCGGTTAGAGTTTTTGGATGCTGCTGTGGCCCAGGAGGGACCAGGATGTCCCCAAATGCGTGAGGAGACAGAGGGGGTGTCCAGCAAGACAAAGAGCCCACTCAGAAGCAAGCAGCACCTGCAGAAGTACCGGAACAGGCACTACGAAGAAGAGTGAACCGGAGCTCACCCAAAGTCACAAAAGAAGGTCCCACGACGCTGGAGGGCAACTCAGGAGGTCGTGCACTGCAGGTTAGAGTGTCGGGGACCCAGGCTTGGCTGTGCACAAAGGAAATCCGGGAAGAGTGCACAGGAGCCGGAGCAGCTGCAAATCACGCGGTACCCAGCAATGCAGTCTAGCGTGGGGAGGCATGGACTTACGTCCACCAAACTTGGACTGAAGAGTCACTGGATTATGGGAGTCACTTGGACAGAGTTGCTGAGATCCAGGGACCATGCTCGTCGTGCTGAGAGGGGACCCAGAGGACCGGTGATGTAGTCTTTTGGTGCCTGCGGTTGCAGGGGGAAGATTCCGTCGACCCACGGGAGATTTCTTCGGAGCTTCTAGTGCAGAGAGAAGGCAGACTACCCCCACAGCATGCACCACCAGGAAAACAGTCGAGAAGGCCGCAGGATCAGCGATACAAGGTTGCAGTAGTCGTCTTTGCTACTTTGTTGCGGTTTTGCAGGCGTCCAGAGCAGTCAGCGGTCGATTCCTTGGCAGAAGGTGAAGAGAGAGATGCAGAGGAACTCTGATGAGCTATTGCATTCGTTATCTAAAGAATTCCCCAAAGCAGAGACCCTAAATAGCCAGAAAAGGAGGTTTCGCTACCTAGGAAGGAGGATAGGCTAGCAACACAGGTAAGAGCCTATCAGAAGGAGTCTCTGACGTCACCTGCTGGCCCTGGCCACTCAGAACAGTCCAGTGTGCCAGCAGCACCTCTGTTTCCAAGATGGCAGAGGTCTGGAGCACACTGGAGGAGCTCTGGGCACCTCCCAGGGGAGGTGCAGGTCAGGGGAGTTGTCACTCCCCTTTCCTTTGTCCAGTTTCACGCCAGAGCAGGGCTGGGGGATCCCTGAACCGGTGTAGACTGGCTTATGCAGAGATGGGCACCATCTGTGCCCATCAAAGCATTTCCAGAGGCTGGGGGAGGCTACTCCTCCCCAGCCCTGACACCTTTTTCCAAAGGGAGAGGGTGTAACACCCTCTCTCTGAGGAAGTCCTTTGTTCTGCCTTCCTGGGCCAAGCCTGGCTGGACCCCAGGAGGGCAGAAACCTGTCTGAGGGGTTGGCAGCAGCAGCAGCTGCAGTGAAACCCCGGGAAAGGTAGTTTGGCAGTACTCGGGTCTGTGCTAGAGACTCGGGGATCATGGAATTGTCTCCCCAATGCCATTAATTCCATGATCTTAGACATGTTACATGGCCATGTTCGGAGTTACCATTGTGACGCTATACATATGTAGTGACATATGTATAGTGCACACGTGTAATGGTGTCCCTGCACTCACAAAGCCCGGGGAATTTGCCCTTAACAATGTGGGGGCACCTTGGCTAGTGCCAGGGTGCCCACACACTAAGTAACTTAGCACCCAACCTTTACCAGGTAAAGGTTAGACATATAGGTGACTTATAAGTTACTTAAGTGCAGTGGTAAATGGCTGTGAAATAACGTGGACAAATTTTTCACTCAGGTGGCAGTGGCAGGCCTGTGTAAGAATTGTCAGAGCTCCCTATGGGTGGCAAAAGAAATGCTGCAGCCCATAGGGATCTCCTGGAACCCCAATACCCTGGGTACCTCAGTACCATATACTAGGGAATTATAAGGGTGTTCCAGTATGCCAATGTGAATTGGTGAAATTGGTCACTAGCCTGTTAGTGACAATTTGGAAAGTAAAGAGAGAGCATAACCACTGAGGTTCTGGTTAGCAGAGCCTCAGTGAGACAGTTAGTCATCACACAGGGAACACATACTGGGGCCCTGGCTGGCAGGGTCCCAGTGACACATACAACTAAAACAACATATATACAGTGAAATATGGGGGTAACATGCCAGGCAAGATGGTACTTTCCTACACACCCCCCCCCCAAACGAAGGACAATAAGACTAGCCATGACCTGATGAGTCTTCATTGTCTAAGTGGAAATATCTGGAGAGTCCATCTGCATTGGAGTGGGTACTCCCAGGTCTATGTTCCACTGTATAGTCCATTCCCTGTAGGGATATGGACCACCTCAACAATTTAGGATTTTCACCTTTCATTTGTTTTAGCCAAAGTAGAGGTTTGTGGTCTGTCTGAACAATGAAGTGACTGCCAAACAATTATGGCCTCAACTTCTTCAGTGCCCAGACCACAGCAAAGGCCTCCCTCTCTATGGCAGACCAACACTTTTCTCTAGGGGTCAACCACCTGCTGATAAAGGCAACAGGTTGATCCTGGCCCTCAGAATTAAGTTGTGATAAGACTGCCGCTACCCCTAATTCAGATGCATCAGTTTGGACAATTAATTTTTGGGAGTAACAGGGGCTTTTTAGGACAGGTGCAGAGCACATGGCCTGTTTTAGCTCCTCAAAAGCTTTCTGACAGCTAGCAGTCCACAATACCTTTTTAGGCATCTTCTTTGAAGTGAGGTCATTAAGATGGGCTGCTATGGAGCCATAGTTCTTTATGAACCTCCTGTAGTACCCAGTGAGGCCTAAGAAGGCTCTCACCTGAGTTTGAGTTGTAGGGGGAACCCAATCTATGATAGTTTGGATTTTCCCCTGAAGTGGTGCAATCTGTTCTCCACCTACAAGGTGTCCCAGATAAACCACTTTCCCCTGCCCTATCTGGCACTTTGAAGCCTTGATAGTGAGGCCTGCCTTTTGCAGGGCCTCCAAAACTTTCCACAGGTGGACCAGGTGATCATCCCAGGTGGAGCTAAAGACAGCTATATCATCAAGATATGCTGCACTAAAAGCCTCCAAACCTTGTAGGACTGTATTCACCAACCTCTGAAAAGTGGCAGGTGCATTTTTCAAACCAAAGGGCATTACTGTGAATTGGTAGTGCCCTCCAATAGTCGAAAATGCAGTTTTTGCTTTAGCATCCTCTGATAACTTGATCCGTCAATACCCTGCAGTCAAATCAAAGGTGCTTAGATACTTGGCAGATGCCAGTGTATCTATTAGCTCATCTGCCCTGGGTATAGGGTGAGCATCAGTTTTAGTTACCTGGTTGAGACCTCTGTAGTCTACACAAAATCTCATTTCCCTTTTCCCATCTTTGGAATGAGGCTTTGGTACAAGTACCACAGGAGAGGCCCATGGACTTTCAGAGTGCTCAACCACTCCCAGTTCAAGCATTTTCTGAACTTCTTGTTTTATGCAGTCCCTGACATGGTCAGGCTGCCTATAGATCTTACTTTTGACAGGCAAGCTGTCTCCAGTATCTATAGTGTGCTAACACCAAGAAGTGGTGCCTGGCACAGTAGAAAAGAGTTCGGAAAACTGACCCAGGAGATTTATGCAGTGGTCTTTCTGCTCAGCAGTAAGACAATCTGCCAATACTAAACCTCCCACTAGAGCATCTTGTTCTGTGGAAGAGAAGAGATCAGGGAGAGGGTCACTCTCTTCTTCCTGTCCTTCATCTGTTGCCATGAGCAGGGTGAGATCAGCCCTGTCATAGTAGGGTTTCAGGCGATTGACATGGAGCACCCTAAGGGGACTCCTGGCAGTGCCCAAGTCAACCAAGTAGGTGACTTCTCCCTTTTTCTCAACAATAATGTGGGGACCACTCCATTTGTCTCGGAGTGCTCTTGGGGCCACAGGCTCCAACACCCACACTTTCTGCCCTGGTTGGTACTAAATCAGAACAGCCTTCTGGTAATGTCATTGCTTTTGGAGCTCTTGGCTGGCCTGAAGGTTTTTACTGGCCTTCTTCATATACTCAGCCATTCTGGATCTTAGGCCAAGTACATAGTCTACTATGTCTTGCTTAGGAGCTTTTAGAGGTTGTTCCCAACCCTCCTTTACAAGTGTTAGAGGACCTCTTACAGGGTGTCCAAATAGGAGTTCAAAAGGGCTGAAGCCCACTCCTTTTTGGGGTACCTCCCTGTAAGCAAAAAGGAGGCAAGGTAATAGGACATCCCATCTCCTTCGGAGTTTTTCAGGGAGTCCCATTATCATTCATTTGAGAGTTTTATTAAACCTCTCAACCAGTCCATTTGTTTGTGGATGATAGGGTGTGGTGAATTTGTATGTTACACCACATTTCTTCCACATGGCCTTTAAGTAAGCAGACATAAAGTTGCTACCCCTGTCTGATACCACCTCTTTTGGGAAGCCCACCCTGGAAAAGATTCCCAGGAGGGCCTTTGCCACTGCAGGAGCTGTAGTGGTCCTTAGAGGAATTGCTTCAGGATATCTGGTGGCATGGGCCACTACCACCAAAATAAACCTATTGCCTGAAGCAGTAGGAGGGTCAAGGGGGCCAACTATGTCAACCCCTACCCTTTCAAAGGGAACCTAACCACAGGTAGTGGAATAAGGGGTGCCTTTGGGGTGCCACCTGTTTTGCCACTGGCTTGACAGGTGACACAGAACTTACAAAATTCCTTTGTGTCCTCTGACATTCTAGGCCAATGAAACAAGGGAACAAGCCTGTCCCATGTTTTCATCTGCCCCAAATGTCCAGCCAAGGGAATGTCGTGGGCTAGAGTTAGGAGGAACTCACTGTATTGCAGGGGAATAACCAATCTCCTGGCTGCTCCAGGTTTTGGGTCACTTGCCTCTGTATACAGGAGGTTGTCCTCCCAGTAAACTCTGTGAGAGTCACTGACATCCCCATTTTGCTGTTTGACAGTTTGCTGTCTTAGTCCCTCTAGTGTGGGACAGGTCTGCTGTGCCACACTCAGCTCCTCCCTGGCCGGCCCCCCTCCACCCAAAAGCTCAGCAGTGTCTGCTTCCAGCTCCTCTGGTGAAGGTTCTGCACAGGGGGGAAATTCTTCTTCCTCAGAAGTTGAATCTACTGTAGAGGGAGGGATAGTATGTAGTGATTTACCTTTACTAACCCTAGCTTTAGGCAGCACTTGGTCCATTGTTCCAGGATCCAAGTCACCCTGTCCTTTTTGCTTGTTGGCCTGAGCCCTGGTCAAAGCAAAAATATGCCCAGGAATGCCCAGCATTGCTGCATGAGCCTCCAACTCCACTTCTGCCCAAGCTGATGTCTCTAAATCGTTCCCTAATAGACAGCCTACAGGTAAATCTGAGGCAACCACAACTTTCTTTGGACCAGTAACCCCCCCCCCAGTTGAGATTCACAACAGCCATTGGGTGGCTAAGAGTGTTGTTATGAGTATCAGTCGCTTGGTACTGGTGACCAAGTAGGTGTTGTTCAGGGTGGACCAGTTTCTCTATTACCATGGTAACACTGGCACCTGTGTCACTGTAGGCCTGAACCTCAACACCATTTATTAGGGGAAGTTGCTTGTACTTATTCATATTAAGGGGACAAGCAACCAAGGTGGCCAAATCAATGGCACCTTCAGAGACTAACACAGCCTCTGTGGTCTCCCTAACAAGACCAACCCCAACTAAATTACCAAAAGTGAGCCCAGCTACTCCCTTGGATTGGCTATTAGTAGGTTTGCTCCCACCACCACTGCTATTACTAGGGGCACTAGGTGTAGCAGTAGGGGTTGTGGTAGTGGGAGGCTTGTTGCTTTTCTTTGGACAACTGGCATTGGTTGTCCAATGGCCTTTTACTTTACATAAATAGCACCATGGTTTCTTTACTTGATTAGAAGAGGATTTGGACCCACCACCCCCACCAGAGTGTTTTTGTGGGCCTGATGAAGACTCATTTTTAGATTTGTCCCCACCCTTGTCTGAAGACTTACCATCCTTCTTCTTGCCATCCTTGTCACCCCCTGTATGAACTTTTCTGTTCACTCTTGTTCTGACCCATTTGTCTGCCTTCTTTCCCAATTCTTGGGGAGGGGTCAGATCTGAGTCCACTAGATATTGGTGCAACAAATCAGACACACAATTATTAAGAATATGCTTTCTCAGGATTAAGTTATACAGGCTTTCATAGTCAGAAACTTTACTGCCATGTAACCACCCCTCCAAGGCCTTCACTGAATGGTCAACAAAGTCTACAGTCTTGTGAAGACTCCTTTTTGGTTTCTCTGAACTTGATCCTGTACTGTTCAGTGGTTAAGCCATAACCATCTAGGAGTGCATTCTTAAGAACTGTAAAATTATTGGCATCACTTTCCTTCACAGTAAGGAGCCTACCCCTACCCTTTCCACTGAAAGATAGCCATAGGATAGCAGCCCACTGCCTTTGAGGGACCCCCTGTACAACACAGGCCCTCTCAAGTGCAGCAAACCACTTGTTAATGTCATCCCCCTCCTTGTAAGGGGGAACTATCTTGTGCAGATTCCTAGAATCATGCTCTTTTACAGGATTACTATCTGTAATACTGCTGCTGCCACCATGGGGTCCAAACCCCAACCTCTGCATTTCTTTTTCTAAGTCAAATGCTTCCCTGTCTAGATCCAGCTTTTGCTTTTTAAGCTTCAGCCTGGACTCTTCCACTCTCAATCTATTGAGTTCCCTTTCTAACACTCTGTCATCAGGGTGGGTGGGTTGGGCATGCTTAGACACAGAAGAATGGTGTGAAAGAACAGAGGGAGACCTGTCCCTAACAGATGGCACCCTAACAACCTGTCCTAAAGGAGTGACATCCCTACTGTGATGAGAGCTCACATTAGTACCAGCCATGCTAGGTGGCCTGCTAAGGGGCAGGTTGGGAAGGTTCCCATCTAACACTCTTGCTGGGGCTACCCCAGAATCAGAGTGTGAACCATCAGCTAATCTCTCACCAGATGTGCCAGCTAAGGTCTTATCATGTTCAATGAGCATATTAACCAACAATTCTCTAGAGGGATTCTTCCCTACCCCTAAACCTCTATCAATGCAGAGACTCCTTACACCTTTCCAGTTAAGGTGGTCATAAGCTGTGCTGGCCAGATCCAGAGTTTGACCTGTACCAGACATGATAGTAAAAGGTTTAAGGGACAGAAAAAGAAAGAACAAGTTTCAGAACTTTTTAAGGAACAGAAAAAAACCCTTTTTCAACTTTTAAGAAACTTTTTGAAAGTTTTAGAGGTACTTTTCAGCGCTTAGCAATAGAGTAAGAGAAGAAAAGCAAAACTTTTTGGGTTAGGTGTACATACACTGAACTTGTTTTGTATATTTTTCTCTTATGAAAAGTACAAAATGACAAAGTGGTAAGTAGTTGCAAGTACTTATCCCACCGCTGCCACCAATGTAGGAGGCTGGCCTGGTTTGTAGTGGTACCAAGGGGTACTTACACTCTGCACCAGGTCCAGTTATCCCTTATTAGTGTAGAAGAGGTGTCTAGCAGCTTAGGCTGATAGAAAAGGTAGCTTAGCAGAGCAGCTTAGGCTGAACTAGGAGACATGCAAAGCTCCCACTATACCACTGGTGTCATATGCACAATATCATAAGAAAACACAATACACAGATATACTAAAAATAAAGGTACTTTATTTTTATGACAATATGCCAAAAGTATCTCAGTGAGTACCCTCAGTATGAGGATAGCAAATACACACAAGATATATGTACACAATACCAAAATTATGCAGTAATAGCAATAGAAAGCAATGCAAGCAATGTACAGTCACAATAGATTGCAATGAGAGCACATAGGTATAGGGGCAACACAAACCATTTACTCTAGAAGTGGAATGCGAACCACGAATGGACCCCAAACCTATGTGAGCTTGTAGAGTGTCGCTGGGACTGTAAGAAAACAGTGAGGGTTAGAAAAATAGCCCACCCCAAGACCCTGAAAAGTAGGTGTAAAGTGCACCTAAGTTCCCCAGAGAGCACAGAAGTCGTGTTAGGGGAATTCTGCAAGGAAGAACAACACCAGCAATGCAAAAACGATGGATTTCCAGACGAGAGTACCTGTGGAACAAGGGGACCAAGTCCAAGAGTCACACTCAAGTCGGGAGTGGGCAGATGCCCAGGAAATGCCAGCTGTGGGTGCAAAGAAGCAGTCACCGGATGGTAGAAGCTGTGGATTCTGCAAGAACGAAGAGGACTAGGAACTTTCCCTTTGGAGGATGGATGTCCCACGTCGTGAAGAAGCTTGCAGAGGTGTTTCCGTGCAGAAAGACCGCAAACAAGCCTTGCTAGCTGCTAGGGTTTTTGGATGCTGCTGTGGCCCAGGAGGGACCAGGATGTCGCCAATTGCGTGAGGAGACAGAGGGGGCGTCCAGCAAGACAAAGAGCTCACTCAGAAGCAAGCAGCACCCGCAGAAGTGCCGGAACAGGCACTACGAAGAAGAGTGAACGGAGCTCACCCGAAGTCACAAAAGAAGGTCCCACGACGCCAGAGGACAACTCAGGAGGTCGTGCACTGCAGGTTAGAGTGTCGGGGACCCAGGCTTGGCTGTGCACAAAGGAAATCCGGGAAGAGTGCACAGGAGCCGGAGCAGCTGCAAATCACGCGGTACCCAGCAATGCAGTCTAGCGTGGGGAGGCAAGGACTTACCTCCACCAAACTTGGACTGAAGAGTCACTGGACTATGGGAGTCACTTGGACAGAGTTGCTGAGTTCCAGGGACCAGGCTCGTCGTGCTGAGAGGGGACCCAGAGGACCGGTGATGCAGTCTTTTGGTGCCTGCGGTTGCAGGGGGAAGATTCCGTCGACCCACTGGAGATTTCTTCGGAGCTTCTAGTGCAGAGAGGAGGCAGAGTACCCCCACAGCATGCACCACGAGGAAAACAGTCGAGAAGGCCGCAGGATCCGCGATACAAGGTTGCAGTAGTCGTCTTTGCTACTTTGTTGCGGTTTTGCAGGCGTCCAGAGCAGTCAGCGGTCGATTCCTTGGCAGAAGGTGAAGAGAGAGATGCAGAGGAACTCTGATGAGCTCTTGCATTCGTTATCTAAAGAATTCCCCAAAGCAGAGACCCTAAATAGCCAGAAAAGGAGGTTTGGCTACCTAGGAAGGAGGATAGGCTAGCAACACAGGTAAGAGCCTATCAGAAGGAGTCTCTGACGTCACCTGCTGGCCCTGGCCACTCAGAGCAGTCCAGTGTGCCAGCAGCACCTCTGTTTCCAAGATGGCAGAGGTCTGGAGCACACTGGAGGAGCTCTGGGCACCTCCCAGGGGAGGTGCAGGTCAGGGGAGTGGTCACTCCCCTTTCCTTTGTCCAGTTTCGCGCCAGAGCAGGGCTGGGGGATCCCTGAACCGGTGTAGACTGGCTTATGCAGAGATGGGCACCATCTGTGCCCATCAAAGCATTTCCAGAGGCTGGGGGAGGCTATTCCTCCCCAGCCCTGACACCTTTTTCCAAAGGGAGAGAGTGTAACACCCTCTTTCTGAGGAAGTCCTTTGTTCTGCCTTCCTGGGCCAAGCCTGGCTGGACCCCAGGAGGGCAGAAACCTGTCTGAGGGGTTGGCAGCAGCTGCAGTGAAACCCCGGGAAAGGTAGTTTGGCAGTACCCGGGTCTGTGCTAGAGACTCGGGGGATCATGGAATTGTCTCCCCACTGCCAGAATGGCATTGGGGGACAATTCCATGATCTTAGACATGTTACATGGCCATGTTCGGAGTTACCATTGTGACGCTATACATATGTAGTGACATATGTATAGTGCACGCGTGTAATGGTGTCCCCGCACTCACAAAGTCCGGGTAATTTGCCCTGAACAATGTGGGGGCACCTTGGCTAGTGCCAGGGTGCCCACACACTAAGGGGGTGATTCTGACCCCGGCGGTCTTAGACCGCCGGGGCCAGGGTCGGCGGGAGCACCGCCGACAGGCCGGCGGTGCCCCGCAGGGCATTCTGACCGCGGCGCTTTGGCCGCGGTCAGTGCAGGAAAACCGGCGGTCTCCCGCCGGTTTTCCGCTGCCCCTAAGAATCCTCCAAGGCGGCGCAGCGAGCTGCGCCGCCAAGGGGATTCTGACCCCCCCTACCGCCATCCTGTTCATGGCGGGAAAGCCGCCATGAACAGGATGGCGGTAGGGGGGGGTCGCGGGGCCCCTGGGGGCCCCTGCCGTGCCCATGCCAATGGCATGGGCACGGCAGGGGCCCCCATAAGAGGGCCCCGCAAAGTATTTCAGTGTCTGCCTTGCAGACACTGAAATACGCGACGGGTGCCACTGCACCCGTCGCACCTTCCCACTCCGCCGGCTCGATTACGAGCCGGCATCCTCGTGGGAAGGGAGTTTTTCCCTGGGCTGGCGGGCGGTCTTTTGGAGACCGCCCGCCAGCCCAGGGAAAAACTCATAATACCCTCCGCGGTCTTCTGACAGAATCAGAATCACCCCCTAAGTAACTTAGCACCCAACCTTTACCAGGTAAAGGTTAGACATATAGGTGACTTATAAGTTACTTAAGTGCAGTGGTAAATGGCTGTGAAATAACGTGGATGTTATTTCACTCAGGCTGCAGTGGCAGGCCTGTGTAAGAATTGTCAGAGCTCCCTATGGGTGGCAAAAGAAATGCTGCAGCCCATAGGGATCTCCTGGAACCCCAATACCCTGGGTACCTCAGTACCATATACTAGGGAATTATAAGGGTGTTCCAGTATGCCAATGTGAATTGGTGAAATTGGTCACTAGCCTGTTAGTGACAATTTGGAAAGTAAAGAGAGAACATAACCACTGAGGTTCTGGTTAGCAGAGCCTCAGTGAGACAGTTAGTCATCACACAGGGAACACATACAGGGCACACTTATGAGCACTGGGGCCCTGGCTGGCAGGGTCCCAGTGACACATACAACTAAAACAACATATATACAGTGAAATATGGGGGTAACATGCCAGGCAAGATGGTACTTTCCTACAGGGGTTTCTACATTTTAATAAATAACAAGCATTGGCAAGGCCAATAGGTTTCGCCTACTCGCGATCCATTGGCTTTGCCAATGTTTTCTTCTGTCATACAAATGTCACTAGCAAGGTCACTAACTAATGAGGCGTGGGGCACACACATTGGAGCCATCCTAGTGTCAAAGCAAAGACACCTTTTAAAGCTGTGTGAATGTCCATCTGATCACAGAAGAAAAGGGAGTGAGAACTGTTCTGACTCTAAAGAGGCATACACAAGGTATGAGCGGTAAGGACAGAGCACTGCTCACTCCTCCAGGAAAGGAAACAATTCAGCAATGTGACTCAATCACTTGTTTTTGCTTTTGTTTTGCATAGTGTGCTGAAGCAGATGTCTTAATTAGAAATTATTAATGAAATGTTTACATATTTTTGAATAATGACATGTAGAAAAATTAATAACGTAGTAAAATAATGTGCAGTTTGAAAATGTGACCTCGAAGAATGGCCACCAGTGTTCACGAAATGTACTAAATAATTATTAATCCATATGAAATATCGAAAATGTATTAGATTAATGTAGTAATATGTCATATTAAGGGTTATGAATTATGCTCTTGCTTATAAATTCTAGGCCTTAACTTAGCGAGTGTCTTGGCATAGTTTTTGCCAGGCCTCATGCAGAAGCTGTATTTCTTGACGTTTAATGAAAAATTCTGACAGAGTTAACTAACTATGAAATGCTCATTGTTTCAATAAAATACTTAGCAGAAGCTTTTTATGGGAACCAACGGACAGGAGATGAGGTTTCTTGCAAACTAGCAATTTATGTGTAAAATGTGCAAAAGGTTCTTTCCCAGGACGTGAACAATGAAGACACTGACTGGAGATGAAAATGCAACAAATTCGATACCTGACGAGCCAGATGATGAGAACATCATAAAGCGGACCAATCAACGACATGTGAAGTGTGAAATATTAGAATTCATAGATTTGGCATATGGATGCTATTGGACACAGTAATAAGGTACGATCAATTGACCAATTGGGAATTAGGGGATAGTTTGGGGAAATTTGATATAACAAAGTGACAGAGGGAATTTAGACTGATTGAGATTGCGATTGCGAGACTAGAGATCTAGAGTGGCGGTGGGAGAAGAAGAGATTCGACATTCTGACATTGGGCTCATACTCTCTGACTGAGAGCCTGATGTTTTTGCTGATCGATTGATGACCTGAGGACAAAGACTGATTCTGCTTTCTGACCCATACAGTGGATAGGTAGATATGAAAATGACTGAATCACATTTTTGTGCCTTTTCTTTCTAGGTACCAACTGCGCTGACTTATGACTTCCTTAAGGTAGATGTTTTCTAAATTTGTGTCCTAAATTGTTTTGCATGAAGCCCCACATGCTGATGATAATCTGGGTTAGTTGAGGCTATTCACATGACAACTGACATATTGCAGGGACAAATGGTTGACAAACTATTTTGCTGAACCTTATGGATATTATAGCCTTGCTGAAATTGGTTTTACTTATGATTTGTGCTGATGCTTTGGAATGCCTTTTGATTCAAGCTTTGATTAGATCATGTTTCTTGTGACTTGTTGATTAACAAGCATTAATAATTTTGTCTGATTTGATTTGGTGACTAAGCTACATGACTTTAGTATTGTGAATATAAAGGAAATAAACGTATCAAACTTTTACTAAGGTGTGGTTATTCATGGCTGTAAGGTCATGTTGTGTGAAAAATTACTGATTCTGTTGATTATTGATTTGGCTAATGATTATTGATTATTGTGTGTTGATTATTGTTTCTGTACTGGAACTATGGTAAGAACACCTTAAATTAATCAAAATGTTCATTGACCTATACGTGTCCCCTTGTAAGTTTACTTATTAAGGAGGCACGTGCTAACAGTTATGGTAGCAGACTGATGGTTTGTTTCTTTAAGGGCTTGCCATAGGTGTTTGGTACAGAGTGACAGGTGTTAACAGTTATGGTGGGGAGACCGATGGCTAGTCTCTTTAAGAGTCTGCCATACGTGTCCAGAACTGAGTAATAGGTGTCAACAGTTGTGGTACGAGACTGATGGATAGGAGTCCCTAGTTATGGTAATAGTTTGAAGATTGATCCGTTCGAGAATTCTGTATTATTGAAATTTGGATTTTGTTTTTCAAAATGGCATTTATAGAGAAAATTATGTTCCCTTAAGCCCAGAAATTACTTTCACAGATCTTGGATCCTGCTAGTAGTGTTGGGTATGTTCCCGGCATTCTAGTGATAGAGTGAGAGAGATAGGTTGCGCTTGAACAGCTTATGCAAATTGCAGGTAAATTCTGACGTATGGGAGGACTTAGGGAGTTTGCGTACTCCAAATGAAGTTTTAGTAGGAGTAGTACTCTGCAGTGTGAGAGTAGGGAAGTCGTCGAACTTCACATGTGTGTGGCGCTTTGTGCTCAAAAAGTGTCCACGTGGTTGTTGATGTACGGACCCTGCGTGGTCTAAGACTCCGGAGTATATTGGAAAAGTGTCTGAGACACTTGGTTATATGTTGTAATCTGTCTGGTTTAGAAGGTTGATCGGGTGTGGTCAACAAGTCAGTGTGTATGTTAAGTGGGCGAGAGGTTATTTTTGACTGAGATTTGGCAAGTCCTATGTGCACCAGGACAGACCCATTGATCAGTTGAGAGTAAAATATGTGGGTTGAATTTTACTTGCGAATCTGGAAGACCGAGAAAGAGGAATAGCCATATGAGCGAAAGGGCCATCAGTGAAAATCCGTAAAGTTTCTGAACGGACTGTGGCCCCTTCCTGTAGTAAACCAGCAGATTTCTTTTTGGTTATTGGTTTTTGGTTAGTGCTTTCAATATTTGCATTAGTTTTGTGTGAATTGAAGTTTAGGAGGACGAGCCACAAGACTTTGTCAGCCGCAGTACGTGTGAGTTTGATGTCATTGGAGCTGCTCTGGGATAGGTCAGTTAGTGAGAAGGGTCGCGCACGGATTGGCAGCCGTCCATGAGAGGCAATTGGTTGAGAAACGTGGGTGAAAGGAATCTTGGGAGTAAAAGTCATTTCCTAATTTGATTTTGAATATACAAAAGTAGAAAAAATGAAGTTTTTCAGGGCATTGAAAAGTGCCCTAAGGGGGAGATACTTACATTAAGGCGAATGTAGGAGAGCCTACTCTGCCAGAGAATACACCGGCTTACATTGCAATGGAGCAGCGAGATGTCGTGCCATGTCTTTGGTTAAAGCAGTGGTGCAAATTGACAGAGAAAAATGGGAGCTTAGAGTTCCCTGAGAATGGGCCGTCAATTTGAGAATTTTGGAGCAATTGCGGATGGCGCTATATGAATCGAAGCCCCTTCCGAGACCAGCACAGTTTGAGGCATTAGCAGTTTGGGAGCTGGTAGCTAGACAGCAACAGCAATTGAAATTCGAGAGGAGAGTAAAAAAGGTAGAGAAGTCTTTAGTGAGGCTAAATGGGATTGGGAGCAGAAAAGGTGTAGAGCAGAGACATTGCAGGGAGTTAAGTTGTTTCCAGCAATAACGCAGGAAGACGAGACGGAAGGAAAGAAAGCAACAAGAAAGTCTAGTAAGGGTTCGTCTGAGAGTAAGGAACTGAGAAAGTCTTCCATAATAGAGGAGGACTCTGATGCTGATGATCTTGTTACGCAGATACTGAGAGATCGACCACCACCGTATGCAGTGCATGATGATGGTCTGAGTACCAGTGTCGACGCAACAGCCCTGGCACAGGCAATAGGAACAGTGAGCACCGAATTAGCGTAATTTTTTTTAACTCTAATTTGGTGCAAAACTAACTCCATATTTATACTTTGCTGCTAGACCCGTCTAGCACCAAATTTATGGAGTTAAAGTCATTTTTTGGACGTGGAAACCTACCTTGCCTTAATGAGATGCAAGGTAGGCGTTCCTGTGCAAAAAATGACTCTATGGCCTTAACGCCATATTTATACTTCTGTGCAAAAATGGTGCACGGGAGGGAGGAGGGGGTAAAAAAATGGTGCAAAGCTTGTTTTGCCCCATTTTTTAACGTCGGCGTCAGGGCAGGCGTTAGGGGACCTGTGGGCCTATTTCTATAGTGGAACACCATGGAATAAGCCCACAGGTGCCCTCCCCAGGCCCCAGCGACACCCACACCAGAGGGACAGCGGAGGATGTGGGACCCCATCCCAGTTAAGTACAGGTAAGTATTCTCTTTTATTTTATAAAGTGCCATAGGGGGCCCTGAAATGGTCCCCCATACATGGCACAGGGTGCAATGGCCATGCCGAGGGGATCCTGGTCCCCTGTGCTGGCCATTGGGGTGGTGGGTATGACTCCTGTCTTTTTTAAGACAGGAGTCATGTGGTAAGGATGGTTTTGTGTCAGAAAATTACTCTAGGCAGGTTAGAGTAATTTTTTTTTACTCTAACCTGCCTAACGTCATTTTTTGGTGCAAAACCCTTTTCTTCCACAACGCCAGCCCCACCCGACTAATGTCATTTACGCTAGCCCACCCTTTGCACCGGCTTCCACCATTCCATAATATGGTGCCCGGCTGGTGCACAGAAATGGTGCAAGCCGGTGCTAAACTTTTCGGTGCAAAACTGCGTTAGTGCAGTTTTGCCCCAAAAAGTATAAATCAGGGCCCAGGTGATTTGCCCAGAATCACAGGATGTTGAGCTGACGGCGACACTCGAACTTAGTTTCGCATTGCCAAAGTCGGCAGTTCTGGCCGTAAGGCCACATCCTCTCACTTCACCTGGGGGTAGTGGTGGTGGAGGGTTGGGAACACTTCTCAAGGGGGCTGGCTTGTCGAAAGGTTTGGTTCATTGTCGTAGCTGTGACATGAGTGTGTGCTAGCTATTCCATCGATTGCCATGGTAACCTTGCAGCTAGCCTACTACAAAACCCATCTAATCACCAAGACACAAGAACTGTCCAGTGCAAGCAGACCCAAGTTCTACTACTGTGCTATGTAGCGCTTACACAATTCACATAGACACAACATATCCTGTCATCCTGAGTTAGTAATATTATTAAGAGCTATTTATCTCAAGATCACTTTTGAATAGAACAGTCTTGCGCCTTATTTGTCTGGAGGTGATGTTAAGAAGCACATAATCTGCACTATATATCCGGGCGTTCTGCGAAATAGCACAGGTGGTTCCGTTTTTTTCCCAAACGTCGGCTTCAACAGTATAGATTCAAAACGAGTTGTCCCTGTTGTGTTAAATACAAAAGGTGTAGCACGTGGTTTATCTGAATTATCTGTGAAATACATCAGTTGCAGCATTATTTAGCCGGATAGCTAGCTAAATAGCTGCTTCTGCCCTGTTTATCCGGATGTTCTCGTAATTAGAACAAATTCACTTTTTATTTGATGCAATCCATTATACAGCAAAGATTCCACACCATTTATCTACATAATCATGTGTTGTATTTAGTATACCTTCGCCATTACAAACTGTGAATAACAGATTTTGCAATTAACCAGTATAATGGCACTCAAGACATGCTGTTAAATCCTTTAGCATGATCCAATACACATCCCAACAGTATAATTACCCGTATAGTAATGGAAAATACTTTTGTGAAAATTAATGCTGCAGCTGCCCCAGGAAAAATAGCATTACCAAATATCTCTGATAGCCCAGTGGGTTAATGTGTGCGCTGCTGGGAGCTATGCATAAAGTGTAGGACCCGCCCTATCAAAAGCATTTATGCGTGGTTGGAGGTTGATGAAATGAGAAGATATTTGGTAAAGAAAGGAACCGAATGAGTACGTTGTTCATTGTGGCTCCAGAAAGCATGTGTTGTAAAGCCTTACTTGACCGCATGGTGTGACCCTGGGCAAACGACACTCATTTCTGTCATTCTGCATTTTAATATTAATCTCTACTTTTTATTCGTGTTTGAAGTGCGTGTGTACAAACTGATCGTCCCAGAGTTCCAAAATGCTCTCGTTTACGTGTAAGCAGAATTTTGAGTCATGCTTTATTCTTTGTCAGGCAGGGCTCTTCTAATCTTCAATCCCAGCTGACAGTAGGCCTGATCTTCTGCACATGTTTGTACTTACAAGCAGCTGCTTCAGCTTTAAAACCAACTCCTTAAAACTAACAGATCAATGTACCCCGGGTGATTGTGCAGGAGGACTTTTGTTATGTGATCCCTGCATATATTTCGAGGACAAAATAACCGGTATTTCAGTTTGGTATGAAATGGCAATAATTTATTAACACACACTTTCACTTCACCATGAAAGGGAACAGAAAAAAAACAAGTATCTGAAAGAGAACAAAAGCCTGTCTTGGTGAGTGCAACGCAAGCCCTGTCTGTGGAGGGTGAGCTTCGTCTTAGAATATGGTAAACGTGTCTTAATGTAGGGTGAGCAATTGTGTGAGTGTGCGTGGTGTGTGGAAAGAGAGATGTGCGGGTGCATGGTGCGAGGTGTGTGAGTGCAGGACAAGCAGTCATTGTTAATGGTGTTTGAGTGCAGGTTGACAGGTTTGTAAGTGGTGTGTGAATGCGGGTGATGGTAGGGTGAGCAGAATGTGATTGTGTATAGTAGGCAGGAAGAGAGGTGTGCAAGGAGGGAGCAGGATGTAAATGGTGATGGACAAAGAAAGGCAAAGCACGCCTGTATGCGATATCTTAATTAATAACAAGCCAGACACGTGCTCACTTCCAAACGTGACAGCATGTAAATGAAGTGTAGGAGCCCTCATGCAACTGAGGGGGGAGGGAGTCTAGCCAGGGGTCCGAGGTACTCCTTCCTGACAACAGCCCTGGAGGTGACACTTCCCCTAACAATATGTGCGCTTTTGCTTCTGTTTTGTTTATTTTCCGGGGCTGGGTGTCAGAAATAAATGAGAGGCAGTGTGACCATGGCACGAGAATCTAGACTGTCTTGCTAAAGGGCCATTTCTTGGAAGGGATAGTCAGGGGCACAGCAGAAGTACACTTGGGGCACAGCCCACGTGGTTATGCACACACTTAGAAGGTGCAGCTCAATCCCTCATATTGTACCCGAGGCATGTACAGCAGCACACAATACACGCCTGCAATCAATCAATCAATCAATCAGAGAACTTATTAAGCGCACTATGTACCCGTCAGGGTTTCGAGGCCCTGAGGGGGGGGGGGAGGGAGCTGCTAGCGTTCGAAGAGCCAAGTCTTGAGGAGTCTCCTGAAGGTGAGGAGGTCCTGGGTCTGGCGTAGCGAGGTGGGGAGAGAGTTCCAGGTCTTGGCGGCGAGGAAGGAGAAGGATCTGCCGCCAGAGGTCTTGCGCTGGATTCGGGGGACGATGGCGAGGGCGAGGTTGGCAGAGCGGAGTTGACGTGTGGGGACGTAAAAGTTGAGTCTGGTGTTGAGGTAAGTGGGTCCGGTGTCGTGTAGAGCCTTGTGAGCGTGGATGAGGAGTTTGAAGGTGATCCTTTTTTCCACGGGGAGCCAGTGGAGGTCTTTCAGGTGGGGGGAGATGTGGCATCGGCGAGGTATGTCGAGGATCAGGCGGGCGGATGCGTTCTGGATGCGCTGGAGTCGTTTGATGTCTTTTGTTGGGATGCCTGTGTAGAGTGCGTTGCCGTAGTCAAGTCTGCTACTGACGAGGGCTTGAGTTACCGTCTTTCTGGTTCCTATTGGAATCCACTTGAAGATTCTGCGGAGCATTCGGAGGGTGTTGAAACAGGAAGAGGAGACGGCGTTGACCTGTTTGGACATGGTGAGAGCGGAGTCGAGGATGAATCCGAGGTTTCTTGCGTGGTTGGCTGGGGTGGGTGGGGGTCCGAGTGCAGTGGGCCACCAGGAGTCGTTCCAGGCCGAGGGGGAGCGTCCGAGGATGAGGACTTCCGTCTTGTCGGAGTTGAGCTTCAGGCGGCTGTTGTTCATCCACTCGGCAATGGATTTTAGTCCCTCGTGGAGGTTGGTTTTGGCGGTGAGAGGGTCTTTGGTCAGGGAGAGGACGAGCTGGGTGTCGTCGGCGTAGGAGATGATGCTGAGGTTGTGTTGACAGGCCACTTTTGCAAGGGGGGCCATGTAGACGTTGAACAACGTTGGACTGAGAGAGGAGCCTTGGGGGACGCCGCAGATGAGGTTGGTGGCTTTGGAGCGGAAGGGGGAGAGCCGGACTCTCTGGGTTCTGTCGGAGAGGAAGGATGAGATCCAGTTGAGGGCTTTGTCTTGGATTCCGGCTTCGTGGAGACGGGCCAGTAGGGTGCGGTGGCAGACTGTGTCGAAGGCGGCTGATAGGTCGAGGAGGATGAGGGCTGAGGTTTCGCCGTTGTCTGATGTCATCAGTGGCGGCGAGGAGTGCGGTCTCGGTACTGTGGTTTCGTCTGAATCCAGATTGAGAGGGGTCTAGGATGGAGTTGACTTCTAGGAAGTGGGCGAGCTGTGCGTTGACGATCTTCTCGATGACTTTCGCTGGAAAAGGGAGGAGAGAGATCGGTCGGAAGTTTTTGAGATCGTTGGGGTCAGCCTTGGGTTTCTTGAGGAGGGGTTGGATTTCTGCGTGCTTCCAGCTGTCCGGGAAGGTGGCGGTGTTGAAGGAGAGGTTGATGATCTTGCGGAGTATGGGGGCGATGGTGGCGTCGGCTTTGTTGAATGCGTGATGTGGGCATGGGTCCGTGGGAGAGCCTGAGTGGATGGAATTCATGGTTGTTAGGGTTTCGGCGTCGTCCACTTGGGTCCAGGCGGTGAGGCGGCAGGCGTGGGCGGCGTCGTCAGGGGTGGGGTCTGGCGGAGGAGCGGTGTTGAAACTGTCGTGGATGGCTGCGATTTTCTGGTGGAAGAAGGTGGAGAGGTCGTCGCAGAGTTTCTGGGAGGGTGGGACGTCGTTGATGTTGGCGTTAGGGTTGGAGAGTTCCTTCACGATGCCGAAGAGTTCTTTGCAATCGTGGGCGTTGTTGTTGAGGCGTTCAGTGAAATGGGCGCGCTTGGCGAGTCGGATCCGTTGGTGGTGATCACGGTTGGCGTCTTTGAGGGTGGCAAGGTTGTCGGGAGTGCGCTCGAGGATCCATTTCTTCTTGAGCTTCTGGCAGGTGCGTTTTGAGGTGGTCAGTTCTTCTGTGAACCAGGCTGTTTTTTCTTTCCTTGGTTGGTGGTGGGTTTCTTGAGTGGAGCTAAGGTGTTGGCGCAGTCGAGGATCCATTGATGGAGGTTGATGGCGGCGGCGCTCGGGTCGTTGGAGTCGGGTGGTGGGTGTTTGACGAGGGAGCTGGTTAGTTGGTCTTTGGTGACTTTTCCCCAGCGGCGACCTGTATGCAACTCACGTTAAAAACTGCAATCAAGAGGTGATAAAAGAAGACTACAGTCAACTTTTTCCATCCCCTCGCCAAAAGAGGCAAAGGTATTCTGAATAGGTGCACCCCAGTAGTTAGGAGGTTTCGGGCTTGTAAACACATAAGTATGATCCAGGGCAATGCGCAGTGGCTCAAGCTGTCATGTGTCTGGTCAGATGAGAGTCGAGAAGTTCACAGCTTTAGCAAATGCACTTAAGAAGTTTCCTTCAATCCAAAAAAGGAAAAAAAGTACCTCCAAAATGACACGTAGCTAGCGGAAGCACACTGTTCAGTAGACACTGGAGTAGACACTGGCAGTGACTAGAAGCTGTACTTCATCCAGACTCCATACAACAGCATGGATGGCAAAGCAGAGCAGGAAGTCAAAGCAGATGATGTGCTGTTCAACCAGAAGCGGGTATATTAAAGTGATGTTGGAATAAGCCAATGGTAAGTTCAGGTAAGTTAGGGGTGGGTTCTAAGCCCCCTTTAAAGATTTTTTTTTATTAACAAAAGACGTTGCAAACACATTGTGCAAATGCACGCTATGCAGGCTAAATCTGAAAAGGTGTACCACTTGAAGCTGAATGGAGTGTGGTTCTATAATTCAACAACATCTTTTGAATTACCTTCTTCCAATGAAGATCACTACTCACAGTCAATTGTATACTCTCCATTAACAAGCTATTGAAAGTCACAACCAAACCATTTTCCCTTGGATGATAAAAAGCTGTGCAATTATCTTTTACTCCATTACTTCACGAGAATTCCTCCATTTCACCAGGAGGGGTGAAATTGTGGACCATCATCAGTTATTAATTCCTTTGGCCACCTGTTGGAAATGGCCCTCTCTACAGGTTCACCCCCAAGCTTTTTGCCTTCCTCCTCCTATATTTGCTGAATTCTTGCTCTCGTTGGTCTTAGGGCTCTGTGCACTTTACCACTGGTAACCAGTGTTAGAGTGCTTGTGTGCGCTCCCTAAAATATGGTTTAATTGGTTTTGTACCCAATTGGTATATTTCACATACGTGTAAGTCCCTCGTAGAGTGGTATACCTTATACCAAGGGCCTGTAAAATAACTGCTACCAGTGGGCCTGCATCAATTCTTGTACCCACTTAAGTAGCACCTTAAAACATGCCCCAGGCCTGCCTCTGAAGCCTGAAGGCAGTGTCCCAGTGCCATGCCAACTTGGCATTTAAAACCCCTTGCCAAGCCTTAGACACCCCTTTTATTACGTATAGGTCACCCCAATGGTAGGCAGTAGGTAGCCCACAGGGAAGGGTGCTGGGTAATTTAAAGGTAGGACATGTACTTTTAAGTTTTACATGTCCCAGTAGTGAAAAACTCCCAAATGTGTTTGTCACTACTGTGAGGCCTACTCCTCCCACAGGATAACACTGGGGATTCCTTAGTACATTTAATAAGATATAATTCCTAAATGAGAGGAGGTAGCTATATCATGTTTGGTACCTATGAACTCGTATTGATAAACTCTCTTTAATAGTAAAGTAGAATTTATCATTACAAGTTTAAAAACACCACTTTTAAGAAGTTGCCATTTTCCTGCGCTTGGCCCTCTGGGCCTGCAGCCTGCTTTAGGTCACACGACTGGGTGAAGCTGACAATTCGGACTTTTTGAATTCCAGCAGTCATACAATAGTGGGATTAGCAGAGCCTGAATGGCCATGAACAGGCTTGACTGGGAGGCAGAGATAAGCACAGCCCCACTGGCACCTTAATAGGCTGTGTACTGTATCCTCACAATAGGCCTAAGAATCCTGTATTATCACTGCAGCCTGCTTGGAACCAGGGCAGGGGACTTCAAAGAACTGTCCTAGTAGCTTCCCCCACCTTCTAGGAGCAGGGACACCAGAGTATAAAAATAAGGCTCTCAGACCAACTCCAATTCACTCCCAGACCTGCAGAAGGACTCTCAGAGGACTGCCTGCTGCTGTGACCTGCTGTGCACTCTGCCAGACTGCTGCTATGTCTGCAAGGGCTCCTGCCTGGATTTTGCCCTGAACCCTTGGAGGCCAGCCCCGCTATTGAACCCAGCATCTATATCTGTACCCCAGACTGCCAGAAGTGACTCCAGTTGCTAGTTTGCTGGCCTCCTTTTCAGAGCCACAGGGACATAACAGGCTCCCACCATCTTGGACCCACACCTGGACCCATTCTGAATGATTCCGGAACCCCAAGATGACTCTATAAACCCTGGACCTTGGTTGTGATGCCAAAGGTGACAAGATGTTAGCAGTTGATGCTTTAATCTTTTAGGCACACTTTTGAACTTTAAACTTTAAAAATCATAACTCCGGTTCTACTAATTGGATTATTGATATTTTGGTGTCAAATAATGTATTGGAATGTATTCTTGTATCATGCTTTCACTTTGTTACTGTTTGTGTGCTGCATAAATACTTTACACATTCCCCATAAATTAAGCCTGACTGCTTTTTGTGCCAAGCTACCCAGGGTTAATCGCAGGTTAATTGAGTGACTTTTTGTGGTTCACCTTGCAAGGAATTGTGGCTGTTGCTTGATCATGGCTCCCACCGCAGTCAACCAACAAACCAATTTCTCACATTGGTGGATGTAGTGGGATCATGACTTGTGTTTGTGCAGTAACATACAGTGATTTATTTGTGTGAGACTGTTCTGCTTTCCTACATATCTCCTATCGGAGCTTACAGAACCTCTCTGGAATGCACTTCTGAGTTCAAAGAAGACCTTTATTGTTGTTAATTCTCCTCACCCACAAGTTCTTGAGAGACAAATTAGTAGATTTCAAGCACACAATTTAGTTGAAAGCAAAATATATCACAGTACTTCTCTGTTGCAATGTACGCAGCAAATATATAAATGATTATAGTCAAAGCAAAGCATAAAAGTCAAAATTCATCACCGTATGGGCAAGTAGGGCCTATCTTCAGCTTCATCTTTCTGGGGTCTGCAAGTTGATGACTCCGGTCAACTGCGAGAAAGAGATTATCTACCCAAATGGGAGACTGGCAACTGACGTCACTGGCAACTGACGTCTAGCTCCAGCCTGAAGTCAAGCAGATTCGAATCCAACTCACTGTAGCCCAGAGTCATCCTTAAAAGCAAACTCAGTGAGAGATTTGAACGGCCTTGGAGAATGGCCAGTTCTCTGAGCCATTCCGCTCTCAGACTGGATTGCGAGGTAGACACAAAATCTACGTGCTCTTATCAGCTAAGGTCTGGTGTGAAGAAAACAGCTTGGTTCATCTTGTGGAAAAACACAGCTTGGAAGAATACAGACATCTGCGATGTTTCAACTCCAATGTCTAACTCCACGTTAAAGCCAATAGGCAGCTAACCTAAATATCAAATGTAATGTCTAATGCCATGTCAAAGCCAATAGACAGCTAACCTAAATATCAAATGTAATGTCTAATATCATGTCAAAGCCAATAGGCAGCTGAGCTGAATACAAAATGTAATGTCTAATATCATGTCAAAGCCAATAGGCAGCTAAGCTGAATACAGAATGTAATGTCTAATATCATGTCAAAGCCAATAGGCAGCTGAGCTGAATACAAAATGTAATGTCTAATATCATGTCAAAGCCAATAGGCAGCTGAACTGAATACAAAATGTAATGGCTAACTCCATGTCTAAGCCAATAGGCGGCTAAGCTGAATACAGAATATAATGGCTAAGTCCATGTTAAAGCCAATAGGCAGCTAAACTGAACAAAACATATAGGCGGTCATTCTGACCGCGGCGGTCGGCTGTCGCTGCCCGCCAAGCGGTTCCCGCCGAAAGACCGCACCGCGGTCAAAAGACCGCGGCGGTCATTCCGGCTTTCCCGCTGGGCCGGCGGGCGACCGCCAGAAGACTGCCTGCCGGCCCAGCGGGACAGCCCCTTCAACAATGAAGCCGGCTTGGAATGGAGCCGGCGGAGTTGAAGGGGTGCGACGGGTGCAGTGGCACCCGTCGCGATTTTCACTGTCTGCTAAGCAGACAGTGAAAATCTTTGTGGGGCCCCTAGGGGCCCCACGGAACCCGTTCCCGCCATCTTGGTTCCGGCAGTGGACACCGCCAGAAACAGGCTGGCGGTAAGGGGGTCGGAATCCCCATGGCGGTGCTGCAAGCAGCGCCGCCATGGCGGGTTCCCTGGGCCAGCGGGAAACCGGCGGAAAACCGCCGGCTCCCCTTTTCCGACCGCGGCTTTACCGCCGCGGTCAGAATCGCCCAGGAAGCACCGCCAGCCTGTTGGCGGTGCTTCTGCCGCACTCCACCATGGCGGTCATGGACCGCCAAGGTCAGAATGACCCCCATAATGTGCTACTGGTGAACATTGAGCAACTAATATGCGCAGTGGTGAAACACAAAGTCATTGGTCAAACACAATTAATAGCATCACAGAGACAAAAATACCAGGGAAATAAGTTGTCATCAGAGTGACCTCTTTTTAAATTCTCCTTAGTCTCCATTGGTCTCTTTTTTTTCTTCTCTAAATTAAAACAAAAAAAACTACCTTCCTTTACTACCGTGGAGATGAAGCTGATGAATGTTGACAGCCCCACTAAGGTTGAGCTGCAGAAGGTCTGAAAGGAGAGGGGCTGAATGTGAGCATGGCAGCTTCCAAAGTGGACCCACAGATAGCTCTCCGAGCCTATCAGGAGGTCAAGAGGTTGCAAGCAGCAACAGAGGAGGATGATCCTGGGGGGGGACCCAGGTCCAAATAAGGATGAGGACCGGGACCCAGAGGAAAACCCAGAGCTGCAGAGAGAACCCACAGCTGCAGGGAGAACCCCACTACCTCCAGGAGCTGAATCAGGATGCCCAGGATGGGGCAGGAAGCAGTGTAACTTCTAGAGGCCTGTCACAAGTGAAGTTGGAGGACAGAAGGAGAGAAAGAAAGCACAAGCTGGAGATGGGCAAGCTAAGGATGGCACATGAACTCAAACTTAAGGAGTTGCACATTAAAATCATTCAGATGGAGTCCAACAGCAATGGTGGCAACAAATCAGCAGTGGCCAATAGAGTGGTAAGAGTCTGCATACTCAAAAATCTGGTGCCCAGTAATGGGGTGGGAGATGATTTAGATAGATGGTTTTCAGCCTTATGAGGTAGCTCTGATGGTACACAAGATCCCCGATTAATACTGGGGGGGTGGAGTGGGGGGGGGGGACGGGTGGAGGGGTAGCTTGTGGAGCTACATGCCCATGGTGGGGAGGGACACTCTCTTGAACCTAGAGAGGGAGGACCAGAACAACTGTGCCCCCATGAAGACCTAACTTCTTTACAAATTTGGGTTGACCTCTGAAAACTATTGGCGAATGTTCAGGGACAGTTACAAACTCCAAAATCAGCCTTGGGTGGACTTCATAGAGTATGGCAGCAAGGCACTGAAGGGCTCGATGAGGGGCAGTAACCTTCATGATTTTAATGGGCTGTACAACTTGTTTCTAAGGGAGCATATGCTCAGTGCTTGTTTTACAGAGCTGCACTAACACCTGGTAGATAGTAAGCTTGCTGACCCTAGGCAGCTTGCTGTGAAGGTGGACTTCTGGGTCAGCACCAGGGTGTTCAAAAAGATAGCTGGGAGTGACTTCAAGAAGGGTATTTAGGTTTGCTCCAGCAGAGTGAGAGGTAGGTCAAGGGAGAACCATACAAGTCTCTGGGCATGGGGGAAGGAAAAGGTCCCCCTGTCCATTCTGAGAAGAAGGAGGGAGGTTCTGGTGGGCGGTGGCCCAGGGCCTCCCATTTCCAACCCTGCTGCTTTGGTTGTTCTCAACTAACACTCATGCAGGGGGACTCTGCCTGTCCAAAGAAACTATCCACTGATGGGACCTCTACAGGGGTAGCCATTATGGCCTTAGGTGTAGATAGTCCCCAGGGGCATGAGATAGAACACTCCCTAATCTCCCTTAGTTAGGAGATAGACTCAGAGGGTGTGCAACAGGGTATCAGAAATGACTCAACCACGAGATGGGATTTATGAAGTATTTATTTGGGGTACTAAGCCAGAAGGTTCCAAACAAACAGCACATAGTCCTGTCCAGGAGTTTGTGGGTTCTCGTTTTAGCCTCTCTCAGCCTCCCCTGCGACTTCATCACTGTGAGCACACTCTCTGGGAAACAAAAGGAAGACCTTAGTTATCAATCCTCGAATCAGGACATACTTCCTGTCACCTTCACCATATAGTGAGAAAAAAAAACAGTCAGGTCCTGGATGTTACCAGGACAGGATAAAAGACTCAGTGAAACCAAAAACCTTCTATCAAAATCCCTGTTTCGTGTGTTGTACCAGTGTCCAAGAAACACATCTATAGTAGTGAGCAGCTTTCTCAGAGAATTGCCCTCACATGCTCCCCTATTTTCAGATTAGAGGCCCACCAGATAACTCTGTGCACTCGCCCATCAAACCACTGGTTGCGTGCCCCGTTCAGGGACTTGCCTGAGGCCACTGCTAAGAAACCTAGCCACGGTATTGCCGTGACCTAATTGCCTTTCCCTGGGGTACAGGCTGCATCAGCTTCCTCGTCTATCCCAGTCATCGACTCCTCCTGGACTGGGTTGGGTGGCCACAGTTTGCTCCTTCCCTCCGGTCGTCTCTCTGCTTGCCACAGCCCGCTGATGTCCTCCCTGGCCTCTGGTTCTTCCTTCGTCCGAACTCGCACACCGATCTCCAGGCCCGCTTCTTCCTCTTTTTTCTTGCTGCACCTCCTAATGCTGTACCGCTCTCCTTTTCACTCTGATAGGCATCGGGTAGGGGTATGTCATGGCCAACAGCTAGTTTCTTCAGAGCAGTACACTGGCCAGATGTGTAGGGTAGCCCCGGCCCATGGGCAGGATGTTTTCTGCTCTATGGACCTGGTATCCCTGGAGTGGGATGGAAAGGTGACCTAGATAAGTGTCACAATTACTCCCCAAATGCCCATAGACTACATTCTGGGGAATGAGTTTCACCCAGTGTCAGGAGACCTGGTTGGAGACCTGGTAGGAGCTGCTGCCAAAGGCACCCTGCCAGTATAGTTTTCAGTAGGTGGCACTCCACAGAGGAGGTTACAGAGGCCCATATGGAGGCAGAGGGGGAGGAAGGACTCACCCTTGAATCCTGTTCAGCCTCGGGGTATGGATCATGCGCTGACTGACCAGTCTCAGGTGACAACACCAGACTGGGGGAGGGAGAGTGGAGTAAAGGTGTCTAAGACTTAGGGCTGCTGCCACCCCCCTCCAATCTCGGAAACCTCAGAGTCCCCAGGGAGGACTGGGGCCTGGCCCATTTACACTGGCAGCTGTCAGTGGCCTCTGTTGGTTGATGTTGGTTGATGGGCAGAGTTTTGCTTTGGTTGGGACAAAAGTCTGACCCAAAGGGTGGAATGGGCCACATCACTTTGTTGGCAATGGTGGTACTGTCTGCCAACTGGTATGCATCTGTGGACAAGTTAAGGTTAGATGCTGGGCACATGGGGTTCACAGGTGAGGAGAAGGGTTCCCCATGGGTCAGTTCAGTGGCTCAGGAGAGTGTAGACAGAGGGGTCCAAATGAATTTAGAAGAGCATAGAACTGTAGAAGAGGGTCATTGTCCATGTTCTATCCCTTAAGCAGGGAAGTACATCAAGGTATTGATTAATCTACCCTGGCTTTAAGCTGGAGGGGGCTTGTGTTGGAAATGGCCAACCCCAAACATTTTGCCTTCCTCCTCCAATTATTGCTGGATTCTTGCTCTTTGTGGCCTTAGGACTATGTGCAATTTACCACTGCTAACCAGTGCAAGAGTGCTCACGCTCTTTCCCAAAAACATTGTTTAACTGGTTTGTGCCCAACTGGCATATTTAATTTACTTGTAAGTCCCTTGTAGAGTGGTATGCAATATACAAAGGACCAATAAATTAACTGCTACCAGTGGGCCTTCAGCACTTATTGTGCCACCCATTTAAGTAGCACCTTAAAACATGCCCCAGGCCTGCCACTGTGGCCTGAAGGCTGTGTCCCACTGCCATGTCAACTTAGCATTTAAAACCCCTTGCCAAGTCTTAAACTCCCCTTTTATTGCATGTCACCCCTAAAGTAGACCATAGGTAGCCCACAGGTGCAGTGTAAACAAAAGGTAGGGCATGTACTTTTATGTTTTCTATGTCCTAGTAGTGAAAAACTCCCAAATTAGTTTTTCCTTACTGTTTGGCCTACCCCTTCCACACGATAATATTAGGGATTCCATATTACATTTAATAAGCTGTAATTCCTATATGAGAGGAGGTAGGTATGTCATGTTTTGTACCTATGAACTTGTAATAAACCTTCTTTTATGGTAAAGTCCAATTTACAATTGACAATACCACTTATAGAAAGTTGGCATTTTCCTGCCCTTAGCCCTTTGTACCTGCGGCATGCCTTAGGTGACACGACCGGGTGTAGCTGACAGTTAGGACTTTGTGAATTACATCCATACAGTCACACAATAGTGGGATTAGCAGAGCCTGAATGGCCATTAACTGGCTTAATGGGGTTTCTGAGCTACACATAGTCCCACTTGCACCTGAATAGGCCTTGCCCTGTCTCCTCACAATAGGCCTAACAACCCTGTATTGGTAATGCAGCCAGCTTGGAGCCAGGGCAGGGGAGGCAGCAAACTCTCAGAACTTCAAAGAACCTTTCTAGGAGCTTCTTCCTGCTTCTAGGAGCATGGGCACCAAGGTATACAAATCGGGCTCTCAGACCCTCTCTTCAGTTCACTACTGGACCTGCGGAAAGACTCTCAGATGACTGCCTCTTGCTGTGACCTGCTGCACACTCTGCCAGACTGCTGCTATACATGGAAGGACTGCTTTGCTGCCTAGAGCCTCCCTTGAGCCCTCAGAGACCAGCCCTGCTGTTGAGCCCTGCATCTACACCTGCACCAAGGACTGCCAAAAGTGACTCTAAAGGCTAGTTTGCTGCCTTCCAGTTCCGAGTCACAGGTACATAATAGGCTCCCACCATCTTGAATCCACACCTGGACCCAGGCTGAGTAAGCCCTGAACCCCAAGAGCTCTGTACACTCCGGGACCCTTGGTTGTGATGCTAAAGATGGCCAGATGTCAGAGGTTGGTGCTTCTATCTTTAAGTGCTATTTTGAAAAAAAAAAAATTCATATCTCCTCTTTTGGTGCCAAATAATGTATTAAAAGTTACCTTATGTTTCTAAATTGGTTTGATATTTTTCTTGTGTTGAGTTTTCACTTTATTACTGTTTGTGTGCTGCAGAAATTCTTTACACATTGCCTCTAAGTTAAGCCTGACCGCTTTTTGTGCCGAGCTACCCAGGTTTAGCACAGGTTAATAAAGTAACTTTTTGTGGTTCACCCTGCAAGGCATTGTAGGTGTGGCTTGTGCTTGACCATGGCTCATACCCCAGTCAACCAATAATGCAATGTCTTACACCACCCTTCACGCATAAACACTTCACCCAGAAATTCCATTACAGCATCGGTAGTCACACAATTCACAAATTTGACCTTCGGCTAGCTGGAAGAGTAATATATCAATATTAAAGCATACTTTCTAGGACATCCCTTCACTGAAAATGTGCCACAAATATCCAAACCTAATTTCTGTCATGGACCTTTTGGAAATTATATTGGCTTAATTGATGTTTCATGGGATTTGTAAGACTTATTACTCCTTGAACAAGGTAAGCAACCTCTCACATGTTTCTCAATCATTCGGTCCATGCCTGGCCACCAGAAAGGTTCCCTAGATTTTCCTTTTTATACCAGACCTTCCCCCATGACCTTAATGTAACAAAGCAAACAGCCGCTTTCTTTAAGTCTCAGGAACAACCAATTTATCACCCCAATACAATTTGTCATCATTCCACATTAACTCCCTACAAATACCTGTGTATCAATCCAACAACAAAGCCCTAGATTTTGCTCTTGGACAACCTTCCACTAAGCATGCCTTGATTTCCATCATCAATACATCTAATACAATCTCTTACATTCATTCATTTTCTGTAATTGCACCCTTAAAATATTCAGAAAATAATGGGACAAATACATCTTTTCCTTCGTCCGCTTCAGGTTGAACTTAATACTCATCAGATTCCTAAGGCAGCCACAACAAACAGTCAACATTAACATTCATGTGTCCTGGGACATATTTAATAACAAATGAAAACTTGTACAAGTATTAAAGCCACTTAGCTAGTCGTGGTGTAGGTTTTACCAGCTCCTTTAGTAGAAAACAACTCAACCAAAGGTTTGTGATCAGTCCTTAATTCAAAGGAGCTACCCCAGATGTAATTATTGAAATGTTTAATTGCACACCAACATGCTAATGCTTCCTTTTCAATAACACTGTATGTTTTTCAGCACCTTTTTTGAGTTGTGGGAAAGTGGTACTTTGTTGTAGTACCCCTGCCCCTTTCTGCCTGGTTTCTGGGTGCACCTTGCCCTGGAGTGCACTGGGATCCTGCTAACCAGGTTCCAAGTGCCAGTTTTCGTTCCCTAAAAATTGAAAAGGTAATTGGCAACACCTTTAGCTGTCACTATAAGTCCCTAGTAAATAGTACTTAGGTACCCAGGGCATGGGATACTAAGGATAGGCCCCTGAGGGCAGCAGCACTGATTGTGCCACCCTCTAAGGCCATGCATCTAGGTGCACCCAGCACTGCCATTGCAGGCTGAGTGTCCTGGTGCTATCCTAAAATGCAAACTCGACATGGCACATTGCCTGTGTGCCCTGTCCACTGCACACTGCATACAGTATAGATAAGTCACCCCTCTGGCAGGCCACCCACCCCTAAGGCAGGGTGCAATATACTCTATGTGAGGTCATAGCTGAATGGGCAACATGCCCCCACTGTGTCCTTGCCAAACTTGGGACATAGTGAGTGAACAGAGCAGCCATTTTAAATTCATGTGCTGGACACTAGTCAGTACAAGTTTCACAGCTGCATGATAGCCATTCTGAACCCTGGGTTGTTTGGAATCAAACAACTCAGAATGATAAATCTCCACTGGTGCTAGTGATGGATATATTATAAAATGTACCCAGGAGTCACCTTAGAGGTGCCCCCTGCAAAAGCTAACTACCCTGGAATGGTTACTGGCTGGTCCCAATCAGCCTGCTACTGCCAGACAGGACTCTGGACCCCTGGGGAGAAAGCCATTGTTCTCTGGGGCCAGAGAACAAAGCCCCTCTGGGGAAGCGGTGCAACCTCACCTCCCCCGGGAATGTGCACAGCCCTGCCTAAGAGCTTCAAAGGGCTTACTGCCCTTGAAACGCGACCCCCAAGCCTGCTTCTAGCAGCAGATGGCATCCCCCATTGCAAATCCCCACTTTTGGTGGGAGCAACAGCAGGAAAATACACAAAGGGTAGGAGGAGTGGCCCCACCTGGAATTCACTTCTCCTAAGGTGTTGCTTGCGAGGTGGGCACTCCGTTTCATTTTCCTCCATCTTGGATGAAAGAAAAATAGCCAACCAGGTATAGGGAAGTGACCCCTCCCCACAGGAAATGGTCACTTAGTGGGTGTAGCCACCCTAAGTTAAATGACCCATTGGTCATCACCAGGTTAAACCTAAAACAACCCCTACATTTAGTATTTAGAGGGCATTCCTAGACCAGGAAATCAGATTCAATGGACAAAAGAGGACCAGCACCAAGAAGATCTAAAGCACGAGAAATGTGGACCTGCTGCACTAAAGAAAAGGTGCCAAACTCTGCCTGCTGCACCCAGGACCCGCCAACCGCCACTGGGGAACTGCTGGCCAACAGGACAACTCTACGAAAACCCCAGAGGACCTCTAGGCTTTGCAAATCACCAGAGAACTCCCTCCAGAGTGTAGGTAGCACTCCAAAACCCAAGGACACCATCAAGCCAGTGAAGGTCACTTCACTGACCAGCCACTAACTCCTGAACCAGACACCACAGCTGGACCAAACTACATCCCAATGACCATGACAGAAAACCCTGCCAGTGTGCCAAGCTTGGTGGTCCTGCGCCCTGAGGGCAACCCTGCGCAAAGCTCCTGGCTCACAAATTCACTCTGTACCTGGCCGCCGTGTGCCCTGCACCAAAGTACCTGCTGTGCCCTAAGGGCCACTCACCCATTACGACTTCAACACTCCAATTGACCCAAAGATCTACCTTTAAACTTACCAGTGCAGTGCATTTCCAAGTGGTCGTTCACAGTGGTCCTGCACCAGCTCCAAAGACGTTCTCCTGCTGTTCTCGCCGGAACCGGTAGCCATCCGAACTTCTCCAGCTGGCACAGTGTGCCCACTGACAACCTCAACCAACCTGCAAAAGAAGAACTTGGTAAACTAACTGCACAATTTAATATGCATTTTTAAAGGTGATCCTCCATTGATTCCTATGGTGCATAATTACGCACAAAAGACTATTTTTTATTAAACTTCACAAATATCACAAAAAGTACTTACCCAATTCTGATGATCTTGGTTTTTAAATTTATATAAAAACGTGAAGTATTTTCATAAATTGGTCTTGAGTTATTCCTTTGAGTTTATGAGTTGCAAGATTGATGCTGTGAGTACAACAAATGCTTTGCACTTCTCCAAGATTGGCCTAACAGCTCGACCAAGCAACCTTAAAAATTAGAGCACTAGGTGATCTAGTTTTTACCCCTGTTAACCAACTTGTGGTTGCCTGGACCCCCTGCACAGTGTGCCTAGCTTTCTACACCACATAGAGGGCCAGCCTCCTACAAGAGTACAGGAAGGAAATGCTACTATACTTTCTTCCCCATTCTTTACCTGCATTAAAACCACTCCTAAGCCATATACAGTGGAATCATTCACAAAAATTGTTCAGTCATTTACATCAAAAGGTTTCAAATTCACAGCATTGACTCTACAGACTTGATTTAGATAAACGCATCTTCATATTCTTGTGCCCATTCAAATTTTACATTTTTCTTTAATACGTTTCATAATTCTTTGGCAGTATTGGAGAAAGGTTCAATACATTTAGCATAATACTGTGGCATTTCCAAGAAAGACCTAAGTTGATCATTGTTAGCGGGAGATGGAACATTCTTTATCACCACAACCAATTTCAATTTAAGACTTTTACAAGTTTCTGAAATGGTATGTCCCAAATGTTCCACTTGTTCTTCAGCAACACATTCTTCAAAACGCAGACAAAATTGTATGATGATAAATTGAGGATTCCAACACAGAGTACTTAATCCACTAGAGGGAAGAAAGGCCTTGAATCAGATTATGAACTTAGCCAGGAAGGTATAAAAAATCTTAGTGTCATAAGGATTGTGGATATGATGTTAGAGACGGTAAATTTACCCTTAAGGTACATATTTACCCCCAGATTGGTACCTCATTGGACCCTATAGGCCTAGTTGAAGTAAAACTGTAGTGCAGATTTCACCTCCAATGGGTCATACAACCTTCCCCAGGTCAGTACCAATCTCTTTCTGCAGCAGGTTACCTATGCTTAGATACTGGGCTACCCAAACTTGTGGTCTCCCACATGCAGCCCACACATGTATGCACACACATTTGCTCACATGGTCATGTCTAAACAGCCCAGAGTCTCTTACTCTAGCTGTACAGCAACAGTCTTATCTTAAAAGGCAGACACTCTGTCAGACCTCACATCCTTAGGGTGGTCTTACCCAAGACGTTTTGCCTTCATCTCTGGTTTTGTTGCTGTATCTTTTTGTTGGTCTGAGGACTCTGAACACCTTACTGCTGCTGATCAGTGCTAAAGTGCATGTGCTTTTCCCCTAAAACACGGTAACATTGGTGTAACCACAATTGGCATATTCAATTTACCTGTAAGTCCCTTGTAAAATGGTATACCATATACCCAGGGCCTGTCAATTAAATGCTACTTATGGGCCTGCAGCATGGATTGTGCCACACACTTGAGTAGCTCTGTAAACATAGCTCAGGCCTGTCACTGCCGAGCCTTTGTGTGCAGTCTCACTGCCACCCTGCCTTGGCATTTAAAACCTCTTGCCAAGCCCCAAACATCTCTTTTCTGTGTGGAGTCTTTTTGTGGTGTACCTCCTGTAATTATTGTGTGTGGGTTGCAGAAATACTTTACACATTGCCTCCTAAATTAGGCCTGCCTGCTCTACCTCAAGCTACTAGAGGTGAGCACAGGCTAATTTATGTTGTGTAATTGACTTACCCTGACTAGGATTGTGGTCTCTACTTGGGCAAGGTGCATAGCTCTGCCAACTAGAGACCCAACTTCTAACACTCGCAGTTAACACTCTTAATCAAATTACCATGAATTTACCATAAATTAAACTGAGGAGGTGAGACAGTAAAAGTTCGGAACTCAGGTAGTCAAATGCTAAAAATCCATAGCTCCTTTATGGGCTGTTAGACCTGTCAGCCTTACGGTGGTCTTCCCCCAAACCTTTTGACTAATTGCCTCACATTTTTACTGTATCTTTCTGTTGGCCTTAGGACTCTGCATACTTTACCACTGCTGACCAGTGCTAAACTGCATGTGCTTCACCCCTAAAAAAGGTAACATTGGTGTATACACATTTGGCATATTTATTTTACTTGTAAGTCCCTTGTACAGTAGAATACAATTTACCAAGGACCTGTAAATTAAATGCTACTAGTGGGCCTGCAGTACTGATTGTGCGCAAACAAGTAGCCTTTCAAACCTGTCTCAGGCCTGCCATTGCAGAGCCTGTGTGTGCAGTTTCACAGTGCCACTTTGACTTAATTGTTGGAAAATGGGTTATTGGTAAGGGCAGGTAGATACCTACACTTAGCAATAGGCCACTAACTTCCACTTAGGTCCAGGTCTCAGTAAATTAAACCCAGCTCAACCCTTGGTAGCTTGGCAACGAGCGTCAAGGCTTAACTTAGGAGACAAAGTGTAAAGCAGTCAAATATCACAAAACAGTAATTAAATAAAAAACAGGAAACAGTTTAAAAATCCAAAACCAATTCATAACAATAGATTATATTTTTATCTTTAAAATGACACGAAAACGAATAAAATCAGATAAGGGGAACCGGAGATATGAATTTTTAAAGAATTATTGTTTTTTAGCACCTAGAAACAAAAAGCGCCAATCGGTCATCTGGTTGCACCTCGACTGGTGCAAAGTCAAAGTTTAAGGCCGACTGCGATGGAGCCCTGCTCGGCTACAGGCCGCGGGAGGCCTCGGTTAAATGTTTACCTTCACACTTAGGTGGTCATTACAACATTGGCGGTAACCACCTTATGGTGGCGGCAACATCTGTGCCCCCTGCATCTACAGGTACAGCCGCCAACCCCCCTACCAGCACCGCCCTCCCAGCAGCCCCTCAGCCTTTGCCCCGTGCCCGCTCACTGAGGAGGGTGGGCTTCACCTTCGCCCCAGGCACCTCAGGCCCTGCCCCAGTCACCCCTGCTGCCCTCAGTGAGAAGGCCATTGACCTCCTCAGGTCCCTCACTGTTGGGCAGTCTACCATTATGAATGCCATTCAGGGTGTAGAGAGGCAGTTGCAACAAACCAATGCATTCCTGGAGGGCATTCATTCTGGTCAGGCGGCCCTTCACCGAGCTTTTCAGACTCTGGCCTCAGCACTGATGGCAGCCATTGTCCCCGTCTCTAGCCTCCCCCCTCCAACTTCCTCAACCCCGAACCAATCCCCTGTACCTCAGCCTATCCCAAGCACACCTACAGACCAACATGCACACACCTCAACACACAAGGGAAGCTCAGGCAAACATAAGCACCACACATCCCACAGGCACTCACGCAAGCATCACACACAGGCAGACACACCAACATCCACTGCCTCCACTGTGACCCCCTCCTCCTCGTCTCCCTCATCCCTCCCAGTCTCGTCTACACTCACACCTGCATGCAGTACCTCTACAGCCACTACGTCCCTCTCCAGCACACCCACCACCACACCTCGCTCATGTGCAGTCACCACCCACACTACCATTCACACATCCCCTGTGTCCTCTCCCAGTGTGTCTGTGACGCCCCCTCCCAAGATACACAAACACAGGCACACACCCACCCAACAGCCATCCACCTCACGACAGCCTCCAGCGCATGCACCTTCACCCAAAGTCACCAAACGTACACCTCCTACAACCACCACCTCTTCCTCCACTCCCAAACCCCCTCCAGCTACCCGTCCCAGTGTGTCCAAGAAACTTTTCCTGTCCACCCTTGACCTCTTTCCCACACCTCCCCCACCCCTTCCGTCTCATAAGTCCCGAACTAGCACCTCAGTCACAACATCTTCGGGACCAGTGGTGCCTGTAGTCACTGGAATCTGGAGTGCACCGGCAACCAGGGCAGCCAGTGTGGCACAGAGCCACAGCACAGACAGTCCCCACCTGTGAAGCATCAGAAGTTGGCCAGTGCCCGGCGGGAGAGGGTGAAGACGCCAGCCACCAAAGCCGTTCCCAGGGGTCCCGTTGGGAGTGTGGAGTCAGCTGTGACACCTTCCAAGGTGGGGAAGGGCCACAAGAAACCCGGCAAGTCTGGGAAGAGCTGCACGGCGGAGAAGACCGCCATCATCCCAGCTGCCCAGGAGGCCACCGCCAGCACCAGCCCAGCTGCCCAGGAGGCCACCGCCAGCACCAGCCCAGCTGCCCAGGAGGCCACCGCCAGCACAAGCCCAGCTGCCCAGGAGGCCACCGCCAGCACAAGCCCAGCTGGGCTATGAAGGACCGCCAGCAAAAGGCCCGTTGGGCCATGAAGGACTGCCAGCAGCTGAGACCCTGCAATGGAGACCGCCATCTGAAGCACCACTGAACAGGGCACCGCCATCTCAAGCACCGCTGAACAGGGCACCGCCATCTCAATCACAGCTGAACAGGACACCGCCATCTCAAGCACCGCTGAACAGGGCACTGCCATCTTAAGCACCGCTAGCCCATGAGCGGCAGGGGCACTGACGCAACTGAGTCCGTCACGGTGTGAATGATGCACTCTGGGCACCATGCCCCCTCCAGAACCAGTGGAGAGATAAATCCACTACCTCTGTCCTTAACAGGATGAAGCTCTCTGGGCACCATGCCCCCTCCAGAACCAGTGGAGACTGACATCCACTACCTCTGTCCTTAACAGGATGAAGCACTCTGGGCACCATGCCCCCTCTAGAACCAGTGGAGATTGACATCCACTACCTCTGTCCTTAACAGGATGAAGCACTCTGTGCACCATGCCCCCTCCAGAACCAGTGGAGACTGACATCCACTACCTCTGTCCTTAGCAGGATGAAGCACTCTGGGCACCATGCCCCCTCCAGAACCAGTGGAGACTGTCATCCACTTGTGAGACTGTGGCTTTGCACTCCCCAGGATTGAACCTTGGGCAACCCACCCACTGTAGAGACTTGTGAGACTGTGGCTTTGCACTCCCCAGGATATGGCAGTGGGCAACCCACCCACTGTAGAGACTTGAGAGACTGTGGCTTTGCACTCCCCAGGATTGTACAGTGGGCAACCCACCCACTGTAGAGACTTGTGAGACTGTGGCTTTGCACTCCCCAGGATATGGCAGTGGGCAACCCACCCACTATATAGACTTGAGAGACTGTGGCTTTGTACTCCCCGGATTGAACAGTGGGCAGACCACCCACTGTAGAGACTTGAGAGACTGTGGCTTTGCACTCCCCAGGATGGAACAGTGGGCATGTGGCCCCCTCGTGGAGTTGGCGTTGTGCACTCAAGCGGCTGAGGTGCCCCCCTTTCCCTCCCCTGAGGTGCCTGTTTTCTTGGTATCTGATGCCCCTGCAGTGTTCTCGCCGTCATGGTCGGGGATCATGTGTGGGCCTCGCCCATACCGTGTGGTCCCAGTGTTCCACGGACTATCTTAGTGCACTACCTGGACTACTATGCTTGGTATATATTTTGTACATGGTGTATATATATATTTCTGCCTACTTGTTTTTAATATATTACAATGGTTACACTAATTTTCTATAGTCTTTGCATTCTTCCTGGGGGTTTGGGGGGTGTTACTGTGATGTGTTGATATACATTTGTGTGTGTTGTAGTGGGTGAGGGTGGGGGTGTTGAGTGTGTGTGTCCCTGTTTTTTGCCTCCCCCTCCCTTGTGTCGTAGGTGCAGTACTCACTGTGGACTTCGCCGCCGGCGTTCGTGCTCCTGGTAGAGGAGCAGGAAGACTATCGCAGGGAGAATTTGGAGTTCTGGGTCCATGGTGTCCTTGTTCCTCGTGGGGTGTGTAGAGGTGAGCGTTTTCCCTTCGAAATTCCTGTTTCCGCCGTGTTTTTATCTGCGGTGAATCCGCCCCGTAAAAGGTGGCGGATTGGTAGGTTGTGATACTGTGGGTGGTACATTGTCTCCCGCCTGTCTGTTGGCGGTGACCGCCACGCTGTTTGTTTGTACCGCCGTGGCAGTCGGAGTGTTAAAGTGGCTGTCTTTGTTGGCGGTTTCCGCCACGGTGGTAATTGCAATTTTTTTACCGCCGGCCTGTTGGTGGTTTTACCGCCGCTTGAACACCGTCCGCCAGGTTTGTAATGACCACCTTAGTCTCTTTTTCGAAGATTTTCTTCAGCGGGACAAACCTGCCAGTCCAATCCGACCTCCTGGAGCCCTTCTCCGGATACGTGATGCGGGAATCCTCGGTGGAGATTTTTACCTTCGGACTTAGTCGTTTTTTCGAGGTGAAAATCCTTCGTCCGGAGTAAACCTTGATCTTGATCCGACGTCCCTGGAGCCCTCCTCTGATACGCTGGCTGGGAGGTCCCGGTCAACTTTTTACCTTCGGACTTAGTCTATTTTTCTGAGATTTTCTTTACCGGGATGAACCAGCAAATCAGGCCGGGTCGCGGTTGAGGCAAGCCGGCTAGAGTTGCCACGGCGGGTTGGTCCCTCTATGGAGCTTTTTTTCAAAAGTTCTCCAAACTTCTCCAAACTTCTGGGGCTTCTCCCAGATGTCCTTTTAAGGTTCTTTTGAGGTCCACAGCTCACCCCAAGGGTCCAGAAGTTCTGAAATGGCCCTTGGGGGTACGGACTACAACTCCCAGAATGCACTTGCCACTAACTCCTTTTTGGCCACTGGACAGTGGTCAGCTGCTCGCTTTCTTCAGGAGTTGGTGCAGGGGACTCTGGTTAGCAATTTTTCACCTGTAGCAAACAGGGAGTCCCTCCTTGAACCAGTTGAAGCCAGGCAAAGTCCTTCTTGTGGTGAAGCCCAAGTGTGCAGCTGGTGCAGCCCTTCTGAGTGCAGGTTCCAGGTGCAGGCCAGGGGTCCAGCAGGGCAGTCCTTCTTCTTCTGTAGTTCTTCCTTATTGGATGTGGTAGGGAACTGAAGTGTGGGTGCAGGTCTGCCAGTTTTATCCTTGCTCCTGGGTAAAAAGCAGGGGGGTTCTGGTTCTCCAATCAGGTGCAGGGTCCTTCCCCCTGTGATGACCACTTCCTGGGAAGTGTGGCAAAAATAAATCCCAGGAGGCAACATTCTCCAAAAATCCATCATGGCTGAATCTGATTTTTTTAGGTTAAATCTGGCTGAGCCCACCCACTGGTGTGGCTAAAAATCATAAACACCCCCCCTCCTGCCCTCTCCTAATCTAATCAAGGGGGCACCTAGTTGTCTGGGGATGCAGGATGTGGGGGTGTTGCTGGTTGCTCCAAATGTCCTTCTCTGCCTTTGAAGACCAGTTTGGCAGCCCTCCCCCTTCCTACCTCACCATCTGCTGAGGGGAGATTCCCTCCCACAGGCACATTCCTTTGTGTGAAGCCTAGCCACTTCACACCTCATCAAGGAAGCCTGGCCAGGCTGCTAGAGGCTGGCCAATCAGAGCACAGCAGCAAAAACAATGCAGGGCTGAAATTGGGAACTTTTCAGGTAAAGTTTAAAACTCTTTACCTGAACAAGTTATATTAAATCCAACAACTGGAGGTTGTGGGATTTATTATAACAATTAATTTGATACCAAACTCTTGGTAGCCATCATTTAAGGGGACTTTAAAAATTAAAATAAATTCTCCCCATTCTAGCCTATGAAGGCCATTTACTACAATGAGGCAAAATGAATTTGGCTGTTTTTACCTCACCAGGGCTTATAAAACTATTTTTATAAGGTCCCTGCTTATAGTTACATGGCATCCAGCCCTAGGCGCAGATAGGGCACACCTTAGGGGTGACGTATATGTAAAAATAAGGTAGTTTAAGACTTTGGAACTACTTTTAATTCCAAAGTCGAATTTGCAAATAACATTAATTTAAAAGCAGCCAGCAAGGAAGGCCTGCCTTTAAATGACACTGGGCACCTCAGCAGTGCACCTATGGGTGCACTACCTATGCTGTGGTCCCTAAACCTACATGCCCTACCATATACTAGGGACTTATAGGTAGGTTAACTTAGCCAATTATAATTAGCCTAATTTGCATATCCATTTTACACAGAGCACAGGCCCTGCGACTGGTTAGCAGTACCCAGGGAACCATCAGAGTCAGGAAAACACCAGCAAAAAGTGGAAAATGGGGGCAAAAAGTTAGGGGGCCTCTGCAATCAGCCCTGTTTTCTCACATTAATATTTAGAACTTCTTGGCAAGCATTATCCTCCCTGCCCTTTTATTACATATACGTCATCCCTAACGTAAGCTCTAGGTAGCCTATGGGACAGGGTGCTGTGTAAGTAAAAGGCAGGACATGTACTTTTACGTTTTACATGTACTGATAGTGAACAACTCCCAAAGTCATTTTTTACTTCTGTGAAGCCTACTCCTCTCATAGGCATGCATTGGGAATTCCTTATTATACTTTTAAATTGTAACTCCTGATCAGAAAGGAATAGCTACATCATGTTTCATATAATTGGGATGACAATGATAAATCCTCTTTAATGGTAAGGTCGGATTTAACATTACTATTTACAAATGACACATTTAGAAAGTGGGCATTTCTCTGCTCTTACTGCTATGTGTGCCTTGTAGTCTGTCTCCAATACAGTCTGGGTAGGTGACAGCTACACTTTGTGCATTTCCTCTAGGCAACCATAAGCACAGGAACATTAGCTGTGTCTGGGCACTCCTCTGCATTTATCTGCAGTCTGATGGGCTTTCTAGGGCAGGTAGGGAAGAGGGGAGCTGACACATTTGAATTGGGAAGTGCCTGTCCCTACACAAAGGGCTGTTAACTCCCCCTCCCCAAACCACTGGTTGTCTGGAGCTAGGGCTTGGAAGAAATTATCTCTGTGCACCACTTCAAACATCCCCACATCGATGGCAGATGTGAGTGTAAAAACTGGGGATCTGACCACACCAAATAAGTACACTACTGGACCTGGAAAGAACTCTGCTGGAGTAAACCTTGCTGTAAGAATTACCACTTTGCCTGGACTGACTGTTCTGAGGAATTGTTTCTCTGCTTAGCTTTATTGCCCTGTTGCCTGCTGATCTCTGCCATACTGAGGACAAGGACTGGACCCTTTCACTTGAACCCAAAGTGACTCCAAGGACTTGCTGGCTTGTCTCCTGTTTTCTGAAGTCTATAGGACAGAAAGGCCTTCTTGCAACTCTCACTTGTGAGTTCTACCCTTGCCTGGGGTGACTCCACCAGTCCTGGGTCTCTAAAGTGGGTTCTGCAGCTGCTTTCAACAAAAACTGATGCACCGACACCCTTGGGCCGGTCAAAACCAATGCATCGCCCTTCAACCCTGACACAGAGACTGTTCGACAATAGCAGATCCAGAGCCTGCGTGGCTCAGCGATGGCACACTGTAGTCATCTTAATGGAGTTTGGCGCAACACCAGACTGCGAGGCTCAACAATGATGCTTCTACTTGATTGTACAGATTGGAACCAATGCATCGCCTATGCATTAACTCCTCGACGTCGACACTTGCCCTTTCCAAGATACTATTTCAGCAGACCTTGTGTGGGTTCTGAAGCAGGCCTACCCTCCATCGCAGTCGGTCTGAAATTTAAATTTGCACCGGTCCCTCCTGATCTCATGTAATATTTTCACCGCTAGTGACTTCTAAGCACTATTTTTAGTTTAATCTTTAAAAATTCACATCTCAGCTTCTACTGATTTCATTTTTGCCAATTGTTCTTGTTTTACTCAGATAAATATTCTCTATTTCTCTAAACCTGTGTGGAGTCTTTTTGTGGTGTTTCGATTGTGTTAGTGTGTGTGTTGCCCAAATACTTTACACATTGCCTCTTTAAATAAGCCCACCTGCTCTGTGCCAAGCCACCAGAGGGTGTGCACAGGTTATCTCTAAGTGTGTATAAAGTGTACCTTCAGTGGAAGTGGTGGTTTCTGCTTGTACACAGTGCATACTCAGACAACCAAAAACCCCAGTTCTAACACAGGCTGATTCCAATTTGCTACATTTCCCATTTCAATTTCCCTCTAATGCAAACATCATGTTTCTGTTTATCTTGAGGTTTCCATCAAAGGTATCAATTGTACATCAGTAATGTGCCATTGACATGTAGCACATGTAAGGGGTACAGGCAAGATTTCTATATTTGAGCACTATTGTCAGGAGGGAATTGTGTTGCTGCTGGAATGCTCTTTTTTTATTTTTGGGCAAGTATCTTTCAGTCAGATTACTGATAGTGATGCCTTGGAATTTTTAATGTTTTGAGTATGGTTGTAAAGCATTGGTATGTGAATGCTATGAGTGAGTGCTTTCATGCGGGAAACATAATAGTAGCAGATAATACTGTGGGTGGTCTGTAACATCAACAAGGGATGTTGAGCTGGTTTGACTTAAGGCAGTGTATGAGGCAGTCAACAAAATAAGATCTGTTTCACAAGGCATGAGGCCTTTTTTTCAGATAGTCTCATGACATTTTTGGATTTAAAAACATGGCTTGCTTCTCTCTCATGTTATTTGGGAGAGGTGACCAAAGCACCTGAATTATTGACTTCATTCAGTAATGCCAGCTCATATATTGATTTGGCATTTTGAGACGTAGACCAGCAACCAGGATTGTAGGTGAACAATGAGGATCCTGAATAAAGTGGCATTCATTAATTGTAATCTCTAGATGCTACAAACAATGCATCAGGTAGGACAGTAGCACATACGTTTCTCCTTCTTTACTATACAGAAGCTGGACACTTTAACTTGATTTGCAGACTGCCACTGGCTTGGACATCACCCCAAAATTCATCCTGGATTTGCCCTTAGGGCCCTCTACAGAAGCAAGTACCTCTTTTTCAGTAGTGGTTTGGAGGGCTTCAGAAGTGGAATTATCACTAGCCACTGAGGAGACTAAAGGCCTGATTTAGATCTTGGTGGTGTTACTGCCAATCCGCAGCGGCGGATCCAAAAAGACTGTCAAGTCAACGTTGTTCCACCTGCTGTATTTAGATCTATTGCAGATGAGCCGAAGACCGCCATGACAGAGTGATCTTCCTAGCTGTCAGACTGGCGGGTTCCCGACGACCCCATTTAGATGTTACAGTCCTATGGGCGCTGTACTTGCTGACGGAGGGAGACTGCCTCTGGGCCCAATGGACATCGGACAATGGCCCTGGTCATGGAATAGAAGTACGTCACACACACACACACACACTGTACTTTAACCATATGCGTCCCTTTGCACTACACACTACACAACACACTACCTATACAGTTATATTGATTGCAATTCCACTGCAACACAACACAAACATGCTAGAAACCCACATTGCCATGCATTCATGACACAACAGACACACATTGTTGACATGGCACCCACACACGACACAACCACAACAATCAACACAACTACATACTCATCTACACAAACATACTCACACACAAGCACAACTACACACATCATGACAACAATAACCACACAACAACTCTCAACTGAATGTTACACACAGCAACACAACATACACAACAACATCTAATCCACATGCAAGTGGCACATATACAGACACAACCACATCACCCACTCCAGCTCCCTCTGCCTCAACCAGCCAATTGCATTGTGCACACACATACACCTACTGACTCACATACACAACTGGTAGCACAACATCACAGGTAGAGGTCCCCTTGCAATATGCACACATGGACATAGTTGATGGGTGTGAATGTAACATCGCTGTAGTATACCACATAAATGTGGGGAGAAAAAACTCAATACTAGAAACATTTACACAAAAGCAAAATAAATACACCAGAAATATTAAATCATTGAAAAATAATTTTATATTATTCAATTAATGGAAATTCATTGTATTAAAAAGACAAGAGAAATCACTATGTCTATCATCTATCTGATCATTAGAATTGTTTCCCATAAAACATTTTCAGCAGTGAAATGCACCAACAATATTGCATGTACATCACAATTGCACCTATAATGTTCATAACATGTACATCATATATTAATTATAGTTGCAAAATGTATCCATCAATAAGACATAGCTGAAGTGGTCTTAACTCATAAAGTAATTGTTCCACAATCCGCAACAAAACTCATCAACCGAAACTGATAACTCATAAAAGGCCCATACTCTTGTTCATCTACTCAAATACTGCATCACAAAGAAACTGTACATTTCCATTGCCATATGCGACATCTTCACCGATCCCATGAAATTAATCCTCAAGAGTGTAGACTGGCATTTCTCCACAAACGTCCGAAGCGAGCTCAGTTAACGTTTCTGTGGTGCTAGCATTCATTTGGCAATGAATACTGACACCACAATGACAGTTGTGTAGGTGTGCAATATGTGTCTTGTACCAGTGTGTCCCTATCCATGTCCCACATAAATGTGTTCCCGACATATGCTTGTCACAGTAATTCAAAAAATTACCATGGCGTGTATGTGACTGCAGTGGTCCCATGCCCATATGCGGGTATCTCACAACGTACACAGCCAGTGGGGGTTACCTACCTGTCAGTCTGGTGACAGGGGGTGGGGTTGTGTTTTATCCATGGTCCAGTGGCAGCAGCTACGGAAGGTGTTGTCCAATTGCAAACAGAAGAGGAATGGCGAAAAAGGTAGGTTTTTATCTAATTTCTCCACCATTCCGCCAACTCAGGTGTGGAGGTCGGACTGCCACAATTAGCTTGGCAGTAAGGACCATCAAAATCTGCTTGTCTGTAAAAGGGGCTGGAGTTCTGCTGTCAGCCCTAACTCTCAAGGCTGCTATTGAGGCGGCTGAAGATTCTTGGTGGAATCAGTGGGACTCAGTCGCTTTTTCGTCTATAGTCCCACCAACATCTACCAAGGCGGCGGACCGGTTTTCTGACGGAAAACTGGCTGCGGGACCAATATTGCCAGGATCTAAATGACCTAAACCAAAATATTTTACAGAAGTTTTATTTGTAACCTTTCTGCACTCTGGCAGTAAGTCACCACATTGCAAAGTATCACAAACTAGCTTCAGTGGACCCAAAATATTTGATACAAAATCCAAGTTTGGAGAGCCTTGTGGTGCAGGCCTGCATGAGTACAATAAGTTCAAATTATTTTCTGACAACCTCAATGGACAGGACATCCAAATGTTATTTTTTTAAACATTTTTATTGAGTTTTAATGTAGAACTGTGACAACAGAAAAGCATCCCACCACACAGAATATCTTTAGTAAATTGGGAGACCTGAGTGACAATGCACTGAATGACAATGCACTGGTACCCCTTGGATTCATCAAACAATCAATATCCTGATCCAAGATGGGAGTGTATTAAGTCACTGACAATCTGGTCATCACCCCAGGCTGACCCCCAGTATATACCATGTCTGTCGTTCTCCCATACTGGACTATGCATCATAAGCAAGGATAAAACTGCTGTCCATTGTGGCACTGTATTTATGGTCTAGCCAAGGGTCACCCTCATGTAGAATATCCTACCCTCGGCTTCATTGCCTCCACAAACTGATCCATGAGCACCTCCAAGTCTGCAGGTCATCAGACACTTTGTATCCCATTCTGAAGGGTTTAACATGCTTTTCCTCTGCTTTTGTCCATTCTAAAAAATCTCTGTGCCATAAGGGTAAACTGAGGTCCCTGGAACTCATCCACCCCATTGCTATGTGCCTTCAGGCCAACACCAGTGTCAGTCTCAGGAAATTTTAATTTTTAATGCATTGCTCTCTTTCACCTTAGGGAATCAAAAGGTTAATGGGTAAAAAAGCATTCTCATGTGCAGTCTAGCATTGTTTTCCTTGAAATCAGTTTACATTTTAGGTCATCCAACACACACACACCTTGTGGGTTATGGCACACAAGGTTTTGCAATAGGATGTGTGCAAAGACTTTACCAAAGATGTCCAAGATGGAGAGGATGCTGCTATGTTCTAAGCCTTGAATTACACACTCTGGATTCTGTGGCCTGTACAATAGGCACTAGTGTCATCATTAAATGGCGTGGCTTGCTGCAGTTCACTTTCCCTGGAGATGTCCATGCTTCATTGATGGATATACCCTTTGATAGGTCGAGGCTTTTTGTCAAGAATGCTCATTCATCTTTAGAGAAATGAAAACACAGCAGAGCTACAGCCCACATCTGGGGGTTATTTTCTCCTGCTCACCGCTGCCACCAGCAGTACGAAAATTCAGAGGCTATTTGAGGGCTCTTTCTTCAGCCAGAAGCAACCCTCTCAGCCTGTGCAACTCTCTCATCCTGTTGCGGCCCACTCAATATCAAGTCAGGCTGTACCATAAACCTTGAAGAATCTCCTATAGTACCCGGTGAGGCTTAGGAAGGCTCTCACCTCTGTCTGGGTCTTGGGGGTTCCCAAGCCAGAATGTTTTTGATTTTGGCCTGGTGGGACTGCACATTGCTTCCTCCCACTTAGTGTCCCAAGTAGACCACTGAACCCTGCCCTATCTGGCACTTAGCCTTGCCAGTCAGGCCTGCCCTCTACAGAGCCTGCAACACTTCCTTAAGGTGGTTCAAATTGTCCTCCCAGATGGAACCGAAGAACACAATGTTGTCTAGGTAGGTTGCACTGAAGTTCTCCAGCCAGGACCTAGTTGGCCAACCTCTGAGAGGTGGTAGATTCATTCTTCAACTCGAAGGGCATTACCTGGAACTGGAAATATTCTCCTATGGTAGTGAACTCGGACCTCTCTTTGGCTTTCTTGGTCAAGGTAATCTGCCAGTATCCAGACGTTAACTGAAACGTGCTGATGTGCTTTGCAGCCCCCAGCCAATCTATGCGCTCACCAGCTAATGTGTGCGTCGGTCTCGGTGTTGGCATTGAGCCCACACTAATTCATGCAGAACCTACGTTCTTGAGTGGTACCTGGAGTGGCAGCATTGGAGACCAGCACCTCTGGGCTGGACCAAGGACTGTTTGAGGGCTCAATGACTCCTAGCTCTAGCATCTTGGAGACTTCCTCCTTCATGCTGGCTCTCACCTTATTAGATAGCCAGTAGACTTTACTCTTCACATGCATACTGTCCTAAATATCAATATCATGGGTGTACTATGTAGTGATTCCTGGTGTAAGGGCAAAGAGAGAGGCAAACTGCCCCAGGAACTGGTGGCAGTCCCTCTGTTCAGGGTAAGGGAGAGGCTGAACTCTCTTCAGTGACCCACCCTGCTCCTTGGAAGAAAGGAGATCGGGAAGCGGTTTGCTTTCCTCCTCTACTCCATCATTGTGACCAGGAACATGGTCATCTCAGACCTCTGGAAGTGGAGTTTGAGGTGATTGACGTGTAAAACCATTAAAGTGTTCCTGGGAGTCTTGAGTTCCACCAAGTAGGTGACCTCACTGTTGTGTTCTTTCACCTCATAGAGTCCAATCAAGTGGTCCTGAGGGGCCCTTAGCTCCACAGGCTCCATCACACACACTTTTTTGCCAAGTGGAAACTCAACCAAAGTGCTCTTCTGGTCATACTACTGTTTCATGACCGCCCAACTGGCTTCTAGATCCTCTTTGGCCTGCTTTCAGAAGTGCTTCATCTGTGTACAGAGGGCAAACATGTAGCTGTCAACAAACCATTGGGCTTTCTTGGGAGCTTGCTCCCTAACCTCCTTCAATGGACTGGGATGTCCTCACAAAGGGTGCCCATACAGATCCTCAAAGGTGCTGAATCCTACCCCATTCTGAGGTTCCTCCCTGAATTCAAACAATAGGCATGGCAGGCATGGCAGGAGAGCATCCCGCTTCCTCTTTAATGGCCCCGATAGGCCCATTATCAAGTATTTTAGGGTCTTGAACCTAACAACAAGCCCATTAGTTTGTGGATGATAGGATGTGAAGAACTTGTAAGTTACCCCACACTCCTTCCACATGGACTTCATGTACACAGACATGCAGTTGGTACCACAGTCAGGTACTACTTCCTTGGGGAACCCTGGGTAAATATTCCAGTCAGTGCCCTGGCCATCGCAAGCACAGTCACTATCCACAGAGGTATAGCTTCTAGCTGGCATGGTCCACCAAGACCAGGACCTGTTGCCAAGGGCTGCCTTGGAGTCCAGAGGCCCAGCAGTAATAATGCCCACCTATTCAAAAGGAGTGCCAAAACAGGGGATGGCTGCAGGTGGGCCTTGCACTTCCCTCCTGACTTGCCACTGGCCTGGCAGGTACGACGTGACCTGCAGAACGCATCTGAAGCCATCCTCATCTGGGCCAATAAAAGTGGGTGACAAGCTTTTCAAAGGTCTTGTCCAGCCCTCGATGACCTGTCATGGGAACATCATGAGCCAAATCCAGTAGGAAGGCCCTGTAGAACTGGGGGACCACCAACACATGGTTAGCCCAAGGACCAGGAACCCTAGGCTCTCCATACGGGAGACCATTCTCCCAATGGATCAGATGATCACCAGAGGTCTCGCTATCTGCCTGGGCCTCGGCCTGCTGCCAGCGGCCCTCAAGAGTATTGCACTCCAACTACTTCTTGCAGAACTCCCTGGTGGGACCTCCTTCCTTCTTCCAGTTGGTTGGTTCAGGTAGGTTCCCCAGGGCAGCAAGTCCTCCCCAGTAGGCTTTAGGGTTTCACCCTCAGGCTTAGTCTCCTCAGTTCCAGGAGTAGGTGTCCCAAGCCTCTTGCCCTTCCAGGCACCTAGGCCATTCTTCCAGGCTCTAGGTCCTCCTGACTACCCTCTTGGGTGGCCATCAACCATGTGGTCTGGGCACCCACAGGCACATCCACTCGAGCAACCCTAACATCTTTAGTTGTTACCTGAGCTCCACTTTCTTCTAGATGATGTGCTCTAGGTCATTGTCAAGCAGACAATCTAAAGGCATGAATGGACTCACAGCTACACCCATGGAACCTGAGAACCCCCACCCCACGTAAAGGGAACTAGAGCCACTAGGTAGTGACTCATGGTTGTCAGCTACAATAACCTGCTCTGAGGTCACCACATGATGTTTGACAGTTGTCATCATCTCAGAGCAGGGATTAGAACCCCTGACACTTAAAACTACCTTGGGGATCTTTAGAGAACTCCTTGTTTTTATGTGTGCCTCCCCAATCCTCCTTCTGGTGCAGACACTGCCTACTCTTGCTGTGATCCTCACCCACATGGCTCATCCTGTCCCCTTTCTCTAGGGCCATTGGGGGTCCCTCCCCTTGCTAAGAATATGATTCCAGAGGCTAGCTCCCTATCCTCTTCACAGATCCTATGCATCTGTAAAGTGACCTCATAAGCTTCAAAACACTTTTCGATGTTAATCCCCCACAACAAAGTCAGGCACCAGACCTTTAGGAATATGGAGTCTCCAGAGGGCACTGTAGGTGCACTGCCACCATCACCACTAGACCCTACCTGTCTGCCCTTGATGTCCAGATACTTAAGGCTCCTCTCATGAGCCAACTGCTACAAATCAACTCTTTCCTCCATGGCCAGTTTCTTTTTCTCCATTGCCACCTTTCTCTCCTCCATTTTTATCTTGGCCATCTACAGGCTATATGCCCTCCTTGCCTTTCCGTTGCCATCTCTCTCTGGGAGGGAGCTCCAACTCTGGGGTCAAGTCATCCCCTCAGCTGACTACTGCATCGCAGGGCTGGTATCCAAACCCTGCTCTGGTTCCTCCACGCCCTGGTCCTCTATTGTGACTGGCAACTGGTGGGCCTCTGCCCATGCCCTTAGAGCCTTTTTGTGCTCTGACTTCTTGGTGCTCGTTTGTCAGGCCTCCCCCTCTTCTCACAAAATTCCTTGAGCTCAGCCACTGTGTAGCTCTCTAGATTCAGGAGCTCAAATTCCATTTTTGCAGGTGAAGTCACAGCACAAACAGTCAGAGAGTAAGGGCGAATTAGGGAAAAACAAAAAGGCCAACCAGGGAGAATTTAAAACTCAAATTGGTCTAATTATTTATTTGGGATTTTCAGTATAACATAAAATTACTCTATGGTAATTCACAAACACAAGTCCTGATCCTCACTGCTGATCACCAATTTGAGAAATTAGGTTAATGGTTGAGGGGTGTGAAACACTACTCAAGCAGCAACCACAATCTTTTCCAGGGTGAGGCAAAAACAACCCCCAAATTAACCTCTGCTCAATGCCTTGGTAGCTTGGTACAGAGCAGTTGGGCTAAATTTAGAGGCAATATGCAAAGTATTTTTTCAGCAATTCAAATGGAAATAAAGTGAAAACACAACACAACACAAGAAAACTCCCACACTAATTTTGAAAAATAGAGTAATAATAAATAAAACAAGAGCAAAATGACAAAACTCCATTAGTATAAAGGGAGATATGCAATTTTGAAGATGTCATTGAAAATAGTGCCAAAAAGCACAAAGCATCAACTGTGGCTATCTGGACGCGCCAGGCCTGAACAAAGTCACAAGTTTAGGCTGAACATGATGGAGTGTGGGCCATCTACACAAACCCAGTTAGGCCTGCCTAGGAAGAGTCCCTTAAATTCCTGGTTGCGTAGTGTTGCAAGGTCCCGTGCAGAGTATGTGTTGCACAGCCGAGGTGATGCATTGGTTTCAAGGGGCTGCAGAGGTGCAATGTGAGGTCATGCGTCATCGTCGAGGATCCCATGGATGAGGGCTTGAGATACAAAGTTCAGCATCCAGAATGTGTTGAGCAGTCGAGGCAATACAAAGGTTTCGAAGAGCTGCGAGGTTGAGATGCAAGAACCTGCATTGTTATCGAGGTTGCCGTTGATGTGAGATTTGTGATGCAAGGGCCTGTGTCTGTGAAGCTTTGCACAGCGGTGACTCCCATGCAGGCTGAAAAGTCAATGCGGAGTCCTTAGACTGGGAGAAACCTCGCAGCAGAGGTGATTCCCTGGTTCTGCTCTGGGTTGCGCCACACAACTGAGGAGATTAGTCCAAGAACTCGGTTCAAAGCAGTTGGAGCCTTCTGTCCTGAGGTTCTAGTCAGGAGGCCAGCCAACTGTACCTTGGAGTCACCCTGGGGGTCTTAGTTTTACAGATGCAGGTCAAGTCCTTCTCACCCAGGCAGGAGGGCAGCAGATCAGCAGATCAGAAGAGCAGCAGTCCTTCTGAGCAGCAGTCCAGCATAGTGGCAGACCTTTCAGTGGCACAGCAGTTCTTCTTCCTCACAGAGTATCCAGAAGTGTATTGAAGAGATGGTGTCTGGGGTTCAATATTTATACCTGGGCCTTCCTTTGATATGGGAAAAGCTTCTAGACGTTTCCCTATGAAGCACCCAGGCATGCTGCATTCCCTGCCCTGGCTTCAGACTAACTACAGGGGGGTATGCAGCCCTTTGCATGGAGGCAGTACACAGCCTATTTAAGTGTAAGTAGAACTGTGCCCAGCTCCACCCTCCCATCCTGCCGGTGATGGCCGATCCAGACACACCTAAGCTCTCTGTAGTGTGTGGCTATCTAAGAGGAATACATGAAACTCAACTATGAGCTGACGACATTCATGTGACCCAGAGACAGGCTGCAGGCAATAAATGGCTAAGGCAGGAAAATGCCAGCTTTCTAAAAGTGGCATTTTTAAAATTATAATTTAAAATCCGACTTCACCATGAGAGAGGATTTTTCATTACAATTACAAAGACACCAAACTTGAACTGTTGACTTGCCCCCATTTGAAAATGATCACTTATTAAATGTAATAAGGTAATTCCAGTGTTGGCCTACAGGAGAGGTATGCCATTCAGTAGTTAACACACATGTTTTCACTACCAGTACATGTAAAACTAACATGTACATATCCATTTTTTTAAGTACACTGCCCACTGCCCACTCTACTGACTAGAGCCTACTTTAGGGAAGACTTACATGTATTGAAAAGGTAGGTTTGGGCCTTGCAAAAGGTTTATTTTGTCTGGTGAAAATGGCAGAATAAAACTGCACACACAGGCCGTAATGTAAGACCTGAGACATGTTTATAGGTCTACTTAACTGGGTGGCACAATCGGTGCTGCAGGCCCACTGGTAGAATTCAATTTAAAGGCCCAGGGGCACAGGTATTGTCATCTTACTAGGGACTTACAAGCAAATTAAATATGCCAATTGGATGTAAGCCACTTCTACCATATTTTGGGGGAGAGCACAAGCATTTAGCACTGGTTAGCAGTGGTGAGGTGCACAGAGTCCCAAAGCCAGCAAAAAAGAAGTCAGCAAAACAGGAGGATGGAAGGCAAAAGGTTGTTGCTAGAATGCAGATTTGCTTTTATGAAATGAAAGACAAGAGGCGTTCGGCAAAACAGGAACAGTTGGTTTCATTAAATGGAGTGGCCAAGAGAGTGCATTACACTGCCTCAATGTTACAGAGTTTTGAGCGCCCTTATATACAATGCTTGAAGAGCTATAAAATAATTATATACATTCTGTGCAGAAAGGAATTTGGGCCTAATCATGGAGTTGTAAATCTGACCATCTGATAAAGTGCTGAGGTGGGTCTCGACCTTGAGTGGACAAAATGCGCATGATCACTGCGTGTTGTGTGTGTTGTGTTCTGATTGGCTGAGCGTTCCTAACTTCATGTCACATCTAACTTTTATGGTGTTTTGGGAATGTGTGCCCTTCTGGCCAAATGTGTTTTATTTTGGGCCAATCTCTTATGACTATTGTGGTGGTGCTGCCTATCTGAGGGATTGACCTGTTTTTTTCCTGTTGGAGCGTTTATCCATGGGCGATGTGTCACCCCAACTGTGATCTGCCAATCATGTGCTTCAGGCCTAGGTCGCAGGGCTTAACTGACAACGTATTGCTGACTCGGGGTAGATGAGGAGGTCACATTGGGTAGAATCGACAATGGTGAGTTTGTTGTTATGCGCACACATCTCATGGCATACATTGATATAGTTTTTATCTCTATCAACAAGGTTATGTGGAACCATACCAAGGATGCCTGTTCTAACTCAGGCATTATGCTGCTGACCACAAGTGGCATCTGTACCGGGATATGGCTCCCGGTATGCACGCCCAGAGGGGCATTCCTTAGGTAAAGACTCCCTAGTCTCTAGGAGTAAGGGTCCACCTTAAGTGGGACCTCAGATTCTTGTATTTGTTTCCACATTCATCTCTGATCCCGCAAATCCCAAAGACAGTCAGGCAGGAGCAGGCACAGCAGATTCTAATGGCCCTATAATGGGCTCAGAGAGTCTGATCACCTGTCCTTCACTTCTTCTTTGTCTTCAGGAGACTATGCTGTTCCAGCAGCAGATAGAATGTTCCATAAGGGCCTTGACAGTCTACACCATTATGTTTGAAGATTAAGAAGAACAAATTGAGCATTTTCAACCTCTGTTTGAAAGTGGTGGATGGCAATCTTGCTGTCTTCCGATTTCCTACCAAATCAATTTAGTCAGGCCATGAAATGTGTTGCCTGGTTTGATGAATAACCAGTTGACAATCTGCAGGGAAGATTGTCTGATGAGCTTTTGTTTATATTATAGTTGGCCCAGCAAGTCGTTGTTGTGGGAACTGCTAAGTGTTACTTATCAGTCTTGTTGGTCTTTTTTAATTTACTTAATGAGCTCTCTTCATTCCTAAACATCCAGTGTGATGCTTTGCTTAGAAGGGCTTTCACATTTGTTTCTTGTTATGCTTTTTATGTAGTTCTGGGGAAATTTTAATTTAAGAAGCATAATGTGCATAATATTGGTAACTTTGCATCATAAAATTCAATCATCATTACCACGATTATGCCAATACTCCACCTTGCATAACGAGAATTCTGTTTAGGGAAAATTCATAACGTCAGAAGCATGGGAACAACAATTTTTTTGGCATGAAGGCACACAGTATTTTCTGAACGTGAGCCTCAGTTTTTTTAATGGGTGAGGTAAAAATGTACGTCAAGTTGATTTTTTACCTGAGTGGACAGTTCAGGTAATTTTTTGAAACTGCAGTTCACAACACGAATAGCAGTTATTTTAACACAAATGCGTGGAAAATCAACTAGAACATTCATTTTCATATTGAATTTTTACCCAATCAGACTGTTTGTCGCATTTTAGTTGGAAATGCTTCTTTTTTAACAGGAGGAAAGTGCTGTAGAGATTGGGAAGCTCCTGTAGCAACTTTGTCTCTCTGTTCTGGGGATGCCTCCCTCTGTTTTGTTCGTCACTTGGTCATTTTGCATTAGGACTTTTGGTGACAAAGTATCACTCTCTTTTTGTCTGCAACCTCTGATGCATCCACCCCTATAGAATCTTTGCTTTTTGGCTAAAACTAAATTGAATGTAGTACTTTGAAAAGGGTTTGCTGTTTGAGGAGTAGCAGGCAACACCTTTTGTGTCCATTTTTGTTTTTTTCCGTTTTGTTTCTTAGATGTTGGGTCACTTGGGGATTTGAGTAGGGGCTCTTGTGGGACTGCATTTTTTAAAGGCTAATGTTTTCACATTTGCTGCCTGGAAAGGCCTGGGATTACATTTCCCTATTTCCTTTTGCTTTTGGGTATATATTTTTGTGCAATCCTTTTCCTGCAATGCTACATGATTTTTTTGGAGGGGGATCAGAAGAAGGCACTCCGTGCAGGATAGGGTGACAAGGTTCTTTGTTCTTCCTACCTCCTTCTTTGTTGGCCAGATGGTGGTTAGGAGCGACCACCATAATATACACCCAATGTGAATTTCAATCATTTTATTCCCACATGAAGAGCCATTTTTAGTAACACTGATAGAAGCCAATACCACTTTTGTTCACTTTTTTCCAGACAAATTTATTTTTACATTTGGCTGATTGTAGTCACCTTTGGTACATAGTATTTTTTTATTAATTAGTTGGCTTTTGCCTGCTTCCCATGTGCCCTGAAAGGATAGGATATAAAATCTTATTTTTAATTAATATATTCAGTTTTGGTGCCTCCCAAAACGATCCCATGGACCCTGCAGGGACACCACCTACTATTTAATTCATTATTCAATGTATTCCTGCTTCCGTCTGCCTCCCATACAGTCCTACCAGGCACTGGAGGGAATACCAGCGATTACTGAATTACTTTTTTCAATTCTTTCCTGTCTTTCTTGCCTCACAAAGGAGTCCCATGGACCCTGGAAGGACACCAGCTATTATTTAAATAATTTGTTTAATTTTTGCATACCTCCCCGTGGGTCTCATGGACATTGTAGGAAACAAATTATTATTTAATTAAATAATTCAATGTTTGCATTCCACCCTTTGCCTTTCAAATAGGTCCTATTGCCCCTGAAGGGCCACCAACAACTTTTCAATTAATTTATTCCATTTATGAATGGCTTTCTCTGTCTCCTATAGGGTCTCCATGTGTCCTGGATGGACACCAGGTAATATTTAAATCATTTATTTTATTTTTACCTGCCTCCCACTGGGTCCCCATGGACCCTTAGTGAACACCAGCAAATATTTAATTCATTTATTCCGTTTTCTTCTGCATTCTGTGGGGGTTCCATGGGTCATGTAGGATGCCAATATAGCTTTCCCTGTGTAATGTCTAGTAAAAAATGATAGTTTATACATGGGTACACTATTGTTAAGCAGTTGTGATGATTGCTGATGACTTATATTACATTGACTAGATTGCCCAAGTCTCACTTTCTTCCTCTTTTTTTGATCCACAAGACATAATGCACAACACTGAGACAGAGAGAATTATCTGACACCAACACCAGAGTCCTCTGCTAAGTTCTTCTGTGAGTGCGAAGTGCTAACCTGTGTAAAAAGTAAAGAAAATGCTCCCAAAGAAGGAGAGAGGAGGAGACAAATTCTCCCAGTGCCGTCATTGGCAGCAAGCCTTCGTCATGTTTGCAGATATACAACACACTTGTTCATCTTCCTCCGGGCAGGAAGACTGGGAAAAGGATCACTCCAGGACCAGTGGCACTACCATCAAAACCAAAGCCAGCGCCACAGTAACTGCCATCATGGAGACTATTAGTGAGTCTGTAATCGTTTTGTCCCAGCAGCAAACTGAATCTTCATAGGAAAGGCAATAACAGGAACCATAGTGGGCAACAGCCGATCTTCTGTAAGTGGGAGCAGAGCAGGAAATTGAGCTTGAGCTTTTGAGCAATATGTTGTTGTAACTGCTCTTCTATTGGACACATCAGTTTCACAATCTTCTAAAAGTAAAAGAAAGAGCAGTCCCCCATCTTATCCAGGCCCCCCTCTGGTGATCTTGAAACAAATTGGACCTCCACCGAGACCTGCCACAAAAGACAACGGGAAAGGAAAGTACCTGAAAGCTTTGGGAGTAAGGAAGATGATGATGAGCCAGTAATTGTTAGTGTGGAGAGTGGCCCAAGGGAAATACTGCTCACCTCTATTCAACCTGTGTTGAGTTGTGTTGTTCCACCAACACCACTGCTTCCATCTTTTCAAGAAGATCCCAAAAATCTACAACAACAACCACCTCTACGGCAATCACAGCCTGCCCAAGAGAAAAACCAACACAACCACCTAGCTCAGTCTCAGCAAGTTTTTCAGGCATTGGCTCGATAAGAAAGCTCTCCTAACCAATTTCTTTACACTTATTCCACACAAGAAGCACACCAAAGAATGCTCAGTTTACCATAAAATCTTAGTTGCAGTAAGCCAGGTGGACCTCATGGTAATTGAAAAATCAGCATGCAATATTGTGGGGAGAGCACCTCAAAAACTTGGCTGGTGATGATGAGAGAGACGTTCAACTGATAGAAGGAGGTGGTAGTGATGGAGGAATGAAGAATGTCAGCATATTCCAAAGCAGCGCTGTGGCTGTCACTTTTAGTCAGGGCTACTGGAATTATGCGGCAGGGGAGGGACAAATTATGTGGCAGGGTTGACTAAATTATGTCTCAAGAAAAGGAAAATTATGTGGCATAATTTGGCAAATTTTGTGACAGTATTACTTCATTATTTTGTCATTTTTACACTTGCTATCACTGTCTGGCCATAGGTTGAAACTCATTTGTACCATTTAAACACTGAGATATAGAAATAAGCAACAGAAAGGAAACCAGTCAACCTTTGCCAAGGGCCTTCCACCACATGGCAACACGTGTCACTGCGTCTTTTGCAATCACCTGCAACAACGTCAGAATGGCATAAGGGACGGAGTGGTATAGTCACTCCAAAGTGTCTAGCCAGCCAACTTGCTCTCTGTAGGTCAATTGCAGAGGTATCATGAAAAAAGCAGGCACAACAACCAACTGTAGAGGCAACATCCACCAAGCAGTAGTTGTACCATCTAACTCATGAGAATGTTCATTTATATAACAGGAGCTGGCCAAAATGTTGGCATCTGCCATCCTCCCTTCATCTTTTGCGGAAGGTCAAGGGTATATTGCATTTGAATAGACCATCTGCCCAATATAGTAGATTCCAATCTGGACCTATTTTTCTATTGTCTGTGTCAATGCTGAACCATGAAGTGATGTAATTGGTTGGTGAAGGCGAGCACTATGTAAATCTACCTCACAACAGTCATGTGGACTCATCAAGTAATACACTACATGTGCCTCATTGCACACTGGAACTCCTTCAAGGGGGAAGCAACAGCTAACTGCTACTACCATCAGCTGATAATGCTTTTTGGGGCATTCAACAGCATGCAACAGTTGTGATGACAAATACCTTGAGAGCCAAAGTGAAATTCATCAGCTTCAACTTTGATATGCAGTGGGGATAAATTTGCATAGTGTAAAGAATGCTACTACGTTTTGATATTATGACACAGGAAGTCAGCAAGGAAGAGAGTACCATGAGTCAAAGGATCCTTTTGTTACACTCGCCACAGGAACATGTGAAAAAGGTGGAGCAAACATTTAGCAATGTCAAGGAAGAAACAGTTGTTTTTGTCAACAGCTTATTAATTTGCTCGAACTAATCAAAGGCTGCTAAAAGAGATTGTGTCATCCTAAGAGTATAACTGTACCACAATACTGGATCCACAGCACAAATGAGGTCAGAACACTTTCATTACTTTCCTAATTGGAAGCCTCAATTTACAAAACTTGTATGATCAGGAAAGTGGGTGACCCAGAAAAAGAGCAATTGCACATTTGAGGACATGGCAGAAGTGAAGTGCAGCCTTCAAACTCTGGACAGGGCAGTGGTGTTGGCTCTGAGTTTTCGAGAAACATTTCTTCACAACTACAGCATCATTTCCCAACTAATATAGCCTTACAAATCTTTACATCAAATCCTTATGCCAAGTAAACTAAGCACAATCAAGTGGATATGTGGTATTTTATGTGCTATGCATAACATGTAATTTATGCAAAGTCACACATCTTATATAGCTTACTCTTATGTAGATGTCTGTGCATCAAAATGTGTACTGCTGAGTGTACCTACAGTGCAAACCCATACTGGACATAGCTTGCTTGCCCTTGCATCATAGTACACTACTGAATGTTTTGCAAAACAGACTTTTTTGTGCAAGCAACTACAATATTGATAGGTGACCCTTTCTAAATGCAAAACAACATTTTTGACGCAGCGTTCAATTGCATTAAGGGTAAAGAACCTAGACTTTTGTGTTTTCAAGTTTAGAAGTGTGTTCCTGAGAGAGTGTTTCTGATCGTTAGAGAGACTGTGTGGTCATCAGTGAGATAGTTTTATCAAGGCTGTGCACTAGTGCAGTGTCACAAGAATTGATGCAAACCAATGCAAAGTCATGATAAGCTATTTACAATCCAAGGCAAATATTGATGAGTCCTGCAAAGTAGTCCTAAAGTAATGCACATGAGCAATATGCCATATTGTACACTATTTTACTCCAAGGTGGTGTCCATGGGTGGTACATGGGCTTTGCCATTCATCCACCCATGGTTTATGAAGCAAACCCATATACTATTAAAAATGGCTTTGCACAAAAAAATACATCTCCTCAAGGGAGGGGTAGCCTTCATGAAAAGCTTTCTTTTCTCAAAACCTTTCAAAATGTGCAAGTCCATACACAAGTGGAAAAAGTTTTAAACCATGTCAAAGCATAGTATTTTGTACTGGTAGGGTGCAACACCTATACTAAACCGCAGACCCTTGCTCTGCATAAGGTGAAACATCATGTACTTTTAACTGCTCACCCCCCCACTTCTCTCTCTGCCTTCTAAAAAACATAACATTTAATTCTTTCTTCTCTCTGCTTCTCTGTCAAACAATCAACACTGAATGTGTATGAAGTACAGGTAAAAAATTGAAACACCAATTTTGGTGATAATTCCCAATTCTTCAGAGGCACTCTCAAAATGCTTTGGTAACACCAAACTTGGGAATTACTACACCCTGTCATTTTGGGATTTCTGTGTATGGTATTCCCGTAGGGGGACTCTCGCTAGTTGGTAATTATTCCTCTGACATTGGTGTTTGGAATGGGTTATCCAAACAAATACTTCTAAGTTTCAGAGGTACATGTGTTTATGCAGAGAGTGCTGCTTGTCTCTGTGTGAATGCGACACAGACACTGACACACAAGACTGAAACCCACAGGACTCAACTATATTGCAGTGTTTCCCAAATTGTGGGCCAGGACCCACCGGTGGTTTGTCAGCTTTATTTTTGGTGGGTCTTCATAGACAGAGGTAAAATATCAGGCTGCTTGTTTTGACAAATGTCGGCTTATGTTTTTAACATGGTGAGTAGTCTCACTTTGAGGTAAGAGAAAGAAAAGTAAAGCCAATTAGGTGACAATCTTGCTAGGATGCACAATTCTAAAAGGAAAGTCTGTAGGGTGTTATTTTCTCAGTACAGACAACAAATTGTAAATGCCTGTAAATTTAGGGTCATATTTATACTTGGTTTGCGACGAATTAGCATCATTTTTTAATGCTAATTCAGTGCAAACCTAACTCCATATTAATACTTTGACGCTAGACACTTCTCGCGCCAAAGTTATGGAGTTAACGTAATTTTCTGGACATGGAAACCTACCTTGCATCAATGAGATGCAAGGTAGGCGTTCTCGTGCAGAAAACAACATAATGGCCCTTGCGCCATATTTATCCCCCGTGCTAAATTCTTGCAGGGGGGGACAGGGGCCTTAAATAATGGCGTTAAGCTTGCTTAGCGCCATTATTTAACGCCTGGGTATGGGCAGGCGTTAGGGGACCTGTGGGCCTATTTCCATGGCCAAAGACCATGGAAAGAGCCCACAGGTGCCCTTCCCTGGCCCCAAGGACACTCACACCCACCCCCACCCACACCAGGAAGACACCTAAGGATGAGGGGACCCCATCCCAGGTAAGCAGAGGTTAGTTTTTTTTTTTTTTTTTTGTAGTGCCATGGGGGGGCCTAACTTGGGCCCCCCTACATGGCACTGGGCCCAATGGCCATGCCCAGGGGACATAAGTCCCCTGGGCATGGCCATTGGGCTGGGGGGCAAGACTCCTGTCTTTACTGAGACAGGAGTCATGTGCATGGGGGCTGTGCGCCAAAATATGGCACTAATAAGGTGAGAGTCATTTTCTTGACTCTAACCTGACTAGCGCCATTCTTTGATGCACAACCTCCAGTTTCCCCTACACCTCCCCCACCCGGTTAGCGTCAACTATTTTGACACTAACCGGGCCTTACCGCCGGCTAACGTAATCCCATAAATATGACACCCGGCTGGCGTTTTGGGATGGCGCTAGCCGACTGTATACTTTTTGACCCAAAACTGAGTTAGGGCAGTTTAGCATCAAAAAGTATAAATCAGGGCCTCACTGTATACATTCAGTAGTTGAGAAAGCAAAAATGAAGCACTTTTCTTTGTAATTCTGAAGTGAGATGGAAACGAATGTTTTCATAGGATCAGACCAAATCAAGACACTGATTGGTGATATACAAATAATAATGTCCACTGAAACCCTCTTTCCACACAATATGATTTGTGGGCAATATAGTGTTATCAGTAAAAATGTATGGCTGTGCAAATTTAGAGGCTATTTCAATGGAAAATGTGCTGTCGGTAAATGACAATGTACTACCACACTGTTAATTGCATTAAAAAATCGCCGGTTTTGTGTCCTGAAATCAGTGCTTAATTTGTCAATAAAAAGGTGCGGGTGCTGAAAGCCCCCCTCTTAAACACACGGCTAATGCAATTAAATGTGCGAACACGGAATACTGAGGCGTGTAATCCTGATGCCATCCCGGGCCTCTTTAATCCATACAAAGCCACTTCCTGTTCCTTCAGTTCACTCTAGCAGCGTTCTGCTTTCTCCCTTTGTGACGCTTTTTCGTTTTTCCCTTCCTCCGTCTTTCCTATATGTGTCTTTTGCTCGCAGTAAATGCTTGAGGCAGAAGACTAAGCCCCGGACCTCAAAAATAAGTGCCGGTGCTCAGCACCGGAAACAGCAAGCACAAATTAAGCACTGCCTTTAATGTTAAGTGAATCCCGGAAGTTTCTCGTTCTTAAAAGTGGGGCGTGGTGATAAAAGGTTTCAGAAGCATTGCTGTAACACTTATTGAGGGGTAGAACATCCCCACTCCCATCCATGAAGCTTTGCCCCATCTATCCACACAACATTCGCACGCACATATGGATACACCAACACATGGGCACACACATAAACAGAATCACCATCACGGTTTTAAGTAATACACATTCATTTCTTATTACCACTTTTACAAACTGCCCCTCCACCACCTCACCACACCACACGCTCCTGGAGACAATCCGACTCACTCACTACCTTCAATCAGTACACTATCAAACTGGTATTAAAACGAGTTTGAATTATTAAGTTATTTTAGTAATACGTTTTAAGATTCCTTAGTCCAATTAACAATGCACGCGTTTCGCTTAACAATAACCACGGAATTTTGCAGTTTCATACTTTTGCTTCAAAAGTGTTACATGCACGTTTGCCTCTGCCTTGGTTGAAATAAGGATCTGTGGCGATCGCATGTCGCGCATTTTCCCGAAAGAGCAACCTGCAAATGTAAATGGCTAACTCAGACTTGTGTAGGTCACCCATATCTGAAACCAGAAAGGAATAGTCTAAGCAAGCAGAATCATTTAAGGGTGGTCTCAGTGAAAGTATTTGCAAGCATGTTTAAACTGTCCCGGTTGTGTTCACACAATGAAAGCTTGTGCGGTGCTTTCTAGTCAAATTACTTTTCATTGCAAGTAGCATAGGTAAACCTTCACTTTATTTTTTATATTCCAGCATTAAGATATAAGGTAAAAATGGAAGTTATTTTGGGAAATCTTAAGTATTTGCAAACAAGCATTAACAAAGGAAAGCCAAGGGTTCGCAACCCTCCTATTTTTGTATTATGTCTTTTTTGCAAATATATGTAATAAACATAAAATGTGTAGAAGTAATAATAAGTAAAAATGTGCCATTAAAAGGTTATGTGCCATTAAAAAAGAAGTAAACAAAATCACCCTTACGAAAAGATAAATATAAAAATACATGATGTGAAAGAAAACATAAAAACAGAGACTGACCTGCTGACCCTGAAGTGAAGTAGGTTGTCCCACTGCCCTATGCTGTGGGCTGTGTAGGTGGAAATAATGCATGAATAACATATGAATAGACATTTGAATAGATGAAGATAGTCGGTAACCTGAATAGTCAAACATCCAACTATTGCTGGATCAGGCCTAAAAAATGTGCATACGTGACAGATCTTTAAATGCTCCTCGTGGTGGCAGCATTGCACAAGAAATAATCAGTAATTCGTGCCACAAAAGAAAATATTTGAACGATAGATACAATATAGATACATTTATTTGGCACCTGTATTTTTCAAGAAATGTACTCGGAAAAGCATAAACATTTTGCTTATTCATTTTTGTTGTAATTTTAATTTTTGTGTACGTTGGCTTAGCCCATCATTCCTGCTTCTCAATAAATGAGAGGTTTTGTGTCAAATCTATGTTTGTGAAATTCCTTCGGTTTCTGCACTGCCTGGCGCGTTAATATGGTGTGCAAAAACCAAGGATCATAACAGAGGCAGTAACAATAGTCCGACAGCATGGCTACTTCCGGATTTAGGATTTCAGGGGGAAAAAGAGAAACCACTTGTGCTAACATTGATATTGAACGTTTTTCTTAGCTAGTTTGGTTTTGTTTCCTATTGGCAAATTGCTGTCAGAACATATTTCTATGATCTATCAGTGATGATGCACATTTCTGCCACCACGATTCAGACTCGAGAAATCTCAATTGTCAAGAAAATTAATATGGGACTCTCCCAATTCAGTGCCGGTTGTACAAAAGGTAATTCTTCATTTTTAGTGTATTTTTCTCGTCAATCACAGTAAATTCTCAGTAGATTCGGAACAATCAAGTCCAATGTCAGAGCCATTCCTTGCATTTAGTCGAAAATAAAATAGTGAAATGCAGCATAGGCCGAGTAAAACAAGAAAAATTGAAACAGAACATGATAACATTTCAACATTTCTCTGTCCTAAACAGAAGAAACTCAGATTGTCATCTCGTTCGTAGAAAATCCATTGCCAACTTGGAAGATACCTATCTCAAGCTCAAGGGTGGCAAGATTTAGCTCTTGCTTTTTTGAGGGGTTGTCTCTAATTTCGTCCACTTCTTGGTGGACTCCAGACGTGGCCACTGCCCCATTACCAAAGGAGTCAGCAAAACATCCGGGGGTAATCTTGCATATCTCGCTTTCAAGCACAAAGCAAATCAATACTCTCATTGCCACTCTTCTTTTTTCTATCTAGATAATAAGGCGAAGGCCTTTAACAAGGCAGTGGGCCTTTAATAGCCGTTATAGCCCAGCTACGGTGGGTTATAAGACGATTAGAGCACACTGCCCCTAGAGGGCAGAATGTTCTAATTACTAAAATGAAAGCCTCATGGAGCTCAAGGGTATTAAAATCACCATTGGGCTCCATGAGGCCTTTGTCCACAGCAACAGCTGTGAACAACATTGGGATGTTGGACCTCCGGGCTTCTACCGGCCATTAGACGCCTGGAGCATTCCATTGTTTTCAATGGACCTCCCAACATTCCAAGGTTTCTAGTTTATCTTCCTTCCCAACACCCCATCTTGTCTCATCTTAAAAAGGATTTTACTCTGTTAGAAAGTGCAGCAATGTCTGATTTTTAAATCGCTTTGGCCCTTATTACAAGTGGGTCAGTATTTTCAATCCCTTATGCAAACACCTGTTTGGTGGAAGACATGGGTTGGAATTCTGTGTTGGGTGATATTTAACACACCCAGTAACTACAGAGCACCTTAACTAGCTCACCTGTCATCAATCAATCACACCTGAAGGAATTTGACAAGGAAAAAGTGTATTGTATTTACCATACCATGTTATTCCCAAAGAACTGGAATAGGCTCCCAATGAATAATGCTCCCTGTGGCATACTTATCAGGTGTGATATATAGCACCTGGTTCTCCGAAAAACTCAGAATGAAGGCTTCTTTATTTTTCATAGGGCCTTCTACAAACAAGGACCCATATTTTTTCAATCAAGGATTCGTCATTACATTGCTTTGCATAGTCTATGCACTTCTGATGCCACATTATTAACAGTTTTCCATAGCTTTCATACTAGACAAAGGGGGAGAGGCTTGTTAGACCTAGCATCTTTTGAATGTTTCCACTGATTTTTTGCTTTCTGACCTACTGTTTTGACTGTGTGCTGAACTTCTTTTTTTGCTGGCTTTAGGACTCTGTGCACTTTACCACTGCTATCCAGTGCTAAAGTGCATGTGTTCTGTGCCTAAAACATGGTAACATTGGCTTCTCCATGATTGGTATTTTTGATTTACTAGTAAGTCCTTGGTAAAGTGCACTATGGGGGTCATTCCGACCCTGGCGGTCATAAACCGCCAGGGCCGGGGACCGCGGATGCACCGCCAACAGGCTGGCGGTGCATCCAGGCCAATTCTGACCGCGGCGGTAAAGCCGCGGTCAGAAGAGGGAAAACGGCGGGTTCCCGCCGGTTTTCCCCTGGCCTGAAGAATCCTCCATGGCGGCGCTGCAGGCAGCGCTGCCATGGGGATTCCGACCCCCTTCCCGCCACCGCCAGAACCTGGCTGGCGGGAACGGGTGTCGTGGGGCCCCTGGGGGCCTCTGCAGTGCCCATGCCAATGGCAATGAGAGCTGAGGTGTGCCCTGCATATCCCGGCGGGCCTTCCTGAGCTGGAATGGTGGGAGGAGATTACACTTGCGGATGAACAGAGTGATGTCTGTCCTTACACAAAGCAGTCCCCAACCCCCTGTAGTGTGTTTTGGGGGCAAGGACTATTTCTCCCATAGTCTTATGTTGGGGTTACCTTGGAACATCAAGGTGTAATTTCCAATTGGGAAAAGATAGAAACATGGAGTTTGGTGTCTCTGGACTCAGAATTTAAAAACACATCTTTTGGTAGAGTTGTTTTTTAAATTGTATTCCTGGAAATGCCATTTTTAGAAAGATGGTAGTTGGACCTAGCCCTTATTGCAGGGTTATCCCCAAACTTTTGACCTTCTTCCTCCTATTTTCTCTGACCTGTTTTTGTTGGCTTTAGGACTCTGGCCACGTTAGCTCTGCTAACCAATGCTAAAGTGCATATGCTCTCTGTTTAAAATGTATTGGTGATTGGTTTCTCCATGTTTGGCAAATTTGATTTACTAGTAAGTCGCTAGTATAGTGCACCAGGTGTGCCCAGAGCCTGTAAATCAAATGCTACTAGTGGACCTGCAGCACTGATTGTGCCATCCACATGAGCAGCCCTGTACACATGTCTCAGGCCTGCCAATGCAGTGTCTGGTTGTGCAGGTTTTAACTACCATTTCAAACTCACAAGTTCACCCACTAGCCAAGCCCAACCTTCCCTTATACTACATGTTAGTCACCCCAAAGTAGGCCCAAGGTAGTCCCATGGGCAGGACACAGTGTATTTAAAAGGCAAGACATGTACTGGTGGTGTACATGTCCTGATAGAAAAATACTACTACATTTGTTTTTCACTATTGTAAGGCCTATCGCTCCCACAGGGTAACATGGGGATTGCCTTGAAATATCTTGTAAGTGTAATTTCCCAGTGGGAGCAGATTGAGATCTGGAGTTTGGGGTCTTTGAACTCACAATTCAAAAAAACATATTTTGGCGAAGTTGGTTTTTAGAGTAGTACGTTTGAAAATGCCACTTTTAGAAAGTGAGAATGGTTTTGCTTAACTATTCTGTGCCTCTGCCTGCCTGCTGAGTACTAGGTCTGGTTCAGGATGATAGTTGGGCTGTTTATTTATTCAAGACAGTCACACAATGAGAGCTGAGGTGTGCCCTGCATATCCCGGCAGGCCTTCCTGAGCTGGAATGGTGGGAGGAGATTACACTTGCGGATGAACAGAGTGATGTCTGTCCTTACACAAAGCAGTCCCCAACCCCCTGTAGTGTGTTTTGGGGGCCAGGGCAGGAAAGGCAGTCTTGTGCACTACAAAGACTTTTCTTTGAAGTTTGCCTACTTCAAAGACAGAAATGGGTGCAAGTACTGGACATCTGATCCACAGAGTTAGAATCCTTCTGGACGGAGAACATTTACCAGGAAGAAGAGCTGGATTCTGTAAGTGGAACTGTCTCTCTGCCTATTGCTTTGCTGGTCTGCTGCTAGCTGCTTCTGTCCTGGGAATGAAAGGACTGGACTTTGCTTTCTACATCCTGCTTCCAAAGGTTCTCCAAGGGCTTAGACTGAGCTTGGCTCCTGTTAAGAACTCTCAGGGACATCAAAGACTTTATCTGCCAGCACCTTGGCTCTCTTGCTAAGAGTCCTGACATGGAAAGTGGTGTGAAATCCAGTTCCTGGGCTCTTGGGAGTAAGTTCGGGTATAAACAAGAAGAATCAAGCACATTGACTCCAGAGCGACTTCGGAACTAGTGTCGCTGTTGAACTCCACGCCACTGCCTGCACAGGAGCCCTGGTCCCCACTGAGTGTAACAACTGCGACCGACACCGCAGGCCTAATCCCACTGCAGCACCTTCAAAGTCCTTCCACAGTGTGAGTCCCGAGTGCCTTGTCACTGACATCCATGACACCTAACTCCGACTTCACTGCAGCATCTGTGGCCCCGTAGTGTGATTGCGACACTGTGAAGTCGACGCCTTGAGTCTTGACCTTCTGGATTCATCGACCCCACTGGATTAGAAAGAACTGACACCGCATCACAACACCTGCAACTATAAGGAACAGACACCGCACCTCATCTGCCTCACAGGAAGGAGGTGACGCCTCACCTCCCCGACTCCGCGCAACATCTTTGTTTTTTCATTTTCAAAGGTACTGTACCAGGGGTCTGTGTGACTCTGAGACTGGCCTGCACTCCCTCGCGAGTGCAGTTGGACTGTTGGGAACGACTCCGGCAAGACGTCATGATAGCCCCAGTTGGAGCAATTGTGTTTCTAGGGGCTTTACTAAGATTTAATCTTTGAAAATTCATATCTTTACTTGTTTATTTTGGAGTTTTGTCATTCTAGACTTGTTTTACTGAGCTAAATATTGGCCATTTTTCTAAACTGGTGTGGAGTACCTTTGTGGTGTTTTCACTGTGTTAATGTGTGTGTACAAATACTTTACACATTGCCTCTGAGATAAGCCTGACTACTTGTACCAAGCAACCAAGGGGGTGAGCAGGGGTTATCTAAGCGATGTGGCTCCCTTGCTCTAACTAGAGTGAGGGTCCCTGCTTGGACAGAGTTCAAACCATTGCCAACTAGAGACCCCATTTCAAACAATGGCATTTTCTTACTTTAACCATTCTGTGCCTTAGCCAGTCTCTTAATAGACATCTGGGTTTAGATGACAGCTACATTTGTGCATTCTCTCCAGACAGCCACAAGCAGGGAGGGCTGGGTGTGAAAGGAGATACATTTGCATACTGATAGCCATCCTGGGCAGCGATGCATTGGAATAAGCTGCATCCTGCCCTCACAAAAAGGGCTGATTACCCCTACCAGTAGTCTGGAGTCAGGGCTCAGTTGAAAGGGAAAATTGTGCACTTCAGAGAATTCTTTTGAAGTTACTCATAAATCAAAGGCCATTTTGATTATAAGTACAGAGCCTCTGACACTATGGGCCAGATGTATCAAGCGTTTTTGCATTCGCAAACGGTGCGATGGGCCGTTTGCGAATGCAAAAATGCCTTTCATTTTGTAGGAAAGGCATTCGCTATGCAATTTTAAGGAATCACTATAACAGCGATTCCTTAAAATTGCGAGCCCGTTTAGAGAATCGTAAATTGTGATTCTCTAAATAAGAAATCGCCAATAAGGAATCCTTATTTGTGATTTCTTAAGCACATGTATTAAGCTTTTCCTTACTGCGAATTGGGCATTAAGAAATCACAATTACCACCAATTAAACTTGGTGGTAACCATGTGCAAATTTAAAAAATGCATTAAAAATGCATTTTTAAAATTGGCATGTAACGCACACATGCCCCTTTGGCATGTGTGCACCTTACATGTCCTAAAATAATTTGCAGCAGAAGGGGCCTTAGGCCCCGAGCACCCTGGGGTTTTTGATTTCCCAAATTGCGAATTCCAGATAGGAATTTGAATTTTGGGAAATGCAAAAAATTCGCAAATATGGGCCTACAGGCCCATAGGTGTGATTGGGCTCAGAATCTCTATTTGCGATTCGGTAATAGCATTTGTGATTTTTAAGAAATCGCTATTACCGAATCGCAAATATGATACATACCATTTTGCGACTCAGAAATAGCGATTACTTACTATTGGAGAATCGCAAAGTGGTTTCTTGATGCATCTGGCCCCATATGCTCAAAACACTTCTGGATTGAGGACATTATACGAGGAAGAAGGACTGCTGTGCTGTCAGGAGGAACTGCCACTTTGCTGTTGGCTCTGCTGTGTTGGGCTGCTGCCTGCTACTTCTTGCCTGTGTGTGAGAGGACTGGCTCTAACGTTCTACATCCTGCAATCTAAAGTTTCTCCATGGGCCTGACAACTTGCCTCCTGTTTCTGAAGTCTCAGGAATATCAAGGACTTCACCTGCATATTGCTACAAGCACCTGGGCTTCTCGGCTGTGAGTCCTGCTCTGCAAAGCGGTGCCAAATCCAGTTCTGGGGCCTTGGAGATGAGTGTGGTGCTGCAACACAAGAACTGACGTAACGACACTGGTGGGCCACTTGGAACCTACGCATCCCCCTGCAGAAACTTTGCTTTTCTGCTGCTTGCACCAAAGCCGCAGACACTGCTCGCAGACTGCGTAATGCAACTCCCCTGACTTACAACGCAACCCTGGCATTGCAAACGCAGCACTGACACATCAGAACCAGAACTCATTACTTCTGGACATCACGCATCAATAACGTTGCCAGATCAGGAAACAATACATCGCCTGCAAGCGCGATGCATCCCTCCTCTGGATCAATGCATCGTCACTGAGCATCAACACAACAAAGGTACTGTCAGCAGGCCGCATGACTCCTGTACCTGGCCTGTGTGTCATTGTGGTGCGACTGCACTTTTTGAATTGCCCCTGTCCAGTGCGACCAGATAGCTCCGGTTGGAGTTATTGTCTTCTAAGTAGTGCATTTTGATTTAATCTTTGAAAATTCAGAACTTGACTTGTGTATGTTGGATTTTTGTTGTTTTGGTCTTGTTTGACTCAGGTACATACTGGCTATTTTTCTAATCTAGTGTGGAGTCCTTTTGTGGTGTTTCCACTGTGTTACTGTGTGTGTGCACACATACTTTGCACATTGCCTCTTGAGTTTAGCCTGACTGATCTGTGCCAAGCTACCAGCGGGTGGGCACAGGTAAACATTTAGTGCGTATGCTGTGCCAAAAGTCAGTGTGGGCTGAAAGCAACGTTCTACTATGTCTATGTGTTTAGCCTTTGCAATGCTGCCAAAATACCGATTAATGGGAACAAAAGAGAAAACTACATCGAAGTTTGAGTATAACTACTGAATGTACTCCTGGTTGTTCAAACTTGTTAATAATAAACTGCAACTAATTCCATATGTTAGTGGTAAGCTGTGATAAGTGATCCCTTCATGTACTGATAAAGGAATTTGTGTACACACATAACAATCACACGCATTCATTGTGTCCACATATTCATACAGCAAGCTATAATACACACTGGAAAAAAAAAATCCTTTCGTGTCATCTAAATTAAGCGATCCCTCATTTTTACAAAACTTATCCTGCTCAGATGTTGCCATTTTCAGCACTGGAGTTACTGTGCTTTGCACCTCCCCTTTCATTGAAACACTAATTTCTGCAATCAATAAAATGCACACAATCATACATATTATAATCAAACCAATACACGCATATTTACACCTACTGTGTCTGCTCTTTCCAGTATTCATGGTTTCTGTAGAATCAGAGGAGAAAAGAAAAAGAAAATAATAAAAAGCAAAAGTGAGCAAAAATCAAAAACAAAAATTTTCTTTCAAAGTCTCTTTGCACTATTTACATCAGTTTTCTATCTCCAAGAAAAATTCTTCTTGAGTTCATCAAAATTCATCAAAATCAGTTCAAAGGTTTTCTTCAATAGAACACAGTTTAATGATCACTGATTATTATTTCAAGAGTGTAATCCTTCTGTTGGTCAAGTGGCAAGGTTATTTTAAAGTTCAGTTCAAATGCAGTTCCAGAATATTCAGCTGAATTCTCACAGTCAAAACAAAAGGCCATAAACTTGTTCTCACATTCATTTGTGACAAGATAGATCCATACAAGTGAAGAGTATCTGTGACTTGACTCTCTTTTCTTTTTCGTTCTCCTTACAGCACCATCTTCATCCTCAGTCTGATTTGACTCTTTGACTGCTTTTGTTATTGATGGGAGTTTATTAGCAACCTGTTCCTGTGCAGCTACAGGCCATTTGTGCCCTTTCACAGTTCTTTTTCCCGGTGCAACTGCTTTTACAACGTTTGCTGCACTGGCAGAAATCAGTTGATTTTGACTTGCAATTTAATTTGTTTGTGGACTGCTTGCACTTTTGGCTACACCTTTGTCTGTGTCTTTCTCCTTTATTTGTATGCAGACCACTTGTACCTTCACCACTTTGCATGTTTCATTGCTTCAGCCACTGGTTCTGTCCTCACAGCTTGGTCAAACCGAACACCTTTTTCATCAGCATTCGCTCTTCCAGGATGAGAATAAGTGTTTTTAAGAGGAAACAGAACTTTGCACGTGTGGCTTGTATTGATCCAGTTTGGAGGACCAACACACTTCACAGCTGTCATCGTCACCAAGTTGAATTGAAATGGACCTTTCCACCTTGGCTCCAGGCAAGCCTTCCTCACATGCCTTTTCACCACCACCCAGTCACCAGCCTTTCAGGCTATGACACTGTTCCTGGGTCAATTGAACTGTTGCTGCTTCAACTTGACGAGATAAAGAGTGAATCACACCAGCTAGACCTTTGTAATAATCCAGTAAGGGCCAGATGTATCATGCATTTTTGTGATCACAAATGGCCGAACAGTCTGTTTGCGATTGCAAAAATGCATTTTGGTATGTAGGAATTCCAATTTGTGATTCGGTAACTTGTTACTGAATCAAAAATTGCAACTACAAATACATACTGATTCGGTATTAGGAAGGGGCGTTTCAAGGGTGTCCCTTCCTAATACTGAATTGCAATGGTATGTAGGAATGTTTTGTGACCCAAATACGGTCATAAAACATTTGCTTTTTAACATCTATTTCAAGTAGGTGGTATGTATGAATTCCAATTTGTAATTCGGTAACTTGTTACTGAATCGTAAATTGGAACTGCGAATACATACCGATTCAGTATTAGGAAGGGGCGTGTCAAAGGTGTCCCTTCCTAATACCGAATTGCAGGGGTATGTAGGAATGTTTTGCGACCCAAATGCGGTCATAAAACATTTGCTTTTTAACATCTAGTTCAAGTAGGTGGTAACCCATTCGCAAATGGGAAGGAGTCCCCAAGGAACCCCTTCCCCTTTGTGAATGCATGCAAAAACATTTTTTAAGATCAGGCACTGGTCCAATGACCACTAGCTACTCTTACAAAATGAAAAGAAAACTTTTCATTTTTCATTTTTAAGCGCATTACGTTTTTCTTTAAGGAAAATGGGCTGCATTTAAACAAAAAATTGCTTTATTTAATAGCAATCACAGACATGGTGGTCTGCTGAGCCCAGCAGGCCACCATCCATGTGATTATCGCCATTCACAATGGGTCGCAAATTGCGACCTACCTCATGATTATTAATGAGGTAGGTCGATTTACGAGCCATTGAGAATCGCTAAATGAAACTCCTGGAGTTTCGTACATTCAAAAAGCGATTACGTAATTGCGATTAGCAGATAATCGCAATTAGGTAATCGCTATTTGAAAAAAATTGGACATCTGGCCCTAAGTCTTTTGCTCTGTTCACAAGTGCAGTTGCAGATACGGCTGGTAGTGTCATTGCACAACCAATGAGGACTTCATGGCGGGGCAGTCCTGTCTTCATGTCAGGGGTGCTACGTATGCTCATCAGGACAAGTGGCAATGCATCAGGTCATTTCATTGTTGTTGAGGTACACACCTTTGCCAATCAAGCTTTCAGTGTTCCATTCATTTGCTCCACCCATCCAGATGACTCTGGTCTGTAACTGCAGTGCAATTTTTGCATAATGTTTAATGCTAAACACAATGACTTTATGATCTCATTATTAAAATGTGTTCCTGGATCTGATTCCAAAGAAATCAGGAATCCAAAATGTGGAATAAGTTGCCTGAGCAGCAGCTTAACTACAGTGGGACTATCATTCCTACGTGTTGAATACGCTTCGATCCACTTGGAAAAGACACACCAATCACTAACACATACTTCAATCCATTGCAGGCAGGCATCTTAATGAAGTTAAGTTGCAATCTGTTAAATGGACTTCCCGATCTGCCAATGTGGCTCAAATCACCCACTGTGCATTTCCCTACATTTATTTGTTGGCATGTAACACATCTGTGACAAACTGCTTCTGCAACCAATCTGAATTTGCTGTTAACCCATGTCTATTTGAATGTGCGAATCATTGCATCTCTGTTGAGTTGAACCTGACCATGATAATACCTCACCATTGAGTTCAGTAAACAATCTGGCAATGCAACTTTTCCCTCATTTGATATCTAAACATCATCTCCCTCTCTGTGGGCACAACCTGCTTTTATCCAACCTCTGTGTTCTTCCTCTGTTGCTTCTTCCTGCAATCACTTAATTTTCATCCTATGTATCTACTACCGACAGCAAGAAACTTTGAGTTGACTCACCTGTGTTGCTTTCACTGTTCCACTCTTCATAGAAGGTAAAGCAATGGAGGGCACAATATCTGGCAATTTGGTCAGCACAGGCATTACCCTTTGATACATAGGGGGTCATTCCGACCCCGGCGGACGGCGGGTGCCGCCCGCCAGGCGGAGACCGCCAGAAGACCGCACCACGGTCAAATGACCACGGCGGTCATTCTGACTTTCCCGCTGGGCCGGCGGGCGACCGCCAAAAGGCCGCCCGCCGGCCCAGCGGGAAAGACCCAGCAACGATGAAGCCGGCTCCGAATGGAGCCGGCGGAGTTGCTGGGGTGCGACGGGTGCAGTGGCACCCGTCGCGATTTTCAGTGTCTGCCAAGCAGACACTGAAAATCTTGCTGGGGCCCTGTTAGGGGGCCCCTGCACTGCCCATGCCAGTGGCATGGGCAGTGTAAACCGCCAGGAACAGGCTGGTGGGAAGGGGGTCGGAATCCCCATGGCGGCGCTGCTTGCAGCGCCGCCATGTAGGATTCCTTTGGCCAGGGGAAAACCGTCGGGAAAAACCACCGGTTTCCCTTTTCTGACCGTGGCTTTACCGCCGCGGTCAGAATTGGCCAGGAAGAACCCCAGCCTGTTGGCGGTGCTTCCGTGGTCGTTGGCCCTGGCGGTCAATGACCGCCAGGGTCAGAATGACCCCCATAGTCATTTGACGTCTAGTGGGTCATACATTTAACAACGGCAATCTTCTCAGGAAAATGTAATGCTTGCAACAACTCATTTCTCGCCATTTCGAACAAGGGATCCAGACGAGGTCATGAAACCTCGCTGGTGCCATTACTGTCCGAAGTCGTGCACAACACCAAATCCATACTGACTATCTGTGAATATTGTCTCTTTGAGCTGCTTCGACACACAGCATGCTCTTGTAAGAGCAACCAATTGAAGCTACTTGGGCAGAAACGACTCCTTAAAGCCATGAAGCTTTGACACCTCCTGAGAATGTACAAACTGCATAGGCAGCTCTCAAAGTTCCTTCATCGTCTCTTAAACAGGGGCCATCAACAAAGACAACTTGGTCATTTTCCCCTAGAGGAATATCCTGAATATCAGGTCTGGCCTTGGTGTATGTAGGAAAGTACCCTCTTTTTGGCATGTTACCCCCAATTTCTGCCTGATTTCAGTGTGTTTGACTGTGTCACCGGGATCCTTCTAACCAGGACCCCAGTGCTTATGCTCTCTCTCCTCTCAATTTTGTCACTGCATACTGGTAACTCAGTATTTCAGCCCAAATTGGCATTCTGGTCACCCCTTATAAGTATCTAGTATATGGTACTTAGGTACCCAGGTGTTAGACTTTTCATCATTGGTGTGGTCTCCCTTAACTTTTTGCCTCTGTTCCCCAGGCTGTTTATGTGTTCTGGACTCTGAGTTTGCTGTTTTTGTTACTCTGGGCACTTTACCACTGCTAACCAGTGCTAAAGTTCAAGTGCTCCTTTACAAAATGTGTATGCAATTGGCTTATCCATGATTGGCATATTTGTTTTACTAGTAATTCCCTAGTAAAGTGCACTAGAGGTGCCAGGGCCTGTACATCAAATGCTACTAGTGGGCCTGCAGCACTGGTTGTGCCACCCACATAAGTAGCTCTGTAATCATGTCTCAGACCTGCCACTGCAGTGTCTGTGTGTGCAGTTTTAACTGTAAATCCGTCTTGGCAAGTGTACCCACTTGCCAGGCCTAAACCTTCCCTTTTCTTACATGTCAGACACCCCTAAGGTAGGCCCTAGGTAGCCCCAAGGGCAGGGTGCAGTGTATGGTTAAGGTAGGACATACAGTAATGTGTTTTATATGTCGTGACAGTGAAATATTGCTAAATTCGTTTTTCACTGTTGCAAGGCCTGTCCCTCTCATAGATTTACATGGGGGCTACCTTTAAATGTGATTAAAGTGTAGATTCCCTTTGGGAGCGGGCGGATGGACATGTGGAGTTGGGGTCTCTGAGCTCACTATTTAAAAATACATCTTTTAGTAAAGTTGATTTTAAGATTGTGTGTTTGAAAATGCACTTTTAGAAAGTGAGCATTTCCTTGCTTATACAATTTCTGTGACTCTGCCTGTTTGTGGATTCCCTGTCTGGGTCAGTTTGACAGTTGGGCTGGTTGCACCTAACACTAGACAGTGACACAAAGGGAGCTGGGGTGTAGTCTGCATTACCTGATGAGCCACCTGTGCTAGGAGGGAGGGGAGGAGTGGTCACTTACACCTGAAAGGGCTGTGCCTGTCCTCACACAATGCAGTCTCTAACCCCATGGTGAGTGTCTGGGATCTGGCCTGGGCAAGGCGGGATTTCACATTCAAAAGAGACTTTTAGTTTGAAGTAGGCCTACTTCAAAGGAGAAATGGGGTATAACAGTGTTAGTGTGTGTTTTAAACTACATAAAGACTCTTTTTGCTTTTTAATTGATAACTTGCCTTGTGTATTGTGGATTTTTTTTTCGTTTTAGTCTTGTTTTGTTTAGATAAATATTTCCTATTTTTCTAAACCTGTGTTGTTTCATTTTGTAGTGTTTTCATTCAGTTACTGTGTGTGTTGGTAGAAATACTTTACACTTAGCACTCTGAAGTTAAGCTTACTGCTCTGCCAAGCTACCAAGGCGGTAAGCAGGGGTTCGCTGAGGGTGATTCTCTTTTACCCTGATTAGAGTGAGGGTCCTTGCTTGAACAGGGGATAACCTGACTGTCAACCAAAGACCCCATTTCTAACACCAGGGCATTGGGGTTCCAGGTGATCCCTATGGGCTGCAGCTTTACTGTTGCCACCCATAGGGAGCCCATGCAAAGGCTTCTGCAGGACTGCCATTGCAGCCTGCGTGAAACGGTGCATGCACCCTTTCACTGCCATTTACACTGCACCAGGTCCCTTATAAGTCACATGTATGTCAGGCCTTCCAACCCTGAAGGCTGGGTGAAAAAAACCTGCATGTGAGGGCACCCCTGCACTAACAGAGGTGTCCCGCCAATATCCAGGACCAATTTCATGGACTTCGTGAGTGCGGGGACGCCATTTTACACGTGCACTGGACATAGGTCAATACCTATATCCGGCTACACATTGGTAACTCCGAATATGGCCATGTAAGGTGTCTAACATCTTGGAATTGTACCCCAATACTGATTTTAGTATTGATTGTATAATTCCATGCACTCTGGGGGCTCCACAGTGGACCCCAGAGTGCCATACCAGCCTTTTGAGGTTTTCCAGGCAGCCCCAGCTGCTGTCACCTCACATACAGGTTTCTGCCCTCCTGTTGGAAATGCTTTGAAAGGCACAGATGTTGCCCTCCTTGCATAATCCAGTCTACACCAGTTCAGGGAAACCTAGTCCCTGCTCTGGCACAAAACTGGACAAAGGAAAGGGGAGTGACAACTCCCCTGTCCATCACCACCCCAGGGGTGGTGCCCAGAGCTCATCCAGTGTGTCCATGGGTTTTACCATCTTGGATTCCATGGTAGTGGGGCACGCTGGGAGCATCTGAGTGGCAAGTGCCAGCAGGTGACGTCAGAGCCCTCCCCTGATAGGTGCTTACCAGTGTAGCTGACCAATCCCCCTTTCAAGGCTATTTATGGTCTCTCCTCTGGGTGCTTCCTCAGATTCGGATTGCAAGACTCCAGCAAGGAGCCTCTGCATCTTTAACTACACCTTCTACCGACAAAACTGCATCTGAACCCGCCAGGAATGCTACAAACTGCAACAAAGAAGCAAAGATGACTTCTGCAACATTGTATCTTCAGCTCCTGCCAGCAACTACAACTGTTTCCAGGTCGTGCATCCTCCGAGGACTGTCTGTCTTCAGCCTGCACCAGAAGAATGAAGGAATCTCCCTTGAAGTGAAGGAGTCACTTCCCTGCTTCAGCAGGCACCCCTCTGCAGTGACGACTGGTGGCGTGGGTCCCCTCTCCTGACAAAGTAGGTGGATCCAGCAACACAGGTGGTGGACTGAAGTGGTCCCGATGGTCCTAAGGTCCAGCTGTCTAACTTTGATTGAGGTAAGAGCTTGTCTCTCCACGCAAGACAGTACCCCTGTGCATTGCGTGTTTTGCAGTTGCCAAGGCTTGATTGCGACCTTCCATGAAGTAGAGGCCACTAGGTTCCTCCTGGTCCCAGGCAGTGCCTTTTCCACTAACTGCAAGCTTTGCGTGTGCCAAGGTTTGTTGGTGGAATCCAGATACACAAACCAGACTGCAATCTTCCACCTGGCGTGGGACATCATCTGCACCAACCAGGAACCCATATCCATCTTCTTGGGTGCAGTACCAACTGTTCTTCTTCACCAGTGATTCTTCTTTTGCACCTTCATCTGGGTTAACAGGGGCTCCTGTTCTCCCTGGACTCTTCAGTGCTTCTTGGATTTGGTGCCCTTCTTCCTCAGGTCTTCAGGTCCAGGAATCCATTGTTGGTGTCTTGCAATCTCTTCTGGTTCTTGCTAAATCTTCTATCAGGTGTTCTTGTGTGTTCTAGGAAACTTACTGTGATTTACTCCTGCTTTCCTGGGCTGTAGGGTGGGTTCTTACATTCCCAGAGCCCCTCTACACACTACACTTGCCTAGGTGGGAAACCAACTTTTGCATTTCAATATTTTAGTATATGGTTTGTGTTCCCCCTAGGCCCATTGCTACCTATTACAATTTTCACTATTTGCACTGTTTTCTTACTGTTTTTACAGCTATTACTGCATTCTAGTGTATGTACTGTGTATATTACTTACCTGCTAAGGGAGTATAGTCTCTAAGGTATTTTTGCTTTTGTGTCACCAAAATAAAGTACCTTTATTTTTGTAACACTGAGTATTTTCTTTCATGTGTCTAAGTACTGTGTGACTACAGTGGTATTGCATGAGCTTTGTATGTCTCCTAGATAAGCCGTGGCTGCTCAGCTACAGCTACCCCTAGACAGCCTGGCTTCTAGACACTGCCTACATTTCACTAATAAGGGATAACTGGACCTGGTATAAGGTGTAAGTACCTTTGGTACCCACTACAAACCAGACCAGCCTCATACAGTGTACAGTTCAGTAACATCAAGGCAGTCATGTTCCATTTCATTAATATCTACGGTATCATCAACATTTACAGACATTAATGTGTCGGGGTTCAAACTTGAACACCTCTTAATGACTACATTAAGGGAACCAAGAATCACTAATTCATACCTAGTAAGATGGGCACTGGTCAAATATCGGGTCTTCAATCGAGTCAAAAGGATCTTGACTGAGGGAGGGATGAATACAGTTAAAGGACGTTCCATCACAAGGCCTTTGCTTTGGCTGATGTTTAGACCACCACTGGCTACTGCTTTTAAACAGCCAGGTAAAGCAAAAGCTACAGAGTCCAATGTGGTGGAAAAATATGCCACTGGCCTGCTTGTTTCTCCATGAGACTGCGTTAAAACAGAACGAGCACATTCATCATGTTCATGACAAAACAATGCAAAACCTCTCATATAGTCAGGCATTCTCAAAGATGGAGCTCTGCATTAACTCGCTCTCAACTCAGTAAAAGCCTTCATGCACTCAACATCAAAGGGGACTGGATCTGTGACCTCTTTTTTGTGTCAGCTTCTCCAATGGTTTGAAAATTACTGAAAAATCTGGAATCCATTGGTGAATATAGCTCACCATTCCCAAAAGCCTTCCAACATCTCTCAGCGTAACTGGGGGATTCATTTGCATAATTGCTGCAACTCTCTCTCAAGACACTTTTCTTTCACCTCTCTCAATTTAGTGACCTAAATACTTCACTCCCTACTGGCCATTTTGTAACTTGGCAGCGGAAATCTTGTGTCCGGTTTCATCTAGATGATTCAATACCACTATAGTGTCTTGTCTGCAAGCTTCACATGTATTGGACGCTACAATCATGTCATCAATGTACTGCACTAAAGCAGACTTAAACAGCATGTTCAAAGATTCTAAATTCTTCTCCAGGATCTGATTGAAAATGGATGGTGATTCCGAAAACCCATGTGGATTACGACACCATGAATACACAAGCAGGCAGACTTTCAAAGGTCCCTATTTTAATTGGAATGGGCTCTGAAATGGGATACACCAAATGCTGATTTGCTACTCCTATAACCTGAACTGTCCTTCCTGAAAGGGGCACATCTGGGGCTTTTTCAGATCTGACAGTGGAACTTGTTGCTCTTGTGTCAACCAAGAATGAAACATCATGACCCATAACAGTCACATTCACATAAGAACCACGCAGATCTCCCTCTAATAAGGCAGCTAACACACATTCTTCTTCTTCCAATTTCTCACTCATCCACTCTTCACTCGCTTCATAATCATTGAAATCAATCAATGAGACTGTGTTATTAACATATTGGAGTTTGTGTTTACTCTTTGGTTCACATTCTGCTGAGGAACCATCACGTGTTGCTGTGCCAGAGTTTGTGGTATCTGTATTTGCTGAGCGACATGAGTATACTGTTGGGGAAATTGTACTTGTTGCTGGGGAACCTACATTTGGACTGCTCCATTAGGGACATTCATGCTTTGATTTTGGGATCTTTGAACTCTTTGATTTTGAAATTGACTGTTGTCAACCATCTGCACAACACCACCACCTTGCACCAAATTATTTACATTATTAAAGGGGCATTCCCACTTCCAATGTCCGACGCCACTGCACGCATGACAAGGCAGCATCTTCCTCATTCTCTGACCATCAGACACATTCGTATTTGGATCTACTCGATCTCCGATACATCTACCTCTAAACTGAGGCACCATACTGCCCTGCTGTTGCATCCCTTGCATTCCTCCTGCATTCACCATACCCTGCGATCTCTACATTCCTGCTATTTCAGCAGATTTAATCTGCATCACCATTACCTTTTCCTTCAACCTTTCCTTGTTCATGTCAATCTCATTACTACAGTAGTTTACATACTGCAGCACTTCATCAATCAGCTTTCCTTGCCAGAAATCAAATGACTCTATCATATTGGTAATTTCAGGCTTCAATGCTTGAACAAATCTAAACACAAAATGAATCATGTCTCTCAGCAACCTGAATACTTTCAGCAACCTGTCATAATATGCATGAACAGACTCCTTTGCTTCCTGAGATGTCCTGTCAATTCTTTGTCAATCAATTTCTTTAGGGGAAACTCTAGTCTTCAAAAATTCAATCACCTTGTAATAGTTTTTCATCACCTCTTCAGACGGCGCACATGTAAATAGTTTTTCATCACCTCTTCAGATGGTGCACCTTTTACTGGATCTCTCAGAGGTTCAAGGGGTCAAGCGGTGGCCAATCAACACTCCTCTTACACTTGACCCACAAATCTGCTGGAACCACAATCTCAAATTCTGGGGCAGATTTAAGAAAAGTGGCACTGCATCCAATGCACTGACACTTTTGTTGCACCCCTTATTGCCCTCCTAACGCCACCATGTGTGTGTCGTATTTAAGATATGATGCACCATGGCGGTAGTCAGAGAACTAGCGTGAAAACTTTTGATGCTAGTTTGGCATCTTGCAGGATTAGCATACATTTCTTTAAAGTTAATCCTGCAAAGCACATTGAGGACCATTATAAATAATGGTGGGCCTCCTTTTGATGTGTGCTCTGTGCAGGCATTAAAAATGCTGCAAAAAATGGTGCAAATAATTCTTTTAGATTTCTTTGTGCCATTTGTTCGCCCCCCACAATGGGATAAACCTCCCCTTGCATACATTGTGCATGGCTCAGGCATAATGTGGTGCAAGGGGTTACAAAGTGGAGCAATGTATGCATTGTGCCACTTTGTAAATCTGGCGCAGTGATTTTGGCCTCGTTGGACCATATTTGTGGAAAACGAAATGACACTAATGTGGCGTAAGGAGGCACTAGGCCCTCTTAAATCTGGGCCAAAGTGTTTAAATCGCCCCACAAACACATCACAAGCTTAACAAAACTCTCTGTTTGCTGGTACCACTCCATTGGTTTCTCCCTCAACTTTGGGTATTCATTCGGAAATTACAGTATGTCACTTCTACTCCAAGGGACATGAACACATTTCCCTCCCAGAATTTCTCTCATTGGCATAATTTTTACAGCTCCCTCATCCTGCTGTACATCATTTGAAGATGTAGTCAGCTTCTTTTGATTTCTTTTCTTTGCCCATCTGCCTTCCCATTTATCTAATGCTCTCCGAGTTTGAATACTTTGAATGAAAACCTTTATGTGAAATTTCATGCCAGGTGTTTTCATGTCTATTGAATCAAATTCTAATCTGTAACTCCTCTTTAACTGTTTGGATTTATTAATTTCAATTTCACATTTCTCAGCCAAATTTGCTAATTACTCAGAAACATGTCCTGCTCCAAGAGTAACACCCTTGCACATAAAGTGCAATTCATTTTCATTGTAAAAATCTAATCTTTATAATTCTAGGGTTCCCTCAATCATGTCATTTAATTCCAATTTTAATCTAGCCATGTTTAATGTCCTTTCTCCCTCTAGTGTGTTCCCTGAAACTGAAGTTCCACTCAAATTATATAACCATTCAGTCAATTGTTGGGCTGTCAATCCTTGTAAACTAATGTTATTACCATTATTTCAGGGCACAAACTGCGGTACAATGCTTGGGGCTCTCATAACTTGCTCTTGAGCCATCACAGATGATCCCATCGAGCATGGGTGACATGTCACATCAATTAGTGGACCCATTCCATTGTGACTCTGGTACGAAGCGAAATAATTCACAGGGGTCATGGCTGGCACCGTAGTGATCAGGCTTTTCATCTCTGCAGTTGGTCCGAAAGGTGAATTAATTGCTGATACTGGATTTGAAATCTGGGGACCATTCTCATTTTTACCTTGGACATACAACGGGACTACTGGACCTATAGTTACGGGAACTGTTTATGCTTCTGGTCAGGACAAATTAGACTGATTTTGCTTGAACATCAAACCCTTGGGTGCCGAGGACTGCACTGGCTGCACCGCTCAGGTCCCAAGGACATAACTATTACGTCCGAGATCTGGCCATGAGGGGAGCGCTAGTGCTCCCCCCGTGGGCCTCCCACCTCCCTCCCCAGGGCATGGATGGAAGGGGAATTGCTTCCCCTTCCACCCCCTAACTAATGACTTCATCACGCGATCTCGCACTGACATCATTAGAGGCCGCCATTACGCTGGAAGCCATTTGCTTCCAGCACAACGAAGGAGAAAGATGAACGTTTCTCCTCCGGAAGGGGGGGATTTTCAGTAAAAGGGGCATTGGGGGAAAGGAAAGGCCTTTGCTTTCCCTCGATTTCTCTTTCAGCATTCCTGGTGTCCGATCGCATATTGATCGGGCAGCAGGAATGCCCACTAGACACCTAGGAGTTTATGATTGTAAATTTCATTGGGGGTGAGCGGCCCCTTTGGGTAAGGGTCACTCCCATTAGGGGGCCATAATGTTGTAAGCCATTTCTGCCCACCTTGGGGGCAGATCAGCCTCTTATTTTTAGGCCGATCTGCAAGCCATAATGATGGCAGGCATTGTTTAGGTTTGGTTTTTTGTGTAGTGGGGCGGACCCTTGGGCAAGGGTCACCCTCCCAAAGGAGGAACAGCACTGTAGGCCACTTCTGCTGCCCTTGGGGGTAAATCTGCCGATTTTGTTTTAGGCCCATCTGCCCTCAAGTGGGGCAGAAACCATTCAGGCACCAGGGATCTTGTGTGTGTATGTTTTGTTTGGGGGGACGGCCCCTTGGGCAAGGGTCACCCCCTAAAGGGGGCACATTACTGATGGCCATTTCAGCCCCTCTTTGGGGGCAGATCAGCCTATTTTTTTAAGGACCATCTGCCCCCAAGGGGGACACAAGCCACAAACAAAGACACCAGGGATTTTTTTTTTTTTTTTTTTTTGTGGTGGTCACCCCCAAGGGGGGGGGGGGGGCACACAACTGTTGGCCATTTCTGCCCCCTTTGAGCAAAGATCAGCCTATTTCTTTAGGCCCACCTGTCCGCAAGGGGGGGGGGGCACGAACCACAAAGACATCAGGGATTATTTTGTTTTATGTTTTTTTGGTGTGGGTTGGCCCCTTAGGCAAGGGTCGCCCCCCAAGGGGCAAGGGGGCACACAACTGCTGCCCATTTCTGCCCCCCCCTTGGGGGAAGATAGGCCTAATATTTTTAGGCCCATCTGCCCCCAAGGAGGGCAGAATCCACAAAGACACCAGGGATTGTTTCATTTTTTTTTTTGTGTTTTTTTTTTTGTGTTGGGGTGCCCCCTTGGGCAGGGTTCACTCCCCAAAGGGGGCACACAACTGTTGGCCATTTCCGCCCCCCTTGGGACAGATAGGCCTATTTGTTTAGGCCTACTTGCCCCCAAGGGGGACAGAAGCGACAAAAGCACCAGGGATTATTTTGTTTTATGTATTTTTGTGTTGAGGGGCGGCCCCTTGGGCAAGGGTTGCCCCCCTCAAAGGGAGCACTTGACTGTTGGACATTTTGCCCCCCCCTTGGGGGCAGATTGGCCTATTAATTTTAGGCCTAGAAACCACTAAGGCGCCAGGGATGTTTTTAGTTTTTTTTTGAGTGGGGGTGGCACCTTGGGCAAGGGTCGCCCCCCAAAGGGGGCGAACAACAGTTGGCCATTTTTGCTCCCATTGGGGGCAGATCGGCTTATTTTATTTGGCCCATCTGGCCCCAGGGGGGCAGAATCCACTAAGGCACCAGGGATAGTTTTTGTTTATGTTTTTTTTTGTGGGGGGCAGCCCCTTGGGTAAAGGTCGCACATAACTGTGGGCCATTTCTGCTCCCCCTTGGAGGAAGATCGGCCTAGATTTTTAGGCCATCTGCCCCGAGGGAGGCAGAAACCACTAGACACCAGGGAAATTTTCGAAAGGTTTGGTGGCGGGGTGTTTGTCAACTGGCGAAGTATCGTAGTTGCATGTTTTAGGACAACAATTTACCTCAAATGAGTATTGTTGCTATGCATGAATGCCATGCATGAATGACATGTAGTAAATGCAGGATTGTGTGTGAAATTGTCCTTCAATTTGTACACAGTTATATTTGTGGTGTCTTATGTCGAATTTTCTTTTCTTTTTTTTTTTTAGTGGGATATCATTGTTGATTGTTGTGTCTGTGCAGAGTAGTTGCTGGTGAGTCTAGCTTTTTCAGGCAAGTGAGTGGTATAGTTTTTGAGTATATAATTCTTTGTGCTAAAGCCACACTTTGTTTATTACTTATTCTAGACAGTGCTGGTTGTTGGTGGCGCATTTGTCAAGTTACTTTTCTTAGAAAGGATCATGGCTAGCTGCAGGGTGACCGCTCAGCGAGTTGTTGGTATGCTTTTTGAGTTGTCTTCTGACCATGATTATGAGACTGACTCTGCTTCTGAGGCAGAGGAGGAAGTGCTAGATTCTGGCAGTGAATTTTCTGTCAGAGAGGCAGCATCTGACGTTGAAGCTACTCTGAGTTCAGATGTAGTGCCTGTTGTAGAGGAGGACACTGATGTAACAATTGTGCAGCAGCCTGGGGCTGAAAGGTTTCCCATTGGAAGACCTGAACTCTGGGTTGCCCCAAACATGGAGCAGCCAGAGTTGCCTGCCTTTACTGGTCTCCTGGGATGTAGAGTCAATAAGAAAAAAACTTTTTGCCTATCAATTTCTTTCAGTTTTTTATGGACGATGTATTTTTGGAAGAGATTGTTGAGCAGACTAATTTGTATGCTGAGCAGTATTTGAGGGACAACAGAGCCAGACTTAGGCCACAGTCTAGATCTACCCAGTGGATTCCCACAAATCTGGAATAGATGAAAAAAGTATTTTGGTTTGACTTTTTTGATGGAGTTGATACAGAAGCCTTCACTGGCTTCTTATTGGTCTACTAGTCCCTTGATGGCAACGGCTATATTTCCTACAACCATGTCTCGTAATCGGTAGCTACTTCTTCTTCGGATGCTGCATTTTGTGGACAATGCTTTAGCCTTGCTACGAGATCACCCTGATTCTGACCATCTTTTTAAGATTACGTCTGTCCTTGATCATTTTGTAGATTGTTTTTTAGAGGTCTATGTTCCAAGGAAAGTAATATCAGTACATTCCTAGCAAGAGGGCACGGTATGGAATTAAGATGTACATGCTGTCTGAAAGTAGTACAGGATATGTTTATAATTTCTGGGTCTACACTGGTAGGGATTCCAGTATTGACCCCCCTGGTTGTCCGCCCACTTTTGGGGTCAATGAGAAAATTGTGTGGGAACTTGATAGACAGCTGTTTAACAAAGGTCACCATATGTACCTAGATAACTTCTACACTAAAGTGCAATTGTTCAGGGAATTGTTCAGAGTGGACACTGTTGCTTGTAGCACAATCCGCTCTAACCGGAAAGGCTATCCAAGGGGGCTTGTATCTAAAAAAACTTGAGAGGGGACAGTGCAATGCCTTGTGGAATGATGAGCTGCTAGCTCTGAAATCGGCACACAGGAAGGATGTCTACATGCTAACTACCGTCTATGATGAGAGTACTTCCCCTGTGACTGTTTGGGGTCAGGTTGCCAAAGTGCACAAACCTGTGTGCATTTTGGACTGCACTAAGCACATGGGTGGTGTTGATAGAGTAGATCAGAGGTTGGAACCTTAACTGCTGTTCATAAGTCTTACGTCTTATATAAAAAGTTGGCTATACATTTGTTCCATTTAGCAACTTTTAATGCTTTTATTGTGGTCAAGGATTATTCTCCCGAGTCAAGGATGAAATTTGTTATATTTCAGGAGTCAGTCATAGAGAACCTTGTGGTGGAACAGGCAAGCATTCCTAGAGTTGCAGTGCTGGAGGATGTGTCTAGATTGAAAGATCTCTAATTTCCTGATCAGATTCCTCCCACTCCCAAAAAATACTTTCCCGCTAAGAAATGTAGAGTGTGTGCCCGGAGAGGTATCTGGAGGGAGACTCGTATGTACTGCCCAGATTGTCCTTCTAAGCCTGGGCTGTGTGTGGCTGGCTGTTTCAGAAGTTACCACACCCAAAGAATTATTGGGAACTACTGTGAGTTCACACTGCCTGTTTTATATTGTTTTATATTTTATATTCATTTTCCCAGTTAGCATTACTGCCATGTATTTAGTTAGAGCTTTCGTGTTTGTAGTTTTGTACTCATAATTAGTTAGCTTTTTCTTTTTTGTTAAAAAAAAGTGATGGCGGTGTGCATAGAGTGGTGCTTGGCTGGCGGTGTAAATAGTGACAGTGCTAGCCAAATGCCAGTCCACAGACTCCGTCAGCTTGTGTGAGTGGGGTGTCTGGCATGTATTCATATGGAAGTGATGGGCCCTTTAACAGTGGTGTCTGTTGATGCGAGTGTTGTAATGTGCTGGGCCCGCGGCTGGCGGCGTGAATGGTCTTGTGAATGTCAAGGTGTGTGAATGGACTGTAAAGCGGTTGGTGCCTTGTCGTGGCTTTACAGCTCACAAGCTGTGAGTCATTGGTTCAGTTTTTTGGCCTTTCAGTTATTAACAGTACATTTCATTTTTGTGAAATCTCTTGTTAATAAAATTTGATCTATTGAACCATCACTCACCCTCCTGCCAAATCCAACCAGTATGTGTGGTAAAATTAAAAATGAAAAAACCTGCTCCGCTGTAATCAGGCGTCAAAGCGCACCTGTGACATGCTAGGTGTCTCAGGTGTGACCCCGATGATGAAGCATGCCACCAACTAGATTGGTAGGTGAGGAGTCTTTTTAGCATAACCTAAGGGCGTTTCTTTTCACAATTTGAATGTTTGGAACATCACTGAAGGACTTGGACACATCAAAATGATCTATTACAAAACTACCTGTTTTTGCAGGGGGAGTGGGCACCTGGATTTTGGGCCCGGGTGTGGCGATCACCTAGGGAAACCTACCAAACTCAGATTTTTTTTTAAACTAGACACCTGGTGGAGTCCAGGGAGGTGTGGCTTCTGTGGATCTCCAACAATTTCTTACCCAGACTCCCTGCAAACCTCAAAAATGTGCTTCAAAAAGCATATTTTCCTCACTTTTTGCTGTAGGATCACCATGCTGGTACAAATTTCCTACCACCCAACGTTCCCCTCAGTCTGCCGATATAAATTAAACCTCACTCGTGTGGGTGGCCAAGGTGCCTGCAACAGAAAAGGGCTAAAAATATGCAGAGATTGAGGGGATAGTACAGCGAGTTGACAAGCACAATTTCTTTAATACATTTTTAGGCTGACTCTGCTTTAGGGATTGTGACGGGCCGGCGCGATGCGGCCCGTCCAGTGGGGTGACTGGTGCTGACACTGCTGGGAATAACCCGGCAGTAATACCGTGGCCAGCGAATCCTGAAGGACTTCCGGCTGCAAAGGCGGAGCCGGGAGAATGCTGCGAGAGAACGGAAAAACTGCAGATTACCAGAAAGCAGCGCGCGACGGGAGACGGAGGAGCGGTGCAGGAGGTCGGGAAGAAGAAAGAAGTTGGAGGTTAGGAGGAGAGACGTGGAACGACGTGGAGAAGACAGCGGCCGCCCAGGAGGCGCAACGCGAGGATACCAGCCATGCTTCAGGAGAAGCGTGGCATACTCAGGTGCGTCCTGGGGCCAGTTAAGGGGAGACAGGGTGGTTGGGAAGGGGAAAAAAAGGAGGAAGGGGAGCAGGAACCAAGGGGGAGTGGGGGAGGTTGAGATAGGGAGAGGAGCAGGAAGACAATACTGTGCAACAGAAGGAAGAGAAGGGAACCACATATGAACTCAGAGCGAGAAACCCGAGGACAGCAGTCAGAACTTAGTCGTATAGCCCAGGAAAAAGGAAAGTACAGAAAAAAGGAAAAAGACACACAATAAACTAAGGAAAGAGAGAAAAACAAAGACAGATCGACACAACAATGAAAGAAGAGGCAGGGAAAAGAAGAAACCAGGAAAAGATAATACACCAGACAAGCAAAGACAGAAAAAAGCCAAAGACTGGAATAAGGGGACCGTAGGAGAAAAATAACGTAAACAAAAGGAAATAGAAGAGAGAGAGAGAGAGAGGAAAGAAATTGTTTCTAGAGAGAGAGAGAAGAAGAAAAGCTCAGAATAGGGAAAGGAAGAACCAGAGAGATAAACGGACTTACCGATATCTTATCTTGTTCGTGTTCCTACATGCGCTTCCTGGGAGCCTGGCCTGAGAAGAGACCCCAGAAGAGGTGAAAGCCTAGTTGAAGAATTCAGAAGAGGAATCAGCACAAGAAAGACCCTAATATGCCACTACCGATGTTACTAAAACTTCAATAAATCACAGCTGCATTCACAAACCACCATTCTCTTCGTGTCATCATTGACATACACCGGTCACAGGGACCCACACAGGTGAGGTATCATTTTACTTGGGAGACTGAGGAGAATGCTGGGTGGTAGGAAATTTGTGCCGGCGCAGTGATCCTACAAGGAAAAGAGAGGAAAATATGCTTTTATAGGCAAATTTGGAGGTTTGCAGAGGAGTCTGGGTAAGAAAATGTTGGGCGATCCACGCAAGCCACTCCTCCCTGGACTCCACTGGGTGTCTAGTTTAAAAAAATGTCTGGGTTTGGTAGGTTTCCCTTGATGACCGCAGCACCCGGGACCAAAAACGCAGGTCCCCTCATCACCCCGAAAAAACAGGTTGTTTTGCAATAGATCATTTTGATGTGTCCATTTTGTGTTTTGGTGCATTTCCTGTCACGGGCACTGGGTCTACCCACACAAGTGAGGTACCATTTTTATCAGGAGACCTGGGGGAACGCTGGGTAGAAGGAAGTTTGTAGCTCTCCTCAGATTCCAGAACTTTGCAGCACCAAAATGTGAAGACAAAGTGTTTTTCTTGCCACATTTTGAGGTTTGCAAAGGATTCTGGGTAATACAACCTGGTGAGAGCCCCACAAGCCACACCATTCTGAATTCCCCCAGTTGTCTAGTTTTCCGAAATGTCCAGGTTTACTAGATTTTTCTAGGTGCCGGATGACCTGGAGGACAAAATCCACAGCTAGGCACTTTGCAAAAAACAGGTCAGTTTTCATAAGAAAAGTTTAATGCGTGCATGTTGTTATTTGGGACATTTCCTATTGCGACCAATAGGCCTACCCACACAGGTGATGTACCAATTTTATAGGAAGACTTGGGGGAATGCTGGATAGAAGGAAGTTTGTGGCTCCCCTCAGATTCCAAAACTTTCCATCATCGAAATGTGAGGAAAAAGTGGTTTGTTTTGCCAAAGTTTGAGGTTTGCAAAGGATTCTGGGTAACATAACTTAGTGAGAGCCCCACAAGTCCCCCCATCCTGAATTCCCCTAGGTCTCTAATTTTCAAAAATGTATAGGTTTTCTAGATTTCCCTAGGTGCCGGCTCAGCTAGAGCCCAAAGCCACAGCTAGGCACTTTGCAAAAAACGTCTGCTTTCTTTGGGAAAATGTGATGTATCCATGTTGTGTTTTGGGGTATTTCCTGTTGCAGGCACTGGGCCTACCCACACAAGTGAGGTACCATTTTTATTGGGAGACTTGGGGAAATTCTGGGTGGGAGGAAATTTGTGACTTCTCTCAGATTCCAGAACTTTTCATCACTGAAATGTAAGGAAAAAGTGTTTTTTTTGCCAAATTTTGAGATTTGCAAAGCATTCTGGATAACAGAATCTGGTGAGAGCAACATAAGTCACCCCGTTCTGAATTTCCGTAGGTGTCTAGTTTTAAAAAATGTATAGGTTTCCTACGTTTCCCTAGGTGCTGGCTGAGCCAGAGGCCAAAATCCACAGCTAGGCACTTTCCAAAAAACACATCAGATTTCAATGTATAAATGTGATGTGTCCATGTTGTTTTTTGGGGCATTTCGTGTCGCGGGCACTAGGTCTACGCACACAAGTGAGGTGCCATTTTGATCAGGAGACTTGAGGGGACACAGAATAGAAGAACAAGTGTTATTGCCGTTTGTCTTTCTATACAAGTTTTCCTTTCAAATGTTAGACAGTATGTAAGATAGAAGTCTATTTAAGAAATGCCCTGTAATTCACATGCTAGTATGGGGATCCCAGAATTCAGAGATGTCCAAATAACCAAATAACCTTATCTTGTTCCCATCTTGGAAGTACAACGTTTTTCTTGATACCAATTTTCACTCTTTATATTTTACCAAATGAATTGCTGTATACCTGATATACAACTAAAACCCATTGCACGATGCAGCTCATTTATTGGCTCTGGGTACCTAGGGTTCTTGATGAACCTACAGGCCCTATATACTCCAACAACCAGACGAGTCCAGCAGACATAACGGTATATTGGTTTCAAAATTCCACCTTAGCTGGAAAAAGTTAAAGAAGCAAATATGGACAGAAAGCTCCTTATTCACCTTAATTTCAATATTTTTTATATTAGCTGTTACTTTCTGTAGGAAAACCTTGAAGGATCTACACAAATGATTCAGAATTTTGTTTCACACCCATTTCTGTCACTAACTGGAAGGAGGCTTTAAGCACAAAAAATAGTAAAAACAGGGTATGTCCCAGTAAAATGCCAAAATTGCATTGAAAATGTGGTTTTCTGATCCAAGTCTGCCTGTTCCTGAAAGCTGGGAAGATAGTACTTTTAGCACCACAAACCTTTTGTTGATGCCATTTTCAGGGGAAAAGAACACATGCTTTCTTCTGCAGCCCTTTTTTCCCATTTTTCTGAAAAAGTCAGAAATTTTTGCTGTATTTTACTAATTTCTTTGTCTCCTCCAGGATGTTGGGAAAAAAGGAAGCGAAATTGGCATGAATAGCTTATGTGGACAAAAAGTTATGCGCGAACTACCCCAAAATAGCCAAAAAAAGGCTTGGCACCTGAGGGAAAAAAGGCCTGGCAGTGAAGGGGTTAATACTTTACCTTGGCCAGTCAATACTGTACCAAACGTCTTACTTGACTGATTTGGGGCAACATTTTGCATCGTCATTAGTGGAGAATACATAGGCATTGTCTGTCTTTGGTTCACAATTTGTGGAGGTGTGGACTCAAACTGAGTCATTCCTACTTTCTAAATTGGCTGTGGCATAACTTGAACTGGAACATTTTAAACTATATTAACATTTGGAACTGTGGGATGAATCACTGATACTTGTGCAACATTAGCAGTAAGCACACTTGGAATTATCTGAACTTGGCTTTGTACAACTGGAGCTGTGCAACATTCAGGACTACATTCTGGCTTACTGATTCAACTGCATTGCACCACCTTCCTGTGTAATTGCTGGAAATAACTACACTGCATATAATGTAGTTGCTCTCCACATTTTCTGCTCTGCATCCCACCTAGCTTCTGCTAGCATCTTTTCTGCTTTCTTTATTCTCATTTTTGGACTTCAAAGCTTCTTTCTGACTCGCAACTTATTCCAAAATAGCAAGTGCTTCAAACTGTGCAGGTCTTGGAAGGGGTTTTTGTCATACATTATCCTCCTCAGGTTCTCTAAAATGTTCAAGTTAAAAGTTCCATAAATAGGAAAAGCACAGGTGACTTCCTTCTCAGTTAATTTGCACCAATGATTTATCCAAATACATGCTGAAACTTCTCTCTTCTCCAATACCTCAAATGCTGGTGTACCCTCAGGTAAACTAGGCTCATCCTCTCTAAATGGAATAAAGACATCTCCTCTCAAAGCTTTGAAAACTTAATTTTTATACAAGATTAATTCACAAACACAAAATCTATGAAGCCAGGAAGTAATTTTCAATCCCACAATCCTTTTCACAAGCTATTCTCAACCTATAACTGAGTCATTCCTGCATTCTAAATTGGCTGTGCCATAACTTGAACTGGAACATTTTAAACTATTAAAATTTGGAACTGGGGAGTGAATCGCTGGTAGCTGTGCAAAATTAGCTGTAGGCACACTTGGAATTATGTAAACCTGGCTGTGTACAACTGGAGCTGTGCAACATTCGGAACTACATTCTGGCTTACTGATTCGACTGCATTGTACATTGGGGAATGATTGTGCAATAACTGAGTTATAAATTCATCATCTGAATCACTCTTGTCATCTGCTATCTTTTTATTTTCAGCTGAACTTTGTTCTGTATCTTCCCCAGATTTCTTTTTAGCTTTGGAATTAATGTTCCATCACCTTCCTGTGTAATTGCTGGAAATAACTACACTGCATGTAATGTAGTTTCTCTTCACATTTCTGCTCTGCGTCCCACCTAGCTTCTGCTAGCATCTTTTCTGCTTTCCTCATTCTCCTTTTTGAACTTCTGAGCTTCTTTCTGACTCACAACTTATTCCAAAATAGCAAGTGCTTCCAACTGTGCAGGTCGAGGAAGGGGTTTTATGTCAAACATCATCCTTCTCAGGTTCTCTAAAATTCTCAAATTAAAAGTTCCATAACTAGGAAAAGCACAGGTGACTTCCTTCTCAGTTAATTTGCACCACTGATTTCTCCAAATACATTTTGAAACTCCTCTCTCCTCCAATACTCCAAGTGCTGGTGTACCCTCAGGTGAAGTAGGCTCACCGTCTCTAACTGGGATAAAAACATCTCCTCTCAATGCTTTGAAAACTTCATTTATATACAAGATTAATTCACAAACACAAAATCTATGAAACCAGGAAGTAATTTTCAATCCCACAATCCTATTCACAAGCTGTTCTCAACCTATAGCAGTGCAGTCTTGCTCACCAATCCAGGAGCAGCTCTTCTCATCAACCAACCTATCCCAGTGCAGACTCCGTTCAGCAGCTGTGAGTCACTTCAGAGCCATCTCATGCACCTCTTACACAAAACCTAAATGCAAATTATTGCGAGCACAAAAACCATAAACCTGTCTGCTCACTATGGGTAGGACTCAAATACTTTGGAAGACATACCGAAATTTTGACTGTGTCCTTTCGCACAAACAGCTCCTTTTCCCGCTGTAGCTTTCTCACAAACATAAGTAAGATTTGACCCGTAAACCTCACTCTGATTGGTATGGATCCTCCATGTGCTCTCTGGATTCATCTAATACCAACCAACAACACACACACTCAAGGGAAATACTACTAGTGTTCTCGACAGCGCTCAATTGACCAACACCTTCACCTGCAAACAATAAATTAACCAAGTTTCTCCATACACTTACACACACTACTATTACCACTCCGGATTCTTAGACCTCGCCGGGCCATTTACAACAACAACTATGTGGGCACTTTTTGAACACAAAGTGCCACTTTCACTTGGAGTATGCCAACTTCCTTACTCTCACCCTTTGGAGTACACCAACTCCCTACTCAACTACCTTGGAGTACGTAAACTTCCTACTTCACTCATACACCACACTTTACCTGCGATTTACCAAAGCATTGCAAGCGCAAACGCTACTCAAAACTCATACCTTATACATAGAGCACAATGCTGAAATTTCATCAACCCTTACAATACACCAAAGACCATCTCACAATGTGGGAAAATTCTAACTCTATTCTTCACAAGACATGACCATTAACTCTACTCCCGAACTGTTGTCACAATGTGGGCAGATCCCAGCTCTACTCCCCATAAGATAAAGCCATTAAGTCTGCTGCCAAATTCTGCTGGAGCGCTCGTGGAAGTCTGCTTCCCACCTTTGGTTCAGACACTGCAAGCGCTTGGGTAAGACACCATCCCAATTTCTCACTGTTAGAGGTCGACAGGATCTTTGGACTTGATGACAAAGTCAGTAGTTAGGATCAAACCACCCCCAAATCATTAACATAAACCCAATAAACAATATCAAACACCATGAAGAATTCAACACTGAATCAAACTCCAAACCGAATGAAGTTTCCAAGCTTTACTACAATCCCAAAATCAATGTTGCGTAAATGGTGTGCAAAACTAAATTATAAACATACATGAAAACCATAGGCTGACCAAAACGTCTGAAAAGATTCAACCTAGAGGACACCAAACTTTTAGACACTCCAAAATAAAATTATAGATTAGCAATAACACAATATGCACATTATTTCCAGACTTCAAAACAGATGATAGTGACATCAGTACAATATCATAATACAGTTTAGCAATTCAATTTCGTATATCAGATTTGAGAGCTCCGCTATTCCTAACAATACCCAGAACTGGCACTTGCATGTGTGGGAACGAACTAACACATGCGGGCAAAAGCAAAAATAAAAGATGGCAAAAATAATTTGGAAAACATCTAGCTAAGTATAACTAACGTTACAATATGCTGGTCTAAGCTACTATCTGAAGAAACCACATTAAGTTATACCTCCCCTTATAGGACAGCAGCAGCAGTTGATTAATCAAGTGGAGCATTCACCATCTTCTGACGTTGGTTGGCTTCAGCATCAGGACAGTGAAGAACACAAGCTGCACATAGGACAGAGCAGCAGTTCAGAATTAATTGGCCTTGTTAGTACTAAACCACAAAACAGAATAGGGCAATTAAGACTATGATAAGAAAACTTATCAGGAAACTCAGAACACAAAATGTGAGTGAGCAGACTTTAAGCAAAATAGACAAACTCCAACAAAGTTCAAAACAGTACCAAGCAGGGGGAAGAGTAGAGAAGACTGACTTCAGTCCCAAAGTTCTTCACTAATTAAAATAGCCAAAATTTATTTGATTGGTCCATCAGGTGGGTACAGACTGGGCGTTGATTTCAGAATCCAATCATTGTAGATGGCACCACCAATTTCTGATACTTTATGAAATGTTCTCAGAAAAAAAGTACGTTGTCAGCCTATTCGGTCATAGGGTTCTGCCAAAATATTACATTTTCTAATCATCTGTAACTTACATTTCCTTTCCCATGGCACACAATAAACTAAGCTAATTTTCTTTCACATTAGCTTCATGAATCTTCCTGTGCAACTTAGCTGCTAGAACAAATATTGTTACATTAACTAAACTTGAAACATGCTGTTCTCCTGAAATACAATAGAACATTCACATTACAGTTGCCGCCTAGAGAAAAGAATTCAGGAAAGAGTCAACAGTGGGACAAGTATAATTTATAATGTCCTCTTGCAGGCCTACTCAAATTAAGAAAGCCTAATGCACGTAAAAACAGTTAATACTTTAACAAAAGCTACTGCACACCCATAAATTCAAATTAAATATACAAAGCAAATAATTTATATTAAACATCACTCATGTTATGTCAAAGCAGTCTTAAAAGTGCATTTATTTTCTAAAAACAGATAATTCATAATGATCAATGTAAGTGCGTTTAATTAATTATACATTTTATTTTCTACAGTTTTCACTTGAAATAATAATCTCATGTTAATTTTATTAATAATTCACACATTTAAGAAGGCAAAATATTTTCATGTTAAACGTGGTACAGGAATACGATTGGTAGGCACAAACGGCACACTGAAACTCCAAACTCCTATGGACCAGCCCCGCCCCTCCCTTTACATGGTGACTGTGCAAGCAGCAGAAAAATAAAATATTGAAGTATTGTTTTAATTTTCTGCAGCTGGTTTTAGCCTGGGGGGCGACGCTGCTCCACCATTGTAGAGGAGTGCTCCTGCTTACCAAAGTCATGTGTTTATGCTATGAAGTTTTTTTTTTTTTTACCTTTTTCCTTTGCTTTTCATTTCCACTCATTTCTTCCTAGACTGTACTGATAGCCACCTGACGGACATCATATTTATTGAAGGGTGCAAACCGGCGGTAAGGTCCGACTAGCGACGATAGCCGGGTGGGGGTGGGGGTGGTGGTAGGGATAGGAGGGTCTTGTGCATTTAAAATTACACTAGCCTGGTTAGAGGCAAAAAAAAATGCCTCTAACCAGACTAGCGCCATTTCCTGGCGCACAACCACCAAAAACATGACTCCTGTCTTAGGAAAGACAGGAGTAATGCCCACCACCTCAATGGCCAGCACAAGGGACAAGTGTCCCCTGGGCATTGCCACTGTACCCTGTGCCGTGCAGGGGGCCCCAAGTTAGGGCCCCCGATGGCAAAAAAGAAAAAGTAAAAAATACTTACCTGGACTTACCTGGGATGTGGTCCCCCAACCTTCAGTGTCCCTCTGGTGGGGGTGAGGGTGTTCCTGGGGCTTGGGGAGGGCACCTGTGGACCCATTCCATGGTGTATAAAAAAGGAAATGGGTCCAGAAGTCCCCTAACACCTGGTCCGAGCCAGCAAGCTTAGCACCATTATTTAGCCCCTCCGGGGGATAAATATAGGGCTAATGGGATAGCTCCATTTTTTTGGATGCGAACGCCTACCTTGCATCTCATTGACGCAAGGTAGGTTCACTCATCCAAAAAAGGGTGCAAACTCCTATATGTTGCCGTTAGACGTGTCTAACGTCAAAATATAAATATGGAGATAAGTGTGCGACGATTTTGCATTAAAAAAAATGACAAAAATTCGGCTCAAAGGGAGTATAAATATGGGCCTTACTGTTTTACTGTTCCTTTTCCAGCAAGTTTCTACTTTTGTCAGTAGTCCGTTTTATTTTTCCTGTGGAAACATATTATTATAACTATAAGCACGATTTAATTGGATTTACTTTTGTTTATTTCTTTTCAGGCATGATCCTAATTGGGCTGATGTGTCCACTCTTTGGGACAGGTGGGAAATACAAATAATGGCAAAGAAAATAGTTATTTCCTAGTATAGTAGCTTTGGGCATACATGTTCACCAATTCAGTTGCTCTATCATATATATTATAGCACTAATGCCCACCTAGGCAGATGTCATGCCTTCATGAACTGTCATTATGAGCTTCAGCTTTAGAGCCCTGTCTGGTATCTGCCTATCCCCAAACATTTGAAGAGAGACCACAGGGATGCTGTCCATTGTTAAGCTGTTGGAATACTGAACCTGGAATTGTACAAGGGGTGTGCCCCCTTTCAACATTGCATGTATTCACATCATGATATCTGCATCGATCTTAGATTGAGACTGATTATTAGCGTGAACCTTACATGCCTGAATCTTAATCTTGGCATCAATCACCTGTCCAGTTCCGTTTTACATCAATGCCTTCAATCTTATAGTCCTTATATACCGAGACAGCATCAAAGGCAGCTTGTCGTGTAGAACCTACGTTACCGTTCCTCAATGCTACTTAGCTTTATATTGTGACTTTTGAGCCTCTGGATCTATGTTGTTTTAATAAGGGCGGTAGGTCTGTTGTAACCTTCTACACAGAAGATTGAGAGCTAGTCTGCCACTGTTTGCGAGGACCTGCTTTCTGCAGGATTAACACGGAGGTTTTATTTATGTGACTTGTGCAAATCAGGCCTTAGTGTAAGTCTTTGGCTCCACGAACTCTCCATCACGGAAAGGTCTCTGGGTAGAAGCCTATGCAGCTGAGTATTTATGTTGGAGCCCTCCAGGCTATGCATAGCAGTCTTATAGAGTATACTTTTGTACTCTTATATAGGTAGAATGTGTGGAGTGTATGTGATTGCAAATAATATTGCATCCAGTGCAAATGAAGGCCAGGGGCAATTAGAATGCTTGCTTTAGTAGCTCATTATATGAACTGTATTGGGGAGACCCCTATAATCGTGCTCCCATGCACAGTAGCCTCTCCTTTATAATGACAATCTGCACTGCTGAAAGACTTTCCTTCCACCGGATCGACCCAATCCTCAACTGAGTAGTCTGCCCCTAGTTGTATAATATGTATTTTTGCTTACAGAGGTGGGAATATTCCTCATCACCAGGAATTATGGTTCTAATATATCTGTGTTAGACATACAAGATAGTGTCGAAGGGCTTCGGTTCAATCCTTCTCTGAAAAGGAGGTGGGGCAATGGTTTCAGCCATTTTGCATATAAGTGTTGGTGCGCATTTTCAAAATTCAAAAAACACATAAACGCTTCCTATTTTCATAACTTGTTTGAAGGTTGCAAGGTGGCATCTTTCTCTAAAAATGCCGGTGTCAACCCCCTACCTTCACTGGATAACTCAAGCCATAAAACGATTATTCTAAATACTTCTTTCCCATTTCATGCTAGGATCATTATTCTCTGAAAGTCTTTAACACATGCTGTTAGTATCTAATCCTCAAGAAGCAACATGCTCCCTTTTCACTTCTCTCAGTTTCTCAGCTTATACCTCTGCTGGACGTCCTCCATCCTTATCTGACAGAGTTATGTAACTCTTCCCTTTCTACTGGTTTGTTTCCTAAGAAATGTAAACTGACCTAGTCACACCTCTTTTTTTTTTAAATAAAAGGCATATGGATAGCGAAAGACAATGGAACATTTTTAAACCACTTCGTTTCCTCCCCAGGATGTCAAGGTAAGGGAGACTAGAGTGAGCAACCAGTTAGCTTCTTTCCTGAAATCGAACCCTCTTTTGCATAAAGCGCAATAAGGTTTCGTAATGGGATGTCCTCAGAGACTATAATAGTAAACGCAGTCCAGGATACGAGGGATCTCCTGGAAGAGGCCGGAATCAGCCGACTTTATGGGTACTGTGCTACCACGGTTTTGTTCCTTTTTAACAGAGCGAAGTCAAGCAGTTGCCGTAATGAACTTCAGATTAATTCCACCGTTACTTTCCACGGGAGTCCCTCAAGGATCAGTTCTGAGTCTTACTTTTTTAATTTCCCTGAGGCTCCTCTGGCAGATTTCCTTGTGTTCAACTGAGAGAAAACGGAGACTAGTCTTTTGGATGGGGTGCTTTCTGGTAACAAGAATGGTGGCTGGAATATTTTGAAGTCCTGCCCATTCCCTTTCTACAGGCCTATAATCTGGAAATGTGGATGAATTCCGAGTTATCCTTTAAAGAACAGATAAAGAGTACTTGCACAACAAGTCAGACTTATTAAGATTATCGGGAAGATCCTTTATGTTACCCTCTAGAAAGGGCGTGTTTCCAACAATGATCTTCTTAAAGAGCGAATACTGCAACTATTTTTACCTAAGATTTGCCCAAATAGCTCCTATATAGTTTACGGTTGCTTCAGAATGCAATCGGCAGGCTGATTCTAGAGCTAAAAAAAATCCATGCCTATTTTAAATGAATCGGTGACATAAGGTTGGCTTCCTGTGTTAAAAAGATGCCAATTTAAAGCATGTTCTCTTTAGCATAAACCCTTTAAAATCAAACACAACCATCTTGCAACAAATTGGGTTACTGGTTGAGGGGGTGAAACCCTACTCAAGTAGTAAGGGTGAAGTGTAAAGCAAACCCCAAATTAACCTGCGTTCAGTCCTCTGGTATCTTAGCATAGAGCAGTCAGGCTTGACTCACAGGCAAATTGTAAAGTATTTGTGCAGCACTTCAAACAGTAACTGCAGTGAAAATACACCACAAAAATGATGCCACACCAGATTTGAAAATAGAGCACAACTTAGTAAATAATTTGACGCCTAAGTGACAAAAATGCGACCAGTAGAAATGGAGCTATGAATTTTCAACAATTTAAGTGAAAATTTTGCCAAAAAGCCCAAAGCGCCACTTGCAGCTAAGTGGTCGTGTAGACCTGGAGAAAGTCAAAAGTTGGGGCTAAACCAATATCACCATGTTTTAAGGAGTGAGCACATGCACTTTAGCACTGGTTAGCAGTGGTAAAGTGCACAGAGCCTAAGGCTAACAAAAATAAAATCACCAAAAATGGAGAAGACAGGCCAACATTTTGGGGAAGACTTCCCTAACACTGACAGGTCTACCATGTGTCCCCCCCAGCTGAAAGTGGGGACAACTACCCAGCCTCTTGGGAGGTCTCTTCATTAAGGCAGAAGAATCTGGATAGACCATCAGCATTGGCACGGTGTGACCCTGGACTGTGTTCCACCATAAAGTCCATTCCTTGTAGGAAGATAGGGCACCTCAACAGTTTGAGATTTTCATCCCTAGTTTGCATGAGATATCTGAGAGGCATATGGTCTGTCTGAACCTGTAAGTGAGTCCCAAAACTGTATGGTCTCAACTTCTTCAGTCTTCAGTGCCCAGACCACAGCAATGGCCTCCCTTTCATTCGCACTTCACCTCTCTTGTCCCGGGGAAGTAACCTCCTGCTAATGAAGGCTACTGGTTGGTCTAGGTCCTCCTCTGTTAACTGTGCTAAGACAGCCTCTATGCAAGTGTCTGCCTGCACAATAAACTCCTTAGGGAAGTCAGGATTCTTGAGTACTAGTCCTGTACACATGGCTTTCTTAAGGGTATCAAAGGCTTTCTGGCAGGACTCTGTACAGATCACCTTTCTAGTCTGCTGCTTAGATGTCAGGTCGATTAAGGGAGCAACACTGGTGCCTTATCCCTTAACAAACCTCCTATAGTATTGTGCAAGGTCCAGGAAGGCCCTCACTTCAATATGTGTTTTGGGGGCTTGCCAGGCCAGAAGAGTCTCAATCTTGGCATGGAGGGGCTGCACCCTGCCACCACCTAGACACACGACAAAGCCCTGCCCAATCTCACAATTACTGACCTTGTCCATCAGGTCCTCCTGCTGCAGGGCCTGAAGCAACTCCGGAGGTGGCAAAGGTGTTCCTCTCAGCTGGAGCTGAAGATAGCTATTTCGGCCAGGTAGGCGGCACAGAATGCCTCATTACCAGCTAGGACCCTGTTGCCCAACCATGAAATGTGGCGGGGGTATTGGTTAAGCCAAAGGGCATCACATTAAACTGGAAGTGGCCCTTTGGTGTAAAAAATGCAGACCTCTTTTTCGCCCCCTCAGTTAGAGCAATCTACCAGTAAAATTATATGAGATTAAAGGTACTGAGAAACGTGGCAGAGACCAGCTTGTCTGTGAGCTCATCAGCTCGGGGGATTGGGTGTGCAACAGTCTTAGTGATGGAAATGAGTCCTCAGTAGTCCAAAACCTGAGTTTGGAAGTGGTGTCTGGTGGGGCAGACTTGGGTATCAGCACCACAGGGCTGGACCAGGTACTGTTGGAGGGCTCAATCACACCTAATGCCAGCATTTTGAAGACCTCCTCCTTGATACTGGCCCCCACCTTATTTTTGACAGGAATATTGTCTTCTGTGTTTATGTCATAGGTACACAAATGTGTAAGCCCAGGGATGAGGAAGAACAGAGAGCAAAACTGTTCAAACAACTGATGACAGTCACTCTGATGTTCTGGGGTCAGGTTAGAGGAGTGGTTAACACCCTATACTGACCCATTGTGCTCCTGAGAAGACAGAATGTCAGGGAAAGCTTCACTCTCCTCTTCCACACCTTCATCTGTCACAAGGTGCATGTTGACTTCAGAACTCTCAAAGTGAGGTTTGAGGCAATTTATGTGGAGCACCCTTAAGGAGTTTCTATGGGTCTTGCGATCCACCAGGTAAGTGGACTCACCTTTCCACTTCTTCACCTCGTATGGGCATGTCCAGTGGTCTTGGAGAGCTTTGGGCTCTAGAGTCTGTATAACTGACACCTTCTGGCCAGGTCCAGAGTTCTATGACTTCTCGACTGGCTCAAGATTGTCTTTCACCTTTTTCCAGAAGCAGTGCATCTGGTTGTGGAGTGCCAGCATGTAGCTGACAACATCCTTGGGAGTTTCCTGGATGTTTGCACCCAATCATCTTTTATAAGGCTGAGAGGTCCCCTAACATGGTGTCCGTAGGGCTTGAATGGGCTGAACCCACACCCTCTTCTGTGACACCTCCCTGTAGGCAAACAGAAATATTGGCAGGAGAATGTTTCACTTATGTCGCATGGGCTCAGGTAGGCCCATTATCATCCCTTTTAAGCTCTTGTTAAAAATGTCCACAATCCCAGTTGTTTGGGGGTGATAGGGTGTGGAGAAATTGTAAGTCGCTCCACACTCATCCCACATAGACTTCATGTATTCTGTCATGAAGTTAGTGCCTCTATCAAACACTACCTTTTTGGGGAACCCCACACAGGTACAAATCCCCATCAGGACCCTGGCCACCGCAGGTGCAGTCACCAACCTCTGAGAGATGGCCTCTGGGTAGCAAGTGGCATGCTCTACCAAGACCAGAATGAATCTGTTTCCTAAGGGTGAATTGAATTCCAAGAGACCAACAATGCCTATGTCCACTGTAACAAATTGGGTTGTTGGTTGACTGGGGTGTGAACTTTGGTCAAGCAGCAACCACAATCCTTGCCAGGGTGAGGCACAAGCTAACCCTTGATTAACCTGTGCTCAACCCTCTTTTAGCTTGGCAAAAAGCAGTCAAACTTACCTTAGAGGCAATGTGTAAAGTATCTGTGCAACACTTCAGACAGTAGTACACTGAGAACATCACACAAAACATATCCCACACCAGGTTAGAAAAATAGAATAATTTTTAATAAATAGAACACGACCACAACAATACAAATCTAATCAGTATAACCAGAGATATGCACGTTTATAGGTGTCAGTGAAAGTAGCACCAAAAAGCACAAAAAAGTGGCTGCTGTGGATATCTGTCACACCAGAGAGGGATAAAGTTACAAATTCAGGCTGACCGTGATGGAGAATGGGCCAGCTACAGGGACTCAGTTAGGCCCAATGAACAAAGCTCCTTAAATCCTTGTTTGCAGAGTGTTGTGAGGGTCCACGCCAAAGATGCGTTGTGCAGCCAGTGTGATGCATCGGCTCAGAGATGCGGGGAGCCTGCGATGTGAGGTTCTGCATTGCTGTTGAGGATCTCGACAATGAGCGCTTGTGATGCAAATTTCAGCCGGAGGTTGCGTCTCGCAGTATGGGCAATGCATTGGTTCTGAGGAACTGCCAAGGTATAATGTGGGGTCTGTAGTCATTGCCGATGCTATGTCCATGAAGGATGTGAGGGCCTGCACAGAGGACGCATCATGCAGTGGTAGTTCTTTACAACAGGAAAGATCCACACAATGGTGAAAATGCTCATGGTTTTGTCACGCAGCAGAGAATATGCTTTGGGTTCATTGGTCCACAGAAGTTGGCAGAACACCTTAGGACCACTTCCAAGGGTCCAGGACTGTGGTAGCAGCTCTTGGCAGCATAGATTCATAGATGTCAGAGTCCAGGTGCTGGGGTCCAGAATGTTGGAACCTTCTATCCCTGAGGGTCACGTCAGGAGGCCAGCTAACTAGCCCTTGGAGTCACTCTAAGGTCCTGAGCTCAACAGATGCAGGTCCAGTTATTCTCACCTAGGCAAGAGAGCAGCAGGCAGCAGGTCAGCACAGCAGGGGAGCAGCACTTCAGAGCAGCAGTCCAGCAGAGTAGCACTCCTCTCAGCATCTCAGCAGTCCTTCCTGGCAGAGTATCCACAGGTCAAGAACTGTAGTGACATATTGGTGTCTTAGGTCCAAAATGTATATCCAACTGTGACTTTGAAGTGGAGAGAAGCATCTAGAGGCTTGTCTTTGAAGTGCACTGCTGCCCTGCCTTCCTTGCCCTGGCTCTAGACTAACTCCAGGGGTATGCAGTCCTTTGTGTGTCAGCAAGACACATTCTTTATTCATGTTTAAATGAGGCTGTGCCCAGATTTTCCCTACCATCCTGCCAGTGCTGGCCCATCCAGGCATGCCTAAACCCCCTATTGTGTGTGGCTGTCTAGGAAGAATACACAAAGCCCAACTGTCAACTACACCCAGTCATGTGACCCGCAGAAAGGCCACAGGCACTAAATGGTTAAAGCTAAGGCAGTAAAATACCAACTTTCGAAAAGTGGCATTTTCAAAATTGTGACTTCAAATCCGCCTTCAACACAAGAGAGGGTTTTTCATTACAATTACAAAGACACCAAACATGAATGAGTGATCTGAGCCCATTTAGAAGTTCAAGCTTATTAATTGTAAATAGGTAACTCCAATGTTATCCTATGGGTGAGGTAGGCCCTGCAAAGGTGAAAAAGGGACTTGGGAGTTTTTCACAATCAGACCTTATAGAACTGAAAAGTACATTTCCTGCTTTTTAAATATATTGCACCCTGTCATCTGGGCTCCTCAGGGCCTACTCTAGGGGTGACATATATGTAATAAAAAGGGAAGATTTGGGCCTAGTAAAAGGTTTGTTTTACTTATTTTACTTAACAGGCAAAAATGGCAGGCCTGAGACGTGTATGAAGGGGGTACTTAAGTGGGTGGCACAATCAGTGCTGCAGACCCAGGGCACAGGTACTAACACTTTACAAGGGACTTACAAGTGAATAAAAATGCCAATTGGGTAAAAGCCAATTTTAACTTGTTTTCAGGAGAGCCCACAAGCATTTTAGAACTGATTAGCAGTAGTACAGTGTGCAGAGTCTTAAAGCCAGCAAAAGAGAAGTCAGCAAACAGGAGGGTTGAAGGCAAAAAGGTAGGGCAAAAGCCACACCAGGGATGCAAGACCTAACACCCAATCATTCAAAGGAAGTGCCAACATTAGGTAATGGGGTCAGGGGAACCTTGAGTTTTTTCCCTGACTTCCCACTTGCCTGGCAGGTGGAATAGGACCTACAGAATGCATCTGAGGCCGTCTTCATCTGGGGCCAAAAGAAGTGAGCGACAAGCCTGGAATAGGTTTTGTCTTGGCCAGATGTCCTGCCAGGGGGATATTGTGAGCCAAAACCAGAAGGAAGGCCCTGTGACTCTGACGGACAACAGTACACAGCCTGCCCCAGTCCAGGATCATTAGTCTCACTGTAAAGGCGGTCATTCTCCCAATAGATAATTCAACAGAACTGTTGCTGGAGCCTCAGCTTGCTGCCCCAAGACATCTAGAGTGGTGCACTCTTCCTGTGCTTCACAGAATTCCTCTATGGTGGACTTTCGCTCAACTTGCCATCCAACAAGCTCAGACTGATCACCCATGGTGACAATGTCCTTCTGGTAGGCTCAGTAGCATCTTCCTCAGGTGCCCCAGCAACCTGGACTTCAGGAACTTCAGGGGCTTGTTTCTCATGCTTCTTTCCCTTGCTCTTCTTGGCAGCTGCCTGGGCCATATTTCCAAGCTCCAGGCTCCCTTGACTCCCTTCCTTGGCAGCCATGACGTTTGTGGTCATAGGGACCCAATTAGGCAATTCCAACATCTCCAAGTGTGGTCTGAGCTCTTCCTCTTTCTAGATAGTGTGCTCAGAATTGTTGTCAAATATACAGGTCTGGCAGGGCTCACAGCTCCTTTCAGAGAACCTCAGACGCCTCCTACTCAAACCACAGATAGGGAATTCTCATGGTTGTCTGTGTTAGGGAGGACCTGCACTGAGGACCCTAGCTGGCACCTTACAGTAGTCTTGCTGACTCCTGTATTCCTCAGGCCTCCACCCATTGCTCATTGATGGTGACAGACTGTTTATACTTAGAAGTATTTGCAGGCATGTGGGATTTTGGCACCATCTCTTTATTTCCCACAGATTCTAGGTTAACCTCTATCTGCTCCCCAAAGCTAACAGGGGCCACCTCCTCCCCAAGCGCTACACTCACCAGCCTGGGAGGGGGTTGTGCTGTGTTGGGACATTTGGTGTCTCTTTTGGAGTACCCATACTTGTGGCACTCAGTACACTGGTGATTAATGTTGTTCCCTTGGAAATTATTTTGGGGCGTCTTGAGAACTCCACATTTTTCAGTTTATCTCCCCCTTCTTTCCTCTTGTGGGACTTCTGACCACGCTAGAGGACTCCCACCAAGATGCCCTTTTCAGACACAGTGGTGCTGGCCCAGAGGTCTGCCTCCTCAGCAAGCTTGCTGGGGTCAGACAGCCTTCTGTCCACTAGGTGCTGGTGCAGCTCTGTTAAACAAATATTGAGCATGTGCTCCCTGACAATCAAGTTCTACAACCCATTGTAATTATTAACCTTGCTGCCCCTCACCCATCCATTCAGTGCCTTGTTGAAGTAGACCAAGAAATCTACTCATAACTGATTTGGGAGTTTGTGGTTGTTCCTGAACCTCTTTCAGTATTTCTCAGGGATCAATCCATATTTAGCAAGAAGTATTTCTTTCATGAGGGTGTACCTGGTTTGGTTCTTTACCTCTATAATAAGAAGTGTGGCCCTCGCCCAGGAGGCATATGTACCTCAGCCCCCACCTCCCCCCGCCGGGCTCCCCTGGGATCCTATGCATCCTCACTGTCACCTCATAAGCAGAAAAAATAGAAGAAACACGTATCTAAATAATCTCCCACCACATAATTGGGCACCAGATCTTTAGGGATGCAGAACATTTTGTGCTCTATGAGGCCCCTTTCATGAGCCATTTTCCTGTCTTTAGCTTCTGACTTGAGCTGGGGCATTTGCAGTTTGAACTCCATTTCTGCTTTACTGTCCGCCAGTACCTCTGGAGACAGGTTATGCAAGGATACACTGCTTCCAGCTCTGGCAGGGACTTCCAGTTCAGGAGATGGGCCTCCCTCCTCCCCTGACAGCTATGTTTGAGTGCTGATGTCCAGGTCCTGATCCCAATTCATCACATCATTCTCTTCATTTCCATCCTCTGTGACTGATGTTAACTGGTGGACTTCTGTCCAGGCCTTCAGAGCTTTCTGAAGCTCCAACATCTTGGTGCTCTTCTTCATCTGCAGTCTCCTCTCCTTACAGAGCTGTTTGAGCTCAACAACAGTGTTGGACTTTTGCTTATGCAGGGTCATCCCCAGTCTTTTTGCCTCCTGCCTCCTATTTTTTTTCTGACCTGTTGCTGTTGGCTTTTCAACTCTGAGCACTTTACCACTCCTAACCAGTGCTAAAGTGCATATGCTCTCCGTGTAAATTGTATGTAATTGGTTTATCCATGATTGGCATATTTGATTTACTAGTAAGTCCCTAGTAAGGTGCACTAGAGGTGCCAGGGCCTGTAAATCAAACGCTACTAGTGGACCTGCAGCACTGGTTGTGCCACCCACATAAGTAGCTCTGTAATCATGTCTCAGACCTGCCACTGCAGTGTCTGTGTATGTATTTTTACACTGTAAAGTCGACTTGGCAAGTGTACCCACTTGACAGGCCTAAACCTTCCCTTTTCTTACATGTAAGGCACCCCTAAGGTAGGCCCTAGGTAGCCCCAAGGGCAGGGTGCAGTGTATGGATAAGGTAGGACATATAGGCGGTCATTCTGACCGCGGCAGGCGGCGGTCGCCGCCCGCCATGCGGTTACCGCCGAATGGCCGCTCCGCGGGAAAGCCCCTGCAACGAGGAAGCCGGCTCCGAATGAAGCCGGCGGAGTTGCAGGGGTGCGACGGGTGCAGTGGCACCCGTCGCGATTTTCACTGTCTGCAAAGCAGACAGTGAAAATCTGTATGGGGCCCTGTTAGGGGGCCCCACGACACCCGTTCCCGCCATCCTGGTTCTGGCGGTGAAAACCGCCAGAAACAGGCTGGCGGGGAGGGGGTCGGAATCCTTGCAGCGCCGCCATGGAGGATTCCCTGGGCCAGGGGAAAACCATCGGGAAACCGCAGGTTCCCCTTTTCTGACCGCGGCTTTACCGCCGCGGTCAGAATAGCTCTGGAAGCACCGCCAGCCTGTTGGCGGTGCTTCCACTGCCCTCCGCCCTGGTGGTCAGAGACCGCCAGGGTTGGAATGAGGGCCATAGTAATGTGGTTTATATGTCCTGACAGTGAAATACTGCCAACTTCGTTTTTCACTGTTGCACGGCCTGTCTCTCTCATAGGATAATATGGGGGCTACCTTTAAATATGATTAAAGCGTAGATTCCCCTAGAGAGTAGATGGACATGTGGAGTTTGGGGTCCCTGAACTCACAATTTAAAAATACATCTTTTAGTAAAGTTGATTTTGAGATTGTGCGTTTGAAAATGCCACTTTTAGAAAGTGAGCATTTTCTTGCTTAAACCATTCTGTGACTCTGCCTTGTTTGTGGATTCCCTGTCTGGGTCAGTTTGACAGTTGGGTTGTTTTTCACCTCGCACTAGACAGTGACACAAAGGGGGCTGGGGTGTAACCTGCATTTCCTGATTAGCCATCTCTGCTAGGAGGGAGGGGTGGAGTGGTCACTCTCATCTGAAAGGACTGTGCCTGCCTCTGACAATGCCAGCTCCAACCCCCTGGTATGTGTCTGAGGCCTTGCCTGGGCAAGGCAGGATTTCACAAGTAGGTGTGAGTCCCCTTTGAAGAAAGGTGACTTCAAAGACTAAAATGGGTATAAGAAGGGCACCCAAATCTACAGACTTTAGAAACACTTCTGGAACCAAGAGGAACCTCTGCCTGGAGAAGAGCTGATAGCTGAGGAAGAAGTGCTTCCCTGCCTGTGACTGTGCTTTGTGGAGCTTTCCTGCAGTGCTGCTTCTGCCAGAGTAAGAGGGCAAAGACTGGACTTTGTGTGCCTTCCATCTTGTGAAGAAATCTCCAAGTGCTTGAGTTAGTGCTTGCCTCCTGTTGTTTGAAGTCTCAGGGACAGCAAAGACTTCTCTCTGCCAGCACCTGGGGTCTCTGGAGAGACTCCTGCTCCGACTAGTGGTGCCCTATCCAGTCCCTGGGCCCTTGAAAGGAAAGCTGGTGGAAATCCAAAGACATTGACTTCGGATGACTCCGGACCGATGCCGCTGCTGAATCCGGTAACGCCGCCTGCACCCGACGCCGTGACCTTTGCTGGAACGTGACGCTCTTCGCAGGCCCGACGCCGCTGCAGCCACGCTGAAGTCCACGACTCCGTGGAAGTCGCCACACCACGTCGTGACCGACGTCGCTCGAAGTGCACGGATTCAACTTTTTGCACAGACGCCGCGATCCCCGACTTCGCGCATCGGCTTGTTTTCACTCTTCACCAAAGGTACTGTACTTGGGGGTCTACACGACTCTGTGTCCGGCGCCGCTGGTGTCGGCTTGTTGGGAACGACTCCATCACGACGCCGTGTTAACATCCCATCGAAGCATTTTTGTTTCTAAGCGCTATTTTTGAGCTTAATCTCTAAAAATTCATAACTTGACTTGTGTATGTTGGATTTTTGTCATTTTGGTCTTGTTTTGTTTAGATAAATATTTCCTATTTTTCTAAACCGGTGTTGTGTCATTTTGTAGTGTTTTCATTAAGTTAATGTGTGTGTTGGGACAAATACTTTACACCTAGTGCTCTGAAGTTAAGCCTACTGCTCTGCCAGGCTACCAAGGGGGTAAGCAGGGGTTAGCTGAGGGTGATTCTCTTTTACCCTGACTAGAGTGATGGTCCTTGCTTGAACAGGGGGTAACCTGACTGTCAACCAAAGACCCCATTTCTAACAAACAGTATAACATCCCAGGTTGGCCAGCTCAAACTCCATTACTGCATGTATGGTCACAGACCTTCCAATGGCAATAAGAGTAGATTTGGAAAAAGCTAAAAAGCCAATCAAGAAGATTTAAAAAAAAAAAAAATGGTCTCATATATTGATATGGGAGGGTAGTGTAACACAAAAATTACTGTATACATTGCACAAACACAAGTCCAAATCCTCACCACTGAACACCAGTATAAGACATTGGAGCCCATATTTGTACTTTTTTAGCACCGCATTTGCGTCGTTTTTAGATGCAAAATCATTGCAAACTTACAAAATACAATTATATTCTGTAGGTTTGTGCCGATTTTACGTAAAAAAACGACGAAAATGCAGCGCTAAAAAAGTATAAATATGGGTCTGGGGTTTTCCTTGAGGGGGTGAAACCCTGTTAAAGTAGTAATCACAATCCTTGTGAGGGTGAATTCACAAGCAAACCCCAACTTAACCTGTGCTCAATCATCTTGTAGCTTGTACATCAAAGTACCAGGCTTAACTCAGAGGCAATGTGTAACATATTTGTGCAACACTTGAAACAGTAACACAGTGAAAATACACCACAAAAAAGATCCCACGCCAGATTAGATAAAGGGAGTGCTTTTTAATGAACAGTCTGGCACCAAAATGACAAAATGCAATCAGTTTAAAGATTTTAATGAATATAGCACCAAAAAACCCATAGCCCACTTCCGGCTATCTGCTCGGAAAACCTCACAAGTTCAGACCTACAGCAATGAAGCACAGATGTGAAATAGGGACTAGGTTAGTTCCACTGAAAGGGTCACCTTCTCAGTCCAGCACCTAGAGTTCAGTTCAAGGTGGAAGAGTCCGCGAACAGACGGGAGAACATTGCAGGTGTCCAGCGAAGCAGCGCAAAAAGCTGGTTAGGCATCATGGTATTGTAGCTCAAAGCTTCTGACAGCATCACAGATAGTTGGGGCTGGAGCTTCACATTGGGTGTCACCACCGTGTTAAATGCAGTAGCATGTACAGGGAGTGCAGAATTATTAGGCAAGTTGTATTTTTGAGGATTAATTTTATTATTGAACAACAACCATGTTCTCAATGAACCCAAAAAACTCATTAATATCAAAGCTGAATATTTTTGGAAGTAGTTTTTAGTTTGTTTTTAGTTTTAGCTATGTTAGGGGGATATCTGTGTGTGCAGGTGACTATTACTGTGCATAATTATTAGGCAACTTAACAAAAAAAAAATATATACCCATTTCAATTATTTATTATTACCAGTGAAACCAATATAACATCTCAACATTCACAAATATACATTTCTGACATTCAAAAACAAAACAAAAACAAATCAGTGACCAATATAGCCACCTTTCTTTGCAAGGACACTCAAAAGCCTGCCATCCATGGATGCTGTCAGTTTTTTGATCTGTTCACCATCAACATTGCGTGCAGCAGCAACCACAGCCTCCCAGACACTGTTCAGAGAGGTGTACTGTTTTCCCTCCTTGTAAATCTCACATTTGATGATGGACCACAGGTTCTCAATGGGGTTCAGATCAGGTGAACAAGGAGGCCATGTCATTAGATTTCCTTCTTTTATACCCTTTCTTGCCAGCCACGCTGTGGAGTACTTGGACGCGTGTGATGGAGCATTGTCCTGCATGAAAATCATGTTTTTCTTGAAGGATGCAGACTTCTTCCTGTACCACTGCTTGAAGAAGGTGTCTTCCAGGAACTGGCAGTAGGACTGGGAGTTGAGCTTGACTCCATCCTCAACCTGAAAAGGCCCCACAAGCTCATCTTTGATGATACCAGCCCAAACCAGTACTCCACCTCCACCTTGCTGGCGTCTGAGTCGGACTGGAGCTCTCTGCCCTTTACCAATCCAGCCACGGGCCCATCCATCTGGCCCATCAAGACTCACTCTCATTTCATCAGTCCATAAAACCTTAGAAAAATCAGTCTTGAGATATTTCTTGGCCCAGTCTTGACGTTTCAGCTTCTGTGTCTTGTTCAGTGGTGGTCGTCTTTCAGCCTTTCTTACCTTGGCCATGTCTCTGAGTATTGCACACCTTGTGCTTTTGGGCACTCCAGTGATGTTGCAGCTCTGAAATATGGCCAAACTGGTGGCAAGTGGCATCGTGGCAGCTGCACGCTTGACTTTTCTCAGTTCATGGGCAGTTATTTTGCGCCTTTTCTTTTCCACACGCTTCTTGCGACCCTGTTGACTATTTTGAATGAAACGCTTGATTGTTCGATGATCACGCTTCAGAAGCTTTGCAATTTTAAGAGTGCTGCATCCCTTTGCAAGATATCTCACTATTTTTGACTTTTCTGAGCCTGTCAAGTCCTTCTTTTGACCCATTTTGCCAAAGGAAAGGAAGTTGCCTAATAATTATGCACACCTGATATAGGGTGTTGATGTCATTAGACCACACCCCTTCTCATTACAGAGATGCACATCACCTAATATGCTTAATCGGTAGTAGGCTTTCGAGCCTATACAGCTTGGAGTAAGACAACATGCATAAAGAGGATGATGTGGTCAAAATACTCATTTGCCTAATAATTCTGCACTCCTGGAACTTTGAGTTGGTGATGGGAGCAAGCAACAAGGTTTTGGAGCAGACAGGCCTGTTCACAGGGTCCAGGGCCTGAGGGGGACCAGTGAAGGTCAGGAACTCACTCCAGCAGAGGCTCCGGCATGTCCATTTGCAGGTCCATTGACATATCCAGACAGCAGGTCAGCTGAGCAGTTCAGGGAGTCTCTGGAGCTTGCTATGTCCCTGTTGCTCACAACAGGAGGCCAGCTTGCTGACCTTTGGAGTTTCTTCAGCCTGGGATGAAGGGTGCAGGTCCAACCTTCCTGGCTTCTAATCTTCTCATTTTAAGTGGGAGAAGCTTCTAGTTGTTTCCCTTTGAAGTGCACAGGTTTCTTGCCTCCCCTACCCTGGCTTCAGACTAACTACAGTGGGTATGCTATCCTTTGTGTGAAGTCAGGACACAACCTAATCTGGTGTAAGTAGGACTCTGCCCAGCTCCTCTTCCCATCCTGCCAGTGATGGCCCATCCAAGCACACCTAAGCTCGCGGTTGTGTGTGGCTTTCTAGATGGAATACACACAGACCAATTGCCAACTACAGCCAGTCATGTGACCCAGAGGTATGCCACAGCCACTAAATGGCCATGGCAGGAAAACACCAACCTTCTAAATGTGGCATTTTCATAAATGTAATAAAACCATCAGACTTTACCATAAAAGAGGATTTTTCATTACAATACATTTAGTTTACAGGCCCCTGGGTACACATAGTAACACTTTGCCAAGGACTTTTTAGTGAATTAAATATGCTAATTAGGAATAAGCCAATGTTACCATGTTTTAAGGAGTGAGCACATGCCCTTTGACATTGGTTAGCAGTGATAAAGTGCACACAGTCCTAAGGCCAGCAAAAATGGAGGAATGAGGCCAAACGTTTGGGAGAAGACCACCCTAACGCTGACAGGTCTAACGCATCTTACATGGCATCAATGTTTTCCTGGTACCATCCTGCTAGAGAACTAAGGGCCAGATGTAGCAAAAGCTTTCACCCATGGGAAAAAAGTCTATGGGAAAAAGTGTTCGTACATATGGCCCTAAGTTCTTGATATGGAAATCAGATTTACATCTAAGAAAGTCAGAATGGAAGACCACTAAGCTCCATTGCAGTGGTGATGGCAAAAATGTAAAATTCTCTCCCATTAACATTGCGCTCAGAACCAAACTCTAGATTCTTCAGAAAGCAACTGTGAGGGCCTAATTCACAAAGATAACGCACAATTGTGAGTATGTTGACACTTGAGTCATTTTACTACTCTGGTATTCACAAACTGCACTTTTGTAGTAACTTATGCTTTTGTAGTTAGTCTAACACTACACATGACCAACCATAGGTCATTCAACACACTCCCATAGAAAATAATGGAAGTAGGGACTTACCCCAAAAGTGAAATATACTATAAAAGTGTAAGTTACTACAAAACTGCAGTTTGTGAATAACACATTGTAGTGAATTTAGCAGTACTACCGTAGCATTACGAAAGTGCAGTTTGTGAATCAGGCCTCAGATCTTTTCATTTGTCAATAACATCTAAGTTCTTCCCACCGCTTCCTTAAGGTTTCCCAGAGCACCAAACTGTCCAAATAGTGAACATTCAACATCAGGACATTTAATTCTCGAAGTAGCTGCAACCTCTGCACTTTACAAATCCTCAAATTAATTTATTCATTTTAATCTTCCTGCCCTGTTCTTGTAGATTGTCATAAGTGAAAAAGATATTGCCAAGTTATTCTCAAGCTTCCTGTAGAAGTGCACTGATTGTAGTTTAGAAAAGTCACATGGAACTAGAGGTAAAATGGTAGCTGCATACTGAATGCCCCAAATGTGAAGTATTGTGATTCAGGAGCTGTTTTTAATGGGAACAATGTTTGCAATGTTAGGGGTCACTTTATGTTTTCCTCACAGCAGACTAATAATGTATCCATTACTATGGTACAACAGCTGTACACCTGTGGGAGTTCAGGCTCCTTTAGCCCTTTATAAGATGGTATGGAACATATGGTTTAATTACTGGGAAAAGAAAGCTGATCACCATCAAATGATTTGGTACTATTGCTGCCTGATATAGTAATTCTATCAGAAAGGAATTTCTATCAGATTTGGAATACGACTTCAGATGCTATTGGGCTTGAATCTTCATTTAACTCCAATGAGGAATAACACGTAATAACATGTAGTATTGGATCCTTAGCCCACCCTGTTTGATTGTTATACTGTATAGTGAAATGGCTATTTCATGGCCTACAGTTACGCATTTCTGTTCTAAGGAGTTTCTCTCACTATATGGTTAGCACTTAAATTACCATGTTTCCTACTTGCAGTGTGCCCCTAATAAAGGGCAAAGACCAGTCATCCTAGATAATAAGTTGACATCCCAGGCATTTGATACATGTGAACACAAAAGTATTTTAATAGGGTTCCCTTACTCCATTTGGAACTCTACATTATATAGTTGGTTACAACTTTTATTGTTCATGGAGTTTCTCAACCTCAATGAGTTCATTAGCTGACACTGGACAGAAGCTCCTGCCACGTTTGACAGACTATTGCGATTCAGTCTGCAATTTTTAAGAGAACCACAGCCCAGTTCCCACAAAAAAGAAGAATGCTCCTTCTCTGGGGCATGATGTTTCTTAAAATTAGTATTTTGATCTGAAATATTCTCCTCTCTTTTACCACTTTGATCACAATCACGTTGTTAGAAGTTTTTTATCAGGAGGAGCACTCCTCTTTCTTCTGAATTGCAGTTTAGTTGTTTCTCCTTTCTTAGGAATGACTGTACAAGCATCTTCTACATCCTGTGTACTCAGCCTAATAATCATCAGCACGCTGATACTGATTCACCTACGAAACCTCAATAGATAGCACAGTGTCCTAGATTATTGCTGATTTGGTGATCTGCTTTTATTATAATTTTGACCTTTGTGTCTCCGAGTCCATCTATGTCCCCATTCGATTTGAAGTGCTGTTTCAGTGAGGTCATTGGTGTCTCTCAACTCACAATTTAACGTCACAACTTATGGTGAATTCAGATTTTAAAATATAAGTCTGAAAATTTCACTTTCAGAAAGTTGCATTTACTTGCTTAAACCATCCTGTGCCTTAGCCTGTCACTGAGTACACATCTGGGCTGGGCTGGGTGACAGCTACACTTTGTGAATTCCCCCTAGACAGCCACCAACACAGGACATTTAGCTGCATCTGCATCCATCTGCTTACTGATGGGTCTTCTGGGCAAAGGAAAGGGGGGGATTGACACTTACACCTCAATAGCTGGTGTCCTGCCACCACACAAAGGACTGATTACCCCCCAAAGATAGCCGGCAGGCAGTGCTAGCATGAAATCTGCCCTTGTGCACTTGAGAGAACTCCTTTGAAGTTTTCCCTACATTAAAGGCCTTTTTGAGTATAGGTACTTAACCCCAAACCACAACAAACTAGTTCACTGTGGAGTCCTGAGGAGAATCTGCAACCAAGGGGCGCTGCGCTGCCAAGAGAGACTTCTACTTTGCCAGTTTACTTTGCTGTGTTGACTCTGCCTCTATAACCCCTGCTTCCCAAAGAACTCCAAGGGCATGTGGCTTGCCCCTTGCAACAGAGTCTCAGGACTAGAAAAAACTTCCCATACCCTTCTGACTGAAAAAGGGGCCAGCAAAGGTCCAGCAGGACGCTGTGACTCGCAAACATCACAACAGAATGACCACACTAAGGCACTGATCAAAATCATTGCACTTTTTTTCCATTCTGCAACAAGAGATGCTGCAGTGCAGAAAGAATTCCGAGGGCGAGACCTTCGCTTGCCTAGATGAACTCTACCCTCTCTGTGACATATCAACAACCCCATGTCATGTGATTCTCACCTGTGTAATGACATTGGTGTTGCGGAAACCTTCTTACCATCTATTGTGCCGAAGTAGAGGACCACGGTACCTGGAGTACCCGGGGTATTGCCGTAGAGGACGACCTGAGATGATGTCAGTCCGCCCCTCAGCTTGGGAGACCGCTGTACTGCAGGAGCTCAGTGACTTTGCTCATGAAAATAGGTGCGGTGGGACTGAAATCACCACCTAGGGCAGTTCCCAAGATGTCCCTGGCCTGCGTGCACCGCATCTAGATTCTCAACCTACAGTGGCCCTCCTCCCCCATGTTGGGAGTAAAACGGATTTTGGGTTAAAAGAAAGTTCCCCACTGCCTCGTCCCATTTCTAAGAGCAGATGGTAGCTCTGCTAGCATTGGGTTGTCACTTCATTTTGATAACATGTATTTACTACACACCACTTGAAGCACACACACAGGTGTTACTAGTACCTGGGTTTGAGACTGCCCACATGAATATCCTCTTACAAAGTGACTGAGTATTGATCAATTTTCCTCCATATATAATTACGAAGTATTTAGTGGATTTTGTCATTTTGGCTACATATATTACATCTAAGGCCACTTTAGTTTTCCAAACTGGTGTGGAGTCTTTTTGTGGTGCTTTCACTGGGTTACTGTACTTAAGTGTTAAATACTTTATGCCTTGCCTCTGAAGTTAAGCTTGACTGCTCTGTGCCAAGCTACCAAGGGGTGAGCACAGGTTAGCTTAGGGAGTGTAACTGACTTATTCTGACTAGGAGGTGACTTACAAGTTCACCACTTCATTCCACCCCCAAACCAATGGGGTAGTTGAGAGATTTAATCGCATGCTGAAAGGCATGATTATGGGTCTATCTCAGCCCATGAGGCGTAAGTGGGACATACTCCTAACATGCCTGCTGTTCGCCTACAGGGAAGTAGTGCAGAAGGGGGTTGGCTACAGCCCCTATGAGTTTCTCTAACGGCATCCTGTGAGAGGGACTCTCACTCTGGTGAAGGAGGGCTGGGAGCAAGCTCCTAGGAGAGCCCACCAGGATTTGGTCAGCTACATGTTGGTCCTCTGCAACCAGACTGCGTGCTTCAGGACGATTGCCCAGAAAACCTAGAAGCCAGCCAGGAGGACATGACACACTGGTATGATGCAAATGCCACCTTGGTGGAGTTTCAGCCTGGCCTGAAAATGTGGGTCATGGAGTCGGCTGAGCCCCTTTGCTCTGAATGACCACTTGTCTGGCCCTCTCAGGTTAAGGAGCAAAAGAGTAATGTCACCTATCTCGTGGACCTCAAAACTCCTAGAAACCCCTTTGGGGTTAAACATGTGAACCGCCTCAAGCCCCAGAGTTCTGAGGTGTCCATACTGTTGTTAACTGATGATTGGGTGGAAGAGGAGAGTGAACCTCTCCCCGAACTCCTGTCTTCCAAAGAGCAGGATGGGTCAGTGGATGGTGTCTGCCTCTCCCCTACACTGACCCTAGACCAACAGAGAGAGACTGCCACCAGTTGTTGAGGCAGTTTGCCTCTTTATTCTCCCTTACACCAGGGCTCACTACGTGGTGCACCTTTGATATTGATACTGGGGACAGTCCACCTGTAAAGAAAAGATTTGCAGGTTGTCTGATAAGGTTAGGGCTAACATCAAGGAGGAAGTCTCCAAGATGTTGGCACTTGGGGTTATCGAGCACTCAAACATCACTTTGTCCAGCTAAGTAGTGCTGGCCAACAAAGTTGCCCAGCCAGGTGTCACACCTGAACTCTGGTTCTGTGTGGACTACCGTGGGCTCAATGAAGTCACCAGGACTGATGCACACACCATTCCTAGGGCTGATGAGCTCATAGATTAGCTTAGAGCTGGTAAGTTCCTCAGCACGTTTGACCTAACGCCTGGGTACTGGCAGATTGCCTTGACCAATGGGGCAAAAGATAGGTTTGCATTCTCTATACCCAAAGGGCACTTCCAGTTCTGGGTGATGCACTTCGGGTTGAAGAATGCCTCTGCCACCTTCCAAAGGTTAGTAACTCAGGTCCTAGCTGGACTGGAGAACTTCACTGCCACTTATCTGGTGACATTGCGGTCTTCAGCCCTAGCTAGAAGAACCACTTGTGCCACCTGAGGTAAGTGCTTCAGAATCTGTAGAAGGTTGGGAAGGAAGGACATTTAGAGCAACCCAGCACCTCCCTCACATCCTGCAAACCCAGACAATTAGGTGCCCCCTTGATTAGATTAGGAGAGGGCAGGAGAGGGGTGTATTTATGATTTTTAGCCACACCAGTGGGTGGGCTCTGCCAGATGTAACCTCCAAAAATCATTTTCAGCCATGATGGATTTTTGAGGAATGTTGCTCCCAGGGATTGATTTTTGCCACTCTTCCCAAGAAGTGGTCTTCACAGGGGGGAAGGACCCTGCACCTGATTGGAGAGCCAGGACCCCCCTGTTTTTTTACCCAGGAGCAAGGATAAAACTGGCAGGCCTGCACCCACACCTCAGATCCCTACCAGGAAGGACTACAGCAAAAGAAGGACTGACCTGCACCTGGTCACTGCAGTCTGGGGGACTGCACCAGCTGCACACTTGGGCTTCACCATAGGAAGGACTTTGCCCGGCTTCAACTGGTTCAAGGAGGGACTCCGTGTTTGCTACAGGTGAAAACTTGCTAACCAGAGTCCCCTGCACCAACTCCTGAAGAAACTGACCAGCTGACCACTGTCCAGTGGCCAAAAAGGAGTTTGCGTCAGGTGCATTCTACGAGTTGTAGTCCGCACCCTCAAGGAGCATCTCAGAGCTTCTGGAACTTTGGGGTGAGCTGCGGACCTCAAAAGAACCTTAAAAGAACATCTGGAAGGAGATCCAGAAGTTTGGAGAACTTTGGAGAACTTTTGGAAAAAAAGCTCCATCAAGGGACTGACCCGCCACGGCAACTCTAGCCGGCTTGCCTCAACCGCAACCCGGGCTGACTTGCACGTTCATCCCGGTGAAGAAAATCTCCAAAAAAGTGACTAATTCTGAATGTAGAAAGTTGACCGGGACCTCCCAGGCAGTGTATCCGAAGAGGGCTCCAGAGATGTCGGATCAAGATTCAGGTTTGTCCCGGTCAAAGGATTTTCACCTTGAAAAAAACGACTAAGTCCGAAGGTAAAAGTCTCCACCGAGGGCTCCCGCAACGCGTATCCGAGGAAGAGTTCCAGGAGGTCGGATTGGACTGGCCACTTGGTCCTGCTGAAGAAAATCTCCAGAAAAACAACTAAATCCTAAGGCAAACTTTTGACGAGGCCTCCCGTGGGCTGGAGCCGAGCAGGACTCCATTGCAGTTGGCCTTAAACTTTGACTTTGCCCCGGTCGAGGTGCGACTAGATTGGCGCTATCCGTTTCTAAGTGCAAAAAAGCATTCATTCTTTAGAAACTTATATCTCCGGTTCCATTCATCCGATTTTATTCGTTTTGGTGTCATTTTAAAGCTAAAAATCTTTCCTATTTTTATAAATTGGTTTTGGATTTTTAAGCTGTTTCCTGGGTTTTATTTGATTACTGTTTTGTGATATTTGAATGCTTTATGCTTTGTCTTCTAAGTTTAGCTTTGTCACTCGTTGCCAAGCTACCAAGGGCTGAGCTAGATTTAATTTACAGAGACGTAACTGGACCTAAGTGGAGGTAAGTGGCCCATTGCTAAGTGTAGGTACTTACCTGCCCTTACCAATAGCCCATTTTCCAACACATATATTTAAGAGTTTTTTGGTACTAGGGCATGTCCACCAGGAAATATCCACTGCCTGTTGAAGAAGTATAATTCTCAAATGGTCATTGATACACTACTGTGATGAAATATTTCACATGAGTACATGAAGCTATTTGCATATGCTATGCTTACTGCGACTATCGATTCATAACATAAAGGCCATGAAGAAAAACTGTCTGTTTATAGGGCTGTGGAACTTGTGCACCAACAACAAGGCACCAGAATCATCAATGCACCAGAGCCCGTCTGATGCTCATTAGAAATGCAGAAGACTTACTGGAGGATATCTTTTCAAGTCTCGACCTCATGCATTGGGTGGACTAGATCAGTTTTTTAGATGGTCCTGGTGGCTCGTTTAGGTTTGCATTCATTCATTTTTCCGACATCTTTAAAAGTCTCACTTATAGGAGCAGCTACATTGCATCGACCAAAGATGCAGTGCATGTCTGAAATATCTTTTTGACAACAGGAACTGAGGACATAAATAGGTTCTGGTTGGGTTCCTATATTTTTGTTTAATTGATGTTTATGCACAGGGTGTATTTCATTTCCTAAGCCCTTAGAGTGTATTGCTTGTTTATCTGTGCATGCCCGTCAGTTATGAAGGGGGACTCCGCTCATAACATTGACTAAGGTACAGTCTAATATATACCTGAAACGTGCAACAGGAAAATAAGAAACTGTGTGGCTGTTTATGCTCGTTATGTTGTAAATTAGGGCGATTACTCCCAGTAAGCAGAAGCTCATAAACAGCAACTTATTAAAGAGTTATTTTTCCTCTTTAGTAATGGGTCTTTTATCTCTTCCTTATCACACTTATGTGGCTCTTATAACAGACTAATATAAGAGCGAGCATTGCTCATTTTATTACAGTGCCACGCACCTTAAGAGTCCTGTATTCTCAACTATTCTTTTAGAAACGACTTGCTCAAGACCCCGAGAAGCCATCCAGTATTTTCGATGCTAATTGATGTAACAGTAGTAAATATAGCCTTTTGTGACACAAAAACAACATGAACTACATTTCCCTTGTGATAATTGTTGCAGCTGTAATTGATCAATAATTGAAAAAATGAAACTGTCTTTGCGTGACATTACCCTCCCTTTGGGCCATATTTATACTTTTTGACGCACAACTGCGCCAACGCAGTTGTGCGTCGAAAAAGTTAACGCCGGCTAACGGCATTCTGAAGCGCCATGCGGGCGCCGTATTTATACAATGACATTAGCCGGCGTTAGCCGGCGGAGCTGCCTGGTGTGCGTTAAAAAAAATGACGTACACCAGGCAGCGCCGGCGTTGGGGAACATGGAGCTTGGACGTCAAAAAATGGGGCAAGTCAGGCTGAGGCAAAATTTTCGCCTCAACCCGATTTGCGCCATTTTTTTTGACTCCCAACCCTATTGACATGACTCCTGTCTTAGCAAAGACAGGAGTCATGCCCCCTTGCCCAATGGCCATGCCCAGGGGACTTATGTCCCCTGGGCATGGTCATTGGGCATAGTGGCATGTAGGGGGGCACAAATCAGGCCCCCCTATGCCACCTTTTATTTTTTTTATAATACTTACCTGAACTTACCTTAATGTCCCAGGGGTGGGTCCCTCCATCCTTAGGCGTCCTCCTGGGGTGGGCAAGGGTGGCAGGGGGTGTCCCTGGGGGCATGGAAGGGCACCTCTGGGCTCCTTTCGAGCCCACAGGTCCCTTAACGCCTGCCCTGACCAGGCGCTAAAAAACGGCGCAAAAGCGGCTGCATGTCATTTTTTTTGACCCGCCCACTCCCGGGCGTGATTTTTGCCCGGGAGTGTAAATACGGCGCACATGCCTCGGAGTCAATTTTTTAGACGGGAACGCCTACCTTGCATATCATTAACGCAAAGTAGGTGTCCACGCTAAAAAGTGACGCAAACTCCATGGACTTTGGCGCTAGACGCGTCTAACGCCAGAGTATAAATATGGAGTTAGTTTTGCGTCGAATTTGCGTAAAAAAATGCCCCTTTGCCTTTTACAGAATTTATAATTCTATGACCTTTTATAGACAGGTAGCTGTTATACCAGTTGTGAACACTCGGTGGCGCATGAACATTGCGATAATTTGTTTTCATTGTTTGTATCACTTAAACTCGAGCAGGTTTTATCAGAGAGAAAGAAATAACACTTTAGGGACCTTGTTTTCTGTTTAATAATTTTAGTGTAGAGTACGCTACACAACCTCCCTCGTGGTTGTGAGGATTCCAATTGTTCCTGGTTTGATCAGTTCCTTTCACAGGCACTAGGCCTAGTAAGACAATTGCTTAGCGTTTATATTGGACAAGTGTGGATACACTGGGCAGTAAGAATTCTGTGGGCCCTGCAGATTCTGGAAGTTTCCATCACAGAAATGCAGAGAAACTGCTTACTTTTTTACATTATTTGACTTTTGAGGGCAATGTGATATCCATGAAAGGTACACCTCCCTGCCAGCCAGACCGCCCTGGACTTCCCTCAGTGTCTAGTTTTCAGAACTGTCTGGGTTTGGTAGGTTTCCTTCAGTGGCAGCGCGGAGCTCAAACCCTAAACCAACATCTACTCACATTGCAAAAAAAGGGTCAGTTGTGAGTGGAAACGCTTGTTGCAGCATTGGGCTGTTCCTGTTGCAGATGCTGGGCCCACCCACACACATGTGGTATACTGTTTTTTTCAGGATAATTATAGAAATGCTAGGTGGTAGGAAATGTGTAGATACCCACATATTTTGTTACTTTCTCTAACAGAAATGTGAGAAAATCCATGCATTTCTCTTAAGTTTGAGGTTTGAAGGGCATTGTAGGTAAAAAAGGTCGGGCAATCAATCCAATCCATACCACTCTGGACTCCCCTGGGTATCTAGTTTTGAGAAATGTCTGGGTTTGGTAGGTTTCTCTTGGTGACGGCCAAGCCCAGGTCCAGAATCCTCAGTTACTTACTTTGTAAAAAAGGGGTTGATTTTGAGTGAAACGTTCCATACAAGTGCAGTAGTATTTTTGTTGAGAAAAGTGTGGAAATGCTGGGTGGTAGGACATTTGTGGTCCCTGCAGATTCCAGAGATTTGTCTCACAGAAATGTGAGGAAGATCCATGCTTTTTACCTAATTATGAGGTTTGAAGTTCATTATGAGTAAGAAAAAATAATAGATCCATGCAAGCCACACCACCCTGGACTCTTCTGCGTGCCTAGTTTTCGGAAATGTCTGGGTTTTGTAGGTTTGCCTTGGTGGTCCATTTTGCATTTTGGGGTCTTTTCTGTCACAAGTCCTGGGCAACTCACAGAAGTGGGATGTAGCTTTTATCAGTATAAGTGTGGAAAACTCTGGAACTTTATGTCATATATATGTGACAAAATTTTTTGTTTTTTGCCAAAGGTTTATGTTTGTAAGGCCCTATGGACAAAAAACACCATAGGATCCACTCAAGTCACACCATCCTGGAATCTCACTCTTAAGTTTTCAGAAAATTCAATGTTTGGAAGGTTTGTCTGGGTTGTGGCTGAGCTAAGGCCCAAATTCTGACACTACCCACATTGTAAAATTGACTTGAAATGTGATGTCTCCATGTCCCGTTTTGGATGCTTTGTAACACCTATGCTAGGTCCAGCCACACACATACAGTAATATTTCTATCAGGACATAAGTGTAACACAGAATAATAGAACATTTGTTATTACCAATTGGATTTCTCTCCATTTTTTACTTCTAAATGTAAGCTAGTGTAGAAGCAATAACACATTTCACAACATGCTTTCTGAAGCACATAATAGTATGGATCATCCCAAATGCCCACTTTTCATAAACTCAATAATTTATGTACATTTCAGAAATACATGGGTCTCCTTCACATTCATTTTGATTCATTAGATTTTACCTCATATGCCACATGGTGGGTACATGATGAAAAGCCATTATAAGCTACAGCCCAGTTGTTAGATCTGGGTATTGAGTGTTTTTGGAAAAACTACAAAACCAATATATCATTGTGACCAAAAAAGGATGAAAACTGTGAGACTACATTTCTTTTGTAAATTGGCCATGGTGACAAACAAATGCAAATGAAAACAATGTCACCATATTCAATTTCTCTACTCATTCTCATTATTTGTGGATTTAAACAATTAGGGGGTCATTATGACCCCGGCGGTCAGTGATAATGTGGCGGTAGTGCCGCCAACAGGCTGGCGGTACATACCGCCACATTGTGACATTGGTGGATTGGCTGAAGCCAACCCGCTAATATACCACTCCGACCGCCATGGTGGTAGTAGCCACTGGGCCAGAGATAACAATCTCCAGCCTTGTGGCCGCTAATGTACAGCCAGTGGCATTTTGACCCTTCCTACCGCCACGGTTTTTGTGGCATTTTTAATGCCACGAAAACCATGGTGTTAGGCCCTACCAGTGACAGGGAATTCATTTCCTCTCACTGGGAGGAGGACCACCCACCCCCCCAACACTCCCCAGATGTCCCCCATCCATCCACGCTCCCCCCTTCCAATTCCCCACCCCCATACACCCACACTTTCAGACACGCACCAAGCATACACACACTCACTCACACAGGCATACACGCATTCATACACACATGCATCCATTCATTCGAGCACACATCCGAACCACATTCACACTGTCACACAGACACGCATTCACATTTCCATTCATATACGCATTCTCACACATGCACACACACGCAAACAACACTACACACACATTCGCATTCACGCACACACTCACACATTCATGCACACACCCACGCACACACACACAACAGCCTCCTTGTTGGAAACCCAACTTATCTGCATCCAGGGGTCTTCCGGCAGGGGACGGGACGGGGAACTGCTACTGCCAGCAGCGCCCGCCAGCAGCACACTGCCAGGCTGTATTATTTGTTATAATATATCTGGCGGCGGTCTACTGGTGTGGCACTGCTTGTAGTAGCCGCGCCACCTTAACACCATCCGCCAATATGGCCACAGACAGATTTCCGCCCATCTTGTGGTGGAGATGCGTCTGTTGTCATAATTTGGCGAACCGATGTTAGCTGCCACAATGGTCTTTTGGCGGCTGTCACTGCAGCAGTAGGCGGCATTTACCGCCAATATCAAAATGAGGGCCTTAGTGTCTTTAGGAAATTATTCAGGAATTTTCAGAAATAGCCCTTTGCTGAATTCAGACTTTTCTATATCTTTCTCGTATCACTCATCTGTTTCACAATCCTTTCTATCACAAACTTCAAATAGTTTTAAACCACAAAAAGTAGGAATATGGACTACCTCTAAAAAAAGCCAAAAAAGCCCAAATCTGTGGTAAAAAAATGTTTTTTGTTCACAACTCTGCCTGTTCCTGAAAGCTAGAAGGATGATGAGTCTACCAAAGCAACACTTTTGTTGATGCCATTTTTAGAAAGAAAATGTGTTTTCTTGTAATGTACCTTTTCCCATATTTTCCGGGAGACCCCAAAACTTAGGTATGTTTTGGCTATTTTCTCAGTGTCCTCCAGAGGAACATACAAACCCAGGCTTCCATATGTGGATGGAAAAAGGGCACAAATTAGGCATGAACACTGCATGTGGAAAAAAGTTTAAAAGGTGTAACTGCAAAGTACCCAAATATCAATGTAAGGGTTCAGCACTGGGGTAACAAGCCGAAGGATTAACATTTTAAGCATGTCATGTAAAAATAATGTATGTGGAATTAGGATTCTGTGAAGCTGAATGTTTGACTATGGAAGTCAATTTTAATCTCCAAACATACAGAATTGCTAGTTATGTGAAAGGATGAGTTGTTTTCAAGTATGTAAACACATTTACAGGAACTGCAACCCATACAATGAAAAGAGGAAAACAATGTATTTATTATGTTTAACACCAAGTGCCTCCTTGTGTGTTTTGTGGCAGTATTTGTATGAAGGCTTTCAACTTTTTAGCTGTGACAGGAGTGCAGTGCAGTCACACACCATTGAGCTATTTTTCAGCAGAAGCTGTCTGAGAAATGGAAGATGGATTTAATCTTTCCAAAGTAAACAGCATGGAAAAGAATCAATATTTGATTCATAAGCAGCCCCTTCTCATTTATCTGCACTAACACAAAATCTATACTTGAAAAAATGTAGAGCACAATCTCAAAGTTTGATGATATTACACAAACAAGCATTAGCAACGCCAACAGGTCTGACATTAATGTGCTGTACTCTGCACTCATAGGCGCTGAGTCTTTTACCTCTGGTGTACTGAGATTAGGAGTGAGAACCAAAAAGGACAGTGTTAGACTTTTTCATCCTTGACCTGGTCTCCCTTAACTTTTTGCCTCTGTTCCCCAGGTTGTTGATGTGTGCTGGACTCTGATTTTACTGTTTTTGTTACTCTGGGCGCTTTACCACTGCTAACCAGTGCTAACATGCAAGTGCTCCTTTACAAAATGTGTATGTAATTGGCTTATGCATGATTGGCATATTTGATTTATTAGCAAGTCCCAGGGTTTGGTCAGTGTAGCGCTTGGGGAGGAGTTGGTTTCAGTTGGGTGGGAATCAGCTGGGATGACCCTTGTCTCACTAGGGGACAGTGAGATGGTCCAGAGAACCCTTGTGCCTGAAAACACTAAGAAGTACAGGCAGTGGGGAGCATTAATGGACAGAGGGTGGAGGCTCTGAGAGACACAGGAGCCAGTGTGACTACAATGAGGAGTCAGCTGCTGTCTGAAGAGCAGATAGATCCCCCGGTACTTCACCAAGTAGTTGCAGTGGACAACTCTGAGCGCCTGTGCAGAGTGGCACAGGTTCCTTTTGAATGGGGGGGAGTCTCAGATTCCTTGAAGGTAGCTGTGAGTCCAACCATGCCTGTTGATTGTTTGCTAGGCAATGACCTGGAGGATTCCCCCTGGAAGGAGGTGGAACACAGGTCTCACTTGGAGATGTTGGGTCTGCCTGGGTGGGTATGCATATCCACCTTGTCAATGGCAGCCCGTCAGGGTAATCAAGAGCCCCTGGAGCCTGAAACGGTGGCCCAGCGGATCGCCAAGAAGAGGAAGGGCAGGGGGCATGGGAAACCGGCCCGAGAAGTTCCCACGGTCCGGGAGGAGGCGAAGCCTGAGGGTGATGCCCTGGAGCCTACAGGGGAACAGGTGGCTGAACTGGGGGAGGCCCCTGAGCTGTCGCAGTGGCAGCAGGAAGAGGGGCCCACCAGGGAAGCATTCTGTGCAGGGCAGAAGACATGCCTTACTTTGGAGGGTTTGCGGCAGCAGGCTGCAGACCAGGCGGCTGGCAAGGAGCCAGGATCACACCTGATTTATTGGGAGGATGACCTCCTGTATAGCGAGCCTAAGGTTCCTGAGCCTGGGTCAGCCCGTGTGCTGGTGGTACCCCAGTGCTTCACGGCCTTCCTACTGGGGTTGGCTCATGATGTGCCTTTAGCTGGACATTTGGGGCAGGACAAGATCTTTGAGAGGCTTGCCGCCCACTTTTACTGGCCCCTAATGCGCAGGCACTCAGATGCACATTGCAGGTCTTGTCAGATTTGTCAGGCAAGTGGCAAGAGTGGGAGGAAATGTAAGGCTCCCCTCCAGCCTTTGCCTGTTGTCAGTACTCCCTTTGAGAGGGTAGGTATTGATGTTGTGGGGCCTCTGGATCCCAAGACAGCCATGGGCAACAGGTTTGTCCTGGTCTTGGTGGACCATGCCACCTGGTACCCAGAAGCCATTCCTTTGAGATCAATCACTTCCCCTGTGGAGGGTCGTGCATTGATGGGGTTTTTTACCTGCATGGGGTTCCCCAAGGAAGTGGTATCTGATAGGGGTACCGACTTCATATCCACTTATATGAAGTCTCTGTGGAAGTAGTTTGGGGTAACCTACAAGTTCACCACCCCTTACCACCCCCAAAGTAATGGTCTGGTTGAGAGATTCAACCGCACCTTGAAAGGCATGATCATGAGCCTCTCAGAGCCCTTGAGGCGGAAGTGGGACGTCCTCCTGCCATGCCTTCTGTTCGCCTACAGGGAGGTGCCTCAAAAGGGACTTGGGTTTAGTCCCTTTGAGCTGATTTATGGCCACCCTGTAAGGGGACCTTTGAGTCTGATGAAGGAAGCTCTGAAGAAAGCTCCTAGCAAATCCCCCCAGGATGTATTCAGTTACATGCTGGCTTTGAGAAACCAGACTGCCCGCTTCAGGAGTCTCGCTCAGGAGAACCTGAAAGCAAGCCAGGAGGACATGAAACGCTGGTATGACCAGAATGCCACTCTGGTTGAGTTTCAACCTGGACAGAAAGTGTGGGTGATGGCACCAGTGGAGCCTAGGGTGCTCCAGGATAAGTGGACTGGGCCATTTGAGGTGGTGGAGCGCAAGAGCAAAGTCACCCACCTTGTAGACTTGCGGTCTCCAAGGAACCCTTTAAGGGTCCTGAATGTCAACTGCCTCAAACCTCACTTTAAGTGGACTGAACTGTCCATGCTCCTTGCGACAGATAATGGTGTAGAGGAGGAGAGTGAGCCTCTTCCTGACCTCCTGTCCTCTGGAGAAAAAGATGGGTCAGTGGAGGGAATGATCCTCTCCCCCTCCCTGACTGAGGAGCAGCAAGGTGACTGTTGCCACGTGTTGGGACAGTTTTCCTCACTGTTTTCCCTGATCCCAGGAATCACACACTTGTGCACACATAATGTGGACACTGGGCACAGTACACCTATTAAACGGAAGGTTTACAGGGTGACTGACAGGGTCAGGGCATGCATTAAGGATGAGGTATCCAAAATGCTTGTCCTAGGGGTTATTGAGCACTCCAGCAGTCCTTGGGCCAGCCCAGTGGTATTGGTCCCAAAGGCTGCTGCACCTGGTGCCACTCCAGAACTCAGGTTCTGTGTGGACTACCGGGGACTCAATGCGGTTAGCAAGACTGACGCACACCCCAGCCCCCGAGCTGATGAGCTCATTGACCGGTTGGGAGCTGCCAAGTACCTCAGTACGTTTGATTTAACATCTGGGTACTGGCAGATTGCCTTAACTGAGGGGGCCAAGGAGAGGTCAGCATTCTCTACACCAGATGGACACTTTCAATTTGAAGTGATGTCATTTGGGATGAATGCCCCTGCCACCTTTCAGAGGTTGGTTAACCAGGTGTTGGCTGGGCTGGATGAGTTCAGTGCTGCCTACCTGGATGACATTGCTGTGTTTAGTTCCACATGGGAGGAACACCTGCAACACCTCTGGAGAGTGTTAGAGGCCCTGCAGAAGGCAGGCCTCACTATTAAGGCGAGAAAGTGCCAAATAGGGCAGGGGTCTGTGGTGTACTTAGGACACCAGGTGGGGAGTGGGCAGGTGGCACCCTACAGCCTAAGATTGACACAATTCTGGCTTGGGAGCCTCCCAAGGCCCAGACTGAAGTGAGAGCCTTTTTAGGTCTCACAGGATATTACAGGGGGTTTGTTAAGGGACATGGTACCATTGTTACCCCCTTAACTGAGTTGACTTCTAAGAAGCAACCCAGGAAAGTGATCTGGACAGAGGCTTGCCAGAACGCTTTTGATGCCCTGAAGGCTGCCATGTGCACAGCACCTGTGCTGAAGGCCCCTGACTATTCAAAGGAGTTTGTTGTGCAAACAGACGCCTCAGAGCATGGTATTGGAGCAGTACTCTCACAGCTTAATGAAGAGGGCCTAGATCAACCCATAGCCTTCATTAGCAGGAGGTTACTACCCAGGGAACGTAGGTGGAGTGCCATAGAACATGAAGCGTTTGCTGTGGTCTGGGCACTGAAGAAGCTAAGACCCTACTTGTTTGGGACTCACTTCCGAGTTCAGACCAACCACAGGCCCCTCAGATGGTTAATGCAGATGAGGGGTGAGAATCCGAAACTGTTAAGGTGGTCCATTTCCCTACAGGGGATGGACTTTACGGTGGAACACCGTCCTGGTACAGAACACGCCAATGCTGATGGTCTGTCCAGGTTCTTCTGCCTTAGTGATGAGAACTCCCATGAGGTTGGGTAGTTGCTCCCCACTTTCAGCTGGGGAGGACATGTGTTAGACTTTTTCATCCTTGGTGTGGTCTCCCTTAACGTTTTGCCTCTGTTCCCAAGGTTGTTGATGTGTGCTGGACTCTGATTTTACTGTTTTTGTTAGTCTGGGCACTTTACCACTGCTAACCAGTGCTAAAATGCAAGTGCTCCTTTACAAAATGTGTATGTAATTGGCGTATCCATGATTGGCATATTTGATTTATTAGTAGGTCCCTAGTACAGTGCACTAGAGGTGCCCAGGGCCTGTAAATCAAATGCTGCTAGTGGGCCTGCAGCACTGATTGTGCCACCCACATAAGTAGCTCTGTAATCAAGTCTCAGACCTGCCACTGCAGTGTCTGTGTGTGCAGTTTTAACTATAAATTCGACTTGGCAAGTGTAGCCACTTGCCAGGCCTAAACCTTCCCTTTTCGTACGTCAGACACCCCTAAGGTAGGCCCTAGGTAGCCCCAAGGGCAGGGTGTAGTGTATGGTTAAGGTAGGACATATAGGCGGTCATTACAACATTGGCGGTAAAAGCCGCTTACCGCCGTGCAGAAGACTGCCAACACACCGCCGCGGAATTCTGCTACAGCTATTATGACCCACAGCACGGAATCCGCCAATATTCAGACACCCACACAAGTCCGCCACACCAAAGGTTAGTTATAAACTGGCGAAAACAAAACCTCCACCGTCACGCCAAAAGAAATACGCCCACACTATCACGACCCACGAATCCACGCGGCAGTCTTTCAACCGCGGTATTCCATTGGCGGTACACACCGCCATGCTCAAAATACACACACTTTTACAAAACACAACCACATTGACCAATCCAAAATACACACACCTGATACACATACACACGCCACTCCCCCAATACAATATAGAACACACACCCACATCATCCACAAACCCCTATGACCACAATTGAGAAAGAAGCACACAGAGAGACACCACCATCAACAATACTAGCATCCACAGGCACACAACACCATCACCCACATAACTTCCACGCACCTCACACAACACCCCACTACATATCAGCACACTTATCACCCCACACATCACCCACACCACCCCATGGCACGGCAAAGACACCTCAGGTTCTCGGAGGAGGAGCTCAGGGTCACGTGGGGGAAATCGTCCGGGTAGAGCCACAGCTATTCGGATCACAGGTGCAGCACACCTCCATTGCAAGGAAGATGGAGCTATGGTGAAGAATAGTGGACAGGGTTAACGCAGTGGGACAGCACCCAAGAAATCGGGATGACATCAGGAAGAGGTGGAACGACCTACGGGGGAAGGTGCGTTCCGTGGTCTCAAGACACCACCTTGCGGTTCAGCGGACTGGCGGTGGACCCCCCCACCTCCTCCCCCACAACTAACAACATGGGAGGAGCAGGTCTTGGCGATTCTGCATCCTGAGGGCCTCACAGGAGTAGCTGGAGGAATGGACTCTGGTAAGTCAAATCTTAACTATTACATCCCCCACCCTACCTGCATGCCATCACATACCCCCACCTTCACCCTCACCCCCATCATTCTAACTCCTCCTCTTCTAACTCCTCACAAATGTCCCAACATCACAAACCACACATCCTAACACCAAGCCCTGCGTGCAACAACAAAGCATGGACACCCATCACTAAAGCATGTCCACTGCACATACCCATCACCCCCCTAAACCATCATCACACAAGGTCCCACACAGGAATGCAAGCACCTGGGGTACCCGGTCACCCACCCATTGCACACCATGGCACACACAGATGTAATAAACACCCTTTTATACCCCTGCAGGACCCCTACCCATTGTCACCGGACAGGAGGGTCCACACATGTCCACACCACCAACAGAAGAGGCCCACAGTGATGACAGCACCTCTGTCCAACTGGATCTAGATGACCAGCCCGGCCCATCGGGGACCTCGGGACAGTCGGTTCCCATCACACAGTCACAGGCCAATACAGAGCTTCCCCCCTCTGGAAACACCAGCACAGCACCCACCCAGCGGGCCCATACCTCTGTCCCCAGGACATGCCAATCAGCAGTGTGTCCACCACTACAGGAAACCCAGGCTAACCCACCACCCCAACAACAACAGTGACCTGGGGGCAGTGGCAGTGGGCACACGGTCCAGGGGACGGAGGCCCAGGAACACAGGAGAACTGGGAGGGCTGCTGTGCGACAGGGGGAGGACAGGCCAAGGGAACCCACTCTCCACAAGGCCCTCTCCAACATCATGGGAGCCTACCACCACTCCCAGGAGACGATGGCAACAGTACTGGCCAAGTTTCAGGAGACCCAGCACCTGCAGGAGGAACATTATTTGGGCTTCAGGGTGGAACTCAGAGCCATCAGTTCCACCCTGGGCACCATCGTAGGGGTGCTGAAGGAAGTACTCAACACCAGGAGGGACACTGTGGCACTACAAGGGGCCCCCTGACACTAGCCTGGACGATGAACTGCCCACCTCCTCTGCTGGCGCTAGTGGACAGGAGGCACCGCCACAGGACAACCACACCAGCACCCCACCCCCTGCAGAGGGAGAACCACCTCGCAAATGGTCCCTGAGATCCAGGACAAAGACAGAGAACGATGCCAAGACCCCCGCCAAGAAATGAGACCACCCTGAATGTCATCCTTCTGTCCCACTTTGTCACCCTGTACATCCTTCAACTGCCCCAGCTCCGCTTCCTATGCCCATTTGGGCAATGCACCTGTGAGACTAATAGACTGGACTCTGCCATGGACATTCCTCTGCCATCACCCCTCACCATTTTGCTACCCCCTCCAATATTGAGCACTAAAATAAACACCCTTAAAGCACAAAACAATCTGGAGTCAGTCTGTGATTTCGGAATACTGTATTAGCAATTACAGTGTCAAAAAGCTCTTCCATTTGTAATGTCAACACTGTGGGACAAACATCTGTGAAATCGTAAGGGGAAGTGACAACTCAGTGACCATACACTGGGTGAAAACGACAGACAGTAGAGAGGTAGTAGTGTTAAAGTACATGTAGTAGGCAGGTTTGTATTCTTACCTGTGTCTCACTGGAAAAATTGCTGGATCACTGAGTCCCTGTTGTCCATGCCTTCTTCTTCTGTTTCCTTGTCTTCACTGTCCACAGGCTCCACAGCTGCAACAACACCGCCATCTGGACCATCCTCCTGCAGAAAAGGCACCTGTCGTCGCAAAGCTAAGTTGTGAAGCATACAGCAGGCCACGATGATCTGGCACACCTTCTTTGGTGAGTAGAATAGGATCCAGCTGTCATATGGAGGCACCTGAACCTGGCCTTCAGGAGGCCGAAGGCCCGCTCGATTATCCGCGGTGTACGCCCATGAGCCTCATTGTAGCGTTCCTCTGCCCTTGTCCTGGGATTCCTCACTGGGGTCAGTAGCCATAACAGGTTTGGGTAACCAGAGTCACCTGCAATTGACGAGGGACAACTGTTAGACACACAGTAACCTGTAGGGATATCCCAGACAACCATTCCCACAGTCTTGCTTCCTGGTGCTCACCTAATGGCCACACACGGTGCCCCTAGAGTTGACCCATCACATAAGGGATACTGCTATTCTGCAGGATGTAGGCGTCATGCACTGAGCCAGGAAACTTGGCATTAACATGGGAGATGTACTGGTCTGCCAAACATACCATCTGTACATTCATGGAATGGTAACTCTTCGGGTTTCTGTACACCTGTTCACTCCTGTGGGGGGGTACCAAAGCCACATGCGTCCCATCAATGGCACCTATGATGTTGGGGATATGTCCCAGGGCATAGAAATCACCTTTCACTGTAGGCAAATCCTCCACCTGAGGGAAAACGATGTAGCTCCGCATTTGTTTCAGCAGGGCAGACAACACTCTGGACAACACGTTGGAAAACATAGGCTGGGACATCCGAGATGCTATGGCCACAGTTGTTTGAAATGACCCACTTGCAAGGAAATGGAGCACTGACACCACCTTCACTTGAGGGGGATTCCTGTGAGATGGCGGATAGCTGACATCAGGTCTGGCTCCAGCTGGGTACACAGTTCCTGGATTGTGGCACGCTCAAGCCTGTAGGTGATGATCACATGTCTTTCCTCCATTGTTGACAGGTCCACCAATGGTCGGTACACCGGAGGATGCCGCCATCTCCTCACATGTCCCAGCGGACGGTGCTTATGAAGGACAACAGCGAGCACAGAGTCAACCAACTCAGAGGTACGTACCCACAGCTTACACAGAGCACGAATCATAATCCAAAAAGTGGCCTGTATGTGTGTTGAGTCTAGGCCTAGGTATGTGTGACACAGCTAAAAATGAAGCCATGTGGGCCCCTGAAATGGCGGCTGCCTGACCTGTAAAGTGGGTCAATGGGATGTGAGGTAACTCCGCTGGCGTTCTACACCGTCGCGGTAGGCGGTCGAAGACCGCGGCGCAATGCTGCATTGGTTAACATTGGACCCTATGGGTCCCAGGAGCCAATGACAATGTATGCCGGCGGTGACGGTACACACCACCGCGGACGTGACCGCCATTTTCTATCTGTTCAATCACTCAATACCTGATCTTCGACAGGAGAGGACCTACACTGCAAGTGCTGCTGTGACCTCGGTCTGGAAGAGCCAATGGCTCGAGTGTCTGGGCAAAGGGCCCCTGCCTTCACATCGGAGGAGTTGGAAAAACTAGTGGACGAGGTCCTCCCCCAGTACACGCTACTCTACAGTCCTCCAGACAAACAGTTAAGTACACTGGGAGCATGCTGTATGGGCTATGCCTGTGTGGAGTGGGGTGGATGTAAGAAGGGGGGGAGATTGCGGCGTGCATGAAACAACGGTGAGTGCATGTGCCACATGGCAAGGGTAGGGGTGGGGGCCAATGACTGTGACGGTGCAGTTGGTAAAAAGTTTCTCTTCCCCCTGTACAATTCATGTAGGTCAGCACCCACCAGAAAAAATATATTTGATGTGCCATCGCCAAGGATGTCCCGACCCTGGGGGTCTACCACAGACGGAGCACCCACTGCTGGAAAAGATGGGAGGACATTCACCGCTGGAGCAAGAAGACGGCGGAGGCTCAGCTGGGGATGATCTCCCAACGTGGGAGGGGTGCCCGTCGCACCATGACCTCCCTGATGTTCAGAATCCTGGCGGTGGCGTACCCGTAGTTGGATGGGCGCTTGAGGGCATCACAGCAGCCACTAGGGGGTGAGTACACTCTCATCCTGCTGATTTTGCGCGCAGTGGAGGTGTCTGGGTGGGCGAGGTGGGCTGTGGGTTTCCCTAGGCCAGGGCGAGTTCCGTAGGCAAGGTCCCTCCGTAAGGCAGGCCATGTGGTACCCCACCCCACCTCTGTAGAGTGCCAAGTACACCTAGTCATGCCCCTGTGTCATCCATGTGTGAAGATGTTGTCCATAGCCTAGTAGACCATTTCCCAGGAATTGAACAGTGGAGCCCAAGAGCGCGGCGTAGTGCAGGGGGCTTCTGTGTCCGTCGTGTAATGCATGCACTCAACATGTCTTTCTTCTGTCGTCGTCCCCTTTTTGTGGTCTTTCTGTTCTTGTTTGCATTTGCATCATCAGGCGGAGGAGCAGTGGCACCGGAGCACGAGAGGGCTGCATCCCACATGGCCATGGAGGGCCACACTATGGACCTGGACTTCACCAGTGGGACAGAGGGCGAGGGGAGCTCCACGGCGGGGACAGGAGCTGAGACCAGCGACACGGACTCGTCCTCTGTTGGGAGCTCCCTTGTGGTGGCGGCAGGTTCAGCCGCCAACCCCGCTACCAGCAGCGCCCTCCCAGCAGCCCCTCAGCCTTTGCCCCGTGCCAGCTCACCCGGGAAGGTGGGCATCATCTTCGCCCCAGGCACCTCAGCCCCTGCCCCAGTCACCCCTGCTGCCCTCAGTGAGGAGGCCATTGACCTCCTCAGGTCCCTCACTGTTGGGCAGTCTACCATTTTGAATGCCATCCAGGGTGTCGAAAGGCAGTTGCAACAAACCAATGCATCCCTGGAGGGCATTCATTCTGGTCAGGCGGCCCTCAGCAAGCTTTTCAGACTCTGGCTTCAGCACTGATGGCAGCCATTGTCCCTGTCTCTAGCCTCCCCCCTCCAACTTCCTGCACCCAGACCCAATCCCCTGTACCCCAGTCTTTCACAAGCACACCTACAGACCAGCATGCATACATGTCAACACACAAGGGAAGCTCAGGCAAACATAAGCACCACACATCCCACAGGCACTCACGCAAGCATCAGACACATGCAGACACACCAACATCCACTGCCTCCACATTGTCCCCCTCCTCCTCATCTCCCTCCTCCCTCCCAGTCTTGTCTACACTCACACCTGCATCCACTACATCTACAGCCAGTACTGCCATCACCAGCACACCCACCACCACATCCGCTCACGTGCAGTCACTACCCCACTATCATTCACACGTCCCCTGTGTCCTCTCCTAGTGTGTCTGTAACGGCACCTCCCAAGATACACAAACGCAGGTACACACCCACCCAACAGCCATCCACCTCAGAACAGCCTCCAGCGCATGCACCTTCACCCAAAGTCAGCAAACGAACACCTCCTACAACCACCATCTCCGGGACCAGTGGTGCCTGTAGTCACCAGAATCTGGAGTGCACCGGCCACCAGGGCAGCCAGTGTGGCACGGAGCCACAGCACGGACAGTCCTCCACCTGTCAAGCATCAAAAGTTGGCCAGTGCCCGGTGGGAGAGGGGGAAGACTCCAGCCACCAAAGCCGCTCACAGGGGTCCTGGTAGGAGTGTGGAGTCAGCTGCGACACCTTCCAAGGTGGGGAAGGGCTACAAGAAACCTGGAAAGTCTGGGAAGAGCAGCACGGCGGAGGAGACCGCCATCATCCCCGCTGCCCAGGAGGCCACAGCGGTCATCCCCGCTGGCCAGGAGGCCACAGCCATCATCTCCGCTTCCCAGGAGGCCACCGCCATCATCCCCGCTGCCCAGGAGGCCACCGCCTCTGCACAAAAATAGGGAAAACCCTATAACCCTAACCTGCCCAGGGTAAATACAACATAAACAAGGCAAAAAAATGGCAGTTAGGGACAAATTTAGTACTAAGTTGAAATAACAGTCCTTAATTCTGTTACTACTGGATTTATTTCTTTTTCATATTTATTTCCAAAAAGATTTTTTAATATAGCAAAAAGGATCTATGGTAATCTCACACAAAACTTAATACACATCACATAAATAAGTGTAAACCAAAAAATTACTGACCAAAAAATTACTCACAATACATACGAGATAAATTACATATAATATTTTAACAATATAACAAAGAAACCATCTTAAAATGGTGCCCTACGCATTTGAAAAGTGGTCACTATTATGTAACTCCACATGTGATCCACTGTTATTTGCTAAGAAACTGGGCTTTTCGTACACTCGACTATCACTGTGTTGTGTATTTCTTTCACACAAACGTGATATCGTGCATCTCAAATCTTTACAGTATAGTCCATTATTTAGCAAGCCCAATCTACTTGCAATCAAAGAAGTCAACGCGTTTCGGCCTACTGATTTATGGCCTCATCAGGACTGGAGAAGGGCAATCATAGTTCTAGAAAAACAATTAAAAAAAAACCTATTTCAGGTATACATTCATACATACAATAAATAAACAAATAGATGTGTGTGTTACATGCCAATAGAATATTTGATATTATATAAAGCTTTTTTTTAAAGAATATTAGCTCAATTTTGAAATATTACCTACTTCACAAAACACCAAAAGATAACTTTATATCAAACTTTGATAAACTCCTTCAATTCTTTTACAGTTGTCACAATTAACTTTCCAAATGTATCCTCTATTATTGTTACTGTTACAAGCATCTCCTATCTTTACCTTAATTGTAGGAGGAGAATGGAGAAACCCATCCTGTACACCGTCCTTAAAAAATCAAAGTGGTTGCTTGTGTTTATTTCAAGTCGCCATAATGCGGCTTATATCGGCTCCCTAGCAGGGAAAAGAAACCTCAGATCAGAATATTTCAAGTCTTTAATCCAGGCTAATGACTCAAAATGGTGGCATAAGCGCCTCGACACGAATATATATAATTAGTTACCGTTTACCGTGTCCGGCGCGTACTGAATATTCCTGCCAAGTCGGCGAGTCTAATTCTGAGCGCGTCTTCCGTGTGGGAATCGTTGCTACGAGACGTCACGCGCTGCAAGCGTGCTGGCGTCTCAAATAGCAAGGCCCACCGCAACTAGAAACAAGTGACAAAGTGGATTGCCGATCAGAATAACGGCCCGCTGCAGTAGCGCCGCGGCCATCTTAAAGTAGGAAAAGCCTGTACTTATGTCATTTAGAAAGTGAGTGTTTGATGCTGCAATTTACAACAACACCCTAATGACGATTTACAATATTTCATACCAGACTGGCTAGAGATGATATTACTAAATTGAGGCATAAGGCAACTTGCCTCTACCTGACTCATCTGTCGCAATTAAAATCTCTATATTTGGAAAAATGGTCTCCTGCTATTATTAGTTCAGCCATCTTTAAAGTCCTTGCATATTCTAACCGCTAACCACAGCCCATCTTAGAACAAATCTACTTACTTCTCTAGGTAATATTATAGAGGATATGAATAAAAGAAGAACAATCAACAATATATGCTTTTTCTTCAGGCCTACGTGATCCACCTCTATGTCTATCATTTCAAAAATCACCTACTTTTTTTACTGCTTCTGAACTACTGAGCATAGTACAATGTAGTTCTATACGTACAGCCGCCTCTTAAGGGTTTCTTGAAGTGAATATAGAGTCTCACTTAATTAGAGCCCACATTTCATCATCATCATTTAGTCCGGTTCTAGCTGTGTGGAATCTCTCAATAAATCTTGCTTCCATTTTCTGTAATTTCTTTGTCGTTGTTAGTCCATCTGGTTTGGGCTGTATTGCCAATAATACTGTCCACCTTATGTCTTCAGCTGTGTGCCCGCAGTCCTGAAAATGCTTGACTAATGGGGCTCCTTTGACTCCACATTTAATTCTAGATCGATGTTGAAGGATCCTGGTTTTTATTAGTTGTGAAGTCTGTCCAATGTACGCTTTACCACATGGGCACATGATGCAATAAATCACATTTTGTGTGTTACAATTAGTAAAGTCATTTTGTACATGTGTTATACCATTTATTTTAACCTCTTTAGTGTCTTGTGTGTATTGGCATGCTAAACATTTTCCACATCTATAATGCCCTTGGATTGCTGGCAGTTGTAACAGAGTTCTCAGATCTTTCTTTCTTTCAGTTTGTGACTGTACTGCCTTAACCCATTGGTCTTTTAAACTACGTGCCTTCTTGAACGAAAAAAGTGGTTTGTCTATATTCAACTCGCTGATAATCTTCCAATTACGTTCAATGATGGACCGTATTTTATTTGCCTTAGGGCTGAATGTGATCACACAAGTTAAGGGGACACCTTTTATTTTTTCTTTCGGGACCAGTAGTGTTTCTCTCGGAGTAAACCACGCTCTTTTAGCTGCATTTTTTACCAATTTCCTAGGATATACTCTATCAATAAGTTTCTTAGTCAGTTCCTCTGCATTTTCGAAATAATCATTTTTTTCTGTACAATTCCTCCTAATTCTTAAAAATTGACCATAAGGTAAATTTTGTTTAAGTGTACGGGGATGTCCGCTTGAAAAATGTAGCAGGGTGTTACGATCTGTAGGTTTTTTATACAGACTGACTGCTAATTTGCCGTTTTTGTTCCATATCCATAAATCAAGAAAATTGATTTTGGCTTTATCTCTGCTCATAGTAAATTTAAAATCAACTGTGCGGTGATTAAGCCAGTCATGAAATGCTTCTAGAGTGTCATCCGTCCCTTGCCACACCATCATAATATCATCAATATACCGGAACCAATGATTAATGTGTTTCCTAAAAGGATTGATTTGTGGATAGACCCATTTTTGTTCAAAGTAGTCCATCACCAAGTTAGCGATCTCTGGGGCGAAACTACATCCCATCGCTACGCCTTTAACTTGGCGGTATAGCTGGTCGTTATATTTGAAAAAGTTGTTTTTCAAACAAAGTGTAGCTAACTCCACCAAGAATTCTGTCGGAGGGGTATGGGGTTGAGTATTACTATTCAAAGTCTTTTTAATGATCTCAATTGCCTCATCTTGTGGGATATTAGTGTACAGTGACTCAATTTCAAAAGTAACCAAAAGCTGGTTGCTCTCTTCGTATGTTAGATTTTCTAACTTGTTGATGATATCCATTGAGTCTCTTACATACGCCGATGTTTTGGTTACAGCTGGTTTTATAAATACATCAACAAGTTGAGCAAGAGGTTCCAAAATAGAGCCACAAGCTGATACTATTGGTCTACCCGGTGGATGCTCTAAACTTTTGTGGATTTTAGGTAGAATATAAAAACAAGGAACTCTTTCATCTGTCTGGTTTAAGAAATTATATTCTTTTTTGCTTATCCACCCCTGTTCTTTTGCTCTGACGGTAAGTGTTTCAATTTTGTTCTTGACCTGTTTAGGTGTATCATCCTGTATTTCTCGGTAATGGAGTGAATTACTCAATTGCCTCATGACTTCCAGGTTATATTGTTCTTTACCCCAGATCACAATCCCACCTCCAGGAGGCCACCGCCATCATCCCCGCTGGGCCAGAGAGGACCGCCAGCACAAGCCCCGCTGGGCTAGAGAGGACCTCCAGCACAAGCCCTGCTGGGCTAGAGAGGACCGCCAGCACAAGCCCCGCTGGGCCAGAGAGGACCGCCAGCACAAGCCCAGCTGGGACAGAGAGGACCGCCAGCACAAGCCCCGCTGGGCTAGAGAGGACCGCCAGCACAAGCCCCGCTGGGACAGAGAGGACCGCCAGCGCAAGCCCCACTGGGACAAAGAGGACCGCCAGCACAAGCCCAGCTGGGACAGAGAGGACCGCCAGCAGCTGAGTCACTGCAAAGGAGCCCACCGCTCCAAGCACCGCTGAACAGGGCGCCGCCGCCTCAAGCACCGCTGAACAGGGCATCGCCACCTCAAGCACCGCTGAACAGGGCACCGCCAACTCAAGCACCGCTGAACAGGGCACCGCCACTCTAAGCACCGCTGAACAGGGCACTGCCGACTCAAGCACCGTTGAACAGGGCACCGCCACTCCAAGCACCGCTGAACAGGGCACCGCCACCTCAAGCACCGCTGAACAGGTCACCGCCACCTCAAGCACCGCTGAACAGGGCACCGCCGCTCCAAGCACTGCTGAACAGGGCACCGCCGCCTCAAGCACCGCTGAACATGGCACCGCTGCCTCAAGCACCGCTGAACAGGGCACCGCCGCTCCAAGCACCGCTGAACAGGGCACCTCCGCTCCAAGCACCACTGAACAGGGCACCGCCGCCTCAAGCACCGCTGGCCCATGAGCGCCAAGGGCACTGATGCTACTGAGTCCGTCAGGGGCAGGATGAAGCACTCTGGGCACAATGCCCCCTCCAGAACCAGTGGAGAGATACATCCACTGCCTCTGTCCTTAGCAGGATGAAGCACTCTGGGCACAATGCTCGCTCCAGAACCAGTGGAGAGATACATCCACTACCTCTGTCCTTAGCAGGATGAAGCACTCTGGGCACAAGGCCCCCTCCAGAACCAGTGGAGAGATACATCCACTACTTCTGTCCTTAGCAGGATGAAGCACTCTGGGCACAGAGCCCCCTGCAGAACCGGTGGAGAAAGGCATCCACTTGAGAGACTGTGGCTTTGCACTCCCCACGATTGAACAGTGGGCAACCCACCCACTGTATGGACTTGAGAGACTGTGGCTTTGCACTCCCCAGGATTGAACAGTGGGCAACCCACACACTGTACAGACTTGAGAGACTGTGGCTTTGCACTCCCCAGGATGGAACAGTGGGCAACCCACCCACTGTAGAGACTTGTGAGACTGTGGCTTTGCACTCCCCAGGATTGAACAGTGGGCATGTGGCCCTCTCGTGGATTTGGCGTTGTGCACTCAAACGGCTGAGGTGCCCCCCCTTTCCCTCCCCCTGAGGTGCCTGTTTTCTTGCTTTCTTATGCCCCCACAGTGTTATCACCGTCATGGTCAGGGATCTTGTGTGGGTCTCGCCCATACCGTGTGGGCCCAGTGTTCCACGGACTTAATTGGAGCACTACCTGGACTACTATGCTTGGTGTATATTTTGTTTATGGTATATATATATATTTTTGCGTACTTGATTTTAATATATTACAATGGTTACACTCATTTTCTTTTGTCTTTGCATTCTTCCAGGGGGGTTGGGGGTGTAACTATCATGTATAAATATGTATTAGTGTGTGTTGTAGTGGGTGAGGGTGGGGGTGTTGCGTGTGTGTGTCCCTGTTTTTCCCTCCCCCCTCCCCTGTGTCGTAGGTGCAGTACTCACCGTGGTCTTCGCCGCTGGTGTTCGGGCTCCTGCTAGAGGAGCAGGAAGACTATCGCAGGGAGAATTTGGAGTTCCGGCTCCATGGTGTCCTGGTTTCTCGTGGGGTGTGTTGAGGTGAGCGTTTTCCCTTCGAAGTCCTGTTTCCGCTGTGTTTTTGTCCGTGGTGAATCCACCCTGGAAAAGGTGGTGGATTGGTAGGTTGTAATACTGTGGGCGGACTTTGTCTTCCGCCTGTCTGTTGGTGGTGAACACCAAGCTATTTGTTTGTACCGCTGTGGCGGTCGGAGTGTTAAAGTGGCTGTCTTTGTTGCCGGTTTCCGCCACGGTCGTAATTGCAAATTTTTTACCGCCAGCCTGTTGCCAGTCTTACCGCCGCTTTAAAACCGACCGCCAGGGTTGTAATGACCACCATAGTAATGTGTTTTATATGTCCTGACAGTGAAATATGGTTAAATTCCTTTTTCACTGTTGCAAGGCCTATACCTCTCATAGGTTAACACCTTTAAATCTGATGAAAGTGTAGATTCCCTTTGGGAGTGGATGGACATGTGGAGTTTGGGGTCTCTGAGCTCACAATTTAAAAATACATCTTTTAGTAAGGTTGATTTTAATATTGTGTGTTTGAAAATGCCACTTTTAGAAAGTCTTGCTTATACCATTTCTGTGACTCTGCCTGTTTGTGGGTTCCCTGTCTTGGTCAATTTGACAGTTGGGCTGGTTGCACCTCACACTAGACAGTGACACGCAGGGAGCTGGGGTGTAGTCTGCATTTCCTGATGAGCCATCTGTGCTAGGAGGGTGGGGAGGAGTGGCCACTTACACCTGAAAGGGCTGTGCCTGGCCTCTCACAATGCAGTCTCCGACCCCCTGGTGAGTGTCTGGGGCCTGGCCTGGGCAAGGCAGGATTTCACATTCAAAAGAGACTTTACTTTAAAGGAGGCCTACTTCAAAGGAGAAATTGGGTATAAGAAGGGCACCCAAAACCACAGACTTTGGAACACTTCTGGAAACAAGAGGAACCTCTGCCTGGAGAAGAGCTGAAAAGCTGAGGAAGAAGTGCTGCCCTGCCTGTGACTGTGTTTTGTGGAGCTATCCTGCAGTTGCTGCTTCTGCCAGAGTAAGAGTGCAAAGACTGGACTTTGTGTCCCTTCCATCTTGTGAAGAAATCTCCAAGGGCTTGATTTAGAGCTTGCCTCCTGTTGTTTGAAGTCTCAGGGACAGGAAAGACTTCTCTCTGCCAGCACCTGGAGTCTCTGGAGAGACTCCTGCTCTGACAAGTGGTGCCCTATCCAGTCCCTGGGCCCTTGAAAGGAAAGCTGGTGGAAATCCAAGGAAATTGACTTTGGACGACTTTGGACCGACGCCGCTGCTGAATCTAGTGACGCCGCCTGCAACGGACTCCGTGATCTTCTCTGGAACGTGACAACCTTTACAGGCCTGACGCTGCTGCAGCCCCGCTGAAATCCGTGACTCCGTGGAAGTCGCCGCACCACATTGTGACCAACGTCACTCGAAGTGCGTGAATTCAACGTTTCGCACAGACGCCGCGATCCCCGACTTCGTGCATTGGCTTGTTTTCACTCTTCACCAAAGTTGGTGTCGGATTGTTGGGAACGACTCCGTCACGACGCCGTGTTAACACCTCATTGAATCATTTTGTGTTTCTAAGTGCCAATTTTTTTGTTTAATCTTTAAAAATTCATAACTTGACTTGTGTATGTCGGATGTTTGTCGTTTTGGCCTTGTTTTGTTTAGATAAATATTTCCTATTTCTCTAAACGGGTGTTGTGTCATTTTGTAGTGTTTTCATTAAGTTACTGTGTGTGTTGGTACAAATACTTTACACCTAGCACTCTGAAGTTAAGCCTACTGCTCTGCCAAGCTACCAAGGGGGTAAGCAGGGATTAGCTGAGGGTGATTCTCTTTTACCCTGACTAGAGTGAGGGTCCTTGCTTGAACAGGGGGTAACCTGACTGTCAACCAAAAAACCCATTTCTAACAGACAGCATGCCTGTTCTAGTTCAAAGGAACATGAGCACACTCAAAATTGCATTAAAAAAGGACTGAAGCATGTGAAAGCGGTCATATAACTGAATATGTGAGCTTATAAATGCCCGGGACCAGTGCATCAAGTGCCTTGTGCATCTTGCAAAGTGTCTTAAAATGAGAGATCTGTTTATTCATTGGCAATTTGTGGTGGGTGTACAGCTATGGTTTAACAGAAGCTCTTTGAGGTAAATTAAGTAATAGATGTGGCAATCGCATTTTGCACAATCCAGAGAGATAGTATATGTAGGCCAAACAAGACTAGATTTCTATAATCCAATCACAATGAGACAGCTGCCCAAATCACCAACTTTCTCCCTTTAAATCCGAGGCAAGGCCCAATTTTCCTTAAGCTCTTCAAATGAGAGTGGCAAGTACAAGCAATTTTGTTAACAGGTGGGCAGAGGTAAAGATCAATGTTGAAAGTAACGCCAACATTTCAGTCAAAGTATCATGGACTCAGAGTGGGCCAAGAGCCAGTGTTTATCAAAAGGTGGTCCATGAACATCAAGAGTGTTGTGAAAGAAAATAAAGCCAAACAAATTAACTAAACCATCTAAAAAAAATTATATAAAAGTTACAGAATTCCACAAAGTGAACAGTAATGATAAATGAATCAATGTTGAATGTGTTTACTATTATAAATAAAAAGCATTTCAATTCACACACAACTGAATATTAAACATAAATTTACACTGTAGAAAAGGAAATAGAGACCTCACCGAATGACAGATCTTTGCCAGAAGGTCTCTTAAACAATGTATAACCTCTCTGTATGATGTTCAACAAAGTTAATTATTCGACTTGTAACTGTTACAGGGTTCTCAATGTAAAGCCCTTTCTGCTTGCATTTCTCAGACAGCTCACAATTTCAACACCCTTCCTAGTGCAATTGTCATGTGCCCACAATCTAAAACCTGAATATCAGAGTACTGAGGCAGAGCAGACCAAGAGAGAATCAGGAAGGTGCTGTGGGATAGAAACACAGATATGAGCAAGAAACAAAGATAACACACAATAAATCAATCTATAAACATTGTGTACAAAATTGGAAAATCAGTTGAAGTGATTGTGAACTAATTTCAAATAATAAACACACTTAGGTGGTCATTACAACCCTGGCGGACGGTGTTAAAGGTGCGGTAATACCGCAAACAGGCCGGCGGACAAAAAAAGGGAATTATGACCGCGGCGGAAACCGCCAACATAGACAGCCACTTTAACACTCCCCCCGCCACGGCGGTACAGACAAGCACCGTAGCGGTCACCGCCAACAGACAGGCGGAAGACAATGTACCGCCAACAGTATCACAACCTGCCAATCCGCCACCTTTTCCGGGGCGGATTCACCGTGGATAAAAACACGGCGGAAACAGCTTTTGCAATGGGAAAACGCTCACCTTAACACACTCCACGAGGAAGGAGGACACCATGGGGCCTGAACTACAAATACTCCCTGCCTTTGTGTTCCTGCTCGTCTACGAACACCAGCAACGGCGGCGCCGAAGACAACGGTGAGTACTGCACCTACGACATAGGGAGGGGGAGGCAAAAGTCAGGGGGACACACATGCAACACCCCCACCCCCACCCTCGCACATTACAACACACACACCAATGCATTTCCAAACATCACAGTAACAACCCACAACCCCCCCGGAAGAATGCAAAGACAAAAGGAAATCAGTTCAAACATTGTAATGTATCAAAATACAGTTACCAAATATATACAGATATATATACACAGATTTTATACATTACGAGAAGTAGTGCAGGTATGCACATATCAATGTCCGTGCATCACTGGGCCCAAAATGCATGGGCGAGGCCCACACTAGATACCTGTCCACAAACGGAGAGAACACTGCAGGGGCATCAGATAGAAATACAACAGGCACCTCAGGGGGAAGGGAAGGAGGGGTACCTCAGCCGGATTACAGCACCACGCCAGATCCACGACGGGGCTCCATGCCCATTGATGTATCCTGGGGAGTGCAAAGCCACAGTCTCTCAAGTCTCTACAGTGGGTGGGTTGCCCACTGTACCATCCTGGGGAGTGCAAAGCCAACATCTCTCAAGTCTCTGCAGTGGGTGGCTTGCCCACTGTACCATCCTGGGGAGTGCAAAGCCACAGTCTCTCAAGTGGATAACAGTCTCCACTGGTTCTGGAGGGGGACTGGTGCCCAGACTGCATCAGGCTCCCCTTGACCATTCCTGTTCCATCACTGTCCCAGCTGCACATGGGATAACGATGCTTGATGTGGCGGTTTTGTCCCTGTCCAGCGATGCTTTGGCATGTCGGTCTTTGCCCTGTTGAGCGGTGCTTTGCCCTGTTCAGCGGTCTTCACCATGGCGGTGTTTTCCCTGTTCAGCGGTGCTTTGCCATGGCAGTCTCTGCCCTGTTGAGCGGTGCTTTGCCCTGTTGAGCGGTGCTTTGCCCTGTTCAGCGGTCTTCACCATGGCGGTGTTTTCCCTGTTCAGCGTTGCTTTGCCATGGCGGTCTCTGCCCTGTTGAGCGGTGCTTTGCCCTGTTCAGCGGTCTTCACCATGGCGGTGTTTTCCCTGTTCAGCGGTGCTTTGCCATGGCGGTCTCTGACCTGTTGAGCGGTGCTTGCCATGGCGGTCTCTCATTGCCCAGCGGGGCTGTGGCTGCCGGGGGTCCTCCTGGGCACTGACTCTGGCGGTGGTCTCAGGACCAGTGACGATTGTGCTGCCCTCCTGGGCAATGACTCTGGCGGTGGTCTCTTGACCAGTGACGATTGTGCTGCCTTCCTGGGCACTGACTCTGGCGGTGGTCTCAGGACCAGTGACGATTGTGCTGCCCTCCTGGGGACTGACTCTGGCGGTGGTCTCAGGACCAGTGACGACAGTGCTGGGGAGGATGGCGCCCTTCTCCACCGTGCTGCTCTTCCCAGACTGTGCAGACTTCTTCTGGCCCTTCACCACCTTTGGAGGAGTCACAGCTGACTCTGCAATCCCCCTGGGACCCTTGTGAGCAGTTTTGCCACCAGGAGTCTTCACCCTGTCCCGTCGGCCACTTTCCAACTTGAGGTGCTTTACAGGGGGTGGACTGGCAGTGCTTTGGCTCCGTGTCACACTGGCTGCCCTGGTGGCCGGGGCACTCCACACACCTTTAACATGCACCACTGGTACAGGACTTTTTTTGGCTGAGGTGCTACTACAGGACCTATCAATTGGAGGGGTGGGGGCAAAGAGGTCAACGTTGCTGAGGAAGAGTTGCTGACGAAGACTGGGATGGGTAGCTGGAGGGGGTCTGGGAGTGGAGGAAGAGGAGGTGGTTGTAGGAGGTGTAACTTTAGGTGATTCGGGTGCAGGTGCAGGTACTGGAGGCTGTCTTGAGGTGGATGGATGTTGGGTGTGTGGGTGCCCGCGTTCGTGTACTTTGGGAGGGGGCATCACAGACACACTGGGAGTGGACACAGGGGACGTGTAAATGGTAGTGGGGGTGGTGAGTGCAGGTGAGCGGGGTGTGGTTCTGGGTGTTCTGGTGCGAGTCCTAGTGCCTGTAGATGTAGTGCATGCAGGTGAGAGTTTAGACGACACTGGGAGGGAGGAGGGAGACGACGAGGAGGGGGACACAGTGGAGGCAGTGGATGTTGCTGTGTCTGTATGTGGGTGATGCTTGCGTGAGTGCCTGTGGGTTGTGTGTTGCTTATGTTTGCCTGAGCTACTTGTGTGTGTTGAGTTGTATGCATGCTTGTCTGATGGTGTGCTTGGGATAGGCTGGGGTACAGGGGATTGGGTCTGGGTGGAGGAAGTTGGAGGGGGGAGGCTAGACACAGGGACAATGGCTGCCATCAGTGCTGAGGCCAGAGATTGCAGGGTTCGATGAAGGGGAGCCTGACCAGAATGAATGCCCTCCAGGAATGCATTACCGTGTTGCAACTCCCTTTCTACACCCTGGATGGCATTCACAATGGTAGACTGCCCAACAGTGAGTGACCTGAGGAGGTCAATGGCCTCCTCACTGAGGGCAGCAGGGGTGACAGGGGCAGGGGCTGAGGTGCCTGGGGTGAAGGTGATGCCCACCCTCCTGGGTGAGCGGGCACGGGGCGAACGCTGAGGGGCTGCTGGGAGGGCGGTGCTGGTAGGGGAGGTGGCGGCTGTACCTGTAGAAGTGGGGGGCACAGATGGTGCCGCCACCACAAGGGAGCTCCCATCGGCAGACGAGTCTGTGTCGCTGTTTGGTGATCCGGTGACCGACGTGAAGCTCCCCTCGCCCTCCGTCCCACTGGTGTATTCAGAGACCGTGGTGTGGCCCTCCATGGCCATGTGGGATGCAACTCCCTTGTGCTCCGGTGCCACTGTACCTCTGCCTGATGATGCTGATGCACAAAAGAACAGGGAGAGCAAAAAAAGGGGAGGGGGACGACAGAAGAAAGACAGGTTGAGTGCATGGCTTACCGCTACCGTTGGCGGACAATACAGACACAGCAGCCCCCTGCACTACGCCGTGCTCTTGGCCTCTACAGATGCAATTCCTGGGATCTGGCCTACATGGCTATGGTGGACATCTGCACACATAGATGCCACAGGGGCATTAATACCTGTACTTGCCACTCTACTGAGGTGGGGTGGAGTGCCACATGGCCTGCATTACGGAGGGGCCTAGCCTACAGAACTGCCCTGGCCTAGGGAAACCCACAGCCCTCCTCCCCCACCCAAACCCCTCCACTGCGCGCAAAGTCCCCAGAATGAGAGTGTACTCACCCCCTTGTGTCTGCTGTGATGCCCTCAAGTGCCCATCCAACTTCGGGTAGGCCACCGCCAGGATCCTGAACATCAGGGGGGTCATGGTGCGACGGGCACCCCTCCCACGTTAGGAGGCCATCCCCAGCTGAGCCTCCGCCGTCTTCTTGCTCCAGCGGCGAATGTCCTCCCATCTTTTCCGGCAGTGGGTGCCCTGTCTCTGGTGGACCCCCAGGGTCCGGACGTCCTTGGCGATGGCACGCCAAATGTCCTTCTTCTGGTGGGCGCTGACCTACATGACATGCACAGGGGAAGAAGAGAAGTCATTACCAACTGCACCGTCAATGTGAGTGGCCCCCATCCCTACCCCTGCCATGTGGCACATGCATTCACAGTCGTTTTTTTTTACGCAAATCCGACACAAAACTAACTCCATATTTATACTTTGGCGTTAGACCCGTCTAGCGCCAAAGATCTTGGAGTTTGCGTCATTTTTTAGTGTGGACACCTTCCTTGCGTTAATGATATGCAAGGTAGGCGTTCCCTTCTAAAAAATGACTCCGAGGCATGTGCGCCGTATTTATACTCCCGGGCAAAAATGATGCCCGGGAGTGGGCGGGTCAAAAAAAAATGACATCCAGCCGCTTTTGCGTCATTTCTTAACGCCTGTTCAGGGCAGGCGTTAAGGGACCTGTGGGCTCGGAAGGAGCCCATAGGTGCCCTCCCATGCCCCCAGGGACACCCCCTGCCACCCTTGCCCACCCCAGGAGGACGCCCAAGGATGGAGGGACCCATCCCAGGGAACTTAAGGTAAGTTCAGGTAAGTATATATATTTTTTTTTTTTGTGGCATAGGGGGGCCTGATTTGTGCCCCCCTACATGCCACTATGCCCAATGACCATGCCCAGGGGACAGAGGTCCCCTGGGCATGGCCATTGGGCAAGGGGGAAGACAGGAGTCATGTCAATGGAGGGTGGGAGTAAAAAAAAATTGCGCTAATCGGGTTGAGGCAGATTTTTTGCCTCAGACCGACTTCCCCATTCTTTGACGCCCAAGCTCCATTTTCTCCTACGCCGGCGCTGCCTGGTGTGGGTCATTTTTTTTTAAGCACACCAGTCAGCTCCGCCGGCTAACGTTATTCCATAAATAAGGCGCCCGCATGGCGCTTTGGAATGGCGTTAGCCGGCGTTACATTTTTTGACTCACAACTGCGTTGGCGCAGTTGTGCGCCAAAAAGTATAAATACGGCCCTTAGTACATTAGTGAGGTGTTGGAGTGATAGGGGAGGGGGTGAGGGTGTGGGTGTGTGATAACATGCAGGTAGGGTGGGGGATATGATAGTTAAGATTTGACTTACCAGTGTCGATTCCTCCACCGACTCCTCCGAAGCCCTCTGGATGCATGATGGTCAAGACTTGCTCCTCCCATGTTGTTAGCTGTGGGGGAGGAGGTGGGGGTCCGCCGCCAGTCCGCTGTACCGCGATGTTGTGCCTGGAGACCACGGAACGCACCTTCCCCTGTAGGTCGTTCCACCTCTTCCTGATGTCCTCCCGATTTCTTGGATGCTGTCCCACAGCGTTGACCCTGTCGACTATTCTTCGCCATAGCTCCATCTTCCTAGCTATGGAGGTGTGCTGCACCTTTGAGCCAAATAGCTGTTGCTCTACCCGAAGGATTTCCTCCACCATGACCCTGAGCTCCTCCTCGGAAAACCTGGGGTGTCTTTGGCGTGACATGGGGTGGTGTGGGTGATGTGTGGGGTGGTGTAAGTGTTGATGTGTGTGGTGATGTGTAGTGGTGTGTGGTGTTTTGTGCGTGGAATGTTGTATGGGTGATGGTGTTGTGTGCCTCTGTGTGGTGGGGTTCTCAATTGCTGTGCTCTCTGTCTCTCGGTTTCCTCAAAATTTCTGGTCGTAGGGGTTTGTGGGTGATGTGGGTGTGTGTTTTATATTGAATTGGGTGTGTGGGAGTGGTGTTTGTATGTGTATCAGGTGTGTGTATTTGGATTGTCCAATGTGGCGGTGTTTTGGAGATGTGTGTGTATTTTGAGCGCGGCGGTGTGTACCGCCAATGGAATACCGCGGTTGAAAGACCGCCGCGTGGATTCGTGGGTCGTGATAGCATGGGTGTGTTTCTGTTGGCATGACGGTGGAGGAATTGTTTTCGCCAGTTTATCACTGACCTTTGGTGTGGCGGACTTGTGGGGGTGTCTGAATTTTGGCGGATTGCGAGATGTGGGCCATAAAAGCTGTGGCGGAATTCCGCGGCGGTGTATTGGCGGTCTTCTGCACGGCGGTAAGCGGCTTTTACCGCCAATGTTGTAATGACCCACTTATTGTCCAAGTGAGCCACTGATGTCACTGCATAGACCTGTGCTTAATCCTCTGGTAGCCTGGAACAAAGCAGTTATTCTTAACTTAGGATCAATGTGTAAAATATTTATGCAGTACTCAAACATTAACAAAGTGAACACACAGCACAAGAAAATAACCTCATCTAATTTAGGAAAATAGAGTATATTTTAAATTAGTACTATGACACTTGAACAGCAAAAATCCAATAAGTTGAACCAGAAGTGCAAGTTCTTGAAGTTTTAGTTAAAAAAGTGCCAAAATATGCTATGCGCTAACTGCAGGTATCCTCTGTGTTAGACAAGGTCAAAGTCGGAAGTTAAGGACGACTGCGATGGACTGACGGTATGATATCAGGACTGAGTTTGTCCCAGTGAAAGATTTACCTTCTGGCTTGGAAAGTTTTCTGGAGAAAAAGTGGTTGCCAATAAGTCATTGGTGGAACAGGCTGCAATGGTTTGATGACAATAGGGAGCCGCTGTGTGAGATATACGGGTTGATTGGAGGTTGCACAACGGCCAGCCTGGTGAAGCCATTCTGAAAGACTGTAGGCATCACTCAGGTGCTGCTCAGTGTTGAGTTCCCAGTGAAGTTATTGATTAGGTGCTACTTAGTGTTGAATCCAGTGAAGCTGTTGAGGAAAGTTGTTGGTAATGATACTTGGTGTTGAGTCTTGTGAAAACTTTCAGTTAGGCAGGGAGGAGTACATTCTGACCACAACTAAGGGTTCAGAAATTTGAGGATAGTGCTTGGGGTTAGGACTCATTCTCACAGAAGCCAGCACTGGGGACCAGGTCAAAATGCAGTTGGGCAGCTGGAAAGCAGGCAAAGGCATCTGAACACTTGTTGTGTCCCAACAGCTCAAACAGGAGGTCAGCCATCTGACCCTTGGAGTCACTTCAGGGGTCCTGTGTTCAAGGCATGAGGTTAAGCTTTCCTTCAGGTTCTTCAGATAGCACAGCAGACCTTCTTCTGATTCTTCTCAGTTTCAGGAGTGTTCTGAGAAGAGGGCTGTGGTTTCTACTTTTATGCCCAGTGGTGGCCTGTGTGTAGCGAGCAATCCTTTGCCCAACCCCAAAATGTTTCTGGCCAATTCTCCCCCTTCCACTATGTTTGAAGCCACTGATTAGAGAGAAAAGGAGGCAGGTCTAAATGTGAGCTTCATCTGTCAGCATCAGAGTAGATATCCTTTGAAGTTCAGGAAGGAGCTGGACATAACCATCTAGCTATCCTGTCAATGGCAGAGGAGACTCCCTCTCCGCACACACAGCCATCCGTCCATTGTCTGAAAGCAATATGTATCTCACCAAACGGTAGCCATCAGGGGGTCAGGTGACAGCTGGGCAGTGGCAGGAAAGCCTTTTGGTTTTAAACAAGAAAATGACAACTTTTAAACGTCTATTTTCCCAAAAAGTAATGTAAAATGTGACTTGACCAATACCACTGATTGGCAGAGGTAATGTGTGCAGAGTTTTATGGCCAACAAAAACGGGATCAGCAACAGAAGCTACAAATCTGGGGGAATGATAATCAAAATATTTTTAACACATATCCACCCCAGCAGAAGGCAGGGGGAACTATCTATCCTCCTGGGAGTTCTTATCACTGAGGCGGAAATACATGGAAAGACCATCAGCACAGGTGTGGTCAGTCCCAGTGGACTGTTCTGCTGTAAAGTCCATTCCCTGAAGAGAGGTGCTGCATTTGCATCAGCCACAGAAGGAGTCTGTGGTGTGTCTGAACTCGGAAGTATGGTCTCAACTTTTTCAGTGCCCTAACCCCTACAAGGAATTCCCAAAAGCAACAGCTTGGTTCAGGCCTTCATCATTTACCTGTAAGAAGACAGCCCCAATGCTATGATCTGAAGCATCCCGCTGTACTATTCAGAGAAGTCACAGTCCTTGAGAAATGGTGCTATGCACATGGCTTCCTTCAGGGTATAAAAAGCTTTGTAGCACACATCAGTCCAGATCACCTTTCTGACCTGCCTCTTGGATGTCACCTCCATTAAGATGACAACAATAGTGCCATACCCTTTAACAAATCTCCTCTAGTACCCAGTGAGGCCTACGAAGACTGTCACGTGGATCTGGGTCTTGGGAGGCTCCCAAACTATGGGGGTTATATTGTGGTATGGTGGAGCTGAACCTTGCCCCCATTGACTGTGTGGCCCAGGTGCTGCACTGATCCTTGGTATATCTGACACTTACTGGCCTTGATAGTTAGGTCTGCCTAGTGCAGGGTCCAACAAAAGCAAAAAGAACAGATGATGGACAGGATGCTGAACAAATCAAATATTCAGCCCCAGTCACCACACCACCCAGTTTGGACCCAACCATATGCAAATCAGTCTTGATTCTGCTCCCCATAAAAACAGTCTAGCCTGAACTGCTAGGCCAGGTCTTCTTTTCACCGGAAACAAGCATCCGCTGACCAGTTGAGGAGCATCACCCCTCATTAGCGAGGCTAGCTAGAATCCAGTGGCACTCTGAACACGGGACCCACATCTGGGCATACCCTTCCCACTTAGAGTGACAAAAGCAAAAAGAACAGATATTGGAGAGAACAATGAACAAATCAAACATTTACCCCAAGTCACAAATCTGGGTTTAATCCATTGTTGTTTTGCTGACCACACCGCCCCAGTTTAGACTTAGCCATAGGCAAATCAGTCTTGACCCTGCTTCCCAAACGGACAGTCTAGCCCAAACTGTAAGGCCAGGTAGCCTCTGGACCAGAAACAGGCATCCTGGGACTGGTTTTGGGGTATTGTCTCTCATCATCCAGGCTAGCTTGAATCCAGTGGCACAGTGAGCATGGGACCCACATCTGGGCATACCCTTCCCCCTTATGGTGACAAAAGCAAAGTGCAGGGTCCAAGGCACTTCCTGGAGGTGGCGCAGGTGGTCATCCCAGCTGGAGCTGAAAACTGCAAAGTCATCTAAATGGCCAGCACTGACGCTTTCTTGCCCAGCCAGGATCTGGTTGACCAACCTCTGGAAGGTGGCAGAAACATTCCTTAGTCCAAAGGGCATTATTCTAAACTGAATGTCGCACTCTGGGATAGAGAGTTTCAACTTCTCCTTGGCCCTCTCAATTAGTGTAATCTATCAATACCCTGCCATTATGTCACAGGTACTGAGGAACTTGCCAGCTCCCAACCACTTAATGAGCTCATCAGCTGTGGGGATAGGGTAAGCATCAGACTTGGTGACTGGGGCAAGACCCCTGTAATACACACTGACCCTAAGAACCTAAGTGTGGATTACAGGGGTCTCAATTCAACACATGATGTCAGTCCCTCTGTTCCTATGGTGTTCAGGATAGGGGAGAAGAGAACTCCTTCCACTGACTCGTCTTGTTTTTTCGAAAACAGGAGGTGTGGGAGGGGTTCACCCTCCTCCTCCTCACCATCACCTGTCGCCAAGAGCATCCTGATGCTAGACCTCTCAAAGTGGGGTTTGAGACGTTTCACATGTAGAACCCTTAAGCAGTCATTCTGGTGCTGCTCAGAACTAAATCCACTGAAGCCATTGATGAAGATGTCAGTTTCAGTGCTTGGTATCAAGTCCAGTGACACTTGCATTTGGGCAGGGAGAAATACACTAAACTATGGATGCAGAATCTTGGTTACAGTAATTAGGGAGTCAAGGCTCAATTCCCCAGAGGCCAGTAGACAGCTCACTTCCACAGAGGCCAGGAGAGGGGACCAGGTTTGGTCCAGTTGGCCTAGTCAGCTGGAAAGCAGGCAAATGCCTCTGAGTGCTTGTTGTGTCTCTGTAGCTCAACCAGTAGCTCAGCCAACTGACCCTTGGAGTTGCATCTGGGGTCCTAGCTTCAAGGCAAGCAAATCCAGTCTTCCTTCAGGTTGTTCTACAGTGGGACACTCCTTTGTCTTTGTAGATTCAAGAGTGGTCTGAGGAGAGGTCTGTGGGGTTTAAGTTTATGCACAGTGCCAGCATGTGGTTGGGGAGCGATCCTTTGTCCACCTCCTAAACCAGTTCTGGTCAGTTCCATCCCTCCCACTAGGTTTGGAGCTAACCTGATTGGAGAGACAAAAGGGAGGCAGGCCTAAGTATGAGCTTTATTTGCCTGTGATGAGGTAGGCATGCTTTGAAGCTGAGGGTCTGGGCACAGCCCCCAGAGCATCCTGTCAAGGAAGGAGACCCCCTCCTCATACCCAGAGCCCTTTGTACACTGTCTCAGAGCCATACACACCTCACCACAGGTGGTCAAGTGAGAGGTGGACAATGACAGGTGAGTCTTTTGGTTTTAGGCAGGAAAATGACAACCTTCTAAAAGTGTCATTTTCATAACAGTGATATTAAAAACAAACTTGACCATTAAGTTACTATTAGAATGAGCCCTTTAAATATTTTTCTAACTATTCCTGAACTGAATTTAGCACTTCATTAATGTAATACTGTAAACCAGTTTAAAGCTACGGTAGAGTCAGCCTTAACACTGTGAAAAATGACTGTGTGGGTCCTCACTACCAACACATGTTGAATAATAATTTAGACATGCCCTACCTTTGAATACCATGCACTATGCCTTGTTGGCTAATAAGTTCTACGCTAAGGGTGACTTACAGATATTAAAAAGGAAGGTTTTAGGCCTATCAGTAGGGTGATTTGAAAGGTTGTAATTGCAGTTTAAAACTGCACACCCAGTCTGCATTGTCAAACCTGGAGACATGCTTAACAGGACTGTTGCAGTGGATCACACAGGGAGTGCTGCAGCCCACTAGTAACATTAAAATTACTTGGCCTAGGTACAGGTACTACCATTTACTACAGACCTATACGTAGATTAAATGGGTCAAATAGAGCTATGCCAATTTCACCATGTTTAGAAATGTGAGAACAAGCACCTTACCACTGGTTGGTAGAGGTAAATGTGTGCAGAGTTCTATAGCCAACAAAAACGGGTTCAGCAAAAGTAGACAGAAATCTGGGGTAATACAACTCAAACAAAATGGTAAATTCCAACCCAATAATATTTTACACTTCAGGCTATCCGATGACAATGCCTGTGGTTTACCACCACAAAGCACAGGTTGACTGTGGATCTACTTGTCATGGTAGATTTTGAGAATTAGGAAACACAGGCGAATATCTATCACTTGAACACTAGATTGGATTCCATAAGATCCAGTTATGGCATTGGCATTTATTATGGCACGTAATGGATGTTCAATTTAGCTTGTATGTGTTTTGACCCAAGTTCCTCAATAAACTATTCCACAAAGGGATTTTTATTGAATCATGTATATGTGTAGCACAAAAAGTGACAACAATGTGTATTTTGTCATGCTAGCTAATAAGATGATGAAATTACATATGTAGAATGTTATTATTGTTACCTCGAGAATTGTACAAGGGTTTACATATTGCTCCCCACGGCTGTATATTTTGGATTTCCAACACAATTATTTTATAATAAAACAATTGACATTCTGAGAGAGGGACCCCACGTAAGAATATGTGTGTTTATATGAATGTTGGAGACACAGTGTACCACTTTTGCTGGCAACCCTATCTGACTGCAACCTTGAATAAAAGCACAGAGTGAAATGAATGTCCTACTGAGAACATAATGCTTTCCTAGGTGAAAGAACAATTAGATAGAGATAAATAAAACACCACCACAAATGTGGCTATTGCTAGAAAAATGAAGTAATGCTGAATAAAATGTAACTAGGCTAAAGTGCACAACGGCAGGCCTAGTTTGCCAGAATAATGTGTCCCAAATATGGCTAAAATAGCTATACAAAACCGCACACCGGGAAAGTGAAAATAAAACAGAGTCTCGCATAACAAAAATGGTCCTTTAGTACCGTAAATCTAGGCGTCCTGCTCACGCCACAGCCGCCATTAAATAGGCAGCCTAAGGTCAGGAATACCCTGGTGGGAGGCTAGAACACTAACTGCTCTATCTAAACTAAAAGATAAAAATGTTCTTTCATGCCCCTTTTATTCTTCATTTTTAAATTCCCCCTTTTTGTTTTGTTTTTGCTAAAATGTCACCAACTCCAATTTGCAATTACAAAATCACAGAGTAAAAGCCACAAATTCCCCTCATATCGTGCAATCAAAATTAACTAAAACTATTCAAAATGCAGAATGCGCACTTTACATACACCAGTAAAGGGAAAATAAAAGAGCGCTAAGCGTAACAAAAATGGTCCTTTATCACTGTAAGTCTAAGCGTCTTGCCCGTGCTGCAGCTGTCATTAAAAACACAAGCCGAGGTCAGAAAAACCCTGACTAGAGAAGCTAGAGCACTAACCGCTCTATCTAAACTGGAAGATAAAAAGTTATTTTCTGCCCCTTTTATTCTTCCTTTTAATATTCACCCGTTTTGTTTAATTTTTGCTTAAATGTCGCCAACTCCAATTTGCAATTACAAAATCACACAGTAAAAGCCCCAAATTCCCCTTTTATCGTGCAATAAAAATGAACTAAAACAATATAAAATGCACAATGCGCACTTTCCACACACCAGTAAAGGGAAAATAAAACATTGTCTAGCGTAACAGAAATGGTCCTTTAGTACCGTAGGTTTAGGTTCCTGCCCACGCCGCGGCCGCCATTAAATAGACAGGCCGAGGTCAGGAAAACTCTGGCAGGAGGCTAGAGCACTAACCTCTCTATCTAAACGAAAAGATAAAAAAGTTCTTTCCTGCCCCTTCTAGTCTTCTTTTTAAAATTCCCATTTCAATTTGTTTTTGCTAAAATGTTGCCCACCTCAATATGCAATTACAAAATCACACAGTAAAAGCCCCAAATTCTCTTTATATCGTTCAATAAAAATTAACTAAAACAATTTAAAATGCACAATTCACACCTTCCACACACTGGTAAAGTGAAAATATAACATCGTCTAGCGTAAAGAAAATGGTCCTTTAGTACCGTAAGTCTAGGTCAGAAGACCTTCAAATGCATGTGTTTAGGTTTGTGGTGTAGAAAGGGGGTATTACAAGGAGATGGCCATGAAAATTGTAGCTAGAACCCAGAAACACATGCATTTGTTGGTATTCCCAAACATTTTTCAGGCAGTTTCCAAATAAAAAAAAAAAACAAGTGTGTGTTTTTTCCAGTTCGAGAAAGACAACCCATATATTCTGTCTGAAAAATAATAGTTATTAAACAGTTAAATATTCAAATAAATGTTTGTGCTTGATCTTGATGTACTCATACATATTTTCCACATAGTACAAAATTCCTTTGAGTAAATGTTGGGATAAAAGAGTGCTTTTAACACTTCTTTGAAATGTGAGCTGCCTATGCGTGTGAGGAGTTTTCCTTGGATTCTTTTTGAATCTCAAGACGTCAATAAGCTACTGGATTAATCTTTCAGGCTCATATTTCTAATTTTAATTTGTGTAGGCCCTTAACATTTACCAAATATTTCTTAGAATAATAAAATGTGAATTATTGTTCTTTTCTTTGTAAATATAGCCTACTTTTATTTGTATTTTAACAGACTAGTTTATATTGCTGAATAAGTTAGCATGAATTTATAGTTCTGTGCAGAGTGTTTGGAGTAAATGTGAAGATGTATTGATTGGTTTTCATTTTTTTAACCACATTTGTCTTTTGCTTTACTAGTAGTGTTATGGGGACTGATGTCTGGTTTTTGCCTTGTCTTCTGGGCATTATGGCCCTCATTTGGACTTTGGCGGGCAATTTTCACTGACCGCCAGCACTTGCGGTCCTCTAGCTAGTTCAGCTTTGGCGGTCAGTGAATAGACCGCCATATTACGAGTGCTGGCTTCTTTCTGCCATTATTGAGGTGGAAAGCAGCCAGCAGTTGTGCTGGCGGTTGGCACTGCAGAGGCTGGTCCCTCGCCTGCACTGCCACACCAGCAGGACTATGCCTGCTGCATTACAAGCCGTAATACGGCTTGGTGGAGTCCTGCTAGTGTGGTGGTGGCGGCGAGGGAAGACCGCCAGGACCCATCCCCTTCCGGACGTCCCCCTCGACTGAGGAGGTAAGTGGGCGTCCGAAGGGGGGATAGGGGGTCTGTGTGTTTGGGTGCATGTGTGCATGTTTGTGGAGAGAGGTGCTGAATGCGTGCATGTATGTGTGTGTGAATGGGGGTATCTGTTGATGAATGGGAGTGAGTGGGTGTGTCTGAGTGCATGTATGCGTATGCTGAATGGGTGTGTATGTATATGCATGCCTGCATGAAGGGGCATGGGAGTGAGTGTGAGTGTGTGGACGTGTGGGGGGATGTGTGCATGTGTGTGCTGGAGACAGGAATGAAGATTCCTGTCGCCGGGTGTGTCACCGCCAGGGCTTTTGTGGTGAGGTGACTGCCACGGAAAGCCTGATGATTTGCAGCCTCGTAATCCGGATGGCAGGCTGAGACCTGCCACCGGGTTGGAGATGCTCCCCGCCGGCAGCGGCAGTGCGACCACAGCGGCAGGCCTGGCGGGGTTGTGGAGGCTTGGCATGTGCCAAGCCTCACAACTCTTAATGTGGCGGTCCTTACCGCCAGCTACGCAGCGGTAGGACCGCCACGGCGAGGCTGGCAGTCTCATGACTGCCAGCTTTGTAATGAGGGCCTATGCTCTCAGTTTGTAGTTATTTACAACGTATCAACATGGGTAAACAGAATCTCGGTTTTATTTTTGTACCTATCCTTTATTCACTATATAGCTTACACTGCTTCCTCCTGTACTCTTTGATAGGTGGTCTCCCCTTGGATGAATCAAGGATATGATGTCTTATATTTTCAAATTTATCTGTGATGAGTAATTGTGCAAAGCATAGGCTGATCTGAATTTGGTCTTTGAACATGTAATGGTTTGAAAAACATAGAAGAATGGTTATGACTCAATTTGTGAAATATGAACTTCACATTACTGTAGTGCAACAAACACATTTGTCCAAAGAATTCATTAAATATCTGGAGAGCGACTGAGTCAATCATCCTCTCATGATTGCATTCCTCAAAGTCTGGTGATGTGTGTACTGTATGTCACACATTTATTAAATTTACCTTTAAGGTGCAAGCAGAATCTAATGACCAAACATTAGAAATTAAAATACCAAACACAGTATAATGACTATATATGCTCTAGATACACTTTGCTATATACACTTGGTGAATGTTGGTTTTCACTTTTGAAAGATGTCCCTTCACCATCCACTGTGTCCTGATGAGACCCCATATTGCATAGAGGGTCGAAACATTGTTGACTAAGCCATAACAAACTCAAAAATGACCTTGTGATTTATGGCAAAAAAATTACATTATTTGATGTTGAGTGTACGGCTAATTGTTTGAAACCTGTCTTTATTTTTATATGGATGTCATTAAATACTACAGGTTCGAGGTTGTGGGACCTTTATGAAATACAACAAAATATCTTGGGGGACAAGTATTGTGTTAGGTTGTATTTAAATATGTGTTTATATATGTACCTTATATGTATATATGGGTTCACATTTTCTTCAAAGTGTTAAGATTATTTATTTCATTTGAATGAGAGAGATGCTCTTCTGTCTGTGCATTCTGTTGCAAAACTAATTAAAATTATTGTGTGTTTTCTATTAATATTAATTAGGTGTTATAGATAAGAACCATAGTTTTGGATATAGCATGTAGCCCAGGTTCTTAGATGACAGGATGGCTTTTGTTATAGTTTAGAAGACTTTTAGAAAGTTGGGATTTTCTTGCCTTAGCCACTGAGAGCCTGATTTACACTTTTTTAGCGCTGCATTTGTGTCATTTTTTGACACAGAAGCGGCACAAACTTACAAAATTCAATTATATTTTGTAAGTTTGCACCACTTTTGCAACACAAAATGACGCAAATGCGGCGCTAAAAAAGTATAAATCAGGCCCTTGGTGCCTACAGCCTGTCTGTAGTCACATGACTAGGTGTAGTTGGCAGTTGGACTTTGTGTATTCCTCCTAAACAACAACACACAATGGTAGCTTAGATGTGACCTGATGGACTACCCCAGGCATGATGAGATGGGGGAGCTGGACACACCTGAATTGGCTGTGTCCTCTGCACACACAAAAAGCCTAACATCCCTGCATTGTCACTCAGCCAGCATGTCAGTCTGCCTGCCTGTCTGTTAATCTAGATAGATATATAGATAGATAGATAGATAGATAGATAGATAGATAGATAGATAGATAGATAGATAGATAGATAGATAGATAGATAGATAGATAGATAGATAGATAGATAGATATTGTTAGACCTAGCTCGGGTTTTCCCTCTAACATTTTGCCTTCAGACCTCCTGTTTTTAGTGACTTCATTTTTGCTGGCCTTGGGAGTCTGCCATCTGTGTCTACCCTGCAAGTGGTGCCACCCCAGTCTTGGACCCTTGGAAGTGGGCATAAGGTGTCAGCAGAACCAACACATCTCCTCTGCTGGTGGCTCAAACTTGAGCAGAACTGATGCATTGCTGCTGCTGCATGGATTTGGCCTGTGGCAAAGACCTGCATCACCCTAGCAGTCCCACTGGGCCTGCTGCTGCAAGACACATCTTCAGTGCAGGGCCTTGCATCCCTCATCAATGGTAGTCTCGATGACAACACCGGACTCCGCATCGCAGCTCCTTGGAACTGGCGCATCGCACCAGCTATGTGCTGCATCCTTGACTCCAGACTTTGCATTGCAAGCCCCATCGACGGGATCCTCAACGAGGATGCAGTCCCTCGCATCACAGCCCCATTGCATCTCAGAACGAAAGCATCACTTCAGCTATGTGATGCATCGTCGATGCAGATCCTCGCAATGCTCCACAAATCAGAAATTAAGGTGCTCTGTTCAGCTGGCCTAACTGGGTCATTGTAGCTGGCCTGTGCACCATTGAGATTGGCCTGAACTTGTGACTTTGTCCCAGTCTAGGGCAATCAGATATCCATAGTTGACATATTGTGCTTTTGGACACTATTTTCACAAAAATCTGTAAAATTGCATATCTCCAGTTCTACTGATTGGATTTTTTTCATTTTTATTCTTGTTTTTATTTATTAAGGTGTTTTTAACTTTATTACTGTTGTACAAATATTTTACACATTGCCTCTAAGTTTAGCCTAAGTACTCTGTGCCAAGCTACCAGAGGGTTCAGCACAGGTTAATGTATGGTTGGCTTGGCCCTCACCCTGACAAGGATTGTGGTTGCTGTTTGACCAGAACTCCTATCCCAGTCACCCAACAACGCAATTTCTAACAGAAATGCACACAGAGACATATAGAAAAACATAGGCTTTCTACTTGCTTTGCATTGTTGCCAAACTTAAATCCGAGGACCAGCTACATTCTGCATTTAAATGAAATTAACTGCTCAGCTCCACAATACCCTCCTATGTGATAGTACGCTCCACAGATCTGTATCACATAACATAGAAAATGAGTATAGAAAAGTGATCAAAAGGTGTCTCTTGCTTTCTCCTGTATTTGTGCACACAGGTGCACCTGCTCAGTTCCTCCTTACATCTCTTGTATAACTAACTGTAGAACCAGGTCAGAATGACTCAGATGTCTGCTCAGCAGACTAGTTGTGTCAATAAAGTAGCCACAGGTTTAATCTGTAATTTTCAAGATCAGTCTCTCTGGACTGCTTCTCACATTTTTTTTTATTTGGATCGTTTCAGTACTAGGGCTGGTTAGCTATAACATCAGATGAAACTTGGTGTCCTCAGTTAAAAAAAATGGCACTAATATGTTTCAAATGAAATCCTATTTTGTTATCTTTTCATGATAGTTTTTCACACCTCTTACAATCTTTTCTAAATGTAGGATATGTGAGATATTCAACTTGAAAAACGCGTTTGATAATAGCAACATATTTATTGACAGCAGTAAGGTGGGTAGTGTGGTATTCTGTTTGGGTCTTAATAGCATGTTGTAAAAATAATAAAATCATTTGTCCATTAAAAGTGTACCCACTTCAAATAAAAAAAAACAAAGTAACTTTAGAAACTGAATAGTCCATTAATGTCGTGGTTGTCCTCTGGCCAGCCCAGGTTGTGGAAGACCTTGTTGATGCGTCACTCCAGCTCGAGGCGCAGGAGGTTGCGTCACTGCTATACGTGGTACTGGTGATGCTGCTCCTCTTCCCAAGCCAGGGGTATTGCCTGGTCTTGTAAGCGGTTCGGGTTTAGGTGACAAACTCACTATGTTCGTAGAATCCCTTTTGTTTTCTTAAAGAAAAAAATGCATGCACACAAAAACAAAGAAATAGATTACCTGATGTTTCCAAATATACATTTCTTACATGTAAAACTGAACTGTGACAAGGAAATTGTGAGCTCAGAGATGCGCAAATAAAATAAATGACAGAATTCTTTCATTGCCTAATACATACTGTTCAGTTTTGCAAAAACCTTTTCATGCTTTTCGAATAAAATTTATCTCAGAAGACTAAAGTGAGCACTAATTTGAAACAGAAAGCAATGTGTGCAAACACCTCATTATGTACCCTAGGCAAAGAGATATTAACCCCTTGGGTGCTGTGGACATAACGGTCACGTCCTCGGCAGCACCGCTCGGAAGACAAGGACGTAGCCGTTACGTCCTGCATCCGGCACTCGAGGGAAGCACTAGCGCTTCCCTCGAGGGCCTCCCACCCCCCTCCCATGGGTAGGGATGGAAGGAGAATCACTTCCCCTTCCACTTCCACCCCAGCACCCCTGCTACCTTCATCTAATGACGTTAGCGCGCAATTTCGCACTGACATCATTAGAGGCTGTCGGATTCGCTGGAAGCCATTTGCTTCCAGTGCATCCAGGAGGAAAGAGGTAAGGGTCTTCCTTTCCCTCAATGTCTCTTTCAGCATTCCTGCTGCCTGATCGCGATGCGATCGGGCAGCAGGAATGCCCACTAGACACTAGGGATTTTGTTTGTGTTTGTTTTGTGTCAGTTTTATATGTGAGGGAGCACCCCCTTTGGCAAGGATCGCTCCCCTTAGAGGTCCAATATGTTTTACACCATTTATGCCCCCCTTGGGGGCAGATCATCTGATTATTTTTAGGCCGATCTGCCCCCAAAGGGGGGCAGAAGCCATAGCGATGCCAGATATGTTTTGCTCTTTGTTTTTTTTGTGTGGGGGGGCGGCCCCTTGAACAAGGGTCGCCCCCCAATGGGGGCAAAGCACTGTTGGGAAGTTCTTTTTTTAGGCCCATCTGCCCCCAAGCAGGGCAGAAACCACTTAGCGCCAGGAATGTTGTGTGTGTGTTTTGTGTGGGGGGTGCAGCCCCTTGGGCAAGGGTCACACCCCCAAATGGGGCAATATATTTTACGCCATTTGTGCCCCCCTTGAGGGCAGATCGGGGCAGAAACCACGGAATGCCAGGGATTGTTTATGTTTGTTTTTGTTGTCTGGGGGGGCGGCCCTGTGGACAAGAGTTGCCCCCAAAGGGGACACAGCACTGTTGGGCAGTTCTGCCCCCCTTGGACAGATAGACCTATTTTTTTAGGCCCACCTGCCCCCAAGGGGGGCAGAAACCACTTAGCTACAGGGATCTTGTGTGTGTGTGTTTTGTGTGGTGGGGTGGCCCCTTGGGCATGGGTCGCTCACCAAGGAGGGCCCATATTATTAAAGCCATTTCTGCTCCCCTTGGGGGCAGATTGGCCTATTATTTTTAGTCCCATTTGCCCTCAAGCAGAAGCCACGAAGGTGCCAGGGATTTTTTTTTTTGTGTGGGCGTGGCCCCTTGGGCAAGGGTCCACCCCCCAAATAGGGCACACAACGGTTGGCCATTTCTGCCTCCCTTGGGGGCAGATCGGTCTAGTTTTTTTAGGCCCATCTGGCCCCACGGGGGCAGAAACCACTAGACACCAGGGAATATTTCTAAATGTTTGGGTGTTTGTCAAGTATTTGCATTTGTGAATTTGTGATTATAACAGTTTATTTCTCCTTTTTGTTCTAGTTCAAAGCTTTTGCTTCCTTTGCTGTGGCTCCTTGCGATGTTGACAGTGGTTCACCTGCAGTTTGCGTAGTTGCTTGTTTTAGGTAAGAAAACAAAAATTGCTCCAAAATAGTATTGTTGCCATCCATGAATGACATGTTTGTAGGTGGTGTACTAAATGCAGGATTGTGCGTGAAATTGTCCTTAAATTTGTTCACAATGATATTTGTGTTGTTTTATGTCTAATTTTATGTTCTTATTTTAGTGGGATATCATTGGTGATTGCTTTGTCTGTGCAGAGTAGTTGCTGGCGAGTCTAGCTTTTTCAGGCAAGTGAGTGGAATAGCTTTTGAGTACATAACTCTTTTGATAAAGCCACACTTTGTTTATTACTTACTTTGGACATCGCTGGTTGTTGTTGGCGCATTTGTCAAGTTACACTTCTTAGAAAGGATCATGGGTAGCCGCAGAATGACCGCTCAGCAGGTTGTTGGTATGCTTTTTGAGTTGTCTTCTGATCATGATTATGAGACTGACTCTGCATCTGAGGCAGAGAAGCCAGAGAGAGATTTTGGCAGTGAATTTTCAGTCCAAGAGGAATCTTCTGAAGAGGAAGGCACTCTCAGTGCAGATGAAGAGCCTGTTTTAGAGGAGGACACTGATGGGCCAATAGTGGGGCAGCCTGGGGCTGAAAGGTTTCCCATTGGAAGACCTGAACTCTGGGTTGCCCCAAACATGGAGCATTCAGAGTTGCCTGCCTTTACTGGTCTCCCAGGGTGTAGAGTGAATACAGAGAACTTTTTGCCTTTCAATTTCATTGAGTTGTTTATGGACGATGTATTTTGGGAACAGATTGTGAGCAGACTAATTTGTACATGGAGCAGTATTTGAGGGACAACGCTGCCAGACTTAGGCCACAGTCTAGAGCTACTCAGTGGATTCCTACAAATCGAGAAGAGATTAAAAAGTTCTTGGGTTTGACTTTTTTGATGGGGTTGATAAGGAAGCCATCACTGGCTTCTTCTTGGTCTACTAGTCCCTTGATGGCAATGGCTATATTTCCTGCAACCATGGCTCATAATCGGTATCTGCTTCTTCTTCGGATGCTGCATTTTGTTGACAATGCTTTAACCTTGCCACAAGATCACCCTGATTATGACTGTCTTTTTAAGATTAGGCCTACCTTTGATCACTTTGTAGATTGTTTTTCAGAGGTCTATGTTCCAGGGAAAGAAATAAGTGTGGATGAGTCTTTGGTCCCGTTCAAGGGTCGTTTGGTTTTTAGGCAGTACATTCCTAGGAAGAGGGCACTGTAGGGAATTAAATTGTATATGCCGTCTGAAAGCAGTACATGATTGGTTTAAAATTTCCAGGTCTACACTGGTAGGTATTCCAGTATTGACCCCCCTGGTTGTCCACCCACTTTTGGAGTTAGTGAGAAAATTGTGTGGGAACTTGGTAGACGACTGTTTAACAAAGGTCACCATTTGTATGTAGATAGCTTCTACACTAGAGTGCAGTTGTTCAAGGAATTGTTCAGATTGGACACTGTTGCTGGTGGCACAATCTGCTCTAACCGGAAAGGCTATCTAAGGTAGCTTGTCTGTAAAAAACTTGAGAAGGGACAGTGCAGTGGAATGATGAGCTGCTAGCTCTGAAATTTGCAGACATGAGGAATGTCTACATGTTAACTACAATCCATGATGAGAGTACTTCACTTGTGGCTGTTTGGGGTCAGGTTGCTGACGTGCACAAACCTGTGTGCATTTTAGACTACAATAAAGCACATGGCTGGTGTTGCTAGAGTAGATTAGAGGTTGGAACCTTACACTGCTGTTCGTGAGGTATACGTATGGTATAAAAAGTTAGCAATCCATTTGTTCAATTTTGCAACTTTTAATGTTCCCCTGAGTCAAGGATGAAACTTGATAAATTTCAAGAGTCAGTAATAGAGAGCCTTATTGTGGTCGAACATGCAAGAGTTCCTAGAGTAGCAGTGGTGGAGGATGTGGCTTGATTGAAAGATCAGCACTTTCCTGATCAGATTCCTCCCACTCCCAAAAATGACTTTCCCGTTAAGAAATGTAGAGCCTGTGCCCAAAGAGGTATCCGGAGGGAGACTCGGATGTACTGCCACGATTGTCCTTCAAAGCCTGGGCTGTGTGTGGCCGGCTGTTTCAGAAGTTACTCACAAACTGTGAGTCATTGGTTCAGTTTTTTGGCATTTCAGTTATTAACAGTGCATTTCTTTTTTGTGAAATCTCTTGTTAATAAAATTTAATCTACTGAACCATCACTCACCCTCATGCCAAATCCAACCAGTATGTGTGGTAAAAATGAAAAAACCTGCTCCACTGTAATCAGGCTTCAAAGCATACCCATCACATGCAAGGTGTCTCAAGTGGACCCCGATGATGTAGCATGCCACCAACTAAATTGGTGGGTGAGGGGTCTTTTTAACATAACCTAAGTGCATTTCTTTTCACAATTTTACTGTTTGAAACATCACAAAAGGAAGTGGACACATCAAAATGATCTATTACAAAACTACCTGTTTATGAGGAGGAGGGCACCTACGTTTTTGGTCCCGGGTGCGGCGGTCATCTAGGGAAACCTACCAAACTCTGAATTTTTTAAAAACTAGACACACGGAGGAGTTCAGGGAGGTGTGGCTTGTGTGGATCCCCCCACATTTTCTTACCCATAGTCCCTGCAAACCTCAAAATTTGAATAAAAACCATAAAAACCATATTTTCCTCACTTTTATTTATTTGTAGGATCTCCACACCAGCACAATTTTCCTACCACCCAGCGTTCTGCTCAGGCTCCCAAGTAAAATGATACTGTGGTCCCCCAAGCATAGGCAGCCTAAAAATGTATAAGAAATTGTGCTGTGCTATCCCCTCAATCTCTGCACATTTTTGGCCTTTTCCTGTTGCTGGCACCTGGGCCACCCACACAAGTGAGGTATCATTTTTATCGACATACCAAGGGGAACACTGGGTGGTAGGAAATTTGTACTGCCATGGTGATCCAACAAAGAAAAGTGTGGAAAATTTGTTTTTTTTTAGCTATATTTGAGGTTTGCAGAGGAGTCTGGGTAAGAAAATGTTGGGGGATTCCTCCAGGTGTCTACTTTAAAAAAATGCCTGGGTTTGGTAGGTTTCCCTTGATGACCACTGCACCTGTGACCAAAAACGCAGGTGCCTCCCCACAAAAACAGGTAGTTTTGTAAGAGATCATTTTGATGTGTCCATGTTGTGTTTTGGGGCATTTCCTAACGCAGCCACTAGGTCTACCCAAACAAGTGAGGAACCATTTTTATCAGGAGGCTTAAGGAAACACTGGGTAGAAGGAAGTTTGTAGCTCACCTCAGATTCCAGAACTTTCCATCACCGAAATGTGGGGGAAAAGTGTTTTTTTTGCCAAATTGTGAGGTTTGCAAAGGATTCTGGGTAATAGAACCTGGTTAGAGCCCCACAAGCCAACCCATTCTGAATTCCCCTAGGTGTCTAGTTTTCAGAAATATCCAGGTTTGCTAGGTTTTCCCAGGTGCCAGCTGAGCTAGAGGCGAAAATCCACAGCTAGGCACTTTGCAAAAAACAGGTCAGTTTTCTTTGGGAAAATGTGATGTGTCCACGTTGTGTTTTGGGGCATTTCCTGTCCCGGCCACTAGGCCTACCCACACAAGTGGGGTACCATTTTTATCAGGAAACTTGGAGAAATACTGGAATTCAGAGATGTGCACCCTTTTATGATACCCTTTTCAGGGAAGAAAAACACAAGCTTTCTTCTCCAGCCATTTTTCCCAATTAAACAAAAATTGCTGAATTGTAGCTAATTTCTTGGTCTTCTCCAGGGGAATCCTCAAACTCTGGGTACCTCTGGAATCCCTAGGATGTTGGGAAAAAAGGACACAAATTTGGCGTGGGTAGCTTATGTGGACAAAAGGTTATGAGGGCCTAAGCACGAACTGCCCTAAATAGCCAAAAAATGGCCTGGCACCTGACGAGGAAAAGGCCTGGCAGCGAAGGGGCTAATGAGAAAAGAAGCAGTGTGATACTTTAGTATAAAAATTAATGCATGTGTGTCTCTATATTCATTGAATGCCAAGTAATAAATAAAACATAAGCGTCTGTATCACATAAAGTGAGCACTTGGATCCCTAAATTAAGAAGTAGTCTCTGTCATAGTTTTGGTATGACTGGTGTCTTATGTAGTTGAAGAACTGGATCAACGCTATTTTATAAACCTTAGACAGTAGTAAATAGTAGTGTGTCACAGGAACTTTGCATGCATAGTGCTAAATTTGCTGACATATCTAAAGTAAACAACTGAATGGAGCACTATAATATACACAAAGTAACATAATACCTGATTAAAGCATAACAGGACCCATAACAAAAACAGTCAAACCAGTCAAACAAATAGCAACTGAAGTACAACACAACAAATTCACATTTACATAATAGAACACAAAAAACACAGCTGTACAAAAACAGCAGAACACATCACCACCGCAACAAAATAGCACATAAACAAATATGCACAAACATTATTGTTGCACAGTACCACGTCTACAATCCTGTGTTATAGTACAGTGGTTAAAGTTGTCAGGAACAAGCAGTGCCTTAACATACCACCAAGGACGTGATATAACCAAAGATGCTGGAGTGTGACTGGGATTTAATGGTGAGTGCATGCATGGTTTGAAGATTTGGTGCGATAAGAAGGATGTTGATTTTTTTTAATAGAGAACAGAATATTTCTGAAACAAAGTGCAATTTACAAACATCTGATATAGACTTGATGAGAACCTTAGAAAACCTAGAACACAGTAATGGTAACAAAGAGGGTTAACCACTTGATAAAGATAACCTGCCTCTTGATCTCTTGATGATAGTGATGGACATTAATGACCATGCTGATACTGATTTTAGACAAGGAACAACATTTTTGCATCATATGCCATTCAACTTAATTGATATCTAGAGTACCTGTGACTGACTCAAAACAATTTTCCAGTAAACAGTTGCCACGTAAATAAAACAAAAGACATTACACAGTAATTAAAAATTTGAAAAGAGAATAAGGGGTAGTTGTCAAACCTTCTGATTATGGTGGGGAGAATATATTTATTGCCTGAAACAATGTATATTAATGAAATAATGAGACAACTTAATGCTATTTCATGTTATAAAAGAAGAGACCATGAACAGTACACCAAGACAAAGCATTAAGGGGCAGATGTGGAAAGCTTTTTTTGCAGATGCGAATGGCTCGATTCGCAGAATTAGAGTGTTTGCAACATTAAAAAAGTTTTATACAATGTACAAAAGTCAAATTGTGATTCCGTGTTTCGAAGGAGCATTCCTTCCAAAATACCGAACTAGAATGGTATGTATCAATGTTTTGCGACCAAATTCCAGTTGCAAAACAGTAATACTTTACCACCAGCTTACAATAGATGGTAATTCATGCGTAAAGGGGAATAGGTCCCCTGGGTACCCCTTCCTCTTTGGGAATGTTAAAAAAATATTTTTTAAGAGCAGAATAGTCTCACAGACCACTGCCTACTATTAAAAACTGGAACCTCAAAGTTTAATTTATTTCTTTTAAAATGAATCCCATTTTCCTTTCCTTTAAGGAAAATGGGATGCAGTAAAAAATAAAAATAATATTTTACTAAAAAGCAACCGCAGACATAGTCGACTCCTGACCTCAGGAGGCCACCATCCATGTGATGACTCTGATTCCTACTTGGTTGCAAATTTTGACCTACCTCATTTATATACATGAGGTAGGTCTATTTGTGACCCACTTGGGATTGCTAATGAAACTCAAAAGTGTTTCATACATTATGAATAATGATATTGGTATTCCTAATTGTAGTACATCTGGCTCTAAGTGCATTGCAACCTATTTGAATGGTTTTAACAAGTTTTAATGACACTCCGAGATTTTTTATTTCTTAGGAATGATCACCCTGCAATTCAAGAGATATATTTGCTACCTAAAATAACTAAATATAGGACAACTCCACCCGACAGACCAATTATCCCTTCCAATGGCAGTGTTTTGGAAAATGTGTCAAACTACATCAACGTCTTCCGGCATCCATTCGTTTAAGCATTACCTTTGTTTCCTAAAAATACTACTCTTTTCCTGAAAGACATTTATGATGCACTTTGAGAAATACGTATTATTAGTAATGATGGATGTCTAAACCCAGTATACCAATTCACCACAAAGATGGCCTAAAAGCATGCCAATTTGCATGTGGCCTGGAGGGATGATTAGGTGTTTAATGCTAAATACTGGAAAATCATGGAAAATAAAATCATTTTATTGATGGCACCTATCATAAATTGACAACTTTTATTAATTAAATCAACATGAATGATCTGAATTTGAACTTCATGCTGGTGTACAGCAGGGAAACAATAGACGTCTTAGATGTGAAACTAACCATCATTAACAAGCACATAAGAACTTCTATTCATAGACAAAAGACAGTCCAAAACAGCATTTTACATGCTGCTAGTTTCCACCCTGAACACCCCCCAAACAAAATATTCCTTTTTGTGAACTACTCTGGCCCACACAAATATGTAAAGATGGCACTCTATATAACAACAAAGAGAAACCAATCTGTACTTGATTATGTAAACGAGGATACAATTCCAGAATTCTGAACAATTCCAAACATAAAGTATATTTAAATAACAGGGAGAAACTTCTATTGAATTCTCAAAGAAGAACAAAAAAGATGAAGACCCCTGACAGATAACCACTTACAAAGCACAGTAAAATAAGTATGCCAAATCTTAAGCAGTAGGTGTAATTTAATATATGGTGATCCCAGAATTGGAGAAATGGTCCCCAAGAGACCTTTGATGACATATAGGACAGTAAGAACAATGAGGGATGAAATCATGATGAGCATATTTTCACCCTCTAAAAATGATTGGTTAATCCTATTCAAAGGTAGCCACAAATTTCTTGCATGTAAGCTCTGTCACGATCCCATCAAAATGAACATTTCATTCTCTGATAGAATTCAAACAATCGAAGTTTAACATGTGAAATGGAATTTGTAGTATACACATTGACTTACCCATGCAATAAAAAATACATTGGCAGTACAATTCTGAAAGTGAATAAATGTATACTACAGCATATGTACAAATAGGAATGTGGGTAGGAGTTACCCTGTAGCATGATACTTTTACAAATTCCATCATGGTGATATTTCACATCTTTGTTATTTATTTATTAATAATGTCCCAAAATTGCCTCAAGGAGGTGATAGAGAAAGTGCATTGAGGAATTCAGAATCTAAATATAGTATCTTCCTCCACACAAAAGAACCTAATAGTTCAAGTATTGAAGAAGACTTGCACGCTTTCTTGTAAAGAACTGTTTTCTGAAACTTTTGAGTAGGAGGTTTTTGTAGTTATAAATGCAATTTTGTTTTCTTTTTAGGTGTACACAGTGGTTTTCCCAATCATCAAGAAACTGACTGTTGGATGATTTTTATATTTCACCTACATGATTTCTGTGATTGATCAATTAATTTAGGTGTGGCCTAGCTCACTTAGGCATGAAGTATGAGACACCAACTGCCTGTATAACGTACCATTTCTTAATTAGCCCACACAGGCAATCGAAGGAGGGGCCTTAACTTAATGTGACCATTATGAGCAATACCAATCTTAGCAAACTCTTACAATGGATGTGCAATTGTGTCCATATATGCAACTTCTCAAATATGAGTATGATGGCATTTGATGAGTTCACTAAATAATATATTTTACATTGGTGTGATTTAGGAATAATGTCCCAAATATGTTCTATGATTTTAATATGAATTATTGCACATACATATAGCATATGATCATTTTCCTTAGTATTTTTCTGCATTTACTGATATATTATGATTGAGGTATATACTATATTTGCCATTATTTGGCACCTATTGCTATTTTCCTATTGCTGATTTTTTTATGGGTACTGATCCATCTATGTTGTATATGACCTTTTTTGGTGTATTTGGTTGATGTAATCAGGATTTCTTTCACGTCTATCACAATTGGGTGCATCACGTCACACGCTCATGCCCTGTCTTTATATATTGTAATATTGAAGGCCTTCTGCTGGTAATAAGGCTGTGTTAGCCAAATGAGTGTGACCTGCTACTCATGGTTCACTTGTGTGTGTGTGTGGATATATATATATATATATATATATATATATATATATATATATATATATATATATATATATATATATATATATATATATATATGTATATATAGTTTTATACATATATATATAGGGCGTTTGCCATTAGGTAGTTATATTTAGGACGATTTTACCATTTACCATTTATTGTTGTCAGCCTATCCGGCCATAACAATTACACACTTATAAATACTGACCCTACATAACACGTTAAAAATCACATAAAATGCAAACATAACAATAAAAACTACACTTGACATTGGTGCTTCGACGTGCGCCTCCGTGCAACACCCAATTTAACCTAAATTATCATGTAGATGCTTTATAACTATGGCTGGTTAATCACGCCATAGTTTATTTACATAACACACTAGACAATTCTATGGTGGCATGATGAATCTGAAAATTAAATGACTTGTCCTGGCACTAGTCATTCAGGGCCATTCAGTACGATCCTCCAGTTTTAATAACATCCCAGAAACAATCCCTGTTTTACCTGTCCTGCACCAATTTCCCCAGGCTGGTGATGCCTATAGAACACCGCAAGCAGTTATTCTTGTGCCAAAAGCTGCAGGTGCATTGACAATCGTAACTCCCATGCCTCCAAGATGTATGTTGAAACCATCATCACAATGTGTTTTTCATCAGAACGCATACATAACACTTCAGCTTCTTTACACTTCCTGACTCCGTACATTTAAAAAAGTGGTCGTAAATACAGTTTACGAAGTTCGAGAGAAAAGTGACATAGTAAAAGGAAGTGAGATAATGTTTCTTGGCCGCCGTGACGGCAGGGGCAGCAATCTAATCTCCCCAGGGGAACAGGCTGTCATTCATTAGTCACTGCTGTCACTGGTAGCGCGCCCATGAGAAACTTAAAATAAAGAGCTCTTTTTTCCTCTGGGTTGATGCTATCAATAAAAACAGCTGGTTTGAGTTCTTGATTAAATAAAATGTAACGCTTAAATAAAGGACTAAGGGGGTCATTACAACCTCGGCGGTCTGCCTTGCAGACTGCCGAGGTTGTGGGAGCCAGAATACCGCCAGTGCTGGCGGTATGGCTGGCTCCGTATTTTGACTTTTCTGCTGGGCCAGCAGACGGTAACAGAGTTACCGTCCTCTGGCCCAGCGGAAAAGTCACATCAACATTGCCGCCGGCTCGTAATTGAGCCGGCGGCAATGCTGATGTGCAGCGGGTGCAGTAGCATTTCACTGCCCGAAATTCAAGCAGAGAAATGCGCGACGGGGCTCTGCCTGGGGGCCCCTGCACTGCCCATGCCAAGTGCATGGGCAGTGCAGGGGCCCCCAGGGGCCCCCTGAGTCCCCTTACCGCCAGCCTCTTCCTGGCGGTGCAAACCACCAGAAACAGGCTGGCGGTAGGGGAGTCATAACCCCCAGGGCAGCGCTGCTTGCAGCGCTGCCCTGGCGGATTATCACCGCCGGGCCTGTTGGCGGTACGAATGCCACTTTAACCTTGGCGGTCACCGACCGCCAGGGTTGTAATGACCCCCTAAGGGTCTCACACATGTTCCATGTCTTGTGGCCCCAATATGCCTTTTTTACAGCAGGTAAACTAGGCTTTCTGATTTTTTCTGGATAAAGTCAGAGTTCTTCCAAACCTATTACAGCCAGGGTGGTTGAGATGTGTTTAAACCACGGCAGTTTCTGATGATTTTGTAAATTCATGATGTCAATCATTACATCTTTATATGATATAAGTTCCTTTTTTGCCCAAATGCGAATCCAGTATCTCATTGGAGCCAATGCAATATAGTCCTCAATTTTCCTCATTTTTAAGTCTATTCTTATTGCGTTCATCAGTGTGCCATTGCCTAGACAAAGTAATCAGCGTACACATTTATTTTCATTTACTTGTATTGGAAGAGTCTTTTTGAATCCCCAAATTTCTGCACCGTATAGTGCTACAACCCTTGCCTTTGTTTTGTACGCAAGCAGTGCAGAACTCACAGAGTGATTGTCTCTGGCTTTTGCAAATCTGAGTACGGCTCCAGGTTGTTGGGCCAGGGAGATGTTACTTTTATAAACTTGCAGATTCCATGTCAGTTTATCATCCAGCCTACAGCCTAGGTATTCATAGGTCACCACTTGGTCCAGAGACTTTTTGTTTATCTTAAAGGTCACTTGGATCTTCTGTTTTAGATTGAGAATCATGAACTTTGTTTTACCCTCATTAATCACCATGTTCCTCAAGGCACAAAATGATTCAAAACCCTTTAGTAGACGATGCGTTGATATCTCCGTTCTTGCCAATAGTACAGCGTCATCTGCAAAGAGCAAAATAGGTATGCTTTCATTAGCTAATTTCAGCACATCCAAATTTAAATTGCTCAGGTTTTGGCCTACTTCATTTATATTGCAGTTAAATAGAATTTGGGCCAAGACACAACCTTGTTTAACACCTCACTAGATTGGAATCTCTACTGGATAGTCAGTTTTCATGCTATATCTGACCCTGGTGGTATTTCCTGTATGTAGTAAGATTAACAGCCTTAAGATCTTTTCTGGTATTCACATTTCCGACAGTAGCTGCCATAATATTTGGCGATTCACGCTGTCAAATGCTGTTTGAAGATCCACAAATACCAGGTATAGTGGGGAGTCCTTTAAGGAGACATATTTAGCACAAATCATGTTCAGCTTAAAGAGTTGATCTGTTGTATTTTGACCCCTCCTGAAACCAGCTTGATGTAACGATAACAGATCTCCATCCTCTAGCCACTGGTCTAGGGGCGATTGGATCAGTTTGGCGAAAAAAAAATCCAACACTGTCAAGCAATCATTTTGGCCTGTAATTACACACCAGATCCCGTGGCCCCTTTTTGTGTATTGGAACAATTATTGATTTTCTCCATAAAGTCGGAATTACCTCAAAACGCCAAACACTGTTATATAGGCGAGTTAGAGCTGGTAGCCATAAGGATAATTGGTTACGATAGACGTCTGAGGGACTACCATCTGGGCCTGCAGACTTGTACGGCTTTTGGAGAAGGATAGCATGTTTAATTTCTTTCTCACTGAATTCAAGCGCTAGCTCCATGGCATGTGGAAAAGCATAGGTTATTTGCGTAGAGTTTACACTGATTAGTCCTGTGTTTCGTGTTCTGACACAATTGGCCCCTTTGTTGCTACCACATAAGTCTCTTGGAATTATAATACCTTGCTTGATTTGTGGTTGCTGCCATCTGACCCTTGACTAAGGCTATTTGAGTTATTGGTGCTCCCAGGTACTGTCATGTCCTCTTCTTGATACAGGGCAGTGAAGTGCTTTACCCAGAGTTGTGGGTTGATGTTCTGCTCTAGGTTTTTCAGAGGGCCTTCGCATCCCCACCTAATTATCTCCCAAAACTTTTTAGAGTTTCCAACCAAGATTGCATGCAAGAGGTCTTTCCAAAGCTTGTGTGGAAACGTATTCTTCTTGTATTGCAGTAATTTCTTATATTGTTGCCTGCACTCGAAAAAATGTTGCTCATTAGAGTTATTCAGATGCCAAATCTTTAATGCTCATGATAGCGCCTTTTTTAATTTTAAACACTCGCCATCAAACCAGCCCTCAGTCACTTTTGGGTTGATTTTAAAATGCCTTATTCTTTCCTTTGATGTTTGTGATAGCAAATTATTAAAATTATGCTAAAGGAGAGAGACCTTGTTACCTGTTAGGTTAAGGAACATGGAGCGTGATGACAGCCAGGTCTCACTGGGTGCACCCATAAAAGGTTCAGCCACATCTGTCATTGCAATTTTTTTTCTATTTGGTCTCAGAGCTATTGTTAGGCTATTTCCTTTATATAGGGGAACAGATTTCCCAGGACTCATGTCTGGGTGGGCCTTCTCCATTAGCAACAGGTCGTGGTCACTCTCTATCCTGTCCCTTATTTCCATGTCAATAATGTAGTGCCAGGCTTCGATGTTTATTGTCATATAGTCAATAATACTTTGCCTCTTTCACATTCGAAAGGTGGATTTGAAAGCTCTATCTGATCTTGTTCTTCCATTTAGTATACAAATCCCTCCTTCTACTAGAGCTTCAAAGATTCATTCTCCTTTCTTGGAGTCTTGGCAACGTTCAATAGTGGGGATCAGAATATTCCATGCATGATCTTCCTCTACTACTTGCTCGTCCCTGAGGATTGAATGTGTTTGGTGTTAAAATCACCGCATATTAGTAGGAAGCTTTTACAGAACTGAGAGGGGCGGTCGTTCATGTAACCAATCATAGGATTCCAGGAGCCTCTAGATCTTTTATTTAAGATGTGTTCCTTGGGCAGCCGCACACCTGGCTTGACTTGAACCCAACTAATAGGTGGGAAGTACACATTCACTATTTCGAGTGACCACACCTCGTGTTCTACTACTAGCGTATGAATTTCCTTGCTTAATACAACGTGGGTTGCTACAGAATTTTCCAGCAGTGAAGTTCTAACCCAGATGGTCAAGCCTCCTGTTGGTCTTCCTTTTTTGTGTTTAGTTGCGGGTAGATGGAAAGTGGAAAGCCCATCTAGATCGATGGCATCAATAGACCAAGATTCCTGAAAGCAACTGATATCTTGTTGTTTAATCAATTTTACCCAGTCCATATCCTCGATTTTAGCTTTTAGGCCTGCGATATTCCATTTTAGGATTTTTAGTGATAATCTAGTTCTATCTTTTATGCTCAGGCAGTTCATTTTCTGCTACAAGATTCTGTATGACTGTTGTTTGCATGTCTGTGGCAGCGAGGAGTTACCCATGGTGTTTCTTGGGGAATTAACTAGCAAGCGGAACCTCATGTTGCTCAAGTTTGTTCGTTCAGGTAATTGCTGTTTGAAGCTAATTGCTCCCTGCAATATCGAGCCATATCATCAGATTGGACCATTTTAGGATCTGTTTTACTATCCATGGCAAAGCTCAGACTGTTTCTGTTGATTCCCCACTTTCTAACCCTCTTCTTTGTATGAATCTTATTCAGAGCAAATCATTAGGCGTTACGTTCTGCAGGCCTGGCAGGGAGTTAACCAGATATAGAATATTACACCGGTTTAGAATATCTTGGCTCCCTCTTGAGGAATACTCGGGGGTAAACATGATCGTATCTTCATGCTCTTTGCTTCTTTCATGTGGATCTCAATATGCACGCAGCCTTCCTGCGACCATCTTCCTTGGAATCGATTTTCTTCTTTTTCATTACTATTGATGATAGCTACAGGTCCTGTAGATGCTGGCTTTTTGAGGGCCAGAATTCCATTTTTACTTTGTTTTCCCAGTCAAGCGTGATAGAGCTGTCAAGGCGTTAACAGGCTCCAGATGGCTACTGTAATTTTCTAGCCTGGTGTGAGAAAACAGGGCTGATTGCAGAGGCCCCATAACTTTTTGCCCCCATTTTCCTCTTTTTGCTGGTGTTTTCCTGACTTTGATGGTGTCCTGGGTACTGCTAACCAGTCCCAGGGCCTGTGCTCTGTGTAAAATGGATATGCAAATTAGGCTAATTATAATTGGCTAAGTTAACCTACCTATAAGTCCCTAGTATATGGTAGGGCATGTAGGTTTAGGGACCACAGCATAGGTGGTGCACACCTAGGTGCACTGCTGAGGTGCCCAGTGTCATTTTAAAAGCAAGCCTGCCTTGCTGGCTGCTTTTAAATTAAAGTTATATGCAAATTCGACTTTGGAATTAAAGGTACTTCCAAAGTCTTAAACTACCTTATTTTTACAGGTGTGCCCTATGTGCCCCTAGGGCTGGGTGCCATGTAACTATAAGCAGGGACTTTATAAAAATAGATTTATAAGCCCTGGTGAGGTAAAAACAGCCAAATTTGTTTTTCCCTCATTGAAGTAAATGGCCTTCATAGGCTAGAATGGGCAGACTTTATTTTAAATTTTAAAGTCTCCTTAAATGTTACATACCAAGAATTTGGTATCAAATTAATTGTTGTAATAAATCCCACAACTTCCAGTTGTTGGATTTAATATAACTTGTTCAGGTAAAAAGTTTAGACTTTACCTAAAAAGTTGCCAATTTCAGCTCTGCATTGTTTTTGCTGCTGTGCTCTGATTGGCCAGCCTGCAGCAGCTTCTGCCAGGCTGCCTTGATGAGGTGTGAAGTGGCCAGGCTTCACACAAAGGAATGTGCTTGGGGGAGAGAATCTCCCCTCAGCAGATGGTGAGGCAGGAAGGGGGAGGGCTGCCAAACTGGTCTTCAAAGGCAGAGAAGGACATTTGCAGCACCCAGCAACACCCCCACATCCTGCAACCCCAGACAATTAGGTGCCCCCTTGATTAGATTAGGAGAGGGCAGGAGAGGGGTGTGTTTATGATTTTTAGCCACACCAGTGGGTGGGCTCAGCCAGATGTAACCTCCAAAAATCAGATTCATCCATGTTGGATTTTTAGAGACTGTTGCCTTCTGGGATGGATTTTTGCCACACTTCCCAGGAAGTGGTCATCACAGGGGGACGACCCTTTCCCTGATTGGAGAACCAGGGCCCCCCTCCTTTTCAGCCAGGAGCAAGGATAAAACTGGCAGACCTGCACCCACACCTCAGATCCCCACCAAATTTCAAGAAGAAAGAACTTAAGGAGAAGAAGGACTGCCCTGCTGGACCCCTGGCCTGCACCTGGAACCTGCACTCAGAAGGACTGCACCAACTGCACACTTGGGCTTCACCACAAGAAGGACTTTGCCTGGCTTCAACTGGTTCAAGGAGGGACTCCCTGTTTGCTACAGGTGAAAAATTGCTAAACCAGAGTCCCCTGCACCAACTCCTGAAGAAAGCGACCAGCTGACCACTGTCCAGTGGCCAAAAAGGAGTTTGCGCCAGGTGCATTCTGGGAGTTGGCATGGGCACAGCAGGGGCCCCAGGGGCCCCGCGGCACCCCCTACCGCCATCCTGTTCATGGCGGGTTTCCCGCCATGAACAGGATGGCGGTAGGGGCTGTCAGAATCCTCATGGCGGCGGAGCGCGCTCCGCCGCCATGAAGGATTCCCCCGAGCAGCGGTAAGTCGGCGGGAGCCCGCCGACTTGCCGCTTCTGACCGCGGCTGAACCGCCGCGGTCAGAATGCTCGTGGGAGCACCGCCAGGCTGTTGGCGGTGCTCCCGTGGTCGGTGGCCCTGGCGGCCCTTTGTCTCCTAAGTTAAGCCTTGACGCTCGTTGCCAAGCTACCAAGGGTTGAGCTGGGATTAATTTACTGAGACCTAACTGTACCTATGTGGAGGTTAGTGGCTTGTTGCTAGGTGTAGGTACCTACCTGCCCTACCAATAGCCCATTTTCCAACACCTGGCCTGAGAACAATATTTTATTTTTGTCAGAGGTGCAGGAGCCGGAGCTATTGAATTGTCTTTAGTTTCCACAGGTGTGGTTATTCTTATACTTTGTTCGCTTCCTGTGGGCTCAGAACTCTTCGCCCTCCTGATTTCACTTTTACTATTTGCTTGTGGTGTCCCCTCAATGATGGTATTTCACAGTGGCTGACTATTTCCATTGTGATTCCCCACTACGTTTGGGTGATGTACTTGGGCTAGATGTTCTATTTTTGTAACTACGGGATGCTTGTCTTTACTGGAGCTTAACTTTAATTTTTATGTCTCTGGGCTCCATGTGTATGTTCCATTGTCTAAGACATCACTTGTGTCACTTAACCCTGGATTTACTGCTGGATCTATTTCCGACCTCTTTTTATATTTAGGACCTAGTTTCTATAGAAAAAGTGTTTTTTTACTTGGCTATGTATTTGTGCTGGTTGACGAATTTTCCCAAACTTTTCACAAATCATTCAATGCTCATGTGAGCTGCTGTCTGGAAAGTTTCAGGGTGATCCATTAAGTGGGGGGCATTGGGATTTTAAACAGCAATATTGCCTGAACCAGTGGACGGAATTAATTCACATTTGGCATATAGTAGCTCTTAGTCCAGAAAGAGACCTTTTTGTTATTTGGTGTAAATATGTTTGGTAGTTTTTGAGAAATTGAAAAAAATCCAAATTTGTATGTATAGGGACGCAGAGACTTCACAATACTTCCTGATCTCGTGCTGAGATATGATTGGCTGCCAACACTTCAACAAGGAATTGTTGGCAGCTATCTTGGGACTCGGCTTCAGCTGAATCCCAGACAAAAAAATTGAAAAAAAACAAAAGGGGCCAGGGTAACTAGTTTGCTAATCACTTCAGCTGCTGTCTTAAATGATTATGGGTGATTTGGCAAACGGGGGCCGAGAAAAAGAGGGGGTCCTCAAAACACGTTTTCCCCAAGCATTTTCCCATAGGGTCTTTAGACACGACTACAGCCTGAACCACTGAACAGAATTACACCAAACTTTGCAGAAAGGTAGATTTTGGCCCATAGATCATGCATATTGTGATTTTGTGTAAATCTGTTCAGTAGGTTTAGAAATATTAAAGGAAAAATAAATTTGTATATCTAGGGACTCGGATCCTCTGCAGTGGATTTGCAAATCTGTGTGCAAAAGAAAGGCCCTTATTCACTGGCCGCAACCTGAGAGAAAAGTTGCAGCCGCCATTTTGTTTATTGACACTACTGTGGGGGAAAAATAACAGTGTAAAGTGAGATAAGGGGTCAGGCTAGAGGTATCAGGACATTGCACATTTTTTTTTCAGCTGATTCACGGATCTGGGATCTGCCTCGGGGCTTAGCATGACCCCCTGTGCGATTCCACGATGGAACCAAGGATCCACCTCAGAGCCATGAGTCCGGAGCGGATCTGCGAATCTGGAGCCCAATGGATATAAATTATAGACACTCATTAAACCAACCTCGTCAGCGGTGGCACAGACCAGGACAGCCGTGCATGGTTTGGAGTTGACAGTACATGAGGGGAGGGGGGTCCAGGACACACACAAGTGGGAGCAAACAAAAAAGAGGGGTCCCAAAATGCAGACTTACCATGCATTTTCCATATACTACCTTAAGACTGGCTACACCAAAAACTGATGAACAGAATTACATCAAATCTGACAGGAAGCTAGATCTTGGTCCACAGATTGAGCATTTTGTGATTTGGTGTAAATCCATTCTGTAGTTTTTGAGAATTTAAGGGTAAAAATTATTGTATATCTTGAAGGTTGGGCACTCAAGAGTCTCAAGATGCTCTTGCAGGAGTGGCAATTTAAAAATGGAGCATTCTGATTGGCCCAGGGAGCCTTATTTTCCATGGGCCAGCTCTCTCCCATCGGAGTCAGAGTCCTAAGAGAGTGAGCACTCTGATTGGCTGCCAGCAACATGAAAACAATGTTGCTGGAAGTCATCGCAGGACTCGGGGTCTTAGTCCCCTGTCTTGATATTTAAAAAAACAATATTATAAGGGGGCAGGGTAGTGATATCTTGACCCCCAAGGGCCCCTGGAGGTCCCATAAGGAATCCCCCCAGGGCTCAAAAAGAAAAGAATCTGCAAAAGAAATGCTTTGATCCCAAGATCAAACAACAAAGTAGTGGAAAAAATAGTGGCTGGGCTTCAATTAAATAGCTTGAACCTCAGGGAGCCTATCTCTGAGGTTGATTTCATAAAGGGGAGGGAGGCTATGTGATCCCCCTTGCTGATCCTCCAAATCCCAGGGAGCCGACCCTAGAGGTTGTAAATTGTTCATATGGGGAGAGGGGATACGCAGCCCCTCTCCTCTAGCCGTCAGACACCATGGGGAACCCTCGCTCTGGGCTGAAATTAGTTTATCTGGGAAAGGGGGCTACATAACCCCCATTCCCATGCCTCCAGAGGCCCTGGGGAGCCTACCCCCTGAGCCAACATTAATTTTTATGGGGAGGGGACCATGAAGCTCCCCCTCCATGAGCCTCAAGAGGCCACAAGGAGCCCACCCTAGTGCAAAAAGTTAGGAAAATGGGGAAGGGGCTGCACAGCCCCCTCCCCAAGCCTCAAAAAGCCCTGGGGAGCCCACCCCTGGAAAGATTATGTGGCCCTTCCTCCTAAACCATTAATGACCATGGGTACCTTATTCCTTGAGGCCGCCTCAGATGTAATGTCCCGGGGAGTCCAGTCCCAGGACATCGATTTCCCTGCCCACAACAGCACAGGCCGAGAAACATGTGTTTGCTCTTGCTTGACGGGGGCATTTTCAAATCTCCAGCCTAGCGGGAGCAAATACCAAGTTTGCTTCTAGCAGGCAGGAGCTTCAAAATTCTCCTGCCCGCTGTGAGCAGACTTTTGATCAGTTTCCCTGCCCACAATGAAGCTGGTAGGGCAGCAGATCAAAATATTGCTCCTGCCTAGAGGGAGCAGCATTATAAGCTGCTCTCTGCTGGCGGGAGCAATACCAGCTCCCGTTGAATGCAGGGAGCTGGCTTGGGCTGCAGGTGCCTTGAGGTTCACCTACGACCCCCAACCACAGTACGGCGGGCCATTTTAGAAATGGGCCTGTGGGATGGGGTCCCCAGGGCCTTTAATTAAGAAACAAAAAGCCCTGGGGGATGGGGTCCACAGAGCCAGGACCTATGGCAAAGCCCCCACTGTGCTTGGCTGATAGCGGTGCACAGTGTGGGGTTGGTCGTTTGGGGGGTGTTGGCTGCAGTACCTGATGGCAGGGGAGTTGCATTTATGTATGTATATATACATATATATATATATATATATATATATATATATATATATATATATATATATGTATATATATATATATGTATATATATGTGTGTATATATATATATATATATATATATATATATATATATATATATGTATGTATATATATATATATATATATATATATAATAATATAGTGGGTTATTTGTCAGGACCTAGTTTTTATAGAAAAAGCCGTTTTTTACTTGGCTATATCATTGGTGCTGCTTGACGAATGTTCACGAAACTTTCCAAACCAATTTATCAGTCAGGTAGGCTGCTGTCTGGAATGTTTCAGTGTAATCCGTTAAGGGGGGGCAGAGAAAAAGTGGGTACCAAAACACATTTTCCCCATTCATTTTTCATGGGGAATTTGAACAGCGATAGCTCCAAAACTACTGGACGGAATCACACAAAATCTGGCAGAAAGGTAGGTCCTGGTCCAGAAAGAATGTTTTTTTTTGTTGTTTTGGTGTAATTCCATTCAGCAGTTTTTGAGGAATTAAGGGGAAAACAAATGTGTATGTCTAAGGACGTGAAGAATTTGCGACCCCTCCCGATCTCTTGCTGAGATCTGATTGGCTGACAATACATCATCAACAGAAGTCATTGAAGTGTTGTCAGCCATCTCTGGAGTCCCCGAAAAAAGTAAAAATTAAAGAAAAGGGGCCACGGTACGAACACCCTGATCCCTTAGCTCTGAGACGAGGTCACAAACGCCCCCCTCCCCCCCCCCCCAGGCTAAAAAGCATTTTTTTAAATTTTACGGCCAGAGTTGTGTTGGATCCGTGGATCCACCATCAAATAAAAAAATAAAAAAAGTGCAGGCTCCCGTGCTTCATGTTTATTAAGCCCCCAGGTGGGCCAAGTCCTGGGGGCATTTGCACAATAATGCAGGAGGGCCTCTTGGCCCCCTCTCGCTACCCCGCGGACCGCCACATCCCGAGGGGTGAAATGGAAATTATGTGTAGGAGCTGCACTGCTCCCTGCGCCCTGGGGATCACTGCCTCCCCTGGGCAAAATTGTTTCAAAGTGTGTGGGAGGCCCCTCAGCCTCCCCCTCAGCCCCAGGGACTACCACCTCCTCAGGGCTACAATCAAATATGCATGGTCCATCTCTGAAGCATGCAGTAAAAGATCTCAGCATTTGTACTGATAGTGGTCTGACCCTGTACCTCTTAATAAAAAGCTGATCTGCTGTTGTTTTTAGCCTCTTGCTGAGCCAAAAAAGATTCTCTGGGCTCTGCTGGAACATATTAATGTAGTCTCTCCTCTGGATTACTGTAATGTGCATTTACCTGAGGCTACACAGCCCTTCATCAAATGACAGCAGATGATTCAAAATGCTGTGACTTGCTTTTTCTTGCACATAATGAAGTACCAAGTGGTTTACTCTAAGTTGCCTCTTCTTCATTGGCTCCAGTGGAGAAGCGGATCACATTCAAGGCCTTGTGGCTTGCCTATAGGGCCTTTTCGGATTCTGGTCTTGTGTTTCTCACATTCCGATTCAGTTGCATGTCCTTGCTAGAGCAATATGATCAGCTGCCTCTAATTTGGTTATTTAATAACGTTAGAAGGGCTAGAGTAGGAAGTAGGTCCTTTAAATACCTGACCTCTATACTTTGGAACTCTTTATCCATTCAGCTTTGTCTTAGTCCTAAGTTATCTTTATGAAACAACTCAAAACCTGGCTTTTCTAAGGCAGCATTTATGTTCTAGTGACATTGCATGAACGCGGAGAAGCCCTGTTTGGGTAGCTATTCTCTTTATAAAACATAAATATAAACATAACATTTGTGAAAAATGCACCACCAGGGACCACAACCAGACCGTAATGTCTTACAAAAGTGAAAAGGTAAGAGCATATGCCAACCCTGAAAAGGAAAGGGGAATTCCCTTAGTTGAACACCCTTGGATGAATGAAGACCCTTGACTTCTGCCTTTTCATAGAACATGGAAAGGTTACCATGACACTATCCTGATTATTATGCACATCTGAAAGAACCTTGAGCGCAACTGGTGGAGGCTACAGGTTAGCTCCATAAAAAGGAGTCTAAGAAAACATTTATCACCTAAATGATTGTAACCACAAAGAGCTTCTGGGTTAAGAGAATCCTAAGAGCAATGGTGTCTATGTAAGGCTCAAAAAACTAAGGGCAGGTTAAAGGGCAGTGCCAGCGATTTTATGCTTGGCTAAGATAACTTACAATTGTTTAGAGTGATGCATCCAGAGTCCTGAAAGGCATAATGCCACAGCAAGGGTCAGGAAGGATTGCACAGGACATGAGGTGAGGCATGAAGACCCAAACCAAACTCTGGTGGTCATTCTGACCCTGGCGGTCTTTGACCGCCAGGGCGGAGGACCGCGGGAACACCGCCGACAGGCCGGCGGTGCTCCAATGGGGATTCCGACCGCGGCGGTAAAGCCGCGGTCGGACCGGCACCACTGGCGGGGTCCCGCCAGTGTACCGCCGCCCCATTGAATCCTCCGCGGCGGCGCAGCTTGCTGCACCGCCGCGGGGATTCCGACCCCCCCTACCGCCATCCAGATCCCGGCGGTCAGACCGCCGAGATCCGGATGGCGGTAGGGGGGGTCGCGGGGCCCCTGGGGGCCCCTGCAGTGCCCATGCCACTGGCATGGGCATTGCAGGGGCCCCCGTAAGAGGGCCCCTACATGTATTTCACTGTCTGCTGCGCAGACAGTGAAATACGCGACGGGTGCAACTGCACCCGTCGCACAGCTTCCACTCCGCCGGCTCGATTCCGAGCCGGCTTCATCGTGGAAGCCTCTTTCCCGCTGGGCTGGCTGGCGGTCTGAAGGCGACCGCCCGCCAGCCCAGCGGGAAAGTCAGAATTACCGCTGTGGTCTTTCGACCGCGGAACGGTAACCTGACGGCGGGACTTTGGCGGGCGGCCTCCGCCGCCCGCCAAGGTCAGAATGAGGGCCTCTGTCTGGAGAGAGTCAAGAATCCTCACATGTTGACAGGAGAGGTCAAGCAACCCTTAGCAGGAACAAAAAAACAAATGATGGGCATGAGAAGAAATACTGAATGTGCATGTCACTGGGGAATGTTTTTGGGAGACTCAAAACCTCGAGCCAAACATTCAGTAGGGTCAGGATTGAGTCACCACTGGAAGAGAGACTAGAAATGATGCTTAGTTGAGTAGAGGATAGACAGGCACAAAAGTAAATGGAACAAGAAGGAACACATGGGACCAGCCAAGGAACAGCAAAGCATTCATCCCAATATATCCCCATAAGGTTTAAGAACAGAATAAGGGAAAGAGAGCATTGTCTAATGACAAAATGAAGTGTGAGCTTGTAAGTCAGCAGATTAGCACTCAAAGTTTCTCCTGCAAGAGTTGGAGGCCTACTATTATGTGAACCTCTCTAGTTAGAGTACCCATCCAAATATTCTCAACCTGCATGCATGCAAGATGCATGAACAAACAGACGTTTTTCCCTTGCCCATGCCAAGAAGTTGGAGTCTACTATGGCCAAGGATAAAAATTCCATACTTGCTGGTAAGTCGAGTGGTATTTCACCATATTCTCAATGCAGCTAACAGATCATTTCATTCAGCATAGCAAAACTAAGAGTATCCTGCATAGCTCTTTACATCTCTCTTCATTTGAAATAATTGTTAGCTTACTGAGGGTACTGAGAGACCTGGGCAATACTTCAGGCCAGACTAACCCTGATGTCAGTACTACTTGCATCGGTGCTCATCATAGCACGCTGGGTGGATCCAGAATGATTCCATAATTCTGAAAGAGCTACCACTCAATAATCTGAGACAGTCAGAGGGAGGGGTAGTCATTGGAACTAGGCAATTAAGATCCTCTCAAACTGACTGGTAGCAGTCAAAGACTTGACACCCATTAAGTTGATGGTGAGCATGAGCCCAAGAAAACCATGAATGGGCACGTCCTCATGCAGCTTTAACCCCAGCCAAATAGGAGCATTATTGCCACTGATGAGTGAAAGCTCAAAATTGATAGGCTAGAGTAGGTGGAAGAGAAGCTTTACCCTCTATGATAATAAATAGAGCACCAATACATCTGAAACACTGGGAATCAGAGATGATTTCTAGAGGTTCAAGCAGAAACCATGTTTGTGATGCACAGGTTGAACTCTTAAGGTCTCTGAGGATGACTGAGAAAAGGATATGGCCATCCCCAGTCAGTCACCTAAATAAATACTAGTGTATGCAACTGCCCACAGCAGGAGAAAAACCCATTAGGATAGGAATGAGCACCCTCATGATCAAATAGAGGCTAAAGGATAGCTCAGAGAATGTGTACAGCTCTAAGAATATTCAAATCTAAGGAACTGATGGAGTGCCATAAGAGAGGCAAATTACAATAGGGTCTTAAAGGCATATGGAAAGACAGCAGCAGAGAAGACAAACAGCATGATAAAATGAAGAGATTTTATCTTGATAGGTGTGGAATTTGCATACCCAATTGAGATCTAAAATAGTCCTGAAAATCCTTAGAGGCTTCGGAACCTCGAAACGACCAGAGAAAACCAGAGTCATGATTATTCTCATGTAACAAATACCACAGCTTCTTCTCTAGAAGTGTCTCAATACAATTGCAAGGCCAGGTGATCCAACCAATAAGCAGCTGTGTTGCAATCAATATTGAGTCACTAGAAAAAAACTAAGAGGAAAAGCCTTACATCTTAATTTCCAGGACCAATTTGTAAATTATATAAGTGAAGCATTGTTTAGTGAATGACTTGGAGCTGTAATTTATCCACATGTCCAGGCCCTCAGGAAAGTCTGTCAAGGAGAGGGATCCAGGACTCATTGCGAGGAAATACAACCTATATCCCTTCATACCAAGTCTTGAAATGCAGCCTAGGAGTTGTGGTTAGTTGGAAACGAGGTAGAGCTTTATTGTGGATGCTTCCTCTGTTAGACCCGAAGTTTCAAATTGAGCCTTTAGATTCCTGACTCTTGCAGCTTGTTTGACTAATTTCTTGAGATGACTGCCTAAAGTGAAGTTTCAAGAGCTGCAAAGGTTGAGCTTTCCTGGGTCTAATAAAGAACTAGAGCTGCCGGTCCCACTCAGTGTCACTTATGAGGGACTGTGCCACATAGGGTAGAAAAGGCTCTGCTCAATAAGTGAAGGCCAATTGCAGTGAAGAGGTGTTTTTCATTGCCATTCCATGCTGAAAATATGATTCTACTGATACCCTGATGCTGTGAGAGGCCAAAAACCTTGGAGGAGGTCATATCTGTCATGCATTCCCCTCAGCAAAAAAAGATTACAGTTCATCTCCTTAAAGTAACCACTGTGACGTCTACATGTCCTCATCTAACACAGATTCCTCTACAGCCCACTTGGGCTTATTTTCAGGTACCCTCCGAGGTGATTTGATGTGAGACCCTTAGGAATGCAGGAGCTGGACAAAAACTTATTAGCTGACAGCTATTATAATAACTCCTGGGAGAGCCAGGGTCATTGGGGCCCAACAGCAGTGGTTTGCCTATGTGCCTAAAGATAACTGAAGTTACTGGGGCAATCAATATTATAGGTTCAATGGAAATTCTGCTGATAAGTGGTATTCCATCAACGTATTTCACCTTCTTTCATTTTTTCAATCATTATTTATTAAACGTTTGAAACATTAGAGGTGTGTACAGAAAAGAAAAGGGAGCAACAGCATTGAAAGAATGGGTAGAAACCAAATTCAGCCAAGAGTAATCAGCAACTGCATCCCAAACAACATCTCCTGATCGAGGAGGAGGGGTTGTGGTGAATCAGTGAAAGGGAAAAGTGGATGAGGGGATGGACGGTGGCACAGAAGCCACAGGTCTAGTGGGGTCACTCACTATCCTGGCTTTCAATCAGATGGGGACCCATGGGAGCCATCCAGATTATTTCTGAGAGAAACTGCCAAACCAGTGCATTCCAATTGAATGGGTGCACAGCATTCAGGAAAGTGTGTAAGGAGGGCCGAGGGGAGGATGAGCTAGCATGACTGGGTGTTGGATGACAAGAGTATTGAGCTTATAGGTGACCCATTCATGAGCGGCTACCCTATGGATTTCTATGAGCCACTCAATGCACCACAGGGAGGAGAGCTGCTGTCAATGGTGGAGAAGGCAGTTTTTGGCCACTTCAATGGACATTGCCAGCCATTGGTGTGTATCTGTCATCAAATTAGGGATGTCAGATACATATTGTGAAGAATTGCCAATTTGGGGGGAGGGGCGGAGCTGAAGGAAGCCATAATGACGCAGCTGTGACCAGATAGTCGCCTAATAGCCAGACAAAGCTAGGCAGGCTCAAACAATATGGTACAGGGTACATTACAAATTAGGTCATGGGGTAACAACTGAGCTCTCTTCAGTTTCCAGGGGACCAGTACCAGTCATGGAGAATTCCAGCCTAGATTCACACAATACTTGGTCTTGGTAAAGACATAGGGAAAATCAGTTCTGGGGAATAGTATTTGCAGAGGGTCATATGTCAGCCCAGTCAAGTCACTGAAAGTGTAGGAGTACAGTTAATGTCTTTAATAAGTACCTAGTATAATCCAGAGACCACCCGTCTGTATTGGCCCAGGGTTTGAATATAATAAAGGGCAGGGGAGAGAAGACGTTTGGGAGGAAGCACCCTTAGGGATCCAAGAAGGATCATACATTCATGCTTGGTGATATCGACATGCCATTTGTGCTTAGCAATCGCCACATCCTGCATCAACTTGCCCCACAACATTGCTTTACTATAGACCAGAAGGTCCTCTGGGAAGTGACAGAACCAACACTGTCTATGAGATAAGTGTAAATGTGACCACAAAGATATTCTTTATCTGCCTGATGTATTTTGTGAAGTACTTCATCCACCACCTGGCTGGTGGAGGTGATAGTGACACAACATCTAGACCAAGATCTAGACGGCTCTGTGATTGGAAAGTCCAGCCTCTAAAATAGTACAGCTGGTGAAATGGAGCAATTGCCGACTGTGCATGAGACACTAGTCAGGCTGAGTGCTGTGTGACAGGACAAAAAAACATTGTATCTGGCCATCAGATAGAGTAGCCGCCAGATATATCAATGAGATCATGTCATCTAGGAGATTACAGAACCCGATCATTCCGGTTGTGGGCCTCCTGTCATCGCATCCTGTTGTGTACTGAGTCAGGGGTCAAGTTACAATCCCCTTCCATGATCATAGGCAATATCACAACAGAGAATAGGAGCCTGGAAAGTCCAAGCAAGAAATAGGTCTTGTTTAAGGGTGCATAGATGGACTTCAAGATGAATATTCTGTCAGACACATAATTTAGCCAATACCCAGTGGCCCTCTCTGTCTGTCCAGGAGTGCAGGACCTTGCAGGGAAGCCATTTTCCATTAAGGGTCTCCACTGCACATTTTTTGGAACAGCTTTTTGAAGGAAAAATGTCACCCACATCAGAGGCAGTCCTGCTTCTGCTGATGACTGTGCCCACCCATTCACATTTAAACTTCGTGGACTCCTCTAGTGAAAGGTGTGTCTCTTGGAGGAGGGCTATGTCTGTCCACTTCATGGAGAGCTAGTGAAGTATAGTTTTCTAATTTATGTAACAGGATGAACAATGTACATTCAGCAAAACCATTGTCAAGGAAATGGGCATCTGAGGGTGGGTCATGGAGAAGGGCCACCTAGAGAAGCCACTGGATAGATGAGGTGTTCTGGTTAGATGAGTTGAGGCCCTTCCCAGGCAGAACCTACTACTCCCTTGAGGGGTGGCTGATTACACTCACTGTATAACCTGTGCTCCCCCTTGTGGAGCTTGGCACAGTGCAGTCAGGCTTATCACAGAGGCAATGTGTAAAGCATTGGCACAGCATGTCCACACAATAAGTACCCTGAGCGTCAAAAACAAGACTTCACACAAGGAGTATGTAATTAAAGTTTGTATTCAACACACACATCAATTACTGCTGCATGACCATCATGTAAATCTGGGCATAATTCACATTCAGAAATATCACTAATAATACCAGGTCCAACCGTGTTAATTTGAAATCAGCAGTATGTACACGTGAGAAAAAAATACTTTCCCTCTCCGCACCCATATGCAGTACTTCTGCTTTGGAAGCATGAGACCCACCTCAATGATCACCCCAATTCAATACAAAACACTTGTAGGATGCATCCCAGTTCCCAATGATAGCAACAATTTATACCTATGGAGAACTATAGCTCTTTTTAAATAGCTCCACGACCTAGGCTACACCAGTAAATGTCAATGTCAATCACAATAATAAACAACATGCATTGCAATGCTGCCACGCAGTGAAATGAAGCCCAGGCACTCATTCCCACACACTCACTTCACACCACTACACGGTGCCATGGATATCAACCATACTCACCTGCATGCACTTGCGCACACTCGCTTCCAGCACCGTATTGCGGTGCTCTGACAATTGACAGATGAGGTGTAAATGAGTTTGCAGACCCCTCTTGGACCCCAAACCTTCCTCTACCCTTCAATAAAATTCCCACCCCTCTCTGACTTAGAAATGAAGCAACTTTTCCCTAGTACTGGGCTGCTTGCAGCCGGTGGTTACAATTAGTCAAGATCCTGCGGCAAAGGTAGAGGGGAAGAAAGAGAGAATGGCTGATCAGGCAACAGCTGGCAAATGGAGGTTTGGTCCCCCTTGGGAAGTTCACTCAGGGGACTTCACGTGGGCTTCCGGTGCGGGCTTCAGTCTGTAAAGCACAGGAGAAGGGTAACCATAAGATGCTGTTGACAGTGGCGCCCAGCTAAACCAGACACTCTGCTTTACAGAAAGTTACCAATTCACCACATTCGAGGACAGGAGGCACCACATCTGGGGCACGATGTATTGGATTGCACCAGACGTCCCGATTGCACACAAAGAGTTTACCAAGTTCCATTCCCTCCTGATATGGGCACAACGTGTGGTGCCTGAGTCACATCAGACACTTCTGAATGCAGACTCGAAGTGCTTGATGCAGGGCCTCCCTCGGATGAGGCCCAACATCTGGTGTGCAATGTCTTGAGTCGCAAGAGACAATCACGCTGCACACAAAAAGTTACCACTGCCTTGTGTCCTTGGAATGAGGCACAACATGTGGTGTGTGATGACTTGAGTTGCACCAGACAATCCCACTACACATGAAAAGGTACCACTGCTGTGCCTCCCTGGAAAGATGCTCAACTTCTAGTGCATGATGATTTGAGTCGAACCAAACAATCCTGCTGCACGCAAAAAATTGCCAATGTAGTGTCTCCCTAGGATGAGACAACACGCCTGGTGAGTTCTGAACACACAATCAGCTCCTGTTCCTTACCTCCCTGGAATGAGGCACAATGTCTGATGCGCAATGACTTACACCGCACCGACAAATCCAGTCACACACACAGATGCCAGTTCAGAGGTACTGCACGGGGTAGAATGCAATACTGCTCTTGGTATGCCCCCACCTCCGAGGGTCGCAATCAGTGACATGGACACCACACCCAATGAGTGTGCAGTCGGTTGTTGCACAAGAGAAATGCAGCACACTCAACAACAGCAGGCCATGCGGGGTCCCTCAAACGGTAATCCATTCACTACCAACCAAACGCTTTTGCGTGATGTGGCCCCACAATGAAGGGCTGCACTCTGTGAATATGGGCAATACTTTGCAGACTCTGTACTAGGCAAATCCAGTCTCCACATCAGATACTTAGTCCAATGCCCACACTGCTGCTATCAGGTGAAATCCAGCAGATGATGTAGATGTGTAGGAGGGCACTGCTCACCAGAAGACATGGTGGATGGTGTAGGTCCCTCATAGGAGGACTTTGGTGTCCCTGAGACCTCCACGCAGAACAGTGGCAGGCCAACAATCCCTTGGACAGCATACTTCAGAGTGTCACACTGCAGCAAGGAGTGTGCCCAACCCAGCCATGATAGAGGAAGGGTGCACAATCCCTTCCCAGGACAGGAAATACTCCTGTGCACAACAGATTCCTCTGGCAGTGTGCACCATGTAGTACGGGGGCTCTGTCCTGCGTTCCTGCAAGTGTATCTCTAAATTGCTGAAGTGTGGTCCCCTTAGTTATGCTGAAATGGCCTCTTAAGTCGTGGTTGTTCAAAGGGTTCCCCTTTGAACTACAGATGTCTCCCCGAAATTTCAGTCCTGTCTGCCATGGGGCACTGGAATGTAGATCCTTATCTTTATTGGTGCCATGATCTGACTCCAAGAGGCCAAGTGTCAATAAACTCTTGCTCCAATCTATCCAGCCAGGCCCTCATATGGTAGAGGTCTGCCATTTCAGTTGTCCAAGTCTTATAGCTGGGATTAATTATAAACTTCCTCAATATTAACCTATAGGCGACGCAGCTCTCAATGCCAGTGAAAATACACATGACCATTCTTCACTTCATGGGCTCATGTGCCCTGGTGCACACACAAGCTTGCAGGGGCAGGCTGGACACAAGCTTTGAGAACACCTCAGGGGTGCAAGTGCACCCATACAGGCCTGCTGTGTCAGGCTCAGTACACATATAAAAAACACAATGTGCAAGTATGCACATACTGGCAAGTTGTGCCAGGCTTAGTATACATATGAGAACACTATTGTGGAAGTGTGCACATTCTGGCAAGCCAAGCTAGGCTCAGTATATACATGCAACCACCATTGTGCATGTGTGCACATGTAGGTAGGCCATGCCAGGTTCAGTATATACATGAAAACACCAATGAGCAAGTGTGCACATATAGGCCAGCTAGTCTAGGCTCAGTGTATACATGGAAAAAAACAATGTGCAAGTGTGCACATATAGGTAAGCCATGCCAGCCTCGACATTTACATGAAAACACTGATGTGAAAGTGTGCACATATAGGTAAGCCTAGCCAGACTTGGTATATACATGAAAACATCAATGTACAAGTGAGCACATACTGGTAGGTGCACTTCCTAACTTATGTAGGAAGGGTGCACATGCACCTTTACACCACACTTACAGTGGGAAAGTGCCCAGGGCCCTAAGGCCACTTAGAGAGGATCAGCAAAACCTCAAGTAGGAACCAGTCTCCTTAATGTGGAAATTCACATAGGGGTTCTCCCCTTCCAGGGCATGAGACACCCTTGTGTCCCTGTCCTCCCTTCTGTCTACCACCTGCTCTGCCCTCCGGGGGTGCTCTAGGCGTAGCGGATGTCCTACTAGAGCTGGTCCCAGTGGCAAAGATGCCACCCTCAGTGTAGTTGCACCTAAACCCCCACATGCCTGCACCACCAGGCCTATTACATGTTGGTCAGGCTACTCTGGTGAGTGGCACACTCACTTTAACATTCCACTAGTGGCTAGGGCGATACCCACTCTAGGTATGTGGTATACCTTTTCACAGGGCACTCCTTGGTATGGCACCACAACCAATCACATAAGCTCCTCTTCCTGCCATGAGTAGGAAGGGCCTGTGCACTTTCCCCCTGTGGTAGAGTTGGAATGTGCCCGAGTCCTAAGGCCACATACGGAGAGTCATAAAAAAACTGGGAGAAAAAAGCAAAAAGTTTCAGGGAAATCCTCTAAGAAGGGCTATGTCCAAGGGAAGCTGATTGCTCATACAAAGGGAATGAAAGTCCCCCCTGGGGGTGAGAGAGGAGGAAGGGCCCTTTTACTGGTTAAGAGATCTGGCTAAGGCTGTCCCACCTCCCACAGCAATGGGCTAGTCTAGGGGTCAGGGGTGGGCAACATGAGGGGACAGGTGCAGGCAATGGAGCAGAGGGCAGGTCTACCGCCCAACCCTGGACAGATATACAGTGTTCATAAGGGGAGAGGAGAAGGTGGGTATAGCCCATGGGGAAGCACAGGGAAGGTGTGGTGTGGAAAAAGGGGAGTCACATATGTGAATGGGAGCTGGGAACCAGAGAACAAAGGGTGGATTAGAAAAGGAGGTGACCAAAAAATAAGGGGAGAAAACCTAAACTATAACACTTTGTAGCTTGAGTGGTGTCAGCATAAGCTCCCTGCCACCTGAGCAAGCCCACTGGCAAGAGAAGAAACAGAGAGATGGAACAGGATATGGACGCAGCATATTCATCTGTCAGGCATAGAGACCAAGGTTGCAAGCAATCGGAGTGACAGACATGTTAGAGAGGCAACTATGATGAAAAGCCTGCTCTCCTCTGGGTAGGGCTATGGATCTAAATAGTCAAAAGCCACTCAGGTACATGCAGGTGGGCTATTGTATAGACATCAACAATGATGAGAGCTGTGTGTCTCCCAGTATGGCCAGGCGGGGGTAGCAGCATCACATTAGATTCTAGGCAAACTGTGAAAATAGTGACTAGAGACAGGCATTGTAAAGTAAGGCTGATGGAGACAAGAGGTCCAGTGTGACTGTCCGGTAAACTTCCTTAATCTACTGGCCAGCCATCTTCTTGTTCCTACAGTCCTGATTTCAAGAGGGACTGTGGCTTTTCTCTTTTTCTTTCCTTATGCAGTGCTTGCACTTCCTGATGTAGGCCTGTACTATCAGAAGCCCATCAGGGGCTGCCCCCAAACCTCAGGTGCCCCAGTGATTTTCACACTGGGAGAGAAATGGTCTTGGGTATGGGGTTCACAGCCCCCTGTGTTGTGACATACATGACGAGGTCATTGAGGGTATCAAGGAATGTTCCAGATCTCCAGGCTCAGAAAACGCCCTCATCCCTCCATGTGTGGTCACCCGCTTGAGACCATATTTAAGATTTTTTTGTCAAAGCTGGGGGAGGAGTGTAAGGAATTTTTGTTGCTTCACATTGGTGGTTGCAGAATAATATACTGAGAAGGAGATGCAGTGTTCCTTAAGAAGCAGTGCCTCTATTGCCGTCTGTGCTGCAAGTAGAATAGTTCTGGTGTGTTGATGGCACAGTGCACATGTTATAATTGACCTGGGAGCATTTGATTTGGCCAACTGGGATGATCGAATCCAGTGAGCCCTTATGCATTCCAAGTATCTGGAAGGCATAGGTTGATTAGTTTTGGGACCATCAGTGCCAGGAACTAAAGCATATTGTTCTGTTCTGAACCTTCAGGGACCCCATAGATGCAGACATTATCTTTCCGTGCTCTGTCCTCTAGATCAGTCACCTCATAACAAAGAAATTCAATGACTCTTCCCCAGTCTGGCAGATGGTGGTATTAGGTATCCGCAGCTTCTAAGCGATAATTCACCTTGTCTAGGTATGAATGGATAGTAGCTACCTCCTGCCTCATTGATTCCACCTCAGATGTGAGGTTGGTGTCCACAGTAGACAGCATACCTTCTATGGCTGATATATTCTTCAGTATTGCCTCCTTGATGGATTCTAGTGGCTGTGTTGCGGGTGTTGTCCATGCAGGTTGCCTCTGAGAATAAGAGCTGTCTGGCTGTGGGTCTATTATGCAACATATGCTCCTGCTGTAACTGCTGAGCTTCCCAAGTAAGGAAAGTTTATCCATGCAGTTCTCCATGGTAAAGTCCACCCAATGAGAGGGAGTGTGGGATGTAACTCAGGGGCACAACCACCTGGCATGGCCCCAACAAAGCGTCAGTAAGAAAGATTTAATCTGGGTAAACTAAGTGGATGCCCACCATTTGTGGGTGCTAGGTCCTTGCTAGAGGTGCAAAGATCTGAAGTAGATGCCACAGAAGTTCCACAATGTCAGAGGCAGTCCAGTACAGTCGAATGGCCATTCAGAGCAGTAGCATTGAAGGGTGAATGGCTGGCCTGGGCCTGTCAAAGAATGTAAAGATACTCCAATAATGCTCACCTTTGTACCACACTGCCGCCCATACACATGGAATCTCCTGCAGAATATAGGTGGTCTCCTGACTCTGAGGATGCAAACCTTTGATGCTGTGAGTGAGATAGTATTTAAGAGCTGTGGGTGGTCCTGGAGTATAAGGATGGTGCCAGATGAGATCTCAGGGAACTAGTGGCACCAAACATAAGTGCATCTCCCAGGCATAAGGGGGTCATTAGTCCCTTCCACAGGCCCAGCAGGACGCCGTCAACAGGTAGAACAGGTTCACATTGAGGGAGCGAGGGGGCACAATGCATTGTGTCTCTGAGGAGGAGGGGCTTGAAATCCCAAAGTGTGGCAGCGCTCAGTGTCCTCAATGTGTCACAATGCGCAGCTTCATGTCCTCTGTTGGGCCAAGAATCACTGACCCCATTCTTTCACTGGTAGTGCACACCACCTGGTCAGGATGGCAGTCCTGGGCCAGGAGAGAGGAAGAAGGCACAACAGTTAAGCGCTGTGAGAAGAGCCCCAGTCAGAAGCTTGGCGACATCTGGGCCAGAGCACTACCAACACTCTACCCATCCAGCACTCTGTGCAGTGTTAAACATGTCCCATAATGGCAGAAAAGGTGTTAGACCTGTCAGCCTAATGGTTGTCTTCCCCCAAACGTTTTGCCTGTTTGCGTCACATTTTTGCTGATTTCCTTTGTGTTGGCCTTAGGACTTTGAGGACTTTACCACTGCTGATCAGCACTGCTTGTGCCACCCAGTTATGTAACCCTTAAACATGTCTCAAGCCTGCCAGTGCAGGTCCTGTGTATGCAGTAACACTGCCAAGTTGTGGACTTGACTTTTAAAACCTCTTTCCAAGCCTTAAACTCCCCTATTATTACATATGTCACCCCTAAGGTTGGCCCTCAGTAGCCCATAGGGCATAGTGCTATGTTATTAAAATAAGGACCTATACTTTTAAGCTTTACATGTCCTGGCAGCAAAATAAAATCCCAGTTTCGTTTTCACTACTGAGAGGTCTACCCTTCGCATATGTTAACATTGGGATTCCTTATTACATTTGATATGCTGTAATTCCTAATTAAGATATGTCATGTTTAGTACCTATGGCATTGTGATAATATATCCTCTTTAATGGTAGTACAAATTATTGTTAAAATTTTGAAAATGACACTTCTAGAAAGTTGGCCTTTTCCTGCTCTTAGACCTGCGTGCCTTCAGCCTATTTCCAATACACGTCTGGGGAGGATGACAACTGGACTTTGTGCATTGCCTCTAGACAGCCACACACAAAGGGTGTGACTGAATTCCCATCAACATCCTGATGTGCCTTCCTGGGCAGGATGGGAGAGAGGAGTTGACACTTATACCTGAATGGGTAGTGTCCTGCTCGAACACAAATTGTTGCATACCCCACAACCTGTAGTGAGACTGGAGCCAGGACAGGAAGAAAAGACCTCTGTGTACGTCAAAGACCCTTCTTTGAAGCCACCTCCACTTCAAAGGCACACCTCGGTATTAGTACTGGACCTTTGACCCTACCAACTCAGTACACTGCGAAGAGCTCTGCCAGGAAGAAGGACTGCTGTGCCGCTACATGGACTGCCACTCGGGACTGCTGATTTGGAAGAACTGCTTTTCAGCTGTGCTGCCCTGTTGTGTGCTGCCCTCTGCCTTGCAGAGTAAGGAATGGACCCGCCTCACTTGAACCCAGAGTGTTTCAGGGACATAAAAGCTTTCTAACTCACCTGCTACAGCCCCTGGACTCGTCTTCAACCAGCTCCTGATCTCCAAGAGGTGCCTCTCCAGTCATGGGCTCTTGAAAGTGTTTTTTGGCTCCTGAAATCAAGTTTTTGGTCTCTTTGCAATCATGAACGGGCCTGCTCGCACTGGATTTGTGGTGCTTGCCCGTAAAATCAGGGCAGGCTGCTGAAAGTTTTTCTCTTCGCACAGCAAGCATCATCGCTCCTGACTGCAAGGCTCAAGTCTACCCATCCTGACACCTGGCCGACTTTGCACCTTGACCTTGACGACCACCAGCAATGCTCTCCTTGCTCCCTGCAAACTTCTTCCCCATGAACCGGAATCTTGGCTTAATTCTTGAGGAGGTAAAAATTCAGCTAGACTTGTCTGGGACTGTATCCAACCCATGCTCCATCACCGTCAGCCTGAACTTTTGGATTTAACCCGATCTACGGCGACCATATAGCTCTGGTTGGTGCTTTATGCTTTTAAGCGCTACATTTCATTTTATTCTTTGAAAATTCAAATCTTTACTTCTACTTACAGGATTTTTGTTATTTTGGTCTTGTTTTTTTCCTGAAATTAAGCTCTATTGTTCGTACTTGGTGTGGAGTCTTTTTGTGGTGTTTTCACTTTGTTACAGTTTAAAGTGTTGTACACATACTTTACACATTGCCTCTCATGTTGAGCCTGACTGCTCTCTACCAAGCTTTCAGGGGGTGAGAACAGGTTAATTAAGGGTGTGTTTTTGACTTACTCTCACTAGGACTGGATTGTGGTTCCTGCTTGGGCAGGATGCATACCTCTGCCAAACAGAAACCCAGTTTCTAACAAAGGATCAGCAGGATGACCATACAGCTGGCCCAAATGTATACCTACTCTAGTGTTGCCAAGGCTGCTGCAACCCTTCTGCATACAATGGGGCTACACCACCTCCTGCTCAGTGCACGATCCAACGGCCCGATGGATATGGAAACCAGGACCCAGTTACACTTGTGCCAGAGACAATGCCATAGGTGGTGCACAAGTAAGGCACATCTAGGCAGCAGTCAACAGCAGAGGATGGGCCCCACATGTGGTATAGCGATAGGTAAGAGGCCGGCACCATGACTGAGCTCGAGCAGTGAACAGCTATCTTGAGCAGCTCAGCAGGTTGCATACACACACACAGAGTAAACATGGTCATCCCCATTTTTAGGCTGAACATAGCAGCGCGCAAGTGCTGCTTTTCCAACACCTTGGTATATATTTGGGCTTTTAACCATGCCCACCTCACGCCCATCACTATCACTATGTTCATGGGCTTGCCTTTCAAAGCGAGCAAACTTCTTTTTCCTTTTGTGAGTCTCCTTTGCGAAAACGCTTATGGCGGCTGTGGCGCTTTGAATCAGCTCACTTATGTCGACTGTTTTACTTTTACTTTTTCCTTTTGTGTGCCTTTTAGAGTTGCCAGACTGTAACCATTGTGCTTTTTGTATGTTTCATTAAGTTATTCACATTTGATTGGGCAGCTAAAATGGTAAACACTGCATATGTTTCATGTTCTTAGTGTAGTCAAGAAGGTTGAAAATAGTTCTCTGTCTGTCTCATAGTTAGTGATGCAAGACAGCATGAGAGGAAACGCTGCCTGTTTGTACAGTGTGTTTAGTGTGGGATGCCATATCACAAGCAGAGACACTGGACTATTACATGGTTCTTAGTGTAGGAAGACAGAGAGTGTAAGCATTGGGAAAACACAGTGGAGGAAAAGTACTGACCAGAAGCTCTTCACTGCTTATATCATGTGCTCAGTACAGGCAGACATGCAGAAATGGAGGAGGCACTGCACTGTTTGTACCATGTCCTTAACGTGGACATGTGCAATGAAAAGAAGCATAGGCTGCAGAGCTTGCGCCATATTGCTTAGTGTGGACAGGCACACAGGAAGGAAACACTACATTATGCGCACTATTATTGGCAGGTATAATTGACCATAGGAGGCAGTGTACAGGTTACATCATGGGCTTTGTCAGACAGGCACACAGGGAGGAGACACTGTCCTGTGTGCACAGAGCTGTTATCTGCAGATATAATGTGCCAAAGGAGGCAGTGCACAGGTTGCACCATGGGCTTAGTCAGACAGGCACACTAGGAGAAGATAGTGCACTCTGCTAACTGAGGGCTTTTGATTGGCATCTATAGAAGACTGATGTTTTTACCTTGTGCATAGTGTAGGCAGACAGGAGAGCTTGCACTGTTTGTAACATGTGGGTAGACACCCATGCACTGCATGTGACAGGCATCTCTCACTGTACTTACATTTTGGAGATTTTTAATATTCAATTTAATAAAGAATAATGAAAGGTGCTTTTAGAAAGTTACCATTTCTATGCCTAAAGTTTCCAGAGGATAATTTGCATTAGACTCTAGCTCCAGCCTTCTGAGTGTTCAAGCCCTGAATGAGGTATGAATACTGCTCCCAGAGTAGAAACAAAGACCTGGGTGTGGAGAAGTGTTACTATTCTCTCATCAGGATGACCATTTGGGCAGTGTCAAGGAATTTGAGTAACTTCAAAGAGACATCCCCTGTGGGGAGTCAAATGTTAGCTCAGAGCGGGACAAGCCTGTTTCTTTGTAGATCCAGTTAGGAAGGCTCAAATCCCAGTGGGGAGAGACCTGCCCCGACAACTGGTTTTGGAAGGACCACAGAGGAGGTATTGCTCATTTACCTGTCACAGTGATGGGATGGGCAGATAGGCTCTGCAGAAGGAGAGAAGGATTCCACCATCTGTGGCAGAATTAGGCAGAGAGGAGCCCTCTGAGACTGTATGCAATAAAACATACATGAACTGCTGCAAACGTAGGTAGGGATACCCCTGGGAACTCTCTTCCTAATGGTTAGGGAGGTGCCAGGAGTCTACCCCACTCACAGACTAGTGCCAGGCACAAATATGACACCCCGGGCACCTTCTTCAAAATACTTTGGACCTGTGGAAGAGAAGAAGATGCATTGCATGTGCTGTTTAAGACCTGTGGGGAAGCCAAAGGGGTGGGCCTGCTCCTACTTGTATCCAGGACAAAGAAGTGGACTCCTAAGGTCAGTTGGCTGACCTTCTGTTTAGCTACAGGGGCACACCCAGATTCAAGAAGAGCCCAGCTGACTTGTTACAACACAACCTGCACTAGGCCCTGCTGGTGGTTTCTCCCAAATTGAGTCATGATTTCCTAGTGCTGTTCCTATTGGGTGCTGGTGGGAGCCAGCTCTGATACTTCACTCCTGCCCTAGAGGGAGCAGCATTTTCCACTGCTCCCACCTACTCCTGGAGCAAAGTAGTTTTTAATACATCAAGAAAAAATCCATTTATAACATTTTTATTTCTAAAGCTGATGAAGGTGAGCACCTTTCAAATCAAACCGTTAAACAAAATTTTATCCGTCCCAATATAGAATTTAGATATGCTACAGTTTTCAAAGTATGCCCCTTTAATGGAGTGATACCTCACAAATCCTATTAAGACAGAAGAGTAAGACACTCCTACTTTACAAAATATTTGTGATTCAATCAATCAATCAATCAATCAGTACATTTGTAGAGCGCGCTACTTACCTTCGCAGGTCTCAAGGTGTTGGGGGTGGAGGGGGAGCTGCTACAGGCTCGAACAGCCAGGTCTTGAGGTGCCTCCTGAAGGTCAGCAGGTCCTTGGTCTGCCATAAATGGATGGGGAGGGTGTTCCAGGTCTTGGCGGCGAGGTAGGAGAATGATCTGCTACCAGTTGTTGTCCTGTGGATGCGTGGAATGGTGCCTAGGGCGAGGTCGGCGGAGCGGAGTTGTCGGTTCGGGGTGTAGAAGGTGAGTCGCTCATTGAGGTATGCTGGTCTTGCATTGTGGAGTGCTTTTTGGGCCTGGGTGAGGAGCTTGAAGGTGATCCTCTTGTTGATGGGGAGCCAGTGTAGGTCTCTCAGGTGGGCTGTGATGTGGCTGTGGCGGGGGATGTCGAGGATGAGGCACGCAGAGGCGTTCTGTATGCATTGCAGTCTTTTCTGGAGATTGGCCGTAGTTCCCACGTAGAGAGCGTTGCCATAGTCCAGTCTGCTGCTGACGAGGGCCTGGGTGACCATCCTTCTGGTTTCGGTGGGGATCCACCTGAAGATCTTGCAGAGCATGCGGAGGGTGTTAAAGCAGGAGGATGAGACGGCGTTGACTTGTTGAGTCATGGAGAGTGAAGAGTCTAGGATGAAACCCAGGTTGCGCGCGTGGTTGGTGGGCGTCGGTGCAGCTCCCAGTGTGGTCGGCCACCAGGAGTTGTCCCAGGCAGATGGGGTGGAGCAGAGGATGAGGACCTGTCTTGTCCGAGTTCAGTTTTAGGCCACTGTTCTCCATACAGTTGGCGACGGCCTTCATTCCTCCGTGGAGGTTGGTTTTGGCGGTGGCGGGGTCCTTGGTGAGGGAGAGGATCAGCTGAGTGTCGTTGGTGTATGAGACGATGTTGAGATTGTGAGATCGGACGATGTTGGCGAGCGGTGCCGTGTAGACGTTGAAGAGGGTCGGGCTGAGGTACGCCGCATATGGTCTTAGTGGCTTCAGATCGGAAAGGAGGGAGGCGGACTCTCTGGGTTCTGCCGGTGAGGAAGGAGGTGGTCCAGTCCAGGGTTTTGTTGCAGATCCCTGTGTCATGGTGGGGTATGCATAGGGTGTGGTGGCAGGCGGTGTCAAAGGCGGCCGAGAGGTCGAGGAGGATAAGGGCAGCGGTTTCGCCTTTGTCTAGCAGGGTCCTGATGCCATCGGTGTCGGTGATGAGGGCGATCTTGGTGCTGTGGTTGCTGCGAAAACCGGGTTGGGACGGGTCCAGAGTGTTGTTTTCCTCAAGAAGGTGGGTCAGTTGACTGTTGACGATCTTCTCGATGACCTTTGCTGGGAACGGGAGCAGGGAGATGTGCCAATAGTTTTTTAGGTCCTTTGGGTCCGCCTTGGGTTTCTTCAGTAAGGCATTGATCTCGGTGTGCTTCCAGATTTCTGGGAAGGTGACGGTCTCGAAGGAGCTGTTGCTGATCATCCCGAGTTGGGGGGGGGCGATGATGGAGCTCGCTTTGTTGAAGGTGTGATGCGGGCCGGGGTCAGATGGTGAGCCGGAGTGAATGGTGTTCATGACTTTGGTGGTGTCATCGTCGCTGACATGGGTCTGAGAGAGCAGGAGTTTGTTGTGGCTGGGGGGCGGTGGGTCTGAGGTGTTGGCGACTTCCAGTGGGGACTTGATTAAGGCCCATTAGTTGTAAACAGTGAGTTTTCAAAAAACAGTCCACCATCTCTTTGTGTGACAGGAGCGTTAGTGAATAATTTCTCAAATTTACCTAAATGTTTCCAACGGATGTATGCAGAGAGCGGTACCTGTACAGCAAAAGCCCAACTAGCAAACAACAGAATGGACTTGGCACACATACACATTATGGTGATAAATTAAAGCTTCATGAGATTATAATGAATACCTGCACTCAGCCCAAAGAGAAAGATCTATAATTGGACTGTGAACTCAACATTATGCTTAAAAGTATAGTGCTCAGTAATGTGTGAAATGTAAAATAATTTGTCATATATATTAAAGCAACTTGTCACTAATCTTAAACTCATGCAGAAAAAACAAATATATGCAGCATTGATAATTTTTTTTAATTTATCCTGGTTAATAAAAACAAAAAATGCAAAAGAATATAAAGATCAATTGACAGCTAAAACCCTGGAAGGCATTGATTATGAACAAAACACTTGAACATAGAAGGCATGCATTCTGGCGGAAAATATTTAAGCAAAAACGGAGAGACAGTACAAGTTGAGAACAGAGGGTATATGGTGGGTGCCAACCAGATGAAATATTAGTTGTTGGTTGATGTTTTTAGAACTGCAGCTTTTATTGAAAGATGTGAAGACTGGTGCTAATTTGAATGTTCTTGATTTGTCATTTCATATCTTAGTGGCTTGACTAGAGAATGAGTGAGCCAGATAGATCTGTATTTGAAACTTGAGGATCCAAGGCATAGTAAACTTTAGCTACATAGAAGTTTTTGTCCACTGGAGATGCCCAGCTTTATTGTCAGATATTTTTATTTAATATTAAGACATGAAAGACAACAAAAAGTGGCTTAACAGTGCAGGCATCTTCTGGCAGTAGATAGTTCAGCGATCATATTACAGATGTTAAGTATTCATATTTCATTGCATCTGATATGGACAAATATAATTTAAGTTATGACCAATGAAAATTCAAACATTATTGCAATATACAAATCAGCTATATGTATGTATATATGTATGCTCTGGTTACCTGCTTCACTTGACTGCTGGTGAAGAGCCATTCTTGCCTGCGGTGGAAGCAAATCCTCTAATTCTTTCATTATAGAGTTAGCTTCAGTGTTATTGTTCCTTTTGTTTTTTTCCTCTTCACGTTGCTGTTGTAAAATGACATCAGAACATCAGGAAGATGATGATATACATGTTTCAATGAAAGAGAGGTGATAAGACTAAATGAATTTGTAGCTTAATGTCTTATTTTTTCTCAGAGAATGCAATAAGGTTACACTGCATTCTTAATCAAGCAGAGAACTTGATGCGCCACTTGATGAAAGCAATTCAAGAATGTTTTTCGTTCAATAAAACACAGATAACGTATCCAACTAGGATAATTCACTTTCTGAGTCATATTATTTGACTACTTTGGCATTCGGTCCGATAACTAGTAACATATTGTCAAATACAGAATTTATTAGGCCTGAATAGGATTGTAACCCGATTTGTTTTAATATGCCTGGTATTTTCTTTTAATGTCTTTCTGGTAGATACTAGGCGGTGCTTTTTGGTAAACAGGAAAATCATCATGGAGCTCTTTCTCCCTAGGGAGGATAACACGCCTACTTACTTACAGATGTTGTATGATGTGACTACAATTAACGATTGATACGTTTTACAAAGTCCAATGGAGATGCTCCCAAAGAACCAAATGAATAACCCCTCCTTGCTGTAGAAATGAAATGTGGAAGCCATATTGATCCACAAGGACTTGCTTCCCAAGTCCTGAAAAAAATCAGTGGCCGCCTAGGACAACAGTGTGGGCACACCGTGATTCCCGGGCCATGGGGGTGGAGGCAGAGGCACAAATGACCACCTAAAAGTCAAAATGTATAAAAACAGTGTTTTGAGCCACAGGTATTGCGGTACCAGCACCTGGTTACGCAGTATTCAGATGGCACCGCCTGTGGTACTGGGGTCGAAGTGTTGTAGTAGCTCAGTAATATTAAAACATTTTTAGTAAACTATGAGAAGGCTCTGGTAATAGACCAGACCCGGGGGACAATTATCATTGTGCAGGCTGTAAGCTGTGAGCAGTGGGGGGTGGGCCATCTGAAGTTTGGTGGGTGCAGAGCCAACCCACTGCTGCACACAGCGATAGGCTTTGGGCACAGAGGAGGCTGACCCTTGTTGGGATTTGGGCCCTTGTGGTGAGTTTTGCAGAGGGATTGACTGGAGGCACCCCACGAACCACAAAGCTTATGTGCTCAGTGAAAGGATGACCACATGTTTGGGTTGTTTGCAGGTACGTGGTGTGGGGTTGGTTACAGGGCTTGGTATGCTGCCAGGCCTCCCTTCCACCCCACATGGATGGCCAACACCCTGACAAGTGGCCACATACCTCACATTTTCTTTTTGTTCTTGAATATTTTCTGGGCCCAGGGCTCCTGTGAGACTCCCATAGGAATCCCATGCAATCACACAGCTGGGGCCTTGCTGGCTTTCACAGGACACCTGCGACACCATGATGTCCACCACATTGTTTTTGGGGTGCGGTTAACTCTGGGACCCCTCACAAGGGTAGAGGGCCAGGGAGACAGGCTCCCAAAGTGACCTCTTCTTGACTGTCTGGCCACAACATGGACAAAACGTTGTGGCTGCCATTACAGGACCCTGGGACATGGTACTCATTGCAGTGCATGTAGTGAAAGCCTGTTTAAGAGGGTAACAAAAAGGAGCACATACAGAGTGATCACGGATGTTAGTAACAATTTAAATCTTTTGTTGGTAGAAGCATATTAACTTTAGGAAAAGGAGAGGAGCTACCCTTGCAGATTGGTAAGAACTGCACTTAAGAGAGCCTGGTTCTGTAACACAGAAGAAATACTACATGAAAATGCCAAACAAATAGTATGTGTGACTACCTTTTGCCCTTACACTAACAAAATTGTGGCATTGATTAAGAAACATTGGCATATTATCCAGAATACTGGCCCGATTCCAGAGTTACAGTTGTTTTTCTTTAAGAGAGGTACAAATCTAAAAGATCACCTGGTGCACTCTGTAGGATGTCCCAAGTTATCTAACAGCACCCTTGGGGATTTATGGAGCCTTCTTCCTGTGAGGGGACATTACAAATGTGGATATTGTGTTTTTTGCCCATTTACAGACAATACTAAGTACTTTGAACATGGCGATTTCAAATCTGAATTGAGGCATTTTTCTAACTGTAACACAGTTAGGCCCTGATTCTGACCTTGGCGGACGGCGGAGGCCGTCCGCCAAGGTACCGCCGCCAAATGACCGCACCGCGGTCAGAAGACCGCGGCGGCCATTCAGACATTTCCTCTGGGCCGGCGGGCGCTCTCCAAAAGAGCGGCCGCCGGCCCAGAGGAAATGCCCCTGCAACGAGGACGCCGGCTCAGAATTGAGCCGGCGTAGTTGTAGGGGTGCGACGGGTGCAGTTGCACCCGTCGCGTATTTCAGTGTCTGCAAGGCAGACACTGAAATACTTTGCGGGGCCCTCTTACGGGGGCCCCTGCAGTGCCCATGCCATTGGCATGGGCACTGCAGGGGCCCCCAGGGGCCCCGCGGCACCCCCTACCGCCATCCTGTTCATGGCGGGTTTCCCGCCATGAACAGGATGGCGGTAGGGGGTGTCTGAATCCCCATGGCGGCGGAGCGTGCTCCGCCGCCATGGAGGATTCCCCCGAGCAGCGGAAAGTCGGCGGGAGACCGCCGACTTTCCGCTTCTGACCGCGGCTGAACCGCCGCGGTCAGAATGCTCGTGGAAGCACCGCCAGCCTGTTGGCGGTGCTCCCGTGGTCGGTGGCCCTGGCGGCCACCGGCCGCCAGGGTCAGAATGACCCCCTTAATGTTGATTATTGCATTTGGTGTCTATGTGCTATGATCTATATAGGTCAAACCACTCAACAGGCAAAAGTGCGGATTGGACAACATAGGAGCAGGATCCCAGTGGGGAGTGATCACTGCACCGTTCGTGGCACACTTTTTCAATGCTGGTCACTCTGCCAATGACATCCGATGTCATGTACCAGAAGTGGCACAGACGCCTACTAGAGGAGGTAACATTTTGCTAATTCTGCAAAGATTGTAATGCAAATATAGTATGTGATGATGCTCAATTGAAAGAGGCTTGAATGCCAATGAGGAATGGTGCAGAATGTTATCCTTGTTTCAAGGATAAATTGGGATGAGGTGGATGTAATGTAGTGGAATCTATAGAAGGACTTCTTGTAGCCATGCACCAAAACGTCCTTATGTCTTATTAAATTGTGAAAGGACTCTGTATTTAGGTTTTCTCAATAATTATTATTTTTGTTTATTTTGTCTGTTTCATGTATTGTGTGGTCTGGATGATGAGTAGGCTGGTTGACATAGTCAAAACCCCTCTTTCTTTACTTGTACCCCTGCTTAAAGGATAAAAGGGGATGATGTGAATGCAATCTGCTAAAATCTAATATGGACCTTTTGCATCCATGCAACAATGGCTTTTGTACCCTTAAAGATTCTGAAAGAACTATCTGTATTTCGATTTTCCAAGTAATTCTTGGTTTACTTTATCTTCCTGTTTTATGCCTTGCAGGGTCCAGATTATGGGTGGGCTGGTTGCATAACCCTTTTTCTGTCATGCGCTCCCCTTTTGAGAGCACCTGAACTTGGAACCCACTCCATATTCTAAGTCTTGTTTTCATGCAGCTTTGACTGCTTCTTCTGATGAACATGCATACCTTTGGAGGAATCAGACAATGATGGTCAGTGGCCTCACTGCCTCTGTTTGAGGGAAGCATTCTCCCTTGGCATTTTAGGAAATTTGCCACCCACCCGGTATTTTCATTTGTACTCGGGGTAAGTGGGCTTTGAACCTTGAGGGCAAGGGGAAACTCATCTTGAGAGCTGGTGTGCTGCATTCATTCTATTACACTTTTATTTAGGTATTCTGCTACCCAAATATGTAAATTTGTTGTATTATCTCACAAGGGTGCCTTATACTGGACATTCTCTCATCTGGATGGAAGGAACTCCTGTACATTTAACTTCATTTTCATTCAAACCCACCCACCTTTCAATTAACACAAATTTGGTAAATTGGTTTTATGTTAATGGTTTCAGATGGCCTCGATATTATACCAGGGCCTGATGAAACCAGGTCATACCTTCCTTTGGGTTGAAATGTCACCAACAAAGTGTAATAAACAAACAGATAATTTGGTGCTACTTTGAGGCTAATGGATTATTTTTGCTAATCCTACATGGCTGTTTGTTACTTGTAACACACCTTTCATTATACATTGCATAAAAGTTAGTTATACCTTGTTGAGGTTTTGCTGCACTGGGGCACTACGCACTTTTCTTATTTGTTTATCTGGTTGTCTTTTGTAATCGTATATAATTCTGTATGTTGATGGACATTATAAATGTAAAAAAACGTTTTTTAAATGCTTTGATGGTTAAATGAGTGAATTTATAATTTTGCATTAAATGTGTAGGGCTATTTAGCCTTATGTCACCCCAGACAGTCTGGAACCTGGACCAGGGGAAGGGGAAGAACTGACCAGAACCAGTTTTGGGGGTAGTTCAGAAATTTCCCCCTCACAAAGGCTGGCACCAGGTATAAAAGGAGGACCTTCAGAGCCAGTCATTAGAACACTCTTGAACCTGTGGATGATTCAGTAGGAGGGTTGTCCTGCTGCAAGAAATACTGCCCTGCTGCTTGAAGGACTGCCTTAATATCTGAAGAAGGAAAATTGGAGCTCCTTCCCTTGATCCCAGGTTATCCAGAGTGACTCCAAGAGTAAGTTAGCTGACCTCCTGTGTGAGATACATGGACACAGTAAGCTTCCAGAGGTCTCTTTGCAACTGCCCAACTGACCCCTTGCACCTTGACCTGCCTGCACCTGCCTGAGCCCTGCTGCTGGCCTTTGCTGGAGTAAGTCTTGATGTCTAGGCATCAGGGAGAGCTCCTCCTGAAGAAAAAGGTAAAAACCCTGAAGATTGTGCTCTTCGCTACTGTGAATGGGCTGATATATTTGGCTTCACTGATTTGTGTTGTAATGGTATCATTTTCATTTATGAAAGCTTACTCTATTTTTCTAAACTGGTTTTGGATTTTTCTTGTGTTATGTTTTCACTTAATTATAGTTTGTGTGCTGCATAAATACTTTACAGATTGGCTGTAAGTTAAGTTTGACTTATTTTGTGCCAAGCTACCAGAGGGTTAAGCACAGGGTAATTCAGTGATTTTTGTGGTTCACCCCGACAAGGGTTGTGGTTGTTGCCTGAGTGGGACTTCCACTACCCTCGTCCAATATTTAAGCAGGGTACAAATACTTAACTATAAAAACATCTGTATGAATACAGCACCCCCTTTCCACATCAGATTACTCATCCTACCCATATTCTCAGTTGCTTAACACCTCTGTCATTGCAAAATAGTAACATTTGGAATATGTGTGTTTGTGTGCTTGTGTGTGTTTTATCTCTGAAAGTGACATTACAGTTAGGTGTTGAAATACTAACGTTTAAAAATCAGAATGCCTCTGAAAGTTATAGCTTACTGAGCTAACTATAACTTGCACCCCCGCTAAGCATGGTTTATAATCTCTCATATTACATCACACATGGCACCTTAAATTACATCATTGATTACATCATCGATGACAACTCAAATGTCATCATTGATGATATCACTGATGCCATATACAATATATAAATCTTAATTCCTGGCCTTTGAGTTTGTATGTTTGGTTTAGTAAAAAAATAGAAGATAGTTCCATAAAGAGCTAGAATACAATTCATTGCATCCATTTTGATTGTTGTCTTTTTTAGACCAAATCTTTCTTTCTCCTCCAAATGTCCACATTTCTTAAGGGAGATCTTTCTGGAAAAAAATTAACCAACTGAAATGGTGTTTAAGGTATGTACTGCATGCCTGTATGGTTAATAGATAACCAAGTGTGACATGACATTTACATGTCATGATGAAAAGTGAATGGATTCAGCTGTCTCCCAATCAGTGGGGGAGTTGGAAACGGCTTCCCTACTTATGCCACATATCCAGTAACAAATAAAATTCACACTGACCCAACTCTGAGATTCAATTAATAGAAGAACTGAATAAATGTAGCTCATACAATTCTTAATCTAGTTGTGTTAAGAAGATTGGAGGACCAGTGCAGGTTGTCAATAATGAAAGGGTTGTACAGCTACAAACCTGGCACATCCTGGTAGGTGATTATCATTCAAATGGTGCTAGATGGTCAGAAAAAGTTATATCCTGGAGACTTGGGGCCTAATTTAGAGTTTGTGGGAAAGGGTACTCTGTTGCAATGGTGTACAGTGCTCGCCAAACCCTTGCTCTACCCATTTCTTTTAGAGTCAGTCAGACCTTAAGTATTCTGTTGACTGAGCTCATGTGGCTCCATCAACCAAATACTTCTTCCAGTGGCCCAATGAAGTAGGGGCCATCCGAGAAAGGACATTACAGTGTCCACCCAATTTAGTATAGTGCTTTTTTTTCAATCAGTCACCAGGACACAAAAAAAACAATAATGATCCCCACACTCTAGGAGTAAACTCCCGAGTCAGGAGGGTTGTTAATTTTTGTTTTTCAGAAACAGACGCTTGCTTTTAGACTTTATTTCTGAAAAACAAAAAAGTCTAAAGTTTGCGGGACGACTGTCAAAACTGATGGCGTCTGTTCACCAAACTGTTAGTACATTGAAAGAAATCACCATTCTGGCGATTCCCATAAATGTACAGAGATTACTTCTGAGCCCACATTCATCTCTAAATCTAGCGGACGGTGTTCCATTAAGATGGTGGCGGTAATGTCCTCTCCCATTCTGATGAACAATACTCTGTCCGCCAAATGCTAAATCAAGCCCTAAGTGTTACTGCACAAATTGACTCTTAATTGTAATTTAGCCTGTGACGAGAGTTACCAGATTAAATGGGATTATGGGTGATGTGGCAACAATGTATTCCTGATAATTTATTCTCTCTGCATTTCATTTGTTGGCAGCAGGTGACGTGTAGAAGCGTAAAGGAAAGGAAATGACAAAAAATAATGGCACTGCTCACCAACATCATCTGATCACAATACATCACCATCATCTCTTATGCAAATGGCATTCAAATCATTCTTTTCCTGATGTACTAGACATATGCCACCAGAACCAAATTCACCAACTACATGATCATGGTAGCAGACTCAATGGATGCCATGTATATGTTTAAAGGGTGGAGATAGGGGACAATCCCTGTGGGACACAGCACATCAGTGTCTGGGTCTGTGATGTGAAGGGGTACTCTTACAACAATTCTCTTATAATGAATTAGAAGAAGTGTACATTCCTCATGGCATGAACACAAGTAACAAAATTCTTGGCACAGCCGAATATTATACGTCACTTACTAAGTTTAAGTACTAACCCATTCTGAGAAAAAATATAACATCTCCTTTGTTTTTCATTCAGGAAATGTTAAAACTAATATGCAATAATCAAACCATGGGTAGTCATAATATGCCCACCAATGGAACCACAGTGGAAAGGCCTTGAGAACTTGAAACAGTTAGGAACACTAGAATGTTCATTCAGAGCACAGTGGTAAATGTATTCGTCTATTTTTCTAACATTTGATTTATTCACTTTTTTTTAAACTACAGGCTTGTGACAGATGTCCCTTTTGTAGCACTGTGTATAGTGTTGTTTGAGATTACAACTCCCCTTCCTGAATAATACACTATCTGAGGCTGTCCAGGAAAGTGGAATAAAAATATGTTTTCAGATCAAATGTTTAGTGTGAATGAAACTGTACATAGAGGAATACTGATCCTCTTTGGAGGAGGGTAGCTCTAGAGTAAAGGCTTATTTCAAGAGGCTTGGTTTTATTTATTTTTTGAATGTTGCCAAGATTAGGCTGATGATTTAGATCTGGTCACACAGAATTAAAGAGCTATACATACACAGTGCCGATCCACATGACTCCGTATGTCCTGCAATTAAAACAAGGTTATATGAGCTGGGATGCATTACTGGATCTCTGTTTGTGGTTTGATGTGCTGTACAAGAGTGCAGACTGAAGGTACTAGAGGCCAAAACCTGCACAAGCTTTGAACTTCATTTTGTGTGCCACTAGCAGCCAATGCAATTCCTTAGGGGTCTATGTAATATGATTTCTTTAAATTGCCACAGTGTGTACTTGCTTTGGTTGTACAAGCAATAGATTTTCAAGATCTCTTTCTTTGGAACTCCAACATACACAATATTGAAGTAGTCCAATTGTGAAAACAGCAAGTTCTGGTCACTTCATTGTCGTGAGATAGTCGAAGCAGCACAGGATTTTTCAGATGAACATGAGATGGAAACCACTGATGTGATCTCGTGACAAATAAAAGGTGAAAGACAAACCATCGTCCAAGCTGTTTTGGCTGCTTTGACTGAAGTTATAATGGCTCCTCACCTAACTGGCTTGTTGAAAGGAAGGGCTGATGGAATTTCAAACTCTGAAGATATATACTCTTGATCCATTCAGTAAAACATATGTTTTATTCTTCCAACAATAAACCTCTGTAAGGAAAACACTTCAAGATCACAATCTGCACTCTGATATGTTTTATGAGTTCCAATACACCCTACATTTGGAAACCTGCTACAAGGAATAGGCATGGAGAGATATGCCTGAAACGAAAAAAGAAGAGACATCATTTATCCTGCCTGCTCCAAACATTCCCATGTGAATGTTAAAGGGTTGTGGAGAGAATTAGGTCTGGCTTTATCTAAAATCTCTAGGACTGGCAAGGTTCCCAGGGGGTTATGAAAGTTAAGTCCTGATTCAGAGTTTGGCAGATAGGTTACTTCTTCACAAATGTTACAGCTCTCCCGTCTGCCATATTACAAGTGCCATAGGCTGTAATGAACTTGAAATACCACGTATGGGATATATGTATTAAAACTCTAAATCAGACCCCTAGTCTTTTGCTGACCCATGAGGTGAAAGGGGGTCCCATTTCTGTCCAGGGGAACCTGCATACCTTTTGAAAATTCTCTCTGACTGGTGAAGAAAGTGGAGGAGACAGGGGAAGCTGCACAGGACTGTAAGAGAACGTGTTGGCTAGCTGCTTCTGCAGAAAGCGTAGGCACTGATGTACAGAAAATGGAGCCGTAGGCATTGCTGTAAAGAAACTTTAGCAACAATTTTAAATGACTATTTTGTTGATGGACTGACTGGGTGGTGTGAAGTGCCTCCCCCTAAACCTATCTCATGGTGCCTATAAACACTTTCTTGAATGTTCAGAGACTTTTGGAGCACAAACTAAGAAGATGCAGGACTTTTCTTAAATGTTTAATTTCTGGAAGACAAGGTGTCTGGCTGTTTGAAAAGGATGTTATCTCACAGCAATGTCTGAGGCTACTGCAGGTTTGTGGGAAGCTTGTATCTTGCCTTATGTTATCTTCTCTGGCAAGTTACAGCTACAGCCTTGCACCAATAAAGATTTTTGACCTCCACGAATGTTGAAAGGCAAGTGTTTGACTTGAATAAAACTACCAACTGTTCCCTGGTCTTGCTTCATATTTTGTTTAACTGCAAAATGTGCCTAAGTCCCAGGCAGTGAAACCTTTTATTCCAAGTGTACCAACAGCTTATATCTGATGACCGCCCATCACTGATTGGCCTCAAAGTGCATCTGGGCCTCAGTCAATTGCATCAGTTGTATGCCACAATATTAATGTTGAAATATTTACCTGCAGGTATATCATGACAATAATATTGACTACTAAAATATAATTAAAGTAATTGTAGAGTTTCTGTTATTAACTCTGCTGTGAGGATCTGTTGAGGGTTGATATTAAAATTGTCAAGACATACCTGCATGTCAATATTTTTACCACAATACGGTGGCACAAAACGACTGCAACACACTGATTTCTTGATTTTGATTTATAACTGTTCCCATAGGACAATTTTTAATAAGCCATAATTCTCATGTTCAATTTTCTTAATTTTATGCTATTTTAGTCATTCATTTGTATTCTTTTTAACTAAAATGGCTTGGCTTTTTAAAATTATTTTTCAATTTAATGTTGTTTCATATTGGTGCACACATACTATATGTATTTTTCTCGGAGGACACTCTACTGCTTGTGCCATGCTACTTAAGGAAGGCCAGGGATTCCTTATTGTAGCCTGTTGACCTAATGGAAATTCGATTATTTTGACTTTTTTGGAGGAGATCAGCTGCAGTTCACATTAAGTTGGCTGCCTATCTCTCCCATGCTTTTAAATCTAGTTACCTATAACTAAAGGTACCAATGTAGCTCAATAGCCCACTGTAGAGAGTTATAGCGGCCATAAAGTCTTGCTCCAGTGTTAAATGCCCAAGGGTCTTTAATAAGGGACTGTGCCTTTAATGGCTTGTATACCCCACTATAAGGCTGTTGGAACATTCCACCTCATGAGGGCAGAATGTCCTAATTAACAAACACAAAGCCCTCTTGGAGCCCAAAGGGCGCTGAAGTTTTTGTTTCACAGCTATTGCTGTAATTGTGAGGAACTAACACCCAAGATGCCCCATTTAACAATAAAGGCAATAAGGGGTAAATAAATGAGGAACTCCCACAGTAAGACTGAAACTCAGTGAGTTCCTCACCCACAATTGCTGTTACAGATATTGATTGCAAATACTCACATATAGAATATACATGCAAAGGCAGGGAGTGTGGAGATTATACCTATGGTGATGTTATAAAAATAACTCAAATACAATACACGCAGTGGACAAGAAACCACTAGGTTGTCATCTGTACCCACAAACCCTGGTGATCAAACTGGAGTACACAAGGCAGTAACAGTGATCGTGTGGAACTAAAATATACAACGACAATAGACATGGAGCTAGCAAGGTGGAGTGCTTTATAGGAAAGAAGGAAAACCTGGGCATAATTGGCAGAGAGCAATTAATAAACCACACAAGGGAAATGGAAGCTAAGACAGCAGGAACAGGAAGGTGGCAAACTAGAAACTGGGCTAAGGTAAATAGAAAGAAAGGCAGGAACTGGGAAAAAGGTAACTACAGAGAGAGGGAAAGTGCAAGGATGGACTAAAATAGTGCTGGCTCGAGAATCAGGAAGCAAGGTAGCACAACAGCCCGTGTTTGCTCAAAGACAAGAATTTAGCTGCAACTCAGGAATCAGGATTCTTCATGATACAGGAATTAACAAAAGTACAAAACCTTAGAAAAAAGGGGGTCAGTCAAGCAGGAACATTGCTATAATGAACATCTTTGGACTGAAAGGAAATAGGGCTTAAATGAGCTCATTATAATCACATGCATCAGGTGATGGCAGACAGGAAACTAACAGCTACAGGTGTGATAAGATATAGCTCAGGAGCCATGAATCCTTGGTAAACAAAAATTAGCTAAAGTTCAGGAACTCAGAAAACAAGGGGGCAGTCAAACAGAAACACTGCTACAATGATCAACAATGAACTGAAGGGGATGAGGATTTAAAGAGCTCACTGCAATCATATGCATCAGGTGTGAGCAGGCAAGCACCTGCCAGATACAGTTGTCCTGAATTCATCCACCCATTCTTGGCCTACAGGGTGGAGACAAAACCTGGCATGGGTTGGAAATGAACTGGAATTTACAAATAGTGTTCAATAGCCTGGAAATCAGTATGTGGTTATAGTAGAAGAAGCTTATTTGAACATTTAAATGTTCAATATGAAGGACCCTTGGTGATGGGCACAAGAGCGGTGGGAGCAAAGCATGCCAGTGATTGTTCAATAGTTAACAGCCATGCGCAGGGCCAGAGAAATAGCTGTGAAAGGAGGCTAAAGTCAGCCCTGGTTTTCCCTGGGCTTGGCTAAACTGCTTTTCAGGATTCAACCAAGCCAGAGATACCCAGAAGAAGAGCAGTATTCCCCCATTCCTCCACCTGAAGCTTCAGTGGTACTGTGAAGTATGGGAGGAGGGGGGAGGCTCTGATGTGCCCTGCTGCACATGTGCTGCCTTTTGCTTTCCCCTGCATAATTGTGGAGAGGCAGACAAAGAGAGTGGCAGAATCTGTGTATTAGGACATTGTACTTTTGAGAGCAGTGGGCCTATACCGGTTTATATATGCTGCTGCTGCTCCATTGTCTTCAATGGAGCTCTCAGCATCATTCCAATGTTCTAATGGAGTTCTATTATTGCTTTATAGTTTTCTGTAGTGGGCTATACTGACCAGTAAAGGTCCCCTCCAGCTTTGAAGATCTGAGCTGAAGACAAGGGCCTTTCACAAGGGAGCAGGCCTTTAATGGGCAGTATAGTCCAGCTATGGCAGGCTATAGAGCTATTAGAAAATTCCACCACATGAAGGCAGAGTATTGTAATAAGGAAAAAAAGGGATCTCGGACCCCAAGGGGCTTGAAATCCCTCTAGCCTCCAAAGCCTTTGTTTACAGCTATTGCTATGAATGTTCTACAGCTAATAGCTGAATGTAGAGCCACGGCTGTTAGCTGTTGAACATTCACAGCAAGAGTGGTGAAAGGGGGCTGAAGTCAGCCCCTGGTTCTCCCCCCTTGCATGAACTGCTTTTTGGAGTTCAGCAAAGCAAGGGAGCCCCAGGAGCTGAGCAGCATTCACGCCTCCCACCTTCAGAAGGAGGCTGACAAGTAAACCTTCTATCCTTCCAAAATGAGTAAAGCATTTGATATATTTATACACAGTGCTTAGGAACTTCAAAAGTGAAGAATGAAGTGCTGATTTTTTAAAACTGTTTACTAGGAACCAATTCAATTGCATTCATTTTAGCAACATCTAAAAACTGCCATTTTTGTCATATGAGAGCCAGGTAGGCAGCACATAGAAATTTAAACCAAGAGTATAACCTCCATTCCTCTGATTGTCAGAAGATACAAACTTGTGAATAACATGCTAGACAAGGACATGCAAAGACTGCAATGAATCAATTGTGCAATCATGCTAGAAATTGAACCCCTTGCTGCAGGAAGGGCACATTTACATTGCTACTTAACTGCGAGACTGAGGCACAAGCTGCTCACACTAGTGTGTGTGTATTTGAAAAAGGTTCAGGCAAAGGAAGGTGTTATGGATTTGTCTTTAAATTCTGGATTTTGCAAGGAGCATAAGCAGATTAGTGAATGAAGTGTCTGCACTTTGAATGCAGGTGCGGAGGAATCATACGACTGGAAAGCTCAGGGCAGGTTTACAGAAAGTGGCACCAGCTACCGAAGCAGGGTCTAGTGGAGAGTACCTAATGTACTTTGGGTGGCACAGATAAGGGACTAGAATTCCAAGGGCTCAAAGTGAGCATTGGTCAGTTAGGGGAGGTGCTTGACTAATAATTGAAGGTCAGCAGTGTGAGTCATCAGGCCCAATGAGGTGCCCTCAGTGCAGCAGTAGGGAAGAGGTCTCAAGAGCTCTGGTAACTAGTAGGACACAAAGACCAGCTGAGGACCTTTGAGGACATGCTGTGGACATTTAAGGATTGGCTGAGGAAATCTGAGAGTGAGATCAGGGTGAGAGACGCATCTCTTGTAGGCAGTTAAACATCTCTTGGATGATCTATAGCCCACAGAGTGTAACCTGTGATGGGCTGAGGTTAATTTAAAAGGGTACTTGGGAAAGGGAGAAGTCTATTACAGAGATTTAGCAGACTCTGACCACAGGCATAGCACAATTGAGCATTGGTAGAATTGATCTGAAAGACAGAGATCTCAATGACAGCATTTTAGGACTGCCAGAGGGATTATCAGGTGGATTAAGAAACTAACATATAGTTGGCTGAGGGGACCTGGCCAATAATTTTTTCCATCGGTGGGGCAGATTGGTAGTAAAAAGCTTGGGTGCTACTACAATATATTCCATTATTTTGTTATGAGTTTGGAAAATAACAAATGTCTGTCGACAATCTTTAGAAAAATGAAGTTGCCACATAGCAAATTGATATCTTATGATTATCTACTCCCACACTGCCCTCAGCTGATTCCTAGGAATGGATTTTACTCCAGAAGCAGGCACAGATCTATAAACTTAGAGCCATATTTACAAGACATGATGCATTGCTGTGTCAGCTCTTTGTCACTTCTAAATTGCCACTAGGGAGGAAAAAGGCCATTTGTCAGTCCTTAGTGGAGCAGACCAACAGTTTGGGACAAGCAAAGAGCACTGTCACCAACTGCAAGAAACGCTGGTGTGAGTATAAGCACCGGATGAAGTAAAAACTGTCCAACAACCTGAAAGCAGCAATGCAGACCAGAGGAGGGAGCCCAGCACCCCAGGGGGAGTTGGATGCCTTGAAGTAGCGGGTGGCAGTTGTCATCCCAGACGAGTTGGTGGCTGGAGTGTCAGGACACGACCACAGCCACAGGGTAAGTATCAACAATGGGCAATGTGGGCAAAAAGGCCATGTTAAGAAGTGCAGTTACGTATGTCTTAGCGATCCACTGTGCTGTGTACAGGGCAAAGGGCAGGAATCTGGATCATGTGCCATTAAATGGCACAGAAATGTCAGTTACACTTCCCAGTTACATGTTGCACAGCCCAGCCCAGCTCAGTCACGTTTCTCCATTCAGTGTGTGAAGTGCAGCACCAGTCCAGGTCCACCTTTGTATATTGGCACATGTAGTGGAATGTACACCATGAGTTACCAGAACTACAAGTCCCACAATACAAAGTAAAAAACATGACAGGAAGAACACATCATGCATGGACACTTGAACCATGCACAACATGATGGTGGCAACGCTAGTCACCTTGCACCATGAGGCTACTGTGTCTTACTTGGGCCCATGCACACAAGTCTGGAATGCAAAGCAATGGAATGGAATACGCTTGTCAGAGGGGAAACAGCTCACCTGAGGGGGGGGGGAAAGGTTTATGGCACGTGAAGTATCAACACATAGGTACATGCCAAGAGCAACATGTACGTTAACTGGCATGACAATAGATAGCTTGCAGCTGTCCTGACTTGTGGGATGAGACAACACAGGTGTCAGCTGCCATACTAGGGACCACCAGAAGTCATGCCCTATACCGAATCATGCGGGTCAGGGTGAATGCAAATGATGTACAGTGGAGGACCATGTGTGTTGAAAACAAAGATGATGTGTGACCCTAGTGGGCTCCTGGTCGTGCAGTGCAATGTAAGCGCTGACTGAGTAGGTTGAACTGCCACGGTGTCTGAATAGGGAGACACTGCATAGCAATGAGGTCAGAATGGATATGTGTTCTGCAAAGTAGCCTGACCAATACACATGCACTGCTGTGTCTGACAGTGTCACTCTTTTGTTACAGCTGGGAAGGGATGACAGAGAAGAGCCCATTGGGGTACAACATCCTACATTTGATGTGGTTCTGGGTGAAAATGTAGCATGTAGCAGGAGGGTTAATGGAGGGAAATTGTCTCACCACGCCAGTTAGAGGATGTGAAATAGGCATCTGTCAAGGGACATGAAAAACTAGTATGCCACCACAAAGGGCAGGAGTCAGTGATGGTTGGAGACTGAGGTGGATGTTCCCAGTTATGTTGCAAATCTGGGTAGGTACATGTCACCAAATTGAGCACTACTACCATGCGGGGTGCAGCTCGATCCATAGCCACAGCCAGCCATGACATTCCATTGGATATAGTCACACATACTGTTGGTGTTGTAGGCACATGAAAGTCATTGTATTATCTGAGTTCCATCACTGTCTGGCATTATGTTGAGTCCCTGGCACAAAATCAGGAGTGGCAGAGGAGGCATGTACATGTACAAGTAAGTGGGCCTGAGTCAAACGATGTGTTATACTATGCAGATACCCAACTCCGCAATTATCAATTGTGATGAGTGTCAGCGCTAGTAACCTATCTATTGTGACTAGGCCCATCCCCTCAGATTTGGTACACAGTACTCACTGTCCACAAAGATGAAGCCAAATGTGTATCCAATAAAATCACAAGAGTATACTCAAAAAGGAAATACATGGTAAGTACTTGCCCTTACACATCCCTGCAATTAGCAAGTTTGTTTGGTGTGTAGAGTTGCCCAGGATATGTGTTACAAAATCAAACATAGGCCATATCAGGGTACTATGTGCATGCAAGACAGCATAACAATGGCCGAGTTCCATAGTGTATAGTGTAAAAGCCAGATGGCAGGATCATAACTAATTCATGACCAGACCTACATCACGTGGACAGGAGGTGTGGGCTGAATGCTGGCCACAGAGAATGAAGGCACCAGGGGGATTAGGGGCAATGGGAACAGTAGTGGTGTCAATATGTCAAAACACAATCACTATAGGCATTCATGAAAAATAATGCAAATCACCATTGCAGATGTGGACCTGACCTCTTACCATACATACAGGTATGGTAGGCTTAGTGACCTGTGTTGCAATATGTGTCATGGAAAAGTCAGAAAATGTCAGTCTTGTCACACAGTGATTGTATAAACAATGCAGAGATACTGCCATCTCAAAGGCAACTCCTACGCATAAATGTTGTTCTGAAATTCAAATATTAACAAGTCAGATTTTCAATCAGATTATTCATGCCAACATCTAACATAGAGCACCATTAACATTTTTCTGTCTCATTGCGGAGGATGTACCTATACCTCCTGGTCAGCTGCCTGTCCGGGATGATGATCTGGCTGAGGGTGACAGCCTGCCAACCCTTGACCAAGACATCCTCAGGCAAATCTTGGCCTCCTTTGGTACACCATCTCCGGTTGCAGGAAGGGCCAACAGCATTGTGGGATCACCAGAGGGTCCACCTATCACCCAACAAGCACCACATGCCAGCCTACCCCCAGTCCTGGACTCTGGGTACACTCAAGTTCAATTTCAACATTGTGCAGTAAGAGTCCAGCGTGATCGTGGAGGACACCCTAGAAGCGGTCCGTAGGTGCCTCAGTCCCAATAAGAACACCTCGGACGCAATAAGAGGCACCTGCCCTCCATTCTGTGGCCTCTAAGAGTCACTGGCGGACATCACTGGTGTCATGAGGCAGAGGCATGAACAACTGACCTGCCAAACTGTCAACAGCGAGGTTGCCAAACAGCTGGAGGTGATATGCAATGTCCTGGAACCCATGGAGCGGAAGCAGGCCATTTACATTTCAACAATGTGTGCCTAACACTGCAACGTTGGTACAGTGCTTGCAAACTAGCAGGCACTTTTTAGTGCAGCACTGCCTTACTTATTGGCACAGAGAAATACTGCTGTGGACAGGGGAGACACATCTTTAGCTCCTGATGTGTGTGCGCCTCCATCATCTGGGCACCAGCAACACCCCCCTCACTGGAATCACCACACACATCAGAGGAGACAGATGTGGCCATCATCTCTTTCCAATGTAAAACTGCCTTGTAGCATTTTTCGGTGCCAAACTGCCAGCTTATAATTTGCCCAGTGCTGATGACCATGCAGGTAAACTTCCCATCTAGTACTGCCCCCATCCCCAATTTGCTGCCCCACCTGTTGATCTCTCCCATTTGTGGACTGTCGACATGGCCTTTCTTCCCTATTGGCAATGTATTCCTCCCCCTACCTCAATAAAAAACTCCTATCCTCCACATGTCCCATACAGTGTTTCCCCAATGGACTCTATCTAGACATCCAATGGCTCAACAAAAACTGCTGGGGTTGTTGCTGAAAGAACTGCGCCTGTGATCCTAAACATTTTTGCACATGTAAATAAATGCACTGCGTTCAACCTGTGTGTTGTATGTCTGTTGGTGTGTGGACTAAGTAGAACATGGTGGATGTTATGAGCCAAATACCCCAACTACTCCCCAAGGGGACATGTGTGTCATTGAGCCATGGACATAGCTACAAAGGCCAAGGAAATATTTTTGTTGAACCCTTTGTGTATCAAGACTATCAAGGAGTTATTCAAGGTAACAAGCTTGAAGTGCAACAAGAACCATGCAGTCAATTTTAATGGTAAATGAAGTCATAGCACTGGTGGGGTGCACCTCCATCGATACTAGCCAGAGAATAGTGCTGCTGTGACAAGCAAATGATGAAAGGATGAGTGTGTAAGTGGCTGGCTTCAGTGTGAGATCCAAAATTTCCTTGATTAGTGACAATGGTTTGACATAACCATCCCTTCAATGCATGTCGCATGACTTACACACACAGTGCAACAGTAGGTGGATACCAGTTTCAGGGAGGGTATCCAGTCACAGCAAGAGTGCCAGTTACAGTACTCAATTATGTTTGAAGATCCCTTAAGTGTTCCATGCTATACTTATCAAGTCCCCCTCTATAGATGTTTCACCTAGGCACATGTTCACAAACACTGCTTGCAAAAATATTGCATGTACTGACACAACCTTAGCAGATCTGACAACCCCTACACAGTAAATCATGAAGTAGACATGTACACAGTAAAGATTGCTATTTCATGTACAAATAAAACTTGAACGAATTGGCCAAAGCACACAGAATATAGTGTCCAATAGTGTTGCAAGGATAAGGATCCCTGATAGTGTAATGAAAATCAGAGTAAGTATGAGGTTGAAGAAAAGTCCTGGCTCTCATTGGTAGATGATGTCTTTATTCGTGAGTGTTGTAGAACATAGCAACATCATAGATAGACAGCCTTAGTAACATCATAGATAGACAGCCAACACGTGTTTCGTCACACAAGTGACTTCATCAAGGCTTGATAGTTTAGTAAATTCAAAGTAGTATGGCTGCCCGAGGAGCAGCAGGGTTAGTAGGTGTTGGGTACGTAGGTAAGTTCAGGTATAAGCAGGCCCTGATAAGCCAGCGGCTACGACCATCAGACGCTCCTTGGCTGCTTACCGCGCCTCTCCGGCCTGCCTCTACAAGGTTTTGTCTCATGGCTTATCAGGGCCTGCTTATACCTGAACTTACCTACGTACCCAACACCTACTAACCCTGCTGCTCCTCGGGCAGCCATACCACTTTGAATTTACTAAACTATCAAGCCTTGATGAAGTCACTTGTGTGACGAAACACGTGTTGGCTGTCTATCTATGATGTTACTAAGGCTGTCTATCTATGATGTTGCTATGTTCTACAACACTCACGAATAAAGACATCATCTACCAATGAGAGCCAGGACTTTTCTTCAACCTCATACTTACTCTGATTTTCATTACACTATCAGGGATCCTTATCCTTGCAACACTATTGGACACTATATTCTGTGTGCTTTGGCCAATTCGTTCCAGTTTTTCCCGTGGGTACTTTGTTACCCGTTTGGTGCCTTTTGGGTAGTAGGGCACTCGGCCAGTTTGCACCAGACTTTGCTTTCTTCTTAAGATATTTGTTAAAAATAATTGCTTTACTACCTTTAAGTGCGGCATTCTGTACCCTTACTACCCTTGTGTTTCTTTTTTCTAAATACAAATAAAACTTATCAAACCTAAAACTACCTAGACTACACTAACTTCTTTAACCTAAACTACATCTATACTAAATTATACCACCTAACCTACACTACCTTATCATAAAATCTATCTAAAACTACCGTAGCTTAACTTATCTTACTCTACACATATAACACAACAGACATGTCAAACATCTACCCCACCCCCTTTATACACATTAGCACACAAGAAAAACAGACTATACCTATACATAAACTACCTAAACATTAAAAACCTTCACACATTTTTTTTTTTTTTAAATCTAGATTTTGCATATTTTTTATTTTTTATACAAATACTCATATACTAAACATTGACCCCCATCCACTAAATTGCCTACCCACCCATATCCCCAACTAACAACTATCAAATATTAAAATCTCTAAAATCACTAAAACTAACCTAACCTATCCCTATTCTAAAAACTATCCTAAACTATGCTAATATTGTATTAATTAATTTAAATAAATAAGAACTGGGGAGGGGCAACAAGTCATAGACAGTCCTAAATTTGGTCAGTAATCTAGTCCACAATTTGCTGCAAGGTTCTGACCATTTGGATAAATGTGGCCTCCTGCAGTTCTAGGCCAGCCAGTCTCAACCCCATGTCTGCATTGTCCTTCAAGGCCTGCTGTACAAACTCTGTTATTTGGCCTGGGGTTGTGGTGACAGCCCGTGGTGCCACTGCTGGATGGGCTGTAGAGGGTCCAGCAACTGCCCTCAGATCACCTGCATGGGACCCCTCAAACTCGGCACTGGGGGTTGGCCTGTCTAGCAGTTTCTGGCCCTTAGTTGGTGACTTTCAGGTCCCTCCTGACTTCCACTCCTCATGCTTCCTTCCCATGCATCTGAAAGCCTTGCCAATATGTCTAATGTGCTGGTAATGTTCCAAGCAGATCCAGTATGCATTTTCTTGTTGTGAAATAATTAATGTGTAGCAAGTGCATGTATTGTGCCTCAGCAGTGCTTCCCTGTTATGTCAAGAACAGAAGCCCATACACAGTGCAGCAAGGAATGGCTCCATGCCGGGCAGTTGTAACGTAGACGGAGTATGGATAGCTATCACCAAATCAACAGACTTGTTGGACACTTCTCCAATATTGACTTATGGACATACCTGGAACACTTTTACATGGACCATGTAATGGAATTAAAAAGTAGCATGTAGTCCTTTACATATCCAAGTGCCACTCCATATATTTCTCCACAGATTATAACCTAGTTGCACATCAGCTCACACTTAATCCATGTAATGAATGTGTGTGCATGCATGTCTTAGATCTCATATGTTGGAGGATATTATCATTTACATTGCAGGTAATTGCCTGAAAAGGTTCAATGATGATAATTTATGAGGGAGATAGTATGGGTAATGATAGCAGTAGGTTGAATGTGAAATGGCCTGTATGCAGACAACACTGCATACATGCCTGCAGTACTTAAGATATTGCCCTTGATACTCACGAAACAGTACAAAGGTATGAACATGTTTCAGTCATAGGGCATTGGGTATATAAGGGCATGAATCTGGCATGTAACTGCATTGGTATGTGTGGAATGGTGACATGTCCCACATTGACTCATACTGATTCTGCCTGCAGTGAGGTAGGAATCAACACAGCCTGTGTGGACCTGCCACGCAAGATTGATCATACATTGCGATGCAGACGCCTACTCTAGCAATGTGAAGCAGACAGGCAGATTGATGTTCATCCCTCCAATTCGATATTCACATCCACTTCGATGATAACATCCTTCATACCACCATGCAATTTTCTGCTGTCACTCAATCTCACATTTCAATGATATGCAATACTCAGTGGAATGCACCTGTACCTATGATGCAGGATGACAGTTGCCACATATCATGATAACTGTGGGCTAATGAATGAACTTAAGTAAGTCATTGGAATGAACAATGGACTTACAAACTCGTTGCTACAAATGGAGAAATGTGACTTTAGCACTGGTTTTGATACGATGAATGATATATTTTAACTATGCCATCTCACAAATAAATATGCAACATTTATACTGTGAAGAAATCATATTTCGGTATGGTGAATCTGCTCACATGATCACCCAAGTCCATTGTAGTGTAACTATGCCATCTCACAAATAAATATGCAACATTTATACTGTGAAGGAATCATATTTCGGTATGGTGAACCTCCCCACATGATCACCCAAGTCCATTGTTGTGTGACGCTGAACTACCTGTTTGAGTGGCATGAATGTCTGACATTGCTTCAATCATTCAGACTGTACCAATTTCAGTAGGGTAGAGGGACATTTTCACCGGTTATGGGCAAGGTATTATGGGTACACACTATAGGAGGACAAATATTTAAGAAAAGATGTTAACTGTGCACATATCAACAGTAAATGTACTGTTGACAGTTGATAGTTCTGTCTGGGATATATGCTATATCCCAACCTCACCTGTGTCCTGGACAACTTTGGACCTGGGCAAACATACTGAGTCAGGAAAATCAAAGCCTATCCCATGCACCATTTCTGTAACATATTTTGGGTAACATGTTGTCATTTGCTGTCCATAGTATGGGTTTGAGACATATGAACTAATTACCCTTTTTTGGTTTTAGGGCAGGTGATGGTACATGTGCTATAGGAATCCACACCATCTTGCAGGCCTGCATACTTTGAAAATGATTCAGCATTGGAATTTGGCCCTATCAATTCCACATGCAACTTTGTCCTATTTCTGTGGTGTATCTGCAGGTCAGGTAAACAATTTTTCCAGAGCACAGGAAATATCAGGTGACATTCACTGGTAGCACTTGGATCCCGGAAGGTTGCTACCACACCACAGGTATATGGGTCAGGTCCAACAACAAGACATGAAGATGGTATATTGCTCTGTGAAAACTGAGCATGTACACTGTGTACATATTAAGCACAGTACATGAACGTCACAAATATCTGGTATTGTCTGGATGCTGGACATGTAGCATAGATCAAAATTGAAATGTCCTAATGATGGATATGTCTGCCATGTTGCAGTGTGTTCATATAATACCAGACATGTCACGTATCAGGTGCACAGAGTACAGACAAGGTACGAGATCAGCATAACTTGTGATGACATGTGAGCACACTCCTCTGCAACATACTTGCCAGCTGCCCCCCACAATTTGGAGTCAGTAATGACCTAGCAGGCCAGGTGACAATAATCCCTACACAATGATGGATGGGTCACACAGCACCAATGGGGCTAGCCTGCACAGCATGGTCTGTTTTTGCAATTGTCATGCCACTGTGGACAGGCCCCTCTGGCATGAACTGTTTATTTAAGTGAGTTAGTCTGAGTCAGACCATACTAACATGCATTCATATCTGAGCCTTCAGGAAAAAAGGAAACTTTTAATGCATGCAAAAGACACAGAACAAGCTCACAGTATGTAGGGACGTAGCAGTAACCTCACCAACTTCAGTCCTCAGATGATTGAGGAGATCTTGCTCACGGATGACAACATCTACCCCATGGTGCTTTAGTAGGTGGACGCTCCACTGGACATTTGAAGCCATCTGGTATTGCACCTCCTCCCAAAACTGTCACCTCTCTTGTGTAGGATAGCCTTGGCCCACCCTACCTCCACTCCTGATCATGTTTGGCAGGTAATGAACCAACATCCACAGAAGGACATCAAACTCCTCCTCTGACATGTTCTTGGCTCTGCCCCACAATCCATAACCAAACTAGCCACCCTAAACCCACAAAAGAAACAAACCCTTCCCCTACCCCTAAACTACACAACCTTTAAATGGACAGACACCTGACAATACAGTGGACAACACTATATAATATACACTTACAATACCCATAGGACAGTTTACATACACAACAGGGACAGCAGAGACACCAACAAGACCAAAAAACAGACTACTTCTCAACGTCACACACCAAAAACCTCCACCAGCCAGCAGAGACAACAAGCCTGTAAGTGAAAGTAAAATGAACTTCACACTTCCTGGTTTGCAGCATAGCTGAGCCAGTGCATCATTTCCTGGGTGAATGTGTCTTATTACTAACTAAAGCATCACTTTTCCTACTAAAGCGTTGTTAGAAATGGGGTCTTTGGTTGACAGTCAGGTTACCCCCTGTTCAAGCAAGGACCCTCACTCTAGTCAGGTTAAAAGAGAATCACCCTCAGCTAAACCCTGCTTACCCCCTTGGTAGCTTGGCAGAGCAGTAGGCTTAACTTCAGAGTGCTAGGTCTAAAGTATTTGTACCAACACACACAGTAGCTTAATGAAAACACTACAAAATGACACATCACAGGTTCAGAACAATAGAGAATATTTATCTAAACAAAACAAGACCAAAACGACAACAATCCACCATACACAAGTCAAGTTATCAATTAAAAAGAAAAAAGAGTCTTTATGTAGTTCAAAACAGCGTTGTTTCTCCTGCTCTGTGCATCGATTCTTAGGCCGCGTTTCCGGCGAGCGTCGATTTTCAGCTGTGGAGTCGGCGGCGCGTTGTTTCTTCAGCCGCAGATCGGAGTCGCGTTGATCTTTTCCCCGCACACCACGGATTTCCTCCTCTTAGGCTGCAGGCTTCTCCTTTCAGGGTACCAGGAACTGGATGGGCACCACAGGGCAGAGTAGGAATCCCTCCAGAGACTCCAAGTGCTGGCAGAGAGAAGTCTTTGCTGTCCATGTGACTTCAAACAACAGAAGGCAAGGTCTAAATCAAGCCCTTGGAGATTTCTTCTCAAGATGGGAGACACACAAAGTCCAGTCTTTGCCCTCTTACTCTGGCAGAAGCAGCAACTGCAGGATAGCTCCACAAAGCACAGTCACAGGCAGGGCAGCTCTTCTTCCTCAGCTCTTCAGTTCTTCTCCAGGCAGAGGTTCCTCTTGTTTCCAGAAGTGTTCTAAAGTCTGTGGTTTTGGGTGCCCTTCTTATACCCAATTTCTCCTTTGAAGTAGGCCTGCTTCAAAGTAAAGTCTCTTCTAAATGTGAAATCCTGCCTTGCCCAGGCCAGGCCCCAGACACTCACCAGGGGGTTGGAGACTGCATTGTATGAGGGCAGGCACAGCCCTTTCAGGTGTGAGTGACCACTCCTCCCTTCCCTCCTAGCACAGATGGCTCATCAGGAAATGCAGTCTACACCCCAGCACCCTTTGTGTCACTGTCTAGTGTGAGGTGCAACCAGCCCAACTGTCAAACTGACCCAGACAGGGAATCCACAAACAGGCAGAGTCACAGAACTGGTATAAGCAAGAAAATGCTCACTTTCTAAAAGTGGCATTTTCAAACCCACAATCTTAAAATCAACTTTACTAAAAGATGTACTTTTAAATTGTTTAGCTCAGTGACCCCAAACTCCACATGTTCATCCGCTCCCAAAGGGAATCTACACTTTAATCAGATTTAAAGGTAGCCCCCATGTTAACCTATGAGAGGGACAGGCCTTCCAACAGCGAAAAACAAATTTAGCAATATTTCACTGTCAGGACATATAAAACACATAACTATGGGGGTCATTCTGACACTGGCGGCCGGTGGCCGCCAGGGCCACCGACCACGGGAGCACCACCAACAGGCTGGCGGTGCTCCCACGAGCATTCTGACCGCGGCGGTTCAGCCGCGGTCAGAAGCGGAAAGTCGGCGGTCTCCCGCCGACTTCCCGTTGCACGGGGGAATCCTCCATGGTGGCGGAGCGCGCTCCGCCGCCATGGGGATTCTGACACCCCCTACCGCCATCCTGTTCCTGGCGGGTCTCCCGCCAGGAACAGGATGGCGGTAGGGGGTGCCGCTGGGCCCCTGGGGGCCCCTGCAGTGCCCATGCCAATGGCATGGGCACTGCAGGGGCCCCCGTAAGAGGGCCCCACTGTGTATTTCAGTGTCTGCAATGCAGACACTGAAATACGCGACGGGTGCAAACTGCACCCGTCGCACCCCTGCAACTACGCCGGCTCAATTCAGAGCCGGCGTCCTCGTTGCAGGGGCATTTCCTCTGGGCCGGCGGGCGCTCTTTTGGAGAGCGCCCGCCGGCCCAGAGGAAATGTTTGAATGGCCGCCGCGGTCTTTTGACCGCGGTGCGGTCATTTGGCGGCGGTACCTTGGCGGACGGCGGTTAAAATCACCCCCTATATGTCCTACCTTACCCATACACTGCACCCTGCCATTGGGGCTACCTAGGACCTACCTTAGGGGTGTCTGAGATGTAAGAAAAGGGAAGGTTTGGGCCTGGCAATTGGATAGACTTGCCAAGTCGAATTTACAGTTAAAACTGCACACACAGACACTGCAATGGCAGGTCTGAGACATGATTACAGAGCTACTTATGTGGGTGGCACAACCAGTGCTGCAGGCCCACTAGTAGCATTTGATTTGCAGGCCCTGGCACCTCCAGTGCACTTTACTAGGGACTTACTAATAAATCAAATATGCCAACCATGGATAAGCCAATTACATACACATTTTGTAAAGGAGCACTTGCACTTTAGCACTGGTTAGCAGAGGCAAAGTGCCCAGAGTAACAAAAGCAGTAAAACCAGAGTCCAGCACACTCAACAACCTGGGAAACAGAGGCAAAAAGTTAAGGGAGATCACGCCAAGGATGAAAAGTCTAACAAGGGTCATTATTTTATGACACATCGCTAAGTAGTTAGCCAAGGCATGAGCTTCGTACAACACATGAAAATGCAGAAGGCATTTTTTTTTACGCTTTCTAGTGGATGCATTAATTCCGGTGGCTCTCCTCCTACTAAAGCATCACATTTTCTACTAAAGCATCATTTTGTTTTTCTGATGCATCACTAGTGAAAAGGGCAATGTGTGGGCTACACAGAACACATGACAATGTAAAATGCATCGCTTTTGATACCTTTTCTGGAAGCCTGGCCTCCAAATGCCACTTAGTGTGCAATTTGTCACGCTATGGGCAAACGCCTTTGTTTTCCTTGACCCAACTAACCCTTTGTGTGTGGTAGAATGTAATGACTGGTGAAATACATCAAAGAAATCCCAGGGGTCACTTTTCTTGCTCAGAACCTCTCTGCTGACATGCTTTTAGACTTGGGATGTGTTGCATGTGTGTGTTAGCAATGCGCATATGTCTGACCACTTGCTTTCATGGTGCGGACACTAGGACGGGCAACATATTGCTGTGAGTAACACAGACTTATTGTCAGTTGTGCACATCTTGACATTATCACTATGAATAGCAGCTTGTATAATGGTTGAATTTCTGTACTGATCTGCATAGAAGAGACTTTTTGTTCACAGATGCTGCACTACTACGCAATTAATATCCATATTGTCATACATAATTGTGGGCATACTTGTAGTTCATACTATGGGGGTTATTCCAACTTTGGAGGAGGTGTTAATCCGTCCTAAAAGTGACAGTAAAGTGGGGGATATACCACCAGCCGTATTACGAGTTCCATAGGATATAATGGACTCGTAATACGGCTGGTGGTAAATCCGTCACTTTTCCGTCACTTTTGGGACGGATTAACACCTTCTCCAAAGTTGGAATAACCCCCTATGTTTCTGCTTTAATTACTAAGGTTCTGTAATGGGCATATACCAATCTCATGAATTTACATACACTGGCTACTTCAGCTGGTCTACATTGTATGTGGCATCCAGCTCACAGACTGACTGTCTCAATGTGCACTGTATTTTGTTAGGCCAACAGGTTACCTGCTCATATGTGCATGACATCTATAGCAGAATATATTGTCCAACAATCACCATATGATATACTGGTACACACACATCTACTGTCTGAGCTTGGTGTCTGGCACTATGTGTGTACCACATGCAAATTACACTTGCATTAAAGGGTCAGTCAAGACTGTTCGCCATTATCTTGTTCCTCACGAGGCATGCTGGAGTAGGCCTTACAAGTGTGATGCCTTCCAGGTGGGAACATGTTTAGTATTTCCATGCATCCTAGTTTCTGCCGACAGAGAGGGCTAATGTGAACATAGAATGTGGGTATGCATTTACACCAGATGGTCACATGTGCAGTCATTGACATGTTACACCACTGTGACCTGGGATGCCTAAGTGCATGTACTTTGCCGGGAGTTATATCATATGTAGTTAGACAATTACATCTATTTGTCTATTGTGTTAGTGTCCTGGACACGTTGGTCCACATACATATAGTTAGTGCAGTGTGTGTACCGAGCAGGAAGTTGTATATTCAGATTGGTGCAATGTGCAGAAGCAAGCATATGGAGATGTGGAGCCCCGGCGAAGAGAAGAATGGGCCAGTGCTTGTGCTGAAATCCCCCCGTGGCATGGCAACTGGGCAGCCATCGCTTGTGCCGAATCAAGGTGGCAGGGCAGTAGCAGAATGGAGCAGCTGGAAGACGCTGCAGGATGATGCATGGCCTGTGGGGGCTATTTTGGAGACATCAGAGGTAACTACTACCCTGCTCTGACCCTGGCTTTGACTCCAGACTGTGATCCTTGCTTAGTCTGCTGGTTTCCAAATCATGCCCACCTCTCCTCATCGGTCACCAGTTACCTGAACTGTAATAGGTCATACCAGGCCATATCAGTACCTGAGGTGATAAAAAGACCAAGGAAGACCACGAAGAAGTGAGGTAAGCACTTGGTGAGCACATCTAGCGGGAGTCCCCCAGCACAAGGATCATGCCTGGGGATATCACGAAGGCGGCGGAGGTGACCGCGCTAGGATGCGGTGCAGCTTTCAGTCATGTGTTACCACTTGTCCAGCTTCCTCTATCTCTCTCAATCTACCCAACAAAAATAGCATGGTCTGTATCCTGGTGGAAAAACCTACATTCCATTTAAATCTTAAAAAGGATCATTGCCCTTAGATTTGTGACAATCCCTACATACTGCTCTGCTGGCTGACAGACCTTAGCTCACCTGAATGCTCTATCGGGGGCTCAGGCCTGGTACTTTGTGAACTCTGTGATGAGTATTGGCTGGTTGTCCTTGAAAGTGTCTATTCATGTTTGAGCACCAGTGACTAAACCCTGTAGGTGCCTTCCAAGGTACAGGGTCATAGGAAGCTCGCCGAGTGCCCTTGAGAAAAGTGCAGGCCCTAAGTAGAAGACAGACCTCAACAACCACAGTGACCCAAACACCTCAACCCTCATGGGGAACCTCACCACATCGCACACACCTCCGAACGCCACTGGACCGACCACCACTGTGTGCATTTTTCCTTCACCAAGAACATTGAACTGCACCACGCCCACCACCCCCCCTGCAGAAACTGGACCAAGGTCACTGAAGCCCACCTTACCACCACTCTCTGCCATTCCCAACCACCGGATACCAGGGACACCAACTCCTCAGCCCACAACCTCCACCAATGGATCGCCAACTGCGCCAATACTCTAGCCCCCCTAAGGAAACCTGCCAGCAATCAACACCACAGGAGAGCCAGCTTGTTCTCCCCCTAACTACAAGAATCTAAGATCACCTGCAGAAGACTCGAGAGAAAGTAAAGAAGCAGCAAGAGCATGACAGACCTCAAAGCCTCGAAACAAACCACATCCTAGTTCCCTCCCAATCCAGATTCAGGAGCAACCACAGCTACATGACCCTGCTTGCCAAGATCGTCAGACACCAAAGGCTCAACATCATCTCATAGACTGACGACACCCAGCTAATTCTCTCCCTGACTGACGAATCATCAACAGCCAAAAGCAACTTTCACAAAAGAATGATGACAGTCACCAATTGGATGAAAGACAGCTGCTTCAAGCTCAACTTGAATAAGACATAGATTCTCATCATGGGCCCCAACCCCACCACCTGGAATGACTCCTGGTGGCCCACTGCCCTCTGAACTGCCCCATCTCCTATCAACCATACACTCAACCTCAACATCAACATCATCATAATTGACTCACCATCTCATCCTCGTGCTTCCACACACTCCACCTGCTCCAGATGATTTTCAAGTGGATACCCATTTAAGCGAGAAGAACAGTCACTCATTCACTCATCAGCAGTAAACTCAACTACGGCAATGCACTCTATGCTAGCATTAACAGGGAACTCCAAACAAGACTCCAGAGAATACAGAACGCTGTGGGAAGACTCATCCTGGGCATCCCCCACTGCAGCCATATCTCAGCCCACCTGAGAGACCTACACTGGCTCCCCATCAACAAGAGCATAACTTTCTAACTCCTGAAACACGCTTACAAAGCCCTTCACAACATCGGACCTGCCTACCTCAACCACTGCCTCTCCTTCTTCGCACCCCCCCACCCCAGGCAACTCTGCTCTGCTCAACTGGCCCTCAGCACCATCCCTAGGAACCGGAAGAACACGGCTGGAGGAAGATCCTTCTCCTACATCACCACGCTGACCTGGAACGTGCTGCCTCTTCATCACAGGCAGTCCCCTCGCTGGCTCAGTGCAGGAAGGACCTCAAGGCAAGGCTCTTTGACTGACCCGCATCCCCCAATCAGCGCCTTGAGACCCCCAGGTGATAAGCTACAATATACAAATATCTGATTGATTGATTTATTGAAGAGGCCAGACTTGGACAGTGCTGGGTGTCCCTTCATTTAAATACTGTCTGGACCATTGTGCTAAAGTGATTTAGGTGGCTACTTTGACCGCTGAACCTCAAGAAGTGGGATTACAATGGTATTTGTGGTACCGGTGGAGTACACATATAATGACGGCATAAGAAACTGCATTAGGGACACCTGTTAATGGGAAGGGGCATGCAGTAAGACAAAATCTAATCTACTGCGATGCAAACCCATCATTGCATTAACCGACACTAATCAACTTTTCTCTTTTTGGGGAAAAGAGAAGATGGCCCAAGTGGAACCAAAGAACAATATGAACACCGATTTGGGGGAAAACGAGCCTGCTCTTCTTGAGCGCTCCTGTGCATGAAGCTCAGCTGCAGTTGTGCCAAAAGTAACGTCTGGAGAGAAGGACAAGGTAACAGCAATGTTCCATGCAAATCAATCACATTTATCTGGTGCAGACTCTATCCTCACCATTGTGTCTAACCCCGGATACACCAATAATAAACCCCTGCGAAGAAGGCAAGTCAACAGCAACGCTCCCAGATATTGACTTAGATTTACACAGGAAGTACAGGTCACAAGATAAATCTTATAAATTACTGCCATCAGACTCTCCTCATCGTCAATTTCAACTTGCCTGCAACATTTTAGTAGAATGCCCTCAAATCACTCCCCTTTATTATGAGCTACGCTAGACTTGGAAGTAACTGGCAAACAGTTAGGTCACCTTCCGTATCAGGAGGTAAAGGTCTCTCCGTCATTACATTCCTTAGAGAGACTCTTATCCTCCATTTTTGCCCTTTCTTGAAAAGTTTGTAGGTGGAACAGACACTACCCTCGAAAGGGTGATGGACCTTCTTCAGAAATGATTAATGGAAAGAAAGCTAAGGCAGATGCAGCAGAAAGTGGCATGTATGGATGTGGACAAGTGACCTCAACTGTGGTGAGCTCAGCAACATATTTAGAGGGTGTCTACAATGAGGCACGTATTCAAGCTGGTATATGTTCTCAATCTGGAAAGCCACAATGTAAACCTACCGCTAAGGAGGCCACCACTGCTGAAACTCCAACCTGCTCCATCAGATTAATTTTCTATTCTGATTCAGATAATCTTGAAATCAGGAGACCCGCAGAGAAAATCCTACACACAGAACAGGAAATGTTGCCTATTTTCAAGTCTAATCCTAGACAGGATAAATATGTAGCCTCTTAGTATTAACCCCAAGTTAAGTCAAAATGTGGGACAAAAAATGGAGAGGAGATTCAATCACCGAATTACAAAAAGGGGACATAGAAAACTGTGATTTAGAGATGGGGCAGATTCTCCTCGATGGTGGGAAGGATTAGCGCAAAATCTGCAAGTAGTCTCCCCAGTGGTGGGCCCTCCAATATGCACACGTTTTTGACCACATGATGGTGTCATGGGGTGGGAATGACATCTATCTACAGAACTTTGTGATGGCCCAAATTCAAATAGGTGAGATGTCAATGTATGGATGTTTACAGTGACTGAAAAATGAAAGTCCGCACACAAAGGTAGTCTTCATTTATTTATTTACATTTGTACACATTTTTTGGAATTAAATAATGACTGGCATTTATGGCCATTAAACAAAATCAGTCTTCCATGAAGAAATCCTGCACTACTGTGTCCCTTTGACAACTCCCAGCAATATTTTCCGCTCTGTTCTATCATCATCATCATCCACCTCCTCCGCTGGTTCCTTCTAGTCTTAAGACATTGGTCCGCACACATGTGATATACAAAATGCAGCACACATGTATGATGCTACATACTATAGGGAGGAGTAGAGCAATCGCCCCCCTGGAAATGTGACTTAAGGACTCCAAACGTCCACTTCACTATGGGCTGGGTCCTGCTAAGTGCATGGCGATAGGTCTGCTGGGCCTCTGTCTGGGGATGTGTATATGGGGTCATGACCCATGGCTGCAGACCATGTCCTTGGTCAGCTGAAAAGACAGGAGATGAACATTCAGTCTATGGTCATGTCGGTTGATTGGCCCACATTCAGGTACATTCTGTAATGTGTCCTGAATGACTCATATACATTTCCATCAGTATGGGATGTGCACTCACATTGTTTGGCATACATGCACTTCCATTTTTGGTATGACTGACACTTTACTACACATACAAGTATACTGGCCAGTGTGGTACACTTACTATTTGTAATACTTGTGATGCCAATACCATGAACATGGTAATCATTACTGGTATGGAGAATCAGTTAGCCATAGAAGAGACACTTCTCTCACATTTCTGTATTGTGTTTGTTTGGGACTATTCTTGGCATTTCCAACCTTCTACTTATCTGTTTTCTTAAAATGTATCCAGTGCAGATGATGCCATTCCATTCATTCATACATATTTGGATGTGACAGTAGTAGTCACTGGTAAGTGCATGTCAATGTGTAACATTATAGTCTACATATGGCATGCACTGTGTCCACTATGTTGACATAACATTAGTGGAGAGATATGTGGGAACCTTGCGCTTTACAGTGCTACCAGTAAACTATTTACACTGCACTGCCTCACTGATTGAGGGCAGTGCAAGACATATTTCAGATCATACTACGGTCCCCTTAGTTTGAATCATGCACTGGCACACAATGGACAGCATAGCACCAAGACAGGCACATTAGCAAAATGGTGAATGTGTATTCACCATGAACGAATGATGGTGAATGCAGTATTTCCTATGAGATGTACTTTGTGCATGAGGTTGTACCGTGCTGCAAAGTCTGAACCCTTGGAGGACTGAAAGAGTAGGTCTGTGTGCCACAAAATGGACCGTATATCTGATGGCATGTGTGTATATGATGACAAATGTAAATTTCCATGGTACACATGACCAGGAGAGGGGGATTAGTTGTGAAATATTTCAGTTTCACAGGTATTGGAAACATGACATGTCTCATTACCTTACCTGTGAACACACGGTCAACAGAAATGGAGGCCCTTCCTTCAACACAGTGTGGTAATATAGCATTTTACATAGTGTTGCATTGCTGAGGATATTTTCACCATTTCAATGAAATGAAAACTAACTTCCTCAAGCTCAACTCCGACAAGACGAAAGTCCTGATCTTTGGGAAAAACACCTCCATAAGGGACCATAGTTGGTTGCCAGCCTATCTCAGATCCACTCGCAAGCCCACAGACCACACGTGCAACTTTAACATCATCCTTGACAGTGAGCTGACCAAAAATCGCCTACTCCTACTTCCACACCCTCTGCATGCTCCACAGAATCCTCAGATGGGTCCCAGCCTACACTTCCACTAACCCAGCAGACACCTGTGCTCCTCCTCTCTGGCACTTGCACACACATCCAGAACCTGGTGCAGCCGCAGCAGTGACCACTCTTTTTTCTACATCGCCACCAAGGCCTGGAAAGGCCTGCACCCTCATTGGCAGACTTCAGGAAGAGGCTCAAAACCTGGCTCTTCAACAGAGACATCGCACCCCATCTCCCAGATACAGACAGTGCTGCGCTCTACAATGATTGATTGATTTCGAGACACACACAGGGCCTAATTTATGAGCTGTTGCTGCAGTACAGCACAAGAAGCCACTTGGCTGTGCTGCCCTGCGTCAAAAGGAAAGGGCAGGAATGTGCCATGTTAAGGTAATATGGAGCATTCCTGTTCCTTCTGCATGTGCCGGATCACAAATTGGTACCTAGCGCCAATGCAGGCACTCTTACACCATGGTGCGAGTTTGTCTTCATAGTTGGTATGATTGTTTTTATTCAGGAAGGAACACCTTCCTGCACACACAAAATGTATGAAGGCATTTTCCACTTTCTATGTGTGCTGCAGAATGCTGCGCACATAGGAAGAGGACAAACCTGGGGAGGTGCATAGTTTTGACATGTTTCCAGGCTTAGAGATCTTTGTAAATCTGGGAATGTGACAAAACCCATTTCCAAGGCCAATGGAATGCATCCTTGATGTAGAGTAAGGCAAGGCAGCACTTTGTGCTGCCTTGCCTTACTACATATCTATGATGCCATGCAAAGGCAGGCAGGGTGACTTTGCATTGACTCATAGATATGATTGAGAGGCCTGCGCTACTAGAGCGTTATGAAAAGTGACGCTCTTGTGATGCCGGTCCTTTTATAAAGGAGTCCCACATTAGCTTTGCAGGTCTTCAAATGTGTGAATTGCAGGGTTGTATTGCGCATGTGCCATGTTGTATGGTGCAAGTATGAGGCCCATGAGACCCACACCTGCTACTTATGCACTGTCTCATTCACCCAACACAAATATGTATATTTTATCCAACATAATTTACCGTCATGAGGTCTGTCATCTGCTTCAAATGTACTTACCAATCAGTGGACCAGTTCCATATCTCCCATTCTAGAAGCACTTGTTTATGATGGAATGTCTAAAGATGTATGCATCATAATCAGTCTCTGGGTAATTTGCCAGCACATTGATGAACATCCCCAGATTGTCCACTATTCCCTCCACTTTGATTGAATATGTGTGTTCTGGTTGCGGTACACGTTGGATGTAGCAGCAGGAGGCACCAGTTGCACATGAGTGCAGTCCATTGCCCCCAACATGTGGAAATCCTGCAATGGCATAGAAGGCCTGCTTGTTTTCAGGGTGTTTCTGCTGTGTTTTGGGGGCCATCAGTGGGGTGTGAGGCTTATAATGGCATCAAGATTGGAGGGGAGGAATGAGGGAAAGGAGGCCTGAGATATTCCTGCCACTCTGGCTGTGGTGGTTTGGAATGAGCCAGACGCCAGCATGCCAAGTATTGCCATTAGCTTGGCATGCAGAGGGATGTTGCTGCACCTCTGGGATGTTGTCTGCAGCCTTGGTGCAATCTGGTGCAGGAGCTGGACAATGTACTCCCTCCTGAGCCTGTAATTCGTGATGACTTCCTCCTCCCTGGGTCTCGACGGTGGTCGGGTGGTCTTTGGCCGATAGGTCTGCTCCCTTTTTCTGCACTGCCTCTGTGGTGGTGGTGGGGGTCATTATCTTCTTCCTGCTCCGAGCTGCAGTATAAGTAGCACCAAGGCATAGTTGAGCTTGCCAAAGTGATTTGGGTATGTCCTGCTTATGCTTATGCAGTGCTAATGTGTCATTTTTATTCCTGAGTTTCTGGTGCACAGAAGTTTTGACACATTTTGGACTCTGCACGTCATTTGCCAACAATCCATCACTTTCCCATAGACTCGTAGGTATTGATGTGCTGGTTCTGCAGTAGATTTTACGGGGGAACACCTACCTTGCATATGTTTAACGTTACTTGATGCAGTTGGTTGTAGCGCAGGAAAAAAACACTGCAGTACAGCAAAAAGAGGCGCATTATGCCTAATGAATCATTTTGTAAATAGGGAGGACGGAATGCGCTGCCAACGCATCAAAAAAAATGATGCAGTCTCGGTGCAAGCACCTTTATAGGAGAGGAACAGCTACTTTTTAACTTCAAAGATAGCAAGAAAACTTTTCTGAGAATAAAATTATGATTGAAACCCAAAGATTTAAAAGTGATTCCTCCAATACAAGACAAATATTGCTCCAAAGTGTACAATGATCACATGCTTCGCTTATTAGTTAACTATGTTTGCCATGGTTTGATCGTAATGCTGCTTGCAAGGTATCTGATGTGAACCAATGCCAGTGTTAAAGCAGATACAATATACATGTGATAAACATTCCATCTAATGAGATATTGAAAAAGAGTATTCTGCGTGGTAACTGATGCAGTCACACCCCCTTCGGCCAATTACGATGGCTATGCAACCCACAATAAAGGCGCATACAGTAACTGGGTCTATGCACTTTTTCCCTGCACAACACCGAAGAATTATGCCCAAATATTCCAAGAAAAACATTAACTTAATGCCATAAACTCAAGGCAGTGTCTTGGTAAACATGTTCGGTCTATCGTGAGGTTTATTTTATGTTACTTCGCTCAGTTCGTACTCCTTACATAGAAGCTGATGCATGTAAGGGATGCATTTCATGAAGAAATGAGCATATTATGAACCGAGTCCTATTCATTCACACTGTTTACTTTTGAAAAGCTGATAGAAGCAATACAAATGTTACATTTATTTTCAGCTGCCACAGGTTAAATAAATGCCATAGAACATTATATAATACATTTCAAACGTACCATCTGCATTTTCTTCCTCAGATCCAAGTTTGCTTGTTCGAATGCTTTTGAAACAGCATTAAGATAATAAATAGCAAGACTAGAAAATATGAAAATAAATGTCAAACTTGTCGTATAAAAATGAAACATTGTAAAATATTAAAATATAAAAACAGTTTAAATATGTGTACAAATGTTGTAAAAATAAACTATTTCAACACATGGTACACAATTAGGTAGAAAACTCCAATGAAAACGTAAACACACGACTTGAATGGAGTCCTCTTGTGTTAAATATACTAATGGACAAAAGCATAACAACACGTGCAGAATTTAAAAGCGTTTGAAACAAAAATAAAACAAACAGTATTGGTTCATCCCCCAGACTGCACAAATATTGAGTAATATGCAAACTATTTACGAAATATACAGTAAACCACACTTTTATAGATGACTCTCTCTACATACAATGCAATTTTATGCTGCGTGTGATGTATATGACAGATCACAATTCACTGTGACGTAGTAACTAAGTACACATATAAAATTAAGATCGGATGCTTGGTGAATGGGTAAGGACAGAAGCTCATTGTAGCTTTTGACTATAATTGAAGGATTCAGAAAGATGGATCATTACCATGGATAAACAGGCTTCGGCCATTGCACAACCGGTGTACAGGATCTGTTACCAGTTATGGGGACTTCATCACTTCACCTCCCCTGAAATGTGTCCCTCCTCACACCCAACAATGCTAATAAAGCACACACACAAACATGCAAGCACGCTCGTATGTACACGCACGCACGAACACACATACATGACCTAGTGGTGTTCGCCAATAGGTAGTTATAGTTCGGACCTTGTTTCCCTAGGAAAAGTGTTTGTTGTTTTGCTACTAACTTTGGCGCCGTTTCACAAATCTTCAGTACACTTTCAAAACTAGATTACCACTCACTTCAGCTGCTCTCTGGAATGTTTAAGGTGATCCGTCAAACGGGGGCCGAGAAAAAGGGGGGATCCCAAGACACAATATACCCATGCAATTTCCCATAGGGATTTAAAACATGACTACAGCCCAAACCACTGAACGGAATTACCCATATTTGGCAGAAAGCTAGACCTTGGTCCAGAAAGATCTATTTTTGTGATTTGGTGTAAATCAGTTCAGTAGTATTGGAGTTATTAAAGATAAATAATTATGTATATCTAGAGTCCTGGCAGGTCTGCATATCTGGCAGATCTCAAAATAAGATCTGATTGGCTCCAACCTCTTCAACAAGGAAGTGGTGGCAGCCATCCTGGGACTTGGACTCAGCCGAATCCAAAGAAGAAACATTTAAAAAAAAGACAAGGGGCAGGGAGGAAGACCCTACCCCCTAGGCCTGGGGGGGCAAAAAACAGTTTTTTAAAAACAAATGTTCCTGCGTATCCATGGGGAATCTGCAGACCCACGGGAATATTTTTTTTTTTTTAAAAAGCATGGTTTTCCACGCTTATTTTTATGAGCCTCCCTCCCGGGTGGGCCAGGTCCAGTGGGAAATTAATTATGATATAATTAGGGAGGGGGATCACCGCCCCGCTCCAATTTTTAATTGGCCAGGCCCCAGGGATGGGGTCCCCAGGGCGATATTGGCCTGGGGAGGGGCTTGCAGCCCCTCTCCCCATTTCAAAAGAAAGAGGGCCACAGGGGATGCAGTTCCTGGGGCCAAACTGGCCCAGGGAGGTGGGGCTTTGTCTCCCTCTCCATCTTATATGGTTGGGACCTCGGTAGTAGGGTCCCCGGGGCCTAAGGTAACTATAACTCGCACTCTTTCCATGCACTGCTAATTATCCCACATCAGTCATGACATCTTCTACAACATCATTGATAATATCACTGTAACATTTCCAATAAAATTATTGATGGGAAAACTGTTCATGGTGGGGGCTTGAGTTATAGTTACCTTAGGGCACGAGTTATAGCTTTTTGACATAAGTATAACTATAGCTGCTGAATGTCTATGGTTTTGTGTGTGTAAAATCTGACCCTAACTATAATGTCTCTGTAAACGTTGTTTTAAGTACATTTCTAAGGTTTTTTTCATTCTATTTCCAAACAATAGTGTCCCTGTAACCTTATTTCAGAGTATATATATATATATATATACATATATATTATTATATATATACATATATAATTTCACTTAAAAAAACAAAGGTTCCAGGGATGTTATAGTTCCACTCAGATTTTAACTGCACCAAACCGTAGAAATTCACCATTTATAGTTAGAGTTACCTCAAGTAACTATAGCTTGTGCCCTAAGGTAACTATAACTCGCACCCTTGCCATGCAGTTATTTTTGTCAAAAATTTTACAGCAAATATTACATTGATTTTCTCAATGATGTTATGAAATATGGCATGATTGCCATAATTTGTGGAGTAATTTGCAGTCTATAGTGAGGGAGCGAGTTATAGTTGCCTTAGGGAACGAGTTATAGTTACTTGACGTAACTCTAACTATAACTGGTCAATTTTTATGGTTTGGTAGGGTTAAAATCTGAACCTAACTATAACATCCCTGCAACCTTTCATTTTTTAGGTGAATTGCTATGTTTTTTAAAATTCTATTTTCTAACTATAACATCCCTGTAACCTTTGTTTTTTTTCAGTGAATTTCTATGTTTTTTTTAAACATATAGGCCCTCATTACAACCCTGGCGTTCTTGGACCGCCAGGGTTGTTGTGGCGGATTTCACCACCAGCAAGCTAGCTGTGAAATCCACAGTATTACGACCACAGAGAAAGTGCCGTGGTTGCACCGCCGGGACCGGTGGTTTCCCGCCACATTGGTCCTGGCGGTTTTAATCCGCAGCAGCGCTGCCCAGGGGATTACGAGTCCCCCTACCGCCAGCCTTTTCCTGGCGGTTTGACCCGCCAGGAAAAGGCTGGCGGTACGGGGAGTCGCGGGCCCCCTGGGGGCCCCTGCACTGCCCTTGCCACTGGCATGGGCAGTGCAGGGGCCCCCTGACACTGCCACATGCAGCTTTTCACTGTCTGCTATGCAGACAGTGAAAAGCGCAACGGGTGCAACTGCACCCGTCGCACGGCCGCAACACCGCCAGCTCCAGTTGGAGCCGGCTCCTGTGTTGCGGCCGAGATCCCCGATGGGCCGGCGGCTGGAAACCAGGTTCCCGCCCGCCGGCCATAGTCATTTTTATGACTATGGCGGTCATTTTGACCCTGGCGGTCGGTGATAAAGCGGCGGCCAACCCGCCAACAGGCAGGCGGTCAAAAAAATGGAATTCTGACCCTGGCGGGAACCGCCAACACAGCCCGCCACTTTAACACTCCGACGGCCACGGCGGGACAAACAGGCGGGAGACAATGTACCGGCCACCCTATCACAACTCACCAATCCGCCACCTTTTCCGGGGCGGGAGCCCCGCCGATAAAAACACGGCGGAAACAGACTACGAACGGGAAAATGCCCACCTCTACACACTCCACGAGGAAAGAGGACAGCATGGAACCCGAATTAAACATCCTACCAGCTATTGTCTACCTGCTCATCTACCAGGAGTACGAAGGCCGGCGCAGACGACAACGGTGAGTACTGCACCTACGAAACAGGGGAGGGGGGAGGAGGAAAGGTTACGGGCACACACATACGCCATACACCCACCCCCCCACCCCACATACTTACACCCCAATGCAGAGAAACAAGTCAGAGTGACACCCCCCAAAACCCCCGGAAGAATGCAAAGACATAATTAAAATGATCTTTAAAATTTATGTATAATATAGCATTATTGAAGTTATGGGAAATATGCAATATGATAGATACAAAATAAAGAATGAAGATAGTAAAAAATATATACATAGGCAATAAGTCCTGCCCATTCTGTCAAAGTTCCATAGTCCGTGGGCCAATGTGCACAAACACATGGGCAAAGCCCACACAGGAGACCAGATACCATTGGAGAGAACACTGCTGGGGCATCAGATGATAAAACTACAGGCACCTCAGGTGGAAGGGAAGGGGGGGCACCTCAGCCACATGAGTCCACGACGCCAGATCCACGAGGGGCCTCCATGCCCACTGTGCCATCCTGGGGAGTGCAAAGCCACAGTCTCACAAGTCTCTACAGTGGGTGGGTTGCCCACTGTGCCATCCTGGGGAGTGCAAAGCCACAGTCTCATAAGTCTCTACAGTGGGTGGCTTGCCCACTGTGCCATCCAGGGAAGTGCAAAGCCACAGTCTCTCAAGTCTCTACAGTGGGCGGCTTGCCCACTGTGCCATCCAGGGAAGTGCAAAGCCACAGTCTCTCAAGTCTCTACAGTGGGCGGCTTGCCCACTGTGCCATCCAGGGAAGTGCCAAGCCACAGTCCATCAGATGGATTCCCGACTCCACTGTTAATGGAGGAGGCATGGTGCCCAGAGTGCTTCGTGAAGCCCTGCTCGACACAGAACCGGCACTGTCAATGGGCCAGCGGTGCTTGAGACGGCGTTGGCCAGCGGAGCGGTGCTTGACAGGAAGGACCCAGCGGAGCGGTGCTTGAGACGGCGTTGGCCAGCGGAGCGGTGCTTGACAGGAAGGGCCCAGCGGAGCGGTGCTTGAGACGGCGTTGGCCAGCGGAGCGGTGCTTGACAGGAAGGGCCCAGCGGAGCGGTGCTTGAGACGGAGCGGTGCTTGAGACGGCGTTGGCCAGCGGAGCGGTGCTTGACAGGAAGGGCCCAGCGGAGCGTTGCTTGAGACGGCGTTGGCCAGCGGAGCGGTGCTTGACAGGAAGGGCCCAGCGGAGCGGTGCTTGCGACGGCGTTGCCCAGCAGAGCGGTGCTTGACAGGAAGGGCCCAGCGGAGCGGTGCTTGAGACGGCGTTGGCCAGCGGAGCGGTGCTTGACAGGAAGGGCCCAGCGGAGCGGTGCTTGAGACAGCGTTGGCCAGAGGAGCGGTGCTTGACAGGAAGGGCCCAGCGGAGCGGTGCTTGAGACGGCGTTGGCCAGCGGAGCGGTGCTTGACAGGAAGGGCCCAGCGGAGCGGTGCTTGAGACGGCGTTGGCCAGCGGAGCGGTGCTTGACAGGAAGGGCCCAGCGGAGCGGTGCTTGACAGGAAGGGCCCAGCGGAGCGGTGCTCGACAGGAAGGGCCCAGCGGAGCGGTTCTTGTCACAGCAGCCCCTGTTCAGCTGTGCTTCTCACGGCGGGGCCATGTTCAGCGGTTCTTGTCACGGCAGCCCCTGTTCAGCGGTGCTTCTCACGGCGGGGCCCTGTTCAGCGGTTCTTCTCACGGTGGGCCCTGTTCAGCGGTGCTTCTCACGGCGGGCCCTGTTCAGCGGTGCTTCTCACGGCGGGGCCCTGTTCAGCGGTTCTTGTCACGGCGGCCCCTGTTCAGCGGTGCTTCTCACGGCGGGGCCCTGTTCAGCGGTGCTTCTCACGGCGGGGCCCTGTTCAGCGGTTCTTCTCACGGCGGCCCCTGGTCAGCGGTGCTTCTCACGGCGGGCCCTGTTCAGCGGTTCTTGTCACGGCGGCCCCTGTTCAGCGGTTCTTCTCACGGCAGCCCCTGTTCAGCGGTGCTTCTCACGGCGGGGCCCTGTTCAGCGGTGCTTCTCACGGCGGGGCCCTGTTCAGCGGTGCTTCTCACGGCGGGGCCCTGTTCAGCGGTTCTTCTCACGGCGGCCCCTGGTCAGCGGTGCTTCTCACGGCGGGGCCTTGTTCAGCGGTTCTTGTCACGGCGGCACCTGTTCAGCGGCTCTTCTCATGGCGGCCCCTGTTCAGCGGTGCTTCTCACGGCGGGGCCCTGTTCAGCGGTGCTTCTCACGGCGGGGCCCTGTTCAGCGGTTCTTGTCACGGCGGCCCCTGTTCAGCGGTTCTTGGCACGGTGGCCCCTGTTCAGTGGTGCTTCTCACAGCGGGCCCTGTTCAGCGGTTCTTCTCACGGCGGACCCTGTTCAGCGGTGCTTCTCACGGCGGGGCCCTGTTCAGCGGTTCTTGTCACGGCGGGGCCCTGGTCAGCGGTGCTTGTCCTGTGTTTCTAGGGAGCCAGACCTGGCCATGACTTCCCGCTCAGTCGCCATCCGACCTTGCGGTCGCGGGGCCCTCCTGTGATGGAGTCTTGGGCCCGTGGGTGTTGTCCGTCACAACCGGAATGGGGCTGGTGGGGCCCTCCTGGGCAGCTCGCCTGCTGCCTGACTTCTCCGCCCTGCTGCCCTTGCCCTCCTTCGCAGAAGCTCTGTGGCCCTTGCCTCCCTTTGATGATGTAGCAGGTGACGGGGCAAGACTACTGTCCTTGGTGGCAGTCGTCTCAGGCTTGTCGCGCCGGCCCTTATTTTTTTTTGTTCTCTTCCCAGGGGGTGGGCTGGCTGTCCCCTTGCTGCTGGCCGATGTGCCTGCCCCAGGAGCTGGTGGACTCCAATAGCCCTGCACCATGGCCCTAGTAGATGCAGGGCTGGTGGTGGCTGAGGTGCTTTTTGTACTCTTACCAGATGGAGGGGGTGGGTCAGTGGTTGGAACGAGGTCAAGGTTGGAAAGGAAAAGAACTTTGGAAAGACAGGGACGGGTGGGTGTAGTGGGTATGGGAGTGGAGGAAGAGGATGTGGTTGTAGGAGAGTCAAGTGTGCTGTCTTTGGGTGCAGGTGCTTGTGACGGAGGCTGTCGTGAGGTGGATGGCTGTTGGGTGGGTGGCTGCCTGCGTTTGTGTGGTTTGGAAGAGGGGGTGACAGACACACTGGGAGAGTACACAGGGGACGTGTAAATTGCAGTGGGGGTGGTGACTGCACGTGTGCGGACTGTACTGGAGGGTGTGCTGGTGATGGAAGTACTGGCTGATGGTGGTGTGCATGCAGGTGTGAGTGGAGACGTCACAGGGAGGGAGGAGGGAGACGAGGAGGTGGGGGACACAGAGGTGGTAGTGACTGTTGGCATGTCTGCATCTGGATGTTGCTTGGGTGAATGCTTGTGGGATCTGTGGTGCTTATGTCTGGGTGAGCTGCCCTTGGGTGTAGAGGTGTGTGCAGGCTGGTCTGATGGTGTAGATGGGATAGGCAGAGGAACAGGAGACTGGGACTGGGTGGAGGGAGTTAGAAGAGGGAGGCTGGAGACAGGGACAATGTCTGCCGTCAGTGCTGAGGCCAGAGCGTTGAACGATCGCTGATGGGCAGCCTGACCCGAATGAATGCCCTCCAGGTATGCATTGCTCCGATGCACCTCCCTTTCTACACCCTGGATGGCATTCAAAAGGGTAGACTGCCCAACAATGATGGTCCTGAGGAGGTCAATGACCTCCTCACTGAGGGCAGCAGGGGTAACTGGGGCAGGGCCTGAGGTGCCTGGGGCGAAGGAGATGCCCGCCTTCCTGGGCGAGCGGGCACGAGGCGAACGCTGAGGGGCTGCTGGGAGGGCGGGCTGGTGCGCTGGGTGGCGGCTGGACCTGTTGTGGCGGTGGGCACGGATGTTGCCGCCACCGCAAGGGAGCTCCCTTCTGAGGACGTGTCGGTGTCGCTGACGTCTCCACGGGTCCCCGTTATGGAGCTCCCCTCGCCCTCCGTCTCACTGGTGTACTCGGAGTCTGTTGCATGGCCCTCCGGGGCCATGTGAGATGCAGCTCCCTCGTGCGCCGATGCCACTTCTCCTCCGCCTGATGATACTAATGCACACATGAACAGGAAGACAAAGAAAAGGGGGGGGGGGAGAAATGAAGACAGGTTGAGTGCATGCATTGGCCACACCGTTGTCGGAGAGGACAGACACAGAAGCACCCTGCACTAGGCCGCGCAATCGGGGTACACTACTCAGTTGTTGTGACTAGGCCTACAGGTCTATGGACGACAAATGCACACATGGGTGAGGCCGGACCATGGATAGCTGTACTTGGCACCCTACAGAGGTGGGGGGTGGGGGCACCGGGCCATGCCTAACGGAGGGGCCTAGCCTACAGAATGCGCCCTGGCCTAGAGATAGCCACAGCCCTCCTCCCCCACCCAGACACCTTCACTGCGCGCAAAGATAGCAGAATGTGCTGATACTCACCCCCTTGTGTCTGCTGTGATGTCCTCACGCGCCCATCCAAATCGGGGTAGGCCACCGCCAGGATCCGGGACATCAGGGGGGTCAATTGGCGGTTGGCACCCCTCCTACGTTGGGAGGCCATCCCCAGCAGAGACTCGGCGGTCTTTCTGGTCCCGCGGCGGATGTCCTCCCACCTCTTTCGGCAGTGGGTGCCCCGTCTGTTGTGGACCCCCAGGGCCCGGACGTCTTTGGCGATGGCACGCCAAATGTCGATCTTCTGATGGGCGCTGACCTATGTGACATGTACAGGGTGGGAAAGGAAATATCATCACTTTTCTGCCTGGTCAATGTGAGTGGCCCCCCCTCCCCAACCTTGCCATGTGGCACATGCTCTCATCTGTCGTGCTTTGCACTCCTCATTCGCTCCCCTCCCCACCATCTTACATCCACCCTACTCAACACAGGCATAGCCCATTCAACGTGCACCCTGTGTACTAACCTGTTGGTCTGGAGGACCGTAGAGTAGCGCATACTGGGGGAGGACCCCAGCAACAAGTTTCTCCAATTCTTCTGAAGTGAAGGCACGGGCCCTTTCCCCAGTCGCAGCAGCCATTGTATCTCCCAGACCGAGGTCACAGCAGCACTTGCAGTATAGGTCCTCTCCTGTGGATGATCAGGTCTCGAGTGATTAATCAGATAGAAAATGGCAGTCACGCCCGCGGCGGTGCGTACCGCCGCGGTGCGTACCGCCACCGCCGGCGCACATCCTCATTGGTTACTGAAACCCATAGGGTGCAATGTTAACCAATGCGGCTTAGCACCGCGGTCTTCGACCGCCTACCGCCACGGTGTGCCACGCCAGCGCATTGACCTCACATCCCACTGTCACACTTCACAGGTCAGGCAGCCGCCATTTCAAGGGCCTACATGGCATAATTTCTACTGCGTCACACAGGCCTAGGCCTTGCATTGCCACTCATACAAGCCTTTCAATGCATAGCGATTCGTGTACTGTGCAAGCTGTGTGAACGAACCTGTGGGTTGCTTAACTCTGTGCTCCATGTTGTCCTTCCTAGGCACCGTCCGCTGGGACTTGCGAGGAGAAGGATGAATCCTCCCGTGTACCGACCACTGGTGGACCTGTCGACAATGGAAGAACGACATATCATACTTACATACAGGCTGGACAGAGCCACTATACATGAACTATGTGCCCAGCTGGAGCCAGACCTGATGTCCCCCATCCGCCAACCCACAGGGATTCCCCCTCTGGTGCAGGTTCTGTCAGTACTCCATTTTTTGGCAAGTGGGTCTTTTCAGACAACAGTGGCCATGTCATCTGGGATGTCTCAGCCTATGTTTTCAAAGGTTTTGTCCAGAGTGTTGTCTGCCCTGATGAAATCCATGTGGAGCTACATTATTTTCCCTGAGGTGGGTGATTTGGCTACAGTGAAAGGTGATTTCTATGCCCTTGGACATATCTCCAACATCATTGGTGCCATTGATGGGACCCATGTGGCTTTGGTTCCCCCCAAAGAAAGTGAGCAGGTGTACAGAAACAGAAAAAGTTATCATTCGATGAATGTCCAGGTGGTCTGTTTGGCTGACCAGTACATCTCCCATGTAAATGGCAAGATCCCTGGGTCAGTGCATGACGCGTATGTCATGCGAAATAGCAGCATCCCTTATGTGATGGAACAGCTACAGAGACACCGTGTGTGGCTAATTGGTGACTCTGGTTACCCCAACCTGTCGTGGCTACTGACCCCAGTGAGGAATCCCCGGACCAGGGCAGAGGAACGGTACAATGAGGCCCATGGGCGAACTAGGAGGATCATAGAAAGGACCTTCGGGGTCCTGAAGGCCAGGTTTAGGTGCCTGCATATGACAGGTGGATCCCTAATGTACTCACCAAAGAAGGTGTGCCATATCATCGTGGCCTGCTGTATGCTTCACAATCTTGCTTTGCGACGCCAGGTGCCTTTTCTGCAGGAGGATGGTCCAGATGGTGGTGTTGTAGCAGCTGTGGAGCCTGTGGAGAGTGAAGAGGAGGAAGACGACGGGGACGACACGGACAACAGGGATACAGTCATACAACAATATTTTCAGTAGCACACAGGTAAGAATCACCCACGCCATTTTACATTTACTTAATGCCTCATGCGTCTCTGCTGTCTGTGTTTCCCCCCAGTTCCTGTTAACTGATTTGTGACTTTCCCTTCCCTTTCCAGAGCTGTATGACCCACTGCGTGACTTCTGCTTTGTTTGCCCATGGACCTAACCTTATTGAAATTGGTATGTTGTCATCACAAAGTAACTGGACATTATTGCACCGTTATGTGTAATACATTTGTTAAGAATACAAGCAGACTCCTGTTATTTTAAGTGCAATAAGTGATTTATTTTAAGTGCTACATTTGGGTACATGATTGTAAAACGGTGATGGGTGGGGGTGGAGTAATGTCCATGGCAGAGTCCAGTTCTCAGTCTCACAGGTGCATTGTCCATATGCCTGTGGAAGGATGGAGCAGGGGCAGTTAATGGTTGGACAGGGTGACAATGTGGGACAGTGGGATGACATCAGGGGGTATCTTATGCTGGCGGGGGTCTTGCAATCCGACTCTGTCTTCTTGTGAGATCTCGGGTTCCGCTTGCGGGGTGGTTCTTCTTCTGCAGGAGGTGGGGTTCTGGTGGCCTGTTGTTGTGTGGGGTCTCCTGTCCACTAGCGCCGGCGGAGGTGGTAGGCTGTTCCTGGCCTGGGCTAGTGACAGGGGCCCTTTGGGGTGCCACATGGTCCCGCAATGTGGTGACTATCTGGTTAAGGGCCATGACGATGGTCCCCATTGCGGAACCGATGTTCCTCAGTTCCTCTCTGAACCCCATGTACCGTTCCTCCTGCAGTGCCTGGATCTCCTGGAACCTGGCCAGTACCGTCGCCATCGTCTCCTGGGAGTGGTGGTAGGCTCCCATGATGGAGGAGAGGGCCTCTTGGAGAGTGGGTTCCCTGGGCCTGTCCCCCCCTGTCGCACAGCAGCCCTCCCAGTTCCCCTGTGTTCCTGGGCCTCTGTCCCCTGGACGGTGTGCCCACTACCACAGCCCCCAGGTCCCTGTTGTTGTTGGGGTGGTGGGTCAACCTGGGTGCCCTGTAGTGGTGGACACACCACTGATTGACGTGTCCTGGAGACAGAGGCATGGGCCCGCTGGGTGGGAGCTGTGCTGGTGTTCCCAGAGGGGGTTGGGTCTGGTGTAGCCTGTGGCTGTCTGTGGGGAACTGACTGTCCACAGGTCCCCGATGGGCCGGGCTGGTCATCTGGGTCCAGGGAGACAGAGCTGCTGTCATCGCTGGGGGCCTCTTCTGGGGGTGGGATGGACATCTCTGTACCCTCTGTGGCGGTGTGGTGGCGTTCGGGTCCTGCAGGGGTATAAGGGTATGGTTATTGCTTCTGTGTGTGGCATTTCGTGTGATGGGTGGGTGTCCGTGTACCCAAGTGCAGGCATTCCCTTGTGGGGGCTTTTGTGAGGGTGGCTTGTGGGGGTGATGTGTGTGTGTAGTGGGTATTCTTTGGTGATGGGTGTCCATGCTTTGTGGTCGCATGCAGGGCTTGGTGTTGGGATGGGTGGGTTGTGATGGTGTGCCATTTGCAAGGAGTTGGTGTGATGGGGGTGAGGGTGGGGGTATGTGCTGGCATGCAGGTGGGGTGGGGGTGGGAAGCAGTAGTGAAGATTTGACTTACCAGAGTCCATTCCTCCGCCTACTCCTGCGAGGCCCTCAGGATGCAGGATGTGCAAGACTTGCTCCTCCCATGCTGTAAATTCTGGGGGAGTAGGTGGGGGTCCGCCGCCAGTCTTCTGCACCGCTATGTTGTGCCTTGATACCATGGAACGCACCTTCCCCCGTAGGTCGTTCCAGCGCTTCCTTATGTCATCCCGATTGCGTGGATGCTGTCCCACCGCGTTGACCCTGTCCACTATCCTTTGCCATAGCTCCATCTTCCTGGCTATTGTGGTGTGCTGCACCTGTGCCCTGAAGAGCTGGGGCTTTACACGGACTATTTCCTCGACCATGAACCTGAGTTCTGCGTCAGTGAACCTGGGGTGTCTTTGGGGTGTCATGGGGTGGTGTGGATGAGGTGTGGGGTGGTGTTTGTGGTGATGAGTGTGTTGCGTGTGGTGGTGTGTGGTGTTTGGTGCATGGATTCTGTGTGGGTGATGGTGTTGTGTGCCTCTGTGTTTTGTTATTGTCTATTCTGTGCTCTCTCTCTAGCCTTCGTCAAAAAGTTCGGGTCGTAGGGGTTTGTGGGTGATGTGGGTGTGTGTTTTATATTGTGTTGGGTGTGTGGGAGTGGTGTTAGTATGTGTATCAGGTGTGTGTGTTTCAAAATGACCAATGTGGCTGTATTTTCTATGTGTGTGTGTATTTTGAGCGCGGCGGTGTGTACCGCCAATGGAATACCGCGTTTGAAACACCGCTGCGTGGATTCGTGGGTCGTAATGGCATGGGCGTATTTCTGTTGGCGTGACGGTGGAGGTTTGGTCATCGCCATTTTTTCGCTGACCTTTGGTGTGGCGGACTTTTGTGGATGTCGGGTTTTTGGCGGTTTTCAAGTTGCGGGTCAGAATGACCGTGGCGGTTTTCCCACGGCCGCGGCGGTGTTATGGCGGTCTTCTGACCGGCGGTAAGCGCCTTTTACCGCTGAGGTCAGAATGACCCCCTATATGTTAATCTAACCACCGCCACGCACGGCCTTTGGCTGTGAATGTCAGTGGCTGGCAACAGGGCCAAACCCCTACAAGCACCCAACCTTGCACCGTGCACAGCCTTCTCCGGTGCACAGTAGAGGTTTCCACAGCTAGTTCCGGCTGCCAACCCCTCTAACCACCCAACCCGATGCTGTGCACAGCCCTTTGCGCATGCACTGCAAAGGTTGTCTGTGGCATCTCTGGGTGTGAGAATAGGTGTGAGAGACTGTATCTGGGGGCAAGAGTGTCTGTCAGAGTGTCTGTCTGGGTGTGAGAGTGCATAGAGCAGTGTTTTAGTGGGTGCATCAGTATGTGCGAGTGTCTGTGAGTGGGTGCACCAGGGTGTCATCAGTGGATCTGTGAGTGGGTGTGTGATGGTCCGAGAGGGTGTGAGAGTGGGTGCATAACTGTCTGAGTAGGTCTGAGTGGGTGCATGGGGGTGTGACTAGGGCTGTAAGTGGGTGCATGAGTTTCTGAGTGGGTCTGTGAGTGGGTGCATGAGTGTTTGAGTGGGACTGTGAGTGGGTGCGTAAGTGTGTGAGTGGGAAAATTGATTGAAAGAGAGACAGAGAGAGAGAGAGTTTTTTAGACTGTGATGTCTGATATACTTAGAATGAGATATTTGCATCTGATTAAAAATAAAAAATGTGCTTGTTTTTTTTAATATGATTTTTTCTATGAAAAAAGATAATGAGTCCAGCGGACTCGAACCCCCGTATTTGAGTGTGAAGATCTGCAACCTTCACATTGAGCTTCAGGTTTTTTTTTGTTTTTAATTTTTTTTAGACCTCTATGGGCTATCTGGGACCGCAAGGGAGCCCTTAAAAGGCTCCTCCATGTTCACTCTTTATTTATTTATTTATATTTTATATCCGGGACGGTGAGAGAGCCTTTAAGGGATCCCCCACGGTCCCTCTTTATATTCCTTATATATATAATTAATTAAAACAAAATTAATAAAATGCCCTTTACGGGCTACCTGGCACTGCTTCCCTGGCACAGGCTTCCCTGGTAGTGCCAATGCTTCAGCAAGCATGGAGCTGCTTTGACAGCAGCTCCATGTTTGCTGAAGCATTTCATTTCTGTCCCCTGCACACATTCAAGGCACAGAGATGAAAGCTCTGCTGTTTGACAGTGGGACCTTCGTTAATGGTCCAGCTGTCAAACAGTAGAGGGTTTGCTGTGGCTTGGTTGCAGCCAAGCCACAGCAAACAGCTCTGTCCCCAGGAGCAGGCCCTGGGGGGTGGCGTGTACCCAGGGCCATCAGTGGCTCCACGAGGGGTGCTGCATGGCCCCACTCCAAAGTGAAAATAGCCCCGGGAGTGGTGGTCTCCAGGGCTAAGGGGATTTTCTTTTTTTAAACATTTGGCCTGGGAAGCTTTGTGCAAAGTATAAAAGACTAGTTCACATTTGGTAGAAAATTAAAGTTGATGAAGATTCATAAAATTAATAAGACACACAATTTATCAGATATAGGAATGGCACATAGTAATTTGCTGACTGAAGATGTACATGTGATGAAAGAACTTTGGGAATTGGAAAGAGATGCCACAGAGGTTATTGATGAAGAGACGGTAGTTAAAAGGTTAGAAAGTGAAGGAATATGTATCCCAGATGCAGGTGGTTTGGATTTCAAACCAAAGTCAAGGACATTACCCATAAGGAGTGTGAATTTGATAGATCAATTTGTCTAAGTTGTCATGAAAGAGTTTAAGAGTCTGAGAACAGAAGGAATTGGAAGCAGGCAAAGTGGAAACAGAGAGTATAAGAAAACCTTAGAGAAAATTGTAGCCAACCCACAAGTAGCAGTACGTAGTTCAGATAAAGGGGGCAATGTAGTAATCTGGTCATATATGAGTGAAGCATATAGGCAACTTAATGATATTGCATGTTACAAGAAAGTAGACCTTGCAGATTTTGAGGAAGTATAATGGGGTTTCAAAAAGCTCTGTTAGATTAGAAGGAATAGGTTCTCATTAATTCTGAATGGTCCAGCTACTTGAGGACTGACAGCCCTAAATTACCTGTCTTCTATTTAATTCCCAAGATTCACAAAGATGTGAAAAAGCCGCCAGGCAGGCTTATTATAGCAGCACCAGAAAGACTTTTTGAAAATGTCTCACAGTATAGAGATTATTTTTTTAAACCATTTGTACAAAATGTAGGCTCCTTTTTAAAGGCTTCTACAGATTTTCTTAAGTGGGTGTTCAACATTGTTTGGAAAGAGGGAATTCTAGGTATGACATTAGACACCCAGCTTGTCCTATTGTTTGACATTGACCCAATTTCAACCAAGAAAAATTACCACAACTGCATGAAGAGCATCACAACATGGATGAAGGATAACTGTCTAAAGCTGAACACAGACAAGATGGAAGTTGTCGTCTTCGGCAAGCTCTCTACCCTCTGGAATGATTTGTGTTGGCCAGCAGATCTCAGCCCCACCCCACGCCAAAATACCACACCCTCTACCTCAGCATCATCCTAGACAGCGAACTCTCCATGAGACGTCAATCAATTTTGTCACCCCAGCCTGCTTTCACACTCTTTGCATGCTCAGATGTTCAATTGGCTCCCCACCAACACAAGAAAGATAGTTACCCATGCTCTCATTGCCAGTGGGCTCGACTACGGCAACACACTCTATGCTGGCACCTCCACAAACTCATGCATAGGATCCAAATAATACAGAATGCTGCAGTGAGACTGGTTCTCGACCTCACCAGGAGAGCCCATATCTGCACCTGAATGACCTACACTGGCTCCTGGTCCAGAAGCGGTGCCACTTCAAGCTCCTCATCCATGCCTACAAAGCCCTCCATGACCAAGAACCTACCTACTTGAACCAGTGCCTGCACTTCCACCACCCCAGCAGGAACCTCTGCTCTGCACATCAGACCCTTGCACAGAGCCCTCGCACTTGTCGTTGCTTTGCCGGGGGACACTCCTTCTCTTTTGTCAATGCCAAGGCCTGGAATGCCCTCCCCCTCCACCTCCATACTGCCTCTTAATTGAGAGACTTCAAGAAAGAGCTAAAAACCTGGCTTTTCAAATAGAACCATTCTCAGCTCCTGGATACCCTCACGAGTGACAAGTCTCACTTTGCAAATACATGATTGATTGATAGATGTAGGTGCCCTTTATACAAGTATACATTATAGAGACAGTTTCAGAGCTGCAATTTTTTTTGGGGAGAGCCAGGCCACTGAAATTTTATAGGCACAGTAAAATGTTATTGACAATTATGGAGTGGTGTCTGTGCTATAACATCTTCTTTTTTATCAATGAGATCTTTAAACAACAGAGGGGACCAGCGATGGGAACCTGCTTTGACCCTAGCTATGCATATTTGCTATTCAGCTGGTGGGAGGAGCAGATTCTCAGCAACCCTCTTTAGACAAGTAAAACATATATAATGTTGTGGCTCCGCTATACAGATGACATTTTTGTGGTATGGAGAGGGAACAGAGAGAGTGCCTAGAAAATTATAGAGAACATCAATAGAAATGATTTGAATCTACAGTTCACAAGTGACATTGAGATTTTTTTTTTAGATGTGAAGATCAGAATTGAAAACAACAAATTACCGACAACATTGCATAGGAAACCCAATGCAGGAAATAGAATCCTCGATGCTAAAAATTTCCACCCCTTCCTATTATTGAGCGTATCCCATATAGGTAATTACTCTGAGCCAGATGAATCCGAAGTATTGAAAGAAGCTTTGAGAAAGTTAAGAATGGCATGTTACAGATATTGAGTGATATGGATTACAAGGAGAGTACATTGAAGGATGCTTGCAGAAAGGTGAGCATGAGAGGAAGAGAAAGGGTTGTGTTAACAGATGAAAAGAAGAAACAGTTACTGCAAACTCAACAGAGGTTTATAACTACTTATAGTAGTGCACATTCAAGAATGAGAGTAATTTTAAATAAGCATTGGCACCTCATGAGGAGTGACCCAGTGATTGAGGAAGAAATATCAAAATGCCCAATGTTAGCATTTTGCGGAGTAAGATCAATGAGGGATAGGATCGTATGTAGTGATGTCAGAGTGAGTAAAGGCAAGGATACTTGGTTACAACAAAGAGATGGCTTTGTGAGATGCTTTAAGTGCAAGGCATGTAAGAATGGGACGAATATCAACAAAGTAGAAATTGAAGGTAAGGTGCTTCACAAGATCAAAAGACACTACAATTGTGGAAGTGAATTGGTAGTGTATATGCCCTAAAATATATGTAAGTAGCACCATACTACAAGTCCACAAAAAAAATCTTGCAACATTCAAGAGCGATACTAAATGATGATGTGACTTATCCTCTAGCTCATCATATAAAAGAAGTACATGCAGGAAGAATGAGTGAAGTGTAGTATGATTGATGGTACACCTAATGATGTGAGGGGAGGCAATAGAGAGAGGAAGTTATGAACTTTAGAAGGTAGTTATATAATAACGTTTGATAGTATGGAACCCAATGGCCTCAATTGTAGTGAAGAACTGAACGTACATCTATGATTATCTATGAATATATATGAATATGCAAGTTAGACGCAATATGCTTTTTGCTTCTAGTTGTGAAATATATTGGAAGTTGTTTTGTTGTTTTAAATTTAAAATGTGTTAAATTCTGTTTTTACAGGGTTGGACCAACTGGAGGTTGCGAATGGGAAAAGCAGAAGAGCTAGTATATTCTGCCCCATATGGGTTCCATCCTTGGTGGTAGGATTTTGCCCACTAGGGCATAATTTGAGTTTAGAATTACAGTTGTTATACTGTGTGATGGAAATGAATGGATGAGACTTTGACTGTGCAGATTCAAAGTAATTTGAAAGAGAGATAACTGCATACACAACTGCACAGAGCAACATGGTCAATAGCAGAGTAGAGACAAAGTATGTGTAACCTATTGATGTCATTATGTGTAGTTTGGGTGCCTAGAAACCGAAATTGTATGCATATCAATGAATAATGTCCGATATTGTGAGCCAGTTCCAGGCAAAGCTTGATGAGTTAAAATTCCAGCATTAAATTGTATTTGTGTGATTTTAATAAGCATGTCAGATGAATTTTGGGGTAGTCATGTGTGGGGTTAAATGTCACAGCAATATGGCGGTATGCAGGCTGACAATGGCAAACGTTTGCTGAAATTCATTCTGTTCCTGATTGAATTTCATCTAGTTACTGCCCACATGGAGTGCCTGTCTTCTTGTGGACATAAGAAGCAGTATAAAATGTGAGATGTGATGGAGCAGCATCAGCAGAGGCACCACTGGTAGTCTGCAGTGGAAAGACAATGCTGATAAAGCAAGTGTGACATATATATATATATATATATGTATATATATATATATATATTTCCACAAAACTTTACAGACCTATTTCTTTTTCTACATTAGCTGATCATGCAAGGTTTCATGGTTGGGGGTGCAAGGAAAAAAGGGGGGGTCCCAAGTCAGGCTTTTCCATAGACTTTTTAAACATATGTAGTGGAAAAATGACTGAATGGATTTACAGGAAATTTGGCAGGAATATAGACTATGACGTGGAAATGGTCCTTTTTTATTTTTGATCTAAATTTGTTCTGTAATTTTTTATCCTAATTTGTTCTGTAGTTTTTAAGTCATAAGGGACAAAAGCTTAGTAAGTTATTGGGCTGCAGTATACTGTGGTACCTTTGCAGTATACCGTGATACATAGCAATGACGGAACACAATTAATTAATGAAAAATCTTGAAAAATAGAAAGGTAGCCAAACTGTTCAGACCTCATTTTCTTTCTTCTGTGTTTTGATGTCAAATCTAGATTATTAGTCTTTGTGTAATATATAGGAAGACATGAGGAAGTTAAGCAAAGTCTTTAGAGGTAGAAAGTATTATTTTTTATTGATTTATATATTTTTTTAAAGTTTATGATGAAATGCCGTACTCTGGCAAAGCTGTTCAGAAAGTGCAGTGGTACCTTTTTTGGCCACAGAGACTTGCATCTAGCCAGGTCCTCTGCCCAAATCCCCAGGAGTGTCCAACTCCATTACTGAGCTCAGCCTTCAGCCGTACTCAGTAGTGGGTTGGCCCTGCACCCATTGCAGGAGGCAAAATCCCACTTCACATGGCCAAGCCTGCACAATGGCAGTTGACCACAGGGCCAGAACCTTATTGTTCTTTATTTTGAATGTGTTAGAAATACTGCGGTTGCGTAATACTGCAGCGCCGCTATACCAGTACCCTGGCTCCACAGGTGATGCATCACTATGTACAGTGGTACTATGTGCTGTTATTTGTTAGGACTCGCACTCACACACACACGCTTCTTGCTGCGCCCTCACAAAATAAATCAGCATGTATGAAGAACAATGAAACATCATGAATGTATTTACAGCACAGCACTTCACTGTAACTTGTGAGGAACACTACATTGCATGTTTTTTTATATTGCTAAAAGCAAGTGATGTCCCATTTGTGAACTGTGTGCCAAGTGGTTTATGGAGACATCGGATTCCATCATATAAATCATCAGAAGTGTTTGATGACTCATCACCAGCATGTGTCTGATGACTCATCACCAGTCTATAAAAAGAACTGTCAAGGTGTTTCCTGTGCTTGGCTTCAAGTCTTCCTTCGCTCGCAGGTGTTCCCGGTTCATCTGGTCTTCTGTGATTTTTTTCAGGAGTCGTCTTTTCAGTGTGAGGCTTCATCGGACCTTCCCTCTTTGGAGTGGATTACTTTCTCAGTGGCTGGAGAATTTACGAGCAGTATTCCATGTTCCTCAAATAATCGAAACATTCCATGAGAAGTCGGTTCGTGCGTAATTGCCCTCTCGTCTCCCTGTTTTCAGCATTCTTGAGGTTAGTGACCTTTTGGTGCATTATAAAAGACATTCGTTGATGCTGAGAAGCCCATGATACAAGACTATTTTCCAAAGAAAGCTTGAGACATATTTTTTTTAAAACAGCATTGAAGTTAAGTGTTGTGAACTCCTGAAAGCATCGCTCAAAAACTATGAAAACGTAAATGTTTATAATGATTGTTTTGGAGCAAGTCTATTTTGTGAAAATGAATAAAAAAAGACAAATTCATAAGTTTAATTTTAGAACGATTTTGTTGAGAGTTACAAAAGCGTGCTTAATAGTTCAGCAATTGAGCACTAATAATTATTGTGACTTTGCTGAAAGACTAGGTGATTGCCCAATCTTAGAATTCTTGCACCAAGCCCTGAGACAACTTTCTTAGAAAAACAGTGATGCTCCTTCGTGAACCAGCGTTTTGTTTCTCTTCCCTTCTCAAATCCTGCTTCCTATCTCTTTCCTCGGAGGCCATTCGCTCATTCCCTGTTCGTTTCAGATACAAGAGAATAGTGTTTAGGGGTAAGGGTTTTATTCTCTTTGCTCCTGCGGAACCTGGAATTCAGGTGAGTGGACATGATCTTGTCAGTATTGCACTACCTACAATCCAAAATATTTTTTACATCTTCTGATTTGAGGTGGGGAGGTCCCTTTTGACCTAATCACATGGCCCTGTGGGTCAGAGTGCACCCTCCTGGCCCCCGATGTGGACTTTTGTTTTTTTCAGAACTTGGGGACTGAGTCCCGGATTCCTGTAATGGCTACCACAACATATTCTCAATGTTGTAGTCAGCCATTCACTTAAATTGGACCAATCAGAGCATATTGTGACACCAACGCTTACCAGCATTAATCTTATTGTGATCACCTGAGAATAATATTTAATGGTCATTATTAGTGAAACAAGAAATACCTTACCTATGGAAACTTTAACCTAAAAATAAAAATGGAGACTGCTACTGTGTAATGTGTGTGTGGAGTGTGTGTCTCTTTTGTGAGTAATGCTTTTAAAGATTTGCCACTCATCATTCTGTGGTATGCATTCTGTCTGAAGGTAAAGGACCTCGATTGGCTCCTTCTATAATCTTCATGTACAAGTGATCTGATAATCTGAAACAATGGCTAACTTGGTATGAATTTGTAGATGGGAAATGGTGCGGCAGTGGCAATTGTGGACAGTGTGTAGTTTAAAAAACCATTGCAACCATTGATTGAAAAGAATGAAGCAATAAGACACATTCACACAAATGTGTTCTCCACAATAACAATCAATGATTGAATCTGAATATTTTTGTGATTTACCAAGTTCTACAGTTGTCAACTTTCTATGGAAAATTTGGTCTGTGATTTAAATTGTGAATCACAGCTTTTGAAGTGACCCTGTAATTGTTATTGTTATTTGGATATCTCTCACACCAAAAAGCCCTCATACCCTTACTTCAGATTTAAAGGCATTAAAGGTTTTATAATATACGGCATGCACATACCATGATGTATTGTTATAGATGGTGCAAAGTTTTGTAGAAAAAATGCTGCATTAAAGATTGCAAGTGAGAATTAGTCAGTATACCACATCTACACTTTATTGTGCTCTCATTTTGTATACAATATTGATTTCAGTCACTGCTGAGATTGTTCTATTGTTGCACTGCTTCCATCCATGTTGTTCCAATAATACAACCTAGTATGCTCACTTACAATTCCATTTGGCTCAAGACTGTTGGTCTTTCTGTTAGGAAGTTAATTGTATCCTGTTTGTAGTAGGTCTTTATGCAACACTGCCAATTTGTACATGCAGTTAACATTTACAATGGGCCACCCTATGCACATTTCTATTTTTATGCGCCACTATACCTCATTGCGTTCCTTTAAACATCCCACTTGACCAGTGAATAGCTTATAATTTGACATTTTAACTTTAACATCGAGAGAAGCTTCTAGTCTGAGAAATTAAACTCTAGAATATTTTCTCTGCAGATCTTGTACACTCTTTATGTTGTGAACACTTTCACACTCTAATAACTAAAGGAATCAATTAGATTTCATCAAAATAGAAGAAACACACTAAATCCACCTGTGTTCTCTTCTGCCATAACTCATGGTCTTCCATCTCATTTAGTGTGGGGGCATCATGTTTCTGATGATGAAATCTTAGCTGGCTCTGCAGTCATAAACCTGTATGTAGCAGTCCATCAAGGCATCTGGCTTCAGTCCAGTAAAAGGGCCATCTTATTAGAGAGGACTCTATGATGCATATATTTCTTGATCTGAAATGCCATGTAACGCATGACAAATGAAGGCATGAAAAATCATCAATATCATTGCACTACAGGAGCAGAGCAAAAATTCCATTCATAACGGGGTGTTTTTTTTTTGCCTTTTTGAAAGAAACAGTCTAGTTTGCTTTTGTTTCTCAAATACAAACAAATCGTATGGAGCTACTGCTCTGACAAAGTGGCAGGATGGCGTTGAAATGTTTGCAAACATGCCCACCACCATGCTGGTGGGGCCGTTTTCAGTAAAATATGACAGTGTGCATAGGCTTCTACGCAAGGGTGGCCGAAACTCACAGAGTGGAAATCCGTGGAGTTACATAAAAAGTCTGTTATATTCTTCAGAGTTCTGTGAACGGGCAGAAAATATGTATGTTGTGCTGCTCGTGCTGCAATTTAGTACCAGTAACGTGATTAGTGCTGAAAAATCAGTGCCTAATGCACCATGCATTGCACAAGAGCACACAGCAACTCAAGTTGATTTTGGTGTCCCTCGAGTAAGAAATCTACTTGTGTGGCAGCAAACATACTCCGGAGGCAGCCCTTGGACCACAACCTCCCGTGTTAGAAAATTGCACTGGGGAGGCCAAATCTTGCTTGCCATCCCACATTTCTGGAGCCTTCTGGGAAACAAGTTCCGCAACACACTGACTGGCAGAATTTGGCTCGAATGCAGACATCAAATTCCCCAATTCTGCTCACCCCTAGTCCTACACCAGGTGATGCCCACCAAACAACTGTGAGTTGGCTGGCTGGCATAAGGGTCACTTAACTATCTTGAAATGAACTACTAACTCTTAACTAACCAAGTGAATCCATAAGTTCATGTTTTAATTGAAGATCACAAATAAAGATACATTGCAAATACAATCCTTCCTTTTGTAGCACACATAAGCAGCCTCAAGAGTTTATTATATTATGAAAATTGGATAACCTACACCATAAGCAGAATTGCTGGAATTATGAGCCCAGGATTTGCTGCGGAACTGATGATCTTTCCGATAAAAGGTGGAAAGTCTTTCTCCATTGTCTCTTCAATAACATCAAACATTCGATTGTTTCCGCTGATAACACAAAACATCATTATTTTATTTTGTGTTAAAACATTTCTTCAAACTTCAACAGGGGTAAAATGTATTGGCACATGAGCATATAATGCATTGTTAGAATACTACTACAAACTTATTTACAAAAAATACCTCTTGAACAATAAGTGATATTTTGATGATATACTCTTGAAAGCAACAAAATGAACATGTATCAAGGCATGCAAGTCTTCATGATGGTAACTATTGTTATCTCTTTGGAAGCACCAGGGCATTTCAATTTCCTTGCAAGGTCTCTCAAGCGAACTTTAGGAGAGACAACTACTGCTCTGATGGTTGCCTACTGCAATGGAATTGAGAATATAGTGTATCACAGTATTAGACTCATCCTCAGATGTACTGAAAAACACAATACAAGAGTCCTAACTTAAACATATATTTACATTTGAATAGTAAAAGACTAACCCCAAAATAATATACTTATGTGCTTAAATCATATTGCTGCAATATTCGCTATGTATAAACCATAAATAAATATAAATAAATAAACATAAATACATACAATTTCCCAAAAAATAATATAATACATAAGTGAATTAACTTTATGTACAGTAACACTTGAAAGTCTGAGTTTCAAACTATGTGTCCATACATACACATGTGGGACTTTAAATAATACAACTTTATATCTCTTTATTTTTTCCCGTATACATGTATACCTTTCTATGCAGTTATGTATTTATATATTTATTACTTTACTCCTACTGTAGAAATAAAAAAGACATTCAGTTCTCTCCAGTGCATTACTGTATATCTCATCCTATGCATCTCTCAATATACCCTCTATCTCCACTCTGACTCATCACAAACATCATTGTACTACTATGATCTACCTAATGCCACTATCTCGACTCTTCCCTCCTCAATCCCTCTTTGACTCATCCCATATCTCTTTTTGCTACTATGATCTCCCAAATGAATACTTTCTAGACTTTTCGCTGCTGTATCCCTCTTTTCACTAATCCAAAACATTATTTCACTACTATTACCCCTCTAATAACCCTTTCTAGATTCTTCCCTCCATCCCTCCTATGCCTCATCCCAAACCTCATTTTTCTACTATAATCACACAAATAACATTTTCAAGATTCTTCCTTCCTCTATCCCGCCTGTACCCTTTTAAATTCAACTAAAAGACCTGCATGTCCACCTTTCAAATTAACAATTTATATTTCCCTATACTATTCTACCGCTAAACCATTTTTACTTCCAGAATAGCATGCTACTAGCCGAAAAGAGCTTTATTGCCTTGTCAAGGTTATTAACCGCTATATAAACACAATGGTCCCTGCTTGGCCATCTCATATTTCCCAAAGGGGCTGTTCTAAAAAAGTCCATCTGTAGGCAAATGAGACCGAGCAAGTCGCTGCCTTTAAACAAGATTTAGCAAAGCCAATAGTTTATGTTTTGTTAATTCATTTAGGTCACTGATATTGGCTTTACTAATTCTGGATGGTTTTAGAATTCTCTGGCACTTGCAAAACACTGGCATAGTCAATAATGACAAGAAATAACATTTTGATACTTGGAAGGCGGGGCAACATTGTGTGACGCCACGTGTTATGATGCATTTATGCTACTGAATTTGAAAAAAGAAACTCGTATGTTTTGCAAGTCTGGATTTAGCCGAATCCTTTGATTACTTTCATTCAATTTTACATTTCTTTATAATGACACCGTGCAGAATATACTGCTGACACGTGATAACAAGACATGTTGGGTTTTATGGTGAAGATTTACCGTACAGGCCAATCCGTGGTCTTTCCAGGGCATGTACCAACAGCATTTATTTAGAATTTTGGAACAGGCATAACCACGTACGACCATGCCGGGTACCGGTTTACTCACAATGTAGCTATACACGCTATAGCAATGATGCACTGAAAGTTAATGCTACTTGGACTTTGGTAAGATTGTTCCGGTAGTAAGCGTCATATGTGGCCGTTGCATTTTGTGGCCTCATTTCAGAAGCAGTGCCAGTCAACTAAACGAACACTCTGCTGGGTGGTGAATTCATCGGGATTGGGAACCCGTGTTATTGACAACAGTATGCTTTTGCTGCCATTGCTAATCTCATCTGTGGTGAACACTACGTTTGGTAATTAAATAACCATTGACAAATACATTTTTTGTTTTATAGTAGCTAAGAAAACAATTCTGTTACCAATAGCGCTATATCGTTATCCCCACACTAAAAATATTACTGGTTATACATTAGTGTGTATTGAAGTGTCAAATCATTATTCAGTCAAAATTTCAACATTTTATTTTTTCCATTGGAACTTTTCCATTAAAAAAAATGAAACATTTAAAAAATGAGTAAATAACTGAAAAACACATACTTAAAAGCACACTGTGAAAGATCATGCGGGTAGTAGGATTTGGGCACTGTAGCACAGAGTATTTTGAAAGTCAGTAAGTGGCTTCAGTACCAAAAGGGAACATGCTAAATTGTCTGAACTCTTGTATAAACAATTCTTATAGTCTTCGCTCTTTTTCCTCCTGTATTAAAGACCTTTATTGCAACCACCTTATCCACTGATAAACATTACCAGGTAATAAAATATATGGTAACGGATTGTTAATTACCTGAATGGTCCGCAGTCAAATGAAGGTGGAAGTGACATTATGGTGTAAGCCACGGGCAGAAGGCTTAAAAAAAGAATTAATAGTAAAAGACCCATATAAAAGTTGTTGGACTTGGATGCTTTGAACACACGTTCATGGGGGACATTGCTGCTCATCACCGCCCAACATTGGAAGTACATGGATGTTAGCAAACGCAGTACATTTATTCCAATAAGCCCAGGTGCGTAAAAAGAACCCATCCTACAAAAACATAAATAAGTGTTTACATTTTCGAAACATCAATAGAGTACAGCATTGACATTATACACTACATACTAGCCAGATTAGCACAGTTATGTGAGAGATCAAAACAAGCATATTTGTACTGTTTGCTCGACACTGTTATCACCATAACTCAGTTCTACAATCAGTCAGACACCAGGGGCATGATTACATTTGAGGGACACTATACTGGTCTGTGCTGCAATCCACCTTTTTTTGTCCTGCCCCAGGACCAGACCAGGGCTGGACTGGGCAACCAAAAGCAGCCCTGGCAAAAAATGCTATAAACAACTGTTAGATATGAGGTCTTTGGTTGGCAGTCAAGTTACCCCCTGTCCAAGCAAGGACCCCCACTCTAATCAGGGTAAATCACACACAATCCAAATTATCCTGTGCCCACCCTCTGGTAGCTTGGCACTGCGCAGTCAGGCTTAACTTAGAAGGCAATGTATAAAGTATTTGTGCAATAAATCATGCAATAACACAGTAGAACACCACAAAAAATACACCACACAGTATTTAGAATATATATATAATATTTATCTGGTAAGATGCAGGTCAAAACAATTAAGATGCAACTAGTATATTTTAAAATATCACTGTAAAAATGATTTAAAATGTATTTAGTCTCTTAAAAACAACAAATGTCTCTTGCAAGCACAAAGATCCTGGTTTGCGTTCAAAACCTCCCCAAGGAACCGCAGAGAAGGAGACGCGTGGAAAACAGGGAGGTGTGTGTCGATTTCTCGGGCCGCACACGGCGATGCGTCGTTTATTTTTCATGCAGGGAAGGCTTTGTGTCGATTTCTGGCGCTCGGACTTGGGTCCTCTTCGGGGTTGCGGGGTTTTCGGATGCCCCGGGGATGATGCATTAAAATCTGGTGCTGGCAGGACGGAGTCACAGGGGCTGCGTCGATCCAGTGGGAGTTGCGTGGAAAATTCTACCACACAGCAGGTGCTGCGTCCATTCCTCTCAGGAAGTTTGGCTGTGTCGTTTCGGCTCGGCTGTGTGTCAATCAAGTGGGCCGTGCATCGAATTTCCAGTTGCTACCCTGGCGCTGAGTCCATCTTCTCCTTGCGAAGTCGGGCTGCGTCATTCCAGTTTGGCGTGCAGTGATTTTCTCACTGCGATGCAGGCTATGCATAGATTTTCACCACACAGGGATTTTTTCTTGCAGGAATGAAGTCTTTTTGGTCCTGAGACTTCAGGTAACAGGAGGCAAGCTCTAGCCAAGCCCTTGGAGAGCACTTTTCAGCACAGCCAGAGAACAGCAAGGCAACAGAAAGGCAGTAGTCCTTCTCAGAAAGCAGTCAGGTGAGTCCTTTGGGCAGCCAGGCAGTTCTTCTTGCCAGGTTGCAGGTTCTGGTTCTGGTTCTCTTTTCCAGGAAATGTCTGAGTTGGTTTGGGCAGATGCCCTGTTTAAATACCCAATATGCCTTTGGAGTGGGGGAGACTTCAAAGACTGGCTTAGAAGTGCACAAGGTCCCCTTTCAGTTCCATCCTGTCTGCCAGGGTCCCAGTAGGGGGTTTGGCATTTCTTTGTGTGAGGGCAGGGTACTTTCCTTTGACATGTAAGTATCAGGCCCTCCACCCTCCCAGCCCAGGAAGACCCATTTAATATGCAGATGTATGTAAGTGTGACTGAACATCCTGTGTTTGGGGTTTGTCTGAGTGAATGCACAAGGGAGCTGTCAACTAAACCTAGCCAGATGTGGATTATAAGGCACAGAAGGATTTAAGTGCAGAGAAATGCCTACTTTCTAAAAGTGGCATTTCTAAAATAGTAATATTAAATCCAACTTAACCAGTCAGCAGGATTTTGTATTACCATTCTGGCCACACTAAATATGACCTTCCTACTCCTTTCAGATCAGAAGTTATCACTCAGACAGTATATGATAGTAGCCCTAATGTTAGCCTATGAAAGGAGCAGGCCTCACAGCAGTGCAAAACAAATTTAGGAGTTTTACACTATCAGGACATGTAAACTACACAGGTACATGTCCTGCCTTTTGTCTACACAGCACCCTGTCCTATGCGTTAACTATGGCCTACCTTAGGGTTGACTTATATGTAGAAAAAGGGGAGTTATAGGTTTGGCAAGTACTTTTAAATGCCAAGTCGAATTAGCAGTGAAACTGCACACATAGGCCTTGCAATGCCAGGCCTGAGACATGATTAAGGGGCTACTTAAGTGGGTGGCACAATCAGTGCTGCAGGCACACTAGTAGCATTTAATCTACAGGCCCTGGACACATATAGTGCACTTTACTAGGGACTTATAAGTAAATTAAATAAGCCAACTGGGTGTGATCCAATGTCACCATGTTTTAAGGGAGAGAGCATATGCACTTTAGCACTGGTTAGCAGTGGTAAAGTGTGCAGAATCCCAAAACCAGCACAACAGTGTCCAAAAAGTGGAGGGAGACAGGCAAGAAGTTAGGGGTGACCACCCTAAGGCTGTCAGGTCTAACAGCAACACTGCTCTCTTAGTCTCCTTACGCAATCCCTCTCTGTTGCCATCCATTGGCACTCTCTCCTTTTTTCCTCTCTTCTCCCACTCTGATTGTTTTCTCTTTACCTCCCCCTCTCTTTCTCTCTTGAAGCCTCCCTGTGCCTGCTGGGCTGAGGAAAGTGACAGAGGCACTACAAGCTGCCCAGTGTCAAGGGCCCCAGTCCTGTGAGAAAATGCCCAGTGGAATAAAAGATTTGTCTGTCTCTAGTGCAGACCAGGACACTGTTGCTGATTATGAAGAAATGAGCTGTCTCTAATATTGGAAAAGTGCCACAGGGTGAAAGGAAAGGCTGAAAACGTAGGTTGAACCTCTTATACAGATTTGTAGAGCGCACTATCACCAGCGAACATATTCCATAGATGAGCAGGTGTGAGTCTCGCCATATTTTGGGCCTAGTGGGACTACTCGAAAAGGCAGATCTTGAGCTTCTTGCGAAATTCAAGAAGTGAGCATGTTTTTATGTGTAATGGAAGGTTAGTCCATGCTTTAGAAGTGATGTAGGGGAAGGCTTCACCACCAAATCTGGTTTTCTGTATGCGTGGAATTTTTGTAAGTAGGATTGCAGAAGAGCAGAGGTGTCTGGAAGGTTTGTGAAAGCAGATGCGATTGTTCAGGTATGCTGAGCCAGTATTCTCCAGTGCCTTGAAAGTGTAAGTGTGGAGTTTGAATTGTGCTAATTTTTAAATGGAGAGCCAGTGGAGCTCCATTACGTGTGGTGTGATATGAATGTGGCATGGGAGGTTGAGTGTGTTTCTGGACACCAAGTTCTGAATGGTCTGCAGCCTTCTGGTGAGTTATTTGTTGATCCCAGCATAGAGGTTGTCTCAATAGTTCAACTTGCTTGTGACCAAGGAATGTGTGATGGTTTCCAGGTGCTGACTTGCACCCATTTGAATATCATCCTCAACATCGTTAGGGTTTGGAACCATGGTGACAGCAATGCCTTGGGAGGTCATGTTGAGTTTGCTGTCGATGATGATCTTGAGGTTCTTGGCGTGACTGGTGGCTGCGGGAGGGGGTCAGTGTCAGTCCTAGCTCCACCGGCCACCAGGTGAAGTCCCTTGGGGGTGTGCTCTTGCTGAAGAGTATGGTTTTGGTCTTGTTGTAGTTCAGCTTTAGCCAATTGTTCTTCATCTAGTGGGTGATTTCAGTCATGCAGGCATTGAACGTGATCTGGGGCTGGACGTTTTGACTGCGAGGGAGATAATGAGGTATGTGTCGTAGGCATAGGAGAGAATGTTGATGTTGTGAGAGCAGATGATATTGGCTGGAAGGATCATGTATGCTTGAAGAGGGTTGGGCACAGGGAGGATTCTTTTGGAGCTCTGCAGATGAGGTTGTAGGAGTCTGAGGTGTATAGTGCCAGGCTGACTGACTGGGTCCTTCCAGTCAGGAAAGATCAGATCCATTAAATTATGTGCCTTTGGATTTCAATATCATGTAGGAATTGGATGAGGTTTGGATTGGAGACTGTTTAAAATACTGAGAGTTTCAGGAAGATGAGAGCAGCCATGTCTGCATGGCAGTGATTAGGATAGTTTCTGTGCTGTGGTTAGATCTGAAAGCAGAGTGATTTTGACGAGTTGGTGGTTGTCGAGGTATTCAGTGAGCCATCTGTTAATGAGTTTCTCTAAGACCTTGGCCGGGAATCGTACCAGGCATACCAGCCTATAGTTGGTGAGCATTGAAAGACCCACAAGGGGTTTCTTCATCAATGGGAGCACAGTGTGTGTTTCCATGCATCTGGGAAGGTTGCAGAAGAGTGGAAAGCATTCAGAATGGGTGTGAGCATGGTGCTGATGGGCTGCAATCATCTGGAGTAGGCCTGGTGCAGGCAGGGATCGCATGGGGTCTTGCGAGGATGGACTTCATGAATGCAGCAGTCTGTCCTGGGTGATGGTGGGCCTATGGTTAACATCCATTCTTTGGATAAGATTGAGCGACATTTGGCAAGGTCTGTTGGGTCCAGTTGTGGGTTGAAGTTGCTGTAAAAGGCAGTGATCTTGCTACTGAAGAATTGAGAGAGATTGTTGCAGGTCCGGTTACGGCTTGAAGTTGCTGTAAATCGCAGTGTTCTTGTCGCTGAAGAATTGTGAGAGATTGTTGCATGGGTACTGTGAAGGGGTAGTGGAGTTAGAGGTAGCTGATGTTGATGTGAAATGTTTCACAATAGTCAAAATGTCTTTGCTTTTGTTGATGCTGGCATTGATGCGGACCACCAGAGAGGAATGTTTGGTGATACGCATCATTTGGTGGCAGCATCTTAGGGCAGATTTGAATGTGCTCCTGCCTGCATTGTCCTGGCTCATTCGCCATTTGTGCTCCAATTGTTTGTATTGATTTTTCATCAGTTTGAGTTCCTCCTTGTACTAGCTGGCCTGAGGTCTGGATCTTTTTGCATAGCTGTGTTTGATGGGGGCCACAGAGTCAGCCCAGGAGGTCATCCAATTGTTGAAAATCTTGAAGCCCTTGGGGAGGCTGTTGCTGTGCTCAGGTCGGTGGGTATTGGGAGCAGTGTTCCAGTCCTTGCAGTGATGCTGTTCCAGTTTGGACTGGCTGATCTGGTGGTGGTGTGTGTGCATTAGACTGAGGCAGGATGCTGAACTTGACAAGGATGTGGTCTGTCCAGGGGACTGGTGTGGGCTTGTCAACTGTTATGTAGACAAGCCCAGGAGGTGTCCGGTGATGTGGATAGGTCCCTTTACTCATGGGTGAGGCCTAGGCTTATAAAGTCATTGATGAGTGCTCTGGAGTCGGTGGTCTGTAGATGATGGTTCTTCTTAGGGTAAAGTTGGCTGTGATGCTGGCTGTGATGTGGAGCTTGAACAACAGGTGATTCATGTTGGAGGATGAAAAGTCAGTGGATGTGGTACAGTTGATAGTGTTATTGCGGATGATTGCGATTCCGCCCCCGGGCTTGTGGAGTCTGTCTTGCCTGGCAATCTTGTAGACAGAGGGATGGCTGTGGTGATGATAGGTGCCGATGCAGGGTTAAGCCAGGTTTCTGTGATGAAAAGTGGGTCCGGGGCATTGTCATGCAATATGTCCCAGAACTCTGGAGCATGTTTGGTGAGTGATTGGGTGGTGAGGAGCATGCAAATGTGAATGAGGTTTGTGTGGGTGGTTGCAAGACTGTGTGAGTGTGAGAGAGTGGAGTGGAGTGTTAGGTGCTTTCAGCGCAGTGAGTAGTGTAAGTGGGTAAGTGCATGAAAACTTTCAGGAATGCAGGAAAAGGCTTGGTCACTGTTGTTTGGTGAACCAAGGCAGCACCACATGAAGTGCTGATGAAGTGAGGGCTTGGAGGGTCACAGCATATGTGTGGGTGGGAGGGGGAAGGATCAGGGTTCCTGGACCGGGGCATAGTCCAGGTGCAGACTGGCTTGCCGTTTGTTCACCCTCTGCGTTTTAGCAGTGAACACTTTACACACATCATATGCACATCCATACTGTGACAGCTATTAAGTAGGTTCTGGAAAGGGGACAGGGGAGGAGTGATGTCACTTCCTGTGCATCTTGGGAAAACAGTATTGGAGGGCAGCCAGTGATGCCACTTCCTGTGCAGATAGAAGAGAGTCAATCCAGTGATGACTTCCTGTGCAGATGGATGACAGGAAATTCAGTGATGTCACTTTCTGTGCAGATGGATAATGGGAAATCTAGTGATGTCACTTCCTCTGCAGATGAAGGATGGAAATGAGTCTTCTTGCATGGTGTCTTCTTTTAAACACAGTTTTGGTGAGAAGCCATTGATGTCACTTCCTGTGCAGATGGTTTAGAGCCAATTCAGTGATGTCGCTACCTGTGCAGACAGATGATGAGAAATCTAGTGATTTCACTTGCTGAGGGAAATTCCACTATTGTTACTCCCTGTGCAGATCGATGATGGAATGAAATGTGGACCCAGGTGCATATTGAATTGATATATGTATATAATTGCATTAGAGAGACGGCCTCTATAAGATATCCAGGATTTTTATTTTTCAATTATGTTTATGTTCATATCACATCAATTACCAACTGCTTCTTGACTGGGAGAGCTATCTTCAACTAGGACATTTGGGTTTACCTCAGCCACAAACGCAGACAGTTCTATTAGTGGTTACCCCTCTGTCCTATCAAATGATAAATCTGTCTTTTGACTTTAAAACAAACATCCCAAACCAGTCATAGCTAAAAGGGGCTTTCCTTCCTATATCTGTATATATGTGCATGGTGTGTACATTGTGTTTGTGATGACATGAATAGCTTGCCAGACAGATGGCAAGACCTAAAAAGGATTTTTTCATTGTTTTTAGATGAAATCTAGTGTCTTTTATGAGAATGTGTGGGCAAGACTCAATGGAGGTTGCAGTTATAAAGTTCCAGAGTAAACTGGCTCTTTGTGGTTTGCTATGCCTACTCTAATCTCATTATGATTTTAGGAACTTATTTTACCAATAGTTATTGAAAGAAATCAGTACTGGCTTATCTTCTGGCATGTACATGTCAATGCTTTTCACATATGCTTTTATGAAATGGACTTAACAACTCTGACAGATAATTTCCACTGAAATGGTTTTCATTGTTATAAATCACATAATTGAAAACAACCCTAAGGGCCTGTGAGAAAAAGCTCCTTTTTGTGTGATTACCCCATTTGTTGATGAATTATTGTTGCTGGTTTTTAGACTATGCACTCTAGGACACTGCTGTCCAGTGTTTAGTGCTAGCGCTCTAACACCTAAAACTTGGAGAAATGTGGCTAATCCCTGATTAGCATGTCTAACTCTCTGATTAGGCCACAGAATATGGTGCAGAAATTAGACCCATAGCGTAGAAATTTAAATGTCAGCTATGGACTGCAGAACATATTGTGCCACCCAATAATGTGACAACGAGAACATGGTTTCACTTCTACCCATGTAGCCTGCCCACTGCAGTTTAAACATGCAGTGCGACCTGTCAAAATAACCCTTTGACAGGAGAAAATCCACCTTTTAAACATGTATAGGCCTGCAAGGAGGTCTTGAAGTACACAAGGTAGGTTTCCTAGTATTTAAAAAACAGTGATACAAGTAGATGTTTGATGTTGGCATGTCCCTAGAGTGACAAGCCCCCAATTGTTTTTTTCAGTGTGGAAGGGTCTGGCTGTTTTATGAGGAACGCCAGAGTGCAGATTAATCTAATAATTTTGCTATCTTGGGTTTGACAAAACTAGAGAAATGGTTTAACCACTATTTTTATTGTTTTGTCTTAACTCTAATCAAATAGCGAAGTCAGATTTTCCAACAAAATTAGGAAAAGTAATACATAAATAAATATATTTTCCCTTTCTAAAGCTCCTGGAGAGTAATTTTCATTAGCTTTCCACCAGCTGCCAGTGCTTGGCCTTAATGAGATGTGGAAGTTGTTCCCAGAGCAGGACATTGAATTAGACCTTGTGGACAGGATGGACTAGATGTAAGGTAGGTGAAACCTGTCAGCCCAGGAACAGAAGGTGGGATGGTTTTGGATTTTCATTTACTTCAAATGGGCAAGGGGTAGGACTGCCTATCACATGTAAGCGTAAGGGGAGACCTGGTTTAAAGGAAGGCCTTTGTTCTCTATGTACTTTGTGGCCAGTTGGGCACCAGTCCAATGGGAGGAACAGTTGGTACCAGAACCAGTTTGGAGTACCTAAGGAGGGGACTGCTCATTTCCCTGGGTAGGGTTGTCCCAGGAAGTTTTCCCCCATTGATTAGGGAGTGTTCAGGAGTCACCTCCACCAACTGGCAATGAACTGTACAAAAATAGACCTCACCACCAGCTACACTGAACACTTTCTGATTTTGCTGAAGACCATAAGAAGGACTGCACCTGTTGGTTGATTACTGTGAATGACACCTGAATGGCTGGCCCAACTCCCACTTTTACCCAGGACAATGAAGTGAACTCCAAGGGTCAGTTGACACAGCAAGCTGTAAAAGCCTTTTTCCTGAAATGCCTAACTGACCAACATCAACTAGAAGTGGACAGGATCCTGCTAGCGGCCACTCCTGAATTGAGTCCCACCCCCTCCCCACACCTCCCCCACCCAAGTGGTGTCTCTAATGTCATGGGAGACTTATAAGTTACTAAGAGGAGCTGCTTGGGAAACTTAAAAATTTTGGGATATTGAACACAGCTTCAGGCATACACTGCTGGAGGATTTTGAGTCCACACAAAAGTCTGACTGTAGAAACCTTTAATGGGCAGAGGTGTGACAGGAGGAGAAGACTTTGTCTGCCATGAAATTTGAACTTCTCCTGCTCAGAGCTTTTCCTGTCAAAACCAATGGGTTCAAGGGAGATTCAGCAGGTACAGACTGCAACTAGCCCTATTAGAAGATTTCGACTTCAATTTCAGAGACTAAGCCAGAAGGTGAATTCTTTGAGATGGATGAGCCTGTTTGATGTACCAGACTTGTGCTCAATCACTGTCGGCCTGTTGTTGCACCCACGTCCCAATTAACTGCGAACAGAGACTAATGATTGCCAGTTTAATTTTACAAGTCTCTTTTCCCCCTGAATCTTCATATCTCCATTTCCCTTCATTGGATGTTTGGCATTTTGTTTATTAACTTTCCTCTCTACTTTTAGCAATTGGAGGGGGATTTTGATTGTGTTTTGTTTTAGATTTTTTTGAAACTGTTTTGATACTTCTGAATGCTTTACACACTTTCTCTAAGTTAAGCCTGTGTGAAGTGTGCCATTTCTACCAGGGGTTGAGCTTGGGTTTAAGGTATTGAAAACTGTTTGGACCAGACAGGTTAGTGACTTTATTAATTGCCGTGGATTACGATGCACCCCAATAAATAACTAACATCTTACAAGGCCTAATTTAGAGTAACATGTAAAAATATCCTACTCTGATGTAAAGTTGCATGAAATTAGCACACTCTGCTATCACAGCCACTGCCAATGTATGGTGGAAGAACTGTGGGACTTATGTGGCACAAATTGTGTCAAGAAATATCTTGCATATATGTACCCAGTGAAAAATACATAAATTCAACGCACAACATGGTGGCCACACCCAAATACTGTAGAGCATCATGAGAGGAGCGGGAGCCAAACTTTTTGGAATTGCAAAAGCCTCAGTTGTTGAGGCAAGTCATAAATAATTTCGGCTGCATAGAAGTGATCTTGGTGTGCAAGGCTGAGATCAATAGATTATATGTGTTCATGATATATTTAAGCAGAAAATACATATTACTATAACAAAAATGGCTATCTGTGGAGGTGCATTGTTAACATAGTGATCTTTAGTACAGTACATCCCCAAGTACATGCCTCGTGTGTGGACCTCTTTTGGCCATTGATCAGTAACTGTGAGCTATGTATTCCCCAGCTACAGCAGAGAGGGCATAGCAATGCAGGTTAAAATTATGTTATGCACAAACCCCTAGATTATAGGATAAAACAAACCTGCTATACAGTCATAACCTGAGAGTGCATGGTTATGGAGAGATAACATATCAGGACAAATTGTAGTTACCTGAGCCATCCTGCCTACCCTTCTATTCAAGTGTTAAGACAAAGCAGGTCTATGTATAGTTCTACTTATCTGCACTTATCTAGGGCTGGGTGAATGTAAATTACGTAGGTGAAATTTGCAAAATGTCTAAACGCTGAATTTCATGAAATTCCTTAAAGGTTTGCACCACTCAATTTCACACAATTTGGGATTCTTTTTCCCACAGGAGAGTGGTCAACAAACATGTGACAAATTATGTAGCTGCCATCAGTGTGATATGTGGATTCACAATGTGGGTGCAAGAATGTTTATTGCCAGGCTCCTGGCCATTGAAGCTCCGTTTAAACTTTGACAGGTAGCAAATGCTGCAGAGGTTATGGAGACACCAGTTATACATACAACTACCAGATACGTGTGAATATCAATGACATGTGGTAAGAAAAGGTGATGAAAATATATAATTCTACATGAAAACATTCCATGTTTAATTAAAAAATGCAGTGAATATCATTTGAAACTGCAATTTTGTACAGTTGACAATCAAGAAATACACAGGACAATCAGCTGTATGGATGATTTACATATACCAGTGTTATTAAGTATTATGTGAGCTAAGAATGCCTTTTTATGAAGGAGAGCAGCCGACATAATCAAAAGTCTAAATACAATAGTAATTAAACCATGCAAAACGCATGTGAATTGACGGAATGCAATAATTCTTCCATACAATTTTCTTATTTACATATTAACATAGTTACACTGCATACTTATTAGCTATTTGCCATGAACAATATTTCCTGTTTGTTGCCTTCCAGTAACACAATTAGGTTTTTTAGGGATGTGTTAAACTCTTCCTAGTGAAGGATCAGCCCCAATTGTTAGCGGAGGTGAGCTCCAGAGGAGGAGTCCTTTGAAGGAAAATGATCAGAATATGGAAGTTCTGCAGCAGAGTTTGGGTGAGGTTAAGAAGTACTGATATGCAGGGATTAGGTCACACGTGGAGAAATAGCTTAGAATATCATAGATAATAGAGAATAGGTTAAAGTATCACAGAGGAAGTGTTGGGATATCCCATAGTTGTCTTTGAATGCAAGTGTAGTTTGTAAAAGGTCATGTTTTTGGCAGAGGTTTGGTGACATTTCAGTATTTGCTTAAAGGACAGAGGAATTAATAAAACTTGTTATAGGCTCGACTATTAGACTGCTACAATATTACAATTTTCTGAGCTGAGTGTCTGGGCTGTGTATGTTGAAGGCCTGATAACCTGCTGTGGTGGAACTAGTGGTATTTAACATTTCTATCTGCATAACTGGGAATAAAAGAGCACTAAAGTTTGTTGCTGCGGGGTGAAAGTCAGCATATAGTAAGGGAAACAGTCTGAACTAGAAGGTGTGAATATAGACCACCAAGGAAGTTATAGTACTGCAGGCAGATGACTTCAGAGTGAAGGAATTTAGGGCCATTCTGTGCAGAGTACGTGTGCGGCAGTTAGATATGCTTGGAAGAGGGATGAAAACGTGAAGTTGAGAGGGCTGGGAATGAGAAGACGTGATCTGAATATAGGTGAAAGGAAGGAAGGAAAAGAGACGATGATGTCACCAGGCTTGCTAGTGTATAGAGCAGAAAAGAGGCCGTAGGACTAATCTTTCTGGGACGCAATTTCCAACAGAGGTGTAGAGCGTTTGGATGGCCATGCACGGGGATGGTTCTATTTGCCACATGAAAGAACATTTACTTGAAGGCAGAGCCAGTGAGTGCAATGGTCTTTAGTCAAGAAGGCAGAGCAGGCTGACCAAGGGTGTGGAAGAGGTGAATAGAAGTGATCAATTTAGTTGTATGGAAGAGGTCGTTTCTGTGGGGAGAACTGCCAGGAAAACAGACTAGATAAGGTTAAGCACATTTTTGGGCTAACGAATAGCGTAAGAAAGCTGAATACGTGCAATTCCAATACTTTAGATGAATGGCAGTTGAGAAGCTGGACAGCAGACTTAAGGAGAAGTAGTTTTAGCTGTGGGTTTCTTTAGGAATGGTAGAAACAGAGCAGCTTGAATGGGGGTAAGTCAGAGAAATTCCATAAATGTGAGAGCAAGGTGTTGGATAGTTTGAGGACTGAAAATGTCAGGTGGCACACATGAGGTGTTGACAGGTTTCGGTATTGGAAGAAGCTCAGTGTGCCAAGTTTGAGTGTTTATCCCAGTGAATATCGAGGATATGTGAATCTAGGAGTGTAGGGATGGAGCAGAAAGGAGTGTAGTGAGGGTTTGTTTCCTGGTGCTATCAGGTGAGAAATAGGATAAAATATCTGCTGCTGAGGGAAAGGATTTTTGAAAGTTGTGTGTGACAGAGCCAGTAAGTTGTCGATTTTTTCTGTCAGTCATTATAGGTGGGTTTGGAGTGAGGTCAGGAGATTCTAAAAGTAGAGTTGTTTGGCATTGCCTATGACCTATGAAAGTGCATTGAATGCTTTTTTGTATGCTTGCAGATTTGCCAAAGTCTTACTTTTGAGCCATTGAAGAAGGAGTGCGTGCATCACAATCTTCAAGGCATATGTATGAGGTGTGATCCAGGATTGCAGGCTTGAGGTTGTTAGAGAGAGACTGCACAGAGGATAGTGAGTGCTAAGAGTGTTTCAACGTATTGTTAAATTTCCCAAATGATGTAGTATGTTGTAAACACGTGAAGTAATTTTGAATGTAGTCTAAGAATACTTGAACGGTGTCACTAGAGTGTTTGCTTTTTGGCTAAATTGGCAGTAGCAATCAACGGCATGTCAGCTGGGATTAATAATTGTGTGATGGTGTATACAGAGGGGCAAGGGCCAAACGTAGGTGAGAAGTCTGGTAAAAAAAACTGAAATCAGTATGAGATCAATTGTTTTAACCTGGCTCCAGATGTGTGCGCATATAGCTGCAAGAACAGCGTTTGCTGCAGTTGGTTATCAAGGTACAGGCTAAAGCCTTTGAGAATGATGAGTTGAGTTGTGCGCACTATTGATTAGACCATGCCAATGCCCAGTGATAATATAACCTCTCTCCAACATGGACTAAATTGTTCACACACTAAAGAAACTCTGTCTGAGTCCTGCTGATTTGCTTGAACAAGTTCCAGGTATGATCTCTGACACTAAATAAGATTACCACTTCTGATATTGCTTGTCTACAATTTTTATAGGGCTCACCGTTATATAGTATTCCCCTTCAGTGCCCTAAACATCATCTTAAACTCTTAATACCTACAAATATATTATGCGCCCAAGACACAAACACCTGCCTGCTCACAACCACCAACTCTTTCCAGTGAAGCTGAAATGCATCAGAACCAAAATAATAACCAAAGTAGGGTCACGTGAAGAGCGTCTCTCCCCCTGTCCTGTTAGAGTTGAGCGCTCCACTTTTACATAAGTGGAGAACTGGCACCACACTACACTGCACAGCTTGTTCCCCTTTTCCAGAGACAGGAGAATGTGGCAGTTAGTGCAAGTAAAACACCGCTTGTACTCTCACTTCCTGCATTCTCCTTCCTCTCTTGCGTCTCTAGAAACCGGGAGAGACAGAATAAAGCAGCCGAGTCTCCAGAGCCCCGGGCAACGAGAGGACCGTGAGCACTTCCGTGAAGGCTTAACAGTTGGGAACAACGTCTGCGAAAAACTGAATTTCGTTACAGGTATTCAAGTTAATGGATTCCAATGGAAACCATTCATAACAATTAAATAATTTCCAACTCAGAAGCCAAAATGTACTCAGTAGAAGTGGAAAACATAGGAACTCAGCAACCTGGTACTAATTTACCTTAAATCACAAAAGGATGATTAGATGGAGGAAATGTCTTCCTCCAAATGCTTTGTGTGTTTGTTCTCCTGTGCGTTAGCCACCGTGTAGCCTTTGATTCATATGCAACTGTTTGTGGTGCAAATCTCACCTACTTGAGTTTGAAGAGAAACATAATAACACATTTACCAACTAGTACGACTGACATGTATAGAATGGTAAAAATCTAGCGCTCATCATAGCATAATTTCATCTGCAGCACGGTGCATGTGCAAATAGTGCAAACTCAAGCCTTAAACAGAACGTGTTTAATGCACATTATTTAAACAACTTCCATTTCACACACATATTTTACATATTAAACGGATATTGATCAAATAAAATGTTGTTTTACCATATCATTCCTTGGTTGAAGATCAACCCCAAAACGTTTCCACTAATATCAAACTCCGCATATGAAGGCTAAGTAAAAAAATGAAAGATAGCATAAATCAATGAAAATGTCCCCTCCAATGTCACAAAAGTAAAGACGCTCTGAAAGAGCAGTACACGTGAAAACGCGCATTTGGTTCAATTTGCAGTCAACAATTGCTTGCAGAGCTATACAAACTGTTAATTATATTTCAAAGTAGAAGAACGTTGCGTGGTTTTGTGTTCTTTTATGTTCTTGATTATTAAAACTCAGAAAGTAATTACATCGTTCTTAAGATATTCTAAACATTTAACGCATAGTCATAATACTTTTACCTCCAATGCAATGCTCAGAGAAGTGACGTTTTGAGTTAAATTGTGCATTTCTTTCCACAGAATAGGAAGTGAAATATTTCGAAAATGAACTATTGCAAAGCAGCATCAAATGGGCCCTCTACTTTGCTATAAGAGAAAACGTGAGTTTTGAAAATGCACATGTTAGAAACACAATTAACTACAATTTCCCAACAAAACTGAAAAAAATGGCACACGTACAGTAAACAAACTTTCAGTGGAACTGTCACTTGTTCAGCAAATATCATTTTGCAGGGACGTATCCTCTGTTTTGTTTTTGACATTGCTAACCATCCACTTCTGTCTGAATTCTTCCTCGAAATACATTGGGGCAGCCCTGAAGTGGCAGTACTATTATCTCTCCAATAGTTAATATTCAGTATAATTGCTTACCCCTTTCCCTTTTCCCTTTTCTTTGCTATTCTTTGTACAAAATGGAGGGATCTACTAAGCAGTGCAACTTTAAGCAACACTCATCAAAGCAAAACACTGCAAACTCCAGATGATTCGTGGAAAGTGGGCGCGAGTGGGAGAGAACTAAGCAAACAACCCTGGCATCCCACCAAACCCCGATCAACGAAAGTCATACAAAGTATCATGACCTGGCATATAATCTTAGCACCAACTGAAAACAGTGCAGTCACAGGGCTAACGGAGGTCCTCTTGTACACAGCGCGCTCATCATTGTGCGGTAGCGCAACGCTAAAGTCAATGCTGGGCTATGATGCTATTTTTTTGTGACTGTAGCTAATGACGAGGTTGGTGTTTGACATGTAGTAATTACAGTGCTGCACTGTTTTTAGTTAATCTTATTGGTATAGGTAGCGCTGGAAATTTCTATTGGAGTTTGCCTATTTGTTTATTTAAAATGTTTTATTTGCATAACAGTCAGACAGTTTAGAAGTCAAATAATGTACAAAAAGCGTGTGTTGGTGCTAATAATGTAATCTTAGAAAATAAATCCGCTCTAGCAAGTTGCATCTATGCAGAAAGACATATCCAGGATTGTTTAGCGAGCGAAAATATGAGAAAAAGCCAAATGGAAAAAGCTTTTTTTAATGCTCATAACGCCTGCTGTTATTATTGTTTAGTTGTTAGACTGTATAACAACTATTTTCATCGGTTCCACTCTTTTACCAGATGTTTGCACATGCATCTTTCTGACTATGACCTCCTTTTGGGTTAGTTGCAACACCAGGGATAGCCCCTGCGTGGGAGTGGAGGAGCGTCACTCCTCTAAAAATATGCCCCCAGAACTGAAAAATAAAATGGTAATAAAGTTAATTTATTACCATTATATTTTCAGCACCCCGTCCATTCTTCCTTCTCACGCACCACTTTTAACCTTATTTAACCTCATTTCATGATCTTATTTTTGATCTTAGCCTTTTTTTCTTCACATATCAGTTCTAATTTACTCTCATGTCGCTCTCAAAATTTCTTACGTTCTTACCTTCATTGCTCCTTTCTGTTCCTAAATATTCAAATACACTGGTGCTTTTGTTTTTAAAGAAATACACTATTGTCATGCCATAAATACTTCAATCTACTCCCTTTCAATCTTTACGAAACATCACGTCAAGCCTTCGATTTCATCTTCTCTATTTACCTCACCATAATCCTATATCATTCAGCTTGAAGTTTAACTTCTTTCCTGTCAGAAATTAGGTTATTAATTTAGGAGGGGGAACCTGACACAAATTCATAAACTCAGAGCCTCATTTACAAGCCCCTATCTGGACACAAAGCCACCGGAGCGTCATTTTATCTGACGCTCCAGTGGCACAGTGTGCTGGCCCATATTTACATGGCCACACAAACCCACCTTTCTTGGCTTTTCATGGCCCTGTAAATATGCCCCTCTTCACACATAACTCTTGGGTCAAACGTGCATTCTATGGGTGTTGCTGTGGGTGTTCCCACACAACACCCATGGAATCTGACGCATTCCCAGATTTACAAGGCTAGGATGTTGTTAAAGTGGTGCAACAGGGAGAAATGCCATTATTTCTCCCTGTTTTTTTCTCTTTCTATGTGTGCTGCAATCTGCAGCACACATTAAAAAGGGAAAACACCATTATTGATTGTTAATGTGCAGGAAGGTGTCCTTTACTGTACATAAACAATCATCAGTGCAATGCAGATACCCTTGCACTACGGCACGAGGATGCCTGCTTTGGCACTAGGCAACAGTTAGTGCACCAGCACAAAGGAAAGTACAGGGATGCATAATATTTCTATAAGTACAATGCATCCCTACACTTTCAAAATGACACAGGGTAGTGCAGCAAGCTGGCTGGCAGCTCCACAATGCGGCATTTCTTTGTAAATGAGCCCCTGTGTCTGTTTAGTTTAAAACACAGTTCTCAAAGGCTTTCTACTCAAACCTTGTTTGCTGTGGCAGAAGCAGAAGGTGATTTCACAATTCAAGTCAAGAAGCAACACAACTTTTTCCCTGATGTACAAATTGATTTTGCAATCACAAACACTGTGATTCATAAAATCACTGTGTTTCCAGAAGCAAAATCCCTATTTGTCAAGTACAAAGCTCTTTCTATGAATTGGAAAAGTGTTTATCACTCAAATTTTAATCCATAATGAATCACAATGTGGAAGGGGTGTGAAATAGCCATTTCTGCCAAACTACGATTTGGTAACCTAAGTATCAATGGTTTAAGACTTCAAGTCCACTCTCAAATCATTGGCCAGTTAACAACTCATCAAAGGAGGTGGTGTTGTGGGCTTCTCTTCCATGCTGGCACAAGAATGATGCATGACTATCTTCCTAACGGTGATGCAGAAGAATGGTGAGACAGAAGGAGTTGGGCTGGAAAGGTGTGAGCAAGGTTTGGAATGTGCTTTTGTATTACACTTTAGGTGGAATAATACTTCCTTCTTATCATCATGGTGCCACTACCTTAATACCTCACTGCAATTTGTCCATGATCTGCTTGAGGAGGAAACTACACTTTATTTAAGGAGTTGTGTGCCAATGTTAGCCTTGGCATCCTTGGCGTGGTCTCCCCTAACTTTTTGACTCTGCTTCCCAGGTTGTTGTGTGCTGGACTCTGTTTTTGCTGTTTTTAATACTCTGGGCACTTTACTACTGCTATCCAGTGCTGAAGTGTAAGTGCTCATATGTGAACTTTATGTGTAGTTGGCTTTCCATGATTGGCATATTTGATTTACTAGTAAGTCCCTAGTACAGTGCACTAGAGGTGCCTAGGGCCTGTATATCAAATGATACTAGTTGGCCTGCAGCACTGGCTGTGCCGCCACATATGTAGCCCTGTAAACATGGCTCAGACCTGCCACTGCAGTGTCTGTGAGTGCAGTTTTAAACTGCCAATTCAACTTGGCAAGCTTGCCAGGCCTAAACCATCCCTTTTCTTATATGTAAGGCACCCCTAAGGTAGGCCCTAGGTTGCCCCATGGGCAGGGTGCAGTGTATGTTTAAGGTAGGACATATACTTATGTGTTTTTTAATGTCCTGACAGTGGAATACTGCCAAATTCGGTTTTCCCTGTGCAAGGCCTATCTCTTTCATAGGTTAACATAAGGGCTGCCTTTAAATATTATTAAAGTGCAAATTCCCTTTGGGAGCAGATAGAAAGTTGGAGTTTAGGGTCTCTGAACTCACAATTAAAAAATATATCTTTTAGTAAAGTTTGTTTTTAGATTGTGTGTTTGAAAATGCCACTTTTAGAAAGTATGCATTGTCTTCCTTAAACCATTCTGTGACTCTGCCTGTTTGTGGATTCCCTGTCGGGGTCAGTTTGACAGATGGGTTGTATGCACCTCTCTCTACACAGTGACACAAAGGGAGTTGGGGTGTAGCCTGCATATCCTGATGAGCCATCTGTGCTGGGAGGGATCGGAGGAGTGGTCACTTACACCTGAAAGGGCTGTGCCTGCCCACACACAATGCAGTCTCCAACCCCCTGGTGCGTGTCTGGGGCCTGGCCTGGGCGAGGCAGGATCTTGAAAGAAACAGAGACTTCTCTTTGAAGTAGGCCTATTTCAAAGGCAGAAAGGGGCATAAGAAGATCACCCAAAACCCCTGCAAATTAGATCACTTCTGGAATCAAGAAGAACCTCTGCCAAGGAGAAGAGCTGAGGAGAAGTGCTGCCCCTGCCTGTGCTTTGTTTGGCTATCCTGCAGTTGCTGTTTCTGCCTGTGAAAAGAGCAAAGACTGGAGTTTGTGCTATATTCCTGCTTGAGAAAAATCTCCAAAGGCTTAGACTGAGCTTCCTCCCTGTTCTGAAGTCTCAGGGGCATCAAAGACTTCCCCTACCAGCACCTGGACTCTCTGCTGAGACTCCTGCCCTGCCAAGTTGTGCCCCATTCAGTTCCTGGGCCCTTGAAAGGAGAAGCTGGAGTAAATCCCAAAAAACTGACTTCGGGCTACTCCAGACCGATGTCGCTGCCGAATCCCGTGACGCCGCCTATAACCGAATCTGTGGTCCTCGCTGGAGTGCGACGACCCTCACAGGCCCGACATTGCTGCCGTACTACATCATGACCACCAGATATCGACTCTGCCTGAACTGCGTGGGTTCAATGCTTTGCACTGATGCCACCTCAACTCTACCGCTCCGAAGCAAGGACCGACACCTCTTCGTAACGTCTCCGCTCCTTCACCCTGCAGCACCAGAACCAACGCATCCTCGGATTCAGCGATGTTGTGATCCCCGACTTCGCGCACCGGCTTGTTTTCACATTTTACTGAGGTACTCAGTACTGGGGGTCTGCGTGACTCCATACCTGGTGCCATTGGCATCGGATTGTTGTGAACGACTCCGTCATGATGCCATGTTAGCACCTCATCAAAGCATTTTGTGTTTCTAACGGTTATTTTTGAGTTTAATCTTTGAAAATTCATAACTTGACTTGTGTATGTTGGATTTTGGTTGTTTTGGTCTTGTTTTGTTTAGATAAATATTGACTATTGTTGGTCTAAACCTGTGTTGAGTTATTTTGTGGTGTTTTTACTGTATTACTGTGTGTGTTGGTACAAATACTTTACACCTTGTCTCTGAACTTAAGCCTACCTGCTCGTGCCAAGCTACCAAGCGGGTCAGGGGGGGTTAACTGAGTGTGATTCTCCTTTACCCTGACCAGAGTGAGGGTCTGTTAGACCTGACAGCCTTAGGGTGGTCACCCCTAATTTTCTGCCTGCCTCCCTCAACTTTTTGGACACTGTTTTTACTGGTTTTTAGACTCTGCACACTTTACCACTGCTAACCAGTGCTAAAGTGCATATGCTCTCTCCCTTTAAACAAGGTAACATTGGATCATACCCAATTGGACTATTTAATTTACTGATGAGTCCCTAGTACTGTGCACTATATGTGCCCAGGGCCTGTAGATTAAATGCTACTAGTGGGCCTGCAGCACTGGTTATGCCACCCACTTAAGTAGCCCGTTAACCTTGTCCCATGCCTGCCATTGCAAGGCCTGTGTGTGCAGTTTCACTGCCAATTCGACTTGGCATTTAAAAGTACTTGCTAAGCCTAAACAATCCCCTTTTTCTACATATAAGACAACCCTAAAGTATGCCCTAGGTAACCCATAGGCAGGGTGCTGTGTAGGCAAAAGGCAGGACATGTACCTATGTAGTTTACATGTCCTGGTAGTGAAAAACTTCAAAATTCGTTTTTTCACTGCTGTGAGGCCTGCTCCCTTCATAGGCTAACATTGGGGCTGTCCTCGTATATTGTTTGAGTGGTAGCTGCGGATCTGAAAGGAGTAGGAAGGTCATATTTAGTATGGCCAGAATGGTGACATAAAATCCTGCTGACTGGTGAAGTTGGATTTAATATTACTATTTTTGAAATATCACTTTTAGAAAGTGAGCATTTCTCTGCCCTTAAATCTTTCTGTGCCTTACGATCCAAATCTGGCTGGGTTTAGTTGACAGCTCCTTGTGCATTCACTCAGACACACCCCAAACACAGGATACTCAGCCTCACCTGCATACATCTGCATTTTGAATGGGTCTTCCTGGGCTGGGAGGGTGGAGGGCCTGCTCTCACACAAAGGACTGCCACACCCCCTGCTGGGACCCTGGCAGACAGGATTGAACTGAAAGGGGGCCTGGTGCACTTCTAAGCCACGCTTTGAAGTCTCCCCACTTCAAAGGCACATTTGGGTATATAAACAGGGCCTCTGCCCCTTCCAACTCAGAAACGTCCTGGAGAAGAAACGTGTAACCAGAACCTGCATCCTGACAAGAAGAATTGCCTGGCTGCCCAAAGGACTCACTTGACTGCTTTCTGTGAAGGACTGCTGCCTTGCTGTTGCCCTTCTGCCTTGCTGTTCCCTGGCTGTGGTGAAGAAGTGCTCTCCAAGGGCTTGGATAGAGCTTGCCTCCTGTTCCCTGATGTCTCAGGACCAAAAAGACTTCTCTCTTGCAACTGGACTTCTTGTGTGGTGAAAATTCGATGCACAGCTTGCTAAAAACGATGCACAGCCTGCCTCGTGGTGAGAAATTCACTGCACGCCGAACCAGAACGATGCAACCCGACTTCACAAGGAGAAGATCGACGCGGCGCCTGCATTGCCGCCGGAACTTCGAGGCACGGCCCACCGGATCGACGCACAGCCGACCTGGGACAATGCGGCCCGACTTTCAGAGGGGAAATCGATGCAGCGCCTGCCGTGAGGAAGAAATTTCCACACGCAATGCCCACCGGAACGACGCAGCACTTCTGACTCCGCTCCACAAGCCCAGGTTTCCAAGCACAGACCCCGGGGTGTCTAAACACCCCGCAACCCAAAGAGGATCCACAACCGAGCACCGGAAATCGACACACAGCCGTCCCTGCATGGAAACCAAACGTCGCATCACCGTGTGCGGCCTGAGAAATCAACGCACACCCCCTTTGTTTCCACGCTTCTCCTCCTCTGCAGCCCATTGAAGAAATTTTTCATGCGAACCAGGTACTTTGTACTAAAAAGAGACTTTGTTTACTTTTAAAAGACTTAAGACACTTTGGGGGTTATTCCAACTTTGGAGGAGGTGGTAATCCGTCCCAAATGTGACGGATTTACCACCAGCCGCATTACGAGTTCCATAGGATATAATGGACTCGTAATACGGCTGGTGGTATATCCGTCACTTTACCGTCACTTTTGGGACGGATTACCACTTCCTCCAAAGTTGGAATAACCCCCTTTATATCACTTTTCAGTGATATCTCTACATTTACTTATTGCATCTTTGATCGTTTTGAACTGCAAATATCCAGATAAATATTATATATTTTTCTAAACACTGTGTGGTGTATTTTTGTGGTGCTATATTGTCTTATTGTATGATTCATTGCACAAATACTTTACACATTGCCTTCTAAGTTAAGCCTGACTGCTCAGTGCCAAGCTACCAGAGGGTGAGCACAGGATCATTTGGATTGTGTGTGACTTACCCTGACTAGAGTGAGGGTCCTTGCTTGGGCAGGGGGTAACCTGACTGCCAACCAAAGACCCCATTTCTAACAGGGTCCTTGCTTGGACAGGGGGTAACCTGACTGCCAACTAAAGACCCCATTTCTTACAGCCATTATTGAGCACCTTTGCTCTTGGAAGTACGGATTATACATTGTGAGCAAGAAGCATTGGATCGTCAGCACAATATTCTTTATTTATTTACTTTGTTTTTATCCTTACTTGGTACTTGGTCGCAGGGTGTATTTTTGGGAGCCTTTGGAGCAGTAAATCTGTTACACATGCAAGGTACCTTTTAAGAAGGGTACGCACACATTTTATTCCTGATTCTAACATGTTCAGGGCACCTGCACTGAGATATGCATCTTCCCTCTTGATATATGATTGCACTGACAAATGTAGATTACATCATCACTCGGGTCACATTAGGTGACCTAACATGCTGCCATAATGAGATTTGCTATTTGTAGAAATAACATGAAAAAGGTCTGCAAGACACTGCGCAACATGCTGTGCAAGGTGGCTGCTCCTTATTTTTCTACAATTTTAGGGGGCGAGATATTGAACATAGTAATATTCCCACATTGAGTGCATTAACATTTACAGCACAGTAGCATTTACCGAAGCCTTTATTCAGATATGTATATTTTATGTCTCCAGATACACCTTGGGGCATTTTACATGGTTGTTTGGAATAACCTTCATTCAGCTTACTTCATACACTTTTATGCATTGTGGAACATACTAGTTAAGACTGTTTTACAAGCTGAAGAGTGATTGGCTCAGCATGTTTTTGTTTATTTGCATTTTGCATTCTGCTTCTGGGCCACACTACTATGGAGTTAAAGATGTGGACAGTGTCTATTCCAATAACTCAGTGAAGATTGGACATTGAAAAATTAATTTAATATACCATGAAAACACAAACCTGGACAATCAGTCCTCCTCAAGCCTTTTGTCCATCGGGATCTGAACCTGTCTTGATATGGGAAGAGTAGAAGGAGTGTTTTTTGAAACATTTTAAAGCTGTGGATGAATCCGATGAGATCACCCCAGAGAAAAAGAAAAGGATTTTCTAACCAGGGGTTGACAGTGTATTCACAGATATCACAGATGTCGAAAGTTTTGGTTGCGGGGATGTGATTATATTCAATAAACTATACTTCATCTGGATAGGTATTTTGCACCTAAAGAGTGCACTAAAATTACTAGGTACAAGCTCTTTCAAAACAAGAATGGAAAGTTTGAGATGCTAGCATAATATGTGGTGAAATTGAAATTAGATTACAAATTCTGAGTTATTCATGAAGATTTGAGTAGATCAATTACTGATGCATACCAGAAAACTTGCTATTTACAAAAGTGTATGGGTAAATGGATAGATGATGTATTAGCCATATTAAGGCAGAAATCTCAGGAAGATGTGCAGTAGCTTTGGAACCAGAGGAAAAAGAATGTGAAACTATTGTCAAGCTTTAAAATATAGTGGACAATAAGATTAGTGTAATCCTAGTATGAGTAAGAAAAGATTTAAGGAACAAGTGTGGTGCTATCATTATGACAGTAAGGAGTATATGGCTTATAGCAAGAACTGTCCAACTGCCAAAAAAGTGCAGTGACTGTGGAACTGTTGGACACTTTGCTAAGGTATGCAGGAGAAGGAAGGATCACATCAGGTGTATTGGTGGTGAGACAAGAGAGGAAGAAAAGGGAACTTTGGACAAGGATGATGAATGGTGTGGCGAAATAGCTAGTGTTGGTAGCAAATCCATTTATTTAGAATATAAATGAGAGTTCAGTTTAAACCACACCAGAATGTTGGATGCTTATTTGGGGTGTATCATTATCGATATTTGCAGACCACTCTATTCCATCATCAATGAAGAATTGTGGACGGACAAATTTGTGCAGCAGGTAGGATACAAATTACTGGAATCTGACATTCATCCTGAAGGTTAAAGTGGTGAACGTTTTTATATCATCGGTTTCCAATGGTTTGTCTTCCAATTTAAGAATAGAAGTACTCAGGGAAAAATTATATGCTTCTATTAAATAACCTCCAGTTTTGTGTTGGTTTGATCAGAGAAAGTTATATACTGTACTAGCCCTGAATAGTATGGGAGAAGTCTTGGTGACTGATGATGGGGTCAATGAAGGTATTGACATGCTGAGCAAGTTTCCTAAGGTTTTCACAGTATGCAAAGTGAAGAATATTCCTATGATGATAAGAGTTTCGTTTTTCAGAGAGAAATTGGTTGCCTTGGCAGTAATTGAACCAATTGAAGAATCAGACTGGATGTCTCCACTGGTGGTAGCCAAAGAGAGCAATGGTAACATCAGGTTGTGTGTAGATTTACACCACCTTAACAACAACATTCTCATCAATAGATTTCCATTACTGAAGAAAAATGAAACTGTGACATATTTCAAGGGAGTGAAGTGGTTTTCCACCATTGGCTTATCTTCAGCATATCACCAAAATTAATTGCCTCCTGAGTCATTGAAAATTATGGCATTCATCATTCTCGAGGGTAGTTTTCAGTTTGAGTGTATGCTGTTTAGCCTAGAGCTAACGACATCTGTATTTCAGCGCTTATTGTTTAAGTTATTTAGGAAGGTGAAAGGTACAATGTTCTTCCAAGATGATATTTCAGTATTTGGACAAGACAAAAAAAGAATATGATGACAGGTTGTCAAAGATACTAAGGGGCATATTTATGAGCCCTTTGCACTGCTGTTGCTTAATTTTTTGTGATGGAACTGCGGCGCATACTTTGAAATCATACCTATGAGGCCATGTAAAGCCACTTTGCATGTCTTTGAATGGCCTCATAGATATGGAGTAGGGCAAGGCAGCGCAAATGGCTGTGTTGGCTTACTCTGAGCAAAGGAGGCATTCCATGGGCACTGCAGTGGGTGTTCACATGGAACACCCATGAATTTTGACACATCTCCAGAAGTCCAAGAACTTGTAAACCTTCAGATGCTCCAAAAACGTATGCCTCCCCAGAGGAGTTGCATCAAGGACAAACATCTTTATTTCTCCTCATTGTTAGAACTCAGAAGTGGTGAAAGTTGGAACCACAGACTTCACAAGTAAATGTGTCTATGGAATCCACAAGAAATAGATGAAAGTATAAACAAAGTAATATTGCAAACTCCAAAGAGTAGATGGGCCTATGGACTACGCCCAGAAGCATTACCAAAAGTAACCCAGAAGTGATGACTTCCTTGGTCTGCATTATGAAACAACAATCATAGGTGTCTATCAGTTACCCAGTGGAATGAATGTGGTTATGATGCAGGTGATGGGTAGAAGAAGTTGGAGAGGTCCAAAGAAGGATATGAGGGGAGATACACAGGGGTTGTGGTCGTAAGCCCTCCCTTACAGGCCCAAACAGAGAAGATGCTGCAAGAAGATGCCCTGAGCCTCTTTATCTGGATATCTGGGCTGCACAACTCTCAGTGGGGAGTTGATGTAGGGTGAGTGTGTGATAGCAATAGTGGCAATTGGGAGGCTTTCCAAAAAATACCACATTTACATGACCAGAAGGGCTAATCATGGAGACCAGTCATGCTGTGGTTTAACATAAAATTGTGAGGGGGAGTGGGACAAAGTGGAAAACGAAAGCAAGATGGTAAGATAATATGTAAGCACTCCAGCAGGGTTCTGGGGTTAATATTGCCTACCATAACTTGTTAAACATAATGGTAACATTACAAAAAAGTCCTGCTTAATAGCAGGTTAACTCTTTCTTACTTCATTCCTTCAGCTGAATATTACAGTGGCGAAGACAGTGGTTGATTTAGGACTTGCAGGAGGGACCCAAAGAGAGTCACCAGTCATCTGAGCACAATAGCCAACTGAGGTCAGCCAGGCCCAGTAACTGGGTTGGGAGTGGAAAACATTTTCAAGATATGAGCAGAGCTGTTGTGATGGGGAGGCAGAATTGGTTTATTATACTACACTGAGAAGCAAAAAAGAACTTAGGTGTGCAAATTCTTTGCAAAATGGGTTCTTTGGGCAAACACTTATGTAGGAAATAATAGATACAGAGAATTTTAACCACATTTTTACCCACGCTGTTCCAGCAACATGTCCAAATCAGTGACAATAGCAAATACCTGTCACATGACTTAGTTTTGCTTTTGTTGCTTCCTGATTGTAGCACAGTGGGCTGTGGAAACTTCAAACAACTCTATTCAGAACTTTATAGAGTGTCAAAAGCAGTGATAAGGCTTCCATTTAAAGAGTGTTCTTAATTGTGCGCACTATGGTGTTATTAATAACAAACATGCTGGTGTTCTGGTGAGCCAGACTGCAACCAACATTTGTGAATGAACACTGGGCTGACCAGTTCATTTGTAAAATACCAGTTGTATGATAATGAACTTGACTTGTGCATTTCAGTGCATCCATGGCTAAATTGCCATAAACTTCAAGGTAAGTAGTGAAACATTTTTTGATCTTTGCTATTCTTGTGATTTGTGCACAATTTAAAATCCTATTGGCTAAGCGACATGTTAGATAAGCCCCAGTTTCCAAGTGAGCAAACCTTTATTTAATGAAATGTTACAATCACCACAACAACATATGACGCAGCGATTTGGTGCAAGTTTGCACTAAGTTCAAGTATTGGCACCAAACTGACACTAATGTCAAGCACTGCTGCCAAGTGCAATTATGGCTTATAAAAAAGTTGATGTAGTCCAGACACAAAAATTAACACCCCTTTTAAATGAATTGGGCTAGCACTGAAAGGCATGTGTTAGCAACAGCACTGCAAGATGATTGAATATAATTTAAATGTTATATAATCTAAGATGTCATAGAGCTCTCTTACTTCATGGGTTTATAAGGTTTATAATAAGATGGGGTCTAATGGAAAATTCAATTTCTCTCTGATAACCTCATTCCCAAACGAAGTTGAGAAATTAGAAGATATGAACATTTCTGGGCATATTCATTATTACCTCTAACATGGCATGTCTAGCCAAGGTTCTAGCCAAAAGGGCAGAAGGAGTAATTCCCAAACTAGTTAATGATCCACAAATTAAGGAAAGGAAATGTCTGAAAGATTGGGATAATTGCATCCTCCACCCACTATGGAAGGAAAGGAGTGTGCCAGATTTTGACATTTCCTGACCCTCAATTTCACAAACGTTGTTTTTGTAGTATAGAATGTGACTACCTATTCATTCTTAGGGACAACATTTGTTAATAATGGTGAGATTTATGTACCATAGCCCATCATACAGAGTCATTTTCAGAGAATTCACTGTGACAAATTTCACATATGTAGAGGGTCTAAAAAGGTGTGTCCGGCTATTTTGATTTTTCCTCAGATGCACACAATTGCCCATGTTCTCAGATTTGTGGAAACAAAGTTAACTCGGAAAAATTAGGCTTTACCCGATTCAGATTCACTCCAGTGTAAGCCTTCACCCCTTTAAATGGATACAGAATTAATAAATTGCTATTGGTCTTATTTTGAGTTGTGGCATCAAAGCTAAAGTAGAGGGTGATTAACATAGATATATTTAAACATGACATGGTAATACATCTCCACATTGATACTTTGTTTAAAATTATCTATGCTGAAAGGTGGAGATATAGTCAGTGATGCCCATGTTTCACAGTATCTTTGAGAAGCTTTTATAATGGTGCACAAGGTCTACCAATAACTTTACACATGAACAAGTGGGGTAACTTTTGGCATTTGCTTTTATCTGCATACTCTGTAGCAGTTGATCATCAGATCTCTGAACCTGTAACAGAGGTGCTAACATTCAAGCAGATGGGGTACCAGCAACTTCTTTATGGCCCTCAATTCCCTAATTTGGTTCTCAAATTCCTCAATGAAGTTTTAATGGAAACTTAGCAGTCGTTTCCACAGTTCAAATTATGAATTACTATAGAATAAGCAAATTTACGAGTTACTACAGAATAAGCAAATGGTTTCCTCCTGATAAGGAGAAGACAGATATAAAAATAGAAGCAACATACTCATGATGAGCAGACAAACAATGTCATGTTCTACACATTCCTGGGTAATTCTTAGTTTTTATTGGGTTTCTATATTAAATATCAGTGACAATAGAAAATATCCTTCAAAAACCTATCCTGAGAACTAATACTTCATCACTTTATTTATTTTTAAGGAGATCTCGGATCTCTAAACAGATGAAAAGTAGCATATGCACTTATAGTGGCCAAATGATGCATTCAGTGTATGTCTGATATCAGATAGAATATTGATGACAAAAATATTGTGTGGACAGAATATTGTGTCAAAAATATCCAGAACCAAAGTACTGAGAAGGCAAGTGCAAATAGGTAAATATAGATTTACTATTTTAGCACCAAATGTACGTACCTTTAAGGTGTATATATCATTAAGGAACATATTTGTATAGTTAAGTATAGTAAAACTTTGCTTTCCCATAGAAACTCACCTTCACAATATTTTTGTCCTTGATATTGCTGACATGATATTTTAAATAAATTGGGTTCTTGGGATCACAAGAGTGTATTTTTATCTACCGATTTGTGTTGCCGAAAAGCTACCGGAAAGAGACAACACGTGGTCATGGACGAATAACATTACTATCTATAAATCTATAAATGGTTTCTATTTTTACAGACAACATAAAACACTGACATATATCCCTCATAGATAGAGAAAGGGATGGATGGATGGATTTTTAACATATAACAGGGATGTGAGAGGTTTCAGGTTGCCGAAGCCATCTGGTGCTATGTCCAAAAGCATCCACGTGATACAGACTCAATAACATCCTCTAAAGCCTCAGAGGTACACAAAGGCATGTCACAGTTGTGGATAACAGATGATTTTTTAAACTTCGCCCCTGGTACTGTAAACAAATACTCTGAAAGAATCTGAGGAATGGTGACTGTGTTGTACTGAAATATCGTGTGTGGTGCTGCTTGAAGGTTGCTTCCTTTGACCCTTAACTTTTCAGGAGTTTCCTCCATTCTGTATGTTGTACTTTAGTTGCAAACAAACATGAGCAGAAAAAAGGATTATTTGATTCTTGGAACTAGCAATCTCCCTTTGAAATGAACATTTCTTGCAAGTGTAAAGTCATGTATGATTTTGAGTGCGTGTTCATTACTAAGGTACAGCACATTTCAATAATGCTTTCTTGTTTACATTACATCGGATAGTGTTTTTTCTGCATAGTTTTAAGAACTTTGATAAAATACTTAAAACGAAATACTGCTACAGATATTTGTAACTAGAAATGCCACTTACAAATCCAGCTTCGAGGTCCCAACACCAGCAGTAATTCACAAATCTGACGAAACAAGCCCTCAGGAAATCTCCAACAAGTATGGTTACATAGGTCACGAGTATATCCGATACCGTCAGTCTGACAAACTCCTGCCGTGGAATATGTAAAAAAGATAAAATACAAGAGATGTAGTCATGCCACGCTCATTCCTTTGCAAAGTAAACTTCTAGTTTTAGCTAGGCGTGAAAAGAGTGCAATCATCAATTTACCAAGAATTTTCAAAACACTGAAAAAAGGGTGGACAAGGAGAAAGGTCAATAATAGGTGATGGAAGTGCAGTGGGCAGTGAAAAGGGTTTTTAATGTTTGGTACATCGGACACTTAGAGAGAACTGGACAGAAGAGGGAAATACGGGGATCTCCGTAGTCACAAATATTTGTGGGATATACAAATTGGCGAATTAAATATGAGGTATCATGAAGGACTGGAAGAAGGTTAGAGGAAGAACTGTAATATATCACATTAAGTAGCAAAAAAGGGGTGCAGGATCCTTAGGGTATTGATCTGTCTTCAGGTTCACTTCACTCACAGTAGGACTCTGCTTGATGAAGCCTTGAATACTGCCGAGAAGTTATTCACGATATTGTGGCATAAGTGTTTCTTTTCAGAAAGTGTGTGAATTAATGTTGATTCGTCCACGTGATGGACCAGGGAAGGCTCAGATGCCAATCACAACTGCTCCACCTTCATGCGCTCCAGATATAAAACTATACAAAGACAGCTGTATAATGGCACTGACTATTAATACCATTAGCTCAGATCAAGAGGCCTATGCTATACTTACAATTTTAGGTGCCACCGCTCCACTGTCCCTCACACTGAACTCTTCAACTTTACTTTGGGACAGGCATTGTTAGTGACTGCTCCTCCCCTTTCAGTAACTATCAATTTCCTTTATATTACTTCCCCTTTCTTATTCTTCTCACTTGTGGGAAAGGAATCATGGCATACAAATAAAGGTGCATGCCTCCTCTGTAAAAGACTTAGCTAGCTCATATATGCCATGCTAGTGAAAATAAATGTGACCCAATGAAACAAGTTATTTGTAACAAGTGAGAGACAGATTCAGTCATTTATTTTTACATTTCAGAGAACAGTTCTCATATGTTTGTGTTGGAAAGTGGATCATTGGTAAGGGCAGGTAAGTACTTACACTTAGCAACAGGCCACTAACCTCCACTTAAGTCCAGTTAGGTCTTAATAAATTAAACCCAGCACAACCCTTGGTAGCATGGCAACGAGCGACAAGGCTTAACTTAGGAGAAAAGTGTGTAAAACATTTAAACATCACAAAACAGTAAATAAGTAAAACACAAAAGGCAATACAAATCCAACACCACTTTAAAACAATAGATAATATATGTATCTTTAAAATGACACCATAATGGTTAAAATCTGATATATGGAACTGGAGATATGAATTTTTAAAGAATGAATGTTTTCCAGCGCATAGAAGCAACTAGTGCTCAAAGGGTTAAAAAAAGGTCACACTGGAAATGGACAAAGTCCAGAGTTAAGCCCATCCATGAGGTAACACTTTCACACTTACTTTCAGAAGTGTTTCTTGATTCAGGAAAGTGGTCCACAGCACCAGCCAAGGGTTCAGAGGTTCCGATTTGCCTCTTGGGGTCTGTGACTACAACTCCCACAATGCACGTTTTCAACTTATGGAGTTGCTTCAATTGTCTCCAGACTTCTGGATCTTCTTCCAGAGGTCCTTTTTGGGTCATTGAAGTGTCCACAACTTGATCCAAGGTTCCAGAAGCTCTGAGTTGCTCCTTGGGAGTTGGGACTACAATTCCCAGAACGCACTTGGTCAGAATCCTCAAATGGCCACTGGACCCTGGTTAGCTGGGCTCTGTTTGCAGGACTTAATGCAGGGGACTCTGGGCAGCTCCTTTGTGCCTGTAGCAAACAGTGAGTCCCTTCTTGAAGCAGTGGAAGACAGGCAAAGTCCTTTTAGTGGTGAAGCCCACGTTTGCAGCTGGTGCAGTCCTTCAGAGTGCAGTGTCCACGGGCAAGTCAGGGGTCCAGCAGAGCAGTCATTCTTCTTATTTGTCTTGTTCCTTACAGGGATCTGAGGTGTGGGTGCAGCTCTGCCATATTTATCCTTGCTCCTGGGTGAAAATCAGGGGGTCCTGGTTATCCAATAAGAGATAGGCTCCTTTCCCCTTTGATGACTACTTCCTGGGAAGTGCAGCAAAAACCAATCTCGGGGAGCAACATTTCTCAAAAAATCCAACATGGCTGAAATTGATTTTTGGAGGTTAGATCTGGCAGCGCCCACCCACTGGTGTGGCTACAAATCCTAAACACAAACCTCTCCTGCCCTCTCCTAATCTAATCAAGAGGGCATCTAATTGTCTGGGGTTGCAGGATGTGAGGGAGGTGTTGGCTTGCTCCAAATGTCCTTCCCTGCCTTAGAAGACCAGTTTGGCAGCCCTTCCCCTTACTGCTTCCCCATCTGTTGAGGTATATCTCCTCCCCCAGGCACATCGTTTTTGTTCAGCCCAGGCCACTTCACACATCAACAAGGCAGCCTGGCCAGTCAGAGAAGGGAACTACAGTGCTGAAGTTGGGAACTTTCATGTAGAGTTTTAAAACTCTTTACCTGAACTAGTTATATTAAATCCAACAAATGTAAGTTGTGGGCTTTATTATAACAATTAATTTGATACCAAACTCAAGGTATCTGACACTTAAGGGGACTTTGTTAATTAAAATAAAGTCTTCCCATTTTAGCCTATGGAGGACATTCACTACAGTGAGGGAAAAACACATTTGGCTATTTTACCTCACCAGGGCCTATAAAACAATTTGTATAAGGTCCCTGCTTATAGGTACATGACACTAAACCCTAGGGACACATAGGGAACAACTTAGGGGTGACTTATATGTTAAAATAAGGTAGTCTAAGACTTTGGAAGTACTTTTAATTCCAAAGTCGAATTTGCATATAACTTTAGTGAAAAGCAGCCAGCAAGGCAGGCCTGCTTTTAAAAAATGACACTGGGCACCTCAGTAGTGAACCTATGAGTCCACCACCTATGCTGGGGTCACTAAACCTACATGCCCTACCCTATACTAGGGACTTATAGGCAGGTTGGCACAGCCAATTATAATTAGCCTAATTTGCATACTCATTTTACACAGAGCACAGCCCCTGGGACTGGTTAGCAATTCCCAGGGCACCATCACAGTCAGATTGGATCTGCCCACATATTGGGAAACAAGAGTACATGTTTTGATAGGGCAGAAGTTGCGTACTTCCACAAAAAAGAAGTTGCCCTCCACAGAGTTGCAGTACCCTAAGTAGCAAGACCAACAGTGGCTTTCCAGTGGTTACAGAATGGTTTTAACAGAAACATCGGCACTTCTCAAATGGATAGTGTAAACTGGAAATAATCCTTTTTCTATCTCAGGATGTGCACAGACCTAACAGCTGCACCCCAAGTATGACATCTGACAGGGATGGGAAAAGTGAGTCTGGGAACAACCCATTTGTAAGAAAGAAGGCGGTGATGGAAAACAGCTCACACCTTTCAGACAGGCTACACTCTTTCCAGTAAGGCCTTCACAAACCTCCTGCATTTTCTAGAAATGTCACCAATGCTCAGAAGATGGTCTTCTAAGCTTTCCAGAGAAATACTTTTCTCCAGTTAACTTATTTCTTTCTGTTTTAAAAATTGATGTAGACAGAGCCTTTCTGCCTTCAGTTCAGCTCACACAGAATCACATTTTTCAGGTTATGGAGAACATTTTTCATCTCCGCAGCCCCATAACTTAACACAGCAGTAGCAAAAATTGATTGCCCTATTTTTCTAAAAATGAACTTCGGTAAAAGCAATTTATGGTAACCATTGTTTCCCTCTGAGTCATTTTCCAACACTATTTCTGTTACATACGTTTTTGTAACAGAGGACTCTTGGGGCTGTATTATGTAAATGGCGCACTGTCCCTATTTGCGACTTGGCACAAACAAGAATTGTGTGCCCTATTACAGATAATGCACTGCTCCCAGTGCAAACACAAACTTATTGCTTCCCTGGGGGCAGCACATTTCTGAAAGTTGAAGCGGCTGATTGAAGAAGTTCAATCTTTCACGGTGAAGACAGCACCTGGTCTGCTTTACAAGGGAATACTGAGAATCCCTAACTGGCAGTTACAGTGAGTGACTGCATCTGCCTGCAGAATGATGTGTTTCTCTCCTTTCATAACTCACTCTTCGGAGATGCATTGATTGTGCATCACCTCTTTGTGGTGCACTGTCAGTGAACCTTCTGACTGTCTGTTTGCCTCTGTGACCACATTCATAATACTGCTCAGATTCAAAGCAGTGTTTTTTCCTCATTTGCATGTTGGCAGCCCCTCTCCAATGTTAATGAGCGAACACTCCTTTACAATAGCATTTGTAGCATGTGTGTTGTGCCGTGATCTCTATAACAGAAGGTGCTGCACAAGTGTCCTGGGTCCCTTCTGTCTTACCAAAGTGCCCAAGGGGCACAGAAAGTGAGTGCAAACTTCAATTGTGCCTCCAGGGCACTTTATGTAACAAGGTCCATGGAATCAAAACATCGTATGATATAAATCACATATTTTACATACTTAATTTCAAATATATTTTTCAGGACGGACAAGTGAAAAGTGAAAAGATACATTATGACTTTTCACAGAATTTTCTTAGGAGACCAAACGTGTGGGTGTAACGCTGCTCAAGGTTCATTGGTGATTCCCAAGTACTAAAACAGTTTTAGCAGAAATGGAAAAATAAAGAAGAATTTGGATGATAGGCTTGATTGCAACATTGGGCCCATCTACATCTAAAGCGAGAGCAGAAAATATGATTCAAATATTATAACAGTCTAATTATAAATAGATGTGGTTTCAGGAATGTGTAAACAGTTAAATGCCAAACAGAGAAATAAACAAGAGTTTACATCATTTAACAGTTTTCAGATCCAAATTAAAAAAAATAAACAAATCCTACTTATTTCCCAACGTGTGTGAACGTGAGCGGAATGACTGGCTGTGGCTGCAATATGATTGTTGCAGCTATCATTACAAGATGAGGTAACATCTGAATATAAAACGTACAAATAACTGATCCTTTCTCCTTAAATACTATGGGGCTTTCCCGATATAAAAGGTGACGCACGGGCGGCGCAAGGAGCTTGTAAATAAGCCCGTATGTAGCATGAAAAATGTGGATGCCTTCCTCGCAAGACAGCAGCATCTTTCATGTGTCAAGCCACAGACAACGCATGTAATTCTGTTCCTTCATCGAATCAATAAAAAGAAAAGGCTCACAACCATGCCTTTTCAGGTGAATTTATTAGATAGATATGACATCAGGACGTTTTGGACAAAATTACCTTTATCAAGAAGGGTGGTTATATTATGGACTTCCTTTTGCATAAAGGTTGGTGTTAGGCATAAACAAAATACTCATGTTCAAAGAGCTCTGTGCTGTTCGAATCATATTAAAGCGGGCTGACTTCCAAAGTTACACCTTTGCCATTATACTTGACAAAATGCCAGTGCCTTATCATAACTGAAAGAGATATTGCAGGAACATTTATACTGTTTTTTTAAAAAGTTAGTATCTGTGGTCGCTAGTCTCTGCACATTCCTGCAGAATCATGATACCAGATGATTAAAAGAAATACTTTAATATAGCCTTAGAACCCGCCGTAGCGGGCTCTACCAGCTATTAAAGGCCCGCTCCCCGCAGGCATTTAACAAGGGAGAGGGACTTTAATAGCCGGTAGAGCCCGCTACGGCGGGTTCTAAGGCTATTAGAACATTCTGCCACACAGGGCAGAATGTTCTATTAAAAAAAAAATGTTCACGGAGCCCGAGGGGATTAAAATCCCCTCAGGCTCCCTGAGGCTTTGTTCACAGCTGTTGCTGTGAACAAAGCAAACATTGGAATGTTGGCGCTGCGGGCTTTTACCGGCCTGTAAAAGCCCGCAGCACTCCATTGTCTCCAATGGAGCCCCCAGCATTCCAATGTTCTAATAGTTTTTTAGTAACTGCAAAGTACAATGACCATGCGTTCTCTGCACTAAAACCCGGATGGTATGGTGATCGTACCAGATTGGGTATATTTCATCGAATTTCTTGAAACTTTATCCTGGTCATGTCCAAAATTTCAATTGGTTACATGGTTACAGTCTCAATGTTTTTCTGTTTATGTTACTGTTTAGGTACAAGACAATCTCTTTTTAATTACGTTCACAGTACTCATTCAATCACATTTGTTGTCAGTTCTTCGTCCTTATTTAGAGGATTATCTCCATAGGTTTTCAAATACACAATATGGTAATACTCTCCATCTCATGATTTTAATTTTCTATCGCCACCGCAGATTTGGTTTGTTATATACTCAATTCCGTGGACATTCAATAGCCATTCATCACTTTGATGTTTCTCTTTAAAGTGACTTGCTGCAGGATATGCCTCATCCTTGTTATTTATTTCACTTAATTGTTCATTAATCCATTTTATTAGAAACATGGGGCTCCCAAAATACATTTTATTGTATGAACATACATATATTCTAAACTCAGTACAGCATGTTAGTTTCTGTTTTATTTTTCCCTTTTCATTGCAGTGCCGTCTTTGGTATTATTTCAGTATAAATTGATTTTTGCGAGCTTTGCAAAACGAGCCATACTGTGAATCCAGTTTTTGCATAGCCTTGTTTTTTTTTGTTTGCATCATGTGACAGTGTGTTATCCCACTTCCTATATTTGCTGTAGTGGTTAATTGTCTAATTCCAAATACTTTTTTGATGTTTGGAAAAATAGCTATGATACTCCACTGTTTATTAAGTCTAGAACCTCAACTTGCCTGCTTATTTGCGTTCTGTTATCAATACCATCCTTTTCATTAGCCTGATGTTTCGTAGGATTTATTTTCTGTCTTAGCTAGTCAGGTCTGATTTGTGTATCTGCTCTTTCTATTGACTTGTTGATTATCATTATTAGATAGTTTCGTTCTTTGAATATTTTTATCATCTGGTCAACCCGCTTCTCATAGGTTTCTTGACCACTACAGTTGCACTTGGCATGAAGTAGTTTGCATTTGAAGTGAAGTCTGTATTTTCAGGCGATGACAAGTTGCATGTCGCAGTGTGCCACCTGCTGTTTGTCTACAACTCTGTTTTAGTTTTCCGTTCTCTGCTGCAAATTCAAAGTCTAACAAGTTCACCTTAAATTGACTGATTCAAAATGTGGATCCTAGATTTTTATTTTGATCTAACCTCATAATGTATTCAATTGTTTGCTCCTGTGTTTTACCTATAGTGAATAAATAATCAATAGAACGGGAGCCATAGGCAAGGGTGGAGCTATTATTGGTGCAGCAGGTGTAATAGGACTGAAGCTCAGTGCCCTGAGTTGCTTATTGTACCCTGATAATTGTGAGAAAACTGGGCTTGTTGCAATGACCCCCTACTTTTTGGTCACATTTTTGACTGGACCCAGATCAACGCTCTCTTTAACAGATATATGGTATTTAGATGTGATTTCATTTGGAACTGACAACCGACCTGTAAGTCCTAGTATATGGTAGGGCATGTAGTTTAGAGACCCCAGTGGACTTAAAGCACTTAAGTTTTCAGTACTGTGTTGCTTGATGTCATTTTAAAAGCCAGCCCAGCCTTGTAGGCTGCTTTTAAAATACAACAATGTCCAAATTCGACTTTGGAATTAAAAGTACTTCCAAAGTCTTAAAGTACCTATTTTTGCATATGTCACCCTTAAAGTCCTCTCTAGGTGCCCCAAGAGTAGGGTGCATTTTAATAATAAACAGATACATTATAAAAGATGTTTTATATTTCCTGGTGAAGGAAAAACTTCACATTTCGTGTTTCCCCATTGTAGCACCACTAGCTCCATAGGCTAACATGGAAAGACTTTATTGAACTTTAATAAAGTCTAATTTCTGACAGGAGTGAATTAGAACGGTAATTAAAAGTGTCAAAATAATAGTTATAATAAATTCGGCATCTGGCCAAGGTGAGATTTTTTATAACAACTGCATGAAAGTAGTTTAGAACTGCTTTCCTGAAGTTGCCTAAAATCAGCACTTAGCAACATCTTCTGATTGGTCAGCCAAGCTGCTCTGATGAGGTGTGAAGTGGCCTGGACTGAGAGAAAGGAGACATTTGGTGGAAGGAGATATGCAGCAGCCAGGACAAGAAGGGCGCTGCATAGCCAAACTGGTCTTCAAAGGGAGAAAGATATTTAGGACAGAAATGAGGCCCTTCCTGCACCCCTAGCCAGATGGGAGCCTCTCTAATTAGATTAGGAGAGGAGCTGGAATAGTAGTGTAGGGGAACATTAGCCACACCTGTGGGTGGGCTTGGCCAGACCTGAAACCTCCAGGACAGATTTTCTACATTTTGGACTTTTGTGGAACAATGCTTTCTGGACAAAATAAATACCACACTTCTAAGGAAGTTGTCATCACAGAGGGTGGCACCCTGTTTCCTATTGGTCAGGAGTGCCTCCCTGCTTACCAGCCCAGAAACCAGGATAAATATGGGAGAGCTGCTCAGCAACTCTGACCCCTGACTGGAAACAAGAAGAATGACTGCACGCTGAACCTCTGGTCTTCACCTGCTGCACACTCAGGGCTTCACAAAAGATGACTTTCCCTGGCTTCTAAAGGATTCAGGAGAAGACTCCCTGTAAGAAACAGGTACAAAGGAGCTACCAAGAGTCACATGCATCATCTCCAGTCAGAAGACCCAGCTGACCAGCGTCCAGTGGACTTTAAAGGATTTGACTAGGTACACTGTGGGAATTGTAGTCTAAGCTCTCCAAGGTGCAACTCAGAGCTTCTGAAACCTTGGCTGGTGTTGGAGACCCTTCAATACCCCAGAAGGACCTTCTGGAAGAAGCCAGAGGCGTTTTGGACCACTTGGAGAATTGTTGTGAAAAAGGTCCCAGCCATTGTCAAGAGTCAAGCCTGTTACGTCGAACCATGAATCGGCCTGAAATTCAGGTTCACCCTGCTGAAGCTCAGGATCTCTTTGTCATCGATATCAAGAACCAAGACCTCTAGGAATCACCAAGGCCTCATGCTGAAGCAAGCTGCCATTGTTGACCTGCCACACGACTTGTTGAGGAGATTCTCTTCATGTTTAAAAAAAGCTCCAAAATAGTGACTAAGTGTGAAGGAAAAAACTTGACCAGCCCCAATTACTCGCTCTTTTCAACCTGCGCTCCATTGTGGTCAGCTTTAAACTTTGACTTGGTCCCGGTCCAGTGTGACCAGATGGCCATGGATGGTGCTTTTTGCTTTTTGGTGCTAGTGGCTTGCCTGTGATTGGACAGTCAGGCCCCCCTGCTTTTCACCCCAGGAGCAAGGGTAAATATGACAGAGCTGCACCCACACCTCAGATCCCTACAAGGAACAATAAAAAAAAAAAGAAGAACTGCCCTGCTGGACCCCTGACCTGCACCTTGACACTGCACTCTGAGAGACTGCACCAGCTGCATTCGTGGACTTCACCACTAAAAGGACTTTGCATGCCTTCTACTGCTTCAAGAAGGGACTCCCTGTTTGCTACAGGTACAAAGGAGCTGCCCAGAGTCCCCTGCATCAAGTCCTGCAAGTAGAGCCCAGCTGACCAGCGTCCAGTGGCCATTTGAGGATTTTGACCAGGTGCTTTCTGAGAATTGTAATCCCAATTCCCAAGGAACAACTCAGTGCTTCTGGAACCTTGGATCAAGTTGTGGATACTTCAAGGACCCAAAAAGGACCTCTGGAAGAAGATCCAGAAGTTTAGAGATGTTTGGAGCAACTCCATAGGTTGAAGAGGTACATTGTGGGAGTTGTAGTCCCAGACCACAAGAGGCAAACCAGAGCCTCTGAACCCTTGACTGATGCTGTGGATCACTTTCCTGAATCAAGAAACACTTCTGAAAGTAAGTGTAACAGTGTTACCTCGAGAGTGGCCTGAACTCTGGACTTTGTCCCTGTCCAGTGTGACCTTTCCTTTTTTTAACCCTTTGAGCGCATTATTTTTTTTAAAATTCATATCTCCCGTTTTCCTTATCTAATTGTAATCATATTGGTTTTATTTTAAAGATAAAACTACAATCTATTTTCATGAATGGTGTTGGATTTTTATTGTGTTTTGTGTTTTACTCATTTACTGTTTTGTGATTTTAAATGCTTTACACACTTTCTTTCCTAAACTAAGCCTTGTCACTCATTGCCAAGCTAACAAGGGTTGAGCTGGGTTTAATTTATTGAGACCTAACTGGACCTAAGTGGGGGTTAGTGGCTTATTTCTAGGTGAAGGTACTTACCTGCCCTTACCAATAATCCACTTCCCAACAATGCAGTATAGTAATTATCAAAGAGAGTGCTCATCAATACATTCAGAAGACAATCTGAGTGTCTCCATCCATGAGAGCTCTTTATACAGCAGACTAAATGCTGCTAAGCACAACTATGTCAATTTGGACTTCGAGAGTAGCAGATCAGGAGTTGTATCTTGGTGTAATCCGGAGATGGCCTCACCTTAAGGAGCTCTGCCGTGGCCGCGGGAGAGAGTTTGCCCAACAGTGCACAACCACAGAAGCCTACACCAGCGTCAATGAAAGTTATTTCATGAACCATGCAGGTGCGTTCCGCACACCTCTGCAACATGCTTTTCTTCTGAAACAAGGCTGACACACTAATGGACATGTCCCACCTGCCATTTTGGCTTTTCCTTACAGCATTTTCTACTATTCCTCACATCATTTCTGACTGACTGCACACATATTAAAACAAACTACCTGCTTTCCTATTGCATTTTTCACTGAATGCCTCCTGCTTCATTCATCTGTACATGAGCCCATGAACATTACTATTTATGCTTTATTCTTTTAGACTGACTCTTTCTCATTTTTTGTGCTTTTTTAGTAGTTTCTGCATGGTATCAACAAAACAACATCCTCCATATTACAAAAAAATTTAAGTAAACTATTTCCTCATTTTTGCCTTATGGGAAGATCTCCACATACACCTACTTCCTCAGATACCTTTTCACTAGACACTGTTAACCCATTTTCGATGCTCGCAAATAATATGGAGGGCAATGGTCACGAATATGCTGCTTCGTCCACTCCTTCACCCAGTGGATCTATTACTCCTAACAACAAAATGACACCCCAGCAACACTCTAATACTACTCAAGCTACCAAGCAAGTTAAGAATGACTCTTCCTCTCATATCAAACTGTCCAATATTTTTTCAATAGAGCTTTTTTGAGGAACTTTGAGCACTTAAACTCTATATAGAAGATCCCAACAATAAATTGCAAATATTAAATGATAACTGATCGCTAATGGATAATAGAGTTACTCATGTGGAGCAAAGAGTTAGTGATCCTGAACATACCATGTATACTCTTCAAAATTGGCGATCTGATGTATCACAGTTGAAAACGCACTCTGAGGAGTTATAAAACAGGGGCAGAAGGAACAACCTTCGTATTTATGGACTGATGGAAAGAGTGGAAGATACTGACCCCGTTTCTTACTTCCAAGATCTTCTTCCTAAGATTTTAGATCTTCCAGCTTCCTCATTATTGAGTATACAACATGCGCACAGATTGGGGCATTCTACCCCATATCCTTCGTCATCACAAAAATCTAGGGGAGTCACCCTCTAATTCTTAGAATATGTAGAATTTCTGCAAGTTATCAGAGCTGCTAAAGCTGAAGGTTGAAGTTCCTGGTCTGGATCACAATTGTTGTTTGCTTAAAAGTTTGCCAAAGCTACAGCATACAGGACAAAAAGATTTTTAAAATGAGGCCAGCTCTTCAATCCTTAATGCAAGAGTTTGTCTTTTTCATCCATGTCTGTTTAAAGTAACTTACAAAAATAAAACTACTACAAATGAGGATCTCTCTCTATTGAAATATTTTATTGATAACTGAAGAGATGGACACCTCAAAACTTAAATTTTATTGTTCAATATGGTTTCTTTTGAGGGAATTCTTCTGATAAATTGGCTGTATTTCATCATGAGCTATGTCTCATGTCTTCTTTCTCATTGTATTGTATGGACTGTTTCTGCTATTTTTTTTATTTTATTCTCTCAATTTAGGCACTGTTTTCATGTACTCCTTAAAGAGCCTGTCATTATTGTTTTATGTGGTCTGATTCTCTCCTTATTGACTGATATGTGGTTTGCAATTTGGTAATGCAGCTTCATACGGATTCGGTATTAGGAACGGTCGTGTCAAGGGTGTCTCTTCCTAATACCGAATTGCACCGATATGTAGTAATGTTTTGTGACCGAAATGAGGTCGCAAAACATTTGAATTTTACTACCTACTTCACGTAAGTAGCAACCATGCAAAAACATTTTTTAAGAGCAGGCAGTGGTCCCACGGAGCACTGCCTACTCTTAAAAAAATGAAAAGAAAATGTTTCATTTTTCTTTTTCAAACACATCCAATTTTCCTTTAAGGAAAACAGGCGGCATTAAAAGAAAATGCTATATTCAAAAGCAATCACAGACATCATGGTCTGCTGAACCCAGCAGGCTACCATCCCTGTGATTTTAGCATTTCCAAAAGGGTCACAAATTGCGACTTACCTCATGAATATTAACGAGGTAGGTCAATTTGCGAGCCATTGAGAATCGCTAAATGAAACACGTTGAGTTTCATGCATTCAAATAGCGATTACCTAATTGCAATTTGCTGAAAATCACAATTAGGTAATCACTAATCAAATAAATGATACATCTGGGTGGTCATTACAACCCTGGCGGACGGTGTTAAAGCAGCGGTAAGACCGGCAACAGGCCGGCGGTAAAAATTTTGCAATTACGACCGTGGCGGAAACCGCCATCAAAGACAGCCACTTTAACACTCAGACCACCACAGCGGTACAAACAAACAGCAGTCACCTCCAACAGACAGGTGGAAGACAATGTACCGCCCACACTATTATGACAGGCCAATCCGCCACCTTTTCCGGGGCGGATTCACCACGGATAAAAACACGGCGGAAACAGGCATTTCGAAGGGAAAACGCTCACCTCTACACACTCCACGAGGAACGACGACACCATGGAGCCGGAACTCCATATTCTTCCTGCACTAGTCTTCCTGCTCCTATACCAGGAGCACCAACACCGGCGGCAAAGACCACAGTGAGTACTGCACCTACAACATAGGGGAGGGGGAGGCAAAAAACAGGGACACACACAGGCAACACCCCAACCCTCACCCCCACCCTCACCCACTACAACACACACACCAATGCATATCCAAACATTACAGTAACAACCCCCAACCCCCCCGGAAGAATGCAAAGACAAAAGGAAATGAGTGTAACCATTGTAATATATCAAAATAGAGTAAGCAAATATATACATATATACACTATTAACAAAATATACATCACGAATAGTAGTCCAAGTATTGCACCATTCATAGTCTGTGGACCACTGGGCCCAAAATGCATGGGCGAGGCCCACACAAGATACCCGAACATGATGGAGAGAACACTGCAGGGGAATCAGATAGAAATACAACAGGCACCTCAGGGGGAAGGAAAGGGGGGGCACCTCAGCCGGATGAGTGCACGATGCCAGATCCACGAGGGCCACTGCTGTATCCTGGGGAGTGCAAAGCCACAGTCTCTCAAGTCTCTACAGTGGGTGGTTTGGCCACTGCACCATCTTGGGGAGTGCAAAGCCACAGTCTCCAAGTCTCTCCAGTGGGTGGTTTGCCCACTGTACCATCCTGGGGAGTGCAAAGCCACTGTCTCTCAAGTCTCTCCAGTGGGTGGTTTGCCCACTGTACCATCCTGGGGAGTGCAAAGCCACTGTCTCTCAAGTCTCTACAGTGGGTGATTTGCCCACTGCTGTATCCTGGGGAGTGCAAAGCCACAGCCTCTCAAGTCTCTCCAGTGGGTGGTTTGCCCACTGCTGTATCCTGGGGAGTGCAAAGCCACAGTCTCTCAAGTCTCTACAGTGGGTGGTTTGCCCACTGTACCATCCTGGGGAGTGCAAAGCCAAAGTCTCTCAAGTGGATAACAGTCTCCACTGGTTCTGGAGGGGGACTGGTGCCCAGAGTGCTTCATCCTGTGCAGGACAGACGGAGTGGATGCAGGTCTCCACTGGTTCTGGAGGGGGACTGGTGCAGATTGGATGCAGGTCTCCACTGGTTCTGGAGGGGGACTGGTGCCCAGAGTGCTTCATCCTGTGCAGGACAGGCGGAGTGCATCTTCATCCTGTGCAGGACAGACGGAGTGGATGCAGGTCTCCACTGGTTCTGGAGGGGGACTGGTGCCCAGAGTGCTTCATCCTGTGCAGGCCAGACGGAGTGGATGCAGGTCTCCACTGGTCCTGGAGGGGGACTGGTGCTCAGAATGCTTCATCCTGTGCAGGACAGACGGAGTGGATGCAAGTCTCCACTGGTTCTGGAGGGGGACCGGTGCCCAGAGTGCATCACTCACCCTGTGACTGTCCCTGTTGCGTCACTGCCCCTGCCGCTCATGGGCATGCGGTGCTTGAGTTGGCGGTGCTTGCCCTGTTCAGCGGTGCTTGAGTTGGCGGTCCTTGCCCTGTTCAGCGGTGCTTGAGTTGGGGGTCCTTGCCCTGTTCAGCGGTGCTTGCCCTGTTCAGCGGTCCTTGCCCTGTTCAGCGGTGCTTGAGTTGGCGGTGCTTGCCCTGTTCTGCGGTGCTTGAGTTGGCGGTCCTTGCCCTGTTCAGCGGTCCTTGCCCTGTTCAGCAGTGCTTGCCCTGTTCAGCGGTGCTTGAGTTGGCGGTCCTTGCCCTGTTCAGCGGTCCTTGCCCTGTTCAGCGGTGCTTGAGTTGGCGGTCCTTGCCCTGTTCAGCGGTGCTTGCCCTGTTCAGCAGTGCTTGCCTTGGCGGTCCTTGCCCTGTTCAGCGGTCCTTGCCCTGTTCAGCGGTGCTTGAGTTGGCGGTCTTTGCCCTGTTCAGCGGTGCTTGCCCTGTTCAGCGGTGCTTGAGTTGGCGGCCCTTCATTGCCCAGCTGGGCTGGTGCTGGCGGTCCTTCATTGCCCAGCTGTGCTGTGGCTGGCGGGGCCCTCCTGGGCAGCTGGGCTGTGGCTGGCGGGTCCCTCCTGGGCAGCTGTGGCTGGCGGGGCCCTCCTGGGCAGCGACGATGGGGCTGGTGGTGGCGTCCTGGGCAGCGACGATGGGACTGGCGGTGCCCTCCTGCCCAGCAGGGATGATGGCGGTCTTCTCCGCCGTGCTGGTCCTCCCAGACTTTGCGGGTTTCTTCTGCCCCTTCCCCACCTTGGGAGGAGTCACAGCTGAGTCCACACTCCCCCCGGGACCCCTGTGAATGGCTTGGGTGGCTGGAGTCTTCCCCCTCTCCCGCCGGGCACTGGCCAACTTCTGGTGCTTCACAGGGGGGGTACGGCGGTGCTCTGGCTCCGTGATACACTGGCTGGCCTGGTGGCCGGTGCACTCCACACACCTGTGACAACAGGCACCACTGGTCCCGGTGATTTTGTGGCTGAGGTGCTAGTATGGGACCTATTAGTTGGACGGGGTGGTGGGAAATAGGTTAAGGGTGGACAGGAAAAGTTGTTTGGAGACACTGGGACGGGTAGATGGAGGGGGTTTGGGATTGGAGGAAGAGGAGGTGGTTGTAGGAGGTGTAACTTTTGTGGCTTTGGGTGCAGGTGCATGCGCTGTAGGCTGTCATAGGTGGATGTATGTTGGGTGGGTGTGTGCCTGTGTTTGTGTATCTTGGGAGGGGGCGTCACAGACACACTTGGAGAGGACACAGGGGACGTGTGGATGGTAGTGGGGGTGGTGACTGCACGTGAGCGGGGTGTGCTGCTGGGTATACTGGTGCGGGACGTAGTGGCTGTAGTGGTAGTGCATGCCGGTGTGAGTGTAGACGAGACTGGGAGGGAGGAGGGAGACGAGGAGGAGTGGGACACAGTGGAGGCAGTGGATGTTGGTGTGTCTGTATGTGTGTGATGCTTGGGTGAGTGCCTGTGGGATGTGTGGTGCTTATGTTTGCCTGAGCTTCCCTTGTGTGGTGAGGTGTGTGCAGGCTGGTCTGATGGTGTGCTTGGGATAGACAGAGGTACAGGATTGGGGCTGGGTGGAGTAAGTTGGAGGGGGGAGGCTAGACACAGGGACAATGGCTGCCATCAGTGCTGAGGTCCGAGTTTGAACGGTTCGATGAAGGGCAGCCTGACCAGAATGAATGCCCTCCAGGAATGCATTTGTGTGTTGCAACTCCCTTTCTACACCCTGGATGGCATTCAAAATGGTAGACTGCCCAACAGTGAGGGACCTGAGGAAGTCAATGGCCTCCTCACTGAGGGCAGCAGAGGTGACGGGCAGGGGCTGAGGTGCCTGGGGCGAAGGTGATGCCCACCCTCCTGGGTGAGCGGGCGCAGGGTGAAGGCTGAGGGGCTGCTGGGAGGGCGATGCTGGTAGGGGGGGCTGTGGCTGTACCTGTTCAAGTAGGGGGCACAGATGTTGCCGCCACCACAAGGGAGCTCACATCGGAGGACGAGTCCGTGTCGCTGGTTGCAGATCCTGTGACCGCCGTGGTTCTCCCCTCACCCTCCGTCCCACTGGTGTATTCAGAGTCCGTAGTGTGGGCCTCCATGCCCATGTGGGATGCATCTCCCTCGTGCTCCGGTGCCACTGCACCTCCGCCTGATGATGCTAATGCACACAAGAACAGGGAGACCGCAAAAAAAGGGGGGGAAACAGAAGAAAGACATGTTGAGTGCATGCATTACCGCTACCGTTGGCGGACAAGACAGACACAGCAGCCCCCTGCACTACGTCGCGCTGTTGGGCTCTACAGTGCAATTCCTGGGAAATGGCCTACAAGGCTATGGACAACATCTGCTCACATAGATGACACAGGTGCATGAATAGCTGGACTTGGCACTCAACAGAGGTGGGGTTGGGGGCCACAGGGCCGTGCCTTACGAAGGGGCCTAGCCTACGGAACTCGCCCTGGCCTAGGGAAACCCACAGCCCTCCTCCCCCACCCAGACCCCTCCACTGCACGCACAGTCAGCAGAATGAGAGTGTACTCACCCCCTTGTGTCTGCTGTGATGCCCTCAAGCGCCCATCCAACTCAGGGTAGGCCACTGCCAGGATCCGGAACATCAGGGGGGTCATGGTCGACGGGCACCCCTTCCACGTTGGGAGGCCATGCCCAGCTGAGCCTCCGCCGTCTTCTTGCTCCAGTGGCGAATGTCCTCCCATCTCTTTTGGCAGTGGGTGCTCCGTCTGTGGTGGACCCCCAGGGTCCGGACGTCCTTGGCGATGGCACGCCAAAGACCCTTCTTCTGGTGGGCACTGACCTACATGAAATGTACAGGGGAAGAAGAGAAGTCATTACCAACTGCGCCGTCAAAGTGAGTGGCCCCCATCCCTACCCTTGCCATGTGGCACATGCATCCACCGTCTTTCATGCACGCAGAACTCTGCCCCCTTCCTTCTTACAACCAGCACTCTCCACACAGGCATAGCCCGTACAGCATGCTCCCAATGTACTTACCTGTTGGTCTGGAGGACCGTAGAGTAGCGTGTACTGGGGGAGGACCCCATCGACGTGCTTTTCCAACTCCTCCGCAGTGAAGGCAGGGGCCCTTTCCCCAGACGCACAAGCCATTGTCTCTTCCAGACCGAGGTCACAACAGCACTTGCAGTGTAGGTCCTCTCCTGTCGAAGATCAGGTATCGAGTGATTCAACAGATAGAAAATGGCGGTCACGTCCGCGGCGGTGCGTACCATCACCGCCGGCATACATCGTTATTGGCTCCTGGGACCCATAGGGTCTAACGTTAACCAATGCAGCATTGCGCCGCGGTCTTTGACCGCCTACTGCGACGGTGTCCAACGCCAGCGCAGTTACCTCACATCCCATTGTCCCGCTTTAGAGGTCAGACAGCCGCCATTTCATGGACCCACATGGCCTAATTACCAACTGCGTCACACATACCTAGGCCTACTCTCAACACACATACAAATCAAATCAAATCATTAACATTTAAAAAGCGCGCTACACACCCGTGCGGGTCTCAAGGCGATAGGGGAAAAAGGGGGGGGTTATCACTGTTCGAACAGCCAGGTCTTTAGGAGTCTCCGGAAAGCGGAGTGGCCGTGGGTGGTCCTGAGGCTGGTGGGGAGGGAGTTCTAGGTCTTGGCCGCCAGGAAGGAGAAAGATCTCCCACCCGCCGTGGAGCGGCGGGTGCGAGGGACAGCAGCGAGTGCGAGGCCAGAGGAGCAGAGGAGGCGGGTGGGGACGTAGAAGCTGAGGCGTCTGTTGAGGTATTCCGGTCCCTTGTCGTAGAGGGCTTTGTGTGCGTGGGTGAGAAGTCGGAAGGTGATCCTTTTGCTGACAGGGAGCCAATGCAGGTGTCTCAGGTGTGCGGAGATGTGGCTCCTGCGGGGTATGTCGAGGATGAGGCGGGCCGAGGCGTTTTGAATGCGTTGCAGGCGATTTTGGAGTTTGGCTGTGGTCCCGGCGTAGAGGGTGTTGCCGTAGTCCAGGCGGCTCGTGACGAGGGCGTGGGTCACGTTTTTTCTGGTGTCGGCGGGGATCCAGCGGAAGATCTTGCGGCCACCAGGAGTCGTCCCAGGCGGACAGGGTGTTGCCGAGGATGAGGACTTCCGTTTTTCAGAGTTCAGCTTTAGATGGCTGAGCCTCATCCAATCTGCGACGTCCTTCATACCCTCTTGTAGGTTGGTCTTGGCGCTGGCGGGGTCCTTGGTGAGGGAGAGTATAAGTTGGGTGTCGTCGGCGTAAGAGGTGATGATGATGTCGTGCTTGCGTACGATGTTGGCGAGGGGGCTCATGTAGACATTGAAGAGTGTCGGGCTGAGTGATGAGCCTTGGGGTACGCCGCAGATGATCTCGGTGGGTTCTGAGTGAAACGGAGGGAGGTAAACTCTTTGGGAACGGTTTGAGAGGAAGGAGGGGATCCAGTCCAGGGCTTGGCCTTGGATCCCGGTGGAGCGGAGGCGGGTGTTTAGGGTGTAGTGACAGACGGTGTCAAAGGCAGCCAAGAGGTCGAGCAGAATGAGGGCGACTGTTTCACCGTTGTCCATCAGGGTTCTGATGTCGTCAGTGACTGAGATGAGGGCGGTTTCAGTGCTGTGGTTGGTTCGGAATCCGGTTTGTGAGGGGTCGAGCAGGTTGTTGTCTTCCAGGAAGGTGGTCAGCTGTTTGTTGACGGTCTTCTCTATTACTTTGGCTGGGAAAGGCAGAAGAGAGATGGGGCGGAAGTTTTTTATGTCGCTCGGGTCAGCCGTAGGTTTCTTTAGTAGGGCGTTGACTTCGACGTGTTTCCAGCATTCGGGGAAGGTAGCAGAAGAAAAAGAAGAGTTGATGACGGTCTGGAGGTGCGGGCGATGATGTCGTCGGCTTTGTTAAAGATGAAGTGCGGGCAGGGGTCCGAAGGGGCGCCGGAGTGGATAGAGTTCATGATGGATTTGGTTTCTTCCGTGTTGATGTGGGACCAGTTGTTGAGGGTGATGGCCGTGGATGCCGGTTCGGTGGTGTATGGATGGGTCTGGTGTCCGAAGCTGTCGTGGAGGTCGCTAATCTTGCGATGGAAGAAAGTGGCGAGGGATTCACACAGATCCTGTGAGGGCGTGACGGCGTTGGCGTTGGCGCTGGGGTTGGAGAACTCCTTGACGATGCTGAAGAGTTCTCTGCTGTTGTGTCTGTTTTTGTCCAGTCTGTCGGTGAAAAAGTTCCTTTTGGCAGCGCGGATCAGGTGGTGGTGTTCGCGGGTAGCGTTCTTGAGGGCAGTCATGTTGTCAGCGGTGCGGTCCTTGCGCCAGGCTTTCTCAAGGGCGCGACAAGTTTTGTGTATGAATCGTGTTCTGTCTAGACTGTGGGTACATACCTCTGAGTTGTTTGACTCTGTGGTCGCTGTTGTCCTTCATAGGCACCGTCCGCTGGGACATGTGAGGAGATGGCAGAATCCTCCGGTGTACCGACCGCTGGTGGACCTGTCGACAACGGAGGAAAGAAATTTGATCATCACCTACAGGTTTGACCGTGCAACAATCCAGGAACTGTGTACCCAGTTGGAGCCAGACCTGGTGTCAGCAATCCGCCATCCCACAGGAATCCTCCCTCAAGTGCAGGTGCTATCAGTGCTCCATTTCATTGCAAGTGGGTCATTTCAAACAACTGTGGCCATGGCATCAGGGATGTCCCAGCCTATGTTTTCCAACGTATTGTCCAGAGGGTTGTCTGCCCTGCTGAAACACATGCGGAGCTACATTGTTTTCCCTCAGGTGGAGGACTTGCCTACAGTGAAAGGTGACTTCTATGCCCTTGTACATATCCCCAACATCATAGGTGCCATTGATGGGACCCATGTGGCTTTGGTCCCCCCCACAGGAGTGAACAGGTGTACAGGAACCGGAAGAGTTATCATTCCATGAATGTACAGATGGTATGTTTGGCAGACCAGTACATCTCCCATGTGAATGCCATGTTCCCTGGCTCAGTGCATGACGCCTACATCATGCGGAATAGCAGCATTCCTTATGTGATGGGTCAACTCCAGAGGCACCGTGTGTGGCTATTAGGTGACTCTGGTTACCCCAATCCCAGGACCAGGGCAGAGGAACGCTACAATGAGGCCCATGGATGGACTAGGAGGGTGATCGAACGCACCTTCGGCCTCCTGAAGGCCAGGTTTAGGTGCCTCCATATGACAGGTGGATCCCTATTCTACTCACCAAAGAAGGTGTGCCAGATCATCGTGGCCTGCTGTATGCTTCATAACTTAGCTTTGCGACGACACGTGCCTTTTCTGCAGGAGGATGGTCCAGATGGCGGTGTTGTGGCAGATGTGGAGCCTGTGGACAGTGATGAGGAGGAAGCAGAGGAAGAAGACATTGACAACAGGGACTCAGTCATCCAGCAATATTTCCAGTGAAACACAGGTGAGAATACATTCCTGCCTACTACAAGTATTTTTACACTTCTACCTCTCTCCTGTCTGTCGATTTCACCCAGTGTATGGTCACTGAGTTATCACTTTCCCTTACGGTTTCACAGGTGTGGGTCCCAACATGTGTCATCTGCTTAGATTCCTCATGGACTAGAGCTGTGTGACATAGGTATGTTGACATTACTATTTCCTGGAAATTTTGTCACTGAAATTGCAAATACACTATTTCAAAATCACAGACAGACTCCAGATCTTTTGGTGTTTGAGGTGTGTTTATTTACATACAAAATATTGGAGGGGGAAGTTAAATGGTGAGGGGTGATGGCGGAGGAGTGTCCATGGCAGAGTCCAGTCTATTTGTCTCATAGGTGCATTGCCCATATGGGCATAGGAAGTGGAGCTGGGGCAGTTCCAATATGGACAGGGTGACAAAGTGGGAGTGTGGGTTGACAATCAGGGTGGTCTCATTTATTGGCGGGGTTCTAGGCATCGTGCTCTGTCTTGTTCCTGGATCTCAGGGACCGCTTGCAAGGTGGTTCTCCATCTGCAGGGGGTGGGGTGCTGGTGTGGTCGTCCTGTGGCTGTGCCTCCTGTCCATAAGCGCCGGCGGAGGTGGTGGGCAGTTCATCGTCCATGCTAGTGTCAGGGGCCCCTTGGAGTGCCACAGTGTCCCTCCTGGTGTTGAGTATTTCCTTCAGCACCCCTACGATGATGCCCAGGGCAGAGCTGATGGTTCGGAGTTCCTCCCTGAACCCCAAATACTGTTCCTCCTGCATGCGCTGGGTCTCCTGAAACTTGGCCAGGACCGTTGCCATCGTCTCCTGGGAGTGGTGGTATGCTCCCATGATGGAGGAGAGGGCCTCGTGGAGAGTGGGTTCCCATGGCCTGCCCGCCCCCTGTCGCACAGCAGCCCTCCCAGTTTCCCTGTGTTCCTGGGCCTCAGTCCCCTGGACCGTGTGCCCACTGCCACTGCCCCCAGGTCCCTGTTGTTGTTGGGGTGGTGGGTTATCCTGGGTTCCCTGTAGTGGTGGAACCACAGCTGATTGACGTGTCCTTGGGACGGAGGTATGGGCCCACTGGGTGGGTGCTGTGCCTGTGTTAGCAGAGGGTGGAAGGTCTGTGGTGGCCTGTGCCTGTGTGAGGGGAACCGACTGTCATGAGGCCCACGATGGTCCGGGCTGGTCATCTAGATCCAGTTGGACAGAGCTGCTGTCATCACTGTGGGCCTCTTCTGTGGGTGGGGTGGAGATTTCTGGACCCTCCTGTCTGGTGACGTTGGGTAGTGGTCCTGCAGGGGTGGAAGAGCATAATTATTGCATCTGTGTGTGTCATGGTGTGCAATGGGTGGGTGACCGTGTACCCCAGTGCTGGCATTCCTGTGTGTGGGCTTGTGTGATGATGGTTTAGGGGGGTGTATGGGTATGTGCAGTGGGCATGCTTTAGTGATGGGTGTCCATGCTTTGGTGTTGCATGCAGGGCTTGGTGTTGGGATGTGTGGCCTGCGATATTGGGACATTTGTGAGGAGTTGGAGTGATGGGGGTGAGGGTGAGGCTGGGGGTATGTGTTGGCATGCAGGTAGGGTGGGGGATGTAATAGTTAAGATTTGTCTTAACAGAGTCCATTCCTCCACCGACTCCTGTGAGGCCCTCAGGATGCAGAATCACCAAGACCTGCTCCTCCCATGTTGTTCGTTGTGGGGGAGGAGGCGGGGGTCTGCCGCCAGTCCGCTGAACCGCCAGGTGGTGTCTTGAGACCACAGAACGCACCTTCCCCGTAAGTCGTTCCACCTCTTCCTGATGTCGTCCCGATTTCTTGGGTGTTGTCCCACTGCATTGACCCTGTCGACTATTCTTCGCCATAGCTCCATCTTCCTTGCAATGGAGGTGTGCTGCACCTGTGCTCCAAATAGCTGTAGCTCTACCCGGACGATTTCCTCCACCATGACCCTGAGCTCCTCCTCCGAGAACCTGGGGTGTCTTTGCCGTGCCATGGGGTGGTGTAGGTGATGTGTGGGGTGGTGTGTGTGATGATAAGTGTGGTGATATGTAGTAGTGTGTGGTGTTTTGTGCGTGGAAGTTGTGTGGGTGATGGTTTTGAGTGCCTGTGGATGCTAGTTTGTGGATGGTGGTGTCTCTCTCTGGCCTTCTTTCAGAATTTTTGGTCGTAGGGGTTTGTGGGTGATGTGGATGTGTGTTTTATATTGTATTGGGTGTGTGGGAGTGGTGTGTGTATGTGTATCAGGTGTGTGTATTTCAAATTTCCCAATGTGGCGGTGTTTTGTAGAAGTGTGTGTATTTTGAGTGTGGCGGTGTGTACCGCCAATGGAATACCGTGGTTGAAAGACCGCCGCGTGGACTCGAGTGTCGTGATAGTGTGGACGTATTTCTGATGGCGTGACGGTGGAGGTTTTGTTTTCGCCAGTTTATCACTGACCTTTGGTGTGGCTTCGATTTCGAGATGTGGGTCATAATAGCTGTGGCGGAATTCCGTGGCGGTGTGTTGGCGGTCTTCTGCACGGCGGTAAGCGCCTTTTACCGCCAATGTTGAAATGACCCCCCGGTCCTTAGTCTTCTAAGTCTTTTGTCTTTGTTCTATGCCTACTCTTTTCCGATCTCTCTCTTTCTTACTTTCTTTCCCTCTTTGTACTTTCTATACAATGGTTTAATGTTTAAAATGTCACTTCTTAGGGGATTTTCCTGAAACGTTTTGCTTTTCCTCCCAGGTGTTTTGCTGACTCTCACTACATGACTTTAGGACTCTGCGCACCTTCATACTGTAGTGCAGTGGGAAAAGGTGTGTGCCCTTCCTACACATGCCAGGAAGGGGTGCTTATGTGATTGGATCAGATGCTGTACCCAGGAGCGCCCTGTAAAAAGGTACACCACATACCTAGGGTGGGTACAGCCTTGGCAACTAGTGGGATGTTGCACTGAGTGTGTTACCCACTAGAATAGCCTGTCAAGCATGTATCTGGCCTGACAAGCAGGCCTGTGGGAGTGCAGTTGCACCTGTGCTCAGGTTGACACCTCTAACTCCATAGCCAACCCTGGGTGAGCCGTTCACTACCCCTAGAGCACCCCCGAAGGGCGGGACATGTGGTAGATGAAAGGCTGGGCAAATAGACATGGATGTCCTATGACTCAGTAGTGAGGAACCCCCACGTAGGTTTTGCATACCTAGGGGATCGGCTCTTCCCATAGGTTTTGCTGATTCTTTATCCAGTGGCCTTCAGGCCCAGGGCCCTTTCCCACTGTGAGAACAGTGTCAAAGCGTGCAGGCCTTGTCTACCTATGGTAAGAAGTGGCGCTGGCCAGTTTGGGCATGCATGCCCACTGGTGCTCCAATCATGTGACCAGCCTGCCATGGCAGGCTTGTGTGTGTGCACTTGCATCCAAAGTGTGCTTAAACATGCATCCAGCCTGACATAGCAGGCTTGTGAGTGAGTTATTGCACCCAAGGTGTTCTAAGTATGCATCCAGCTTGCCATAGCAAGCTTGTGTGTGCGTACATACACCCATGGTGTGCTTAAACATGTCTCCAGCCTGTCCTGCATAGCAGGCTTGTGTATGTGCCCTTGACCCCTGGTGTTCCTAAACCTGGATGCAGCCTGTCATAGCAGGCCTGTGGGTGCACACTTGCACCTATGGTGCTCTTAAACATGTGTCCAGTCTGCCAGTGCAGGCTTGTATGTGTGCAAGGGCATGTATGCCCAGAGAGGGAACTATACCATTGTGTGTTTTCACTACATATGAGAGTTGCTCTGCCCCTAGGTTAACATGGGGGGAGTACAATTACTCCTAGCTGCAATAGTGGGTTACAGTGGAGCAGCCACATCACCTTTCCTATCATTGAATTCCTCCTGACAAACCCTTTCCCATGGTAAAGGTGTTTTTGCCGATAATAACTTTGAGAAGTTGGGCATTTCCGTGCCCTGAAAATGCTTTGAGTGCCTGTTGGACTTTTGGCCTTACGCAGGGTCATCCCCTGTCTTTTTGCCTCCTTCCTCCTGGTTTTTCTGACCTCTCGCTGTTGGCTCTAGGATTCTGAGCACTTTATCACTGCTGACCAGTGCTAAAGTGCAGGTGCTCTCCCATTTAAAGTTGGTATGATTGGCTTATACCTAATTGGCATATTTAATTTACCTATAAGTCCCTTGTACAGTGGTATCTCTATACCCAGGGCCTGTAAATTAAATACTACTAGTGGGCCTGCAGCGCTGCTTGCGCCACCCACTGAAGTAGACTTTCAAACCTGTCTCAGGCCTGCTAGCGCAGGGCCTGTGTGTGCAGTTTCCTGCCACAGGGACCTGGCATCTAAATTTACTTGCCAGGCCCAGAACTCCCCTTTTACCACATGTAAGTCACCCCTACGGTACGCCGTAGCTAGCCTTATGGGCAGGATGCCATGTATGTAGAAAGACAGGACATGTGCCATATTGCATGGCCTGTCCTAGTAGTGACAACCAGCCTAACGTGGTGTGTCACTGCTGTGAGTGCTGCCTTCTCATAGGATTGCATTAGAAATGCCCTGCCTTATGTGTAAGGGGTATTGTCTGATTTATGAGGAGTAGCGTAGGCGTATTTGGTATGGTTGTGATGGTGATAATAAATGCTGCTTACTGGTGTGGGTGTATTTTTTATTACTATCACAGAAATGCCACTTCTAGAAAGTGCGCATTTATCTGTACTTATGACTCTGGTGTTTTGCAGCTTGACTCCAATCCACGTCTGGGCAGAGTGACAGTTGGGGCTTTGTGCATACTTTTCAGACAGCCTGTACACAGGGAGGGTGGAGGTGTCACAGAGGTGCATCTGCATACTGAAAAGTCTTCCTGGGCTGAGAGAAGGGAGAGGCGGGGCACACCTGCATTTATAAAGACTGTGCCCTGGGCTCACACAACAGGGTCGTTAACCCCCCACTGATGTTTGAAGCCTGTGCTGAAAGGAGAGATGGGGCACTCCCAGAACCAGTTGTAACTGGCTGGAACCTCCTCTCCCTACCATTGTAAAACACTGTAAGAACTGACTATAAGTACAGGGGAATTTTCCCCACAATTTGGAGACTCTTGGAATCATCTTGGAACTGGACACCAAAGACTGAAATGACTCACCAGGAACTGCCATGGACTGCTGCTGCTGTGCTGACCTGTGACCTGCCTGGTCACTGTGAATGACTTGCCACTTGCTGCCTTTCCCTTGTGCTGGCCTGTACCTGGGCCCTCCACCTGAGGACCTTGTCTTAAGATTCTGCTCCCCAGGGGCAGGGTGCTGTGGCCCCTGACCTCTGCATCCATTTCTTCACGAGGGGTGCTTCTCCGTGGTTGCGGCTGCCATAGCGCTGATTGCAGCGCGCTTATGGAGCCTTGGGAGCTCGTAGGCTCCTTGCTGCATTGTGCCCCTGTAAATAAGATCACCGTAGTGGCCCGGGAAGCTGGAAGAACACTCGCGCACCGCATCGGGTGCAGGCGAGTGTCTGCTCGGGCCCCAGGAGGGTCTGATCTTCTTGTGGCTTCACGGCAGGACCAGGGGAAGGCGCGGGGAGTGCCCCCTTCCCCCTGGCCTCTGCGTTAGGAGCAGGATGCTCCTTTTCTGCTGTTAGGTAAAACGGGCATTATTGTGGGTCCCCTCCTGGGTGGAAGGGCCAGTGGAGGCCCGGGGGGGCCCCCAGAGATCGCGGGTCCCGGGAGGGGCCTGTTATTGAACCGGAGGGGGTGCGTGGTGCCCCCCCTCCTGCCCTAAGTTGTTTTTGCTGGCTTTGGCCCCCCTCATGAGGGCCGGTTGAGACCCTGGGGGGCCCCCAGTAATCACAGTACCCAGAGGGGCCTGTCTATAAAAGAGAGGAGGTGCATGTCGCCCTCCTCTGACCCCAGAGTATAAGGGAGGCTCCCGTTTTGCGCATAGGAACGCCGGGGGCCCCATTGTTCGCCTTCTAGGCACTGGAGGTGCCTTCATCCAACCAAATACTGTTTAAAGGACCAATATAGTTGCAATCCAAAGTTCTTTCTACAGACTTTTGTTTGATTCATATATTACCTACCTGCGTTTGATGTTTTTACATATGTGTATGCAAATGTTCCTTTTATGGACATGCTTGCTAATATGTTTTTCTAACTTGCCATATGTTTTCTAATGTTCCTACTATGGGCATTTTATGATATTCTTATGACAAGTGCTGTGATGTAATAACGTGTTTTCCTGACTACTGCTTATGTTGCAGAATACTGAGTAACCTGTGTGTTATGTGTGACTACTGCTAGGTTGCAGAGTAACTAATGTGTAACGTTCTGACAACTGCAAAGGTAGCAGGATAGTACTGTTATGTGATGTTTGGTCTGATAATTGCGTTGTATATAATACAGTATATTTTCATATAATCTGGTGTTGTGTTTCCTTTGTGGTGAGGATATTGCGTCACATGTGTTGTGTGTGTTGTGCAAATGCTTTACACATTGCCTCCGGGTTAACCCTGACGGCTCGTGTCAAGCTACCTAGGGGGTGAGCAGGGGTTATCTTGGACGTGTAACTCCCTTGCCCTGACTAGAGTGGGTAAGTTCTGCCTGGCTGAGGTGCATACCCTAGTCAAACAGAAACCCCCTTTCTCACAGTGCCTTTTTAAATTCAACTTCAATCCACACTGGAGGTGGGGGAACACATCTGTGCATTCCTCAGCGACAGCTATATACCTTGGGCACACAACTGGAACAACAGACCTCTGCCATTTGAGGGCCTGGCTGGATAGATTGAAGGGAGAAGTTTTCACACTTGGCCTCTCAGTGCCAGATCATGGTCCAACTAAAGATTAAGGTTTGCATGCCACAGCTCCATGGCAGACAGGACTGAAATTTAGGGGAGACATCTGTTGTTCAAAGGGGAACCCTCTGAACCTCCCCTAATTTCAAAGGACATTACAGTATAGCTGCTGGTGCCACACCGCAGCAATTCAGAGATACACTTGTGGAGAAGCAGGACTGGGGTTACTGGTCGGTGTTGTGAACACTGCCAAAGGATTCTGTGTGCACCAGGAATAATTACTGCCCTGGGAAGTGACCACACACTCTTTCAAAATCGTGGCACACCTGGATGGATTACCTGCTGCTGTGTGGAACCCCAGAGTGTGCTCTCCAAGGGCTTGTTGGCTTGCCCTCTGTCCTTTGTTGGAGGTCTCAGGGACATCGAAGACCTCCCGTGTGGGACCTACACATTCTGCCCGTACATCTGGAGAGCGGTGTCCTCTTAAGTACCTACATGGTCTGCTGGTTCCCATCCGATAGTAGCGGTGCGAGAGTGAAGTCAAGTATTGTGCTTGGAGACCGGATTGCCTGGTGTGGAGGCAGCAAAGTAATGCCCGCATTCAAGGAGTGTGGCCCTTCATTGTGGGGCCACGTCACGCATAAGCATCTTGGTGGTGAGTGGATTCACAGGTTGCTGGACTCTGTGTGGTCCACTTTGTCAATCATGCTGCATTTCTCTCGTGTGACACACTGACTGCATGCTCATTGCATGTGGTGTCCGATTCACAGGTTACAACCTTTGGAGGTGAGGGGGTGCCCAGAGCAGTGCCACATTCTATCTTGTGTGGCACCGCTAAACTTGAGTCTCTGTGTGTGTGACCAGATTGGTCTGGTGTGACTCAAGTCATTGCGCACTAGATGTTGTGCCTCATTCCAGGGAGGTGCAGAGTTGGTAACTCTTTGTGTGTAATTGCATTGGTCTGTTCTGATTCAAGTCATCATGCACCTAACATTGTGCCTCATTCCAGGGAGTTAAGGAATTGTTAACTCTTTATGTGTAATTGGATTGGTCTGGTGTAACTTAAGTCATTGCACACCAGACGTTGTGCCTCATTCCACAGAGTTACGGAATTGGTAACTCTTTAAGTGTAAATGGATTGGTGTGGTGTGACTCAGGTCACTGTGCAACAGGCTTTGTGCCTCATTCCAGGGAGGAATAGTACTGGTAACTCTTTGTGTGTAATTTGATTGTTCTGGTACGACTCAAGACATTGTGCACCAGACGTTGAGCCTCATTCCGGTGAGGGATGGATTTGGTATTTCTTTGTGTGTAATCGGATTGGTCTGGTGCAACTCAAGTCTTCTTGCACCAGATGTTGGGCCTCATTTCTGGGTGGTACGGAATTAGCATTTCTTCATGTGTAATTGGGATTGGTCTGATGCGACTCAGGTCACCATGCGCCAGATGGTGTGCCTCAGTCAAGGGAGGTACGGAATTGGTAACTCTTTGTGTGTGATCAGAATCATCTGGTGCGATTCAAGTCATTATGCACAAGATCTTGTGCCTCATTCCAGGGAGGTGTGGAACTGGTAACTATTGGTGTATAGGAGTCCCTGGTCTGGTTAGGCACTATTGTGAACAGCGTGTGTCCTACGGTGACCTCCGTGCTCTGCAAACTGGGGCCCCCACGGTGCAGAGACCTGTGAGTGAACTTCCAGAGTGGTGGTCAAACCTCCATTTGTCGATTGTTGCCTGGTTAGCCTGTTATCTATTCTCCTCTCCCACCTTTCCCCCGGAACCCTGGATAAGTGTGGTCCAGCCGCGATCAGCTTAAAATCTGGGGAAAGGTTGCTTTCATCTTCAACCCGGTGGGGCAGGGTAGTAGAGATCTGGTTTAAGGACTGAGGAAGGTTTGGGCCCACAGGGTCTGCAAGTGCAGTGACAACTGACCTGCCAGACATCAGTGCACCACATTAGGGTGCTGGGAGTGGTGTATGCAAGTATGTGTTATTTGAGTCCTCCTGATATCTGTGGCACATGGAGTGATTTTGTAGGAGTGCCTGTGATTGACCACACTGAATGATGGTGTTTCCGTACACATTGTTTTCTTGCCAAAAGGCTATCATGGTTGACATTGTTTATTACCTGTGCCGCCTAGGCTGTGGAGTGATTCAAAAGTGCTGAAATTATCTGTGTATACACCTTCTGCTAACATTGTGAACCTGGGTGCACCTTATAACTGAGTGGTACTGGACAACAGTTTGCACCGCATGAGGGTGCGGGGCAGGAACGTAGGTTTTTTCAAAAGTTTACATTTTGCCAATATTGTCTTTGACACTGTTGGGCCTAGTACTGCTAGTAATATTTTGAATATGATTTATGCCCAGATGTACATGATGTTCATTTAGTGTTTTTTAACATATAAATTGAATACAAATCTTATTTACATACCCAAAATGTGAAAGCTTGGTGTATTTATCACGTACGTGTTCCAAGCCAATGCTTTACACATTGCCTCTTTTATAAGCCTGGGTGCCCAGTGCCAAGCTACCCGAGGGTGAGCATAGGCTATACAGTGAGTGTAATCACCCACCCCTCATAGGAGTGGTAGGTTCTGCCTGGCTGGGGTCTTGTCTCAGCCCACCAGAGTGTGCTGCCTATAACATTTCATCTTTCACTTCTATTCTTATTTACTTTCTTCTCCCATTGTTTGCTTATTCCTTTTATTTTCCATTCCGTTAACACTAAAGTTGATCGTTGACGAAAACTGGTTCAGATCAAAAGTTATATATCTTGTCATTTCCATTCAGTAGAATTATTTCATGTTAGTTTTCATCATTGGGTGGGATATGCTGTCTCTTTATCTGGGACAAGTAAATGTAATGTCCTTTGCAAAGAAAACTTAGATGTCAAAATGTTGTCATAAGAACTGGACAAGAATGATAGATGACTTTCATTAAAACTAACCATCAGTAAAATACCAGTCACAGTTTTTAACGTTTGTATTCCCACACTTTTGGACAAATCTTTCTGTCCCTCCATTACCCATAGGTTGATGTCTATTATGGGTGAATATTTAAGTTTTGGGAGATTGGAATCTGGTAATGGACCCTTTTTTCAGATCGTAACTATAAAAGTGTTGTACCTTCTTCCATGCATAAACAATTCACTGAAGCAATAAAACAACTGCCCCTTATAGACTCATGGCCTCTACGTGATCCATGCATACAGGAATATTACTTTTTTCCCCTGCTCATTTCTCACAATCCAGAATTGATTATCTTATTGTCTCTAAAGCTCTCTCTTAACTCATATTGCATGCAGACACCTGAATCATATTAATTTCAGATCATGCTTCAGTCATTTTAGACGTAGGGCCTGATTTAGATGTTGGAGGTAACTGTTGTGAAAGACTGCATTTGAACTGCCAATGATGCCGGTGTGACTGCAGCCAGCCGACCCACCGTGCAGATTTAAATGTGCCTTACCGCCAAGGAAAAAGTGGCAGTCCGATCTCCAATTCATCATTGGCTGATTGGGGGGTAAAGAGGGGGAAAACTCACCTTTTTACCACTTACTACTCATCTTCTACTGGACATGACTGGACAACACCTGCCATTGTGGCTGCCACTGACCCACGGAGAAAACACAACCCCCATTGACAGACTACAGGGCAGGGACTCTGCATTGCAAGTGTACGTTGGGTGGGCACTCGGTGTGAGGTGGGGACCACTGGAGACATATACATGTCACAGTAATTTTTTAAATCACTGTGACATGCATATGTCAGGGACGTAAGTGGGTACAGAACACATATCGCACACATACGTAGCAGTCATTATGGTACCAGTATTTATTGCCAAATTAATGCTGGCACCACAATGATGGTACATTCACACCTGTCAACTGTGCCCATGTGCGCACATTGCCGGGGGACCTGTCATGTTGTGCTGCGAGTTGTGGGTGTGAGTAAGTACATATATGTGTGTATGTGATGAGATTGGCTGGGTGAGGTGTAGGTGTGGGTGTGTTTGTGTAGCTGAGTGTGTAGTTGTGTTGTTTGTTGTGGTTGTGTGGTGTGTAAGTATAGTTTCAATGGTGTGTGTATGTTGTGTCATGGATGTGCGTCAATGTTTTTTTTTACATGTACAGGTTGTAGTGTGTCAGACTGACAATGGATAATTGTCTGTATGAGTTGTGTTGTGTGAGGTGCGGTTGCACCTATGGCTAAGGGACAGTGTGTGTGTGTGTGTGCATGTGCATGTGTCACTTACCTCCGTTCCATAGCTGCTGCCATTGTATGAAGTCCATTGAATCCTGCTGCCGTCTCCCGTTGTCACAGAACCGCCACCAGCACACCACCTGCAGGACTGTTACATCTGAATAAAGCGGGCGGAACTCTGATGACTTAACAGTCTTCTCAGGCCTGCTGCTGACGCGGCTTGGTGGTGACACCACCAAGACTTAAATTAGGTCCTTAGATTTTCTTCCCGTCACTCCCAAAGCAAGGAGTTGATGTTTTAATAATTCCCTTCTATTGGATACTAAGTTCACTCAATGTTTTGAAGATTTTATCCACAAATTCTTCCTCTTCAATGAATCGGCAGAATTTCTTTTCAAGTAATCCGGAACTCCTTTAAGGCTGCTTCAAGAGAATTCATCCTGCCTTATGTTTCTAACTAAAAGAAAGCAGCTATGAAGGATGCTTTGGAAATCATGAAACATAATAAATCATTAGAACACTTCCACTATATATCCAAATTAAATCAGTTGTGGATGAATTAATTAAAGATGCATTTAAATTTAACAAAATCTCCACAGAGAATGCTGCTTCTTACCTACTTATATCAAATGTTAAGTACCATGGGGGTCAAAGTAAAGCAGTCAAACCTTTAGCAAACTATCTTAAAGTTAAAAAGGAATTGTCTAAAGTTGAAACAATTTTGCGTGACGGTACAACTCTGGTCTTCAGTGATAATGACATTTTAGCTGAGTTTTCAAACAATAACAAAACTATAGATACAAAGGTTAATCATTACACTCCTTTTGATATTAATCGTTACCTAATCTCCAATCATAATGAATTTGATCGCAATACTGATTTCTCCTCTCTTGACACTGATATTTCCCTCCCAGACATCCGTATGGTAATTAACTCTATTAAAAAAAGGCAAAGTTCTTGGGCCAGATAGCTTTCCTATTAGATTTTACATACATTTTTCTAAATTAATAATCTCTAAATTACATAGCCTTTTTGCATTCTTTGCCATTACCAAATCGGCTTCTGGCACTTTTCAAAGACAATAAAGACCCTAAATTATGTAAACATTATGGAAAATTTTCCTGGTCTATTCTGACTTTAACATTTGTGCCAAAATCCTTGCCCTACACTTAGATCCTTTCCTGCCCAATTTAATCAGCAAAGAACAGTCTGGTTTTGTTAAAGGTAGACATCTCACTGATAATATGAGACTCTTTTTAAATATTTTAAGTAAATCCAAATCCTTTTCACAATCATATCAGCTATATCACTGGATGCAGAAAAGGAATCTGATTGGATCCAGTGGTATTTTCTGTTTCTTGGTTTGATTTGGACAAAAGCTCAATAACTTTATTTCTCTTCTATATTCTTGTCCTAAAGAACCCATCTTTGTTAATGGTTTAATTTCCTCTTCTTTTTCTTTACACAGAGGAGTCAGACAAGGTGTCCTCTTTCCCCAGGTGTTTTTGCTCTTGTACCATTTTTGTCCTTATCTGTCAAAATGCAGGCATTCAAGGTTTTAAATATAGTGATAAACCATATCAAATGTTCAGTTTATGCTGATGATATTCTGTTACTGACACGAAGGAAATGTTCAAAAGGGCTTTATTCAGGATAACCGACCCATAGCAGGAAACGCGCTGCGCACCGCCTCAACCGACCAAGAATGTTCCCCAAACCATATGTCAATACGTGGAACACCAGTGTCATCAAGGCTCCAGATCGTGCATGCTTTAAGACGAATGTCACTGAGGTTACAGGCTCTCAACATGCCTGGAACATCACAACACATCCCCCTCCCATATACTAAATATACCTAAGGATACAGAAAACAATTAATTAAAACATTACACACTAATGTGTACCAGTGTAAAGACAGAACCATAGATCTTAATATATCAGGATACATAGGGGGTTATTAAAACCCTGGCGGTCAAAGACCGCCAGGGCTGTTGTGGCGATTGCACCGCCAACAGGCTGGCGGTGCAATCCAGGGAATTTTGACGGTGACGGAAGCGCCGCGGTTTCCAGCCACATTTGCCCCGGCGGTGATATTCCACCTGGGCAGCACTGCTTGCAGCGCTGTCCAGGGGATTACGAGTCCCCGACCGCCAGTCTTTTCCTGGCGGTTTGAACCGCCAGGAAAAGGCTGGCGGTACGGGGAGTCGCAGGGCCCCTGGGGGCCCATGCACTGCCCATGCCACTGGCATGGGTAGCGCAGGGGCCCCCTGACAGGGTCCCATGCAGCTTTTCACTGTCTGCATAGCAGACAGTGAAAAGCGCGCCACAACACCGCCGGCTCCTGTGTTGTGGCCGAGATCCCCGCTGGGCCTGCGGGGATCTCATAATGACCGCAGCGGGACTGTGGCCGCATTGGCGGCCGCCCGGCAGTCAGATCTTGGCGGGCGGCTTAAGCCACCCGCCAAGGTCATAATGAGGGCCTCAGTCTTTCAGCCAAAGTGGTTTGGAGCGTAACCTGGATGAATCTTTGGTGTGTGGTGACTCCTTTGATCCCTTCGAGGAGTGAATTCCTCCCTGATTTTCCAAGGTAGAGGAGTCCTGGGCCAAATCGCACCATCTCACAATCCTGGACATGCTCCACGCATCCCCATTGTCAAGGATCACAATGTTTCTTTTCACCTCCCTGATGCGGAATGGACCCTTGAAAGATGACTTACCTTTGGTTCTAAAACCAGGATTCTTCACCAACACCATGTCACCAATCTTCCATTTAACATTAGAAACACAATTTTTAGAATCGTAACGCAACTTGTATTTACGTTGATACCTCTCTCTAAGTTCAGATGCCTAATCAAATTTCTCCTGATCCAGTTCATCCCACCCCAAACTGTTTTTGAACCATGCCGGAAACAGCTTAGTACAACCCAACCTACCCCTCATATACTCAAAAGGGGCAATGTTGGTGATGCTATTAGGAGTGTTGCGATGTGCCCACCACATATCCTTAAGGAGATTAGCCAACGGAATCCTGGTTTCAATAGCTTCTTGCACTCAAGACTTCACCATTCTATTCATTCGTTCAGGGAGCCCATTGGCCTGGGGTAAGTACAGCGCTGTTCTCAAATGTACAATAGCCAAAGAGTCCAAAAAAAACTTCATGTCCTGAGATGTCAATTGTACACCGTTGTCTGTGACTAAATGACTGGGTATGCCTTCCCGAGAAAATTATTCTTTCAAAAACTCAATTACTGTTCGGGTATCAACCGAATTTACACATTTAGTCACCACCCATTTGGACGCATAATCCACCATGAGTATGACGTAGCGTTCCTTCACAGGCAGAAGATGGAAAGGACCCATAAAGTCAAGACCTAGTTTCACCCAGGGTTTTTCAGGAATCACAATAGGAGAAAGTGGGGCTTTCGCTATAACTTTGCTTTTGTCATTGCATGCACAACATCCACAGTCTTTCAACACTGCCTCAGCATCTCAATCAAACCCTGGCAACCAGTATACTGTCCTAAGTCTCCTGCCCAGGTGTCCCTCATGAGCCAGGTTTAGGATTTTACCCCTCACACCCATGGGAGGTATAGATTTAGTACCCCTAATAATTCACTTCCACTTAAAGAGAGCTCATCCCTCACATTCCAATACCCCCTTAAGGAGTCAGAAATATTCTTGTATTCCGGCCACCCTTTCACAATGAATTCAACAAGTTTATGCCTGTCCGGTTCCCTTTCCACAGCTGCTTTCCACTCCTCTTCGTTTATGGCCATCTCCCTCAGCCAATTGATTACAACCTCATCATCGGACTCCTCGCTACTGTCAATTGAAGATCGGGACAGGAAATCTGCCACCATATTCTTTGGCCCTGGTACATATTCCATGACAAAATTGTACTCTAATAATCCTTCCACCCACCTTCTTATTCTTGGGGTCAACTCTTCTCCTTTCTTGGAAGAAAAAATTTGGACGAGAGGCTTGTGATCAGTCCTCACCACAAAATGTAAGCCCCGCAAGTAAAATTTAAAATGCTTGACTGCCCATGCAAGGGCCTCCCTTTCTAGGACTGAATAACGCTGCTCAGCCTCCTTGAGGGAACAGGAAGCAAAAGTGATTACCTTCTCCTCCTGGTCCACCCTTTGAATTAGGACTGCCCCCAAACCCTTGACACTGGCATCCGTGCATTTTTCTTGAGTAGGATCCTTTGCTCAAAATTGGCCAAACAACCTAATTTCTCACTAAACGCTCCTGGGAATTCCTTACAAATCTCTAGAGAGTCATTCCCATTATTCACCACCATGACTTGATGTTCTGAATTAGGATCTAATTTAGGGGCATATTTATACTCTGTTTGCGTCGGAATTGCGTTGTTTTTTTTGACGCAATTCCGACACAAAACTAACTCCATATTTATACTTTGGCGTTAGACGCGTCTAGCGCCAAAGTCCATGGAGTTAGCGTCATTTTTTAGCGTGGACACCTACTTTGCGTTAATTATATGCAAGGTAGGCGTTCCCGTCTAAAAAATCGACTCCCAGGCATGTGCGTCGGATTTATACTCCCGGGCAAAATTCACGCCCGGGAGTGGGCGGGTCAAAAAAAATGACGTACGCCCGCTGTTGCGCCGTTTTTTAGCGCCTGCAAAAGGCAGGCATTAAGGGACCTGTGGGCTCTGAAGGAGCCCAGAGGTGCCCTCCCATGCCCCCAGAGACACCCCCTGTCACCCTTGCCCACCCCAGGAGGACACCCAAGGCTGGAGGGACCCATCCCAGGGACATTAAGGTAAGTTCAGGTAAGTTTTTATTTTTATTTTTTTGTGGCATAGGGGGGCCTGATTTGTGCCCCCCTACATGCCACTATGCCCAATGACCATGCCCAGGGAACAGAAGTCCCCTAGGCATGGCCATTGGGCAAGGGGGCATGACTCCTGTCTTTGCTAAGACAGGAGTCATTTCTATGGGGGTTGGGAGTGAAAAAAAGTGGCTCAAATTGGGTTGAGGCGAAAAAATTGCCTCAACCTGACTTGCCCCATTTCTTGACGCCCAAGCCCCATATCCCCCTACGCCGGCGCTGCCTGGTGTACGTCGTTTTTTTTAATGCTCACCAGATGGCGCCGGCGGCTAACGCCGGCTAACGTCATTCAATAAATACGGCGCCCACATGGCGCTTCAGAATGGCGTTAGCCGGCGCTAATTTTTTTGATGCAAAACTGCGTTAGCGCAGTTTTGCGTCAAAAAGTATAAATATGGGCCTTAATTCCCATGTCCCGCTGGTGTCGCCAACCTAGAAGATTATTACCACGTTTGGCTACATAAACCTTCCCTATAGTGATCTTATCCTGAAATTGGATTTTCATGACTTTGTACCCAACCACTTCTATTTTGGCACCTCCGTAGGTGACTGGGTTAATATCGGGTTTAATTAAAAAATCAGGATCGTCCCCGAAAATTACTTGACAATTCTTTTCACCTACCATGGTGTAGGGAGATCCAGAGTCCGCCAGGACTGTAACTGTTCTACCATCAAGTTTAATGGTGCACTCAGGCATAATTACAGGTCCCTCGTCCACCATCCCAGTGTTGCTCCCAACCTGGTCAACCTCATGTTCTACACACAAAACCATTTTGTTAACATTTTCAGTGACAGAATCTATGTTGCTTTTGTCATTGTTACAGACCCTAGCATAGTGGCCTTTCTTCCCACACTTCCTACACAATGAATTGCGCGCAAAGCAATTAGAACTATTTGCAGTATGACCCGTGTTGCCACAGCGGTAACAACGCAGAAGCTTAACGTCTCTCCTCTTCTCCTGGGTTGATGTTTGTGTCCTATTGTCATTGCCAACACTTAATACCTCTTCCTGAATTCGTGGTGCTTGTACCATGAAGAGACTATCTCCTTCTGGATGGTTCATCTCTTTGATCCAGTTGATGGTACTTTCCATCCCTTCAACAATTGCAATAGCCTCCCTCAAGTCGGGGTTCTTTGTCAATAGTTTCTCTTGGACTTTCTTGTTATTGGCACAACGCACTAATTGATCATGAATAAGAGAATCTGTGATTTCCCCAAAGTCACAAGTGCGCGCTAATGTGCGTAAGGCAGAGACAAAATTACCAACACTCTCAATGTTACCTTGGGATCTGGCAAAAAAATTGTGCCTTTCTAAAACAACATTGAGTTTAGACTCAAACTGTGTCACCAACATCGCTACAGACATTTCATAAACATTTCTGGGTTCACCATCTGCCCCTCCAATGGTTAAGGGTTCTAAACTGTCATAAATGTTCCTGCCTTCGATTCCCAGATTGTGTAAAAGAAAAGCTTGTTTCCTAGCCGGAGAGAATTTTTCTCCCCCTATGTCTCCTTTATCCGATAAAAAGGGGGGTGGTTGAGACATAGTAGGCGTAGCCATAATGAATTAACAGTGAAGTATCTATTAGATTTGCAGAAGAGATAATGGTTTGTGTAATGTTAATGACTTCAGATCCGAAAGCAATTAGATAAGCTCATAACCAAACTGGCTTGGATTGGGATAAAACAAAATAAACAATCCAGAGTTCAAACGGAAAAAACATGTGAAAAACAGCAGTAGGCAAAGAATGTGCGGTCTAGTCTTTTCACTCTTCCAGTATTTTCCCTCGATACAACTATGAGCAGTCTAGTCTTTTACATGTGAAATACAGCGGTAGGCAAAACGGTGTGCAGTTCAGTCTTTCCACTCAATACAACTATGGACACACATGTGAACCCCTTGATGGTGCGCGTGACCTTGAGCTCTGTCACCTGCCTCACCAGTATGTGCAGATTACGAGGAGCAATGCACGGTCTAGTCTTCTCACTGCCGTATTCAATCTTGGCACGCGCGTAACGTCATGCTCCATTACGCACATCAACTGTCTAGTGAAGTTACAGGGCGCGCGGGGTAGCGCATGCAGTTGCCCAAAAAGAAGAAAGGAAAAAAAAAAGTTCCTCTCAAAAACAATTACCGGGATCAGCGTTGGGGAGTCCCAGGGGGTCCAGAAAGCAGCCTGTCTTCACGCGCGGCAGAGACTTCAATGCCGGCAAGACCCCGGGCGCCAGTTGCTCAGCACCACGCCGAGGAACCCAATGGCCAAAACTGCAGCTGAAATTCTCTGGAACAGTCGCCAAGACTCTCGGCTGTTCCACGCTGTGCTCGCCTCAGGACAGCCTCTTCAAGATTCATCCGATGTCGGGCACAGAACACAGCCCGATCAGCCCGAACCACTTCGACTAGCACCGCTACTTCAACCTCTCCCCTGAGATCTGGCCGATGTTTTGCAGGTAAGAATCCGTGGGTTCCGGGTTGGTTATTCCTCGTTGCCAGTGTTAAGAATACTGACACAAAGGAAATGTTAAAAAGGGCTTTATTCAGGATAACCAACCCATAGCAGGAAACGGGCTGCGCATCGCCTCAACCGACCAAGAATGTTCCTCAAACCATACATCAATACCTGGAACACCAGTGTCATCAAGGCTCCAGATCGTGCATGCTGGAACACGAATGTCACTGAGGTTACAGGCTCTCAACATGCCTGGAACATCACAACATATTCTTTTATATATATCCTCTCTCCTCCCTGCAACCTTTTCTAGACTCGGTTTTAGTTTTAACATCACTCTCAGGATGTACATTCAACATTGACAAATGTGAAGTCCTCCCACTTAACAAATGGTATTTAAGCATGACTTTTCATCCTCAGAATTCTTTTCTATATCTCAATCCAAATCCCATTTTCCACCATTAACAATTTATTCTCAATTTTAATAGGTTTCTTATAGAATAATAAAAAACCCTGTATGCCTCTCAACAAACTTCAACGAAAGAAACAACTAGTAGGAGTTAAATTACAAAATGTTCAATCTTTTACCCATCAACCTCCATCCATGACTCTTCCTATCCTCAAAAATGCTTGTGGATTATTACACACCATTTTTATCTCTAATTTTTCTACCCTGGATCAATTTCTTCAATCTTCCATTTGGCACAATATACATGTTATAGTTAACAATAATCCCATCTTTTGGAAATTTTGGCGAGAAAAAGGTTTGTTATGAATTTATCAATTAATGCATAATCCCTCTTCTATCTCCTTCTCTGAAGCTCAATCCCTATTTACATTCCCTAATTCATTTAAACTCAAATACCAAACTTTAAGCTCAGTCATCTCCAAATCATATAACTCCCTTAGTGCTAATTCTTTTTTAATATCCAACCCTTCAACCCTACAAACATTTTTACTAACCCCTTCTGCTGCTTCCAAAATATACTCTCCATTAACCTCCATACCTGAACATAGACAAAAGACATCACTGCAGTTACTCTGGGAAGCAGACCTACACATTGTTTTCTCTCCCTCCTTATGGAATAAAATATGGATAAAGATTTGTAAAATATCTTGTGCTGCTAACGCTACACAAACATTGTTTTTCATTTACAACCGATGAATGATTACACTAAGTGTGATACAAGCATTTAATTCCAGCATCTCTTCAGCATGTTGGACTTTTCATCTCCCCACCTCCACTTTAAAACACATGCTTTTTGAATGCCCTCAAACATATCAATTCTGGCTTCAGGTGTGGAGACAAATTAATCATATTTCTCATACACATGTCTCTTTTTCCTTTAAAAACCTCTTTTTAGGTAGCCTTTCTGAAGCTTGGAATGATTGTGATTTCAAAATGCAAATTGTTGACGTATTAATTGCTGTTGCATTTTAACAGATAACACAAAACTTGAAGAATGGTCTTAATATTTCCTATCAAGCATGGTCGTATGGCATTTGCTACAATCATAAACTGGATAGAAATTATGTCACCCCAATCTCCCTGACTATTAAGAGAGAGATACTTTGGTCATTGGTAACTACATTTCTAGATTCCTCTGCTTCAAAAGCTAATTTACATCACACCATTTAATGAAAAAGTTTCATTTCTATTATACAGTTCTGGAGAGCATTCAATGAATTCAATATAGTTGTTTAATCATATTGCAACCATTAATATGCTAGTTGTTTCATTTTCAATTAAATGTATTTTTAATAAACTTAACAAAAAAGGGTAACAGATCAATCTCCGTGCACAGAACAAAGCTGTGGGATAGTTAGCTCCATTTCGGCAATTCTCTAGAGCACATCTTGTGCCGATTAAATAGCAGCTTGGATGGTGCTCATTTGCAGTGTGATGCTATCTAGCACCCTATTCCCTTCTATGAGACTCTGCCATGTTGCTTTTTTATGGGGATCAGTCATAATTTGCAGTAGAAAAAATTCTGCAAGATCACTATGGTGCACATTGTAGAGGAAACTATTTGGGTAGTTAATGCAAAAGGGCTTTGAATGACGTATGGAATCGGGGCTGCCATAGGTTACAGCTTCTCATTAGTGCTGAGAGACCTTATTGTAATTTCATATGACTTATGTAAGTGTAACTAATCGATAAACTCATCATACATATTTAGGCGACAGCCTGGTACATTGAAAAATACTTCTGACTCTTTGTCCTGCCTAACATAATTGCATATTTAAGCACTGTCACATACATATTACAGCTGCACTCAAGTACTTATCGTATCAATGGCTAGACTTCTATAAGCCATGTTAAATTCTTCATTATTAAGAAACAGAGCAGCCCTGTTTTAAAATATTTGACTAAATACTGCAGCATGAGTGTGAGGTCCTGAAAAGGCACATGGGTTTAGAAATAATGACTCCCCTGTTCCCTTACCGACAGCCTTGCCCATGTGTATACACTGAAAAATTTAAATCAAAAATCAAAAAAATCAAGGAAAACTATCCAAAAGGATTAATATTAAGTCAGGTTATGAAGCACACTTAAATGACAAATCCACAGAAATCTTGAAAACATGAAAAGCATTGTTAAAGTATGTAAAGTGTCTCTACAGTGCCACACAACGATTAGACGTAATTAAATAAATATATTTTGTGGATTTAAAAATAGCATGTGCTACTTTAAACATGCTTCCCTGGAAAACTGATAAAACACAAAGCTTCGGGAGTCATGATGACCTGATATTTCACATTCTGATTTACTTCTTTGAGTTATTCTGTGATATTGCAACAAAGCAGGCCAACCAGTAACTCAGAAGCCGAATAGAAAAAAGTTTAATTTTTCTAATGGTGTCCACTGCTTAAAACTGCTAGTTTGCAAAGGGGAAGATGTCTGCTTTATCCCTAATTCTCGATTCTTCCAGCGTGGCAATATTTATTCTAAAAGGACCATCTTTCCCTTATGGGTTGCTTTTAAAAAGATGTTACTCAGCTGGTTACAAGAAGAAGGTCTGGTTTCGGTTGCAGACATCCATCCCTACACTGCCGCTATTTGCAAAGGGTCACAAAAAGATGCATGCCTCATTAGATTAAATGATGCAGGAAGTTTTAGGACGCTTTACAAATATACCATTTCTGATGTAACTGATAAGTGCATTAGTCACATTACAATATGCTGGTAGGCACCAATAAATTGCAACCTACCCAATTCAATCAGACCCTTAATTTTTAGTAATATATGTTTGTGTTGTATCTGAAATTATTGAAGAAAAGCCTTGAGGCACTCTTGTGTTTATCCACATTAGTCATATTCTAACATGGCATAAACATATTTCAGTATTTCATTCCTACATATCGTTAATTCCAGTACCTTTAGTCCAGATGAGCCTAGATGCCACTGAGTTTGCAATATTTTGTGTAACAAGTACCTCAACATCACAGGATACAATGTCAATATTGGTTTTTATGATGATATTGTATTTTGCAGGTATGCTTTCCAGATCATTATCCTAGCATATCTGGCCAGCACTAATTTGAGAGAAAGTACTAGTATGTTTAATTAAAGCAGCAACACAAGTGTATTCGAGCAGCACAATGCAAAGTTTCATCAGCAGGGTGGCATTTTTGAGCCTGACAACTAGCATACTAAGCAGCAGTCGGGCACACTTAAACACTTAAACATCACTGACAAATAAACCTGCACTGTGTGCTTTATGGTCAGTAAACATGTCATGTTAACAAGCAAAGTGCTAATGTTGGCAACATAATTTAATATTTGATCAGCAACAAGTTGCCCATGATGGTCGCTCATATTATGGCAACAGTCCTAGTATTATTTTGGCATCAGAATTCTGAAGGTTTAATTTCCTCTGACACTGAAATTTGATTGGTACTTTTTCTGCAAATTTTCATTGAGGAGAGTTTTCTGTCAGAAGACAAATGACTAGCAAAGAACCTGAGCTGGAGGGACTCATTGTGTCTGAATCCGATCTTAGGGGAAATGGTTCTGCTATGGTATAGAAGTGGTCTACGAAACATCTCATGATAGCCCACTTTCTAGGCAACTGCTCAGTAATGTGGGCAACTTGTATTCCCAAATGGGAAACATTTTTTCTTTGAAGTGGAAACTGTGCCTTTAGGTACACAGGCTGTTTTTTTAATTTTTCCTATTTGCGAATGTAAATGCAAGGATAGTGGTCTATTGTCCTTTGTAGGCCAACTATCCCTGGTTTTATATGCAATCACAGTGGGTTGCAAGTAGTCAACTGCCTTAATATTGTTCATTAGGGTGGTCTCTTTGTGATGCTTTCCAAAGGGGAATTTGTGATATGTCTTATTAGTGCATTTGTGTCGTAACTCTAATTGACAGGGAGCATGCAAAAAGTCTATGTACATTTTACACACACTATTGGTGACCTGGCTGTATGTACATCAGACTGTTAGTATACAAATTTAAATTTAGATCTGACAATTACAGACATTTAAATTAAAAGTATCAGAACAATTTATACATGCAATATGGCAACAAAGATCCTAGTTTAGATATTATATTGTTATTGATTGTAACTTTGAGAAATGTATATTAAACATAATAAAAAGAAACTAACCACTCCTACGTTTGTCTCCCAGCATGGTCCTCTAGGCACATCTGCAGGATGCATAGGGGGCACTGTAGAATCACTTCCATTTCCTGACGAGTTGTAGTAGTTATACAGAGTCCAGTAGGTAACATTCCTAATGGCTACTTCCTGTTCCAGCTACAACAAAAAGCAAACAAGATGTTTCAACTTTCACAAATGGTCAGAGTTACTGTATGAAACAACAGAATTGAAACTCAGGGGGTTATTCCAACTTTGGAGGAGGTGTTAATCCGTCCCAAAAGTGACGGAAAAGTGACGGATTTACCACCAGCCGTATTACGAGTCCATTATATCCTATGGAACTCGTAATACTGCTGGTGGTATATCCGTCACTTTACCGTCACTTTTGGGACGGATTAACACTCCTCCAAAGTTGGAATAACCCCCTCAGTCTTGAATCAGGCTGATATAGGTAAGCAGAACACTAGACTAAACTTCATTAACAAACGTGGGCCGATTCACAATGGCATTCATGAACAGAGGATTTAGTACTACAAGAGCACTTTTTATGTACTCTTTCGTGCCTTTGGGGAACAGCTCAGAATGCCCAAATCCTTATTAGTAAATTGCAAAGAGAGCACAGAACTTTCACTTATTCTAATTGTATCTGTATATTCAATGGTTATTCCAGTTTTAGATGATTTAATGTAAGACTAAGTAAAATAGTATTATAGGCTTGTAGTGAATCCAATTTAACTTTTATTGGGACTCAGGAGGTTAGCTTAGCCTTTTGGCTTGCAGGCCTGTGCCCTGGTCACCTAGTGACTTTTAATCTACTTAGCGTGCTCTGTTTTAGCCCATTTATTTTATTATTTATTTTAATATGGCTGCTATTGTTTATATTTCGAGAATTGCTTTGATTTGCATTATCAGTGCCACTCTGTGATGGCGTCTCTATCAGCATCATAATCAAGTGATATGCACAGGTATTCACATCATTTCCCTTTCTCACTTACGTGTGACAGGAACATAGGGGGTCATTCTGACCTCGGCGGTAAAAGGCCCTTACCGCCGGTCAGAAGTCCGCCATTCTACGGCCGCGGCCGCGGTAAATCGCCACGGTCATTCTGACCACCAACTGTGAAACCGCCAAAAATCCGACATCCAAGGAAGGCCGCCTCATCAGCGGGCCGGGGAAAACTGGAGATGACCAAACCTCCACCGTCACGCCAACACAAACACGCCCATGCCATTCTGACCCACGAATCCACGCGGCGGTCTTTCAACCGCGGTATTCCATTGGCGGTACACACCGCCGAGGTCAAAATACACACCCAGCTCCAAAACACAGCCACATTGGACAATTTGAAATACACACACCTGACACACATACAAACAACACTCCCACACATCCAATCAACTATAAAACACACACCCACATCACCCACAAACCCCCACTAGTTGGAAATCGGAGAGAAGGAGATAGAGATAGAGAGAGCGAGCACAGCAAACGAAAACCCCAACACACACAGGAACCCAACTTCATCACCCACACCACATTTACGCACACATCACCACATATCACCACGCACATCACCACAAACACCACCCCACACCTCATCCACACCACCCCATGGCACCCCAAAGACACCCCAGGTTCTCGGACCAAGAACTCAGGGTCATGGTGGAGGAAATTATAAGGGTTGAGCCCCAGCTCTTCGGCACACAGGTGCAGCACACCACTATAGCAAGGAAGGCTGAGCTATGGCAAAGGATCGTAGACAGGGTCAACGCTGTGGGACAGCATCCCAGAAATCGTGAAGATATCAGAAAGCGATGGAACGACCTACGGGGGAAGGTGCGCTCGATGGTGTCGCGACACAGCATCGCTGTGCAGAAGACTGGCGGCGGACCCCCACCCACTCCACCCCAATTCACAGCATGGGAGCAAGAGGTAGTAAACATCCTGCATCCTGATGGCCTCGCTGGAGTACACGGAGGAATAGACTCTGGTAAGTCGAATCTCAACTACTTCACCCCCCCCGCAACCACCAGCATGCCAACCCACTCCCCCCCTCACCCCCAATCTCAACCCCCCAGCACACAACCTCCCTGCCAATGTCTCACCAGCACAACCCACCCTAAACAACACCAACCCCTGAATGCCAACACAAACCATAGACAGCCACCACCAAAGCATGACCGTTGCACATACCCATACACCCCCCCCACCACCACCCTCACAACACCTCCCACAAGGGAATGCCAGCACTGAGGGACAAGGGCACTCAAAATGCACGCCATGGCACACACAGAAACAATAACCATACTCCTTTACCCCTGCAGGGCCCGAACGCCAACACACCGCCACGGAGGGTCCAGATTTGTCCATCCCACCCCCAGAACAGGCCCCCAGCGAGGACAGCAGCTCTGTCGACCTAGAACCTGATGACCAGCCCGGACCATCGGGGACCTCTGGACAGTCGGTTCCCCACACACAGACACAGGCCACAGCAGACCCAACCCCCTCTGGGAACACCAGCACAGCTCCCATCCAGCGGGCCCATGCCTCTGTCTCGCGGGCGCGTCAATCAGCGGTGTGTCCGCCACTACAGGGCACCCAGGCTGACCCAACACCCCTACAACAACAGGGACCTGGGGGCAGTGGTAGTGGGCACACCGTCCAGGGGACAGAGGCCCGGGGAAACAGGGCAACTGGGAGGGCTGCTGTGCGACAGGGGGGGGAGGACAGGCCCAGGGAACCGACTCTCCAAGAGGCCCTCACCACCATCATGGGAGCATACCATCACTCCCAGGAGACGATGGCGACGGTACTGGCCAGGTTCACCGAGATCCAGGCACAGCAGGAGAACGGTACATGGGGTTCACCAATGAACTCAGGAACATCGCTACCGCTATGGGGACCATTGTCCAGGCCCTCAACCGGATAGAAACCACATTGAGGGACCATGTGGCACCACAAAGGGCCCCTGTCACTAGCCAGGAACAGCCTACCACCTCCGCCGGCGCTAGTGGTCAGGAGGCCCCCACAGAACGACAGGCCACCAGAACCCCACCTCCTGCTGAAGAACAACCACCCCGCAAGAGGAACCTGAGATCTCAGAGGAAGACAGAGTAGGATGCCAAGACCCCCGCCAGCATAAGATACCCCCTGATGTCATCCCACTGTCCCACAGTGTCACCCTGTCCAACCTTGAACTGCCCCTGCTCCATCCTTCCACAGGCATATGGAAAATGCACCTGTGAAACTGAGAACTGGGCTCTGCCATGGACATAACTCCACCCTCACCCATCACCGTTTTAATATCATGTACCAATATCTAGCACTAAAAAAAAATCACTCTTTGCACTGAAATCATTCAGGAGTCAGCCTGTATTATTTACAAATGTATAACACATTACTGATCAATAATGTTCTGTTATTTTTGTGATGACAACATACCGATGTCAATAAGCATTAGTCCATGGGCTAACCAAGCAGAAGTCACGCAGTGGGTCATACAGCACTGAAAAGGGAAGGGAAAATCAAACATCAGTTTAAAAGAACTGGGGGGAAATACACAAAGTAAAGATGCAGGGGGCTTTCAGTAAATGTTAAATGACGTGGGTGATTCTTACCTGTGTGCTACTGAAAATACTGTTGGATAACTCTGTCCCTGTTGTCTGGGTCGTCCTCTTCGTCTTCCTCCTCTTCACTCTCCGCAGGCTCCACAGCTGCTTCAACACCACCATCTGGACCATCCTCCTGCAGGAAAGGCACCTGACGTCGCAATGCCAGATTGTGAAGCATACAGCAGGCCACGATGATCTGGCACACCTTCTTTGGTGAGTACATCAGGGATCCCCCTGTCATATGCAGGCACCTAAACCTGGCCTTCAGGAGGCCAAAGGTTCTTTCTATGATCCTCCTAGTTCGCCCATGGGCCTCATTGTACCGTTCCTCTGCCCTGGTCCGGGGATTCCTCACTGGGGTCAATAGCCAAGGCAGGTTGGGGTAACCAGAGTCACCAATTAGCCACACACGTTGTCTCTGTAGCTGTTCCAACACATAAGGGATGCTGCTATTACGCATCACATACGCGTCATGCACTGACCCAGGGAACTTGGCATTCACATGGGAGATGTACTGGTCAGCCAAACAGACCACCTGGACGTTCATAGAATGGTAACTTTTCCTGTTTCTGTACACCTACTCATCGTCTTTTGGGGGTACTAAAGCCACATGGGTCCCATCAATGGCACCAATTATGTTGGGGATATGTCCAAGGGCATAAAAATCACCCTTCACAGTGGCCAAATCAACCTCCTCAGGGAATACAATGTAGCTCCGCATGTGTTTCGTCAGGGCAGACAACACTCTAGACAAAAATTTTGAAAACATAGGCTGAGACATTCCAGATGACATGGCCACTGTTGTCTGGAATGAGCCACTTGCCAAAAAATGGAGGACTGACAGAACCTGCACTAGAGGGGGAATTCCTGTGGGTTGGCGGATGGGGGACATCAGGGCTGGCTCCAGCTGGGCACACAGTTCATGTATAGTGGCTCGGTCAAGTCGGTATCGTAGTATGATATGGCGTTCTTCCATTGTCGACAGGTCCACCAGCGGTCAGTACACACGAGGATTCATCCTTCTCCTCGCAAGTCCCAGCGGACGGTGCCTAGGAAGGACAACATGGAGCACAGAGTCAAGCAAATCACAGGTACGTTCACCACAGCATGCCGAGCACACGATTAACTATGTATTGAAAGGCGTGTATGTGTGGCAATGCAAGGCCTAGGCCTGTGTGACGCAGTACAAATTATGCCATGTGGGCCCTTGAAATGGCGGCTGCCTGACCTGTGAAGTGGGACAATGGGATGTGAGGTCAATGCGCTGGCGTGGCACACTGTGGCGGTTGAAGACCGCTATACGAAGCCGCATTGGCTAACATTGAAGCCTATGGGTTTCAGGAGCCAATGACGAGGTGCGCCGGCGGTCGTGGTACGCACCGCCGCGGTACGCACCGCCGTGGGCGTGACCGCCATTTTCTATCTGCTTAATCACTCGAGACCTGATCATCCACAGGAGAGGACCTATACTGCAAGTGCTGCTGTGACCTCGGTCTGGAAGTGACAATGGCTGCTGGTCCCAAGAGCACCTCAGCCACCACCAGCCCAGCTTCGAGTGTCACTGTGGTGCATGGGTTCTGGAGTCCACCCTTTGCCAGCAGTGAAACTTCAATCAGCAGCAAGGGGACAGCCAGCCCCCCCCCCCAGGCAAGAGGACCAGGAAACTAAAGGGCCGCCGTGAGAGGACTGACACGGCTGCCCCCAAGGAGCAAAGTTCGCCCACTTCACCAGCCACAACATCAAGGGGAGGCAAGGGCCCGAGAGCCCCATCTAAGGAGCGAAAGGGCAGCAGGGCGGAGAAGTCAGCCAGCAGGAGCGCGGAGCAGGAGGGGCCCACAAGCCCCATCCCGGGTGTTAGGGAGGACACCAAAGGGCCCAGGACTCCGTCACTGAAGGGTCCAGCAACAGCGCAGTCGGAGGGCGACTGAGCAGGGAGTCCAGGCCAGGTCTGGCTCCCTTGACTTACTGGACGAGCACCACTGAAGAGGGCCCCGCCGTGCAGAAGAGCACCGCTGAACAGGGCCCCGCCGTGCAGAAGAGCACCGCTGAAGAGGGCCCCACCGTGCAGAAGAGCACCGCTGAAGAGGGACCCGCCGTGCAGAAGAGCACCGCTGAACAGGGCCCCGCCGTGCAGAAGAGCACCGCTGAACAGGGCCCTGCCGTGCAGAAGAGCACCGCTGAACAGGGCCCCGCCGTGCAGAAGAGCACCGCTGAAGAGGGCCCCGCTGTGCAGAAGAGCACCGCTGAACAGGGCCCCGCCGTGCAGAAGAGCACCGCTGAAGAGGGCCCCGCCGTGCAGAAGAGCACCGCTGAAGAGGGCCCCGCCGTGCAGAAGAGCACCGCTGAAGAGGGCCCCGCCGTGCAGAAGAGCACCGCTGAACAGGGCCCCGCCGTGCAGAAGAGCACCGCTGAACAGGGCCCCGCCGTCTCAAGCACCGCTCCGCTGGGCCCCGCCGTCTCATGCACCGCTCCGCTGGGCCCTTCCTGTCAAGCACCGCTCCGCTGGGCCGCGCAGTCTCATGCACCGCTCCGCTGGGCCCTTCCTGTCAAGCACCGCTCCGCTGGGCCCTTCCTGTCAAGCACCGCTCCGCTGGGCCCTTTCTGTCAAGCACCGCTCCGCTGGGCCCCGCCGTCTCAAGCACCGCTCCGCTGGGCCCCGCCGTCTCATGCACCGCTCCGCTGGGCCCTTCCTGTCAAGCACCGCTCCGCTGGGCCCTTCCTGTCAAGCACCGCTCCGCTGGGCCCCGCCGTCTCATGCACCGCTCCGCTGGGCCCTTCCTGTCAAGCACCGCTCCGCTGGGCCCCGCCGTCTCAAGCACCGCTCCGCTGGGCCCTTCCTGTCAAGCACCGCTCCGCTGGGCCCCGCCGTCTCATGCACCGCTCCGCTGGGCCCTTCCTGTCAAGCACTGCTCCGCTGGGCCCTGCCGTCTCATTTTCAAAATTTTGAAAACATAGGCTGAGACATTCCAGATGACCTGGCCACTGTTGTCTGGAATGAGCCACTTGCCAAAAAATGGAGGACTGACAGAACCTGCACTAGAGGGGGAATTCCTGTGGGTTGGCGGATGGGGGACATCAGGGCTGGCTCCAGCTGGGCACACAGTTCATGTATAGTGGCTCGGTCAAGTCGGTATAGTAGTATGATATGGCGTTCTTCCATTGTCGACAGGTCCACCAGCGGTCGGTACACACGAGGATTCATCCTTCTCCTCGCCAGTCCCAGCGGACGGTGCCTAGGAAGGACAACATGGAGCACAGAGTCAAGCAAATCACAGGTACGTTCACCACAGCATGCCGAGCACACGATTAACTATGTATTGAAAGGCGTGTATGTGTGGCAATGCAAGGCCTAGGCCTGTGTGACGCAGTACAAATTATGCCATGTGGGCCCTTGAAATGGCGGCTGCCTGACCTGTGAAGTGGGACAATGGGATGTGAGGTCAATGCGCTGGCGTGGCACACCGTGGCGGTAGGCGGTCGAAGACCGCTATACGAAGCCGCATTGGCTAACATTGAAGCCTATGGGTTTCAGGAGCCAATGACGAGGTGCGCCGGCGGTCGCGGTACGCACCGCCGCGGTATGCACCGCCGTGGGCGTGACCGCCATTTTCTATCTGCTTAATCACTCGAGACCTGATCATCCACAGGAGAGGACCTATACTGCAAGTGCTGCTGTGACCTCGGTCTGGAAGTGACAATGGCTGCTGCGACTGGGGAAAGGGCCCCTGCCTTCACGTCTGAGGAGTTGGAGAAACTTGTGGATGGGGTCCTCCCCCAGTATGCGTTACTCTACGGTCCTCCAGACCAACAGGTAAGTACACTGGGTGCACATTGAATGGGCTATGCCTGTGTGGAGTGGGGTGGATGTAAGTTGGTGGGGTGGGGGGCGAATGAGGAGTGCAACGCACGACAGATGAGAGCATGTGCCATATGGCAAGGTTGGGGAGGGGGGGCCAATCGCATCTAACATGCAGAAAATTGATGAATTTTTCCTTCCCACCCTGTACATGTCAAATAGGTCAGCGCCCATCAGAAAGTGGACATTTGGCGTGCCATCGCCAAGGAAGTCCGGGCCCTGGGGGTCCACGTCAGACGGGGCACCCACTGCCGCAAGAGGTGGGAGGACATCCGCCGCGGGACCAGGAAGACCGCCGAGTCACTGCTGGGGATGGCCTCCCAACCTAGGAGGGGTGCCAGTCGTACCCTGACCCCCCTGATGTCCCGGATCCTGGCAGTGGCCTACCCTGATTTGGATGGGCGCTTGAGGACATCACAGCAGACACAAGGGGGTGAGTATCAGTACGTTCTGCTATCTCTCTGCGCAGTGGAGGCGTCTGGGTGTGGGAGGAGGGTTAAATGTAAATTAGCACTTGTATAGCGCACTACTTACCCGTTAGGGTCTCAAGGCGCTGTACTCATACCGCTATGGAACCCCTCCTGGCTTTTCCCTGTGAGGTGCCCACTCCTGAGCACCCCAAGGGTGAAGCCAGGCATCAAAGCGCTGTTGGGGCCGTTGTGGAGATTAAGCAAGCTATTGCCCAGAGTTGCAGAGTGGGACCCATGAATTAGATTAGGCACCGAGGCGAGAATTATCTGGACAAGGGGAATTGAGCCCAAGACCTGCCGAAGCGGGACTTGAACCCTGGTCTTGAGCCAGATCTCTGCTTCAGGGTCTGCCGCTCTAACCATTGAGCCACACTTCTCCACTAGGGTTGTGGGTGACATTAGGCCAGGGCGCTTTCTGTAGTGTAGTCCTCTCCTTTAGGCATGGCCCTGTGCTCCCGGCCCCCACCTCTGTAGGGTGACAAGTACAGCTATCGATGGTCCAAAATCACACATGTGCGCCTTTGTCGTCTCTAGACCTGTTGTCCTAGTCAGAAGTACTGAGTAGTGTAACCCGAATGCGCGGCTTAGTGCATGAGGCTCCTGTGTCTGTCCTCTCCGCCAACGGTGTTGACATTGCATGCACTCAACCTGGTCTTCGTTTTTCTCCCCCCACCCTTCTTCTTCATCTTCTTGTGCATGTGTGCATTAGCATCATCAGGCGGAGGAGAATTGGCATCGGAGCACGAGGGAGCTGCAAGTCACAAGGCCCCGGTGGGCCCAGGAACAGACACTGAGGGCACCAGTGATCCGGAGGGCGAGGGGAGCACCACAACGGGGACCGGTGGTGACACCAGCGACACCGACACGTCCTCGGATGGGAGCTCCCTAGCGGTGGCGGCAACATCCGGGCCCCCCGCCTCTACAGGTACAGCCGCCACCCAGCGCACCAGCCCCGCCCTCCCAGCAGCCCCTCAGCCTACGCTCCGTGCCCGCTCGCCCAGGAAGGCGGGCGTCTCCTTCGCCCCAGGCACCTCAGCCCCTGCCCCTGTTACCCCTGCTGCCCTGAGTGAGGAGGTCATTGACCTCCTTCAGACCATCATTGTTGGGCAGACTACCCTTTTGAATGCCATCCAGGGGGTAGAAAGGGAGGTGCATCGGAGCAATGCATACCTGGAGGGCATTCATTCGGGTCAGGCTGCCCATCAACGATCGTTCAATACTCTGGCCTCAGCACTGACGGCAGCCATTGTCCCTGTTTCCAGCCTCCCTCTTCTGACTGCCTCCACCCTGTCTCTGTCTCCTGTTCCTCAGCCTATCCCATCCACACCATCAGACCAGCCTGCACACACCTCAACACCCAAGGGCAGCTCATCCAGACACAAGCACCACAGAACCCACAAGCATTCACGCAAGCAACACCCAGATGCAGACATTCCAACAGTCACTACCACCTCTGTTTCCCCCTCCTCCTCGTCTCCCTCCTCCCTCCCTGTGACGTCTACACTCACACCTGCATGCACACCACCATCAGCCAGTGCTTCCATCACCAGCACACCCTCCAGTACAGTCCGCACACGTGCAGTCACCACCCCCACTACCATTTACACGTCCCCTGTGTCCTCTCCCACTGTGTCTGTCACCCCCTCTTCCAAGACACACAAACGCAGGCAGACACCAACCCAACAGCCATCCACCTCACAACAGCCTCCAGCACAAGCACCTGCACCCAAAGACAGCACACCTGACTCTCCTACAACCACATCCTCTTCCTCCACTCCCATCACCACTTCTCCTACCCTTTACCTTGGTCCTAAAAAACTTTTCCTCGCTAATCTTAACCTCTTTCCCTCCACTGACCCACCCCCATCTGCAAAGAGTCCCAAGAGCACCTCAGCCACCACCAGCCCAGCTTCGAGTGTCACTGTGGTGCATGGGTTCTGGAGTCCACCCTTTGCCAGCAGTGACACTTCAATCAGCAGCAAGGGGACAGCCAGCCCCCCCCCAGGCAAGAGGACCAGGAAACTAAAGGGCCGCCGTGAGAGGACTGACACGGCTGCCCCCAAGGAGCAAAGTTCGCCCACTTCACCAGCCACAACATCTAGGGGAGGCAAGGGCCCGAGAGCCCCATCTAAGGAGCGAAAGGGCAGCAGGGCGGAGAAGTCAGCCAGCAGGAGCGCGGAGCAGGAGGGGCCCACAAGCCCCATCCCAGGTGTTAGGGAGGACACCAAAGGGCCCAGGACTCCGTCACCGAAGGGTCCAGCAACAGCGCGGTCGGAGGGCGACTGAGCAGGGAGTCCAGGCCAGGTCTGGCTCCCTTGACTTACTGGACGAGCACCACTGAAGAGGGCCCCGCCGTGCAGAAGAGCACCGCTGACCAGGGCCCCGCCGTGCAGAAGAGCACCGCTGAAGAGGGCCCCGCCGTGCAGAAGAGCACCGCTGAACAGGGCCCCGCCGTGCAGAAGAGCACCGCTGAACAGGGCCCCGCCGTGCAGAAGAGCACCGCTGAACAGGGCCCCGCCGTGCAGAAGAGCACCGCTGAAGAGGGCCCCGCTGTGCAGAAGAGCACCGCTGAACAGGGCCCCGCCGTGCAGAAGAGCACCGCTGAAGAGGGCCCCGCCGTGCAGAAGAGCACCGCTGAAGAGGGCCCCGCCGTGCAGAAGAGCACCGCTGAAGAGGGCCCCGCCGTGCAGAAGAGCACCGCTGAACAGGGCCCCGCCGTGCAGAAGAGCACTGCTGAACAGGGCCCCGCCGTCACAAGCACCGCTCCGCTGGGCCCCGCCGTCTCATGCACCGCTCCGCTGGGCCCTTCCTGTCAAGCACCGCTCCGCTGGGCCCCGCAGTCTCATGCACCGCTCCGCTGGGCCCTTCCTGTCAAGCACCGCTCCGCTGGGCCCTTCCTGTCAAGCACCGCTCCGCTGGGCCCTTTCTGTCAAGCACCGCTCCGCTGGGCCCCGCCGTCTCAAGCACCGCTCCGCTGGGCCCCGCTGTCTCATGCACCGCTCCGCTGGGCCCTTCCTGTCAAGCACCGCTCCGCTGGGCCCTTCCTGTCAAGCACCGCTCCGCTGGGCCCCGCCGTCTCATGCACCGCTCCGCTGGGCCCTTCCTGTCAAGCACCGCTCCGCTGGGCCCCGCCGTCTCAAGCACCGCTCCGCTGGGCCCTTCCTGTCAAGCACCGCTCCGCTGGGCCCGCCGTCTCATGCACCGCTCCGCTGGGCCCTTCCTGTCAAGCACCGCTCCGCTGGGCCCTGCCGTATCATGCACCGCTCCGCTGGGCCCTTCCTGTCAAGCACCGCTCCGCTGGGCCCCGCCGTCTCAAGCACCGCTCCGCTGGTCCCTTCCTGTCAAGCACCGCTCCGCTGGGCCCCCCCGTCTCATGCACTGCTCCACTGGGCCCTTCCTGTCAAGCACCGCTCCGCTGGGCCCCGCCGTCTCATGCACCGCTCCGCTGGGCCCTTCCTGTCAAGCACCGCTCCGCTGGGCCCTTCCTGTCAAGCACCGCTCCGCTGGGCCCCGCCGTCTCAAGCACCGCTCCGCTGGGCCCCGCCGTCTCAAGCACCGCTCCGCTGGGCCCTTCCTGTCAAGCACCGCTCCGCTGGGCCCTTCCTGTCAAGCACCGCTCCGCTGGGCCCCGCCGTCTCATGCACCGCTCCGCTGGGCCCTTCCTGTCAAGCACCACTCCGCTGGGCCCTTCCTGTCAAGCACCGCTCCGCTGGGCCCCTCCGTCTCAAGCACCGCTCTGCTGGGCCCTTCCTGTCAAGCACCGCTCCGCTGGGCCCCGCCGTCTCATGCACCGCTCCGCTGGGCCCTTCCTGTCAAGCACCGCTCCGCTGGGCCCCGCCGTCTCATGCACCGCTCCGCTGGGCCCTTCCTGTCAAGCACCGCTCCGCTGGGCCCTTCCTGTCAAGCACCGCTCTGCTGGGCCCTTCCTGTCAAGCACCGCTCCGCTGGGCCCCGCCGTCTCAAGCACCGCTCCGCTGGGCCCCGCCGTCACATGCACCGCTCCGCTGGGCCCTTCATGTCAAGCACCGCTCCGCTGGGCCCTTCCTGTCAAGCACCGCTCCGCTGGGCCCTTCATGCCAAGCACTGCTCCGCTGGGCCTCGCCATCTCATGCACCGCTCCGCTGGGCCCTTCCTGTCAAGCACCGCTCCGCTGGGCCCCGCCGTCTCAAGCACCGCTCCGCTGGGCCCTTCCTGTCAAGCACCGCTCTGCTGGGCCCCGCCGTCTCATGCACCGCTCCGCTGGGCCCTTCCTGTCAAGCACCGCTCCGCTGGGCCCTGCCGTCTCATGCACCGCTCCGCTGGGCCCTTCCTGTCAAGCACCGCTCCGCTGGGCCCCGCCGTCTCATGCACCGCTCCGCTGGGCCCTTCCTGTCAAGCACCGCTCCGCTGGACCCCGCCGTCTCAAGCACCGCTCCGCTGGGCCCCGCCGTCTCATGCACCGCTCCGCTGGGCCCTTCCTGTCAAGCACCGCTCCGCTGGGTACCGCCGTCTCAAGCACCGCTCCGCTGGGCCCTTCCTGCATGCACTGTTAACGGTTCACTGTGCCCACCATGCCTCCTCCTTGACCAGTGGAGACTGTAATCCACCTGATGGACTGTGGCTTTGCACTCCCCAGGATGGCACAGTGGGCAACCCACCTACTGTAGAGACTTGAGAGACTGTGGCTTTGCACTCCCCAGGATGGAACAGAGGGCAACCCACCTACTGTAGAGACTTGAGAGACTGTGGCTTTGCACTCCCCAGGATGGAACAGTGGGCAACCCACCTACTGTAGAGACTTTAGAGACTGTGGCTTTGCACTCCCCAGGATGGCACAGTAGGCATGGTGGCCCCTTCGTGGATCTGGCGTTGTGGACTCATGTGGCTGTGGTGCCCCCCCCCCTTCCCTTCCCCCTGAGGTGCCTGTAGTTTTTTCATCAGATGCCCCTGCAGTGTTCTCTCCAGAGTACTCAGGTCTCCTGTGTGGGCTTTGCCCTTGTGTTGTTACACTTTGGCCCACGGACACTTCGATTTTCTTTTGATGTGCAGGACTAATTGCCTCGGTTATCCATTGCACTGTATATAGAATTATTTTGATATTGATTTTTTGGCTAGTTGACCATTACTTTTCAGAGCCTATTTTGTACATAAATTTGTATTCACAATTTAATTATGTCTTTGCATTTTTCAGGGGGGTTTGGGTGGTGTCACTGTGACTTGTTGCTCTGCATTGGTGTGTACATAGTTTGGGGGGGTAGGGGTCGCATATGTGTGTGCCGTAAGCTTTCCTCCTCCACCCTCCCGTGTGTCGTAGGTGCAGTACTCACCGTTGTCGTCTGCGCCGGCGTTCGTACTTGTGGTAGATGAGCAGGTAGACGAGAGCAGGTAGGATGTTTAATTCGGGTTCCATGCTGTCCTCCTTCCTCATGGAGTGGGTAGAGGTGAGCGTTTTCCCGTTCGTAGTCTGTTTCCGACGTGTTTTTATCGGCAGGCCTCCCGCCCCGGAAAAGGTGGCGGATTGGTTAGTTATGATACTGTGGGCGGTACATTGTCTGCCTCCTGTCTGTTGGCGGTGACCGCCGCGCTGTTTGTCTGTACCGCCGTGGCGGGCGGAGTGTTAATGTGGCGGGCTGTGTTGGCGGTTCCCGCCAGGGTCAGAATTCCATTTTTTGGACCGTCAGCCTGTTGGCGGGTTGGCCGCCGCTTTATCACCGACCGCCAGGGTTAGAATCAACCCATAATGTATACTTGTTGGGGATTGTTTGCATAATTGCCACCACAAGTCTGCCTCCTTATCAATTGTTTGGGAACATACCTGCATCAGGAGTCTTTCAAGATCTGTATAAATACATCTCACTCAGAAAAGCTTATCAGAGAGATTTCTTCCAGATGCCATCTACACTGTGCGTCACCCTGCTGCAGAACCCAGCCTTTGTGTCACCACAGAGTCTGGCCTTGAGACTTTATTCCAGGGTAACAAGGGTTGGGGCGCTTCTCAAGGACATGGAACTGGCAGATTAGGTTTATCATACCTAGCTCTCATTAGGCTAGGGATTAGGTTCTCCATGCTAGGGATTTTATATTTCATGTTTATTGCAAGATAGTGGATGTCTGTGTATTCACGACTCTCATTTTACAATTGTGCTACTTTTATTGTTCGTTATTCTAATCATTGCAGCTCATGCATTTTATAGTAGATTGCAGTCTTTTCAATAAATATATTGAAAACTTCCCTGCATTTCCTTTATTTCCTCTGTGTGACTGAGACTTGTTTCTAACATGAGAAAAGGGTAACTTCCGTTCCACCACGACTCCCCTGAGATGTCGCAATCTAGAGTCCATACGTAAGACTGTCAGAAATCACCTTTTACTGTTTTGGCTTTTGGTGAGGTACTGCTTGTGAGCTGGAGTGTTGGGCTGACAGCTGCGACTTGTTGTAGAAGTAACCTACTTGCTACAAAGAAAAGTGCTGTCATCCCTAAACCAGCAGTCTCACCTAGGAGCAAGACTCCAACTAGGACAGGCATACTACTTCACTTACACTATTTGTGCATTGACTCCATTGCATTTGTATCTGCGTGTACTGGTGGAAAGTTGAGAGCAGCAGCGTGATGTGAAATTTCAAATATCAGGATGGTGTCACGTAACCATGTTACAGTCCTTTGTGATATCTTAATGACACTGATTCTCTCTTAACTTTACCTCACTCAAGGTAAAATTACTTTTGACCTTTTCTGTTTACTTTCTCTGGGTAATTCTGCAGGAATATATGCTTATTAACACTGCAGCAATGATATTATTTACTTTGGAAGGTGCTACTCCTTAAATTTGCCCCAAATCAAACATAAGGCCTAAGACTTTGGAGCGCAAGGTCCTATAGTGGGACGTGGTATGCCACGTCCTTCGGCTTGCTAAGATGCGCCAACACTTCCTGGATTTAAAGCCACAGTATTAAAGTTAATAGTTTAGACTTGATAGAAGATTGTAGCACTAGTATCTGAAATGGTTTCCCACTAGTGCCGACAACACATAAACAGATGTCTCTCCGCCTTAAATATATGTATGGGTTGCGAAACCGGCAGCACTAGTTTAAGTTGTCAGCAGAAACTTCACTGTTCTTGAAGAATACTGAATTGTTCCCAGCAGTATTTCAATAAACAACATTTTACACAACAAAAAACGTTACAGCTTTTACTGCCAACAACTTCAAACACCGCTTACAGGAATCTGTTTATTCCAAACGCCCAAAGCCACAAACAACTTTGCATACCACGATACAAAGGTGTTTAATGTTTGTGCCTGAGGAGTTATTAATCTTTTCTCTCTATTTAGCTTTCCCTGATGTAACAATCATTCTTGTAGATTGCCGGACATGTTAACATTTTTCTAGCCGAAGAATTAACATTTTAAAAACAATACATTGTGAACGAGAATGACAATTTATATTAAAAGGTAAAACATTTTTTGAATTCCCTAATCAAAAGCAAGCATGATGTATTTTTCTGTACAACGTGAGAAAAATATATCTTCCAGTAAATTATGCAAAATCGTTTTCGCCATGCAAATCTGTCTCTGCAGAATTAATTGACTAAAAGCTCTTTTTTGGTGCCCGGGCAATAGGAAATTATAGTTGAGTTTTGTTTACGAGAAGAAGATACAGAAGACGTCTACATCTCCCTTCCAATTTACATTCAGAAGAGTCTTGATATGATATGTCACTCAACATTTAGGAGAAATAAACCAATATTGAAAAGTACATTTTTTATGGCCTAGCAGTATAAAGCAAATGCTATGCTTTTTGTTTTTAACGACACAAATCAATCCAATTTGAACGAAGAATATGGTTCTAGAAAAAAGCATAATTATAAGTACAAAATTCATCATGACCATTGGAAAAATATTTACCAAGTAAAATGTTTCCTCTGTTATTTCCACTAGGTGAAAAACAAGCAGAAAAAAATATAGGGCCTGATTCCGATTACGTCGGTCCGAGGACTGCTGTACTGACTTTGGTCGTGCGACCGCTGTGTCCTGTGGTGGTCTGCCTGCCTGATTTAAATGGTGGTGGTCGGACCACCGCCACCGCTGACTCCTCCTGACCCACCGCAGTGGCGGCGGTAGGGAGAGTGGCGGAATATTGAGGCGGTGCAGGTAGTGGCACCGCCATCCATATTACGATCTGCCTTACCGCCGACCTTTTCATGGCACTGACACCACCATGAAAAGTTCAGCAGAAAAGCAGAGAAGGGGCGACAGGGGGCCCCTACTCCAATCTTGCCCATGTCAGGGCTGGTGCACTGCCACCACCCCCCCCGGCAGAACAGTCGGTATGTGCACTGTCTGCTATGGCAACAGTGCGCATACTGAATGTGCTGGTGGTGCAGTCAGTGCAGCTGTCATTGGCTTGGTGGCATACCCCGGCCTGCAGCTTTGGCGGTATGGTGGTCCGACCACCAAAATCATAATTAGACCCATAGTAACACTATGTCAATTGCACTGAGAAACATCCACTGCTGGAAGGGCAGGCAGAAGCATTAACACCTTGACTTTTCCCCTTGTTGTGCACCACTTACAATTGATTTAGCACTAACATAGAATTTTGCAACTTTCAGTTTGCAGTTTACGATTACTCTAAAGCATTTGCGCACTTCAGGCTGGAGATTTAGTTTTCCAAAATAATGTTTTTCAAATGTGTAATGTCATTTTCTTTGTCCTGTAAAATACCAAATAGAATGCTTATTTTGGCACAACCAGCAGTGTTTATTGGTGCAGTGGTATACAATGTAATCTGAGAGATTTATTAGAATAGTCCCAAGCTACCTCTAGTTTCTGATTTGATGCAATCTATGTACATTTAGTTTATGATGATATCACGAAAGGCTAGAATGGATCTGGCCCTCCTGACTCAATGCGAGACAGCAGTTTGTAAACTTCATGCATATTTCTGTTTGCATTCCTAACACTAGGAAAGAAATGTGAATTGTTTTAACACAATTCTTTACTATTTTGCTGTGGTGCTAATAATGATGCTCATAGGACTCAGGATGCTTGTCAAGTCAATGTTTCTCTTATTACAACATTGCAAAATAAGTTTAGGGGGTATAGTGTACAGGGGTTTATTTAATATTTGCATAAAACAGTAAATTGGGCTAGATCAATGGTCAGCTTTATATTTGAAACACATATCACCTCCTTGTCGGTCTTCCTGACACAATCCTTACAGAGTGAGCATTTCCCAGTCTGAGAGAACTCCAGTAACTAGAGCAGAAAAAAGAAAGTTCCTTCAATATGGGTACCATTCACATAATGCAGAAAAGGAAGAAACTAGATATGGCTATTTCCTGTCTTCTTTTTTCTGCGGGACGTGGGCATCATTACATGCTTCATAAACCAAGTCTATTTTCCTTTTATTTATGTTGTGATTTCACTCTTTCTATGTGCATGTTCTTCCTGTTTCTAAGGCTTCCCTCAGCAGCTAAGTTTTTAGGCCCTGCCATACTGCTATGTTCAGCAGATAAGGACCATGGCTTTTATGGTTCTCAGAGCACAAAGCGCTTAGGGATGTTTGTGCTTTGTAACCTTTTCATAGGCTAATAAAGTGGGGCTGAGTGCTGCTTTTATTGCACCTTTATCTCGGATTGCAATAGGGCAAAACACTGTTTTTACTGCTTTGATTCATTGCCTACCCTTAATATGGGGCTCCTGGTAGAGTTGGGAGGTGAGTTATTTTGTTACCTTAGTAGCAGGGGTTGAGTGGAAGCCTCAGTGTCTTCCTGACACTCTATGCACACTCTGATTGAGGATCAAGCTGCTACTTCATTTGACTCCCCTTCTTTGCTTGCCATTCAGCAAATGATTGAGGCAGCCGTTGAAGCTGCCATCTGGGTCAGAGACACAGCAAGGCAACCCTTCTACTAATCATCCAAGGCAGGATGAAGTGCCTCTAGATAAACTGAAGGAAGAAGACAAACCAGGTTTTTTTGCACAAGGCAAAGGACTGGCCGATAGTTTTTAGAACATTAGAGAATTTTGCACTTTCCTCTCCCTCACTCAAGCACTGATGAAGAGGATTTCTTCATGAAATACCAATGCCTGGATCCAGAGTCTTTGCTCCTTCACAGCGCGGCGCGCATGGTAATCATTCATGCATGGAAGGACATTCACAAAACCTCTTTTCCATGCTTTCTCTCTAAGTCTTACCCTCTGGAGGGTGTTTTCAAAGAAGTTTCCATTCATGGTGAAGGTGGATAATCTAATTTATCGTGTATCTTCTCAAGGGATTGTTATTTCAGAGGATGTGATTTCCTCAGACCAGGTGGACAAGATTGAGGTAGGTGTAAAGAGGGCTTATTTTGTACCAAATTTTTCTGGGTGAGCAAATGCCTTTTTCAGTTACACTATCCAATCCCTTTTGAAGAATGTTCACGCTTTGGCAGAGCAATGCGAGTAGGAAAGAGTACATCTACTGTCTTGGCTATAATGGAGAATCAGGTTAGATTTCCTTGGGATATATTATTAGGTATACGCATCTGCTTCATCCTCTCGAGCTGCTATAGCTGCTTGCTGCTATATCTGGAAAAGTTACCCTTTGAGGGTGCTAAGGGCCAGATGTAGCAAAGGGTTTTACCCATTCTGTATCTATGGGAAAATTCGTTGGTACATATAGCCCTAAGTTCTTTGGATCACAGTTGGAGGACATGGTGAAAAGTCTATTGAAAACAAGAAGTTGGCTCCATCTAGACAGTTCTCAATGGGTAGAGGTTTTGGGTATCGTAGTCATTTGGCCAGCCTCTGTAAAACATACCAACCAGCCCTTTTGAGGTAAGGGTGGTTTTCAGGGGCCCCTGCCTATGACAAATGCTGGCATCAGTTCTCAGGCTACTAAGGTTCACTCCTCTAATAGCCTGACTATACCAATCATCCGGTGGGAGGTCAGTTGCTATTCTTTCATCAAGAGTGGAGCGGTTCAGTGACAGGTGCCGGGGGCCTTCAGACTATGTTGGAGGGTTATCACATAGAATTTTCCAACCCCCTGTCACAACACCTTTCAATGAACTCCTCTGCCAAGGGATCCAGTGCATTGCCAAGTAACACTATCAGAGGTCCAGTTCTTACTGGAGAAATCAGCAACTCCCAATGAACCTGGCCTCAGCTTTTATTCCATTGCTTGGGCTTGTCTAGGCTCGTCTGGGCTTGTTTGGGCTTGTTTGGGCTTCTTGGCTTCTCCTCTCCCGGAAGGCCCCGCCCCCTCCCTCCTCCTCAGAGCTCTTCCCGCTTCCCGCTCCTGACTCCTGCTGCCCCGCTACCCGCACTCCCATTGGAGGTTTCCCTCCCTCCTCCAAGCTGCCACTCCCTCCCACCTCCGCTCTTATGCCGGCCGCAGCATTAGGTTAGAAGCGACCTCTGACCCTGCATCCTTGCAGGCAAGTCGCTTCCTCCTCACCACTGCTCCGGTAAGTGCTGCCATTGTTTTGGGCTTGTTTGGGCTTGTCTAGGCTTGTCTGGGCTTGTTTGGGCTTGTTTGGGCTTATTTGGCCTTATTTGGGCTTCTTGGCTTCTCCTCTCCTGGAAGGCCCGCCCCCCTCCCTCCTCCTCAGAGCTCTTCCCGCTCCTGACTCCTGCTGACTCCGCCCCCGCACTCCCATTGGAGGTTTCCCTCCCCCCTCCCAGCTGCCACTCCTTCTGCAACATTGGACCCCTCTGTCTCAGGATACATCGCACCACACATTTCTCAGGATCTCCAATGATGGCTAACATTGCAGAACCTTGATAGGGGTTACTTTATGTATCATCCCCCTTCCACAATCCTCACCATAGAAGACAATGAGGTGGGGTGCAGAGCAACGTGGGAGAGACTGCAGGCCCAGGGCAGGTGAAACTCCCTAGAGAAGTTTTAATTTTCAAACCAGAAGGAATTGGCAGCTGTTTAGAAGGCTCTTTTTTAGGCCTCTCTATTCCTTTTGTCCCGTTCTGTCAGAGTGTATGTCAACCATCAGATGAAAATGCATCCCCATCTCCATCTCCTTTCTCTGAAGATTAGTCTTTGGGCAGAGAGTTAGCAGTTTCAGCTATCAGCAGTTTATCTTCCTGGGAATGAGAAGAGGCCGGCCGTCTGTCTGTACCGGAGGTTCCCATCACCAGTTCCCCTATGTCTCTGCCCTATGTTGTTCAAGCAGTTTGTGCAGAGGTTGAACCACCCATTGTTAGATCTTTTTGCCACAAAAGAAAATTCTCTTCTTCTTTGATTCTGCAGCCTGACTCCATCCAGGAAGGCTTGGACATTTAATGGTGTTTCAATCTTCTGGCCTTGGGGTCTTGTCTATGCATTTCCCGCTTTTCCCCTCATCCACAGGGGACTGACAAAGATCCAATAGGATCAACTGGAGGTTATCCTATTGGTCCCATGTGACTCAGGAGATCCTGTTTTGCACTCTTGCTGGATCTCCAGATACAGTCTCATATGAGAGTTCCTATCATTCCATCTCAATTGAGGATTCCTCTTCTACAGACAGAATCCCTGAGGTGCCTCACTCTGATGGGTCTGAGACTTGAAAGGCTAATACCTTTAGCTCAGGGTTATTGTTTGAAGGTGGCTGAGCCAATTCAACTGTCTAGGAAACCATCTACCAGGAAAGCCTTTTCTCAACATTGCCAGAACTTTGAAGTCTGGTGTACAAATAAAGCTTTATCAACAGACTCCTGTGACCCTATCAAAATCATGGATTTCTTAAGGGATGCTTTTTCTTTGGGTCTAACTGTTTCAATAATCCATTCCCAATGGGCTGTGATTCAAGCTTTTAGGGGAACTGAGTTTCCTACTATCTCTCCTCTCACCACCAGACATTTGAGAAATGTCTTCTAACAATAGCTAGCTACTCATTGTCTAGTCCCATCTTGGGATCTCTCATTTGTGCTTCACGTCTTGATGGAAAGTTGTCTTGAGCTTCAACAGGTAGTGGCCTCAGATTTCTTTCTCCTAAAATCCTGTTCCAGTGGCCATTGTTCAGGTTAGGGGATTGCTGAGACAGGAGATCATCTCCCCTCACTCTCTTTTTGAGATTGTGAAATGACAATGTTAATTTGAGACTCAATCCTCCATTCCTCCCTAGAATTCCTTCTAAGTTCTCCCTTGAGGAGGACATTGTGTTGGCAGTCTTTTATCCCAATTCATTCCCTTTAGACAAACAGAAACTTCATATACTGGATGTTCAAAGAGCTAATTCTATCTATGTTCAGGGTACAAACGCCTTTTGCAAGGTTGATTCTTTGTTTGTCACCTATGGCCTCTTGAGCAAGGGTTTACACCCATCATCCTCAACCCTTTCAAGATTGTTAAAGATGGCAATCATTCAGGTTTATGGGTCTTCCAGGGTTAGCTTACCTTCTTCTAATCAATTTTATATCCAACAGGATGGAGCACTATGTCAATCTTCCAGTATATTTTTTATTTTCAAAAAGAAAATCCCCTAGCAGGATTTTCTTTTTGAAAATAGTAAAACAATGATGCCCTTGCCATGGAAGTTTTTTCCCATGGCATGGGGGTTCAATTTACAGTTTTCCCAGGCCCAGTGAAAACATGCAATTTGTCCGCCCACACTAAATAGGGTGGGCAAAGAAAAAGCCAAATCTTTGATGAACTTCACTCTTTTGGTTCAGTGGAGATGGCAGAGAGGGTACTAATTTGCTGTTGCAAATGAGTGCTCCCTCAGCCAAAGTCAAAATCAGGCCCTAAATATCAGCTGACAAACAGATCTTCTCCCAAGGGAGCAACATTTTTGTGAATGATGGTTTGGGCATTATATTTATGGCAGACAATGTTTTTGTTAATGTTATACTGACATACATTCACTTTTGTCATAACTAAGGTTTCAAAATGGGGCCACTTTGTCCATTGGTGTGCTATATCTGGCAAGTGAACTGTAAAGTCCTTCAGTATGTTAATTTTGTGGGTGACAATATAGCCAGCTGGAAGTCAAAAATGTAAGTGGCTCTATATATTGACTGAAAGGCAGACACAAGGAAGCCAAAACCAAATTTAAATCACATTGACATTGAGCACAAGTGACATTCTTAATTCAACAAGTTGAAATATATATGTGACTTTAACATACGAACCACCTTCCATCTCTGCTGTAGAATAATAAGATCTACAAGACAACCATGTAGTTGATACTGCAATCCCTCTTGAGCCAAAGGAAAAATGAATTCCCTGATGTAGTGCAGTTGGAGCATGATCTCAATCCAGGCACCACAGCCCAATCTGCTGTAGCTGTCGGTGGGCCCACCGACACACACACACACATCTTGGAAGGCAAATTACTGGGAGAAAGACAGGACTTCCTGAATGGACCCTGAAGATAGCCATAAAGAACTACAAAGACATCAGGAATCCTTATCTCTCACTAGCTGCATTTGCTGCTCCACCACAGAGCCTGAACATTGCATCTGGCAAGCAAGCAAGGCAAACTGAAAGGATGCTACTACTGCTCTCCTCTTACATTAGCCTGTTAGGTGATAACTCTGTGGATGCAAAATAGCATATTGGGGCACTCTGAAGAGACCTTTCCCCTTTGGTGACTCTGGGGGGTGGCTCAACTCCCTGTGGACTCTGGCTTGGTGACCTGGGGTACATGTCCTGTCTTTGTCTGGTTGGATTTTTGCACCCATTGACGTGAGCTGAAGGATTGTGGTGGTGGGGGCTTTAGGGTCCAGTGGGTGGTAGCTAGCTTGCCTTGGGTGGGCCTTGACCCACCAGTGCTAGTCTCCCTCAAACCTGCTAGGCATCCCACCATTACGGTGGCAAGATCTGACTTACCTTAATGGGTCCTCCATAATAATTAGCACACTGAATTTGCACATTGATACCCCATCCTTGCAACTGAGTACTAGTCAAGTTACTCATGTCTAAAGATTAGCCTCACCTATCACAAGACCAAGGGAAAATGGACAAAGTTACCAACCCATCGCACAGGACAGTGACATCTGGAGGCCATTTGTCTACTTCTACAGTCCTAATCTTTCAAACTATACTAAATTCAAAAATAGCACGCACAGCCAGCGTTAATGTTGTGGGAGGAAATGTGGCTCTCTTGAGATACGACCTGCAAAGCATTGTTGAGAGTCTCTGAAGAGAAAGGATGCATCTCAGTGCTAAGGGACACATCAAAGAACTCTGATCTCAGTGACCTGACTTTCAGTAACCTCCAAAGAGCTCACTTAGCATGTGAAAGACTTGTAGAACTGATTGTGAAGGAACAACTACTGTTTCATGAGCTTCAAGGCAGAGATCCAAAACAATTTTTACCATGATGGATGCTATCCATTATTCCAGAAAACAATTTCTTTTTCTCCTACTTCATAATTGAATGAGTCCACAGAGTGCTAACTTTACAACCAGCCCTTTGGGGTCTAGCATGCCACATCATTGCTCGATTTCTAAACCATCAAGCTAGAGACTTAAATCCTCCTTAAAGCTAGTATTGAAGGGGAAATTATACATAAATCCAGGAAAAAGCCTTCCTTTCTCTTACTGAACCACACCTGTTCAGAAACAATGTAAACCATATGATCTCAACCAACATTAAAGTTGAGAGTAATAGGAGTTAAAAGCATGCTATTATTTCCAGCCAAATTGAAGCTAATTATCTTGCCCCAAACAATGTTCTTGAATACACCAGACCAAGCATGGGCCTGGATTAAAGAATAGCCTGTGTTCCTGAGAAGGGACCTTTTTACTGAGATCCAAAATGACAGTGTGTCCCAGGGAACAACAATGCAGCCAACGCTCTCATCTAGGTGGAAAAAATACATTCAAAAGACTCAAACTCTGCAGGAGACCATACACTCAAATGTGACGACTCCACCTGCATGGGACAGGTGGGTGGACGGCTCACTCTATAGGAGAATCACTGAACCAGAATCTGACCTCAATACATTAATAGATCCATGTGAAATATGACTGCTAATTCATAACCTGTTGACTGAAAAAGAAGAAATATCAGAAATAATGGTCTTCGTCCAACTCATTAGTTTGTTCTAGGGGTAGGTCTTCTATTTGGTGAGATTAATTTACTGGGTGAGATTTTGTCATTTCATCCATATTTATGAACATTTTGTCCTAAAAGCAGGCAAGTGGTTTACATCCTAGAGTTATAGTGTAGGGTATTTAGTTAGGGATAATGATAGAGTATAGCTGCTGCCACTTTCATCCTGGCTCAGTGACACTTTGCTTCTAGTTACTATAATAGATACTACAAAGTTTGAAGTACAGGGAAGGGGTGGACATTTAGGGCCAGATGTAGGTACGTTACAAATTGCGACTTGCAATTTGCGAGACATAGCGACTCGCAAATTTCAACTCGCAATTCGCGATGCAGAAAGGTGTCTCAGACACCTTCTGCGACTCGCTATGGGGTCGCAAAGACCCACCTCATAAATATTTATGAGGTGGGTCGCAGTTTGCGACCCCATAGCGAGTCTAGGCACTCACGGGGATGGTGGCCTGCTGGAGACAGCAGACCACCATGTCCATGACTGCTTTTAAATAAAGCAGGTTTTTTTTCTCTTTGCAGCCCGTTTTCCTTAAAGGAAAACGAGCTGCAAATAGAAAAAATACCGAAACCTTTTTGTTTCGTTTTTTTTCAGAGTAGGCAGTGGTCCATAGAACCACTGCCTGCTCTGAAAAAATATTTTTGTGAGCATTCACAAAGGGGAAGGGGTCCCATGGGGACCCCTTCCCATTTGCGAATGAGTTACCATCCACTTCAAGTGGATGGTAACTGCGAGTTGATTTGCGACCGCTTTCGCGGTCACAAATCAACTCTACATCGCGGTGCGAGTCGCAAATAGGAAGGGAACACCCCTTCCTATTTGCGAGTCGGAATCACATTTTGCGAGTCGGTACCGACTTGCAAAATGTGATTCTGCATCGCGTGAGGCCTTTTGCGCCTCGCAAACGGCCTTTTTCGCCGTTTGCGAGGCGCAAAAGGCTACCTACATCTGGCCCTAAGTTACCAAGTTCTAGTTATTGTTAGATCAACCACTGTTTCACTGATTTCCTGTGCATTCATGAATAACCTTGCAACCATATTATCAATTCATAATGTTGCTTCATAAGCCAAAAATGAAATCCAATACTGAAATAAGTCAAATTCTATACACAGATATCTTTATGTTACAGGAGACTCGCCTTTTGGGTGATGAGTGTCATTGCTTAAAACATTACGGTTTCCTCAGGAAATACCATGGGGCACCCTTAGAGAATCCCATGGTATGGCACTCCTACTCCATAACCAACTCCCATTACAAATTGACTCCAGTAAGAGAAACATTATAATAGTGGGATTAATTCATACCTCCTACAATACATTAGTTTCAAAATATTCACCCCCACCAATGATACAAGAATTCCTTGGGCCCCTCAGCAATACTTTACTAAGGGCCACATCAGCCTTACTATGAGAGGTGACTTTATTAGCCTCACAAATAGTGACCTAAATAGAGGGGTACTTCCTCTGTTGGCCCCTATTCTCATACCCACTTGCATTCTTCACCACCTCACTGGGACTCACTGATATGTGGAGATATTACCATCCAGATGCAAGGCTTACACATTTTTATAAGGGGCACATAAATCTTTCTCTTTTTTTGATTACTTCTTTACCACCACTGCAGATCTGTATCTGATCACCACAATTATAATCATGTACATGGCCTGCCTGACCACACCCTGATTGGTGACCTCTTCATGGAGGTCAACGGAGCCACGTGGTGGCTCACCAAACAGAAATTCTTAAATGTACAATAGGAAGAGACAACATAATACTTCCAACTTAATAAAAACACTGCTGCCTCAGTGTTCACTCTTTGGAAAGCATGTACAGCAGTCATTAAGGATAGTGCTATAGCAACCACCACCCATTATAAGAGGGAGAAAATACAGCACATCTTCCTATAAGTAAAGGAGGTGCTTGAGGATGATAAAATGTGCCTTAATAAACCTGCCCTTGTCTTACACCTCTACCAATTTTCACGAGCCAAATTGAAACACCAACTGTTAATATTAGACAAGGCCAAAAAGATCTGGTTGACTGTTCAAAATAGATTATGTGAAAATGGAAATAAAACAGGCAAACTATTACATTGACTGAGCCAGAAGAGTATCACCACGTATCATATTTCAGGGGCAACATGGGCACCACCTATGTACTCCCTATTGACTTTGCCAATGTTTTTGCAGACAATTCTGAATCTTTGTACACTAATCATCCCCTTTTCACAGAGGTAGATATTCTTTATTACCTGAACAATGCTCACTCCTTATGGCAGACCAGAGCAATGCCCTTGAGGTGCCCTTTTCCGCAGTGAAATTATTGAGATCATTTTTCAGAGCTGTGAAGGAAGAAGGGCTACTCCCTGTGAGTTTTGAGGAAAGACACATAGGGCCTCTTTACGAGTCTGGCGGTCACTAGACCGCCAGACTTGCGGATGGCGGTCGGTCCGCCACATTACAGCCCTGGCAGTCGGGCCACCAGGGAACTGCCAGCTCCGCCAGGATCAGAGATCCCGGCAATCTGGTGGATGGTGGCAGTCCTAATTGCCAGGGCAGTGCTGCAAGCAGAGCTGCCCTGGGGATTACGACCTGGTTCTATGCAAGCCTTTTCATGGAGGTAGCACTACCATGAAAAGGTTGGTGGAGAACGGTTGCAGGGGACCCCAGGGGAGCCCCTGCACTGCCCATGCATTTGCATGGGTAGTGCAGGGGCTGTCCTGGCCAGCACTATTGCAATGTTCACTATCTGCAAAGCAGGCAGTTAACATTGCGAGGGTGCTGGTGTAACCTGCAGGTTACAACATTGCAGCCGGCTCTATTACGAGCAGGAGACAATGCTATCCTATTTCCCACTAGGACAGTGGGCGGAAACCCAGGTTGTCCACCCACTGACCTAGCGGGAAACTCTTAATGACACTGGCAGGGAGGTCTCCGCGTAGGCAGCAGCCACTCTGTTAGGAGCTTTCCCATCTGCCAAACAGGAAATAGGGCCCATAATAGTTATCCTGAAGACAGATAAACCTGCTCACCAATGAGCCTCCTATAGACACATTTCCTTAATAAACAGCAAAACTAAAATACGGGCTAAGGTCTATGGCACGGTGTGTCAGGAATAAGGCTGTGCGCGGTCCAGGTCGCGCCTGAAACTCCGCGGCGCGTATTTGCGGCACTTCATGCACACCACTTGTCATCCCTTCCTGATCTAAAAGTGGTCATCAGCATCGCCTGCCCTGTGGTAAAGCTCATGTAGCTGCAGGGTCAGGACATTGGTGGTCAAGATGAATTAATCAGTGCTATTCTACGAAGGGACTACAGTTCCCAGGTTTTTAGAGGCAGCGACCATCTTGGGGTTGTGGCAGGCCTATAAAGCCCAGCCACACCCAAGCACCTTGCTCACTATTTCGAAGACTTCGATGCAGTCAGACCTCATGGGGGTTCCTCTGAAGATGAGCAGATTTCCTGCATGGCAGATTGACAGCAAGTCGAAGTATCCTTGTTTCCATGGTGAATTCAGATACGAGTAGGTGGTACTCGTAGCAGTAAGGTGTTGATGAGCCTAATCTTGAAGGAAGTGGTTACTTCCAAAAGTACAGCGCCCCTTAGCACAACGAGCAAAGCGTTTCCAGTTCTAAGAGTAAAGCGGCCTTGGCGCGATGATCAAATCGCTTCGGATCACAGGAGTAAAGCGCCCCTTAGCACAACGAGTAAAGAGCTTCAGGCCACATATGTAAAGCGCCCTTGCCACAATAATCAAAGCGTTTCAGTCCACATGAGTAAAGCGCCCTTGGCACGACAATCAAAGTGTTTCAATTCACATGAATAAAGCGCCCTTGGCAAGAGAATCAAAGCGTTTCAGTCCACATGAGTAAAGCGCCCTTGGCACGTCAATCAAAGCATTTCAGTCCACATGAGTAAAGCGCCCTTGGCACGGCAATCAAAGCGTTTCAGGCCACATGAGTAAAGCGGTCTTGGCACGAGGATCAAAACACTTTAGTCCACATGAGTAAAAGCGCCCCCTTAGCACAACGAGCAAAGTGCTTCAAGGTACAAGAGTAAAGCGCCCTTGGTACGACAATCAAAGCGTTTCAGGCTACCTGAGTAAAGCGATCTGGGCACGAGTATCAAAACGCTTCAGGCCACATGAGTAAAGCGCCCCATGGCATAACGTAGAGCTTCAGACAAAGCAAGTAAAAGCGCCCTCTGGCATAATGAAAAAGGCACTTCATGTATGATGATCAAAGCGCTTCATGAACAACAAGCTAGGCGCTTATGCCCAATGAACAAAACGCTTTAAGATCAATGAGTAAACTTTCAGGCTTAGGTAGTAAATGTGAAAACGTTTCAGAGATAAGCAAATTATAGTTTCATTGGTTTTTGGGAAACCTAATGTGTGAGATACATATTTAAGTCTTTGAGAATTTCTAGGCTTAGATCAAACGTTTATCTTATGAATGCATAATTGTTACGTGATTCATATTTAGAATATTACTATAGTCCCATCTCCAGGTTTAGAAGTTGCAGTTTGTTCTTGTTCCATGATTCAAAGAAGGGGCTACGCCCAATTCACAAAGGGTCTTAATCTGATATCACGGAGACGCCTTTATTCAAGAGTCTAATGTTGAGTTATACTGTTATGAATGAATGTATGCATATTTGTTCTAATCGTTTCTTTTCAGATCTCTCTCCCTGCAGTTCCCTACCTTAATTCCCTTCCCCCTGCTTGGCTTTATCATAACTCTGTGCTATAATAGCCTTCTGAGTTGGTGACGCCGGGAGGTGGGCCTTTTGTTCAGCAGTGTGCAGATCCCGAGGAAAGGGTACTGTGACAGGGTGTGAATTGTGTGATTCTGTGCAGCAGTGTCATGCAAAATTATCAAAGAATTTCACAATATTACACTTGAATTACTCAAGAAGAGTAGTTCTGCACTTAGCACTGGTTCTTAGCGCAAAAATGCCGTTGTCCAAAGTGAATGTAAAGATGCATTTTGCCTTAAGAAATAGCGCTAAATGGAACAGAACACGAATAGCAAGCATGAGTAGCAGCTCATGCTCACTAAATGTGGTCTAGGGGGGGATTTCCCCCAATTTACTACAGGCATTTAGTGTGATTTTCACCCTCATGTCCAAAATGGATGGAAGGACACAATCTGCTCTAAGATATTGCACTAAATGCAGCAGAAAACGAAAAGTAAGCACTCGCTAATTGTGCTCTTGCTGCAGAATTTCCACCCCAAATTACTCTTGATTATGAGAGGAGTAATCTTGTAAATATTGGTAATTCTGTGTCAAAGAATATCACTGAATTACTGAAATTACTTACATTACTCTGGCATAATCAAAAATCTGCTCAGGCCTATTAATGTCCTTGCCAACTAACTAAACAACATGATAACAGATCTCTTACACTTTGATCAAAGAGAATTCATGCATGATACATTTCTAAGAAGTTCCATTAGGAGTGTATAAAACACCATGACAATGGTCAGTTAAATGCAAAATAGAGTTTGAGAAGGCTTTTAATAGCATTTCTTGTGGATACTTGTCTGTCCTCCTAACATATTTGGGATTTAGACAAAATATCATAGCTTATACAAAATTGTTATATCACACACCTATGGCACCTATGAGGAATGGTGCCCTATCTACCCCTTTCACACAGGACAGGGATACAAGACAGGCTCTGCTTTTCACCTTAGCCAATAAGCCATTGGTCCAACATCTATGTCTGAATGACAAGATATAGGAGTTTTGCTGGTCCTACGAGTTCGAAGACAAAATATCTCTACATGCTGATAATGCGCCCTATGCATCAGTAATCCTCAAAATTCTGGTCCAAAATTATAGAGGCCCTAAAGCAGATTGGTGTGATCTCAGGCCTAACAGTTAACTAGAAAAAGACCAGGCTGTTTCCCCTACACCCAACAGGTGGGAACAAAATGAGGGATTATCACTGCTTATGAGTGTTTTAAATATTTGGGCATTAACGTTACTAAGAGTGACAGACTGCCATTCTAGAAGAATGTACAACCACTCCGAGACCATGTACAGAAGGTATTTGGACAAAATATTGAGTTTTAAAAACTGAGCTACAGAAATATAAGAAAACAAATTGCAATGCACAAATATTGTGATGCAGGAATATAGTTGCCAAGAATATCTAGTTTTTTAGGTAAGTAAATATTGTTGTCAAAAATATTACTGTTGTTTATATAATTTTCAATAATATCATTGTAACATTTGTAAAAAGTGTTTTCCCTCATTGTAGTAAATAGGCTACATAGGCTAAAATGGAGAGACTTTATTTTAATTAATAAAGTCTCAAAAGGAGCTAGATATTTCATGTTTGGAATCAAACTGATTGTTATAATAAATCCAACAACTTGCCATTGTTGAATTTAATATAACTAGTTCAGGGAAAGTGTTTTAGAACTCTACCTTAAAGTTGCCAACTTCAGCTCTGTAGTGACCTTCTCTGATTGGTCAGCCTTTGGCAGGCTGACCAGGCTGCCTTGATGAGGTGTGAAGTGGCCTAGGCTGAAGACAAAGGAAGTACATGGGGAAGGAGATCTGCCTGAGCAGATAGTGACACAGGATGGGGGAGAGCGGACACACTGGTCTTAAAAGGAGGAAAGGACATTTGTAGCAGTTCAGGACCTCTCCCATTTCCTGCAAACCCAGACAATCTGGTGCCCCGGGATTAGATTAGGAGAAGGCTGTAGAGAGGTGTATTAAAGGAACTTAGCCACACCAGTGGGTGGACTCAGCCGGACCTAACCTCCAAAATTGAGATTCTGCCATTTTGGATATTTAAAGAATGTTGCTACCTGGGATTGATTTTTGCTACACTTAACAGGAAGTGGCCACCCATGAGTGTGTTGGCCTGCCTGTGATTGGACAGTTGCCCCCCCCCCCTGCTTTCCACCCTAGGAGCAAAGATAAATTTGGTAGAGCTGTAGCCCCACCTCAGATCCCTTCTGGAAGAAGATACTGGAGAAGAATGACAACCCTGCTAGACCCCTGGCCTGCACCTGGACACTGAACTCACAAGGACTGCACCAGATGCACACTTTGGGCTTCAACAAGAAAAAAGACTTTGCCTTGCTTCTGCAATTCCAGGAGTGGACCCCCTGTAAGCTACAGGTACAAAGGAGCTGCCTAGAATCCTCTGCATCAAGTCCTGGAAGAAGAGCCAAGCTGCCCAACCCCCAGTGGCCACTTAAGGATTCTGACCAGGCTCATTCTGGGAATTGTTGTCCCAACTCCCAGTGAGCAACTCAGAGCTTCTGGAACATCAGATCAAGTTGTGGACACTTCAAGGACCCAAAACGGAACTCTGGAAAAAGATGCAGATGTTTGGAGGCATTTGGAGCAACTGTTATAAACAGCTCCATCAGCTGAAGAGGTGCATTTTGTGAGTTGTAGTTCAGTACCACAAGAGGCAAACCAGAGCCTCTGAACCCTTGGCTGGTGCTGTGGACCACTTTCCTGTATCACGAAACACTTCTGGAAGGACGTGTAACAGTGATACATCGTGGGTGACCGGAACTCAGGATTTTGTCCCTGTCCCGGGTGACCTTTTTTTTAACCCTTTGAGCACTATTTGCTTTTAAGTGCTAGAATTACTTCTCATCTTTAAAAAATCATGTCTCCAGTTCCCCACATTGGATTTTTGTTGTTTTGGTGTCATTTTAAAGCTAAAAATATTAGCTATTTTTATATATTGGAGTTGGACTTTTGTTGTTTTTTACGGTTTACTTATTTGCTGTTTTGTTGATATTAACTGCTTTACACACTTGTTTCCTAACTGAAGCCTAACTGCTCATTGCCAATCTACCAAGGGTTTAGCTGGGATTAATTTATTGAGACCTGACTAGACCTAGTGGGAGTTATTGGCCTATTGCTAAGTGTAGGTACTTATCTGCCCTCACCAGAATCCACTTTCCAACAATAATCATGTACATTGTTTAATTGTTTGTTATTTTAATATATCATTTTTGAATAGTTAATAATGCTTCTATTAACAATTTTATATTTGCTGTAAATTAATAGGGTCAAAATTGTGTTTGAAGTGAAATACTTTCCCTACTTCTGCACAGACTGGAGTGGGAATAGTAGAAGAATAATAATAAATGTTACCCCTCCGAAGTCCAGTGTTTTCCCTACTGTTGCACAGACTGGAATCGGGATAGTAAATGTAACCTCTATAAAAGTCTACACTTTCACTACTGTTGCACAGAATGTAATGTAATGTAATATATATATATATATATATATATATATATACACACACACACACACACACAAAGGTTATATAGAGTATTCATAAAAGTTGACTAAATGTAATTTTGGGGATTTTGTAGTTTTTTATATTTAATTAATTTGGTAATTTATTTAATATTTTGCATTTGATTTGTTAATTTTTTTATGTTTCTCACACACACACATACATGTTCTTTCTTGTAATAATAAATTAAAAATAAAATTACATAATGTAAAATAGATATTGTAATATTAGTGTTATATTATATATATAGATATATGTACAAAAAGATATATATATGTGTTTATAAAAGTATTTTTCTATATGGTATTAGAATATTTTTAAATGTATTTAATATACATTATATTAATATTATGTATTAACATATTCACTATTTACTATTTTAATATATATATATATATATATATATGTATATATATATATATATATATCATAATTTTTACATTTTGTTAACAATTGTAGTAGAATTATTTGTTTTCAATATATTTGTACTTATCATTATAGATATATAGAAACAATATTTTTGTAATTTATATTTTTGACACATTATTTCTGTATATCGATATTGCTGTGTTCGTTATTGTGTCAGTAACCGTACAGATGCCGTCATCTGTAATGGGACGAGCAGCCCTGGTGAAAATAATGCATCTCCCAAAATTATACATATCATTCAAAATTATCCCTGGTGGCTGCCATATTTAATCCTCACCTCCTTAACATCTCACTTGAGGACTTTCATTTGGCAGATAAACAACCGAGGGTGGCCTTCACTAAATGCTGCGAGTCTACCTTTGCTACCAACTGCCCGCACAGTCATTCAGGTATAGAACACCACACTTAAACCAATTAAATGGAATAGAAAACTTACAGGCCCACCTTCCTACTGGGTGGGCAATCATTTAACACAAGTCAACAACTTGCAGGACATTAAAGAATGGGTCTATCTGGGCATATCCAACCTAGGACAAAAACTCTCTGCCAATATAATGAAATCCTTTAAGGACTTGAGAATTCTAATTTTATCAAATACCTGCACCTGAGACATGCACCCCAATGACGATGCATATCAACATTTTATTGTTCCTTAATAGTATTTAAAATTAGTACACCAGACACATTTCCCAGGCTTAAAATGGACTGGATGAATGGTATAGGACTACTCGAGGAGGGAGACCGGGCTTTTACCCTAATGACTCCTACAAAGACTCTCATACCATCTAAAGTAGTTAAGATATTTATATCAAAATGCCTAGGGGTTATGCACTGTGGTCCAGACTTGACCTGCCTCAGATGTAAAAATGGGGTTGCAGACGTCTTACACTCACTCTGGTCATGTATACTTCTTCAATTTTTCTCACACACTACAAACAGACATACAGGCAATCCTATGTTGTTCCCTAAACTTTACCTCACAAATGGCTCTGATTAACATGGTGGATGATGAGGGCTTCGTCCATCAGGAAAAAACGTATTTAGAAAGCTGGGTCTGGTCATCTGTAGGAGACACATACCACAACAACGGATAGCCCTTGAAACTTTAACAATTATCACATTGAGAACCAGTATGGACACGAGCTTTACACTCGTGAAAGTGATATAAGAAGCTGGAGATGTCCCAAGAAGCATCACTAAATGGAGCAATTGGATCCAATATAAACTGACTACAATAATGGGAGAAGTGACAAGCTTGAGTATGTACTGATAAATAGCATAACTATAATATGGTTGATACAATATTTACAGGTTTAGAGAGATTACTAATTATTAGAAATGGAGGTAATCACAAATAACATGGATTGGTGTGTAGAGTTATACCATTGGGGATGGTGGCATAATTAGACTGTTATTTTGTGCTCATTGCCAGCATAGAAATTAATATCAATATAGTTCTATGTGAAAAGGGGCTAAGTTTGAATTATTCTCAAACTAGCTTTCGGTGAGCAAGTGATACATAATAAATACATACAGTGCCAGAAAAAAAAATATTTTCCAAAAGTAGAAGTCTCAGGAGTGCTGATGCAATAAACAGAGACATCTGCATGGACCTTACTTATTTTGCGCAAGAATAATGAAGACTCTTCTGCACATAGACAAAAGGCCTATAAACAACATTTACATTTGAATGCCCTTAGTTGGTGTTGAGCTAGAGCAGTAAAAAATATAATTTTACCTAAGATTGTGGGCTTGATCTTTCATAAACATATTTAAAAATATTATTATACATATATTTATAAAAATGGCTGTCATTAATATCTTGACTGCCAGACTTCCACTACTAATTTTGCTAATTTCTCCCTGAGAGATTTAAATCTTGCAGTCCACGGTTAAGTTAATCAGCATAAATGCTTGCCCCTTGTGCATGCATTGGGATGTTACCAACATTTATCTCCTTGACATAAAAATATTATTTTTTGTTTCTGCTGGAGCCAAGTCAGTTGAAGTTATTATCCTGCCTGAAAACCTTGAATCACACTGTCCACCACACTGAAAGAATTATTCTTAAACTAAGGTCCTCAATACGAGTTTGGCGGTCCCTTGACTGCCATGTTGGTGGTGGCAGTTGAATTATGAGTTTGGTGGTGGCGCACACTGAAGGCTGCCAGTGGTCCGCCAGCCTGTTCAGGCAGGACAGACTGCAGCGGTCACCTGGAGTCACAAAGAGTCCGGCGGAGACCATGTTTCTGCCGGACCTATTAGGAGTTGCACACCCGCAATGTGACCGCCACGGTCTAACCAACATGGAGCACCAGGCAGAAGCAAACAGTGTAAATGGAGACACTCACCTCCAAGAAGCCATACAAGTCCAGAGCTGCCATGGAACCAGAACTAGACATCACCCCATTGCGCCTGCTCGCCGAAAGACAACTGAATAATCGCCGACGAGGACGACAACAACCGTAAGTACACACTCTCACCTGTTACCCATGTGAAATGTATAAACGTATACAGTTACATAACATATGGTGGGGATGTGAAGGGCGGCACACACGTAAAGCATATTGAAACACACAAACTCACATACTGCATCAAGGACACCCACACATGCACATCACACACACGTCAGGCAGCACACACACATCACACGTCAATACCACACATTTATGCACTGCAACACAGCAGAGGCCCAATCGCACAGATTCCCATACAAAATACAAACACATCACAACAACATAACAACTGCACAACTACAAAAAACTTGTCACATACTCACACCCAACACTGGCCCTGGTACATCCAAAGGAACACACACAACAACACTATCATACGGCCCAGCAATTGACACACACATCACACAGACACAGCACATCAAACCTATCATGCTATGCACAATACATGCAAACACAAATTGTCAAAGCATACAACGCGACACATCACAACTGCTGGGAGTTGTATTGCTGTTAGTCCCTGTACTTCCCATGCCATACACAGATACTGTGACCCCAGGTACATTAACTTCACATGTGAGATGACAGACAGGGGAATCCGGACAGCTGGACACCAGGGTGGTGAGTGGGCTGACTGTTGACAATATATTTTGGTGACTATTGGTGTAGTGACTGACCCGACTTTACTTCCCCAGGTATTTTTGTCAAGCCCTCAGGCTGCAGAATGGCCAAGACCTTCTCCTCCCATGATGTGAACTGTGGGGGACCACCACTAGTTTTGAGTACCTCCACCTGGTGCCTGGCTGATATGGAACGCACCTTTCTCTGAGGTCGTTCCACCTCTTCATGATATCCTCCCTTGTGCGTGGGTAGCTGCCTATGGAAATCACCCTGTTGACTATTCTTTGTCACATTTCTATTTTCCCTGCAATTGTGGTCTGTTGGACTTGGGCTCCAAATAAGTGTGGCTCTACTCTGATGATTTAATCCATCATGACTCGTAACTCGTCTGTGAAATGGGGATGTTCTTGTGGTGACATTGTGGTGGTGGAAAACACTGTAAAAGGATAATTGGATGTAAGTGGTGTGTGGTGAGGGGGTGACGGTTAGTAAATGATGTGTAGAAGTGCGATTTTGTTTTATGGGTGTGCTGTATGGGTGGGGGATAGCTGCTATGGGAAAGTTCAAAGGGGGGTCTAATCTATGGTACTGTCTCTGATTTTGGGCTCTGGCTTCTAGGTGTGGTGTGTGAAGGGATGTGTTTTATAGTGCAGTTTATAGGTGTGTTGAGTGTGTGGATGTGTGTCAGCTATGTGAATTTTGAATCAATCCAAAGTGGTGTTGCGTATTACTGCAGTGACCTCCGACCACCACAGTTCACGCCACCATTAAATGTCCGCAATGGAAGAACCACTATTGTGGTTTGTGAGTCATAATAGCTTCAGTGGTTTGTTGCCGGGCTGGAGGTGTGGGGTTTTGCCTGTGTTTTGGTGGTCCTGGCTGTTCAACTTATAATAGGGCGGTCAGTGAGATCACCAGCATGGTGCTCTTTGGCAGCCATCACCATGGAGGTCTGGTGGTCAGACCGCCAATCTCATAATGAGGTCCTCAATGTCAGAAAGTAGGTTTTGGGAGTGTAGAAAATGGCCAACTTTTGCATGTTGCCACCCAAGATTCTTGCCCTATGTGCCTAGAGGGCTTTAAAACTCTATGAACGCTGCTAAACATGAGTAATAGTGCCAGTACTCCCCCTTTAAACATGGTTAAATTGGCAGGCTCATTATTGGCACCTTTAAGTTGTCTATATGTCCCCTAGTACATACTGTAGAAATTGCTCCCAGGCCCTGTAATTCAAATGCTACTTGAGGAGTGTGCTTTCTACTATGATTGCAATGTAAATGGCCTCAGCCTACCTTGTGTAGCCTGACTGCTGCAATGTAAAACAGGCAGTGTGCCAATTAAAATACCACATTTTGACGGATAAAAACTTCCTTTTGAATATTACTGTCATCTTCATGTAAGCTTTGTAGCCCACAAGTGGGGTGCACTTAAAAGTGCAACATACAGAAAACTAATATTACCAGGTCCCTAAGTGATAAGGTCCAAAAATATTTTTATTGTGGCAGGACTAGCTGTCCTATGCAATAAGGAATGCAGATTGATTTTTATTAAACATTTATTGCTAACTTGGAAAAGAAACCGGCTAGAAATATAGTTAAACCACTATTTTAAAAAGCTATTAGAAATCCAGTTCAATGGTAAAGTCAAATTTTAAATAAATGTTAAGTAAAAGTAGTTTTTAGAAAGTTACCTTTTACCTGCCTAGGCTTTCAGAACGCAAATTAGCATTAGCTAATGCCACGTCTCAGCCTGTGCTTGGTCTTGAAAGGTATAAATTAGGTGTGAATTGCCCCCCAGGAGAAAAAAAAATAGTCTGAACTGATTGGACAAATGTGACCCTCTGAGGTACACTTGGGACTGTGGGCATCCTCTTGGCTCCAGATTGTCAAATTCTGCTTGATATGTTTGGTGAACCACACTATGCTTTGGCACACTTAAAAGGGAGAGAACATGATGCCAAGACAATTCTCATGTATCCCCTGTCTGGTCGCTGAAGGATCCTGCTTTAGGCTCATCAAATTTCTGTCTCTGGGTTTGTTGTCGGTACAGCACCTGCTTCAAACAGGATTTTGGTGTTAAATGTGGGAGGATAATGTTGATTTCCCTATGACCTTCCCACACGCACTTTCAGTCATCATAGTTCACATTTAGGGCCTAATTACAACCTTGGAGGATGGGATACTCAGTCACAAATGTGACGGATTTCCTGCCTGCCTTTGCATTATATCCTATGGAACTTGTAAAACGGCGGGCTGATATTTGTCATGTTTGTACGGAGTATTCCGTCTGACAAGGTCCTAATCATGACCTTAGTGTGGCTGAAGATGTTTACATTTGAAAAAGCCATGACTCATGGCATTTTGGACCTTTCTTGTAGTAACGACTATAGGAACTGCTGCAAAAATGTGTAGGGTTATCACTGGGAACTTCAAGCCCATTGGCTAGGGAGGAGCCAGAAGACACATCCACTCACTAACTGGTGCTAGGCATAAATGTGACAATCCCAGGCACCCTCTTCAGAAAACCTTCGAGAAATGAGGAAAAACAGAAGAGGAATACTTGCTGTCTTTGACCTGAAAGGAGCTGTGATGGACTGGACCCTCTCTCTCCTGTGCCCACGAGGAAGAAGTAGACTCTTGAAAACAGTTGGCTGACATGTGTGATTGCAAGGATATTTCTGCCATGTTGCTGTTGTATTGTTTATTATATTGTACTCTAGTTTTCTAATATGGTTTGGGACTTTCATTGTTTGGCATGTTGTTTTTAATACTGTATTGGTACTGCTTAAATACTTCACATATTGCCATAAATTAAGCCTGTCTGCTCTCTGCTTTAGCTACCTGGTGGTTTAGCTCAGGTTAATGCAATGATTTGGAGGGTTCACCCTGACAAGGGTTGTGATTATTCTTTGAAGTCCACCCCAAATATTAATCCAATTTCTTCCTGTGAGGTCCCACCACTGAAGGGAAGTGGCCATCAAGCTCCATTTTTCTCTTTCTTTCCTATAAATATTTACAACATAGGGAGGTTTCTTCACATATGTATGTTGTGTGTTGTGTGTTCTCTATCTTAGCAATCTACGTTTGACGTATCAGTCTCTCATTGCCCTGTACCTAAAGTATCGTTCTGTTTTAAGCATCTCTAAATTTTCACCTTTTTATGTACCTCTCATCTTTGGAAGCCGGCTTTATGTTGATGCAATTATATTAGTGGTATTTTGTTTAAGATATAGTTTTTTTTACTATTACACCTTTAATACAGACCATTTCTAAGTAATCAAATACTGTATAATGGTTTAACGCAAGTTCATACAGAAGAAGGAAGCGGCTAGACATTCAGAGTACTGTTGGCGCATCTGACCTAAATAAGTAAACTTACAAGAGGTCGCGAATAGGTCGATGAACCTTTTGACTTGCTTAAAGATGTTCCAAACATACACCCAGTACATGCAGATGAATAATCAATAACCAATCAATAACATAAAAAATCAGTGATAATCAATAACATTAGTAATCAATTGGAGTCAGTAACTGTCACACACCATGACCTTTTAGTCATGAATAACCACACCTTTAGTAGAAGTTAGAATATTTATTTCCCTATATTAACAATGCTAATGTCAAGTAAGATAGTCTCAAAATCAAATGATAAACATATAACAACAACCCTGGCTGTCCAAAGCACCTAAAGAAACACAATCTAATCAAAGCTTGAACCACTACACACTCTAAAGTTACAGTGCAAATTAATAACAAGAACAATTGTGCAAACAATATTACATACATTTAGATTCAGCAAAGGAAAGACATCAAACGTTACTCCATATTTTGAACTTCATTAGTGAGAATCCTAACTAACACCAGATTAGAATTAGCATGCTGGGGCTCCATGCAAAACAATTTAGTCAACACCAATTTGGAAAAACATCTAACTATGGCTCTATCAAATAGCGCGGTTGGTACCTAGAAACAAAAGCAAATAGACATAGGAAACAATCTCATAGTCAATATACCTATTCTCAGTTTTGGATCAACAAGCTGTGACAGTCTTCGTCATCAGGACATCAGTTCGGTCAGCAAGGCATCAAAATTCAGCATCAAAGTTCAGAAAAGGCCAAGTCTTTCAGCAGTTTGAAAGAATAGAGGTAAACCCTTAAGAAGAATGGGGAGAATGGCCTGTCTTCCCTCAGTGCTGTCCGGCTAAGGTAGATTTCCTAAACTACTTTCCAAGTTCATATTGGTCAAGGGATCGCATGTTCGCACTTTGTCCAATGAACTAAAACTTCAAACCTACATTTCTACTAGTACACGGTTCACATGTCGATGATTGCAAATGAGTGAAAATCTGTATGGGGCCCTGTTAGGGGGCCCCTGTACTGCCCATTCCAGTGGCATGGGCAGTGCAGGGGCCCCCTGGGGCCCCACGACACCCGTTCCCACCATCCTGGTTCTGGCGGTTTTGGCTGGCGGGAAGGGGGTCGGAATCCCCATGGCGGCGCTGCAAGCAGCGCCGCCATGGAGGATTCCCTGGGCCAGGGGAAAACCGGCAGGAAACCGCCGGTTCCCCTTTTCTGACCACGGCTTTACCGCCGCGGTCAGAATAGCCCAGGAAGCACCGCCAGCCTGTTGGCAGTGCTTCCGCTGCCCTCCGCCCTGGCGGTCTTGACCCGCCAGGGTCAGAATGACCCCCTATATCTTCTCCATCCATATATATGGTGCACGTGGGGTATACATTCTTATTATTTATACAATCTGGTTCTACTTGAAACACAAATTTCTCTTGAGTGTGTTCCTCACCTTTGCCCATCACCTGTATTTGTTTGACCTCATTGTTCTTACACACCCTAGCATAGTGCCCCTTCTTATTGCATTTCCTACATGTACCTTGACGGGCTGGACAGTTCAGGTTGTTTGCTAAATGGTTATTGCCTCCACACCTTTAACAATTATATTTGCTACTATTTGTTGTGCTGTTTTATATTTATATTTGGTGTCCGGTTGGTACCCTTTGACTTCCGGTACCTTAGGATTATTTCCTTGGCTCTCCTGTAACTTGTGTATTTCTTCATTTTGATTTTGTGGTTTAATTTCTTTCAAACATTCAGTGGTATGTTCAATTCCTTTTGCTATATCTAAAGCATCATTTAGATCTGTATTCAAAGTGAGTAACTTCTCTTGTATTTTTATATTATTTGCACATCTGACTAACTGGTCTCGAATTAGTGAATCATTTAATAAGCCAAAATCACATGTGTTAGCTAACCCCTTAAATGCAGTAATATAATTAGTTATTTTCTCATTCTTTTCCTGCACCCTACAAAAGAACGTGTGTCTTTCTATTACTACATTTATTTTCCCACTAAACTGCTCTTCCAATTTTTTGAAAGCAGTTTAGTATACATCTAATGCTTTTGCATCCAAATCTTCATTGCTTACTCTAAGTTCTCCTAAGTTTTCATCAATTGTCCTTCCTTGTACTCGTAGGTTACGTAATAATATGCTGTTTCCTGAAAGGTGAAAACATTTCTCCCCCCAATTGCTACTAGATATGATTTGAATATCTTTGCCCATTCCTTCCAAGGAAGTTTAGGTTCACCCACATCATTTAAAAAAGGTGGTGGCTGACATGCTTGCAGCAGCCATGATAATTGCTAGTTAGCTCTTATATTACGTTACAGTAGTTTATATTTTCTTTTCCTTCTATATGTATGTAATAATAACCTTACAATTTGTTCCTATGCCATACAACACTTCTCTGGGATTTCTAAGGATCAAATTGCTTCTTCAACTCTTCTTTTTCTTCTTCTTTTCCTCTCACAAAGTTCCATCAGAGTAGGGCTATCTTCCACTGCCGTGCCTGTCAGCGTGACAGGCTAGAAAGTCCTCCGACTTTCTTTGCTCGTTCCGCAATAAAATCCGGCTTATATTTTCCGGCGCACTTCCGCCTCCAATCTGTATTCTCTTTCCAAGCGCTGTGCCTGTCAGTGTGACAGGCTCCAAATCACTACTGGGGACTCAACAATGCCGAGTCTATCTGCGTGTAATCTCCCCTTTTCCACGGACTTCGATCCGCCAAATTCCTCCTCTACATGTGCGTAGGTTCGCTCAACAAGAGTAATGAAGACACTCCCAATGCCTGCGCTAGATTGCGACGCGGACGAGTTCACATGCGGCTTCCCCTCACAAGTGGCAGCTTGAGCTCCCTCTAGTTCAATGCACGTCGGAAACAACAAGGCCCTTGAACGCGTAAATTGGGTATATATTTTCCTTTTTTTGTTGTTAGTTTTTTTACTTTTTTTAAAAAAAGATCACTGACCTCCTCTGTCAAACACTGTGTCCTTTTCCCTCAATGACAGATGTACCTCTTCCAATACTGTTCCTTTATGCTCGTAAAGCTCCTTCATCACAGGGGTGGAGGAGTACTGCTGTCCCCTGCACAGCCGTATCCCATCCTTATTCGTCAGTGTTGTAATTAAGAAATCATCGGTAGACACCGGTAGTTAAGAAGAGAAGTTTAATCTTCAATCTGACACCTACATTTCACTATGTCACAACTCACAGTTCCTTTGTCAACATTCCAAGCTAGGCGCCCGGAGGTTCCAAGTGTACGGTGGGTGAGGTGGGGGGGGAGGTTCGGGACAAACCATGACCAACGGGGTTAATTTGGGGAAGGGAGAAATATGTCGCTTCTTAATAGTTATACATATATTTGATTTTATATATCACTCCAGCAAGTCATTTAATTTACAACAGCTAACATTTCAGTTTCTTAAATATAATGTACCATAGATTGTTTTGTTGTAGAAACTCATCTGACTTAAATGGAAAGCAAGACTTTATTTGGGAAACAGAGCTGGATACATCACGTAGCATGTACTGAAAAATCAGTTAATTCTAAGGGTGTCACACTTTTAATTAGGAAAAATACTGAGATAGATCTTTTGGAATACATAGCAGACATAACAGGAAGATGGGTCATTGGGAAACTTAGATGTGGTGGGATTACATTTACTTGTGCAGGCTTCTATGGTGCAAATTGTGATGATATAGGTCTTCTTGAAATTCTTAATTGATCATACCTGAATTTCCAGCCCAAGTGGTTATAGGTTAGTGATTCTAACATCCCTTTAGTTCCCTTTTAGATAGGGACTTAGATAGGTCATCTACAAGCAAGGAGGCATATACTACCAAGATCAAGAAAGAGTTAAATATTTAATGCAGGATTATAGCCTATTTGATGTATGGCAGAATACTGCTGGCTCAACTAGGGGAATTCCCTCATTATAGTATAAAGTATTGTAGCTATTCTAGGATAGACTTGTTTCTTGTTGACAATAACTTGAAAAACAAAGTAAAAAATGCCACTCACAAGCCAGCACTTTGCTCTAATCATGCAGCTGTCCAGTAACATTACAACTACCAGGAGTGCCAGATGAGGTTAGGTGAACAGTAGATAGGACAATACTAATTCAACCAGCAGTATACAAAAGCATGAAGAACAGCACAGGCTATATATTTCAAGGCTTATATTGGGACTACCTTCTCTGCTATGGTGTGGGATGCATTTAAACATATAAAAATGGGGTGATCTGTAAGACGAGTTTGATTAAAGCAAGGGATTTCTAAGAGTAAGGTAGGAAAAGGACATCATCGAGTTAGAGAAGGCAGTATTAGAGATTAGTTCCCTCGGAAGAAGATGAAAATAAGTGAAATAAATTAACTGAGAAAAGGGGGGCTTAAAGGAATTATTAGATGGCTGGGTGAGATCAAGGTGGCAGGTGTTGCAGCTAGCATGTTATGAGTATGGGGAAAAAGTGGTTGCATGTTGGCATGGAAAACATGAGTAGATAGGTTGAAGCATTACATAGACGAATTAATCATAAATGAAGCAGGCACATGTCTGATGATCCTGCAGAAATCGAAGCTTGTATGTTGAAAGTTTTTAACTTGTTATATACAGTGACAAGTAAGTCAAATCTGTCAGCCTTAAGTCAGTGGCTTAGAAACAAACAAATGCCAGTCCTGGATAGGCAAGATAGAGAATTTTTAATGGAGGGAATGACAGCAGGAGAGGTCCTGAAGCAGGTCAACAAATCAAGTAATGGGAAAGCAGCAAGCCTGACGTGCTCCCAGCGGAGCTTTACAAAGCTCAGAAAGAGGTTACAATCCCCTTGTAGGTAGATCTGTTCAACACAATTCATAAGAATAAAGCAGAGTTGGAATGTGGCAATAATGACTTCGATTTTAAAACCAGCAAGACTCGAAAAGTGCAGAGTCTTACCATCCAATATCATTACTCAACTATGATTATAAATTTGATTCAGGGATACTAGCTAGAAGCAGTGGTCACTGCTACCAGGCAGGGCAAAAAGATGTACTTACCTGCTACCTCGCCGCTGCCTCTCCTGCCTAGGTGCTTCTGTGCTTTGCTCCCCTTCCCACCCAATCCAGATGCTTCTCTCATGTTGTTACACAGCATGACAGAAGCACCTGGATTGGCCTGAGTCGGATGAAATGCCACTGAGGGAGGTGGTGGGAGCCTGCCCTTGGTCTCCACTCAGCTGTGCAACACAGCCGAGTGGAGAGTTCTAGGTGCGCATGTCAATTTGGCCGGCCTCAGATGGCTGGCCAAACTGACATGTGCACTTGGAGTGCACCACTACGCCGCCTCCCTTCAGAGGATGCTGGCCCTGCCCCACCCTAGACAGCAAAAAAATTAAATGATAATACTGTATTTTCATTTTATTTTTCTACTGACTTATTAGCAGTGGGGTGACATTCCTCCACTATACTGGAGGGTCCGCCCCTTGCAAGTTGGCTATCAAAAGTAGCAGTAAAGATCAACCACTGATATCGAAAGGGGTCTTTCTGGGAAGGCAAATGAATTACCTTAGACACCTGTTAATATCCTCAATCGACCTTGTCACTGCAAACGATGATCCATTAGCAGTAATTAGAATTGACAGCCCTGCCAAGTACCATGCAACACAGGTTAGACTAACACATTTTAGTGATCGTCTGCGCATCACCGCACTAAAATGCATGAGTCACTTGGCATTTGGGCCCTACTGATATTATTTCTAGAGGCACCGTTTAGGCCTTTGTGGTCTTGTGAAGTGCTCAGTCTAAGATTTGTGTGTTAAATAGACCTCTACTCACCGCTATTCAGTGCCACCACTTCTGTATCCCCCCCACACCCACTCTGATTACCACATCTTCCACATGGTCAAGGATAGAACCCGTGAACTGAGGTGCAGCTGCCAGGTTTATGCTACGTATGTGAAACATTGTAGGACAGGTGCTGATCCATTGACAGGGAGGGATAGCATGCCCATGTGTAAACAAAGAGTAATGGAACTGAATCCTGATTTGCGCAGTGAGGAATTATTACTTATATATTCACAGTGCTATGATGTCCCAGTCTGCAACTGAGAAGGCACTGCAAATATGAAAGTCGCCATTTTAAATTGCATTACACGCAGTATAAGTGTTACTTAAACTGTCACACATTTGTCTGTACAGTGTCAGTCATAGGTACACAGAAACCATGCAAATGTCACACAAAAGCAATCTGAAAAATTGGCAGCTATATGACACATCTGCCCACCCTCTCTGGTGCTTTTTGGCCTTTATAGGAAGCCCTTGGCAGTAACTTTTAGGAGGGGCAAAAGGATTATGTCACCTCTGACTCTGAATTTTGAAAATAAGATAGCCCCAAATGACAATGATATTGTGGCCTACACTAAGCATGACGCAACTGTTGCAAGGTGGATGAGATCACAGAAGAATTTGGGACCTTTTCAGGGTATTAAATAAATAGGTCCAAAACAGAGATTATTTGCTGGAACTTACTGAACTACATGGATAACATGCAACTTAGTATCAGATATCTGGGTAGCACAGTCAGAGATAAAGTTGAGGACCTGTCAAACATTAACTTGAGGCCAGTAATGAGGGAAATGTAAGCATTGCTTAATAGTTGGCGGGATCTTCCTTTGACAATAAATAGGTGTGCACATTTAATTAAAATGGTGATCCTCCCAAAACTGAAATTTTTTGACAGCATACCTCTGTCCTTCCCGAAAGACATAATTTCAAAGATTCTAAGCCTATTGAGCAGCTTCACATAGGCAGATAAGGGAAATAGACTTAGATGGAAGACACTCAGGAGAAAGCTTGAGAAAGGTGGCCTAGACCTCCCAAATATGCAGATGTACTGCCTAACATTTCAATTTCAACACTGCAGCATGCTGTTGTCTAGAATCCTCTTTTTCCTGATCCATATGGCAAGGAGGAACTAATGTATGAGGTGGATACAGTCCTCCACCCAACTCCACCCTCCCAACCGGCAGGGAATGGTTTATGTCACTGGATAAGATAAGTAGGTTGGATTAAGGCCCTCGTCCAATGATAAAAACTCCAGATATTTGGGCAGCCTTTTTATGGTGGTGATGCAAAATGTGAGAACTAGTATTTTTTGTATCAATGATTAAACCAAGACTGTTTGAAAAAGTAAGCCCTGAAGTTTTCTTGGGCCAACAATTCAACAATGTCTGTAAGATGATTGTGGATCATTTTGCTCACCATTTCCATATAAGAACCCTAGGGCCATCAGCCGGTCAGTTAGGGCATAAAAATTGATTTGTAAGTATTACATTCAATGTGATGTAGGCAAACAATTATAATTGATTGTGAGGACTTAGGGAAATATTCACTATCAAGCTGCTTGCATAAGCCTTTCTGTGCAGTGTGGCCGCTATTTTATTTTGGGTACTGACGATTGTACCAATAACTCGGTTCAAAAAAATAAATTGGAGGGTGGTGCAGGACGACTTGCCTAATTAATATTTATAAGGAATGTCACAATTTGCGACCTCCTGTGATTGGCTACATTTACTCTAATAACAGAAACTATGGTGGTCATTACGACCCTGGTGGATGCGGTATTTTGGGAAAAGGTACTGCCAACAGGCTGGTGGTACCTTTCCCCAAAATATGACATTAGCGGTTTGGTTCAAGCCAAACCGCCAATGTACCACTCCATCTGCCAGGGTGGTAACAGACGCTGGGCTGGCGACTTCGGTCTCCAGCCAGGCAGCCACCACAATCCCACCCTCGGGATTATGACCCCACCTACTGCCATGGTTTTCGTGGCAATCTTACCGCCATGAAAACCATGGCGGTAGGCACTATCAGTGCCAGGGAATTCCTTCCCTGACACTGATAGGAGTCTCCCCTACCTCCTCCCCAGAGTCCTCTCTCACCTTTTCCTTCCGTTCCCCGGACGCATTCACAACACACAACAAACAAGTACACTCAGATTAATTCATTCACACACGCATTCCACACGACCTACACCGGCATGCATGCATACAAAAACAGACACACACACCCCCATACACACACAACACCCTCCACCACCTCCCCTGTTGGAGAACCCGACTTACCTGCTTGCAGTGGGTCCTCCGCAGGAGACGGGACGCGGCACTGCTGCCACCAGCAGCATCCGCTAGCGGAACACTACCAGGCCGTATCATGCATCATGAGACGGTTGGTGGCATTTCCCTGGTGTGGCACTGCTGCTGCCAGCAGCGCCACTTTACTGCCATCCGCCGTCATGACCGTAGCCGGAATTCCGCCAGCCTTCTGGCAGAATTCCAGCTATGGTCATATTATGGTGGACGGTAGGGAGCCAGGGTGACGGTCTTTTGGAGGCCGTCGCCCTGGCGGAATTTTCCGCTAATGTTAAAATGAGGGCCTATTTTCTTTAGAGCAGTCCAAGTTCCTTAAAAGAACTGGGGGCGCGTTCAAAAAGAAAATTAATTGTGCAAAATTTCAATTGAAGCTGGAGTGACCGCATGGACCCCTTCCTATTCTCCTTGTAGCTGTCACCCCGGTCGCAAAACGGAAGAGGCCAAAATGGAACCCCTTTCCTTTGTGAATTAGGTTCTACCCCACTTCAGGAGTTGGGAACTGATCATTGGTTTGCGTACAGAATTACAGTCACAAATCATTGATACCCAGGTCACCAAATCGCAATTTGAAAGGAATGTCCTTAGCAAGTCCTCTCCAAATTGTGAATTTTTCAAATTTGAAAAAAAAATCTGAATCACAGAACGGGGTTAGTAGATACGTAAAAGAGATTTACAGCCGCAAACCCTGTTTTTAACCCAATTGCAAGGTTTGCAGTCACAAAACTCTTTATATATCATGTACCTAAATTTCGTATTATGGAGGAATGCAATAAGTTTTTGCTGTAAATGATATTTTATACCATGTTTGTCTGAACAAGTCTCAAAAAATCATTAACTTCTTGTTTGGCTTTAATATATGCTATATTGAATATATTGTATTTAATGTTATAAGGAATCAATAAATCACTTTTTCTAAAATACATAGGCATCATGTTGACTCAGGGCCTTACCTTTTCATTGACATCGTCCATAAGGGCAAGAAGAAAGGTGTAGAGGTTTCCTAGAAATAAAGCAAATATTCGGCCAAGCTGCCACTTCAATGCTACCCGAGGGTGATACTCCTCCATATTGGCGATGGTTTCAAAGAGTGGAGGGCAAAACATGCCAAGTAAGGACATAACAATTTCAACCTGCAATGAACACATAACATTAATCACAACTTCCTAGATATTAAAACTAAAGCTCTGCCTTTACGCATTCATTTACAATCACATATTGTAGGCGTTTCCTTAAATTAAACCATTTATAGAAAACCGAGTTTACCAAGATTGCTAAACCACAAATTTGTTGATACCTTATAGGCAGCTTGAAAGGCTAGGCAGTTTGAAAGATAATGCATTTAGTTTGCATATGCACAGTGAACCATTGAGAACGTTGATCATATGTGTGTCCCCCAAATGAAGGCAAAACTTTGACAACCAATTAAGAAACTGCATAGTTCAAGACATTGTGAAAAACCCATGCCTAAAATCAATCTGACTTGACTTTATCTTTTTCCATAGTTTGAGGAAGAGAGGTCAGTGGAAAGTCGTTACATGTACAAGGCTATAATCTTTCCAACATACCAGTGGATTGATGGTGTCAGTAAGCAGTATGCTAAGGAGGAGATGCTGCAAGCCACAAGCTTCAGGCTGCTGTTCTGCTATTCTGATGGCCGTTCTGCTGCTGGCTGTTCCCCTGTCCCATAGTCGGTCTCACTAGCAGCAGAATGAGCCGAGAGTAAGGCGTATGCTGGTTTGTAACACACCATCAAAATGCCATTAAGGCCCGTCCTGTCTGCTCCCTGGTGTGGACAATGGCAGCACGAGAGCGAAGGAAAGTGATTGCAGGACTCCTGGACGGCCTAGCCCAGTTGGAGAACAGGGGCATAGCCTAAACAGTGGAAACAGAAAGCAGTAAGGAGGGGGTACTGCAGTGGTCGGCAAAGAAGCCATAAGAGCCTGTCACTCCTTTGATAAAGGCTAGTGTGCCTCGTCCAGCAGGTTGAGCCCTAGGCTCATGGAGGTGGTTAGTCCAGGTTCGGGTGCAGCTTGTGGCTCTGGGTGTGCTCCCCTGCGTTTACCTTACCCTAAGAGACCATGCCTATATCTGCCTATATTTGCCTGATCACCCAAACAATTCCAACCACCCAGGCCACCCATACCTTACAAGGATAAGCCCCGGCAGTAATAGTTTGCTAAGGCCTCTTGTGAGATTTGCTCAGCCCTTTGATGATAAGGATAAAGTGGCGTAAACATCAAAAACATCAGAGGTGCATCAGAGGGGCACAGAGCAAGCACATCCTCTGGAAATCACCCACTAACATTAGCCTCCTTCATGATACGCAACAACACAGCAAGAAGAGCCACTGGGTCTGGATCTGTATTGTCATGGTGGCAGTATTTGTTGCTGCAACCAAATGCTTGAGCCGAGGGGTAGCGGAAATTATCTGGTGAGGTCCACATCCACACCCTCCCATTAGTGAGGAAGTCAGTAAGAGCTTAAGATTGCTACTGCAACATTACTGGGATCAAAAATGAGGTCCGGTGTGCTCCTCTGGGACCCCACGGCAGCTAAAAAATCAGAGCAGAAAAGAATGAAGATTGAAAGACCTATTTTAACAACTTGCATAGAAGTAACTTCCCAGGACTCAAATTTCTCCTCAGTTATAAGGCATCTGCCTTTCTTGGCAGAAGGCACGGGCCTCACTCAAGTTTAATAGTGGAGTTGCTAATCAACCCTCCACAGTGGATTATTTTAAATTCCCAGAAAAATCGCTCCAAGTGGATGTCAAGCATCTCACATACGCCGGCCATAAGCCCTCTTGAAAACACCTTCAACTATTAGCATTTGTTCATCCTTTCCGGGAGTGGTCCCTGGAAACAGTTTAGTAAACAATCAAAATCCAGTTGACATATTAAGCAAACAAACATCGGATAGAGCTGCCAAATCAATTACAGAGTTGGGCTCCCACATGATGGTTAAAAAGGTGCAAGTCCATACCAACTTAGGGTATTGCTCCTTAACACCCCTTGAGCAGAGGGCTGTATCTTTGTTGGAAATGGGCCAGCTATTCCCCAGAAATTCAATACAGAAAGATGACTGCATGCCCAAGGCTAACATTGCCCAGGACGTATCAAACTTTAATATATGCAAACATAAATCTGTCATAGTCCTTGAACCAAGCCAACAAGCTCCTGTAAACTCTGCGCTATCCCCATTAATATTGACAATGAAAGTTAAGAGTGCATCCAGTGTTATTCTAATACAGGACAGATCAGGCATTGACTGGTCTAATGAGAAGCCTTAAATAGATCCCTTTTGTCCAGTTCCCATAACAAGATGTAAACACCTTAATTTAACAACAAAAAAACTCACTCCGCAGAAAATTAATTTCAACAATTTGTTTTGCCAGAGTTAGGCTCCACAGAGGGGGATCAATTGGACTCTATGAACAACACACTCAAGTCAGTGGACTTTGATTTTCAATCAATCAATAAATCAATAAATTTGTTGAACGTGCTACTCAACCGGTAGGGTCTCAAGGTGCTGGGGTGGGGGGGAAAGGGGTGCTACTGCTCGAAAAGCCAGGTATTGAGGTACTTTCTGAAGGGCAGCAGGTCCTGGGTCTTGCGTATGTTGGTGGGGAGGGAGTTCCAGGTTTTGGTGGCGAGGTGGGAGAAGGACCTGCAACCGGATGTGGTGTGGTGAATGCGAGGGACTGTTGCGAGGTCAGCGGAGCGGAGCTGGCGTGTCGGGATGTGGAAGTTGAGTCGGTCGTTGAGGGAGGCCGGTCCGGTGTCATGGAGGGCTTTGTGAGTGTGGATTAGGATTTTAAAGACAATCCTTTTGTTGACTGGTGGCCAGTGTAGGGATCTGAGGTGGGCGGAGATGTGTTTGTGGCGAGGGAGGTTGAGGATGAGATGTGCTGAGGCGTTCTGGATGCGCTGGAGTTTTCTCTGGAGCTTGGCCGTAGTTCCCGCTTAGAGGGCGTTGCCGTAGTCCAGTCTGCTGCTGATGAGGGCGTGGATGACCGTTCTTCTGGTTTCTACGGGAATCCACCTGAAGGTCTTGCGGAGCATACAAAGGGTGTTGAAGCATGAGGATGATATGGCGTTGACTTGCTGGGTCATGGAGAGAGAAGAGTCTAGTATGAAGCCAAGATTGCGTGTGTGGGTGTCGGGCGGCCCCAGGGTGGCCGGCCAACAGGAGTGGTGCCATGCTGACTTGTTGGGTCCGAAGATAATGATTTCGTTTTTTTCTGAATTCAGCTTGAGGTGGCTTGCTGTCATCCAGTTAGCGATGGGGAGAAGTCCGGTGTGGAGGTTGTTCTTGGCGGTTGTGGGGTCCCTCATGAGGGAGAGGATGAGCTGGGTGTCATCAGCCTAGGAAATTATGTTGTGGCCGTGGGGTTGGACGATGCTGGCGAGCGGAGCCATGTAGATATTGAAGAGGGTGGGACTGAGAGAGGATTCATGGGGGACTCTGCATATGGTCTTGGTGGCCTGTGGCCGGAACGTGGGGAGGCGGACTCTTTGTGTTCTTTCGGAGAGGAAGGAGGTGAGCCAGTCCAGGGCTTTGTGGTGAATTCCGGCATCGAAGAGGCGCGTGCGAAGGGTTTGGTGGCACATGGTGTTGAATGCTGTAGAAAGGTCGAGAAGGATGAGGGCAACGGTTTCACCTTTGTCAAGCCTGGTCCTGATGTCGTTGATGCTGGCAATGACGGCGTTCTCTGTGTTTTTGCAGAATCCAGACAGGGAGATGTTGAGTAGGCTGTTGTCCTCCAGGAAGTGGGAAAGTTGGTTGTTGACTATCTTCTCTATGTCCTTCGCAGGGAAGGGGAGTAGGGAGATAGGGCGGTAGGTTTTCAGGTCTTCGGGTGTCAGCTTTGGGTTTTTTGAGCAAGGCGTTGACTTTGGTGTGTTTCCAGCTTTCTGGAAAAATGGCGGTCTCGAAGGAGCTGTTGATGATGGTCCGGAGCTGGGGAGCGATGATTTGGCAAATGATCATTGATACTTTCTGGCAAAGTATGATGAGATCGAATCTGAGGATGTCAAATCCCACAAAGAGCTCTTTCAAGTACACACTGTGATATGTGAGAATATGCTTACATGATGGATTCAATAACAGTGGTACTAAACTTTCTGATAAATTAAGCATACAAGTAGAGCTGCTCAACACTCTTGCTCTCTATGTTGCAGGGGTGGACTTTAAATTGCAAAGCCTGACGACTTAGTTGTATAGGTTCAATCAGACACACACAAATAATTAATTACTTGCACCTGTGCCTGTATCTTAGATAACGTATTAGATCTTTCAAAAATAGTAGGTGCTCTTGTGGATGAAGTTAAAAGCATGTTCTCTCACTAAAGAGCAACACATGCAGCAACATCACTACTAACCTTTGGTACAGGACATAGGGGGTTATTCCAACTTTGGAGGAGGTGGTAATCCATCCCAAATGTGACGGATTTACCACCAGCCGTATTACGAGTTCCATAGGATATAATGGACTCGTAATACGGCTGGTGGTATATCCGTCACTTTACCGTCACTTTTGGGACGGATTACCACTTCCTCCAAAGTTGGAATAACCCCCATAGTGCTTGCCAAACTCATGATTGTACAACTGCACAACTTGACCAAATGGTACTGAGTGGTGACGTTTATACTGAGTTAATAGGCAAAACTTTTAATGTTCAGAATGATGCTGAGATAGAAAAAGTTATAATGGTGCTTTTAGTGGAGGAGTCAGAAAGCAAAGTTATTCATGTACTGAGCGCTTCAACCTCACCTAACTGTTCCAATGTACAAATAAGTCTAACAAAGAAGGTCAGAAAAAGGCTAAGAAAGGCACGGAATAAAGCCAAGAAACCAGTTACATCTGTAATATCTGAAGAGAAGCCAAAGTGTTGCTATCCAATTTGTAAATCTTCTTTTTAGGATAAACATAAGTCACAGCCTAAAAGTACAGCTGTTGGGAGATGTTCCTCCAAACTTTGGCCATGGAAATTTGACCGATTACCAACCAGGGTGCCAGGTGAAGGTAAGACCAGTGCATGATGAGAGGGAAATAGGCTTACCCCTATCAATAACAAGAAGGACTGACAAATGAAAATCAACACAGTGCCACACCAAAATACAGTGAATGAGAGTCTGTTAATAACAAATTGTATTTTCCAGCACACTCTTTTTGAGCAACTTCAAAGGCCTTCATTTGAAAGTGTAAGAAATCCCACAAATTCACAACTAGCTTCACCCCCTGAAAGGTTCCCCTATTAGATCAATGATTCAAGGCCCGAGCTCAGGTAGGGAGCACTCAAACTGAACATATGTGGTTGTAAGTCAGATTAATCATCCTTCTAATAACATCAATATAATTTCTCATACCTTGTATGAATCCAGAGGCACGCTTGATATACTTAATCAATGTACTATACTGAAATTGATAGCTTCAGTTCCTGCCTTTTCATACCTTATGTCATACAATCTGGAATCAGTCCAATTCAAGTAAGATCTATCTAATCCTTAACCGCTTCTGTGCCTTGGACGAGATGATCTCGTCCAAGGCTACAGTTCCCCTGTGCCTTGGACGAGATCACCTCGTCCAAGGCACAGGGGAACTTGGGGGAGCGCTAGCGCGCCCCCCGTGCACCCCACTCCCCCCAAGGCAGGGATGGAAGGGGAAGACCTTCCCCTTCCACCCCCGACCTCCCCCACCCCCCCCTGTGACGTCAGCGCGCGAGCGCGCGCTGATTTGTCACAGGGGCCTCCCCCATCGCGCTGGAAGCTCTGCTTCCAGCGCGATTGAAAGAGAAATGCTTTGCATTTCTCTTTCAATCACTGGGGGACAGAAACCTCTAGGCACCAGGGACCATTTTTTTTTTTTTTTTTTATGTTTCATTTTATTTTTTTAGGTGGGGAGCGACCCCTTAGGCAAGGGTCGCTCCCCTTGTGGGAAAATTATATTTAGGCCATTTATGCCCCCCTTGGGGGCAGATTGGCCGAGTTTAGGTCAATCTGCCCCCAAGGGGGCAGAAACCACTAGGTACCGGGGATTTGTTTTTTGGCGCCAATGTCACGCAGGGGGAGCGATCCCGTAGGCAAGGGTCGCTCCCGGGGGTGGGGGTTGAGGGGCAAATTTATTTTAGGCCATTTCTGCCCCCCCTGGGGGCAGTCCGGCCTATTATTAGGCCGATCTGACCCCAGGAGGGGGCAGAAACCTCTAGGCGCCAGGGGAAATGTTTTTTTTGTGGTTTTTTTTTTTTTTTTGTTTGTTTTTTTAGAGATGGAGAGCGACCCATCAGGCAAGGGTCACTGCCCTGGGGGGCAAATTGTATTTAGGCCATTTCTGCCCCCCTTGGGGGCAGATTGGCCGATTTTAGGTCAAACGACTAGGCACCTGGGATTTGTTTTTTGGTGCCAATGTCACGCAGGGGGAGCGACCCCGTAGGCAAGGGTCGCTCCGGGGGAGGGTGGATGTTAGGGGGGCAAATTTATTTCAGGCCATTTCTGCCCCCCCCGGGGGCAGATCGGCCTATTATTAGGCCGATCTGCCCCCGTGTGGGGCAGAAACCTCTAGGCGCCAGGGCAATTTTTTTTTTGTGTTCTTTTTTTTGGTTTGTTTGTTTTTTTAGAGATGGGGAGCGACCCATCAGGCAAGGGTCGCTCCCCTGGGGGCCAAATTGTATTTAGGCCATTTCTGCCCCCCTTGGGGGCAGATTGGCCGATTTTAGGTCAATCTGCCCCCAAGGGGGCAGAAACCGCTAGGCACCGGGGATTTGTTTTTTGGCGCCAATGTCACGTAGGGGGAGCGACCCCGTAGGCAAGGGTCGCTCCCGGGGGGGGGGTTGGCTGGGGCAAATTTATTTTAGGCCATTTCTGCCTCACCTGGGGGCAGATCGGCCTATTATTAGGCCGATCTGCCCCGGGGGGGGGGGGGGGGGGTAGAAACCTCTAGGCGCCAGGGCAATTTTTTTTTTGTGTTTTTTTTTTTGTTTGTTTTTTTAGAGATGGGTAGCGACCCATCAGGCAAGGGTCGCTGCCCTGGGGGGCAAAATGTATTTAGCCCCTTGGGGGCAGATTGGGTGATTTTAGGTCAATCTGCCCCAAGGGGGCAGAAACCACTAGGCATCTGGGATTTGTTTTTTGGCGCCAATGTCACGCAGGGGGGAGCGTAGGCAAGGGTCGCTCCGGGGGGGGATATTGGGGGGGCAAATTTATTTTAGGGCATTTCTGCCCCCCCCCCCGGGGCCGGCTGAGCTACAGGCCAAACTCCACAGGTAGGCACCTTGCAAAAAACACCTCTGTTTTCTGTGAAAAAATATGTTGTGTCCACGTTGTGTTTTGGGCCATTTCCTTTCGTGGGCGCTAGGCCTTCCCACAGAAGTGAGGTACCATTTTTATCGAGAGACTTAGGGGAACGCTGGGTGGAAGGAAATTTGTGGCTCCTCAGATTCCAGAACTTTCTGTCACCGAAATGAGAGGAAAAAGTGTTTTTTTGGCCAAATTTTGATGTTTGCAAAGGATTCTGGGTAACATAACCTGGTCAGAGCCCCGCAAGTCACCCCATCTTGGATTCCCCTGGGTTTCTAGTTTTAAAAAATGCGCTGGTTTGCTAGGTTTCCCCAGGTGCCGGCTGAGCTGCAGGCCAAAATCCACAGGTAGGCACTGCTTTTTATAAAAAAATGTGATGAGTCCACGTTGTGTTTTGGGCCATTTCCTTTCGTGGGCGCTAGTCCTACCCACACAAGTGAGGTATCATTTTTATCGGGAGACTTGGGGGAACGCTGGGTGGAAGGAAATTTGTGGCTCCTCTCAGATTCCAGAACTTTCTGCCACAGAAATGTGAGGAACATGTGTTTTTTTAGCCAAATTTTGAGGTTTGCAAAGGATTCTGGGTAACAGAACCTGGTCCGAGCCCCACAAGTCACCCCATCTTGGATTCCCCTAGGTCTCTAGTTTTCAGAAATGCACAGGTTTGGTAGGTTTCCCTAGGTGCCGGCTGAGCTAGAGGCCAAAATCTACAGGTAGGCACTTTGCAAAAATCACCTCTGTTTTCTTTCAAAAAATTGGATGTGTCCACTTTGTGCTTTGGGGCGTTTCCTGTCGCAGGCGCTAGGCCTACCCACACAAGTGAGGTATCATTTTTATCGGGAGACTTGGGGGAACGCTGAGTGGAAGGAAATTTGTGGCTCCTCTCAGATTCCAGAACTTTCTGCCACAGAAATGTGAGGAACATGTGTTTTTTTAGCCAAATTTTGAGGTTTGCAAAGGATTCTGGGTAACAGAACCTGGTCCGAGCCCCACAAGTTACCCCATCTTGGATTCCCCTAGGTCTCTAGTTTTCAGAAATGCACAGGTTTGGTAGGTTTCCCTAGGTGCCGGCTGAGCTAGAGGCCAAAATCTACAGGTAGGCACTTCGCAAAAAACACCTCTGTTTTCTTTAAAAAAATTGGATGTGTCCACATTGCGCTTTGGGGCGTTTCCTGTCGCGGGCGCTAGGCCTACCCACACAAGTGAGGTATCATTTCTATTGGGAGACTTGGGGGAACGCTGGGTGGAAGGAAATTTGTTGCTCCTCTCAGATTCCAGAACTTTCTGCCACAGAAATGTGAGGAACATGTGTTTTTTTAGCCAAATTATGAGGTTTGCAAAGGATTCTGGGTAACAGAACCTGGTCCGAGCCCCACAAGTCACCCCATCTTGGATTCCCCTAGGTCTCTAGTTTTCAGAAATGCACAGGTTTGGTAGGTTTCCCTAGGTGCCGGCTGAGCTAGAGGCCAAAATCTACAGGTAGGCACTTCGCAAAAAACACCTCTGTTTTCTTTCAAAAAATTGGATGTGTCCACATTGCGCTTTGGGGCATTTCCTGTCGCGGGCGCTAGGCCTACCCACACAAGTGAGGTATCATTTCTATCGGGAGACTTGGGGGAATGCTGGGTGGAAGGAAATGTGTGGCTCCTCTCAGATTCCAGAACTTTCTGCCACAGAAATGTGAGGAACATGTGTTTTTTTTAGCCAAATTTTGAGGTTTGCAAAGGATTCTGGGTAACAGAACCTGGCCCGAGCCCCGCAAGTCACCCCATCTTGGATTCCCCTAGGTCTCTAGTTTTCAGAAATGCACAGGTTTGGTAGGTTTCCCTAGTTGCCGGCTGAGCTAGAGGCCAAAATCTACAGGTAGGCACTTCGCAAAAATCACCTCTGTTTTCTTTAAAAAAATTGGATGTGTCCACGTTGCGCTTTGGGGCATTTCCTGTCGCAGGCGCTAGGCCTACCCACACAAGTGAGGTATCATTTTTATCGGGAGACTTGGGGGAACGCTGGGTGGAAGGAAATTTGTGGCTCCTCTCAGATTCCAGAACTTTCTGCCACAGAAATGTGAGGAACATGTGTTTTTTTAGCCACATTTTGAGGTTTGCAAAGGATTCTGGGTAACAGAACCAGGTCCGAGCCCCACAAGTCACCCCATCTTGGATTCCCCTAGGTCTCTAGTTTTCAGAAATGCGCAGGTTTGGTAGGTTTCCCTAGGTGCCGGCTGAGCTAGAGGCCAAAATCTACAGGTAGGCACTTCGCAAAAATCACCTCTGTTTTCTTTAAAAAAATTGGATGTGTCCACGTTGCGATAAGGGGCGTTTCCTGTCACGGGCGCTAGGCCTACCCACACATGTGAGGTATCATTTTTATCGGGACACTTGGGGGAACACTGGGTGGAAGGAAATTTGTGGCTCCTCTCAGATTCCAGAACTTTCTGCCACAGAAATGTGAGGAACATGTTTTTTTTTAGCCAAATTTTGAGGTTTGCAAAGGATTCTGGGTAACAGAACCTGGTCCGAGCCCCACAAGTCGCCCCATCTTGGATTCCCCTAGGTCTCTAGTTTTCAGAAATGCACAGGTTTGGTAGGTTTCCCTAGGTGCCGGCTGAGCTAGAGGCCATAATCTACAGGTAGGCACTTTGCAAAAAACACCTCTGTTTTCTTTAAAAAAAATGGGATGTGTCCACGTTGCGTTTTGGGGCGTTTCCTGTCTCGGGCGCTAGGCCTACCCACACAAGTGAGGTATCATTTTTATCGGGAGACTTGGGGGAACATAGATTAACAAAACAAGTGTTATTGCCCCTTGTCTTTCTCTATATTTTTTCCTTCCAAATATAGGAGAGTGTGTAAAAAAGACATCTATTTGAGAAATGCCCTGTAATTCACATGCTAGTATGGTCACCCCGGAATTCAGAGATGTGCAAATAACCACTGCTCGTCAACACCTTATCTTGTGCCCTTTTTGGAAATACAAAGGTTTTCTTGATAGCAATTTTTTACTCTTTATATTTCAGCAAATGAATTGCTGTATACCCGGTATAGAATGAAAACGCACTGCAGGGTGCAGCTCATTTATTGGCTCTGGGTTCCTCGGGTTCTTGATGAACCTACAAGCCCTATATATCCCTGCAACCAGAGAAGTCCAGCAGACGTAACAGTATATTGCTTTCGATAATCTGACATTGCAGGGAAAAGTTACAGAGTAAAACGTATAGAAAAATTTATGTTTTTTTCACCTCAATTTCAATATTTTTCTTTTTCAGTTGTTATTTTCTGTAGGAAACCCTTGTAGGACCTACACAAATGACCCCTTGCTGAATTCAGAATTCTGTCTACTTTTCAGAAATGTTTAGGTTTCTGGGATCTAGCATTGGTTTCATGCCCATTTCTGTCACTGACTGGAAGGAGGCTGAAAGCACCAAAAATTGCAAAAATGGGGTATGTCCCAGTAAAATGCCAAAATTGTGTTGAAAAATTGGGTTTGTCTGATTCAAGTCTGCCTGTTCCTGAAAGCTGGGAAGCTGCTGAGTTTAGCACCACAAACCCTTTGCTGGTACCATTTTCAGGGGAAAAACCACAAGCCTTCTTCTGCTGCCACTTTTTCCAATTTTTTTGAAAAAAACGAAATTATCACTGTATTTTGGCTAATTTCTTGGCCTCCTTCAGGGGAACCCACAAAGTCTGGGTACCTCTAGAATCCCTAGGATGTTGGAAAAAAAGGACGCAAATTTGAGATGGTTAGCTTATGTGGACAAAAGGTTATGAGGGCCTAAGCGCGAACTGCCCCAAATAGGCAAAAAAAGGCCTGGCACAGGAGGGGGAAAAGGCCTGGCAGCGAAGGGGTTAATGAGAATCCACCTATACCGCATGGTCAAATTCTGATATTGCGAACAAAGTATTTGAATGCAGATCACCCTTCACAGAATGGGGAAACAAAGCTAAGAAATGTGTCAAAAAATACTATTTGACATTGCTGATCCCCTCAGTGCCACCAAAGAAGGAAGTGCAGCCAAATGCTATGACAACCTGGAGCTCTAAACAACATAGCCCTCTGCTATGAGAAGCTATTGGTCCCCTTTTCAATATAAGAAAAACTTTAGGCCTTACAATTACAAATTCATTTTCAGGATCATGTACTTGTGAACAAATCACCAGGAGGAAAGTATTATTGGAAGATTAAGCATGGCTCCCAACAATCTTATCACAAACTAAATCTGAAGGTGAAAATTGATGACTGAATGACCTTACTAAATCACAAATGCCCACAAGACTACGTCCCTGGAATGTGCTTGGCCCTGCACGGTTGCTGGAAGATCAAGATACTATGAGCCCTATGTAGATTTTGACAGGAGTTATGTTGTCCCTCTGGGGCTGCAGTTTCAAGTATTCCATTAAGTTGATGGAATTCCGACTGACGTATTTAGATGTATTGTGGCTGAACCTCCGTCTGTGTCAGCATAGTGTGGTCTGTAACATGAGCGGTTTCCTGCTGCAGATTCAGCGGACTCCTGTGCTGGCTAAAATTACTCCATCGCCAGCAGGATGGTGGGATTGCACTGAGCATATTTAGATTTCACGCTTTTGCTGGTGTTGTTCTAACAGTGGATTCCTGATGGCGGGTGTCCGTGGCTGGACCCACTCAACATTCTAATATATCTGTGGCTATTGGATGAATGCTAGCACCACACACCTGCAAATGCATATCACACAATAAAACACACTCCATTTCGCACCATGATCATTTGCCATTCAACTGCACTCCCTCTGTTAATTTTAGTTTTCTGAAGTTTAATTATTTTTCATTAACTTGTGGGTCCTCTATTACATTCAATTTTATTTACTCATAATGGCAGGGAGGAGAAATCCCCGTTTTACACTGGGAGAATTGTCAGTCATGGTGGATGAAATCATTTGAGTAGAGCTACAATTGTTTGCAGCCCAAGTACAAAACACAACAATATCTCAGAAAAGGAAATGTTTCCCGAACAGTTGATGGAGTGAATGCTGTAGCAAACAACCTGGGCATATAGAAGAAAATCCGTAAGAGGTGGAACAACCTGCGGTGTACAGTGAGTTCCCTTGCCTCCAAGCATTACCTGGAGGCCCAGAGGACTGTGTCCTCTGGCAGTTCTCCCAGCCCCTTTTGCAACTTTTTCCCTGGGAGGAGAAGGTCTTGCAGATCCTACATCCTGAAGTCTTGACCGGAATACCTGTTGAAATGGAAACTGATAAGATACACTATTGAATGTCTCACTAAAAATAAATGTGTTTTGGTTTTTAAGTTAGCTAATGATAATGTGTTTTGCACCTTTGTAAAACATATAAACCCAATTTAAAATGTTTCACTTCTATTGTTATCATCGAATTAATAGCCTTTTGGTACTATCTCTCGTTTTACTACTTGCCAAGATGTGTGATCAATATTCGTGTTCTTCTTCATTGATAGTTTTTCCTTTTGCTTTTTTGTCTGTTTATTTAAATTTATTTTATTGCACTTAAGACAACAGGTTCAATACTCCATCTATTATATCATGAAGACATGGTGCATGTAAGTGTTTTCTCACATGTTAACATAGTTCACATATGTAATTATTTAGGAAATGTGTGTACGTCTTCACTGCATATATTGTACTAGGAATGTACAACTTACAATTTTGCTAGTGGTTTTAATGTTAAATTAAAACAACTACAACTAATATGATGCCTTGTTTTTGTATTTGGAAAACAATTTAAAAATATGATGATGGTCATTCTCTCTTTTAATCTATATGTGCACATATGTTAAAGTGTTATGCATTTGTCAATCTCCATTTTATGCTATGTATTAAAATGTAATTATTTTATTTATTATGTTGTCACTTTCTTGGTATTTCATTGAAGTGATGTTATTGGCTTGACAAATCATAGTATGCTGACCTAAAGGTTTTCCTCTATGTTATACTGTATGCTGAACATAAGTTGTAATGCTATTAACTGTACGTTGCAATGTGTACATGATGGCTAATGCTATAAATCCTACTAAGTTGTATAATAGTCTGAATTTTAGCCTCCTAGGCCTCTGAATGGTTTACTTCTCATTCCTTCTCTCTACTACTGTGGTGGGTTGAATGTGTGGTATATTTTATGTACACTTCCAAATTAATCTATTTCAATTCAGAAAACCTCTTCACCTGCTTTTTTAAGTTTGCATGTGTCTAATTTTAACTGTTTGTGTGGTCACCGAAAAGGAACTGAAAGGTCTAACCACATTATTAATTAGCATTTACTCTCAGGTTGCTTCATATGTAGTTCGAAACACATGTGATATATATTCCAGACTTTGACATTTTGGTTTTCATGTAATCCATATGAGATTCATCTGCCACTGAGGATGCCTCCACTCCAGACCAGGATCAAACCTTTAGAAACGACTCTACCCCTACAAGTCCAGATGGTGAGGAGTTGCCTGGTCCATCTGGTCAGTCTGGTGAGACAGCTCCAGTGAGTCTCACTCGGCCCACACCTACACCTCTTACCCCAGCTATTATCAAACCTCGGCATATAGAAACTTCCACTTCCTTTGTCCAAAGAAACATCACCCCAATCTTGTGACCCCCCAGTCCTGGCTGCATTTGAGCCAGCACCACCTCTAGTCCAGCCAGGACCCATTGGGATGGGACACACAACAGATCTATAAGTCATATTTTCATACAATTATAATAAAAATGTGTTTCTCGAACTTTCAAAACAATATTTACAACCCAAGCAGAACCCAAATACTCTGCCATATTTATATTTACAGTTCCAGATCTTAAGACCATGGAAGAGCTGGATATAACTAAAAAAATCAGAGTCAATAGGCAAGGTATTCTTGATTCAGAACTCCTGCCTCACATTCGACATAAATAACACCAAATGCCAAAATCAACGTAGTACTACATATTGTGGCCAAAGGATCATTTCAATACACTGTGGCAGTATGTGGTGGAATGTCACAACCAACTTTAAGTGGTGTGCTACAAATGTTACTTCTACAATGATGAGACACATCTACAACTTAATACACTTAGCACAAAATTGGGATTTTATCAATGTAAAGGGAGATGAGTATTCTTTGGGTTAATTTACACTTGTGGTCAGAGCAATTTATGAAACACATATTGGCTTGGTGGCAACATTCAACAGAAAGCAGGTCTAATGCTATCTTAAAAACTTCAATTCAATCACTGAGCAAATGGTCATTGTACAATATATATGCATCCAAAGTGTGTGTGTCTTTCACAGGATCAACCCATGTTCCCTTTGTACATTGCAGCAGCAGCATATAACTGCAAATGTCAGAACTTTGAAATGTCCAAATGAAGACGACATGGTGAATGAACCTAAAACTGAATATTTATGAACATTACATGACCAAATAGACACACTACAAATGATATCTTATGAGGAAACATTTTTTAAGACCAATCAAAGATAAACAATATAAATAAACACAGTAGCCAATGTGTCAAAACTTTGATCAACAAACATCTTTGGCCTGGAATTTCCTTAACTTCCTATTCCACAAAAATGTCCGGCACACACTTACATACTCATTATATTAAAAGTTGTTTTGCCATTTGATGCAACATTATGTAACGATATACTTACACTCATGTGAAGGAGTTGTCAATAAAGTCTTGACATACGTCAATTCCTTCCTCTTCACCACTATCATCTTAATTTGGCATTTCAATATCCTCACCCAATGACTCATCATGGTCTCCATCCTCTGCAATGTACAGGATGTTCCTTTGCAGGGCAATCTTGTGTAAAATTCAGCAGGCCATGGTGATCTGGCACATCTTATTGTGTGACTAGATGCGTGATCCACCAGTCTTCTCCTGACATACAAATCTGGCCTTTGAGAGCCTAAGAACCTACTCCACTGGCCTCCTTGTTCTTCCATGGGCCTCATTCAAGCAGACCTCCCCTGGCGTTTTTGGATTCCTCAGCGGTGCTAACAACCATGGTCAATTGGGATAATTAAAAGAAATAAAATGAGCCAAAATATATATTCCCATTGTAGTTCCTTAAACTAGAAACTAACCAAATAATTATATTGACAGATTGTACTTCCCAACAGGTCAGGCCCTCTCAGCTCCATGTTGTTACATTTGGGGTATGCTGCTGTTCCATAGTACAAAAGAATCATGTGAAACATGCACACATGCTTGTGATGTACAAATCATGTGAGCAGACAACTTGCACATTGACTGAATGGAAGTTCTGCCAATTGCGGTAGACCTGTTCTCTGTTGTTTTGTGGCACTAAGGCAATATGTGTGCCATCAATTGCTCCAAACATGTGGTATGCCACCCAAGGCATAAAAATCTCCCTTCTAATTGGCAAAATTGGCTCTTTGCAGATGCTCCCCCACTTTTTGCACCCATTTAGACTACTGGTGCTGTTGTTTTTGATCTGAAAGTGCACAGAGGCCTCCTAATCAGCCTTCAATGCTAGTGTTCTTTCCATTAAATTGTACTGTGACTTTGTAAACCCAAGAGCCAAGGACTTTACCACCCCTGTAAGGCCCTAGTAAATGATACCAGTGGTACCCAGGACAGGTAATGTAAAGGGGTGACCAGGGCTGCAGCTCTGATTGTGTCAACCTGCTTGGCCTAAGTAAAAGCAAAACCTGCAGAGCTGCCATATTAGCCTGCACAAGCAGCTTATGTGCTCGAGTTTGACTCTGCCTACACACCAAGCAGGCTACTCAGACAGCATTATTGGCACCACGCCGAGCGCCGAGCAGCCCTTCGAAAATAATCTCCGGAGAAGCGTTTGTGCACTAATTATTGCAGTCGTCAATACTCCATGTCCTTTTAGACAACAGAAAGAACTGGTAGACGACAGAGGCTGCCCTTTGATAGTCTTGATGAGGCCCTGATTAAAAAGGCCGAAAAGCATTGACAGACACATGAGCGAGATTGTGTTCTTTAAATTGGAATCAGTTTTACAAAAAAATGACCCAATATGCACCACAAAATACCTTAAAGAGGTATAGAGGTATTTGTTAGTTGGTTGTGCAAGAACCTCCAATCATCGCAACAGAGTGGACCACAATTGGAATAGTGAAACTGTGACCACCATTTTGTTACAAAGAAAGGTTATTGGGCATTATCCTCTATTCACGACATGGTCAGCTACAAGACTTTGAAAAAAGCTAGATGTTGACCAGAGTTGAAGTAAGATGTAAATGTGAATTTAAGTTCATGCGTTTGATTTGATGTGTGTAATGTTACGTTGAAAAAAATTGTTGTACTTTGTTGATATTCACCAAAGAGTTATTGTCTACCTTGTATATGAGTAATTGGAATACATTTTGGAAAATAATGGTTCCATAAAAACAGTAGTGAGCACTGTGTTTAAAAATAATTTTTGTTTGTAATTAATCCCTACCTTTAGACCACTGTTCTTGCAATTTCACACAACAAGTCCAGGCAGAGTCCCTTCACTGCCTCTAATTTAGGTCGTTCACCCCTAAGGCAGGCTTCCTATAGCCCAGGAGGCAGGGTGCACTGTGTTACAAGTGAGGACATATATACACAAGCATATATGACTCTTTGATTGCATTTAAAACTTAATGCTACTGCAAATGAGCGGTGGTCCATAGAATAACATGGACTGGCATCCAGGCAAACCACTCATGTTCAGCTCCATGATGGCCTGACCGATTTTCCCCCGTGTTTGGTGTCAAACTATGCTTTTTAAACCTGAGCATGATTCTCGTCCCCAGGATAAGCTAGCATGCACCATGGTGGCGTCCTTAGAGGATGCCCACCAATGCCAGCTTTCTCTTGCCTTGGCAGGCTCCCCTGAGACATTTGCCACAAAGAAAAGAGTGTGCCCTCTTGCTAGTTGTGCTAACACTCCCCCCAGGACAGAGACAAAGGACCTGAGCAGGGAGGAGGTCACACCTCTGCCCTCCCAGGATGGCTAGTGCTTACAGTAATCCTTCGGTGACCCTCAAAGGCTTTCATCACCCTTAATATGTAATCTCTTGTCCTTGAGGACAAAGACTTTCCAGCGCTGCCAAGGCTGACAGGTGGGAAAATTAGTTATACAGGCGGTGTACACTTCTGAGAGGCTAGGCACATCTTTAGGTTGGGCTAGGAGGTCTGTACAGCCAAGAAAAGGCAAACCCTCAATTAGTGGGTTCTGGGTAGAAATGTGATGTACTCCGACAGGAAGTCATCACTTCAGGGGCGGAATAGCCGCAGGGACCAGTAGCTTATTGGTCACTGTCTCTGATACCCTTAACACCCTCTAAATTAGGATTTAAGGGGCTCCCTTGGCACCAGAACCTCAGTTCTGACTTTGAGTAAGAGAAAAGGCACATAGAAGATGCCGACAGGACTTTGGAGTCTGCCACAGCGCAAAGACAGGACACTTATGTGCCATGAGTAAATCATATACTGGAACTGTGTGTTCAAGGTGTGCCAATGACAAAAGCTCATTGCCCCCAGCAAGAAGGACTTCAGCGGATGCCAGAAACTGAAGCAGACTACCCTAACTGATGGAATCAGCCATCTGCAACCTGCAGAAGAATCATTGTGATGTGTCACAAGAAGTACAGTCCCTCTGGCCCCTCTTGAGTGAACCCAAAGAAAATTGGTGATCTGTACCCCGGAAGTTGTAGTGAGGCTCACACCATATTTTGAGCCACTACACCACTTCTGTCGACCTCTAGCCAACAAAGTACCTCTTGATTACTTTTGCCGCTGCCAAGGCTTATTGATCACCAACCCAGTAACTGACCCATCCCCGTACTTCACCAACTCCAGAGCAACCCCTAGCCATAGGGATCAACATCGACAATGACCTCACTGCTGAGATCATGCGTCTTGAAGAAGGTGACTTCAACTAAGCCGCAAAGCATCTTTGGGGCAAACCTCCTGTGGTTGACAGATGCAAGGCCACCTCAGCACCCAGAGCTGCCGGACGTGGTGGCGGACTGCTAGCTGTGGAATCCAGATCCTGGGACCCCAGAGGACTCTACTCTCCGAGGGTAAAGTTTAATTCTATCTCCAAGTGTGGTTTTGTAGAGTGCTGCATCTTTGATTGACAGAACTCACAGTTCCCGGTTGTTTCTAAGGACAGCAAGGCTTCCTCTGAATATAACTGAGAGAAAAGGATGAGATCTGTTGCACTACAATTTCCATGAGAAATTAGAATTTCATGTGCACAATTGCCACAAATCACTGCCACTTTTAGGTGCTGGTGAGGTACTGCTAGCAGGCGGGAAGGGTTAGGCCGACAGTTGTCACACTCCCTTGGCTAGGTAAAAAGGACTCCCTGGGCAAGGTAAAAAAGGACTGTCTATAGAAACTTGGTCTAGTGACCCTTCATGCCTTAACTCCAGGTGTGTTCCACGGAACTCACCCCTCAAGTGACCGATTGCACACTGTGCTTACCCATTGAGTTCAATGGTATTTGTTTGACAACTAAAAGTGCATCTATTTTTAAATGCTTTAAAAATCCATAACTTTAGTTGTATGTAAGATACAAAGTTCATTTTGGTGTCTAAAATACGATACAGATCTGCTTTTTAAAAAAAAATGGTTTTGGATTTCTTTTGTCCTGTCAATAACTTATTGTTATGTTGGTGTTGTGAAATACTTTATACATGTTCCTCTAAGTAAACTGACTGCTCTTTGCTACCCTACCTGGACTGAGCTAAGGTTTACTGGTGCGAACCAGAGGTCCACTTCTGAGTAATGTGTTAGTGTAACCTGGTAAGACTCCCCAGTCATACCACATAATACTGCCTTCTTGCTACATTGCTGTTTAGTGGTGTGGATCTTGAATTTGTATTTCACTTCACCACTTAGACAAAAGTATGTCGTTGGGTAAATGGGAAATCCTCATTGCCTTTACATCCAAAAGCATTTTTTTTAGATTTTTTTTTTTAATCAAGTTTAATTGGAATTAATAGGGCCCTGTGTTACACCCCCATTCCAATAGATCACAAACAGTTCTAAAAGTATTCAAAAGTATCTAGGTAAAAGTATTTTTTAAAGTTTTTAAAAAGTGCCCAACTTCACAGATAAACAGTGCACAATGAAGAATATCCTGAGCCTCGATCAGTGTATTCTTTCCATTCTCAAGATCAATGATTTTAGGGCCTTGTGCAAGACTAGAGGCCAACGTTGTTATTTTTTTATCTGAAGGTGCACTGAGGCCTGCTAACAGGACCTTGGTGCCAGTGTGCTTCCCCTTAAATTGTACTGTGACCTTGTAAACCGAATTGGCAAGGACTTTACCACCCCTGTAAGGCCCTAGTAAATAGCACCAGTGGTGCCAAGGGCAGGGATGGTAAAGGGTCACCAGTGCTGCAGCACTGATGGTGCCAACCTGCTTGGCTTGGGTGAAAGCAAAGCCTGCAGAGCTGCCATGTCAGCAGGCATGAGCAGCTTGTCTGCTCAAGTTTGACTCTGCCCATGCCAAGTCCAGGCAGAGTCCCTTCACTGCCCATAATACAGGCCAGTCAGCCCTAATGGTGGCTTCCTATACCCCAGAAGGCGGGGTGCACTGTGTTATAAGTGAAGACATATATGCACAAGCATATATGACTCTGTGATAGCATTTAAAACTTAATGCTACTGCAAGTGACTGGCAGTCTATAGGATAACATTGGCTGGCATCTGGGAAAACCCCAGATGTCCAGCTCCATGATGGCCCAACCGATTTCCCCCATCTTTGGTGTAAAACTCTATTCTTTTTAACCCCAAGCATGATTCTCATGCCCAGGATTAGAGGATCCCCACCAAGTTGCCAGCTTTTTCTTGCCTTGGCGGACTCCCCTGAGCCATTTTCCACCAAGACAAGCATGTGTGTCCCTGCTGGTTGTGTTAACACTACCCCCAGGATGGAGACAAGGGACCTAAGCAAGGAGGAGGTCACACCTCTGCCCTCCTAGGATGGCTAGTGTTTACAGTAATTAAGGCGGTGCCCCTCAAAGACTTTCACCTCCCTTTACATGAAATCTCTCGTCTCTCACTCGAGGACAAAGCCCTTCCCATCCAAGCTGACAGGTGGGAAAATTAGTTATGCAGGAGGCGTACACTTCTGAGAGACTAGCCACACATTTAGGTTGGGCTAGGAGGTCTGTATATCGAAGGAAAAGTTCTGCCTTCTTGGCAAACCTTGAATTAGTGGGTTCTGGGTAGAAAAGTGACATACCTCCACAGGTAGTTGTCACCTCATGGGCAGATTATTTGCAAGGACAAATAGCCCATTGGTTACTCTGCTTCATACCCTTAAAGCCCTCTGGACTAGGATTTAAGGGGCTTCCCTGGCACCAGAACCTCAGATCTGACTTTGAATAAGAGAAGAGGCACAGAGAAGACACCATCACTGACAACAGGACTTGGACTCCACCTCAGTGCAAAAAGAGGACATTTAAGTGATCTGCGAAGACCTTATAATAGAACTGTATGTTTGATTTGTGCCCAAGGCAAAAGCTCATTGCCCTCAGCAAGAGGGACTCCAGTGGATGCCAGAAACTGAAGAAGACTCCCCTGACTGGTGGACCCAGCCACCTGCAAAATAATCTTTGTACTGTGCCACAAGAAGTGCAACCCATCTACCCCCTCTTGAGTGAACCCAAAGAACATTGGTGACCTGTACCTCGGTAGTTGTAGTGAGGCTCACACCAAGTGTTGAGCCGCTCCACTTCTCCTGTCGACCTCCAGCCAACAAAGTATCTGTCAATACTTTTGCTTCTGCCAAGCCTTGTTGCTCACCAGCCCGGTAACTGACCCATTCATCAACTCCAGAGCAACTGCCAGCAATGGGGATCAACGTCAGTGATGACCCCACTACTGAGATCCTGCATCCTGGTGAAGGCGACTTTAACTAAGTGGCAAAGCGTCTTTGGCGCGACCCTCCAGTTATTGACAGAACATGGCCACCTCTACACCTAGAGCTGCCGGATGTGGTTGCGGAGTGCAATTTGTGGAATGCAGCTCCTGGGACTCCAAATGCCTCTATTCTCCGAGGGTAGAGTGTAACTTAATTTCCAAGTGTGGTTTTGTAGAGTGCTGCATCTTTGATTGACAGCACTCACAGTTCCCGTTCTTTTCTAAGGACAGTAAGGCTAACTGTGCATCCGGACTCCCCGGGCAACATAAAAAGGTCCTGTCTTTGGAAACTTGGTCTAGGTCCCCCTCAAACATTATCTCCAGGTGAGTTCCAGAGGACTCACCCCAAAAGTGACCGAGTGCACACTGTGCTTTCCCACACTGACTTCAATGGTAATCATTTGACACCTAAAAGTGCATCTATTTTTAAATGCTTTAAAAATCCATAACTCCGGCTGTATGTAACATACAAAGTCTGTTTTGGTGTCTAAATTAAGATATAAATCTGCGTTATTTTTCTTAATTGGTGTTTGAAAGACCGTCTTGTAGCACACCACTGAAAGTTGGTTGTCACATGCCACCAGATACTGCCACAGTGTATTGGAATGATCCTGTGACCACAAAATAGAGTACAGCCATGATTATGACAATTGGTTTAAATGATACAGGATTCCAATTGTGGGGCAGAAAATCTGGCTCCAGCTGATGACATAAATAAAGAATAGTTTCATTAGTCAATCTGAATTTTTTGATAATATTCCATTCTGCCATGGTGGCAAGGTCTGGAAATGGTTTAATGACTTGAGGCAGTCATCTTCTACCTCTCACTGGGTTCTTATGTCTGCATTTAGGGAAAAAGAATAATATTACTTTAAATGTGCAAAATGTCTTTGATATTCAACACAAATCTAAGGTCTTTGCAAATTTCTATATGTTTTTGTAACATACCTGCACACAACCTTTTTATTGATGTTGGAAAATAATATGACTATTTTTTACATATTTGATAATTGAAAAAAATGTATAAATAATGCATATTATTAAACCTTGTAGTGGGTGTAAACTCCGCGACATAGACAGCCATAGGCTAACCTGTGTGAGAGAAATGTATTACAGCCGATAGATGTGTTCGTCTCTGTTGACAACTGAGTATGCCATGTACATGTACACAGCATTTGTAAAACAGATCACTTGCCTCCTAACACTGCAGCAAACATTACATTCACTAATTCTGCTGCTGTTTCGAGTCTGTGGGAGCCAAGATGCCAGGAAGAGCAGGTGACAGGCCCCCTAGCTTCTAAGATGAGAAGCTGGATTTGCTGGCCATGGCGGTCCTGTCTCTATAAAGGCAGCTATATGGCTCACCGTAGGAAAGGGTAGATGTTTAAAATGAAAATGCAATTCTCACTAACTTTATTGAAACACAGGCTAGAATGTCACTTTTAGTTCCAGAGTGATGTGTAGTGAATTGGAGTGGTCAACTCAATACTGGATCTGTGAACAAAATTATGTTTCTGAATTCTTTTAATGTCAGCGAATTTGAATGAAAAGTTACCTTGAAGATGGAGTTAACTCTTCATTTAAATTTACTCACATATAGAAAAGTGTTGCATTTACGAACTGCAGCCCCTTTACCCCCAGTGGCCAGTAGACATTGTGGCATAAGTAGCAGTGAAAATACAGCCATGTGTTGAAATGAGAAAAATGTGAATTCCAGAACAATAATTAATGTAATGAACTTGTCTGCATAAATATTTTCTGCTCTTTATATTTTTCCCATTTTCACAATAATGAGTGTCTGTGCTATACATGCAATGGTGCCACATATGCTGAAAGGTATGTCCTGTGCTGCATGTATCCATGGCACGCATACAAGTTCATCCCATTCCTACACATACATGTTTATACATCACCAAAGACTGTACTCTCACTGACACACATGGCAGCCAATTCATAGTGCCCTTAGTCAGAGTATAAATTTCTAACCACAATATCTGGCCCTATGGAAATTAGGCGTTAGGCCAGGGCAGCTGGGCCTGGGTGTGTGCGGAAACACTGCACAAGCTGTTTAGCCTACATTAGCTCACAATGATTTTCACTGATCAGAAGTAGCTCTCACTTCAGGAAATGTTTCCTGTTTCCCCTGGCATAAAATAAGGAACTGAAAAGTGATTAGGGTACTAAACAGGTCACTACAAATCTGTAGTTTCAAGTATAAACTTTTTTTTTTTTTTAATTCTGTAATAACGTACTAGAAAAACCTTTGATAGATGTATCAAAATTGTGTTACATCAATACAAAAAAACAAAAGCTAACAAAACTTTTTTTCTTTCTTTTTTCGTATCCTAATAGGCCAATACCCATCAGAAAAAAGTCCATATGGAAGGCCATCGCAAAGAAGGTGTTGACCCTGGAGGTAAAAAAACAGAGCAGTATTCACTGCAGAAAAAGGTGGGAGGACCTACAACGCTGGACAAAGAAGTCATCAGAAGTCCAGCTCAGCCAGTTCTCCCAATGTGGGAAGTGTGTGCACTGCACTATAGCCCCACTAAGGTCCCTCGTACTTGCAGTGACCTATCCAGAGCTTGATGGCAGTTGAGAGCCCAACAGCAGCATCAAGGGGGTAAGTTATTTTTGGAGTTCTTATTGTTAGATAACTTATTTTTGGTTACTGCAACAAATTATAGCATTAAGATAAAGGTTGACACACTGCCAATGCACAAGAAGAGTTCTGGAAGGTGTAAGTTTTGCACAAAATGTATGATGCTGTGTTTTGTGTATTGATTTGTGGAAAGTGTTACCACTAGATTTCTGATCACTACCAAACAACTGTTTTGAGCAGACACATGTCTGACTAACAAAAAAAGGTATACCTGGATTTTGTCTAAGTTATTAGGAACAGTTGTACCAAATAGGCCACAGTTCATCATTGTGTCAGGTGTGATGTACCATCACAACTGAGAGGAGGGTATATTGCCCCTATTACAGGTGACATGGCATACAATGCACTTATGATGCAGTGGATGTCCCAAACTTCACATTGGTGAGTTGGTATACTAAACAAACAGTAGTGAGAATGGGAACCAAATGACTAGGAACATGAGAACAATGGCAATATTGTTTGGCAAACACATATAGAGAATGTTTTCAGTTCAAAATTCAAATCAGTTTATGTTCACAGCAGCAGATTGGCAAAAAGTCTTACTCCTTCAGAAATGTGCATGCAAACCAGTCTGTTTTTACAAACATTATTAAATGAAACAGAACCATTGAATACAGAGTAATACATACCCCAAAACAACATTTTAGTGTCCTTTGTTATGTCCAGTTGATAAATCAATATTGAAGAAAATTAGTTATTGAAAGAGACTTTTGCAGATGTATAATTTACATGGTGCAAAGGTTTCTTGCTACATATTTATTTTTGTGACATGAGTTCACTATTCAAAATAGCCAATCTGTACCATTCAGAAATGCTAAACAATTCCTGGAGAAATGTGAAATGTTTAAGAGAAAATGTCAAAAATGGAATGGCAATATTAATGGTAAATTACAATGTGTGGGGGTAATGGTAAAATATACCTAAGTTTAAAAGCCTTAAAGCAGGTGACATATGAAAATTAGGACATTTAAAAAACAAAAATGCATGATAATTTTTCAATAAAAATACTGTAACTGTCTTTTCAGCATCTTCAGGAGCAGGCGAAGGGGACATTGGCATTAAAGGCGGGGAAGCATATGGCCACTGTGTGTCAGGTGGTGAGACCTCAGACACCGATGGACATAGTGGCATGGATGGTTAGGGGACTGTAACGTAGAACAACAGCTTGTCATCTTTTCAGAGGCCTCCACAAGGAACCAGTCCCTAGTGGTGGTGGGTCCTACGGGACCTTTACCATCTACATCCTTGTCTGCTACCCAGATTCCCATTTCCAACCTCCCTCTTGCTCCCCCTCAGTTGGCCAAACCCACCCTCTAAAAGGGATGGGGTCTCCTTTGCTGTAGGCATCTCCCCCATCCTCGTCCCCCCAGCTGTGCTCAGTGAAGAGGATACTGACCTATTATGCAGCATTTCTGTAGGCGAGACAGCAAATGTACGAGATGGTTGCATTTCTGGATGCCATTCATAGTCCAATTCCGGTATACAGAGATACCAGAGATCACTTTTGAAAATAGCCTGTGCACTGACGGCAGACCCCTAACTAGCCCAACCTTGTGCCCCTACTCTGGTCCCTTCCTCATCCCAAATGTCAACTCCCACCCAATCCCAAGCATACACACTTCTTTGCATGCACCCACTCCAACAGACACAAGCAGTACACCCATACCCACATATAAACACAAACACACAAAGAAACACAAATGTACAGCCATGCAACATGCACACACTACTGACACTACATCCACAGGCACTACAACCACCACCACAACCACTACACCCACAAGCATTACCACCTCTCCCACAACCACAACTCCCACTACCACAGACACAAGCACCACCACTACCACCAACACCACACAAACAACCACCAGCACACCCACAATCACCACAACAACCAGTACACCCAAAAACACCATCACACCCGCATGTACCACAACATCCATCTCAACACCACACACCTCCAAACAGACTCACTCAAATGCATACCTATATGCAAAACAATACACACGAAACCCAAACTCACACACTCATATTAACACCAAACACCTTCCAAGAAACACGCATCCAAACATACACCAGACTCATATGCATCTGCAAAACATATAGACACACACACTACAACCACATCGACAGCACACTCATCCAAACATATATCACTTACACCAGACCCTCATGCACCTGCCAAACAGACACACACACACGTCACCCACTCTAGCTCCATCTACCTCCCAAACCCAATCCTCTCCCACCTCTTCTACCCCATTCTCATCCACACAATTTTACTTCTTACCTGTCCCTGACACATGTGAGACCCAACCCCACCCCTCCCAAGAAGGACCCTTGAGGTGCCTGCTCTGTGCCCACTAGATGCCACTTCCTGAGGAGGTTGTCCCTTGGCAGTGTAATTAGGAGGCAGGTTCTAGGGCAAAAACCTAAACATTGATGCAGTGCACCCGGTGTTATTGGACATTTATGTTTTTTATATTGTGACAGTTTTTGAGAGATGGATCTGATTTAAAAAAAATATATATATGTTCACAAAGTTTGTCCTCACATTATTTTTAAATTAAAAGTAATTGATTGATAACAATGTTATTTATGAAAATGTGAGTAACATGAACCTAATTTCATTTATGTCAGTCAACAAATTAGGTCTTAGGGAAAAAAAATGTTTTTTGTAAGTAGAAGGCCTTGTGGCAAAACTCTGCTAGGAAGCCAGGGCGAAAGTAATCACAGGATACATACCAACCAAAGAATGTCAGAAGAGGAGAAGGTAAAATGGAAGCCAAACATACCAAGAGGAACTCTGATAGTGCTTTGTTTACTCAAACAGGACTCTAATCTGAGTTCTCTGTTTAGGTGGCCTGTCCCATGGACAGCCTAACACTAGTCAGATTTGAGAGGATAAATCCCTGGACTCTGTTCTTTTGAACCCCTAAACGAGAAGTACTTCTCAGGGGTTCTTCCAGGTGGCCCTTGTGGTTCCAGGAGATAAAGGACAAGAATGACTTGTATCTTAAAAAAACAGCAGGCCAGTGGATACTTAGATACTTACAACCCTGGTGGTCAGTGTTAAAGCAGCGGTAAAAGCGCCAACAGGCCGGCGGTAAAAAAAAATGGAATCACGACCGTGGCGGAAACTGCCAACATAGACAGACACTTTAACACCCCAACTGCCAAGGCGGTACAAACAAACACTGCGGCGATAACCGCCAACAGACAGGCGGAAGACAATGTACCGCCCACATTATTACAAGCCACCAATCCGCCTCCTTTTCCGGGGCGGATTCACCGCAAACAAAAATACGGCAGAAACAGGACTTGGAAGGGAAAATGCTCACCTCTGCACACCCCACGAGGAACCAGGACACCATGGAACCCGAGCTCCAGATTCTTCCAGCCTTTATCTTCCTGCTCCTCTACCAGGAACAACAAAGATGGCGGTGAAGACCGCAGTGACTACTGTGACACACACATGCAACACGCAACACCCCCACCCTCACCCACTACAACACACACAAGTAGATGTTGATACATTACATTAACAGCCCCAAACCCCCCTGGAAGAATGCAAGGACAAAAGGAAATGAGTCGAACAATTGTAATATTTTCAAATACATTAATCAAAATATATACATATATAAAGATATTCACACTCTAAACTAATATATACACCAAGAATACAAGTCCAAGGTATTCCTCCATCATAATCCGTGGAACACTCAGCCCAAAATGCATGGGCGAGGCCCACACTCAATACCTGAACAAGACGGAGAGAACAATGCTGGGGCCTCAGATAGAAATAAAACAGGCACCTCAGGGAGAAGGGAACGGGGGGCACCTCAGCCGGGTGAGTGCACGACGCCAGATCCACGAGGGGGCTCCATGCCCATTGATGTATCCTGGGGAGTGCAAAGCCACAGTCTCTCAAGTCTCTACAGTGGGTGGTTTGCCCACTGCATTATCCTGGGGAGTGCAAAGCCACAGTCTCTCAAGTCTCTCCAGTGGGTGGTTTGCCCACTGCTTTATCCAGGGGAGTGCAAAGCCACAGTCTCTCAAGTCTCTCCAGTGGGTGGTTTGCCCACTGCTTTATCCTGGGGAGTACAAAGCCACAGTCTCTCAAGTCTCTCCAGTGGGTTGTTTGCCCACTGCATCATCCTGGGGAGTGCAAAGCTGCAGTCTCTCAAGTCTCTACAGTGGGTGGTTGGCCCACTGCTTTATCCTGGGGAGTGCAAAGCCACAGTCTCTCAAGTGGATAACAGTCTCCACTGGTTCTGGAGGGAGCTCTGTGCCCAGAGTGCTTCATCCTGCCAAGGACTGAGGTAGTGGATGTGAATCTCCATCGGTTCTGGAGGGGGCTATGTGCCCAGAGTGCTTCATCCTGCCAAGGACTGAGGTAGTGGATGTGATACTCTACTGGTTCTGGAGGGGGCTTTGTGCCCAGATTGCTTCATCCTGCTAAGGACTGAGGTAGTGGATGCCTTTCTCCACTGGTTCTGGAGGGGGCTTTGTGCCCAGAGTGCTTCATCCTGCCAAGGACTGAGGTAGCAGATGTGATACTCCACTGGTTCTGGAGGGGGCTTGGTGCCCAGAGTGCTTTATCCTGCCAAGGACTGAGATAGTGGATGCCTTTCTCTACTGGTTCTGGAGGGGGCTTTGTGCCCAAAGTGCTTCATCCTGCCAAGGACTGAGGTAGCGGATGTGAATCTCCACTGGTTCTGGAGGGGGCTTTGTGCCCAGAGTGCTTCATCCTGCCAAGGACTGAGGTAGTGGATGTGATACTCCACTGGTTCTGGAGGGGGCTTGGTGCCCAGAGTGCTTCATCCTGCTTGTGGCGGCCTCAGTAGCGTCGGAATCTTTGGCGCTCACTGGCCTGCGGTGCTTGTTGCGGCGGTGTCCTTGGCAGCGGTGCTGGTGGCGGCGGTGTCCTGTTCAGCGGTGCTGGTGGCGGCGGTGTCCTTGGCAGTGGTGCTTGTGGCAGCGGTGTCCTTGGCAGCGGTGCTGGTGGTGGCGGTGTCCTGTTCAGCGGTGCTGGTGGCGGCGGAGTCCTGTTCAGCAGTGCTGGTGGCAGCGGTGTCCTTGGCAGCGGTGCTTGTGGCGGCGGTGTCCTTGGCAGCGGTGCTTATTGCGGTCTTGTCCACCGTGCAGGTTTTCCCAGACTTGCCTGTTTTACTGTGCCCCTTCCCCACCTTGGATGGTGGAGCAGCTGGCTCCACACTCCCAACTGTACAACATTTTGTGCTTTTGAGGTGGGGGACTGTCCGTGCTCTGGCTCCTTGGCACACTGGCTGCCCTGCTCCCTGGTGCACTCCGGAAGCCGGTTACTACTGGCACCACTGTTCCCGCTGATGCTGTGGCTGAGGGGCTGCTGGGGGGGTGGCAGCTGTACCTGTAGAGGAGGTGGGCACAGAGGGGCCCGCCACCGCAAGGGAGCTCCCATCAGAGGAGGAGTCCCTTTCGCTGGTGTCTGCTCCTGTCCCCGCTGTGGAGCTCCCCTTGCCCTCCGTCCCACTGGTGGCTTCAGACTCCGTTGTGTCGCCCTCCAGGGCCATGTGGGATGCAGCTCCCTCCTGCTCCGGTGCCACTGCTCCTCCGCCTGATGATGCTAATGCACAAGAACAGGGAGACCACAAAAGGGGGTGGGAGACAGAAGAAAGACATGTTGGGTGCATGCAATACCGCTACCGTTGGCGGACACTACAGACACAGAAGCCCCCTGCACTACGCCGTGCACTTGGAGTTCCCTAATCAATCACAGGGACATGGGTTACAAGGCTATTGGCCGATTGCTGCACACATGGAAGTCACAGGAGCCTGACTAGATGTAGTTGGCTCTGTACACAGGTGGGGTGCCACAGGGCCTGCCTTGAGAAGGGACCTTGCCTACTAAACTCGCCCTGGCCTAGGAGAACCCACTGCCCACCTCCCCCACCCAGACACCTACAATGCGCGCTGAATCAGCTGAAGGAGAGTGTACTCACCCCCTTGTGGCTGCTGTGATGCCCTCAAGAGCCCATCCAACTCCTGGTACGCCACCACCAGAACCTCAGGGGGGTCATGGTGCGACGGGCACCCCTCCCACGTTGGGAGGCCATCCCCAGATGGGCCTCCGCCGTCTTCTTGCTCCAGCGGCGAATGTCCTTCCATCTTTTTCGGCAGTGGGTGCTCCGTCTGTGGTAGACCCCCAGGGTCCGGACTTCCTTGGCGATGGCATGCCAAATATCCTTCTTCTGGTGGGCGCTGACCTACAGGAATAGTAAAGGGGAAAAGGAGAAGATATAACCGTCCGCACCGTCACAGTCATTGGCCCGCATCCCTACCCTTGCCATGACGCACATGCACTCACCGTTGTTTCATGCACGCCTCATTCTCCCCCCCCATCTGTCATCCACACCACTCCAAGCAGCCATTGCCTATACAGCATGCTCACAGTGTACTCACCTGTTTTTCTGGAGGACTGTAGAGTAGCGTGTACTGGGGGAGGACCCCATCCACTAGTTTCTCCAACTCCTCCGTGCTGAAAGCAGGGGCCCTTTCCCTAGACACACGAGCCATTGTCTCTTCCAGACTGAGGTCACAGTAGCAATTGCAGTGTAGATCCTCTCCTGTCGAAGATCAGGTATCAAGTGAGTGAACAGAGAAAAAATGGCAGTGACGTCCGCGGCGGTGCGTACCGTCAACGCCGGCGTACATCGTCATTGGCTCCTGGGACCCATAGGGTCCAATGTTAACCAATGCAGGATTGCGCTGCGGTCTTCGACTGCCTAACGCGACGGTGTACAACGCCAGCGCAGTTACCTCATATCCCCTTGTCTCACATTACAGGTCAGGCAGACGCCATTTCAGGGGGCCACATGGCATTAATTTTGACTGCGTCACACATGTCTAGGCCTTGCTTAAGCACTAATCCAGCCATATGTCGATTTGAAAACATTTTACGATTAAGTTGTGTTTACGTACCTCAGAGTTGGTTGACTCTCTGCTCGCTGTTCTCCTCCATAGAGCACGTCCGTTGGGGCAGGTGAGGAGCTGGCGGCATCCTCCGGTGTACAGACTGCTGGTGGACCTGTCAACAATGGAGGAGCGACATGTAATCATCACCTACAGACTTGATCGTACCACAATCCTGGAACTGTGTGCCCAGTTGGAGCCAGACCTGATGTCAGCTATCCGCCATCCCACAGGAATCCCCCCTCAAGTGCAGGTGCTGTCAGTACTCCATTTCCTAGCAAGTGGGTCTTTTCAAACAACAGTGGCCATAGCATCAGGGATGTCCCAGCCTATGTTTTCCAACGTGTTGTCCATAGTGTTGTCTGCTCTGCTGAAACACATGCGGAGCTACATCGTTTTCCCTCAGGTGGAGGAGTTGCCTACAGTGAAAGGTAACTTCTATGCCCTGGGACATATCCCCAACATCATAGGTGCCATTGATGGGACACATGTGGCCTTGGTGCCCCTGCAGGAGTGAACAGGTGTACAGAAACCGGAATAGTTACCATTCTATAAATGTGCATATGGTGTGTTTGGCAGTATATCTCCCATATAAATTTCCTGGCTCAGTACATGACGCTTACATTCTGAGGAATAGCAGCATCTCTTATGTGATGGGTCAACTCCAGTGGCGCCGTGTGTGGCTATTAGGTGAGGACATGGACCCAATACAGTGTGACTAGGTGTCTGGGTCTGGGGATGTCACTAAGAGTTAGTGTGTGTCTAACAGTTGTCCCTCACCATTTGCAGGTGACTCTGATTATCCCAACCTGTCATGGCTACTGACCCCAGTGAGGAATCCCAAGACAAGGGCAGAGGAACGCTACAATGAGGCCCATGGCCGAACTAGGAGGGTTATAGAGAGGACCTTCGGGCTCTTGAAGGCCAGGTTCAGGTGCCTCCATATGACAGGTGGTTCCCTATTCTACTCACCAAAGAAGGTGTGCCAGATCATCGTGGCCTGCTGTATGCTTCACAACTTGGCTTTGCGACGACAGGTGCCTTTTCTGCAGGAGGATGGTCCAGATGGAGGTGTTGTGGCAGCTGTGGAGCCTGTGGACAGTGAAGACGAGGAAGCAGAAGAAGAGGACATAGACAACAGGAACACGGTGATCCAGCAATACTTCCAGTGAGACACAGGTAAGAAGACAACACTGCCTGATACATCTTATCTAATTGTTCTAACTGTCATCTGTCTGTCACATTCACCTAGTGTATGGACCCTGAGTTGTTATTTTCCCTTTCAATTTCACAGATGTGGGTCCCACTGTGTGACCTCTGCTATGTTACCTCATGGACTAGAGCTGTGTGACATAGGTATATTGACAATACAATGGACATTGCTATTTTCCTTAGTTATTGCAAATACACATTTGTGAATGCACAGACTGACTCCAGATTGTTTTGTGATTCAAGGGTGTTCATTTAAGTGCTAAATATTGGAGGGGGTTGTAAAATGGTCAGGGGTGATGGTGGAGGAATGTCCATGGCAGAGTCCATTCTATTAGTCTCACAGGTGCATTGTCTAAAGGGGCATAGGAAGTGGAGCTGGGGCAGTTTAAGTATGGACAGGGTGACAAAGTGGGACAAAAGGATGACAATAAGGGTGGTCTCATTTCTTGGCGGGGTCTTGGCATTGTTCTCTGTCTTTGTGCTGGATGTCAGGGACCGTTTGCGGGGTGGTTCTCCATCTGCAGGGGGTGGGGTGCTGGTGTCCTGGTCCTGTGGTGGTGCCTCCTGTCCACTAGTGCCGGTGGAGGTGGCAGGCAGTTCATCGTCCAGGCTAGGGTCCCCTTGTGGTGCCACAGTGTCCCTCCTGGTGTTGACGAATTCCTTCAGCACCCCTACAATGGTGCCCAGGGTGGAATTGATGGATTTGAGTTCCTTGCTGAACCCCAAATACTGTTCCTCCTGCAGCTGCTGGGTCTCCTGAAACTTGGCCAGTACCGTTGCCATCGTCTACTGGGAATGGTGGTATGCTCCCATGATGTTGGAGAGGGCCTCGTGGAGAGTGGGTTCCTTGGGCCTGTCCTCCCCCTGTCGCACAGCAGCCCTCCCAGTTCCCCTGTTTCCCTGGGCCTCTGTCCCCTGAACCGTGTGCCCACTACCACTGCCCCCAGGTCCCTGGTGTTGTTGGGGTGGTGGGTTAGCCTGGGTTCCCTGTAGTGATGGACACACTGCTGCTTGATATGTCCTGGGGACAGAGGTATGGGCCCGCTGGGTGGGTGCTGTGCTGGTGTTTCCAGAGGGAGGAAGCTCTGTTGTGGCCTATGCCAGTGTGAGGGGAACCGACTGTCCCGAGGTCCCAGATGGGCCGTGCTGGTCATCTAGATCCAGTTGGACAGAGCTGCTGTCATCACTGTGGGCCTCTTCTGTGGGTGGAGTGGACATGTCTGGACCCTCCTGTCCGGTGACGTTGGATAGGGGTCCTGCAGGGGTGTAAAAGCATGATTATTGCATCTGTGTGTGCCATGGTGTGCAATGGGTGGGTGACCCTGTAGTGCTTGCATTCTTAAGTGGGACCTTGTGTGATAATGGTTTAGGGGGGTGTATGGGTATGTGCAGTGGACATGCTTTGGTGATGGGTGTCCATGCTTTGATGTTACATGCAGGGCTTAGGTTTGGGATGTGTGGTTTGTGATATTGGGACATATGTGAGGAGTTGGAGTGATGGGGTGAGGGCGAGGGTGGGGGTATGTGATAGCATGCAGGTAGGGTGGGGGATGTAATAGTTAAGATTTGACTTACCAGAGTCCATTTCTCCAGCTACTCCTGCGAGGCCCTCAGGATGCAGTATAGCCAAGACCTGCTCCTCCCATGTTGTGAGTTCTGGGGGAGGAGGTTGGGGTCCGCTGCCAGTCCTCTGAACCGCAATCTGGTGTCTTGAGACGACGGAACGCACCTTCCCCCGTAGCTCGTTCCACCTCTTCCCGATGTCATCCCTAGTTCTTGAGTGCTGTCCCACTGCGTTGACCCTGTGCACGATTTTCCGCCATAGCTCCATCTTCCTAGCTATGGTGGTGTGCTGCACCTGTGATCCGAATAGCTGTGGCACTACCCGGATGATTTCCTCCACCATGACCCTGAGCTCCTCCTCAGAAAACCTGTGGTGTCTTTGCGGTGCCATTGAGTGGTGTGGGTGATGTGTGGGGTGGTGTGTTTTGTGATGTGTGGGGTGATATTTAGAGGTGTGTTGTGTGATGTGCATGGATGTTGTGTGAGTGATGGTGTTGAGTGCCTGTGGGTGCTATTGTTCTTTCTGGTGGTGTCTCTCTCTGGCCTTCAGCCCCAATTGTTGTCGTAAGGGTTTGTGGGTGATGTGGGTGTGTGTTTTATATTGAATTGGATGTGTGGGAGTGGTGTGTGTATGTGTATATGGGGTGTGTTTTGGGAATTGTCCAATGTGGATGTGTTTTCTAAGAGTGTGTGTATTTTGAGCGCGGCGGTGTGTACCGCCAATGGAATACCGCGGTTGAAAGACTGCCGCGTGGATTCGTGGGTTGTGATAGTGTGGGCGTATTCTTGTTGGCGTGACGGTGGAGGTTTTGTTATCGCCAGTTTATCACTGACCTTTGGTGTGGCGGACTTGTGTGGGTGTCTAAATTTTGGCAGATTCCGAGCTGTGGGTCATAATGGCAGGGGCGGTATTCCGCGGCTACGGTTGTGTGTTGGCAGTCTTCTGCACAGCGGAAAGCGGCTTTTACCGCCAATGTTGTAATGACCCCCTTAGACTTGAGATGGACCCCTCACTGAGGTGAGTGGCCTCCAACTGCTTTTTGTGGCAGGGTGACCTGGAAATTGCCTCTACCAATGATCAAACCAGGGGGACATATCCAGCATCTGAAGAAATTGGAAGTCTTCACTCTAGCCCTAAGGAAGCAATAGAGAGACTCATGTGTCACCTCCTTGATTGCAGAGGGCATCTTTAAAGAAAGCAAGGCAGGTTAAGGGCCTGGACTTTGGGTGTAGTCCTAAAGAAGCATGAATAGAGAGATCTGTCTCACCTTTGATCTGTGACTCGTCCTCCTAAAAGAGTGGCATAAACAATGAAAGCAACTGAGGTACACTCTTGAAAGGTAATTGGCTCTCGCCCTGTCGTTCTGGCCTATGCGAGGCAAAAAAAAAGTCTGAAAATGTCATGTTATTTTTGGTGCAACAGGAGTCTGTGGTAGCCAATTTTATTAAGGCACGTGGAACACAAACATTGACATTTACGCCCCCATTGTTCCTAAGAGATTATTTGTCATTTTCTTCAAAACATCATATTACCTGATCTTATTATCCAATTGTTAATATGCTAATGCTGGTAATGTCACAAAGAGGAGGTTTTTGGACAAATTATTGATTTCAAAATATTGCAAGACAGAAATTTCAGGACTAAAATATTTGCGGCTGAAGGTAACTATAACTCGCACCCTTGCCATGCACAGTTTTTTTCAATAATTTGATTCTACTATCTGGTGTAATTACCAGATTATGGCGAGGGCGTGAGTTATAGTTACCTTAGGCCATAAGTTATAGTTACTTGAAATAACAATTGTGGTGACGGTTGGACCGCCGTAATCCAGGAGGTCTGACCACCATATTACAACTGTGGTGGGTGGACCCATCAGGAAAACAGCCAAGAACATCATTCTCAACGGGCTGACGGCGGGGTGAGTTTTACTCAGCCACTGCGGTGCTGAACTCAGGGTCTCCGTGCTGATTACAACTCAGCTTTCTGCCAGCCTTTCGATGGCAGTCACCCCACCATGGAAAAGCCCATAGAAAGCCAGTGCCAGGGGACACAGAGAGGTCCCTGCACTGCCCATGCCTATAACTCGTGCCCTAAGGTGACTATAACTCGCACCCCCGCTATGCACAGTTTTTTAATCAGAAATTTTTACTGCAAAAATGACATTGATATTATTAATGATGTTACCAAAGATGTCATGAGTACTGTACTTTGTAGGGTAAGTAGCAGGTGGTGGTCCTCGGGCCTGCGGGGGGGCTGCGTCACTCCCCCTGCATAAAAATTGCGAATGTGTCCGGCCCACCCAGGGGCTTGGAAAAAACAAATGCAGGAGCCTGTGCTTGTTTTTTTAGTTTTTTTAAATGACCCGAATTTGGGACATTGTTGTGAATTTGCGGTAAAAGTTACAGAAAATATATATAATATTTTTTTCTCTGGGGGTGTCTCTGAGACCCCACACAAGAGCTAAAGGGCCAGGGTGACTCTACCCTGGCCCCTTGTCTTTTTTTAAAACTTTTATTGTGGAGTTCAGCTGATGCCGAGTTCCAAGATGGCTGCCAACACTTCCTGGGTTTGAAGTAGCAGCCAATCAAAACTGTGCATTTTCCTGCACAAGCTCCTCCTTATTTAAAAAGAGATCGCAATGATTCAGTGGGACAAAATTTGTTTTTCCTTTAATTTCTCTTAAATTACTGAACGGATTTACCCCAAATAAGCGAACATGTAATCTGTATATGGAAAGCTAGCTTTCTGCCAAATTTGGTGCCAAACTTGATGTAATTCCATCCAGCGGTTTCGGCTATAGTCTTGTCTAAATATTATAATATATAAGATTTACTACTCAAAACTGTATATATATTAAAAAAATATATATTTTTGTATGTTTTTGGATGATATTAATGTCAACAATATGTTCATTTCAAGTATAGGAACACCATTTTGTGGTAAACAATATTTTCGCCAACAATATTTTTACTATGATATTGTGTCAGTGATCCTTGCTGGTGTATGGCAAAACATGTGAATGATGTTTATGGAATTTATGACAACTAAATATTAATTTGAACTGAAAGGAGTGCTCAGATCATATTAGGAATTGAGATGTTTTGCATGAAATTTGTAATGGAAATGCAATGTTCAAGAAAGTATAGAAGTAGAAATGTATGTATGGGGTGCCTCTTTTAGCATGTAGTGATCTGGTGCCCATACTTTGTATGTGTTCATACCTTGCTCTCCTCCCATAATAATACATGTTGTCACACTGAGTGCAATTAATGGCCCAGAGAGAGGTAGAAGCCAATGATGTAGTTGAAGATCGCTGGTGCTTCTTACACCCACAATGTAGTCTGGAGGCAGTTGACTTTGCATGAGGTCTATGTATAATTGTGACTTGACATTTTAACATTCAGACACATGGTGTACTATACCTAGAGGCTCACAAATGAGTCTCAAAGGAGACTCAGAAGCACAGAATCTCGGAGCACATGGCATCTTCGTGTTTGGTAACGTAGCCCATGGTGTGTTTTTTCAGGGTGTGGTGTGAGAAGAGGGGCTCGGAGCTCACAGGTTAGGAATTTGTTGCTGATGTAATTGACAGTAAGTCTAAGGCCCTCATTACAACCCTGGTGGTCGGCGGAGAAGCGGCGGTCTTACCGCCAACAGGCTGGCGGTAAACATTTTGGAATTATGACCATGGCGGTTACCGCCATGGTCATCCGCTACTTCTCTGATCCGACCGCTGGGCTGGAGACCTGGGTCTCCAGCCCCGCGGTCGTCACAATACTGCCGGTGGTATCATGACCCGGCTGACTGCCATGGATTTCATGGGGTTTGGAACCACCATGAAATCCATGGCGGTGAAATTCCTTCCCTGGCACTGACAGGGGTCTCAACCACCGAGTCCTTCCCCTACACCCCCCACCTCCCCTGCCATCCCCAAAGGTGGCAGGACCCTCCTCCCCACCCCTACCCCCAACATTACATTACACATTCACACCGACACGCACGCAGGCACCACCAACACACATACCCGCACACACACCAACATACATGCCAACAGCCACACACACAGTCATACGCACACACCCACATTCAGACATACACACACACACATCCATACAGACATACATACAGACAGACACGCACTCATTTCCAAACACACAACACCCCCGCATGCATACACGCACTCACACACCCCCTCTACATACACACACGCACACCCCCATGAGCGCACACAACACACAATACCTCCCACCCCCCTCCCCTAATGGACGATGAACTTACCTGGTCCGTTGATCCTCCGGGAGGGGACGGGATCCATGGGGGCTGCTCCGCAGCCACCACACCGTCAACAGAACACTGTCACGCCGAATCACAGAACGTGATTCGGTGGGCGGTGTTCTGTTGACGTGGCGGTGGAGGTGGAGCAACCTCCACTTCCCCGCTGACCGCCAGTATAGCTGCTGGCGGCTCTCCATCCGGAAAAGGACAGAGGGCTGCCAGCAGTCATAATACGCCGAGTGGAAAACCGCTACCACTGGCGGTCTTCAGCACGGCGATCCCTCGGCGGTCTTGTCAAAAGACCGCCGAGGTCGAAATGACCCTCTAAATGTCTGAAGGAATTTTTAGTCAGTTTAAATGCAGAGTGCTGGGCCTTCCTTTTCTGGATGGCTCTCCTCCTCCTGCTGTCTTGCCTGAGTATTTTTTCCTGTTAAAGTAGCATATTTAGGAACTTGCACTCTCCTCACAAATAACATTCATATTCAGATTCATTCCTATTCAAGTTCCTTGTTCCTTGCTCTTCACAGGAGCATTTGAGTGGTTATTAGTCATGCAGTCTTCAGTGATTCTAAGGTTTCTGCAGGTGCACGTGCGTAGGTAAAGGTGCACCAATAGCCTAACTACCAATGGTTGTGATACTGTGATGGTTGAAACGATACAGGTCTGTTCATTCTGTAGTAACAAATTCCCTTGATGTTTTGGTTCCCCCTTTAAAATGTTAAATTGTACATTAGATTCCATTTTTTCTATCCGCTTATGACAAATGCCATTTATTGCTTATATCTCTGTGTCTGGTTGCTATTCTTCTCTCTGAATTACTTTTTGGGTGTCTGTTTTTAGTGGGTGGATTTATAAGAAATCTATTTGTGTAGTTTTGATTGTTATGGTATAATAATAATCAAAATGTGGCTATGTTTTTTGAAGCTAGTTGTAACTTTCCTTGGTGCATGTGGTCAAACAAATGTATTTATTTTGAGGACTGTCTTGTGAGACATTATAAGAGTTGCCATTGGACTTAGTGAAGACTGTAATCAGCAATGTCCTCCCTATTTGCTTGATATGTTGTTCATTTTCCTGGTACATTACTGTGTTTATTTTTAGAATATATGAGTCTGGGTGATTCGGTATCCACAATTTTCGGAGATTGCAAGGGAGCTTGGTCTGATCCTTAATATGATGTCTATGTTTTCATTTTAGAAAACTGTATTTTTCCAAGAGAACCATTGATGAGCTTCCAACCTGATGGTGTTTCTGTACAATTATTACAGTTTGGGAAGCAGGCAGTGTTGAGTTGAGACTGCCCCCCCCCATTATGTTAAAAGACATGCACACCTGCCATGAGTTGCTCAAGTATATCTGATATCCCTTTTTTATTTTGGCCTCAGCACACAGGAAATCCTGCATGTGCGCTGGTGGCCTTGGCCTGAAAGGAACATTGAGTTCTTGAGACTGGTTCGGAAGTCATCAGGGGTGCTGGGTTGGTGCTGGGCTGGGTATAAGACTACTTATAAGACTAACCTTGTGTCCCTACTCAATTACAGTGATTTGTGATGGCAGTGAACCAGATGTTTAGTGATTAGTAGCTAGACCCTATGACATTCCTGTATGAATTTCAAGTGCAGGTTCATGTATGGTGAATGGTAACAAGACTCCATATTGTTTGAAGGTCTGTATGTATGCTTTAACCAGGGGATCCATTTAGGACTACATGTGGTCTGATGTAGCACAATATGAAAGAAATGAAACACCTACCAGACATTGAAGGTATATTGGCTATATTCCTGAGGAAGGGAGTGTAACTGTAGATATGGAAGAGTGGAGGGCTAGAGACAAAATACCTATTAGAAGTTCTATGAGACCTTTTTAGGAAGGAATTGCTGATTAGTTCTTCCTGAGCATTGCAATTTATTATTGATGGGGGCAAGGGGTAAGTCAGCAGACACAGTTACTAAAGACTGGGTTGTTGGGATAATCTGCAGCCTTTGTTTTCCTTTAAAAGGCCCATCCTGGAAGACTGATGAGAGGCAAGGGCCAGATGTAGCAAGGAGTCGGTAAAGCCACTTTACTATGTAGAAATGCATTTTGTGAGTCGGAACCGACTCGCAAAATGCATTTCCGACTCGCAAATAGGAAGGGGTGTTCTCTTTCTATTTGCGACTCGCAATGCTATGTATTTTCAATCGCGGTCGCAAATGAAAGCGCAGTTACCATCCACTTGAAGTGGATGGTAACCCAGGCGCAAACGGGAAGGGGTCCCCATGGGACCCCTTCCACTTTGTGTCTGGAAAAAAAATAAAAAATTCCGAGCAGGCAGTGGTCCAAGGGACCACTACCTCCCCTGAAAAATACCGAAACTAAAGGTTTCGTTTCTTTTTTCAAAGTGCAGCTCGTTTTCCTTTAAGGAAAACGGGCTACACTTTGAAAACAAAAGACTGCTTTATTTAAAAGCAGTCACGGACATGGTGGTCTGCTGTCTCCAGCAGGCCACCATCCCCGAGAGTGCCCTGAATCGCTATGGGGTCGCAAATTGCGACCCACCTCATTAATATTAATGAGATGGGTCTTTGTGACCCCATAGCGACTCGCAGAAGGAGTCTGAGACACCTTTCTGCATTCCAAATTGCGAGTTGCAATTTGCGAGTCGCTGGGACTCGCAAATTGCAACTTGCAATTTGGAATCTTCCTACATCTGGCCCCAAGTACTTAGTGTTATGCATATTGTGCTTATTTTCTGCTTGGAGTCAGCATCCTAAATACCTGCTGTGATTAGCCATTACCTTGCAAAAAAGAGCATATTTGCACTGCAGAGAAAAATAAACCAAGCTGAACTGGTTTCTAGAGCCTGACAGTGGATCCAAATACCCTGTCTGTAAATGGAACATAGAAATGGGTCAAAAACGTTCCTACTTAGTTCCAGTTTGAACTGATTTGGTGTCTAAAGAGAAGAGCTGCTGTGTTCCTGGACTTAGTATCGCTTATAGCCAGGCCATCAAAGGTGAGGGGGCACTGTCTGATTGCTGCAAGCCTTGCTGGAAGAAGCTGTGGGTTTACCAGTGACCCTTGGAGTTGCCTGTCTGGTGGGTGGTCTGAGGAGAGTCTGCCTATCCATAGAGGAAACCCTAGCTGCAAAGCCTAGTGTGACAAGTAGCCTTGGATGATCAGAATAAATGTGCAGGAATACCGAGCACCCAAGGCCCTCTGGTATCCCTGCCCCACTGTTGAGTCAAGTTCTACTGAAGAAACGTGTCTGACTTGCTAATGTGAACTGCAAAGTAAAGGCTTTCAAACACTGTTGCAGAGTAAGATGAAGAAATCCTATACTGACTCTGTCTACATTGAACTTCAGCGATTACACCCGGGCCATGGGTTGAAAGAGGAAGATTCTTCCACTGCAACTGTTGAAACAGACTTCTGGAGCTGACTTCATGCACCCTCCGCCCAGTGAGGTGCCTAACCTCAGAGAGCAAAAAGCAGGTGCAATTGATCTAATGAGCCCTAGTAAGCACTAGTGCTCACTCCATGCCCCATTGACTGGCACATCTGGGTTTGGTAATCTTAAGTGTGCACCACACCAGATAACTACATATGACTGAGAGAGACATTAGCTAAACCTTTGTCTAACAGATTTTGGTGGCAACAGTGCTAATCTTGCACAAAAACAGAAAAGTCATTTGCTACATACTGACCTACGGAACACAAAACATTAGGAATTTGCTCTGCTGCTATTTAGTGATCCTGCATCTGAGCTTTAATCATTGTTACTTACATTTTTCATTCTGTAGAGAATCTCATAAAACCCATATTACATTTCTGCAAAGTTGCTTACTCTGTGTTTACCATATTAAGTTCTGTTGTGATTACAATATATTTTTTTTCTAAAATGACACGCATTGGGTTAGACATTTCTTTATTACATTTATTATGTGATACCCTGAGTTCTGAGTCTCCACCCCATACTACCTCCCTGAAACATCACCTTAGACTACTCATTCTCTCTCCCCTGAGAATCAAGTGAAGAAACAGAATACCTTGTTTAGTTTGCAGTGCCATAGTAGGACATATCCTTAGACACCAGCAGCTAATGAGGACAACCACGGCAGTTGGAGCCCTGTAGCCACTGTCTGCCCTGTAGTCCCCTGAACAGGGTCCCACAGGCATTATTCTGCAGACGTGAGAGGTTTCTAATCTGACATTTCTCATATATAGTTTTATGTCAACTTGTGCAAACAAAAGTAGAGTATATTACTAAAACAGTAATCAAATTCATTCAAAGCAGTATAAAGAGGTTTTCACAGCAAAAGCCTAGTCACTTGTGTTCGGTGTTGCTTATATTGCTTTATAGATTTGTATTCATACATTCAGATACAATCTAAATATACATATTTACTGTTGCCTCCTCCTGCAAAACAAAATATTAAATAGCTGTTATAATGTAAATGTTTGTACCACAAGGGAGGGAGATGAGAAAAATCACATCACAAAATGTAAATATTAAATAGGATGGGATAATCCATGGCTCCGTCCTTACAAAATTGAAAATTCTTGTTCACATGTTATAAAACGGTTTACTCTATGTTAGAAAGGAGGCTTCAGATTATATCAGTTTAAGGCTATTAAACAACTAAAAAAAATGGATTACTTACCGGTTTATAGTAGAGTTCGTTGAACACAAAGTCAGAAGACCAATCATCTAAACTTATTATGTCTTCAAGATGTGCCCCCACATTACAGGATTTAGAAGCCATTACACCTCTGACAAGTGTGCTCCAAAAATGGAAGTATTAATTCCTGCTTCAGATGATATCCATCTAATTAATCTAGCTGAGGGTGATATGCCAAGGCAATGCTGCCCTGGCAGATCAAAACTGCCGGCACCGCCAGGCTGTCGACTGGTGGCAACCTGGCGGTGCCAGCGGTCGGACTGTGGTGGCTCCTCCAGGGTCATAATGTGGAGGCTGGATCGCTTCTTTGGTGGTGGTCCGACCACCACCCCAAGTCTAATGAGCACCTCTGTGAAGTTGAATATTTAGGACAAGGAGGAGTTCAAGACCTAATGCCTCTTAGGCACAATTAGGGAGATTGGCAAATGGTAAATGACCTGCTGAAATTGCTGAATTATATGTTTATTGTTCAGCATAATAGACCATTTGAAGATAGAGTAGCTAAGAAATTAACTACAAAAATCATATCTGCTGCCAAATTTTATTCCAATCACCAGCTAGCCCATCTATTCCAGGCTGATTGATATCTTTTGTGAGGTGAATCAGGCCATGCTTTGTCAATACGTTAACAAGCTTGTCCCGAAAGACCTGGCACTTGACAGCATCTCTAGAATGTCTCCACGCACTATGTAAAATAAAGTAGATGTTGAGAGACTAAGGGGTGAATTTGTCCCAAAGGATTCAGAAGAAGAGAAGAAACATTTACAAGAAGACCAGGGCTTTGACAAGATAGTTATATAAGAATTGGGAACCTTTCTTTTTTTTTTTAAAGTTTCAAAACCTTTATTCAACTATTAAAAGACAGAATACATGGTGGCCAATCCATGTTTCAGGTGGCACAACATTTGACCAGGTGAACAATTGCACACAGTGCCAAGGCCAACACCCGGTTAACATCTAGATAGTAATGCATTCAGAATTAAAATAAACTAAAAGCATGAATAATTAAAAGCAATGGGATAAAAGAAAAAAGCCAAAGATCAATCCCAATGAACACAGCAACTCCTGTGTTAGAAAAAAACCTAAACCTAAAAAAAAAGCACCCATCACCCATGATCACTCCAACACCATTCCAAGTATGTAGGCACCTTGCCCTTCTGAAATATATCTTTACACAAGTAATTGTGGACTAAAGAACGACCTAGAGCATAGATCACCTGTGGGGAGAGATCACCACCTCTGAAAAGCAGAAGATTTCTACCCTCCACAAAGCATCCTTCAAACAATTCACCACTATCCAATATTTCTGACATGGGGAGCAGGAAACGAACAGACCAAAGAGCACACCCTGTCGAGACAACACCACATCAGAATTTAGGGAAGAAAGCCACACTTCCACCAAAGCCCACACCTTTTGTGCCATGGGTCAGTACAAAAAAAGGTGGTCACAGGATTCTTCTGCCAAACAACCCTTCCTGACACAAAAGGGGGTCCTAGAACATCTTCTCTTAAACAAGAAAAGGTAGAGAGGCTGGCAACCATGTACTGTAGACCACGCCAGGTCACAATGGATAATATGCAGGTACCATACAGAAACATTTTGCCAAATTGCCTTAGAAGTCAGATCTGAAAACCCAGTGACTGGTAGCTGCTGCTGGTCCCCAGTTACAGATTTGCGAATGAGCCTAGGTGAGATCTGGCCCAAAGGAATCCTGTGTAAATTGTGAGTCCTAATGAATTTCCTGGCATAAAAGTAAGCAAATGGGCAGGATTCTGAATGAAGCATGCTGTTAGATACAACCATGCCCCATGTTCTGCACACCGAACAATTCAACCAAAAACTGGCAAAAAAAGACCACTTCCTATCTTCCTTATCCTGACAAATACTCCCCTTAATCATGGTGCAAATAAACAAAGATTGCAAAGCGAGACCAATGTTTGGAGCACTCTTGCCACCCAGAACCACAGGCTTAAACATGGTCACGCAAGCCACTCGTTCTTGCTTTCCTCCCCAAATGAACTGAAAAACCCACCTCTGTAGGAGTGAAGGCAGTGTCAGGGGACGGGGTAAACCACTGCAATATACAGAAGGCTCGATAGAAATTCTGCCTTTGTAACAAGAATTTTACCAGTCATAATAAGCGACCGCTAACCCCAAAGTGCAATCTTCTGCTTCACCTTGGACAGGCATTCGGACCAGCTCTGCAAGCTACCACCCTCACCAAAGAACAGACCAAGAACTTTGACTCGATCTTGCTCTACCTTAAGGCCCCAATCCATCTTATCTTCCTTCCAGTTTACGTACAAACACTCACTCTTTGCCAGGTTAATCCTCGATGATGAAGCAAAGGGAAACCTACTACAATGCCATAAAACCCGGCGGATGGAAATATTATCCGAACAAAAAACAGATACATCGTCCCTATAAGCAGAGGCAGTGACAGAAACCCCCCTACCTCCAGGGACAGAGATCCCTTTAATCAGCTTATCAGCCCTCAGAGTTGCAAGAAAAGGTTTGATGGCCAAAATGAACAAGAGGAGGGACAAAGGAAATCCCTGCCGTACACCTGACAAAACAGGAAAAGAGGCGGTCAACGTGCCATTGATCATGACCCTGCTGTAACAATGGGTATACAATAAAGTAATCCAGGACCCAAATTTTGGACCAAAATTCAAATGTTCTAAAACCTTAAAGATAAAAGAGTGGTTTAACCTATCAAAAGCCTTTTCCTGATCCAAGTTCAGCAAACACACAGATAGCCCAGGATCTTTAACATACGATAACACATACCTAACCAAACATAAATTGTCAGAAATCTTACGCCCAGGTATGCCACACGTTTGGTCTGACTCAACGACTGTGGAAACAACAGTCCGCAACCGAAGGTTTTCGATAATATTTTAAAGTCTACATTAAGAAGGCTGACTGGACGCCAGATCTTAACATCGGCTCTATCACCTTTCTTCTTATAGATAAGTCTTATGCAACCAACTCTCAAGGAATTGGGGAGCAATCCTTCCCTCATAGAACAACGAAAGACTTCAAGCAAGTCGGAGCCCACTAAGTCCCAAAACGTAGCATAGAACTCTACAGGGATGCCATCAGAACCAGGGGATCTCCCCTTAGGCAAGCTGAGCATAGCCTTTTTGAGATCTGCAAGTACCAAATCCCCTTCAAGAACTTCCTTATCGTCTTCAGACAAAGACAACCGCAGATGTTGCAAGAAAAAAATTCCAGTTGCATTGTCTGAAAATTTGGGGCCATATAAGTCGCTAGATAAATCATGCACACTGTCTCGGATACCTTTAGTAGTGGTATGTGTGGTACCTTGGGAGTCTATCATGGCATCTATAATTCTCCCAGTAGCCCTAGCTTTAAGAAAGAAAAACCTAGAGCAAGTCTCATTGTCCTCCAGGAACTGAACCCTACTGCGGAGAATCATCCCTTTAGTAAAATCATGGTACAATGAGGATAACCTCTGCTTGCACAATAGAATGTCTGCCTGTACATCAAAACCGTGCTCCAATAGCTTGGACAAATTCTGGAGCCGGATTTGCAAATGGTTTAATCTGCAACGTCGGTCTATAGCCACTCCAGTTCCCTCCCGAATAAAGAAGGCCCGTATACGAATCTTAATGTCCTCCCACCACTCAATGATGGAGGGGAAAAGAAGTTTGAGGGACTGCCAATTCTGGTAATGGTAACTAAACTTGGGAACCAACCATGAGTTCTCCAAAGAGAAGTGATTAAAACCTCTTATGAGCCCTGCTTCCTGTTTTGAAGGGTTACTCTTGCAACCACTGCAAAAGAAGGGAAGACGTAATTCACCCCATCCATTCCTAATTAAAAACATCCACAGTAAGAGACAACAGATCTGGTCTTCATCTGAAAAACTGAGGAATTGAATCCCATTTTTGTATTAAGTTGGCAAATTAAGATATTTGCCATTTTTACATTATCTTGGCAAATAACAATGAGTTTAACTTCCATTCACTGGAATCTGTAAGGTGTCTTGAATTCCACTCTACAACATTGTTCATTTTCCCAGAAAAATGCACCACTAAAACACAGAAATATTGTGATTGAGACAATAATGCTAAAATTATTTGGCAACCTCTGCTAAAAGATGAGATCACGTTCTGCCAAGGCGGTTGACATCCTGGAGCACAGAGGCTTTTTCCGGTTTCAAACGGATACAACAATAGGATAAGTGTGGGGTAAAAGAACGAATAGCAAACTATTTGCCTCCTGTTGTTATCTCTCCATATCTCGTACCCCAAACATACTTGCATCCAATTCTTTCACTATATCTAGAACAAAGCCTAAAATGGCCCTTCCATTCCAGGCTTCCATGTGATTGAGCCACAGTTATAACTCTAGCCATACTTCTGTGGTGAGTTGGATTTGATCTGAAAAGTATATTAAAAATGTTTCTCCTTTGAAGGGCACAATTGTTAGACCTGCCAGACTTAGGATGGGCTTCCCTCTAACTTTTTGCCTCCACCCTTATATTTTTTTTTTTGCTGGCTTTAGGACTCTTTGGACTTTACTGCTGCTGACCAGTGCTGAAGTGCTTTTGCTGACTCCCTAAACCATGGTAAAAATGGCTTATACCTGATTGGCATATTTAATGTACTTAGGGGCATATTTATAATATACTAGCACCACTGGAGCGTCACTTTACATGACGCCTCATATTTACATCTTTACTTTTTGTGGCGTTATGCCTCCTTGTAAATGTGGCCCCCTCCGATGCAATATTCTGTGTCAGAGGGGCGTTCAATGGGTGTTGCTGTGGGCGTGGCACAGCAACACCCATTGCATTTCTATGCTGCCTCACATTTACGAGATTTCGTAAAAAATCTAACACCACCCAAAGGGGTGGCATTAGCAAGATGCAACGGGGAGAAATATCTTTATTCCTCCTCGTATCTGCTTTTTGTGTGTGTGCTGCTTTCTGCAGCTCGCATAGAAAGAGCAGAATGCCAGAAATTATTCTTTATGTGCGGGTAGGTGTTCCCTCCTGAATGTTGGACTTTTTTGCTTATGCAGGGTCATCCCCAATCGTTTTCCCTCCTGCCTCCTATTTTGTCTGGCCTGTTGCTGTTGGCTTTTGAACTCTGAGCACTTTACTACTGCTAACCAATGCTAAAGTGCATATGATCTCTGTGTAAATTATATTGTTGATTGGTTTATCCATGATTGGTATATTTGATTTACTAGTAAGTCCCTAGTAAAGTGCACTAGAGGTGCCCAGGGCCTGTAAATCAAATGCTACTAGTGGGCCTGCAGCACTGGTTGTATCCCCAACATACGTAGCTCTGTCATCATGTCTCAGATCTGCCATTGCAGTGTCTGTGTGTGCAGTTTTAACTGTAAATTCGACTTGGCAAGTGTACCCACTTGCCAGGCCTAAACCTTCCCTTTTCTTACATGTAGGGCACCCCTAACGTAGGCCCTAGGTAGCCCCAAGGGCAGGGTGCAGTGTATGGTTAAGTTAGGACACATAGGGGGTCATTCTGACCCTGGCGGTCGATGATAAAGCGGCGGCCAACCCGCCAACAGGCCGGCGGTCCAAAAAATGGAATTCTGACCCTGGCGGGAACCGCCAACACAGCCCGCCACTTTAACACTCCGACCGCCACGGCGGGACAGACAAACAGCGCGGCGGTCACCGCCAACAGGCAGGCGGCAGACAATGTACCGCCCACCCTATCACAACTCACCAATCCGCCACCTTTTCCGGGGTGGGAGCCCCGCCGATAAAAACACGGCGGAAACAGACTACGAACGGGAAAACGCTCACCTATACACACTCCACGAGGAAGGAGGACAGCATGGAACCCGAATTAAACATCCTACCAGCTATTGTCTACCTGCTCATCTACCAGGAGTACGAACGCCGGCGCAGCCGACAACGGTGAGTACTGCACCTACGACACAGGCGAGGGGGGAGGAGGAAAGCTCACGCCCACACACATGTGCCATACACCCACCCCCCCACCACAAATACCAACACCCCAATGCCGAGCAACAAGTCAGAGTGACACCCCCCAAACCCACCGGAATAATGCAAAGACACAATTAAATTGATCTATAAAATATATGTAGAAATAACTCCATTAAAGGTATGGGAAATATGCCATAAAAAAGATACAAAACTAAGGAATGAAGAGAGTCAACAATATATACATAGGCAATAAGTCCTGCACATACCCTCAAAGTTCCATAGTCCGTGGGCCAATGTGCACAAACACATGGGCAAAGCCCACACAGGAGACCAGATCCCATTGGAGAGAACACTGCTGGGGCATCAGATGACAAAACTACAGGCACCTCAGGGGGAAGGGAAGGGGGCACCTCAGCCACATGAGTCCTTGACGCCAGATTCACGAGGGGCCTCCATGCCCACTGTTCCATCCTGGGGAGTGCAAAGCCACAGTCTCTCGAGTCTCTACAGTGGGTGGCTTGCCCACTGTTCCATCCTGGGGAGTGCAAAGCCACAGTCTCTCGAGTCTCTACAGTGGGTGGCTTGCCAACTGTGCCATCCTGGGGAGTGCAAAGCCACAGTCTCTCGAGTCTCTACAGTGGGTGGCTTGCCCACTGTTCCATCCTGGGGAGTGCAAACCCACAGTCTCTCGAGTCTCTACAGTGGGTGGCTTGCCCACTGTGCCATCCTGGGGAGTGCAAAGCCACAGTCTCTCGAGTCTCTACAGTGGGTGGGTTGCCCACTGTTACATCCTGGGGAGTGCAAAGCCACAGTCCATCAGATGGATTACCAACTCCACTGTTAATGGAGGAGGCATGGTGCCCAGAGTGCTTCCTGAAGCCCTGGTCGACACAGAACCAGCACTGTCAATGGGCCAGCGGTGCTTGAGATGAAGGCCCCAGCGGAGCGGTGCAGAGACGGCGGGACCCAGCGGAGCGGTGCTTGAGATGAAGGCCCCAGCGGAGCGGGGCAGAGACGGCGGGACCCAGCGGAGCGGTGCTTGAAATGAAGGCCCCAGCGGAGCGGTGCTTGAGATGAAGGCCCCAGTGGAGCGGTGCTTGAGATAAAAGCCCCAGCGGAGCGGGGCAGAGACGGCGGGACCCAGCAGAGCGGTGCTTGAGATGAAGGCCCCAGCGGAGCGGGGCAGAGACGGCGGGACCCAGCGGAGCGGTGCTTGAGATGAAGGCCCCAGCGAAGCGGTGCTTGAGATGAAGGCCCCAGCGGAGCGGTGCTTAAGATGAAGGCCCGGGCGGAGCGGTGCTTGAGATGAAGGCCCCAGCGGAGCGGTGCTTGGGATGAAGGCCCCAGCGGAGCGGGGCAGAGACGGCGGGACCCAGCGGAGCGGTGCTTGAGATGAAGGCCCCAGCGGAGCGGGGCAGAGACGGCGGGACCCAGCGGAGCGGTGCTTGAGATGAAGGCCCCAGCGGAGCGGTGCTTGAGATGAAGGCCCCAGCGGAGCGGGGCAGAGACGGCGGGACCCAGCGGAGCGGTGCTTGAGATGAAGGCCCCAGCGGAGCGGTGCTTGAGATGAAGGCCCCAGCGGAGCGGTGCTTGAGATGAAGGCCCCAGCGGAGCGGTGCTTAAGATGAAGGCCCCAGCGGAGCGGTGCTTGAGATGAAGGCCCCAGCGGAGCGGGGCAGAGACGGCGGGACCCAGCGGAGCGGTGCTTGAGATGAAGGCCCCAGCAGAGCGGGGTAGAGACGGCGGGACCCAGCAGAGCGGTGCTTGAGATGAAGGCCCCAGTGGAGCGGTGCTTGAGAGGAAGGCCTCAGCGGAGCGGGGCAGAGACGGCGGGACCCAGCGGAGCGGTGCTTGAGATGAAGGCCCCAGCGGAGCGGTTCTTGAGATGAAGGCCCCAGCGGAGCGGTGCTTGAGATGAAGGCCCCAGCGGAGCGGTGCTTGAGATGAAGGCCCCAGCGGAGCGAGGCAGAGACGGCGGGACCCAGCGGAGCGGTGCTTGAGATGAAGGCCCCAGCAGAGCGGGGCAGAGACGGCGGGACCCAGTGGAGCAGTGCTTGAGATGAAGGCCCCAGCGGAGCGGTGCTTGAGATGAAGGCCCCAGCGGAGCGGTGCTTGAGATGAAGGCCCCAGCGGAGCGGGGCAGAGACGGCGGGACCCAGCGGAGCGGTGCTTGAGATGAAGGCCCTAGCGGAGCGGTGCTTGAGATGAAGGCCCCGGCGGAGCGGGGCAGAGACGGCGGGACCCAGCAGAGCGGTGCTTGAGATGAAGGCCCCAGCGGAGCGGTGCTTGAGATGAAGGCCCCAGCGGAGCGGTGCTTGAGATGAAGGCCCCAGAGGAGCGGTGCTTGAGATGAAGGCCCCGGCGGAGCGGGGCAGAGACGGCGGGACCCAGCGGAGTGGTGCTTGAGATGAAGGCCCCAGCGGAGCGGTGCTTGAGATGAAGGCCCCAGAGGAGCGGTGCTTGAGATGAAGGCCCCAGCGGAGCGGGGCAGAGACGGCGGGCCCCTGTTCAGCGGTTTTTGTTCTGGCGGGCCCCTGTTCAGCGTTTCTTGTCCCGGCGGGCCCCTGTTCAGCGGTTCTTGTTCCGGCGGGCCCCTGTTCAGCGGTTCTTGTCCCGGCGGGGCCCGGTTCAGCGGTTCTTGTCCCGGCGGGGCCCGGTTCAGCGGTTCTTGTTCCGGCAGGCCCCTGTTCAGCGGTGCTCCTCCTGGCGGGCCCCTGTTCAGCGGTTCTTGTTCCGGCGGGCCCCTGTTCAGCGGTGCTCCTCCCGGCGGGCCCCTGTTCAGCGGTTCTTGTCCCGGCGGGCCCCTGTTCAGCGGTTCTTGTTCTGGCGGGCCCCAGTTCAGTGGTTCCTGTTCTGGCGGGCCCCTGTTCAGCGGTGCTCCTCCCGGCGGGCCCCTGTTCAGCGGTTCTTGTCCCGGCGGGCCCCTGTTCAGCGGTTCTTGACCCGGCGGGCCCCTGTTCAGTGGTTCTTGTGCCGGCGGGCCCCTGTTTAGCGGTTCTTGTCCCGGCGGGGCCCGGTTTAGCGGTTCTTGTCCCGGCGGGGCCCGGTTCAGCGGTTCTTGTTCCGGCGGGCCCCTGTTCAGCGGTTCTTGTTCTGGCAGGCCCCTGTTCAGCGGTGCTCCTCCCGGCGGGCCCCTGTTCAGTGGTTCTTGTCCCGGCGGGGCCCGGTTCAGCGGTTCTTGTCCCAGCAGGCCCCTGTTCAGCGGTTCTTGTTCCGGTGGGCCCCTGTTCAGCGGTGCTCCTCCCGGCGGGCCCCTGTTCAGCGGTTCTTGTTCTGGCGGGCCCCTGTTCAGCGGTGCTCCTCCCGGCGGGCCCCTGTTCAGCGGTTCTTGTCCCGGCGGGCCCCTGTTCAGCGGTTCTTGTTCTGGCGGGCCCCTGTTCAGCGGTTCTTGTTCTGGCGGGCCCCTGTTCAGCGGTGCTCCTCCCGGCGGGCCCCTGTTCAGCGGTTCTTGTCCCGGCAGGCCCCTGTTCAGCGGTTCTTGTTCCGGCGGGCCCCTGTTCAGCGGTGCTCCTCCCTGCGGGCCCCTGTTCAGCGGTTCTTGTTCTGGCGGGCCCCTGTTCAGCGGTGCTCCTCCCGGCGGGGCCCTGTTCAGCGGTGCTTGTCCTGTGTGTCTAGGGAGCCAGACCTGGCCAAGACTTCCCGCTCATTCACCATCCGAACTTGCGGTCGCGGCGCCCTCCTGTGATGGAGTCCTGGGCCCGTGGGTGTCGTCCGACACACCCGGAATGGGGCTGGTGGGGCACTCCTGGGCAGCTCGCCTCCTGCCTGACTTCTCCGCCCTGCTGCCCCTGCCCTCCTTCGCTGAAGCTCTGTGGCCCTTGCCTCCCTTGGATGATGTGGCAGGTGACGGGGCAAGACTACTGTCCTTGGTGGCAGCCGTCTCACTCTTGTTGCGCCGGGCCTTCTTCTTTTTTGTCCTCTTCCCAGGGGGTGGGCTGGCTGTCCCCTTGCTGCTGGCCGATGTTCCTGCCCTAGGATCTGGTGGACTCCAATAGCCCTGCACTTTGGTTACAGTAGATGCAGGGCTGGTGGTGGCAGAGGTGCTTTTTTTACTCTTACCAGATGGAGGGGGTGGGTCAGTGATTGGAACGAGCTCAAGGTTGGAAAGGAAAAGGACTTGGGAAGGACAGGGACGGGTAGGTGTAGTGGGTTTGGGAGTGGAGGAAGAGGATGTGGTTGTAGGAGAGTCAAGTGTGCTGTCTTTGGGTGCAGGTGCCTGTGACGGAGGCTGTCGTGAGGTGGATGGCTGTTGGGTGGGTGGCTGCCTGCGTTTGTGTGCTTTGGAAGAAGGGGTGACAGACACACTGGGAGATGACACAGGGGACGTGTAAATGGCAGTGGGGGTGGTGACTGCACATGTGTGGACTGTAATGGAGGGTGTGCTGGTGATGGAAGTACTGGCTGATGGTGGTGTGCATGCAGGTGTGAGTGGAGACGTCACAGGGAGGGAGGAGGGAGATGAGGAGGTGGGGGACACAGAGGTGGTAGTGACTGTTGGCATGTCTGCATCTGGATGTTGCTTGGGTGAATGCTTGTGTGATCTGTGGTGCTTATGTCTGGATGAGCTGCCCTTGGGTGTTGAGGTGTGTGCATGATGGTGTGGATGGGATAGGCAGAGGAACAGGAGACTGCCCAACAATGAGTGTCCTGAGGAGGTCAATGACCTCCTCACTGAGGGCAGCAGGGGTAACTGGGGCAGGGCCTGAGGTGCCTGGGGCGAAGGAGATGCCCGCCTTCCTGGGCGAGCGGGCACGGAGCGAAGGCTGAGGGGCTGCTGGGAGGGCGGGGCTGGTGCGCTGGGTGGCGGCTGTACCTGTTGTGGCGGTGGGCACGGATGTTGCCGCCACCGCTAGGGAGCTCCCTTCCGAGGACGTGTCGGTGTCGCTGACATCTCCACGGGTCCCCGTTGTGGAGCTCCCCTCGCCCTCCGTCTCACTGGTGTACTCGGAGTCTGTTGTATGGCCCTCCGGGGCCATGTGAGATGCAGCTCCCTCGTGCGCCGATGCCACTTCTCCTCCGCCTGATGATGCTAATGCACACATGAACAGGAATACAAAGAAAATGGGGGGGGGAGAAATGAAGACAGGTTGAGTGCATGCATTGCCAACACCGTTGTCGGAGAGGACAGACACAGAAGCCCCCTGAATTAGGCCGCGCAATCGGGGTACACTACTCAGTTATTGTGACTAGGCCTACAGGTTTCCGGATGAGAAATGCACACATGGGTGAGGCCGGACCATGGACAGCTGTACTTGGCACCCTACAGAGGTGGGGGGCGGGGGGACAGGGCCGGGTCTAACGGAGGGGCCTAGCCTACAGAATGCGCCCTGGCCTGGAGATAGCCACAGCCCTCCTCCCCCACCCAGACACCTTCACTGCGCGCAAAGATAGCAGAATGTGCTGATACTCACCCCCTTGTGTCTGCTGTGATGTCCTCACGCGCCCATCCAAATCGGGGTAGGCCACCGCCAGGATCCGGGACATCAGGGGGGTCAATTGGCGGCTGGCACCCCTCCTACGTTGGGAGGCCATCCCCAGCAGAGACTCGGCGGTCTTTCTGGTCCCGCGGCAGATGTCCTCCCACCTCTTTCGGCAGTGGGTGCCCCGTCTGTTGTGGACCCCCAGGGCCCAGACGTCCTTGGCGATGGCACGCCAAATGTCGATCTTCTGATGGGCGCTGACCTATGTGACATGTACAGGGTGGTAAAGGATATCGCATCAGTTTTCTGCCTGGTCAATGTGAGTGGCCCCCCCCCCCTCCCCAACCTTGCCATGTGGCACATGCTCTCATCTTTCATGCGTTGCACTCCTCATTCGCTCCCCTCCCCACCATCTTACATACACCCCACTCAACACAGGCATAGCCCATTCTACGTGCACCGTGTGTACTAACCTGTTGGTCTGGAGGACCGTAGAGTAGCGCATACTGGGGGAGGACCCTATCAACAAGTTTCTCCAATTCTTCGGAAGTGAAGGCAGGGGCCCTTTCCCCAGTCGCAGCAGCCATTGTATCTCCCAGACCGAGGTCACAGCAGCACTTGCAGTATAGGTCCTCTTCTGTGGATGATCAGGTCTCAAGTGATTAAGCTGATAGAAAATGGCGGTCACGCCCGCGGCGGTGCGTACCGTGGCGGTGCGTGCCGCGACCGCCGGCGCACATCGTCATTGGCTCCTGAGACCCATAGGGTTCAATGTTAACCAATGCTGCTTTGCGCCGCGGTCTTCGACCGCCTACCGCCACGGTGTGCCACGCCAGCGCAGTGACCTCACATCCCACTGTCACACTTCACAGGTCAGGCAGCCGCCATTTCAAGGGCCCACATGGCATGATTTCTACCGCGTCACACAGGCCTAGGCCTTGCATTGCCACTCATACAAGCCTTTCAATGCATGGCGATTCGTGTACTGTGCAAGCTGTGTGTACGAACCTGTGGGTTGCTTGACTGTGTGCTCCATGTTGTCCTTCCTAGGCACCGTCCGCTGGGACTTGCGAGGAGAAGGATGAATCCTCCCGTGTACTGACCGCTGGTGGACCTGTCGACAATGGAAGAACGACATATCATACATACCGGCTTGACAGAGCAACTATACATGAACTGTGTGCCCAGCTGGAGCCAGACCTGATGTCCCCCATCCGCCAACCCACAGGGATTCCCCCTCTGGTGCAGGTTCTGACAGTACTGCATTTTTTGGCAAGTGGGTCTTTTCAGACAACAGTGGCCATATCATCTGGGATGTCTCAGCCTATGTTTTCTAAGGTTTTGTCCAGAGTGTTGTCTGCCCTGATGAAATACATGCAGAGCTACATTATTTTCCCTGAGGTGGGCGAATTGGCTACAGTGAAGGTTGATTTCTATGCCCTTGGACACATCCCCAACATCATTGGTGCCATTGATGGGACCCATGTGGCTTTGGTTCTCCCCAAAGAAAGTGAGCAGGTGTACAGAAACAGAAAAAGTTATCTTTCGATGAATGTCCAGGTGGTCTGTTTTGGCTGACCAGTACATCTCCCATGTAAATGCCAAGTTCCCTGGGTCAATGCATGACGCGTATGTCATGCGAAATAGCAGCATCCCTTATGTGATGGAACAGCTACAGAGACAACGTGTGTGGCTAATTGGTGACTCTGGTTACCCCAACCTGTCGTGGCTACTGACCCCAGTGAGGAATCCCCGGACCAGGGCAGAGGAACGGTACAATGAGGCCATTGGGCGCACTAGGAGGATCATAGAAAGGAGCTTTGGGGTCCTGAAGGCCAGGTTTAGGTGCCTGCATATGACAGGGGGATCCCTAATGTACTCACCAAAGAAGGTGTGCCATATCATTGTGGCCTGCTGTATGCTTCACAATCTTGCTTTGCGATGCCAGGTGCCTTTTCTGCAGGAGGATGGTCCAGATGGTGGTGTTGTAGCAGCTGTGGAGCTTGTGGAGAGTGAAGAGGAGGAAGACGACGGGACGACACGGACAACAGGGATACAGTCATCCAACAATATTTTCAGTAGCACACAGGTAAGAATCACCCACGCCATTTTACATTTACTTACGGCCTCATGGATCTCCACTGTCTGTGTTTCCCCTCAGTTCCTGTTGACTGATTTGTGACTTTCCCTTCCCTTTGCAGAGCTGTGTGACCCACTGCCTGACTTCAGCTTTGTTTGCCCATGGACTAAAGCTTATTGAAATTGGTATTCTGTCATCACAAAGTAACTGGACATTATTGCACCGTTATGTGTAATACATTTGTAAAGAATACAAGCAGACTCCAGTTCTCAGTCGCACAGGTGCATTGTCCATATGCCTGGGGAAGGATGGAGCAGGAGCAGTTCAAGTTTGGACAGGGTGACAATGTGGGACAGTGGGATGACATCAGGGGGTATCTTTGGCTGGCGGGGGTCTTGCAATCCTACTCTGTCTTCTTGTGAGATCTCAGGTTCTGCTTGCGGGGTGGTTCTTCTTCTGCAGGAGGTGGGGTTCTGGTGGCCTGTCGTTGTGTGGGGGCCTCCTGTCCACTAGCGCCGGCGGAGGTGGTAGGCTGTTCCTGGCCTGGGCTAGTGACAGGGGCCCTTTGGGGTGCCACATGGTCCTGCAATGTGGTGACGATCTGGGTAAGGGCCACGACGATGGTCCCCATTGCGGAACCGATGTTCCTCAGTTCCTCCCTGAACCCCATGTACCGTTCCTCCTGCAGTTCCTGGATCTCCTGGAACCGGGCCAGTACCGTCGCCATGATGGAGGAGAGGGCCTCTTGGAGAGTCGGTTCCCCGGGCCTGTCCCCCCCCGTCGCACAGCAGCCCTCCCAGTTCCCCTGTGTCCCTGGGCCTCTGTCCCCTGGACGGTGTGCCCACTACCACTGCCCCCAGGTCCCTGTTGTTGTTGGGGTGGTGGGTCAACCTGGGTGCGCTGTAGTGGTAAACACACCGCTGATTGACGTGTCCTGGAGACAGAGGCATGGGCCCGCTGGGTGGGAGCTGTGCTGGTGTTCCCAGAGGGGGTTGGGTCTGGTGTAGCCTGTGCCTGTCTGTGGGGAACCGACTGTCCAGAGGTCCCCGATGGGCCGGGCTGGTCATCTGGCTCCAGGGAGACAGAGCTGCTGTCATCGCTGGGTGCCTCTTCTGGGGGTGGGATGGACATCTCTGTACCCTCCGTGGCGGTGTGGTGGCGTTCGGGTCCTGCAGGGGTATAAAGGTATGGTTATGGCTTCTGTGTGTGGCATTTCGTGTGATGGGTGGGTGTTCGTGTACCCAAGTGCAGGCTTTTCCTTGTGGGGGCTTTTGTGAGGGTGGCTTGTGGGGGTGATGTGTGTGTGCAGTGGGCATGCTTTGGTGATGGGTGTCCATGCTTTGTGGTTGCATGCAGGGTATGGTGTTGGGATGGGTGGGTTGTGATGGTGAGCCTTTTGCAAGGAGTTGGTGTGATGGGGGTGGGGGTGAGGGTGGGGGTATGATTTGGCATGCAGGTGGGGTGGGGGTGGGAAGCAGTAGTGAAGATTTGACTTACCAGAGTCCATTCCTCCGCCTACTCCTGCGAGGCCCTCAGGATGCAGGATGTGCAAGACTTCCTCCTCCCATGCGGTAAATTCGGGGGGAGTAGGTGGGGGTCCGCCGCCAGTCTTCTGCACCGCAATGTTGTGCCTTGATACCATGGAACGCACCTTCCCCGTAGGTCGTTCCATCTCTTCCTGATGTCCTCCCGATTGAGTGGATGCTGTCCCACCGCGTTAACCCTGTCCACTATCCTTTGCCATAGCTCCATCTTCCTGGCAATTGTGGTGTGCTGCACCTGTGCCCCGAAGAGCTGGGGCTCTACACGGACTATTTCCTCCACCATGACCCTGCGTTCGGCGTCACTGAACCTGAGGTGTCTTTGGGGTGCCATGGGGTGGTGTGGTTGAGGTGTGGGGTGGCATTTGTGGTGATGAGTGTGGTACGTGTGGTGGTGTGTGGTGTTTGGTGCGTGGATTCTGTGTGGGTGATGGTGTTGTGGGATTGTCTAATCTGTGCTCTCTCTAGCCTTCGTCAATGATTTCGGGTCGTAGGGGCTTGTGGGTGATGTGGGTGTGTGTTTTATATTGTGTTGGGTGTGTGGAAGTGGTGTTAGTATGTGTATTTCAAACTGACCAATGAGGCCGAGTTTTCTATGTGTGTGTGTATTTTGACCGCGGCGGTGTGTACCGCCAATGGAATACCGCGTTTGAAAGAACGCCGCGTGGATTTGTGGCTCGGAATGGTATGGGCGTATTTCTGTTGGCGTGACGGTGGAGGTTTGGTCATCGCCATATTTTCGCTGACCTTTGGTGTGGCGGACTTTTGTGGATGTCGGGTTTTTGGCGGTTTGCCAGTTGCGGGTCAGAATGACAGTGGCGGTTTACCGCGGCCGCGGCGGTGTTATGGCGGTCTTCTGGCCGGCGGTAAGCGCCTTTTACCGCCGAGGTCAGAATGACCCCCATAGTAATGTGACAGTGAAATATTGCTAAATTTGTTTTTCACTGTTGCAAGGCCTGTCCCTCTCATAGGTGAACATGAGGGCCACAATAAAATGTGATTAAAGTGTAAATTTCCTTTGGGAGCAGATGGACATGTGGAGTTTGGGGTCTCTGAGCTCACAATTTAAAAATACATCTTTTAGTAAAGTTGATTTTAAGATTGTGTGTTTGAAAATGCACTTTTAGAAAGTGAATTTTCTTGCTTATAGCATTTCTGTGACGCTGCCTTTTTGTGGCTTCCCTGTCTGGGTCAGTTTGACAGTTGGGCTCTCTGCACCTCACACTAGACAGTGACACAAAGGGATCTGGGGTGTAGTCTGCATTTCCTGATGAGCCATCTGTGTTAGGAGGGAGGATAGGAGTGGTCACTTACACCTGAAAGGGCTGTGCCTGTCCTCACATAATGCAGTCTCCAACCCCCTGGTGAGTGTCTGGGGCCTGGCCTGGGCAAGGCAGGATTTCACATTCAAGAGAGACTTTGCTTTGAAGTAGGCCTACTTCAAAGGAAAAATTGGGCATAAGAAGGGCACCCAAAACCACAGACTTAACAACACTCCTGGAAACGAAGAGGAACCTCTGCCTGGAGAAGAGCTGAAGAGCTGTGGAAGGAGAGCTGCCCTGCCTATGACTGTGCTTTGTGGAGCTATCCTGTAGTTGCTGCTTCTGCCAGAGTAAGAGTGCAAAGACTGGACTTTGTGTGCCTTCCATCTTGAGAAAAACTCTCCAAGGGCTTGCTTTAGAGCTTGCCTCCTGTTGTTTGAAGTCTCAGGGACAGCAAAGACTTCTCTCTGCCAGCACCTGGAGTCTCTGGAGAGACACTCAAACTCTGCAAAGTGGTGCCCATCCAGTTCCTGGGACCCTGAAAGGAGAAGCTGGCAGCCTAGGAGGAGGAAATCCACGCACAGAGCACTGTGTGGGGAAAAGATCGATGCAACTCCGACCTGCGACTGAAGAAATGATGTGCTGCCGGCTCTGCAGCTGAAAATCAATGCTCGCCGGAAACACAACCGAAGAATAGACGCACGGAGCTGGAGAAACGATGCGCAGCATCGTTGATGGAGACTTGGAGAATCAATGGTTTTTTAATCATCGTGCGGCTGGATTTCTGAACAAGTACCGCTGGGAGTATAAAAACATCGCAAGGCCTGCCTGGACCCGAGAGTGCTGACTGGATCGATGCATCGATGTCCTGCGGAGAGTAGAAATGACACGCCCGACCAGACGAAAGGAGAAACGATAGAAGGTCTCACTCGTGAGTGAAATCGACGCATCGCAAGCCCTTTTTGGCTCACACTCACCTGTGCTGGGTTATTTTGTACACACCCAAGGTACATTTTCACGCTAACAGTGTTAGTGTGTGGTTTAAACTACATAAAGACTATTTTTGCTTTTTAAATGATAACGACTTGTGTACAGTCGATTTTTGTCATTTTGGTCTTGTTTTGTTTAGATAAATATTTCCTATTTTTCTAAACCTGTATTATGTAATTTTTGTAGTGACTTCATTAAGTTACTGTGTGTGTTTGTACAAATACTTTACAACTAGCACTCTGAAGTTAAGCCTACTGCTCTGCCAAGCTACCAAGGGGGTAAGCAGGGGTTAGCTGAGGGTGATTCTCTCCTACCCTGACTAGAGTGAGGGTCCTTGCTTGAACAGGGGGTCACCTGACTGTCAACCAAAGACCCCATTTCTAACATTGCACATAAACAATCATTTGATAATGATGCTTTGGCACTTCTGTGTGTGGTTCATTTTGCAGCACACACAGAAGTGCCAAAGCGCCATTAGTGATTGTTTAGGTGCAGGAAGGGACACCTTTCTGCACGTAAACAATTACACCCCTCAACGCAGACATCCTTGCATGATGGTGCAAGGATGCCTGCGTTGGCAGCTGAATTTTGCACCTGCGCAGGGGACAACACAGGGGTGCGTCTTATTTACTTAAATACGGCACATCCCTGCGATATGAAAATGACGGGGTGTGACGCTGCAAATTGTAGCGCAGCGCTGCGCTTCGTCTTTTTCCCATAAATATTGGCCCAAGTCCCTACTAAAATGGTATACCTAAGGCCTGTAAATTAAATGCTACTAGTAGGCCTGCAGCACTTATTGTGCCACACATTTAAGTAGCCCTTTAAAACATGCCTCAGGCCAGCCGTTGTAGCCTTCAAGCAGAGTTGTGACTTGGGAATATAACCCCCTTACCAAGTCTAAAACTCCCTTTTTATTACACATCAGCCCTAAAGTAGGCCCTAGGCAGCCCACAGGGCAGGGTACAATATAATTAAATCATTGGACATGCACTTTTAAGTTTATATGTCCTGGTAGTGAATAGCTAATGTAAACATTGATTTACCTTATCACATTTAATAAGTAACAACTTTTGATGGGGAGCAGGTAAGAAAGTCATGTTTGGTATCTGAGAAATTGTAATTTAAAATCCTTTTAATAGTGAAGTCAGATTTTAAGTCACTTTTAGCAGTTGACATTTTGTTGTCCCAACCATTTGGTGCCTGCAGCCTGTTCCTGTGTAACATAACTAGGTGTGAGTGGTAGTTGGCCCTTGTGTATACTCCTTCCAGACTGTCCCACAACAGAGATATTAGGTGTGCCTGGATGGGCCATCTCATGCAGGATGGGGGATGGAGCTGAATCCTGCTCTTGAACATAGAACTTCACCATAGCCCATTGTGCCTTTAGCCAGGCTGGAACCATGGCAGGAACGCAGGAAATTCCAGACACTTCTGTGAGGGAAAGCCTCCAGAGGTTTCTCCCACTTTAAAGAAGGCACCAGGGATTAAAAGGGAACTCTCAAACACACTGCTGGGAAGGAGTCTCAGAGGACTGCCTGCTGCTGTGGCTTGCTGTGTACTTCATAGGAACTGCTTTGCTCCATGAAGAAGGAATGATCTGCTGTATTAAGCCTGCTCTGAGCCCCAGAGGTCTGCCCTGCTGCTTGAGGTCTGCCTTTGCCCTGAACCCAGGAAATCCAGAAGCGACTTAAAGGGCTAGTTGGCTGGCCTCCAGATCAGAGCCTCAGGTACGGGAACGGCTCCAACCATTTTTTTAACCTACATCTAGACCATGCCAGAGTGAGTTTCAAGCCTCTAAGTCATGGATACTTAAAGTACGGCCCGCGGGCCTCATGCGGCCCCTCTTAACTTTACATGCAGTCCCTTGGGCAACAGGGGAGTTTGCTAGACTCCACACTAAGAATACAAATATTAAATAGACACACAATCATTTATTTCAAACTTATTTGGTGTAAAAGAAAGGAGGTAACTAGGGACTCCTGCACTTAACTTTAGAAACACCTTCATTTTTAAAGTCATCTTGCAGCACAAGTGTAAAACTAAGATAGTCTCTTCAAAATTAAAAAAGTGTATTTAGTTAACATGCAGAACCTTTTCGCCTTAGTAAAATGTATTTTGTCAGTGCATTGAGATTTATTCATTTAAAAGTAATAGTTTTCAAACATAAATTTGGAAACATAAATGATTTCCCTTACCATGAGAACACCACCAAAAGTAAATTAAAGAGGCAAGTCACTTGGTATGTGCACTTTATGGATGACCTGGGTTCCTATCATACATGAACAACATTATAGTTTAATAAATCAAACATAGAAGCAGGTTTTGTGCAATGCACACCATGAATCATGTATTTCGAGGTCATCTTAAATGTGATTATGCAGAAAAAGGAGGTAAAGTGAGACTAAACAATTGCCTAGGACCACATAATTTGGAAAAATGGGTAAGCCGGGATTAGTTCCAGGTTTTCTGGTTTCCCATTGTTTTTTTCAGCCACTAGATGTATATCATTTGCTTCTCCTACACCTACCTTGCCACAAATCCCCCCAGCCACCCCACCCGACCGCCACTGCCATGACATCAATGCGGCCCCCATGCACATCACAGACCAAACTGTTTGGCCCCTGGAAAATGTTTGCGAGTATCCATGCTCTAAGTGATGCCTACCCAGTCCTTGACCCTTGGAAGTGGTGCTGAAGGTGCCCACAGAGCCAAAATCCAAAACCTAGGAGTTAGAACATTATTGGCTAAAAAGTTCTCTAAGAACCAAGAGAAGACCAAGACCTACCTGCCATCGGTCCACTCGTGGTGCATAACAAGTTGGACTGAGTTTGCGGTAGCTCCAGGTACATTCTTCTCTGCAGTAGCAAAACCTGTGGAGTCCTCGTTGGCTACAGCCTGCAGCTTCAATCCATTAAAGATTTTCGACTTTTAACAAAGACACCAAGGCCCATATTTATACTTTTTTAGCCCCGCATTTGCGCTGCTTTTTAACGCGAAAACGGTACAGACTTCAAAAATACTATTGTATTTTGCAAGTTTGTGCCGCTTTTGCATAAAAAATTTACGCAAATGGGCTCTAAAAAAGTAAAATATGGGCTCAAGGTCAAACAAAGGAGTCTTCACTGCGACTCGACTTCATCCAGCAGCTCCATGATGACAACGCTTCCACCATGAAGACTGCCAGCTGACTTACTCTGCTGAACATTATCTTCTCAGATATTTTTTCTTAAAATTTCTTCTAAGTTTGAAGTGGAGATTGGACCTAATCCACTTTATATATCCAAAGCATGCTAAATCACGGTCAGCCATAACTTTAGACTTTGCCATGGTCTTGCAACTGAATGTCCGTGTTTGGTGCTTTTATCTTTTATTATTCATAACTCCGGTTCTACTACTTGGTTGTTTGTCATTTTGGTGTCAAATAATGTTAAAATGTACTCTAGTTTCTATATTGGGGTGGGATTTTTTATATGGGGCGACCTCACATTCTGTTTGTATGCTTTATAAATACTTCACACATTGCCTGCAAGTTAAGGCTTAACTGCTTGACTGCTTTTGTGTCACGTTCCCAGAGGTATATGCACAAGTAAATTAAGTGACTTTAATTGGTTCACCTTGATGGGGACCGTGGCTGTTAAGAAGGGCTCACACCCTCCCCAACCAACAACCCAATTTCTCACAATGATGATGTAAAAGACCTAGAAAAATGGACTGAAATTAAGTAAATAAACCTACCAAAGTGGATACCCAGAGTGATCCAGTTCCTTACAAGAACACTGTGGATTTCTTTTTTTGAAAGAACAAATGTATTGAATTTGGTAAAGATACAGAAGTTGAGAGTGGCTATGGCAAATCCCAAGAAAAGCATTAGTTTTGAAGGAATGCGATCTGATTTCTTAATGTTTATGATAAAAACCTAGGTTTTTGAGAAGAAATACAGTAAGATTGAGTTGTGAAGAATCAATGGGTCTCGAGACACTATCAGAATGTCGTCTATATAGGTAATTAAACAAAGACCCAGGGCTGTTAGGAATTCTGAAACTAGTTGCAGCTGCTTGGTGAAACACCAAGAAGCTGACTAAAGGCCAAAAATGAAAGCCAGACATTCCTAAATTTGATCTTTCCAAAGAAATTGAAGGAATTATGGATAAGGAGAGTAAATGGGAACTGTACATTAAGCATCTTTCTAGGTCCAAGCGCACCAAAAAATCTCTTTCACTCAAAAGGTCTCTCAAAAAAATGGATTCCTTCCATCTTGAATTGTCTGTATTTATTCAAGGTGGTTAATTCTCTGAGATTTATCAATCAACTGGAACCTCCACCTTTTTGTCTACAAGAAAGACATTACTGAGAAAACCCTTGGGGTGAAGAGAAGTTTTTACTCTAACTTGTTTTAGAATAAGAGAAGAACATTCGTGATCTATGACCTTCTCTTTTTGGTTTGTAAAGAAAAACTTTTTTGCTTTTTCTTTTGAATGGGAGTAGAATAGATATCTAGATAAAAGCACACAATTGCCTGAATAATCCACACATTGATTGCTAATATTTTCCAATTGTAGCTGTAATGATACATTCTCTCTCCTAGTTCTACTGGGAAAGAAAAACTGATGACTCACTTTGAAAGGAGGGATTTGATGAGCTTCCACAGATGGTTGCACATGGAAAATGTCCTCTGTGATATATACCCTTTGAGGGTGAAAAAGGGGTATTACTCTGGTTTTCGTTCCATGAAGCTCTATGATGTAGGTAGGTAAGGTGCCTGGCATTAAAATAGGCAGGTAGAGCAAAAACTGCTTCTGCCAGCCCTGATGAAAGGTTAAGCTGCCATTTTTAGAGCTGATTGGGCCTTATCTATGGATGTGATGGTATTTACATATTTAACAAAGATTCTCCAAAAAGAAATCCTGCAGCCGAAGGACCATCTTCGTTGGTTGCAAGATCCCACACTTTGGGACCAATAAGTAAAAGAACGTAACATCTGCGTACAGCAGATATTATGCAGTTGGAGTTTCCTAAAAGACAAATGGCTGTCTGAGCCCAATCAGCTAAAATATACGTTTTGATATTAGTGCTTTGCTTTTTGGCTGTAAAAACAAGATGAAGTATTTTTGATAGAGTTGAATTAATGAGTTTATCTTGGCAACTTTTCCAAGACCTATCAACACACTTTTTGGATTTTTTATGAATTTTTCCAGAGAGACAGACAATTTTGGTGGAAAACCTGGCCAGATAATGTAGGTATTGAGCATTCAGATCTACGTTTGTTTCCAATGTCTTTGGGAAAGGGTTTCCTAAATCTATTTGCAAGGTGAATTGCAGTTCTTGCAGAAGGGAGTCATTCTGAGGATCTTGGGTACATTATCTCCTCAAGGTCAAATATTCCTCGAAGATGTGATGAGGCAGAATGGCATTTTGAAGATCCTTCATCAGCATCATTAGTATCAGTTTTCCTTTGCTTTGGAGTGGGTCTGCAAATTTGTCTTCTTCCTCATTCAAAAATTCAGATTCAAGGGTTTCATTACTATTGTTTTCTGATATCACGCTAACTTAAACCTCATTCTCATCTTTCAGTTCAGAAACCTTAGGAAAGGTATCTAAGTAAGCTTTATTTAGATTTTCTAGAGTAGTTTGCTTCCCAAAAAATATTTTATTTTTAGGTAGCGTAAAACCTATGTTTTCATTTGAATCTATCACATTTGAAAATAATGGTTTAAATTGTTGTGTCATAGGACCGAAAGCCAAAAATACTTTTTGTGTGCAGTTTTTGAGAAAATTGTGAAACGAAGAATTGTTTCCTCCAAAGAAAAAACCTGAAGCATCTTCTATGTTCAGGTTATAATGAATATTGGGGAGATTTGTATGTGATTATCTATCTATCTATCTATCTATCTATCTATCTATCTATCTATCTATCTATCTATCTACCTATCTATCTATCTGTTGGAAAATGGGTTATTGGTAAGGGCAGGTAGGTACCTACACCTAGCAACAAGCCACTAACCTCCACCTAGGTACAGTTAGGTCTCAGTAAATTAATCCCAGCTCAACCCTTGGTAGCTTGGCAACGAGCGTCAAGGCTTAACTTAGGAGACAGTGTGTAAAGCATTCAAATATCACAAAACAGCAATTAAATAAAACACAGGAAACAGTTCTTTCCCCTGATTCTTCCCCTGAGAAGAACCATGTCCTTCCTTTTTCTGATCACCCCCTGGGGGTTTCTGGTTAACCCTAGTTCTTAACCAGTCATCTGCTGCCTCCCCCAGCTCTCTGGGGTTGGTCAACCTAGAGTCTACTAGATACTGGCGGAGCCTCTCTTAGACACAATTAGTTAGAAGGTGCTCCCTCATAATCAAATTGTACAGCCCCTCAAAGGTACTTACCCTGTTGCCCTGTATCCAGCCCTCCAATGCCTTTACTGAAATGTCCACAAAGTCCACCCAGGACTGGGTGCTTGTCTTTTGGGTGTCCCTAAACTTGAGCCTATACTGCTCTGGGGTCAGACCAAACTTTTTAGTCAAGCAACTCTTCATACTGGGGTATGAGTCTGCATCCTCCCCACTCATGGTTAGGAGCCTATCCCTCCCAGAGTTGGGAACTAACTCCCAAAGAAGTGAACCCCAGTACTGAGGCTTGACTTTCCTCATCTGGAGGGCCCTTTGAAAGGCCCCCAGCCACTTATCTATGTCATCCCCTTCTACATAGGCAGGAACCACCCCTTTGGGTAATCTGGGGGCAAAACCCCCACCCAGGGACACCTCAGCCTCTTTATCGCTGCCACCATCTCTTTTCTCTTTGCTTGCCCACTTTTTCTTTTCTAGGGCCAGCTTCTCTGCTTCCAAAGCTATGTATGCTAGCTGGGCCTCCAGCTCTCTTTCTCTGATGGATGGGTTCTCTCCTCCTGAAGGGACCCCCTTCCTACCACTAGCTTTGGGTCTGCCCCTAGTGACTGTATCTACTGAGGACCGTTCTTCCTCATCCTCACTTAGGCTCAGATGCCTTCCCTCCCCTGAGAGGTTAGAGTTAGCATCCTCCCCTTTTTCTTCCTCCTCTGGAGCTTCCTCTGTGCCTAGCTCTTGGGCCTCAGCCCATGCTGTCAGGGATTTAATCAGGATTTGCTTCCTGAGATCAGTGGTTGCAGGCAACCCTCTTTCAATACACAACCCCCTAAGCTGGACTACTGTCAGTGTGGGTAGGCTAGCCAGATCAAGCTCCATGGTTCCCTAGTTTTGTGTCAACAAAAACTTTTTGCAAAAATTGGAAACAAGAATTTAGAAAAATTACAAAAATTCAATAATTGAAATTAATCCAAATTATTAATTAATAAAAAATAAAAAAAAGTAATAATTAAAAAATAATAATAATTTTTGCACTAAGACAATTTAAAGGATTTTTAATTTGTTTTACTTAAAACTGTAACGTGATACTGAACACAAGTACAGGATCCCACCGCTGCCACCAAAAATGTTGGAAAATGGGGTATTGGTAAGGGCAGGTAGGTACCTACACCTAGCAACAAGCCACTAACCTCCACCTAGGTACAGTTAGGTCTCAGTAAATTAATCCCAGCTCAACCCTTGGTAGCTTGGCAACGAGCGTCAAGGCTTAACTTAGGAGACAGTGTGTAAAGCATTCAAATATCACAAAACAGTAATTAAATAAAACACAGGAAACAGTTTAAAAATCCAAAACCAATTAATAAAAATAGTTTATATTTTTATCTTTAAAATGACACATAAACGAATAAAATCGGATAAAGGGAACCGGAGATATGAATTTTTAAAGAATTATTATTTTGTCTAGCGCTTAGAAACAAAAAGCGGCAATCGGGTCATCTGGTTGCACCTCGACCGGGGCAAAGTCAAAGTTTCAGGCCGACCGCGATGGAGCCCTGCTCGGCTACAAGTCGCGGGAGGCCTCGGTTAAAAAGTTACCTTCTGACTTAGTCTTTATTTTGAAGTTTTTCTTCACCGGGACGAACCTGCCAGTTGAATCCGACCTCCTGGAGCCCTTGTCCGGATACGCGATGTGGGTTTCCTCGGTAGAGACTTTTACCTTCGGACTTAGTCGTTTTTTCGAGATGAAAATCCTTCGACCGGGGTAAACCTGGATCTTGATCTGACGTCCGTGGAGCCCTTCTCGGATACGATGGCTGGGAGGTCCCGGTCAACTTTTTACCTTCGGACTTAGTCTCTTTTTCGGAGGTTTTTCTTTACCGGGACGAACCACCAAGTCAGGCCGGGTCGCGGTTGAGGCAAGCCGGCTAGAATTTCCGCGGCGGGTCGGTCCCTCTCTGGAGCTTTTTTTCAAAAATTCTCAAATCTTTTCCAAACTTCTGGGGCTTCACCCAGATGTTCTTTTAAGGTTCTTTTGGGGTCCACAGCTCACCCCAAGGGTCCAGAAGTTCTGTGATGGTCCTTGGGGGGTGCGGACTTCAACTCCCAGAATGCACCTGGCGCAAACTCCTTTTTGGCCACTGGACAGTGGTCAGCTGGTCACTTTTCAGGAGTTGGTGCGGGGGGACTCTGGATAGCAATTTTTCACCTGTAGCAAACAGGGAGTCCCTCCTTGAACCAGTTGAAGCCAGGCAAAGTCCTTCTTGTGGTGAAGCCCAAGTGTGCAGCTGGTGCAGTCCTTCTGGGTGCAGGTTCCAGGTGCAGGCCAGGGGTCCAGCAGGGCAGTCCTTCTTCTCCTTTAGTTCTTTTCTTCTTGAAATCTGGCGGGGATCTGAGGTGTGGGTGCAGGTCTGCCAGTTTTATCCCTGCTCCTGGGTGAAAAGCAGGGGGGCCCTGGTTCTCCAATCAGGGACAGGGTCGTCCCCCTGTGATGACCACTTCCTGGGAAGTGTGGCAAAAATCCATCCCAGAAGGCAACAGTCTCTAAAAATCCAACATGCATGAATCTGATTTTTGGAGGTTACATCTGGCTGAGCCCACCCACTGGTGTGGCTAAAAATCATAAACACACCCCTCTCTTGCCCTCTCCTAATCTAATCAAGGGGGCACCTAATTGTCTGGGGTTGCAGGATGTGGGGGTGTTGCTGGGTGCTGCAAATGTCCTTCTCTGCCTTTGAAGACCAGTTTGGCAGCCCTCCCCCTTCCTGCCTCACCATCTGCTGAGGGGAGATTCTCTCCCCCAAGCACATTCCTTTGTGTGAAGCCAGGCCACTTCACACCTCATCAAGGCAGCCTGGCAGAAGCTGCTGCAGGCTGGCCAATCAGAGCACAGCAGCAAAAACAATGCAGAGCTGAAATTGGCAACTTTTTAGGTAAAGTCTAAGGGGCATATTTATACTCCGTTTGCGCCGAATTAGCGTTGTTTTATTCGACGCAAATTCGGCGCAAAACTAACGCCATATTTATACTTTGGCGTTAGACGCGTCTAGCGCCAAAGTATGAGTAAAGAGCGTCATTTTTTTGCGTGAACGCCTTCCTTGCGTTAATGAGATGCAAGGAAGGCGTTCCCGTCTAAAAAAATGACGGCGACGCAAATGCGTCGTATTTATACTCCCGGGCAAAAATCACGCCCGGGAGTGGTCGGGTCAAAAAACCCCGCATTTGCACCACTTTTTAACGCCTGGGTCAGGGTAGGCGTTAAGGGGCCTGTGGGCTCAAAATGAGCCCACAGGTGCCCTCCCATGCCCCCAGGGACCCCCCCTGCCACCCTTGCCCACCCCAGGAGGACACCCAAGGATGGAGGGACCCACCCCAGGGACATTCAGGTAAGTATAAACATTTTTTTTTTTATATATTTTTTTTGGCATTGTGGGGCCTGATTTGTGCCCCCCTACATGCCACAATGCCCAATGACCATGCCCAGGGGACATAAGTCCCCTGGGCATGGCCATTGGGCAAGGGGGCATGACTCCTGTCTTTACTAAGACAGGAGTCATGTAAATGGCGTCTGGGCGTCGTTTTAAATGGCGCAAATCGGGTTAAGACGATTTTTTAGCGTCAACCTGACTTGCACCATTTTAAGACGCCATAACGGCATTTTTCCCAACGCTGGCGCTGCCTGGTGTACGTGGTTTTTTTCCACGCACACCAGGCAGCGCCGGTCTGCTTGCGCCGGCTAACGCCATTCAATAAATACGGCGCCGGCATGGCGCTTCAGAATGGCGTTAGCCGGCGCAAAATTTTTTGACTCTAAACTGCGCTAGCGCAGTTTAGCGTCAAAAAGTATAAATACGGGCCTAAACGTTTTACCTGAACAAGTTATATTAAATCCAACAACTGGAAGTTGTGGGATTTATTACAACAATTAATTTGATACCAAATTCTTGGTATGTAACATTTAAGGAGACTTTAAAATTTAAAATAAAGTCTGCCCATTCTAGCCTATGAAGGCCATTTACTTCAATGAGGGAAAAACGAATTTGGCTGTTTTTACCTCACCAGGGCTTATAAATCTATTTTTATAAAGTCCCTGCTTATAGTTACATGGCACCCAGCCCTAGGGGCACATAGGGCACACCTTAGGGGTGACTCATATGTAAAAATAAGGTAGTTTAAGACTTTGGAAGTACCTTTAATTCCAAAGTCGAATTTGCATATAACTTTAATTTAAAAGCAGCCAGCAAGGCAGGCTTGCTTTTAAAATGACACTGGGCACCTCAGCAGTGCACCTAGGTGTGCACCACCTATGCTGTGGTCCCTAAACCTACATGCCCAACCATATACTAGGGACTTATAGGTAGGTTAACTTAGCCAATTATAATTAGCCTAATTTGCATATCCATTTTACACAGAGCACAGGCCCTGGGACTGGTTAGCAGTACCCAGGGCACAGCCAAGAGTCAGTAACCACCAGTACCTATCCAAAAAGAGTGGGGGTGATCAGGCAAAAAAGGAGGACTTTCCTACACTATCTATCTAACTTAATTATTATTGCAGCTTTGAATATACTGATCATTTTTATTTTTTATAACAGTTAACTCCAGAAATATTAGGATTAAAATGAAAATGGGGAAATAAAACACTTTAACTTGAAGAGCAGGTTGTAAGAAGGTGCGATGAAGTCAAAATGGGTGGGCCTTGGCTGGGGCTTATGTAGAGCAGGAGTCACGCTGCAGAGTGAAAGGAGCACAATGTAGCAATTGTGAACAGGTGTTTGCAGTAAGCACCACTGGGACAAAAAGTTAGAATGATTCAAAAACAACCATTGAGGTGAGGCCAATGCTGCTTATATATTGAATTGGGATACTTTGCTCATCAGGAGAAAGACAGACGTAAAATGGCAGTGGTGCAAGTAACCATAGGTAGCAACCAGACCAACTGTGGGGTCAATTTGAGATAGTTGAATCACCAGCTAAAGTCCTGTCAATTAAAAATGAAAGTAATTGAAGCATGTATAAAGAAAAAAGTAGAGCAAACATTCAACCAACACTTATAAAATAATGATACAGCACATGCAACATTGATAATAATTAAGGATTTCTAGTACTTATCATAGCCACTGAACAGCTCAGAAGAGTGAGATTTCTATTGGACACTATGGGCCTCATTTTGGGTTTGGTGGGTGGCGGAGGCTGCCCGCAAACTCTTTCGGATGGAAAACCACCACTCTGTTTTTTTTGGGGTCATAATCCGAAGGGCAGCACGCTTGTGCACTGCCCTGGTGGATTGAGACAGCGGGCACCACCAGGACATCGGCTGGCAGCAAACTGGCACTGCTGGCAGTTGGACCATGGCCGCTCAACAACGGTCACAATATGGTGGTCGGACCACCCCTGTCGACGGCGGTCTGAGCGCCACGGCGAGTCTGGTGGTCCATGGATCGCCAGGAAGATAATGAGGCCCTATGCTTTAAATTAACACATTTATGCTGATTTATTAAATTTCCTTGGACTATTGGGTGTTGTAGTTTTCTGTATTCATGGGTATTATAGAGTTTCATGAATACATTGTGCTACAATGTTTTGTTTACATGACTGCTGAGAAATATTGCAAAAGGGAGACTGCATAATGCAAAGCCTACTGTCCCGACACTGGTAATACTGTACATCTGCACCTGGACTGAGCTGATGAACTTGAATATTGCAGTCTTTTCACTGTTCACATTCCATCAGGTATTACCTTTCAACATGCATGCAGGATTCTTGTGCACTGACACAGGTGACTGTCAGTTGTTCAAGCTGTGGAGTCTCCTGTGCTTTCCCCCAAGGATATGGACCTTCCTGTCTAAGATTCTCTAAATTGGTAGCATGAACCTCTGGTGGTTTAACGGTGCGCTTTATTACTTTTGGACTGTTGAATCCTCTCCACCAGATGTCATTACATTTTCGAAGACCACTCCCCCTTTTAGATCACTTGTGTGTGACATTGGATTTTGTATCTCTGTCTCCTCTAGTGGGTATTGTTGAAAGTGGGTTATTAGTAGTGATAAATAGGGACCTACCAAGAGTGGTAAGGCTACAATCACAATGTAAGGTTCAGTCAAAGTCCCAAGATTTTGTATCTCAGGCTCCTCTAGTGAGTATTGTTGGAAAGTGGGTTATTAGTAGTGATACGTAGGGACATACCACTAGTAATAAGGCCATAATCACAATGTAAGGTTCAGTCAGGGTCCCAATAAATTAAACCTGTGCTCAACCCCTGATAGCTGGAAATGAGCAAGCAGGCTTACCATAGGGGACAGGTCTGTAGAGCATTTAAAAATAAGAATACATTAAATAAATAAGACAGAACACACAATAAAAATCCCACATCAATTTATACAAATATGAAATATTTTTTATCTTTAAGATGACACCAAAACAAATACAATCCTATGTTGGGAACCAGAGATATGAATTTTTAAAGATTATATAAAAACTGTGCTTTCTGTTGCTTAAAAAACAAATAGTGCCAACCGGGGACATCTGGTCACACCTGACTAGGACCAAGTAACAATTTGAGGCTGACTGCAATGAGGCCCTGCTCGGATACACTGAATTTTACCTTCGGACTTAGTTGTTTTTCTGGAGCTTTTTCTCTCATTGTTGTAGGCCATCGGGCACGGCTGCTCGTCATGCTGGGCTTTGATGCAACATTGTCGGCTTGGCTTAGCGCCAGCTCCTGGTCAACTCCTAGAAGTCTTGTTGATGGGGAAAAGCTTCAGAGCTTTAGAGGGGTAAACTTGAAATTCAGTTTGGGTCGCGGTTCGACTTCGGCAGCTTGACTCTTGTTGACGGGTTGGTCAACTTAGGAAGCTTTATTCAAAAAGTTCTCCAATCTTCACCAAACTTCTGGATCTCCTTCCAGAAGTCATCCTTAGGGTCTCCAGTGGTCTACAACACCAATCCAAGGGTCTAGAAGCTCTGAGATGGTCCTTGATATATTGAGACTACGTTTGCTCAAATCCTCAAAAGTCCAGCTGAAGGTGATCAGCTGGGTCCTTCTTGGTGGGGATGTTGCAGGTGAAACTCTTTTAATCTTTTGCTGTCAGGGAGTCCACTCCTTCCCTCTCTTGAAGCCAGGCAAAGTCTTTAGAGCTGTACTTCCTCAGTGTGCAGCAGGTGCAGTCACACAGAATGCAGTCCTCTTGGAAACTCTCCCATATGTATCCAGTGTTCCTGGGCTGGCAAGCAGGGGACACTCCTGACCAATGGGGTAATGGGTGACAACTTCCTGTGCGGGTGGCAAAAATGAATCACAGGAAGCACTATTCTTTCAGAATCCAAGATGGAGGTAATCCCTCCTTGGGGTGAAAATCTGGCTAAGCCATCCCACTGGTATGTCTTATTTCCCCAAACACTCCCCCTCCAGTCCTTCTGCTAAGGGCTCCCCTGTGGCTGGGGTGGCAGGAAGAGAGGGTGTGCCTGTGTCCTGTCCTGAGTGCAATTTTTCCTTTGAAGACCAGTTTGGCTACCCAGCCCCCTTCCTGCCTTTTGCTCTGCAGTTTGCAGATCTCCACTCACCAGATATCCCATTGACTCAATGGAGGTTTCTTTACACCTCATCAAAGCAACTTGGTTCAGCCTGGCAGAGGCTAGCTAATCAGAGAAGAACAGTTGGAGTGCTGGATTTTGGCTTAAGGAAAATTAATTTCTATAACTTCTTTTCTGTGATAGTTATAATAAATATAACACTGGCAACTTACTGGATTTATTCTAACTCTCATTTTGAGTCCAAGAATGAAAATTTTAGCCCATTTCTAGCAAACATTATACTTGTATAAAGTTTCTTACTGTTAGCCACTGGAGTTACTGTATACAATGGGGGAGAATAAATTAGCAGTTTTTCCCTCACCAGGGCATATAAAACATATTTCATTGTGTCATTGCTAATAGTTACAAGGCACCCTACCTCTGAGACATTTAGGGGAGACCTTAACGGTGACTTATATATACAAATAACGTAGTTTGAGACTTTGGAAGTATTTTTCATTCCAAAGTCAAACTTGCTTGTAAGCTACTTTTAAAAGCAGCCTGAAAAACAGGGCTGCCTTTACAATGACAGCAGGCACTATAGCAGTGCACACTAGAGTGCACTAAATCCACTGGGCCTCTTATCCTACCTGCCCTATTATATACTAGGGCCTTATAGCGTATATAGGCAGTCATAGGCAATTATAATTATGCCTAATTTGCGTATTCTGTGTTCACATAGAACTGGCCTGGGCCTGGTTAGCAGAGCCAAGGGCACAATCAGAGTCAATAACCACCAGTATCAGTGAACAAATGGGGTGATCAGGGCAAAAAATATGACTTTACCACAGTCACACATTCTTGTGTATTACTTCTGTGCTTTGAGTTACTGTCCTGTTGCTTTCGGACAGGCCATAACTTCAGTATCAGGCTGCTGTTTTATAATTCCCTCTGTCCTGATGATGACACATCATACTCAACCACAGTGGATCGAGAGATTGAGTAAAAAAAGTTCAGTCCTGGTCTGCCTCTTAGAACCTATGGAGTTAGCATGAGGGATCATCTGTGGCCTGCTGTGTGTCAGTTTCACTGAGACGTTTTAATTATGTTCCTTCGTTCCTTTTCTATTGTTACTTATGATTGTCACTTGAGCATTGTGCCACTGCTTATACAATTTTCATAGCACCCCTCATTTACCCAACATACAGGGAGTGCAGAATTATTAGGCAAGTTGTATTTTTGAGGATTCATTTTTATTATTGAACAACAACCATGTTCTCAATGAATCCAAAAAACTCATTAATATCAAAGCTGAATATTTTTGGAAGTAGTTTTTAGTTTGTTTTTAGTTTTAGCTATGTTAGGGGGATATCTGTGTGTGCAGGTGACTATCACTGTGCATAATTATTAGGCAACTTAACAAAAAAAAATATATACCCATTTCAATTATTTATTATTACCAGTGAAACCAATATAACATCTCAACATTCACAAATATACATTTCTGACATTCAAAAACAAAACAAAAACAAATCAGTGACCAATATAGCCACCTTTCTTTGCAAGGACACTCAAAAGCCTGCCATCCATGGATTCTGTCAGTGTTTTGATCTGTTCACCATCAACATTGCGTGCAGCAGCAACCACAGCCTCCCAGACACTGTTCAGAGAGGTGTACTGTTTTCCCTCCTTGTAAATCTCACATTTGATGATGGACCACAGGTTCTCAATGGGGTTCAGATCAGGTGAACAAGGAGGCCATGTCATTAGATTTCGCTGTGGAGTACTTGGACGCGTGTGATGGAGCATTGTCCTGCATGAACATCATGTTTTTCTTGAAGGATGCAGACTTCTTCCTGTACCACTGCTTGAAGAAGGTGTCTTCCAGGAACTGGCAGTAGGACTGGGAGTTGAGCTTGACTCCATCCTCAACCCGAAAAGGCCCCACAAGCTCATCTTTGATGATACCAGCCCAAACCAGTACTCCACCTCCACCTTGCTGGCGTCTGAGTCGGACTGGAGCTCACTGCCCTTTACCAATCCAGCCACGGGCCCATCCATCTGGCCCATCAAGACTCACTCTCATTTCATCAGTCCATAAAACTTTAGAAAAATCAGTCTTGAGATATTTCTTGGCCCAGTCTTGACGTTTCAGCTTGTGTGTCTTGTTCAGTGGTGGTCGTCTTTCAGCCTTTCTTACCTTGGCCATGTCTCTGAGTATTGCACACCTTGTGCTTTTGGGCACTCCAGTGATGTTGCAGCTCTGAAATATGGCCAAACTGGTGGCAAGTGGCATCGTGGCAGCTGCACGCTTGACTTTTCTCAGTTCATGGGCAGTTATTTTGCGCCTTGGTTTTTCCACACGCTTCTTGCGACCCTGTTGACTATTTTGAATGAAACGCTTGATTGTTCGATGATCACGCTTCAGAAGCTTTGCAATTTTAAGAGTGCTGCATCCCTCTGCAAGATATCTCACTATTTTTGACTTTTCTGAGCCTGTCAAGTCCTTCTTTTGACCCATTTTGCCAAAGGAAAGGAAGTTGCCTAATAATTATGCACACCTGATATAGGGTGTTGATGTCATTAGACCACACCCCTTCTCATTACAGAGATGCACATCACCTAATATGCTTAATTGGTAGTAGGCTTTCGAGCCTATACAGCTTGGAGTAAGACAACATGCATAAAGAGGATGATGTGGTCAAAATACTAATTTGCCTAATAATTCTGCACTCCCTGTATGTTAGTCTCTCAATACTCACTTTTTAATCAAAATCAAAGTATCTGTGGCATTTGTTAGCACAAGTTATTAATTAGGGGTTCAATGTCTGCGGTCCCATATTCTGATATAATTATGAGAATAGCTCCTAAAGAACCGCTGACTCTTGTTCATGAATCAGGATTCAAACCTAACTTAGAACCAGGGAGCTAAGAGCATGATTTAGAGTTTGGTGGACGGGTTACTCCAGTACAACATGACGGATGTCCAGTCCACCTTATTGCAAGTGCCATAGGATATAATGCACATACAATGAGATGAACGGGATATTAGTTACTTTGTGAGGGGGTCCGTCAAACTCCAATTCATACCTTAACTGTTTATTGCCATCACTAGTGAATAATGCAGAAGTAACATTTGGTTCCTGCTGCTCACTAATTTCAGTTCCTTCTCAATTTGAATTGCAACAAGAACTTTTCGTGTAGTTGAACACTAAAAAGAAGCAGTTACCCGGTAACAAATACAGTAATGAGATTACTTAGAATTCCCTTTCTTAGTGCAAACGTTCCGAGAAATGTATCATTCAAAATGAGGGAATTGTATCATAAAAGCATGCAGTTGTTGGACACTTCTCAGTGAATTTATGATGTGATGTACCTCATTTCTTTCATACCATCCCACGTTTTCCATTTTCGAAAAGGTTTGAGACCGCTTTACCACGAAGTAGATGAGATAGCCACTTCCGCACAAACAACATATTATGAGCACATTGGCCAAAACACGCAGGAATCGTGTCAGATGGATGTTCTCGTCTTTATGGCTTTCTTCTTCATCTACAATAGACTCCTTGGGGAAAAAAATACAAAATGAGCTTGAGTTACCGTGAATAGACGTCCCAAAACATTACCATGGCAACTGGTTGCACTTGTGGAGAAATGAACATTATTTTATCGTTTCGCGGTACAGTACATCCAATGCACTATTGTTTCATAAGCCTCGGAATTTTAAAATTCTCCACATTAAGTTGTGACACTCAAGTAAAACACAAACAAGCTCATTGCGTGAGTACCGATACTAGCTACATAGTGATTGCGCAATAACCATTGTACATTACACTGCTTTCAATTGTTGAACCTTAACTTCGTGGTCAACTTTAATGTCTGACGTACTGGAGAATATGTTGAACTGGCTGACCTGACACATTACTCAATCGTGCTGTTACTTTGCTGAGGGCCGTAACAGTTTTGTAGTGCACACCCTAATTACAGGCTCTAAGGGCAGGGCATTTGATAAGGTTAGTTTATTTGCCGATAATGTGCAGTTTATCCAGCAATGTAAGTATACTCGTTAGAGAATTATGTGTATCCAGCAATGTACGTGTGATAGTATAGAACACATATTCTTTGTTCATTAGTAATGCTTCTTGCCGCCAATCTTAATGTTCTGCTTGAATCTAATAAAAGAGATAAAAGCAGTGTCCAAGATGTTTCTGTAAACAGTTCTGCCAGAAGTTATTCTACCATCGAGGTATTCGGTTACCTATATATACATCATTGATTAAATCGTTTACTTACAGTGCACGCCACACTTAGTTAGGTCTGCTCATAAACTGCTTTTATGACCCTTGGTTTGACTACACTTTACTATCTTATGAGCCATTTGTGTGCAGCTTTTCAATGTAGTCAGCCGCGGATCATAGCTTAGTGTATTTAGAAAACCATTACAATTGGGCAGGGCCGATATTATGTATCTGTTTAATTATTCTGCTTTCGGTACTTTCTTCAGAGTCTGAGCACTACCAGCTGACTGATGACTGTAACTGAGGATCTGGATGATGTACACCGAGTGGCAATAAAGAGTTTGTCATTATTGCACTAGTGATAGTGCCCAGGTTATCTTGAAAAGGAAGGAAGGAATTGTAGGTAACGGAACACTTATATTTAAAAGTTTCACAAAGTGTTCTGTTGTTACATCGGTACACAGAATTTCAGAAACCAACGTGCACCACTTACTGATAATTTGCTGTTCCTATAGGTGTGCGTCTTTAGCACTAGCTCATTTTCCAGTGTACTTAGTCTTAACGTCTTCACCTCTATCAATGCTTGAAATGTTATAAAGTGGTTTGAGATTGGTATTTAATTGTATGTAATACAGTCCTAACCATGCAAATACCTTTTCTATGTGTCTCTCACATTAGAGTGGGTGTGCCTTTTTTTGCATGGTCATCCGCATGTTTTGTCGACTGATGCTGCTTGTTTTGGAATTCTGCACATTTTCCCTGGCTGGTTTTTGAACTCTCTAAATTCTTTACAGTCCACAATGGTTGTGCACTGACCCCTAAAACATGGTAAAATTGACTGACTCCTACTTGCAATATTTATGTTTTCATCAATGCCACAGTATATGATTCAGGAAATACACCAATGGTTTGGAAAGGTTAAACTTCACCTATGGACTGCAGCACATATAGGGGGTCATTCCGACCCTGGCGGTCATGGACCGCCAGGGCCGGGGACGGAGGAAGCACCGCCAACAGGCTGGCGGTGCTTCAGGGGCAATTCTGACCGCGGCGGTAAAGCCACGGTCAGAAAAGGGAAACCGGCGGTTTCCCGCCGGTTTTCCCCTGCCCCAGGGAATCCTCCACGGCGGCGCTGCAAGCAGCGCCGCCATGGGGATTCCGACCCCCTTCCCGCCAGCCTGTTCCTGGCGGTTTACACCGCCAGGAAGAGGCTGGCGGGAACGGGTGTCGTGGGGCCCCTGGGGGCCCCTGCAGTGCCCATGCCACTGGCATGGGCACTGCAGGGGCCCCCTAACAGGGCCCCATTAAGATTTTCAGTGTCTGCAAAGCATTCGGAGCCGGCTTCATCGTTGCTGGGGCTTTCCCGCTGGGCGGGCGGGCGGCCTTTTGGCGGTCGCCCGCCTGCCCAGCAGGAAAGTCAAAATGACCGCTGCGGTCATTTGACCGCGGTATGGTCTTATGGCGGTCTCCGCCCGGCGGGCAGCGCCCGCCGCCCGCCGGGGTCGGAATGACCCCCATAGTCCCATCCACTAGGCTGACAAAGCAATACTTAAGGCCTTCTGTGTAGCCTGAACCCTGCAGCTTTTAAACATGCAGGAACACCTGCCAAAATAACAATTTTGACGGCAAAGAACCATGCTTTTATATAGTAAATAAGTCACCTATAAGTAGGACTTGCAGCCCAAAAAGTAGGTTGCCTATTATTTGAAAAGTAGCGCATGCAAGAATTTAGTACTAGCATGTACTTAGAGTGACTACCTCCCAAAAAGATATTTTCACTGTAACAGTAGCTGTACTAGAAAGAAAAAGACAGTCCGGGATCAAATCATAACTCTTCCACCTTTGGTTTGGTACAAGCTACCAGCAGAATTCATAGACATTTTTTTTTAATGTTTATTAAAAAATTCCAAATCAGTGGCCAAGTCAGTTTATTAATACATATTTAGTAAGAAATACTTTTAAAGAGTTATTGTTTGTCTTCCTGAACCTTCTCTAGGCTAATAAGCATTCACTTACTAGCAGCTAGCCCCTGAGAGTGCTTCCCCTTAATGAGTTGTGAAAAGTTGTCCTAGAGCAGAAACAATGGCTTAGGCCTTTTAGCAGGAAGACGAGGGTGTGAGGTATTTGATTTCTACCAGCTCAGAAAAGGCAGTTAAGGAGGGTAGTCACTAAGACATCACCAGGGAACAGGTTTATCCTTATAATAGTGGATCATACCACTTAATATCCTGAAGTAGTGCCTCTTAGGACAGTGACTACTCCCATGGTGGCCAAAACCCTCCCTGACCTTTTTACTGGGATAGAGTTACCAAAAGCAGTGCTTCCAGACAAGTGCTGAAGATCATTTCTTTGTACTTGAAGTCTATGTGCGATGAGTGTGGTGTGAACTATAAGTTCAGCAGGCCTTATCACCCACAAAGCAATGGACTTTTTGAGAGGTTCAAATAAATCCAGAAAGGCATGATCATGAATTTGAATGAGAAAGTCGGTTGGAAGTGGTATGTCTGGTTGCCATGGATCCGTTTCCCAACAGTTAGGTATCACAGAAAGGATTGGGCTTCAGCTCCTTTGAACTTTTATGTGTGGCCACCCTGTGAGGGGTCCTATGATTCTTGTTAGAGGGGGTGGGGAAAACCTCTCAAGAATCCAAGCAGGATACTCTGGACTATGCACTGGGCCTGAAGTCTAGTATGGTCCAGTATATGAAGAAAGCAAATCATTATCTGGAGGCCAGTCAAGAGCTGATCAAACAATGTTATGATCAGAAGGCAACACTGGTGATTACTAACCTTACACAAAGTGTGGGTAGTGAAGGCTGTGGCAGGTACTGCATTCCAAAGCAAATGTGCTGGTCTTGGACTGTGCTGGAGAGAGTGGGTGCAGTTTCCTTTTTGGTAGACCTGGGCACACCTAGAATCCCCCACAAAGTGATTCATGTCTACCGCCTGAAAACTCACTTTGACAGAGCTGACATGACCATGTTGATAGTGACCAATGGGGGTAGAAAAAAGAAAATGAGCCCCATCTGACCTCTTCACCCATAATGAGAAAGGTGGCTTAGTGGAGGAATTTTACTCTGACACACCAACAAGCAAAAGTACTGTCACCAGTTGATGGGCCAATTTGGTGGTTTGTTATTTCTGACACCTGGACTGACCCAGTAGAGTGTCCATCAACATGGCCGCTGGTGACAGCTTACCTGTCAAAATCAAAACCTACAAGTTGATGAGGCCCGTATCAATGAGGAAGTGGCCAAGATGTTATCCCTGAAGGCTTTCAGTTGCCCTTTACCTAGTCCTGTGGTACTGGTACTCAAAAACCAGAGAAATCAGGTTCTGTGTGGATCACAGCAGGCCTAATGTGGTAACTGAAACTGGTGCTCACCCAATGTGAAGAGCTGATGAGCTCATAGACAGATTAGGTACTGCCAGCTCCCTCTGTATCTTTGAGTCACCTTGTGGTTACTGGCAAATTGCCCTGACTAAGGAGGCTAAGGAGAGGTCTACAATTTCCACCCCAGTTGGCCACTGTCAGTTTAAGGTGATGCCCTTTAGGCAGACGAATGCCTCTGCCAACCTCCAGAGGATGTTTGATGGTGTTGTGCCTAGCTTAGAGACCTTCAGTGTAGCATATCTTGGTGACATTGCAGTCTTTAGCTCTACCTGGCAGGACCATCTGACTCACTCCAATGCTCCACTATGAAAGGCAGCGAGAGCCAAATATAGAAGGATTTGTCATTTCATAGTTCTGACTCACCATTGACCGCTCAGATGAGTGATGCAGATGAGAGACGAGAATCCAAAACTGTTAAGGTGGTCATTTCCCTACAGGGATGGGACCTAACAGTAGAGCACAGAGTTAGAACTGACAATGTCAACATAGATGGCCTTTCTAGGTTCTTTGGCTTACAGAGTGGGACCTGCTAAGGGAATGGATAGTGGTGGGCTTTGTGAGAAAGTGTCCCTTTTTGCATGGTCAACCCCTTTTTAGTGAACTGGTGCTGCTGATACGTTAACTCTGTGCACTGTGTACTGCTGACCAGTTCCATGTGTATTTTATTTGACACAAAAAATATGGTAAAATTGCTATATCCCCAATTGGCAAATTTATCTTTCCAGTAATGTCACAGTAAATGGAGTAAGAAAATACACCAGCGGTATAAAACTTTAAATGTCACCTGTGATCTGCAACACGTATTTTGCCATTCACTTGACTGGCAGAGAAAGCATGTCTTCAGATCTTTATGTAAAGCCTGACTCCTGCAGTTTTTAAACCATCAGGCAGACCTTTCAAAATATACATTTCAACAGGATGGAAATACACCTCCACTAATCGAGTCTTCTAGCCCACAAAGCACAGTGTCTGGTATTTGCAAGTGGAACATGTAAAAATGTGATGTTTACATGTTTGTACAGTGACTATTCCCCAAAAGCAATTTTCACTGTTAGGGTTGTAGCTGGTTATATATAAAAAAAAGCTAAATTACAGATACAACTGTTTTTAACATTTATTAAAATTCAATTTAATGGTGCGGGTGAATATATGATAACTATACATGAAGGGTAAGTGTGAAAGTCAGGGCAATGTTATTTACTCCTTGCAGGGCTGACATCCTCCTCAGTCACACATTTTCTTACAACCTGTGTCAGAGCAAGTGAAGATCTTTACTTGCTAGTATTGGAGCAGTAAGATTCCAATGATCCATAAGATCTCAGTCCACATAACATTTTAAATAATCAGGGTGAGATCCGTGTGACAGTTCAGACAGTGATTTATTTCTCGTTTGTCTTAGAGCTGCAGCTTCTTCCTTCTACAAGACGTCCCAATATTAATAATTCATACTGGACCTATGGAATGTTTGTCATTAGATGCAACATATGTCGATATCATTTGAATTTCCAGAGACTATCTGCCTTTTTTTGCTTTCTTTAATCATTCTTCAGGAGAGCAGTGTAGAACCAGATGGTCGTAAAGAGGGCAACCATAGGAGAAAATGACAACTTTCCACCAGCCCTAGGCCACAAAGAAAGGGAGACAAGAAATATGTCTTCCCAAGTGAAACTTTTATGCAATAGTAAATATGCTCACATCTGAAAACTTGCTGCCCAATACCTTCTTCCCATACAGTGCATTCCAGTGATTGTCCCTTCTGTAGTTCTAGGATAAATCTAAATCTGAGACTAATGTCACTATTAATGTAAGACCAGACAAAGAGAGTGAAGAGAAAATGCTAAGATTTTCCTGGAATATTGCCATTCACAAAAAGCGTAGTAGGAGTGGGTATGCAGCAGGTGTCCTTTGAACCATTTAAAGTTTTTCAATGTGGTTTCTTTTCAGAAAGAAAAGGAGAGAGTTGGTGATGGTCTTTTTAATTTCGCAATTCACTCATAGGCCCTCATTCTGACCCTGGCGGTCGGCGGAGAGGCGGCGGTCGGACCGCGAACAGACCGGCGGTCAGAAAAATGGCATTCTGACCGCGGCGGTCACCGCCGCGATCGCCCGCCACTTCCCCACTCCGACCGCCACGGCGGTCATGACCGCCGGGCTGGAGTTTGCGCACTCCGGCCCGGCGGTCGTCCCAAGACCGCCAACGGTATCATGACCCTGCCTATCGCCGCGGTTTCTTGCAGTCGGGAACCGCCATGCGAACCATGGCGGTAAGCACTATCGGGGCCAGGGAATTCCTTCCCTGGCACTGATAGGGGTCTCCCCCACCCCCCACTACCCACCCGAGTCCTCCCCCCACACCCTCCACCCCCCTGCCACCCCCCAGAGGTGGTACGAACCCCCTCCCCACCCCCACCCCGACATGCACATACATGCACCCCGACATGCACACACCCCCAACATGCACATATACACACCCCCTACACACACATACACAACGGGGACACATACCCGCACACATACATGCAGACATGCGCACCTGCCGAACAGCACACATTCCCATAGACACAGCAGCACCCCCCGCCCGCATACACGCACTCACACACCCCCTCTACACACTCACACGCACACCCCCATGCACGCCCACATCACACAACACCCCCCCTCCCCCTCCCCTCACAGACGGTCAACTTACCTTGTGCGTTGGTCCTCCGGGAGGCGACGGGAGCCATGGGGAGGTGACCGCCAACAGAACACCGCCAACAGAAGACCGCCACACAGATATGTGGGTCGTAATTCTGTGGGCGGTGTTCTGCTGGCGTGGCGGTGGAGGTTGACCAGTCTCCACTTTTCCGCCGACCGCCAGTGTGGCTGCTGGCGGTTTCCCGGCGGAACGCTCCCAGCGGTCGGAATGCGCACAGCGGCATACCGCCGCGGTCGGCGGTCTTCACCGCGGCGGTAACTCGCCGGTCTCGCGAAAAGACCGCCAAGGTCAGAATGAGGGCCATAGTGTCTTCAGTAAGGGCGATTCATTGACTCCTATGTCAATTGCCATAGCGAATCACCAACACTGATGTTATAGCTTCAATACCAGCACAGACCATATTGCAGAGGGCAATCAAACATAACGACTAGAAGATGTTAGTTAGTACGTGTGAGGGGGAAGTGGGTCTATTACATGAGGTAATATTCACAATTCTGTTAAAATGGATCAAAAACTTTAATTATTCCTGTTCACAAAGGTAAAACCATGAGGGTTATTTTCACTCTTTTTGTGGTTGACATGTTTTTACCTAGAAATATTTCCTGTGCCAGGTTTTACACATTTGTTAGATATAGACTATAGATATTGTATATCAAGTACCTCTTTTCGCTAGCTCTGCAGTTGGTGGACAAATAGACTCTTCCTTTTTGCTCCAAAAAGATTGTCCAATCACATTTACTGGGTATTTATCAACACATCTGCCTATTATACGCAAGCAGTATTCTTTGGTATTCAAAGGAAATAGAGTGACTCATAGATGCTCAGTGGAACAAGTAGTTTTCTTTTGCATGCTCTCCCGGAATCACTTTTTTCGAGGGGAGTATGTATATATTGTTCCATAACAGTTTCATCCAACACAGTTAGTCACATTGAAAAGCTTCATCATTTCTCCTGCTAGTAGTACCTTGTTGTAAACACCAATATGTACCAAGTACCTGGTTAAACTACCATCTTGGTTTACACAGATTGATTGACAATCTGATCTCCCTTTTTGTAAGTTAGCACTTCTAACTAACCAACAGCCCAGAGTACCAAGAGTTAAAATTATATATCAATATAATTATTAGGCTTTGGTAGGGTTGTGCTATTTTTCTGCATGTAAATGTTCATCTCTCAAAATATTCAGTTATTATTGCAAAAGATGGAATTCTAAGACACATCTCAGAGCCTACTGTAGATTTAAAATTCAAATGATCACCAGGAAAAGGAGAGGAATAGGAAGTGAGTGTGGTGCTGTTAAAAATAAAAAGTCACAGGCACAATATGTTTTCTCAGAGGAAAATCTAAAGCACAAGATTCATTTCATAGATTACCTTAAAGCTGGTTGTGATTGATGCAAATTTGTTGTCTGCAGTTTCAGGATTGCCAATTAGATAGTCCCAACTGGTAAACATTTTAAAGCTGAAATTATAATTTCCATCATCACCTTCCCCCGTACTTTCATTGGCATTACCTGCCATTCTGCAGATACACAAAGCAGCACACAGCACAAAAAATAGTAATATTAACACAAGATTCCGTTTTCAATTTTGAACCAAAATGTTTTTAACAATATGTAATTATTTATACACAATCTAATTGCTCTGTGTTCCTAATGTATTTCGAATAAATCTTCTAATTATTAAATAATGTGCTCGCAGGAGTCACACTCGGACTGCAATTCATTAAAATACATTAGAAACATTTTTACACATATTTAGGGTGGTTCATACGGGGTCATATTAAGCCACCGAAACACCAAACTGATTATTTACATGACAAAAAGAATGAGGAAAAGATTAAGGGTCTGAATGAGGACCTGTTTTAGGTCTTGGCGAAGGGAGATACTTTGTCACAAACATGACAGATATCCTGTCCGCTGCATTACAATCCCATTATATCCTACAGGAACCGTAATATGCAGATCGGATTTCCGTCACTTTTGTGATGGAGTATTTCCTCCGCCAAGACCTAAATCAACTAAGCCCTCTGATTTCAGCATACGGGTTATTCCGTCACAACAGTGATGGATATCCTGTCCACCGAATTATAAATCCCATTATTTCCTATGGGATTTAGATTTCAGCAAACGGGATATCTGTCACAGTCGTGACGGCATAGCCCGTCCGCCAAAATGTAAATCAGGCCCAAAATGATGCAAGTGAGATTTTACCTCAAATTTCAGCATATTACCTGGCTGCTGCTTCTAGGACAAAGAATATGCAGAACCTTATTAAGAAAAACATACAACGGAATTACTGAGAAACAGGAATAGAGTGAACAGAACAGAAGAAGACCAGAAGGACCATTATCAATTTGAAAGAAGAAAGGTGAGTGGGAGCTGAACATAGACCAATTAGAAGCCAAGATGGGTGCTGAGTAAACAAAATATTAGCTACCTGAGCAGGGAGTGATAGAGAAAAGACATTAGGCATGAGGGTACAGAGATATGAGAGATAACTCATGGGCTGCCAGGAAGGAAAAATTGGAGGGAAGGTGATGATTTTTATGCCCCTTCATAAAGTAAATTAAATGAAAGTAGATGTGACGAGTCACATCTAAAGGCAGTAGAAATAGAAGGTTAGGGGAGCATTCACATCCCCTCAGTAAATATCGATTTTTGAAAATAAAATAAGAAGAGGAAAAGTGGACAATGACCAGCTGAGAAAACATAAGAATATTCTTTTGAATAGCAAATAAGTTGGGTCAAATTAGAAAAATACACGTGCAAGCACAAAATAGCAGTAGTTATATCATAATTGTGCCAGCACAGGTATTCTTTGCAGATATCCATTGCATTCAATTTCAACTTGTTCTAAGGAGAAGGCGTTCATGAAATTTTTAAAGTTTTAAAGCAATCACATCTTCCTTATGTCATAGATCGTTCCTTACCCCTACTCACTAGAATCTAACTTATGCTCCTCTTTTTTCCTACTATGCAAACGTTGAGATTTTATTTCACTCATTTCTACTGTGTATTCAAGTGAACATGTTAGAGTTTACAAGAAGGATGATAGAAATTCAATAGTACCCCTTGTTAAGATTTTTTTCTCCAAGGGCTAGAGGACTACGCACTGCAGCCTTTGTCTTCTCAGTATCATCGAGACAGGTCTCCACATTTTTTCCATTGCCTGATCCTACTCAAATCCATAACACTGTGGAGTTACAACACTGTCAATAACTGTCACTCTGGTCCATGTATATGGTATCCAGTTATGAGACTTAAGGCTTGATTACGAGTCTGGCAGTCCTTGGACCGCCAGACTCGCAGTGGTGGTCGTGCTGCCGCTATTTTGGCATTCCAACTGCCATATTACGAGGTTGGCGAGCAGACCCTCCAACCTACTGCCATTCCTGCCAGGATCCTAGATCCCGATGGACTGACAGCGGTGCTGGTTGTAATCAGCCATGGAGGTGCTTAACTTAGCACCACCCAGCAGATTACAACCTTGTTCTCCTCCAGCCTTTTGGTGGAAGGCTGGTGGAGAACAGGTGCAGGGGGCCTATGGCATGGGCAGTGCATGAGTTCCCTAGCCCAGTACCTTTGAAATGTGCACATTTCATGGGTGCAGGTGCCCCTTTCATGCAGCAGCATTGCCACCTGCTCTATTATGAGCTGGTGGCAATGCTGCTGCACCTTTCCACTGGGCTGACCAGCGAAACCTTGGTTTCAGCCAGTCATCCTAGAGGGAAAGTTTTAATGGGGCCGGGGGGGAGGTCGCCAGAACCACAGTGACCTCCTCATCGGGAGTTTGGCAGGTGGATGTTTCCATCCGCCAAACTCATAATCAGTCCCTAAACAGCATGAACAGTTGCTCCCACTGACTATGAAATTCTGTTGTATTTTACATTATCAACCTCAGTTGTATCAATATACTAGTACATGGCCTGCACTAAATTGCCCAGCATACATCGTTCAGGTAATTTAAAATAGTTTTTACCATTATATCGTCAATTTATAGTCCCCTAGAGTTTACTATTTAATTTATATTGACTTTTTGAATAATTTTCATTTTTCTTTTATTTTAATATCTGCTAATTGTATTTGTAATTTATTTAATGAAGCAATTTAATATATATATATATATTCTATACCTATTATCAATGCATTATAAAAAGATATGTGCCATTGCCGAATGTGGGAAGAGACCATGACTTATGACTTTTGCTCGTAACCATAACTTACATTTTTTAGTGTTTTTTAAGGTTTAATTCATAACCATAACTGCACTTTTGCTATGAATTTTGGAGTCTTTCTTAAACATGCAATGAGGAGGCCAACATCCACAGCACAGGGCCTAATGCTATGTGCAGTGGAAGTTGGCTGCCGGGCTTGGCCTCTTTAGGTGACAAACTCAACAGTGAATGGTATTTGACCATGTGCAACAGTGTTGCCTGGAGGTCCTGCTCTATAGCTAGACCGGCACCTAATCCTATATGGACAGTTAGCCTCCACTGTGCTCAGTCATAGGGCCTGAACCACAGCCTGGTCCATATTTCTTTTTTCAAAAATTGTATAATGGATAAGCAGGTACAAATTGGATTCATGGTACCAAAAGAAAGACTCATTCTGGTACCAAGTGCTTCAGGAACCTATGCTTTAATTCTGGTTCTGAAACTGGTGCTGCAAATCGCACAGTATCCTGTGATGCCAGTCTGGTTTCATGGAACAAGGCACCCAAGGTATATGGAAGTTGGGACTCATGGCTCCAGCTGCTGGATCCAAAAATTCTATGGCATTTTTCACATTTTCTTATTTGGAATTGGGGTGAAACTTGAGGCCTTCCTAAATGGTCCTGGGGTCTGGTTGTGCTCATCCTACCCTTGTTTGATTTTTATTTTTATATTCAAGATGTGGGGACTGCTAAACTGCATCCTGTAATGGTGGCTGCAACATTTTCCTTCAATGTTGTGGCCAAACAATCAGATAATTTCAGTACTGCAGGCTCATTTCTGTATGTGACGCACCAAAATGGCCAACATGAGAAAAAGCTCCTCCACACAATCAAATTTAAATTTTAGTTTTAATTATGGAGTCTCTGAGGTTCGTGATTCAGGACCTGTGGGTCCTCAGCAAATTAATGGTCTAGATCGTTCTAAAATTTAACCTCATTATGGTCAAGCAAAGCATCTTATTAATGCTGATTTCTCAAAAACTGAAACAAATTCATTAAAAAAAAGAAAAGCACAATCCTTGAGTAAAGTTCTACCTTCTTGCCAAATTTGATGTAATTTCAACCAACTTTTTTTCTGTATCAAATAGCAAACAATCCCAGGGGAACTGTTAGAACTGGGGTCTTTGGTTGGCAGTCAGCTTGCACTCTGTCCAAGCAAGGACCCTACTCTAGTCAGGGCAATGGAGATACATACTCAAGATAACCCCTGCTCACCCCTTGGTAGCTTGGCACAAGCAGTCAGGCTTATCTCTGGCATTGTGTAATGTATTTGTACCAATACACACAGTAATACAGTGAAAACACTACAAAATGGACACCAAACCAGTTTAGAAAAATAGGAACTAATTTTCTGAATCAAACAAGACCAAAACTACAAAAATGCAACATACACAAGTCAAGATATGAATTTTCAAAAGAATAAGCGTCTTACTCCATAGAGAACAATGAAAACATTGATTTTACACAAAGTACCTGGTTTGCGTCAAAAATAAAGCAGCACGGGTGAGCGTGTGTTGAAAAAGTCAGCAATGCGTCGATTTCTCACTCGCAAGCGAGGCCGTGCGTCGTTATCTTCTCCAGTTGGGTCAGCGATGCATTGTTTTTTTTCCCACAAGAGAGTGATGCATACATTTTTGGACGGGCACCTTGGATTCATGCAGACTTGTGTTGATTTTTGATGCCCAGCGATGATGTGGGAGAAATCCGGTTTCATGGTGTTGGAAAACTGCACTGAGTGGGGTTTGGGTCGTTATCAGCAGCCACAAGAGGGTGTTGTGTAATTTCTCCAGCCGTGATGCGTCGATCTCCCATCCACAATGCAGATGGAGTGTCATTTTAGCCGCGAAGCAGTTGGCGCATCGTTTTTCGGCCGCGTTGCAGGTAGTGTGTCGAAATATTCACTGCACAGTGTTCTGTGCGTGGATTTCAGTCCTTTTTCTGCCAACTTCACCTCTCAAGGGCCTAGGGACTAGATGGGACACCACTTGGCAGGGCAGGAGTCTCAGCAGAGAGTCCAGGTACTGGCGGAGGAAGTCTTTGATTGCCCTGAGATCTCAAAACAGGAGGCAAGGTCAATCAAAACCTTGGAGATTCTTCTCAAGCAGGAATATACCACAAAGTCCAGTCTTTGTCCTCTTTTGGGTAGAAGCAGCAACTGCAGGCCAACCCACCAAAGCACAGTCATAGGCAAAGGGGCAGTACTCCTTTTCCAGCTCTTCAGCTCTTCTCCTTGGCAGAGATTCCTCTTGATTCCAGAATTAGTCTGAAAATCTGGGGTTTTGGGTCCACTACTTATACCGCTTTCTGCCTTTGAAGTAGGCAAACTTCAAAGGAAAGTTTCTGTTGTTCACAGGATCCTGCCTTGCCCATGCCTGGCCCCAGAAACACACCAGGGGATTGGATAGTGTAGCTCAGATGGCCCATTAGGATAAGTTAGGCTATACCCCAGCTCCCTTTGCCTCACTGTCTAGAGGAGAGTCACAAACAGCCTAACTGTCAGTCTGAACCAGACAGGGAATCCACAAACTGGCAGACTCACAGAATGGTTTAAGCAAGAAAATGCCCACTTTCTAAATATGGCATTTTCAAACTGACAGTTTAAACACCAACTTTACCAAAATATGTATTTTTAAATTGTGAGTTCAGAGACACCAAACTCCAAATTTCAATCTGCTCCTATATGGAAACTGCATGTCAACACCAGGGCAGTGCGCGCTCTCTTGGTGACTAGAATGCAAAAACCCAGCACTCTCAAAACAACGTAATTTATGCATTGTGCTGACATGTTGTTGTTTAACCTTTTGCATTGCAGAGTTCAATCCTGAAGACTTATTTTTAATGTGCTTACAAATGCTATTCATTTGCAATGTATTGCTGCAGGCTTTCAGAGTGTGTTAGGGTGTGGTCCCTTTCCAGGGCTTTCTAGAGACTTTCCCTGCAACATGCCTGGGTGTGGTTGTGGGCTGGGCCAAGACTCTATAAAAAGGAGCCAGCCCAGCTCCAAGTGCTCACTATTCAGAGGTCCCGGTGCAGAGCAGCAGCTACTTCCTGAGCTCTTGTCCCGGTGGCCTATTTGATCTTCCAGACATCTGACTTTCATTCTTCATTTGGAGATCCTTGTTCTGGGCTGTAAGACGGTGGTTGGGCTGGCCTCCCAACGCCGTTATCGAGAACTCTCATGTTCTTGGGCCTAATTCTTTTAGGATTTGACAGAGTACTTTGCGTGTGTGAAATATGCGTTTGAGTGTTTGTGACATTTGCAGGGTGACTTGTGAATCGGCAAGACGCGCGATTCGTTTCATAATTTTATCTTGTTATTCATTGCACGCTATCATTTCTTGACAGTTGCATGGTGGCTTAAGAATCGGCAAGACGCACGATTCGTTTTATGGTGTTTTAACTTTGTTGTTCATTGCGCGCTACCATTTCTTGACATTTACATGGTGGCTTAAGAATCGGCAAAAGACGTGCAATTCGTTTAATGATGATTTGACTTTGACATTCATTGCGTACTACCATTTCTTGGCTTTTTACATGGTGACACTCGAATCGGCAAGACACACAATTCTCTCCTCAAGTTTAATTTGTGTTGTTTATTGTATGCCACTATTCTAAGATATCTATCATGTAATATTCGAGTTGACAAGTTATGTGATTTGTTTTTCCTGAATCCATATTGTGTTATTCATGGTGCACAATCCTTTTATGGTGTTTACTATATATATATATATATATATATATATATATAAATCTACAATATGCGCAATTTGTGTTGAAACATTTTAAGAGTACACAGAAGATCAGTGTCTAGATGCAATATTGTATGGTCCTAATATGCATTCTCAAAAAAGGATTTATGTGACTGGTTTAAAATTTAGTAAGAATGTTTTTCTGATTCTCATGTAAAGGAAAGTACTTGAATAAGAAAGTTTTCATTTACTCCATCTTGATTCCCTTACAGGTATCCGGCCATCTTGAAACTTAGTCATTTTAAACTTAATTCTTAGATTGTTCATGTTTTCAGAATGACTATGCTTAGAGTCATAGTCTAGTATTGATTTCAGGAGATATAATTTTCATATTGTGTGTTCTAACCTTTTTCTTACTACATGTCTCCTTCCCAGCTGTTTCCCTTCCTAATCCCCTCTTCCCCTCTTGAACTCTCTTAGCCTCTGTGATATATCTATCAGAGTCTTGGAGCTGTTCAGTGGTGGACGTGTTGGGAACATGCGCAGACCCCGAGGATCTGATGACTCTGACACTGCACTTAAAAGATAATTTAAGGCAGCCCCTGTGTTAACCTATGAGAAAGATATGTCTTTCAACAGTGAAATGGAATTTGGCAGTACTTCACTGTTAGGACATGTAAAAACACATCAGTACATGTCCCACCTTTAACATACACTGCACCCTGCCCAGGGGGCTACCTAGGGCCTACCTTAAGGGTGCCTTACATGTATAAAAAGGGAAGGTTAGGGCCTGGAAAGTGGGTACGCTTGCCAGGTCGAATTAGCAGTTTAAGCCTGCGCACACAGACACTGCAGTGGCAGGTCTGAGACATGTTTGCAGGACTACTTATGTGGGTGGCACAACCAATGCTACAGTCCCACTAGTAGCATTTGGTTTTACTGGCCCTGGGCCAATATTGTGGTAAACAATATTTACAACAGAATATCTAGGGCACCTCTATTGCACTTTACTAGGGACTTACTAGTAAATCAAATGTGTCAATCATGGAAAAGCCAATTACACATACATTTTATACAGGAGCACTTGCACTTTAGCACTAGTCAGCAATGGTAGAGTGCCCAGAGTACCAAAAACAGCAAACACTGAGTCCAGCACACAGTCAAAACATAGGAAGCAGAGGCAATATATATATATATATATATCTATATATATATATATATATATATAGATATATATATATATATATAGCTGTAGACATATATAGATACATATAAATATATATATATATATATATATATATATATATATATATATATATATATATATAAGCATATATTACCCAGTAAGAATCACCAATGGGTAGTCAGAGTTAGGACAGTGATTCCATTGGAAATTGATTTTTCGGTTTGCTTATGACTTTGGCGTGGTTTGATGAACCTTACAGATAAAAAAAAGTCTTATCCACCTCAGTTTCTTCCTGGAAAACTTTGAGGTGATTGTTTGCACGATTTGCATGAAATGTTGCAAGCAGTTAGCATGTTTACCACAGTGTAGATATCTCAGGTTTAGGGCAGATCAATGTTAATAACTTTGGTGCTGTTTTTTGCATCTCTTTGTAATTTGGCATAGGCTTAGCAGATCTGGCTTACTCTTGCCATTTTTAAGTTTATGCAGGTCCATTGAGAGGGGGCTTTTAAAGAGGAGATCCAAAAAGTGCTAATTTGCAAATATATGTGGCACTGTTTTATAAATATACACATAGTTTGGCAGACCTTTAGCAGGTTCAGCATTCTGTTGATATGTTCAGCTTTGAGACAATCCATCAATGGGGAATGTTACATTCACCTAAAGCTTTGGTAATGTTTGGTATATCAGTTGATCTATATGCAAGAATTATGGCTAATAGCTAGAATCAAGTCCAGTTTAAACATACCAGGTTTACCTGCAGTTCTGACAAGGGGGGACAAACATAAAGGTGGAGGTCTAAATGGAAGGTTCGGCACAGGCCCCTACAGCCAGGTCCATTTTTGTGTTTAACCAAAGACCATATGCAACAGTGCTCAGTGTGCACTGCATGCAGTGACAAAGCAGAAGACTAATTAACAAAAAATAGAAATGTAACCAAAAAAACATTCATAAAGTTTAGTTATGGTTCAGGGAAATCAATATTGAAAAAGTTCTGATATTCCACAGTTGAATCACTGACACAATGTCATGGTAAACAATGTTTGTTGACAAAGATATTCTGTTGTAAATATTGTTTACCACAATATTATGATCCTATACTTATAATGATAAGTACAAAACTATTGAGAAAAATATATCGTTGACGCTAATATCACCCTAAGGTATGCCAAAGTATTGATTCTTTAATATAAATAGAGTTTAAAGTAGTAAATGTCAAGTATTTTAATATATAATTTGAAATATATTGTAAAGTAAATATATTCTGCTAATGTATGATACAGTATATACATATATATATATATACACATATATATTTATATATACACACAAACACATAATTGTAAATATTTTTCAATTTATTAATATATATATAAATATATATATATATATATAATTTTACCATAATATTTTTCTACCTAATGTGGTACTGCTTGTGTCCAGCTAATCAGTGCAAGTGTTTTACAAAACACATGTGATCCTAATGCACCATGAGTGTGGAGAGGTATTGAACATGTTATAAATCTTTGTATTGGAGAGTAACTGTGTGTGCAGGTGACATTTGACAACTTGTGTTTGTTATGCTGCACACATGTTTTTTGGGACTGGATTTTTTTTTTCAGCAGGGCAAAGATTCTATGTGCTACATATTAAGAATTTTAAGCATCCTTAAGTTATTAGACAGAATCTTCTCAGTCTAACAATTTCCACTTAACGTAGAAGACTGTGTGCACCAGGTATTTACCCATGTGCATGTGTTTGTTTTGCTTCAGAAGATGGGCTATCTGTAAAGTATTCACCACAGTATGAAGGCTGCAGGTAGTATGATCTTTCGCACTTTTGGACCTTGGTTATTTTAAGTGAATAGTCGCTCTTTGAGCAAGTTTTGCCTGGAGCGTACACTGTTGTTAGTAGATACTTCTGAATACTCTGTCATATATTTCCCATGAGAGTTTCACTGACTACAAACAATGTGGTAGAGAGTAAAGTCTCTCCACAGAGTTAGCAGTGTTAACAGAACCCACTTTTCGACTTATATCCATTTATTTTCTCAAAGTAGTTTCAGTGACTGTCAGGGGTTTGATACAGGAAAGTCTGTCCACAGTAGGGCATTAGTTATCTAACAGAGCTTCAGAATCTGAAGGAACTTGGTTTTCCCTGAACATTTGTATACAGATCTAACACCAAGTGCAGAATAGGTCGCCCCTTTAACTTTGGTTCCTAGTCAACATGAACTTGCCAACCCTTGAAGCGTATGGTATAGGGTCAATTTTGCACATAACACAAGCTTGCTTTTGGGGTGTGTATGTATGATAGTAATAATGGTGCTTCATGTTGTTTCAAGCTAGTTTGCACTTACTTTCATAGCTCTAATGCTATACCCGTTTATCAGTGAATGTCAGTGTTGTTTTGGTCAAAACGTTAATGTTGTCACTGACATATTAATCTAACTAAATGTACTTTAACCTCTGTTGCTTTCAGTGAATTTCTAAAGTTTTTGTTAATGTAAAGTAATATTTTATCACCATATGTAAAGCCAAACCCCACCACAGTGGGGGGAAGGTTGGCCATAGGACATTATATTTTTTAAAGGAGAGGGGTCCATGTGCCTCCTCCTTCAGTCTCATTAGGCTGTAGAGACCCTGTCTTCCAGGTCCTTTTTTATAGTGGAGGAGGGTTCCCAAGTGGCCCCCCTCCTTGAGCATTATTAGGCCCTGGGGACCCTGTTCCCAGGGCCATTTTTATATCAAAGGGAGGGGAGCCACATGGCCTCCATCCCTGGGCCTTATTAGGCCCTGTAGGCCCATCCCCATGCCCTTATTCAAGAAAGAGGAGGGGGCCATGTGCACTATCTCCCCAAGCCTTATTAGGCCCTGGCGGCCCATCCCACAGGGCCATTTGTTTTATTAAAGGGGAAGGGGACGCCAGGGCCGTGTATTATTAATGGGGTGGGGCCATGTAGCCCTCCTCCTTGATCATTATTAGGCCCTGGAGACCTCATACCCCATGGTTGTTCTTACAATTTAAGGGGAGGGGGCATATGGTCCCCTTAATAAGCCTTATTAGGCCCTGAGGACCGCATCCCTGTACTCACCAAGGCCTCTATTTGCTCAAGGGGGTGGGGCACTTGACCCCTTCCCTTATTGAACACAGCCCCGGGGGTGGACTCTCCGGGGCTTATAATTAATGAATGTGGCCAGACCACAATTTTTTTGATCCCACAGGAGTTCCATTGGATTGTGGCATTCTTTGCAAAATTGGTTTTGGTTTTGGCCCCGGGCATCCATCTGGTTCCCCTGCATGGGGTGTACAGAGTCAGGATATCATTATCCTGTCTCTTATATCACTTTTTAATTTTTACTTCAGGACAAGTGGACTAAGGCCCTCATTACAACCCTGGCGGTCAAAGACCGCCAGGGCTGTTTCGACGGTTGCACCATCAACAGGCTGGCTGTGCAAACCTTGGGATTACGACAGCGGTGGAAGTGCCATGGTCACACCGCCAGGACCGGCGGTTTACAGCCACATTGGTCCCGGTGGTTGTAATCCGCCAGGGCAGCGCTGCCCAGGGGATTACGAGTCCCCCTCCAGCCAGCCTTATCATGGCGGAAGGAACCGCAATGAAAAGGCTGGCGGAAAGGGGAGTCACCGGCCCCTGGGGGCCCCTGCACTGCCCATGCTTTTGGCATTGGCAATGCAGGGGCCCCCTGCCACGGCCCCATGGAGCTTTTTACTGTCTGCATAGCAGCCAGTGAAAAGCGCGACGGGTGCAACTGCACCCGTCGCACCGCCGCAACACCAAATGGAGCTGGCTCCTGTGTTGCGGCCGACATCCCCGCCGGGCGGAAACTCAGTTTCCGCCCGCCGGCCCAGCAGCGATGTCCAAAGTTGTAATGAGGGCCTATGACTTGCTACCTAAAATAACTTTTCCGGCACGAGTTATAGAGCCTGATTTACATCTTGGAGGTGTGGTTACTCTGTCACAAATGTGACAGATATCCTGCAGCCGTATTACGTTCTCCATAGGCTATGAAGGAATTGTAATATGGCAGACAGGATATCTGTTTGTGACAGAGTAACCACCTCCACCAAACTGTATATCAGGCCCTTACCCTTAGTTTCTTCAGATAAGTATAACCATAAGTATAACTATAACTGCTGATTTTCTAAGGTTTTTTACAGGTAAAACGTCAACTTAATTATAACGTCCCTGTAACTTTTTTTTTTCAGATGTGTATATGTGTACATATATATATATATATATATATATATATATATATATATATATATATATATATAGATATATAAGCACACAGACACACACACACACACACATATATTATATGTTTGGGTTTATATAGATACTCATTTGGTCCCGATGTATGGACGGATTGTGGCGTTCCTTCTTATTTTTTGGGGTGGTGCGTCCTGACTGGCAGGAGCCAGATGGTTAGTATTTCCTCAAATTGTCGCTGAACAGGAAAGCAAAGAGACACACTCTCAAGGAAATTTTTATGACTGTTTATTTATTTTTAATTAATTACAGGCATAGAGAAAGTAGCATCCCGATATGTTTCAGTCTGTGTGGACCTTGATCACAGGTGTGAAACTCTATAGTCTCCCCTCACTGTTTATGTTGGCATCAATTACCTTTAGTTACGCCTTGTGTCCCGATGCTCACTGGGATATAAAGTCCATTATATTACATGGCAGAACTCTCATAAAGTGTCTTTGTGTTTATGTGCCATATAAGTTCCAAAAGGTGCTAAACAAAAGCAAAATGCAAGGTGCTAGTGCTATAAGTTTAAAAATGCAATTCAGGGGTTTATCACAATTGAATAAAGTGCAAATGTGCTTCTTAAAAGTCGGTTTCAAATGTAATATCATTGGATTTTAAAGTGCATTTCAGATATCGATTGGAAGTGTGCGTAAAGAAATATTGTCATCAAGGCAAACAAAGTAAACAAATACAGTGAAGTAAAGGCAACATCAAAATGTACTTTTTGGACTTATTGAGAAATTAAAATAAAGAGGATGCAGAAGTGCAAGCAGTGAAAATATTAAAGAATAAAAAAGGAAAAATCAGGGCAGCAACATCAAACATTACACATGAAGTGTATGGGGTGCTATCCCACTAGAGGGCAAAAAGTGTATTAGTTCCCCTAATATGCCTTACACATTTGCTATGTGGAGCATCAGCTCATTTGAGGGTGAAAAAACACAAGGAATAACAAACAGGATTAAGAAAAATTGAATAAAAAATAATGGGTGGTATGTGCTGCAAAACCATCTGGAACGACTTGTGGTGCGAACATTGGAAACCAATTACATTCATTGTTGTTCAGCATAACGTGATATGCATTGTGGACACTCAATTTTGGGAGGGGCAACCAGAGCTCACTCACGTTAATATTAGTGGTGAAAATTACAATACTGCATGAAAGCACATTAATAAATAAAATACATTAAATGCTATAAACTCTAACCAACATTATGAACACTGTTGGAGTCTAAGAATAATAAATACACTATTCTCACTCCAATTTATATACAAGTAGGGAAAGCGGTGGACTTTGGAGGGTTGAAATTTACTATTTGCACTCCACACAACAGTAGGGAAAGAGTTGAACTTTGTAGGTGTTACTTTTTTATGCACACTCCAAACAGGGCAACAATAGGGAAAGCACTGCATTTCAGAGGGGTTAACTTTACTATTTCCACTTCAAACAGCACAACAGTAAAGTGTTGGACTCTGGAACTGTATAATATACTATTCCCACTCCGAACTGTGCAACAGTAGGGAAAGTGTTGGATTTCGGACGGGGGGTGTTTGAAATTTACTATTCCCACTCCAGACAGCCCAACACTAGTGAAAGTGTTGGACTTTGAGGGACAAATTTACTGTTCCTACTCAAGTTTGTGCAACAGTCTGGAAAGCTTTGGATTTTGGAGGAGTAACTTCTACTATTCCCACTTCAAACAGTGCAACAATAGGGACAGTGTTGGTCTTTGGAGGGGTAAAATTTAGTATTCCAATTTGAATCTGTGAAACGGCAGGGAAAGCATTGGATTTCTTCAGAGGTGAGATTTACTATTACCATTCCAAACAGTGCAACAGTAGGGAAAGTATTGAACAGTAAACAGGTTAACTGTACTATGCCTACTGTAGTCTAGACAAAAGTAGGAACAGTTCTTCATTTACAACAGAGTATATATCAAAGTAAAATTATGAATGTAGAAAAAATTATTAAACTCAATATAAAAATTTTTTTTAATTAACATAAAACACATATTTGCATATATGTAATAAATAAATCAGGTATCATTTAATCAATCTACATAATTACTATGCCATAAAACAGTTATTTACCAATTAACAAATAGTTGTTCTTCAATAATTAATTAATCACCCTTCTACGCTAGCCCACACCTACAAAAAGACCTAAAAAATGAGTATTTCATAACTGTCATATTTAAAATCAATGTAATAATCAATTTACAAATAATAATTATTAATTAATTAATGTATTACTTAATTAACTTTCCACCCTATACACCTACAAACTTATCATCCCACAACTATAATGGCAATAAATGAAAAAATAAATTCCATATTTCACATAATAAAAAATCCATATATAATTAATAGAAAATATTAATAAATTGTTAATTATGGCTTAATTAACTTTCCACCATACACCCTTACAAACCTAACAGCCTGCAAATAACATATAATTAAAATAAATCAGTATTACATAATCTACATAATAAATATCCTTCATGTAATGCAATAAAATGTATTATATAATTCTTAATTATTACTAACTTATTAACTTAACCATATCCCCCTATAAACCCAGCAACCCCCTTCAACACCATAAACTACTATGAAGAATTAAATAAAAAATTCTACACCACTTAAAATTTCAAGCTATATTTTACAAAAATAACCTTGGTATAAACAATAGTAACACATAAAATTGACATATCAACTAAAACATTAAAATAATAAAAAAACAATATTTTTATTCACTCTATTATTGAAAAAGATAAATAAAAGAACATTGATATTGTCTAAAATGATATTACGTACCTCAAAAAAACGGTATTCTTGCCAATATCTATGCATCACTATATTTGTGTGTCACAATATTTATTTTCCAATATTTCTGTATCCGATAATTATCATCTATCGTTTGTCCAAACACTTCGCTAATTATGATATGCAATGCACACCATGCACATCATAACTATTAGCACCTGCCATGCTGAGTTTACCACTTGGAATGAGGAGAGCAGCGGCTCCAGAGAATTCACTCTTCTCAAAATGAATCACACTTGACCAGAAGAATGGGAACCATTAAAAGTATATTCTGCTAACACCCATCAATATGGGCAGACTGAACATCAGTGGGCAAAAGAAAATGGATCAAATAATATTTAATTACATTGATACATCACAAGTCACACGTAATCATCATTCGCTAAACTCTGGCATCATTCGCCATGGGAATAGTGCCTACTTCTTTGCAGTGCCTTGGTGATGCAAGATTGAAGTTTTGTATTTATATGTATTTATAAATGCTGCTTGAACCAGAATTAATGTACAAAATAATCTGGTGAGCCAGAACTTTAACAGCAAAGCAGTAACATAAAGAGCTGGTGAATATGATTGGTGAGAACTAGTACTCTGCAATGTTGGTACATGCTATGTAATATTACTATGTAATGTTATATGTATGATATACAAAATCTAATATACAATTTACTGAGGTTTGAGGTCAGAGTCCGGGCAGTGGTTGGAGCTATCGCTGGGATGATTAGCCATTTGGGCTCTCAAGACGAAGTAGATGGGCCTCAATAATGCACACAAATGAATGGAGGATTCAATTTAATATATTGTTGGGAGTGTTATCCATGTTTGGTGGCTAATAACGTAAAGCATCTGAACTTTAATTTGCTACATGGTGTTTGTGGGGAAAACAGTATAAAGGATATAAACTTTAATAGAATGCATGATGCTTGGTCAGAAAGAAAGCTCAAGATCTTCCGTTGTTTGAAACTGGAAGTAGTGACAAAAGATGTGATCAAAAAATATCTGCCTCTTTTTGCAGTTGAATTGAATTAAATTGTATGTCAAGGGAAAGGGGATAGGAGATAGGAGAAGTCAGAGTAGCAGGGGGAATGGTAACATGCTTTTTGACAGTCATGTATGCATGAAGTAGTGTGCCTTTTAACATAGGATAGCTTGAGGCAGTCTGAGACTGGAAGGAAAGGTGTTTAATCAGCAAAGAGGTGACAAAAGAAGTTGAAGTGGAAGATAATGTCACCAAGGGACATGATATTGAAAATATCACTCATGTAATTGAGGACTGAGCTGGAGGGCATTAGAAATGAGAGGGAAGAGCACCAGGAGAATGAGAAGGAGCGATTTGAGGGAGCAAAACAAAATGAGTTGACAAATGTTGCCATGATAAATAGGGAGGTAGGAGAAACTGTCATTATGGAGGATGGGCGATCATATTATAGGCTAATGCAGAGGTCCAGATGGAATAAGGGTAGAAGACAGATGATTGCTATGGAAGTGGTCATGAAATTGGACACCTCTCTGACAGAGCTTTCAGTAGAGGTAACTGGACCATCTAAATTGTAGGTTGTTGGTTTCAGGAGTTAAAATAACAGGTGAGACAGCGGAAGACCACAATTTTGAGTGCTTTAAAGTTGGAAGAGAGATGAGAGGCACTTTAACAGCTGGAGGGAGAGAAAGGGTCAGTATTTGATTTTGTAGGCCGTGTTGTTACTGTGGCAGATTCCAGTCTTGTCGATAGATGCTCATGAGGGAAAAGAGATTGAATAGTTTGAAAAAGCAGTTTGTTACCATTGAGGACACTGCTCCAAATCTTGATGCCGAAAGAGCCATGTATCATTCAAAAGTTATATTTTCTGTTGTGTGTCAATAACCACTTTCTAAAATACATGGGAGAATTTTAGACTTTAGGCTAGTGATTGGAGTTTGGAGTATTTTTTCAGTCTACCATGACAAGCTATAGTGCTTTACTAACACATTATATTTAATAATTTCACAAAATGCTCTGGAATACCACCTCCTGTCCCCGGTTCTGACCTCTTTTGTGCTTTTCCTGCTCTCCATACATAGAGGCATTAAGCCAATTATCATGAAAGCCCTGATTCCACAACCTCTAAGTGCTGGGCAGGTTTCTACAAGGGGCTCCACTTGTGTAAATTAGTTTTGGCTTTAGGACAACTCTTAGTTGGTACTTTGTATTTTAGTGGCAGATTCTGATTTCCGGTGCGAGGTGACTGATATTAATCTTGATTGTAATGCCTGCAGGGATCCTAGACAGAAACTGACTCTTGGGGCCTCATTATGAATCTGGCAATCTTTTGACCGCCAGACTCGCAAGGGTCTGAATGCCACATCATGACCGCAGTGGTTGTGCCGTGGTCGGACTACCAGCACCACCAGGATTAGTCATCCCGGTGGTCTGGCTGTCGTGGCGGTCCTAATCCGCCCGGGCAGCACTGCAAGGATTACGACTTAGTTCTCTGCCAGCGATTTCATGGCGGTTTCACCTCCATGGAAAGGCTGGCAGAGAATGGGTGCAGGGAGTCCCCCCAGCACCATTGTAATGCTTTGCAGACAGTGAACATTGCGAAGGTGCTGGTGCACCCGGCACACTACAGCATTGCTGCTGGCTCTATTACGAGCCAGACACAATGCTGTAGGCTGTTTGCCGCTGTGCCAGTGGGCGGAAAGTGAGGTTTCCACCCTCTGACCCAGCTGTAAACTCGTAATGGGCCTGCAACCTACAATGGCAGCAACCTACCCATTATGATTTCGGAGGACGGGCTTTTCTGTTCGTCAAAATCATAATAAGGCCCTTGGTGTGTTGCAAAGTTTGGGACAAAGACCTCTCAAGAAAAATACTAGTTGTTAACATATTCATGTAATATGTCTTTTCTAAAATTGCATCCATGAAAGTATCACAAAATACCACAGGGGAAACACAATTTCTTTGACTGAGTTTAAAAGGGATGCGGCCCAGAACCTTTGTTGAGCAAATTGAAGAAAATCAGATGTTGAATCTTCACTTGAAATAGGGCTTTTTAAGACATATTGAACCGGAGGATATCAATTCACTTACTCACCATGAAAATTACCCACACATTTCTTAACAATACACTAGATGGTTTCTCTGACAAGAGTAGAGTTGCATGCATTTGTGGGGTGGGAATGATGTTTGTGAATATAAGCAATCATGCAAGTGGGTGTATTGCACATTGCAAATAAAAAAATTTACAAGCCTGAATTTACACTCACAAACTGTTTTTGTGGACTTAAGGAGAACGTACGTGTACAAACAAATGTGGTAATTAGACCCCACATGCTCCAATGAACGTGCTACTAAAATGGCATCCTGTGTTCTTTTTAGGGTCGAGCACGCAAAGCGATCTGTCCCTGGTGTAATATCTCTGTTGGCTTGTAACATTGCCCATGTCATGTCGATCTGATTGGTTGGTTTTTGGGCTTGCCTTTTAAAATTCGCTTGATTTCATTAGTGAAAGGCATGCACTTCAGCGCAAAATGGCCGAGCTTCTTCGATTAAGACTAAGGGATATAATAAAGTAAAGGGCATGCAGTACAGAGAAAGCAGCTCACCACACATCACCAACTGTAGATCACTAATGTATCTACCATCACGGATCACTGATCACAATTCCTAGAAGACTATAGCTGACATGACACAAGCGTTAATGAGAAATTATCAGGCTTGCATGGACTGGAATTACCAATTCCTTGTCATTTTTTCATTTTTCAAGAGAACCCCAGGGATTCCCGTGCGATCCCCATTAATTCAACATTCCTACCCATTACTGATACCACTTCTATTCGTAACCTCGTTGGTGGGGGGGTGGGGGGGGCGTAGTTAAAAATGGAGATGTGGGGAGAGGATCCCGTGATGAGACCCTCTGTAGAGAAAAGATTTGAGTGAAAGCATTTCATTACAAAAACTGTTGAATGCCTAAATACTTACGTTCTTATAACCACCATCAGGCTGTACCCGAAGACGCTAACTCCGACCAAGAAATATGATAAAGGAAGTCTGTACTGTAACCAGCCAATCATGCGTTGGTTGTTGTAATAGCCATAAAATAGAGCTGAATATTTAGCATAGCCCTGCAATGTTAAGAAAAGATATGTTTTCAAACATTGTAGTGTTTATCAATCATTCAATTGTTATTAAATTCAGCCCTGGCTTAGTACTGTGCTTAATGCTCACGTTTAAAGATCAGTGCGTAATCGACCAGAATAGGGAAGATAAAACGAATAATAAACAAGTATATTATATTCGGAACAGCTTTTAGCAGCATACAGTGATTTAACAAAGTAAATTAATATTAAATCTCGTTTGGAATTTCACACGGAAATATATTTTAAATTGATCAGTCCCACTAACGATCTAGCTGTTTCTGAAATTATTGATGCATGCAAACAGAAACTGTACCACTAATTGCAAATGTCTGGTGTGCACACCAATGCCATGCTTGTGATAATTTGTATGTAAATTCAAAAAGACTTGAAAATATTGAAAGCAGATTTTAAGGAGTTTGATAGCCATATCAATGCTCAGTTCAATATATAATACGACGCTGATGAAAGTAACGTTGCACTTGGCTTTACAATGTTTTGCGTTTTGAATTTTGCATTTCTACTGCAATGCTAACCTGGCAAAATGTATGATGTTTTGCAAATTTCCCAAGTGTAATTTAAGTATTGCTCAGCCCCAGTGACTGCCTTTTAATCAGATCAGTGAAAGTTTTTCCTGATAACATTTTGTTCTTGGTAATGTAAAAGCACTTTAGTACTGGTTAGCAGTTGTAAAGTGCACAGAGTCCAAAGTCCAACAAAAAACTAATTCAGCAAAAAGTGGAGGAAAAAAGGCAAAACGTTTGGGGGTACACCCTGCAGAGAGGGCCAGGTCTAACAATAATAGTTGACGCAATTGGGTGTATGTCTCTTTGTTTACCTGATCTGTGCTAGCTTGCCTTCATCAGTGATTGCTCTAGGCATCACTAAAATCTGAACATATCCATATATATATTTTTTTTTTCGTTAAAAGGAAATTCTTGTGTTTTGCATTTAATAGCATTAGCTACTGGTAGTCTGCACTGAAGTCCTCCTGAAGTATTCTGCTCTCAATTTGTTTCAGACAAGTACATCTTTATGAGGTGACAATAGTAATCTATGTTTCTGCATATCCACTAACAAGCAGCTGCTGAAGGAATTTAGTGGTGCTATGTCTTTTTTTCAACTTAAGAAACATGTTGTAATTCGCTTCTTTTGAATCAATACAAAAGATATTCTTGTTAAGCCACTACTGGATGACAGAAGCTGCTCTGCCTCTTTCTGTTACATCTGGAACCTATGAAGGTAACCCACTTCAAGGCTAGTGACTATGGGCCATATGTACAAACACTTTTTCCCATAGACATAGAATGGGTAAAAACCTTTGCTACATCTGGCCCTAGGTTCCCTCTTTAGCTTCCAGTTATCCTGCATGAATCTTCGTGGTACCAGGGGTTTATCCATCAAAGCTAATATTGTAATACTCTGCCTAATGGCAAGGTCTGAATGAAATAATTAACTTTTCTTACACTAATAATCTCACTTCTCCTGAGGTTTTTGAAAAAAATAACTACTGCCAAGATATGTAAGTCCCAGCAACCACCTGATTTCCACTACACAAGAAGTGCCTTGCGAGATTGCAGTTTGGGGAATCTTTAACAAGATATTCTTCCTACCTTCTGGTCAAAAGAGTTTTATCGACTTGAGGGAGAAGAATGGAACGTCACTTAGTGGGGTTGCATTTTGCACTAGTCCTTGGGTCCTTTTCACTTTCAGTCCCAGCTCCTTCAAGGAAAACCTTCTAATACTCTGAAAGTTTTCAGTCTGAGGGTAACATTCTCATGGATTGTCTTCCAGTGGTGCAGGAACAACTTTTGGGGTGTGGGTGTTGGCATCAGTGTTGCATCACCAAAGGGATTATGAAAAATCCAAGTGTCACACAAAGAACAAGTTAGCAAGTAAGTTATACAGGTTCAGCAGGAGAGTGGTAAGGGTGCGGTATGTAGCCAGTAGTGCATTTTGGAGCATGATTTTGCAAATACAGAGCCTTGCTGCAGGCCAGCCTTGTGCCCAGCCCCATGCCACGCACAACGACGGGCATCTTACTTTACGTTAAAAAAATAGAAATTCACTTAAAAAAATCAAAGGTTAAATTGAATCTATCGTTAGGTATGGCAATATATATTTTTTGCATTAAAAACTCTTAGAAATTCACTGAAAAAAAGAAAGGGTAAACGGACATTATAGTTAAGTGAAAATGTCAGTGAAACATACCATTTTACATAACAAATCCTCTGAAATTCACCAGTTATAGTTATCTCAAATAAATATAACTCATGCCCTGGAGTAACTATAATTTTCACTTTCACCATACACAACTTATGACCTCACATATAACATCACTCATGACATGTTCTGTGACATCATTGATAACATGACTGCAACATCTGAAATGACATAATTGTTGACAACACTGTGCATGGTGGGGCGTGAGATAAGAACTAACCTTTAAAAAACTAAACAGCCCTGACACTAGTCAGTGAGTTATAGTTTAGTGATTTAACTATAGCTTGTGCCTCTTTCATGCACTTCTTAGGGCCTCACATAATACATCACTCATGGCATTTTAAATGACACCATTGATGACATCAATGATGACATCTCCAATGACATCATTGTACTCCATGCCCACTCCACGGTGGGGTGGGCAAACCCTACTGTGCACAGCCTTTGGCACCCAACCCACCACAAGTGCCCTATACTCATTGTGCATGGCTTACAGCTTCCACATTGGTGGATACCCATATAGTCTAGTCTATGACCAGATCGCTGTCATTTTATTTATTTATTATTTTTGATACCACAATACCAAAGAGGATGCTGTTCTTGGTGCCATGGTACTGGGTGCTGGCACTGCAGTACCAGCGATCCCAAACATTTTTTTTTCAATCAAACAAAATAAGTTTCTGTTTGGGACCTGCTTATATGTGTCTATCCTGCCCCTTGATGTGGCTTTTCATTTTTTTTAGAACTCAGACTGAGCGCTTAAAAGTTGGCCACAATATTTTCTTTCAAAAGTGTTGTGGCCAGCTAATCAGATAATTTGGTATTGTGGTACCAGCACTGATACTGTAGTACTGAAAGGTCTGATGGGAGAAAAAACTCCCTTGGCCAACCAGATTGGCCTCTCGCAAGACCAACCAATCACATATGCCTTTTTCTGAGGGCTAACCCCCACACTTCAAACCCTCACCCCTTTTTAAATGCTGATTTCTCCAAAGCTAGTGAACAAATTTAAACTAAATTACAAAAAGCACATTTCTGAATAATGTTCTCACTTCTTGCCAAATTTGGTGTAATTATTTGGTTCAGTCATATTTTCTGCACCAGAGTGCAACATTTCCTGTGGGAAGTAACATGGGAAATTGTGCCTTTATCTTGCCCCATGGTTGCAAAAGTTTCTAAATTGGATGAATGTTTTTAGGAACGTTTTGTGCAGATTCATCAAACAGTGTTAAAGTTATCATAGAAGCAAAATATGCTCTTCCATGGAAACCTTGACCTAACTATGACTACACAGTGATGCTGCCACTGTGAGATCTATCTATCTATCTATCTATCTATCTATCTATCTATCTATCTATCTATCTATCTATCTATCTATCTATCTATCTATCGATCTATCTATCTATTGATAGGAATATAGATATATAATACACACACACAGGTATGTATATATAGATATATATATATGATGGCAGTGGGAACAAACATGGGCCAATAATACTTTTTTAGAGCTTCTGTACTATTAAACAAGCATTCAGAAAGTATTACAGCAGTGTAAATAGAAAATACAAGTTTATCAATACAGTCAAAATAAACTGGCATAAAAACACCATTTACAGCCTCACAGATTTCAAATAACAATTATTTTACTCAGGAAACAACTCTTAATAGTTATGGCGTCTTTTGAATGTGTTTTTGCACAACCTTAACCCCTTGAATCCTGGATTTGCATAAATGCTTTTCTTAAAACGGATAGGCGGAGTATAATAAGCTAATTATTACTAATGTTGAGAGCAGGGAGGTGCATCATGACACAATCGAGCCCTTGCAAACTACTTCTATTTTGTTGGATAATAAACATAATACTATAAAGCATACCTCAAAATCCCACAATACTGAAAAATCCATGGCAGTTTTTTCTTCACTTCTTGGTACAGTCTTCCGAGGCATACTTCCATATGGCATTCCCATCAAGATCTGGTTGACAAAGGTTAAAAGAAGGTTAAAGTAGTAAAAACAATTCTTGTTTTTACTGTATGCTACAGACTGTTTTCGTATAATAATGCTTCTTGAAAAAACAATTGACTTCAGAATAAAACGTGAAATGGAAAACAGAAAATATTTGTGGAAAAAAAATTCCACTTTACTCTTTAACCCCTTCCCCGCCATGGACGTAATGGTTACGTCCAGTGACGCAGCACTGAGGCGCGACGGACTTAACCATTACGTCCTGGTATAGGCCCTCTGGGGAAGCGCTGGTGCTCCCCCGAGGGCCTCCTCCCACCCCCCAAGGGCAGGGCTGGAAGGGGATTTGCTTCCCCTTACAACCCACCCCCAGTGATGTCTGATGACGTCAGTGTGCCAACGCGCGCTGGCCTCATCAGCGGTAAACTCCTGTCGCGCTGGAAGACCCGAGGAGAAACTGATTTGTTTCTGATTATATTAATTAGGCCGATCCGCCCCTGGGGGGCAGAAGCCACTAGACACAAGGAATTTTTTATTTTATTTATATTGATAAGGGGAGCTACCCCTTAGGCAAGGGTCACTCCCCGGGGGGGCAATTTTCTTATAAGGCCTTTTCTGCCCCCGTGGGCAGATCGGCCTATATTAATTATATTAATTATGCCGATCGGCCCGGGGGGGGAAGAAGCCATTAGGCACCAGGGCTGGTTTTTTTCTATTTATATTGATAAGGGGAGCGATCTCTTAGGCAAGAGTCGCTCCCCGGGAGGCAATTTATTTACTAGGCCTTTTCTGCCCCCCTGGGGGCAAATTGGCCTATATTAATTAGGTCGATGTGCCCCCAGGGGGGCCAAAAGCCACTAGACACTAGAGATTTTATTTATTTATTTACATTTATAAGGGGGAGCGACCCATTAGGCAAGGGTCACTCCCGGGGGGAGGGGCAAATTGTTTTTAGGCCATTTCTGCCCCCCTTGGGGACAGATCGGCCTATTTCTATTAGGCCAATCTGCCCCCGGGGGGCAGAAACCACTTAGGCACCAGGGATTGGTATGTGTGTATGTGTGTGTTTTGTTTAGGGGGGCAGCCCCTTGGGCAAGGGTCGCTCCCCATGGGGGCACATTACTGTTGGCCATATCTGCCCCCCTTGGGAGCAGATCAGCCTATTTTTGGAAGGCCAGCCCACCAGAGACCAGGAAAGATATTTTTTTCAAAATAAGAGGGTGGGGTATGGCCATACCCCCACCTCAAATAAATGGGGCCAAAGTTGTGGCCAATTACCCCCGATCCACACCGGGGGAGGCAGAAAGTCAACTAGATGCCAGGGAATTAAAAAAAACAAAAACTTGTGTTGTGTTGGCTACCAACCAGTATAGGCATGGTTATGCCCCCACCCCAACTGAAAGGGATAACAGTCTTTCAGCTCTCCCGTCGCACACTAAAACATCAGATCCCATGGCAAGCATGAGGACATTTGAATATTTTGGTTTTCGGTTTTACATTTGGGCCATGAGAGCTTGACTAACTCTCAAAATCGTCCCACTTGGAATGTTGAGGGCTGCACTTTTTGGAATTTGAGACACTGCCATGTAGAAAAATCCACAAGACATAGACACATCTGAAAACTAAACATCTGGGTGAATCCAGGGTGGTGTGCTTCACATGCATCCCGCACCATTTTCGTACCCACAATGCCCTGCAAACCTCCAACTTTGCTGGAAATCACACATTTTTGTGATGGAACCTTCCAGAATTTGCAGGAATCCCTAAAATTCCTACCACCGAGCACTGTCTCATCTATACTGATAAAAATTCTGCCCCACTTGTCAGCCTAAAAATATTTTTTTTCAAACTACCCTTTTGGACCCGCTTTGGTTCCCCCTCAATTTTAACATGTTTTTGGCTATTCCCTGTCACAGGCACTTGGCCCACCTACACAAGTGAGGTATAATTTTTACTGGGAGACTGAGGGGAACGTTGGGTGGTAGGAAATGTGTCCTGGTGCGGTGATCCCACTCAGAAATGGAGGGAAAATGTGATTTTTTTAGCTAAATTTGAGGTTTGCTGAGAATTCTGGATAAGAGAACATTGGGGGATCCACGCAAGTCACACCTCCCTGGATTCCCTCGGGTGTCTAAGTTGGTAGGTTTCCTTATATGGCTGACTAGCCCAGGACCAAAAACGCAGGTCCCCCCTGCAAAAACGAGTAGTTTAGACTTTGATAAAGTTACAGAGTAAAACGTTGAGAAAAATGGTTGTTTTTTTCACCTCAGTTTCAATATTATTTATTTCAGCTGTTATTTTCTGTAGGAAAACCTTGTAGGATCCACACAAATTACCCCTTGCTAAATTCAGAATGTTGTCTACTTTTCAGAAATGTTTAGCTCACTGGGATCCAGCATTGGTTTCACACTTATTTCCGTCACTAACTGAAAGGAGGGTGAAAGCACAAAGAAAAATGGGGTATGTCCCAGTAAAATGCCAAAATTGTGTAAAAAAATTGGGTTTTCTGATTCAATTTTGCTTGTTCCTGAAAGCTGGGAAGCTGGTGATTTTAGCACTGCAAACCCTTTGCTGATGCCGTTTTCAGGGAAAAAAACACAATCCTTCTTCTGCCGCCCTTTTGTCCCATTTAAAAAAAGAAATTGCTCTATTTTGCCTAATTTCTTGGTCTCCTTCAGGGGAACCCACAAAGTCTGGGTATCTCTAGAATCTCTAGGATCTTGGGAAAAAAGGACACAAATTTGGTGTGGGTAGCTTATGTGGACAAAAAGTTACGAGGGCCTAAGCACAAACAGCCCCAAATTGCCAAAAAAAGGCTCTACACCTGAGGGGGAAAAGGTCTGGCAGCGAAGGGGTTAAACTCATTTGATTTTTATGGAACAGAAAGATATTTTTAAATGCTATATCTTAAATTGTACTCATTGTAATGGCCTTATGTTTGTGTTGTATTTTGTTACTAGGGTGTATGAGATTTATATTTTCTTGAAGGTTGACTGGATACTTAATTTCACCCACATGGTGTCCATCGAAATTATTTTTTGTCGTGTTTTATAGGGTTGTAGTAAAATATCTAAATTGTCAATAAAACACTAGAAATGTGACTTATTAGTACTGATTCACCATGGAAGTGATAAATCTGCACTTGCAGGTTCACTATTTTGCATGGTTGCAGATATATGAACGTGTAGTATTCACAAAATATTTCGAGGCTACACCTTAGAAGCTATGCTTTACAAGTGTAGCTCAGGAAAGATTTTCTGGATGTGCCTTTGCATTGGTATTGTTACCCACAATATAGGTTCTGGTGTATGGGGACTTTGTCCAATGACATATTTTTTATTTATTTTCTATGTGGGGGAGAAAAAACACTTCCCCTACACCACAATAATGGGGTGTGCTGTTTCTTTCTTGTTAATGTATTTAAAACTACTCTTGATTAATGCTCTGACCTTGTTCAGGTTTGCAAAGGGCTGGAACAAAGCTTGAGAATATCTAAAACACATTTGGGCATGTGGTGTGGGAGACATGACCTGTTGTAAACAAAGGGCACTAGGGTGGAAGAGTTGACATTTATTGGGATATGATGATGCAGGTACATGGAGGTACTAGGTTATGAACATTTGGAATTTCACATTTCTTAATTCATGTTCCAGCCATGTATTCTGCACTAATACACAAAGCATACAATAGAGCACATTATAAATAATTCTGCACTTGCTTCCAGCACAGGGCAGATACTATATATATGTGGCTATTGTCATGCGCACAAAATCATTATTAATACACAATAATACACAACATCCACCTGCATGTATGTATATGCTATTTCTACAGTGCAAATTTAACCAAAAGTAGCACAGCACTCTACATGGTCAAAGGCAAGCTTAAAGTTGTCAAGAAATAGGAGAGGAATCTAAGTTTTTAACGGTTAATAGATTGTGATGTAGTGTTCTTCAAGAAGGTGAATCTTCAAATTTGTCCTAAATTGGCCCAGTGTTGGGGTGGTACTGAATGACACTGAGATGTTGTTCTAGATCCTGGGTGCATAGATGGAAAAGACCTTTTGTCTTGATTTATTTGTTTATATTTCTTAGTCTGCAGTCTGATGGTGTCCTGGCTGTGAGTGGGCCGAGAACCACTAGCAATAGTGAGCTTGCATACAAGATAAGTGGAAGCTGGTCTGGATGGCTTTGTAAATAATACAGTTAGTTTTGAAGATGGTGCAGGCTGGCAAGGGGAGTCAATAAAGACTCATCAGAGTGTCTGTGGTGTGATGTCATCCTATTTCTTCAGACCTTGAATGAGTCATGCTGCAGCATGTAGGATGCTCCAGTATGGAGTCTGGAAAGCCATAGAGTAGGGCAATATCACCATGTAGATGCAAAAGTACAAGTGCTTGAACGCAGCTCTGAAGTTGCTTTCTAGAAGTAATGGTTTGACTTTCTTTAGAAGGGAGAGCTGGCACAAGGCAGTCTTTGTGTATTTTGGTAATGTGTTCCATGAGGGAGAGGTTTGTGTCCAGGATGAACCTGAATAATTTTGCATTTAATTTTAATGAATCCTTTGAGGTTCATGTCATTGAGACATGTTTGTACTGTATCATGTTTGTTAATCTTGGCAACAATATGAATTCTGTCTTGGTTGTACTGAGCTTCAGGTATGCACTGGACTTCCAGATGTGGATGATAAGCCAGCATTTTTTGAGCCACTGGAATTCTGAAGCAGAGAAGACAGAGAGGGCTTTCAAACAGCATTGTGTATCATTAGCATATTTGTGAATCACCATACTCTGTTCTGTGAGTTGATTCTGTTATTTATGAGTACAACTGCCTCATGTAAAGGTTGAAGATGACCGGAAACAGCATGGAACCCTGGAAGATCCCACATGTGAAAAGGATATTTTGTGATCTGCAGGTGCCCATATGAATGAGCTCACATTGGTTAGAAGTATAAGAGGAGAACCAGTGAAGAACACTGCTGGTGAAGCTCATTCCTGATGCAAAGGTATGTTTGAGGATGGGATGGTCGACTGTGTTCAAGGAAGCTTAGAGGTCTAGCAATACCAGGAGGTACAGGCCTTATTCATCTGTGGCCAAAAGGGCATCGTCTATGATGTGTAATGTAGCAGTCTCCATGCTGCAGTGGGATCTGAAGTCAGACTTGTAGTCGTGCAGGAAAAGGTTAGCATTAAATTGATCTTAGAAATGTTTTAAGGATCTTGCTAATGAATGGTAGGTGAGAGATGGGACAGTAGTTGGCAAGATCATCAGGTCTAGTGCAGGTTCCTTTGGGAGTGAGAGGATCAGGCCAGTTTTAAAAGATTCTTGAAAGATGCCTTGAATGAGGTAGGCACTGACAACGGTAAGGGGCAAAAGAACATCCCCAGAGAGAACTTTGATGAAGAAAAATGGATTTGAGTCATTTGAGTATGTCAGCCAGATCTGAGAGATAGGACTTTGTAGGCTGGCCTTAGTGGGACTCTACAAGAAGATGTGAAGCAGGTTTGGTATCATTGATGGGCTGTTGGACCTTCTGTATTTCTACACTAATTAAGATGTTGATGGCATTGCACAGGAAAGGTGGCTCTGGTGGGGGATGATGTGGTGCTTGACTGTCTCAAACAGTGTTTGGTTTCTGTTGGTGGCTCTATTGATGGAGATGATGAAGTAGTTTGTTTTGGTCGATGAGCTGTCTGCATGCTGCATGGACAACCTCAGTATCAAGAGGTCCTTAGGAGTTCTGTTTTTCATCCATTTCCGTTTCTGTTGCTGAATAGATCTTCTGTTGTCAGAAAGATTTTTAGAATACCAGTGTGCTGAAGGCTTTGGCTTGTACTTGAGTGTTGTGATTGAGGTATGGAAGTTCACACATTTTTCCAAAATGTTGTTAAAGTTCTTTAGAAGGGTGTTGGCATTGGATGTGGAACTGAAGGATTGAAAGACAAGTTTCAGCATTAAGTTGTCTTTGAAGACGTCTTTGTAGGTTCTGAAGGTTTGGTCTTCTCTTATGTGTTGACCTAGGTTTCTTGATAGTACGCTGAGCAGGGTGACAGCGATGACAGAGTGGTCAATTAGATTTCATAGAATACACTAGGGCTCCATAGAAAATACATATTTCTTTCATGAAATTTCGCAAAATTCAATGAAAACTTCACAAAATTAAGTACAATTACGTTTGTAGAGCAGAATATTGTTTATCGATATCTGGTGTGGCTTTCTTCACACAAGTGAGCATTTCACAAAAAAAGTCTGAAAGATACAGCAGCAGACTAGTTAGCTCAGATGACTTTTCTATGTAAACAAACTTCCTGCATACAAAAAAATGTAAAAATTTCACAATGGGAAATTTTAAGAAATGTTAGGAGTTGCCCACATTGCAAAATCGTGGAATCACATGAAATTCTCTTGCGCAAGTAAAATTTCACCCAGGTTTACTCCCCACCATCCACAAAACCATATAATATTGAACAAAAAATCATAGTACACTTTTCTTAATACCCTGCTTACACCCCACATTAATCCGGTAAAAGAACACAGTAAACCATTAACAAAGCACCAACCTCTAAATTGCCACATGCACGCAATATTAGCTGACAACATTCACACCGTATTTACCAGATAGTATGTTTTTGCTTTTGTAAAGACCTCCTGTCACACATAAAACTCTACTACTCACCCCCTTTCCAGTTTGCAAATAGGTTACCACCAATTTGAAAATGGTGGTAACTTTGATTGTTTTGTTACCGAATTCATGGTAACAAAACAATCATACATGGACCTGCGAGTCGCAAATAGGAAGGAACGCCCTCGGAGCACCCCTTCCTAATTGCGAGTCTCAGTCACTAGTCTGCGAGTCGGTAACAGGATACAGACTTGTAAAATAGGGATAGTACATCCAACAAGGTCTTTTTGTGGTGGCAAAAGGTGATTTTCGAAGTTTGTGACTGCAAAATCGTGTCACACATCTGACCCTCAATGAAGTGATTGCAAATTGCAGCTCTCTTCAATTGGATACCATTGCAGTGATGGTGGTCTGCTAAGGGTCAGCAGACCACCATTTCTGTGGTCATCTTTAAATAAAGTATTTTTTTTAAATGCAGCCACTTTTCCTTAAAGGAAATAGGGATGCATTTAGAAATAAAACTTTACTTTTTTAATAAAGCTTGTCGGGAGTTGGCAGTGGACCCCTTAATCACTGCCCATTCCCCAACAAACCTATTTTAACATTCACAAAGTGAAAGGCATCCCAAGTGTATCCATTCTTTTTTGGGAATGAGTTACCACCTCCTTTGAGGTCTGGTAATTTTTCAATGGTTTGCAACTAGAATTGCAGTTGCTAACTATTCATACATCTGATATTGAATTGCAATTTGGAAGGGACACCCTAAACACACCCCTTCCAAATTTTGATTCAGTATCCATTTCAGTATCCATTTGTAATTACATTTTTTCTTCACTAAGCCTTTACCAAATCACAAAATGGGTTTGTTGAATATATAAAAACAATGTTGCAGTCACAAGCACTATACTTTTGTGAATTACAGGATTTGTGACTGCATGATGATTTAGGACATCTCACCCATACATCAGACATGCCACCCTGACCGATGTAGGCAATAAACACCATATTGTTAGTCAGTTCTAATGTTAACTGATTTTATATTGCAATCTGGTGGATTTATCAAGGCTCATATAATTGCAAACCTTGCCTTCTAGGAGTGAAGACCTGAACTGGCCCAAATAGGTGCTGAGCTGTTCTTTAAAGGAGCTCGTGGATAGCCCAGCCTTAGGTTCTGAGAAAGAGCTGACAGGCATTGTAGTCCATAAGGACTCATCTGAGCTGCCAGACTCAAGCATGAAACAATGGCAGGGTAGAAGTGGTTAATCTACTGAGCCTGATGCACATCATCACTGACTGTTCTGCTGAAGGCTAAATAAGCACATTACAATTCTTTCAGCATTATTCTGAGACTGTTTATTCTCTCATGTCACCACTGTAGCTCTTTTCCTAGCTGAACCCATGTTACCGCAGAGTGAGCAGGGTCTGAGTCCACACAGGGCCATTAGCAACAATGTGGAGATCTCCCTATGAGTTGGGGTGATTACTGGCAAAGGGTCTGAATTAAAGTTTGACAGATGGCATACTCCATCACAAACATGGCAGTTGTTCCATTTATCATATTACAAGCTATGCTATGGCACTTGTAATACTATTAATAGAATATTTGTTACATGTTGACCTAAAATCCATTTGCCAAACCCAGACTCATACCCAAAGAGTCTGACAGCCTTTTGTACCCTGCAACCATTTACTACGTTTGCCATGAAGCTGACCCCAGCTGCTGGATTGCATGGACAGAGAAAGAGAAGCAGTTTCTTCAAAGATCGATTCTGTAACTCTGGCCATATACTTTATCATACAATCAAGCAATCAGCCAAAGAAAAATTAATGCTTCTCCAAAATCTTACATTATTTGAGCCACTGCTTAACATATATTCTCAAAGTGTATATGTACATATCTAGTATTAAATACTCCATTAACTTTTTGGGCCTGGCTTGGCAGTGCAGATGTTTAGCGTCATGATGGACAGAAAAAGAGCTTTCTGAAGAACTATTGTGAAAGGGGCGTTGGCTCTGTCCACATGTTGATATACTCAGTTACAACATTTGATTTGGCAGATGTGTGCTTCCATTTACAAGAATGCTTGTTTTGCACTGTTTGTATTGCAGTTTTTGGGAAAGTGTATGCTCCATATAGCAGGACTGAGCTGGTTATGTTGACAAGCCAACAAAAATGCTTATAGGTCGGATTTGTTCCTTTAAAAAAGTTACCAAGTGTATGACGACTCACAGAATGACTAAATATAACTGTGACTGAAAGGATACATCATAAGCCGGACCTTCTGTCATCTCTGAATATCTTTTTTACATCAAAGGGATTCATGGGTAAATCTAAATGCCTGCTAGCCTGTGAAACCTAACTGTTGCATGATATAGGCTTCTTCCAGACAGTTTCATGGAGAACAAGCTAGTTATATTGTAGTAACTGTTAACACAGAGCCAGGGTCAGACAGCAACATTCAGTCACCCACGTTATCTTAGCTTGCAGCACTGAGCACTCTCTTACTTGTAGATCTTTACTTATATTGGGAACAATCTAGTAAAAATACAAGTCCCAGGATGTTCAGGGATGTTGGCTGTTACACTACAACAATCAGGTGGAAATACTCTTAACAAAGGAACATTGACAGCTGTATGCTGTAGGCATTGTGGAGTGATGTATATTACACAGAATCCCAAAGTCTTTATGATGTATAAGATATGCAGATATTCAAATTTGCCAATATTTACCATAATACATTTTTCACCAGTGTGAACAATTATTGTTTTCATGTGACTCCACGACATATGTAAAAGTGAATTATTACATGAAATAGGCCATTTTACACAAATTACAATCTAAAAATGATCAACTATTTTTGTCAAATTTGTTGTGTTCAAAATTCTTTTAGTTTGGGGTTTTAGTTGTCTCTTCTCCCAATTAGAGGTATCTAGTATAATATCTTGAAGATAGCTAAAATCCCCTCCAATAATAAAGGGGCATATGGCACTCATTGCTACATTATAAAGTTGTACTAGTGGCTCTCCTTCATCTGTGAGTGGCCCATAGTAATTGACAAGATTAATTTGAATTCCTGACAGTATGACCTTTAGCCAGAGCCATCTCACTTTGGAGTCTCTAATAACCTCTTTTATAATCCAATTAACTGTACTACTCAATTATATTGCCACCCCTCTTACTGCCAGCCCAGTAGAAGCAAATAGAACTACTGAGTACTGTTTTGGGATATATACTTTGGTGTTATTACTTTTTAGATGGATTTCTTGAAAAAAAATGACTTCGGATTGAATGATATCAGCCACTTAAACATTGTCCTGTACTTCTGCCTATTTCATATTCCATTTGCATTGCAGGAAATAATCCTAAGGTTCACCATATATTTTAGTTAGCTTGACAATGGCCTTTATCCAGCCAGACCTAGTTCCTGCTACTTTGTGAAAAAAGCAGAATGTTCTCAACCTTTTAATCCCCTCCATGTGCAGCCCCCCACTCAAACCCTGGCCCCACCCCCATCCCCCACTCCCTCCCTGAGTGATCTGGCCTCAAGACCCTCCCAAAGTCCTCATCCACGCACACAACTCCCTCCACAACACTGGACCAGCCTACCTCAACGAAAGAGTGAACTTCCACATTCCCACCTGCCACCTCCGCTCCGCCGACCTCGCCACAGTTCCTCGCATCCAACGCACCACATCAGGAGGCAGATCCTTCACCTACCTCGCACCCAAAACCTGGAACTCCTTCCCCACCGACCTCCGCAAGACCAAGGACCTCATGTCTTTCTGAAAGCTCCTCAAGACATGGGTCTTTGAACAGTAAAACGGCAGCCCCCGCGCCTTGAGACCCTCACGGGTGAGTATCGCGCTTTATACATTTTTTGATTGATTGATTGAACTAGGGACTGTCAGAGCACTCCCCTCTCGTGATCCCACCCTGTGATCCTGCCTTTCTTCTACTAGCCTGTTACACTGCCCCATCCCATTACCCCTACTGTGGTGCCTTGACATAGCACCGTTGATGGCAAAACATCCAGGAGGGATCATAGGGGGTCATTCTGACCCCCGCGGGCGGCGGGCACCGCCCGCCAGGCGGAAACCGCCCAAACACCGCCCCGCAGTCGAATGACCGCGGGGAGCATTTTGACTTTCCCGCTGGGCCGGCGGGCGATCTACTAAAGATCGCCTGCCGGCCCAGCGGGAAAGCCCCAGCAAAGATGAAGCCGGCTTCGAATGGAGCCGGCGGATTTGCTGGGGTGCGGCGGGTGCAGTTGCACCCATCGCGATTTTCAGTGTCTGCTATGCAGACACTGAAAATCTTGTTGGGGCCCTGTTAGGGGGCCCCTGCAGTGCCCATGCTGGTGGCATGGGCACTGCAGGGGCCCCCAGGGGCCCCATGACACCCGTTCCCACCAGCCTGGTTCTGGCGGTAAAAACCGCCAGAACCAGGCTGGCGGGAAGGGGGTCGGAATCCCCATGGCACCGCCATGGAGGATTCCCTGGGGCAGGGGAAAACCGGCGGGAAACCGCCGGTTCCCCTTTTCTGACCGCGGCTTTACCGCCGCGGTCAGAATGCCCCGGAAGCACTGCCAGCCTGTTGGCGGTGCTTCCTCTGCCCTCTGCCCTGGCGGTGAGACACTGCCAGGGTCAGAATGAGGGCCATAGTCTTTCCCATTTCAGACGCTAGCAGACTTTAAACATTTTTTGGCTGGATTACCTTCTTCAATACATTATAATTTATAATTCCAGAGCCACAGAGCGTAGGAAATATTCCATTAATGTCACCCCAAGATCATTTTCCATCTAGCCCCCCCAAACCCACCAACCGCTACCTTGCAGCTACATTCGACACAGAAAATAGCAACTAACTTGTACACTTAATCCCCAATGCAATGTTTTTGCAACTCCTCCTCATTCTCACTCCAAATAGAATTCAGAAGAGCTTTTGCTGCCTCGATCGTATGGGTTATATTAGCCCATCCTTTACATAAAACCTTTAGGTTTGATTGCTGGACCAGGCCGGCTTGTGCCCCCATTTTCTGGAAAACTGGAATCAGCTCTTTAAACTCCCAGTGCCTGGGTGCTGCAAGTGCGGACATGTCAGAGAAGATTTTGAATGAGTAATTTCCAGGAATTGCAAAGGCCCTTGCTTTAATAGCCAGTGAAAGGATTCTTTATTTAATGTGATAGGCTCCAAAGTTGACCACTATCATCTGTGGATATTTTGCACTGGAGGACTGGACTGCTGAAACTCGATGGGCATGTGTAATGGTAAGATCCGTCTTACTATTGGCTGGCTCCGTTAAAACATACTGTTTTGTCACATCAGAGATTAATTTAATGACTTACTGACCATTCTCTCTCCCTTCTGGTATCCCTTCGGATCTTAGGTTGGAGCGAGGGGAGCGGTTCTCAGCATCTTCGACTTGGATCTGCAAATCAGCCAATTCACCTTGGTATCTGGCAATTGATGCTTCCATGGGCGATCCACCATCTTCTAAGTCTGATACCCGTTGTTCGACTTCCTTAACATAAGTACTCAATTGCTGCATGTTGTTGTTTACGAGGCTGAGCTGGGCTTCCGTCTTTCGATTTGCCTCTTCCGGTGACAGTTTGACAGCCTTATGTTCACAAAGGATTTGAAGAAGCAGACACTCAGTAGCTTAATAGCCTTCTCCCACTTGTTCACCTCCTGTCTGGTAGTGGAAAGCCAGCCTGGAATGCCCAGGACCTGAACAGGCCAAAGAGCCCGTATTTTCAGTTGTTTTACCTACCACCTGGTGTCCAGTTGTGGCTGCCATTTGAATTGAGTCTGAAGTAGGTGAATAGTCTATTGACTCAGCAGATACATAAGGGTCTGAGCGTCGCTGAGCATTCAATAAATTATAGGGAGATGGAGACTGCAGAATAGGTAATGAGTTACGTCCGGCCTGTCCCCCCTCTGTTAGGTGCTCCACTGAAGGTGCTAGTTTAGGTGGTTCCTTGTACTCTTTGGATCCAGTCAAGGTAAATAGTGGATACGTCTAAAGCTGTCCATTCCTATTTTGTTGGGTGCTAGCCTGATCTTGCTTTGTCTGCTCGGGAAGACACAGATCTTGTGGTAGGCTCTGGTTATCACTGGAGTTTTGCAAGGTCCCCCTGTCTGGCTACCAATTACGGGTTCATTGCACTCAGATTCCATAATCACGCTTTTTTCTTTAGGGGTAGTTTGAGAAGTGAAGGAGGAGAGTGGTGTTTGAGAAGGGGGTTGCAGTACTGAGAAGGTTAAGCCTGGGCTGGAGGTTTTATCGAATGAAGAGGGGAGCTTGGTCTTCGAATTTCGTTACATTTTCATATTTTTACCAGTTGGGCGTGCCTTAGGCTGGAATTCACGAGCAATCCTTTTTATTATGTTGGATATTGTTCTCCTCAAAATATGACAGAGCCCACCCCCTATAACTTATCCGCACCAGCTTAGATGCCACAAACTGCACCCACGCCTATGTGGGCCGCTTCATTAGCGCCAAGCTGGTGCTGACCCTGAGAGACGGCCTAGGGCCAATCTCTCTGGGGGGGAGTCAATTTGTGTGCTTTCTCACCATGACTCATCCTCCTCTGCTGCACTGTTGTGGCACAGCCCCTTTTTATTCCTCCCTTTCTTCACTCACTGCTGCCCGCTCCACTGTCAGTGTTCGTGCTGTGTTTCCTGGCCTTCCAACCATGTCTCCAAGCCGAGAACAGGTTCCGATTCTGAGGGGGGAGGAAGAGGGCTCACGGGCTCCTTTAGGTGGTGATTTATCAACACCTTCACCTTCACTTTCCAGCTGGGATTTTCGCCTGTCTCCCGGCATGGAACCACTTGTTTTAAAATCCAGTCAGCTGTGTGGCTCCCATTTCATGCCCTCTGATGCCACATTGCTCTCCCCAATGCCTACAATGCCTCGGCGTTAGCCGCAGAGCATGCCAGGAGCTCCTGACGCGGCCCAAGCTACTTTTGTCAAATTTGTGATAACAATCGGAGGAACATAGCTGCAGGCCACCCTATGTCATGTGTGGCATTCTCAGTAAGTACTGACTCAGGAATCAACAGCATATTGCATTCTTTAATTTGAAGTTACACATTCTCTGTTATAAATGAATGTATTGACAGTTTGGGATGCACACACCAAACAAATTCAAAATATTTCAAACTACAACCATTACAGTACAATGTTGTAGTTTGCCAGATACATACTATGGTTTCTTACCATCACCCCATGTACTTTATTCTAAAATACTTATTGTTTCCATCAGTTTTCTTTTTATTGATATACTTCAGTCTTACAAACAAATTACAGCTATCACCTAATATGTCACTGTACTCTGCATTGTCAGGGCAATTCATGGCAGCTGGTGCACTAAAACTTTAAACAGTTGTATCTTCCCCGCTGTTTTATTAAAATTAAATGGCTATGGCTCAGGATATGGTACTGACCATGTCTTTTCTAGTTAAAGAATTTGAATGCCATCTTGTACTATTAACAATCAAGCAAAAGAATATTAAAGTAAAAGAAAATAAAGAACAGAATATTGAGGGACAAAATTTTGAAAAGTAACCGCATATAAGGAGGTATTGATTTACTATTCCTAACTCCACATTTACTCAACATCTACCTGCCTTGAAGATGCATAAATCACCAAGGTACATATGTGGAGTTAGGTTTAGAAAATGTATGCTTACCTTTTGACATTTGAATTTGGATTGGCTTAGTATTCTGGATTTGTTATTCAGGGTGCAAACCAAATGCCACCAATTCCACAATGACCCTTATTGCCTTGACAAATGATACCACTGCTGCCTACTCCACAATCCCTGAAGCAAACCTTTGAAGAAACCTTCACAAACAAAGCAAATAAATGGACTGCCAATGTCTATATTTTGTTCTGTACATTTACTCAGCTCCTGAGGGGCAGCCAAGACCGGTGCAAAGCAGTACCACAGAAGCATACCTGGGTGGTAGAAAGAATAGGGATGGCTGAAAATTTGAGTGAATGAGTTGATGTATGAGTGCATATATGGGTGAAAGGGTGAGTGAGTGGATGGATAAGTACATACTCAATCATCCATCCTTCTATTCGTCCAGCCATCCATCCATCCATCTGTCCTTCCTTCCTTCTTTCCTATGGGACTTTGAAGACTTTCCACTAACACTAGGGAGAAAATTTAGTAATCCTATAAATATGCACATAAAGTGTCTGGAAATGCCTTGACAATGTAGTCCATTCTTGTGTTGATTTTATTTTCACTGCTGCTTGTTTGTATTTGCAGGCCTTTTGAGCTGCAGTTAAAACACTTAGATGCTGTAAACAAAATGTACTTGTTATAAATTAGGTCTCTAGTTGGGAGTGGTTTGCACCCTGTCCAAGTAGGAACACTCAGTCTAGTCAGGTTAAGGGAGTCACACACCTAAGATAACCCCTGCTCACCCCTTTGGGAGCTTGGTAGAAGCAGTCAGGCTTATTTCAGAGGCAATGTGTAAAGTATTTGTACACACACACACACACACAGCAAAACAGTGAAAACACCACAAAAGTAATTCACACCTGTTTAGAAAAACACCAAATGTTTATCTGAATAAAACAAGACCCAAACAACAAAGTTACAACATACACAAGCAAAGATGGACATTTTAAAAGATTCAGGCCCTCATTACAACTCTGGCGGTCAGTGTTAAAGCGGCGGTAACACCTCCAACAGACCGGCAGGAAAAAAAAATGGAATCATGATCACTGCGGAAACCGCAAACACATACAGCCACTTTAACACTCTGACCGCCACGGCGGTAGCAACAAACACCACGGCGGTAACCGCCAACAGCCAGGCGGAGGACAATGTACCGCCCACTCCATTACAACCCACCCATCCTCCAGCTTTTCTGGGGCGGTACCAAAACCATCAAAAGCACTGCGGAAACAGTACATTAAAGGGAAACCACTCACCTCTCGACCCTCAAGGAAGAACCATGGCACCATAGAGCCCGAGCTGTAGGTCTTCCCCATGGTGGTGTATCTGCTCATTTACCAGGAGCACCAACGCCGGCGACGCCAACCACAGTGAGTACTGCACCTAGCACACAAGGGAGGGAAGGAAGAAAAAGAGAGTGACAAACACACGCCACACCCCCCTCCCCCACCCTCACCCTCACCCCCAACACCATACACACAAACACATGCAACAACATTACATATACACCCCGTAACCCTCAGGAATAACGCAAGGACAAAAGGAATGGATTCAAATGAGTGTAATATTAGACATTTTTAGCAATACGTTCATAAATAAATAAACAGTATATACAATATATACAATATAAACAAAATGAGGGACAATGTCCACACTAAAATAGTCTGTGGCCCACTGGGCCATAACACGTAGGCCAAGCTCACACTTAACTCCTGTCTCACCATGGGGAGAACACTGCAGGAGCATCAGGTTGAAAACACCTTAGGGGGACGTGGAAGGGGTGGGCACCTCAGCTGGAAGATGATACTATGCCACTGCTCCTGAAAGGGTCTCCATGCCCACTGCTTGGTCCTGGGGAGTGCAAGGCCACAGTCTCTCAAGTGGGTGGTTTGCCCACTGCTTGGTCTTAGGGAGTGCAAAGCCACAGTCTCTCATGTAGGTGGTTTGCCCACTGCTTGGTCCTGGGGAGTGCAAAGCCACAGTCTCTTTAGTGGGTGCTTTGCCCACTGCTTGCTCCTGGGGAGTGCAAAGCCACAGTCTCTCAAGTGGATGGCTTCTCCACTAGTTCTGGAGGGGGCATTGCGCCCAGTGTGCTTCATCTTGACAAGGATAGGGTGAGTGGATGCCTTCTTTCACCGGTTCTGGAGTGGGCTTTGTGCCCAGTGTGCTTCATCTTGCCAAGGATAGGGTGAGTGGATACCTTCTTCCACTGGTTCTGGAGGGGGGATTTGTGCCTAGTGTGCTTCATTCTGCCAAAGATAGGGTGAGTGGATGCCTTCTTCCACTGGTTCTGGAGGGGGTGAGTGGATAGGGTGAGTGGATGCCTTCTACCACTGGTTCTGGAGGGGGTTTTGTGCCCAGTGTGCTTCATCCTGCCAAGGATAGGGTGAGTGGATGCCTTCTTCCAATGGTTCTGGAGGGGGCTTTGTGTCCAGTGAGCTTCATCCTGCCAAGGATAGGGTGAGTGGATGCCTTCTTCCACTGGTTCTGGAGGGGGCTGTGTGCCCAGTGATGCAGCACTTGGGGAGTGCCAGGTCACAGTCCCTCACCTGGGTGTCAGACCCACAGGATTTGCAGTGGGCAGGATGCATGACACTCCATGGAGGCAGGACTACATCCATCCGCCGGCGGCTACAGCTGCACAGTGGTGGTAGTGCCTCTGCTGGTGGGGGTGCTGCCAGTGATGTGGGCAGGCTCCAGCCCTTCCCCTGTAGCCTCAGACGGCTGCCCACTGGGGCTGCTGCCGGCCGTGGTGCTACTTGCGGCGGTGCAGGTGGTGGTGCTTGCGGCGGTGCAGGTGGTGATGCTGGCTGCGGTGCAGGTGCTGGTGCTGTCAGTGGTGCTGGTAGCCACCAGGCGTTCACCTGCAGACTCGGTCGGCTGAAGTGCCCTGGCTGGTGTTCTGTGCCCCTTCCTGCCCTTGCCAGATTGTGGTGCCTCCTTGGGTCTGCCAGCTGGAGTCTTTGAAGTGGCCTTGCTGGGTGGTTGTGGCTCCTTTTCCTTGCTGGATGCTGTCCCCTTCTGGCCCTTGCCAGGTGGCAGAACCTTCTTCGCCTTGGCAGGTGTTGGTGGCACACTGGCTGGGCTGACGGGTGCCCCCTTAGAGCCTCTGACTGCTGCAAAAACCACAGCGGACGTGGGCTTGGTGGCTAAGGTGCTGGGCTGGGTTCTGGCCACCCTAGCCCGAAGTGAAGGATGGGGGGGAGTAGGGAAGAGGTCAATGTTGGCTAGTAAAAGCTTCTTAGGGACATTGGGGTGGGAAGAGGGTGAAGGTTTGGGAGTGGAGGAAGAGGGAGTGGTTGTAGGAGGTGTCAGTCTGCTGTGTTTGGGTGCATGTGCATGAGCTGGATGCTGTTGTGAGGTGGATGGCTGTTTGGTGGGTGTGTGTTTGTGTTTGTGTACTTTGGGAGGAGGGGTCACAGACACAGTGGGAGAGGACACAGGGGACATGTGCATGGATGTGGGGGGGGTGACTGCCAGTAAGGGGGGTGTGGTGATAGGCGTGCTGGTGATGGAGGTAGTGGATGAGGATGTAGTGCAAGCAGGTGTGAGTGGAGACGCTACTGGGAGGGGGTGGACGAGGAGGAGGGGGACACAGTGGAGGCAGTGGATGTTGGTGTGTCTGAATGGGGATGGTGCTTGTGTGAGTGCCTGTGAGATGAAGTGTGGTGCTTGTGTTTGCCTGAGCCACTTCTGGGTGTTGATTTGGGTGAATGCTGGTCTGAAGGTGTGCTTGGGATAGGCTGGGGTTGAGGGGATTGGGACTGGGTAAAGGAAGTTGAAGGGGGGAGGCTGGAGACAGGGGCAATGGCTGCCATCAGTGCAGAGGCGAGAGCCTGAAATGCTCTCTGTTGGGCCGCCACGCCAGCGTTAATGCCCTCGAGGTGTGCATTTTTTTGTTGCAAATGCCTTTCAACAACCTGGATGGCATTCAGTATGGTGGACTGCCCAACAGTGAGGGATCTTACGAGGTCCATAGCCTCCTCACTGAGGGCAGCAGGGCTGACTGGGCAGGGCCTGAGGTGCCTGGGGTGAAGAAGATGCCCACCCTCCTGGGTGAACGGGCACGGGAAACACGCTGAGGGGCTGCTGGGAGGGCGGTGCTGGTACAGGGGTGGCGGCTGTACCTGTTGTTGAGGTGAATACAGAGGTGTCTGCCACCGCCAGGGAGCTTCCATCGGAGGAGGAGTCGCTGTCTGTAGTGTCCCCTCCTGTCTCCGTCGTGGTGCTCCCCTTGCCCTCCTTCCCACTGGTGCCCTCACCGTCGGTGGATTCGGCCTCCAAGCCCACGTGGGATGCAGCTCCCTCCGTCGCCGGGGCCTCTGCTCCTCCGCCAGATGATGCTAATGCACACAAGGACAGGGTAACAAAACAAGAAGGGACGGACAGAGGATACACTTGGTCAATGCCAGCAACAACACTACCGTTGGCGTACACAACACACAGGGAGCAGCCCTATGCACTAGGCCATGCACTATCAGTTACAAAGCTAGTCACCAGCCCATGGGGTACATAGCATAACGCCATCAGCTGCACACCTGAAACCAACAGGACCCTGCCCAGCAGTAAATGGCCACTAACACTGTTGGGGTTGGAGTGCTTTAGAGCCTGCCCAACAAGGGACCTACCCTGCCATGTTCGCCCTGGCCTAGGGGCACCCACAGCCCACATCCCCCACCCAGGTAAAACCCTATAGCGTGCAAAGTCATGATTCAGTATCTGTACCCACCCCCTTGTGGCTGCTGTGATGCCTTCAAGCGCCCATCCAACTCCGGATAGGCCACTGCCAGGATGCGGAACATCAGGGGGGTCAAGGTATGACGGGTACACCTTCCTCGTTGGGAGGCCAGCCCCAGCTGGGCCTCCGCCATCTTCGTTGCTCAGTGGCGCAGGTCCTCCCACTGTTTGCGGAAGTGGGTGCTCCGCCTGTCAAAGAACCCCAGGGTCCGCACCTCTTTGGCGATGGCACGCCAAATACCCTTTTTCTGATGGGCGCTGACCTGCAGGAAAAATACAGAAGAAAAGGAATTAGTCATACCGTCCGGACTGTCATTCTCATGACCCACCATATCCCTGCCATCCCCTTACGCACATACATTGACCACCATACATGCAGCACTCTGACCAGGACCCCTCAGCCCCCCTCTCCATGAGGCTTACACACACAGCATTCCATACCTTCATGGCTCACGCATCATGCTCACAGTGTACTTACCCGTTTGTCTGGAGGACCGTAGAGTAAAGTGCACTGGGGTAGGACCCCATCCACCAGTCTCTCCAACTCCTCCGAAGTGGAGGCAGGATCCCTTTCCCCAGACACTTGAGCCATTGTCGCTTCCAAACATAGGTCACAGCAGCACTTGCAGTGTAGGTCCTCTCCTGTTGAAAGTCAGGTAGCAAGTGAGTAAACAGATAGAAAATGGCGGTCACGTCCGCGGCGGTGCGTACCGTCACCGCCGGCATACATCGCCATTGGCTCCTGGAACCCATAGGGCCTAATGTTAACCAATGCAAAGTTGCGCGGCAGTCGTCGACCGCTGACTACTACGGCACACAACGTCAGCGGAATTACCTCATTTCCACTTGTCTCTCCTCAGAGGTCAGGCAGTCGCCATTTCAGGGGGGCACAGGCCATGGCCCCTAATTGCATCACAGCAGACATTGGCACATCAACTGACTCTCAAATTCACATAATGTTTCTGGAAAGGAAGAAATACATCATTATTTCAACATATGTGTGAATATGACCCTTTGCTCACAGTTTTTCTCCCTAGACTTCAACAGCTGAGGATGAATATGAGATGGAGACATCCCCCGTGTACAGACCCCTGGTGGACCTGGTGACAATGGAGGACAGACACATTATCCTGACCTATAGACTTGATAGGGCCACAATCCAAGAACTGTGTGCCCTATTGGAGCCACACCTGATTTCAGTTATCCGCCAGCCCACAGGTATCCCCCCACTTGAAGGGGTCCTGCCAGTGCTCCATTTCCTGGCAATTGGTTCCTTCCAAGTGACAGTGGCCATGGCATCAGGCATGTCACAGCCTATGTTCTCAAATGTGTTGACCAGAGTGTTGTCTGCCCTGCTGAAACACATGCGCAGCTACGTCGTATTCCCCCAGGTGGAGGATTTGGCCACAGTGAAAGCTGACGTCTATGCCCTGGGACATATCCCCAACATCATTGGTGCCATTGATGGTACACACATTGCCTTTGTCCCACCACGGAGAAATAAACAGGTGTTCAGAAATCGAAAGAGCTTTCACTCTCTGAATGTGCAGATGGTGTGTTTGGCGGCCCAGTACATCTCTCATGTCAATGCAAAATATCCTGGCTCTGTGCATGATACCTTTATCTTGAGGAATAGCAGCATTCCATATGTGATGTCTCAACTCCAGAGGCACAGGGTGTGGCTAATAAGCGAGCCCATGGTCCCCACCCAGTTGATGTAGGTATATGGGTGTGGGGCTGTCCCTAAGTGTGACTGTCTGTCTAACAGGTATCCCTTGAATATTTGCAGGTGACTCTGGTTACCCCAACCTCTCATGGCTACTGACCCCAGTGAGGAATCCCAGGACAAGGGCAGAGGAACGTTACAATGAGGCACATGGGCGACCAAGGAGGATAATTGAAAGAACCTTTGGCCTCCTGAAGGCCAGGTTCCGGTGTCTCCATCTGACAGGTGGATCCCTGTACTACTCACCCAAGAAGGTGTGTCAAATCATCGTTGCATGTTTCATGTTGCACAACCTGCCCTTGAGACACCAGGTGCCTTTTCTGCAGGAAGATGAGCCTGGGGGAGGTCTTGTGGCAGCTGTAGAGCCTGTGGACAGTGAGGAAGAGGAGGCAGAGGAAGAAGATGTGGACAACGGAAGTTTACTCATTCAACAGTACTTCCAGTGACACACAAGTAAGACACTGTAACTTCACTTTCCATTGCAGTTTTGTGTTGGACATTGTGCATGGCAGCTGGATTTTCCATATTCTATGGCCACTTACTGTACCCTTTGGCATCTCTATTTTCAGATCTCTGTGCCCCACTCTGGCTCCTGTTGTGTTTACTGCTGCCCACTACAGGTCATACCTATGTACACATGACTGTACGGTTGAATTGCAATGTTTACAGCTTGTTAAACTCATACATATTTGAATCAATTGACAGACTCCATACTTGTATTTGTTCCAAGGGTGTTTATTTATGTGCTAATAAGTGCAGCGGGTATTGCAATGGGCTAAGTTGATGATGGAGCAAAGTCAAGGGTAGAGTCCAGTCTATTGGTATCACAGGTGCATTGTCCAATGGGGCATAGGAAGGGGAGCAATAGCAGTTCAAGGTGGACAGGGTAACAGAGTGGGAAAGAAGGGTGACAATCAGGAGAGTCTTATTTCATGGCGGGGGTCTTCGCAATGTTCTATGGCTTCTGCCTGGATCGCAGGGACCCTTTGCGTGGTGGTTCTCCATCTGCAGGGGGTGGGTTGCTGGTGGCCTGTTGCTCCTGTGGCGGGGCCTCCTGTCCGCTAACGCCAGCGGAGGTGGAGGGATGTTCTTCAGTTTGGCTAGTGTCAGGGGCCCGTTGGTGTGCCATAGCCTCCCTCATGGTATTGGCCATGTCTGCCAGCACCCCTGCAATGGTGACCAGGGTGGTGTGGATGTGTTTCAGGTCCTCCCTGATCCCCAGGTACTGTCCCTCCTGCATCCACTGGGTCTCCAGCAACTTGTACATTATCTGGCCCATGGTCTCCTGGGAATGGTGGTATGCTCCCAGGATCCCTGCAAGTGCCCTGTGGAGAGTGGGTTCCCTGGGCCTGTCCTCCCCCTGTCGCACAGCAGTCCTCCCAGCTTCTCTGTTGTCCTGGTGCCTCTGTCCCCTGAACCGTGTGCCCACTTCCACTGACCGCAGCACTCTGATTGTCTTGGGTTTGTGGGGTTGCCTGGGGTCCCTGTAGTGGTGGACACACTGCTGATTGACGTGTCCTGGGGACAGAGGGATGGGCCTGCTGGGTGGGTGCTGTGGTGGTGTTTCCTGAGGGTGGAGGCTCTGTGGAGGGTTGGGACTGTGGCAGGGTAACCGACTGTCCGGAGGTTCCTCATGGGCCAGGTTGGTCATCGTGATCCAGGCGTGCAGAGCTGCTGGCATCACTGTGGGCCTCTTCTGTGGGGGGCTGGATGTTGGTGGCACCTCCTCTCCGGTGACGTTAAGTGGGGGTCCTGTGGGGATGAAATGCAGTGTTATTGTATCTGCATGTGCCATCTTGTGCATGGGTATGTTTCCCTCTATGTTTGTTCTTAGCAAGGCAGCTTTGGCTTGTGTGAGTTGTGATTCGGTTGGCTAAGTGATGGTTGGCTAAGGGTGGGTGATATAGTAGTAAATATTTGACTTACCAGAGTCCAATCCTCCTGATACTCCTGCGAGGACCTCAGGATGTATGATCGCCAAGACTTGCTCCTCCCATGTTGTTAGATGTGGGGGAGGAGGTGGAGGTCCACCGCCAGTTCTCTGTACGGCTACCTGGTGTCTTGTAACCACGGAACCCACCTTCCCTGTAGGTCGTTCCACCTCTTCCTGATGTCATCCCTTGTTCTTGGGTGCTGTCCCACAGCATTGACCCTGTCCAAGACTCTCCGCCATAGCTCCATCTTCCTTGCAATGTACGTCTGCTGCACCTGTGATCTGAATCGCTGTGGCTCTATCCGGATGATTTCCTCCACCATGGCTCTTAGTTCATCCTCTGAAAACCTGGGGTGTCTTTGTGGTGCCATGGGTGTAGTGTGAGTGGTATGTGTGAGGGTGTGTGGGGTGATGTGTTGGGGTGTGTGCTGTGAGGTGCGTGGATGGTGTATGGGTGATGGTGTTTTGTGGCTCAGATTGAGTGGGTGCTCCTGGCTTGTCGCTCTCTCAGTTGGCAATATTTGGTTTTGTTGTAAGGGATTTTGGGTATAGTGGGTGTGTGTTTTATATTGGATTGGGTGTGTGGGTGTGGTGCGTGTTTGTGTGTCAGGTGTGTGTAGTTTGAATTGTCCAATGTGGTGTACTTTTGTTAGTGTGTGTGTATTTTGATCACGGCGGTGTGTACCCCCAATGGTTTACCGCGGTTGAAAGACCGCCTTGGTGATTTGTGGGTCCTGATGATGTGGGCGTATCTCTGTTGGCGTAACGGTGTGGGTTTTGGTACTGCCAGTTTATCACTGACCTTTGGGCTGGCGGACTTCTGTGTGTGTCTGTATAGTGGCGGATGTATCTATGTGGGTAATAATACCCGTAACAGTATACCGCTGCGGTCACAGTATTTTGGCAGCCGTCAGCTCGGCGGTCGGCAGCATTTACAGACAGGGTTGTAATGAGGGCCTAAATCCCAATAAAGCGCTTAGAAACATATTAGCTCCAACTGGGGCTAATTGGACGTCACTGACAGAGTAATTCCTAACAGTCTCATGCCACTCGTTAGGTAGTGTGGCACCTGTCACGGAGTCACACAGGTTTCCAGGTACAGTGCCTTTGAAAAAAATTATACAAAGACGCTGCATGGAGTCGAGAAGGTGAGGCATCAGACTGTTGGAAACAACTCCGTCAACAATGTCCATATAGCCCCAGTTGGAGCTATTAACAATTTGTATCATTGCCCAGGAACCTACAGGGGAACAAGTGGCCCAACAGGGGGTTATTCCTGAGCTGACCTTATTGGCAGCAGGAAGGGGTTCCCACCTGGGAGGAGTTCTGTGAGGTGCAGAAGACATGCCCTTCACTTGAGGGTCTGCAGCGGCAAGCTATAGACCAGGGAGCTGGCAAAGAGTCTGGATCACACTGGATTTATTGGGAAGATGGCCTACTGTATAGTGAGCCCAAGGCTGCTGAGCCTGGGGCACCACAGCTGCTGGTGGTACCCGAGCACTCTAGGACCTTCCTGCTGGGTCTAGCTCATTATGTGCCTTTGGCAGGACATTTCAGGTAGGACAAACTTTTGAGAGGATTGTCACCCAATTTTACTGGCCCCCAGTGCTCAGCCACTCTGATGCATACTGTAGGTCTTGCCAGACTTGCCAGGCAAGTGGCAAGAGTAGTCGGAGATGCAAGACTCCTCTCCAATCATTCCCTCTTGGGAACACCCCTTTTGAGTGGGTGGGAATCAACATTGTAGTGCCTCTGGACCCCAAGAGAGGCATGGGCAACATGTTTATCCTGGTCAGAGTGCATCATTCCACCCGTTACCCAAAGGCCATCCCTCTGAGGTCAGTGACAACCCCCGTGTTGGGCTGGGCATTGAATGGTATTTTCACCCACATGAGGTTCCCCAAGGAGGTGGTATCTGACTGGGGTACTCACTTCATATCTACCTATTTGCAGTCTCTATGGAAGGAGTATGGGGTAACCCAGAGGCTCACCACTGATAACCACCCCTATGGAAATGGGTTGGTTGAAAGGTTCAGCCACACCCTGAAAGCCATGATTATGGGTCTGTCAGAACCCATGAGGCATATGTGGGACGTCCTCTTGCCATGCCTTCACTTTGCATACAGGGAGGTACCACAGAAGGGACTTGGTTTTAACCCCTTTGAGCTGCTGTATGGGTACCCTGTGAGAGGACCTCTGAGTCTGGTGAAAGAGGGCTGGGAGAGAGCTCCCCGTAGCCCCCCCACCCAGGACTTTTTTAGATAAGTGCTGGCCTTTCGAAACCTGACTGCACGCTTCAGGAAACTCACTCAGGAGAACCTAGAAGCTAGCCAGGAGGACATGAAACAAAGGTATGACCAAAATACCTCTCTGTTTGAGTTTCAGCCTGACCAAAAAGTGTGGGTTGTGACCGCAGTGGAGCCTCATGCTCTCCAGGACAAGTGGACTGGGCCTTTTGAGATGGTGGAGCACAAACGTTATGTCACCCATCTGGTGTTCTTACTGACTCCCAGGAACTCTTTGAGGGTCCCATATGTGAACCACCTCAAACCACATTTTGAGAGGTCTGAACTGACTATGTTCTTGGCAACAGATGATGGGATGAAGGAAAAGAGTGAATCTTTTCCTGATCTCCTGCCTGCCCAAGAAAAATATGAGTCTGTGGAGTGTGTGAACCTCTCCTCAACACTGACCCTTGAGCAGCAGCGAGCCGGTTGCGGGTTACTTGGACAGTTTACCTCTCTGTTTTCCTTGACCCCATGGGTCACTCATTTGTGTACCCATGATGTGGACACTGCGGACAGTCCACCTGTGAAACATAAGATTGACAGGGTGACTGACAAGGGTGGAGCCAGCATAAAGGATGAGGTTTCCAAGATACTGGCATTAGCGGTGATAGAGTTCTCCAGCAGTCCTTGGGCCAAACCAGTGGTCTTAGTCCTTATGCCTGCTGTCCGAGGTACCACTCCTGAACTTAGGTTCTGCGGCGACCACCATATACTCAACGTCATCACTAAGATTGATGCACACCCCATCCCCAGAGCTGATGAGCTCATAGATCAGCTAGGAGCTTCCAAGTTCCTCAGCACGTTTGACTTAACGTCCCGATACTGACAGATTGCCTTGACCGATGAGGCCAAAGAGAAGTCAGCATTATTAACACCAGAGGGGCACTGCTCCTTTCAGGTCATGCCCTTTGGGTTGAAGAATGCCCCTGTCACTTTTCAGTGGTTGGTCAACCAGGTATTGGCTGGGTTAGAGGATTTCAGCACTGCATACCCGGATGACATTGCAGTGCTCATCTCTAGCTTGGAGGATCACCTGCATCACCTCTGTGAAGTGTTGAAGGTCCTGCAGAAGGCAGGCTTTACTATTAAGGCCAGAAAGTGCTGAGTAGGGCAGGGATCTGTGGTTTACCTGGGAAGTGGCCAGGTGCCTCCGCCCTACAACCCAAAATTGATGCCATTGTGGCTTGGAAACCTGCCAAGACCCAGACAGAGGTGAGAGCCTTCTTAGGTCTCACCAGTTACTACAGAAGATTTGTCAAGGGTATGGCACCATTATTGTCTTCTTGACAAAGTTGACTTCCAGGAAGCAGCACAAGATAGTGATCTGGACTGAGGCTTCTCAGACCACTTTTGATGACCTGAAGGCAGCCATGTGCACATCATCCATACTGAAGGTACCCGACTTTTACAAGAACCTTGTTGTGCAGACTGACGCTTCAGGGCATAGTGTGGGGGGAGTTCTAGCACAACTAAACAAAGAGGGCCTAGACCAGCCTGTAGCCTTCAATAGTAGGAGGTTACTCCCCAGGCAACAGAAGTGGAGAACAATTGAGAGAGAAGCTTTTGCTGTGGTCTGGACACTGAACGCTAAGACCCTACTTGTTTGGGACTCACTTCTGGGTTCAGACTGACCGCAGGCCCCTCGGATGGTTAATGCAGATGAGGGGTGAGAACCCAAAGCTGTTGAGGTGGTCAGTCTCCCTACAGGGAATGGACATTATGATGGAACACATCACTGGTACAGAACATGTCAATGCTGATGGTCTTTCCAGATTCTTCCTCCTTAGTGATGAGAACTCCCATGATGTTGGGTAGTTCGTCTCACTTTCAGCCACCAATGTTAGAAATGGGTTCTCTAGTTGGCAGTCAGTTTACACCCTGTCCAAGTAGGGACCCTCACTCTGGCCAGGGTAACTGAGATACACAGATCAGATAACCCCTGCTCACCCCCTTGGTAGCTTGGCACAAGCAGTCAGGCTTATCTCAGAGCCCATGTGTTAAGTATTTATTCACACACACAGTAACACAGTGAAAACACTACAAAAACACTCCACTTCAGTTTAGAAAAGTAGCCAATATTTATCTGAGTAAAACAAGACAAAAGTAACAAATATACGCACACACAAGCAAAGATAAAAAAAATTAAGGACTAAGGTGGTCATTACAACCCTGGCAGTCGGTGTTAAAGTGGCGGTAAAACCGCCAACAGGCCGGCGGTAAAAAAAATGGAATCACGACTGTGGCGGAAACCACCAACATAGACAGCCACTTCAACACTCCGACCGCAAAGGCGGTACAAACAAACACCGCAGCGGTAACCGCCAACAGACAGGCGGAGGACAATGTACCGCCCACACTATTACAACCCACCAATCCGCCACCTTTTCCGGGGCGGATTCACCGCGAACAAAAACACGTCGGAAACAGGACTTCGAAGGGAAAACGCTCACCTCTACACACCCCACGAGGAACCAGGACGCCATGGAGCCGGAACTCCAAATTCTACCTGCCATTCTCTTCCTGCTCCTCTACCAGGAGCACGAACGCCGGCGGTGAAGACCACGGTGAGTACTGCACCTACGACACAGGGGAGGGGGGAGGGAAAAAACAGTGACGCACACACGCAACATGCAACACCCCCACCCTCACCCACTACAACACACACTAATACATGTTGATACATTACAGTTACACTCCCCAACCCCCCCTGGAAGAATGCAAGTACAAAAAGAAATTAGTCGAATAATTGTTATATATTCAATTACATAAATCAAAAATATTTACAAATATATACATTGATACTATATACAATTATATACACCAAGAGCACAAGTCCAAGGGATTCCACCATCACAGTCCGTGGATCACTTGGCCCAAAAGGCATGGGCCAGGCCCACACTCAATACCTGAACAAGACGGAGAGAACACTGCAGGGGCATCAGATAGAAATAAAACAGGCACCTCAGGGGGAAGGGAACGGGGGGCACCTCAGCCAGTTGACTGCACGATGCCAGATCCACGAGGGAGCTCCATGCCCATTGATGTATCCTTGGGAGTGCAAAGCCACAGTCTCTCAAGTCTCTACAGTCGGTAGTTTGCCCACTGTTCAATCCTGGGGAGTGCAAAGCCACAGTCTCTCAAGTCTCTCCAGTGGGTGGTTTGCCCACTGTTCAATCCTGGGGAGTGCAAAGCCACAGTCTCTCAAGTCTCTACAGTGAGTGGTTTCCCCACTGTCCAATCCTGGGGAGTGCAAAGCCACAGTCTCTCAAGTGGATGCCTTTCTCCACTGGTTCTAGAGGGGGCTTGGTGCCCAGAGTGCTTCATTCTGCCAAGGACAGAGGTAGTGGATGTGAATCTCCACAGGTTCTGGAGGGGGCTTGGTGCCCAGAGTGCTGCATCCTGCCAAGGACAGAGGTAGTGGATGTGAATCTCCACTGGTTCTGGAGGGGGCTTGGTGCCCAGAGTGCTTCATCCTGCCAAGGACTGAGGTAGTGGATGAGAATCTCCACTGGTTCTTGAGGTGGCTTGGTGCCCATAGTGCTTCATCCTGCCCGTGGTGGCCTCAGTAGCGTGGGAATCATTGGCGCTCACTGGCCTGCGGTGCTGCTGGCGGCAGGGCAAACGCTGAGGGGCTGCTGGGAGGGTGGTGCTGGTAGGAGGGGTGGCGGCTGTACCTGTAGATGCAGGGCACAGATAGGGCCGCCACCGCAAGGGAGCTCCCATCAGAGGAGGAGTCTGTATCGCTGGTGTCAGCTCCTGTCCCTGCCGTGGAGCTCCCCTCGCCCTCCTTCCCACTGGTGACATCAGACTCCGTAGTGTCGCCCTCCGGGGCCATGTGGGATGCAGCTCCCTCCTGCTCCGGTGCCACTGCTCCTCCGCCTGATGATGCTAATGCACACAAGAACAGGGAGACCATAAAAAGGGGTGGGGAAGACAGAAGAAAGACATGTTGAGTGCATGCAATACCGCTACCGTTGGCGGACACGACAGACACAGAGGCCCCCTGCACTACGCCGCGCACTTGGAGTGCACTATTCAATCCCTGGTGCATGGCTTACAAGGCTATGGCCGATCTCTGCACACATGGATGTCACAGGAGCCTGACTAGATGTAGTTGGCACTGTACACAGGTGGGTTGGGATGCCACAGGGCCTGCCTGAAGAAGGGACCTTAACTACTAAACTCACCCTGGCCTAGGGGAACCCACAGCCCACCTCCCCACCCAGACACCTCCAATGCGCGCTGAATCAGCAGAATGAGATTGTACTCACCCCCTTGTTGCTGCTGTGATGCCCTCAAGCGCCCATCCAGCTCGGGGTACGCCAATGCCAGGATCCTGAACATCAGGGGGGTCATGGTGTGACGGGCACCCCTCCCACGTTGGGAGGCCATCCCCAGCTGGGCCTCCACCGTCTTCTTGCTCCAGCGGCGAATGTCCTCCAATCTTTTCTGGCAGTGGGTGCTCCGTCTGTGTTAGACCCCCAGGGTCCGGACTTCCTTGGCGATGGCACGCCAAATGTCCTTGTTCTGGTGGGCGCTGACCTACAGGAATTGTACAGGGGAAAAAGAGAAGTAATTACCAACTGCACTGTCACAGTCATTGGCCCGCATCCCTAACCTTGCCATGACGCACATGCACTCACCGTTGTTTCATGCACGCATCATTCTCACCCCCCCATCTTTCATCCACCCCACTCCACACAGGCATTGCCCATACAGCCTACTCACAGTGTACTTACCTGCTTGTCTGCAGGACCGTAGAGTAGCATGTACTGGGGGAGGTCCCATCCACGAGTTTCTCCAACTCCTCCGTGCTGAAGGCAGGTGCCCTTTCCCCAGACACACAAGCCATTGTCTCTTCCAGACTGAGGTCACAGCAGCACTTGCAGTGTAGGTCCTCTCCTGTTGAAGATCAGGTATCGAGTGATTGAACAGATAGAAAATGGGGGTCACGTCTGCGGCGGTGCGTACCGTCACCTCCGGCGTACATCATCATTGGCTCCTGGGACCCATAGGGTCCAATGTTAACCAATGCAAAATTGTGCTGCGGTCTTCGACCGCCTACCGTGATGGTGTACAACGCCAGGGCAGTTACCTCATATCCCATTGTCCCACCTTACAGGTCAGGCAGCTGCCATTTCATGGGCCCACATGGCGTTATTTTTGACTGCACCACACATACCTAGGCCTTGCCTAAACACTCATACAGGCAAATGTCGAATTGTTAATATTTTCTGAGTATGCTGTGTTTATGTACCTCAGAGTTGGTTGACTCTCTGCTCGATGTTCTCCTCCATAGGCACCGTCCGCTGGGGCATGTGAGGACATGGCGGCATCCTCCGGGGTACAGACCGCTGGTGGACCTGTCATCTATGGAGGAGCGACATGTGATCATCACCTACAGGCTTGATCGTGCCACAATCCCAGAACTGTGTGCCCAATTGGAGCCAGACCTGATGTCAGCTATCCGCCATCCCACAGGAATCCCCCCTCAAGTGCAGGTGCTGTCGGTACTCCATTTCCTAGCAAGTGGGTCTTTTCAAACTACAGTGGCCATTGCATCAGGGATGTCCAAGCCTACGTTTTCCAACGTGTTGTCCAGAGTGTTGTCTGCCCTGCTGAAACATATGTGGAGCTACATCGTTTTCCCTCAGGTGGAGGATTTGCCTACAGTGAAAGGTGATTTCTATGCCCTTGGACATATCCCCAACATCATAGGTGCAATTGATGGGACACATGTGGCCTTGGTACCCTCCGCAGTAGTGAACAGGTGTACAGAAACCGGAAGAGTTACCATTCGATGAATGTACAGATGGTATGTTTGGCAGACCAGCACATCTCCCATGTTAATTGGCAAATTCCCTGGCTCAGTGCATGACGCTTACATCCTGTGGAATACCAGCATCCCTTATGTGATGGGGTAACTCCAGAGGCACCGGGTGTGGCTATTAGGTGAGCACATGGACCCAATACAGTAGGAATAGTTGTCTGGGTCTGTGGATGTCCCTATGAGTTAGTGTGTGTCTAACAGTTGTCCCTAGCCATTTGCAGGTGACTCTGGTTACCCCAACCTGTCATGGCTACTGACCCCAGAGAGGAATCCCAGGACAAGGGCAGAGGAACGCTACAATGAGGCCCATGGGAGAACTAGGAGGATTATAGAGCGGACCTTCGGCCTCCTGAAGGCCAGGTTCCGGTGCCTGCATATGACTGGTGGTTCCCTATTCTACTCACCAAAGAAGGTATGCCAGATCATCGTGGCCTGCTGTATGCTTCATAACTTGGCTTTGCGACAACAGGTGCCTTTTCTGCAGGAGGATGGTCCAGATGGAGGTGTTGTGGCAGCTGTGGAACCTGTAGACAGTGAAGAAGAGGAAGCAGAAGAAGAGGACATCAACAACAGGAACACGGTGATCCTGCAATACTTCCAGTGAGACACAGGTAAGAAGACAACACTGCCTGCTACATCTAATTTAAATCTACTACCTCTCTACTGTCTGTCATGTTCACCCAGTGTATGGTCACTGAGTTGTCACTTTCCCTTACGATTTCACAGATCTGGGTCCCACGGTGTGACATTTGCTTTGTTTCCTCATGGACTTGAGGTGTGTGACATAGGTATGCTGACATTACATTTGAAAGTGCATTTAGCCACTGTAATTGCTAATATACTATTTCGAAATCACAGACAGACTCCTGATTGTTTTGTGCTTTAAGGGTGTTTATTTCAGCGCTCAATATTGGAGGGGGTTGTAAAATGGTGAGGGGTGATGGTGGAGGAATGTCCATGGCAGAGTCCAGTCTATTAGTCTCACAGGTGCATTGTCCAAAGGGGCATAGGAAGTGGAGCTGGGGCAGTTTAAGGCTGGACAGGGTGACAAGGTGGGACAAAAGGATGACAATCAGGGTGGTCTAATTTCTTGGCGGGGTCTTGGCATTGTTCTCTGTCTTTGTCCTGGATCTCAGGGACCGCTTGCGGGGTGGCTCTCCATCTGCAGGGGGTGGGGTGCTGGTGTGGTGGTCCTGTGGCGGTGCCTCCTGTCCACTAGCGCCGGCAGGGGTGGTTAGCAGTTCATCGTCCAGGCTAGTGTCAGGGGCCCCTTGTTGTGCCACAGTGTCCCTCCTGGTGTTGACAAGTTCTTTCAGCACCCCTACAATGGTGCCCAGGGTGGAATTGATGGATTTTTGTTCCTCCCTGAAGCCCAAATACTGTTCCTCCTGCAGCCGCTGGGTCTCCTGAAACTTGTCCAGCACTGTTGCCATTGTCTCCTGGGAATGGTGGTAGGCTCCCTTGATGTTGGAGAGGGCCTCGTGGAGAGTGGGTTCCCTGGGCCTGTCCTCCCCCTGTCGCACAGCGGCCCTCCCAGTTCCCCTGTGTTCCTGTGTCTCTGTCCCCTGAACCTTGTGCCCATTGCCACTGCCCCCAGGTCCCTGTTGTTGTTGGGGTGGTGGGTTAGCCTGGGTTCCCTGTAGTGGTGGACACACTGCTGCTTGACGTGTCCTGGGGACAGAGGTATGGGCCCGCTGGGTGGGTGCTGTGCTGGTGTTTCCAGAGGGAGGAAGTTCTGTTGTGGCCTATGCCAGTGTGAGGGGAACCGACTGTCCCGAGGTCCCAGATGGGCTGTGCTGGTCATCTAGATCCAGTTGGACAGAGCTGCTGTCATCACTGTGGGCCTCTTCTGTGGATGTGTGGTTTGTGATATTGGGACATATGTGAGGAGTTGGAGTGATGGGGTGAGGGCGAGGGTGGGGGTATGTGATAGCACGCAGGTAGGGTGGGGGATGTAATAGTTAAGATTTGACTTACCAGAGTCCATTCCTCCAGCTACTCCTGCGAGGCCCTCAGGATGCAGTATAGGTCGTTCCACCTCTTTCTGATGTCATCCTGTGTTCTTGGGTGCTGTCCCACTTCGTTGATCCTGTCTACGATTCTTCACCGTAGCTCCATCTTCCTAGCTATGGAGGTGTGCTTGCACTGTGATCTGAATAGCTGTGGCTCTACCCAGATGATTTCCTCCACCATGACCCTGAGCTCCTCCTCAGAGAACCTGGGGTGTCTTTGCGGGGCCATGGGGTGGTGTGGGTGATGTGTGGGGTGGTGTGTGTTGTGATGTGTGAGGTGATATTTCGAGGTGGGTTGTGTGAGGTGCATGGATGTTATGTGAGTGATAATGTTGAGTGCCTGTGGATGCTAGTGTTGTTGATGGTGGTGTCTCTCTCTGGCCTTCTTTCACAATTTTTTTCTTAGGGGTTTGTGGGTGATGTGGGTGGGTGTTTTATATTGTATTGAGTGTGTGGGAGTGGTGTGTGTATGTGTATCAGGTGTGTGTATTTCGAATTGTCCAATGTGGTAGTGTTTTGTAAATGTGTGTGTATTTTGAGCGCGGCGGTGTGTACCGCCAATGGAATACCGCCTTTGAAAGACCGCTGCGTGGATTTGTGGGTCGTGATAGTGTGGGCGTATTCCTGTTGGCGTGATGGTGTCGGTTTTGTTATCGCCAGTTTATCACTGACCTTTGGTGTGGCGGACTTGTGTGGGTGTCTAACTTTTGGCGGATTCCGGCCTTTGGGTCATTATGACCGTGGCGGAATTCCACGGCGGTGTGTTGGCAGTCTTCCGCACGCCGGTAAGCGGCTTTTACCACCAATGTTGTAATGACCCCCTAAAAATCCCAATATAGCACTTAGAAACACAATAGCCCCAACTGGAGCTATCACAATGTCGTTGATGGAGTTGTTCCCAACATTCTGATGCTACGCTAGGGGGTGTGGCACCAGTCACGGAGTCTCACGGACCCCCAGGTACAGTACCTTTGAAAACAATGGGGAAAAAAATGTTGTACGGAGTTGAGGAGGTGAGGCGTCACTGGAGCCTGTGTGGCGTCAGTTCCTAACTGCTACCTGGGAGGTGAGGCATTGGTTCCTCATGAGGCAGGGAAGGTGAGGCGTCAGTTTCTTATGGTTGCAGGGGAGGTGATGTGCTGTTGGTGGCGAGACGTCGGTTCCTTACGATCTGATGGGGGGCGATGAATCCGGTGGGTCAAGACACGATGGGGTGACCTTTTGGGTCACGGTCAATCCATGGTGTCACAGATGCCACAGCAGAGTCGGGTGTCACAGACATCTGTGACACAGCACTTGGGACTCACAATGTCACAGGACTTCAGAGGTGCTGCAGCGGCATCAGGACTGCATGGTCAGTTGCGTTCATCACACTCCAGCGGGTACCACAGCTTTGATGCAGGCAGAGTCAGGCAGCGTGCCGGTTCTGGAGTCGTCCGAGCCGATTTGCCTGGTTCTTCTTGTTGGTAGGCCAGCTTTCACTCCGGTGGTCCCAGTAACTGGACTGGACATCACCTGGTGAGTCAGGGTCCTCAGCATGTGAACCCAGAGGCTCGTAGATGAAGTCTTCGCTGTCCCTGAGACTTATTAGCAGGAGACAAGCTCAGTCCAAGCCCTTAGAGAAACTTCACAAGCAGGATGCATAGCAAAGTCCAGTCTTTGTCCTTTCCAAAGCAGCAACGGCAGGCCAAACCAGCAAAGCAGGAACACCAAAGAGGCAGTACTCCTCCTCACAGCTCTTCACCTCTTTACCTTGGCAGATGTTCCTCTCGATCTAGTAGTGTTTTAAAATTGTGGGGTCAGCATTCCAATACCTATACTAATTTCTATCTTTGAGGTAGGCAAACTTCAAAGAAAAGTCTTTGTACTGCACAAGACCCTGCCTCTCCCCTTTCCTGGCCCCAGATGCACTCCAGGGGGTTGGAGACTATCTTGGGTAAGGACAGGCACAGCCCTAATCAAGTGCAAGTGTCAGCTCCTCCCTCCACTCTAGCCCAGGAAGACCTATCAGGATATGCAGGACATGCCTCCGCTCCCTTTTTTTTACTATCTAGAATGAATTCACAAACATCCCAACTGACAGTCTGACCCTGGTGTGAATTCATCAGCCCACGGAGGCACAAAATGGTTAAGCAAGAAAATGCCAACTTTCTAAAAGTGGCATTTTCAAACCGACAATCTAAAAAACAACTTTATCAAAAGAGGTATTTTTTAAATTGTGAGTTCAGCGACCCCAAACTCCAAATCTTCCTCTGCTCCCAATGCGAAACTGCACTTAAAAGATATTTAAAGGCAACCCCCATGTTAACCTATGGGAGAGATAGGCCTTGCAATATTGAATCCGAATTTGGCAGTATTTCACTATCAGAACATGTAAAGCACCCGTACATGCCCTACCTTTTAAATACCATGCACCCTGCCCAGGGGGTTTCCTAGGGCCTACCTAAGGGGTGACTGATATGTAGTCAAAGGGGAAGGTTTGGGTACGGCAAGTGGGTATATTTGCCTGGACAAATTGCAGAGCAAAATTTGGCACGACGACACTGCAGTAACAAGCTTGACACAGGTTTACAGGGCCACTCATGAGGGTGGCACAATTAGTGCTGCAGACCAACTAGTAGCAGTGGTAAAGTGCCCAGAGTGCCAAAATCAGCAAAACCGAAATCCAGCACACAATAAAAAATACAGGAAGCAGAGGCAAAAAAGACAGGGTAAACCATGCCAAGGATGCCACATCTAACAGTACTGTTCTCTGCAGGTACCACCAGAGAAAACATCTGAACTACTTCTTGAATATCTTACCTCAGGGATTACGACCAGCCCAAATATTAGACCAAACAGAACCAGGTTCACGCCATACATCCATCTGAGAAATATGAAATACGAGGCTACAGATGAACCAAAGTGACCTTAAAGAAAACAGCAACAAGAATATCAGTCCATATTTTTGCCAGACTTCGAGAACAATTGGTATTCGGTTACTCACTGATTCACTACATATCTTTGTGCTGTTTGCACTATTTACTCACCTCATTCTAACTGGTCTTCATTTGAGGTTCGCAATGTATCATTTTCCAATCTCTCACTCACGATATTTTAAATCTGTGTATTACTTATACCTGCCCCACATCTGCTGGGAAGATGCTTCAAGTGTTTAGCACCCCTTCTGCAAAATGCCAGTTTGAATGATGTTCCCAATCCACCAGTATCTTCTGAAGTACTTACTTGATAGTGTCAGTTACAACTATGTATATGTTTGGTTACCATGTTTGGATTTTCTCCAGTCTGTCTTCACTTTCCATAAATATGATCTGCAGAATAGCACAAAATACTGCATGAAGGCCCAATTTGGAGTTTTACAGACAGGATACTCCGTTTCAATGGCAAAGGAGTACCCTGTCTGCCAAACTTTTATCGACCTACTATATTTTGAGTCAGGAAGACTGCCCAATTTCCACCATCAGATTTGTCATAAACCTTCCTCTGACAGCCTGGCCATCTGACCATCTGCCCAATTTAGACTGGCTGTCACTTTAACAAGGCATTTTAAGTATTGTAAATGTATGTATATTTATTTATACATAAAGGTAAGTGTAGGATTAGTGGGTAAGTGGTGGTAGGAGGTGGCAAGGGTTATTTTAGGGTTTATGGGTGGGTAGAGTATTTTTAGGGAGTAGTGGCAATGTATTGTGTCATTTTGGGGTTTATGGATTAGAAGTCGTAAAGGTGTGGAAGAGTAATTGTAGGGGTTGAGTTTGATAGTGTTAAAGGGTGGTAAAGATAATTTTAGGGTTAAGTGATGGTGAATGCATTTTTATGGTTATGAGGTGGGTAGTGGTAGAGGGTGGCAAAGGTAATTTTAGGATTATGGTGGGGTAAGGGTAATTTTAGGGATGGGTAGTAGTATGGACTGGTAAAAGTAAATTTAGGGTTTGGGGATAGCGGATAGGTAGTGGTAAAGAGTGGCAAAGGTAATTTTAAGGTTTTGGAGTGGTAAGAGTAATTTTAGGGTTATGGGGTAAGTGCTAAAGCATGGTAAGGGCAAATTTACCATTTAGTGGTGGGTAGTGGTAAAGGGTGTTGGGGTAATTTAGGGTTTACGGTTGGTAAGGATATTTTCAGGGTTTAGAGGTAACGGGTTAGAGGTAAAGGTTTAGAGGTAAAAAGTGGGTAGGAGAATATTTAAAAAGGGGAGTTTAGGGTGTTTCCCCAGAAAAAGAATACAAATACAGTATATATATATATTTGTATTCTTTTTAAATTTTCTCCCACTTTTTATATATATATATATATATATATATATATATGTATATATATATATATATATATATATATATATATATATGGTAGACATTACAAGATAAGTAAAAGCCATATGTATATGGCTTTTACTTATCTTGTAATGCCTACCATGTGTGGTAAAAGGCATCTGTGTGGTAAAGGCTGAGTGAGGCACGCATTGTATTGACATACATCCAGAAATAAGATAAACATATTGTTGATGGGGACTTTGATGTTATAAAACTTTTTTGAAACACTGAGGATGGCTTATGTATTGAAGCAAATTAAGATTTTTTTATTTCTTGTGGGGAATTTCAGTTGTATGGAGTTAATAGGAGATATTTCAACAAGCGTTCTAGAGTTGAAGATCATTGTTTCCTCATGTGGGGCTTGTTTAACATCAAGTACTGAGCGTAGTAGTGCAGTTGTTTTCTCAAAAGTAGAATTCCTTCCACACTTTCTAATAGAATGTATGGAAGATATTTTCTGGTTTAACTTATTTGTACACTTTAGCATGATCGTATTGCATTGAGGTGTGTATTGGTTTGTTTTCTGCCCTTTACTCAACTAGGCCTCAAATAGGTCTCGACTTCATTTAGGCAGACCATGGCTCCTGACTTCATAATGTTGATCTTGTGTTTATATTTCTCACTTGACCCAGCACGCAGCAAAATGTACTCCATTTGTTTTGTAGTAATATGTGTTTCTCAAAAAGCTCTGGAGGAATCCATGTGTTACTCCTTTTGCCTGTTACGAGTCTTTCCATTGTTTATTATAACACATTTTTATGACGTCTCCCGTGACATGGGGACAGAAAAGATTTTAAAATGTTCATATAAGGGGATAATACTTAAATGGAGATTCAATAATGCTGAATTGTCATTCGTATCCAGAATTATACATTTGTTCATCTGATCCTGACATTGAACTTTTTATTGTTTTCTATGGTGATACTCACTATAAAAGACCCTCAATTTTAGGGGTTTGCCAGAGAACTCTTTTGATCTACTAGGGATGCTGCCTGATTATTTGTTGCTTTCCTTCACACACTGGACTTAGTTTATTTCTGTCTGTTCATTGCTGCACCTACATAAATGGATAAATGCCTTCATGGCAAATCATTTCTATGGCTCATGATTTATTTATTGAACTAAGTGACTCTTATTTTGGTGTTCTCTATTGCATTTTGATATTTTAATAAACCGTCATGGTTTTGCCTAAATTACTGTTCTTGAACTCCGTTTTTGAGTCAGTTTTCCATTCTTATATATTGACTATATTTTTGAAATGCTGTTTTGAACTTTATCCCTAGGGACTATTTGCCTCATCTACTAATGATGAACAATTCTGTTCCCTCCCCAGATTGGGCACTGCTATCATGCAGATTACCTAATGATAATGTGCCCACAAATGTATGGGAAACATATGCAGGACGCATAAGTTACCCAAGTGTGGACGTGCAAATCCTTCTTAAAGATAGTTTCCTAAACACAGAGTTCAACTTGATCACCAATGACAACAATTTAAGTACAAGAACAGCTTATTGCAGTGAACCTTTATTGATTCACACCCAACTCACTAACAGCACCAACACCCTTGAGTGCCTCATTAACCTAGCTTCTGCTTAAAGGTACACTTCACTCTGGCATCAGCTCTCACTTGTTTGCAAAGTCAAAGCATACTGTCTGAAATTCCATCTAGGCCCTGGTCCTGTTACACTTGGAGGGGGCTCTCAGGCATCATATACAGCCACCTCACATCACAGAAGAGTATTATGCATGCACCAGCAAGAATACAAGAATGACCAAAGGATTTAGAAAGTAAAACCGAATCACCACTATACATCAGGATCTGCATTAGCTTCCCCTGAGTGGTGTGTTAAAATAGGATTGAAAAATATTGCCTAGCATAAATATTGTGTCCCTAGCAGTATTTCAAAATAAATGTGTCATTGAGTGTAGAGTTTCCAATAGTAACTCCAATGAGGTGATAATCATGAAAACATCATTAAGAACAAGATATTTTTGTCTGAGGCCATTTCTTCCCCGATGACCTGGCACCATACCTTTCCCTTGCAAGCTGTAATTACCTTCATGATCTGCTATGTGATATTCAAGGCTGTTACCTCTTACACACTGCCTTACCAAGCAGTCAAGATTATGATCTGTGGTAGTAGGCACATCACATGCTCTCAGGACGTTGCTAGGCTTAAAAGCAAATAAAGTCAAGAATGCAACTATTAGCAGTCAGGCCTTCTGTTGCTATGTGCCAAGGACCTGGAACCAATACCAACAAAGAATTAATAAACACCTTTACTCTTCCATTTCAGAAATAAATGTGTGCGGAGTCAAGTGAGAAATATAAATACAAGATTATCATTATGAAGTCAGCAGCCACAGTTTGCAAAAATGAAGTCAAGACCTAATTGACAACTAGTTAAATAAAGGGCAGAAAATAAACTTATACACGTACCAGCAATTTTGTTTCGATTGCAATAACATCATGATAGATGGTACAAATAATTTAAACCAGAAAATGAGCTTTGGTCATGTTAGACTTAAGAGCACATTTTGACACTGTCTCCCAGAATACACTACTGGAACCGTTGTGAGAAGACGGTGTGGAGGAGCTGTCCCTTTGGTGGCTAGCCTCCTTCCGGCACATTCGTACGTTCCAGGTAGTCTACCAACCATTTTACTCTGAGACTGTGTCATTGCAGCAGGGGGTGTCATAAGGCTCAGCTTTGAGCCCTAATTTGTTTAACCTTTATCTGAATCCCCTTGCTGATGTCATTGAGCTCCATGGATTTAATATTGTTTCTTATGCTGATGACACACAGCTTGTTATCACTCTGTCATAGGATGGAGGAACTTCTGGCAATTGTTTTAAATCCTGTCTGTCTCACTGTGCAGATTGGATGTCCAAAAGCTGCCTCAAACTAAACCTAGGTCCTGCTCGTTGGGAAGCAGCCTTCAATCTTGTCTTCTGCTTGGTTGCCGGAGCTTCTAGGGCCTGAACCAGTACCACAGGAGAAAGTGAATCTTAGTGTCTGGTTCGTCGCCAAGCTGTCTTTTGAAACCCAGATTTCCTGTTTGGCAGGAAAATGCTTTCATATGCTTAAAACTTTAAGCAAATTCTTTGGAGTTCCTCGCTGGAGTTAAGGAAGTCTGTAATTAAAGCCTTAGTAATGTCAAGGCTAGCTTATTATAACGTTTTGTACCTTGTAAGTGCACAAGGTCGTCTGTCCAGTCTTCACCGAGTGCAAAATGTGGCAGCTTATCTGCTGCTTAATATCCCGAGGCAGGCTACCACGGGGTCTGCTCTGAATAAGTTACATTGGCTCCCTATTATTAAGAGAATACCTTTCAAGGTTTAAGGCTCTGTGTTTTTATCACAGAATCTTGAATCAGAAAGGTCCCCCATATCTTCACAAATTGGCAAAAAGATATATCCTGTACAGAGACCTGAGATCCTCCAATGCATCTTGTGTTGTAATTCCCAGATTTTCTGGAGTATGCATGGGGGGTTGCTCCTTTAGCTTCAATTTCTCCACGCTTTGGAACACTATGCCTTTAGATCTATAGTTGTAAACCTTTGAAACAGTCTTTCAGAAAAAACTCAAGACACGTTTTTTAACCAGTTGTAATGTCTTTGTCTCTGGCCCTGGGTGACGTGTATTCTTCTGTGTTGGCTATTAGAGCTGGGACACTCTGTTTGAGTAACCACGTGCTCTATACATTGATTTATTATTACTACTACTATTATTATTAGTATTAGTATTATTATTATTATTAATAATAATAATACTAATAATAATAATAATAATAATAATAATACTAATAATAATACTACTACTACTACTACTACTAATAATAATAATAATAAAATGCCTATCCACTTTAAGTAACCTTATGGAAAAGCTACCTCTTTTCAGTGCTTACCACAATAGAATCCTAATGATAAGAACCCTCTAATTTACATGCAAGTCTTAAGTTCCCTCATTTTGCATCATCCTCTATTGTACAGCAACCCATTGCTTTATAATTAATTTTGCACAAAGCCATACATATTTACAATGCATTTGATTAAATAAGATTTAATAAGCAATGCTTGAAAAAACGTAGATGTTATATAACCAAAACCTATTTAGGATGTGCATGTGCAAATTGATGTTTAAATGCAGTGTAACAAACAAAACATATTATATTGCAAGCTAAGCTCTGAAAATACGTAAGTATAATGTACAGTAGGTCAAATAGGACTTACTTTCAACTTCCTTTATTTTCATTTCCCAAGGTATACAGGCAGTTCTAAAATTGTCAAAGTCTCTTTTGAATTTGATCCATTTCTGTAAAGAAATGAAAATAGATCAGTGGCTGTGAAAAATGGGTTTGAATCATTGGACACATTTCTAGGAGTACAGGCATCTATAAAGAAACGATCTAGATCAGTGTTTCTTAAACTGTGAGCCAACAGCGAGCTTTAGTGGGTTCTGAATTCTGTGTTTATCGTTTACATTTGGTGTTTCAAAGACAGAGGTCAAATGACAAGCTATATGTCTTCTGACAAATTGTTTCTTATGGGATTTGTGTTTACTTTTCTTTCTCCAATTGCAAAGTGAACAGAGTTTTTAAGTGATTTGTGTGACCATCTTGCTGGAGTAAAACAAAGTAAGAAGTCGTTTTTTGCACATACAACAACATGTAGATGGTGCCTGTAACAACTGTATTCATTCAGCAGTTTGGAAAAGCGAAAATGAAGCACATTTTTGTGATTCTGAAGTGAGCTGGAAACAGTGATTTTAATTGGAGCAAAACAAATCAAGACACTTTACTTGGTGATGCACGAATTCTAAATATGGTACGGTATGGTAAATATTCACAGAAACACGTTTTACAGAATTTATCATTTGTGTGCTATATAGGTTTATCAATTAGACAGTATGTCTGTGCAAACTTAATGGCCACTTCAATAGACAAGCATAGGAAAAGCCTCTATGTGACATCAATTGGCTTCCTAAAAGATTATTAGCCATGTTGCACCACAGCCTGTGCTGCAGTGCAAAATGTTCTACTAATATTGACAAAGCCAATAGTATTTTTTGTAATAAATGTAATAGGTCCACAATTTTTCGTTGCTGAGAAAGAAGAACCCCTTTGTGGAGTTAACTTTTTAATGGCAGTGAAGAAGAGCATTGTCAGGTGTACTCAGAGGAGGTGCTGTTGTCCAGTAATTAATAATTGTGGGAATGAAATAATAAGACTCAATAAATTATTGTCCAGTTTGTGTTTTTTTTTTAAACAGTATATTTATTACAAAACACTATTAAATATTAATTATTAATTTAGAAATAAATACATGATGTATATAATAAATTTTGTTGCTGACAGGTAATGAACTCCAGACTCAATTACCCTCTTTTGTACCATATAGAATAGTATGATGTACATATTGTTTTGTGGAGATACCTAATCGTTCCTAAGTAGTATGAAAAATAGATTTTTGCGGCACTCCAAAAGGTTGCAGTAGAATAAATAAATGCAACAGCTAAATATAAATTAGCACGCAGACAAATGAAACTCACAACTGAATAGATCCCTTTTAAGAATCACCCTAAAATGTTAAATGTTTATTTTGTTACGGCCATTATTGGTTTATTCTTGTATCCATAAAATCAACACAGGGCCCCACGATGCACTGGCATGCGGTGCACATGAAGAATGTTAAAACATGCAGGAGCAAAATAAACTCGTTGAGATGACGGACAGTTAATAAGAGAATAAACACGTGTACAAAGACAGTGGCACAAAATGCATCAAAATCAACGTTCTCCAGATCATCCGAGGCATAGGATAATGTACAATAAAGGAAAGAAAAATACTGCTATGATTTAGGGTAAATCTTGCTTTTTAAGGGATTGCAATATGCACCTGATAGGAAAATGCTCACCTTCAAAAAGAAAAGTGTCAATTGAATATGTTACATTTTAAAATCACCTTATAGGCAAGCTTCAGACCGAGTGACTCCCAGCAACCTATTAAAACAGCTGGACCGAGGATGGTAGTTAGCACTTAGTGTTTAAGCTTGATCATATTGTTTGCACATCAAAGGCCAAATGCGGAAAAGCAAGCACTGTCCCTTCTTAAAATTGCGTTAAAGGATGGCTGGTTCTTTAGTGTGAAGAGATGTTCTCAGTACTGTAATGGCGGTTATTAAGGTCACGGTTTTTAAATAAAGTGCATTGCAGGAGTATTCGATGTGGCAAGAATTCACAATAAAGCTCTTCCACAGGAAATGTTCATTTACTATGACAAATAGCAGCAATTTAATACAGAGTGCGCTTCAAAGCGCTTTTGTTGCAGTGGGAAAGAGAATGCAAACGTATCCCACTTTATGCTAAAAAATATGCAAAGTAGTAGAGAAAATAGATTTTTTGCAGCACTCCTGGAAGTTGAGGTGCTGTAATGAAATGCAACTACTGAATGTAAGTGATCACTTTAATCAATAAAAGTGATAACTGAATGTGACCATTGCACGACTCACCCAAAAATGAAATAAATTATTTATTTGTTAGCTGAATCGAAGTTCAGTATCCATTGAATTGGAACTGTACCCCCCATTGCATTCACATGCTCTGCATTTTAAGAATGAATGCTAGTCAAATTAAAGAACTCCGTGGACAAGACACAGTTAATAACTAAATGAAAACATGCAAGGAGGCACTAGCACAAAGTGCATTTGAAATCGGAACAGGACTGGTAGTAAAGTGCGTACACAATCACAGAATGAAAAAGCGACTCGAAGTCTCCAACATGGTTCCTCATTTCCAAGGTCGTGATTTCTACCCGTAATGTCATATGCTCGCAATGTAAGTCTCCAAAGACAAAGAGCATAAGAAGTGCAAAAAAGCACAGCTAACAGAGAAGTGCGTTTGTAGACAGAAAGAAGCTTCTTGTTGTATTATAGAACCTCGGAAATACAACCCGTGCTTCAAAGCGCTAGTGTGGGAATTTAGACCGTCAGTGCTCCAGTGTTGATAGTTAATCCTATATAGTGCCAAATTCAGATGAGTATTAGAGCAAGAATAATAGATTATCTGTGGCACTCCGGGAGGTTGTGGTGGGACAAATAAACGCAACAGCTGAATATAAATTAACATGCAAAGAAATAAAACTCGAATTTGAAGAAATACATTGTAAGAATCAAAGTAAAATGTACAATAATAAGACAGTTATTGATTCGTTGGACTTTCGTATTGATTGAAACGAACAATGAAGTCACACGCACTGCATTTAAAAAATGAAAAAACGGACTGGTAACATTAACAAACTCCATAAAATAAGAAACTGTTAATTGCAAAATAAGCACGCGCACAAAGGCAGTGGCACAAGCTGCATTTGAAGTAAACAGACCTGAAGCAGTTTGCAAACAATCACAAATTCTTAAATGGACCCTGTAACTTGAACATGCTTTCCCACTTTCAAAGTAGAAACCACTATACCATAGCTTCCCAACAAAGGTCCTCATAAGGAAAAAACGATGATGCGAAAAAGCACAGCTACATAAAAACATGCAGTAACAAAACGTGCCTGTTTAGAAAGAACAAAATAGTTCCACAAACAAAAGCGGCGGATAAAGACTCCAAAAGAAAGAGGTATCTGGTTCATGCTCCAAACTGTACACAAATACACAACTGAAGATGAAGGGAGACAGGAAACCTACAGGAAGTCCCACACAATAACCACTGCATAACAAGTAAATGAGAGTGACAAGTAGGCCAACAAATGGCAAGCCTTTAGAGCTGCACGCCCCTTTTAATATTTTTGTTTTATTTACAAGAGATTGCACAAGCTGTCTGTGAATGACAGTATGCTCAGATATAATGCTTTAGTTACATTAAAAAATCGCCCTTCTACATGTCCATGAAAGTTAGGTGGGTCGCAGAAGTTTGTTGTTCTAAAATGTAGACAGTGGTTCTTAAAAGGTTTGGGAACCACTGATCTAGATCCAACAACCAGTATCAATTCAGACAGAATACTTTATAGATGACGTTCCTGCTGCAGGATACCCAGGGTGCAGAATAATTTTAAAATCACTGTTATATTGTTCTCAATTAAAACATGCATTGGCAACACCAATAGAAATCCCCTGTGACACTAGCGAGCAGACTTATTGGGTTTGAGAATGCTTGTTTTGCTTTGCCATCATTTTTGTAAAAAAACAATGCACGATGGCCATCTTGAAATGGTACTTCATAAAGCATAACTAAAAGCACACTAAAATGGTGTTTTCAGTGCTCACATGCACACATGAACATGGGCAGACTGGAATCTTGCAATGATTTTTTGTGAGGCATAAAAAAAGCTTTTTAAGATGAACCACGATCGGTCTGCATCCATGAACGACCATTTTATAACGCCCCAAAACAACCTGCTGCTGCATTAGTGGCAGGAGGGGAGCTGAGAGTTTAACACAAAGACGGGGAGAGCTGAATGTTAAATAAACAGAGTATTGGGAACAAAAAGGAGGTAGTAAGGAGAGAATAAAGCTGGAAAGTGAGACAAGAGACCCTCATGTACTGCAAAGCAAGTACCTAACATCAGCAATGGAAGAATATACATAATCCAATCAAAACATGTTAAGGGAGACATGCTCCCCTGTGTGGGACAAACACACAACTAAAATGAAAAGCCATTAAAGCAAGGTCAAGGACGTGAAATAGAAAAGAGTCATTGATTCATTAGCAAGTTGGTATACTGGATACTATAAGTCTGTGGCCAACTGGTAGCTAAGACTGTCTATATATGAGACCCAAAAACAACCTTGGCGACCTTTTGAGAGTTCCAAAACCAAGGCCACTTGCTTTAGGGAAGGCAGGCAGGTCTTAATCTGACCAGTGTGAGTGTGAGGGGGTTTATATGTGTGCTTGTATAGGGTGTATGTGTTTGCCTGAGTGCCAACAGGTAAATGCAATATCTGAAAGAAAAAGGGCGGGTAATTCCAGGTGTAGCATGTTATTTCCCATTGAAGGCCCAAATATGTAATTAGTCCAACAATAGGGTGGTAAAACGACCCAGTAATGGTATTCCTTAGTGCGGTATTACCAGTACATTTTTTCAGGATGACTCAAAATGACATACAGCGAAAAAAACCTCTTGTTCTATATACTGTACATAAAAAAGTTGCCCTGTTTTAAAAGAGTACGGTTTGACAAAAATCCTTTCCTTAGCCACTATTTCAGGAATGGTTTAATGTATTAATCTAACTCCAGTCCTAGTATATTTGGTCTCAGTTGTTTGATTGTGGGTTGTGGTGCATATTTATTTTTTCTAGAAGGATATTTATGTTCAGTAGATATTTTGCAGTAGATATTGTTTTGAGTTGCTATGTGTTTCTATGTCTGCTTTCTGTTAAAAACTGAAATACAGTGTTATAAGGTTATCAAGCTAGAAACTTTCCCCTGTATGTAATGAACAAAAAAAGCACATCGAAATATTTTTTCTTCTTTTGGATGCATCTGTCCTAGTATTCATAACTTTACTGAGAGGTGCGTCTGTTACCAGTCTGCACGTAAAAGAAAATTTTTAGACACATTATGTAGTTGCTCTCTTAAATGCCATTTGTCTCAATGATCAATAATCATGATCCACAAATTATTTTCAAATCAAGAGTATTTTCATATCTAAAGACACAAAAGGAACAAAACAAAGGAGCAAACACAAAGAAGAAAAAAACAAGCATTGACAAAGCCAATAGGTCTGGTGTTAGCTGCTAGCTTTTTAGCTTTCACAGCACTAGTTCTGTTTTTTCATGGATTTTGCAAAACTGTACTTTTGGAGAAACTGTTGGGCCATCTTTAATCATAAAAAAATACAAAAGCAAAAATATTTTGGCCTCCAAAAAGCACACATTGCCTTAGAAATATCTTGGCACCTGAGGGAGCTACATTGTGTTTGGAAATGCCCTTGCGAATGGGCAAAGTACTATTACTCACAGTGAAGTTAGCCATTGCCTAAAGTGGACTGCTCCACTTCCCTATGCTGTATGCTGTAGTGGCTGGAAAAAAAATGTGGATGACACAACAAAAGACCAATGGATGAAGAGGGCTTGCTGAAAGCCCAAATAAGTAAATAGATTATACCTACACCTTTAGTAAAATGAAAGTCAATACTTCAAGCTAGGCCTAATTAGATACCTCCCAAGAACTCCTCTTTTAGTGGATCTGTCAAGTCCGCCGCTTTCTTGCTCAGCTGGTCATTCTTCATATTTCTTTTTCTTCAAATAGTGATCTACTCTTCTAAAACTCCATGTGAGTGCTTTGTAAGAGAAGGTTGAAATTGTCTGATTTGCCATCCAAAATATTCACACTTTTCCAGATTTAGGGCCTGATTACGACACAAATGTGACGGATATCCCGCTCGCCATATTACAAGTGCCAGTAGATCGTATGGAACTTGCAATACGGTGGATCGGATATCCATCACGTTTGTGATGGAGTAATTCCCTCCACCAAGGTCGTAATTAGGCCCTTAAAATTTTGCTGGATGGTTAGTGTGAGACCACAATTTATGAAAGTTGAAGACTGATGGTATGAAGTCAGAAAAATAAATGTGTTTTGCCTGCTAATTGCTGTTATTTTTTTCCATAAGGACAGGGTCTATTACTTAGTTATAGGTATAAGGTGAGCACCCTTCAGAGATCCTGTCCTACATTTTCCACCCCAACCAAAACACTGCTCAACACTATATCAACAGTGTTCGAAATGGGGTCTTTGGTTGGCAGCCAGGTTACCCCCTGTCCAAGCAAGAATCCTCACTCTAGTCAGGGTAAAAGAGAATCACCCTCAGCTAACCCCTGCTCACCCTCTTGGTAGCTTGGCACGAGCAGTAGGCTTAACTTCAGAGTGCTAGGTGTAAAGTATTTGTACCAACACACACAGTAACTTAATGAAAACACTACAAAATGACACAACACAGGTTTAGAAAAATAGAAAATATTTATCTAAACAAAACAAGACCAAAACGACAAAAATCTACAATACACAAGTCAAGTTATCACTAAAAAGGCAAAAAAAGTCTTCATGTAATTTTAAACACACCGCTAATGCTGTTAGCGTAAAAATGTACCTTGGGTGCTTCAAAAAAACCCACATGAGAGAGTGTGCATCAAAAAGGGCTTGCGATGCGTCGACTTCACTCACAAGTGAGACCTTGCATCGTTTCTCTTTCAGTCGAGTGTGCGTGCAGCATTACTTCCCTCCGCCAGAGAGCGATGCATCGATTTGGTCCGCACACTAGGTCAGGGCACGTCTTGCATTGTTTTTACATGTCCAGCGTTTTTTGCGTCAGAAATCCAGCCGCACAATAATCCAAAAACCACGCAGCGCGGGTTGCGATCTCACCAGCCTCTGTTAGCAATGCTGTGAGTCGTTTCTCCAGCGTTAGGTGTCGATCTTCGGGTCACATTGCAGGCGAGCGTAGATTTTCAGCTGTGAATCCAGCAGCGCGTTGATTTTTCAGCCGCAGAATGGAGTCGTGTCGAACTTTTCCCCGCACAGCGCTCTGTGCGTGGATTTCTCACTCTTGGGCTGCCAGCTTCTCCTTTCAGGGTCCCAGGAACTGGGTGGGCACCACTTGGCAGAGTAGGAGTCTCTCCAGAGACTCCAGGTGTTGGCAGAGAGAAGTATTTGCTGTCCCTGAGACTTCAAACAAGAGGAGGCAAGTTATAAATCAAGCCCTTGGAGATCTTCACAAGAAGGAAGGCAACAAAAAGTCCAGTCTTTGTCCTCTAGCACAGGCAGAAGCAGCAACTGCAGGATAGCTCCACAAAGTACAGTCACAGGCAGGGCAGCTCCTCTTCCTTAGCTCTTCAGCTCTTCTCCAGGTAGAGGTTCCTCTTGGTTTCCAGAAGTGTTCTAAAGTCTGGGGTTATGGGTTCCATTCTTATACCCATTTTGCCCTTTGAAGCAGGCCTACTTTAAAGCAAAGTCTCTCTTGATTGTGAAATCCTGCTTTGCCCAGGCCAAGCCCCAGACATTGTGTGAGGGCAGGCACAGCCCTTTCAGGTGTGAGTGACCACTCCTCCCCTCCCGCCTAGCACAGATGGTTCATCAGGAAATGCAGACTACACCCCAGCTCCCTTTATGTCACTGTCTAGTGAGAGGTGCAACCAGCCCAACTGTCAAACTGTCCCAGACAGTGAATCCACAAACAGGCAGAGTCACAGAAATGGTTTAAGCAAGAAAATGCTCACTTTCTAAAGGTGGCATTTTCAGACAACCAATCTTAAAACCAACTTTACTAAAATATGTATTTTTAAATTGTGAGCTCAGAGACCCCAAACTCCACATGTCTATCCGCTCCCAAAGAGAATCTACACTTTTATCATATTTAAAGGTAGCCCCCATGTTAAGCTACGAGAGGGACAGGCCTTGCAACAGTGAAAAACGAATTTAGAAATATTTCACTGTCAGGACATATAAAACACATTACTATATGTCCTATCTTAACCATACACTGCACCCTGCCTTTGGGGCTACCTAGGGCCTACCTGAGGGGTGCCTTACATGTAAGAAATGGAAAGGTTTAGGCCTGGCAAGTGGGTACACTTGCCAAGTCAAATTTACAGTTAAAACTGCACGCACAGACACTGCAGTGGAGGTTTGAGACATGATTACAGAGCTACTTAAGTGGGTGGCACAACCAGTGCTGCAGGCCCACTAGGAACATTTGATTTATAGGGCCTGGCCACCTCTAGTGCACCTTACTAGGGACTTACTAGTGAATCAAATATGCCAATTATGGATAAACCAATTACATACACATTTTGTTAAGGAGCACTTGCACTTTAGCACTGGTTAGCAGTGGTAAAGTGCCCAGAGTAACAAAAACAGCACACATCAACAACCTGGGAAACAGAGGCAAAAAGTTAAGGGAGACCATGCCAAGGATGAAAAGTCTAACAAACATCAATAAAAGATATTTTTCATAACAACTGGGAAGAAACAAATGTGTGGACACAGGGTGTAAAATTTGCTTTCTGGATGTGCAGAAAGATTTATTTGTTTAAAACGTTTTTTGGCCAAAAAACATTGAATTTAAGATCAAGAAACATCCTCTTGTTTCTCCTTAACTTATTAATCTTGCAAAACCTCCCTTTCATTAACATCATTGGAGTTGGTTTATGAGTACCATTCTCAAAACAACGATTTTAGGTCAGCAAACATCTACCTTGCAGCAGTATAATACATCAGCATCGAATAGTTACAAATCAAAGCCATAATAACATTGCATTATATTATTCATTTTTCAGTTGATTGATGTATCAATCAATCAATCAATCATTTCATTTATATAGCGCACTATGTACCCGTCAGGGTTTCGAGGCGCTGGGGAGGGGTGGGGGTGGGCTGTTAGCGGTCGAAAAGCCAGGTCTTGAGGAGTCTCCTGAAGGTGAGGAGGTCCTGGGTCTGGCGTAGTGAGGTGGGGAGAGAGTTCCAGGTTTTGGCGGCGAGGAAGAAGAAGGATCTGCCGCCGGAGGTCTTGCGCTGGATCCTGGGGACGATGGCGAGGGCGAGATTGGCAGAGCGGAGTTGATGAGTGGGGGCGTAAAAGTTGAGTCTGGAGTTGAGGTAGGTAGGTCCGGTGTTGTGTAGAGCCTTGTGAGCGTGGGTGAGGAGTTTAAAGGTGATCCTCTTGTCCACGGGGAGATGTGACATCGGCGGGGTATGTCGAGGATCAGGCGTGCGGATGCATTTTGAATACGCAGTAGTCGTTTGATGTCTTTTGTTGGGATGCCTGTGTAGAGTGCGTTGCCGTAGTCAAGTCTGCTACTGACGAGGGCTTGGGTCACCGTCTTTCTGGTTCCTGTTGGGATCCACTTGAAAATTCTGCGGAGCATTCGAAGGGTGTTGAAGCAGGAAGAGGAGACGGCGCTGACCTGTTTGGGCATGGTGAGGGCGGAGTCCAGGATGAAGCCGAGGTTTCTTGCGTGGATGGCTGGGGTGGGTGGGGGTCCGAAGTCAGTGGGCCACCAGGAGTCGTTCCAGGCCGAAGGGGTGCGCCCGAGGATGAGGACTTCTGTCTTGTCGGAGTTGAGCTTCAGGCGGCTGTCGTTCATCCACTCGGCGATGGCTTTTAGTCCCTCGTGGAGGTTGGTTTTGGCGGTGAGTGGGTCTTTGGTCAGGGAGAGGACGAGCTGGGTGTCGTCGGCGTAGGAGATGATGCTGAGGTGATGTTGGCGGGCCAGTTTGGTGAGGAGGGCCATGTAGACGTTGAACAACGTAGGGCTGAGGGAGGAGCCTTGGGGGACGCCGCAGATGAGGTTGGTGGCTTTGGAGCGGAAAGGGGAGAGTCGGACTCTCTGGGTTCTGTCGGAGAGGAAGGATGAGATCCAGTTGAGGGCTTTATCTTGGATGCCGGCTTCATGGAGGCGGGTCAGTAGGGTGCGGTGGCAGACTGTGTCAAAAGCGGCTGATAGGTCGAGGAGGATGAGGGGCGAGGTTTCGCCGTTGTCCATTTGAGTTCTGATGTCATCTGTGGCGGCGAGGAGTGCAGTCTTGGTGCTGTGGTTTCATCTGAATCCGGATTGAGAGGGGTCTAGGATGGAGTTGTCTTCGAGGAAGTGGGCGAGCTGTGTGTTGACGATCTTCTCGATGACTCTTGCTGGAAAAGGGAGGAGAGAGATCGGTCGGAAGTTTTTGAGATCGTTGGGGTCAGCCTTGGGTTTCTTGAGGAGGGGTTGGATTTCTGCGTGTTTCCAGCTGTCCGGAAGGTGGTGGAGTTGAAGGAGAGGTTGATGATCTTGCGGAGTTTGGGGGCGATGGTGGCGTTGGCTTTGTTGTACACGTGATGTGGGCATGGGTCCGTGGGGGAGCCTGAGTGGATGGTGTTCATGGTTGTTATTGTTTCGGTGTCGTCCACGTGGGTCCAGGCGGTGAGGCGGCAGGCGTCTGCGGAGACGTCAGGGGTGGGGTCTGGCGGCGGAGTGGCGTTGAAGCTGTCGTGGATGGTTGTGATTTTCTGGTGGAAGAAGGTGGAGAGATCGTCGCAGAGTTTCTGGGAGGGCGGGATGTCGTTGGAGTTGGCGTTGGGGTTTGAGAGTTCCTTCACGATTCCGAAGAGTTCTTTGCAGTCGTGGGCGTTGTTGTTGATGCGTTCAGTGAAGTGGGCGCGCTTGGCGACTCGGATCCGTTGGTGGTGTTCACGTTTGGCGTCTTTGAGGGAGGCGAGGTTGTCGGGTGTGCGCTCTAAGATCCATTTCTTCTTGAGCTTCTGGCAGAGGCTTTTGGAGGCGGTCAGTTCGTCTGTGAACCAGGCTGGTTTTTTCTTTCCTTGGTTGGCGGTGGGTTTCTTGAGTGGGGCTAAGGTGTTGGCGCAGTCGAGGATCCATTGATGGAGGTTGATGGCGGCAGCGCTCGGGTCGGTTGAGTCGGGTGGTGGGTTTTTGACGAGGGTGCTGGTTAGTTGGTCTTGGGTGATTTTTCCCCAGCGGCGGTGAGGAGGTAGAGGGATGCCGTGGTGTTCGGTGATTTTCTTATAGGAAAAGTGGACGCAGTGATGGTCGGTCCAGTGGAGTTCGGAGGTGTGGCTGAAAGAGATGTGGTTGCTTGAGGTGAAGAGGGGGTCAAGAGTGTGTCCGGCGATGTGGGTGGGAGTGTTGACCAGTTGACGGAGTCCGAGGTTGAGGAGGTTGGAGGTCAGTGATGCGGTGTTGACGTCGTTGTTATTTTCCAGATGGTAGTTTAGATATCCCAGGAGGATGTAGTCTGGGGAAGCGAGGGCGTGGGTTCTCGCGAGGTCGGCGACGGTGTCGCTGAAGGGGGCTCTTGGTCCTGGAGGGCGGTATATGAGGGTTCCTCTGAGGGTCGTGTTGGGGTCCGTGTGAATCTGGAAGTGGAGGTGTTCGGCTGTCTTGAGGGTGTCGTCCGTGTGGGTGTGGATTTTGAGGGTAGATTTGTGGGCGATGGCTATTCTGCCGCTGATTCCGTTGGTTCGATCTCTTCTGGTGATTTTGTATCCGTCCGGTATGGCGATTGCGATGTCCGGGGCCGAGGAGTCGTTCCACCAGGTTTCGGTCAGGAAGGCCACGTCAGGGGCGGTGGTGTCGAGTAAGTCCCAGAGTTCGATGGCGTGTTTTCGTGCGGAGCGTGTGTTGATGAGGATGCAGTTCAGGTGGTTGGTGTTGGAAGTTCATGTTGTTGGCTTCGCCGTTCTGTCGCAGGAGAAGTTGCAGGTGCGGCAGGAGAAAGGTCCTTTTGTGTGCTTCGGGGTTGCAAGGAAGCACTCTGCGGAGGGGCCAGGGTTGAGTCATCGGAGTTCGTTGGTTGAGTAAGGGACGCAGGGGATGCGGGGGCGCGAGGACCAGGGGGGGTGGCGCTGGGCGCGGTCCAGGCGCGGACGGGCACAGACGGGCTTGCCTCTGGCGCGCCTCTGGCGCGCCAGCGGCGCGGACGCGCAGCGCCAGCCATTAAGAATGAAGGGGGGAGGGAGGAGCAGCTGGGAGGCGGGAGGCGGGAGGGTGAGGCGAATGGGGGCACGAGGGGGGCGGGGCCGCAGGGAGGCAGCGGCAGGGAGCGGAGAGCAAGGGGGAGCGCACAAGGGGCGAAAAACACGAATGCACAAAAAATCGAGCAAAATTAAAGGCAGTCACAATATGAAAAACACACAATATGAAATACACTAATGGCACAGTAAACAATCGGGGAAACAGCAATCAGAGGGGCACAACGGGGGCAGAAGCGCCGGAGGCGAGGCGCTTGAAAACAGTAACACGCACTATAGGGCGGCGAAAAAGTGGCACAATCAGAAGGGGCACGGCGGGGGCAGAAGCGCAAGGAGGCAAGGCGCAGAAAAATGAGAAAACAACTTACACGACGGCGGAAAGCGGCACACGGGTCAAGTGAAGCTTGTCAGAGCCCACTAGACACCAGGGATGAGGCGCAGGAGGATGCCTGCGGGTGGAGGAGGGCCTCGAACACGCAAACAGCAGTGTGGTCGGGGGACAGAGGCAGGAGGCAGCAGGTTGGTGCTGCGGTCGTGGGGGGCGAGCTCAGGACCTGAAACAGGTCAGAGGTCGCTCACTTGCGACGCGCAGCGCCAGCCATTAAGAAGGGAGGGGGGAGGGAGGAGCAGCTGGGAGGCGGGAGGTGGGAGGGAGCGGCGAATGGGGGCGCGAGGGGGGCGGGGCCGCAGGGAGGCAGCGGCAGGGAGCGGAGAGCAAGGGGGAGCGTACAAGGGGCGAAAAACACGAAGGCACAAAAAATCGAGCAAAATTAAAGGCAGTCACAATATGAAAAACACACAATATGAAATACACTAATGGCACAGTAAACAATCGGGGAAACAGCAATCAGAGGGGCACAACGGGGGCAGAAGCGCCGGAGGCGAGGCGCTTGAAAACAGTAACACGCACTATAGGGCGGCGAAAAAGTGGCACAATCAGAAGGGGCACGGCGGGGGCAGAAGCGCAAGGAGGCAAGGCGCAGAAAAATGAGAAAACAACTTACACGACGGCGGAAAGCGGCAAACGGGTCAAGTGAAGCTTGTCAGAGCCCACTAGACACTAGGGATGAGGCGCAGGAGGATACCTGCGGGTGGAGAAGGGCCTCGAACACGCAAAGAGCAGTGTGGTCGGGGGACAGAGGCAGGAGGCAGCAGGTTGGTGCTGCGGTCGTGGGGGGCGAGCTCAGGACGTGAAACAGGTCAGAGGTCGCTCACTCGCGACGCGCAGCACCAGCCATTAAGAAGGGAGGGGGGAGGGAGGAGCAGCTGGGAGGCGGGAGGCGGGAGGGAGCGGCGAATGGGGGCGCGAGGGGGGCGGGGCCGCAGGGAGGCAGCGGCAGGGAGCGGAGAGCAAGGGGGAGCGCACAAGGGGCGAAAAACACGAAGGCACAAAAAATCGAGCAAAATTAAAGGCAGTCACAATATGAAAAACACACAATATGAAATACACTAATGGCACAGTAAACAATCGGGGAAACAGCAATCAGAGGGGCACAACGGGGGCAGAAGCGCCGGAGGCGAGGCACTTGAAAACAGTAACACGCACTATAGGGCGGCGAAAAAGTGGCACAATCAGAAGGGGCACGGCGGGGGCAGAAGCGCAAGGAGGCAAGGTGCAGAAAAATGAGAAAACAACTTACACAACGGCGGAAAGCGGCACACGGGTCAAGTGAAGCTTGTCAGAGCCCACTAGACACCAGGGATGAGGCGCAGGAGGATGCCTGCGGGTGGAGGAGGGCCTCGAACATGCAAACAGCAGTGTGGTCGGGGGACAGAGGCAGGAGGCAGCAGGTTGGTGCTGTGGTCGTGGGGAGCGAGCTCAGGACCTGAAACAGGTCAGAGGTCGCTCACTTGCGACGCGCAGCGCCAGCCATTAAGAAGGGAGGGGGGAGGGAGGAGCAGCTGGGAGGCGGGAGGCGGGAGGGAGCGGCGAATGGGGGTGTGAGGGGGGCGGGGCCGCAGGGAGGCAGCGGCAGGGAGCAGAGAGCAAGGGGGAGCGCACAAGGGGCGAAAAACACGAAGGCACAAAAAATCCAGCAAAATTAAAGGCAGTCACAATATGAAAAACACACAATATGAAATACACTAATGGCACAGTAAACAATCGGGGAAACAGCAATCAGAGGGGCACAACGGGGGCAGAAGCGCCGGAGGCGAGGCGCTTGAAAACAGTAACACGCACTATAGGGCGGCGAAAAAGTGGCACAATCAGAAGGGGCACGGCGGGGGCAGAAGCGCAAGGAGGCAAGGCGCAGAAAAATGAGAAAACAACTTACACGACGGCGGAAAGCGGCACACGGGTCAAGTGAAGCTTGTCAGAGCCCACTAGACACCAGGGATGAGGCGCAGGAGGATGCCTGCGGGTGGAGGAGGGCCTCGAACACGCAAACAGCAGTGTGGTCGGGGGACAGAGGCAGGAGGCAGCAGGTTGGTGCTGCGGTCGTGGGGGGCGAGCTCAGGACCTGAAACAGGTCAGAGGTCGCTCACTCGCGACGCGCAGCGCCAGCCATTAAGAAGGGAGGGGGGAGGGAGGAGCAGCTGGGAGGTGGGAGGCGGGAGGGAGCGGCGAATGGGGGCGCGAGGGGGCCGGGCCGCAGGGAGGCAGCGGCAGGGAGCGGAGAGCAAGGGGGAGCGCACAAGGGGCGAAAAACATGAAGGCACAAAAAATCCAGCAAAATTAAAGGCAGTCACAATATGGAAAACACACAATATGAAATACACTAATGGCACAGTAAACAATCGGGGAAACAGCAATCAGAGGGGCACAACGGGGGCAGAAGCGCCGGAGGCGAGGCGCTTGAAAACAGTAACACGCACTATAGGGCGGCGAAAAAGTGGCACAATCAGAAGGGGCCCGGCGGGGGCAGAAGCGCAAGGAGGCAAGGCGCAGAAAAATGAGAAAACAACTTACACGACAGCGGAAAGCGGCACACGGGTCAAGTGAAGCTTGTCAGAGCCCACTAGACACCAGGGATGAGGCGCAGGAGGATGCCTGCGGGTGGAGGAGGGCCTCGAACACGCAAACAGCAGTGTGGTCGGGGGACAGAGGCAGGAGGCAGCAGGTTGGTGCTGCGGTCGTGGGGGGCGAGCTCAGGACCTGAAACAGGTCAGAGGTCGCTCACTCGCGACGCGCAGCGCCAGCCATTAAGAAGGGAGGGGGGAGGGAGGAGCAGCTGGGAGGCGGGAGGCGGGAGGCGGGAGGCGGGAGGGAGCGGCGAATGGGGGCGCGAGGGGGGCGGGCCGCAGGGAGGCAGCGGCAGGGAGCGGAGAGCAAGGGGGAGCGCACAAGGGGCGAAAAACACAAAGGCACAAAAAATCGAGCAAAATTAAAGGCAGTCACAATATGAAAAACACACAATATGAAATACACTAATGGCACAGTAAACAATCGGGGAAACAGCAATCAGAGGGGCACAACTGGGGCAGAAGCGCCAGAGGCGAGGCGCTTGAAAACACTAACACGCACTATAGGGCGGCAAAAAAGTGGCACAATCAGAAGGGGCACGGCGGGGGCAGAAGCGCAAGGAGGCAAGGAGCAGAAAAATGAGAAAACAACTTACACGACAGCGGAAAGCGGCACACGGGTCAAGTGAAGCTTGTCAGAGCCCACTAGACACCAGGGATGAGGCGCAGGAGGATGCCTGCGGGTGGAGGAGGGCCTCGAACACGCAAACAGCAGTGTGGTCGGGGGACAGAGGCAGGAGGCAGCAGGTTGGTGCTGCAGTCGTGGGGGGCGAGCTCAGGACCTGAAACAGGTGAACTCACTGATGCGATCTAAAAATGAAATAATTCACTTAAACAAATCTATTAACTGCCTAGAGCTATTTTACTAGCTTCCAACTTAAATGAGCTCTTAATGTGCCCATATTACGAATAGTAATTCTTTCAAATTAGCTAATAAATTGTCCAGAAGAACTCAGTAATTACTACTAAAGTCTGTTATTCTCCCAAAAGACGTCAAGAAATCCCCCTAAACCCGCTACAAATGTCAATAGACACTATACAAGTAACATTTCTTTCTATGAACTGCCGGATGATTCACAGCATTACAGTGATTGAGCAGATGGTTGACTGACTGCTAGCACTGACGGTGCGCACTTCAAAACAGAGAGGTATGTAACTTTGAGTTAGGATAACATGATCAACTCCTGTTATATTAAATTCGGACCTCGATTTTAAAATATTTCAAGCCACGGATTTACATTTTGCAGCACTGCATTACACGAGGAGGAAAACACAGCACAGCACAGCACAATATCTACAAAGATTGCCTGCTGCTGATCTCATCCATGTGCTCGCGCTTAAATCAGGCTGCTTTTAATATCACACAGCCTCATACCATGCGGCAGAGGTGAGTGTGTGCTGTCTAGCATAGAATGTATACTGGATTGCGTAGCCTTTTAGTACAAATTCCTATGCATAGTGTAGATCAACTCAGAAGATTCTCAATCATTGGATATGTGATGTGCCCTGCTGCATATGTGCAATGTATCTTTTTTGGAGAAATAAACACATTTTTACTTGTTTGTACACACTTCAAGTATTAGTTTCTAATGCAAAGGCTGGGCTGGCCACCTTTGGAGATTGGGCCTTACATCAAAACGTGTATGTATACATGCATATTTCTTTATAGAACGCATGGATACCTGAATGCTTCCCAACGCTGGGTGAGACTTGGCCTGCATCCAAGGACCAGAGATTTGTGGGGTTTACAATGCCAGCTTGTATTGGTTTTTAATAATTTCCTGACACTGGTTACATTATGTTCATTACTTAACTGAGCTGGCATTTAATGCCAAAGTTTGGGGGTCAGATAAAACATTATCTTAACCCCCCCAAACCCCCATCCCCCTTAATCTGGTCCTTTGGATTCTGAGGAACCTCCACAATTTGGCATTTTTAGACCGTAAAGTCCTCATAGGGTGGTACGGGGACAAAAGGGCCCTGATCAAGATGGATCCCTTCTGGTTGATTCCCTTGTGTGCAACATGCAATACCTTAAATGTTATTCTTCCCACCAAGGGAAGCCAGTGCAAGGTTTTCATGGCATTTTTGACCTTTGCAAATTTGGATATTTTGAAAATGGTTCTAGAAGCTGCATTTTGGACTACTTGAAGTCTCTTGGTGATAGCTTTAGGTGAGCCAATTTTTAGGGTGTTCCCATAGTTCAGACATGAAAGTATAAGCTTCTGAACCACTATTCTCCTGGATTGCTTGGCAAACAGGTCTAGGATTTTACATAAAGTCCTCAACATAAGGGTATTTGTTGTGATCTACCACAGTAAAATACCCATGATGCAAAACAGCACTAACTACTTTTTGGACCATGGAAAGTGCTCCTCTTCAATGCAAAACACCTTTTATATATTAGATAGAAAAATCATGTGGCTCTTTGCTTTACACTAGAGTTGGTGCAAGCCTTAATAAATCTGACTTTCAGTTATTTAGGCCTATTGGGGTAATCAAAATACACTCTACAACAAAAGTGTTCAGCACAAGCTGCTTGTGTCTAAAAATAAAATTTAGAACAACAATAATTCTACTGTGATAGAAACAATGAATGTGCAGTTGAAGGACACAAAAGGATGATGGACATAGTGCCAGCCAGGTCCCCTCTGGACCGGAAATAAGCATCCTGGGACCAGTTTCAGGGTATCACCCTTCATCAGCCAGGCTAGCTTGAATCCAGTGGCACAGTGAGCACGGGACCCACGTCTGGGCATACCCTTCCCACTTAGAGCAACTTTAGTAACACAAAAGGATGATGGACAGAGTGCTGAACAATGCAACCACTCACTCCCAGTCACAGATCTGGGTTTAATAGATCGTTCATCTGCTCACCATGCCACCCCAGTTTGGACCCAACCATATGCAAATCAGTCTTGACCCTGTTCCTCATGGGAACAGTACAGCCTGAGCTGCCAGGCCAGGTCCTCCCTGGACCGGAAACAAGTATTCTGCGACCAGTTTCAGGGTTTCACCCTTCAGTTGAAGGAACACATTACTCATAATCAGCACTCAATGACTTCTGAACTGGCACCATTGTCAGTAGAAGATTCAAGCCCAGTATCAAGGAACAAGAAGAAGATATGTAAATGTTCCTTAGTGAATTAAGCTGGTAGGATGAATTCGACCAGACATCACCATATACACAAACTGCTATTTTAATTCTTCAGACTATGATATTATTCTATGGCTGGACGTGGACTTCAGCTAAAGTATTAGCTCAAAAAAGCCAAGTGCTGTACTACGCCATGTGCATCCACCCACTATTGCCCTTCAGAAGTGTCCCAGACAAATTTTGAAGCCACATCCAGTCCCCCAGAAGAGGCCCACAGTGATGACAGCAGCTCTTCACACCTGGATCACGATGACCAACCTGGCCCATCAGGGACCTCTGGACAGTCGGTGACCCAGCCACAGTCCCAACCCACCACAGAGCCCCCCCCCCCAGGAAACACCACCACAGCACCCACCCAACGGGACCATACCTCTGTCCCTAGGACATGTCAATCAGCAGTGTGTCCACCTTTACAGGGACCCCAGGCAATCCCACAAACACCGGACGATCAGGGACCTGGGGTCAGTGGCAGTGGGTACACTGTTCAGTGGACAGAGGCATAGGACAACAGGGAAGCTGGGAGAACTGCTGTGCGACAGGGGGAGGACAGGCCCAGGGAACCTGACTCTCCACAAGGCACTCCCAACATCCTGGGAGCATACCACCATTCCCAGGAGACCATGTCCAGATACTGGCCAAGCTGCAGGAGACCCCTCGGCTGCAGGAGGGACAGTACCTGGGGGTCAGGGAGGACCTGAGAGACATCCACACCACCCTGGTCACCATTGCAGGGGTGCTGGCAGACATGGCCAACACCTTGAGGGAGGCAGTGGCACACCAACAGGCCCCTGACACTAGCCAAACCGAAGAACAGCCCTCCACCTCCGCTGGCGCTAGTGGACAGGAGGCCCCGCCACAGGACCAACAGGCCACCAGCACCCCACCCCCTGCAGAAGGAGAACCACCCAGCAAACGGTCCCTGCAATCCAGGCAGAAGACAGAGAACATTGCCAAGACCCCCGCCAGGAAATAAGACTCTCCTCATTGTCCTACTCTGTCACCCCGTCCAAGTTGAACTGCCATTGCTCCACTTCCTCTGCCCCCTTGGACAATGCACCTGTGATACAAATATACTGGACTCTACCCTGGACTGTCCTCCATCAGCAACCCAGCTCATTGCAATACCCCCTACACTAATCAGCACATAAATAAACACCATTGGAACAAAGTCAAGTATGGAGTCTGTGAATTCTATGACAAAAGTATTAGTTTCACAAACTGTAAACATTGAAATTCAAATGTACTGTAATATTTACATAGGTATGACCTGCAGTGGGCAGCAGTAAACACACCAGGAGCCAGAGTGGGGCACAGAGACCTGAAAATAGAGATGCCAAAGGGTACAGCAAGTGCCCATAGAAATAGGGAAATCAGGCTGCCATGTTGAATGTCAAACACAAAACTGCAATGGAAGGTGAAGTTACAGTGTCTTACCTGTGTGTCACTGGAGGAACTGTTGAATTAGTGTACTTCTGTTGTCCACATCTTCGTCCTCTGCCTCCTCTTCATCACTGTCCACAGGCTACATTGCTGCCACATGACCATCCCCAGGCTGATCCTCCTGCAGAAAAGGCACCTGGAATCTCAAGGCCAGGTTGTGCAACAATCAACGAAGATCTGGCACACCTTCTTGGATGAGTACAGGGATCCACCTGCAGATGGAGGCACCGGAATATGGCCTTCAGGAGACCAAAGGTTCTCTCAATGATCCTCCTTGTTCACCCATTTGCCTCATTGTAACGTTCCTCTGCCCTTGTCCTGGCATTCCTCACTGGGGTCAGTAGCCATGAGAGGTTGGGGTATCCAGAGTCACCTGCAAATATTCGAGGGATACCTATTAGCCACATACTCACCCTTAGGGCCAAACCCACATCCATATACCAACATCAACTGGGTGGGGACCATGGGCTCACCTACTAGCCACACCCTGTTCCTCTGGAGTTGAGACATCACACATGGAATGCTGCTATTCCTCAAGATAAAGGCATCATGCACAGAGCCAGGATACTTGGCATTCACATGGGAGATGTACTGGTCTGCTAAACACACCATCTGCACATTCAGAGAGTGTAAGCTTTTCCTATTTCGGAACACTTGTTAATTTCTCCGGGGGGGAGGACAAAGGCAATATGTGTACCATCAATAGCACCAATGATGTTGGGGATATGTCCCAGTGCATAGAAGTCAGCCTTCACTGTGGCCAAATCCCCCACCTGGGGGAATACGATGTAGCTGCGCATGTGTTTCAGCAGGGCAGACAACACTCTGGTCAGCATGTTTTAGAACATTGGCTGAGACATCCATGATGCCATGGCCACTGTCGCTTGGAAGGAACCACTTGCCAGGAAATGGAGCACTGACAGGACCTGCACTAGAGGGGGGATACCTGTGGGGTGGCGGATAGCTGAAATCAGGACTGGCTACAATTGTGCACACAGTTCTTGGATTGTGGCCCTATCAAGTCCGTAGGTCAGGATAATTTGCCTGTCCTCCATTGTCGCCAGGTCCACCAGGGGTCTGTACACAGGGGGATGTCTCCATCTCCTATTCATCCTCAGCAGTTGAACTCTAGGGTGAAAAACGATGAGCAGAAGGTCATATTCACACATACGTCAATATTAATATGCATTTCTTCCATTACAGAAACAGTATGTGAACTCGTGACTCAGTTGATGTGCCAATGTCTGATGTGACGCAGTTAGGTGCCATGGCCTGTGACCCCCTGAAATGGCAGCTGCCTGACCTGTGAGGAGAGACAAGTGGAAATGAGGTAATTCCGCTGGTGTTGTGTGCCATTGCAGTCGGCGGTCAACGACCGTCGCGCAAGATCGCATTGGTTATCATTGGGCCCTATGAGTTCCAGGAGCCAATGGTGATGTACGCCGGCGGTGACGTTACGCACCGCCGTGGACGTTACCACCATTTTCTATCTGTCCACTCACTTGCTACCTGACCTTCAACATGAGAGGACCTGCACTGCAAGTGCTGCTGTGATCTGTGTCTGGAAGCAACAATGGCTCGAGTGTCTGGGAAAAGGCCCCCTGCCTTCATTTCCGGGGAGTTGGAGAGACTGGTGGATGGGGTCCTACCCCAGTACACTTTACTCTATGGTCCTCCAGACAAACAGGTGAGTACACTGTGTGCATGATGTGTGGGTCATGAATGTATGGAGTGCTCTGTGTGTAAGCCCCATGTAGGGTGGCGTCTGAGGGGTCCTGGGTAGAGTGCTGCATGTATGGTGGTCAATGTATGTGTGTAAGGGGTGCGTAAAGGGATATGGTGGGCCATGAGTATGACAGTCCGGACGCTATGACTAATCCCTATTCTGCTTTATTTTTTCTGCAGGTCAGCGCCCATCAGAAAAAGGGTATTTGGCATGCCATCGCCAAGGAGGTGCGGAACCTGGGTTCTTTGACAGGAGGAGCACCCACTGCCGCAAACAGTGGGAGGGCCTGTGCCGCTGGGCAAGGAAGACGGCGGAGGCCCACCTTGGGCTGGCCTCCCAATGAGGAAGGAGTGCCCGTCGTACCCTGACCCCCCTGATGTTCCTCATCCTGGCGGTGGCCTATCCGGAGATGGATGGGTGCTGGAAGCCATCACATCAGCCACAAGGGGGTGAGTACAGATTCAGAATCATGACTTTGCACGTGTTAAGGTTTTACCAGGTTAGGGGATGTGGGCTGTGGGTGCCCCTAGGCTAGGGCGAACATGGCAGGGTAGGTTGAATGATGGGCAAGGTCAGATGTACTCCAACCCCTATAGTGTTAGTGGGCATCTACTACTGGGCAGGGTCCTGTGGGTTTCAGATGTGCAGCTAATGGCGTTAGGCATTGTACCTTATGGTCTGGTGACTAGCATTGTAACTGGTAGCGCATGGCCTAGTGCATAGGGCTGTTCCCTTTGTGTTGTGTACGCCAACAGTAGTGTTGTTACTAGCATTGACCAAGTGTATCCTCTGTCTCTCCCCCCTTTTTGTTTTGTCACCCTGTCCTTGTGTGCATTAGCATCATCTGGCGGAGGAGCAGAGGCACTGGTGACGGAGGGAGCTGCATCCCACATGGGCCTTGAGGCCGAATCCACCCACAGTGAGGGCACCAGTGGGAAGGAGGGCAAAGGGAGCACCATGACGGAGACAGGAGGGGACACTACTGACAGCGACTGCTCCTCCAATGGAAGCAAGCTGGCGGTGGCGGACACCTCTGTGCCCACCCCAACAACTGGTACAGCCGCCACCCCGTACCAGCACCGTCCTTCCAGCAGCCCCTCAGCGTGTTTCCCCTGCCCGCTCACCCAGGAGGGTGGGCATCTCCTTTGCCCAAGGCACCTCAGGCTCTGCCCCAGTCAGGCCTGCTGCCCTCAGTGAAGAGGCTATTGACCTCCTGAGATGCCTCTCTGTTGGGCAGTCAACCATACTGAATGCCATCCAGGGTGTAGCAGGGCATTTGCAACAAAGAAATGCATACCTGGAGGGCATTCACTCAGGCGTGGCGGCCCAACAGAGAGCATTCCAGGCTCTGGCCTCCGCACTGATGGCAGGCATTGTCCCTGTCTCCAGCCTCCCCCTCTAACTTCCTCTACCCAGTCCCAATACCCTCAATCCCAGACTATCCCAAGCACACCTTCAGACCAGCAGTCACCCAAATCAACACACAGAAGTGGCTCAGGCAAACACAAGCACCACACTTCATCTCACAGGCACTCACACAAGCACCATCCCCATGCAGACACACAAACATCCTCTGCCTTCACTGTGTCCCCCTCCTCGTCATCGTCCACCTCCCTCCTAGTAGCATCTCCACTCACACCTACATGCACTACATTCTCATCCACTTTTTCCATCACCAGCACGCCTATCACTACACGCCCCTCACTGGCAGTCACCAACCCCACATCCATGCACATGTTCCTTATGTCCTCTCCCACTGTGTCTGTAACCCTTCCTCCCAAAGTACACAAGCGCAAGCACACACACACCCAACAGCCATCAACCTCGCAACAGCATCCTGCCCATGCACCTACACCCAAACACAGCAGACTGACACCTCCTATAACCACTCCCTCTTCCTCCACTCCCAAACTTTTACCCACTTCCTGCCCCAGTGTCCCTAAGAAACATTTCCTCGCTAACATTGACCTCTTCCCTACCCCTCCCCCTCACCTCGGGCCAGGGTGGCCAGAATGCAGGCCAGCATCTCTGCCACCCAGTCCATGGCCTCTGTGTTTTCTGCAGCTTTGAGAGGCTCCAAGGAGGCACCTGTCAGCCCAGCCAGTGTGCCAGCACCACCTGCCAAGGCCAAGAAGGGCCCGCCATGTGGCAAGGGCAAGTAGGGGACACCAGCCAGCAAGGGGAAGGAGGCACAACTAGCCAGCAAGGGCAAGACAAAGACTTCAGCTGGCAGAAGCAAGGAGGCACCACCATCTGCCAAGGGAAGGAAGGGGCATAGAACACCAGCCATGGCACTTCAGCTGCAGGTAAAGGCCTGGAGGCTACCACCACCGCAGCCAGCACCGCCACTGCACCATGGCCAGCACCGCCACCTGCACTGGGGCCAGCAAGGCCACCTGCCCCGCCGCAAGCAGCACCACTGCCAGTAGCAGCAGCCCCAGTGGGCAACCGTCTGAGGCTGCAGGTGAAGGCCTGGAGGCTACCACCACCACTGCCTGCACCGCCACCTGCACCGCGGCCAGCACCGCCACCTGCACTGCGGGCAGCATCGCCACCTGCCCCGCCGCCAGCACCACCACTGCCAGCAGCAGCAGCCCCAGTGGGCAGCCGTCCGAGGCTGCAGGTGATGACCTGGAGGCTACCACCACTGCCTGCACAGCCACCTGCTGCAGCGCAACTGGCATCCACTGAGCAGCTGTCACCACTGGAGAGCAGTGTGTAGTGATGACTACATGGGCTGCAGTGTATCCTAGACCCCGCAACACCTGTTGGTGTGAGACACAGGTGAGAGACTGTGACCTTGAACTATCCAGGATGAAGCACAATGGGCACCAGGCCCCCTCCAGAACCAGTGGAAGAAGCCATCCACTCAGCCCCTCCTTGCCAGGATGAAGCACACTGGGCACCATGCCCCCTCCAGAACCAGTGGAAGAAGCCACCCACTCAGCCCCTCCTTGCCAGGATGAAGCACACTGGGCACCATGCCCCCTCCAGAACCAGTGGAAGAAGTCATCCACTAAGGCCCTCCTTGCCAGGATGAAGCACACTGGGCACCATGCCCCCACCAGAACCAGTGGAAGAAGACATCCACTCAGCCCGACCTTGCCAGGATGAAGCACATTGGGCACAAAGCCCCCTCCAGAACCAGTGAAAGAAGCCATCCACAAAGCCTTCTCCTTGCCAGGATGAAGCATACTGGGCACAAGGCCCCCTCCAGAACCAGTGGAAGAAGCCATCCACTCATCCCCTCCTTGCCAGGATGAAGCACAATGGGCACAATGTCCCCTCCAGAACCAGTGGAAGAAGCCATCCACTCAGCACCTCCTTGCCAGGATAAAGCACACTGGGCACAAACACCCCTCCAGAACCAGTGGAAGAAGCCATCCACTCAGCCCCTCCTTGCCAGGATAAAGCACACTGGGCACAAGGCCCCCTCAGAAACAATGCAAAACTGGCACCCACTTGAGAGACTGTGGCCTTGCAGTCTCCAGGAGCAAGCAGTTGGCAAACCACCCACTTGAGAGACTGTGGCTTTGCGCTCCCCAGGAGCAAGCAGTGGGCAAACCACCCACTTGAGAGACTGTGGCTTTGCACTCCCCAGGACCAAGCAGTGGGCAAACTACTCACTTGAGAGACTGTGGCCTTGCGCTCCCCAGGACCAAGCAGTGGGAATGGAGCCCCCTCCAGGACAGTGGGGCTATACCATCTTCCATCTGAGGTGCCCCCCCATTCCCCACCCCCCTGAGGTGTCTGTGTGTTTTCAACCTGATGCCCCTGCAGTGCTCTCTCCGTATTGAAGCAGGAGTCAAGTGTGGCCTTGGCCTATGTGTTTTGGGCCAGTGGGCCACAGACATTTTGGAGTGGGCATTGTCCCTCCTTTTATATATATTGTATATATTGTACATACTGTTTATTCCTTTATGAACGTATTTCTCAAAATTTCTAATATTACACTCATTTCACTCCATTCCTTTTGTCCTTGCATTATTCCTGAGAGTTACGGGGTGTATATGTAATGTTGTTGCATGTGTTTGTGTGTATGGTGTTGGGGTGAGGGTGGGGGTGGGAGTATTGCATGTTGTGTGTGTGTGTCACTCTCTTCCACCCCCTCCTCTGTGTGGTAGGTGCAGTACGCACCGTGGTCGTCTTCGCCGGCGTTCATGCTCCTGGTGTATGAGAAGATACATCAGCATGGGGAACACCTGCAGTTCGGGCTCCATGGCGTCCTGGTTCTTCCTTGAGTGTTGAGAGGTGAGTCGTTTCCCTTCTGTGTTCTGTTTCCACTGTGCTTTTGATGGTGTTGGTACCGCCCCAGAAAAGCTTGCGGATGGGCGTGTTGTAATGCAGTGGGCGGTACATTGTCTTCCGCCTGGCTGTTGGTGGTTACCGCTGCGGTGTTTGTTGCTAACGCCGTGGTAGTCGGAGTGTTAAAGTGGCTGTATGTGTTGGTGGTTTCTGCCGTGGTCAAGATTCCAATTTCTTTACCCCCGGCCTGTTGGCGGTATTACCGCCGCTTTATCACCAACTGCCAGGGTTGTAATTAGGGCCTTAATGTTTCCCTGCCTTTCTGAGTTGCCTTGGGTGTATTATCGAGTTATGCTCTTTCCTTTGAAATTATTGGTACTGCTTGAACTTAAAACATCTGTGGGGATCGTTGTTGCTTGTGCCAGCATCATGAGGAACTGATCTTTGATTCCCTCCAAAGTTTGTTTTGACCTAACAGAGTGGATTTTTCCCACATTAATGAGTCTTTCCTTGCCACCAAAATTCAGCCCTTGAGTCACCTTGGCGCTGAGCAGAAGATGCCTATTGTTACCCAGCTCAATGATACTCATTTTATCTATGATTGAAGTGGACTCATCAGAATTTAACACTGTGATTACTTGGTCAAGCACAAACTCTTACAGTACATGCATAGTTCCACTGACCTCCAGGCCCTATCAACATAATACAAAGCTGGCATTGTCACTGAATACTTCAAAACACATTACATATTGCAGCAAATTTAATCCTGACAACACTTTCCTAATAACAATTACTAAGGGTTTTGTCCATTTTATATAGTAGGAATATGCCCTCCAGTCTGACTTCTAAAAGAAGCACATCTTAACTTTTAATGTTCGAGTGGTAGATAATTTCCTTCCTTCAATATCTGCAATAATTATTTTTTACACTACTCTAAGGCCTACCTCTTCTATAGGAGAACTTGGGTTACATTATTAAATAGAATAATTGATAACATTTGCTTGGGAGCAGATTGAAACTTCATGTTTGGTGTCTAAAGAATTGTAATATGAACTCTCTTTAGTGGTCAAATCAGATTTTAGGTGATAATTCTGAAAATGCCACTTTTAGAAAGTTGGCATTTTCTTGTCTTATCCATTTGGTGCCGGCAACCTGTTTCCTGGGTCACATGGCTAGATGTTGTTGAAAGTTGACCTTTGTGTATTCCTCCAAGACAGACACACACCAGGGGTGCTGGATGTTGGCAGTATGGGCCATCATAGCAGGATGGGAAGATGAAGCTGTGCGAAGTCCCACTTGCACTTTAAAGCAGCTGCATCAACCCTCACACAAGGAAATTCCCACTAGCCTTTTGTGACACAGATAAACTGGGACCAGGGTGGGGAGGCAGGTTATTCTAGACACTGCTGTGGGGGGAAAACTCCAAACGTATCTTCCACTTTGAAGCTGGCTCCATGTGTATAATTAGGATCCTCAGACCAAATCATCAGTGCTTCTGGACCTACAGAGTAACCTCAGAGGACTACTCTGCTTCTTGAGGCCTGCTGTGCACTTCAGTGGACTGCCCTCTTTCACCAAGAGAACTGTCCTGCTACCTGAAGCATGCCTTATACCCTGAGAGGCCTCCTCTGATGCTTGAGACTTTGTAGGAGGATGGCCCTCTATGTAGTGTGCAAAACATTGCACACTGTGCAGAAAGTCTGGGCAACCACAGGTTGGTTTACAGCCATAGAACTAGACCACCTAATGCTCAAATTTTTATGGTAGCTTGGTCGAGCAGTTAGGCTAATCTTGGAGAAGTGCAAAGCATTTGTTGTACATACAGTATCAATAAATGAGACCACACACTCAAAAGAATAACTTGAGACCAATTTACAAAAAGCTTTATAAAACTTTTAAGATCAAGATCTTCAAAATCAGACAAGTACTTTTTAAGTTAAGAATTTTCAAAGTTTAGAAAATGTCTCAGTTCTGTGCGTAATTACGCACCATAGGACTCAATGAAGAAATATTTTTTAAAATGCATATAAAACCAGGCAATGTGTTTACCAATGTCTCCTCTCAGTTGTAGGTCGAGGTCGTCGGTGGGTCCTGTGGACCAGCTGGAGAAGTTCTGGGAGTTCACGTTTTGGAAGGGGGAAGCTGCAGAAAAGACTTTGGGGCTGGTGCAAGGCTACTGTGGAGGTCAACCAGAAAAAGCTCTGCACAGGTGGACTTCCAGGTGAGTCCAGTGGGTCCCCTTGGAGTGTTGAGGTCACAAGGGGTGGGAGACGCTTAGAACACAGCTGATCTTCAGTGCAGGGCACAGGGCGGCCAGGTGCAGAATGAATCCTGGCCCTTTTTTAGTCTGCAGTGGATTTTCAATCAGGGTGTCCAGCGTGGAGTGACCAGTACCTACGGCTATTGCACGGTTCAGCCAATGGAGGATGCAGTGCCAATAAACTTGGCAAACTGGTAAGTTTTTCCTTGCGATCCATTGGGAGAAATTCAGGCTGAGGCATCCAGTTCCTTGGTCAGCAGCCGGTCAGTGAAGTCTACTTCACTGGTCTCTTGGTCTTTGTTGCAGGAGAGTGATGCCTTCACTCGGAAGGGAGCTCTTCAGCTAAGTTTAGAAGAATGGAGGTCCTCTGGGGTTTTGAGAGACCATCTGATATCCGAGCACAAATCAGCTGCGATTGTTGCGTCCTGGGTGCAACAGGCAGGGTTTAGCACCTTCTTCCTGATGTAGCAGGCCTTCTTTTCATGAGCCTTGGGTCTTCTTCGTTGCTGGTCTTCTTTTGTCCTTGGAATCTGAATCTCTGGTCTAGGAGTTCTCACTAACTATTGAATTAAGTGGGCATTTAGGGGAGTATCTAGTGGTGGACAACGGGTCATCTACCTTACGGTGGCTACACCCACTAAGTGACCACTTCCTGTGGGCAGAGGTCACTTCCTTACACCTGACTGGCTACTTTTCTTCCATGCAAGATGGAGGAAAATTAAATGGAGGAGTGACCTCAAATGCAACAACTTAGGGGTGGTAAAAGCTGGGGCTTGCAAGGGGGTGGCCATCTGATGCTATCAGCAGGCTTGGGGGTCGAGTTTCAAAAGTGGTTAGCCCTTTGAAGCTCACTAGCAGGGCAGGGCAGTGCACATTTTGAGGAGTGGGGTGTGACCCCTCTACCCAGGAAGGGCTTTGTTCTGGGGCCCAGAGAGCAGGAGCTCTCATCTCAGGGTTCCAGGATCTTGTCTGGTGGTGGCAGTCTGGTGGTGACCAGCTAGCAACCATGCCAGTGTTAGTTAGCTGTGCAAGGGGCGACCTCTAAGGTGGCCCCTGTGTACATTTTGCAACAAATCCAATACTGGTACCAGATTGGATTTATCATTCTGAGTTGTTTGATACAAAACAACCCAGGGTTCAGAGTAGCCACCATGTAGCTGTGACACTCTTACTGGCCAGTGTCCAGCACATGCATTTAAAATGGCTGCTCTGATCACTTACTATGTCCCAGGTTTGGCAAGGACACAGTAGGGGCATATCGCTCATGCACCTATGCCCACACATACATTATAGTGCACACTGCCTTAGGACTGGAAGGCCTGCCAGAGAGGTGACTTGGTTATTTTTTAAATTTTATTTTTATTAAATTTCAAACCAAAAAAAAAAAAAAGTAAAAGTATAAAAATAAGGGTCTGTGCACCCAGCAGGGTCAAACACATGTGCCTTCCGTTGTGTTCCACAATTATAGTTTGGGACATATACACATATAGAGCTCATACTAGAAGAACTGTATCAAGTAAAGGGTAGTAGCATACAGGTTATAAGAGGATAACATATATTATGCACTATTTTCACTGAGAGGTCAAAGAGTCAATCATTGGTGATGTGTCTGTTCCAGACATCCGCACACCACAGGTTGCAGTGTGCTCATGGGCAGGGTCGCCCAGCATCCCGGAGTCATCCAGGGTTAACAAATAGTCCCTTAAAGGCTGCCAAATGTCCTTTGGGTGTGAAGTCGGGGTTGTAAAGAGGCATATACCTCACTAGTTGTGTCACAGTATATAAGACTGCACTGTGTATAACTATCTCCCGCCTTGCCAGGAGAAGAGCTATGGCTGTGAAGCATCGGAGTGGTTTAGCAATGTTCTCGACAAATCCAATCAATGCCATCAGGGGATCCGGGGCAACAATGGTACCCACCATAGATGACAGAATAGAAAAGACCTTTCTCTAATATTCCGCCACCCAGCACATGTCCATGTTAGATGAGCAAAGTCTGCTTTTTCTGTTTTGCACATCAGGCATGCTGAGGATCGTGAGGGGTCTAGTTTTGCCAAGGCACTAGGGGGTCACATAGATTCTACAAAGAAATGTATAATGTACCAGTTGATGCCTATGATTTAAAGACACCATGCATGTCTGAGAGCAACAATCATACCATATCTTATTGATAGCTGACGCCCAAGGTCCGCCTCCCAGGCCTCCCTCACCCTCCTACCCTGAATGGGGGGAAGCTCTAAGGATGCACAATAGTCTGGAAACCAAGCCAGCGCTAGAGTTTGCTGTAATGATTAATGTGAGAGGTGAGTAATCCGGGGTTGCAACTGGGTAAGTAGGTAAAAGCGCTCGCAGTGTTCTCTGCAAATGTCGGAGGACAAAAGGATCCATGTATGTGGCAGATTCAAAACGAGTATCCTCCATGCGTGAGAATATATGATCTTGCAGGAAGGTGTCACCCATAGTAGTAAGCTGGAGAGAGCAAAGCGTTTGCTGCACCAGCTTCTCTGTTGTAAGGGGTAGCCAAGGATTGTCACCTAGTGGGAGCGCCACTGGATATAGCAAGTTACAGGACAGAAGGTGAGCGGGTCGATGTTAGGCCCAGCACGTCGTGGCCAGCGACTGGACATCCATGGGGTTTAATGTATGGGCAAGCTGTAATAGCGAATGTGGTCGAATTGGGAACACGGAGTCCCGCTCTTGCATTATATATGGTAGCCGGGCTTCTGGGTGGTACCAATAGTACACGTAGTGGCAATGGGCGGCTAGATAGTATAATTGAAAATGGGGGACCATAAAACCCCCCGCTCATACGGAAGTGTTAGTACCTCCCAACGCACATGGGGGGACTTCCCAGATCAATCATGTCAATGAGGTCTGTAGTGTAGTAAAGAATGTGTTGGTGAGGGGGATTCGTATGTTAATAAAGCGATATAAACACTGCGGGAGTACCACCATTTTAATTTATGCAATGCAGCCGGCCATTGACAAGGGGAGGCAACGGTCTATCTGCATGTTTAGTCTTTCCACTGCTGGTCCATAATTTAATCTAAGTATATGCTACTTCTCCCGATGTACATGGATACCCAGATACTTAACCTGGTCCTCATGCCATAGAGAGGAAACTCGCAGTGCACTGGGGTAGTCACCTCCGTTAGGGGAAACAGCTGGGATTGATGCCAAGTGATCCGTAAGCCAGAGAAATAACCAAATTGAGCTATCTCCTCTATCACCGGGCTCAAAGTGGTGACGGTGTGACGTAGAAATAAGAAGATATCATCTGCATATAAGGAGACTAACAAGGGTCCAGTCTTGAATTGCAATCCTCTGAGTAGGTGTTTTTCCTGGAGGTGACGTACCAAAGGGTCCATTGCAAGTATGAAAAGGAGGGGGAAGAGAGGTGCTCCTGCCGAGTTTCCATGGTGATAGGAAATGCCGGTGACATTGTCCCGTATACCCAGATCTTGCCAGTAGGAGTGGAATACAGCAGCATTATCCATGAGACAAAACCCGGGGGCAAACCGATCTTTCAGAGAGTGGCCCCTAGAACAGGCCACTCTAAAGAATCAAAAGCCTTCTCCATGTCCAATAAGGCAACCGCAGCCGCTATCTTTGGGGAGATTTTATGAAGGGACATGAACACTGTACACAAGTTCTGTGACGTGGTCCTATGGGGCACAAATCCCGATTTAGCTCAATCGATTAGCTACCATCTTTGCCAGACTTTTATTGTCAAAATTCAGGAGTGACAACGGGCAGTTTGAACCACAGAGGGTGGGGTCCTTGTCCGCTTTTAACAGCAACATGACCCGCAGCATAGGCAGGAGTACTCCCGCCTCCATGGCCTCCTGGTACATGTCCAGAAGATGGGGGGGCCAGGATGTGCTTGTAGGCTTCATAAACGATACCTGTAAATCCGTCTGTGCCTGGTACCTTAGAGCCATTCAGTGAGTCAATTGCCAGCACAATCTCCTTGGAAGTGAGCAGTATCTAAGGCTCGCTTAGAAACTGCTGTTGTGGCGAGCTCAGCCACACCATGGCCACCTCCTCCACATACCGCTGCATCCCAGAGGAGTGTTTCTGTGTGCTAATGGTGTAAAGTTGCTTATACTAATCAAATAGCAGTGCCTGTACTTCAAAGGGCACGGAGGTCTTCGTGCCACATGGCCCCTGCCACTCAGGGATACAAGAGGGTGGTGTAGGGGAGCGCAAGAGGTATGTCAGTGTGCGGCCAGGCCTCTCGCCCTCGCCGTATTGATGCACCCTACCATATTCACCCAAGAAGTTGCTATTGCATTCCGCCAACTCCTGAAATGTGTCCAGCAATTTAGCTCGGGCAAACAGATTCACCCCGCTGCCGCACGAGGCTACCCTGCTGTCTGCCTCCACCAGTGCAGCATCAGTACGGCTAATATCCCCAGTGGATAGTTCTCAAAATGCCTGAGTGCTTAGCTGTGATGATCCCTCTTATGTAGGCCTTGAATGCCTCCCGCAGCGTAGCTTTAGATCTGACAGAGGCCTCATTTATGGTAAAATAGTCTACAACAATGGTGCAGAGATCCGAATGGAACACCACTTCCAGTAGGGTCAACGCGGGGAATGGCCCTGGGTGCTAAAAATAGTCTGGACAAGGAATGCATAGATCGAGTCAAATGGGGGAGTGGCCGGAAAAAGTCAGAGGGAGATGGGAAACAGAATGAAGCCAGGACATGGTCTGTGGTGACAGAAGCCAGAAATCTATGCAGGACCAGGTGTCAAAAGGGGCAGAACAGAATGTATAGGCTAATGTGGCAGTGGGCAATATCCACCAAGGTCCTGCAAGGAATGTGTATGGCATATATCGAGTAGCACTTTCAAAGATTGGGATTTATTCGCTGGATGTAAGGAGGTAGTGTCCAGACCTGTAGCCTGGAGCAAATTAAAGTTGCCTCCAAGTATCGGGTGGTCCACAGTCTCCCTATCCATGTGCATCCAGAGTGTGGAGAAAAACTCTGGGTTGTCTACGTTGGGAGCATATATATTAAGTAGGGCGATCCTGCGAACGGTCATCACGCCACTCACCAAAATGAATCTACCCTGCGGGTCAGTAGTAGTATGTGGGTCATGGAATGGTAAAGTTTTATGGATCAATATGCAGACCCCTCTGGAGTAGGAACTGTATTTAGAGTAAAATCTGTGAGGGCCCCATTATTTAGCAAATGTAGTGCTGGAAGTGAGTGCTAGATTAGTTTCTTGCAGAAAGACCATCTGTGCGCCATGGTTGGTCAAGTATTGTAGGACTTGTGGATTATTTAAACCTCTAATATTCCAAGACAGAAATGGGATAGTTAGGATCGGTCCGCCTATAGGCTATGTGGCAGCCATTAATTTGAGGTGGGTGCACAGTAAAACAAACTAACAGTGGCCTTAAGGTAGCAATATTACCTATATCCCAACTGACCCTCGACCCCCGACCCACACCTGGCAGAAGTTGCCAAGCGACCCCCTTAGTGAAACTTAAACAAAAAAAACACTACAATAAACAATGTGGTATCAACCATGGAAGGGGTGACAATGCTTCAGAGGGTGGACCCCCTATCACAAAGGTATGTTAAACACTGCAAGCATTATTAAGGAGTCCAAGGTTCCGTCTGGTCTTCCTAGTGACCCCAAAGAGGGGGGAAGGATGCGAGAGATGTGCCGGCAAGCGCAGAGTCATAACACACGTTGTACCAGCGGGCCCCATTACCATCCAAGCAGCAGAGCCCCCCCAAAGAGCAGACAGCATTCATGTCTCCAAGAACAGATCCTAACTGGACACCCCGTGGTACTTTTCGGTGAGATTGGGCTCTTCTTGGAGTATGTTTTACAGAATTCAAGTAACTCTACTGGCTTATCAAACAAAAACATCTTGCCCTGGACATCGACATGGTGTCTGCTGGGGTATAGCATCCCGTATCGGAGACCCTTGCCACGAAGAACTGTCTTAGCATGTTGAAACTTTCATCTGTCCTCCTGTACCACCACTGTATAGATAGATAGAGATTGTGGCTCCTTGATATTGCAGGGGACACTTCTCATGAGCTAAGCAGAGTGCTGTGTCACGATCTTTGTAGTTTAGAAGGTGTGCCACAATCAGACGCGTAGGGGGGGCTCCCGGCACAAGTCTCGCCATGAGGGACCTGTGGGCCTGTTTTACCATTAAAGTGGGTATGAAACTAGCACAATCGAACAGTTCTGCAAGCAGACATTCGACACAGAGGTCCATGCACCCTGTATTGGTCGTTTCAGCCACCCCCAGGATGCGGAGATTATTGCGTCTGCCCCACGCCTCCAAATCCTCACTTTTAATGGCAACAGAGTGTAGATAGGTCTCCAGTACTTCCAACCTCTTGGCCATTTTGGCGGTGGTGTCCTCTGTCTTGGAGATTCGGTCCTCCAACTGCACCATTTGTGCGTTGTGTCGGTCAAGATGCTCCCCATCCGATCCAAGCGGCTAGCTATGGTGTCAAACCTAGCGTCGATGGCCCTGAAGCCGGTGCACAGCTCCATCAGAATGCACTAGTGCCAGGAGGTGCCTCAGATTCCCCGTCCACACAGTCCCAAATCTCAGACATCGTGGGCACGGTAAGTTGGGGTGTCTGTTTCTTCTTGGGATCTCCTTTGCCCATTGTCTATATAGGGTGCAAGGGGGCTGGGGGAGTGGAGGGGCACCAGCCAACACTCCAGCACTGGGCCCGTCCAGTATCAAAGGGCAGCAGGGGGGCAGCCAGCAGCAGGTATTGGGCCACACCACGCGACCCGACCGCCCAGTCCCCCAGGCCCATCTACAGCCCTTGCCGTTGCAAGGTCTCAGGAGCATGAGGCTGGTGTACAGGGCATCACAGGTCCTGAACCAGTGCAGGCCCCCGCGATGACCTCAACGTCATCTGCCCGGTCAGCCCCTATAGGTCAGCGCCGCTGAAGAATTGCGTGGCTTAGCTGACCTTTGCCTCAGGCACGCCCATAGCCCCTGTCACTGTGGGGCCTCCGGGGCAAAAGGAAGGTATGCAGGGCACCATGGGCCCGAAACGGCACAGGCCACAGCGTCCGCTCCAGTGGTGCCGCCGCCCCCTTCAAACTCCCCCGCCACCACACCAGTCTCACTGCTGGCATACAGCACCTGGAACTCTCCGACTCTGTAGTTTGTGGGGTCCGATCCATCAGAGCTCTAATGCCACGCTGCCATGTTGGTCACCGACGTAGCCACGCCCAACCAGGGTGACTTACTTATATTGCATGTAGTGCGTAGAGGACAAGGCACCCAGGCTGTGTGTCATGTTGAGTTTGCATTTTAGGATTGCACCATGACAGCCTGCAATGGCAGTGCTGGGTGAATCTGGATGCATGGCCCATTAGGGTGGCACAATGTGTGCTGCTGCCCTTAGGGGCATACCCTTAGTACCCCATGCCCTGGGTACCTAAGTACCATTTACTTGGGACTTCTAGTGGCAGGTAAAGGTGTTGCCAATTGTGCCAATGAATCACAACAGTTTTATGAAAGAGAGTGGCGAACCATGACAAAAGAGGCCTTTTCTCACATACCTGCTTTTCTACTTGAACCCAGTACTTCCAGAGTGACTTCCAGGCTAGTTGACTGGCCTGATCAGAGCCTGAGGTACAGAAAATTCTCCAACCATCTTAAACCCACACCTGGACCCAGCCTGAATGAGCCCTGACTAGATAGCCCAAGATGTATCGCCTGCCAGACTGACTTCACGGCCTATCCCACTATGTTCTTTTCCACAGCAGAAAATCATGTTCAACGGCTCCTCACAGAAGGGGTATCTGGCCTCATGGAATCCTTGTCAGCTACTGCCTGCAGCATCGCCTCACTGGAGATTTTTGAGTTCCATTAAAGAAACCTAGAAATCCTCACCGCGATTTCATCCAGCTACTCCCCAATGACGATGCCGCCTCCTTGAACACTGTCACCTACTTTACCCCTTGAACTTTATCTTCGCTGGCAGTTTTCCTAAAAGATTCCTCTAAGTCCAAAGGTAAGCAGAAACCGAGCGCAATCCAATTAATGTATCCGAACTGTGTTCCATTGAAGTTAGCCCTAAATTTCACCTTTGCCCTGTTCTCTCACCACTAGATGTGCACAATAAGCGCTTTAATCTAAAGGGCTGTATTCTTCACTTTAAACCTCAAAAATTCTTAGGTCTGAATCTACTGATTGAAATTTGTGTAGTTTTTGTGTCGAATAATTTATTAAAGTTCACTAAATTTTTCTATATTGTTGTGGGACTTTTCTTGTCCGTGTTTTCACTATATTTATGTGTTGCATAATACTTTACACATTGCCTCCCCAATTTCTCACACCCATGAATTGTTATCCAAATCAGCTACAATTAATACTCTTAGCTATCCACAAATCCCTACTCACAATTGTTGTACACCTATGGAATCACTGAATGACTTTATTGACTCCGTCAACAAGTGCATTGAATGATCCTGTTTCAGCATCTTTTTTTCATACATGCTCTTCTCCCTCATGCATGTGTCACTCTATACAACTGAATAAAGTCTTAATATCATCCTCCAATGGGGATTACAAAAATTCCTTCCAGGGCATTGCTAGCATTTCTTCAAAAAGAGACAATGATTCCTCACTGGAGTTTATTAGACTTATTGAAGTCATCTTACTACAGATGTCTTGGTTTATAGAAGCTCACCACCTAGCTCAGGGTCCCTAACCTGCTCTATACTGACAGCTACTTCTGATTGATGAAAATAGTCCCAAGTTACTAATGGCTCTGGCAATTTTTATCATGATAATTACATCAGAGGCAATCACAACAGTGACCACACCTTGCAGAATTACTAGTAGTGACCAACCAGATGTATGTCACATAATTAAGTGATGCCAAATATCATATCCAGAATATTGGCTAATTCGATATCAAGAATGTACAAGTATGTCTGTGAGGGAAAGTCTCTTTTGCATGAACACCCCCAATATTTTGGGATTTGTGCTGCTGTTTTGTCAACTTAGAAAGTGCACTGTGCCCTGCCAAACAGGCCTGAGTGCAACTACTCTATCCCTTAGAAGGTATATGTCTAGTTGGTGCACCCATAATTGGCATACCTTAACTTACTTATTGGTCCCTAGTATATGTCACCAGGGGAACCTAGGGCCTGTAAGTTAAAGTGTCTCTTGTGGACTGCAGCACTTATTGTGTCATCACGAGTGTGACAAAGCAAAGTATGACTCCCAGTCTGCCACGGCTTGCTGGTAGAGCAGTTTTTCGACTGCTAATTCATCTTTGCCATGTAAAGTAATACCAACGCCCAACCTTCCATTTTAAAGTTTGCAAGTCACCATTAAGGTAGGCGTAACAAGCCTTAAGACAAGGTGCTGTTTATTTAATAGAAGGCATATGTATTTATATGTTCTTACAGAAAAACTCCCACATTGTTATTTTTGCTATAGAAAGGCTAATAGCCTTGTTAGCGAGTACTGGGTTACACACTGAAAAATCATTAGTGCTACTTTCTGAATGGACTCCTACATATGGTACTTTTGCACAAACAGCAGCTGTAGAAAGTTGCCACTTTATTGCACAAAGTTTTCCAGTAACTTTTTACAGTTGATGGCTGGGGGGGAGGGGGGAGAGTGCTGAACACCTCTCAGGAAGGAATACAAAGGGCTTGCCATTGAAAGAGGTGTGTTCTCTCCCTGGCAGGAAAGACAAACAGGGTGTGAGTCTAAAAGGCGAGCTTCAAACGGCAAGCTTCCTTTGAAGAGCAAATGGTAGACATACAGGGGAAGGACTGCTCTTTTGTTCTTGCAGACAGGTTAGCATCAGGGACAGAGAGGGGGAAACCGCTCCCAAACTGTTTTTTGTGTGGGCGTGTAGGCCCCAGGTAGCCAATCCTCTGGGATGTGCTAGGGAGCACCCATGCAAAGAGAAGGATTCTTCCACACTGGGAGTGATGCATTCTGGGTGAGCTAGATGCCACACTTTACATGAAGTCCTCACTAGGTGAGAGGGGACCAGGTAGCCCACTGGCTTGCAGTTGCTACATTCCCAAGGGAGCAACCTGGGCATACAAGTGGCACCCACTGGTAACCAGACCTCAAATCATTCTGTACTGGAGAGAGGACAAGAGAAGGAGTGTCCTGCTGTTTCTTGGACCCAGCAAAGAGAGACTGTTGCAAAACCGGACTGCACTTGTTGCTCCTTGGGCTAGCAAAGAGAGACCTGTATCCTTGGTGCCCGCTAGAGTAACAGGCACCCCTAGTCTTAGACAGAACAAGTGACTCCAAAAGTCAGTTGGCTGACTTCCTATTTCTGGGCCGCAAAAGCAAAAGAGGCCTGCCTTGGTGAGTTAATAGTTAAAAACTCCTGACTGCCGCTGACCACCGAAGTGCAGCATAGGAGACCGAGTCTGCTGGACCCGAAACACTCATTCGAGTGCAGCTTGGTCACCCTGCAAGGAAGTTATTGCCTGTTAAAGGCAACCCCTGATTTTGCTATAATTGGAGACCAGTAGCCCAGTGGCAAACGTTTTTTAGCTAGACTTCACCTGGACTTTGAGGGACATCGACCCCCTGTGGCCAAAGTTGCCCCCTGTGTTTGTAGACAGAGGCATGGGCTGGTGAAGGTAGTTCACCCATTGAAGCTGGAACTGGAGACTGCTTTGGTTGCAAGGTAACTGTTCAACTGGATCTTACTGGTCCCTGTGACTAGATCCCTGGTGGAGTTGGTCACGCCAAAAGTGCCAAAGTCGTTGTTTACAACTTTTTAAAAGTTTTAAAAGCTTACTGCTATCATGGTCCATTACAACAATTCATTTTACTATGAAAAAGCAGTGATTTATTGTCCCTTTGAAAATTAATATCCCTGGAACCCTTTGGTTGATTTTTATTGTCAAGGTGTCTAGAAGAAGAAGAAGAAGAAGCTTTATTCGGTATAAAAAAATTCATCCATTACAACACATAATCAACAAAACATTCTAAGAATACCAATAAAAACCATATATAAAAAGCACCCGTCATAAAAATATGTACATATTAATATATATATATATATAAAAAAGTAAAAAACAGAAGAAGATAAAAACCTCATTCATAAAAACTGAAGAAAAATAAATGAGATCATTCTAAACATTCTACCTTTTTGCGCCAAGTAGTAGCTCCCTTCAGAAATGATCCCAGGCCCTTCCATACCAGTACATCTGAGGCCGTTTGCAGCCACATGAAAGCAGGACGGTGTGGCACAAAACCCTTGGGCCTAAGGAGCGGTAGTAGGAATCGGGATCTAAATGGTGCATAAAAGACACAGAACAGTGTAAAATGGATCAAAGTCTGATGGGACACCCCATCACAGGGGCAGGGTCTAATACATTTCTCCCCATACTGACCTAGGGGGAAGCACAAATTACTTCTAATGATCCACAAGCAAAATCGAGTTATGAGAGATCTTTCCCTCACATCCTTGATTTCTAAAAGATATCGCTAAGGACCCACCCACATCTTTAGCATAGTAAATTCCCTGATCGATTCTTTCCTTAGAGCCTCCCCCTCCCTCTTGGTCTCCTGAATTCTCTGAAAGTTATCCTTAACCAATTTCTTATCATAGCTAGTCAGGTCCTCGGGATAATCAAACAATTCAGGCCGCCCCAGGTCATATGCCATCTTCCTTATGTGCGACAGCCAGGGAATATGTTTTACATTGTCGCAGGCCAAACAATCCCTTAGGATATCCCTATTAAGAGAGGCATGTTCATTACTCCAAACTGAAATCCATAACAAAAGGGGAGCCAGCTGGGTAGTGTCCTGTACATACTCAAGGTCCAGTTCCTGGTGGAGGCAAAATCCAGGAATATTTTGACCAACACCCAGAAGCCTTCTACAGAAACGATTTTCTTCCACCATAAGGGCTCGGGTATCCCTAAACCCCCAAGGTGTCTAATTAAGATATGAAAACACCTTATTGTTATAAATTGGTAATGGAATTTTATGGAGTTTTGTTTGAGCTAAGGTTTTTTAAACAAATCTGACTGGACCCGCAGTATAGATTTCCAACTCTAAACTCCACATCAACGTACATTGAAAATATCAATCTTCAAGAAAAATTGATGTGGAGTTAAGAACGTAAATCAAACTATAATTACCTTCTCATACTTACCTTCATGATATTGCAGTAAGCTATGTGCTGCATATAATAATTCGGCTATATGATATTTAGAATTAAATATTGTAATTAGGCACAAACCCTAAAACCATGCATAAAACAGGGTTAGTATGAGTAATTTTAGGAAAAGTTTTATCATACAAAACACCGGCACATGGCAAAGACATAATGGTCACAGCAGTAAGTGCCTACTGGCACAAAGGACATAAAAAAGATATAAATCTCCATAGATCAGTATGAACTATCATTTACAGAGAAGTTCAAATATGTTTTGTATTTTCAATCTATTTTGCTTACAAACCTCAGAATATCAGTTTCAACATGTTTTCTAGCAAATTAGCACTTCCCACTCTGGGTTGACAGACTTAAAGAAAGTTTTGTCTTTTTCTTGCAAATAGACCCCGTGTAATATGGCCAGAGAAAGCCCCCTCACTGAAATACCACCCTGGGCTGCACTTTAGGGAGCTATGTCCTGGACACTGATGAGCTACCTGATGAAGACTCCTGACCTGTATTGATTTGCCTCATTTGTTGTTCCAGCTATTCCTTCCCCTAGTGGGAAGCACAAAGGTCTACAGATTGGGGAGTCTATTTCTTTGATCTGTCAAGCATTAAAGTACCCCTTAATGTTAAATATTTCTAGTTTGTGCAAAAACAAATGGGGTCGGCAGATGACATGGAAGTTGCAGTTTTTTGTGGCATTAGCAAGGACTTTAGTTACTCAACGTGCACTCTGTAAGCCATCTGACCAATGTTCAAAGGGTATATGATTTGGGTTATTGTTGCTACCTACCTTTCTAGGCAGATGTTGTCCTAATATTATTGATTACATTTTTATATTTAACAATGTAACTAGTCAGATCTTATACTTTCTCGTGCATTCATGGGCTAGAGCAACCATAACCCTCTGGTAGTTACTTTGTCTCTCCATTGCTTATTTTGTAAATCCACTTTTATGACACGCCTGAACCTAGCTTTAAAAGATGGTGGGCTCAGATTAAAATGAGAGCATGTTAGTACAACAATATATTTTAACTAAATTATAAATGTTAATTTAGCTGATATTTATGAATGCTCAGAAAGTGTTGCTCTATCTGATATATTGATTCTGGACTCTTAAGAGTATATTGGACTTGTGCAAAATAAAAATTATGGCGGAGTAATTCACGTAATTTTGTGTTACACAAAATTCTATACATTACGCTATCAAGTCATAAGGCCACTTCACATAATTATGCCCATTAGGGGTAAAACATTACCTCAACTTTCACAATTTGCTGTAACTCCTAGTATAAATTTGCTGCAAATGCACCTGAAAAACAGATCGTGAGAAGCTGTTGTTTGCGGACCTCTTATTTACATGCAACGTTCCAACAAACATTGATGCCAGGATGTATTTTGCAATAAAATATACAGCAAAATGACAAACTTGCATTTCATGTAATTGTGTATAATTTCACACAATTTTGATATAATTTCAGGTAATTATGTAAAAGAAAATGAAATGAATTAATCACAATCCTATATGTTTATATTGATAATTCATTGAAGGTTAATTGTAGTTCTGGTGTTCCCAAACCACATAAATGTTTTGTCCACTCATATCCACAAACTAACCTGACTCTCAGTCTTTAGGAAAATAAGAAGTGCAGTTTACACTTTAATCAGATCCAGCTTCTCCTCGGTAGGGTAGAGGTGTGTGAGAAAGTAGCCTCTTTTCAGCATGGTTACTCCTATTTTTTGCCTGTTTGTCAGTGTGTTTGACTGTGTCACTGGGATCCTGCTAACCAGGACCCTAGTGCTTATGTTCTCGCCCCTTTAAATTTGTTTGTTAGATACTGTTAACACAGTATTCCACTCTTAATTGGCCTACTGGTGCCCCCTTATAAGTCCCTAGTATTTGGTACCTAGGTACCCAGGGCATTGGGGTTCCAGGGGATCCTTATGGGCTGCAGCATTACTTTTGCCACCCAGATGGATCCCATGCAAAAGCTTCTACAGGACTGCCATTACAGCGTGTATGAATGGGTGCATGCACCATTTCACAGTCATGTTCACTGCACAAGGTCACTTATAAGTCACCCATATACCAGGCCTTCCAACCCTGAAGGCTGGGTGCAGAGTACCTGTGTTTGAGGGCACACCTGCACTAGCAGAGGTGCCCCCACGTCATCCAGGACCATTTTCCCAGACTTCGTGAGTGCGGGGACGTCTTTATACGCGTGCACTGGACATAGGTCAATACATATGTCCAGCTTCACAATTGTAACTCAGAATATGGCCATGTAAGGTGTCTAACATCTTGGAATTATACTCTAATGCTGATTCTAGCTTTGATTGTAAAATTCCATGCACTCTGGGGGCTCCACAGTGCACCCCAGCACTGCCATACCAGCCTTCTGAGGTTTTCCAGGCAGCCCCAGCTGCTGCCACCTCACAGACAGGTTTCTGCCCTCCTGTTGCTCAAGCAGCTTGGCCCAGGAAGGCAGAACAATGCATTTTCTTTGGGAGAGGGGTGTTACACCCTCTCCCTTTGGAAATAGGTGTTACAGGCATGGTGGGATAGCCTCCCAGAGCCTCCGGAAATGCTTTGTAGAGGACGGATGGAGCCCTCCTTGCATAATCCAGTCTACACAGGTTCAGGGACTCCTATTTTTGTGAGTACTGTGTGACTACAGTGGTATTGCCTGAGCTTTGCATGTCTCCTAGTTAGGCCTTGGATGCTCATCCACACTACATCTAGAGATCCTGGATTCTAGACACTGACTACATTTCACTAATAAGGGATAACTGGACCTGGTATAAGGTGTAAGTACCTTAGGTACCCACTACAAACCAGGCCAGCCTCCTACAAGGTGAAAAGCAGGGTCCTGGAGACAGTGACAATCAGGTGCATGTTTCATCAGCAAGATCTTACTTATTACAGAAAAGGGATGTAGCAGGAAATGTAGTTAGGGAACAAATGTGTACCCCATAATGAAGCTATGCAGATGTTGCTAGATGGGATGACTATGTAGACAGGGCGGCTAGTATAAGGTGGTGGCCAGTATCCCAAGAAGGAGATGAGAATTTTAGGAAGACTGAAGATAATTTACCACCCTGGCAAAAGGAGAAGAGGAATGTAAAAGTTTCAACAGAAAGTCTTAAACATGGTTATCATGAAGTGATGACAGAAGGGATGCAAGAGAAACAAGAAGAAAAGGATATTATGATAATCTTTCAGATCAGATTCAGGGAAATTTTAGGAGAAGGGCAAATACAGTAGTGTCAATACATAGGTGTGTGGATAACATGGGTGAAATACTTAGATTTCCGGAGGCTTGATGCTCTACTTATGATATTAGTTCTCAAGAAAGGCTCCTTATTGATCATGATCATAAAAAAAGGAAGCAATGGGATTGACTATTCACACTAACACTAGAGAAAGTGAGCAGGACAGGTTCTCTGAATCTAGGAAACCCTGAGTGACTGAACTTGAGCATTTTCAGGGGACGAGTGGCTAGCTAGATCCCAGGATGTGATCTTCTGAAGCTATGGGGGGATTGACACTACATGATAAACCAATGCAGCAGATGCATTTTCAATCAGATTTGCACAGCATTGATCTCATCCCTAGTGAGATAGTTGCTCAAGGAGAGTTTACCAACTATTTGTTGGTACAGTATTGTACCTTATGTGGATAATTTAGCAGGATGGACTGAAGGTTTATCTCCAAAGATGTGTACATGGCTACAAGAAGGGTCCTTTGATCCATTGACATGGCAAATGCTGAGAGTTGTATTCTTTATGGTGAGGGAGATCTACACTGGGATTATTTCTAAATGCAGAAATGATTGCTCGTGTGGCAAAAATATGCCAGGCAGCACAACTCCCCAATAACCTGTCACTCCCATATATCAGTTGTCCCTGATATGTAAGGGACCTGAGCCACCTCATTATGTTCCTTAATCATAAATGGACACAAATAAAGTTGTTACCGTCCCTTACAAAGGGATTAGGTTGTTTGAAAAGCAAACTACAGGTATCACCTTGGCAGTAGGTGACATATTTTTACATATTCTTCACTCCTAAGGTGTGTCCTAGGTGCCCCCAGGGTTGTGTGCAGAGTAACTATGAGCAGGGACCTTATAAAATATGTTTTATGAGCCCTTGTTATAGGAGATGAGACAGATACTGTTTTTCAGAATCCTAGAGTGAGAAATGTTACCCTCACTGAGAGTAGGTATGATGGTCCCAAATTCAAATTAGTTCAGACAGCAGTTTGGGATTGTAGGAAAGTGCCACTGTTGGCATGGTTACCCCCCGCACTTTTTTGCCTGATATTGACGCCAGCTTTGATTGGAAGTGTGCTGGGATCCTGCTAACCAGGCCAAAGCTCCAATGTTCTTTCCCAAAATCTGTACTTTTGTTTCCACAATTGGCACACCCATGGCACACAGTTAAGTCCCTTGTAAAAGGTACCAATAGTACTAAAGGCCCTGTGACCAGGGAAGGTCACCAAGGGCTGCAGCATGTAATATGCACAACTATGGCGGACCCCTCACCAAGCACATGCATACTGCCTTTGCAGCTTGTGTGTGCTGGTGGAGAGAAAAAAAGGCAAAGTCGACATGGTACCCCTCTCATGGTGCCATGCCCAAAACCCACTGCTGGTGGCATGGGGAAGTCACCCCCCTAGCAGGCCTTAATGCCCTAAGGCAGGGTGCACTATACCACAGGTGAGGGCATAACTGCATTAGCAATTTGCCTTTACAGTATCTAAGTCCATTCTTAGACATTGTAAGTGTGGTGTAGCCATTTGGAGTATATGGTCTGGAAGTTTGTCATTACAATCTCCACAGCTCCATAATGGCTTAGCTGAATACTGGTATCAAACGTCTCAGCACAATAAACCCATACTGGCACCCAGACTGCATTTCTCAATAATGTTAGCCAAACTGCAAGTGCAGGACTGACTGGTCTGTGTCAGCCTGCCACTTTGAGACAAGTTTCTGACCACATGGGGTGAGAGCCTTTGTGCTTTCTGTGGCCAGAAACAAAGCCTGTTGTGGGTGGAGGTGCTTCACATCTCCCCCCTGCACGAACTGTAATGCCTGGTGGTGAGCCTCAAAGGTTCAAGCCTCTTGTTACAGTGCCTCAGAGCACCCCAGCTAATAAAGTTGCCTGCCCCTCGGACAAAGCCCCACTTTTGGTGGCAAGTCTGATGGGAAAATTAGGGGAAACAGGGAGGAGTGACCACACCAACTAGGACCACCCCTCAGGAGTCCAGAGCTGAGGAATATCCTTCCCTGCAGAATCCCCCAAAGGGAGTAGACATAAGAAGGGTGTAGCTACCCTCAGGGACAGTAGCCATTGGCTACTGCCCTCTGACCCCCCAAAACACCCCTAAATCAAGGCCATGAGGGCCTCCCTGAACCCAGCTCCGCAGACTCCTTGAAACCTGACAAGAAAGAAAAAGGACTGCTAAGCTGAACCTCCAGCAGAGAAGAAGGAAGATGCAAACTGACTTGGCAACAAGGAAGTGACGCATCCTGCAGACCAACAACCTCTGCCAAGCTCCAGAGGACTGCCCTGTACCCCAAAGGGCCAAGAACTCCTGTGGGCAGCGGCCCTGTCCAAGAAGAAACTACAACCAAGGGATTCCAGAGCCTCCCCGAATCTGTGAGTCCTAACCACCCTGCACCTGACACCGTTGGCTGATGACCAGGTGGCCTAACCAGCTAGAGAGAGTCCCCAGGCAATTGTGAGCCAGTGCCCACCCTGGGTTGGCCTCTCCACCACTCCATGATGACGCCTGCAGAGGGAATCCCGAGGACCCCCCTGACCCTGAAAGCTCTGGACAAAGATATCTGAAGCCTAAAAGACCACTGCACCCGCAGCCCCAGGCCTTGGAGAACCCGACCTATGGTGCAGCTACGTTCAGGAGGTGACCCTCCTCCCTGTCCAGTCTGTGTTTTGCCCCAGTTGACCCTCTGGACCTCGCCTGCAGCATCTGAGTGACCCCCGGGATCCCCTCATAGACCAGCATTGGAAACCCGACGCCATGTTTACACCCTTGACCTGGCCACTCCAGTGCTGCTGAGGGTGTGTGTTTGGTGCCTACTTGTCGACCCCCAGTGCTCCTCAAAACCCCCTATGTCTGCCCTCCGAAGCCATAGGTACATACCTGCGGGCAGGCCTGATTCTTAGTGACCTCATTCCCCATAGGAGCCCATGTTCAGTTTGACTCAACTTTGACCTCTGCACCCAGCTCTGTGTTGCTGGAGGAGGGTGTTTGAGGTTAACTTGAACCCAGACCTATGGACTTCCTAACCCACGGAGACTGGAACTGTAAGTCAAGTCCTTACCTGTAAATCATACTAACTTTTCTTCCCCCCAGGAACTGTTTCTGAAAATTGCAGTCAACTTTTAAAACAGATAATTGCCAATATTTCAAAAACTGTTTAACTTATCGATTTCAAGCAAAGTACTATTGATATATGTGTGAAATACGAATCTATTGAAGTACTTACCTGCAACTTGAATCTTGTGGTTCTAGAAATAAACTAAGAAAATATATTTTTGCTATATAAAAACCATTGGTCTTGAGTTGTCATTGAGTGTGTGCTTCTTCTATTGCTTGTGTGTGTACAACAAATGTTTTGCACTACCCTCTGATAAGCTTAACTGCTTGACCACACTACCACAAAAGAGAGCATTAGTATTATCTATTTTAGCCTCTGTTAAGCCTCTAGGGAACCTCTGTACTCTGTGCACACTATGGCCCTCATTACAACCCTGGCAGTAAATGCTGCTTACCGCCGTGCAGAAGACCGCCAACATACTGCTGCGTCCGCGGAATTCCGCTACAGCTATTACGACCCACAGCTCGGAATCCGCCATAATACTGACACCCACACAAGTCCGCCACAACAAAGGTCAGTGATAAACTGGCGATAACAAAACCTCCACCGACACGTCAACAGGAATATGCCCACACTATCACGACCCACAAATCAACGCGGTGGTCTTTCAACCGCGGTAATCCATTGGTGGTACACACCGCCGCGCTCAAAATACACACAAACTTACAAAACACAACCACATTGGACAATTCGAAATATACACACACCTGATACACATACACACACCACTCCCACACACTCACAACACTATAAAACACCCACCCACATTACCCACAAACCCTTAATACCAGAAATTTGAAAGCAGGCCAGAGAGATACACTGCCTAAAACAATACCAGCATCCACAGACGCACAACACCATCACTTACACAACATCCACGCACCTCAAACAACACACACCAACACATCCCCTCACACATCACCCACACCACATCATGGCACCTCAATGACACCCCAGGTTCTCTGAGGAGGAGCTCAGGGTCATGATGGAGGAAATCATCCGGGTAAAGCCACAGCTATTCGGATCACAGGTGCAGCACACCTCCATTGCAAGGAAGATGGAGCTTTGGCGCAGAATTGTCGACAGGGTCAACGCAGTGGGACAGCATCCAAGAACACGGGATGACATCAGGAAGAGGTGGAACGACCTACGGGGGAAGGTGCGTTCCGTGGTCTCCATACACCAGATTGCTGTACAGAAGACTGGAGGTGGACCCCCACCTCCTCCCCCACAACTAACAACATGGGAGGAGCAAGTCTTGGCAATACTTCATCCTGAGGGCCTCGCAGGAGTAGCAGGAGGACTGGACTCTGGTAAGGCAAATCTTTACTACTTTATCCCCCCCACCCCACCTGCATGCCATCACATACCCGACCCTCGCCCTCACCCCCATCACTCTAACACCTCAAATATGCCCCACGATCACAACCCAGCCATCCCAATACCAAGCTCTGCAAGCAACACCAAAGCATGGACACCTATTACCAAAGCATCCACTACAGATACCCACACAGACCCCAAACCAACTATCACACAAGGACCAAGCTAAGAAGGTAAGCACTGGAGTACAAGGTCACTCACCCATTGCACACAATGGCACACACAGATGCAATAATCATGCCTTTACACCCCTACAGGACCCTTACCCAACATTACAAGACAGGAGGTGCCAGACATAGCCAATCCCCCCACAGAAGAGACCCACAGTGATGACAGTAGCTCTGCACAACTGGATCAAGATGACCAACCCGGCCCATCAGGGACCTAGGGACAGTCGGTTCCCCTGACACAGTCCCAAACCACCACTGAACCTCCCCCGCAGGTAAACCCAGCACAGAACCCACCCAGCGGACCCATCCCTCTGTCCCCAGGACACGTCAATCAGCAGTGTGTCCACCACTACAGGGAACCCAGGAAACCCCACAAACCCAAGAAAATCAGGGACCTGGGGGCAGTGGCAGTGGGCACACGGTTCAGGGGACAGAGGCACAGGAAAACAGGGAAGCTGGGAGGACTGCTGTGCGACAGGGGGAGGACAGGCCCAGGGAACCCACTCTCCACGAGGCACTCTCCAACATCATGGGAGCTTACCATCATTCCCAGGAGACGATGGCAACGGTACTGGCCAAGTTTCAGGAGACCCAGCAGCTGCAGGAGGAACACTACCTTTGGATCAGGGAGGACTTGAAGTCCATTAACAACACCCTGGTCACCATTGCAGGGGTGCTGCAAGACCTTGGCAACACCAGGAGAGACACAGTGGCACAACAAGGGGCCCCTGACACTAGCCTGGACGATGAACAGCCCTCCACCTCCGACAGCGCTAGTGGACAGGAGGCACCACCACAGGAACTCGACACCAGCACCCCACCCCCTGCAGATGGAGGACCACCCCGCAAACGGTCCCTGAGATCCAGGAACAAGACAGAGAACAATGCCAAGACCCCCGCCAGGAAATAAGACCCCCCTGCATGTCACCCTTCTGTCCCACTATGTCACCCTGCCCATCCTTCAACTACCATTGCTCCACTTCCTATGCCCCTTTGGACAATGTATCTGTGAAACAAATAGACTGGACTCTGCCATGGACATTCCTCCACCATCCCCCCAGCCCATTTTACAACCCCCTCCACTTATTTGCACAGAAAAAAAACACACTTCAATCACAAAACAATCTGGAGTCAGTCTGTGCTTTCACAAACTTGTAATTGCAATAACCATGGAATATAGCAATGTCAATTTACTTTTGCACATACCGATGTAACACAGCTGTAGGCCTGGAGGAAATATAGCAGAGGGCACAAAGTGGGACCCACATCTGTGAAATGGAAAGGCAAAATGACAAGTCAGGGTCCATACACTGAGTGAAAATGACAGACTTATGCTAGCTCCAGAAATTGTATGAGATGTGGGAAGCAGTGACATGTTCTTACCTGTGTCTCACTGGAAGTATTGCATGATTATGTTTTTTCGGTTGTCTATATCCTCTTCTTCTGCCTCCTCTTCTGCACTGTCCACAGGCTCACCGCTGCCACTAGACCACCAGCTCGACCATCCTCCTGCAGAAAAGGTGCCTGCCGTCGCAAAGCCAGGTTATGCAGCATACAGCAGGCCACGATTATCTGGCACACCTTCTTCGGTGAGTAGTAGAGCGAACCACCTGTCATATGGAGGCACCGGAATCTGGCCTTCAGGAGGCCGAAGGTTTGTTCGATCACCCTCCTAGTTCGCCCATGCGCCTCATTGTAGCATTCCTCTGCCCTTGTCCTGGGATTCCTCACTGGGGTCAGTAGCCATGACAGGTTGGGGTAACCAGAGTCACCTGCAAATATTGAGGGACAACTGTTAGACACACACTAACCCTTAGGGACAACCCCATACCCAGACACCTATTCACACTGTATTGGGTCCTTGGCCTCACCTATTAGCCACACCCGGTGCCTCTGGAGTTGCCCCATCACATAAGGGATGCTGCTATTCCTAAAAATGTAGGTGTCATGCACTGAGCCAGGAAACTTGGCATTCACATGGGAGATGTACCGGTCTTCCAAACACACCATTTGCACATTCATAGAATGGTAGCTCTTCCGGTTTCTGTACACCTGTTCACTCCTGCAGGGGGGTACCAATGCCACATGTGTCCTATCAATGAAACCAATGATGTTGGGGATATGTCCCAGGGCATAGAATTCACCTTTCACTGTTTGCAAATCCTCCACCTGAGGGAACACGATGTAGCTGTGCATGTGTTTCAGCAGGGCAGACAACACTCTGGACAACACGTTAGAGAACATTGGCTGGGACATCCCTGATGCAATGGCCACTGTTGTTTGAAATGAACCACTTGCCAGGAAATGGAGTACTGACAGGACCTGCACTAGAGAGGGTATCCCTGTGGGATGGCGGATAGCTGACATCAGGTCTGGCTCCAACTGGGCACACAGTTCCTGGATTGTTGCACCATCAAGTCTGTATGTGATAATTATGTGTCTCTCTTCCATTGTGGACAGGTCCACCAGGGGTCTGTACACCGGAGGATGCTGCCTGTAACTGTGCCTCATCACCTGTCCCAGCAGACGTGCCCTCTGGTGGAGAACAGCGAGCAGAGAGTCAGCCAACACTAAGGTATCCCAAAATGTCATTTGCACAAATGTATTAATACGCAATGTGCCTGTAACTGTGAGTATTCCAGGTGTACATAGGTGTGACGCAGTTATTATTAATGCCATGTGGCCCCCTGAAATGGCGGCTGCCTGACCTGTAAGGTGGGACAAGGGGATATGAGGTAACTGTGCTGGCGTTCTACACCGTCGCAGTGGGTGGTCGAAGACCGCAGCGCTATTCTGCATTGGTTAACATTGGGCCCTATGAATCCCAGGAGCCAATGATGATGTACGCCGGCGGTGACGGTATGCACCGCCGCAAACGAGACCAACATTTTCTGTCTGTTCATTCACTTGATACCTGACCTTCAACAGGAGAGGAACTACACTGCAAGTGCTGCTGTGACCTGTGTCTGGAAGCGACAATGGCTCATGTGTCTGGGGAAAGGGCCCATGCCTTCACTTCGGAGGAGTTGGAGAGACTAGTGGATGGGGTCCTCCCCCAGTACACGCAACTGTACGGTCCTCCAGACAAACAAGTGAGTACACTGTGAGCATGCTGTATGGGCAATGCCTGTTGTGAGTGGTGTGGATGGAAGATACATGGGGGGGACCTGAGGCCTGCATGTGTGGATAGGGAGTGTATGTGCGCCAGGGCAAGGGTGGGAACTGGGGGCAATGAGTATGACGGTCCGGACTGGTAAGTAATGTCCTTTCCCCCTGTACCATACCTCCAGGTCAGCGCCCACCAGAAGAAGGGTATTTGGCGTGCGATCGCCAGGGACATCTGGACCCTGGGGGTCCACCACAGACGGAGCACCCACTGCCGGAAAAGATGGGAGGACCTGCGCCGCTGGAGCAAGAAGATGGCAGAGGCCCAGCTGGGGATGGCCTCCCATCGTGGGAGAGGTGCCCGTCGCACCAAGACCCCCGTGGTGTTCCGGATCCTGGCGGTGGTGTATCCGGAGTTGGATGGGCGCTTGAGGGCATCTCAGCAGCCACAAGGAGGTGAGTACACTCTCATTCAGCTGACTTTGCGTGCATTACCATGTGTCTGGGCGGGGGAGGTGGGCAGTGGGTTTCCCTAGGCCAGGGCGATCTTGGTAGGCAAGGTCCCTTGTGAGGCAGGCTATGTGGCACCCCAACCCCACTAGTGGTTATAGCACTCTACACCTAGTCAGGCTCCTGTGACTTCCAAGTGTGCAGCAATTGGGCTTAGGCCTCGTACCCCATGGTCAGCTGAGATTTCTAGGAACTGTTAGTGCATAGCGTAGTGCAGAGGGCTGCTTCCTGTGTGTTGTGTCCGCCAACGGTAGTGGTGTTGCATGCACTGAACATGTCTTTCTTCTGTCTCTCCCCCCTTTTTGTGGTCTCTCTGTTCTTGTGTGCAATAGCATCATCAGGCGGAGGAGCATTGGCACCGGAGCAGGAGGGAGCTGCATCCCACTTGGCCCTGGAGGGTGAAGCAACGGAGTCTGAAGCCACCAGTGGGACGGAGGGCGGTGGAGCTCCACAGCGGGGACAGGAGCAGAGACCAGCGACAGCGACTCCTCCTCTGATGGCAGCTCCCTTGCGGTGGCAGGCCCCTCTGTGCCTACCGCATCAACAGGTACAGCTGCCACCACCCCTACCAGCACCGCCCTCCCAGCAGCCCCTCAGTGTGTGTCCCGTGCCCGCTCACCTAGGAGGGTGGGCATCTCCTTCACCTCAGGCCCTGCCCCAGTCAGCCCTGCTGCCCTCAGTGAGGAGGCTATTGACCTCCTGAGATCCCTCACTGTTGGGCAGTCTACCATTCTGAATGCCATCCAGGGTTTTGAGAGGCATTTGCAACAAACAAATGCATACCTGGAGGGCATTCATTCTGGCCAGGCAGCCCAACAGAGAGCATTTCAGGCTCTTGCCTCAGCACTAATGGCAGCCATTGTCCCTGTGTCCAGCCTCCCCCCTCCAACCTCCTCCACCCAGACCTAATCCCCTGTACCTCAGCCTATCCCAAGCACACCATCAGACCAGCATGCAAACACATCAACACACAAGAGTGGCTCAGGCAAACATAAGCACCACACAACCCACAAGCACTCACACAAGCATCATACCCATGCACACATACCAACATCCACTTCCTCCACTGTGTCCCCTCCTCCACGTCTCCCTCCTCCCTCCCACTCACACCTGCATGCACTACATCCACAGCCACTAGCTCCATCACCAGCACGCCCATCACCACACACCGCTCACATGCACTCACCACCCCCCACTACCATTCACACATCCACTGTGTCCTCACCCAGTGTGTCTGTGAGCCCTCCTCCCAAAGTACACAAACGCAGGCACACACCCACCCAACAGCCATCCACCTCACAACAGCCTCGAGCCCATGCACCTTCACCCAAATTCAGCAGACATACACCTCCTACAACCACTACCTCTTCCTCCACTCCCAAACCCCTTCCATCTACCCGTCCCAGTGTGTCTATAAAACTTTTCCTGGCTAACATTGACCTCTTCCCTACACCTCCCCCCGTCCTTCCCCTAGGGCCAGGCTTTCCAGGTCCCAACCCAGCACCTCAGCCACCACATCCCCAGGCACAGTGGTGCCAGCAACTGCGGGGTCATGGATTGCGCCAACCATCAGGGCTGCCAGTGTGCCACAGAGCGAGGGCAAGGACATTCCGCCACCTGCCAAGGTTAAAAGTTGCCCAGATCCCGGAGGGAGAAGCCGAAAACATCTGCCACCAAGGGGTCAGCAGAAACGAAAGGGGATAGTGGCAAGACAACTACGCCACCATCAAAGGTGGGGAAGGGACAAAAACTGAAGGTCAGGCCAGAAGAGGGCATGGTGGCACAGACTAAGGGACCAGTGTCACACCTTCTGTCCATGTCCATGCCAACCTGTACGGCGGCGAACACTGCCACCTGCACCGGCAGCTGCACCGCCACCTGTACCGCCACCTGCACTGCCTCCGGCATGTCTACAGATGCTGTGACAGTCCCCAGCCTCTTCTCCGGTGGGCAGCCGTCCAAGGCTGCAGGAGACATCCAGCTTTCTCCCTCAGCAGGTGCTGACACATGCCCCGCCGCCACGGACCCCACCGCAAGCACCGCTGCCACAGACCCCGCCGCCAGCACCGCCAGCACCGCCAGCACCGCAGCCACAGACCCTGCAGCCAGCACCGCCCCCACAGCCAGCACTACTGCCACAGACTCCGCAGCCAGCACCACCACGACTGACACCGCCAAAAGCACTGCCAGGACTGACACCGCTGAAAGCACCGCCAGCGGCCCCGCGACATCCTCAGACAATGGCACCACCGCAGACATGCCTACCATTCCCAGTGGTCAGTGGTCCGAGGCTGGTGGTGAGTTTCCTGGACCCTGGGCAGCTCCCATGAAGCATTACAGACATCACAGTTGTCACCTGCAGGTGGAATGTGAAGCCGCAGAAGTGTGGGGTATGTTGCAGCCTCCATGGCGTATCATGCTACCTGTACCTCAGCAATCTCGTGGCACACACACCCAGGTGAGGGAATTGTACTGGCCACACTGCATGTGGAGCACTCTGGGCACCAAGCCACCTCCAAAACTAAGTTGAGTATCACATCCACTACCTCAGTCCTTGGCAGGATGACGCACTCTGGGCACCAAGCCCCCTCCAGAACCAGTGGAGTATCACATCCACTACCTCAGTCCTTGGCAGGATGAAGCACTCTGGGCACAAAGCCCCCTCCAGAACCAGTGGAGTATCATATCCACTACCTCAGTCCTTGGCAGGATGAAGCACTCTGGGCACAAGGCCCCCTCCAGAACCAGTGGAGACTGCTATCAACTTGAGAGACTGTGGCTTTGCACTCCCCAGGATAAAGCAGTGGGCAAACCACCCACTTGAGAGACTTGAGAGACTGTGGCTTTGCACTCCCCAGGATTAAGTAGTTGGCAAACCATCCACTGGAGAGTCTTGAGAGACTGTGGCTTTGCACTCCCCAGGATAAAGCAGTGGGCAAACCACCCACTTGAGATACTTGAGAGACTGTGGCTTTGCACTCCCTAGGATAAAGCAGTGGGCATGGAGCCCCCTCGTGCAGCTGTGGTGTCGTGCGTTCATCTGGCTGAGGTGCCCCCTCCCCTTCCCTCTGAGGTGCCTGTTTCATTTCGATCTGATGCCCCTGCAGTGTTCTCTCCGTTCACAGTCAGGTGTCATATGTGGGCTTGGCCCATGCATTTTGGGCCCAGTGGTCCACGGACAATGATTGGTGCACTACCCAGACTTGTATAGTTTGTGTACATAATTGCGTGTACTGGATTTTGAACTTTGATAATGAGATTTCACATGATTACATTCATTCAAATCAATTCCATTTGTCCTTGCGTTCTTCCAGGGGGTGAGGGGGGTGTATGTGTACTGTTGCTGCATGTATTTGTGTGTATGGTGTTGTGGGTTGGGGTGTTGGTCGTTGGTACAACTGATAATGTCAAGCCTCATTATGCTGAAACAATGAAGTTACATCTTCGAGAGTTGCAGGAAGCTGCTCCACCACTTGAGAAACACTTATGGGAGAATAAAGGATGCTCCCTGTTATGCGAGGACTTAGTTTATAGGAAAAAATCTACAGGTAAAACAGTGATGCCTCAGACTTTATTTTTGGTAGCTCTTGACCAATTGCATTTACTAGTTCACAGCTCAAGGGGTCGATTGTCTCTGTAAATACAACAAAATTGGCTCATTCCCAACTTACATGATATGCTTACCACGTACTTTCATAATTGTACTATTTGTCAACAATTCTCTCCAAATCCCACATTGAAGGTGATACATTTTACCATTCCATTCCAGAACCACATGGTCCTTTTAAAGTCCCCCATCTTGACTTTGTGAACATGTTAGAAAGGTGCAACAACTATCGGTATCCCGTAGTTGTTGTTTGTCCTTTTTCTTGATGGATTGAAGCCAGACCGTGCGTCCATTGTGATGCTAAGTCAGCTGAAACTTTTATGATTTGTGAGTTGATTCCCCTCTAAGGAACTTCAGAAGGGATAAGATCTGACAACGGCACACACTTTGTTAATTCAATCTTCATACATCTCACAACAAGGCTAGGGATAAAACATAAACTGTCTTCTACTTATCATCCCCAGAGCAATGACACCATTGAGTGCCTTAATTGCCTGCTAAAGAGTAAAATCAGCAAGCTATGTACCATGTTGCATAAGAAGTGGTTGTATTGCTTACCACTGGCACTCTTCTTCCTTAGGAACATACCTAGTTCTGATCATCACCTGACACCACGTTAGATAGTAACAGGGAGACCTATGAATATGAAAATATCTGGCACCAGAAGTAAGGTACAGTGAGAAAGTACAGCTAACATCTTGAATGATGGCATGCATGTTTAATTTCCTGAACTAACCAAAGTCGCAAAGTTAATTTCTAAACAGGTTACCAATGCAAAAGAGAAGCGAACCACAGCTAAGTTGACCTCCCAGTGCACATCCAGTCTTTTCCATAACTTTTGTCCAGAAATGGAGAGAGCCAAGGTTTGATGGACCTTTCACCGTGAGGATGACTACTCCCAATGCCCTCAAGGTAGCTGGCCAGAACCCTAAGATTCATATATCCGACACTCGATTGAACTAGGCATCATGCCAAAAACCACCAGTGATACAAATGAAACAAGAAGTGGGAAGCAGATTGTGATCATAAAAATACCCCCTCCACCTCTGCCTCTGGAGAATTTTTCAGCTTTTGGACAATCTTTTGAACCAGTGAAACATAAGTTATATATTTTTGTTTTTTGTCTTTTTCCTTTTTTTTCTCTTATAACCATCACTACTATTGCTTTTTATAGTAATGTATATTCTAGCTCTACTAGTTACCTCCTACATTGGCAAAGAGATTGTTCTACGTATGATAATGCTTCCCATAGTATTCATACTAGATTATTAGATAAGATGTGGTATCAGCACATGTCAGATATAGGTACAGAAAGTACTAATGAAACATGTTTCATTTGCTGTTTGATTACTCATTCCACAGGATCAGACAGGCTACATTCAACTGAGGAAGTACCCCAAGAACAGCTCTAAGTCTTTTGCATCTCTACCTGTGGAGGATTAATGCCTGAATGCAGGCAACATGTTTCAGGGTAGTATAGTTTCTAATTAATGACACAAAATATGACTCTTCAGCAGGCGTTTTATACATCCTTACAGATAGACAGGACATTAAGGATGAAATAGCACGGATGAACAAAACAGGTTGTCCTAACACTGTAGGATGGATAAAATTGGTCTTAGGTTTAAGGTTTTTAGGAGTAAAATGCCGTCCACTGAGTGTAGTGGTTATTTAGTAAATCCTTTACTCCATCATGTGTTCGTAGGACAGGATTTAAAGTAACTGCATCAATTTATAGCCATGATCAATGGCATCCTGATATTGAATTTTCATGTATGGTCATGTTTTTATGGAATGGAAGTGATACTAGTTATGATGCAGTAAGAATGTGTTAAAGTAGTTGGGGCAGCATTGTAGCGTTACACTTGGATAGATAATACAGTAAGTCCTCAGACAGTCATGTGATTAACGTCAGTTTCTTTATGTTTCAGAGGAAAATGCACCATTAATGTAGGTTCGAATATCAATTGCAGTGCCATAATAGATAATGCTGAAATGCAGGGGGGCACTTGCAGCCTCATGGGATATTATTGGCAGTGTGGAGAACTACTTACACACAGCTATCACTGAGCTTGAATGGCTTATGTACAATGGTCACTTTGCATGCACCTGTTTTGGTAATCCCTGGAGTTAATTTATTAAAGCTTCATGAACACCCCTTGATCTTTTGATTGACTTTGTTACATCAAACATCACCGGAGGAGAAGAACTGCAGAGTATAATAGCACTACCACTTGGAATGATGATCCCTAAGAGTACCAGTTGTATAATGATGCACAGTTGTTATTTGGAAGTATTCTGCCATTTGTTCAGGCAAAGGCAACTGCTTGATTGCCACAGATAACTGGATTGGAAATCATGAAGTCTACAAATACTCCGAAAGAACGATTTAATGCCATAAAGGAAGAGCTGTGTGCTGAGAGAATAATGGTAATGCAGCATAGTTATGTACTTGACATTATGACGGCCATGAAAGGAAGTGTATGTGCAAAGATTGGGACTGCTTGTTGTACTTATGTCCCAGGAAATGATGCAGACAAGGGAACTTTGCTAGAAACCATACAAACTTTGCATAATCTACAGAAGCAAATGGTAGGTGAAGGACTTACCCCACATAATTGGCTTAGTGGGTGTTTTACTTTGCCATCATCCTGGATGTCTGGACTACTGGGGGCCTGGTTGCCAGCTCTTGTAGCCCTCTTATTGATATGTTTTGGTATTCAATTACTTTAGCATGTTGTAGAAGGATTAGTACAAAAGCAGGAGGAATGTTTCCAGTTAGGACAACAACACAAGTAGTAGATACTCAGAGCAATATATATCACCTAGTACCAAGTGCAGACCAAGGTTTAGGCCCAGTAGTTGAAATATCAACTGGAAGGGGGAACGTTGGAGAGAAAATAGAATGTGAAGAAATTATGCCACATCAGACATTGGTAGAAAATTCATTAAAATCATCTGTGGTCTAAGAGCAGTGTAGGCCTAAAATCTGTGCTGATGCCAGAGAGGTTAAGAGTTCACTTGAAAATAGAATGCATGACTAGCAAGGTCTCAGTTAAAGGAAAACCTGTGCTTGTAAGCTTGAAGGAAATATGGTTTTAGCACACAGGCATGTATTCTGTTGTCCCAGTGCATTAAAAACATGATTGAAGACTGGGAGCAGGAGACTGAATTAGGCAAGGGAACACAGAATCTTCTAAGAATACTTGAGAGCAGAGTGGTAAAACACATATGGAAATACACATGCATTCAAGTGTAGTGAATGGTTAGTTTGTGAAGCATTGTTAGAACTGCAATGAAGAATGTGTAAGAAATAGGTTAAATGTTTGGGGACACCGATGATGTGATGTTTTGTGATGAACATTTAACTGCTAAGCAACTTATTCTTTTTTTTACCTTTTGTAATAAGCATTGTTCATGTTGCTATATAAGTGGCTGCGTGTGAAGCAGCAAATTGAGACCAGCTGTTTATATGTATGGAGACAGCTATTCCCTCCGCCTCAACAGTAAAAAGCTGTGTTTGTCTTGCCGACAACATGTGTTACTTGCTCATTTTAGAATCAATATCAAAAAGCTTGGGTATGAGTTGGATTCAACTAACAGTCAGAATACAAATTTCTCATGACCTGTTCACGCTGCGAATTGGCTCTCAGATTTTTGCTTTTCAAATACATACCTTCATCATCATCACTTTGTAAGCATAGAATTTCTTGCCTTTTCCCTTGCCAAGGGCTCCTTCAAATTTTTCAACGAAAGCTTGTGAATCCCTAGAAAGGGGAATAAAAGTTCAATTTAACAAAAACGCATTGAATATAAATGTAAAATATACTGACGGTGGTTGATATGTGCTTGACAGCATTTCATTAATTGGACAGATTCTCATGGATGTATGAGCACATACTGACATGAGAAATTTAGCATTTTTAATGTGCGTCCGCTAAAGGTGATGTACCACCACCCTCTGAGGGAAATCTGAAGATTTGTATATCGACTAACGGGTATGGAGGAGGATAGGATGATCTATGTGGAATTTCAAGAAGTAATCAGTTTCTCTCCTCCAATATTCAAATCAGTTACTATGGCAAACTATGCTGGAGATAACAAAGCCAATCAGTGTGTGTTTAACTTATCAGTAAACACAGCTTTATTCATGTGTACAACCACTTCTTCAATTTAGAAAATCTGGTCTTACACTTATAAAAGGACTAACCAGACAATAATTTTCATGTGAGTAAATCTACTCTCAGTAGTGGAGTTTGCAAGGGGAGAAAAGATTTTCAGAGTATTCACAAACTTAGCTCCAAACCATTCCTACCCTTGAAAAGGTTGAAGATGTACCCTTGTCAAGGACAGGTGTAAACATATAATCAAGAAGGGAAATGTTAAGGGAATATCACAAAAAATGGCGGTATCCATGGGTAGAGCTTTCTACAAAGGTCAAAATATTTTCACCATGAAGAACTAAATAAGGAGAAAATATATTTTCACACTTAGGGAAGTATTCCCCAGGCACAATTGTACACTTCATGGAATAACAAATGTGGACATGCTTCAGCATGTGGGCAAATGTGAAGTCACTAAAATTTCTTTGTGCTATGCGTGGAAACCTCTGGCAGTGGCAGGTATTCAGGTCAGCCTTAAGAAGTTTGTAAATTCCAAAAAATGTGGCAATCTGCACTAACGAGAATCTGAAAACATGAAGATCTGCACACACTTTCTGTGAAAGAGGCACAATCTGTTCTGTGAATGATTAGAAAATATAAAGGAAGAAATGAAGACAACTTATCTTTACCTCAAAGACCATGATGCACAATGAGGCACACTAGATCAGAGAAGAGGAAAATGGCCACTCACATTGCTAAAGTAAACGTACATATTTCAGAATGTGTTTTAAATAGCAGTGTTTGAAAGTAAAGTTTGTTTTCTTATATACAAAGGTAAGACTACTTTTCAGTTCTACAACCTGACCTATATAATATATATCTCAATTACTGAATGGTTTCATTAGTATTGCTAAAATGTATGTACTTATATTGCTATCTAGAGGATGGAATACCCTCTACTGTATGCCTTAACAATATTGCAAATTGCTGTGGCATAATGTGAACACGAAGAGGAACGATGGTGAATGCCGAGTTCCCTTCTATAGTCACAGAGCTCCGAGGTAATTTGCAAACTATGTTCACTTATCTTGGAAGATGCTTTATTCCTTGTAACACATGAGGATAGGCATCAAGCAATCCTTTCCATTCTTTTAGGATCAGTTAGCATTCCAAAACATCCTTTTGTACCATGCAGATGCTATCATAAGGTTACCAAACCATATTTTTGCCGGGTTTAAGGTTACTGTGTGAACTATTAAGCATATTAATTGGTATTGTGTTTACAACAAGGTGTACAATGTTTGTCACTATCCATTTTGGAACCAGCATTTTGGTGTGGGGAACCTGTCACAAACATTTCATAATTGGGTCTATTATTACTAAGAATTTGAAAATTCTGGGTAATTAAAAAATGTACAGTAATTAGATCACTCTACATTTCTGTCATTACAACACAGCTCCAAATACTTATTTCTGAACCAGTATAGTTAAAATAAAGCAAAAAAAGAGTTCATCGCTTTTTACATTCAGATGTCTTAAGAGTGTACTGTAGATCACTTTCATGTAATGTTTAGTTTGAGTCACCTGTAATTCCAACCATCCAGTAGGAGGTTTTCAGTTTGAAATTGTTGACAGACTATTTTCCATTTAGTATGAAAACATTTAGGGCCCAAGCAAATATGCACTAATCTATTTTCAACTGTAAACATATAATTACGACTTGGCCCTTGGGCACCTAATAAAAGATTCAACAAAAAGATGTCAATGCTGCTTTTCTTTCCATACTCAACCTCGCTGTAACCTTTTCTTTATCCATAAATTTGCCTTGCCTCAAATTAGGAGATTACAACCCAAATCCTAGCCCACATAGATTCTCCAGACAGTGTGCCACCTGAATTTTGAAGATGGAATATCATGGTATAAGAATAATGAGTACCTGTAAATTGCGCCCTCACCATGCACTACAAATTACCAAACATATTACAGCACTCATGGTATCTTTGATTACATCATATATAACATCAATGTAATATTTGCAGTAAAAGTTTTGGAGAAAAAACTGTGCATGGCGGGGGCACGAATTATAGTTACCATAAGGCATGAGTTCTAGTTACTTGAAATAACTATAACTATAACACATGCATTTCTATGGTTTTACATTTTTCTAACGCCCCCATTTCATTTGGTATGTTAAGTAAACAATTTTTTTTATTTATATATATATATATATATATATATATATATACACACACACATATGCACATATATATATGTGTGTATATATACATATATATATATATATATATATATATATATATAACATATATATATATGCATATATATATATATGTGTATATATATATATATATATATATCCAGAAAAATTGTGTATTTAAATCGCACACCAAGGGCTGCACATCATTCAATACCAGGTGGTAAAATACTCAAAAAAACACTTATTCTCGATAAATTCATCGGCTGCTATTTATTGAAAAAAGATTAGATTGCAGGTAAATCACACCAGCAAAAGTTAGTACAAAAAGCACAAAAAAAAAAGATTGACAATGTGCCCACCATTCAAAAGACACACACGCTGTCCCAACCAAATGTCTACGCGTTTCGGCCGAAGCCTTCAACAGGACATTGGCAGACATTTTACACTCAACTATTTAAACCATATAGTCCTTCTTTGATGTTCATTGCATAGCTCAAGAGAAGTGCAAATGGAGCGGCCATTTTATAACGTCACAATTTTAACTTAAAAATGAGAAACTCCTAATCCTGTGCATGTTTTGAAATAAACTATGAACTAAAAATGTGACATTATATATTTCTCTCATATTATAATACATTATCACAAATATAGTCTGGTCACCTGTGAACACTAAAAAATTAATTAATTGTAATCACAGTCTACAATTCTTGAATACAAAACAAATCCCATGTATGCTATTTTTTTCCTCTCTTTCTCAATTTTCATTTTTCCTTTTTCCTTTTACTCTTGATGTCCACATATTGCCCACTTATACCTAATAATTTTAATTTTGATTTTGATTTTAGTTTTAATTTTAAAAGCCTGATATATAAATGTAATTAATTAATAATATAAATATATAAATATATAAATATATGTACTGCCAATTGATTGCAATACATCCACTTCATATACAGGCTATAAATAGATGACAAATGATGACAAATAAATAGAGTAAATTCAGTCAATTCTGAAAATACAAAATAAAATACAGGTAAAAGCGATTTCAACGTGGAATAAATAAATAAATGGATATTCATCATCATAATTCATTAAATTAGTCATAGTCCTATAAATTAATATATTCTAAAAGGAATCTGAAGAGATTAATTAATAGATCCATATCATAGGTCAAATTGTTATCGATTAGGAAATTGTAAATAAACCCCACAAATTCAGCAACAGGAGAATGTATATGTGCGCCGCTATCCTCCCCAAGGACCTATGCAACAGCATAGGAATAAAATAGATGAGTATAACACCCTAAAAGTGAATAAATTATTAATAAAAAATTATTACCAAAATACACTAAGTTTCAATCCGGCAACATGCTAATAATAATAATAATAACAATAATGATAGAATCAATCAGTAAGGATCCTAACAAAACACAATATTCTAAAAAAGTCATCAATTTCATTTCATGTTTTCTATTGGACAAAATCTATGTGTGAGAAAATGTAAAAAAATGTGTATATCTCTGTATGGGAAAATCTAAAAACTTACAGATGTACATGAAGCTCTGCGTCCAAGTTGTGACCCCAAGGGTGTTCTGTACCTAAAAGTAAAATAGTTTTGGACTCCATTTGTCTCAAATGTGCAATTCTATTGCCTCCTCGGGGATGGGCCGCAATGGTTTTAACACCATAAAATGCTAGGGAACTACAGTTACCTTCATGTACATCCCAAAAGTGTTTAGCTAAAGGATAAGATGGATCATGATTCTTAATGGCTCTGAGATGTTGCAGGAACCTGACTTTCAGTTTATGAATGGTACTGCCCACATATTTTTTGCGACACCCACATTCAATGACATATACAACGTATTCAGTTTCGCATGTGTTACGTTCAGTTATGTCACAAATTTTTCCTTCGAACGTGGTGTATGTCTGAGTATTCTGTGCATACAAACATGATTTACAATGTCCACATTTCCAAAAGCACAAGCTTTTTTTTTTTTTTAGCCAACCATGACATATTAGTTTTGGGACTCTGAAATAGGCTTCTGGTAAGATGGTTACCCAAAGATTGAGTTTTGCGATATGTGATACATGGATGTGGACCTATACTGTCCTTGATGGCAGAATCATGTCTCAAAACATGCCAATTTTTCTGTATGATATTATTTAAATGCGAATGTTGAGAATTAAACTCTAAGAACAGTCTAGGTGATGATACCTTATTGTGATCTTGATTATGAATATTATCAGGCTTGAAAAGCAATTTTTCTCGAGACATATTCAAGACCCTCAAGTGTGCATCTTTAAGGATCTTCAAAGGATATCCTCTCTCTAAAAATCTCTGTGTCATCGTCATGATTTCAGTCTTGAAGCAATCATCATTAGAACAGATTCTACGAGCCCGTAAAAATTGACTATATGGAATACTCCATTTCAAAGCTTTTGGATGACCACTATTGCCATGCAAGATTGAATTACAGGCTGTTGGTTTACGAAAAATGGTTGTCTGTAAGACATCTTTTTCAATAGAGATCTGGACATCAAGAAATTCTATAGTTTGTGCACTATATTTCAAGTCTAAGTGAATGTTCAGCTCATTGTTGTTCAAGATATCAACATATTGTTTGAGAGAAATCTCGTCACCATCCCAGATAAGAAAGAGATCATCAATATATCTGACCCATAGTATCACTTGTTCCATGTATTTACCATTAGAGTCAGACCAAGCTATCTCCTTTTCCCACCAGCCCATGTAAAGGTTGGCGTACGTGGGAGCAAATGAAGCTCCCATTGCAGTCCCTTGTTTCTGCAAGCAATGTTGATTGTCAAATAGAAAGGCGTTGTGGGTGAGGCAAAATCTTAACATGCTAATTAGCATGTTAGTATGTTGAAGAAATTCAATTTTACGAGTGCCCAAGAAGTGACAACATGCTTGAATGCCAAATTCATGCTTGATGGAAGTGTATAATGCAGTCACATCCATGGTTACCAATAGATAGTTGGGTTGCCATGGAACATTGTGAATCTTAGCAAGAAAGTCATTGGTGTCTCGAAGATAAGACGGCAATTCGGTGACAAAAGGACATAAGAAAAGGTCCAAGAAACGGGAGGTATTTTCTAATAGGGATGAGTTCATACTCACTATAGGTCGACCAGGAGGATGTTTTGTATTTTTATGAATCTTTGGTAGAAAGTAAATACAAGGGATTCTAGGAAACAAAACTTTGAGATAAAGATATTCATTTTGGTCAATTAGCCCTTTAGTGTGCCAGCTATCAAGCATCTCCCAGTAGATGGTTTGATATTCATTAGTGGGATTAGTAGTTAGTTTTTGATAATGTTGTTTATTGGAAAGTTGATGATTAGATTCCTTCATATAGCTATTAATATCCATAATAACAATATTCCCTCCTTTATCGGAGGGTTTGATGATAATTGTGTTATTGGATTTAAGCTCATTTAGATCTTTCCAATCTGAGGCTGAGAAATTCACTCTTTGGGCTTTTTTCATTTTAACCCTTTTCCAATCATTCCGAAACCGATCAACGTCATCAACTACCAATTCATAGAACAAATCAATCATATTACCAGTCGGTAATTGGGGATTAAATCTGCTGGAGGGCTTAAGCCTACTGGCAACGGTCTTATTAGTAACAAATCCCATATCAGTCAAAGTGTTATTCTCTTCACCTATATCATTGCTAACATCATCCAAACAACCCAACCTGCCAATTTCTACTAAATCAGGCGCTTCATTGACATGAAAACCAGATAAAGTGTCTACATTAATGTTGGAACAAGATGTAGTGGCCTGTGTTGTCTTGGAAAAATATTTCAACAGCCGCAACTTACGTGTATATTTATACAATTCTATTCTGGTGTCAACATAATCCCAATGATTATCAGGACAAAAACTTAATCCTAAATTTAGAATTCGCTCCTGATTAGAGGTGAGCTGTACTTTAGAGATATTTACAATGATATTGGAATTGTCAGATCGAAAGGTCCTCTCTAGTCTTGGTATATATATCTTCTAGGTACATGGATGTGGAGTTGAGCATAGTAGAACTATACTTCCTCTATATTCCGTTATCTTTTGATATTTTGTTGTTCAATATTTTATCCACAATATTTTTGTACCACAATGCTCATATCCTCAAAATTCACTACTTCAAATTTCCAGCCATATCTTGACTACTGTAAATTATGGTAATTGGCAAATTTCAACTTTCAAAGTTTATTTTTTCCAACTGCATCTTTTCTTACTAAAGGTGAATGTCTCAATCATTAAAGGACTCATTTCGAGGCAGAACAAGGTGGGGAATTTATTTAATAAAGCAAATACCAACACACCAGGCTAGACATATTTACCGTGCACATAAATACCACCTACTCTGTGTCCCTGACCACGAAATGAGGCATATTGTGCAGTTATTACTTATCACATCAAAATGTACCATGAATATTTCTGTTATGAATATTGTCAGAAATTTCCTTGCAAAATCTGTCAGGGAAAACTGCACGTTGCGATAACTGCCACACAATACAGTATTCCGATATCTGTGTAAAATCCTATTTGCACAAAGATCAAAGTGAACACCTAAACTTGTAATAGGGACTTAGGCCCTCATTACGAGTTTGGCAGGCGGCAGAGGCCACATGCCAAACTCAGACCGCCAGTGCGGCCAGAACACCACCGGCCCTATTACAAGTTTCCCGCTGGGCCGGCAGAAAACAGGTCCTTAACACTGAGGCCGGGTCATAATCGAGCCGGTGGCAATGTGGCAGTGCAGCAGGTGTGGTAGCACCTGACTCGCTTTCCACTGCCTGTATTGCTGGCAGTGGAAAGCGTTATGGGCTGTCCATGGGGGCCCCCAATGTCCCCATTCTGCTAGCCTTTCTATGGTGGTCCAACCGCCATGAAAAGGTAGGCAGATTGGGGAGTCGTAATCCCCAGGATGGATTACAACCTCCGAGACTGCCAGGCTGTTGACTGGTGGCAAGCTGGTGGTGTCGGACTACCATGAGTGAGGCGGTCTGACTGCCACCGCAAGTCCGGCAGTCTTAAGACTGTCTGGCAAGTAATGAGGGCCTAAGTCTGTGACGCTGACAATGCTCTGCTGGCTCTAACAGCAGGAATTCTTAACTAAAACCTAAATTGTGAAAAAGTAGAGCAGTGATGTATTTTTTTTAAATACAAGTCAATGAGTACATTACAACTATGCTTCAGAAAGGCAGTTATGTACAGATGTTGCAAACATTTGGTGGATTGCATACGTTTTCCCTTCAAATTGTTAACAACCTTGACTGTGGCATTCTAGTAATTCTTAGTGCACCAGGATGTTTACGTTTTTTTTTTACCAATGCAGTATTTATTAATTGATGTGTGTTTAGGGAGTCCTTCTTGTCCTTTCTTCTGATATCTTGATAACTGTATTTAATTAAAAAGAGAAGCATGGGTGAAGTGTGCGGTATCAGTTTACTTGTGTCCGCTGCAGCTTTGCTCTCCATTTCTAGACAACCATCAGATGGTGTTACCTTCTTGCAGAGAACCGAGACGCTAATTCAAGATTGTCTCGGCTGGTGTCCAAGAAACTCAATCAAGTGGAAATACAAGCACAATAAGGGGGGGAACGTATTCTAGAAATGGAGGGACTAAGTATGAAATACTCTGGATTAATTAGTAATGGGGCTGTGGGCTTTGCACTGTAGTGGCGGAATCATTGCATCAGGTTACCGTAAGAGTGACAGCTTCTTCTTCATACGCCAAGGTTTGTTCCTTATGGTCGCTATTAGTTTCTTCTTTTCTTCCACATGTTCCTTCAGTTTTTCCATTTCCTCCTCAGTCATGGAAATCTCATCCTCTTCAGATCCCGCATCAGACTCTGTGGGGCTTTTGGAAATAGGACAACAATGCACGAATTAGAACAAATGAATGTGCAAGGAACTCGTTCAGAAACAAAACTTAAATGAACTGAAATATAATACAATAAAATAAAGCTCCTGATAGTAATCTGTTTCAACAGTGAGCGCATTAAATGTGGCTGCTAATTTCCGTATCTGTTTACTCAAGTGAAATAATGGAAAAATATTTTTTTGGGAAGTTAAATTAATGTTTCTCATTGTCTAGGAGAAGATTAAGTCACCAGCGGCTCTTTCCTAACTATCCAGTTTCATGTGTACTTTTAATTACATTTAGTCTCTTTCTCATTTTCTTGTTCAATTTTCAATGCTTTTACATCATTGGCAATTTAATTGCGATTTAATATCAGAATTCAGAATGCATGGTCTACATGATGAAATAGGGAACCAGTGTTTTTTTCTGTTTTTCTTAATTGGACACAACATATGGCTGGTTATTAGGTTAAAATATAAGCCAATTTGACTATGACTGCCTATTGAAAGTAGAAATAAGGATTGTAAAGGCCACCTTGATTGTGTCTTTTGATGAAAATATTTGGTTATATCACACTATGGCCTTCAAGCCCATCTGCCGAAGTCCCGATGGGTAGGTTGCCGCCAGTATGGCAGCCTCCCCGCCAGGGCCATTACAAGTTTCCCACTGGGTATTAGAGCAGGCAGCAATGCTGTAGTGCGTAGGGTGCACCAGCACCCATCGCAAAGTTCACTGTCAACATTGCGACAGCGCTGGCCAGGGGAGCACCTGCACTGCCCATGCCAAATGCATGGGCAGTGCAGGGGCCCTCCCTAGTGCCCCCTGCACCCTGCCTCTGCCAGCCTTTTCATGGCGGTGCTACTGCCATGGAACCGCTGATGGAGAAGGGGGTAGTAATCCCAAGGGCAACGTTGCCCTGGCGGATTAGGGCTGCCAGCGTAGCCAGACCAATGTGAAGTTGTAATCTGGCAGTGCTGGCGGTCCGACCACAGCGCTACCACAGCGGTCATAATATGGTGCTCCAAACCACCGCAAAAGCGAGCCTGATGGTCATTAGACCCCCAGGGTCGTAATGAAGCCCAATGTGTCCATTACATTCAGAAATATTTATTGTGCCAGCTTATTCGAATAATGAAAGGTAACCAGAAGAAAGAGTATAATACAATATTTTGCAGACTATGGCAAGTCAAAACAAGCACTGGCAAATCAATAGGACTGGCTTTTTGTTTGTGGAAGTGTTTAGTGGTAGATGGTCGAAGTTGCCCCAACAGATGCATTTTGTGTTGTAAGTGATGTACTTAAAAGTCATGCACAGCAACATTTTACATAGTGGAGACATTCGACAAAAGGTCAAAATTTTTGTTGCTTTTTTAGGAAGCTTATGTCTGAGCACATTTTAACATTGTGAATATAATAAAAGCTATACATCCAACAACATCTTTGCTACAAAGCAAAGCAAATGTCCGGGCAATATCTATTATTGACTAGCACTGTGTATTTTGACTTCCTGTCTCCTTCAATAATAAAAGCGATGAATTAGCAATAAAATGTTGTCATGTCATAAAGAAATGTTCAAAGAGCAAAACACAATCACACTGATGGGTGCATCTGGTGTTTAATACAGTGAGTATTTCATGTCCTATCAGCAACACCTAATTGGCGCTACAAATGAACAATAATGGAACTAATAACCATCCTCGAAATGCCATTGGCTTAAGGCACTGTTCATCTAAGCGATGGCAACGCATGAAAAACACATGAAAGCTGCAAGAAATTGGAGCTTTAGTTGAAGGTTTTGAGAACCAACTCAGATAATACTCATAAATCTTCTCAAGGTGAGTCACAAAAGTCACTAAAAAATCCTATGATCAACACCCTGGTAGCTATGTCACAGAGCAGCCAGGCTAACGTGCACATAATATATAAAGTATTTATGCAGTACCCAAACAGCAATAAAGTGAAAACACCACTCAAGAAAAATCCCAAACCAATTTAGATAAATAGAGAATATTTGAATACATAAAATGACACCAAAACTACAAAAATCCAATTAATAGGCCTAGAGTTATGAACTGTTCAAGTTTGTCTTATATATAGCACAACAAAGCACTAAGCACCACCAGTGGTAACTGGTTAAGATTTAAGGTCAACAGCAACAAAGTGTGAGTCAGACACACGGGCCACGTTCATCCCGGTCACAAAGATTTTTTCTCACTTAGAATCTTTCATGTAGGTAGAAAGTCTTCACTGGTCTAGGCAGCTGACTGGATCCAAGGAAGGGCTCTTTGACCACAGTGAGACCCTAAATAAGGTCTTTGATCTGATCAGACGCTGATCAGTATTGGGCCAGTTAAGCCGTTGAAGAAAGTTGTCTGCATTGCTTGGATGCTACTCAGCATCGAGTCTGGTGAGGCTGACGTTCAGGTGTTGCTCAGCATCAAGTCTGAGGAGACTGTAGATTGGGTGCTTCTCCGTGTTAAACGTGGTCACGCTGCCTACAAAGGTTGTTGGCATTGAGTCCAGTGAACCTATTAATTAAGCAGGAGGGCTACACTCTAAGCAAAGCCAAGAGTCCAGAAACTTGGGGACAGTACATGGGGTCAGGACTCATTCACACAGAGGCCATCAGAGGGGCCCAGGTCAGGTCCAGTAGGGACTGGTCAGCTGGAAAATGCATCAGGAAGCTTGCTGTATCACTAATGATCAAAAAGGAGGTCAGCCAACTAATCCTTGGAGTCATTTCTGGGATTCTGGGTTCAAGGTAAGCAGGTCCAGTCTTCCTTCAGGTTCATTAGACAGCAGGACCGACCTTTTTCTGATTCTTCTCAGGTACAGGAGTGTTCTGGGGATGGTACTGGGGATGCCACATTTATGCCCAGTGTCAGCCTGTGTGGGGAGGCAACCACTGTCCATGCAATAGTCAATGTCGAAAGAGTTCTCAGATTTGATCCTTCCTACTTTTACAACACTTCCTGTGTGTTTTACTACTATCCCACAGTACCTCCCTCTACCTAAATTCAAGATGGCAGGACCTTTCATCCCTTAATCAGACCTCTCTGGGCACACCTAGAGATATGCTATTATAATAAGCAAAACCTCCCTTGTGGTCACTCCAATCCAGTTCTGGGGTAGCTGTCCCTCCCATTGGACGTGGAGCCAAGCTGACTATAGGGACAAAAGAAGGGGACAGGGCTGGTGTCAGATTCGTCTGCTTGTGAAAGAGTAGGACTCTTGGAAGTGTGACTAGTATTTGGGCACACTCCCCAGGCCATTCTGTCAAAAGAAGACCAACCTTTCCCCATACCAAAGCCCTTTGTCCTCTGTCTGAGAGCAATCTACATCTCACCACAGGGGAGCCATTAGCAGTCATGTAACAGTTGATTACTGGCAGAGATTCATCTAAACGTTTGGGCAGGGAGAGGTAACATTTCTAAAACTATATTATTCAACATATCTAAAATGTAATCTTACCATTAAATTAAACTTTGAAAACCAATTCAAACACACTTTTGAATTATATTTTTGATGGCTTTATCAGTATAAGGTGGTATAATGTAATCTAAAGCTTTCCTGAGACACATCTAACTTTGCCACAGTGAAAAAGGCTTTTGAGGCCTATTGCAAAATGGGCTATTGGTAAGGGCAGGTAAGTACCTACACTTAGCAACAGACCACTAACCTCCACTTAGGTCCAGTAAGGTCTCAATAAATTAAACCTAGCTCACCCCTTGTGTTAGAAATGGGGTCTTTGGATGCCAGTTAGGTTACCCCCTGTCCAAGCAAGGACCATCACTCTAGTCAGGGTAAGTCACACACAATCCAAATTATCCTGTGCCCTCCCTCTGGTAGCTTGGCACTGAGCAGTCAGGCTCAACTTAGAAGGCAATGTGTAAAGTATTTGTGCAATAAATTATACAATAACACAATATAGCACCACAAAAATACACCACACAGTGTTTAGAAAAATATATAATATTCATCTGGATATTTGCAGGTCAAAACAATCAAAGATGCACTGAAAAGTGATATACATTGTCTTAAGTCTTTTTAAAGCAAACAAAGTCTTTTTCAAGCACAAAGTACCTAGTTCGCTTGAAAAATCTCCGCAAAGGGCCACAGAGGAGGAGAAGAGTGGAAACAAAGAGGTGTGCATCGATTTCTCGGGCCGCACACAGCGATGCGTCATTTAGTTTCCACGCAGGGATGGCTGTGCATCAATTTCCGGCACTCGGTCATGGATCCTCTTCGGTTTGGAGCGTTTTCAGACGCCCCAGAGTCTGTGCGTGGAATCCTGGGTTTGGGGAGCGAAGTCTCAAGCGCTGCGTCAATCCGGTGGGTGTTGCGTGGAATTTGTTTCTTCCGCAGGGCAGACGCTGCGTCGATTTCCCCTCTGGAAGTCGTCCTGCGTCGTCCCAGGTTGGCTGTATGTCGATCCAGTGGGACGTGCGTCGGAGTTCTGGTCGCAACGCGAAGTTGCGCTGCGTCTTTCCGGTTCAGCGTGCAGTGAATTTCTCACTGCAGGGCAGGCTGTATGTCAGTTTTAGCAAGCTATGTGTCAAATTTTTGCCGCACAAGGAGTCTAGTTGCAAGAGTGAAGTCTTTTTGGTTCTGAGACCTCAGGGAACAGGAGGCAAGCTCTACCCAAGCACTTGGAGAGCACTTCTTCACCACAGTCAGAGAGCAGCAAGGCAGCAGTCCTTCACAGAAAGCAGTCAGGAGAGTCCTTTGGGGAGCCAGGCAGTTCTTCTTGGCAGGATGCAGGTTCTGGCTGAGTGCACCAGGTCCTCTTTCAGTTCAATCCTGTCTGCCAGGGTCCCAGTAGAGGGGGTGGCAGTCCTTTGTGTGAGAGCAGGCCCTCCACCCTCCCAGCCCAGGAAGACCCATTAAAAATGCAGTTGTATGCAAGTGAGGCTGAGCATCCTGTGTTTGGGGTGTGTCTGAGTGAATGCACAAGGAGCTGTCAACTAAACCCAGCCAGACGTGGATTGTAAGGTACAGAAAGATTTAAATGCAGAGAAATGCTCACTTTCTAAAAGTGGCATTTCTAAAATAGTAATATTAAATCCAACTTCACCAGTCAGCAGGATTTTATGTCACCATTCTGGCCATACTAAATATGACCTTCCTACTCCTTTCAGATCAGCAGCTACCACTCAAACAATGTATGAGGGCAGCCCCAATGTTAGCCTATGAAGGGAGCAGGTCTCACAGCAATGTAAAAACGAATGTAGGAGTTTTACACTACCAGGACATGTACACTACATAGGTACATGTCCTGCCTTTTGCCTACACAACACCCTGCCCTATGGGTTACCTAGGGCATACCTTAGGGGTGTCTTATATGTAGAAAAAGGGGAGTTTTAGGCTTGGCAAGTACCTTTAAATGCCAAGTCGAATTGGCAGTGAAACCGGACACATAGGCCTTGCAATGGCAGGCCAGCGACAAGGTTAAGGGGCTACTTAAGTGGGTGGCACAATCAGTGCTGCAGGCCCACTAGTAGCTTTTAACCTACAGGCCCTCGCCACATATAGTGCACTCAACTAGGGACTAATAAGTGAATTAAATAGTCCAATTGGGTATGATCCAATGTTACCATGTTTAAAGGGAGAGAGCATATGCACATAAGCACTGGTTAGCAGTGGTAAAGTGCTCAGAGTCTAAAAACCAGCAAAAACAGTGTCCAAAAAGTGGAGGGAGGCAGGCAAAAAGTTAGGGTGGCCACCCTAAGTCTGTCAGTCTTGGTAGCTTGTCAACGAGTGACAAGGCTTAGGAGATGAAGCATGAATCATTCAAATATCAAAAAACAGTAATTAAATTAAACACAGGAAAAGGTTTAAAAATCCAAAACAAATTTATAAAAATAGGAAATATTTTTTTGCTTTAAAATTACACAAAAAAGAATACAATTGGATAAAGGGAACCAGAGATATGAATTTTTAAAGAATTAATGCTTTTGAGCGCTTAGAAATGAATAGCGCCAATCTGGTCATCTGGCTCACCTCGACCGTGGCCCAAGTTAAAGTTTGAGGCCAACTGCGATGGAGCCCTGCTCAGCTACAGCTCGCGGAGGCCTCGGTCAATAGTTTACCTTCGGGCTTAGTTGTTTTCTTGAAGGTTTTCTTCAGCGGAACGAGTCGCCAATCCAATCTAACCTCCTGGAACTGTTCCACTGATATGTGTCACGGGAGCCCTTAGTGGAGATTTTCGAGATGAAAATCCTTCGACTGGGGCAAACCTGAATCTTGATCCAACGTCCTTGGAGCCCTCTTCGGATACACTGCCTGGAAGGTCCCGGTTAATTTTCTACGTTCGGACTTAATCACTTTTTTGAAGATTTTCTTCACCGGTATGAACCTGCAAATCAGGCAGAGTTGCGGTTGAGGCAAGCTGCCTAGAGTTGCCACAGTGTGTCAGTCCCTTTATGGAGCTTTTTTCAAAAAATTCTCAAAACTTCTCCAAACTTCTGATCTTCTACCACACGTTCTTTTAAGGTTCTTTTGAGATCCACAGCTCACACAAAGGTTCCCGAAGCTCTGAGATGCTCCATGAGGGTGCGAACTGCAACTCCCGAATGCACCTGGCACGCACTCCAAATTGACCACTGGACAGTGGTCAGCTGATCAGTTTCTTTAGGAGTTGGTGCAGGGGACTCTGGTTAGCAATTTTTCACCTGTGACAAATAGGGAGTCCCTCCTTGAACAGTTGAAGCCAGGCAAAGTCCTTCTTGTGGAGGAGCCCAAGTGTGCAGCTGGTGCAGTCCTCCATAGTGCAGTGTCCAGGTGCAGGTCAGAGTTCCAGCAGGGCAGTCCTTCTTCTCTTGTAGTTCTTCCTTGTTGGAATCTTGTAGGGATGTGAGGTGTGGGTGCAGTCTGCCAGTTTTATCCTTGCTTCCGGGTGAAAAACAGGGGGTACCACTTCCTGGCAAAAATCAATCCCAGGGAGCAACATTCCTCAAAAATCCATCATGGATGAAAGTGCTTTTTGGTGGTTACATCTGGCTGAGCCCACCCACTGGTGTGGCTAAAAAATTTAAATACACCCTTCCCCTGCCCTCTTCTAATCTAATCAGGGGGCCACCTAATTGTCTGGGTTTGCAGGATGTGAGGGAGGTGCTGGTGTGCTCCAAATCTCCTTCCTTGCCTTTGATAACCAGTTTGGCAGCCCTCTCCCCTTCCTGCCTTTCTATCTGCTGAGGGAAGTTCTTCTCCCCCAGGGAACTTCTCTTTGTGTTCAGCCCAGGCTACTTCACACCTCATCAAGGCAGCCTGGCCAGGCTGCCCAGGTCTGGCCAATAAGAGCAAAGCATTACAGGGCTGAAGTTGGCAACTTTTTAGGTAAAGTTTAAAACTCTTTACCTGAACAAGTTATATTAAATCCAACAATTGTAAGTTGTGGGAGTTATTATAACAACTTTATAAATTAAAATAAAGTCTCCCCATTTTAACCTATGGAGGCCATTCACTACAATGAGGGAAAACAAATTTGGCAGTTTTACCTCATCAGGGCTTATAAAACTATTTTTATATGCTCCCTGCTTATAGTTACATGGTACCCAGCCCTAGGGGCACATAGGTCACACCTTAGGGGTGACTTATATGTAATAATACGGTAGTGTAATCTTTGGAACTACTTTTAATTCCAAAGTAGAATTTGCATGTAACTTTAATTTAAAAGCAGCCAGCAAGGCAGGCCTGCCTTTAAAATAACACTGGGCACCTCAGCAGTGCACCCATGGGTGCACAACCTATGCTGGGGTCCCTAAACCTACATGCCCCTCCATATATAGGGACTTATAGGTGGGTTGACATAGCCAATTATAATTAGCCTAATTTGCATACTGATTTTACACAGAGCACAGGCCTTCGGACTGGTTAGCAGTACCAAGGGCACCACCAAAGTCTGAAAAGCACCCGCAAAAAAGTAACAAATGGGGGCAAAAAGTCAGGGGGCCTCTGCAATCAGCCTTGTTTTTTCACAAGGCCTGTTTGCAATTAAGACCTGCGTAACTTTAATTCTTACATGCCCTGCTGTTAAATGCCATGCACCCTGCCTTCTTAGGCATTAATGCCCACCTTAAGGGTGACTTCAAAATGTTTAAAAGGAGAGTTTAGTCCTATCAAAAGGGTGATTTTGACAGACCTAATTGTCAGTTTAAACTCTGCACAGCCAGGCTGCAGAGCCATCCTTTACATTGCTACTGTATTGTGTGGCACAATGAGTGCTGCAGCATTTAATGTACATGCCCTAAGCAGATGTAGCACCACATACTGGTGACTTATAAGTAAATTTAAATGCGCCAATTAGATGAATGCCAAATTTAGTGCAATTTAAGGGCGAGCAAAGCACTTCACCAATGGTTACTACAAGGGTCTTAAAGCCAACCAAAACAGTTCAAGCTACACCTGGCGGAATGCCACACAAAAGATGATCATTTCAAACACAAGCTAAGGGACCACAGTTAACATTTTCTTGATACTTCTTCTTATTATACTTTTTGAAGGCTCTGAGGCTATAATGTCCCCGAGATAGCTAAGGCTATCTATTACTAGGCCTTAAAAAGGACACAAGAATCATGTCTAGGCTGACATGTTATATGTTCTTCAATTACGATCAACCTACTTGTAACTGTCAGACTATTCTAAGAAGAAACCCAAACTAGTTTAAACAATTCCCTAGGGACCACAGCAATCACTAGGAAAAAGTTGTTTCATTCCAGAGTGTAACTGGTTGCATAGTAAAAATCCTGTTCTCTGCTAATAAACATACTTATTTGTTTATAACTATAGCTTTCTACAATATTCTACATCATGTTTATGCTCAGATGAATATTAACTGTCACAATCAGTCTTTAATGGCACGGGACCATGTTTTCAAATGCTCAATACTGCATTTAAAATTATAAGGAGCTATTTGGAGGGTTTTTATCTTATACACATCTAAGAGATTGTTAAAATGTATTTTTCCCATGGATCTATAAAATCCCTCATGAGCTAGAGCTTTTCACTCTATATTGGAGAAGAGTTCATAATTACTTAATTGACTAGTTAATGTCCTACCTAGATTGCTATAGCTTTTCACTACCTCTATTTTTCCTCAAGTACCAGGAAGATGATAGCCCCATATTTCCAGTAAATACTAAAATCTTAATAAATACTACATTTCGTAGCTTGGAGATATTCATATTTAAGAAATGTTTTTCAGAAAAATTATTTAATTCAGTCATTCTGTCAAATTGTTCTGTAGGCCTTTTGAGATTAAACCATGTAACACTACATTATCTGTACATACCAAAATATGCACTGGTTTTAAACTGATTTTTGGTATAAATGTTTTATGTTCATAAAATGTTGTTGTAAATCGACAAAATACAGTGAGAACAAAACTGGAGCCAAAAGATAACCCTTTTACAAACCATCTTGTTTAGTAATGGGAGTGGAATGACCTTTAGTTTCTCCTAATAAAACTTTCTACCATGTAGATGAGTGAAGTGTGACAATCAGCCTTAATTGAGCAGATAGAATTCCCATCAATTGTACTTTCCACAACAGGAAGGGCATATTTACTCAGACAGAACAGACATAGATTATGAGTGATTTGTGTTCCTTACAGTATCTGATTGCAAGTCAGTGCCAATTGATAACCTATTTGTGAAAGCTGTACAGAACAACTCCTGTCCAGACTGCACATCCGAGCTCTTGTATACATTGGCTGTAAGACACAGTTCAAAATATCTCATTCTCATGCTACAAAGATACAAAGTAGATGGTAGCAAAATCAATACTGATATCACCAAATCTAATGCTGATCAAATATCAATCTATAGGAAAACATACATTACTGTGGCTATTGATTTCCATCATGGACACTCATTCAACTTTGGTCTCTACATCCACCTTAAAAATTAATCTGGCCAGACTGAATGTGATGATGCTTCTCTTACAGTAAAGCACAGGTTACCCTGGAAACTTTCAAATTCCTATCCTATATTTCTACAACCAAAGTTCTAGAGCAAACAATATTTACCATGATGTATGTAAATTTAAAAAGGCCAAATAACATAAAAGTGTATGTTCATTCCCGTTATGTGGCCTTCCAAGGATAAAACTACATAACGATTGAACTTTTTCTAACATTAATAATAGGTCTTAAAACAAAAAAATGAGTATCAGTGTGTGCTATGTACAAATGTTGGTCTCATACACTTAAACCACGTAGTGTTTTTTCATAAATCTAAGTGATTTATTTTTCCCCACAGTTATATATTGGATTGCATTTCATTAAACTAATCACACTGTTAGCATTCTGGTGGGTACACATTTTACATACTACATCAGAACATCTTCAGTGTCAATGCAAATTCCATTATAAAAAATATGATCTCACAAGAGGATTGTGAGAGAAAACTAGGAAACACTGCACCCTAGAACTGAACTTGAGAGATTGCCTCCTTGGCTCTCGCAAGCAGCTGAGAACTCTCATGACAGGGTCGCGAGAGCTGGCAATTATGGTGGGGTTCTCTGGATCTCACAGGAGTCTCACAAGTGATTTTAAGAACAAAAAAGGGAAACAGTACAAAACAATATATATGATAAAACCAGAGGGTAGCTCTGAAAAGACCCTATTTTAGCTAACAGGTTAGAGGCTCTTGTGCAAGAAATGGCACCTCAAAAATATATTGCTGATACCATGTATCCATATGAGAATTACAAGTATGGGCAAATACGACTTACTTCTGAAATATTGAACATTTATCTTTTGAATACTCACATATATTTTACTAACATTTTGCATAGTATAAACCATACCCTGTTACAATAAATAACTTTTCTTTTTACAAAATAATATCTAACTACTTCATATATTACAAAATCAAATTACCATACAAAGACATACATAAATATTGTAATTAAAAAAACAGAAATTCACTTAAAAAACACAAAGGTCAAAGTAACTTTATAGTTAAGTTTAATAAAAATATCTGTTTTTGATTTTTTTAAAATAACTTAAAAATTCACTGAAAAACCAAAGGAGTTTCGCTCTGCAGAATTCCGCAGAGTGCGAAAAAACTCTGCGCGATTAAGCAAAACTCTACAAGTGGATGGAAGTGCATGCCTGCCTGCCTATACATGCTGCTTTTTTTACAGGTAAGCAGGGTGATATGTGCTTTCACACTGACAAATCAATGGGAACAACATCATGTGGTCCGCATGGGTGCAGCCACTTTTACCTGCTCTCCTGTGTTCTGTCTGTGCAGGGTGCTGGACCCTTCTGTATCCAATCAAAATCTTTCTAGTTCTCCCCGTATCCAACTTATCCACCCCTCATATACCTTTAAGTGTGCGTCTTTGTGTTTATGTAGTTTATGTATTTGCCTTTTTTATTTTTCTGTGATTTTTATTGTACTTTTGTGGTTTTCCCTTTCCCGCCTTAGTTCTTCCTTTCTTCTTCTATTAATTTCTTCCTTTTCCTATTTCCTCATTTTTTACTCCACTTAGTGCCATGGCAGAGCAGGGCAAGATGGGAAGTGGCAGCCCCAGTGTGGCTGCTAGCCTTACTCCATTGCAGTCACCTGTGCTGCCAAGGGGTGCAGCATGCACCACATTTTCAGAGGTGGAGGTGGCCGCACTTGTTTTTTACATGCATCGCTACCTTTCCTCTATGCTGGCAGCAGGTGACAGGCCTGGGAGTGGGTCCAGCACACCCAACAGCAGTTGACACACTGTTGGGCCGATTTCCTCAACAGGGAGCAGGACCTCCCGACCTGCTAGGTGGTGAGGTTATGGGGCTCAGTGAGTAATTATTATTTGCTGTGCTCTATAATGCTAATATTATTTTTTTCAAATAGCATGTAGCCCACACTCTTCAGTAGATTAATTATATTTCATGAATCTTATGTGATACAGTTTGAGATAGCCAGGCAGTTGGTGCTACTTAAAGGTACTCCTCTGCTCTCACTAGGGCAATTGTTTAAGAAGCCACGCAGACTCCTCTGTCCTGTCATTAAGATAATGGTAGTAGTATTATCAGTAAGTTAGTATTCTCTGTACTTTTTTTTTCATGCAGCTCATACAGTCCCAGGCAATTTACCAGTGATGTGTAGCATTCATCTACACATTGAAAAAAGGGAGACTGAGTTGGGCCATCAAAGGGGGTTCAGAATGAGAAGAGAAGCAAAGATCATTTGTTGCAATGCATTAGTAGTTTTAGCTGCAGTTTAGGAAAATTGGAATAGGGCTCAGGTTTTAGGAATTAGGAATAATGTCAGCTTGATTCTAACACTATAGGTGATCTGTTTTAAAAAAGTACAATGTTACTGCATTTGCCTGTCAAAATACTTTTTAGCAGATTAACTGTATCACGAATCTGTTTTTTAAAATCTTCTTTATTTCTTACATCAGCACCCTTGGGCAAGAAGAGGGCTTAAACCATGAGCTCTGTCCACTCAGGCTCCCCAACAGACCCCTTCCCCCACCACGTCTTCAACAAGGGTAGCCAAATAATCGCTCCCCAGCTCCGGGCCGTCATCAACAGTTCCTTCGAGACCGCAACCGTCCCAGATATTTGGAAACACGCCAAAGTCAACGCCCTGCTAAAAAAAACAAAGCAGACCCCGAAGACCTCACAAACTACCGACCGATCTCTCTACTCCCCTTCCCTGCGAAGGTCATAGAGAAGATAGTAAACAAACAACTGTCCCGCTTCCTGGAGGACAACAACATACTCAACGTCTCCCAGTCTGGATTCCTCAAAAACCACAGCACCGAGACCACCCTCATCGCCTGCACAGACGACATCAGGACCAGACTGGACAAGGTTGAAACCGTCGCCCTCATCCTTCTAGACCTCTCCGCAGCATTCAACATTGTATGCCACCAAACCCTTCGTACACGCCTTTTTGACTCCGGAATTCGCCACAAAGCCCTGGACTGGCTCACCTCCTTCCTTTCCGAAAGAACCCAAAGAGTTCGCCTTCCCCCCATTCCGGTCCAAAGCCACCAAGACCATTTGCAGGATCCCCCAAGGATCATAACTCAACCCCACCCTCTTCAATATCTACATGGCTCCGCTCGCCAGCATCATCCGCCCCCATGGCCTCAACATCATTTCATACGCCGACGACACTCAACTCATCCTCTCCCTCACGAGAAACCCATCTACCGCAAAGAGCAACCTACACGCTGGACTCCTCACCATCGGTAGCTGGATGACAGCAAGCCACCTCAAATTGAACTCAGGAAAAAACTAGATCGTCATCTTCGGACCCAACAAGACAGCATGCAACAACTCTTGGTGGCCTGCAACCCTAGGACCACCCCGACACCCACCACCCATGCACTCAATCTCGGCATCATACTTGACTCGTCTCTCTCCATGACTCAGCAAATCAACGTCATATCATCCTCATGCTTCAACACCCTCTGCATGCTACGCAAGACCTTCAAATGGATTCCAATAGAAGCCAGAAGAACGGTCACCCAAGCCCTCATCAGCAGCAGACTGGACTACGGCAACGCCCTCTACGGAGGGACCACAGCCAAGCTTCAGAGAAAACTCCAGCGCATCCAGAAGGCCACCGCACGTCTCATCCTCAGCCTCCCTCGCCACAAGCACATCTCCGCCCACCTCAGATCCCTACACTGGCTGCCCATCAACAAAAGGATCATCTTCAAAATCCTAATCCACACGCGCAAAGCCCTCCACGACACCGGACTGGCCTACCTCAACGAACAAATCAATTTCCACATCCCAACCCGCCAGCTTCGCTCCGCCGACCTCGCCCTCGCAACAGTTCCCTGCATCTAACGCACCACCTCCGGTGGCAGATCCTTCTCGCACCTCGCCACCAAAACCTGGAACTCCCTCCCCACCAACCTATGCAAGACCCAAGACCTCCTAACTTTCAGAAAGCGCCTCAAAACTTGGCGCTTCAAGCAGTAACACCCTCCCACCCACAGCACCTTGAGACCCTACTGGGTGAGTAGCGTGCTTAAGAAATGTGATTGATTGATTGATCCCACCCGTCATCATTCATCATCTTCCTGCCCGTGGCATTTCACCACCTATTACACAACTGTAGCATACTTCAATTTGACACTTCAATGTGGCTGTGCAATATATATCTGCTTCAGTTTATGCAGCATTTACAAAGTTTTCAATGCATTGAAATTTGCAAACTGAAAATAAGTTGAGTGTTTTCCTTCCCTCCCAGTGCACATTCAGTCACCTCCTAGTACCTCATTCCTTTATTCGTTTCTCAGTTCTGTCCCAGTGTACCAAAAAGGGGAAAAATCAATTTTTGGTATGTGCCACATTTTTCTGGCCAAGTGATTCATATATTTCATGGCTTATACAATTAATTTATGCCTGTTCAAATTCTTCCTTTTCAACATTTGTCAACTACAATGACTAACTAAGCAAAGCTTAGGCACATGATGATCAGTGACACCCCCCTATTCTATCGCAAAACCTCTTCCTACCCAGCCTAATCTGTCTACCTTACCCAGCAATAGAGTAAGTTAAGTTCCCTTTCCTTACTACCAAGCGCATGTATTTGTTGGAAATAATTTGAGGTGCAGGGAGAGGCCAGGGAGGAGAGTTGAACTAAGGGTCAGATGTATGACCTTTTGTTTTGCCACTCGCAATTTGCGATCAGTTTAGGAATCGCAAACTGCGAGTCACAAAACAAAATGTACAACAGTGTTAAATGCACTGTTTGTGATTCCCAATGGGATCACAAATGACCTACCTTATCAATATTCATGAGGTAAGTCGCAATTTGTGACCCCATTGGAAATGGCTGCACTCACAGGGATGGTGGCCTGCTGGGGACAGCAGACTACCATGTCTGTGACTGCTTTTAAAAAAAGCAGTTTTTAAAAAAAAAATCAGCTTTTTTCCTTAAAGGAGAACGGGATGCATTTAAAAAAAAAGTTTGTTTTCATTTTTCAGTGCAGCCAGTGGTCCGTGGGACCACTAGCTGCTTTGAAAAAATATTTGCGCTTCCATTCACAAAGGGGAAGGGGTCCTTTTGGGAACCCTTCCCATTTGCAAACAGGTTAACACCAATTTGAAATTGGTGTTAATTGCGATTGATTTGCAACCACATTCACGGTTGAAAAACAAACATACATATCATTCAGGCTCAGTATTAGGAAGGGCTGCCCTGAACACACCCCTTCCTAATGCAGAATCGCAAAACCCAAATTGTGATTCAGTACAAGTTACCAAAATAAATTTGTACATGTGGCTCTAAGTGCCTATTTCTGAGTTTTGTGGATGGGATACACTGTGACAACCATGCCAAATACAAACCACATATCCCATTCCTTCCCCTGTACTGCAGTGCATCATTTTGCCCACTGTCAACTTATGGCAGACAGGATATCCACATTTTCTAAGTGATGTATGTGACATAGTATCATTATTAGTCATCTACCTCTTTGGAATCAGGGTAGAATTAAAAGGCATTTGGATAACAGCAGGGCCATTGAAATTAAAGTAAGACAATTGTCCATTACAGCTGCTCCAGCTGCAGATTGCAGAAAGTAGCAAAGTGCTAACGTGCTAGCTAGCATGCCTCCATTAAAGTAGCACAGCAAAAATACTTGTACTCCATAGTGAATAATGCCTTACTCATTAATGAGAGGAAATGAGAGAAAAGTTATTTTTCTTTTTCCACACAAAGTGTCTGATTTCCAGGAAATCCTTTAAAAGAAAAAAATAAGATTTTGAATCTGTTGTGCTGTTTTTTTGCCTTAATTCCTTTTAGCCAGTCAGTGGTTTCTGTGAGGCATGTGTGGGTAAAAAAATGGCCCTGTGACTCGTAATCACATCACATTCCAATGGCCCTAGGGGACCAGTAATGCTACTGTGGCTATGCCCTTATATTATTTTAAACAAGAGTTTGCACAGAGCAATGTTTACAATTTGTCTTTTTCTTTATTTGTTCTTTCTTAATACAGCTAATTCTGTGGGCCCACCATCTATACTATAGAAGATTGCAGCCCGGCTGTGGCAGCAGAGGTTGGAGGCTATCCTGGTTGAGTTCCAATGGCTGTTAGTTCTGGAGGAGAAGGCGGTTGAGGCACCTGATGCTGTCGTGGTCCCCCAGTGTCTCCACCCAGCTGCCAGCACCTCCAACCTCCTGGCAACTACATCGCCCATGCTGCCAGCAGCTGCCAGTCACCCGTACACCAACCATTGCTGTCCCCTCCCACTCAGACTGCCAATTTCAGTTCAGAATCCACCATCAGCTGTCACAGTTGAGATGTCAGATGGCTTACATGGAGAAAAACCAGGAGGAGGTCCTGACCCTCATTGAGAATGCCCTTTTCTAGCTCTTTTTATTTTTTCTTTTGATGGAAGGGACTTTGACTATGGGCGGTGAGGGTAGGAATTGGGAAGAGACCAGGATTTCAGATTTTGTTGGACTAGTTTTCATAGGAATTATTTTAGACATTATTTGGAGAATGAAGTGATTTTTCTGGGGAGAGAGTTCGGGCCGTAGCTGTGTCTAAAGAATTTAAAATCCCCATAGATACTGAATGGAAAAAAAGCTTTTTTGGGACCTCCAATTTTTCTTGGCCTCTCCACTTTATGAATCACCCCAAACATTTCAACACAACTGTTGGACTAACTGTCTTATTAGTTTTGAAACTTTCATGAAGATTTGCCAAATGATGCCAAAGTTATTCACAAAATAAAAAACTGTTTAGCTGCTGTTTTGAAAGTTTCGTGGTGATCTTTCAAGTGGGGCCAGAGAAAAAGGGGGATCTCAAAATTTGTTTTCCCAATGCATTTTTCCAAAGGGATTTTGAACACAACTACAGCCCTAAGTGCTAGACACAATTACACTAAATTTAGCAGAAAGCTAGCTCTTGGTCTGGGAAGTGTGCTTTTTAGGTCGAGCATAAGCATTTGACCTGGTGTATACTTAAGTATAAATACACTGTGGGTTAAAGTGATTTCATTTGTTGGTTGCAGTGTCCTTCAAAAAATTCTTGCTCATTAGTGGTCAGTTCTGCCTTTTTCTTCCCCTTTTTTCTGTTTCAGAGCAGTGACCAACTACTGTATTGTTTCACTTGGTTTCTTTATCTGTTCCTGTGACAGACTATTTTTTGACATTTCTTTGGTGGTCCCCTTTCACTGTGCTTATTTTAGGCTGGTAGGTGCCTGCGTTTTATTGCAGCATTCCGTGCCTCCCACCTCCTCCCATGTGGTAGACAATTGTTTTGGCTTTATTCCAAAGCTGTCCTCCTTTACCCGGCTGCTAAACTAAGCTTATTTTACTAAACAAACACCATGTGCCCTCGCATCACATCGCAGAGAGTTTCTCTCCCAGGGACCCTCGCTACCAGCACTCATAACGCTGCACACAGGGCAGTGCTTATCTCCTTCATTGGGGTCATAAATCTTCTCAGGCTGCTCTTCTAACTTCATTAGAGCTTTTTTGAAATGTGTGGCAAAATGCTTGCATGACTTTTCATTCTGTTAACATGCAAACAGTGCCCTTGGCCCAAAGGGTGAAATTCCCTTTCTGTTCACGTTTATGTGGCAAGAAAAGTCCGGTTAGGAATTTAAAATGCTAATAGCTCGAACTTGAGCAAATGTGAGACCCATTGTATTGTAAATGCTTGTTGTGATTTGGTGTTAATCCGTTCAGTAGTTTTAAAGATATTATATGAAAAGAATTATAGATATATAGGGATGCAGATTTTCTGTGGCTCAACAGTCCCTGTGCTCATATCTGATTGGCTGCCAACACTTCAACCAGGAAGAGTTAGCAGCCATTTTGGGACTCAGCTTTAGCCAAGTCCTAAAACATAATGGAAAAAAAAGAAAAATGGGACGGGTAGGATTACCCTAACCACCTAGGCTTGGTGCTGGGATCCCTCTAGCACTCTGCCAGGGCAAATAATCCATATTTGTTTTAATTTGCTGCAATATCATTGGTGGATCTGTGAATTTTGCTAAAAACATTTTTTTAAAACATGTTCAGATTCCTGCACTTGTTCTTCATTTAGTGCCTGAGTGGGCCAGGTCCTACGGGCATGCCAAATGCAAAAATAAAAGGAGGGGGTGCACAAGCCCTCCTCAATGGGCTTTGTTAAGCCCAAAGGACCACCATCTCTTTGAGGATACAGTGAAATAAAATATAGGGGGGGGGGCCTCTCAGATCCCACACATGCCCCAAGAACCCCCATCTTCATGGGGCCTTTTCAAAGTAAGGAGGGGGGCTGCTGAGACCCCCCTAGGCCGTTCAGAAGTCCCCGGATCACCACCTCCCAGGGAAAAAAAGAATGAAAAGGGGACCCCAACCCTTAGAAACACCACCTCGCTGGTGCCAATTACTAACTTTAAAACAGTGCAGTGGGCCATGAGGCCCCCCTCTGGGCCATTTTTAGACACTGACACCACCACCTTTCCCCAGCCTGGCCCATGCTAAAGAAGGGAGGGTACCGCGCAGCCACCCTCCTCGAGCTATTTATGGCCCCAGGGACCACTATCCCCAGGGCTGGCTCCTGCTATCTCCCAAAGTGTCATCTCTCTAAAATAACTGTTTACTTTTGCTTGTCAAAGTTACAGACACACAAGTTCACTGGAAACATTACCTCTGCATCCCTACTGCAGATGTAGTGTAGGAGGTGCACTATACATATACTATTAGCCAGTAGAAAGTACTCCAGTAGGGTAGATATTCTGCACAAATCGGTGGCCTCTTCTTGGATAAGTATCATTCTGGCATGATACTCATTTCTCAGAAATCAAACCTCAACAGGAAGCACATGCAGATATAAACAAAGCAGGTGCTCCTCTTCTGTAAAGTATAAATCATCTTAATTTCTTGTGCATGGTCAAGGCAAAGGAAGTTTTTTTCCTCTGCATTTTCATCTTGAAAACTTATCTGCAATCCTTGATGGAGGTTTTTGCATCCTTACTTTTGTGAGCGCACTATCTAATGTAGTGACTGTGATGAGTGTGTTTTTTCTTGTCATGTGGTGCTGAGGCAAGAGATCGTGTTCTTTCTTTTTAAAACTACAAGTATGTGAAATTGCATAGAAGCCTTGCCCTTTTGGCCCCACCCTATATATATGAGTGGCATGCCAATTTTACAGGATGATGGCCACCTCACACAAGGGACCCTGAGCGCATTTTCAGTCAATTTTGGAGACGTGTTCTTGATGCACAGGAATATAATCACATCTCCACCAAACAAAGAAGCACTTCATGAGGGACATGGGGTTAGATGGTTATTGGGGATAGGCTATCAGACCCTGCAGACAACCCCCATAGCACACAGCTGAAGGCTGTATGTGGCACAGGTTTGGGTGGTTACATGGGGTAGGCCAAAGGGCCATGCCGCAGATCTGCCCCTATGGACAATCCTCGCTGTGCATGTCCGAAGGCTGTGCATGCAACAGGGTTGGGTGGTTATAGTTCTAACGGGGTTGGCTGCAGGGCCTGGGCACAGGTAGTGCACAGTGGTGGTTGGATTAACGTAAAGTAATTAAAATCACTTAATGTTAAAAAAAAATAGAAATTCACTGTAAGAAACAAAAGTTTACAGAGACATTATAGTTAGGGATGGAATAAAAAAAAACATACAGTAGAAATTCACTTAAAAAAAACAAAGGTTGCAGGGACATTATGGTCACATTTTAAATGTACAAAACCACAGGTATTCAGCAGTGACCTAAGGTAACTATAACTCATGCCTTTCCCATGCACGGCTAATTACCCTATATATTATATCAGTCATAACATCTTCCATGGTATCATTAAAATTATCACTGCAACATTTCCTGTAAAATTATTAATGAGGAAACTGTGCAAGGTGAAGGTGTGACCTATAGTTACTTTAGGGCACTAACCTGGGTAACTTAGGGTAACTTGAATACAAAAAGAACACATTATCATACCAAAAAAGGTATGCATTTTCCATGAAACCAATGTAAATTTACATTGCTGGTTAGTTGAAATACGGGCTTAGACTTTTTGGATGAGATGTATTTGTAGCATTATTTGAGTAGACAAGCAAATTATATATTTTGTTGCTCTATAAAACAAAGAGATTTGCACAAGTACTATCCTTAATTATATTTTACACCTCCAACGGTTCAGTGGAGTAAAGGCCAATGGTGGGAAAACACATGGTCAGTTTTAACTGCCTATCACCACGACGTGAAACCTGGCAGTAACGGCAATGAATCCTGCAAAATGACTAAGGACCTATAGGTGGCTCTTTTCTTCACCAGAGTGACAGAGTAAATTACTCTATCACCCTGACAGAAACACCTATTTTGAAATGCCCGCTAAAGCATTGAGAGGAACCACAGTCAAAGTGGTGCCTGACAGTGCTCTTCACAGTTTGGTGCAGAGTTCCATCAACATTGCTGAATAGTATCTCTACCTCTGTAGTTTAAAAGACACACTATGAGAGGTCAGGGATTTGCCCTGGGTGGCAGCTGGTGCACAGAATGCTATGGTCCTCTGGATCAGAAAAAAGTCAGGAAAAGCCTATCTGCAAAGAGACCTTTTAGCAGTGTCTCACACATCTCAATATAGACCTGGAGTTTGATAAGTGCCATAGACTCGCGAAATGCATATGTTCGCCTAGAGTAGACTTGTAAATATTCAGTTTTCACCATAATCATCTCAATCTTCCTCTCTTGGTGTGCAAGGTTTTGGTCCTGAATAGTACCTCCATCCTTCAAGTGAGACACCCTGCGCTCTGTCATGTTGAGTCTTGTAGTTTGCTTGTCGATTTTTTCCTTCAAATGGTCCTTTCAGAGGGTGAGGGTGTTATTCTTGCTGTCTATAGTGACTAATATGCCATTCATTTCAGCATAAGGGGCTGCAGTTCGCCTTCTGTTATCACATTCTGGGGAGGTAAACGTTGGGGAGTATGCATCAAGGTTTCTTCCTGTCTGGACCAGAGGATCCTCTTGCTGTCAAAAGACAATTTGGCCGGTTTAGCATCAGCCTAAGCACCAAGAAGATTAGCCACAGAGCTCACCTCCCAACAACTAATATAGACAGTATGCAAATAAGACACTTGAGGAGGCAAAATGCATGTGTCAAGTCAAGGAATCAGTGGTGGTGGCAGTAATCCCAGAGGAGCCTGTAGATTATAAAGAACCATTTATCTGTGGAGGAGTTCCATCAGTTTCCGCGAAGGGTCATATCAACAGTAGTTATTCAAAATACCAGCAAATATGTCACAGAGCCATTATTTCCCTGCTGAATGCACTCTCATTTAGAGGCCTAACCTGACATTTTACGCAATTTATGATGAGTTCTCCTTCGCTTCAATGGGGCACACCCGAGTCATGCAAGAGCAAAGCTCTGAAACCTAGTCCTCCATTAGATCACATTTAGCTCTGTTTTGTCCACCAGCCAGATACAATAATGGGTGGCTGCCACACAGACACAGTGGTAAAAGCACAGGTGAGCCCCCAAGCTCCCTAACAGCCGCTGCATAGCAGCTGCCGGGCCACAAGGAGCCAGGTCCCCTGCTGCTCATCTCTGGATGGGCCACACAAGCCAACGCTCACTGTCAGCACCCCTAGGTGGGGCTGAAGTGCACCGAACGAGTTGCCTGGAATCCAAAATCATCTCTGGGGACCCATTAATAAAGGATTGAGTGCAGTGGTGCAACAAAATTGGAGAGGGCCCTGTTTCAAAGAAAATGGAGGAGCCCCTCCTCTGGACTGACGCAGGCCAAGTGCTGTGCTGAGGGGCCCCCCTGGAGCTCGCCGCCACCCCCTTGAAAAGCAGGGGCCTCGGGGTCCTTTGTTACATCACTGCTTGAGTGGACATGGGGCAGGGATCTCCACCTTGTGGTCATACTTGCACCAGTCACACACCCCCACCCTATACATAAGACTTAATGGTGTCTAAAGGTGAAATTGGATAAATGTTGCACATTTTTTAAATAATAAGAAAGTTGTGGGACGAAGAGAAAATACATTTGTGGGAGATAAAAACATCATAATACCCACTTTTATCTTGAAAAATATTTTTTCGAAAAATATTGCTCACAAAACTTTTTATTTTGTGCTGAACCTCTTCCACAAGCAAATTTGAACAAAGTTTGGATTAACAGCTTCGTGATCCTTATTATACTCAAATTATACTATTTATTTTCATAGAATAGGTTTTACAGCTGAGACTGCATGCATTTCATTAATTAAATAGTATAATTGCCTTCTGTTAATATTTCTAGAATGTAAACTAATGTATAACTGCGTTCACCCAGAAATATACATCCCCCTATTCAGATCGACACATGTTTTGAAAGGATGCAAAGGCTTTGCGATTCTGTCAAACTAATGCGCTCATCATTTGCAACACTGAGGTCCAAAATTCATGTTGCTGTCTCTCTCTGAAAACAGTGAGAAGTTAAGTTGCCTGAAACATGTTCTACAAGTGGAAAGTTAAGTTTCCTTAATTTTTTTATCGTCTGTTCCTGTGATATGAACTCACTTGACTTCATTGATGCAGCAGGAATTCTGATTAAACAAGCGTTTGCTTTCTTGGCAGTAAACAGGCTATTAATGAGCCATTAAAGTAATGTTCTACTCTGCACTTAAGGTATGAAATTGCCGATGCTCTCATCATATTCAGGGTCACTTATCCTTTTGAGAAACTTTTTAATCCAAACAAAAGCTTTGCAGTTAGCGTGGTAACTACCCACTGGGATCCTAAGACATACATCAATGACAGCATGGTTTAATTTGTGGGCAGCCATGCAGGCTAGGTATTGCATCACTACTTATGTAGGACTTGATTTGTTAACCCATGACATTACAGATGATAATGTAGGGAACAAGGCATTCTTATGCTGCTAAGTAGATTGTTTTATAATATACAATACCTCCTCAATCCTGCCTTTCACCAGTCCTTACAAAAAGGCGACCCCACCTCCCTCAGGTACAACATAACCAAACAAAAAGTCAACCTCCCCCTTTTTGCCATGTCCCACACCATCAGATCCCTCTCACGACCTGAATTTAAGAGGATGAACCAACACACTTTCTGTTTCGTTCTCACAGAAAAGAGTCAAAAAAAGCAGAAAAGGCATATTTGCACAGAATTTTGTCAAGAATGTGTCCTCTGCCTAAGGGTGCATTATACCTTCTGGCTGCATTCAAACAGGATTCAACATTGACTAACCATGCTGAGCATTCCTCTGTTGCAAACAATGAGGTGTTCGTGGCAGAAAGTTACTCTGGTTTGAATCTTAATACTAGTGCTCTTATCTATGTTTTCTAATATGCACTGTCCTTACATAGAGATTGTCAAATAGTTGCTCTTCTTAGTCAGATAGCTGAAGACTGTTCTGTCTGCCTAGCAGGCATCAAGCACCAAGTTAAATGTTTACCTTATGTTACTTGTGACATACTGAAAGCATATGTCTTTACCACCATGGTTAATGGTATTGCTCACCAACATATTCATCTGCAAGATTGGAAGGCAGATGGGGTCCACCTCTTTGGGAGTCTTGTGGAGGAACTTCTGCAATGAGCCTTCAAACCCTGAAGCACACACTGTCTTTGATGCCATAGTCTAAATCAATGAGGCAGTTCAATTGTCCTTCCTGCAGGTACTTCTCCAAATGGCTTCTCACAACAGCTGGGCAAGGGAAGTGCTAGTCATCTTCTTTTCCTTCTCAAGGGGAGACAATGATCCATTATCCCCTTTGCTAAATCCAAGCATCGGGCTTGGCTATGCCACCACCCTTCCTGTGATTGCAGTGGGTGATGGCTTTCTCTCTTCCATCACATCTGGGCAAATTCTAACACAGACACTCCATGTCGGATGCTATTCATTAAGAATCTTGGTTGGACTTCATCGAGATTCCACCAGATTTTGGAACAGTTCCTACAGCCTGGCCTAGTGATACAGCCTGACATCAGGCTATAACAAGGAATTTTGAACGTAGTTCAGAAGAGGGCTATAGCCCCATTCCACTGAAGAAGCCAGGACATTGAATGTACTCCCCAGTATTGCTGGTGCTCAAAACATCAGGGGAGTTCAGGTTGATCATTAGCCTCAAGTGCCTCAATTCTTCATAAGGAATTCATGGATCAGAAATCATTGGACTTCGGATTGGAAGTTCTTAAAGCTGCTTTTAGAAATGAGCCTTTTTTGCAATGCTAAATCACATATTAAAAAGATGCATTGTAATACTCTGGATTATTTTGCCTCGTTGTTTGACATCAGGCTGTAATTTCTTCCATTGTCTTATACTCAAGTACTGGGATGAGGTAGAATTGAAGAGGTAATGTGTCAATTACTTGCTAATAATCTTCATCACTCTGATTGTCCTCACACATCGCAGTACTTATATCCTTGTATCGCTACTGTATTCTATTGTTTTGAGATGACACAAAGTGTGCTGGTCCTTTCACTCTTTTGACTGCAATGAGGAGGCACAATTGATGGGAGAGGGGAGAACACAGGAGAAAAGGGTAAAGTTTTTTTTCTATTTGGCCACGTCGTGGGGGAAGGTGGGACGTTAGACACACCTACAACCTAAATGGCTTTAACCAAATTTAGCAGAAAGCAACATGTTAGTCCAGGGGGTGTGCTTTTTGTGGTTTGGTCTAATTCCTTCGAGTAGTTTCAGAGAAATTAAGGTTTACAAAGTATAGATATTTTGCCCTGCGGAGGATCCGCAGAGCTGACAGATCTCTAGATGAGATCTGATTGGCTGCCACCACACCAACAAAGGTGTGGTGGCAGCCATTTTAGGACTCAGAGACTCAATCCACTGTCCTATTAAAAAGTAAGGGCCTTATATGAGTCTAGGGGTCTTGAAAACTTGACCACCAGACCAGTGGTGAGGAAACCATAGCGAGGCTGGCAGGCTCATCCCAGCCCCATTACAAAGTTTCCACTGGGCTGACTGGTGGGAAGCTCAGAAAACGGAGGTTTTTGCCAGTCAGTCCAGTGAAAACCATGCAGTGGCATTGGCCTCGGCTCCTCACGGAACCAAGGCAAATGCCGTCGCACAGAGGGTGCCCCCAGCACCATTGGAATACACACTGTTTGCTGTAGCAGACAGTGTGCATTCCCAGGGTGTTAGGCAGGGGGCCCTTGCACTTCCAATGGCCCCCTGTGCCCCCAGCACTGGCTTTCTGCCAGCCTTTCCATGGCAGGAATCCTGCCATGGAAAGACTGGCAGAAAGTGAAGTCATGATCAGCACAGGGGTGCTACTTTAAGCACCACTGTGGCTGAGCACAACTTAGACTGTTGCCTATCCGTCGGGATCTATGATCTTGGTGGTGGTGGTGGCGGCAGTCGGGCCACAAGGGTTGTAATATGGCAGTAGGGACTGCCTGGCATGTGGCAGTCCCACCACCACCATGGTTTTGGTGGTCCTTGGACCACCAAACCCATAATAAGGCCCTAAGTCTTTTTAATGGACAATACAGAGAAAGATGCAGTTGGTTCACTGTTTTGAACATCCCTGAGTGAACCATAGTATGTAGGCCAAAATGAAAGTACAACTATTCACTTCTGATCAGCAATGAAGGATGAGATAATAAAGTCTGCATGTACCATGAACCGCAGACCTCACTCATCGGTGGATGCAGGAGAGGTGTTTTTTGAAGAGGTCAGTGAGTGAGTGCAGTGTGTGGGAGCCACTTGTGTGTGACTTCTATGGTCAAAACTCTACTTGAAAAACAAGGTTTTCAATACAGACTCTAAGTTCCAGGAGGCCAAGGCAATTTCACAAGACTTGCACTGGTGGTGTACATCTTGGATTTGGCGAGTCAAGCCTCCTTGTGCTTCAAAGCATTCTTTGATAGGCTATTAAGATACTAAGGGTCTGATTATGAGTTTGGCAGTCCGTGGACAGCCATGGTGGCAGCGGCGGTCCAACCACCATCAGTTTGGCGGTCAGACCACCGTTTTATGATGTATGCGGTTCCATAGACAAAAGACCACTGTGGTTCCGTCAGTACTGCCAGGCAGCGCAGACCTTCACGGTGGTTAGATAGGCCAATTAGGCCATTGGAGCCTGTGTTATCACCGAACAGATTATGATGTTGCCTTCCATCAATGTGACAGTGGTGGTCCGACCACCAGATCCCAGCTAGTGGAAATAGCAGCATAAAAGGCAAAAACTCACCTGTAGGCAGCGTGTGCTGCCATGGAGCTGATCACATACATCCTGACGCTGCTCATAGATGGAGCACAAATTCCACGCTGCCATTGAAGTAACTGACGGTAAGAACAAATACCATCCCATGTTCTGAAATACAACAACCGATCAATGCGCCGCAATTTAGCTGGCATGTCGGTTACGCCATATGGACAAAGTACACTTCTTTTGTGTCCTGGGACAGAATCGTTCTCAATGAATGACTCATGAGTGGACAAACAAAACTGTTACTTGCATACATGTGACAAATGTCCTATTGACCTCAAGGGGACAAATGTAACACAATATATGTTGACATTGGCCAAGCGAAGATGAAATACTTACCATATCAAACAAAACACAATGCAAGGACACCCCAATTAGATTACCCATATATCCATACAGTGAACATCTACCCTTGTCCTGGGTGACACCAGCACTGGCACAAAGTCAGATCTTGCCAAGCACAGCAAATGGATAAGGGTGAAACACACACAACTGTAGGCAAACAACACAAATTACCCAGTAACAATAAAAAGGTAGGAACGTAATAGCAGGACAAATGTGTACCCAAAAAACAGCACCTTAGGTTTATTATAAGAAAAACAATGATGATCAAAGGGCATTAGCAAGTCCAAAGCAAAGTCCACACACAGTATTGTTCACCAGCTTGACTCTGATCACTGCCAGGGAACCTCCACAGCAAGGTGCATCAAGAGGGCATGCAGGGATCATTCTTAGGGTCAGATTTGATATTGGGTGGGTTTGGGTTTGGAAGGGGTAATCTACACCCTTGGATGGGTGGACTTCTTAGGGGGGTGGTCTTCTTTGGAGGGGTAGCATTCTTCTTTGGGTTGGGATGGTTATGACTGCTTGCATGGGGCAGGTGTGACATAGGAGGAGTTGGGTGTGGAAGGTGTGGGTTGGGGAGGTGTGTGGTGTTATTTTGGTTTTGGGAAGGGGTGGGGATCACAGGGGTAAGGGTAATCTCAACGTGAACGGGTCTGCAGAATGGGTTAGGGGCTGGGAGGTTGAGGGAGTGCTTGTCTTGATTGTGGGTGTGGATGCTGCTGGTGTGTGCATGTTTGAGGAATGCCCTGCTTGGGTGGTGTCTGATGCATGTGTGAGTGTGGGCATTTGTGTTTCTTGGGGGTCTATGAGGTGGAGGTGCTGGGTAATGTGGGAGTAGGGTCTTTGTGGGAATTGGGGTGGTGTCTGGGGGTATGGTAGATGTGGTGGCTGTGTTTGTGAGTGTTGTGGTGGTGTCTGGAGGTATGGCTGATGTGGTGGCTGTGTCTCTGGGTGTTGGGTGGCTTTTGGGGGTATGGTGTGAGTGGTGACTGTGTCTGTGTGTGTTGGTGTGGTGTCTGAGGCTATGGTGTCTGTGGTGTGTGGGCATCTATGGGTGTTGAGGTGGTGCCTATGGGTATGATGGTGTAGTGGATGTGTCAGTGGGTATTGGGGTGATATCTGTGGGTATGGCGGTTGTGGTGTGTGGGTTGGTGGGGTGGTGGTGCTGTCTGTGGGAATTATGTTTGTTGTGGTGTGTGTGAGTGACTGTTGAGTGCTTGCATGCCTGCATGTCTTGTGGTGCTTGTGATTATGTGTGCTACTTCTGTGGGTTGAGGCGGATGCGTGCAGATGTGTCTGTGTGCTTTGGACAGGTAGGGGAATAGAGAAATTGGATGGGGAAGAGATAGGTGGTGGGGGAAGATTGTGGGCAGTCGATGGCTGCCATCAGTAAGGAGGCTAAAGCCTTATAAGATCTCTGTAGGCCAGACATGGCACTATGAAAGCCTTCCAGGTACACAACAATCTGCTGGATCTGGCTGCCCTGCACCTGAATGGCATTCAGAATGGCAGTCTGACCCAGAGAGATGCTCCTCACTCAGGTGTAACGGGGGCAGGGGTGAGGTGCTTGTGGTGAAGGAGACTCCTACCCTCTTGGGTGAGGGGGCATGGCTAACTGGATGGCGAGCAACAGGGAGGGTGCTGAAATGACAAAGACAAATAGGATCATTACATGTTCCTGATCAAATGTGAATAACAGCTGTGATTAACAAACATTATCATGACGTACAGTAACCCCCAGCCACAAGCTCCAGCAAAGTGGCTCCAACATTTGCAACACCATGTTCATGCATGCTACATGAACTGCCAACAGTTGCCCACATGAAATTCAGAATCACAGACAACTCCAATTGCATAGGTGAAGTTGTACAATCACAGTACCCACTGAACAAGTAGGAGACCTTATCACCTACAGTGGCTTGCCTCATGTATCATTCCTATGTTCCCTGTTGTCATACAATAGTAGGGCAATGCCAGGTTCAGTGCCACCGATGCCACACAAGGTCGTGCATACAGCTAATCTTCATACACCCAATACCACATCATGATGAAATGATGGCCAAATAATCCAGCCACATTGCTGAAAGAAGTTCAGTAGGCAGAAGAAGGTGACATGGAAACAACCATGTCGCACTGAAAAAACTCAGCAATGATCACTTCAATATATGTATATTGGCTAAATGGGCCCACAGAGGTTGTACTAATGTTGCTCAGATGGATAACACATCTTGCACAGAAATGTACACCGGAGACAAATTGGGCAAAATGTTAGGGAGATTTGTCAAGAAATTCCATACCCCAATGAATCTGCTAGCTCCAGGGAAATCACCTGTCTTGATTGGTACTCCTGACAATACTATACTCTGATTGCATCATTAGAAGCCAATAGTCCTTTGAATGTTGTAGAGGCCCAGGCATTCTCAAGTCCCTTTAGAAGGCCCTTAACATGTTGCTCAATGGGAAGGCATATCACTGCCTCTTTTTGTCATACAAACATACATTCCCTTGGATGAGTGGCTGTACACAACTACATAATTCCCACATTACTGCAAGTCACTCCCTGATGCATGTCAACACTTAGGTAATGAACCTTCAACATTTAACATGTGCTAAGCACTTTGCAAAATGATTCTGCATCAATGGCATGGAAATACAAAGTGTGGGTAAACACTGTAGTGCTACCTGTCATATCCTTCATTGCTACTGCAGTTGCACATGCCAAATTACATGTAATGATGGATGAGGGTATTTGTGAGCCACCAATCAATAGTGCCATACTCCTGTCTGTGGTGCCACATGAACTGAAGCCCCATCACAAGACCAATTCAAAATACATGTTGGCATGGACACATATATGAGGGATGCAGGCTTCTTCCATGAAGACAGGTCAACCACGCATGAAACAGCAGTGCAAATGATATGGCAAAAGTGAAAGGTATACATGCTAACATGTAGGCACAAGGAGTGATGGCAACAGTGATGCCACCAAAATCATGTCACTGGACAATCACTACTTATCAAGGGAAAGTATTGATTTTGGACTGCTACCAAAGGGAAATGTATGCCTCTCATGTGTATGATGGCAACCTTCACATGACAGACAGTAGTGAGGCACCAGCACTCATCAGACAGTGAAGACAAGTGGCCAGTGGGGACAGATGCCAATGGATTACTTGAGCAGACATATGGATGAGTACAATGATCTATTACTCCATGTTGTTTGGGCTGACACACTGAAGACAATTGGACTATCGTGCACAATGACTCCCACAAAAACAAATACATGACCTGATTGATCACTGTACTCAGTCATATTTTGGCCATGGAGAGTTAATTATCTGTGAACTGTACTCTGTTGTGTCTTAGGTCAGTGAGCCAATAGCCAAGGCACATCATCATGCACTGACTACCATACCTACACAAACAATCACTCATCTTATCTGTCACACTTGGCCCATCTACAATCTTCAGAAGGTGACGGCAGACTCAAACACATCAATTTGGCAATGTGTTAGGCAGGAATATGCACAGGACTCACACCCTTGTTGCTGCTGTGCTCCCCTCAAATGCCCATCAAGCCACTGCCAGAATGCGGGCCATTAGAGGGGTCAGGCTACGGCATGTACCCTGTCCATGTTAGGAGGAGAGCCCCAACTGGACTGCTGTGATCTTCCGGGCTCAGCATCTCCCACCTCTTCTGACATGGGGCGTTCCACTGGCCATGTACCCTCAGGGTCAGCACCTTCTGGGTGATATCTCTCTAAATCCCTTTCTTCTGATGAGCGGTGACCTGTATGGATGCAAAAGACAAATCAAAAGGTTACAAATCCATTTTTTTGGCCAAATGGTTATGCACCCATATTTCAAAAATGCCAGGTATAAACATGTTGTAACTGTAAACACATCACAAGTGTAAAGCACACATACTGATAAGTACAAGGACATGGCTATACACTTTTGGAGTCATATGCAGACTAAGCAACTACACTGCTCATGGCCTACACTGACAAAGCAAGCCTACTGATATCAGTTAGCCAAGGCTCAAACAACATGTACTGTGATATGAGCCACAATCAAACACAACACACCATTGTGGCCTCCTGAAGGGTAAACTCCTTGGGCCAGACTGGACAGACCCATGTACATCCAGCTACACTGACTCAGTGCATACAGTCCATCCAGGCAACTACCATAGTACAGACTTCACCCTAACACTTAAGTGACAATTAAAGGGCTGCCATGGGTGGCACGGAAAGTCTCTTCCATGTGCATGTGTGGACATGTGGCCTACCCCTTTTGAACTCATACCACTTCAGGGTGGGTTTGTGTGGTTTGTACTTGTAGCACAGAACACACTTTTTACCATATTTGGCAATCCTACAGAGATGGCATCCAACATACTAAGGTATGTTTGGTCTGATTGGTTGCATGTAACCAAGCTAATGAGTCACGTGTCATGCCCTACCCGGAATCCACCAACTATCTGCACTGTTGGTTTGGCGCTTGTGCAATATGCCTATAATGAGCAAATATAACTTATGTAAAGGTGACAACAGAGCTGTGGGCCTAAGGAACCTGTCATAAGTCAATGCTAACAATGAGGCAAAATGCACAAATGTACTAGGTCATGAAGTTACCTCAGGACCCATTCCTAATGTATTCATTGGACAAAGGCCTTAAGGCAGTATTGCACTGGAGACTCATTTTGACCACATGCCAGAATCTGCAGATCTACAGTGAGTGGGCCTGGTGCACAGTAGCATAGCCACAGTAACTCTACCTCAGCCTGGCCTATGTCCCATACTGGGAAATGCATATGACAGGCCCTGGTCTCTGCAGGCTGAGCATAAAGAACCTCAATGACACTCACATTTTCATCACTTCCATGCATGACACTACATCATGTGCCCATCATGTATGTGGGTTTCAGCTTCGGTGGTACTCTGAAGGACACAGTGTTTTTTTTATGGTTTTCATACATCAGTTTGCCAAGGCCAGATGTGGACTGAGTGCTCTGTGGCCCTATACACATTGCTAGCAAGAGCCTAAAATGACTCAAACAGTATACATACACAGATCATGCAGACAGGGGCCCTTTCACTTGTTAGGCCTGGCATTATTGCTCCCAGAGGCACACAGCAGCTGAAGTGGTGGAGGTATTGAGGGCAGCAGTGTCAAGAGTCAAGTGAGTAAATTTGCAAACAGCGACATACGTGTACACCACGTATGCAGTCATCACTGCTGACGGCCACAGCCATTGGTCCTGACCATCACATGCAACAACATTAACCTACCACTGTGTCTGCCATGGATGGAACCGCCCACCCGTGGTCAACATTAGGAATTGCTCATGCCCAGAGGGCATGAGCAATTCCTAATGTCCAGTGAAGTAGGCCAGGCATCTGCCATTTTGCCGGTTGGAAATACCATTTTGGACCCTGATAAATGCATCACAACATTAATAAATGTGTCAAATTATCACAAACATTCTAAAGCAGCCTTGTTGTGTAGGTAGACTACTCAATCACCAGTGAAGTGTGTTGCTAGGCACAGATGGCATATTACGGCGGTGCACTGTCTACTGCCGCTGATGGTATTTTTGATGGTTGGAACAGACTGTTAAACTTCAAGGGGCGTTTGAGGAGCAAATAGTTGGGTATTTCCCAACTTTGTGTTTTGGACACACTTGTTGACAACCATGGGGGTCACATTTGACCCTTGTGTAGTTGATCAATCAATCAATCAATCAATCATAGTATTTATAAAGCGCGTTATGTACCCGTCAGGGTTTCGAGGCGCTGAGAGGGGGGGGGAGCGCTGCTGATTTAGCGGTCGAAGAGCCAGGTCTTGAGGAGCCTTCTGAATGCGAGGAGGTCCTGGGTCTGGCGAAGAGATGTGGGGAGAGAGTTCCAGGTCTTGGCGGCGAGGAAGGAGAAGGATCTGACGCCGGATGTCTTGCGCTGGATTCGGGGTACGATGGAGAGGGCGAGGTTGGCGGATCGGAGTTGACGTGTTGGAGTGTAGAAGTTCAGTCTGGTGTTGAGGTAGGAGGGTCCGGTGTTGTGAAGTGCCTTGTGAGCGTGGGTCAGGAGTTTAAAGGTGATCCTCTTGTCTACCGGGAGCCAGTGGAGTTCCTTTAGGTGAGGGGAGATGTGATTTCGGCGGGGTATGTCGAGGATCAGTCGGGCGGAGACATTTTGGATGCGTTGGAGTCATTTGATGTCTTTGGTTGGGATGCCTGTGTAGAGTGCGTTGCCGTAGTCAAGTCTGCTGCTGACGAGGGCCTGGGTCACCGTCTTTCTGGTTTCTGTTGGAATCCACTTGAAGATTCTGCGGAGCATTCGAAGGGTGTTGAAACAGGAGGAGGAGACGGCGCTGACCTGTTTGGACATGGTGAGGGCGGAGTCCAGGATGAAGCCGAGGTTTCTTGCGTGGCTGGCAGGGTGATGTGTGTTGACAGGTGTGATGTGTACTGGGTGTAATGTGTTTCCAGTTAGAAATGCTTTGTCACATGATTTTGGTGCTATACACCATGTATGTTGGTGTGGATTCACAGTCTAATACTCCAACTGATGTATTTTCACAAATAGGTACCCTGTAGGAGGAAGGAGGCGACAACCCCCAGTCTGCCATCCATTCCAGACCTTCAAACAATGGAGGAACGTCACATCATAAGACAGTACTATCTGACTAGGCAAACAACTGTGGACATATGCCATTAGTTGGAGCCAGATCTGATGCCTGAAGACACTAAACCAACATGCATACAACCCATTGTTTAGCTCATGGCAGTATTACACTTCCTGGCCACAGGGTCTCTCCAATATACAGTGGCCATATCTGGTGGAATGTCCCAACTTATATCCAGTCTTGTGTTAAGAGATGTGCTATCAGCAGTGATGAAACACATTTACAGCTATTTCAGGTTTCCCAGATGTGAGGATTTAGCCAATGTGAAGGCTGGCTTTCATGGTTTTGCTCACCTACCACATGTGGTGGGATCCAGTGATGGCACAAATGTTGCCTTGGTGCCACTGCAGGCAACTTAACAAGTCTGTCACAACAAGCAACACTTCTATTCCATCAATGTGCAAGTTGCCTGCTTGTCAGATCTCTACCACTCAAACATCTGTGCCCGGTTCCCAGGTTCAGCCCTTGATTCCTTTGTAATGTAGTATAGCACCATACCCCAGCTGATGTCACAGCTGCAACAAAGGGCCTGGTTGGTTTGTAAATCACATCGGTCCTGAATTTGAATGTGCAATGACAGGTGTTCCAATCCTGAAGTGAGTGGCTCGTTGTTGCACTTGTGTCTCATTCCTAAACAGGAGACTCAGCATATCCAAACCGTCCTTGGTTATTGATGCTGCCGAGGAATCCAACTACACTAGGGGAAGTCAGCTTCAAGTGAGGCCTGTGGAAGAACATGGCTGGCATTGGATTAGTCTTTTGGGCTCCTGAAGGCCAGATTTCGCTGCCTGGACAGGACTGGTAGAACCCTCCACTACTCACCCAGGAACGTTTGTCAGATCACTGTGGCATGCTGCATGCTCCATAACATCACCCTGCAGAAAAATATCCCTTTTATCCCAGAGGAGAAGGTGCCTGCAGTGCCATTGTGTAAGAATCCTGAAATGCCAAATGAAGATGATAGTGGAGAAGAGGAAGGAGCTGACTTGCAACAAGATCCCATGAGTGTGAGTATGTCATGTGATGACATGACTTTGACTGTACAATCAACTCTAGTTGTGAAAATGTGTGGAAGTAATACTTGCAAATAGTTAGGGAGCTGATGTTCACGCAAAATCAGCCAAAGGGTGTTTGATGAGGTAGCTTTTGACACATCTACATCTTGATGATGTTGTTTTGTTTATGGGGAATTTATTGTAATGTACTTTGTTCTCTAGATGCTTGCTATGTGACATGTCACATGTATGGTTTCATAGCTATACTCCGTGTTTTGTTCTTTGTTCAGGTACCTTCACCATGACAGCTTCATTTGGGAATTTTAGAGTTGTGACATTGGTAGGTATGTGATGTGGTTCGGACATATGAAGTGTACATGGATTGTTTCTGGGAATGTAGGTCACAGACTTTGGGTGTAGAAGACTTTTGCCAAGATAACTTACACAGAGATAGGATAAAAGTTCAGAAGATGCCATTGGACTTGTTCCTTGTCATGTGGTGGCCCTGATGCATGGTTGTCATCATGTGGTCAGAAAAAATGGAGTGCGAGGCCAAATTTAAGTTAGTTTCCCTAGACATTCGCGAAACCCTCTTTTTGTATGAAGTGTATGTAGCTGTTGATGTGTTTCATCATTGTAGGACAAATTACGTGTGGCACATCACTGAAATGGGTTTGTGTCATACCACCAGATACAGAAGCACTGGATTGTGATGACCCTGAGATCAGAAACTGTTGTACTGCCATTTGTCTGTGTCTTGCATTATATGATGTTGGATTACTTTTCTGTGGTAGGCGATCTGGCTCCAGCTGATGACATCATACACTTTAATGTTTGCCTATTCTACAGGGCAATGTCTGACAAATCCCTTACTTCCTTCGTCTGGAGGTCTGAACGTGTTAATTTTATCATTTACCAAGTATAATTCAATCATGTAGGATTTGCTACTTTTCAGACATATTGACAGCCTATGCACTGAACAATGTAATAACACTTCTTTGCCAAACTTTTGAATGTATGTGTTTGTGTAGAATAGTTGTAATCGTGAACTGGACACTGTGTACATACAACATATCCCTGCTTGCACAAGTACCGTGGGTCATCATTGTATTGTTCACATGGTCTGACATATCTACATGGCTAAATGTGAAATTTAAGACAGCAGACACATTTGTGACAGGTGAATTTATTGCAATGCTACTAAATACAAAAATATTTGTGTAAAAATGTAAAGTGAAGGGGTAAGTCATGGTGAATGAAATCAATGGAGTAGATGCCCCACCATTGGAAGTTCAAAGTCCATAGTATTCCTCCCATTGGAACTAGAATGTGGTTCAGGATCAGTCCACAGAGTGTATGCGTGACACATATAGGGGGACATTAAGGAAGAGGTTTATTGCTGGCAGTGGTGGGTGTCTTGCCATCCACACCTCCTGGAGTCTAGCATGGGTGTCCCCGCTTGTGAGGGGGTGCTCAGCTGCTACAGAGGCAGGGGTGTCCGTGGGTGGTTGTGCCTCTGGCAGGGCCTCCCTTTCTGTGGCTGGCACCGATGTACATGAGCCTCATGTTGTTGACCCAAAGGAAGTGGAAGATTGGGTTGCAAAAGCCCTTTTCAGGGTTGTATGAATACCCCTCAATCAATCAATCAATCAGTTTTTGTAAAGCACGGTACTCACCCATGAGGGTCTCAAGGCCCCTCAACATCCCTGTTAGTAAGGACGTGTTTGAATTGTGGGTCTCCATGTGTTCACACATGTCCCTATGTATGTCCATCTGCGGCTGCTCCATTTTCCAGAGTTTAGTCAATACTTGGCCAATCACACTTTTGGACTCCTGATAGACCCCCAATACTTGGCTGATGGTATCCTTGTCATGAGTGCCGTCAGTGGCCTCACTCTGCTGGCCCACAGCATCCCTCCCATGGACCCTACCCCCACAAACCTGTGCCCTTGGCACTGGGTCACCTCTCCAACAGGGTCCTGGAACCTCAGTGTCAGGATTATTGTTTTGGACCTCAGGATCCAGGACTCGGGCACAAGATGTTGGAAACTGTACTATGTACACAGCTTGGGGGGCGCGTTGTTGCCTGTGATGTTGATGCAGCAGGGCTGGAAGGTGTATTTGTGGGCACAGTGAGACTCACTGTTGCCGTCTGACCAGGCTGCCCAGATGTGCCAGGACCATCCTCCATATCCACAAGTCCAGGAGTATTGTCATCACTGAGGGCTTCATCCAGGTGTGGAGTAGTAGTCTGGTCGGGGGAAGAGGTCTGCCCAGGGGCTGTGCCAACTTGACCTGTTGGGTAAGAGAGTGCGACATCTACCGCAAAAGGTTTTGTGTCACAGTAAGTGGAGACATTGGACATTGTTAAGTTGTAGGGTAGCCCACTGTGTCATGTTACCATGGTATTGAAGAGCTTGACATGACATGGGTGAAGCTTGCCTGGAGTATTTAACTGAAGCAGCTTAGTAGATGCCCTGATCATTTGCAGTGTGGATGAGGGAATGAAAATTACATCTTACCAACAGTGAAGCAAACACACTGGAGAGGCAACTTGTGCATTTAACCATTTGGAGGCCTAGTTGAGTGTGATGCAGGCAAACATACAACTTTGTTGTATATGTCTCTGTATCAATGTGTTTGCTGCTGCTAGCAATCAGCTGATGCAGCTTAAGGCCTTAGGAATACTTGGTGTACTCACTTGGCAAGGTGCCATTCCTGTCTTCACTAGTTTCACTTTGGGATGCCAGGCCAGAGTGAAGCTAGATAGACACACAAGTTGAACATGATCTGTATATTGTTCACTCCCAGGCGAGTAAACTTCATTTGGAATGTTCACTAGCAGATGTATTTGGGCACGTGATCACTGGGCTGCTGGTTGGAGTTAGAGTAACAGGCCCTACTGGGCTTTTGAGTCAGGCCAATTTCTCTACTTCATAACACTTGACAAATGGCATATTACCAGGTGAGTAAACATTAAGGGTACACACACAGGTGTATTTGGGAAAGCGTACACTGGGCTGGTAGTTGGATAAGAGTAACAGGGCATACTGGGCTTTGTAGTCAGGTCACTCCCTCTACTTTCCACCACTTGACAAATGTTGGCTATTACAAATTTGTTGACAGACTGCATTTTGGTTGAAGCATACATTTACATGTTGAAACATTCCATGAGCTCTGGTATGAATTTTTGTTATTGAGACACTTACAGATACCATTCCAGGGCATGTGATGGGTCTCGATAACTATGATGTTAGGTCCAGCAATACACATTGACAGGCTTACATCTCAGATACTCTGGATATTGAATCATGTTGGAGTCAATGAACAACACAGTGGGTGGAAAAAGCTGAGCTGTGAGCATGCATAATATTACAGTTTAGCAACAGTTTCTGTGTTGTGACTTACCAGACTCGCCGCCCCCAGGTATTCCTTTCAAGCCCTCAGGATGCAGGATGGCCAAAACCTTCTCCCCCTAGGGAAAGAGTTGTAATAGGGCACTGGGAGGGTCACCGCCAGTCTTGTTGGCCTCCATGTGTTGCCTGGAGGTCAGGGAATGCACCTTGAGCCTCAGGTCATTCCATCTCTTTCTAATGTCCTTCTTTGTGCGCAGGGTGGTGCCTACAGCATTTCCTCTGTCGGCAATCTTTTGCCACATTATAATTTTTCTCCTGAGAGGAGTGTGCTGAACTTGGGCTCCAAACAATTGTGGCTCTACTCTAATGATTTCATCCACCATGACTCTCAACTCATCCTCTGAGAAACAGGGAGTTTTTTGACCTGACATGGTGGAAAATTAAAGTGGGTGACAAGGACTTACTTTACAAAAAAAGAATAATGTAGGAAGTAAGTGGTAAAAAGTGCATGAAAGGAATGGTGAAGAAGGGGTGCCTTATCTATTAATGATGTGGGCTTTGGTCTTTTTCTTGCAGTGGAGAGGCAAACTGATCATTGTCTGTGAAGGGATGTGTTTTTCTGTGTGATTTGCAGTTGTACCTATTGGGTCCATAATTGTCAGCTGTGGTGTTTTTGAATTCATCCAATATGCAAATTCTGTTACTTTGATGAATGCAGACTGTGGTGGTCAACCGCCAGTGGCTAACCATTGCAAGGAGACCACCACAATGACTGCATGTTTGTCAAAGGCTCAGTGTTTGGCCGCGGCGCTGACAATACTGGAGGTCGGAACCACCTAGGCAGCATATCACTGCACCACTGGCTGCCTGCTTTTTGTTTGGCGGGTGTAGTTTCTGCCTGTTTATATCGTAATACAGCGAGATAGGGACTGCCGGTGTAGCAGTCTTTTTAGGATTGCCAATATGGCAGTCTGGCGGTCCGACCGCTAATATCATAATCAAGCCCGTTTTTGGTGCAGCTAGATTTCTGTTGCCGGAGGTGACGGCAACTGTTTTGCCAGAGATACGAAAGACTTTCCTATTTTCAAAATAGTATTCTGGGATAACATTTGTGGTCAAGGATTTAGATTTTAATATTTTCAGCTGTTTTACAGCGGGATTTCTTGAAAGGATTTTGAACACTTATTTTCAATATCTATTAAACAAGAGCAACAAAAAGTGTGCTCACTTACACCAACTTTGTTTATATTTTCCTTGGATCACTGACAACATATTGTGGTGAAAAGTATCATTGACAAAAATATGGTGTCAAAAATATCAATTACCACAGTATCTTGCTCCTAATATTTATTATGAAAGTACAAATATATTGAAAAAAATATTGTTGACACTAATATTGTCCAAAAATAGACAAAAACATTGATCTTTTTAAATGTAAATAGTTATTAAAGTGGTAAATGCAAAATATTATAATATATAGCCTTAGTACAATGTAAATTAAATATATTCCACTAATATGTAATACTAAACATACATTTATACTGATATATATGACTGACATATATGTGTGTGTATTTATATAAAATATATATTATAGCTAGTGTAAGATAATTAATGAAAACATTTATTTTACATTATGTTATCTTTTTTTATATTTTAAATTTATCACTATGAAAAAATATATCTAATTAATTAAAATATTTATTTTACATCAGTGGTTCCCAACCTGTGGTCCGGGGTCCCTTTGGGGTCTCCAAAGCCTCCTCAAGGGTCTGCAACTGCTTAGAAAATTAAATATTAGGAACAAATTGGATCCCAGCTTTCAGTTATGACTCAGTGGGGGGGTCCTAGGATTCCAATAAGGATTCATTGGGTGTTCCTGGGCTCCAGTAATGATAAAGTGGGGGTCCACAGAAGTCAAAAGGTTGGGAACCACTGTTTTACATTATATTAATTCAAAAACATTTAATTAGGAAAATATATATATTTGAAGTAATAGATTTAAAATATTCATAAAATGAATATAATGTAAAATAATTATGATTATTAATTAAGTCACTCTCTCTCTCTCTCTCCATATATATATATATATATATATATATATATATATATATATATACAGACACACACATATATATTATATACATATATATACACATATATAGATATATGCATATATATATATATATATATATGAAACATACATATAAAATAAAACCATAAAAATATAAACAAATAAATATATATGTATTAAAAGCTAAAAACAATCAATCTTCATAATTAGTTAAATGAAAAAATCTAATAATAAATAATTGCTATTCAATTATTAATTAATTAACTTCCCATAGGAACGTAGCAGCTCACTCCTAAAATATAACCAATCAATCAATCAACATTTGTAAAGTGCAGCACTGTCACACCTAGAAGTATCTGGGCACTGTGGGTGCCAAGTCTCCATTAAACAGCCAGGTTTTGAATTTCTTTCTGAAGTCTGTCATGGAGGGTGCTGTTCAGATGTGGTGGGGGGTAGGTTATTCTAGGTCTTGGCAGCAATGTAGGAGAAGGAGCGGCTGCCGCTGCGACTGTGATGAATGCAGGGGGTGTGCGCGATGAGGAGTGCAGGTGTCTTGAGGGTAGATGGAAGTTCACTCGACAGCTGATATGGAATGGTCCTTCATTTTGTAGAGCTTTGTAGGCATGCATGAGGATCTGAACTGGCATCTCTTCTGGATGGGGAGGCAGTGGACATTTCTGAGGTGGGCGGTGATGTGGGTCCGCTTCGAGATGTCTGGGGAACTAAAACAATAACTATTCTGTAATTTACATATTTAAAATATCCTACCCAAAAACCCCTACAAACCTAGCATCCTGCAACTATGATACAATTAAATTAAATAGGTATTCCAAAACTTACATATTTAAAATTAATATAAATAATTAATTCACAAATAAGAATGAATAGGTAATTAATTGTTATTTAACTTCCAACCCTATACCCCAAAATACCAAGCAGCCTGCAACTAAAGTATAAGTAAAATAAATATTTTTTCCAGAAATAACATAAGTAAAAATTAATTAAATATTTAATTAACTATTAAGTTAATTGTTAGCTATTATTGTTTAATTATCTTCCCACTTTACATCTTTACAAACCTAAGCCTGCAAATACCATATAACAAAAATAAATCAATCAGTATTACATAAATTACATATTAAATATCAATCATATAATTAAATAAAATGTATTAAATAATTCTTAAGAAATAATTGACTTCCTACCCCATCCCACTACAAACTCAACAACCTGCTTCAACACTATAGATCGCCACTAAAACTTAATGCAACATTCAAAATCACTTAAATTGAAAACCTATATTTTAAAAACAATTAATACAATTTATATAAAAACGGTAACACATAAAATTAATATATCAACTAAAACACATTAAAATAATTAAAAAATGATATTTTCAACCACTATATTAGTGAAAATGATACTAAACACATCAATAATATTTACAACGATGTTACTTACCTCAATTATATTGTCAACAATATTTGTGTATCATGATATTTGTGTGTCAGGATATAATAATTTCCAATATTTCTGTCTCCCAATATTTTTAAATTGATATTTTGTCTAAATACTGTTTTCCTTGAGTCGCAATATGGTACAAAGGTATTGACAGTAGAGTGGAAGCGTTTGATTGTTGCTTAGAATGAAGGGCCAATATTTTAGTGTGTTTATTATGACACACCTGTTAAATTTGTTATAAGACAAGTAATTCAGACCACAAATTTTACTTACAAATGGCTGAAGGTATTTACAGACACAGAAACACATATCTCCTTATGTGAGTAAATGCCCCTTTTCATGCGGTCGGCATACATTTTTGCTGAATATTATTGTTGTTTTATAGACACTGCAGTAGAGTGTATGTACTCTGACTCCTAAACATGTAGAAATTGGCTAATCCCTGATTGGCATATTTAAATTTCCTCTAGGATCATGGTCTATCTTATAGAAACTACACCTGATGCTATCTTTAAGGTGGAAGAAACTTTTGGAGTTTTCCCCCACAGACGGTTCTGATATTTACTTACTCCCTGCTCAGGTCCCAACACATCTGGGGTTACAAAAGCCTGATGTCAAGTTATTTTTTGTTCTGAGGCAGCTCCTATGAAATGTAAATGTGCAGGAAACATCTCCGTCCCTCCTATGCTGGGAGGATAGCCCTCTCCTAGCTAAAGACAGGTCCTATTGTTCACTGTCAGGGCCTAAAACACATTCCTGATGAGGCATCAATTCACAGGCCTAGGCAGCTGCAAACTACTAGAAGGCTTTGAAAAGTTTAGGGCAGGAAAATACCAAATTTCTAAAAGAAGCATTTTCAAATTGTAATCTAAAATCTGACTTTACCATCAAAGGGGATTTTAAATTACAATTCATTTGAGTCCAAACAGGACATTTTACCTGTTTCCAATCAAAAGAAAACATCTATTAAATGTAATATGATAACCCAATGTTATACTATATGGGAGGAAGGCCTTATGGTAGTGAAAAAGAATGTAGGAGTTATTCACTACCAAGACGTTTAAAACCTAAAAACACATACCCTACTTTTAAAATATATTCACCATGCCCTACGGGCCGCTAATGGACTTCTATGAGGTAGCTCAAATGTATTAAAAAGTTGTTTTCTCTAATCCTTTTTACCTTTTGACCAATGTTTTCTATTTTGTACCCTATAGGCAGCAATCATATTGTTTTGACTCCTTTTGCCCTGAAGATGACTTGTTAATTTGTGGAAGGTATAAACACTGTCAACACTTAACAGGCTAAAAAATGATATTTATTGTGCAATGGTATGTTACTGAAACTTTGGACTTTATTTACATCTATGCACAATATTTGATTCGCTGTTTCTTTCTTCCATTATTTAGTTTTTACGTGTTTTACTTTGCACCATTCACTTGATTTACACTAGCACCGTGTTCACTTGCACATTGAGCACTTTTTGAATCCATGCTTGATGCTACTCCTAATTGCATATAAAAACAATTGAATACATCTGTTTCTGGATTGTTTTTGCCCATATCTCTTCTTTCTTAATTTCTTTTGTTACAATTCTGTTATCTATCCAATACTTGGCTTTGCAGTATTATAAGAGTAACCAGATTGGTTCCATTTCTATTGATGCCCTTTGGGACATTTTATGCATGATACAAACTTCCAATATTACACTTCATCATGTGAAATTTACAAGACTCAACACAAAGGTATAATTGAAAGATAATAATTTCCACAGACTCATTGGGTAAAGATACAAAGAACATTTACCCCAGTTTGACTTCAGCAACAATCAGTCTTCTGTGGAAGATGAGCTTCATAGAGGACTGAGCTGGCATATACCTGACGAGTTCAGAATCACTGACTTGCAGCCTGGGCCACTTTGACGTCTGCCTGCATTATTCACGTATGCTTGAAATAGTGTCAATATGTTTTCAAATTTGCTTACTTTGGGACTCATTACAAGTAGGGCTGACTGAAGACTGCCAGAATTGCGGTGGCGGTCCGACCGTCGCCATCCTGGTGGTCCAACTGCCAAATTACAACCCTAGCAGTCAGACCACCAGGAGACTGCTACCTTCACCAGCAACATGGTTCTTCACAGGATGGCAGCAGCCACAGTCATGGTCAGCCATGGCAGCGCTGAGTTCAGTGCCACCGTGCTGATCATGAGTCCTCTTCCCACCAGCCTTTTCATGGTGGGGACTTCACCATGTAAAGGCTGGCAGAAAGCCAGTACTGGGGGCCACACAGGGCCTCTGTTCTGCCCATGGCATGGGAAGTCCAGGGCCCCCCCTGCCCAGCACCCTCTGAATGCACACTGTCTGCCACAGCAGACAGTGTGCATTCCGCGGTGCTTAGAGCACTCCCTATGTGACGGCATTGGACTCTGCTCCCTGAGGAGCAGGGGCCAATGCCACTGCGTGCTTTCCACTGGGCTGACCAGCGGAAACCTCCAATTCTTTAGGTTTCCGACAGTCAGCCCAGTGGAAACCTTGTAATAGGGCCAGGGGTAGACAGCCTGCTCCATTGCAGGCTCCTCTCCACAGGACTGGTGGGCTGGCCGTCGGCCTGCCAACCTCACAATGAGGCCCTTTGTCTTGGAAAGTACAAATCAGTTTTTTTCTTAGTATTAATTGCCCACAACATAGATCATCACATAAAAGTGAGGGAGTTTGAAATGCTGTGAATGAAAAATCTACACTTCAAGATGGTAAGGTGATGAGCTAATTAATTTTCAGTGTGAAGTAACAATAACATGAAGGGAATGAGCAAGCCATTTGCTATTACGGTTCTGATCTGGGACAATAGCACCTTGCAAGAACTTTGTATGATGCTGTAAGACCACTTAGGTTTGCCATAGTGGCTCTTCCACCACAGCCCCACCAGCTGCCCTCCAGAAACATTGTATGCAGATGTTACTCGAGATAGGTACCATCTCATGAACTTCTACTTATTTTCTTGATAATTGATATATTTTTTCTACTGAGAGCAAGTCAACAAAATGACAGCCCTAGACCAGATGTCTGAGCAGGAATTTTTTGAAATTTCTATGACCTGTTCTGTCTCTCAGGAAGACATTTAGGTGAGTTTGGGGGACACATTTCAGCTATCCAGAAGTCTATATAAATTAGATAACACTTTCATGAGCTTTGTGCTGTCAATAGACTTTCTGTAACAGTTAGCCTTCTAGTTACATCTACTCTGACCCCTTTCTGTCATGCCCAGTGTATAATTTATGCATACCACATGGGTTTATGAATAGGAGAATCCATACTTCATAAAGCTCTTCTAGTACTGCTTCCAGTCCATCCGAATATTTTTCTACAACCATAAACATGTATGCCTCAGAAGAAATATGAATTGTACAGAATTACCATCAGTGGACATGAGATGGTAGTTACACAAATTGTTTGAATAATAGTATTTCAGTATTGCACCATGTTCAAGGTGGAATGTAGCAAGTGCTTCTGTTTTGTACATAACAAGGATGCTACTTCGGGTTATGTAAGAAACTGGAGTTTAGTTTGAAGAGGGGGAACCCACCTCAAAGAATAATCTCAAACTTTGCCAGGATGAACCACTACAATCACTAAATAAACTTGTGCTTAACCCTTTGGTAGCGTTGCACAAAGGAGTCAGGCGTAACTTAGAGACAATGTTTAAAGTATCTATCCATCACTCAAACAATAATAAAGTTAAAACACAACACAGAAAAAACCCAAACCAATTTAGAAAATAGGGGATATTGTAATACATAAAATGACACCAAAACAGTAAAAATGCAATAGGTAGAACAGGAGAAGTGACATATTTTAGTAAATTAGTTTAAATTAAAAACTGTGTCAAAAAGCACACAGTGCCAACTGCGGTTATCTTGTCATGCTAGACCTTGTCAAAGCCAAACATTATGGCCAACAGCAATGGACCATGGATCACATACAGGGATTAGGCCTGGGTGAATGTTTTATTAGGCCAGAGTAATCAGAGTAATGTTGTGTTACTCTTTTTACATTAAATTACAGACAATTACGTGATTATGACTTTTCACATAATTATGAGTAATCTGGCACAAATATCCTCCACAGGTGAACAGAAACAATAAATTTATTGCGCGCAAGTGGCTGCTGCTACTGTTTATACTCTGTTGCACTTAGCGCTATTTTCTTTCACAAAATACACCCTCCAGTGCATGTTGACATGAGGACGCATTTTGGGTTAAGAAAATAGCACCAAATAATGGGTATACTCCACACCTGATTCCATGTAATCTTGCTGTAATTTGATATAATTATGCTACTTACAAATTACGCAAATTACTCCCACCTCTAACAGGGCCTAGGTTTGACCTGTTGAAAAATGTCAGGCACTAAAGCTTTCATGGGGAAAACTCTGAGGTGGCGTAAGCTGCAAACTGGCTCTGAAGAGGGGCTCGACAATAATAAGTTGTTGAAGAGTGGGGTCTTGCCATTAGTCTCTGTGAAGTCCACTATGTTTGGACTTAGCAACTTTTCTTGAAGACAGACCACCTTCAGTAGGGAAAATCAGCAAGTTAAGGCCAACAGGCAATTTGATGTTGACAGCTGCAGCTTCAATGATGATCCTGGTCCCCTTCAGTTCAGTAGAGGAAAAGTATCTATGTCTCACTTCTTGCACTTTGGGAGACAAGGGGAGTATACTACACTACCCAGGGGTATACTGGGGCACCGTCTAACGTCTAGGATTCACTCAGCAGAGGCTAGCAGCAGGGTCAATGGCAGGTCCAGTTGGAACTTCTCAGCTGGCCAGTTGCAAGGAGAGAGACTCCTAGAAGTTTGTTGTGTCCCTGCAGCACAAAATGGATGTCAGGCACCCGGAATCCTTGGAATCACTTTTGTTGTCCTTGGTTCATGGCAAGCAGGTCAATCTTAGTTCCAGTTCATTAGACAATACAGCAGTCCTTCTTCTGATTCCTCACAAGTCAAGGAGTGTTCTGTGGAGAGCACTGTGGGGTCCACCTTTATACCCAGTGCCAGCCAGTGGGATGAGTGAAGCCTTTCACTACCTGTCCACTCCTGAGCCATTTCTGGTCAGTTCCTCTACCCCCACTGGAGTTAGTGCCAGCTTGACTAGAGATTCAAAGGGAAGAGAGGCCTAGGTGTGGGCTTCATCTGCCATTGACAAGATAGGCATCCATTGAAGCTCAGGAAAGGGTTGAACGCAGTCCACAGGCCCTCCTGTTAAGGAGGAGTCCTCCATCCCATGAGCCAGGGTCCTTTGCCCACCCTCTGGGAGTAGTACGCATCTTACCACTAGGGAAACATGAAGGGTTTGATGACACTGTCAGGAAAGCATTTTTGGTTCTAGGCAGGAAAATTACAAATTTCTAAAAGTGCAATTTTCAAAATAGTAATATAAAATCTGACTTAATAATAAAGTTGGATTTTCAATTACTATTAAAATGAGTCCTTGAACCATTTTCTAGCTATTGTCAAACTTACATTAGCACTTAATAAAGGTAATAGTGTAAACCAGTGCTACTCTATGGAAAAGCCGTCCTTGCCAGATTGTAGAAGACCTGTTTTTTCACATCACTGATGCAGGAACAAAGTCAACCCTTCCAAAGATGTCTCCATATTGATCAAGACAGACAAACATTTACATTTCTGTGGGCTCATTTACATCTAACAGCATGTTCTTATCACTTTAACCCCAATCTTCTTTATTGACCATTTCAATTTGTGATATTTGATTATCTCCACCAGTGTATAAAAAAAAAACCACTCCGGATTTAACAACTTTCAATAGTAGCCCTCATGAATGTATTTGGACTGGTCTCTCTACACTTTTGTTTACATTGATTATTGGATCCAATCTCACTCCAAGACAGCTTACTTCTTCTTTGGACACTGGGGTAGGACTTCTATGACACATCATCAAAACATTTACAAACTGTCTAGACCAAACTTCCAAATACCCCAATTCTGGCTTTAAGGCGCTATGATTTTGATCCTACACTTCCTACATGGCAATCACACTTCTGCATTGTGTAATATGTCAGGAAGCCGGGTCCTACTCGCTGCCACAATAGACACTGCACTGTAAACACCCAGTTCAGAGTCCCTGGTAACAGACTGAAAGTAAAAAGAGAAAATTCCAGACTACAGATCCTAATGTTCAGCTGAAGGTGAGCCCTGGCACTCATCCCACTGTAAATCCCCCTACCTTTCACACATCAAGAAATCTACTTTGTCTAATGTTTTCTTATACATTTTCTGACCTATAATTGCAGAGATGTATCTGCTTGTGATGACCGTAGTGCTCCTATGCCAGCCCCACCTGCAGAAGATTTCTTCTTCCTATTGGTATGTTCACATCTTCTCTCCTCACATTGCCTCTCAAGTGACCATGTTATTATGTGCATACCCATAACTCATAACCCATACTTTCATCATAGACCTGAAATCATCCTTACACATGATTGCCTTTATTACTGTATAATGACCCAATAAATGTACAATGCAAAACATACAGTATGATATGGTTTTAGTCTCTCCCTTCTACCCTACTGCCACCTTGGTCCCATATAATAAACTGTAAATATACGTAATCTATCATTTAAGTTTGAACTAGTGTACTTACTAATAATTAATGAGTAAAAAGATTTTTGAACAAAATATTTTCCATTCATAATTAGACATGTGTGACATCACTTGCACAATCATTGGCCTCAAGAGCCTCATGCCTACTGTGTTTCACTAGTGTGCAATCACACAATATAACATAGCTTATAGGTACTAAGGCCCTCATTATGACATTGGAGGTAAATCCTGCTTACTGCCACGCTGACGGATGCTAACTTACCGCCGCAGCAGCAGATATCCATTCACCATATTATGACACACATACACCATTCTGACAGAATTAAGCCACACACACAAATCCGCCAGACCAAAGGTCAGTGATAAAGTGGCGGTATCAAAACCCGCACCGTTACCCCAACAGAACAACGACCATCACATTATGACCCACGAATCACCACAGTGGACATTCAACTGCTGTAAACCATTGCTGGTACACCACGGTGTGCGTACAATGGACACCCACATACAAAACAACACTACTTTGGACAATTTAAATAACACACACCTGACACCACACCCACACACCCACACCACTATAAAACACCCACCCACATTACCCACAACCCTTTACCATTTCAAACCATTGCCAGAGGAGAGACACCAAGACCAGAGACAACTAGAGCCACACACCATTCACACCTATACACCACTCATGCACCCCACATCACACACCCCAACACATTACCCAACACACCCTCACCAACACACCTCACACAACACCCTTGGCACCATAAAGACAGCCCTGTTTCATAGAGGAGGAGCTAAGGGTCATGGTGGAGGAAATGATCAGTGTAGAGCCACTGTTATTTGGAGCACAGGTGCAGCAGATATAGATAGCTAGGAAGATGGAGCTATGACGGAGAATCGTGGACAGAGTCAATGGTGTGGGACAGCACCCAAGAACTAGGGATGACATCAGGAAGAGGTGGAATGATCTACGGGGAAGGTAAGTTGCATTGCAGCAAGACACCAGCTCGCTGTACAGAGGACTGGCGATGGACCCCCACCTCCTTCCCCACAACTAACAGCATGGGAGGAACAAGTCTTGGCAATCCTGCATCCTGAGGGCCTGGCTGGAGTAGGAGGAGGACTGGACTCTGGTAAGTCAACTCTCTACTACTACTACCCCCTACCTGCATGCCATCACATACCCACACCCTCACTCCCATCACTCCACTCCATCCCACACATCCCACCATCACATCTCACTTATCCCAGTGACAAGCCCTGCATGCTCTACCAATGCATGGACATCATTCACAGCCCTGCATGGGCAGGCATCACTAAAGCATGCACACTATAGAGAACTAACTATTTCACCACACACCAACGTACACAAGTGAAAGCTGCCAGGGCATATCCAACCAAAGAGGACAAGCCACGGATGCACAATATGTCAGACACAGAAACCATAACAGATCATTTACATCCACACAGGTACCCCAGCCAATGTCAGCGGAGAAGAGGTGCCAGTAATATCCTGTGCCCCAACTGAAGAGGCCCACAGTGATTACAGCAACTCTGGTCTTCAGGATCTGGATGACCTGCCTGGCCCATCAGGGACCTCTGAACAGCTGGTTACCCAGGCCCAATCACACACCACCACAGAGCCTCTCCCATCAGGAAATACCACCACAGCACCCACCCAGAGTACCCACATCTCTGTCCCCAGGACAGGTCAATCAGCAGTGTGTCCACCTCCAAAGGGACCCCAGGCCACACCTCATACCCAAGACAATCAGGGACCTGGGGTCTGTGGCAGTGGGCACACGGTTCAGGGGACAGAGGCACAGGCCAACAGGGAAACTGGGAGGAGTGCTGTGCGCCAGATGGAGGACAGGCCCAGGGAACCGACTCTCCACAAAGCACTTGCAGAGATCCTGGGAGCCTATCAGCATTCCCAGGACACAGTGGGCGAGACCCTGGACATTGTTCAGGAGAACAGGCGGCTGCAGGAGGGACAGTACCAGGGGAGCAGGGAGGACTTGCAGGCCTTCAACAACACCCTGATCTCCATAGCACGGGTGCTGGCAGACATGGCCGTTATTTTGAGGGAGGCAATCTCACACCAGTGGGCCCCTGCCACTAGCCAGACATCTGAACAGCCTTCCACTTCCACTGCCGCTAGTGGCCAGGAGGCCCTGCCACAGGACTCACAGACCACAAGCACCCCTCCCCCTGCAGAAGGAGAACCAACACGCACACGTTCCCTGCGATCCAGACAGAAGCCAGAGACACTTGCCAAGACACGAGAAATTAGACTCTCCTGATTGTCTTCCTTGTGTCCCACCCTGTCATCATGTCCACATTGAACTGCCATTGTTCTCCTTCCTATGTCCCCTTGGGCAATGAACCTGTGCTACAACCAGACTGGAACAATACCCTGGACTTTCCTCCATCATCACCTCATCCCATTGAACTTGCCCCTCAATATTTTAGCACTTCAATAAACACCCTTTGAAAAAAAGAAGTTTGGAGTATGTCAATCAACTGTACAGAAAATGAGCATAGATTATTGACCTGTAGCTGGCTGCAGTGATCACACCAGGAGTATATGTGAGGTCACCAACATCTGCAAAATGAATTGCCAGAGGGAACAGTAAGTGGGCATGGAAGCGGGAAACATCAGCATACCATTGCCACACACATTCAAGCAAATGTCATTGAAATGTAAAGTAACACTGTCCTACCTGTGTGCCATTGGAAGTATTGTCTGATCACAGATGTTCTGTTGTCCTCATCCTCATCCTCTGCCTCCTCATCCTCACTGTCCATAGGGTCCACTGCTAACACACGGGCATCTCCAGCCTCCTCCTCCTGCAGGAATGGGACACGGCGTCTGAGAACCAGTTATGCAACATGCAGCATGCCACCACTATCTGGCAGACCTTCTTTGGTGAGGAGCACTGGGATCCACCTATTAGATGGAGGCATCAGAACCTAGCCTTCAGGAGGCCAAAGGTCCTTTCAATTATCCTTCTGATTCTCCCATGTGCCTCATTATAACATTCTTCTGCCCTTGTCCTTGCATTCCTCACAGGGGTCAGCAGCCATGATAGGTTGGGGTAACCAGAGTCACCTGAAATATTGAAGGACAACATTTAGCCACATACTATCCCATATGGCCCACACCATACCCATACACCAACATATACTGGGTGGGAACCAGGGCTCACCTACTAGCCACACCCTGTGTCTCTGTAGTTGGCCCATCACATTTGGGATGCTGCTATTGCTCAGGACAAAGGCATCATGCACTGACCTAGGATACTTAGCATTGACTTGGATGTACTGGTCCGCAAGGCACACCATCTGTATATTCATAGAATGGAATCTCTTCTGATTCCTGAGAACCTGTTCATTCTGGCCGGAGGGACAAATGCAATATGAGTTCCATCAATTGCCCCAATTATGTTGGGGATATATCCCATTGCATAGAACTCGGCCTTCACTGTGGCCAAATCAACCTGGGGGAAAACAATGTAGCTGCACAAGTGTTTAATCAGGGCAGACAACACTCTTGTCAGCACTATTGAGAACATTGGCAGTGACATTCCTGCTGCCAAGCCCACTGTCACTTGGAAAGAACCATTTGCCAGGAAATGGAGTATAAATAGCACTTGCACAAGAGGGGGGATCCAAGTGGGGTGGCGGATAGCAGATATCAGGTCCAGCTCCAATTGGGCATATAGCTCTGTGATTGTGGCCCTGTCCAGTCTATTGGTGAGGATAACGTGCCTGTCCTCCAGTGTTGCCAAGTCTATCAGAGGTCTGTGCACAGGGGTATGTCTCCATCTCCTATTCATCCACAGCGGTAGCAATCAAAGGGACACAAGAGAGAGGAGCTGGTCACAAACTGAACAATGGAGCTACAACAGAACGTTGCATCCTGTAAACTTGTAATGGGTCATTGTAATTTGTCCAGTATGTCCTAATATCTCCTGTGATGCAGCATTATTCCTCAGCCTGCCCCCCCGAAATGGCATCCGCCTGTCCTGTGCAGACGTTGTGCGCCGTTGCAGGAGGCGCTCAGGAACCGCCGTGCAACTCTGATTGGTTATAATTGGGCATTATGGGGTACAGTGGTCAATGGTGATCAACGTCGGCAGTGACGGTATGCACCGCCGCGGACGAGACCACCATTTTCTAACTGATTCCTCACTTGCTACGTGACCTTCCAAAGGAGAGGATCTACACTGCATGTGCTGCTGTGACCAGTGTCTGGAACCTACCATGGCCTGTGTGACTGGGGAAAGGGCCCCAGCCTTCACTTTGGAGGAGTTGGAGAGACTGGTGGATGGGGTCCTACCCCAGTACTGACTGCTGTATGGGTCTCCAGACCAACAGGTGAGTACACTGTGGGAACGATGCATGTGGCCTGAATGCATGGAGTTGTGTGTGTGAAGGCCTCATGTAAGGGGGGTGGGTGGATGTCCTCTGGGCGGTGTACAGGTTGTTTGCTGGGCCATGTGTATGGAAATGGTGATGGAAACGGTGATGGTGGGCCATATGTTTAACAGGCAGAACTGTTTGTTTAAATCTATTTTCCTGTGTCTATGCCTATGCAGGTCAGCGCCCATCAAAAGAAGGGTATATGGTGTGCCATCGCCAAGGAGGTGCGGACCCTGGGTGTCTATGGCAGGCGGAGCGCCCACTGTCGGAAACGGTGGGAGGGCCTGAGACGCTGGGCACGGAAGACGGCAGAGGCCCAGCTGGGGATGGCCTCCCAATGAGGAAGAGGTGCCGGTCAAACCCTGACCCCCCTGATGCCCCGCATACTGGCGGTGGCCTATCCTGAGCTGGATGGGCACTTGAGGGCAGCACAGCAGCCACAGGGGGTGAGTACAGTGCCCATCATTACAACTTACGCATGGTAGGGTGGTATCTGGGTGGGGTATGTGTGTTAGTGTGTGCCCCTAGGCCAGGCCTGACATTGCAGTGTAGGTTCCCTGGTGACTGGGGTTCAGAAGGGAAAATCTTGCAACCTAGCTCGTAGGCATCCACTACTGGTCAGGGCTGCGTGGGTTCCAGGTGTGCTGCATTTGGCGGTGTGTGCCCCTTCCCATGCCTTGGCCGCTAACTATTTCTCTGGTAGTGCAAGCATATTGTGTAGGGCTGTTCCCTGTGTGTGAGGGTGCTGTGTACGCCAATGGTGGTGTTGGTGCAGCTATTGACCATATGTACCCTTTGTCTCTTTCCCCCCATTTTTATTTTGTCATCCTCCTTATGTGCATTAGCATCATCTGGCGGAGGAGCAGAGGCACCAGCGACAGAGGAAGCTGCATGCCACAGGACCCAGGAGGCAGAGTCCACTGATGCCGAGGGGACCAGTGGGATGGAAGGCGAGGGGAGCACCACGGCAGAGCCTGGAGGGGACAGTTCTGACACAGATACCTCTTCCTCCTGATGGTGGCGGACACTTCTGTGACCACCCCAGCTACAGGTACAGCTGCTACCCCGTACCAGCCCTGCCCGCCCAGCAGCCCCTAATCGAGTTGCCCGTGCCTGTGCCCGCTCACCCAGGATGGTGGGCATCTTCTTTGCCCCAGGCACCTCAGGCCCTGCCCCAGTGAGCCCTGCTGCCCTGAGTGAGGAGGCTATTGACCTCCTGAGATCCATCTTTGTAGGGCAGTCAACCATTGTGAATGCCATCTCGGGGCTGGCAGCCCCGATGCAACAATCTAATGCATTCCTGGAGGGCATTCACACCAGATTGGCGGCCCAACAGAGATCGATTCAGGCTCTGGCCTCCCTCCAACTTCCACTGCCCAGTCCAATTCCCCTCAACCCCAACCCATCCCAAGCTCACATACAGACGAGCATGCACACACGACAACACCTAAGAGTGTCACAGGCAAACACAAGCACCACACTTCATCCAACAGGCACTTACACAAAAATCATCCAGTTGCAGACCCAACAACATCCTCTATTTCCACTGTCTCCCCCTCCTCCACCTCCCACCCAGTTCCATCCACACTCACACCTGCATGCACTACATCATCATCCACTACCAATATCACCATACCAAGCAAAACACACACCTCACTGGCAGACACCTCCACAACAGCCATGCATATATCCCCAGTATCCTTTCCCACTGTGTCTGTCCCCCCTCCTAAAATACACAAATGCAAGCACTCAGACAACCAACAGCCATCCACCTCACAACAGCATACAGCCCATGCACCTGCACCCAAAAGCAGCAGACAGACACCTCCAACAACCACTCCCTCATCCTGCACTCCCATTCCTTCTCCCTCTTCCCATCCCTATGTCCCTAAAGAACTGTTCCTATCCACCATTGACCTCCCCCCTAAACCTCCCTCTCGTCCTGAACGTATGGCCAGGGTAGAAAGAACCCAGCCAAGCACCTCATCTACACAGTCCACAGGCCCAGTCGTCACCACACCCTCTCGTGGTGGAAAGGGATCCATGCCACATGTCCTGAATGGGAAGGGGCCTGCACCATCAAGCCTAAAGGGAAAGGAGCCTGCCTGATCAGACAGGAAGACCAAGAAGCCTGCCCCAGTAGGCAAGAAGGGAAAGGAGCCTGCCCAGCAGGCAGGAAGACCAAGGAGCCTGCCCCAGCAGGCAAGAATGGAAAGGAGCCTGCCCCAACAGGAAGACCAAAGGCATGGGCCAGGAACAGTTACGGAGCCCTCACCACCATCCATGGTTGTACATCCATCCGAGGTTGTAGGGGATGGGCAGGAGCCTCCCCCCCCACCAGCAGCACCACCGCTGTGCAGCTGTCCAAGGTTGCAGGGGATGGGCAGATCCTCCCCCCACCAGCAGCAACACCACTGGTCTGCCGTCTGAGATTGCAGGGGATGGGCAGGAGCCTTCCCCCACCAACAGCACCACCACTGTGCAGCCGTCTGAGGTTGCAGCAAATGGGAAGGAGCCTCCCCCCACCAGCAGCACCACCACTGTGCAGCCATCACCGCTGGTGAACGGTTTGTAATCCTGCCTCCATGGGCTGCTGTGCGGCCTGCCCCCTCCAGAACCAGTGGGCAAGACACCCACCGAGAGACTGTGGCCTTGCACTCCCCAGGACCAAGCACAGGGCATGTTGCCCCCTCCAGAACCAGTGGGTATGACACCCACCTGGGAGACTGTGGCCTTGCACTCCCCAGGATCAAGCACAGGGCAGGTCTCCCCCTCCAGAACCAGCAGGTATGACACCCACCTGAGAGATTGTAGCCTATCACTCCCCAGGGTCAAGCACAGGGCAGGTTGCCCCTTCCAGAACCAGGGGTCTTGTTACATCTCCCGGCTGAGGTGCCCCCGGTCCCCCTGAGGTGCCTGCCTCTTTACCAACTGATGCCCCTGCAGTGTTCTCTCCATGTTGAAGCAGGTGACGTGTGGCCTTGGACTTTGGCCTGTGGCCATGTGGCCTATGCAAATTGTGGACTGGGCTGTGTCCCTTTTTCTGTACATATGTATATATCTATTATCTTGCCTAACTTATTTTTCATCCTTGTTGATCTCATTACATTCACTTTTGCGAAATAGTTTTTTCCTTGCATTATTCAGCCGAGTTACGGGGTAAAATTATTTTTGTAATGCAGCTGGTTTTGTGTATAGTGTGTGTGTGTGGGGTGTGTGTTGTGCATGTGTATGTCACTCTCGTTTTCCTTCCCCCCTCCCTTGTGTGCTAGGCAGCTGTACTCACCGTCGTCGTCTTCGCCGGTGTTGGTGTTTGTGGTGGAGCAGAACGTAGAATATCATGGGGAAGACATGCAGTTCAGGTTCCATGGCAGCGTGGTTCTTCCCTGTGTCTCCAATGGTGAGTCCTTTCCCTTCTGACCTCAGTTTCTGCCAGGCTTTTGATGTCGATGTACCGACCCGGAAAAAGTGGCGGTTTCCAGGGTCTTAATATGGTGGGCAGAACATTGACTTCCGCCTGGCTGTTGTTTCTGCCCTGGTGTCGGTGTGGTACATTGGCTGTCTATCGGAGATCTTTCCTCCATGGGCATAATTTGGTGGTAGTTACCACCGGCCTGTTGGCAGTATTACCGCTACTTTATCACCAACCACCAGGGTCGTAATGAGGGCCTAAGGTTACTTTTGTTGTATTTCATTATTTGTCTACTAGCCTTGCAAACGGCCTGGGCTTGTGAGCCACACTAGAGCAAAACATTTATTTGCAGATTTAGCTTAGACAAAAGTAGCATGCAGCATGGATCAAAATCAAAAGTAAAAAAACATTCTATTGAACATTTGGAAAATATAAATACATTGGCTTGGCAAAGTCTTTGAATTTGATTGTTTTTTATCATCTATATGATTCAGCACACCTTTTGTGACTATCATACAATCTTCTGGTGTCTCACACTCATCTACATGTAAAAGCTTGTTCTCTAATTTTACCACAGGATCCACAAGTACTGTGACTTTGGTCATAAAGTATCAAGATATAGTGAGGTTTTAGGGCCATATTTACAAGAAAGTGGGTCATCACCAGTGATGAGCCACTTATCTTGCGGCCCCCTTGAGTCCCTTGACGCCACCATGGTAGCGCGGTATTTACAATACGGTGCACCATGGCACATGTTAGGGGCAATAGCGGCATTTTTGTTGACGTTATTGTAATGATATATTGGATTAGCGTAAAAAAATGACGCTAATCCATTATAGTGTTGAGGCCCATTTAAATCAATGGGAGCCTCATTCTCACGACTGCTTTAAGCAGGCATTAAAAATGGCTCTAGAAATGGCCCAATGGAATCTTGTAGATTCCATTCGCTATTTCTAGTGACCCTCCAACGAGGGAATGCCCCCTATGTATACATCATGCATATATTATGCATGATGTGGCACAAAAGGTTAACAAGGTGGGGTAAACCTACTTTGTGCCACCTTGTAAATATGGTGCTATGGTGGTGGCCCAATAACATCACATTTGCATCACAAATGTTTCTGCAAATGTGGTGCTAAGGGGTGTAAGGGCCTTGTAAATCTGGCCCTTAGAGTCTAAACCACACAAGCAGACAATATTTTTGAGAATCTCATATCTTTCAGAGTAACCAGCAATTCCTAAAATATCAAGTTATTTAAAATGGATTTTCTTATATTCCCATCTAAAATGTACTTGATGGCCCACTGTTGGCTTCTGGTACACCCTATTTTAAGTTTCTCGAGGAATCTCTTATCTTTTGTGAAGCAACAATTTAATACAATATTGGTATCTTAGTTTCCCTTATTTATTTCTGGTAAATTTGCAGCATATTATACTCAAGATTGCCTTATTCCAAAGCAAGGTTGTGTTTGAAAACAGGCACAATACAGCAGCATGGGTAGTATTCAGGCCTCAAAATCTTTCAAGACGGGCCTGCATGTATCCCCCTGTAAATATCTGTGTCCAACGGAGTAAAAGTCTAATATTCAAACTCCAGCACCCTCAGTTCTTTTAGGTATATCTTCTATATCTTGTTTCCAATTTGAAAAACAGTTGAGCATCTTGCCTATGTTTTGGATGTTGAAACCTGTACATGTATACTTCAATTTAGCAGGAGTATTTTGTGCTCCCAAAAGTCATAATTTTTGTTTGGAGGTACTTCATTTTCACCTTGTATGAGAAACTGGGTTGTTGGTTGACTGTGGTCTGGGCCCAGATCAAGCAGCAACCACAATCCTTGGCAGGGTGAGGCACAAGTCAACCCTAAATTAGCTTGTTCTCAACCCTCTGGTAGCTTGACACAGAACACAGAGACTTAGCTTAGAGGCAATGTGTAAAGTATTTGTACAACACTTTAAATAGTAGTACAGTGGTAAAATGCTCACAAAAAAAGATCCCATACCAAGTTAGACAAATAGAGTCCTATGTAATAAATAAAACAAGACCAACATGACAAACAATCCAATCAGTAGGTCTGGAGTTATTAATTTTTAAAGGTTTTAGAGAAAATAGTGCCAAAAAGCACATAGCGCCAACCAGATATATTTGGTCATGCTGGACTGGGTCAACGTCACACTTTCAGGCTGACCGGGATGGAGTATAGGTCAGACAAAGTCACCAGGTTAGGCCTGCTGAGGTGTACCTTCTCTAATCCGTCACAAGAGTCCCATTGGTGAGCTTCGCATGAGGCTGCCGACATAGTGCAAATAGTAGGCCAGGTATCTAGCGGGTATTGATGGAGCTTCACGTTAGTGGTCCCTTGCTAGCAGTCGATGATGTAGTGTGAATGAGTGGCTGTCGGAGCTTTGCGTTGAATCATGGTATAAGCAGAGCGATCTTGGTACAATCTGGCCTGTTTGCTGTTACAAAAAGCCTAAAAGCTTGAATAAAGCTAGCTCCCAGAGCTACAGCAAGGGTGCAGGATCTGAGGGATAACACTTGGAGTCAGTAACTCACTTCAGTTGGGTCCAGGGGATGGTGCAGGATTTGGGAAGCCCGTTATGTCCCTGAAACTCAGATCAGGATGCCAGCAGACTAGCTCTTGGAGCCACTCTGGTGTCCTGAGTTTCAGGCTGAAGTTGCAGGTCTGGTTCTCTTTTCACCAAGGCAAGAGGGCAGCGGGCAGCAGATCTGCACAGCAGTGCTGCAGTTCCTTCAGAGCAGCTGTTCAGCAGGGTGGCATTCCTTTCAGGAGCACAGCAGTACTTCTTCCTGGCAGAGTATTCACAGGTTCAGAAGTGTACTGAAGAGCTGGTGTCTGAGGTCCTGTGTGTATCCTTATTTGTGCCTTTGAACTGGGAAGAACGTTGTAGAGTCATGCTTTTGGAGTGCACAGGCACACTACCTGTCCGGCCCTGGCTCCAGACTAACTACAAGGGGTATGCAGTCCTTTATGTGAAGATAGGATGCAGCCTATTCCAGTGTGAGTGGGGCTGGGCTCAGCTCCACCCCCCATCCTGCCAGTGATGGTCCGTCCAGTCATACCGAAGCTATCCATTCTGTGTGGTTATCTAGGACGAATACACAAAGCCCGGTTGTCAACCACGCACAGTCCTGTGGCCCAGAAACAGGCTGCAGGCACCATATGGCTGAGCCAACTTTCTAAAAGGTGGAATTTTCAAAATTGTGATTTAAAATCTGAGTTCACCATAAGTTAGGAGTTTTCATTACAACTCCAGAGACACCAAACATAAAAAAAGGTGCTGTTCCCATTTGAAACTTACACTTAAAATGTAATAAGGTAACTCCAATGTTGTCCTATAGTAGAAATTAGGCCTTTCAGTAATGAAAAACAAACTTAAGAGTTTTTCAGTACCAGGACATGTCAAACCTAACACTACATGTCCTACTTTTTAAATACAGTGCACCTTCTAGACTGCCCAGGGCCTACCTAAGGAGTGACTTATATGCAATGAAAAGGAAGGTTCAGGCCTGGCAATAGATTCACTTAGCCAGGTCAAAGTGGCAGTTAACAACTGCACACACACAGGCTGCAATCGCAGGCCTGAGGCATTTTTAAAGTGCTACTTAAGTGGGTGGCACAGTCATTGCTGCCAGCCCACAAGTAGCATTTTATTTACAGGCCCTGGGCACAGGTAGTGCCACTTTACTAGGGACGTATATTTAAATGAATTATGCCAATTGGTGATAAGGCTACATAACATGTTTTGAAGAGAGAGCACAATCACTTTAGCACTGGTTAGCAGTGGTAAAGTGTGCAGAGTCCTAAGGCCAGCAAAAACAGGAGGTCTGAAGAAAAAAGGTTAGGTGGAAACCACATCAAGGATGCTATTGTTTACAGTGTTATATTCTACTAGTGCCCGCACTAAACTTTATAGGTCTCCAGGAGCCACTGATTACTTATCTATCAGATCATACACTGAGACCAAATGCCTGAGTTAGATCTTGGCGGATGGAATACTCACAAACATGAGGGCTATCCTGTCCACTGTGTTACAATCTAATGGGATCGTAAAATTGTGGTTCTGTCACATTTGTGGCATCCCTTTTAATTTGGTGGCAGTTGGGGGCAGGATTAGTTGTATTAAGTTGCAGTGGTATGTCTCCTACATATAAATAGGCACAAGTAGGTATCCCTTAAGACTGTTTATTTTTTTGTATTTATTTGGGTGATACTTATACAGACAATTACATTACAATCTACATTCATAGGCATTTATAATTATTGATCCAGTGTGGGGGATAGAATATGTACTGGCAGAGATTGTAAAACAATAGATGAAAAAACAATGCACAAGGAGTGTCCTCTGAAAAGAATTCATGACTACTTATGTTGTTATACTTCTTGCAGAAATAGATTCAAAATGTGTTTATACTTTCTAATCCCCCATCCAGTCTACACATATAGGGCCTTATTATGATTGGGGTGGTCTGTAGACTGCCACACTAATAATGGGGGTCTGGACTGCTGCCAATGCGGATCTTGGATCCCGGTAGTCTGGTGGTGGTGGAGGCAAGCAGCGCTGCCCTGGGGATTATGACCTTGTTCTCCACCAGCAGTTTCATGGTGGTAGCACTGCCATGGAAAGGATGGCAGAGAACATGTGCAGGGGGCCACAGCGGGGCCCCTGTACTGCCCAGGCACTTGGCATGAGCAGTGCAGGGGTCCCCTGGCCAGCACCATCGCAATGTTCACTGTCTGCCTAACGTTACGAGCTGGAGACAATGCTGTAGCCTGTTTCCCGCTAGGCCAGTGGGCTGAAACTTAGGTTTCCGCCCTCCAACCAAGCACAAAATCCATAATTGCTCCGGTGGGAAGGTTGCCACGTAGGCGTGGCCACACTGTTGGGAGTTTGGTGAATAGAGTTTTCTGTCGGCCAAACTCATAATAGGGCCCATAGTCTTGTTTAGCTTGACTTTGGGCCTTTTTTCATGTGGCTATTGAACACTGAAGGCATTGAGGATTTCTAATTTGCAGGGATTGCTTTTTTAGTATACAAATGTTCAATGCTGATGAGCCCTTGTTGTTACACTTGATCTTGACCTACTTCTCGTAGTGCAGAACTCGTATTAAATTGAACAATTTAGGAGCAATGCTTATATTTATTACCTTAGTCCATAGTGATGGCCAGTCAAATTTGCCAAAGGTGGTGCATTAGTCAACAAAACCGCAATAAAACTTTTTATTTAACTTTTACAGGGTGGGTGAACCCAGCAACGTCAATGCCATTACCTTGACATTACCTTGTCCACTGAGCAGAAAAAATCAAGGCTTTCTGTCATACTTGATAATTTCAATATGTTATAACATTGTCAATTCCATGTATCCTGAACATACGAAATTTGCCTACATGCAAGTTGCTTCTCATTTTACTTTTTCTGTTGTGTTTCACATGCGCCGATTTTGGTACTTATTCACTAACACTATGTATTCACTTTTCATTAATCACTGCACATTTTTGGATAAAAGTGGATGCTCTCATTGGTACCTACTCACAATTGAAAGTTGTCATGTAATAAATGCAATCAAAATAGTGTTATACTATCGGAGAGGTAGGCATTGTAGCTGTAAAAATGAATTTATGAGTTTTTCACTACCAGATAATGTAAAACTTAAAAGTACTTGTACAACAATTTAAATACACCGCACCCTGCCCTCAGAGCTGTGTAGGGCCTATCCTAGGTGAGGCATAGCTATTAACAAGAAAGGTTTGGGTCAGGCAAAATGTTTATTTGGCCAGGTCAAAATGGCATTATAAAACTGCACACACAGGCTGCAATAGCAGACCTGAGACATGTTTAAAGAGCTACTTAAGTGGGTGGCACAATATGTGCTGAAGACCCACTAGTGGCATTTAATGTACAGGCCCTTTTTACATGTATAACACCTTGACTGTGGGCTTGCTAGTAAATTAAATGTGCAAATTGGGTACAAGCCACGTTTACCATGTTTAGAGGCAAGAGCACAACAAATGTAGCACTGATTAGCAGTGATAAAGTGCACAGAATCATTAGACCAAGAAAAACAAGATCATCAAAAAATGGCAGAGGAAGACAAAAAGAAGACCACCTTAAGGCTGATACGTCTAGCAAGAGGTATTAGACCAATCCTTTTTCCTCTTCTCGGGCATATGACATAATTCCTAACATGGATGTCTTTGGAGCCATACAAACACTTTACATTTTTGCACCACACTTCACTGTTTACATTGCAAACATGTTTCAGAACAATACTATTTCAGACCTAAACAGAGACCACAATTTTGGACAGATCTTACTTTTTATCATTTCAGACAGCTCACTTCAGGTCTTCATGACCTTCTGTTCAACTACACATTTTAAATGCTTTCCTACTTTAAGACACTGCTAACTTTCTTTTGGGATAATCCAAGTGTTTTATCAAAGCTCAGAAGGATTTTGAGAATCTGTTGGGCCCCGACTGCAGAATTTTGCTGCAGAGGGCTGGACAATAATAGGCATAGAATGTGGAGAAAGGAATTAATTGACTGTGCCGTCAGTTAATGGAGAGACTTACTCATTGCCAATCCTGCCTGTTGTACCTCATATTTGAAGAAATAAAAATTATCTGGTAAAAGTTACCAGAGTCGTGTGGTATAGCAGACATTTCAGTAGCCACAACCTAGTCTACATGCCCAATGTGGCTTTTCGACTTCGAGTGTGCTGGCAGGGCAGGTGGGCACTGGAAGGTTGGCAGTGGTATCCTGCCTTGCAGCAAGTGAGGGAAGATTTGAAGGCCTGGGATCTAGGAAAGATACTGTGACCCTGGTGGGCTCCTATATCTTGCCGATTTGGGTGTTGCTGAGTCAACTCATTGCTGGCCAGAGCGGTGACATCAGTAGGTGACCAGCCTTATCGAGGGCTGCAGTCTCATTGCTTGGAGCACTATCTTGAATTGGATGTTGATGTTGATTGTCAGTGCCATTTCAGAACTGGCACCACTGTCAGGCGTCGCAGTGCACGCTGGAAGCGCAATTATTATTTGGGCACATTTGTGGGGTGGGCATTGGTATGCCAATTTTGGTTAGGAATCGGGAGTAATTGGACGGAGCTACCCATGTCATGTCACATTGTAGTGCCATTGGCATTTTGATACCAGATCCAGTGTCTGGTGTCAAGACATGTTGATTTGCTGGCACCCTACTTTGTGAAGCTGGAAAGCCTAGGCAGGCCATTTGTCAATACTCTTTTGTAGCCCTTTACTCCCATGGGAGCAAGTAACTTATGATGAGTTAGGTGTTCAGCAAACTCATGATGTGACACATCTGATCACCACAGTGATGCGCACACCTAAAAGTAAGGTACAATTGTTTAATATATTGTATCAGAATTTGTGAACATTACTATGACTGTGATTCACATACCTTGGGATTTCTGTGAGTGATATCCAAAGGAAAGGTTCCAGACTCCTGTGAGTATGATACAGTTCAGCTCAGTTCCTTCCAAAAGGAATTGTGAACCTTGCCATTGTGTTGATTTGCATATCTGCCATTACTGTAAGTTGTACGTATGGGTTGAGCCAGTCTGCATTCTACTATTTGGATCACTAGGATTGTTAAACAAAATGCAAGAGTAACTCGTCTCTCTTCTTTTTTGCTGACACCTGGTAATTCTCTGCTAGAATGGGAACTTGGGAACAATTTGAAATGTACCTAGAGGATAGTGAAGGTGCTGTTTCCACACAAAACTTGCTTTATTATGTCATTCTTTGGGTATGGAAGGGAAGAAAGTATTAAAACATTTACCAGTTGCAACTATGATGGGTGATGGCGCTGCTGTGGATGAATATGCCTCTGTCGTTAAAATGACAAACGTGATTTTAAAAAAACGAACATTATAATGGAGAGGGCATAAGTTTTACATGTGAAAGCAGTTACCCAGTGAAATGCTAGAGAGTTTTGTAAGTGATGTGAGGTTGTTAGCTGTAACATGTGATTACAAGACATTTGAGGATGAAATGATAAGGGATCAAATTGTAGAAAAAACTAGTTGTAGGAAAATTCAGGAGAAGTTGTTAACTGTGGAAAAGTTGACAATGGAGAAGGGGGAATTTTGGTACAGTTTGTAAATCCAAGGCACCCAGTACCAGAACCCAGTCAAAGAAGATTTTTACTGTTGAGGGGGGGAGTCGTATTCTGATGAGGGTAATGTAGTGATGACGATTTGGGGGAGTGCGTGAATGAAGAAAGTATAAGTGTTGATGGAGTTTTGAAAGCACATATGGGCACCATCAAAAAGTCATGTTGTCATATTAAAAATTTAAAAAGTTCCCTTTTCAATGATGGATGATTCTGATTCATGTTTCACTCTCATTTGACTGGAAGAGTGGTAGAAATGTTAGAATGTCACTTTGAGGCAATCTCATGTGAGACCACTTGCTTACGGGGGTAAACCAGTAGACGCTTTGGGAGAATTCAATGACATTCTAAGTTTCAAAGGAAACAACACACCTGCCATTATTTATGTAGCCATGATGGTTCTTGTCAGCTGAGGTGGCTAGAACAAAGACATTGAGGCATAATTTTTGGATGCAAGCACCCCTGAACAAGTTATGTTAAAGAGCGTGTGCATGTCTGAAAAGGGAGTGTGGGAAGTGACTTTTCCTGAGGTATTTAGTGAGAACATTTTTGAAAATGTGTATAGAGCTGAGGGACTTGAATGAGAGAATCTGGGTAGACAGACATCCCCTGCCCAATACTACAGAGTTCCTTGAAGGGCGCTCATCTTTTCACAAATTTAGATATGTCTTTGGTGTACCACCAAATCACTTTACATAGGGAAAGTCGCCATTGCACATGATTTGTTACCAACATGTGAGCGTACATGTTCAAAAGGATGTCTATTTGTTTAGCGTTGATTTCATTTGTTTTTCAGAGAGTGGTGGAGGCAAAGTTCAAGGGTATTCCCAATGTAAAGTGTTTCCAGGATGATATTTTGATGTTTGGGAGAGCTATGGAGTTCCATGTCCAGACCTTGGCAGTAGTTTTGACTATTTTGAAGGAGAGAGGGGTCACCTTGAAGGCATGTAAATGTAGGTTTGCAGAGAAATCAGCGGATTGTTTAAGTTATAAGGTGTTGGCCCAGGGAGTGGAATCTCATTGAGGCCAACTCCTCCCTGGACAGCTCCCAGTCCAGCTTCTGCAGCAACCACAGCATGGAGACAGCCCTCCTGGCAGCCACCAATGACATCTGATTATTCCTAGACCACAGCCACACCACAGCGCTCATACTCCTCGACCTCTCAGCAGCCTTCGACACGGTCTCCCACAGCATTCTACACATCAGACTCCATGGCCCAGGAATCTGCAGAAGTGCCCTGGAATGAATCCACTCATTCCTCTCCAGGAGGACGCAGAGGGTCAGACTCCCGCCCTACACATACAGACCCACAGGAATCAACTGCGGAGTCCCCCAAGGATCCTCACTGAGTCCCACACTTTTCAATATATACATGTCCCCTCTCGCAGCCATCGTCAGAAGCCACGGTATGAACATCGTACCGATGACACACAAGTCATAATTTCCCTCACCAAAGACCCAGACACGGCCAAAAGGAACTTCCATTCAGGAATGGAAGCCATTGCCACCTGGATGAGAAAAAGCCCTGCCTCAAGCTCAACTCCGACAAGACTGAGCTCATCATCTTCGGAAATGCCACCTCAGTTTGGGACGGCTCCTGGTGGCCCACATCCCTCAGTGGTCCCCCTGCACCAACTGACCATGCCCACAACCTAGGCATCATCCTCGGCTCCTCTCTAGCTATGGCCCACCAGGTAAACTCAGTCACCTCCTCCTGCTGGCACACACTCCTCAAACTTCGGAAGATCTTCGGATGGATCCAGCAGACTGTTGCAGGGCAGTCAACCATGCCTTAGTCACAAGCAAGCTCAACTACGGCAAAGCTCTCTATGCCAGCACCTCGACTAGAAACATCAAAAACTACAACTCATCAAGTAGGCCGCCGCCAGACTCATCCTGGACCTCCCTCGCCGAAAACACATCTTCCAACACCTGAGACCCTCCACTGGCTCGCGGACGAGAAACTAATCACCTTCAAGCTACTCACCCACATTTACAAGGCCATACACAACAAAGGCCCAGACTACCTAAACCACTGCGTCTCCTTCCACACACCTGCCAGATCCCTCCGCTCCACCGAGATGGCCCTGGCCACCATCCCTTGCATCCACAAAACCACTGCCGGAGGAAAATCCTTCACCTACATCACAGCAAAGAGATGGAACAACCTCCCCCTGCACCTCAGACAAAGCCCTTCACTCACCATCTTCAGGAAGAACCTCAAAACGTGGGTCTTCAGATGAGGCCCTTCTCTCCCTCCCCCCCCCCAGCGCCTTGAGACCCTCACAGGTGAGTAGCAGCGCTTTACAAAACTGATTGATTGATTGAAAGAAAATCTTGTTAAGGCAATCAAGGAATTTCTGATACTGGAGAAGAAAGATCAGCTGTGTTCATTCTTTGCAGTGCTGGAATTCTATGCATATTTCATTCCTAAATTAGAAAACACTTCTAATGAGATCACTCATGAAGAAAATTGAAACTTTCCATGGAGAGAAGAATTTAGCTTGAAATTTGGCTCCAAACAAGAGTTGGTCAATGCCATTCCCCATAAAATGTTTGACATGCATGATCAGTCTGTAGTGGTTATGAATGCAAGTCAGCATGGGCCATATTGTTGAGGGTAACGGAAGACAAAGAAAAGGTGATAACATTTGCTTCAAGTGTCCTCTGGGGTGCTGGGTCTACCTACTTGGTTGTAGAACGTGAGACATTTGCTTCTTGGTGGGGTGTGGACCACTTTAGAAAGTACCTGTGGACAACAGAGTTTAAAGCCTAAATGGATCATAAGCTGTTTGTTAACAGCAAGCCTACACCCTGTATTGCGAAATGGCATTATAGGCTGCAAATATTTCGGTTCCACTTAGAATACATACTAGGTGTGAATAATGTTTTTGCAGATTGTCTGTCCAGGTTGCCCCTCAAGGACAAAGAAGAGGTGAAGGATGTTGATGATGATTTTCACATTGTTGACTCACTCTTGGACTCTGAGTGTATGTGCATATCAGAGGAGGAACAAGAGGCACCCATCAGAGGAGATTAAGTGTTGCAAGAAATTGCAAGTCATCTGAGCAAAGATTGGGTTGATGAAGGAGTGAGTGAGTCTGTGTCTGTGTTCAAGCATATGTTTTCAGAATTGAGTGTGAGGGATGGTATTTAAAGAATAACAGGTTTGCTGGTTGTTCCCTATATCCTGCAGAGTAAAATGTTGGCTCTGGCACATGAAGGGCGCATGGGATGTATTAGAGACAAATTATGGTGGCCTGGGGTGAAAGATTGAAGCATTTTGTCAGAGACTGTGTGCGTGTGCAGTAAGCGACAAATCTCAGGTCACTTTGCCAAGTCCAGCTAATGCCATACCTGTTACAGAGGAACCCTGGCATAAACTGGGTTTTGATATTATTTGGATGATGCATGTGTTGGACGAGTGGAGTAGGTATGAGTTGGTGTTGGCGGATTATGCACACAGGTGCCTAAGGTGGAATTTGTTAGATCAGCTAACACAGAGAAGGTGGTTGAATTTTTGCAATCCCTATTTTTGTGCAGAGGTTCCCCTGTTAAGGTGGTTACAGTCAATGGAATACAGTTTGTATCTAAACAATTTCAGAAGTTTTTGTCTCATTAGGGAATTAAACATGTGACAAAATCCTTGTAGCATCACAGAGGAAATGGGATGGTGGAGCAATATAACAGGGTTATAAAGGATAACATTGAGCTGTCAGTAGCTAACGGGTTGGATTGCAAAAATTAGCTCAGAGACTTGATGTGGGATAATCTCACTACACCCAATGCCACTACAAATGTGTCTGCGTTTGCATTACTGAAGGGTTGTTTGGCAGCCACCAAGTTGGTTAGGCCTTGGATGTGTGAAATGTAAGTGTCTCAAGAGAAATGTGCAAGAAAGCTCAGAAGAAGTTTGTGAGTACTGAAATGGATAAAGGAAGACTCCAGGTTGCTTTTTACGTGGGAGACTGGCTCATGGCTAAACTTCCCTGCATATTATCCAAAGGCCATTCCAAGTTTTCCAACTCAAAGCAAATTGTGTGCATCAAGGATCGAGTGGTCATGCTTAATGATGGAAAATGGTGAAACGCAAAGAAACTTATGCAAAAAATAAAGGAGGGTTCCCTGGAAAGCCCTGTTCAGAAAGAGGGTGAGTCATCAACTGTGCCTGTTAGGTCTGGGTCTCTAAGCTCTTCAGAGGAGAGAAGACCACCTGTCAGAATTAAGGGTTATCTGGAATCTCAAAATTATTGGCATTCTATTTTAAAATCGTTATTTTGTCAGGGTGGCTGTGGTGTATTTCTTTACTTGGTTCATTCATGCTAGATAATGTATATATTTTTTGGTGTTTGCAGGGAAAGTGATGTGTTGGGTCCTGACTGCAGAATGTTGCTGCTGAGTGATGGACAACAAAGGGCATGGAATGTGGGGAAAGAAATGGTTTGAATGTGCGGTCAGTTACTGGAGAGTCTTACCCGCTGCCAGTCCTGCTAGATGTATCTGATTTTTGAAAAAATAAAAATTCACTGGTAAATGTTACCGGAGTCACGTGGTATATCTGGACTTTTTGAATCAATATTTCTTCTTTTTGCACTCAGCATTAACCACTTGGTCGGCAAGGATGTAATAGTTACATCTGGTGGCGCGGCACTGAGATGGCACAGACATAATCATTACGTCCCAGGACCGGCCAATGAGGGAAGCACTAGAGCTCCCCTCGAGGGCCTCCTCCTTCTCCCCAGGGCAGGGATGGAAGGGGAATCGCGTCCCCTTTCATCCCTGAAACCCCCAGTGACATCTGATGACATCAGCACCCGATCTGACCTCATCAGAGGTTGCCTCCCATCCGAGGACAAACAAATTAGTTTCTCCCTGGTACGGGGGCAGGGGAGGTCAGGGAGGCATGAAAAGGAAAGGAAAGGCTTTTCCTTTCCTTTTCATGTCTCTCTGAGCATTCCTGCAGCATGGTCGCACAGCGATCGTGCTGCAGGAATGCCACTTAACACCAGGGCTGTTTTTTTAAATTGCCATGAGGGGAACAACCCCTTTGGCAAAGTTCGCTGCCCAAGGGGGGTCATTTTATCTAAGGCCATTTCTGTCCCCCCAGGGGCAGATCGGCCTATATTAATTAGGCCAACCTGCCCCAGGGCGGGCAGACGCCATTAGACATCAGTTTTTTTTTGTAATTATGTTTAAAAGGGGAGTGACTCCTTAGGTAAGGGTTGCTCCCTAGGGGGCAATTTTATTATTAAGCCTTTTCTGCCCCCCCCTGTGGGCAGATTGGTCTATATTAATTAACCACCAGGCACCAGGTATTCTTTTTTTTTTTTTTACAGATGGGGAGCCAATCTGTCCTGGGGGGGGGAAGGGGGCAGAAGCCACTAGACACCAGGGATTGTTTTTAACTTTTGTTTCTAATGATAAGGGGAGCGAACCCTAAGGCAAGGGTCGCTCCCCAGGGAGCAATTTGTTTATTAGGCCTTTTCTGTCCCCGGGGGCAGATAGGTCTATATTAATTAACCACCAGGCACCAGGTATTCTTTTTTATTTTTTTACAGATGGGGAGGAACCGCATAGGCAAGAGTCGCACCCCTGGGGGGCAATTTTATATTAGGCCATTTCTGCCCCCCTTTGGGACAGAGCAGCCTATTTTTCTTAGGCCAATCAGCCCCCAAAGGGTGGGTGGTGTGGCAGGGGGGACAGAAACTACTAGACACCAGGGATTTTTTTTTGCAGCAATTTCACTCATGGCGAGCGACCTATTAGGCAAGGGCTGGGGGGAGGGAATTTATTTTAGGCCATTTCTGCCCCCTTTGGGGGCAGATCATCCTATTTTTGTAAGGCCCATCTGCCCCCAAAGGCCTAGAAAGCCCACCAGAGATCAGGGAGGAATTATTTTTTAAAAGAGGGTCATACCTCAACCCCAAATAAATGGGGACAAAGTTGTCCTGCCCACCAGTAGACACATGGGGCAATTAACCCCAATCCATTCCCCGGGGGGCAGAAAGCGTACTAGATGCCAGGGAATTAAAAAACATGGGTGATGGCTACCAACCTGTATGGGCATCCCAACTGAAGGGGGTAACAGTCTTTCAGCTCTCCCACCACAGACATCCCACGGCAAGCAAGTGGACATTTGATTATTTGGGGTTTTGGTTTTACATTTGGGCCACAAGAGCATGTCAATCTCTCAAAATTGTCCTACTTGGAATGGTGAGGGCTGCACTTTTTGGACTTTGAGACGCTGCCATGTAGAAAAATCTATGAGACTTAGACACATCGGAAAACTAAACATCTGGGTGAATCCAGGGTGGTATGCTTTACATGCACCCCACACCATTTTCTTACCCACAATACCCTGCAAACCTCCAACTTTGCTTGAAATCACACATTTTTCCCACATTTTTGTTATGGAACCTTCTGGAATCTGTGGAATCCACAAAGTTACTACCACCCAGCATTGTCACATCTATGCCGATAAAAGTTCTGCCCCACTTGTCAGCCTAAAAACATTTTTTTCCAAATTGCCCTTTGGACCCGCTTTGGTTCCCCTTCATTTTCGACCTGTTTTTGGCACTTTCCTGTCACAGGCACTTGGCCCACCTACACATGTGAGGTATAATTCCTATCAGGAGACTGAGGGGAGTGTTGGGTGGGGGGAAGATTTGTGCCGGTGCAGTTATACCACACAGAAATGTGGGAAAAATTCGATTTTTTAGCTAAATTTGAGGTTTGCTGGGGATTCTTGGTAAGAAAACACTGTCACAAGTCACACCTCCCTAGACTCCCCTACGTGTGTAGGTTTCAGAAATGTCTGGGTTTGGTAGGTTTCCCTAGATGGCTGCTGAACCAGTACCAAAAATGCAGGTGCCCCCCTGCAAAAACAGGTAGTTTTGTATTTGATGATTTTGATGTGTCCACGTAGTGTTTTGGGGCATTTCATGTTGTGGGCACTAGGCCTACCCACACAAGTGAGGTATCATTTTTATCAGAACACTTGGGGGAATACTGGTTGGAATGAAATTTGTGGCTCCTCTCAGATTCCAGAACTTTCTATCACCGAAATGTGAGGAAAAAGTGTTTTTTTTGCAAAATGTTGAGGTTTGCAAAGGATTCTGGGTAACAGAACCTGGTGAGAGCCCTTCAAGTCACCCCATATTAGATTTCTCTAGGTGTCTAGTTTTCAAAAATGCACAGGTTTGGTAGGTTTCCCTAGGTGTCGGATGAGCTAGAGGCCAAAATCCACAGCTAGGCACTTTGCAAAACACAGGTCAGTTTTCTGTGGGAAATGTGATGTGCCCACGTTGTGTTTTGGGGTGTTTCCTGTCACGGTCACTAGGCCTAACCACACAAGTGTGGTACCATTATTATTGGGAGACTTGGAGAAATGCTGGGTGGAAGGAAATTTGTGGCTCCTCTCAAATTCCAGAACTTTCAAATAACAAAATGTGAGGAAAAAGTGTTTTTTGCCAAATTTTGAGGTTTGCAAAGGATTCTGGGTAACAGAACCTATTGAGAGCCCCACAAGTCACCCCATTCTGAATTTCTCTAGGTGTCTAGTTTTCAAAAATCTATACGTTTGCTAGGTTTCCCTAGGTGCCGGCTGAGCTAAAGGCCAAAATCCATAGCTAGGTACATTCCAAAAAACACGTCAGATTTCAATGTAAAAATGTGATGTCTCCACGTTGCATTTCCTGACACAGGCATTAAGCCTACCCATGACAGTGAGGTACCATTTTTAAATGGGGGGAACACAGAATAGAAGAACGAGTGTTATTGCTCCTTGTCTTTCTCTACATTTTTTCTTCCATATGTAAGACACTGTGTAAAAAACATAACTATTTGAGAAATTCCCTGTAATTCACATGCTAGTATGCGGACCCATGAATTCAGAGATGTGCAAATAACCACTGTTTCTCATCACCTTATCTTATGCCCATTTTGGAAATACAAAGGTTTCCTTGATACCTGTTTTTCACTCTTTATATTTCACCAAATGATTTGCTGTATACCTGTATACAATGAAAACCCATTGCAAGGTGCAGCTCCTTTATTGGCTCTGGGTACCTAGCGTTCTTGATTAACCTACAAGCTCTATACATCCCCACAACCAGAGGAGTCCAGCAGATGTAGGGTATGTTGCTTTTAAAAATTTGCCATGGCAGGAAAAAGTTACAGAGTAAAACATGGAGAAAAATGGCTGATTATTTTCACCTCAATTTCAATATTTTTTATTTCAGCTGTAATATTCTGTAGGAAAACCTTGTATGATCTAAACAAATGACCCCTTGCTGTATTCAGAATATTGTGTACTTTTCAGGAATGTTTAGCTGTCTGGGATCCAGCATTGGTTTAATACCCATTTAATTTCTGTCACTAACTGGAAGGAGGCTAAAAGCAGAAAAAATAGTAAAAATGGGGTATGTCCTAGTAAAATGCCAAAATGGTGTTGAAGAATGTGGTTTTCTGATTTAAATCTGCCTTTTCCTAAAAACTGGGAAGATGGTGATTTTAGCACTGCAAACCCTTTGTTGATGCCATATTCAGGGGGAAAAAACACAAGCCTTCTGCAGCACATTTTTACTATTTGTTTTTTTATAAACTACATTTTTGCTGTATTTAGGCAAATTTCTTGGTCTCCTCCAAACTATGGGTACCTCTAGAATCCTGAGGATGTTGATAAAAAAAGGACACAAATTTGGCATGGGTAGCTTATGTGGACAAAACGTTATGAGGGCCTAAGCATGAACTGCCCAAAATAGCTAAAAAAACAGGCCTGGTACCTGAGGGGGAAAAGGCCTGGCAGCCAAGGGGTTAAACCAATGTTCTCCTTGTTTTCTTTCTGTATTTACATTTACAGTATTAATAATACAAAATAATAGATGGTTGATACCATAGCTATTTCAGTATACAAGTCAGCTTTTGAGTGCCCGAAATGGTCATGTTAGCAAAGGCAGTACCAGACGCTCTATTTGACAGTGAAATTCAGAATCAGCTTACTCGTTCTGCCCAGTCTCGCATTTTTGAGCAAATAAATGTTGATCTCCTCCATCTCTTAAACTAGATTACAGAACTTCTTTACGTACCATGATTGGTTTCTTTCAGTCTTCTCTTTTTCGTTTTTCATTCCTGCACTTAATTCTTCTTCTTTCAGTTCTATCTCTTTTCACGTTCTCTCCTTCACTTTCTTCTTGTTTTCCTTCGCCCTCTGCTTTTTACTTAACACTCAACGGTGCACTTCCCATGCAATGGGGTTTAGGTCATCTAAACAATATGCTTCCTATCTGTTGCATATGCATATATTGTCAGTTCAGCTTTCCCAAATCCTGTAGTTGTGCCTAGCCAAATGTACTTCCTGTTGCATTGGTACTTCCTTGATCTGTACAGTATTCTACAATGATGGCCATGGCCTTGGAACACTATACCGAAAAATATAAAAGATACACCTCATATCTTTGTCAGTGGCTCAGCTATGTCAGAAGTGTGAATATCTGTCCATTAATAGTGCCAAATGACCCTGCTTGTACAGGCAGCTAATTATCTCATTAAGTTAAAGTTTCTGTGGTTAAGGTCCGTATACAACCTGCTGGCTACAAGGCTTCACCCTGATAGCCCAGATTCTGCCTTAAAACATTACTGGGTCAATAGACTGCATGCCATTCAGTTAGGGTGAGTATAATGACTGTACTATAGTTCTAATCATATAAGATTCGTAGTGCAGTTCCATTGCTTAAGTTTCCAGTTATACTCAAGTCTGCCAACTAAAGGATTTCAGTTGAAAAAATGCGACTTGGTGCACACATTAGGGCCCATGCATGGGCACCTGATTTTTTGTTGAAGAGCTCATTTTTAGAGAGGGTCGACCATAGAAAATTGAAATAAATCTTATTTTAAAAAAACAATAACACAAAATTAAGAGTAGTCAAAGAGCAGGATAATAATAATATATGTATCTGCAGTCAGTAATGATGTATTTAAAATAGTACATTCTTCTGGACGTTTGCATTTAGTTCCATGTTTTGTTTTTCAGGGGTTTAATAAAAATCACTTGGCAGAATTCCAAAAATTTTACTTGAATTAGTGACTTGTGAAACAGCTCCAAGTTAGGTTCTTATTGAGAGGTCTGTTGTTAGATGACTATACTCGGTGAAGGAAATCCCCATTTTCATGGTAGTCGCCCCTGATTGTTTACCTTTTGCTGGACCCTATATTTGTGCATGTTACCCCTGCTAACCAGAAATAAAGTGTCTGTGTTCCCCATTTCTTACATGGTTGAATTGGTATAGTTCTAACTAGCATAATTAACTTGTCTATAAGTCAGTAGTACATTGTATAAAGTGTGCCCGGGGCCTAGAAGTTAAATGCCACAAGTGGACTGCAACACCTACTGTGCTACTCACTGCAATGGCAGTGCAAACATGGCTTCAGGCCTACCATTGTAGCTTGACTTTAACCATGTAAAAACTGCAATTTGGACTGTCAAAATAAAACATTTTGACAAGACAGAACCTCCCTTTAAATATTAATTAGTCACCCCCTATGTGGGTCATGTAGTCCACAAGACAGGATGCAAGTTTTTTAAAAGTAGAACATGTAGAAATGTTCACTGTGACAGGCCTATCTGTGCTATGTAGAAAATCAGAACACAGATTCAAATATTGATACTGTACTTCAGGAATTGGAGTAGCTAGAAAAATTTATAATAACAATTAGAAAAATAATTAAACAACAGTTATTTAAACTCCAATTCAATGGCATAGTCAGATTTGAATAAATATTATGAAAAAGCAATGTATAGAAAATTACAATTTCCCTGACAGAATTTCAGGGAAGCTAATTTGAATTGTTTCCTCAGCTGCTCCTCACCAGTAGTTAGCCTTGAATATGTATGAATAGGAGTGAAATGCCTCCTAGGAACAAACAGATGGATGACATGAAAGGGCAGAGATAACTCCTGAGAATATGAAGGATGGAGACTTTGGGCATCATTTTTCACACTACAGTGTCAAATTCTGCTTGATTGTCACATCCTTTGTGATAGGTCTGCTGAGTACACACCTAATACTTGAGACACACTTGAAAGGGGAGAGAACAGGGTGCCAAGACAGTTCTTGTGCATCCACTCTCTAGTTGCTTAAGGACTCTGCTTTTGTTCTACTACACTTCTGTCTTTGTTTATTGCTAGTACAGTGGCTGTCTCAAACTGGAGTTTAGTGTAAGATATGGGTGGAAACTAGGGTAACCATAGTACACTCCCCAAGCATGCATCCACACATTCATCAGAGCCACATTTAGTCAGGTTGAACAATGTTGTCATCTTGAAAAATGCCAAAAGTAGGTAGGGTTGGCCTCTGGAACCTTTGCTCCATTGGTTAAGCATGCCCAGGTATCATTCTTACCCACTAAATAGTGCCAGGCATAAGTGTGGCATCACCCAGTACCCACTTCAGAACACTTCAGGGACCTGCTATCTGTAACATGAGATGAGCTCTGAAGGAATTGACCTGCTCCCTTTTGTACCCAGGAGAAAGAAGTGGATGGACTTCAAGGGTCATAAGGTTGACCTCTTAGTCAAACTACAGGAAACCAATGAGCCACAAGAGGACTTTTCAAGGAATTCCCCATTGACCAAAGACAACTGGATCTGGACTACATCCTTCTGTTGGCCTCTGGCTGACAGCCTGTACGTCTCTAAGGGCCTCCTGCAGGGATTTAGAGATGCACATATGTGGTGTTTTACAACATAAAGGACTATGGGCCAGATGTATGATCTTTTGTTTTGCGACTCATAAATTGCATATCGCAAAACAAAATGTACAACAGTGTTAAGAACATTGTTTGTGATTCCCAATGGGGTTGCAAATGACCTAACTCATCAATATTCATGAGGTAGGTCGCAATTTGCGACCCCATTGGGAATAGCCGCACTCACAGGGATGGTGGCCTGCTGGGGATAGCAGACTTCCATGCCTTTGACTGCTATTTAAATAAAGCAGTTTTTTTTTTTTTTTTAATGAATGCCATTTCCTTAAAGGAAAATGGAATGCATTTCAAACAAAAAAATTAAAAGTTTTCTTTTCATTTTTTCAGAGTAGGCAGTAGTCCGTGGGACCACTACCTGCTCTGAAAAAATATTTTCACTTCCATTCACAAACGGAAAGGGGTCCCTTAGGAACACATTCCCATTTGTGAATTGGTTTACACCAATTTCAAATTGGTGTTAACTGCGATGGTGTTGTGATTGCCTTTACTGTTGTAAAACAATCATACATACAACTGCGACTCACAATTAGGAAGGGACGCCCTTGGAACGGCTCTTCCTAATTATGGTTGGCGACCCCTTTTTGCGATTCGGTAAATAGACTACTGAATCGCAAAATTGGGATTGTTACATCGGGAAAAGCCTTATACATCTGGCCCTAAGTCAGAATCTTTGAACATAACAAACTTGGGTGATGTATCCTACCTGAGCACCATCCTGGTCAGCCTCAAATTGCACCTAAGTCTCGTACTACTTTGACCAGTGACTTCCATTAAGTGCTTGGTGCAATTGGCACTATTTCTACTTAAAACTTAAACAAAAATAATATTATTAAAGAGAGAAGAATGTGAATCATGTGAGGCTCATTTTTCTGAGAATTCTTTACATTCAGATATTGGATATATAAAGGATCATTTAAAGTATTGCTAGGAGTCCTCTGGTGTGGCAAATGACTTCACCTCTATTCACAAGCATAAGAATGCCCACAATATATATACATTCCAGTGCGAAGGGAGGGTTTTGGTGAAAGTATTTCCTCCTGGACGGCAGGAGCATTTCCATCAAAACTGTAGCGCAATCTTCCTCCAAAGTGGGAAGTTTTTGTTAATATGCAAAAATGTTCATGACCCTAATGCGCAGTGAGTTTTATCCCCATGTGTAGGGGCCATTCATTCTTTTCCTGCCCAGAACCACCATGCCCTGCAATGGTGTTCCAGGTGGAAAAGATGAATGTCCCTAATGGACAAGGAATCTTTTTTTGAATCAGGAGATTCAGAAGTTGAATGCCTGTATATTCATCTGATGTTTGTTTGTTAAAAAGCCTTTATATTCTTAATGCTAGGACGCTGGAGTAGTCATTTCAATTGCCACCCTGCATGGGTTTATCTGGGTCAGCTAGCAAAGAAATGTTACTATACTCTTCGGTCACAAACCAAGTTCCATCTATGGCTTGCTGAATCTCTGCTTTTCAGTGATAAGCCTCATAGATCCTAGCAGTGAGCTGTTCTCATCTGTTTTTTTATGGTCACCATAGGGAAAGCGGCATCCAGATTTATTAACACACTGACATAGGGAATGGCTCTGTGGTGAGAAAATGTTGGTCTCAAGTTGGTTAGCATTTGCTCTACAGAACTAGTAGGCTTCAATCAATGACCTGCTAGTGACCAAAAACCTTTCCAAGACCCTAGACATCAGAGGTTTTGTAGGTGCCACCATTATAAGATGGTTGTTCTTATCACACATTGTGACCATGCATCTCAGAATAGTATGTAATATCTAGTATACACACATTCCCACCTTGACCTCAACAGGTGGTTCATTGTTATCTTTATTGGAGGCATGGCCGTGGCCAGTGATGCTTGGTAAATTCGCCTACAGCAAGGGTCTTCAAACTAGGGGGCGGGCCCCCATATGAGCCTCTAGTAATGCCAAGGGGGCTGCCAAGCTCTTGCCAAAAGAAGCATTATGCTGATAACAGGGCTTTATTTTAATTGGGGAACAAATGAACAGCAGTAAAGCTCTTTGTAATGGGCCATTATTTACAAGTATACATTTATATTCTAGCAGGCAGTATGTGTCAGAAGGGAAGGGGCTCCAAATACTCTTCAAACCCCGATTCAAATAATCACTCTGTGGATACCTTTACATGTTAGTAAAACCTGACTGAGGAGCAGAACAGTATGTTTCTCTAACATGCATTTAATTGCGTTTTTAAAAAGATAACAGAACTTAACTGCAATGTTTAAATAAGCCCAGACATATTTAAGAAATGCCAATAATTGTGAAAAATTTGGAGGGGGGAGCCCAATGATTCCCCTACTCCCCCCACTTGGGGGGGGGCGTGGCATAAAAAAGTTTGAAGACCACTGGCCTAGAGAAAGGATTGTGAAAAGTAGGATGAATCAAGAGTATTGTTTTTCCCCTTAGTAATCATCATTATACAGAGTCATAGTCATCCCCTTCGCAGCCCATCTTCCCCATCCTCTTGTTTGATGAGGTTGCCTCACCATGCTTTGTTTAAAGCTTACGATGTGCAACATGATGAACTGTGGCACTATTTTGTAGCCAAAGGCGTCAGAGCTAAAAAAAAAAATTGCTAAAATGTATTTTCTGTCTCCAAGATAAGGAATTACTCTCATATAGTATCTAGTAAGTATTTTGATAGGGAACACCTGAACTTAGAAAACAAACATTGCTGGTAATTAATTGTTACTAAATATAGAAAACGTTGAGTTGATTCAGATCGAAGCAGGTGAAAGGATATTTACAAATTCAGATTGAAGGCTTGCTTTAAAAGTAATGACATATATATTTTAATTTTCCATATTTAACCATATCTGGTAACCGGCAAACGCCACTGGATTTAAACACCACCCACCCAATACACCTCGCTCTGATATAAACAAAACACCACTTTCACACTGGACTGGGGAAAGTAAGGCCCAGATTTATACTTTTTGATACAAACCTGAGTTAGTGCCATTCCAGAACGCCAGCCAGGCGCCTCATTTAAGGAATGGCACAAGCTGGCGCTAAGGCCCGGTTAGTGTCAAAATAAATGATGCTAACCGGATAGGGAAGGCGTAGGGCAAACTGGAGGTTGTGCAGGAAAGAATGGCGCTAGTCAGGTTAGAATAAAAAAAATTACTCTAACCTGACTAGTGTCATATTTTTGACACACAACCTCCATGGACATGACTCCTGTCTTAGTAAAGACAGGAGTCATGCCCCCCCTGCCCAATGGCCATGTCCAGGGGACTTATGTCCCCTGGGCGTCGTCATTGGGCACAGTGCCATGTAGGGGGGGCCATGTTAGGCCTCTCTATGGAACTTCTGAAATAAAATAAAAAAACTTACCTGGACTTGCCTGGGATGGGTCCCCCCATACTTAGGTGTCCTCCAGGCAGAGTGGGGGGTGTCCCTGGGTGCAGGGAAGGGCACCTGTGGGCTGTTTCCATGGTCTCTGATCATGGAAAATGGCCCCCAGGTACCATAACGTCTGCCCATACCCAGGCGTTAAATAATACCGCTAAGCAGGCTTAGCACCATTATTTAAGGCCCTTCTCCTGTGCATGATTTTTGCATGGGAGGATAAATAAGGTGCAAGGGCCTTAAAGTCATTTTTTTCCAGAGAATGCCTACCTTACATCTCATTGACGCAAGGTAGTTTTCCGCAGGCAAAAAATTACGTTAACTCCAATATTTTGACGCTAGATGGGTCTAGCATCAAAATATAAATATGGAGTTAAGTGTGCGCCAGATTTCCGTAAAAAAAACGACGCAAATCCGTCAGGTCTGTATTCTTCAAGAGAAAGGGATTTATTATTGGGTTACAATTTTCTTCTAACTGTTCAACTTATGTATTCATAGTTGATGTACAATGGGAGCAGTGTTAGTCCTCTACTGCTAAGTCGCAGCTCTGTTTTGACCATTGATTTACCCAGTAAGCCAAATATGTCACGTGTTTACACTGTAAAACAACAAAAAAATGCAAACATAGGAGAAAATAGTGAAATAAACCAAGATTTGAAAATGAGCAAAGATAGAAATCAATGCAATTATACAATGTTCCCATTTCAAATAAGTAAAGCTAAAAAATGAAATCTTATGCATAATAATAGAAGCAACGATCAGGCAAAGTAAACTTTCTATTGTACAAGCTGAACAAGAGAGTAAGCCAATTTGCTATTGTTTAAATCAATATGGTCAAATTCACCCACAATATGAAGCTAACTACATAGACATGTAATATGTTTGATCATCCACTCTCTAGAATGTGGGTTTCAGGAAAGGGTTTTGTGAGAAATACAGGGGAATCAGGCCAGTCAGAAGTAATGGGGCCGTAAAAACATCAACTTGAATCATAAACAATCTGCCATCCTGAGGTCCCCTAGTGTAGACTCTCAAACTGAGGATCAAATACCTCTTGTAGCACATAGCTCTCGTGGTAGTGAGTCAGAGTATTCCAAAAATGACCTAGAGAGCTGCTGTGGGCTAAAACCTCAGAACTCAGCAGTGTAATAAATAACACTCAATAAATCATTGTCGAGTCAGTGATTTTTTGTTCAAAAAGGAATTTATTTTTGTTACGCACACAAGTAAATACTACACAAAAAATACAAATATTTACATAATTAGTAGTAGCAAAACATTTAGAACCCCTCTTAAGAGCCCTTGAAAATAGTGGTGGGTGTTAGAAATGGGGTCTTTGGTTGACAGTCAGGTTACCCCCTGTTCAAGCAGGGAACCTCACTCTAGTCAGGGTAAAAGAGAATCACCCTCAGCTAACCCCTGCTTACTCCCTTGGTAGCTTGGCAGAGCAGTAGGCTTAACTTCAGAGTGCTAGGTGTAAAGTATTTGTACTAACACACACACTAACTTAATGAAAACACTACAAAATGACACAACACAGGTTTAGATAAATAGGAAATATTTATCTAAACAAAACAAGACCAAAACGACAACAATCCACAATACACAAGTCAAGTTATGAATTTTTAAAGATTAAATTCAAAAATAGCGCTTAGAAACACAAAATGCTTCGATGAGGTATTAACACCACGTCGTGACGGAGTCGTTCCCAACAATCCGTCACCAGCCGCGCCGGCCACGGAGTCACGCAGACCCCCAGGTACAGTACCTTGGTGAAGAATGAAAACAAGCCGATGTGCGAAATCAGGGATTGCGGCATCTGTGCGAAACGTTGAATCCACGCACTTCAAGCGACGTCGGTCACGATGTGGTGCGGCGACTTCCACAGAGTAGCGGACTTCGGGGGGATTGCTGCGGTGTCGGGCCTGCAAAGGTCGTCGCGTTCCAGCGAAGATCACAGAGTTGGTTTCATGCGGCGTCACCATATTCAGCAGCGGCGTCTGTCTGGAGTGGTCCAAAGTTTATTTCCTTGGATTTTCACCAGCTTTTCCTTTCAAGGGCCCAGGGACTGGATAGGGCACCACTTGTCAGGGCAGGAGTCTCAGCAGAGAGTCTAGGTGCTGGTAAGGGAGAAGCCTTTACTGTCCCTGAGTCTTCAAACAACAGGAGGCAAGCTCTAAATCAAGCCCTTGGAGATTTCTTCTCAAGATGGAAGGCACACAAAGTCCAGTCTTTGCCATCTTACTCTGGCAGAAACAGCAACTGCAGGATAGCTCCACGAAGCACAGTCACAAGCAGGGCAGCTCTTCTTTCTCAGCTCTTCAGCACTTCTCCAGGCAGAGGTTCCTCTTGATGTCCAGAAGTGATCTAAAGTCTGTGGTGTTGGGTGCCCTTCTTATACCCAATTTCTCCTTTGAAGTAGGCCTACTTCAAAGTAAAGTCTCTTTTGAATGTGAAATCCTGCCTTGCCCAGGCAAGGCCCCAGACACTCACCAGAGGGTAGGAGACTGCATTGTGTGAGGGCAGGCACAGCCCTTTCAAGTGTGAGTGTCCGCTCCTCCCCTCCCTCCTAGCACAGATGGCTCACCAGGAAATGCATACTACACCCCAGCTCCCTTTGTGTCACTGTCTAGATGCGACAGCCCAACTGTCAAACTGACCCAGACAGGGAATCCCCAAACAGGCAGAGTCACAGAAATGGTATAAGCAAGAAAATGCTCACTTTCTAAAAGTGGCATTTTCAAACACACAGGGGGTCATTCTGACCCTGGCGGTAAAATCCGCCAGGGCCAACGACCGCGGGAGCACCGCCAACAGGCTGGCGGTGCTCCCTTGGGCATTCTGACTGCGGCGGTACAGCCGCGGTCAGAAACGGAAAACCGGCGGTGTACCGCCGGTTTTCCGCTGCCCTGGGGAATCCTCCATGGCGGCGCAGCTTGCTGCGCCGCCATGGGGATTCCGACCCCCATACCGCCATCCTGTTCCTGGCGGTTTTGGCCGCCAGGCACAGGATGGCGGTATGGGGTGTCGTGTGGCCCCTGGGCACTGCAGGGGCCCCCGTAACAGGGCCCCACCAAGATTTTCAGTGTCTGCCATGCAGACACTGAAAATCGCGACGGGTGCAACTGCACCCGTCGCACCCCTTCCACTCTGCCGGCTCCATTCGGAGCCGGCATCCTCATGGAAGGGTGTTTCCCGCTGGGCTGGCGGGCGGCCTTCTGGCGGTCGCCCGCCAGCCCAGCGGGAAACCCAGAATACCCACGGCGGTCTTTTGACCGCGCAGCGGTATTCTGGCGGTCCCAGCCAGGCCGGCGGCTTCCGACGCCGGCCGGGGTCAGAATGACCCCCACAATCTTAAATCCAACTTTACTAAAAGATGTATTTTTAAATTGTGAGCTCAGCTGCCCCAAACTCCATATGTCCATCCGATCCCAAAGGGAATCTACGCTTTAATCATATTTAAAGGTAGCCCCCATGTTAACCTATGAGAGGGACAGGCCTTGCAACAGTGAAAAATGAATTTAGCAATATTTAACTGTCAGGACATATAAAACACAGTACTATGGGGGTTATTACAACTTTGGAGGAGGTGTTAATCCGTCCCAAAAGTGACTGTAAAGTGACAGATATACCACCAGCCGTATTAGGAGTCCATTATATCCTATGGAACTCGTAATACGGCTGGTGGTATATCCGTCACTTTACTGTCACTTTTGGGACGGATTAACACCTCCTCCAAAGTTGTAATAGCCCCCTATATGTCCTACCTTAATAATACACTGCACCCTGCCCTTAGGGCTACCTAGGGCCTACCTTAGGGGTGCCTGACATGTAAGGAAAGGGAAGGTTTAGGCCTGGCAACAAGGTACACTTGCCAAGTTGAATTTACAGTTAAAACTGCACACACAGACACTGCAATGGCAGGTCTGAGTCATGATTACAGAGCTACTAATGTGGGTGGCACAACCAGTGCTGCAGGCCCACTAGTAGCCTTTGATTTACAGGCCCGGCACCTCTAGTGCACCTTACTAGGGACTTACTAGTAAATCAAATATGCCAATCATGGATAAACCAATTACATACACATTTTGTAAAGGGGCACTTTCACTTCAGCACTGGTTAGCAGTTGTAAAGTGCCCAGAGTAACTAAAATAGCAAAATCTGAGTCCAGCACACTTCAACAACCTGGAGAACAGAGGCAAAAAGTTAAGGGAGACTATGCCAAGGATGAAAAGTCTAACAGTGGGTGAATTCTAAAACAAGGTAACAGTAGTTAATGGGTCTCCTAAATTTAGGCTATACCCCATGGTTTTCAAACACCTTCAACAGTTTGTGCGCCAGTAGACCCTAATCCCTAAAGCCACAATTGTATGTTTACAGGCCTTTAGGCTCTTTTACAGAATTTTACAGTTACGGAAAGTCAGACCTAATGACCGTGTCCATGTGTTCATGGTGATCAAATGAGGCATACAAGTCTTGTTAGTACATGTCATAATAAAAAACAACAGCATTTGGTTTTCCTAAGCATAAACACTATTTGTCATTTCTTACTTCAGACGTATGGCTTTGACACAGCTTCAACAGCAATACAAATGGGTGTTTTAATGTCAATTAATATTTCAGTGTAATGTCGTAAGCATTTTAGCTTCACTTTAAAAGTTATGATCTTCGTCCTTCATTGAAAAGAAGAACACAGCATTACAGTTTTCACAAAATGAACATTACAGCAAACAAAAACAAAAAATTACTGTTAATGAGTGTTTCTTATTTTACACAGATTACCAAACAGCCATTCAGGACACAGACAAAAAAGGCCCAACTCTCTCAGAAACACAGAAAATGAACCCCAGAAATACATTTAGGAATATCCCAACTACTCCTGGGGTCACTAATTCTTCCCCCCAGGGAGATTTAGATTGTTTTCTCCCTGGAGTTAGGGGACTTGTAGGGGCCTACCAGTGCTCCTGACAGTCTCCCAAAAACAACAGATCTCTTTTTCTGCACCTTTGCCCCGCAGTAAAAATGTGCAAATATGTGCAGTAGTCTCCAATCCTGTATGAGGTGCATCCTCGTTTTGATGCGACGTGATCCGTTTTAAGTGGGCAGCACTGGTTTCCCCCAAAATCTTTTTTACTTTTAATTGATTATTGATGCACCCACTGTGCCTCTGATAATACAACAATGTGACCCTGCTCCCTTTGTGAACCCTAGTCGGAGAATGCCTGGACCTCTCGGTTACCACCGAAGCTGCATAATCTCGGCCTCTGATAGCTTTTCAGACCTGACACTGTAAGTGGGTGCCTCCTAGGAGACTCGGGGTGTTGTTTTAATTATGCAGGTAGGGGACTTGTGGATGCCGACCGGTGCTCCTGGCAGCTCGCAAACACAACGCATCTCTTTTTTTCTGCACCTTTGTCCTGCAAGAGCACCATAGTACAAAATATGCAAATGTTTGTATGAGGCTCCATTCTCTATGGGGTCCACCTTTGTTTTGATGTAACGTGATCCCTTTCTAAGTGGGCAGCGTGGGCTTCCTAATATTTCCATTTTACATCTATTTGATTATTGATGCACCCACTGATGCACCCACAGTGCCTTACAACGTAACCCAGCAACGGCTTGGGGCACCTGGTCGGAGAATGCTTGGACCTCTTGGTGCCTGTCCAAGCTGCCCAATTTCTGCCAGTTTTTCAGACCTGCCTGACACTGTCAGTGGATGCCAGGCATATTAGCAGTCACCTCCTGAGTTTCTGCTAGCCCTCCAGCCTTCCACCTGCTGTGCAGGAGACTGGATGGTGATGGTAATGCTATTCTTTTCCTGTGAATCTCCTCATGGGGGCCGTGGCACAGGCCTGGGGGCCTCACCACAGTCGCACAGAAAACGTTCCCTCCACTATCAACTGGACAACACTCCCAGAGATACCTTCGGCCTCATTAAGTCAAATCTAATGGGCTTTTCCACTGTGTCTGTGATGATACGCTCCAGTCACCTTGGCCAATCTTCTCGGTAATTCAAGTCAAAAAGATAAAGTGCTCTAATTTTTGAAGGGACGGGGGACACTGGCCCTATGTAGGACCGATACCCTCCAAAATAAAACTCTTTAGGTTACTTATAGTGAAGCTTACCTGCAGTTTTTTTCAAGGTATGCTTCATCGAGTCCCTGATGAGAATTATGTTACTTCTACGTTGGCTCAACTAGCTTGAGGGAGCTCTTGATATTGCTAGGGATCAAGGGCCACATGTAGCAAATAATTGCGAGTCGCAAATGGGCCGATTCTCTATTTGCGACAATGCAAAATCGGAAATGGGATTCAAAAACCCAATTTCCGACTTGCAAAAAGCGATGGGAGCTGTTTGCGAGTCGCAACAGTTGCGACCCCATTTTGCGACCCGCAAATAGCAAGTCGCAATTTGCGAGTCGCAAAGCTTATGCAATTGCAACTCGCAAATTGCGACTTGTCGCAAAAAGCCCAGTTTGCATGTCCCATTTACCACTAACTCAGAGCAGGTGGTAACCATAACCAAAGCATAAAAGGAGACCCAGAAAGCATCTGGGTTACTCAAGATGGCGGAGATATACCTGATAGCAGTGAGGAGGAGAGTCCACGCCGCACAGCAGAGGAGGAGGAGGGGCCACAGACAGGAGAAGATATATAGAACAAGGCAGACTCTTTTCCAGCAAACTGAGGAGGAGATATACGATAAATACCGCCTTAGCAGCGCAGCCATACTAGAATTAATTGATTTACTGAAACCACAGCTAGAACACCAGACTCTGCGTGGCTGCGCCATCCCTACGCACGTGCAAGTGCTATGCTCACTGCACCTCTTGGCCTCAGGGAGCTATCAGGGGGTCATTGCTGTGGCAGGTGGGGTATCCCAAAGTGCAGTGTCAAGGTTCCTCAGGGCCTTCCTAGATGCCTTAGTCACACACATGTCTCACTTCACATACCTACCAAGGAATGAGGCAGAAATTAACAGCACCAAGCTGGACTTTTACCGCATTGCCAACTTTCCCCATGTCATAGGATGTGTAGATGGGACACACATTCAAATATGCCCCCCTGGAAACCTGGAACATATTTTCCGCAACAGAAAGTGTACCCACTCACTGAATATTCAGGTAGTTTGTGACGCCCATTATGTCATCACTGACATTGTAGCTAAGTTTCCAGGCAATACCCATGACTCATACATTTTTAGGCATAGTGGGATACATCAACACCTGGAACGTGGGGAATTTGGAGACGGATACCTTCTAGGTAGAGCTACATACACCTTGCAGACATACACACAGGTCACTGTGCACAACAATCAGGACTTCCTAACAGTGTACATTTTGTGCCCAACAGGTGACAGTGCATATGCCCTAAGGCCATGGATTCTGACTCAGTTTTTAACACCCAGCAATGAATGTGAGAGGCGATACAACAATGCACATAAGAGGACCAGGAACATGATAGAGCGCACCTTCGGACTCCTGAAAGCAAGATTCAGATGCCTCCACTGCAGTGGAGGTGCCCTCCAGTATACCCCCATTACAGCATTCATAATTGTGGTCGCATGCGCCATCCTCCACAACATAGCCACCCGACGTGGGCTACCTCTCACCCCAGCAGACCCAGATCCTGATGATGAAGAGCAAGAACAACCACATCGCCATCATGGGGATCGGAGTAAAGCTAATCAAGGCAGACTGAGACGGGAACACATCGCAAACCAATACTTTGGAAGGTACGTGTCAACTCCAACCATACTCACCTATTGACCAAAAACACCATTCGTTAAGTGGAACAAAAATAACTATTTTATTAGTGCAGAAATTGAACTATATACAAGTAATGAATGTCCATGGGCATGAAAATGCAAACCAGGCATGTAGCACATTGACGTCATGTGCCACTTCTACAGGACCAGGGTAATGTCTATGACCTTCTGCCCCTCCTGCCAGCCTGGCTGGTCCCTGGTGCTTCTGCTGTGCTCTGCCTGGTACTCCTGGGTACCCTACTGTCAGTGGCAGAGACACTGCTCACTGTCGAGCCCTCCTCACTGTCCTGGGGTGTTTCCCCTGTGCCCCTAGACAGATGCCGTGCCTCCATCAAGTCAATGATGTGGGTGAGACGTCCCAGGCCCCTAGCCACATCCCCAGCGAAATGGCCCATTTCCACCTGCAGCCCAACTGTCCTCCTCGACAGGCCTGTGGTGTTCATGGCGAGCCTGCCGATGGATGTGGCCATCCTGTCTAGTCTGTGCAGGAGCTGACGGTCACTGCGCCGCCCACCCTCGGCCTGGGCCAGTAGTCCTCCCGCCATTTCCCTCATGGCGAGGGCAAGGTCCCCAGTGTTTGTGCATATCATGTCCATCCTGGAGATCAGTTGCTGCATGCTGGCCTGGTTATTGCGCACGAAGCGGTGCAGCACACCACTAATCCTCCCTAAAATTCTATTTTGTAGGCGCTGACCATGCAGCAGCTGTGACTCACTGGTGCTGGGAGGTTGTTGGCCGGACTGCAGCCCTGATGTCCTGGACCTATGTCGCCTGCGCAGCGGTGGCTGCCCTGTGAGTTCCACTGTCTCACTCCTGCCTGTTGCTGGCGCAGCCTCTTGGGATACAGTTGCAGCAGGTGTGGATACTGCAAGGATGCTGTTGGCCGTGCAGGTGGGAGTGCTGGCGGGTCCTGAGGTGTCCTCATGGGGCTGGCTGATTGGAGTAGTGGTGGTGTCTTGTTGGAGACCTGTGGGACATGGGGAACAGACTGTCAGTGTCTACTATCTGTTGCACACTTCCTAATAAACATTTGACTATGAACTGCCTACTTGACTACATTTCCCATAATGCATCATTCTGGCGTTTGCTACCCTGAAATGGAGCTATCTTGGTTGAGCATGCCCCTGTGTACATGGTGGGTGGGGGTATGGCATTGATAGGGGTACAGGCATGTCACATGGTACTCACCCGTTGATGTGCTGGGCTGTGAGGTGTCCAGGTCCCCAAATCCAGAGACTGCCTCCTGCTCCAGGGTTTCCTCCACCCTTTCTTCCAGGGGTGTGGGTGGTGGCACAGACGATGGTCCCCCTCCTGTGCCTCTCATCTCCCGGAGCCTTTCTGCCACCCTCTCCTTGGTCCGGGAGCGGAGGTCATCCCACCTTTTTTTGATGTCATCAATGCTCCTGTGGCTCACCCCCAGGGAATTAATTTTGTCCTGGATGTCCTGCCACAGCTGTTTCTTGGTGGCTTCAGGCACATTTAGGGCTGATTTCCCAAACAAATCGTCATAGTGCTGACAGCATTCGTCTGTCAGCACCTCTAGCTCCCTCTCAGAGAACTTCAGCTTTCTCTTCCTTGGAGTTCCTTCCATGGCAGCTGCTGTTTCTCCTGTGTGCAGTTCAGCAGTTATAAAAGGGTGTGGTCCTCCCTCCTCCAGGTGTATTAGTAAACTTCCTGGCTGTGATGTCATCATCATGTGCCAGGAAGTGTTTCCAGAGTGTTCTGGAGTGGTTTCTGGAGTGTTCTGCAGCACCTGTAATCAATTAACAAGCTAATCGCAATTTGCGACTAGCACTCGCTAATTGCGAGTTCGTTTTTTGCACAGTCGCAAAAAGCGACCTCGCAATCGGCGGACTCGCACACTGCGTTGCGAGTCCGGGTGCGAGTCGCAATTTCGGCACTGTTGTTTTGCCTGCATCTCGTTTTGCGAGTCGCATTTTGCGAGTCGCACGAACTCGCAAAATGCGAGTCGCAATTTTTAAGTTTGCTACATCTGGCCCCAAGTGAAGTGGATAAAATTGCCTAGAGTATAACTACGAGGTATTTTATTCAGGGGTTACTCTGGTAAGATTAAAAGCAAAAGGTACTTTGTTGTACATAGGTGATACTAGGAGCTGATTGGTGATATTAGTTGGCCTTCATCAGGATGCAAAAGATCTCTATGCTCTCAATCAGACTCCAGCTGTGATTCACCATTTGTGATCACAAACGAAAACGCACACATTCATGCACACATAAATATTCTCATTTATTCAGGTGCCTAGTAGAATTTCCTGTATTGCAGGATAGGACATTATGATGGACAATAAAAGCATTAGTCTTGTTTTTAGAGATGTGCACATCATGCCAGTGAACACACTTTAGTGAAGCAAAACCAGTGTGCCACAACAAATATAAAAACTCGAGATGTGCTGATAAAGTGACACACAACACAGACATAAAATAGTAAGGCAGAAACACATGATTGGTAGACAATAAGTATTATGTTCCTTAGAAGTGAAATTTCCCCGAATCCTAGGGAAGTTCAATTCAGCACCTAGAGAGCGAGGGTGTACCAACTGTGTTGAGACACTACATGAGTGAAAAAGTCAATTAAATATTTTCATGATAAGCATATCAGAGAGGGTAAGTACTCCTCCATGTAGCGCTTATGCCTCCCACAACGCTGTTAAAATGTAGCTCCGTTCCCCATTTACTTTATCGAGTCAAGGTCCGATAACGTACCTAAAAGATTCTTCCAGTCGCCCCTGCATGTTTAGAAAGGGGAGCGCTCTCGGCAATTTTGAATACTCGTCAGTTCCTGTAAAAGGTGCAAAGTTGCATTGAAACATCATCACGCTTCAGACGCGATGAGCGTGATGATGTTTCATTGTTACTTTGCATCCTTTACTGGTACTGGCGAGCATTCCGCGTATCACGTGAGTATGTCGCTAGACGATAGTCACTGAGTTGTTCAAATATAGGGCAATGAGGGAAGGCAGCAGTCCCAGCCTCGTCACAGAGTGGGATGAGGTTAGTGAGACTGTTGACCCCACCCCACTCTGTGACGAAGTGTCACTGATTGACACTCGCTCTAGACGCTTCAGAGCTTAAACCTGAAGCGCCCAGGGCGAATGTCAATGGGTGACAATTTCATCTTCACCCAGGGGAGGGCCTCGAGGCAACTTTGCTGAGCCGAGGAGGTCACACCCATAGGAGCTGTGACTTACTCATCCCAGCAAAGTTCAGCTCAGGCAGTCAGGAGTCTGCGCAAATCGTGCATGTCTCCCTCCTGGCTGTCTGAGCTGAAAATGAAGAGTGTCTGTCAGGCTGACCTTTGTTCAGCCTGACAAACACTCTTCATGAGGGGCAAAAGGTGGGGGGCGTGGCCCCTCCTCCCTAAATGATGGGGCGCGCCTGGCCAGCTCATAGTGTGTGCTCGAAAAAAAGTGAAAACAAAAGAGCAGTATTAGTAAAAGATATTGGAATATATGTGCTGATAATGCCCTCAAAACTGAAATACTTCCAATAGATAGGAAATTGGTATGATACATAAAATCTGAATGATAATCCATCAGTATGTGACTGTGTTAAGTCCAAGGACAATGTATGATGCAAAAGAGAATGCTTATATATCTTTGTGTAGCTAATTGGTGGTGTCAGTGAGTTCACTGGACTGTGAATATAGCAACCACCTGTCGAAAGACAATAAAGTATTAATCTTGACCAACAGGGCACATTTATTTTGAGGGGCGGGGTGACAAAGCAGCGACCCTCTGGAGCATCTGGACAATTAAATTTTATGTTGACGATTCCTTTGACCTATATCTGGACTAGATACTGTTGATCTCTCTTCTTTGGTAGTATCAGGCGCTAGGAGTCTAGAACTGCCTTTCTGTCCGGTCTGGGTGTCTCCTGACCTGCGGCAGCAATGATACCCCACGATCCGCATGACAGACCACTTTCTACCATTACCCCGAAAGCATCCAGGGCTTCAGCCACTTGCAGAATGTCAGTGTGACAAGCAGGAGCTTGTGGTGCCCACTCCTGGGCACCTATCAACAGAAACTGTAGAGAATTCTTTGAGGACCCCTTTCCTTTATGGTCCCCAATAAGTCCACCCTCTACTGGTCCCAGTACGGAGTCAGTGAGCTAGTGCCACTAGGTCTGAAGACACAGTCCACAAGATTCCAGGAATACAAGTCCAGAGTGGGGACCATCATACTCCTGTCATAGATTTAAAAGGAGTGCTAGTCCATCACGCTCCTTCCTTTCCTTTTTTTCTCAAATACTATTTCCTTTGCAAATGTTTGAAAAGCAGAATGAAAGGACTAGAACACAGCAGCCGCATACTCAGTGACATATGTCACCCCTCCACCTCTAACTGGCACTTCTCAGTATCTGCCCACTGGCTATTCAATGGCTTGCACAATATTATGTGAAGAAACAAAGATAGCTCTTGTGAGCCAAACCCCACCTATCCAGGACATCCTACAAGCTTCTTGACAGGGAGTTGCTGCTATCAGCTTTGCAGTTTTCATCACCACCCTGTTCTTCTGCCAGGAGAAATGGTAATATCAGAAGGTTGGGTCGTTTTTCTGGAAAGCGTAATGTACTAGCAGCACAGCTAATACATCTCCCAGAACGACAGCTCAAAGCATGAATCCCATTATGGATCAGAGGAAGAAAACGAGCAAGGGCGCTGCGCAGGGAATGCTAAAAGCATCAGCTTATTTGTGTAAGTGAATGTCTTGTTGGCATAGTGCAAGTAAAGGTCATTCTGTCGAGAGGGAGTGGCAGGAACCAATGTCTCATAAATAAGAAAGTACTGTTGTCGAAAACCAACAGATCCTCCTAAATAAAGATCAAGGTGCAAATGCACTGTAGCAAGGCTATGATAGTTTAGATGAAATAGGGGAAAGCAGATACCACTTTCACCCCTCAAAATCCCTGTTTACATTGACTACAGAGGTAGGAAACAGAGATCTCGGTCATCCCTTTAGGGTATGACTGAGGCTACTCTCAAAGTCCACAGCCAAGCCAGCCCCATCTTGCTTGTAATAAACGGCATGTTATTCTGCTTCCGGTGGGGACACCTAAGGTATAAGTGTAGGAGACAGCAGTTTACATGCTCAAAAGGGGAAGGAGTGAGCACTGATAGTAGAGAGCAGTGCTTGCTTCTTCTCTGTCCAAGTGGCAACTGGGGGAGATTGCAGGCCGGGGATTAGTGCATTCTGCTGGGATCTCTTTAAGACCCCGGAAGAAGGGTTGTGTATGCTGGTGGGTTCTTTACATTGGCCCGTCTGGAGGGCAGTTCAGTGTCTAGAGGACAGTAACATTAAAACATCATATTAACTTCCCTGAATGTAACCAATATTAATTTCCGAAGAAGTGCAAAAGCAATGAACCAGAAATGACATAGGCAGTATTTGGCTGAAAAATAACTCCAGTGCGAGTAAAAAAAACTGCATGTACCATAATACATAGGTAAATGACTGATGCAACATGTGAGAGTGCGAATTACCCAATATGAAATGTTAACGGGCTTCTTATGAGAAGAAAGGAAGTGCGATATCCCTTGTCTGAAACAGTGACACACAGCATGCTTCTTTGGTATTTCATCGGAGTAAAATATACCGTGTATGTCGGCAACTTTTAGGCACCCTGGAACAATAAGTATACTAATTTCCTTGAAAAACAAACGTCATGTGCCAGAAGATTTCCAACCTTTGACTGCAGTCTAATTTTCTGTCTTTAACTGCAAAACTAACTGAAATTTGGGTATGCTGAAGGTGTTAATCATAATGTATTAAAGGAAGCTTGGAGTAAAATTTAAGCATGCCAACTACACTATGGCCCTCATTGCAACCGTAGTGGTAAATGCCACCTACCGCCGTGCTGACAGCCGCCAACATACCGTGCCCGCAGCGGTATTCCGCCATGGGTATTATGACCCACACTGAGAATTCCACCACTATACAGACACCCACACAAGTCCGCCACACCAAAGGTCAGTGATAAACTGGTGATAGCAAAACCCACACTGTTACGCCCACAGTATCACGGCCCACGAATCACCGCTACGGTCTTTCAACCGCAGTAAACCCTTGGCGGTACACACAGTAGCGCTCAAAATACACACACACACACATGTACAAAACTACACCACATTGGATAATTCAAACTTCACACACCTGACACACATACACACACCACACTCACACCACTATAAAACACGCACCCACATTACCCACAACCCCTTACAGCGAAAAAATAGATAGGCAGAGAGAGACAAGCCAGGAGCACCCACTCAATCAGAGCCACAGAACACCATCACCCATACACCATTCACACACATCACAGCATACACCCCAATACATCACCCCACACATCACCCCACACATCCTCACACATATCACTCGAACCACTTCTATGGCAACCCAAAGGTACCCCAGGTTTTCTGAGGAGAGCTAAGGGTCATGGTGGAGGAAATCGTCCGGGTAGAGCCACAGCTATTCGGATCACAGGTGCAGCAGACGTCCATTGCAAGGAAGATGGAGCTATGGTGGAGAATTGTGGACAGGGTCAACACCGTGGGACAGCACCCAAGAACCAGGGATGACATCAGGAAGAGGTGGAACGACCTACGGGGGAAGGTGCGTAGCGTGGCAGCAAGACACCAGGTAGCAGTACAGAGGACTTGGTGATCATGCATCCTGAGGGCCTCACAGGAGCAGCAGGAGGACTGGATTCTGGTAAGTCAAATCTTAACTACTTTATCCCCCCCCACCCTACCTGCATGCCATCACAAACTCATACCCCTACCCTCACCCCCATCACTCCACCACCTCACATATACCCCACTAACATAACCCACCCATCCCAATACCAAGCCCTGCATGCAACAATAATGCATGGACACCCATCACGACCTGCATGGACACCCATCACCACAGCATGCCCAGTAGAGAGACTCACCCAGCCCACAAAATCACCACTCACACAAGGCCAAGCTGACAGGGAAATCACAATCATCCTGGGAAACACACCCATGCACAAGATGGCACAACTTAACAATGCATTCCCATAGGACCCACACTCCACGTCACTGAAGAGGAGGGGAGGTGGGAGCCACATCCAGTCCCCCACCTGAAGAGGCCCACAGTGACGACAGCAGCTCTGCACGCCTGGATCAGGATGACCAACTTGGCCCATCCGGAACCTCTGGACAGTCGGTTCTCCTGCCACCTTCCCAACCCACCACAGAGCCTCCCCCCTCAGGAAACACCAGCACAGCACCCACCCAGCGGGCCCATGCCACTGTCCCCAAGACATGTCAATCAGCAGTGTGTCCACCACTACAGGGACCCCGGGCAACCCCACAAACCCAAGACAATCAGGGACCTGGGGTCAGTGGCAGTGGGCACACGGCTCAGGGGACAGAGGCACAGGACAACAGGGAAAATGGGAGGACTACTGTGCGACAGGGCGAGGACAGGCCCAGGGAACTGACTCTCCATGAGGCACTCTCCAACATCCTGGGAGCATACCACCATTCCCAGGAGACCATGGGCCAGATACTGGCCAAATTGCAGGAGACCCAGTGGCTGCAGGAGGGACAGTACCTGGGGATCAGGGAGGACCTAAGAAAAATATGCACCATCCTGGTCACCATTGCAGGGTGCTGGCTGACATGGGCAAGACCATGAGGGAGGCAGTGGTACAACAACAGGCCCCTGACACTAGCCAAACCGAGGAACAGCCTTCCACATCCGCTGGCGCTAGTGGACAGGAGGCCCTGCCACTGGAACAACTGGCCTCCAGCACCCCACCCCCTGCAGAAGGAGAACCACCCTGCAAACGGTCCCTGCGATCCAGGCAGATGCCAGAGAACAGTGCCAAGACCCCCGCCAGGAAATAAGACTCTCCTGATTGTCACCCTTCTGTCCCACTCTGTCACCCAGTCCACCTTGAACTGCCATTACTCCCCTTCCTATGCCCCATTGGACAATGCACCTGTGATACCAAGAGACTGCACACTACCCTGGACTTTCCTCCACCATCACCCCAACCATCGCACATCCCCCTCTACTTAAGAGCACCTAAATAAACACCCTTGGAACAAATACCAATCTGGAGTCTGTCAAATGATTCACAAATGTATTTGTACAACATTATCAAAGCATTGCAACTCAAATGTACAGTGAAATATACTTTAGGATGACCTTTGGTGGGCAGCAGTACACATAGCAGGAGCCAGATTGGGGCACAGAGATCTGAAAATAGAGATTCCAAAGGGAACAGTCAGTGGCTATAGACATAGGGAAAGAGGCTGCCTTGTACAATGTCCAACAGAAAACTGAAATGTAAAGTGGAGTTTCAGTGTCTTACCTGTGTGTCACTGGAAGTACTGCTGTATTATATTTGTTCTGTTGTCCACATCTTCTTCCTCTGCCTCCTCTTCCTCACTGTCCACAGGCTCCATCACTGCCACAAGACCATCTCCAGGCACATCCTCCTGCAGAAAAGGCACCTGGCGTTTCAAGGCCAGGTTGTGCAACATGCAACATGCAACGATGATCTGGCACCCCTTCTTGGGTGAGTAGTACAGGGATCAACCTGCCAGATGGAGGCACCGGAACCTGGCCTTCAGGAGGCCAAAGGTCCTTTCAATGATCCTCCTTGTACGCCCATGTGCCTCATTGTAATGTTCCTCTGCCCTTGTCCTGGCATTCCTCAGTGGGGTCAGTAGCCATGAGAGGTTGGGGTAACCAGAGTCACCTGCAAATATCGAGGGACAACTGTTAGACATACACTAACCCTTAAGGACAACCCCATACCCAGAAACCAACATATACTGGGTAGGGACCTTTGCTTCACCTATTAGCCACACCCGCTGCCTCTGGAGTTGGCCCATCACATATGGGATGCTGCTATTCCTTAAGATAAAGGTGTCATGCACAGAGCCAGGATATTTGGCATTCACATGGGAGATGTACTGGTCTGTGAAACACACCATCTGCACATTCATCGAGTGATAGCTTTTTCTATTCCTGTAAACCTGTTCATTTCTCCAGGGGGGACAAATGCCACATGTCTACCATCAATGGCACCAATGATGTTGAGTATATGTCCCAGGGCATAAAAGCCAGCCTTCACTGTGGCCAAATCCTCCACCTGGGGGAACACGATGTAGCTGTGCATGTGTTTCAGCAGGGCAGACAACAGTCTGGTCAACACGTTAGAGAACATTGGCTGAAACATCCCTGATGCCATGGCCACTGTTGTTTGGAAGGAACCACTTGCCAGGAAGTGGAGCACTGACAGGACCTGCACTAGAGTGGGGATTCCTGTGGGCTGGCAGATAGCTGACATCAGGTCTGGCTCCAATTGGGCACACAGTTCTTGGATTGTGGCACGATCAAGTCTGTAGGTAATGATAATGTGTCTGTCCTCCATAGTCGCAAGGTCCACCAGGGGTCTGTACACTGGAGGATGCTGCCATCTCATATTCTGCCTCAGCGGTTGAAGCCTATGGAAGAGAACGGTGAGCAGAGGGTCACATTCCCACATTTATTGCACTAATGTTGATTTATTTACTTTACAGAAACAGTATGTGAACTCGAGAGTCAATTGATGTGCCAATGTCTACTGTGACGCAGTTAGGTGCCATGCCCTTTGACCCCATGAAATGGCGGCTGCCTGACCTGTGAGGAGGGACAAGTGGAAATGAGGTAATTGCGCTGGCGTTGTGAGCTATCGCGGTAAGCAGTCGATGACCGCAGAGCAACATCGCATTGGATATCATTGGGCCTTATGGGTTCCAGGATCCAATGGCGATGTACGCCGGCGGTGATGGTACGCACCACCGCGGATGGGACTGCCATTTTCTATCTGTTCACTCACTTGCTACCTGACCTTCAACAGGAGAGGACCTATACTGCACGTGCTGCTATGACCTGTGTCTGGAAGCGACAATGGCTTATGTGTCTGGGGAAAGGGCCCCTGCCTTCACTGCGGAGGAGTTGGAGAAACTGGTGGATGAGGTCCTACCCCAGTACACATTACACTACGGTACTCGAGACAAACAGGTGAGTACACTGTGAGCATGATGCGTGCTGCCTTTGATAGTCCTCGTGTATGAGGAGGTAGACAATCATGGGCAGGACCTGTAACTCGGGCTCCATGGCGTCCTAGTTCTTCGTTGAGTGCTGAGAGATGAGTGGTTTCCCTTCCAAACACTGTTTCTGCCATGCTTTTGATGACGTTGTTACCGCCCCGGAAAAGCTGGCGAATTGGGGGGTTGTAATGGGGTGGGCGGTACATTGTCTTCCGCTTGTCTGTTGGCAGTTACCGCTGCGGTGTTTGTTGCTACAGCCGTGGAAGTCGGTGTGATAAAGTGGCTGTCTGTGTTGGCGGTTTCAGCCGTGGTCGTGATCCCATTTTTTTTACTGCCGGCCTTTTGGCGGTATGACTGCCGCTTTAACACCGACCGCCAGGGTTGTAATGAGGGACTAAGGACCTGATTCTAACTTTGGAGGACGGTGTTAAACCGTCCCAAAAGTGGCGGATATACCCCCTACCGTATTACGAGTTCCATAGGATATAATGGACTCGTAATACGGTAGGTGGTATATCCGCCGCTTTTGGGACGGTTTAACACCGTCCTCCAAAGTTAGAATCAGGCCCTAAGTGTGGCAGGTAAATAAGTAGATTTAGCAATGGTGGGTGCGCGTTGCTAATGTATAGTGAGTATACACCTACAGGGAGATACAGCGGGACTACAAATAGGAATTCTAGCATCAATAATGGTGTCTACAAGCTGATGAGTAATCGCAACAGGAATCTTTTCCGCTAAACAATTTGAGTTGGAAAATTTATTATATGTAAAATGTGGCAGCACCCTAGACTGAATGTAAATGGTGAGCACATGGAGGGGCTTGTGACTAAGATACCAGGGGCCAGATGCACCAAAAGATTTTGCATTCACAAAAAGTGGGAGCCGTAAAAACAGGCCGTTTGCGAATGCAAAGTCGCCTTTCACAATGTATGAAAGGTATTCGCAGGCTAATTTTGAGAAATTGCAAAATTAGAAATTCCCTAAAATTGCGACTCCATTTTGCAAATCACAAATTGCGATTCGCAAATAGGTAATTGCAAAATCAATGAATGAACCATTCACAAATTATGAATGGTTGCAAAATTGGGATTTTGCATGTGCAAGTTAGCATCATCTCAAACCAGGTGGTAATCAGGTACAACCTAGATAAAGAGGTCCAGAGTGCATTAGCCCTTTTCAACAATGGCTGCGCTCTACATCATGGTGAGGACAATGAGTATCCTGGTAGGTTTGAGGAGAGGGAGGAGGAGACAGGAGCACATTTTCAGAGAGCTCACAACATTGTTTGACCAAACAGAGGAGGAAATTCATGACAAGTATAGGTTAAATTCTGCCATAATATTAGACCTTACAGAAGATATGCAACCACAATTGCAGAGACACACATACAGAACCAATGAAATACCCACTCATGTGCCGGTGTTAGGTTCCCTGCCCATCTTAGCCTCAGGGAGCTATCAGGGAATAAAAGAAGCAGCTGGAGGTGTGTCCCAAATTGTGCACTCACGCTTCTTCCATGAATTCCTGAATGCAATGCTAACCAAAATCAATGAGCACATCAAAGTCCCCAACACCCCACAGGAGTTGCAGCTCACAAAATTAACATTCTATCACGTAGCCCAATTCCGACATGTCATTGTCTGCACTGACAGGACACATGTTGCAATCTGTCTGCCATCAGCCAATTAATATATATACAGAAATGTAGCCATTTCATGAACCTACAGGTCATCTGCAATGTCTCACACATCATCACTGATTTAATGGCCAGATTCTCTGGTAGCACACATGACTCCTATATATTCAGGCTTAGTGGAATCTATACACACCTACTTGGTGGAGAGTTTGGAGAAGGATACCTACTTGGTAAATAAACATAGAGCAATGTAGCATAATGCACAGATGAGGTTAGAGATGACAATGACTCAGCATTCACTGACAGTGTAGGAGACAGTACATATGTAGTGCCATCCTTCATCCTCACACCATACCTTGATCCAGCTACACCAAATGAAAACAAATGAAAGGTGAAAACCCTAAATTGTTGAGGTGGTCCATCTCCCTACAGGGAATGGACTATACAGTGGAACATAGACCTGGGAGTACCAACTCCAATGCAGATGGACTCTCCAGATATTTCCACTTAGACAATGAAGATTCATCTGGGCAAGATTAGCCTTATTGTCCCTCGTTTGTGGGGGGGGGGGGTGTAGGAAAGAACCATCTTGCCTGGCATGTTACCCCCATTTTTACATGTATGTCAGTTTGTTTTTGCCTGTCTCACTGGGATCCTGCTAGCCAGGACACCAGTGCTCATAGTTTGTGGCCTGAATGTATATACCTGTGTAGTGACTAACTGAGCCACTGGGGCTCTCTAATCAGAACCTCAGTGCTTATGCTCTCTCTGCCTTTAAATTTGTCACTATAGGCTAGTGATCACTTTTACCAATTTCAATTGGCACACTGGAACACCCTAATAATTCCCTAGTATATGGTACCTAGGTACCCATGCTATTGGGGTTCCAGGAGATCCCTATGGGCTGCAGCATTTCTTTTGCCAGTCCCAGGAAGGCAGAACAAAGAATTTCCTCTGAGAGAGGGTGTTACACCCTCTCCCTTTGGAAATAGGTGTTAAATGCCGTGGAGGGGTAGCCTCTTCCAGCCTTTGGAAATGCTTTGAAGGGCACAGATAGTTCCCTCCTTGCATAAGCCAGTCTACTCCAGTTTAGGGAACCCCCAGTCCCTGCTCTGGGGTGAAACTGGACAAAGGAAAGGGGAGTGACCACACCCCTTTCCATCACCCTCCCAGGGGTGGTGCCCAGAGCTCCTCCAGTGTGTCCCAGACCTCTGTCATCTTGGATCCAGAGGTGTGAGGGCACTCTGGAGGCCTCTGAGTGGCCAGTGCCAGCAGGTGACGTCAGAGACCCCTCCTGATAGGTGCTTACCTGACTAGGTGGCAAATCCTCCTCTGAGGGCTATTTAGGGTTTCTCAAGTGGGCTTTTCCTCAGATAACAACTTGCAAGAATTCACCAGAGTTCCTCTGCACCTCTCTCTTTGACTTCTGCCAAGGATCGACCGCTGACTGCTCCAGGATGCCTGCAAAACTGCAACAAAGTAGTAAGAAGACTACCAGCGACATTGTAGCGCCTAATCCTGCTGGAATTCTCGACTGTTTCCTGGTGGTGTATGCTTTGGGGGCTGCCTGCCTTCATCCTGCACTGGAAGCCACGAAGAAATCTCCCGTGGGTCGATGGAATCTTGACCCTGCTTCAGCAGGCACCAAACTTCAGCATCACCGGTACTCTGGGACCCCTCTCATCCTGATGAGCGTGGCCCCTGGAACACAGGTGGTGGATCCAAGTGACTCAGACTGTCCAGTGGTCCAACTGTCCAAATTTGGAGGAGGTAAGTCCTTGCCTCCCCTCTCCAAAAAGTAATCCTGTGCACTGTGTGAACTGCAGCCACAAGGGCTTTTGTGCACATTTCCACAAATTCCTGCATTCACAGCCAAGCCTAGGTCCCCAGCACTCTGTCCTGTGATGCTCTTTTGCAGTGCTGAGATGACTGCCATGTTCAGATTTCTTGAACCCATGTTGAAGGGCTTCTGTGAGTACTACCTTCTTGTGCATGGGCTGTCTATGTAGCTGAGGGCCCCCTCTGTCTCCTCTCCCAAGTGGCGACATCCTGGTACTTCCTGGGCCCGGGCAGCACCCTTTATCTTTAACCACAACTCTTGCAGCTAGCAAGGCTTGTTTGTGGTATTTTGCCAAGGATACAACTCTGCATCCTCCAGCTCTCCGTGGGACATCTTCTGCATGAAGAAGAAGTTCCTAGCACCTTTTGTTGTTGCCGAATCTTCAGCTTCTTTTATTCAGAGGCAGCCATTTTGCACCTCCATCCGGGGGTTTAGTGGGCTCCTGCCCCCCTGGACACTTACGTGACTCTTGGAATTGGTCCCCTTCCTTTGCAGGTCCTCAGGTCCTGGAATCCATCTTCAGTGCTCTGCAGTCTGTTGTGGTCTTTGCAAAATCCTCTATCACGACTTTAGAGTGTTTCAGGGGAAATAGTAGTACTTTACTCCTACTTTCCAGGGTCTTGCGGTGGGGTATTTTGGACACCCTTAGTGTTTTCTTACACTCCCAGCGACCTTCTACACACTACACTAACCTAGGTGTTCATTCGTGGTTTGCATTCCACTTTCTTAGTATATGGTTTGTGTTGCCCCTAGGCCTATTGCATCCTATTGTATTCTACAGTGTTTGCACTACTTTCTGACTGTATTACTTACCTGATTTTGTTTTGTGTGTATATTGTGTGTATTTTACTTACCTCTTAAGGGAGTATATCCTCTGAGATATTTTTGGGACATTGTCACTAAAATAAAGTACCTTTATTTTTAGTAACTCTGAGTATTGTCTTTCTTATGATATAATACATATATGATATAAGTGGTATAGTAGGAGCTTTGCATGTCTCCTAGTTCAGCCTAATCTGTTCTGCTATAGCTACCTCTATCAACCTAAGCTGCTAGAACACTACTAATCTACTAATAAGGGATAACTGGACCTGGCAAGGTGTAAGTACCATTGGTACTCATTATAAGCCAGGCCAGCCTCCTACACAAGTGCAAAGGTGCCTGCTTTTTGGGGGGATTTCTGTAACATTGTTTCTATTGTGAAACCATGTCCACTAAATCACCCCCAATTTTGGTGGGGGGGTGTTCCCTTCTTCCCTGGAAAGTAAATCCCTTGGCAGCAATACATCTTCAACCATTTTCAGGTCAGGGAGGGCACAAAATCATTCGTAAATACCCACAATCATATGTTTGCATATATGGACAGGCTTCCAAGACATTCTCTCTGTGGAGCACTCACATCCAATCAATTGGGTTAAATTTCCTCACACTGAAAACTCTATATAAGGAGATCCATTTACAAGTACCATGCTAATTTCCTGTATTAAAAAGCTGGTTTGGTGCTGATAAAAAAGGATATCTTCACTTGTAAACCAAACATACACATGAAGAAACATTTTTTAATTGTTCGCTCTATAAAGCACAATCTTGAATAGATTTACATAGTTGGGCATACGGGTCCTCATTTGGCCTTCATGGCTTAGCATTAACGAACCAGAGTCTTGATGCTCACAGTCACAGTGAAAGGAATAACATAGAAGAAGAGGTATTTGTCCAGAGGAAGCTCCTGCTGGCAAAGGAGGAGCTGCCTTGGGTGGAAACTATGTACTAGCAGTACCATTGTGCCTTGACATTGTAACTTTATGTGGATATACTTCCAAAATGGGGGTGCATTCCCAAGACCCACATTGAAAATTATTATGAACCAGCAATAATAAATTGGGTGGTTAGTCTGATGTCATTGACATGGTGTCATGCCAGCCCAAAGTCATTCTTGAGGCTGTTGGGGTCACAGAAATGGTTGGACAGGACTTTTTTTTTTTTTTTTAATGTTCTTTTACCACCTGCTTCTAAATTAGATTCTTGGCCTTTAAGACAGCAAAACATGACATGGCTCACAATTTAAAGACCTCATAATATCCTTTAATTATGTCAATTAAGTGAGGAAATTGAGGATTGTAATAACATGTGTAAAGAGAGCTGGGTGACAAAACATGGCAGTTGCATTAGCACCGTACAATGATGGACCCTCAAGTGTAGGATTGCTTCCTGTGCCTCAGGTGGGGAAGAATAAAGGCACCCCTACACAAAGGCTGTTAAAATATTAAACATATTATGATATATGGAACACATGTCCTAGGATAGGATGCACATGGATTTAAATGTTTCAAGTCAATGAGAGTTTTAATCAGGGAGGTTTTCACATCTGGGCTATAAATGCAGTTGAGGTGAGTGTATTTCAAAGCAGTTGTGATGTTAAAGCAACAGACTTGGTGATAATATGGCAAAGGAAATGGTTACAGATAGCATTTCAGGTATATTCGGTGGTTGATTAAAAAGTGCATGGGCCTGATCTGCAGTAAGATTGGTAGTGCAAAAGAGTAACATAATTCAAAGATGCCGCTTGAAACTCTTAATAATAATGGTGCTGAAAAAGCAGGGCTAGCCTTGAAAACTGAGTGTATGTTGTGTTTAAGTAGGCATAAATATTGTCAGAATTGATATACTTAGTTTACATGGTCCCTCAATTGTTAGACTTGTAAACTCAGCCTAAACCAAATTTATAGGGCAGCCAAAGTAATCCAACTAGCCCTAGAAGCTCACCAGACACAGTGTCATGTTAGTTTATGTAGCCATATTCAGCCTGAGTGGTGTTTCAGGTGACAGGCAAGGTGACAGGCAAGGCATTGAGGCTTAAGAATACCAAGCATAATGCTCTTCCACTAGTGCCTCAAATACTCCAAATCCCTGAAGATATAAGAAAATGAATTGTTTTTTAGTGAGTGGTAGTCCTTTTCAAGTAATAATGGCACTATTTCTTACTAGTTCCTGTTAGGTTTTGATAATTTAAACCTGAGCTCAACTCTTTGGAGCTGTAGCAGAGGGCAGGCAGGCTTAACTTAAGAAAAATGTGTAAAGCATTTCTTAGTACCAAAACAATTAAAATGTAGAAAATACAACAAAAAAAAACACTGCAATTTCTAAACATATGGAACATTTTACTGAGCAAATGAACCCCAAAAGGACACAAACTGGATGTAGAAAACCAGAGATATGGTTTTTTAAAGCATTATATTATGGGGTTCATTATGACCCCGGCGTTTGGCGTTAATATGGAGGAAAGTACTGCCAACAGGCTGGCGGTACTTTCCTCCATATTATGACATTGGTGGTTTGTCTGAAGCCAAACCGCCAATGTACCACACCGACCACCACGCCGGTAACGACCGCCGGGCTGGAGACTTCAATCTCTAGCCCGTGAGCCGTCACTTGCCGGCCTGCGGGATTATGACCCCGCCTACGCCATGGTTTTCGTGGCATCTTTACTGCCACGAAAACCATGGTGGTAGGCACTATCAATGACAGGGAATCCCCCCCTTTATACAAGCCCCTCCCTTCACACAAGCACACATGCATAAACACAACCATTCCAACATTCATCCACGCATGCATATATCCATTCACACACACATCCACACACATTTACATACATACACGAAGACATGCATTCACACAACTCAACATACATGCATTCTCATCCCCAAACATGCACACACGTACAACATGCAACAAACACCCGCATACACACACGCACAGATATACACACACACCCCACACACACACACACAACACCCCCAACCCCCTCCCCTGTCGGAGCACCACTTACCTGGATCCAGGGGGTCCTCTGGCAGGAGACAGGACAAGGTGCTGCTGCGAGCAGCAGCGCCCGCCAGCAGAACACTGCCAGGCCGTAGTATATCCGGCATAAATCCGGCTGTGGTCATGATACAGCGGACGGCTGGTAGCCGTGGTGACGGTCTTTTGGCAGCCGTCGCCGCAGGGGTAGGCGGTATATACCGCCAAGGTCCTAATGAGGGCCTGTGTGTTTCTAGCTCTATAAAGTCAATTCCCCAACTGCAGAGATTTGGTTGTGCTAGATTGGGTCAAAGTGAAAAGTTGAGGCTAAGCGCGATGCAGCCCAGGTTGGATACAGATACCGGGTTCATCCTGAACTAAAGATAACCTTCTGACTTAATGCCTGTTTGGGATCTTGGCGGACGAGTTACCCCATTGTAATGGTGATGGATTTCCCATCCACCGAAATATGAAACCCATTATATCCTATGGGATTTATATTTCGGTGGACGGGATTTCAGTCACCATTGTGACAGAGTAACTCATCCGCCAAGATCGCAATCAAGACCTTAGTCTTTTTTTCTGGAGAAAATCCTCACAGTTAGGTCATTGGCTGGTCAGGGATCCAGCTGGATAGAAAAGCGACTTGTTGATGGTAGCTGGTTGAAGCGCAGGACCTTTGTGGGACCCTTGGCTCTGTTGGGAAGTTTGAGGCTGTTGACGTCAAAGTGGGGAAAACTCTGAGACGGCAAAGTCCAAAGTTGGGCCCAGGAAGGCTTTGCCGTTGTCATCAGATTGCTGTGCAACATTGGTCCTCTATGTTCTGCCTCAGAAAATCTTCTGGAAGTTAGGATACTTTCAGCTATGTAAACTAGCCATCTGACTCTGACCAGCAGTTTGAGGTTCATGGCTAGGCGGTGATAGCCTCTGGTTGTTTTTGCAGAAGGTTCAGACAATGTCAAAGTGTCTAGTTCTGCAATTCTGAAGGTGGGAAAAGTACATTCTAGCCCCAACAAATGGTCCAGGACCTTTTGGGCACCACTTGGAGTTTAAAAATCAATCTACCAGAAGCCACCAGCAGAGTCCAGGGCAAGTCCAGTTGGAACTGGTCAACTGCGCTCAGCAGATATTTGGGGCTTCTTGCAGCTTTTTGGTGCTGGAGCTGAACAGATGGCTGGCCCACTAGACCCTGAAGTCCAATGTTTCGCCCTGGGTACAAGCGGTAGTTTCATCTGCTCATGACAGAGAATGCCCCTTTGAAGTTTGTGCATTTGGTGGGCCCATCTCACAGACCATCCTGCCAGGAGGAGATCACACCTCCTTGTAGGCAAGAGTCTTTTGCTGCCTTTCCTGAGAGTCATTCACACCTCCCAGCAGGCTGCCAGGTGACATTTGTGGATTAACTCTGTAAAAGCTTCTAAAGGCTTTAGGCAGGAAAATGGCAACTTTCTAAAAGTGGCATTTTAAAAACAGTAATTTAAAATCTGATTTGACCATTAGATTGAATTTCAAATTACTAATTTGAGTCCTTGAATCATGGTTCTATCAATTCCCAAACTGAAGTTATGCATTAAAAGGTGTAATGATGTAACCCAGTGTTTTTCACAGAGGCAGTCAACATGGCCACAGAGAAAAACGATTTTGGACATTTTTCATCGCCAGGATATGTAGATCTTAAGAAAACGTCTTCATTTAAAAAACTCTGCATCCTGCCCATGGGCATTTAGGTCCTATATTAGGGGTGACTTATTATTATTAAAAATGCAAGTTTGTACCTGGCAAATTGTTTATTGTGCCTGGTTGAATATGCGGTTTTAAAATTGCACAGTCAGGCCTGACGACAACATTGCACTGTCACTTTAATGGTGGCACAATAGGTGCTGCAGTCCACCAGCAACATTTAACTCCCAGGCCCTGTGTACACAGAGTACCAATGCTAAGGACTGATAAGTAAGTTAGGTTGCCAATTGAGGATTAGCCAATTCTACCAGTTTTGGGCGGACAGAGCACATACACTGGTCACTGGATGGCAGCGCCCCAGTGTTCAGAGTCAGTACACCAACAATAAAATCCAGAAGGTGATCACACAAAAGGGGCATTTGTTTACACCTGTGATGTATTTTCCTACTTAGATCATATATTAGTAGGCATTACCTTGGGTTGAAACCTTCACATTGTTAGATTTATCTTTCTGTTCATTGCCCCTTCAGTAACCTTTAGTCCCTGATTTTTGCTCTACTTTTTCTGCCTGATCTAATCACGCCTGGAAGACATATTGTGAGTTTTTTCTTTACCATAATTCAGGGTGCTTTGGTTGTCTTGCTTCCAATATTGCAAAGGTGACTTTTCTGTCTTTTGTGGATTTTTCCTACTAGCTGGGACTGTCTATTGAGCGCTTAACAACATTCACATGTATAGTACTGCTCATGATTGTACTTTGGTTACTCATCTTGTCTTTGGCAGCTAAGTACAAGTATTGACACATTAAATGTGCACCTATTTATATAGTAGAAACCAATTTGAGTGCAAAGGAGTGTTTTACATTGAGAGATCAAGGTATATGAATTGAAGAATAGTGAAGTAAACCGATTGGTTCCCTCTTCTGGGCAATTATGTGGAGAAGGCGTGTTTCTGTATTTTTATGATTTGCATTTCTCCTATCTGCCAATGTCCTGGTTCAAGGATGTTATATTCTTCTGTCAGTTGGGGCTGTGGGTTCTGCTCTTTATTGCTGCTTTGTATGAGATGCAATTGAATTTGAACATGAAGTGACCTGAAAGTGGCAGGGAATGTAGGTCTTTCAATGTTGGCAATATGTCTTTGAATTGCTTGATCAGGTATTTATCAACATGAAGGATGCTACTTGCTGGTGTTTAAAGTCAAAACCAGGACTATCATACGCAGAGCATTGAGATCATCTGGATGGGAAGATACAAAGCTTAAACTAGGGTACATGAGGTGGGTTTGAAATCTGCTTTAGTTAGGGAGGGTTTGAACAAGTGTAGGGGGCAGAATTGATACCCCATGTTGTCTGCATTTTCATTGTTGAAAGATAAGTCCAAATCAATGATGAAGCCAATTAAGTTTGCATGTGGGCACTGGTACAATCCATTCAGTAGCATGAAAATGAGTTAGGCTTGGAATTGGGGCTGTTTACTTACCTGACCAATAAGGATGATTTCTGCCTATGTTTATCTTTAGGTGATCAGTTAACATCAGTGTCTGGAGGATAGTAAGGTATTTCTGATATAGTCTGTGCCTTTGTAGATATTATGAAACACAGTAGAATATCACCTGTATACTAACAAACCTCTGTATCAAAGTTGTCTAGGAAGGCTCTAATGGGGATTCCTTAAACAGACTGAAGTTGCTGGAGCATGGGGGGCTCTGCAGGTCACTGCAAATGATGATAGTGGGATGCATTCCATGTGGTTCATCAGGTAGAAGGAGAATCATTGGAGTATTATTTTGTTGAATCCCATACATGTTCAACGTATGTTGATGAAGGTTTACCGGTCATCAATGATGACGACTCCTAAGAGGGTAAGTAGCAGAAGGGGGTAAAGGTATCTATTATCTGCAATGAAATGACAGAGAAAGAGAGATGGAAAGTGACAGTGGGTGAGAGCAAATAAGTGTTTTATTGGGGGTTTATCTGGCACCCATGTCATTAAATTGGTAATTTGCCATGGGTTTATAAAGTGATGGGCTGAGACCTTCGTTTTGATTATATTAAACCTGGCACAACACCTTCAAACCAATATGATAATACATTACATTTTGTGAAAAATGGGAAGATCATCAGTGCTACTCAGCAATAACATATTTCCCATATAAACTGGAGTTAATGGACATTTGAACTTGCTTATGAGAGTCTTCCCCTGGTGTTGTTTCTGGGCGTTTTAGTAATCTACTTTATATATTTATATTTGAATAAGCTTAGAGAATTGTTTTATTTTTTAATACATTATCATCGTACCTTTAAATTTAAATGGACATAATTACAAGGAAGCAGTTGATCAATAAATATGTTTATTTCAAGAGTAAATTGTCATAAAATCATATATTCAGTCATAACAATAAAATCCATGCAAGGACTACATGCAGTTATATTATCTTATAAGCACTCCTTCAAGGATAGATTCAGTAATACTATTTGGGCCTCAATATACCGATGACCAACCATAAGAAATCCTGAGTGTCTAATAAACTTCCTTGCACAATATGAAAAGGTTTCATGATTTAATTATAAGCACCACCTATACCCACAAAATATACCTCACAACACAGAAAGCTCCCCGTGGGGCTTATAAGGAGAGTAACTCATCATCAGGATTTCACCCGGGGACTTTCACTACTAAGGGAGCTGAAATCTCCAGGTGAATCTCAGGAGGATAACATCCAGGAATTGGTGCAGAACACTGATTCCACTGTATTATTCCCCAAACACATGCCCTTTCGAGTGTTTCCTAACACTACACTCCTCCACTTGTTACTGCTATCCCTAGTATCTGTACTCCACTGAGCAAAATATCAGGTAGATATCCTCATGAAGTGTAATATTGACCTAAAGGATTGATGTCTATTGAAATGCATTATGGGAGGTACATCAGTGACTTGAAGTACAGGTTCTATTTTGTCTTCTGGGATACAGTTGACATTCTTCTTAGCTCAGATGTTTATGGTACTGCCACCAGTGTTTTTGCACGGAAAGATATATTAATTCCTGAAACAGTAGACTATCCAAATTACCAACTAACATTTTAAAGAACATCAGTAACTGTCTCAAGATGTTTTTGTTTTTTTATTTGCAGATAATCCAATCCCTGGATAACTGAAAGTTTCACCTGCACAAGTATGTGCCCTTTGACCTACAGATTAAGGGGGTCATTCTGACCCTGGCGGCCGGTGGCCGCCAGGGCCACCGACCACGGGAGCACCGCCAACAGGCTGGCGGTGCTCCCACGAGCATTCTGACCGCGGCGGTTCAGCCGCGGTCAGAAGCGGAAAGTCGGCGGCCTCCCGCCGACTTTCCGCTGCTCGGGGGAATCCTCCATGGCGGTGGAGCGCGCTCCGCCGCCATGGGGATTCAGACACCCCCTACCGCCATCCTGTTCATGGCGGGAAACCCGCCATGAACAGGATGGCGGTAGGGGGTGCCGCGGAACCCCTGGGGGCCCCTGCAGTGCCCATGCCAATGGCATGGGCACTGCAGGGGCCCCCGTAAGAGGGCCCCACAAAGTATTTCAGTGTCTGCCTTGCAGACACTGAAATACGCGACGGGTGCAACTGCACCCGTCGCACCCCTGCAACTACGCCGGCTCAATTCTGAGCCGGCGTCCACGTTGCAGGGGCATTTCCTCTGGGCCGGCGGGCGCTCTTTTGGAGAGCGCCCGCCGGCCCAGAGGAAATGTCTGAATGGCCGCCGCGGTCTTCTGACCGCGGTGCGGTCATTTGGCGGCGGAACCTTGGCGGACGGCCTCCGCCGTCTGCCAAGGTCAGAATCAGGGCCTACATTTTTGTTTGTGTCCTCTGTGTTTTTGTGCTTTTAAATTGAATGTTATATTTTTAATGTTAACAGTGATGCCTTCCATGGTTGCATTTTTCTCAACCAGTCAACTTATATATTTTCCTTATACACTTGCAACCTCTATTGCTTGATGTTAAGTGTATAGATGAACGCGACAAATGGAAAGACTGCACCAGGGGTGTATATGCATATTGGCAGCATATGCACATAAGATAACTTTAAATAGAATTAGTTTAAATGAATCCCACTTATATAGTGGTCAACCTGAAAAACTGGCATAGATTTGTTCCTCTTATACTTACATTTGACATGTTCTGGATGAGGTAATGGTTTCTGACCCACTCAACCCCTGGATTTTGTTTTTAATTTAGGGCCCCCTGGTTTCTGGATCTTGCTTTTAGTGAAGTCCTCTACGGAGTCTCACCCACTGTTAGCTTCTATTAAAATGGTTGTGAACTGGAACTGCCCGTGGTCACCTTTTAGAGTAAGGCTTGTTGCTGTGCCATTGAGTTTAGGCCTGCCATCAATCAATCAAAGATTTGTAAAGCACAGTAATCACCAATAGGGTCTCAAGGCGATGAATGTAGGCATGCTGCTCAGTCAAAGACCTAGGTCTTGAGGTCCTTCCTGAACTGCGTCAGTGACGTGGTCTGCCTGAGCTGAAGGGGAAGTGTGTTCCATGTCCATGCTGCTAGGTAGGAGAAGGATCTTCCTCCTGCCGTACTTCTCCAGATCTTGGGGATAGCTGCATAGGCGAGCTGGGAGGAATGAGGACGTTTGTTGGGTACGTAGAAGGTGAGGTGGTGAATGAGGTATACTGGTCATATGCTGTGCAGTGCCTTGAAGGTGTGGATCAGGAGTTTGTATGTGATGCGCTTGTTGACTGGGAGCCAGTGTAGGTCTCGGAGGTGGGAGGAGATTCGGTTGTGTCGGGGGATGTCCAGGATGAGTCTGGCTGCTGCATTCTGGACTCGTTGTAGTCTTGGTTGAAGTTTCTTGGTAATGCCATGTGTGCAAACATGTGCATGCTGAGTGGGGAAGATTTTTGTCTGACACAGCCTGGTTCCTTTGCTCTGGTAACTCTGTCGCAGATGGGATCCTGGAAAATTGGTTTACACTCTGTGAATGCTTTCTAATTTAATTGGACATCCAAAAAAAGAAACGTTCACTTTGCTTTACAGAATTGTAAGGGCTGAATTTAGATTTTGGTATTTGGGATACACTGTGAAGAAGTGACTAATAACCTGTCAACTGTATTGCAAGTGTCATAAGCTATAGTGTAGTAGTAATGTGGAGGATGAGGCCTCCGTCACATTTGTATCCAAGAAAGACCGTCAGCCTGTAGTGATTCACTTTCATTAAAAACTACTCAAAATTTAATTTTATATTGCCCTAGGGGAGAAAAAAATGATAAATATGACATTTTCTTTGTTTAAAAGGGTCCCAAACACAAGTAAAATATTAACTTGGCCACATTTGCATTGCTTCATGGTTTTTGGTATTTTAAATATGTCCCTGATCCAACCCTAATGATATTGAGATTTGGAACTACCATGATGGGCCAAATTGATTACTCTGCTGACCAACTGGCAGTTCAAAATCCTCCCTTGGACAACAGACTCATTTGGAATTGATAAACTTCTCATGTAGGAAAAGGGAAAGGAGCTAATCTGCATAATAAGATTAGCTGACAATCACTGATAAGGCTGGGCATGCCCTTTATGGAGGAACAAAGGAGGAACAGATGGAACCCTTTCACCTACCACACCAGTGGTTCCCTTCAAAGTCTTGGGAATTAGAACCAAGTTCTGCAGTGTCAGTTATTGGCATAGCTAAGATGCCCGTAGAGGTCTTGTAGACCACACTTGATTTTGTCACATTGAAAAATCCCAGTATGCGGTTTAGGGAGTTGGGCAAGCCTGTTGGATGCTCCTAATATTTGTCAGGCAGGGATAGAATGTGGTGTGACATCTCCAGGCTTTGTCAGTCATTGCTGCACATCATTTGTGTAAACACTTTAGCAATTGTTCAGTAAGAGATTTTTGATTCCCTTTTAAGGCAGAACATTTTAGCGTAATCCTGCTCTTCATTTCTGACAACTACTAACTGATGAGGAGGTATGTCTGACTATTGGGTCTGTTTTTTAAATGGATTGGTCATTGTGGAAATTCTACAAACATTCAATGGTTTGCGCTAAACTATGTTTTTTAAAAATGTTTATGTTTGTACTTGTAATAATATTATTACATGATTGAATTAAGTTTTAGAAATACATGAGAAATGCATGTTTTTTTCATGTGCAAGTGTTCATCAAACAATGCTTATCGCTGTAATTCTAAAATTCAATTTCATTTATAGCGCGTCCCAATGAAACTTTTTTTTTTCAGAAAAAATACTTACGTTACAAATGATATATATATTTGTCAGGTGCAGACAATTTAATATTGCCATTTGGAGCAACATACCAATGCAACAACATTTGTATCTATAACCGGATACAAACATACAGTCGGCAACAACACTGCCTGACAACAGTGGCAAAGGTATGCAATTTGGTATGTATTTCCATTTGAAAATTAGAACTTTAGTTCCACTAGTAATAATTTGTGGAAACATTGATAATTATCAATAATAGTATGTATATTCCTAATGATAACTCAGTTTATTACACATAGCTGAAGCTCGCTGTATAATAGTTGTTTGTGTAATCTTTTCTGAAGGTAATCACATTCCAAAAAACCCACAGAACTACATAAATGTGTAGGTGAAAAACACACAGATCACAAAAGCTATTCTGAGGTGTTAGAGCCACTCCCAAGAAGTGGAAGGTACCAGAATATTGCAGTATATCTTTTGAAATAAATATTGTGCCCTTCTTGTCTTTTGCAAAAATAAGACTTAATTGGAGTTCCTAAAAGAAAAGCATATTTGTAAACGTCTTACTTTCCTCGAGGGACTGTTCCTGCCTGTTTCTGAATGGTCGCTTGGCGGGCGTGACGTTAGCTCCCAGGCTTCAATATGATGGCAGTTCAAATATTGGCAATAACAAGTTATTGCTGGTGCTACGAGCTCTGACACATTGGACTCATTAGCAGCGCTTCTTGCGAAAACAGAACACCCCAGTACAAATTGCATTCTGTATTGTGCACAACAACTTTCACCAGCAGCTTGGAATGTTTTCAATTACTGGTAACAAGACTTTTCAACTGATTCTAGCATGACCTCTTCTTTTCTGACACTGCAGCTCTGTAGCTCTCTGTGCAATTACAGTACACAACAACTGTACCTGATGGTCTTCTTTTTCGTCTTTTGATCGTCGTTGTCAGATAGTTTCTCATTACTCTCTTCGTGATTTTGTTTCTTGATGGCAGCATTTTTGCCTCTGTTCCGCCTGCCTCTTTTGTTGCCGATCTCTTCATCTGGTTGACTTTCATCCTCGTCACAGTCTTTCACTTTGTGTCTTCTATTAGCGTTTCTTTTTTGCCTGGGCGTTTCATCTTCACTTTCATCGTCGCTATCATTGTTTCTGGCATTTCGTCCACCTCGAGTCCCACCTCTGGAAGCTGGTTTTCGGCTTGCATTTTTGCTCTTGGCATTTGCCTCTTCATCTGTTTTGAATATAAAGCAAAACACAGCGTAAAAATCTTACAAAATATTTGTCATTCACATTGTTAAGTAATAAACATCTACAAGAAAGTGTGTATGCTGTTAAATTCTACTTCGCTTGGCAGCCTTGTGTTATAGGTATTTAGTAATAATCAAGGAAGTAGCCAGAAAATTAAAATAGCCCTCACTTTGAATCAAAGCGTTGATGCCTCCAAGAGGCGAGGCAAGTGAGCCGAACCCTCCTTAAAACAGCTTCCTTATATCTTCCATCCATGCAACTACCCTTTTATTCTTTCACCCATCCACCTACTCATATTCACTATTTCACATTTACATTCTGTCGTTGATTCAGTCTTTCATCTAGCATTCAGTCTTTCCCAATGCTATCCATTCATTCATCCACCTAGACAATCTGTCATATCTGATATTGCTGTTGTATTCCTATTGTGCGACAGAAGATCAGGCTCCAGCTGCTGACATAAATACAGAATAGTTTGCTTATTCAATCTGTATTTGTTATGATGTTCCTTTTCTCCAAGGTGTAAAGAAAAGAAGAAAAGGTCTGAAGACTTTAGGCTGTCTTCTTCTACCCCTCCCTGGGTTCATATGTCTGCATTTAAGAAAAACACATATCACTTGAAATGGTCCTACATTACTTAAATAAGCAACACACATCTCATGTCTTTGCAAAAATACATCTCTTTTTGTGACATATATATATATTTACACATCATGTTTATGTTATGTTTCAACTTAGAATAACAATTTTTACATAATTTTTTTAGAAAATAATTTGTGAATAATTAATTTGAAATATATTATTTAGACATTATTTTTTCATCAACAATCCATCAAAGAGAGTATAAAATACACCTCGTCACTATTGTGGTAAAAAACAGTAACACATTACATTATAATGTGTGAAACTTAACTAAAAACAGTGTTGTATTTATTTTACATTGGTAAACACATTAGCCACCATTTTGAGTAGTGGTGACACATTTAACATTTAAAAATACACTGGTTCACATCCTGAAATGGTGGCCATCTGACCTTCCATCAGGACATTGGCAATCCACTGGTGGAATGGGAATGCGTAGGAGGTGTAACACTCCACGATGGACACAGTCATAGGCTAATGGGTGTGACGGATACACACACAGGCCAATGTCAGTGTATGTCACTTTCATGGATTGTGTACACCATTTACTTGTTTGCAGCAGCTTGAAAAAGCTCACTTGCCTCCTAACACTGCAACCAGCAACACCTCTTCCAGTTTTGCTGCTGTTACCGATCTCTGGGTGCCAGGATGCCGGGCAGAGAAGGTGACAGGACCCGCTAACTTCTCCCCTGTGGAGTTGGAACACCTCACCACAGAGGTCCTGTCCAGCCAGCTTTGTGGGAAGCCAGAGGGACAGGCACATGTTTGTTTGGAAAAAAGTATTTCTAACAAACTGGTTTAGTCTTATGACACAGGCTAATTTGGTCCTTTTTGTTCATGCATGAAGTGTTGTGATTGGAGTTTAGTGAACTGAATAATTTAGCAGGGTACATAATGATGTTTGTCAATGTTTGAAAAGTCTGTAAATTGTAATGACAAACCATCTGAATGTATGAACTGACATTTCTGTTCATTTTAGTCACAAATAAAGATTGCATTTGACAAACTGCATGCCCCATCCTTATAGCGGCCAGTAGACACTGTACTAGTAGTATTAGTGAAAAATACAAACAATGTCCAAATGAGAGAAATGTAAAGTGACAGAAGAAACTACATTTCAAGTAATGGAGTTGTCTTATGTTTGGTTTTATTTGAACTACATCCCATTTTCTGACAGATAAGTGTCTGTATATTTTAGCCAGGTAATGCATCAGATCAAAATCCTAATGAACTGAGCTCAGACTCATTTGAACCTCCATGATATGCCACCCTAAATCAGCATTGATTTAAGTAAGCTTCCTGAAAACATTACAGCCAAGAACTTGACAAGCACTACTTAGTGAATTCAAAACTGAAAGAACCAATGTGACAAATGATTTATCATTTGAACTGTGTTTAAGGCAAAAGTATAATAGACTGTTATAATGGGGAATGTATATCCTGTGCTGCAAGTATAGATTACACAGGCTCACAATCACTCATCCAAGTATGTCCCATTACTACTCACACATGTTCATACATCACCCTAAACCATTCTCTCACTGACACATGTTGGCACTTTCATACTGCCCTCACTCATTGTATGTGTTTCAAGCCATAGTACCTGCCTCTAAAAAATTGGTTGCATTAAGCCAATGTAGCTGTGTTTAGGGGTGTGTGCTAATATTGTATTAAGTTGTTTTACCTTTATTAGTTCACAATGATTTGTAGTGGTCAGGAGTGGCTCTCAATAGAGGAAAGGTTTTAGACACCTGGCCAAGATTCTGTTTGTGGCCTGGATTAGTAACATGAAGACACTGCAACTGTTGAGAGTACTCAACAGGTCACTAAAATGTGTATTTGCTAGGAAAGATTTTATATTTGATAAGTAAGCTATAACTCACAAAACTTTTTTGCCTTTTTTTCATATTCATGTAGGTCAATGCCCATCAGAAAAATGTGATATGGAAGGCCATCATCAAAAAGGTGCGGACCCTGGAGATCTATCTGCAGTGCAGTGTCCATTGCAGAAAACCGAGGAAGGACCTATGAGATGGACTAGAAAGTCATCAGAAGTCCATCTCAGTCTGTTCTCTCCATGTGGAAAGCATATGTGCTGAATCCTGAGCCCCCCCTAATGGCCCCCTTGCTTGCAGTGGCCTATCCGGATGCTGACGGACAGGTGAAAGCCCATTAGCAGCATCAATAGGGTAAGTTATAGTGTGAGTATAACATCTTAAATAACTTATTTTTGTTAAAGTAACTAATTTTGCCATATATATTAAGTTTGGCATATGCCCAACACAGAAGAAGAGTAATTGAATGTGTAAGTTTTGCCCAAGGTGTATGATGATGTGTTTTATAGATTATATTTTGGAAAATTATACTACCTGAATTGTAATCACTGCCTAAGGACTTGTTTGAGCAGATGCATGTCTGCCTAGACAACAAATATACATCAGGTACTTTGATGGTATTTGGGACAGTAGTGTCAGACAGGCCACTGGTCTTTATTGTGTGAGGTGTGATGCTTCTTCACATTTTTGAATGATGTTACGTTAGCCTTCTAGACAAACAAGAGTAAGCGTGTAAGGCAAAAGGACTAATAACATTAGGTTAAATGACTACATTTTAGATTCCAAGTATAACCGAAATATAACCCAAATTTGTTTCGAAACAAAATTACTAGTTCTTTCATATTAAAAGTGAAAATTTTGAATGATGTCTTATTCTTTCACAAATGTGCATGCAACCCAGTCTGTTTAGTGATGATTAGCTGTGATTGACATAACACTTTTGGTACAACACAGACAGAAATGTTTACACACATGGGTTACAGAGTAATCCACACCATAAACCATGCTACAATGTCCTTTGTTCTGTCCAAATATTATATCAATGATGTTGAAGAATGGGATACTTTAAGGGACTTTTGAAGATAGGATGTTCCATCCCATATATGTTGGAGTATCCCATCTGGCAAACTCAATATCAGGCCCAAATCATGCCTAATTTTTTAAGTGTATAAACGTCTCAAAGTGTAATCTGTAGCCTTAGCCTTATAAGCACAGTATGCAAATATTTTTGTGTTTATATCTTTTTGGTGACATAAGTTCGCTATTCTAAACAACAAAGCCCAAACAATCAGAGATGTTAAACAGTTCCTGCCAAAAAAACTTCCAATGGATATGAGAGTCAAAGTCATACATGACATGGGAACTATCATGGGGAATAACAAAACTGTGACCAAATGGTTTCTGAAAATGTTCCCTACGTGCATGAGATGATGATAACAAAAAACAAAGTTTGGAAGTCTTGAAGCAGGTGAAATAGGCAAACTTGGAAAATGTATTTTGATCAATGTTCTTGATGAGTTCTATTTACATAGATACATTGAAACTGTTGTATCTGTCAATTCAGCATCATCTGAAGCCAGTGAAGGGGACATTGACCATGTAGGCGGGGAAGCAGCTGGTCACTGCGGTTCAGGTGCTGAGACCACTGACACAGAGGGACCCAGCGGCAGGGAAGATGGGGGGACTGGCACAGAGGCCACAAGTTCATCAACATCATTTTCAGAGGCCTTCAGAGAAGAGCATTCCCTAGTGATGGCAGACCATACTGCTGCAGTTCCACCTGCATACCTGTCTGCCACCCAGAGACCCATCTCCACCCTCCCTCTTGCTCCTCCAAATCTACTCCATAAAAGGGGTGGCATTACCAACACTGCAGGCACCGCCTCCCTGCCCCTGTCCCCCCCAGCTGCACAGAGTGAGTAGGCTATTGACCTCCTACAATACATTTCTGTAGGCCAGAGTGTACTTCTGAATGACGTCCAGGAGCTTAGTGGCCAGCAGCAACAAATGCTAGCTTTCCTGAAAGGCATTCACAGTGCTATGTCTGGCAAACAGTGATCAATCCAGGGTCTAGTCTCCTCACTGACCGCAGCTTCACAACCATCACAACCTCATGCCCCAACTCCCACCCTTTCCACATCCCAATTCCCTATTCCCAGCCCTGTCCAGTGCACACCCACTCACTACACCACCAGCACACCCACAGACACCAATCCCACAGATTCCACACCCACATGTACCACCACATCCACAAGCACCACATCCACGCCCAGCACCTCAACAGCACGCCAATCCACATGCACACATACATTTAACACAACACCCCCTGGACACAAATGCCCACACTCATCCAAACAGCACACACACAAATGTATACCACATACACCAGACACACAGGCACCTGCACCCACAACAGACACACGCACATCACTCACTACCACTCCTTCTACCTCCCAAACCCAACCACCTTCCAACCATCCTAGCCATTTTCCGCAAAAATACCTTTTATTTGCTCTAGCATTGACCCCTTCCACATTTCAATCCAACCCTTGCAAAAGTGAACCCACCCCTCCCATACACAACCCCACCACTCCCTCACCCAAAATCACCCCTCTCAATCCTAAACTCACCCCTCCAAAACCTAGCCCACCCCTCCCAAACCCAAACCTACCCCTCCTGAAACCAAACTCACCCCTTCCAAAGCCAACCCCGCCTCCCAAGTAAAATCATTGAGGTGCCTACTCTGTGCCCAATAGATGCCCCTTCCTGAGGAGTTTGCACCTGACAGAGAAATTAGGAGGCACATTCTGGGAATTTTTGGATTTTATCTATCTTTCTAAATATATAAAAGAATTATCTCATTATTTGATTAAAATACATCTTTTATTTTCAATACTTTGTTCTTGGAATTAATCTTTAATTATTAGAAGATGTTTGCTGATAATATTTCTGCTAATGTGAGTAGCATGCACTTGCTCTCATTTCTGACATTGAGAAGCAGAGGTTTTTATTTTTGTCATATTTATATAGTGCATACATTAGAGTTGTACATTTGTGAGGGGCATGCTCATTTTGGTGCAAGCATCATGTTAATGGACACTTACACCAAAATTATAAATGCTTCTATTTTTGTGAGTGGAGAATGCATGTGTATTTATTTTAACAGGAAGTGCCAATAATATACACATATGCATTACACAGGGAAAATCACACTTTAAACAAGTTAAATGACATCTAATGTTTAACAGAAATTGCACAAACCAAGGGAGCATGTGACCTTATTGCCTCTCTGACATATTTGAAGTTTAGAGGTAACATTGCTTGTACATTCCGTGTACACCCTCTTGTAGCATTTTGTAGTTTAATTGCTACATTATAAAGGATTTGTGTAGTTCCTGTTGGGTGTACTGTTTAGGTATATGTAATGGTAGTTTAGGGAAAATTATTACACACACATGTACGGAGACATTTCGATTTGGGATTTATGTGACTTTTTGTGTAGGTTTCCATTGCCATAAAAGCAATTATTACCAGATTGGTGTGTGTTACTGAAATATCAAGGTATGTTTTTTAAAACTTTTCAAACTACCACATTGCACACATATACATTGCACATCATTGTATTATTGTTTGCAAGTATGTTTTAACCTGCTCAATCCTAGTGCTAATGTATACTTGCAATACTGAGGATCACGGGTTAAAGAGTCAGTTACCCTTGGTTCCGCCAGCGATGGGGTTGATTTTTGTATTAATCCAGTAGCATTAGCAAGGTTAGGAATTATACAATTGCATTCATGGTGGCAGTAAATAAGGATACATGAAAAAAGGTAAGTGTTGTGCTTATATGCCTCCCAATCTGCCAACTCTGCCAACACGGGTGTGGAGGTTTGGCCGCCACAGTTACCTCAGCGGAAAGGTACAGTGTGGGTGTATACTCAGTAGTAGAACGCAAAGCACATTTTAACACAATTGCATTACAAGGACCTAATGAGATTTGAAGGGCAAACAACATTCTAGGCTGGTGGTCTCTGTTTGCTATTGGCTATATTTTCTGGAGCAATTGCAGACTTGCTTCTTGTTTTCAGGAGAAAGGTGAGCAAATACGATTTAATTTGATTGTGAAAGCTTTGGCTGGTTGAGAGGCGTCACTTTTTGAGAAGTATAATTTTCTGATAGAATACAGCATTTTTTCTATAGCTCAAGCTCATGTCTCTTGTTTTACATGGCAGTTAAAAAAATAAGATTCTGAGTTAGGTGAAGCTGAGACTCCATTCACGTCACATTTTGACATGTTAGAGTCAGATGTAGCATCTACCGTGCAGAGCAACTAATTTTCAGAACCAGTAAAAAAAATTTTTTTAAATTGTCATATACTGACCAGAATGGAGGCTTAAACAACATAAAATAAGACTGTTCACAGAAGACGTGCAAGAGAAAGTGGAGCATATAATAGAAACGTTGTCAATGCCTATGGAAGAGAGCAAGATATCAAAACACATGAAAGAGCATTGCAGTGTATGAAACATGCTCTTCTGACATTGGTAAAGCTGTTTCAAAGCTTTCACAATGACAAACACCGCCTGCCATCCATCTCCCAATCTTCTACAATAAATCACCATATTAAATGGCTGCAGTTGTGTTGAGCAAATCATTCATGGACAACCTCTGACCTACTAATCGATTTTGACCCCTATTTCTGATCAGCAATGCCTTCATCAGGACAGAAGAATAGTTAGCCACCTTAGGATTCACAAACTAATGGGCTTTTCTGTCTTTTTTTGCGTGTGTAGGAGCACTCATGCACCATTGGTTGTGCAATCCTTGGCCCCCATCTTAACGCTTTCTGACATTTTCTACTCCTAATTGAGTTGGTGTCTGCAACTGGTGCAACTTTCTCTGGGAGGTGACTACCTTCATTCTTGTGTGAATGTAGCATCACAAAGCTGATTAAGCTTCTCCCATTTGGAGATGCCATCCCAAACTCTCACTGAGTACTAGATGCAACCCTATCTTAAATGATCTAACATTACATCATTTATCTGGTTGAGGTGAAAGCACCAAATGAGGGTGAACAGCATTAAATTCAAGTTTGGAGGCAGACATGCTTTAAATGCTCTTGATGTACACAGTTAGCTAATCAGTCAATTTATAAATGTTTTTAAGTGGCACCCCTAGAGGTTAGGGGGAATGGATGTGCCCAATTTAGGGAAAGACACATTATTATTTCCTAAAAAGTTTTCAGTGATTTTTTTGCAGTCACAATTAAAAATGTGATACTTTTTTTCTGAGACAACAAAATGCTGGGCCTGCAAACCGGGATATGTCCCAGTAAAAAACATCTGAGATGATCATTTGCCCTCGCAGGGACCAATGCTTGTTTACAGAGACCAATGCTTGTTTGCAGAGACCAATGCTTGTTGGAACTAATGCTTGTTACAGACCAATGCTTGCTTGGGAACACGTGTTGCACCAGCCTCTAGCATCCCTCTGACTCTGGCTGGCTGTGGCTCCTTATGACTCAGACTGGAGCCCTCATTACAAGTGTGGCATTCCGAAGACTACCACCGCGGGCCCGGCGGTAAAGACCACCATATTATGACATCAGTGGTTTGGCTGAAGTCAAACTGTCACAACACAGTCAGAACCTCCAGGGCGGTTGAACGCAGGGCTGGAGGTGAGCACCTCCGGCCCTGCGGCAGCCGAAAGACTGCCAGCAGTATTACGACTTGGAAAACTGCCAGGCTTTCCGCGTCTGTCACCCCACCACGAAAACCCTGGTGGTAATGCCCTGGCGACAGTAATCCCCATTCCTGTCGCTGGCACATGCACCCCCACACGTTACACATCTGCAAACATACCCCCAACCCATCCACACACTTGCAAACACACACTCCCACCCGTCTACACGCATACATACAAACACCCCAACTCTCTCTCACACTGACATACACACACTCCTCTCATCTGCACACCTTCATACAGGCCCCCTCTCCCTCTCACACTGACATACACGCAGCCCCACTCACTCTCACACTGACACACATGCCCCCCCACTCATCAACACTCTCCCTGACATACTCCCCCACTTGCTCACATGCACCCATACAAACACCCCTACTTGCATGCATCCCAATACACACACGCACTCACGCCCACCCATACTGCTACACATACTTATTCACACACACACCACACACATGCACACAACAATTCCCCCCCTTTTAAGACGGTCCACCTACCTGTCTGTGTGAGGTGGTCGTCTTGGAGGGGATGGGTGTCAGCATTTCCACCACCAACGCTGCACTGCTATGCAGGGACTACTGTGCCGTCTTACATCTCATAATAAGGTGGGTAGGGTCCTTTTGTCATGGTGGTGCTGGTGGTGGAACTGCCTCTCACTCGCGTCGTCAGGCAGACGGTGTCTGATTTCCACCCATAAATGGGCAGAAATCTGTGGATGAGTCCTAATTATATGAATGGGTTATGAAATATTAGTTATTTAACTGATGTGTAATTCATCATCGGAAAGACCGGCTCTTCAAGAACCATTGTTAGGCATCCGGATCCATCCCTGCAACTCCAGTGTCTCACTCCTTCTCTCATCCTTCCCCCTCGCCCGGGGGTGTTGGGGTGCCGATCATGTGTATTTAAGTGGGAGGCACTCAACGTGTTTCTGAAATTGGGACCAAGCAGCTTGGTCAACATTGTGTCTCCGTGGAACAAACATGTTTGCATGTGTGCTTGACACATAGGCCAGAATTTAAGAAAAGTGGTGTTGCATCCAATGCAGTGCCACACTTCTTGCCCCCCTTTTCGCCCCCCCTACTGCCACCATGTGTGCGCTGTATTTAATATATGGTGCACCATGACGCAGGGTAGTGGCAATAGCATCAATATTTTTAACAATATTGATGTACCTTCCAGGATTAGCGCCAATATTTTGGCGCTAACCCTGCCAAGTACATAGGGGCCCATTGCAAACTATGGTATGCCACCTTTTAACACCTTCTCTGTGCAGGCATTAAAAATAACCCCTAAAAATGGCGCAGTCGATTCTCTTAAATTCCACTGTGCCATTTTTGCGTTACCCCTAACGGTGGAACACCGTTCTTGCAAACATTATACCTGGCACAGGCATAACGTGGCGGAAGGGGTTACAAAGTGGTGCAATGCATGCATTGCGCCACCTAGTAAATATGGCGTGGTGAATTTGGCCTCAATGGGCCACATTAAAGTCACAAAAAATAACAATATTGTGGCGCAAGTAGGCCCTATGCCCTGTTAAATCTGGGCTAAAGTACCTTGTTTAAAGATAAGTAATCAGTATATTGTTTCATCATGTTCCATACCTTCTAGAAGAAGTGTCATAGACTGTAATGCACTTCTGATCTGTCATGGTGCGTTGTTATGACATTAAGTATGTTTGACCACTGACTTTGTGTTTCACCACTGTGCATATTAGTTGGTCAATGTTCACCAGTAGCACATTACATTCTGTATTCGGTTTAGCTGCCTATTGGCTTTAACGTGGCATTAGACATTACATTCTGTATTCGGTTTAGCTGCCTATTGGCTTTAATGTGGCATTAGACATTTTGTATTCACTTTAGCTGCCTATTGGCTTTGTCATGGTGTTAGACATTGCAGTTGAGACATTGCAGATGAGCTGTGTTTTTCCACATGGTAAACCAAGCTGTGTTTTTCGTAGATTCTCTCACCGAACACTAATCATGAAGCGCATATTTTGTGTTTTTCTCTAGTCAGCCTTGGGAAGAACAGGCCTTGAAGGCTTGGCCAACCTTCAACGCTTGTTTTCTTCCAACTCTGACCTACAGTACGTTTTGACTATTAGGGGGAAGGGATAAAAGGTGTCCCTGGGCGGCAGCGAGGGGGAATTTTCCGAGACCTCAGTCAGGAGCGGACGTCAGCTGCCTGACCTGTCCCGTATGGGTGGAAAATCTCTTTCTCGCAGTTGAACAGGAGTCATTAACTTGCAGGCATGAGAAAGATGACGAGCAGTGATAGGCCCTAGGGTGATGAATTTTGACTTTTATTCTTTGCTTTGAGATTATGCTATAATATAATCACATATATTTGCTGTGTACATTGCAATTGAGAATCACTTTGATATATTTTCCTTACATTGCTGTGACTATTTTTAAACGTGTGCCTCCAACCTACTAATCTCCTCTCTCAGGAACCTCATGGTGAAGTAATAATAAATGTCTTCTTTAAACTAAGAAGTGCATTCCAGAGATTGTTTTTAGCTCTGTCATTAGTGAAGCAAAACAGGCGTCCAACAAGTTTTGATAAGGCATTTCATTCACCAAATTTTAAATATAGGTCCTGTGGTTTGCTTTTCAAACTAAAGAAGACAAATATGAAGAAATGGTGTTGTTTTTCAAAATGAATAGGATGATTTTATTCAATTTAGTTGCAAACCAGTACGAGATATTTCTAGGCACTCAGGCTGGCCATGCTTTGTGGACTATACATTAAGGGTGATGCATTATGTCACACATTGGATTTAATTGCAAACAGACTTGTTTCCAGCTACACAGTTAGGGACTGTGTGAAAGAATGTATTAACACAACTCATGAAAAAATACTTGGGAAAAATACTTTTTTTCTCAAATTGGATCCACTCACAAAACCGATGAAAAATACCTGAAACACATGTTTTAATTAAAGAAAGAAATAGGCAGGCCAAGATTTTGTTACAAACGTTGTCTTTAGGTGGAAAAGCCCCACATTCCAATTCAAATTAATCAGAAAGAAAGAAACCATTGCCAAACCGGCTGAATTGGGTGACCATGAGACATTAAAAACATCAACTGATGTAGAGAGCTGATAAATAGGTAGATTAATGCTGTGCAAAAGAACAGGAAGAGAACCACATGCTTTTGAACATCACTTCAATTGGGAATAAAATACATTTTCAATTTAGGCAAGCCAGGGCAATGTGAGGGAACAGATCTTTAAAGAAACACTCTGTTACGCCAATTTAATTTATAAGGAAAGAAAGACATGCCTGCCAAACATGCAGCAGAGGGTTCTATGGGGAACTTGAATCATGAGACATCTTTGAGAAAATCCTTATATACCTGAATGAACAAGCTATTTTTCACACAGGAAAGCAAGAAATGCTTGAGATTCATGTGAATTATAGACTCATAATGAAAAAAAGTGATATTCTTCAGATGGCCAAGAAAAAAGAGATCTTGAGATTACAAAAAATACAGTGAAACATGGCGACAATTTAGTTTTGTACAACTGATTGAGACATATGAGGTAAGCACGATCGCTCAGACATTTATTTCTGTACCTTCAATCGGCAGGGTTGTGTTTTAAGCAGAGCCATTTTTTGTAGTCACATATACGATCTATTGTACATCCATACACTGTATGACAGGGTCCCCACCATGGAGATGTCAGTGGAAACTGGACTCGTGATCAGCGTGGCAGCGCTTAAGTGACTGACCATGACTCCAACTGCTGTCAGTCCATTGGGAACCATGTTGCTGGAGGGATGGTGGTCTTCAGGCAGTCCAACCGTCACCACGAGGCTGGCAGTCTCATGATCCCCAGCCACGGGAATCAGGCCGCTAGTTTCCATAGGAACTAGGATTGTTTTGCCAATAACTTTGGTGCGGCTCGACATATCTTAACGAAATTTCCAAAGCGTATACTTTATTTGGTTTACCTGCTCCCTTGAAAGTTGGGGGGTGATCCGTCAAGCAGGGGTAGAGGAAAGGGTGTGTCCCAAAACGCATTTTCCTTACTCATTTTTCCTTAGGGTCTTTAGACATGCCTACAGCCCAAATTGCTGAATGCAATTACATCAAATTTGGCAGGAAGCAAAATCCTGTTCCCCAGAATGTGCTTTGTGTGATTTGGTGTTAATCTGTTCAGTAGTTTTGTAGATATTAAAGGTTAATAATATAGATATCTAGGGACACTGATCCTCCCCAGATGCAACTGTCCCCGTGCTGATATCTGATTGGCTTCCAACACTTCAACAAGGAACTATCGGAAGCCATTTTTGGACTCGGCTTCAACCGAGACTCACCAAAAAAAGAAAAAAAAGAAAAGGGGCGAGGATAGGGGCACCCTGAGCATTTAGCCTTGGTGCAGGGGTCCACCAGGGACCCCACCAGGCTAAAAAGCATTTTTATAAAAAATCTCAGAAAAATCCACAGAAGGATCCGCAGATTTTCATGAGATTTAACAAAAAAAATGCAGTCTCCTGCACTTTTCATTTACTTTGCCTCCAGGGGGTCCAGGTCCCGGTGGCATTAGGGGTGAAAAAAGGAGGGGCACCTCTCCGAGGGCTTATGGTAGCCCCATGGACTTCCACCTCACTGGGGTTAAAATAATATAATGAAAGGGGTCCATAGAAGACCCCCAGCCCAGGGGCCCACCACCTCCCCAGGGCTAAAATAAACATTGGAGGGGGGCCACATGGTCCCTCTCAAGGAGCCATAATGGGCCCTTGGGTCCACCAACACCGAGAGCCGGCTCCTGGTACGTCCTGAGGTGCCTACCCTTGGGAGTAGCAGTTTTTCTTTTGCTTGGTGGGAGCTGACAGGTCCTGCTTGCAGAAAGCAGAGTTTTTATAAATTTCCCTGCAAGCAAATATGTGTGCAGGGAACCAGATAAAAAGATTGCTCTCACAAGCAGGGAAATGCTATTCAACACAGTTCCCTGCTTGTGGGAGCAATGTCAGCTAGGACCACAGGGCCTTGAGGCTCCGCTAGCGGGCCTGTCACTTTCTCTCTCCTTCTCTTCCATCACATTACAGGATGGAAGAGAGAGAGAGAGAGGTAGAGAGAGAGAGAGAGAGAGAGAAAAGGTGATTTCAATGTCGTAGTTCTGTCTTGGGACTGCAGGGGAAAGAGTCACCTGGTTAAGGTCTCCTTTAATTTCTTTTCAACCTTAAATATTTAAGGTACATACTGAAAGGCGATCTCCTGTTTTTACTGGACAAATACATTTTATTTTTCAATTAGAAAATATATCAATTAGGAATATCTCATTCATAGTATCATTCATCAAAGCCTAAAACTCCCTCTTTCTCTATTTCATTGTCTCAATCTATTTTTCTAACTCTCTATCTGTCTCTCAATGTCTCACTCCCTGTCTCTATCTCTCTCTCTCTTCCATCCCATATTGGGTGGTTTTAGGGGGCTGGCCACAGGCCAGGCCCTGGACTCAACTTTCACAACGCAGGGCCGAAGGCTGGATTAACGTATAGTAGTTAAAGTTACCCTAAGTTAAAAAAACATAGAAATTCACTTAAAAAATAAAAGGTTACAGAACTGTTATAGTTAGGTTCAGAATTTACTTGCCCAAAACCATAGAATTTCAGCAGTTATATTGCCCTCGCTATACACTGCTAATTAATTGAAAAAAACTGCTGAATAGAAAAATTACACTAAACTTATCATAGATTTAGATCGGTAATCTGAGAGTGTACTTTTTGAGATTCCGTCTAAGTCTATTCAGATATTTTTTTTAAATTGAGTTAAAAAGTTAGTGATATCTGGGTGGGATCGAATGGTCTGATTGACAGGCAACATCAGCAGAAATGTTGTGGATGCCGTCCTGGTGATTTGGGGATTCTGTTCCTGTGTCCTGAGTTGAAAAAAGAATGGTACAAGGGGTATTGATACCCTCTGACTCCCTGGGCCTTGTAGGGGGAGTTGCCTTCTGGGGTCAAAATAAATGCAAAATTAATGCCACGGATCCTGGTACTCCTGAAGGACGAAGCGAAGCCCTTCCTCCATGTGCCACACAGGATCCTGCAAGCAGCCCATCTGCTCTCATGGCAAGTATGATAACCCATTTGTTTTTTTTTAAATGTGTGGGTTGTGCACTCGTGAGGGATTGCCCATCAATGAGGATTGGCTGCCTACAGTGGTTGGGTGCAAGGTCAGGCACGGGCCAGGTCATCCAGACAACCACATGCCACTAACATCTAAAGGTTGTGATCAATGAGGTGTTGTCTGCCCCAAGCATTTGGGCACAAGGCCAGGCCATAGGTTAGAAAATGTGAGGTGAGTGTCAATTGGAGGGTTGCGTGCTTGTGGGTGGTTGGCCAGCAATAGGGAGTATGTTGCCCATGGGAAGTTGAGCACAGGGCCAGCTACAGCTCGGGCCCTGCGACTAACCCCACACTGCCAGCAGCCAAAGATAGTGTGCGGCATGGGATTAGACATCTATGGAGGGTTGGATGCTGTGGCCACTTCCATGCCTTGCATGGGCGCTGGCCGAGTCTGGCAGGGGTTTGGTCATCCACCAAAATTCACCATATACAGTTAAATTTAGTAACTATGATTAGCACACTCGTCATGCACTGATTATATTTGACCTTATAAATTGCATCACCCATGACATGTTCTCTGATATCATTGATAACATCCATAGATAGATAGATAGATAGTTAGATAGATAGTTAGATAGATAGATAGATAGATAGATAGATAGATAGATAGATAGATAGATAGATAGATAGATAGATAGAGAGATCAGTGCATCCCAACTGTATTATAACCACAGCCCAATGTTTAGAAAGACAATTATTTGCCACCCACCTAGCTTTAAAGGACATGAGGCAGGCGCCTTTTTAATGCAAATAGAGTGTCACATGATAGCACACTGTCATCTATAGAAAGCATATTTTCAATTCAAATTACCACTAAATCTAAATAGACATACGGCTTTACTGATAAAACTATAATGTATACAAATGATAATGTGCGGCAGTCGAGTTTCAATACAGACTTATCATTGGTACATCACCGAGTACAGTGTCTTTATTTTGATGGTATTACAATTTTTGTTTCCATCACACTTCAGAATGCAAAAATGTGCTGCATTTTGCTTTCCTAATTACTGAATGTGTACAGTTATTTACAGGTATTTACATTTTGTGGTGGGTTACAAAAAATGAATTCCTATATACTTTCCTTTCTCACTCCCTGTATCCCAGCATGATTGTCACATATTTCACTGTACTTTGCTTTCTCTGACTGCAAAGCAAAAGGAGTTTATAAACACCAATCCTTATGTTAGAAAGGATAAGCACAATCTGTCAGAAGACATAGCCTGACATTTAACCTCTGTCTTTTGCAGCAGAGTAAATATGATGAGCTAAATATAGAATGTCAAGGCATCTTTACTTAATGCTTGGACTTTCTCGACCCACCTGGTTGCGACCCACAGTTTGGAAAAAACCCAGGGCCAGATGTACAAACTTTTTTCTTGTCGCAAACGGCCTGATTTATGGAATTGGGCCATTTGTGACAAGAAAGAAGCATTTCCCAATGTACAAACCCAATTATGTGATTCAGTAATCTGTTTACTGAATCGCAAAAAGGGTTTGTGAGTTGCAATCAGGAAGGGGCGTTCCAAGGGCATGCCTTCCTAACTGCGAGTCGCAGTGGTATATATGATTGTTTTGTGACCGTGAATGCGGTTGCAAAACAATTGCACTTGACACCAATTTCAAATTGGTGGTAACCCATTCACAAATGGTAAGGGGACCCTTTTACCTTTGGGAATGGAAGCAAAAATATTTTTCAGAGCAGGTAGTGGTCCCACAGACGACCACTGCCTACTCTGAAAAATGAAAAGAAAACTCTTCATTTTTTTGTTTGAAATGGATCTCATTTTCCTTTAAGCAAAACTGTCAGCATTGAAAAGAACACTGCTTTCGTTAAAAAGCAGTCACAGAAATGGTGGTCTTCTGTCCCCAGCAGGCCACCATCCCTGTGAGTGTGGCCATTCCCAACGGGGTCCCAAACTGCAACCTACCTCATGAATATTGATGAGGTAGGTCACATGCAACCCTATTGAGAATTGCAAACACTGTACTTAACACTGTTGTACATTTTGTTTTGCAACTCGCAATTTGCAATTCCCGCACTGATCACAAATTGTGAGTCGCAAAATAAAAGGTGTACATCTGGCCCTGAGTTAGATAGGTACACACACACATACACACACAGATAGGAAAGACAGTGAGTGACACACACTCCTACAACACACCCCATAGACACACACCCAGAACGAGCTGCACAGTAAATCGACTTAAACAGGACCCAGGAGCAAAGAAAGCCAGGACACATACCTCTGTTACAACCACTGTAATCCTGTTAGATGAAATCCAAAAAATACAGAACTGCATATTTACATACATGCCCAATGGTCAGTTCAAAGTACAAGCCCCAACTTGACTCCTGACAACATTGGGACTCCACTGTTCCAAGGCATCATGTTGCAAATGGGCAGGCACCTCAGGGGGCGAGGGGTAGGGTGGGGGATTTTCTTCTCATTGGGAGGGGGCTCCTAGGCATCTGGTTAGGGAGGAGGGCTCCTTGGCCTTTGTTTTGGAAGGGGTCTCCTGGGCCTTTGTTTTGGGAGGGGTCTCTTGGCCTTTCTTTTGGGAGGGGTCTCCTTGGCCTTTGTTTTGGGAGAGGTCTCCTTGGCTTTTGATTTGGGAGGGGTCACCTTGGCCTTTGGTTTTCGAGGTAGCTCCTTGTTGTTTTTTTTTGTTTTTTGGGAGGGATGGCACTTTAGCCCTCCATTTTGGGGGAAGAGGAGTGTTCTTGCGGTGGGGGGCTGCTGTCGCACTCATGTCCCCTCAGTGGCAGCTGGAGACTTTGGGGTGGAACAGGGTCAGACTAGGTGCTGGAGGTACTGGGCTGGGCTGGGGGGGGTGGACCTTCCTCTTACGGGCAGGACGGGGGGAGAAGGGGAGAAAGAGGCCAAGGTGGGAAAGAAAAAGCTTCTTAGGGACAATGGGGCGGGATGTGGGAGGAGGGATGGGAGTGGAAGTAGAGGGAGTGGTTGTACGAGGAGGAGGAGTGCTGGACGTGGGTGCAAGTGCATGGACAGTATGCATGGTTGAGGTGGATGACTGTTGGGGGTCTGAGTGCGAGGATTTGTGTGTCTTTAGAGGGGGGCAGACAGGGTGGGGGAGGTCAAACAGGATGTGTGGATGGATGTTGTGGTGGTGTCTGCAAGTGAGGTGGGTGTGCTGCATGAGGTGGTGATGGTGGTGGGAGTGACTGCGCATGTTGTGTGTGGGGTGCATGTCTGCAGGTCTGCTGTTGTGACTGTGGGCAAGGCTGTGCAGGTGGCAGGTTCAGGGGCTGTTGATGCAGTTCATGCAGGTGTGAGTGTGACTGTGACTGTGAGGGAGGAGGAGGAGGGAGTGGAGGCAGTGGATGATGTTGTGTGTGCTGTGTGACTGCTTGTGGAATAAAGTGTGCTGCCTGTGTTTGTCTGTGCGAGTCTTGTCTGATGTTTTGTGTGCATGCTTGTCAAAATGTGTGAGTGGGATGGGTTTGGGGTGAGGAGACTGGGAAGTGGTAGTTGGAGGGGGGACTGAAGAAACAGGGACACTGGATGCCATCAGTGAAGAGGCCAGAGCCTGAAATGATCTCTGTAAGGCCGCCAAGCCACCATGATTGCCCTTCAGGAAGGCATTGCATTGCATTGCTGCATCTGGGATGCCAGCCCCTGGATGGCATTCGCTATGGTTGACTGCCGTACAGAGATGGATCACAGGAGGTCAATAGCCTCCTCACTGAGGACAGAAGGGCTGACTGGAGCAGGGCCTGAGGTGCATGGGGCGAAGGGGATGCCCACCCTCCTAGGTAAGCGGGCATGGGCAACTCATTGGGCGATTACTTGGAGGGCAGTGCTGGTACGGAGGTGGCGGTAGAACCTGTAGCTGGGTTGGTCCCATAGGGGTCTGCCACCACCAGGGAGCTCCCATCGGAGGAAGAATCAGAGTTAGTGGTATCAGCTTCTGTTCCCCCCTACTGTCCCCTATGTGGTGCTCCCCTCGCCCTCCATCCCACTGGTCTCCTCGGTGGACTCTCTGCCTCCTGGGTCCCCTGGGCTGCAGCTCCCTCACTCGCCAGTGCCCCTGCTCCTTCGCCAGATGATGCTCAATGCACACATGGACAGGATGACAAAAAGAGAAGGGGGTGAGAAAGGGAGCATAGGGTCAATCACAGCACCAACAGCACAGATGGCATACACATCACTACCACAAATTGAGATTGAGAATGGGCAGTATGGACCACTCTGGCGTACCATTGGCTAAGTAGCATAGCAGGTAGGAGCCAAACACTGCCATCTGCACACCAACTGGGACCAACCAAGCCCTGTTTGCCATGGAAAGCCAGCAAAAAAAAACATGCATTTTACCCAATTAACCTAAGCTGGACCACGCAGCAATGTCTAAACTGGCATATTGGGGCATCCACTGACTAGTACCCTGCACCCAAATCCCATGCCAGGCAACATAGATGGTTGTCAAACACACTGTACCCACCCCCTTATGGCTGCTGTGATGTCCTCAAGTGCCCATCCAGCTCTGGGTAGGCCACCGCCAGTATGCGGACCATCAGGGGGGTTAGGTTCCGACAGGGACCCCTCCCTCGTTGGGAGGCTGTCCCCAGCTGGGCCTCCACAGTCTTCCGGGCCCAGTGTCTCAGGTCCTCCCACCCTATCCTGCAGTGGGTGCTCCGCCTGCTATGGACCCCCAGGGTCCACATGTCCTTGCCGATGGCGTGCCACAACCCCTTCTTCTGATGGGCACTGACCTGCAGGGGAAACACAAACAGAGGGACAACATGAACCACACAATCCATCCTGTCACACATATGGACTACAAACTGCATTTGCCCCTCATCAGGCACACTCATGACCTGTACTTCTGCATTGACACTGCCACCAGCCATACCCCTCCAAATGACACACTGCCATCACACACACATATCCACATGCAGCCATGTAACATTCAACATACCCATGGTGTACTCACCTGTTGGTCTGGAGTCCAATACAACTGCCCATACAGGAGTAGGACCCCATCCATGAGCATTTCCAACTCCTCTGACGTGAAGGCTGGGGCCCTTTCCCCTGTTGCATGGGCCACGACAGGTTCCAGGCACAGGTCACAGCAGTAGACGCAGGGAATACTGTTGAACTAAACATTTCGCCATTTCAGTGTTGTGCTGTGTGGCTGTAGCATAATGCCAGTCACTACCTTTGCATCCAACCTGTCACCTATGCCTTCACTTATTGCAGATGTTGCTGTGGTTACAACAGTGTAATTCTGTGATGTATACAGATTGCTCAGACACATTTGTAGGATAGATCAACATATTACTGGACATTTGCACACGATCATGCAGTTATTTAAAGTTTAATACATTGCACATTACCTTCAGATAAAGCACTATTACTCAAGTTGTGTTCAAGGGTGTTTATTAAATATTGGTGTACAATGCAAAGTGCAATAGAGTGGGGTGATGGTTGGGAAAAGTCCAGTATAGTGGGCTAGTCTGTTTGTTGCACAGGTCCAGTGTCCAAGAGCCCATTGGAAGGGGAGCAATGGCAGTTCGAAGTGGACAAGGAGACCCAGTGTGTCACAAGGGGGACATTCAGGAGGGGCTCATTTCCTGGCAGTGGTCTTGGTCTTGGCAACTGTCTCTGGTGTCTGTCTGAGTCACAGGGAAAGTTTGCGGGGTGGTTCACCTTCTGCAGGGGGATGGGTGCCGGTGGCCTGTGGGTCCTGTGGCAGGGCCTCCTGTCCACTAGCTGTAGATGTGTAGGGCTGGTCAGTACACTGGCTAGTGAAAGGGGCCCACTGGTGTGCTGTGTACTCCCTCATGATGTTGGACATGTCATCCCTGCAATGGAGACTGGGGTCCTCCATCACAACCGGCTCAAACCTCACTTTGAGAGGTTCGAGGTCAGTATGCTCCTGGTCACAGATGAGGGCATGGAAGAGGAGAGTGAACCTCTTCCCGACCTCCTCTCTGTCAAAGAAGGGGATGGGTCAGTGGAGGGCGTCATTCTCTCTGACTCCCTGACTCTAACCCAGAGAGGAGACTCTATGAGCTGTTAGAGCAGTTCTCCCCCCTGTTCTCCCTTACTCCTGGACTGACCCACCTCTGTGTTCATGACATTGACACAGGCGACAGTCCCAAAAAATATAATATTTATCTGGATATTTGCAGGTCAAAACGATAAAAGATGCAATATGAATTTGTAAAGATATCACAGAACAGTGATATAAAGTGTATTAAGTCTTTAAAAAGCAAGCAAAGTCTCTTTCAAGCACAAAGTACTTGATTTGGAGTAGAAAAATCTCCACAGAGGGCCGCAGAGGAGGAGATGCGTGGAAAAGTGGTTTGTGCGTCGGTTTCGCCCCTTCACACAAGGACTTGCGTCGTTATTTTTCACGCGGGGAAACGTGCGTTGTTCTCTGGGAAGAAAAATGGTGTGTGCATTGGTTTCACCCCTTCACACACGGACTTGCGTCATTATTTTTCACTCGGGAAGACGTGCGTCGTTTTCCGGCACGCAGACCGTCTCCTTCTGTGGGTTGCGGGATTACCAGATGTCCCAGGGTCTGTGCATGGAATCCTCGGCTTGTTATCCGGCTGCGTGTCATTCAAGTGGGCTGTGCGTGGAATTTTCTTCCTCACGGCAGGCATTGCGTCGATTTCCTCTCTGGAAGTCGGGCGGCGTTGTCCAGGCGGGCCGTGTGTCGAAGTTCCGGTCGGACCGCAGGCGTCGCGTCAAGCGCCGTCTTTCCAGAGCGGCGTGCAGTGAATTTTTCACCGCGGAGCAAGCTGTGCATCGAATTATCCTGCGCACAAGGAGTCCAGTTGAAAGAAAGAAGTCTTTTTGGTCCTGAGACTTCAGGAAACAGGAGGCAAGCTCTATCCAAGCCCTTAGAGAGCTCTTTTGCAGCAAGACAAGAGTTCAGCAAGGCAGCAGGCCAACAGCAAGGCAGCAGTCCTTTGTAGAAAGCAGTAAGGTGAGTCCTTTGTGCAGCCAGGCAGTTCTTCTTGGCAGGATGCAGGTTCTGGTTCAGGTTTCTTCTCCAGCAAGTGTCTGATGTGGTAGTGTTTTATACCCAAATGTGCCTTTGAAGTGGGGGAGACTTCAAAGAGTGGCTTAGAAGTGCACCAGGTCCCCTTTCAGTTCAATCCTGTCTGCCAGGGTCCCAGTAGGAGGTGTGGCAGTCCTTTGTGTCAGAGCAGGCCCTCCACCCTCCCAGCCCAGGAAGACCCATTCAAAATGCAGATGTATGCAAGTGAGGCTGAGTACCCTGTGTTTGGGGTGTGTCTGAGTGAATGCACAAGGAGCTGTCAACGAAACCCAGCCAGACGTGGATTGTAAGGCACAGAAAGATTTAAGTGCAAAGAAATGCTCACTTTCTAAAAGTGGCATTTCTAGAATAGTAATATTAAATCCAACTTCACCAGTCAGCAGGATTTTGTATTACCATTCTGTCCATACTAAATATGACCTTCCTGCTCCTTTCAGATCAGCAGCTACCACTTCAATAATGTATGATGGCAGCCCCAATGTTAGCCTATGAAGGGAGCAGGCCTCACAGTAGTGTAAAACGAATTTAGGAGTTTTACACTTCCAGGACATGCAAACTACACAGGTACATGTCCTGCCTTTTACCCACACAGCACCCTGCTCTAGGGGTTACCTAGGGCACACATTAGAGGTGACTTAAGTGTAGAAAAAGGGGAGTTTTAGGCTTGGCAAGTACTTTTAAATGCCAAGTCGAATTGGCAGTGAAACTGCACACACAGGCCTTGCAATGGCAGGCCTGGGACAAGGTAAGGGGCTACTTGAGTGGGTGGCACAGCCAGTGCTGCAGGCCCACTAGTAGCATTCATACTACAGGCCCTAGGCACATACAGTGCACATTACTAGGGACTTATAAGTAGATTAAATAGTCCAATTGGTTATGATCCAAAGTTACCATGTTTAAAGGGAGAGGGCATATGCACTTTAGCACTGGTTAGCAGTGGTAAAGTGCGCAGAGTCTAAAAGCCAGCAAAAACAGAGTCCACAAAGTGGAGGGAGGCAGGCAAAAAGTTAGGGGTGACCAACATAAGGCATGTCAGGTCTAACAGAGACCATGGTGGTATTCAGGGCCTGCAACTCCTGCTTGATCTCCTGGTGGTGTTCCCCCTGCAGCCACTGGTTCTCCTGCACAATGTTTAACTTGACCCATCTTGTCCTAGGATTGTTGGTAAGCCCCAGGACATTATTGAGTGCCTCCTGGGCAGTTGGTTCCCTGGGACTGTCCTCCCCCTTGCGCACTGCTGTCCTCTGACCATCCCTGGCCCTCTGTGACTGTTTCCCCTTAACGGTGTACCCACTCCCGCTGACCCCAGGACCCTCATTGTCTTGCCTGTAAGGTGTGGACTGGGGTCCCTGTACAGGTGGGCACACTACTGATTGACATGTCCTGGGGACAGAGGTCTGGGGACGTTGGGTGGCTGCTGTGGTGTTGGATTCTGAGGGGGAGGCTCTGTAGTGGACTGGGTGTGGGATGGGGTATCCCGAATGACCAGTGGTCCCTGATGGGCCAGGAAGTTCATCCAGATCCAGCGATCAGAGTTGCTGTCATCACTGGAGGCATCTTCCGGTGGGGGACTTGGTAGCCGTGGCACCTCCTTGCTGCCGAGATTGGCTGGGGCACCTTTGGGGATGTAAGTGGTGTATTATGCTACATGTCTGTGACATATTCTGCATCACTAGCTTCCCCTATGTTATTGCTGTTGCCCTGCCACCATTGGTTGTGTACGGTGATGGATTGTGGGATTGTTAGTTCTCCATGCTGTGCATGCATTGGTGGTGGGTGTACATACAGGGCTGGAAGGGATGATGTGCATGCAGTGGGTGCGGCATGCAGGGCATGACATTTAATTTTGCTAACTGTGGTAATGCACTGTCTGGGATGGAGTGGGGTGATGGGTGTCAGGGTGAGGGGCCACGGTGGCATGCATGTATGGGGAGTGATGGGTAGTAAATGTTGACTCACCAGTGTCCAGTCCTCCAGCTACTCCAGTGAGTCCCTCAAAATTGCCAAGACTTGCTCCTCCCATGCTGTCTGCTGTGGGGGAGGAGGTGGAGATCCACAGCCAGTCCTCCTGATGGCGAGCTGGTATCTTGCTGCAACGGATCGCACCTTCCCCCGTAGGTCGTTCCACCTCTTGCTTATTTCATCCCTTGTGCATGGATGTAGTCCCACGGCATTCACCCTGTCCACGATCCTCAACCATAGCTCCATCATTCTAGAAATGGATATCTGCTGGACCTGTGCTACAAATAGCTATTGCTCTACCCTGAGTATTTCCTCAACCATGACCCGCAACTCCTCATAGGTAAAACAGGGGTGCCTTTGTGGGGACATGGGTGTTGTGTGGTGTGTGTATGTTGTGCAGAGGGTGATGTGTGATGTGGTGGGGTGTGTGGTGTGTGGTGCATGTCGATGAATCGGTAGTTGTCATATGTGTATGCAGTTTCCTTTTGTATTAGCGTCACAAAGTGTAGCGATCTTCTTGTGTTAGCAAAGGATTGTGGGTGATATGGGAGTGTGTTTTATAGTGCTGTTGGTGAGTGTGTGGGGTGTGTGTATTTCGTGTCAGGTGTGGGTTTTTTGTTCTGGCCAATGTCATCTTGTTTTGTATTTGGGTGGCCATTTCTGCCGTGGCGGGGTTCACCGTCAATGGTTTATCACTGTTGAATGTCCGCTGTGGTGATTCGTGGGTCATTATTTGGAGGGCGTAGTATTGGTGGCATAACGGTATTGGTGGTAGTACCAACAGTTTATCACATTCAGTGGGTCTGGCGGATTTGTGATTGTGGCTGTTTTCTGTGGGTTTATTATGTATGTGTCATAATCTGGCAGACGGATGTCCACCTCAGCGTGGCAGTATTGGGTATTTACCGTCAATGCCTTTATGTGTTCTTAATAACTTTGATGTCGTTCAATAAAAATCCACAAATGTTTCCAAAAACAGTTCATGCACCCTGACTTCTTTTTTTTCTAATCAATATAATCAGATACAAATAGTAATACATTTCAAATTTAGACATATATAAGCATCAACAGTTCTCATACCTCAATCAACTTTTTTAATCTTGTGCAGAGCACCAATCTGTTTTTCAAAGATGTATAGCTTGTTGGGAACTTTGCTGATTTTGTTAATCCATATGTGAAAACTGGTGCATCCTTAGATTTCCAAAAAGTAGTACTGCACTTATGCTGATAAGCGGGAGTATAAAAGACAAACAACCAGAAATCTTGGTTTTGATTCTGCAAAGATCAGAACTAGTGACTGATCTGAAGTTGGAATCTGCTATCCTTAAACAGATATGCAATTATATCTCTAGATTTTTCAATTTCTTCTATTGGTATACTACTTATTTGAAGTAGGAGAATTTAAACCACCCCCATTTAAACCTGCTCTTTCATTTATATATTTCCAATATCTAACTCTGCTATTAATATATGAATCACCTACTTTGCCTAAACCTACTGTTTCACAGTGTTTTATCTCTCTTGGGGATATTGTGCTTAATGCTGACTTCCTATCTATAATGTGCATCAGTAAACAGCAATATAGTTATTTATTATAGTGATTTCGTACTCTCCATTTTTTCAGTGGTAGATAAGAATATTGACCTCCTTTTATTAAATCTAAAACGCAATTATCAAAAACTTTACATTTAGATTGATTAAATAGGGAGTGAACCACTAACTAATCAGCCAGATAACTAAAGTCTGAAAGGGCCAATGTCTTTCTTCTTCTTGAAGGGATAGATTTTTCAGATTTAATCTAGGTTGGCCTTTATTGCAAAGGAAGCTGCTAATCATTTCCTCTGTGTTTTTTAAATGTTTCTTATATATAATACAAGGGAATATAGAGAAATGAAATAGAATTAAAGGGCAGGATATGAATTTTGATATTCGAGACTCTATTTATTACAAGGAAAGATTCATCCACATTTCTAATACGTTACATATTTTCATGATCAGGGAGTCATTATTTAATTTCTACTAGTCATTATAATTTTCAGAACCAAAATACCGAAATATTTCTTTGGCTCTTTTTCATAATTCAGGGATAAGTACTGTGAGAGTATTTCTACATTAGAAAATGAAGCAATTGCCAGAAACAATTTTACTTTACAGTCTTTGCATCTACAGCATCTATTAATGGCACCATTTCGTCCATATTAGGTTGAAGCTTGGGAGATCCTGGAATGGGTGGCAAAGTTGACTCTGTTTCTCTTTATGCATTTACCAAAGTTTGCATGAAAATTGCAGTTAAAATGGTGACACAGGGCAGACCTAATTGGTCTACTGCTTAAACTTGGCAATGCTGTCACATTCTGAGGTTGAGATGCAATTGCCGTTCTAAGCTGGGAGAGAAAGCTTATGTCTTGGAGTAAACTGAAAAGAAAATTCCAGCTTACGAGGTCGAACACCATTTCTGCATCAGACATAATAATAGCTGCTTGATGTAGTTGCTAAATGTAAAATAGTCTATGGTGTCCATGGCAAAATGCATAAAGTTGGAATCAAGGAATAAACCCATTTTAATTATTACACATGAGCTTTGTTATTACTAAAATTGTACAAATAGAAGGCCATTTAGAAAATATTTTACAGTGAAACTTTCTTAAAGTTTATAGGGTCATATTAATTTTTGTCTGTTGAACCTTTATCTTTTTTAAGAGACTGTATTAAAGTTCCTTTGTGAAAGGAACACTTCCTGTGACGTTCTAATTAAAAAACTGAGCTAATGAACCCCTTCATTTCTCAATAAATATTTTATACCCTTCTGATGGGTATGCATGGCCAGCTAAGGCTGTGTCTTTTGGGAGATTTTTAACTACTTAAGCTATCTACTCTTGTTGAAATCGATGTGCTAAATCAAGAGTCCAAGAGTCTGGTCGGAAGAAAGCTGGGGGAGGTTATTATTTCCAATATACTAAAAAATGGATAGATCTTTATTAGAGGTATTTGTATGCTCCCATTATTGATTTCTTAAATGTTCCAAAATATGTGTGCTATCTTTATTGCTTTTGCAATAATAGCTTGTGTCTGATATTGAAGTTATTGTATCGCTTACAGAGTTGCTTTTAATTCAACATGCCACAAGTATGCTTGTAAAACACTCCTCTTTGTACAACTGCTGCCCTATTGTACTGCAATTGAGTAATTCTATTGGCAGTAACAATTCTTTCAATTTATCTCTTGTTCAGCTTCAAGTTATGCAGTCTGTTAGAAATGGGGTCTTTGGTTGACAGTCAGGTTACCCCCTGTTCAAGCAAGGACCCTCACTCTAGTCAGGGTAAAAGAGAATCACCCTCAGCTAACCCCTGCTTACCCCCTTGGTAGCTTGGCAGAGCAGTAGGCTTAACTTCAGAGTGCTAGGTGTAAAGTATTTGTACCCACACACACAGTAACTTAAGGAAAACACTACAAAATGACACAACACAAGTTTAGAAAAATAGGAAATATTTATCTAAACAAAACAAGACCAAAACAACAGAAATCCAACATATACAAGTCAAGTTATGAATTTTTAAAGATTAAACTAAAAAATAGCGCTTAGAAACAAAAATGCTTCGATGAGTTGTTAACACGGCGTCGTGACGGAGTCATTCCCAACAAGCTGACACCAGCGGCGCCGGACACGGAGTCGGGTAGACCCCCAAGTACAGTACCTTTGGTGAAGAGTGAAAACAAGTCGATGCGCGAAGTCGGGGATCGCGGCATCTGTGCAAAGCGTTGAATCCGCGCACTTTGAGCACGTAGGTCACGACTTCCCCGGAGTCGCGGACTTCAGCAGGGCTGCAGCGGCTTCGGGCCTACAAAGAGCCTCGCGTTCCAGCGAAGGTGACGGCGTCGGGTGCAGGCGGTGTCCCCGGATTCACCAGCGGCGTCGGTCCGGAGTCGTCCGAAGTCGATTTCCTTGGATTTCCACCAGCTTTCCTTTCAAGGGCCCAGGGACTGGATAGGGCACCACTTGTCAGAGCAGGAGTCTCTCCAGAGACTCCAGGTGCTGGCAGAGAGAAGTCTTTGCTGTACCTGAGACTTCAAACAACAGGAGGCAAGCTCTAAATCAAGCCCTTGGAGATTTCTTCACAAGATGGAAGGCACACAAAGTCCAGTCTTTGCCCTCTTACTCTGGCAGAAGCAGCAACTGCAGGATAGCTCCACAAAGCACAGTCAAAGGCAGGGCAGCACTCCTTCCTCAGCTATTCAGCTCTTCTTCAGGCATAAGTTCCTCTTGTTTCCAGAAGTGTTTCTAAAGTCTGTGGTTTTGGGTGCCCTTCTTATGCCCAATTTCTCCTTTGAAGTAGGCCTACTTCAAAGTAAAGTCTCTTTTGAATGTGAAATTCTTCCTTGCCCTGGCCAGGCCCCAGACACTCACCAGGGGGTCGGAGACTGCATTGTGTGAGGACAGGCACAGCCCTTTCAGGTGTAAGTGACCACTCCTCCCCTCCCTCCTAGCACAGATGGCTCGTCAGGAAATGCAGACTACACCCCAGCTCCTTTTGTGTCACTGTCTAGTGTGAGGCGCAACCAGCCCAACTGTCAAACTGACCCAGACAGGGAATCCACAAACAGGCATAGTCACAGAAATGGTATAAGCAAGAAAATGCTCACTTTCTAAAAGTGGCATTTTCAAACGTACAATCTTAAAATCAACTTTACTAAAAGATGTCTTTTTAAATTGTGAGCTCAGAGACCCCAAACTCCACATAACCATCCGCTCCCAAAGGGAATCTACACTTTAATCAGATTTAAAGGTAGCCCCCATGTTAACCTATGAGAGGGACAGCCCTTGCAACAGTGAAAAACGAATTTAGCCATATTTCACTGTCAGGACATATAAAACAGGACTATGGGGGTCATTCTGACCCTGGCGGTCTTGGACTGCCAGGGCAAGAATGACGGAAGCACCGCCAACAGGCTGGCGGTGCTTCATTCCCTATTCTGACCGCGGCGGTAAAGCCGCGGTCGCACCGCCGGGGCCGGCGGTTTCCTGCCGATTTTCCCCCGGCGGTGATAATCCGCCAGGGCAGCGCTGCCCTGGGGATTATGACCCCCTTACCGCCAGCCTGTTTCTGGTGGTTTACACCGCCAGGAAGAGGCTGGCGGTAAGGAGTGTCCTGGGGCCCCCTATCAGGGCCCCGGCCTGCTTTTCACTGTCTGCATGGCAGACAGTGAAAAGCGCGACAGGTGCAACTGCACCCGTCGCACGGCCTCAACACCGCCGGCTCCATTAGGCCTCATTCCGGCGGGGTCCGGCGGGCGCAAACATGGTTAGCGCCCGCCGGCCCAGCGGGCGCAAACATGGTTAGCGCCCGCCGGGCCAGCGGGAATGTTGGAATGGGGGCCGCGTTAGTGCGGCGGCATGGCGGGAATCACCCCCTATATGTCCTACCTTAACCATACACTGCACCCTGCCATTGGGGCTACCTAGGGCCTACCTTAGTGGTGCCTTACATGTAATAAAAGGGAAAGTTTAGGCCTGGCAAGTGGGTACACTTGCCAAGTCGAATTTACAGTGCACATTTACACACAGACTCTGCAGTGGCAGGTCTGAGACATGATTACAGGGTTACTTGTGTGGGTGGCACAACCAGTGCTGCAGGCCCACTAGTAACATTTGATTTATAGGCCCTGGGCACATCTAGTGCACTTTACTAGGGACTTAACAGTAAAACAAATATGCCAATCATGGAGAACCAATTACATACACATTTTAAACAGGAGCAATTGCACTTTAGCACTTGTTAGCAGTGGTAAAGTGCCCAGAGTAATAAAAAGAAGCAAAATCAGAGTCCAGCACACATCAATAACCTGGGGAACAGAGGCAAAAAGTTAAGGGAGACCACGCCAAGGATGAAAAGTCTAACACGTGTCCCCCCCAAGCTAAAAGTGGGGAGCAACTTACCCAACCTCATGGGAGTTCTCATCACTAAAGCGGAAGAATCTGGACAGACCATCAGCATTGGCGTGCTCTGTACCAGGACGATGTTCCACCGTAAAGTCCATCTCCTGTAGGGAAATGGACCACCTCAACAGTTTTGGATTCTCACCCCTCATCTGCATTAACCATCTGAGGGGCCTGTGGTCGGTCTGAACTCGGAAGTGAGTCCCAAACAAGTAGGGTCTTAGCTTCTTCAGTGCCCAGACCACAGCAAACGCTTCGCATTCTATGGCACTCCACATACGTTCCCTGGGTAGTAACCTCCTGCTAATGACCACAGCTAACGGCGAAAATAGACATTACGAACAGAAAACACTCACCTCTACACACTCCACAAGGAATCTGGACAGCATGGAACCCGAACTACACATCCTACCAGCTATTGTCTTCCTGCTCCTCTACCAGGAGCACGAACGCCGGTGCAGAAGACACCGGTGAGTACTGCACCTACGACACAGGGGAGGGGGGAGGCAAAAAATTACGGGCACACACATACGCGACACACCCACCCTCACCCACAACTACATACACATCAATGCAGAGCAACAACTCAGAGTGACACCCCCCAAACCCCCCGGAAGAATGCAAAGACAAAATAAAATGTTCATGAATTTTGAAGTATATTGAACGGCTAAGTAAAAAAATATATCCAACATCTATAACTATATATACAAATGTAAATTGTCCTGTGCAAATTGGGTATCAGCCATTGTTCGTGGGCCAATGGGCCTAAACACATGGGCAAAGCCCACACACGATACCCGAATTCATTGGAGAGAACACTGCAGGGGCATCAGATAGCAAAACTACAGGCACTTCGGGGGGAAGGGTGGGCACCTCAGCCAGATGAGTCCACAACGCCAGATCCACGAGGGGCCTCCATGCCCACTGTTCAATCCTGGGGAGTGCAAAGCCACAGTCTCACAAGTCCAGACAGTGGGTGGATTGCCCACTGTGCCATGCTGGGGAGTGCAAAGCCACAGTCTCACAAGTCCAGACAGTGGGTGGATTGCCCACTGTGCTATCCTGGGGAGTGCAAAGCCACAGTCTCACAAGTCTCTACAGTGGGTGGATTGCCCACTGTGCCATCCTGGGGAGTGCAAAGCCACAGTCTCACAAGTCTCTACAGTGGGTGGATTGCCCACTGTGCCATCCTGGGGAGTGCAAAGCCACAGTCAATCAAGTGGATTACAGACTCCACTGGTTCTGGAGGAGGCATGGTGCCCAGAGTGCTTTGTGCAGCCCTGCCCGACACAGATCCGGCCCTGCCCCTTCTGCCAATGGGCCAGCGGTGCATGAGACTGTGGTGCCCTGTCCAGCGGTGCTTGACTTGAAGGGCCCAGCGGAGCGGTGCAGAGACGGCGGTGCCCAGCGGAGCGGTGCTTGACTTGAAGGGCCCAGCGGAGCGGTGCTTGACTTGAAGGGCCCAGCGAAGCGGTGCAGAGACGGCGCTGCCCAGCGGAGCAGTGCTTGACTTGAAGGGCCCAGCGGAGTGGTGCAGAGACGGCAGGGCCCAGCGGAGCGGTGCTTGACTTGAAGGGCCCAGCGGAGCGGTGCTTGACTTGAAGGGCCCAGCGGAGCGGTGCCCAGCGGAGCGGTGCTTGACTTGAAGGGCCCAGCGGAGCGGTGCAGAGACTGCGGGGCCCAGCGGAGCGGTGCTTGACTTGAAGGGCCCAGCGGAGCGGTGCTTGACTTGAAGGGCCCTGTTCAGCGGTTATTGAGACGGCGGTGCCCTGTTCAGCGGTGCTTGTCTTGAAGGGCCCTGTTCAGCGGTTCTTGAGACGGTGGTGCCCTGTTCAGCGGTGCTTGTCTTGAAGGGCCCTGTTCAGCGGTTCTTGAGACGGCGGTGCCCTGTTCAGCGGTGCTTGTCTTGAAGGGCCCTGTTCAGCGGTTCTTGAGACGGCGGTGCCCTGTTAAGCGGTGCTTGTCTTGAAGGGCCCTGTTCAGCGGTTCTTGAGACGGCGGTGCCCTGTTCAGTGGTGCTTGACTTGAAGGGCCCTGTTCAGCGGTGCTTGACATGTGTCTCCAGGGCACCAGGGGCCAGATGTAGCAAATCGGCAATTTGCGACTTGCAAATTGCGAGTCCCTGCGACTCGCAATTTGCAAGTCTCAAATTGCTATGCAGTACGGAGTCTCAGACACCGACTGCGACTCGCTATGGGGTCGCAATGACCCACCTCATGAATATTCATGAGGTGGGTCGCAAATTGCGGCCCCATAGAGAGTATAGGCACTCGCTAACATGGAGGCCTGCTGACGTCAGCAGACCTCCATGTTCGTGACCTGCTTTTAAATAAAGCAGTTTTTTTTTTTTTTAAGTGTAGCCCGTTTTCCTTACAGGAAAACGAGCTGCACTTAAAAAAAAACGAAACCTTTTGTTTCGGTATTTTTTTAGGGCAGGGAGTGGTCCCTTGGACCACTCCCTGCCCTGAAAAAATATTTTTGGGTCCAGTCACAAACTGGAAGGGGTCCCATGGGGACCCCTTCCAATTTGCGAGTGGGTTACCATCCACTTGAAGTGGATGGTAACTGCGATGCCATTTGCGACCGCGTACGCGGTCGCAAGTGGTATTGCATCCAACTGTGACTCGCAAATAGGAAGGGAACACCCCTTCCTATTTGCGAGTCGGAAATGCATATTGCGAGTCGGTAACGACTCGCAATGGTTTGCTACATCTGGCCCCAGATCCGGCCATGACATGGATCTCACTCGCCACCCGACATGTGGCTGCCGTGCCCTTCGTGCACATCTGTCTTCTCGCTTGCGGGGCCCTCCTGTGCTGCCGTTCCGGGCCCGTGGGTGTCCTCCTTCACCCCTGGAATGGGGCTGGTGGGGCCCTCCTGGGCAGCTCGCCTGCTGCCGGACTTGTCAGGCGTGCTGCCCTTGCCACCCTTCCCTGCTCCTCTGTGGCCCTTTCCTCCCTTTGTCGGTGTGCCAGGTGGCACTCCACTTCCTGACAGTGCCAGGGTAGTGCCCTTGGAGCCTGCTGTCTCTGGCCTCTCGCGCCGGGCACTGGCTTTTTTGGCTTTCTTTCCAGGGGGTGGGCTGGCTGCATCTTTACTGCTAGCCGAAGTAGCTGGCCTTGAAGGTGGTGGACTCTAAAATCCTTGGACTATTGTCCTTGTAGGTCCAGGTTTTGTGGTGGCTGAGGTGCTGGTTGGAGTCTTATGAGATGGAGGGGGTGGGTCAGGTGATGGAAAGAGGTTAATTTTGGACAGGAAAAACTTTTTTGGAGCAGTGGGAAGGGTAGGTGTAGTGGGTATGGGAGTGGAGGAAGAGGATGTGGTTGTAGGTGAGTCAAGTCTGGTGTCTTTGGGTGCAGGTGCTTGTGCTGGAGGCTGTCGTGAGGTGGATGGCTGTTGGGTGGGTGGCTGCCTGTGTTTGTGTGGTTTGGAAGAGGGGGTGACAGACACACTGGGAGAGGACACAGGGGACGTGTAAATGGTAGTGGGGGTGGTGACTGCACGTGTGCGGAGTGTTCTGGTGGGTGTGCTGGTGATGGACGTAGTGGCTGATGATGTTGTGCATGCAAGTGTGAGTGGAGACGTCACAAGGAGGGAGGAGGGAGACGAGGAGGAGGGGGACACAGAGGAGGCAGTGGCTGTTGGCATGTCTGCATGTGGCTGTTGCTTGGGTGAATGCTTGTGTGATGTGTGGTGCTTATGTCTGGATGAGCTTCCCTTGGGTGTTGAGGTGTGTGCAGGCTAGTCTGTAGGTGTGTCTGGGATAGGCAGAGGTACAGGGGAGTGGGACTGGGTTGAGGAAGTTGGAGGAGGGAGGCAGGAGACAGGGACAATGGCTGCCATCAGTGCTGAGGCCAGAGCGTTGAACGATCGCTGATGGGCAGCCTGACCCGAATGAATGCCCTCCAGGTATGCATTACTCCGGTGCACCTCCCTTTCTACACCCTGGATGGCATTCAAAAGGGTAGACTGCCCAACAATGAGCGTCCTCAGGAGGTCAATGACCTCCTCACTGAGGGCAGCAGGGGTAACTGTGGCAGGGCCTGAGGTGCCTGGGACGAAGGAGATGCCCACCTTCCTGGGTGAGCGGGCACGGGGCGAAGGCTGAGGGGCTGCTGGGAGGGCAGAGCTGGTGCGCTGGGTGGCAGCTGTACCTGTTATTGCAGTGGGCACGGATGTTGCCGCCACCGCAAGGGAGATCCCTTCCGAGGACGTGTCTGTGTCGCTGGTGTCACCACGTGTCCCCGCTGTGGAGCTCCCCTCGCCCTCTGTCTCACTGGTAAACTCCGAGTCGGTTGCATGGCCCTCCATGGCCATGTGAGATGCAGCTCCCTCGTGCTCCGATGCCACTTCTCCTCCGCCTGATGATGCTAATGCACACATGAACAGGAAGACCACCAGAAAAAGGGGGGGGGAGAAATAAAGACATGTTGAGTGCATGCATTGGCGACAGTTGGCGGAGAGGACAGACACAGAAGCCCCCTGCACTACGCCGCGCACTTGGGGTACACTACTCAATCCGTGGGACATGGCCTACAAGCCTATGGACGACAAATCCACACATAGGTGACACAGGGCCATGATTAGCTGTACTAGGCAACCTACAGAGGTGGGGGGTGGGGGCACAGGGCCATGCCTAACGGAGGGGCCTAGCCTACGGAAATCGCCCTGGCCTAGGGTTAGCCACAGCCCTCCTCCCCCCACCCAGACACCTGCACTGCGCGCAAAGTCAGCAGAATGTATTTGTACTCACCCCCTTGTGTCTGCTGTGATGTCTTCACGCACCCATCCAAATCGGGGTAGGCCACCGCCAGGATCCGGGACATCAGGGGGGTCAATTGACGAGTGCCACCCCTCCTACGTTGGGAGGCCATCCCCAGCAGAGCCTCCGCGGTCTTCCAGCTCCCGCGGCGGATGTCCTCTTGCGGCAGTGGGTGCCCCGTCTGTTGTGGACCCCCAGGGTCCGCACGTCCTTGGCGATGGCACGCCAAATGTCGATTTTCTGATGGGCACTGACCTATGTGACATGTACAGGGGGAGAAAAAGAAACAATCATTTTCTGCATGCTCGATGTGAGTGGCCCCCCATCCCCACCCTTGCCATGTGGCACATGCTCTCATCTGTCGTTTGATGCATGCCTCATTCGCTCCCCTCCCCACCATCGTTCATTCACCCCACTCAACCCAGGCATTGGCCACAAAGCTATGGTCCCACTGTACTTACCTGTTGGTCTGGAGGACCGTAGAGTAGAGCATACTGGGGGAGGACCCCATCCACGAGTTTCTCCAATTCTTCAGAAGTGAAGGCAGGGGCCCTTTCCCCAGTGGCAGCAGCCATTGTCTCTTCCAGACCGAGGTCACAGCAGCACTTGCAGTATAGGTCCTCTCCTGTGGATGATCAGGTATCGAGTGATTAAGTAGATAGAAAATGGCGGTCACGCCCGCGGCGGTTCGTACCGCGACCGCCGGCGCACACCGTCATTGGCTCCTGAGACCCATAGAGTTCAATGTTAACCAATGCGGCTTTGCGCTGCGGTCTTCGACCGCCTCCCGCCACGGTGTGCCACGCCAGCGCATTGACCTCACATCCCACTGTCGCACTTCACAGGTCAGGCAGCCGCCATTTCAAGGGCCCACATGGCTTAAAATCTACTGCGTCACACATACCTAGGCCTTGCATCAACACTCATACAAGCCATTCAATGCATTGAGAATCGTGTACTGTGCAAGCTGTGGGAACGTACCTGTGGGTTGATTGACTCTGTGCTCCATGTTGTCCTTCCTAGGCACCGTCCGCTGGCACTTGCGAGGAGATGGAGGAATCTTCCCGTGTACAGACCGCTGGTGGACCTGTCGACAATGGAAGAAAGACATGTCATACTGACATACAGGCTTGACAGAGCCACTATACAGGAACTGTGTGCCCAACTGGAGCCAGACCTGATGTCACCCATCCGCCAACCCACAGGGATTCCCCCTCTAGTGGAGGTTCTGTCAGTACTCCATTTCTTGGCAAGTGGGTCATTCCAAACTACAGTGGCCATTTCATCAGGGATGTCACAGCCTATGTTTTCCAAGGTGTTGTCCAGAGTGTTGTCTGCCCTGTTGAAATACATGCGGAGCTACATTGTTTTCCCTGAGGTGGGCGATTTGGCTACGGTGAAGGGTGATTTCTATGCGCTTGGACATATTCCGAACATCATTGGTGCAATTGATGGGACACATGTTGCTTTGGTCACCCCCAGCACGAGTGAACAGGTGTACAGGAACAGAAAAGGTTATCATTCCATGAATGTCCAGGTGGTCTGTTTGGCTGACCAGTACATCTCCCATGTAAATGCCAAGTTCCCTGGTCAGTGCATGACGCGTACATCATGCGAAATAGCAGCATCCCTTACCTGATGGAACTACTTCAGAGACACCGTGTGTGGCTAATTGGTGACTCTGGTTACCCTAACCTGTCATGGCTACTGACCCCAGTGAGGAATCCCAGGACAAGGGCAGAGGAACGGTACAATGAGGCCCATGGGCGTACTAGGAGGGTGATCGAGCGGACCTTCGGACTCCTGAAGGCCAGGTTTAGGTGCCTCCATATGACAGGTGGATCCCTAATGTACTCACCAAAGAAGGTGTGCCATATCATCGTGGCCTGCTGTATGCTTCACAACCTGGCTTTGCGCCGCCAGGTGCCTTTTCTGCAGGAGGATGGTCCAGATGGTGGTGTTGTGGCAGCTGTGCAGCCTGCGGAGAGTGAAGAGGAGGAAGACGAAGAGGAAGACACAGACAACAGGGACAGAGTAATACAGCAGTATTTTCAATAACATACAGGTAAGAATCAACACCGGAATTTACATTTACTTAAAGTCACCTGCCTCTCTACTGTCTGAGTTTCCACCCAGTGTATGTTCACTGAGTTGTATCTTTCCCTTCCAATTTCAGAGATGTGGGCCCCACTCCGTGACCTCTGCTTTCTTTCCCCATGGACTACAGCTGTGTGACAGTGGTATGTTGTCATCACAATGTAACTGGACATTTTGGCACGGTTCTGTGTAATACATTTGTTCAAAAATACAGGCAGACTCCAGATTATTTTTGTGCAATAAGTGTGTTTATTAAAGTGCTCAAATTTGGGAAAAGGTTGCAATTCGGTGATGGGTGATGGTGGAGGAATGTCCATGGCAGAGTCCAGATTTTGAGTCTCACAGGTGCATTGTCCATATGCCTGTGGAAGGTGGAGCAGGGGCAGTTTAAGGTTGGACAGGGTGACAATGTGGGACAGTGGGATGACAATCAGGGGGTATCCTTTCCTGGCGGGGGTCTTGGCATCCTACTCTGTCTTCTTCCTAGATCTCAGGCACCGCTTGCGGGGTGGTTCTCCTTCTGGAGGGGGTGGGGTTCTGGTGGCCTGTTGTTCTTGTGTTGGGGTCTCCTGTCCACTAGCGCCGGCGGAGGTGGTAGCCTGTTCTTGGTCCATGCTAGTGACAGGGGCCCTTTGTGGTGCCACATGGTCCCGCAATGTGCTGACAATATGATTGAGAGCCACAACGATGGTGCCCATTGCGGAACTGATATTTCTGAGTTGTTCCCTGAACCCCATAAACTGTTCCTCCTGCAGTACCTGGATCTCCTGGAACCTGGCCAGGACCGTCGCCATCGTCTCCTGGGAGCGGTGGTATGCTCCCATGATGGAGGATAGGGCCTCGTGGAGAGTGGGTTCCCTTGGCCTGTCCTCCCCCTGTCGCACAGTAGCCCTCCCAGTTGCCCTGTTTCCCTGGGCCTCTGTCCCATGGACCGTGTGCCCACTAACACTGCCCCCAGGTCCCTGTTGTTTTTGGGGTGGTGGGTTAACCTGGGTGCCCTGTAGTGGTGGATACACCGCTGATTGACGTGTCCTGGAGACAGAGGCATGGGCCCGCTGGGTGGGTGCTGTGCTGGTGTTCCCAGACGGGGGTAGGTCTGCTGTGGCCTGTGGCTGTCTAAGGGGAACCGACTGTCCCGAGGTCCCCGATGGGCCGGGCTGGTCATCTGGGTCCAGGGAGACAGAGCTGCTGTCATCACTGTGGGCCTCTTCTGGGGGTGGAATGGACATTTCTGGACCCTCCTGGGTGGTGTCGTGGTGTTCGGGTCCTGCAGGGGTATAAGATAATGCTTATTGCTTCTGTGTGTGCCATAGCGTGCAATGGGTGGGTGCCCGTGTACCCCAGTGCTGGCATTCCCTTGTGGGGGCTGTTGTGATAGTGGTTTGGGGGGGGGGATGGGTATGTGCAGTGGGCATGCTTAGGTGAGGGGTGTCCATGGTTTGTGGTCACATGCAGGGCTTGGTGTTGGGATGTGTGGGTTGTGATGGTGAGACATTAGCAAGGAGGATGTGTGATGGGGTGGGGGGGAGGGTGGGGGTATGATTTGGCATGCCGGTGGGTGGGGGGGATGAAGTAGTTGAGATTAAACTTACCAGAGTCCATTCCTCCGCATACTCCAGAGAGGCTCTCAGGATGCAGGATCGCCAAGACCTGTTCCTCCCATGTTGTGAATTCTGGGGGTTGAGGTGGGGGTCCGCCGCCAGTCTTCTGCACCGTGATGTTGTGTCTGGATACCATGGAACGCACCTTCCCCCGTAGGTCGATCCACCGCTTCCTGATGTCGTCCCGATTTCGTGGATGCTGTCCCACAGCGTTGACCCTGTCCACTATTCTTTGCCATAGCTCCATCTTCCTGGCAATGGTGGTGTGCTGCACCTGTGCCCCGAAGAGCTGGGGCTCTACCCGAACTATTTCCTCCACCATGACCCTGAGTTCACCGTCTGAAAACCTGGGGTGTCTTTGGGGTGCCATGGGGTGGTGTGGATGAGGTGTGGGGTGGCGTTTGTGTTGATGAGTGTGGTGAGTGTGGTGGTGTGTGGTGTTTTGTGCGTGGATGTTGCGTGAGTGATGGTGTTATGTGCCTGTGAATGCTCTGTACTAGCTGGTGGTGTCTCTCTCTGGCCTTAGTCAATAAATGGTGGTCGCAGGGGTTTGTGGGTGATGTGGGTGTGTGTTTTTTATATTGTGTTGGGTGTGTGGGAGTGGTGTTAGTATGTGTATCAGGTGTGTGTGTTTCAAAATGACCAATGTGGCAGTGTTTTGGAGCTGTGTGTGTATTTTGACCGCAGCGGTGTGTACCGCCAATGGAATACCGTGGTTGAAAGACCACCGCGTGGATTCGTGGGTCTGAATGGAATGGGCGTATTTCTGTTGGCGTGACGGTGGAGGTTTGGTCATCGCCAGTTTCTCGCTGGCCCTTGGTGTGGCGGACTTTTGTGGATGTTGGGTTTTTGGCGGTTTGCCTGTTGCGGGTCAGAATGACCGTGGCGGTTTCCCATGGCCGCGGCGGTGTTATGGCGGTCTTCTGACCGGCAGTAAGCGCCTTTTACCGCTGAGGTCAGAATGACCCCCTGTATGTCAAGTACAAATACAAGTCCAAATCCCAACCGCTGATCACCAATGTTAGAAATGGGGTCTTTGGTTGACAGTCAGGTTACCCCCTGTTCAAACAAGGACCCTCACTCTAGTCAGGGTAAAAGAGAATCACCCTCAGTTAACCCCTGCTTACCCCCTTGGTAGCTTGGCAGAGCAGTAGGCTTAACTTCAGGGTGCTAGGTGTAAAGTATTTGTACCCACACACACAGTAACTTAAGGAAAACACAAAAAAATGACACAACACCAGTTTAGAAAAATAGGAAATGTTTATCTAAACAAAACAAGACCAAAACGACAAAAATCCAACATACACAAGTCAAGTTATGAATTTTTAAAGATTAAACTAAAAAATAGCGCTTAGAAACAAAAATGCTTCGATGAGGTGTTAACACAGCGTCGTGACGGAGTCGTTCCCAACAAGCCGACACCAGCGGCTTCGGACACGGAGTCGCGTAGACCCCCAAGTACAGTACCTTTGCTGAAGAGTGAAAACAAGTCGATGCGCGAAGTCGGGGATTGCGGCATCTGTGCGAAGCGTTGAATCGGCGCACTTCGAGCGGCGTCGGTCACGACGTGGTGCGGCGACTTCCACGGAGTCGCGGACTTCAGCGGGGCTGCAGCGGCGTCGGGCCTGCGAAGAGCGTCGCGTTCCAGCGAAGGTCACGGCATCGGGTGCATGCGGCATCCCCGGATTCAGCAGCAGCATCGGTCCGGATTCGTCCGAAGTCGATTTCCTTGGATTTCCACCAGCTTTCCTTTCAAGGGCCAAGGGACTGGATAGGGCACCACTTGTCAGAGTAGGAGTCTCTCCAGAGACTCCAGGTGCTGGCAGAGAGAAGTCTTTGCTGTCCTGAGACTTCAAACAACAGGAGGCAAGTTCTAAATCAAGCCCTTGGAGATTTCTTCACAAGATGGAAGGCACACAAAGTCCAGTCTTTGCCCTCTTACTCTGGCAGAAGCAGCAACTGCAGGATAGCTCCACAAAGCACAGTCACAGGCAGGGCAGCACCCCTTCCTCAGCTATTCAGCTCTTCTCCAGGCAGAGGTTCCTCTTGGTTCCAGAAGTGTTTCTAAAGTCTGTGGTTTTGGGTGCCCTTCTTTTACCCAATTTCTCCTTTGAAGTAGGCCTACTTCAACGTAAAGCCTCTTTTGAATGTGAAATCCTGCCTTGCCCAGGCCAGGCCCCAGACACTCACCAGGGGGTCGGAGACTGCATTGTGAGAGGACAGGCACAGCCCTTTCAGGTGTAAGTGACCATTCCTCCCCTCCTTCCTAGCACAGATGGCTCGTCAGGAAATGCAGACTACACCCCAGCTCCTTTTGTGTCACTGTCTAGTGTGAGGTGCAACCAGGCCAACTGTCAAACTGACCCAGACAGGGAATCCACAAACAGGCAGAGTCACAGAAATGGTATAAGCAAGAAAATGCTCACTTTCTAATAGTGGCATTTTCAAACGCACAATCTTAAAATCAACTTTACTAAAAGATGTATTTTTAAATTGTGAGCTCAGAGACCCCAAACTCCACATGTCCATCAGCTCCCAAAGGGAATCTACACTTTAATCAGATTTAAAGGTAGCCCCCATGTTAACCTATGAGAGGGACAGGCCTTGCAACAGTGAAAAACGAATTTAGCCATATTTCACTGTCACGACAAATAAAACACATTACTATGGGGGTCATTCTGACCCTGGCGGTAATTACCGCCATGGCGGAGGTCGGCGGTAGCACCGCCAACAGGCTAGCGGTGCACCGCTGGGCATTCTGACCGCGGCGGTTCAGCCGCGGCCAGAAACGGAAAGTCGGCGGGGTCCCGCCGACTTTCCGCTGCCCTTGAGAATCCTCCATGGCGGCGGAGCGCGCTCCGCCGCCATGGGGATTCTGACACCCCCTACCGCCATCCAGTTCCTGGCGGTTCTCCCGCCGGGAACAGGATGGCGGTAGGGGGTGCCGCAGGGGCCCCCGTAAGAGGGCCCCAAAAACAATTTCAGTGTCTGCCTAGCAGACACTGAAATGTCGCACCTTCCCACACCGCCGGCTCAATTCTGAGCCGGCGTCCTCGTGGGAAGGGTGTTTCCCGCTGGGCTGGCGGGCGGACTTTCGGCGGTCGCCCGCCAGCCCAGTGGGAAAGCCAGAATGACCGCCGTGGTCTTTCGGCGGGAACCGCGTGGCGGGCGGTGTCCGCCGTCCGCCGCGGTCAGAATCACCCCCTATATGTCCTACCTTAACCATACACTGCACCCTGCCCTTGGGGCTACCTAGGGCCTACCTTAGTGGTGCCTTACATGTAAGAAAAGGGAAGGTTTAGGCCTGGCAAGTGGGTACACTTGCCAAGTCGAATTTACAGTGCACATTTACACACACAGACACTGCAGTGGCAGGTCTGAGACATGATTACAGGGTTACTTGTGTGGGTGGCACAACCAATGCTGCAGGCCCACTAGTAACATTTGATTTACAGGCCCTGGTCACCTCTAGTGCACTTTACTAGGGACTTAACAGTAAAACAAATATGCCAATCATGGAGAACCAATTACATACACATTTTAAACAGGAGCACTTGCACTTTAGCACTGGTTAGCAGTGGTAAAGTGCCCAGAGTAATAAAAACAGCACAATCAGAGTCCAGCACACATCAATAACCTGGGGAACAGAGGCAAAAAGTTAAGGGAGACCACGCCAAGGATGAAAAGTCTAACACAGTCTGTAATGTAATAACTTTTATTTATAGTGTTTATTGATGCGTGCATAGTTTTTATTGATCCCAAATGTTTTCCATAGTAGATATCCATACATTTAACCTCAAAGAATAGTTTTATTTGATATTTTATTCTTTTGGTAAAATCAGAGTTTGTGAGTCATGATCCATCTAATTTGCTCCTGGGTGTTACCTTTGGTTCTGGTGTGAGCAATATCTTTAAATTAAAGTCATTGTGCTTTGAAAAACAATTAGGAATACATTTAACTGAAAGGTTTTTAAAGATTTTAGAAAAAAAAAAATCTAGTCATGAAAATGAATGTCTCTGAAAATGAGGTGCATTGCTTTGCTGTAGTATTCAAAGCCCTACAAGGATCTATAACTCTCAACTCTGTTTTAAATTAACACAAGGCTCTAACAAAGTGTGACTTTCCCTTTAGCGGAATCCAAAGGTAAACATTGAAGAACATTTAAATCCCCCTCTCATTATCACTAATTTTGGAAATTCTATCAAGGCTGTAAATAATTCATATACTTGTGTTGGATCATCTTCTAGCAGACCATAATCAGACACAATTGTATATTGCTGCTGATTGGTGAACAGCCTTTAACATGCAGTCTTTACCACATTATGCCTGTACCCCACAGCCTTTTTCTACACAGGTAAGTACCACACATGTAAATGCATAGTATAGAACCTTTCCTTTACCAAGCATTGTTAGACTTGACCCTCTCTCTAGGTTCACAACCAAAACGTTTGCCTTTACCCCTCCTATTCTTGGAACCCGTTTTTCTTGGCTTTTGGGACTGTGTCACTTTACCACTCCTAACCAGTGCTAAAGTCCTTGTGCTCTCTGCCTAAAAAATGGAAACATTGGACTATACTTTATTGGCACATTTAATTTAATTATAAACCTTTCATTTCAATGCATATAAATGCCCCGTAAAGTACACCCTAGACAACCCTCAGGGCAGTGTACAATATATTTAAAAAGTTGTATATGTGCTTTTAAGTTTTACTTGTCCTGAGAGTGAAAGACACTTAAATACGTTTTTCACTATTGCAAGGTCAACCTCTCTCATAGGGTAACACTAGATTACTTTGTTACCTTTAATAAGTGATAACTTTCTTTTTAAAACAGGTAGAAATGCCATGTTTGGTCTCTAAAGTATTGTAGTTTAAAATCCTCTTTTATATAAACTCGGATTCACAATTCTGAATATGCCACATTTAGAAAGTTGCCATTTTCTTGTCTTAACCTTTTGGTGTCTGCAGCCTATGTCCCGGGTCAAATAACTGTGATTAGATTAGCAGTTGGCCTTTGTGTATTTGTTGCAGATAGTGAGGCAAAACAGTGCTAATGGTTGGCAGGATGGGTGATCCTGCCAGGATGGGAGGGTCGGTGCTGATCCCTGTCCCACTTACATTTCAAAGGAGCTGCCTCAGTTCACTGATAAAAAACTTTACACCAGTTTTGTATCGCCCTAGACCTCTTGGAACCTGGGAAAAGAGGAAGAAAATTACAGAACCAGCTATGAAGGGAAAGTTCTTGAAGTTTCTTCTACTTCGAAGCTGGCAGCAGGTAGAAAAATAAGACCCTCATACCCACTCTTCAGTTCACTCCTAGATGTGCAGAGGAGCTCCAGCAGGACTGCCATGTACTTCAGAAGACTGTCCTGCTGCATGAGGTCTGCTTTGTACCTCAGATGACTGCCCTGCTGACCAGAGGACGACCTTGCTGCTTAAAGCTTGCCAGGTACCCTCGAAGGTCTGCCCTGCTGATGGAGGCCTGCCTGATGCTTGATGGTAGGACTGCCAGAGTGACTTCAAGGGTCAGGTGGCTGACCTTCTGTTCTGAGGTACAGGGAGTCAACAAGCTCTAGAGGCCTCCCTTCAATTGCTCAACTTAACTGCTGCACCGGACCTGCCTAAAACTGTCTGAGCCCTGCTGAACTCTGCTGGAGGGAGTTCCTGATGCCCAAAAGGTAAACCTCATGTCCTGGACCCTTAACTGGCATCGGTTGACCTCCTTCTTTGAAGAAAGGGAGAAATCCTGAAGTTTTTGCTCTTTACAACCACTAACTAGTCCGTCCATTCCATGATCTTGCCATCAGTGGTGACCAACAACCTGAAGCTGAGGTGAACCTGACTCTGCGCAACAGCGTCTGCCAGCAACAAGCAGCAATGCATGATCTGCACTTTTGCACTACAGTGACAACAGCCTGTGGTGACTCCCAATGTGAAGCTCCAGCAATCATTGCCCTCGATGCCCAAGAGCTTCTTTGTGCTACAGTAATGACCCCTGTTGGCTCCGGGTCTGCTCTACACACTATAAGAACGATCATCTATGGCCCTCTCCTTCAGGCTTCCACCACTGCAAACTGGACTCTTCACACCGAACTTTGAGAAGGCACATCTTCCAGTGGGACTGTACTAGTTCCTGTCTCTGGCCCACACTTCCTCATAGTGGACCTGAACTTGTGAGTTTGCCCCGGTCTAGCAAGTTTAAATGACTCCAAGTAGCACTTTTTGGTTTGAGCTGCTATACTTACCTAAATCTTTGAAATCAACATCTCTGGCTCTACTGATTGGACATGTGTCATGTTAGGTTTTTAAAGGTTTCTTTATTTTTTTTAAATTGGTGTGAAATCTTTCTTGAGCTGTGTTTTCACTTTATTACTGCTTGAGTGCTGCACAAATACCTTGCACATTGCCTGTACGCTAACACTGGCTGTTTTTGTACAGATAATTTAGTGACTTTTGTGGTTCATCCTGAAGGGATTGTGGTTGTTGCTTGAGAAGGGTCTTCACCCCCAATGAAAACCCAATTTCCTACAAGCACTTTACCACAAAGGTAAGTATTTTTTTTTTTAAAAATAATATTTGTTAGTTCAAAAAAGGCTTAGGTGTGGGCAAATGGAATAGGGGTAGGTGTAATTTTGAAATTTAGGGGAGGGAAGAGTTGAAGGCACATAAGGGTAATTTTAGGGGTGGCTAGAGGTAAAGAGAAATAAAGGTGATTTTATGGTTTAGGGTAGGGTAGAAATAAAATCACATTTTAGGGTAGGGTAAGTAAAGGGAAAGCGAGGTAAGGGTGAGTTTAGGGTTTAGGAGATGTTAAAGGGAGGTGGTGGAACATTTTCTGTATGCTTTATTTGAGATCGATGGATCTTGGCACCCGAGCAGGAGTTAACCATTCAATTCAACAAGACATCAATCAATTATTAATTTACAGCATGGCCAATTTGGTCGCACAAGGAAAACCCAAATTGGAAAAACACTCAGGTTAACGTAAACAAATCTCTGGAAGATATCGTTAAGATACTATATTACCATTAAATAGCTGAAACGGTGGGAAAACTGCAATCTAGTTAACATAAGGCATACCAAACATTAAGTAACGGCAACACAGAATATAAATAGAAAAATAGAAAAATATAGCGCTCCGAGAATAAATGCTGGTCAATTCCCTTACATATTAGTGCAAGTCAAAATCATTTAATTGAGCTAGCTAAGGGAAACAAGAGTTGCTCCAAAGATCTGACTACAGAACCTAAGGACAAAAGGTAAAAAGCACACATAGGACCAAAACAATTTGGAAAAGTGACATTTGGGGCAAAAAGAAACTACTAATGGCAAAAATTAACTAACAAGGGAAGGTGTCAGCATTTCAGGAGCTCGGTCAAGAGTCTTCTCATAGGGTCGGGTATACGTCTAAGTTGCACTCAGCAAAACATAGGGAAGGTGGGACAGGGTAAAGAGGTCTGTACCTCTCCAAGTCCAATGGAATCTGCCTTACTATTGATTCGTGAAAGTCCTAGTTAATACAGTAATTAGTCCATTTGATGATGCCCATTAATCAAGCTATCATGTGATTCAGTCTTTTCACATTGTGCAACAAACTTGAAACCTTCTTTGTTGCCAAGACCATCCTGGAAAGGTGGCTAACCTTGGTCTCCTGTATGACTTTGCAACATGCATGAATAGTGGCAGTCTTCCCATTCTCGATCTCTCAATGTACCTTCTCCAAGGTTGTTTTCTCAGGCTCTCTGTGACAAAGACAATAGCACATCTATTCCCAAACTTACATTTCGTGTGAAAACACCTGCAATTAAATGACACGCTAGCAGAAATGAAAAACAGTTTCTCATGTTAGGAAAACTGAGGCCTAGTAATGCTAATATTTAGTAAAAGGAGCATTTAACTTCACATTATGCTGCACACTGTTATTCCCACAATTAATATAAATGTTCTGTTACACTTGATCCAAACAAATCAAACTGTTAATACATGTAAGTGAATATGATAGAGAATGACATTTGTCAACATTAATCAACAACATTAGTGCATACATGTTATAAAATTCATTGACGTTTTAAGGGTAAACATTCTCAAATAACATGAAGATGGTTATAAAATCATAATCAGAGGTTACATTTCAATTAATATGGTTATAACACACAATACATTTTCTTCTAACACTATAGTGAATGCACTTCATTATTGACGTTGCGTGCATCACTTTACATTGGTTCACTATTAGTTCACGCATCGTGTTTTTCGTTATGGTCATAGATCTATATTGTGATCAAAGGTGATAGCCATTTCTCCGCTACACCAAAGGTAGTGTTTAAAAGGTTTTCAGAAAACATTTAAAAAAAAAGTTCATACACCTCAGCTCATTACCTTAATTCAGGTGCTGAGAAAAAAGTCAATCCCAAAAAGCAAAATCCCCATGAGTTTTCCATAGACTTCTTTAAGACAGGTTTTTAGCAAAAACCGCTGAACGGAATTGCACCAAATTAGGCAGAAAGCTAGATTTTGAAGAGGTCTCAGCAGAGAGGCCAGTCTCTCTCCACACACCCTACTACACATACCCATCATCCGAGAGAGAGGTCTCAGCAAGAAGGTCAGTCTCTCTAATACTACTATGTAAACCTGCCATCTGATAGAGGGATCTGAAAGTAGAGGCCAGTCCATTCATACAGTGTACTATGGTCACCTGTCATCTGAGAAAGATGTGGTAAAAAAGGGCTGCTACTCCCCACACCCTACTACACATACCCATCAGCTGAGTGAGAAGTCTCACAGGAGAGGTTAGTCTATGTACAGACCCTCCTACACACAACCGTCAACAGAGATAGAGGTCTGACAGGAAAGGATAGTCCCTCTCCACTCACTACTGTGCACACCTATCACCTGAAAGAGAGGTCTCAGTGGAGAAGCCAGTCCCTCTGTGACAAAGAGGTCTGGAATGGGAGACATGTCACTCCCAACACCTTACTATTGTAACCCGTCAGCTGAAAAAGAGGTGTGACAGGAGAAGTCATTCCATCTTACACCCTACTATGCACACCCGTCATCTGAGAAAGAGGTCGAGAAGGGGAGGGCAGTCCCTCCCCACACACTACTAAGCACACCTGTCATCTGAGAGAGAGATCTGGAAGCCGAGGCCAGTCTATCAATATCGCCTACAATGGTTCTCTGTCATCTCAGAAAGAGGTCTGACAGGAATAGGCAGGCTCTCCCTGAAACCTGAGATGGACAATAGGATCTCTCCTCACTAATGAAATGCAATATTTGGAATTCACTGACAGCAGGCAATGACAGGTTACACAAGCCCAGTTCGTGAGCACACCGGCTTTACACAATTATCTGCAGTTCTTGGAGTCAGTCACTTCATAAGCCAGCCACCACCATTAGCAAAGCTGACTAAAACACTGCACACCCAACGTGCATAACATGACCTTTCTTTTACCAGAACTGAAATTGCACATCCACAATGAACCATGGCGGCACAGCACCATCCCAGTCTCCCTTTGCTTTACCCCTAACACCACTTATGGCAGCTTGGACCAGGCTCAGTCCTGTCCACCCTTTATCACATTCACCCCTTTCCTCTACCTATCCTATGCAGACGGGTTGGAGAGCAAGTACTTGGGCAGTGAGGAACATGGGCTCGATCAGCAGGTATTGTGTAAGAGCAGAGTTCAGGAGTGCTTTCCTCACTGGCTTTCTACACAGCCTGGAGTGCCTGCTCACGCACATCTTGTGTGATGCCTTCTGGAGCAGCTGGATGGTCATTTCTGTTGGGGAGACTTTGTTCCAGGATTGGTGAGGCTTCTTTCTGTTGGATGGGTTATTTATTTATTTATTAAATTGTACGATTTACGGGGAGGCACAGCCTGAGACACTCCCTAGAATTGCCCCATGGCTTGTCAATCAGTGGAAACCTATCTAGTTGCAATTACCTCCCTCCAGTCTTCACTTATTGAAGTTAACTGAAACTGGAAACACAACACAAGCTATCAGATTTTTATACCATGTGTCCTTTCGTTCATCCATGCATGCACTGATTTCTCTGGCTTAAAAAAACATCTCAAGACCTGGTTGTTCTGATGAACTGATACTCCATCTGTTTTCAACCTCAGTGCTGAGATACACCCCCCTCCTCACCAGGAGAAAGTCGCTTGTGTAATGCCAAGAACTCTTTAACATAACATTAACATAACAGGGCAAGGCCAACATTGTGTGTTTGCCATTTAAACTGCTATGGTTGGAATGTACAAAAAAGATTGGCGGCACATGCGAGAAATTCGCCATGTTTTGGGGAGACGGTTTCATAACATTTAACCATGTAGTGCTGATCAATGATCAATTCCGCTAGTGAAGTGGCTGAATTTATTAGTAACTCTGCATTACAAGAGTAACACTGAATTACTAAATTCCTCCAATTCCAGTGTGGAATTAAAAATTCCACTCATCCCTAGTAAGAACCTCTAGAACCTCTAAAACTAAAACTCTAAAACTGAATTTACCATTGTTGAATTATTCATTATCTTTACCATGGTCATAATGCTGGTACCTTTGCTCTGTTTCATCTGCCTAATTCTCACAGCTCATTCTCTTTCTGCAAGATAACAATTGCTTCAAGAAAGTTAATGAAAACTTTTCTCATATATCTCTTGTATTTTCGCCTGGCCATACACGAGAAATACCATGAAAGGGTGAGATCTGTTTCTGTGGCTTCCTTGGTAGTCAAAGTGTCAAGTTTAGTTTGCCATAATCACGTTCCACTCCGTTAAGGTTAGGGGCCAGGAGGAGGTACTGGGAGCTAGCCAGGAAATGGGACAACAGTCTCTGATGGTATGGAAGGACTCAGACCCCTTAGTAGGATCCGTATAACATGGCGCCACCAACATATATACGCCAGGTACTTATTTCATGGGTGTCCTGAGTAGGTCTTTTTTGTGTGCCCAAGGTGCCCTAATCACTTTTAAATGAAGATGCCCATGGTGTTAGGGATCAAATCCTCTGCAGCATTATTAGAAGCACCTATATTTGGCTGTAGGTTGTTCAAACTTGTACCTTAAAAGAATACCCCACTTTAATATTTCCTTTTCTGAATTCCATTCACCAAAATGGCGAGTACAACTAATATTCTTGCTAACTTCAGACATGCTGTTACACAACATTTACTCCAACACAGACTATCTAATGGGGATGGAGATATTACCTTCATAATTGAGGCACACGATGCATACAAAACTGAAGTATTTTACCTATGGGTCAATTTGCGCGCAATTGATGCAAAAACAAATACATTTCAGACTTACACAGTGGCCAAACCACATGGCCAATACAGACTTAGAAATGGCCTTTACCTTTCAGAAACATCAAAATTGGTTCCAAGGCACCCTACCACATTTTGTAGAAAATGTTAGACTGGGTCCCTTCAGTAATGATGGGGCCTTATGGCAAGTTTCAGCTGGCTACGCTTCATATCCTAACATACAGAATTTTCCAGTGGACAAGTTACATCATTTATATAATACTATAGTTAGATTATACAGATGTTTCACCTTTGTGTTATTTGTACAATAACTGCTGTCCTAGTGAGGGCTGCTCAAGCTGTCCAACCACAGCTGGCTGTGCCTGGGATTAACCCAATGCTCAATTGCTCAAAAAGCAAATCTGCTTAAAGCAGTGTTTCCCCATATCGGACACCATGATGAACATATCGTTCGCACAATGTGCTTGCCACTTTGGATGGTTTCTTCCATTGATGACTGTGACTCATAGAATATGATCTTTACTGCAATCTATACCATAACTCATGGTACACCATCACTCACTGTTTTACCTGATATGTTAAAACAGATTCAAAATGAACACAGGGCTGCCCCGGCCCTAGATTTGGGGATGAAATTAGTTTTCAACTTAACCACAATATCTTCAATCATTTTAGGAAATATAAAAGGAGAAACAGCAACACTCGCAGTCCGCCAATACCTCGCACAGGTCCCATTAATAGATCAGGAGCGTGAGTTACCAAAAATTATTTCTGAAACTTATACATCTATAGATCAAGATAATTTGGGGCCCTACCAAATAAGCCACAGTTTAAAGGTAGTACTGTAAACGACAGTAGCAAATGAGCCCCAGAGTCGTCTGAGAACCACTGGGATAGTCAAAGAAATAATAAAGAAAACACAAAATCACATTGAGAATCTCCATAACTGGAGAGCGGTGAAAAATGTTACATTGTACGTAACCTGACAGGTATCAGTACACTGATACACGCCCTTCTTGTTCCTTTCAAGACTCATCTGATAAATGGTCTGAGAGAGAGGGGTGGTCAGAGTGCAGACAAGAAGAATACGTGAAACCGAAAAAAACTTGCTATGCTCATCTAACATCATCATAAAAAGGAAGAGAAACTCTCACAACAGAAGCCCCAATTCAAAAAGAAGATTGCAGGAATTGTGGCTAAGTGTGCCATATATACTGAGAACATTACTTCAGAACAGGACTTGGGCAGTTACTCTGTGGCAGAGGTCACAATAGTTTGTAAGAATATTTAAGAGTTTCTGGATGTGACAGCAACCAACGACTACATAGAAGTCGAAACCACAAACCAGTGGGTTGCCTCAACATATAGACTGTACAAATTATATATAGAGATTGAAGGGGACATGATGCACACAATTTAAGTAATTGTCTTGGAAACCCTAACACTTATTTATGACATTCTCTTGGTTGAAAAATATTGGTCACCAGAGTTTGTTAGAACCCTCCCTCAAGGGGAAGATGTAACATTACCATCTTTTTAAGTCCTTGTTCCTGAAGAAGTAAAACAAGCATACGCTGTAGAATGGGCTCTTGCAGAAAACTCTGCAATATACCACAACATTGTGGGTTGGGATAAGGACTCACCTTATTCTGTAATGCCCATAAGGTCCAGCTTAAGATACAAGCTATCAAATGAGGAAATAGACTTGGCAGCATATCTCCTAGAGAAGTGTGGCCAATTACAACCACCAAATACCCTTAAAAAACTGCAATCCTTGGTAGGACTTTTTAGTTTTAGTGGAACATATATCCAATGCCATATACAAAGCATAAAACCTCTGTACAATTTAATTTGCCCAGATTTCTTCAGTAAACATTGGACACCAGAACATGCACAAATACTTAGATCATTAAAGACTGATGTGCTTAAAGCACAACATTTACATAAACAAAACAAATGTGGTCATCTGGATCATATTGGGTGCCATTCATTTCACCTATGTCACATTTAATGAAAGTGACACAGTGGTGATTGCACATAAATCACATTTATATTCTAATGCAGAAATGTGTTTTGTATTCACTGAAAAATTACTGACTGCATACCAGATGGCTGACATACAAGAAAGACCACTTGCTTAAAAGAAAGTCATAATCGTTGTTACTCCAGTCCCAGCCTTAGAGACTGTCAAAAAGGCATGGTTCTGAACGCAAAAGCCTTTCATCCTAGATGCATACAATGTGCCACTTTCTTGACTGCCACTGATGTACTTTAATTTTTTTGACCCGAAATTACTAACTCAATAATTTCTCCAGTATGAACACGAATACCTGATGCCCACTAACACATTGCCTTTTGAAAAGTATAAATACATTATATATGCTGAGGGTTAATCCCAGCCTGCTATAGTCACCACACATCAATATTCAGCCGCTTGGGCAGCTGTATTTGGAGTGATGAGGAATAGTGAGTTCCACCCTAAACAAACATTTACGCAGTCCCTAATGGATTGCATGGCACAACTGGCTGAAATAAAAGCTCTAATATTGGCACTAGAGCATATGGATCCTAAATTCCCTACTCTTATACTGTGTACTTCATATGACTGTGTCCAGTATTTTAATGAAAGCTTGCATTATTGGTGCCTGAATGGATTCAGCGACTCAAAAGGAAATACTATCAAGCATAAAGTGCTTTGAAGGATGGTGACATAACTGAAGGCCAGTCTTCCACTGGCTTTTGTAATTACACTGAGTGACCCGTGTTTTGGAATACTCATTGAAGGGAATTCACTGGCTGATGAAGCATCCAAATCTGCAATTAAGACTGCTACACTAGCCGCGATTACTCATTCCCATATGAGGGTAGATGAAGAAATTATGGCTGTCATAAATGCCTCGAGCAATGGCCTTTACCAAAAGCATATCCAGTAAAATATTCATAAACTTTAAGCGCCCAAAACATTCCTTATGTCATTTTTCCGGGGGTAGGTGATCCAATTATTCCCAACCAAGACCATAGTTTAGAATGAAATAAAGCTGCACACAAGGTGGTAGTATATCCCAATGCTGGTATGGTGGCTACAGTCTCTCTGCAGCCAAAACCCTACTGGTGGCATGGTCTGTACAAACAGACAAAGCAGTATCTCCTTAGTTGTGACATTTGCCAACAATTTAAAGATTTGACCATTGAACGGCCACCACAGACACCCCTCCTAGTTTCAAACAGACTAATGCAATGCATGAATCTAGACCACTGCAGTCCCCTAAATTAGGATGGTGCATTAAATACATCCTACCTGCTGGAGAGTCTCACTCCAGATTCCTTTGGGTGTGCCCACAGTACTCAGCGATCAGCTGACACCTGCACTGTATTAAAGCTCTGCAAGGCATTAGCAGGACATATGCAGTAGCTGAATTCCACTCAGACCAGGGTCCTGCGTTTGCATGTAAGGCATACAAGGACACCATGTGGCTGTGCATTAATCCTTTCCATATCATCCTGAGGAAAATTTTATAGTGGAAAGGAAGAAACAAGACTTAAAGCAAACCTTAACAGCTAGAGTATTAGGTTCAGGTGTGTTAGGTCAGGTCTGTTATTTCAGTTAGATCCATCACCTGTATAGAGTCCAGAGAGCATTAAATAATCTGCCTAGACACTCTTTTGGTGGTCAGACTTGATATGAAGCCCTGCTTGGCATCCACATGTATGTTCCAGACCTTCCAGCGCAGTGGCAGCAGAAACACCTTTTGAAATAGATGAACATTTTGCTGTCTTACAGGAACTCAAAGACTTCCGTGATGAATGCTCAACTAAATATGCTGCCACTGAAGGAGTGAAGAAGCAACCAGTACCTCTCTGCTGGATTCCAAACATTGGGGATCTAATTCATGAAAAGTTTGCAGTAACAAAAGAATTTTCCCCATCATACCACGCACCGCATCATTCCTTGGAATTCAAGGTACCAGAACTGTGATTTTGATTTTAAAAAATTGCATCATGTGGCCGATTTGCCACAGTAGGCCATGAGGGCTAATAGCAGTTTCCTAACCCCTCTCACTGCCAGACAGGAAATATCTAAGCTTGTGTTGAACAACACCAACATTGTTTACCCCATGTTGGGGAGGGCAGAGAATGAACTTTTGCTGATTCCAGTTACTGCTACAAATACAAGAAACACACCAGATGTTCATCTACAGTTTTACACTACTTTTCAAATCAACAGAGTTGTTCATAATGAACCACCTTTGGAGGTATCTACCAGTTCTCTTTCACATGCTGAGGCTCCCGTGTTCACAAAGACTGCTTCTGGGTACTTTGTTGACATTGATGACTTCTATTCTGATTCTTCTCCCACTTCATTTTATGTTTTAGTAATTTTCGTGATTGGTTGAAATGCACCTACCTGATCCATTTATGATCCTATTTGTGGATTATATTGGCATTACTTTCTTTCCTGTTGTGGTTTGGATTTGTGACTGTTTCTCCTTGTTGGTAAATGGACAGTATCTTCCTGAAAGCTCTGCTGTTGAACTGATAGATGAAGTACTGAAGCCTTGTTTGTCTTCTCACGATGTGCAAAGAGACCTGTCCCTTGTGAGCATTTCTCTATTACCAATTCCTGATGGAATTGCCTGTGATAAGATCCCCTATGAGATCTTTGGTCCTACAGAAACATTTCAAATTCCATATGTTTTTAAAATTGCTATGGATGATGTTATAACACCAGGTCTTGTGACTGATGATTAGGACATTAAGGGCCTGATTATGACCTTGGCGGACGGCGGAGGCCGTCCGCCAAGGTACCGCCGCTGAATGACCGCACCGCGGTCAAAAGACCGCGGCGGCCATTTAGACATTTCCTCTGGGCCGGCGGGCGCTCTCCAAAAGAGCGCCCGCCGGCCCAGAGGAAATGCCCCTGCAACGAGGACGCCGGCTCAGAATTGAGCCGGCGGAGTTGCAGGGGTGCGACGGGTGCAGTTGCACCCGTCGCGTATTTCAGTGTCTGCTTAGCAGACACTGAAATACTTTGCGGGGCCCTCTTACGGGGGCCCCTGCCGTGCCCATGCCATTGGCATGGGCACGGCAGGGGCCCCCAGGGGCCCCGCGGCACCCCCTACCGCCATCCTGTTCCTGGCGGGCGAACCGCCAGGAACAGGATGGCGGTAGGGGGTGTCAGAATCCCCCATGGTGGCGCAGAAAGCTGCGCCGCCATGGGGGATTCTAAGGGCAGCGGTAAACCGGCGGGAGACCGCCGGTTTGCCTCTTCTGACCGTGGCCGAACCGCCGCGGTCAGAATGCCCTGCGGGGCACCGCCGGCCTGTCGGCGGTGCTCCCGCCGACCCTGGCCCCGGTGGTCTTGTACCGCCGGGGTCAGAATCACCCCCTAAGACTGTTTCTTCAATGCTTTCTGAGCTTGAATATTATACTGTATATGAAAGTGAGGCTATGTACATGAAGTCCACCAAATATGATGAAATGTTTTGTTGCCATCACTATGTACACCATTACCTACATAGAGCTAGTACGCCACGTACAAACTTAAATTATACACAATGGGAACATTGCCGAACTTCACAAGTAGGGAGTTCAAAAACATATTTAGGCAAATTTACATATTTCACTGGGGATGATACTTCAGATCCTATGTCTTATTTTAAATTAACACCTTCAAAAGCAAGGAAAACCAAGCTGGCCAATACTAAATTAATGTACTCAAATTGATTAGCCATCTAGCTATTAAAGGCTATCAATATTGGTGAGAAACAATTGATTTAAAATCAGTTTGGGGAAAAAAAGATTGGCATGTGTGGGCATGGATGCCTTATTTAAAGTGTATCTAACTCCACTACAGATGACTTTTCTGAATCAACAGCAGACCACTTGCCTAGATCTAACAAAAGTGAAAGAAATGATTGTCCCCAGTGTTCCCTCAATTGCACAACTTGATAATTGGCAAAATGTAATAATTTATACCTGAAGATCAGCTCAATGGTGTGGTTCAGATTTGGACATTTAATTCTACACTTTCAGGTCCCAATGTATAGTTATTGTGGCCAATGGACACAGATGGTTGTCATACATGTTTTACAATTCTCTCTCAGGGTTTTAAACCAAGCAGACCGGACACTGTTATATTCAGGCACAGCACACATGGATTGTCACTACTTACAGCATAGGGAAGCTATGTCAGCAATGGTTAAAACATTCCACTTTATCAACTGTAAAAGATAACCTCTCTCTCCTCTCTGATGACATGGATTTTCAAAATTTATTGTTAGGTCCTAGGTTACCTCATTCAAAAAGGTAAGGTTAGGGGACTGGTTAAAGGTCCGGACGAGGCACTGTGAGCTAGCCAGAAATTGGGCCGAATGTCTCTGATGATGTGGAAGGACTCAGTCCTCCGCATTCTGAGGTTCTACTGTCCAAATACATAGTCCAATTATCTGAATAGGAACTGTATAACATTCTAATCCTGCAAGTGTCTTGTGAGATGGTATGTGATTAAGAAAAAGGGTCAAGACTCAACCAATAGTTACCACTCTTATTATGTGGTTTAGAAAAACTGTAATGTGATTGGGTGAAGAACCAAAGATAGCTCAGATTCTCCATGCTGCTTTGGAGGATGAGGAAGTCTGTTTGAGTTGTGCTCTGCAGATGTCATTTAGTTTGGAGCTGAAAGAGACTGGTGTCTTCAGCTTCATTTAAGAACAAATGTGTAGATCAGGTAATTAATATAGTTTACAAACTTCGTTGTGAAGTGTCAGTAAGTGCACTCTTGTTGGTAAAATTATTCTACACAAGGTTTACTGAGTGAAAAGCTGTTTGCAGAGGTGTAGACTTGTCAATAGTGTTTTTGAGAGGTAGAAATTTTAATGCAACAAGATATCTGGAAGTAATGCAGATTGTGTTTAGAATGAAGTGTTCAAAGTATATGTACTTGTAAGTAAAGGCAGCAGTGTTTCTCAAATTAGAAAACAAAGAATGTAGAATGTATTAATACAAGCCCAACTGTTCTTATGGACTTCATTGTACATATCCTTCAGCCCTATTAGATGTTTGAGTTGTGATATTACTATTTCTAGAGTGAAATGCAGTGCTGAGTGCTGGCAAAGGTGTATCAGGAGGAATGTGTTGCTTTATAAACTTTAATGAAATGAGGTTTGATGGTGTGTTCTAATTTATTTGCGGGAAATAGATGTACCGGGTGAGAAAGGAATAAAAAGTTAGTGGTACTGTTCTGGTTTTACACCTTTCACCAACAATATGTAATTGGGGGTGAAAGATGTAGACAGGTTTACAGACTATAGTGAAGAAGGTCTGTTAACATTTATTGAGTAGTATGTAACTTTAGATTTTTTGGTTATTTTGTCTTTTTGTAGGAGGACAATGGAAGTTGTGAACAAGTAAAATACCATGTGAGAAAAAGATGTGTTCTGTTTTGAAAAAAACAGGAAATAATAACTCAGGAGAAAGAACTATTAATTGAAGAAGTAATAATGTTGTTATTGCATAGGCAGACATTTGTGATCTTGTACAAGCTTGTGCTGTGTAGGTCTACTTGCCTCTGAGGAAATGAAGATCTGTGCAGATAAGCAGCAAAAAAGAGCCTTGTTTACACATGCAGGATTATTGTCTTGTTCAGCACTAACTACCTGAACAGGCACAGTGTTTTCAGGTTCAAACAATGTGGAAGGACCAGAAGAGCAGTCCAGTTCTGCCACATGAGCTAACACTGCCTGAGCTATACTTTGTGAGCTCATTTAAAAAACTGAGCACACAAGGACCTTGGCAGAGACTTTTTTGCCAGCTGGCCTGCAAAAATAAAAAAACTGTTAAAATAAAGATTCTCTGGCAGGTTTAGATGGCTGAGGTGCACCAAACATGGCAGCCTGCTCATCAGAGTCAGAAGAAGACATACATTATTAAGATTGGTTGCTTTGTTTGTTTTACAGTTGTTGATATAGTTTGTTAATGTAGTTGTTCTAGTGGAGAGGACGAGCTGGGTGTCGTCGGCGTAGGAGATGATGCTGAGGTGATGCTGGCGGGCCAGTTTTGCGAGGGGGGCCATGTAGACGTTGAACAAAGTAGGGCTGTGGGAGGATCCTTGGGGGACGCCGCAGATGAGGTTGGTGGCTTTGGAGCGAAAGGGGGAGAGTCGGACTCTCTGAGTTCTGTCGGAGAGAAAGGATGAGATCCAGTGGAGGGCTTTGTCTTGGATGCCGGCTTCCTGGAGGCGGGTCAGTAGGGTGCGGTGGCAGACTGTGTCAAAAGCGGCTGATAGGTCGAGAAGGATGAGGGCCGAGGTTTCGCCGTTGTCCATTTGATGTCTGATGTCATCTGTGGCGGCGAGGAGAGCAGTCTCCGTGCTGTGGTTTCGTCTGAATCCAGATTGCGAGGGGTCCAGGATGGAGTTGTCTTCGAGGAAGTGGGTGAGTTGTGTGTTGACAATCTTCTCGATGACTTTTGCTGGAAAAGGGAGGAGAGAGATCGGGCGGAAGTTTTTGAGGTCGTTGGGGTCGGCCTTGGGTTTCTTGAGGAGGGGTTGGATTTCAGCGTGTTTCCAGCTGTCCGGGAAGGTGGCAGAAGTGAAGGAGAGGTTGATGATCTTGCGGAGTTTGGGGGCGATGGTGGCGTAGGCTGTGTTGAAAACATGATGAGGGCATGGGTCCGTGGGGGAGCCTGAGTGGATGGTGTTCATGGTTGCCATGGTTTCTGCGTCGTCCACGTGGGTCCAGGCGGTGAGGCGGCAGTCGCAACACGCCACACCCCCACCCAGACCCTCACCCCCAAACCACACACACAAACACATGCATCAACATCACATTTTACCCTGTAACCCCCTGGAAGAAAGCAGGGACAAAAGGAATAGAGTGATATATATTAGAAATAGTCAGATATACGTAAGAATTTATAAAACAGTATTTCAAAAATATACAATATGTACATAAGGTGGTACATTGTCCACTCAAAATGTCCGTGGGCCACTGGGCCAAAACTCATAGGCCAAGCCCATACTTGACTCCTGCCTCAATACGGAGAGAACACTGCAAGGGCATCAGGTTGAAAACACAGAGGCACCTCAGGGGGAGGGTGAAGGGGGGTGCACCTCAGCCGGAAGATGGGACAACGCCACTGCTCCTGGAGGGGGCTCAATGCCCACAGCAATGTCCTGGGGAGTGCAAGGCCATAGTCTCTTAAGTGGGCACTTTGCCACCTGCTTGGTCCTGGGGAGTACAAGGCCACAGTCTCTCAAGTGGGTGGTTTGTCCACTGCTTGCTCCTGGGGAGTGCAAGGCCACAGTCTCTCCCAAAGTGGGTGGTTTGTCCACTGCTTGGTCCTGGGGAGTGCAAAGCCACAGTCTCCCTAGTGGGTGCTTTACCCACTGCTTGGTCCTGGGGAGTGCAAGGCCACAGTCTCTCAAGTGAGTGGTTTGCCCACTGCTTGCTCCTGGGGAGTGCAAGGCCACAGTCTCTCAAGTGGGTGGTTTGCCCACTGCTTCGTTCTGGGGAGTGCAAAGCCACAGTCTCTCAAGTGGGAGGTCTGCCCACTGCTTGGTCTTGGGGAGTGCAAGGCCACAGTCTCTCAAGTGGGTGGTTTGCCCACTGCTTGCTCCTGGGGAGTGCAAGGCCACAGTCTCTCGAGTGGATGCCTTCTTCCACTGGTTCTGGAGGGGGCTTTGTGCCTAGTGTGCTTCATCCTGCCAAGGATAGGGTGAGTGGATGCCATCTTCCACTGGTTCTGGAGGGGGCTTTGTGCCCAGTGTACTTCATCCTGCCAAGGATAGAGTGAGTGGATGCATTTCTCCACTGGTTTTGGAGGGGGCTTTGTGCCCAGTGCTTCATCCTGCCAGGAATAAGGTGAGTGGATGCCATCTTCCACTGGTTCTGGAGGGGGCTTTGTGCCCAATGTGCTTCATCCTGCCAAGGATAGGGTGAGTGGATGCATTTCTCGACTGGTTCTGGAGGGGGCTTTGTGCCCAGTGTTCTTCATCCTGCCAAGGATAGGGTAAGTGGGAGGGAGCTTTGTGCCCAGTGTGCTTCATCCTGCCAAGGATAGGGTGAGTGGATGCCTTCTTCCACTGGTTCTGGAAGGGGCTTTGTGCCCAGTGTGCTTCATCCTGCCAAGGATAGAGTGAGTGGATGCCTTCTTCCACTAGTTCTGGAGGGGGCTTTGTGCCCAGTACTTCATCCTGCCAAGGTTAGGGTGAGTGGGTGCCTTCTTCCAATGGTTCTGGAGGGGGCTTTGTGCCCAATGTGCTTCATCCTGGCAAGGATAGGGTGAGTGGATGCCTTCTTCCTCTCGTTCTGGAGGGGGCTTTGTGCCCAGTGTGCTTCATTCTGCCAAGGATAGGGTGAGTGGATGCACTACTCCACAGGTTCTGGAGGGGGCGTTGTGCCCAGGGTGCTTCATTCTGCCAAGGATAGGGTGAGTGGATGCATTACTCCACTGGTTCTGGAGGGGGCTTTGTGCCCAGTGCGCTTCATCCTGCCAAGGATAGGGTGAGTGGATGCATTTCTCCACTTGTTCTGAAGGGGGCTTCGTGCCCAGTGTGCTTCATCCAGTCAGGGATGGTGTGAGTGGATGCCTTCTTCCACTCGTTCTGGAGGGGGCTCTGAGCCCAGTTTGTGGCAGTTCACAGTCCCTCATCTGGGTGTCTGAGGCACGAGATTTGCAGGGACCAGGTTGCTTGATAGTCCATGAAGGCAGGGCTAGACTCCATCCGGCGACAGCTACGGCTGAAAACTGGTGGTAGTGCTGGGGCTGGTGGGGGTGCTGCCAGTGGTGGAGGGAGGCTCCATAACTTCTCCTGCAGCCTCGGACAGCTGCCCACTGGGGCTGCTGCTGCTGCCAGTGGTGCTACTATCAGCAGTGCAGGTGGCGGTGCTTGCGGCGCGGCCTGCTGAAGTGCTAGCGGTGGTGCAGGTGGCGGTGCTGGCCGTGGTGCAGGTGCCGGTGCTGCCAGTGGTGAAGGGAGGCTCCAGCCCTCCTCCTGCAGTCTTGGTCGGCTGCCCACTGGTGCAGTAGTAGTGCCTGCGGCAGTGCAGGTGGCGGTGCAGGTGGCGGGGCTTGTGGCGGTGCTAGCGGCGGGGCTGCTGGCGGTGCTGGCTGTGTTACAGGTGGCAGTGCTGGTGGTTGTGCTGGTACACATCAGGCCTTCACCTGCAGCCTCAGACGGCTGAAGTGCCATGGCTGGTTATTTCTGCCCCTTCTTCACCTTGGCAGATGGTGGTGTGACCTTGGGCCTGGCAGCTAGAGTCTTTGAGTTGGCCTTGCTGGGTGGTTGTGGCTCTTTCCCCTTGCTGGATCCTGTCCCCCTCTTCACCTTGCCAGGTGGCGGAATGGCTTTGTCCTTTGCAGGGGTTGGTGGCACACTGGCTGGGCTCACGGGTGCCCCCTTTGAGCCTTTGATAGCTGCAGGAACCACAGCGGACGACAATTTGGTGGCTGAGGTGCTGGGCTGGGTTCTGGCCACCCTGGCCCGAGGGGAAGGACGGGTAGGGAAGAGGTCAATGTTTGCCAGGAAAAGCTTCTTAGGGACACTGGGGCGGGAAGAGGGAGAGGGTTTGGGAGTGGAGGAAGAGGGAGTGGTTGTAGGAGGTGTCTGTCTGCTGAGTTTGAGTGCAGGTGCATGGGCTGGATGCTGTTGTGAGGTAGATGGCTGTTGGGTGGGTGGGTGCTTGCGTTTGTGTACTTTGGGAGGAGGGGTAACAGACACACTGGGAGAGGACACAGGGGACGTGTGCATGGATGTAGAGGTGGTGACTGCTAGTGAAGGGTGTGTTGTGATGGGCGTGCTGGTGATTGAGGTAGTGGATGAGGATGTAGTGCATGCAGGTGAGAGTGGAGACGCTACTGGGAGGGAGGTGGACTAGGAGGAGGAGGGGGACACTGTGGAGGCAGTGGATGTTGGTGTGTCTGCATAGAGATGGTGCTTGTGTGAGTGCCTGTGAGATGAAGTGTGGTGCTTGTGTTTGCCTGAGCCACTTTTGTGTGGTGATTTGGGTAAATGCTGGTCTGAAGGTATGCTTGGGATAGGTTGAGGTTGCGGGGATTGGGACTGGGTAGAGGAAGTTGGAGGAGGGAGGCTAGAGACAGGGACAATGGCTGCCAATAGTGCTGAGGCCAGAGCCTGAAATGCTCTCTGTTGGGCCGCCACGCCAGAGTGAATGCCCTCCAGGTATGCATTTGTTTGTTGCAAATACCTCTCAACACCCTGGATGGCATTCAGTATGGTTGACTGGCCAACAGTGAGGGATCTCAGGAGGTTAATAGCCTCCTCACTGAGGGCAGCAGGGCTGACTGGGGCAGGGCCTGAGGTGCCTGGGGCGAAGGAGATGCCCACCCTCCTGGGTGAGCGGACACGGGAAACACGTTGAGGGGCAGCTCAGAGGGCAATGCTGGTAGGGGGGTGGCGGCTGTACCTGTTGTTGGGGTGGGCAGAGAGGTGTTCACCACCACCAGGGAGCTTCCATCGGAGGAGGAGTGCAGTCTGTGGTGTCCTCCCCTCCTGTCCCCGTTGTGGTGCTCCCCTCGCCCGCCATCCCACTGGTGCCCTCACCATCGGTGGATTCGGCCTCCAGGCCCATGTGGGATGCAGCTCCCTCCATCGCCGGTGCCTCTGCTCCTCCGCCAGATGATGCTAATGCACACAAGGACAGGGTGACAAAACAAAAAGGGGGGGAGAGGCAGAGGATACACTTGGTCAATGCCAGCAACAACACTACCGTTGGCGTAGACAACTCACAGGGAGAAGCCCTATGCACTAGGCCATGCACTACCAGTTACTAAGATAGTCACCAGCCCATGGAGTACAATGAATAACACCATTAGCTGCACACCTGAAACCCACAGGACCCTGCCCAGTAGTAGATGAACACTAACACTATTGAGGGTGGAGTGCTTCAGAGCCTGCCCAACAAGGGACCTATCCTGCCATGTTCGCCCTGGCTAGGGGCACCCACAGCCCACATCCCCCACCCAGGTAAACCTTAACACGGGCACAGTCATGAATCTGAATCTGTACTCACCCCCTTGTGGCTGCTGTGATGCCTTTAAGTGCCCATCCAACTCCGGATAGGCCACTGCCAGGATGCAGAACATCCGGGGGGTCAGGATAGAATGGGCACCCTTTCCTTGTTGGGAGGCCTGCCCCATCTGGGCCTCTGCCGCCTTCCTTGCCCAGCGGCACAGGACCTCCCACCATTTGCGGCAGCGGGTGCCCCGCCTTTCAAACACCCCTAGGGTCCGAACCTCCTTGGCGATGGCATGCCAAATACCCCTTTTCTGATGGGCACTGACCTGCATGGAAAAGACAGCAGAAAATGGCATTAGCTAACCGTCCAGACCGTCACACTCATGGCGCACCAGATCCCTCCCATCCCCTGACGCACATACATATACCACCATACATGCATCACCCTGGCCAGGACGCGTCAGCCACCCCCACATGTGGCTTACACACACAACAATCCATACATTCATGGCCCACGCATCATGCTCACAGTGTACTCACCTGTTTTTCTGGAGGACCGTAGACTAACGTGTCCTGGGGTAGGACCCCATCCACCAGTTTCTCCAACTCCTCTGCAGTGAAGGCAGGGGCCCTTTCCCAAGACACATGAGCCATTGTTCCTTCCAGACACAGGTCACAGCAGCACTTGCAGTGTAGGTCCTCTCCTGTTGAAGGTCAGGTAGCAAGTGAGTGAACAGATGGAAAATGGCGGTCATGTCCACAGCGGTGCGTACCGTCACCGCCGGCGTACATCTCCATTGGCTCCTGGAACCCATAGGACCCAATGATAACCAATGTGAAGTTGCGCGGCGGTCATCAACCACCTACCGCAATGGCGCACGCCAGCGGAATTACCTAATTTCCACTTGTCCCTCCTCACTGGTCAAGCAGCCGCCATTTCAGGGGGGCACAGGCCATGGCACCTAACTGCGTCACAGCAGACACTGGCACAGCAACTGACTCTCAGATTCACATATAGGTTCTGTAAAGGAAAAAGATGCATCATTATTTCAATTGATGTGTGAATATGACCCTCTGCTCACCGTTTTCCTCCATAAGCTTCAACCACTGAGGATGAATAGGAGATGGCAACATCCTCCGGTGTACAGACCTCTGGTGGACCTTGCAACTATAGAGGACAGACACATTATCCTAACCTACAGATTTGATTAGGCCACAGTTGAAGAACTGTGTGCCCAATTGGAGCCAGACCTGATGTCAGCTACCCACCAGCCCACAGGTATCCCCGCTCTAGTGCAGGTCCTGTCAGTGCTCCATTTCCTGGCAAGTGGTTCCTTCCAAACAACAGTGGCCATGGCGTTAGGGATGTCTCAGCCAATGTTCTCAAACGTGTTGATCACAGTGTTGTCAGCCCTGCTGAAACACATGCGCAGCTACATTGTATTCCCCCAGGTGGAGGATTTGGCCACAGTGAAAGCTGACTTTTATGCCCTGGGACATATCCCCAACATCATTGGTGCCATAGATGGTACACATGTAGCATTTGTCCCACCCCGGAGAAATGAACAAGTGTTCAGGAATAGAAAAAGCTATCACTCTGTGAATGTGCAGATGGTGTGTTTGGCGGACCAGTACATCTCCCATGTGAATGCCAAGTTTCCTGGCTCTGTGCATGACACCTTTATCTTAAGGAATACCAGCATCCCATATGTGATGGGCCAACTCCAGAGGCACCGGGTGTAGCTAATAGGTAAGCCCAAGGTCACCACCCAGTATAAGTTTGTATCAGGGTATGTGGTTGTCCCTAAGGGTTAGTGTGTGTCAAACAGGTACCCCTCAATATTTGCAGGTGGCTCTGGTTACTCCAACCTCTCATGGCTACTGCCCCAGTGAAGAATGCCAGGACAAGGGCAGAGGAACGCTACAATGAGGCACATGGGCGAACGAGGAGGATCATTGAACGAACCTTTGGCCTCCTGAAGGCCAGGTTCCGGTGCCTCCATCTGACAGGTGAATCCCTGTACTATTCACCCAAGAAGGTGTGCCAGATCATCGTTGCATGTTGCACAACCTGGCCTTGGGACTCCAGGTGCCTTTTCTGCAGGAGGATGAGCCTGGAGATGGTCTTGTGGCAGCAGTGGACCCTGTGGACAGTGAGGAAGAGGAGGCAGAGGAAGAAGATGTGGACAACAGAAGTAATATAATTCAGCATTACTTCCAGTGACACATAGGTAAGACACTGTAACTTCACTTTACATTTCAGTTTTCTGTTGGACATTGTACATGGCAGCCTGATTTCCCTATGTCTATGGCCACTTACTGTCCCCTTTGGCATCTCTATTTTCAGATCTCTGTGGCCCACTCTGGCTCCTGGTATGTTTACTGCTGCCCACTAAAGGTCATACCAATGTATAAATGACTGTATATATGACTTGCAATGTTTTCAGAATTTTGTACTAATACATGATTCAATCATTTGACAGACTCAAGATTAGTATTTGTTCCAAGGGTGTTTATTTAAGTGCTCATACGTACAGGGGAAAGTGCAATGGCTGGGGTGATGGTGGGGGAATTTCCAGTTAGAGTCCAGTCTCTTTGTATCACAGGTGCATTGTCCAATGGGGCATAGGAAGGGGAGTAATGGCAGTTCAAGGTTGTCAGGGTGACAGAGTGGGACAGAAGGGTGGCAATCAGGAGAATCTTATTTCTTGGCAGGGGTCTTGGCAATGTTCTCTGGCTTCTGCTTGGATCGCAGGGACCATTTGCGGGATGTTTCTCCTTCTGCAGGGCGTGGGGTGCTGGTGGCCTGTTGGTCCTGTGGCGGGGCCTCCTGTCCACTAGTGCCGGCGGAGGTGGAGGGCTGTTCTTCCATGTGGCTAGTGTCAGGGGCCCGTTGGTTTGCCACTGCCTCCCTCTTGGTCTTGCCCATGTCAGCCAGCACCCCTGCAATGGTGACCAGGATGGTGTAGATGTTTTTGAGGTCCTCCCTGATCCCCTGGTACTGTCCCTCCTGCAGCCACTGGGTCTCCTGCAACTTGTACATTATCTGGCCCATGGTCTCCTGGGAATGGTTGTATGTTCCCAGGATGTAGGAGAGTGCCTCCTAGAGAGTGGGTTCCCTGGGCCTGTCCTCCCCCGTTGCACAGCAGTCCTCCCAGCTTCCCTGTTGTCCTGTGCCTCTGTCCCCTGAACTGTATGCCCACTGACCCCAGGTCCCTGATTGTCCTGTGTTTGTGGGGTTGCCTGGGGTCTCTGTAGTGGTGTACACACACCTGATTGACGTGTCCTGGGGACAGTGGCATGGGGCCGCTGAGTGGGTGCTGTGCTGGTGTTTCCTGAGGGGGGAGGCTCTGAGGTGGGTTGGGACTGTGGCAGGGTAACCAGAGGTCCCTGATGGGCCAGGCTGGTCATCCTGATCCAGGCGTGCAGAGCTGCTGTCATCACTGTGGGCCTCCTCTGGGGGGGAGGGACTAGATGTTGGTGGCAACTCCTCTCTGGTGATGTTGAGTACGGGTCCCGTGGGGATAAAAATGCAGTGTTATTGTATCTGCGTGTGCCATCTTGTGCATGGATATGTTTCCCTCTATGGTTGTTATTAGCAAGGCAGCTTTGGCTTGTGTGAGTTGTGCTTGGTTTGGCTAACTGATTGTCACTAGTGTGCATGCTCCGGTGATGGATGTCCATGCAGGTCTGTTATAGGTGTCCATGGATTGGTGTTACATGCAGGGCTTGGTTTTGGGATGGGTGGGGAATATGTGAGGTGGTGGAGTGATGGGGGTGAGGGTAGGGGTAGGAGTTTGTGATGGCATGAAGGTACAGTGGGGGATATAGTAGTAAATATTTGACTTACCAGAGTCCAATCCTCCTGCTACTCCTGTGAGGCCCTCAGGATGCATTACTGCCAAGACTTGCTCCTCCCATGGTGTTAGTTATAGGGGAGGAGTTGGGAGCCCACCGCCAGTCCTCTGTACAGCTCCCTGGTGTCTTGCAACCACGGAACGCACCTCCCCCTGTAGGTTGTTCCACCTCTTCCTGATGTCATCCCTTGTTCTTGGGTGCTGTCCCACGGCATTGACCCTGTCCACGATCCTCCGCCATAGCTCCCTCTTCCCAGCAATGGACGTCTGCTGCACCTGTGATCCAAACAGCTGTGGCTCTACCCGGATGATTTCCTCCACCATGACCCTTAGCTCCTCCTCTGAAAACCTGGGGTGTCTTTGGGTTGCCATGGATGTGGTGTGAGTGATATGTGTGATGATGTGTGGGCTGATGTGTTGTGGTGTGTGGTGTGAGGTACGTGGATGGTGTATGGGTGATGGTGTTATGTGGCTCAGATTGAGTGGGTGCTCCTGGCTTGTGTCTCTCTGTGTCGGCAATCTTTTTTTTAATTGAAAGGGTTGCGAGTAATGTGGGTGGGTGTTTTATAGTGGTGTGAGTGCGTGGGTGTGGTGTGTGTATGTGTGTCGGTGTTTGTAGTTTGAATTGTCCAATGTGGTGTAGTTTTGTAAGTGTGTGTGTATTTTGAGCGCAGCGGTGTGTACCGCCAATGGTTTACCACGGTTGAAAGACCGCTGCGGTGATTAGTGGGTCCTGATAATGTGGGTGTATTCCTGTTGGCGTAACAGTGTGGGTTTTGGTGGCAGACTTGTGTGGGTGTCTGTATAGTGGCGGATTTCTCAGAGTGGGTCATAATACCCGTAGCGGAATACCGCTGAGGTCACGGTATGTTGGAGGCTGTCAGCACGGCAGTAGGCAGCATTTATCGCCAGGGTTGTAATGAGGGCCTTTGTAAGAGAGATGTCAATTACTTAATTATCCAGCTATGGTACCTTGTCATACAACAGTGAGGTCTCAGTAGAGAGGTCACTCCTTGTCCACACTGTAGTATAGAGAACTCTCATACAAGAGAGAGGTCTTGACACATAGGCCAGCTCATCTCCATCCTCTACCATGCACTGCCATCAGCTAGAGCAGCTGTGATAGAGAAGTGGGTAGTTCCTTTACACATTTTATTATATGTGTACTGCTGAGCCTGGGGAAAGGTGTGAGTGGAGAGGCAGTGTCTCTGTGCACCCCACTTTACACACTGGTTACCTTCAGCCAAGATCTCAGTAGAAAGGTCAGTCTCTCCCCCACAGTATACTATGCATAGGTGTTAGAATATGGAGAGGTGTCAGTGAGACCCCAGTGTCTCCTCACACCTTAATATGCACTGTTGTCATACTGTGAAAAGGTCTGATTAAAGAGGTCACTTTCTCTCCACACTTTACTTACGTGAACTATAAGGCATAAGTATGGTAATAAAAGAAAGTGTGAATTCTTACCCCCCCCCAAAAAAATGTACGCTCTCTCAAGACTCTTGTGGGATTAGGAAAAAAGTAGGGGCGTGTAGAGAAAATCTTTCTCAAGAAAGAGGTTTTAGGGCAGAGCTTTGTATGTTGGCACAGACTAATTCTCACACCCTATAGCACAGAGCTATTATGCATTAAATATACTCTTAATGTTCAGGCTTGTGAGACTCTTACGAGGGCTGGCAAATATATATCAGTGAGAGAAGGTGTTTGTGTGCTCCCGCTCTTGCGAGAGTCTTGTGGGTGTCAGTATTAAAAACAGAGATTTATACTATGAAATAATCACATAATGTTGCTATAGGGTGGCAGGAGCCTTTGTGTTTATAAATTGTGATGTAAAGTTTCACATATTTCTGGATGCATTCCTTGAAGTTGTTATGGAAGATCTTGTTCCCTTCTGCAGTTAAGTGCACTCCATCTTGCATATAGACACCTGGCATATCAAGCCAGATGTTGTTATGATATATAGAGTCGATGCCATGGTCACAAGGAAATGCAGAAACTGTTATATTGACATGCTTTTAGTATTTCTCAATCTTAAGACAAAACTTTTGTTGACCATTGCCATTTCTGCCTTTAACATAGAATAAACAAAGGCAGTTTGAGGAATGAGCGACATCAATTGTGAAAAGGCCTCCTTCATTTGGATTTCAAGCACAACACCTATGATTGTGCCTAGGTCCTTGCCACATCAGTGCACTATCATCAGGTCTAAGTGCTCACAATCCAGAATGCTCTCAACCATTGGTAACAATTGATGCCACTTCACACCTCTGTGGCTAATACAAGTTTTGTCCAAGTGTTGCAAATCCAAGATTCACATCAATATCACAAATAGTGGCATATTCTCTAGCCCAGTGGATGAAGCTGTGTCCCAAAATCCAGAGGTGAACCTTGGTGCTCCACGGAGATCTCACTCACAAGAGAAGTATTCAGCAGAATAAGTAATCTTCAGGAGAAATATGGAGTTATATGAGGAGAGAAAAATGGAAGGGTGTTATTTTTATAAATGCAGTTGGTAGATTTATGGCAGTTTCAAAAGTAGGTTAGGTTGTCACCAACTGCTGTTTGTATGGTACACAGTTACTTGATGAACAGTGTGAGCTTTTCTATTGGCTGACCTTCAGATTTTGATACAATCCCGCAAGAGTCTCATGAGAGTCATTGACAAGCTTCTGCAGGTGTATCTTGATGGTGGTGGGGGGGGGTCCTTGTAAGATCCTGCAAGACTATTGCAAGAATCACATGAAACCGACCCCAGGAAGAGGTCTTGTTTTCAATTTTGCAAGAGTCCCGCACGTCGGATTTTATAGGGAGAGAAAAGAGAATGTATTACCACAGTGCCAGTGCCATTTACTGGTTAAAGGAACCATAAATCAATTGGAGTAGATCACAGGTAGTCAAGATGAATATAAAGCTAAATTAAATGTTACAAAAGCAATTACAGGGGATTCTGGTACATGTAGTACATGTACTGTGAAACAGATGCATTCCTTCTGTTTATAACGCAAAACTGAGGTTTTATTAGGGTCAACAAATAGCTGCCTTTCCCTATATAAAATGTAAAAAGGCTCAATGTGATTGGCTGATAGGCATGAGGGTTCAGACTCTTATATGTGTTGCATAACCTCAGGCATCTGAGATTTCCCTTTGTGGTTTGGCGGTGAAGAAAGTATAATCTCTGACTTGTGCTCAGCAGAGGTCATTTGACTTTTGATTAAAAGTGATTTTTGTATTCAACTAGCTTCAAGGCACATTCATTTTCCAGATAATTAAAAATATAGTGTAATTAAATTCTGAATCTCTAATTAAATTTTTAAATAAAATTATATATTTAGAAACAACTTTTAATATACTTGGGTATTATGCCAGTGCTAGTAATTTGGATGTTTACCCTGCTAAATAGGAATTAAAACTGCTTGCTATTGGAAGTAAGCTTGATTGTATCTTTTATATTTTGTTGAGATCACAGATGCAGGTCACTCAGAGAATATATGTTTGCATAAGGAATGAATTGCTTGCTAAACTGTTTAACAGTGAGGTTTCACCCTCTGCAAAGGTGTTTGTAGAGAGTGCATGCTGAAATTACATTGAAGTATTTAGAGTCTATAAAGTTGTATAATGTACACTGAACGTTTTATCAAATTGCATGTTATTTAATCTGTACACTGTTGAAATGTGTTATGTTCTGTGCTGTGATTATATTACTGTTTCATAGAGCAATTATACATGTGGCTCACTGACAGAAAAAGTCTTTGTAGAAGGATAGCTTTTTAACAAAAGTATTTTACACCCACCATTTAACATGTGGAGAGGTCTCTGTAGAGAGGCCATTTTGTTAGTATTGTCACTGCTACTGTTTAACTTGTGGAGATGTGTCAGGACAAATAATGTGCTCTAATAAAACTGAACCAGTTTGTCCGAATGGACTTGTATAAGAAGTATTTAACCTTTCATGAAATCCTACCACAAGCAAACTTTACCCTGTTCAAATCTCATAGGAGAAGGGCTAGTGTTTGTCTAAAGCCTTTTACACTAACCCTTTCTCTTTAGAGGTATCAGTAGAGAACTTGGAAAGGTTCATGGAACATTAAACTTCAGTGAAAGTTTTAGTGACAACATATCATTTTAAGCTAAAAAAAAACTACTGAAATTCACCAGTTATAGTTATTTCTAGTAACTATAGCTTATGCCAAGACTAACAAGAACTCTGCCTCACCATGTGCAAGGTCATCATCAATGATTTTATTTCAAATGTTGTACAGATGTCATCAATGGTGTTATAGAACATATTATGAGTGATGTAATATGTGAGGTAATTAGTAGTGCAAGGCATAGGCGTGGGTTATGGTTACTTTAAGTATAAGTTGTAGTTAGTAGAGATAATTATAACTGGTGAATTTCAATGGTTTTTCGAGTTTAAAACATTAGTTTGAAACTGAAACTTTTACCTAGCTGTATTGTTACTTTGACTTTTGTTTATATATATATAAAAAAAAAAAAAAAATATATATATATATATATATATATATATATATATATATATATATATATATATATATATATATTAATCACCAATGTCCACCTGGCAGAGCTAAGGTGAACTGATAGTCCGTCATCTGTCTTTCCATTTGAAATATCGACCGATCTATTTAAAGACTGCTCAGCTGTTTGATTCTTTTTTGTGCATTCACATTGAGAAAGGCAAGTGTTGCTGAAACGCGTCTGTGGCGCAATAAATTGGATTCAAAGCACCCGTGAGTGCCCCATGTTTTCTTTTGTTTGTAAATTTATAATGTGTAGCCACTAGTATGTAATGGAGGCACCCGTTAAGAGTTCGGCAATTACAAGTGGACATTGGTGATTAATAGAGTTTACAAATGCCAGAACCACCGTTTGCCTGAAGGAACAGCATACCTGCTGACATGAGGTCACACATTACTGGAATGTGAAGGCTCTGATTACGAAATCGGCGCTTTGAGGTATGCACAGATTCTAACAGGGCAATGTACGGTAAACGAGGGATTTTCCATCTTGCTGTATTTCATTTTTTTAAGGTAAAGGAAAATCAAACTAAACTGAGCAAAGTGGAGAGCACTATTTACTGGGCCCCTTAAGAACTTGACAGAAAGTGACAACCCACACTCACTTTAGAAATGACTTCTACTAAAGGAAATTAAAAAACAAGGGTGTCACTGGTTGAATAATATGGAGCCTAAGCATTGAATGATGGCGGGACCTGGATGGCAGAGCTAAGGTGAACTGATAGTCCGTCATCTGTCTTTCCATTTGAAATATCGACCGATCTATTTAAAGACTGCTCAGCTGTTTGATTCTTTTCTGCGCATTCACATTGAGAAAGGCAAGTGTTGCTGAAACGCGTCTGTGGTGCAATAAATTGGATTCAAAGCACCCGTAGGCGCCCCATGTTTTCTTTTGTTTGTAAATATATATATATATATATATATATGATATATATGTATTTTGTTTCTGAAAAAACAGGGACGTTATAGTTAGGATCACATTTTAAGCAAACAAAACCATAGGAATTCACCTGTTATAGCTAGAATTATCTCAAGTAACTATAACTTCTGCCCTAAGGTAACTATCACTTGAGCCCCCGATCTGACCCTTCAGCTTACTGAGTGACTGCACAATACCTGGCCATTAGGCCGGAAGTGACTCTGTTCTGGATCTAAACGTAACTATAACATTCGTATCAAACATCTTGCTAGTCTGACAGTCCTTCCATCTCTTTTCCACCCCATTATGAGATGGAAAAGAGAGAGAGAGTGACAGGATCGTGGGGGGAGCATAAAGACCCCTGCGGTCCTTGCCAGCTCCCCGCATCCTGGGAGAGCTGAAATTCCTCCCAAAAGCAGGGAGCTGCTTTGACTAGCAGCTCCAAAAAGCAGGAGCAATGCTTTCTTCTGTTTCCCTGCACACATATGTCTGTGTGGGGAAACAGATGAAAATGTCACTTTCTGCAAGTGAGAGCTGTTCGTCAGCTCTCACTTGCAGAAAGTAAAGTGCTTGCTCTAACTTGGCAGGAGCTGTCAAAGCTCTCGCCAAGTCTGGGCAAACAGCTATGTTCCATGGGTGGGCACCCCAACACATAGCAAGAGCTGGTCCTGCGGGGAGGACGTCCCCAGGGCCAGCTATCCCTTCCTGAGGGAGGCTGCATGGCTCCCTCAAATGATTCAATTAACCCCGGGGAGGAGGGGGCTGGGGTGTCCCCCACATTTAATTTGTTATTAGGCCAGTTGAGGTGGTGGGCCCCAGGGCTGTGTCGGGGGGCAGGCTGCCCTCCCAAATTGTATTCATTATTAGCCCCTGGGAGGTGGCTATCCCTGGGACTGTGAGAGGCCACCCACATTCAATTTCTTTAAAGCTTCAGTAAGGTGGTGGTCCCCAGGACTTCAGGTGGGACGGGCTGACCCCCACATTCAAAATGTCAATACCTCTGGGTCTTGGCCCACCCAGGGGCTTCAATGAAACAAACTTGCTTGATTTTTTTTGTTTTTTAATCTTCATGGATCCACAGATCTGCCATGTCTCCTGCTTAAACTTTTTTTATTTAAATGCTTTTTTGCTCTGGGGTGGTCCATCTAGGACACCAGCACCGGAGCTAAGAGGTCAGGGTGTCCCTACCATGGCCCCTTTTCTTTTTTTTAATCTTTTTTTCTGGGATTCCCCTGAAGCTGAGTTCCAACATGACTGCCAACACTTCCTTGTAGAAGTATTGGCAGCCAATCAGATTGCAACACGAAATTGGGAAGGCTCACAGAGCCTTCATGTCTCTACATCCACAAATTTGGATTTTCTTTAATTTCTCAAAAACTACTGAACGGATTGAGACCAAATAACAGAAAGGGCACTTTCTGGACCAAGAGCTACCTTTCTGGCACATTTGGTATAATTCCATTCAGTGGTTTGGGGTGCTATTGCTGTTCAAAACACCCATAGAAAAATGCATGGGGAAAAAGCATGCTGTGACCCCCTTTTTCTTGGCCCTCACTTAACGGATCACCCGAAAACTTTCCAGACAGATGCTGAAGTTAACATCATATTTTCTTGGAAAATTTCATGAAAAGTCATCAAACAGTGCCAAAGTTATTGGCAAAACAAAAATGCTTTTTCTATAGAAACATGGGGCCAATGTACAATCTTTTGTTTTACAGCACACAATTTGCAATTTGTTTGCATATCACAAATTGTGAGTCGCAAAACAACCTTTGTTTTTTCAGTGAATTTCTGTGTTTTTATTAAAACAAAAACATATCTTTTTATCACAACTAACTATAATGTTAGCCTTCTCTTGTGCACAGCTGGAGACTGGGCACAGAACTTTGTGTGCCGCCTGGCCCTGTGGCCAAATCCCCAGAAGGTTGCCAACCTCACCCCACGAGTATCTTTTGGCATTTGTAACATTGGACTGGCCTTAAGACCATGGGGACTCAATTCTTTGAGGCCAAAGCATAGACATTAAGGAGAGGGGGGCATGCAGAGCCTCTACTGAGCCTTAATTGGCCCAAGGAACCCCAGAGCCTTACCCAGTAAAAAGAGGAGAGGGTATCTTGGCCCTCTCTCCAAGACTTTAAATGCTCCAGGGACCCTGTTCCTGGGGCCAAAATCTAAGGGGAGGGGCCCTGAAGCCCCCCTCCACGAGCCTTAAAAGGCACCAGGATCCCCACACAGACTGGAGTGGGAATTGTAAATTTTACCCCTCCAAAGTCCAGCACATTCCCTACTGTTGCACTACCTGGAGTAGGAATAGTAAATTTCACCCCTCCGAAATCCAACGCTTTCCCCACTGTCGCACAATCTGGAGTAGGAATAGTAATTTTTAATCCTCCAAAGTAGTCATTTTTAAACCTCCAGAGCCCAAGTCTTTCCCTACTGTTGTGTAGACTGGAGTGGGAAAATTAAATTGTACCCCTCCAAAGTCCAACGCCTTCCCTACTGATGCTTAGACTGGAGAGGGAATAGTACATTTCACCCTCTGTCCAATGATTTCTGTATTGTTGCACTGTCTGGAGTAAGAATAGTTAACGCCTCCAAAGTCCAGCGCTTTCCCTATTGTTGCATTAGCTAGTGTGGGAATAGTCTATATGATATTCTTAGACTCAAATAGTTTTCATAATATTGGTGAAATAGATTGTATAACATTAATTATTTTTTTTAATATATTTTATTGTATTGAATAACCAGTTGGGGGCCAATGGGCAAGGTACCATCAAGAGCTATGGGATATAAAAATGACTTTTGTGCATTACTGAGAAGCTCGAAATGTCGACCAAAGTCATCCGGTATAGTAAGGAGGTGCAGTAACACCTTTACAGGCCTACCAAGTACACAAGCATATCGCCTGCATAAAGGGACAAGTGGTGTTTTATGGACCACACTTCCATTGCCCAGTCTGGCAGTGAGGCCTTAAGGTGACAGGTCAATGGCTCAGCGGCCAGCACATAAAGCAAAGGAGACAGGTGGCAGGCCTGCTGTGTGCCATGTTCCAAGTCCCTTTCACCGATATGAACCCATTTTTTTCACTCTTGCAGTAGGATTGGTATATAGGAGCCTAGTCAGTGGCAAAAATGCTGGACCAAAATTAATGGCCTTTTGTGTCTGAAACATATAGTGGCAAGACAGTGTGTTGAAAGTTTTCTCTTTGTCCAGAGACACAGTGCCATAGGTTGATCCAACACTCTTCTTTCAACAAGGACGTGTCTTAATCTCCGAAGATTGAGCGCAATGCCCTGGTTTGGTATGAAACCACACTGATCAATATTGATCAGGGTATCTGTTATGGGATGCAATTGTCGGGCCAAGGCCTTACCCACGATTTTGAAGTCAGCGTTAATGAGTAAGAGCCCCCAAAAGGCCCTGTAATCCAATTGGTCACTCCCAGGTATAGGAATAACCATTATCATTGCTTCTCGCACTGAGTGTGGGAGGGAGCCCATATCCTGCACTTCTTGATACAAACTGCATCAATTTTCCGGTAAGCTGATCACTGTATGCCCGAAACCACTCTGCCGGCAGCCCATCCACCCCTGAGACCTTGCTAGCATAGAGGTCTGATATAGCCTCTTGGAGTTTTTCAATTGTGATTTGTTCCTCCAGCCCTGCCCCTTGTTCTTGCATAAGTCTGCACAGGCCCTGAACTGATATTATTAGTTATATGGGTGTTACATCTCGTCATCAGCTTACATTCTTCGCCCTCAATTTACACATGTTCATAGGAGTGAACTGGAGGCAGTCTGCACAATTCCTTAGAGAGGCATTCTGGGCCATTGACAGAGCACTGGTATTCACCTTCTTTAACTTCCGAGACTTCTGATACAGACCTAAAAATTTCAGGTGAAGCTGACAATGGTTCACAGCCTAATTTGAGAATCTCGGCCAACATTAACTGGTTATAATTGCTCAGAACACCAGCACTCTTCTTCGTTTGCCCCAGGTATTCAAATTCCTTAACAAATACTGCGATTATCATAATACGGACTAAACATTTAATTTGGTTTATAAATTTGCCACACCAACTGCATCTTGCTTTTTGTGTTCTTGACTTCCAGTCATTTAGTTTGTCAATTCCACTCAAACACCTCAGGGAAATGTATGCAACCAATTTTCAGTGCATACTAACAGAATATTGTAATCTGCATACAAAAGGCTTGGTATTTCCACCCCGTTGTATACAGGACTGCGGGAACACAATTGTTAAGTTAGAAGACCAACAGAAGAAATGTACGGGGAAACAACAACGTTCTATTTATTTTTAAAAGAAGTGTGATTTGTTTCCAGGCAATGCATACTCCAGGTGGACAGCCTTCCATGATAATGCTCTACCACTTTTACAAGACATTTTGCAAAAGTGGTGAACCAAATTATGAGATTTTTTTTTTGCCAAGTCCTTACAGTCTTGACGGTAAAGACATTTGAAAGAATGATGCTTTTTGGCACTTTGTAAAAGAAGTGGGTGCATGATATGCTAGTAATTTGGGCATGTTGCAACTGAAATTACTTCATGTTTAAGAGAATAACAACATCAACGACATGTCAAACTCTATGTTGGAATACTGAGTAGTGAGATTATTTTCAGAGATCTTGATTTGGCTTAATTCATTTCTAATTTAGGGTGCCACAGGGAAGTGCACTTCATGTCCACAGTCAAATGTTTTTTTGGTTTGGGTTTACAGGTGTGATTCTACAAACACTATCTCCTTGTTGCAATTGAAGGTTATGCTGGGTATGTCATCAAAGTATATAGGAATTGCATACACCATCAAAAGCTATGGAACATTGATGATGGGACTTTACTCAGTTTAAGTGAGATTCAAGTATTGTTGGCATCAACACAGAATATGTAGACTGATTATAGAATACAGACTGCATGGGTTCTCTCTGCAAGGAAACATCCAACTCAACCTGGGAGCTGTTGGCATATACATTGATAGTGAAAGTGATTAAGAATACCAATTATCAATGGTGCTGGAGGATTCGAAGAGTTCTCTCAAATTCCGAGCCCAAAACTCCACAATAACCATCCATTTTGAATCCATGATGGAAAGTTAACACTAAGGCCCTGATTACGACTTTGGTGGATGGAAACACCCGTCCGCCAAAGCCATGCGGTCAGCAAACCGCCAGTGCTGTGATCTGACCGTGAGGGCTATTAAGAGTTTCCCACTAGGTCGGCAGGTGGAAACAGAGTTTCCGGCCCAGCAGGAAACAGCCCACAACATTGACGCATGCTCATAATAGTGCCAAGGGCAATGTTGCGGTGCACCCGTTGGGCTTTTCACTGTCTGCCAAGCGCGACGGGGCTGGCCATGGGGGCCCCTGCGCTGCACATGGGAAGTGCATGGGTAGTGCAGGGGCACCCATGGGGCCCCCGGTGCCCTGCCTCCCCCAGCGTTTACATGGTGGTGCAACCGCCATGTAAAAGCCGTCCGAGAGGGGACATGTAATCCTCAGGGCAATGCTGCTTGCAGCACTGCCCTGGTGGATTGAGACCGCCAGCCCCGGCAGTCCATCGGCCGGTGAAAAGTGGTGGTGCTGGCGGACCCTCCGTGGTGCTTTCGCCACGGTCATAATGTGGTGCCCAGACCGTCGCATTGGAGGTGGTCCGACCGCCACCGCGACTCGTAATGAGGGGCTAACTGTTCAGTTCATGTGGAAAAGTGAGCCTAAACATGATTCACATGTTTCCTGCACTCCATATAGGCCAGATTTGATCAACAATCCAAATATTTTACTGTATACTATAGATTTTAGATGGTTAGTTGTTTCTTGTATCTCGATGAACCGGAGATGGTTTGTTCAAGTGGAGGACAAGCCATATAGAAGAGGCCAGCTCCAAAGGGGGCCTCAAGGGCCGGTGCCTTAACATTGGAACCAGTGGAACCAAAAAGGGGGCAGACTCCACTACCTTGATGACTTCCTGCTTGTAGAGAGGGCAGGAATGCAGGAGTGCAGTGACATGCTTAGGGCTTTCCAGGAGCTTGCAGGGAAGCTAGGGGTTCCCCCTGGCAGAATACGAGACAATGGGTCCGACTTCAAACCTCGTGTTCCTTGGGATTGAGTTGGACTCAGTAGCCGGTACAGCCAGGCTTCCAGAGGCAAAGGTCCTAGAGATGAAGGAGGAAATTGTGTCATTGTGCAAGAAAGAAAAAGCTACCCTATAGGAGCTGCAAAGGCTCATAGGGAAATGCAACTTTGCGGCTAGGGCCATCCCGGTGGGCGAGTGTTTGCTAGATGCTTAACCAGACTAATGACAGGCTTGCGGGGAAAACACCACCACACCAGGCTGGGAGCAGGCGTAAAAAGAGGCCTGGCCATGTGGGATTCCTTCTTAACCCTTCCCATTTTAACGGACTCCTTATATGGAGAGAAGGTTGGGTGACAGCTAAGCAGTTGGCCCTTTTCAGTGCTGCAGCAGGCAGTCATGGCTTTGGGCCAGTACTCGGAAATGAGTTGTGTGCAGGAGATGGCACAAACTGGGCATAATAAGGAACATAACCTTCCACGAGTTATTCCACATAGTGGTTGCCGTGCCAGTTTGGGGTAGCAGGGTGAAGAACAAGAAAATTACAATGTGGTCCGACAGCAAAGGGGTGATGGAGGTGATAAATAAGGGAACAGCCAGCTATCCAGACACACTGAGATTGATGAGGCAGCTCGGGTGTTTGCAGTTAAAGGAGACCCTTGACATCAGGCCATGACCTGTCCCAGGGAAGAAGAACCCACTGACAGATGCACGCTCGTTCACAGATGACCAGGTTCTGTAGGCGAACACCACATGCACAACAGAGGATGACACCTTTTCCATAGGATTTGTGGGACCTGGCATAACAGACCTGTCAATTCTGATCAAACAAGCCTTTACACCTGACACAGAGAAGCAGTACAAGAAGTACGCTAACACCGTCATGCTTGTGGGTAGCCTGAAATCACTGGGAGACCCAGAAGCCACAGCAAAGGGGGTGGAGCGATTTATTAAGTGGACTTTCAGGCAGAAGTCTAAATCCCGGGCACAGGCCCCTGTCAGTGGTTGTATATTTTCCTACATTGCGGATGGGCAGTGACCCCACGAAACAGACATGAAATGGTAGAAGCGTTTGGAAGGGAAACACAGGATACTTGGTGCCCTATTGATTTCAACAAACTGACCAAGATAGTAGAGTCCCTAGGGGGTATGACAAATAATGCTTTTGAGCTACCCTATTTAGAGCAGCTTTCACATTGGCCTTCTTTGGGGCATTCGGAGTAAGCGAGCTGGTGTCCCAGGCCAAGAGGAATACAAATGCCCTGCGTCTACATAGGGAGGATGTCAGAAGAAGGGGGTGAAGTATCGAACTGCTGCTCAGGAGTTCGCAAACAGATCAGGTGGGTATAGGACCTTGGAAGAAGCTGCAATGCATAGAGGACCACAGGTATTGCCCTGTTTGCTGCCTCAACGCAGACTTGGCAATGAGCCCCGCTGGGCCGGGCCTGCTCTTCATGCATGCTAATGGGGAATTGATGAGAAGGTTTCAGTTCACGGGAATCATGCATCAGGCACTGGGCCGGGTGTGCTTCCCCCATCCACATTTGGGCCACTTTCTTTCAGGATAGGGGCAGTCATGACAGCAGCACAGAAAGGGCTACCTGAGGCCCAAAAAAGGAAATGGGAGGATGGTGCACCAGTGCTTATAAAACCTACTTAAGGCCTCAGCTACCATAACTAAACATGGGGTATAGTACCAAGAATGCTGACGTTTTGCATGTTATTTTGTGTGTTATTTTAACAGGGCCCTGGTCTAGGACAGTCTTGGTAGTTGGCCATTTGTTCATTCACAGGATGCAGTCATGGTGGACCCAGGGTGGCAACAGACAGGCCGGAGGGCTGGCAGCCACAAGCATCAGATGGTGGGGGTACTCAGGGATGAGATGGAGTTAGCTCACAACAGCACTGTGCAAGATAGGGGCATCCACTTCCCGGCACCCAGACGTTTCAATAATATTCTTGGGGGCAATTATCTTGCACAGCTGAAAAGACCTCTTACATGACACACTACTTCTGCTGACTGAGAAAGCAAGGTCATTTGATAGTATCACCTTAATCTAGTCACAGATCATGCCCAGAATCACTTGGTGCGGCGCGGTGCATAATAGAGTAGTTGAAAATTCTAGGCAGAAGTTGAATATAGTAATGGCTAAATTCTGCAAGGCAAATGGCCTGGAAAATATCAGGCATGGATTGATACACCAGTGACGCCTAGAATTGTACACCCTGGATGGGGTACACCTGTCAGGTGATGGGATGAGTGTTTTGGGCCAATCTCTGAGCAGCCATGGCAATGGCGGGCTGCATATAAAAAAAAGAAGAAAAAAAGAAAAGGGCCTCTCAGGTTGCCTGGCGGATAAGAAGGAGACATCTGGTTGGTTAATGATGCTCACCCACTAGGCAGTGTGCCAAAAAAGAAGGCCACTCACCTGGGTAAGCCCGCCCGACAGGGGGGAGGTAAGCTGAGCACAGCACTTGAAGCCTAGACCCGCTGGATGGATGGCCAGGTGCAAAACACACAGACAGAGGTAGCGATCTAAGCCTCACACCAAAAAGAAGCTACCCCTTCACAAATGGAAACAGAGAATTGCTGACCCGCAAACAGCCTGCATGAACAACAGGCAGGCGTAATAAAAGAACATATGACAACAATGGGTCATGACCTGCCTGACATGTACATTTATTATGAGTCAATTGCAGCTGATTTATGGTCCTGCCACAATGAGTAATGATGTCACAGTGATTTATGACACTGTTGTTTTGACTTATTACCCGTATGTTCATGTGATATTTGACACTGTTGCTTTATTTATGACCGATCATGATGATGATTTATGAACCAGTATTTAAATTGCAATTGTGCATGCAAGAATAAAATGTGGCCATGTTTTTCCACAAGATAACATGACTCAGCGGTATAATTTTTTTAGGTAAGCTATAATCTATTCAAGTCCGGGAGTGGTCCAAGTGTGGGGGTTATAGCAGAGTCTGCCCCCAAAGGGGTCCTCAAGGGCCAACATCTTAACATCAGTTGGGGACCTGCAAGAACCAGTTTAACCAGTTCATTAATGGAGGGTCTACCCGCTTCATACCCCCAATGGGAGCAGCAAGCACGCCAAGGTTAGTGTGAAAGGGAGGGCCAATGGTGGCCCTCGTATCATTTGAAACCCCCCAATGGCGGTAGCAGGTAGGCAGTCTGCAAGGGTAAGCTGGGGTCAAAGAAGGCCAAGCTCGCTGGCATGCCCTTTTCGAGATCATGCATGCAGAAGCAGGGCAGCAAGGTGGTCAGCAGGACCGACACCTAAGGACAGCATCTGTAGCCATGCTGAGTAGATAAGAAGGGGACATCTGGTTGGTTAAGGATGGTCACCGACAAGGTATTGTGCCAACACAAGAAGACCACTCACCTGGGGATGCCTTGGAGCAGGGTGAGCCGGCCCGAGAGTGGGGAGTAATCGGAGCACGGAACTCACAGCCCAGACCCGCTGGATGGATGGCCAGGCACAAAACACACAGGCAAGGCAGCACTGCATGAAAGGTAGAGAGCAGAAATGCTGCATATTTACATAGATTCTGAGCATATTTACTCTCTCCATGTGCCGGCATGCTGTATGCTGTCTAACACCAAAACAGGCACTCTTGCATCACGAATAAAAACAAAGTATATAGTGTGAGATGGAACATACAAAATAGCAGTTTTTGATACGATAACCAGTTTAATGTAAGTCAGCTTTTTTTTTAAAGTCAGTAGCCTCGAATGTGTAGAAACATGCAGAGGGATTCTATCTTTCCTGTAAAGATCTATATCAGGAAAAAAGTACTCATGTTGCCTAAAACATAGCCATTATGCTGATCATTGTCAATTTGGAAAAACAGACCTAACAATGAAAAACCAGTTTGTGTTTACACTGTTTATAATGCAGATGTGTTTATACTCTGTGACCTGCTTTTCACCGTAGCTGCTGGTTCTATCAGGATGGATTATGACGCCACAACTCAACTGTAATAAATTATCACAGTTGAATAGCTGGTGGTAGCGTGTCCTGGATCATGGCCAAGATGGCTGCTCTCTGTTGAGCTCCTATGAGTCCTCAGTGTTTTGCCGACACCACAGACTTCCTTTGACATCCCATGAGGGCAAGAGAATCAGAGGTGGCCCTGATACTGGAGGCTGCCCCCTGACGGTAAGAAAGTGCATCTTGTACCGAGAATAAGCAGCAGCTCCGAGGCAGCTCTGAGACTGTAGCCGAAAGTGAATCAATTTGGCAGCGTCAGCTTCGGGTGCACAGAATCTAATCTACCTCCCTCCAGCTGGGATACTTTTCAGTGGGGTGTGTGGCTCCAAGGTTTGTTTAGAGCTCATCTCCCAGATGATGTGATTGCATAGGTCAGTTCTGAAACACCGTAACGGTCAGTTAACATTCAGAGCCTAACTCTCCAGCAGTACAAGGTACCTGCATTATGTTGTTTACTGAGAGATTGTCAGTCTACAATTTTACTTTAACACCCTGTGAAAGGTTTCAATGGCCTATTGACTGCCTTTGTGCCTGTTTGGTCTAGGGTCCCTGCAACCTCTGGCTGAGGCTATTGAGTATAGATATTACCCTTGAGACAGGGGGGTCCTGGAGGTGCACAACTTTTGACTTCTAACCCCTGGGTTAGGTTCTGAATCGGAGGTTTCTACCTTAACGAGCTACGCAAGCTCCCTGTTGTCGTTGCTGAAAGGTTAGTTAACTTAATCCGATACTTCATTTGATACAAACATTTTATGACACAAAGCTGATAACCATCATGTTGTCCACCATGGTGGAATCCAAGAACACAGCTATCAAATATAAAGAAATAAAGGCAACACTCAAATGCTCCAAACAAGGTCTTCCAATTCTGGAATCCCCTTGAAAGGACAAATCAGAATGTGTATCCACGTTTATAGCTATCCTTAAAAAGCACCAACACAAATACTGACCTACTCCAAATTGAAGTTGATGACATCTATAAAGACCTCAAGCATCTAACTATATGTTTATCAAATGCCCTATCTAGAATTAGTTCAGTTGAGGACTACAATAATGTGCAATCCAAACAACCTCAGGGTCTGGAGAGATCTGTGGTCAGTCTTAAACGTGAAATGACCGATCTCAAAGATCATAATAGGAGAAGTAATCTATGAATATTTGGCTTACTGGAAGGAGCTGAGAGTATGGCATCATCACCAATTATTTTTATTAAAATTGTGGATTCTAGATACTCTGCAAATGAAAGTTACCAAGGGCTTTAAAATCGAGAGAGTCCACATAGTTCTTCGGCCCCACAACCAATGATCTTTAAACCTTTACACCATCAATACACTGAATTAATTGGAGAGTCAAGGTGGTGGTCTGGCAAGGCCACAAGATCTCAAATCCCAGGATTATGCCAGGGATACTGACCTTTGGAGGAAAGGCTTCCTAGCTCCATGGCACAGATTTCCTGAAATGGATACTCAACAGTCCTTGGCTGGTCCTTCATAATTTTAAATTCTGTTTAAAGGACAGACCAGAATTTATTTGGACCCCATAGAACTCTTCTTTCTAGACAAAAAATCAGAATGCAAAATGTAAGTGGACTCTTATCCAAATAAGTCACCTGGATAAGGTTTGATATATATTGAGCCAAAGTTTAGTTTAAATATGATGGAGGGTTGTTCCTCTATTAGGGCTCAAGAAGGTTCTGTCAGAAAACTAATGCCTTTTTGTTGTTGCTAGATTTAGCTCACAGCTTTTCATACTATTGCCTCATTATATACTACACGGCTTGTTTTTTCCAGTCTATGTATTTCTATATTACACTGTGTTATCCACAATCACCTTTTATGTCAATAGTCATTAAATCTAGGAGTAGACAGAACTCCTGGAGTTTCAGTCTGTGGAATTCCACTGAGTTACAAAAAAAGTCTGCGAGATTCCACGGAGTTTCACGAGTGGGTGGGAATTGGTACGTTGTACTGATTCTTATCATCAGTAGCTTCTTCAAGCGGTGAAACCAGCGTGAATGGTACCACACAGCACACCAGAAGGTGCTGCTACTCAAGTTGGTTTTACAGATGATTTGGAATCTGTGAACCACTGTCCTAATTAGGGTGGCCATACAAAGGGACTGCTGGACCAATGGTTACGGGAACTGTTAATGCTTCTGGTCCTGACAAATTTGTCTGTCTTGAAGGAAACATTAATCCTTTACCTTGGCCAGTTACTACTGTACCAAAAGTCTGGTTTGATTTAATTAGGGCAGCATTCTGCTGTGACATTACTGGGGAATACATAGGGATGGTCTGTCTCTGGTTCACATATTGTGCAGGTGTCTGTACTTTAGGTATGAACTCAAACTGAGTCATTCCTGCATTCTGAATTGGCTATGACATAACTGGAACTTGGACATTCTAAACAGTATTAACATTTGGAACTGTGGGATAAACTGCTGGCACCGGTGCAGCATTAGCAGTAGGCACATTTGGCATCATCTGATTCTGGCTTTGTGCAACTGGACTGTAACAACACTCAGGACTACATTCTGACTTACTGATGCACTGCATTATATAATGGGGAACGATTCTGCAACAACTGAGTTATAAATTCATCATCTCACTCACTCTCAACATCTCCTACCCTTTTATTTTCACACAATTTCTGTTCTGTATCCTCCTCAGATTTCTTTTTAGCTTTGGGTTTAACACTTCTATTACCTTCCTGGGTAATTGCTAGAAACAGCTTTACTGTATGTAATGTATCTGTTCTCCATAGTCTCTGCTTTTTTCTACTTGAGCTGCAGCTTTTCCAATGAGAATAGTTGCGGCTGCCTGCAACTGCCCGTGTTGCAGAAATCTCACCAGGTGCCCTCCTAGTGCCTGAAAATGGCAGTAGGGGATGCCAATTCTCATTAATGCTCGCCAACTTCCATTGACAAGCCACGCTCAATAAAAAACTCTGCTATGTGGCGGTCAGTGAAATTTCTCCAGAACTCCACATTACATGCATAATGAGGAGTGGCCAAAACTCTGTGAACTCCGATGGCAGAGCAGAGTTTATCACTCAACTCCTAGTTAAATTGCACTACTTGGTTACACATGAGATTTTGAACATACACACTCAACCTCCAGGTGTCATTCACTAGGGGCTTGCTAGCATGGACAGTTGCATACACAGTCTCCTCTTACTTCCTTCGCCTTTTAGAAATTTCCACAGGTGGGACAGGAAGTGGAGCCCCCTGGATGGGGTACCCTGGCTTTCCACTGTTATACATATTTATCTTTTCTTTTTGTTATTGTCTTGTTATTATGTTCTCCTTATTCATATCCAATGGAGTGCTCAACCTGGGTATAGCTACTCACAACAGGTTACTGGCCATTTATTGGACTTTCCTGGCCAAGTCCGTATTCCGGTTTCATGAATGGTACCAAAGTCTTCACTTAGGCTAATGTACCTTAATACCAAAGGTTTGAACCATCCTGTTAAAAGAAAAAAAATCAGACTTGTGTCATGACTTAAAATGTGATGTGATCTACCCACAAGAAACCAACATTGGATTTAAAGAAGCATTATCCTTTAGGAAGGGTTTATCTGTTATCTCTGCAGAACATGATCTTTAAAGTAGGTGGATTCTTACCAGACTTAAAATGGAGAAAGTGATTTGCAGACAATAATTATGTACCCCTCTAATGGGGATGACCCACGATTTTGGTGCTCTCTGAACAAAAACGTATCGACTATTCCAATAGACTCACAAATAATTTTGGGGGGACTTCAATATCCTGATGGATGTTATTCGAAAGTGTCATTCCCCCTTTAAATATAGAACCCCCAAAGCACACAACCAATTGTTAAATTTATGTACTACTTATAGTCTCTTAGACGTTTGGAGAATACATAATTCTAAAGATAGTGATTTCACTTTCTTTTCATCTTCCCACTGGAGCTACTCCTGCATTGACTGTATAAAGGTAGACACCTCCCTACTACAGGCCAGAATGGATGCTAGGATCTACTGTTAGTTGTTTCAGACCACGTGGTCATATCCATTAGGATCCTTAATACTCCCAATAAGGTGAAGAAATGAACTGCAAAATACTAGATAAAGAATGAAGAAAGAAATTAACGTTTTATTTCAGAAAATTCAAATATGGTATCCTTCCTGTAGGAGGCTGGACTGGCTTGTAGTGAGTACCAAGGGGTACTTACACCTTGCACCAGGCCCAGTTATCCCTTATTAGTGTATAGGGTGTCTAGCAGCTTAGTCTGATAGATAATGGTAGCTTAGCAGAGCAGCTTAGGCTGAACTAGGAGACGAGTGAAGCTCCTACAGTACCACTAGTGTCATATGCACAATATCATAAGAAAACACAATATACAGATATACTAAAAATAAAGGTACTTTATTTTTATGACAATATGCCAAAAGTATCTCAGTGAGTACCCTCAGTATGAGGATAGCAAATATACACAAGATATATGTACACAATACCAAAAATATGCAGTATAGTATTAGAAAACAGTGCAAACAATGTATAGTTACAATAGGATGCAATGGGGACACATAGGGATAGGGGCAACACAAACCATATACTCCAAAAGTGGAATGCGAACCACGAGTGGACCCCAAACCTATGTGACCTTGTAGAGGGTCGCTGGGACTGTAAGAAAACAGTGAGGGTTAGAAAAATAGCCCACCCTAAGACCCTGAAAAGTGAGTGCAAAGTGCACTAAAGTTCCCCAAAAGAGCACAGAAGTCGTGATAGGGGAATTCTGCAGGAAAGACACAAATCAGCAATGCAACAATGATGGATTTCCAAACGAGGGTACCTGTGGAACTAGGGGACTGAGTCCAAAAGTCACAAGCAAGTCGGAGATGGGCAGATGCCCAGGAAATGCCAGCTGTGGGTGCAAAGAAGCTGCTACTGGATAGTAGAAGCTGAGGATTCTGCAAGAACGACAAGGGCTAGAGACTTCCCTTTTGGAGGATGGATGCCCCACGCCGTGGAGAGTTGTGCAGAAGTGTTTTCCTGAAGAAAGACCATAAACAAGCCTTGCTAGCTGCAAGTCGTGCGGTTAGGGTTTTTGGATGCTGCTGTGGCCCAGGAGGGACCAGGATGTCGCCAACTGCGTCAGGGGACAGAGGGGGCACCCAGCAGGACGAGGAGCCCTCTCAGAAGCAGGCAGCTCCCGCAGAAGTGCTGAAACAGGCACTACAAAGAGGAGTGAAACGGTGCTCACCCGAAGTTACACAAAGGAGTCCCACGTCGCTGGAGGACAACTCAGGAGGTCGTGCAATGCAGGTTAGAGAGCTGTGGACCCAGGCTTGGCTGTGCACAAAGGATTTCCACCGGAAGTGCACAGAGGCTGGAGTAGCTGCAAAAGTCACAGTTCCCAGCAATGCAGTCTGGCGTGGGGAGGCAAGGACTTACCTCCACCAAACTTGGACTGAAGAGTCACTGGACTGTGGGAGTCACTTGGACAGAGTTGCTGGATTCAAGGGACCTTGCTCGTCGTGCTGAGAGGAGACCCAGGGTACCGGTGATGCAGTTCTTTGGTGCCTGCGGTTGCAGGGGGGAAGATTCCGTCGACCCACGGGAGATTTCTTCAGAGCTTCTAGTGCAGAGAGGAGGCAGACTACCTCCACAGCATGCACCACCAGGAAAACAGTCGAGAAGGCGGCAGGATCAGCGTTACAGAGTTGCAGTAGTCGTCTTCGCTTCTTTGTTGCAGTTTTGCAGGCTTCCAGCGCGGTCAGCAGTCGATTCCTTGGCAGAAGGTGATGAGAGAGATGCAGAGGAACTCTGATGAGCTCTTGCATTCGTTATCTAGGGAATTCCCCAAAGCAGAGACCCTAAATAGCCAGAAAAGAGGGTTTGGCTACCTAGGAGAGAGGATAGGCTAGCAACACCTGAAGGAGCCTATCAGAAGGAGTCTCTGACGTCACCTGCTGGCACTGGCCACTCAGAGCAGTCCAGTGTGCCAGCAGCACCTCTGTTTCCAAGATGGCAGAGGTCTGGAGCACACTGGAGGAGCTCTGGGCACCTCCCAGGGGAGGTGCAGGTCAGGGGAGTGATCACTCCCCTTTCCTTTGTCCAGTTTCGCGCCAGAGCAGGGCTGAGGGGTCCCTGAACCGGTGTAGACTGGCTTATGCAGAAATGGGCACCATGTGTGCCCATGAAAGCATTTCCAGAGGCTGGGGGAGGCTACTCCTCCCCTGCCTTCACACCATTTTCCAAAGGGAGAGGGTGTAACACCCTCTCTCTGAGGAAGTCCTTTGTTCTGCCTTCCTGGGCCAAGCCTGGCTGGAACCCAGGAGGGCAGAAACCTGTCTGAGGGGTTGGCAGCAGCAGCAGCTGCAGTGAAACCCCTGAAAAGGCAGTTTGGCAGTACCCGGGTCTGTGCTACAGACCCGTGGGATCATGGGATTGTACCAACAATGCCAGGATGGCATAGAGGGGGCAATTCCATGATCTTAGATATGTTACATGGCCATATTCGGAGTTACCATTGTGAAGCTACACATGGGTAGTGCACACGTGTAATGGTGTCCCCGCATTCACAAAGTACGGGGAATTGGCCCTGAACAATGTGGGGGCACCTTGGCTAGTGCCAGGGTGCCCACACACTAAGTAACTTAGCACCCAACCTTTACCAGGTAAAGGTTAGACATATAGGTGACTTATAAGTTACTTAAGTGCAGTGTAAAATGGCTGTGAAATAACATGGACGTTATTTCACTCAAGCTGCAGTGGCAGGCCTGTGTAAGAATTGTCAGAGCTCCCTATGGGTGGCAAAAGAAATGCTGCAGCCCATAGGGATCTCCTGGAACCCCAAAACCCTAGGTACCTCAGTACCATATACTAGGGAATTATAAGGGTGTTCCAGTATGCCAATGTAATTTGGTAAAATTGGTCACTAGCCTGTTTGTACAGAGAGAGCATAACCACTGAGGTTCTGGTTAGCAGAGCCTCAGTGAGACAGTTAGGCATCACACAGGGAACACATACCTATAGGTCACAAACTTATGAGCACTGGGGTCCTGAGTAGCAGGGTCCCAGTGACACATAACAAACATACTGAAAATATAGGGTTTTCACTATGAGCACTGGGCCCTGGCTAGCAGGATCCCAGTGAGACAGTGAAAACACCCTGACATACACTCACAAACAGGCCAAAAGTGGGGGTAACAAGGCTAGAAAGAGGCTACTTTCTCACACAACCCCCCCCCCCAAACGAAAGACAATAAGGCTAACCTTGGCCAGTTGAGACTTTATTGTCTAAGTGTTGATAAGTAGAGAGTAGCTCTGCAATAGACTGGTTACTCCCTTTATCATCCACTATATGGTTACTTCCCTGTGGGGATGTAAACCACCCTGTTTGAAGTTTTTTAGCTAAGCAACAATGTGAAGATGTATTTTCAGAGTTTCTATCAGTAAGTTTTAGTTTAGAGCAGTGGGAATTGTCCACTGAACCTATTTGTAGTGATGGAAATGCCAAATAGGGATGCTGTCTCAGAAAAGCCATAGCTGGGCAAAACCTTTGTCCATATGGCTGGAAGAGAGAACAGGGATGCTGTTTCTCTTGAGTTGGAGCAGGGCAGGGATGCTGTCCTATGAGCTCCACACTAGGGCAGGGATGCTGTCCTAAGTGTTGTGAGGCAGTGCAGAGTTTCTGCACTAAAGTTTCTCTGGGAGGGTTGGAGGGATGCTCCATGTTAACTAAAATGGTGCTCTTTTTCTCACCAATGTTAGTTATCCCACATAGAGGTACTTCTACCTCAGGGAGTACAGCTTTGCCAGCTGATGCTTCCCTTGGAACAGGTGCCACCCCAGGAGAGGTTTCTCCCACCACAGGAATGGTATCCTGAATGGCAGGGTGGTTAGGGGATACTGTGATTCCCTTTTTACCTGTTGATGGAGAGGGATCCTGAGTTTTCAGGCCTTCTCTCCTTTGCTTTTTCATTTCAGTAGAAATGAGAGGGAACAATTCCTCTGGGATGCCCAGCATGGCTGCATGGGCATAAAACTCTACATCAGCCCAATCTGAGGCCTCTAGGTCATTACCTAAGAGACAGTCTACAGGAAAGCTAGGTGATACCACCACCTGCTTAGGGCCAGTAACTCCACCACAACTAAACTGAATTATAGCTAAGGGAAGAAACTTAGTGGAGTTATGGACATCAATAATCTTATACTGTTGTCCAATGATGTGTTGTTCAGGATGCTCTAGGTTTTCAGTCACCAAAGTGATACTGGCACCTGTGTCCCTGTAGGCCAAGGCCTCAACACCATTTATTGAAACTGTCTGCCTGTACTTATCCATTGTAAGGGGACAAGCAGCCAGTGTGGCAAGGCCAATGCCACTAGGTGTGACAGAAACTGTCTTGGGACTAACTACCCCAGTTTCTATTATGGACCCATAAGTGAACCCAACAACATCCTTAACTTGACTGTTGCCAGCAGTCCCACCACTAGTACTACTACTGCTAGGGGCACTAGAGCTTGATGTATTAGTGGTGGTAGGCTCAGGGCGTTTACCTGGACAGGACTTATCCCCTGGCCTATGGCCTCTGTTTTTACACACAAAGCACCAAGGCTTTTTAATGTGTGTGGGTTGAGAAGAAGAGGAAGAATTTGTTTTATCCCCACCCTCTGAAGAGTGCTTAAGATTTGAAGTGGGATCTTTGGTTTTACCCTTATCCCCATGCTTATCTTGAGATTTTTCACCATCTTTCTTCTTGCCATCCTTGTCACCACCTGTATGAACTTTTCTGTTCACTCTTGTTCTGACCCATTTGTCTGCCTTCTTTCCCAATTCTTGGGGAGAGGTCAGATCTGAGTCCACTAGATACTGGTGCAACAAATCAGACACACAATTATTAAGTATATGCTCTCTCAGGATTATGTTATATAGGCTTTCATAGTCAGTCACTTTACTGCCATGTAACCACCCCTCCAAGGCCTTCACTGAATGGTCAACAAAGTCTACCCAGTCTTGTGAAGACTCCTTTTTGGTTTCTCTGAACTTCATCCTGTACTGTTCAGTGGTTAAGCCATAACCATCTAGGAGTGCATTCTTAAGAACTGCAAAATTATTGGCATCACTTTCTTTTACAGTAAGGAGTCTATCCCTACCCTTTCCACTAAATGATAGCCATAGGATAGCAGCCCACTGCCTTTGAGGGACATCTTTTACAACACAGGCCCTCTCAAGTGCAGCAAACCACTTGTTAATGTCATTCCCCTCCTTATAAGGGGGAACTATCTTGTGCAGATTCCTGGAATCATGCTCTTTTGCAGGATGACTATGGGGAATACTGCTGCTGCCACCATGGGTTTCTAAACCCAATTTCTGTCTTTCTCTTTCCACTTCTAAGGACTGCCTATCCAAATCCAGCTGTTGCTTCTTGAGCTTCAGTCTGGTTTGTTCCACTCTCAATCTATTGAGCTCCCTTTCTAACACTCTGTCATCAGGGTGGGTGGGTGAGGCATGTCTAGAGACAGAAGTATGCTGAGATTGAACAGAAGGAGACCTGGCCCTAACAGATGGCACCCTAATAGCTTGACTAACAGAAACAGCACTTCTACTATGATGAGAAGGGATACTCTTACTGTGATGTGAGACAACACTATCAGTATGGTGTGACTCTACATCAGTACCAGCTACGCTAGGTGGCTTGCTAGGGGGCAGGCTTGGAAGTTTCCCTCCCATATCTTTTGCTAGGGGTGCCCCAGAATCAGAGTGGGAACCATCAGCTAACTTTTCAACAGAAGTGCCACCTTTGGCCTTATCCTGTTTAACAAGCATGTTTACCAACAGTTCTCTAGAGGGATTCTTCCTTACACTTAAACCTCTTTCTATGCAGAGACTCCTTGCTTCTTTCCAGCTAAGGTGATCATAAGCTTGTTTGGACAGATCAACAGTTTGGCCTGTGCCAGGCATTTTAGAAAGTCTTTAAGTGATAGAAAAAAAGGAAGAAAAAGTTTTTCAGAACTTTTGGAAAGACAGAATTTAAAAAAAAAACTTTTTAAGAACTTTTTAGAAAGTTAGAGGTACTTTTCAGCACTTTAGAAAAGAAGTGAGAAAAGAAATGCAAAACTTTTTGGTTAGGTGTACATACACTGAACTTGTTTTGTATATTTTTCTCTTATGAAAAGTACAATGACAAAAAGTGGTAAGTAGTTACAAAGCACTTATCCCACCACTGCACAACCAATGTAGGAGGCTGGACTGGCTTGTAGTGAGGACCAAGGGGTACTTACACCTTGCACCAGGCCCAGTTATCCCTTATTAGTGTATAGGGTGTCTAGCAGCTTAGGCTGATAGATAATGGTAGCTTAGCAGAGCAGCTTAGGCTGAACTAGGAGACGAGTGAAGCTCCTACAGTACCACTAGTGTCATATGCACAATATCATAAGAAAACACAATACACAGATATACTAAAAATAAAGGTACTTTATTTTTATGACAATATGCCAAAAGTATCTAAGGGAGTACCCTCAGTATGAGGATAGCAAATATACACAAGATATATGTACACAATACCAAAAATATGCAGAATAATATTAGAAAACAGTGCAAACAATGTATAGTTACAATAGGATGCAATGTGGACACATAGGGATAGGGGCAACACAAACCATATACTCCAAAAGTGGAATGCGAAGCACGAATGGACCCCAAACCTATGTGACCTAGTAGAGGGTCGCTGGGACTGTAAGAAAACAGTGAGGGTTAGAAAAATAGCCCACCCCAAGACCCTGAAAAGTGAGTGCAAAGTGCACTAAAGTTCCCCAAAGAGCACAGAAGTCGTGATAGGGGAATTCTGCAGGAAAGACACAAATCAGCAATGCAACAACGATGGATTTCCAAACGAGGGTACCTGAGGAACAAGGGGACCAAGTCCAAAAGTCACAAGCAAGTCGGAGATGGGCAGATGCCCAGGAAATGCCAGCTGTGGGTGCAAAGAAGCTGCTACTGGACAGTAGAAGCTGAGGATTCTGTGGGAACGACAAGAGCTAGAGACTTCTCCTTGGAGGATGGATGCCCCACGCCGTGGAGAGTCGTGCAGAAGTGTTTTCCTGAAGAAAGACCGCAAACAAGCCTTGCTAGCTGCAAGTCGTGCTGTTAGGGTTTTTGGATGCTGCTGTGGCCCAGGAGGGACCAGGATGTCGCCAATTGCGTCAGGGGACAGAGGGGGTGCCCAGCAGGACGAGGAGCCCTCTCAAAAGCAGGCAGCTCCTGCAGAAGTGCCAGAACAGGCACAACGAAGAGGAGTGAAACGGTGCTCACCCGAAGTTACACAAAGGAGTCCCACATCGCCGGAGGACAACTCAGGAGGTCATGCAATGCAAGTTAGAGTGCTGTGGACCCAGGCTTGGCTGTGCACAAAGGATTTCCACCGGAAGTGCACAGAGGCCAGAGTAGCTGCAAAAGTTGCGGTTCCCAGCAATGCAGTCTGGCGTGGGGAGGCAATGACTTACCTCCACCAAACTTGGACTGAAGAGTCACTGGACAGCGGGAGTCACTTGGACAGAGTTTCTGGATTCAAGGGACCTCGCTCGTTGTGCTGAGAGGAGACCCAGTGTACCGGTGATGCAGTTCTTTGGTGCCTGCGGTTGCAGGGGGGAAGATTCCGTCGACCCACGGGAGATTTCTTCGGAGCTTCTAGTGCAGAGAGGAGGCAGACTACCCCCACAGCATGCACCACCAGGAAAACAGTTGAGAAGGCAGCAGGATCAGCGTTACAGAGTTGCAGTAGTCGTCTTCGCTACTTTGTTGCAGTTTTGCAGGCTTCCAGCATGGTCAGCAGTCGATTCCTTGGCAGAAGGTGAAGAGAGAGATGCAGAGGAACTCTGATGAGCTCTTGCATTCGTTATCTAGGGAATTCCCCAAAGCAGAGACCCTAAATAGCCAGAAAAGAGGGTTTGGCTACCTAGGAGAGAGGATAGGCTAGCAACACCTGAAGGAGCCTATCAGAAGGAGTCTCTGACGTCACCTGCTGGCACTGGCCACTCAGAGCAGTCCAGTGTGCCAGCAGCACCTCTGTTTCCAAGATGGCAGAGGTCTGGAGCACACTGGAGGAGCTCTGGGCACCTCCCAGGGGAGGTGCAGGTCAGGGGAGTGGTCACTCCCCTTTCCTTTGTCCAGTTTCGCGCCAGAGCAGGGCTGAGGGGTCCCTGAACCGGTGTAGACTGGCTTATGCAGAAATGGGCATCATGTGTGCCCATGAAAGCATTTCCAGAGGCTGGGGAGGCTACTCCTCCCCTGCCTTCACACCATTTTCCAAAGGGAGAGGGTGTAACACCCTCTCTCTGAGGAAGTCCTTTGTTCTGCCTTCCTGGGCCAAGCCTGGCTGGACCCCAGGAGGGCAGAAACCTGTCTGAGGGGTTGGCAGCAGCTGAAGTGAAACCCCTGAAAAGGCAGTTTGGCAGCACCCGGGTCTGTGCTACAGACCCGTGGGATCATGGGATTGTACCAACAATGCCAGGATGGCATAGAGGGGGCAATTCCATGATCTTAAATAAGTTACATGGCCATATTCGGAGTTACCATTGTGAAGCTGCACATAGGTAGTGACCTATATGTAGTGCACGCGTGTAATGGTGTCCCCGTATTCACAAAGTACGGGGAACTGGCCCTGAACAATGTGGGGGCACCTTGGCTAGTGCCAGGGTGCCCACACACTAAGTAACTTAGCACCCAACCTTTACCAGGTAAAGGTTAGACATATAGGTGACTTATAAGTTACTTAAGTGCAGTGTAAAATGGCTGTGAAATAACGTGGACGTTATTTCACTCAGGCTGCAGAGGCAGGCCTGTGTAAGAATTGTCAGAGCTCCCTATGTGTGGCAAAAGAAATGCTGCAGCCCATAGGGATCTCCTGGAACCCCAATACCCTGGATACCTCAGTACCATATACTAGGGAATTATAAGGGTGTTCCAGTATGCCAATGTAAATTGGTAAAATTGGTCACTAGCCTGTTAGTGACAATTTGTACAGAGAGAGCATAACCACTGAGGTTCTGGTTAGCAGAGCCTCAGTGAGACAGTTAGGCATCACACAGGGAACACATACCTATAGGTCACAAACTTATGAGCACTGGGGTCCTGACTAGCAGGGTCCCAGTGACACATAACAAACATACTGAAAACATAGGGTTTTCACTATGAGCACTGGGCCCTGGCTAGCAGGATCCCAGTGAGACAGTGAAAACACCCTGACATACACTCACAAACAGGCCAAAAGTGGGGGTAACAAGGCTAGAAAGAGGCTACTTTCTCACACTTCCCAATCACCCTATAGGATGTACTTAAATGCTGCATTAGAGGGCAAATGATGAAACATATGGCCAGGAAAAACAAAGACATGAAAGAGTCCCTAAGACAATTGGCAACCTCCATCAAGAAAAAATAAGTGGCTTTTAGTCACTCTAGAGAAACTCACATTCTAAATGAAATCAAACAACTGAAATACAACTACAATTCCATAATCAGTAAATAGGCATATTTGTGGGGACACGCACAAACTCCCAGAAACTGTTTTTCCTCTCAAAAAACGAAGGCCCTCATTATGAACAGGGCGGGAATCCCCACCGTGTTCATGCTGGCGGTCAGAACACTGACCGCCAGCCTGTTGAGGACTCCGCCGGCCCAATAATGAACATTCCTCAGGGCTGGCGGGCGGAAACAGTGTTTATGCCCGCTGGCCCAGCGGAATGCTGGGCCTGGACATTGCCGACGGCTCTACATGGAGCCGTCTTCAATGCCGCAGTGCGGCGGGTGCTGCAGCACCCGTCGTGCAAATCACTGCCCGTAAATCGGCCCGGAGCACCTCTTCCACCATCCTTTCCCTGGTGGGTGAGCCCACCAGGGAAAGGATGGAGGAACAAGGGTTCTTTATCTGGAGATAAAGAAATCTGCCATCGTCAGGCTGCCTGTCGGTGGTAGCCTGGCGGTGGTGGAGGGCCGCCTGTGGCGGTCTTCCATTGTTCATAACATGGCAGTCCAGACCGTCATGCCAATGGTGGTAATTTTTGCCACCGCCAGCAGAAATTGATGAGGCAATCAAGCGCATTCAGTCAGGTAAAGCACCAGGACCGGATGGTTTGCCCATAATATTTCGTAAAATGTATAGCAATTCCATCATAAACACCTTAGGAAACGCTCTTAACCACTTTGTGCAACAATGTGAAGTCTCTGGAACCACAGCAGAAGCAGCATATCCCAAAGAGGGTAAAGATCACATCAACCTCAAAATCTACCGACTGATCTGCCTTTTGGATATGGAGGCAGCTCTATACATAAAGATTTTAGCTGAGAAATTGGATACTCTCATCCCTAAGCTCATATTCAACTCCCAAATGAGGTTTGTCAGAGGTAGGATTGCCAGTGACTACATACGCATTCTTTGCCACATTATAGAGGAGGCCCGTCTATCCTCTAACCCGGTAGCGGCAATAGCCCCTTGACGCAGAAAAGGCTTTTGAGAAGGTATCATGACACTTTCTATAATCCATACTCCTAATTTTGGTGCCTCATTCATTAAAATGACTATGGCACTATATGCCAGTCATATAATGAGAATCAGAATGCATGGTGTTTTATTTTCCCCCTTTTATCTGACCCATGATACATGTCAAGGTTTCCCTCTATAGTCATTACTTTTTTGCTATTCATTGATCCACAAATACAACTCCAAAACAGCTTATCCCTAATAAAAGGTTTTGTTTTTGGCACAATTGCATATAAAACTGCAGTGTACGCAGATGATATCCTTATATTCTCAGATGAAAAAGAGGTTGTCATACCAACGGTTGCTAAAATATGACACCAATTTTCCTTGGCATCCGGTTATACCTTAAACAAAGACAAAACAGAGGTTCTGCCTCTTAAACCCCATTGTTTACTAGCCCACTTTGGTGACTCCGGGTTTAAATGGCATTCCAAATTCTTCAAATATTTAGGCATATGGTTTACCAGTGATTTATCTGAATTTCTTGGACACAATTAATCCCAAACTATAAAGTTAAGGACCGTCTTTCCTCCTGGACTCCGAAGCACATATATTGGAGGGATAGGATCGAAACTCTAAAGATAATGATTACACCAGTAATACATTTTGTCACATCCATGCTTCCTATGCACCTCACTCCAGCTTTTATAACACCATAGACAAACTGACATCTGCCTATTTATGGAATGCCAAAAGGGCTAGAATTGGCTACAAATCCCTTCAACTAGCTTATGCATAAGATGGTTGGAAACTACCAAACTGGGGACACTATCAAACTGCCTTTTTGGCCGCTCAAGGTACTCACAGGCTGTTGGGAGACTCAATTATGCATCCCCGATGACTAGACATAGAACATGCACTGTGCCCATCTTATCATATTGCCTCCATTCTCACCATGTCTTGCAACCCAGTACCACAATCCAAACAATTATTGATGGACACAATCAAAGTGCTGAAAATTCTGAATAAACACATACCAAATCCGATTACTTGGTGGAAATTAATCTCAAAATGGAACAACACTAAACTTACAGCAGAAAGGGTCACTAAACATAGTCCAGCTTGGGCCAGTGAAGGTATATGTCTACGCAGAAATCTGTAAAAAACACAATTCTTCTCCTTGATCTTTTGCAGACCTTCAAATAAAATTCCAATTGGACAACATTCACTTTTATAAGTTCCTGAAAGTCAAATCTAGACCTTTTCAACCTCCCTCACATTATTTCCCTCCTGGCATTATGGTATTCAACAGGGCATGTTGCATCAAAAATATAAATATTAATAACTACCTCTGCATTGAAAACTTAACACCCATCCAACTACAGTGGACTGTGCAGTTTGAAACTTTACACATGGACGCACCTCCATTATACATCTGGATAACATCTGTAATAAAGCACTATGAAATAAAATCATTCCCTCACTTGCTCAATCTAAGTTTTTTACTATGCATTTACTACATAGGACACCAGCCAAACTACACAAACTAAAGTAACGGAATAATAAAATCTTCTTGAACTTCCATATGTTCCCTGGTACAGAAGAACATATGTTTTTTAGCTGCCCCAACTTAGTTTATATTGGCAAATGATTGCACTCCAATTTTCAAAGCTATTCAGGACAACGTAATCTTTAAAGTTTCCGATGTTCATCCAGGGTGCTCACTGTTGTCACATACCCTTGCCACATATGATCTTGCACTGCTGGGGCTTCTCTTGGTCATTGCTACAAAAGTTATTATTACTAAGTGGAAATCTTTTAAACACATTTCATATCACAGCTGGTGGGCATGGATCATATATTTAGGAAGCACACATATCTCCCAGGGGGCCTTACCAGGAAATCCCAGGATCTCACAAAAGATATGTCAGACCATGGATGACTTTACAAGCCACAATATTGTTGACCACAGCAGTGAATGTTATGGATAAAGGTCTGTATACTCGTGTAGTTGAAGATAATTTGGAGGTTCTTTGGGGTGCCCCTTTTACCTAAATGTTTTTTGACTAGTTCACATTTGTCCATTCAAAGTGTAACATTCAATTTGTTTCCTATTTGACTGGAATAATGGTCTTATGATGATGTTCCCCCCTTTTATTTGCTAACGTATCCATACAGTATATGTATGAATCTTTTTCTTTTCTGTATATATATATATATATATATATATATATATATATATATATATATATATATACATACATATATATATATAGATATATATATATGTATATATATTACATATATAGAGATATATCTATATATATATATCTATATATATATATATATATACATAGATATATATTTTTTAATAGCTGTATGGTTTCCCTTGGGGATGATTGTGGTCCCCAGGGAAACCATACATCTATTAAAAAAACTGTTGCCCCCACAGGGGTTCAGCCCTGCTCACGGGCGACCCCCTGCCAGTTTCACTTCTAATTTGTTTACATTTTTAATTATTTTTTTATTGTAAGGCAGTGTGTGAGAAAGAAGTCATTTTGAGAAATGCCCTGTAATGCACATATTAGTATGGGGACCCCCGAATTCAGAGATGTGCAAATAACCACTGTTTATAAACACCTTATCTTGTGCCCATTTCGGAAATACATAGGTTTTCTTGATACCTATTGTTCACTGTTATATTTTACCAAATGAATTGCTGTATACCTGGTATACAATGAAAACCCATTGCAAGGTGCAGCGCATTAATTGGCTCTGAGTAGCTCGGGTTCTTGATGAACCTACAAGACCTATATATTCCCACAGCCAGGAGGATCCAGCAAACATAATTGTATATTGCTTTCAAAAATATATAATAGTTGGAAACTGTTACGGAAGAAAACATAGGCCCTCATTATGACATTGGTGGTAAATGCCACTTACCACCACGCTGACAGCCGCCAACATACCGCAGCAGTAGCGGATATCCATCCACCATATTATGACACACACACCAATCTGACAGAATACTGCCACATTCACAAATCCGGTAGACCAAAGTTTAGTGTTAAAGTGGCGGTCCCAAAACCCATTCCGTTACGCCAACAAAACAATGCCCTTCACATTATGACCCACGAATCACCACGACAGACATTCAACAGCGGTAAACCATTGGCGGTACATACCACCACGCACAGAATGGACACCCACAATCAAAACAACACTACATTGGCCAATACCAAATACAAACACCTGACACCCATACACATACCACACTCACACACCCACACCACAGGAGGGAGGACTTGCAGGCCATTAACAACACCCTGATCTCCATTGCAGGGGTGCTGGCAGACATGGCCAACATCATGAGGGAGGCAACAGCACACCAGCGAGCCCCTACCACTAGCCAGTCCATTGACCAGCCCTCCACTTCTGCTGCTGCTAATGGGCAGGGGGCCCCACCACAGGACCCACAGGCCACCAGCACCCCTCCCCCTGCAGAAGATGAACCACCCCACAAATGTTCCCTGCAACCCACACAGAAGCCAGAGACACTTGCCAAGACCACCGCCAGGAAATTGGACTCTCCTGATTGTCCCCCTTGTGTCCCACTCAGTCACCTTGTCGACCTTGAACTGCCATTGTTCCCCTTCCTATGGCCCCTTGGACACTGCACATGTGCTACAAACAGACTGGAACAATACCCTGGACTTTCCTCCATCATCACCCCATTCCATTGCACTTTCTCCTCTATTTCTTAGCACTACAATGAACACCCTTGGAAAAAACATGACTACTAGTAATTCATGTAGTGAAAATTTGTATTGATGGAAACAGCTACATCCATTGCAAATGAACTGTACATAGTGGGAGCATAGAAAAAATGACCTGTAGCTGGCTGCAGTGATCACATCAGGAGATTGTTGTCATAGCACCCACATCTGTAAAATGATAATCCATAGGTCACAGTAAGTAGAGGTAACAAGTGGGTACTGCCAACATTCCAATAGCCATATAAATGTGAATTTGCATTGTCTACCCTGTGTGTCATTGAAAGTATTGACGGATAACTGATATTCTGTTGTCCACATCCTCATCCTCAGCCTCCTCTTCCTCACTGTCCTCAGGGTCCACTGCTGTCACAGGGGCATCTCCAGTCACCTCCTCCATCAGAAAAGGTACATGGCGTCTGAGGGCCAGGTTGTGCAACATGCAGCATGCCACTACTATCTGGTAGACCTTCTCCGGTGAGTAGCAGAGGGATCCACCTGTCAGATGAAGGCACCTGAACGTGGCCTTCAGGAGGCCAAAGGTCCTCTCAATGATCCTTCTTGTTCGCTCATGTGCCTCATTATAACATTCTTCACCCCTTGTACTGGCATTCCTCACAGGGGGTCGGCAGCCATGATAGGTTGGGGTAGCCAGAGTCACCTGCAGGCATTGAGGGGACAACATTTAGCCACAAACTATCCTATTAGATTAACACCAGAGGCATACACTAACATACACCTGGTTGGGACCATGGCTCACTTATAAGCCACACCCTCGTGCCTCTGAAGTTGGGACATCACATTTGGGATGCTGCTATTCCTAAGGACAAAGGAATCATGCGTCAACCCAGGATATTTAGCAATGATGTGGGAGATGTACTGGTCCGCACATCCATCATCTGCACATCCATAGAGTGGAAACTTTTACAATTCCTGTACACCTGTTCATTCTGGTGGGGGGGGGGAACAAACATAATATGTGCGCAATCAATCTCCCCAATAATATTGGGGATATGTCTCATTGCATAGAATCCGGCCTTCACTGCGGCCAAATCTTCCACCTGGGGGAAAGCAATGTAGCTGCACATGTGTTTTACCAGGGCAGACAAAACTCCTGCCTGCACGATTGAGAACATTGGCTGTGACATTCCTGCTACCAAGCCCACCAGTTGCCAGGAAATGGAGCACTGATAGAACTTGCACAAGTAGAGGTATCCCAATCGGATGACGGATAGCTGATATCAGGTCAGGCTCCAACTGGGTGGCCAGCTCTGTGATTGTGGCCCTTTGCAGTCTATAGGTGAGTCCTCCAGTGTAGCTAAGATCACCAGGGGTCTGTACACGGGGGTATGTCTCCATCTTCTATTCATCCGCAGTGGAAGGTATCTAAGGGACACAAAAATGTGTAGGCTGTCACAATTACAACAACTCAACCACAACAGCAGTCCACATTTTGCAATTACATATTAGGACAGAGTAAATTTCAAAGTATGTGCCTATTTTTCCTGTAATGCAGCAATTATCGATAGTTTGTACACTGCCGCGGATGTGACTGCCATTTTCTAAATCATTCCTCACTTGTATCCTGAGCTTCAACAGGAGAAGACCTACACTGCATGTGCTGCTGTGACCTGTGTCTGGAACCTACCATGGCCTGTGTGACCGGGGAAAGCACCCCAGCCTTCACCTCAGAGGAGCGACTGGTGGATGGGGTCCTACCCCAGTACGGACTGCTGTATGGGCCTCCAGACCAACAGGTGAGTACACTGTAGGCACTATGTAGGTGGCATGGATGTATGGAGATGTGTATGAAGGCATTGTGTAGGGGGGATTATCAGTTGGTGGTGTACATGTCATGCGCTGGGCAATGTGTGTGCCAATGGTGTTGGAATGGGGTATGGTGGGCTGTGTGTGTGACAGCCTGGGCTGTTAGTTTAATGGTGTTCTCCAGTCTGTATTGCCTCTGCAGGTCAGCCCCCATCAAAAGAAGGGAATATGGCGTGCCATCGCCAAGGAGGTGTGGACCCTGGGGGTCTATGGCAGGCGGAGCACCCACTGTCATAAATGGTTTTGTTTTGTCCTGGGGAGTGCAGGGCCATAGTCTCTCAAGTGGGTGACTTGCCATTGCTTCCGGAGGGGGCAACATGCCCTCTCCTGAAGCAGTGGGCAAGTCACCCACTTCAGAGGCTGTGGCCTTGCACTCCCAGGGACAAAGCAATGCCCCCTCCAGAACCAGTGGGGACATTCTCGTATTCGGCTGAGGTGCCCCCTCTCCCCCTGAGGTGCCTTCCCACTTGCAAAATGATGCCACTGCAGTGCTCTCTCTGGCTGTGTCAGGAAACAGGTTGGGCCTTGGACTGTGCTCTGTGGCCTTGTGTGCCCTCATGACTTTGGACTGGGCACTGGCTCTTCATGGACATTTGTATATATTTGCTTCATGTGGTGGATTTTGCTATGCTGATACATTGTCGATACTGCAGCATTATGGTCCGTGTTTTATTATGTTGTTTGTTGTGTGTGATTGGTTTACGTCTGCAGCTGGTTGTGTATATGGTTTATGTGTATCTGGTGTGTGTTGTGCGTGTGTGTGTGTCACTCTCCTTTTCCTCCCTCCCTCCCATGTGTGCTAGCCAGCTGTACTCACCGTCGTCGTCTCCATAGGCGTTGGTGTTCCAGGTGGAGCATGACGTAAAAGATCATCGGGAAGACTTGTAGTTCAGGTTCCATAGTGGCGTGGTTCTTCCATGTGTCTCCAATGGTGAGTCCTTTCACTTCTGAGCTCTGTTTCTGCCAGGCTTTTGATGGCATTGGTACCGCCCCAGAAAAGGTAACGGTTTCCTGTCTCATAATATGATGGGCGATACTTTGCCTCCCGTCTGGCTGTTATTGATTACCGCGGTGGGGAGTGTTGTTTCCAACCTGGCGGTTGGTGTGGTACATTGGGAGTTATCACCGCCGCGGTACTTACTTCCAGCCTGTTGGTGGTATTACCACCACTTTATCACTCACCGTCAGGGTGGTAATGAGGGCCATAGTCAAAAAGGGCTGTTTTTTTCAACTCAATGTCAATATTTCTTTACTTCAACTGTTACTTTCTGTAGGAAAATCTTGAATGATCTACACAAATGACCCCTTGCTGAATTTAGACTTTTGTCTACTTTTCAGAAATGTTTAGCTGTCTGGAATCCAACATTGGTTTCACAACCATTTCTGTCACTAACTGGAAGGCTGTTGAAAGCACTAAAAATAGTAAAAATGAGGTTTGTCCTAGTAAAATGCCAAAACTGGGTTGAAAATATAGGTTTTCTGATTTAAGTCCTTCATAGATCCCATTTGCAGGGACAAAAACAAATGCTTTCTTCTGCAGCACTTTTTCCCATTTTTCCCCTAAAAAACTAATTTTAGCTGTATTTAATTTCTCAGTCTCCTCCAGGGAAACCCACAAACCCCGGCTATCTTTATAATCCCTAGGATGTTGGAAAAAAAGGATGCAAATTTGGTGTGGATAGCTTATGTGGATAAAAAGTTATGGGGGCCTAAGCGCAAACTACTCCAAATAGCCAAAAAAGGGCTCAGCACTGGGGGGAAGGCCCAGCAGCTAAGAGGTTAAGTACTGTTTTTTTTTGGTAAACTAATATAATGTTTATATCTTGCCTACACCTTGTTTCAACCATCCACCATCACAAACTAAATCAGCATTAATTATTAGATTATGTTTTATTTTGGTCCAAGGACACAAGGATGTCAAGATCCTGTGTATAATGATTTTAAATAGTCTAGTCTTACGGAAATATTATACATCTTGAATATTTATTGTAAATGGCATGTTTAATATAATACAACTATTACTGCTAATCATTAATCACTGATCATTAATAGGTGTTCCTACATGTTACACAGTCATTCCATGACAATGAGCGGATATCTTTGCAGAGATTAAGAACAACATGTTGCAGCACACCTGTAATTCCCAAATGCTCTCTCAGATGCTGTCATAAAATGAAAATCTATTAGATGTCTTAAATCTGCATAAGTCTTTGGTATATTCTGCGTATGTTTCTGATATGTCAAAGTGGTGTTCTCATTTGCCCATCTGCAATGTTGTCATGTTTTACCTCTACAACGTTGGTGTGGTTTATTATTGAAAAAAACTAGGCAAGCTTCACAAAATTTGAAAAGTTTAATATTAATGAGAAGAAAAAAGTTACACAAAATTAGGTTTTGGCAAAAACTTACTTTTAGCATGAGAATTCTCTCAAACAAAGGTTTTTGTGTAACAATCCCACAAAAACACCTTTCTCAAGAATGTTTACGTACTGGACGTACTGGTAAACTTTCAAATAGTTTACAAAACTTCGTAAGTCTCCGAAGTAAGATATGCTTTCCAATCTTTTTAAGGCAAAACATTTCCACCCCACCACCACATATGTTCTCCTATTCTTTAAAAGTGGCTTAAAATTGTCAAGCATCAGGGGCATGGCCAAGCGAGCCATCATGGTGGTCGCAATCTGAGGGAGCTCCTGCTCCTCCTCAGTGTCAGACGATCCTGCTTGACAGCGTATCGCTCCCCCCAGGATAAACAGGTGAGGGGGAACGGGGGGGCCTGCCGAGTCCTGCAGCGAGCCAGAGTGGCTGCAGGAGCACGTGCGGGGAGACGAGTCCGGTGCCGGCCTGGTGGGCCTTGATTTGGCACCGATGCATGGGGGCGGACCGGAGCTGGAGGGCGGCCGGACGAGCAGTGATGAGGCCTGTGGTGAGCCGTGACCCGGTGGCGGCTGGGGCGCCGGTGCATGCGGTGAGGGGGCCCGGGACCCAGAGGAGGACTTGGAAGGGTGAGGGCCCCATCAACAGGCGAGGGAAGGAGGTGTTGCGGCCCGGCGGTGGTGGTTGGAAGCCACGGGCCGCCGCCACTCAGCACTGCCTTGGTGCCCCCCCCCTTGCTGAACAATCCGTATCTGCCCTGCCTGCCACCGCAGCTGAGGCCTAGTGGGCCCTGTATTGGAGTTTGGGGTGCGGCACGGAAGTAGTGAGTGTGCCCCAACACTGAATGCCTGGGGGAGCCTAAAGTCCGGTGATCCAGAAGCAGGCATTGAGGTGGCCTGTACGGGTCCCAGTGGAGGGACCCCTTCTCCGGGAACCCCGCCTGCTGGCAACACCACTGTGAGGAGGGCAGCATGCTGCTGAGAGGGCACTGGAGAGGTGGCCTGTGATGGGTCACACCCCTCAGTTGGCCGCTGTGAGCTGTGAGTGACCCAGGGAGCTGCCCCCCAACATCTATTCCTGCATTGGATGATCTTGGCCTGGGGGCTGACCAGTGCCCTCCGGTGATGCGCAGTGCTTCTTCAGACACACTGGGGGAGGCAATCTCTCCCCCGGTGGATGCGAGCTGCCCTGCGGCTGACTGGGGCGGGTGGACTGGGCACCCTGAATGACCTGGCTGGTGGTCGTGGGGGCACTGGAGTTGAGGCTGTATCGCGGCCCGGGCCTGCAGTGAGGCCCTTCTCCGATCGTGGGGTGCCATCACGGAGCTCGGGATGGGACCGGACTGGGTCTCGATGGTCTGTGGGAATGGACCAATATAACTGTGGATATTTGGCACACTGCCTGTGTGTCCACGGAAGTTTGTCCTGTCACAGTCCTGCACTCATCAATTTTTAAGGTAAGACAAGTCTACGTTGGGGCCCCCAGATCCAAGGGGGATACGCTGCGGACTGGTGTGAGAGGGCTGCTGAACTGAGTGCTGGCACAGCCCTTGGCCTCCTGGGTTCCTGGCCCTGCTTCTAAGAGGGACTGTTCTTTTTGAAAGGGGGCACGGTTGAGCAGAGGATCCCGGAAATTGGTCGGGACAAACCTCCCTAGATTAAGGTGGCACAAACTAAAATGGATCAGTACACAGTGCCCAGGGACCCCAGCAACTGCCAGACATCGGTGTGGTGAAGGAGGCGGACACGACCTCCCCAACACTGGACATGGCAATGCTTCTGAAGGCAATCCAAGACTCAAGGGGGCAGTGGAGTCAAAGGTGGAAGGGTTCTACGTGGGCCTCTCCCTGATGCATCAGGTTTTGCAGCGAGTGGCTGAAAGGGTGACTGACACTGAGCCAAAAATTTCTACAGTGGAGGATGAAGTGACTGTCCTTCAGACAATGGTTTCTCAGCTCACCTCAAAGGTGGCCGGCCTGGAGGAGAGGGCCGAGGACACTGAGAATCGGTCACAGAGAAACAATCTTCGCCTAGTGGGGCTGCCGGAGGAAATAACAGGAGGCAGAATGGAAGACCTCATGGAGACCTGCTTTCGATCATGGGTCCCTGAGGGCAAACTCTCGGGTTGCTTCATGGTGGAAAGGGCGATGGAGCTGAGGGAGCTGCATCCCAGGAGTGGCTTGGTAGCGGATCTTGCAAACGGTGCTGATGCTCGGCTGCCAAGGCCTAGCGTGGAGGCTCGCGAGTGCCTGACGGAGGTCCGAGCTGAGGTGCCCCCGGCATGGTGGAGGAAGAGACGCCTCGGTGAGCCCAGCCCTGGGACTGGATCCGCTGCGGGTGGAGACCCCTGACTCTTCTCTGTCGGACACTTCAGCTATTTTCTGCTCTAATCGGTGTGCTCCTTCATTGGTGCTGGGATGTGGCCTCGAACTATAGAACTGTGAATGCCACTGTAAAAAGTATTGTAGTATGTTTGGATAGAAGTGCAGCGGTATTGGGTCCTCCCCCCATGAGAAGGCTGGGGGATAAGATTGTGTTTATGGTCAAGGGTGGGGCTGTAAGTGTGGGGTAATGCCTCTCATTACATGTTTAGTACTACTGAAATTAAGCTGTCAGGTGGATTATCTGTACATGAACGGGGGGTATCCAGATATAGATCACCTAACACCTCCACGAGTTACTTTAGGTAAGGATGTTTGAGGGGTCGACAGATGCTTCTTGGGTGGAAGTCTGGGATGGGGGAGGTTGGGGGGAAGGTAGTTCATATTGCATACTGTTTTGAACTTTACATGCAAGTTTTGTTCACCACAGCTGTTCCACACAATTATGCCTTCAGACACAGCCATAGACTGGGTGATGGAGTGCTAACATCTGGTTGCGCGGTCTATCCGTCCCCGCATGCGGTCCTTTGCCTGTCAGGGTGCCCTGTGTGCCAGATATCTATACTCTTGCGCACAAGATGATTTTGATCATTTCATGGAATGTTAATAGTCTCGCAGACTGCATTAAAGGGAAGGCGGTACTTCGATACATCAAGAGACATACCCCAGGGATTGTCCTCCTGCAGGAGACGCACCTACTGGTAACTCGCTGCTCTTTTGGATATGATAGGGTCTTCCATTCAGGGTTTATGCAAGGGTCCCAGGGAGTGGCCCTGTGGCTTCATAAGTCGTTACCATTGACTGTTACTAAGGTTCATGGGGACCCATTGGGGAGGTGTATTGGAGTAGAGGATCAGAAGGAGGCCAGGCAGTGTAATTTGGTATCCTGCTACATTCCCCCACATCTGTTTCAGGCTACTGGTGAGGCGATTGGATCGCTGTCGGCATTACTTTTGGCCATCTTTACACTGGTAGGGGGTGACTTTACACAGTGCCAGCCCGACTTGGGATGGTTCTGCGGAACACAGCTCCGTCTGACATATCCGCTCGACAAACCTTAAGAGCTGGGCAGAATCGGGGGGACTTTGCTATGTATAGCGGGTGTGGCACCCGCGCAAAAGTGCCTACACCCATCGGTCCAGCACCCATCACATCGAGGCCTGAATTGACCTTGTGTGCGTTCCAGCGACGGACGAAATGAGTCTGAGGTATGTTCGAATCCTTCCTAGGGGCATGTCCGACCATGCCTCACTGATTGCAGATTGGGGTGTTGTGTATCAGATACATTGTCCGATCTGGAAGCTCAATGCTTGGCATCTGAAGTCCCATGAGTGTGCTAGTTTTGTAGAGGGGGAACTTGAGGATTTCTTTCGATGCAATGTGGGATCAGTGGCCTCCAGGGCAACGGTGTGGGTGGCCTGCAAGCCAACAATGAGGGATGCTATAAACAGCTATATTCAGTGGCAGGAGCGACGCCAGAGGGCGCAATGTGAACAACTCGAGGCTAAGATATTGGAGCTAGTGGGGCAAGCTAGACACTCGGCTGCAACAACTGGTCCTGGTGCTGTCAGAACTACAGCAAATATCTCTTGAGGAGGCCAAACAATGTTGGCAGGCATCAACAAGGAGAGTGCATGAGATAGGCTATAAGCCAGGTAAACTGCTCTATTGGTTGGCGATGCGAGGGGCAGCAGCTAGAGTAGAGCCTGACATATGAGATAGAGAGGGAAACACCCAAGTTGAGTTGGTAGCAAATGCCCAGGCCTTTGCGGCCTTCTACCAGAACTTGTATGCTAAAGACCCCCTCCCGCACCTGGTGGAGGAAGGTTCCATGGTTTGGGACCTTCCGGTACCAATTACACCATCTACTCTTGCCCATGACTTAGACCAGCCAGTAACAGCGTAAGAGGTGAATGGTGCCATTTCGGAGCTTAGAGGGGGTAGAACCGCGGTCCAGAGGGGTACCCAATAGAGTACTACAAAAGATTCCGTTCACTGTTGGTATCTCATCTCTTGAATTTTTCTGGTGCAGCTCTGTTGACGGGGGTTTTTCCCCCTGAACTTGACTGAGCCACAATCGAGGTCCTGCCCAAGGAGGGGCAGGCTCCAGACCATTGTGCATCATAACCGGCCAATCTCCCTCATTAATGCTGATATAAATATAAATTCAAAGTACTGGTTATAAGTCTCATGCATACACTTATCCACCTCATTCATCTGGATCAATGCGGCTTTATGCCTGGCAGGAGCACGCAGCATTGTATTCGATGATTTCAGGTGGCCTTCTCTCATGGCTCATGCTCCAGTGGTCCCCTGGCACTTCTCATGGATTTTTGTAAGGCATTCAACACAATCTCATGGGAATTAATGGAGGTAATCATGGCATGTATGGGGCTGGGGCCATTGCTCCGCTGCATGATCTGTTTCCTGTATCAACACACCATGGCCCAGGTTCGGGTAAATGGTGTGCTCTCCTGGACATTTCCAATTCAATGGGTAACGTGCCAGGGTTGCCCCTTATCCTCAATGATCTTCGCGCTTGCGATTGAGCCCCCAGCATACTTGCTGCGGGGCGATCCTCTGATGTGGAGCTGGAGATGGGGAGATGGAGTGGAGGACAAAGAGGAGCTGTATGTGGATGTGGTGTTTCTTAGCGATCCGCCTGCGTCGAGTCCCAGATCCGTGAAACTACTGGAGCGGTTTGGGGAGGTGTCTGGGCTCTGGGTCAATGCCCAAAAGTCTGGTCGAAGTCAGGGGGATGCGCAGGGTCAACAGTGGTGTCCCCAATTCCCAGTGCGGGGAACATGTTTTAATATTTGGGAGTCCACGTTTCCCTTCTGCCTGACTTAGCATGGGTACTAAATTTTAGGGACTTGTCAGCGCATCTGGAAAAGGACCTGCAACATTGGAAGGACCTCCCCTTAAATCCCTTTGGGCGTCCTGCCCTCCTCAAAAAGATGTGGCTCCCCCGATACCTGTCTTCCCTCTCGAATTACCCTTACCAAATATCAAGGGCGTGGTTCAGAACTCCCAATTTTATTTTACCAACTTCATTTGGAACGGAGGGCTGCTCATTCTGGCTTTTAACACCATGCGGAAGTCCTCGTACAAGGGGGGTATGTGAGTCCCAGATATATATATCTGCTATTTAGCAGCCCAGGTGGTGCCCGTAAATGTTTGGTTTGTGGGAGGTTGGGATGACCCAGCCTATCGACTTCAGATCCATGAGGTGGGCTTTGGAGGCCTATTGGGTATGATTTGGATTGCAGGAGGGCGGCCCTAAAACTCATAAAATGGCTTCTGCGGTTTACTCGAGTGATCCCACTGTGGCACGGAGACCGGCTGCACCAACTCACTGAATTAAGGGGCTTTCAGCACTGGGACTTAATAGGGGTTACTTAATTAGGAAACGTGTACCCAGGGGGTAACCTTAAGTAATTCCAGGACATGTGAGAACAGAATGGACTTAACCAGACACAATTCTTCCGATACCTTCAGCTGCGCCACGCCTTAGGTGCCCACGTTCCAGTAAATACCCAGCTCCCCGACTATAGTCCGGTTGAGGTGAAATTGTTAACTGTGAGCCTGGGGAGGAAAGTGGTGTCCCAAGTTTATAATTATCTACTTACGAATGCCCCAGATGGGTTTGACAACCTTCGACAGAAGAGGGCGCACTGGGTGGGGGAGCTGGACGAAGACGAATGGCGGGAGGCACTATTGGCTCCACAGGAATTAGCCATCTCAGCTAGGCTGCAAATGGTGCAATTTTACTACCTCCACGCATCTTACTTGATCCTTGCAATAATGTTGAGGATGTCTGACGGAGCGTGGTCCGCCTGTGCTAGGTGTGGGCTCCTGAGGTAAGACTTCCTCAATTGTGACTTGGAGCTGTCCCCAAATATGACCCTTTTGGGAGGGGGTTGGCAAGGAAACGCCAGAAGCCCTGGGGCGTCCTATAGATTTAAGCTGCAAGGTTGCATTACTGGGGCTATTGGAGTTATTGGCCCCCCGTGCTGACCAGATATTTGTAGGACTTGCATGCCTTGTCGCTAAGAGAGATATTACTTGCAGGTGGAGGTTTCCCTGGGCTCCTTCGTTGGCGGGCTGGAGGGCGAAGGTTGATTGGTGTGCGCATCAAGAAAAACTGATCTATGCAGCTTGAGGGTGCCTGGAAAAACATGATAAAATATGGGGGAAATGATGATTTATTGTAATATAACACTGAACACTGGTTGTCCAGCAATGGATTGTGTCCTATGCTCTGTAACTGTATTATTGACGTTGTCAGAACTCAACTGTATGTGTACTTTTCTCAAACGTAATTTTATAATAATAAAAATTTGTTTCTAAAAAACAATTGTCAAGCATAAAATATATGTTGTGAGCTATGGAGGATCACGGCAGCTGCCAATGCCCCTGAACCATCTTCACAATTATGTACACTAAGAACAAGCAATTGTAATCTTCTTCTCTCCTTCATGGCCCATAGCAGTTAGCGAACACATATGTGTGATATCAGTTCAACTATTTGAGCTCTAGTCCCAGATGCAGTGTCCTAGTCTCAGTGGTATAGCAAAATGTGAAGCGGGCCCACCTGCAAAGTATATCGAGGGCTGCCTGACCCAGTCAGGAGCTATCACGCAGGGGTCACCACCCGTGCACAGTTTACTGTGCTGAGGGAGCTCCCTGGGTCTCGGGTTCCCCCACACACTAGTGCCTTGTTTCTGTGGCTACTCAGGCAAGTGTTAGAGGGTTTACTTGGAAAGGATGCTATGTCCTCCTCTTACAATAAACAATGATGAAAATGAAAAAAGAACAGATGTCCCAAACTTGACAGAAGTGCAGAAGGGGCTGTTAAAATGTACTAAGGACCACATGTCTGAAAGGGTTTAACATACGCAAATGGGGAATTGGGCCGTTTGTGACTGCTAAAAAGCCTTTTTACATGTACTAACCCTATTTTGCGAGTCGGTAACCTATTACCGACACAAAATAGGATTTGCAATCCCGTATTAGGAAGGGGCATGTTAAGGGCATCCCTTCCTAATGGAGACTCACAGTGGTATGTGTGAATGTTTTACAACCAGAAAGCGGTTGCAAAACAATAATATTTTACTGTGAAGGAGGTGGTAACCCATTCACAAATGGGAAGGAATCACCTAGGGACCCCTTCCCCTTTGTGTATGTGGGCGCAAACATTTTTTAAAGTAGTCAGTAGTCCAATGGACAGAAACATGATTACACTCACGTATTACCACTCCTCTTGACCTATCACAAATAAACTACAGTCCAGGAATAGCACAGTGGTGTTCCTAAAAGACACATTTTTTACATCTCTATGGGATGTCTATATCCTCACTACACCCCACCCATGACGTTTAACCTTTCACGGAAAATGCACCAATAAATAATAGTATAGGGAAGTAGGTAGGCCAAACAGGGATTATCAGCATAGAGGATGTATTCATCAAACCTGCTCCACTTTCATACAAACAATTCTAAGCAGAAACAGATTCAAATAGCATTCGACCTATGGATAGAAAAATAAATTGAAAGAGATATGAGTGAAAATGTGGACAAATCACTTTTAAGTGAAAACACTGTCTAATGTTACCATTTTACAACCATCACAGTATTATGAAATAAGGGATCTACGTCATAACATGTTATTGTATAGTGAAGGCTACTTTGCATAGCTTGTGGCAACTACCTTGCCAATGTACATTAGGAACTTGAGATAACTAGTAACTCACCCTGTCGTTCAACTGTATAGTCTCACAGTATTAATAAATGTAACATTGTATTTTGGTGTTCGTACCAATGCAATGAAGATAACTATTCTTGGGACAACAAGCACCATGTTCCAAATATTTGGCTGCTGAAGTGAGAATAAAACGTTATTTATCTCCAGAATATAATTGAATAAAGATTAGGTAGAATTAGAATTACGTTTTCAAACAAAGAATGCCAACCAGAAGTACAAATAAATGTAAAGAGTAAAATTACAATCAAAATATTTCCTCCAAAAGACATGTTGGCCATTACCTTTAACTAACACTACCTGGCTCCAAAAGGAACATTCCTCTGTAGTGTAAAAACAATGAATGCGAAACCTGCCAATTAAAATGTATGTTCATAATGTGACAGTCAGCATTACATTCATTTTGCCTTGCAGGAAATGTCCTAAGTACTTACCAGTAAGTAAGTCAATGTTCCTTGTAAAATTCCTAACAGAACGAGTTAGTTCCTCATCCGAGAGATATGGTTTATCAACCTAATCCCAATGTAATCCAAAAGTACTCCCTGGAGTTTGCTTCGATCCTTTCTGCCTCTAAGATATGAGCCTGACCTTCCTGTCATCCTCAGTTGTATATCGCTAATCCTTATCCTTCCTCGGACCAAAATCAGGTTTGGGAGGTAGGGATTGCTAGGACTGCATAAAGAAGAAAAAATCGGCGTGAACTAATTTACCTACCTGTAAATAACTGAGGCATTGCCTCCACAGCCATCTTCCAAACCTCAGTATTAACGAACTGAGCATGTTCCCCAGCAGACACCAAGTTTAAATACAATGAAATCCCCCAAAATATCCTAAGACTGAAGATTTACAGCATATGAACTACTCAGAACCAATCTGCAGGGTTCAGTGGAGATGTGAGGTGGAGCACAAGTAGAAACATTTAATAGATCCTACATTAAAGCTCCATGGAGTAATACGTAGGAATCTGTCATGTTTCAGGTTAATCAACCTTCGCTTGACCCAAGAGGACACATATCAGAAGCCTCATATGCAAAGGAATTACTCAACCAAATGAATCTATTCAAAATAGCTGTTACAGGTTTCTTGCCCTTGGTGGGACGTCATAAATTAATTGTCCTGTCCAGGAAAAGTAAAAAATGATGCAAGTGGAAATATACAGTGTGCAAGGCAACTTCTTCAGGAGATGCTGGATCAAGAGCAGACAAGATAAGCAGTGTCCCAATTAAGGAGAATTATGGATGAAAACTAGGAAGGACACCAGGACCAATAATTATCTTTTCCACGATACAGCAAAGCTAGGAACCTTACATATCGGAGCCCCCACCCACATTTCTGTTCTCTGAGGTAATTATTATTATGTGGAAGAAAACTTTGATCGAGGGCAATTCTAATCTAGTCTCAGCTAGAGGTTTAAAAGGTACCAACTGAAAACAAAATATAGTAGGGGAATATCCAATAAAGGAATGGGGAGTAACTTACCAGACTGGTCTTGAGAATATGAGGAGCAAGAAACTAAGGGCCTCACTCATTAGGTTGGAAGACTGCCACTTCTGTCTTTCACCCGCTGCCCCTATTATGAGTCTCCCAGCTTGCAGCACCGTGAGCCGGCAAAAAAGTGGCCGTTGGCCGGCAAAAAAGTGGCAGTGCCGCCAGTTGGATTGTGGCACTTATACCACGGTCATAATGTGGCTGTCGGACCGCTGCTTTGGTGGCAGTCCGACTGCCACCGCGAGTCTGGCGATCCTAGGTCTGCCATACTCGTAATGAGGGCCTAAGTATGCAAAGCCACCAGCTTCACAAAATATATTTGTAACTGCCACTAGTTCTGCAAGCAGCAAGCCACTGATTTTAACAGTTTGAGATTCTTGAGTTTAAGAAACTCAGGGGGTCATTTTGACCCTGGTGGTCCATGACCGCCAGGGCCGGGGACCGCGGAAGCACCGCCATCAGGCTGGCAGTGCTTCCTGGGCCATTCTGACCGCGGCGGTAAAGCCTCGGTCAGAAAAGGGCAAGCGCCGGTTTCCCGCCGGTTTACCCCTGGCCCAGGGAATCCTCCATGGTGGCGCTGCTTGCAGCGCCGCCATGGGGATTCCGACCCCCTTCCCGCCATCCTGTTCCTGGCGGTTTTTACCGCCAGGAACAGGATGGTGGGAACAGGTGTCGTGGGGCCCCTGGGGGCCCCTGCACTGCCCATGCCACTGGCATGGGCAGTGCAGGGGCCCCCTAACAGGGCCCCATAATGATTTTCAGTGTCTGCTTTGCAGACACTGAAAATCGTGACGGGTGCCACTGCACCCGTCGCACCCCTACAACTCCGCCGGCTCCATTCGGAGCCGGCTTCATTGTTGAGGGGGGTTTCCCGCTGGGCCGGCGGTGCGGTCATTCGGCGGTTCCCTCCAGGCGGGCGGCTCCCCCCTCAGTCTTTTAAAAGAGATTGCAGGATTCTACCGAAAGCCCCTAGATCATAATTTAGCAATGAGTTTGCTGGGTTTATATTACAACTGGGCTGTGACAAGATGAGAAGCCATTTGGATTCAATTAGCTCCTGCCTGGAGTACTCAGTGACATGGAGTTTATATTCTAAATTTGCAGATAGTTAAATTTAAACTGAGTTCTTGCTGGTGGAATGTTAGAGTAAAGTTCAGAACAATAAAGGTTTCTAAGCCAGGCTTGGTAAGCAAAATACCGATATTTGTGACTCAGCAACGAACCAGTTGAGTCCACTCTGTGTTCTCCATTCTGATCTTTCATAAACGTGATTATGATGGAGGTGTTAAGATAAGCAGAAGATAGGGCGAGCAGAAGGATAGGTCAACTGCCCCAATGATAAAGGACAGTGACATAAGTAGATAAGCCTGGGGAGGAGAGAGTATTCTGTCGTGGAGCAAACATGTCAAGCCACAGCTGGTAGAATCTCTGGCGAGCAATCTGTGGTCGAGAGAAAATGAGTCTGGTGATGAAAACTCATTCTCTGCCAATAAGCATACTAAATGTTCCTCCCTGACAATATATCACTTACAAGCAGAGGAGATTCTAATCCACAGAACTTCCATTGGGATTACTGGCAGTTGATATAAAGACTGTTCACCTGATTGACATGTTCTGACTAGCACCATACCTGTAAATTGATGTGCAACTTCCCGGTGGGCCATCGAATTTACAACCCATTGCTTCACAGTTCGGGCTTCACTACTTCTATAGAAGCAGGACCAAGGCTGACTGCATATGGCTGGGTCTAGCCTCCGGTGACATAATGAGAAAAAACAGGGGTTAGACAGCTATCCTGGGTGATTGCCTTTGGCTAAACTATTTCAAGCATTACTGCCATCACCTTATGTGGGTTTGATGTAATGCCCTAAGTGGACAAGAGTATGCTTGGACATGGATCCAGTGCTCTCTATGTCACTGGAACCAACCTGCACCTGACTGTAGAGGCCCAACTAGATTTGTATTTTGGCTTAGAAAGGACCTGGCTTGGCAGTACAGGCTGAGCTGTTCCTATTGAAGCGGAGCCAAGGCTGAATTGCACTTAGATGGGTTTAGTTTGAGGTTGGATTGAGGGCAAAAACATGGGTTGGAATGCTACACCAAGTGACTGCCAGTGGCTAGACTATTTGCAAACATTCCTTCCATTATCTTTTGTGTGTTTGATGTAATAGCCTAAGTGGACAAGGGTATGCCCAGATGTTGGTCCAATGCTGACTGTGCCACTGTATTTAAGCCGCACCCAAATGAAGAGGCCAACGTAAGCTGAAACTGGTCTTGGGTTGGTTGTGTTCCAATTCAGAGGGGACCTGGCTTCGCAGTTCTGACTAGACTACTTCTATTGCAGTAGAACCAACACTGATTTGTACATGGCTGGGTCTAGCCTGAGGTGGCATAGCCAGCAAGAAATGAGAGGTGGGATTCTACCTGGAATGATTGTCAGTGTATAGACTATTTGCAAGCATTACTCACCTTTTATGTGTTTGACGTAAAATTCGGAACTTCACCAGGTTGATGCCCCACCATAAAGTGAAGTTAAGCATTAAAGAGTCCACATTAACAACTTTGGGGAACCTATCATGAACCTTGTCAAGCTTGTACCATGTAGTAAACAAACAAAGAAAATCTGGTCATTCATCCTCATTACATTCTATATTCATGCCATTGTGGATAGCCGTATGAAGGGGAAATATGTCTTACTTTGTTGACTGTGTTGAAAGAAATCTGTACCCTCTGTTGTATGATTAGCAATCTATCATTTGTCGTTTAAGTGCCACACAACTTTGGAAAGGTCAACAGTGGTTTCCTGGACACGCCCGCCTTGCTGGAGTCCAGAACTGGACCACTGACAGCATATTCATCTACTAAGGTTGCTTGAGAGGAGTATCAACAAGAGCTTGGTTTGATGCCATTACATCATAGTCAATGATCAGCTAAAAAAAAAACAACAGCAGAAACGTGGCTAATGGAGGCTTCTCCTGCCCCACTCCTCTTGACTTTGCTTAAGTGAGTAAGTCAACATCTCAATGAAAGTGATACCTGCTCTGTAAAGGTGGTAAGTTGTCATTCTCAAATGTCTGCAATACTCACTTTGGGGTCAGACAGCCAGCACACCATTACAGTATTAGACTTAAACAGTAATCTGTGGTGGATACTCTCCTTATCTTTGGCCTTATCATCCCAAGCTGTTTCTGATTTCCATTGTCAAACAAACTGCAGAGATGGACTAAAAGCCCCTACTGTCCATCAGTTCTAAACATGGCTTCCTAGATGCTCTTGAGGACCCATGATCTACAGGAGCATGCATCTTGTGCCTCAGCCTGTAACAACTATACCGCTACCAGTAGCAAAATAGAAGTATGCTCAATGTTGCCCAGGAGAAAAGTGGGGATCCAAAGGGAGGATGGAGGAGTTTCAAGAACAGAAACCAACCCCAAGTTCTAAAACAGTGACAAAGCAGAATATTACCCTCAGTGCTAGCTGGAGTAGAGCCACAGAGCCAGCTTACTGACTTGAGTCATCTGATAGAGAGGAAAAAAAATGTATTTTTTCTTTTAAACAAATAAAACAAATTAGGTCTAGATGATTGTGAAAATATTTCAAAGGTAGACAACTACCCAGTGATAAAGAAAACCTTGTGCCATATCATGGACACTGACCATAGTCACACAACAAACCTGTGTAACTTTTTGGAATGAATCAGCACTGTTTGCATCACAGTTGCTAATTAAGTAATGCTATGAGTCAGTGCTATACCCACAGAGAGCACAACTTGGAAACAGGGTTCCATTGTTCCTGCTATACTGTCCTGTGCTGCCCTGTCCCACCCAGCTCTGGCAAGATTGATGTCATGTACACATTCACTCCTAGGCTGGGTGCAGCCTCAGAGGAACTAATTAATAGGGACAGGGTATTTGTGCCTTCAATGTATATTTCTGAATGCATTCCTATCTATGCACCATTTTGCACAACCCTACAAGTGCATCCTGTGGATCCGATCCAATGCCACAGTCTATGCTGCACCAATCAAGCTCCTTTCCTACATGGAGGCCAGTGGGCATACCATATTCATTGCACCAGGACAGCTCCTTCTTCAGTTGCACCCCGGGCTCAAACTCAGCTGACTACTATGGTGCCTGCTGTTAAGACTTCACTCAAAATTTACACAAAAGGCCTGTTGGTTTGCAAGAGCCTAAATATGCCTTTTCCATGCAGTGTACACCTCCCAGACACTGACCTAATGCTGTGTCATAACATTTTGCCAGAATGCTTGATTCACAATGATTCCCTGTGTTCACCTGTTAGACTTGACATCCCTAGTGTGATCCTCCCCTAAGAGTTTTACGTTCACCCCTCCTGTTTTGCTGAAATAGTTTTTGTTGGCTATAGGACTCTGCACATTTTACCACTGCTAACCAGTGCTAAAGTGCTTCTGCTATCGCTCTTTAATACATGGTAAAAGTGGCTTAAACCTAATTGTCACATGTAATTTATTTGTAAGACCCTAATAGACAATATCACAGGTACCGAGGGCATGTAATTTAAATGCCCCTAGTGGGCGTGTAGCACTCTTTGTACCACAGTCAGATCTGTCGGCCTCTGGGTGGTCTTCTCCCAAATGTTTGTCTTCTCCTCCATTTTTGTTGATCCCATTTTTGTTGGCCCTACGACTGTGCACTATACCACTGCTAACCAGTGTTAAAGTGCATGTGCTCATTCGCTAAAAGCATGATAAAATTGGCTTACACCTAGTTGGCACATTTCATTTTCTTGTAGGTCCCCGGTAAACTGGTACTGCATGTACCCAGGGTCTGTAAATTAAATATTACTAGAGGGTCTGCAGCAGTAACTATATCATCCACCTAAGTGGCCTGTCAAACATGTCTCAAACCTGCTGCTGCAGCTTGTGTGGGTAGTTCAAACTGCCTTTTCAATCTGGCAAAACAAAACTTTTGTAGGCCTTACCCTTCCTTTTTTAGTACATATAAGTCACCCCAGGTTAGGCCCTAAGCAGCCTGTAGTGCAGGGTGCAGTATATTTACAAAGTTGGACATGTACTTTTAAGTTTTACTTGTCCTGGTATTGAAAAGCCCCTACATTCATTTTTCATTACTACAGAGTCTAACTTTCAACTGGGAGCAGTAATGATGTCAAGTTTGGTTTTGAATGGAGCCAGAATTCTCAAAATGCTACTTTTAGAAAGTTGACATTTTCTTGTCCCAACAATTTGGTGCCTGCAGCCTGTATCCTGGGTCACATGACTCAGTGTAGCTGGCAATTGGTCTTTGTGCATTGCACCCAGACAGTGAGACAAAGAGTAATATAATTTGGCAAGATGGGTCATCTCTGAATTGATGGGTCCAAAGCTGTCACCTACCTCACTTGCACATCACACTCTGCCTCGGCACAATCACTAATGGTTTCACCCTAGTCATTTGTGCCCCCAGATAAGCTGGGGACAGGGCAAGGAGGCAGGAAACTCCTCTGAGGTGAAAACCTCGAGAACCTTCGAAGCTGGCACCAGGTACAAATAGTAAACAGTCCGACCCAACTCTTCAGTACACCTCTAGACCTGTGAAAGACCCAGAAGGACTGCTGTGTTGCTCTACTGCAAAATGGACTGCTGCTCTGCACCCTCCTATTTTGCTGCCTTGCTGCCTGACTGAAAAGGACTGGACATGCATCTTGATCAAAGGACCATCAGAGTGACCCCAAGGGCTAGTTAGCTGGCCTGCTGATCAGAGCCCGAGGGCAAGAAAAGGTTCAAACCACCTTGAACCCAGAATCTGGACTCTGCCTGCTGTGAGTCTTGCTCCCACAGGTGGTGCCACTACATTCCTGGACCCTTGGAAGTTGGCCTGAAGGTGCTCTGTCAGCCCAGCTGTTGTCTTTTGGGCAGAACAAATGCAGCTTGACATATCTCCTCAAGGCTCTGCATCGGAACTGCCACTGCATCACACATTCCTGATGCAGGATCTTGCATCGTAGCGAACTGCTCCTCAGAACAGCAGATGTGTGAGGCATCCCCAATGCAGGACTTCACATCACAAAGCCTCCGTTGACTGCATCCTCAACGATGACTCAGGACCTCACATTGCAATAGCTCCATTGAACTGCAACTGCGTGATTCATCACAGAGGTAGGGCCTTGCATCGCAACCCGCAGCTTCTCCAGAACTGCACCTGTACAATGCATCTTCAAAGTGGGATGTTGCAACATTTCATAATCAGGATTTAAGGTGCTTTTTTCAGCGGGTAACTTGGTCCCTGTATCTGGCTCCATCATAGTTAGCCTGTAACTTTGTCATGGTCAAGCGCAACCAGGTACCATAGTTGGTGCTTTCTGCTTTTAGGCACTATTTTGACCTGATTCTTTAAAACTACATATCTTCGATTCTATTGATTGGATGTTTGTCATTTTGGTATCAGGTGACTCATTAAATTTTACTCTATTTTTCTAAATTGGTATGAAGTTTTTTGTGTGGTGAATTTTCACTTCAATACTATTTGAAGTGCTGCATAAACACTTTGCACATTGCCTCTAAGTTAAGCCTGACTGCTTTTGTGCCAAGTACCCAGGCTGTTAAGCACAGGTTAATTCGGAGTTGCTTGTGACTTTACTGACAGGAATTGTGGTTACTGCTTGAGAAGGGCTTTATCACTTCAAATAGTAACCCAATTTTCTACAACCACCCACTAAAGTAGAATTTATAACATGTCTCCGGCCTGCTACTGCAGCTTGTAGTGCTGTTTCAACCTGGCAAAATAAATCTTGTACCAGAATGAAACCTTACTTCTTAATACATATGCCACCCCTAAGGTAGGCCCTGAAGGCTCATAGGGCAAAGTATCTTGTATTTAAAAAGTAGGACATGTGTGTTGAGGTTTTAAATGTTCTGGAAGTGAAAAATTCCAAAAGTAATTGTTCACTACTGTAAGGCCTACTGTAGGGAAGTGCCCTCTTTCTTGGCATGGTTACCCGAATTTTCTGCCTGTTGTCAGTGTGTTTGACTGTGTTCACTGGGATCCTGCTGACGAGAACCTCAGTGATTATGCTCTCTCCCTTCTAACTTGGTAACTCAGTTACTTTCTCCCCACATTTTGCATACTGGTGCTCCCATGTAAGTTCCTAGTACATGGTACCCAGGGCATTGGGCTGCAGCATGTATTATGTTACTTGTGGGGAGCCCATGCAACATGTTCTGCAGGCCTGTCATTGCAGCCTGTGTGAAAAGGTGCATGCACCCTTTTTCAGAACAGGTCACTATACCAGGTCACTGTAAGTCACCCCTTTGGCAGTCCCTCCTAGCCCTGAGGGCAGGGTGAAAGTACCTGTGTGTGAGGGCACCCCTGCTGCTTCATGTGTGTACTGGACATATGTCACTACCTATGTCCATCTACATAATGGTAACTGTGAACCTAGGCATGTTTGGAATCAAACATGTCGAATCATACCCCAATACTGTTGCCAGTATTGGAAGTTTGATTCCATGCCCAAGCTGCTGCCACCCCTCAGACAGGTTTCTGCCCTTCTGTTGCTTGAACAACTCAAGCCCAGGAAGGGAGAACAAAGGATTTCTTTGGGAGAGGGGGACCTCCAGTCCCTGCTCTGGCGTGAAACTGGACAATGGAAAGGGGAGTGACAACTCTCTTGTCCATCACCACCTCCAGATGGTCCCTGGGTTCTGCTATCTTGAATCCAAGGTTGGCAGGAGCATCTGAGTGGCCAGGTCAGGCAGGTGACGTCAGACCCCCTCCTGATAGGTGGTCACCTGGCTAGGTGACCAACCCCCCTTTCAGGGCTATTTAGGGTCTCTCTCTTGGGTGGGTCCTCAGATTTGGCTTGCAAGATTCCAGAAGGACTTCTCTGCAACCTTACTTCGACATATAGTCACTGGAACCTCTACTGGACCCTCCATGAACCGACAATTTTCAGCCACGACGACAACTCTGCTTGCAACATTGTTTCCACAGCTCCTTTGAGCTTCTGAAACATTTTCTCAGCTGTGCATCCTCTAAGGGTGGCAGGTCTTCAGCCTGCATGAGAAGGAATAAGGAATATCCCTTAGAGTGAAGGAGTCACTCCACTGCATCCGCAGGTACTAACTGCAACGACGACCGGCTACGTGGATCTACTCTCCTCCTGAGCTGCATGGATCCTGTACCACAGGTGGTGGTCCAGAGTAGTCCTCTTGGTCCTCTCTGCCAGCTGTCCAACTTTGGTGAACGTAAACCCTTGTCTTCCAATGCAGGGCAGTACCCCAATGCACCACGTCCCTTGTAGCTGCCAAGGCTTTTTTGCATCTGCCCCAAGGGATCTTCAGGGTCTGTGTAGCCCCAACCCCCAGCACTACTTCGTGCAACGCACAGCCCTGTGAGTGATTCTCCTGCGGTGTGGGATCCTTTTCCATTAGTGCTGTGTGGGCTCCTCTGTGGCTCCTGGCTCCACGTCCAGTGGGTCTCCTGTGGGGGCTGCCTCTTCTTCTTTGGACCCTCTGCCTTGCTGAGGTCTCCCTTGGTCTCCCCTATGGGTTGAGTCCTCCTGGGCCCTGCTGGTCCCCAACAGCTCCACTTTTTCTTCACCTAAACTTCTACCTTTGCCACTGACTGACTGCAATCATCCACCCGGTGTGGGACGTTGACTGCATTCTCCAGGAACTCTTCACATGCTCCAAGGCTGCATTCCTGACTGTGTTCGTCCTACCGCTGACCAACTCCTGCATCCACAGCTGGGTGGGTAGTAGCTCCTACTCCTCCTGGACTCTTCTGTGACTTCTGGACTTGGTCCCCTTCTTCCACAGGTCTTCCTCTTCAGGAATTCACCACCGGTTTCTTGCAGTCTTGTCTGGGTGTTGCATTTTCTTCATTTACTTCCTTTTGGGTGGTCTGGGGAAAATCTAGTAATTTACTCCTTTCCTCCTGGTCGCTAGGGGGCACTGTAGTACTTACCTTTGGGGTTTCCTAGAACCCCCAGCTCCCATCTACACATTCCACTTACCTAGGTGGGGTTCATGTGTTCACATTCTATTTTTTTAGTATATAGTTTGGGCTCCCGCTGGGGTCACTATTGTCTATTTGCATTTGCACTGTTTTCTATCACTTTCTATGCCTATTGCTGATAACTAGTGTACATTTCTACTGGGTTACATACCTCCTATTGGAGGATTGCCTCTCTCATACTTTTTGGTATTATGTCACTGAAATAAAGTACCTTAATTTTTGTAATACTGTGTTTTCTTTGATGTGTGTAAGTGCTGTGTGATGACAGTGGTATAGAATGAGCTTTGCATGTCTCCTAGATAGACTTTGGCTGCTCATCCACAGCTACCTCTAGAGAGCCTGGCTTCTAGACACTGCCTACACTACACTAATAGGGAATACCTAGACCAGGTGTAAGATGTAAGTATCTCAGGTACCCACCACACACCAGGCCAGCTTCCTACATTGGTGGCGCAGTGGTGGGATAAGCACTTGCAATTCCCTTACCACTCTGTCACTTGGTACTTTCCAAAGGAAAGACAACTTACTGACTAGGGGTACACACTGTATCTAGTATCAGGGAAACAGTATCTGAGATTTGGGTAAGCTAGGGGTCTAGGCATAGCCCTTGCGCCAAACCTCTTTGGGAAGACTTATTTAGAGTAGTTAGGGATCCTACAACATTCTAGCTATCTGACATGTCTTCAGCAGAGCATACCTCTCAGGCCATGGATTCTCCCTATCAGAACCTGACCTTCCTAGAACTCAGGGAGATGTGTGCTCAGATGAAGCTGAAGGCTGGAAGAAATCCCAACAAGACTCTGCTTCTAGGCCTGCTCCTCCAGGAAGACCAGAAACATGCTGGTAGCAAGGGGAGCTGGTGAAACAAGTAGACTCTGACCCGCCAGTGCTAGAAAGAAAAACATTTAGCTACTGAAGTGGGTCAGGAAGAATCCAGGGAAGATCAGAGAAACTCTAGGCACACCCACAGTCCTGTTAGGAGCACTGTTAGCAGTGTGAAGAAAGGTCCCACCAGTAGGTCCACCTTTGGCACTAGGGAGCTGGTTGAGAGGGTGTCCAAGGGTAGAAACAGATCCTCTTCTGCCTACTCTCACATCTCCTCATTATCTGAGGGGACCCACTATTCCACTCAGGGGAAGATTCCCTAGACAGGGAACACAGGCAACTGAGACTGGAGGAGGCAAAGCTGAGGCTGCAGCAGCAATAGATAGCCCTAGATAGAGAGGCCTTGACAGTGGAGAGAGAGAGGCCGGGGTTGGGGTTAGCACCCCATTGTGACAGCAACTTTAGTTTCAGGAAACCTAGGGTCAGGGAGGACTCTTTTGATTTCAGAAACTTAAACAAGGATGTTCCCCCTACAAGGTGGGGGATGACATTTACAAGTGGTTCACTGCTCTGGAGAGGCCCTGTAAGGTACAAAGGGTGCCTCAGAGACGGTGCACTGCTATCATGTGTCTCTCCTTCTCTGACAAGGGGAGAGATATACTTCTCACTGTCAGGGAAGAAGATGCTGACAACTATGCAGTTCTAAAATCTGCACAGTTAGATGGATTTGGTCTTACCACTGAGCAATATAGAATTGAGTTCAGGGAGATCAGGAAAGAGTCCTCCCAGGATTGGGTTGATTAACTCTGGAAGGCTGGTTGCATGGCATCAAAGTCAGTGATTATAAGGGCTTGTATAATGTGGTTTTGAGATAGCGTATTTTGAACAATTGTGTGCCTGACATATTGCACCAATACTTGGTTGACTCAGATCTGACCTCTCCCAAAGAACTGGGAAAGAAGCCAGATGAATGAGTCAAAACTAGGGTGAGCAGAAAAGCTCATACAGGGGGTGACAAGAAGATAAAGGAAGCAGGTAAGTCTAAGGACAAGGGTGGGGACAAAGGTAAAAACAAGGAGTCTTCATCCGGCCCGCAAAACTCCTCTGGGGGTGGTTCTAAAACCTCTTCCTCCGATGTTAAAAAGTCTTGGTGCTATATGTGTAAATACAAAGGCTATAGGCAAGGAGACAGCTCCTTGTAGGAAAGTATACTCGTTTTGCCATGGTTACCCCCATTTTCTGCCTGATGTCAGTGTGATTGACTGTGTTCATTGGGATCCTGCTAACCAGGACCCCAGTGATTATGCTCTCTCTCCTCTAAATGTGGTTGTTGCATACTGGTAAACCAGTATTTCACCCACAATTGGCATACTGGTGCCCCCTTATAAGTCTATAGTATATGTTACTTGGTTACCCAGGGCATTGGTGTTACAGGGGATCCCTATGGGCTGCAGCATATCTTTTGCCACCCATAGGAAGCCCATGCAAAGGCTTCTGCAGGACTGTCATTGCAGCCTGCATAAAAAGGTGCATGCACCCTTTCACTGCCATTTACACTGCACCAGGTCACTTATAAGTCACCCCAATATCAGGCCCTGCAGCCCTGAGGGCAGGGTGCAAAGTACCTGTGCGTGAGGGCACCCCTGCATTAGCAAAGCTGCCTCCACGAACTCCAGGACCATTTTCCCAGGCTGCGTGAGTGCGGGGAGGCCATTTTACACGTGTACTGGACATAGGTCACTACCTATGTCCAGCTACCTAATGGTAACTCCGAACATAGGCATGTTTGGTATCAAACATGTAGGAATCATACCCCCATGCTTTTGAAACCATTGGTAGTATGATCCCATGCACTTTGGGGGCTCCTTAGAGGACCCCCAGTACTACCATTACAGCCGTCTGAGGTTTTCCAGGCAGCCCCAGCTGCTGCCACCCCACAGAAAGGTTTCTGCCCTCCTGTTGCTTGAGAAGCTCAGGCCCAGAGAGGAAGAACAAAGGATTTCCTTTGGGAAAGGGGTGTTACACCCTCTCCCTTTGGAAATATTTGTTACAGGCTTGTGAGTGGTAGCATCTCCTAGCCACTGAAAATGCTTTGAAGGGCACATTTGGCTCACTCCTTGCATAATCCAGTCTACATCAGTTCAGGGACCCCCAGTCCCTGCTCTGGCGTGAAACTGGACAATGGAAAGGGGAGTGACCACTCCCCTGTCCATCACCACCCCAGGGGTGGTGCTCAGAGCTCCTCCAGAGGGTCCTTGTGTTTTGCCATCTTGTATTCCAAGTTGGCAGGGAACTCTGGGAGGATCTGAGTTGCCAGTGCCAGCAGGTGACATCAGAGCTCTCCCTGATAGGTGCTTACCTGTTTAGCTGACCAATCCCCCTTTCAGGGCTATTTAGGGTCTTTCCTTTGGGTCGTTCTTCAGATTTGGATTGCAAGACTCCAGCATGAATCCTCTGCATCATCCACTTTAACTCCTCACTGAAGAAACTGAATCTGGACCCTTCAGGAACTCTACAAACTGCAACAAAGAAGCAAGAGGCCTTCTGCAACATTGTATCTTCAGCTCCTGCCAGCCACTGCAACAGTTTCTCGGTCATGCTTCCTCTGAGGACACCCCGTCTTCAGCCTGCACCAGAAAAGCGAAGGAATCTCCCTTGGGGTGAAGAAGTCACTCCCCTGCTTCAGCAGGCACATACTGCAACGATGACTAGCAGCGTGGATCCCCTCTCCTGCTGAGCTGTGTGGGTCCTGCATCACGGGTGGTGGACTGCAGTGGTCTGGACGGTCCTCACATCCTACTGTCTAACTTTGGTGGAGGTAAGAGCTTGCCTCCCATGCAAGACAGTACCCCAGAGCACCACGTGTTTTGCAGTAGTCAAGGCTTGTTGGCATTCTTCTACAAAGTTTTTCATGCACCGTGCAGCTCCGGCTCCCAGTACTCTGTCCTGCAACACACATCTTCCTGAGTGGTTCTCTGGCGGCATGGGAGCCTTTGTCGTAGTGTTGCGTGGACCTCCTTTTGCACCTCCTTTGTCCCTGAGCTGTGGGACTCCTGTGCATGCTGCCTGGTCTGCTGTGGGCTCTCTGAGTTGTGGAGAGCCCCCTCTGACGGGCAGCGTCATTTTCCACTAAACGCTAGCTTTTCGTGTGCCAAAGCTTGTTGGGTGACTCCAGCGACGCAAACCATACTGCAATCCTCCATCCAGTGTGGGTCATCACTTGCACCAACCAGGAATCCTGACTCTGTCTTCTTGGGTGCAATACTAACTGTTCTTCTTCACCAGTGGTTCTTCTTTTGCACCTTCATCCGGGTTAGCAGGGGCTCATGTTCTCCCTGGACTCTTCTGTGATTCTTGGACTTGGTCTCCTTCTTCCACAGGTCCTCAGGTCCAAGAACCCACTGTTGGTATCTTGCAGTCTCTTCTGGTTCTTGCATACTCTTCATTCTCATGTTTCTGTGTGTCATGGGAAAGTTACTGTGTTTCACTCTTGCTTTCCTGGGCACTGGGGTGGGTTCTAGTACTTACCTTTGGGGGTTTCTAGCACTCCCAGCGTCCCTCTACACACTACACTTGCCTAGGTGGGAAACCAATGTTTGCATTCCACTTTCTTAGTATATAGTTTGTGTTCCCCCTAGGCCCATTTTGAACTATTGTGATTTTCACTAATTGTACTGTTTTCTAACTGTTTTTATGCCTATTTCTGCATACTAGAGTATATAATTTGTGTATTACTTACCTCCTTAGGGAGTATAGTCTCTATGGTATTTTTAGCATTTGTGTCACCGAAATAAAGTACCTTTATTTTTGTAACACTGAGTATTTTCTTTCATGTGTGTGAGTACTGTGTGACTTCAGTAGTATTGAATGAACTTTGCATGTCTCCTAGGTAAGCCTTGGCTGCTCAGCTACAGCTACCTCTAGAGAGCCTGGCTTCTACATTTCACTAATAAGGGATAACTGGACCTGTATAAGGTGTAAGTACCTTAGGTACCCACTACAAACCAGGCCAGCCTCCTACATTGGTGGCAGCGGTGGGATAAGTACTTGCAATTGCCTTATCATTCTGTCACCTGGTACTTTCCATAGGAAAGACTACTCTATACCTAGAGCTATACAAATATACGTAGTACAGGGATCTAGTCTCTTACCTTCCTTTTCTAGAGACTAGAGGTTAGGTAGGTTAGGTTCACCCTACATCACCATAACACACACATCATGTCTACTGCTGAACCTAGCTCTGAGGTCATGGGCACTTCCTATGAGAGTATGACTTTCAAAGAACTGAAGAGGCTCTGTTTAGACAGGAAATTAGAAGTGGGGAAGAATCCAAATAAGAACTTCCCATTGAGCCTCTTTCTTCTGGATGACTAGGAGCATGCTGGTAGCCAGGAGGAGGAGGAGGAAGATTCTGCACCCATTGACTTAGGAAATAATTTTCCAGGTTCAGGGGATGGTTCTAGCAAGTATCTTGTACCTAGTAGCCCCACTAGTGTAGCTGGTAGTGGGAGGGGAAGCCACACAGGTAGGGTTCCCCTTACATACATAGGACAGGTGTTAGAAATTGGGTTTCTGGTTGGTTATGGTATGCATCTCAGCCAGGCAGAACCTACCCACTCTAGTCAGGGCAAGGGAGTTACACGTCCAAGATAACTTCTGCTCACCCCCTTGGTAGCTTGGCACGAGCAGTCAGGCCTATCCCAGAGGCAATGTGTGAAGCGTTTGCACAACCCACACAACACACGTGACACAATATCCCCACCACAAAGGAACCACAACACCAGATTATATGAAAATATACTATATTGTACACAACACAATTATTAGACCAAACCTTAGCAGTTGTCAGAACGTCACACATTAGTTACTCTGCAAACTAGCAGTAGTCACATATAACACACAGGCTACTCAGTATTCTGCCACGTAAGCAATAGTCAGGAAGCATGCTATTACACCAAAGCACTTGTCATAAGAACATCATAAACGCCCATAGTAGGAACATTAGAAAACATATGGGAAGTCATAAAAATCTATTAGTATGTTATGCCCATAACAGGAACATGTTCATACATATATCAATACATCAAACACAGGTAGGCAATACATATACTCCAGTCTGTAGCAAGAATGGTAGGGAATATCTGTTTGTCTGATGAGGCACCTCTAGTGCCTAGAAGACGAAAAATGGGGTTTCCAGTGCTCCTCTGTGCAAAACGGGGGCCTCACTTATCCTTTGGCTGGACGCACCCCCTCCGACTTTGTAACGGGCCACTCCTGGGTCAGCAATCTCCTGCGGTCTCCCCCGGGCCTGCCCTGGCCCTCTGCTGTGTGGGGGGGAAGACCTCTACAGTTAATACTGGCCCTCGAGGGGGGCCATCAAGAGTCTACGGCATGGGTGAGCCTCAGATGAGGCTGCTGTCCCACTCTCAGTGCAACCGAAGCCCTCCGAGGCTTCAGCAGACGAGGGAGAGGCATCCTCCTCTCCTTCCTGCTCCCTGATGATGCCCTGGCCCAAAGCAGGGCCTTCCGGTGCCCTGCGGGAGCTCTACAGAGCAGACCTCTCCCAAGGGGCACCCATAGGAGTACCCTTGTTCTGATATCGCCAAGAAGGGTTTTCTTCGTGCCCCGGCAGCGCGTTCCCTCGCGCTTCGGGCACCAGGACGCGCTTGTACAAAAGAGCTTAAGCCACCAATGAAGCCCGGGTCAGGGCGGTGCTTTTTTTATGCAGAAATTAATAAACGCTTTTTAAAGTGCCAAGCACCAGCAAGGCGGAGCGCTTTCAAGCGCTAAGGAAATCCCCTAAAGGAGCGCTTTCCCAATCGCTTAGCTTATGAACAAGGTGAAGCACCCCTTGTGCTTCAGGGTGAATGCAGGGGTTTGGGGCCGCAGCACCCTGACCCTGGGGAGCACGTTCCAAGAAAAGGCCCACAGGTGGAGGGGCCCAGCAACAGGCCAGCACAAGAAGGATGCAGCAAGTGGAGAGTCCTTTTCAGTGACCAAGCAGGTCACAGGTCAGCACAGCAGCAGTAGTCCATGACTGTTCCTGGTAAGTCCTTCCAGCATTTCTGTGTCCAGTTCAAAGATGATTCCAAGAGTCTCCAAATTGTGGGGAAAATTCCCCTGTACTTATACTCAGTCCTTACAATGTTTTGCAATGGTAGGGACAGAAGGTTCCAGCCAGTTACAATTGGTTCCGGGAGTGCCCCCTCTCTCCTTCAATACAGGCTCCAAACATCAGTGGGGGGTTAACAACCCTATTGTGTGAGGTCAGGGCACAGCCTTTACAAATGTAGGTGTGCCCCGCCTCTCCCTTCTCTCAATCCAGGTAGACTATTCAGTATGCAGATGCACCTCTGTGACATCTCCACCATTCCTGTGTACAGGCTGTCTAAAAAGTATGCACAAAGCCCCAACTGTCACTCTGCCCAGACGTGGATTGGAGTCAAGCTGCAAAACACCAGAGTCATAAGCACAGATAAATGTGCACTTTCTAGAAGTGGCATTTCTGTAATAGTAATACAAAAATACACCTACACCAGTAAGCAGCATTTATTATCACCATTACAACCATACTAAACACGCCTACGTTACCCCTCATAAATCAGACAATACCCCCTACACATAAGGCAGGGCATTTCTAATGCAATCCTATGAGAAGGCAGCACTCACAGCAGTGAGACAGCAAGTTAGGCTGTTTGTCAATACCAGGACAGGCCACGCAACCTGGCACATGTCCTGCCTTCTAAATGCATGGCACCCTACCCATAGGGCTAGGTAGGGCGTACCTTAGGGGTGACTTACATGTAGTAAAAGGGGAGTTCTGGGATTGGCAAGTAAATTTAGATGCCAGGTCCCTATGGCAGAAAACTGTGCACACAGGCCCTGCGCTAGCAGGCCTGAGACAGGTTTGAAAGTCTACTTCTGTGGGTGGTGCAAGCAGCGCTGTAGGCCCACTAGTAGTATTTAATTTACAGGCCCTGGGTATAGAGATACCACTGTACAAGGGACTTATAGGTAAATTAAATATGACAATTAGGTATAAGCCAAACATGCCAACTTTAGATGGAAGAGCACCTGCACTTTAGCACTGGTCAGCAGTGATAAAGTGCTCAGAGTCCTAGAGCCAACAGCGAGAGGTCAGAAAAACCAGGAGGAAGGAGGCAAAAAGACTGGGGATGACCCTGCATAAGGAAAAAAGTTCAAGAACAGGTAACTAAGGTCACAAAGACAAGGAAATGATCCACCTCTGCCCATTCCCATATCACCTCAGTATCTGAGGGATCACACTGCACAACTCCCTCGGATGGCTCCATAGATAGGGAGCTCAGAAAGCTGAGACTGGAGGAGGCTAGGCTGAGGCTGCAGCAGCAACAACTAGCCCTAGATGTGGAGGCCTTGGCAGTGGAGAGGGAAAGATAAGGGTTGGGGTTAGCACCCCATGGTGGCAGCAGCAGCAGTTTCAGGGAATATAGAGTCAGGGAGGACTCCATTGATTTCAGGAACCTGCACAAAATTGTTCCCCCATAAAACATGGGGGATGACATCTACAAATGGTGTGCTGTACTTGAGAGGGCATGTAAAGTTCAGAGGGTTCCTCAAAGGCAGTGGGCTGCTATTCACTTCTTGTCCTTCTCTGACAAGGGGAGGGATAGACTTCTCACTGTTAGAGAAGAAGATTCAGACAACTACAGTATTCTTAAGACAGCCCTCTTAGATGGTTTTGGTCTCACCACTGAACAGTATAGGATCAAGTTCAGGGAGACCAGAAAAGAGGTCTCACAGGATTGGGCTGACTTTGTGGACTGTTCTGTTAAAGCTTTAGAAGGCTGGTAACATGGCAGCAAAGTGCCAGACTATGAGGGATTACACAATCTGTTGCTGAGAGAGCATATTTTGAATAACTGTGTGTCTGACTTGTTGCACCAATACTTGGTACACTCAGATCTGACCTCTCCCCAAAAAGTGTGAAATAAGGCAGACAAATGGGTCAGAACAAGTGTGAGCAGAAAAGCTCATATAGGGGGTGACAAGGACAAGGAGAAGGATAGTAAGTCACATGACAAAGGTGGAGACAAGGATAAATACAAAGAGCCTTCATCAGGCCCACAAACCTCTTCTGGGGTGGATCTAAATCCTCTTCAAACAATCATCAGAATAGAAAGCCTTGGTGCTATACTTGTAGGAATAAAGGCCATAGGGCAGGTGACAGTTCTTCCCCTAAGAAAGGTACCAAGCCTCCCACCACCACAATCCCCACTGCTTCAACTAGTGCCCCTAGCAATAGCAGTGGTGGTGTGATAACTAACACTACAAATAGTCAGTACAAGGGTGTAGTAGGATTCACTCTGGGAAATGTAGTGGGGGGTGGTTTAGTTAGGGAAACCACTGAGGCTGTTTTAGTCTCTGATGGTGGCATTGACCTTGCAACCCTTGTTGCTTGTCCCCTTAATATGGATAAGTACAAGCAACAACCTCTAATAAATGGTGTTCAGGCTGAGGCCTGCAGGGACACAGGTGCCAGTGTCACAATGGTGAACGAAAAACTGGTGGCCCCTGAGCACACCTACTTGGTCATCAGTATCAAGTGACTGACACCTATACCAACACTGTAAGCCACCCCATAGCTGTTGTTGATCTCAACTGGGGGGGGGAGTACTAGTCCTAAAAAAGTTGTGGTATCCACAGACCTACCTGTAGAGTGTCTACTAGGGAACAACTTAGAGACTTCAGCTTGGGCTGAAGTAGAGTTGGAGGCCCGTGCAGCCATGCTGGGCATTCCTGGGCATATCTTTGCTTTGACAAGGGCTCAGGCCAAGAAGCAAAGAGGACAGGGAAACGTGGATCCTGAAAATATGGACCAAGAGCTTCCCAAAAGTAGGAGTAGAGAGGGTAAACAGTTATCCACTATCTCTCCCTCCACTGATGAATTCCCCCCTTTGAGGAGGAGGAGTCAACCCCCTGGACAGAACCTACACCTGAAGAACTTCAAGCTGATACAGCTGAACTCTTAGGTGCAGGGGGGTCTGCCAGGTAGGAGTTAAGTGTGGCACAGCAAACCTGCCACACAGTTGAGGGTTGGAGACAGCAAGCTGTCAAAGAAGAGGCAGGGGATATCAGTGGCACCTGCAGGGTGTACTGGGAGAGCAATCTCTTGTATTCTGAAGCAAGGGACCCAGAACCCGGTGCCACCAGTAGACTGGTTATTCCCTATACAGATAGTTTTTGTTAACCTTGGCACATGATATTCCCCTTGCTGGACATCTGGGGCAAAGTAAGACCTGGGACAGACTGGTCCCTCACTTTGACTGGTCTCACATGTCAGAAGATACCAAGGAGTTTTGTACTTCCTGTGTCACTAGTCAAGCCAGTGGCAAAACAGGTGGCACTCCAAAGGCCCCCTTAATCCCACTGCCAGTGGTTGGGGTACCCCTTGAAAATGGTAGGAGGGATACTGTTGGCCACCTTGATCCTCCCACAGCTTCTGAAAACAGATTTATTCTTGTGGTGGTGGACCATGCCACCAGGTATGCGGAAGCTACGTCTCTTAGGACCACTACAGCACCTGCAGTTGCAAAGGCCCATCTGAGAATCTTTTCCAGAGTGGGTTTCCCAAAAGAGGTGGTGTCAGACAGAAATAGCAACTTCATGTCTGCATACCTAAAAGCAATGTGGAAAGAGTGTGGTGTTACCTATGAATTCACCACACCTTACTATCCCCAGACAAATGGGTTGGTTGAGTGTTTTAACAAAACACTCAAAGGCATGATTATGGGACTCTCTGAAAAACTCAGGAGGAGATGGGATGTCCTGTTACCATGCTTTCTTTTTGCCTAAAGGGAGGTACCCCCAAAAGGAGTAGGCCACAGCCCCTTTCAGCTCCTCTTTGGTCACCCTGTTAGGGGTCCATTGGCTCTTGTAAAGGAGGGTTAGGAGCAACCCCTCAAGCCACCTAAACAGGATATAGTGAATTAAGTGCATGGCCTAAGATCTAGAATGGCTGAGTACATGAAAAAGGCCACTAAGAACATTCAGGCAAGCCAAGAGTTGCAGACGCAATGGCATGACCAGAAGGCTTTCCTGACAGTGTACCAAACAGGGTAGAAAGTGTGGGTCCTTTAGCCTGTGGAACCAAGGGCACTCCAAGATAAATGGAGTGGACCACACATCATAGTGGAAAAGAAGGGTGAGGTCACTTATTTAGTTGACCTTAGCACTCCTAGAAGTCCTCTCAGAGTACTTCATGTGAATCGCCTAAGGCCCTATTATGACAGGGTTGACTTGACCCTGCTCATGGCCACTGATTAGGAACAGGAGGAAGAGAGTGAGTGACCCTCTCCCTGACCTCTTCTCCAATGCTGCAGCTAATGGCTCAGTAGATGGAGTTATCCTAACAGACTGCTTTACTGAATCTCAGAAGGAGGACTGCAAGAGCCTCCTGGTACTGTTCTCTGAACTGGTTTCTCTAACACCTGGTCAGACTACATGGTATGAACACACCATTGACACAGGAGATAGTTTGCCTGTTAAAAGTAAGGTTTATAGGCAACCTGATCATGTTAGAGATTGCATTAAGGCAGAAGTCCAGAAGATGCTTGAACTAGGAGTGATTGATCACTCTGACAGCCCCTGGGCTAGCCCAGTAGTGCTGGTACCAAAACCCCACTCCCAAAATGGGAAAAGAGAGATGAGGTTCTGTGTAGATTATAGAGGGCTCAACACAGTCACCAAGACTGATGCTCACCCTACACCCAGGGCAGATGAGCTAATAGATACACTGGCATCTGCCAAGTATCTAAACACTTTTGATTTGACTGCAGGGTATTGGCAGATCAAATGATCACAAGATGCTAAATCTAAAACGGCATTCTTCCACAAAGTTCTTCACGCACCGCCAGCTCCGGCCCCCAGCACTCTATCCTATGATGCACATTTTGTTGAATGGGCCTCCGTTTGCACCTCCTTTGTCCCCATGCTGTAGGACGCCTGTGCGCACTGCCTGGTCTTCTGTGGGCCTCATGAGTTGCTGAGATCCCCCTCTGACTCTCCCTCCCGGGTAGAGTCCATCTGGTCCTTCCTGTTCCCGGGCAGCACCATTTTCTGCTAACTGTGAGCTTTGCGTGTGCCAAGGCTTGTTGGCGGACTCCAGCAATGCAAACCAGACTGCAATCTTCCATTCAGCATGGGACATCATTTGCACCAACTAGGAACCTGACTCCGTCTTCTTTGGTGCAATACTGACTGTTCTTCTTCATTGGTGGTTCTTCTTTTTCACCTTAATCCGAGTTAGCAGGGGCTCCTGTTCTCCCTGGACTCTTCTGTGCTTTTTGGACTTGGTCTCCTTCTTCCACAGGTCCTCAGGTCCAGGAATCCACTGTTGGTGACTTGCAGTCTCTTCTGGTTCTTGCATAATCTTTCTTGTGTTTCTGTGTGTTATGGGAAAGTTACTGTGTTTCACTCCTGCTTTCCCGGGCACTGGGGTGTGTTCTAGTACTTACGATTGGGGTTTTCTAGCACTCCCAGTGCCACTCTACACACTACACTTGCCTAGGTGGGAAACCCACATTTGCATTCCACTTTCTTAGTATATGGTTTGTGTTCCCCCTAGGCCCATTTCTAACTATTGTGATTTTCACTAATTGCACTATTTTCTGTTTCTTTGCCTATTTCTGCATACTAGTGTATATAATATGTGTATTACTTACATCCTACGGGAGTATAGTCTCTATGGTATTTTTGGCATTTGTGTCACCAAAATAAAGTACCTTTATTTTTGTAACACTGATTATTTTCTTTCATGTGTGTGAGTACTGTGTGACTACAGGGGTATTGCATGAGCTTTGGATGTCTCCTAGATAAGCCTTAGCTGCTCAGCTATCTCCAGAGAGCCTGGTTTCTAGACACTGCCTACATTTCACTAATAAGGGATAACTGGATCTGGTATAAGGTGTAAGTACCTTAGGTACCCCCTACAAACCAGGCCAGCCTCCTACTCTCCTGTCCTAATAAAGGCGCCAAGACACCCACAACTGAAGCCCCACCCCTACCACTAGTACCTCCCTAGTAATAGCAGTAGTGCTGGGTCAGGTAGCAAATAACCAATCTAAGGGTGTAGCTGGGCTCACTTTTGGTATTGTGGGGGTTGGTTTAGTCAGAGAGACAGCAGAGACTGTTTTGGTCTCTCATGGGGCATTGATCTTGCCACCCTTGCTGTCTGTCCCCTTAATATGGATAAGCACAGGCAGCAGCCCTTGATAAATGGTGTTCAGGCAGAGGCCTGCAGGGACACAGGTGCCAGTGTCACCATGGCGACTGAAAAACTGGTGTGCCCTGAGCAACACCTACTTGGTCACCAGCACCAAGAGACTGACGCCCATAACAGTACTGTGTGCCACCCCATGGCAGTTGTTGATTTCAGCTGGGGGGGTTTACCTGTCCTTAAAAAAGTTATTGTGTCCACAGAAATATCTGTAGAGTGTCTACTAGGGAACAACTTGGAGACTTCAGCTTGGGCTGAAGTAGAACTGGAGGCCCATGCAGCCACGTGGGGGATCCCAGTGCATATTTCTGCATTGCCCAGGGCACAGACCAAGAAGCAAAAAGATTAGGGAAACTTTGAGCCTGGAATAATGGCCCAGGAACCTCCAAAATCCAAGGGTAGAATAGGCAAAAAGTTGCCCCCTACCCCACACTTCAGTGAAGATTCCCCCTTTGAGGAGGAGGAGGAATCTGCTCCCTTGGCACAACCTACATCTGAGGAGCTGAAAGCTAAAACAGCTGAGTTCTTAGGTACAGGGGGCCTGCCAGGGAGGAATTCAGTGTGGCACAGAAAACCTGTCCCGCACTGGAGGGCTTGAGGCAGCAAGCTGTCCTTCAAGAAGCAGGGGGTGGCAGTGGCACCCAGAAAGTGTACTGGGAAGACAACCTCTTATATTCAGAGCCAAGGGAACCACCAGGAGATTGGTAGTACCTCTGCCACATATAGAGATTTTTTGTGGACCCTTGCACATGACAATCTCCTGGCAGGTCACTTGGGGCAAAGCAAGACTTGGGACAGGCTTTTCCTTCACTTTCACTAGCCCTACATGTCAGAAGATACTAAGGAGGTTTGTCACTCCTGTGTCACCTGTCAAGCCAGTGACAAGACAGGTGGCACCCCAAAGGCCCCCCTAATTCCACTTCCAGTGGTTGGAGTTCCCATTGAGAGGGTAGGTGTGGGTATTGTTGGCCCCCTAGCCCCACCCACAGCCTTTGGAAAAATACTTTTTCTGGTGGCGGTGGACCATGCCAACAAGTACCCAGAATATATTCCTCTAAGGACCACTACAGCTCCTGCAGTGGAAAAAGCCCTCCTGGGAATTTTCTCTAGAGTGGGCTTTCCTAAAGAGGTGGTATCATGCAGAGGTACCAACTTTATGGCAATGTGGAAGGGATGTGGTGTAACTTATAAGGTTGGTTTGGTGGAGAGGTTTAAGAAGACTGTCAAGGGCATAATCATGGGACTAGCTGAAAAACTCATTAGGAGATGGAATTTCCTATTGCCATTCCTCCTTTTTGCCCACAGGGAGGTTCCGCAGAAGGTAGTGGGCAACAGCCCCTTCGAACTTCTGTTTGGACACCCTGTTAGGGTTCCTCTTGCTCTTGTAAGGTAAGGCTCGGAACAAACTCTCAAGCCCCCTAAACAGGACATAGAGGACTATGTACTTGGCCTCAGATCAAGGATGGCTGAGTACGTGAAAAAGGCCACTACAAACCTTCAGGCCAGCCAGGAACTGCAGAAGCAGTGGCATGACCAGAAGGCTGTTCTGACTGTTTGTCACGCCATGGCTCAGTTGATGGAAAAGTCCAGGCAGACTGTCTTTCTGAATCTCAGAAGGAAGATGGCAGGGACCTCCTACGGCAGTTTTCAAAACTGTTTTCTCTAATACCTGATCAGACATCATGGTGTGAAAACACAATTGATACAGGGGACAGTTTGCTTATAAAATGCAAAATCTATAGGTAACATGATCATGTTAGAGACTACATCAAAGATGCAAAAGATGCTGGACCTAAGAGTCATAGAGCACTCTGACAGTCCCAGGGCTAGCCCAGTAGTGTTATTCCCAAAACCCTACTCTCAAAATGAGGAAAGAGAAATTAGGTTCTGTGCTGACTACAGAGGACTGGTGACTGTCACCAAGACAGATGCCCATCCTATCCTTAGGGCAGATGAGCTAATAGATACACTGGCCTCTGCCAAGTATCTAAGCACATTTGATTTGACTGCTGTGTATGGGTATTAGCAGATCAAATTATCAGATGACGCTAAAGCAAAGACAGCATTTTCAACCATTGGAGGGCATTATCACTTTACAGTTATGCCCTTTGTTCTGAAAAATGTACCTGCCACATTTCAGAGGCTGGTGAATACAGTCCTCCAGGGTTTGGAAGCCTCTAGTGCGGCTTATCTAGATGATATAGCTGTCTTTAGCTCCACCTGAGACGATCAGCTGGTCTACCTTTGCAATGTCTTGGAGGCTCTTCAAAAGGCAGGCCTCACTATCAAGGCACATAAGTGCCAGATAGGGCAGGGAAAGGTTGTATATCTGGGCCACCTGGAAGGTGGAGGCCAGATTCAACCACTACAGGGGAAGATCCAAACTATTTGAGATTGGACTCCCCCTACTACACAGACCCAAGTGAGAGCCTTCTTAGGCCTCACTGGGTACTGTAGGAGGTTCGTTAAGAACTAGGACTCCATTGTAGCTCCTCTTAATGACCTTACCCCTAAAACAATGCCAAAGAAAGTTTGAGGACAGATAGCTTTCAGAAAGTTTTTAAGGATCTCAAACAGGCCATGTGCTCTGCACCCTGATCACTCCAAGAAGTTCATAATACAAACAGATGCTTCTGAGGTAGGGGTTGGGGTAGTTCTTTTTCAGCTTAGCACTGAGGGCCAGGACCAACCTGTAGCTTTTATAAGCAGAAGGTTGACCCCCAGGGAAAAGCGTTGGTCAGCCATAGAAAGTGAGGCCTTTGCTGTGGTCTGGGCCCTGAAGAAGCTGAGGCCATACTTCTTTGGCACTCACTTCATTATTCAGACAGACCCCAAGCCCCTTCTATGGTTAAAACTAATGAAAGGAGAAAATCCCAAACTGTTAAGGTGGTCCATATCCCTACAGCGAATGGATTATACAGTGGAACATAGACCCGGGACTAATCAATCCAATGCAGATGGACTCTCCAGGTGTTTCCACTTAGACAATGAAGACTCATCTGGGCAAGGTTAGCCTTCTTGTCCTTCATTTGGAGGGTGTTGTGTAGGAAAGTACCCTCTTTCTTGGCATGGTTACCTCCATTTTCTGACTGTTACCAGAGTGTTTGACTGTGTTCACTGGGATCCTGCTAACCAGGACCCCAGTGATAATGCTCTCTCCTTCTAACTTGGTAACTCAGTTACTTTCACCCCGCATTCGGCATACTGGTGCTCCCATGTAAGTCCCTAGTATATGGTACACAGGTAACCAGGGCATTGGGGTACCAGGGGATACCCACGGGCTGCAGCATGTATTATGCCACCCATGGGGAGCCCATGCAAAGTGTTCTGCAGGCCTGCTATTGCAGCCTGCGTCAAAGGGTGCATGCACCCTTTTTCACTTCAGGTCACTGCACCAGGTCACTGTAAGTCACCCCTATGACAGGCCCTCCTAGCCCAGAAGGCATGGGGCAAGTACCTGTGTGTGAGAGTACACCTGCACTAGCAGAGGTGCCCCCACAAACTCCAGTTCAATTTTTATGGACTTTGTGAGTGCAGGGACACCATTTTATGTGTGTACTAGCCATAGGTCTCTACCTATGTCCAGCTACATAATGGTAACTCCGAAACTAGGCATGTTCGGCATCAAACATGTCTAATCATACCCCAATACTGTTGCCAGTATTGGAAGTATAATTCCATGCACTCATGGGGCTCCTTATAGGACTCCCAGCATTGCTCCTACCAGCCTCCTGGTGTTTTCCTGGCAGCCCTTAGACAGGTTTCTGCCCTCCTGCTGCTTGAACAGCTCTAGCCCTGGAAAGCAGAACAAAGGATTTCCTTTGGGAGAGGGGGATAGCACCCTATCCCTTTGGAAATTGGTGTTACATGGCTTGGGAGAGGTAGCCTCCCCAAGCCACTGGTATGCTTCGAAGGGCACATTTGGTGCCCTCCATGCATAAACCAGTCTACACTGGTTCACAGACCTCCAGTCCCTGCTCTGGCACAAAGGTAGACAATGGAAAGGGGAGTGACCACTCCCCTGTCTATCACTACCCCGGGGTAGTGCCCAGAGCTCCTCCAGAGGGTCCCTGTGTCCTGCCATCTTGAATCCAAGGTTGGCAGGGGCCTCTGGGAGTATCTGAGTGGCCAGGTCAGGCAGGTGGCATCAGAGCCCCCTCCTGATAAGGGGTCACCTGGCTAGGTGACTAACCCCCCTTTCAGGTCTATTTAGAGTCTCTCTCTTGGGTGGATCCTCAGATTCAGCTTGGAAGATTCCAGCAGGACTCCTCTGTGACCTTACTTTGACTTCTAGCCACTGGAACCGCAACTGGACCCTTCAGGAACTGAAAATCTGCATCCACGATGAAGTCTTTACTTGCAACATTGTTTCCACGGCTCCTTCCAGCTTCTGCAACATTTTCATGGCTCTGTAGCCTCTAAGGGTGGCAAGTCTTCAGCCTGCATGAGAAGCAAGAAGGAATCTCTCTTGGAGTGAAGGAGTCACTCCTCTGCATCCTCAGGCACCAACTGCAATGAAGAACAGTTGCGTGGATCTTCTCTCTCCCTGAACTGCATGGATCCTGCATCATGGGTGGTGGTCTGGAGTAGTCCTCTTGGTCCTCCCTGTCAGCCTTGTCAGCTGTCTAACTTTGGTGGAGGTAAGCCCTTGCCTTCCCACGCAGGACCGTAACCCCGTGCACCACGCCCCTTGCAGCTGCCAAGGCTTATTTGCATCTTCTCCAAAGGATTTTCAGGCTCTGTATATCCCTGGCCACCAGCACTCTTTTCTGTGATGCACAGCCCTCTGCTTGCTTGTCCTGCTGTGTGGTACCCGTCTCCAGTACTGCTGCATGGGCTCCTCTGTGACTCCTGGTTCCTCACCCAGTGGGACTCCTGTGGGGGGTGCCTCTTCTTCTTTGGACTCTCTGCCTTGCTGAGGGTCCCCCTTGGACTCCCCCATGGGTTGAGTCCTCCTGGGCCTTGATGGTCCACGGCAGCTCCACTTTTGCTTCACCGTGACTTCTGCCTTTGCCAGGGTTTGTTGGTGGCTCTTCCACACCACTTACCAACTGCAATCATCCATCCGGTATGGGACGTCAACTGCATCTTCCAGGAACTCTTCACCTGCTCTAGGGCTGCATTCCTGACTGTTGTGTCCTACAATCGACCAACTCCTGCATCCACAGCTGGGTGGGTAGTAGCTCCTACTCCTCCTGGACTCTTCTGTGACTTCTGGACTTGGTCCCCTTCTTCCACAGGTCTTCCTCTTTAGGAATCTACTGACTGTTTCTTGCATTCTTGTCTGGGTGTTGCGATTTCCTCATTTTCTTCCTTTTGCATGGTTTGGGGAAAATCTAGTAATTTACTCCTTTCCTCCTGAGCGCTAGGGGGCACTGTGGTACTTACTTTTGTGGTTTCCTAGTACCCCCAGCAGCCCTCTACCCATTCCACTTACCTAGGTGGAGGTCCTATGTTCGCATTCCATTTCTTTAGTATATGGTTTGGGCTCCCCCTATTTGCATTTGCACTGTTTCCTATCACTTTCTATGCCTATTGCTGATAACTAATGTGCATATCTAATGGGTTACTTACCTCCTATTGGAGGATTGCCTCTCTCGTACTTTTTGGTATTGTGTCACTAAAATAAAGTTATTTCATTTTTGTAACACTGAGTTTTTTTCTTTCATTTCTGTAAGTCCTGTGTGACTACAGTGGTGTTGCCTAAGCTTTGCATGTCTCCTATTTAAGCTTTGGCTGCTCATCCACAGCTATCTCTAGAGAGCCTGGCTTCTAGACACTGCCTACACTACACTTATGGACCTTATATAAGGTGTAAGTGCCTAAGGTACCTACCACACACCAGGCCACTTTCCTAAACCTACCTCTCCCATCGACTAACATGGGGTCACTTTATTACATTTACTAAGTGATTACCTATGATTGGAAGCATATAGACATATGCTGTTCAGACTCAAATTAATTGTAATTTAAAATCATCTTTAATGATAAAGACGCATTGTATGTCAGAATTCTGAAAATGCCACAAAGCCACTTCTAGAAATCTGGCATATTCTTTTCCTAACCGTTTCTGCTTTCTGCCAGCATCTTGCGTCACTTGACTGTGAATGGTTGTGCTGTTGGGGTTTGTGTAGTATTCCTGCCAGACAGTGACATAAAAGGGGAATAAGTGTGGGCAAGATAAGTAATCTTGTCAGGAAGACTGTGGGCTAAGCTGTGCCCTCCTCCACTTACATTTCAAAACTCTTTGTATCCTGCACACAAAAGAATCTGACATCAGGCCTCCCCTGTTGTTTGCCACCCCAGTCTTAACGGGGAATAGATAGAAATTTCCTGAACCAAATGCGGGACCAGTATAGGGAATCATCCCACTTCAAAGGTTGGTACGACGTATAAATATTGAACCTATTGCAGCTTCTTCCACAGCCACTCTCAAATGCAAAACATGGATTGGATGACTGAACAACAATTCCACTGCTACTTTAAAAAAGTGAATCCACCATCAAGAGACCACTCTTACCGCATTTTGAGGCTGAATAATGCAAACAATTTCAGAGGTTTACAACACTAATGACACTGCTGATTGCAATAAAAGAGTAACAGGAACATTTCAAACCCCAGTTTAACCACTGTAATGAAAGTTTCATACTGAGACAATCATAGCAAAGAGAAGGGGTATCCACTGACAATTTCTTAACATGCATCACTGAACCTAGAAGCACATACATAGATCATGACCATTCAAAAGAGGTCAGAGCTCATACAATTCAGGGCCACACATTTTCTGTTCTTCAGTGATCCATCGTAGGACAACCAAGAATGGCATTAGATGTGATGCTTACCAAAGGACACTGACACAAACTGTTGCACACACACATGCAACAACAATCAAACATTGTTGTTAAAATAGAGCCTCCAGAAGTGAGTCTTTAACACTTGTTCATGCCTTTAGACGTAGGCACCTGGTTGAAGGGTCAGCACACAAGAAACCTGTAACACATTTGGACATTCTGGCGGAGATCAGTACCCACCAAAAACGTTTCTTTTGATAGGACATGCTTGATATTTGGACACTAATCCACTTCATCCAGGTCTGATGGGGTGGCTATATTTTTTTTTACATATTTTTTTATTGTAAAATAGAAATGTAAAATACATTAAAATACATATTTTAACCCAATAAGGTATAAAATAAAATGTTAGGCCACATTAGTTATCTTTTCGAAATAAATGTTTGCAAATAATTAAATACTTTAAATATATTATTTATTTTATAAATATAAATTTCTAATAAAATAAAATCACCCTACATAGCAATCTTATTTTTAATTAATATATAGTGCATTTAGCTGTGTCTGATTATTGGAAAAATATTTATATTTTAAATACAATTTTAAAAATGTAATTTATTTTAATTAATTAACTATTACGTTTTAGCTAATAAATTTTTTAATTATTAATTTTGAAAACTATTAAAGGCTTTTTAAAGTACATTTACCATTGTTGTGTCGCCTTTAGGTGAGTTGTAACTTTAGAAGTGTAGTTTGTGAATAGCAAAGGCCTCACTCTTTTGTGATTGGGTCTTAGCATTAGCATGACTTTCTTTAAACTCTTTCACACCCTTGCCTAACCCCTCCTTATCCCTCTCTTCACTCCTTCTTTGGTAGTAGATAGTCCCCATTTCCCCACCACTCTCCCTGCTCCCACCCACATTTACTACTTAATAGTAAACTTATAAGTGCAGAGATTGCCTTATAAAAAAGATAAGGGAGGTGGCAGTGGAGACCTCTACCTGTAGGTTTGTGAACTGCATTTTGTAATAAGTAATCCTACTGTAGTACTACTTTATATAATGGATTGAGTTATTAGTGTCTGTCTGAAAATATAAATCAAGTTTCAAATACAACAGATCACCTCTAAGTGCCAACACAATCATCTTTGCCTGATTGTCTTTGCGCACATAGGAGAGCCATGTTATCTTGCTCTTCCTATTTACAAAAATTCTCTCTAAATTATACTTTGACAACAGCTTCCTAACCTTTAGACTTTGGTGGACCCCCATTAAATCACTATAGGAAGCCGGTAACCGATACTAAGCAATTTCTGCATTTTGACCATACCCAAAAATAAGGAAACAAGTACGCACTAAACAAATATACAAATTATAAAACGTTCAGATTAATTTTCCAACAAAAAAATAATAAAAATCTAAACTGGAATTTTAATGGGAAGGTTGGAGCTTGACAGAATTTGGTTGTATTTGTAAAAGATACAGTGATAAGTTAGACTCTAACATGACACTGCCTTTTTTGCTACTAATGCTAATCAATCTTTGTCAGCACATACCAGTGCATCAAGTGAGGCCTCCAATCGTCTTTTCGAGATTTTGTTTGCTGTACTTGTGCTGCTCTCTCGAATCAAGCTAAAGATTTTAACATAATTTTTTGCCTCTAATTTCAAATTTCTTCACCTTTACAGAGCATTTTAAAATTGTCAGTTTCACATTTCGTTGTCATCCATATGTACTTTATTAATCTGCTACTATTATTCAATTTTCTAAATTTTCTAAACAGTCACAGATTCACTGAGACTTGCAGACTCCGTGAGTAGTCATGACGGACCCTAGGTTATGAACCAAAAATGTAATACGTGTTTGTCACAACTTCTGATGATCTCTACGATCAAGCTAGAAACTCAAGGGAACTGAGCACTGCTAGAACATTTGTCAACTGTTTCGAATCTTTATCGATCGCTCTTCTCATTCATCGGCCCACCACATAGTCATTTTAAATATAAATTCAGCAATTAGCTCATCTAATGTACTCGTTCCTTGTTCCCTAATTGATGGTAAAATCATCACACAAAGGCACCTATTTCCATGTTATTAGTTCACATCAATAAAATCAAAGACCGGGTGCAATCACCGAAGGCCCATTTTAGATCATGAGTCATGACACAGCTTCAGCCAACATAGAAGAGAAAGACAATTTCAAAACTTATGCTGTAGATTTCAATTTTTTCAGTTTGATAAAATATAATGAAAATAACTCACCATCACTGTCACATTCACTGTCTACTTGCCCATCAATCTCAATTCCAACTGTAGGAATAAAATTATATGAAGAATAATTTAATGCATTCTAAAACAGTACAATTCTTCTGAAGTTGAATGAACGTCAATCATTTTCTTTATGAATAAATATAGGAATGTGTAATGTATCTATGTGTCTCCTTTTTATACCGCCAGGGTCCTGATTATAAGTTAGAAGGAGTTGCATTAATACATACTTTTATGTGTTCATTTTTTAATACCCGTTTTTTTCTGAAGTCAAGTCTCATTGCGCTTTTTCTTGACAGGGAACAAGCATACAATGCCAAGAAAAATATTCCCCGTTTTCCGCCTACTCCCCTAACTCCCTCACTCATTCCCCACACCACAAACATACCTACCCATATATTTATCACTTGCTCAGACCAAGTGGTAAATTAGGATGGTAAAACCCCATAGAATGGCGAATTCCAGGTGGCTTTTTGACTGGAAAGATCATTCTCACACAGAAATTCCCCATTTCATAGGGCTTTACTCGTAATTGCATGGGCAATTTTACCGGTCGGTAATGGTAACATCGGATACGATTTTACTGGCCCCAACACCAAGTAAATAGGAATCCATGATCATGTGTCCAGAAAAAAGTAATACGATTTGTGTTTGTTAAACGGCAAAAATGAAAACGTAGCAGAAAGGACTTTTAGAGTATTTCAAAAATATACATCAGACAATCAAAATCAGAATTACGTTGATTACATTTTCATTTCAACTCAGTCAGCTTACATAAGAATAGATAAAACAACCACTTACTTGCCAAAGTAGTTTGTTCAATTTATATTCATGCGAATTTTATGAAGAAAGGTTCTGCATTGGCTTACAATATGCATCCTTCAAGAAAAAAAATTAAAACCTGCCTATTACCTAGTTTCTATGACCATAGATGCTGGTTAATCCTCTTAGCGCCAAGACGTCTTTATCAGAACAACAGTGTGCTTTACCTAGTATTTAACTTTCTTTTTTGGTCAGACTGTAACTGAAACAATACCAATGTATCTCGTGTTACCCTCTCATTCCTTTGCAGATATTAATATATTGTTTTCTCCACATTTTAAAGTGGGTTTTTTAAAGAATAAATTAAAACAAAACATATGCAGCTCGCTTTGGAACAAATAACAAACTTACCATCTTCCATGATGACCTCGAGCTGGCTTTTCCTTTTTCGCCCCATGATGACCTCTTCTGTTTATCATATGCTCGACACAATCCTTTCCCAGTTACACGTGGGAGAAGGTACAGGCTGCGTGTTTCTCCTTGTTTCTAGGAAGGTTTCCCACAGATAAGTATCCCCTCGATCCCTTCCTCATCCCCAGCTCCCTCTAAGAAGCACCGTGTCCCAACTCGGTTGACCCTCGAGCATGAAGTGAAAGCAGAGCATATGCATTTATGCACACGGTTAATGCACATGCCTGCTTCCCCTTCATTGCTCGTGGAGAGAGGGCACCTGCTGCTATTACATTACAATGCGCATTATTTAAACATGAGGAAAAAGAAAAGCCCTTTTCTGCGAGGATCAGGTTCGAGACAGACACAACTCATTCTAATTTAATTCATAAATGTGCCTACATTTGCTAGGCAACGCAGCCCATTGAGGAAAGGTTTGCTGGACTAATTCTGATGAAACATAGTATGGAAGACAAGTGAACCGCTGTCTTCCCATGTGCTTTAGTATGCATTTGTGATGGCTTTGCGGTATAGATAATAAAATAATGAAAGAAATACTATATTTTTCAAATAAACTATTTCTCCACTTCTTGTCAATAGCAATGGAGCAGTGACCATATTCCAGTGTTAATCGTCGCTGTATGACAGTTTGCAAATAGTGACAGTGCGATGCCCTAACATTTTCCACTCGTATTGGGGAATCCCACAAGAACCATGAACCTGATAAACAAAACACTTTTGCAATTGAAAAACTTGTGGTTCGCTATGTGGTGTACTAAGCACATTTTGTGAGTCAAGAAAGCCTTTCTGACTTATTTGTGTGTTTCGTTTGTCCAAAACATTATAAAAGAGGTGCTACTTGGGGGAAAGCCAATTTTCTAATGTCAGCTTTTTTCTGTTAGACCTTTCTGTTTGGTGCTTTTAGAAGGCTAGATGCTTGTGGTCCTTTCTGTATATAGGGCTTATTACTATTATTATATTGATTGATTGACACATGTGTTTGCTTATTTTGCTTTTCCTATTGATCTCAACTGAGCATTGAAGTTCAACATTTCCCCTTTCCTGCCCATCGACCTCCTAATTAATTCGGATGGAGCATTGAAGTACGTTTTTGTTTAGCAAAATGCGTATAGTGCAAATCTAGCTAGAGCACCAACAGCAGGTGTCGATTCAAGGCTACAGTTTAAGATCATTAACAACAAACTTTTGCCCATAGGTTCCAAATGTGTGCCCTGGCTCTGGTAATGCTCTTTAAAGATATGGGCCATGTTAAACTTTTCATCCTTGGCGTGGTCTCCCTTAACTTTTTGCCTCCGTTCCCCAGGTTGTTGATGTGTGCTGGACTCTGATTTTACTGTTTTTGTTACTCTGGGCACTTTACCACTGCTAACCAGTGCTAAAGTGCAAGTGCTCCTTTACAAAATGTGTATGTAATTGGCTAATCCATGATTGGCATATATGATTTACTAGTAAGTCCCTAGTAAAGTGCACTGGAGGTGCCAGAGCCTGTAAATCAAATTCTACTGGTGGGCCTGCAGCACTGGTTGTGCCACCCACATAAGTAGCTCTGTAATCATGTCTCAGACCTTCCACTGCAGTGTCTGTGTGGGCAGTTTTAACTGTAAATTCAACTTGGCAAGTGTACCCACTTGCCAGGCCTAAGCATTCCCTTTTCGTACATGTCAGACACCACTAAGGTAGCCCCAAGGGCAGGGTGCAGTGTATGGTTGAGGTAGGACATATAGTAATGTGTTTTATATGTCCTGACAGTGAAATATTGCTAAATTTGTTTTTTTCACTGTTACAAGGCTTGTCCCTCTCATAGGTTAACATGGGGGCTACCTTTAAATCTGATTAAAGTATAGATTCTCTTTGGGCGCGGATGGACATGTGGGGTTTGGGGTCTCGGAGCTCACAATTTAAAAATACATCTTTTAGTAAAGCTGATTTTAAGATTGTGTGTTTGAAGATGCCACTTTTAGAAAATGAGCATTTTCTTGCTTATACCATTTCTGTGACTCTGCCTGTCTGTGGATTCCCTGTCTGGGTCAGTTTGACAGTTGGGCTGGTTGCACCTCACACTAGACAGTGACACAAAGGGAACTGGGGTGTAGCCTGCATATCCAGATGAGCCATCTGTGCTAGGAGGGTTGGGGAGGAGTGGTCACTCACATCTGAAAGGGCTGTGCCTGCCCTCACACAATGCAGTATCCAACCCCCTGGTGAGTGTCTGGGACCTGGCCTGGGCAAGGCAGGATTTCACATTCAAAAGAGACTTTACTTTGAAGTAGGCCTCCTTCAATGGAGACATTAGGTAGAAGAAGGGTACCCAAAACCACAGACTTTAGAAACACTTCTGGAAACAAGAGGAACCTCTGCCTGGAGAAGAGCTGAAGAGCTGAGGAAGAAGAGCTGCTCTGCCTGTGCCTTGTCTCATTTTGTAGTGTTTTCATTAAGTTACTGTGTGTGTTACTACAAATACTTTACACCTAGTACTCTGAAGTTAAGCCTACTGCTCTGCCAAGCTACCAAGGGGGTAAGTAGGGGTTAGCTGAGGGTGATTCTCTTTTACCCTGACTAGAGTGAGGGTCCTTGCTTGAACAGGGGGTAACCTGACTGTCAACCAAAGACCCCATTTCTAACAGGGCATCAGTCTCATTTTGAAAGAATAGGAACATTTCTGAGTTTTTTTTGTGTTGGCAATAATGTTGTTCCAGATAGTAGACTCAAAGATGGAAAAGGCTGCCTTCAGGTCTTTTCGTTCTTAGAATTTCTTCAACTCCATTCTGATGATGACCTTTGTCCTAGTTTGACAGTATTCACCAGCCATAGTGCGTTTTATGGGTACAGTTTGTGATGTGCTTGTAGGTGATACAGGTGGTTTTAAAAATGACGCGGGTTTTGCTGAGAAGCCAAATTAATTCACTCTGGGACAGCATCAGGTCATTGAACTTCTTCAAGTCTTTGAAAATAATTTATTGCAGTACCTATCATAGGTATCCCAGTGGTGTCCTGAAGGCAGTTTAACAGAGTCTTACTTCCAAGTGAGAGAAGACCTAAGCCTGCACTATCACTATGAAGTCAGTTTCTGGTAGATAGGGTTTCACAGCAGACATTATGCTCTCTTTGACGTATGTGCTGGCTATGTCTGAAATGCACAGATGATTGCCAGAGATTGTGATAAATGTAAAAAGCAAAGCAAAATGAATTATGCGTACCACTACAAATTTAATTTCGCACAATACTGTCTGAGACATGTTTTCACTGGTTTCCAGGTGTGTATGTGCAGTGCTGGGGACTAGTTTTTATTGTGAAACTCTAAATATGCACTAACAGCCACAGACTGCTGGGCCACTGTGAGATATTGGGCTGTTGCTTGAATTGGGGGTGACAACAGTTAAAGAACAGCAGCGATCCCTGTCAGGGTGAACCACAATATTCACTGAAATAATCTGTGCTTAATCCTCCAGTGGCTTGTCACAAAAGCAGTCAGGCTGAATTTAGGGGCAATGTGTAAAGTATTTGTGTAGTGCACAAACAGCAATACGTTGAAAACACAACACAAGACAATCTCACGCCAATTTAGAATAATAGATTACATTTTAATAAATTATTTAACATAAAAATGACAGAAATCTAACCAGTAGAACATGAGTTATGTTTTTTAAAATGTAAGGGAAAAAAGATCAAAGCACCAACCACAGATATCTAGTCAGTGTCAGGAGACCTGTTACAAGTTGAATAGTATGGCTGACCACAATGGAGTGTAGGTCTGATACAAACAGTGGATTGGACCTGGTCATCACTTTCCTTCAGATTTAGAACAAATTCTAAGAAAAATGTTTTGATAAGGTAAAGTTTAGTGAGGCAATGGTGCAAGCAGTGCCTGAGGAGGAAGTATCATCGCCAGGAACTCGCTGGAAGAAGTCATGGTGTGTATTTCTACATTTGCACTCAGTCTCTTTTTTGGAAGTTGAAAATCTCCAGTGTGACGAGGCAGGAGGCTGTAGCAGATAAGAGTTCCATGCAAACATATACCTCTTTGGTGAAGGATCACTGAACAGGATTTGCTCCTGCAGAGAACAACATAGTGGGAGCTACAGCAAACTCAGTGTTACCAGTGATCCACCTAAGGTAGATAGACGAGCAGGTTGGTCCCAGGTTCTCTCAGTTCTCACAGCAGTTTTTAGACAAAAAATTTCTAAGCCCCAAGTTTTGGTATTTGCCTATTTGGAAACCATCAGCGCCATCATCAAGGTTTCAGGACTGGAGGGTGACCAATCTGGGGGTTAGGACCCATTCAGGCTGGGTCCAGGTGCAGGTTCAAGCTTGGAGCTTTTTCTGTCCTTGAGGCTCGGACCAGGAGGCCTGCCAACTAACCCTTGTAGTCACCCTAGTACTCCTGGGTTCAAGTGATGAAACAGGGGTCTAGCAGCAAGACAGACCTGTGAGGGTTGAGAACAGTTTCTAGGCAGCAAGGCAATCCTTCCAAATGCAGCAAAGCAGCCCTGTGGAAATCACAGCAGGCCACAACTGCAGGCAATCCTCTGAGAGTCCTTCCAAAGGTCCAGAAAGTGAACTGAATAATAGGTCCGTGTTTTTTTTAAATATCTAGTGCCTTCTTGGATGTAGGAGAAGTTTCTAGAGAATTCCCTTTGAAGCTCTTTAGGTTTCCTGACTCCTTTGCCATGGCCGTGTGAACAATGCACAGGTGATAGTTCCTTTGTGTAAGGTCAGAGTACAGCCTATTCAGTTGCAAGTGGGGCTGTGCCCAGCTCCACCCCCCTCCCCATCCTGTCAGTGTTGACCCGTCCAGGTACACCTAATCCCTCTATTGGATGGCTGTCTTTGAGGAATAAACAAAACCCAACTGCCAACTACACCTAGGCATGTGACCCAGGAACCAGCACCAAGCACAAAGTAGCCGGGGCAAGAAAATGGCAACTTTCTAAAAGTAGAATTTTCACAATTGTGACTTAAAGTCCAACTTTACCACTAGATAGGGTTTTAACTTACAATTTCTTAGGCAACAAGCACAAATTTCCTACCTGCTCTTAATCAAAGTTTAACACTTTTGAAGAGGTCTTCACTTGCCATCGGGCAGTACAGCCTGTGAAGCTCCTACTGTGTAAGTCAGAACAGGGCATTGTTTACATCCAAGCAGTACAACCCATGCAGAGTCTATCCTATTAGTGAGTACAGGGCAGTGTTTGCATCCAAGCAGTAAGACTAGTACAGATCCCACCTTGTAAGTGAAAATATATCCATGTTTACATCCAAGCAGCACAACCAGTGCAGAGCGTACCTTGTAAGTGAGAACAGGGCGTTGTTTACATCCAAGAAGTGGAACCTGTGCAGAATCATACCATGTAAGTGAGAACAGGTCCTCATTTACTTCCAGGCAGTGGCATGAGGGCAGATTCTACTGGAGCAGTATATGAGAACAGGGCAGTGTTTACTGCCAAGCATTAAAACCAGTGCAGTTTCTACCTTGTAAGTGAGAACAGGTCATTATTTACTTCCAGAAAGTACCATGAGTGGTGATTGTATCTTCATTGTGAATAGGAGATCTTTAAAAAGAGCAGTGGGCACCTGTGGGCTGAAATTAGAGGAAGTACTAGAACAAGTTATTTTGTTACCATCTCCAAGTCCTCTTCAAAGAAGGCAAGTACCTGCCTATGCTTCCCAGTTTCATTCATTATTGGAAGGGAACTTTTGAAATGCAGGTACAGCAGACGCTGCAGTGCCAGGAATTGTAAGATAATATAGGGCCTCTTCATGTAGTAGCTGAGCTTCTGCCTGCAATCACAGCAAAGGAGATATGATGAACATAGGCAGCTGCAACTGAACTTTAAGGCTGAATGTAGTTGTGAAGAAAATGAAGCAATCGGCAAAGACAAACCTTTACTGGTCTCCATCAGTGGGAAGACAGTGAGATCTTGTAGCATCTTGCAAGGAGTATAATAAAAAAACAACTGCTATTGGTCAGGAGAGATTGCCATCTGCAATATGTGTTTTAAGTCCTCTTGAGGATGAATAAGCACAACTCAGTCATTCAAAGGTATGCGCTCCCGAGAATATGGGGGTTTAAGACAGAAGTAGAGGTCAATGTAATTAACTTGCCTCTGAATGAAACACAGTTGTTTGGTTCTTTTATGACCCACTAGTGAGGATGATTGAATGCTGCCTCCGAAAGCCTTCTCCCACTATACTCCTGAAAACTTGCATGGAAAATTGGCCTTTCTTTCTTCAGAGTGACCTTCTTCTTACCTTTCATCTTCTCCATACCTTCTATTAATGAGCATAGCCTCCTCTCGTTCGCATGGCTGCCTCTCTCACTCCTTCTCATTGTAATTCTGCAATTGTCTGATACCCCATTTCACACATAATAACCTCTCCTCATTAAAACCCTATTCCTGAAATATGACAATACCCAATCTCTGGCAGTTTAACTATCTCATCAACTAGTCCCCTGAAACCACATAGCTCCCACTAATGATCACACCAACTTGGTATTCATATATATAATAAATTACCTGAAGTAAATGCATGCAAATTTTTCTTGAGAGCACATGATTAATTGCAACAACCAATAATCACTAGATTAACCACTATTATTGGGTTCTAGAGTAGCGTGCTGCTCACTGTAAATCACTTCAATGCCTCGTCAGGGATAGAAAGTGCTATATAAATCAAACTACAATTAAAATTACAATTACATATTAAATGTAATAAGGCAACTCAATGTTATCCTATGGGAGATGGAGGCCTCACAGTAGTGAACAATGAATGTAGGAGTTTTTCACTACAAGGACATGTAAAACTTATTAGAACATTGGAATGCTGGGGGCTCCATTGAAAACAATGGAGTGCTGCGGGCTTTTACTGGCCGGTAAAAGCCCGCAGCACCAACATTCCAATGTTCACTTTGTTCACAGCAACAGCTGTGAACAAAGCCTCATGGAGCCCGAGGGGATTTTAATCCCCTCGGGCTCCGTGAACATTTTTTTTTTTAATAGAACATTCTGCCCTGAATGGCAGAATGTTCTAATAGCCTTAGAACCCGCTGTAGGAGGCTCTACCGGCTATTAAAGTCCCTCTCCCTTGTTAAATGCCCTCGCCTTCGGCTCGGGCATTTAACGCGGGGAGCGGGCCTTTAATAGCCGGTAGAGCCCGCTACGGCGGGTTCTAAGGCTATAAAAGTACATGTCCAACCTTTTAATTACAATCACCCTACCATATAGGCTGCCTAGGGCCTTCCTTAGGGATGACTTATATTTAATAAAAGGGGAGTTTAAGCCTTTGGCAGAGGGGTTATTTTGTAAAGTCGAATTGGCAATTTAAACTGCATTAAGGCTGCAAAGGCAGACCTACTGCATGTTTTAAGGGGCTACTTAAGTGTGTGGCACAATAAATGCTGCAGGTCCATTAGTATCATTTAATTTACTGGTCCTGGCTATATGGTACACCAGCTTATTGGGGACTGATGAAGCAGAAAAAGAAAGACTAACAAACGCTTATATATCATGTAACAAAATCGTATAAGGCAGTGTGATTTTAGCAAAGAAAAATAATGTATGTAGAAAAATGTGCCCACAGAGTAGTTTGCCATTATTATAAACGAGCTTAACTAATCATGAAGAAACGACAATGTAGTAATCCGTCATAATTACAAATGTATTTTATGATTTTCTTGTTGAAACTGTTATATGCTTAGCTTAAATTTAGCAGAGGCTTTGGCCTAGTTGCCTGGTCTCAAATTTAACTGCGTGGTTTCACTTGTATTAACAAAGACGCATTTTAACTTTAAAAGCTGTATTTTTCCAGTAGAAATGACTAATACACTTATCTCAAGGTTTCGTGCTAGGCCAGTTTCATCCCCTTTTGAAGCAAGGTCAGTTTCTACAGGTGCAGGCAATAAAGACACTGATACAGAAATAATTGGCAAACTTTGTTGCTACTTGTGTTTCAAAACCCCAAGGACACCTTATGCATAAATGAGTGCTAAGAGAAAGACACTATTCATTGGTGAAACAGAAACCACCCTATGGACCCTCCAATGGAAGACCCTGAAGAATTTGGAACGTTTCTTACTTAAACCCACCGGACAAAGAAAAGTCAGCCATTTTCTTTGATGCCATTTTGAAGCAAGATTGAAGAAGCCATTTTGATGACACTTTGATACTTTTTCTCTATCCTAGAGAGAGAGAGACTTAAGAATTCTCACCCTAGAGACTTTAACTTTAGTTTTCCCCGTCTTGCCCATACGATAACTTTTGCCCCATTTTCCTTGCTGCTGCAAGGAAAATTTGCCTTTATCCTTGCCCCCTTGAATTCTGCCCCATGCTGATCGAACCGGTACCTGAAGGACGAAGACTTACCTTGAATGTTGATTGTAATTGGTAATTATGAAAGGATAAATGTATTATGCATTGTATTTTCCTTCTTAGGTACCAACTGCTTATTTTGACACAACCCAAAATAGAAGTTTTCTAAATTTGTGTTGACTAAATTAGTTTTGCATGAAGCCCCACTTGCCAATGCTAATTAGAGGTTAGTTGAGGTTATCATTTGATGCACCGTGCTGAATTAAAATCTTGTTATGCTGACCGATGTATGAAATTAGTCAAATTCAGTTACTCTTGTTAGTGATTTGCATTGCTATAACCGAGTGCATTATAATCCAAATTTTGCGTAGATTGCGTTTCTTCCGTCGCTATGGACAGCTATTAATGTTCGTATACGTATATCATTTGATTTTGAGACTTACTTATATTGTATTAGCTTTGTTAATATAGGGAAATAAATTCATTAACTTTTAATAAACAGATGTGCTTATTCATGACTGAAAGGTCATGGTGTGTCAGATTACTGATTACTATTGATTCTGAAATTGTTGACTGATTACTAATCGAGTATGGGTTGTTTATTATAAAGGATTATTAGCTATTAATTTGAGGGATCCAACTATTTTGGATGTGGAGAACCCAACTCGGTCAAAAGGTTCACCGACCTCCGGCGTGTCCAAATATAAGTAATTTATAAGGACTGGACGCGCTATCAGGACTTTTAACTATATTAGGTGTATGCCAATTTCACCATGTTTTAGGAAGTGAGTACATGGACTTTAATACTCCTTAGCACTAGTAAAGTGCACAGAGTTTGAATGCCAGCAAAAGTGAATTTAGCAAAATAATAGGGTGAAGGCTTGTTTGGGAGAAGACTACGTTAAGGATGACAGGTCTATCATGTAGTGAATGCTTTGTTTACATGTTTACTTGTGGCAGTACCAGTCCAGTACCTATTTGTTTTCGTAGCAGCTTTGACTGTTTCAAAATCTGAAACATGGTGGAAGTATATTTTGGCTATAAAGGAGGGCATAGTATCTTGATATTTGTGAAATTGAGTCCATTGGATTTCAATTGGGATCATGTGATGACCAGACAAATCCATCTCAATTGGTTTTTATCATACAATCTTCGACAACCAGGTTCAAAATCTGCCCTTTAATGTGAGTATGATGCTGAGATAGTAGTTCCAGATTCTGGGTGTTAGGTATCTCCAGTAGATCTGTTTTATTAAAAGTTATCAGGATTATTTCAGTGTATATTGATGTTAGACAGTGTCAGTGTAATTGTGAAGCATTCAAAGAACTTTGTTGGGAAATCTTTGTGTGTTCTAGGTGGGTGGTAAATAATGCGAATACAGAATGTTCCACGTGCTACTTTTATAATCTTTACGGATATCTGTGATTAGGTCTCTGTCTTTTTGCAGAAGAGTATGGATAAATGAATGATGCCAACCAGTTCCGTGGGCTTTCTCTCTGCCTACTTCGATTATTGAAAAGTTAGAAAAAACTAAGATATCCATGATAGCTTGTAAAAGTTGCTGAGCCAGCATTCAGTAATGGCAAATAAAGCAACATTAAAGCTGTTGTTGGGATCTCTTATGAAGGCCTGGTGAGCAGCTGCAGATCTTTAATTGTTCACCACACATTTAACTGAAGCGCATGTTGACTTTGCAATCGAATCATAAAAATTATCTTTCTTAAATGATTTGAAGTTTAGCTGATTGACCTTTCGGAAACGTTTTGGTTCATATTTCTTTTGGTGACTGGCGTGGATGAGCGCCGACTGCGTGTACAAACACATCAGTAGCTCCTGGAGCACAAAGTTGGTCACATTCAAAATGCAGAAGGGAGACCATATTTACAAAGAGTTCACACAACGCATGGCAGCAAGCAAAAGTGCTGTGTTGCATTGTGTGAACTAGCTCTCTCTGTCTGTGCTGGTGCACTTTCTGCAGCCATGAGCCAATGAAGGCACCCTTTTACAGGATTGCCAAATCTGTCAAAAATCACCTGTGTGAGGAGGGTGCAGGGCCTGAAGGGGACCGGAGCCTCTTGCTGAGAGGTATCTAAGAGCCACTTTCGCCCCAACCCCTCTTCTCTTAAAAAAGTAACAAAAGCTTGCTGGGGCTTTTACTGATGTCCTCAGGAGTATGCACACCCATTAGTGAATATCGGCAGTTGAAAGCCTCTGAAAATGAGTGAAAACCACTGTTTACAGTGATTCTCAGTTTGTTTTCCCTGCCACCGTGTGATATTGACTCCTCACCAGGTGACCGTGTGATGTGGGGTGACATCATGTGTCCCACAGTGGCACTGAGTGAGTTGACAGGTCTGCTTTCACCATAATGCAAGAGTGTCTTTGTTGTGGTCAGCATAGATTCTGCACAGGAACGGGTCCTTTTTTGCACTAACATTACGCTTAAAGGCAATTTCCTTTCTGTGTGTGCAGCAGCACACTTGCCAAGATTAAAAAATGATGAGAAATAAAAATATTTCGGCTATTTTCGCTAGCCTTAGGGAGGCACAGAAATCCATGTCTATAATCCTTTACACATATAGTTTTGCATCAAAATCTATGTGTAGACGCACGGAAACATTCATGTACCACTCATGGAATGCCTCTTGATGCAAAGTAACACAAGGCAGCACTTTGCACAGTGTTACCTTTGGTTACATACTAACACAACTCACCATTTGCATTAGTTTATAGATACTATAGTACAGTTTATTTTAAATGAAGGAAGAGAGATCAGTATGCATTGTGGGCAAATGCCGAGTAAAGCAATATATTTATTAGTGATAAATGAACAGTAATGTTTAAGGCAAATGATATTTTTCATAATTTTGATTGCTGTAATGTGATCACTGAATTCCTGCTATTCAGCAGATTGGCAATTAGATGAGTGGTGAAAGTAAAGCATTTCAAACGGTACTGGGTTTTAGCCCAGAAATTCCCAGGAAGATGTAGTGTTGCTTGATGGCCACACAGAGGTGGCACTCGAAATTAGGGGTCTGTTCTTGCTGAGTTTATGTATTTGTAATGTGAGAGATATCTTTATGACTATGCAGAGTATAAAAGGATTAGAATCTCAAGTTATGCACTATAAGATGGCCACCGCTCACCCTTGAGTGAATACCATAAAAGGAATAATTTCAGTTTAATTCTATGTGCACATTGAAAAGTTATTTTTTAATTAGCTAAGCTTAGGTTACTGCAGGCTGACAATGTGTTTCAATGTTGGGCTGTCTCGAAGCTCGATCAACAGGATCCCAGTAATGAAAGCAGACCTCTTGGATTGAGTAGAGGGGGCTTATTAGGTTCATGAGTCTTGCTCTGGCCATGGTCCATCACACTCGGTCATCTTCAAGTGACTGCATGTGGGAGGAAAAGGAACTTGTTGCTGAAGAATGGCAGGGGTGCATGGGTTCTCCCAGCAATGGGCAAGCATCATATGTGGTCTTTGCATGGATTCTCCATTCTTCCTCAGTACTCTGTGTGACTCCCTAAGAAGTCCTCTGCATCACTGTGGCCATCGTGGCTCTGATGGCAAGGCCAGGATCCTCGTATCTCATCAGGGTTCAGGGAGGCAGCCCAGTCCTCTGCAGACATGTGTACTCATCGAATTCTCCAATGAAAAGAGTACATCAAGGAGACATGGTTAGCGGGAGTGTCATCCTCATTCAAGGGCTTAAAGGAACCAGCAAAAATAGCTTGCAGAGTCCACAGCAGTGGAGTGCTGTAACAGATCAGTAGTCTTAAAAGCACCAGTGCATTTGTTTATAGCTTTTCTTAAGGGTGATGAAAGAGACAAGGCTTGTGGACTGTGTCGTGCAAACAAGGGATTGAGGGTCTTGGAGATTTGGTCAGGCCTGTCGATCTTTCCTTCTGAAGCACTAGTTTTTCTTGGTTCATGTGATCCACTCGTTGACAGAAATAGATTGTTACAGAAAAATATTTCTGAGGGAAAATGTAGGAGTTCGAAGATGGCCAAATAGTTGCTTTCTCATGGAACTTTGTGGAGTGGGATCATAGGGAGCTAGATCGAAAGTTTCCTAACAGTTGGCCAGACCAGTTGTAATGCTGTAAAGTAGCTTAAGGTTGCTAATACTTTATGAAATGTGGCCATTTTTTCACACTAGTGCTGATTCCTAGGTAATGATTGCAATAGTATAAACCTACAAATTCTTGACATATTGTAATCTCTCGTTGCAGGATGGTCGCTGACGCTGGTGTAATACTTGCACTGACATAATAATGGTAATTCTTTGTGTTTTGTAATATCAGAATGATTGTCTGAATCCTCAGACTGTAAGATTGATGTAGCCTTGAGCATCCATCTAGACACTCACTCACCCTCATATCCATTCATGCACTCGCCAATTAACCTAGCTAACCATCACTCATCCATTAGTTCAGCCATCCACTTGTGCACTCCGTCACCCATTCCTTATCCCTGCACTGTCACTCATTCATTCATCCATCATTTACTGTGTCTGTATCCATACATACCAGTCACTCACTCACATACTTACCAGCCCACAAAGCTGGTAGTCTACCTAAATATTGTATCCAAATTAGCAAGCTACAAAAATATTGTGATATACATATAATCATAATAATGACTATTGCAATATTGTGAAAGTAAGTGTATATAGGTAGGTATAGCAAATCAGTACTTATACATACTTAGGCCCATATTTATACTTTTTTAGCACCGCATTTGCGTCAGTTTTTGACACAAAAGCGGCTCAAACTTACAAAATTCAATTATATTTTGTAAGTTTGCACCGCTTTTGCATCAGAAACTGACGCAAATGCGTCGCAAAAAAATATATAAATATGGACCTTAATTTCCCAATATTGTGGTTCTATTTGGCTCAGTAGTTGCACAGGTGACTATGTTGGATTTTCTAAAGGCATCATGAGTGGAGATTCCATTTGGAGTGTGTAATCAATGCAGTCCTGAGATCTCTTGACATATGCAGCACCACCACTAGATGACATTAAATTACAATAAAGGGTCCCAGAATTACATTTTTGTTTGGGGATGATCAGCAGTCCTGAGGATAAATGCTATTTTTTCAGATACACCAATCGTCTTTCAGTACTGGCTGTGTCTCAAGGAGCCCACTGCATTAAGGGCCGGATTACAACTTTGGTGGAGGGGGTTAATCTGTCCCAATTGGGACGGATATCCCGCCTGCCATATTACGAGTCCATTATATCCTATAGAACTCGTAATACAGCGGGCGGGATATCCGTCACATTTGGGACAGATGAACCCCTTCCGCCAAAGTTGTAGTCAGGCCCTAAATGTGTTCATGTTTATATGGTTGGATTGTGGTTACCACATATATTTGTGTGCGAAGATTAGGATCAGCTACAGACTGCAGATGTGCCTGCTACTGAGACTATGCAAGTTCAATGCTATTTCATTCGTTTGTCAGGGAGTATGTCACCAACCCATGATGCAGGCACAGAAAGGTGATGTGTGCCTAGTTTATGAGAAATCATGCTATCTACAGGAAACGCCCAATGACTGTGAGTTACTTTTTACAGTGCATATAGTTTTGAAACATGACGTGTGAACCACCTCTCTGTAATTCTAAAGAGAAAACAATCACGAGTTACCAAAGTTCAATCATTTTAAAAGGAGTCTTATTTTTTTATTTTGCTAATATGCTTGCTCTTGGGTGCAGAAAGATTTCTCTATGACTCGAATTCGTCAAGCAGAAACTCTACCTGTGTACCTGCACTGGAGAGGCTGATGGGTAGGAGGCAGGCCAAATATTGTGCTCTGACAACAATGAAAAGGGGTCCGAAATTACCAGGTTGTGGAATCTGAGTTGGTAGGTATTTGAATGTAGATGTATGTGGAAATGGGAAATATCACTGATTTAATTTGGAATCTACAACCTTGATTTTCTATGATGAGAAACATGCCGAGGCCAGCCCCCAACGTTTTGCTTCCTGACTTGTGGGTTCTGGACCCCTGCTGGTGTACGGGACCTTCTCATGGAGTCTCACCTCCTAAAAGCTCAATATAAAAGTGGATTTCAGCCATATCCTACATTGTTCGCCATTTAAAATAAGCTCTGTTTCTTCACAGCTAGAGGAAAGTGTCACTGTTCAGGTTATGTGAAACACTGTGTACACACAGATCTGCACATGTGTATAGGCTGAAACAGAGAGAACGTTGTCTGTTTCAGCCTAAAAACGGCACATGAGTAGCACGCAGATACTCTGAACAAATTGATAAGGGCCTTCTAGTGCCTCATACATTAGATGTATGACGGAATAACAAATAACTTTATAACGAATGGGTTTCAAACGCAAGCGTTATAGCAAAAACGCCTTTACAACGAAAGGCTTTTACAACGAGATTTATTAAAACGAATATGCCTTCACAACAAAAGCCTTTACCCATGAAATGCAAGTAATTAACAAGTATGTATGAACCATATAAATAAAAAAAAATATATATATAGTTCGACAATATAAAGTGATATTTAAATATATACAAATATATATATACATACACAGTCAAACTTATCGGCAAAAGTACAATTATCCATGTAACAGGGACCATGGCCAAGGCGGTAACAAAACCTCCCCAAGGAAGGACAAACAAAAACCTTTCACCAATGTCATCAAATGATCTTTGAAGGGCAAGCCCAAAAACAAGTGGTACTGATGGGCATGAGGTGGGCCTTGGTAAAAGCCCAGACACATACCAACACATTGGAAAAGCAGCGCTTGCGCGCTGCTATGCTCGACCTAAAAATGACGTCAAAACACAGTTGACCCTGCTTGCTGTGCAGAACTTTTGTGATTGCCCAACGTTGAAAGTCTAGAGCCTTTATAAAGGGCTGTGGTTGTGTGCTACACAGAAACACACACTAAGGTTTCTTTCTACGTGAACCAGGGCCCCCGGAAATCTCTTCAGAAAGCATACGTGCAACACATTTGCAAACACTCACACAATAAACCAACATATTAATTAGCAACAAACATTTTCCTCAGAAATAGGTGGTCGATAAGCCTGATTGCATGTCAGTCTCCTAACCCCGAATCCATGCAGTCGCTGCCCTTGAGGTAATGGGTTTTTCAGAACCGGTACTGATCCGGTAACCCAGCGGTGCCAGGGTACACCCAAAGACCTCGGGTACTTTCCTGATTCAGACCACAGAAACTCAGAGTCTTCTAGGTGAAGTCAAAGATCGAATTTAATGGCTGCAGCCAAGTAACAAGCGTCCTAGAAGTACAACAGCACGGTTTGTATGTTCTCAGGAGACTGTGTTTCAATGCAAAGTCAGGTTTCCTTATATACAGTTTTTTAAGCTTCAGGCAAACATTCTTGACATTTAGGTTGGTCATTCACATGTTTTCACTACAAAGGAAAAAACAGTGTCATGATGAAACCTCATATTTCATGTCATCCAACCCATAATAAATTACCCGGCAAGGCCTAGTATTTTACATCAGATAAGTGTGGACCCCTAATAAAAACGGGCACCTCCCCCTCGTAAAGTAAGAAGAAGAAAAGAGCAGGTGCAGGTGTGAGCAAGATTAGGCAGGGTGTGTGAGCGATAATAAGGGTTTTATGGCATGGTGTGCCTTGATGCTATCTGATTCGGCCACTGGGAGAGGGACTGACCAAACAGGTTTGGCCTGAGGCAATGGTTCCAGCTTGCCCAGGTCAGAGAAAAGTCAATCAAGGTGTACGTGTCCTTGGAATCAAATCTGACTGTATTATAAGCCTATGTGAGGGCAACTTTTAAAATGGCTGCCGTGTATAAAATGGGAGCCACGAGTGCAGGACGAAAATGGCGATTTCGAGGTGAAAACGCTGCTGGAATTGAGCGAAAATGCTCATGCTTAGTGTACTAGTCATTATCGGTCTTTTGATACTAAAATCGTACTGCTGTGGCAAAGTAAATTACATGGGTTCAGAATTTTTAGAACCACAAACCCTCCTTTTGCCCTTACATAGGCAATAAACCTATTCTCATGCTAATCTGAGTCCAGGTCTATGTTTATAAGGCCATGGAGATGTTGCTGGAGCAAAATTCTAGTACTTGGTAATTCTCTCTGGACAGGTCTCCTCGAACATGAAGTAGCACAAAAGGCCAAATATGGCAGGACAAAATAAGGAATACCTCTATCTGCAGTAGGTGGCATAAGATCACACACCCAACAATTAGTGATGTTCACTACTAACTAGTGTTGATGCAGAAGCTGTACAAAAGAATTGCTTACGAATTCTGATCTTCTAACCTGCTCATGTTCAGGAAAAGGGTGAAAAGAGTGCAAAGAAACAATAGTAGGAAAAGACATAGGTTGGGAAGTGGGTGCAGAAGTCAATTGAGTAGAGAAAAACAATCCCACCCATAAATGACAACGTCATGTTTAAAAGACACTAGAAAACACGTTATTAAGAACATATAGACAACGGGAGAAAGTAGTGACCACTATTACAAATGAAATAATAATTTTTAACAACCCTAACCAAAAACCAAATCCTAAAATTATCTAGTAACATTTTTAGGGCTCCTCTGCATTTCAGTAATTTTTGTATGTTCAGGTGGAACAGTGGTGACTCTCATCAATGCTCTAAGGTGAAAAGGGGGTACTCTTTCCACAGAAAATTGACTTTATTCTGCTTTTACTAAACAGAATAGTACTTTAAAACAATGCCAGCAAAACAATCAGTCTCCTAACACCTAGTCTATACAATCACACGGAAACCTCTTGTGAAACCAACTATGCCCAGAGTCCGTTCAAAAAGCCTCTCTGGCAGGCTTCTATTGTCCATCAAATTTTCTTTTGTTGTTTTCTTTCGCATGGGCCTCTCAATTCAGGCCTCTTCGTGAGAAAAGTACTGCTTAGTTGGGGTGCCCTCCTGGCAAACACCCACAGCTCACTCGAAAGTCTCAATGTCTTAAAGCAATGCACCAGTGTCTCTCCTCTGTGGCAGACACTACAAACAATGTGCTCTTCATTGATCAAGGGCACAAATCATCTCGTGCAGACCCAAGCACCATTAATTGGGAAATAGCTCAAGCTCAGCAGCACTTTCAGACTCCAACACTCATTATTTAGTGTCAGAGGACGCTCAAGCTGCTCTTTCATGGGCACCACAATATAGTGCCTTTTTCCAAACTTGAAATCTCCGGTGCACTGCCCTTCTTCCGTTGGAGCAAAGAAAAGGGGGGGGTGTGGCCAAAACTCAGGCCAAGGGGCTCAAGGGATTGCACACTGTCAGAGGTTACCAGCACATGACAGGTAGAGAAATGAAACCTCAAAACAGCTCTGCCATCAACAACAGGAATCCTTCTCTTTAGCTCCTTTACACTGAAACTTTGGCTCTGCGATGTCCAACGCCGTCTGATGGAGCAAGTACGAAACCATGCGCTGGCGATCGCTGTCCAGCTTTGCTACTTTCTGGGTGCTGAGACTGTAGGGCCAAGACGTCCGTCTTTCATCTGTAGCTGTCACTGATGGGAATTAGGCTTAAATCAATGTCCTGCAGGTTATTATGACTTGATACCCGCAGAATCTAGTGACGTAGGAAATGTGCCACAGTTGTTAGTTTCCTTCAATTTAGTAAAAAAAACAGTTCATGGTTTTTAACAAGGGGACTGCAAGCAGGTGGTCTGCAATCTTCAAAGGAGTAGCCATACACCATGGGCATAAAATACAAAGACAAAGGCAGAAAGGCAAAACAGGGTCTCTAGCATCTTTAATTGGGTTCTCTCCATTATTCTCTGCCATCTATAGCTACATGAGAATTCTATCTGAATGGGTTTCCTCACACAGTGGCATTGTTTAATGGGGTAAACACATATTTTCCTCAATGATTAAGTCTAGGTGTTCCTCCTTACCTTAGAACATCTCAATAGAGAAATCACATGATACAGATTATCAGGGACATGTAGAAACCTTCCTTTAAAAACTGTGCATCAGGTGCACTATGCAATACACAGGCTAATAGTCAAATGTGCAAACAAAAAGACAAGAACTAGAGGGTCCTGATATTTGCATGATTAGGACACATCTGATCCCACCAAAAATTAAAGTAGCAGGAACAGAAGGGAACCGAAAACCAAATTAAAATAGACATTGAAAATTCGTCATGTTCAAAAAATGTAAACATAAGATATCTCCTATTGAAATGGAAAACTTGTCTTACTATAATATTGAGTCAGTTAACCAGTCTATCGCTACCCTGACAGTCAGGCTGGAAAACATTGAAGCAGGCCTAAGGCAAATTCTTGAAAACCAGTCTGGTCATACCAAAGGGAATTATACATAACATGGGGGTCCCTGGTACATCACTGCAGTCTGGAAATGTGAACCTGAACAATACATCAATAATAATAAAAGGGCTGACTGGTGAAAGGAATTCGAAAAAGAGAAATGGGACTAGGACATAGCTAAAATCTCAATAACTAAGCATGATGCGACATTGGTCAGGGGAAGTAACAAAAGAAAAAATCTATAGGAAGAACAAAAAAAATTTATTTGAGTGATAGTCAGGCATGTGACACAACACCGAGAGTACGGGTGATACACAAAGGCCAAAGTTACACAAAGTTTAACTCTACCGTTGGCGACTACACCATATACGGTACTCCTAGCTAATGTTTCAGTTCCTTCTTCAGGAAAAAATGAAAACCTGGTTTTCTTTTTAGGAACGAAAGCCATATGCTACTTAGGAAACAGAACATCATTAACTAATGTAATATAGAAATTAGGCCACCTTGAGTCACAGATCTATAATTTCATCCTTAGGTCCAATCAAGGCTACATAAATGTAGGGCTGCCTGTTCCTTTAAGGGAAGGGGCAGTAACGTGACTAACTGCAGGTGACACACTTTGATCCTGTATACCTCTTTTTATTTTCCTTCAATACCATTATAGCCAAATAGACATGCACTGGTGAAGTGTTGTCTTTTATGTTCACAGCATGAAATATCATTATCTGTGGAATTTAGTAACCAGAACAAGTTCAACCAACTGTTGCGTAGCGATGGGCATCGTCATGACCATCCCCTCACAACACAGGGGAGCTTGTAATAGTATCAAAAGCAGCAACAAACATGCAAAAAAAACCAAATAAAAAATAATAAAAACGCACAAAACGTCAAGCTATCAGATATACTTGCTGTGTATCAAGCACAAAAAGCATAGACAAAACAATAGCATGTGTGAATAAGCGGTGACACACAACACCATGTCATGTACTTTATGCACTGTAAACCTGCAGCCCAAAACCCAATATTTGGGCCTGTTTAATTTGTCAGGTTTAAAATCCTTACCCTCCTTTTGACAGTAGATCACCAGGCAATGGAAACCTGCTGTCAAATATAACTTTACTGTTTCTCTTCTAACTTACAGGACCAGCAAGAACAATTCATGATAGGACCAAATACACGAAAATAAATTTCCATTACTTACCTGTTACCCTCTTGTCAGTTACTTCGCAACATCAAGCCACCTTAGTTTTACCTTTCTAAAAGTAAAAATTGTTACACTGACACTCCATATTAATTTGGCACCTACAATTTCCACTGTGAAAAATAAGTCTTGATTGGCAAATCGTTCTCATTAAGGCATGTAGCCTTCAAAATTTTAGAAAAGGGCTGCATCTTATTTTCTGTCTAAGACTTAATGCAACACTTCGTTTTCTGTCAAATAAAAGCAACTAGCAGGCATCATTTTATTTTTTTAGAGCGGAGACACAAATGTATCAGTTCTGCAGAGCATTTAACATGATGTTGGGACTTTCGAAGAAACCCCTTTTTTTTATATTTTCCCTTTGGAATTAAGTTCTTTAATTGTATTGATGTTCTTCTGGAGAAACCAGAAATCCCACTTTTAGAGGCCCGTAGGGTCATTCTGCATTTCACAGAGACAAGGCCCTAATTTAAAAGGTTACAAGAGTCAACATGACAGCCTCCTCCACTGTTTATGGGAAAACTAAAGATAGCATCTCAGCAGCGTGACTTGAGCCAGCCTCTGTAGCTCTCCTAGCTTCTGCCACTCTGAATCTGTCAAAGACAGTAGGCCTTCCTATTTTCCTTCTAATCTGCAATAATTCACTCTATTTTAAAAAAATTTTTTTTTTCCTATTTAGGCGCTAAAAAAAATTATCTCTATTTCCAGATTATTAAACTACATTTACTGTGAATAATTCACAAACCTTAATAACACACATACCAGTTGTTAGAATAAATGCTTGTTGCAATCCCATGCAATGGTACATATTTCATCAACCTCGAATGAATGAACGTCTCAGTAGGCCCAGCTGAAGTTAGAACCTTCAACCTTGATATTAAAACAAGCCTTTGTACTGGCACATTGACTCATTGAATCATAAGAAGGCACAACCTGTAAATATATATCAAACCTAAATGTATGCATTTACTGAAGCCTGAGACACTATAAAAAGTACTCTGAATGAAAGAAAATGCAGTTTAAACAGTGCTTTTGCCCAAAATCGACTTTGATATTTTAGGCATTAAAAAATCAATATCCTACAATTTTCTTGCATAATATGCATTACCAGAATGTCTATTACACAATCCATGAGTCAGCCATTGAAAATATTAACTTTATACTTTATAGAAATGAGCTTGTTTGCTCCTGCGCCAAGGGAAAATTGCACATACAAATGTCATTTTAGCGGTGCAACATAACTTAAATTAAATTTTAATGTTAGGAGGTCATAGTATAGGTATTATGCTTTATAAATATTAAAAAACGATTTTGAAAGGCACTTATTTTTTAAATAATTTTTCCATAATTAATAATTTTCTTTAAAAAAAAAAAAAAAAAAACAATTATTCTTTTTTTTGTGATAATTCCACAAATAAAAGCAAGCTGCATCCCTTGCCTATTATTTGGGATACATTAACTCACAAGCCTAAGCGCATAAGCCTAACTTGAAATGCGTCACATTTTTGCGCCACTTTCATTTAAAAGGAAGGTTATGCAAAATTCCACCCATGTTTAACTGGGAAAGTGCTGGCTGAATTGAACATTCCTATCAAATATACTGCAGCTGAAAAGTTTGCCTGTGAACATCTAATACAATGCATCTAAGAAAAATGCTGTAAATGTATTTTTTTTTTTTGCAAAAATAGATAATTTCGTTTTTTTTTGGGGCCCTATTTATATCTATTGAAAGTGTTTTCTAATTTATTAAGCATTTAACGGCAGTTTTGTATATGTGCACAATTGCTCACTCTATAAATTAAAGAGCAACATATAGCTATGTTAGCACATCACATGGTTCATTTCTGGATTTTTTCTAAGTTTCTACTTAATATTAATTAACCAACATTTTACTTAACAAACTGAAAACATCAAGAAGACCCACAAACACACATTGAGCTCATTTCAGATATAAACAGAAAACACTCAGGACACACAATACAGCGCGCTTTAGCCATTTTTCATAAATAGCGCCGTCGCAATTTACTTACAGAACCGTTTGCAGATCCTAGTTGTAAGTCATATTCACAAGAAAAAAAAGAAAACTTTTCTCAATTATTTCCAAGAATAGAGGACCCATACTTTATTAAACGTGATGGGGCCTACTCCGTGCTTCACATATAGTTCATAGGTTGGAGTTCCAATCGGAGGAACCGGACATGAGTCCTCCAACCGGGAGTCCCTTTTACAACCAAGACAAAACAAATTTCCAAGTCTGCTAAGACCAGGCATCTTCGCTCACTAGTCTAGCTTCAAACTTCAAAGGATTATCGTTTACGATAGTCTCGTGAATACACGAGTCCTTCGGCTTTGGTACTTGCAAGTTCCAAATCAAAGTGATCCCGAAGGGATACCAAACCAAATGTCCAACTAAGGACCAAACCAAGTGTCCAACTATGGACTGGGAGACACTCCACTTATACTTAACTGAAAATATCGATGACGTCACCAGAAGACTCGTCTTATCATTTCGCTCTACCAAACATCAAGGGTCCAAATCAGGGCGATAGCCAGGGCAGCAGTCCTTCGTAGCCGTCGGGAAGCGGGGAAACTCGCAGCAAAGACTTTCGGACCACGTCGACATGCAGGGGTCGATGAAGTGGCGGCCTTCCTCCAGAATTTTCACACGAAGCTCCCCACGGACCTCAGGCTTGTACCGGTACCGCTGGTATCGCCCCACGTTGGGCGCCAACTGAGGTACTGGGTTTTTCAGAACCGGTACTGATCCGGTAACCCAGCGGTGCCAGGGTACACCCAAAGACCTCGGGTACTTTCCTGATTCAGACCACAGAAACTCAGAGTCTTCTAGGTGAAGTCAAAGATCGAATTTATTGGCTGCAGCCAAGTAACAAGCGTCCTAGAAGTACAACAGCACGGTTTGTATGTTCTCAGGAGACTGTGTTTCAATGCAAAGTCAGGTTTCCTTATATACAGTTTTTTAAGCTTCAGGCAAACATTCTTGACATTTAGGTTGGTCATTCACATGTTTTCACTACAAAGGAAAAAACAGTGTCATGATGAAACCTCATATTTCATGTCATCCAACCCATAATAAATTACCCGGCAAGGCCTAGTATTTTACATCAGATAAGTGTGGACCCCCAATAAAAACGGGCACCTCCCCCTCGTAAAGTAAGAAGAAGAAAAGAGCAGGTGCAGGTGTGAGCAAGATTAGGCAGGGTGTGTGAGCGATAATAAGGGTTTTATGGCATGGTGTGCCTTGATGCTATCTGACTCGGCCACTGGGAGAGGGACTGACCAAACAGGTTTGGCCTGAGGCAATGGTTCCAGCTTGCCCAGGTCAGAGAAAAGTCAATCAAGTGTACGTGTCCTTGGAATGAAATCTGACTGTATTATAAGCCTATGTGAGGGCAACTTTTAAAATGGCTGCCGTGTATAAAATGGGAGCCATGAGTGCAGGACGAAAATGGCGATTTCGAGGTGAAAACGCTGCTGGAATTGAGCGAAAATGCTCATGCTTACTGTACTAGTCATTATCGGTCTTTTGATACTAAAATCGTACTGCTGTGGCAAAGTAAATTACATGGGTCCAGAATTTTTAGAACCACACCCTCCCCGCGATCTGGCTTGCTTCTGGTGCAGGTCTCTCTCTCGCACCTTTCATGGGCTCTGATCTCCCTCTTGAGCTGAGCCCCGCAGACGGGCACCACATGCCTGGCTTTGGGCACGGCAGTCAGTCACTCAGTGCAACACATGTTTGAAATCCACAGGAAATTGTTATGTGCACGATTTGCTCGACTTTAGGAATCGAGCGGCTGAGTTCTAAGTGCTTCACTTGTCTCCTATGTGGAAAGCAAGAACGGTTATATCATTTAGCAGATGGTTTAAACTTTCATAACGCTTCTTCCTTTTGTTTTTTCCAAGTCCCCCCCCTCCCTTTATAAAATGCGCAAAGACAGAGGTTGGTTTAATGTTCTAATGCCCCACACCTGCTTGGTTAAAGGAAACAAAAACACACACTTAAGATAGGAAATAGAAAACAACGGCTATCATACCATTCTGAAACTCGAGAAGAGCGACACCAGCTTTAACCCCAGACATCTGTGGCAAGAACGCTGCACCTAACCACTGAAAATTTTTTTTAACGCCATTTATAAACCAAACCATAACGCCTTCCACCAAGATGACAAATGCATGTTTTCTGACGTAGCAGTTGAGAAAACAAAACGAAATGATGGATGCGCCTGGGGGTGCGGATGGAGTCCACGGCATGAATGAAATGTTTATGCCCTGCTAGGACCTGGCCACAGATCCAGAGCATCGACCATACAGCTGTGGTGCATGTGCTGTGACAATAGGGGTAAAGTTGGAGTGCTAATGTATAAACCCCATAGTGTGCCACAGGGACGCAGAGGGCAGTCATTTCCGAGGCTCGGATATCATCGCTGAACCCGAAAGCAATATAGTACGATTATGGCTGATATCTCCAAAGAGTACAGTCTTTATTCGAAGGTAGTACATAGTGCCCTATCGCTGTTTACATATTAGACAAACTAAGAACAGATGCCACACAAAATCACAGAGAATGTACAATACCAGATAAGAAAACCAAAATGAATGATTAGATTTATACCCACAGAAGAACCAAGCATTTGCAATGCAACAGGTCTTGCTTTTGCTCATGTTAGAGCTGATCGCGTTGTAAACGCCTAACCCGACTTTTCATCTATCGGCAAAAGTGCTTTTATGTAGGTAACCCAAAAAAGTTAAATTAAATGTGTAAAGCGCTCGACTTCCGCCAAGCGAAATCGCGCTAGGAAAATAGAGAAAAAAGTAGTCCACGATCAGACAGAAAACAACGAGCCTCGCATGTTTTCTGTACTTGGTCGCTGCACTCGAGGAGGGCTAGCCACCGGAAAAGGCATGACGTGTGCATGCCTTCCACTAATGAAAGCAAGCAGATTTTACTAGGCAAGCCCACGAACCAATGAAACACACTGACGTGACGTCAACAGGGCTCCGAGCCCTTTTCTAGTAACTAAAGTGTCTTGCTGCGATACGCATGCGCGAGAGCATGCAACGCAGGCTCGACCCTAAAAAGGAAAAACAAAATGTCTCTTTTCTTTTTAGAAGATGTGTAAACATAAAGGATTTAAACTGGTTTGTAGCATACATGCGGTGAGCACAAAAATGTACCCTTTGATTGATTCAAGGTAAAAAGGTCACTGACATCCTTTCCTACTAAATATTGTGTCACAAACTCCCATTAACAATCGGTTTTACTACATATGAGTTTGTTCATGTGTTTATAAAACTGCCCATATTTCCCTGATCCAACCTTATTGGTATTTGTAGGAGCTGGCCTGGCTTATAGTGGGTACCTTGTGGTACTTACGCCTTGTGCAGGTCCAGTTATCCCTTATTAGTAGAATGGAGGTGTTTCTAGCAGCTTAGGCTGTTAAAGGTAGCTATGGCAAAGCAGCTTAGGCTGAACTAGGAGACATGCAAAGCTCCTACTATGCCACTTATATCATATAGCACAATATCATAAGAAAACACAATACTCAGAGTTACTAAAAATAAAGGTACTTTATTTTAGTGACAATAGGACAAAAGTATCTCAGAGGATGCCTTCACTTAGGAGGTAAGTAATATACACAAATTATATGTACACAAACCCAAAACAGGTAAGTAACAGTAAGAAAAGTAGTGTAAACAATGTAGAGTCACAATAGGATGCAATAGGTAGACATAGGCCTAGGGGCAACACAAACCATATACTCCAAAAGTGGAATGTGAATCACGAATGGACCCCAGGCCTATGGGAGGTTGTAGAGGGTTGCTGGGACTGTGAGAAAACAGTAAGGGTGTCCAAAGTACCCCACCCCAAGACCCTGAAAAGTAGGAGTAAAGTTACCCTACTACCCCAGAAAGACAGTATAGTCGAGATAGGGGATTCTGCAAGACCCACAACTGCTACCGAAGCACTGAAGATGGATTCCTGGACCTGAGGACCTGTAAAGGAAGGGGACCAAGTCCAAGAGTCACGCAAGTGTCCAGGGGTGCAGGAGCCCACTAAACCCCAGATGAAGGTGCAATAGGGCTGCCTCCGGGTGGAAGAAGCCAAAGATTCTGCAACAACGGAAGGTGTCAGGAACTTTTTCTTTGGTGAGAAGATGTCCCATGGCGTGCTGGGGGATGCAGAAGTGTTTCCATGCAGAAATACTGCAAATAAGCCTTGCTAGCTGCAAGAGTTGCAGTTAAGGATTTTGGATGCTGCTTGGGCCCAGGAAGGACCAGGATGTTGTCCCTTGGAGGAGGAGACAGAGGGGGCACTCAGCAACTCAGAGAGCCCCTGCAGAAGCAGGCAGCACCTGCAGAAGTACCGGAACAGGCACTTGGAAGACCTGAGGACAGCGGTCAACTCAGAGTCACAAAGGAGGGTCCCACATCATCGGAGTCCAACTCAGTGAGTTGGGCAATGCAGGACGGAGTGCTGGGGACCCAGGCCAGGCTGTGCACAAAAGAAGTTCTGGAAAAGTGCACAGAAGCTGGAGCAGCTGCAAATCACGCAGTACACAAGTTTGCTGTCTGGCGTGGGGAGGCAAGGACTTACCTCCACCAAATTTGGACAGAAGAGCCACTGGACTGTGGGAGATACTTGGACCCAGCTCCTGTGTTCCAGGGGCCACGCTCGTCAGGATGAGAGGGGACCCAGGGGACCACTGATGCAGAAGTTTGGTGCCTGCGTTGGCAGGGGGAAGATTCCATCGACCAACAGGAGATTTCTTCTTGGCTTCCAGTGCAGAGAGAGCATAAACACTGAGGTTCTGGTTAGCAGAGCCTCAGTGATACAGTTAGGCACCACACAGGGAACACATATAGGCCACAAACTTATGAGCACTGGGGTCCTGGCTAGCAGGATCCCAGTGACACATATCAAACATACTGACAACATAGGGTTTCCACTATGAGCACTGGGGCCCTGGCTAGCAGGATCCCAGTGAGACAGTAAAAACACCCTGACATGTATTCACAAACAGGCCAAAAGTGGGGGTAACAAGGCAAGAAAGAGGCTACCTTCCTACAGTATTCATGCTTGAATATGCACTACAGGAAGGGTTAAGTACTCTGCTGCCCAGCTAGCAGATCGAGAACACCCTGAGACAACAGGGTCTGATTAGATTTCTCCTGTTAGAGTAAAGGGGAATAGTCATAAACTTATTAGAAGCACCTATCTGCCCGGTGACTACAGGATGTCCTTAGATGGGCTGAATGGTTGACAAGCAGACCTCTGGCTTTAGCTACCAGAGATGGATACTTTAGGGTCTTGGATGATGAAATCAGAACTTAGTGGGTAGAGCTTAGCTCTCTTAAGGGATGTGCAACTATTTAGGGGTCAGCTGGCATATTTCTTTCTTCCTTCCAAAATGCTGTGAAAGAGTTGGGCTGACGATTGAAAGTGTGCTTTAGCAGTGGAACGGTGATGTGGCATCCCGGTTTATAGAACTCATCATCTCCTTTTCTAAACTTCTGCACACAGTAGAAGGGTTGAGAAGAAAATGCTAATTGAAAGCAGAAAAACAGACAAGTGTGGTTGCTGGAACCTTGTCTGCAGTGTTGAAGATTCCACTCTGGAACTGTATGGCTGGAATTTTGATGGACTCCATCTCTTGGACTAGTGACACTACCACTTTGACTCCTTCTCCGGACCAGCAGAGGGTGGATTTGTGGGACTTGCTGGAGGAAGGGGATAAAGGAGAACCCCTTGGGATTCTGTGCACATGTCCTCTTTGTGGGTACAGCAAAGGTGGGTACTACAGACTTTTCCCTGTCAAACTCATACTCTGCAAGTGACTGAAACTGTGGGTGCTCGGGGATTACAAACAGGACAGTGTCTGAAATGGAGATTCTTAGATTGTCATGGTCAGGAAGACCCCTCATCAAGTGATCACCAGAGGTGAACCGGAGGGCAAGTATGAGCTCCTACAGTCAGGCTACTGTGAAGGAGGGAGAAGCAGAATACAATCTGTGAAAAGAAAAACAAATCCTGCTTAATGTTGCCAATTGTGGCCCAAGATAATTACCAAAAAAGAACTTGCTTGTGGTGCCACTATAAGTGTTGCACCAGGTGCTCAGATAGTCTGGGCACTTGCTTCTTTGAATAAATATCAAGCAGGATTGTTAGGAGAATCTGTGCTTTCTTAGTTCCCACTTGTGAACCAGCAGTGCCACAAAGTTATTTTGGAAATTTGCATTAGAATTGGGGAACTATGATTGGACATTAGGGGCTCCTCCACTGGTACCGCTCCCGACTTCCAGTACACTTTATTGACAATCTGCATTTGTTTATACATTCAGTACTGACATCAGGGGCAGGGTTGAGGCTGTTAACGCGTCCCTGTATGATAATTTATTACACATCAGGACTCGTTTTAGGCCAATGAATCTTTTGACCCAGTTGAGAGACACCTTAGAACGAGATAGCTAATCAATATGTCAGTCAATACGTCAATAATGTCATCAATATTTATTACAACAATGTATTTCACTTTAGTCAAAGACATTAATCAACTCAAGACACCACCATGACCTTGCAGTCATGAATAACCACACCAGTTTAGTAGAATTTTATGAGGTTTATTCCCTATTGATTACAATTCTACATTTCATATTAATATAGATTTTATAAGCTACGCTCTCTCTGTCCCTCCTCTGATGACGTTCGTCATCACACAAACCTTTCCTTTCCAACCTTTCACTTTAAATTTTTCACTTTGCCCATAATACGCATTTCAACATCTTGTCCTTTGTGTGAACTTTCCCAAATTTCATTGAACATTTTCTCCCTTTCGTTTTCTTCGTTCCTTTTGTTTCTCTTTGTCCAATTTATTTTAATTCTGTCATTAATTTTGCATGCTCCCCATAAGGCCAATAAACAAACCAGGACAATTAATAGACCCCCTAATATTTTTGTAAGCACCCCGTTCCAAATATTGCTAAACCAGCTCCCTACTCTGGCAATTCCTTTTCCAACTTTCTCCCAAACTCCAGGTTCCTTCAATTCCTTCAAATCTGCACTATCTTTAGTTAGGTTAGTAAGCATACCGCTAATCTTTTTACTATTATCTGGAATAAATTAGCAGCAATGACGTTCGTTAAGCATCTTACAGACTCTGCCTCTCTTTGCTAAAAGAATGTCTAAAGCAAGCCGATTTTGAAGAGTCATAGCTCTCTCCGCAGCAAGTTCAGTATCCATCAGGAGTATAGCCCCTATAAAATTTGTTAGCATGTTATCCACAATAGTAGACAACTTTCGAATCTTGATAGAGTTTAAAATAACCCCTACTGAAGGAATTATGGCTCCAAAAATGTCACCAACGACAGCAGCCACTGTCTCTCGTTTTTGTCTAGCATGTTGTATCTCAGACATTTTAGGTATTTGCTTTAAGTCATCAATCTGGTAAATCTTTGGGAAAACTATCCCCAAATAACATGTCCCATACCATCCCTTAGGGAGACGGTAATAAGCATTAAATTCAGATCCCAGGGATCGCTGGATCCTGTCCATTTAAAATGAATGTCCATTTACTCTGAAACAAAAACACATGTCTGCATTCACTCGTTCCCACAAATAAAGTGTCATGATCAGATTTCGGCCTATATATACAAAGCCTACCCACATGTAATGCATCTATAGCTAATTTGCCCTGCGTCTTTATTGCGGTGTAAGCATAATCATTTGCATATGTGCGTTTCTCTAGCCCCTTTTTTAATCTTTCTTTCAGTGCTTTGCGTCTATCATCAGTGTGATCTAAGAAGCGTTTCTCTACAGGTGCTAATAAGCAGGTCAGATTGTTGTGGTGCACATAAGCTGTGCCAAATGTCAATGTCGTTTCAAAGAAACCTCAAACTAATTTTATACTATGCTCTTTAGCTAACTTGTTCAGGAACTCAATCACAGGCACAAAAGGAAACACTACATCTAGATTTGAATACAAATATTGCACATGTTCCTGATCATAGAACCTTGTTAGTAGCAAACTACAACTTATCCTGTATGTTAATGGAAGACTATGGTAGGTGACCCCTTTTTGTACTGATGAAGGAATCTTTGTGCACACATAACAGTTTCTCGCATCCATGGTATCAACATACTCATTCAGCAAGCAATAGAAGACATTAGTAGAGAGTTTCCCCTTTGAATTAGTTCCCTCATGCAAATATTTGGTATCCTGCTCAAACTTCTCCCATGGTGTTAGTGTAGCAGTCTCAGATTTAGAAGCATTGTAGGCACTTTCTTATACAACCACGGCATTCCCACAATCACACCTAGAATTATTATTGAACACACAATACCTAAGATAACGCTTAACCAACCACACACTTTACCCTTTTTGCTACTACCTCTATTGTAAGCCATGGTCTGTAAAGAATCAGATAGCAGAAAAACTCAAAGTAAACAATCAACTTAACGACGATTTAAAAGCTTTTTTTTTCTTTTCTTCTGCAAAGTCTCTCTTTATTTCTGCGTGCATTTACAGCGTTTCACTCACTCCAGGACCCTCTTGTCAAATCAGGTTAGCAACTTGTCATAATCGTTTTTTTTCCCAAGTCAATTCAGGTTATCAGTGTCACATCCGGTAATTTTCAATCTCTTTTCTCATCTTTTCAGCTTTCAATTTCAATTTTTAACACAGTCTCTTTCTCTATCTGATTTCAGGTACCGTAGTATTGGCCTGGTACTTCTCGATCAAAACAGAACGATAAGAATTCTTGTTGCCATTCAGATGTTGTTGCATATGCCCATTCAGGACCTGCGTACCTTCTATTTGCAACTCTTTTTCTTTTCAGTCTGCGTTCACTCTGCAATTCTCCTTCACTAAGATCCTCTATTCTGGTTGTATCGATTTCTTCTGTTATTGTTTCACCTGGTACGACCTTTTCTCTTGCAGCCTGTTTCTTTGGCCAGTTATCACCCTTATGTGTCTTCTTCCTGCTCGACCTTTCAGGACGCTGAACAGCACCCTCCTCTTGTACTATGGTGTTGTCAAATGCACGTATTTGTAGATACTTACAAATGCATTTACAAAGGAGTTTTTGACACGGAGAGTCAGAGTGAAAAATCAATGACCAAAGGTCTGTTTATTTTTGCTGCAGCAAAAGAGGACAGGTTTACCACTGGCATCCCTGGCCCGAAGTAAAGTGTCCTAGCATGAAGCATTTAACAGTGATATTTATACTCATACATCAAAGGATACATAAAGTATGTAAATAATGATATACGTCATACAGATATTTTAAGGAGGTAATCAGTTTCCACACACTGGTTCCATTCCCAGCTTTGTCCTCGACTCCCTTCTGCAGCTGCCTGACTCCCCACATTCTTGAGACCCTTCAAAGGATTGCGTGGTTCAAAGGTATAGATATCCGCCTTTCCCTCCCCAAAATACAACAGCCGAGGTGGTTAGTTATTATGACCACATGATTATAATGAGTAACGTGCCCCAGCTAGGGAAAGAAACCAGCTGCAAACCTGTGGTGTGGAGCCAGGCTTATTTTACTTAAACAAATATACATAAGATAACATATGTGATAGGCAGTGCGTTCAGAGAGGAAAGAGCTCAAACGTACACGTGTTAAAGGAAAAGGATCAATTCAAAATGGATTCTTACAGTGTTTTCTCTTGACGGACCTGCAATTGGCTCAGGAGGTATCTCTGTGTTTTGATCTCCTTCTGCTCTTTCCCCCTCGTCTTCTGGGTCTGTAACAGGCTCAAGCTCTAACCCGTATCCGTCTACTTCTGGGAGAACCTCTCCTTGTTGCGGTTCTCCTGCTGCCTCTACTGAGATAGGCTCGGAGTCACCTCTCTCGAACTCATTTACTGTTTGAGGGACTAGGCCGTCCTCAGTGGGCTCTCCTACAGTCTCAGTTTCCCTTTGAATAATCTCTGGCCCTGAGACTTCCTTTTCTGGAGCTGTTGTTTCAGGCACTTCAAGTTCCTCCTCAGTTGGACTTGTTACCTTCTTTGTGTGACTGGCATGTATCCAGTTTGGGACTCCTGCACACTTCACAGCAGTGGTTGTTGTCAGTATTACTTGATATGGCCACTTCCAACGGGCTCCAAACACGACTTCCTTACATGCTTCTTGACAACTACCCAGTCACCGGCTTGTAGAGTGTGACCTGGATCACTGATTGGTGGTAATGTGTTAGCCTCCACCTGGTGGGAAAAAGAGCGGACCACGTCAGCCAAACCCTTGCAGTAGTCCAACACCATATCATCCGTGATATTCACAAGAGCATTTGCAGGTACTGCGGGCAACCTCATAGCTCTGCCCATCAAGATTTCATGGGGTGATAGTCCTGTCTTCTTATCAGGTGTGTTTCTCATTTACATCAGGACTAAGGGCAATGCATCTGGCCACTTCATATTGGTAGCTGCGCACGTTTTTGCCATTCTCGACTTCAAAGTGCCATTCATCTGTTCTACTAGTCCTGATGCTTCAGGGCGGTAGCTACAATGCAGCTTCTGCTCAATGTCCAATGCAGCAAACAAAAGCTTTATCACCTCATTGTCGAAGTGTCTGCCTCTTTCTGATTCTAAAGAGACCGGAAATCCGAACCTTGGTATTAGCTCTCTAAGCAACAGCTTTGCAACTGTGAGACTGTCGTTCCTATGAGTGGGGTAGGCTTCAATCCAGTGACTGAAAACACACATAATCACCAACACGTACCTCAATCCTCCACATACAGGCATCTCAATGAAATCCATTTGCATCTTGCTAAACGGACCTCCAGCTCTCCCTATGTGGCTCAAAGTCACCACAGTCCCTTTTCCTGCATTCATCTGTTGACAGATGATGCATCTGTGACAAGTAACCTCTGAGGCTTGCCTGAATTTCGGATTGAACCAGTCAATTTTGAACAATCTGATCATTGCGTCTCTCCCAAGATGTGCCTGTCCATGATAAAGCCTTGCAAACTGTGATAAAAGGCTATTTGGCAGAACTAAATTCCCCCCTCTGAGACCCACAAGTCATCTGCTCTTTGTACACATTGCATTCTCTGCCAGGAACGTTTTTCCTCTCTGCTAGCACGGCCCTGTAATGATTTTAGCTCATCTAAGGTGTCAACAACTCTTAATGCAAAATGTAAGCATGTTTCATTTTCGGTTTGTGGTAACAATTCCCACTGATCCTTGAACGATATACAGTTCAATGCGCAAAACCTTGCGACTTGATCTGCATAGCCGTTTCCCATTGACACAAAGTCTTGTGACTTAACATGAGCATTGCATTTCACCACGGCAATTTCAAGAGGGAACTGAATCGCATGCAAAAAATCCTTAATCTGTTCGCCATTTTTCACTGGTGAACCAGAAGAGGTCATGAAAGCCCTCTGTGACCACAATTGGCCAAAATCATGTACAATTCCAAATCCGTATCTGCTGTCAGTATAGATAGTAACTTTCAGATTTTCAGCTGCGTGGAATGGTGGAATGGCTTAGTAAGGGCAAATAATTCAGCCACTTGAGCGGAATACTCTCTTTCGAGCCAGGAAGCCTCTACAATACCAGTGATTGTACACACAGCATAACCAGCTTTCAGTATTCCGACTGAGTCTCTCAAACATGATCCATCAACAAACATAATGCAGTCATTTTCTTTTAACTGCATATCTTTAATGTCAGGTCTGGGTTTGGTACATAGTTCTGTTACCTCAAGACAGTCATGCTCCACCTCCTCTGTGTTACTTATCTCAGTATTTTCAACAGGAAGTAGAGTTGCCGGGTTCAATACAGTACATCTCTTTAAGGAGACATTAGGTGACCCCAAAATAATTGTCTCATATCGGGTAAGTCGGGCATTTGTCATGTGCTGGGTTTTAGTTCGAGTCAACAGGATTTCAACTGAATGTGGAACCATTACTGTTAAGGGATGTCCTATCACTATGCCTTCACACTGTGTGAGACTCTGACCAACTGCTGCAACTGCATGCAAACAACCTGGTAAGGCTGCTGCGACTGGGTCCAAGGTAGCTGAAAAATATGCTGCAGGGCGGTTTGCACCTCCATGGACCTGTGTCAAAACAGACAAAGAACAAGCATTACGTTCATGACAAAACAGTAGAAAAGGCTTCGTATAATCAGGCATACCTAAGGCTGGTGCCCTACACATGCACTCTCTCAATTCCATGAATGACTCAAGCTCTTCTTCAGACAAGACTATGGCATATGGTTCATCCTTAGTTTCCTTGCCTGTCAACTTTATCAATGGTTTCAAGATAGTCGAAAAGTTGGGAATCCACTGACGACAGTAACCCACCATTCCCAAAAACATTCTGACATCTCTCTTTGTTGTCGGGGGGTTCATTTGCAGTATGGCGGTCACCCTTTCCTTTGATATTCTCCTGGACCCAATCAAGTGCCCTAAGAATTTCACCTCCTTCTGACAGTACTGCAGCTTCTTTGGGGGCACTTTATGTCAGTTCTTTCCCAAGTGATTCAATAAGGCACTTGTGTCAAACCTACAGTCGTCTTTCGTTCTGGATGCAATCAGTAAGTCATCATTGTACTGCACTAGGGTCGAACTGAAAGGCAATTCTAGCGACTCCAAATCCTTCTTCAATATTTGCTTGAAGATGGATGGTGACTCTGAAAACCCTTAAGGAATTCTGCACCAACTGTACACCTTGTCCAGGAATTTGAAACTGAATAGAAATTGCCTGTCCTCATGAAGAGGCACCGAAAAGAATGCTTGTGACAAATCTACAACTGTGAACCACTCTGCATCACACGGAACCTGGAACATGATTACTGCTTTATTCGGCACTATAGGGCAACATTTTACCACAATCTCGTTTATTTTCCTCAAGTCCTGCACAATTCGAACTTTCCCACAAGGCTTTTTCAGACCCATTATTGGCGAATTACATGGGCTGCTCAATACCTCTTTCAGGACTCCTTGCTTTACAAAGTCCGCAATTATCTGCAACACCTGAATAAGGACATCTTGAGCCATGTGGTACTGCAGCACCTGGGGAAACACTGCATTTGGCTTCACTTGTACCTTAACCGGTTCTACTCCTTTTATCAATCCCACTTCTTTTCCTGTCAGGTCCCACACTTTCTCTGTCACTGTTCCTTGCAGCTCAGCTGGCAAGTCAGTTACTGTAAGCATTGGGAATAAGGTTATCAAAGGGTAGTCTTCATTTGTGGTCTCCGTCTCTAACTCTGAGAATTGACCATCATCTCCTTCATCATCACTGTTTGTCTGCACCTCAATTCCATCATTAGAACAAGTAATCGAACATTTTGTTTTGCACAGTAAGGGCCAGATGTAGCAAGGGTTTTGCAACTCGCAAACGGCCAGAAACGCCGTTTGCGAGTCTCAAAAGCCTCACCGGAATGCAGAAATGCATTTTGCGAGTCGGCTCCGACTCGCAAAATGCATTTCCGTCTCGCAAATAGGAAGGGGTGTTCCCTTCCTATTTGCGACTCGCAGTGGGATGCAATTCCATTTGCGACCGCGTACGCGGTCGCAAATGGAGTCGCAGTTACCATCCACTTCAAGTGGATGGTAACCCACTCGCAAATTGGAAGGGGTCCCCATGGGACCCCTTCCACTTTGTGAATGGACCCAAAAATATTTTTTCAGGGCAGGGAGTGGTCCAAGGGACCACTCCCTGCCCTGAAAAAATACCGAAACTAAAGGTTTCATTTAGTTTTTTAAGTGCAGCTCGTTTTCCTTTAAGGAAAACAGGCTACACTTAAAAAAAAAAAACTGCTTTATTTAAAGCAGTCACGAACACGGAGGTCTGCTGACTACAGCAGGCCTCCATGTTTGCGAGTGCCTATACTCGCTATGGGGCCGCAATTTGCGACCCACCTCATGAATATTCATGAGGTGGGTCATTGCGACCCCATAGCGAGTCGCAGTCGGTGTCTGAGACACCGTACTGCATTCCAAATTGCGAGGTGCAATTTGCGAGTCGCTGGGACTCGCAAATTGCAAGTCGCAATTTGGAAGATTGCTACATCTGGCCCTAAGTCTCTTCCCAGTAAGGACACGGGACTCGAATCACAGACTACAAACTTATGCAGTCCCTGGAAGTTTCCAATCTCAACCTGAACCGGATCTGTAATCGGGTTTGTTAAATACTGATTCGCTACTCCTACCACTCTTATGGTGCGCCCTGAAAGTGGCAGTTTCGGAACTTCTGCACTTCTGACTGTCGAGCGTGTACCTCCTGTGTCAACCAAGAATGAGACCTTGTGACCCATAACTTTTCCCTCCACATAGGGTCCCCTCTGATCTACTTCTAGGGATGCTGCAAGCCTGCACTCCTCACTGTCTGAACTGCCATCCAACAATACATCATTCATTCCATCTTCACCACGCAATGGAAATTGCTGCACTGTATTATTGTGACTCATTACTTGACCTGTGACCTGCTGAGGAAGCATCACCTGTTGCTGTCCCATCGGAGCTAATGGTAATTGCATTTGCTGTCTAGGTACCATGGGAACCTGCTGTTGTGCCTGCTGTATTTGTGCTGGTTGAACACGCAGGATTTGCATTTGCTGCATGGGCAGTAGCCCCTGCATCTGAACGATGTTATAGTGGAAGTTCTGATTTTGACCTCTCATTTTAGGACCTCTTACGTTTTGAAATGTACTGACATCAGTGCTTTGTTGAACGACACCATCCTGCACCATATTTGGGCATTCCCGCTTCCAATGCCCCACGCCCCCGCACGCGTGACATATTGACATCTTTTTCATCCCCTGAGTATCATTTTGAACCACAACAGTATTCAAGTCTGGACCACGATTCACAAAACCTCGACCTCGGCCTCATGGTTGCGCCTGAAACATGCTATTCCCTTGCAGTTGCTGCTGTACCATCTGCTGGATTCCGTTTCCCTGCATACCTGCCTGCGCTGCCTTTATCTGCATCACCATCACTTTCTCCTTCAACTTTCTCTGCTTCAGCTCAATCTCATCACTACAGTACTTCGCATACTGCAACACCTCATCAATCGGCTTCGCTTGCCAACAGATCAAATGATTCTTAATCATCTGGCTAACCTCTGGTCTCAGCCCTTCAACAAATCTGAACACAAGATGGTTCATGTCTTTCGGCTCAATAGTCTCAGTGCCACTGTAATGCTTGAACGCTTTCAACAACCTTTCGTAGTAAGCATGGATTGACTCTTTAACCTCCTGTGAGGTCCGGTCGATTTTCTGCCAATCAGTCACTTTCGGCGACACTTTCTGCTTCAAAAACTCAATCACTTTATGATAGTACTTCATCACCTCCTCAGATGGTGCTCCAGTCACCTTATCCCTTGCCGGCTCCTGCGTCGGCCAGTCCACACCTCTCTTGCACTCAAGCCACAAATCAGGTGGAACAATGATCTCAAACAAGGTATTCAAGTCCTCCCAGAGACACTTCGCAAGCTTCACAAACCTGTCCGTCTGCTGATACCACTCTATTGGTTTCTCCCTCAACCTGGGATAATCATTTGTGAATGACAGAATGTCTCCTCTAGTCCACGGTATGTGAATTAGGACCCCTCCAGCTGTTTCTCTCATTGGTAGCATTTTTACTGATCCCGTATCTGGTGAGGCCTTAGTCGAACTTGATCCCAGACTGTCGCTTTTCTCCTTATCTCTTTTCTTTGCCCATCTGCCTTCCCATTTCTCTAAGGCTCCACAGATCTGCGCACTTTGCGGTATTTCTTTAAGATGCGCTTTCATTCCGGCAGACCTCATGTGCTCAAAGTCCTTAGAGTCAAAGTCTAATCTGTAGCTTCTTTTCAAATGTTTAGTATTCTCAATATCAATATTGTATTTGTCTGCCAGGTGCGCCAACCTCTGATGCACTTTACCTACTTCTTTAGTGATTTTGGGGCACAAATATCTCAATTCTGCTTCTGTGTATGACTCTAATCTGTTCACCCCCATTGTCCCTTCCACTAATTCAGCAGCTTCCACACTCAGCCTTACAAAGTTTAGGTAATCATCTCTCTCTGATCTTTCTGCGATTACTGTAGCAGGTTGTGAAGTTTTGTTATTTCCCAGCCACTCGTTTAGTTGCTGCACTGAAAAACCTTGCAACGAGATATTTCCTGCCTGTATTAATGGTGTCTGTGACTCCACACTCATTGTCTGTGGGGCTAACACACTTGACCCTACTTGTCTCATTGCCTCAATAGGAGCCCCAATTGGGCTAAGGCTTAACAGGGATCCGAGATGTTCGGCTGTTTGCGATCTTGGCGATAATGATCAAGGGGTTTCTGTGAATCCTTCTCTCATTATCTCCTGGGTCCCCACCCCTTGATCACATGTGTCAGGTTTATCCTGCGCATACAGTGGTACAGGTGGTCCAACAGTAATTGGTAATGATATGGCAGCTGGTGTCTGCCCTGATCCCAAACTCTGTGGAGCAGTAACTCCCAAAGCTTGGCTCCGAGTGGCTGGTGTAGGTACGAATGGGGATCCTGCCGCTGGACTATAATTTGGAATCAGCTGTTGCTGCGGCTGGGGCAGCAATTGCGGAGTTGGCTCAATCTGCACTAAACTCGATTTTGTATATATCGGATCAGGCGGCACTATCAGATTCGTAGTAGTCTCTAGTACTGGGACGTCTGGATAGATTCTCTGTATCTGCGGTGGAGGTTGCAACTGTATCGGTATGTCTGGCGCAGTGGGTACACTGACACCATTCTGTATCAAACCTGTATCACTAGTCTGCACTGTATCTTTAACTCCCTTCTCCTGCGTCTGGTTCCCAGGACCCGCACTAGTGCTCGGGGCATTGTCGTCTACTGCATAAGGTGGCGGGCGATCATGCAATAACTGATTAAGAAACTCTTTATCGTCTGAGTCATCTTCTTCCATCCACAACCTCTTAGTCTCTTTTGGCTTACTAGAGTCCTTGTCTGTCTTACAGGTGCTTTCTTTCCCTGCGTCTCGTCTCCTTGTGTTATTGCTGGAAACAATTTGAGTCCGTCAACTATCCCCCATCTCCACATTTTGCTCTTGTTGTCCCATCTAGCTTCAGCTAAAGTCTTTTCTGCCCTTTTCATTCTCCTTTCGAATTTCTGCTGTCTTTGTTTAATAGCCATTAGATCCCAGACTGCTAATGCCTCATACTGAGCTGGCCTTGGAGGTGGCTTTTGTACACTTAACATCCACCTCAAATTCTCTAAAATTCTCTTATTGAACGTTCCGTGTTCGGGAAATGTCAAATATCCCTGCTTCTCTGTTAATTTGTGCCACTGTTTCATCCATAAGCAAGGCGCGACACCCTTTTCCTCCATTACTATATAAGCTGGAGTACCCTCGGGCGGTGTAAGCTCCCCTTCACTCGCCATAATGTATACATCTCCTTTCAGAGCGCTCCAAAAAGCCTTGATAAAATTCATCTTTGCGTCTTTTCTTTTGTTTGTATTTAATCAGGAAGTGACTTTAATTCCCAGGACACTCTTCACCCACCTTTCTCAACCTATTGCCTCTCACGGACGGCTGCCAATCCGTGTGCAACCCCTCTCGGCAACTGACCTATCCCAGCACGGCACCACTGACGTCACACTCACACACACTGCAGCTGACAAAGTCTTGCGGCTTGTCCGCCCCTTACTGGATTCACACTAAACTAATGCAAAATTACTGCGAGCACCTTTAACAACAACAACAACTCAAATTTTCTGGTTTACTACAGGAAGGGTACACAATCGCTTCAGAACTTTACAGAGATTTCACTTGAAGCCTCGGCCGCTACTATCTCCTTCTCAGTTCCCGCATACGCAAGCAGAATTCGACCCGCAAATCCTACTCTCGACTTGTCAATGGTTTGTCCTAGTGCACTTTAGAACTTGCCAAATCTCCATTGAAGGTTTCACACATACGATTTGACTCAAACTCGACTTGTCAACCACGCCCGATTGACCTATTAAACCGCACAAATTACAACATAAACCCAAGTGTCTCCTACACTTTTCAATATACTCCAGAGTCTTAGACCACGACGGGTCCGTACATTAACAACCAACCACGTGGATAATTATTTTGTACAAAGCGCCACACTCATATGAAGTACGCCGACTTCCCTACTCTCATACTGTGGAGTACGCCCACTCCTGCTAAAACAACATTTACCTGGCCTAAACACACATAGGGGGTCATTCTGACCCCCGCCGGCGGCTGAAGCCGCCGGCCTGGCGGAAACCGCCAGAAGACCGTACCGCGGTCAAAAGACCGCAGCGGTCATTCTGACTTTCCCGCTGGGCTGGCGGGCAACCGCCAAAAGGCCGCCCGCCCGCCCAGCAGGAAAGCACCAGCAACGAGGAGGCCGGCTCCGAATGGAGCCGGCGGAGTTGCTGGTGTGCGATGGGTGCAGTTGCACCCGTCGTGATTTTCAGTGTCTGCCAAGCAGACACTGAAAATCTCAATGGGGCACTGCAGGGGTCCCCAGGGGCCCCACAACACCCATTCCCGCCATCCTGTTTCTGGCAGTGAAAACTGGCGGGAAGGGGGTCGGAATCCCCATGGCCGTGGAGGATTCCCTGGGGCAGCGGGAAACCGGCGGGAAACCGCCAGTTTCCCTTTTCTGACCGCGGCCTTACCGCCGCGGTCAGAATTGCCCCAGAAGCACCGCCAGCCTGTTGGCGGTGCTTCCGCGGCACTCTGCCCTGGCGGTTTTCAACCGCCAGGGTCAGAATGACCGCCATAATCTTCACAAATTACCTGCAAGAATGCATAAGCTGAGCAAGCGCAATTTCTACACCACACATACTAGGATGACGAGAACATTCCCAACTCACTTAGGCAGGCTCCGAGATCCCGGGAAAGTCATGGTGAATTTAGAAACACATCATACCTCCAGTTTGCGTTATCTCAGAAAAACAATCTAAACAGTAATTCTCCGTCCTAGAGCCCCAAAGGGCCAAACCGTTGCTCAGCTATCAGAAGTGTTAACGCGTCCCTTTATGATAATTTATTACACATCAGGACTCATTTTAGGCCAATTAATCTTTTGACCTAGTTGAGAGACACCTTAGGACGAGATAGCTAATCAATATGTCAATCAATATGTCAATAATGTCATCAATATTTATTACAACAATGCATTTCACTTTAGTCAAAGACATTAATCAACTCAAGACACCACCATGACCTTGCAGTCATGAATCACCACACCAGTTTAGTAGAATTTTATGAGGTTTATTCCCTATTGGTTACAATTCTAAAAGCATGTGTGTTAATCTCAAAACCAAAACACTCAATCACATTGTCATCATTTGGCAACTCGAATAAGACTTCATCAAAGCAAGGAACACAATTATTAGAACATAACACAGTGTCAACATAGATCAACTTTAACAGAGAGTCATCAACACGTCAGTTCAACAAAGCATAGATTCAGTCGTTTGTCTATTTCCGTCGGCATAGTGAACCCCTGTCCTAACCACTGATTAGCATTGGCATGTTGGGCTTCATGCAAAACAAATTAGAACACCAATTTGGAAAACATCTAACTATGGTCTCTGTCAAAAGTAAGCAGTTGGTACCTAGAAAGGAAAAGCAAACAGACAAATCACAATTTCATTGTTATAGTTACCCTCCAAAGTTTGGGTCAGCACTCAGGTTCAGGCTTCGTCTTCAGGACATCAGTTGATTCGCCATCAGTATCTCAGCTCAGGGGAAAAAAGGGCACTTCCCTCATAAGGAGGTAAAGTGTAAAAATGGGCAATCTAAGGAAGAGGATGGTTTAAGTAAACCAATAAGTCACCAAACAGAGTGACAGAGTTTTTGGATCAAATCGATAGCATTTCCCTACCCAATCTCTCCTGGTCTCCTGCTCCCTAATTCCTGATTTACTTCCTGGTGACAGGGGTTTTTATCCCTTTTTCATTGTACATTCCCCTAAAATCTAATTGGTTAAGGGTTGCACCCCACTATCTCTACCCAATTAACTTTGAATTAGCTCATCAAATTTGTCACGCCACAACGGTTCACAAGCATTTTATTGGTCCATATGATTGACGTCTTCAGAGGTAGCACGTCCTGTATGATTTCATCCTTCTGTAATTCTTTGCACATCTTTTGGTCAGTAGCTCCATTGTCTTCACCGGTTTGAACGACCTTGTACATTATATTAATCTACACTGTTGCATTTTGGCTAAACATTTCTACAGGGAATATGAATTTAATGAGAACGGATCCACTATAGTTACATTCAGCTTCTAGTTTGAAGAAAACAAGAAGTCATGTCCTTTTGCGAATCAGCACACTGCACGTTTAAAAAAACACATTTAATATGAGAGCCAGGCAGCTAGGCTTCGGATCATGCTAACTTAAGGCCTACAAGATTTATTTAGCAAACTTCAATAACATAGGCGGTCATTCTGACCTTGGCGGTTGAAAACCGCCAGGGCAGAGTGCTGCGGAAGCACCGCCAACAGGCTGGCGGTGCTTTTGGGGCAATTCCCGCCGGTTTCCCGCTGCCCCAGGGAATCCTCCACAGCGGCGCTGCAAGCAGCGCCGCCATGGGGATTCCGACCCCCTTCCCGCCATCCTGTTTCTGGCGGTTTTCACCGCCAGAAACAGGATGGCGGGAACGGGTGTCGTGGGGCCCCTGGGGGCCCCTGCAGTGCCCATGCCACTGACATGGGCACTGCAGGGGCCCCTTAACAGGGCCCCATTGAGATTTTCAGTGTCTGCTTGGCAGACACTGAAAATCGCGACGGGTGCAACTGCACCCGTCGCACACCAGCAATGGAGCCGGCCTCCTCGTTGCTGGTGCTTTCCCGCTGGGCGGGCGGGCTGCCTCAGAATGACCCCCATAATCATTAATAATTAGTACAAAACTTATTCAAATGCAATATTTTATAAACATTAATCATTTTAATTAGTCCACGTATACATTGGCGGCCACTCCCCGTGGTCACATTTCAAGTACATTCATGTTAATATAGATTTTATAAGCTAAGCTCTCTCAAGGCTAAAGCATCTGCTTACCATGTTTACTGTAATTGACTTGTTTACTTAAAGTCCAAGCAGTTCTCACCCTTTTCAAATCTTTGTTAAACTATACTTTATTACAATTCTTACTAGGACTTCCTAATAATGTAGTACTCTATCATCAGTGTTTCAGGAAGCCTGGGACTCTAAGTAGCATTTGACCTGTTAATCCCAAACTCTCATATTTAATTCCCCGTGCCAGCAATGTACTACTATGGAAGATCACTTTGTGTAGTTTATCCTCATGGTTCATGGATTGTTGCATTGTTAGAATTTATGGTTTAAGGGGCCCAGGTTTAAAGGGTTTCCAGGGAATTTAATGTTCTCAGAATAAGGCCCTTAAAGTTTCTTGGAACACAAAAAGTAGCTAAACACATTAAAAAAAAAAAAAAAATTACAGAAGAAAAGTACTTGCAATTTTATATTTCATCCATAAAGATCCCATCTTGCCCATTTTCATTTAAGTGTAAGCCATGATTAATCCACATTTCATAACACAGTTAATTCCATTATGTTCTAGTTTCACAAAATGCATGTAACTGAAAAACATAATTAATAAAACATTACTTTACCCTGCCTTTCTGCCCTGATTATCCCCAAGACTCTGCTGAAAATAACTCACAATAAATAGCAACCTGTTTGGTTGATAACACCTATTACTCAAATCCAAAACTTTTCCCGTGTGATACCCTTCTAAAGGATATCAAACAAAACAAGGTAGCCAATTTCCATGTTAGCTTTTTTAGTGGGAAATACTTATCATAGGTCAATCTGCAAACATGCCAAAGACTTTCCTATAAGTACTTTAGAAGCCTCTTCAATCAAATTCCCTTTATGACTATACATATCAAAGGGCTTTCCAACCAAAATATCCTCTAACAGGGAATGACATGCTGCTACAGCTGACCTGTAGCAATTAACTGTCCCATTACTCATGTCGTTCTTAACATTTCTGCCAAGAAATTTGCAACTTCTAGCTTATCAGTCTCCATGGCATCCAAATCCCTTTCCAAATATCAACCTAACCAGACACTCCAGTGTCTCTGCTTAATTCCTGGAGCCCATGACTTGTTAAAGAATTCTGAAGCCTTTCCAGAAAGGTTTGTGAATCTTCCTGAATTCCTGAAGTTCTCCAAACTAGAAGGTTGGCCACATCTGACTTTAGTAATGGATGTTCTTTCCTCTCTTTGCCTACTAATAGTCCTCTGAAGCGCTGAATAACAAATGGTGTTTCCTCAGCCATTTCCACAACCGATGGGGACCAAACCATGATTTGCCCAAAAAGAAGTCATTATGATTATTTGATACCTCTGTCTTCTCACTTATATCAATGCCCCCTGAATCATTACAAAAAAGGGGTGGCATAGCCTCTCATTTCTTTCCATTCCTGACTGAATGCATCCACTGCTGGTACTCCTGGATCTGACATCCAAATGAAATTTGAAAAGTCAAATGGAAAGCAAACAAATGTGCCACCAAAGCACTCAGACACTGTTCTTCTTTCTGAAACAAGACCCTTCTTAACTTTCAACTGCTGTAATCTATTAAATTATGTCAATTCCAATCAAATATAACATTTAGAATGGGTGAAATATTTTATTCCACTTAGAGAATCTGCAGAATTTTGGCGACTCCTCATTACTCTTAAAACTGGGAGTTCCGGGCAAATTCCACCAACCGTTAAATGGCAGAATTGTTTCTCGCGTGCAGCTCCAGAAGGGAAACGCCCTTAAGGCCGACTCCGGAACAACAAAGTCCTGGTTAACGAAAGCGGAAAAACGCTTTCCTTAACCACGACTTCGTTGTTTTGTGCCTTAACCATGCATGTGCTGAAAACTCACATGCGTGGTTAAGGCACAAACAAGGGAGTCGGCTGAGGAGGACGACGCAACGAGGCGATGACTCAGGTAAGTGGGGCGGGGTGGGGGGTTGGTTTCCCTTTTCTGACCGCGGCCTTACCGCCGCGGTCAGAATTGCCCCAGAAGCACCGCCAGCCTGTTGGCGGTGCTTCCGCGGCACTCTGCCCTGGCGGTTTTCAACCGCCAGGGTCAGAATGACCGCCATAATCTTCACAAATTACCTGCAAGAATGCATAAGCTGAGCAAGCGCAATTTCTACACCACACATACTAGGACGACGAGAACATTCCCAACTCACTTAGGCAGGCTCCGAGATCCCGGGAAAGTCATGGTGAATTTAGAAACACATCATACCTCCAGTTTGCATTATCTCAGAAAAACAATCTAAACAGTAATTCTCCGTCCTAGAGCCCCAAAGGGCCAAACCGTTGCTCAGCTATCAGAAGTGTTAACGCGTCCCTTTATGATAATTTATTACACATCAGGACTCGTTTTAGGCCAATTAATCTTTTGACCTAGTTGAGAGACACCTTAGGACGAGATAGCTAATCAATATGTCAATCAATATGTCAATAATGTCATCAATATTTATTACAACAATGCATTTCACTTTAGTCAAAGACATTAATCAACTCAAGACACCACCATGACCTTGCAGTCATGAATCACCACACCAGTTTAGTAGAATTTTATGAGGTTTATTCCCTATTGGTTACAATTCTAAAAGCATGTGTGTTAATCTCAAAACCAAAACACTCAATCACATTGTCATCATTTGGCAACTCGAATAAGACTTCATCAAAGCAAGGAACACAATTATTAGAACATAACACAGTGTCAACATAGATCAACTTTAGCAGAGTGTCATCAACGCGTTAGTTCAACAAAGCATAGATTCAGTCGTTTGTCTATTTGCGTCGGCATAGTGAACCCCTGTCCTAACCACTGATTAGCATTGGCATGTTGGGCTTCATGCAAAACAAATTAGAACACCAATTTGGAAAACATCTAACTATGGTCTCTGTCAAAAGTAAGCAGTTGGTACCTAGAAAGGAAAAGCAAACAGACAAATCACAATTTCATTGTTATAGTTACCCTCCAAAGTTTGGGTCAGCACTCAGGTTCAGGCTTCGTCTTCAGGACATCAGTTGATTCGCCATCAGTATCTCAGCTCAGGGGAAAAAAGGGCACTTCCCTCATAAGGAGGTAAAGTGTAAAAATGGGCAATCTAAGGAAGAGGATGGTTTAAGTAAACCAATAAGTCACCAAACAGAGTGACAGAGTTTTTGGATCAAATCGATAGCATTTCCCTACCCAATCTCTCCTGGTCTCCTGCTCCCTAATTCCTGATTTACTTCCTGGTGACAGGGGTTTTTATCCCTTTTTCATTGTACATTCCCCTAAAATCTAATTGGTTAAGGGTTGCACCCCACTATCTCTACCCAATTAACTTTGAATTAGCTCATCAAATTTGTCACGCCACAACGGTTCACAAGCATTTTATTGGTCCATATGATTGACGTCTTCAGAGGTAGCACGTCCGGTATGATTTAATCCTTCTGTAATTCTTTGCACATCTTTTGGTCAGTAGCTCCATTGTCTTCACCGGTTTGAACGACCTTGTACATTATATTAATCTACACTGTTGCATTTTGGCTAAACATTTCTACAGGGAATATGAATTTAATGAGAACGGATCCACTATAGTTACATTCAGCTTCTAGTTTGAAGAAAACAAGAGGTCATGTCCTTTTGCGAATCAGCACACTGCACGTTTAAAAAAACACATTTAATATGAGAGCCAGGCAGCTAGGCTTCGGATCATGCTAACTTAAGGCCTACAAGATTTATTTAGCAAACTTCAATAACATAGGCGGTCATTCTGACCCTGGCGGTTGAAAACCGCCAGGGCAGAGTGCTGCGGAAGCACCGCCAACAGGCTGGCGGTGCTTTTGGGGCAATTCCCACCGGTTTCCCGCTGCCCCAGGGAATCCTCCACAGCGGCGCTGCAAGCAGCGCCGCCATGGGGATTCCGACCCCCTTCCCGCCATCCTGTTTCTGGCGGTTTTCACCGCCAGAAACAGGATGGCGGGAACGTGTGTCGTGGGGCCCCTGGGGGCCCCTGCAGTGCCCATGCCACTGACATGGGCACTGCAGGGGCCCCCTAACAGGGCCCCATTGAGATTTTCAGTGTCTGCTTGGCAGACACTGAAAATCGCGACGGGTGCAACTGCACCCGTCGCACACCAGCAACTCCGACGGCTCCATTCGGAGCTGGCCTCCTCGTTGCTGGTGCTTTCCCGCTGGGCGGGCGGGCGGCCTCAGAATGACCCCCATAATCATTAATAATTAGTACAAAACTTATTCAAATGCAATATTTTATAAACATTAATCATTTTCATTAGTCCACGTATACATTGGCGGCCACTCCCCGTGGTCACATTTCAAGTACATGTTTTAGCAAAATATATTAGTACAATGTCTATGCAGCATTATCACACATTAGTTCATAAACATTTCATGTTAATATAGATTTTATAAGCTACGCTCTCTCAAGGCTAAAGCATCTGCTTACCATGTTTACTGTAATTGACTTGTTTACTTAAAGTCCAAGCAGTTCTCACCCTTTTCAAATCTTTGTTAAACTGTACTTTATTACAATTCTTACTAGGACTTCCTAATAATGTAGTACTCTATCATCAGTGTTTCAGGAAGCCTGGGACTCTAAGTAGCATTTGACCTGTTAATCCCAAACTCTCATATTTAATTCCCCGTGCCAGCAATGTACTACTATGGAAGATCACTTTGTGTAGTTTATCCTCATGGTTCATGGATTGTTGCATTGTTAGAATTTATGGTTTAAGGGGCCCAGGTTTAAAGGGTTTCCAGGGAATTTAATGTTCTCAGAATAAGGCCCTTAAAGTTTCTTGGAACACAAAAAGTAGCTAAACACATTAAAAAAAAAAAATAATTACAGAAGAAAAGTACTTGCAATGTTATATTTCATCCATAAAGATCCCATCTTGCCCATTTTCATTTAAGTGTAAGCCATGATTAATCCACATTTCATAACACAGTTAATTCCATTATGTTCTAGTTTCACAAAATGCATGTAACTGAAAAACACAATTAATAAAACATTACTTTACCCTGCCTTTCTGCCCTGATTATCCCCAAGACTCTGCTGAAAATAACTCACAATAAATAGCAACCTGTTTGGTTGATAACACCTATTACTCAAATCCAAAACTTTTCCCGTGTGATACCCTTCTAAAGGATATCAAACAAAACAAGGTAGCCAATTTCCATGTTAGCTTTTTTAGTGGGAAATACTTATCATAGGTCAATCTGCAAACATGCCAAAGACTTTCCTATAAGTACTTTAGAAGCCTCTTCAATCAAATTCCCTTTATGACTATACATATCAAAGGGCTTTCCAACCAAAATATCCTCTAACAGGGAATGACATGCTGCTACAGCTGACCTGTAGCAATTAACTGTCCCATTACTCATGTCGTTCTTAACATTTCTGCCAAGAAATTTGCAACTTCTAGCTTATCAGTCTCCATGGCATCCAAATCCCTTTCCAAATATCAACCTAACCAGACACTCCAGTGTCTCTGCTTAATTCCTGGAGCCCATGACTTGTTAAAGAATTCTGAAGCCTTTCCAGAAAGGTTTGTGAATCTTCCTGAATTCCTGAAGTTCTCCAAACTAGAAGGTTGGCCACATCTGACTTTAGTAATGGATGTTCTTTCCTCTCTTTGCCTACTAATAGTCCTCTGAAGCGCTGAATAACAAATGGTGTTTCCTCAGCCATTTCCACAACCGATGGGGACCAAACCATGATTTGCCCAAAAAGAAGTCATTATGATTATTTGATACCTCTGTCTTCTCACTTATATCAATGCCCCCTGAATCATTACAAAAAAGGGGTGGCATAGCCTCTCATTTCTTTCCATTCCTGACTGAATGCATCCACTGCTGGTACTCCTGGATCTGACATCCAAATGAAATTTGAAAAGTCAAATGGAAAGCAAACAAATGTGCCTCCAAAGCACTCAGACACTGTTCTTCTTTCTGAAACAAGACCCTTCTTAACTTTCAACTGCTGTAATCTATTAAATGATGTCAATTCCAATCAAATATAACATTTAGAATGGGTGAAATATTTTATTCCACTTAGAGAATCTGCAGAATTTCGGCGACTCCTCATTACTCTTAAAACTGGGAGTTCCGGGCAAATTCCACCAACCGTTAAATGGCAGAATTGTTTCTCGCGTGCAGCTCCAGAAGGGAAACGCCCTTAAGGCCGACTCCGGAACAACAAAGTCCTGGTTAATGAAAGCGGAAAAACGCTTTCCTTAACCACGACTTCGTTGTTTTGTGCCTTAACCATGCATGTGCTGAAAACTCACATGCGTGGTTAAGGCACAAACAAGGGAGTCGGCTGAGGAGGACGACGCAACGAGGCGATGACTCAGGTAAGTGGGGCGGGGTGGGGGGTTGGGGTTTTAGTTTTAGGGGTGGGGGTGGGGGTGGGAGTTGGGGGTATTTTCTGTTTGAGGGGCGGGGTTGGGGAGTCAGGGTTTTAGTTTTAGGGCCGGTGGTGGGGGGTTGGGGTATTTTCTGTTTTAGGGGCGGGTGGGGGGTTGGGGTTTTAGTTTTAGGGCGAGGATTGGGGTATTTTCAGTTTTAGGGGGTGGGGGTGGAGGGTTGGGGTTTTAGGGGTGGGTTGGGTAATTTTAGGGGCGGGGTGGGGGGCTCAGAGTAGTTTTAGGGGCAGGAGTGGGGGTCGGGAGTTTTCAGTTTTAGGGGCTGGGTGGGGGGTTGGGGTTTTAGGTTTTAGGGGTGGGTTGGGGGTCGGGTAATTTTAGGGGCGGGGTAGGGGGTTGGGGGGGTTTAGGGGCAGGGTGGGGGCTCTGAGTAGTTTTAGGGGTGGGGGTTGGGGTACTTTAGGTTTCAGGGATTGGGTGGGGGTTGGGGTTGTTTTAGGTTTTGGGGTAGGGTGGGGGTCGCAGTAATTTTAGGGAGGAGGTGGGGGGTTGGGGCAGTTTTAGGGGCAAGGGTGGGGGTTGGTGTGGTTTTAGGGGGGTCACAGTAATTTTTAGGGGTGAGGGTGGGGGGCCAGGGGGGGGACGCATGCAGGAACAATGGAAGCCTATCACTAATGCCTTTACCAGGAATGCCTTTACAACGCAAAATCGTTGTTAAGGCATTCGTGGTAAAGGCATTAGTGGTAACAACGAGGTCGTTGTTCTGACCTCATTGTTCAGGCATTCGTTGTTCCGGCAGGCGTCGTTCCGACATACATTCCAACTGGGAAATGCCCTTAAGGCCGACTCTGGAACAACGAAGTCCTGGTTAACGAAAGCGGAACAACGCTTTCCTTAACCACAACTTCGTTGTTTTGTGCCTTAACCACGCATGTGCTGAACAACACACATGTGTGGTTAAGGCACAAACAAGGGAGTCGGCTGAGGAGGATGACGCAATGAGGTGACGACTCAGGTAAATGGGGCTGGGGCAGGGGGTTGGGGTTTTAGTTTTAGGGGCGGGGTGGGGGGGTTGGGGTATTTTCTGTTTTGGGGGTGGGGAGTTGGGGTTTTAGTTTTAGGGCCGGGGGTGGGGAGTCGGGGTACTTTCTGTTTTAGGGGCGGGGTAGGGGGTCGGGGTTTTAGTTTTAGGGGCGGGGTGGTGGGTCGGGGTATTTTCTGTTTTAGGGGTGGGGTGTCAGGGTTTTAGTTTTAGGGGCGGGGTGGGGGGTGGGGGTATTATCAGTTTTTGCGACTGGGGCGGGGGGTCGGTGTTTTAGTTTTAGGGGCGGGGTCGGGGTATTTTCTGTATTAGGGGTGGGGGGGTCGGGGTTTTAGTTTTAGGGCTGGGGTGGGGTATTTTCTGTTTTAGGGGTGGGGTGGGGGGTCGGGGTTTTAGTTTTAGGGGCAGGGGTGGGGGGTCAGGGTTTTAGTTTTAGTGGCGGGGGTGGGGGTGGGGGGGTCGGTGTATTTTTAGTTTTAGGGGTGGGAGTGGGGGGTCAGGGAATTTTCATTTTTAGGGGCGGGGTGGGGGGTCAGGGTTTTAGTTTTAGGGGCGGGGGTCGGGTATTTTCAGTTTTGGGGGTGGGGTGGGGGGTCGGGGTTTTAGTTTTAGGGACGGGGAGGGGGATCTGGGTATTTTCCGTTTTAGGGGAGGGCGGGGGGTCGGGTTTTAGTTTTAGGGGCGGGGTTGGGTATTTTCAGTTTTAGGGGCGGGGAGGGGGTTGGGGTTTTAGTTTTAGGGGCGGGTATTTTCAGTTTTAGGGGTGGGGTGGAGGGTTGGGGTTGTAGGTTTGAGGGGTGGGTCAGGTAATTTTAGGGGCGGGGTGGGAGGTTGGGGGGGTTTAGGTTTAGGGGCAGGGTGGGGGGCTCTGGGTAGTTTTTGAGTTGGGGGTTGGGGTACTTTAGGTTTCAGGGATGGGGTGGGGGTTGGGGTTGTTTTAGGTTTTGGGGATAGGGTGGGGATCGTGGTAATTTTAGGGAGGAGGTGGGGATTGGGGTAGTTTTCGGGGCAAGGGTGGGGGGGTTGGTGGGGTTTTAGGGGGGGTCGCAGTAATTTTTAGGGGTGGGGTGCCAGTGGGGCCAGGGGGGACGCATGCAGGAACAATGGATGCATATCACTAATGACTTTACCAGGAATGCCTCTACAATGAAAAAATCGTTGTTAAGGCATTAGTGGTAAAGGCATTAGTGGTAACAACGAGGTCTTTGTTCCGACCTCGTTGTTCAGGCATTCGTTGTTCCGGCAGGCATCGTTCTGACATACATTCCAATTGGGAAACGCCCTTAAGGCCGACTCCGGAACAACGAAGTCCTGGTTAACGAAAGCGGAACAACGCTTTCCTTTACCACGACTTCGTTGTTTTGTGCCTTAACCACGCATGTGCTGAACAACGCACATGCGTGGTTAAGGCACAAACAAGGGAGTTGGCTGAGGAGGACGACGCGACGAGGCGACGACTCAGGTAAGTGGGGCAGGGGCTGGGGTGGGGGGTCGGGGTATTTTCTGTTTCAGGGGCAGGGGGCGGGAGTGGGGGGTCGGGGTTTTAGTTTTAGGGCCGGTGGTAGGGGGGTCGGGGTATTTTCTGTTTTAGGTGCGGGCGGGATGGGGGGGCTCAGGGTTTTAGTTTTAGGGCCGGGGGTGGGGGGTCGGGGTATTTTCAGTTTTTGGGGCGGGGTGGGAGTTTTAGTTTTAGGGGCAGGGGTGGGCGTGACAGGGTATTTTCTGTATTAGGGGCGGGTGGGTTATTCAGGGTTTTAGTTTTAGGGCCGGGGTGGGGTGTTGGGGTATTTTCTGTTTTAGGGGCGGGGTGGGGGGTCGGGGTATTTTCTGTTTTAGGGGCGGGGTGGGGGGTCAGGGTTTTAGTTTTAGGTGCAGGGGTGGGGGTCGGGTTTTAGTTTTAGGGCAGGGGTGGGGGATCAGGTATTTTCTGTATTAGGGGCGGGGTGGAGGGTCGGGGTTTTAGTTTTAGGGCCGGGGGGCGGGGGTTGGGGTATTTTCTGTTTTAGGGCCGGGGTTGGGGTTTCGGAGTTTAAGTTTTAGGGTTGGAGTGGGGGGTTGTGTATTTTCTGTTTTAGGGGCAGGGTGGGGTTTTAGTTTTAGTGGTGGTGTAGGGGGGGCGGGGTTTTAGTTTTCGGGCAGGGGTGGGGGATCGGGGTATTTTCAGTTTTTGGGGCGGGTGGGGGGTCGGGGTATTTTCTGTTTTAGGGGTGGGGGGTCAGGGTTTTAGTTTTAGGGCAGGGGTGGGGGTGGGGGGTTGGGGTATTTTCAGTTTTTGGGGTGGGGGTGGGTGGGGGATCGGGGTTTTAGTTTTAAGGGCGGGGTGGGGGTTGGGTGTTTTCAGTTTTAGGGGCGGGGTGGGGGTAGGGGTTTTAGTTTTAGGGTCGGGGTATTTTCAGTTTTAGGGGGTGGTGGTGGAGGATTGGGATTTTAGGTTTTAGGGGTGGGTTGGGGGTCGGGTAATTTTAGGGGTGGGGGTTGGAGAGATTTAGGTTTAGGAGCAGGGTAGGGGGCTCGGAGTAGTTTTAGGGGCAGGAGTGGGGGTTGGGGTATTTTCAGTTTTAGGTGTGGGGTGGGGGTTGGGTTTTTAGGTTTTAGGGGTGGGTTGGGGGGTCGGGTAATTTTAGGGGTGGGGCGGGGCTGGGGGGGTTTAGGTTTAGGGGCAGGGTGGGGGGCTCTGAGTAGTTTTAGGGTTGGGGGTTGGGGTACTTTAGGTTTCAGGGATGGGGTGGGGGTTGGGGTTGTTTTAGGTTTTGGGGGTAGGGTGGGGGTTGCGGTAATTTTAGGGAGGAGGTGGGGGGTTGGGGTAGTTTTCAATCAAGGCATTTATAGAGCGCGCTACTCACCCGTGAGGGTCTCAAGGCGCTGGGGGGGGTTACTGCTGCTCGAAGAGCCAAGTCTTGAGGCGCCTCCTGAAGGCGAGGTGGTCCTGGGTGGTTCTTAGGTGAACAGGAAGGGAATTCCATGTCTTGGCTGCCAGGTAGGAGAAGGATTTACCTTCAGCGGTGGTTCTGTGGATACGAGGGACGGTGGCGAGAGCGAGGCTGGCTGAGTGAAGCTGACGGGTGGGCGTGTAGAACGAGAGGCGTCTGTTGAGGTATTCGGGGCCCCTTTTGTGGAGGGCTTTGTGTGCGTGGGTGAGGAGCCTGAAGGTGATCCTTTTGTTGACGGGGAGCCAGTGCAGGTGTTTCAGGTGGGCGGATATGTGGCTGTGGCGCGGTATGTCGAGGATGAGGCGTGCGGAGGCGTTCTGTATGCGCTGAAGACGTTTCTGTAGCTTTGCGGTGGTTCCTGCGTAATGGTGTTTCCGTAGTCCAGGCGGCTTGTGACGAGGGCGTGGGTAACAGTTTTTCTTGTTTCGGCGGGGATCCATCGGAAGATTTTTCGGAGCATGCGAAGGGTGTGGAAGCAAGAAGACGAGACGGCGTTGACTTGCTTGGTCATAGTGAGGAGGGGGTCCAGGATGAATCCGAGGTTGCGTACGTGGTCTGAAGGGGTTGGTGCGGTGCCCAGGGCCGTGGGCCACCAAGAGTCGTTCCAGGTGGACGGGGAGTTTCCGAGGATGAGGACCTCCGTCTTGTCTGAGTTCAGCTTCAGGCGGCTGAGTTTCATCCATTTTGCAACGTCTTTCATTCCATCCTGCAGGTTGGCTTTGGTGGTGGCTGGGTCTTTGGTGAGGGAGAGTAACAGCTGGGTGTCGTCGGCGTAGGAGATGATGTTGATGTTGTGTTTGCGAGGGATGTTGGCGAGGGGGCTCATGTAAATATTGAAGAGGGTAGGGCTGAGCGAAGAGCCTTGTGGAACGCCGCAGATGATCTCGGTGGGTTCTGAGCAGAAGGGCGGGAGGTAGACTCTTTGGGTTCGGTCAGAGAGGAACGAGATGATCCAGTCCAGGACCTGTCCTTGGATTCCAGTGGAGCGGAGGCAGGTTATTAGGGTGCGGTGGCACACGGTGTCGAAGGCAGCCGAGAGGTCCAGGAGGATGAGGGCAGTTGTTTCTCCGTTCTGATGTCGTCGGTGACTGCGATGAGGGCGGTTTCCGTGCTGTGGTTGGCGCGAAAACCTGATTGGGAGGGGTCGAGCAGGTTGTTATCTTCAAGAAAGTTGGTCAGTTGCTTGTTGACGGACTTCTCGATGACCTTGGCCGGGAAGGGGAGAAGGGAGATGGGGCGGAAGTTCTTCAGGTCGTTGGGGTCAGCCGTGGGTTTTTTCAGGAGAGCGTTGACTTCCGCGTGTTTCCAGCTCTCGGGGAAGGTGGCAGATGCGAACGAGCTGTTGATGATGCTCTGGAGATAGGGGGGCGATGATGGCGTCGGCTTTGTTGAAGATGTGATGGGGGCACGGGTCCGAGGGGGAGCCGGAGTGGATGGTGTTCATGGTGATTCTGGTCTCTTCGGAGCTGATGGGTGTCCAGGCGTTGAGGGTAGTGGCTGGGGCTGTAGGTTCAGTGGTGGGCGGCAGGGTCTGGGGTCCGAAGTTGTTGTGTAAGTCGGTGATCTTTTGATGGAAGAAAGTAGAGAGGGAGTTGCAGAGTTCTTGTGAGGGCGTGATGGTGTTGGAGCTGGCATTGAGGTTGGAGAACTCTTTGACGATGTTGAAGAGTTCTTTGCTGTTGTGGGTGTTGTTGTCAAGTCTCTCTTTGAAAGATGCCCTTTTGGTGGAGCGGATCAGCTGGTGGTGTTCACGGGTGGCGATCTTGAGGGCTGACATGTTTTCTACGGTGTATTCTTTGCGCCAGGTTTTTTCGAGGGTACGGCAGGATTTCTTGGATTCTTTGAGGGCGTCCGTGAACCACAGGGGTTTCCTGATGTTGGTCTCTCTTGGGTGGCTTCTGAGAGGGGCGAGGTTGTCGGCACAGTTGGAGATCCACTGTGTAAGGCTGAGAGCTGCTTTGTTGGCATCGGTGGTCTGGGGTCCGAAGTTGTTGTGTAGGTCGGTGATCTTTCGATGGAAGAAAGTAGCAAGGGAATTGCAGAGTTCTTGTGAGGGCGTGATGGTGTTGGAGCTGGCGTTGGGGTTGGAGAGCTCTTTGACGATGTTGAAGAGTTCTTTGCTGTTGTGGGTGTTGTTGCCAAGTCTCTCTTTGAAAGATGCCCTTTTGGTGGAGCGGATCAGCTGGTGGTGTTCACGGGTGGGGATCTTGAGGGCTGACATGTTTTCTGCGGTGTGTTCTTTGCGCCAGGTTTTTTCAAGGGTACGGCAGGATTTCTTGGATTCTTTGAGGGTGTCCGTGAACCACAGGGGTTTCCTGATGTTGGTCTCTCTTGGGTGGCTTCTGAGAGGGGCGAGGTTGTCGGCACAGTTGGAGAGCCACTGTGTGAGGCTGAGGGCTGCGTTGTTGGCGTCGGTGGTGATGGCCGGTTGGTTGTGGTGTAGAGTTGAGAGGAGCTTGTAGCCGTCGGGGATGGCTATGGCGAAGTCGAGAACCGAGGAGGCGTTCATCCAGGTTTCTGTGATGAAGGCGACGTCTGGTGCTGTAGTGTCCAGGAGGTCCCATAGTTCGATGGCGTGTTTGTGGACGGAGCGTGTGTTGTTGAGGATGCACTTGAGGTGGTTGTTGGTGCAAGGGCCGGTGGGAGGTCTGCAGGCTCGGGGGAATGTGTTCTTGCAGGCTTGACAGGTGAAGGGTCCGTGAGTGCATTTAGGGCTGGCTTGGTAGCAGGTGGCTGTTCTTCTGAGGTTGAGGGCGTTGAGGGAAGCAGCGTTGTATCTTAGTCAGGTGTTTTGGATGAGGTGGGGGCCAGGGGTTCTGGCGCTGGGTGCGGTCCAGGCGCGGGCGGGCGCAGACGGGCTTGCCTTTGGCGCGCCAGCGGCGCGCCCGCTGCGCGGTCGCGCAGCGGCCTCCATAAGAGGGAAGGGGGAAGGGGGGAAGGGGGGAAGGGGTGAGGGGGGAACAGGGGAAGGGGGGAAGGAGGAGTCAGTAGGGAGGCGGGAGGGAGGACGACGAATGGGAGCGGGGGGCGGGCCGCACGGGTGGCAGTGGCGGGAAAGCGGAGGGTGGGAAGCGCCAAGGAACGAAAATCCGAGGAAAAACACAGAAGAAAGCGCAAGGGAAAGAAAAATACGAGAAAAAGAGGAAATGCACAGAAGAAAGCGCAAGGGGAAGAAGAATACGAGGATAAGAGGAAATACACAGAAGAGAGCGCAGGGGAAAGAAAGATACAAGAAAAAGGGGAAATACACAGAAGAAAGCGCAAGGGAAAGAAAGATACGAGAAAAAGAGGAAATACAGAAAAAAAAGCACAAGGGGAAGAAGAATACGAGGATAAGAGGAAATACACAGAAGAAAGCGCAAAGGTAAACCTAAAACTTAAGAGGTGGCAGGGGCCTGGGCTGGGGAAGCTGCAGCGGCGGGGAAGCGACCTACCCGAGGGTCAAGGGTCGATGTCTCTCTGCCGCGCAGCGGCCTCCATAAGAGGGAAGAGGAGGGGTCAGCAGGGAGGCGGGAGGGAGGACGATGAATGGGAGCAGGGTGGGCGGGGCCGCACGGGTGGCAGCGGTGGGAAAGCGGAGGGCGGGAAGCGCCAAGGAACAAAAATCAGAGGAAAAACACAGAAGAAAGCGCAAGGGAAAGAAAGATACGAGAAAAAGAGGAAATGCACAGAAGAAAGCGCAAGGGGAAGAAGAATACGAGGATAAGAGGAAATACACAGAGGAGAGCACAGGGGAAAGAAAGATACGAGAAAATGAGGAAATGCACAGAAGAAAACGCAAGGGAAAGAAAAATACGAGAAAAAGAGGAAATACAGAGAAGAAAGCGCAAGGAGAAGAATACGAGGATAAGAGGAAATACACAGAAGAAAGCGCAAAGGTAAACCTAAGACTTAAGAGGTGGCAGGGGCCTGGGCTGGGGGAGCTGCAGCGGCGGGGAAGCGACATACCCGAGGGTCAAGGGTCAAGGGGTGGGGGGTTGCTGTGGTTTTAGGGGGGTCGCGGTCATTTTTAGGGGTGGGGGGCCAGGGGGACGCATGCAGGAACAATGGATGCCTATCACTAATGCCTTTACCAGGAATGCCTTTACAACGAAAAAAACGTTGTTAAGGCCTTCGTGGTAAAGGCATTAGTGGTAACAACGAGGTCGTTGTTCTGACCTCGTTGTTCAGGCATTCGTTGTTCCGGCAGGCGTCGTTCTGACATACATTCGCTCCAGAATGTTAAGTTAGCAAGTGGAAGCGAGATTTAGCATTCCCTAGTGTGATTTTGCAACCACTAGTAGGAAATCGGGTGAGATTTTTCTAATGTGGTCATGACCGTTCGCGATCAGAAAGCTGCTGCTCGAATAGAAAATCTACTCGAGTTTTAGCAAAATCAACTTGAGGAGCTGAGCAAACTGAACCCTCTGGTGCACTGTGTGGTGCATGGTGTTGTTTGAGCTGATATTTCAGCACAGAAAGCTATTGGCACTATATCACAGTGTGAGCAGCGTGACATGCCTATTTCTGCCTGTTGGTGAAACTCCAGAGCATCTCACAGAGTTTTATGTAACTCTGCAGAATTCCACAGAGTCAAATTCTGTGAGTTCCGTTCACCTCAAAAACATTCTCCTCCACTGGTAAATACAGTGCCTTTAAATCTATCTTGTGTTCTAGACAAAACTCCCATAAATCGTTTGCAATTTCTGTTAACTTCTTTGACCTGCTTCCTCCACACCTCTATATGTAAGTCCCTGCTACCCACCCATAATTTCACTTAAACAGAGACATTGACTACTTAAAAAGCTCTAAAAATACTGCAGCAAAATCCTCAATACCCAATTGAACACATGACATTTAAAAATTATTCTAATCAAAAATATGAATGTGTCTGCAAGCAAGAAACACATAGACACAACATTTACAAAATCAAAGAGTGCAATATAGTTTTTGTGAGTGGAAAAAAGGGGCAGATTTAATTTGCAGACTAAGGGCTAGATGTATGACATTTTGTTTTATGACTCGCAAATTTGCAAACCATTTGGGAATCGCAAATTGTGAGTCGCAAAACAAAATGTATCACAGTGTAAAGCACACTGTTTGCGATTCCCAATGAGGTCATAAATCACCTATCTCATCAATATCCCTGAGGTAGGTCACAATTTGCGACTCTATTGGGAATGGCCGCACTCACAGGGATGGTGGACTGCTGGGGACAACAGACCACCATGCCTGTGACTGCTTTTTAAATAAAGCCTGTTTTCCTTAAAAGAAAACAGGATTTAAAAAAAAGTAAAAGGTTTTCTTTTCATTTTTTCAGAGTAGACAGTGGTCCATGGGAACACTGCCTGCTCTGAAATTTGTTTTGCACCCCCTTTCACAACGAGGTCCATTGGACACCATTTGCAAATGGTTAACACCAACTTGAAGTTGGTGATAACTGCGAATGGAGATGGAAACATAATGGCCCTCATTCCGACTTTGACCGGCGGTGGTCGCCACCGGCCTGTCGGGGGCCGCCAGAATACCGCTGCACGGTCAAAAGACCGCCGCGGTAATTCTGACTTTCCCGCTGGGCTGGCGGGCGGCCGCCTTCAGGCCGCCCGCCAGCCCAGCGGGAAAGATGCTTCCACGATGAAGCCGGCTCGGAATCGAGCCGGCGGAGTGGAAGCTGTGCGACGGGTGCAGTGGCACCCGTCGCGTATTTCACTGTCTGCCAAGCAGACAGTGAAATACTTGTAGGGGCCCTCTTACGGGGGCCCCTGCAATGCCCATGCCAGTGGCATGGGCACTGCAGGGGCCCCCAGGGGCCCCGCGACCCCCCCTACCGCCATCCGATTCCCGGCGGTCGGACCGCCGGGATCTGGATGGCGGTAGGGGGGGTCGGAATCCCCTCGGCGGCGCAGCAAGCTGCGCCGCCTTGGAGGATTCAATGGGGCGGCGGTACACTGGCGGGAGACCGCCAGTGTTGCCGGTCCGACCGCGGCTTTACCGCCGCGGTCGGAATCCCCATTGGAGCACCGCCGGCCTGTCGGCGGTGCTCCCGCGGTCCTCCGCCCTGGCGGTCTTTGACCGCCAGGGTCAGAATGACCGCAAATGTGTTTTGCTTGAGCAAGAATAGGTGCATGAGTTTAAAAAAAAAAATGCATGTCTGTGCTATTATTTGAATCAAAAGTTCAAACAACAAGGAACTGCGGACCCTAGCTCTATAGCTGTGTCAACGGATAATGTCTCTAAAGAGAGCAGTCACCTAATGTGTATGATATACCTGCATGTCTTTGTCCAGTGTACATGCACTGATAGAAACTACATACAGAGTGCTAATTTAACCAACCCATGTAATTTTTGACTGGCCTGTATGTAACTTGTTCAGACCATGGTGAGTTCACAAAGTCTTTTTTTTTCTAACCAACGCTCTAACAAGGAATAGGCAATATGCATGGATGCCCAGTATTCTGCAAACAGAAGGGATCACACACCACCCTGTGTTACACAAAAGACACGTAGTACACCACACAAAGAGCACAGGTCGCAGTACTGCACTTAAACAGACCTGATAATTGTGTGTTGTGGCATTGGCGTGGCACAGAATGTGAATGATCCTGTTCTTTACGTGGTTTGTGTGGTTTTCATATTGAGATGTTCACATCTATACGGATACCTTGTAATCACTGTGGGCCGATATTTCAAATATTATTTTAGGTGTGGTTTCTTATAAGAAAAGATCTTATTAGTTAAATATCATATTATGATACTTAAAACTCTCATTCTTTTGGGGTAAAGGTAAAATGTCTTTTGGTGGAATATTATGAGCAACATTTGACTCCAAAATGTTTACAAGTAATTTACCACACAATGGGGGTGATTCTGACTATGGCGGACGGCGGAGGCCGTCCGCCATAGTACCGCCGCCAAATGACCGCACCGCGGTCAAAAGACCGCGGCGGCCATTCAGACATTTCCTCTGGGCCGGCGGGCGCTCTCCAAAAGAGCGCCCGCCGGCCCAGAGGAAATGCCCCTGCAACGAGGACGCCGGCTCAGAATTGAGCCGGCGTAGTTGCAGGGGTGCGACGGGTGCAGTTGCACCCGTCTCGTATTTCAGTGTCTGCAAGGCAGACACTGAAATACTTAGCGGGGCCCTCTTACGGGGGCCCCTGCCGTGCCCATGCCATTGGCATGGGCACGGCAGGGGCCCCCAGGGGCCCCGCGGCACCCCCTACCGCCATCCTGTTCATGGCGGTAGGGGCTGTCAGAATCCTCATGAAGGATTCCCCCGAGCAGCGGTAAGTCGGCGGGAGCCCGCCGACTTGCCGCTTCTGACCGCGGCTGAACCGCCGCGGTCAGAATGCTCGTGGGAGCACCGCCAGCCTGTTGGCGGTGCTCCCGTGGTCGGTGGCCCTGGCGGCCACCGGCCGCCAGGGTCAGAATGACCCCCAATATGTTAACACACACATTACACATAATATATTAAAACACACAGACACAAAACGGTATTTAAAAAAAACTTATAGCCATACGTCTGATAGTGGTTTACCATCTATCAGAGTATAATTTTCCCACATTGCTTTTTCTAGTTATATTGATTTAAGAGTTCCTCTTCTTCCGCACTTGGGCAGTTTCAATGGATGAGACTATCCAGTTCTCTGCGCATTTAACAGAGACATACATGAAATCCAGCCCACAGTATTTATTGTTAATCTTAATGGTGCATTATATTTCCATTTTTGACTTGTACGCCATGCAACCTAATATTTATCGCCACAAAGTCAGAAAATTATTAAGAACTCATATGTTACTAATTGTGTTAAACTGCATTGTCTATTTTGGCCCTCTTTCAAAGAATGTGGAATTTTTCAGCAAGACTATTGGCCTAGACATTCCTTTCTTTGTGAAGAACACCATAGCTATGGTCCAAATTTTTGATTGAATTAATTATGAGACAGAGACTTGCTTCTTACATTCGATGTTATCTTGGTATAAAAATACATCACAAGAAAACTTCTTGAAAGTCTTAAAGTCTTGAAAGTCACTATTTCTGGGTCTTAGATCCATGCTTTATCATGTCCCTACTTAATTTGGTGGCAATGGATGGAGAAATATGCTCACAAAAGTGTATTGTTTATAATAAAGAATACGATCTGCAAATACAAAGTACCACGATTTGTATTAAGTTGCCCCAGACCTGCCAAACACATATCAGTTTTGGAAGACACATACACCAAGAACGAGAATAGGGGAAACTCCCTATCTCCATTTGCATAATCCCACAAAGACTCCTTAGTATTTCACTGAAGTTACCAATCCAGGAATGTGTGTGATAATTCGTCCTGTGGGCAATACCTAAGGAACAGCAGGGACCTCGCTTTCAGGAACTCTTTAATAGACTAATAGAGTTAAAAGTAACAGAACGAATCCAAGACATTCATGAGCTAATAAAACTGATAGTTGCCACTAATTACACGTTACTACAATGTGGCACATGTTTTGCCTGTTGACTCAATAAGCACTACAGCAATTCAAATGTGAAAACACTATGCATAAGAAAATTCTACTAAGCAACTATTGCACCAGAAATTAAATATATGTTGTTACAAGGCTGATTTAGAGTTCTACAGTCAGAGTACTCTGTCGCAAATATGATAGAGTACCATGCCCCTAAAAACCCTAAGTATTCCTGACTAATCAAGGGACGGATCGACCTTAAGTTTCCCTGTTGACAGAGTCAGTCTCCTTAGTTCCATCGATAAAAAGCTTCTTGAGATGGCTCAATGGACTATGGGCCTTGGGAGAAAGGACTTTGCACTGCCACCCTATATAGCCAGGAAAAACCTCAAAACTACCACTTTTTGGGAGTCATTTGTTTTTGTTTTTCAGAAACAAACTCATGTTTAGGAGTTTACGTCTGAAAAACGAAACTTTTAGAAACTTTTGGTGGTCAATAGCTATGAAAACTAATTGTGGCCAACCACAAAACTTTATGTATCTAGAAAGGAACCCCCATGATGTCTTGGCCGTCTGTCAACTCCATATCCGGTCGATAACAGTCAGTCAGGGGGGTGGCAGAGGTATTGCCCTCCACCACTCTCACGGGTTTAGGGCCCTGATTTAGAGCTTGGGGGACAGGGTACTCAGTCACAAACATGACAGATTTCCCTTCTGCTGTATTACGATTCCATTGCATCAAATGGAAATTGTAATACAGCAGACGGAATAACTGTCTTATTTGTGACAGAGTAACCCGTCCACCAAGAACTAAGGGGGTCATTCTGACCTCGGCGGTAAAAGGCTCTTACCGCCGGTCAGAAGACCGCCATTCTACCGCCGTGGCCGCGGTAAACCGCCACGGTCATTCTGACCCACAACTGCCAAACCGACAAAAACCCGACATCCACGGAAGGCCGCCTCATCAGCGGTCAGCGATAAACTGGAGATGACCAAACCTCCACCGTCACGCCAACACAAACACGCCCATGCCATTACGACCCACGAATCCAAGCGGCGGTCATTTAACCGCGGTATTCCATTGGCGGTACACACCGCCGCAGTCAAAATACACACCCAGCCCCAAAACACTGCCACATTGGACAATTAGAAATACACACACCTGATACACATACAAACACCACTCCCACACATCCAATCAACTATAAAACACACACCCACATCACCCACAAACCCCCACTACTAGAAATTCGGAGAGAAGGCGAGAGAGAGAAAGAGAGCACAGCTATCGAAAACCCCAACACACAGAGGAACACAACATCATCACCCACACTACATCCACGCACAAAACACCACACACCACCACACACACCACACTCATCACCACAAACACCACCCCACATCACCCCATGGCACCCCAAAGATACCCTAGGTTCTCGGACCAAGAACTCAGGGTCATGGTGGAGGAAATAATTAGGGTAGAGCCCCAGCTATTCGGCACACAGGTGCAGCACACCACAATAGCCAGGAAGGCGGAGCTATGGCAAAGGATCGTCGACAGGGTCAACGCTGTGGGACAGCATCCCAGAAACCGGGAAGACATCCGAAAGCGCTGGAACGACCTACGGGGGAAGGTGCGGTCGATGGTGTCAAGACACAACATCGCAGTGCAGAAGACTGGTGGGGGACCCCCACCCACTCCACCCGAATTCACAGCATGGGAGCAAGAGGTCTTGAACATCCTGCATCCTGAGGGCCTCGCTGGAGTAGGCGGAGGAATGGACTCTGGTAAGTCTAATCCCAACTACTTCACCCCCCCAACCACCAGCATGCCAACCCACACCCCCACCCTCACCCCCAACCCCCCAGCACACATCCTCCCTGCCAATGTCTCACCAGCACAACCCACCCAACACAACACCAATCCCTGAATGCCAACACAAACCATGGACACCCATCACCTAAGCATGACCACTGCACATACCCATCCCCCCCCCACAAACCACCCTCACAACTCCTCCCACAAGGGAATGCCAGCACTGGGGGACAAGGGCACCCAAAAATCGCACGCCATGGCACACACAGAAGCAATAACCATACTCTTTTACCCCTGCAGGGCCCGAACGCCAACACACCGGCCAGGAGGGTCCAGATTTGTCCATCCCGCCCCCAGAACAGGCCCCCAGTGATGACAGCAGCTCTGTCGACCTAGAACCTGATGACCAGCCCGGACCATCGGGGACCTCTGGACAGTCGGTTCCCCACACCCAGACACAGGCCACAGCAGACCCAACCCCCTCTGGGAATACCAGCACAGCTCCCACCCAGCGGGACCTTGCCTCTGTCTCCAGGACGCGTCAATCAGCGGTGTGTCCGCCACTACAGGACACCCAGGCTGACCCACCACCCCAACAACAACAGGGACCTGGGGGCAGTGGTAGTGGGCACACCGTCCAGGGGACAGAGGCACGGGGAAACAGGGGAACTGGGAGGGCTGATGTGCGAGAGGGGGTTGACCGGCCCAGGGAACCCACTCTCCAAGAGGCCCTCACCACCATCATGGGAGCATACCACCACTCCCAAGAGACGATGGCGACGGTACTGGCCAGGTTCCAGGAGATCCAGGCACAGCAGGAGGAACGGTACATGGGGTTCAGAGACGAACTCAGGAACATCGGTACCGCAATGGGGACCATCGTCCTGGCCCTCAACCAGATAGTCACCACATTGCGGGACCATGTGTCACCCCAAAGGGCCCCTGTCACTAGCCCGGACGACGAACAGCCTACCACCTCCGCCGGTGCTAGTGGACAGGAGGCCCCCACACAACGACAGGCCACCAGAACCCCACCTCCTGCTGAAGATCAACCACCCCGCAAGCGGAACCTGAGACACCCATGGACCCTTCGCCTGCAACTCCTGCAAACGCATCTTCCACCACGCAACTACCACGACCACAAGCCCACGCGCCATCAACCACCTCAAGTGCATCCTGATCAACGCTCGTTCCGTCCACAAGCACGCCGTTGAACTTTGGGACCTCCTGGACTCACAGCCCCGGACGTCGCCTTCATCACGGAGACATGGATGAACTCCTCCTCTGCTCCAGACATCGCTACCGCCATCCCCGAAGGCTACAAGATCTCCAGAAAAGACCGCACCAACCAAGTAGGAGGAGGTGTCGCCATCATCTTCAAAGACTCCATCAGCGTCACCACCTCCACCGAAGACCCCCCCTCGCCGCTGAACACCTGCATTTTCAGATTCGCACCGACCCAAGGACCACCCTCAGAGGATCCCTCGTCTACCGTCCTCCCGGACCTCGCGCCTCTTTCAGCGACGCCATCGCCGACTTCATCTCCCCGCACGCCCTCGCCTCACCGGACTACATCCTCCTAGGCGACCTCAACTTCCATCTGGAACAAAACAACGACCCCAACACCACCACCCTGCTCGACAACCTCGCCAACCTCGGCCTCAAACAACTGGTGAACACCGCCACCCACATCGCCGGACACACGCTCGACCCTATCTTCTCCGCCAGCAAACACGTCTTCTTCAGCCACACCTCTGCCCTACACTGGACCGACCACAGCTGCGTCCACTTCACATTCCGACGCGAGACCTCCCACCTCCGCACTCAACCCACCCCTCGTCGACAGTGGAACAAGATCCCTGAAGAGCAACTCTTCTCCGCTCTCGCCGCCAACCAACCCACCCTCACCACCGACCCCAACGACGCAGCTCTCAACCTCACAAACTGGATCTCCAACTGCGCTGACAACCTTGCTCCCCTCAAACGCACGCATCGACAGACCAACACCAAAAAACCTCTCTGGTTCTCTGACACCCTCAAAGAATCAAAGAAAACTTGTCGTGCCCTTGAGAAGGCCTGGCGCAAGGACCACACCGCGGACAACATGACCGCCCTCAAGAACGCTACACGCGAACACCACCACCTGATCCGCACTGCCAAAAGGAACTTTTTCACCGACAGACTAGACAAAAACAGCCACAACAGCAGAGAACTCTTCAGCATCGTCAAAGAGTTCTCCAACCCCAGCACCAGCGCCAACGCCGTCACGCCCTCACAGGATTTGTGCGAATCCCTCGCCACTTTCTTCCATCGCAAGATCAGCGACCTCCACGACAGCTTCGGACACCAGACCCAACCATACACCACTGAACCCGCTTCCCCGGACATCACCCTCAACAACTGGACCCACATCAACACGGAAGAAACCAAATCCATCATGAACTCTATCCACTCCGGCGCCCCTTTGGACCCCTGCCCGCACTTCATCTTTAACAAAGCCGACGACATCATCGCCCCGCACCTCCAGACCGTCATCAACTCTTCTTTTTCTTCTGCTACCTTCCCCGAATGCTGGAAGCACGCTGAAGTCAATGCCCTACTAAAGAAACCTACGGCTGACCCAAGCGACCTGAAAAACTTCCGCCCCATCTCTCTTCTACCTTTCCCAGCCAAGGTAATAGAAAAGACCGTCAACAAACAGCTGACCACCTTCCTGGAAGACAACAACCTGCTCGACCCTTCACAAACCGGATTCCGAACCAACCACAGCACGGAAACCGCCCTCATCTCAGTCACAGACGACCTCAGAACCCTGATGGACAATGGTGAAACAGTCGCCCTCATTCTCCTCGACCTCTCGGCTGCCTTTGACACCGTCTGTCACCGCACCCTAATCACCCGCCTACGCTCCACCGGGATCCAAGGCCAGGCCCTGGACTGGATCGCCTCCTTCCTCGCTAACCGCTCCCAAAGAGTTTACCTCCCTCCGTTTCGCTCAGAACCCACCAAGATCATCTGCGGCGTACCTCAAGGCTCATCGCTCAGCCCGACACTCTTCAATGTCTACATGAGCCCCCTCGCCGACATCATACGCAAGCACGACATCATCATCACCTCCTACGCCGACGACACCCAACTTGTACTCTCCCTCACCAAGGACCCCGCCAGCGCCAAGACCAACCTACAAGAGGGTATGAAGGACGTCGCAGATTGGATGAGGCTCAGCCGCCTAAAGCTGAACTCTGAAAAAACGGAAGTCCTCATCCTCGGCAACACCCCGTCCGCCTGGGACGACTCCTGGTGGCCCACGGCCCTCGGCACCGCACCGACCCCCGCAGACCACGCCCGCAACCTCGGCTTCATCTTGGACCCTCTTCTCACCATGACCAAGCAAGTCAACGCCGTATCCTCCGCCTGCTTCCTCACTCTCCGCATGCTCCGCAAGATCTTCCGCTGGATCCCCGCCGACACCAGAAAAACCGTGACCCACGCCCTTGTCACGAGTCGCCTGGACTACGGCAACACCCTCTACGCCGGGACCACCGCCAAACTCCAAAACCGCCTGCAACGCATCCAAAACGCCTCGGCCCGTCTCATCCTCGACGTACCCCGCAACAGCCACATCTCCGCACACCTGAGACACCTGCATTGGCTCCCAGTCAGCAAAAGGATCACCTTCCGTCTTCTCACCCACGCACACAAAGCCCTCCACAACAAGGGACCGGAATACCTCAACAGACGCCTCAGCTTCTACGTCCCCACCCGCCCCCTCCGCTCCGCTGGCCTCGCACTTGCTGCCGTCCCTCGCACCCGCCGCTCCACGGCGGGTGGGAGATCTTTCTCCTTCCTGGCGGCCAAGACCTGGAACTCCCTCCCCACCAGCCTCAGGACCACCCAGGACCACTCCGCTTTCCGGAGACTCCTAAAGACTTGGCTGTTCGAGCAGCGATAACCCCCCCTTTCCCCCCTAGCGCCTTGAGACCCGCACGGGTGAGTAGCGCGCTTTATAAATGTTAATGATTTGATTTGATTTGAGATCACACAAGAAGACATAGTAGGATGCCAAGACCCCCGCCAGCATAAGATACCCCCTGATGTCATCCCACTGTCCCACATTGTCACCCTGTCCAACCTTGAACTGCCCCTGCTCCATCCTTCCACAGGCATATGGACAATGCACCTGTGCTACCGAGAACTGGACTCTGCCATGGACATTACTCCACCCCCACCCATCACCGTTTTACTATCATTGACCTATATGCAGCACTTAAAATAAATCACCAATTGCACTTCAAATTTCAGGAGTCTGCTTGTATTCTTTACAAATGTATTACACATAACGGTGCAATAATGTTCAATTACATTGTGATGACAACATACCAATGTCAATAAGCATTAGTCCATGGGCAAACAAAGCAGAAGTCACGCTGTGGGTCATACAGCTCTGAAAAGGGAAGGGAAAGTCAAAAATCAGTTAAAAGGAACTGGGGGAAACACCGAAAGTAGAGATGCAGGAGGCCAGAAGTAAATGTAAAATGGCGTGGGTGATTCTTACCTGTGTGCTACTGAAAATACTGTTGTATAACTGTGTCCCTGTTGTCCGTGTCGTCCCCGTCGTCTTCCTCCTCTTCACTCTCCACAGGCTCCACAGCTGCTACAACACCACCATCTGGACCATCCTCCTGCAGGAAAGGCACCTGGCGTCGCAATGCAAGATTGTGAAGCATACAGCAGGCCACGATGATATGACACACCTTCTTTGGTGAGTACATTAGGGATCCACCTGTCATATGCAGGCACCTAAACCTGGCCTTCAGCACCCCGAAGGTCCATTCTATAATCCTCCTAGTTCGCCCATGTGCCTCATTGTACCGTTCCTCTGCCCTGGTCCGGGGATTCCTCACTGGGGTCAATAGCCAAGGCAGGTTGGGGTAACCAGAGTCACCTATTAGCCACACACGGTGTCTCTGTAGCTGTTCCATCACATAAGGGATGCTGCTATTTCGCATGACATACGCGTCATGCACTGACCCAGGGAACTTGGCATTTAGATGGGAGATGTACTGGTCAGCCAAACAGACCACCTGGACATTTATCGAATGGTAATTTTTTCTATTTCTGTACACCTGCTCATTGTCTTTTGGGGGTACTAAAGCCACATGGGTCCCATCAATGGCACCAATGATGTTGGGGATATGTCCAAGGGCATAGAAATCACCCTTCACAGTGGCCAAATCACCCTCCTCAGGGAAAACAATGTATCTCTGCATGTATTTCATCAGGGCAGACAACACTCTGGACAAAACCTTAGAAAACATAGGCTGAGACATCCCTGATGACATGGCCACTGTTGTCTGAAAAGACCCACTTGCCAAAAAATGGAGTACTGACAGAACCTGCACCAGAGGGGGAATCCCTGTGGGTTGGCGGATGGGGGACATCAGGTCTGGCTCCAGCTGGGCACACAGTTCATGTATAGTGGCTCGGTCAAGTCGGTATCGAAGTATAATATGTCGTTCTTCCATTGTCGACAGGTCCACCAGCGGTCGGTACACGGGAGGATTCATCCTTCTCCTCGCAAGTCCCAGCGGACGGTGCCTAGGAAGGACAACATGGAGCACAGAGTCAAGCAACCCACAGGTTCGTTCACACAGCTTGCACGGTACACGAATCGCTATGCATGGAACGGCTTGTATGAGTGGCAATGCGAAGCTTAGGCCTGTGTGACGCAGTAGAAATCATGCCATGTGGGCCCTTGAAATGGCGGCTGCCTGACCTGTGAAGTGTGACAGTGGGATGTGAGGTCACTGCGCTGGCGTGGCACACCGTGGCGGTAGGAGGTCGAAGACCGCGGCGTAAAGCAGCATTGGTTAACATTGAACCCTATGGGTCTCAGGAGCCAATGACGATGTGCGCCGGCGGTCATGGTACGCCGCGCCGCGGTACGCACCGCCGCGGGCGTGACCGCCATTTTCTATCTGCTTAATCACTCGAGACCTGATCATCCACAGGAGAGGACCTATACTGCAAGTGCTGCTGTGACCTCGGTCTGGAAGAGACAATGGCTGCTGCGACTGGGGAAAGGGCCCCTGCCTTCACTTCAGAAGAGTTGGAGAAACTTGTGGATGGGGTCCTGCCCCAGTATGCGCTACTCTACGGTCCTCCAGACCAACAGGTAAGTACACTGGGTACACATTGAATGGGCTATGCCTGGGTTGTGTATGGTGGATGTAAGATGGTGGGGTGGGGAGCGAATGAGGAGTGCAAGGCACGACAGATGAGAGCATGTGCCACATGGCAGGGTTGGGGAGGGGGGGGCAATCACATCAAACATGCAGAAAAATGTTGAAATTTCCTTTCCCACCCTGTACATGTCAAATAGGTCAGCGCCCATCAGAAAGTCGACATTTGGCTTGCCATTGCCAAGAAAGTCCACAACAGACGGGGCACCCACTGCCGAAAGAGGTGGGAGGACATCCGCCGCGGGACCAGGAAGACTGCGAGTCACTGCTGGGGATGGCCTCCCAACGTAGGAGGGGTGCCAGTCGTACCTTGACCCCCCTGATGTCCCGGATCCTGGCGGTGGTCTACCCCGATTTGGATGGGCGCGTGAGGACATCACAGCAGACACAAGGGGGTGAGTACCAGCACATTCTGCTATCTTTACGCGCAGTGGAGGTGCCTGGGTGGGGGAGGAGGGCTGTGGGTGACATTAGGTCAGGGTGCTTTCTGTAGTGTAGTCCCCTCCTTTAGGCATGGCCCTGTGCCCCCGCCCCCCACCTCTGTAGGGTGCCAAGTACAGCAATCCATGGTCCAGCATCACCCATGTGTGCATTTGTTGTCCATAGACCTGTAGGCCTAGTCACAAGTACTTAGTAGTGTACCCTGATTGCGCGGCGTAGTGCTGGAGGCTCCTGTGTCTGTCCTCTCCGACAACGGTGTTGACAATGCATGCACTCAACCTGTCTTTATTTCTCCCCCCACCCTTTTTCTTTATCGTCTTGTGCATGTGTGCATTAGCATCATCAGGCGGAGGAGAATTGGCATCGGAGCACGAGGGAGCTGCAACTCACAAGGCCCCGGTGGGCCATGCTACAGACACCGAGGTCACCAGTGATACGGAGGGCGAGGGGAGCTCCACAACGGGGACCCGTGGTGACCCCAGCAACACTGACACGTCCTCGGAAGGGAGCTCCCTAGCGGTGGCGGCAACATCCGTGCCCCCCGCCTCAACAGGTACAGCCGCCACCCAGCGCACCAGCTCCGCCCTCCCAGCAGCCCCTCAGCCTTCGCTCCGTGCCCGCTCGCCCAAGAAGGCGGGCATCTCCTTCGCCCCAGGCACCTCAGGCCCTGCCCCAGTTACCCCTGCTGCCCTCAGTGAGGAGGTCATTGACCTCCTACAGACCATCATTGTTGGGCAGTCTACCCTTTTGAATGCCATCCAGGGGGTAGAGAGGGAGGTGCATCGGAGCAATGCATACCTGGAGGGCATTCATTCGGGTCAGGCTGCCCATCAACGATCGTTCAATGCTCTGGCCTCAGCACTGACTGCAGCCATTGTCCCTGTTTCCAGCCTCCCTCTTCTAACTGCCTCCACCGTCTCCCAGTCTCCTGTTCCTCAGCCTATCCCATCCACACCATCAGACCAGCCTGCACACACCTCAACACCCAAGGGCAGCTCATCCAGACATAAGCACCACAGATCCCACAAGCATTCACCCAAGCAACATCCAGATGCAGACATGCCAACAGTCACTACCACCTCTGTGTCCCCCTCCTCCTCGTCTCCCTCCCCCCTCCCTGTGACGTCTCCACTCACACCTGCATGCACACCACCATCAGCCAGTACTTCCATCACCTCCACACCCTCCAGTACAGTCCGCACACGTGCAGTCACCACCCCCACTGCCATTTACACGTCCCCTGTGTCCTCTCCCACTGTGTCTGTCACCCCTTCTTCCAAAACACACAAACGCAGGCAGCCACCCACACAACAGCCAACCACCACACGACAGCCTACGTCACAAGCACCTGCACCCATAGGCAGCACACCTGACTCTCCTACAACCACATCCTCTCCCTCCACTCCCATACCCACTGCACCTACCCTTCCCATTGCTCCTAAAAAAAATTCCTCTCCAAACTTGACCTCTTTGCACCACCTGACCCACCCCCTCCATCTGGTAAGAGTCCGAAGAGCACCTCAGCCACCACCAGCCCTGCATCAAGTCTGACCATTGTGCACGGGTTTTGGAGTCCACCCTTTCCCAGCACAGATACATCGGCCAGCAGCAAGGGAACAGCCAGCCCCCCCCCCTGGAAAGAGAACCTGTAAAACCAAGGCCCACCGTGAGAAGGCTGACACAGCTGCCCCCAAGGAGCAAAGTCGTGGCCCGTCACCTGCCACAACATCAAGGGCAGGCAAGGGCCAGAGAGCCTCATCGAAGGAGGGCAAGGGCAGCAGGGCGGAGAAGTCAGCCAGCAGGGGCGCGGACCAGGAGGGCCCCACAAGCCCCATCCCGGGTGTGACGGAGGACACCCACGGGCCCAGGACTCCGTCACAGGAGGGTTCAGCAACTGCACGGTCGGAGGGCGACTAAGCAGGGAGTCCTGGCCAGGTCTGGCTCCCTTGATAGACAAGAAAGGCACCGCTGAACAGGGCCCCGCCGTGAAGACAGGCACCGCTGAACAGGGCCCCGCCGAGAAGAAGGCACTGCTGGACAGGGCCCCGCCGTGAAGAAAGGCACCGCTGAACAGGGCCCCGCCGTGAAGACAGGCACCGCTGAACAGGGCCCCGCCGAGAAGAAAGGCACCGCTGAACAGGGCCCCGCCGTGAAGACAGGCACCGCTGAACAGGGCCCCGCCGAGAAGAAAGGCACCGCTGAACAGGGCCCCGCCGTGAAGACAGGCACCGGTGAACAGGGCCCCGCCGTGAAGACAGGCACCGCTGAACAGGGCCCCGCCGAGAAGAAAGGCACCGCTGAACAGGGCCCCGCCGAGAAGAAAGGCACCGCTGGACAGGGCCCCGCCGAGAAGAAAGGCACAGCTGAACAGGGCCCCGCCGTGAAGACAGGCACCGCTGAACAGGGCCCCGCCGAGAAGAAAGGCACCGCTGAACAGGGCCCCGCCGAGAAGAAAGGCACAGCTGAACAGGGCCCGCCGTGAAAACAAGCACCGCTGAACAGGGTCCGCCGTGAAGACAGGCACCGCTGAACAGGGCCCCGCCGAGAAGAAAGGCACCGCTGAACAGGGCCCCGCCGTGAAGACAGGCACCGCTGAACAGGGCCCCGCCGTGAAGACAGGCACCGCTGAACAGGGCCCCGCCGAGAAAAAAGGCACCGCTGAACAGGGCCCCGCCGTGAAGACAGGCACCGCTGAACAGGGCCCCGCCGAGAAAAAAGGCACCGCTGAACAGAGCCCCGCCGAGAAGAAAGGCACCGCTGAACAGGGCCCCGCCGTGAAGACAGGCACCGCTGAACAGGGCCCGCCGTGAAGACAGGCACCGCTGAACAGGGCCCCACCGAGAAGAAAGGCACCGCTGAACAGGGCCCCGCCGTGAAGACAGGCACCGCTGAACAGGGCCCCGCCGAGAAGAAAGGCATCGCTGAACAGGGCCCCGCCGAGAAGAAAGGCACCGCTGAACAGGGCCCCGCCGAGAAGAAAGGCACCGCTGAACAGGGCCCCGCCGAGAAGAAAGGCACCGCTGAACAGGGCCCGCCATGAAGACAGGCACCGCTGAACAGGGCCCCGCCATGAAGACAGGCACCGCTGAACAGGGCCCCGCTGAGAAGAAAGGCACCGCTGAACAGGGCCCCGCCGAGAAGACAGGCACCGCTGAACAGGGCCCCGCCGAGAAGAAAGGCACCGCTGAACAGGGCCCCGCCGAGAAGAAAGGCACCGCTGAACAGGGCCCCGCCGTAAAGACAGGCACCGCTGAACAGGGCCCCGCCGAGAAGAAAGGCACCGCTGAACAGGGCCCCGCCAAGAAGAAAGGCACCGCTGAACAGGGCCCCGCCGTGAAAACAGGCACCACTGAACAGGGCCCGCCGTGAAGAAAGGCACCGCTGAACAGGGCCCCACCGAGAAGAAAGGCACAGCTGAACAGGGCCTGCCGTGAAGACAGGCACCGCTGAACAGGGCCCCGCCGAGAAGAAAGGCACCGCTGAACAGGGCCCCGCCAAGAAGAAAGGCACCGCTGAACAGGGCCCCGCCGTGAAAACAGGCACCACTGAACAGGGCCCGCCGTGAAGACAGGCACCGCTGAACAGGGCCCCGCCGAGAAGAAAGGCACCGCTGAACAGGGCCCCGCCGTGAAGACAGGCACCGCTGAACAGGGCCCCGCCGTGAAGACAGGCACCGCTGAACAGGGCCCCGCCGAGAAGAAAGGCACCGCTGAACAGGGCCCCGCCGAGAAGAAAGGCACCGCTGAACAGAGCCCCGCCGAGAAGAAAGGCACCGCTGAACAGGGCCCCGCCGTGAAGACAGGCACCGCTGAACAGGGCCCCGCCGTGAAGACAGGCACCGCTGAACAGGGCCCCGCTGAGAAGAAAGGCATCGCTGAACAGGGCCCCGCCGAGAAGAAAGGCACCGCTGAACAGGGCCCCGCTGAGAAGAAAGGCACCGCTGAACAGGGCCCCGCCAAGAAGAAAGGCACCGCTGAACAGGGCCCCGCCGTGAAGACAGGCACCGCGGAACAGGGCCCCGCCGTGAAGACAGGCACCGCTGAACAGGGCCCCGCCGAGAAGAAAGGCACCGCTGAACAGGGCCCCGCCGAGAAGAAAGGCACCGCTGAACAGGGCCCCGCCGAGAAGAAAGGCACCGCTGAACAGGGCCCCGCCGTGAAGACAGGCACCGCTGAACAGGGCCCCGCCGTGAAGACAGGCACCGCTGAACAGGGCCCCGCCGAGAAGAAAGGCACCGCTGAACAGGGCCCCGCCGAGAAGAAAGGCACCGCTGAACAGGGCCCCGCCGTGAAGACAGGCACCGCTGAACAGGGCCCCGCCGTGAAGACAGGCACCGCTGAACAGGGCCCCCCCGAGAAGACAGGCACTGCTGAACAGGGCCCTTCATCTCAAGCACCGCTCCGCTGGGCCCTTCATCTCAAGCACCGCTCCGCTGGGCCCCGCCGTCTCAAGCACCGCTCCGCTGGGCCCTTCCTGTCAAGCACCGCTCCGCTGGGCCCTTCCTGTCAAGCACCGCTCCGCTGGGCCCTTCATCTCAAGCACCGCTCCGCTGGGCCCTTCCTGTCAAGCACCGCTCCGCTGAGCCCCGCCGTCTCAAGCACCGCTCCGCTGGGCCCTTCCTGTCAAGCAACGCTCCGCTGGGCCCCGCCGTCTCAAGCACCGCTCCGCTGGGCCCCGCCGTCTCAAGCACCGCTCCGCTGGCCCATTGACAGTGCCGGTTCTGTGTCGAGCTAGTGTTCACACTGCACTCTGGGCACCCTGCCTCCTCCATGACCAGTGGAGTCTGTAATCCACCTGATGGACTGTGGCTTTGCACTCCCCAGGATGGCACAGTGGGCATGGTGGCCCCATCGTGGTTCTGGCGTCGTGGACTCCTGTGGCTGAGGTGGCCCCCCTTCCCTTCCCCCTGAGGTGCCTGTAGTTTTGTCATCTGCTGCCCCAGCAGTGTTCTCTCCAACGGACTCAGGTCTCCTGTGTGGGCTTTGCCCATGTGTTTGGTAGACATTGGCCCACGGACTGTGGATATTTGACACCCTGAGCAGGACTTATTGACTATGTACATAGCTTTCGCACTGTTCATGATTTTTGCTTTGATATTTCATGACGATAATTTTCCATGACTTCAATGAACCTAATTTATACATAAATTTAAATTTAAATTTTATTGTGTCTTTTCATTTTTCAGGGGGGTTTGGGGGGTGTCACTCAGTTGTTGCTCTGCATTGGTATGTTGATAGTTGGGGGGGGCGTATGTGTGTGCCAGTAACCTTTCGTCCTCCCCCCTCCCCTGTGTCGTAGGTGCAGTACTCACCGTTGTCTTCTGCGCCGGAGTTCGTACTCGTGGTAGATGAGCAGGTAGACAAGAGCTGGTAGGATGTTTAATTCGGGTTCCATGCTGTCCTCCGTCCTCGTGGAGTGTATAGAGGTGAGCGTTTTCCCGTTCGTAGTCTGTTTCCGCCGTGTTTTTATCAGCGGGGCTCCCGCCCCGGAAAAGGTGGCGGATTGGTGAGTTGTGATACTGTGGGCGGTACATTGTCTGCCACCTGCCTGTTGGCGGTGACCGCCGCGCTTTTTGTCTGTCCCGCCATGGCGGTCGGAGTGTTAAAGTGCCGGCCTGTGTTGGCGGTTCCCGCCAGGGTCAGAATTCAATTTTTTTGACCGCCTGCCTGTTGGCGGGTTGGCCGCCGCTTTATCACCGACCGCCAGGGTTGGAATGACCCCCTAAGTCAGTCCCTGAGTCTTTCAAACTCTAAATCAAGTATTAGTGTCTAAGTGGTCTGCTATATGTCCTAAAGAACAATAGCACCGGCATTTGATCATGGCATACAAAATAAACCACTTGATTAGGATGTCAGACTTGGGGTGAGACCGCTGAGCATCTATGTTGCCATACTGCTTCTGCACTTTGATCTTTACCTATGTCAGTGTGTTCAATTTCATGTATTTGTTCTTACCAGTGCAGCAGTTACTGAATGGTTGTACAGGTGCTGGATGTAAGAGGCTGTTTTAGGTTATGTTGGTGGCAACCCTACTCGAGACAGACCTTTCCATTCTGTTCCTCAACTGTACCCTCAGTCTTGTTGTGGCCTGTCACAGCCTCTCCGCTTAGGTAGTCTAGTAAGCCATTCTACTGATATTCTCAAGATATTGGATGCTGTTGTACACAAGTGGAATTAGATTCATTGTTCTATTTGACTACTCATGATTATTACCAGTCACTCCACTGAGAGTGTTTTTACTGCACAACTTTCACAAACCTGTGCTCTTGAATTAAGCAAACAGAGATGCTTCCAGAGTGTGACATTTCTCTCTGTCTCCCTCTTTTCACAGTACAGTCACTTCAGCTTCTGGAGCTGATTACAGATTTTAACTGAATGAAGGAGAATTGAAACATTGATACCAAGAAGAAAAGCCAGATCTCAGGAAATTAATGAACAAACAATAAGAATGATTATGACATATAACATAGAACACAAGAAATATCAAAACATTTTGGGCAAACATTGGAACCTTATAAAAAATGATCCAGACAGGGCCTTTTACAGGAACAAAGTCCAATATTTCTGATAGGAATGCTCCCTCAATCAAGGACAAATTGGTGAAGCGCCACTTTGCCGCTGTCAGCAATAGAATCTGGTTGGATAGTGAAAGTGAGGGCTTTGTGAGATGTTTGAAATGCAAAGCATGTCGCATAGGATAGAATAGAAAATAGGTCAAACACACTTTGGGGCAAGCACACAAAATTCATCAAAGAATCACATATGAAATTATGTGGTTTATGTACTAAGATGTGAATGTGGGTTATAACATGTGGGGAGCACCACATGTAAACTGAAAAAATGAATTTCAAACATATAAGGACAATTTGCATTAAGGACCTAAGTTATGCAATGGCAAGACACTATTCACAATTTCACAATAATGATTGGAAAACGTGACATTACTTTGGCATGACCCACATACCAATGAGCGAAAGGGGTGGAAATAGGACCTTAAAACTCCATGAGGTAGAGTACAGGTATAGGCCCTCATTACAACCTCGGCGGTCTTTCAAAAAGACTGTTGAGGCTGCGGGAGACAGAATACCGCCATTGCCGGCGGTATTTCTGTCTCCCTATTATGACTTTTTCGCTGGGCCAACGGATGGTAACAGTGTTACCGTCCGCTGGCCCAGCAGAAAAGTCACATCAACATTGCTGCCGGCTCGTAAGAGAGCCGTCGGCAATGCTGATGTGCAGCGGATGCAGTAGCACCCGTCGTGCATTTCACTGCCTAAAATTCGGGCAGTGAAATGCGCGACGGGGCTATGCCTGGGGGCCCCTGCACTGCCCATGCCAAGTGCATGAGCAGTACAGGGGCCCCTTACCGGCAGACTTTCCATGGCGGTGTTTACCGCCGTGGCCAGGCTGGCGGTCGGGGACTCATAATCCCCAGGGCAGCGGTGCTTGCACCGGTGCCCTGGGGATTATGACCGCCAAGCGAAAGCCTGGCGGTATAGTGGAGGGGTCGGTGGTATGGCCGTGGTTATTGCGCCACAGTCATAATAGCTGGAGTAACACCGCCAGCCTGTTGGCGGTGTTACAACCACCTTACCCCCGGTCGCCAGGGTCGTAATGAGGCCCATAATGTAGAACTACGAACCAAGTTCCCCTTTGGTCTCAACGCCGATGAGGAACTTCAAATACACCTCTAGGATTTGGACCAATAGAGAGCTCGTTGCATAAGGTAAAGAATTTTAAGCAAATCAAATTTAAACTGAAGGTCCCTTTCTGGAGTTGAGTTGATTTTTAATTCACTATTGGGTGGTATTGAACAGAGGCATGTGCCCTCACTCTGATTATTAAGGAGCCCCTAATGAGATATTTGCTTATTTGTTTATACAAATACTGTGAACATGAGATAAAGAATATTTTTTTACTATCCAAGGTTATGATAATGTCAGGCAAGGAAATGATTGCACAACAGCACTTAGCTATCAATTGAATTTAACAGTGACAATTGAGTTACATTACTTGTGAAGTACACCTTGTACAATACCTCGATAAATGGAAAAATGTGGAAATATATGTTACCTCGGAGGCCTGTTTGACAATATAGCAGTTAGTCACATTTGTTGTAAAATACTGTATAATAAATGGATAATCTCTATTGTACAAATCAATAGATAAAACACAAGGACTATGAATACCAGAATGCCTGAGGGCTGGTATACTATATAATGTTAATTGAGATGGGACTGCTTCATCCGTGATCAAGGCCGAGTGGTAGAAACACGTCAGTGGTGGGGGCACTTGTTATGGTTAAATAAATACAGTTCAAACAATTGTTCCTGGAGTGCAATGCTTCCTGGTTTTTGGTAAATATGATTTGGGGGCCTACACTCAGTTGCTCAACCACTCTCCTACTGATGTAGTCACAAGCACACTCTGTCACTCTCACATGCAAGCAGTCACACCACTCCTCTCCTGCACATCCACTCACACCAGCAGTCACTCTATCAATGCAGCCATTCAAAAACTCACTCATTCACTGTTAGAAATGGGGTCTTTGGTTGGCAGTCAGGTTATCCCATGTCCAAGCAAGAACCCTCACTGTAGTCAGGGTAAAGGAGAATCACCCTTAGTTAATCCCCGCTCACCCACCTTGGTAGCTTGGCACAAGCAGGCAGGCTTAACTTCAGAGTCTAGGTGTAAAGTAGTTGTACCAACACACACAGTAACTCAGTGAAAACACTGCAAAATGACACAACACAGGTTTAGAAAAATAGGTAATATTTACTAAAACAAAACAAGACCAAAACGACAAAAATCCAACATACACAAGTCAAGTTATTAATTTTAAAAGCTAAAGAGTCTTAAATCCTTGAGAAAACAGTAAAAAAACTGTTAGCGTTGAAAAGTACCTAGGTCGCGTCAAAATAACACACACGGGTGAGTGTGTGTGGAAAAGGCTAGCAATAAGTCGATTTGTCACCCGCAAGCGATACTGTGCGTCGTTCTCCTCCTCCAGTCATCACGCGTCATTTTTGCTCTCCGCAGGAGAGCGATGCGTCGATCCAGGCAAGCACTCGGGTCTGAGCAGGCTTTGTGTCATTTTTCTGCACCCAGCAAGGTTTGCATTGAAAATCCTGCCGCACGGTATCAGCAAAACCGCGCTATGTGGGTTGCTATGTTATCAGCCGCCGTCAGTGGGTGTTGCACGTCCTTTATCCAGATGCTAGCGTTGATCTTCCATCCGTGATGCCGGTGGAGCGTTGATTTCTGCCACGAAGCCGGCAGTGGGTTGTTTTTCAGCCGCATCTCAGAAGGTGCATCAATATTTTCCCTGCACGGCAGTCTGTGCGTGGATCTTCAGTCTTGGTCTGCCAGCTTCACCTTCCAAGGCCCCGGGAACTGAATAGGGTATCACTTGGCAGGGCAGGAGTCTCAGCAGAGAGTCCAGGTGCTGGCAGGAGAAGTCTTAGATGGCCCTGAGACTTCAACAACAGGAGGCAAGCTGAGGACAAGCCCAGGGAGATTTCTGCACAAGCAGGAATGCACAACAAAGTCCAGTCTTCGTCCCCTTTTACCAGGCAGAAGCAGCAACTGCAGGATAGCTCCACAAAGCACAGTCACAGGCAGGGCAGCACTTCTCCTCAGCTCTTCTCCAGGCAGAGGTTCCTCTTGATTTCCAGAAGTAATCTAAAGTCTGTGGTTTGGGGTGCCCTTCTTAAACCCATTTTAACCTTTTAAGTAGGCTTAATTCAAAGGAAAGTCTCTCTTGTTTGTGAAATCCTGCATTGCCCAGGCCAGGCCCCAGACACACGCCAGGGGGTTGGAGACTGCATTGTGTGAGGGCAGGCAAAGTCCTTTCAGGTGTAAGTGACTACTTCTCCCCTCCCTCCTAGCACAGATGGCTCATCAGGATATGCAGGCTACATCCCAGCTCCCTTTGTGTCACTGTCTAGAGAGAGGTGCAAACAGCTCAACTGGCAAACTGACCCAGACAGGGAATCCACAAAGAGGCAGAGTCTCAGAATAGTTTAAGCAAGAAAATGCCCACTTTCTAAAAGTCCATTTTCAAACACACAGGCCCTAATTCTAACCATGGCGGACGGCGGAGGCCGTCCGCCAAGGTACCGCCGTCAGAACACCGCACCGCGGTCGAAAGACCGCTGCGCTGATTCTGACATTTGCCCTGGGCTGGCGGGCGGCCGCCAAAAGGCCGCCCGCCAGCCCAGGGCAAATCAACCTTCCCACTAGGATGCCGGCTCAGAATTGAGCCGGCGGAGTGGGAAGGTGCGACGGGTGCAGTTGCACCCGTCGCGTATTTCAGTGTCTGCTAGGCGGACACTGAAATACTTTGTGGGGCCCTCTTACGGGGGCCCCGCGGCACCCCCTACCGCCATCCTGTTCCTGGCGGGCGAACCGCCAGGAACAGGATGGCGGTAGGGGGTGTCAGAATCCCCCATGGCGGCGCAGCAAGCTGCGCCGCCATGGGGGATTCTAAGGGCAGCGGTAAACCGCCGGGAGACCGCCGGTTTACCCTTTCTGGCCGCGGCTGAACCGCCGCGGTCAGAATGCCCTGCGGGGCACCGCCGGCCTGTCGGCGGTGCTCCCGCCGACCCTGGCCCCGGCGGTCTTAGACCGCCGGGGTCAGAATGACCCCCACAGTCTCAAAACCAACTTTACTAAAAGATGTATTTTTAAATTGTGAGCTCAGAGACCCCAAACTCCATATGTCTATCTGCTCCCAAAGGGAATCTATGCTTTAATCATCTTTAAAGGCAGTCACCATGTTAACCTATGAGAGAGATAGGCCTTGCAACAGTGAAGCCCGAATTTGGCAGCATATCACTGTCAGGGCATATAAACCAGATTAGTATATGTCCTACTTTCAACATACACTGCACCCTGCCCATGGGGCTACCTAGGGCCTACCTTAGGGGTGTCTTACATGTAAGAAAAGGGAAGGTTTAGGCCTAGCAAGTAGGTACACTTGCCAAGTCGAATTGGCAGCTTAAAACTGCACACACAGACACTGCAGTGGCAGGTCTGAGACATGATTACAGGGCCTCTAATGTCGGTGGCACAGCCAGTGCTGCAGGCCCACTAGTAGCATTTGATGCACCTCTAGTGCACTTTACTAGGGACTTACTAGTAAATTAAATATGCCAATCATGGATTGCTAATCAACAATACCATTTTATACTGAGAGCATGTGCACTGGTTAGCAGTGGTAAAGTGCCCAGAGTTTAAAAGCCAACAAAAACAGGTCAGAAAAAAAGGAGGCAGGAGGCAAAAAGATTGGAGATGACCCTGCAAGAGGAAAAAAGTCCAACATTCACCAATACAGATACCTACACATCCACGCAATCTCCCATACAGCAATTCACTCAAACACTTACTCACCCATAGACCCACTCTGACCCCCAGTCACACATCCATAGAACTACTTGCACTCACTGAATGATGTCATCAGTGCTGTCATTGGAGATGTCTTAAGTGATGTCATCAGTGATGTCACTGACCATGCCATAAGTGATGTAACATGTGAGGTCAGAAGCATTCCAGGGGTGCAAGTTATAGTTATCTCAGTTAATTATAACTGCTGAATTTCTATGGTTTTTTACGTTTGAAATGTGAGCCCCTGCAAACTTTGTTTTTTTTAAGTGAATTTCCAAGTTTTTTTTAATTCTTTTTCCTTACTATAACATCACTGTAATCTTTTTTCAGTGCATTTTTAAGGTTTTTTTTTTAATCGTATTTTTGAGTGTTACATTCAAAATACTCTTTTTTAGTGCCTTTATATGTTTTTAGAATGTAATTTTGTAAGTACAATCTGAACACTTTAAAATGCCTGTGTGACTGGATGTATAGATGGGTGAGTAGCTCTATGAGTAGTAGTATGGTTATTTGTCCATCTGAAAATAAGATTGGGTACATGAGTATGTGAGTGGGTCTGTTAGTGGCTGTACAAGTGTGTTGGTGGGTGTATTAATAGGTGTATGAGTGTATTTACTTTTGTGACTGAATGACTGAGTGTCTGAGTGACAGGGTGTATGAGTGTGTACATGGGTATGTAAGTGGTTGAATGGATGAGTGAGTGTGAGAGTGGTAGAAGGGTAAGTTAGTGACGCTATCAGAGTTAGCCAGTGGGTATAAGGAAGTGAGCAAGTGTATTAGTAAATTATTTAATATGTAAAATAATAGTTATTTCTGTAGGCAGTAAGATAAATATACACATTGGTAATATACTGCACGTGTTTATAAATTATAGTTAGTGAAATGCTAATAAACCAGACACACCTGAATCTGAGCCTGCAATACTCATCTGTGTTAGAAATAGTTACGGATTGTCCAGTGTTCTGGGAAATTCTATTTTATAGTACTTTAAGAAATGTAAGTTTGGTAGATTGTAGGATTGTACTTGGTTATGTGTGTTCCTCTTTTAAATTATCTAGTATTTTTTTTTCTATAACAAAAGTTGCACAGCGATCGTCACGATTAATCGCAATAGCAGCGTGTTTTGAGAAAGTTCACAGTATATTTAAACATGTTTTCTACATAATCATTGTTGGACCTGGCCCTTTTACAGGGTCATTCCCCAGACTTTTTGCCTCCTTATTTTTCTGACCTTTGTTGGCTGACGTTTTGACTCTGAGCACTTTTTCACTGCTAACCAGTGCTAAAGTGCATGTGCTCTCCCTTAAAAAATTGGTATGATTGGCTTATACCTAATTGGCATATTTAATTTACCTATAAGTCCCTTGTAAAGTGGTATCCCCATACCCAGGGACTGTAAATTAAATGCTGCTAGTGGGCCTGCAGCGATGCTTGCGACATCCACTGAGGTAGCCTGTCAAACCTATCTCAGGCCTGCTAGCGCAGTAAAAAATTTACTTGCCAGGCCCAGAACTCCCCTTTTACTACGTATAAGTCACCCCTAAGGTACGCCCTGGCTAGCCCTATGGACAGGGTGCCATGTATGTAGAAGGCAGGACATGTGCCATAATGTGTCGCCTGTCCTGGTAGTGACAAACAGCCTAACCTGGTGTCTCACTGCTGTGAGTGCTGCCTTCTCATAGGATTGCATTGGAAATGCCCTGCCTTATGTGTAAGGGGTATTGTCTGATTTATGAGGGATAGCGTAGGCATGTTTGGTATGGTTGTGATAGTGGTGCGAAATGCTGCTTACTGGTGTAAGTGTATTTTTTATTACTATCACAGAAATGTCACTTCTAGAAAGTGCGCATTTATCTGTGCTTCTGGCTTTGGTGTTTTGCAGCTTGCCTCCAATCCACGTCTGGGCAGACTGACAGCTGGGGCTTTGTGCATACTTTTCAGACAGCCTGAACACAGGGAGGATGGAGGTGTCACAGAGGTGCATCTACATATTGTAAAGCCTTCCTGGGCTGAGAGAAGGAAGAGGCGGGACACACCTGCATTTGTAAAGGCTGTGCCCTGGCCTCACACAATAGGGTTGTTTACCCCCCACTGATGTTTGGAGCCTGTGCTGGAGGAGAGAAAGGGCACTCCCAGAACCAGTTGTAACTGGTTGGAACCTCCTCTTCTCCCCATTGTAAAAAACACTGAAAACTTAGTATAAGTACAGGGGAATTTTCCCCACAATTTAGACATCATTTGACATCACTTTGGACTCCAGGAACCTTACCTGGAGCTGGACAGGACGCTGTTGAAAGGACTCACCAGGACCACCTTGGACTGCTGCTGCTGTGCTGACCTGTGACCTGCCTGGTCACCAGGAGGAACTGCCACTGCTTGCACCCCCTTGTTGTGCTGACCTGCTGCTGGGCTCTCCAGCCCTGCACCCCATTCTTCATCCGTTGTCTCCAGAGGCAGGGTGCTGTGGCCCCTGACTTCTGTACATTTCTTCCAGCACGAGGAGTGCTGCTGTTGCTGCCTAGCGCTTTGGGAGCGCTCCTTTGTGACATAAAAGCACTTTTCCAAAAGCACGCTTTTCTGACTGGAAAAAATCACCACCGCAGCCCGGCCTGCAGATTTCGCTATAGCGCTTTGAAAAGCACTCTCTTAATAGCCCCTAAAATCACCGCCACGACCTGGGCGACTTATTCATCGCCAGCGCGAGGACCGTGCTGTTTTCAGTGCCGGCCTCCTACTCTTTAGGGATCACCGCAGAGGCCCGGTAAGCTGCCTCAAAACATTCACGCACCGCATCGGGTGCGGGTGAGTGTCAACTCGGGCCACAGGAGGGGTCCGAGCCTCACAAGCTTCACGAGCAGGACTCGGGGAAGGCGCGGGGAGCACCCCTTCCCCGGTTTCTGCATTAGGAGAGGACGCTCCTTTTTCTTCATAAAACGGGCAGTTTTAAACGGGAAGGGAGACCTCAACGGAGGCCCCCTTCCACCCGCCCCTAATTGTTGTTGGGCCTCGTCTGGCCCCCACCCCGAGGACAGGGTGTGCGGAGGCCGAGGCAGGCGCCCCATTCAAAGCGCGGGCCCCCAGAGGGGCCCGTTTCCTAATAAGAGAGGGTGCCGACCTCCCCGCTCACCCAGGAGCACCGCATGGCCCCCGTGAGTGCACAGGAGTGCCGGGCCCCCCATACTCCTCTTTTTAGGCACAGAGAGTACCTCTTCTCCAGGAAATAAGGTACTTTCTAGCAAAACAGTGGCTCAGTGAGCCAAGTATGGACCTAAGAGAATTCATATGTTTTACCTGCATTTCTGCCATCACATAAACGTGCTAATGTTCCTTTTATGGACATTATTTGCTGATATGTATTTTTACGACTTGTGTGATATTTTCTAATGTTCCTTTTGTGGGTGTTTAGGAGTTATGCATGACAAGTGCATAGAATTCTTACTGTAATTCCTGACTACTGCTTATGTTGCAGAATTCTGAGTACTTACGTATTCCAAGGTGACAACTGCGTATTCTTGCAGAGTATTAGTAACTTGTGTAACGTTCTGACAAATGCTAAGGTCTTACTTACGTGTAATGTTGGTCTAATTATGTTTTATGCAATATACTTTATTTTTACATAGCTCATTGTTGTGTTTACTTTGTGGTGTACATTTTGCGTCACGTATGTTGTATGTGTTGTGCAAACGCTTTACACATTGCCTCCGGGTTAGGCCTGACCGCTCGTGCCAAGCTACCAAGGGGGTGAGCAGGGGTTATCTTGGACGTGTAACTCCCTTGCCCTGACTAGAGTGGGTAGGTTCTGCCTGGCTTAGGTGCATACCCTAGCCAACCAGAAATCCCTTTTCTAACAATCATGTACATTAGTATTTTATGGTCCTGTGGTAGAAATTGTAAATTTTTTGAAAAATTGAATTCAAAAGATTTTGGCCCTCAGTATGAACACAGTGGGAAAGACCGCACTGACGGCGGTGGCAGTAACTACCACCAACAGGCTGGCGGTCTGGCCCGCCAAATAAGCACATGAAAAACAGGCAGCCTGAAAAACACTCACCACCTGCAGAGGAGTGTCGACAACAATGGAAGAGGCTGCCCACAGGCCGACAGAAAGGCCATACCTGCCCAACAAATAATGAAGCACTAGACCGCCGTCAGTTCCGGGGCGGGAACCACCGCCACTCAAAGCCTGGCGGAAACAAACTAAATAAAAGGAGGCACACACAACACGCCGAAGCCGACATGGAGAGAGAATTAGAAATCATGCCAGTGCTGCTCTTTGCCATATACCTCCGTGACCACCGACCAAGATGACATCAGTTAGTAGCGCAACCTACTAAACAAGAGAGAAAGGGCACAGTTACATACCCACCCACTTCACCTACCCCTCAATGCACCCACAACTCATCACAACATCATAAGGCTTACACACCTGAGCAAGAGGTACTTATCCGACACAAGCCCAAAACAACCTGCCCAAAGTACCCACATGTGCACAACACCCCCCCACAATAAAATGAGGAAACACGTATCCAGGTTGTGCCAACACCAACACTGGCACACAAACTTTATTAAAGCTCCAGAAGCAACAGTTTGTCCAAATGAGGCCACTGGCCAGTCCATATCAAAAAGGCTGATGGGCCCAAATGGCCCAAACTTGACTCCCACATGTGCACATGGTACTCCACGATAAAGGGATATCAGTAAGGCAGCCAGGCACCTCAGGAAACAGGGGCAGTGGGTGGCGGGGATGGGGACTTACGTGTGAGAGGGGGGCCTGGGCTTCCGTTTGGGAGGTGGAAGGGGTTTGGGTTTAGCCTTGGAAGGTGGGGGAGCGGGCTTGGACCGGGGGTGGAAGATGGACCAGGGCCAGCACAGGGCCTCTTGCTCACTGGGGAAGGGACACGGGGATGGGAAGGGCAGACAGGGGCGGACGTGGAAGGAGTGGACAGGGCAAGGAGGTGGGCACGTTTAGGGACAAGACGGGCTGGGCAGTGAATTCAAAAAGGTCTACACAGGATAGGAAAAGTTTCTTATGGGCAGTCGGGGTGGACCTAGAGTAAGGTGTGGGGGTGGAGGTGGAGGAAGTGGTTGTAACAGGTGGAGGTGTGCGTGACTTGGATGCAGGTGCCTGTACAGTATGCTGAGGTGTGGTGGATGAGCATTGGGTGGGTGTCTGGGAATGTCTGAGTGTAATGGGAGGAGGGGGTGGACACAGTGGGACAAGACAGGCTACCAGTGTCAATGGGGGTTGTCTGGGTGTCTGCAAGTTTGGTGAGTGTGCTGCAAATGTTACTCAAAGTTGTTTTGGTGAGTGCAGGTGTGGTGTCTGGGGTGCATGACTGGATGTCTGATGTTGTGGTGACTGCAAGAATGGGGTCGGCAACAGTGAATGAGGGTGTAGTGCTTGTGAGTCTGCATGTAGAGGTGACAGACAGGGAGGCGGAAGAGCTGGACACACTGGGGGAAGTGGATATTTTTGTGTGTGCCTTTGCATGTTGGCTGTGTGTATGCCTGTGGTGGGAAGTGTAGTGCTTGTGTTTCTGTGTGTGCTTCTTGTGTGTTGATGTGTGTGCATGGCTGCCTGAACATGTGCTTGGGATGGGTGAAGAGGGTGGGGTGCTGGAAGGGGTAGAGGTGCTAGGAGTGGGGACGGAAAGACCAGGGACACTGGCTTCCGTCAAAGAGGAGGCCAGAGCCTGAAAAGATCTCTGTAGGCCAGACATGGCATCGTGAATGCCTTCCAGGTATGCATTGCACTGCTGCATCTGGGATGCTTGCCCCTGGATGGCATTCATGATGGTTGTCTGCCCTACAGAGATGGTCCTCAGGAGGTCAATAGCCTCCTCCGTGAGGGCTGCAGGACTGACTGGGGCTGGGGTTGAAGTGCCTGGGGCGAAGGAGACACCCACCTTTCTGGGTGAGCTGGCACGGGCAACTGGGTGGGGCTCAACTGAGGAGGCGTTGACGGTGTAGGGGGTGGCGCAAGATGTCAAAGACTGGGTGGGCCCATTAGGGTCCGCCACCACCAGGGAGCTTCCATCGGAGGAAGTATCAGAGTCACCACCTCCAGTGGTAGTTGCCTCCCCCGTGGTACTCCCTTCGCCCTCCAACTCACTGGTCTCCTTGGCGTCAGTAGACTCTGCGTCCTTGGCACTGTGGGCCTCTACATCCCCAATCGCCGGTGCCACTGCTCCCTCGCCAGATGATGCTGATGTACACAGACAACACAGGAGTAAAGGGGTGGGGAGACAAAACAGGAGAGAAAATATTAATACCTGAATGGATGTACATACCTGGTTCACCCATACTCTCACCCAGCTAATACACCAACATGCAGCACCAACAGCTATACTCATGCCTATGCCCCTGACTAGTGGCCTCAACCCTAGTATACAACCATCCCCCACATTACAGAAGGACCTGAGGAACTGCAGACCTGCCCTTTATCATCTAACTGCCCATGGGCCCGTATTGCTATATGACATCAGCCAGAGTCCCTGCCACTAGACAGTATACATACTACAGCATCCATCAAGGAGGCATACAGTGGTCTCGGTACTCACCCCCTTGTGTCTGCTGTGCAGCCTTCATGCACCCATCCAAGTCTGGATATGCCACCACCAGAATGCTGCGCATTAGAGGGGTCAGGGCTCGACGGGCACCCCTTCCTCGTTGGGAGGACTTTCCCAGCTGGGCCTCGCAGGTCTTCCTGGCCCAGCGCTGCAGGTCCTCCCACCTCTTCCTGGAGTTGGTGCTCTGCCGGTTGTAGACCCCCAGGGTCCGTACCTCCTTGGTGATGGCCTGCCAGAGTCCCCTCTTCTGATGGGCGCTGACCTATAGGAGACACACAGAAAAGAAAAAGAGAAGTCAGAAAAAGCCCATTTGATACCGCTGGCCATACGTCCCCTATGGGACTGACACTTAACAACAGCATTCCAGCACCTAACTCACGCTGAATGTCATACATTCAACGGCTGTACAGTTACAAATCGTGCACACATGCAAACAGCCATCCACCGCCATCACACTCATCAATGCATCCCATCCGCCTACTCACCTGCACCTCTGGTCGCCCATATAAATTGGCATACAGGGGTAGGACCCTGTCCATCAGCTTGTCCAGCTCCTCCGTGGTGAAGGCCGGGGCCCTTTCCCCTGTGACTCGTGCCATTTGAGTAACCAGAGTCAGGACACAGCAGCACACTCAGTGGATTACTTGCATGCACGGAATCTGGGAGTCAAGTAAACCTGGGGTGACGAAATGGTGTACGCTCCGCAGCGGTGTGCACCATCACCACTGGCGGCGATCATGATAGGCCCATATTCCCCATTGACATCAATGTTAACCAATGAATGGGTGCACGGCGGTGAACATCGCCTTACGCCATTATGACAACCACTAGCGGTATGAGGTCACTTCCACTGCTACATATCTGGATCACAGGGGGCTGACATTTTGCAAAGTACTGCGCAGTTATTTTTTGGTCATGGGCCCCATGCAGGCCCTGTGGACCCCAGCCCTCAAACGCATGCCCAAATGACTATTTACTCACCACAACAGTCCAGACGTATCAGTTAAGACATGTCACTCTAGTTTAACATCCTACAATGCTTATTTGTAATCTACATGTTTGACAGCAGTGTTTCATACACAACAGGTTGTGCAAATTAATTTGTGTCCTTCACATGTGTTCTCCACTCCTCCTAGGTACAGACCCATGTGGCGAGGGAGGGTCCCATCTGTGTACAGACCTCTTGTTGATTTGGAGATCATGGTGGAACATCACATCATTATCAATTACAGACTCACTTGTGCTACTATCCCTGAACTTTGTGCATTACTGGATCCAGTACTGAGACCGGATAATCAAAATCAGCCTGCCATCCCTACTGAAGTGCAAGTGCTCTCTGTACTCCATTTACTGGCCACGGGCTCATTTCAGGTGACAGTAGGCATGGGTGCAGGGTTTTCACAGCCAATGTTTAGCCTTATCCTGTCCAGATTCCTGGATGCATTCCTGGATGCATGGACAACACCTGCAGACACATGTGAAGTTTGCGCAAAGTGCTGAGCTACCTGCCATCAAGTCAGACTTTTATGCCTTTGCCAACATTCCCCATGTGATAGGTGCCATCCATGGCACCCACATAGCTCTCATCATCAAGAGTAAGTGAACAGGTATACAGAAACAGGAAGAACTTCCACTCAATGAACATACAGTTGGTGTGTACTGCAGACCAGTACATCTCACATGTGAATGCCATGTTCCCTGGATCAGTCCATGATTCATTTGTGCTGAGGAACAGCAGTGTGCCATACATGATAGAACAGCTACATGGGGACAGAGGCTGGATCATAGGTGAGTGTGTTTGACACTTTTTCTGTACATAGCTGACAGCCAGGCTGTCTGCAACTGAGGATAGTTAGTTACAGTCATGTTTTGCCCACTTTTGCAGGTGATTCTGGCTACCCCAACATGCATTGGCTCCTGACACCAGTGAGGAATCCTAGAAAAGATGCTGAGGGGAATTACAATGATGCCATGGGTAGAGGGTGATTGAATACACTATAGGTCTCCTGAAGGATAGATTCTGTTGCCTCCATCTCTCTGGGGGATCCCTGTGCTATGGCCCTGAGAAGGTGTGTAGAGTAGTGGTGGCCTGCTGCATGCTGAACAACTTGGCTGTGAAGAAATCTATCCCCCTACTGGAGGAGGAGGGTGCTGTATATCCAGACCAGCTTCCTCTGAGAGGGTATGAGAGTGATGGTGATGATGAAGAGGGGGAAGATGTACACTCCAGGAATCAACTGATCCAACTATACTTCCAGTGACTATGAGCTACTGTTGACTGATGATATGGTCTGTATTGCATAATGTCAGGCTGACTTATTCTCTAAGGGGGTTTTGGGCATGTAGCCATTTAACTGTTACATGAATTTCAAGTGCCATGTGACATGATAACCAACGTGTTGTACATTTCTGTTTACTCTACACCATGTTGTGCGTGGGGTGCCATTCCTGCAATAAAGGTCAGATTTTTTATTTAACTTGCAAATGCATTCACACTTCGAATTGATTCAACATAAGGACATTGAAATTGGTGTACATGTGTTTTAACAGGTGTCAGGGATGCATTGGTGCTCTTTACAGTGATGGGAGTGGGCTGATGGTGGATATCCATACTGGCTACATGGCCTCAGCGATTGGTGGCAATGGTTCTATGTTCATCTGTACCTTGCTAGTTGTTGAGTTGCTACTGCCTGGTGAGGATGGTGGTACAGTGGCACACTTGGGAAACAGTTCATGTCAGAGTCACTTCTTTGAGGGTGCCTTGGTCTTGGCAGGTATACCAGTGCCATATCTGGGTCTGAGGGAGTGTTTGAGTGTCTGGTGTTGGGCTGTACGGGTAGGGGTGCTGGTCTCCTGTGTGTCCTTAGACAGTGGCACCAGTCCAGTTGCTGCTGCTGATGTTGATGGCCGGTCTGTATCGTGGTCAGTGGTAGGGGCTTCCTGGTTTGTGGGGGTTTCAGGCTGGGTTGGGAAGTGGTGCTGCAGCACCCCTGCAATAGTGGCCATGGTGGCATTAAGCTGTTTCCACTGCTCCATGGCCTCTTGATGTTAGGCTAATTGCAGCCTTTGACTCTGCTCCAGGGTGGCCACGATCTGGCCCATCCTGTCATGTGTATGGTGGTATGCTACCAGGACCTTAGAGATCACCTCCTGGGCTGCAGCATCCATCCTTTGGCCTCCCCCTGGGCCCTCCCACTGGCCCTTGCCCCCTTTGCCTGTGTCCCCTGCACAGGTCTGGCGGTACCACTTGTACTGGGGCCATCGTCATCCTGCCTGTTCGTAGGTGGAGACTGTGGCCTCTGTACTTGTGTTTCACCAGCCTGTGGCCTGGATACACTGGTGTGGAGTCGTTTGCCATGTGCTGATGTTGGTGGCTGGGTGGTAGGTGTGTCAGTGGTGTCCTGTGTGGGGCTGCTGGATGGTAACAGTCCAGGACTGTCTGAGGGACCAGGGTATTCCTCACTGTCCAGAGTTCCCTCTCCAGTGTCCTTTGTGATGCCTCTGTTTCCATGTGGGGCGCTGGCACTCCTTGTCCTTTCCATCAGGGTGGCATGGGTGGTGGTGCCTGTGTTGGGAAATGGACATGTTACATTTACAAAATCGGATGAGGGTGCACAGGTCATGCCTATTTTGTGCAGGTTTTCCCCTGTTGGGCCATGCTGGGTCCTTTTGTGAGGTTGCCATTGCATTTAGCATGGGATGTGGTGGTGCATTGTGGGTGGCTGTGCACAGGGGGAGGGATGTGGTCCTGTTGGTGGGTTTGTGGGCATGCAAGGTGACTGGATTTAGTGATTGGGGCCAGGGTGGGGTGTAGTGCTGGTGGTAGTTGGAGGGGAGAGGTGGTGCATGCATTACAGGTGTGGTGGATATGGGGTAATTGTAGATGGCTTACCCGAGTCCATTCCTCCAGTGAGTCCAGTGAGGCCCTCAGGGTGCAGGATGGCCAGTACCTTTTCCTCCCAGTCGGTGTAGTCGGGGGTATTGGTGGGGGTCCTCCCGAGTCTTCTGGACCGCAATGTTGTGTCTCGATGCCATGGACCTCACCTTCCCATGCAGGTCATTCCATCTCTTGCGGACGTCATTCCTTGTGCGTGGATGGTTTCCCACTGCGTTGATCTTGTTCACTATTGTCATTTACACCCCTTAACCCCCTGGAAGAACGCAAGGACAAAAGGAATAGAGTCAAAACAGTGATATATTAGAAATAGTCAGATATACGTAAGACTTAAAAAAACTGAATACATAAAAATATGCAATATGTACATAATGTGGTACATTGTCCACACAAAATGTCTGTGAGCCACTGTGCCACAACTCATAGGCCAAGCCCACACTTGACTCCTGCCTCATTATGGAGAGAACACTGCAGGGGCATCAGGTCAAAAACACACAGGCACCTCAGGGGGAGGGTGAAGGGGGTGCACCTCAGCCTGAAGATGGTAAAACGCCACTGCTCCTGGGGGGGGCTCCAGGCCCACAGCGATGTCCTGGGGAGTGCAAGACCACAGTCTCTCAAGTGGGTGGTTTACTCACAGCGATGTCCTGGGGAGTGTAAGGTCACAGTCTCTCAAGTGGGTGGGTTGCCCACAGCGATGTCCTGGGGAGTGCAAAGCCACAGTCTCTCAAGTGGGTGGGTTGCCCACTGCTTGGTCCTGGGGAGTGCAAAGCCAGTCTCTCTAGTGGGTGGGTTGCCCACTGCTTGGTCCTGGTGAGTGCAAAGCCACACTCTCTCTCGTGGGTGGGTTGCCTACTGCTTGGTCCTGGGGAGTGCAAGGCCACAGTCTCTCGAGTGGATGCCTTCTTCCACTGGTTCTGGAGGGGGCTTTGTGCTAGTGTTCTTCATCTTGACAAGGATTGGGTGAGTGGATGCCTTCTTCCACTGGTTCTGGAGGGGGCTTTGTGCCCAGTGTGCTTCATCCTGCCAAGGATAGGGTGAGTGGATGCCATCTTCCACTGGTTCTGCAGGGGGCTTTGTGCCCAGTGTGCTTCATCCTGCCAAGGATTGGGTAAATGGATGCATATCTCCACTGTTTCTGGAGCGGGCATTGTGCCCAGTGTGTTTCATCCTGCCAAGGATAGGGTGAGTGGATGCCTTCTTCCACTGGTTCTGGAGGGGGCTTTGTGCCTAGTGTGCTTCATCCTGCCAAGGATTGGGTGAGTGGATGTCTTCTTCCACTGGTTCTGGAGGGGACTTTGTGCTCAGTGTGCTTCATCCTGCCAAGGATTGGGTGAGTGGATGCCTTCTTCCACTGGCTCTGGAGGGGACTTTGTGCCCAGTGTGCTTCATCCTGCCAAGGATAGGGTGAGTGGATGCCTTCTTCCATTAGTTCTGGAGGGGGCTTTGTGCCCAGTGTGCTTCATTCTGCCAAGGATAGGGTGAGTGGATGCCTTCTTCCACTAGTTCAGGAGGGGGCTTTGTGCCCAGTGTGCTTCATCCTGCCAAGCATTGGGTGAGTGGATGCATAACTACACTGGTTCTGGAGGGGGCTTTGTGTCCAGTGTGCTTCATCCTGCCAAGGATTGGGTGAGTGGATGTCTTCTTCCACTGGCTCTGGAGGGGACTTTGTGCCCAGTGTGCTTCATCCTGCCAAGGATAGGGTGAGTGTATGCCTTCTTCCACTAGTTCTGGAGGGGGCTTTGTGCCCAGTGTGCTTCATCCTGCCAAGGATTGGGTGAGTGGATGCATAACTCCACTGGTTCTGGAGGGGGCTTTGTGCCCAGTGTGCTTCATCCTGCCAAGGATTGGGTGAGTGGATGCCTTCTTCCACTGGTTCTGGAGGGGGATTTGTGCCCAGTGTGCTTCATCCTGCCAAGGATAGGGTGAGTGGATGCCTTCTTCCACTGGTTCTGGAGGGGGCTTTGTGCTCAGTGTGCTTCATCCTGCCAAGGATTGGGTGAGTGGATGCCTTCTTCCACTGGCTCTGGAGGGGACTTTGTGCCCAGTGTGCTTCATCCTGCCAAGGATAGGGTGAGTGGATGCCTTCTTCCACTGGTTCTGGAGGGGGCTTTGTGCCCAGTGTGCGTCATCCTGCTAAGGATAGGGTGAGTGGATGCCTTCTACCACTGGTTCTGGAGTGGGCTTTGTGCCCAGTGTGCGTCATCCTGCCAAGGATCGGGTGAGTGGATGTCTTCTTCCACTGGTTCTGGAGGGGGCTTTGTGCTCAGTGTGCTTCATCCTGCCAAGGATCGGGTGAGTGGATGCCTTCTTCCACTGGCTCTGGAGGGGACTTTGTGCCCAGTGTGCTTCATCCTGCCAAGGATAGGGTGAGTGGATGCCTTCTTCCACTGGTTCTGGAGGGGGCTTTGTGCCCAGTGTGCTTCATCCTGCCAAGGATTGGGTGAGTGGATGCATATCTCCACTGGTTCTGGAGGGGGCTTTGTGCCCAGTGTGCTTCATCCTGCCAAGGATTGGGTAAGTTGATGCCTTCTTCCACTGGTTCTGGAGGGGGCTTTGTGCCCAGTGTGCTTTATCCTGCCAAGGATTGGGTGAGTGGATGCTTTCTTCCACTGGTTCTGGAGGGGGCTTTGTTCCCAGTGTGCTTCATCCTGCCAAGGATAGGGTGAGTGGATGCCTTCTTCCACTGGTTCTGAAGGGGGCTTTGTGCCCATTGTGCTTCATCCTGCCAAGGATTGGGTGAGTGGATGTCTTCTTCCACTGGTTCTGGAGGGGACTTTGTGCCCAGTGTGCTTCATCCTGCCAAGGATAGGGTGAGTGGATGCCTTCTTCCACTGGTTTTGGAGGGGGCTTTGTGCCCAGTGTGCTTCATCCTGCCAAGGATTGAGGGAGTGGATGCATATCTCCACTGGTTCTGGAGGCGGCTTTGTGCCCAGTGATGCAACACTTGGGGTGTGGCAGTTCACAGTCCCTCACCAGGGTGTCTGATGCACAAGATTTGCAGGGGCCAGGTTGCATGATGGTCCATGGAGGCAGGGCTAGACTCCATCCGGCGACGGCTATGGCTGCAAACTGGTGATAGTGCCGGGGCTGGTGGGGATGCTGCCAGTGGTGGAGGGAGGCTCCAGCCCTTCTCCTGCAGCCTTGGACGGCTGTCCACTGGGGCTGCTGCTGCTGGTAGTGGTTATTACTGTCAGCGGTGCAGGTGGCGGTGCTTGCTGTGGTGCTAGCAGCCGTGCAGGTGGCGGTGCTGGCCGTGGTGCAGGTGCCGGTGCTGCCAGTGGTGGTGAGAGACTCCAGCCCTTCTCCTGCAGCCTCGGACGGCTGCCCACTGGGGCTGCTGCTGCTGACAGAAGTGGTGGGTGCGGCGGTGCAGGTGATGGGGCTAGCAGGTGTGATAGCGGCGGGGCTGCTGGCGGTGCTGGCCGCGGTGCAGGTGGCAGTGCTGATGGTTGTGCTGGTACCCACCAGGCCTTCACCTGCAGTCTTGGACACCTGAAGTGCCTTGGCTGGTGTTTTCTGCCCCTTCTTCACCTTGTCAGATGGTGGTGTGACCTTCGGTCTGACAGATGGAATCTTTGAGGTGGCCTTGCTGGGTGGTTGTGTCTCCTTCCCCTTGCTGGATTCTGTCCCCTTCTTCACCTTGCCAGGTGGCAGAATGGTTTTGGCCTTAGCAAGGGTTGGTGACACACTGGCTGGGCTGACGGGTGCCCCCTTTGAGCCTTTGATAGCTGCAGGAACCACAGCGGACGATGATTTCATGGCTGAGGTGCTGGGCTGCGCTCTGGCCACCCTGGCCCAAGGGCACGGATGGGGGGAGGGATAGGGAAGAGGTCAAAGTTGCCCAGGAAAAGCTTCTTAGAGACACTGGGGCGGGAAGAGGGAGAGGGTTTGGGAATGGAGGAACAGGGAGTGGTTGCAGGAGGTGTCTGTCTGCTGACTTTGGGTGCTGGTGCATGGGCTGGATGTTGTTGTGAGGTAGATGGCTGTTGGGATAGTGGGTGCTTGCGTTTGTGTACTTTAGGAGGAGGGGTCACAGACACACTGGGAGAGGACACAGGGGACGTGTGCATGGATGTGGGGATGGTGACTGCCAGTGAGGGGTGTGTTGTGTGTGGCGTGCTGGTGATGGAGTTAGTGTATGAGGATGTAGTGCATGCAATGCAGGTGTGAGTGGAGACACTACTGGGAGGGAGGTGGACGACGAGGAAGAGGGGGACACAGTGGAGGCAGTGGATTTTGGTGTGTCTGCATGGGGATGGTGCTTGTGTGAGTACCTGTGAGATGAAGTGTGGTGCTTATGTTTGCCTGAGCCACTTTTGTGTGTTGATTTGGGTGAATGCTGGTCTGAAGGTGTGCTTGGGATAGGTTGAGAGGATTGGGAGGGGTAGAGGAAGTTGGAGGAGGGAGGCTAGAGACAGGGACAATGGCTGCCATCAGTGCTGTGGCCAGAGCCTGAAATGCTCTCTGTTGGGCCGCCACGCCAGAGTGAATGCCCTCCAGGTATGCATTTGTTTGTTGCAAATGCCTCTCGACACCCTGGATGGCACTCAGTATGGTTGACTGCCCAACAGTGAGGGATCTCAGGAGTTCAATAGCCTCCTCACTAAGGGCAGCAGGGCTGACTGGGGCAAGACCTGAGGTGCCTGGGGCGAAGGAGATGCCCACCCTCCTGGGTGAGCAGGCACGGGAAACATGCTGAGGGGCTGCTGGGAGGGCGGTGCTGGTAGGGGTGGTGGCAGCTGTACCTGTTGTTGGGGTGGGCACAGAGGTGTCCACCACCACCAGGGAGCTTCTGTCAGAGGAGGAGTCGCTGTCTGTGGTGTCCCCTCCTGTCCCTGTCGTTGGTACTCACCTCGCCCTCTGACCCACTGGGGCCCTCTCTGTCGGTGGATTCGGCCTCCAGGCCCATGTGGGATGCAGCTCCCTCCGTCGCCGGTGCCTCTGCTCCTCCATCAGATGATGCTAATGCACACAAGGACAGGGTGACAAAACAAAAAGGGGAGGGAGAGACAGAGGATACAGTTGGTCAATGCCAGCAACAACACTACTGTTGGCGTAGACAACTCACAGGGAGCAGCCCTATGCACTAGGCCATGCACTACTAGTTACTAAGACAGTCACCAGTTCAAGGGGTATAATGCCTAACACCATTAGCTGCACACCTGAAACCCACAGGACCCTGCCCAGTAGTAGATGCCCACTAACACTATTGGGGGTGGAGTGCTTCAGAGCCTGCCCAACAAGGGACCTATCCTGCCATGTTCGCCCTGGCCTAGGGGCACCCACAGTCCACATCCCCCACCCAGGTCAACCTTAACGCGCACACAGTCATGAATCTGAATCTGAACTCACCCCCTTGTGGCTGCTGTGATGCCTTCAAGCGCCAATCCAACTCCAGATAGGCCACCGCCAGGATGCAGATCATCAGGGGGGTCAGGGTACGACGGGCACCCCTTACTTGTTGGGAGGCCAGCCCCAGCTGGGCCTCCGCCATCTTCGTTGCCCAGCGGCGCAGGTCCTCCCACAGTTTGCGGCAGTGGGTGCTCCACCTGTCAAAGACCCCCAGGGACCGCACCTCCTTGGCGAAGGCACGCCAAATACCCTTTTTCTGAGGGGCGCTGACCTACATGGAAAAGACAGCAGAAAAGGGAATTAGTTAACCATCCAGACCATCACACTCATGGCCCACCAGATCCCTCCCATCCCCTGACACACATACATTGACCACCATACATGCAGCACCCTGGCCAGGACGCCTCAGCCCCCTGTATTTTGCTTACACACACAGCAACAATACATACATTCATGGCCCACGCATCATGATCACAGTGTACTCACCTGTTTGTCTAGAGGATCGTAGAGTAACGTGTGCTGGGGTAGGACCCCATCCCAGTTTCTCCAACTCCTCTGCAGTGAAGGCAGGGGCCCTTTCCCCAGACACATGAGCCATTGTCGCTTCGAGACACAGGTCACAGCAGCACTTGCAGTGTAGGTCCTCTCCTGTTGAAGGTCAGGTAGCAAGTGAGTGCACAGATAGAAAATGGCGGTCACGTCCGTGGTGGTGCATACCATCACTGCTGCCATACATCGTCATTGGCTCCTGGAGCCCATAGGGCCCAATGATAACCAAAGCGAAGTTGCGCAGCGGTCGTCGACCGCCTACCGCAACAGCGCACAATGCCAGCGGAATTACCTCATTTCCACTTGTCCCTCCTCACAAGTCAGGCAGCCGTCATTTCAGGGGGGCACATGCAATGGCACCTAACTGCGTCACAGCAGACATTGGCACAGCAACTGACTCTCAGATTCACATACAGGTTCTGTAAAGGAAAAGATGCATCATTATTTCAATTGATGTGTGAATAGGGCCCTCTGCTCACTGTTTTCCTCCATAGGTTTCTGCCGCTGAGGATGAATATGAGATGGCGACATCCTCCGGTGTACAGACCCCTGGTGGACCTTGCGACAATGGAGGACAGACACATTATCCTAACCTATTGATGTGTGAATAGGGCCCTCTGCTCACTGTTTTCCTCCATAGGTTTCTGCCGCTGAGGATGAATATGAGATGGCGACATCCTCCGGTGTACAGACCCCTGGTGGACCTTGCGACTATGGAGGACAGACACATTATCCTAACCTACAGACTTGATCAGGCCACAATCCAAGAACTGTGTGCTCAATTGGAGCCAGACCTGATGTCAGCTATCCGCCAGCCCACAGGTATCCCCCCTCTAGTGCAGGTCCTGTCAGTGCTCGATTTCCTGGCAAGTGGTTCCTTCCAAACAACAGTGGCCATGGCATCAGGGATGTCTCAGCCAATGTTCTCCAACTTGTTGACCAGAGTGTTGTCAGCCCTGCTGAAACACATGCGCCGCTACATGGTATTCCCCCAGGTGGAGGATATGGCCACAGTGAAAGCTGACTTTTATGCTCTGGGACATATCTCCAACATCATTGGTGCCATTGATGGTAGACATGTAGCATTTGTCCCCCCCTCTGGAGAAATGAACAAGTGTTCAGGAATAGAAAAAGCTATCACTCTATGAATGTGCAGATGGTGTGTTTGGCGGACCAGTACATCTCCCATGTGAATGCCAAGTTTCCTGGCTCTGTGCATGATGCCTTTATTTTGAGGAATAGCAGCATCCCATATGCTATGGGCCAACTCCAGAGGCACCGGGTATGACTAATAGGTGATCCCAAGGTCCCCACCCAGTATAAGTTAGTGTCTGGGTATGGGGTCGTCCCTAAAGGTTAGTGTGTGTCTCACAGGTATCCTGTGATATTTGGTGGCGACTCTGGTTACCCCAACCTCTCATGGCTACTACCCCAGTGAGGAATCCCAGGACAAGGGCAGAGGAACGTTACAATGAGGCACATGGGTGAACAAGGAGGATAATTGAAAGAACCTTTGGTCTCCTGAAGGCCAGATTTCGGTGCCTCCATCTGACAGGTGGATCCCTGTACTACTCACCCAAGAAAGAGTGCCAGATCATCGTTGCATGTTGCACAACCTGGCCAGGTGTCTTTTCTGCAGGAGGATGAGCCTGGAGATGGTCTTGTGGTAGCGGTGGAGCCTGTGGACAGTGAGGAAGAGGAGGCAGAGGAAGAAGATGTGGACAACAGAAGTAATATAATACAGCAGTTCTTCCAGTGGCACACAGGTAAGACACTAACTTCACTTTACATTTTGGTTTTCTGTTGGACATTGAACATGGCAGCCTGATTTCCCTATGTCTATGGCCACTTCCTGTACCCTTTGGCATCTCTATTTTCAGATCTCTGTGACCCACTCTGCCTCCTGGTATGTTTACTGCTGCCCACTAAAGGTCATACCAATGTATAAATGACTGTATATATGACTTGCAATGTTTTCAGAATGTTGTACTAATACATAATTCAATCATTTCACAGACTCAAGATTTGTATTTGTTCCAAGGGTGTTTATTTAAGTGCTCATACATAGAGGGGTATGTGCAATGGACTGGGGTGATGGTGGAGGAATGTCCATTTACAGTCCAGTCTCTTGGTATTACAATTGCATTGTCCAATGGGGAATAAGAAGGGGAGTAATGGCAGTTCAAGGTTGACAGGGTGACAAAGTGGGACAGAGGGGTGACAATCAGAGGAGCCCTATTTCCTGGCGGGGTCTTGGCAATGTTCTCTGGCTTCTGCCTGGATCTCAGGGACCGTTTGCGGGGTGGTTCTCCTTCTGCAGGGGGTGGGGTGCTGGTGGCCTGTTGGTCCTGTGGCAGGACCTCATGTCCACTAGTGCCGGCAGAGGTGGAGGGCTGTTCTTCGGTGTGGCTAGTATCAAGGGCCTGTTGTTGTGCCACTGCCTCCCTCATGGTCTTGCCCATGTCTGCCAGCACCCCTGCAATGGTGACCATGATGGTGTAGATGTTTTAGAGGTCTTCCCTGATCGCCTGGTACTGTCCCTCCTGCAGCCACTGGGTCTCCTGCAACTCGTACAGTATCTGGCCCAGGGTCTCCTGGGAATGGTGGTATGCTCCCAGTATGTTGGAGAGTGCCTCCTGGAGAGTCGGTTCCCTGGGCCTGTCCTCCCCCTGTCGCACAGCAGTCCTCCCAGCTTCCCTGTTGTCCTGTGCCTCTGACCCATGAACCGTGTGCCCACTGCCACTGACCTCAGGTCCCTGATCGTCCTGTGTTTGTGGGGTTGCCTGGGGTCCCTGTAGTGGTGGACACACAGCTGATTGACGTGTCCTGGGGACAGTGGCATGGGCCCGCTGGGTGGGAGCTGTGCTGGTGTTTCCTGAGGGGAGAGGGTCTGCAGTGGGTTGGGACTGTGGCTGGGTAACAGACTTTCCAGAGGTTCCTGATGGGCCAGGTTGGTCATCGTGATTCAGGCATGCAGAGCTGCTGTCATTGCTGTGGGCCTCCTCTGGTGGGGGACTGGATGTTGGTGGCAACTCCACTCCGGTGATGTTGAGTAGGGGTCCTGTGGGGATGAAAATGCAGTGTTATTGTGTGCCATCTTGTGCATGGGTTTGTTTCCCTGTATGGGTGGGAGAGCCCTGGCAGCTTAGGCTTGTGTGCCTGGTGATTTTGTGGGCTAGGTGATTCTCTCTAATGGGCATGCTGTAGTGATGGGTGTCCATGCCGGTCTGCGATGGGTGCCCATGGATTGGTGTTACATGCAGGGCTTGGTTTTGGGATGGGTAGGTTGTGATAGTGGGGTATATGTGAGGTGGTGGAGTGATGGGGATGAGGGTAGGAGTTTGTGATGGCATGCAGGTAGGGTGGGGGTTATAGTAGTAAAGCTTTGACTTACCAGAGTCTAGTCCTCCTGCTACTCCTGTGAGGCCCTCAGGATGCATTATTGCCAAGACTTGCTCCTCCCATGTTGTTAGTTGTGGGGGAGGAGGTGGGGGTTCACCACCAGTCCTCTGTACAGCTACCTGGTGTCTTGCAACCACGGAACTCACCTTCCCCCGTAGGTCTTTTCACCTCTTCCTGATGTAATTCCTTGTTCTGGATGCTGTCCCACAGCGTGAACCCTGTCCACGATCCTCCGCCATAGCTCCATCTTCCTCGCAATGGACGTCTGCTGCACCTGTGATCCGAATAGCTGTGGCTCTACCCGGATGATTTCTTCCACCATAACCCTTAGCTCCTCCTCTGAAAATCTGGGGCGTCTTTGGGGTGCCATGGATGTGGTGTGAGTGGTATGTGTGAAGATGTGTGGGGTGATGTGTGGGGTGTTGTGTTGTGGTGTGTGCTGTGAGGTGCGTGGATGGTGTATGGGTGATGGTGTTCTGTGGCTCAGATTGAGTGGGTGCTCCTGGCTTGTGTCTCTCTCTGTTGGCAATCTTTTTTTTCATTGAAAGGGTTGTGGGTAATGTAGGTGTGTGTTTTATAGTGTTGTGGGTGTGGTGTGTGTATGTGTGTCAGGTGTGTGTAATTTGAATTGTCCAATGTGGTGTAGTTTTGTAAGTGTGTGTGTATTTTGAGCATGGTGGTGTGTACCGCCAATGGTTTACCTCTGTTGAAAGACTGCCACAGTGACTCATGGGTCCTGATACTGTGGGCGTATTCCTGTTGGCGTAACGGTGTGGGTTTTGGTACCGCCAATTTATCACTGACCTTTGGTCTGGCGGACTTGTGTGGGTGTCTGTATTGTGGCGGATTTCTTAGTGTGGGTTCTAATACCCATAGCGGAATACCGCCGTGGTTACAGTATGTTGGCGGCCTTCAGCACTGTGGTAAGTGGCATACCGCTGTGGTTACGGTATGTTGGCGGCCGTCAGCACTGTGGTAGGTGGCATTTACCGCCAGGGTTGTAATGAGGGCCATAGACTAAGCTACTGCTTAAGGTCAATTAATATTCTCTCTGTACTGCTAATTTGTGATACTATTTGTAACATATGCTATCTGATCCTTATTCCCCACTTTAAAGTAGCTCTACTATTTATCAGTGAACTAGCCATTACACTGTCATATGTCTCCTGATGATGTATGTGTGTGGTAGTGCTTTGCAACAGACTAAGCAGTTCATTGAGACTTCACAGTGATGGCTGAGTATTGCTCTGTTTTATTGGACACTGATCAGTTTCCTTAGACCTCTTTTTTTATGAATGACTGTAGTACTAGATTGCAGTAAATTAATCTGTTGACTCAGAGCTTTCTCTAGAGTGATGGCTCAGTGTAGTAGAGATTTACAAAAGACTCACCTGACCGCTCACACTTTTCTTCCGGATGAAGAATCAGTTGGCTAATGGTTTGTAACACAGTGGCCTGTCCACTGATACCTCTCTAATGGTTGTATGTGGTAGTGGTTTGTGTAAATCAGACATTTCTACTAAAATCTCTTTCCAGGTGCTCAAATGGTGTTGTTGTGGTTTGCAATAGACTAGCCTATACTGTTAAATGTTTCACTTTGGTCATTACCGTTTAGAGTAGTAGTGGCTGAGAAAAGAGAGGACTATCCCCAGAGAACTGTCTTTTAGGTGATAAGTGAATGTAGTAGTTCATATGCTTACAGTCAGCTCTGTGCTGTACACATCTCACCTTAAATGGTATTTTATGAAATATATCGAAATTTACTTTGTTGGATGATGTCATCAGTGATATCATCAGTAATGTCATTTGAGACGTCATCAATGATGTCATCAGTGATATCACCATCCATCTCATGAGTGATGTAATATGTGAATTCATAATCAATGGATTACGGGGGTGTAAGTTATAGTTACCTCCAATAACTAAACTGATGAATTTCTATGCTTTTGTGTGCAAAGTCTGAGTCTAACAGGATGTCTCTGTGGCTTTTTAATGGTATTTCCCAACTATGAAGTCCATATAACATTTGTTATTTTTAGTGAATTCCTATGGTTGTTTTATTTGTATTTCCTAAATATAATGTCCATGTAACCTCTGTTTTTTTAGTGAATGTCTATGGTTGTTAATGGTATTTCCTAACTATAATGTGCCTCTAACCTTTGGTGTTTTGACTAAAGTTGTCCATATTGTTTTTCAGAAAAAAATATATTAAAAATGCACCTATCTATAACATTATTTTGCCCTTTTAATTTTCAAGAGATTTTATTTTAGAAATATATAGGCAAAAACATATATAAAGATATTAAATTACATAAATTTATTTCTTTTAAAAGGAAAAGTTGTGGGGTTTTTTAAATGATTTTTTGGATTTGCAAATCGGCCGCTAGCCAAACCCATGCATGCTTTTTGTTCTGGGCTCTGCTGGGGAACTGCGAATCCAGTGTGATTTCTAATAACACTTTAAAACATAAATGGAGACTATAAAATTTATGTTTGAGGTAAGGGATTTCATATTCCAATAAGTAATTCTAGATTACAAGGCTGTTTTAATGCATAATTTCAGATTTGTAGTGCTGTTCCGGTGCTGCTAGGCACTGATAAAGATAAAATTTTGCTTCTACATTAGTGCATAGAAGTTAGCATATGGTGACTTACAAGCGTTTGTTTAAAATCCTAATGGAGAAATTAACATGGAAATGTAAAATGTGCATGTTTGAAATATGGTGGACAATGTGGCCTCCATTCGTATTTGACATTGTGTTTTAACATGAATGACATTGTGCGCTTATATTTGAGTGAATCATTGACATGAATTAACATTGAAAATATTATCTTTAAGAAAAACAGTAGAAAATAAGCATATTATAAGTATTAAGTGAACATGAATTAATCGTACTTACATTGATTTAAATGAATTTATTACTGTGAGCTACGTGGGTGCAGAAAAATAAATGCATGTTTAAAAATTATCTAATATGTCAGAAATTATGTTGCAATAAAATAATTAGCTTTGTATATATGATTTCAATTGTAAGGTGTGCAATGGGATTTATGTGTATTAACTGTATTAATGTGTATTTAGGCTTTCTTAGCTAATCTAGGCCTGAAGATTCATTTTTGCAGCAGTAAAGGAAAGTTACTCGCTTATTCTTTTCCCTCTGTCCTGAATTATTTCCTAGGGTGCTGACATGATGTTGAATGTCCTATTTTATTGAAGACGGAGAACGTTTTTCAATGTTAACTAAGTAACAATATTTGTTCAAGCTGTCGAACAAGACAGGAAGCCCTATTAACTTCAGAGCAGAATTGTTTAGCTCATCCTATGTATCGTGAAAAAGGATCCTGAAGTAACAATCAACTGGATAATGTAATATTTTGGCAGAACTGTATGAATTAATTGAAATGACCAAATACTTCCTCTGAAAAATCCAGAATAGTTGCAAGTTCGATAGTGTCAGCAGCAACCATTGGATGTTGAGTCCTGTGTGTAAGATGAGCCCACATGGAGGACCAATAGAAAACTACTGGACATTTCTAATTTGTGAGAGACTTTTAAAACTTTCAGTCAATCTTGACATGCTGATGATCCAGGACGTAGTGCTGCTCTCTGCTTCTTCTGAATCCTTCCAACCCTTAGCTATCTTCTGAAGAATAGTCATCCTTTCTGTATGCCCTATTTGCTTATCATGTTCAGTACTAATATGCCCAATCAATTATGAACTGCTGACCTGTCCTATGTGCAGCCCGTATTCTGCACTGTTCTAATGTTGCTGTCTATTGATGTTGCCAGAAGGTGAAGGGTCTATTTGATTAAACTTTCCTGTCCGCTGTCCCATGAGGAGAGGTATTATTAAATGTGGTTCCTTGTTTCCTTTTCAGCTTAAAAATTACACCAGTGTATTTTTATAGTGAGGTACCCTAGTTAGATGATTTTCCAAATTATTTTTTTCATTTTCTTTGTTTTGCCCGCATGTGTTATCCCGCTCTCACACATGCACATCTAAATTTGGGTTAGAGATAAGGATGGCCTAGCCCTGATAAATATATTGTTAAATTGAATTTTTATGAGTTACTAATGCCACCATCATCTGCTTTGAAATCTGAAATTAATGTGCATATTGTAGTTTACTAATTGATGTTATTCTTTTTAAGTGTTTAACAGTACTGATGTTTAGTAGACTCAAACGTTTTAGACATTTTGGTCAGCCTATGATTTTCAAGCATGTCTATAACTTAGTTTTGTACACCATATACATGACATTGTTTTGGGGATTTTAGTAAAGCTTTGAAACTTTATTCAGTCTGGAGTTTGATTTAGAGTTAACATTGGTTATGGTATCTAGAACTGTGGAAAGTGTTATGTTATTGATTTGTGTGGAATGATTCTGACTATTACACACCTCACTGAGTCCAAACAGTTGATTTCTAGTGGTGGGATAAGGTATAGTGTCTCACCAGAGTGCTTGTGGTTTCTGAACCAGAGGCGGGAAAAAGACCTCCATGGGTGCTCCAGTAGCACTGCAGAAATCTGCAAATCCTATATGACAGATCAATCAATACATTTGATTGGTTGAAACACCTGCCACCTGTCAAGCTGTTCTATGGGAAGATCCTTCCCATTTCTTTTTATTTAGGTGGGCATCTTTAGTTGTCACAGCTCTCCAGCAGAGTTTGAACTTTTTCTTGCTTTTTGGATTTTTAAAAAATCATTATTGAAAATTGCATAGCATGTGGAGGAGAGAGACAGCAGGATGAAGAGGAGAACAAAAGAAAATGTAGAAGAACAAGAAGAAGAATAATAAGAAGAAGGAGATGAAGATGAAGAGCTCTCAAAAAATAAGTCCATTGCTTGGATTTTCTTCGACATTTCTTCTGGAGAGAAAAAAGTTGTTGCACAGAAGATAAATGCAACCTTTGTAGCAAGGAATTGTCCAGAGGGACAAATAAAACAAGGTCCCATGGCACCAGCAGCATGCTAAAGCATCTTCAGACCATACACCCTCGCCACCTGCAAGACCAGAAATTAACGGAAATGCAGCACAGGCATCTACATCATCTGGTGCAGCTCATTTTGCTCCTGGGGACCCGGGTTCTGCTGCTGTGAAGTCAATATCCCTGCAGCTGTGCAATAGATTTTACAAAGTGGGATCATTTTGCCTAGTGTTCAACAAAATTATTACTGTTGGTGAACATGCTATGCCAGCATTCATAAGGCTGTGATTAGCTGCAAATGTTACATTTTTTGTTAAGAAGATGGTTGCACAAGTTCTGTGCATTTCCGGACTTTAATTTTTATAGCTAGAGTTGAAAAATAAATGTAATAAGAAACACAAAAAAGTTCCAAAAACACAAAAAATTGTTCTTTTTACAACCACCTATTCTGATTTAAAGAAAGAAGAACAATTTATTATATGTTTTATTGTCAATGTCTGAATACCTGCTGCTATATGTCTACATACATATCATTGTGAGTGGGTGTGTTAGTGTGAGAAAGGACCTCTTTTGACATTGTAGCCTCCCACCTTTTGCCTGGAAAGTGATGTGGTTTCAAACTGTAAGTACCCAGGGCCCCTGCTAAACAGGTTCCCACGGACATATCTCTTTCCCCCAAACTGTACTATGTTTGAGACTTCAGCCACTCTTGTATGTCTCTAGTAAATGGTACCCTTTGGTACTGAAGAGGGCCCCCCAGAGTTGCAGCATCAATTGTGCCACTCAGAAAGGCCCCAACCAGCATCATGCAGACTGCCATTGCAAGTGCATCACAAAGTGTATATAAAAGTTGCAAACTCAACATTGCACTCACCAAGAGTGCCATGCCCTCTAACACTGCAAACAATATAGGTAGGTCACCCCTCTGGAAGGCCCTACAGCCCTAAGGCATGGTGAACTATGATGCATGTGAGGGCATATGTGTGCATGGGCAAATATGCCCCTACTGAGTCTTTGCAAAACCTTAAGACATAGTAGGATAACATTGAAGCCATAGCAAATGTATGTTTGGTATCAAACAACTCAGAATAATAAACCCACACTGATGTCAGTGTTGGATTTGTCATAACACGTACCCAGAGGGCACCTTCCAGGTGCCTCCTGAAAATCCTAACAGCCCTAAAAAGGTTGCTGAGTGGTCATAGCCAGCCTGCCACTACCAGACAGAAGTCTGGACTCCTGGGGTAAGAGCTTCTGCTCTGAGGAGCCAGAACACAAAGACTTTCCTGGGTGGAGGTGTTATACCTCCTCTCCCAGGCAGGCACCCTGCACCAGCAGTCAGCTTCAAAGGATTTACTGCCTTTGAAATCTGACCTCCGCCTCCTCTGCTAGCATTGGGATGGTTGCCCAATGTTTTCCCCAAATTTGATCAGGAAAACCGGTGGGAAAACTTAGCCAGAGTAGGAGGAGTGGCTACCCTCAGCCTACACCCCCCGCCAGGTGTGGCAGGTGAGGTGACCACTCCAGTTAATTTTCCTCCATCTTGGATGGTAGGAAAATATCCAATCAGGGTTAGGAGGGATGTGACTGCGTCCCACAGGAAGTGATCACTTAGTGGGGGTAACCACCCTAAGGTAGGTGGCCCATTGGCCACTATCTGGTACTCCTTCTAATGCCCACTAAATTCAGTATTTAGTGGGCATCCATAGACTTACAGATCCAATTTATTGGACACTAGAAAAGCAGTGACAAAGAAGCCCTGAGACACAAGAACATAAGCCCTGATGCAAGAAGAAAAAGGCATCAAACACTGCCTGATGCACCTAGGATTCAACAATCGCTGCCGAGGATCGATTGGACAACTAGAAGACTCTAAAAAAAACCAGAGCACCTCCAGCCTTCCAGAAATCACCCAGAACCTCCCTTTGAGTGAAGGCATCACTTACCTGTAATCTGCAAGCAAGAAACCAGGGAAGTTCAGTTCACTGACCGCTCACTGACTAACAAATCACACACAGCAGTCCAACCAAAATCCACCCGGTGGACCCCAAGGACAAAACCTACCAGTGTGCCAAGTTTGGTGGCACTGCGACTTTCAGGGCTCAGGAAGTGCCAATACCCATGGTACTAAACGTCCAATGCAGACACTAAGAAGGAAAGTCCATTCCAGACTCAAGTCCCAGTGGAGGGACCTAAGGGGACCCAAGAACCGCCCCCCCCAGCGTGACCCTGCTGAACTGCAAGTAACCCTCCAAGTGCCCTGCTCCTGGCTCCAAGGACTCCCTGACGCATGACTCTTGGCTGACCTATCTGCATTGCACCCAGCCTCCCTGCATCAGAAAATCAGCTGCGCTCTAGGGGTTCCTAAACCCTTGCAACATCTACACTCCAAGAGGACCCACCAAACTTACCTCTAAGTCCACCTGTGCAATGTGTTTACAAGTGGTCCCCTTCTTCTTTTGCTCCAGCTCCAAAACTTTCAGCCACTGTTCCTGCTTGAACCGGGAGCTGCCTGAAATTCTCAGGCTATCCCATTGGAATTCTTGATGACCTTGACCTAAAAATAGAAGGTAACACTTGTGAGAACATTGCCTGATTTTGTATGCATTTTTATTTTTTTCCCATCGATTCCTTCAGTGCGTAATAATGACAAAAAGTATATATTTTCTAAACTTTGAAAAATCATAACTTAAAAGGTACTTACCAAATTTTGATGATCTTGGTCTTTAAATGTTTATAAAAAATGGAAGTATTGTTCTAAATTGGTCTTGAGATATTCTTTTGAGTGTGTGTCCACATGAATTGATACTCTGAGTACAACAAATGCTTAGCACATCTCCAAGATAAGCCTAACTGCTCATCGACCCTACCACAAAAACAAAGCATTAGGTGGTCTGTGTTTTTTAACCTCTGAAAACCAAGGAAGGTTTGCTTGGACTCTCTGCACAGTGCACATCATTTTTGTACACTCTATAGAGAGCCAGCGTCCTACAGTTAGCATTTATATGGGTGTCAGAGTGGTTGTCTGAGGGGCTGTGTGGGTCTGTTAATGGGTGTGTAAGTGTGTAATTGGATGCGTGATTGGGTGTGTGAGTAGCTGTGTGAGTCTGTCAGGAGGTGAGGTAGTGGTTTTGTAGATATATGAGTGGATGTGTGAGTGTGTGACAGGGTGCTTGTGTGTGTGAAATGTGTGTGTGAAAGAAAGTGTGTGTCAGTGGGTGTGCTAGTGTGTGAATGGGTGTTTTAGTATGTGAATTAATGTATGTGGTATGTGATTATATGAATCAATGTGTGAGTGGTTGTTTGAGAGGCTGTATGGGTGTGTTAGGAGGTACAGTAGTGGTTTTCTGGGTATGTCAGCAGACATGTGAGCATGCGAATAAGTGTCAGAGTGGGTTATGAGTACGTGATTGGGATTGTGAGTGGGTGTGTCAGTGTGAATGGGAGTGTGAGTGGGTATGTCAGTATATGAACAGGTGTGTTAGAGGGTGTGTAATTATATTAACAGGTATGTGAGTCAATGGCTGAATGGCTTTGTGGGTGTGTGAAGATGTGCAGTAGTGGTTTTGTGGGTGTGTGAGTGGATGTCTGAGTGTGTCAATGGGCATGTGAGTGGATGCATAAGTGTGGGAATGGGTTTCTGAGTGGGTGTGTGAGTGTGTGAATTGGTGCATGAGTGGATGTGTGTGTGGGTCTGTGAGTGGATGTTGTAGTGGCTTTGTGGGTCTTTGACTGGGTGTGTAATTGGTTGTGAGAGTGACCATGAGTGTCTGTGTGGTCTTTCAGTGGGTGCAGTACTGATTTTATGGGTCTCTGAGTGGGTTGTGAATTTTGTGAATGTGTGTGTGAATGTATGAATGGGTGTTTCTGTTGATGCGTAAGGGTGGGAATGGGTTTCTGAGTGGGTGTGTGTGTATGAATGGATGTGTGAGTAGGCATGTGAATGGCTGTGTGGATCTGTGAGTGGGTGTGGTATTGGTTTTAGGGGCTGTGAGTGGGTGTGTGAATGGGTGTGTGACTGGGTGTGTGACTGGGTGTGTGAGTGAAAGATTTGTCTGTGACTGGGTATGCGAGCGTGATTGGGTGTGTGACTATGGGAGTGTGAATTGGTATCTATTTGTCTGTGTGGCTGTGTCAGTACCTGTGTAAGTGACAGTGTGGATGTGTTAGTGGGGATGTAAATGTCTGTATGGGTGTCTAAGTGGATGTGTCACTGTATGTGTGATTGACTGTGTGACTGGTTGTGTGGGTTTGTGAGTGGCTGTGAGAGTGGATGTATATGGTTGAATGAGCTGGTGTCTGAGTGGCTGTGTGGTTGTGTCAGTAGCTGAGTAGCTCTGTGAGTAACTGTATGAAAGGGTTTGTGGGGATGTGTTAGTGTCTGTTATTGGGTGAGTGACTGTTTGAGTAGGTGTGTGAGTGCCTGTCTAGGTGTGCCTGTGTGTGTGTGAGTGCATGTGTGGGTGTGTGAGTTTGTGTGTGAGTATCTGTATGGGTGTATGAGACTATGTGAGTAGGCATTTGTATGTGTAAATGGGTGTGTGACAGACTGTATGGGAGTCTGAGTGAGTGTTTGGGTGACTGTGTGTGAGTATCTGTGTGAGTCACTCTTTAGATGTGTTAGTGGGGATGTAAATGTCTGCATGGGAGTACATGTGGGTATACGAATGTGTCAGTGGGTGTGTGAGTATCTGTATCACTCTGTGAGTGGGTATGACAGTGGCTCTGTGGGTGAGTGAGTTGGTATGTCAGTCAGTGTACGTGAGTTTGTGTGTGGGTTGCTTTATGCAGATTTTCTGTGTTTCTAATTGAGTGTGTAGTTGTGTGAGTGTTTGTATGGGTGTGAAAGTATGTATTTGAATGACTTTGTAGGTATGTGAGAAATGAGTGTCTGTATAAGTGTGTGAGTGGTTGTATGTAACGCCCGCCGCGGCTCGACACAGCGTCACTTTTTACGTCCGCGGTCAGAACGCGCTGCCGATTCTCAGAGCGCCGTTCCCCGTGTTTTCTTGTCAATTTGGCAACGCGTCCCAGGAAGCGTGTTTTGTGCTCCCGGTCGCGTTGCCCTTACCAACTGTAGGGCATTGTTGTCTCCCCTGTCAGTGGTGGTCTTCTTCTGGTCTTTTTCTTTTCTTTCCGTTTTCTTTTTCTTGCCTCTGTCTTCTTCCTTTCTTCATGTTCATGTTGGTGTCCATATTGTCTTCTTCCTGTTTGCATATCCCAGCATGATATTCTTATATACTGCCTCTTTTATCCCATTCTTTTCTATGGGCTTTTTCCCAATTCAAGATGGTGTTCTTTTCATTTCCTGTGATGTCACTTCCCCTTTTTCAGTATATAAGCCACTCAGTCTTGCTCTACCTTGCGTTTCAAACACTTCCCTTTGGTAGTGCTCTTCGCTCCTGTTCGTCGTTCCTGTTTTCGCCCTGGAGTATTTTTGCCTTGTTTTTTCCTGATTTCAAGTCCTGTTTTTTCTTCTTCTTTTTAAGAGTTCCTGTTTGAGGTTTTTCCCCAGTTCTTGGGGTTATTTCCTCTGGGACTCCTTCTGGAGGGTACGGTCTGCCTTGGCGTTCCCTGTCAAGCAGCACCGTGGCTACTAGAAAGGGTCGCCCCTATCTGGGATTATCCAGAACCTGCAGAAGACTGAGTGTGTTCTCCAATCCTGCATCCAGAGGTGAGAAGTTGAGTGCAGTTCGTGACATTGTATGACTGGGAGTTAAATGGGTGTATGCTTTTTAATTGTGGACAGCAGCACCCTCACATCTAATACAACAACACTGGAAGAAATAATTTGTAAACCACATTACTCCAATAGATGGTGCCATTCATCTCTATAAGAAAGAAAAATCAAACATGAATTAGCATTCAAATTTATAAAATTAACAAATAAACTTAACATTTTTAACAATGCATAACTTCATTATAGCAACAAGTCTCTACACACTCCCCATGCTGTAATAGGGTGTTACAGTACAAATAACCATTTCATTTTCTCTTTTTTACTGTTCTCAGTTTTTATATTAATACAAGATAAATGATGTGCTGAATAAAGAGTAATCCTTGAACTGTGGGGAAAAACAATCCTAAAGATTATATAAAAAAAATCCAAATGTGCACAGTATGCCGCTACGAATAGCCAACACTGCATATTGCACTCACCTCATTATTTTCATGATCATTTTACCTATACTTGCTTTTCTGATCTAACAGAAACTTATGCTGAAAATGTGAATGTAATCGTTAGATGTACTACTAGAAATATAAGGTTCACAAGCATAGACATCATCCTTGGTAGGGCGTATGGTGAGATAAATCGTGATAATGCATCTATAATAAGTATACTATTCCACTTTTACAACTGTGACCCTTCTTAGAATATCGGTTCCCAAAACAAAAGATAGGAATTTGGCCACTGACAAGGAAATCTTTGTCTGAATTTTAGGTTCCTAACATTACATTCTACCCATCCACTTCTACTTTTTAAATAGACAGTGTAATGATCAGATCTAATACTAACTCCTTCATGAAAAGTGATAGCAACAGTAGTGTATGTGTTACCAGAAATAGATATTTGTCCTGCTTTAAAGTTAGTAATTTCAGTATGTAATTTACTGTCATCTCCTCTGCATTATTGTAGCATTAAAATAACATACTCCCACTTCTTGCTACAGGTAAAGTCAAAAGAACATCTGTTAGACGATTTGAACATACACTATTTTGTGTCACTTTTCCACTAATGGGTCAAAACCTACACTTTTGGAATCAGGTAACATCAAAAAGATAAAACACCCCATTTCTATTTGTGTAGTTGTTGTGTATGAGCAATCTTCACATTCATAGTACCATAAATAACTAAGTCGAACAAGTCATTTACCGGTTTCTCTACTTCTTATCGACCCACTACATTGCATTGAATTGCAGCTACAACATGAGGCAATGCAAAAAAAAATGTTTACCACAACATTAGCATAGCAGTTCACACCAGAGGGATTTGACAATTGTTAACCTACAATATCTTCATCATTTTCAATTTTTTGTTTCTTAGCAACTTCCTTCTGTTTCATTTCCTTCTTTGCAACACCATCACTACACTGCTTTGAAACTTTCCGCTTTGGACAGATGGGATGTTCTCAAACTGGATACTGTCCTAAATGAGGAACATAAAGACTTCTTAATCAGTTGTATTCTGTAACATAACTTGAGTCTGCATTCACTCTGTTCTCATCCTAGAGTTTAGATATAAACCAGGCAATGTCCTAACTCGAGACAAAGCTACTTATGACATACCTTCCTTAAATATTGTACTACCAATATTAATAAATGCTGTATCTAAACATAAACATTGTGATTTATGAATAGTAACAGCATACGCTAGAGAAACTGGAAACTGTTGCCATCAAAGGTATTAATCTGTAACAAGCACAAAATGTGCAGTAGACTTTCCAGTTTGTTTTGCATTGTGAATCTAATAAAATTTTATCACAAGGTATTCTAGCTCATTCCTTTTAGGACAATTAATAAAATCAACAACTTTACCCATACTACCATTAACCAAATCTACCTCAACATGTAAATTGTGACCTAAAATCACCCTACATTTTTTGCACTTAAACATTCCAATCCTGCAGTTCATGCAACAGATTTTTCTAATGAATACAGTTTTGCTTCTAACGTTTCATTTAGCAATAGTTATACCATGGTGTTCCATTTTATCTATTGCCTAGAGTTTCAAAATGTCTTCTTTCTCCAATTCTAGCAATTGTTTGTTGAAAGATGCACAGTCCTCTGGTTCAGGCATTAGACCCATAGTATGTTTACCTTCTTATATGAAAATGAACATTAGTTCTGCTTTTGTCTTTGCTGTTGGTAAAAATTTAAAGACTTTCTAGAACCCCCTTTCCCACATTTGAAGGAACATCTACTCTAATCTCTTTCAGAATATTTCCACATTCAATGTCCGATGCTTGTGGTGTATCCCTAATTAATTCTTGTATTCAAAATGTAACCAAATATTCACATTTGCAATGCTTCCCAAAGAATTCTTAGTTTCATAATGGGGCAGTGTTTTAAATATAAACTTACCCTTCACAGGTATAAGTTGCAACGGATCTCCAAAAACTCAAATCAAATGTTTTCCTCAAAATAGGACATCATAATGTGCAAAGGCAAGCAGTATATTTGAGACCATGCTCACCTTATCAATGATTAAAAGTTTTAACTTTTTTAACACTCTCAGCTCTTCATGACAAGCTTCGCCGGACAACATTTGGTATTCAAGCTTGTTTGTTCCACAGGCAGCATCAAAAATTGATGTTCAGTAATACATTTAATAATATGTGCAGCTAATCCAGTAGGTGCTGTAATGACACATGATAAATTGTAGTTTGGAGTCGTCTGTAGGAAAGCAGTAAGAACTTGTATTAAGACATTTCTACCAGTACCTGTTTGACTACTGACATACAATAGTATAGTCCTAAAAGTTGAGCGTGCACATTGTTTGTTCATGAAGCAATCCATGCTCAACCTTGGATTTCACTTCCATATATATTTTCATTTGCTCATCATTTCGTTGTCCAAATAAATCTGCTAAATCAATTGTTTCCTGTCTTGCTTGTCCCATTGCAGTCTCCACCGCATCCATTGCAGTAGGAGCCTAATGTTCAATTATTGGCTATCCAAGTGGGTGCTGACTTTGAGGACTGAGCTTCATCTGCTTTCTGAACTCTCCTTAGCTACCTCAGCAGAAATTGTGAATTATAGTTTAATTTCATTATTCAACATTTTCAAGTAGTTTGGACAGGGAAACATCCTTTATTACGACGTCTTTTTAACGAAGTCGTGGTTAACTAAGGCGCAACAACGCTTTTTTTAACCACGTCTCCGTTATTTTGGGCCTTAACTACGTATGTTCTGAACTACGAACATGCGTGGTTAAGGTACAAAGAAGGGAGTTGGCGAAGGAGGAGGACGCAGGTGACAAGGGGTCGACTAAGGTAAGTGGGGGGTTTTAGGTTTTGGGGTGGGGTTGGGGGGGTGGGGCGTTTTTGGTTTTGGGGAGGGGGTGGGGGCCAGGGGGTTTTGGGTTTTGGGGCGGGGTTGGGGGGGTGGGGCGTTTTTGGTTTTGGGGAGAGGTTGGGGGGTCAGGGGGTTTTAGGTTTTGGGGCAGGGTTGGGGGGTTGGGGCGTTTTTGGTTTTGGGGAGGGGGTGGGAGGTCAGTGGGTTTTAGGTTTTGGGGCGGGGTTGGGGGGGTGGGGCGTTTTTGGTTTTGGGGAGGGGGTGGGGGGTTTTAGGTTTTGGGGCGGGGTTGGGGGGGTGGGGCATTTTTGGTTTTGGGGAGGGGGTGGGGGGTCAGGGGGTTTTAGGTTTTGGGGTGGGGTTGGGGGGTGGGGCGTTTTTGGTTTTGGGGAGGGGGTGGAGGGGTGGGGTGAGGGATGTAGGGTCAATGGTGCATATTAGTAATGCTTTTATCAGGAATGCCTCTAAAACGAAAATCGTTGTTAAGGCATTCGTGGTAAAATCATTAGTAGTAGCAACGAGGTCGGTGTTCCGACCTCGTTGTTAAGGCACTAGTTGTTTAGGAAATCGGTGTTCCGTCGTACAACCGTTTGGACATGCTGAGTACGAAATACCATCCTTTGTAACACTGAAGGAGTGTTGTACTCCAAATGTCCACAAAATGGATGATTTTTATAAAACATATATTGGAGACAACATGGTACCCACCTGGAACTCCAGACAGTCAAGGATGCTCTGACCAAGAGTTTCAAAGCAGAACACACAGCAGTACAAATGACACATACCACAGTTGAAAATAAACACATTGACATTAAGGAAACAAAGCTCTTGATGTAACAGAGAGTCTTCCTAGCAGTCAAATTCTCCTTGCAATTCTGATTCAGAATGCCAAGGTTTGAAGCAGCTCCCTTACATAAACAGAGAGAAAAAAAATAAAACAGTAAAGAAAGGTATGTACACAAAGGATAATGTAATTTACCTCTTAAGAAGAAAGTTACACCTTTGATAACTTACAAATCAGTAAGGGACATGCTTCATCTTCCACCCTGGTCGCGGAAGCAACAGAAGTATTAATATCATTCTTGTGAACCTGTGACAGTGCCTTAAAATCATCCTTGCTCCTAGGCACTCTCCAGACATTCCAAACATTTCCATCTTAAGTGAATACACTGTAACGATTCACTTTAACCACACGTACTGGCATACCAAACTTGGAAAGTCGATTTGCTAACACTCGAGGATTGTGAATCCTGACCCAGTCACCCAGTTCAAACTCAAATATCTTGACTTTACATTTAGAATCATGAGCATGTTTAAACTTGTACTGTGTTTATTTTTATTCTTATTGCCACCACATTTTTGTTGCATTATTAACTCTTTCACCTTGCCTTCATTTAAATCACCAAGAACACAATTTGGATACATGTTATCTACCCTTAAGTAATCTAAAGGGACTAACCTTAGTAGTAGTTTGGGGTGTTATGTGATAGAACCACATTTTCTCTCTGAGTTTGTCATTCCATCCAGCTTCAAAACCACGAGCCCACAATATATCCTCCTTCAAAACTTGGTTGAATCTCTCCAACTGACCATTACTTTGAGGCTTGTACAAGGCAGCAGTAACATGGTGAAGACTGAAAAATGTGAGAAAACTTACCATTTCCACTTTGTTCAATTGCACTCTATTGTCTGTAGTAGGCACTTCTGATGTCATCCTCTGGCAAATAGTTCTTTCGAAAATGCTCATATACATAGTGGTGATTTGCAGCACAAACTTCACCTCAGGTCACTTAGAATGGTAGTCCACTAAAACAGTGGCAAATTTACAATCTTATGACAAGAAATGGAAAGGACCTGAAATGTCCAATCTAACCGTTTGCCACAGAAACTCTGGCCATTCAACATGCACTAAAGGCGCAGGTGATACGCAAACATTTTCTTACTGTTAGCACACATTTCACACTCTCTGGCTACTTTGTCTACTATACTATTGAGACCAGGCCATAAAAACACTGTCCTTACTAATCTTTTCATAGATGACATATGTTAGACCTGACAGCCTTAGAGTGGTCACCCCAAACTTTTTTCCTGCCTCCCTCCACTTTTTGGACACTGTTTATGCTGGTTTTAGAACTCTGCACACTTTACCACTGCTAACCAGTGCTAAAGTGCATATGCTCTCTCCCTTAGAACATGGTGACATTGGATCATACACAATTGGCTTATTTAATTTACTTATAAGTCCCTAGTAAAGTGCATTATATGTGCCCAGGGTCTGTAGATTAGATGCTACTAGTGGGCCTTCACCACTGATTGTGCCTCCCACTTCAGTAGCCCCTTCACCATGTCTCAGGCCTGCCATTGCACGACTTGTGTGTGCAGTTTCACTGACAATTCGACGTGACATTTAAAAGTACTTGCCAATCCTAAAACTCCCCTTTTTCTACATATAAGTCACCCCTGAGGTAGACCCCAGATAACCCATAGGGCAGTGTGTTGTGTAGACAAAAGGCAGGACATGTACCTGTGTAGTTTGCACTGCTGTGAGGTCTGCTCCTTTCATAGGCTAACATTAGGGCTACCCTCATATACTGTTTGAGTGGTAGCTTCTGATCTGAAAGGAGTAGCCAGGTCATATTTAGTATGGACAGAATGGTAATACAAAATACTGCTGACTGGTGAAGTTGGATTTAATATTACTATTTTAGAAATGCCACTTTTAGAAAGTGAGAATTTCCCCGCACTTAAATCCTTCTGTGCCTTACAATCCACGTCTGGTTAGGTTTAGTTGACAGTCCCTTGTGCATTCACTCAGACAAACCCCAAACACAGGATGCTCAGTCACACTTGCATACATCTGCATATTGAATGGGTCTTCCTGGGCTGGGTGGGTGGAGGGCCTGGCACTTACATGTCAAAGGACAGTAGCCTGCCCTCACGCAAAGGACTGCCACACCCCCTACTGGGAGCTTGGCAGACAGGATGGAACTGAAAGGGGGCCTTGTGCACTTCTAAGACACTCCTTGAAGTCTCCCCCCACTTCAAAAACACATTTGCATATTTAAACAGGGCCTCTCCCCCTACCAACTCAGACACTTCCTGGAGAAGAACCTGAACCAGAACCTGCAACCTGCCAAGTAGAACCTGCAAACTGCCAAGTAGATCTGCCTGGCTGCCCAAGGAACTCACCTGACTGATTTCTGGGAAGGACTGCTGCCTTGCTGTTGCCGTGCTGCCTTGCTGCTCTCAGGCTGTGCTGAAGAAGTGCTCTCCAAGGGCTTGGCTAGACCTTGCCTCCTCTTCCCTGAAGTCTCAGGACCAAAAAGACTTCATTCCTTCAAGAAGAACTCCCTGTGCAGCGAAACTCGACGCACAGCCTGCAAGAAATGACGCACAGCCTGCATGGCAGTGAGAAAATCCCTGCATGCTGAACCGGAACAACGTAGCCCGACTTCGCAAGGAGAAGATCGACGCAGCACCAGCGTAGCGACCGGAAATTCGACGCACGTCCCACTGGATCGATGCAAAGCCAAGCAGTCTTTAGTATAAATTGACCTCCTCAAATATAGTTATGAAAGTGTTCAACTGCCCATGCACATGCCAGTAATTAATTTTTTATAACAGCATAGCGCCTCTCAGTATCATACAGGGTGCGGGAACCAAAAGCAACATTCCATTCTTCTTTAAAAATACGCTGTGACAGAACACTTCTGAGTCCATATGGACTCACATCCACAGTAATAATATAGTTTTTGATCACATGGAAAGGCTTCAATGTGGATGCTTCCACCATCTCCTTATTAATCTGATCAAATGCCCTATGTTGTCTCTCCATCCAAACAAACTCTGTGTTCTTCCTAGTCAATTCTCTTAACGGTTCCAACTTGGTGGCAAAATCTTTGATAAACTTGCTGTAGTAGTCACATAGTCCTGAGAATGACAGTAACTTTCCTCTATTGTCTTCTTTAGATAGAGTATGGCCTAAATATTCTACTGTTCCTTGAAACAGCTTACATTTACTACTTTTAAGAGTTAGACCATGTTTCATCAATACTCCACACACTTTCCTCAAATGTTCTGAATAATCATACACATTCCTGGAGAAAATGAGAATATCGCCCTGAAAGCATTTGACAAATGTCACCAAAAATGTGAAACATAGCTCTTTGGGAAACAGATGCCGCTGACGCTAGGCCAAATATTTATATATAACCTTAAAGATTTGTCTGCCTTCCATGCTAACACAATTGGAAATACCCACTCAGATGATTCTACTTCTTCGATGATCTCTCCTTTTAACATCTCATTCAAAATATTCTCAAGTTTATCCCTCACATTAATAGGTTAATTCTTAAGTTTTTGTTTCACAGAGTTCGCTACTTGCTTGAGTTCAATGCAGTGAGCATAACCATTAAATTTCCCTAATTTTTCAGGGAAAACATCAAGGAATTGCAACACCACACATGCAGCCTCATCTTATTCAAAAACCACCAAAACTTGTTCCTTGCTGCAGGGATTTAGTATGACACTGTCGCATTGGCTCTCATTGCTCCAACGTGGCTGCTGAATTTGGATGACAGCATCACATGAATTGTGGGGAACTGAGTCCAATCCTACACCATGTGACAACTGTCAGCCTAATCCATTTCTGGCCAGTAAGCAGCACCTCGCGTATGCCCAAGAGCAGGGGAGATTTGTGTCAACCGGGCCCATGACATTGTGACTTCTCAGGGAAATCGTGGGGGACCAGATCTCATCTTTTTCTCTCAGTTACATCCGTCTCACCCAGGGAAAGATAAACAGAGGCAAGGAATGGTTTAATAAGATTTATTGAATCAGCTGCTTCCTAGATAAGTTAACATTAAATGCAATTATTAGGATGATAAAACATACTAGAAGCAAAATGGTGACAAGGAAAGTGAATCACAAGAAAAGCCCCACCATACTATTAATATGCAAGATAAATGATTCCTACCTATGCTACCAATGTTCTATGTTAGAGCATAGCAGGATAAGCCCTAATCTGCCCTTCAGGACCCCCTGGGGAAGAAATCATTCCTGATACCTAAGTATGACAGTAGTTGAGAAGCCTGTTGTCTATAGAGACAACATCCTCATGAAGGCCATGGAACTGGTAGTTTCAGCGAGCAGCTTTAACAAAGTCAGACAGCATGCAGTTGTGGTCATCTGGCTGGAACCTCCCTTTAACATGCATGCAACAGAGAGATGTTGTTATAATAAAAAAGGTAGTGTTCTGAGAAAAGTGTCCCCACGTAAAATTATGTGCGTTTTTGTGAAATGTTAGAGACGCAGTGTACCACTTGTGCCAGCAATCCTATCTCGTTGCAGCCTTGGAAAAAGCACAGAGTGAAAGAATGTTGTGCTAAGAAATGTATCTGCTTTCCTAGGCTTAAGGACAGCAACATAAAGGAAAGTAAACATCACCACAAATGTGATCATGTCTAAAAGAATTAAATTAAATTAAAAGAAACGTTACTAGGCTAAAGGACACAGACAGCAGGCCTAGTTGCTAAAATAACGTGCCCACAGACATCACTAAAATGGCTCCACAACAATACCTAACTCCACTCCAAAACATTCACACCTTTTTGCAACATAAAGTTTGATAGAGGCTTCCCTCCTTTTAAAAGCAAAATTCACACATATATAACCCTTGGGATCTATAGTAGAACCATCAAAGCTTCGAGCCACTACATCAGACTCTTCCAAATTTTCCACAGCAAACGTATTTTTAAATTTTTCTTGAAAATATTCTTCAGTAATTATGGTCCATGGAGACCCCAAGTCTGCCATGAGATCCAATTCGCTTCCCAAAACCTGAACCTTGAATTTCAGAGATCTCATTTCCCCATCACTCTCTTCTCCAAAGGTATCAACAGAAAGTACAATCCCTGTTTCCTTTTGGACATTTTCTGGTCCACATACATATTTAACACAAAGCACTTTCCCCACATTAAGGGATTTCCCTTTTGATGCAAGAGAACATTTTCTCGTCATCCTTACATACCTGCACGAAATGTCCTTCTTTACCACACTCTCCTTACCTATGGCAGGACAATGAGTAAATGATGCCACATGGTTATAACTTTCGCACCTGTAACAACTTATCATTTTGTCCCCTCATTTTTCTTCTTGTGTGCCCTTGTGAATTGAACTATTTTTAACTACAGGTCATTCCCTAGACTCTCATTTGTGACATTGGTATTGGAATCTTGGACTGATCTCATCCATTTCTCTGATGGGTCCAAAGACTTCCCTCTTGTTATGGCGTCTTGTAAGTTAGATCACCCATGTGGTGAATCCATTTTAGTTTCCCCTGGGACAAAGGAGTCAGCTTAGCCTTTGGCTTGCAGGCCTGTGCCCCCGTCACCTAGTGACCCCTTACCTACTTGGCATTGCTCTGTTTTATTCCATTTATTTTATTATTTATTTTAGCTTTCGCCATGTGCTTACGTTTTATAAGAAATGTTTTGATTTTCATTATCAGTGCCATTCTGAGAAGGTGTCATTATCAGCGTCACTATCAGTGATACATGTAGGCATTGTCGTCATGTCCCTTTCCCACTTACGTGTGATAGGAATATCATGCACACTTGTTAGGGATTGTTTATGCAATTGCCAACACAATTCTGCCACATTATCAGTTGTTTAGTAACACACCAGCGTCAGGGATCCATCATGATCTGTATAAATACACCTCACACAGACAAGGTCATTAGAGGGGTTCCTTCCAGATGCCATCAATGCTGCACGTCTCCTTGCAGCAGAACTCAGGCTTTGTGTCAGCTCGGAGTCTGACCTAGAGACCTCATTCCAAGATAAAGAGGGTTGGGAGTTGCTTCTTGTTGATATGGTACTTGCAGATTAGGTTTATCATACATAGCTGTTCAGTTTTCAAGAACGCATCAACATTTTGAATTTGGCCCTTGTAATGAATGCACTGACAATAATACAAACATAGATTGGTTTCTCTGTAGAAATTGAATTAAACTTTGCTATTTCTCATGCAGTACTAATACCTGTGTTTTGTTTCTCTACACATGAAAATACCAGCTCCTCACTTTGCCCAGACTCCACTTCAGGACCAAAGAAACATAAATTAATATCTTCACATGTAAAGTATTCCAACTAAATTTACCATTTTTAATATATGAACAGCCAACATTCTATGATGAAAACTACTTGTGTACACTTTACTGGACAGATACACCCGAGAGTGTCCTTGCAAACTAGAATATTTCCTGACTTTGCATAGATCTTAGGCTTACAAAATTGCAATTTTTAACTTCACACTTCTATCTGGAAATTGACATAGAAAATGTCTTAATATATCAATTGATTCCTGCTGAACACTACAAATACTACTGCAGTCCAATTTATACAAAGGGCATGTCTATGCCTTCCTTTGCATATCTTCAGTTATGTCTTCCTCCACATTTCTAGGAACCATCTCCTCTTTTCCAATCCTTTACCTCATAGCATCGGCCAGTTGTTTCGACTGCATGTACTAATGCATTCTCTTGAAAGTAGCTTTTTTTATTAAAGAATGCCCCCTTACTAGATGTATTGTTCCATTATCCTTTGAAACTTTTGCAAAAGTTACTTTTATTAATAAAAGTCCTTTTTTTGGCTTCCACTCTTTGAGGATAATTCTGTTTTATCCAGTAACATTATTCTGTTTAGTATCAACATAAATAGTTAAGCTTCAGGGCAAACGCTTTATCAACCACACTCTCAATATGTTGTTTTTGTTTCAGTGCTGCCCTTCACCTGTTATTCTGCTTCAGGTTTCATATCAAGCTCTGCATTAGCCTACTACTCCCTACAACCTATAACTCATGCCTTTATGTAATTATAACTCGTCCTCCCACCATGCACAGTTTTTTCTCAAACATTTAATTGCAAATATTACATTGATATTATCAATAATGATATCAAAGATGTCATGAGTGCTGTAATATGTGGGGTAAATAGCAGTACATGATGAGGGTGAGAGTTATAGTTACCTTAAGGCACAAGTTATATTTACCTGAAATAACTAACCATGACAGATGAATTTCTATGGTTTTATAAAAATAATTCATGTGAGCCTCACTATAATGTCCCTGTAACCTTTGTTTTTTGGCTGAATTTCTATTTTTTTTCACGTTAAGTAATTTTTGTTACTATACGTTAATCCAACCACTGCAGCGCACGGCCTTTGGCCAATGGGGGGAGGAGGTTGGCCACAAAGGCCCTGTGGAAAATACCCTATAACCACCAAAGCCTGAGTCACGCACAGCCTCCAACATGTGCGGCAGGGTTTGGCAACATGGCCTGCGGCCAACCTTTGTAATCTCCCAACCCAGCACCATCCACCACCTTCAGCTGCATGTGGCAAGGTTTGGCCAACCCTCCTATAATCACTCAACCCCATGCAATGCACCACCTTCCAGGGATACCTAAAGAACTTTTTTTGGGGGGGCCACACAGACCCCTCCCAGGCACCAGGGACCACTACATCCCTGGGACTACCTAATAAAATACAGTTGAGGGGCCTCACAGACCCCCCGGGGCCTAGGGGCCCCACCACCTCCCTGGGCTACCAAATAAAAATTGTTGGGGGTCCACCTGGACCCCCGGTCCCTGGGGACCATCATTTCACCGGGGCTCCCTAAAATAGAGGACCCTAACTGGGCCCTAGGGACCACCACCTCCCTGGGCTACATTTAATAATTATATAGAATGGCTGCATGAACGCCCCTACTCCCGGGGACCACCACCTCCCCAGGGCTACTTACTAAAAATATTGGGGAGAGGCAACATGGACCCCACTGGCCTCTGGGACCACCACCTCCCAGGGGCTACATTTAATAAATAATTGGGGGTTCCTCAGGGGCACCATCACCTCCCCAGGGCTACTTTAAATAAATTGATGGGGGGGCACATCGACCACCCACGCCCCAGGGACCCCTAACAAGCTGGGTGAATAAATAAAAATACTTAGGAGTGCCACCTGCCCCCCAGACCCTGGGAACCATGACCTTCCCAGGGCATTTTTTACTATTAAAAAAGGGAGGGGGCCACACAGCCCCTCTCCCTAGGCCAACTTCAGCCCTGCGGACCCGATCCCCTAGTTCCCTGCCACATCATCCTGCTTGGCCTGGCGCCACCTAGGGCACCCATTAGTTATAGATGGGGACCATGGGGGGAGCCTCAGGGCACCCACAGTCCCAGACGGCTTCCTACTTCCTGTAGAAGCCAGCATTGCTCCCGCATGTAGGGAGCTGCTGCAAATAGCAACTCCCTGCGTGCAGGAGCAATGTTTTCATCTCTCTCCCTGCCCGCAAATTAACAGGCAAGGAAAGAGATGAAAACTCCGCTTTCAGCAAGTAGAAGCATTTTCAAGCTTGCACTTGCTGAAAGCAAAGTGTTTGCCTTTGCTTGGCAAGAGCTTTCAGTTCCCGCCAAGTAAAACAAACAGCTCCCTCCTGAGGGTGGCCACCTTGGGAAGTAGCAGGGGCTGGCCCTGGGGGGTGGGGATTTCCAGGGCCAATATTGGCTCCAGGAGGGGGGGCATCATGTTCTCTATTTTGCCCCGGGGAGGTAGTGGTTCCTGGGGCTCCACAAGGACCCCCTCTTTAAATCATAATTTTTATACAGAGTCCCAAAGCGGTGATGATCCCTGGGGCTCGTGGGGATCCGCAAAATACCCCCATTAATTTTATAGTAATTTCCCCAGGGAGGTGTTGGTCCCTGGAGCATGAGGGGGTCCACAGGACTACCCCATTAAATTACTCTAATTTAAACCTAAGGGAGTTGGTGGTCTCTGGGACGCCAAGGTGCATGGGACCCCCCACATTTTTACTGAGAATAGCCCGAGGAGGTGGTGGTCGCCAGGGCTTTTAATAATCCTAAGTGGGGCCCCCTGTGACTCCTGACTATTGTAAGCCTGCAATTCCCCCGGGACCTGGCCCACCCCGGGGCCAAACATATACAAACATGGGAGACCATGTTTTTTTTTTAAATCACATATTTCTATGTGATTGTTTTAAAACAGTACTTTTAAGCCTTGTGGGTGTCCCAGGAAGACCCGTCGATCAAGGTCTAGGGTGTCACTGTATATATACCTTTCCAATTTTATGTTTTTTTGGGACTAAGCTGAAGCCAAGTCCCAAAATGGCTGTCAACACTTCCTGTTTGAAGTGTTGGCAGCCAGTCAAATCTCAGCAGGAGATCTCTCTGGATCTGGGACCCTAGATGTACACATTTCTTTCCTCTTTAATATCTCAAAAACTACTGAACGGATTTACACCAAACTTTAAAAAAAGGGTGATCTGTGGAGCAAAAGCTACCTTTTACCAAATTTGTGTAACTGTTCAGGCTTGCGGCGTGTCCAAAAAATCTCAGGGAATTAACATGGTAAACTGACTTTTTTGATCCCCTCGCTTTTGTTCAGCCTCCACATGATGGATCATCCCAAAACTTTCTATGCACAAAACCCAACGTGAACCTTTTATTGGAAAATGTTGCAAAGATTCGTCAAAGAGTGCCAAAAATAAATGAAAATCAAAAAAAAAAAAAAATCTTTGGAAACTGGGACTTAAAAATAACTACCTATGGGCGACTGCCAATTCGTAAAAATTATGAAAGATGCCTCTTTCATCAGCACCTCTCATCTCAAAAATAAAAAGCTAATTCATTACTTATGCTTACAGCTTCCTTAGAAAGGTTGTTAAAAAATCCTTTGCGTGAGCCAGTTTTTGTGGTCACTAAAGCTAAGATAACCCAACACTACATTATGGTGCAGATGCCTTCCCAGGGAAACTTGAAAGGTGTTGTTGGTAATGGCCTTTCTGCATGGTCATCCCCGGACTTTTTGCCTTCCTCCTTCTCTTTTTCTGACCTCATTTTTGCTGGCTTTAGGACTCTGCGCACTTTCCCACTGCTAATCACTGCTAAAGTGCATATGCTCTCTCCTTAAAACATGGTAACATTGGATCATACCCAATTGGACTATTTAATTTACTTATAAGTCCCTGGTAGAGTGCACTATATGTGCCCAGGGCCTGTAGAATAAATGCTACTAGTGGGCCTGCAGCACTGGTTGTGCCATCCACTTAAGTAGCTCGTTAACCCTGTCTCAGGCCTGCCATTGCAAGGCCTGTGTGTGCAGTGTCACTAAATTTATTTCTACACTGCTGTGAGGCCAGCTCCCTTCATAGGCTAACATTGGGGCGGCACTCATATATTGTTTGAGTGGTAGCTGCTGATCTGAAAGGAGTAGGAAGGTCATATTTAGAATGGCCAGAATGGTGATACAAAATCCTGCTGACTGGTGAAGTTGGATTTAATATTACTATTTTAGAAATGCCACTTTTTAGAAAGTTGGCATTTCTCTGCACTTAAATCCTTCTGTGCCTTACAATCCATGTCTGGCTGGATTTAGTTGACAGCTCCCTGGTGCATTCACTCAGACACGCCCCAAACACAGGATACTGCATTTTGAATGGGTCTTCCTGGGCTGGGAGGGTGGAGGGCCTGACACTTGCATGTCAAAGCATGTGCCCTCACACAAAGGACTTCCATACCCCCTACTGGGACCCTGGCAGACTAGATTGAACTGAAAGGGGACCTTGTGCACTTCTAAACCACTCTTTGAAGTATCCCCCACTTCAAAGGCACATTTGGGTATTTAAACAGGGCCTCTGCCCCTACCAACTCAGACACTTCTGAGGTAGACACTCTACCTTAAAGACACTTCCTGGAGAAGAAACTTGAACCAGAACCTGCATCCTGCCAAGAAGAACTGCCTGGCTCCCCAAAGGACTCACCTCACTGCTTTCTGTGAAGGACTGCTGCCTTGCTGTTGCCCTGCTGCCTTGCTGCACTCTGGCTGAGGTGAAGAAGTGCTCTCCAAGGGCTTAGATAGAGCTTGCCTCCTGTTCCCTGAAGACTCAGGACCAAAAAGACTTCATCTCTTCAAGAAGGACTCCTTGGGCGGTGAAATTCGATGCACAGCCTACCAGAAAGAACGCACAGCCTGCACTGCGGTGAAAGTTTCACTGCACGCCGCACTTGAACGATGCAGCCCAATTTCACAACGAGAAGATCGACGCAGCGCCAGTGTAGCGACCAGAAATTCGACGCACGACCCACCAGATCGATGCACAGCCGAGCCAGAACAACGCAGCCTGACCTCCAGAGAGGAATTGACGCAGCGCCTGTCGTGCGGTGGAAAATTTTGTGCAACGCCCACCGAATCAACACAGCTCCTGTGACTTCGACCTGTCAGTGCAGGAAATCCACGCATCGTCCCCGGGGCATCCGAAAACCCTGCAACTCGAAGAGGATCCACAACCGAGCACCGGCACAGCCGTCCCTTCGTGAAAACTGAACAACGCATCGCCGTGTGTGGCCCAAGAAATCAACGCCCACCCCCTTTGTTTCCACGCATCTCCTCCTCTGCGGTTCTTTGATAGATTTTGCACGCAAACCAGGCACTTTGGGGCATATTTATACTCCGTTTGCGCCGAAATTGCGTCGTTTTTTTTGACGCAATTTCGACGCAAAACTAACTCCATATTTATACTTTGGCGTTAGACGCGTCTAGCGCCAAAGTCCATGGAGTTAGCGTCATTTTTTAGCGTGGACACCTACTTTGCGTTAATTATATGCAAGGTAGGCGTTCCCGTCTAAAAAATCGACTCCGAGGCATGTGCGTCGGATTTATACTCCTGGGCAAAAATCACGCCCGGGGGTGGGTGGGTCAAAAAAAATGACGTACGGCCGCTTTTGCGCCGTTTTTTAGCGCCTGCAAAAGGCAGGCGTTAAGGGACCTGTGGGCTCTGAAGGAGCCCAGAGGTGCCCCCCCATACCCCCAGGGACACCCCCTGTCACCCATGCCCACCCCAGGAGGACACCCAAGGCTGGAGGGACCCATACCAGGGACATTAAGGTAAGTTCAGGTAAGTGTTTTTTGTTTTTTTTTGTGGCATAGGGGGGCCTGATTTGTGCCCCCCTACATGCCACTATGCCCAATGACCATGCCCAGGGGACAGAAGTCCCCTGGGCATGGCCATTGGGCAAGGGGGCATGACTCCTGTCTTTGCTAAGACAGGAGTCATTTCTATGGGGGTTGGGAGTGAAAAAAAATGGCGCAAATCGGGTTGAGGCGAAAAAATTGCCTCAACCTGACTTGCCCCATTTCTTGACGCCCAAGCTCCATATCCCCCTACGCCGGCGCTGCCTGGTGTACGTCGTTTTTTTTAACGCACACCAGACGGCGCCGGCGGCTAACGTCGGCTAACGTCATTCAATAAATACGGCGCCCACATGGCGCTTCAGAATGGCGTTAGCCGGCGCTAATTTTTTTGACGCAAAACTGCGTTGGCGCAGTTTTGCATCAAAAAGTATAAATATGGGCCTTTGTGCTTGAAAGAGACTTTGTCGTTTTGACATGCATTTATCCAGATACATATTATATATTTTTCTAAACACTGTGTGGTGTATTTTTGTGGTGCTATATGGTGTTAGTGTATGATTTATTGCACAAATACTTTGCACATTGCCTTCTAAGTTAGGCCTGACTGCTCAGTGCCAAGCTACCAGAGGGTGGGCACAGGATAATTTGGTTTGTGTGCGACTTACTCTGACTACAGTGAGGGTCCTTGCTTGGAGAGGGGGTATCCTGACTGCCAACCAAAGACCCCATTTCTAACAGGTGTCTTAATCGCATGCACTGCTATGTCTATAGAATCCTACTGAGGCCCCCACACTCCACTTCCCAGACACATATTAGAATGGAGTATGCCCTATGCAATCAAAATGATGTGAAGAAATCTACTTTTCAAAAGAAGAGCTTTAAACTCAAGAATGCCTATTCCTTGAAATACTAAATATGGGAAGAGATTGACAAAGATAAAAGACAGAATGAAAACCCCTAAAGTTACTACCTAAATTACACCTTGCCCTCTTTGAGAATCTGTAAGCTTTGGAGATCACTGCTATCATTTACAACTTTTAAAGCAGTGGTAATCAAGGCTACAAAACTAATTTACTTCGAGGAAGATATAAAGTCCTTTAAGAAAAGAGGTAATGCTTGCATGGTAATCAACTCCTATAAATTTACACGCCTCCAAATTTATCTTCCAGACATATTGCAAATAAACACTATTGAGTCTGAGGCTTGGTCTCTTTCCAGTGCTAGATCTCTGGCTAAAATGGGCCCCACCCTCAAGTACAAATAACTGCAGCCTCTGTGATTAAAGACCAGAAACAGCTGTCACATATTATGCATTTGCCGAATCGTAAACACAGAGCACATAAAATAGTGACATACTCCGTTTAACCAACTGACTATTCACAGACGACAAGAAGAAATTACATTCTGCTTAAAGGGTGACCATCCCCTTGCCATCCTCATCCCTAGAGTCATAAAGTTTATGGATATGGTAGAGGCGCTGTTACAATGTAAGGCAACTTTAGCATACACTAGTACTTGTCCCTCTGATAAACAAAACCTTTATCTTCTGTACTCACAGGTCTACGGAGGTTATTATTTTGCATTATCTTAGTTTAGCTAACTGTATAATCAAATTTATAAAACTCATGAAGGCTGTGGTGGTGTTTTTTATAACATAAAGTTAACGTTGCCACTTGCGATCAACATTCTTTAAATTGTACTGACATGTCTAGGTTGGCTACTGTTTTATATTGTCTCAGTGCAGCTAATTACGATCAGTTTCTAAGAATAATACTATACTTAACACAGCAATTTCATACATCAACTGTTCATATATTAGGAGTATTCGTGGAGAACTTTGGTGTGTTACTGATAAATATTAGATGGTTTTATCTTTCTTGATTTTATCCATACTGATAATTTTGTAATGATTTTAACTGTACAAATAAATAAATGTACAAATGTCAGAAAAGGTACATGATGCCTTGGCATGCCCCACTTTCCCCACATGCCTATTCCCTGTTACAGTGAACAACATCACTTTAAAACGCATTGCAGACTACCCTGCAGCATATGACTATTGACCATTTCGATGTTACCTGTTTGCCGTTTTCCCTGACCCTTGTATTTACAAACACTATTCATCAGTTTCAAAGAGTAGTTGGGTGAGTGATCCTGACAAACCAGACCCCAGGGTATTTGGGCTGTTAGGGTGTTACTAAAGAGTTGGTATCTTTATGTAACAGCCGTGGCTGAGCATTTCTTCTTTTTAGTAACTGTGATAAACTCTGTTTACTGCATGAAGTCCCTACAATGCCTCTTTTGAGCTAGGGCTTGCCTGCACGACCCCAGGCAAGGTAGGAAGGCTTGGGAGGCCAACTTTCCAACTTAAACCTAGTACCTTTGAATTTTCAGCGAGAGTATTATATTTTGGTGTGTTAACAGTGCCAATGCAAAAGTACCTATAACTCAGTGGTAGACAGAGTAACTAGGGGATTGCGAGATAGGTTTTGATGGCCCACTCAAAAATGACGAACAACCAGCAGATTTGGAAACACCAGACCTTGTTCTAGAGATTATTCCCCAGGGTGTTACCTGAGGAGTATAGATGCTGTCAGAATCCTGAGTCCCTGGATGGAGAGCAGCAGCTTTGCAGAGAAACTGCGAATCTTGTAATTTAGATGAAGTAACCAGGGGCCTCATGTTGAGATCTTTAGGGGCATATTTATACTCCGTTTGCGCCGAAATTGCGTCGTTTTTTTTGACGCAATTTCGACGCAAAACTAACTCCATATTTATACTTTGGCGTTAGACGCGTCTAGCGCCAAAGTCCATGGAGTTAGCGTCATTTTTTAGCGTGGACACCTACTTTGCGTTAATTATATGCAAGGTAGGCGTTCCCGTCTAAAAAATCGACTCCGAGGCATGTGCGTCGGATTTATACTCCCGGGCAAAAATCACGCCCGGGAGTGGGCGGGTCAAAAAAAATGACGTACGGCCGCTTTTGCGCAGTTTTTTAGCGCCTGCAAAAGGCAGGCGTTAAGGGACCTGTGGGCTCTGAAGGAGCCCAGAGGTGCCCCCCATTCCCCCAGGGACACCCCCTGTCACCCATGCCCACCCCAGGAGGACACCCAAGGCTGGAGGGACCCATACCAGGGACATTAAGGTAAGTTCAGGTAAGTGTTTTTTATTTATTTTTTTTGTGGCATAGGGGGGCCTGATTTGTGCCCCCCTACATGCCACTATGCCCAATGACCATGCCCAGGGGACAGAAGTCCCCTGGGCATGGCCATTGGGCAAGGGGGCATGACTCCTGTCTTTGCTAAGACAGGAGTCATTTCTATGGGGGTTGGGAGTGAAACAAAATGGCGCAAATCGGGTTGAGGCGAAAAAATTGCCTCAACCTGACTTGCCCCATTTCTTGACGCCCAAGCTCCATATCCCCCTACGCCAGCGCTGCCTGGTGTACGTCGTTTTTTTCAACGCACACCAGAAGGCGCCGGCGGCTAACGCCGGCTAACGTCATTCAATAAATACGGCGCCCGCATGGCGCTTCAGAATGGCGTTAGCCGGCGCTAATTTTTTTGACGCAAAACTGCGTTGGAGCAGTTTTGCGTCAAAAAGTATAAATATGGGCCTTAGTGTACTCTTTTGTCGGTAATAAGCCAGTCTCCTCTTCGCTGTTGCTGAGTAGTCCCTGTGGACACAAGGATCGGTGAAAAGCCTGACTGTGAGATAGTAGTAAATGTTAGAAAGTTCTCGTAAGTTTAACTTGAAAAAACAAGATTTTGAAATGGAAAATGATTTAACATCATATGACATTCTTCGTACTTTACATGATTTGCTGTCTTTCCAAGATTAGAAAATACACCTCATTGAATTAAATATTTTTTAACGAAATACCTCAGAATAATGCACACCCTAAGACCTAACCCATGAGGTTCTGACCTGCAGCAAATGTAGAAATCATAAATGAGATTCCTGTTATTATAAATATTTCATTCAGTAAATTTAGTTCCTGGTGGGGCTCGTATTTTTGTTTCCTCAAGGAGATAGGTTTTCTTGAATAGCTTCACACTGCGAGGCTTTAAGTAAAACGCGTTCCCTTGTGGAGAAAGTGCAATTAATAATACAAGCCCAAGAGACATGCCTTTTAATATTTAATGACGTGTTTTCGTTCCTTTCTTTGATTCCTGGGCTCGAAGGGTTGGACAATTGAATCACTGTTGCATGTCTGCCTTTGTTCCAAGAGGGCAGCTGCTACTGCAAGAAACATTCAGTTCTCCTGGGTGCCGTATTTCCCATCCTGTTGTAAAATTATCCTGCAACTGTTGGAAATAAATGCAGCAAACAGCGACAAACACTCTTAATTAGGAGAGCGGGGCTACTTCACCTGACAAGCTCAAGCAAAAGACACTCTCTGGAAGGATTTGTAATAGCCATGCCCTTTAGCTGGCTTTGAACAAGAGAGCTAGGGCTTGTTTGTTGTTTGTTTGTATCTTTTGTGGTTCTAATATAGTTTCATGTCGAACAATGGTCATCGTTTCCAAAGATACCATGGCGCTTTTTGGCATTAGCTCGGTGATGGCTCGGTACAAACAGAGGATACTTCCTTTGAAGTTTCGTTTGTGTGACTTGCAGCTTCGATCCCTGTATTTGCTTTGTGTCCCTAATTAAATGGTCTTACCTTGCCCTTAGCACTTGTGTCCCTATCACTGTAGTGAATAATTCCTGTACCATCCAGATTGATATCATTAGTCACTGAATGCCAGCTCTGCAGTAGTGCGGCAAGGGTTTCATGGGTTGCAAGGAAAATTTCCCACACCGCATATGCCGGTGTCTTAGTAAAAAAATAAATAAAATAATAACTTTAATTGGAATGTAATGGGGCCCTCTCACCAGTGAGTCTCGGCACCTCTGCACCTGCTTCGCTATGGAAGAGGACAATCCTCTTTCACTCCCTCCTCGCATCCCACTTCTTTCTCGGGATGCTAACTCCTGGTTGTCTATGCAGAGTTTATTGAGGCTCTATTGACAAAACCCCAAGAATACTCGACCTCGTCAAGACTGGTAGTGTGGAATACACTATGGCCCTCATCATGACAATGGCGGTAAATCCTGTTTACTGCCGCGGTGACAGCCACCAACATACCATTCGCCATATTATGACACTCACACCAAACCGATAGAATACTGCCACAAACACATATCCACCAGACCATTGGCCAGTGTTAAAGTGTCAGAACTACCACCCATACCGTTATGCTAACAAAACAACGCCCACCACATTATGACCCACGAATCACCACTGTGGACATACAACGGCGGTAAACCATTGGCGGTACACACCGGCGTGGTCTCAATGGTCACCCAAATACAAAATCACACAACATTGGCCAATACCAAAAACACACACTTGACACTGCTACACACACCACACCCACGCACAGCACTTTAAAACACCACCAACATTACCCACAACCCTTTCCGTACATTAAAAATTGCCATGCGAAAGACACGAATATCACAAAGAGAACTACACACACACCATAAACAACCATTCATCTGTCATGCACCCCACACCCCACCACATTACTCAACACCCTCTGCACAACACACACCACACAACACCCATGTCCCCACTAAGGCACCCCCGTTTCACTGATGAGGAGTTGTGGGTCATGGTGGAGGAAATAGTAAGGGTAGAGCCACAGCTGTTTGGAGCACAGGTACAGCAGATATCTATTGCCAGGAAGATGGAGCTATGGCGGAGGATCGTTGATAGGGTGACCGCCGTGGCACAGCATCCAAGAACAAAGGATGACATCAGGAAGAGGTGGAACGACCTACGGGGGAAGGTACTTTCTGTGGCAGCAAGGCACCAGCTCGCCATCCAGAGGACTGGTGGTGGACCCAGCATGGGAGGTGCAAGTCTTGGCAATCCTGCATCCTGAGAGACTCACTGGAGTAGCCGGAGGACTGGACACTGGTGAGTCAACACTTACTAATTACCCCCATACCTGCATGCCATATCACCTCCTCACCCTGACTCCCATCACTCCACTCCATCCCACACAGTGCATCTACACATGTGACCAACCCCAATGCCAAGTCCTGCATGCCATACCAATGCATTGTCAGCCCTCCCAGCCCTGCATGTACACCCATCACCAACGCATGCACAGCGGGGAGTACTAACAATCACACAATACATCACCATACACAAACAAAGGTGGCAACGCAACAGCAATGATAGAGGGGAAGCTATGGATGTACAGTATGTCACAGACATGAAGTATAATGCATCACTTACATCCCCACAGGTGCCCCAGCCAATACCAGTGGCAAGGAGGTGCCACAACTATCCAGTCCCCCAACAGAAGATGCCCCTAGTGATGACAGTAACTTATGACTTCTGGATCTGGATGAACTACCTGGCCCATCAGGATCTAATGGTCAGTCAGCCACCCCAGTCCACTCACAGTCCACCACAGAGCCTCCCCCCTCAGGATCCAACACCACAGCACCAGCCCAACGTCCCCACACCTCTGTCCCCAGGACACATCAATCAGCACTGTGCCCACCTATGCAGGGACCCCATCCACACCTCACACCCAAGACAATAAGGGTCCTGGGGTTGGTGGCAGTGGGCATACTGTTCAGAGAACACAGGCACAGGTGGACTGAGACACTTGGAGGTCAGCTGTGCGCCAGGGGGAGGATAGGTCCAGGGAACCGATTCTCGAGGAGACACTCACTACTGTCTTGGGTGCCTACCAACAATCCCAGGACAAGATGGGCCAGATCCTTAACAACATACAGGAGAAGAAGTGGCTGTAGTAGGTACACCATGAGGAGATCAGGGAAGATTTGCAGGCCCTCAACACCACCATGGTCTCCCTAGCAGGGGTGCTGGCTGATATGGCCAACATCATAAGGGAATGGACAGCACACCAGCGGGGCCCTACCACTAGCTAGTCTACTAACCAGCCCTCCACATCTGTTGCAGCTAGTGGACAGGAGGCCCCGCCACAGGACCCACAGGCCACCAGCACCCCTCACCTGCAGAAGGTGAACCACCCCGCAAGCGTTCCCTGTGACCCAGACAAAAGCCAGAGACACTTGCAAAGACCAAGACCACCGACAGCAAATGAGACCTTCCTGAATTTCCCCCTTGTGTCCCATCCTGTCACCTTGTCCACTCTGAACTGCCTTTGCTCCCCTTCCTATGGCCCCTTGGACACTGGACCTGTGCTACAAACAGACTGGAACAATACCCTGGACTTACCTCTACCATTTCCCGATTCCATTGCACTACTCCATCCCTAATTTGCACTAAAATATACACCCTTGAACACAACTTGAGTGATAGTGTTTTCTGGTGATGAAAATGTGCAATAATGGAAACAGTCACATCTTGTGCAAATGATCTGAAAACTGTGATAGCATACAAATAATCACCTGTAGCTGTCTGTAGTTATCACATCAGTACACAGTTGTTATAACACCAACATCTGCAATATGACAAGGTATAGGTGACAGTCAGTTGAGATGCAAAGGAAGTGAATGCCATCCTGCTACAGCCACACTAAAAACATTGATAGTCAGAGGAATGGTCAGTTCAACTTTCCCACCTGTGTGTCATTGGAAGTATTGATGTATGTTAGAAATGAGGTCTTTGGCTGGCAGTCAGGTTACCCCCTGGCAAGCAAGGACCCTCACTCTAGTCAGGGTAAGTCACACACAATCCAAATTATCCTGTGCCCACCCTCTGGTAGTTTGGCACTGAGCAGTCAGGCTTAACTTAGAAGGCAATGTGTAAAGTATTTGTGCAATAAATTATGCAATGACACAGTATAGTACCACAAAAATACACCACACAGTGTTTAGAAAAATATATAATATTTATCTGATAAAATGCAGGTCAAAATGATTAAAATGCAATATGTATATGTTGAGATATCACTGTAAAAGTGATAAAAAAAGTGTCTTTAGTCTTCTAAAAACAATAAATGTCTCTTTCAAGCACAAAGTAGCTGGTTTGTGTTCAAAATCTCCACAAAAGAACTGCAGAGGAGGAGATGCGTGGAAAACAGATAGGTGTGCATCGATTTCTCGGGCCACACACGTCGATGCGTCGTTTAGTTTTCACGCAGGGAAGGCTTTGCATCGATTTCCGGTGCTTGTTCTTGGATAGTTGGCAATGACATGGGAGATGTACTGGTCAGCCAGGCACACCATTTGGACATTGAGTGAGTGGAAACTCTTCCGATTCCTGAAAACCTGTTCATTGTGGTGGGAGGGACAAATGCAATATGTGTTCCATCAGTCGCCCCAATAATGTTGGGTATAAGTCCCATTGCATAGAATCCAGCCTTCACAGTGGCCAAATCTTCCACCTGGGGGAAAGCAATGTAGCTGCACATGTGTTTGACCAATGCAGACAAAACCCTTACCAGCACGATTGAGAACATTGGCTGTGACATTCCTGCTGCCAGGCCCACTGTCACTTGGAAAGAACCAGTTGCCGGGAAATGGAGCACTGATAGAACCTACACTAGAGGCGGGGATCCCAGTGGGATGACGGATAGCTGATATCAGGTCAAGCTCCAATTGAGCACACAGCTCAGTGATAGTGACCCTGTCCAGTTTATAGGTCAGTATTATGTGTCTGTCCTCCAGTGTAGCCAAGTCTACAAGGGGTCTGTACATGGGGTCTTGTCTCCTACACTGATTCCTCCACAGTGGTAGGTATCTAAGGGACACAAGAGTGAATAGGGTGTCACAATTTGAACAATGGAACTAACACCTCAGTGTACATTGAGCATTAATGTGATGGGACAATGGGAATGGCAATGTATGTGCAAATTATAGCAATGACACAGTTCTTGATTAGCTGTATGTTGTCCACCACCATAAAATGGTGACTGCCTGTCCTGTATTTAGGGACAGGTGGAAGTGAGGTAAGTCCGCCATCATTGTGCGTCAATGCGGAAGACGGTCTTGCACCGCTGTGCTATTCCTCATTGGCTAATATGGGGCTCTATGGAGTACAAAGGCCAATGGGGATCACCGGTTGCAGTGACGGTGTACGATGCTGCAGGCGTGACCACCATTTTCTGTCTATAACCTCACTTGATTCCTGACTTTACACAGGACAAGACCTACAATGCATGTGCTGCTGTGACCTGTGTCTGGATCCTGCCATGGCCAGTGTGACTGATGAAAGGGTCCATGCCTTTAATTTGCAGGAGTTGGAGCGCTTGGTGGATGGGGCCCTACCCCAGTATGGACAGCTGTATGGGCCTCCAGACAAACAGGTGAGTACACCTTGGGCACAATGCATGTGACAAGGTTGTATGAAGATGTGTCTTAGACTTTTTATCTTTGGCGTGGTCTCCCTTAACATTTTGCCTCTGTTTCCCAGGTTGTTGATGTGTGCTGGACTCTGATTTTGATGTTTTTGTTACTCCGGGCACTTTACCACTGCTAACCAGTGCTAAAGTGCAAGTGCTCCTTTACAAAATGTGTATGTATTTGGCTTAACATGATTGGCATATTTGGTTTACTAGTAAGTCCCTAGTAAAGTGCACTAGAGGTGCTAGGGCCTGTAAATCAAATGCTACTAGCGGGCCTGCAGCATTGGTTATGCCACCCACATAAGTAGCTCTGTAATCATGTCTCAGACCTGCCACTGCAGTGTCTGTGTGTGCAGTTTTAACTGTAAATTCAACTTGGCAAGTGTACCCACTTGCGAGGCCTAAAGCTTCCCTTTTCTTACATGTAAGGCACCCCTAAGGAAGGCCCTAGGTAGCCCCAAGGCCAGGGTGCAGTGTATGGTTAAGGTAGGGCATATAGTAATGTGTTTTATTTGTCCTGACAGTGAAATATTGCTAAATTTGTTTTTCAGTGTTGCAAGGTCCGTCCCTCTTATAGGTTAACATGGGGGCTACCTTTAAATCTGATTAAAGTGTAGATTCCCTTTGGGAGTGGGTGGACATGTGGAGTTTGGGGTCTCTGAGCTCACAATTTAAAAATACATCTTTTAGTAAAGTTGATTTTAAGATTGTGTGTTTGAAAATGCCACTTTTAGAAAGTGGGCATTTTCTTGCTTATACCATTTCTGTGACTCTGCCTGTTTGTGGATTCCCTGTCTGGGTCAGTTTGACAGTTGGGCTGGTTGCACCTCACACTAGACAGTGACACAAAGGGAGCTGGGGTGTAGTCTACATTTCCTGATGAGCCATCTGTGCTTGGAGGGAGGGGAGGAGTGGTCACTCACACCTGAAAGGGCTGTGCCTGCCCTCACACAATGCAGTCTCCAACCCCCTGGTGAGTGTCTGGGGCCTGGCCCGGGCAATGCAGGATTTCACATTCAAAAGAGACTTTACTTTGAAGTAGGCCTACTTCAAAGAAGAAAATGGGTATAAGAAGGGCAGTGTCACAGTGCCCTTTCCTCTGGATCTGCACACTGCTGACCAAAAGGCCCAATTCAGAAAGCTATCAGAGCACAGAGTATTGATGAAGCCAGGTGGGGGAAAGGAATTAGGGTAGGGAACTGCAGGGAGAGAGATCTGAAAAGAAAATGGTTAGGACAAATATGCATATACTCTTTCATAACAGTATAAACTCACCAATAGACTCTGGAACAAAGGTGTCTCCGTCATATCGGATTGAGACCCTATGTGAACTGGGCATAGCCCCTTCTTTGAATCATGGATCAAGAACGTACTTCAATCTCTGTACCTAAAGATGGCAAGAGTTTTGGACCGTGATCATACTCTGAATATTAACCATGTAACAATTATACTTTCATAACATAAACGTTTGATCTCAGCCTAGAAATGCACAAAGATTTAAATATGAATCTCACATATTGTACTTCCCAAAAAACAATGAAACTACAGCTTGCTTTTCTGAAGCGCTTTCACATTTGCAACTGAGGCCTGAAAAGTTTTACTAATTGAACTTGAAGTGCTTTGATCGTCATGCATGAAGTGCTTTACTCATTATGCCAGGGGTGCTTCTACTTGTTTTGCCTGAAGCGCTTTGATCCTTGTGCCAAGGGCTCTTTCCTCGTGTGGCCTGAAGCGCTTTGATTGTCGTGCCAAGGGAGCTTTACTCGTGTGGCCTGAAGCGCTTTGATTGTCGTGCCAAGGGTGCTTTCCTCGTGTGGCCTGAAGCGCTTTGAATATCGTGCCAAGGGCACTTTACTCATTTAGCCTGAAGCGCTTTGCTTGTTGTGCCAAGGGCGCTTTACTCATTTCGCCTGAAGCGCTGTGCTCGTTGTGCTAAGGTGCGCTTTACTCGTGTGGCCTGAAGTGCTTTGATTGTCGTGCCAAGGGCGCTTTACTCATTTGGCCTGAAGCGCTTTGATCGTTGTGCCAGGAGTGCTTTACTTTTGGTCTAAAGTGTTTTGCTCGTTTTGCTAAGGGGAGCTTTACTTTTGGGAGTAAACAACCCCCTTCAAGATTTGACTCCTCAAGACCTTACCGATTCGAATACGACCTACTCGTTTTTGAATTCACCATGGAAACAAGGATACTCTGACATGCTGCCACTCTGCCATGCAGGAAATCCGCTTTCTTCAGAGGAACTCCCCACGAGGTCCGACTGCACCGAAGTCTTCAAAATAGTGAGCAATGTCAGTGGGTGTGGCTGGGCTTTATAGGCCTGCCACACCCCAAGATGGCCGCTGCCTCTAAAAACTTGGGAGTTGTAGTCCATTCATAGAATGGCAATGATAAGTGCATCTTGTCCACCAATGTCCTGACCCTGCAGCTACATGAGCTTTACCACAGGTGAAGGCGACACTGATGACCACTCCTGTGTCCTCTCCCACCCTGTCTGCCCCCCCAAGAGACAAACGCACGCACTAAGACTCCCAACAGCCATCAACCTCACATCAGCACACTGTCCATGCACCTGCACCCAAGTTCAGCGGACGTACACCTCCAACAACCACTATTTCAACGTCATCTCCCATCCCTCCTTCCTTATCGCGCCCCACCATCCCTAAGAAGCTTTTCCTCCCTAAACCTGACCTCTTCCCTCCCCCTCCACCCCCTGTCCTACCTCAAAGAGCAGGGTCCTAAGGACCCAGCTCAGCACGTCAGCCAAACAGTATGCCACTGTTCCCAGCAAGTCAACAGCTGCTGATGAAGGGGCCCCAGAGTGTGACGACTGCCACTCTTTATTGTGAGCACACCTCCACCTCAGAAATGGAGGACTAGGGTGGTGAAATCCAAGGGACATGAGACGGGTACAGTGGAGGCACCTCCTAGTCGTGGAGGCAAGAAAGGGAAGATTCCCACTCCACCACCCAGAAAAGGGAAGGATCCCACTCCACCACCCAAAAAAGGGAAGATTCTCACTCCACCAACAAAGAGGGTCAAGAGGACCGCTCCACCAGCAGTGGGCAAGAAGCCCTCACCTCCAGCAGAGGGCATGTAGGCTACCCTCCAGGGACTGTTGTACAATGAGCCCCCTCCAGAACCAGTGGGCAAGTTCCCCACATCAGAGACTGTGACCTTGCACTCCCCAGCAAGGTGAAATGGGCATGGAGCCCCCTGCTTAACCGGTGGGCAAGTTCCCCACTTCAGAGACTGTGACCATACACTCCCTAGCAAAGAGATGGGGGCATAGAGACCCCCCCAGTACCAGTGGGCAAGTTCCCCACTTCAGCTGAGGTGCCCCCCAGCCCCCTCCCCCCTGAGGTGCCTGCCCATTTCCAACATGATGCCCCTGCACATTGTAGTGCGGATATTGTCAGGAAACAAGTTGGGGCTTGGACTGTGCCCTGTGGCCATGTGGGCCTTTTGTACTTTGGACTGGCCATTGACCCTTTCTGGACATTTACACCAATTTTATTTTTTCACATAGACAATATGGTGGCTGTTGGCATCAAATTATAAAATTAGTTATGCCTAAATGTAGTCCTTGCATTATTATGACGTGTGTCCTGTTATACTGGTTTTCCTCTGCAGCTGGTTGTGTGTATGGTGTGTGTGTGTCTGGTGTGTGCTGTGCGTGTGTGTCACTCTCCTTTTCCTTCCTCACTCCCTTGTATGCTAGGTGGCTGTTCTCACCGTTGTCATCAGCATTGGTGTTTCAGGTGGAGCATGGCGTAGAAGAGCATCGGGAAGACTTGCAGTTCCGGTTACATAATGGAGATGGTCTCCTCTGTGTACCTGTTGGAGAGTCTTTCGTTTTCTGTGTTCTGTTTCCACCAGGGCTTTGATGGTGTTGGTACTGCCCCAGAAATCAAGCCGGTTTGCTATTTCATTATATGGTGGAAGACACCTTGTCTTCTGCCTGGCTGTTGGTGGCTGCCACCATTGTCAGTGGTGTTAACACCCTGGCACTTGGTGTGGTATATTTGCTGTCTATTGGAGTTATCACCGCCATGGTCATAATTAGGCGGAAATTACCGCCAGCCTGTTGGCAGTATTACTGCTACTTTAACAGTCACTGCCAATGTCATAATGACCACCTATGTTCTGAGTATCTTACTGCCAGTACAAAATTGTCCCACTTCCTTACACTTTTAAGGTGATTCTACATTTCACACTAGAACATATACTGCAAACATTCATGTGCGCAAAGGTCAATTTCCTAGAAGTGACAGCTTTCAACGGCACTTGGTGGAGCTGTAAAGGTGAACAAATAAAAATAATTTGCATATGCTTTGTGCTATTAGGGATATTGTAACATTCCCCAAGAGTGTAAAAGCATCTCCTGTTTCAATTTAACCAGATATGTGGAAAGTCCCAAGCAAAACATTGGTCTATTAAGCCGCTCAGCAAGGTAAGGAAGAGCTGCTAAACCATGTTTTATTTTTAAGTATTTTTTATTTTTCAACAAACAAAACACAGCATAGGCCAAATATCATATTCCTTTACTGCAGAACAAAAATATATTAATCTACAACGCATAGTGTGATATATTTCATGTATGACTTATCTCATGTATGACTTATCTCATGTATGACTTCTAGATTCACAGTGGCTACTTAGCATTACAGTAGTTGTTAAAATTGATGATTTGGATGCGAAGTCCACTTTTTTTAGTGCTAAAATGAACACCTGCTTTGAATGGTTTTGTGAAGACAGGATTTCTTTCTAAAGCATCACCATGGGAACAAGCCGAGGTCCTGTTACTGTGTTGAATTAGATACCTCAATTCTCCAAAGCATGATATTTGCATGCCACCGGCTCAATCAATCAGAAATCCAGGAAATGATTCTCGCCACACCGGGTGCTCTTATTTTTATAACCCTACAAGACCTAGCAAAGTGACATTCATTGAGCCCGACCAAAAAGGACAGAGAGTTAACAAAGCATCTTCAATGCTACAATATATTTTCTCGATGTACACTGACTTCACAACAAATTATTTATTAAACAATCACGCCCTTTTGCTGCTTATGTGATATCATGCAACTGAAAGACGTTCAGCATAACATATCTTTATTGTGATTAAAGACTAAGGGCCATATGTACGAACACATTTTCCCATAGACACAAAATGGGTAAAACCCTTTGCTACACCTGGCCCTAATAACTTTGTGTGTAGCCTGTGGCAATCTTCAGAGATGTCCTTATCTCAACCCTAACAGCAAAACTGATTATTCTGCAATTTGGAATTGATAAAAAAAAATAAAAACACTTTTGGTCGGTTAAGAATGGTTATTCCTTTCAGCCCAGAGCATTTGTGAATTAAGGATAGATACTGACCTGCTTCATTTTTAAGTTAACCAAAGGGCAGGCTTCTGTTCTTTCAGATGAGACATAACTGGTCCCTGTGGAGAAAGAATGGATATAAACCTTGGGTGGTCCAGCTCCATCTGAACAAACATTTGAACATATACCTATCCTTCCATGGTAGGGCTCAGCGCAACCCCCTGCAGCCCCTGCAGTGCAGGGCGCCTCCAACCCTTCATAGGACCCTCAGTGAATATATGTGAGATATGTGAGACCTAGGGGTCCCTCATCACACGCTACAGGAGGGGCTGATAATGTTGCTCCACTTCGCTGGTCTCTCTGGCTTATCATGACACTGGGGTGTCACTCTCTCCCAAACGTAAGAGAAAAAGGTTAAAAAAAAAAATAGCACCTTTCTAAATAATTCCTTAGCAGCAATTTGGGTTTAACAGGAAGAGACAAAAGAGAAGTGTGAGCACCATTTGTTTTTCTTAACAATTTTATTTTACATTTTCAGATGTAAGTAGGTATACCTGACACATCGTACAGAGTCACAAGATATAATAAATCAGACTCAAACATAACGGGAGGCACAAATCATATGCACCAGTATACTAAAAGAATCATTAGCTGAGACAACTGTCAACCCAGTCCCACAAACAGGGGCATATTTACAAGCCCCTGGTGTCTCCTTGTGCCGCCCTGGCATAATTTTCTTTTTTTTTACGGTAAAAGGGCGTTAAGGACACCCCCACCATGTGCTACATTTACAAAGTGGTGCAATTCATGCATTGCGCTACTTTGTAACCCCTTGCGCCACACCATACCTGCACCAGGTATAATGTATGCAAGGGGGGAGGCGTTCCTATGCAGGGAGGCTCAAAAAAATGGTACAGTGAAATTTACAAGATTTCACTGCACCCTTTTAGTCGCCACTTTTAACACCTGGTTAGGACAGGTGTTAAAATGATGCTTCAATAAGGAGCTACGGGCCTCCCTGTGCTTTGCTGGAATAACGCCATAATTTATGGTGCTAATCCAGCAAAGCACCACAATAGCGTCATACCTTTATGACGCTATTGTGCTAAAGTGCGTCAAGGTGCGCTGATAGTAAATACAGAGCCACCATGGTGAAATTAGTGGGTGCAGAGTGGCGCAAGAAAAGTGGCGCATCAGAGGTGATGCGCACCTTTCTTGTAAATATGCCCCAGAGTGTGCACAGTTTAACAGAACCATATCTGATTCAGAAAAAGACATGATGTGGATGTCAGATGCGGGCAGTGCTTTGGTCATTGACATAGGTAGTGAAGGGGTGCCCAATAGCATCGAATTTGGCCACCCATCACTAATGAGAGCAGTCGGTTTTTCCATGTATAAATGGACCAAGCGTTTCCCCATCACATATTTAAAGGAGAGAGGGGCTGTTTCCAGAACTACACCACACAGAATTGTGCTACCAGGATTCGTTGAGAATAAGGCGGCCCTGAAGGGTTATGGGGGCAAAAATTCTATAGACCCTTGGATTGCCCAACAGAATTGTTTGGGGTTTGAGTGGGAGGTGGACATTGGTGATAGTCCGCACTATGCTCTGTATCTCCTCCCCGAAAGACTGAATCACAGGGCATGACCATCATGTGTGTAAAAAGGTTCCCCTCTGACCGTATCCCTTCCTACATAAATCAGAATCTCCAAACATCGTGGCCAAGCAAACACGTGTTAGGTACCAACGAGCCAGTATTATTTAGGCATTTCCTTTATAACAGATACAGATTGACGATCGAGCCACTTGCCTGCCATATGGCCCCCCAAGTGTCATCAGATATTTCTGTGGCCAGTTCCCTTTCCCAGGGTAACACATAGCGGGGTGTAGTCAATTGTAGAAGATATCAATAGGGAAAAGTCAACTTGAAGCCATGTCTTCGGTGAGGGCAAATTTGACAATTAAGTCGTCCTTAGACCTCAAGTCACCATTGTCAAAGAAATCCCCCTGAACAGGTGAGAATCCATGATTCCAGCTAAAGAACTTGAATGAGTCCCACTGGGAATGAAGTTGGGTTTGTGCACGAGAGGTGTCAGTTGGAAGGGGTAGGTCAGGAATGCCCTACGTTGGCGTACCTCTCTCCAATAGAACAAGCAATGTCAAAGGCAAGAAGAGGAGCATTGTGCTGGGAAAGACATTGGGAACCAAAATATCTCAGTCAGAAGGGAAGGGAAGGGAAAGAGACCTGACCCAGGGTGTTCTCTTAGGGTCATGATTTCAGTCTAAGGAGGGGTGGATTTGTGCAGCCAGAACATAAGCAGAAACATCAGGGAATCCCAAACCACCCTTTAAAACCACATTGCTCAGTGTTGCACCCACCACTCTTGGTGGCTTACCTCCCCATGCAAAAGCCAGCATATTCACCCAGATTTGCTTACGTAAGGAAGAGGGGAGAGTAAGGAGAGAGTTTGGAAAACGTATAACATTCTAGGCATAAAATTCATTTTCAAGCTGTTGAGTCTGCCCAACCACGAAATTTTGAGTTTTCTCCAGTGATATACGTCCTTGAAAAGAGCTGTGAGGAGGGGGACTACATTTCAAGTGTATAAGTCCTTTGTAAGAGGTGGCAAATGGATCCTTAGATTGGGGACTGCCAATATCTTCCACTGAAAGTCTGTGCAGCTAATGGGGCCCTCTAAACTGTTTTGGGGATCCACAAAATCCATACCCTGTGACTTAGTAAAGTTAATTTTGAAGCCCGACACCTGAGAGAAGCCATGCAACTCCTTCATTGGGGCCGGAACTGTGGTACCGGGGTTCAAACCAAAGCAGAGGATGTCGTCAGCAAAGGCCAACTTATGTTCAATGCCATCAACTGTCATACCTGAGATCTGAGGGTTGGCTTGTATCTTTGCTACTAATTGTTCCATCATGACAGTAAAAATAGATGTGGAAAGCAGGCATCCCTGATGGGTGCCTTGGGTAAGCTGCTTTGGTTGGCAGAAGGAGACGTTGATTTGAAGTTTGGCAGTAGGTTTCTGAAAGTTCACCAGAATAAATGTTTTCATTTTGGGGCCAAAGAGGATTTTGCCTAGGAGTTTGGTGAGAGAACTCCAATCTACCCTATCAAAAGCCTTCCCTGCATCAAGGGAGAGAAAGGCCATAGGCTGGTGTTGCCACTCAACTACCCCCATAAGTGCCACCACCAGCCAGGTATTGTTGTTTGCTTGTCTATTGTGGGTGATGCCCGACTGTGTCTGGGCAGTTGTTGGAAAATGGGTTATTGTTAAGGGCAGGTAGGTACCTACACTTAGCAATAGGCCACTAACCTCCACTGAGGTCCAGTTAGGTCTCAGTAAATTAAACCCAGCTCAACCCTTGGTAGCTTGGCAACGAGCGACAACGCTTAATTTAGGAGACAGAGTGTAAAGCATTCAAATATCACAAAACAGTAATTAAATAAAACACAGGAAACAGTTTAAAAATCCAAAACCAATTTACAGAAATAGATTATATTTTTATCTTTCAAATGACATAAAAACGAATAAAATCGGATAAGGGGAACCGGAGATATGAATTTTAAAAAAAGTATGGTTTTTTAGCGCCTAGAAACAAAAAGCGCCAATCGGGTCATCTGGTTGCACCTCGACCGGGGCAAAGTCAAAGTTTCAGGCCGACCGTGATGGAGCCCGGCTCGGCTACAGGCCACGGGAGGCCTCGGTCAAAAGTTTACCTTCACACTAACACTTAGTTGTTTTGCTGAAGCTTTTCTTCAGCAGGACGAACCTGCCAGTCCAATCCGACCTCCTGGAGCCCTTCTTCGGATACGCGTCGAGGGAATCCTGGGTGGAGATTTTTACCTTCGGACTTAGTCGTTTTTTCAAGGTGAAAATACTTCGACCGTGGTAAACCTGGATCTTGATCCGACGTCCCTGGAGCCCTCCTCGGATACGCTGGCTGGGAGTTCCCGGTCAACTTTTTACCTTCAGACTTAGGGGGGTCATTACGACCCTGACGGCCGGCGGTAAGTTGGCGGTAACACCGCCAACAGGCTGGCGGTGTTCCGCCAGCAATTATGACCGTGGCGGAAAAGCCACGGCCATACCGCCGGCCCCTCCACTTTCCCGCCAGGTTTCCGCCTGGCGGACATAATCCCCAGGGCAGCGGTGCAAGCACCGCTGCCCTGGGGATTATGAGTCCCCGACCGCCAGCCTGTCCGTGGCGGTAAACACCGCCATTGAACGGCTGCCGTTAAGGGGACTTGGGGTGGCCCTGGGGGCCCCTGCACTGCCCATGCACTTGGCATGGGCAGTGCAGTGGCCCCCAGGCATAGCCCGGTCGCTCATTTATTCGGTCAGTGAAATGCGCGACGGGTGCTACTGCACCCGCTGCACATCAGCATTGCCGCCAGCTCTATTACGAGCCGGCTGCAATGTTGATGTGACATTTTCGCTGGCCCAGCGGAAATGTCATAATAGGGAGACAGGAATACCGCCGGCAATGGCGGTATTCTGTCTCCCGTGGCCTTGGCAGTCTTTTTCAAAGACCGCCGAGGTCGTAATGACCCCCTTAGTCTTTTTTTGGAGATTTTCTTTACTGGGACGAACCTGCAAATCAGGCCGGGTCGCGGTTGAGGCAAGCCGGCTAGAGTTGCCTGGTCGGGTCGGGTCCTCTGTGGAGCTTTTTTTCAAAAGTTCTCAAAACTTCTCCAAACTTCTGGGGCTTCTCCCAGTTATTCTTTTAAGGTTATTGTGGGGTCCACAGCTCATCCCAAGGGTCCAGAAGTTCTGAGATGATCCTTGGGGGTGTGGACTACAACTCCCAGAATGCACCTGGCGCAAACTCCTTTTTGGCCACTGGGTAGTGGCCAGCTGGTTGATTCCTTCAGGAGTTGGTGCAGGGGACTCTGGTTAGCAGTTTTTCACCTGTAGCAAACAGGGAATGCCTCCTTGAACCAGTTGAAGCCAGGCAAAGTCCTTCTTGTGGTGAAGCCCAAGGGTGCAGCTGTTGCAGTCCTTCTGAGTGCAGGTTCCAGGTGCAGGCCAGGGGTCCAGCAAGGCAGTCCTTCTTCTCCTTTGGTTCTTCCTTGTTGGAATCTGATGGGGTCTGAGGTGTGGGTGCAGGTCTGCCAGTTTTATCCTTGCTCCTGGGTGAACAACAGGGGGGTCCTGATTCTCCAATCATGTGCAGGGTCCTTCCCCCTGTGATGACCACTTCCTGGGAAGTGTAGAAAAAATAAGTCCTAGGAGGCAACATTCTTCAAAAATCCATCATGGCTGATTCTGATTTTTGGAGGTTACATATGGCTGAGCCCACCCACTGGTGTGGCTAAAAATCATAAACACACTACTCTCCTGCCCTCTCCTAATCTAATCAAGGGGGCACCTAGTTGTCTGGGGTTGCAGGATGTGGGGGTGTTGCTGGGTTGTTCCAAATGTCCTTCTCTGCCTTTGAAGACCAGTTTGGCAGCCCTCCCCTTCCTGCCTCACCATCTGCTGAGGGGAAATTCCCTCCCTCGGGCACATCTCTTTGTGTGAAGCCAGGCCACTTCATACCTCACCAAGGCACCCTGGCCAGGCTGCCAGAGGCTGGCCAATCAGAGCACAGCAGCAAAAACAATGCAGGGCTGAAATTGGCAACTTTTCAGGTAAAGTTTAAAGCTCTTTAACTGAACACGTTATATTAAATCCCACAACTGGAAGTTGTGGAATTTATTACAACAAATAATTTGATACCAAACTCTTTGTATCTGTCATTTAAGGGGACTTTAAAAATTAAAATAAAGTCTCCCCATTCTAGCCTATGAAGGCCATTCACTACAATGAGGGAAAAACGAATTTGGCAGTTTTTACCTCACCAGGGCTTATAACACTATTTTTATAAGGCCCCTGCTTATAGTTACATGGCACCCAGCCCTAGGGGCACATAGGACACACCTTAGGGGTGACTTATATGTAAAAATAAGGTAGTTTAAGACTTTGGAACTACTTTTAATTCCAAAGTCTAATTTGCATATAACTTTAATTTAAAAGCAGCCAGCAAGGCAGGCCTGCCTTTAAAATGACACCGGGCACCTCAGAAATTCACCTATGAGTGCACTACCTATGCTGTGGTCCCTAAACCTACATGCCCTACCATATACTAGGGACTTATAGGTAGGTTAACTTAGCCAATTATAATTAGACTAATTTGCATATCCACTTTACGCAGAGCACTGGCCCTGGGACTGGTAAGAAGTACCCAGGGCACAGCCAAGAGTCAGTAACCACCAGTACCTGTCCAAAAAGTGCGGGGGTGACCAGGGCAAAAAGGAGGACTTTCCTACAGCAGTTTTATTTGGCCAGACATGGTGTAGGTGAGCAACCAGAATGGAAGCACACAGCTTCTTATTACAGTTGAGGAGGACAATGGGCCAATAGGAATGTCATTGTGTGGCAGGTTTACAGGGTTTCAGAAGAAGAGTTATGTGCGACTCCATCATAGCATCAGTAACCACCCCACATGTTAGAACTTGATTAAAAACATATACTAGACTCTAGTAACTAGAGGCTCGATCAGAAGAGAGGAATAGGCCTTATAAAATGTGGCGGTGTAGCTATCAGGGCCAGGTGCCTTACATGAGGGAGTGCTGCTAATAGCCTCTATAACCTCATCTGGGGTGATATCTTCATCCAGAAGGTGCAATTCTTTCGATTTGTCAGGAGGGCTATAGGTGCTTAGGTAATCATCTAGTTGCTGAGCATCAAGATGTTGGGCTTGGTAGAGAGTGCAATAATAGTTAATAAAAATCACTAGGATTTCCTCTGGCTCATGGCGAAGGCAACCCTCCTCATCTGAAAGCTCCTTGATATGGTTGCAGTGGAGTGGATGCCTAATGTATGCTTTCAGAGTCTAGCCACTTTGTCCCCTTTTTTATAATATGTTTGGTTAATATAAAGCAGTTTTTTTGGCCGCCGATTTCGCTAAGAGATGTTCAAGCTCACCCCGCAGCTGATGTAAATCCAGCAAAGTGCTGTGGGAGCATGCTTCTTAGTGGCGTGCCTCCGATTGGTGTCTCTAATTCTTGTTGATGGAGTTTATTGGCCTCTTCAAAGGCCGCCGAATGAGAGCTAAGCTCTCCCCGAGACACCACTCTTGCCACGTCACAGAGGGTTGCAGATGCCACATCCTCTGTGTCATTTTGGGAAAATAATGTTCAATTGTATTTTTAATATGACCACAAAGGTCCGGGTCCCTGAGTGCAACATCATTAAGGATCCATGGTCAAGGAAATGAGCATAGTGGGGTCATCAAGCTGAGGGTCTTCCAAACAGGGGCATGGTCAGAGATAGCACCAACATTGATTTTAGTATCTATAAGACTAGGCAACAAGAACTGAGATATCAAAAAATATTCAACTCTTGAATAGGCTTTGTGGACATTCTAGAAGAATGATTAATCCCATTCTTGGGGGTGGTGGTGGCGCCAATCATTGGACAATATTAAATCAATTATACCCTGAGTCAAGGCCAGAGGCGGGTGAAGTTCATCCATTTGAGGATGGGAGCGGTCCAGGCCCGAGTCCAATGGAACGTTAAAGTCCCCTCCCAATACAATGTTGCCCCTGTGGAATTGGGAAACCCTTGGAAAATGGTCAGAGTAAAATTAATCTCTATGTCTGTTTGGACCATAGATTGAAACAATGGACAGTCATGTTGAGACGAAGGTACCATGTGTGCCTATCTGTCATCCCTCATGATCCCTGTATGTGATGTCCAGGGTAAAGCAAGAGTGGAATTGAGTGGGATACCAAAAGGAGCAGAGACGCTTAGTGTCAGCTCATAGAAGATGTGTCTCTTGTAGGATTGCCACATCCGAATCCTTGCTTCTAAGCCGATTAATCAATGCCCTACATTTACGAGGGGCATTGAGGCCTTGAATATTAAGGGATACAAAATGTAGGGAGGTCATATGTCATTATGTGTGCAGGCTCCCAGTGCGTGGAAGGACGGCATATGTGTGACTCTTGCATGCTAGCAATGTGCGCTATAATGTGTCAAGAACAGAAACAACTTAACAAGGAACATATCTGGCAACAGCCAAAAATGATGGCACCAGGCAGCAACGGCCCCAGTGGGCAAAAAGGCCGGCAGGCCACCAATCTGTAAACAGGCAAATATTAGGTTGGAAGTCATGAAAAGGAAAAATGCAGTGACGAGCTATAGCAAGTAAGTTGTACAGTGAAAGAACAAGCGAACAATCGCAAGAAGGAGGCAAGCTCCTATTTAGACCCACATGGTCCCCCCCCAGCATTCATAACATTAATATGAGGACGAGAAAAAGAAAACAGTAAATGGCTAAAGAGGAAGAGGAACATTCCCCATGCTCCTCCAAGCAACGTGAGAAGCATAACAGATAAGCATCATTCAATCAATTCCTGTGAGCACCATTTGTGAAAGGTGCCAATGCCCAATATGTATTAAAGTGGGACGATGACTCAGGGGAGGAATATATGCATTTGAGAAGTAAAAAAGCTAAACAATCTCATGAATCATGGGGCAAAATGTCCCAGTAGAATGCCCCACGACTCCAGTTTTGAAGATTTTTGGGTTGCAATTTCACGTTTTTCCAGATGTCAGGATGTATTGCTTGCAAACAGTGCCTAGAAGACTGTAAATTGCTTGGAGACTGACCTTCTTGTTTTCTGATGTGATATTAATGATCAACATGGCCTGACCTCAAATATAGAAGTTATGTGGCTGGACACACCGATGAGCAGTGCTTGGCAGCTATGGTGCCCATCTACTCTATGGAGAGGTTCATATAAATTACATAATCAGCACAGAGGATCACTTGTTGGGTGCAGACAAAGAGTCCTTGAAGCACAGAACCAATAGCCTATTTCCACTGGACTCAAAACAAAGTAGGATTTGAAAACTGGCACCTAGCATATTGCTGTTATAATGAGTATTGTGATAAGCATCAATCCCATTAAAGTTTTAACCACTGCTCACCGGGTTCTAAAGTTTAACCTGCTTTCAAACCCATCTACACTGCGATCCAACAAAAAATAAAATTAGAAAAACATAATCGTCATGAAATGTATTTAATTAATGCTCCAGACATTACCCTATATGTCATCAAACTTGCTTTGGGCCTTATCTGTGATCGATGTCTAAATGAGATTTAGTTTGTTCAAACAGAAATGATTGAGGAGAACAGTCTGATATGATTTGGCATAGCTGTCTAGGTACCCCATCTCAGGTTTGTCCTTCATCTTCATCTCACATCATTTTAATATCTTAAGCTATTCTTTATGAACTATCACCAAGCTGATCCAAGGCCTGGAACCCACTTTGGATAATGCCTTAGGCCTGCATCCCTGGGAGAGAAATTTGTTCAAAGGGTTTTGTTTCCCAAAAGGCAATTTTAGCAATCTGAAGAACTGATTCTCATCAAGTCAATCTGAGAATGTGGAACTCATTAATGACTTCACATAAGATACTGTCTAAAATGAACCGGTCTTCACATAATTGCCAAACGTCTGAGGTAACTGTCTACTATTTGCTTATATTTACATTCATGGCACAGATAGTCCATTGGTTTAGGTCCTGGTGAAATAAAGATAATGGCATTGAAAATAACTTTTGAACAGTTCTTTCCTAACATAAACGTTAATTGACCTCATATATAGCTCATGTAAGAAAAAAAGAAAAACGTATTTAATAAAAGAAAGTTTGCTATATTTAATTTCATGTAATTATTGTTCTGTTTACTATTGATATCTGTATTTTTCTGGAATTCAAGCCATTTATCTTTTAACTGTGCTTGGTTATTTTTTCATCTCTGTTACCTCTAGTGCCGTTGTGCAGAGCTAGGCCATAAAGGAGAACCATGAGCCCACTCTAGCTGTGAAAACATCTTTTCTTTTTTATGAGGTTTTGAGTTTGAGAGGAGGGGAGCTCCACTCTGCTGGTGGAGCTAGCAGACATTTTGGACCTCTGTGCTCTGCTCGCAGTGCGGAGTAAGTCCAAAAACTCTGCAAGCCCCGCCAGTAGGGGGAGCTCACCTGGTGCACGCTGCAGCCCAGTATGGGCTGCACAGCACAAGCGCAGACAGTCTGCAGTGTGCACCAGATCAGACCAGAGGGAGGCAGCAACTGAGACTCGTTGCCGTCAGACGATGAGGAGAAAAGGACCCCCTGGAAGACTCAGGTAAGTCCTCATCTCTTCCTTCTTTTTTCATTTTTTTGCACACTGGTGCACAAACAATGACTGAAATGGCAGCTTTCACTGCCTACGACCATGGCCTGGACTCAGGTCAGGGCTGTAGGCAGCGAAAGCTGTCATTTCAGGCCTCTTTCACACCTGCCTGTCCCGTTTGCACTGCACAATGGCAGGTTGGTGCACAACAGGCCTGGCAGCTTTCCCTGCCTACAGCTCTGGACTGAATTCAGGCCCGGGCCATAGGCAGGGAAAGAAAGCTGCAGTTACAGTCCTCTTGTGCACCGGCATGTCCTATGTATAGTGCACACAGGACAGGCCACTGCATGAGAGGTCAGAAACAGCAGCTTTCACTGCCGAGGCCCTCTCATGAATGCACCCGATCTTGGAAGTGCTAAGCAGGGTCAGGCCTGGCTGACCACGCCCAACCGTGCTCAGTACTTCCAAGATCCCGCGCATTCATGACTCCGCTGTTCATGGAACTCTGCCTCTGAGGAAGTTCACAGAGGTTTTTTTTAACTCCGCAGAATTCTGCAGAATCAGACTCCGTCAACTCCCCACAGGGCTAGTTTTGAGGTCTTTCACATTCTATGGACAATTTCAAAATAGTTTGACCTGAAAATGTTTGTATCACGATAGCATATGATACCTATTCGGTTTCAAGTTCACAACAAATCCAATGACTTATATAGATTGAATTATGGGGAAAACTGAGATGACTTTTTTACCTAAGTGCTAGTGGGAAAAAAAGTACAAAATGTAGTAAGTTAAGCAATGGGGTAGCTTGGTCAGTAAGATTCAGGGGGATGATCTTCAGATTCCAATCACACTGGAATGTAATGTTGAAATATATTATAGGACATGTAGGGTGCATGCGAGGGGTCTGGGGCAGTGGAAAGGCAGAGAATGAGGATTGGCATGAGCACTAAGTGAGAGGAAACACAATATTTTATAAAATAACCAACATTTTTGAGGATTTTTAAAACTGAGAGGGAAAGTGTATGTGCCTTTTTGTCTATGTGTACGTAAAATTCCTGATGATACCTGTAGGAAGCTGGCTGTAGATATAGTATATCAAAATGAGTGTTAGAAATGGGGTCTTTGGTTGGCAGTTAGGTTACCCCCTGTCCAAGCAAGGACCCTCACTCAAGCCAGGGTAATAGAGAATCACACTCAGCTAACCCCTGCTTATCCCCTTGGTAGCTTGACACGAGCAGTAGGCTTCACTTCAGAGTGCTAGGTGTAAAGTATTTGTACCAACACACACAGTAACTTAATGAAAACACTACAAAATGACACAACACAGGTTTAGAAAAATAGAAAATATTTATCTAAACAAAACAAGACCAAAACGACAAACATCCATGATACACAAGTCAACTTATCACTAAAAATGCAAAAAGAGTTTTCATGTAATTTTAAACACAACGCTAACGCTGTTAGCGTGAAAATGTACCTTGGGTGCACCAAAAATAACCCCGCACGGATGAGTGTGCATGAAAAAGGGCTTACGATGTGTCGATTTCACTCACAAGTGAGACCTTGCGGCGTTTCTCCTTCAGTTGGGTCAGCGTGCCTCGTTTCTTCTCTCCACAGAAGAGCGATGAGTCGATCTGGTCAGCACTCCCAGGTCCGGCCAGGCCTTGCGTCATTTTTACACACCCAGCAGTGTTTGCAGTGGAAATCCTGCTGCATGATGATCTGAAAACCACGCAGCGCGGGTTGCGATCTCACCGGTCTCCATCAGCGATGCTGCGGGTTGTTTCTCCAGCCGTGGGCATCGATCTTGAGGTCGTGTTGCGGGCGAGCATCGATTTTCAGCCGCGAAGCCAGCATCGCTTCGATTTTTCAGCCGCAAATCGGAGTCATGTCGATCTTTTCCCCGCACAGCGGTCTGTGCATGGATTACTCACTCTTTGGCTGCCAGCTTCTCCTTTCAGGGTCCCAGGAACTGGATGGGCACCACTTGGCAGGGTAAGAGTCTCTCCAGAGGCTCCAGGTGCTAACAAAGAGACGTCTTTGCTGTCCCTGAGACTTCAAACAACAGGAGGCAAGCTCTAAATCAAGCCCTTGGAGATCTTCACAAGAAGGAAAGCAACACAAAGTCCAGTCTTTGTCTTCTAACACAGGCAGGAGAAGCAACTGCAGGATAGCTCCACAAAGCACAGTCACAGACAGGACAGCTCTTCAGCTCTTCTCCAGGCAGAGGTTCCTCTTGGTTTCCAGAAGTGTTCTAAAGTCTGTGGTTTTGGGTGCCCTTCTTATACCCATTTTGCCTTTTGACGTAGGCCTACTTCAAAGGAAAGTCTCTCTTGTTTGTGAAATCCTGCCTTGTCCAGGCCAGGCCCCAGACACACACCAGGCAGTGGGAGACTGCATTGTGTGAGGGCAGGCACAGCCCTTTCAGGTGTGAGTGACCACTCCTCTCCTCCCTCCTAGCACAGATGGCTCATCAGGATGTGCAGGATACACCCCAGCTCCCTTTGTGTCACTGTTTAGTGAGAGGTGCAACCAGCCCAACTGTCAAACTGTCCCAGACAGGGAATCCACAAACAGGCAGGGTCACAGAAATGGTTTAAGCAAAGAAAATGCTCACTTTCTAAAAGTGGCATTTTCAAACACAAAATCTTAAAATCAACTTTACTAAAAGATGAAGTTTTAAATTGTGAGCTCAGAGACCCCAAACTCCAAATGTCTATCCGCTCCCAAATGGAATCTACACTTTAATCAGATTTAAAGGTAGACCGTATGTTAACCTATGAGAGGGACAGGCCTTGCAACGGTGAAAAATGAATTCAGCAATATTTCACTGTCAGGACATATAAAACACATTTTATTATATGTCCTACCTTAACCATACACAGCACCCTGCCCTTGGGGCTACCTAGGACCTACCTTAGAGGTGTCTTACATGTAAGAAAAGGGAAGGTTGAGGTCTGGCAAGTGGGTACACTTGCCAAGTCGAATGTACAGTTAAAACTTCACACACAGACAGTGCAGTGGCAGGTCTGAGACATGATTACAGAGCTACTTAGGTGGGTGGCACAACCAGTGCTGCAGGCCCACTAGTAGCATTTGATTTACAGGCCCTGCGCACCTCTAGTGCACTGTACTAGGGACTTACTAGTAAATCAAATATGCCAATCATGGATGAACCAATTACATATACATTTTGTATAGGAGCACTTGCACCTTAGCACTGGTTAGCAGTAGTAAAGTGCCCAGAGTAACAAAAAAACAGCAAAAAAAAGAGTCCAGCACACATCTACAACCTGGGGAACAGAGGCAAAAAGTTAAGGGAGACCACGCCAAGGATGAAAAGTCTAACAATGAGATATAGGGGGTTATTACAACTTTGGAGGAGGTGTTAATCCGTCCCAAAAGTAACGGTAAAGTGACGGATATACCACCAGCCGTATTACGAGTCCATTATATCCTATGGAACTCGTAATACGGCTGGTGGTATATCCGTCACCTTACCGTCACTTTTGGGACAGATTAACACCTCCTCCAAAGTTGTAATAACCCCCATAGTGTGCACAGAGTCCAAGGGTTCCCCAAGAGGCTTGACAGAGGCAATAATAGATAACACTAATGCTCTGTTTGTGGTAGTGTGGTCAAGCAGTTGGGCTATCAGAGGGTAGTGTTAAGCATTTGTGGTACACACACAACCAATAGGTGAAAACACACACTCAATTACTTAACTACAGGCCAATATGTTTTTATATAGAAAAATATTACTTTGTTAATTTATTTCTAGAACCACAAGATTCATTAAGCAGGTAAGTGCATTAAATGAAAGGTACTTTGCATAGGTAAGTTCAACTCTTTAAACTGATTCAATATTGTACACAGTCTTCATTAAAATGGCAAAAAGTTATTTTAAAAGTGGACACTGCAATTTTCAACAGTTCCTGTGAGAAGTAAGTACAGTACAGTCTTTGAGGTAAGTAACCAACTTACAAGTTTTGTCTCCGGGGCATAGGTAGCCCACTGTTGGGGGCTCAAGATAACTCCAAACACCCAGCACCAGCAACACAGGGCCGGTCAGGTGCAGAGGTCAAACAGGAGCCAAAATAACATGGGCGCCTAGGGAAACAGGGGGTACTCTGGTTCCAATCTGCTTGCAGGTGTGTACCCGCGTTGTCAGAGGGCAGACCAGGGGGGTTTTGTAGAGTATTGGGAGCCCCAGGTAGGCACAGAAACCACACTCTCAGCAGCACAAGGGCGGCCAGGTGCAGTGTACAAACAGGGTGTCTGGTTCTTAATGGAACTCAATGGAAGGACCCGGGGGTCATTTAGACGCTGCAGGCAGGGAACAGGGGGGCTTCTCGGGCCAGCCACTGGCTGTGGAGGGAAGAGGGTCGCCTGCTGGTCACTTCTGCACTGGGGGTCGGTTTCTCTCAGGCCTGGGGGCTGCAGGTGCAGTGCTCCTCCAAGCTTCGGAAATCTTCCTCCCGGGTAGTCGCGGTCAGGGGGGTCCTCTGGATCCTCTCTGCAGGCTTCGTCATGGGAGTCTGAAGAGGTCATCCAGGCAGGCCACAAAGTTGGGACCGCCTGGGTTCCTCTCTGGACACTGGCCAGGGGCGTCGGTGCAGAGTAGTTTTGGACTCACGCTTCTGGAGTGAGGTGAGAGTCTCTTTAAAGATGGTTTCTTCTTTCTTGTTGGGCAGGTCTGCTGTCCCACGAGAGTTCTTGGTCCTTTCTTGGTGCAGGGAAGTCCTCTGAGTCAGCAGAGGTCGCTGGGCCCGCTGGATGTGTCGCTGTTTGTTTTGCAGGGTCTTTGAAGCAGTAGACAGGCTGGTAGTGCTGGGCCAAAGCAATTTGCGTCTTCCTTCTTCTCTGTGGGGTTTTTCAGGTCAGTAGTCCTTCTTCTTTGTAGGTCGCCAGGAATCTGAGGAGCTGGGTTCAGGGTCACCCCTAAATACTAAATTTAGGGGTGTGTTAGGGCCACAGTGCAGTAGCCAATGGCTACTGTCCTTGAGGGTGGCTACACCCTCCATGTGTCCCGTCCCCAGGGAGGGAGTACATCCCTATCCCTATTGGGATAAATCCTCCAACACAAGATGGAGGATTTTCCAAAGAGGGAGTCACTTCAGCTCTGGTCACCTTAGGTGTGGACCTGGCTGAGGGGGTGACTCCTCCTTGTTTTTCTAATTATCTTCACGGACTTGCCGCCAAAAAGAGGGGACTTGTCTGGGGGCGGGCATCTCCACTAGCTGGAGTGCCTTGGGGCACTGTAACACCAGGCTTGAGCCTTTGAGGCTCACCACCAGGAGTTACAGTTCCTGTAGGGGGAGGTGTGAAGCACCTCCATCCAGGAGAGGCTTTGTTCCTGGCCACCAAGTGCACAAAGGCACTCACCCCATGTGGCCAGAAACTTGTCTGGAAGTGGCAGGCTGGCAGAGACCGGTCAGCCTAGCACTAGCAGTTGGGCTGGCATGCAGGGGGCATCTCTCAGATGCCCTCTGTGTCTTTTTTTGCAATAAATCCCACACTGGCATCAGTGTGGGTTTATTGTGCTGAGAAGTTTGATACCAAACTTCCCAGTATTCAGTGTAGCCATTATGGTGCTGTGGAGTTCGTACTGACAAACTCCCAAACCATATACTCAGTATGGCTAACCTGCACTTACAATGTCTAATTGACTTAGACACTGTAGGGGCATAGTGCTCATGCAGCTATGCCCTTACCCGTGGTATAGTGCACCCTACCTTAGGGCTGTAAGGCCTGCTAGAGGGGTGACTTACCTATGCACTTTGAGGCAAGTGCAATGCCGACTTTGTCTTTTCTCCCCACCAGCACACACAAGCTGCAAAGCAGTGTGCATGCACTGAGTGAGGGGTCCCTGAGGGTGGCATAATACATGCTGCAGCCCTTAGGGACCTTTCCTTACCACAGGGCCCTTGGTACCAGGGGTACCTTTTACAAGGGGCTTAACTGTGTGCCAAGGCTGTGCCAATTGTGCAAACAAAGGTACAGTTTTAGGGAACGAACACTGGTTCGCAAAGTCCCATCACACTTCCAATCAAAGCTGGCATCAACACTAGGCAAAAAGTGGGGAGTGACCATGTCAACAGTGGTATTTTCCTACAATACCTGACAGATGCTGTGCAATACCAACTGGATGCCCCTGTACCCAACTATTTAACAGAAAATGCATTTATTAGGGGTATAACACCCCAAATACCTCCCCTGAAGCTATGCCCCAGAAGGTAAGTCTTAATGTGTGCAAAATAGATTCATATATTATTTTTGCAGGAAACTCCCCATAACGTCATCATCCATCTTCCTTGCCACAGTAATCACACCATGAACTATACTGTGGTGTGAAAGACCTGGACTCAGAGTAATGAAGATTACTGGTAAGTTACTGGGACATTACTTCTGTGTCCCACTTACTTGCCACAGTTTAGTTTATTGATACTCAAAGTATGGCCTAGGGGCTGCATACAGCCCTCCCTAACTTTAGATGCGTCACCCTGATTAACAGCAGCACTAGGCTGCTGTTTTCCCGGTTCAATGCCAACATAAAAAATACATTAAATAAAGGGGCAGACGTCTATTTAACCCATTCGCTGCCAGGCCTTTTGCCTCCTGTCCCGAGCCTTTTTTTGGCTCTTTGGGGCAGTTCGCACTTAGGCCCTCATAACTTTTTGTCAACATAAGCGATCCACACCAAATTTGCATCTTTTTTTTCAACAGCGATTCTAAAGGCACTCAGAGTTTGTGAGTTCCCCTGGAGGAGACCAAGAAATTAGCCAAAATACAGCTAAAATTTAGTTTTTTTCAAAAAATGGGAACAGAGGGCTGCAGATCAAAGAATGTGTGTTTTTTTCCCCTAAAAATGACATCAACAAAGGGTTTGCAGTGCTAAAATCACCATCTTTCCAGCTCTCAGGTACAGGCAGACTTGAATCAGAAAACCACATTTTTCAACACAATTTAGGCATTTTACTGGGACATACCCCATTTTTACTATTATTTGTGCTTTCAGCCTCCTTCCAATTAGTGACAGAAATGGGTCTAAAACCAATGCTGCATCCCGGACAGCTAAACATTTCTGAAAAGTAGACAACATTTTAAAGTCAGCACGGGGTCATTTGTGTGGTTTTCCTACAGAAAGTAACAGCTAAAATAAAACAATATTGAAATTGATGTGCATTTGTGAAAACTAGACACCTAGAGAAATCCAGGATGTAGTGACGTGTGGGGCTCTCATCAGGTTGTTACCCAAAATCCTTTGCAAACCTCAAAATCTGGCAAAAAACACTTTTTCCTCACATTTTGGTGATAGAAAATTCTGGAATCTGAGAGGAGCCACAAATTTCCTTCCACCCATCATTCCCCCAAGTCTCCCGATAAAAATAGTTCCTCACTTGTGTGGGTAGACCTAGTGTCCCTGACAGGAAACGCCCCAAAACGCAACAGGGACACATCAAATATTTATATTGAAAACTGATGTGTTTTTTGGAAAGTGCCTAGCTGTGGATTTTGGCCTCCAGCTCAGCCGACACCTGGGGAAACCTAGTAAACTTATATATTTTTTTAAACTAGACACCTACGGAAACTCAGAATAGGGTGACTTGGGGGGCTTTCATCAGGTTCTACTACCCAGAATCCTTAGCAAACCTCAAAATTTGGCAAAAAAACACTTTTTCCTCAAATTTTGGTGACAGAAAGTTATGGAATTTGATGGGAGTCACAAATTTCCTTCCACCCAGCATTCCCCCAAGTCTTCCAATAAAATTGGTACCTCACTTGTTTGGGTAGGCCTAGTGCTTGTGACAGGAAACTCCCCAAAACACAACGTGGACACATCACATTTTCCCAAAGAAACCTGACCTGTTTTTTGCAAAGTGCCTAGCTGTGGATTTCGGCCTCTAGCTCATCCGGTACCTAGGGAAACCTAGCAAACCTGGACATTTCTGAAAACTAGACACCTAGGGGAACCCAGGATGGGGTAACTTGTGGTGCTCTCACCAGGTTCTGTTACCCAGAATCCTTAGCAAACCTAAAAATTTGGCCAAAAAAAACACTTTTTCCTCACATTTCGGTGCTGCAAAGTTCTGGAATCTGCGGGGAGCCACAAACTTCCTTCTACCCAGCATTTCCCCACATCTCCCAATAAAAATGATACCTCGCTTGTGTGGGTAGGCCTAGTGCCCGTGACAGGAAATGCCCCAAAAACACTATGTGGACACATCAAAATTATCGATTACAAAACTACCTGTTTTTGCAGAGGGAGGCACCTACGTTTTGGGTCCTGGGCTCAGCAGCCATATCGAGAAACCTACCAAACCAGACATTTCTGAAAACTAGACACCCGTGGGAGTCCAGGGGGGTGTGACTTGTGTGGATTCCCCAGTGTTTTCTTACCCAGAATCCTCAGCAAACCTCAAATTTAGCTAAAAAATCACATTTTCTCTACATTTATGTGTGGGATCACCGGCACAAATTTCCTACCACCCAATGTTCCCCTCAGTCTCTCAATAAAAATGAACCTCAATTGGGTAGGTGGGCCAAGTGCCTGTGACAGGAAAGAGACAAAAACATGTTGAAATTGAGGGGGAACCAAAGCGGGTCCAAAAGGGCAGTTTAAAAAAAAAAAAATTTAGGCTGACAAGTCGGGCAGAGTCAGTATAGAAGCGACAATGCTGAGTGGTTTTAATTTTATGGACTCCTGCAGATTCCGGAAGGTTCCATCACAAAGATGTGGGAAAAGTGTGTGATTTCAAGCAAAGTTGGAGGTTTGCAGGGCATTGTGGGTAAGGAAATGCTGTGGGGTGCATGTGAAGCACACCATCCTGGACTCACCCAGATGTTTAGTTTTCAGATGTGTCTAGATCTCGTAGATTTTTGACCATGGTAGCGTCCCAAAGTCTAAAAAGTACAGCCCTCACCATTCCAAGTGGGACGATTTTGATAGTAAGACAAGCTGTCATGACCCAAATGTAAAACCAGAACCCAAAATAATCAAATGCCCTCTTAATTGCTGTTGGGATAAGATCTTTTAGTGTGCGGGGGTAGAGCTGAAAGACTGTTACTCCCTGCAGTTGGGGTGGGGGCATAACCATGCCCATACTGGTTGGTAGGTACTACCCTATTATATATATTTTTTAATTATCTGGCATCTAGTAGGCTTTTTGCCCACCCGGGGAGTGGATCTGGGGTAATTGCCCTATCTGCCCACCGGTGGCAGAGCAACTTTAGCCCCATTTATTTGGGGTGGGGGTATGGCCCCCCAAACAAAACACACACACACCAATCCCTGGTGCCTAAGTGGTTTCTGCCCCCCTTAGACATAGGCTGATCTGCTCCAAGGGGGTAGAAAAGGCCTAAAATAAATTTGCCCCCCAGGGAGCGACCCTCGCCTAAGGGGTAGCTCCCCTTTTGTGAAATTGGCACAAAACACACAAAATAAATCCCTGATGTCTAGTGGTTTCTGCCCACAAGGTGTACAGAAATGGCCTAAAATAAAATTGCACCCAGGGAAGCAACCCTTGCCTAGGGGCTCGTTCCCCACCTGTAAAAAAACAAAGTGAACAATCCCTGGCATCTAGAGGTTGGGCCTAATTAATATAGGCCAATCTGCCCCCAAAGGAGGCAGAAATGGCCTTATAAAAAAAAAGCCTCCATTGGGGAGCGACCCTTGCCCACGGGCCGCTCCCCTCATGTGTTTACAAAATGTAAACACAATCCCTGGAGTCTAGTGGGCATTTCTGCAGCACGATCGCTTTACGATCGTGCTGCAGGAATGCTCAGAGAGACATGAAAGGAAAGGAAAAGCATTTCCTTTCCTTCCATGTCCCTCCAATCTCCCCCACCCTCGCGATTGGAAGAGAAATGCGATCGTGCACTGACGTCATCAGATGTCACTGAGGGGGGTCGGGTGGAAGGGGAAGTGATTCCCCTTCTATTCCTGCCGAGGGGAGAGGGGTGGGAGGCCCGCGGGGAGCACTAGCGCTCCCCCTGTGGGCTGGGTGCAGGACGAGCTGGTTACGTCCTCGGCACATGAGCGCCATGGCCAAGGACGTAACCAGCTCATCCAAGGCACCCAAGGGCATGCATAATGGTTAATTGAACATAAATTAAGGACGTAACTAGGGTGTTCTGCACCACTTAACTTTAGGAACACCTTTATTTTTAAAGACATCGTGCAACTGATATGTAGAAATATCATTGTCTCTTCAAAATTCAAAAAGTGTATTTCTTTAACATGAAGAATAGTTTCACTTGATACATCATATCAGTGCATTGGGGAGTATTTTTTACGCGATAGTTTTCAAACATGAATTTTGAAATATTCATGCTTAGAGCACGCATTAAAAGTGCCTAAAACAAATGACGCAAAAAAAACTCTTAGATTTCTTTGTGCCATTTTTTAACCCCTTCCCCCAACGGGGGAATGACCCCTTTGCATACATTATCCCTGGTGCAGGAATATTGTAGCGCAAACTGTTACAAAGAGGCCAATGCATGAATTACATCACTTTGTAAATTTGGCACAGCGATTTTGGCCTCGTAGGGACACATTAGAGTCAAAGAAAATGATGCTAATATGGCGCTAGGAGGTGCTAGGGCCTCTTAAATCTGCCCCTAAATGTTGTTTTGGGGGAAATTATAATTTCTGGTCATAAAAATGAAAAGCTTACATTCATGCAGGGAGCCTGAGAAAGATTTGACATAAAGACGGACTTTCCTGATAAATTATAATAGAATTTCTTTTATTACCTATGCCAGTGTGAGATAAGCACATTTTTTTTTATAATTAAGGTTTCTTTATCATTTCCTAAAAGGTGAACTATTTTAATAAGTTGAACTAGAGCAGAACAGTAATTCATAGGAGTCAATGCTGTTGCTCTTTCACAAAATAGGTTAGTCTTCTTTTATTTTTGAAAAACAAAGAAGGTTGCTTTGGGAGGAATTTGTGTTTTTTTAAATTGTTTCTAATGTGTTCCCGTGTTGTTTCTTTTGAAGGAAAAGTGCAACATATTGGTTCTTTTCATTATGTGCGCGAGAGCAAAGGATCAGATAGTCCAGCACAGCAATAAATAAGGGAATGACCGAGGGCAGCTCTTTATACTAATTTTGCATTCAGTACAGCAGCCAAGAAAATGTCTGCAGACACAGGTTGGGGAAAACAATAGTCTCGCAAGCAGTTTTGCCACTCAATTACCATCTCCTCAAGCTATTCTGTATCCTCACTTTAACAAAATAACTGAGAAGTTTATGAAGGACCATTGTTAGATCAAATAGTAACATCATGTACTTAATTCAACAAAGTATATGTGCTTGAGAATGTATTTTCTTTAAAAAAGATAACGGTAATTATTTAAAGACATTGATTGGACATATGCAGAAATAACACGAAGTTCATTGTTCTCCCTACTTATTTCTATTTATTTCTATGTGTGCAATCTTCAGCTATTGCTGACCATGAAAATGGTTAAGTACCTTGTGAAAGGGTCTTAGGGCTATGTGTCTGCCATAATGCTACCAGATATGAACAAAAATTGGACACAGTCATCTGGTTGTTGTTTACTTAACACTCTGAAGATCACCATCAAGGCATTAGATATCTTATGTCACACACATGTTCAGTGGTCCTAAATTATTTCTCTCCCCCCAACAAATAAGAATAATCATGGTGCATTCTCCTTACCCTACAATTCACAATTTGGAATTGCCTTCTGTCTCTTCTCTGCCTGGCGCCTATTCTCAGAAGAATGCAAAAAATGAACATGTTACACTTGGCCTATTGAATCTAATAAAGCAATAAATTACGGTAATGAGTCTTGCCAGGCATCACTAGAGGTTCTTTCATACTATCCTGAAGACGTTTTGATCTACGGCAGATCAGCTGTGCTCTCTCAAAGACAGACAGCCTCTGTAACTAACAGATCGAAATAATTAATACATTTGGAAATATCCAGTGAAGCCTGCTAGAGATTGCACAATGCTTTGTAAGTGGGTACTGAAAGGATCTTCATTACAATGCACATATATTGGTTTTGGTAAGGTAATATTTTACGGTAAACAGACTTTAACACACTTTAAGACGACGGCAGAACTATGCTCTGCTGTTAGAACGCGGCCGTTACAAATAATGCGACTTTACCACGCATTCTGTACCACGGATGTTGTTACAATGACATACTTGAGGGAAAGCAGTGTCGGACGTTAAAATCCAACACTTTTCCTACTATAGTGCAGACTGGATTTGGAATAATAAATGATCCCACTTTAAAGCCCAGCGCTTTCCCTAAGGCATGTCGTTGAAACGATATGCGTGGTAAGGAATGTGTTGTTAACACGCATTCATTGTAAAAAATACAGAGTAGCAGCATGCATTGTAAAGGCACGCATTGTTCCGACAACCTTATGTTGTCAAGTAAGCTACCTGATATGAAATGTATGAAACCGTATTATTAGAAATGTTAACTGAACCAAGAGAATATTGAAAAAGTCATTCATTTTAGCAAATCACAACTAGGCTTGGAACACTGGAACCAATCTAGGATTGGTCTAAAGAAGAGCATGAGGTTAGGGATTGTCAGAGCTAGTAAGTATATGCCAGGTAAGTGAAACATATATATACATAAATATATATATATATCTATATATATGCATATATATATATAGATATAGATATATAGTTAAAAAACCAAAGGTTACAGGGATGTTATAGTAAGGCTCATTTTTTAAATGTACAAAACCATAGAAATGTACCTGTTATAGTTAGAGTTAATCCAAGTAACTATAACTCATGCCGTAAAATAACTATAACTTGTGCCCCTACCATGCACATGGGATCAATAATTTTACTGCAGATGTTACAGTGAGATTACCAATTATGTCATCAGTGATGTAATTTGTGGGGTAATTGGGAATGCATGGCAAGGGCGCGTGTTATAGTTACCTTAGGGCATGAGTGAAATAACTATCACTACAGTATAACAGGCAAATTTCTATGGTTTTGTACATTTATAACTGAGCCTAACTATAACATCCCTGTAACCTTTGGTTTTTTTAAGTGAATATCTATGGTTCTTAAATTCTATTTCCTAACTATAACGTCCCTGTAAACTTAGTTTTAATCAGTGAATTTCCACTGTTTTCTAACGTATAGTAAGTTTTATCACTATAGGTTAATCTAACGACTTAACCCCACACAGCGCACAGCCTTCAGCCGTGCACCGTGGAGCAACCCCAATAACCACCGAACACTATGCAGTGCATGGCCTTTGGGCGTGCTCACGAGTGGTTGGCCGCAGACCCCTTTGTTTCACTGTCTAGAAGCAATACACAAACCCCAACAGCTGGGCCATTCAGAGTCATGTGACCCAGGATGCTGGCAGAAGGCACATATGATTTGGATAAGAAAATGCTAACTTTCTAAAAGTAGCACTTTCCGAATTGTGACTTACAATCCAACTTTACCATTAAAGAGGATATTAAATTATAATTAATTTGAATCTAAACAACATCTCTCTATCTGCTCTTAATCCAAAGTTATCACTTATTGATTGTAATAGGGTAATCCAGAGTGAGTCAAGAGAGAGATAGGCCTCATATAACAGTGAAAAATGACTTTAGAAGTTTTTCATTGTCAGAGCATGTAAAACATATGTACACATGTCCTACGGTTTACATATATTGAATCCAGCCCTATGAGCCTGTAGGGCCTAACCTAGGTTGATTTATAAGCATTAAAATGGAAGATTTAGGCCTGATAAACGGCTTATTCTGTCAGGTTGAAATGGCAGTTTACAATTGCAGTACAGGCTGCAATGACAGGCCTGAGACATGTTTTAAAGTGTTATTTTGGTGGGTGGCACAATAAATACTACAGGACCTCTAGTAGCATTTATTTTACAGGCCTTGTGTAGAAGTAGTTCCAAACATTAGGGACCATATTTATGACCTGGTTTGCGTCACACTTGAAACATGCAATATGGTGCAAGAGCAATGCAAACCTTAAGTGAGATTTAGTCAATCCTGTAATCAATCGGATCTTGAACAACTCTTTGAGTCTAGCAGAATTCCCAGAGGCTTGGAAGGTGGCAGTGGTGAAACCACTTAAGAAGAAACCGTCACTTAGTGCGACTAATTTGTCCAACCTGAGACCTATCTCTTTGTTACCAGTATTGAGAAAAATGTTAGAGAAAATGTTAAACAGACAATTAATCACATTTCCAGAGACAACAAATGTACTTCGTGCTTTTGTGTCAGGTTTCTGCCCAAAGCAATCTATGGAAACTGCCTTGCTGGAGGTGGCTGACACCCTAAAATGTATACTTGACGAAGGGAAGAATGCTGTGCTGATCCTATGGGCCCTGTCAGTGGCTTTCAATACCATCTCCCATGATATCCTTTTACATAAACTTCAAGAGTGCGGAATAGCTGGACCTGCATATCTCTGGCTGAAATAATTTCTTATCAGTCGCAAACAGATGGTGAAGTTAGGACCCTACACCTCAAAGGTAACTTTGGTTGCTGCTGAGGTGCCGCAGGGTTCACCGTTGAGTCCGGCTTTGTTTAATATTTATATGGCACCGCTATTTTCTTTGATATAATCTTTTGGGATTCGTACAATTTCCTGTGCTGATCGGTTGATCTTATCTGTTGATGAATCTTCCTGGGGTTCAGAACTGAACATCAAAAACTGTTTAAGTGCACTAATTAAATGGATGCAGTCCCACCATCCCAAGTGCAATACAGAAATAATTGAGATTGTGTTATTGGGTAAAGTCAACATATTTGCTCCCTTACTTTGGGGGATGGAGAACATTCCTCCGCACCCTCCCAGAGTAGATGTGGTTAGAAACCTTGGAGTTAAGTTTGATTTGGACCTGTCATTTCTCCCTCATGCTCTGTCAACTGCAGGTACTTGCTTTAACGTAATAAAATCATTGAAGAAATGTTTTGATCTTTTACTGTTAGCAGCCAGGAAAATGGTGGTGTGCGCCCTTATCACCTCCAGGGTAGATGATTGTAGTAGCCTGTTTGCTAGGTCTTCAAAACAAGTCCTTCATAGACTTCAGATTGTTCAGCACGTGGCCACAAAAGCTGTACTTAAACTGCATGGAGAACTTCTGCTTCAGTAATATTGAACACTCTTCATTGGCTGCCAATCCATAAGAGACTACTCTTTCAAATTATTTTGTTTACTTTCAGAGCAAACAGAGGGATTGGTCTTAAATTCCTGACTACGAGGTTCAAACATCACCTCACTAATAGACCTTTAAGATTATAACAGGCCAACTTATTGAAACCGTTTTATTTCAGATTAAAAATTAAAGGTGACAAATCCTTTACGGCTCTTGGAGTGAAGGTCTGGAATTCACTACCCAGTTGTTTGAGGTTCATTGACACCAAACTTGCTTTTAGGAAACATCTTAAGACCTGGGTCTACTGGATCTCTGACTCCCTCTGCCATCCTTTTATCCTGTAATATGCCCCCATCCTCTTTCTTTTTCAGAACTGCTAATCATGGGACCTTTGGTTGTCTACCTTCCTCTGTTCTGCACCAGTGTCAGGATCGTCCCCTGGGAGTGTCAGTTGCTCTAAAGAAATAAAATAAAATAACATTTATGAAGCCATGCAAGGGCACCTTGTGTGGCCCTGCCTGGCTGCATAAATATTGAGTAATGTAACGCAGCACAAATCACTGCTTTAAATTACTCAGCTCCAGGGAGGTGTTTCATAGGTGTTGCATGGGTGTCCCATGCAACATCCATGGATTTTGACACATTCCCAGAGTTACACACAATCCTGCATGCAACACAGGAACCTTTGCACCATGGTGCAAGGGTGCCTCGGTTGATGCTAGGCTGCCTAAAGGGCACCAGGCCGAGGAAAGGACAGGAATGTGTAGTATTCTTTTAAATACTGCACATCCTTGCCCTTTCTCTGTGGTGCAGGGCAGCACAGCAAGGAGACTTGCTGCACTGCCCTGCACCACAAAGCCCATTTATATGGGCCAAGGTACATACAAGTAAATTAAATGTGCCAATTAGGTATGGGCCAATTTTGCTATGTTTTAGGGAACGATCACAACCACTTAAGCAATGGTTAGCATGGATAAAGTGCACAGAGACCTAATGCCAACAAAAACAAAATCATTAAACAGGAGGGAAAATGCAAAAAGGTTCGGGGAATACCATGGCAAGGATGTCAGGTCTAACACTCCGACTTCTATGGACCCCTGCTGAATCACTACTGCAAGCTATGTACCCCCATCTAAGCAATTATTATGAATTGAATCTCAAAATAATGTACAGAAATACAGAAACAAGTACATCTTAAAAATATATTCTAATTATTATAAATATTATATAAATATTACAATTTGGTATTGATAAGTATGAGAGAACTCTGTGCTTTCTAATCTGGTTATGGAGACCTTTCACATTCCAGGATACCACACGCATGTTATTAACCATATAATAGGATGGAAAACGAATAATATAATAGGTGCAACATCAGTTCAATAACATGTAAGAGGCAATACACAACAGACGCCAAAAAACTGAAAATAAAAATATAATGAATGTTTATATGGTAAGGTTCAATTGATTGAAAAGGAGAGGAAAAAGGGTAAGAGGAATGCAATATTTATTAGAAAAGAAAGAGATGGCTATAACCATGTTAAGACAAGACACGTTAAGTGCAAGAAGAATAACAATGAGGGGCAGAGAAGCCCTGGAAAGAAGGGATGGACAGCCAGCTGTAGTAACCGAAAGGTAGATATTGGAGGTCACAGAGACTATCTATTAATAACATAAAAGTATGAGACAGGAATTAAGAAGAATACAGAAAAATATATGACACACGACACAGGGAAATAACCAATGGGAGCAAATGCCAAATGACTATTAAAAATCACTTACAGACAACTGAAGACAGAAACAATACAGTAGGTCTGGCATATAAGACACAAAAAGAACATATATCTGGGAGAGGGGATCCAGGTGAGACATAAGACATCTGTAAAGAGAAATAAATAGTTATTGAGTGAAGGAGTATTCCTTGCGTGATGGAGAAGAAATTCAAAACCTTATGAATCAAAATATTATAAAAACAGAAACAAGACAGAATCTCAATTATAAGGAAAATATAAGTGATTCAGGATTTGCCTAGATCCATTTCTTCACCCTTACATTGACAATTGAACTTTCTCAGGTCTTCTGGAGAATCAAATGAAAAGGACTTCTCCTTATAAGTCACCCTGAAAAAACAAAGATGAACCAGGCTATAAAGTGCATTCAAGGAACGTCGAGCAGGACGAAGTTATAGGAATTCCTTACGGCGTGTTGCAGTTGCTCCAGCTGCACCCTGCAAAAAAAAGACATGCTGACCAGACCATAACATTTGTTTCCTTTGTTTAGCTGCTGATAACATTTTAATTAGCTCAATATGCTCTAGGAAAAGAACTATTATGCCTCTTGGTCAGTCAGATGGTGCGGATCCAGATGATTTCAGGCCAACACAATGTGCATGTTGTAAATTGAGGTGCATATTGTCCCTGAGTCCAACTATCTTAGGAATATTTATTTCAAGAAAAGCTAGCATGTTTGTTTCCTCTGCCCCTTCAAAAATGCCATAAATTCTAAGGTTATTACACCTGTTTCAATTTTCCACTGTTGTTTCAAAAGCAAGATTTCCTTGGACATAGCAGCAATTTTAGTTGCTGCATCTTGTATTGTACTCATAATTTGCTCTACCTCAGTTAACCTGGATTCCAACTTGGACCATTATTTGTTGATCTCCTGGATCATCGCTTTGGTCTCCATTACTAATGGTTTAAAAAGCTTTATCTCTTCCATGACGTATTCAAAGTTCAAAGGCGATAGTGATTTTGTTGGAGAGGCAGGGTCTTTCCTTTGACATTTAGAAGTATTGTTAGAGTCTTTATGAGCAGAAAACATTGTACCGGGTAATATCGCAGCCCTTTGGCCAGAATACGGAGATGGCTCCATAAGTTTGAACAAATATATATGCCTGAAAGAAGGGAAACTTTACTGGTAGATGATTTAAACCTGTATGGAAGAGGCTTTTTTTGAGTAATACTCCTCCTCAAGTCCCAGACTCTTCTAAACTGCAAATTTATACAGTGTAATTATTTGTTGAGTGGGATCGGTAAAAAAAATGGAAATTGAGAACCTATCCATGAATTCACATGTATACCACACAGAAGCAGCAATAAATGGTGAAGGCAAAGCAGAGTAGACTCCAATATGCTCATGCGGGGTGAATCCCCAAATTAACAGCAGTTAGTACAAACATGTACTGGGAAATGCTTACAACAGTAAAATGATCCATGTAGGGAGTGAAATATACCTATCCCAATAAATATGGTGTCATATTAAAAAAAGGAGACTGCTACAAGCAAATAAAGTCGCATGCAGGAAAATTTGCTTTAGGGAAGGCGGCAGCGTGAAAACGGATCGTATGTTAGGTTCAAAATGGCAGCCATGACCGGCACAAGTGAGAAGAGTGAGCGTGGGGAAAGAAAACAGGTAAAACAGGGTCAAAAGATGAATTTGAGGAAAAATATCTGTTTCCCCGCAGTCACAAAATGAAGCCACTGTTCACATCTCCCCCAGTCCTCAAGAAGCTGTCAGAATTGTACATTGAGACTCAGTGGGCTGCTTCCATCTTGTGGGTGTCCTGGCCACGCCCCTCTGACAGCTGAATTTTGAACAACCTGAGTTGAGTGATGGTTTGAATTACTGTAAAGAAGAATTTATTTTAGAAATTTTAACTGCCAGGAGCAGGAACTAACCATTGTGAACATTTGGGACGCTACAGAAAACATAGAATGAATAAACGTCCAAAGGTTGCACACTTTTCTCACAAAGGCAGAAAGAGAACTCTTGGAAATTTTGTTTTACTGAGGTTGAAGTTTTTTTTAAAGCCATTTTTGAGCAGCTGCTAGAACAGCAGGAACATTTTTTAATATCAATGGAAGTGGGGTGGAATTTTGTAGTCCAGCAGTTTAAAATCAGCTGAGTGTCATGAAGAAATGCATACAATTGCACTCATATTGAATAAACAGCATTTGCAAGATGGAGTAGATATATATATATATATATATATATATATATATATATATATATATATATATATATATATATATATATATATATATGTATATATATATATATATATTAAGCAGATGAGGTGAAAGCATTAAACCTTGTAGTACACCACATCTCATAGATTTTTTGCTGATTTAAAAGGAGAGAGAAAACATGTTGCGACTAAAGTATTTAACCCATTTCAATGCCCGTACTCTGAATTATTGAACTGTAGCCTCTACATAGGTATGAGTGGTCAATAGGGTCAAAGGCTGCAGAGAGGTCCAACAGGACAAATGCTTTGAAACCACCACCATCTGCCAATCTTCTGGCATCATCGAGCACTGATACTAATACTAGCTTCGGACCTAAAGCTGACTTGAAGCAGGTGAAGAAGATTATTGTGGTCAACAAAAGACTGTAGTTGAGTAAAGCACATTTTTTTTCAATCTTTTCAACAGAAACTGTTGTTACTTAAATATTTATTTTATTTAGGTATTTATGGATTAACACTTAACCACAGTGCAGAGAAGATCCAAGGGTGAGTGCTTCACATGGACCCCTTTCACAAGTTTCAAAACTGAAATAGTACAGTTACATAGAAAAAAAGAATAATGTATTATTATGCAACATCACTGTTAGGTAAACAGGAAGACAAAAGTGAGTGTTCATACTAGCAAAACAAAATCTTCCCGGTAAGTATTGCTTAAATGTTTAAGTTTGTTTGAAAATGGAATTTCAAGGAGTGTTCTGAAGTTGGTACTGGCCTCCTTAAACAACCATGGGTTGGGTTGGATAGTTCTTTGTTCCTGCATTTAGTGCCTTAGATTGAATGCATGCAGGTTTGAAAATACATCTTACTCTCATAGAAATTTGCATCTGTGAGATCAGTATGAATGAGATGTGGTCAACTTTCTTAAACTTGTGACCAGCCTAACCACTTCATGCAGGGCCACTTTTATGAGGGGTGCCTGAAGTTTGAGAACTATAAATTCCAGACTTTAAACTGTAGTAGATTGAACTACTTGTTTGAAATTAGACTCACAAAAATCTGCTTGGTTCCTTTGAAAGAAGCCTTATTTGAAATTATGCCCTTTGGTCAATAAGATAATGTGATGATATAGGCTCTTGTCCAGGAAGAGGCCCAATGATTTAGCATAATGCTCAGAAGTAGGGCAGTATTTCAGCACTGTAAGTGCATTAACCAAACTTCAAACTAGCATGAAACAAGTAGGAGGGAGATGACTAGGAACCATGTCTTGAGCTTTTTTTGTTTCAGATGGTGGGATATTGTCCATGTTTCACTGAATTGAGAGCTCGAGCCATGGTTTCTTCATCTTTCAAGATAAATAACCAATAGAGGTGAAAATCTGATACTCCATATGATGCTCAACCTTTCCCTGTGGTGTCTACCAAGAGACACAGGGGGACTGCTCAACACCCTAGGAAGTCTGTTTCCAAAGACTCTTTTCACTTTAGCCATTTGATTGATCGGTCTTCAAACCAAGTTGGCAAAGGAAAGACTGAACCTGGAAACTCAGTGACTGCTGTTACCTCTTCACCATTTTTAATGATCTCTGACACTAAAGATGACAGCTTACAGCTTTCTGTAACCAGATCAGGTTGAATGATCAAGGCACCAGGAAGATTGATGCAAGAGATATAGTTGTATGTGTTTCCATATATGATATTTAAACTGAGTTCCGGTAGTCTAAGTCCTCTAGAGTGGTGTTCTGTGTTTTGCTCTAGCAGCTCATCCAAATATATCAACCATCTCCTGACTCTCAAGAGATGACATGTATTCCAATATGTGGTTGCAGAATGCAGTGTTTATTACATTGGCTTCACCAATGTGTTTCAGCCGTAGCCTTGTTCACAGTGTTTCCATATATATATATATCTATACACATAGACATGTATACAGATTTTTGTAAAAAATGTAATTTTTCATTTAACAGAGGGAGAGGTGTAGTGTCTTGCAAGTTTTATGATGGAACACTTTCGCCATGTGAGGTAATCGCCAAAAAGTGCAATGTAACAAAAGCTTGGTTTAGAATGTTGGAGTTCACTGGTACAAGCATATGAATAAAGATGTGTAATTTACAGCTCTGTGTGTGGTGTAGTCATTGGTGGGTACTTAGGCTGGGGCAGACGCTCCTCAGACTGCTATAATTTGGTATTTGGAAGGAAGGCCCTAAACCACGTCACGTCCAAATACTGAAAAGTAATTATATCGCAAAGCCATATTGTGATTTGGTAGTGTGTTTCCGAATCACAAGTTGGGTTTTACACATTAGAAAAAACTTTTTGTATTCGCAAATGTCCCAATTCTGAGAATCAGGTCATTTGCGACTGCAAAAGGTTTCATACATTTAGCCCTTAGTCCTCAGACCTCTGTGGACTTAAACAGTCAAGATATACAAAAAAAGTGTAACCTTTCAAGACCTCTAGGCACCGTTTAGAAATGCATAATTTACTGATTTATGCCAAAGCACCTTTCCTAGCACACTTCCTTAGTATGTTTCTACTGTTGCTAGTGCTAGTGCATCTGAGGCTTTTCAATGGATTCTTTGTAGACCTGATTTAGAGAAGACCCTAAAATTAATATCCAGGGTTAAAATGTAGACAGATTTACGATATTGGCTGAATAGTTAGTCCCTCATTACGAGTTTGACGGTCATGAGACTGCCAAACTTGCAGTGGTGGTCTAACCGCCATGGACCCATTGGTAAAGACCGCTGCGGACCCGGTGGTAAAGACCGCAGCATTATGAGTTGGGAGGTTTGGCTGAAGCCAAACCACCACAACACCACCTGTTCTGCCAGTCCAGTCGTCCAACGCAACTGGCGGTGAGCTCCTTTGGGATTGCGGCAGGCCTGAGGCCGTCGGCGGTATTAGGAGGCAGCGAACAGCCAGGCTTTTTGTGACAGTCACCCCGCCATGAAAAGCCTGGCAGTAACACTCCTGCCAACAGGAATCCCCATTCCTGTCACCGACACATGCACCCCCACATGTCTACACACATGCAGACACCCCCCCAGCTGACCACACACTTCCAAACACCCCCCCAACCGCACATATCCATACTAACACCCCCACCCACTCTCACACTGACATACACACACACCCACTCACACATATGCACCCCCTCTGGATCATTCACATCCCCACCCTCTTCACATTCATGCACAGCCACACCCCTCCATTCATGCATCCACACAGACACCCCCACTTACTCGCAGACATCCACACAGACACCTCCACTCGTAGGCATCCCAATACACACACCTACTCACTTGCACCTGACATATCTGCCTCCCCTCCACATACATGCAGACACACACACCCTCCACGCACACATACAAACACACTTGCACACACGCACGCCCATTCCTCTACACATACATGCACACACCACACACATGCACCCAACCCCCCCTCTTTGAACCACCAACACTGGTGGTCTGTTGGCGGCAGCAACTTCGGCGGTCTTGCAAAAACACCACCAAAGTCGTAATGATGGCCTTAATAAAGCTTTGAAACTTACACCAAATTCTCATCATTAACTCCCACAAATAAATGATTAATTTATGATGCATAGATTGTATTGTGCAGCTTCTGATTAATTCCTACTAACCTCCAAGGCCCATCCCTCCATGGGCCCCGTGACCAGAGCAGGAACTTTTATGTTTCTGGATAGGTTGGTAGAATTGGTACTGTAAACTGAAAAATTATTTAATTATTCCAGAAGATCCAAAGCTGTTAGCTCTGGCAGTAACGTCACATCCTGTCCCCTTTCTAGTTTTTAATGCATCCTTACTTGTCCTTCTGTGAAGCACGCTAATGTCTTCATAAGTAAGTAAAACTTATTTAAATATTAAAACGCAATAACAAGATGGACAATTAAAAAAATAAATGAGAGGACAGTCCCTAAATAAGTGCTCTTGAGAAAAAGTGATCAAACACACCAGTTCAAATCAGTTCAAAATCCACTGAAACAGCAGGATTCTACAGTGGAAATGTAAATTATTGTATTTATTATTATTTGATGTCCATCCAGACTGGCCAGCATTTTTTTTATTTTAAAATATTATTACAGTGCTGTATATTTAAATTTCCAACTCATAAGTCTGATTACACATCAGATCTTTATTGCAACTAACATATTTGTGGTGTACTGCACATAGACTCATCTCCATAACACTACTTTTGAGGTAGGCTTTGCCTACCTGTCTACCCGATTCAGAGAATAAAGAAAAGCCAACTTTCCCTGGCAGACCAAAAACTGTTATAGAGGAGGGTTATTTAGACTCCACCGTTTACACGTCATCATTGAGCAAAATACGCATTATTGTTTGACATGATATTTACTCTGTGTCTTAATATTGTTAACATTCTTCCGGTTTTATAAACGGGCACAATAATGTTCATTGAAATGCTTACATGTATTCATTGTTTATGTTTTATTTTTATACATTAAGTTGTATTTGTAGAAGTAAACGTATTCTTCATTCATGTTCAGCTTTTATTTTGAAACGTATATGTGTGTTCTAATATAATCATGTTTTCAAAATGCACAATCAATGTTAGATAAAGTTAGCCTGACTGAAAGCCTTAATTCTAAAATGTAATTTGATTGGATAGTGCGTTCTTTCTTTGCAGGTCTGTTTCAAGGCTTTGTAAGTTAGAGGAAAGGAGTATTGTTCTGTGTATTAGTTTTGCTGATAGCAAGGCCTGAGAAGATAAATCTTGGCAAGAGATGTGAAGATTTAATGAGCAGCAGAAGTCTCCTGTTTATCGTGTACAAGGACGGGGGATGTTCAAATTTGCAGTAACTGTGCAAATTCTTTGGGATGGGAAATTCAGGTGATGCTGCACATGCCCATGATGATTGGTTCCTGGTGGAGAGGCAAGTGATACCATTGATGTTGAAGGTTTTGCTTGATTTAAATAATGCTTACATTGTTAGGAGTTAAGGCAGATTCTCTTATACTTCGAGGGGTACAGACCTCTCTGCTCCCTTAATTCTTGTACGTGTGAAGCTTCATGCTAAACACATTCCTTGTTCCTGGAAGACATACTGAAGCTTTCACTATGCTGCCACCTTCTCACCTTTCTGAAAGTCCCTAAGACTTCATTCAAACCATCCTCATTCCTGATTTAGTAATTTGAGTAGATGATTCTAGAATCATTTCATGTTTAAGAGATAAAAAGAGAGTAGGTGCGTCTTCATGGATTTCCTGTTTCTAATCCTCAATTTCTGTATTGCTGTGGTGGTATTACTCTGTACCTTAATCTAATGAGATTGCACTAATTGCAGTATTTCAATTTGCCAGCTATAATCCTGTATATATATATATATATATATATATATATATATATATATATATATATATATATATACATTGGATTGTTTATCGATTGGACATAAACTGCTTAGTTTCAATTATCGATTCCTGGTCCTAATTGTGTGACCAAATGGGCTTCACAGAAATGTACATTTTATTATTCTTAATTTCCTCGATGTCTCATTCAATTTGAAAAGATCCGTCAGATGAGAGATGTTAAATCCTGCTTCTGTACACTCACAGTTATGTTCGTCACTTAGAAACTTCAGGACCCTCACCTTGTTTGTCAGGCAGAGTCATGCTCCAGTTAGCAAACAAAGCAACAGTAGAAATATGCCTCACTGGTTCACTCCTTGGCATGCATTCACCATGGCAGCAAGCACTGCAGTGATAGTACAGGGTGCTCAAGCAGATTTATCTCTATGACAGTCAAGTAAAGTACAGTAGGACTCCGTAAAGAGTTAAATCATAAAGCAAAAATATTCCCATTGGCATGCTTGAATTCGAAACAATGTAGAAGTCAAATTACTATCTGTTATCTAGCTATTACTATGCACGCAGCTCACTGCCACACATTTTATGCAAAGTTCAATATTCTAGGGAAATTAAAGTCTGTCTGAAATTTCATTTTCCAAGGTACTGACCAGCAAGAACATTTACTGTGATCCAGATTGTAAAGCACCTGAGTTTTGAATTTTGGCAGCAAAGCCGTAGCATAGGAAAATGATGTAAACATGCAGCATAATGTTCAATCAGAAAGAACAGAAGGCATAGCTGGTGTCATTCAAGCTGCCTTGTGTATGCATGAATTCTGTGACTTTGAATACTACGCTTTATACTTCGGATTTAAAAAGGAAGTATCTTGTAATCTAAAGAAAACATAAAGAGGCATATTGAAAAAAATCTGTCCCTCAAAGATATTATATTTGGTTCCGTTGAGGTCTGAGACCCCAGGTCAGGGACATGCTGGGACGAAATATATGAAACTGCACCGTTTTAAAAGTCACCGGAATGTGAGATTTTCTCCCATAAATTGCTTTAGTACATCTAAAGAGCAGTGCTTAATTTGTGCTTGTTGTTTCCGGTGCTGAGCACCGGCACTTATTTTTGAGGGCCGGGGCTTATTTTTCTGCCTCAAGCATCTGTTGCGAGCAAAAGACACTCATGGGAAAGACGGAGGAAGGGAAACACGAAATAGCGTCACAACGGGAGAAAGCAGAAAGCTGCAAGAGTGAACTGAAGAGGCAGGGAGTGTCTGTAAATGGATTAAAGAGGCCCGAGATGGCTTCAGGATTATACTGCCTCTGTATTCCATGAGCGCACATTTAAATGGAGCAGCCGCATGTTTAAAAGGAGGGCTTTGGGCACCGGCACGTTTTTATTTACAAATTAAGCACTGCTAAAGAGGTGTGACCAAAAGAATACACAGTTAGACCTAAGTGGTACAGGACAGGTGCAGGGTGTGGGTGACAGAATACATGTGGCCCAAGGTGTAAATCACGTTTCAGAACCATAATATTGGGGTCTCCGTAGTGCTGATGCAGCCACCTTAAAACGGGAGCACAGGTAGGTTTATTACATAACTAGTATGATTCTGAATTCTAACGCTGAGAAACTTAGTTTATTTATGTTGACTGTGAACTACTGTTTAATTATGCTGTTCATTTGATTCAAGGCCAATGCATTGGACTGAATGATTATTACGCAATCCCTACCTCATTCAGCAATGTGCACATTAACGCACACGAAACAGACATAAAATAACTCATGCTTCCATTTTCTTACGATAATGGCATTACTCCTAGTCCTACTCCCTCGCCTTCCTTTTAACCAATGAGGCCTCCCGCCTCCCCCTAGACCCTCCCTTCCCCTTTCAAAAACCCCCCCCACCCTTATCCCCTCTTGTACAAAAACCAAGCCCAAGCCGCAACTCGGACAGTCCGTACTGGGAGGGTGGGAGGGAACGGAAAAGGAAGGCGAGGGAGTAGGACTAGGAGTAATGCCATTATCGTAAGAAAATGGAAGCATTACCTCCCGTCCCTCCCTCGCCTTCCTTTTAACCAATGAGACATAGCAAGAAAACTCACAGGAGACGGACACCGAGTTGCAAGACCTTTATTTAACATCCTGCACAAAGAACATCCCCCAACATTATCTCATAGAGGATAAGACCCGGTGACCTAGCACCGACTCCAAACTACCCAAGTCAGACAGCCTATAATGACGACCAAACGTCGAAGGAGAAGCCCAAGTGGCGGCCCTGCAAATTTCCACCACCGAAGTCCCCTGAAGCTCTGCCACCGTAGCCGCCATGCCTCTGGTAGATCTCCCCTGAATCCCTAGAGGAGGAACCACCTCTCTCAAGGAATAGGCCAACAGAATCAAAGATCGAACCCACCGACTCAAGGAAGCCGTGGACGGCTTCTCACCTTTGCGAGCCGGACCAAAATTAACAAACAGTGAATCCCCCTTACGAAAAGGAGCCACCACCCGCAGATACTCCAACAAAACTCTACGTACATCCAACGAATGCAAACGGACCTCCTCCCTTGATGAGGGATTCGGACAAAATGAAGGAAGAATGACCTCCTGCTGGGAATGGAACGAAGAATTGACTTTAGGAATAAAAGACGGAACCGGAACCAGAACCACCCTATCGGGAAAAATCTTACAAAAAGGAAAAGAACATGCCAATGCCCCCAATTCCCCCAACCGATGAGCCGAAGTAATGGCTACCAAAAAGAACGCCTTCAAAGATAGATGTCGCAAATCACAGTCCCCCAACGGTTCAAAAGGGGCCTCCGTCAACACATCCAAAACCAAGGACAGATCCCATGAAGGAAAAGAACGTACCGGGCGAGGGAATAAATTAACAAGCCCTTGAAAAAATCTAGGCATCAATCGCCCTTCATCCTGAAGATTACGCCATGGACCTCTGAATGCCTGAATAGCCGCCCACTGTACCCGAAGAGATGCCACTGACAACCCTAAATGAGCACCATCCTGCAGGAACTGCATCACCTCAAAGATAGAAGCGCAGGTAGGATCCAACTTACGACTTAAGCACCAAGACGAAAACACCTTCCACTGCCTACCATAAGAAAGCAAAGTGGAACGTCTCCTTGACGCCAGCAAGGTAGAACTCAAAGCCACCGGCACCCCTAGACCTGTCAACCCCCTCCGTTCAACTTCCAGGCCGTCAACTGTAACCTCCTCAATGACCCCACTGGGAGGCAGGGAAACTCCAGGGGAGACGGACAAAGAGGCAGAGGCCACATCCTCCCCTCTGCCATCAGCATCAACAATGGGAACCAATTCGCTCTCGGCCAAAGAGGCGCAATTAGGATAACCCTGGACCCCAGATCCCTTACTCGTAACAGAAATGCCCTGAGTAGTTGAAAAGGAGGGAACGCATACAAAAGGCCCTGCGGCCAAGGACATGACATCCCGTCCACCTCCCATGCTTGGGGACACCGAAACCGGGAGCAGAAGCGCTCCACTTTCGCATTCCGTACTGACGCAAACACATCCAGCACTGGAAGACCCCAAAGACGAACCAGATGCTGAAATAGAGACTTCCGGAGAGAGAAAAGTTGGGAGGAAGGAATCACTCTGCTCAGCAGATCCGCTCGAACATTTACCACCCCCCGAATGTACGTAGCCCTGAGAGAAGGAACCCACTCCTGAGCCCACACAAAAATCTCCCTGACTAGATTGAACAGAGCCCTCGACCTGGTCCCCCCTTGCCGATTGACATAAGCCTTGGCCACTAAGTTGTCCGTGCGAACCAGAACCGCCGACCCCCTCAGGGAATCCTGGAAATGGACCAGAGCCAGGAATACTGCCCGCAATTCGCGCCAATTCGAAGACCGACTCGCCTCCCGAGGGGACCAAAACCCCTGAATCTGAGCCGACTCCATCCATGCCCCCATCCTGAGAGGCTGGCATCCGTCGTTACCACCACGGGTCTCAGAGGTGATAAAGAAACCCCTACCCTCAGGTGGGCTGCCTCCAACCACCATTGCAACTCCCTGCGAATCAATCCGGACCCTGGAACCCTGTCCTTCAGAGAACTGGACCCTGGTGCCCACCTTCTCAAGAACCAAGTCATCAAGCACAGGAGATGGAAACGTGCCCAAGGCACCAGAAAGATCACCGACGCCAAATGACCCTGCAGACGCAACCATAGAAGAGCTCAGGGAGCAGACAGTAACAATACCTTCTTTACCAAAGCCTGGAGTACACCCAACCTTTTTTCTGACACAGTCACCAACCCTAGAAGAGTCTGAAACCGAGCCCCCAGAAAAACCAGATCCTGGGACGGCACTAAGTTTGACTTCTCCCAATTGGTTAAAAACCCGTGGTTTTGCAGGACCCCCAGAACTTGGACCACCTGCCTCTGCAAAAGGTCTCGTGATGGGGCATGAATCAAAATGTCGTCTAGATAAGGATGCAGAAACACCCCTTCTGAATGAAGCAAAGCCACTAGAGGAGCCAGCACCTTTGTGAAAATTCGAGGAGAAGATTTTAGACCGAAAGGCAGAACGCAAAACTGATAATGGTCCCGACCCACAGCAAACCTCAGGAACTTTTGAGAGGATCTTGCCACAGGCACGTGTAGGTAAGCATCCTGCAGATCCATTGACACCAGACAGTCCCCTTGCCTGACCAATGGAAAAATAGTCTGAATGGACAGCATGCGGAAATGCACCGTCCTGATCCAGGTATTCACCTCCTTTAGATTGAGCACTGGTCAAAATCCCCCTGAAACCTTCTGCACAAGAAACAAGACCGAATAAGTGCCCTGACCCCGTTCGTCTAGCGGAACGTGGGAAATGGCCCCCTTGACCAGTAAGTCTCGCACTCCGTCCAATAATGCCCTTCTCCGTGACCCCTCTGAAGGCAGAGGAGTGGGACGAACCCCTGAATCTGGAGGAACCACAACAAAATCTATGACATAACCATTGGACACAATGTCTAGTACCCAATGATCGGTTACACTGTCCTCCCAAGCTGAAAGAAAGTGACTCAATCTTCCCCCAACCGGCCCTCCGCCAGGCCCACAGTGATTGTCAGGACCCCTTCTTGAAACCACCCCGGGTCGCAGGAGCAGACTTCTTAGGCGAAAAACGCGGCTGAAAACGCCGTTTCCTAAATGAAAAGGATTTAGCATCCCTAGAAGGAGAAGATCTGGAACGCTTCTTCCACCCTTTACTCGAAGAAGAGCCCCCTTTATAAGGCAAGGCATGCTTCCTCTCCTTAAATGCCTTGGAAAGCATGGATGGTAATTGATCGCCAAACAGGTTACGGCCCTCAAACGGCAGTGTCAACAAGGCCGCCTTTTCCCCTGGATCAGCCTTCCAGGAACGCAACCAGAGGGATCTACGAGCCCCAATCAAAGACCCGGATGCCAGAGCCGAAGTACGGACCACATCTGAAGACACATCAGCCAACAATCTGGCCTGCTGCTCCATGCCAGCCAGGAGCTCTGAACACTCCGCCCCTTCCTGTACAGCTACCGCCAGTTTATCAAAGTCTTGAACCAATGACTGTGACGCATAAGCAGAATAAATCCCTGCCTTCAGCGCTAGATTCTCCGCAGCAAAAGCCCTCTTAAGACCCGAATCCACTTTACGGTCTGTGGCATCCGTAGGCACACAATCCTCCGGATTGACTGCCGTCTTGCCAATCAGAGTAGCCAAAATAGAGTCCAGGCGAATAGAAGGAGGCAAAACCTCCTCACCCTCAAGTAAGTAAAGTTTCTGAAGGAATCGAGGAACCTGAGCCTTCTCTACATCCTTCCACTCACGAAACACCATATCCTTCACAGGTCCCTGGAAAGGCATGGCAAACTTCAAAGGTGTCTGATATTGAGGAAATAAATGAGAATCCGAGTTTGTAGGTTGAAACACTGGGAAACCCAAATTGTCCCGAACATGTGCCATCACATCCCACATTTCTTCTCTGGAAACATATTTTCCCCCAGATGACGTCGATGGGGCCTCATCCTCACTCTCCGATGAGGATTTCCTTGCCGCTACCGATGAGAGCGCACGCTTAGCCTGACCAGACCTGGCCACGCCTGTCTGCAGTGCCCTGTTAACAGCTACCTCAATCATATCATGCACTTCCTCTCTAGACATGAGGGGAGTACCTCTGTCAGGAACCTGAGGGTTCTCAGGAAGAGCCATGCTATCCTCACCTCCCTCCTCCGAGGAGGAAGAAGAGACAATCCTACGTCTCTTTGCTGCAGCTTTCGGCATGGTAAACCACAAAATCACACTGACTTCATTCCCACAAAACTGCCTATATATGGGACCATGGTCCTCCCCCCAACAGGACTCCACCAATCCCTAATTAACGGCAACATCCATAAAAAACCACGGGCCGAACGCCCGTCCTACCTGCATCACAAACATGAAGGTCCTCGGTTCCTCGCGGCTCCGCGGCGCGGAAAACCGGAAACCAACGCCCCAGCCACAGAGGGCCGGCTGACCCCGTCAGCCGGCCCCCAGAACACGCCTCACGAGCAGCCATGCTGCTCGTACAAGCCGCGCCCCAGCCGTAGCACTCCTCGCGGAGCTCCGCGTCCCGAGGAGTGCCTCCTTCGATGACCTCCAGGCCCCGCCGTGCAGGTGAGAAAGGGAAAAGAAATACGTCTAGCGTGGGCTAGACAAAAGAACAGGAGGGGATAAGGGTGGGGGGGGTTTTGAAAGGGGAAGGGAGGGTCTAGGGGGAGGCGGGAGGCCTCATTGGTTAAAAGGAAGGCGAGGGAGGGACGGGAGGTAATATATGTGTGTCAAGCGGCACGCAGAAAGGGTCCCATTTTCGCAGATGGTGGTGTGTGCAGAAAAAAAGGCATAGAATGAAGCTGCACTCAAATATTTGATTTTGTGGGAACATAAACAGGTTACGTGCTAAGTATTCCTCCCTCACTTACTACCTATAAACTTTAGGACAGTTTGTCCCGAAGCCTTCACGGGTCTTTTCTACAAATTAAATCTAGTCAAATGTGTATCCTTGTGGAAAACTGGAAAGATATCCAGACTTTGTTAATGACTTTGGAGCAGCCTAAGAATATATCAAATAATTGCTGTCTTTCTGAAGCCTAAAATGAAAAGTATTCTATATGAATGTCTGTTTCTTACCTACAACTTCATCAACGATTTTTTCTCAAACCACGTGATATGCCTGACCAACGATTAAACTGTGGATGACAGTGATTGCCTTTGTGCTCCAAACATGAATCATTTTACATTAAAAACATACAATTAAATTAAATGGAGTGTCAAGCAAACTATTCACGTGTGATTGATGCACACGAATCAGCATTCAGGAAGAGGTAATATTAATACATTTTATACATTTTATACATTTGGAATATATAAGTAGGAATTAAATATCATGCCATCCTTGTGATAATAGTAAATGGCTTCCCACGGGTGCGTCTTGCGCTTACCTTGATAAAAACGCTATTTTACAATTGTGTGTAGGCATTTTGCAGAGGAAATGATAGGGAAAAAAATCACTGAGTACATTTTATTTTGGAAGTACCTTTTTTTCACAGAACTTTGCTGCAGTTATTAATCCTAGAAAGTCAGACACTCCGGAAACCTTCAACCCCAAATATTTTTCAAAGCTAGATACTCAAACAAATTGATGAAGACGTCATTTGGGTTGATCATCCAAACGTTACACACAAAAACACTATAATTTGCATGCAGTAAATTCCGAAATTTGAGGCCAATGACAATCATCATACCTTTGTACATTCTGACACTACTCTAGATAAAAATGTTTCCAATGATTTCTGGATGGACATATCATGTGTAAGAAAATCCAGTCAAAACCACAGTCAGGTCAAGTACATGTAGTAATGACACTTTTAATAAACATTTGGCAAGAGGAATTACTACTGTGTTTCGCACCATAATGGGCCGATATTTTTGGAAACTCATCAGCTGCAGTTACTTCTAAACATCAGAACCAAGTTAAATCAAGACAGCTGTGACTTGCATGGATCATACTAATCTTTTGTTAACTAAAATAACCTGCAAACGTCAATCTACTGTGAGAAATACTAATTTGTCAAAAGTATGCCACCGTTAACGCGTCCCTTTATGATAATTTATAACACATCAGGACTCGTTTTAGGCCAATGAATCTTTTGACCCAGTTGAGACACACCTTAGGACGAGATAGCTAATCAATATGTCAATCAATACGTCAATAATATCATCAATATTTATCACAACAATGCATTTCACCTTAGTCAGGCACATTAATCAATTCAAAACACTACCATGACCTTTCAGTCATGAATAACCACACCGGTTTAGTAGATTTTTATGAGTTTTATTCCCTATGGATTACAGATCTAAAAGCAGGTGCGTCAATCTCAAAACCAAGAAATATAATAGCATAGTCACGATATGGCAACTTTGGTAAGATTTCATTAAAGCAAGAATCACAAACATCAGAACATAACACGGCGTGAACATAGATCAATTTAGCAGAGTGCCAATAACACGTCAGTTCAACAAAACATAGATACGATCGTTTGTCTATTTGCGTCAGTTTAGTGAACACCTGTCCTAACCACTGATTAGCATTAGCATGTTGGGCTTCATGCAAAACAATTTAGAACACCAATTTGGAAAACATCTAACTATGGTCTCTGTCAAAAGTAAGCTGTTGGTACCTAGAAAGGAAAAGCAAACAGACAAATCACAAATGCATTGTCATAATTACCCTTCAAGGTTTCGGTCAGTGCACAGGTTCAGTCTTCGTCCTCAGGACATCAGTCAAATCGCCATCAGTCAGGGCTCAGCTCCGGGGCAAAAGGGCACTTCCCTCATAAGGAGGTAAAGTGTAAAATTGGACAATTCTAAGGGCGAGGATGGTTTTAAGTAAACCACCAAGTCACCAAACAGAGTGACAGAGTTTCTGGATAAAATCAACAGCATTCCCTAACCCACCTCTCTCTGGCTCCCTGTGTCATGGGTTTTTATCCCTTTTTCATTGTACATTCCCCCAAAATTCTATTGGACATTTGTTATACCCCACTATCTTTAACCTATCAGAAAACACATTAGGTCACCTAACTCTTAACACCATATTATTTTACAAGTCTTTGATTGGTCTCCATGATTGATGTCTTCAGAGGTGACACATCCGGTATGATTTCATCCTTCTGTAATTCTTTGCACATCTTTTGGTCAGTAACTCCATTGTCTTCACCGGTTTGAATGACCTTGTACATTACATTAATCTACACTGTTTCATTTTGTTTTAACATTTATTCTACAAGTAAGGAAAAATCATGGGAAAGGGTCTAGTATGGTTACATTTCAGCTTCTAGTTTGAAGACAAATACGGGGTTGTGTCCTTTTGTGAGTCAGCACTCTGCAAGATAGGAAAAATGCATTTAATATGAGAGCCAAGCAACTAAGCTTCGGCTCATGCTAACTTAAGGCCTATGAGGATTTCAGCACAGATTCAATAACGCAATTATTAATAATTAGTATAAACTCATTCAAATATAATATTATATAAACATTTTAGTTATTATTATTAGTCTACGTATACATTGACGGCCACTCCCCGTGGTCACATTTCAGGTGCATATTCAAGCAAAGTTACTATTACAGTTTCTATGCGGCATTATCATACATTAATTCATAAACATTTCAGGTTAATATAAATTATATAAGCTACGCTCTCTCACCACCAAAAACAGTGGAATTTTCATCCAATGGAAAATATTGGGCATATAATGCAGCAGAGAAAAAGGGAAAAACAGCAGCAGTGTTACGTCAGATTGAGGTGTTCATCTACAAATATTTAGCATGTTGGATGGATGCAGTTTTTAGATACTGGGTGTTGGACCTGGCCCTTTTACATGGTCATTCCCCAGACTTTTTGCTTTTGCCTCCTTATTTTTCTGACCTTTGTTGGCTGACGTTTTGACTCTGAGCACTTTTTCACTGCTAACCAGTGCTAAAGTGCATGTGCTCTCTCTTACAAATTTGGTATGATTGGAGTCTACCTGATTGGCATATTTAATTTACCAATAAGTCCCTTGTAAAGTGGTATCCCTATACCCAGGGCCTGTAAATTAAATGCTACTAGTGGGCCTGCAGCGCTGCTTGCGCCACCCACTGAAGTAGCCTGTCAAACCTACCTAAGGCCTGCTAGCACAGAGCCTGTGTGCGCGGTTTACTGCCACAGGGACCTGACATCTAAATTTACTTGCCAGGCCCAGAACTCCCCTTTTACTACATGTAAGTCACCCCTAAGGTACGCCCTAGCTAGCCCTTTGGGCAGGGTGCCATGTATGTAGAAGGCAGGACATGTGCCATGTTGCGTGGCCTGTCCTGGTAGTGACAAACAGCCTATTTGGTGTCTCACTGCTGTGAGTGCTGTCCTCTCATTGGATTGCATTGGAAATGCCCTGCCTTGGGTGTAAGGGGTATTGTCTGATTTATGAGGCATGTTTGGTATGGTTGTGACAGTGGTAAGAAATGCTGCTTACTGGTGTAGGTGTATTTTTTATTACTATCACAGAAATGCCACTTCTAGAAAGTGCGCATTTATCTGTGCTTATAACTTTGGTGTTTTCCTCCTCTCCCTACCAATGTGAAACACTGTAAGAACTGACTATAAGTACGGGGAATTTTCCCCACAATTTGAACACTCTTGGAACTGAAACTGGACACAGAACGCTGATGAATGGACTCACCAGGAAACCACATTGGACTGCTGTTGCTGTGCTGACCTTTGACCTGCCTGGTCATTAGAAGGAACTGCCACCATCCGCACCCCTTGTGCTGGCCTGTAGCTGGATCCACCAGCCCTGTGCTTTTTCTGGTTGTTCCCAGGGGCAGGGTGTTGTGGCCCCTGACCCCTGCCATGATCTCTCCAGCCTTGCCTGAAGCGCTTGGTAAAAGCCCTCTCTATTCATAGCTGAGGAGAACATTCACCACCGCAGCCTAGGTGCCACATTTGGGATCCCAGCGCGAAGCTCGCGCTGACTCCAGTGCCCCCGGGGCACTTCAGGAAGGTAAAGAAAGGAGCTCGTATGCTCCTACCATGTCCCCGGGTGACGCGCACTTTTTAGAGCACACTCCGGCCCCAATCCCTCACGCTGCTTCCCTTCGTAAAGGGAAAGCAGAGGCGCGGCTCGCGTACCGGATCGGGTGCGGCCGCCTGGGGGAAATCAGATGCAGAGCCTCATCGGAGGCCCCTGCTTCCCCCGTCACTCCATAAGGCAGCCGCACCGCGGACAAGAGCGGCTGCCTCTCTAACCCGCAGGACGAGGGGGAGAAAGGGAGTTCCCTTTCCCCCGGTCGCTGCACTAGGAGCGGGACACTCCCTGATTCTGGGCAATTTTTATCTCTCAAGGAAATCGGGAAAGGAGACCTCGGTGAAGGTCCCTTCCCGCTTTTCTTTTGCCCACACAATTGTTGCTGGGCCACGCCTGGCCCCCAACCCATGGACAAGGTGTGAGGAGGCCGAGGCCGGCCCCCACCACGAGGGAGGCCCCCGTCTGGCGCACAGGAGCGCCGGGGGCCCCCGTGCCCGTTTCTAGGCACTGGTAGTGTCTTCTCCTCCAGCAAACAGGTACTCTTTAGAAAATCTTGGCTCTAGGAGCCTAATACAGACTCAACGCTGTTTCTGTTTCCTACCTGTTCACTGATTATGCATATTTGTGCTAAATGTTCGTTTTATGGGCATGTCTAGCTGGTATGCATTTATATGACTTGTGATATATTCGCTAATGGTTCTTTTGTTTAGGAATTGTTCATGACAAGTGCATATACCTTTTACTATACTTCCTGACTACTGCTTATGTAGCAGAATTCTGTGTACTTACGTGTTCTAAGGTGACAACTGCATATTCTTGCAGAATATTAGTAACTTGTGTAACCCTCTGACAACTGCTAAGGTAGCAGGGTATTACTTACGTGTAATGTTGGTCTAATTATGTTTTGTGCAATACAGATTATTTTTACATAGTTCAATGTTGTGTTTACTTTGTGGTCTATATTTTGTGTCATGTGTGTTGTGTGTTGTGCAAACGCTTTACACATTGCCTCCAGGTTAAGCCTGACTGCTCATGCCCAGCTACCAAGGGGGTGAGCAGGGGTTATCTTGGATGTGTAACTCCCAAGCCCTGACTAGAGAGGGTAGGTTCTGCCTGGCTGAGGTGCATACCCTAGCCAACCAGAAACCCCATTTCTAACAATGGGGATGACCGGAATGTTGTGAAACCTAGCAACCCAAAACATTGTTCACAATTAGCCAGCCAGTCAAATGAGGCCTGTGGTGCACACCATATTTTTACCCACAGACATTCACGAGTTAGGATGCTAAAAAGTGTATTTGAAATACAAAAAATAGAAGGGCAACGTAAGTAGTATGTCCCTTTTGGAACAGGGTCAGAATTCACTATCCACTTTTGATTAAAAAAGGTGCGTGTGTAGTGTAGAAGCTGAACCACCTTTAAAAACCATTTCTGTTAGCACAGCTTAGACTGATCTTAAAGTGGGAAGGTGGTATTTGGTGGTCAAGCCCGCTAGCCAGTGGCCAGTTAATTGTGGATAGCAGAGTCAAGGTTCCCTTAAAGCAATTAGGCTGTAGTACAAATGGGTCACTAGAAAATATATTTTTCAAGACATCTTGATTCCTTCGAAGTGAATACTCACTCCCTAGGGTAAACTAGTTAAAAAGGGATTTGATACCAGGTTGCTTTGTGGTCAGATGGAGGGTTCAGCGGGTACAAACTGCAAATGCTGTCTTTGGAATTAACGAGAAAACGAAAATAGAATTGACTATGTATAACAGGCAAATAAGAAAGTGAAAAAAAAAATAGCCTATAACAACTGCTGTAAGATACACAGTGATGGCCTTCTGTGGGCATACACAGAATGGCATCTGAGCTTCCCAGGGTGTGGGGAAACTGTGTCATTCATAGCAAGTTGTGATTACAATGATTCACTTTGCTTGCTCATAGAATGGAGAATCTACAATAGACCTCAGACTCTGAACCAAACGGTGTCAAAGAAACACATAATAAAACTGAGATTATAGTCTGTCAGTGTGCATTATGAACAGAACAAGTAAATGAGTCCAGAAAACAGCGCAGAGATCGAAACCTAAGGATGTGGAAATACTGCCAAGTGGAAAGAACCATAAACGGCCACCTGAAATAAAGTCTTGTATCCCCGGAAATCACCGGAAATGTATGTGGAAGGCTACAGAAAGAGCAGGTCTGAGTTAGAAAAGTAGGCATTCAAAATGAATAAAGTGCTGGAACATCAGTCATGGAAAACAAGGACAACAATAAGACAGTAGTCCTTAGGCAGACTGTGGGTAATCTGGTCACATGGAGTCACTGCGGCTCTCGTTAGTGTGCTGGTTCAGTTAAATGTACTCACGGTTGAGTTTTCAACTAAGTAAGTAGTCACTTTGATAACCCTCTCCTGGGTGTCCAGGATCAGACTAGGATTCCAACATTTCTTGCCATTGCAACTGTTCACTGTATGTGGTAAGGTCCCTGTGAAGGTGAAAAACAAGCTCCTCTGTCCTCTGGGGACTGCAAAGAAGCAGCATATTTTTCCAAGGCATAGCAGCTCCTACACCAGGACATGTAGTTGGGAAGTCTCAAAAGATGGCTCTAGGTCAGCTCGTCAGTACAGCGTCTAGTAAATATGTAAAACTGGTTTTATGCCTCGTTGATGGCTTCGTCATGGTAGCACCCTAACAGAGGCAGTAGGCCTGTCTTATTGACTGTGAGACCCCTTATATTGTGAAACTGCATTCAATATAGGAGGGTTACTGTTATTTTAGAGCTCAGGACCCCACTAGGGATGTAATGTGATATGAGGGTGTCACCAAAGGTATTTACATCATCCACCTTATTTACGTATTTGTAATGTAATGTGCAGTAGTTAGCAATGCGTTTGTGTTTGTGTGTGTGTGTAGTTAAAGTATATTTTCATTTTAAAAGAAAGGGCATTGACTGGACAATGATTTGTTGAGTGTTGTTGCTGTGTATCCCTAAAAACCCTCAAATATATGTGCCAGTGATGGTTGGCCTGTGCTTTGGTTTTTGAATGTGGTGGATGAATTCCAGTGATTATTTGCAGTCGTTCAGATTCACAGTTCTGGTCTGTAAACAGAAACTAGATCTGGGGCCAATGGAGATAGGGTTTTTATCTGGAGCTGTGAAACAGATCATAGCCTCTAAGAAGAGGGCTTCAGGGTGGGGTATCATAGAAATATTATGGTGGGCTGAAGGATCAACCTTAAACATAGATAAAGGAAATCCACATAAACAGTTGACTAGAATTTCAGTAGAGGGAGATGAAGGAATACAGGAAGAAAAACACTCCTGTTTGGTACTTGGAAAAAATATTGAGTTTAAAATATCATTATGCAGAAATGTTGTCAAAAAATATAGTTGCTGCAGAAATATTATGACACAGAGTACTGTTGTCAAGAAAATCGAGTTTTAATAAGGAATATGGTTTACTATCATTTTAATTAATATAGATATAAAGTATTGCTTTTTAATCAATTCAATGTGTATTAGTTAACATATATGTTTTAGGTGGGTATATTGTTAGAATAATTGGTATTTAATTTAAAAAATGTAGTTTGTGATTCCAATGGGTTTCAGTAATTTATTAAGAATTTTAAGCTTGGTAGTGGATTGTTGAGTTTGTAGGCGAATTGGGTGGGAAATTAATTAAATTATACTAACTAACTAACTAACTCAGATTCAAAAGCATGACTAATCACCCAAGAGGGTATCCAGGCACTGCGGTTCTGCAGGGCTCAGTCAAGAAGCCAAGTCTTGAGTCCTTTTCTCAATTCCTGTGGGGAGGGGACTGCACAGAGGTGGAGGTCGTTCCAGTATTTGGCAGCGAGGTATGAGCAGGTTCATCTTCCACTGTAGATGCGGCAGATTCAAGGATTGTGTGCAAGGGCAAGGGAAGCGGAGTGCAGGTGTCTGGAGGGTTGGTGGAAGTTCAGGCAGTGATTGATGTATGATAGTCATATTTCGTACAGGCTTTATATGCATGTGTAAACATGTTGAAGTGGCATTTTTATTAATGGGTAGCCAGTAGAAGTAACACAGGGGAGGGTGATGTGGGTCTGTTTTGGGGAGGTCAAAGATAAGTCTGGCGGCTGAGTTCTTAATAGTCTGGAGTCTCTTCGCGATTTTGGTGGTGATTCCTGGATAGAGCGTGTTGCCGTAGTCCAGGCGGTTGGTAACTAGGGCTTGAGTGACGGTTTTCCAGGTGATGATGGGGAGCCATTTGAACATCCTTCTGTGCAGGCGGAGGGTGTGTAAGCAGGCAAAAGTGAATGTGTTGATTTGATGTTTCATGGTGAATTTGCTGTCCAGAATGATGCCAAGGTTGTGGGTGTGGGTTGTCGGAATGGGTGTTTAAATGTAGTGATAATTTACTTTTAATTAATTAACTATTTGATCATTATGTTAATTATTTAATCAATAGTTTATCTTCTTTAATTTTTTAGAAACTTTAAGTATATTTTAATTTTATTATTAATTATAGTATGTCATAATTTAGTAGTAGATTTTTTAGTTTGTTGGGGAGTAGGAGGGGAAGATAATCAAATTATTATTAACTTAAAATGAATGGTCAGTATAGTTTATGTGTAAATTATTTTTTGAATTATACCTTATGTTAGTTTTTAATTCTTTACTTTTTATTATTTTTGTTAGGCCTGCCATCCTTTGTGTGGTGTTCCCTGTCTTTTTGCTCTGCCTCCAGTATTTTTGACTGTGTGCTAGATTTAGTTTTTGCTGGTTTTGGTACTCTGGGCACTTCACCACTGCTGATTACTGTTTAAGTGCAAGTGCTCCCTGTGTAAACTGTGATTATGATTGGTTATCCATGACTGGCATATTTGATTTACCAGTACGTCCCTTGTATAGTGCACCATGTGTGCCCAGGGCCTGTAAATCAAATGCTACTAGTGGGCCTGCAACACTGATTGTGCCACCCAAATGAGTAGCCCTGTAAACATGTCTCAGACCTGCCATTGCAGTCTCTCTGTGTGCAGTTTTAAACTGCCATGTCAACCTGGAAAGTGCACACACTTGTCAGGCCCAAACCTTCCCTTTTAGTAAATGTAAGGCACCCCTAAGGTAGGTCCTAGATAACCCCATGGGCAGGGTGCAGTGTATTTGAAAGGCAGGACATGTACTTGTGTGTTTTACATGTTCTGATAGTGAAATACTGCCCAATTTGGTTTTCACTTTTACAAGGCCTATCTCTCCTATGGGTTTACATGGGGGTTGCATTAAAATATCATGAATACAATCATAATTTCCCATTGGGAGCAGATGGAGATATGGAGTTCGGGTCTCTGAATTCACAATTTAAAAATACAACTTTCAGTGAAGGTGGTTTTCAACTTGTGTGTTTGAAAATGCCACTTTTAGAAAGTAGTCATTTTCTTGCTCAACCATTCTGTGCCTCTGCCTGGTTGTGGAAGCCACATCTGTGTCAGAATGACAGTTGGGCTGGTTGTAAATTCACTCTAGACAGTCATACAAAGGGAGCTGAGTTGTGCCCTGCATATCCTGATGGGTCTTCCTGGGCTACAGTGGAGGGAGGAGTCTACACTTGCACCTGAATAGGGCTCTGCCTGTTCTACACAATGCAGTCCCCAACCCCCTACAGTGTGACTTGGACCAAGGCAGGAAAGGCAGGGTCTTGCGCACTACAAAGACTTTCCTTTGAAGTTTGCCTACTTCAAATGCAGAAATGAGTATAAGTATTGGACCCGAAACCCCAGACTTTTAAAACACTTGTGGTACAAGAGGTAACTCTGCCAAGGAGAAGAGCTGTGAGGACTGCCCTTTTGCTGTTTGTGCTTTGTTAGGTTGGCTTACAGTTGCTGCTTCTGCTTTGGAGAGGGTGAAGTCTGAACTTTGCTGTGTATCCTTCTTATGAAGTTTCTCCAAGGGCTTGGACTGAGTTTGCCTTCTGTTAAGAAGTCTCAGGGACATCAAAGACTTCACCTGTCAGCCCCTGGGTTCTCTCGCTGAGTACCATGACTCGCCAAGAGGTGCCCACTCCCGTTCCTGACCCCCTGGGAGTAAAATCTGGCATAAAACAAGAAGAGACAGTCTCATCAACTCCGGATGACTCCAGAACCAGCGCAGCTGCCTGACCCCACGCCTCTGTCTCCACACAAATCCATGGTCACCCCTGAAGAGTGATGACCACGACAGACACCGCAAGCTCGCTGCCAACACAAGGCCTATAAAGTCCTGCTACATTGTGAGTCCTGAGTGCCGTGCCACCGATGTCCATGACACCCGACTCCGCCGGGGCACCTATGGCCCTGTGGTGTGACTGTGACCCTGAGAGGTCGTTCCATTGCATCCAGACCCACTGGACTCACCAACCCCGCATGATCATAAGGAACCAACACCTTGCTGCTCTTGCTAACTCACCTCTGCTGCCTCTGAAAGTAACCTATTCCTCCTCTGTGTAGCAGTAAGGAACCAACTCCTCACCTCCTGCATAGCAGTACAGAACCAACATTACACCGGATTTTGCAATGCCTCACCTCCCCGACTCCGTGCCACATCTTTGACCTTGCCTTATTTCTAAGGTACTATACCTGGGGTCCGTGCGGCTCCGTGACTGGTGCCGCACCCCCTTTGGAATGGCGTCGAACTGTTGTGAATGACTTTGTCACAACACTCTGATAGCACCAGTTAGAACTAGTGTTTTTCTAGTCTCTTTGTTGGGATTTAATCTTTTAAAATTCATATCTTTGCTTGTGTATGTTGGATTGTTGTTGCTTTGGTCTTATTTTACTCAGGATACCATTAGCTATGTTTCTAAACTGTTGTGGTGTCCATTTATAGTGTTTTCACTGTGTTACTGTGTGCGGGTACAAATACTTAATGCATTGCCTCTGAGACAAGCCTGACTGCTCATGTGAAGCTACCAAGGGAGTGAGCAGGGGTTATCCTAGGAGTGTGACTTCCTTAGTCTGACTAGAGTGAGGGTCCCTACTTGGACAGGGTGTAAACTGACTGCCAACAAGAGACCCAGTTTCTAACAATTTTAATTTTAATCTATATTTTAATTATTTTAATAATAGTTTTATATTTTAATAGTGGGTTGTGTTTGTAGGGAAATAGGGTGGGAAGATAATTAAATCAAATCAGGTATTTCTTTACAGTAAATTAATAAATACATTTATTATTAATTGCAATATTTATATTAGTTGCATAATTGTTTCAAGTATTTTTAAATTTAGTTTATTAATTTAAATGTACATTCTTGTTTCAAATGTATTTATTTATTTGCAAATTGCAATTGTACATTATTGTTTTTTTAGATTTTTGTTTTTCAATGTGTTAATATTTTCAATGTTGTATAATTTGTTATGTTATATTCTGCATTGAAATTATTTTAATACATATTTTAAACTTTTGTTATTATATGTATTTTTTTCAAAGCACTACCCTTTCCCTACTGTTGCTTAGACTGGGGTGGGAATAGTAAACCTAACCCATCCAAAGTCCAAAGTTTTCCCAACTGTTGCTTAAAGTGGAGTGGGAATTGTGAATGTAACCCATACTAAGTCCAACATTTTCCATACTGTTTGTTACACTGGAGTTGGAACAGTAAATGTAACTTCTCCAAAATCCACAGCATTCCTTACTGTTGCTTAGACTGGAGTTGGAAAAGTAAATGTAACCCCTCCAAAGCTGAACACCTTTGTAAGTCCAACACCTTCCCTGCTGTTGCTCAGACTGGTGTGGGAATAGTACTTTTAACCTTCCCAAACTTTTTAGACCCGCGGCTCCCTTGACCCATTGGCCATTGCCCCCAGGCTACATATTACATTACTTTTTTTTGGTGTGGGGGAGGGTAACCCATCCTCTGTAGTACTTTAATTTTAATGCCTGAAGGGATTAAGGTATGAAGAATAGTGCATGCAGTGCACGGATATGTCTGCTTTCTCTTTTCACTATATTTGTGTGCCCTTGGGCAATGCAGTGACATCATCTGTTTGCTGTTTGTGTGTGCTCAGCCTGAAGCTGGACACATCCAGCCAGGGCCATGGGGGTGCTGCTACACACAGTTTGGGGACCACTACTTTGTGTCATGACTTGCGCTTTTAAATAAAGGTTAGTTAGTGGGATACAATCCCAAACCAAGAACCCCAGTGTTTGACACCCTCTCGCTTTCATAGCGGAGAAGCAGCTGCCCTTCTACAGGGGGAACATTCACCATTTATCCCCTACTGCAGGGATGTGGATCAGATCTCTGTCTCTTGTAGGGAGGCAATTCATATTCTGCCTCAGATTGGAGGGAGGTGAGCTGGTTTAGTCTTTTCTGCATGTAGCTAATTCAGTTCATTCTCTTCTATCAGGGCATGAGGCAGTTCAGCCTTTTCTACATGTGTAGGAGTCACTTCCATCCCTTCTGCAGCAAGTCAGATTTAATATCAGCTGCAAGAACCTGGGTCAGTGTTAAACTTGCATGAATTGAGACAGTCTCTTCTTTGTTGAGTGCATTTTATGTTGTTGCAGCGCAGATTAGTCAGTCACAGCCTTTGCTGTGAAAGATTACCTCTCTGGTGTCAGTTTACAGCATGCTTCTACTGCAGAAGTATCAGTTTTACCAGGTCCTGCTTGTGAGGGATCAGTATAAATCTGCTGCAGGAAGGAAAGTGCCTATTACTTAGAGAAAAGTATCTCACCATGGCAAAAGGTTGTGTCTGCATCAGCTGCTTTTGCGTGATGAGGTCTGACTTTGTTTCAGGCATGTGTGTATCTAGACTATGCTGGACATTGTGGTTTGTAGTGATGATTTCTCCGTGAGGGCGGGGCAGCGTCACCCCCCCGCCCACTGTGCACCAGAGGTGACTAACATAAAATGCCAATTAAATGATTTCACTTTATCTTTTTACCCGATGTGCGTGCTGCAGTGCCCCAGGCCCCGAGGTAAAAGACATAGGGGGGTGTCTACTACTGCCAATTGGCAGTTCATCAGAGCTCCACAGCAGACTGCAGTTTGGAGAACACTGAGGAGTACGTGCTGCGGTCGGTACGTACCTTTTATTTTAATTTAACGTGGCGTTTTGGAGGGAGGGGTTGTTTTATTATGGGCTTTTGGAGGGAGGGGGTATTTTATCCTGGGCCTTTGAGGGAGGGGATGTTTTATTAAGGGCTTTTAGAGGGAGGGGTGTTTTATTTTCTTTTTTGGGAAGTGGTGGGGCACTTCGCTGACCCCACCAATTTCTAAGGTTACCAGCCACCACTGGTGGTTAGGTCAGCTGCTCTTGCATGGACAATACTCTGGCCCTCATTCCAAGCTTGGCGGGCGGCGGTTGCCGGCCGCCAAGCGGGAACCGCCAATTGGCCGCTCCGCGGTCAGAAGACCGCGGGGGCCATTTCGACTTTTCCGCTGGGCCGGCGGGCGCCCGCCAAGGGAGCGCCCGCCGGCCTAGCGGGAAAGGGCCTGCAACACAGAAGCCGGCTCCGAATGGAGCCGGCGGTGTTGCAGGTGTGCGACTGGTGCAGTTGCACCTGTCGCGCTATTCACTGTCTGCTAAGCAGACAGTGAATAGCATACTGGGGCCCTGTTAGGGGGCCCTTGCACTGCCCATGCCAGTGGCATGGGCAGTGCAGGGGCCCCCAGGGGCCCCAGGACACCCGTTCCCGCCATCCTGTTTCTGGCGGTGAAAACCGCCAGAAACAGGCTGGCGGGAAGGGGGTCGGAATCCCCATGGCGGCGCTGCTTGCAGCGCCGCCATGGAGGATTAGCCCAGCCGGGGATAATCCGGCGGGAAACCGCCGGACCCGGTTTTCCGACCGCGGCTTTACAACTGCGGTCGGAATGGGCAGGGAAGCACCACCAGCCTGTTGGCGGTGCTTCCGTCATTTTAGCCCTGGCGGTCGCGGACCGCCAGGGTTAGAATGACCCCCTCTGTCTGGTGCAAGAGTTTCAGTCTGCTGAGCAGAAAATGCTGATATTTAGCCCCTTCAGGAAATGGTGTCCATGCCAGTGGCTTCTGCATAGAGAAAGAAAGTTTAGGCTGTAGAGATGTTTACTGTGGTGCTCCAGCGTCAGTCAGTCCGACTGGTGTAATGAGTTGTAGCAGAGGCGATGAAGCATTTAAAAGGAGTTTATTTGAAAAAGTGAACACCCACAACCAAGTGCGTTCGGCGCTAGTGAGATCCTCAGGCAATTGACTAGTTGCCTTCAGTTCACACTGTTGTATAGCCATTTTAGTTATAGCTCCATGCACGTTATTTTAACACACTAGGCTGCTCTGCACTTTAACCTAGATATATTTTTATTCAGCTTTGCTTTATTATTATTACAATAACCATTTTTACGGTCTGGTTTTATTTTCATCTATCTAACTGTTTTTGCCTAGGCCAGCACTATGTTCTCAAACAAGACATTCTTGATCACTCTGTGCTTCATTCAAGGCTGCAGCTTGGTACATTGCCAGTGAACGTGCTAGAAGTTTAGTCTCGAACATTCGTAGAAAATACACATCCTTACATAGGGAGATTTTCTCAAAACATCAGCTGTGTTATTATATAAACACTTCCTTGTCCCTTACACATTAGAGGGAGATTCCAGCCAGGGAACCTCAACTTTATGCTGATTGCTGAATGCTTCGCTACAGATGCTAACGCAGAATGCAGGCCTTTGCTCAGGTATGGGGGTTGATGTCTTCCCGGGGGAACCTGAAAGGCAGAATTAGAGCTTAACATGCTGTGCTCAAATTGCTACCTAGATAGGAAATAGTCCATCAATCTCAGTGACAATATGATAGTGTTGTTCTTATGCTTCACTATTCTCATCACAATTTTAATACTGTTATGTTGTGTCATCCTGGTTATTGCAGCTCACGCTTTGCTACCTAAAATGCAGTCATTTTATTAAACTCATTATTGAAACATATGCTGCTTCTGTTTGTTATTTATATATGAGACTAAATTGTAAATGAGAGAACCGGATGCGACCTCAGTGACCGCGACTTCCTGGGGAAGCCTAGTATGTCATTCGCTCAGCTGCCCAATCATCACTATGCTTTGGTAGGATGAGGCACTGCTAATAAGCCGGAGCAAAACCCGGATTAGAGCAACAGGTGTCACCCGCAGTGGGTTAGACTCACACTGCAGGCGATTCTGCTGCTCAAAATCCAGTAGTCTCATTAGAATAATGAGAGCCTACCCGACAACACTACCGCCTTTCCACTCTTGACTGTGGAACATACATTAAATTACAACATTCAGCGCAGCGCTCGTGAAGTGATCACGCTCGTATAATAACACTTTGCAACTGGTCTACTTTCCACAGCTCCTGCGTCAAGACTTGTTAGGCATAAGCTTCTGTGTCAGCTGAGATGCTGCAGCAGCTATGTGCTCTGTTGCCATGATAGCAGTCAACACAAACTCAAGTTAGCTTGGAGTGTTGAGCCGAGTTTACAGTCGCCCTTTGTATTACGTGCAGATGGTGATGACCACATGGAGTGTGACAGCTTGTTAAAGACTTCTCTGCAAAGCGCACCACAAATCTCTCCCTTCCACTTCACACTTGTCTATACAATGACCAAAATGTACATTTTAACTTGTTTTTTAAGGCAGTTTGTGTGTCAATGTGAACCAAAAAATCGATTCAGAATTCCCTTTTTTCAACAACAAATATGTCAGATTCACCCAAGAATAAGTATCATAGGCACAGAGGGATGTTGCCTAGTGGCATGTGTTAGTGACTATGCCATTGGGGAGGGAGAGCGTGCCACAAGATCCTAGCTATTTTCAATTCTGAATTGTGGATCCTGTGCTAGAGGACGATGGATCGAAGCGACATAAGTTTGAGGGAATGTCACCAATGGGAAGTGTAAGGACCATCAATTCAACAATATTCAATATTATAAAGCTTCAGTCAATAACTACACCAGTTAAATAATAAGAATTTGTAGATTTATTTCCTTATATTAACAAAGCTAAGGTCACAAAAATAACTCTCAAACACAAATGATAAGCAGATCAGATCAATAGCGGCTGATTAAATTGTTGTATAAACCTCAATCTGATTAATACGTTTAAATAAATTATCTCCAAAAGAATCACACTTATTAATTATACAAAAACTGGTAATAATGGTAGAGTATACATTAGTTCAGTATCAAACGATCTCAAAACAGGTCATGAGCATATCAAAATTAATTCTCTAACTAACCACAGATTAGCATTTCATGTTGGGCTTCATGTGAAAATAATTTAGTAACACAAATTTAGAAAAAACACTAACTTGATTATAATAAAAAACTATTAATGTGCAGCAATATAATCATCAGTTGCAGCTGGTACCTGGAAAGCAAAAGGGACACAATTCACATTTAATAACATACATTACTACAATAGCAGTAACAGCAAATGATCAGCTTCAGGCTGAGGACACCATCAGCTATGGGCCTAAGGACAGCTAGTCTCAAACATCTCCAATGATCTCCTGTTCTCCCCTCCAATGCATGTGCTAACTATTAATCATTCTACACAGGTTGTTATACTAAAATCTAATTAACTCCTGATTGGTCAGTCTATTGGGTGGTTTCATTTCAGCCAACCGACAACTAAATGGATGACTTAAACTTGACAAACCTACGCTAACTATAACATTTTCTTTTGATGTAACTTTCCTTCTTTCGTCTCGTCTGTAACTCCATTGTCTCATCCGCCTCTGGCATATCTTATTCTCAGGAAGAAACTTTCTCTGTAAATTCTACTTCCATCCTTGAGGAAAGACCAGATACTAGTAACATTCTCAAACAATAGGACATTTCAACTTATGCAATGTTTGGTTAATGCACGACCTTGTAAGACATGACACCGCAACCCACTAGGGGTAACTGTGGATACATCTACCTAGGCTTCGAGAACACTTATTATGAATGTTTTAATTCATGGAAAATAACTACAGCATCTGAATATAATTTTGCTTAGCCAAGAACAGAAAAACAGACATTTCAGAAGCCTCTTGTTTTACTCGTTAGTTCATTACCCATTTGTAATATGAAAATCATGAATAAACATATTAGAAAATTCACACTCTTACAGGAGCCAGGTTCAGTTCCCAACATCTACCTAACTTGCCTTGCAATTCAGGGAAAATCACTTAATCTCCCAATAAAAATAAATAAAAGCTACTACGGTATGCTGGATATCTGAGTATATTACTAGAAAAATGGAAGATGCACTGAGCGTTGGTGCATGAGGAAACTGATTTGTGTGTTTCAGGCTGAATAAGTGCATGTAGGGCTGTGCTCTACAGTCACCAATATGATCTTTTATGTACAGAATACGCTGAATATTTGGACCCATAACTGTGATGGGATTATTTGGCTGTACTGGAGTATTTAAGGCTCCACCAGTACTTGTGAGGCAGTACATGGCATGTATAGATATACAGTGCTTAATTTGTAAATAAAAACGTGCCGGTGCCCAAAGCCCTCCTCTTGAACACGCGGCTGCTGCATTTAAATGTGCGAGCACGGAATACTGAGGCTGGGTAATCCTGAAGCCATCTACGGCCTCCTCAATGCATTTACAGCCACTCCCTGCCCCTTCAGCTCACACCTGCAGCTTTCTGCTTTCTACCTTTGTGACGCTTTTTCGTTTTTCTCTTCCCCCATCTTTCCCATATGTGTCTTTTGCTCACATCAAATGTTTGAGGCAGAAGAATAAGCCCTGGCCCTCAAAAATAAGTGCCAGTGCTCAGCACCGGAAACAGCAAGCACAAATTAAGCATTGGAGACATAACTGACAACATGAGGTTATATATCTGTAGGTGTAGACTGTGCTTGGGGATATGGTGAACCCGCACCCCCATTTAAGGTTCACCCAGGCATTGGGGGGCTGACTGTGTTAAGCATTTAATGGATTTTCCTCCAAGCTCTGGGCATGTCATGGCATAACAATAGTTAATATGAAGCTGTCGGCACAATAGTATATTAATCATCTGAAGAAGTAGATTAGTGGATTTGATAATCCTGCATTTGTTAATTTCAGTCATATCATTTTGTGTGATGTTAACAGGGTCAACGAGCACACTGTGAGGACATCGGGTCAGGTTTATGGAATGTCAGTTCATTTCATGTTATGGATGAGTGATGTCATCATTTCCAGTACGCCTGGCATTTGGGTGAATCGCGTCCATAGTTCGTTTGTCTATACAAAACAAATGTTACCATGATATTGTTTAACTTTGGTTTTTGTTCTGCTTCCAAACAAATACCCGGGCTTGACATTTTGCAGCCTGGTACTTGGAAAAATGTTCCTTAAAGTCATTTGAATTCTTTCTCTAAACGCAAAGCCAATAATTTCATATGTGTGGTGCCACCATTTTCCGAGTAAATGGTTCATCAGTGTTTGAAACGTTTGATTAATTCTGTCTTATGTATACGTTCACATTGTATTTATTGAAAAATGCAGCACTGTTTACACAATGTTTGGATACATTACTGCGTAAGTAATATAATGATGTCTGAGTGACTTACTTACTCTTATACTCCTGCACTGCTCCTGGATTAATCATGATTTTCAGGAGTAAGGCAAAGTACTCCTGGCTCAAATCCTGGAATTCAATACTACTAAAAGAGAAAGTTATAGCAAACTATTTTTGAGCGGAGCGCACGGTCTCCGATTTTTTGCACCTAAACGCTATTCGCAAATTTAGGTGTACAAATAACATGTTTTAGGAGTGCAAGTTAATTTGCCAAGAGGAAAAAAGCACCTTTCTGACATATACAAATGTTTAAATATACACCATGTATATTTGCCGATGTCTAAATGTGTATGAATATGTTTACTCTTGGAATTTTGCAACAGAAGAAGTTTCCCAGCGGTACGACTGGAATTTCTAGTATATTCCATAGCAAATCATTAATTTACTTCACAACTAAGAGTAAATCAAAGTGAGGAAATGTTTGGTTTTCTTTGCAAACGTGTCCATAAATCTGATACTGAACAGCACATTTCCAAATGGCTTAGCAATATATTGCCTCCTATCTTAATTCACATTTGATGAATTGTTGTTTTTCCTTTTTTCCAATAAACATTTCATTCATTGTGTTTCACAGTACAAATTAATTGCACAAACTTGCTTAATGATTGACATTGCAGGTTAGTTTGGCTGGTACCAGCCTTATTGCAGATGAGTCATCATTTTAATGAAGTCGTTTTAAGTCTTAGGGTGACCCATTATGAAAATTGAACTGACCTGACTAGACTCATGATTTTTACCCTAGTGCATGATAATGTGGAGTACAAGTTATTTAATGAGCGATCTCGATGCAATATGAGTACGAGAGAACATCATGGTTCCTTCATTAGTAGAATTAAGTTATGCACACACATTGCTTCATTTATGCTGTACACCTGTGGCCATCAAGATGTTTCTTCAACATATAGGTTTTTTGGCATAGTACGGGATTTGAATGCTGTCTTCAGCCAGCATTCCTTTCAGAGGAAATCTTTAAGTAGTGATACATTGATTTCACTAGCCACCAGACACATCGTTCTCTAGTGAATGCCTACCTCCTTTATTTAGCAAACTGGTGTGAAATGTGCACACAGACTGAAAAATAACATTTGAGTACTGAAAATGAATATCATTGAAATTGAAAGAGTGTATTAGCAAACAGTAAGAAAAACATTATGCAAACCCATTATTATATATATATATATATATATATATATATATATATAAAATTCACTTTAAAAAAACAAAGGTTACAGGGAAGTTATAGTGTTATAGTTAGGTTCTGAATTTACTCGCACAAAACCATAGAAATTAATTTGTTACAGCTGGAGTTATCTCAGGTAACTATAACTTGTGCTCTAAAGTAACTATAACTTGCCCCCCGCTGGAAGGTCTGTGACCTCAACCATTACACCACGGGTGACTTCTTACCCTGCTGTTTCCAGAGATACCTATGACATTCAACTTCCACATCACAGTGAAAACACTAGTGAATAAATAAACACACAGACAAGCGATACTCGGATTCGACCCTTCAGGCTACTGAGTGACAGCATAAGACTTTGACCATTGGCCAGAAGTGACTGTTCCGCTCTGCAACTAGAACATTTGTACCAAACATCTTGCTAGCTTGACGCTTTGAAGTAATTCCATGGAGAGGCCACTGTAACAGCAATCTCTCTCTCTATTGCGTCCATTCCATAATGGGATGGAAGAGAGAGGGGGAGAGACAGAGCAAAAGAAAGAGAGAGAGTGACAGGATCACGAGGAGATCCTCAAGGCCCCCGTGGTCCTAGCCAGCTCCCGGTGTCCTGTGAGAGCTAGCACTGCTCCCCCAAGCAGGGAGCTGTTTCTAATAGTAGCTACCTGCTTGCGGAAGCAATGTTTTAATTTGTCTTCCCAGCACACATATTTGCATGCAGGGAAGCCAGATGAAACTCAACTTTCTACAAGTGAGAGCTGTTTGACAGCTGTTTGCTACTACCCTGGTCCCTTTTCTTTTTTTCAATTTTTTTTGGGAGGGATTTGGTTAAAGTTGAGTCCCAAGACTGCTGCCAACACTTCCTGGCTGAAGTGTTGGCGGCCAATCAGAGCTGTGCATTTCCCTGCACATGCTTGTCATTATTTGCAAAGTCATCGCAACCAGAGATGCAAATTTGGATTTACTTAACTTTCTCAAAAACTACTGAACGGATTTACAACAAATCAGCGAAAATGTAATCTGCATACTGAAAGCTAGCTTTCTGCTAAATTTGAGGTAATTCTGTCTAGTGGCTTGGACTTTAGTTGTGTCTAAAGGTCCTATGGGAATTACCATTTGAAAGACAACTTTTTTGACTGCCTTTTTTCCTGCCCCCCCCCCCCACCACTTGACGGATCATTGCGAAACGTTTTGTGCGTAACAAGAATCACGAAGGCACTTTTTGGGAAATTTTTGTGAAGATTTGTCAAATGGTGCCAAAGATAAAGGCATGTAAAAAAAAGCTTTTTTCTATGGAAGCATAGTCCTAACGATAAATACCTAGGGGGGTCTGCCACTAGGTAAGAATATGTATGTATGTGGCTGCATGGGTGCATGAGTGGTTGTGGGAGTAGCTGTATGGGTGGGTAAGTGGGTTTGTAAGTGACTGTATGGGTGAGTGAGTGAGTGTGTGTCTGAATTGCTCCATGAGTGAATGACTGGCTGTGTAAGTGGCTGTATGGGTGAGTGGCTGGTTAGTTAAGTGAGTTGGTGTGTGAGTGGCTGTATTGTAGAGTAAGTGTCTGTGTGAATGGATGTGCGGGTGAGTGAGCAGATATGTGAATACTTGTATGGATGTTTGAATGGGTATGTAATTGGTTGTGTTTGTGTGACTGGGTGTGTGAGTGCTAGTATGGATGAGTGAGTGGCTGTGTTGAGAGGCTGTATGGGTGAGTGAGTGGGTGTGTGAGTCTAGTTTCTAACTATAACATCCCTATAACCTTTGTTGTTTTCACTGAATTTCTAAGGTTTCTTTAATGTTGTTTCCTAACCAAAATGTCCCTGTAACCTTTGTTTTTTTAAGTGAATTTCTACATTTTTTAAAATGTATTTCCTAACTGTAACCACTAACCTTTGATAGTGAGTCTGTAAGAAAGTGCACAAGTGTCTCAGTAGGTCTGTGAATGGGTTTGAGAGTGTCTTAGTGGGTCTGACAGTGGGTGTGTAAGTGTCTGAGTAGGTCTGTAAGTGGGTGCAAGAGTCTATTAGTGGGTCTGTGAGAGAGTGCATGTGTTTCTGAGTGTGTCTATGAGTGAGTGCATGAGTCTGTGAGTGGGTCTGTGGTAGGGTATGTGAGTATCTAAGTGGATCTGTGAGTGGATGCCTCAGTGTCTGAGTAGGCCTATGAGTGGGTACATGAGTCTCTAAGTGCATCTGTAAGTTAGTGCATGAGTTTCTGAGTGTGTCTGTGAGTGAGTGCATAAGTCTCTGAGTTGGTCTGTGAGAGGGTGTTTGAGCCTGAGTGGGTCTCTGAGTGGGTGCATGAATGTCTGAAAGGGTTATGAGTGGGTGTATGAATGTCTTGAGTGGGTCTGTGAGGGAGTGTCTGTGTGAGTCTGTCAGAAGCTGTGTGCGTGACTCAGCCACAAAAGAATCTCTCCTGCCTTTTTATCCAGCAAGAGTCCACAGTTTTGAACACATTATATTTATCCAAGTGGAGATCTTTCTGCTTCCATGGGTAAATGTCCAACACATAATCTACACTATAGCTGTGCAAGGGAGCATGAGGAAATGTCACCTGTGACCTTTTGTGCATTTTGGTAATATGATTGTTCCTGGTGTCTCTTTATCCAGAAATATAGGATTACATGACTCATCCTATAGGAAAGACAATGAGGGTACAAAGATGTAAATCTCCACCAAACAAGGGTTCTTCCTCATCACTATATGAATTAAGCGCTTCTTTGGTGGAGATGTCCTCATATGCCTCAGCATCAAGAACACCTCACCAAATTAAATGGGTTACGTGCTGAGGGGAGCGCTTGTTAATATGTCCATCATCCTGGCAAAAGGCAGAAATGCCTTTGGATACTATTGAGGTGGACGGTGCAGGTCAAGTGGGCGGAGCTTACAGGTGGTTTGCACATTTGCATATGCATAGCAATTTAAAGGGAGAACCATGGACTCTGATCGCACCAGGAGAGGACAAGAAAGAACCCATTCATCACAGTCACATGCAGATTGCACTTCAATAGATCAACAAAGCAGTCACCTCCATGAAGACATTCAGATCACTTTTCAATATGAAATCTCAGAGAAAACATGCCTGCTTTCCCTTCATCGAGTTAGGATCATTTGTCCTTTCCAGAATTGGAGCTTCAACAGGGCCACCTGTAATGTTTGTAAGTGCTTCCAGATTTCCGCCCTGGGGACCGGATCCCCTGTGGCCTGGCCATGCCACCTGGGTGCCCAGGATACCCAGTGTGCATGATGGGGACTGTGGGGGAGCCTCAAGGCCCCTGCAGTCCCAGCCAGCTCCCCACCTTCTGCAGGAGCCGGAATTGCTACAGCACACGGGGAGCTGCTAAACATGCAGCTCCCTGTGTGCAAGAGCAATTGTTTCATCTCTTTTCCTGCCCAAATCTCTGTGGCAGGAAAAGAGAGGAAACCTCTGCTTCCAGTCGGCCAGAGCACTATGGCAGCTCTCACCCGGTGGAGCTGGAGGGTTTGCTCAGACTTGGCAGGAGCTTTGACAGCTCCTGCCAAGTCAGAGCAAACAGCTATGTCCCAGGGGTGAGCACCCTGGGACACAGCTGGAGCTGGGCCTGTGGGGGGTTGGCAGTCCCCAGGGCCATTATTCACCCCAGGAGGGAGCCTTCTTAAAAAAAACAAAGCTTCAGGGAGGTGGTGGTCCCCGATGCATTGGAGAGTCCGTGCAGCCCCCACGCACAGTTTTTAAATTCAAAGCCCTGTGGAGGTGGTGGTCCCCAGGGCCCAGGAAGGTGCCTTTGAACCCCGCCAACTTTTTTAAATTAAAGCACTTGGGAGGTGGTGGTCCCCAGGGCCCAGGGGTCTGCGAGATCCCCATTATAATTACATGAACACCAGAGAGGTGGTGGTCCCTGGGGCATAGAAAATGCCCTAGAAGGGGGACCCCATGCACCTCCCTTTTTAAAATATGTTTACATTCCCCTGGCCTGGCGGAGCCCGTGATCTTGGAGCAGGAATCCAGCCACTAGACACCAGGGATATTTTCTTTGTTTGTTTAGGGGAGCGACCACTTGGACAAGGGTTGCTCCCCTGGGGGAATAAATATAACTGTGTTTCAGCCCCCCTGGGGGCAGATCAGCCATTTTTTCAGCTGATTTGCCCCCGGGGGGGGTGGTCCAAACCCAATAGACACCTGGGAGTTTTTTTACCTAATGTTTTAAGGCCGCAACACCATAGGCAAGGGTCGCAGCCCTTGGGGAAATATTTTTTTACGTTTTGGCCCCAGTGGCTAGATTGGCCATGTTTTCTGCCGATCTTTCCCCTGGGGTAGTTGAAACCCACTAGGCCCCAGGGACTATGTTGTGTGAGTGTGTGTGTATGTGTTTTTTGAGTTTTGGGGCACCCCTTGGGCAAGGGTCTCCCCCCCAAAGGTGGGACATTAGGGTTGGCCGGCAGATCGGCCTATTAATTTTAGGCCAATCTGCCCCCAAAGGGAATTCTTTTTTGTTCCCCTTTGTTTTTTTTGTGCTGGGGGGTGCCCCCTTTGACAAGGGTTGCTCCCCACAGGGGGCACAGAACTGTTGGCAATTTCTTGTGTGTGTGTGTGTTTTGTGTGGGGGGTGGCCCCGTTGGCAAGGGTCGCCCCCCAAAGGGGGCACATTACTGATGGCCATTTCTGCCCCCCCCCCCCCCTTGAGGGCAGTTCGGCTTATTTTTTTGTAGGCCCAGCTGCCCCCAAGGGGGGCAGAATCCACTTAGGCACCAGGGAAAATTTGGAAATGCTTGGTGGCTGTGTGTTTGTCAACTGGCAAATTATTTGTATTTGTAATTATAACAGTTTATTTCTCCTTTGTGTTCTAGTTCAAAGCTTTTGCTTCCTTTCCTGTGGATCCTTGCTGTTTTGGCAGTAGTTGACCTGTGGTTTGCGTAGTTGCATGTTGTAGGTAAGTAAAAGCAATTTACTCCAAAGGAGTATTGTTGACATGCATGAATGACATGTTTGTGGTTGGTGTACTCAACGAAGGATTGTGTGTGAAATTGTCCTTAGATTTGTGCACAATGATATTTGTGTTGTCTTATGTTTAATTTGCTTTTCTTTTTTCTTTTTAGTGGGATATCATTGGTGATTGCTGTGTCTGTGCAGAGTAGTTGCTGGTGAGTCTAGCTTTTTCAGGCAAGTGACTGGTATAGTTTTTGAGAACATAACTCTTTTGATAAAGCCACTCTTTGTTTATTACTTATTTTAGACAGTGCTGGTTGTTGTTGGCGCTTTTGTCAAGTTATTCTTCTTAGAAAGGATCATGGCTAGCTGCAGAGTGACCGCTCAGCAGGTTGTTGGCATGCATTTTGAGTTGTCTTCTGACCATTATTATGAGACTGACTCTGCATCTGAGGCAGAGGAGGAACTGAGAGATTCTGGCAGTGAGTTTTCTGTCTGAGAGGAATCTTCTGATGAGGAAGCCACTCTCAGTGAAGATGAAGGGCCTGTTTTAGAGAAGGACATTGATGTGCCAATAGTGCAGGAGCCTGGGGCTGAAGGGTTTCCCATTGGAAGACCTGCCACCTGGACTGCCCCAAACATGGAACAACCACAGTTGCCTGTATTTACTGGTCTCCCATGGTGTAGAGTCAATACAGAGAGCTTTTTGCTGTCAATTTCCTACAGTTGTTATATTTTTGGAAGAGACTAATATGTATGCAGAGCAGTATTTGAGGGACAACACTGCCAGACTTAGACCTCAGTCTAGAGTTACCCAGTGGATTTCCCACAAATCTGCAAGAGTTGAAAAAGCTCCTAGGTTTGACTTTTTGGATGGGATTGATAAGGAAGCTGTTGCTGGCTTCTTATTGGTCTACAGGATATGTGTGTAATTTCCGGGGCTACGCTGGTAGGGATTCCAATATTGAATCCCCTGGTTGTCTGCCCACTTTTGGAGTTAGTGAGAAAATTGAGTGGGAACTTGGTAGACAACTGTTTAACAAAGGTCACCATTTGAATGTAGATAACTTCTACACTGGAGTGCAGTTGTTCAAGGAATTGTTCAGAGTGGACACTGTTGCGTGTGGCACAATCTGCTCTAACCAGAAAGGCTATCCAAGGGAGCTTGTCTATAAAACACTTGAGAGGGGACAGTGCAGTGCCTTGCGGAATGATGAGCTGCTAGCTCTGAAATTTGCAGACAGAGGGGATGTCCACATGTTAACTATCATACATGATGAGAGTACTTCATCTGTGGCTGTTTGGGGTCAAGTTGCTGAAGTGCGAAACCTGTGTGCATTTTAGACTACAATAAGCACATGGGTGGTGTTGATAGAGTAGACCAGAGTTTGGAACCTTACACTGGTATTCGTAAGTCTTACATTTGGTATAAAAAGTTGGTCATCCATTTGTTTCATTTAGCAACTTTTAATGCTTTTATTGTGTTCAAGGATTATTTCCTTGAGTCAAGGATGGAATTTGTTAAATTTCAGGAGTCAGTGATAGAGAGCCTTATTGTGGTGGAACAGGCAAGAGTTCCTAGAGTAGCAGTGGTTGAGGATGTGCCTAGATTAAAAGATCGCCACTTTCCTGATCACATTCCTCACACTCCTAAAAAAGACTTTCTCACTAAGAAATGTAGAGGCTGTGCCCGAAGAGGTATGCAGAGCGAGACTCAGAACTACTGCCAAGATTGTCCTTCTAAGCCTGGGCTGTGTTTAGCCAGCTGTTTTAGAAGTTACCACACCCCAAAAGAATGATTGGGAACTACCATGGATGAAAACTGCCTGTTCTGTATTGTTTTATATTTTTTGTTCAGTTTCACGGTTGGCATTTCAGTCATGCATTTAGTTAGAGCTTTTGAGTTTGTAGTTTTGTACTTATTTGTAATTAGTTAGTTGTCTCTTTTTTGTTAAAAAAAATGTGATGGTGTGTGCATGGAGTGGTGCTTGGCTGGCAGTGTAAATAGAGACTTGCTGTTGACCAGTACACACACTCCCATCAGCTGGTGTGATTGCTGTATCAGGAATGTGGGTGTATGAAAGTGATGGGCCTTTGAATGACGCTGTCTGCTGCTGCGAGTGCTGTAATGTGCTGAGCCCCTGGATGGCGGCGTGAATGGTCTTGTGCATGTCATGTATGAAAGGTGTGTGAATGGACTGTAAAGCGGTTAGTGTCTTGACGCGGCTTTACAGCTCACGAGCTGTGAGTCATTGGTTAAATTTTTTGGCCTTTCATTCATTAACATTGAATTTCATTTTTGTGAAATCTCTTGTTAATGAAATTTGATCTGCAGAACCATCACTCACACTCTTGCCAAATCCAGCCAGTATGTGTGGTAAAAATGACTGTGTGGTAAAAATGACAAAACCTGCTCCGAAATATGAGGAAAAAGGTTTTTTTTGGCCAAGTTTTGAGGTTTGCAAAGGATTCTGGGTAACAGAACCTGGTGAGAGCCCCACAAGTCACCCCATCTTGGATTCCCCTAGGTCTCTAGTTTTGAAAAATGTGCAGGTTTGGTAGGTTTCCCTAGGTGCGGGCTGAGCTGGGGGCCAAAATCCACAGCTAGGCACTTTGTAAAAAACAGCTCTGTTTTCTTTGGGAAAATGTGATGCATCCAGGTTGTGTTTTGGGGCATTTCCTTTCGCTGGCGCTAGGCCTACCCACGCAAGTTAGGTACCATTTTGATCGGGAGACTAGGGGGAATACTGGGTGGAAGGAAAGTTGTGGCTCCTCTCAGATTCCAGAACTTCCTGTCACAGAAATGTGAGGAAAAGGTTTTTTTGGGCCAAATATTGAGGTTTGCAAAGGATTCTGGGTAACAGAACCTGGCGAGAGCCCCACAAATCACCCAATCTTGGATTCCCCTAGGTGTCTAGTTTTAAAAAATGCACAGATTTGGTAGGTTTCCTTGGGTGCCAGCTGAGCTAGAGGCCAACATCCACAGCTAGGCACTTTGCAAAAAACAGCTCAGTTTTTGGGGGGAAAATGTGATGTGTCCACATTGTGTTTTGAGGCATTAGGCCTACCCACACAACTGAGTAACAATTTTTATTGGAAGACTTGGGAAACTGCTGGGTGGAAGGAAATTTGTAGCTCCTTTGAGATTCCAGAACTTTCTGTCACCAAAATGTGAACATTTTGGCCAAATGTTGAGGTTTGCAAAGGATTCTGGGTAACCGAACCTGGTGAGAGCCCCCAAGTCACCCCACCCTGGATTCCCCTAGGTGTGTCATTTTCAGAGGTTTGGTAGGTTTCCCTAGGTGCCGGCTGAGCTAGAGATCAAAATCCACAGCTGGGCACTTTCCAAAAAACAGTCCGTTTTCAATGAAAAAATGTAATGTGTCCATGTTGTGTTTCCTGTCGTGGGCTTTAGGCCTACCCACGCAAGTGAGGTACCATTCTTATCGGGAGACTTAGTGGAACACAGAATAGCAGAACAAGTGTTACTGCGCCTTGTCTTTCTCTACATTTATTCCTTCCAAATGTAAGACAGTGTGTAAAAACAATGTCTATTTGAGAAATGCCCTGTAATTCACATGCAAGTATGGGGACCACTGAATTCAGAGATGTGCAAATAACCACTGCTTCTCTGCACCTCATCTTGTGCCCATTCTGGAAATACAAAGGTTAATTTTATACCTATTTTTCACTCTTTACATTTCACCAAATGAATTGCTGCATATCTGGTATAGAATGAAAACCCATTGCAGGGTGCAGCTCATTCATTGGCTCTGGGTACCTAGGGTTCTTGATGAACCTACACGTCCTATAGCTCCCCACAACCAGAAGAGTTCAGCAGACGTAATGGTATGTTGCTTCAAAAAATCGGACATCACAGGAAAAAGTTACAGAGTATAACGTGGAGATAAATGGCTGGTTTTTTACCCCAATTTCAATATTTTTGTCATTTTAGCTGTTTTTTTCTGTAAGAAAACCTTGTAGGATCTACACAAATGATCCCTTGATGAATTCAAAATGTTGTCTACTTTTTAGAAATGTTTAGCTGTCCAGGATCCAGCATTGGTTTCATACCCATTTCTGTCACTAACTAGAAGGAGGCTAAACGCATAAAATATAGTAAAAATAGGGTATGTCCCAGTAAAATGCCAAAATTGTGTTGAAAAATGTGGTTTTATGATTCAACTCTGCCTGTTCTTGAAAGCTGGGAAGATGGTGATTTTACCACCCCAAAACCTTTGTTGATGCCATTTTCAGGGAAAAAACCACAAGCCTTCTCTTCTGACACCCTTTTTTCCCATTATTTTGAAAAAAATGACATTTTTGCTGTATTTTTGCTAATTTCCTGGTCTCCACCAAGGGAACCCCCAACCTCTGGGTACCTCTAGAATCCCTAGGATGTTGGAAAAAAGGACGCAATTTTGGCGTGGGTAGCTTATGTGGACAAAACGTTATGAGGGACAATGCGCGAACTGCCCCAAATAGCCAAAAAACAGGCCTGGCACCTGAGGGAGAAAAGGCCTGGCAGCGAAGGTGTTAAGGAGAATTCACTCAGCATCTTGTATGTTTTGAATACAATTATATGCAACGTATGAGTTACATCAAATTCACAAGGTTAATTGGTAAAGACATTGCAGCAATCAAGTCAAGTTTTGAAGGACACATGTAGGAACGGGTGGGATCTATGGACTAAAGTTATTTTGGGATCTAAGCAAAGGGTCATAAAAGCAGAAAGAACCCCTTACTTTTGAAAATATGATGCAGCTTCACACACATTCCACAATGTGCATAATATACACGCATAATATACACGTCACTGAACAAAATGTCAATAAATAACCAAACCAAATGTAAATTATGATGATGTTAGATGTAAACTATGTGTATTGCAAACAAGAATTAGGCCCGAATGACAACCAAAACACATTTTCAAAAACAAATGCATCTGTAGTATGGGGCACAGAAGTCTCAGTCCAATGATCCAGCGCAAAGTAGACGAGGTTGATTTTCAATGACTATATTTAATGACAGACCCACAACCTCAGAGGCATCCAGCAGGCTCCACAACTCCTGGCAACTCACTTTGCCCACAGAGTTCTAGAACCCACCATCACACTCAAAGGATGCAGAATACATCACAGACAAACAGAACTTTTAATACCTTACACAACATAGTACAAGGGAAAATCAATTACAATATTGTGCTGGTAATTTTGGTTTAATTTCGGAATTTTGACTGCAAGGCATATCATAAAGTATATATAGCTTGTCTCTTTTTTGAACTTGTAGGGGAACTAGTGAGAACCCATTGAGATTTCATCAATTTGTCTATAGTACTGAATTTTGGTCTCCTTCCCAAGCTCAAATGGAAAATCTTATACTTTTAAACTGTTTAATAAATAAATTATTCAATTATGCCCATAACCTACAAAAGAAGTGATGAGGCATACTACTATGCAATTTTAGGAGATAATGAAGGAAAGAAATGATCTTGACAACATGAAATAAAAATAATATAGTACCAACGGGAGGTGTATCCTATACCCCTTACGGAACTCGTCATTCATTTAGAAGTGAACATGAAAGGCCCATTTTAATTTAAGGATTAATTGAAGACAACTTGATACTCCAATCAAGTTATTTTTTTTTATTATAGTGTGGTAGAATGCTAAGTAATGGATCGCCACATGCTCACAGACAATAGAATGATAGACCAATGGTGGTCACATTTCTAGAACATAGTTGCAGATTGGTGCAAGGCCTAAAGTGGACCCAGAGCCAGTTTTTGAACATATGATTTACTTCTGGGGACAGACAATCTCAAGAGACATCTACTAAAGTCATTCCCATCTGCTTGCATGAAATGGAGATAAGCAACAATAACAAAATAAATTACTTCCTATTCTAGTTACTTCAATCTTCATTTTCAAGTTAGTATCAAGGACAAGTTTTATTTGCATTTTTTTAGTAACATCAAACACATGCCAGTTTGCATTGAACCAGTCATTGGAATGGATACATTTTCTTGGAATATACGATTATTATAGCCTCATTCAATGATGCTTAGAATTCTTACTCTATATCCAGAGTGGTGCTTGTGTGTTACGAAGGTAATCATTACACTTTGTCTCTTTATGTAAACATACCGTTATGCACTCATTATGTGATGTAGAATTTTAAGCTTCCAAAGATGTATTGTTAATGCTTTCATATTTATTAAAGGATCCTCAATTATCATATGACACGCTTTTAAAGGTCATCAAAAGAATAATGACCTACTAGAAATTACTGTTTTTAAAACCCTAGAAAACTAAAGACTAAACACAAACCACAGGACCATCAGGATTCAGATGTGAAATAGCACCTCACATTCTCACTAACTCATCCACCTATGCATTCATCTCAGTGAGGTGTGTACCTGGCCAAAGATGTGTGTGTGACCTGCATGTCATTCATGCCGTACCTGTACATATTCAATGAGGATTGAAAACGTGCTATATAATAGGATATTGTTATATAGAGCAACCTAACATAAATAACTATTCTCTACTGGCACATAGGTGGCAACCTTTCAATAATTGTTTTGAATGCACATACACTAGGCATTGTGCAATTCTAGCATTGGTGTTGAGTGTTGAAGGTGGCCAGCTGTACTGTACAGCCCACGCACTGACGTGTAGTCTGAGTCAATGTATGCATTGTATACAGGGTGGTTTCTGAAAAAACATATGCAAACACCTACATCTACTTCTTTGCTCATCACTGAATGGCAACATGATACTGGCCCAATTTTGTAAAAGTAGCAAACATTTTGTTGAGACAGCCAAAAAATGGGGAAAGGAACTACTCAAAACTAGACTGCCTTGATATATATGTACTGTACATGGAATATTTCCCTTCATGAGTTCTGTGAGACAAAGAGCCAATGTTCTACTTTCATGCTGTACCTGTTCTATAAGGAAGCAAAGCCTGCACTGCTGCTGCCTTCGTGGTACCTGTCCTGTGACAATAAATGTTTGCCCCAATTCTGTCCTAGCTGTACCTGTCCTTTGACGGAGGTACATTTGCACTGTTTATATCATATTGAACCTACTCTATGATTGGTGTTTTCCATCTGTTGTCTGAAATTAGGGAAAAAAACAATGATATATTAAATACACTTACATAACATAGATTATCAAACAAGGATTGGACATATTTCTAGTGCTGTGGAAGGTGCTTGACTCAGAGGAGGAAATATGCAAGTTCTGAAAATGCCAATGGAAATGAGAAGGATGGTGCTGGTGTGGAGACACCAGCAAAAGTTTTTTAGCCTACCCACACATAATTTAAATGTAGAACCGAAGGTTTAGCTAAATGAGAACATATATGTAGTTGTAGGGGACATACCAAAACGAAGGAACCCATACTTAGGAGATCGTACAACCAATGAGGAGTATTACTATCAGATACTTCTCAGTGATAGATTTGGAACCCACTGATAAAGCATACCACACCCTTGGTCGCCATACTATGTTTTTACATGAATGTATTGTCATTTCATACAAGGTTTGGCTTTTTTCAGTAGTATTGACTGTTTACAGAAAGCGAAGAACAGACAATTAAATTTTTTCACTTCATCTTTAGTGTATTAGTGACCTGTGCTGTAGCTATCCTATATGTGTTAGTAAACCCTGTGATGTTACTCCTGCTAATGCCACCTATCCTTTGCTTATTTTTTGATTTAGGGATGTTTGTGCTGTTGCTATCCATGCACTGGCTTAATCGTGTTGTAAGGCTCTGTAGAAAGCTTTCCACTACACAAAAACCAAAATGATTCATTTTGTCATTGCTTATTTTAATGCATGATGTGAATGACAAAATGCCCCCTCACACAATATTTGAGCAGAGTTTACTTTTGGATTTATATGTGAAGTAAGCAGTGTTTGAAATGTAACATTTTAAAACGTAACAGCAAGTTGCTCCATAGCATTTATAATGGCTTCATCAAGTTCTGAAATAGATGGAAATTGGATCATTCTTTGAGAGAGGCAGAAGATCAACACAAGCAACTACCAAAACTATTTTCAGGGTAAACCACCAAAAGTCACAAAGGGGGTCATTCTGACCCCGGCGGGCGGCGGGAGCCGCCCACCTGGAGGGAACCGCCGAATGACCGCACCGCGGTCAAAAGACCGCGGCGGCCATTCTGGCTTTCCCACTGGGCCGGCGGGCGACCGCCAGAAGGCCGCCCGCCGGCCCAGCGGGAAACCCCCCTCAACAATGAAGACGGCTCCGAATGGAGCCGGCGGAGTTGTAGGGTTGCGACAGGTGCAGTGGCACCCGTCGCGATTTTCAGTGTCTGCAAAGCAGACACTGAAAATCTTTATGGGGCCCTGTTAGGGGGCCCCTGCACTGCCCATGCCAGTGGCATGGGCAGTGCAGGGGCCCCCAGGGGCCCCACGACACCCGTTCCCACCATCCTGTTCCTGGCGGTAAAAACCGCCAGGAACAGGATGGCGGGAAGGGGGTTGGAATCCCCATGGCGGCGCTGCAAGCAGCGCCGCCATGGAGGATTCCCTGGGCCAGGGGTAAACCGGCGGGAAACCGCCGGTTGCCCTTTTCTGACCGCGGGTTTACCGCAGCGGTCAGAATGGCCCAGGAAGCACCGCCAGCCTGTTGGCGGTGCTTCCGCGGTCCCCGGCCCTGGCGGTCATGGACCGCCAGGGTCGGAATGACCCCCAAAATGTCAGGAATAAGGCTGTGCGCGGTCCAGGTCCTGCACGAAACTCCACTGTGCGGATTTGCGGCGCTCTATGCCCACCACTTGTTTTTAGAGGCAGCAGCCATCTTGGGGTGTGGCAGGCTTATAAAGCCCAGCTACACCCAAGCACGTTGCTCACTATTTTGAAGACTTTGATACAGTCAGACCTCGTGGGGGGTTCCTCTGAAGAAGAGCAGATTTCCTGCATGGCAGATGGACGGCAAATTGGAGTATCCTTGTTTCCATGGTGAATTCAGATACGAGTAGGTCGTACTCGTAGCAGTAAGGTCTTGATGAGCCCAATCTTGAAGGGAGTTGTTACTTCCAAAAGGTAAAGCGCCCCTTAGCACAACGAGCAAAGCGATCTCAGTTTTCAGAGTAAAGCAGCCTTGGCGCGATGATTAAAGCGCTTCGGAGCACAGAAGTAAAGCACCCCTTAGCACAACGAGCAAAGCGCTTCAGTCCACATGAGTGAGGCGCTCTTGGCACAGCAATCAAATTCAGTCCACATGAGGAAAGCGCCCTTGGCACGGTAATCAAAGCGCTTCAGTCCACATGAGGAAAGGGCCCTTGGCACGGCAATCAAAGTGCTTCAGTCCACATGAGTAAAGCGCCTTTGGCACAGCAATGAAAGCGCCTCAGTCCGCATGAGGAAAGCGCCCTTGGCACGGTAATCAAAGCGCTTCAGTCCACATTAGTAAAGCACCCTTGGCACAGCAATCAAAGTGCTTCAGTCCACATGAGGAAAGCGCCCTTGGCACGGTAATCAAAGCGCTTCAGTCCACATGAGTAAAGCGCCCTTGGCACAGCAATCAAAGCACTTCAGTCCACATAAGTAAAGCGCCCTTGGCATGGCAATCAAAGCGCTTCAGTCCGCATGTGTAAAAAGCCCTTGGCACAACAATCAAAGTGATTCAGGCCACATGAGTAAGGTGCCCCTTAGCATAACAAGCGTAGCGCTTCTGATGAAACAACTGAAAGTGCTATCTGGCATAAGGAATAAAGCGCTACAAGTTCAATGAGTACAACTTTCCGGCCTATAGTTGTGAATGTGAAAGCATTTTTGGAGATAAGCAAATTATAGTTTCATGGTTTTATTGGAAAGCATAATATGTGAAAAGCATATTTAAGTCTTTGAGAATTTCTAAGCTGTGATCAAAACGTTTATGTTATAAATGCATGGTTGTCACAGGATTGATATTCAGAGTATGATCAGAGTCCAAAGCTCTTGCCATCTCTTGGTTCTAAGGTTGAAGTTTGTTCTTGTTCCATGATTAAAAGAAGGGGCTTCGCCCTCAATTCAATAGGGGTCTCAATCTGATATCGCAGAGACACCTTTAGTCAAGAGTCTATTGATGATTTATACTGCTATGAAAGAGTATATGCATATTTATTCTAACCTTTTCTTTTCAGATTTTTATCCCTGCAGTTCCCTACCCTAATTCCCTTCTCTCCGCCTGGCTTCATCATAACTCTGTGCTATAATAGCTTTCGGAGTAGGTGACACCGGGTGACGCCTTTTGTTCAGCAATGTGCAGATCCCGAGAAAAGGACACTGTGACACAAAATTAATTTTTGGTTAACCCTCACTCAGCTTGGCACAAAAGTAGTCAGGCATACCTTAGAGAGAAGTATATATGCAGCATACAAACTAAAAAAGTGAAAATACACACAATAATGATCCCACATCAATTAAGAAAAAAATAGAGTAAATTGCAATAAATAAAATTCCCACAAAAAGGATTTAAATACAATCAGTAGAACCAGAGTTATGAATTTTTATTGTATTTAGTGAAATTTATTGCCAAAAAAAAAAAAGCGCCAACTACAGATATCTGGTTTCACTCAACAGGGTCAAAGTCACAAGTTAAGGCTGACTGCGATTGAGCACGGGTCAGATACAGTTGCCAGGTTCCGCCTGGGCAAGAGTTACTTTTGGACTTAGAAGAAATTCTGAAGGTTTCCTGGAGAAGGTGGCATCCTCAGCAGGGCCAGGCAGCAAGCTGTAGCCGAGAGGAGGTCTTCAATGACAGGGAACCACTGGACAAAGTCTCAGTGAAGCCATCAATGATGACAAGAAAAGCTCCAAGCAGCAAAAGCTATTTTTCTAGGCTGAGGAGGTTGTCATTGGGGTGCAGGTCACCATCTAGCCATGAAGATTTCTACCTTCAGACAGCAGTTTTTCTGGAGCTCATAATGCCCCAGAAGGGTGAGGCATCAGGCTCTAGCTGAAGAGGGCTCCACAAGACCGGATACTGTTGTTGAGAGGTCCCAGTAAAAGGGATTTGCTGCTGCAGAGAAGAACGAAGCAGGAGCTGTGGCAAAGTTGAGTCCACTAGCGATGCACCTTCAGCAGATCAGCTTGCAGGTAGCCCCTAGTCTCCTGTCAGGTCTCAGAGCAGTTTTTGCTGAACATTTTCCAAATTCCAGGTTTTGGGTTTTGGTAGGAGGCAGCACTTTAGCACAACAACAAGGATTTAGGGTCTGGAGGGGCACCACTTGGGGGCTAGGACTCATTACAGCAGCAGGAATCAGCAGCAGCAGGCAGGTATGTTGCAGGGTCTCTGCCTCTTGCGTCCCTGTAGCGTACATAAAATGTTACCCAGCTAGCCCTTGGAGTCACTCTGATGGTCCTCTGTTCAAGGATAGGTCCAGTCTTCCTTCCTTAGGCATTAGAGTAGCAGGGCAGTCATTCCATTCAGCAACAAGCCAGCAGGGCTGTCCTTCTCCTAAGTCTTACACAGGTCCAGAAGTGGTTTGATTTGGGCTCTAAGAGTGCCACCTATTATCCCCAGTGCCAGTCTTTGTGTGAGTGCAAAACCTTGACCACTCCCCTGTCCTTCCTAGATCTGGCTCCCAAATGTCTGCGGTAATAAAATGCTAGTGTTAGGTCAATGTGTGTGTGCTGCAGGCAAGATGGTTGAAGAGTAATATATGGCTGGGTACAATTCCTCCCCCAGCAATCCTGCTAGGATGGCTCATCCTGTCACACCCAATATCCATTTCCTCCATGTCTGGGAGGAAATACCAACCCATTATATAGGATCCAACTTTACCATTAAAGAGTACCTGCTCCCAATTTGAAGTTACACTTTATTAAATGTAATAAAGTAACTTTATGATAGTCAATGTTAGAGGTAGCCTGGCATCAGTGATAAAGTTTTAGGCATTTTTCACTGGTAGAACACCTTTCACACACATGTCCTACTTTCTTCATATATGCACCTTGCCTGGGAACTGTTAGAGCCTACCCTAGATGTGACATATGTGATAAAAAGGAAGTTTTCAGACTGGCAAAAGGTTTATTTTGCCAGTTCCAAATGACAGTTGAAAACTGCACACACAAACTGCAATGGCTGACCTGAGACATGTTTAAAGTGCTACTTAAGTGTGTGGTACGATCAGTCCTGCAGGCCCACTAGTAGCTATTAATTTATAGGTCCTGGCACAGGTAGTGCCACCTTACTATGTAATATTACAAGTAAATTAAATATGTCCATTGGTCATAAGCAAATCCTACTATGTTTAGAGAACAGAGCACAAGCACTTTAGCACCGGTTAGCAGTGGTAGAGTGCACAGGGTCCTAAGGCCACCAAAAAGAAATTCAGCAAAAGTGAAGACTAAAAGTCCAAGGATGACCCTGCAGAAAGGGCCAAGTCCAACAGCCCGCATGTCTGAAGAGTCCCAAATGAGTGCATACATAACATAATAGTCAATTCCAAAGATTTCCCTCAGGTTACATGAAACATCTAGGGATGCTTGCAGCACCTTCAAGCATACCTTTTTTCAAAAATTTGGGTTGGCCAAATTTATGCAAAAGGTATTCTGGTTACAGGTACTTAACAGCAAGGAAGAGGTATCTCCTCTGCCTGAGTCATCAGGTCTAGACAGCAACATTCTAGAGTTTTTAAACTGAAATGCGAGACACTAAAACCTCATGTCTGGGAGTGTTAAACCATCTTCATCAAGTCTCCTTCTAAGATTTAGCAATTCAATCTATTTCCCTTATCCACCCATATAAAACTGCCCAGTAAGTCTTTACAATATATCTTTGGGCACGGACAGGGATATATTGTCAAACAGAGGGAAGATCACCATTTTAATCAAATTTACCACTCATATATTGTAAGAGGGAGGCTCCTCCATTTATTGAGCAATTCTCTAGCTTCCCTTATTACTCTTTTCTAATTAACTTTTGGCATATGCTCAAACCTGTCTTTGACTGTAATGCTGAGATGTTACTATTCGATTTCATGTTGTACGTATGAATCGGCTGTTCCCGGACCATAATCTCCATTTTGGATTTATTAATTTCGTACCCTGAAAAATTCCCAAATTTGTTCATAATTTCCTCCATTCGAGTTTAGGTTACACCAGGTATAATCACTTTGCCCCTCCTAAAATGTTATGCCAAAGGCTCAATATAAAGGCCAGACAGGACTGGCGAGGGAGGGCAGCTCTGATGTGTCCTCTAGAAATACTAAATCTACTTGCTAGATTCCAGTTTACCAAGATTTTAGTTGATGGTTTGTTATTTAGTTTCTTGATTCTGTCTATCAAGGGTGAGGGTCAGAGACCACATAGCTCTAAAACCTCCAACAGATAAGTCCAGGAAACCCTGCCAAATGCTTTAGCTGCCTTGATTGTGACCATTGCCAAGTGGTTTTCATTTGCAATAGTAAGGTCTATTGATTACATCAACAGATGAATAAGGGCATGCATTTGCCTGGCAGGGAGAAACCCTTTCTGGAATAAATGCATGATATTTCCTGAAATCTTTGCTAATAATTAAATAATTAAATAATGGAACTGGCAAATAGAACTCTGCACTTTTGAAGTCCTTATTAGGTTTTAGAAACAATGTGATGGTTGCATCATTCCAACTAGGAAGTTTCTCTACTTTTTTCTTATATGTGAAGTTAAAGAGCTCTAGCCACACCTGCATTATGACCTCCATCAGGGACCTATAGAATGTTGCGGAGAGGACATCTGGCTTGGCTGCTTTCCCATTACTTGATCTATTCACTTGTTCAACAATACCTTCTGCCCCTTATTTCTTCCATTAAAAGTCTCTATCTTCCTTCCCTAGAATTAGAAGTTGTTTGGCTTTTACCCACTTCCTCAGAGCTGTCAGATCTGGTTCATTTATCTTTGTGTATAAAATATTAACTATGTTTAAAATACACTTCTCAATTTCCTCAGTATTATCAGACACATTACCTAGTTTGTCTATGATTAGCTCATCAATAAAGTTCTTGGCCCTGCCAACCCCGGTTTTCCATGCAAAAAGCTACCACTTTTCTCTCCATACTCATAGTGCGCCAACTGGGAGACCTGCCATCTCACTCTCACCCTTTCATGTAAAAGCCTCCCATTTCTCCTATAACTTATTTTGTCCTATCTGCACTGCCTCCAGCTACTCTCTAACCTTATCTGTTCAAGCATGCTAATATCCTTATCCACCATCCTAACTTTCTCTCGAAATTCTTTGCCTTAATTAAACCCATCTTGTGAAGCACCCCTCGTATGGATAAAAGTCTCCCACAGTAAAAAGGGAGTGGCAATCTAAATATTTGTATCAAAATATAGCCTACTTTGCTCCTCCATCATTTAAACAAAAATAGGAACAATTATGAGTGTTTTATCTACTGTCCATCTAGCCTTATTTATCACCTCTGGAAACTGTAATGTTCAGAGGTCAGTGGAATGATTGGAAAAGTAATATGAGTAACATCTTCTACCTTGTTTTAGAGGTATTAACTACAAAGAACGAGTCTATTCTGGATAAACTGTAGTACCTTTTGCTGTAATGACTGTACCCTTAACCCCTTCACTGCCAGGCCTTTTCCCCCTCCTGTGACAGGCCTTTTTTTGGTTATTCGGGGCTTAGGCCCTCATAACATTTTCTCCATATAAGCTACCCACGCCAAATTTGCATCCTTGTTTTCCAACATCCTAGGGATTCTAGAGGTACCCAGACTTTGTGGGTTCCCTTGAAGGAGGCCAAGAAATTAGCCAAAATACAGTGACATTTTTGTTTATTTTTTTTTAAATGGGAAAAAGTGGCTGCAGAAGAAGGCTTGTGGTTTTTTCCCTGAAAATGGCATCAACAAAGGGTTTGTGGTGCTAACATTACCAGCTTCCCAGCTTTCAGGAACAGGCAGACTTGAATCAGAAAACCCAAATTTTCAACACAAATTTGGCATTTTACTGGGACATACCCCATTTTTACGATTTTTTGTGCTTTCAGCGTCTTTACAGTCAGTGACAGAAATGGGCATAAAACCAATGCTGGATCCCAGAAACCTAAACATTTCTGATAAGTAGAAAGAATTCTGAATTCAGCAAGGGATAATTTGTGTAGATCCTACAAGGGTTTCCTACAGAAAATAACAACTGAAAAAAACCCAATTAAATTGAGGTGAAAAAAACAGCAATTTTTCTCTACGTTTTACTCTGTAACTTTTTCCTGCAATGTCAGATTTTTGAAAGCAATATACTGTTATGTCTGGTGGACTCTTCTGGTTGCGGGGATATATGGGGCTTGTAGGTTCATCAAGAACCCTAGGTACCCAGAGCCAATAAATGAGCTGCACCCTGCAGTGGGTTTTCATTCTATACCGGGTATACAGCAATTAATTTGCTGAAATATAAAGAGTGAAAGATAGCTAGCAAGGAAACCTTTGTATTTCCAAAATGGGCACAAGATAAGGTGTTGAGGAGCAGTGGTTATTTGCACATCTCTGAATTCCGTGGTGACCATACTAGCATGGGAATTACAGGGCATTTCTCAAATAGACGTCTTTTTTACACACTCTCTTATGTTTGGAAGGAAAAAAATGTAGAGAAAGACAAGGGGCAATAACACTTGTTTTTGCTATTCTATGTTCCCCCAAGTCTCCCGATACAAATGATACCTCAATTGTGTGGGTAGGCCTAGCGCCCGCAACAAGAAATGCCCCAAAACACAACGTGTACACATCACATTTTTTGACAGAAAACAGAGGTGTTTTTTGCAAAGTGCCTACCTGAAGATTGTGGCCTCTAGCTCAGCCGGCACCCAGGGAAACTTACCAAACCTGTGCATTTTTGTAAACTAGGGACCTAGGGGAATCCAAGATGGGGTGACTTGTGGGGCTCTGACCAGGTTCTGTTACCCAGAATCCTTTGCAAACCTCAACATTTGGCTAAAAAACACGTTTTCCTCATATTTCGGTGACACAAAGTTCTGGAATCTGAGAGGAGCCACAAATGCCCCAAAACACAACGTGGACACATCACAATTTTTGACAGAAAACAGAGATGTTTTTTGCAAAGTGCCTACCTGTAGATTTTGGCCTCTAGATCAGCTGGCACCTAGGGAAACCTACCAAATCTGTGCAATTTTTAAAATTAGAGACCTAGGGGAATCCAAGAAGGGGTGACTTGTGGGGCTCTGACCAGGTTCTGTTACCCAGAATCCTTTGCAAACCTCAAAATTTGGCCCAAAAAAATATGTTTTCTTCACATTTCGGTGACAGAAAGTTCTGGAATCTGAGAGGAGCCACAAATTTCCTTCCACCCAGCGTTCCCCCAAGTCTCCCGATAAAATTGATACCTCACTTGTGTGGGTAGGCCTAGCGCCCGGGACAGGAAATGCCCCAAAACACAACGTGGACACATCACAATTTTTGACAGAAAACAGAGGTGTTTTTTGCAAAGTGCCTACCTGTAGATTTTGGCCTCTAACTCAGCCGGCACCTAGGGAAACCTACCAAACCTGTGCATTTGTGAAAACTAGAGACCTAGGGGAATCCAAGATGGGGTGACTTATGGGTCTCTGACCAGGTTCTGTTACCCAGAATCCTTTGCAAACCTCAAAAGTTGGCTAAAAAGACATGTTTTCCTCACATTTCGGTGACAGAAAGTTCTGGAATCTGAGAGGAGCCACAAGTTTCCTTCCACCCAGCGTTCCCCCAAGTCTCCCAATAAAAATAATACCTCACTTGTGTGGGTAGGCCTAGCGCCCGCGACAGGAAATGCCCCAAAACACAACGTGGACACATCACAATTTTTGACAGAAAACAGAGGTGTTTTTTGCAAAGTGCCTACCTGTAGATTTTGGCCTCTAGCTCAGCCGGCACCTAGGGAAACCTACCAAACCTGTGCATTTTTGAAAACTAGAGGCCTAGGGGAATCCAAGATGGGGTGACTTGTGGGGCTCTGACCAGGTTCTGTTACCCAGAATCCTTTGCAAACCTCAAAATGTGGCTAAAAAAACCTTAAGGGGGGAGGAGGCAGATTCGTACCCTAGTATGAAGAGGTGCTTAAGAAGTTTGGTCTGACCCCAGAGCAGTATAGAATGAAGTTCAGGGACACCCAGAAGATCAGTACCCAGTCTTGGGTTGACTTTGTAGACACCTCACTTAAGGCACTAGAGTGCTGGATTATTGGTAACAAAGTAAATACTTATGAGGGGTTATACAATCTGATCATGAGAGAGCACATCTTGACCAATTGTACCCAAGAAAGGTTACGCCAGCATCTAGTGGACTCTAAGCTGGCCAACCCTAGAGAGCTAGGGGAGACAGCGGATGAGTGGTTGAGAACCAGGGTGGTTGTCAAGTCCCAGGGGGGAGACTCCGAGAAGGGGGGGGTCAGGTCCCCAAAAACCTAAGGAGGGAGGTGGTAAGCCCACCACAGAGACTCCCTCTGTACCCCAGAACCCTAAGAAGGAGGAGAGTAAATCCCACTCCCACTCTGACGAGCAGAGACAGGGAGACCCAGGGTTAAAAAAGCTCTTGGACAGTAAGGCTTGTTTTGACTGTCAGCAGACAGGTCACTTCAGAGGAGATGCAGCCTGTCCAAAGAAGGTGGTTAGCACTGGGCTGTCCAGTGTAGCCATGGAGGAGGACTCCTCAGATGATGAAGTCCTCCTAGCATTGAGCTGGGAGACAGGACCAGATGGTAAGCTGGTGATCCCTGAGGGTGGGAGTAGGCACTTCCACCCCATTCAGGTGAATAGGATCCCTACCACTGTCCTGAGAGACACCTGTGCCAGTCACACTATGGTGAGTGACCGGTTAGTGACCCCAGACATATATGTCCCAGGAGAGACCTGGAAAGTCAGGATAGCCACAGGGGAGGTCACCTCCAAACCTGTAGCCATAGTGCCCCTAGAGAGGGAGGGTATCCTTGACTGGTTTAGGATGGTAGTCAGTGCTGACCTCCCCCTAGATTGTATCCTGGGCAATGACCTCCCAGAGGTGAGTCTGGTCCCAGATGGGGCGGTCGCCCAGGGCGCCCCCCCAACCCAAAGTCCTGGGGAGTCAGTCCCTACAGTTAGTAGACAGGGGTCCCCAAGAAAAGGAAAGAAGAAAAGGAAGGGTAGGCCACTCTTAAAGAGAGTTCCAGGGCGACAAAGGCATTCTGCCCCAGTAGGGGGGAGCCCAGAGTTGGCACTGGTGAGGCCTCACCTGGCCCCAAGGAAGTCCTGAGTAGTCAGGCAGCTGTCCAGATGCAGGGTGTTGCCCCTGCACTGACAGAAGGGAGAGTGGAAGGAGGGTGTCTGCTACAGGAGGTGGTAGCCACCCACTCTAGACAGCAAGAGGGGTGCCAGGACCCCACAGTTGCCCCTAAAGCAGCTCAGCCACCTGTCAGTGGAGAGCTTAGGGTGTTGTTCTGGGTACTGACAGCTGTCAGTAGCCTCTGCTGGGTGCTAGCCTTCCTGGCAGCACTGTACTTGGCCTGGGAGGCAGACCCCAGGGCCAATAGCAAAGTAGGCCCCCTGACCCTGTTGGTCATGGTGGGGTTGCTCAAGTGTTGGGTGACCTCTTTGGGTAACCTAGGTGTTGCCCTAGCAAAGTTAGGAGTAGGGGAGGTGGGCACCTCACTACCCATTTGGCAGAGAGAGAGGAGGAAGACCCCCCGAGAGGGAAGTTTAAGTTTGAGATGGGTCCTTTCACTGTTGGGATGGCTTCACTACCCAGAGGGAGTGGCCATGGCAGGAGGATGTAAGGCAGAGTAGGCCCTGCAAAGGGACAGCCAGTTTTCTTCACTGTCTTCCTCGCCTAACAAGCCAGGAAGACTCTCCCAGGGTTGGGCTGAGTCTCCTGGGCGTGTGGGCTAGGGGGGGCTTGTGTGAGAAAACAGGGCTGATTGCAGAGGCCCCCTAACTTTTTGCCCCCATTTCAAACTTTTTGCTGGTGTTTTCCTGACTCTGATGGTGCCCTGGGTACTGCTAACGAGTCCCAGGGCCTGTGCTCTGTGTAAAATGGATATGCAAATTAGGCTAATTATAATTGGCTAAGTTAACCTACCTATAAGTCCCTAGTATATGGTAGGGCATGTAGGTTTAGGGACCACAGCATAGGTTGTGCACCCATAGGTGCACTGCTGAGGTGCCCAGTGTCATTTTAAAGGCAGGCCTGCCTTGCTGGCTGCTTTTAAATTAAAGTTATATGCAAATTTGACTTTGGAATTAAAATTAGTTCCAGAGTCTTAAACTACCTTATTTTTACATATAAGTCACCCCTAAGGTGTGCCCTATGTGCCCTATGTGCCCCTAGGGCTGGGTGCCATGTAGCTATAAGCAGCGACATTATATACATAGTTTTATAAGCCCTGGTGAGGTAAAAACAACCAATTTTGTTTTTCCCTCATTGTAGTAAATGGCCTTCACAGGCTAGAATGGGGAGACTTTATTTTAATTTTTAAAGTCTCCTTAAATGATGCATACCAAGAATTTGGTATCAAATTAATTGTTGTAATAAATCCCACAACTTCCAGTTGTGGGATTTAATATAACTTGTTCAGGTAAAGAGTTTTTAAACTTTACCTGAAAAGTTGCAAATTTCAGCCCTGCATTGTTTTTGCTGCTGTGCTCTGATTGGCCAGCCTCTAGCAGCTTGGCCAAGCTGCCTTGATGAGGTGTGAAGTGGCCTGGCTTCAAGCAAAGGAATGTGCCTGTGGGAAGGAATCTCCCCTCAGCAGATGGTGAGGCAGGAAGGGGGAGGGCTGCCAAACTGGTCTTCAAAGGCAGAGAAGGACATTTGGAGCAACCAGCAACACCCCCACATCCTGCAACCCCAGACAACTAGGTGCCCCCTTGATTAGATTAGGAGAGGGCAGGAGAGGGGTGTGTTTATGCTTTTTAGCCACACCAGTGGGTGGGCTCAGCCAGATGTAACCTCCAAAAATCAGATTCAGCCATGATGGATTTTTAGAGAATGTAGCCTCCTGGGATTGATTTTTGCCAAACTTCCCAGAAAGTGGTAATTACAGGGGGAAGGACCCTGCACCTGATTGGAGAACCAGGACCCCCCTGATTTTCACCCAGGAGCAAGGATAAAACTGGCAGACCTGCACCCACACCTCAGTTCACTACCACATCCAACAAGGAAGAAAAACAAAAGAAGAAGGACTGCCCTGCTGGACCCCTGGCCTGCACCTGGAACCTGCACTCAGAAGGACTGCACCAGCTGCACACTTGGGCTTCACCACAAGAAGGACTTTGCCTGGCTTCAACTGGTTCAAGGAGGGACTCCCTGTTTGCTACAGGTGAAAAATTGCTATCCAGAGTCCCCTGCACCAACTCCTGAAGAAAGCGACCAGCTGACCACTGTCCAGTGGCCAAAAAGGAGTTTGCGCCAGGTGCATTCTGGGAGTTGTAGTCTGCACCCCCCAAAGACCATCTCAGAACTTCTGGACCCTTGGGGTGAGCTGTGGACCCCAAAGGAACCTTAAAAGGACATATGGGAGAAGCTCCTGAAGTTTGGAGAAGTTTGGACAATCTTTGTAAAAAAGCTCCATAGAGGGACCGACCCGCCGCGGCAACTCTAGCCGGCTTGCCTCAACCGCAACCCGGCCTGATTTGCTGGTTCGTCCCGGTAAAGAAGACTAAGTCCGAAGGTAAAAATTTGACCGGGACCTCCCAGCCAGCGTATCCGGGGAGGGCTCCATGGACGTCGGATCAAGATCCAGATTTACCCCGGTCGAAGGAGTTTCACCTCGAAAAAACGACTAAGTCCGAAGGTAAAAATCTCCACCGAGGATTCCAGCATCGCATATCCGGAGAAGAGCTCCAGGAGGATTGGACTGGCAGGTTCGTCCCGCTGAAGAAAATATTCAAAAAAGAGACTAAGGGGGTCATTCTGACCTTGGCGGTCCATGACCGCCATGGCGTAGTGCGGCGGTAGCACCGCCAACAGGCTGGCGGTGCTTCATGGGTGATTCTGACCGCGGCGGTAAAGCCGCAGTCGGAAAAGGGAAGCCGGCGGTTTCCTGCCGGTTTCCCGCTGGCCCAGGGAACCCACCATGGCGGCGCTGCTTGCAGCACCGCCATGGGGATTCCGAGCGCCTTCCCGCCAGCCTGTTTCTGGCGGTGTCCACCGCTGGAACCAGGATGGCGGGAACGGGTGCTGTGAGGCCCCTGGGGGCCCCTGCACTGCCCATGCTACTGGCATGGGCAGTGCAGGGCCCCCCTAACAGGGCCCCACAAAGATTTTCACTGTCTGCTTAGCAGACAGTGAAAATCGCGACGGGTGCCACTGCACCCGTCGCACCCGTTCAACTCCGCCGGCTCCATTCCGAGCCGGCTACATTGTTGAAGGGGCTGTCCCGCTGGGCCGGGCGGTCTTCTGGCGGCCGGCCGCGCGGGAAAGCCGGAATGGCCGCTGCGGTCTTTTGACCGCGGTGCGGTCTTTCGGCGGGAACCGTTTGGCGGGCGGTGACCGCCGACCGCCGCGGTCAGAATGACCGCCTAAGTGTGAAGGTAAACTTTTAACCGAGGCCTCCTGCGGCCTGTAGCCGAGCAGGGCTCCATCGTGGTCGGCCTGAAACTTTGACTTTGCCCCGGTCGAGGTGCAACCAGATGACCCAATTGGCACTTTTTGTTTCTAGGTGCTAAAAAAAAAAAACATCTTTAAAAATTCATATCTCCGGTTCCCCTTATCCGATTTTATTCGTTTTTGTGTCATTTTAAAGATAAAAATATAATCTATTGTTATAAATTGGTTTTGGAATTTTAAACTGTTTCCTGTGTTTTATTTAATTACTGTTTTGTGATATTTGAATGCTTTACACTCTGTCTCCTAAGTTAAGCTTTGACGCTCGTTGCCAAGCTACCAAGGGTGGAGCTGGGTTTAATTTACTGAGACCTAACTGGACCTAAGTGGAGGTTAGTGGCCTATTGCTAAGTGTAGGTACTTACCTGCCCTTACCAATGACCCATTTTCCAACAGCCCCAAAACACAACGTGGACACATCACATTTTTTCACAGAAAACAGTGCCTACCTGTGGATTTTGGCCTCTAGCTCAGCTGGCACCTAGGGAAACCTAGAAAACCAGCACATTTTTTTAAACTAGAAACCTAGGGGAATCCATGATGGGGTGACTTGTGGGGCTCTGACCAGGTTCTGTTACCCAGAATCCTTTGCAAACCTCAAAGTCTGGCCAAAAAAACACTTTTTCCTCTCATTTCGGTGACAGAAATTCTGGAATCTGAGAGGAGCCACAAATTTCCTTCTACCCAGCGTTCCCCCAAGTCTCCCGATAAAAATGGTACCTCACTTGTGTGGGTAGGCCTAACGCCCATGAAAGGAAATGCCCCAAAACACAACGTGGACACATCACATTTTTTCACAGAAAACAGAGGTGTTTTTTGCAAAGTGCCTACGTGTGGATTTTGGCCTCTAGCTCAGCAGGTCCCAGGAGGGGCAGAAATGGCCTAAAATAAATTTGACGCCTCACCCCCCCAACCCCCCTGAGAGCGACCCTTGCCTATGGGGTCGCTCCCCTTGCGTGACATTGGTGCCAAAAAAAATCCCCGGTGCCTAGTGGTTTCTGCCCCCTTGGAGGCAGATTGACCTAAAATCTGCCCCCAAGGGAGGCAGAAATGGTCTAAATACAATTTGCCTCCCAGGGGAGCGACCCTTGCCTAATGGGTCTCTCCCCATCTCTAAAAAACAAACTAACAAAAAAAAGAAAAAATAATAATAATTGCCCTGGCGCCTAGAGGTTTCTGCCGCCCCTGCGGGCAGATCGGCCTAATAACAATAGGCCGATCTGCCCTCAGTGGGGGCAGAAATGGCCTAAAATAAATTTGCCTCCCAGCCCCCAATCCTCCCTCCGTGAGCGACCCTTGCCGAAGGGGTCGCTCCCCTTGCGTGACATTGGCGCCAAAAAGAATAATCCCCGTGCCTAATGGTTTCTGCCCCCTTGGGGGCAGATTGATCTAAAATCAGCTGATCTGCCCCCAAGGGGGGCACAAATGGTCTAAATACAATTTGACCCCCAGGGGAGCGACCCTTGCATAATGGGTCGCTCCCCAGCTCTAAAAAAACAAACAAACAAAAAAGAAAACACAAAAAAAAAATTGCCCTTGCGCCTAGAGGTTTCTGCCCCCCTGGGGGAAGATCGTCCTAATAACAATAGGCCGATCTGCCCCCAGGGAGGGCAGAAATGGCCTAAAATAAATTCCCCCCCTAACCTCCCCCCCGGGAGCGACCCTTGCCTACAGGGTCGCTCCCCGTGCGTGACATTGGTGCAAAAAAAAAATCCCCGGTGCCTAGTGGCTTCTGCCCTCTTGGGTGCAGATTGACCTAAAATCGGCCAATAAGATACATCTGCTCTATACTCTAAGAGATCAATTCTGGCTCATTTCCAAATTGAAAGCGCAACACCTTTGGAACTGACCAATTGGTCAGTGTATGCTATATGGTGAACCTAACTCTTCTTTGCAAATACATTTTACTCTCCATTAAAGTCAGATGGGGTTCCTGCAGTATCAGGACCTGTGCTGCATTGTCCCTAAGGTACTGGGGCATTAGCCTTTGCTTATGCTTTGTGTGCAGACCACTAACATATCAAGTTAGTATCTTAATCTGTTTTATACGATCTGGTAACTTGCTACTGGAAGCAGGGTTTGATACAGAATACATATATGCCTATTTGGATCTTTGCTGGTCGAAAGAACAGCGATTAAAGAAAAGTGGAAGAAAAAGAGAGATGGAAAGCTTTATATGGAGAGGTGGCCATGACTCCAACAGCCTTTTGCCCTATGTTATGCATTTTTGTATTTATTTCATCTGCTTGATAATCTTTCCTAATATTATACATTTAATTTCTGAACATCACCTTCCACATAACTGGGAATCTCAACTGTAGTTAAGCCTCCAATTTCTACATTCCACCCATTCTCTGGCAAAGCACCCCGTGGCGCTGCTTCGTGCATCCGTATATATCTGACCTGAAGGTATATATAGTCTGCTGCTGTTAAAGTTTTGACTTTAAGTGCAAAACCTAATATCTGCTGCTTGATAATAAATTAGAGTGAATTCAACAAGATTTTTCTAGGTTTCTTCTGACCCTCCTTTTGTTTCAAGAGGTTCATGTGACTTCTCTGAATCTCTTTCTCCATATCTACCCTTGGGTTTCCTCTAAGGACTCCTTCTCTCGGGAGCTTAATAACAAATTCTTTTAAATCACTACCTTCCCTCTGGAACAGTCAAGATTCTTAGATTATTCTGGCATGAATTATTCCCCAACCTCTCAATGCCCGGTAAAAAGGTTTGATTGTACTGTTTAAATACCAAGATCTCAGAGGAATTATTTCTAAGTTCAGAGTTCATCTTGTCCATTTTTAACTCAAGGACCATTATTTTCTATGTGACATCATCTAGCTTAACTTCCAAAGCTTGAATGCACCTTGAATATCCCTTTGGTGAGACTCAACAATCTCAGACCTTTTCTGAATCTCAACTGGGCAGTCAAGCAGTAGGCTTTCTACATCTACCATGACAGTAGTTACCAGGGCCTTATTGTCCACCAACGTTTATTGCTCTGTGGCCCTTGGTACGTCTCGAACCGCTGTCTTTCTCAGTAAGGCCTGTCAATAACTGGATCCTATCCTGCACTTGAATATTGTAGACATCTTGGCTTAGGAGGCATTCCTGGGGTTGCCATGCATGCATACAGGTTCACTAGGCTATTGTGTGCCCATGGTATATGGGAACCACTGTGCCTTGGAATTGGACCCACTGGACCTGGTACAACTTGCCTTTGCAGTAGGTAGCGGATGGAAGAGGAGGAAGCCACTGCCCAAAATACGACTTCAGGCAGGATCCGCACACCTTGCTGGCTTGCTCCCTTTCTGTCTAAAACTCCTGCAACTTGTCCTGGCGTGGTGTGTGCAAGCCAATCGCTCCACTGAGCTGCAGCTGCTACCATCAACCGCCAACACAGAAATTAGTCTGCTTCCCCTCAAGACTCCAGCATTTGACAGCCTCGCTCTCCTAGGACCCACACCCTTGTTCCTACTTGGGAAAACAATCTTGGTAAGTCCCCTTCATTTACATGCTAGAAAGCACATCCTTCTGACCCCTGTGATCCCTGGCCTGGATGTTAGCGGCAGCCATGTTCCCCCAGCATACTCTTTATCTTAACTACTTGGACATTTGCCAGTCATGAAGGTCAAGTCAACAAAATGCCAGAGGTAGCGGAAGTGACATCACACACCCTTTGACCTTCAGTTTCACTCACAAAAACATGCTTACACATACACACTTACACACACTCTCTCTCATATATAAAACACACAGTTACCCACAAGCACACACATAACATACATTTAAAAGCATTTTTTTTACTTACCTCAGCTGCCAGGGAAGGTCATGTTCAACCTAATTGTACTCCATTGTTTTTATTATACTAATAGCGAATAATGAGACATTATTCACTATTACTGTAATAAAAAAATGAGAGAAAACAAAGAGAGTGGAGCCCCATCTCACCTTGCTGCCAATGTGTTCCTTGTACTGATTTTGCCACCTCCGCGGTCAGGGTTCGCAAAGGCAGTGCCAGGGGTGACAAGGGGGTAAGCCAGGGGTCTCAGCTGCGACCCCTGGCGACCCCTACATGAGGTCCATGTTGCCAGTCTTTCAGAAAGGCAGTTTATGATGATTTTCATAAAACAGAAGTAAACATTGTTATTTACCTTAGCGTGCATTTTGAGTGTAATTAATAAAAAGGAAAACTCTTTATGTAAAAAACTAGATAAATATTCATGCACGTCCCTAGAAAATAAATTGAGGACAGTGGCTCATGGTGGTCACACCGTTTTTACTGGCTCGCAAAAATCGAAGAATAATAATGCATTTTTACTCGTACAATACCTAATCCAGTAGTTTGGACCTTTTTTTTTATACCGGGAACAACACGTGTTAATTTTGTAAGTGCACAGCTCAGTTTATCGACCTGTGAAGGATTAAAAACGGGGGGACCTTGCCAATATTCAAACTAGTTGTCTGGAAGATTTAGACATGAAACCGATGTCAGCAGTAAACGCTTAACTACTTGAGCCATCCTGTCAGACGGGAGGAATGGAGCAAACATTTCAAAATCACTAAGAGCTCCTCCTATATGTAGCATTCCATTCCACTGTTTATCGCGTCTGTGCTATTGCAGAAGGAACCAGACATACGTTGTTAATCTATGGATGGCATTAGCAGAGTAGCCACTAGCAGCTGATTATGGAAACCATTTTTGTGGAGTTTTGAGGTTTCTGTCTGACGAATGTGTTTTTATTAACATTGTCCAAACTTCTGGTAGGCTAGGGCTCACGGCAGAGTTTTTTTTTTAGTTTTTTTTTAAATTTTAACGACTTAAGCTTCCTTATTACTTTTTTAGTTTCTAGCCTGTTTTGTAGTCACCACCTCTCATTCGCCCTTGCTGACATTTGGGCACATGTGTTAGAGGCCACCTATGATAGTACGGATGACGGAGAGAGCTCGGGCTTGCAGGAGCTGCGACAAGCCCTTTGGGGAGAAGGGAAACTTTATTTTTAGACAGCTTGAGGCGCATACTGGCTTGGGGGGGGGGGGAGGGGGTACACACTGACGAGAGAAAACCCCAGGTAGATAACTCACAGCAAAAGTCTTAGCTTTTATGGAGGAGGACTCTTTAGAGTGTGCAGAACTCGAGAAACAGTCCTTTCTAGTTCCTTCAATGCCAGTGCAGTACGACATCCCTGAGCGGAAGCTTGAAACACTGCATATTTATTGACGTCCAGCTGTATGTTCTATACACCAGGAGCTTTATCTCTGCTGTATTGCTTGATAAGGTACTGTCTATGGCATCTGTGAAACCTCAGACCTGAACCTGGCATATACAATTAATCTGAAGAAGGACTTTGCTGTTCAAGGTGCACACATGTAAATTGCTTGTAACCTGAAGCATTGCTGATTTAGGGGCAGGCCTATAGCACGTGGATAACCTTAGCAATATCACACATGAGATGCAGGTCTGTAACATCTGTGGAACATTAGGCGCAGTGTTTTCTTGTATCATCTGTGCATTCCTAAGGTTTTTCTGATGTCTGAGGTGCACAGCTTATTCGCTTGTCCGAGATGTACTTCCGGAACATCTTAGTAACCCCAGGGATAGCTCTTTTGTCAATGTCTGTGGCATCTCTGTGATCTGAGGCAGAGATGTTTTAAGGAATAGGCAAAGTGGGTCCTGGCCCAGGACCCCAGCCTTTGACGGGAGGACCCAGATTAAGCCAGCTGAGTTCTGCAGAGAGTCTTGGTCTGATGACCTAGAATAATTCTTTAATTAATTGATTGTTTGTTTAAAATAAAGTATTCCCTTGATTTGTTTTATTTGGGTGATGTGTTGGAGGCTATAGGAGACATTTTCCAGAGAAATGGTTGTTTTTCAACCCCATGCAATATCCAAAAGTTTCTTTTAAATCAAAACAGGACCTCATATGAAAAATGGGCAGGGTCACAAAGATTATTTGCAATTATATTATTGAGCTGTTCCTGTAATATAATACTGAAAATACACATCAGTGTACCTGAATATTAAATGTAAACACACTTAGGCCCATATTTATACTTTTTGACGCAAAACTACAGAGGCGCAGTTTTGCGGAAAAAATATTACCGCAGGCTAACGCTATTTCGGTGTGCCGTGCGGGCTTCAAATTTATACTTTGACGCTCGGCGGCGCAAACCACAGGTGTAAATCTTTTTTTTTTACGCACACCGCAGCGTCAAGTCGTAAACCAAAATGACATTAACGCAGCGGAAATGACTGTGGGTCGATTTACGACCCCACACACCGGATATGCAGCGTTTTTTTGACACAATATCGTCAAATTTCCCCGCAAACACAGCCATTTCAGCAGAGGAGAGCCAAAATGGACCCCAGATGCCTGTACAGACCCCAGGAAGATGACAACAGACCAGGAACCAGTCAGGAGGACCCACACAAGACCCAGGACAGTTTTAAGAAGAAAAGAAAGTGTTGCTTCAGTGCAGAGGAACAGGAAATTCTGGTTAAAGAGGTGACGGAACACCAGCACCAGCTGTTTGTCACCTCAAAGTTGCCAATCAGTCGGAGAGAGGCAATATGGCAACAAATTGTTGACAAGATTAACAGCGTGGCAGAAGTACGCAGAACAGTCATCGAGTGCAAGAAACGCTGGCATGACTGCAAGCGCAGGACCAAGGAAAAGATGGCCAGGAACAGGAAGGCAGCACTGAAAACTGGAGGTGGGAGTCCAGCACACCAAGAGGCCCTGGACACATGGATGAGATGGTCGCAGCCGTCATCCCTGAGGAGATCGTCACAGGGATTCAAGGACAGGACAGCACAGACCACCAGGAGACAACGCACATGCAGGGTAAGTCGAATGGGGAATTATAATGCACTAATGTCAACTGTAAGCAGAGGGGGGATACCGACCACAAAATGCATGGAAGTCATCATATACATGGAGTGGCATGGGTAAAGGGGTATGGCCTGGGGGCATGGCCTGCACAGAGAGAAGCTGGGGCCCACCATTACACTACACCAACAACAGTCCCATGGGGACATGCTGCCATGCCAACGATGGAGCAAAGGTAAAGGCACTCCAGGAGGGAAGGGCACAATGTCAAACTGACATCCTGGCACACCTCAGCCACTATACCCCCTACATTAACTAGGGCCCAATTAACAACCTCTAGCCATACCGACAACTGGAATGTAACAGTGACAACATTTGCCACTACCACCTCCGCTCTGTGTGCAGCTCAAGTTGCCAATGGCAGTAACGTCCCCATGGATCATACACACCTAAATTAGTGGGTTGAGGATGACTACTTTAACAATCCCCTGAAACAAGACAAAGGCTCTAGTCCTGTCACATGTGAATGCCCATAGTTGCCGCAAACATCAGCCAATGTCATCAACAGTAGGAGCTACATAGCCCTAAGGAAACACCCATTCTGCAAATGCCAGGGTCCATCCTGTGCCTGGGTCACAATGCAACATCCCAAATGTCATACTGCTCAGACAACAGCATTGAGGGGGAGGGCACATGTAACTGGTCACTGACATACACCTGCACAGTCAGAGGAGGAAATAGGACACTGCTACGACTATCAGGGTAATCCAATGTACCACACATTCCCCAACATCGGCAGTACACATTACCAATACTAACATCCATATTGTGCCATAACAATGCTATGCATAGAATAAGCTAAATGTCAACTACATATAAGTGGATGTGAAAGATCAGAGACTGGGGCAGGTCTAGATTGTTCAGTGTGCTGCTAGTGCCATCAGAGCACCCACAGCCAGTGAAAGATCTCACGATGAGAATGGATGTAGACGGATGCTTGAGTAGGACAAGAAGGTGGCAATTCACTATTTGGCCTAAAACAACACTAGAGGAGATGATGCCGACAAGTCTAATAACTTAATACAATACATGTGACATGCAGGTGGGCCATAGGCCTGGGAGAATGCCCATCTGAAAGACTGGATCAATGAACAGGAAACAAGATCACAATGTGAAATCATCACAAGGCAGGCATGTCACATCACCAATGCCGCAACACAGACACACTAATTGTACTCTGTTTCATTGCAGAGGATGATGCATCTCCTGCGGATATGCAGGTCCAGGACTACCCTGATGACGTAGATGACGAGCTGACAAACATCAGCCACCAGACCCTCCAAGATGTCCTTGGAACCCTCCAGACCCCACCTTTTGTCACAAGGAGGAGCTCAGAACAAGCAGCCATCACAGAGGACCCACCCACAACACCAATTGTAAGACCTGCCAGCTCCAATACAGCTGAGGACTCAGACGACACAGGCACCAGCTTTGAGAGAACTGTAGTCGGAGTACAGCGGGAGCTGGCCAAGGAGGTGCGGGTGGGGATGCAAACTATGGCAGCCAGCCTAGAGGGGGTGCGTTGATGCATGATGTCATCTGCAGATCAGGCAGCAGCCATGCAAGCTCTAACATCCATCCTGCAAGGACTACAACAAACTGTCAAGGAATTCACCACTGCAGTAAGGGAGCTGCCACAACACCTCGCACCCCAAACCTTCCACTGCATGCACGAATGCAATCATGACCCCCTCAGGGCCGACCTGGCTGCCTACCATCATGATGTGGCTGCTATTTTTAAGAATCAGCAGATCCTCCTTGCAGCAGTACTGCCCTTAAGACCTTCACAGGTAGCAGCGACTGGGATGTCTGACTCCACGTCTTCTAACACTGAGGTGTGTGTTGCCCCTTCACAACCACCACCACCAAGGACAGAAGAGGCAACACACACATCAGAAGAAGAAGACATGGAACAGATCACCTTCACACGTAAAAGTACCCGGAGGCACTAGTCCCTGCCACTTGGCCAACTATTACCAAGGTCCAGCGCTTTGTAACATGCCAGTCTTACAACAACTGTACTCAATGACTGTTCTGCAAACCACTGTTTATCTTGTCATCCTGCCCAGTGATTGTCTCTCACCTACTCATTGGCAAATCCTGTCCCTCTGCACTGTCTGACACATCACCCCAGCATGTCAAATGCATTTTCCTTTACCACTTGTGTAGGATCACAATGGAAGATGTCACTATAATGGACTCACAATCATGGACAATGTACACATACCACTATAGCACTTTTTAATAAATAGCACTTACACAACCACTTTGTCTCTGTGTAATGTGACACATCAACTGTGCAGTAGATAACTGAAATGTGCATCCTGTCAAATTACGTAGCTTGTCAATACAACGGTCCTGAAATTATGTAGTCTGATAACTTTGCACAGTGGTCTGGATTGCATCATACTCTGCCCTTCCTGAGGTTAATATCTGATGAAAAGAGAAACCATACACCATCATGCTCTGTTGGACAGAATAATGCTTCCTCAAGGGATATCTAAGCCATCAAATAGTGGCAGAAAAATGTTGTCACCATGCAATACTAACACATATAACAGTGCCAAAAACTACAAGCCAGTGTATTAATTGGCCTGACGTCCATGCAGTCAGATGTACTATGACAATGGCATAACATAGGAAAGTGTGTAGCACACAGGATTAGTATTGTTAGTCTGTATGTGTAGAGGAGGGAATATCGGGGTACACATATTACCATTCCAGGGACCTCTTCAGACAGGTGGGTTGTGACCAGGAGCATGGGTGTGTCAGGAGTTAGGAAATGGGCTGACATGTACATGGAATGTCATGTGCGCAATGCTTGTCATAGGTGTGGCACTTGTGCTGTCTATGTTCTGCTTATATGGAACTCTAGTCACAGATAGTCCTTGCAAAGATCGGTGCAGTTGGACTTACTGCTGTCAAGGGTCTGGTCATACATTCCCGTTACCAATGCAATAGCACATCCACTGCCTCATGAATGAGGCTTGTTTTCCCCTTATTGAGTGATAGTGTCTTAGTTGTGTGCCATATGCTGTGATGAACCATGTTGCCAACATGTATGTGTGAAATAGGTGTGGTCCTCTGCTATTGCCCTTCAAAGGTGTAATGTACAGGATATATGTCATTTACAGTGTGTGTGTATGTGACTGTTGTATGATACGCATCACAATTGCTCAGGAAATGTCTGTGTCCTGATCGGTAGATCAGCAATGCTCCATGCGGCTACACTCTTATTCTGATAGTTAGAGATAAAGGTGAGCAAAAATGATAAGCCAGACCATGATATGGTGATTATTATCGGTGTTTATTTACATTAGTTAATACAGTAGTGATGGTGATTAGTTTTAAAAGAAGTTGTTCACTATATGTTGGCGCCTATGCAATCCATCAGCCGTGTTTTGTTGTTCCCCCTCATGTTGCAGGCCAGCATCCTCCTCTTCCTCCTCTTCAGGCATGTGTGGCTCTGGTTCTAAGAGGGGAATGTTCCTTTGTATGCAAATGTTGTATAGGATGGCACATGTTAGAATGATCTTACAGACCATTTCTGGGGAATATAGGAGGCTGCCACCAGTGATGTCGAGGCACCTGAATCACGACTTGAGGATGCCGAAGGTCCTCTCGACTATGCTGCGTGTCCTCCTATGTGCGCCATTGTAGGCACGCTCTGCTGCAGTGCTTGGGTTGCCAAATGGTGTCATTATCCATGGCTGGATCCCATACCCCTGATCAGCTGAAAAAGAAAATGAATGGGATCATGTTGATGTAGCTTGCCCATTGAAATCACCTTGCATGGCAGTAGTTGTCTTGTGTTGTCTGTGACTCTTTTGTATTATTGTGTTCTTTCCTAGGCTTGTAGGATGTACGATCTGCATTGGGTTGTTTCCTTGGCTGAACAAGTGTTTAGCTGCTCACCGGTTGTCAGCAGTATGTTTTGGGATTTGCAGTACAGTGTGCACTCCCTAGAATTGTGACTTGTGATACAGGTGTCCCTGTGTCTTCACTGGGGGTGAGATGATATTTCCATTCACAGATTCATTTTGACAGTGTTGTTAACACGTTAGCATCAATGTACCCTGGACATCCCATACCTTTACACATATGCAATGTACTAATTTAAACATCAGTGAGACGCTTACATTTTGCAAGGTGACAAATAGGCAAACCTCTCCAAACGTTGTGATCATTGACGTCTTTACATTAGACTGTACTCTAATTTCAGATGTGTGGCAGGTTCAATGCTGACCTATGAAACATGGCTAGCGATGTCACAACCTCAGTGTGTTCCTGTCCACATGTTGCTGTTGTGGTGTATATGGTGTGTGTCCTAGAGGGTTGCTGTGCAGTGTGTATATAAGTAGGTTTTTGTACTTACCAACAAGTAGTCCATTGCCATACCGTCCATCCTGGAAGTGCTGATTGATGGTAGAGTGACGGAAGATGAATGAGTCATGGACACTTCCAGGATATTTTTCCACGATGTTGTTGATCAATCCTTGGTGATCGACAGTGGCCTGAACATTGATGGAATGTGTGTGCTTCCTGTTGTGGTAGAGGTGTTCAGTTGCAGCAGGTGGCACAAGGCGTACATGTGTGCAGTCAATGGCACCAAGGACGTGTGGGAAGCCACTAATGAGGTAAAACCCCTCTTTTATCTCCTGCTGCTTCTGCAGTGTGTTTGGGATGCAGATGTGGCGGGGTGTGAGTCCAATGATGGTATCCAGTACTTTGGGCAAGAAGGCAGAAAATGATGGCTGTGATATTCCAGCAACTAGGCCACCAGTTGTTTGAAAAGAGCCATTTGCCAACATGTGAAGTACAGCGAGCAGCTTGGTTTCTGTTGGGATGGTGCGGGGTGTCAGCAAGGTGGGTGCCAACTGTGGCTCTATGTTTCACAGCAGCTACTGAATGGCCTGCCAGTTCAGCCTGTACCTCTGGATGATGTCATGTTCCCTGAGGCCATGAAGGGTTGTTCTGGTGCGGAATATCCTCTCCTGCCTTCTGCACTGCCTTTGGGGTCCCTGCTGGTGTTGTGGTAGCTGCTGTTGTTGGTGCTGGGCTCTGCGTCTGCGTGCACGCTGGATGAGAAGAACCTCCATGTCTCCCTTTTGCTGCTCTGCTGTTGCTTCTGTGTGTTCTGATTGAATACAGGTGTGTTTGCCCCATTTTAATGCCTGCCCTGACCCAGGCATTAATTTTTTATGCAAATCTGGCTGTGCGGCATTTTCTGGCTCCGCCTCCCGGCCGTGGAGCATTTTTGCCCAGAAGCATAAATACGACGCACGGCCGTTTAAGTCATTTTTTGGACGGGAACGCCTATCTTGTATATGATTAATGCAAGGTGGGTTCCCATATCCAAAAAATGATGCACATGGCAGGATTTTGACATTCGCGGGCTCGGGCGTCAAAGTTTCGAATATGGGGCAAGGTTTGCGCTGAATGTGCGTTAAATTTTTTGATGCACATTCGGCGCAGACAGAGTCTAAATATGCCCCTTAGATTTGGACTAGTGTGTCTGTGCACTGTCAGACAATGAGGGCATGAAAAAACTGAAATTCGATCTTATATTCAAACCTGCTCTGGACAGGAGCCCTCAAACTACGTTTGCCCCAGGATCCTGAAATCCTTAAGATGCCCCTGATCTAAGGAATATCAGTGGCATAACGAAACTACATTGAGGGCCCCCTCCCCACCCAGTCAGGAGCTCTCAGGCCAAGAACACACCGCCTGTGAACTGTACTGTGCTGACAGGGTGACTTGGAGCTCAGGCCTCCCCCACCCCCGCGCCGAAGGTGGGCTGGATGAGTAAATTGCACTGATACAATATTTTAATAGACTTGGTAGATAACTTTGATGTCTTGTTTGCATGTGTGTAGTAACTGAAATATCGGAGGAATACTTCTACTAAGCTGCTATGGGGGGTGGAGGGGAGGTTGTTTTGTAGGAGTGCCAGGTTTTGTTTCAACCAGAATTGTTTTAAACACACATTGGCAAGGCAAACCCGATCTGAATATTTGTTCAATACTTAGTAATTTGTGAGTGTGAGTGTGTGTGTGTTTGTTCGTGTGTGTACTTTTTTCGTGGTTGAATGTTAACATGAGGAAAAGTGTGGATAAATGTGCTGATAAGTAAGTGCATAGATGGATTAATGAATATGTGATTTGATCCATTGATGGACACATGCATGCAGGGTGCAGTGCATATAGAAATGTGTGATTGTCTACATGGATGGGCAAATATGTGATTGAATACATAAACTGCTGGCTGGATGAGTAGGTGGGTGTATAAATGGTGCAATGGGTCAGGTAAAGAGTGAATGCCTGAGAGACCACACACTGTCATGTTGGTGACTGAAGACTGTTTTCCACACTGCTGAGCTGCTACTCTTCATTCTCTCATGCACTCACCCACGTATTGATCCACTCCTCCAATCATCCATTTGTAAATTCTCAATCACTTACTTTCCCTCTTTCACATTCCTCTCCCATTCTGTGATTCACATATCAATGCAGCTGAATACAAACACGCACACACACACACGTCTTTGAAGTACCAAACATTTTCACTGATAGAATCCAAATCTACTGTCTATGCCAGTTCGGGTAATGTTTTCATCTCAATGACAAGTGTCTATAAATTGCTGCTTCCAAGTACGCTGGCATCAGGAAGCAGCCCAAATACAGCAATTATGAAACAGATTGTCTTGGTCAGCTGAACGCAAGTGAAAGGCTTTAGAAAACAACTGTGCTTAGACAGATCATTTTTTTTTTAAAATCACGTGGTGCTTGCTACTACTGCTCGAATTGAATGTCAATTTCCAGGTATGCTAAAGATTGATCTCCCGGAATGCAGTTGTGCAGCCTACAGACTTCAAAGTCTTCTGGGAGCGGTAACCATGTAAAGTTATTAATCTTAGACAGAAAGCCAATGGCAAAGACAAGTGGGTTTATTAATGTGTTTGACCCATAGGAACCTCACTGTCATTACAATGTCAAAATCAGGTTTCTAGTGGAATGGTGGGAGCTGTCATTCCAAAGAGACACAAATAGCACGTGAAAAAAAGAAAATCACACGTCTCCCTTTCGTAAAGAAAGATGCCTAACATAATAACGTCACATACTTAAAATGCTTGCAAAAAAGAAAAATAGATATAATAAGAAATAAATAACATATTTACATCTGTATTATTTTAGAATTATACAAAATATCAAATCAATTTTGAAAAATAAAATCCAAAGGAATTCCCACATAAAATCCCTAAAGAATGTGGGTATTTTATCATCCTTTTTACTCTGTGTTCCTACTTTAAAGTTTCATATGGTCACTGTTCATATTCCAAATGCAGCCATCATCATTAGGAGTGGCTCCACCATTAAGGCAGAGTAGCGTTGTCCTGCTACTATCAAGCAGCAGGGGAAGCACATATAAAATGATAATAATGGATTATTAACATTTTATTTTTCCTGGGAGCTGGGTTGGGGCGGGCTGGGGTAGGGGATGGGGCTGGGCTGGAGGGTGATTTTTGGGTGCACAATAAGTGTTCATGTCTATTTGGCCAGCCGTGTTCTGTCAGCCAAACAGACATGCACACTTTGCATTTCCCCACCAGGCTGCATTGAACAGCTGGGATGGAGAAAGTACACAGGCCTTCACTTCCACTGTGAGTGCCAAAAAAGGGCGCTCACACCAATTACAACACTGTTGTCATGCTGTGACAGCAATGCCATGATTGGCTGGGAGCTTGTGTGCTACCGGGAAGATGACAGAGGAGATGAGAATGCGTCTCAAGAAAAAAAGAGGTAAGTGTTTTTTTTGTTTTTTTTTTATTATTATTGTTTTTTATCCCCCACCCTGCTACCCGTGTTCAGTGGCAGCAGCCAATGATCATCAGTTTTCACAACATTGTCAAATAGATTTATCAAAATAAAAGGTATGAAAATATAGACCATTTCAACTTTTATTCTTGTCATGTGACTCACAGATCCTTGGTTGGCTTCCTCCTGTCAAACTCCACTTTACTTTGGGCTTTTATAAATCCATTCTCAAACCACTCATTTTTCTACCACATCATCACTGTTCCGTTTCTTTAACTCATTCATCTAGGTCATACACTAACAGTGAGTCCTCTCCTTTTAATAAAACACATTTGGGCAAATCTGCATCGACATGTGCAACAGAAGGCTGGCACCATGCATTTCAAGCAACAATAAGCTGATATCACTCAACACTATACCAATTTATTGAAATCATCCAAAAAGGACACTTACCAAGAATCATAAATCCAGCAACTCCTATCCCAAAACCTAAAACCTAAGCTAGCCAAATACAATATAAGCATGACATACTAAGCAACAACGTGTTTCCATCCACAGAGCTACCTCCAGACATTCTCGGTTACATAACACACTCCTTATTACAAAAGCAAACACCCAAATCAACAATAATTCACATATGTATTTGCTGAAACACAATACAATTAAATATATAAAAACATACCAATAAAAGGAATTAAAATAACATCAACATATAATGACAACTGTTCTGGTTTATAGAAAACAACAAGCCCAATACTAGAAAGAAACATAACATAAGCAAAATTTTGCAAACAACCATACCACCATAAAGAATATAAAAACCTGATTAATTGGCAGCAGTAGAATATTTTCAAATACCCTCTCTAACATCTGTTAATGCAAAATAGAAACCTCACAAAATGTAAAAATCTAAATAAAAAATAACAAGAAACAATAATCCTTCTCAGGCAAAATAATAGTGGAAATAACAATATAAAACAAGAAAAACAAAATTATAAAAAGTCCACACTCTGAAAGCTCAAAAATAAAATAACTTATTCAAAAATGCGATATAAACAATTATCTAAAAATTTAAAACAAATCCCCAAACAACAGGGACACAATAAATAATGGACTTGATAAAAGTCTTCATATTTCCTGTAATGAACACATTCAACACATTCCCAACCCACAAATATAAACAAATTAAATAAACATAACATACTAAACTGTTAACATATACATATATTCCAAATAAAACATACATTTCACCTACCTATACCTCACTGTAACGCTGGCACTCTAATATCTATCTACCTAAACCTGTGAAAGACAGCATACCAAACACTCACAGCAACTTAACTACAAACACCCGCACATTACACAACTCCAAAATGGAATATAAATGTTAAAAAATATTTGCACTTAACCTAAACTGATTTGAAGATAAGTCCCCCTCCATCCTCCACAGCAGTATATGCAAACTAAATTAAAAGTCTGGAAAGCAATGTAATCAATAAAAAAGTGTTGTCCTAATGAAAATAAATAAAATATTTATACTAACAGATAAATAGATCTAGCTGTTTCCTAAATGTCAAATGACTATCAGTCTTTGCTAACTGGGGTGGCAGAGAGTTCCACAATGTAGCTGTTGCGATAAAGAAAGATCCACCATACTACCCGGTCTGACAGTAAGGCACATATTAACATCCACCGACAAAAGAAGCCACAGCTGAGAAAGATTGGAACTTCGGGGGGTACGGAGGGGGAGTTACTATTCCCACCCCAAACCTAACCTCATTGGGGAAAATGCTGGACTCTGGGTAGGAGTGGGTGGGAGGGTGTATATTTACTATTTCCACATCAAACCTGGCCGCACTGGTGAAAGTGTTGTTCTATGGCAGTTTCAGATATGTTATTCCTACTCCTACTCCAAACTTAATATTGAACTCTATGTTGGCCCCCGGAGGGTTCAGATTTACTACTGCTAGTCCAGACTTTGCCATGTAGAGAAGTGTTGTTTTTTGGGGGTGGAGATTAACTATGCTCACTCCAAATTTAGCTACATTAGGGAAAGTGTTGGCCGGTTCATATTTACTATTCATACACAAAACCTAGCGATGGGGGAAAGTGTAAACTTAGCCACAAGGGGGAAAGTGTTTGACTCTAGAGATTGTAGATAGTACTATTTCCAACCCAAACATAGCCACATTAGGTGAAATGTTGGACTTTGGGGGCATAGGAGCTCTGATTTCCTTTTCCCACTCCAAGCATAACAACACGGAGGGAACAGTTTGACTATGGGGGGGCTTCAGATTTTGTATTGCCTCTTCAAACTTAGCCACACTGGGGAAAGCGTTTGGCTCTGGAGGATTCATATTTAGTATTCCCTCTTGAACCCCACCACATGGAGGAACATGTCACACGGTAGCAAGTTCAGTTTTACTATTCCCAATCTAAATGTAGTCACAAGAGCAACATGTTGGACTCTAGAGGATTTGGCCTTACTATTACCACTCCAAACTTAATCCCAGTGGGAAATTGTTAAAATCTGAGGTAATGAAATAAAAAGATGACAGTAAAACTAAAGCACACTAAATACAATTATATGTTATTCTCATTAAATGTACCTGTGAGAAATTGGGCTATTGGTTGACTGGGATGTGAGCACTGGACAAGCAACAGCCACAATCTAACAAAATTAACCACTGCTTAACCCTGGGTAGCTTGGCACAAAAAGCAGTCAGGTTTAACTTATAGGTAATATGTAACATATTTATGTAAGCTATTTATGCAGCACACAAACAGTAATAAAGTGAAAACACAACAAAAGAAAAATCCCACACCAATTAGGAAACAACAGGGTAAACGTTAATGAATTATTTGACACCAAAATGACAATAAATCCAATCAGTTGACCCTGGAGTTAAGATTTTTTTAATTTGTTTTGTAAAAACAAGTGCATAAAAGATCAAAGCACCAGCCGCTTACATCTATTTGAGCAAGACAGGGTCAAAGTCGAAAAATAGGGCCAACTGCAATGGATTGTGGTTCGGATACAAGAAATCGATTGCGCCTCGTCAGGTCTTAATTTCGGACTTAGAAGAAATTCTTAGAAAAAGTGTCCTGAGAAGGCATAGTTCAGTGGGGCAAGGATAAAGGAGGAGCTCGAGGAGGGACAACGCCGTCCGGGAGCCATTGGCGAAAGCCACAATGATGATTTCTACATTCTGACTGAGGGCCTGATTTAAGGTTTAGCAGATGGGTTACTCTGTCACAACTGTGATGGATATCCTGTCTACAGCACTATGATTTCCATAGGATATAATGGAATCGTAATATGGTAGATGGGATATCTGTCATGTTTGTCATGGAGTAACCCCATCCGCCAAACTCTAAATCAGGCCCTTAGTCTCTTTTTTGCAAGTCAGAAATATCCGGCGAGAACAGGCAGAGGGCTGTAGCCAAAGACAATTCCTCAAGGCCGGATACCCCTTAAGCAAAGGACCACTGAAAAGGATTTGTTGTTGTGGAGAAGAACATAGCAGGAGAATCTGCAAACTCAATCCGAACGGTGATGCATCTTGGGCGGATAGACGAGCTGGTTGGTCCCGGTCTCCTCTAGATTCATAGGGTAGTTTTTAGCCAACATTTTTTCTATGTCATAGGTTTTGGATTTTGGCTATCTGGGTAACTTCAGTACTACCACCAAGGGTTCAGAATTGGGGAGGCCGAAATTGAGGGATTAGGACTCAGTAAGTCTGCATCCAGGTGCGATTTCAAGATGGTGGGTGCCTCTTACTATCCTTTGAAGTCACTCTGGTAGTCCTGGGTTCTGGTGAAAATGCAGGACTTAGCAGCAGGGCGGGCCTTTGAGGGTTCAACGCAGGCTCCAAGCAGCAAAGCAGTCCTTCAAAGGTACAGCAAAGCAGTCTTGCATTGTCGTGAATAGTGCACAGCAGGTCACAGCAGCAGGCACTCTTCAAAGTCCTTCCGCAGACCCAGGAGTGAATTGGAGAGTGGGTCTGAAGGTCCTGTTTTTATACCCCGGTGCCCTTACTCTGAAAGGTGGAGAATCTTTCAGAAAGGTTCTTTTGTCGCATAGGGTCTCATTATCCTAATGAGAATACTGGATTCGGGCTGCAGAATCACCTGGACTGCGGGGGACTGAGTCTGAACCCACACCATGTGATACCTGTCGGCCTAATCCAGGTTTCTTCCGGCTAACTAGCAGTGCCTCATCTACACCCAAGACAAGGGATGACTAGGACAACCGGGTGCATAACATAAATGAATCCTCAGGGGAATCGTGGTCACTCAGATCTCATCCATTTCTCTCAAGTACATTAGTCTGACATATGCAAGGGCAATCAGAGGCAGAATATAGTTCAATAGGGTTTTATTGAAGTAACTGCATCTTAGATAATAAAGCATGAATTGCAATAACTAGGACGATGAAGCACAATAAGATTAAAATTGAGGCAAGGAGAGTAAAACACAAGAATAATGCTACCATGTTGTCACTAGAGTTTGTAGAGATAGTTCCTATCCAGGCTATGTTAGAGAACAGCATGTTAAGCTCTAATTCTGCCCTTTGGGTTCCCCCTGGGAAGACATCATTCATCATATCTAAGCAAAAAGCCTGTAGTCTACATAAGCAGCTGCATCAAAGCAATCACCAATCAGCGTACAGTCGTGGTCATCTGGCTGGAATTTCCCTCTAACGTACATTGGTCAAAGTAGTGTTTTTGTAATAAAACAGCTGATGTTCCAAGAAAGAGTGTGTTAGTTTCTGTGAACATTGGAGACAAAGCGTACCACTTTTGCCGGCAACCTATCTTACTGCAACCATGAGAAAAGCACAGAGTGAAAGAAATGTCTTGTTTAAGAACGTAGTGCTTACCTAGGCGAAGAACAGCTAGATAGAGAAAATAAAACAAGACCGCAAATGTGGCTAATGTTAAAATAATATAACAAAGGTAAAAAAAACGAATTTAGATTAAAGTGCACAGTGGCTGGTCTAGTTTGCTAAAATAACATGTATAAAACTATAGCTAAAATGGTTACACAACACTTAGAAGTACATGGAATTTCCTGACTTCTCTTCCATGGCTCCAAGTTGCAGTGACAATGTGGAGGTGATAAGTCTTTTGTGTGAACGCAGTGGAAACCTTATTCAGTTGCAAGCGCGGTTGTGCTCAGCTTTGTCCCACCACCATCCTGCCAGTAGATGGCCCATTCAGGCACACCTAATCCATCTATTGTGTGACTGGTGGGGAAGAATTCAGTCTACCTGTCAGTTACACCCAATCATGTGGCCCAAGACAGGCTGCAGGTACAAAAGTGCATGAGCAGGGAAATGCAACATTTCTAAAAGTGGTATTTTCAAACTTGTAGTTAAAAATTTGATTTTAGCATTCATTACAATTGCATCTTAGATACCAAAAACAAACTGGATATCTGGCCCCAATCAAATGTTAGCACTTATTAAATGTAACAAGTCAACCAAATGCTATCTTATGGGATATGTAGGCCTCACTCCTAAATTCGTTTTTCACTACCAGGACATGTAAACTTTAAAGCACATTTCCAACCTTTTAATTTAACAATGCACCCTGCCATCTGGGCTATATACAGCTATCTTAAGGGTGACTTATTTGTAGTAAAAGGGAGTTTAAAACTTCGTAATGGGTTATATTGCCAAGTTGCATTGGGAGTTCAAAACTATATTCAAGCTGCAATGGCAGGCCTGGAACATGTTTTAAAGTACAACTTAAGTGGGCCCTGGAAATATAGTATCTCACTGTACCAGTCACTTACAGGTAAATTAAATACACCAATCAACTGTAAACCAATCAAAGTGGTAAAGTGCACAGGATCCTGAGGACAACAAAAACAAATTTCAACACAAAATGGAGATAAGTAGGAACATATCTGGGGTGAACATTACAGCAGAACAACGCTTGTGTTTTTTTCCCTGAAAATGGCATCATCAAAGGGTTTATGGTGCTAAAATTACCATCTTCCCAGTTTTCAGGAACAGGCAGACTTGAATCAGAAAAACAAATTTGTCAACACAATTTTGGCATTTTTCTGGGACATCCCCCATTTTGACTATTTTTTGTGCTTTCAGCCTTCTTCTAGTTAGTGACAGAAATAGGTGTGAAAACAATGCTGGATCCCGGACAGCTAAACATTTCTCAAAAGTAGACAAAATTCTTAATTCAGCAAGGGGTCATTTGTGTAGATTCTTCAAGGTTTTCCTACAGAAAGTAACAGCTAAAATAAGTTGAAAAAAGAGCCATTTTTGTCAACGTTGTCTTCTATAACTTTTTCAAGATATGGTAGACTTTTGAAAGCAGTGTACCATTACGTCTGCTGGACTCTTCTGGTTGCGGCGATATATAGGGTTTGTGGGTTCATCAAGAACCCTAGGTACCCAGAGCCAAAAAAGGAGCTGCACCTTGCAATGGGTTTTCATTGTATACCGGGTATACAGCAATTCATTTGGTGAAATAGAAAGACCGAAAAAAATAGGCATCAAGGAAACCTTTGTATTTCCAAAATGGACACAAGATAAGGTGTTGAGAAGCAGTGGTTATTTGCACATTTCTGAATTCCAGGGTCCCCATACTAGCACATGAATTACAGGGCATTTCTCAAATAGACCTCTTTTGTACGCACTGTCTAACATTTGGAAGGAATAAATGTAGAGAAAGACAAGGGCAATAACACTTGTTTGTCTATTAAGTGTTCCTCTGAGTCTCCCGATAAAATGGTACCTCACTTGTGTGGGTAGGTCTAAGGCCTAAGACAGGAAACGCAGCATGGACACATAACATTTTTACATTATAATCTGATATGTTTTTTGGAAAGTGCCTAGCTGACCTCTAGTTCAGCCGACACTTACGGAACCCTACCAAACCTGTGCATTTTTTAAAACTAGACACCTAGGGAAATTCAGAATGGGGTGACTTGTGGGGCTCTAACCTCAAAATTTAGAGAAAAAAAACTACTTTTTCCTCACATTCCCGGTGACATAAAGTTCTGGAATCTGAGAGAAGCCATAAATTTCCTTCCACCCAGCATTTTCCTAAGTTTTCCGATAAAAATGGTACCTCACTTGTGTGGGTAGGCCTAGTGCCCACGACAGGAAATGCCCTAAAACAAAACATGGACACATCACATTTTCCCAAAGAAAACTGACCCGTTTTTTGCAAGGTGCCTAACAGTGGATTTTGCCCTACCAAACCTGTTAATTATATAACTAGACACCTAGGGGAACCCAGGATGGGGTAACTTGTGGTGCACTCACCAGGTTCTGTTACCCAGAATCCTCAGCAAACCACACATTTAGCTAAAAAATAAAAAATTTCCCATATTTCTATGTGGGATCACCTCACCAGCAAAAATGTCATACCACCCAACGTTACCCTCAGTCTCCCAATGAAAATGATACCTCACTTGTGTAGGTGGGCTTGTGACAGGGAAGAGCCAAAAACATGTCAAAATTGACGGGGAACCAAAGGGGGTCCAAAAGGGCAGTTTGAAAAAAATATTTTTAGGCTGACAAATGGGGCAGAATTTTTATCGGTATAGATGTGACAATGCTGGGTGGTAGGAATTTTGTGAATTCCTGCAGATTCCGGAAGGTTCCATCACAAAAATGTGGGGGAAATGTGTGATTTGAAGCAAAGTTGGAGGTTTTTAGGGCATTGTGGGTAAGAAAATGGTGCGGGTGCATGTGAAGCACACCACCCTGGACTCCCCCAGATGTTTAGGTTTCAGATGTGTCAAGGTCTCATAGATTTTTCTACATAGCAGTGTCCCAAAGTCCAATAAGTGCAGCCCTCACAATTCGAGGGGGGACAATTTTGAGAGTTAGCCAAGCTCTCATGACCCAAATGTAAAATCAAAACCCAAAATAATCAACTGTCCTCTTGCATGCCTTTGGGATAAGATCTTTTAGTGTGTGAGGGGAGAGCTGAAAGACTGTTATCCCCTTCAGTTGGGGTGGGAGTATAACCATGCCCATACTGGTTGGTAGCCACCACCACACTATTTAGTTTTATTCCCTGGCATCTAGTAGGCTTTCTGCTCCCCCCCAGGGCATGGATTGAGGGTAATTGCCCCATCTACCCACCAGTGGGCAGAACAACTTTGTCCCTATTAATTTGGGGTGGGGGTATGGCCATACCCCGCCCTCTTTATAGGAAAAAATAATTCCCTCGTGTCTGGTGGGCTTTCTGCCCCCATTGGGGGCAGATGGGCGGTACAACAATAGACTGCTCTACCCCCAAGGGGAGCAGAAATGGCCAACAGTAATGTGCCCCCATGGGAAGCGATCCTTGTCCAAGGGGCTGCCCCCCCCAAAAAAAAACACACACACCTATCCCTGGTGCCTAAGTGTTTTCTACCCCTCTCGGGGGGCAGATCAGCCTAATAGAAATAGGCTGGTATACCCCAAGAGGGTACAAATGGTCTAAACTAAAGTTGTGCCCCAGGAGAGCAACCCTTGCCTGAGGGGTCGCTCCTCTTGTGTGAATTTGACCTGAAAACAAATCCCTGGCGTCTAGTGGTTTCTTCCCCCCTTGGGGGCAGATCAGCCTAATAAGAATAAGCGGATCTGCCCCCAAGGGGGTCATAAATGACCTAAAAAGAATTTTCCCCCCAGGGGAGTGACCCTTGTCGAAGGGGTCACTCCCCTCATACCAATTTCCAACATAAACAAACATCCCTGGTGTCTAGTGGGCATTTCTGCAGCCCAATCGTGTCACGATCGGACTGCAGAAATGCTCAGAGAGACATCAAAGGAAAGGAAAGGCCTTTCCTTTCCTTTGACGCCTCTCTGCCTGGCCCAACCCCCGATAGGAAGAAAAATGCAAAGCATTTCACTTCCAATTAGCTTTCCAGCACGATGGGGGCGACCTCTGATGAGGTCATCACGCCATCACTCGCTGATGTCATCAGATGTCACTGAGGGGGCGTGTGGAAGGGGAAGCAATTGGGGGGGGTGGAGGGGCAGGGAACCCCCTGCCATCCCTGCCCTGGGGGGGGGGGTGGGAGGAAGGCCCATGGAGGGAGCGCTAGCACTCCCAACGCGCTCCAGTGCCAGGACATAATGGTTATGTCCTCGGCACCGGAGCACCGTGCCGCAGGACATAAGCATTGGGTCTGCAGCACAGAAGGGGTCAAGCAAAACATATGAATAAATAACAACTTAATATTTTAAAACATTACTCACCTCATCCCCTAATATAATCCAACACTCTTGAGATATACTCAACATCAAATGTATGGTCTTTCAAATGAATTACTCACTTGCATATTATCAGTCACGCTGTAGGCAAACCTTATTTAGGTCATATTTCCTGAATGGTTTTGGATTTCCTAAATGGCTTCAGAATGGCATAGTAAGTTCTCCAAATGAACTCCTAAACTTTCCAATTGCTTAACCTTCCTCTGCTTCATTATCTATCCACATTTTTCAACAGTCTTGAAGCAAAAACAATAGCTACATGCTCATTGCGTTTTTCTCCCATCTGCACCACTCCAAGGGCCAGATGTACGAAGCAGTTTTTAAGTCGCAAAGGGCGAATCAGCCAGTTTGTGACTTGAAAAATGCTATTTGGGATGTACAAAGCCCAAACTGCGATTTGGTAACTTTTTACCGAATCACAGTTTGGGTTTTGTGATTCGGTATTAGGAAAGGGCTTGACAAGGGCGTCCCTTCCTAATACCGAATCCAGATGGTATGTATGATTGTTTTGTGACTGTGAATGCGGTTGCAAAACAATCTTAGTTAGCACCAGTTTTCAAACTGGTGCTAACCCATTAAAAGGGAAGGGGTCACTATGGGACTCCTTCCCCTTTGTGAATGGTAGCAGAAATATTTTTTCAGAGCAGGCAGTGGTGCCTGCTCTGAAAAAATGAAAAAAAGTTTCATTTTTGATTTTGAAATGCATCTCATTTTCCTTAAGGAAAAAGGGGATGCATTTAAAAAAAAGAAAATAAAACAGCTTTATTTCAAAGCAGTCACAGACATGGTGGTCCGCTGTCTCCAGCAGGCCACCATACCTAGGAGGGCAGCCATTCCCAATGGGGTCGCAAATTGCAACCTACCCCATGAATATTCATGAGGTAGGTCATTTGCGACCCCTCAGGGAATCGCAAACAGAGTAATTGACACTGTTGTACATCAGGTTTTGCGACTCACAAATTGCGAGTTGCTCTGACTCGCAATTTGCGAGTCGCAAAACCTGCCCCCAAGTTCCTTATTACTAGCCTTGACAACATTATATGCCTCTCTCTGTAGTTCAAGACTCTTTAGACTTGGAACCATGCATAAATCATTCTTAATTGCTTGAAATTCCACTGTATTCTGGTCAAAAGCAACACCTTTCCTCAACAAACTTTTCATCGTAACAATCTCAATGGCATCACTTTGAATTAATTTGGTATAATACTGAGCCATCACTACAAATGTAAGCAACTGTTCCTTATTTTTTGATAAACGACCTTTGCAATGGTGTTTACTAAATCTTCCTTGTGTTTATTTTCCTTCCTTTGAATGTAGTGTCCTAAATGTTAAATCTCAGCCTTTCTGAATGAACACTTATCAGCCTTCAAAGATAGAACATTTGTATAAAACCTCTCTAAAACCACCCTATGTCTGTCAATAGGCTTCTACCCGCATTCTCCCATAACCTAACAAGCCATCTTGAAAAAATTTACTGATTCAAAATTTCCCAATAACATTAGCACAGCTCCATGAAAAACAGACTGTCAAAGCTAAGCGGAGCAGCACATGCAGCATTTCAAGACACTCACAAGAGTAAAGAAAGCTGCAACACCTCTCGACTTCTCATGCAGTCTTATTTTATATGCTGAAACATGTTACAATGTTGAAAACCCCTTTGCATCTGGTGTCACAGCAAATATTCCATTGATAATTAGGAAAGTAAATTTATCCGCAAATGCACATTTGTTATGTTCTTCAAGTCTATGCAAAAAGTACATCATTACAGTCGGTCTTGGCCCTTTCTGCATGAGCACCCCAAAACCTTTTGCCTTCACCCATCCTATTTTTGATATATTTGTTTTGGCTGGTCGTAGGACTCTGTGCCCTTTACCTCTGCTAACCAGTGCTAAAGTGCCTGTGCTCACTCCCTAAAATATGATGCCATTGACTAATCCTGATTGACATATTTAATTTGCTTATATGTCCCTATATGGTATAACATATACCTAGGGCCTACACATTGAATGCTACTACTGAGTCTGCAGCACTACTGGGCCACCAACCTAAGTTGGCTCTAAAAACATCCCATTGCAGCCTGAATGCAGTGTTAAACTACCAATTCGACTTGGCAAACAAAACCCCTTGCCAAGCCTTAAACTCCTCTTTTATTACTTATAATTCACCAATTGTGATTGGGTCATCACTGTTGCACAAGTCGCCCTTAAACCCATAGGAACCTGGGCCATTTATTCTTCCTTAATGTTAGAAATGGGGCCTTTAGTTGGCAGTCAGGTTACCCCCTGTCCAAGCAAGAACCCTAACTCTAGTCCGGGTAAGTCACACACAATCCAAATTATCTTGTGCCCACCCTCTGGTAGCTTGGCACTGAGCAATCAGGCTTAACTTAGAAGGCAATGTGTAAAGTATTTGTGCAATAAATCATACAGTAACAAATATAGCACCACAAAAATACACCACACAGGCGGTCATTCTGACCCTGGCGGTCAAAGACCGCCAGGGCGGAGGACCGCGGGAGCACCGCCGACAGGCCGGCGGTGCTCCAATGGGGATTCCGACCGCGGCGGTAAAGCCGCGGTCGGACCGGCAACACTGGCGGTCTCCCGCCAGTGTACCGCCGCCCCATTGAATCCTCCAAGGCGGCGCAGCTTGCTGCGCCGCCGAGGGGATTCCGACCCCCCCTACCGCCATCCAGATCCCGGCGGTCCGACCGCCGGGAACCGGATGGCGGTAGGGGGGGTCACGGGGCCCCTGGGGGCCCCTGCAGTGCCCATGCCACTGGCATGGGCATTGCAGGGGCCCCCGTAAGAGGGCCCCTACAAGTATTTCACTGTCTGCTTGGCAGACAGTGAAATACGCGACGGGTGCAACTGCACCCGTCGCACAGCTTCCACTCCGCCGGCTCGATTCCGAGCCGGCTTCATCGTGGAAGCCTCTTTCCCGCTGGGTTGGCGGGCGGCCTGAAGGCGGCCGCCCGCCAGCCCAGCGGGAATGTCAGAATTACCGCCGCGGTCTTTCGACCGCGGAACGGTAACCTGACGGCGGGACTTTGGCGGGCGGCCTCCGCCGCCCGCCAAGGTCAGAATGAGGGCCACAGTGTTTAGAAAAATATATATTATTTATCTGGATAAATGCAGGTCAAAACAATTAAAATGCAATAAGTAAATGTTGAGATATCACTGAAAAGTGATATAAAGGCCCTCATTACAACATTGGTGGTAAATGCCACTTACCACAGTGCAGAAGACCACCAACACACCGCCGCGGTCGCGGAATTCCAACACAGCTATTACGACCCACAGCTCCGAATCCGCCAAAATCTAGACACCCACACAAGTCCACCTCACCAAAGGTCAGTGATAAACTGGCAAGAACAAAACCTCCACCGTCAGGCCAACAGGAATATGCCCACACTATCACGACCCACGAATCCACACGGCGGTCTTTCAACCGCGGTATTCCATTGGCGGTACACACCACCGCGCTCAAAATACACACACATTTACAAAACACAACCACATTGGACATTTCGAAATACACACACCTGATACACATACACACACCACTCCCACACACCCAATACAATATAAAACACACACCCACATTACCCACAAACCCTTACAACCAAAAATGTTTGAGAAGCAGAGAGACAGCAAAGCAAAGACCACACCAGCATACAGAGGCACACAACCGCATCACTCATACACCTTCCACACACAAAACACCACACACCCCTAAACATCACCCCACACAGCACAACACACACCACCTCACACATCACCCACACCACCCCATGACACCACAAAGACACCCCAGGTTTTCTGAGGAGGAGCTCAGGTTCATGGTGGAGGAAATCATCAGGGTAGAGCCACAGCTATTCGGATCACAGGTGCAGCACACCTCCATAGCTAGAAGATGGAGCTATGGTGCAGAATCGTTGACAGGGTCAACGCAGTGGGACAGCATCCAAGAACACGGGATGACATCAGGAAGAGGTGGAACGACCTATGGGGGAAGGTGCGTTCCGTGGTCTCAAGACACCACATAGCGGTTCAGAGGACTGGCGGCGGACCCCCACCTCCTCCCACACAACTAACAACATGGGAGGAGCAGGTCTTGGCTATACTGCATCCTGAGGGCCTCACAGGAGTAGCAGGAGGAATGGACTCTGGTAAGTCAAAGTTTTAACTACTTCATCCCCCACCCTACCTGCATGCTATCACATACCCCCACACTCGCCCTTACCCCCATCACTCCAACTGCTCACATATGTCCCACTATCACAAACCACACATCACAACACCAAGCCCTGCATGCAGCAACAGAGCATGGACACCCATCACCAATGCATGTCCACTACAGATACCCACACAGACCCCTAAACAATTGCCACACAAGGTCTTACACAGGAATGTAAGCACTGGGGTACAGGGTCACCCACCCCTTGCACACCATGGCACACACAGATGCAATAATCATGCCTTTACACTCCTGCAGGACTCCTACCCAACGTCACTGGACAGGAGGTTCCAGACATGTCCACTCCCCCCACGGAACAGGACCACAGTGATGACAGCAGTTCTGTCCAACTGGATCTAGATGACCAGCCCGGCCCATCTGGGACCTCAGGACAGTTGGTTCCCCTCACACAGTCACAGGCCACCACGGAGCCTCCCCCCTCAGGAAACACCAGCACAGCACCCACCCAGCGGCCCATACCTCTGTCGCCAGGACACATTAAGCAGCAGTGTGTCCACCACTACAGGGAATCCAGCCTAACCCACCACCCCAAGAACAGCAGGGACCTCAGGGGCAGTGGGCACACGGTTCAGGGGACAGAGGCCCAGGAAAACCGGGGAACTGGGAGGTCTGCTGTGCGAAAGGGGGAGGACAGGCCCAGGGAACCCACTCTCCACGAGGCCCTCTCCAACAGCATGGTAGCGTACCATCATTCCCAGGAGACGATGGCAACGGTACTGGCCAAGTTTCAGGAGACCCAGCGGCTGCAGGAGGAACAGTATTTGGGGTTCAGGGAGGAACTCAAATCCATCAACACCACCCTGGGCACCATTTTAGGGGTGCTGAAGGACCTCGTGAACACCAGTAGGGACACTGCGGGACAACAAGGGGCCCCTGACACTAGTCTGGATGATGAACAGCCCACCAAAACCGCCGGCGCTAGTGGACAGGAGGCCCTGCCACAGGACCACGACACCAGCACCGCACCCCCTGCAGATGGAGAACCACCCCGCAAGCGGTCCCTGAGATCCAGGACAAAGACAGAGAACAATGCCAAGACCTCCGCCAAGAAATGAGACCACCCTGAATGTCTTCCTTCGGTCCCACTTTGTCACCCTGTCTATCCTTAAACTGCCATTGCTCCCCTTCCTATGCCCCTTAGGACAATGCACTTGTGAGACAAATAGACTGGACTCTGCCATGGACATTCCTCCACCATCACCCCTGACCATTTTTCAACCCCCCCCACTATTTTGCACTTAAATAAACACCCTTGAATCACAAAACAATCTGGAGTCAGTCTGTGCTTTCACTAATGTGTATTTGCAATAACGGAGGGAAATAGCAATGTCCATTGTATTGTCAACATACCTATGTCACACAGCTCTAGTCCATGAAGTAACATAGCACAGGTCACACAGTGGTACCCACATCTGTGAAATCGAAAGGGAAAGTGACAAATCAGGGTCGATACACAGGTTGAAAGTGACAGACAGATGAGAGGTAAAACAATTTTATCAGATGTAGGAGGCAGTGATGTCTTCTTACCTGTGTCTCACTGGATGTATCGCTGGATCACTGTGTTTCTGTTGTCTATGTCCTCTTCTTCTCCCTCCTCTTCTTCACCGTCCACAAGCTCCACAGCTGCGACAAGACCTCCTTTTGGATCATCCTCCTGCAGAAAAGGCACCTGTCGTCACAAAGCCGAGTTGTGCAGCATACAGCAGGCCACGATGATCTGGCACACCTTCTTTGGTAAGTAGTATAGGGAACCACCTGTCATATGGGGGCACCGGAACCTGGCCTTCAGGAGGCCGAAGGTCCTCTCTATAACCTTCCTAGTTCGCCCATGTGCCTCATTGTAGCGTTCCTCTGCCCTTGTCCTGGGATTCCTCACTGGGGTCAGTAGCCATGACAGGTTGGGGTAGCCAGAGTCACCTGCAAATGTCGAGGGACAACTTTTAGACACACACTAACCCTTAGGGACAACCCCAGACCCAGACATCTATTCACAGGGTATAGGGTCCTTGTCCTCACCTATTAGCCACACACAGTGCCTCTGGAGTTGCCCCATCACTTAAGGGATGCTGCTATTCCTCAGAATGTAAGCGTCATGCACTGAGCCAGGAAACTTGGCCGTCACATGGGAGATGTACTGGTCGGCCTAACACACCATCTGCACCTTCATAGAATGGTAACTCTTCCGGTTTCTGTACACCTGTTCACTCCTGCAGGGGGTACCAAGGCCACATCTGTCCCATCAATGGCACCTATGATGTTTGGGATATGTCACCTTTCACTGTTGGCAAGTCCTCCACCTGAGGGAAAACGATGTAGCTGCACATGTGTTTCAGCAGGTCAGACAACACTCTGGACAACACGTTTGAGAACATCCCTGATGCTATGGCCACTGTAGTTTGAAAAAACTCACTTGCCAGGAAATGGAGTACTGACAGGCCCTGCACTAGAGGGGGTATCCCTGTGGGATGGCGGATAGCTGACATCAGGTCTGGCTCCAACTGGGCACACAGTTCCTAGATTGTGGCACGATCTAGTCTGTAGGTGACTATTACATGTCGCTCTTCCATTGTCAACAGTTCCACCAGCGGTCTGTACACCGGAGGATGCCGCCATCTCCTCACCTGCCCCAGCGGATGTGCTGTATGGATATAAACAGCGATCAGAGGGTCAGCCAACATTGAGGTACTAAAAAAAACAACTTTATTGCACACATTTGTCAATCCGCTATGTGCCTGTCTTAGTGTGTATTCATGGCCTAGATATGTGTGACGCATTTAAAATGAATGTCATGTGGCCCCCTGAAATGGTGGCTGCCTGACCTGTAATGTGGGACAAGGGGATATGAGGTAACTGGGCTGGCATTCTACACCGTCGCTGTAGGCGATCGAAGACCGCAGCGCAATCCTGCATTGGTTAACGTTGGACCCTATGGGTCCGAGGAGCCAATGACGATGTACGCCGGCGGTGACGGTATGCACCGCCGTGGATGTGACCGCCATTTTCTCTCTGTTCACTCACTTCATACCTGATCTTCGACAGGAGAGGACGTACACTGCAAGTGCTGCTGTGACCTCAGTCTGGAAGCGACGATATCTCATGTGTCTGGGGAAAGGGCCCCTGCCTTCACTTCGGAGGAGTTGGAGAAACTAGTGGATGGGGTCCTCCCCCAGTACACGCTACTCTACGCTCCTCCAGACAAACAGGTGATTACACTGTGAGCATGCTGTATGGGCAATGCCTGTTTGGAGTGGTGTGGATGGGAGATGGGGGGGATGAGGCGTGCAAGATACAACGGTGAGTGTATGTGCATCAGGGCAAGGGTGGGAACATGGGCCAATGACTGTGATGGTCTATACGGTTAATGTTTTACCTTTTCCCCTGTACTATTCCTGTAGTTCAGCACCCACCAGAAGAAGGATACTTGGCGTGCCATCGCCAAGGACGTCCGGACTCTGGGGGTCCACCACAGACGGTACACCCGCTGCCGGAAAAGATGGGAGGACATTCGCCGCTGGAGCAAGAAGACACGGAGGCCCAGCTGGGGATGGCCTCCCAACGTGGGAAGGGTGCCCGTCGCACCATGACCCCCCTGATGTTCGGGATCCTGGCAGTGTGGTATCAGGAGTTGGATGGGTGCTTGAGGGCATCACAGCAGCCACAAGGGGGTGAGTACAGTCAAATCCATCTGACTCTGCATGCATTGGAGGTGTCTGGGTGGGGAGGTGGGCTGTGGGTTCTCCTAGGCGAGTGCGAGCCTTGTAGGCAGGGACCCCTTGTGAGGCAGGCTAAGTGGCACCCCAACCCCACCAGTAGTAAGAGCCATCTACCCTATTCAGGCTCCTGTGACTTCCATGTGTGCTGCAATCGGGCATAGGCCAAGAACCCCATGCCCCTGTGATCAATAATGGAACTCTAAGTGCATGGCGTAGTGCAGAGGGCTGCTGTGTCTGTAGTGTCCACCAACGGTAGCGGTATTGCATGCACTGAACATGTCTTTCTACTTTCTTTCCCCCCCTTTTTGTGGCCTCCCTGTTCTTGTGTGCATTAGCATCATCAGACGGAGGAGCAGTGCCACCAGAGCAGGAGGGAGCTGCATCCCAAATGGCCCTGGAGGGCGAAACTACGGAGTCAGAATTCACCAGTGGGACGGAGGGCCAGGGGAGCTCCACGGCGGGGACTGGAGCAGAGACCAGCAACAGCGACTCCTCTTCTGATGGGAACTCCCTTACGGTGGCGGAACCCTCTGTGCCCCCCGCATCAACAGGTACAGCCGCCACCCCCCTACCAGCACCACCCTCCCAGCAGCCCCTCAGCGTGTGCCCCGTGCCGCTCACCCAGGAGGGTGGGCATCTCCTTCGCCCCAGGCACCTCAGGCCCTGCTCCAGTCAGCCCCGCTGCCCTCAGTGAGGAGGCCATTGACCTCCTGAGATCCATCACTGTTGGGCAGTCTACCATTCTGAAAGCCATCCAGGGTGTAGAGAGGCAGTTGCAACAGACAAATGCATACCTGGAGGGCAGTCATTCTGGCCAGGCAGCCCAACAGAGAGCATTTCAGACTCTGGCCTCAGCACTGATGGCAGCCATTGTCCCTGTGTCCAACCTCCCCCTCCAACTTCCTCCACCCAGACCCAATCCCCTGTACCTCAGCCTATCCCAAGCACACCATCAGACCAGCATGCACACACCTCAACACACAAGTGTAGCTCTGGCAAACATAAGCACCACATATTCCACAGGCACTCACACAAGCATCATACCCATGCACACATACCCACATCCTGGAGGGAGAAGGCCAAAACACCTGCCACCAAGGGCTCAGCAAGGACAACAGTTGGGACTGGCAAGAGAGCTGCGCCACCATCCAAGGTGGGGAAGGCCCTGAGAAAGAAAGGCAAGTCGCCGCCAACCTGCACGGCGGACAAGACCGCCACCGGCACCGCCACATGCACCGCCGCCACGGGCGCCGCCGCTCATGACACCGCTGCCAGCACCGAGGTCAGTGAGCTCCCCACCAGCACTGCCGCTCATGACACCACCGCCAGCACCGAGGTCAGTGAGCCCCCCACCAGCACCGCCGCTCATGACACCGCTGTCAGCACCCAGGTCAGTGAGCCCCCCACCAACACCGCAGCCCAATGACCGCAGCAACACCGAGGTCAGTGAGCCAGCCACCAGCACTGCTGCCCAATGACCGCTGCAAGCACCACTGCTACTGAGCCCGCCGCCAGCACCGCCAGCGGCCACGCCACATCCTGAGCCAGTAGCATCATCGCAGACATGGCTGCCATCCCTAGTGGTCATTTGTACGAGGTTGGTGGTCAGTGCCAGGGGCCTGGACAGCTTCCATGTTGCTCCACCGTCAGTGGAGTATCACATCCACTACCTCAGTCCTTGGCAGGATGAAGCACTCTGGGCACAAAGCCCCCTCCAGAAGCAGTGGAGAAAGGCATCCACTACCTCTGTCCTTGGCAGGATGAAGCACTCTGAGCACAAAGCCCACTCCAGAACCGGTGGAGAAAGGCATCCACTACCTCTGTCCTTGGCAGGATGAAGCACTCTGGGCACAAAGCTGCCTCCAGAACCAGTGGAGTATCACATCCACTACCTCAGTCCTTGGCAGGATGAAGCACTCTGGGCACAAAGCCCCCTCCAGCCAGTGGAGACGGTTATCCACTTGAGAGACTGGCTTTGCACCCCCCAGGATAAAGCAGTGGGCAACCCACCCACTGGAGAGACTAGAGAGACTGTAGTTTTGCACCCCCCAGGATAAAGCAGTGGGCAACCCACCCACTGGAGAGACTTGAGAGACTGTGGCTTTGCACTCTCCAGGATAAAGCAGTGGGCAACCCACCCACTGGAGAGACTTGAGAGACTGTGGCTTTGCACTCCCCCGGATACATCAATGGGCATGGAGCCCCCTCGTGGAGCTGGCGTCGTGCACTCATCTGGCTGAGGTGATCCCCCCTTCCCTTCCCCCTGAGTTGCCTGTTTTATTTAGATCTGATGCCCCTGCAGTGTTCTCTCCGTTTGGATCAGGTATCTTGTGTGGGCCTCGCCCATGCATTTTGGGCCCAGTGGTCCACGGACTATAGGTGCAGTACATGGACTTGAATTCTTGGTGTACATATTTGTTAATAGTGTATATATATTTTTGAGTTATGGATTTTTCTTGATTACAATCGTTCAACTCATTTCCTTTTGTCCTTGTGTTCTTCCAGGGAGGGTTGGGGGGGGGGGAATGTAACATTTCAGCATGTATTGGTGTGTGTGTTGTTGTGGGTGAGGGTGGGGGTGTTGCGTGTTGCATGTGTGTGTCACTCTCTTTCCCCTTCCCCCTCCCCTGTGTTGTAGGTGCATTACTCACTGTGGTCGTCGCCGCCATCGGTCGTGCTCCTGGTAGAGGAGCAGGAAGACAATTGCAGGGTGAATTTGGAGTTCCGGCTCCATGGCGTCCTGGTTCCTCGTGGGGTGTGTAGAGGTGAGAGTTTTTCCTTCCAAGTCCTGTTTCAGCCGTGTTTTTGTTCACGTTGAATCCGCCCCGGAAAAGGTGGCGGATGGCCTGTCATAATGGTGTGGGCGGTCCATTGTCTTCTGCCTGTCTGTTGCCGGTGACAGCCATGCTGTTTGTTTGTACCACCGTGGCGGTCGGAGTGTTAAAGTGGCTGTCAATGTTGGCGGTTTCCCCCACAGTCATAATTCCATTTTTTTTACCACCGGCCTGTTGGTGGTCTTACCGCCGCTTTAACACCGACCGCCAGGGTTGTAATGAGGGCCAAAGTGTCTTGAGTATTTTAAAAGCAAACACTGTCTCTTTCAAGCACTAAGCACCCGGTTTGTGTGAAAAAGCTCCGCAAAGAACCGCAGAGGAGGAGATGCGTAGAAACAAAGAGGGTGTGCGTTGATTTCTCCGGCCGCACACAGTGATGTGTCTTTTCACATACGGACGACTGTACGTCGATTTCCGGTGCTCGGTCGTGGCTCCTCTTCGGGTTGCGGGATTTTCAGACACCATGGGGATGATGCGTGGATTTCCTGCACTGGCTGGACGAAGTCACAGGAGCTGCTTCGATCCGGTGGGCGTTGCGTCTAATTTTCTACTGCATAGCAGGCGCTGCGTCGATTCCTCTCTGGAAGTCGGGCTGTGTCGTTCCGGCTCGGGTGTGCATAGATCCAGAGGGCCGTGCGTCGAATTTCCAGTCACTACGCTGGCACTGCATTGATCTTCTCGTTGCGCAGTCGGGCTGCGCCATTCTGGTTCGGCATGCAGTTAAATTTTCACCACGGTGCAGGCTGTGCGTCGTTTCTGGCAGGCTGTGCATCGAATTTCGCCACACAAGGAGTCCTTCTTGTAGAGATGAGGTCTTTTTGGTCCTGAGACTTCAGGGAACAGAAGGCAAGCGCTATCCAAGCTCTTGGAGAGGACTTCTTCACCACAGCCAGAGAGCAGCAATGCAGCAGGGCAACAGCAAGGCAGCAGTCCTTCACAGAAAGCAGACAGGTGAGTCCTTTGGGCAGCCAGGCAGTTCTTCTTGGCAGGATGCAGGTTCTGGTTCCAGTTTCTTCCCCAGGAAGTGTCACTGAGGTACAGTATCTACCCCAAGAAGTGTCTGAGTTGGTAGGAGCAGAGGCCCTGTTATATACCCAAATGTGCCTTTGAAGTGGGGGAGACTTCAAAGAGTGGCTTAGAAGTGCATAAGGTCCCCTTTCAGTTCAATCCTGTCTGGCAGGGTCCAGTAGGGGGTGTGGCAGTCCTTTGTGTGAGGGCAGGCTACTGTCCTTTGACATGCAAGTGTCAGGCCCTCCACACTCCCAGCCCAGGAAGACCCATTCAAAATGCAGATGTATGCAAGTGAGGCTGAGTATCCTGTGTTTGAGGTGTGTCTGAGTGAATGCACAATGAGCTGTCAAATAAACCCAGCCAGACGTGGATTATAAGGCACAGAAAGATTTAAGTGCAGAGAAATGCTCACTTTCTAAAAGTGGCATTTCTAAAATGGTAATATTAAATCCAACTTCACCAGTCAGCAGGATTTTATATCACCATTCTGGCCATACTAAATATGACCTTCCTACTCCTTTCAGATCAGCAGCTACCACTCAAACAATGTATAAGGGCAGCCCCAATGTTAGCCTATTAAGTGAGCAGGCCTCATAGCAGTGTACAAACAAATTCAGGAGTTTTACACTAGAGGGACATGTAAACTACACAGGTACATGTCCTGCCTTTTGCCTAAACAGCAACCTGGCCTATGGGTTACTTAGGGCATACCTTAGGGGTGTCTTTTATGTAGAAAAAGGGGAGTTTTAGGCTTGGCAAGTACTTTTAAATGCCAAGTTGAATTGGCAGTGAAACTGCACACACAGGCCTTCCAATGGCAGGTCTGAGACAAGGTAAGGGGCTACTTGAGTGGGTGGCACAACCAGTGCTGCAGGCCCACTAGTAGGATTTAATCTACAGGCCCTGGGCACATATAGTGCACTCTACCAGGGACTTATAAGTAAATTAAATATTGGGTATGATCCAATGTTACCATGTTTTAAGGAGAAAGCATATGCACTTTAGCACTGATTAGCAGTGGGAAAGTGCACAGAGTTCTAAAGCCAGCAAAAATGAGGTCAGAAAAAAAGAAGGAGGAAGGCAAAAAGTCTGGGGATGACCCTGCAGAAAGGCCATTTACAACATTTAATAACAGTGGTTCTCATAGGTATCATTCAATCCACTTACAAATAATCAGTCAACTTGGCCACTCATCTTTAACACTGATGGATGACTTCAACACAGTGCTGCTAAGTGTTGAAATATAATATATTGTAGAAGTTCGCCTTTTCCCAGCATTAATCTCCTGGACTCGGCATTCGATTGTAAAGAGGGTGACTCTCACCGTCACATTGAGCTATTATGCTCCTCACAGAAGTTACTATTATACATTCTACCATTTTTTAGACCACCATTACACCATTACACTATTTGGCCAATATGTCCCATAGCACTCTTCTGTACTAATGAGACCCCTGTACTGAGTATAGGGTCAAAATAAACAAACAAATGTTTGACATTGGCCTAATAATTAACAATTTCTGTTGTTATTTGTTTTGGAAAAACACATAAAACCTTTGTGGAATTTACTTTTTAATTGGTTTTGGCACAAATGTTGGCTGTTGTTTTCTTTCTCACTGGGATGCACTGCACTTTATATGTATGTTGTGATAAAGAACAATTTCTGTCTTTAAATACAAGTGATGTAAAAACATTATGGTCTGGATATAGTATTGTTCCTTGCATTAAATGTGGATAATTATTCATAAGCAGAATGGATGATACCTATGAGAAACACTGTGTTTAAGGAAGTAAGAAACGTATGATTGGGAGCAGTCAAGGATTTCATTTTTGGTGTCTGAAAAATTGCTAATGATAAAGTCAACCTTAAGTTGCAATTTTGAAAATGTAGCTAACTGTTTGTGCCTGCAGTCAGTTCCCAGGTCACATGTCTAGGTGTAGTTGGCAGTTGGACTTTCTTCATTCCTCCCAGATCCCCACACAATAGAGGGATTAGATGTGCTTGGATGGGCCATTATTGGCAGAATGGGACAGGTTTAAGCTGGGCGCAGCCACACATACAAATCAATAGAATGTCCTTGCCTTCACACAAAGGACTTGTCATCAGCACATGGCACTTGCAACAAAGTTGGAGCCTGAGCAGGGTAAGTAGAAAATTCTATGAGCTTCAAATGGAGAAGGCACCCAATATAAAATTAGGACCCTCAGACAACTATTCTGTTCACTTTCTGGGCCTGCAGAAGGACTCTGAGAGGACTACCTGCTGCTGTAGCCTGCTGTGTACTTCGGAAGACTGCTTTGCTACACCTGGAAGCACTGCTTTTTGGCCTAAAGCCTGCCTTGAACCCTTAGAGGCCTGCCCTACTTGAGCCTGTTCCACTTGTTTAACCTAGGACTACTAGTTTGACTGCAAGGGCTAGTTGGCTAGTCTCCTGATCAGAACCTCAGGGACAGTAAAAGCTCCAACCATCTTGAACCTAGACCCGCCCTGAGTGAGTCCTAACCCCCCAGTTGTGTCTTGTCCAGTCCTGGACCCTTTGTGGGAGGGTTAAAGTTTCCCAGATGATCAAAATCCAAAACTTGGGACTGGGGTAAATCCACATTTTGTATCCAACTTGTGCTTCTTAGTGGCAGGCCATATGCTTTGACTGTGACCTGATCTTGTGTGACTAGATGTCCACGGTTGGCGCTTTGATCTTTTAGTCAATGGCTTTTACCTTAAATTTTAAAAAATCATAACTCCGGTCCTACTGATTAGATTGCTGGTGCTTTGGTGTCAAGTAATTTAATAAATGTTACTCTATTTTTCTAAATTGGTTCGAGATTTTTCTTGTGTCGCATTTTCACTTTATTACCACTTGAGCGCTGCATAAATACTTTACACATTGCTGCTAAGTTAAGCCTGACTGTGCTTATGCCAAGCTACTAAGGTTTAGGCACAAGTTAATTTAGTGTCTTTTGATGGTCACCCTGACAGGGGTTGTGGCTGTTGCTTGAGCAGGGTTAACACCCCACTCAATCAACAACCCTATTTCTCACAGCTACTGTGCTTCCTAGCTGCCCTACTGTAGCCAGCCATTCAGTGCACTCCACTGGTTCAATTACACCTAATTTGCAAAGTTGATCATGTTCCTCCTTCTCAGACTCCCTAATATACTGAATTGCAGTCCTCTCACATTACTCACTACAGGTTGTCAAGAAGGTTTGATATGGATACATTTTCAAGCAACCAAATTCTCTATTGAAAATGTCTGGACATTTTTGCCTAGAATTCCATATTGCCCCAACATCCTTTTCTTGGGATTAGTATTTGGATAATTTTTTCACAGGGCCCCTCTTTAATTCCTAACTTGTTTAATATCTACATAAATCTACTGGGTGATGTCATTGTCAGCTAAGGATTCAAGGTTATGTCTTACATCAATGATAAAGAGATGTTTGTCTTATCTTCTGACAAACCACCATTTTTTGTGGAAAACGTCAGTGCCTGCTTGATGGTACAGGCCTCTTTGATTAGAGAGCATTCTGTGATGCTCAATGGAGATAAAACAGAGCTTCTTTTATTTCAAAAGCCACTTTGATTTGCTCTCCATCTTGATGACCATCAAATTAAGCAATCAATTAGTACTTTGTAAGCCTGCTTGAAATTTAGGAGTCTTTGAGCCTCGTGGTGGCGGTGAGGACTGCTGCTGCTGTAGCAGTCCATCACCACATTAAGATCTTGGTGGTTAGACCGCCAGGATTCCGCCTTCTCCACTGGGATTGGTGATCCTGACAGGTTGACGGCAGGTGGAGGTCGCAGTCCCCCAGGGCAGCTCTGCATGCAGAGCTGCCTTGCAGATTACAACCTCCTTCTCCACCAGACTTTTCATGGCGGTTTCATCATCATGAAAAGGCTGGTGGAGAACAAGTGCAGGGGGCTACATCGGGGCCGTGCACTGCCCAGGCACTTGGCAAGTGCCTGGGCAGTGCAGGGGTCCCCCTGCCCAGCACCCTTGCAATGTTCACTGTCTTCTCAGCAGATAGTGAACATTGTAGGGTGCTGGTGCACCCTGTGGTGGCATTATTGGCGATTTTGAGCCAGAGACAATGCTGCCACCTGTTTCCCGCTAGGCTGATGGGCAGAAACCTTGGTTTCCATCCGTCTGCCTAGTGGGAAGCTCCTCATATGTCCAGCAGGTAGGTTGCCGCTACGGTGGCAGCTACCCTGTCAGGAGTTGAGCAGATGGGTTATCCCGTCCATCAAACTCATAATTAGGCCCTTTGTGTGTCTACTTATTTTTCTTCCTTCACTTGTTGTAAAAAGTGCTACCACTGGGGTCTACTGATTGTTGCAACTCTCTGTTCCAGGCTCTGATTCTATCCCACACCAATAATTGTAACTCCCTTTTTGGGATTGGCCAAGAAAGCCATCTCACATCTCCAGCTGATTCAGAATTGTGGAGCCAGAGTGTTGTTGAATTTACCCTCCAGTGCCTCTATTTCTTCCATCTGATGGATCTGAATTGGTGCCCAGTACAACGGCATGTACTTTTTGAGATCCTGAGTATCTACCATAGAGGCCTTCTAAAATCAAGTTATTCACTCAAGAATTGTGTCATATGCTTTTTCATCTAGAGTTTACTCCACAGCGTGCTACTTCTTTATGACCCACATATTGCACGCAGCAGACTAGGATTCAGATCTTTCCTGTATCTTGCACCTAAGTTTGTCTCTCTCTGAAATCAACAACATAAAGTTTTGCAATGGTGTTTAAACCTGGCCGTCCCTCAGACTCTTGATAACCTGGAGGGTAATAGTCCTAATGAGTCAATTGTATACAACCGACCTTGAACGTCTTAGCTCAGAATAAGACTAAAGCACTATGTCATGCAAACCATCAGAACCTTGCTCCTTCAACAACCTACATGCTCTAAAAAACTAAAAATCAAGCACCTCAAGCGACTGGTGTTGGCCCTACTTTCTAGAGAATAACCATGTCTACCAAATAGTCTTTCATCTTAATGAGAGAAAGACCAAATGGACCAAATGTGCTTAATTTACACTTCAGATACAAACAACTGCCAAAACACTAAACATAATTTCAAAAACTTCATTTACAGCACACATCCAAACTATTTACCTCAATATATCTCCAAATCCCAACAAATTTGCAGTAACTTGGCAACATATTTCTATGAAAACGTTTATGAGATCTGCTCTACGATTTACACAAGCATGATTGTTGATACCCTTACTGGTATTTTTCCCCACCTCCACCTTTGATCAATCACCAACATAGCTTGATCCTTCTCCCTAGCACTTTTGAAAGGCTTCCTGCTTTCAACTAAATCTGGGTCACCTTGTGACCTTTAGTCAGCACACATTTTGCACTTGGCCATTGATTCATTCTTCACGTTTTCACTACACTCTGTGACAGCTCTCTGTTGATGTTCCTCCTAGCTGAAAGTAAGCAATTGTTTCACCATTGCTAGTGAGAACCTTAACCGACCCCTGTGCCCAGTAATTATTATGCAGTCTCATTTTTGCCAGGTTCCGTTTTGGTTCTAGAGAATCCTGCTAAAACATAATATCAGCTTTTTTGAAACTGCATTTAATTTTTGGATCTAGCACAGTCTGAATTCAGACCTCTGAATAGCACAGAAAAAGACCTTGTAGCAGTGCTTGACACACTTCACATTATTTTAGGCCAAAGTAGCTGTGCTCCATCGATCCTTTTGAATCACTCAGCCAAATTCAATGCTATTTCCCATGAGGCCTTTTTATCTCAGCTTCATAGTCGGTGTGGGAGAGAGGGCTGTGAAATCAGGACTGCGCACAAATGGTTTTAGCTTCCTCCTTTTTAGGTCGTAAGCGTTTGGCGTGTTGTATACTTTTGTTAGGTTGAGCGTAAGCGTTCGACGTGCTGTATACTTTTAAGTATACTTATACTGTGAGCTCCAGTGATTTCATTTGTTGGGTCCAGAGTCCTTGCTTGCTAGTGGTCAGTTCTGCCTCTTTGCCCTGCCTTTTTCACTTTGGGAGCAGCACAAACTACTGTATAATTACGCTATGTATTGTTTATGTCTTCTTTAAGTGACTTTTTTTTAGTATTTGGATGTTTGTCTTACACTGTGGGTGCGTGTTCAATCCCTCCTCCCCACCAGCTCCCTCGGCCTTGCCTTACTGGAACCGTCATGTGCTGCTGTGCGCTCGAGGAGTGTTCTGCCAAACAGCAAAATACTTAAGTTGTATTTTGTATTTATTGACTCCATAGTAATCAAAGCTACAAAGCCCACTCAATGCGTGTTTGCAAGGAAAGATGATTCTTATTTTCTATTTAATGTTGGAAGAGAACGTGGTTTTAAAGCAGGTCAGCTTGTTTTTCTTGCACGCATGTGAAATCCGAGCAGCAGTTCCTGGAGTCAGTGCGGCCCAGTAGCACACTTAAATGCAAGACTCCCAGAAGGAGGTCAGTTGCCAGCAGTGTGTCCAGGGTGCTGGGGTGGTTCAGGGGCAGATGGAATGGGGAGGGGGTGCACATAGACAGCCGAGGAGCTGGATGGGTGGGGGCAAGCGAGGCAGAGAGAGACTCTGGGCTTTGAAAAGCCACAACGAGGCCTTCCTTCTCGAGTGAGGAATCTCCGGCAGAAAAGGCCTCACTTCTGAGGGAAGCCTCTTTTTCGGTGATCTCTTCCAAGCTGGTGCCCCACAGAGAGCAGGGCGTTATTATTTCAGGAAAAAGTGTGCTTAAAAGCAGCTCCCGCTATTTTGGCGTCCTTTTATTTTTACAAAACTATCCATTATTCAGTGTTGTCATCCACAAAAATTGCAATTCCACCAAGGTGCAGTGTGGTCACAGGCATAGCAAAATGATCGTGTTGTAACCAGCCAGTGAAGTACATAGGTCTGCATGTGTTTTTTTTTTCCTTAATCTTTCCCTATTATATTAACAAGGCCCAATACGTGGCATTAACATAGGTGTTTTTGTTTGCATGTATCAGTCCCGAGGAAATATTATTTTTGTAATACCCCTTTTCAAAATTGAAAGGCACGCACTAACCTAATCTGCATTTTCACTGCATAGATATCTAACACCCAGGTTTGTCTAGTGGGTTTGTAAAAGTATTAAGGGGGTCATTCCTACTGCCAGGGTAGGTGACGGAGATAGCACCGCCAACAGGCTGGCGGTGCTTCCGGGGGCATTCTGACCGCGGCGGTAAAACCGCGGTCAGAAAAGGGAAGCCCAGGGAATCCTCCACGGCGGCGCTGCAAGCAGCGCCGCCATGGGGATTCCGACCCCCTTCCCGCCAGCCTGGTTCTGGCGGTTTTCACCGCCAGAACCTGGCTGGCGGGAACGGGTGTCGTGGGGCCCCTGGGGGCCCCTGCAGTGCCCATGCCACTGGCATGGGCACTGCAGGGGCCCCTAACAGGGCCCCACATAGATTTTCAGTGTCTGCGTGGCAGACACTGAAAATCGCAACGGGTGCAACTCCACCCGTCGCACCCCTTCGACTCCGCCGGCTCCATTCGGAGCCGGCATCCTCGTGGAAGGGGGTTTCCCGCTGGGTGGGTGGGCGGCCTTCTGGCGGTCGCCCGCCAGCCTAGCGGGAAACTCAGAATGACCGCCGCGGTCTTTTGACCGCGGTACGGTCTTCTGGCGGTTCCCGCTTGGCGGGTGGCGACCGCCGCCCACCAATCTAGGAATGACTGCCTAAGTCACATAAACACCCCAAACCTACACCTCGGTTCACATGCGATCGGTTCACATACTAAGCAGATTGGGTTTTTACTGTCAATGAGTCTATTTGTCACAGTGCATTTATCAACATATAGGGGGTTATTACAACTTTGGAGGAGGTGTTAATCTGTCCCAAAAGTGACGGTAAAGTGACGGATATACCACCAGCCGTATTACGAGTCCATTATATCCTATGGAACTCGTAATACGGCTGGTGGTATATCCGTCACTTTACCGTCACTTTTGGGACGGATTAACACCTCCTCCAAAGTTGTAATAACCCCCATAGTCATTTAGGCTCTCATTACAACCCTGGTGGTTGGTGTTAAAGAGGCGGTAACACCACCAACAGGCCGGCGGTAAAAAAAAGGAGATCACGACCACGGCGGAAACTGCCAATATAGTCAGCCACTTTAACACTCCGACGACCACGACGTTAGCAACAAACACCGCGGCGGTCACTGCCAACAGACAGGTGGAAGACAATGTACCGCCCACACTATTATGAGAAGCCAATCCTCCAGCTTTTCAGGGGCGGTACTAAGAGAGCGTAGTTTATATAACCTATATTAGAACAAAATATCTATATATTAATGTGTGACGATACTGCATAGAAAACTATAATAATAGCGATTTTGCTTAAACGTGTACTGGAATTGTGACCACGATGAGTGGCCACCAATGTAGACGCAATTAATAATGATGAATAAAATGTTTATATTATGGTCAATTAAGCTTATATTAACGTTCGTATTGTTGAAACTGTATTGAAATTCTTCATAGGCCCTAACTTAGCGTGAGCTGCAGTTTAGATGCTCGGCTCTAATATTAAATGCATTTTCCTGTTTTTCCAGTGTGCTGACACACAAGGGGCCATGACCCTGTAAATGTTCTTTTCTTCAAACTCGGAAGACGAATGTATCTACATTAAAACCGTTCCCAGGCGCATCTTCGGTGCTCTGAAAAGAATGTTATAAAATATTGGAACAAGTGTAGATTAATGTTATGTACAAGGTCACTTAGACAGGTGAACAACGAAAACTGCTGACCCAAAGGACGTGCCAAGAGATGCCAAAGTATGAAGTAAAGCCGGATGTGCCACCTCTGAAGACGTCAATTATGAAAAACAATCTCTAAAATAACGTGGGGTGACAATTGGGATTACCGAATGTTAAACTTGATAGGTTAAAGATAGTGGGGCATAGTAAATGTCCAATAGAATTTTGGGGGAATGTACTATGAAAAAGGGATAAAAGCCCATGTCACAGGGAGGTCGAAACCATTAGGTAGGGAATGCCATTGATTTTATCCAGAAACTCTGTCACTCTGTTTGGTGACTTGAGACTTCATTAAAACCATCCTTGTCCTTAGACTGCCCATTTACACTTTTCCTCCTTATGAGGGAAGTGCCCTTTTGCCCTTTAGTTAAGTCCTGACTGATGGCGATTTGACTGATGTCCTGAAGACGAAGACTGAACCTGTGCACTGACCTAATCTTTGGAAGGTAATTATGAAAATGTAATTGTAATTTGTCTGTTTGCTTTTCCTTTCTAGGTACCAACTGCTTGTTTTGACAGAGACCATAGCTAGATGTTTTTCAAATTGATGTTCTAAATTGTTTTGCATGAAGCCCAACATGCGAATGCTAATCAGTGGTTAGGACAGGTGTTCACTAAAATTTACGCAAATAGACAAATGACTGAGACTATGATTTGTTGAACTGACGCAATATCAAATACTCTGCTATACTTCGATCTATGTTTACGCTGTGCTATGTTCTAATGTTTGTGATTATTGCCCTAATGAAATCTTATCAAAGTTGCCATATTGTGACTATGTTGTTATGTTTCTTGGTTTTGAGATTAACGCACTTAATCTTAGATTGTAATTAATAGGGAATAAAATTCATAAAATTCTACTAAACCGGTGTGGTTATTCATCACTGAAAGGTCATGGTAGCGTCTTTAATTGATTAATGACTTTGACTAAGGTGAAATGTATTGTTGTGATAAACACTGAAGACATTATCGATGTATTGATTGACATATTGATTAGTTATCTTGTCCTACGGTGTCTCTCAACTGGGTCAAAAGATTCATTGGCCTAAAACGAGTCCTAATGTGTAATAAATTAACATAAAGGGACGCGTTTGCAGTTCCAACGACATAAAAAAAACGGCGGAAACTGTACAATGAAGGGGAACCATTCACCTTTCGACACACGAAGAACCAGGATGCCATGGAGCCCGAATTGCAGATCCTCCCCATGTTGGTGTATCTACTAATACACCACGAAGTAGAAAGAAAGCGGCGGCTGCGACAACGGTGAGTACTGCACCTAGCACACAGGGGAGGGGAGGGGAGGAGGGAAAGGAGAGTGACAGAGGCACGCAACACCCCCACCCTCACCCACAACAACATACACACAAACACATCTAACAATAATACAGATAGACCCCGTCAACCCCTGGAAGAACGCAAGGACAAAAGGAAATGAGTCTAACCAGTGTTATATTGGAAACTTCAGATATAGCAAGAGAAAATCAAATAATCATTATATACAAAAGTTCACATAATATACACAAGGCCGTACACTGTCCCTTGTAAATGTCCGTGGACCAGTGGTCCCAAAAAGCATGGGCGAAGCCCACACATGACACCTGCCTCAAAAAGGAGAGAACACTGCAGGGGCATCAGGTCGAAAATACAAAGGCACCTCAGGGGGAAGGGGAGGGGGGCACCTCAGTCGGAAGATGGTATGACGCCACTGCCCCTCGAGGGGGCTCCATGCCCACTGTTTGGTCCTGGGGAGTGAAAAGCCACAGTCTCTCTAGTTGGTTGTTTGCTCACTGCTTGCTCCTGGGGAGTGAAAAGCCACAGTCTCTCAAGTGGGTGGTTTGCCCACTGCTTGCTCCTGGGGAGTGAAAAGCCACAGTCTCTCAAGTGGGTGGTTTGCCCACTGCTTGCTCCTGGGGAGTGAAAAGCCACAGTCTCTCAAGTGGGTGGTTTGCCCACTGCTTTCTCCTGGGGAGTGAAAATCCACAGTCTCTCAAGTGGGTTGTTTGCCCACTGCTTGTTCCTGGGGAGTGAAAAGCCACAGTCTCACAAGTGAGTGGTTTGCCCACTGCTTGCTCCTGGGGAGTGAAAAGCCACAGTCTCTCAAGTCGGTGAAATGGTCCACTGGTTCTGGACAGGGCCTTGTGCCCAGAGTGCTTGATCCTGCCAAGGATAGGGGGAGTGGATGCATCTCTCCACTGGTTCTGGAGGGGGCATTGTGCCCAGAGTGTTTGATCCTGCCAAAGATGGGGGGAGTGGATGAATCTCTCCACTGGTTCTGGAGGGGGCCTTGTGCCCAGAGTGCTTGATCCTGCCAAGGACAAGGGGAGTGGATGCATCTCTCCACTGGTTCTGGAGGGGGCGTTGTGCCCAGAGTGCTTGATCCTGCTAAGGACAGGGGGAGTGGATGCATCTCTCCACTGGTTCTGGAGGAGGCGTTGTGCCCAGAGTGCCTGATCCTGCCAAGGATAGGGGGAGTGGATGCATCTCTCCACTGGTTCTGGAGGGGGCCTTGTGCCCAGAGTGCTTGATCCTGCCAAGGATAGGGGGATTGGATCCATCTCTTCACTGGTTCTGGAGGGGACCTTGTGCCCAGTGATGCTGTACCTGGGGTGTGACAGTTAACATACTCTCACCTGGGTGTCTGAGCCACAAGATGTACATGGAACAGGTAGCATGGAGGCAGAGCCACACTCCATCCTGCGGTGACTTAGGCTGCCAACTGCTGGTCGTGCCAGTGCTGGTGGTGGTACCTCAAGTGGCATGTCCATGGTCGAGGACGTCACCTGCAGCCTCGGAAGGCTGCCCACTGGTGATGCTGCTGATGTCTGATATAGTGCTACCGGCTGGGCACGTGGCGGTGCAGATGGTGGTGCAGGTGGCGGTGGCTGCGGCAGGGGCTGCGGCAGGGGCTGCGGTGGAGATGCTGCCGGTGGTAGCCGTGGTGCAGGTGTCTGTTGTGGTGGAGGGAGACACTAGACCATCTCCGGCAGCCACAGATGGCTGATCCTTGAGGAGGATACTGCAGACTGACATTGTGGCAGCAGCGGTACAGGTGGCGGTGCAGGTGGCGGTCGTTGCAGCGGTGGTGACAGTGGTACAGGTCGCTGGCATCCCTGAGGAAATGGTGGTCACCAGCCTCTCACCAGGAGGCATCGGGCCATAAGGTGACTTGCCCTTTGTCTTGTGTCCCTTCCACACCTTGGCAGTCACTGCTGGAACCTTGGCACTGTCCTCTCTGTGTTTGGGTGAGGCTTTGCTGGGAGGGTGGTGCGACTTTCCCCTGCTGGAAGCCGGCCCTTTTTGACCTTGGCAGGTGGCGGATTCGGGTAGTCCTTTTCATCTGTAGGTGGCACACTGGCAGCTCTGACGGGTGCCCCCTTCGATCCACCCCAACTTGCACAGCTCACAGCAGATGCAGATGTGGTGGCTGAAGTGCTGGGCTGGGATCTAGACATCCTGGCCCTAGGGGACGAACGGGGAGAAGCGTAGGGAAGAGGTTCAAGTTAGCTAGGAAAAGTTTTTTAGACACACTGGGACGGGAAGATGGAGGGGGTGTGAGAGTGGAGGAAGAGGTAGTGGTTTTAGGAGGTGTACGTCTGCTGAGTTTGGGTAAAGGTGCATGGGCTCAAGGCTGTTGTGAGGTGGATGGCTGTTGAGTGGGTGTGTGCCTGTGTTTGTGTACTTTGGGAGGAGGGCTCACAGACACAGGGTACATGTGAATGGTAGTGGAGGTTGTGATTGCACATGAGGGGTGTGTTGTGAGGGGCGTGCTGGTGATGGAGGCAGTGGCTGAGGATGTAGTGCATGCAGGTGTGAGTGGAGATGAGACTGGGAGGGAGGTGGAGGACGTGGAGGAGGGGGACACAGTGGAGGAATTGGATGTTGGTATGTGTGCATGGGTATGGTGTTTGTGTGATTGCCTGTGTGATGTGTAGTGCTTATGTTTTCCTGAGCCACTTATGTGTGTTGATGTGTGTGCATGCTGGTCTGAAGGTGTGCTTGGGATAGGCTGAGGTAGAGGGGATTGGGTCTGGGTAGTGGAAGTTGGAGGGGGAGGCTAGACACAGGGACAATGGCTACCATCAGTGCTGAGGCCAGAGCCTGAAATGCTCTGTTGGGCTGCCACGCCAGAATGAATGCCCACCAGGTATGCATTTGTTTGCTGAAAATGCCTCTCGACACCCTGGATGGCATTCAGAATGGTTGACTGCCCAACAGTGTGGGATCTCAGGAGGTCAATAGCCTCCTCACTGAGGGCAGCAGGGCTGACTGGGGCAGGGCCTGAGGTACATGGGGTGAAGGAGATGCCCACCCTCCTGTGTGAGCGGGCATGGGAAACACACTGAGGGGCAGCTGAGAGGGCGGTGCTGGTAGGGGGGTTGGCGGCTGTACCTGTTGTTGGGGTGGGCATAGAGGTGTCCGCCACCGCCAGGGAGCTTCCATCAGAGAAGGAGTCGCTGTCGCTGGTATCCCCTCCAGTTCCCGTTATGGAGCTCCCCTGGCCCTCCGTCCCACTGGTGCCTTCACCCGCCGTGGATTCACCCTCCTAGGCCATGTGGGATGCAGCTCCCTCTGTCGCCGGTGCCTATGATCCTCTGCCGGATGATGCTAATGCACACAAGGACAGGGTGACAAAACAAGAAGGGGGGGAAAGACAGAGGACACACATAGTCAATGCCAGCAACACCACTACCGTTGGCGGACACAACACACACTGAGCTGCCCTGTGCACTAGGCCTTGCCCAACCAGTCACTATGGTAGTCACCACCCCATGGGGTTCAATGCCTAATGCCAACGCATGCACACCTGACACCCACAGGACCCTGTACACTGGTAGCTGCTCAATTGTACCATTGGGGTAGGGGTGCTTCTGAGCCTGCAAACAAGGGACCTACCCTGGCATGACCGCCCTGGCCTAGGGGCACCCACAGCCCACCCCCCCACCCAGATCCCTCCTAAACCGGGCAGAGTCAGCTTTATGACACTGTACTCACCCCCTTGGGGCTGCTGTGATGCCCTCAAGCGCCCATTCAACTCTGGATAGACCACGTCAGGATGCGTAACATCATGGGGGTCATGGTGCGACGGGCACCCCTTCCATGTTGGGATGTCAGCCCCAGCTGGGCCTCCGCCATCTTCTTGCTCCAGCGGCACAGGTCCTCCCATCTCTTGCGGCAGTGGGAGCTCCATCTGTGATAGACCCCCAGGGTCCGCACTTCCTTGGTGATGGAATGCCAAATACCCTCACAGTGTACTCACCTGTTTGTCTGGAGGACCGTAGAGTAGGGTGTACTGAGGGAGGACCCCATCCACCAGTTTGTCCAACTCCTCCGCAGTGAAGGCAGGGGCCCCTTCCCCAGACACTGTAGCCATTGTTGCTTCTTGACTCAGGTTACAGGTTGCAGTGTAGGTCCTCTCCTGTTTATGGTCAGGTATCAAGTGAGTGAACAGATAGAAAATGGCGGTCACGTCCACGGCAGTGCAAACCGCCACCGCCGGCATACATGGCCATTGGCTCATGGAACCCATATGGCCCAATGATAACCAATGCGGAGTTGGTAGGCGTTCTATGACCGCCTAACCCGACACTGCACAACGCCAGCGCAGTTACCTCATTTCCCCTTGTCCCACCTCCCAAGTCAGGCAGCCGCCATTTCAGGGGTGCACATGATATGGCACCTAACTGCGTCACAGCACATATTGGCACATATACGGACTAACGATTTCACACACGGATTCTCCTACATTACTTCAGACGCAGTTGTGCTACCTATGTGGTAAATGACCCTCTGCTCACTGTTCTCCTCCATAGGCTACAACAGCTGGGCCAGATGATGAGATGGCGGCATCCTCTAATGTACAGACCCCTGGTGGACCTGTCGACAATGAAAGAGAGACACATCATAATCACATACAGACTTGATTGTGGCACAATCCAAGAACTGTGTGCAAATTTTGGAGCCAGACCTGATGTCTGCTATCCGCCAGCCCACAGGTATACACCCTCTAGTCTAGTGCAGGTCCTGTCAGTGTTCCATTTCCTGGCAAGTGGCTCCTTCCAAACTTCAGTGGCCATGGCATCAGAGATGTCTCGGCCAATGTTTTCTAACGTGTTGACCAGAGGGCTGTCTTCCCTCCTGAAACACATGCACAGCTACATCGTGTTCCCCCAGGTGGAGGATTTGGCCACAGTGAAAGCTGACTTCTATGCCCTGAGACATATTCCCAACATCATTGGTGCCATTGATGGTACACATGTAGCATTTGTCCCCCTCGCAGAAATAAGCAAGTGTACAGAAATAGAAAAATTTACCATTCAATGAATGTGCAAATGGTGTGTTTGGCAGACCAGTACATTTCCCATGTGAATGCCAATTATCCTGGCTCTGTGCATGACACCTATATCCTGCGGAATAGCAGTATCCCTTATGTGATGGGCCGACTCCAGAGGCACCGGGTGTGGCAATAGGTGAGCCCACGGTCCCCACACAATATGGGTAGGTGTCTGGGTATGGGGTAGTCCCTAAGGGTTAGTGTGTGTCTGACAGGTATCCCTCAAAATTTGCAGGTGACTCTGGTTACCCCAACCTCTCATGGCCACTGACCCCAGTGAGGAATGCCATGAGACAAGAGCAGAGGAACGCTACAACGAGGCATAGGGGCGAACTAGGCGTATTATTGAGAGGACGTTTGGCCTCCTGAAGACCAGATTCCGGTGCCTCCATCTAACAGGTGGCTCCCTGTACTACTCACCAAACAAGGTGTGCCAGATGATCGTGGCATGCTGTATGTTGCACAACCTGGCATTGAGACATCAGGCGCCTTTTCTGCTAGAGGATGAGCCTGGTGATGGTCTTGTGGCAGCGGTGGAGCCTTTAGACAGTGAGAAAGAGGAGGCAGAGGAAGAAGATATTGACAACAGAATGAACATCATCATGCAGTACTTCCAGTGACACACAGGTAGGAGACTGTAACTCCTCCTCCAATTTCAGTATACTTTAGGACATTGTACATGTCAGCGTCTTAACCGCTGTCTATGGAAACTGACTGTTCCCTTTGGATAAAATTTTTGCAGATCTGTGTACCACATTCTGCCTTTTGCTATGTGTACTGCTGCCCAACAACTGTTATACACTGGTATGAGTAAATGAACATTTACATTGCTATTTGTTGCTAATGTTGTAATTATACATTTGTGAAAGGTCAGACTGACTCTAGATTGTTTTTTGATTAAAGGGTGTTTATTTATGTGCTAATGGGTACAGGGGTATGTGCAAGGGGCTGGGGTGATGGTGGAGGAATGTTCATGGTAGAGTCCAGTCTATTTGTATCACAGGTGCATTGTCCAATGGGGCATAGGAAAGGGAGTAATGGCAGTTCAAGTTGGACAGGGTGATATAGTGGGACAGAAGGTTGACAATCAGGAGAGTCTAATTTCCTGGAGGGGGTCTTGGCAATGTTTTCTGTTTTTTGCCAGGATCGCAGGGACCGTTTGCGGGGTGGTTCTCCTTTTGCAGGGGGTGGGGTGCTGGTGGCCTGTTGGTCCTTTGGCGGGGCCTCCTGTCCACTAGCGCTGGCGGAGGTAGAAGGCTGTTCCTCGGTTTGGCTAGTGTCAGGGGCCCTTTGTTGAGCCACTGCCTCCCTAATGGTCATGCACATATCAGCCAGCAGCCCTACTATGATGACCAGGATGGTGTAGATTTTGATGAGGTCATCCCTGATCCCCATGTAGTGTCCCTCCTGCAGCCGCCGGGTCTCCCAAAACTTGGCCAGTACTGTGCCCATGGTCTTCTGGGAATGGTGGTATGCTCCCATGATGTTGGAGAGTGCCTCATGGAGAGTGGGTTTCCTGGGCCTGTCCTCCCCCTGTCACAAAGCAGTCCTCCCAGCTTCCCTCTTGTCCAGTGCCTCTGTCCCCTGAACCGTGTGCCCACTGCCACTGACCCCAGGTCCCTGATCGCCCTGGGTTAGTGGGGTTTCCTGGAGTCCCTGTAGTGGTAGACACACTGCTGATTGACGTGTCCTGGGGACAGTGGCATGGGCCAGCTGGGTGGGTTCTGTGGTGGTGTTTCCTGAGGGGTGAGGTTCTTTGGTGGTTTGGGACTGTGGCAGTGTAACCGACTGTCCAGAGGTCCCATATGGGCCAGGCTGGTTATCCTGATCCAGCCGTGCAGAGCTGCTGTCATCACTGTGGGCCTCTTCTGTGGGGGGACTGGATATGGCTAACACCTCCTGTCTGGTGACGTTGGGTAGGGGTCCTGTTGGGATGCAAATGCATTGTTATTGTATCTGTGTGTGCCATCTTGTGCAATGGGTGTATTTCCCTGTATAAATGTGCTTGCACTGTCGCCGTGGCCTTGTGTAATTGGTGATTATGTGGGCTGGGTGAGTCTATCCAGTGTGCATGCTGTGGTGATAGGTGTCCATGCAGGTCTGTGATGGGTGTCCATGCATTGTTGTAGCATGCAGGGCCTGGTATTGGGATGGGTGGGTTGTGATAGTGGGGTATATGTGATGTGTTGGAGTGAAAGGGTTGAGGGTAGGGGTAAGAGTTTGTGATGGCATGCAGGTAGGGTGGGGGGATAAAGTAGTAAAGATTTGCCTTACTAGAGTCCAGTCCTCCTGCTACTCCTGAGAGGCCCTCAGGATGCATGATCGCCAAGACCTGCTCCTCCCATGTTGTTAGTTGTGAGGGAGGAGGTGGGGGTCCACCGCCATTACTCTGTACAGCTATCTGGTGCCTTGAAACCACGGAACGTACCTTCCCCCGTAGGTCGTTCCACCTCTTCCTGATGTCATCCCTGGTCCTTGGGTGCTGTCCCACCGCGTTGACCCTGTCCACGATTCTCCGCCATAGCTCCATCTTCCTTGCAATGGAGGTCTGCTGCACCTGTGATCCGAATAGCTGTGGCTCAACCTGGATGATTTCCTCCACCATGACCCTTAGCTCCTCCTCAGAAAACCTGGGGTGTCTTTGAGGTGCCATGATGTGGTGTGAGTGATGTGTGGGGTGCTGTGTTGTGATATATTATGTGATGTAGGTGGATGGTGTATGTGTGATGGTGTTCTGTGCCTCCGGGTGATGGTGTGGTCTTTGCTTTTCTCTCTCTCTGCTTGTTCAAATTTGTTCATTGAAAGGGTTGTGGGTAATGTGGGTGGGTGTTTTATAGTGGTGAGGGTGTGGTATGTGTGTCAGGTGTGTGTAGTTTTAAGTATCCAATGTGGTTGTGTTTTGTATATGTATGAGTATTTTGAGCGCGGCGGTGTGTACCGCCAATGGTTTACTGCGGTTGTAAGACTGCGGCAGTTAATCGTGGGTCGTGATACTGCGGGCGTATTCCTGTTGGCGTGACGGTGTGGGTTTTGCTATCGGCAGTTTATCACTGACCTTTGGTGTGGCGGACATGTGTGGGTGTCTGTATAGAGGTGGATTTCTCTGTGTGGGTCATAATACACGTAGCGGAATACCGCCGTGGTCACAGTATGTTGGCGGCCGTCGGCACTGCAGTAAGCGGAATTTACCACCACGGTTGTAATGAGGGCATTAGCCTTTTAACAGAGTATCCGTTTCTGATCATTGTTCGATTCCAGGGTGGTCTTGTCTTATTTTGGTGCCATCATAAAGGTACATCCACGCCCCCACAACAACACCTGGCAATCCTCCCCTGTTGGTATCTCTTGGCTGTTTCACCAGTGATACAGATCTGCCAACCGTTTCATGGGACTGTCAGTCGACAAAAGACAACTAAACGAGTTATTTTACGCTGTACTGGTGCAGCGCCCTGAACCAGACAAATGCTAGCAAAATACACGTGTGCCTTGGGGTGCCCCGTATTCACAAGGCGCAGTGTGGCCCCTTTTAAAGCTAATGCTGTGTACCTGGGCCATATGCTATTTTGAACTGTGTACACAGCTATAAATAGACGAATAAGGCGGGCAGTGGCTTTTCCTGTACGTACTGGTTTCACTTGGCCTTTTGGAACTATTTTCTTTCAACATTTTCCTTCCTATTTGTTGCAGCGGTAAAACAAATAAATGAATGCTCTAGTTCTAAGTGTGTTTTAAGAAAGAGGGGTGGTACCTTGTGGCGATTGGTGGGGACCCCCCCATTTGAAGGGGCATTTTATTGAATATTTATTTCTCGTGTCTGCTGCCGTAATGAGTGCTGCAGGAGGAGGATAGTGGCATCGGGTAGATAGGCCTTGGCTCCTCAAGTCCCATCCCTGTGTGTAAGGGTGGATAGCCTCTAAGAATGTGTGTGTGTGTAACTAGGGCCTATCTGCTGGTGTGCAGTAGTGCCGTGAGTGTGGGGAGGCTAGCCCTGTGCTTGTCTGTATTGGTTCCTGTCTGCTTTTCCTGCTTTTAGAAATGTGTACAGTGAGTACAGTGGTGGCACAGTGTGTTGATAGACATCATGTTATTTTGAATGGGCCTCTAGGTACACATACATGAGAGTTGCACAGAGGAACCATGCCTGCGTCACTGGTCCTAATTTGCAAACAGCAGAGGAACTAACTGTCTGCTAACTTGTTTTTCTTGTTCTTCGGAAAAATATACTGTGAGCACCATACAGAGGAACCCATAGCCATGTCCCTCGATACTCTGACTCGATTTTTCTTTGGTCTCGACTCATTGTGCACCTTGCAGAGTAGCTGTGTGCGTATCAGTTGGCCCAATATTTTTGTTTGTCTGAGTTTCCTGTAATATCAATATGTACAGTTAGGCTGGTGAGGGAAGGGTGTCAGTAGGCCTGAGTGCTTATCATTTCCAATAGGCTGCCGTGTGGACAGTCTTCAATAAGCCTGTATGCCCTACCGCCCAGAAACCCCTAGGAAAAGAATTGGACCCCTAGATCTCAATAGAGTTGTGGGCAGTCTTGTGATTGTATCACTATGAGAGAGACTTGCACAAGAGATTTGACTGAGACATTGAGGGAAGTGGGGGGAGGCAACCTTCCCACTCTCAGGTACCCCCTTTGGAGTGTAGCTTTTTATCATGGAAAAGAATGCCATGATTTCAAACCCACTCCCCTTCTTCTCACCGCTAGACTCCACCCACTCGCTTTCAAATTTGATCGCCTCTTCTTTGAACTCTCCCTGCACCCCCTTCCAGGCGATCATAAACCAAAGCATTTTTCTCTCTGTCTGGAGACTTTGACACCTTTGGAAAATGTTGGTGTGTTTATTGGGTTACTTTAGATATACTACCATGTTGCAGATGTATTTACAAGTTCAGCAAGTGAGGCATTTTAAGACTTTCTGCATTTAAAATACGTATACCGATACACGATTGTCAAATATATTTATTGAATGCAAAATTCTGATTGTTGAACTGGGTAATTTTACACTGGTGTCCAAGAAAATAGGGATAATGCGGCATTACTTTATCGGGTTTTGCAGAGAGAGAGTTCGAATAATTTGGAAGCAATAATGTGACATACAGCATCATGGAGTATGTATGTTCAGGGTAGGTGTAAAATTATGGTAATGGAGGCCGTCAAAACTTCCAGTGGAACACATTACACAGAGCAGTGCCTCATGCGACTCGACTCGTATTCTTGAACCTCAGAGGACTCACAGAAGCACCCCACTGTTGGCAGTTAATGTACCACTCTACAACAGATGGTAGTCTGAACATCCACCCAGCACACAATAGCTAAAGGGATACTGTGGACCTCCACAGGGTACCACAGGTCTCAATTACCTCCTACAGCAGCAGGCATTACAGCACAACTCTGAACATAAAACCAGGAAAACATGAATATGCAATTAACTGGTGGTAATTAAGGCACTTGGAAAGAGGCAAGTTGCAAAAGCCCAGAGTGCACTAAATCCAGTCACAAAACACACACAGCAACATCTCTCCAGAAACTCCGACCCAAGAGAGCTAGAAAGGTGCCCTTGATTAAACCAGTAGGAGCCATATTAAATCACTGTGCTCATCAGATCCATTGTTATATGGATGTGACCTGAGAGTACCCCGCCAACATGCCATTTTTCCGTGGGAGAGCCTAAAAACGTGTGGCAATCAGTTACTGCCTTCTAGAGTTTGCAGCACTTTGGCCATGAGGATAGGCTATTCTGTACTGTGTTCTCATCAACAAGTGCATCTGTAAAGTCTCTGGCCAATGCAGGGGTTACAGGGTAAAGCCTTCAGAACTGTACCAAGCACTTAGCTGGCACACTAGCTCAATAGTGGATATACTTTTGGTTTTGTTCCCCCCTGGCTGTACACAGGCCAAGTTGTCTGAGAGCACTGCATTAGACATATGGTTCAAGTTCTGGTACCTTGATATCTGGCCCTCGGGTTGAACAGTGGCTAACATTTGTTGAGTTCCCTCAGTGGATATGTCCTCCAGCTGCATCATGCAGGATAGTGGACTATTTGTCTCAGACACCCAAGCTGATCTGCAAAACTCCCATTGCCTGGTATGAAACTGCTGGCTGAGACCCTTTAGGCCCACTAGAGCTTGCAGGTAGTCTTGAACCCACATATCTCCTTCCACTGGTACTCCACTGAGCAGTCTTGTGAGTTTATTACCCATGATCAAGCGGAACTCTGGTCATCTCACTGAGGACATGTCAGTCAGTACACTTCCATCAGTCTCAGTAACTGGTATGTGAGTTCTCAGTCTGTATACCAACAGAGCTGTCTCAAAGCCCTTCAGCAGATGTTGAGTTAGTCTTGTGGCCAGGTCTTCTCACAGCTAGTGTTCTGGCCTGGAAGCCAACCTGTCCCATGTGTATGGCTTTGCTATCTTGGGCATCCTTTCAGGAAATTTGGGATGAATCTTACTCCACAGTTTCCGACTTTCTAACTATCTTTCTTTCCTACAGTGAACATGAATTAGTCTCATAGGAAACACTCGCCAAACTACCTACGTTTTCCAAAGCAGGTATCCATATTGTTTCTTGGCCCGGTAGCGGGCTCTCAGGCAGGATGCCACCACAACTGTCTTTTAATGTTGTCTATGTTGCTAATTAAAGTGAATGTGGGGACAGAAGGAGAAATAACTGTTAGATCCTTAAAATATATTTTCTTTTTGCTTTTCGAAATGTTGGCATTCCTGAGAAATTTTTGTGGGGCGCTTGTGGCACAAAATTATCATGGTTAGTTCCAAGATACAAAAAGTATAGCTTCTGTAAATAAGATCTTTAATCGAGCCATGGTCCAAACGTGGTAGGGGTTGTGTCTTCTAAGACCATATTAGAATGGGCAAGGTTAGGAGTTAAATGCATGAATGTTAACATTACTTTCTTCTTGTTATACAAAACCATGTATCCCGGGGAACGAGGCAGGATGTGACTAATTAAAAATGGTACACAGTTTTTAGGTCTAGTGCAATCGTTTTGACCTGTTGTAAGTATTGTGGCCTTTTAACCACACCCATCTCACGCCCATCACTTTCACTGGGCTTGCGTTTCAAAAATCACTTGATGTCATTGGTAATTGTTTTACATTTGTCCCGCCTTGGAGCAGTTTTGTTACTGCCTTACAGACTGACCCTGTTACATGCATTATTGCACGATTGCCGATATACTTCAGCATTGGCGAACTACTTTTTCTTTTTGTCTCTCCCCTTAACAGCCAAGGCGGGAACTGCGGCAACAGCGCAAGTTTGGGCGCAGTGTGGGAGCGCTGGTCGTCTTGTTCACACTGTTATCTAATCAGAGTCATTTCTTTTGGCACTCCCCTTCATGCTCCAAAGCTTTCACAAAAAACACTTGCAATTGATAAATGCTTTACCTAAAAACCACAGAAATCAGCAATGTGGCTCTCCTGGCACAGCAGGAGAGCTGATACTACAATATTCACTGCTCTCTGGAAACCTCACCCCATAAGGCTTAGCAGTCATTCTTTAAAAAAAAATATTGCCCATAATTAAGCCTAGGACAATAGGCCCACTACCAAAACGTTCAGCATGGCTCTCTCTTTTTGTTTAGGTCATCTTTGGGTCCCCACAGTAGGTAAGTGGGGACCCCAAAATAATAACCCCCCCCCACCATTCGGTGTCTTTTTAAGCTCTCTTAGGGCTGGAACGTTTGTTTTATAGCTGAGAGTAGTTTGTGTTTTAACCTGTTCTGTGCCTTGGACGAGATGATCTCGTCCAAGGCTACAGTTCCCCTGTGCCTTTGACGAGATCACCTCGTCCAAGGCACAGGGGAACTTGGGGGAGCGCTAGCGCGCCCCCGTGCACCCCCTTCCCCTCCAAGGCGGGGATGGAAGGGGAAGACCTTCCCCTTCCACCCTCGACCCCCCCCCCACCCACCTGTGACGTCAGCATGCGAGCGCACGCTGATTAGTCACAGGGGCCTCCCCCATCGCGCTGGAAGCGAAATGCTAAGCATTTTTCTTTCAATCACGTGGGGGAGGCCCGGAGGGGCTTCAAAGGGAAGGAAATGTATTTCCTTCCCTTTGAAGTCTCTCCAAGGGTTTCAAAAGCCGGATTGCTTGCAATCCGGCTTTTGAAACCCCACTAGACACCAGGGATTTTTTTTTTTTTTTGTTGGTGATATTGACATAAGGGAGCGACCCCTTGGGCAAGGGTCGCTCCCTGGGGGGGCATTTTTTTGAGAAGGCCTTTTCTACCCCCCCTGGGAGCAGATCGGCCTATTATTAGGCTGATCTGCCCCCAGGGGGGGCAGAAACCTCTAGGCACCAGGGATCATTTTCTTTTTTTTAATGTTTTATTTTCTTTTTTTAGGTGGGGAGCGACCCCTTAGGCAAGGGTCGCTCCCCTTGGGGGAAAATTATATTTAGGCCATTTCTGCACCCCTTGGGGGCAGATTGGCCTATTTTGATGGGGCCAATCTGCCCCCAAGGGGGGCAGAAACCACTAGACACCAGGGAGTTTTTTCTTTGCGTGAATTTCACGCAAGGGGAGCGACCGCTTAGGCAAGGGTCGCTCCCTGGGGGGGCAAATTTATTTTAGACCATTTCTGGCAGATCGGCCTATTATTAGGCCGATCTCCCCCCAGGGGGGGCAGAAACCTCTAGGCGCCAGGGGAAATTTTTTTGTTGTGTTTTTTTTTTGTTTGTTTGTTTTTTTAGAGATGGGGAGCGACCCATCAGGCAAGGGTCGCTGCCCTGGGGGGCAAATTGTATTTAGGCCATTTCTGCCCCCCTTGGGGGCAGATTGGCCGATTTTAGGTCAATCTGCCCCCAAGGGGGCAGAAACCACTAGGCACTGTGGATTTGTTTTTTGGCGCCAAAGTCACGCAGGGGGAGCGACCCCGTAGGCAAGGGTCGCTCCCGGGCAGGGGGGGCTTGGGGTGGGCTGGGGGGGTCAAATTTATTTTAGGGCATTTCTGCCCCCCCCTGGGGCCGGCTGAGCTACAGGCCAAACTCCACAGGTAGGCACCTTGCAAAAAACACCTCTGTTTTCTGTGAAAAAATATGTTGTGTCCACGTTGTGTTTTGGCCCATTTCCTTTCGTGGGCGCTAGGCCTACCCACAGAAGTGAGGTACCATTTTTATCGAGAGACTTAGGGGAACGCTGGGTGGAAGGAAATTTGTGGCTCCTCTCAGATTCCAGAACTTTCTGTCACAGAAATGAGAGGAAAAAGTGTTTTTTTGGCCAAATTTTGATGTTTGCAAAGGATTCTGGGTAACATAACCTGGTCAGAGCCCCGCAAGTCACCCCATCTTGGATTCCCCTGGGTTTATAGTTTTCAAAAATGCGCTGGTTTGCTACGTTTCCCCAGGTGCCGGCTGAGCTACAGGCCAAAATCCACAGGTAGGCATTGTTTTCTATGAAAAAATGTGATGTGTCCACGTTGTGTTTTGGGCCATTTCCTATCGTGGGCGCTAGTCCTACCCACACAAGTGAGGTATCATTTTTATCGGGAGACTTGGGGGAACGCTGGGTGGAAGGAAATTTGTGGCTCCTCTCAGATTCCAGAACTTTCTGCCACAGAAATGTGAGGAACATGTGTTTTTTTAGCCAAATTTTGACGTTTGGAAAGGATTCTGGGTAACAGAACCTGGTCCGAGCCCCACAAGTCACCCCATCTTGGATTCCCCTAGGTCTCTAGCTTTCAGAAATGCACAGGTTTGGTAGGTTTCCCTAGGTGCCGGCTGAGCTAGAGGCCAAAATCTACAGGTAGGCACTTTGCAAAAATCACCTCTGTTTTCTTTCAAAAATTTGGATGTGTCCAAGTTGCGCTTTGGGGCGTTTCCTGTCGCGGGCGCTAGGCCTACCCACACAAGTGAGGTATCATTTTTATCGGGAGACTTGGGGGAACGCTGGGTGGAAGGAAATTTGTGGCTCATCTCAGATTCCAGAACTTTCTGCCACAGAAATGTGAGGATCATGTGTTTTTTTAGCCACATTTTGAGGTTTGCAAAGGATTCTCGGTAACAGAACCTGGTCCGAGCCCCACAAGTCACCCCATCTTGGATTCCCCATGGTCTCTAGTTTTCAGAAATGCACAGGTTTGGTAGGTTTCCCGAGGTGCTGGCTGAGCTGGAGGCCAAAATCTACAGGTAGGCACTTCGCAAAAAACATCTCTGTTTTCTTTCAAAAATTTGGATGTGTCCACGTTGCGCTTTGGGGCGTTTCCTGTCGCGGGCGCTAGGCCTACCCACACAAGTGAGGTATCATTTTTATCGGGAGACTTGGGGGAACGCTGGGTGGAAGGAAATTTGTGGCTCCTCTCAGATTCCAGAACTTTCTGCCACAGAAATGTGAGGAACATGTGTTTTTTTAGCCAAATTTTGAGGTTTGCAAAGGATTCTGGGTAACAGAACCTGGTCCGAGCCACACAAGTCACCCCATCTTGGATTCCCCATGGTCTCTAGTTTTCAGAAATGCGCAGGTTTGGTAGGTTTCCCGAGGTGCCGGCTGAGCTAGAGGCCAAAATCTACAGGTAGGCACTTCGCAAAAAACACCTCTGTTTTCTTTCAAAAATTTGGATGTGTCCACGTTGCGCTTTGGGGCGTTTCCTGTCGCGGGCGCTAGGCCTACCCACACAAGTGAGGTATCATTTTTATCGGGAGACTTGGGGGAACGCTGGGTGGAAGGAAATTTGTGGCTCCTCTCAGATTCCAGAACTTTCTGCCACAGAAATGTGAGGAACATGTGTTTTTTTAGCCACATTTTTGAGGTTTGCAAAGGATTCTGGGTAACAGAACCTGGTCCAAGCCCCCAAGTCACCCCATCTTGGATTCCCCTAGGTCTCTAGTTTTCAGAAATGCACAGGTTTGGTAGGTTTCCCTAGGTGCCGGCTGAGCTAGAGGCCAAAATCTACAGGTAGGCACTTCGCAAAAAACACCTCTGTTTTCTTTTTAAAAAAAATGGGATGTGTCCACGTTGCGCTTTGGGGCGTTTCCTGTCGCAGGCGCTGGGCCTACCCACACAAGTGAGGTACCATTTTTATCGGGAGACTTGGGGGAACATAGAATAGCAAAACAGGTGTTATTGCCCCTTGTCTTTCTCTACATTTTTTCCTTCCAAATATAAGAGTGTGTAAAAAAGACGTCTATTTGAGAAATGCCCTGTAATTCACATGCTAGTATGGGCACCCCGGAATTCAGAGATGTGCAAATAACCACTGCTCCTCAACACCTTATCTTGTGCCCATTTTGGAAATACAAAGGTTTTATTGATAGCTATTTTTCACTCTTTATATTTCAGCAAATGAATTGCTGTATACCCGGTATAGAATGAAAACCCACTGCAGGGTGCAGCTCATTTATTGGCTCTGGGTAGCTAGGGTTCTTGATGAATCTACAAGCCCTATATATCCCCGCAACCATAAGAGTCCAGCAGACGTAACGGTATATTGCTTTAAAAAATCTGACACTGCAGGAAAATTTACAGCTTAAAACGTAGAGAAAAATTGCTGTTTTTTTCACCTCAATTTCAATATCTTTTTTTCCAGTTGTTATTTTCTGTAGGAAACCCTTGTAGGATATACACATATTACCACTTGCTGAATTCAGAATTTTGTCTACTTATCAGAAATGTTTAGGTGTCTGGGATCGAGCATTGGTTTCATGCCCATTTCTGTCACTGACTGGAAGGAGGCTGAAAGCACAAAAAATCATAACAATGGGGTATGTCCCAGTAAAATGCCAAAATTGTGTTGAAAAATTGGGTTTTCTGATTCAAGTCTGCCTGTTCCTGAAAGCTGGGAAGCTGGTGATTTTAGCACTGCAAACCCTTTGTTGATGCCATTTTCAGGGAAAAAAACACAAGCCTTCTTCTGCAGCCCCTTTTTCCCATTTGTTTTAAAAAAACAAAATTTTCACTGTATTTTGGCTAATTTCTTGGCCTCCTTCAGGGGAACCCACAAAGTCTGGGTACCTCTAGAATCCCTAGGGTGTTGGAAAAAAGGATGCAAATTTGGCGAGAGTAGCTTATGTGGACAAAAAGTTATGAGGGCCTAAGCAAGAACTATTCCAAATGGGCAAAAAAGGCCTGCCACAGGAGGGGGAAAAGGCCTGGCAGCGAAGGGGTTAAAAGCTCTCCTATTTGATTAGTTTTTGTCAGGTGTTTGTGTTGCACGCTGATCCGCCCTGCTGCAAAAGGGAGCTATCAACAGTGAAACGCAAGTGGGAGTGATCTGAACATTTCAAAACAGCATCTGCCATGGTGGGTTGCACATTCTTTTTTTCTTTTTATTAGTGGCTCTTTATTAAATGTAAAAGCATTTCCATCATGTTAATGCCACAGTTAAATAGGATATATTTGCGGTTTTGTACAGTAGGTTAGAGACTACATTTGTAAAAGAGAGAAAACAACACTTATTTACAGTATATGTCAGTGCATAACATTTGGATCTTAGAGCGAAGCCCCATGGAATCACAAGGGACCTCCTTGACATACGTGACAGTTATGGGCGATAGTAGTCAGTAGCCCAAGTGAGTAACGTAGTGTACCGCCCAGCAGGGGCTCTAACTAAAACATTATGCTTGTGCAGTTGCTCCAACATCTTCTATAAGGGAGGCACCTTACCTCCATGCATTTCTAAGGATCATTGAGGTATGGGGTGATGTTTTACTGTGTTGGAAAGGATAATGCTTTCTTTATTGTGGATCTGAGCAAGGGGAGAGGGAAAGGGGATGCCCGGGCCAGACCCAGACCCACTGCAATGCATCTTGTGTGTCCTGGGGTGGTGCAGGAGGGGACCTGTTCACTGGTAGTAGATCCTCCAATGGTAGGAGGTATTGTAGTTCCTCACTGTGCCCTGTGATCAATCCTCGAAGACAATTTTCGAAGTGCATGCCTCAAACCTCTCGAGAGGGTGTCTCCCTTTTTCACTGTAATATGTAGTGCCAGGCCATTACCTCCACAGTCGCCCTATGGAGTAAATCCCAGAGTCATGCATGCCTGTGGGAGGGGGGTCAAGGGGATTTCCAAGCCCTTGCTGTATGATACTAAGTCAGCACGTATGCAAGGTCGGCAAATTTACAAAAATATTTGTTCTTTCGTGTGCATGATAAAATCCCAAGGCTGCACTACAGGGGGGCAAAGAGAAGTGCCTGCCCCATTACATCTGATAGAAGGGATGACACCTTCCTCCAGAATTGTCCAATCACTGAGCAGGCCCTTGCCATATAATGGAAGTCTGCCTTGGAGCTGGGGTAACATGGGCATTTAGAGACAGTTGCAGTAGACATGCAGTGAATGCACTTAGGTGTGCAATAAGTCAAGTGTGAGTTCCTAGACACTTTACTGATTATCTGTGGGATACTGTCCCACAGTGATGGACCATTTTCTGAGTGTGGAGAAGTTCACAGTACGTGTGTCCAGCAAGGTCCCATTGGGCACTGTGATTGTCAGTCTATCACGTCCATGAGTGAACAGTGTCTGTAAGGGGAGAAGAATTTGCGCTTGGTTCGCTCTGGCCGCCACATATTCCTTTGCAGTGTGGTTAGTTTTATGTATCCTTTGCACATTAGCTTCAGGCTTTAGGCCTTTGTGCACTTTGCCCTGGATGTATTTTATTCATTTGCTTGCAGCTTAGAGCCTCTGTGCACTTTGCTCTAAATGCTTTTTATTAGGCTTCGTACTGTTATTTTTCAAATAGCCAGTTCTACGGTCTTGTTTTTTATTCATATCACACTGTTTAGCCTACTTCAGCACTGGAATTCTCCATAACACATTCCTGTTCACTCTGTGCTTCAGTCAAGGATACAGGGGGTCATTCTGACCCTGGCGGTAATTACCGCCATGGCGGAGGTGGGCGGTAGCACCGCCAACAGGCTGGCGGTGCTCCGCCGGGCATTCTGACCGCGGCGGTACAGCCGCGGCCAGAAGCGGAAAGCCGGCGGTGTACCGCCGACTTTCCGCTGCCCATGGGAATCCGCCATGGGCATTCTGACAGCCCATACCGCCATCCTGTTCCTGGCGGTTCACCCGCCAGGAACAGGATGGTGGTATGGGGTGTCGTGGGGCCCCTGGGGGCCCCTGCAGTGCCCATGCCAATGGCATGGGCACTGCAGGGGCCCCCATAAGAGGGCCCCACAAAGAATTTCAGTGTCTGCTTTGCAGACACTGAAATTCGCGACGGGTGCAACTGCACCCGTCGCACCTTCCCACTCCGCCGGCTCCATTCTGAGCCGGCTTCCTCGTGGGAAGGGTGTTTCCCGCTGGGCTGGCGGGCGGACTTTCGGCGGTCGCCCGCCAGCCCAGTGGGAAAGCCAGAATGACCGCCGCGGTCTTTTGACCGCGGAGCGGTCTTTCGGCGGGAACCGCTTGGCGGGCGGCGACCGCCGTCCGCCACGGTCAGAATCACCCCCACAGTCTGGTACATTGCCGATAGACGTGGTAGGAGTTTAGTCTTTAGCATTCCTGCATAGGGACATTTTGTGGTCACGCTGACATGTTAGTTATAAAATCACTTCCTTGTCCCAATACACGCAAGAGGGAGATTCCGACCAGGGAACCACAACTAGACGCTGACTGCCTTGTTACAGATGCTGAACCAAGATCACAGGCCTTTGCTCAGGTATGAGGGCTGATGTCTCCCCCGTGATTCAGAAAGGCAAGTTAGAAGCTTAACATGCTGTGCTCGAAATAGATCAAGCAGAGGGAGAGTAGAAACTAATAGACACAATGATAGCTTTGTTCTTATGTTTTACTCTCCTGGTGACTATTTCAATCCTACTGTGTTGTATGGTTCTGGTTATTGCGGCTCACGCCTTATTATCTAAAATACAGTCATTTTATTAAAACATTATATAAAACTTATACTGTCTTTGTCATTTGTATATGAGATCATACTGGAAATGAGAGAGTTGGTTCGGATCTGAGTGACCACGAATTCCCTGAGAAGTTCCAAAGATGTCATGCGCTCGGCTGCCCAATCATCTCTTCCCCTTGGGAGAAATGAGGCACTGCTAGTTAGCCGGAACAAAAACCGTATTTAGGGTGACAGCGTTCCTTACACGTGGGTCAGACTGAGTCCCCCACACCGTTATCGATCCAGCTGCCTAGAAATCCAGTAGTCTCATTTAGGATAATGAGAGCCCACGCGACACCCTATCATGGCTATCAATTTTTTGTATGCTAGGAACTGGCCCTGGCATTGAGCACGGTTTTGTCTAATTTGAGATCACTCAGTATAGAGAGGCCTGCCTCCGCCTATGGTTTAACACTTTGGTGGGAAGCCACTCTGTGTAGGGGCCATCTTGGAAGGGACGATGGGTAAGGTTTTAAAGTGCATATGGAATGGATACACGTATGGTAGCATCGCTTTGCTGTCCTGGCCATTCAACCTGCTCATATGATGTCATGTTGGAGATACAGTAGCCAGTCAACTCTGAGGCATCCCAAGTATCCCTGCACTAATGTGCACTCAGGGTTGGGAATATCAGAAAGCCAATGCCATGACCAGTGCAATTGAGTAGCTGCTTAGTAGAGCTCATAGATGGGTGTCCCTAGTACCCTTCATTCCATTGGGGCATACAGTTTGGGAAGCACCACCCTCTTCCGGCCTGACCTCCATATCAAATCAGAAAGGATGAAATTCTGGTCACTGAAAAAGCACCTAATTAAATGGACTGACAGTACTGAAAAGTTCTCCAAATTTCTTGACAGCGCCAACACTTTAGCTATTGCCACTCTGTCCTTCGATGATAGTGGTAGAGAGCTCCAGAACTTCAGAGATCCCTGCATACTAGTCATCACCATCCAAAGGATTCCCTGCACAAGGTCATCCTCAGGGTGGTAAATGTTTACCCCGAGGTTTCAAAAACTATTGGGGTGCCATTCTACATTCAGGTGAGGCAGTGCCTCCCCTTCCAGGTGTGAGAGGCTTGTTAGGTAGAACAAACAAGATATGGCCCAGGTTAGTTTTAAGCCTGAGACAGTGTCAAAGTCTTCCAGATTTCTATCACCTAGGGGAGGTCCATGTGTATGTTTCACATGTATATTACTGCATTGTCTGCATACAGAGAGATGGCCTCCCAGGTGTTGCTGCTTGAGATTCCCCAGTGTGGGCCTTGCAGTTGAACGAGACTCGCAAGAGGCTCCATTTGCAGAACAAATATAATTGGCGCAGGGGCATCCCTATCTGGCACCACAAGACACCTCAAGAGCAACTGAGATCTCTGCTTGTGCGGATGGACTTGATTAGTGAATCTTTCCTGTAATGCAAGTGTATGTAATTTCTATGTGGGCACTGGTGCTCATCTTCTGCCCTAGTGTAGAGTAATTTTTAAGGAATTGTGGTCAGAAAGTGTACCGCCTAGGTATTTGGTGGCTGTGACATGAGGTAATATGCTGGAGTTGCATGGAAAAATACCAATTCTGATGTGTAATTGATGGACTGCTGAGATGTATGAGTACTTTATTGTGGTGGGGTGCATAGCATGCCAAATGTCATGTGTTTGTGATCGAGAAAATCTTTATGGGTATGTGCATTTCAAGTTGCTGGTGTGCCCTGTAGTGAGGGGAAGGACCTGTCCAGGAATACATTGTATACAACGTTGAAGTCTCCTCCCAAGAAACTTTGTGCCATCAAATTCTGTACTAAGGTGGGTGGTAAGTTTGTTCTGAATTGTGATTAATTGCTGTTGAAGCATATATGGTGCATATATGGTTACCATGGCGATTGGTACCTTGTCAAGCATCCTCAATGACCACGTATCTACCTTAAAGATCCACTAGATTGCGGATAATTCAGAAGCGCTGCCTGTGCCACCCAGATGAGCATTCCACTGGCATATGCTGAGTAGGAGGTGCTAACTATCAGACCTCTTTTTGTAATTTGAGGAGCTTTGTTGCAGTTATGAGTGTTTCCTGTAAGTAGGTAATGTAGGTTTGTCTGTCGCAGGTAGGCATATATTAGATCATACGCAATAGAGGTGCATCGGATCAGTAAACATTTCAAGAAAAGTCCTTTCAAATTCTCAATTATGTCCAATTCTTCGCTTTATTTTTCTTTTCTTTCCTTATTTACCACCACAAATCAACAGTGATGACAGCCAGGAGCAATCAAACATCATGGATCTGTCTTTTCAGTGTGGAAATAGATCACGATACTGATGAGGAATTTCATTATTTCCTCTGAACTATAAAACTGATATGTGTGTTTTTTAACATTTGTCATACATTGCCCTATATAGAAGAACACTTATCAGTATGATGTATTTGTTTGTTGCATCCTAGGTGATTTGTCTAAAATATTATCCTAATCTCCCCTAGGATGATCTTCCCCTCGTCCTCTTTCTATCCTTTCTGATATTGAAAGAAATGGTTAATTTTTCACTTTATTTCTTATGGTTATAAGACTTAGGAACAAATAGACAGGGTTGCTGTAATTACCAGATGGGGCGTACTTGCCTGAGCGCTAATTTTATTTTCTGTTTACTGACAGTTGTTTTAGCCATTAGTAACACAAGGAGGTATGGGCATGATTAAGGTTAATGTGAGAGGCTGCCCCTTTCCAAGATGGCTAATATTAATCCCTAACAGGCCTTTGTCTTTCTTTAGTGGGGTGTCATTGGTTATTACTGTTAACGTCCCTATTGGCCAATTTTCAATTAGTTTTTTTACTGGTTATGCCCTAGTAACGTGTATAGAGTAATCACCAAATTTATATTGTGATGATAGACAAGGTTTTCCTTTCCCTTTTTCCTTCTCTATTGTGTAACAAAATGTTTGTTTTTCACATTGGGACGTATTGTTTCTTATCAGTTTACAATCTGTAAAGAACTGGAGGGTGATATAATATCACTGCACCAGGATTAATATCCTAGTGCTTGCCTTACAATGGTCAAGGACAGTCGATTTAGCATATGAAGACATAAGTATTTGTACTGCTGTAATATGTTGATGTGCAATGTTCCCCCTTTTTAAGATGGCAGACATGATTTCCAATTGGGTTTCCCTTTTCAGATTTTTTTGACTTTTGTACTGGGAGGAATGGCCTCACACTCATTCTAAATCTATAATTAACTGATGGGGATGATGCTATTTCACAGGGATTTTTCCTTTGGTGCTTGCCTTAACTTATCGCTTAGAAACATTTATTTAGTGATTGAGGTTGTAAGTGTGTATGTTCTAGGAATATGTTAATATGTGATGCTAAGCCTTTCCAAGATGGAGGTTACAATTTCCAGGTGGGAATCTTTTTCACTTCGGTTGAGATTGTTCAGTATTGTCACTGAACAGGTGTGTTCTGTTTCGGAGGGAAAAACAACATCCTTAAATTGGGATGCATACTGATTCGTAGGTTCTCTTACACCCCACTGTTTGGGCTGTGAGGAGGAAGGATTTGTCAGGCTATTGTACAGCATCCATTTTAGGACATCCTCATTCCTCACTCCTCATCCCTACTTTTCATCCCTGTTTCTCATCCATCATCCCTACTTCTCATCCATCATCCCTACTTCTCTTCCATCCCTACTTGTCATCCATCATATATTATCCCTTCTTCTCATCCATCATCCCTACTTCTATTCCATCATCCCTACTTCTCATCCCTGCGTCTCATCCCTGATTCTTATCCATCATCCCTACTTCTTATCCATCATACCTGCTTCTCTTCCATCATCCCTATTAATCTTCCATCATCCCTACTTCTCATCCATCATCCCTACTTCTCATCCATCAAATATCATCCCTACTTCTCATCCATCTTCCCTACTTCTCATCCATCATATGTCATCCCTACTTCTCATCCATCAATCCTACTTCTCATCCATCATCCCTGCTTCTCTTCCATCATCCCTGCTTCTCATCCATCATCCGTACTCATCATCCATCCTCCCTACTTCTCATCCATCATCCATTATTCCTACTTCTCATCCATCATCCCTACTTCTCATCCATCCTCCCCGCTACTCATCCATCATACATCATCCCTACTTCTCATCCATCCTCCCTGCTTCTCTTCCATCATCCCTACTCCTCATCCCTGCTTCTCATCCCTACTTCTCTTCCATCATCCCTACTTCTCATCCCTCCTCCCTGCTTCTCATCCCTACTTCTCATCCATCATTCCTACTTCTCATGCCTCAGCCATCATTCCTACTCCTCATCTAACATCCCTACTCCTCATTCCTCAACCCTCAGTCATACCGATACATTTTCAGTTTTGTGAAACACACCTTCACACTGATTGGTTAGGATCAGACAATCAGAGTTATGAGAAAGAGCTGCATTCTTACAGCTCTGCTGGTTTGGGAAATACAAGGAGCCCACAGCTAGGGCCATATATCAGCTCTTGGATAAAGGGTTATACAGTTCATCTACAGTTCATCAAAATCTTTCTGGTTTCAGAAAAGAAACAAAAACAGCTCTCAGAGATAAAAGCAGCCTCAGATGTAAACATGTTGTTTGTTACAAATAAAAAGCAGGCTCAGATTTAAACATTTTATTTGTTACAAATAAAAATGAAACCAGAAAAGGTTTGGATAAATTGGATTGCACTGTCACCAGAGTTGATTTTAAACATTTTGTTTCTACATATGAAACTGAAACCAGAAGGGTTTTCTGTTGAACTGTAGATGACCTGTATAACCCTTTCTCCAAGAGCTGATTTATGGCCCAGGCTGTGTGCTCCTTGTATTTCCCAAACCAGCAGAGCTTTCTGCAGGGGCCTGTGCAAACAGAAAAACACTGAGTTAAATAAAATGAAATATTGTGCAGCCTTGAATTCACTGGAAACAAACACACAGTTGCATTTCCTCTCCTCCCTCTTCACCCACCATGTGCAATAAGGAGGCTGTTTTTCATTGAAATAGAATGCAGCTCTCTCTCATAACTCTGATTGGCTGTTCCCAACCAATCAGTGTGAAGGTGTGTTTCACAAAACTAAAAATGTGTTGGTATGACTGAGGGATGAGGAATGAGGAGTTGGGATGATGGATGAGGAGTAGGGATGATGGCTGAGGTATGAGGAGTAGGAATGATGGAAGATGGATGAGAAGTTAGGGATGAGAAGCAGGGATGAGGGAAGAGAAGCAGGGATGAGGGATTAGAAGTAGGGATGATGGAAGAGAAGTAGGGATGATGGAAGAGAAGTAGGGATCAGAAGCAGGGATGAAGAGTAGGGATGATGGATGAGAAGCAGGGATGATGGATGAGAAGTAGGGATGATGTATGATGGATGAGAAGTAGGGATGATGGATGAGAAATGAGAAGTAGGGATGATGTATGATGGATGAGAAGCAGGGATAATGGATCAGAAGTAGGGATGATGGAAGAGAAGCAGGGATGATGGATGAGAAGTAGGGATGATGGATGAGAAGCAGGGATGAGAAGTAGAGATGATGGAAAAGAAGTAGGGATGATGGATGAGAAGTAGGGATGATATATGATGATGAGAAGTAGGGATGATGAATGAGAAGTAGGGATGATGGAAGAGAAGCAGGGATGATGGATGAGACGTAGGGATCATGTATGATGGATGAGAAGTAGGGATGATGGATGAGAAGCAGGTTTGAGAAGTAGGGATGAGGAGTGAGAAATGAGGATGTCCTAAAATGGATGCTGTACTATTGTCACCTATCATAGTATGTACCAGTTGACTACTAAGGTGATATGGGTAAATATCAGGCTTTTTAATCTAGTTAGCTGTAGATATGATACTTGGGTGAGTTTGACGAACCTTTCTTTAAAATAAATGGGTACCCTCTCAAAGATCTGGAGGTTTTAAACCTCATGGTAACTTGTGGGGATAGGGCGGTTATGAAGGATATAACATTACATTAATACTCAAAAGTGCTGTATTATTACTATCGGATTCAACCTTTTGTGACACAGACGTTACCAATAACATTAATGTTTGTTTCGCTACAGATACAGAGTTTTGATTGGTTTGATGATCCTTATTTAGAGCAAGGGTTGCTTTGGAATGGGTATGTTTTTAGTGGTCTGGATATATTTAACCATTCTGCAACAGGTGGGCATATGGCATTTCTGTGGGGTATCACCTTGCACTTCTGCTGAAGGTGCCTCTCTTTCACTGTAGAATCTAGTCTCTTGTGACACTGTGATTACCAATAAGCGGCAATGCTTTAGAAAATTTAGTTAAGCCCCGTTATGGCTTCTCCTGTGAGGGAGTTATTCGATCACAGATTTTACACCATGGGAACTTTGATTTCAATTTCTTGGGTTTCCCGTTTTTCATATTTCTTCTTACCAATACGTGCCAATGGGACTAAATGAATTCCATCCCTCTACAGAATAGAATATGCATTTGGAAAAGTAGAGGCGCTGGTTTCAAGAGACATTAAAGGGAATTGGACACTATGGGGGTCATTCCGACCCTGGCGGGCGGCGGGCGCCGCCCACCGGGCGGAAACCGCCCAAACACCGCCCCGCGGTCAAATGACCGCGGGGACCATTCTAACTTTCCCGCTGGGCCGGCGCGCGATCTTCAAAAGATCGCCCGCCGGCCCAGCGGGAAAGCCCCAGCAAAGATGAAGCCGGCTCTGAATGGAGCCGGCGGATTTGCTGGGGTGCGACGGGTGCAGTTCCACCCGTCGCGATTTTCAGTGTCTGCCAAGCAGACACTGAAAATCTTAATGGGGCCCTGTTAGGGGGCCCCTGCACGGCCCATGCCAGTGGCATGGGCAGTGCAGGGGCCCCCAGGGGCCCCACGACACCTGTTCCCGCCAGCCTCTTCCTGGCGGTGTAAACCGCCAGGAACAGGCTGGCGGGAAGGGGGTCGGAATCCCCATGGCGGGGTTGCATGCAGCGCCGCCATGGAGGATTCCCCCAGCCGGGGGAAATCCGGCGGGAAACCGCCGGACCCGGCTGGGCGACCGCGGCTTCACAGCCGCGGTCGGAATACCTGATGTAGCACCGCCAGCCTGTTGGCGGTGCTACCTCCGGCCTCCACCCTGGCGGTCTATGACCGCCAGGGTCGTAATGAGGCCCTATGTTTGACTCCCGATATGTACCGTTGTTTGGCTTGTATCGAGAGGGTACTTTGTTAAACCATACACTCCTGGGTGCCTCCCTATGTTGATACATTGTTCCAATGTGTGAATAACACATTTATTCCCCGGATATCCCAGGTCACAATATTATACACCAATGAAATCTTGTTGGGCATGTCTCTATACCACAACCATGTCCCAGAGTCCAAACGTGAATCTAGTTCCCAACCAAAGTCATTTATATGACACATAGCCATTTTCCCAGTACCCATACCTAGACCGAGACAAGAGCTACCCTGTGACCAAAAGTAAACTGTAACAACAAACAGCAGATTATGTTCCATTCAAACATATGGGGTATTCATAGGCCAAGATTGACAGAAAGAGTCTTGCACAGTCTATGCCCACTTGTATGCATAATGTGTTCCCTTCTGCTTCGCTTCAGTGGGGAGGGTGTCATCCCTCTCCACCCTGGGTCACTTACTTTATTGGCACTCTTAGAAAGGATACAGGCCTCATATTCAGGTTACGTGGTTCAACATAATTGGCGTAACTTCAGGATCAGAATGTAGTTCAATTGGAATGTTCCCAAATGCACAGGACCAGCTCCTATTCGGAGGAATCAGTCACAGTGCTAGGGGATCTCGTGATTTGGCTGTGTCAGGATCTAGTTCCTTTATGACATGGCATGCTCACAAGCCACCTGCTCCTTCTTGGGTCTACTCCTGGGGGACCTGCATGGCCATCTCTGCATCCGTCGGTGTCACCAGTCTTTGTCCAGCTGAACATTGTGGAGTGCCAGTGACACCACTCTCAAGCATCCATACGTATTGCGAAGAAGAGCGTGGTATTAGAGTCCACCACTAGTACTTTGTCTGGGAACATGAAGGAGTATTTCAGATCTGAAGCTGGCGGAATTTCTCTTTAACCAGCAAAAAGGAGCCTCTAAGTCAATGCGCCTCTGTGGTATATTTTGGGTAAATGTTCACAGTTACATTGTTTATTTTCCAAGGGTCTTTGATCTTGCAACCTGCAGAATGTGGTCCTGGCCTTGATAAGTGAAAAGGTATGCCATCACCTGTCACTGTGGAGGGGCCCTTTGGGACCTTTCCATTGAGAAGAGAATGGAACATTTTTTTCTTAAGACAGGAGAAATCCATATTGGGACCATCCGCTCCCTCTTGGAATCTCACTATACAGATGTTATTCCGATGTGACCGACCCAACTCATTTTCTGCCCTGGTGTGCAATAGTGAGTCGTCGGTCTGGAAGGGTTTAATATGTGATTGCTTGTCTGACGTTGAGGGGCAGGTTCCAGCCAGATTTGATTTATTGCCCTCCACTTTGTCCCTCAGCTTTGCTTGGTCGGCCCATAGAAACCCCACTTCGATCATCAATGCATTCAGTTTAGGCTGCAAGCTGCTTTTCACATCCTTTATGGCTTGTAGCAATTCATCAAGCTTCTCTGCCTGCAGCTGTGTAGCAGGGAGCAGTGTGCCTTTTCTGTCCTCTATCAAGGAGGGGGTAAGAGACACACAACACCTGCTGTTTCCCACAGGACCCCCTTTAGGAAATACTTGCTTCACCCTTGTTGCTCGCTGACAGGGCAAAGGGGGCGGAGGGATCCTCCAGTGCAAAGGTCAGTCTAGCAGTAGTTCTCAGCCGACCACCACCACCTGAGACAGCAAGCAAGAGTCCAATACCCTACCACCACAGCTGGCCCCTCAGATCAGTTAAGGATGCAGGTTTTGCTATCTTATGATAGTACTGAGTGTGCCACTCCTCCTCCAAACTGTCCCCTCTGGGTTTTGAGTCTGCAGCAGTCTTCACACTGCCACTGGAGGCAGGATGGGGGAGGGACACAGGGCAGGACCACACCTTGTCTTCTCAGCAGGTGGTCTAGGCCAAGTACTCCATACTCAGGGGTGTTGATGGATCTTCTGCGGTTGTTCTGGGGGGGCTGCTTCTATCTGAAGCCGGAGTGCAGTCTTTAGATATATTGATGGAGGGGGTGGGGTCCTCACAGGGAATGCAGGGCATCCAGAGAGCCCAGTCTCACGAAGGGGACACAGGAGGCATGGGTGGAGTCATCTCCCTCCTCTCATATCATGGTATTGCTATTGTAACAGCCCCTCTTTGGCCAGAGCACACTGGAAGAGAGGAGGGTGTGGGGCACTGCTTGGTGACCCCCCATTGCCCAAATGATGTAGGGCCCTTAACAAGTGGTAGTGGGGGTAAGAGTCAACAGTAGGGCCTAATATTACTGGAGGTCATGGCCACAATGTGCAGAGAACCATGATCCCATGTTCGGGCCTCTGGTAAGTGGTGACACATTTCCCCTCATCTGTGTTGGGTAATTGAGGAGGAGACTTGAGGCGGCCACCACCATGACTGCACACCCTCTTGCCGCCGAAATGCGAAGTTTGGTGCAGGCATCAGGGGTGGGCTGATGGGCCATGAGTGGCCATTACACTGGGGAAACAACAGCACGTGATTCATCGCCGGCCTGCTCTAACAGCACAGGATCTGCAAAGGAATTAAGCAGCAATTAGAGATCAGCTGGATCCTAGAGTGTCTGCACCCATTGTACTTGCCGCAGCATGGGGTGGAAAGTTGTCAGGATGGTGTAGGGCAGACCAACAGTGCAGAACTCTTCTACTTCACTCTGCTCCAATCGCCATCTTGGTCACACACACACCCATTGCACCCTCATTAATACGTCCACTCATGCTTGTGGTCTGCTTCTTTTTTCATGGTATAACCCTCCAGCATAATCACAGACTGATTGTGTTGAAGTTCATTCTACTTGTGTCAGGGAATATTGTCTCCTGCTGTGTCTGAAACCTGTCCACTAACTCATTACATTTTCGATTGGCTGATGAGAAATACTATCCAGATAAATTTAAACACGTTGAGACAATACCAATTTTCTTTCAAAAGCTTATCATCACTGAAAAGTTATTAATGTCAGACAGAAATAAAATAGTAAGCTGAGTGAGTGTATTAATCTGATCCATCAAATAGATACCCATCAACTGAAGATGTCTTGGTGAAACATGGGTAGCTGCATTTTCCAACAATCACGATGTATTGGTGGATTGAGGGTAACTGCATATACGAACAATAGACAAGTTATAGGTAAGAAAGAATACATAGATCATCAATGAGATAGAGGACCTCCGTGAGGGGACAGTGTTCAGTGGTGAAGGGGTATTTTAGTGATGAAGTGGATGCACTGATAGTAGAAGCAAGTGGTGAAAGGGGCCTTCAGTACCCCAATTATTGCTAATGTTCAGTATTCAGTAATAGGAGTGTTTGGTGAAGTAGTCATTTGCACTTAGAGTTAGTGCTGGTACTGAAGACAAAGGAACTCAGATTTATCAATTTGCTTGACCAGCAGCCAGTTTGGCAGTTTCAACACAGATGTGACATGGCTAGGTTGTATCCGAATAAAAATCACTTGTGTGACAAAATTTTGTTAAAGTTGGATCTTGATGTCATCATCTCCAGAAAGCTACCATAAATGTTGTTTCTGAAGCTAAAGCAAAACAGAAACACTATGAGAAGAATGACAATCCTTTAGAGGAAAAGCAGTAGGTCTAGGATTCCATAGATGATGGAAAGGTGGTAAAAAACATTTTTGTTTATAATATGGATTATATGTAAAGATTACAAGTGTATATTGACAGTGATATCCCCAATTGCTGCTTTTTGAGATGGGTTGAAGAAAGACAACTACTCAAATAAAGTTATGTCGTATTTTTGAATTCCAAAAGTATGTTCTCAGTTTGTTGTGCTGTGGCATAGATTATTTGGACATATGGATAATTTGGCATTAATCTGGATGTAGTTTAATCTGGAAGTAATGGTGATTCGATTTGACTGCTAATAGAGCAAACAGTTTGGCGATTGTGTGAGTTCTTCAGATTTTTTTACTCAGAGGAGCAGCTCCTCCTTCTTGTTCCCCTGCTCATCCACACAGCCCTGTGCCACAAACCAGGAAGCCGGTCAAGATGTTTGACATGATTGTTGGTGTGTGTAGATATAGATGATATAGACAATCACAGGGATATACTGGAAGACATCAAAAGGGTCAGAAGAGTATCGAACACTGGGCCCCACATACTGTGAAAATGCCCTTTTGCCCATCTTCTTTGAGATCATGTATGTTTGTGGGTGGAGGAGGTGGCTTCCTGGAATAACCAGGGGGGTGGCAAGTGGCTGACACATTACGGCATCAATAATATTTATTTTTCCTCTTTTTGTGGGGTACTGTGCTTCATTACTGAGGCAAAACTGAAGCATTACTGAGGATAGTTAAAAAGACGATTCTAGGACATGCTTCCATCCATACCATCACTGTGAAACCCACCTCAATAGACCGTCTGCTGTAGAGGGTAATCGAGGTAGTAAGCACAGAGATCGCCCTCTCAGAAAGGAGGCTATCACTAAGCCTTGGATCTCCCACACTGGCCTCCCACTCCATGGCGGCGATATCTCCAGTTCTGGGTGTGGATATGAACATTGCTTCTACAACTCCACAGGCTTTAACAGGCACACCTAGCCCACTTCCAAACATCGCACAACAGAGGCATCTAAGTCATCCCATCAGAGAAAATGGCAAGTGTGATCCTGATATCAATCTTCTCCAGTAGGGGTTGGCGGATCTCACAGAGTTCTACTCCACAGAATTCCACAGAGTTCTGCATGCAGCAGAGTGCTGCCTGCCCTACCACTCTGGCTTGAATGTGCCCGATCTCGGAAGAGCTAAGCAGAGTCAGGCAGCGCTTCTGGGATCGGACAGGATGGTATGCATTAGGCAGCGAAAGCTGCTGTTTCAGGCCTCTTGTGCTAAACAGCTCACCGGTCTGGAGTCTGCTGCTTTCCACACCTACACACTTCCCTTCACTAACTGCCCTCCTTCACAAACTTGCTGCAGAAGGCCAAACGCACCTCCTGTCTTGCACCAGCCTTGCAATCGCTTCCTCTGCACTTACACACAGCCTCAGACCACCCTTTAATTAGGGCTCTTAACTAGCAGCAGCAAACCGGCTCACCACCAGCATCCTGGTGTTTTCTCAAAGTGCCTACCCCGGCTTGCCACTGGGCTCCAAGGCACTCTCTCAGGCCATACACATCTCTATCTGGTGGAGGCTGCCGGACTACTACTCAGCAGTTGATTCTCACCCGGTCTCCAGCTTTCCCTGCTGGCCTCAGCACTGCACCCCATAACACCACTTCCTTTCCCAAGGCCTCTGGGGAGACAGGTTCGTTTCAAGTGGATCTGTGACTACACGTTTCATTTTTTCCAAGCACAGAATCCCCTCATATGCAAATACTGTTCACATAGAAGAGATAGCGAAACATGGGCCTGACCTGGGTTCATCGTCCAGGTGGGTCCCTGTTGTTAGCGGCCTGGATCTCTGCCTCCCTCTGCCCCCTGCTCCCAGGCTGCTGAGCACAGTGAAAGGAGGCAGGCCTGAATCCAGAGCTGGTGCAGCCCCTCAGCATCAGCTTACAGCAGCTCCAAGCTGACGACCAGAAAAAAAGTTCAGCCCAGTTATGGGCCACACAGCACAAGCGTAGACTGTCTGCACTTGGGCTGTAGACTAATGCACAGACTCCCCCAGTGAGCTCTGCTGCCAGGACTAGCATTGTTTTTGGCTGAACTCTCTGCTGCAAGCGGAGCACCAAAAACTGTTGACTCTGCCAGCAGAGCGGAGCTCACTGCCCACCCTTAATCTCTAATTCCTACCACTAAGCCTATACCCAAGCCCAAGAGGGTTATCCATGCTAAACCAGCTGGTAGGAAAGAGAAGACACTTTGCATACTACCCATCCAGGCTTATCATTTAATAAGTTCTCCAAGTGCAGTGTCTTATTATTCTCTCCTCCGTCCCATGAACCAAACAGGGCCTCCAAGCACCCATCTCACAGTTCATGATACGTTTCATTGACAGTTTTACAGAGAAGTTCAAACACATAGTTAAATCAGAACTCACCCCCAATCGCTTGCCTTGACCAGTTGGATATGAAACTAGAGGCCTTAAAGCTCGATCACTTCCAATGTGAGGAAGTAAACCCTCACCTATCTTAGAACTCCCATATTTAAATACACATTTGAAGACATAGCAGATGAAGGCTAGGAATAGCCTACTCCCCCCACAGAAACACCCTGGCTTGCCTGAATTTCTCGTGGGGCAGAGTCTAGGGGGGAACTTGGGGAGGCAATCCCAAAGCTGCAGTGGTGCAGAGCAGGAAGGAGGAAATGGATGTAAAAGTGGAAGACCTAATTCTATGACTCAACTGATCTCCCACCTGGGCTGATCTCACCCAAGATGCCCCCAACTTCCCCTAGAAAGCATGCCTTACTTAATTATTCTTAAAGATGTCTCTGAAGTACCTCCCAACACAAGTAAAGACTCTGAGGCCCTAAAAGCAAATCTGTCCACTGGCTGCAAACCCAAGGTGGGTGGCTGCAGAACCTAGCTCACAAGAAACTGTTGGTTAAAAGATCTCCATGGCTAGACATCCATCCTTAAGATTCTCCAAGGATCTATTTATTAGTGCTTTTCAAGAATCGCCAGATTGTTGGATTGTTATTATGAAGCCTAAGAAGGATGACACCAACCTGGGTCCGTACTATGGCACTTCCTCTAGGGTACTTTTATAATCTACTTAGCAATCCGATTTCAACCGGGGATGGGTTGAGGGCAGGGAGTATATCCGTCAAACCTGGAGAATATTCAACATTTCCACCAGGAACCCTTTTGAAGTCTTATCTCAACTGGATGACTAATAGTGACGGTGTTTGAACCCTCCTGATTGTGCTACTGGAACTAGTTCCTTGGATTTTCATGCAGACATTTTGGTGAACTGGGGTGATGGTCTAGAGAACCTTGTTATCCCTCATGCACCTGAAGTTGCAGGCCTTGCTCACCCTGTCCCCCATCAGCCTACTGTGTTTGTTAACTCTGCCCACAGCTGCCATACAGTTGCCCCTGCTCAGCGAGATGGTACATGCCAGTTTGTTATTTGGGATGTGTAAGAGCTCCAAAATAAGCTAGATCTTCCTGAAAGGTTCCAAATTACATTGATTTCTGATATTATTTGCATCCAGGAGACTTGGTCTGTGGACTCAATTTATGTTAAGGGCTTCTCTTCCCATTTTTTAGGTGCTCACCATCTTCTTCAGGGCGGGCCAAGGGGGCCCTACTGATTTTAATATCAAATAATGTATCTGTTGTCACCAAAAAGTTTATGGCCCTCATTATGACTGTGGTGGTAAAAAACACGTACCGCCGCAGCGAGGGCCTCCAAAAGACCATCGCCGCAGCAGCCAGCCATCTGCCATATTATGACCACAGCTGGATTTCCGTCAGAAGGATGGCGGAATTCCGGCTGAGTTCATGGCGGCGGATGGTGGTAAGGTGGCACTGCAGCCAGCAGCAGCGCAGCGCCAGTAGACCACCGCAGACCGTGTCATGACCCATGATATGGCCTGACCTTGTTCTGCTGGCGGACGCTGCTGCTGGCAGCAGCGCCCCGTCCCATCTCCTACCCGAGGACCCCCTGAAATCAGGTAAGTTGGGTGCTCCGACAGGGGTGGGGGTGTTGTGTGTGTGGGTGTGTGTGTGTGTGTGTATGTTTGCGAGTGCTTGAATGCGGGTGTGCGTTGCGTGTGGTATGTGTGTGCATGTGTGGATGTATGAGTACGTGTGTTGTGTGAATGCGTGTGTGCTTGTATGTATGTCAGTGTGTTTGGATGTGTGTGTGAATGGATGTATGCATCAGTGGGTGCATGTGGGTATGAGTGTGTGTGTGCGTGTATGTTGGGGGGTGGGTTTGGAGAGGGAGGGGATGGGGGGAATCTGGGGATGGGGGTGGCTGTGAGGAAGACCCCTTTCAGTGACAGGGAAGGAATTCCCTGTCCCTGATAGTGCCTACCACTATGGTTTTCATAACGGTACGGAGGCCACGTAAATCATGTGGGTAGGCAGGGTCATGTTCCCGTGGGCGGGCTAGTGATGGCCGCCTTGCTCGAGACTGAAGTCTCCAGCCCGGCAGGTGTTACCACTGTGGCAGACGGAGTGGTACATTGGCATTTTGGCTTGAGCCAAACCGCCAATTTCATATTGTGGGGAAAAGTACTGCCAGCCTGTTGGCAGTACTTTTCTCCATAATACCGCCGTCCGCCAGGGTCTTAATGAGGGCCTATGTCTGTTTGGCCCCATTCCGAGTTTCTTTGGCTCTCATCTATGGGTGGGACTGACTTAGAGTTGGTCAATTTTTATAATAATGTATTTGATTCATCACACTATATGCTGGATAACACACTAGACGCAGGGTTGGACGTGTTTTTACACCCAATACATTCAAACTCTAGTATACTTTGGGCTGGTGACTTTAATATCCAGGTCTGTCCCTTGCCTGCTAAGCAGATATATGGTTTTACAATTACTGAAGGGGTAGGTATTCTCCATTTTCCACACAATGAGTATGGGCATGCACTTAATTAGTTAATTTTTAAATATGACCTTCTGTTACTTACTAGTAGTTGCACAGATAAAGGGATGGTGATTTCTTCTTTTATAGGTCAAAATGCCAGTAATATTATTGACCATGTTCTTGTCTCTTCCCATGCTAATAATTTGGTTAGTTCTTTTTGCGTTATTCCAGCTGTAATGAGCAATTACAACCCACTTGTTCTATCCTTATCTATTGGGCCAAAAATGCTAAAGATTCGGAATGCGTAGTTGATATTGCTCCGGTGAGGCTCAATGGTGTACATTTGAAATGGGCAGGAATTGACTCTAGCTCTATTTTATAGCAGCTAGTACAAAGGAAGTCTGTTGAGTTTGTTTACTGTTTAGAGATGGTGGTGGATCATGAAAAGTTACTGGCCTCCTTTGACATGATCAGTCGGTCACTAAGCTCATTTCTTACACGACCCATAAATTCTAATAATTCCCATAAGTGCAGGTGGTTTGACCTTCATGCACCATGGCTTCTAAGCTCCTGAAATTGGCTTTACATAGCACCCCAAGGGATTACTTAGCTATTAGACTACCGCTTAAGAATGATAGCCAAGTATTAGCGGCTAGGAAAAAGGCATGGCAAGAAGACGCCTGGTCTAACTTGCTACAGGCTTCTGAGACACATTACCCTATGTTGTTTTGGAGTACAGTTAATTCACCTTTTCTTAAGAATGACAGTATTCCAGAGCTCAATTCTTTTGTCTTTTGTGAGGCATGAGTGGCTTATTTTTTGGCCATCTTTGATTCTGCATGGAAGGTTTGCCGACCAGTCGAGGGTGACCAATGCCTCTGTTCGTACCATCTCCCATTAGATATCTCTCTTTAGGAGGTTGTACTTGCCCTTGAACAAAGCAGAGCAGGAAGTCCCCAGGTCTGGATGGGATCCCGGTCGATGCATTTAAAGCTTCTAGGGATCTTTGGGGCCCCATCCTTACATGGAATTTAATGCAGCAGCAGAGTGTAAGATTCCTTCCTCCCGGGCTGTGCCTGTTATTGTCTCAATTTTTAAGAAGGGAGACAAGGCAGATCCTAAATGTTATCACCCCATTTCCCTCTTAGACTCCTCAGCAAAAGTGATGAGTAGGATTCTCCTGTTGAGACTTGAAGATTGGGCATAGGGAAACTCCATACTATTGGAGGTGCAGTTTGGCTTTAGGAAGGATTTGGGTAAAATTGAACAATGTGTAAACCTCGAGTTGCTGATTGGCAAGTATACCAGGGCTAAGCCTGGGACCTGTTATCTTTGTTTTGGTGACTAAAGTAGCACTTTTGATTTGGTTGACCATTGTATCCTTTAGTCTACCTTGATCTCGCTTGGTGCACCACAGGACATTATTTGTTGCCTGGACGATCTTTACAGGAACCTTTCATTGAAGGTCTGGTATGGCACCAATGGGGAATGTTCTCCTCTCTTTGGAGTGAAGAGGGGAATAAGACAGGGCTGTGTACTGGCATCTTTTTTGTTTTTCCTTTTTATTAATGAGGTGGATGGTGTTCTCCAAGCTGTGCAGGCTGATGCATCCAGTGTCGCCGGTAGACATTTTTCTTGGTTGTTGTTAGACTTGCTTTTCTAGGCATGGTCTCCCCTAACTTTTTACCTTTATTTCCCAGGTTGTTTCTGTGTGCTGGACTCTGTTTTTGCTGTTTTGTGTGCTCTGGACACTTTTACCACTGCTGACCAGTGCTAAAGTGTAAACGTTCCCTATGTAAATTATATGTGTACATTGGCTCTCCTTGATTGGCATATTTTATTTACAAGTAAGTCCCTAGTAAAGTGCACTAGAGGTGCCCAGGGCATGTAAATCAAATGCTACTAGTGGGCCTGCAGCACTAGTTGTGCCACCCACATTAGTAGCCCTGTAAACATGGCTCAGACCTGCCACTGCAGTGTCTCTGAGTGCAGTTTTGAACTGTCAATTCGACTTGGCAAGTGTATCGACTTGCCAGGCCTAAACCTTCCATTTTTATGCATGTAAGGCACCCCTAAGGTAGGCCCTAGGTAGCCCCATGGGAAAGGTGTAGTGTATGTTAAAGGTAGGACATGTACTTATGTGTTTTATATGTTCTGACAGTGAAATACTGCCATAGGTTAACATGGGGACTGCCTTTAAAAATGACTAAAGCATAGATTCCCTTTGGGAGCAGATAGACATGAGGAGTTTGGGGTCTCTGAGCTCACCATTTAAAAATACATCTTTTAGTGAAGTTGGTTTTTAGATTGTGTTTTTGAAAATGCCACTTTTAGAAAGTCGGCATTTTCTTGCTTACACCATTCTGTGACTCTTCTTGTTTGTGGATTCCCTGTCTGGGTTAGTTTGACAGTTGGACTGTTTGCACCTCTCCTCTAGACAGTGACACAAAGGGAGCTGGGGTGTAGTCTGCATATCCTGATGGGCCATCTGGGCTGAGGAGATGGGAGGACTGGTCACTTACAAATGAAAGGGCTGTGTCTGCCCTTTCACAATGCAGTCTTCCAACCCCCTGGTGTGTGACTGGGGCCTGGCCTGGGCAAGGCAGGATCTCAGAAACCAGAGAGACGTTCCTTTGAAGTACGCCTGCTTCAAAGCAGAAAGGGTATAAGAAGGGCATCCAAACCCCTGAAAATTAGATTACTTCTGAAACCAAGGGGAACCTCTGCCAAGGAGAAGAGCTGGAAAAGCTGGAGGAAGAGTACTGCCCCTTTGCCTGTGACTGTGCTTTGCTGGGTTGGTCTGCAGTAGCTGCTTCTACCTGAGAGAGGACAAAGACTGACGTTTGTGTGACTTCCAACTGGAGAAGAATCTCCAAGGGCTTGAAACTGAGCTTGCCTCCTGTTGTTGAAGTCTCAGGGAGACCAAAGACCTCTCTCTGACAGCATTTGGGCTTTCTGCTCAGAGTCCTGCCTACCAAGTTGTGCCCTAACCTGTCTCTGAGCCCTTGAAAGGTGCAGCTGGTGGAAAAGGACAGAAATCCACTCAAAGACCGCAGTGCGGGGAAACTTTCGATGCACCACCCACTTCGCGTCTGAAAAACAACGGGGCATCGCGGCATCGCAGCATCGCGGCATCGCGGCTGGGAGATCGACGCAACGTGGTTGGAGAAACGACACGCAACACCAGCAGCGGCTGCTGTTAATGACGTAAGCCCCCTAGCAGCATGATTTCCGGATTTCGACGCAACATCGCTGGGCACGGAAAATCAATGCAAATCCTGCCCGGCCCGAGGTGCCCGTCTGGATTGAGGCATTGCTCTCTTGCGGGAGAGAAGAAACGACGCACAGCGACCAGACCAGTTTCTTGCGAGTGAGAAATCTACACATCGCTGCCCTTTTTCAACTCATGCTCGCCCATGCAGCTTTATTTTGACGTTATCCAGGTACTTTTGTATTCTAACGGTTTTCACACTGTTTTCTAAAGGATTTAAGACTCTTTTGCTTTTTAAATTCATAACTTGACCTGCATATGTTGGATGTTTGTCGTTTTGGTCTTGTTTTGTTTTGATAAATATTATCAGTTTTTCTAAACCTGTGTTTTGTAATTTTGTAGTGTTTTCACTGAGTTACTGTGTGTGTTGGTACAGACATTTACACCTTGCTTCTGAAATTAAGACTGCCTGCTCGTGCCAAGCTACTAAGGGGTGAGCAGGGGTTAACTGAGGCTGATTCTCCTTTACTGTGACTAGAGTGAGGGCCCTTGCATGGACAGGGGGTAACCTGACTGCCAACCAAAGACCCCATTTCTAACAGTTCTTAAATGCTGATGATGCTTTTTTACTATCTAGAATACCAAACAGCCTCGAGAAATTGATGAATGTATTTGGGGATTTTATGGATTCGAAGAAAATGTCTATTCAAAATCAAAAACATTTATTTTGGTCTGTTGGAAGCGGACGCAGAAGTGTAGATCTTTCTTTAGCGGGGATTCACTAATTGCTAGAGTTAACTCATTTTGTTATTTAGCGGATCTTTTTACAAGCAGTGTCACAGTGTATCAACGGGTTGCTAATGCTAAGTCCAAGATGACCAGGAACTGCCAGGATATGTTTAGGTTTTCACACAAACTGGATAGCCGACCAGTTAAAGAGATGGTAGATATATCTAAAGCTAGAGGACTCTCCACCACCACATTTGGACGAGGTCTGTAGGGTTATACCGCCATTAGCCTCCTCGAAGTAGAGGATAATTAATGTTTTTAACGCAGCTGTTAAGCCTGCCTTAGCTTCATCTGTGATTATAAACAGGAAGGTTGGATTGCAATTTTTGGAAAATCTGTTCCTTGTACAACACCTATCACTGTGGTTCTCTATTTGGTCCAAAGCAGAAACTGGCTTCAACAAATCAGTCATCTCAGACTGCCTCGCTCTGGACTATGTGTTAAATATCTCCTGGCTCTCTCACACTTGTGCGTCCTTCAATAGTCTATTTAATATTTCTGTTCACCAAGGTCCTATTAAATCCTTGACTCTCAATAAACGTTCTATCAAGACATGTTTTCTTAATTGTAGGCAGGATCCTATAATGTGTTTTGAGTTAAGGAAGTTGAGTGTTGTCTATTACATGTCATCTGCCCTACAGGTTGGTTATCAATATTACTTATCTTGTATGACTAAAATTCAGCATTGTATTGCACTGTCTAGATTTCATGCTGCTACAACAAATCACTTAGTTGCTTTCCCGGTAATGAAGAGACGCCCTCCAGATGCAACATCTTTTGATGGATGCACCAAGCAAAGCACTCAGCACTTTAAGTTTTTCTGTGGTTTATGCACGCATATGAGGAGATATCATTTTAAACCAATCTTCCTTGCACTGGATATTAGAGACTGTAAGTCTGTGCTAAGTTACCTGTTTGCACTTGACAACCCATTTGTGTGTTTAAATAATATGGCCCTCATTATGACATTGGCGGTAAGTCCCACTTACAGCCACGCTGACTTCCGCCAACATACCGCTGCTGCGGCGGATATCCGTTCACCATATTATGACACACATACACCAATCCGTAACTATTCAGCCACTTACACAAATCCGCCACACCAAAAGTCAGTGATAAACTGGCGGTATAAAAACCCACACCGTTACGCCAACAGGACTACGCCCATCACATTATGACCCACGAATCACCACAGCGAACATTCAATGGCAGTAAGCCATTGGCGGTACATATCGCTGCGCTCAAATTCGACACATACAAACAAAACAACACCACATTGGACAATTCAAACAACACACATCTGACACCCATACACACACCACACCCACACCACTATAAAGCACACACTCACATTATCCACAAACCATTATGAATACAAATCATTGGCACGAGACTGACACCACAACCACAGACAAAACCAGAGCCACACACTACCTACAACTTTACACCACCCACACACCCCACATCACACACCCCAACACATCACCCTACACACCCTTACCTACACAACTCACACAACACCCATGGCACCACAAAGACACCCCAGATTCTCAGAGGAGGAGCTAAGGGTCATGATGGAGGAAATCATCAGGGTAGAGCCACAGCTATTTGGAGCACAGGTGCAGCAGATATAGATAGCAAGGAAGATGGAGCTATGGCGGAGAATCCTGGAAAGGGTCAACGCCGTGGGACGGCACCCAAGAACTAGGGATGACATCAGGAAGATGTGGAACGACCTATGGGGGAAGGTGCGCTTCATTGCAGCAAGACACCAACTCGCTATCCAGAGGACTGGCGGTGACCCCCACCTCCTCCCTCACAACTAAAAACATGGGAGGAGCATGTCTTGGCAATTATGCAGCCTGAGGGCCTGGCCGGAGTAGGAGGAGGACTGGGCTCTGGTAAGTCAACTCTATACTACTACTACCCCCCTACCTGCATACCATCACACCCTCACTCCCATCACTCCACCACTTCCCACATACCCCACCATCACATCTCACTCATCCCGATGCCAAGCACTGCATGCCATACCAATGCATGGACACCACTCACAGACCTGCATGAACACCTATCACAAAAGAATGCACAATAGAGAGAATTAGCTATCCCACCACATACCAATGTTCACAAGTGAAAACTGCCAGGGCAAATACAAACAAAGAGGGCACGCCACGGATGCACAATATGGCTGACACAGAAACAATAACACAGAATTTACATCACACAGGTATCCCAGCCAATGTCAGCGGAGAGGAGGTGCCAGCGATATCCAGTCCCCCCACAGAAGAGGCCCACACTGGTGACAGCAACTCTGGACTTCAGGATATGGATGACCTGTTGTGTAGCCATTTTAGTTATAGCTCCATGCACGTTATTTTAACACACTAGGCCGCTGTGCACTTTAACCTAGATATATTTTATTCGGCTTCGTCTTAATATTGTTAAAATAACCACTTTTACGGTCTTGCTTTATTTTCTGTTTATCTAACTGTTTTTGCCTAGGCCAGCACTCTGTTCTTAAACAAGATATTCTTGATCACTCTGTGCTTCTTCCAAGGCTACAGCACAGTACATTGCCGGTGAACGTTGTAGAAGTTTCGTCTCCAACATTTGTAGAAAATACACATCCTTACGTAGGGACATTTTCTCAGAACATTAGCTCTGTTGTTAGAAAAACACTTCCTCGTCCCTTACATGTTAGAGGGAGATTCCAGCCAGGGAACCATGACTGTATGCTGATTGCTGAATGCTTCGCTACAGATGCTAACGCAGACCACAGGCCTTTGCTCAGGTATGGGGGTTGATGTCTTCCCGGGGGAACCTGAAGGGCAGAATTAGAGCTTAACATGCTGTGCTCTATCCTAGCCTAGGTAGGAGCTAGTCCATTGATTATAGTGACAATATGATAGCGTTGTTCTTATGCTTCACTCTTCTCGTCACAATTTTAATGCTGTCATGTTGTGTCATCCTGGTTATTGCAGCTCACGCTTTGCTATCTAAGATGCAGTCGTTTTATTAACCCCGTTATTGAAACATATACTGCTTGTGTTTGTCATTTATATATGAGACTGAATTGTGAATGAGAGAAACGGATGAGACCTGAGTGACCAGGACTTCCCTGAGAAGCCAAGTATGTTATGCGCTCGGCTGCCCAGTCATCACTATCCTTGGGTAGAGATGAGGCACTGCTAGTTGGGTGGAGCAAAACCCGGATTGGAGCGACAGGTATCACCCGCAGTGGGTAAGACTTAGTCTCCCACACTGCGCGCGATTCTGCCACTCAAAATCCAGTAGTCTCATTAGAATAATGAGAGCCTACGCAACAGACCAACCTGGCCCATTAGGGACCTCTGGACAGCTGGTTAACCATGCCCAGTCACACACCACCACAGAGCCTCCCCATCAGGAAACACCACCACAGCACCCACCCATCGTACCCATACCTCTGTCCCCAGGACACGTCAATCGGCAGTGTGTCCACTTCTACAGGGAGCCCAGGCCACACCTCGCACCCAAGACAATCAGGGACCTGGGGTCAGTGGCAGTAGGCACACGGTCCAGGGGACAGAGGCACAGGACAACAGGGAAACTGGGAGGAGTGATGTGCGCTAGGGGAAGGACAGGCCCAGGAAACCAGCTCTCCAGGAGGCGCTCTCCAAGATCCTGGGAGCCTACCAACATTCCCAGGACACAATGGGCCAGATCCTGGACAATGTGCAGGAGAACAGGCAGCTGCAGGAGGGACAGTACCAGGGGATCAGGGAGGACTTGCAGGCCATCAACACCACCCTGGTCTCCATAGCAGGTGTGCTGGGAGACATGGCCAATAATATGAAGGAGGAAGTCACACAACAGCGGACCCATGCCACTAGATAGACATCAGAACTGCCTTCCACCTCCGCTGCTGCTAGTGGACAGGAGGTCCGCCACAGGGCCAACAGACCACCAGCACCCCTCCCCCTGCAGAAGGAGAACCACCCTGCAAACGTTCGCTGTGATCCAGACTGAAGCCAGAGACACTTGCCAAGACCACCACTAGGAAATGAGACTCTCCTGATTGTCACCCTTGTGTCCCATACAGTCACCTTGTCCACCTTGAACTGCCACTGCTCCCCTTCCTATGTCCCCTTGAACAATGTATATTGCTACAAATAGACTGGAACAATACCCTGGACTTTCCTCCATCATCACCCCATCCCATTGCACTTGCCCCTAGCACTTCAATAAACACCCTTGAAAAAATAGACACATAGAATATGTCATATTTTTCAAATGCGTATTAATTTAAACAGGTTCAAACAATGCAATTCAACTGTACAGTAAATGAGCATTTGTTAATGACCTGTATCTGGCTGCAGTGATCACACCCGGAACTATTGTGAGGTAACAAAATCTGTTAAATGAATTGCCAAAGGGTACATCAAGTGGGCATAGAAGTGGGAGATAACAGCATGCCTGTGGCATAGAAATTAAATATAATTATAATGAAATGTGAAGTAACACTGTCTTACCTGTGTGTCATTCGAAGTACTGTCTGATGACTGCTGTTCTGTTGTCCTCATCCTCACCCTCTGCCTCCTCATCCTCACTGTCCATCATATCCACTGCTGCCACAAGGACATCTCCAGTCCCTTCCTCCTGCAGAAAAGGCACATGGTGTCTCAGGGCAAGGTTGTGCAACATGCAGCATGACACTATCATCTGGAACACCTTCTTGGGTGAGTAGCACAGGGATCCACCTGTCAGATGCAGGCATCTGAACCTGGCCTTCAGGAGGCCAAATGTCTGTTCTATAATCCTTCTGGTTTGCCCATGTGCCTCATTGTAACGTTCTTCTGCCCTTGTCCTGGCATTCCTCACAGGGGTCAGCAGCCAAGATAGGTTGGGGTAACCAGAGTCATGTGCAAATATTGAGGGACAATATTTAGCCACACACTATCCTATATGACCCACACCATACCCATGTACCAACATACACTGGGTGGGGACAGGGCTCATCTATTAGCCACACCCTGTGCCTCTGTAGCTGGCCCATCACATTTGTTATGCTGCTATTCCTCAGGACAAAGGAATCATGCACTGACCCAGGATAATTAGCATTGATGTGGGAGATGTATCGGTCCGCCAAGCACACCATCTGTACATTCATAGAGTGGAAACTCTTATGATTTTTGTACCCCTGTTGATTCTGACGGAGGGGGGGGGCTAATGCAATATGTGTTCCATCAATCACCCCTATTATGTTGAGGATATGTCCCATTGCATAGAACTCAGGCTTCACTGTGGCCAAATCTTCCACCTGGGGAAATACACTGTAGCTGCACATGTGTTTAATCACGGCAGGCAACATTCTTGTCAGCACTATTGAGAACATTGGCTGTGACATTCCTGCTGCTAAGCCCACTGTCACTTGGAAAGAACCAGTTGCCAGGAAATGGAGCACTGATAGAACTTTCACAAGAGGGGGGATCACAGTGGGGTGACGGATATCAGATATCAGGTCAGGCTCCAATTGGGCACACAGCTCTGTGATTGTTGCCCTGTCCAGTCTATAGGTGAGGATAATGTGCCTGTCCTCCAGTGTTGCCAAGTCCACCAGGGGTCTGTACACGGCGGTATGTCTCCATCTTCTATTCATCTGCAGCGGTAGCAATCTATGGGGCAAAAGAGTGAGGAGCCGATCACAAACTGAACGATTGGGCTACAACAGAAAATTGCATGCTGTTAATTTGTAATGGGTCAGTGTGAATTGTCCAGTACGCCCAGTGGCCCACTAAGCATTCAGGGTTTGCCCCCCAACCCGGAAATGGCTTCCGTCTGTCCTGAGTGGAGGGACAGTTGGAAGTGAGGTAATTCTGCTGACGTTGTGCGCTGTTGCAGGAGGCGTTCAGGAACCCCCGTTCAACTCCTCATTGGATAACATTGGGCCCTCTGGGTTACAATGGCGATCTACGCCGGTGGTGACGTATGCACCGCTGCGGACATGACTGCCATTTTCTATCATATTCCTCACTTGCTACCTGATCTTCAACAGGAGAGGATCTACAAGAGGACCTACACTGCATGTGCTGGTATGACCAGTGTCTGGAACCTACCATGGCCTGTGTGACTGGGGAAAGGGCCCCTGCCTTCACTTCAGCGGAGTTGGAGAGACTGGTGGATGGGTTCCTACCCCAGTACGGACTGCTGTATAGGCCTCCAGACCAACAGGTGAGTACACTGTGGGCATGATGCATGTGGCATGAAATCATGGAGTGGTGTGTGTGAGGGCCTCGTGTAAGGGGGGTGGGTGGATGTCATCTGGGCGGCATATTGGTTGTGTGCTGGGCCATGTGTGTGCAAATGGTGATGTGAAGGGGTATGGTGGGCCATAAGTGTAACAGGCAGTATTGTCTGACTAATACTATTTTCCTGTCTGTATTTCCTCTGAAGGTCAGCACCAATCAAAAGAAGGGTATATGGTGTGCCATCGCCAAGGAGGTGCAGACCCTGGGGGTCTATGGCAGGTGGAGCACCAACTGATGGACTGCATAGTGGCGGTGGCCTATCCTGAGCTGGATGGGCGCTTGAGGGCATCACAGCAGCCACAAGGCGGTGAGTACAGTGCCCATCATTACTACTAATGCCTTGTGGGGTGGTATCCGGCTGGGGGTATGTGTCAGTGGTTTCCCCTCGGCCAGGTGTGACATTGTAGCTTAGGTCCCCTGATAGCTAGGGTTTTGAAGGGATAGTCCTGCTACCTAGCTCGTAGCCATCCACTACTGATCTGGGCTGCGTGGGTCCCAGGTGTGCTGGATTTGGCGCTGTGTGCCCCTCCTCATGCCTTGGTGGCTAGCAATATCACTGGTAGTGCAATTAATAGTGCGTAGACCTGTTCCCTGTGGGTAAGGATGCTGTGCACGCCAACAGTGGTGTTAGTGCAGCCATTGATCAAGTGTATCCTTTCTCTCTCCTCCCCCTTCTTGTTTTGTCACCCTGTCCTTATGTGCTTTAGCATCATCTGACGGAGGAGCAGAGGCACTGGTGACGGAGGGAGCTGCATCCCACAGGTCCCTGGAGGCAGAGTCCACCGACGCTGAGGGCACCAGTGGGATGTAGGGCGAGGGGAGCACCACAGCGGGGACTGGAGGGGACAGTTCTGACACAGATACCTCCTCTGATGGAAGCTCCCTGGTGGTGACGGACACTTTTGTGACCACCCCAGCTACAGATACAGCCCCAACCCCTGTACCAGCACCACCCTCCCAGAAGCCTCTCATCGAGTTGCCCGTGCCCGCTCACCCAGGAGGGCGGGCATTTCCTTCGCCCCAGGCACCTCAGGCCCTGCCCCAGTGAGCCCTGCTGCCCTGAGTGACGAGGCCATTGACCTCCTGAGATCCATCTCTGTAGGGCAGTCAACCATTGTGAATGCCATCCGAGTCTGGCAGCCCAAATGCAACATACTAATGCATTCCTGGAGGGCATTCACACTGGCTTGGCGGCCCAACAGATATCAATTCAGGCTCTGGCCTCCTCTCTGATGGCAGCCATTGTCTCTGTTTCCACCCTCCCACTTCCAACTTCATTTTCCCAATCCCAATCTCCTCAACCCCAACCTATCCCAAGCACACAGGCAGACGAGCATGCACACAAGACAACAAACGAGTGGTTCTGGCAAATACAAGCACCACACTTCATTCCACAGGCACTCACACAAACACCATCCAGATGCAGACATACCAACATCCACTATTTACACTGTCTCCCCTCCTCATCCTCTTCCATCTCCCTCCCAGTTCCGTCTACACTCACACCTGCATGTGCTACACCATCATCCACTACCAGCATCACCACCACACCAAGCAGAACACACACCTCACTGGCAGACACCTCCACGACAGCCATGCACACGTCTCCTGTGTCCTCTCTCACTGTGTCTGTGCTCCCCCTTCCAAGGTACACAAACACAAGCACTCAGACACCCATCAGCCATCCACCTTACAACAGTATCTTCCTCCACTCCCAAACCTTCTTCCTCTTCCCGCCCCAGTGTCCCTAAAAAACCTTTCCTATCCACCATCGGCCTCTTCTCTGCCCCTCCCCCCTGTCCTGCAAGTCTGGCCAGGGTGGGAAGAACCCAGCCAAGCACCTCAGCCACCCAGTCCACAGGTCCAGTCGTCACCATACCCACTCATGGTTGGAAAGGAGACAGGGCACCTGTCCTGAGGGTGAAGGAGGCTGCACCAGGCAGCCTCAAGGGAAAAGAGCCTGCCCCATCTGCTGCCAGGAAAACTAAGGAGCCTGTCCCAGCTGCTGCCAGGAAGAGCAAGGAGCCTGCACCAGCTGCTGCCAGGAAGAGCAAGGAGACTGCACCAGCTGCTGCCAGGAAGACTAAGGAACCTGTCCCAGCTGCTGCTAGGCATAGCAAGGAGCCTGCACCACCAAGGCCTGGGGCTGGAACTGTGATGGAGCCCCCACCACCAACCACTGCTGAGCAGCCGTCCGAGGCTGCAGGGGATGGCTGGAGCTTCCCCCCACCAGCAGCAGTAGCACCACCACCACTGAGCAGCTGTCCGAGGCTGCAGGGGATGGGCAGGAGCTTCCCCCCACCACCAGCAGCAGCAGCACCACCACCACCACGGAGCAGCCGTCCAAGGCTGCAGGAGATAGGCAGGACCTTCCCACCACCAGCGGCTGCAGCAGCACCACTACCACCACTGAGCAGCCATCACCGCTGGTGGACGGTATGTAGTCCTGCCTCCATAGGCTGCTGTGCGGCCTGTCCCCTGAAAATCCAGTGGGTATGAAACCCACCTCAGAGTCTGTGAACTTGCACTGCCCAGGATCAAGAGCACAGGGCATGAGGCCCCCTCCAGAACCAGTGGGGAAGACACTCACCAACCTCATCCTCCCCAGGATCAAGAGCACAGGGCACGATGCACCCTCCAGAACCAGTGGGGAAGTACCCACCAACCCCAGCCTCCCCAGGATCAAGAGCACAGGGCACGATGTCCCCTCCAAAACCAGTTGGGAAGACACCCATCAATGCCAGCCTCCCCAGGATCAAGAGCACAGGGTACGATGCTCCCTCCAGAACCAGTGGGGAAGACACCCACCAACCCCAGCCTCCCCAGGATCAAGAGCACAGGGCATGATACCCCCTCCAGAGCATGTGGGCAAGTCACCCACTTGAGAGACTGTGGCCTTGCACTCCCCAGGACCACGCACAGGGCATGTTGGCCCCTCCAGAACCAGTGGTCTTGTTTCATCTCCCGGCTGAAGTGCCCCCCCTGTTCCCCTGAGGTGCCTGCCTATTTACCAACCGATTCCCTTGCAGTGTTCTCTCCGTGTTGATACAGGTGACAAGTGGGGCCTTGGGCTTTGGCCTGTGGCCATGTGGCCCACGTAAACTGAGGACTGGTCAGTGTCCCTTGAACTGTACAATTGTAAATATCTGTTACATTGGCTAAATTTTGATATATACTGTGTTGGTCTTATTATACTCACTTTAGTCAATTTGTTTTGTCTTTGCATTTTTCAGCCGATTTAGGGGGAATAAGTTGTTTTCTTGTGCATCTGGTTGTGTGTATGGTGTGTGTGTATGGGGTGTGTGTTGTGCGTGTGTGTGTCACTCTCTTTTTCCTCCCTCCCTCCCATGTGTGCTAGCCGGCTGCATTCACGTCGTTGTCTTCACCGTCGTTGATGTTCGTGGTGCAGCAGCACATAGAAGACCATGGGGAAGACATGCAGCTCGGGCTCCATGGCGGCGTGGTTCTTTCCTGTAACTCCAATGGTGAGTCCTTTTACTTCTGTACAGTGTTTCCGCCAGGCTTTTGATGTCATTGGTACTGCCCTGGAAATGGTGGCGGATTGGCATGTCTTAACATGGTGGGTGGAACATTGACTTCCGCCTAGCTGTAGGCGGCTACCGCCGTGGTAGCTGTTGTTTCCACCCTGTTGGTCAGTGTGGTAAAGTGGCTGTCTATCGGAGATCTATCCGCCATGGTCATAATTTGGCGGTAATTACCGCCAACCTGTTGGCGATATTACCACCAATTTTACACCAACCGCCAGGGTAGTAATGAGGGCCTATATGTTTTATTAAAAAGGCAGCCCAACTCAGGAAAAGGATGGTTTGAGATGAGGTTATTTTTACTAGATATTCAACATATTTGTGTGGATACACTTTATTTTGAAGGCAATATAACTCAGGAAAATTATGGTTTGAGATGAGGTTGTTTTAGCTAAAGTTTTAACATATTTGTATATTCTCATGCCAGGAGGTAGTGGCAATTTATGTGATAGCCAAGGTTGCAACCCTTACAGATGCTTGTGAGGGACACCAAAGAAATATTAAAGAGCTGAGCAATGTGAATGATCCTTAGGGTATGCAACAGAATGTGTTGATGATGGTGCAGAGGAAGAATTATCTAGCTTTAAATGAATTACGTTATTATGATTACTGACTTGGGGAGGTACAAAACTCTGAATTACCTGAATGTGCATGCCTTAAGAAGCAGAAAAATCTTTTCACCATGTTCAGGTTGTGGATGCCACCTGGAAAGAGGCTTGCCTCTCTGATGTACGTGCCACAAGAGACAAGAGTAAAGACAAATACAACTACATATCCTATGAAGCCACAGGACTCTCACAAGATTTGAAAATAGTAACTTCCATCTTGAACTCTTGAAGAGTATAATTTCCTCATGATTCATAGCATCTTTGTGAGGTAACCAAGGCACATAAAGGCCTGTTTTAGAGTTGGGTGATGTGTTACTCTGTAACAAACATGACCAATATCCTGTGTTCCTAATTGCAAGTGCATTACACCCTGGAGCACTTGTAATAAGGCGGGTAGGAAATGTGTTACATTCATTACAAAGTAACCATGTGTTAAACTCCAAATCAAGCCCCTAGCTGCTACAGCTGGGTATATGTTGACACAGATTTTAAACTTTGCTCACTGTTTTTATCATTTGCAATTGACAAATATAGAAATAGAAATAGAGAAGTATTTTTAGCCACTACTTGTGTTTAAGAATTTTGTGTTTGCACCTGCACCCTACCTTGATGTGTCATTCCTAGTGGATTCTGAACTCATACATTTGCATCTTGTTATTTCCACAAGGAGAACTTAGCTTAAGGAATCCTCATCTTTACACAGACTGTAATAACCTTACTTTTCATACACATATAGTATTAAGGTATTAACATAGATGGGAAAGTGATTGCTTGTTGCTAGGTGAACACCAGAATACTAATGTGCATTTATTATGTTGAAGTTTATGAACCTGTTACCATTGAATATAATTTGAGTCACAGAGTGTATTCATCTATCACTGAAAGTAGTTGTCTATAGTAAAAAACGCATAATGGCTCTGAATCCATTTTGCATATTTTACTTAGATTATAATTGTATTTCAGCACTTGAAAGTCATAGAGACCTTAAAGATTTGGACATACAGAGATTGTTAAAAGGTATACCAAACACAATATTAGAAATTAAGTATTTGGAATCAGAACACTACAATCACTAAAGTCTTTCTCTTTACTTTAGATATCAATGCTCCTCCCATTGAAGAAGCATTTCTGCTGTTGAAGACAGTGTCAAGCAGTGGGATGCCAGGAACCAGCCTGATATTTGAGGAGAGCCAGAGTTCAGGTCTACAGAAAGATATTCCCAGCCAAATAGGACATTATTATCCAAAGGTCCTAACAAGTTACAAGCTGTGGCCTGATCATACACATGCCTGGAAGCTCTGGAGAACCAGTTGATGGGAAATAGAAAGGCTCTTTATTGTTAGGACTGCAAAGCGCAGGACTGATGGCTTAGCTATTATTTAAACTCCTAGACTATGAGATGCAGTGCTAGTTAGAAGTACAGCAAGTAATTAGTATTGTGCTTGTCAATAGTGGTTGTTGCTCTTTATCTGCTTTTAAATCAGTTTGCACCCATTTTCTTCATGTTTCCTACTTCCCTCTGTTTGCCCTGTGTGCCCTGTGTGACTTACCAGTTAGTGCTTATTCACTGTTGCTGCTCTCTAACTGATAAATCAACAACCAAATATCCACTGGACTGAAGTTCCCTGCTCTTTCTGTTCTCTGGCAGTATCCTGGTTGACAGGGGGCTAGTTGTAAAGCTTCCCTTGCTTTTTCCAAATAAGTACCATATTGAGCATTGGAGTGGTGCAAGCTTATTAAAGACTCACTTCTACTCTGTTGTGTGTGTTTACTATAGAAACTCAAAGGTCTAGCAAATCTTTGTGAATTTCCAAGACGTGCTGAGACACCTTACCATCAGAACTTTGCATGTCTTGATTTCTCTTCTGACCCTTCTTTTACCCAAGTACTGTTATCTTGAGGAGTAAAAGACAATTCATGCCTGGTGCCAGATTCCTTTTTTATATGCTGTAGGCAATGCCCTTTGAAGTGTAAGTGGGGCTGGGTCCAGCTCCCCCCAGTCAGCCTGTCAGGATGTCCATCCTGTCCATGCCTAAGCCTCCTTTGTGTTACTGTCTAGAAACAATGCAAAAAGCCTAACAGCAGAGTCATTCATGTCATAGGACCCAGGACACTGCCAGAAAAGCACAGTTGTTTGCAACGGGAAAATGCCAACTTTCTAAAAGTTGCACTTTCAAAACTGTAATCTCTCCTTTAAAACATGGTGACATTGGCTCATACCCAATTGGCTTATTTAATTTACTTACAAGTCCCTAGTAAAAGTGCAGTACATGTGCCCAGGGCTTGTAGATGAAATGATACTAGTGGGCATGTGTAGTGAATCCTAGTTCGTTTTAATGGGATAACAGGAGTTAGCTTAGCCTTTGGCTTGTAGACTCGTGCCCCCGTCACCTTTTGACTTTTAACCTACTTAGATTTCTCTGTCTTAGCCCATTTAATCATTTATTTCTTCTAAGATGGCTGCCTTGTTTATAATTAGGCCACTTGTTATGAGTTCCATTATCAGTGTCACCGGGCCAAGGCGTCAAGATCAAGCACCAAAGACAAACAAACAGTAGGCGTTCACACTTAGGGATTTTCCCTCTCTATACTTTCGAGGGATTGTTGATATTAATTGCCGTCCCAAGCATGCCTGTTATCTATTGTTTAGGAATACACCTACGTCAGGGGACCTTGTAGATCTGTATAAATACTTCACACTTTAGACAGATAATCAGAGGGATTCCTACCAGAGGGCATCGCCACCATCGCTGATACCGATGCTGCAGTCATCTTGACGCTGACCCAGTCTTCGTGTCCCTGCGGAGTCTGAGATAGAGACCTCATTCCAAGGTAATGAGGGTTGGGGGCTCCTCTCATGGACACAGCATTGGCAGATTAGGTTTAACAAACCCAGCTCTCCTTTAGGTAGGAGGTTAGGCCTATTCACATTAGGGTATTAGGGCATATTCCATCTCATATATCTTTTTCATGTATTACAAAATGGTGGGGGTCTTCGTAACAATGACTCTCGTCTTCACAATACTGTTACTTGCTATATTCATTTTCCTAATCATTGCAGTCCATGCAACTTATCGCAAATTGCAGTTATGTTAAATAAAAACTATTATAACTTCACTGCATTTGTGTCATTGCCTGTGTTTGAATGAGACATAATATATCTGTGAGAAAAGGGTAATCTCCGTTTAACCACGGCATTCCCTGAGATATCTTATTTTCGAGTCCATGTGTAAAACGGCTGGCATAAATCACCTTTTACTATTGTGTTTCTGGTGAGGTGCTGCTAGTGAGCCGTTAATGTTGGGACAACAGTTGCGACTTGTTGTAGGAAAGACGCAGTCATCTACAAACAAAAGTACTGTCATCCTTAAACCAGCAGTCTTGCTCAGAGCAAGAGTCCAAACTACGACATGGCACAACCAAGGATGGTGTTTAGGCACTCATTTACGGATGCCCTGACTATCACTGTCTCACCGACAAACAGGTACCCTAAGTACCATTATACGGAGACGTCCGTGATCTTTCGGAGAATCCTCCTCGGCTGAAAAAGATAACGCCTAATTAAGCTATAGGTTGTTCGAGGTCGAACTCATAAAAGGAAAGAACTTCCCCTATCTGGTGTTCCGTTTCTCTAAACAGCTATGGCTGATACCATAGACATTCCTGAAAATGCTAGACATGCACTAACACAACATTCATTAGCGCATGGCCTTACAGATGAGGGCGGGCATGTTACTCTGATAATAGAAGCTACTGAAGCATACCAAACAGAAACATTTTACTGTTGGGTCACCTTTCCAGAGGTTGACCAAAGAACGCACACATTTCACACATATGAAGTTGCGAACGTACCTTTATGGTACCAAGCATACCAGTATCATGAAATATCGCTCACATACCAGGAGCATCAGAACTGGTTTGAAGGCACCCTACCACATGTACTACGAAGAGTGAGGTTAGATCCCTTAAGTAATGAAGGACCTACCTGGCCTATGTTCGCCTCACCCAGGCATACAGAATATGCCCATGGCTGATTTACAAATTTTATATAATGAATTAGTGGCATTATATAGACGATTAGCTCAGTTCGTAATGCGAACATTGAACACAAACCCAGCGCGTCCAGCACCGCCAGTAGCTGGGGGTTATCAATTGGCTACTGGGATTAATTCACAAACAGTGCATACTATTATGGGTAAAGTGCCCACTGAACGGGAAAAAATACCGTTCTGGATCGCCCAGAAAACGAATCAGCTGGAAGCTGTGTTTCCCCATACGGGACCACAGGAAAAACATAGATTGCTCACTATGTGCTTGCCTTTTGGGATGGTTCCCTCGGTGGATGACTGTGCCACATTGGGTACGGTCTTCGCTGCCATATATACTACCACACATGGTACCACGACGCTTGCCTATTAACCGGAAGTGTTAAAACAAATACAAAACGAATATGGGGCTGCACCAGCCCTGGATCTGGGGATGAAATTAATGCGTAACTTTGACGCTGTCTCCTCAATAATACTGAGTAATATTAAAGGGGAAGCAGTAGCACTGGCAATTCGCCAGCATCTCCGAGAAACTCCAAACCAGGAACAAGAGAGACAGCTACTGAAAATAATTTTCGATACCTATACTAGTAAAGGACGGGATAGTTTGGGAGCCAAACCTAAAAAATTGGAGTTACAAGGTACCGCCCATAAGGAGGGTACGAAGCAGGCACTAGAGGGCTCTAAGAAGCGCTGGGACAAACAAAAAGATTTCAAAGAAAGAATAAATAAGAGAGCTGATTCTCCACACCCGGAGAACTCGGAAAGGAGACATAATCTCAGAAATAGGGAGAACATTAAAACTCCTGACAGATATACTGATTCACGTCCCTCTCGTTCCTTTCAGGACGCACCGGATAGACGTAGCGAGAGAGGGGGCTGTCAAGATCGACGTCCGGAATACGTGAAAGAAAAGAAAGATTCACAACAGTCTACCACTAAAAAAGAAGAAAAGACTCCTCAGCAAAAGCCACAGTTTAAAAAGAAGAAGGTGGCAGCACTGACAGTTAAAAATGGCAGTAATATTGAGAACGCTGTTGAGGAACAAGAAGTGGGCAGTAACTCTGTTAGACAGTGTGGCAGAGGTCACGATATGTAGCCGGAGTCTGAAAGATCATCTGGATGCGACAGCAACTAGCGATTACATCGCGGTTGAAACAGCAGATGGCTGCGTTTTTCCCCCCAATAGGGTTTATGATTTAAAAATTCAGATAGAGGGAGACGTGAAGCGCACTGTTAGTGTAATATTTTGGGATGAACTTACTACTGATATCCTATTGGCCGAGAGAGACTGGCCACCTGAACACGTCCGCACGCTCCCGCAAGGGAAAGATGTCATTTTGCTTTCTTTCTCCGATCTTGTTCCGGAAGCAGCAAAAGGAGCCTATGCTGCTGAATGGGCTTTAGCGCAGGCACCTGCACTATACCGCAATCATGTAGGTTGGGACAAGGAGTCTCCTTGTCATGTTTTTCCCGTTAGGTCTACACCGCAGCCACAATACCCTGTTAAACATGAAGCGAAAGCTCCGGTAATGGAGATCCTATCACAACTTGAGTACCAGGGAGTAATTGAGCCCTGTACGTCGGCAATGAATAATCCATTATTCCCAGTTGCAAAGCCAGATCATTCATATAGAATAGTAGTTGATTATAGACACTTAAATAGTCATACACGGACATATGCTATACAAAATTCACACAGCACAGCACTGATAAATAATATAGTGCGTAAAAAATATAAAACTACATTGGATATATCTAATGGCTTTTTCTGCCAGAATTTAGCACACGAAAGTAGGGACCTAAGTGCATTTTCATTTGGCTCTCTAACACGATTTTGTCGTTTACCTCAAGGCTATCAAAAATAGCCCAGGCCGGTTTTTAGCCCGTGTAACATCAATATTACATGATATTGATTCCGAAGCATTGTCCTATGTGGATGACATATATTTCACAGACGACGTCCTCGACATTCATCTTGCGAGGGTCGATCGGATCATTCTGGGGTTTGCAGGCCTCGGTTATAAATTCAATTTTATGAAAAGCAAGATAACCTTTCTTAGTGTTTTATTCCTGGGATATGAGCAATCGAATGAGGGGAAGAGCCTGGCCCCGCACTTTCTAGAGAAGTGTGCTCAACTACAGCCTCCAAATACACTTAAGAAATTGCAGTCATTCCTGGGTTTCTTCAATTTTGGCAGAACATACATTCCAGATCATGCAGAACGCATCAAGCCACTTTATGACTTTGTTCAACCCAATTTTTCTAGCAGACGCTGGACGATTGAACATACACACATCCTTAGGGACATGCAACAGGACATGCTAGAAGCTAAACACTTACACACACGTGACAATAAAACAAATGTGGTCATCAGAATAATTGCTGGTGCCCTTGGATTTACTTATGTCACCTTTAATGAGGATGACACGATACCGATAGCATATAAATCACATTTATATTCAAGTGCTGAACAACGTTTTGCACCTACAGAAAAAATTCTGACAGCAGTCCAGATGGCCGTCATAAAAGAGAGGCCACTTGCCCAGGGGAAATGCATTATTGTTGTCTCCCCGATGCCGGCCTTAGAGGCTGTCACTAAAGCAAGCGTTCCGAACGCTAAGGCATTACATTCATGTTGGATTCAATGGGCAACGTCTCTGACCGCCACTGATGTTGATCATATATTCGATCCAAGACTTCAAACACAAGAATTTCTCCAGTATGACCAAGAGTACCCCGCTCCTCTAAATATTTTGCCAATAGACAGTTACAATACTATCACATATACTGACGGATCAGCACAACCAGCTGTAGGTACTAAACATCAATACTCGGCAGCTTGCACAGCCGTGTGCGGAGTGATGGAAAATTGAATTTTCCACCCTCACAATACCTACACACAGACCTTAGGGGACTGCACGGCACAGTTGGCTGAGCTTAAAGCTCTTATTCTAGCGCTCGAACATACTGAGACAGGAAGCCAGACTTTGATAGTCAGTGACTCATATTACTGTGCCAGTCATACAATGAATATCTCAATCATTGGATACTGAACTGGTTTAGAGATTCAAAGGGGAACACCATTAAACACAAAACGTTGTGGGGGAGGGTGGCTGATCTTAAGGATAAGCTACCGTGTGTCCATGTAGTTCATACATTAGGACACCAACGTGTAGGAATACACGTTGCTGGTAATACATTGGCTGATGAAGCGGCCAAAGCATCAGTAGCTACGGCTTCTGTGGCTGCAGTGACTCGTTCTCGGACGAGATTGGATAGTGAAATAATAATTGCCGTTAAAGCTTCGGCTGTAGGCAAGCCCCTTCCGAAAGGATATCCTACAAATTATACTTACCATATCAGTGCACAGAATGTTGCTTATACAAAGATTCCTGGGGTTGGAGATCGAGTGATCCCCAATGAAGACCAGAAATTAGAGCTGATTACAGCAGCACATGAGGGTGTCGCTTCTGCACATGCTGGTATACAGGCCACAATAACAATTCTGCAGCAACGCTGCTGATAGCCTGGTCTATGCAGACATACTAAGCAGAATGTCCTTTGCTGTGACATTTGTCAGCAGATTAAGGGCTCTAATATCAAACGCCCTCCGCAGACATCCCTCTTGGTGTCTGACAAGCCACTTCAGTGTGTGTACCTGGACCATTGTGGTCCATTACAGCCTGATGGTGCATACAAATACATTTTAGTGGCTGTGGATTCCTGTTCTAGATTCCTGTGGGTTTGTCCACAGCGGTCGGCTGACGCCCGGACTGTTATAAAAGATTTGCTGATCTTTATCGGTACATATGCGGATGCAGCATTCCATTCGGACCAGGGCCCTGCATTTGTCTCTAAGGCATTCAGGGACACCATGGGGACGATGGGTGTTGAACTCCATTACTCCTCACCATACCATCCCGAGGGAAATTCGGGCGTGGAGAGGCGGAATCATGATCTAAAGCAGTCCTTAACAGGTCAAGTATTATGTTCAGGCCGCAGTTGGTTACACCACCTATATGGGGTCCAGAGGGCACTGAATAATCTGCCAAGACGGTCCTTGGTGGGACGCTCTCCATATGAGGTTCTCTTTGGGATACCTATGTATGTCCCAGATGTTGATGCCCCTGGTATAGTGGCAGCCAAAACACCATTTTACATAAAAGAACGTCTCACTGTTTTACAGGAGCTTCAACGATTTCGTGATGATAAATCATCTGTAAGTGCTGCCACCTTAGGAATAAGGGAATTGGCAAAAACTTTGACTGGCTGGATTCCTGACGTTGGGGATCTGGTTCGTGAGAAGATCGCTGTGAAAAAGGAGTTCGGTCCATCATACAGAGCGCCTGTACCGGTCTTGGGAATACAAGGCACCAGGACTGTCATCTTACCGCCACTGTCTGGTTCCAAGTCAAACAGATTAATCTCCATTGATGACATCAAATTACACCATGTGGCCGATCCTTCACAGTAGACCAGGAGGTCCCTTGGGTGGTTCCGAATCCCCTCTCACTACCCAACAGGACATCCATCTACATAGTAGGATGAACATCACTACTACTGACTATGCAACTATGTCAACTGCTGTTTCGGACACTTCCTCGACCATGGGGAGGGCGGACAATGAACTTTTGTTGGTTCCAGTCACATCTTCAGTGACCACTCCGCTTCAAGATTTGGCTGTATTATACACAAACACTTCCTCGACTAATGACGTTGTCTATCAAGAGCCTCCACGTGCGGTGGATCAGAATACACCTGCTCCTGTGTTTGCAGAGACTACCTCTGGCTATTTCATTGACATTGATGACTTTTCTTCAGATTCATCCTCTACATTGATTGACAATATTTCAAAAAGTAGTAAGCTGTATCGATGGCTTAAAAATAACTATTTGATCTACCCATGGAACTGCCTGTGGTTCTGTTTGACATTTATTGCATTATTTTTATGAATTGGTTTTGTGACTGTTTTCTTTTTGCTCATAAATGGTCACTATATTCCTGATCGCTCCTCAGTGGAGCCTGTTGATGAAATTTTAACACCACATCATTCTTCACAAAAGGTCAGAAAAGATTTGTCCCCTGTAAATATTATGGCAATACCAATTGGTGATGGGATTGTATGGGACAAAGTTCCATTCGATATATACGGGCCTACAGATGTTATTCAAATACCATAAGTGTTAAAATTCCTATGTCTGATGTTATTACACCTAATGTTGTCTCTGATGACTGGGATGTCCAAACAGTTGATTCCATGCTAACTGAAATGAAGGACTATTCCGCTTTTGAAAGTGATGATGTATATGATTATACAATGAATTATGGGGAAATGTTCTGCTATAACAATTGGGGACATCAATTGTGATAGCCAAGGTTGTAACCCTTACAGATGCTTGTGAGGGACACCAAAGAGATATTAAAGAGCTGAGCAATGTGAATGATCCTTAGGGTATGCAACAGTATGTGTTGATGATGGTGCAGAGGAAGAATTATCTAGCTTTAAATGAAGTACGTTATTATGATCACTGACTTGGGGAGGTACACAACTCTGAATTACCTGAATGTGCATGCCTTAAGAAGCAGAAAAAGCTTTTCACCATGTTCAGGTTGTGGATGCCACCTGGAAAGAGGCTTGCCTCACTGATGTACGTGTCACATGAGACATGAGTGAAGACAAATACAACTACATATCCTATGAAGCCACAGGACTTTCACAAGATTTGAAAATAGTGACTTCCATCTTAAACTCTTGAAGAGTATAATTTCCTCATGATTCAGAGCATCTTTGTGAGGCAACCAAGACACATAAAGGCCTATTTTAGAGTTGGGTGATGTGTTACTCTGTAACAAACATGACCAATATCCTGTGTTCCTAATTGCAAGTGCATTACACCCTGGAGCACTTGTAATAAGGCAGGTAGGGAATTTGTGACATTCATTACAAAGTAACCATGTGCTAAACTCCAAATCAAGCCCTTAGCTGCTACAACTGGGTATATGTTGACATAGATTTTAAACTTTGCTCACTGTTTTTATCATTTGCAATTGACAAATATAGAAATAGAAATAGAGAAGTATTTTTAGCCACTACTTGTGTTTAAGAATTTAGTATTTGCACCTGCACCCTACATTGATGTGTCATTCCTAGTGGATTCTGAACTCATACATTTGCATCTTGTTATTTCCCCAAGGAGAACTTAGCTTAAGGAATCCTCATCTTTACACAGACTGTAATAACCTTACTTTTCATACACATATGGTATTAAGGTATTAACATAGATGGGAAAGTGATTGCTTGTTGCTAGGTGAACACCAGAATACTAATGTGCATTTATTATGTTGAAGTTTATGAACCTGTTGCATTGAATATAATTTGAGTCACAGAGTATATTCATCTTTCACTGAAAGTAGTTGTCTATAGTAAAAAACGCATAATGGCTCTGAATCCACTTTGCATATTTTACATAGATTATAATTGTATTTCAGCACTTGAAGTCATAGAGACCTTAAAGATTTGGACATACAGAGATTGTTAAAAGGTATACCAAACACAATATTAGAAATTAAGTATTTGGAATCAGAACACTACAATCACTAAAGTCTTTCTCTTTACTTTAGATATCAATGCTTCTCCCATTGAAGAAGCATTTCTGCTGTTGAAGACAGTGTCAAGCAGTGGGATGTCAGGAACCAGCCTGATATTTGAGGAGAGCCAGGGTTCAGGTCTACAGAAGGATATTCCCAGCCAAATAGGACATTGTTATCCAAAGGTCCAAACAAGTTACAAGCAGTGGCCTGATCATACACATGCCTGGAAGTTCTGGAGAACCAGTTGATGAGAATTAGAAAGGCACTTTATTGTTACGACTGCAAAGCGCAGGACTGATGAATTAGCTATTATTTAAACTCCTAGACTATGAGATGCAGTGCTAGTTAGAAGTACAGCAAGTAATTAGTATTGTGTTTGTCAATAGTGGTTGTTGCTCTTTATCTGCTTTTAAATCAGTTTGCACCCATTTTCCTCATGTTTCCTACTTCCCTCTGTTTGCCCTGTGTGCCCTGTGTGACTTACCAGTTAGTGCTTATTCACTGCTGCTGCTCTGTAACTGATACATCAACAACCAAATATCCACTGGACTGAAGTTCCCTGCTCTTTCTGTTCTCTGGCAGTATCCTGGTTGCCAGGGGGCTAGTTGTAAAGCTTCCCTTACTTTTTCCAAATAAGTACCATATTGAGCATTAGAGTGGTGCAAGCTTATTAAAGACTCACTTCTACTCTGTTGTGTGTGTTTACTATAGAAACTTAAAGGTCTAGAAAATCTTTGTGAATTTCCAAGACCTGCTGAGACACCTCACCATCAGAACTTTGCATGTCTTGATTTCTCTTCTGACCCTTCTTTTACCCAAGTACTGTTATCTTGAGGAGTAAAAGACAATTCATGCCTGGTGCCAGATTCCTTTTTTATATGCTGTAGGCAAGGCCCTTTGAAGTGTAAGTGGGGCTGGGTCCAGCTCCCCCCAGTCAGCCTGTCAGGATGGTCCATCCTGCCCATGCCTAAGCCTCCTTTGTGTTACTGTCTAGAAACAAATCAAAAAGCCTAACAGCAGACTCATTCATGTTATAGGAACCAGGACACTGCCAGAAAAGCACAGTTGTTTGCAACGGGAAAATGCCGAATTTCAAAAAGTTGCACTTTCAAAACTGTAATCTCTCCTTTAAAACATGGTGACATTGGCTCATACCCAATTGGCTTATTTAATTTACTTACAAGTCCCTAGCAAAAGTGCAGTACATGTGCCCAGGGTTTGTAGATGAAATTATACTAGTGGGCATTCAGCACTTATTGTGCCACCCACATAAATAGCCCCCTAACCATGTCTCAGGCCTGCCATTGCAAGGCCTGTGTGTGCAGTTTCACTGCCAATTCGACTTGGCATTTAAAATTACTTGCCAAGCTTTACACTCCCCTTTTTCTACATATAAGTCACCCCTAAGGTAGGCAGTAGGTAGCCCATAGGGCAGGGTGCTATGTAGGGAAAAGGCAGGACATGTAACGATGTAGTTTATATGTGCTGGTAGTGTAAAACTCCTAAATTCATTTTACACTGCTGTGAGGCCTGCTCCTTTCTTGGGCTAACATTAGGGCTACCCTCATATACTGTTTGAGTGGTAGATTCTGATCTGAAAAGATTAACAATGTCATATTCAGTATGGCCAGAATGATAATACAAAATCCTCCTGACTGGTGAAGTTGGATTTAATATTACTATTTTAGAAATTGCACTTTTAGAAAGTGAGCCTTTCTCTGCATTTAAATCCTTCTGTGCCTTACAATCCACATTCGGCTGGGTTAGTTGACAGTTCTCTTGTGCATTTCACTCAGACAACCACAAACACAGGATGCTCAGTCACACCTGCACACCTGGGCTGGGAGGGTGGAGGGCCTGACACTTACATGTCAAAGAACAGTGGCCTGCCCTCACACAATGGACTGCCAAACCCCCTACTGGGACCCCGGAAGACAGGATTGAACTGAAAGAGGACCCTGTGCACTTCTAAGCCACTCTTTGAAGTCTCCACACTTCAAAGTCACATTTGTGTGTTTAAACAGGGCTTCTGACCCTACCAACTCAGACACTTTTTGACAAAATACCTACTGGGAAAGGAACTCTGAACCAGAACCTCTAACCTGCTAAGAGGAGCTGCCTGGCTGCCCAAAGGACTCACCTGACTGCTTTTCTGAAAAGGACTGCTGCCTTGCTGTTGCCCTGCTGCCTTGCTGCCCTCTGGCTCTGCTGAGAAGTACTCTCCAAGGGCTTGGATTGAGCTTGCCTCCTGTTTTCTGAAGTCTCAGGGCCAAAAAGACTTCATCTCTGCAAAGAACTCCATGTGCGGCAAAACATTGATGCGCAGCCTGCCGGAATTGATGCACAGCCTGCACCACAGTGAGAAAACCACTGCATGCCGAACCGGAATGACGCAGCCCGGCTCCCCAAGTGGAGATCGACGCAGCTCCAGCGTTACGACCGGAACATTGATGCACGGCCCACTGGATCAACGCATGGCCGAGCCGGAACGATGCAGCCTGAGTTCCTGCAAAGAGGAATCGACACAGCTCCTGCCGTGCGACAGACATTTTCCCACATCCCCAACCAGATCGACGCACCTCATGTGACTTCATCCACCTGTCCCGGGTTAATCCACATCATCCCGTGGCTTCCAAATACCCCTCAACCTGAAGAGGATCTCAGTCCGCGTGCGGGAAATCGCTGCAAGGCCCTTGCTGCGTGGAAAATATTGATGCATCATCTGTGTGTGCCCGGAGAAATCAACGCATACCCCCCATTTTTACACGCATCTTCTCCTCTGAGGTCACTTGTAGATAATTTAGACACAAACCAGGTACTTTGTGCTTGCAAGAGACACATTGCTTTTTAAGAACTAAAGACTTTATTGATGATTTCAAAAGTGATATTTCAACTTAAGTTTATCAAATCTTGATTGTTTTGACCTTATTCTACTCAGAATTAATATTCTATATTTTTCTAAATCTATGTGGTATATTTTTGTGGTGTTTATACTGTGTTATTGCATGATTTATTGCACAAATACTTTACACATTGCCTTCTAAGTTAAGCCTGACTGCTCAGTGCTAAGCTACCAGAGGGTGGGCACAGGATAATTTGGATTGTGTGTGACTTACCCTGACTAGAGTGAGGGTCCTTGATTTAACAGAGGGTAACCTGACTGCCAACCAAAGACCCCATTTCTAACAGTATGGCCTTTAGAAAATTCACAACAAATGCCTGCTTGTGGAACTAATAATGGTACTTAATCTCACAAGCAGTGGTTTTGTCTAGAATTAACTGAATGCTGTAAATAGACATTGGAAATAGATATATTGTGGTTAATCATACTTTGGGCTCTAGAATTGAGCAACAGTGGAATGGACAAATTATGCAGCAGGTTTGACTGAACTAAAGAGCAGGAAAAGTCAAATTTTAACGAGAAAATCAGAAACAACCTTGCACTGCCTTTTGCAAGTTTCATCAACATTAAATACTTACTAACCAGAAAGCCCCTTTTCAGCTGAAGCAGAATACAAGAAAAGGAGGTTAGAGAGTGGGATGTGGGGCCTATTAGATCATCTAATGTTAAGTTTGCATTGTTCCAGAAGGTGCCAAGACTTTCTGTGTGGGATTGCATCCAACTTTAGCTGTATGTGATAGAGAATCTTTTATAAGAATAAAAGCATTATATTATCAACCGGTACGGAAGGGCTTTTGTAGCCCTTAAGCTAATACTGCACGTAAATGTGGCTTTGCATTTGATGCTTCCACAACATCATGTATTTGGTTGTTGGTTTTGACCTGTGTCATGGTCATAGGTATACAATTTCATGACACAGATATTTTATGGCTACATGTAAACAAACAGAGTGTTAAAGCTTTATTCCCTTACCATTGAACATAGGAGAAGAATTACTGCAATGTGAGATTAATCTTAAAAACTGCTTCTTCATGAATAGGCATTGTCAAAAAAGTGTATGAGTGAGATCATCTTGTATCATACATATCTTATTTTTGACTTTTAGTCACCAAATGATGAGAAGAATCAGAATGTTTCATCCTGCTTTTGATAATAGTTAAATGTATCCTCTGTTTAGAATGTTCTTTGTTAAAACTTCATGGAAGCTGTCCTGTACACATGAAGACATCATGCTGTGCCTGGACAGAGCTGAAGATTTTTTACCCAAGTTTTATAAATTGTTGCAGTATAAAATGTATCAAAGCATGTTTTCAGACTAGACAGAGAGATGCATTCCTTGAGAGATGGCAGGCAGAATGTGTTTTGGATTCATTCTGAGACCAACATTATTCTACCTAAACTTATTTGCTGAGATACTCTCCAGAACTTCTCAGACTCTTTTCCTATGAAATGCTCTATTAGAGAACTAAGGGCCAGATGTATGAATCTGGCCCATTGCGATTCGGTAATTGCGATTTTTAAGAAATCGCTATTACCGACTCGCAAAGGGCCATGTATCACATTTGCGAATCGGTAATAGCGATTTCTTAAAAATCGCAAATGCAATTACCGAATGGCAAATCGCGATACTGGCCCCATTCGCAGCTATGGGGCTTTTGGCCCATAGCTGCAAATTTTTTGCATTTCCTAAATTGCGATTTCTGAACCAGAAATCGCAATTTGGGAAATGCAAAAGGCCAGGGTGCTGGGGGCCTAAGGCCCCCTCTCCTGCACCCCAATTTTTTTTTTTTACCATGTAAAATACACACATGCCAAAAGGGCATGTGTGCTTTACATATTAAATTAAAAAATGCAGTTCTACTGCATTTTTAAATTTTGCACCAGGTTACCACCTGGTTGCAGACAATGGTATTTTGCATGTGCAAAATACCATTCTGCGAAAAATCTCAATTTGCCTTTGATGCATTGCAGACCACGATTTTGCACTCGCAAACGGCCGATTTCGCCGTTTGAGAGTGCAAAATATTTTGATACATCTGGCCCTAAATGCTTTCACATCTGAGACGAAGCTCTTTCTGGGTTCGATTGATAATGAAATTAGAATAGAATAGGCTTTATAATTTTATGGGATACGCTATATGTTTTGTTCTGTAATTTTATTGAGAATAATGATTCCCTAACAAAGAAAATGTTGAACTAATGATTTAATAAAATCTTGAAATATAACTGAACTCTCATTATTGACTCTAATCAAACTGAATGGAATGTTCTTATTTTGTGAAGATGCAGTTCTTAATCTCATTTACAATCTGCCTCCTATACTCCACCTCTAGGGCACAGTAGAGGTGTGGGACCTTCATGTTTCTGAAAGGCTCACAATAGTCCTCAGGGGCAGTTTTAGACAGTGGGGTGGGAGCCCTATTAGGTCATCTAATGTTAATTTTTCATTCTACTACAAGGTGCCAAGACTTTCTATTTGAGACACTACCCAACTTTAGCTGTGTGTATGAGAGTAACTGAAGTTGATGCCTTAGTCAAAATTGTGAGGGAGATAGTGAGAGTATAAAAATAGGAAAATGCATGCAATTAGTAAAGCCACCTTTATGATTAAGAGTTAATTAAGTGAGCTACAAGAAGTAAAGCTTTGGAAATAATTGTGTTGTTTTTTTTCATATTTATTCACACACTTGCATCATTCTATACTTCAATTGCACACAACAAGTAATTTATCATGAATTGGAGGAGTGGACTACAGGCATACTAGTGTAATCATTTTCATTCAATATTTGTGATGGAGAACATAATTTTACATAGCTTTTTACAATACACTAGAACTTTAATATAGTATATTATAGTTAATTTCCTTCAGATAATCTGTGGCTATGAAAAAGTGGTTTGCAAGAAGCTTAATAATAGACCATCATGAATGGCTGCTGCTGTGTAGTGGCCTAGTTGCGGTGTGGTATACACTCTCATGTGGGGAGGAGTTTAATATTTCACATCATTATTTACAGTAGGGGCTGGTATAGCATCTCACTACCAACCCTCTTTGACTGCAGTTTTCATGTCTGAGCTTAGAGAACCGACAACATTTTTCTGTTCATATTGTCATAAAACTATGATAAGTCTAGCCCAGCTAAATTCTCTTGCAGGAATGCTTTTGTTAATTCTACATAACTCTAATATCAATGGCCATTGTTGCTTTGCAATACCATACCAGGTTCTGCATTGTGCGTCTGCGCAGACCACACAGGAGTAGAAGATTTATAGCCCCACTTTAGCAGCTGGGCACTAGCAGAAAGAATGGATCAATGAGTTACCTGGTGTGCTCACCAAACAAATGGTTGCCATGCACCCACTCACTGCAAAAGCTTGCTAAGGCATTGAAGCTAGGCAACCATTGACACAGAGCACAATATTATATAACTTTGTATATACCATAAGGGGATGAAGCCAGGAGCTGTGCACTTTGGAGTGGTGCTCATCCAAGCACATTTCCCCACTGATAATTCAGCGGCCCCATCACTTCAGCCATACTAAGACATGTGGAAACATTTTATATGTTTGTGCAGATCCATTGTGATTTAATGTAGGATAAGATTTGCCTTCTAGCCAGATTGGTTCATATTTTCATGTTGTTTACATTCATTTTATTTGCTTTTACTAGTATTTCTATTATGATCTTTACAATTTTTATCCACATATGTTATACAATATTATGGTATAATAAAGCTCAATTAATATAAGTTCTTATTGGTGATTGTGGAAAAGTATGGAAATGCAACAAGCACCTAACAAAAACCTGTAAATTCCATTGGTGGCTGCTGCAAATCTCATTGGGGCGGGGAGTGATGAGACTGGGGAAATATTAAAAATAAAAAAATGTACCTGTCTTGCCGTTGACCCTGTCGGCTGCCTCGCTCCTCTTCTCTCTGGCTCCTGATGGTGTCCCAGCAGTCCCTGGGACACAAGCATATGCTCCCCACGCAATTCTTGTGCTGCTCTAATGCTATACCTTGCATAAGAGCAGTGTCAGGATTGGTCTGAGACACTTGGTCTGCTGCTCAGCAGTGCATTAGAGTCTTTGCTGTCTCTCCAGCCCGGCTGTGCAACACATTGTGATTGAAGAAACCTAAGTGTGCATGTCTTCTTCCCTCCCATGGCCCAGCCCCTCCCTGCACACATTGCCTTAGCCAGCAGCTGAAAAACAAAACAATGATAATCTAGTGTTTTATTTTTCAGCTGCTGGCTCTTAGCCAGTGGGGTGACACCATTGCAGAAAAGCCGCCGCTGGTAAATTGTCAGTGAGGCCTGCTGTCCACCAAACTATATCCCACTAATGTGTCTATGGCACAGGCTGATGTGGGAGGTACCTATCCTTTTTTTCTTTCTTCACACAGGGCCAGCTATATCCACAACTCTGGGGGCTAGGGAAATGTAACTAAGAGTATCTGAGAAATGGGGGTATGCAACGGTGGTGCCCATCATGGGTCTGCTCCTCTGAAGTCACCAATGGGTCTGGAAGCCCAATTATCAATCATAGACGTGTCATAGCAGGAGGGGTTAGCAACATTGTAGCACACTAAAAAGATCAAGAAGTGGCACCAAATAGCAGAGCAACACAGAGTGTTCCTTCAACAGTCTTCAATATCACAAATCATTGATACAGCAGACATCATGGTAGTTTATCTTGAATTTTACCTTCAAAGGTTTATGATAAGTATATGTGTTAGTAGTTGGGTCTCTAGTTGGCAGAAGCATGCACCCTGTCAAAGTAGGGACCACAATCCTAGTCAGGGAAAGTCAGTTACTCACCATAAATTAACCTGTCCTCACCTTCTGGTAGCTTGGCACAGAGCAGTCAGTCTTACTTCCGAAGCAATGTGTAAATTATTTGTGCAACACTTAAATTAAAACAGTAAAGCAGCAAAAAACACCATTCAAAAATAAACCACACCAGATTAGAACAATAGATCCAAATTTAATGTTCGGAACAGGACCAAAATGACAAAGATTCAGTAGGTAGAAGTTGAGATATGATTTTTTAAAGATTGTCTGCAACTGCAGAGCTTAAAAGCTTAAAGTGCCAACAGGGGCTACCTGGTTGCACTAAACTGGCGTAAATCCAAAGTTAAAGCCAACCACGATGGAGCACAGGCCAGCTACAGGGACTAACCTTATCCTTCTAAGACAATACCTTGTGTGGAGTGTTCCGCCAATGTCGAAGATCCGATGTGAGAAGCAGAGGAGATGATGCAAAGGTGATCTGCCTATTCCAGGGATGCTTCATTGTCGAACCATGCAGTTGTCAATCTCCGAGCAGGGGTGCAGCATTGTACCCTTTGCGATGAAGGCAGTGCATCATCGTTGATCCACACAGCTCGCGTTGCGAAGGTGATGCAATGAGGCTGGAGGTGATTTAGTGGTCCTGCACTGCGCAATCCGCCATGCAAGTCCTCCTCCTCAGTGGCAACAACTATGTGTAGGCAGTGAGGGGAGATGCAGCTGTTCCAATCATCCCAGTGATGGTGATGCTTGGATTTTCTCATAACACAAGTTTCAAGGGCCCAGGACTGGATTGGTACCACTTGGCAGTATGGGACTCACAGTTGGCACAGTCTAGCAGACGTAGTAGGAGTTAGTGAAGAATTCGGTGTCCTTGAGACTTCAGAACAGGTGGCAAGCAAGCAAGCTCTTGGAGTCACTTTAGCTCTGCGGATGTAAAGATTCAGGTCTAGTCCTTCTGACTCCCTGGCAAGGAGGCCAGCAGGCAGCAGGGCAGGCACAGCAAAGCAGGAGTCCAGCAAAGTCCAGCAGAGTCAAGCAGAGTGACAGTCCTTTCAGCACCACAGCAGTCCTTCTTCCTGGCAGAATGTCATGATGTCCAGAAGTGTACAGATTTGGTGTGGTATGGGGTCCAGTTGTATATCTAGTTGTGAGGGAGACTTCAAAGAGAGGCCTTGAAGTGCACAAGGTCCGTGCCCCTCCTTCCCTGCCTCCAGACATTCAACAGGGGGTATGCAGCTCTTTGTGTGGGGACAGGCACAGCCCTATTCAGGTGCAAGTGTCAACTCCTCCCTCCCATCCTGCCAAGGAAGACCCATCAGCCTAGTGATGGGTCATCAGGATGGAAGTGGGACACCTCAGCGCCCTTTATGTGTGGCTGTCTGAAATGAATGTACAAGAGCCCAACTGTTACCAACGCAGACGTATATTCAGAGACAGGCCGAGGCATGGAACGGTAAAAGTAAGCAAATGGCCTCTTTCTAAAATTGGCATTTTCAGACATGCAGCTAAAAACCCAACTTTACCGTAAGTTGTGATTTGAAATTGTGAGTCCAGACACCAAAGGCGAAATATCTATCTGGTACCAATTATAAATGACATGTTTAAAATGTAATAAAGTGATCCCAATGTTAACTTATGAGAGAGCTAGGCCTTACAGTAGTGGAAAATTGATGTAACACTACCTAGGCATGGGACACTTAAAGGTACATGTTGTACTTTGTTAAATACACTGTACCTTTCCTTTGGGGCTGTCCAGGAACTACCTTAGGGGTGATTTATATGTATTAAATAGAAGATTCGAGCCAGGCAAGCGTATTAACTTACCAGGTTGATATGGCAGTTTAAAACTGCACAATCGGGCTCTGCAATGGCAGGACTGAGCCATGTTTGAAGGCCTACTAAAGTGGGTGGCTCAATCAGAGCTGCACCCCCCTTCCAGTGGCATTCAATTTACACACCCTAGGCACATGTAGTGCACTTTACTAGGGACTAATAAGTAAATTAAAATATGCCAATTGTGGATAAGCCAATATTACTATGTTTTAGGGAGAGAACACATGCACTCTAGCACTGGTCAGCAGGGGTAAGTGTCCAGAGTCCTAAATCCAGCTAAATTGATTTCAGCAAAACAGGAGGAAACAAGGACAAAAAGTCAGGGGAAACTGCACATGGAATGCCAGGTCTTACTGTATATTGAGTGCAGCACTTTATTTTAGTGCACAGCTCATACATATGCACTAGCAGTACATCATAATATTAATAACCATTAACTGTGTTAATATTGGGAAAGTTGATGTCAATGTGCACATGACATGATCACATATACCAACGAAATCTCATCACTATTAGCTAACTCACCCGAAATGAACTCTCCATCAACCGCAACTCCAAGACACATGGTCAGGTAGGCTTTGAGACCAAGGTCTGAGATTACTGACTGACAGGTCACAGATGGCACAGCACATAACAGGTACAGAAACTTGCAAACAGGAATCTCAGATCAAAGCTAGGCAGCAACACCACAATGGTCCCAGGAGATTGGCCAACATAAAATTCCTAAACACCGTAAAGTCAGATGCCACATGAAGTTAGGAACACACAGCGGAGCAGAACATAGCATGCATTGTAACACACAGCGATCACGCTCCTCTCAGGCCGACATCTGGACACGTTACCGGCTGGCCCAGATCGCGTCCACGCAAGGTTGAGGCCCACCTGCATTTTTTTTCAGGACCTTATTTATGACTCCATGACAACTGTTCATTCTTCACCCCAAAAAGAATGCTGTAATTTTTTTATTGTACCCAAAGAAATGTATAAAACACTGCGCGGCACACATGTACTTTGAGACAGTCCTCAGACCCTGGTTCTGTAACTGTTCTCCTGGCTATAATTTTTAATTAAATTAACCACTCCTGTATTGCCAAATGCCTCTTGTCTTTTGTTGTTTTCAAGATAAATTCACATTTGAGCAACATTTTAGCTAGCCAGATAGGAACTTATTGGTTCCTCTGACCTGTCTGTGAGCAACAGACAGGGCTCTGCCAGGACAGATTCAAATTTGTGCAACAAGAAAAGGTGAGCAGATGCTGGAATTGATTGGAAGTTATGCTGAATCCACGTGGCGGAGGTCCATCCTGAAGCCTCTGTCAGAAGGGTAGGAGGTTACATCAGAGCCTTAGTCCCAGCATTTGGCATATGGAAAATTAGGGAAAAAGTGTACTTCACGGAAGTCACCTTTTTCTTTCATGGAGTCTGAAAGAAGTGCTCTCGGACCACTGGGTGTGATACAGATGGTTCCCATGACCCCTGGGTGTGATATAGGGTGTGATTCTGACGTAACCGAAGAAAAGATTGGGATCTAGGAGGTTAGGAATAGCCTATGTTTGGCCAAGGAGGGTCTAGTTTGTCGAGTTAATCCTTTTGTTCTCCTCATAAATTGTTGTTATCTTTGCCCAGAAGCTGATCAGGCTCACTTAGTCCTATGTACTGCAGAGCTTCACCTGGTCACAGGATAGCATGCACTATGAGCGGGCTAAGGTATTTTTGACAAAGACATCACTCTTTGTGCTTTGTCAGTTTTCTTTTTTTCCAGTCAAAACATGATGTTGTTTTGATATTGTGGCGCTGTCAAATTTGATGAAACTGTGTTTTGTCTTGTGTATTGTGTTTTGTTGATGCGTCAATGTGCTATGAAGGCATTGCTAATTCTCACAAATTGCTATTTAATACCAAAGTAAGGCTTGCTATTTTGATGCAAAATTTCATGAAGTTTGAATTACCAATTGCACTTCCAGGTTGTGACCCTTCATATACTTTGTTATTTGTGTCTGTTAAATGTATATGTTGATGCATCTATAAATAATGCTGAGCTCATGAAATCTAGCAATCCCCATGTATATATTACCCCATTACTCAAGTAGAACTAGTGATCCCTGTGTATATATATATCCCCATTACCAGAGCAAAACTGAAGATTCACTAAAAACAGGAAGATTAGATGTGTATATTTAAAGATTTCCTAAAAAAATAATTTTAAAAAGCTAGAAGTGTAACCGTCCCCTAAAAACTGCCAAACTTATCAATAAAGTACATGCAAAACAGATTCCCCACACAGGCTTAAAAACATTTACATGTTTTGACACAAATGGCACACACTGTAGGAAAGTACCATCTTGCCTGCCATGTTACCCCCATATTTCACTGTATATATGTTGTTTTAGTTGTATGTGTAACTGGGACCCTGCCAGCCAGGGCCCCAGTGCTCATAAGTGTGCCCTGTATGGGTTCCCTGTGTGATGACTAACTGTCTCACTGAGGCTCTGCTAACCAGAACCTCAGTGGTTATGCTCTCTCATTTCTTTCCAAATTGTCACTAACAGGCTAGTGACCAATTTCACCAATTCACATTGGCATACTGGAACACCCTTATAATTCCCTAGTATATGGTACTGAGGTACCCAGGGTATTGGGGTTCCAGGAGATCCCTATGGGCTGCAGCATTTCTTTTGCCACCCATAGGGAGCTCTGACAATTCTTACACAGGCCTGCCACTGCAGCCTGAGTGAAATAACGTCCACGTTATTTCACAGCCATTTACCACTGCACTTAAGTAACTTATAAGTCTCCTTTATGTCTAACCTTTACCTGGTAAAGGTTGGGTGCTAAGTTACTTAGTGTGTGGGCGCCCTGGCACTAGCCAAGGTGCCCCCACATTGTTCAGGGCAAATTCCCCAGACTTTGTGAGTGCGGGGGCACCATTACACACGTGCACTATACATATGTCACCACATATGTATAGCGTCACAATGGTAACTCCGAACATGGCGATGTAACATGTCTAAGATCATGGAATTGTCACCCCAATGCCATTCTGGCATTGGGGAGACAAGTCCATGATCCCCGAGTCTCTAGCACAGACCCGGGTACTACCAAATTACCTTTCCCGGGGTTTCACTGCAGCTGCTGCCGCTGCCAACCCCTCAGACAGGTTTCTGCCCTCCTGGGGTCCAGCCAGGCTTGACCCAGGAAGTCAGAACAAAGGACTTCCTCAGAGAGAGGGTGTTACACCCTCTCCCTTTGGAAAAAGGTGTCAGGGCTGGGGAGCAGTAGCCTCCCCCAGCCTCTGGAAATGCTTTGATGGGCACAGATGGTGCCCATCTCTGCATAAGCCAGTCTACACCGGTTCAGGGATCCCCCAGCCCTGCTCTGGCGCGAAACTGGACAAAGGAAAGGGGAGTGACCACTCCCCTGACCTGCACCTCCCCTGGGAGGTGCCCAGAGCTCCTCCAGTGTGCTCCAGACCTCTGCCATCTTGGAAACAGAGGTGCTGCTGGCACACTGGACTGCTCTGAGTGGCCAGTGCCAGCAGGTGACATCAGAGACTCCTTCTGATAGGCTCTTACCTGTGTTGCTAGCCTATCCTCCTTCCTAAGTAGCCAAACCTCCTTTTCTGGCTATTTAGGGTCTCTGCTTTGGGGAATTCTTTAGATAACGAATGCAAGAGCTCATCAGAGTTCCTCTGCATCTCTCTCTTCACCTTCTGCCACGGAATCAACCGCTGACTGCTCTGGACGCCTGCAAAACCGCAAAAAAGTAGCAAAGACGACTACTTCAACCATGTATCGCTGATCCAGCCGCCTTCTCAACTGTTTTCCTGGTGGTGCATGCTGTGGGGGTAGTCTGCCTCCTCTCTGCACTAGAAGCTCCGAAGAAATCTCCCGTGGGTCGACGGAATCTCCCCCCTGCAACCGCAGGCACCAAAAGACTGCATCACTGGTCCTCTGGGTCCCCTCTCAGCACGACGAGCGTGGTCCCTGGAACTCAGCAACTCTGTCCAAGTGATTCCCACAGTCCAGTGACTCTTCAGTCCAAGTTTGGTGGAGGTAAGTCCTTACCTCCCCACGCTAGACTGCATTGCTGGGTACTGCGTGATTTGCAGCTGCTCCGGCTCCTTTGCACTCTTCCAGGATTTCCTTTGTGCACAGCCAAGCCTGGGTCCCCGACACTCTAACCTGCAGTGCACGACCTCCTGAGTTGTCCTCTGGCGTCGTGGGACCTTCTTTTGTGACTTTGGGTGAGCTCTGGTTCACTCTTCTTCATAGTGCCTGTTCTGGCACTTCTGTGGGTGCTGCTTGCTTCTGAGTGGGCTCCTTGTCTTGCTGAGTGCCCCCTCTATCTCCTCACGCAATTGGCAACATCCTGGTCCCTCCTGGGCCACAGCAGCATCCAAAAACCCTAACCACAACCCTTGCAGCTAGCAAGGCTTGTTTACGGTCTTTCTGCATGGAAATACCTCTGTAAGCTTCTTCACGACGTGGGACATCCATCCTCCAAAGGGGAAGTTCCTAGTCCTCTTCGTTCTTGCAGAATCCACAGCTTCTACCATCCGGTGGCAGCTTCTTTGCACCCTCAGCTGGCATTTCTTGGGCATCTGCCCACTCACGACTTGAGTGTGACTCTTGGACTTGGTCCCCTTGTTCCACAGGTACTCTCGTCTGGAAATCCATCGTTGTTGCATTGCTGGTGTTGGTCTTCCTTGCAGAATTCCCCTATCACGACTTCTGTGCTCTCTGGGGAACTAAGGTGCACTTTGCACCCACTTTTTCAGGGTCTTGGGGTGGGCTATTTTTCTAACCCTCACTGTTTTCTTACAGTCCCAGCGACCCTCTACAAGGTCACATAGGTTTGGGGTCCATTCGTGATTCGCATTCCATTTTTGGAGTATATGGTTTGTGTTGCCCCTATACCTATGTGCTCTCATTGCAATCTATTGTGACTGTACATTGCTTGCATTGATTTCTATTGCTATTACTGCATATTTTGGGTATTGTGTACATATATCTTGTGTATATTTGCTATCCTCATAATGAGGGTACTCACTGAGATACTTTTGGCATATTGTCATAACAATAAAGTACCTGTGTATTGTGTTTTCTTATGATATTGTGCATATGACACCAGTGGTATAGTAGGAGCTTTACACGTCTCCTAGTTCAGCCTAAGCTGCTCTGCTAAGCTACCCTTTTCTATCAGCCTAAGCTGCTAGACACCTCTTCTACACTAAAAAGGGATAACTGGACCTGGTGCAGAGTGTAAGTACCCCTTGGTACCACTACAAACCAGGCCAGCCTCCTACACACACACACACTAAGGTACACATGTTTCCTTGACCAAAAGAGGGAACTTCTGACACTAACATAATTGAACAAACAAGAACACACATACAGAATATATACGCAGGGCAAAAGAAGAACAGGAGAGAAGCATTATTAGAATTATGGGCCATCTTCGAGGGGGCCCAGACCAACAACACTACCCCACAGTCAACATGCAAGGCATCCAAATCTCCTCTGCCATATGCAGGAATTAGGGTGCCCTCCTCGATGCCTGCCATCCCCCATTGGGTTACAGCAATCCCTCGGTTAAAGGAGCTGAATGAGCCCCTACCAAACAGTGAACTGTTAGATCTAGACATGACAGAATAAAAGGCCAGCAGGCTCAAGCACCACCCCAGCTCAGCGCTAGAGCTCCCCATTGTTCGACCCCATGTCTGTCGAGTTCAGCCCATCGAACCTCTGTGGTGTCGAAGACACGCACTCCCACTGGTTCTGGCAAACATACACGAGTGACAGCGAGATTCATAGCAGTTCTAGACAGTGGTTCATCTAGCAGGGGTGGGGAAAGGAGTACCAGTTCTCCGGGATCCAGCGACGAGAGTGGAAACTGCCAGGTCAGAAGGCATAACAACTTTAGGCTGATGTCAAAAGAGACAGTCGCCCAAGAAGAAAGAGGAATCTTTGCGCGTCCATTCTGTGATTTGCTAGCAGATTGGACTATGGAGGGGAAGCAATTTGACTGGTCCTGTCCTAGGGAAGGGTCATTTGAGCCTGAGGACATGGCTATAGCAGAGGATTGCATCAGATATGGGATGGAGAATTTCCCCTACATGCAGCAGTGCCTTGTAAGGTGGGAAAGAAGGCAAATCAAGGAAAGAAGAAAAGAAGAAAAGAGAGGCAACAAGAAATGGTTGAGGCGGAACCAGCACGTTCCTGCAAAATCCCTGAGCTGGGAGCAAGCGGTCCTGGTCAGAACAGCTGTGGCCGCAATGACGCAGAAGGTGGTGGCACCAATCAGGGTACTGCTGCAGAGGTTTGGAAAAGTTAAAACATATAGTAGGAGGGTTTGGGGAAGTAGTATAGAGGACTCCCAAAGCCAGGACCATGTCACAATCCCCGCACCACTCCCAGTACCAGATAAGCCACGGAGCCAACAAGGGTCAGTCCTCTGTTGGATGGATGACACACGTGCACTCACTCTCACATGTCCCATGTTCTCAGTGACTCGACAAGCTGAGGAGGAACCCACTGTGACAGTACTAGTAAATAACATTCCCTACAGCCTTCTAATTGAGGCAGGGGCAACAAATTCATACTTAATGGAAGGGATTGTGCCCCTATCCAAAGACTCCATGGACACTCAGCGGTTCTCGGACACAATCATCAGGGTTCCTTACACAAAACCCCTGGAGACAGACGTGGGAGGCAGCTGCGTGAATGGACAGCTGCTATATCACCCCTCTTCTACAATGTATCTTCTGGAAAGAGACTTAATGGACAAACTAAAAATGACCATTCATTTCTCAGATGATGGGACAATGATCTGCTGAACCCCTGGGGTTACCCAATCAAGTCTCAACTACACATTGCAGTGGGTCTTTGACTCCTGAGATGCACAATGCCTTCTGCAAGCTCAAAAGAGAGATAACACACTCCCCCGTGTTGGGGACACCCAACTATTAGAAGGAATTCTCCTTATTCAGACACAGCAACAGGCGAGTCATGTCAGCAGTCCTCACACAAAAATATCCCCTGGGACACAAACCTCTTGTGTACTACAGCAGGATCTTATACTCAGCCATGCAGGGTAATTTCCCATATGAGCATGAGCTAGCGGCAGTGGCCTTTGCCTTCGACAAAAGCAAGTCCATTGTGATGGTGGCACCACTGACACTGTATGCAAAACATTTAGAGGGTCATTCTGACCCTGGCGGCCGGTGGCCGCCAGGGCCACCGACCACGGGAGCACCGCCAACAGGCTGGCGGTGTTCCCACGAGCATTCTGACCGCGGCGGTTCAGCCGCGGTCAGAAGCGGAAAGTCAGCGGTCTCCCGCTGACTTTCCGCTGCTCGTGTGAATCCTCCATGGCTGCGGAGCGCGCTCCGCAGCCATGAGGATTCCGACCCCCCCTACCGCCATCCTGTTCATGGCGGGAAAGCCGCCATGAACAGGATGGCGGTAGGGGGGGTCGCGGGGCCCCTGGGGGCCCCTGCCGTGCCCATGCCAATGGCATGGGCACGGCAGGGGCCCCCGTAAGAGGGCCCGCAAAGTATTTCAGTGTCTGCCTTGCAGACACTGAAATACGCGACGGGTGCCACTGCACCCGTCGCACCTTCCCACTCCGCCGGCTCGATTACGAGCCGGCATCCTCGTGGGAAGGTCGTTTTCCCCCTGGGCTGGTGGGCGGTTTTTCAGCAACCGCCCGCCAGCCCAGGGGAAAACTTGTAATACCCGCCGCGGTCTTTTGACCGCGGCGCAGTATTTTGGAGGGCGGCATCCTGGCGGGCGGCCTCCGCCGCCCGCCAGGGTCGTAATGAGGCCCTCAGTGTTTGCGGTCATACAAAAGAGCAAGAGCATGCTGACTACACAAAGGGTTGTGGGCTGCAAACTGATATTCTCCAGATCATCACTAAAGTTAAAACGGTGCCATCTAGTAAAGCCAGCCACCTTCCTAGCCCATGAGGTTCAAGAGGGGGAGGAGGTTAATGACTGTTCAACATACACCACACCCCTAGGGGATTACCCAGGCAGAGGAGGATCCCAAGCTATGTAATGAGGCACGGTTCATCGATTGTTCCTCAATGATAGATCAAGAGATTGGGGTAAGACACATAAAGAGAGAAGTAGTAATGTCTTGTAGCTAGGCACCCTCATTAAGAACTGCAAGTCACAGCACAGTTAACTCTTCTCCCCCCACCTCCCAGCACAGGCGGCAGAGCTGACAGTACCACTGAAAGCCCTCACCCAAAGATGGGGGAAGACAGTAACCATTTACTCCGATTCAGTCTATGTCACCACCACAGTGCACTCAAGCATAGTAAGGTGGAAAAGGTGAGGGTTTCTGAAATCAGTTGCACACCAGGACCTCCTAGAGCTACTTATCGACACACTGCACCTGCCTAAAACGCATGGCCATGGTAAAATGTGACACTCATATCGGGGGCAAGGACTTCATATCCCAGGGAAATGCATTTGCTGATAAATGTGCAAAAAAGGCAGCTTATGTTACGACTAAGGGAGCAAGTGTTCTCCCCTTACATCAGGTAACCAAGATGGGACCCCCAGAGGACAAGCCTTACACAGAAACAGCAGGATTGTACTTGAGGGAGTTGCAGGAAACAGCACTGCCTGGCGAGAAGAAGTGATGGGTAGCCAGGGGATGAGCGCAGATTGCAGATGACTTCATATACTGACACGCACCCACAGGAAAACCAGTCATGCCACAGAGCTTAGCCAACACAGCCTTGTCCCAGTCACACTTACCAACACACACATTCAAAGACAACATGATAGCAGAACTTCAGAGTGACTGGTTTATCCCCAAACTTACAGAAACCATGATGATATATTTTAATGGATGCTCCGTATGCCAATTATACTCACCAAAACCTACTCTCAAGGTTGCGTCACCAACTATCCCAAGACCAACGGGGCCTTTCAGGATGTTACACATCGACTTTATTGACATGATCGACAGGTGTTCTATCGCTATCTGATTGGAGTGGTTTGATCATACTCTATATGGATCAAAACCAATCCTTGTGTGCACTGCGACACCAGAGCAGCAGCATCGTTCCTTGTCAGAGAAGTAATACCCAGGTGGGAGGTACCAGTTGTCACCCCGTCAGATAACGGCGGGCAATCTAACTTAAGTCTGTTCTCAAGGCAGCTAGAGCTAGCATAACATGCTATCATAACATGCATGATGTCAGCCAACTAAACAATTCTGGAAAGCTGTAATCTCATTGGCATAACCTGGAAAAAAACATGCAAAAGACCTTAAAGTGCCAGGACACAATGAGTACATTTTTCCTATGTATTGTGAAGTATGTCAGGATGATGAAATGCCAATGAAGCCCTGGAATGGGTGATTTGATGACCTACTGCTGGAAATATTAATGTAAGATTGTTTATGAAAAGTAAAGTTAGATTGCATTGTTACATGGAATTGTCCATCGCTAACTGCTCCAGTGCTGTGCAAGTTTGTGTGATGATAATTATGTTTTTAAGAGAGACAGAGAGAGGAGGCAGATAGATAGATAGATAGATAGATAGATAGATAGATAGATAGATAGATAGATAGATAGATAGATAGATAGATAGATAGATAGATAGATAGGAAAGCAGGTAGAAATCGTTTCACTGCAGTCTATTTTATGGTTGAAAATACAATTACTGGAGTCCATTGTTTGGAGCAAACAACAAAAAAGGCAGAACGGAGCATTCGGGGCACTTGTTCTTTCAATTTATGACTCATTGATGACATTTTCTCTTACTTTTATAAATAATAGAACAGACATTCTGCTTCTCAAATCTGCACACCTCGGTAAAGACAAAACAAACATAAATGGCTACAATAAAAACAAGTAAAACAAGCAGTTTTTAAAGAAAAACAACATCAATTGCTTTGAGAGGTAATCTGAGGTAAAGCTAATAGAAGCATTTATTTAATTTTCCAAAGAGGTTCTGCTTGCTTGCCATAAACGTTATGTCTTCAGTCCTACACGCTGAAGAGACACTTCTTGCATACAGCTCCCTCGTGCGGTACCCGGATTAAAGCTAACGTGCTCTGTACGGAATTTTAGGCATTGGAGATGTGCCGTTTCCACTAACATCACACTAGGTTTTTTAAGCTTAGGTATCTTCACCTTTATCATTGTTTTTTTTATTTTATTTATTTTTTATGTAGATAGCCATGCCTAGTTGTAGGCATTTATTGAATGTTTCTTCTACATCATACAGGTTTGCGCTGAAAATGGCCCTAGTTTGAACTGGCATGGCGAGAACGACATCGAATTACTTAATTTAAACACTTGGAGGTTTAATCAGTGGCGTAACAGAGGCTCACGCAGGCCCCGCGGAGTGTGGGGTGGTGGAGGGGTGAGCTACAGGGCATCTCCCTCGCACCCCTCCTCACACAGAACACTGCATGAGGCAGTATGATGGAAATATCTATGCACCGTTTACATACCTTAGCTTAGTGAAGGGACTTGTGTGGTGTGGCCCAGTGGTTTCCAACCTCTGGTCCGGGACCCCTAAGGGGTCCGCGTAGCCTTCTCAGGGGGTCTGCAACTGGTTAGAAAATTAAATAATATTAACAGATTAGGTCCCCAGCTTTCAGTAAGGACTCCGTGGGGGGTCCCCAGATTCCAAGAATGATTCAGTGGGGGTCCTGGGGGGGGGGGGGTTCTAGTAATGATAAAGTGGGGGTCCACAGAAGTCAAAAGGTTGGGAACCACTGGTGTGGACTTTACATACATATTTCCACTTTCGGTTTAAGTCCAGAGCCCCATCCCCTGTTTAGGACAGAACACTTTCTAAACCTAGATCGACTGAACACAGCAATGCCCATATCAGCCATGGGAGCAAACCGTTCCTAGTCACCTAATGGACCTAAATGTATACTCGCCATCCACCACCTCTGAAATCTTCACCCCACACACCTTCCCTTATCCCTCCCACTACTCATCAGTGACCAGCTTAGAGCCTGGTTCTTCTGTACAGCGATGTCCTAAAATTTACCAGCACTCAGGCAATGGGGTAAACCAGTCTGTGAATGCAAGTTACCCAAGAAACGAGGAGCACTTTGTGATTACAAACATGGGTGAATAATTTAGGGGACCATTAACACATGATCTACCTCATGAGAACGCTTTTTTACTTGTGGTCTTACCACTGTTTAGACCTAAACCTTAATTGTGGGCTACATTGTGAGCAACATTTTCGACATTATAATTTTGTTTCCCCTGAGGACCGATTGGGCCCAGTGAGTGATAGCTGTCTTGAGTTGTGGAGAAAAGTACAGAAATAATAGAGCCTCTAAGACCATTTGTTCTGGCTGATGTCATGTGGAAGGCATCCCAATTCAAGGCAGTGTGTGGGTGTTATCTCTCAGGTAATTTGCATGATTGATACGAAGTATCCAGTGCGGGTTCGGGAGCAGTGCTGTTCTCAAACATAGATGAGGCAAGGTGTCCCTATAGATATGATTAATGTCTTTTTTATTAGTTAATTAAAACCAGAAAAAATATTCCTTCAACATGAAATTTAACAGAACAATATTGGTGCAATAAGACATTTATATTACAATAAAAGTTATGAGGTAAAAATAGTATGAAACATTCCACAGATTTGTTTTGCCCCTACTTAATTCCGATTGTTGGTACAAGACTTTATTACCAGGCTGGCTGTATACCCAGTGATGTTCCCTAGGAACCTTCCATTCTTCGATGTATTCATATGTGGTAGAAGGATTTTGTTTCCATTGGTGCCCTCCCTATCACTGGCTTGTTTCAGCAGATGAAATTCTGGAGGAAAAAAATTCAAAAAATGGAACCAGCCTAATATTTAATATGGTGTTTCGTGGACTGAATGCTTCAGTTAGTGCTTGTCTACAGGATCTGATCCCTAAGCCATTTAGTTCTTTTTTCAGTAAACATCTTCTTTCAACAGCCAAAGCTGGGCAAATGCAGACCACATGCACCAAGTTTTCTTCTGCCAGATGACATAGGTGGTACTCATGGGTGCCTACTCGCGGCCCCTTCTTCTATTTCAGCATGAGGTCAGGCGTTGGAAGTTCACCCAGCCTGAGCCTTAGAAAGCGTTGCTTGATTTTCCATGAGTAGGGGGCAGCCGTAAGTGGTGATTCTTTGAAAGTTTTATATGAGTTAAGAATCAGCCAACCATGCGACCTTTTAGCCAGAGCCTCCCTGTCTTCTAGCCAGCTGAGTAATTTACTTGATTTATTCACTGCTTTGTTAAAAGCTGGAGTGGGAAGCGACTGGTCCCATACCTCACCTAAGTTCAAAATACTTTTACTCTTTTCCAGATACCTTTTGTAACTGCTATTTCCTGCCAAACTAGATAAGCTAATGACCCTTTTGGAGCGGGCTCAGTTTGTAACAGCATTTGATATATGCCATAGGACCAGCTAGCGACTACTTGACCAACATAAATTCCAGTCCGACCTGTTGTGGGGAGGCATGCCCTGGTAAGTGAAAGACACGCTTATACGTCTTTATCAGAAGCTAATACTTTAGAGCTACCTCCATCCCCCTCATCATTTTGGCCCCATAAGTGAGGGTTGGCAGCAATTGTGCTCTCAATATGGCTGTCAATGGGTTCAGAGTATGACCATAGATTGAATTTGAGAGCTTACCAAAGGCGTGAGCAAGTTCCTGCACCTTATTTTTTATTGCTTCTTTTTGTAGGGCATAGTTACATCTGGCCTCGACCACGACTCCTAGGTATCTGTATGAGCTTACTTTCTCTAAGGTCTTTCCATTCAAGTACCATTTACGCTGGCTAGTGGGTCTGCGATTTAGAGTAATCATTTTAGATTTGTTATGGTCGATTTCTAATTCATTTGTTCTTGAATACCCCGAAATTTGTTTAGCAGTTTTTGCATGCCTATTCTGGTGTTGCTAATTAGTAATAGGTCATCTGCATATAACGTATTAGATAGTTGTTGGCCGCCCAGGGAGGGGGAATGGGATGATTGATCATTTAACTTGACAGAAAGATCTGCTATGTACAAGTTAAGGAGTGTTGAGGCCAATACACAGCCTTGTTTTCACACCAACTGTTGTTTTAACTGCCCTAGATAGGTGAGAGGCTCCCCCCAGTTTAACCTTCACCCATGTGTCAGGGTAAATCATTTAAATGGTATTTAAAATAGTAGGTGGTAACCTCCAAAGTTGTAGTTTGGCCCACAGTTTGCCACAAGGGACACAATCAAAGGCAGCTTTAAAGTCAACAAAGCACAAATAGGTGGGAGTCCTGGTTGCTTTTGCTCTGTTGGTGAACAGTCCCAGTGCCATAAGGTTTGTTAGCGTTCCTTGGTGCTTGGTGAAGCCACTTCGATTTAAGGCCAGAATGTTTTTATCTGCAATCCAAGTCTCTAAAGGCCTCATTCTGACCCTGGCGGTCTGTGACCGCCAGGGCGGAGGGCAGCGGAAGCACCGCCAACAGGCTGGCGGTGCTTCCTGGGCTATTCTGACCGCGGCTGTAAAGCCGTGGTCAGAAAAGGGGAACCGGCGGTTTCCCGCCGGTTTTCCCCTGGCCCAGTGAATCCTCCATGGCGGCGCTGCTTGCCTGCTTGCAGCGCCGCCATGGGGATTCCGACCCCCTTCCCGCCAGCCTGTTTCTGGCGGTTTTCACCGCCAGAACCAGGATGGCGGGAACGGGTGTCGTGGGGCCCCCTTAACAGGGCCCCATTAGGATTTTCACTGTCTGCTTTGCAGACAGTGAAAATCGCGACGGGTGCCACTGCACCCGTCGCACCCGTGCAACTCCGCCGGCTCCATTTGGAGCCGGCTTCATTGCTGCAGGGTCTTTCCCGCTGGGCCGGCGGGCACCCTTTTGGCGGTCGCCCGCCGGCCCAGCGGGAAAGTCGAAATGACCCCAGCGGTCTTTCGACTGGGGAACTTTGGCGGGCGGCCTCCGCCGCCCGCCAAAGTTGGAATGACCCCAAAAGTGTTTTAGCACACAAGATGAGAAATATATGAGGTCAACATCTAAGAGACTGATTAATCTGTAATTGCTTGTGGAAGCCGCGTTCCCTCCCTTGTATACGGGGTGGATTATAGAGCCTCTACAGGTTCCTGTTGTGAGCACACAATTGAACATTGCTGGCAGGAAATTGACCCATCCTTCTGTTTCCTGTTTAAACAGTGCCTGAGGAAAACCGTTTGGGCCAGGTGCACAGTCAGTTCGCGACTTACCGATGATTTTTATTTATTCTGATGCTATGATCTTCAAAACTTCCGGAGCATCGGGTTCCCGATTTTTAGTGAACTCCTGGGTTTGCGGTCCTTCTTCGTTGAGCAACTCTTTTAGATGAGACTTTAAGTGGCACACCCATGCTTCCTCTGTTATGTTTGCATTATTACCTTCCTTTGGATCCTTATCCATTGTATTCATGATTTTCCAAAATCTTTTGGAGTCAGATGTTTTGGACGCAAAGTGTAGTTTGGCCCAAAGGGTCTCCTACTGATGTTTTTTAAAGGTCCATAGTTCCTTTTTAAGCAGTTTCCTTTGCTCTCGCAAAGCGGCCAATAATGATTCATTGACTGGGACTTTACACAGTTGCCTCAGTAGTTTACCTACAACTGATTTCCTTTTGCGGGCTGGCTGCGGTAAGTGTAAACATTGGCTATAATTCAATTGTACTCCCTTTCTTGTATTTCCTGAGGAGTCTATGTTTATAAGATCGGTGGCAAAGTTCTCCCACACCGTTGTCAATTTTGCCACGCTCATGGCCATTGATTCTAGCCTTAGTAGAGCCTCTTCTGCTTGGCTTTCAATAGTATTGGATGACCATTTAAGTCACTTTAGATTTTCAGTGCTAATCACCCCATCCAGGGCCACTGCTTCCTCTGCTTTATATGGTGATGAACGAATCCTGATTACCTGTGGCTTGTGATCACTTTCCATGCAGTCCATAATGCTGAAGTCACTCACTAATGTGTACAAAGCAGGAGTTACCAGTTTGTAGTCTAGGTGAGAAACCGTTTTTCCGGAGCATCTTGTCCATGCTGGAGGAATGTCGGGGGACTTCCGACCATTTAGCACAAAGAGGCCTACTGATTCACAGGTGCGTACAAAACTCTCCCCTAACTTGTCTTTCCTGCTTTTTATTGGGAAGGTTTGGCCGGGCGCCATTGCCACTGTTTGGATATGATCTTCACCAGGGTTGTGGAATAGGTAGAGATTGAAGTCACCCGAAATTAGTCATTATGCCAATTGTACAGTGCTTTTTATCCTTATCAGTTGGTTTAGTAACTTATTTGCTTCAACTGTTTTATTTTTGGGATTAATATATATATTGCCTAAGATCAGTGGTTCCTGTATATTCTTTCCCCATCAATCAAGCCTGACTAGTTAAAAAGGTAGATCTTCCTCCTTGTGCTCTGAGATCTTTGCTAGGATGCGTGTGCTAATATAGATTGCTATGCCTCCCTTCGACCTGCCAGACCTGTTGGTTTTTGTGGCTGGACTGAGATATTCCGTGAATCCTATTAACGGTATTGATTCCATCGCCCAGGATTCCTGTATGAGTATAATATCAAAAGAACCAAAAAATGTTGTTACTGCTGGATCCTCCATGTTTGCCCGCAGGCCACCTAGGTTCCACGAACAGATGTTTAATGCGCCTTGTGAAGGTTATTATTTAACTATTCAGCTGTACCCCATCGCTCCTGGGGGTGATGCCGTCGCTGCCCATTCCCTTTCAGCCTGCGATCTCTGATCTAAAACCACTCTTTTCCTCCCTTCTTCTTTCCATATTTGAACTCTCAACGGAGTCTTGGGTGGTCTCCTCTCACTAATCATTTCTTCAGTGACACTGCTGTGATGGATGACAGGGTGTGCTCCAGGCAAGACAGACCACGTGCCTTTAGGCATTTCCGGGTGTTGAGAGCCTACTGAGGGGTTGGATATCGCTCGCCTTTATAGATGACCACCTCAATACCCCAGGATTTCAATAGGTCCTTCCTCTCCATAATCTGTTTGGGGAGGTCCGGCACTGAAAAGATAGGTAAGTGTTGGGTCCGTATGTTGGTTGCCTCTTGCTTGAATACATTTTATTGCAGCAATGTCATCTGAGGGCACATGCTGTAGGTCCAGAAGGGATTTTATGAGTCTTAAAATAGTAGAGTGATTGAGAACATCTGTGGAGTACCTTGAGGTGAATTCTGGAATCCAAAGCAGCTGGTAATTTGGTTCGTAATTGTTTGTACCAGTTTGAAATGACTTGTTTTTCTCTGCATGCCTGTTTTGTTCCTTGTAGCCAGCTTCACAAAGTCTAATACCATGTTAATTTCTCTTGCTGCTTAAATTGACCTGTGATAGTTGGGTGAGCTACTCAGGCATAGTGGTATTTAGCTTTCTACTCTGCTGACCCCTTTGGGGGCTTGCTCTTTTGTCCGTATATTTGCCAACTGCTGCGGGCAGCCTCAAAGGAGACCTTGTTGACAAAGTGGTACATTGCTAAATCAGGAATGTTTTTTATGTCTGCTTTTATGTCGGTACTTGTACTTATGTGCACAGAGATATCTCTATTATACCTTCCAATTGATGCCGTGTGGTCCTTGCTTGGTTCATTTGGGATGATTTCGGTGGCTTTTGAGATAGTTAGTTGGTGAGATCGTGCAAACTTCCTTCTTTTTCTTCCCCGTTATCATTCTCTTTTTGATAAAATCCGAGTTATGGGTTTCTCTGGGTTCCCGGGGTTGGTTGCCGGCTTGTGACGGAAAATGATTCGCCAAGGTTTCCATACTGAGGCTTGCTGAAGTATTACTTTCAGCCAAAATTCTTTTCTCTCTTTTGGTTGACGATGAGGGCATTTGAGGGGAGTGGAGCATCTCCTCTTGTTTCTGTGCAAACGGTACAGATGTTAGCTTAGTAGCGAGGGGGTTGATATATATGTGTTCATCATTTCAGGTGGAGCAAATTTCTTTTAGTATTCCTTCTAGGATTAGCCGCAGTTGAGATAGTTTATCTACCACCTTCTTGCAGGAGCAGATGATAAAGTCATTAGTTTGTTTAGCTGGCACCCTTGTTATTAAGCCATTTAGTTTTTCTAGCTTGCTGTCAATTCTGGAAACAAATACCGCCATTATATTTAACAAGTCTACTTGGATGTCCATTTTATTTGAGTGTAACTGCACAGCCATGACCATTTCTTGCATTGAATTCAGGAATGCAGCCCACATTTCGTCTGTCCTGCTTACCGCCGGGGGTTGTGACTGTGAGTTGGACATTTGGTCCCCGCTTGAAGCTCCTTCAGCTGTGTTTGCTTTATGGGGGTCATTCTGTGAAGCTATCACTATTTCTACCTTTGATGTTCTATTTGGAAAAATCTGTTCCGTATCCCAGAGATCCTGTTCCCCGCTTTCACATTCATATATCAGAAAGGAGTGGAGCTTGTGGCTTTGACACAATGGGCCGCCTTGCTGGGAATCTTGTTCTAGGTTTTCCGCGATTGCTACCATCTCTGAATCCAGAATAGGTAGCTTAGCTGGGCTGGATGTCCAGTGGTATTTGGTGGGTCCTGAGCAGGTGTTCCTTATGATTTTCTCTTGTCCGAGAATATGGGGGGCTCCTATTGCGGGAGTAGAGGCTACCTTGGCTATGCTCGGTGCATCTATTTTCATAGGCTGCTTTCTCATAATCACTACTGTTGGTGATAGAGGAGGGGGGGGCGGGTAGATTCACTCTGGTTTTCTTTCCGGTGCTTCCTGGATTTTGCAAATCGTGGATGGGTGATGTGCCCCCCCGAGTTTATTTGGATTGGTGCCAGCGATTCAATCCTTCTTTCAGCAGCATGGGTTCTTACAGCAGTGAAGTTGCCAGTTATCTTACAATGAATGAGTGGGGCAGCGGAGCTGGGTGCCCCCTCTAGAGGGGTCTCACTTTTCCAAAAGTCCGGTTCTCCCCAGTTCATTTCTTCCACGCTGGAGTTTTGCTCAGCCGAGCCCCTGTCTATTTTTTGGTTAGGGTCTGCCTCCTGCACAGAGTGTGGTGATCCAAGTCGCTACTCGCTCTCCTTTTTGCTACTGCTTCATCCAAAGCCAGTTCTCTTTTCCTTTTCAACTTTGTTTGCTTTATAGGTTGGTTGGTGACATTGCTTTGTGCTTTACCTGAATTCATACTCCTTTTCCTGATTGATCAGTCTGTTTACAGGGTGGTGGAATAGTCTACTTGAGGGGGCCTTCAGTTTTGGACAGGCTGTGGGTAGGCGGGTAAGCAGTGGAAGTAATGACTGGGTCTTTTTTATGCTGATGACTTGCCCCAAGGTACTCTTCAACTGCTAGCTTGCAGAACCTGCTTAGATTGTGAATGTTGTGACACTTTATTTCCTTGTGTTATTGAGGGTCAAGCAGGTGTAGAGACCGGTAAGCAGGCTTGCCAAGTGCCTGCTATTCTGTGATTTCCGCTGGCCTGCAGTGGCCTGTGGTGAAAATAGTATGGTGTTTCTGGTGATGATGCTCAACAGAGTTAGCAGGGCTGCCTCTTACCACTATCTGTTCCTTGGTGGCTTAGAGTTATGTCCGTGGTTCATCTGTACTCCGGTCCCACAACATTCCTGCTGCTCGCTGCTGTTGCTGTTCACTGAAATTGGCCCCCTACCATACACTGCACTGTGCCTGCGCTTCTTAAGGCTCGCGGGGGGCTGCGGGCCAGGGACCAAGGACCAGCACAGCCCCAGTTGCTGCTCCTGCCCAGTCTTGCACAACCCCCCATGGGCTGCTGGTGAACCTAGGATGGTCATGGTCGCGATGTGGGCCAAGTCCAGGTCAAAATTGGGCAGGGCAGAGGTTGGGGTCAAGGTCAAGGGCAATGGCAGGAGAGCTGGGGAGCTGGGCCGGCAATCAAGGCGATATAGCCCAGAACCTGAAAGTGTCTCTTTTCCCCACCTGCTGCTCACCTGCCTCTCGCACATGCCGAGGCCCGCTGGGGGTTGGTAGCTTAAGGCATCGGGCATGGGCTGCAGCAGATGGCAGCCCCTGCACCGCGTCTGTTCCTCCGGCCACTCCCAGGTTGAGGAGGGAAAGGGAGTTCTTGTGCCTGTGCCCCCCTGGCCCTCTGAAAACCACCCCCGATCGGGCTGCTTCCGCAGGGGTCCGCGGAGGGGCCGCAGAGGGAGCCACTGCCGCTGCAAGGGTGGTGCCCTAGGGCTCCGGCAGGCAGAACCGGGCGGAACCGCTCACCTGGGGGAAAGCTGCTGCTGCTGCCACGGGCTCTCCGGTGGAGTGTGCCGTTTAAGCCGCTTGGGCTGCTTTCTCTGCCAAGTGGGAACTCTGGCGAGAAGAGAGCTACACGTGGCACGCCGCTACCACTGGGCTCCTGCTCGGATCTCCTGACACGCTGTGCTGACCAGGAACCAGAAGTCGGCAATGAAGGAATGCAGGGGCATATTTATACTCCGTTTGCGCCGGAATTGCGTTGTTTTTTTTTAGGCAATTCCGACGCAAAACTAACTCCATATTTATACTTTGGCGTTAGACGCTTCTAGCGCCAAAGTCCATGGAGTTTGCGTCATTTTTTAGCGTGGACACCTACTTTACGTTAATGATATGCAAGGTAGGCGTTCCCGTCTAAAAAATCGACTCCGAGGCATGTGCGCCGTATTTACACTCCCGGGCAAAATTCACGCCCGGGAGTGGGCGGGTCAAAAAAAATGACGTACGCCCGCTTTTGTGCCGTTTTTTAGCGCCTGGAAAAGGCAGGCGTTAAGGGACCTGTGGGCTCTGAAGGAGCCCAGAGGTGCCCTCCCATGCCCCCAGGGACACCCCCTGTCACCCTTGTCCACCCCAGGAGGACACCCAAGGCTGGAGGGACCCATCCCAGGGACATTAAGGTAAGTTCAGGTAAGTCATTTTCTTTTTTTTTTTTTTTTGTGGCATAGGGGGGCCTGATTTGTGCCCCCCTACATGCCACTATGCCCAATGACCATGCCCAGGGGACAGAAGTCCCCTGGGCATGGCCATTGGGCAAGGGGGCATGACTCCTGTCTTTGCTAAGACAGGAGTCATTTTTATGGGGGTTGGGAGTCGAAAAAAATGGCGCAAATCGGGTTGAGGCGAAAAATTTGCCTCAACCTGACTTGCCCCATTTTTTGACGCCCAAGCCCCATATCCCCCTACGCCGGCGCTGCCTGGTGTACGTCGTTTTTTTCGACGCACACCAGGCAGCGCCGGCGGCTAACGCCGGCTAACGTCATTGATTAAATACGGCGCCCGCATGGTGCTTCAGAATGGCGTTAGCCGGCGCTAATTTTTTTAACGCAAAACTGCGTTAGCGCAGTTTTGCGTCAAAAAGTATAAATATGGCCGCAGTATATAGTTCTTGAAGAGTCAAGATGCCGTTGTTGTTGTAGTCATCGAAGCTGAGCAGATCTTCTGGGGTGCAATCCAAAAAATCTTCTTAAAGAGATTCCTGCTTTGCCAACAAAGACTCCCGTTCTGCTATATGCCAGTCCTCTTCGGCTCTGCTGCAATAGATATGATTCAAGACAACATTTCAACATACAGTCAATAAATAAACTTGACTGATAAAGGGAGTTCGAAATTCGCAAGCAGAAAAAACATGAAGGTTTATTAGAATATTGAAGTGCAATACCAAAGTTTAAAATATTGCCAGTCTCAATAAATTAGTCATTGAACGAAGACATCAATTGTCATAAGACACGTTTAGCATTTAAAATAGATGCAGTAATCAAAGGCCCGCAGCCCCTGCAGTACAGCCCCCCCGAGGTTCAAGGGCCACCTCAGCACAGTTTCCTTGCCTGAGAGCTCCTGAGTGAGTTCGGAGGGGGGCCGCCATGCACTTTGCAGAGCAACCTCCTTTAGTTTCTTTACGCCACTGGCAGTATTGAGCAAGTTTGGAAACTAGACTAGGTCCAGAGTATAGAGCATATCAATACTGATGGGCAGTATCTCTAGTAGAGACCCCAAAATAATCTGGCTCACTGTCAAGCAGTGTCTTTATATACAATGGAAGCAACGAAAATCATGCAGTCAGCATGGAGTGAGCCAAGGTAACAATGCAACAACAAATAAAAATATAGGCCCTCACTATGACATTGACGGTAAATCCCACTTACCACCCTGCCCACTGCCGCCAACGTTCCGCCGCTGCGGCGGATATCCGTTCATTATATTATGCCACACACATACCAATCCGTCACTATTCAGCAAAAGACACAAGTCCGCCACACCAAAGGACAGTGATAAACTGGCGGTATCAAAACCCACACAGTTATGCTAACAGAGCTATGCCCACCACATTAGGACCCACAAATCACCACGGCGGACATTCAATGGCGATAAACCATTGGCAGTACATACTGCCGTGCTCAAAATACACACACTCAAACAAAACAACACCACATTGGACAATTCAAACTACACACACCAGACACATATACACACACCACACCCACACCACTATAAAACACACACCCACATTACCCACAACCCTTTATGACTACAAACCATTGCCAACAGAGAGAGACAGCAAGAGCATTCACACAACCAGAGCCACATACCACCATCACCAATACACCACCAACGCACCTTATATCACACACCCCAACACATCGCCCTACACACCCTCACCCACAATACTCATATAACACCCATGGCACCAAAACAACACCCCAGATTCTCTGAGGAGGAGCTAAGGGTCATGGTGGAGGAAATCATCCGGGTAGAGCCACAGATATTTGGATCACAGGTGCAGCAGATATCCATTGCTAGGAAGATGGAGCTATGGCGGAGAATCCTGGACAGGGTCAACGCCGTGGGACAGCACCCCAGAACAAGGGATGACATCAGGAAGAGATGGAACGACCTACGGGGGAAGGTATGTTCCAGTGAAGCAAGACACCAGCTCGCTGTACAGAGGACTGGCGGTGGACCCCCACCTCCTCCCCCACAACTAACAACATGGGAGGAGCAAGTCTTGGCAATCATGCATCCTGAGGGCCTGGCATGAGTAGCAGGAGGACTGGACTCTGCTAAGTCAACTCTTTACTACTTTCACCCCTCTATGTGCATGCCATCACATACGCCACCCTTACCCTCACCCCCATCACTCCACCACCTCCCACACACCCCACCATCACAACCCACTCATCCCAATGCCAAGCCCAGCATGCACCACCAATGCATAGACACCACTCACAGACCTGCATGGACACCTATCACTAAAGCATGCACACTAGAGAGAATCAGCTAGCCACATAGCAACTCACACAAGGTAAAGCCGCCAGGGCAATAACAACCATAGAGGGCAACCCACCCATGCACAATATGTCACACACAGAAATAATAACACTGCATTTACATCCCCACAGGTATCCCAGCGAATGTCACAGGAGAAGAGGTGCCAGCAACATCCAGTCCCCCCACAGAAGAGGCCCACAGTGATGACAGCAACTCTGCTCGCCTGGATCTGGATGTCCAACTGGTCCATCAGGGACCTCCAGACAGTTGGTTACCCAGCCACAGTCACACACCCCACAACAGAGCCTCCCCCCTCAGGAAACACCATCACAGCAACCACCCAGCGGACCCATACCTCTGTCCCCAGGACACTTCAATCAGCAGTGTGTCCACCACTACAGGGACCCCAGGGCACAACACAAACACAAGACAATCAGGGACCTGGGGTCAGTGGCAGTGGGCATACGGTTCAGGGGACAGAGGCACAGGACATCTGGGAGGAAAGGGAAGCTGGGCGGACTGCTATGCGCCAGGGGGAGGACAGGCCCAGGGAACCGACTCTCCAGGAGGCACTCACCATGATCCTGGGAGCACACCAACATTCGCAGGATACGCTGGGCAAGATCCTGGACAAGTTGCAGGAGAACATGCGGCTGCAGGAGGGACAGTACCATGGGATCAGGGACGACTTGAAGGCCATTAACACCACCCTGGTCTCCATTGCAGGGGTGCTGGCAGACATGGCCTACATCATGAGGGAGGCATGTCACACCAGCGGGCCCCTGCCACTAGCCAGACTACTGAACAGCCCTCCACCTCTGCTGTGGCTAGTGGACAGGAGGCCCCGCCACAGGACCAGCAGGCCACCACCACCCCTCCCCCTGCAGAAGGAGAACCACCCCGCAAACGTTCCCTGTGATCCATGAAAAAACAGAGACTATTGCCAAAACCCCCGCCAGGAAATAAGACTTTCCTGATTGTCACCCTTGTGTCCCACTCTGTCACCCTGACCACCTTGAACTGCCATTGCTCCCCTTCCTATGCCCCCTTGGACAATGCACCAGTGCTACAAATAGACTGGAATCCACCCTGGACTTTCCTCCATCATCAACCCAGCCCATTGCACTCCCCCCTTTTCTTCAGAGCACTGCAATAAACACACTTTGAAAAAATACAAGTATGGAGTATGTCAAATGATTTAAGTATGTATTCGTTTAACAAGATTAAGACATTGCAGTTCAACTGTATAGTATTGTATTCATAGGAAAGACCTGTACTTGGCTGCAGTGAACACACCAGGAGCGATAGTGGGGCACCAACATCTGCATAAAGAGTTGCCAAAGGGTACAGTAAGTGGGTATAGAAGTGGGAAATCACAGCCTGCTAGTGACAATGTCAAACAAAACACTTTCAATTAAATGTAATGTTACACTGTCTTACCTGTGTGTCATTGGAAGTATTGTCTAATCACTGCAGTTCTGTTGTCCTCATCCTCATCCTCTGCCTCCTCATCTTCATTATCCATAGGGTCCACTGCTGCCACACGGCCATCTCCAGCCTCCTCTTGCTGCAGAAAAGGCACATGGCGTCTCAAGGCAAGGTTTTGCAACATGCGGCATGCCACGATTATCTGGCAGACCTTCTTTGGTGAGTAGCACAGGGATCCACCTGTTAGATGGAGGCACCGAAACCTGGTCTTCAGGAGGCCGAAGATACGTTCAATGATCCTTCTTGTTCGTCCATGTGCCTCATTGTAACGTTCCTCTGGCCTTGTCCTGGGATTCCTCACAGGGGTCAGTAGCCATGAGAGTTTGGGATAACCAGAGTCACCTGCAAATATCGCTGGACAACTGTTAGCCACACACTAACCCTTATGGACCACACCATTCCCATACACCAACATCCACTGGGTGGGAACCAGGGCTCACCTATTAGCCACACCCTGTGCCTCTGTAGGTGGGCCATCACATTTGGGATGCTTCTGTCCCTCAGGATAAAAGCATTGTGCACTGAGCCTGGATACTTAGTATTGACATGGGAGATGTACTTGTCCACCAAAAACACAATCTGCACATTCATCGAGTGAAAACTTTTTCGATTTCTAAACACCTGTTCATTTTGGTGGGGGAGACCAATGCAATATGTGTTCCATCAATCACCCCAATGATGTTGGGGATATATCCCATTGCATAGAAGTCAACCTTCACTGTGGCCAAATTCTCCACCTGGGGGAAAACAATGTAGATGCACGTATTTAATCAGGGCAGACAACCCTCTTATCAGCACTATTGAGAACATTGGCTGTGACATTCCTCCTGCCAAGCCCACTGTCACTTGGAAAGAACCAGTTGCCAAGAAATGGAGCACAGATAGCACTTGCACAAGAGGGGGGATCCCAGTGGGGTGACGGATAGCAGATCTCAGGTCAGGCTCCAGTTGGGCACACAGCTCAGTGATTGTGGCTCTGTCAAGTCTGTAGGTGAGTATAATGTGCCTGTCCTCCACTGTTGCTAAGTCCACCAGGGGTCTGTACATGGGGGGGATGTCTCCATCTCCTATTCATCCGCAACAGTTGCAAACTATGGGGCAAAAGAGTGAGGAGCCGGTCATAATATGTACATTGTAGCCACTACAGTTCAGTGCATGATATGATATTTTAATGTATTAGTGGCATATGTCCTGAATGTCCAATTGTGATCTGTGATGCAGTTATGATCCATGGCCTACCCCCCCGAAACGGTTTCCACCTGTCCTGTATGAAGGGACAGGTGGAAGTGAGGTAATTCCACTGACGTTGTGTGCCGTTGCTGGAGGCGGTCGGGAACCGCCGTGCAACTCCACATTGGTTATTATTGAGCCCTATGGGGTACAGTGGCCAATGGTGATGTACGCCGGCGGTGACGGTTTGCACCTCCGCAGATGTGACCGCCATTTTCTATCTGTTCTCTCACTTGCTACCTGACCTTCAACAGGAGAGGACCTACACTGCATGTGCTGCTGTGACCTGTGTCTGGAACCTACCATGGCCCGTGTAACTGGGGAAAGGGCCCCTGCCTTCACCTCGGCGGAGTTAGAGAGACTAGTGGATGGGGTCCTATCCCAGTACGGACTGCTGTATGGGCCTCCAGACCAACAGGTGAGTATACTATGAGCACAATGCATGGGGCATGAATGCATGGACTGGCGTGTGTGAAGGCCTCATGTAGGGGGGGTTGATGGATCGGCTCTGGGCAGCGTGCAGCATGTATGCAGGGCCATGTCTGTACATAAGGGGATGGGAAGGGCTACGGTGGGACATGAGTGTAACAGGTAGGATGGTCTAACTAATACCTTTCCCTGTGTATATTTCCTCTGCAGGTTGGCGCCCATCAAAAGAAGGGTATATGGCGTGCCATCACCAAGGACATATGTACCCTGGGGGTCTATGGCAGGTGGAGCACCCACTGTCGGAAACGGTGGGAGGACCTGAGACGCTTGGCACAGAAGACGGTGGAGGCCCAGTTGGGGATGGCCTCCCAATGAGGAAGGGGTGTCCGTCAAACCCTGACCACCCTGATGGCCCGCATACTGGCGATGGCCTATCCTGAGCTGGATGGGCACTTAGGAGCATCACAGCAGCAACAACGGGGTGAGTACAGTCTCCATCATTACAAATTACGCCTGGTGGGGTGGTATTGGGGTGATGGATGTGTGCCTGTGGGTGCCCCTAGGCCAGGGCTGACATTTCAGGGTAGGTCCCATGTTGGGCGGGGTTCAGATGTGAAATTGCTCCAACCTAGCTAGTAGGCTTCCTGAACTGGGCAGGGGTGTGTGGGTCCCAGGTATGCTACAGTTGGCCGTATGTGTCCCTTCCCATGCCCTGATGACTAGCATTGTTATTGGTAGTGCATTGCATATTGCGTAGGGCTGTTCCCTGTGTGTGAGGGTGGTGTGTACGCTAACAGTGGTGTTGGTGCAGCCATTGACCAAGTGAATCCTTTGTCTCTCCCCCCTTTTTGTTTTGTCATCCTGTCCTTATGTGCTGTAGCATCATCTGGCGGAGGAGCAGAGGCACCGTCGACGGAGGGAGATGCATCCCACAGGCCCTAGGAGCCACAGTCCACCGACGGTGTGGGCACCAGTGGGACGGAGGGAGAGGGAGCACCATGGCAGAAACTGGAGGGGACAGTTCAGACACAGATACCTCCTCCGATGGAAGCTCCCTGGTGGTGGCAGACACCTCTATGCCCACCCCAGCTACAGGTACAGCCGCCACCCCCGTACCAGCGCCGCCCTCCCAGCAGCCCCTCAGCAAGTTGCCCAGGAGGGTGGGCATCTCCTTCTCCCCAGGCTCCTCAGGCCCTGCCCCAGTTAGCCCTGCTGCCCTGAGTGACTAGGCTATTGACCTCCTGTGATCCATCTCTGTTGGGCAGTCAACCATTGTGAATTCCATCCAGGGGCTGGCAGCCCAAATGCAACAAACCAATGCATTTCTGGAGGGCGTTCACACTGGCTTGGCGGCCCAACAGAGATCAATCCAGGCTCTGGCCTCCTCTCTCATGGCAGCCATTGTCCCTGTTTCAACCCTCCCCCGCCCAACTTCCTCTACCCAATCCCATTCCCCTCAGCCCCAACCTATCCCAAGCACACAGTCAGACGAGCATGCACACAAGACAAAACACAAGAGTGGCACAGGCAAACACAGGCACCACACTTCATCCCACAGGCACTCACACAAATGCCATCCAGAAGCAGACATACCAACATCCACTGCTTCCACTGTGTCCCCCTCCTCCTTGTCCTCCACCTCCCTCCCAGTTGCGTCTCCACTCACACCTGCATGCACTACATCCTCATCCACAAACACCATCACCAGCACACCTATCAGAACACACACCTCACTGACAGTCACCACCCCAACAGCCATGCACACGTCCCCTGTGTCTTCTCCCACTGTGTCTGTGCCCCTCCTCCCAAAGTACACAAATGCAATCACTCAGACACCCAACAGCCATCCACCTCACAACAGCATCCAGCCCATGCACCTGCACCCAAAAACAGCAGTCATACACCTCCTATAACCACTCCCTCTTCCTCCACACCTAGACCGTCTCCCTCTGCCCACCCCAATGTTCCTAAGCAGCTTTTCCTCTCCACCATTGACCTCCTCCCTTCCTCTCCCCCCGTCCTTCATGTCTGGCCAGGGTGTGTAAAACCCAGGCAAGCACCTCAGCCACCCAGTCCACGGGCCCAGTAGTGTCCACAGCAACTCTTGTGGTGGGAAAGGATCCCGGGCACCAGGCAGCCACATGGAAAGGGTACCTGCCCCAAGTGCTGCCAGAAAGGGCAAGGTGCCACACCCAGCTGCTGGCAAGAAGAGCAAGGAGCCATCCCCAGCTGCTGCAAGAGGTGCAAGGAGCCATCCCCAGCTGCTGGCAAGAAGAGCAAGGAGCTATCCTCAGCTGCTGCCAAGAGGAGCAAGGAGTCATCCTCAGCTGCAGCCAGGAAGAGCAAGGGGTCTGCACCCGCAGGTAGAAAGGGCAAGGGGCCTGGTGCTGGAACTCAGTAGGAGCCCATACCACCAACCATGGTGATGCAGCTGTTTGAGGCTGCAGAGGATGGGCAAGAGCTTCCCCCCACAACCAAAACCAGCAGCAGCAGTACCACCACCACCAGGGGGCAGCCGTCCGAGGCTGCAGGGGATGGGCAGGAGCTTCCCCCCACCGCTACCATCTAGCATCAGCACCACCACTGCGTCCATGGGTTGTTGTGCGGCCTGCACCCTGCTAATCCTGTGGGTATGACATCCAGGTGATAGACTGTGACCTTGCACTCCCCAGCATCTGCATCATGGGGCTCGATGCCCCCTCCAGAACCAGTGGGTATGACACCCACTCACCCTATCCTCCCTGGGATGAAGATCAAAGGGCTTGATGCCCCCTCCAGAACCAGTGGGTATGACACCCACTCACCCTATCCTCCCCAGGATGAAGATCAAAGGGCACGATGCCCCCTCCAGAACCAGTGGGGATGACACCCACTCACCACATCTTCCCCAGGATGAAGATCACAGGGCACTATGCCCTCTCCAGAACCAGTGGGTATGACACGCTTTCCCCCACATCCTTCCCAGGATGAAGATCACAGGGCACGATGCCGCTGCTACCATCCAGCATCAGCAGCACCACCACTGCGTCCATGGGCTGTTGTGCGGCCTGCACCCTGCTAATCTTGTGGGTATGGCATCCAGGTGAGAGACTTTGACCTTGCACTCCCCAGGATCTGCATCATGGGGCTCGATCCCCCCTCCAGAACCCGTGGGAATGACACCCACTCACCCCATCCTCCCCAGGATGAAGATCAAAGGGCACGATGCCCCCTCCAGAACCAGTGGATATGGCACCCACTCATCCCATTCCCCCAGGAACAAAAGCACAGGGCATGTTGCCCCCTCCAGAGCATGTGGGCAAGTCACCCACTTGGGAGACTGTGGCCTTGCACTCCCCAGGACCAAGCACAGGGCATGTTGCCCCCTTCAGAGCATGTGGGCAAGTCACCCACTTGAGAGACTGTGGCCTTTCACTCCTCAGGACCAGGCACAGGGCATGTTGCCCCCTCCAGGACTGGTGGTGTTGTTCCATATGCCGGATGAGGTGCCCCCCTGTTCCCCGTCCTCATGAGGTGCCTGCCTATTTTCGAACTGATGCCCCACCAGTGTTCTCTCTGTGTCGTTGCAGGAGTCAAGTGGGGCCTTGGACTTTGTGATGTGGCCCTGTGGCCCACAAACATTGAGGACTGGGCAGTGTCCCTTGATTTGTAAATATGTATATACTTTTAGATTGGATGCACGTATTACTACTGTATTTATCTCATTACACTCACTTTCATCTATTCGTGTAGTACTTGCATTATTCCAGAGGGGTACGGGGTAAATATGTTCTGTTACTGCATCTGCTTGTGTGTATGGTGTTGGGGGTGGGGGTGTTGCGTGTGTGTGTGTGTCACTCTCTTTTTCCTCCCCCCTCCCCTGTGTGCTAGGCGGCTGTGCTCACCGAGGTCATCTTCGCCGTTGTTGGTGTTCGTGGTGGAGCAGGACGTAGGAGATCATTGGGAATATATGCAATTCAGGCTCCATGTTGGTGTGGTTCTTCCCTGAATCTCCACAGGTGAGTCGTGCAGTGTTACCGTCAGGCTTTTTATGTCGTTGGTACCGCCCCGGAAAAGGAGGCAGTTTCCTGTGTCTTAATACAGTGGGTGGAACATTGGCTTCTGCCTGGCTGTAGGCGGCTACCGCCGTGGTGCATGTTGATTTCGCCCTGGCAGTCGGTGTGGTAAAGTGTCTGTCTGTCTGAGCTCTTTCCGCCATGGTCATAATTTGGCTGTATTTACCACCAGCCTGTTGGCGGTATTACCACCACTTTATCACCGACCGCCAGGGTTGTAATGAGGGCCATAGTCTTACAAAATAAACAGTTCACATTTTGCAGTGTGCAGTGTCAATGAGAAATATAAGCACACAATAAATGTTATGAAGCAGCCATACAAATACAAGATGAAGTTGAGGCCTAGTTTGGTATAGGCAAGGAAAACATACTTCTGTTCATCACACATTATTGTTTCAATTGCAAAAACATTCATGTTAATATACAAATTAGTTTAAAATCAGAAAATATCTACATCAAATGTGTGTGCTTGATACATATGTAGCCATGGTAAACGTGCTACTTGTACCGTGCTGCAGCTGGTTTTGTAAAATTCATGTATCCTCAATACAGCTAGTGGCAAAACCTTCAGCAGTAAACCATGCAGTATTTCTATATTTTCCATGACCCATACAATATGGGTCTCTGCTGACATTGTGATCAGCGTATTTTTTGCTTTGTGCACCACAAATTCCATAAGCCTTAGTAAATATGATTTATGAAATGTAGTGCTTTAGGTACAGGCAAATTAAGTCAGTCTGACTAAATTAGCACTTCAAAAATAATTCAGAATTAGAATTTATTACCTGATACTCAGACACTGAAGTGGACGCTTTAGAAAAAACATGGTTCCACAAGGCCGGACATTCATTTTTAAGGTTCCTCTTTAGCCTCGAACTTTAATGTTTAAATCTCTGCATGTGACGCAGTTAAAATGTAGTCAGAGAGATTGGGTTATTTATGGTAAAGGACAGTACATTATACCTATCCTACAGAGATGAATATTTTCTATGACCCAACTTTTATAGAACATGTGCCACATCTTCTCTGGTAGTCATAAAGGCACCAGAATACCACAGAGGGTCCCTTTGAACTTGGTACGGGAAGTCACAGAGCCTCTGTCCAAAGACTGCCTGAACTCTCTAGATTAGAAGAGAATTTTCAAAGACAAAGCAGTCCCTACTAGCGGGACCAGGAGTCTTATACTCTTTAGGTCAACAAGAGGATGTGCACCACTAGATCGTAAAGAACATTTTAGTTCTAGAGATTGAAGTTCAAAGCAGAAGACACCTCTGTACCATATGAAGGATGGCATGATGGAATGAGAGCAACAAAAAGGAAACACATTTCTATCTTCATCTATAGCTAAAATATGTTACTGGAGGATGGATCTAGTATCAGAAAAAGTGTGTGATTGGGAATGGCCCTTCAGATAATATTTGTCACCTTATCTCTGTCTACTTGTTTCAGAATGGTGACTCAGTTCCGTTGTCCAATAGGTTCATTTGTATAAGGTATCCTATAGTCCTCTTTGCTAAAGAAATACAATACAGCACCTCCCTGGTTTCATTATCCTCATTGTTTCACTTCCTAAACCAAACACCCAACAAGGATTGTAGGAAACATCCATGTTGAATGTGGCCCTCTCAGCAGGGTCACCCCAAAACCATTTGCTTTCACCCCTCCTATTTTTGCTGAAGTCATTTTTGTTGGCTCTGCCAGTCTATGCACTTTACAGTTGCTTGTGCCCTCTACTCTAAACATGGTACAATTGGATTATGTAGTGTAGTATACCATATACCCAGGGCCTGCAGAGCCTATCATGCCACCCGCTTAAGTAGACCTTAAAACATGTCTTAGGCCTACCATTGCAGCTGGAATGCAGTTTAAACTGCCATTTTGACATGGCAATATAACCCCCTTGCCAGGTAGTAAACTCCCCTTTTTTGCATAAACATTACCTCTGAGGTAGGCCCTAGGTAGCCCATAGGGCAGGATGCATTGCACTTTAAAAGGTTGGACATGTACTTTTAAGCTTTACATGTCCTAATTGTGGAAAACTCCTAAGTTTGTTTTTCACTGCTGAGGCCTATCTGTCCCATAGCATAACATTGTGCTGTCTTGTTACATTTAATAAATGTTGAGGTTTGGTTGGGAATAGGTGAGCATTTCATGTTTGGTATCTATGAAATAGTAATTAAAAATCCTCTCTAATGATAAAGTCAGATTTTACATTGCAATTTTGAAAATGTCACTTTTAGAATAATGGCATTTTCCTGCCTTTGCTATTTGGGGCCTGCAGCTTGGCCTAGGTCAGGCGGCTGTCCGTAGTTGGCTGTATGATTTTGTTTATTCCTTCCAGACAGGCACACAATAGAGGGGTTAGGTATGCCTGAAAGAGCCATCAACTGGCAGGATGGGCAGACGGAGCTGGGTAGAGCCCCACGTGCAACTGAATAGGCTGTGCTCTGTCTTCACACAAAAGACTTCATCACTGCATTGTTCCTACAGCCAGATGGGAGCCATTGGCAAGGGAGCCAGAAAATTCTCTTACTTCAAAGAAGGCACCAGATGCAAAAAAAGGACACTTAGAACTTTTATTCAGTTCAATTTCTGGTCCTGCAGAAGGGCTTTCAGAGGACTGCCTGCTACTGTGGCCTGCTGTGTACTCCACAGGACTGCTTTGCTGCACCTTGAAGGGCTGCTTTGATGCCTGGAGCATGCTTTGAACATTCAGAAGCCTGCCCTGCAGTTTGAGCTCCGATTCATCAAGTGAACCAAAGACTACCAGAGTGACTCCAAGGGCCAGTTTGCTGGCCTCCTGATCAGAGCCTCAGGGACATAAAAGGCTGTCACCATCTGAAATGTTCACCTGGACCCAGCCTGAGTAAGCCCTGAATCCCTAAGTGGTGCTCCATTAGTTCTGGACCCTGGATTGTGGTGTTAAAGGTCCCTAGATAGCCAACTCCCAAATAATTTGTAAAATTTTTGGCTACAAAGTGCTCTGAGAACTAGGGATGACCAGGATCAACCTGCTCATCTATTCGTCCAAGGTGCATCGCCGGTAAGCCTGACTCTGAGTTAGCTCCCTTTTATGTTCTCAGCAGCAGCAAATCTTGTTCAGCGGTCCTTTGGTGAAGGGGTACATGGTATCCTGTAGCTGTTGCTGGCTGCAGTCACTATCTTCATCTTGCTGAAGATTTTCAACTTCTGAATAAGAGACTCAGGGCCTAATTAGGAGTTTGGTAGCCTCCCCAACACCGTATTGCGATGTTTCCGCCGGCCTGACCGAAGGAAACAATGCAACGGTATTTGCCTCGGCTGGGACCGGCAATACAGCCTGGATGAGGCTGCCATCAAGCTGGTGGCCTCACCCCGTCGTATTATGATGTTTTCACCAGGCTGACTGGCAGAAACATCAAAATACAACATTTCCGCTGGTCAGCCCGGTGGAAACAGTGTGACGGCATTGACCAATGCTGCCACACACATCACACTCAGAAAGTGCACTGTCTGCCATAGCAGACAGTGCGCTTTCCGAATGTACTGACAGGTGGGCCCCTGCACTGCCCACAACCTGGTTGCGGGCAATGCAGGGGCCCCCCTGTTGCCCCAACTCTGCCTTTCCACCAACCTTTTCGTGGCGGGACCCCAGTATGAAAAGGAAAGTCATGATCAGCATCTGGGTCCCGAACTTGGCACCACCGTTGCTGACCACAACTTTCACTGCTGCCAACCCATCAGGATCTCTGATCCTGACTGTGGTTGCACTGTTGTGGCTGTCCGACTGCCAGCAAGGTAATCTGGTGGTTGGACCACTAGGGATGCGGCGGTCGGACTGCTACAGAGGGTACGGCAGTCCTATGGAGCCCCCTACTCGTAATCAGGCCCTAAGTCCATTCGTAAAAATCTTCACCGTGACTTGGCCTAGCAGCTCCCTGATGACAAAGTCTCCTTCTCGGAAACCATCTGCAGCCTTGCCCTACTGTACTTCACCTTCTCAGAAATTTTTCTTTAAAGTCCAAAGCTAAGCACTGACTGGACTCAATCCACTTCACATATTTTTCATTTTTGACCTGGTCTCGTGAGACTAGGCGTTCGCGGTTGGCGCTCTGATATTTTAGGTAATAGATTTCAATTTAAAATTTAAAAACTCATAACTCCTGCTCTACTGATTGGATTTCTATTGTTTTGTTGTCAATAATTTATTAAAATGTACTCTGTTGTTCTAAATTGGTGTGGTGTGATTTCACTTTATTACGGTTTGAGTGTTGTAAAAATACTTTACACATGGCCCAATAATTAAGCCTGGCTGCTAATTGTGTCAAACTACCAATGGTTAAACACTTGTTAATTTTGTGACTTTTGTGGTTCACCCTGACAGGGATTGTGGATGTTGCTTGAACAGAGGTCAACCCCCCATTCAACTAACAACCCACATTTTATGTCCCATTTGTACTCTGTTCAGTTCTCTGAGCAAGCTCAACTATTCTCAGGAATGACCTCCTCCAAAGGAAATTTAGGTGGTCATTACAACCCTGGCGGACCGTGTTAAAGCTACGGAAATACCGCAAACAGGGCGGCGGACAAAAAAAGGGAATTATGACCCTGGCTGTAACCGCCAACAAAGACAGCCACTTTAACACACCGCCCGCCACGGCGGTACAGACAAGCAGCGCGGCGGTCACCGCCAACAGACAGGAGGGAGACAATGTACCTCCCACACTATTACAACCTGCCAATCCGCCACCTTTTCCGGGGCGGATTCACCGTGGATAAAAACACGGCGGAAACAGCTTTTGCTATGGGAAAATGCTCACCTCAACATCCTCCACGAGGAAGGAGGACACCATGGAGGCCGAATTACAAAATCCTACCTGCCCTTGTCTTTCTGCTCCTCTACGACCAACAGCTACGTAGGTGCCGAAGACACCGGTGAGTACTGCATCTACGACACGGGGGAGGGGAGAGGCAAAAGTTAGGGGACACCCACCGAACACCCCCACCCTCGCATATTACAACATACACACCAATGCATTCACAAAAATCACAGTAACAACCCACAATCCCCCCGGAAGAATGAAAAGACAATGCAAAATTCGGTCAAACATTGTAATGTGCCAATATACACGTCATACAAAAATATACAGATATATAATTTCAAAATCACTCTTATTTACACATACAATCCGAGAAGTAGTGCAGATATGTACACAACAATGTCCGTGCATCAACAGTCCAAAAATGCATGGGTGAGGCCCACAAACTATACCTGACCAAAATCGGCACTACAGGCACCTCAGGGGGAAGGGAAGGTGGGGCACCTCAGCCAGATGAATGCGAAGCCAGATCCACGACGGGGCTCCATGCCCATTGATGTATCCTGGGGAGTGCAAAGCCACAGTCTCTCAAGTCTCTAAAGTGGGTGGTTTGCCCACTGTTCAATCCTGGGGAGTGCAAAGCCACAGTCTCTCAAGTCTCTAAAGTGGGTGGTTTGCCCACTGTTCAATCCTGGGGAGTGCAAAGCCACAGTCTCTCAAGTCTCTACAGTGGGTGGGCTGCCCACTGTGCCATCCTGGGGAGTGCAAAGCCACAGTCTCTCAAGTAGATGCAGTTCTCTACTGGTACTGGGGGGGACTGGTGCCCAGACTGGATGAGTCTCCCCGTGAAAGTTCATGTCTGGTCACTGTCCCAGCTGCACATGGGAGAAGGATGCCTGATGTGGCGGCCTTTTCATTTCTACACAGTGCATGCCCTGTTCAGCGGTGCTTTGCCATGGCGGTCTTTGCCCTGTTCAGCAGTGCTTTGCCATGGCGGTCTTTGCCCTGTTCAGCGGTGCTTTGCCATGGCGGTCTATGGACTGTTCAGTGGTGCTTTGCCATGGCGGTCTTTGCCCTGTTCAGCGGTGCTTTGCCATGGCGGTCTTTGCCCTGTTCAGCAGTGCTTTGCCATGGCGGTCTTTGCCCTGTTCAGCGGTGCTTTGCCATGGCGGTTCTGGACTGTTCAGTGGTGCTTTGCCGTGGCGGTCTTTGCCCTGTTCAGCGGTGCTTTGCCTTGGCGGTTCTGGACTGTTCAGCGGTGCTTTGACATGGCGGTCTTTGCCCTGTTCAGCGGTGCTTTGCCATGGCGGTTCTGGACTGTTCAGCGGTGCTTTGCCATGGCAGTCTTTGCCCTGTTCAGCGGTGCTTTGCCATGGCGGTTCTGGACTGTTCAGCGGTGCTTTGCCATGGCGGTCTTTGCCCTGTTCAGCGGTGCTTTGCCATGGTGGTCTATGGACTGTTCAGCGGTGCTTTGCCATGGCGGTCTATGGACTGTTCAACTGTGCTTTGCCATGGCGGTTCTGATACGGACATTGGTGTGTGGCATTACGATCTCTACACTCGGCATTGGTGTGTGGCATTACGTTCTCTCTAATGGGCATTGGTGGGTGGCATGACGTTCTCTACAATGAGCATTGGTGGGTGGCATGACGTTCCATCATTGCCCAGCGGGGCTGTGGCATCCGGGCCCCTCCTGGGCTGTGACTCTGGCGGTGGTCTCTGGACCAGTGACGATACTTGGGCCCTCCTGGGCTGTGACTCCGGCGGTGGTCTCCTGACCAGTGATGATACTTGGGCCCTCCTGGGCTGTGACTCTGGCGGTGGTCTCTGGACCAGTGACGATACTTGGACCCTCCTGGGCTGTGACTCTGGCGGTGGTCTCTGGACCAGTGACGATACTTGGGCCCTCCTGGGCTGTGACTCCAGCGGTGGCGGTGGTCTCTGGAACAGTGACGATACTTGGGCCCTCCTGGGCTGTGACTCCGGCGGTGGTCTCCTGACCAGTGACGATACTTCGGCCCTCCTGGGCTGTGACTCTGGCGGTGGTTTCTGGACCAGTGACGATACTTGGGCCCTCCTGGGCTGTGACTCCGGCGGTGGCGGTGGTCTCCTGACCAGTGACGATACTTGGGCACTCCTGTGACTCCGGCGGTGGTCTCCTGACCAGTGACGACGGTGCTGGCGGTTGTGTCTGGACCGCCGGAAATGATGGCGCACTTCTCCACCGTGACACTCACAACAGGCTGGGCAGACTTCCTCTGGACATTCCTCACCTTTGTTGGAGTTACAGCTGACTCACCAATCCCCTTCGAACCCATGTCACTTTTTGTCCCAGCAGGAGTCTTAACACGGTCCCGTCGTCCACTCTCCAATTTTTGAGCCTTTACAGGGGGTGGGCTGCCAGTGCCTTGGCTCCAGGTCCTACTGCCTGCCCTGGTGGCCGGTGCACTCCACAAACCTTGAACAAGCACCACTGGTATTGGAGGCTTTTTGGCTGAGGCGCTACGACGGGACTGATGAATTGGAGGGGGGGTGGGGGCAAAAAGGTAAATTTGACATAGGGATAGTTTCTGATGAACACTGGGATGGGTAGCTGGAGGGGGTCTGGGAGTGGAGGAAGAGGAGGTGGTTGTAGGAGGTGTCACTTTAGGTGTTTTGGGTGCAGGTGCAGGTACTGGAGGCTGTCGTGAGGTGGCTGGATGTTGGGTGAGTGATTGCCGGTGTTTGTGTACTTTGGGAGGGGGCGTCACAAACACACTGGGAGAGGCGACAGGGGACGTGTAAATGGCAGTGGAGGTGGTGAGTGCAGGTGAGCGGCTTGTGGTGCTAGGTGTCCTGGTGCGAGTCCTAGTGCCTGTAGATGTGGTGCATGCAGGTGTGTGTGTAGACAAGACTGGGAGGGAGGAGGGAGAAGAGGAGGAGGGGGACACAGTGGAGACAGTGGATGTTGCTGTGTCTGTATGTGGGTGATGCTTGCGTGAGTGCCTGTGGTGTGTGTGGTGCCTATGTTTGCTTGAGCTACTTGTGTGTGTTGACTTGTGTGCATGCTGGTCTGTAGGTGTGCTTGGGATGGGCTGGGGTACAGGAGATTGGGTCTGGATGGAGGAAGTTGGAGGGGGGAGGCTGGACACAGGGACAATGGCTCCCATCAGTGCTGAGGCCAGAGATTGCAGGGTTCGCTGAAGGACAGCCTGACCAGAATGAATGCCCTCCAGGAATGCATTACCGTGTTGCAACTCTCGTTCTACACCCTGGAGGCATTCACAATGGTAGACTGCCCAACAGTGAGTGACCTGAGGAGGTCAATGGCCTCCTCACTGAGGGCAGCAGGGGTGACTGGGGCAGGGCCTGAGGTGCCTGGGGTGAAGGTGATGCCCACCCTCCTGGGTGAGCGGGCACGGGGCGAACGCTGAGGGGCTGCTGGGAGGGCGGTGCTGGTAGGGGAGGTGGCGGCTGCACCTGTAGAAGTTGGGCACACAGATGGTGCCGCCACCACAGGGAGCTCCCATCGGCGGACGAGTCCGTGTCGCTGGTTGGTGATCCGGTGGCCGACGTGAAGGTCCCCTCGTCCTCCGTCCCACTGGTGCATTCAGAGTCTGTGGTGTGGCCCTCCATGGCCATGTGGGATGCAGCTCCCTCGTGCTCCGGTGCCACTGTACCTCCGCCTGATGATGCTGATGTACAAAAGGACAGGGAGAGCAGGAAAAGGGGGGGAGACAGAAGAAAGAGAGTTTTAGTGCATGGCATTCTGCTACCGTTGGCGGACAAGACAGACGCAGCAGCCCCCTGCATTACGCCGTGCTCCTGCCCTCTACACATGCAATTTCTGGGATATGGCCTACATGGCAATGGTGGACATTTGCGTACATGGATGCCACAGGGGCAACTACACCTCAACTTGGCACTCTGTTGAGGTGGGGTAGAGTGCCACATGGCCTACGTTACGGAGGGGCCTTGCCTACTGAATTCACCCTGGCCTAGGGACACCCACAGCCCACCTCCCCCACCCAGACCCCTCCACTGCACGCAAAGTCTGCTGAATGAGGTTGTACTCACCCCCTGGTGTCTGCTGTGATGTCCTCAAGCGCCCATCCAACTCCGGGTAGGCCACTGCCAGGATCCGGAACATGAGGGGGGTCATGGTGCGACGGGCACCCCTCCCACGTTGGGAGGCCATCCCCAGCTGAGCCTCCGCCGTCTTCTTGCTGCAGCGGCGAATGTCTTCCCATCTCTTACGGCAGTGGGAGCCCCGTCTCCGGTGGGCCCCAAGGGTCCGGACCTCCTTGGCGATGGCACGCCAAATGTCCCTCTTCTGGTGGGCGCTGACCTACATGACATGCACAAGGGAAGAGGTACAGTCATTACCAACTGCACCGTCAATGTGAGTGGCCCCCTCCCTACTCTGGCCATGTGGCCCATTCATTCCCATGCATAACTGTTCTATGTACTCTGCCCCCTTCCCTCTTCCACCCAGCCCTCTCCACCCAGGCCTAGCCCATACAACGTGCTCCCTGTATACTAACCTGTTGGTCTGGAGGACCGTAGAGTAGCGTGTACTAGGGGGGGACCCCATCCACAAGTTTCTCCAACTCCTGTGCAGTGAAGGCAGGGGCCCTTTCCCCAGACGCAGCAGCCATCGTCGCTTCCAGACCGAGGTCACAGCAGCACTAGCAGTGTAGGTCCTCTCCTGTCGAAGGTCAGGTATCTAGTGAGTGAACAGATAGAAAATGGCGGTGACATTAGGGTCCAATGTTAACCAATGCAGCATTGCGCCGCGGTCTACGACCGCCTGCCGCGATGGTGTGCAACGTCAGCGCAGTTACCCCACAATCCCATTGTCCCAGTTTAGAGGTCAGGCAGCCGCCATTTCAGGGGCCCACATGGCTTCATTTACTACTGCGTCACACATAGCTAGGCCTACACTCAACACACATACAGGAAGGGTTTTGTGTCTGGTGTAGTCTTGTGTGTAACAGTGGGTACATACCTGGAGGATTAATGACTGGTTCTTCGCTGTTGTCCTTCGTAGGCACCGTCAGCTGGGACATATGAGAAGATGGCGGAATCCTCCGGTGTACCGACCGCTGGTGGACCTGTTGACAATGGAAGAAAGACATGTCATCGTCACCTACAGGTTTGACCGTGCCACTATCCAGGAACTATGTACCCAGTTGGAGCCAGACCTGATGTCACCGATCCGCCATCCGACTGGAATCCCCCCTGACGTGCAGGTGCTGTCAGTACTCCATTTCCTTGCAAGTGGGTCATTTCAGGCAACAGTGGCCATGGCATCAGGGATGTCCCAGCCTCTGTTTTCCAACGTCTTGTCCAGAGTGTTGTCTGCCCTGCTGAAACACATAAGGAGATACATCATATTCCCTCAGGTGGAGGATTTACCTACAGTGAAAGGTGACTTCTATGCCCTTGGACATTTTCCCAACGTCATAGGTGCCATTGATGGGACCCATGTAGCTCTGGTCCCCCCCCCGCAGGAGTGAACAGGTGTACAGGAACAGGAAGAGTTATCATTCTATGAATGTCCAGATGGTCTGTTTGGCAGACCAGTACATCTCACAGGTAAATGCTATGTTCCCTGGCTCAGTGCATGACACCTACATCCTGCGCAATAGCAGCATCCCTGATATGATGGGTCAACTCCAGAGGCACCGTGTATGGCTATTGGGGGACTCTGGTTACCCCAACCTTTCCTGGCTATTGACCCCAGTGAGGAATCCAAGGACCAGGGCAGAGGAACAGTACAATGATGCCCATGGGCGGACTAGGAGGGTTATCGAACGCACCTTCGGCCTCCTTAAGGCCAGGTTCAGGTGCCTCCATATGACAGGTGAATCCCTATTCTACTCACCGAAGAAGGTGTGTGACATCATCATCGCCTGCTCCATGCTCCATAATTTGACATTGCGACGCCAGGTGCTTTTTCTGCAGGAGGATGATCCAGATGACGGTGTTGTAGCAGCTGTGAAGCCTGTGGAGCCTGTGGACAGTGATGAGGATGAAGCTGAGGAAGAAGAAAACAACAACAGGGATTCAGTCATACAGCAATATTTCCAGTGACACACAGGTGAGAACATTTTCTGGTTTAACATTACATTAACTTTCACACGTCTACCTCTATCCTGTACCTACATTTCACTCACTATTTGTTAATTGAGTTGTACCCTTCCATTTCAGTTTCACAAGTGTGGTAACCTACATGTCAACTGCTTGCATCCTTCAAGGGCTTGTGATGTGTGACATAGGTATGTTAGCCTTACAATGGGTAACCCATTATGACACTGTGATTGATAATACAAAGTACCAAATCATAGACTGACTCCAGATTTTTTTGTGGTTCAAGGGTGTTTATTTAAGTGCTCAAAAAATGAAGGGGGGTTGTAAAATGGTGATGGGTGATGGTGGAGGAATGTCCATGGCAGAGTCCAGTCTATTAGTCTCACAGGTGCACTGCCCATCTTGGCATAGGAAGTGGAGCTGGGGCAGTTCGAATATGGACAGGGTAACAAAGTGGGACAGTGGGAGGACAATCAGGGTGGTCTTATTTCCTGGCGGGGGTCTTGCCATCTTGCTCTGTCCTGTTCCTGGATCTCAGGGACCGCTTGCGTGGTGGTTGTCCGTCTGCAGGGGGTGGGGTGCTGGTGTGGTGGTCCTGTGGCGGGGCGTCCTGTCCACTAGCGCCGGCGGAGGTGGTGGGCATTTCATCATCCATGCTAGTGTCAGGGGCCCCTTGGAGTGCCACATTGTCCCTCAAGGTCTTTTGAATGTCCATCAGCACCCCTACGATGGTGCCCAGGGCGGAGCCGATGGTACTGAGCTACTCCCTGAACCCCAAATACTGCTCCTCCTGCAGGCGCAGGGTCTCCTACAACTTGTCCAGGACCGTCGCCATCGTCTCTTGGGAGTGGTGGTATGCTCCCATTATGGAGGAGAGGGCCTCGTGGAGAGTTGGTTCCCTTGGCCTGTCCTCCCTCTGTAACATAGCAGCCCTCCCAGTTCCCCGGTGTTCCTGTGCCTCCGTCCCCTGGACCGTGTGCCCACTACCACTGCCCCCAGGTCCCTGTTGTTGTTGGGGTGGTGGGTTAGCCTGGGTGCCCTGTAGTGGTGGACACACCGCTGATTGACCTGTTCTGGGTAGGGAGGTTTGGGCCCGCTGGGTGGGTGCTGTGCTGGTGTTACCAGAGGGTGGCAGCTCGGTGTTGGGCTGTGGCTGGGCAAGGGGAACCGACTGTCCGGAGGCCCACGATGGTCCGGGCTGGTCATCAAGATCCAGTGGGGCAGAGCTGCTGTCGTCACTGTGGGCCTCTTCTGGGGGTGGAGTGGTGTTGTCTGGACCCTCTGGTGTGGTGACGGTCCTTCGGGTTCCTGCAGGGTATGAGAACATGATTATTGCATGTGTGTGTTTCATGGTGTGCAATGGGTGGGTGTTTGTGTACCCCAGTGCAAGCATTCCTGTGTGGGGGCTTGTGTGATGATGGTTGGGGGGGTGTTCTGGGTATGTGCAGTGAGCATGCTTTAGTGAGGGGTGCCCATGCTTAGTTGTGTCATGCAGGGCTTGGTGTTGGGATGGGTGGTTTGTGTTATGGGTAGATTAGTGAGGATTTGGGGTGATAGGGGAGGGTGTGAGGGTGGGGGTGTGTGATAGCATGCAGGTAGGGTGGGGGATGTAATAGTTAAGATTTGACTTACCAGTGTCCCATCCTCCACCGACTCCTCCGAGGCCCTCAGGATAAAAGATGGTCAAGACTTGCTCCTCCCATGTTGTTAGTTGTGGGGGAGGAGGTGGGGGTCCCCCGCCAGTCCGCTGCACCGCGATGTTGTGCCTGGATACCGTGGAACGCACCTTCCCCCGTAGGTCGTTCCACCTCTTCCTGATGTCCTCCCTATTTCTTGGGTGCTGTCCCACGGCGTTCACCCTGTCCACTATTCTGCGCCATAACTCCATCTTCCTGGCTATTGATGTGTGCTGTACCTGTGAGCCAAATAGCTGTGGCTCTACCCGTACGATTTCCTCCACCATGACCCTGAGCTCCTCCTCGGAGAAGCGGGGGTGTCTTTGGCGTGACATGGGGTGGTGTGTGTGAGGTGTGGGGTGGTGTATGTGGTGATGAGTGTGGTGAGTGTAGTGGTATGTGGTGTTTTGTGCGTGGATGTTGTGTGGGTCATGGTGTTGTGTGCCTCTGTGTGATGGGGTTGTCAATAGCTGTGCTCTCTCTCAGGCCTGCTCTCAGAATTTCTGGTTGTAGGGGTTTGTGGGTGATGTTGGTGTGTGCTTTATATTGTGTTAGGTGTGTGGGAGTGTTGTTTGTATGTGTATCAGGTGTGTGTATTTGGAATTGTCCAATGTGGCGGTGTTTTGTAGATGTGTGTATTTTGAGCGCGGCGGTGTGTACCGCCAATGGAATACCGCGGTTGAAAGACCGCTGTGTGGATTCGTGGGTCGTAATAGCATGGGCGTGTTTCTGTTGGCGTGGAGGTGGAGGATTTGTTTCCGCATGTTTATCGCTGACCTTTGGGTTGGCGGTGTTGTGTGGGTGTCTGAATTTCGGCGGATTCTGTGATGTGTGTCATAATAGCTGTGGCGGTCTACCGCCGCCGCCGCGGTGTATTGGCGGTCTTCTGCACGTCGGTAAGCGCCTTATACCGCCAATGTTGTAATGACCCCCTTAGTGTTGTGAGTTCCTTTAATGCGGACATGTAGCAAGGGTATGTGGAGAGCATGTTTTCTCTGCCTTACCAGGCAGTTGATCACCTACTCCTCAAGAAACATGGGGCTCTACACAATTATCACGCAATTACAAAATGTCAAACTTGACGGAAGTAAATGAATAAACAGAAGTCCCAAGCACAGTCAGGCCTTGGGTGGTTTGGCTTGAGTGGATAGTCCCAGCCCTCTGGAAGTCCCAGCTTTTCAGAGTTATTAGGAGATGTTCAGTTAGATAGAGTCAACGGACCCAGGACCTCAGGAACATCATTTGGGAGTCAAGGCTTAGTCCAGTACACCAGCATGATCATCCCAGGTCCAGTTGCTATGCTCAACTGAGTATGGTAAGGAAAAGGCCTCTTGCAACTTGTTGTGTCCCTGTCCACAGAGGAGGTCAGCCAACTAAGCCCTGGAATCCACTTCTTTGTCCTGAGTATTCGTGGGAACAGTTCCAGCCCTTCAGACCCATTCGTCTAAAAGAGCAGGTCATGCCATTAGTCGTTCTTCCACAGGTCCAGAGAGCGTTCAGAGGAGGGTGCCTTGGGGTACCACATATATCGTTGCCACTAGCTAGCGGATGACTCCTGACTCCTCCTTAAACAGTGCGGTAAATGTTTTCAGGGCAACCCTATACACTTTTGCAACAGTTCCTGTTTGTCCTACTGCAACCAATCCCTCAATACATCTTACTTCTCAAATTCACAGTGGAGAAACATTTCTTCCTGTTAGACCTGGCATCCTTGGCATGGTCTCCCCAAAAGTTTTGCCTCTGCTTCCCAGGCTGTTGCTATGTGCTGGACTCTCTTTTTGCTGTTTTTGTTATTCTGGGCACTTTACCACTGCTGACCAGTGCTAAGGTGCAAGTTCTTCCTATGTTAAATTACATGTGTAATTGGCTTTTCCATGATTTACGTATTTGATTTACTAGTAAGCCCCTAGTGGACCTGTAGCACTGATTGTGCCACCCACCTGAGTAGCCCTGTAAACATGACTCAGGCCTGCCACTGAGGTCTCTGTGTGCAGTTTTAAACTGTCAATTCGACCTGACAAGTGTACCCACTTGCCAGGCCCAACCTTCCCTTTTTGTACATGTAAGGCACCCCTACGGGTGGCCCTAGGTAGCCTCACGGGCAGGGTGTAGTGTATGTTAAAGGTGAGATATGTACCTAATGTGTTTTACATGTCCTAATAGTGAAATACTGCCAAATTCGGTTTTCACTGTTGCAAGGCCTATCTCTTTCATAGGTTAACATGGGGGCTGCCTTTAAATAATCTTAAAGTGCAGTTTCCCTTTGAGAGCAGACAGAAATTTTGAGTTTGGGGTCTCTGAACTCACAATTGTAGAAAGAAGGCATTTTCTTGCTTTAACCATTCTGTGACTCTGCCTGTTTGTGGATTCCCTGTCTGGGTCAGACTGGCAGTTGGGCTGTTTGTGAATCTCCTCTAGACAGTGACACAGAGGGAGCTGGGGTATAGCTTGCATATCCTGATGGTCCATCTGAGCTAGAGTGGAGCGAGGAGTGGTCACTTACACCTGAATGGGCTGTGCCTTCCCTCACACAATGCAGTCTCCAACCCCCTGGTGTGTGACTTGGGCCTGGCCTGGGCAAGGCAAGATCCTGTAAACAAAAGAGACTTTTCTCTGAAGTTGGGCAACTTCAGAGGCAGAAAGGAGTATCAGTAGTGGATCCAAAACCCCAGACTTTAGATTTTTTCAAGATTTGCTTTCAGAACCACGAAGAACCTCTGCCAATTAGAAGAGCTGAAGAGCTGAGGAGAGGTGCTGCCCCTGTCTGTGACTGTGCGTTGTTGGGCTATCCTGCAGTTGCTGCTTCTGCCTGTGAGAGGGGACAAAGACTTGACTTTGTGGTATATTCCTGCTTGAGAAGAATCTCCAAGGGATTGGACTGAGTTTGCCCCAGGTCTGAAGTCTCAGGGCTATCAAAGACCTCCTCTGCCAGCACCTGGCCTCTCTGCTGAGACTACTGCCCTGCCAAGTGGTGCCTAATCCAGTTCCTGGGCCCTTGAAAGGAGAAGCTGGTGGAAAACCAAGAAGATCCAAGGAAACTGACTTCGGACGATTTTAGGCCGACGCCGCTGCCAAATCTCATGAGGCCGTCTGCAACCAAAGCCGTGGTACTCGCTGGAGTACGATGACCTCGCAGGCCCATCAACACTGCAGCCTCTCTGAGGTCAGTGACTCCATGGAAGTCGCCGCACCACTTTGTGACAGTTGGACATGGACCCCGCTGGAAGTGCACGGAGCCCAACGTTTCGCACCAACGCCACCTCATCTCCACCGCTCCGTAGCAAAGGCCCAGCGCCTCTTTGTGACTCCTCTGCTCCTCGTTCCGCAGCACTGGAACTGACGCAGCCTCGGATCCAGCGACGCCGCGATCCCCAACTCTGTGCACCGGCTTGTTTCCTCTTCTTCACAAGGTACCCTACCTGGGGGTCCATGTGACTCCATGACCGGCGCTGGATTGTTGGGAATGAGTGTGTCATGATGCTGTGATATCACCTAATTGAAGCATTTGTGTTTCTAAGCTCTATTTTTGTGTTTAATCTTGCAAAATTCATAGCTGTGCTTAGTATGTTGGATTATTGTCATTTTGGTCTTGTTTTACTCAGATAAATACTGGCTATTTTCTAACCTGTGTTGAGTCATTTTGTGGTGTTTTTACTGTATTACTGTGTGTGTTGGTACAAATACTTTACACACTGTCTCTGGGTTAAGCCTTCCTGCTCATGTTAAGCTCCCAAGGTGGTGAGTGGGGTTAGCCAGGTGTGTCCTTCTTTGCTCTGACTAGAGTGAGGGTCCTTGCCTGGACAGGGGGTAACCTGACTGCCAACCAAATACCCAATTTCTAACACCTCCTTTGTAGAGAACCAGTGTGCTGACCCTGAAGTGTGGTCAAGTAAATGAGCCTTTCCCTTCTCTAAGGTAGGTCAAAACTTGTTCTTGGGATATCACATCTTCCACTGGGGTTGGTGTCTGAGTAACAGGGAGAACAAAATTGTGCTTCCCCAGGTCTCACCTTACATTTTCTTGTGAAAGGGCAGGCCCCTTTCTAACTCACTTAAGTTCCTGGGTCCACCCTCATTGGTATATCTGCCAGGGGAAGAAAAACACCTCATCACACCCAGGCCAGTGTCCCTGCCCACATAGCAGTTTTAGACACCATACAAGCCACCTACTGGCTGTCCAGGTGCTGCAGAGCCATTGCAAAGTAGCTGTCCAGAGCTTCAGGCTGGGACAAGGCAACTTTTAGATGGCATTTCACACTAACCTGGGGTATGTGTGATCCTGTAGAAACAAGACAGATTCACAGATCTGTTTCCCAGCTACCTTGTCAACCTATCACCACTTTAGAACTGAATGAATCACTTGAAGTGGGTCTAGTCAAAAAGAGAAAGGAGAACACGATGAGAGGAGACTTAAAGGGCTTACTATGTAAGGGAAGACAGTTAGTTGTGTGTCCAGTATCTCTCTATCAATAACTCTCTTGTGGAAACACCTGCCATCTCACCTCAACATTCGCTCTTTACACTGATGGTTGCTGAGCTCCTGTGATTCTAAATTGTTTTGCACTTGCACTCCTAGGACATGTTACACCGGCTTATTAGGTAAATGCCCACTATACACTTCAATACTCACTCTCTCTCACATACACTAGTTCAATAGCAACAATATGATACCTGTGACACCTTCCAGAGGTTTACATCAAATATTCTCATAGAATTTGAATAAATGAACTTTGATCTTGCCCCATGGGGATGTTCCTCTTTTCCCTCAAAGTCTCTCCCAGAGTCTTTTAAAATAACATATTTAGGCCCTCATTAGGACCCTGGCGGACGGTGGTATTTTGCAGAAAAGTACTGCCAACAGGCTGGAGGTACCTTTCCCCAAATTATGACATTGGCGGTTTGGCTCAAGCCAAACCGCCAATGTACCACTCCATCCAGCATGACGGTAACAGCTACCGGGCCGTCACTGGCCCACCCGAGGGATTAGGACCCCACCTTCCGCCATGGTGGTAGGCACTATCAGTGACAGGGAATCCCTTCCCTGTCACTGAGAGGGGTCTCCCACACCCCCCTCCACCTCCCCTGGTTTCCCCCCACTGTCCCCCTCCCACTCCAGACCCCCCACGACATACATGCACATTCACGCACCATCATACACATGCATACACACACTCATACCCACATTCACCCACGCATGCATACATCCATTCACACACACATCCACACACACTAACATACATATAAGCACACATGCATTCACACAACACAACATACATGCACACTCACAACAATACATGCACACACGCATTCCACACACCACACACCTGCATGCACGCACACACATTCATACACACACACACAACACCCCCACACCCCTCCCTTGTCGGAGCACCCGACTTACCTGATTTCAGGGGGTCCTCCAGCAGGAGACGGGACGGGCGCTGGCAGCAGCATCCGCCAGCAGAAAATCGCCCGGCCATATCATGTGTCATGATACGGTCTGTGGCGGTCTACGGACATGGTGCTGCTGCTGGCAGAAGCACCACCTTACCGCTGTCCGCCACCATAACCGCAGCTGGAATCCTGCCATCCTTCTGGCGGAATTCCGGCTACGGTCATAATATGGTGGATGGCAGGTATCTGCGGTAATGGTATTGTGACGGCTATCGCCTTGGCGGTAGGCGGTCTACACCGCCATTGTCATAATGAGGGCCTTAGTTCCTTGGACTGCTTGTATTAAGAAATTGGCTGGTAGGTTTTGAGTTCCCAAATTGTACACAAATCTTAACTAGTGTATGTCCTTTTCACAGGGTCTCTTACTCAGCAAGCGAGCACAGCCTCTAGGATTCTTATCTTAATGATGGTAAGTATGTCAATTGTTTGCTGCACACTTGCACATTACTGTACTTAGTTTCCGAGTGGTTTCTGCTTTCTGACATGTCTTTCTCTTTCTTACAGGTCAGTGCTGAGGGCCAATATGAAGCCTGAAGCATTGATGTTTGAGCCACGATGTCGAAGACCCCAACCACAATGCCTTGATCAGGAGATGCTGCTTCCTTAACCCCTTCGGTGCCACAAACATAACGGTTAAGTCCGTGGCTGCAGCGCTGCTGTGCCTAGATTGTAACCATTAAGTCCTGCACCTGATACAAGGGGGGAGCAATAGCACTCCCCCTGTGGGTCTCCCACCCACACTCCCTGGGGAGGGATGTCAGCGGAATCGCTTCCGATACCACCCTGAACCCCCCTCCTCCAGTGCCATCTGATGACGTCAGCGTATTAGAGGTCGCCCAAGCGCGTCCGAGGATAAACTGATTAGTTTCATCAGTTTCTCATGGGGACAGGAAAAGAGGTGGTCAGAGAGGCATGAAAAGGAAAGGAAAAGCTTTTCCTTTTCTTTCATGTCTCTCTGAGCATTCCTGCAGCATGATGAATGCCATAAGACACCAGGGACTTTGCTATTTTAGGAAACTGACATGAGGGGAGTGGCTCATTGGGCAAGGGTCGCTCTCCAAGGGGCAATATTATTTTAGGCCACTTCTGCCCCCCTTGGAGACAGATTGGCCTATTTGTTTTAGGCCAATCTGCCCCAAGGGGGGCAGAAACCACTAGAAACCAGTTAAAAAAAAAAATATTAGAGAAGGAGAGTGGCCTCTTAGGCAAGGATCGCTCTCTGGGGGGGCATAATATATTAGGCCATTTCTGCCCCCCTTGGGGGCAGATTCACCTACTTTAATTAGGCTCATCTGCCCCCAAGGGGGGCAGAACCCACTAGATGCCAGGGAGTTTTTTAGATTATTTTATTTTTTATAAGGGGAGCGGCCCTTTGGGCAAGGGCCGGTCCCCATGGGAGCATATTATTTTAGGCAATTTCTGCCCCCTTGGGGCACATGGGCCTATTTCTATTAGGAGTAAAACGTAGTTTACTCTCCATTAACATAGCAAACATAGGAATGGAAATCTTAAATTCAAATATACAACATACAATATATTTCAATTTAGATATTTATTATAGCTAATTAAACATTCAGTTCGCACATAATATAATCAACATAGAATCAACCAAAAAAATATAATACAACCCCCTACCCTAAATGAAACATACATATATGAAAACATAAATAACATACCAGTAAATACGCAAAAATAAACAAATAACACAGAACCAACAAAATCACAAAATAGTATACATACAAATATACAACCGCCTCATACATGAGAGGATATTTAAACAGCACAATAAAGTTACTGCTTTGATGCTACCATTATGCGTTGTAGTTTGGATTGTATAAAATTCAACATAATAACAGCCAATACTAGGTTATAATTTCCTGATTCAAATTCTCTTGTTACAGGCCTGATGGTAGCCAATCCTGGTCAGGGCTTCAAATTTGCCAATTTCAAACACTTCATGCCAATGTTCAAGACATGCCAATTTACAAGCCGACGCGCGTTTCGGTGAGTGAAGAAAAATATAAATACACCTTCATCAGGACTTTATGATTCAGTATAATTGGCATACGTACATCTTGTAATCTGCCTATCAAAGAAACATCAAAATTATTTATTACAATTCTTTGCATAGGGGGAAGGCTCGAATCATGTCAGATTTGCAACCAGACCAACTCAAGTGACTTAATTAAGAAAAAACACCGATAAAGTGCCCAAGATCAAAATCTATAAAACCAATGCTTAATGAAGGTAAATAAATCTAAAGATCCAAGGAAAGCACCATTAGTGTCCAGCAAAATATTAGATAAAGTGCAGAAATAGAATTACCTATAGCATAAAAGTGTTGGATTACCACCGAGAGAATCTAGTCAAGAATAGTAAAAGACTAGTTTGTTTATATTAAAATACGATAAAATACCTTAGATATGAAAGAACTTAGATATCCCTTACAGGCTGGATTAAACACTCTCCAACTTCAAATTTTTAGTCCAAAATGAATGACTAACACATGGATATAGCTAAATGAAGCTATGCTTTCTCACTCTAGAAGCAAACATAATGAAATCATTAGCTTGCACAGGGCAGGAAAGTCCACAGGATAGAAAAGAAAAAATCTGCTCATATGTACAATCGCTAACTACAGACTTACCTACAAGTTCACATGGTTTAAAAAACGTAATCCACAGGGGAAACCCACAAGGATACCAAACTGGTAGGGAACAACTTGCTAACTGCAAGGGAACAGGGGGGAGTCATGAGCCAGATAGAAATGACACAATCCAGACGGTATAAAATAATTCAATCCACAAAGGTTCAGCAAAGCTAGCCTACCAGTATAAGCAGGATCCAGGACATATGACCAGCACGATGATCTCTCGAGGAGCAATAACCCGTACTTCCCCAGCTGCCTCCTATTTAAACCAAATCACCACAGGTGATGCGATGAACATAGAAACAGGCCCGTAGGGGCCATCTAAGGAAATGGTCAAACATGCGCCATCTTAGAACCGTCAAAACTGCATGAAATATGCCAAAATCTACAGAGAATAAGAGGTACAATCAAACTGTAGAGTCATAGCCATATAGTAGTGGCAAAAGGAAATAACCAAAAATAAAAAATATAAAAAATAATGGCCAATTCTAAATCAAACCAAAGAGTAGATATCACTTACCAGCACGCCCAAAACAGTGGGCGCCATCTTGGAACGTCAAAGTACAGGGTACTCAATGTCCCAAGGGTAGGCACAAAATGGGTTAGTAAAATACAATACGTATCGTGTATATAATACAAATCGATAACATAAGGTTTTTTAAGAAGGAACCGAAAACGATTTTATCGTATAAAGTGAAGAATTCACTTCAAAGTAAGATAAAGGGCCACCACAGGAGAGCACAAAGCAACCCTGTGGTAGGCACCTGGAAAATTATTGACCCCTCAGGCAATCCTGTACATAAGTACTCAGATGGCATTGCTCCAAGGGAGATCTTCGTTCAGGCCATTCTCATATGTGTTGAAAGAAAAAATCCAAAACACTTCTTTCTTTTTCCTTTGTTTTTCAGGATCCACATCGTTTCTTGTCAGCACTTTCTCAAGAATAATCCACCTGATATCTACCTCCTTGTGGTTTAAAGATAACCAATGAGCAACTAGGGGGGCATTGATCTTTTGTGTCCTAATCGCAGATTTATGTTCCGATAGCCTAGTTCTAAATTCCCTGGAGGTCTCACCTATATATCCCAGGTTGCAGGGGCAAATAATCAAGTAAATTACATTTTTAGATCTACAATTAGTCATGTCCATAAATGGGATAGTCTTGTCATTGAATGTAAACTCTTTTGCAACAATGGCTGAGTCACAGGCGTGGCATTGGCCACATTTGTAATTGCCCGTAACTGGATTAGATCCTGTTAGTGACTTTTGGCCAAAAGTAGATACAAAATTGGTAGCTGATTTCACCAAATGGTTCTGTAGGTTTTTGTTCCTCCTGAAAGCGAACAATGGTTTTTCAAGTTTATCCGCTTCAGTATTGGAATTCAAAATGTGCCATTCTTTGTTAATAATACCCCTGATTTGATTATTCAGGGTAGAATGGTGAATCACACAGGCTAGCCGGTCACTGGTCTTGCATCGTTGTTTTGAAAACAGGGCCTCACGGTTGTAAAACTTGGCTCTTTTTAAGGAATCTTTGATGGTTCTAATCGGATAACCTCTCTGCTCAAATTTGCACGTAAGATCTGCTGCATGTTTCAAAAAGTCTGCCATGCTGGTGCAATTTCTCCTGAGTCTCAGGAATTGTGAAAAAGGAATAGACTGCTTCTGGTTACGGGGATGGAAACTATCAAAGTGAAGCAGCGTGTTCCTAGCCGTGGGTTTAGTGTATAGGGTCATAAGCAAGTGCCCTTGATAGTGTTTGATATACACATCCAGGAATTCAACCAAATGATGGTCGTATTTAATCGTAAATCTGAGGTTGCTGTCACACAGATTGAGCCAACTGTAAAATTCTAGTAGTTGGTCTTCACTGCCTTTCCAAATGAAGAAAACATCATCAATAAATCTACTCCAGGCCCGCACATTCTCATAGAAAGGGGCCATTTCGTTGTAAATTAACTTGTCCTCGAATGCTCCCACATATAGGTTCGCCACACTAGGTGCACAGGCAGCACCCATACTGACTCCTTTGATTTGATGATACATTTTGCCATTAAAATCAAAGTAGTTATTAAATAGTACAGTTTCCAAACATTTCAGAATGAAACTCAATGCTGGATCATCTCCCCGTCTGTTTAGATATAGTGCTACAACATCAATGGCTTCTTGCTGGGGTATATTCGTATATAAAGACTCAAGGTCCATGGTCACCAGATATTCCCCATCAGGTCTATATTGCAGGCCCTCGATCTTAGAAATGAAGTGGCCTGTGTCTCTGATGTAAGATGGTAAAAGGGCTACCATCGGTTTCAGAAAGGTATCAACGTACTTTGACAATGGCTCAATGGCCGAGCCTATGGTGGATACAATCGGACGCATAGGTGGATTACTGGCGTCCTTGTGAATCTTAGGTAGACCATAGATAATCGGGATTCTAGTATGGACTGGAGTCAAAAAATCAAATTCTTTCTTACAAATAACGCCCGCTTCTAATGCTTCTAGATTCGTAGTTTTGATTGATCTCTTCAATTTGATTTCAGGATGGCCTGGTATAGATTTATTAAAGACCGGACACTGCAACATGTTTTCCATATTGTCCATATACAAATTGGTGTCTAGAATAGCTATACCACCCCCTTTATCACATGGTTTAACAGTGATAGTCCTGGTATTTTTAAGACTTTTTAGGGCCATGCTTTCATCTTTGCTAAGATTGTACCTGGATCTTGGGGCATGTAGAAGCATTTTCTTAATTTTACTAGTCACTGTCGTCTCAAATATAGCTATTTCGGGACCCAAAGCTTCTAACGGGGGAGTAAACGTAGATGGCAATTTGAGTCTTGATCTGCTAACAGTGGTAGTAGGGGGAGACGATGAAAAAAACCTTTTTAGTCTCACTCGTCTGAAGAATGCCTGAAGGTTTCTCATCAATTCAAATTTATTTATGTCTGAATTCGGTACAAAGGGCAAGCCTTTCGATAACAAGCTGATGCAATGGTCATCCAAGGTAATTTGACTCAGATTAAAGATCGGAATCTCCTTCAGTCCCTCCAATACTGATTGCGTCTTGTTTGTAATGTGTGGTGAGATTGTTCTGAGTTCGGGGGACGATTTCCGCGATTTTGTCTGAATCTTGATCTGTGATTGAATCTGCGGTGACCTAAAAAACGGGGATTCTGTTGGTACTGTTCCGAATGATTCAGTCTATTGCCATATTCATCGAATTGATATGAACTACCCTCCCCTTCAGATTCAGAAGTATCGGAAAACGTCACCACTTTCTTAGGAACCCACTCCTGTCTTTCCTGTGGTATGGAGGATTGTTTGTAGTACTGGTCAGCAAGATAAGGATATGTCCTCTCCCGGGTGAAATACCTGATATCTTTTTTCAATTTGTCTGATTTCCTCTTTATCAAATATATATTAAATGATTCCAAATCCGTATTTATCTCCTCTAGCTTTCTTTTGGCTTCCTCCACAGATACTGCCTGCCTGAGCTTGCTTTTAAGTTCCTGAATCTCAGAAAACAGAGAAGAAGCTACTTCTCTGGCTGTTTCTATAATCAACAGCATGTGATCACGAGAGCATCTATTAGAAATAAGCGACCACTTTTCGAGGAATTGTTTGATCTCAACAAAGAGGCCTGGAATGTTTCTTATTCTTAGGCCGTTTGGGATAGTACCAGCCTTAAGATATTCTAAAAGAAATTCAGCGTGTGCTTCAGTCCTGCGGGCTTTCTTTTTTAAATTGAGTAAATTAAGCCAGTCATTGTTCAGGATGTTGGAAAATAAGGACTCTGAACTCGAATTTGTACTGGTGCCCACTATTCTTGAAAAATCCTCCTCGGTGAACCCAAAGGTTTTAATACTCTCCATCAAAGAAAACAGATTAAACTAACTCTAAAGAACTTATTAAAAGAGAGAAAAGAATATAAAATAAAACAAAAAATTGGCCCAAAAACAATATAATCCCAAATGAAAAAAAGAAAGAAGGTCTGGTGCACAGAAAGACAGTAATCAAACGAGCAAACCCTGACAGCAGAGCTGTAAGTAAGCAAATCCTCGTATCTAAACAGGGTCCCTGAGCTAGATACAGAGAGTAACACACAGGGAAGCAATACTATGAGTATAACGTAGTTTACTCTCCATTAACATAGCAAACGTCATAGAAAAAGTCTTTAAAATACCAGGACTATCACTGTTAAACCATGTGATAAAGGGGGTGGTATAGCTATTCTAGACACCAATTTGTATATGGACAATATGGAAAACATGTTGCAGTGTCAGGTCTTTTATAAATCTATACCAGGCTACCCTGAAATCAAATTGAAGAGATCAATCAAAACTACGAATCTAGAAGCATTAGAAGCGGGCGTTATTTGTAAGAAAGAATTAGATTTTTTGACTCCAGTCCATACTAGAATCCCGATTATCTATGGTCTACCTAAGATTCACAAGGACGCCAGTAATCCACCTATGCGTCCGATTGTATCCACCATAGGCTCGGCCATTGAGCCATTGTCAAAGTACGTTGATACCTTTCTGAAACCGATGGTAGCCCTTTTACCATCTTACATCAGAGACACAGGCCACTTCATTTCTAAGATCGAGGGCCTGCAATATAGACCTGATGGGGAATATCTGGTGACCATGGACCTTGAGTCTTTATATACGAATATACCCCAGCAAGAAGCCATTGATGTTGTAGCACTATATCTAAACAGACGGGGAGATGATCCAGCATTGAGTTTCATTCTGAAATGTTTGGAAACTGTACTATTTAATAACTACTTTGATTTTAATGGCAAAATGTATCATCAAATCAAAGGAGTCAGTATGGGTGCTGCCTGTGCACCTAGTGTGGCGAACCTATATGTGGGAGCATTCGAGGACAAGATAATTTACAACGAAATGGCCCCTTTCTATGAGAATGTGCGGGCCTGGAGTAGATTTATTGATGATGTTTTCTTCATTTGGAAAGGCAGTGAAGACCAACTACTAGAATTTTACAGTTGGCTCAATCTGTGTGACAGCAACCTCAGATTTACGATTAAATACGACCATCATTTGGTTGAATTCCTGGATGTGTATATCAAACACTATCAAGGGCACTTGCTTATGACCCTATACACTAAACCCACGGCTAGGAACACGCTGCTTCACTTTGATAGTTTCCATCCCCGTAACCAGAAGCAGTCTATTCCTTTTTCACAATTCCTGAGACTCAGGAGAAATTGCACCAGCATGGCAGACTTTTTGAAACATGCAGCAGATCTTACGTGCAAATTTGAGCAGAGAGGTTATCCGATTAGAACCATCAAAGATTCCTTAAAAAGAGCCAAGTTTTACAACCGTGAGGCCCTGTTTTCAAAACAACGATGCAAGACCAGTGACCGGCTAGCCTGTGTGATTCACCATTCTACCCTGAATAATCAAATCAGGGGTATTATTAACAAAGAATGGCACATTTTGAATTCCAATACTGAAGCGGATAAACTTGAAAAACCATTGTTCGCTTTCAGGAGGAACAAAAACCTACGGAACCATTTGGTGAAATCAGCTACCAATTTTGTATCTACTTTTGGCCAAAAGTCACTAACAGGATCTAATCCAGTTACGGGCAATTACAAATGTGGCCAATGCCACGCCTGTGACTCAGCCATTGTTGCAAAAGAGTTTACATTCAATGACAAGACTATCCCATTTATGGACATGACTAATTATAGATCTAAAAATGTAATTTACTTGATTATTTGCCCCTGCAACCTGGGATATATAGGTGAGACCTCCAGGGAATTTAGAACTAGGCTATCGGAACATAAATCTGCGATTAGGACACAAAAGATCAACGCCCCCCTAGTTGCTCATTGGTTATCTTTAAACCACAAGGAGGTAGATATCAGGTGGATTATTCTTGAGAAAGTGCTGACAAGAAACGATGTGGATCCTGAAAAACAAAGGAAAAAGAAAGAAGTGTTTTGGATTTTTTCTTTCAACACATATGAGAATGGCCTGAACGAAGATCTCCTTTGGAGCAATGCCATCTGAGTACTTATGTACAGGATTGCCTGAGGGGTCAATAATTTTCCAGGTGCCTACCAGAGGGTTGCTTTGTGCTCTCCTGTGGTGGCCCTTTATCTTACTTTGAAGTGAATTCTTCACTTTATACGATAAAACCGTTTTCGGTTCCTTCTTAAAAAACCTTATGTTATCGATTTGTATTATATACACAATACGTATTGTATTTTACTAACCCATTTTGTGCCTACCCTTGGGACATTGAGTACCCTGTACTTTGACGTTCCAAGATGGCGCCCACTGTTTTGGGCGTGCTGGTAAGTGATATCTACTCTTTGGTTTGATTTAGAATTGGCCATTATTTTTTATATTTTTTATTTTTGGTTATTTCCTTTTGCCACTACTATATGGCTATGACTCTACAGTTTGATTGTACCTCTTATTCTCTGTAGATTTTGGCATATTTCATGCAGTTTTGACGGTTCTAAGATGGCGCATGTTTGACCATTTCCTTAGATGGCCCCTACGGGCCTGTTTCTATGTTCATCGCATCACCTGTGGTGATTTGGTTTAAATAGAAGGCAGCTGGGGAAGTACAGGTTATTGCTCCTCGAGAGATCATCGTGCTGGTCATATGTCCTGGATCCTGCTGATACTGGTAGGCTAGCTTTGCTGAACCTTTGTGGATTGAATTATTTTATACCGTCTGGATTGTGTCATTTCTATCTGGCTCATGACTCCCCCCTGTTCCCTTGCAGTTAGCAAGTTGTTCCCTACCAGTTTGGTATCCTTGTGGATTTCCCCTGTGGTTTTTTAAACCATGTGAACTTGTAGGTAAGTCTGTAGTTAGCGATTGTACATATGAGCAGATTTTTTCTTTTCTATCCTGTGGACTTTCCTGCCCTGTGCAAGCTAATGATTTCATTATGTTTGCTTCTAGAGTGAGAAAGCATAGCTTCATTTAGCTATATCCATGTGTTAGTCCTTCATTTTGGACTAAAAATTTGAAGTTGGAGAGTGTTTAATCCAGCCTGTAAGGGATATCTAAGTTCTTTCATATCTAAGGTATTTTATTTATATTTTAATATAAACAAACTAGTCTTTTACTATTCTTGACTAGATTCTCTCGCTGGTAATCCAACACTTTTATGCTATAGGGGATTCTATTTCTGCACTTTATCTAGTATTTTGCTGGACACTAATGGTGCTTTCCTTGGATCTTTAGATTTATTTACCTTTATTAAGCATTGGTTTTATAGACTTTGATCTTGGGCACTTTATCAGTGTTTTTTCTTAATTATTTCACTTGAGTTGGTGTGGTTGCAAATCTGACATGATTCGAGCCTTCCCCCTATGCAAAGAATTGTAATGAATAATTTTTATGTTTCTTTGACAGGCAGATTACAAGATGTACGTATGCCAATTATACTGAATCATAAAGTCCTGATGAAGGTGTATTTATATTTTTCTTCACTCACCGAAACGCGCGTCGGCTTGTAAATTGGCATGTCTTGAACATTGGCATGAAGTGTTTGAAATTGGCAAATTTGAAGCCCTGACCAGGATTGGCTACCATCAGGCCTGTAACACGAGAATTTGAATCAGGAAATTATAACCTAGAATTGGCTGTTATTATGTTGAATTTTATACAATCCAAACTACAACGCATAATTGTAGCATCAAAGCAGTAACTTTATTGTGCTGTTTAAATATCCTCTCATGTATGAGGCGGTTGTAAATTTGTATGTATATTATTTTGTGATTTTGTTGGTTCTGTGTTATTTGTTTATTTTTGCGTATTTACTGGTATGTTATTTATGTTTTCATATATGTATGTTTCATTTAGGGTAGGGGGTTGTATTATATTTTTTTGGTTGATTCTATTTTGATTATATTATGTGCGAACTGAATGTTTAATTAGCTATAATAAATATCTAAATTGAAATATATTGTATGTTGTATATTTGAATTTAAGATTTCCATTCCTATGTTTGCTATGTTAATGGAGAGTAAACTACGTTATACTCATAGTATTGCTTCCCTGTGTGTTACTCTCTGTATCTAGCTCAGGGACCCTGTTTAGATACGAGGATGACCTATTTCTATTAGGTCCATCTGTCCCCAAAGGGGACAGAAAGCACTTAGGTACCAGGGATTGTTTTGTGTGTGTGTGTGTTTTTTTTGGCGGGACGGCCCCTTGGACAAGGGTCTCTCCCCATAGGGCACATTACTGTTGGCCATTTCTGCCCCCTTGGGGAACAGATTAGCCAATTTTTAGTAGGCCCTTTTTCTCCCAAGAGGGGCTGAAACCACTTAGGCACCAGGGATAGGTGTATGTGTTTTGTTTAGGGGGTGGCCCCTTGGGCAAGGGTTGCTCCCCATGGGGGCATATTACTGTTGATCATTTCTGCTCCCCTTGGGGGCAGATCAACCTATTTTTATTAGGCCCATCTGTCCCCAAGGGGCAGAAACCACTTAGGCACTAGGGATCAGTGTGTGTTTTGTTTGGTGGGGGCGGCCCCAGATCAGCCTATTTTTGTAAGGTCCCTCTGCCCCGCAAGGGGTGCACAAAGCCCACTAGACACCAGGGAAGACTTTTTTGAAAAAAAAGAGGATGGGGGTATGTCTATACTTCCACCCCAAATAAATGGGGGCAAAGTTGTTCTGTCCACCAGTGGGAAGATGGGGTAATTACCCCCGATCCACTCCCGGGGGGGGCAGAAAGCCTACTAGATGCCAGGGAATTAAAAATAAAAGAGTGGTGGGTGCTGCCAACCAGTAAGGGCCTGGTTAGGCCCCCCACCCTAACTGGAGGGGGTAAAATTCTTTGCATTTTGGGGTGTTTCCTGTCATGGGCACTAGGCCTACCCACACAAGTGAGGTACCATTTTTATCAGCATACTTGGAGGAACACAGAATAGAAGAACAAGTATTATTGCCCATTGTCTTACTCTACATGTTTTCCTTCCAAATGTAAGACAGTGTGTAGGAAAGAAGTCTATTTGAGAAATGAACTGTAATTCACATGCTAGTATGGGGATCCCCGAATTCAGAGATGTGCAAGTAACTACCACTTCCCAACACCTTATCTTGTGCCCATTTTGGAAATACAAAGGTTTCCTGGATACTTATTTTTCACTCTTTATATTTTACCAAATGAATTGCTGTATACCCGCATACAATGAAAACCCATTGCAAGGTGCACCTCATTTATTGGCTCTGGATACCAAGGGTTCTTCATGAACGTTAGACTTTTCATCCTTGGCGTGGTCTCCCTTAACTTTTTGCCTCTGTTCCCCAGGTTGTTGATGTGTGCTGGACTCTGATTTTGCTGTTTTTGTTACTCTGGGCACTTTACCACTGCTAACCAGTGCTAAAGTGCAAGTGCTCCTGTTTAAATTGTATGTAAGTGGTTCATCCATGATTGGCATATTTGAATTACTAGTAAGTCCCTAGTAATGTGCACTAGAGGTGCCAGGGCCTGTAAATCAAATGCTACTAGTGGGCCTGCAGCACTGGTTGTGCCACCCACATAAGTAGCCCTGTAATCATGTCTCAGACCTGCCCCTGCAGTGTCTGCATGTGTATTTTTACACTGTAAATTCGACTTGGCAAGTGTACCCACTTGCCAGGCCTAAACCTTCCCCTTCCTTACATGTAAGGCACCCCTAAGGTAGGCCCTAGGTAGCCCCAAGGGCAGGGTGCAGTGTATGGATAAGGTAGGACATATAGTAATGTGGTTTATATGTCCTAACAGTGAAATACTGCCAATTTCGTTTTCACTGTTGCAAGGTCTGTCTCTCTCATAGGATAATATGGGGGCTACCTTTAAATATGATTAAAGTGTAGATTCCCCTAGAGAGTAGATGGACATGTGGAGTTTGGGATCCCTGAACTCACAATTTAAAAATACATCTTTTAGTAAAGTTGATTTTAAGATTGTGAGTTTGGAAATGCCACTTTTAGAAAGTGGGCATTTTCTTGCTTAAACCATTCTGTGACTCTGCCTTGTTTGTGGATTCCCTGTCTGGGTCAGTTTGACAGTTGGGTTGTTTTTCACCTCACACCAGACAGTGACACAAAGGGAGCTGGGGTGTAATCTGCATTTCCTGATTAGCCATCTCTGCTAGGAGGGAGGGGTGGAGTGGTCACTCTCATCTGAAAGGACTGTGCCTGCCTCTGACAATGCTGTCTCCAACCCCCTGGTGTGTGTCTGAGGCCTTGCCTGGGCAAGGCAGGATTTCACAAGAAGGTGTGAGTCCCCTTTGAAGGAAGGTGACTTCAAAGACTAAAATGGGTATAAGAAGGGCACCCAAACTTACAAACTTTAGAAACACTTCTGGAACCAAGAGGAACCTCTGCCTGGAGAAGAGCTGATAGCTGAGGAAAACGTGCTGCCCTGCCTGTGACTGTGCTTTGTGGAGCTTTCCTGCAGTGCTGCTTCTGCCAGAGTAAGAGGGCAAAGACTGGACTTTGTGTGCCTTCCATCTTGAAGAAGAAATCTCCAAGGGCTTGATGTAGAGCTTGCCTCCTGTTGTTGAAGTCTCAGGGATAGCAAAGACTTCTTCCTGCCAGCACCTGGAGTCTCTGGAGAGACCCCTACTCTGCTCTGTGGTGCCCTTCCAGTTCCTGGAACCCTGAAAGGAGAGGCTGGCAGCCTAAGGACAAAAATACACGCACCGAGCGCCGTGCGGAGAAAAGATCGACGCGAATCCGATCGCGGCTGAGAAAACGACGCGACGCCGGTTCCGCAGCTGAGAAACGACGCCGCAGGAAACGCGACCGAAAAACCGACGCCCGGAGCAGGAGAAACGACGCGCAGCATCGCTGACGGAGGCTGAGAGATCGCACCCTGCGCCGCGGGACTTTCGGATCGTCGTGTGGCTGGCTTTTTCAACACGCACCGCCGTGCCGAGTGGTTTTCGACGCACACAGCCGTGCAGGGGTTACTTTCGACGCACACCGCCCGTGCGGGGTTATTTTTGACGCAAACCAGGTACATTTACACGCTAGCAGCGCTAGTGTGTTGTTACAACTACCTAAAGACTCTTTTTATTTTTAAACCTTTAAAAAATCATAACTTGACTTGTGTATGTTGGATTTTTGTCGTTTTGGTCTTGTTTTGTCTAGATAAATATTTCCTATTTTTCTAAACTGGTGTTGTGTCATTTTGTAGTGTTTTCATTAAGTTACTGTGTGTGTTGGTACAAATACTTTACGCCCAGCACTCTGAGGTTAAGCCTACTGCTCTGCCAAGCTACCAAGGGGGTAAGCAGGGGTTAGCTGAGGGTGATTCTCTTTTATCCTAACTAGAGTGAGGGTCCTTGCTTGAACAGGGGGTAACCGGACTGTCAACCAAAGACCCCATTTCTAACATTGGTGACCAGCGGTCGGGATTGGACTTGTATTTGTACTTGACATACAGTAATTAAGTGTACACTACTGTTTTGATCTCAGACCACTACGTGACCACATACTACTAGTCTTGTGATTTTTGGTTTTTTACTTGGACTGTTTTTCTCTGCATTCAGTTTCTTTTTTTTTCTTCGCTGATCCCGTGATTGACTTTTCTGGAACTTCATTTGAGAACTTGCTTTTCTGTTTTTGGAACTGTGCATATTTTTTTAACCTCTCATCATGTCTCAGTCTGGAGATGTCCTAGCTGAAGCTGCTTTTGACTTGGAGAAATTGGAGAGCTACAAAGTGGCTCAGTTGAAGCAGTTTTGTAGTAATGTTGGCTGTCCCATTAAGAGCTCATCCAAGAAGGATGAGCTGCAAAAGGCGCTGAGGGCCTGGGTGACAGCCAAAGCAGCTGAGGGGCACACAGATGAGGAGCCAGAGGGGGAAGAGGAGTTGCAAGTCACTCACACTGATGTAGTGGGTGGGCCTGCTATGTCTCAGGGGAGAATCTCCAGGGCAGGTAGCAGTGTGTCCTCCAAGAGTCTGACACCTGGAGAGTTACAGGACAGACAGGCAGAGAGGGAGTACCAATTGGAGCTGAAAAAGCTCAGTCTAGAGGTGGAACAGAGGAAGCTGGCCCTTGAGGAAAGGAAGATAAACATGGCTCATGAGCTCAGTTTAAAAGAGATTGATCAGAGGAGTCAGTCCAGTAGGGATGGTGGCAGCAATTCTACAGTGCAGCCTGAGAGAAGGGTACACATCCCAAAAGACCTTGTGAGGGATTATAAGAGGGAGGATGATATCTACTTGTGGTTCAAGGGTTATGAGTCAGCTCTCCACATGAACCTGGTCCCTGAAGCTCAATGGGGGGCAGCCCTGTGGAAGCATTTTGAGGCAGAGGGGAGGGACACACTGACAGCCTTAGGGGATGCTCAGAGTCTCACCTACCCTGCCATGAAGGAGGCCTTACTTACCAGGTATGGTCTCACCCCTGAGCAGTACAAGGAGAAGTTTAGATCCTACAAGAGAAAGGAATCCCAAACATGGTTGGAATGTGTTGATTCTTGTTGCAGGTCACTGGATGGTTGGGTGAAGGGCAGTAAGGTAAACACGTATGAGGGGCTTTACAATTTAATTGCTTGGGAGCACTTGTACAGTTTATGTTTTCCAGAGCTGCGCCAGCACCTCATTGACAGCAAGCTGACTGACCCCAGGAAGCTTGCACAGGAAGCGGACCGCTGGGAGAGCACCAGGGTCCAAAAGAGGTATGGGGGAGACCACGCCAAGGGTGGGCAGGGTCCCTCTCAGAAGAAAGGGGGGGGTAAGGGCAAACAGGATGAGTTCTCTAAAGGGCCCCAAACTGATTCCCAGGGTAAGGATTCCCAACCCCCCAGTGAAAAGAAGCCATGGTTCTCCAAAGGGAAGCCAATGGCAGGTGGTCCCCTACGTAAGTGCTATTCATGTGACCAGGTGGGTCATGTGAGGGGGGACCCCAAATGCCCCAAAAGTACACCGGCACCCACTGGTGCACCGTCCCAGGGTTTGGCCACTGTAGCGCTTGGGGAGGAGTTGGTTTCAGGTGGGTGGGAACCAGCAGAAATGACCCTTGTCTCACTAGGGGACAGTGAGATGGTCCAGAGAAACCTAGTGCCTGATAACACTAAGAAGTACAGGCAATGGGTGACCATCAATGGACAGAGGGTGGAGGCTCTAAGAGACACTGGAGCCAGTGTGACTACAGTGAGGAGTCACCTGGTGTCTGAAGAGCAGATTGATCCCCGGGTACTTCACCAAGTAGTTGCAGTAGACAATTCTGAGCGCCTCTGCAGAGTGGCGCAGGTTCCCTTTGAATGGGGGGGGGTCTCAGGTTCCTGGAAAGTAGCTGTGAGTCCAACCATGCCTGTTGATTGTTTGCTAGGCAACGACCTGGAAGATTCCCCTTGGAAGGAGGTGGAACACAGGTCTCACTTGGAGATGTTGGGTCTGCCTGGGTGGGTATGCGTATCCACCCGGTCTATGGCAGCCAATCAGGGTAGTCAAGAGCCCCTGGAGCCTGAAACAGTGGCCCAGGGGACCGCCAAGAAGAGGAAAGGCAGGAGGCGCGGGAAACCCGCCCCAGAAGTTCCCACGGTCCGGGAGGAGGCAGAGCCTGAGGGTGATGCCCCGGAACCTACAGGGGAACAGGTGGCTGAACTGGGGGAGGTCCCTGAGCTGTCGCAGTGGCAGCAGGAAGGGGGACCCACCAGGGAAGTATTCTGCACAGCGCAGAAGGAGTGCCCTACTCTTGAGGGACTGCGGCAGCAGGCTGCAGCCCAGGCGGCTGGCGGGGCGCCAGGTACTCACCTGATTTATTGGGAGGATGGCCTCCTGTATAGTGAGCCTAAGGTTCCTGAGCCGGGGTCAGCTCGTATGCTGGTGGTACCCCAGGGCTTCAGGACCTTCCTACTGGGTTTGGCTCATGATGTGCCTTTGGCAGGACATCTAGGGCAGGACAAGACCTATAAGAGGCTTGTCTCCCACTTTTACTGGCCCTTGATGAACAAGCAGTCAGCTGCTTATTGTAGATCTTGTCAGACTTGTCAGGCAAGTGGCAAGAGTGGGGGGAAATGCAAAGCTCCCCTCCAACCTTTACCGGTAGTCAGTACTCCCTTTGAAAGGGTAGGAATTGACATTGTGGGGCCTCTGGATCCCAAGACAGCCATGGGCAACAGGTTCATCCTGGTCTTGGTGGACCATGCCACACGGTACCCAGAAGCTATTCCTCTAAGGACGGTCACCGCCCCCGTGGTGGGACGTGCCTTGATGGGGGTTTTTACCCGCATGGGGTTCCCCAAGGAGGTAGTATCTGATAGGGGTACAAACTTCATATCCACTTATATGAAGTCTCTGTGGAAGGTGTGTGGGGTAACCTACAAGTTCACCACCCCTTACCACCCCCAAAGTAATGGTCTGGTTGAGAGATTCAACCGCACCTTGAAAGGCATGATTCAGGGCCTGTCAGAGCCCTTGAGGTGTAAGTGGGACGTCCTCTTGCCATGCCTTCTGTTCGCTTACAGGGAGGTGCCTCAAAAGGGACTTGGCTTTAGCCCCTTTGAGCTCATCTATGGCCACCCTGTCAGGGGACCGCTCAGTCTGGTGAAGGAGGCTTTGGAGAAAGCTCCTAGTAAACCACCCCAGGATGTATTTAGCTACATGCTGGCACTAAGAAACCAGACTGCCCGCTTCAGGAGTCTCGCTCAGGAGAACCTGGAAGCAAGCCAGGAGGATATGAAACGGTGGTACGACCAGAATGCCACTCTGGTTGAGTTTCAGCCTGGACAAAAAGTGTGGGTCATGGCACCAGTGGAGCCTAGGGCTCTCCAAGATAAGTGGACTGGGCCTTTTGAGGTGGTGGAAAGAAAGAGTGAAGTCACCTATCTGGTAGACTTGCAATCCCCCAGGAACCCCTTTAGGGTCCTACATGTCAACCGCCTCAAACCACACTTTGAGCGAACTGAGCTATCCATGCTCCTAGCGACAGATGACGGGGTGGAGGAAGAGAGTGAGCCTCTTCCTGACCTCCTGTCTGCAGGAGAGAAAGATGGGTCTGTGGAGGGAGTGATCCTCTCCCCCTCCCTGACTGAGGAACAGCAGAGGGACTGTCGCCACGTGCTGGGACAGTTCGCCTCACTGTTTTCCCTGATCCCAGGAGTCACACACCTGTGCACACATGATGTGGACACTGGGGACAGTACACCTGTTAAACATAAGGTTTACAGGGTGACTGACAGGGTGAGGGCTTGCATTAAGGAGGAAGTCTCCAAAATGTTAGCCCTCAGGGTTATTGAGCACTCCAGCAGTCCTTGGGCCAGCCCAGTGGTCTTGGTTCCAAAGGCTGCTGCTCCTGGTGCCACTCCAGAACTTAGGTTCTGTGTGGACTACCGGGGTCTCAATGCGGTCAGCAAGACTGACGCACACCCCATCCCCCGAGCTGATGAGCTCATTGATCGGTTAGGAGCTGCCAAGTACCTCAGTACGTTCGATTTAACATCTGGGTACTGGCAGATTGCCTTAACTGAAGGGGCAAAGGAGAGGTCAGCATTCTCTACCCCCGATGGGCACTTCCACTTCAATGTGATGCCCTTTGGGATGAAGAATGCCCCTGCCACCTTTCAGAGGTTGGTCAACCAGGTGTTGGCAGGACTGGATGAGTTCAGTGCCGCCTACCTGGATGACATTGCTGTGTTTAGTTCCACATGGGAGGAACACCTGCAACACCTCTGGAGAGTGTTAGAGGCCCTGCAGAAGGCAGGCCTCACTATTAAGGCGAGCAAGTGCCAAATAGGGCAGGGTTCTGTTGTGTACTTAGGACACCAGGTGGGGAGTGGCCAGGTGGCACCCCTACAGCCTAAGATTGACACGATTCTGGCTTGGGAGCCTCCCAAGACCCAGACTGAAGTGAGAGCCTTTTTAGGTCTCACAGGATACTATCGGAGGTTCGTTAAGGGATATGGTACCATTGTTACCCCCTTAACTGAGTTGACTTCTAAGAAACAACCCAAGAAAGTGATCTGGACAGAGGCTTGCCAGAACGCTTTTGATGCCCTGAAGGCTGCCATGTGCACAGCACCTGTGCTGAAGGCACCTGACTACTCCACGGAGTTTGTTGTACAGACAGACGCCTCAGAGCATGGTATTGGAGCAGTACTCTCACAGCTGAATGAAGAGGGCCTAGATCAACCCGTAGCCTTCATTAGCAGGAGGTTACTACCCAGGGAACGTAGGTGGAGTGCCATAGAACGTGAAGCGTTTGCTGTGGTCTGGCACTGAAGAAGCTAAGACCCTACTTGTTTGGGACTCACTTCCGAGTTCAGACCGACCACAAACCCCTCAGATGGTTAATGCAGATGAGGGGTGAGAACCCAAAACTGTTGAGGTGGTCCATTTCCCTACAGGGGATGGACTTTACGGTGGAACATCGACCCGGTACAGAGCACGCCAATGCTGATGGTCTGTCCAGGTTCTTCCGCCTTAGTGATGAGAACTCCCATGAGGTTGGGTAGTTGCTCCCCACTTTTAGCTGGGGGGGACACGTGTTAGACTTTTCATCCTTGGCGTGGTCTCCCTTAACTTTTTGCCTCTGTTCCCCAGGTTGTTGATGTGTGCTGGACTCTGATTTTGCTGTTTTTGTTACTCTGGGCACTTTACCACTGCTAACCAGTGCTAAAGTGCAAGTGCTCCTGTTTAAATTGTATGTAAGTGGTTCATCCATGATTGGCATATTTGAATTACTAGTAAGTCCCTAGTAATGTGCACTAGAGGTGCCAGGGCCTGTAAATCAAATGCTACTAGTGGGCCTGCAGCACTGGTTGTGCCACCCACATAAGTAGCCCTGTAATCATGTCTCAGACCTGCCCCTGCAGTGTCTGCATGTGTATTTTTACACTGTAAATTCGACTTGGCAAGTGTACCCACTTGCCAGGCCTAAACCTTCCCCTTCCTTACATGTAAGGCACCCCTAAGGTAGGCCCTAGGTAGCCCCAAGGGCAGGGTGCAGTGTATGGATAAGGTAGGACATATAGTAATGTGGTTTATATGTCCTAACAGTGAAATACTGCCAATTTCGTTTTCACTGTTGCAAGGTCTGTCTCTCTCATAGGATAATATGGGGGCTACCTTTAAATATGATTAAAGTGTAGATTCCCCTAGAGAGTAGATGGACATGTGGAGTTTGGGATCCCTGAACTCACAATTTAAAAATACATCTTTTAGTAAAGTTGATTTTAAGATTGTGAGTTTGGAAATGCCACTTTTAGAAAGTGGGCATTTTCTTGCTTAAACCATTCTGTGACTCTGCCTTGTTTGTGGATTCCCTGTCTGGGTCAGTTTGACAGTTGGGTTGTTTTTCACCTCACACCAGACAGTGACACAAAGGGAGCTGGGGTGTAATCTGCATTTCCTGATTAGCCATCTCTGCTAGGAGGGAGGGGTGGAGTGGTCACTCTCATCTGAAAGGACTGTGCCTGCCTCTGACAATGCTGTCTCCAACCCCCTGGTGTGTGTCTGAGGCCTTGCCTGGGCAAGGCAGGATTTCACAAGAAGGTGTGAGTCCCCTTTGAAGGAAGGTGACTTCAAAGACTAAAATGGGTATAAGAAGGGCACCCAAACTTACAAACTTTAGAAACACTTCTGGAACCAAGAGGAACCTCTGCCTGGAGAAGAGCTGATAGCTGAGGAAAACGTGCTGCCCTGCCTGTGACTGTGCTTTGTGGAGCTTTCCTGCAGTGCTGCTTCTGCCAGAGTAAGAGGGCAAAGACTGGACTTTGTGTGCCTTCCATCTTGAAGAAGAAATCTCCAAGGGCTTGATGTAGAGCTTGCCTCCTGTTGTTGAAGTCTCAGGGATAGCAAAGACTTCTTCCTGCCAGCACCTGGAGTCTCTGGAGAGACCCCTACTCTGCTCTGTGGTGCCCTTCCAGTTCCTGGAACCCTGAAAGGAGAGGCTGGCAGCCTAAGGACAAAAATACACGCACCGAGCGCCGTGCGGAGAAAAGATCGACGCGAATCCGATCGCGGCTGAGAAAACGACGCGACGCCGGTTCCGCAGCTGAGAAACGACGCCGCAGGAAACGCGACCGAAAAACCGACGCCCGGAGCAGGAGAAACGACGCGCAGCATCGCTGACGGAGGCTGAGAGATCGCACCCTGCGCCGCGGGACTTTCGGATCGTCGTGTGGCTGGCTTTTTCAACACGCACCGCCGTGCCGAGTGGTTTTCGACGCACACAGCCGTGCAGGGGTTACTTTCGACGCACACCGCCCGTGCGGGGTTATTTTTGACGCAAACCAGGTACATTTACACGCTAGCAGCGCTAGTGTGTTGTTACAACTACCTAAAGACTCTTTTTATTTTTAAACCTTTAAAAAATCATAACTTGACTTGTGTATGTTGGATTTTTGTCGTTTTGGTCTTGTTTTGTCTGGATAAATATTTCCTATTTTTCTAAACTGGTGTTGTGTCATTTTGTAGTGTTTTCATTAAGTTACTGTGTGTGTTGGTACAAATACTTTACGCCCAGCACTCTGAGGTTAAGCCTACTGCTCTGCCAAGCTACCAAGGGGGTAAGCAGGGGTTAGCTGAGGGTGATTCTCTTTTATCCTAACTAGAGTGAGGGTCCTTGCTTGAACAGGGGGTAACCGGACTGTCAACCAAAGACCCCATTTCTAACATTGGTGACCAGCGGTCGGGATTGGACTTGTATTTGTACTTGACATACAGTAATTAAGTGTACACTACTGTTTTGATCTCAGACCACTACGTGACCACATACTACTAGTCTTGTGATTTTTGGTTTTTTACTTGGACTGTTTTTCTCTGCATTCAGTTTCTTTTTTTTTCTTCGCTGATCCCGTGATTGACTTTTCTGGAACTTCATTTGAGAACTTGCTTTTCTGTTTTTGGAACTGTGCATATTTTTTTAACCTCTCATCATGTCTCAGTCTGGAGATGTCCTAGCTGAAGCTGCTTTTGACTTGGAGAAATTGGAGAGCTACAAAGTGGCTCAGTTGAAGCAGTTTTGTAGTAATGTTGGCTGTCCCATTAAGAGCTCATCCAAGAAGGATGAGCTGCAAAAGGCGCTGAGGGCCTGGGTGACAGCCAAAGCAGCTGAGGGGCACACAGATGAGGAGCCAGAGGGGGAAGAGGAGTTGCAAGTCACTCACACTGATGTAGTGGGTGGGCCTGCTATGTCTCAGGGGAGAATCTCCAGGGCAGGTAGCAGTGTGTCCTCCAAGAGTCTGACACCTGGAGAGTTACAGGACAGACAGGCAGAGAGGGAGTACCAATTGGAGCTGAAAAAGCTCAGTCTAGAGGTGGAACAGAGGAAGCTGGCCCTTGAGGAAAGGAAGATAAACATGGCTCATGAGCTCAGTTTAAAAGAGATTGATCAGAGGAGTCAGTCCAGTAGGGATGGTGGCAGCAATTCTACAGTGCAGCCTGAGAGAAGGGTACACATCCCAAAAGACCTTGTGAGGGATTATAAGAGGGAGGATGATATCTACTTGTGGTTCAAGGGTTATGAGTCAGCTCTCCACATGAACCTGGTCCCTGAAGCTCAATGGGGGGCAGCCCTGTGGAAGCATTTTGAGGCAGAGGGGAGGGACACACTGACAGCCTTAGGGGATGCTCAGAGTCTCACCTACCCTGCCATGAAGGAGGCCTTACTTACCAGGTATGGTCTCACCCCTGAGCAGTACAAGGAGAAGTTTAGATCCTACAAGAGAAAGGAATCCCAAACATGGTTGGAATGTGTTGATTCTTGTTGCAGGTCACTGGATGGTTGGGTGAAGGGCAGTAAGGTAAACACGTATGAGGGGCTTTACAATTTAATTGCTTGGGAGCACTTGTACAGTTTATGTTTTCCAGAGCTGCGCCAGCACCTCATTGACAGCAAGCTGACTGACCCCAGGAAGCTTGCACAGGAAGCGGACCGCTGGGAGAGCACCAGGGTCCAAAAGAGGTATGGGGGAGACCACGCCAAGGGTGGGCAGGGTCCCTCTCAGAAGAAAGGGGGGGGTAAGGGCAAACAGGATGAGTTCTCTAAAGGGCCCCAAACTGATTCCCAGGGTAAGGATTCCCAACCCCCCAGTGAAAAGAAGCCATGGTTCTCCAAAGGGAAGCCAATGGCAGGTGGTCCCCTACGTAAGTGCTATTCATGTGACCAGGTGGGTCATGTGAGGGGGGACCCCAAATGCCCCAAAAGTACACCGGCACCCACTGGTGCACCGTCCCAGGGTTTGGCCACTGTAGCGCTTGGGGAGGAGTTGGTTTCAGGTGGGTGGGAACCAGCAGAAATGACCCTTGTCTCACTAGGGGACAGTGAGATGGTCCAGAGAAACCTAGTGCCTGATAACACTAAGAAGTACAGGCAATGGGTGACCATCAATGGACAGAGGGTGGAGGCTCTAAGAGACACTGGAGCCAGTGTGACTACAGTGAGGAGTCACCTGGTGTCTGAAGAGCAGATTGATCCCCGGGTACTTCACCAAGTAGTTGCAGTAGACAATTCTGAGCGCCTCTGCAGAGTGGCGCAGGTTCCCTTTGAATGGGGGGGGGTCTCAGGTTCCTGGAAAGTAGCTGTGAGTCCAACCATGCCTGTTGATTGTTTGCTAGGCAACGACCTGGAAGATTCCCCTTGGAAGGAGGTGGAACACAGGTCTCACTTGGAGATGTTGGGTCTGCCTGGGTGGGTATGCGTATCCACCCGGTCTATGGCAGCCAATCAGGGTAGTCAAGAGCCCCTGGAGCCTGAAACAGTGGCCCAGGGGACCGCCAAGAAGAGGAAAGGCAGGAGGCGCGGGAAACCCGCCCCAGAAGTTCCCACGGTCCGGGAGGAGGCAGAGCCTGAGGGTGATGCCCCGGAACCTACAGAGGAACAGGTGGCTGAACTGGGGGAGGTCCCTGAGCTGTCGCAGTGGCAGCAGGAAGGGGGACCCACCAGGGAAGTATTCTGCACAGCGCAGAAGGAGTGCCCTACTCTTGAGGGACTGCGGCAGCAGGCTGCAGCCCAGGCGGCTGGCGGGGCGCCAGGTACTCACCTGATTTATTGGGAGGATGGCCTCCTGTATAGTGAGCCTAAGGTTCCTGAGCCGGGGTCAGCTCGTATGCTGGTGGTACCCCAGGGCTTCAGGACCTTCCTACTGGGTTTGGCTCATGATGTGCCTTTGGCAGGACATCTAGGGCAGGACAAGACCTATAAGAGGCTTGTCTCCCACTTTTACTGGCCCTTGATGAACAAGCAGTCAGCTGCTTATTGTAGATCTTGTCAGACTTGTCAGGCAAGTGGCAAGAGTGGGGGGAAATGCAAAGCTCCCCTCCAACCTTTACCGGTAGTCAGTACTCCCTTTGAAAGGGTAGGAATTGACATTGTGGGGCCTCTGGATCCCAAGACAGCCATGGGCAACAGGTTCATCCTGGTCTTGGTGGACCATGCCACACGGTACCCAGAAGCTATTCCTCTAAGGACGGTCACCGCCCCCGTGGTGGGACGTGCCTTGATGGGGGTTTTTACCCGCATGGGGTTCCCCAAGGAGGTAGTATCTGATAGGGGTACAAACTTCATATCCACTTATATGAAGTCTCTGTGGAAGGTGTGTGGGGTAACCTACAAGTTCACCACCCCTTACCACCCCCAAAGTAATGGTCTGGTTGAGAGATTCAACCGCACCTTGAAAGGCATGATTCAGGGCCTGTCAGAGCCCTTGAGGTGTAAGTGGGACGTCCTCTTGCCATGCCTTCTGTTCGCTTACAGGGAGGTGCCTCAAAAGGGACTTGGCTTTAGCCCCTTTGAGCTCATCTATGGCCACCCTGTCAGGGGACCGCTCAGTCTGGTGAAGGAGGCTTTGGAGAAAGCTCCTAGTAAACCACCCCAGGATGTATTTAGCTACATGCTGGCACTAAGAAACCAGACTGCCCGCTTCAGGAGTCTCGCTCAGGAGAACCTGGAAGCAAGCCAGGAGGATATGAAACGGTGGTACGACCAGAATGCCACTCTGGTTGAGTTTCAGCCTGGACAAAAAGTGTGGGTCATGGCACCAGTGGAGCCTAGGGCTCTCCAAGATAAGTGGACTGGGCCTTTTGAGGTGGTGGAAAGAAAGAGTGAAGTCACCTATCTGGTAGACTTGCAATCCCCCAGGAACCCCTTTAGGGTCCTACATGTCAACCGCCTCAAACCACACTTTGAGCGAACTGAGCTATCCATGCTCCTAGCGACAGATGACGGGGTGGAGGAAGAGAGTGAGCCTCTTCCTGACCTCCTGTCTGCAGGAGAGAAAGATGGGTCTGTGGAGGGAGTGATCCTCTCCCCCTCCCTGACTGAGGAACAGCAGAGGGACTGTCGCCACGTGCTGGGACAGTTCGCCTCACTGTTTTCCCTGATCCCAGGAGTCACACACCTGTGCACACATGATGTGGACACTGGGGACAGTACACCTGTTAAACATAAGGTTTACAGGGTGACTGACAGGGTGAGGGCTTGCATTAAGGAGGAAGTCTCCAAAATGTTAGCCCTCAGGGTTATTGAGCACTCCAGCAGTCCTTGGGCCAGCCCAGTGGTCTTGGTTCCAAAGGCTGCTGCTCCTGGTGCCACTCCAGAACTTAGGTTCTGTGTGGACTACCGGGGTCTCAATGCGGTCAGCAAGACTGACGCACACCCCATCCCCCGAGCTGATGAGCTCATTGATCGGTTAGGAGCTGCCAAGTACCTCAGTACGTTCGATTTAACATCTGGGTACTGGCAGATTGCCTTAACTGAAGGGGCAAAGGAGAGGTCAGCATTCTCTACCCCCGATGGGCACTTCCACTTCAATGTGATGCCCTTTGGGATGAAGAATGCCCCTGCCACCTTTCAGAGGTTGGTCAACCAGGTGTTGGCAGGACTGGATGAGTTCAGTGCCGCCTACCTGGATGACATTGCTGTGTTTAGTTCCACATGGGAGGAACACCTGCAACACCTCTGGAGAGTGTTAGAGGCCCTGCAGAAGGCAGGCCTCACTATTAAGGCGAGCAAGTGCCAAATAGGGCAGGGTTCTGTTGTGTACTTAGGACACCAGGTGGGGAGTGGCCAGGTGGCACCCCTACAGCCTAAGATTGACACGATTCTGGCTTGGGAGCCTCCCAAGACCCAGACTGAAGTGAGAGCCTTTTTAGGTCTCACAGGATACTATCGGAGGTTCGTTAAGGGATATGGTACCATTGTTACCCCCTTAACTGAGTTGACTTCTAAGAAACAACCCAAGAAAGTGATCTGGACAGAGGCTTGCCAGAACGCTTTTGATGCCCTGAAGGCTGCCATGTGCACAGCACCTGTGCTGAAGGCACCTGACTACTCCACGGAGTTTGTTGTACAGACAGACGCCTCAGAGCATGGTATTGGAGCAGTACTCTCACAGCTGAATGAAGAGGGCCTAGATCAACCCGTAGCCTTCATTAGCAGGAGGTTACTACCCAGGGAACGTAGGTGGAGTGCCATAGAACGTGAAGCGTTTGCTGTGGTCTGGCACTGAAGAAGCTAAGACCCTACTTGTTTGGGACTCACTTCCGAGTTCAGACCGACCACAAACCCCTCAGATGGTTAATGCAGATGAGGGGTGAGAACCCAAAACTGTTGAGGTGGTCCATTTCCCTACAGGGGATGGACTTTACGGTGGAACATCGACCCGGTACAGAGCACGCCAATGCTGATGGTCTGTCCAGGTTCTTCCGCCTTAGTGATGAGAACTCCCATGAGGTTGGGTAGTTGCTCCCCACTTTTAGCTGGGGGGGACACGTGTTAGACTTTTCATCCTTGGCGTGGTCTCCCTTAACTTTTTGCCTCTGTTCCCCAGGTTGTTGATGTGTGCTGGACTCTGATTTTGCTGTTTTTGTTACTCTGGGCACTTTACCACTGCTAACCAGTGCTAAAGTGCAAGTGCTCCTGTTTAAATTGTATGTAAGTGGTTCATCCATGATTGGCATATTTGAATTACTAGTAAGTCCCTAGTAATGTGCACTAGAGGTGCCAGGGCCTGTAAATCAAATGCTACTAGTGGGCCTGCAGCACTGGTTGTGCCACCCACATAAGTAGCCCTGTAATCATGTCTCAGACCTGCCCCTGCAGTGTCTGCATGTGTATTTTTACACTGTAAATTCGACTTGGCAAGTGTACCCACTTGCCAGGCCTAAACCTTCCCCTTCCTTACATGTAAGGCACCCCTAAGGTAGGCCCTAGGTAGCCCCAAGGGCAGGGTGCAGTGTATGGATAAGGTAGGACATATAGTAATGTGGTTTATATGTCCTAACAGTGAAATACTGCCAATTTCGTTTTCACTGTTGCAAGGTCTGTCTCTCTCATAGGATAATATGGGGGCTACCTTTAAATATGATTAAAGTGTAGATTCCCCTAGAGAGTAGATGGACATGTGGAGTTTGGGATCCCTGAACTCACAATTTAAAAATACATCTTTTAGTAAAGTTGATTTTAAGATTGTGAGTTTGGAAATGCCACTTTTAGAAAGTGGGCATTTTCTTGCTTAAACCATTCTGTGACTCTGCCTTGTTTGTGGATTCCCTGTCTGGGTCAGTTTGACAGTTGGGTTGTTTTTCACCTCACACCAGACAGTGACACAAAGGGAGCTGGGGTGTAATCTGCATTTCCTGATTAGCCATCTCTGCTAGGAGGGAGGGGTGGAGTGGTCACTCTCATCTGAAAGGACTGTGCCTGCCTCTGACAATGCTGTCTCCAACCCCCTGGTGTGTGTCTGAGGCCTTGCCTGGGCAAGGCAGGATTTCACAAGAAGGTGTGAGTCCCCTTTGAAGGAAGGTGACTTCAAAGACTAAAATGGGTATAAGAAGGGCACCCAAACTTACAAACTTTAGAAACACTTCTGGAACCAAGAGGAACCTCTGCCTGGAGAAGAGCTGATAGCTGAGGAAAACGTGCTGCCCTGCCTGTGACTGTGCTTTGTGGAGCTTTCCTGCAGTGCTGCTTCTGCCAGAGTAAGAGGGCAAAGACTGGACTTTGTGTGCCTTCCATCTTGAAGAAGAAATCTCCAAGGGCTTGATGTAGAGCTTGCCTCCTGTTGTTGAAGTCTCAGGGATAGCAAAGACTTCTTCCTGCCAGCACCTGGAGTCTCTGGAGAGACCCCTACTCTGCTCTGTGGTGCCCTTCCAGTTCCTGGAACCCTGAAAGGAGAGGCTGGCAGCCTAAGGACAAAAATACACGCACCGAGCGCCGTGCGGAGAAAAGATCGACGCGAATCCGATCGCGGCTGAGAAAACGACGCGACGCCGGTTCCGCAGCTGAGAAACGACGCCGCAGGAAACGCGACCGAAAAACCGACGCCCGGAGCAGGAGAAACGACGCGCAGCATCGCTGACGGAGGCTGAGAGATCGCACCCTGCGCCGCGGGACTTTCGGATCGTCGTGTGGCTGGCTTTTTCAACACGCACCGCCGTGCCGAGTGGTTTTCGACGCACACAGCCGTGCAGGGGTTACTTTCGACGCACACCGCCCGTGCGGGGTTATTTTTGACGCAAACCAGGTACATTTACACGCTAGCAGCGCTAGTGTGTTGTTACAACTACCTAAAGACTCTTTTTATTTTTAAACCTTTAAAAAATCATAACTTGACTTGTGTATGTTGGATTTTTGTCGTTTTGGTCTTGTTTTGTCTGGATAAATATTTCCTATTTTTCTAAACTGGTGTTGTGTCATTTTGTAGTGTTTTCATTAAGTTACTGTGTGTGTTGGTACAAATACTTTACGCCCAGCACTCTGAGGTTAAGCCTACTGCTCTGCCAAGCTACCAAGGGGGTAAGCAGGGGTTAGCTGAGGGTGATTCTCTTTTATCCTAACTAGAGTGAGGGTCCTTGCTTGAACAGGGGGTAACCGGACTGTCAACCAAAGACCCCATTTCTAACATTGGTGACCAGCGGTCGGGATTGGACTTGTATTTGTACTTGACATACAGTAATTAAGTGTACACTACTGTTTTGATCTCAGACCACTACGTGACCACATACTACTAGTCTTGTGATTTTTGGTTTTTTACTTGGACTGTTTTTCTCTGCATTCAGTTTCTTTTTTTTTCTTCGCTGATCCCGTGATTGACTTTTCTGGAACTTCATTTGAGAACTTGCTTTTCTGTTTTTGGAACTGTGCATATTTTTTTAACCTCTCATCATGTCTCAGTCTGGAGATGTCCTAGCTGAAGCTGCTTTTGACTTGGAGAAATTGGAGAGCTACAAAGTGGCTCAGTTGAAGCAGTTTTGTAGTAATGTTGGCTGTCCCATTAAGAGCTCATCCAAGAAGGATGAGCTGCAAAAGGCGCTGAGGGCCTGGGTGACAGCCAAAGCAGCTGAGGGGCACACAGATGAGGAGCCAGAGGGGGAAGAGGAGTTGCAAGTCACTCACACTGATGTAGTGGGTGGGCCTGCTATGTCTCAGGGGAGAATCTCCAGGGCAGGTAGCAGTGTGTCCTCCAAGAGTCTGACACCTGGAGAGTTACAGGACAGACAGGCAGAGAGGGAGTACCAATTGGAGCTGAAAAAGCTCAGTCTAGAGGTGGAACAGAGGAAGCTGGCCCTTGAGGAAAGGAAGATAAACATGGCTCATGAGCTCAGTTTAAAAGAGATTGATCAGAGGAGTCAGTCCAGTAGGGATGGTGGCAGCAATTCTACAGTGCAGCCTGAGAGAAGGGTACACATCCCAAAAGACCTTGTGAGGGATTATAAGAGGGAGGATGATATCTACTTGTGGTTCAAGGGTTATGAGTCAGCTCTCCACATGAACCTGGTCCCTGAAGCTCAATGGGGGGCAGCCCTGTGGAAGCATTTTGAGGCAGAGGGGAGGGACACACTGACAGCCTTAGGGGATGCTCAGAGTCTCACCTACCCTGCCATGAAGGAGGCCTTACTTACCAGGTATGGTCTCACCCCTGAGCAGTACAAGGAGAAGTTTAGATCCTACAAGAGAAAGGAATCCCAAACATGGTTGGAATGTGTTGATTCTTGTTGCAGGTCACTGGATGGTTGGGTGAAGGGCAGTAAGGTAAACACGTATGAGGGGCTTTACAATTTAATTGCTTGGGAGCACTTGTACAGTTTATGTTTTCCAGAGCTGCGCCAGCACCTCATTGACAGCAAGCTGACTGACCCCAGGAAGCTTGCACAGGAAGCGGACCGCTGGGAGAGCACCAGGGTCCAAAAGAGGTATGGGGGAGACCACGCCAAGGGTGGGCAGGGTCCCTCTCAGAAGAAAGGGGGGGGTAAGGGCAAACAGGATGAGTTCTCTAAAGGGCCCCAAACTGATTCCCAGGGTAAGGATTCCCAACCCCCCAGTGAAAAGAAGCCATGGTTCTCCAAAGGGAAGCCAATGGCAGGTGGTCCCCTACGTAAGTGCTATTCATGTGACCAGGTGGGTCATGTGAGGGGGGACCCCAAATGCCCCAAAAGTACACCGGCACCCACTGGTGCACCGTCCCAGGGTTTGGCCACTGTAGCGCTTGGGGAGGAGTTGGTTTCAGGTGGGTGGGAACCAGCAGAAATGACCCTTGTCTCACTAGGGGACAGTGAGATGGTCCAGAGAAACCTAGTGCCTGATAACACTAAGAAGTACAGGCAATGGGTGACCATCAATGGACAGAGGGTGGAGGCTCTAAGAGACACTGGAGCCAGTGTGACTACAGTGAGGAGTCACCTGGTGTCTGAAGAGCAGATTGATCCCCGGGTACTTCACCAAGTAGTTGCAGTAGACAATTCTGAGCGCCTCTGCAGAGTGGCGCAGGTTCCCTTTGAATGGGGGGGGGTCTCAGGTTCCTGGAAAGTAGCTGTGAGTCCAACCATGCCTGTTGATTGTTTGCTAGGCAACGACCTGGAAGATTCCCCTTGGAAGGAGGTGGAACACAGGTCTCACTTGGAGATGTTGGGTCTGCCTGGGTGGGTATGCGTATCCACCCGGTCTATGGCAGCCAATCAGGGTAGTCAAGAGCCCCTGGAGCCTGAAACAGTGGCCCAGGGGACCGCCAAGAAGAGGAAAGGCAGGAGGCGCGGGAAACCCGCCCCAGAAGTTCCCACGGTCCGGGAGGAGGCAGAGCCTGAGGGTGATGCCCCGGAACCTACAGAGGAACAGGTGGCTGAACTGGGGGAGGTCCCTGAGCTGTCGCAGTGGCAGCAGGAAGGGGGACCCACCAGGGAAGTATTCTGCACAGCGCAGAAGGAGTGCCCTACTCTTGAGGGACTGCGGCAGCAGGCTGCAGCCCAGGCGGCTGGCGGGGCGCCAGGTACTCACCTGATTTATTGGGAGGATGGCCTCCTGTATAGTGAGCCTAAGGTTCCTGAGCCGGGGTCAGCTCGTATGCTGGTGGTACCCCAGGGCTTCAGGACCTTCCTACTGGGTTTGGCTCATGATGTGCCTTTGGCAGGACATCTAGGGCAGGACAAGACCTATAAGAGGCTTGTCTCCCACTTTTACTGGCCCTTGATGAACAAGCAGTCAGCTGCTTATTGTAGATCTTGTCAGACTTGTCAGGCAAGTGGCAAGAGTGGGGGGAAATGCAAAGCTCCCCTCCAACCTTTACCGGTAGTCAGTACTCCCTTTGAAAGGGTAGGAATTGACATTGTGGGGCCTCTGGATCCCAAGACAGCCATGGGCAACAGGTTCATCCTGGTCTTGGTGGACCATGCCACACGGTACCCAGAAGCTATTCCTCTAAGGACGGTCACCGCCCCCGTGGTGGGACGTGCCTTGATGGGGGTTTTTACCCGCATGGGGTTCCCCAAGGAGGTAGTATCTGATAGGGGTACAAACTTCATATCCACTTATATGAAGTCTCTGTGGAAGGTGTGTGGGGTAACCTACAAGTTCACCACCCCTTACCACCCCCAAAGTAATGGTCTGGTTGAGAGATTCAACCGCACCTTGAAAGGCATGATTCAGGGCCTGTCAGAGCCCTTGAGGTGTAAGTGGGACGTCCTCTTGCCATGCCTTCTGTTCGCTTACAGGGAGGTGCCTCAAAAGGGACTTGGCTTTAGCCCCTTTGAGCTCATCTATGGCCACCCTGTCAGGGGACCGCTCAGTCTGGTGAAGGAGGCTTTGGAGAAAGCTCCTAGTAAACCACCCCAGGATGTATTTAGCTACATGCTGGCACTAAGAAACCAGACTGCCCGCTTCAGGAGTCTCGCTCAGGAGAACCTGGAAGCAAGCCAGGAGGATATGAAACGGTGGTACGACCAGAATGCCACTCTGGTTGAGTTTCAGCCTGGACAAAAAGTGTGGGTCATGGCACCAGTGGAGCCTAGGGCTCTCCAAGATAAGTGGACTGGGCCTTTTGAGGTGGTGGAAAGAAAGAGTGAAGTCACCTATCTGGTAGACTTGCAATCCCCCAGGAACCCCTTTAGGGTCCTACATGTCAACCGCCTCAAACCACACTTTGAGCGAACTGAGCTATCCATGCTCCTAGCGACAGATGACGGGGTGGAGGAAGAGAGTGAGCCTCTTCCTGACCTCCTGTCTGCAGGAGAGAAAGATGGGTCTGTGGAGGGAGTGATCCTCTCCCCCTCCCTGACTGAGGAACAGCAGAGGGACTGTCGCCACGTGCTGGGACAGTTCGCCTCACTGTTTTCCCTGATCCCAGGAGTCACACACCTGTGCACACATGATGTGGACACTGGGGACAGTACACCTGTTAAACATAAGGTTTACAGGGTGACTGACAGGGTGAGGGCTTGCATTAAGGAGGAAGTCTCCAAAATGTTAGCCCTCAGGGTTATTGAGCACTCCAGCAGTCCTTGGGCCAGCCCAGTGGTCTTGGTTCCAAAGGCTGCTGCTCCTGGTGCCACTCCAGAACTTAGGTTCTGTGTGGACTACCGGGGTCTCAATGCGGTCAGCAAGACTGACGCACACCCCATCCCCCGAGCTGATGAGCTCATTGATCGGTTAGGAGCTGCCAAGTACCTCAGTACGTTCGATTTAACATCTGGGTACTGGCAGATTGCCTTAACTGAAGGGGCAAAGGAGAGGTCAGCATTCTCTACCCCCGATGGGCACTTCCACTTCAATGTGATGCCCTTTGGGATGAAGAATGCCCCTGCCACCTTTCAGAGGTTGGTCAACCAGGTGTTGGCAGGACTGGATGAGTTCAGTGCCGCCTACCTGGATGACATTGCTGTGTTTAGTTCCACATGGGAGGAACACCTGCAACACCTCTGGAGAGTGTTAGAGGCCCTGCAGAAGGCAGGCCTCACTATTAAGGCGAGCAAGTGCCAAATAGGGCAGGGTTCTGTTGTGTACTTAGGACACCAGGTGGGGAGTGGCCAGGTGGCACCCCTACAGCCTAAGATTGACACGATTCTGGCTTGGGAGCCTCCCAAGACCCAGACTGAAGTGAGAGCCTTTTTAGGTCTCACAGGATACTATCGGAGGTTCGTTAAGGGATATGGTACCATTGTTACCCCCTTAACTGAGTTGACTTCTAAGAAACAACCCAAGAAAGTGATCTGGACAGAGGCTTGCCAGAACGCTTTTGATGCCCTGAAGGCTGCCATGTGCACAGCACCTGTGCTGAAGGCACCTGACTACTCCACGGAGTTTGTTGTACAGACAGACGCCTCAGAGCAAGGTATTGGAGCAGTACTCTCACAGCTGAATGAAGAGGGCCTAGATCAACCCGTAGCCTTCATTAGCAGGAGGTTACTACCCAGGGAACGTAGGTGGAGTGCCATAGAACGTGAAGCGTTTGCTATGGTCTGGCACTGAAGAAGCTAAGACCCTACTTGTTTGGGACTCACTTCCGAGTTCAGACCGACCACAGACCCCTCAGATGGTTAATGCAGATGAGGGGTGAGAACCCAAAACTGTTGAGGTGGTCCATTTCCCTACAGGGGATGGACTTTACGGTGGAACATCGACCCGGTACAGAGCACGCCAATGCTGATGGTCTGTCCAGGTTCTTCCGCCTTAGTGATGAGAACTCCCATGAGGTTGGGTAGTTGCTCCCCACTTTTAGCTGGGGGGGACACGTGTTAGACTTTTCATCCTTGGCGTGGTCTCCCTTAACTTTTTGCCTCTGTTCCCCAGGTTGTTGATGTGTGCTGGACTCTGATTTTGCTGTTTTTGTTACTCTGGGCACTTTACCACTGCTAACCAGTGCTAAAGTGCAAGTGCTCCTGTTTAAATTGTATGTAAGTGGTTCATCCATGATTGGCACATTTGAATTACTAGTAAGTCCCTAGTAATGTGCACTAGAGGTGCCAGGGCCTGTAAATCAAATGCTACTAGTGGGCCTGCAGCACTGGTTGTGCCACCCACATAAGTAGCCCTGTAATCATGTCTCAGACCTGCCCCTGCAGTGTCTGCATGTGTATTTTTACACTGTAAATTCGACTTGGCAAGTGTACCCACTTGCCAGGCCTAAACCTTCCCCTTCCTTACATGTAAGGCACCCCTAAGGTAGGCCCTAGGTAGCCCCAAGGGCAGGGTGCAGTGTATGGATAAGGTAGGACATATAGTAATGTGGTTTATATGTCCTAACAGTGAAATACTGCCAATTTCGTTTTCACTGTTGCAAGGTCTGTCTCTCTCATAGGATAATATGGGGGCTACCTTTAAATATGATTAAAGTGTAGATTCCCCTAGAGAGTAGATGGACATGTGGAGTTTGGGATCCCTGAACTCACAATTTAAAAATACATCTTTTAGTAAAGTTGATTTTAAGATTGTGAGTTTGGAAATGCCACTTTTAGAAAGTGGGCATTTTCTTGCTTAAACCATTCTGTGACTCTGCCTTGTTTGTGGATTCCCTGTCTGGGTCAGTTTGACAGTTGGGTTGTTTTTCACCTCACACCAGACAGTGACACAAAGGGAGCTGGGGTGTAATCTGCATTTCCTGATTAGCCATCTCTGCTAGGAGGGAGGGGTGGAGTGGTCACTCTCATCTGAAAGGACTGTGCCTGCCTCTGACAATGCTGTCTCCAACCCCCTGGTGTGTGTCTGAGGCCTTGCCTGGGCAAGGCAGGATTTCACAAGAAGGTGTGAGTCCCCTTTGAAGGAAGGTGACTTCAAAGACTAAAATGGGTATAAGAAGGGCACCCAAACTTACAAACTTTAGAAACACTTCTGGAACCAAGAGGAACCTCTGCCTGGAGAAGAGCTGATAGCTGAGGAAAACGTGCTGCCCTGCCTGTGACTGTGCTTTGTGGAGCTTTCCTGCAGTGCTGCTTCTGCCAGAGTAAGAGGGCAAAGACTGGACTTTGTGTGCCTTCCATCTTGAAGAAGAAATCTCCAAGGGCTTGATGTAGAGCTTGCCTCCTGTTGTTGAAGTCTCAGGGATAGCAAAGACTTCTTCCTGCCAGCACCTGGAGTCTCTGGAGAGACCCCTACTCTGCTCTGTGGTGCCCTTCCAGTTCCTGGAACCCTGAAAAGAGAGGCTGGCAGCCTAAGGACAAAAATACACGCACCGAGCGCCGTGCGGAGAAAAGATCGACGCGAATCCGATCGCGGCTGAGAAAACGACGCGACGCCGGTTCCGCAGCTGAGAAACGACGCCGCAGGAAACGCGACCGAAAAACCGACGCCCGGAGCAGGAGAAACGACGCGCAGCATCGCTGACGGAGGCTGAGAGATCGCACCCTGCGCCGCGGGACTTTCGGATCGTCGTGTGGCTGGCTTTTTCAACACGCACCGCCGTGCCGAGTGGTTTTCGACGCACACAGCCGTGCAGGGGTTACTTTCGACGCACACCGCCCGTGCGGGGTTATTTTTGACGCAAACCAGGTACATTTACACGCTAGCAGCGCTAGTGTGTTGTTACAACTACCTAAAGACTCTTTTTATTTTTAAACCTTTAAAAAATCATAACTTGACTTGTGTATGTTGGATTTTTGTCGTTTTGGTCTTGTTTTGTCTAGATAAATATTTCCTATTTTTCTAAACTGGTGTTGTGTCATTTTGTAGTGTTTTCATTAAGTTACTGTGTGTGTTGGTACAAATACTTTACGCCCAGCACTCTGAGGTTAAGCCTACTGCTCTGCCAAGCTACCAAGGGGGTAAGCAGGGGTTAGCTCAGGGTGATTCTCTTTTATCCTAACTAGAGTGAGGGTCCTTGCTTGAACAGGGGGTAACCTGACTGTCAACCAGAGACCCCATTTCTAACAATGAACCTACAAGCCCTATATACCCCTGCAACTAGAAGAGTCCAGCAGACGTACTAGTATATTGCTTTCAAAAATCTGGCTTAGGTGGAAAAAGTTCCAGAAGAAAACATGGACAGAAATAGCTGCTTTTTTTCAACACAATACATTTTTTCTTTTATTTCAGCTGTTACTTTCTGTAGGAAAACCTTGAAGGATCTATACAAATGACCCCTTGCTGAATTAAAAAATGTGTCTACTTTTCAGAAATGTTTAGCTGTCGAGGATCCACCACTGGTTTCACACCCGTTGGTTTCACACCCATTTTTGTAACAAACTGGAAGGTGGCTGAAAAGCACAAAAAATAGTAAAAATGGGGTATGTCCCAGTAAAATGCCAAAATTGTGTTGAAAGATTTGTTTTTCTGACTCAAGTTTGCCTGTCCCTGAATACTGGGAAGATGCATTCTTCTCCAGCGCTTTTTCCCATTTTTCCCCCCAAAACTAATTTTAGCTGTAGTTTGGCTAATATCTTGGTCTCCTCCAGGGGAACCCACAAACTCTGGGTACCTTTAGAGTCCCTAGGATCTTGGAAAAAAAGGACCCAAATTTGCCGTGGATAGCTCCTGTGGACAAAAAGTTATGAGGGCCTAAGCGCGAACAACCCCAAATAGCCAAAAAAGGCTTGGCACAGGAGGGGAAAAGGCCTGGCAGTGAAGGGGTTAAGGTGAGTCAGAATAACAAGTTGTGAGTAATTGTCTGGATGTGGTTTTTTAAGCAAAGTTCACCCAAAATGCTCACAGTTTTTGCAATATTTTAAAGTCTCATAGGAAAGAGGTTGTAGTGTCTTGGAGTAATCACAGTGAGCCAGCATGCACTGATCAGTCACCGACACCTCATAACAATGGGTCTCCTCCATCTCCATCCCTTCTCTGCAATTCACTGTGGCCATAATGCTGGGTGCTCCCAGGGCACACAAGAGACTAACCCTCTACAAATTGCTTTTCCTAAAAATCAGGCTTCACCTTTAAATTAGGTTTTTGATATTACAAGAAACTGTTTTCCTAACTGGACCCAAACCCAAGATAGCAGAATTATTATTTTAATCTGTACCCTAGTTTCCATGTAGGACAGAGCCTTCCACAGTAAAAATAGATCATGGAGGCTTGTCACTGCAAAAACATAGTAAAATTAAGTTTCAACACGTCTAGGGGGCTTATTTATTTCTTACTTCATAGCAACAATGTCATTGCGCTGCCAAGATGATGGTCCAGCCACCAAATTTATATGCAGGATGAACTGATGTTTAATCATGGTGGAGGCCACTTCAACTCTGCTGTGATTAAACACCTTTGATGGCCAACAGAGTATGGGCTGTCAGAGGCAGACCTCTAACTCTGCCTAGCTAATTTAGATGGGAGGAATTAGAGATTCTTTTCACTGCCTGACACCTCCAGGAAAACTGTGGTGGTAAGGGGCAGTGAAAACTGCTAAATGTTCTCCTCACCATGGGAGAGGGGTCTAATGGTGAGGGGAGCATTTTATCTTTTATTTTCAAAAAGAAAATCCTGGTTAACGATTTAAAAAAAAAAAAAAAAAAAAACTATTTGGTGGTTGAATCAGTCATGATAATGGAGCAATACACCAAACTGTAAACAGCAGTGACAGAAACTGCTGTGAAGGTGGTTCCTGTCACTGTTTTAGAAATATCTGCCAACTTGGCAGTCATTTTCAAATTTGGCGGACGGTAGCTCTGTCAGGGCAAAAGAGTAATTTACTGTCTCCCTGATGGAGAAACAGGCCACTTGTCAAAAATAAATCAGGCCCTCACTTTTAAATACCATGCAGCCTATCTCAAAGCCTACAAGGTCTACATGGGGTGATCTTTTACTGTTTAAAAGACATGGGCCCTCATCATGACATTGTTGGTAAATCCCGCTTACTGTCACACTGACGGGTGCCAACATACAGCTGCGGTGGCCGATAACCGTTCTGCATATTACGACACACACACACCAAACTGACAGAATACAGCCACATATACAAATCCGCCAGCCCAAAGGTCAGTGCTAAAGTTGCGGCCCCAACACCCATACCGTTACGCCAACAGAACAACGTCCACCACATCATAACCCACAAATCACCATGGCAGACATTCAACGGCGGTAAACCATTGGCGGTACACACAGTTGTACGACGGAATGCCGACTGACAAAACAACGGGTGCCTAAACAACGAGCTCGTTGTTACTACTAATGCCTTTACCACGAATGCCTTAACAACGATATTTCGTTGTAAAGGCATTCCTGGTAAAGTCATTAGTAACAGGCACCCATTGATCCTGCATGCCCCACCCCACCCCCCCAACCCCACCCCAAAACCTAAAACCCCTGACCCCTCACCCCTTCTCAAAACCAAAAACGCCCCAACCCCACCCCAAAACCTAAACCCCCCGACCCCCCCCACCCCCTCCCCAAAACCTAAAACGCCCTAGCCCCCCAACCCCACCCCAAAACCTAAAACCCCCAACCCCCCACCCCCTCCTCAAAACCAAAAACGCCCCACTCCCCCAACCCCACCCCAAAACCTAAAACCCCCGACCCCCCACCCCCTCCCCAAAACCAAAAACACCCCACCCCCAACCCCACCCCAAAACCTAAACCCCCGACCCCCCACCCCCTCCCCAAAACCGAAAAACCCCCACTTACGCCTCATCTGCGTCGTCCTCCTCAGCTGACTCCCTTGTTTGTATCTTAACCATGCATGTTCGTTGTTCAGGACATGCGTGGTTAAGGCACAAAATAATGAAGTTGTGGTTAAAGAAAGCGTTGTTCCGCTTTCGTTAACCAGGACTTCGTTATAAAAAAGTCGGCATAAAGGATGTTTCTCATACACACCGCCGAGCTCGGAATGGACACCAAAAAAGCTAAACTACACAACATTGGCCAATTCAAACAACACACACCTGACACTGATACACACCACACTCACCCACTCAAACCACTATAAAGCACCCACCCTTGTTACCCACAACCCTTTACGTATACAAATCCTTGCCACCAGACAGACAACAAGAGCACTGCGACAAATACACACACACCCATACATCTCTCAAACACTCCACTACGCACACCTAATCACACCACCCAACACCCACACACTCACACACATCACACAACACCCATAGCCCCACAAAAGCACCCCCGTTTCACAGATGAGGAGTCGAGGGTCATGGTAGAGGAAATAGTCAGGGTAGAGCCACAGCTCTTTGGAGCACAGGTCCAGCAGATATCCATGGCAAGGAAGATGGAGATATTGGGGAGAATTGTGGACAGGGTGAATGCCATGGGACAGCATCCAAGAACAAGGGACGACATCAGGAACGACCTACGGGGAATGGTACGTTCCGTGGCAGCAAGACACCAGCTCGCCATACAGAGGACCCCCATCTCCTCCCCCACAGCTCACAGCAGGGGAGGAGCAAATCTTGGCATTACTGCATCCTGAGGGACTCGCTGGAGTAGCCAGAGGACTGGACACTGGTAAGTCAACATTACCACTTATCACCCCTAAACCTACATGCCATCTCATACCCTCACCCTCACTCCCATCACTCCACTCCATACCACACACTGCACCAACGGAGATGACAACCCCCAATGCCAAGCCCTGCATGCCATACCAATGCATGGACAGCCTTCCCAGCACTGCAAAGACACCCATCACAAAAGCATGCACAGAATAGGGGAACTAACAATTCCATAATACATTACCATACACAATCAAAGGTGGCACAGCAAAAGCAACCATAGAGGGGAAGATAGGGATGTACAGCATATCACAGGCATGAAGCATAATACATCTCTTACATACCCACAGGTTCCCTAGCCAATCTCAGTGAGAGGAGGTACCACAACTATACAGTCCCCCAACAGAAGATGCCCCCAGTGATGACAGTAACTCTGGATCAACAACCTGGCCAATCAGGGACCACTGGACAGTCGATCACCCCAGCCCACTCTGTCCACCACAGAGCCTCCCCCATCAGTTACCAACACCACAGCACCCACCCAGTGTACCCACACCTCTGTCCCTGGGACAAATTAATCAGCAGTGTTCCCACCTGTACAGGGACCCCAGTCCACACCTCATACCCAAGTCAATCAGAGACCTGGGGTCAGTGGGCACACTGTCCAGGGGACAGGGGCACAGGGCAACAGAGACACTGGGAGGACTGCTGTGTGCCAGTGAGAGGACAGGCCCAGGGAACCGATCCTCCACGAGGCACTCACCAATGTCCTGGGTGGCTACCAACAATCCCATGACACGATGGGCCAGATCCTGAACATCATGCAGGAGGACAAGTGGCTGCAGGAGGAACACCATCAGGAGATCAGGGAGGACTTTCGTGCACTCAACACCATCATGATCCCCATAGCAGGTTTGCTGGCAGACATGGCCAACACCATGAGGGAATGGACAGCACACCAGCCGGCTCCTCCACTAGCCAGTCTATTGACCAGCCCTCACTTTCGCCGCCACTAGTGGACAGTAGGCCCTGTCACAGGATCCACAGACCACCAGCACCCCATCCCCCCATAGAAGGTGAACCACCCGCAAACATTCCCTGCGAACAAGACAGAAGCCAGAGACACTTGCCAAGACCACCGCCAGGAAATTAGACTCTCCTGATTGTCCCCCTTGTGTCCCATCCTGTGACCTTGTCCACTTTGAACTGCCCTTGCTCACCTTCCTATGGCCCCTTGGACACTGGACCTGTGCTGCAAACTGACTGGAACAATACCCTGGACGTTCCTCCATCATCACCCCATTCCATTGCAATTTACCCTCAATTATATAGCACTACAATAAACACCCTTGAACACAATTTGATGAATAACACTTTTATGTGTCTTCAAGGTGCATTTGTGGGAACAGTCACATCGAGTGCACATGATCTGAACACTGTGATAGCTAACAAATAATGACCTGGAACAGTCTGTAGTGATCACATCAGGACAATGTTGTCATATCACCAACACCTGGAAAATGAGAAGCCATAGGTGACAGTAAGTTGAGATGCAAGATGCAAATGAAGTGAATGCCATCATGCCACAGGCACACAGATAAATCAATAGTCACAGTAATGGTCAGTTCATCTGTCTCACCTGTTTGTCATTGGAATTATTGTCCTATAACTGATGTTCTGTTGTCCTCATCCTCATCCTCACTGACCCCAGGGTCCACTGCTGCCATGGGATAATCTCAAGCCCCCTCCTCCTGAAGAAAAGGAACTTGTCGTATGAGGGCCAGGTTGTGCAACATGCAGCATGCCACTACTATCTGGCAGACCTTTCAGGGTGAGTAGCACAGGGATCCACCTGTCAGATGGAGGCACCTGAACCTGGCCTTCAGGAGGCTGAAAGTCCACTCAATTACTCTTCTGCTTTGCCCATGTGCCTCATTATAAAATTCCTCAGCCCCTGTCCTGGCGTTCCTCACAGGGGCCAGCAGCCATGATAGGTTTGGGTAGCCAGTGTCACCTGAAAGTATTGAGGGACAACATTTAGGGGGTCATTCCTAGATTGGCGGGCCGCTGTCAGAACTGCCAGAAGACCGTACCGCGGTCAGAAGACCGTACTGCGGTCAAAAGACCGCGGCGGTCATTCTGAGTTTCCCGCTGGGCTGGCGGGTGACCGCCAGAAGGCCGCCCGCCCACCTAGCGGGAAACCCCCTTCCACGAGGATGCCGGCTCTGAATGGAGCCGGCGGAGTCGAAGGGGTGCGACAGGTGCAGTTCACCCGTCGCGATTTTCAGTGTCTGCCACGCAGACACTGAAAATCTATGTGGGGCCCAGTTAGGGGGCCCCACGACACCCGTTCCCGCCAGCCAGGTTCTGACGGTGAAAACCGCCAGAACCAGGCTGGCGGGAAGGGGGTCAGAATCCCCATGCAAGCAGCGCCGCCGTGGAGGATTCCCTGGGGCAGCGGGAAGCCGTCGGGAAACCGCCGGCTTCCCTTTTCTGACCGCGGCTTTACCGCCGCGGTCAGAATGCCCCCGGAAGCACCGCCAGCCTGTTGGCGGTGCTTCCTCCGTCACCTACCCTGGCGGTCATAGACCGCCAGGGTAGGAATGACCACCTTAGCCTCACACAATCCTATGTGGAGAACACCTGAAGGCATACATTGACATACAGTGGGTGGGGGATCTGGCTCACCTATTATCCACACCTCGTGCCTTTGTAGTTTGGCCATCACATTTGGGACGCTGCTATTCCTCAGGACGAAGGCGTCATGCACCGACTGAGGATACTTGGCAGTGATGTGGGAGATGTACTGGTCCGCCAGGCAAACCATTTCCACATTCAGTAAGTAGAAACCCTTATGATTCCTAAACACCTGTTCAGGGGGGGCTAATGCAATATATGTACTGTCAATCACACCAATTATATTGGCGATGTGGCTCATTGCATAGAATCCTGCCTTTACAGTGGCCAAATCTCCACCTGGGGGAAAGCAAAGGAGCTGCACATGTGTTTTACCAGGGCAGACAACACCCTTGCCAGCACTATAGAAAACATTGGCTGTGACATTCCAGCTGCCAAGCCCACTGTCACTGGGAAAGAACCAGTTGCCAGGAAATGGATCACTGATAGCACTTGCACAAGAGGGGGGATCCCAGTGGGATGACAGACAGCTGATATCAGGTCAGGCTCCAATTGGGCACACAGCTCTCTGATTGTGGCCCTGTCCAGTCTATAGGTAAGTATACTGTGCATGTCCTCCAATGTAGCCCTGTCCACAAGGGGTCTGTACGCGGGGGTTTCATCTTCTCCTCCCATTTATCCACAGCGGTAGGTGTCTCAGGGTCACAAGAGTGAGTAGGCTATCACAATTTGAACAATGAAACCACAACCTCAGTGTACATGTTGCATTTATGTGATGGGGCAGTAGTAATGACAGGTATGTGCAAATCTAGGCAGTGACTCAGGAAAGTTTAATCTGCTGGTTGTCCATTTCCATGACATGGCGTTCGCCTGTCCTGTATGTAGGGACAGGTGGAAGTGAGGTAACTCTGCCGACGTTGGGCGTCGTGGCGGAAGGCGGTCTTGCACCGCCGTGCAATTTCTCATTGGATAATATAGAGCTCTATGGAGTACAGTGGCCAATGGGGATCAGTGCCTGAGGTGAAGGTGTACACTACTGCGGACGTGACCGCCATTTTCTATGTGATTCCTCACTTGTTTCCTAACCTTCAACAGGAGAACACCCACACTGCATGTGGTGCTGTGACCTGTGTCTGGAACCTACCATGGCCTGTGTGACCGGGGAAAGGGCCCCTGCCTTCACTTCGGAGGAGTTGGAGTGATTGGTGGATGGGGTCCTACCCCAGTACAGACTGCTGTTTGGGCCTCCAGACCAACAGGTGAGTACACCTTGGGCAAGATGCATGTGGGAAGGATGCATGGAGATGTGAGTGCAAGCATTGTGTCATGGGGGGATGTAATGGGGTGGTGTACATGGTGTGCACCTGCCGATATGTGTGCCAACGGTGACGGAAACGGGAATGGTGGGCCATATGTTTAACAGGCTGGATTGTATGTGTAATGGTGTCCTCCCATCTGTATCACCTCTGCAGGTCAGCGCCCATCAAAAGAAGGGATTATGGCATGCCAATGACATGTGGACCTTCTGGGTCTATGGCAGGCGGAGCACCCACTGTCGGAAACAGTGGGAGGGCCTGAGACGCTGGGCACAGAAGACCACAGAGGCCCAGCTGAGAATGGCCTCCCAACAAGGAAGGGGTGCCCGTCGGAACCTGACCCCCCTATTGGCCCGCATACTGGTGGTGGCCTACCCAGAGCTGGATGGGCGCTTGAGGACATCACAGCAGCCACAAGGGGGTGAGTAGAGTGGGCATTACTACAATAATTGATAGGTGGCATGGGACCTGGGTGGTGGGTGTCAGTTAATGGGTGCCCCTTAATGTCAGGCCATACATTGCAGCGTGATCCAGCTCAAGATTAATGGTTGAAAGGGAAAACAAGGTATCCTAGCTAGGTTGTATTCCATGTCAGACAGGGCTTAGTGGGTCCCAGGAGGCGTGCAGTTGGCGGTGGTTGGCCCTCATCTTGCTGTGGCATCTAGCCAAATCAATGGCAGTGCAATGCTTAGTGCTTAATCCTGTTCCCTGTGTGTGATGGTGCTGTGTATGTCAACAGTGGTGTTGGTGCAATAATTGACCCTGGGTTCTCTTTCTCTCGCCCCCCTTCATCTTCTGTCACCCTGTCCATGTGTGCATTAGCATCATCTGGCGGAGGAGCAGGGGCACCGGCAACAGAGGGAGCTGCATCCCACAGGACCCTGGAGGCAGAGTCCACCAACGCCAAGGGAACCAGTGGGATGGAGGGTGAGGGGAGCACCACGGCGGAGACAGGAGGTGACAACACAGACTCAGATACCTCCTCCGATGGAAGCTCCCTGGTGGTGGCGGACACCTCTTTGAGCACCCCAACTGCAGGTACAGCCACTACCCGCGTACCAGCACCGCCCTCCCAGTAGCCCCTCAGCGAGTTGCCCTTGCCCGCTCACCCAGGAGGGTGGGCATCTCCTTTGCCCCAGGCACCTCAGGCCCTGCCGCAGTGAGCCTTGCTGCCCTGAGTGACGAGGCTATTGAACTCCTGAGATCCATCTCTGTAGGGCAGTCAAGCATAGTGAATGCCATCCAGGGGCTGGCATCCCAGATGCATCAATGCAATGCATTCCTGGAGGGTATCCACAGTGGATTGCTGGCCCAAGAGAGATCGATTCAGGCTCTGGCCTCCTCTCTGATGGCAGCCATTGTCCTTGTGCCTACTGTCCCCCCTCCAACTATCACTTCCCAGTCTCAATCTCCTCATCCACAACCCATCCCATGCACACATACAGATGAGCATACACACAAGACAACACACAAGAGTAGCACAGTCAAACACAGGCAGAACACTTCAACACACAACCACATACATACACTGCCACCACTGTCTCCCCCTCCTCCTCCTCCTCCACCTCCCTCACAGTCACGGCCACACTCACACTCACACCTGCATGCACTGCTTCAACAGCCACCAACAGCATCACCACACCAACCAGCACACACACCTCACAAGCAGACAGCTCCCGAACATCCATGCACGAGTCCCCTGTGTCATCTCCAACCCTGTCTGTCCCCCCTCTTAAAGCACACAAACGCGAGCACTCAGATACCCAACAGCCATCCAGCTCACATCAGCACACTCCCCATTCACCTGCATCCAAATCCAGCCGACGTAGTCCTCCAACAACCACTCCCTCAACCTCCACTCCCATCCCTCCTCCCTCTTCCCACCCCACCATCCCTAAAAAGTTTTTCCTTGCCCAACTTGACCTCTTCCCTCCACCTCCAACCCCGGTCCTGCCCGGAAGAGCAGAGTCCCAACGACCCAGCCCAGCACCTCAGCCAAACAGTCCACGCAGACAGTGGAGGCGCATCCTAGTTGTGGAGGCAAGACAGTGATGGTTCACCCTTCACCTTCTGCAAGGGTAGGGGTGCTGGTGGCCTGTGGGTCCTGTGGTGGGACCTCCTGTCCACTACCTGCAGTCAAAGTAGAGGGCTGATCAATGGAATGGCTAGTGGTAGGGGCCCCCTGGTGTGCTGACCATTCCTCGATGATGTTGGCGATGTCTGCCAGCACCCCTGCTATGGAGATCATGGTGGTGTTGAGTGGCTGCACGTCCTCCCTGATCTCCTGATGGTGTTCCTCCTGCAGCTGCTTGTTCTCCTGCATGTTGTTCAGGATCTGGACCATCGTGTCCTGGGATGGTTGGTAGGCGCCCAGGACATTGGTGAGTGCCTCATGGAGAGTCAGTTCCCTGGGCCTGTCCTCCCTCTGGCTCACAGCAGTCCTCCCAGTGTCCTGTTGCCCTGTGCTCCTGTCCCCTGAACGGTGTGCCCACTACCACTGGCTCCATGTCCCTGATTGTCTTGGGTATGAGGTGTGGACTGGGGTCCCTGTATAGGTGGACACACTGCTGATTGATGTGTCAGGGGACAGAGGTGTGGGTACACTGGGTGGGTGCTGTTGTGTCGGTAACTGATGTGGGAGGCTCTGCGGTGGAATGTGAGTGGGCTGGGGTGACCGACTGTCCAGTGGTCCCTGATGGGCCAGGTTGTTGAACCAGATCCTCAAGTTCAGAGTAACTGTCATCACTGGGGGTATATTCTGTTGGAGGACTGGATAGGCGTGGCACCTCCTCTCCATTGAGATTGTCTGGGACACCTGTGGGTATGTAAGAGATGTATTATGCTTCATGCCTGTGACATGTTGTACATCCCTATCTTCCCCTCTATGGTTGCTTTTGCCGTGCCACCTTTGATTGTGTATGGTGATGTATTGTGGGATTGTTAGTTCCCCTATGCTGTGCATGCTTTGGTGATGGGTGTCCATGCAGGGCTGGGAGGGCTGTCCATGCATTGGTATGGCATGCAGGGCTTGGCATTGGAATTAGTCATCTACGTTGAGGCAGTGTGTTGGAAGGAGTGGAGTGATGGGAGTGAGGGTATGAGATGACATGCAGGTATGGGGGGTGGTAAGTGGTAAATGTTGACTTACCAGTGTCCAGTCCTCCGGCTACTCCAGTTTGTCCCTCAGGAAGCAGTAATGCCAAAACTTACACCTCCCTTGCTGTGAGCTGCGGTGGAGGCAGTGGGGGTCCACCGCTAGTCCTCTGTATAGCGAGCTACTTCCTTGCTGCCCCAAAACATACCTTCCCCTGTAGGTTGTTCCACCTCTTCCTCATGTCATCCCTTGTTCTTGGATGCTGTCCCACGGCATTCACCCTGTCCACGATTCTCCGCCATAGCTCCATCTTCATTGCAATGGATATCTGCTGGACCTGTGCTCCACAGAGCTGTGGCTCTACCCTGACTATTTCCTCCCCCATGACCCTCAACTCCTCATCTGTGAAATTGGGGTGCCTTTGTGGGGGCATGGATGATGTGTGTGAGTGTGTGGGTGTTGGGTAATGTGATTAGGTGTACGTAGTGAAGTGCTTGAGGGATGTGTGGGTGTGTGTGTATTTGTCGCAGAAATCTTGATGTCTGTCTGGTGGCAATGATTTGTATTCATAAAAGCTTGTGGGTAATGTGGGTGTGTGCTTTATAGCGGTGTGAGTGGGTTGGTGCGGTGTGTGTATGGGTGTCAGTCTGTGTTGTTTGAATTGGCCACTGTTGTGTAGTTTAGTTTTTGGGTGTCCATTCTGAGCGCGGCGGTGTGTCCCACCAATGGTTTACTGCCGCTGCATGTCCACCATGGTGATTCGTGGGTCATGATGTGGTGGGCGTTGTTCTGTTGGCGTAAGGGTATGGGTGTTGGGACCGCCACTTTTGCACTGACCTTTAAGCTGGCGGATTTGTGTATGTGGTTGTATTTTGTCGGTTTGGTGTGTGTGTGTTGTAATATGTGTTGTAATATGCAGAACGGTTATCTGCCACCATGGCGGTATGTTGGCAGCCATCAGGGTGGCGGTAAGCGGGATTTACCTCCAATGTCATGATGAGGGCCAAAGTGTATAAAGCATTCAAAAATCACAAAACAGTATTAAAATAAAACACAGGAAACAGTTTAAAATCCAAAGCCAATAAAAAAAAATAGGAAATGTTTTTATCTTTAATTTGACACCAAAACAAAACAAATCGGATAAGGGAAACCGGAGTTCTGAATTTTTTAAGAATTAATGTTTCTTAGAAACTAAAAGGTTCATTCACGATAACTGGGCGCACCTCAACCGGGGCAAAGTCAAAGTTTAGGGCCGACCGCGATGGAGCCCTGCTCGGCTACAGCAAGCAGGAGGCCTTAGTCAAAAGTTTACCTTCGGTCTTAGGGGCTCAATATGAGTGTGGCTGTCTATAGACCGCCACCCAAGCAGTTGGCGATTGGACCACCAGGGAACAGCCAACTCTGCCAGGATCTTGAATCCCTGCAGGCTCAATCAATCAATCAATCAATCATAACATTTGTAAAGCGCACTATGTACCCGTCAGGGTTTGAGGCGCTGGGGGGGGTGGGTGAGCTGTTAGCGGTCGAAGAGCCAGGTCTTGAGGAGTCTCCTGAAGGCGAGGAGGTCCTGGGTCTGGCGCAGTGAGGTGGGGAGAGAGTTCCAGGTCTTGGCGGCGAGGAAGGAGAAGGATCTGCCGCCGGCGGTCTTGCGCTGGATCCTGGGGACGATGGCGAGGGCGAGATTGGCAGAGCGGAGTTGACGAGTGGGGGCGTAAAAGTTGAGTCTGGAGTTGAGGTAGGTAGGTCCGGTGTTGTGTAGAGCCTTGTGTGCGTGGGTGAGGAGTTTAAAGGTGATCCTCTTGTCCACGGGGAGCCAGTGGAGGTCCTTCAGGTGAGGGGAGATGTGACATCGGCGGGGTATGTCAAGGATCAGGCGGGCGGATGCATTTTGGATACGCTGGAGTCGTTTGATGTCTTTTGTTGGGATGCCTGTGTAGAGTGCGTTGCCGTAGTCAAGTCTGCTACTGACGAGGGCTTGGGTCACCGTCTTTCTGGTTCCTGTTGGGATCCACTTGAAAATTCTGCGGAGCATTCGAAGGGTGTTGAAGCAGGAAGAGGAGACGGCGCTGACCTGTTTGGACATGGTGAGGGCTGAGTCCAGGATGACGCCGAGGTTTCTTGCGTGGCTGGCTGGGGTGGGTGAGGGTCCGAAATCGGTGGGCCACCAGGAGTCATTCCAGGCCGAAGGGGTGCGCCCGAGGATGAGGACTTCCGTCTTGTCGGAGTTGAGCTTCAGGCGGCTGTCGTTCATCCACTCGGCGATGGCTTTTAGTCCCTCGTGGAGGTTGGTTTTGGCGGTGAGTGGGTCTTTGGTCAGGGAGAGGACGAGCTGGGTGTCGTCGGCGTAGGAGATGATGCTGAGGTGATGTTGGCGGGCCAGTTTGGCGAAGGGGGCCATGTAGACGTTGAACAACGTAGGGCTGAGGTGGCAGAGATCCTAATCCGCCAGGGCAGACTTCCTTCTAGATTAGGACCTCGTTCTACGCCAGATTTTTCATGGCAGTAACACTGCCATGAAAAGGCTGGAGGAGAATAGCTGCTGGATGCCACAGGGGGGACCTTGCACTGCTTACACACTTGACATTGGCAGTGCAGTGGCTCCTGCCCAGCACCGTCGCAATGTTTACTGTCTGCTTTGCAGACAGTGAACATTGCAAGGGTTCTCCCTGCGGGCTACAGCATTGCCGCCGGCTTGATTACGAGACGTTGACAATGCAGGATTTGATGCAGGGGACTCTGGTTAGCTATTTATCACCTGTAGCAAACAGGGAGTCCCTTCTTGAACCAGTTGAAACCAGGCAAAGTCCTTTTTGTGGTGAAGCCCAAGTGTGCAGCTGCTGCAGTCCTTCAGAGTGAAATGTATAGGTACAGGTCAGGTCCCGCAGGGCAGTCCTTCTTCTTCGGACAATGTTTCTTGTAGGGATCTGAGGTGTGGGTGCAGCTGTGCCATATTTATCCTTGCTTCTGGGGTAAAAAGCAGGGGGGGAAACTGCCCAATCACAGGCAGGCCACCACCCTCTTGGATGACCATTTCCTGGGAAGTGTGGCAAAATCAATGCCAGGGAGCAGCATTCTTTAAAAATCCAAACTGGCAGAAACTAAATTTTGGAGGTTAGGTGTGGTTGAGTCTACCCACTGGTGTGGCTAAAAATCCTTAACACACCCCTTTTCTGCCCTCTCCTAATCTAATAAAGAGGGAACCTGGTTGTCCGGGTTTGCATGAAATGGGGGAGGTTGAGAGCTGCTCCAAATGTCCTTTCCTCCTTTGAAGACCAGTTTAGCTGCTCTCCCCCATCCTGTTTTTACCATGTACTGAGGCAGATCTCCTCTTCTAGGCACAGTCTTTGTCTCCAGCCCCGGGCATTTCACCCCTTATCAAGGCAGCCCAGCCAGGCTGTCAGAGGCTGGCCAATCAGTGAAGGGCACTACAGAGCTGAAGTTGGCAACTTTCAGGTAGAGTCCTAAAACACTTTCCCTGAACAAGTTATATTAAATTCAACAAGGGCAAGTTGTTGTGTTTATTATAAAAATACATTTGATACTAAACTTGAGATATCTAGCTCCTTTTGGGACTTTATTAATTAAAATAAAGTCTCCACATTTTAGCCTAAGGAGCCAATTCACTACAGTGAGGAAAAACAAATGTGGCTATTTTTCCTCACCAGGTTTTATAAAACACTTTTCATAAGGTCTCAGATTATAGTTACATAGCACCAAGCCATAGGAGCACTTAGGGCACATCTTAGGGGTAACTTATTTGTAAAAATAAGGTAATTTATGACCTTGGAAGAACTTTAATTCCAAACTCGAATTTGCATGTAACTTTAGTTTAAAAGCAGCCTGCATGGCAGGCCTGCCTTTAAAATAACACTGGGCACCTCAGCGGTGTGCCTACGGGTACACTACCTATGCTGGGATCCTTACGCCTACATGCCCTGCCATGTCCTAGGGACTCTTAGGTAGGTTGATACTGCCAATTATCATTAGCCTTCTTTGCATATCCACTTTACACAGAGCACTGGCCCTGGGCCTGGTTAGCAGTAACCAGGACGCAGGCAAGAGTCAGTAACCACCAGTGTCTGTCCAAAATGTTTTGGGGTAACCAGGGCAAAAAGGAGGACTTTCCTACATGATAGGATCTAATGAAATCACAATACAGCAGACAAAATATCTGTCATGTTTGTGACAGAGTAACCCCATCTGCCAAACTCTAAATCAGGCCCCAACTCTAAAGGAGAGAGGAATTTGCTTTACACTTGTGACATAGTTGTACAATAAAATTAGGGGACCTTTTAATTATTGGAACAAGATTTTATAAAATTTCTTATTAAGCTATTTTGCCCTCTCATTTAGCTACTAAAAGATTTTATGTAACTGTTGCAATTTGACGTCTGTAAAAGAAATGAGGGCCTCTGCCAATTTCAATATAATTCGGGGGATTGAAAGCCTATTAGGAAAATCCAATACATCTTTCTGATACTACACTATTGGAGCAGTATATGTTTCTGTAATGAATGAGCATGATTTCTCTAGCCTGCTGAGGATCAACAGTCTCTTTACTAATCTGAGGATTCTTTAAATTATACGGTGTGTCTTTACTTTTCTTTATTTCATTTCCTTATTGCCCATGATGACATCTTCTTTGCGTATTCTGCTTCTTTGTAGCCCTTTGACGTATGTAATGCTGCTGGTGCCCATGGCTTCTCATTTCCAGGCTGCGGCTGGATCAGCGGTCCGCTTTTTGGGCCACTGGGGTCACAGAGGACGGTTTGGTGGGTCGCGATCTACAGTATTTGGTCACCCGCAGCGTGGTCTGATAACCCAGGGTCGTGTTTCAGGCCTCACCATGTTTGACGCTGGACTGACGGGTGCTGATGGTTCCCGCGGCCTCACCTCCCTGCATCTTTTGTCACTTACCTGGAAGTTTGGTTGGAGGAATTTCTTCCTTTTTCTTCTTTTCTTCTTTGGGGCCATGTTTCTTCTCCCCAGGATTCTATGTTTTCCCTGCATGCATTTCTTATTTCCCTTTCTAAGATGGTGTTTTCTCCTGTTTTTTCATATGGAATATTCCCAATCAAGATTGCAATTTCTGCTCTTCCTAAATGTCACTTCCGGTCTATTGGTATATAAGGCACCAGATTCGGGCTTTCCTTGCGTTGCAAATACTTCCTTTTGGTGGGTGTCTTTGCTCTAGTTCGCTGTTTTTGTGGATTTCTTTGTGTTCTTTTTTCCTGCAACTTTTGTAATTCCTGACTCTGAAGTCCTGTTTTCTGTGTTTCTGTTTCCTATTTTCAGGAGTTCCTGATTGAGAGGTTTTTTTCCAATTAGGTTTTTCCTCTGGGAGTCCTTATGGAGGCTACGGACTGCTTTGGCGTAATACCTGTCAGCAACACCGTGGCTACTGGAAGGGGTCGCCCTTATATGGGAGTATCCAGGACCTGTGGAAGACCAGAACGTGAAAGAAACGAGGCGGTACTCCAAGTTTCTCAGACCAGGGCAGTAAGAGAAGGGCAGATCGTGGAAACTTATTGCTGTAGAGTTGATTGAGCTTTGATGCATGTAGAAACATTCATGATTGTTTTTAGCCAGGTTTTGGGGATTTTTGAAAAGACTTAACTTTAGCATTTTGTGCTTGAAAAGTCTGTTTCTAGCTTTAGAACTTCCAGGAGAAGCTAGGATTTATCGAATATGATATATTAAACTCTCAAAGCATAGCATTAAAGGCTTCCTAGATTATAGGTTCAAAGGCTGAGTTGTAATTTTCTGTAATAAACTGTAGGACACATTCCTGCTTTTGATGGAGAAACTACAGCTCTATTAAGAAGGCTTTATAAAACAGCATGTAGTATTTAGCTTCTTGGATCATGAAATATGCTGAAAAACTATTGCCAATTGATCTGAGACCTTGGAGAATGTTTTATTATACTGACAGCCTGAAGGGAACTGGAAGTTGAAAAATAGTCTACTATTGTCACAGTTTGACTCTTGCTCTGGTCAAGACCGCTGGTTTGGGTATGGCAGTACTTATGTCTGTAGGGGACTATGTCAGTCCTACAACAAGATGCAACTGTCAACCCAACCCTCTCGGCTCACAAGCAGTACCTCCCCAAAAACCCAAACAGTAAAAGGTGATTTGTGGCAGCCTTTAAACATGGACTCAAGAGCACGATATCTCAGGGAGGTTGTGGTTAAACAGAGATTACCCCTTTCTCACATGAACAACATGTCTCAATCAAACACAGGCAATGAAAGACATGCAGTAATGTTTTAAATAGGTTTTATTATCAAGAATGCAATCTACGATAAGTTGCATGGGCTGCACTGATTAGGATAATGAATAATGCAAGAAACATAATGGAAAAAATGAGAGTCATGAATACAAAGACCCCCACCATCTTGCAATAACATAAAATGACATGAGATATGAAATATATCCTAATACCCTAGCATGATAAACCTAACCCCTAACCTAAACAGAGCTAGGTGTGTTAAACCTAATCTACCAGTACCATGTCCATGAGAAGGGCCCCCATGCCTCATTACCTTGGAATGAGGTCTCTAGATCAGACTCCGTGGGGCCACGAAGACTGAGTCATCGTCAAGGCGACGTGCAGCATCAATAGGGTTGATAGCATCTGGTAGGAATCCCTCTAACTATCTGTCTGTGTAAGGTGTATTTATACAGATCTGATCAGACTCATGATGTAGGTCTATTCCCAAACAATAGATAACAAGACATGTTTGGGGTGGCAATTACATAAACAATTCCCTTGAAAGCGCAAAGAGGGAAGGTACCTAATATGAATACCTACAGTTTGTTTATCTTTGGCGCTGATAGTGACGCCTTAGCACAGTGACACTGATAACATGAACCTAAAACATAGGCCTAACTAAAAACAATGCAGCCATCTTGGAAGGATATAATTAAATAATAGAGCTAAAATAGAGCAAACTAAGTAGGGTAAAAGTCACTGGGTGATGGGGGCACAAGTCTGCAAGCCAGAAGGCTAAGCTAACTCCTGCTTCCCATTAAAACAAGATAGGATCCACTACACCCTCCCCATTGCTGGAACAAGAATAACACCATAGGATGATGCCACCGAAGGTGAATGAATCCAAGCTAAAAATCCTCTGGACTAAAACAAGCTAAAATCATAAAAACTAGCTAAAAAATCATATTTAAAAACATGTTAAAAATAGCTCAAAACATACAAAGAAATATAGGCCCTCATTATGACATTTGCTGTAAAAAACGAATACCGCTGTGCTGACTGCCGCCAACATACCACAGCGGATGCCGACATCCGTCCGCCACATTATGACATATACATCCAAAACCGGCAGAAAACAGCCACAACCACAAATCCACCAGACCCACTGAATGTGATAAACTGTCAGTACTAACATCCATGTGGTTATGCCACCAACACTATGACCTCCAAATTATGACCCACCAATCACCACAGCGGACACCAACGACCGAAAACTATTGGCGGTGAACACTGCTGCGGTGGATAAGGCCACCCAAAGACAAAACAAGACAACATTGGCCAGAACTAAAAACCCACACCTGACACAAATACACATACCACACCCACCCACCAACAGCACTATAAAACACAATCATCACCCACAATCCTTTGCCAACACGACAGGATCACAATAGCTAGCCACGCAAATCACAGAGATAACTTCACACACACACCACAACCTCCCATTCATCCGTCATGCACCACACACTCCACACCCCACTACATTACTCTATACCCTGTGCACAACACAAACCCCACACAACACCCATGTCCCCACAAAGGCACCCCCGTTTGACTGATGAGGAGTTGTGGGTCATGGTGGAGGAAATAGTCAGGGTAGAGCCACAGCTGTTTGGAGCACAGATCCAGCAGATCTCCATTGCTAAGAAGATGGAGCTGTGGCAGAGGATTGTGGACAGGGTGAATGCTGTGGAACAGCATCCATAATCAAGGGACAACATCATGAATAGGTTGAACGACCTACGGGGAAGGTACATTCCATAGCAGCAAGGCACCAGCTTGCCATTCAGAGGACTGGCGGTGGACCCCACCTCCTCCCCCACAGCTGACAATATGGGAGGAGCAAGTCTTGCCAATCCTGCATCCTGAGGGACCCACTGGAGTTGCCGGAGGACTGGACACTGGTGAGTCAATTTTAATATGTATCACCCCCCCCTATACCTGCATGCCACCACCACCCCTCACCCTGAAACACATCCATCCGCTCCATCCTGCACAGTGCACCACCACAATTTACTAACCCTAATGCCAAGCCCTGCATGCTATACTCACTGCATGCACATCCCTTCAAGCTCTGCATGTACACCCACCACCAATGTATGCACAGCATGGAGAACTAACAATCCCACAATACATCAACATACACAAACAAAGGTTGCAGGGCTACAGCAATGATATAGGGGAAGCTAGGGATGCAGAATATGTCACAGACATGTAGCATAATACACGACTTAAATCCCCACAAGTGCCCCAGCCACTGCCAGTGGCAAGGAGGAGCCACTGCTACCCATTCCCCCACCAGAAGATGCCCCCAGTGATGACAGCAACTCTGGACTTCTGAATCTGGATGAACTCCCTGGCCCATCAGGGACCACTGGTCAGTAGGATACCCCAGCCCACACCCAGTCCACCACAGAGCCTCCCCCCTCAGTATCCAAATTCACTGCAGCCACCCAACATCCTCAGACCTCTGTCCCAAGGACACGTCAATCAGCAGTGTGCCCACCTGTACAGGGACCCCAGTCCACAACTCATACTCAAGACAATCAGGGACCTGGGGTCAGTGGCAATGGGCACACTGTTCAGGGGACAGGGGCACAGGGCAACAGGGACACTGGGAGGACCTCCGTGTGCCAGAGGGAGGACAGACCCAGGGAACCAACTCTCCACTAGGCACCCACCAATGTCCTGGGTGCCAACCAACAATCCCAGGACACGATGGGCCACATCCTGAATAACATGCAGGAGAACAAGCGGCTGCAGGAGGAACACCACCAGTAGATCAGGAAAGAATTGCAAGCCCTCAATACGACCATGGTCTCCATAGCAGGGGTGTTGGGTGATATGGTTAACATCATGAGGGAGTACACATGACACCAGCGGGCCCCTTCCACTAGCCAGTAAACTGACCAGCCCTCCACATCTGCTGCAGCTGGTGGACAGGAGGCCCTGCCACAGGACCCACAGGCCACTAGCACCCCTCCCACTGCAGAAGGTGAACCACCCCGCAAACGTTCCCTGCGACCAAGACAGACACCAGAGACACTTACCAAGACAAAGACCACCTCCAGGAAATGAGACCTTCCTGAATGTCCCTCTTGTGTACCAGTGTGGCACCTTGTCCACTTTGAACTGCCATTGCTCCCCTTCCTATGGCCCCTTGGACACTGGACCTGTGCTACAAACAGACTGAAACAGTACCCTGGACTATTCCCAACCATCACCCCACTCTATTGCACTTCCCATTGTAGAACTATTTTCAATAAGCACCCTTGCAACCAACTTGTGTAATAGTGCTTTATCTACAGGTAATGTACAATGTAACGAACTGTAATGAACTACATGAACTACATGATCCTGTGTAAATGTCCAGTAACATGTTGACCCATCCAACAAATGTGTCTCAGCAGTCTGTACACATCATAGCAGTACACTGTTGGAACAACACCAACATCTGCAATAAGGAAAGATATAGGTGAAAGTCAGGTGGGAAGCAAAGGGAATGACTGACATCATATTGCAGTCACACAGTACAAAACTAAAGTGTAGTCTTGCTTAGTTCAACAGTCTTACCGGAGTGTCATTGGAAGTACTGTTGGATCAAATGTGACCTGTTGTCCACATCCTCATCCTCCTCCTCACTGTCCTCGGTGTCTACTGATGCCACAGCTGCATTGTCACCCCCTCCTGCTGCAGATAGGGCACATGCTGTCCGAGGGCCAAATTGTGCAAAATGCAGCACACAACAACGATTCTGAAGACCTTCTCAGGGGAGTAGCATAGGGATCCACCTGTCAGCCTTCAGGAGACCAAAGGTCCTTTCGACAATCCTCCTGGTACGCCCCTGGGCATCATTATATCTATTTTCAGCTCCTGTTCTCGGATTCATAACAGAGGTCATGAGCCAGGACAGGTTTGGGTAGACGGAAACACCTTCAAGAAGTGAGGGGCACACATTAGCCTTGCACATTGGCATGGAGAATTACTCCTGAAGGCATACACTGACATACATTGGGTGGGGACTCAGGCTCACCTATGAGCCACACTCTGTGCCTCTGTAGTTGTGCCATCAGCTGGGGGAGACTGATATTCCTCAGGACAAAGGCATCATGCACTGACCCTGGATACTCAGCAGTGAAGTGGGAGATGTACTGGTCAGCCAGGCACACCATCTGGACATTGAGTGAGTGGAAACTCTTCCGATTCCTGTACACCTGTTCATTGCGCCGGGGGGGACTAAAGCAATATGGGTCCCATTGATGGCCCCAATAACAAGAGGTATATGCCCCATTGCATAGAACCCAGCCTTCACAGTGGGTAAGTCATCTACCTGGGTTAAGGTGATATAGCTGCACATGTTTTTGAGCAAGGCAGACAAAACACTTGCAAACACAATAGAGAACATTGGATGTGACATCCCTGCAGCCAAGCCACTGTCACCTGGAAGGAGCATGTTGCCAGGAAATGGACCACTGAGAGTACCTGCACAAGAAGGGGGATTGCTGTGGAGCTGCGGATAGCAGGTAGCAGATCAGGTTCCAATTGTGCACACAGCTCTGTGATTGTGGCCTTGTCCAGATGATAGGTGAGTATGATATGCCGGTCCTCCAGTGTAGTCATTGTCACAAGGGGTCTCTACACCGGTGTTTGCCTCCTCCTATTCCTCCACAGTGGTTGGTACCTAAGGGACCCAAATGTAGAAAGGAGTGTCAACAGGAACCATTACCACACTACAGCAGTGTACACAGAGCAAGTTTGTATTGTGGATACTGGAACTGTGTAGGTGAGTACATTCTACCACAATGACACACTTATTAATCTGTACATGTGTATCAGCATTAGAAAATGGCACCCTCCTGTCCTGTATTCAGGGACAGGTGGAAGTGACCTCACACCGCTGGCGTTGGCGTCATGGCGGAAGGTGGTCCGCACAGCCATGCAATTCCTCATTGGCTAACATGCCCCTTCATGGAGTATGGGAACCAATGATGATCAATGCCAGCGGTGATGGTGTTTACCCCCGGGGACATGACCCCCATTTCCTTTCTACTACTTCACTTGATTTGTGACATTCCACAGAACGACATCTCCACTGACTGTGCTGGTGTGACCTGTGTCTTGAACCTGCCATGGCTCGTGCTACAGGGGAAAGGGCCCTTCACGTTGGAGGATTTGGAGAGCCTCGTGGATGGGGTCCTACTCAAGTATGGCCAGTTGTATGGGCCTCCAGACCAACAGGTGAATACACCATGGGTACATTGCATGCAACATGACTGCATGTAGATGTGTATGTATGCTGGCAGTGTGTCAGATGGGGGGGATGGCTGGTGGCAGCGTCAATGCAGTGGTACGGGTCATGTGTGTGCCTGTTGAGGGGAAGTGATTTTTGTGGGCCATATGTGTGACAGGCTGGATTGTCAGGTTCATGGTGTCCAGCCTTCTGTGTTTCCTCTGCAGGTCAGCGCCCATCAGAAAAAGGGATTGTGGCATGCCATCGCCAATGACGTGTGGACCCTGGGGGTCTATAGCTGGTGGAGCACCCACTGCAGGAAATGGTGGGAGGACCTGAGATGCAGAGCCCAGAAGACCACGGAGGCCCAGCAGGGGAAGGCCTCCCAACGAGGGAGGTGTGCCCATCAGAACCTGACCCCCCTGATGGCCCGCATACTGGCAGTGGCCTACCCAGAGCTGGATGGGTGCTTGAGGGCATCACAGCAGCCACATGGGGGTGAGTACAGTGTGTATGTCAACCATCTCGGTTGCCTGGCATGGGATTTGGGTGCAGGGTACTAGTCAGTGAAGGCCCCACTATGCCAGTTCAGATATCGCTGCGTGATCCAGCTCAGGATAATAGGGTTAAAAGCATGTATTAGATAGCTAGGTAGGTGATGTCCCATGTCAGGCATGGCTTAGCTGGTCCCTGTTGGTATGTGGCTGGCAGTGTTTGGCTACTACCTGTTGGGGTTCTTAGTCATTCATATGCCAGTGCGGTCCGTACAGCCCATTCTCAGTCTCAGTGTGTGACAGTGCTGTGTCTGCCATCTGTGCTATTGGTGCTGAGATTGATCGTGTGTCCCTTTCTCTCTCCCCTCCTCTCCTTCTGTCATCCTGTCCATGTGTACTTTAGCATCATCTGACGAAGGAGCAGGGGCACTGGCGAGTGAGGAAGCTGCAGCCCACGGGACCCAGGAGGCAGAGTTCACTAACGCCGAGGAGACCAGTGGGACAGAGGGTGAGGGGAGAACCAAGGCAGGAACACGAGGTGACACCACTGACTCTGAATAGTCCTCCGATGGGAGCTCCCTGGTGGTGGCCTACCCCTTTGGGACCACCCCAGATAAAGGTTCTACAGTCAGCCCCGTACTAGCACCACCCTCCCAGTAGCCCCCCACCGAGTTGCCGGTGCCTGCTCACCCAGGAGGGTGGGCATCTCCTTCTCCCCAGGCTCCTCAGGTCCTGCCCCAGCCAGCCCTGCTGCCCTTAGTGAGGAGGCTATTGACCACCTGAGATCCATCTCTGTAGAGCAGTCAGCCATTGTGAATGCCATCCAGGTGCTGGCATCCCAGATACAGCAATGCACTGGAGGGTATCCACGGTGGGCTGGCGGCCACACAGAGATCGTTTAAGGCTCTGGTCTCTTCACTAACAGCAGCCAGTGTCCCTGTTTCATCTGTCACCCATCCTACCACCACTACCCAGTCCCAGTGTCCTTAGTCCCAATCCATCCCACGCAAACATTCTGACAAGCATGCACCAAAAATAACACACAAGACTCACACAGACAAACACAGGCAGCACACTTAAGTCCACAAGCACTCACACAGCCAACACCCAGATGCACACACAACATCATCCGCTGCCTCCACTGTCTCCCCCCTCCCTCACAGTCACATCCTCACTCACACCTGTATTCACTGCATCAACATTCCCAGACCTTGACACCAGCACAGCCTTGCCCACAGTCACCACAAAAGCAGACCCACAGACATGCACCCCACACACCACACGCGCAGTCACCACCACAAGCAGAACACCCACCTCACTTGCAGACACCACCACAACATCCATCCACACATCATGTCTGTCCTGCCCTACCCTGTCTGCCTCCAGTAACACACAAATGCTAACACCCATACCCTCAACAGCCATCCACCTCACACACACACACTGTCCATGCACCTGCACTCAAGTCCAGCACACCTCCTCCTCCTACAACCACTCCCTCTACCTCCTCTCCCATCCGTCCTCCCATATCCCACCCCATTGTTCCTAAGAAGCTTTTCCTTGCCCACCTTGACCTCTTCTCCCCCCCTTGTCCTGCCCATAAGAGGATGGTCACACCACCCCAGCTCAGTACCTCAAGCACCCAGTCTGACTCAGTTCCACCCCCAAAGACTCCAGCTGCCACTAAGGGGCACATGAGTGAGAAGCTGGCTCCTCGCACCAAGGGAACTCCTCCAACCCCAAAACGGAGGGCTAAAGTGCCACCCCCTCCCAAACAGACTGGCAAGACCATGGGGCCACCTCCAAAACCCAGGCTCAAGAAGACCCCAAAGAAATCCATGCCCAAGGAGGTCCCACAAAAATCAAAGGCCAATGAGGAGCCCAAGAACTCCAAAGCCAAGGAGGAGCCCAAGAAATCAAAGGCCAAGGAGCCCCTCCAGATATCCAAGGCCTAGGAGGAGCCTCAGACATCCCTTGAGAAAGAGGCCCCACAGAAATCCCTGGACAAGGGAGAACTCTAGAAATCCCTGGACAAGGAGGCCCCACAGATATCCCTGGACCAGGAGGCCCACAAAATAGTGGCCATTGAGCAGCTTCAGCAACCAGAGGCTAAGGAGTAGAATCTGGAACCTGAGGCCAAGGAGCAGCATCCCGAACTAGAGGCCAAGGGTCACCATCAGTAACCAGTGGGCATCCAGTCCTCTCCTCATCCTGTGGGCAGCCAGCCCCATCCAGAACCGGTGGGCAGCCAGCCCCCTTCAGTTTCAGTGGGCAGCCAGCCCATCCTCATCCTTTGGGCAGCCATCCCCCTCCTCATCCTGTGGGCAGCCACCCCCCCAGAACCAGTGGGCAGCCAGCCCCCTCCTCATCCTGTGGGCAGCCAGCCCCCTCCAGAACCAGTGGCTATCCAGCCCCCTCCTCATCCTGTGTCCAGCCAGCCCCCTCCTCTTCCTCTGGGCAGTCAGCCCCATCATCATCCTGTGGGCAGCCAGCCCCCTCCAGATCCAGTGGGCTAGGAGTCGCCTCACAAAGAGTTGCAATCACCACCCACCACACCCCCAGCCCCCTGAGGTGCCTGCCCATTTCCAACATGATGCCCCTGAACAGTGGAGTCACCATGTTGTCAGGAATCAAGTTGGGCTTGGACTTTGCCCAGTGGGAATTAGTGACTTTGGACTGGCCTTTGGGCCTGCATTTTTTATTACTGCAGTTGTGCATGTTTTTGCATTTTCCACATTCATACAAAAGGAATACAGTGGTTGGAACTGTGTACGTGTCCTGCTTTTATTTACTCCAGGGTTCTGTTGCTGTTTATTCCTGTGCATGTGTTACTGGGTGTGTGGTGTGTATATGGTGTGTGTTGTGAGTGTGTCTGTCTGTCACTCTCCCCACCCTCCCACCCTTATGTCCAAGGCGGCTGTTCTCACCGTCGTCGTCTTTGTTGGCGTTGGTGCTCCAGGACGGCCATGGCGTGGTACAGCATTGGGAATACTTGCAGTTCAGGTTCCATGGGGGACGCGGACTCCTGTGTGTCCCTGGAGGTGTGTGTCTCCTTTTAAATGATCTATTTCAACCAGGCTTTTGGTGTTGTTGCTACCACCCCGGAAATCGTGGCGGTGTGCTATGTCATGATATGGTGGGCGGATCCTTGTCCTCCGCCTGCCTGTAGGTGGCTACCGCCGTATTCGGTGTTCATACCGCCCTGGCCATTGGTGTGGTACATTGGCTGTCTATGGGAGGGATCACCCCATGCTCATTATCTGGTGTTCATTACTGCCAACCTGTTGGCGGTGATACCGTCACGTTAACGGGTCATAATGACCACCATAATAACGACCATGACAAGCACAGCAGGCCAAAGTGAAAAGGCAATCCTCAAATCTGGCGAGATAAGCCAATAATCGAATCTATTTATCAGTAGTCATGATCTTGAAGAGTGTCTTCGAATCCAATAAATAGAAAGGCCCTCAGAAAGAAAGCCACATCGTCAGATGTTAAATCGATGACAGGATAGGCCAAAGGATCCACGGAGCAGTAGTGTGTGACAGTTTCTTGTGCAGGTCCACCTGCAGGAGCGCACTCTCCACAGCGCCGAAAAGAGCCACACCATTCACCAATGGTGTCTCAAAAGTGGCCTTGTGAACCAGCCTTAGTCTCAAGGGGCATGACCGTGAATGAATTCTCATTGGGGATATTTGTAGTTCTTGGTCCGCAGGAGCACTGGCGGAATGGCAAGGCACACTATAGGCAAATGATCGAAGAGGTACCACATGCAGAGAAAGGCTGGCTGCACACACCATAGGACTAGTCTGAATCACAATAACCAGTCACGCTCCAACTTTCCCAGCAACGGAGCATTAAAAAACTAAGCCATGCATTCACAGCACAGCTGGGTGGTGTCAGTAGCTCCATCACTCGGCTTAGCTGGAAAGGCACAGCCACTGCAAAGCAGAATCAATAGCAGCAGTATTTCGCCTATTAATGCCAAAGTTATAGGAAAGCCACCAAACACAGTTGAAAAGAGTGAATCGATGGCTGAAGGAATGACGCCAAAGACAGTCTGGAAGATGGACACAAATCTAGACCCGACAGTGTTAAAGAAGTGGACTATCCCTGTAGTGCTCGAAGCATTGAAAAGTCTAGATACCAGCTCTCCAAAGTGCTTGGGGACATTGGTATTTAATAGGGATTGTATGTCGGCTGATGATCTTGCTATCTGGTGAGCATATGTCTCACTAGCTGATGTCAGCGCAACTTGTTTTTGAAACAGTAGCGCCTTTAGTCTGCTCAGCTTGTCATAATTTACATTAGCAGTATCAATGTGAGGCCACATTTCTGCTACTCTTATCTTTTGTGTGGAGGGAACTAAAACATGTCCGGAACACGTAATGACCTTGGAGACTGAAATTGCGAAGGCAATTCCTGGTTGCATACCGCAACAGCTTTGCTCACTCAGCACCACATAACTTCTATTTGAAAGTACATGAAATGCTGGTTGAATCAAAGGAACGGGAGTACCCTTCAGAAAACGGGCCAAGTTTGCGACCCCTGCTTTGCAAAGTGTAGGAGGCTGGCCTGGCTTGTAGTGGGTACCAGAGGTACTTACACCTTGTGCCAGGTCCAGTTATCCCTTATTAGTGTAGAAGAGGTGCTTCTAGCAGCTTAGGCTGATAGAAGGTAGCTATGGCAAAGCAGCTTAGGCTGAACTAGGAGACATGTAAAGCTCCTACTATACCACTGGTGTCATATGCACAATATCATAAGAAAACACAATACACAGAAGTACTAAAAATAATAGGTACTTTATTTTTATGACAATATGCCAAAAGTATCTCAGTGAGTACCCTCAGTATGAGGATAAGTTATATACTCAAGATATATGTACACAAACCAAAATTATGCAAGTAATAGCAAGAAAAGTAATGCAAGCAGTGTAAAATTACAGTAGATTGCAATAGGAGCACATAGGTATAGGGGCAACACAAACCATATACTCCAAAAGTGGAATGCAAACCACGAATGGACCCCAAACCTATGTGAGCTTGTAGAGGTTAACTGGGACTGTAAGAAAACAGTGAGGGTTAGAAAAATAGCCCACCCCAAGACCCTGCAAAGTAGGTGTAAAGTGCACCAAATACCCCCAGAGAGCACAGAAGTCGTGATAGGGGGTTTCTGCAGGAAGAACAAACACCAGCAATGCAACAATAGTGGATTTCCAGACCTGAGTACCTGTAAGACAAGGGGACCAAGTCCAATAGTTGCAACAGTGTCGAGAGTGGGCAGGAGCCCAGGAAATGCCAGCTGAGGGTGCAAGGAAGCTGCCACTGGTTGGAAGAAGCTTGGAGTTCTGTAAGAAAGAAGAGAGCTAGGGACTTCTCCATTGGAAGACGGATGTTCAACGTTGCGATGAAGCTTGCAGAGGTGTTCCCACGCAGAAAGACTGCAAACAAGCCTTGCTAGCTTCAAGGGTTGCGGTAGAGGTTTTTGGGTGCTGCTGTAGCCCAGGAGGGACCAGGATGTTGCCACTTGGAGGAGGTGACAGAGGGGGTGCCCAGCACCTCAGGGAGCCCTCAAAGAAGCAGGCAGCACCCGCAGAAGTACCTGACCATGCATGTGGAAGAAGAGTGAACCAGAGTCCATGCGAAGTCACAAAAGGGAGTCCCACGATGCCGGAGGACAACTCAGAAGGTTGTGCACTGCAGGAAGGAGTGTCGGGGACCCAGGCTTGGCTGTGCATGAAGGAAATCCTGGAAGAGTGCACAGGAGCCGGAGCAGCTGCAAATCACGCGGTACCCAGCAATGCAGTCTAGCCTGGGGAGGCAAGGACTTACCTCCACCAAACTTGGACTGAAGAGGCACTGGACTGTGGGAGTCATTTGTACAGAGTTGCTGGGTTCCAGGGACCACGCTCGTTGGGATGAGAGGGGACCCAGAGGACCAGTGATGCAGGCTTTTGGTGCCTGCGTTAGCAGGGGGAAGATCCCGTCAACCCACAGGAGATTTCTTCAGAGCTCCTGGTGCAGGGAGGAGGCAGGCTACCCCCAGAGCATGCACCACCTGGAAACAGTCGAGAAAGCCGGCAGGATGAGGCGATACAAGGTTGCTAGTAGTCGTCTTGCTACTTTGTTGTGGTTTTGCAGGCGTCCGGAGCAGCCAGCGGTCGATTCTTTGGCAGAAGGTGAAGAGGGAGATGCAGAGGAACTCTGATGAGCTCTTGCATTTGTTATCTGGTGAAGTGCCCAAAGCAGAGACCCTAAATAGCCAGAAAAGGAGGTTTGGCTACCTAGGAAGGAGGATTGGCTACCAAGAGAGGTAAGAACCTATCAGAAGGAGCCAGGGACGTCACCTGCTGGCACTGGCCACTCAGAGCAGTCCAGTGTGCCCCCAACACCACTGTTTCCAAGATGGCAGAGGTCTGGGACACACTGGAGGAGCTCTGGGCACCTCCCATGGGAGGGCAGGTCAGGGGAGTGGTCACTCCCCTTTCCTTTGTCCAGTTTTGCGCCAGAGCAGGGCTGAGGGATCCCTGAACCGGTGTAGACTGGCTTATGCAGAGATGGGCACCATCTGTGCCCATCAAAGCATTTCCAGAGGCTGGGGGAGGCTACTCCTCCCCAGCCCTCACACCTATTTCCAAAGGGAGAGGGTGTTACACCCTCTCTCAGAGGAAGTCCTTTGTTCTGCCTTCCTGGGCCAGGGCTGCCTGGACCCCAGGAGGGCAGAAACCTGTCTGAGGGGTTGGCAGCAGCAGCAGCTGCAGTGGAGACCCCGGAAAGGCAGATTGGCAATACCCGGGTTCTGTGCTAGAGACCCGGGGGATCATGGAATTGTCCCACAATACCAGAATGGTATTGGGTTGACAATTCCATGATCTTAGGCATGTTACATGGCCATGTTCGGAGTTACCATTGTGACGCTATCCATAGGTAGTGACCTATGTATAGTGCACGCGTGTAATGGTGTCCCCGCCTCACAAAGTCCGGGGAATTTGCCCTGAACGATGTGGGGGCACTTTGGCTAGTGCCAGGGTGCCCACACACTAAGTAACTTTGCACCCAACCTTCACCAGGTGAAGGTTAGACATATAGGTGACTTATAAGTTACTTAAGTGCAGTGGTAAATGGTTGTGAAATAACATGGACGTTATTTCACGCAGGCTGCAGTGGCAGGCTCGTGTAAGAATTGTCAGAGCTCCCTATGGGTGGCAAAACAAATGTTGCAGCCCATAGGTATCTCCTGGAACTCCAATACCCTGGATACCTCAGTACCATATACTAGGGAATTATATGGGTGTACCAGTATGCCAATGTGAATTGGTACATTTAGTCACTAGCCTGTTAGTGACAGATTTGGAAAGCAGAGAGAGCATAACCACTGAGGTTCTGGTTAGCAGAGCCTCAGTGAGACAGTTAGGCATCACACAGGGAACACATACAGGGCACATACTTATGAGCACTGGGGCCCTGCCTCGCAGGGTCCCAGTGACACATAGGCTAAAACAACATATATACAGTGAAATATGGGGATAACATGCCAGGCAAGATGGTACTTTCCTACACAACCTCCCCCCCAAACGAAGGACAATAAGACTAGCCATGACCTGATGAGTCTTCGTTGTCTAAGTGGAAATATCTGGAGACGTCCATCTGCATTGGACTGGGTACTCCCAGGTCTATGTTCCACTGTATAGTCCATTCCCTGTAGAGATATGGTTCAGCTCAACAATTTAGGGTTTTCACCTTTCATTTGTTTTAGCCAAAGTAGAGGTTTGTGGTCTGTCTGAACAATAAAGTGAGTACCAAACAGGTATGGCCTCAACTTTTTCAGTGCCCAGACCACAGCAAAGGCCTCCCTCTCTATGGAAGACCAACGCTTTTCTCTAGGGGTCAACCTTCTGCTGATAAAAGCAACTGGTTGATCCTGGCCCTCAGAATTCAGTTGTGATAAGACTGCCCCTACTCCTAATTCAGATGCATCAGTTTGAACAATGAATTTCTTGGAGTAACATGGGCTTTTTAGGACAGGTGCAGAGCAAATGGCCTGTTTGAGCTCCTCAAAAGCTTTCTGACAGCTAGCTGTCCACAATACAATACCTTTTTAGGCATCTTTTTACTAGTGAGATCATGAAGAGGGGCTGCTATGGAGCCATAGTTTTTAATGAATCTCCTGTAATACCCAGTGAGGCCTAAGAAGGCTCTCACCTGGGTCTGTGTTGTAGGGGGAACCCAATCATGATTGTCTGAATTTTCCCCTGCAGTGGTGCAATCTGTTATCCACCTACCAGGTGTCCCAGATGAACTACATTTCCCTGCCCTATCTGGCACTTTGAGGCCTTGATAGTGAGGCCTGCCTTTTGCATGGCCTCCAAAACTTTCCAAAGGTGGACCAGGTGCTCATCCCAGGTGGAGCTAAAGACAGCTATATCATCTAGATAGGCTGCACTAAAAGCCTCCAACCCTTGCAGGACTGTGTTCACCAACCTCTGAAAAGTGGCAGGTGCATTTTTCAAACCAAAGGGCATCACTGTAAATTGGTAGTGCCCTCCTATAGTTGAAAATGCAGTTTTAGGTTTAGCATCCTCAGCCAATTTGATCTGCCAATACCCTGCAGTCAAACCAAAGGTGCTTAAATACTTGGCAGATGCCAGTGTATCTATGAGCTCATCTGCCATGGGTATAGGGTGAGCATCAGTTTTTGTTACCTGATTGAGACCTCTGTAGTCTACACAAAACCTCATCTCCCTTTTTCTATCTTTTGAGTGAGGCTTTGGTACAAGCACCACAGGACTCGCCCATGGGCTTTCAGAAGGTTCAACCACTACTAGATCAATCATTTTCTGGACCTCTTGTTTTATGCAGTCACTGACATGGTCAGGCTGCCTATAGATTTTACTTTTGACAGGCAAGCTTTCTCCAGTATCAATTGTGTGTTCACATCAGGATGTGGTACCTGGCACAATTGAAAAGAGTTCTGAAAATTGTCCGAGGAGATTTATGCAGATGTATTTCTGTTCTGCAGTCAGACAATCTGTCAAAACTACTCCCTCCACTAAAGCATCACTTTCAGTGGTGGAAAAGAGATCAGGGACAGGGTCACTCTCTTCTTCCTGTCCCTCATCTGTTGCCATGAGAAGGGTGAGATCAGCCCTGTCATAGTAGGGTTTTAGGCGGTTGACATGAATCACCCTAAGGGGACTCCTGGCAGTGCCCAGGTCTACCACATAGGTAACCTCACCCTTTTTCTCAACAATTAGATGGGGTCAACTCCATTTGTACTGGAGTCCTCTTGGGGCCACAGGCTCCAATACCCACACCTTCTGTCCTGGTTGGTACTGAATCAGAACAGCCTTCTGGTCATGCCATTGCTTCTGGAGCTCTTGTCTGGCCTGAAGGTTTTTACTGGCCTTTTTCAAGTACTCGGCCATTCTGGATCTTAGGCCAAGTACATAGTCCACCATGTCCTGTTTGGGAGCTTTTAAAGGTTGTTCCCAACCCTCCTTCACAAGTGTTAGTGGACCTCTCACATGGTGTCCAAAGAGGAGTTCAAAGGGGCTGAAGCCCACTCCTTTCTGGGGTACCTCCCTGTAAGCAAAAAGGAGGCAAGGTAACAGGGCATCCGATCTCCTCCTACGTTTTTCAGGGAGTCCCATTATCATACCTTTGAGAGTTTTATTAAACCTCTCTACCAGTCCATTAGTCTGTGGATGATAAGGAGTGGTGAATTTGTAGGTTAAACCACATTCCTTCCACATTGCTTTCAAGTATGCAGACATAAAGTTGCTACCCCTGTCTGATACAAAAAGCTTCTTTAGGGAAACCCACCCTGGAAAAGATTCCCAGGAGGGCCTTTGCCACTGCAGGAGCTGTAATGGTCCTTAGAGGAATTGCTTCAGGATATCTTGTGGCATGGTCCACAACCACCAAGATAAACCTATTGCCTGAAGCAGTAGGAGGGCCAAGGGGGCCAACTATGTCAACCCCTACCCTTTCAAAGGGGACCCCAACCACAGGTAGTGGAATAAGGGGAGCCTTTGGTGTGCCACCAGTCTTGCCACTGGCTTGGCAGGTCACACAAGCGTTGCAAAAATCTTTAGTGTTCTCTGAAATCCTAGGCCAGTGAAACAGGGGGACAAGCCTTTCCCATGTTTTGATCTGGCCCAAATGTCCAGCAAAAGGAATGTCATGTGCAAGAGTTAGGAGGAACTCTCTGTACTGCAGGGGAATGATCAATCTCCTGGCTGCTCCAGGTTTTGGGTCCCTTGCCTCGGTGTACAAGAGGTTGTCCTCCCAGTAAACTCTATGTGAGTCACTGAAATCCCCATTTTGCTGTTTGACAGCTTGCTATCTGAGACCCTCTAATGTGGGACAGGTTTGCTGTGCCACACTCAGCTCTTCCCTGGCAGGCCCCCTCCATCCAAAAGTTCAGCAGTGTCTGCTGCCAGCTCATCTGGTGAAGGTTCTGCATAGGGAGGATGTTCTTCTTCCTCAGAAGAAGAATCATCTGTAGAGGGAGGGATAGTGGGTAGGGATTTACCCTTGCTACCCCTACCTTTAGTGAGCACTTGGTCCATTGTTCCAGGATCCAAGTTACCCTGTCCTTTTTGCTTTTTGGCCTGAGCCCTTGTCAAAGCAAAAATATGCCCAGGAATGCCCTGCATTGCTGCATGAGCCTCCAACTCCACTTCTGCCCAAGCTGAGGTCTCTAAATAATTTCCTAGTAGACAGTCTACATGTAAATCTGAAGCAACCACTACTTTCTTTGGACCAGTAACCCCCCCCCCAGTTGAGATTCACAACAGCCATGGGGTGGCTAAGAATGTTGTTATGAGTGTCTGTCACTTGGTACTGCTGACCAAGTAGGTGTTGTTCAGGGTGCACCAGTTTCTCTATCACCATGGTAACACTGGCACCTTTGTCCCTGTAGGTCTGAACCTCAACACCATTTATTGGGGGAAGTTGCTTGTACTTATCCATATTAAGGGGACAAGCAACCAAGTTGGCCAAATCAATGGCACCTTCAGAAACTAACACAGCCTCTGTGGTCTCCCTAACAAGACCAACCCCAACTACATTACCAATAGTGATCCCAGCTACTCCCTTGGATTGGCTATTTGTAGGTTTGCTCCCACCTCCACTGCTATTACTAGGGGCACTAGAATTTGCAGCAGGGGTTGTGGTAGTGGGAGGTTTGGTGTTTTTCTTTGGACAACTGGCATCAGTTGTCCACTGGCCTTTGACTTTACACAAATAACACCAAGGCTTTTTAGGTTGATTATTGGAAGAGGATTTGGACCCACCACCCCCACCAGAGGATTTTTGTGGGCCTGATGAAGACTCAGTTTTACTTTTGTCCCCACCTTTGTCAAAATACTTACCATCCTTCTTCTTGCCATCCTTGTCACCCCCTGTATGAACTTTTCTGTTCACTCTTGTTCTGACCCATTTGTCTGCCTTCTTTCCCAATTCTTGGGGAGAGGTCAGATCTGAGTCCACTAGATATTGGTGTAACAAGTCAGACACACAGTTATTCAGAATATGCTTTCTCAGAATAAGATTATACAGGCTTTCATAGTCAGAAACTTTACTGCCATGTAACCACCCCTCCAAGGCCTTCACTAAACAGTCAACAAAGTCTATCCAGTCTTGTGAGGACTCTTTACTGGTGTCTCTGAACTTAGGGCCAGATGTATGAACAGATTTTGCACTCGCAAACAGCGAAATGGGCCGTTTGCGAGTGGAAAATCGAGGTCTGCAATGCATCAAATGCATTCGCAGACCAAAAACAGAAAATCGCAAAAATTGCGATTTTCTGCATTGCGACCTGGATTTTGCAAATCGCAATTTGCGAGTCGAAAAATCCAGGTCGCAATGCAATTCTGCAAAAAATTGCAAATTGTGATTTTTCGCAGAATGGTATTTTGCAAGTGCAAAATACCATTACCTGCAACCAGGTGGTAACCAGGTGCAAAATTAAAAAATGCAGTAAAACTGCATTTTTAAATTTGATATGTAAAGCACACATGCCCTTTTGGCATGTGTACTTTACATGTGGAAAAAAAAAATGGGGTGCAGGAGAGGGGGCCTTAGGCCCCCAGCACCCTGGCCCTTTGCTTTTCCCAAATTGCGATTTCTGTTTCAGAAATCGCAAATTGCGAAATGCAAAAAATTCACAGCTATGGGCCAACAGGCCCATAGCTGCGAATGGGGCCAGTATCGCAATTTGCGATTCGGTAATTGCATTTGCGATTTTTAAGAAATCGCAATTACCGAATCGCAAATGTGATACATGTCCCTTTGCGAGTCGGTAATTGCGATTTCTTAAAAATCGCAATTACCGAATCGCAATGGGCCAGATTCATACATCTGGCCCTTAATCCTGTATTATTCAGTGGTTAAGCCAAATCCACCCAAGAGTGCATCCTTCAAAACTGCAAAATTGTTAGCATCACTTTCTCTAACAGTAAGGAGCCTATCCCTACCCTTTCCAGTGAAAGATAGTCACAATATAGCAGCCCACTGCCTTTGAGGGACCCCCTGTACCATACAGGCCCTCTCAAGTGCAGCAAACCACTTGTTGATGTCATCCCCCTCCTTCTAAGGGGGGACTATCTTGTGCAGATTCCTGGAATCATGCTCTCCAACAGGATTACTATCAGGAATACTGCTGCTGCCACCATGGGGTCCAAACCCCAATCTCTGTCTTTCCTTCTCCAGGTCTAGGGATTCCCTATCTAAGGCTAGCTGTTGCTGTTTAATCTTCAGTCTGGTATCTTCAACCCTCAACTTTTTGAGTTCCCTTTCTAACATGGGTGGGTGGGTTGGGAATGCTTAGACACAGAAGATAAATTGGAAACAACAGAGGGGGATCTGTCCCTAACTGACTGGACCCTAGAAACTTGGCCTCTAGGAATAAAGACTTCCCTACTGTGATGGGAACCTCTATTACTACCAACATTACTGGGTGTCTTGTTAGAGGGCAAATCCTGATCAGAACCCTCCCTACCTCCCTCAAGGATATCCCCTGATTCAGATTGGGAACCTTCTATTAACCTCTCATTTGAAGTGCCTGCTTGGGACTCATCATTCACAATAAGCATGTTAAATAGAAATTATTTGGTAGGGCTCTTTCCTATCACTAAACCTCTTTCTAAGCAGAGACTCCTTAGGCTCTTGTAATTCAAATTGTCATAAGTAGTATTGACCATTTTAAGAGCAGAATCTTCTGTAGACATGATAGTAAAAGGTTTAGAAATAGTGAGAAGGAAGAAAAAGTTTCAGAACTTTTTAAAGAACAGAGAAAAAAACTTTTCCTAACTTTTAGAAACTTTTAGAAGTTTAGAGAAACATTTCAAAACTTTGTAAAAAGTTTAAGAGGAGAAAAGTAAAACTTTTTGGTTAGGTGTACATACACTGAACTGTTTTGTATATTATTCTCTTATGAAAAGTACACAATGACAAAGTGGTAAGTAGTTACAAGTACTTAACCCACCGCTGCACAACCAATGTAGGAGGCTGGCCTGGCTTGTAGTGGGTACCAGAGGTACTTACACATTGTGCCAGGTCAGTTATCCCTTATTAGTGTAGAAGAGGGGTTTCTAGCAGGTTAGGCTGATAGAAGGTAGCTATGGCAAAGAAGCTTAGGCTGAACTAGGAGACATGTAAAGCTCCTACTATACCACTGGTGTCATAGGCACTATATCATAAGAAAACACAATACACAGAAGTACTAAAAATAAAGGTACTTTATTTTTATGACAATATGCCAAAAGTATCTCAGTGAGTACCCTCAGTATAAGGATAAGTTATATACACAATATATATGTACACAAACCAAAATTATGCAAGTAATAACAAGAAAAGTAATGCAAGCAGTGTAAAATTACAGTAGATTGCAATAGGGGCACATAGGTATAGGGGCAACACAAACCATATACTCCAAAAGTGGAATGCGAACCACAAATGGACCCCAAACCTATGCAAGCTTGTAGAGTGTAAGAAAACAGTGAGGGTTAGAAAAATAGCCCACCCCAAGACCCTGAAAAGTAGGTGTAAAGTGCAGCTACTACCCCTAGGGAGAGCACAGAAGTCGTGATAGGGGGTTTCTGCAGGAAGAACAAACACCAGCAATGCAACAACAGTGGATTTCCAGACCTGAGTACCTGTAAGACAAGGGGACCAAGTCCAATAGTCGCGACAGTGTCGAGAGTGGGCAGGAGCCCAGGAAATGCCAGCTGAGGGTGCAAGGAAGCTGCCAACGGTTGGAAGAAGCTTGGAGTTCTGCAAAAAAGAAGAGAGCTAGGGACTTCTCCTTTATAAGACGGATGTCCCACGTTGCGATGAAGCTTGCAGAAAGACTGCAAACAAGCCTTACTAGCTGCAAGGGTTGGGGTAGAGGTTTTTGGGTGCTGTTGTGGCCCAGGAGGGACCAGGATGTCGCCACTTGGAGGAGGAGACAGAGGGGGCGCCCAGCAACTCAGGGAGCCCTCACAGATGCAGGCAGCACCCGCAGAAGTACCTGAACAGGCACTTGGAAGAAGAGTGAACTGGAGTCCACGCGAAGTCACAAAAGGGAGTCCCACGATGCCGGAGGACAACTCAGAAGGTTGTGCACTGGAGGAAGGAGTTTCAGGGACCCAGGCTTGGCTGTGCATGAAGGAAATCCTGGAAGAGTGTACAGGAGCCGAAGCAGCTGCAAATCACACGGTACCCAGCAATGCAGTCTAGCCTGGGGAGGCAAAGACTTACCTCCACCAAACTTGGACTGAAGAGTCACTGGACTGTGGGAGTCACTTGTACAGCACTTGCTGAGTTCCAGGGACCACGCTTGTCAGGATGAGAGGGGACCCAGAGGACCAGTGATGCAGTCTTTTGGTGCCTGCGTTAACAGGGGGAAGATTCAGTTGACCCACGGGAGATTTCTTCATAGCTCCTGGTGCAGGGAGGAGGCAGGCTACCCCCAGAGCATGCACCACCTGGAAACAGTCGAGAAAACCAGCAGGATGAGGCGATACAAGGTTGCTAGTAGTCGTCTTGCTACTTTGTTGTGGTTTTGCAGGCATCCGGAGCAGCCAGCGGTCGATCCTTTGGCACAAGGTGAAGAGGGAGATGCAGAGGAACTCTGATGAGCTCTTGCATTTGTTATCTGGTGAAGTCCCCAAAGCAGAGACCCTAAATAGCCAGAAAAGGAGGTTTGGCTACCTAGGAAGGAGGATTGGCTACCAAGAGAGGTAAGAGCCTATCAGAAGGAGCCAGTGACGTCACCTGCTGGCACTGGCCACTCAGAGCAGTCCAGTGTGCCCCCAACACCTCTGTTTCCAAGATGGCAGAGATCTGGGACACACTGGAGGAGCTCTGGGAACCCCCCCTGGGAGGTGCAGGTCAGGGGAGTGGTCACTCCCCTTTCCTTTGTCCAGTTTCACACCAGAGCAGGGCTGGGGGGATCCCTGAACCGGTGTAGACTGGCTTATGCAGAGATGGGCACCATCTGTGCCCATCAAAGCATTTCCAGAGGCTGGGGGAGGCTACTCCTCCCCAGCCCTCACACCTATTTCCAAAGGGAGAGGGTGTTACACCCTCTCTCAGAGGAATCCTTTGTTCTGCCTTCCTGGGCCAGGGCTGCCTGGACCCCAGGAGGGCAGAAACCTGTCTGAGGGGTTGGCAGCAGCAGCAGCTGCAGTGGAGACCCCGGAAAGGCAGTTTGGCAGTACCCGGGTTCTGTGCTAGAGACCCGGGAGATCATGGAATTGTCCCCCCAATACCAGAATGGTATTGGGGGGACAATTCCATGATCTTAGACATGTTATATGGCCATGTTCGGAGTTACCATTCTGACGCTATCCATAGGTAGTGACCTATGTATAGTGCACGAGTGTAATGGTGTCCCCGCACTCACAAAGTCCGGGGAATTTGCCCTGAACGATGTGGGGGCACCTTGGCTAGTGCCAGGGTGCCCACACACTAAGTAACTTTGCACCCAACCTTCACCAGGTGAAGGTTAGACATATAGGTGACTTATAAGTTACTTAAGTGCAGTGGTAAATGGCTGTGAAATAACGTGGACGTTATTTCACGCAGGCTGCAGTGGCAGGCCTGTGCAAGAATTGTCAGAGCTCCCTATGGGTGGCAAAAGAAATGCTGCATCCCATAGGTATCTCCTGGAACCCCAATACCCTGGGTACCTCAGTACCATATACTAGGGAATTATATGGGTGTACCAGTATGCCAATGTGAATTGGTAAATTTAGTCACTAGCCTGTTAGTGACAAATTTGGAAAGCAGAGAGAGCATAACTACTGAGGTTCTAGTTAGCAGAGCCTCAGTGAGACAGTTAGGCATCACACAGCGAACACATACAGGGCACATACTTATGAGCACTGGGGCCCTGCCTGGCAGGGTCCCAGTGACACACAGACTAAAACAACATATGTACAGTGAAATATGGGGGTAACATGCCAGGCAAGATGGTACTTTCCTACACAAAGGCCTTGAATGGATACCTGTTTGCAGATCATTGAATGACTAACAGTAGTCTCACATTTGCTTGTGCTAAGAAAGACCTCTGTTTCGCCGTTCAAACACTTATATTCAAAGGGCAACTCCCAATCTTCTTTAATATAGCTACCGCCTAGCCATTCGTATCTGCCAACGCCAAGATGTTTCAGGCATTTCGAAAAAAGAAGAGTGGAAATGGTCAGATTTATAATGCCACGTAGGTGCCAAACTTTTGATGGACTATGTGTAACAAGGTGAAACTCGCTTCCCTTTTAGCCAGTGTCTGCTGTTCCCTGGACAAATTAAAAGCAGCAAACAAGTCACTACCGTTAATATACTTCCATGGAACACAGCCATTTTTCATAATGTGTAGTCTTCAACCTAACTGCATGATGGAACACAGCTGACTTTTTCCATGGTATAAAAGGGACATGTCATTCTGAATGATGTCAATCGCAGATGACACTATATTATTAAGGGAGTAAATCCTGTTGGACACAGTGTTTATGCTGTTGTCGACAAGAGCTAACGCCTTTTCAAAATTTTCTTTGTCTATCTGGCTTACACGTGCAGCAGCTTCTATCTGAGAAAGCTTCCAGATCTCATCGTATATGGCATAGATACATTTTTTAGAGCGTGGCTTTCTTGGACCTAACAAGAAGTCCTGTAAGTCTATATTTTCAGAAAGAGTGTTAAGATGCTCCTTAACGGCGGCTAACGTGTTAGTCGGTACCCACTGTTGGCACAGTTTACCCACACTGTTTGTTGTAACTACACCCGTGTGTTGACCCGAGACAAAGCGAGGGTATGGTGGCTAATTTTGAAAACCCTGAGGAATTCACAAAATGTACCTGACACCCATTTGTGTCTATTGGCCATACTAATCACCCGCTGGGACTTTAAAGTGAAGAGTTATAGGTGGCAACCTAAACCTTTGCATTTAGTTCTTGCTCTGTGACATTCAGGAAGTATTGCCAGTTATAAAATTTTGCCGGTGTGGGGATACTGGGCACATTCATTTCTTTAATTTTAGCTAACCCCAGACAAAGGGCCTGATTCTAACTTTGGAGGACGGTGTTAAACCGTCCCAAAAGTGGCGGATATACCACCTACCGTATTACGAGTCCATTATATCCTATGGAACTCGTAATACGGTAGGTGGTAAATCCGCCACTTTTGGGACGGTTTAACACCGTCCTCCAAAGTTAGAATCAGGCCCAAAATGTCTTTTGAATGGTGTCATTTAAAAAGATCATTTGCACAGGAATGAGGCATGCTCTAAATAAAGCTTCTCTCCCCTGTATTTGCCAATTTTGTGTTCCCCATAGACTCTTTACATCAATAGTGTTCTTTCAGTATTCATAATCTTCGACTGCAAGACGGGAAACAAAGGAATCTGAATAAATCAACTTTGTGTTAGTTAGCAACATTTTCCTAATTTTTGAAGGTGGTAATTTGAAATAATATGACTCTGCATTTTTAGTGTCATGGCCAGAAAAATAAATGCATTTATCCAAATAATGTTTTAAGCTCCCCACAGGTGGAGTTGAACAGTGTTCCCACTGTATGTAATTAAATACTGATCTATGTCTAGTTACATGGTGCAGGTAGTAATGTCTCCAGTTGTTGTAGCAGAACATTTCCCCATAATTCTTTGTGTTGGTATACACATCACTTTCAATTACCGCATAGACCTTCATTTCAGTTGACATTGAATCAACTGTCTGAACATCCCAATCATCAGATACAACACTAGGTGTAATTACATCCGTCATCGAAATTTTGAAGACATGAGAAATTTGAATTACCTCAGTAGGCCCGTATATATCAAATAGAATTTTATCCCACACAATTCCATCAGGAATCGGTTTGGACCTTATGTGAGGAATGATATGGAGTTAAGACTTCATCCACAGACTCAACAGAGGAGCGTCCAGGAATGTAATGACCATTTATAGGCAGGAAGGAAACATTCACAAAACGAATCCCAAGAAAAAATGCAAATAATGTCAAGAATAACCATAGATAGTTCCATGGGTGTATAAAATAATTATTTTTAAGCCATATGTACGGCTTAACTATCTTTGAAACTGTTTCAATAGCAGGAGTGGATGAAGTTGAAGAAAAGTCATCAATGTCGATGAAGTAACCAGAAGCAGTCTCTGCAAATGCAGGAGCAGGTGCATTACCGATGGATAGGTCCACTTTGTGTGGAGGCTCATAGTAGATGATGTTGTCAGTTTGTATTGTGTTGGAATAGAAAACAGCCACATCTTGGACAGGTGTTGTCGTTGAGGTGGTAACAGGAATCGGCAAGAGCTCATTTTCTGCCCTCCCCAAGGTCGAGGAGGTATTTGTAGCATTGTTGGACATGCTTGGTTGGTCAGAAGTATTGTTGTTTCTTCTTTGAAGAGGTATGTCCTGTTGGGTAGTGAGAGTTGACCGTGAATTACCCAAGGGACCTCTGGGTCTACGGTGCAGGATTAGCAACATGGTGAAGTTTAATGTTGTTAATAAAAATAAATCTGTTAGGTTTAGAACCTGGCAGCGGTGGTAGGATGACAGTTCTGGGACCTTATATTCTCAGGACTGTGACTGGTGCTCTGTAGGATTGACCAAATTCCTTCTTCACAGCGATCTTCTCACAAATCAGATCCCCAACTTTAGGAATCCAGCCAGTAGAAGTTGCTGACAAATACCTTATTCCTAAAGTGGCAGCACTGGTGGATGAGTTATCTTCACAAAATTGCTGAAGTTCCTGTAAGACAGTGAGACGTTCATTTATGTCAAATGGTGTATCTGCTGGCACCAAACCAGGGCCATCTAGATCTGGGACATACATTGGTATCCCTAAGAGAACCTCATAGAGAGTGAGTCCCCCCAAGGACCTTCTTTGTAGATTATTCAGTGCTCTCTGTCCCCATAAAGGTGATGAAGTCATCTGCGGCCGGAACCTATCACTCTTGCTGTTAAGGACTGCTCTGGATCACGATTCCTCCTCTCCATGACCGAATTTACCTCAGGATGGTATGGTGAGGAGTAATAGAGTTCAACATCCATCATCCTCATGGTGTCCCTAAATGCCTTAGAGGCAAAGGCCGGGCCCTGGTCCGAGTGGAATGTGGCAACCGCATATGTACTGAAAAAGATCCGCAAGTCTTTTACAACAGTTCGAGTGTCAGCTGACCGCTGAGGCCCTACCCACAGGAATCTAGTGCAAGAATCTACAGTGACTCAGATTTATTTGTATGCACTGTCTGGTTGGAGGGGACCGCAATGGTCTAGGTACACACAGTGGAATGGACTGTTGGACACTAGGAGGGATGTCTGCGGTGGGTGTTTGATGTTGGAGCCCTTAATTTGCTGGCAAATGTCACAACAAAGGACGCATTTCTTTGTTTGTTTGTATAGACCTGGCCACCAGAAGTGTTTCTGTAAGAGTGATATTGTGGCTGAGATACCAGCATGAGCAGATGCGACACCCTCATGCGCTGCTTTGATGAGATCTAATCTCTGGTTTTTGTTGGGGATTGCTCAGTTTCCAACCCCAGGAAGCTTTGCGTAGGCAACATTATGTGCACTCATGTGGTAAGAGTATTTTTAGGGTATGCTTTTGGGAGAGGCTTGCCTTCAGCCAAAGCTTTCACAGCAGCCAAAATGTCATTATTCAATCTTGTGTGAGAACAAGTCACTGCAGCCACAGAAGCTGTAGCTACTGCAAATTTGCCTGCTTCATCAGCCAAACTATTGCCAGTAATGCGTACTCCTACACGTTGGTGGCCCAATGTATGTACTACATGGACACAAGGTAGCTTATCCTTGAGATCAGCAACCCTTCTCCACAGAGATCTGTGTTTTATGGTGTTCCCTTTGGAATCTCTGAACCCGTTCAACTTCCAATGATTAAGATAATCATTGTATGATTGCACACAGTAGTATGAATCACAGACAATCAATGTAAGTAGTCCTGGTTCTGTGTGTTCTAGCACTATAATATGGGCTTTGAGTTCAGCCAGCTGGGCTGTGCAGTCCCCTAGGTTCTGCATGTAGGCATTGTGAGGGTAGGATACACCATCCTTCATTACTCCACTCACGGCTGCACAAACAGCTGAGTATTGATTTTTGGTACCTACAGCTGGTTGTGCTGGTTGTGCTGAAAATATCTAGAGGTGCGGGGTACTTCTGTTCATATGGGTGGAATTCTTGTGTCTGAAGTTTTGGATCAAAGATTTAATATACATTGATGGCAGTCAGGGAGGTTTCCCACTGTATCCAGCGTGAATGTAGTGCTTTAGCGTTAGGAACGCTTGCTTTGGCTCTAAGGCTGGCACCAAGATAACGACAATAATGTGTTTCCCTTGGGCAAGTGGTCTCTCCTTAATGACAGCCATCTGTACTGCAGTTAGAATTTTTTCTGTGGGTGCAAAACATTGTTCTGCATTGGAGTATAAATTTGATTTAAATACATTCAGCACCGTGTCGCCCTCATTAAAGGGGACATAAGTGAACCCGATGGCACCAGAAATTATTCTAATGACCAAATTTGTTTTGTAGTCACAGGTGTGTAAGTGTTTTGCTTCTACCATGTCCTGTTGCAATCCTTTAAATATGTATGTGTGTTCTACTGTCCAGTGTCTGCTAGAAAAATCAGGGCGTATTAAGTCATAAAGTGGCCTGATATGTTGTGCATAGTCAGGAATTTAAGTTCTGCCAAAGTTAAAGAAACCAAGTAAAGACTGTAGTTTCTTGATTGTATTTGGTGGTTGAAGTTGAGCACATTTTTCTAGAAAGTGTGGGGCCAGGATCTTGCCTCTGTTCGATAGCTCGTATCCCAGGAATGACACACTGAGAAAGGCTATTTTAGTTTTCCTAAAGTTAAATTTGTAACCAAGGGCTGCGAATCATAAAATGATCTGATCGACCCTGGCAAGATGAATGTTGAGGTGGTCTTCCGTGAGATAGATGTCATCCACACAAGACAACACCTCAGGATCAATATCATGTAATATTGATGTTACATGGGCTGAGAACAGCCCTGGGCTGTTCTTGTAGCCTTGGGGCAAATGGCAGAAACATTTTTGTGAGCCAAATGAGAATGCACACAGGTCCCGACTTTCATGTGCTAAGTTTTGACAGAAAAAAACATTGGAGATATCCAAGGGTGTTTTTAATTTTTCATGCACTATGTTGTTAATTAGCTCTGTGCTATGTGAATTTTGTATAGCGTATGTGTGAGTATGATCATTTCGGTGTCTGTAATCTAAGACTATTCTGTATGAATGGTCTGGTTTTGCAAAGGGGAATAACAGGTTATTCATTGCAGAGACACAGGGCTCAGTTACTCCCTGGTGCTCAAGCTGAGTGAGGATCTCCCTCAATGGAGCTTTGGCTTTGTGTTTAACAGGATATTGTGGCTGTGGCTGAGGCTGGGGTGTAGACCTAATAGGTATTACATGACAAGGTGAATCCTTGTCTGTGCTAAAGCCCAGTTGACGGCGTGGGCTTGTTTTTCCCGCCTTTGAGATCAAAGAAAGAAGGCAAAATTATATCTTCCTCATGTGGGAGCTTATGGACGTGCTCAGGTGGCCAGCCTCTCTCGGCCAGTAGGATGTCACAACTAAGTTAATTCCAGAATATTACACCAATGGTGCGCTCTATGTCTCCCTCAATTTGGATATTTAAATCATAAACCCTGTCTGGTGAGAGAACGCACCCATCTGCAGTCCCGACTGCAATAAAGTCGCTAGTTGCTGTCGCATCCAGATGATCTTTCAGACTGGTGACATATTGTGACCTCTGCCGCGCTGTCTTGCAGTGTCACTGCCCACGTCTTGTTCTTCAGCAATGTTCTCAAGGGTACTGACACCTTTTTCTTTGTAAATTGTGGCTTTTGTTGTGGGGACTTGTCTTCTTTTTTGTCTGAAGACTGTGTTGAGTTTTTCTTCTGTTTCACGTATTCAGGACATCGATCTGAAAAGCCCACTCTCTCGCTACGTCTATCCGGTGCGTCCTGAAAGGAACGAGAGGGATGTGAATTAGTATATCTGTCAGGAGCTTTTATATTTACTCTATTTCTGAGATTCTATCTCCTGTTGGAGTTCTCCAGATGTGGCGAATCTGCTCTCTGACTTTGTCTGTCTTTAAATTGTTTTTGTTTATCCCAGCGGTTTTTAGAACCATCCTGTGCTTGTTTAGTACCATCTTTAGGGGTGGTTTTTGTATTTCAGGCTTTTTTGGCTTGACTCCCAAACTATCATGTCCTATACTGGTACAGGTGTCGGAAATTATTTTCATTAGCTGTTTCTCCTGGTCCAAATGTCCAAATGTGGAATCTCTCAGAGGCACTGGCGTGTAGCCAGTGCTACGGCTTTCCTTTTAATGTTGCTCAGTATTATTGGGGAGACTGTGTTGAAGTTACACATTAATTTTATCCCCAAGTCTAGCACTGGTGCAGCCCCATGCTCATTCTGAATTTGCTTTAACACTTTCAGTAAATGGCAAGTGTCGGGGTACCATGAGTGGTAGTATAAATTGCAGCGAAGACTGTACCCCATGTGGCACAGTCATCCACCAAGGGAACTATCCTGAAGGGCAAGCATATTGTGAGAATTCTATGTTTTTCCTGTGATCCCGTATGGGGAAACACAGTTTCCAGCTGATTTGTTTTATGGGCTATCCAGAACGGGATTTTCTCTCACTCTGTGGGCATTTTACCCATGATAGAATGTACTGTTTGTGGATTAATCGCAGTAGTAACCAATTGCTATCCAGGAGGTGCTGGTGGTGCTGGACGCACTGGTGTAGTGTTCAGACTTTGCATTATGAACTGAACAAGTCGTCTATATAGTGTTACTAGCTCAATGTATAGATAGTGCACATCAGCTACCTGCATGTTTTGTATGCTGGGGTGTGGTGTATATGTGGCAAACATACGCCACGTCGGTCCTTCGTTACCTAAGGGACCTAATCTGACGTGTTGTATTATGTGTGGTAGGGTGCCATTAAACCAGTTCTGATGTTCTTGATAAGTAATCGGTATTTCAAGATACTTGGTATACTTTTACCATTGCAGTACGTTTGCTATTCTGTATGTGTGGAATGTGAATGATCTTTGGTCTTCCTCAGGAAAGGTGACCCAAGAGTAGAATGTTTCTACTTGGTAAGCTTCACTAGCTTCTACTATGAATGTGATATCCCCGTCCCCTTTTGTTAAGCCATGCGCCACTAGGTGTAACGTTAATGCTTGTCTAGCATTCTCAGGAATGTCTATGGTGTTAGCCATATTGTGTAATGGGTAAAAGAGATGAAACACCAAGTGGGGAGTTACAAGTTGAAGCTACGACCTAATTAGGTGCTCCCTGTTCAGCTGAGGAGGATCTTCCCCAAGACCGTCTCTGTATAATGGTGATTAGGGTACCTATTGTATGTGAGACAGTGATAGTCAGGGCATCAGAAAATTAATGCCTAAACACCATCGTTGGTGGTGCCATGTTGTAGTTTGACTCTTGCTCTGGGCAAGACTGCTGGTTTAAGGATGACAGTACTTATGTCTGTAGGCAAGTATGCCAGTCCTACAACAAGTCCCAAAAGTTGGCCATACCCTCCCGGATCACAAGCAGTACCTCACCAAAAAACCAAACAGTAAAAGGTGATTTGTGGCAGCCTTTACGCATGGACTCAAGAGTGTGACATCTCAGGGAGGTTGTGGTTAAACTGAGATTACCCCTTTCTCACATGAACAACATGTCACAATCAAACACAGGCAATGAAAGAGATGCAGTAAAGATTAAAATTGGGTTTCTTAACAGGACTGCAATCTACGATAAGTTGCATGGGCTGCAACGATTAGGATAATGAATAATGCAAGAAACAGAATGAAAAAACGAGAGGTATGAATACAAAGACCCCCACCATCTTGCAATAACATAACATGACATGAGATATGCAATATGTCCTAATAGTCTAGCATGATGAACCTAACCCATAACCTAAAGAGAGCTAGGTGTGTTAAACCTAATCTGCCAGTACCATGTCCATGAGAAGAGCCACGCCCAACCCTCGTTATCTTGGAATGAGGTCTCTAGATCAGACTCCGTGGGGACACGAAGACTGGGTTAGCGTCAAGGCGACGTGTAGCATCGATAGCATCAATGGCATCTCGTAGGAATCCTTCTAACTATTTGTCGGTGTAAAGTGTATTTATACAGATCTGATCAGACTTCTGACGTAGGTTTGCTCCCAAACAATAGATAACAAGACATGCTTGGGGAGGCAATTACATAAACAATTCCTTCAAAAGCGCAAAGAGGGAAAGTACCTAATATGAATACCTACAGTTTGTTTATCTTTGGCATTGATAGTGATGCCTTAGCACAGTGGCACTGATCATATGAAACTAAAATGTTGCCTACCTAAAAACAATGCAGCCAACTTGGAAGGATATAATTAAATAATAGCACTACAACAGAGCAAGCTAATTGAGGTAAAAGTCACAGGGTGAGGGGGGCACACGTCTGCAAGCCAGAAGGCTAAGCTAACTCCTGCTTCCCATTAAAACAAGATAGGCTCTACTAAAGTTTGGGGGCAACCAGGGCAAAAAGGAGGACTTTCCAACACCATAGGATCTAATGTAATCATAATACGACAGACTGGATATCCATCATGTTTGTGACAGAGTAACCCCATCTGCCAAACTCTAAATCAGGCTCAAAGTCTAAAGGAGAGAGGAATTCACCTTCCACTTGTGACAGTTGTACAATCAAATTAGGGGACATTTCAATTGTTGGAACAAGGTTTTATACAATTTCTGAAGCTATGTTACCCTCTTATTTAGTTGCTAAAGGATTTGATATAACTGTTCCAATTTGACCTCTGTAAAAGAAATGAGGGCCTCTGCCAATTTGAGGATAATTTGGGGGATTGAAAGCCTATTAGGAAAATCCAACACATCTTTGTGAGATACTACAATATTGGAGCAGTATACTTTTCTGTAATGAATGAGCATGATTTATTTAGCCTGCTGAGGATCAACAGTCTCTTCACTCATCTGAGGATTCTTTAAATTATACAGTGTGTCTTTACTTTTCTTTCCTTCAATTCCTTATTGCCCATGATGACATCTTCTTTGCATATTCTGCTTCTTTGTAGCCCTTTGACGCATGTGATGCCACTGGTGCCCATGGCTTCACATTCCAGGGCTGCAGTGGGATCAGTCGTCTGCTTTTCAGGCCACCGGGCTCATCGAGGACAGTTTGGCAGGCCCGACCTATTTGGTCTCCCGCTGCATGGTCCAATAACCCAGGGCTGTGTTTCGGGCCTCACCACGTTCAACGCATGGCCTGACGGGTGCCACTGGTTTCCGCAGCCCCGCCTCCCCATATCACTTACCTGGAAGTTGGGTTGGAGGCATTTCTTCCGTTTTCTTCTTTGGGGCCATGTTTCTTCTTCCCAGGATTTTACGTTTTTCCTGCCTGCATTTCGTTTTTCCTTTCGAAGATGGTGTCTTCTTCCTGTTTTTTCTTATGGAATATTCCCAATCCAAGATGGCATTTTCTGTTCTTCCTACATGTCACTTCCTTTCTATGGGTATATCAGGCACCAGATTCTTGCTTTCCTTGCGTTGCAAGCACTTACTTTTGGTGGTGGTCTTCACTCCAGTTCACTGTTTTTGTGGAGTTCTTCGTGCTCTTTTTTCCTGCAACTTTTGTAGTTCCTGACTTTGAAGTCCTGTTTTCCTGACAGTCCTTTTTTCTGTTTCCTATTTTCAGGAGTTCCTGATTGAGAGGTTTTTTCCCAATTGGGTTTTTCCTCTGAGACTCCTTCTGGAGGGTACAGAATGCTTCGGTGTAATACCTGTCAGCAGCACCTTGGCTACCAGAAGCGGTCGCCCTTATCCCGGTCAGACCAGAACGTGAAAGAAACAAGGCAGTACTCCAGGTTTCTCAGAACAGGGCAGTAAGAGAAGAGAAGATAGTGGAAACGTATTGCTGTAGGGATGATTGAGCTTTGATGCATGTAGAAACCTTAATGATTGTTTTTAGCTAGGTTTAGGGGATTTTTGGAAAGATTTAACTTTAGCATTTTATGCTCGAAAATTCAGTTTTTAGCTTTAGAACTTCCAGGAGAAGCTAGGAATTTTTCTTTTGGCTCTCAAGTATGATATATTAAACTCTCAAAGCATAGCATTAAAGGCTTCCTAGATTATTGGTTCAAAGGCTGAGTTGTAATTATCTGTAATAAACTGTATGACAAATTCCTGATTTCGATGGAGAAACTACAGCTTTATTAAGAAGGCTTTATAAAACAGCATATAGGGGGTCATTCCGACCCTGGCGGTCCATGACCGCCATGGCGGAGGGCGGCGGAAGCACCGCCAACAGGCTGGCGGTGCTTCCTGGGCTATTCTGACCGCGGCGGTAAAGCCGCGGTCAGAAAAGGGGAACCGGCGGTTTCCCGCCGGTTTTCCCCTGGCCCAGGGAATCCTCCATGGCGGCGCTGCTTGCAGCACCGCCATGGGGATTCCGACCCCCTTCCCGCCAGCCTGTCAGATGGCGGGAATGGGTGTCGTGGGGCCCCTGCATGGGCAGTGCAGGGGCCCGCTAACAGGGCCCTACAAAGATTTTCACTGTCTGCTTTGCAGACAGTGAAAATCGCGACGGGTGCCACTGCACCCGTCGCACCCCTGCAACTCCGCCGGCTCCATTCTGAGCCGGCTTCCTCGTTGCAGGGGCTTTCCCGCTGGGCCGGCGGACGGCCTTTTGGCGGTCGCCCGCCGGCCCAGCGGGAAAGTTGGAATGACCGCCGCGGTCTTTTGACCATGGTGCGGTCATTCGGCGGTAACCGTTGGAATGACCACAATAGTCTTTAACTTCTTGGACCATGAAATATGCTGAAAAGCTATTTCCAATTGATCTGAGAACCTTGAAGGATGTTTTATTATACTGACAGCCTGAAGGGAACTGGAAGTTGAAAAATGTTCTACTATAGAGGTTGTATTAATCTTGCAAAGTGGAATGTTTATTTATATCTATTCACATTCTGCTGCTGGCATCAGTCCATTGGGCCTAGTTCTTGAAAATAAGTATGGCTGGCCTATATTTTGCTTCAAGGCATCATGAGGAGGAAGTGGAATACAATAAAAAATGCTCATGACAACACTGTCTGCTCTGAGAGAAGCAGGTTCTAACAGCAAATCATAGAGCAACTGGACATTATACTCATGTGCCTCCTAACAGCAATAACAGGCACAACAAGGAACCTGCTCTCCCATTAAAGCTTGATATATACCCAAATGTATGTCTTGATTGGAAGTAAAAGACATAGGCGGTTACCGGCGAATGACCGCACCGCGGTCAAAAGACCGCGGCGGTCATTCCAACTTTCCCGCTGGGCCGGTGGGCGACCGCCAAAAGGCCGTCCGCCGGCCCAGCGGGAAAGCCCCTGCAACGAGGAAGCCGGTTCCGAATGGAGCCGGCGGAGTTGCAGGGGTGCGACGGGTGCAGTGGCACCCGTCGCGATTTTCACTGTCTGCAAAGCAGACAGTGAAAATCTTTGTGGGGCCCTGTTAGGGGGCCCCTTCACTGCCCATGCCAGTGGCATGGGCAGTGCAGGGGCCCCAGGGGCCCCACGACACCCGTTCCCGCTATCCTGGTTCTGGCGGTGGACACCGCCAGAAACAGGCTGGCGGGAAGGGGGTCGGAATCCCCATGGCGGTGCTGCAAGCAGCGCCGCCATGGAGGATTCCCTGGGGCCAGGGGAAAACCGGCGGGAAAGTGCAGGTTCCCCTTTTCTGACCGCGGCTGTCAGAATAGCCCAGGAAGCACCGCCAGCCTGTTGGCGGTGCTTCCGCCGCCCTCCGCCATGGCGGTCATGGACCGCCAGGGTCGGAATGACCCCCATAATTTCCCCTGGAGGATCCTAATTAGTACTGCCACTTGACTTTACCAAGCAGTGGTTAGTGATTTGAAATGATTTGAAACAATTACAGGTCCAGTGACAGCTACATTTTATCTGACTTGACTCAATGAAATTCACTTTTTTAAATAGAATGATGGAGGGATCATATACTTTTGTTCATAATAAAATGTCTCTCTGCTTTCTAATGTTATTTAAACAAATAAAATTGAAGGAAATTACTGTTAGAAATTGAGTTGTTGATTGAGTGGGTATGATGCCTGGTCAAGCAACAGCCACAGTCCCTGGTAGGATGAACCACAAAAAGTCACTAACTTACCCTATGCAGTCAGGCTTAACTTAGAGGCAACGTGTAAAGTATTTATGCAGCACACAAACAATAATAAAGTGAAAACACAGCATAAGGTAAATATCACACCAATTTAGGAAATAGAATAAAATGTATATATTATTTGGCACAAAAATCCAATCAGTAGAACTAGAGTTGTGAACTTTTCAAGTTTTTATGAAAAACTAGCAGCTAAAAGATCAAAGTGCCAAGGCTGCAGGAGGGTCCGAGGAGGGAGCTTCTTCATTGGGAAGCCTCTGGATGATTTCTAAGTTTGGACGTATTCACTTTTTTGGAAGTCAAAAATCTCCAGCGTGACAAGGCAGGAGGCTATAGCCAAAGTCAGTACAAGAAAGTCGGATACCCCTTTGAAGAAGGAGCCCTGAACAGGATTTGCTGTTGGTGAGAAGAAGGTAGAGTGAGCAGCTGCAAAGGCAGGCCAACCAGCGATGCACCTTGGGTGGATCAGCGAGCAGATTGTTCCCACTCTTCCCATGGTTCTCATAACAGTTTTTAGCCAAATTCTTTTTAAGTCCCAAGTTTTGGATTTTGGCCCCAACCAGAGGTCCATGTCTGGAGGGACACAATTTGGGGGTTCAGGACTCCCTCAAGCTGGGTCCAGGTGAACGTTCAAGGTGTGGAAGCATTTTATGTACTGTGGCCCTGAGCAGAAGACAAGCATACAAGCCCTTGGAGTCACTCTGGTAGTCCTTGGTTCAGGTGAAGGGGGAGGGCTCAATCAGCAGGGTTAGATTCTGAGGGTTCAAAGTCTGCTCCAGGCAGCACAGCAGTCCTTCCAGGTACTGCAAAGCAGTCTTGCAGAGTGCGCAGCTAGTCACAGCAGCTGGCAGTCCTCTGAGAGTCCTTCTGCAGGCCCAGACGTGAACTGAAGAGTGAACCTGAGGGTCCTATGTTTATACCTGATGCCGTCTTTGAAGTTGGGAAATGTTTCTAGAGGTTTCTCTTGGAAGTGTTTGCAATCTCCTGCCCTAGCTCCAAGCTCGCTGGCGAGACAATGTGGAGCTGACAAGTTCTTTCTCTGAAGGTAGAGCACAGCCTATGCAGTTGCAAGAGGGGCTCTGCCCAGCTCCACCACCCATCCTGCCAGCAGATGGCCTATTCAGGCGTTCCTAATTCCTCTATTTTGAGACGGTCTGGGAGGAATTAATAAAGTCTGTCGGTTACACCCAGTCATGGGAACCAGGTGAGTCTCCAGGAACTAAAAAGCTGTGGGCAGGAAAATGCCAACTTTCTAACAGTGGCATTTTCAAAATTCTAATGCAAAATCTGACTTTACATTGAAGAGGATTTTTAAGCGCAAGTTCATAGATAGCCCCCGGTCTAATGTTATCACTTATTAAATGTAATAAGTCAACCCAATGTTATACTATGAGACAGATGATAGGCCTGACAGAGGTCAAAAACAAATTTAGGAGTTGTAAAACGTAAAGGTACATGTCCAACCTTATAATTACAATGCACCCAGCCATGTGGGCTACCCAGAGCCTTCCTTATGGGTGACCTATATGCAATAGTAGGGAAGTTTAGTCTTGGCAGGGGGGCTATATTGCTAAGTCAAATTGGTAGTTTAAAAGTTCATCCAGGTTGCCATAGCAGACCCGGGACACATTTTAAGGGGCTACTTTAGTGGGTGGCACAATATGTGCTGCAGGCCTACTAGTAGCATTTAATGTACAGGCCCTGGGCATATGCTAAACCACTCTGAAAGGGGCTTATCAGTAAATTACATGTGTCAATTAGGTAAAATCCAGTTTTACCATGTTTAGAGAAGTGAGCAAAAAAATGTAGCACTGGTTAGGATTAAAGTCCTAAGGCCAACAAAATGTAATTCATCAACAAATGGAGGGAAAAGGGCAAAAGGTTTGGGAGTGAGCCTGCAGAGGGGACCAGGTCCAATAATTACCCTAAACTGTGCTATCCTTTTCACAATGCCTACCTCTATTAGCTGCCATAAACACAATCAGTGCATTTCTGCCAGACTTCTTCATGCTAGCATTTTGAAATCAATAGTTCTCTAAATGCTCCTCTCCACTTCCAGATCCCCACCAGGCCCTCTTACCCAAAGCCCTTCATCTCTCTCCCAATACTTAGCTGACAGGCCTAACACCAGTGCACCCTCAGATTCCAGACCCTCATAACTCTCTTTGGGTAGGTAAATATATCAAGATACTTGGCATAAAATGTAGTTACAAACTACACACCAATTTTTGAGATCAGCCTTTAATTTTGTGATGCAATCTATGTCCTAATAGGACTCAGTGCAACACGTCCTATCAAAGGGACAAAGAATGGCTTTACTTATTAATATTGATAAATTCAATTTGTTAATTGGGTGGCTCACTGTTTGCACCCTGCTGTGATTATCCACAAACACACACACAGTGCCTGCAAGTGAAAGCAACAGGGAAACAGTCAGTGGCTGCTGGATCACTGCCTAGTCATCATTATCATAGGTGAAGGTGAATACATTCTAATTTACACATGTTCCCACTTCCTTTTCGATATTGTAACTGATCAACAGTTTGCAAAGGTAATTGCAGTTGCAAACCATTGATTCATACACTATTGAATCAGAATTAGGAAGAGATACTCCTTTTGCTGATTGTCATTTGGTATGACCCAATAAGGTAATTTTGTGAGTTGGATATGCTTTTCTGACTCGCAAAATGATTTCCCACATATCAAAATGACTTGGTGCAGTCACAAGTGCTATGATTTAGTGAATCACAGGGTGTGCAACCAGAAAATGCCATTGTACATCTGGCCCTTTCTTCCCTGTCAAAGCACCCACAAAAGAATTCACCATGCCCCGACCCTGGTTGTTGTGAGAGGCCACCAGCCCCCATTCCTGTTACTATTCTGCAAAGCAACATATAGCCAGACCTATTAGTTATGGGTCTTCAAGATATTACCAGGTGACTTAAAACATCTAGTGTAGCCTTAGAATCAAATAAAAGATGCAACTTTGCTACTACTCATACTTTTGATTTAGTTGGCTGGATCAGGAAGTGGTAAATTGCTTGAGCTCCCACCTCTATTTTGAACTCATAGCTGACTTGCCTGAGAAGCTTCTTAAATCAAAGTAACTGTTAATGTGAAAGAATTTAGCTTTAATATTTAATATTGTTGGCTAATGTCTTTTCTCCTACTCTAAAATCATGGAAGTTAACTAGGACACTGGTAAGTAGCAAACACTACTCTGGGTGCTGAAAAAGAACTCTAAGATCTTCTCAATTTTATCATCAGTTATGGCAGCTTCCTGGGAGCTCTTAATCTAATGTATGTCTCTGTGGATCTTCCCCAAAATTGAACAAAAATGATTTCCCCCATCCGCCCCAGTGTTCCTCAGAAGCTGGGGCATGACGACTTCTGGTTTGTAACTTAGAACTTATATTCATGAAGAGGCAGCTGAATTAAAGTAAAGTATTAAGAGATTCTGTTTCTCTTGTTTTACTTACCAAAAACTAGTTCTAGGTGCAGACTGATTTTGAATCAATTCCTTCTAAGGAACGTGGCCTTCGACTTCAAAAAAGAGAGGTATGATCGTCATTATTTTGGGGGGGAAATCATTTGATGACTGGATTCCTTGTTTACTGCTCCTCTCCTTGAAATGTTTACAAGCCTCTCTAGACTTTACATTCAATTAGAGGGTTACTAATTAATGGATGTTCATCAAATATGGTGCTTGTGGATTTGGGAGCATGGGCACACTTCTAATGTATTTTCTGTGATCCACTATTTATCTGGTGCCTTCATTGACTGATACATTGAATGGAAAATGAGAGGGATAATAAAGAGGGGAATAATAAATAAAACATAGCTTGTTCCATAGTGCGTCATTGGTTGGCCCTTTGGAATCCCCCTCCAACACATTGCACTGTTTTCGTGGTGAATCTAGTACTTGTGCTTCAGGTTCCTGCTGAAGTTTAATTTGCAGCAAAGGTCTAAAATATTGCTTAGATCCTTTGACTTCCCTGACCACACCTGGAAATTTCCCTTTGCCCTAAAAGTGCAGGTGTACCAACTTCCCATATGGGCATGAAAAAGAGCCAGGACTTTTACGTACCCAGAAGAAGCTAATCTTAGGAAAGTAACATTACCTTTCTCTCATGAAAGCACACTCAAGAAATCTGAAGAAGTGCTTTTGTGTGTTTTTTTTAGAAACTATAGTAGTAGAAAGTTATTTACAACAAACTTTAAAAGCAATGTGGGATTATTACATTAACAAACAGCAAATAACATAAAAACAGACAACATATGAAATCATCTAAATTCCCTTCTTTTGCTTACCTGAAAGCCGAAAGCAGTTAGCCAGTTGCCCACAAAGAGACATTTTCTCTGGAAGAATCCACTGTATTAATAGTCTATAATCTTCGTGAAGAAACAAGTACCTTGAAAATGTTTTTCATTCCTTGGGAGAATTGATGTTGCTGATTTTATAGCGATTTTCACAGCCGTCATGAGAAGCTGTCCTTGTGAATAGTGATGTAAGATGAGAAAACATTTAATGGGAATTCGTCCACCATGGTAGACATAAACTGAGCTAGTTTCTCATAAAACAGATATGAACATTTAAAGTGTGAGAAAAATGCATATAACATGTTGTGATATGATGATAAACATGAATTCAAAAGTATATAGGCAGGACTACTTTCTTTGTCAGAACATTAATAAAATCAAAATAAAAGCAAATAGATCACTTTATTTTCAGGCAACACCATTAAGATCACAATGATGGCACCTGCTTTCAATATTAAAACATGTACAATTTTACTGTCACCATCATTATTGCCAATCAAGAGTTTTCACTTTTGCTACTGCAGCTATAGGACCAATCAACAGGGTTCTCCATATTTGAGAGCCTTTGTGCAAAAGCATAAAGGCGAGGAGTGCTTGAAAATGTTAGAAACGTCTCCCGGGGGCATCAATGTAACTCCCTGGGAAACAGCTTACCCTCTTTGGAGGTGTCTTCTAGGTGGGCTGCTGCACTTCTAACAACCTCCCAAGGACTCCATAAAACTGTTGGTGGTACCCCTGCCCTTCCATGGGTGGCATAAGAAAGAACATTAAATTTTTGAGGACTCTGTAGTGCTCCAGAAACCTGTGGCCTTGAGGTTTTATGAGCAGTTTTGCTGCTTTACAAAATGTTTTTTCTCAAAATGCAGCCTTATGCAACAGCTTTTTAAATTTTTTTAGTCCGGTGACTGTACCCCCTTGATAGTTTGGGCTGTTTGGGCTTTCATAGGGGGAGTCTCAAAACCATTTCCTTGTGCCCTGCCGGAGCCAGCTTCCTCTGTTCCCTCATCTGCTGCTTAGCCATTGCAGCAGGAGCAAGCCCAATTTTGACCACAGGAGATAGTCCTAATGCTGCAGTGCACCTGACCCCTCAGACAAAGTCACAGTGGATAGAGAAACATCACACATGCTCTTCTGTCCCAGGGGGATGGGGGTCCTCCTGGACAACTGCTACTTTTGACTTTTGTTGACCCCCAGCGGATGTACTTACTGAGTGGCAAAGGTGGCTCTGAGAAGTGGTCCCCATGAATGTCCCTTCCCTATTAAAATGACTGCTGAAGGCTGTGCTGACCCCAAAGGGATTGACCGTTTCCATGCGAATTTTAACAAAGAGTAGCCGAGTCATAGTCACCCCATTTTTTGACCGGCCACCAAGTGGAAAAGACCTTTTCTGGTGTCAGGATCTCACCTGGCTTTTCCTCAGGAGCAAGATGTGGCAACAAAGACTAGTCCCAACTTCCCTATCAGACAAGAAGACCTAACTAAATCAAAGTAAAATTTGTCCAATGGGGAAGAGGGGAAGGAAGAGGAAATGTAGACACTTCTTAGACTTCTTAGTTCTTAGCTTCTCAGGCTTTTTAGTAGACCCTTCTTAGGCTTGCACGTTGTACTTTTGGGCTGCTTAGGTTCCTTGCACTCTCTTCCTGTAATAAAACAAGACAATAATAAGTATTTAAATGCGTGGGTGTGTTACTCCCTTAGAGAGAAGTAAAAAACCCTCTACCTTATTCTCCCTTCCTTCATCTTGGAATGTGGTGTAGGAAAGCACTGTAATGTGACTAAGGGCCTCATTACAACTTGGCGGGCGGCAAGTGCCGCCCGCCAAGTTGTAACCGCCGTGCGGCCGCCAATGTGGGCGCACTCCCGCGGTGCCCATTTCGACATCCCCGCTGGGCCGGCGGGCGGAAACCGAGTTTCCGCCCACCGGCCCAGCAGGGATGTGGGCCGCAACATGGGAGCCAGCTCGAAAGGGAGCCGGTGGTGTTGCGGGTGTGCGACGGGTGCAGTTGCACCCGTCGGGCTGTTCACTGTCTGCATAGCAGACAGTGAAAAGCCGCATGGGGCCCTGTCAGGGGGCCCCTGCACTGCCCCGCCAGCCTTTTCCTGGCAGTTAAAACCGCCAGGGACTCGTAATCCCCTGGGCAGCGCTGCTAGCAGCACTGCCCTGGCGGATTACTACCGCTGGGGCCATTGTGGCGGAAAACCGCCGGCGTAATGACCCAGAAAGCACCGCCAGCCTGTTGCCGGTGCTTCCGTCATTTTAGCCCTGGCGGTCATGTACCGCCAGGTTCAAAATGACCTCCTAAATTCCTAAAACGCGAGAGAGGTACCTGTGAGTTTATATGCATGGGCAATGGTCATTTATATAAGGATATTAAAATTGGAGTACAGCACACCTGGGCTATTCTTAAATAGACTTAAGTGAACCATCCCAGAACTTCCAGAGACTGCAGGTAACTTAAAAGAACATACAACTATGTGCAAATACAATGCATTACTTCATTCATAAAATAATCAGAATGGTTCTGTGTTGCATACTGCCAAACAACAATATGTAGAGTGCACTTAAAATAGACCTATACAATGTTCTAACTATAGACGTCTATACCTAACTATAGTACCACATAGCCTTAAATTCAAGTGTCCTATGCATTTACTTTTGTGCTTTTCGTTTACAAGTTTCACTAGAACGTAACATTAAATGATCAAGAAAACAGTCAGATAAGTATATGTTAAGTATTTATTGGTGCACGCGGCACAATACCCAAGTTGTAGATTAGTTGATTTGCTCTTTCTTTTGTTTCCTTTTTTGCAGGTTTCCAGAAATGCGATGGTTGGGACAGGAAGGAACATGACAACACCTGACGCTACACGCAGCGGAGAACGCAAAGCTGATTGCTGGGAGTCCTGGTGGAAGCTAAAGATGCCCTGAGGACTACGAGAAGGTGGAAGACAGGCATGACATCAGGTAAGGGCAGGAAGTCACCAGCCAGGAAAACACTGGAATGGTAAATGGCTTCCTTGATGAAGCGAGCAGATTTTTAGGCTAGGCGCGCCACCAAAAAGCAAGACACCATCTTCTGGGCCCACCATCATACAAGCCTGACATCTGGTCCCAGGGGACCAATTTACATACATCTGGTGACATTTTGCTCCTGGTGGTGAGCTCTAGCCAGCAGGAGAATGTTCTTCAAGTCTCCTGGTCTCTAAACTTTATTTTCCTTCATGGACCTTGCTTTCATTCATCCCATTGATGGATCTGTCCTCTGTCTAGACTCCTGACACCTTCCTTTGCCCAGGGGCTTCCTCAGCAGTCCATAAACAGTCCGTCAGCGGAATACCCTCCCTACTACACTCCCCAGACCCCTTAACTGTAGCCCTCTTGCAGGGGCATACATGTGTCGGAAGCAGAGTCAGTGGCCCCCTCCTGATGGAGGTCACCCATGAAGCAGGGCTAGTTTGCATAACTCTCAGGTAACCCTCCCTGGTCCCTGCAAGCAGGTCTATCCCTCCACTGTTTTTCTGTGGGCCTCTCTCTACTGTCTCTGTATAGAGGGCCAGTACCACAGGCCATGAAAGAACACCCCTAGTCCCTGGGTGAGAGTTGGAGTCAAAGTCATTAAGTACATCCTTTCAGTGAAGGTAGATGGCTTGTCCTTCTAACTGGGCATTCTTCAGTCAAGCACACAGCAATCATTGGAGATTGAGACTATGAATGTCCACTCACATTATAAATCAGTCCCAATCCCTGAATAGTCCCTTCTGTGTCAGGCTATCTGTGCACAAATACTGGACTGAACTAGATGGTAGTCTCACACTCTCAGCTTGCATACATATGCACATGCACATACTCATGTGTTCACATTTAACCAGCCCATAGCCCAGTTCCCAGGCTGCACTGCAGTGGGCTTTCTATTGAAATCCAGGGAGTTTCAGTTAGCATTCTCAGCGTTCAAAGTAGCCATTATAACAGAATTTACAGTGAGTGAGTTTTAGTTGGTGAGAAAAAAAGTTGGTTTCGCATGAGGGGTGCCTGATCGCCCCTCCAGGGTTTAAATAGGTAAAACAATTAAATGGAAAACAGTGGTGATATTGGCAGGAGGTCGGCTCTCCTGCTTACGGACCTACCTGCAGTGGGGGCTAATTTATTTTCATAGATTTGTGGTTCCACACACTCATAAAAAAATTATATATATATATATATATATATATATATATATATATATATATATATATATATATATATATATATATATATATATATATATATATATAAACAAAGGTTACAAGGACACTATAGTTAGGAAAAAGAAATAAAAAACCCATAGAAATTTACTTAAAAACCAAAGGTTACAGGGAAATTATAGTAACTATAACTCATACCCTAAGGTAGCTATAACTTGTGCCCTCACTATGCACTGTTAACTCGTACGGTGCCTTGGACAAGGTGATCTGGTCCAAGGCACCAGTTCCTCGGTGACTTGTACGAGATCACCTCGTCCTGCACCCGGGAACTGGGGGAAGCACTAGCGTTCCCCCCTTGGGCTTCCCACCCACACCCCCCGGTCGTGGATGGAAGGGGAAACTCTTCCCGTTCCACCCCAACCCCCCCCTCGGCAATCCGATGACGTCAGCATGCACAGCGCGCGACGTCATCAAATATTGCAGAGGGACGCACTGGAAGCCATTTGCTTCCAGCGCGTCCAGGAGAAAGGATCTAAAAGGTGAGTCCTTTCTTCTTTGGGGGTTGGGGGGGCAAAACAGGCACAGTGGGGAAGGAAAGGGTTTTTCCTTTCCCCCTGTGCCTGTTTTCAGTGGATTCCTGCTCCACGATCGCAGACGGGGTCCGCAATCATGGAGCAGGAATCCCCACTAGGCACCAGGGATTTCCTTTTTATGGTAGTTTTGGGGGGCGACCCCTTGGGCAACGGTCGCTCCCATTGGGGGGCATTATTTTCTTTTTTCGGCCCCCGGGGGCCGAAAAACCACTGGACACCAGGGATATCATTTTCTGCATATATTTTTGGAGCGACCCCTTGGGCAAGGGTCACTCCCATTGGGGTGCATTATTTTCCTTTTTCTGCCCCCGGGGGGCGAAAAACCACTGGACACCAGGGATATCATTTTCTGCATATATTTTTGGAGCGACCCCTTGGGCAAGGGTCACTCCCATTGGGGGCTAATTTCTTCAGTATTTCACCCCCCCTGGGGGCAGATCGGCCGATTTTTCGGCCGATCTGCCCCCAGGGGGGGGCCGAAATCCACTAGACACCAGGGAAATTATGTTGCCCGTGCATTTTAGGGAGCGACCCCTTGGGCAAGGGTGGCTCCCATTGGGAGCTAATTTTTTTTCTTATTTCGGCCCCCCTGGGGGCAGATCGGCCAATTGTTTGGCCGATCTGGCCCTAGGGGGGGCTGAAAAGCACTAGACACCAGGGAAATGATTTTCTTTGTTTTAGGGCAGCGACCCCTTAGGCAAGGGTCGCTGCCCAAGGGGCAATACTTTTTTTATATGTTTCGGCCCACCCGGGGCTAGATAGGCCATGTTTTTTTCCGATCTGGCCCCCGGGGGGGTCGAAACCCACTAGGCACCAGGGATTGTGAGGTGTGTGTGTGTTTTGTGTGTTTGAGGGCACCCCTTGGGCAAGGGTCGCCCCCCCAAAGAGGGGAAATTTCGTATTGGCCATCGTAGATGGGCCTATTTTTGTAGACCCATCTGTCCCCAAGGAGGACAGAAACCACCAATAGGGCAGGGATTTTTTTTTTTTGGTTCCCCTTTTTTTGTTTAGTGTTGGGGGTGCCCCCCATTTGCCCCCTTTGGCAAGGGTTGGCCCCTAAAGTGGGCACAGAGCTGTTGGCCATTTCTATCCTCCTTGGGGGCAGATCAGCCAATTTTTTTACACCCTTCTGCCCCCAAGAGGGGCAGAATCCACTTAGGCACCAGGGACAATTTCTAAGTTCTTGGTGGTGGGGTGTTTGTCAACTGGCCAAGTATTTGTGATTATAACAGTTTATTTCTTCTTTTTGTTCTAGTTCAAAGCTTTTGCTTCCTTTGCTGTGGATCCTTGCGGTTCTGGCAGTAGTTGTCCTGCGGTTTGCATAGTTGCATGTTTTAGGTAAGTGAAAGCAATTTGCTCCGAAGGAGTATTGTTGACATGCATGAATGATATGTTTGTAGGTGGTGCACTAAATGCAGTATTGTGTGTGAAATTGTCCTTAGATTTGAGCACAATGATATTTGTGTTGTCATATGTCTAATTTGCTTTTTTCTTTTTTCTTTTTAGTGGGATATCATTGGTGATTACTGTGTCTGTGCAGAGTAGTTGCTGGTGAGTAGCTTTTTCAGGGAAGTGAGTGGTATAGGTTTTTAGTGCATACCTCTTTGTGATAAAGCTACACTTTGTTTATTACTTATTTTAGTGCTAGTTGTTGTTGGCAATCCATTTGTTCTTAGTGAGGATCATGGCTAGCCGCAGAGTGACCGCTCAGCAGGTTGTTGGCATGCTCTTTGAGGCGTCTTCAGACCATGATTATGAGACTGACTCTGCATCTGAGGCAGAGGAGGAAGTGAGAGATTCTGGCAGTGAGTTTTCTGTCCAAGAGTATTCTTCTGATGAGTAAGCTACTCTCAGTGCAGATGAAGGGCCTGTTGTAGAGGAGGACATTGATGTGCCAAGAGTGCAGCAGCCTGGGGCTGAAGGGTTTTCCATTGGAAGACCTGACACCTGGATTGCCCCAAACATGGAGCAGCCACAGTTACCTTCATTTACTGGTCTCCCAGGGTATAGAGTCAATACGAAAAACTTTTTGCCTGTCCTTTTCTTTCACTTGTTTATGGACGATGTATTTTTGGAAGAGATTGTGGAGCAGACTAATTTGTATTCAGAGCAATATTTGAGGGACAACGCTGCCAGACTTAAGCCTCAGTTTAGAGCTACTCAGTGGGTTCCCACATATCTGGAAGAGATGAAAAAGTTTTTAGGTTTGACTTTTTTGATGGGGTTGATCAGGAGGTCGTCACTGACTTCTTATTGGTCTACTAGTCCCTTGATGGCAACAGCTATATTTCCTGCAACTATGAGACGTAATCGCTATTTGCTTCTTCTTCGTATGTTGCATTTTGTAGACAATGCTTTAGCATTGCCACGAGATCACCCCGATTGTGACCATCTTTTTAAAATTAGGCCTGTCCTTGATCATTTTGTAGATTGGTTTTCAGAGGTCTATGTTCCAGGCAAAGAGATAAATGTGGACGAGTCTTTGGTCCTTTTCAAGGGGCGTTTAGTTTTTAAGCAGTACATTCCTAGTAAGAGGGCACGGTATGGGATTCAATTGTATATGGTGTCAGAAAGCAGTACAGGATATGTGTATAATTTCTGGGTCTACACTGGTAGGGATTCCAGTATTGACCCTCCTGGTTGTCCAGCCACTTTTGGAGTTAGCGAAAGAATTGTGTGGGAACTTGGTAGACGACTGTTTAACAAAGGTCACCATTTATATGTAGATAATTTCTACACTGGAGTGCAGTTGTTCAAGGAGTTGTTTAGAGTGGACACTGTTGCTTGTGGCACAATCCGTTCTAACCGGAAATTCTATCCAAGGGAGCTTGTCTGTAAAAAACTTGAGAGGGGACAGTGCAGTGCCTTGCGGAATAATGAGCTGCTAGCTCTGAAATTTTCAGACAGGAGGGATGTGTACATGCTATCTACCATCCATGATGAGAGTACTTCCCCTGTGACTGTTTGGGGTCAGGTTGCGGAAGTGCACAAACCTGCGTGCATTTTGGACTGCAATAGGCACATGGGTGGTGTTGATAGAGTAGATCAGAGGTTGGAACCTTACACTGCTCTTCGTAAGTCTTACGTTTGGTATAAAAAGTTGGCCATACATTTATTTCATTTGGCAACTTTTAATGCTTTTATTGTGTTCAAGGATTGTTCACCTGAGTCAAGGATGGCATTTGTTACATTTCAGGAGTCAGTGATAGAGAGCCTTATTCTGGTGGAACGGGCAACAGTTCCTAGAGTAGAAGTGGTGGAGGAAGTGGCTAGATTGAAAGATTGCCACTTTCCAGATCACATTCCTCCCACTCCCAAAAAAGACTTGCCCACAAAGAAATGTAGAGTATGTGCCCGGAGATCAATCTGGAGGGAGAGCCAGATGTACTGCCCCGAATGCCCTTCAAAGCCTGGGCTGTGTGTGCCCGGCTGTTTTAGAAGTTACCACACAAGGAAAAACATTTGGGAAATACCTTCAGCGTAAACTGCCTATTTTATATTTTCACATGTTCAGTTTGACGGTTGGCATTACTGTCATGTATTTACTTAGAGCTTTTGTGTTTGTAGTTTTGTACTTATTTTATAATTAGTTAGTGGTTTATTTGTTGTTTATAAACAAGAAAAAAAAAGTAATGGCGGTGTGCGTGGGGTGGCGCTTGGCTGGCGGTGTGCGTGGGGTGGTGCTTGGCTGGCAGAATGGGTGGGGTGGCGCTTGGCTGGCGGTGTGCTTGGGATAGCGCTTGGCTGGCGGTGTGCGTGGGGTGTTGCTTGGCTGGCGGTATGGGTGGGGTGGCGCTTGGCTGGCGGTGTGCTTGGGGTGGCGCTTGGCTGGCGGTATGGGTGGGGGGCACTTGGCTGGCGGTGTGCGTGGGGTGCCTCTTGGCTGGCGGTATGGGTGGGGTGGCGCTTGGCTGGAGGTGTGCTTGGGCTGGCACTTGGCTGGCGGTATGGGTGGGGTGGCGCTTGGTTAGCGGTGTGGGTGGGGTGGAGCTTGGCTGGCGGTGTGCTTGGGGTGGCGCTTGGCTGGCGGTATGGGTGGGGTGGCGCTTGGCTGGCGGTGTGTGTGGGGTGGCGCTTAGCTGGCGGTATGGGTGGGGTGGTGCTTGGCTGGCGGTGTGCTTGGGGTGGCGCTTGGCTGGCGGTGTGCTTGGGGTGATGCTTGGCTGGTGGTATGGGTGGGGTGGCGCTTGGCTGGCGGTGTGTGTGGGGTGGCGCTTGGCTGGCGGTATGGGCGTGGTGGTGCTTGGCTAGCGGTGCCAGCCAAACGCCAATCCACACACTCATCAGCTGGTGTGATTGCTGTATCAGGCATGTGGGCTTATGAAAGTGATGGGCCCTTGACTGGCGCTGTCTGTCGATGCGAGTGTTGTAATGTGCGGGGCCCGTGGCTGGCGGCGTGAATGGTCTTGTGCATGTCATGTATGAAAGGTGTGTGAATGGACTGTAAAAGGGTTGGTGCCTTGCCGTGGCTTTACAGCTCACGACCTGTGAGTCATTGGTTCAGTTTTTTGGCCTTTCAGTTATTACCAGTGCATTTCACTTTTGTGAAATCTCTTGTTAATAAAATTTTATCTACTGAACCATCACTCACCCTCGTGCCAAATCCAACCAGTATGTGTGGTACAAATTACAAAACCTGCTCCGCTATAATCAGGCGTCGCAGCACACTTGAGACACGCTAAGTGTCTCAGGTAGGACCCCGATGATGAAGCATGCCACCAACTTGGTTGGTGGGTGAGGGGTCTTTTTCACATAACCTAAGTGAATTTCTTTTCACAATTTTACTGTTTGGCACATCACAGACGCATGTGGACACATCAAAATGATATATTACAAAACTACCTGTGTTTGGGGGTGAGGGGGCACCTATGATTTTGGTCCTGGGTGCGACCTTTATGTAGGGAAACCTACCAAACCCAGACATTTTTTAAAACTAGACACCCCAAGGAGTCCAGGGAGGTGTGGCTTGTGTGGATCCCCCAACATTTTCTTACCCAGACTCCTCTGCAAACCTCAAAATGTGCTTAAAAAAGCATATTTTCCTGACTTTCGTTAGTACGATCACCGCTCCAGCACAAAATTCCAACTCCCCAGCGTTCCCCTCAGTCTCCCAAGTAAAATGACACCTCACTTGTGTGGGTCCCCAAAGCAGAGTCAGCCTAAAGATGTATAAAAGAAGAATATGTCCTTATCAATTTGCTGTGCTATCCTCTCTATCTCTACAAGTTTTTGGCCTTATTCTGTTGCAGGCACCTGGCCCACCCACAAAAGTGAGGTATCAATTTTATCGGGAGACTTGGGGGCACGCTGGGTAGAAGGAAATTTGTGGCTCCTCTCAGATTCCAGAACTTTCTGTCACCGAAATGTGAGGAAAATGTGTTTTTTTAGCCAACTTTTGGGGTTTGCAAAGGATTCTGGGTAACAGAACCTGGTCAGAGCCACACAAGTCACCCCATCTTGGATTCCCCTAGGTATCTAGTTTTAAAAAATGAACAGGTTTGGTAGGTTTCCCTAGGTGCCGGGTGAGCTAGAGGCCAAAATCTACAGGTAGGCACTTTGCAAAAAACACCTCTCTTTTCTGTAAAAAAATGGGATGTGTCCACGTTGTGTTTTGGGGCATTTCCTGTCGCGGACGCTAGGCCTACCCACACAAGTGAGGTATCATTTTTATCGGGAGACTTGGAGGTACGATGGGTGGAAGGAAATTTGTGGCTCCTCTCCAATTCCAGAACTTTCTGTCACCGAAATGTGAGGAAAATGTGTTTTTTTAGCCAAATTTTGAGATTTGCAAAGGATTCTGGGTAACAGAACCTGGTCAGAGCCCCACAAGTCACCCCATCTTAGATTCCCCTAGGTCTCTAGTTTAAAAAAATGCACAGGTTTGGTAGGTATCCCTAGATGCCGGATGAACTAGAGGCCAAAATTTACAGGTAGGCACTTTGCAAAAAACACCTCTGTTTTCTGTCAAAAAATGGGATGTGTCCACGTTGTGTTTTGGGGCATATCCTGTTGCAGGCGCTAGGGCTACCCACACAAGTGAGGTATCATTTTTATCGGGAGACTTGGGGGAACCTAGAATAGCAAAACAAGTGTTATTGCCCCTTGTCTTTCTCTACATTTTTCCCTTCCAAATATAAGAGGGTGTGTAAACAAGACTTCTATTTTAGAAATGCCCTGTAATTCCCATGCTAGTATGGGCACCCCGAAATTCAGAGAAGTGCAAATAACCACTGCTCCTCGACCCCTTATCTTGTGCCCATTTTGGAAATACAAAGGTTTTCTTGATAGCTATTTTTCACTCTTTATATTTCAGCAAATGAATTGCTGTATACCCGGTATAGAATGAAAACCCACTGCAGGGTGCATCTCATTTATTGGCTCTGGTACCTTGGGTTCTTGATGAACCTACAAGCCCTATATATCGCCGCAACCAGAAGAGTCCAGCAGATGTAACGGTATGTTGCTTTAAAAAATCTGACATTGCAGGAAAAAGTGACAGAGTAAAACATAGAGAAAAAATTACCCCTTGCTGAATTCCAAATTTTGGTGGTCATTCTAACCCTGGCGGTAAAAACCGCCAGGGCGAATGACCGCGGTAGCACCGCCAACAGGCTGGCGGTGCACCGCTGGGCATTCTGACCGCGGCGGTTCAGCCGCGGCCAGAAACGGAAAGTCGGCGGTGTACCGCCGACTTTCCGCTGCCCTTCCTGGAACAGGATGGCGGTAGGGGGTGCCGCGGGGCCCCTGGGGGCCCCAAAAAGAATTTCAGTGTCTGCCTAGCAGACACTGAAATTCGCGACGGGTGCTACTGCACCCGTCGCACTCCAGCAACTCCGCCGGCTCCATTCGGAGCCGGCTTCATCGTTGCTGGGTCTTTCCCGCTGTGCTGGCGGGCGGCCTTTTGGCGGTCGCCCGCCAGCACAGCGGGAAAGCCAGAATGGCCGGTGCGGTCATTTGGCGGTAACCGCATGGCGGGCGGCGACCGCCGCCCGCCGCGGTTAGAATCACCGCCTTTGTCTACTTTTCAGAAATTATAGGTTTCTGGGATCCAGCATTGGTTTCACGCCCATTTCTGTCACTGACTGGAAGGAGGCTGAAAGCACAAAAAATCATAAAAATGGGGTATGTCCCAGTAAAATGCCAAATTTGTGTTAAAAAATTGGGTTTTCTGGTTCAAGTCTGCCTGTTCCTGAAAGCTGGGAAGCTGGTGATTTTGAGCACCGCAAACCCTTTGTTGATGCCATTTTCAGGGGAAAAAACACAAGCCTTCTTCTGCAGCCCCTTTTTTCAATTTTTTGGAAAAAAACAAAATTTTCACTGTATTTTGGCTAATTTCTTGGCCTCCTTCAGGGGAACCCACAAAGTCTGGGTACCTCTAGAATCCTTAGGATTTTGGAAAAAAAGGACGCAAATTTGGCATGGGTAGCTTGTGTGGACAAAAAGGTATGAGGGCCTAAGCAAGAACTATTCCAAGTAGGCAAAAAAAGGCCTGGCACAGGAGGGGGAAAAGGCCTGGCAGCGAAGGGGTTAATTATAGTTACCTTAGGGCACGAGTTATAGTTACTTGAGATAACCATAACTGTAACTGCTGAATTCCTATGGTTTTGTGTGTAAATTCAGAACCTAACTATGACGTCCCTGTAACTTTAGTTTTTTTTAAGTGAATATATATATATATATATATATATATATATATATATATATATATATATACATATATATACATATATATATACATATATACATATATATATATACATATTTACATACATATATATATATACATATATATATATACATATATATATATATATATATAAATAAATAAATATATATATATATATATATAAACATATATATAACTCGCGCTCTAATGTACTATAACTCACCCCTTCGGCATGCACAGTTGTCTCATTAATACGTTTATTGCAAATGTTGCAGTGATGATATGAAAGATGGGATAGAAGATGTTATTTTATTGTATAGTAATTTTCGTCAATATAAGTTAATCGAACCACAGCCACACACATATACATATATATATATATATATATATATATATATATATAGAGAGAGAGAGAGAGAGAGAAATCTGAGTCCACCCACTGGTGTGGCTAAAATTCCTTAACACACCCTTTCCTGCCCTCTCCTAATCTAATCAAGGAGACACCTGGTTTTCTGGGTGTGCAGGAAAAGGGAGAGGTCCTGGACTGCTCCAAATGTCCTTCCCTCCTTTGAAGACCAGTTTGGCTACTCTCCCCCATCCTGCTTCATCATCTGCTGAGGCAGATCTACTCCCCCAGGCACTTCTTTTGTCCTCAGCCCACGCCATTTCACACCTCATCAAGGCAGCCTGGCCAGGCTGCCAGAGGCTGGCCAATCAGAGAAGGGCACTACAGAACTGAAGTTGGCAACTTTCAGGTATTGTTCTAAAACTTTTTTCCTGAGCTAGTTATATTAAATTCAATATCAAGTTGTTGGATTTATCATGACAAGAAGTTTGATGCAAAACTTTACATAGTTAGCTCCTTTTGGGACTTTATTAATTTAAAATAAAGCCTCCCCATTTTAGTCTATGGAGCCCATTCACTACAATACGAAAGAAAAACAAATGTGGCTATTTTCCCTCACCAGGAGTTATAAAATAGCAGTTGTAAGGTCCCTGCTTATAGATACACTGCAACCAACCCTTGGGGCACCTAGGGCATACCTTATATGTAAAAATAAAGTAGTTTAAGATTTTGGAAGAACTTTTAAATCCAATGTCGAATTTGCATGTAACTTTAAGTTAAAAGCAGTCAGCAAGGCAGGTCTGCCTTTAACATGACCCTGGGCACCTCAGCAGTGCACCTATGGGTGCATTGCCTATGCTGGGATCCCTAAACCTACATGATACTGTAAACCTAATTAATTTTTTTTCTTCTTGTTTTCTGTATTACAACATTCATTAAAACTTCTTAAATTAGAGATCATCATCCTGTCCCAATTGAAGGACACAAACAAATTATTTAGCCCTGAATGGGCCATCACAATTCATTAACAGGATCATCATTCTTTCCCAAAATATATAAACAAAAAATGAATATAATACCATCAGGTAGACCACCACTGTACAAATGTATGCATCATTAGGTTTACAGTATCATCATATTCATAGAAAAACAGTGACCTTAATAACAATATAACTGTGATACAGCCCTTTTACAATAAATAATCGTTGAAATTATTAGATTTTTGTGTGATTTCCGAAGGGTGAGTACTGTTATGTCGCTACCACTGAGTTTGTTTGGGTAGGGGTGATCTACACGAGCCGCTAGTATGCGGTCGGGTAGAAACCCCTCTAAATGTTGGTCCTGTTGGTTGTCTCCTGACATAAGGAGGCAAGGAAATAAAGGTTTTGGTGTTCACGCCAAAAGAGGAGTTCCCCACTGACCACTACTTTGTACGGTGTCATTATTGTTCTCCCTGCCCCCCTCCCCTCTACCGGTTCCCGCTAATATCGGAACCGGAGAAGCACACACAACAAGTACTACGTTCAAAGATGGCTGCCTCGTTTAACATAGAAGTATATTCTTTTGCTAATCACGGTCCGTTATTTATGTTACTTGACTCAGTAATACATAACATAGGTGTTTTGCCTCATTTTTGGTTGACCAACATTGAAAAAGGCGCAAAGGCCAAGACAAGTTTGTTGGTTGTATTTATTTCTTCGTGGCTCAATAAATGAATGTATTGATCATAAGCAAAAATAAGTGTCATTCCTGTGAGTGCCCGACTTTATTATTTTTTTGTGAGATTTTGGTGAGTCTGCCCTCACCTGTTGGAGCACCTGAGATGTCAGAGGTTCAGCAGCGTCTTGGGCGGCATTGGAAATGCATGTATTGAATGCTGCTAGCGCCACAGTAATTCAGCACCAAGCACCATGGATTTTTTTAGATCTTCGTCTGCAGATCGTATGGGATAATCCTACCAGACAGAGTCCTCTTCGGGTTGGATGGACCGGGTTGGAAGACGCAGGACAACGAACCATGAAATCGGCTATGGTGAGTATGCTCATTTTAAGTGTGGATTTTCTTGCATTGACTTTGTCTTCGAAACATCAGCAGCAAACACAATTGGGACAAATACTTTTTCGAGCCGATGGGGCCATGAAGGTGGTTGATATTGGTCAGATTAATCTTATTGCATCTGACAAATAAAACTTGCATACGTGTTTCCGAGATCTGCAGCATTTAGGTTTGGAGGATAAGGCACAATATGTACAGTGAGGCAGAATGCCGTGAAGTAGCCACAGATATTTTTAGCTCCACAACTACTAGGCCTGAAGGATTCACAATGGAGTCTATGCATAGGAGTGGTCACATAGGTAACTTGAAACAGCTGTTTGCGACACTTGAGAGAACATTTGAGAAAGAGATCCGAAAATGGTGGGAAGCAGCTTCCCTACAAAAATATCTAGAAGTGGATAGAGTCCCAAGGGGCCTGAGAATTTATACTGTTCCAGCTGATGACAATTCGGATCCAGAATTATTAAATGAATGTGGCAGAGCACACAGCTCAATCACCTAGGGGGATGCACCAGATTTAAGTTAAGTACGCTATTAGAGATAGAGAGAAGTCTCTGTTGGAGATCCAAAAATTGTAAGAGTTAATTTCTCAACAATCAGACAAATCTAGACAGCAGATGAAGACACACTTGGTAGCATACAAATCTAAAATAAAATTATGAAAACAGACAGAATTTGCAAGGGACCATCGTGATTATGAAACCAGAAGAATCCTGACTTTTCTGAAACATGAGGCTTCGAGAAAACAACTCCAACATGCCAAGAATCTGCAAAGAGCAACAAATAGAAATAGGTTGGAATCAGAGATAGAGACAGATACGTCAGAGAGTGAGCCTTTAAGACAGGGAGTTCAAGCACAGCCAGGTCTAAGTATTCCCCAGAAGTACCAATTAATCAGAGAGACTAACAGGAACACCTCGCAAAGAACATGACCATCAGAGACAAACACCGGAGAACAAGAAGGGGGAGAAAAGAATGTGAAAAGAATCTACCCCGCCATGAGTAACAAGGAATTGATGAGGCAGTTATCGTTGCTAGATGAAGTGGGATTATCTGTGACTAATTTAACCCATAGAATTTTGACAGCAGAAGAGAATGAGGTGTTACGCCATGGGATCACTTTCTGTCCAACTTGTAGGTTGGATTATACTCAGACATGTAGTGATCTTTATCACTTTGTATGGAAATTGAAATTCAAGAAAATCTATACAATGAATCCCAAATATGATAGTTTAAATCAAGAACAAACCAGAGAACTCACAGATGACCTTACAGGCCATGACTTACCAACTCTAAGAGTTCTACATGAATTGAGTGGTATGGTTCTGTCACAAGTCGATGGCAATTTTGAAAGTGACTCGTCAGTGTTTAAAAGGGCAGGTATAAAGCAAAGTGGGACATACAGTTCTTTAAGGAAAAAACCTCAAAGTATTCTGCAGCCCCCACATGATGCTACAGACTGTTTTCATGAAGTGATGATCAATGAGCTCAAGTCGTGGGATTGAAACCAAAGTAGGACATGCAAGTTCAACATAACATAATACACTGGCAGACGATGTTGGACTTGGAAAATGAGACTGATCTAGTTATAAAGCCAGTAGACAAAGGGGATAACATAGTTTTACAAACCAAGGAACAGTACTTCAATGAGGCAATAAAACAACTAAATGATGTTACTTGTCATGTACCTATTACCAGGGAACATTATAACAGAAGTGTACAGGGCTTCTATGATCTATTAGATAAATGGGGGTCCCGTGGTCTTATAGAGTATGATGAATATAAATTTCTGAAGGTTGACTTTCCAAGGATTCTGACTTTTTACCATCTTCCTAAGATCCATAAGGATGCCAGAACACCACCAGGATGTCCAATAGTTTCCTCGAAAGGAAGCTTATTAGAAAATGCCTCAATTTATGTTGATCATTTTCTTCTACCCCATGTGCAGTAATCACGTTCATACATTAGGGATACAACGGATTTTATGCGAGTTATTGAGAATATAGAATGGGAAGAAAACTTTTTGTTGGTCACTTTAGACTTAAAAAGCCTGTATGCTAGTATAAATCATGCACAGATTTGGAAGCAGTGAACTTCTTTTTAAGGAGTAGACCATTGAAGTTCGCCGAACATAACTTGATGCTACTTGAAATAATTGAGTATTGCCTAAATAATAATATCTTTCTATTTGCAGGACAATTGTACCAACAGATACAAGGGACCGCCATAGGCACGTGCTTCACCCCAGCTATGCAAATCTTTTTTTAGGCTGGTCAAAGAAGCGCGTGACCTGGTCAGAACAATTTGAGAACTGGGCTGAATGAATAGCCCTGTGGGTATATTAAATTGACGATCTGTTTTAAATTTGGAGAGGACCAAGGGAGCTGGCAGAACAATACATTGAACAATTGAATAACAATACCCTTAATCTACAGTTCACCAGTATAATAAGTGAGAAGGGGTACCCTTCTTAGATCTCTGGGTTTTCGTAGAACCAGGCAAAATCCGTTCCAAACTCTTTAGAAAACCCACAACAGATGATTCGATATTACAAGCAGATAGATAACATCCACATAGCTTAGTGTATAGTATCCCCTTTGGGGAACTTTTAAGAGTCAAGAGAAATTGCTCTAAGGATCAAGATTTCAAAGAAAAAGCGCAAGAAACTATAAATGTATTCCTGGCTTGTGGGTATACTAAGTCGCTTTTGGAGGAATCACTGAAAAAGGTTAAATCATGTGAAAGACACAAGATGATATTTAAAACAGAGATCGACAAAACACAAGACACAGAGGAGGTAAGATTGATTACCACATACTCCAATGTCTCCACATGGTTATTAAAGAAGTTGAAAAAGCATTGGCAAATTATGAAAAGCGATCAGGTCATGGGGCCAATTACCTTCAATACCTCAGATTACATACCGTAGAAGCACTTCTTTACGGGATATGTTGGTCCACAGCAACTATATTGATAATAGAAAAGATAAAGACAATTAAAAAAGGTTTCTTCCCTTGCATGAATTGTAAAGCATGTAAGACTAGCAACTAGGTATTAGAATTTGAGATACCTGGGGTTAGAAAAAAGAAAGTAATCATGAAAGTTCTCAACTGCAATTCACAGTTTACAGTTTACTGCTTAATATGTCTCTGTAAGTTACGATACACAGGGAGTACAATACAATCAGCAAAAAATTGAGCCTTGAAACACATGAGGGCAATTGCCAATTGCATAGACCAGGTCCCAATATATGAATGAGGTGGTGACAGGCTATGACAATTAAGACATGTTGGAAGGTGGGTCATTAGTTGTGTGGCCTGCACAAGTAATGGGTCCGCACACGACCACCACTGGGAACCAAACACCCCATTGTAGAGCTTGACTCTGATAGGGTAGCATTGCAGAACAGTCCACGGCTTACTCAAGGAGGTGGTGTGGACCAGTAATCCCCAGTCAGGAGCACACAAGCATGGCACTCAATAAATGATAGTCCAGTCTGTGCTTTTTGTTTTGATAAAGCAAAAGTACATTTATTACACATGCAAACTAATCAATATTATACAACAATTTACAAATATACACAGATTGGTGGAATTACCCTTGGATGACATTGTATAATCTCTCATGTCTCCCCCTAGGGGAAATATAATCCAACCACCCACATGGCAAAACAGTCCCTGGTATCCCAATACAACATTTGTCTGTAATGTAGAGTGAAAGCACAAAAATCTGGCAAACCAGCAATACAAAAAACATATAGGCACATGTCTAAATACTTTAAACAGTAAAGATTACATTTAAATTACTGTTAGATTACTTCTTGATCATCCTGGTATAACATCATACCCTTGATTAATCTGGTATAATACCCTCCTACTCCCCTAGAGGGTGCATCACCCCAAACAAAGAACAAAAGTTCTAAAAGGCTTGTGCTTGGCAATAAGTGGAAACCTTTGAGGCGTTTTGATTCCTTTGTCCCACCTAACCTAGGGTGGGGACTCAAACGTTGCATTTAGGGACTCTGAGCTGTTCCTGGACCTCCCCTGAAGCTCCCCCTGGCAATGGGCACTTGGTTGGTGGTGACCTCATCCTCCTGGGGCCCCCACGAGCTGAGCACAGTTTTCAGGAAGGCTTGGGCATCAGGAGTCCTTATGGGACGTATGCATATTTAATGATCGTCTCTCCTGCTGTGCTGGGGAGAGCCGTTCAGCTTCATTTCATGCAGCCAATGCGGGGAGCCCACCCCTGGCTGCCGCCGTGTTTGGGAAGGGTATCCAGTCCCATCCGGACACCCCCGTCATGCTGCTTCCTTGGTGGAGGGCAACGCGGAGAGCCCGCCCCGGCTGCCCTCATGGTTGGGAGGTGTCTGGTCCCACCCGGACACACTTGTCTGGTGAGTGCTGTTGGGGAGCGGCTCAGAGAGTCCACCCCCAGCCACTCCCGCCGGCTCCCCGCACAGCTAGCACCTCCAGGTGCTGCAGCGGGACCCGGCCCTTCACTGGGTGTCAGATGCAAGAAGGACATGTACAAACATTATTCCATTTCCCTCCTCGGGTGATGCTGCACATGCTCTCTCCCCTCATCTCCTCACACCATTCAGAGGTGCATCCACTTTACCTCAGTGGAGGTACAATAGGGCATAGAGACATACATGAGCCATCATTGAGCACAGTTTTGGTATCCTGAAGTCAAGATTCAGATATCTTGACCATACAGGGGGGCGTGCTGCTGTGCAGCCCTCAAGTTGTGTGCACGATTATAGTAACCTGTTTGGTTTTGCACAACATAGCATTAAATCACGGCTTACACATTCTAGGTCTGAATCTGGGCAACCTGGTCATTGTACAAGGTATGCATATTATTGACCAGCTGGTTGACACTTTTTTCACCTGAGCAGCCTAATGTGTCATGGCCTTCCTGTGGTTTTCAGTCTGTTGTCAATGATGATAGTTTGGCTTTAACACTGTTCACAAATTCCATAATCAGTCTACTTTGTAAGCCATACATGATGTCTGTAGACAACAGCTATTGACATGAGTCAAAAGATTGGCCATGCAATACGTTATGTGCACATTTCAGGGATTAGTGTGGACAACGTCTCTAAGGGTGCCATTGACTCTGGGGATTAAATGTCTGCATGTCTGAGACCTCCCTTGAAAGTTTACCAAGTGGGTTCTGACTCACAAAGGACCTCTGCCCAAGGTGAATTTCTATACACAATGCAGAATAGTTGCAATGAGATTTTTCCATGTAGAGATCCTGCCCCAAGTGCAGAGACTCCCCAACAACTGGGGGACCTCTGCCACGAGGGCAGAGGCCCTTTGTTAACCAGGCTCCTTGTATGTGTGTGTGCTGTAAATTATGTGGCAGTATGGCCATATGTCTGTCATATGTACATCATGGTACAAGTGGACCAGTGTAAAGACATGGATAGTCCATTCTCATAGCTGCCATGTTTGGCAGCTGCTCATGTGATGTGCCACTCCAGGCCCTTGGTTAAATATAGTTGAAACTGGGACTTGTGTTCCTGTTTCACTATGGAATGACAAAGACTACAAGTCCTAGAATTCATCATGATCATCTGGCCTGGATCAGCACTTCATGAATGTATCCGGGGAACTTGGTAGGACTGTGTGATTATAAACAGTCTTCCTCAGGAATCAGACTTACACCTACTGGTCACCGTGTAATGGAGAATGCATCACACATGCAGGTCTAATGTACCCCTATGATGACATGTCACTGTCTCATGTTAACACAACAGGTACCATGCAAGATATATGCCATGGAGTGGCTGCCACTGTCTGAGCTGGTAATGTTGTACTAATGGTAACGCGTCCTTCTATGTTAATTTATTACACATCAGGACTCGTTTTAGGCCAATTAATCTTGTGACCCAGTGGAGAGACACCGTAGGACGAGATAACTGATCAATATTTCAAGCAATATATCAATAATGTCATCAATATTCACCACCACAATGCACTTTACTCTGGATAGAGACATTAATCAAATTATCGGCGCAACCATGACCTTTCAGCCATGAATAACCACTCAGTTGATAGAATTTTATGAATTTTATTCCCTATTGATTACAATCTATGAGCAGAAGAGTTAATCTCAATACCAAGAAGCATAAGAGCATAGTCACGATATGGCAACTGTGATAAAATGTCATTAATGCAAGAACCACAAACATAAGAACATAGCACGGCGTGAACATAGATCAGAATACAGCAGGTATCATATACGTCTCAGTTCAGCATAGCGTAATGTCAGTCATAGTCTATGTACGTCAGTCAAAGGGAACTCCTATCTTAACCACAGATTAGCATCAGCATGTTGGACTTCATGCAAAAACAATTTAGAACATCAATTTGGAAAACATCTAACTATGGTCTCTATCAAAAGGAGCAGTTGGTACCTAGAAAGGAAAAGCAGTCAGACAAATCACAAATTGCATTTTCATAATTACCCTCCAAGGATTTGGTCAGCGCACAGGATCAGTCTTTGTCTTCAGGACAGCAGTCCAAACACCATCAGTCTGAACTCGACTAAAGGACAGGGGACACTTACCTCATAAGGAGGAGAAGCATAGAGGGCAGTCTATGGGTGAGGATGGTTAAATAAGTCACAAAGTCACCAAACAGAGTGACAGAGTTTCTGGATAAAATCAATAGCATTCCCTACCTAGTTCTCTCAACCCTTCTGTGACATGGGTTTTTATCCCTTTTTCATAATACCTTTCCCCAAAATTCTATTGGACATTTGCTATACCCCACTATCTTTAACCTATCAAATTATACATTAGGTAATCCTAATTGTCACCCCATGATAATTCATAACACTTTGATTGGTCTTCATAATTGACGTCTTCGGGGTGGCACATCCGGAGGTTGCTTCACCATTTGGCACCTCTTCTCGGATCATGAGTTCCTTTGTCCATGGTTTAAACGTCCTTGTACATTACATTAATCTACATTTGTTTCAATCTTGTGCAAAAACGTATACTAAGGCGGCAAATATGTGGATGGGAACGGAATTACAAAGATACATGCATCTACCAAGTTGGAAGAAAAAGAACATTTGCAGGGTCATGGCCCTCTGCGAGTCAGCACACTGAAAAACAGAAAAATATGCTTTTAGTATGAGAGCCAGGCAGCTAAACGGCAGCTCACGCTAACTTAAGGCCTATAAGGTTTTTAATATAAATGCAATATCGTAATCGTTAATATAACTCAAATAACCATAACATTAATGATTCTATTCATTAGTTTTCGTATACATTGGTGGCCACACACTATAGTCATAATTCAAATGCACGTTTTAGCAAAATCACTATTATTATTGTTTTCTATACAACATTGTTAAGCATTGATATGAGCATTTCATTTTAATATGTAGTATCTAAACTACGCTCTCTCACTAACACACACCTTCTCAAATGGTACATCTAGGCCTATGGTAGGTAAAAAGACATACTACCCTGCAGCACACAATGATTAAACTCCATTAGCCGTATTCTACAAAGTGCCCCAGGTACGCAACGTGAATGTGTGCCCGGTCTGCATACCCTGAAGGTACTTTTGTAGGACAGAAAAGGCAGCAGAACCTTGTGCTGCCCTTTCTGTAATACAGACAGCGCTGGTGTACATATAGTGCCTGCAATGTCACCCACGGGTGTCCACGCATTAGCGAAGGGCCATAGCCCCATGCAAATGATGGAATCCCTTTGCAGCTGCGCCCATGCCACATATTAGATATGGGCACAGAGGCAAATAAGCTGTCAGAAGGTGCACTGACAGTGTAACACATAAAAGATTTGGCACTGTCAGTGCAACCCTTGGTCGCAGCCCTCTGTAGGGGAGAAAGTTGGGTCTACAGACCCCACAGACATACCTTTGCAGGTGGGTGTAGTCACTCATTGCATCTGCCTGCAAGGGCATCTCTAATCCCCCTCAAATGTGCATGCCAGTTGATATCTGCACAGTGCTATACAGAGGGGCTGCTTTAAGACTGCTCCATTTTTCACTTGGCAGCGCAAGTTTACGACTGCCCTGGAAGCAGTGCTGTGAGAGGACGGATTCGACCATCTGGTCGGCCCTGATTTTTTGCTTTTTTATCACCTGGTTTTTTACCTTTTATTGTGAGGGAGTCTCATAGTTGGGGGCTTACCCACAGTAATCTCATGGTAAAATGGAATGCGCATGTTTACCACCAGTACCGCCTTGCTAAGGAAAGGCTACTGTGGCGCAGCAAGAGTAGTAGGCCCTGGGCCGGTTACACATGATCAACTGTGCACATGCATGTGCACACGTGTGAGGGCTTGCGGGTAGGATTCCTGGTGTGTGTAACCCAAGAATTGCGCTTAGGTAGCCTGGTGCAGAAGGAACAATGTGAGCGGGTGGTTACCTTCAGTAGGCCTCATGAGATGGGTGTACACATGTGAGGGATAGTCAGTGTGCTTACTGTCTTTTTAGTATAGGGACACTCCATTAAATGTCAACGTCAATGTGCTTACTGTCTTTTCACTGTAAGGACAGTCCATTAAATGTCAATGGGAAAGGGTGGCCTAGGGCGTAACTTAGGTTCCCTAGGACCCACAGAGACCAGAGTCACATCAATGTACACTGTAAACTGTATGAAAAGAATGATGCAGTAGGTTACAAAAGAAAAGTTGAACAACTTATGGGTCATCCAGGAATGTCATCATTCCCTGACTTAGCTCAGTATTAGGGTCAATTACTGCTCTAGCCAGCTGCCTGAACAGGTCCTTGCATCAATCAGCCAGTTATTAGCCTGTGCCAGGAAATGGGCGCAGAGGCCCTGGAAGGACTGTCAGGGAGGAGGGGCTGAGAGTTTCAGAGAACATGTGGCCTCCTGGACGACTCAATTTTGAGCTATCCCCTAAGACTGTGTGGGAAGGAGGGGATAGGAGCAAGGAAGTGATGTGGCACAGCTGGATTGGCTAGAGGTGCAGGTCTGCTAGACACTTCTGCCCCCACTTAAAAGGTCTTGCTCAGGGAAGAGCTCCCTCTTGACTGTGCTTCACTGCTAGACACTGGGACTGAAGACTTGTATCATGGACAACTGGAAGGAAGAACCCCCTGACTACCCCCTTGGACAGGGACTCTGCCCCTAAAGAACTTCAGACCCAGTGAGGTGCATGCCAGGGCCGGGTAAGCCGGCCCCTTCAACCCCGAGGACCAGTTGGGGGAAAGACTGGGCTGGCGCAAGGAGAGCGCGCAAGCCCAGAAGAAAAGGAAGGCACCCAGAAGAAAGGCTGGCACAGGGAGTCAGTGGGACTGTCTCCTTACCATTGGGGAAACTTCTAGGCCAGGAAGCCTAACAAAAGGGCTCCTCGTGGCAAGGGCTTGCCACCAGGAGGGAAACGACACCAAGATTATCAAAATCAGTCCCTTGGGGGCCCAAGATATTCCCTGAGAAGGTCTGCGATCTTTGACCTAATTCAGGGCGAGCGGTGAAGTGATGGGGCTCTGCCGCTGCTCTGGTCGATGCCCCCGGGGTGGGCCAGGGCCCAGGGACTGCTCCCAAAAAGAAGTAAAGCTGGGGAGCACTATCTGTCAAAATTGCCAGTGCTGCTCTGGATTCCCAGTCCGGCCCTGCCTGTTTGTGAGTCAGGCCCATGTGCCGAGGGATAAATATCACTACCTGCCCCAACTTTGGCAAAACACCACAGTCTACTTTGACGTTAGTGCCAAATGTCGACTGCATGTACCATAATGCAAAGGGACAAACTATGCCAGGATGTAATGCAGTGTGTACCTATACACTCTTCCCTTCCTGAATTGGACTTCCTGTCCTTATTTTACATTTTTATATTTGATATTTCTTAGATCTTAGGGCACCCCCTTCAGTGAAGCTGAATTTGACATATGTCAGATGGGGGGTGCTTGAAAATTACCCTCAGCTTTATGTGGGTCCAGAGGACCATCTGAGCAATACTGTGCATGCCTGACTCTGGTCCAACATTGTGCAGTGCTGCAGTGCAGTGGGCGTGTACCATCGGCGGGCCACGACATACCACAAGTACTGGGAGGACCTGAAATGCTGGGCCTGTCTTAATGCCCCCGAATTTTTGGGGCATCCCTCCCAGCCCCACGTGCAGAGGCCCCACCTTACGCCACCGTACAGGAGGATATGAGGGCGGCCTGGCCAACCCTCCATGCCCAGCTGGAGGAGTTTGAGCAGCAGAGACCTTGTAAATGTATGGCCTGCAATATGTTTCTGGTAGTATGATTCGAGTGGTGACAGAGCTGTCCCATCATATGTCTCATGTCACCAGTCACATAATCTGAGTGATTGCTGCATGAGTCATAAGGTCAAGGTCTTATTGGAGAACATTGGATGCACTAACCAGAGTGCATCCTGGGACTTGTAGTATTCTGAGTACTACTGAGAAAATAAGACTTGCACTTGCATTTGAATTAATAAATCAAATGCCAACACCATGATTGGTGAACCAACGGCCTTATAACTGCTGTGTGCAAAGGAATGGGTCAGACAATACCCAGTGTGGGCACAAGAAGCATTTGGGTGTTGGATGCTGTAGCATGAATGCTTTATGTGTGTTTTTCATCAGTGTAATTATAATTCCATGTGCCTTGTAGAAAAGGCTGACTTTGGGATCTTCGTCTAAAAAAAAATGGTACCACCATATTCAAGGGGGACCAAATACACACATCTTCCCAACAGTGGCTTGCATGTTATTTGCAATGTCTTGGTAGCTGTAGTAGTAGTACAAAATCTTTATTCGACTTTCACCAAGTCATAAAAGACATAACAGTCATAAAAAAGATCTCTGGTTATAATACATGTGTTTCAATAAAGAATAAAAGTCAAAATAGATAAAACGATAAAAATATAGTAAAAGTGTAGTAAAAGAAGGAAAGGAAACACAACAATGGAAGAAACCTATCACGGTAGATTATATTTTGAACATCTCCCCCATAGATTTCCTTATCTTTAATACCATACATAAAAAATTTGCTAAAATACCACACGTTTCTAAGGAAGAGAGTGACTGGAGACAGGCATAGGCTGTGCGACATTGGCGGAGATTAATTTTCCTTAAAAGTGGAACAACTAGGCGTTTCCTCTGGTAGGCGTAAAAATTACAAAATAAGACCACATGAATTGTCGATTGCGATGTTTTTGCATCACAGGGGCATGGTTTTAACAAGATTGACCAATCATTCATAGTTGGAAATGAAACTAGGCGATGAAACGTATCTAGCCTAAGTCTGGTAAGGACATAACGGTGGCAAGGGAGTACCATGTTTGCCAAGTAAGGCTGCATGCCCTCCGCCATAAAAATTATTTGGTTATGAATGACTGAAGTTTTTTTTTATTCCACACCCCAACGTATGTCTTCTATGTGTTTTAATGCCAGCTTGATCAGGTCCTTCCTAGATATCTTCTGCAACGAGGCTGGATTTGAGTAGTAGTCTTTGTTGCCCAATTTTTCAAAAAAGGTCGTGATGTATTTTAACCATGGTACCCTTGATGTGTATAATGACTTTGTACAGTCTGTAAGAATAGCCTTATTAAAACTGGTGTGCTCCGAGGTCCAGACTTTATGCCATAATAGCAATGGCTGTTTCTTTATCAGGTCTGCAATGAAAGGAACCCCAAGTTCCAAGTGCGTGACGTACGATGAAGTACCTTTTGGTACCCTCAACAGATGTCGTAGGAAATCATTCTCCACAGTCTGAATTAGATCACAGTTTGTATGACCACAAATTCCTGCCCCGTACGTAACAGCTGGAATGCACTTGGCTTTGTAGATCTTTACCATGTTAGGTGGTGTAATCCCCCCAAGCCTTTTGGAGAAGAGTCGTAGTGCCATCGTTGTTTTAATCAAGTGCACTCTTTTCATCTTGCTGCAGTTGGCCCAGGAACCCAACTTATCAAGAGTTATGCCCAAGTATGAAAAAAATTACGCGGTTTCGACCTTGCTATCTGCAATAGTGATGTTATAAGACTTCCCGCGCTTCCCACCGCAGTTCATGATAAAAGTTTTTGAGCGGTTGACAGTAAGACCCAGCTGTGACATGTATGTAATGCAGGTTGTTAAGAGTTTCTGGAGAGCTATTGGGGTCCTAGCCATTAGTACTGCGTCGTCTGCGTAAAGTAATGCCGGGACAGTTCGGTTATCTATTTGGGGTAGATCTTTACATTTAGTGGCCAGTTCTTTGTCTAGGTTGTTTATGTACATTGAGAACAGGAACGGAGCAAGAACGCAGCCTTGGCGCACTCCTCTGTATAAACCAAAGGGGCGAGTGCATTCCCCTTTTAGGCCGTACCTCACTCTTGCTCTGCTCCCTTTGTACATTTCACGAATAAATTGAATTATGGCCGGTTCCACCCCCATGCTGTTTAAAATATCCCATAATTTATCATGAATCACACAGTCGAAGGCTGATGATAACTCAATAAAGGCCAGGTACAGGTTGCCTGCTCTGATCTTAGTATACTTTGCAATAATAAGACTTAGATTTAGACTTTGTTCCACTGTTCCGATTCCTTTTCGGAATCCATACTGGACCGGGGTTAGAACATTATTTTCCTCTGCCCATGTTTGTAGCCTGTTCAGAATTATTCTCCCTGCTATTTTAGCTGTTGTGTCCAGCAGGGAGATTGGCCTGTAACAGGCTGGATTGAGGCGGTCACCCTTTTTATATATTGGGATTATGTTAGAGTCTCTCCAGGATGGTAGGGGTCCGCATGTACAGATAGCCCTCAATGTCTGCGTCAGTACAGGCCCCCACAGCTCCATGTTGGCCTTGAATAAATCAATCGGAACGCCATCAGGGCCTGGCGCTTTCCCTGATTTACTTTCTATTAAAGCTTCCTCTACCTCCTGAAGGCTAAATTGGGGGGTTATGATTAGGCGCAGACTTTCCTGTGCATCGTGGTCGTGGGTATGGTCTAGTGTGTCACTCGTCAGGGAATATATATTAGAGAAATGTGCTACCCAGTCTTCTTCGGAGATAGCAATTTCCATCCTAGGAGTGTCACTGTCCCCTAGCATAGGGGAATTTATTGTCTGCCAGAAGAGTATGTTATCTTTCTTGCGACTTGATATATGGAGGGTTTCCCACAAGTTTGTTTTTATGGTCAATTTCCTTTTCTTTATTGCTGTCTTATATTCCTGTCTGCGTTTGCGTATATCACTCCAGCACCTTTTTGGGGCATTTAGGGCCTTTTTCAGTCTCTTATGTGCTTGGGTGCAGTTATGGTCAAACCATCCGCACATCCTTTTTTTCTCTACCTTACTGCTTTTAATAGTGAGGGCTTCTTTTATGGTTTGTGTAATCGTTGTAAACGCACTTAGACATTGCCCTGGATGTGGGTTCTCTCTTAGACAGTCTGCGAAGGCATGTTTACATTGGTGTATTACCTGTTTCAATAAAGACTTGGGGTCTATCTGGGCCCACTTCATAGTATATCCATTGCGCAGTGCCAGTTCAATATCATCTGCCAGTATAATACTATCTTCCCTAGCTGCTAAAAGGGGAGATATTAAGAGATTCATACTCTGAGGATAGTGATCACTAATTGCGATGTCATGCAATGAGTAGTTTGTAAGATAGTGAGCGAAGTGAGTAGACATTAGGACATAATCGATCACTGTATTTGCGGCCCTTCCGTTATATGTTGGTTTAAACTGTGGATCGGCCAGAACTAATTCATTGACAAAGGAGAGGTTATAGGTTTGAGCCAGTAAGTTCATTTCCTCTCCTTGAGCGTTATGAGAGAAGTGAAGGCTTGTGCCTATGCCTTCCGAGTCCCAACCACATATCTTATCTGAAATTTCTTCACACGGATGGACATTAAAATCACCCCCTCCATATTAATAGGATCTCTCGATTGTTTTTTCCGAATATTTTTTTTAAATCATTTTCCATTCCCACTAAAATATTGGAGAGTTCTCTTGGAACAGCATTATTATAAACATTGATAATGACTAAGTGGGTCTTGTGGTCCAGGTTACTCTCAATCAATTGGTAATATGGACTCGTAAATTGCATCTCTAAATTCTGTAGGGGTAATTTGTTGGAAATATATGTGCACAGTCCCCCTTTAGGTGTACCATGCCTTGACTGCTCGGCAGGAGTATGAAATGTTTTATAGCCATTTATATGGGAGGGAGTTAGGAGCCATGTCTCTTGTAGACAAACATATGAGTAATCTACTAAAAAATTGGCCCAAATCTCATTGTCTAGCTTATTGGCTAAGCCTGCATTGTTCCAGAATAGTAAAGCTAGTTCCGGTTTCCGATTAGGGTACTGCTTAGGGTTACGGTGCTGGTCCTTTGGGGGGGAAGGGGAGGTAATGCTGTTGGTTGAGTTTAGTATACGTTTGGAATCATCGTCCTGGGCTAGATAAGGTAAACTCTCATTTCTTACAGGAACCATAGTGTGTGATGTGGCTTCCTTATGTGTGTCCATCCCTAGTATATAAGTCGTTTTTGCCGCTTTTTAAGCTTGCTGTGAATGGGTGAAGTTGTTCCCCAATGGTCTTTGGTAGAAGTAACCCAGGGGTAGTAGCGAGATTCCTTGTAGGGTAACTTGTCTGGCTCCTAAGTCATGGATGATTCTATTCACTAAGTTTGGTGAACCAAAAGAAAGGACCACACAATCTCCAGTTAGTACTTTCCTGCTGTTCCCTATCCATTTAATTCTTCTGACCATTTTTATGTCATCAAAAAGGGTCTTCACTGAGCCAGGGCCCATTCGGGTCCCAATCCAATTGAGGGCCTTGTTTCTCAAGGCCGACCATGTTTCGTGTTGTTGATTGTCTATCGGAGGGACATTAGCCAAGACCACAACATATGGTGTGACCTCCGGGGGGAGATGTAGCAAGTCGCTAGGGAGGAAGATGTGGTTCGGGGGTTTGTTCCTACTGGTTGTGTTTCTCCCTGAATTTGGGTGGTGATAGGTAGTTGCTGCCCTATGCGTAGCACTACTTGCTGTCTTGCACTACTGGGGTTTAGAATTTTGTTATCTGGAGAAAGATTATGTGATGTAGTAGCTAGAAAGAAGGGTTAGATAGAGTGATACGGCGAGGGAGGTATTGATTGAGTACGAAGTTCAGTCTGAGGATTAATGATTTGGTGTGGACTGATTGGCCTATTGTGTAGAATAGGGTGTCTGGTGTTCTCGCGTCCTGGGGAGCGCGATGTACTTATGGGATCCTTGCTTTGAGTATGCATGTGTTCCTGTTGTAGGGATTTTATTACTACAAAACCTGCCTCAAGCCTAGACTCCACCCCCTTTAGGCGCTCCAACATAGAGTCCAAGGTGGTTCCGATAGATGATTTCAACTGGTTCACTGTCTCGTGAAGATTTATAAGGAGAGTCCGAACAGTGTCTCCAGCTGAGATTAGGGATTTCTTCCGCGTTGGTTTTCTTGAATATTTTTTAGTTGGGGTAGTTCTTAGGTCTATCACTGGCATTGTTTTTGCGGTCTTGTCCACCGGAATTACCTCTGGTTTTCTTGGTCGCTTAGCGACAGGAGATATTTCATCCATGGAGTAAATTAGATTTGAAGAGTCTTTGACACAGCCATTTGTAAGCCTTACTGTTGAAAGTCCATCCCCCTGTTCACTGGATGGGGAATTGTGTTGCGATGGTGCGGTCCCTAGTGATTCATGGGAGCACTCTTTAGATGATGACATTTTCCCTTCAACAGTAGCGATTTGCTTATCTATCATTCCCATCGCCCCAGAGATATATTTTAATATAGATGAACTATCTTTTAAAATTGGGTTGTTTAGTTTTGAGTGTTTCCTTTTACCCATGCTTGTAAAATGTAATGTAATTTATTTAATTAATTTAGTGGCAGGATTACTCAAGGGGCTATATTTAAGTATATAAAAACAATTACTTCAATACTAAAATATTTAAAACAAGGGGGAACAGGCAAAACACCCACACAGTACCTTCAGGCAACCAAACACTTGTAAGGTGCCTAGTCCCGATGTCCAGAAGGTTTTTTTGGAAGAATGTCAGGGGGGTGGCCCTGCCCTGCCTCTTCCTGGCAATTACGGGCAAGGACGGGCCCGCCCTTGGCCCGGGCTTTGCCCAGGCGCCGCCCGCGCGCGTCCCGCGCAGCGGGAGCGCAAGAAGAATTTAAAGGGCTCCTGCCCTTCAAAGCAATATCCGGCACCAACGCGCTTCCCGCGACGGCGGGAGTGCGAGAAGAATTTAAAGGGCTCCTGCCCTTCAAAGCAATATCCGGCACCAATGCGCTTCCCGCGACGGCGGGAGCGCGAGAAGAATTTAAAGGGCTCCTGCCCTTCAAAGCAATATCCGGCACCAAGCTGTAGTAACTGCACACATGCCTACCAGTGCACAGCGTCAACAAACAGTCTAGACATGCCAAATGTGGCACTTTCTATGTAGATTGTCTGATGTTGTCAGGGATACTCCAATACATAGACTCCCTTCTTAGCAAAGGTCATATCTAAGGCCTGGTTTGTATATCTACACTCAATCCAGTATTTGTGTGGTATCAGATCACGTTACACATCATCTGACATTTGATAGTAAGTGTAAGACTATCAAGACTGCACATTACAGGATGATCATAGATACATGTTTAGGTGTGGACATATCCATCCAGATTGTGTTCCATCTCCACTTGTAGACTGACATTGGAAGATGACTATGCAGCCAGGACAGGAAACACTGGGCCCAATTCACAAAGGTGAACTTAGACATTTGGTCTACGTTTAGAACAAATGTCTACGTTTGCCTTTGTGAATCAGGCCCAATGATTGCAAAAATGCTAAAGGTGAAAGTTGGTCACTACAGAAGTGTAAACTTCCCACAATTGTGAAAGACTTCAATGTGAGGGTTATGTCAGGATATCATAGTTATAGTCCACATACATTTTGGCTTCAAGTCTAATTGGTTAGTGAGATCAAATGAGAACAAAGTCAGTGCTTGCTTCATGTACTTCTGTGCTTTGTCATGAATTGTACACCAACAACATAATGTTCTTACTTCTATTTCAGCAGACCATCTGGCCAGGAACACCAGGGACAGGACCAAGGGCAGGGATGTCAGTGGATACGGCCTCTTTCACCCACTAAAGAAGAGGAGGAGGAACCTGGTACATCATCAGGCAGGGGTAGTGTGCCCACCCGGACAGACTCTACAACACCTGCTACAGACTGGGTGGAGGCTCAAGACACTGTAGGGGGGCACCAAACTAGACACCTCTGACTCGGGGGAGAGGAATTGAATTCTCCCACCTGACATACAAGAACAAAACACAGCTGAGGTGTTCCCAGAGCAGGTCCAATCAACACCTGAGCCTGTCACCCACCCCTCCCTACTCTCTTGAGACCCCCAGTCCATCGGAGCCCACAGCTATACCCCCTGCCACTAGTTTGCCCCCAAGTGCCTGCCCAGTTGATCCGAGGGGTATCTCTGTTTCTGACACCCCACACCCCTCATTTGCGACCCAAACCCCTTCCTGTTTTGTCACCCCTGTGGATGCATCCCAGGAATCACTGGGGGGCAGATATGACCTCTCAAATCTTACTGTGGATCCATGATAAACAGCGTAAGATTGTGAGAAGAACATGCTTGAGAAATGGCCTCCATCAATGCCAACCTCACTTGCTTGGGTGCAGCCATGTTGTCAGCCCTGCCCCAGCATCCATCCCGTACAGCCCTCCAAATGTCTCCATGTACATCTGCCCACACTGTTTTTCCTTGTACCCCTTGTACTCCTAATTAGTCACACATCTGTGGGGTGTCTGGTCCCAAACAGGCCAGCCAGGAGGAGGCCACAGAGTCAGAGGATCTAATCGTCATGCAAAAGGAGAATGAGCAGGATGACAAGTGAGAGGACTCTGTTTGAACACTAGACATGTCTTTTACCCCTTGTATATGGACTGATTCCCCTGACGTTTCCTGACGTGCTTAACTTATTTTGTCCAACCCCCTCTAAGTCTCCTTGCCCATCTGCATGAAGGCCATTAATTGATTTTCTTTCTCCCTTCCCAATGGACAGTCATTTTATGGCATTATTTTTCTCTATTTTATATTAAAAAGTAATTTCTTTAATCAAAGCTCAGTGTCTTGTGTAGTTCATTGCATTTGCTGGAAGCAGAGTATAGAAGTATACGTCTGGAGTGGTTTAGCTATTCTTTCAACATGACACCTTTGTAGACAGATGGTTCTACTAATAAACTTGTCTTACCCATGTTTATCAACACATATGACCTTCAAACACATTAAGCAATTATCTGCCACCAACTATTACTCAGCTCTATTTAAATGTGGAATATGTATTTTATTTACAAGGTTTTGTGAAAACATAGATTGCAGTATTCCTGAGTGATCTCTCTTGTGGCTTCTCAATTTTGGTGGTGAGGATCACTGTGAGTAAGTGTGTTTCCTGGGGTTCTGAGATACATGTGTGTGTGGTGCCTGTGCCTGAACATGTGAGGGAGGTGCCTGGACAGGGGGTAGTGGTGCCTGTTCAAGTGGTGGAGGTGCTTGAACAGGGGGTGGTAGTGCCTGTACAGTTGAGGGTGGTACCTGGACAGGGGGTGGTGAGGCCTGTACAGGTGAGGGCGGTGCCTGGATGGGGGTGGTAGTGGCTGTACAGGTAGGGCAGGTGCCTTGACAGGAAATGATGGTGCCTGTGTGGGGGTTGCCTGGACAGGGGATGATGGTGCCGGTACAGGTGGAGGAAGGGCCTGGACAGGGGGTGGTGGTGCCTGTACAGGTGGGGGATGTGCTTGGACAACAGTGGTGGTGCCTGTATGGGAGAGTGCCTGGACAGGAGGTGGGGGGTGCCTGTACAGGTGGGGGAGGTGCCTGGATAGGGGTCGTGGTGCCTGTACAGTTGGGCAAGGCACCTGGGCAAGGGGTGGAGGTACCTGGACAGGTGGGGAGGTACCTAGACAGGCAGTGGTGGTGCCTGTGCTGGTGGGGGAGGTACCTGGGTGGAGGGACACAACTGTTCAGTTGGTGGCATGTGCAAGGGGAGTGGTGCCTTTGAAGATTGGTGGGGGCCTGTGCATATTTTGTTACATGAGACTGGGTGTGACATGGTGCAGGTAGATGTGTTGGCTACACTCCATGTATTATCCGTAAAGGCTAATTTGGTAACAGGATCAGCATGCCTTCCATCATCGTCATAGCCAAAGCATGATGTTTTGCACTCTGTTCCCTCTGTATGGCCACAATATCAATTAGCTTCTTTCCCCTGTCTTGCTAAAAAAATACCCATCCTCTCCAATACCTGGGCCATTCTGTGGAACAACTGTAGGAGTAGGTGCATGTCCTATAGTGAGTCTGACATATCAGACAGAGTAGCCCCTATGGCACAAATGTTCTGCCTCACATCAGACTGATGTTGGAAGAAATCCTCTTACCATTCTCTATATAACATCTGCCAGCCCTCTCTGCTTGGGACGGCTTTGGATGCAACCATCAGATCCACAAGCAGGGGTGGTAGGTGGGAGGTTATGCTGAGGAAATTTGTGCCTAGGGACTACCTGCTCCTCATCAGGGCTGGCATGTCAATCAATCAATCAATCAGTAAGTTTGTTAAGCGCGCTACTCACCTGGAAGGGTCTCAAGGCGCTGGAGGGGGGGTGTTACTGCCTGAAGAGCTAGGTCTTGAGGCACTTCCTGAAGGTCTGGAGCTACTGGGTCAGACGTAGGTTGGCAGGGAGTTCCAGGTTTTGGCGGCAAGGTGGGACAAGGATCTGCCGCCGGTTATGGCACTGTGTATGTGGGGGACGGTTGCGAGGGCGAGGTTGGCGGAGCGGAGCTGAGCTGGCGTGTTGGGATGTGGAAGTTAAGACGCTCATTGAGGTAGGCTGGTCCGGCGTTGTGGAGAGATTTGTGAGCGTGGATTAGGAGTTTGAAGATGATCCTTTTGTTGATGGGTAGCCAGTGGAGGTTTCGGAGGTGGGAAGAGAAATGTTTGTGGTGAGAGAGGTTGAGGATGAGTTATGCTGAAGCGTTCTGGATGCGCTGGAGTTTCTTCTGGAGCTTGGCCATTGTTCCCGCGTAGAGGGCATTGCCATGGTCCACTCTGCTGCTGACGAGGGCGTGGGTGACCGTTGTTCTGGTTTCCATGGGCATCCATCTGAAGGTCTTGCGGAGCATTCAAAGGGTGTTGAAGCATGAGGACGAGATGGTGTTGACTTGCTGGGTCATAGAGAGCGAGGAGTCCAGTATGAAGACGAGGTTGCATGTGTGGGTGGTGGGCGTTGGGGCTGACCCCAGGGTGGCAGAGCATCAGGAGTCGTCCCATGCTGATCTGTTGGGGCCGAAGATGATGATCTCGGTCTTCTCCTAGTTCAGCTTGTGGCGGCTTGCTTTCATCCAGTTGGAGATGGCGTGGAGTCCGGTGTGGCGGTTGTTCTTAGCGGTTGTTGGGTCCTTCGTGAGAGAGAGGATGAGCTGAGTGTTGTCTGCCTAGGAGACGATGTTGAACCCGTGGGATCGGACGATGTTGCCGAGCGGAGCCATGTAGACATTGAAGAGGGTGGGGCTGAGTGAGGATCCCTGGGGAATGAGGGGAGACAAACTCTTTGGGTTCTTCCAGAGAGGAAGGAGGTGAGCCAGTCCAGGGCTCTGTGGCTAATTCTGGCGTCGAAGAGGCGTGTGCGAAGGGTGTGGTGACAGATGGTGTCGAAGGCTGCGGAAAGGTCAAGGAGGATGAGGGCAACGGTTTCGCCTTTGTCGAGCCTGCTCCTGATGTCATCGGTGCAGGCGATGAGGGGGGTGTTGGTGCTGTGGTTTTTGAGGAATCCTTGTTGACTATCTTCTCGATGACCTTCGCAGGGAAGGGGAGTAGGGAGATAGGTCGGTAGTTTCTGAGGTCTTCGGGGTTGGCTTTGGGTTTTTTGAGCAAGGCGTTGACTTCGACGTGTTTCCAGCTCTCCGGGAAGATGGTGGTCTCGAAGGAGCTGTTGATGATGGTCTGGAGCTGAGGAGCGATGATATGGCTGGCTTTATTGAAGACGTGGTGAGGGCAGGGGTCAGCGGCAGAGCCAGAGTGGATGGTGCTCATGGTCTTGGTGGTTTCCTCATCGTTGGTGGGGGTCCATGTGCTTAGTACGATGGTGTGGCAGGGTGCGTTGGGATCGACTTTGGCAGTGGTGGTGGTAGGGGATGGCGGTGCGAAGCATTCATGGATGTCTGTGATCTTGCAGTGAAAGAAGGTGGTGAGGGAGTCGGAGAGGTCTTGCGAGTGGGGTGGGTCGGTGGAGCAGGACTTGGGGTTGGTGAGTTCCTTGATGATGCTGAATAGCTCCTTGATGTTGTGTGCGTTGTTGTCAATTCGTTCTTTGTAGAAAGATCTTTTGGTGGTCCGGATGAGCTGGTGACGTTTGCGGATGGCTGATTTGAGGGTGGCGTGGTTGCTTTCTGATTGTTCTTGGCGCCAGATCTTCTCGGCTTTCCGGCATTCTCGTTTGGAGGCCTGAAGATCTGCGGTGAGCCAGGGAGCTTTCTTATTGGCGCTGGTGTTGGTGGTTTTCTTGAGTGGAGCGAGGGTGTTGGCACAGTCGTCAAGCCATTGTTTGAGGTTGAGGGCAGCGGTGTTGGGGTCGCTGGTTTTGGGTGGTAAGGCGTGGGCGAAGTTGGAGATCAATTGGTCCTGGGAGATCTTGTTCCACTTGCTGTGAGGGATCTGTTGTTGTTGGTGGTGGGTTTCAGGAAGGAAAAATTAACACAACGGTGGTCGGTCCAATGGAGTTTGGTGGTGTGATTGAAGGTGACGTGGTTGCTGGAATAGAGAAGATGGTGTCGAGTGTGTGACCAGCTGAGTGGGTGGGCGAGGTGACCAGTTACTTGAGGCCGAGGTTGGCAAGGTTGGCCAGTAGGGCAGAGGAGTTGCTGTCGCTGGTGTTCTCCAGGTGGAATTTCAGGTCGCCGAGGAGCAAGTAGTCCATGGAGGTGAGGGCGTGGGAGCTGATAGTGTCGGCGATGGCATCGTAGAATTGAGGGCGGGGGCCCGGGGGTCTGTAGACGAGGGTTCCTCTCAGGGGGGTGTTGGCGTTGACGTATATCTGAAAGTGCAGGTGTTCTGGGGAATCTAGGCCGTCGTGGGTGTTGGTTGAGATCCTGATGGAGCTTCTTTGGACTATGGCGATTCCTCCTCCTGGTTTCTTGGTACGGTCTCTTCAGGTAATCTTGTAGCCCTCAGAGATGGCTATGGCAATGTCTGTTTCCTATGAGGGGTTCATCCAGGTTTCGGTGAGGAAGGCGATGTCTGGGGAGGTTGATGTGAGCAGGTCCCAGAGTTTGCTGGCGTGCTTGTGGACGGAGCGGGTGTTGAGGAGGATGAAGCTGAGGTGGTTGAGGTGGGTGACATTGTTGTGGTGCTTGGTGGCTTGAGCGCAGGAGAAGTGGCACAAGCGACAGGAAAAAGGTCCGTGGGTGTGCCTGGGGAGGCCTGGATGCTGGCGGTGGAATGGACAGGGTTGAGCACAAGGAGATCTGAAGTGGTGTAGTGGTGTCTGGCGGCGTGGAGGGGTGCGAGGGGCAGGGGGGCTGGCGCTGGGCGCGGTCCAGGCGTTGACGGGCGCATACGGGCTTGCCCCTGGTGCGCATCTGGCGCGCCATCGACGTGGCCGTGCAGCGGCCACCATTAAGAAGGGGAGGTGGGAGGGAGCAGCAGCTGGGAGGCGGTAGGTGGTGGTGAATGGGGGAGCGAGGGGGGCGGGTCACAGAGGATGCAGCGGCGGCAGGAACCGGGGAGAAGGAGAGGACGGAACCAGAAAGACAATAAAGGCAATAAAAAGGCAATAAAAAACAGGCAATAAAACAGGCAGAAAACCAAACAAGGCAATAAACAGAAAAGAGGCACAGAAAAACAGAAGCACTAATACAGATTACAAGACACACACACAATACTTACAGCAACCACTAGACACCAGGCATGAGGCGCAGGCGGGTGCCTGCGGGTGGTGGAGGGCCTCAAACTAGCGGCAGCAGCGAGGGCGGGGTCGGGAACATGAGGGCAGTCTGGTGGAGCTGCTCGGCGTGCAGAGTGGTGCCTGGCCTTAAGGCAGGTCAGGGGTCACTCTGTGCACCACACAGCGGGTGCCATTAAGAAGGGGAGGTGGAAGGGAGCAGCAGCTGGGAGGCGGTAGGTGGTGGTGAATGGGGGAGCGAGGGTGGCAGGCCACAGGGGATGCAGCGGCGGCAGGAACCGGGGAGAAGGAGAGGACGGAACCAGAAAGACAATAAAGGCAATAAAAAGGCAATAAAAAGCAGGCAATAAAACAAGCAGAAAACCAAACAAGGCAATAAACAGAAAAGAGGCACAGAAAAACAGAAGCACTAATACAGATTACAAGACACACACACAATACTTACGGCAACCACTAGACACCAGGCATGAGGCGCAGGCGGGTGCCTGCGGGTGGTGGAGGGCCTTACACTACCGGCAGCAGCGAGGGCGGGGTCGGGAACACGAGGACAGTCTGGTGGAGCTGCTCTGCGTGCAGAGTGGTGCCTGGCCTTAAGGCATGTGGCTCAGATATTGAAGAGAAGGCCTGGGAGGCACTGTCAGGGTAGGAGTATGAGGGGAACCAACATGTCTGGCATGGATGTGAAGGCTGTGAGGTGATCGTTGTATTGGGGTATGTAAGGAGTGGCCAATCCTTGGGGGTGAAATAGGAGGCACTATGCTGGCCAGAGCAGGTATTAGATGTTATGCCGCGTGGGCCAATAATAGTGGGCAGGGGATCAGCCTCTTCAACCATAGTAAACAGTGCCTGAGCTTCATTCTCCTCTACTTTCTCCTTCTCCTCTTGTGCATTCCTGGCAGCTGACAAGGCAGCTTGGAAGAGGAATGCGTTCTCCCCTTGGATTGCCCATCTCACGCCTCGCGCCACTGGTGGATGGTCCTTCTTTCTGAAGCAACTTATCGTCCTCAACACCTGTAAGACAGAGGTTGCAATAGGCTTAGTATTTGTCTTATAATATCACACAGTGCAACACAAGGATTAAGTCAAATTATCTTTGCATCAACGGATATTACACATGTGACTTGGTGTGTGTACACCTGCACATGACAGCTCACACTGTAGCATTGAAGTGTTCAATTCAGATGTACAATGTAAAGCAAACTCGCTAGTTCCAACCACAGTTCTGTGTGGTATTGAGATTCCCCCTTGATTTCAGCTGCAGGACCCGTCTCCTTGAGTGTGTAGCAGAAGATATGGTCCTTGATCAAGCAGCTTGTAAAGGAAATGACACCACAGTTAATGTTCTGTATAATTTATATGTGAACATGCACACTTGACACACACATCACTGAATATGGTGGACATTTTCCACAACAACTTCAGGTGCAATGAAAAAGTGGCTATGTCTGCTAACACCCTTCCACATGGATTTGGTTATTGTGCATGAGTAGGGTATCAATGGTCTCCAACACATTATGGCATCCTTACCTGATGGATGGATAGGAATGGGTTTGACTGCTGCAGCCAGGAAGTCTCCCAAACCCTTGGATGGTGTCACCTATACCACTGAGGTAGTCCTGCCAGCAGTTGTAATGTAACATACATGTCCATATCTAAGTGCAAAGGATGATGGTGATGATTCTGCATGTACATGTCATAGGTATAGACCACTGATCTACAAGTTACAGGTGGGGGCCGCATGTGTGAATCCTGACCTTTAGATGCAGCTACCTGGTCAACAGCAACACGGCTCAGTTGTTAATTCAACACAGGCAGCATATCAACCAGGTTTCACACTTACAGGCATATATGTATTTGGAGGTTACTGAGAGCTACAGGATGGAAATAACTAGGGTGTCCTGCACTACCTACCTTTAGACACATTTTCATTTTTAGGGGCCTCATGCATCATAAGCATGATGTGGTCTCTTCAAATTTGCATGGAGTTTTCCAAAACATGCAGAGCTGGTTCACCTTTGCACATCAGATCATGTCAATGCATTGCAGAGTGCAAGTTTGATATGCACAATTATCAACCAAGATTTGGGTAATATTACTGCCTCCCCGGGACAACATTGCCCGTTGTGGACTGGGAGGTCAACCATTTTTGCTGTACATTGTTTTTCTGATCCGTGTTCCCAATGTACATGAACAATATCATGGTCTATTTTGCCTGTAACTGGATATGGTTATATACAGCTGAAGTACTGTATTCCAAGGTTTGCTCATATGTCATTATGGGACAAGTGGAGGCAAAGTGAAAAAAATAACATTTGTCTAGAATCACACAACTTGGTCAATTTGAAAAGCTGGGCTGATACCCACCTTTACTGGTTTCAGTTTAACCACTAGATCTATATGCTTTGTCTTAACAGCACCCACCCTACCAACTACAACCCCTCTCCTCAACTACTGTCAAAGGAAAATCTGCACAAAGGGGCCCTCTTGAACAAGTAAATCAGTACAGATACCTTGGTGTACTTTTTGACGAACGCAGCTCCTTTCTTTCCCAGAAACAGGAGTTATATAGAAAAGGCCACGTGCTATTATTTGCTTTCCAAGCTCTAAAAAAATTCCTTACCGGCCCTAGCTATCGGCCCCTGCTTAAAGTCATCACAACAAAACTAATTACAACTCTAGGATATGGAAGCAAAGCACTGTGTGGGCAAGACGCTACTGTCCTAAATAAAATCATTGGAAAAGTCTTTACGTCCCTATTTCAGCTACCGGGATACACCTCATTAGCACAAATTAGGCTGGAGTTTGGCTATGTATACCAATGCATAGGCAGAAAAGCCAGCTTCATCAAAGCCTGGAAACAGTTACAGCTGACAAAGAAAAATCCGCTCTGTCGTGCCCTTTGGAAAGAGATCAGCTCAAACACCGCAGCCACTGGGCGCCGCTACTTAGACCAGGCACTAATCAACCTAGGGGCAGTGGAGTTATGGGACTCAAATATCTCTTACATTTCTTTAGATTTTTTAAAAAATTGGATTGCAAAAAAAAGATCATTAATCATGGACAAGGATTTACTAGCTACTAGATCATACTCGTGGATGATCATTAATGATTATAAACCTTTAGCCGTACCTGGAAGCAGGGGTGACCAAGACAGATAAAGATCTTTTTATTAAATATAGATTTGGGATTATTCCGGGCAATGCCCACCTAGTCCCATGGGAACGTTCTCTAAAAATCCCACAGTGTAGGCTATGTGGATACGAACAGGAAGATATAATTTATTTAGTTTGTATCTGTAATGTTTTAAGAACCGAATGCAAACTTCTATTGAAGTCATTACTTAATCAGAGGGGAATACGGTCTTGCCGGCAAGCAGTTATTGCCTGCCTCAAACCCCAGGACATTGCTTTAAATGCTAAATTTTCGAAGTTTCTACGCTTGGTATCACGAAAACCTCTAACGGGGAAGGACAATTAATATAAAAAATCTTTGCACAGGAGTTGGGAATCCCCTTTTTTAGATAACAATACGTTTTTGGTATGCTTTTTATCTCGATTGTAGAATGTTAAACTGATATTTGGTATTGTATATTTATTATTTTTTATAGAATAATGTGATGTATTGATGTATTGATTTTTATTAATTACGCATCAAGAATAAACTTGTAGCTTGTAACTTAACTCTCCTCAACCGCAAGCCTGCTGGCATCAGCCCGTCCATCATCTACATCATTACTATACATTTTGGGCCCTGGGATTTTGACAGCGAGTATCCATGTCATAGACTTATAAACCAATTGTAACTACCCCTCTCCATAAGAGACTTGGGGATATATTTAGGAGCCCCTTGAGACAACGGAGAATCACTTTTTGTGCAGTGAGGCATAATGACTTGTAACCTATAGACTTGCTGCACTGACCTACGCCAAATCCACCTATATAAAGGCCAATATAAATACTTAGGTACATTCTAGACTCATACATTTTGAGTCAACCTTTCATTAGCCAACATGTTATAAAGTGGCATACTGATATGAGCCACATGTGAGCATTTGGAGATGAGTGACAACAGTAATATTAGACATACACCACATACTGCTGACATTCAATCCACAATTTGGTAAAATCATTTTTTAGTATACTTACCGGAGTCCAACTTTCACCTAGCGTGTAGTGCCTGACCAGATGTCACACCCATAAATGTAGCAGCGGTCACTGCAGGCTATGAATTTCTGGATAACCTCAGGGGCCTACAACAATATGTGTGTTATCAGTTTACATTCTAGTTGACACATGTGATGCACAGCATTTCCTAGTTCATTTCACAGGTTTGGCACTGTTTATGGATTCCTTTTAATGTATCTTTAAGTTGACTGATCACACTGTAGGAGTTAGGACCCTCTCCTGGCCATATGTACATATAGGTTTGTGCTGATGGTATGGGTTGATGTGGTCCATGACATTGTCTCCCTGACAGTGCAGGGATTCTGCTCCAGTGTGTGACTGTACTCTAGCTGCATGTGGCAAAAAAAGAGAAAGGTGATTAGACTCAACCAAGTTATATGGATATGTGCAACCTGTTGTGTATGTACACAATTTAATCTACATGCCAACAGCAACAGTGAGTGAATGAGGGATATTATCTACTGCCATTTACCAGTGTTAAGTGGATGAGGCAGCAGTGAAGAGCCACTGTTTGGGACTGAGAAATTGGAAGTTGCCATTTCTATCATAAAGGATTCTAGAACCTGTAGTGCAATGGACTAAATGAGATACATGAGGGTCTAACCCACCATGCAAATTGCACATACTTGGGAAAACATGAATGATCACATTTGTAGTGTTTCACAGACATTGATGATTTAGTGTCATTTTTAGGATTATCACATATGACCTGGCACCACAGTGAGGTCATCACTTATAGCCCGCCCATGGAGCAGGTGTGGTTCTATGGTGGTGAGGACATCCCTCTCAAGTGGGATGAGTTGGAGACCTGGTCTGATTTGTACTCCTGGAAGAGCTCTGGCCACCTCTATCCTGCTGTATTTCTCCTTCACTCTCCTCTTCTCATCCTGCCACTTCTTAATATATGTGAGTATATGCACATTATCCCCCAATGCAATGACAGCTGTGGCCAACTGCTTCCATAAGGTTGCCTTCTGTGAGGCACTGCTGCTGTAGGTGGGAAACCATGTAGTCTTTTGTTCACTAAGAATTTGAGGATCATGATGGTCTCCTCCTCTGTGTAACTTTTCTTCTCCTGATGGGTGGCATGTCTTCAGAGCATGCAGATACATTGTTGGCGTGGAAACCAGAGCCTTGGATGTGTGCTGCCTTTACCTTGCTTTTAATGGAGGGTTGCAGGGGGTATTGATTGCATGTAGGTGTGTGTTTAATTACAATGATTCCACCCTGAGGTCGGATTATCCACCCTGAGTGCGAATAGTCCGCCCCAAGTGTGGATGATCCACCCTAAGTGTGAATGATCTGCCCCGAGTGTGGACGTAAACATACTACCCGTAACATATCTTTGTGAATACTAAAAAGTCGTAAACTTAGACTTTTGGTCTAAACTTAGACCAAAAGTCTAAGTTTACCTTTGTGAATCGCCCCAATATCTTGTATGATGATTGTTTCACATCTTTAGTATAAGATGTGAAAGTAATCATCATTCAAGATATTGGGGGTCATTCTGATTCCGGCGGGCGGCGGAGGCCGCCCGCCAGAATTCCGCCCCCATTATACCGCTCCGCGGTCAGAAGACCGCGGAGGGTATTATGAGTTTTTCCCTGGGCTGGCGGGCGGTCTCCAAAAGACCGCCCGCCAGCCCAGGGAAAAACTCCCTTCCCACGAGGATGCCGGCTCGTAATCGAGCCGGCGGAGTGGGAAGGTGCGACGGGTGCAGTGGCACCCGTCACGTATTTCAGTGTCTGCAAGGCAGACACTGAAATACTTTGCGGGGCCCTCTTATGGGGGCCCCTCGGCACCCCCTACCGCCATCCTGTTCCTGGCGGGCGAACCGCCAGGAACAGGATGGCGGTAGGGGGTGTCAGAATCCCCCATGGCGGCGCAGCAAGCTGCGCCGCCATGGGGGATTCTAAGGGCAGCGGTAAACCGGCGTGAGACCGCCGGTTTACCCTTTCTGACCGCGGCCAAAGCGCCGCGGTCAGAATGCCCTGCGGGGCACCGCCGGCCTGTCGGCGGTACTCCCGCCGACCCTCGCCCCGGCGGTCAAAGACCGCCGGGGTTAGAATCAGGGCCATTGTGTCCTGTACCTTTCTTCAATAACATTGGGTATGATACAAGTTAGTAAATGAGTTTTCATACTGTGAAAGCAAAAGTAGAAGTGTTAGTGAACGAGTCTCACAGGACATTTGTTTGGCTTATTACTTTAGGGAACTTAAGCAGTATTCCACAGCATGTTTGCCTTCGTTTCAACTTTAGATATGCTTGCTCAGTTCGAGGAATAGGTCTCGGAAGGCATTCTCGGACAACCACAACCTGCGTCCACAAACTGGACTGAGTTGGATTTACCACAGTAAGTGCACTGATTGTGCATTAAACATGTTTTCTTGAGCTTCAAGTAGCCAGGGACAGAAGGCATTAGTGCAAGTTCACTTGGCGATTATACAGTATTAGTCAGAACTCTGATGAGGACAAAGACATTAATGGAGAAGAAAAGCTTATAGTAGGTGTGCTTTCCCAGGTATATTGCATAGGAAGAAGGTCGATAGTAAAGGTGGTACACATACATTTGGCATGACTTCATCTTCACGTATGTATTCAAACCCATTGGTACTGCACTTGCCCTGATACTGAATTACTATGCCACATATGGGTAAATGCTTGACATGCTTGCCATGCTCAACCTCCATCAGAACTTAATGGGTGTTTAACTTGCTGTATGATAAGTGCATTACAGTCATAGCACTGCACATAACGGTGGATGGGACATATGCTACGTTCTCACAGACTACCGAGTGGGTCAAAAACTAAAATGTTCATAGTTTACGACGTTCTCTTAAGGGAACTTCAGAAAATTTTCTGAAATGTTTGCTTTAGTTCCAAAGGCATATATGCTCATGTAGTTAGAGGAATGACGCCTCAGGGCATACTTGGACACCCCCAACTTGCATCCAAAAACAGGAAGGAGCTGGATTTAGCCCAGTGGGTGCACTAAAGGCACATGAAAGACATGTATTCTTGATCCTCATGTGGCTGTCATCAGACCCATTAGTAAAGGTTCACTAGCCATGCATCCGGTAATGGTCAAAAAGAAGGTGGTGGTTACTTGATAGATAGTAAAATGTGGTCAAACTTATTCCGTCCTTTGTGAATGAATGTGATGGGCCCATGCATGGCGGCAGTAAGTTGATGTGAGTGCACTGATCAGTTGGATTAGGCCTGTGGCCGTCAGTATGAAAGTATTTTGTGTGGTGCGTGAATGGAGCGTGAATGGACCATAAAGCGGGTGGTGCCTTGACATGGCTTTATGGCTGTGGCAGTAAGATGGCCCTTACTAAGAACTCCTTTTTTGTCATTATGGGTAGCTGTGGATTTTGTGCCCTAACTCAGCTGTGCTTGGGCCTAGTGTCCGCATCAGGAATGGATCACACACGGTCCACAGTAGTCCTCGTGCATTGACTGCCATTGACCCTCAAGTGATCCATTTCAGTATCGGGCACTAGGTCCAGGCACACAAGGTGGTAGCATTTTTATTGGTACAAGTGGGGGAATGCTGGGTGGGAACAAGTTTATGGATCCCTGTATATTCCTGTAGTTTACGTCACAGAAATGCAAGGAAAAATTGTGTTTTTATTCAATATTTCAGCTTTGCAGGGTACTCTTTACTTTGATGGATCCATACAAGTGACACCTCTCTGGACTCTCCTTGGTGTTTACTTTTAAGAAATTTCTGTGTTTTATAGGTTTTCCAATATCGTTGCCGACCTCAGGACTAATTAGTACACCCACCGTAGTTATCATTATCACCACAATATGTTTTGTTGCAGGCATTTGGCCCACTCACACAAGTGAGGAAGCATTTTCATTGGGAGATCTGGGGAAGCACTGAGCGTTAAGAAAATTTGTGCTGGCCCAGTGGTCAGAAATGTGTGGAAAATATCACTTTTTAGCTACATTTTAGCTTTGCAGGGGATTCCAGGTAAGAAAATGATGGGCCATGCTCACAAGTCACACATCCCTGGACTCCCCTGAATGTTCAGTTTTCAGAAATGTCTGGTTTTAGTATGTTCAAAATCACAAGTTACCCACATTGGAAAAAAGGGTCAGTTTTCCATGGAAAAATGTGCAGCTCCCATGTTGCATTTTGGCCCATTTCCATTCGCGGACAGTTCATCTACCTTCACAAGTGAGGTACCATTTTTAGCAGGAGGCCAGGGGGAATGCTGGTGGACAGGAAGTTTCTGACTCCCTGCAGATTCCAGTACTTCTTACAACACAGATGTGAGGAAAACAGGTTTTTTAGTTAAAGTTTGAGGTTTGCAAGGAATTCTGGGTGAAAAAACATGGTAAGAGCCATGCAAGTCAGTCCACCCTGGAATCTGTAGGTGTCTAGTTTTAAAAAATGTTCAGGCTGGCTAGGTTTCCCCATGTGTAGGCTGAGCTAGAGCTACCCACATTGGAAAAAAAGAGAGTCAGTTTTCAGAGGAAATGGGTTTTTGAGGTAAAGTTTAAAGTCTGCAAGGGATTCTAGGTAAAATACAGGGTGAAAATCATTCAAGTCAGTCCACCGTGGATATTCCTAGGTGTCTAGTTTTAAAAATGTATAGGTTGGCTAGGTTTCCCTAGGTGCTGGCTGAACTAGGGTCCAAAATCTCATGCTACCCACATTGGAAAAAAAGGGTCAGTTTTCTTTGTAGGAATATGCTGCATCAATGCTGCATTTTGGGCTGTTTCCTGTTGTGGGCGCTAGGTCTACCAACATAAGTGAGGTGCCATTTTTATTGGGAGACCTGGGATAAAGCTGTGTGGAAGGAAGATCGTGGCTCCCTGCAAATTCAAGAACTTTCCATCACAGTAACATGAGGAAAGTGTGTTTTTAGTCAAGGTTTGAAGTTTGCAAGGGATTCTGGGTACAAATGTGATGAGAGCCACACAAGTTAGCCCACCATTGATACCCGTGGAGTCTAGTTTAAAAAAATATACAGGTTGGCTAGGTTTCCCTAGATACCGGCTGAACTAAGGTCCAAAATCTTGAGCTACCCACATTGAAAGGAAACTAAGGGTTAGTTTTTAGTGGACAAATGTGCTGTATCCATGTTGCATTTTGGACCATTTCCTGTAACGGGCATTAGGTCTACTGACACAAATGAGGCACCATTTTTATCAGGAGACCTGGAGGAATGCTAGCCATGTAGAAAAAAGTTTGTGTTTTTAGTCAAAGTTTGAGGTTTGCAGGGGGTTCTGTGTAAAAAAACATGGTGGGAAACTCAAAATTCAGCCCACCCTGGATATCCCTAGGTGTCTAGTTTTAAAAAAATGTACAGGTTTGGTGGCTTTCCTTGATGCCGGCTGAGCTAGAGTCCAAAATTCTTGAAATACCCACATTGGAAAAAAGGGTCCGTTTTTGGTGGAAAAGTGTACTGGTCCATGTTTGGGCCTTTTTCTATTGTGGGCACTAGACTTACCCATACAGTGAGGTATAATCTTTATTTAGAGACCTGGGGAAATGCCGGGGGAAGGGAGCTTGTGGCTCCCTGCAGATTCCAGAACTTTCCATTACAGAAATATGAGGAAAATGTGTTTTTTTTTGTCGCAGTTTGTGGTTTGCAAGGAATTCTGTTTCACAAATCATGGTGAAAGCCATGCAAGTCTGCCCATCTTGGATACACCTATGAGTCTAGCTTTGAAAAATGTAGACTGGCTAAGTTTCAGATGAAAATGTTGTCACAAAAGCTCATTTTCAAATGTCATTTTCAATTTTTCCTTATTTCAACAGTTGTTTTCCTTGGGAAAACCTTGATGTATCTATCCATATCACCCCTTGCTTAATTCTGAATATTACCTACTTTTCAGATATCTATAGTTTTTCTGGATCATCCGTGGGTTTCACACTGGTTTTCACCACAAACTGGAAATAGGGTGGGTGCACAAAAAATAGGGAAAATAGGCTACCTCTTAGAAAAATGCCAAAACTGTGGTACAAAATTAGGTTTTTTGATTCAGCTCTAAATGTTCCATAAAGCTGGGAAGATAGTGACTTTAGCACAGCAAACCATTTGTGGATGCCTTTTTTAGGTAAAAAACAGACACTTTTATCTGGAGCACTTTTTCCCCTATTTTTTCAAAAAACTCAAAATGTGGCTATATTTTGCCTATTTTCTCAGTCCCCTCTAGGCAGGGCACCCACAAATTCTGCGTACCTTTACAATCCGCTGGATGTTGTGAAAAAAGATGGACATTTGGCAATGATACCTTATGTGAAAATTAGTTATGGAGCCCTGAGCGCAAACAACCCCGCATAGCCAAGAATGGGCTCACCACGCGGCAGCTTAGGGGTTACGGATTTTTACAAGCCAAATATCAAAACAAAACGAGAAGGAGCAGTACAAGCACTGGTTGAAAAACAAGTCATATTATGGTAGTGGACTATGGTAAAGAATATCAAAATCACATTGCCTTTTGATAGAGAATAAAATAGAGGGAGAGAGAGTGAGGAGAAGAGAGGAGAGAAGGGGGAAGAGGGAAGCTATTCCTCATCATTTCAAAATTGATGTATTTTCAGGGTGGCACAATAGAATAGATAAATTGCTTCTATTCATATGTAAATTTCACTTGTCAGTTTATTGTGGCTTGGTATTCTGAAAGACTTTGGCCCATATTTATACTTTTTGACGCAAAACTGCGCCGGCGCAGTTTTGCGCAAATTGTTTTACCGCCGGCTAACGCCATTTTGGTGCGCCGTGCGGGCGTCATATTTATACCACAGGTGGGAGTCATTATTTTTGACGCACACCTCAGCGTCAAGTCGTTAACGCGGAGGAAATGACTGTGGGTCAATTTACGACCCACGAAACCGGATATGCGCTGTTTTTTGACACATTAGCGTCAAAACAAACCGCGAACACCGCCATTACACCAGAGGAGAGACAAAATGGATCCCAGATGCCACTACAGACCCCAGGAAGATGACAGCAGACCAGGAACCAGGAACCAGCCAGGAGGACCCACACAAGAACCAGGACACTTTTAAGAAGTAAAGAAAGTGTCGCTTTAGTGCAGAGGAGCAGGAAATTCTGGTTAAAGAGGTGACGGAACACCAGCACCAACTGTTTGTCACATCAAAGTTGCCAATAGGTAGGAGAGAGGCAATCTGGCAACAAATTGTCGACAAGATTAACAGTGTGGCTGAAGTATGCAGAATAGTAATCGAGTGCAAGAAACGCTGGCATGGCTGCAAGCGCAGGACCAAGGAAAAGATGGCCAGGAACAGGAAGGCAGCACTTCAGACTGGAGGTGGGAGTCCAGCACACCAGGAGGCCCTGGACCACATGGAGGACATGGGAAACTAAAATGCACTAATGTCAACTGTGAGCAGGGGGGGGGATACCAACCACTAAATGCATGGAAGTCATCTAATACATGGAGTGGCATGGGTAAAGGGGCACGGCATGGGGGCATGGCCCGTTCTGAGAAGACCTGGGGCACACCATTACACAACACCAACAACAGTCCCATGGGGGCATGCTGTCATGCCAACAACGGAGCAAAGGGAAAGCCACGCCAGGAGGGAAGGCCACAACGTCACACTGACATCCCGGCACACGTCAGCCACCAGACCCCCTACATTAACTAGGGCCCTATTAACAACCTCTAGCCATACCGACAACTGGAATGTAACTGCAACAACAGTTGCCACTTCCACCTCTGCTCTGTGTGCAGCTCAAGTAGCCAATGGCAGTAACCTCCCCATGGATCATACACACCTAAGTTAGGGGGTGAGGATGACAACTTCAACAATCCCCAGAAACAAGACAAAGGCCCCAGTACTCTCAAATGTCAATACCCATAGTTGTCGCAAACATAAGCCAATGTAAACAACAATAGGAGCTACACAGCACTAAGGACACACCCATGCTGCATATGTCTGGGTCCATCCTGTGCCTTGGTAACAATGCAACATCCCAAATGTCATACTGCTCAGACAACAGCATTGAGGGGGGACACATGTAACTGATCACTGAAATACACCTGCACAGTCAGAGGAGGAAATAGGACACTGATACAATTATCAGGGCAATCCAATGTAACACACATTCCCCAACATCAGCAGGACACATTACCAATGTCAACATCCATATCGGATCATAACATTGCCATGCACAGGATATGCCACATGTCAATTACATTTAAGTGGATGTGAAAGATCAGAGATTGGGGCAGGTCCAGATTGTTAAGTGTGCTGCCAGGGCCATCAGTACACCCACAGCCAGTGAAAGGTCTCACCATGAGAATGGATGTAGACGGAGGGTTGAGTAGGAAAAAAAGGTGACAATTCTCTATTTGGCATGAACCAACACCTAGAGGCAATGAGGCTGACAAGTCTAATAACTCAATAACATACATGTGACATGCAGGTGGGCCATAGGCCTGGAAGAATGCCCATCTGAAGGACGGGAGAAATTCACACAAAACAAGATCGCAAAGTGAATTCATCAAAAGGCAGGCACGTCACATCAAAATTGTCACAACACAGACACACTAATTGTACCCTGTTTCATTGCAGAGGGAGATGGATCTCCTGCTGATGTGCCTGTCCCAGATTTCCCTGATGACATTGATGACGAGCCGATAAACATTCCCCAGGAGACTATCCAAAAGGTCCTTGACACCCTCCAGACCCCACCTTCAGTCACAAGGAGGAGCACAGAACAAGCAGCCATCACAGAGGAACCACCCACCACCCCAATTGTAAGACCTGCCAGCTCCAATACAGCTGAGGACTCAGACGACACTGGCACCAGCTTTGAGAGAACTGTAGTTGGAGTACAGCGGGAGCTGGCCAAGGAGGTGCGGGTTGGGATGCAAACTATGGCAGCCAGCCTTGAGGGGATGCGTTCGTGCATGATGTCATCTGCAGATCAGGCAGCAGCCATGCAAGCCCTAACATCCATACTGCAAGGGCTACAAGAAACTGTCAAGGAATTCACCACTGCAGTAAGGGAGTTGCCACAACACCTCGCACCCCAAAGCTTCCACTGCATGCGCGAATGCAATCATGACCCCCTCAGGGCCGACCTGGCTGCCTACTATTGTGATGTGGCTGCTATTCTCAAGAACCAGCAGACCCTCCTTGCTGCAGTACTGCCCTTAAGACCTTCACAGGGAGCAGCGACCGGGATGTCTGACTCCACGTCTTCTAACACTGAGGTGTGTGTTGCCCCTTCACAACCAACAACAACAAGGACAGAGGAGGCACACACACATCAGAAGAAGAAGACATGGAACAGATCACATTCACAAGGAAAATGACCCGGAAGCACTAGTCCCTGCCACATGGCCCACATTTACCAAGGTCCTGCACTTTGTAACTTGCCAGTCTTGCAACAACTTTACTCAAGCACTGTTCTGAAAACCACTGTATATCTTGTCACACAGCCCAGTGATTGTCTCTCTCCTACTCATTGGCAAATCCTGTCCCTCTGCACTGTCTGAAACATCAAACCCAGCATGTCAAAAGCATTTCCGTAACCACTTGTGTTGGATCACAATGTAAGATGTCACTGTAATGGACTCACAATCATGGACAATGTACAGATAGCACTACAGCACTTTTCAATAAATAGCACTTACACAACAAATCTGTCTCAGGGTAATGTGACATATCAACTGTAGATAACTGAAATGTGCCTACTGTCAAATTATGTAGCTTGTAAATACAACCGTCCTGATAATATGTAGTCAGAGAATTCTGCACAGTGCCCATGATTGTATCATACTCTGCCCATCCTGAGGGACAAATCTGATGAAGTGAGAAACCATACACCACCATGCTGTGTTGGACAGAAGAATGCTTCCTCAGGGGATAACTAAGTCATCAAATAGTGGCCGCAAAATGTTGTCAACATGCAAAAATAACACAATAAACATGCCACACTAATCTAAGTATACACTACAAAAACTGCATAAATGAAGGTGTCTGAGTTAACATACAAATAGGTAATCATGCCGAACTGTGTCACAAATTATGTATGAGGGTCATGAAGAGAAGAATACAAGATTGCCAATGATAACTCATCTTATGAGGGTGTGCATGATCATCACACTGCAGTCAGACCTAAAACTGTTTCCCCAATACCAAGTCTGGAAGCACTGTTTGTGACTTTCAAAACACACTTATCAACAGGAACACATTGTCATCCATATTAACTGTGATTGGTGGTTGCAACGAAGGGTCGACAATTTGCAAGGTAGCTCTGGGCTAACTGCCAATCGTACAGCTCAGTTGGGATTTGTTTGTAGCATAGGACACAGATGTTATAGTACAAAATTGATGTACACTGAATCCAAACCCACGATCAAGTACCATTCAACACATATTATTAAGGGTTAACCAAATATTTATTAAATGCTAATCACAGATGAGGAAACTGCGGGAAACATCTTACCTACCCTAATCTACCCTGACTACTCACTACCCACAACTGTCCCTAACTAACCTAAGCTGCACTTACTTATCACATGTAAAGAAACGTTCTAAACATCTACCCCCCACCCCCGTTATGAGACGGGACACATGGAGGACAACACATACTAACCTAAACACATACTATACTATCCTATACAAATATATATTTTTTAGTATTTTTTTGGTAATTTCTTTTAGTTTTTTTGGATTTTGTTTTTTAGACACACAAGAACCCCAACATAACCCCCCACCCACCCACTCACACATGTAATAAGTACAAATAGATACAATCAGGACCCCCCACCCACTAACACTAACTAAACTAACAGCCTATACTAACCTAACACTAAGCCCCCTAAGCCCACTAACTATAAAAACAAGGAAAGAGGAGTGAGGGGAGGGAATCATGTCCATATCAAAAAGTCTGGAGGTAGGCCCTCTGGAGGGTCCTCTTAATGGACTTAACACGCCGGTTAATGTGGCGCACATTCCGGCCCAGGTGGCTCAACTTGCGCAGCACTTTGTCCATCTTACGGTCCATTTGGTTGAAGGCTGCAGGGTCAACAGATGGAGCAGTGGCAGTCTGGGTACCGGTGGAGGAGGTCTGTGTGGGTGTTGTACCAGGCCTAGTGGGCTGTCCTGCACCTGTGGCAATGCTGGGGCCTGGAAGTCCAGCAGATGTCGGACCAACAGTGGCAGCTGTGGGTGGGGCCACCTGGCTCGGATTGGTGGTTGTGCTGGTGGTGGCTGTGGTGGGCAAAGTAGGCCCACCACGTGGGAAGGCTCTCCATGCCCCGGAGGCCCGTTCATGGCGATATCGCCGGGCCATCCTCCGGAACCCCAACTCCACCAGCAGGATGTGCTGGTATCGCATGGCCCGGCGCTGAAATTCACAGACCTTGTCTGGAGTCATGTTAGCAGCTGTGAAGACAAATGCAGATATTCTACATTAGTAACTGCATTGTGTGAAATGGCACAGGAAGTTATCAGACAATACATCTACTGTACTTGTAACAGCTCATATCACAATACAGATCATTGAATATCCCTGAGGAAGTACATGGCAGGCCAGACTACAAAGGCCACATCACACATAGCACATCCATAACCTACAAGATGGGTAACAACTGGCTTTGACTTGCAATCTGAGTTCTGGCAGTTATCAGCTAAGAATCATGCTGCATATCCTCCGCCAAGACCTGTGCCACAAATGTCAGTGTAAGGAAATCAAAACTAGAGCCACATGGTCTGCAAGTTGTAACTGGACTTGCCAGTATAGTACCAAGTGCCAAACCTGAGTGTGTATACTAGTTTTCAACCAAACCGTCACTTATTCACATGTATGTGTAACATACTGGTAGCATCAGTACTAGGTATCCCATTCACAAACCCATGCCCGTGTTTGAGGGGGGTGGATAAACAACTATAATTTGCCAACAACATGTACACTGAGGAGTGTATAGAAAACTCCACACATGTTTGTCTCTACAGACACACCACAGGTAAGGTCTATCAACAATTAGGAGTCAGCAAACCCTAGAGCACTCATAGGGCCACACATGTCAGGAAATGCAGAACTTGGTACACATCATATACTTCCAGTGAGGCCTGACTTACATCAGACACAGAGTTGCTAGAACAACCATGATCATGAATTGCATGCACACCTAGGCCATTGCACTCAAGTTCCACATACTTGTAGCACTATATGTGGAAGTACATGCTGCTAGGAGGTTCTACCTACTGTTTCAAAATTACGTAGGTAAATAGGGAAACAGATGTCTATTGGAAAGCAATTTGCTGTACCAATCTTGGAGAATGTGGGTCTGACAGGCTGACTAAACTGGAGCTGACTTCCAGTGCGACTCTTGGTGATACAAGTGTCATCCACATGACTAACCCCTGTTCTCACAGTGGGGCCTACAAAAATGGGCTACAATCCCTACATGATACCATTAGATACGCATTGGCCAACTCAAAACATCTGAGAAACTGAATTCCCACTCATGGAACAAGAGAAAAGCTTGCCCAGCGCATTACACATTGCTATGCGTCCAACTCACACGAGTCCATAACCAGCAAACACAACACATAACAGACATATCAACACTTACTGGAGTGGTCGGGGTGCAGTACCTTTCCCCACCGGATTCTGCGCACCTCTGTTGTATACCCCTGTATCACCCTTCCCTCTGCCTGGATCATGAGCAGCAAGAAATGCGTCACAAGCCAGATGAACCCCCCAACTCCTCTTCCCCCATCCTGCCAAGACGTGCCCTACCAGACATACTTGGAAGTGAAAGGGAATAGGGGTAAAAGAAATGGAAAGGGGAAAAGGGGGAAACTAGGGGTACAAAGACAGATGAAAAGTAAACCTAACCACTAAAAGAGCCCAACTATCCCCAAACTAACACTACCCACAACAGACTCCCACAAACAACAAAAACACAAGATAAATGGACAAATGTAGACAAAACACAGTAGTACAGTATACAGCAACAATATTTATTTCACAAATTGACAATACAGATAGCACACAGGACAAAAAAGCACAAAATATCAGGACAACACTCTCTACACAGCCCCACAGTCTAGAAGGATCATAGACTGCAAAGTGAAAGTGAAAGTACACCCACTGTACATGATCTGTAAACAGGATATCCTATTACATCACTTCCTGTATGAAAAGTCCTGCCTTTTTCACGTTATGCGTCATTTTCTGTTTACCAAAACTGTATTTGAGTCATTTTTTTTGACGCACAGAAGTGAAAATTAGCCCGCATCCACATAATAGTACATGGCCTGTACAAATATCTGGATGCGGGCTAAATTTCAATCCTGTGTGTCAAAAAAAATGATGCAAATACAGTTTTGGTAGACAAAAAATTACGCATAACGCTAGAGACGTCAAAATTACAGTGCATTAACTGGTTTTGGGCAATTTTACTTGTTTTTTGGTTATGTTACATTTGGGACACATCAGAGATAGGCTGATTGAAGACAGTATGGTGTTGATGGTGTATGTTCACATGTGTGACATCATACTGCAGTGGACCACGATCCGCTACTCCTTTCACAGTATTTTTACGGTTGGCTGATGCAATAGTTGGTCATAAGTGTGGCCTACATATATGTGTTGCAGAAATTGTGCATGTTTGGCAAAAGGAGAGGATAGCAATGTGACGCACATATGTACAATACCTAAATGCCTTTGGCTCAAAGTGTGTGCTTTGGCAACTAATGTATTTGTTGACCAAGTGTGTGTGTATATCAAGCATATTTGTACATATGCTTGTATGAATGTGACGTCCATGTGTCCAATCCTTAGATGCAAGTCATTGTGGAAATGAGCGAGGGCATGTGTTAGTCATACATGTAACAACACCCATTAAGTGGACTTCCAAGTTTTAGGGTCAGGTAGACACCACATGTGACATAGCATGCACCAGATGGATGGCAGACGCTTGTTCATGTCAATGGTCCACATTTTCTACATCCTATGTCCTAGAGTATTGGTAAGAGCTTCCTAGGCACTAGTTGGTGAATCCCACAGTGAGTCATACACTTGCATTGAGGAGGTGGGTACCATGTTGTTTGCACAGACAGACAAGGGTGAATCTCAAATGTATGATGACACCACAGTTGAGGCCATAGAAGTGAGTCCCAACTATCAAGTGGCTGTGGTGGACCAGCATACAAGACAGCATGTGTCCACATATTTCCAGTGATCAATTGCACATAAGTGTCTTGTTCATCTGTGTGGTTCAATGATGATCCTGTATATTGTTTTGGGTGTAATTTGTCACAGTTCGGTCCAGGACTCATCATGAGCCAGTGGCAGCTATTCCTGTATCTACTGAGTATCCTTAGTTGATCAATGTGAGTAAAGTGGATGTGGACATGTGAACCAACATGTGGATGGTCCCACCCTGTCACTAAAGACATGTAATGAGACAGTCAAAAGGGTAACCTTGGTGTGCTGAGTGAGATAATGTCTCAGGTGTCATGTTCCGGCAAATGTTATTACAACATTTGTACACAGGTTGGCCTCTGCACTTCCCACTGCATCTGGGAACATCATAGCCTCTGTGCTGATTATTCTCGCAGCTATTCACCACACACGGCCCATCACTATGTTGTGAGCACTGTGATTCTGTGTGTGAACTGTCATGGTCCTGACATTTGTGTATTATTCATGGACATTATCAGAGGTTGCTGGTTGTGCTGAAAGCCCCGTACCTTTCTTCAATAACATTGGGTATGATACAAGTTAGTAAATGAGTTTTCATACTGTCAAAGCAAAAGTAGAAGTGTTAGTGAACGAGTCTCACAGGACATTTGTTTGGCTTATTACTTTAGGGAACTTAAGCAGTATTCCACAGCATGTTTGCCTTCGTTTCAACTTTAGATATGCTTGCTCAGTTCGAGGAATAGGTCTCGGAAGGCATTCTCGGACAACCACAACCTGCGTCCACAAACTGGACTGAGTTGGATTTACCACAGTAAGTGCACTGATTGTGCATTAAACATGTTTTCTTGAGCTTCAAGTAGCCAGGGACAGAAGGCATTAGTGCAAGTTCACTTGGCGATTATACAGTATTAGTCAGAACTCTGATGAGGACAAAGACATTAATGGAGAAGAAAAGCTTATAGTAGGTGTGCTTTCCCAGGTATATTGCATCTGAAGAAGGTCAATAGTAAAGGTGGTACACATACACTTGGCATGACTTCATCTTCACGTATGTATTCAAACACATTGGTACTGCACTTGCCCTGATACTGAATTACTATGCCACATATGGGTAAATGCTTGACATGCTTGCCATGCTCAACCTCCATCAGAACTTAATGGGTGTTTAACTTGCTGTATGATAAGTGCATTACAGTCATAGCACTGCACATAACGGTGGATGGGACATATGCTACGTTCTCACAGACTACCGAGTGGGTCAAAAACTAAAATGTTCATAGTTTACGACGTTCTCTTAAGGGAACTTCAGAAAATTTTCTGAAATGTTTGCTTTAGTTCCAAAGGCATATATGCTCATGTAGTTAGAGGAATGACGCCTCAGGGCATACTTGGACACCCCCAACTTGCATCCAAAAACAGGAAGGAGCTGGATTTAGCCCAGTGGGTGCACTAAAGGCACATGAAAGACATGTATTCTTGAGCCTCATGTGGCTGTCATCAGACCCATTAGTAAAGGTTCACTAGGCATGCATCCGGTAATGGTCAAAAAGAAGGTGGTGGTTACTTGATAGATAGTAAAATGTGGTCAAACTTATTCCGTCCTTTGTGAATGAATGTGATGGGCCCATGCATTGCGGCAGTAAGTTGATGTGAGTGCACTGATCAGTTGGATTAGGCCTGTGGCCGTCAGTATGAAAGTATTTTGTGTGGTGCGTGAATGGAGCGTGAATGGACCATAAAGCGGGTGGTGCCTTGACATGGCTTTATGGCTGTGGCAGTAAGATGGCCCTTACTAAGAACTCCTTTTTTTGTCATTATGGGTAGCTGTGGATTTTGTGCCCTAACTCAGCTGTGCTTGGGCCTAGTGTCCGCATCAGGAATGGATCACACACGGTCCACAGTAGTCCTCGTGCATTGACTGCCATTGACCCTCAAGTGATCCATTTCAGTAGCGGGCACTAGGTCCAGGCACACAAGTGGGTAGCATTTTTATCGGTACAAGTGGGGGAATGCTGGGTGGGAACACGTTTATGGATCCCTGTATATTCCTGTAGTTTACGTCACAGAAATGCAAGGAAAAATTGTGTTTTTATTCAATATTTCAGCTTTGCAGAGTACTCTTTACTTTGATGGATCCATACAAGTGACACCTCTCTGGACTCTCCTTGGTGTTTACTTTTAAGAAATTTCTGTGTTTTATAGGTTTTCCAATATCGTTGCCGACCTCAGGACAAATTAGTACACCCACCGTAGTTATCATTATCACCACAATATGTTTTGTTGCAGGCATTTGGCCCACTCACACAAGTGAGGAAGCATTTTCATTGGGAGATCTGGGGAAGCACTGAGCGTTAAGAAAATTTGTGCTGGCCCAGTGGTCAGAAATGTGTGGAAAATATTACTTTTTAGCTACATTTTAGCTTTGCAGGGGATTCCAGGTAAGAAAATGATGGGCCATGCTCACAAGTCACACATCCCTGGACTCCCCTGAATGTCCAGTTTTCAGAAATGTCTGGTTTTAGTATGTTCAAAATCACAAGCTACCCACATTGGAAAAAAGGGTCAGTTTTCCATGGAAAAATGTGCAGCTCCCATGTTGCATTTTGGCCCATTTCCATTCGCGGACAGTTCATCTACCTTCACAAGTGAGGTACCATTTTTATCAGGAGGCCAGGGGGAATGCTGGTGGACAGGAAGTTTCTGACTCCCTGCAGATTCCATTACTTCTTACAACACAGATGTGAGGAAAACAGTTTTTTTAGTTAAAGTTTGAGGTTTGCAAGGAATTCTGGGTGAAAAAACATGGTAAGAGCCATGCAAGTCAGTCCACCCTGGAATCTGTAGGTGTCTAGTTTTAAAAAATCTTCAGGCTGGCTAGGTTTCCCCATGTGTAGGCTGAGCTAGAGCTACCCACATTGGAAAAAAAGAGAGTCAGTTTTCAGAGGAAACATGCGGTGCATCCATGTTGCACTCTAGGCTGTTTCCTGTCACAGGCACAAGGTATACCCACACAAGTGAGGTACCAATTTCATCAGAAGACTTGGGAGAATTCCAGGTGGACAGGAAGTTTGTGGCTCCCTGCTGATTCCAGAACTTTCCATCGCAGAAATGTGAGGAAATGGGTGTTTGAGGTAAAGTTTAAAGTTTGCAAGGGATTCTGGGTAAAAGACATGGTGAAAATCATTCAAGTCAGTCCACCGTGGATATTCCTAGGTGTCTAGTTTTAAAAATGTATAGGTTGGCTAGGTTTCCCTAGGTGCTGGCTGAACTAGGGTCCAAAATCTCATGCTACCCACATTGGAAAAAAAGGGTCAGTTTTCTTTGTAGGAATATGCTGCATCAATGCTGCATTTTGGGCTGTTTCCTGTTGTGGGCGCTAGGTCTACCAACATAAGTGAGGTGCCATTTTTATTGGGAGACCTGGGATAAAGCTGTGTGGAAGGAAGATCGTGGCTCCCTGCAAATTCAAGAACTTTCCATCACAGTAACATGAGGAAAGTGTGTTTTTAGTCAAGGTTTGAAGTTTGCAAGGGATTCTGGGTACAAATGTGATGAGAGCCACACAAGTTAGCCCACCATTGATACCCGTGGAGTCTAGTTTAAAAAAATATACAGGTTGGCTAGGTTTCCCTAGATACCGGCTGAACTAAGGTCCAAAATCTTGAGCTACCCACATTGAATGGAAACTAAGGGTCAGTTTTTAGTGGACAAATGTGCTGTATCCATGTTGCATTTTGGACCATTTCCTGTAACGGGCATTAGGTCTACTGACACAAATGAGGCACCATTTTTATCAGGAGACCTGGAGGAATGCTAGCCATGTAGAAAAAAGTTTGTGTTTTTAGTCAAAGTTTGAGGTTTGCAAGGGGTTCTGTGTAAAAAAACATGGTGGGAACCACAAAATTCAGCCCACCCTGGATATCCCTAGGTGTCTAGTTTTAAAAAATGTACAGGTTTGCTTGGCTTTCCTTGATGCCGGCTGAGCTAGAGTCCAAAATTCTTGAAATACCCACATTGGAAAAAAGGGTCCGTTTTTGGTGGAAAAGTGTACTGGGTCCATGTTTGGGCCTTTTTCTATTGTGGACACTAGACTTACCCATACAGTGAGGTATAATCTTTATTTAGAGACCTGGGGAAATGCCGGGGGAAGGGAGCTTGTGGCTCCCTGCAGATTCCAGAACTTTCCATTACAGAAATATGAGGAAAATGTTTTTTTTTTTGTCGCAGCTTGTGGTTTGCAAGGAATTCTGTTTCACAAATCATGGTGAAAGCCATGCAAGTCTGCCCATCTTGGATACACCTATGAGTCTAGCTTTGAAAAATGTAGACTGGCTAGGTTTCAGATGAAAATGTTGTCACAAAAGCCCATTTTCAAATGTCATTTTCAATTTTTCCTTATTTCAACAGTTGTTTTCCTTGCGAAAACCTTGATGTATCTATCCATATCACCCCTTGCCTAATTCTGAATATTACCTACTTTTCAGATATCTATAGTTTTTCTGGATCATCCGTGGGTTTCACACTGGTTTTCACCACAAACTGGAAATAGGGTGGGCGCACAAAAAATAGGGAAAATAGGCTACCTCTTAGAAAAATGCCAAAACTGTGGTACAAAATTAGGTTTTTTGATTCAGCTCTAAATGTTCCATAAAGCTGGGAAGATAGTGACTTTAGCACAGCAAACCATTTGTGGATGCCTTTTTTAGGTAAAAAACAGACACTTTTATCTGGAGCACTTTTCCCCTATTTTTTCAAAAAACTCAAAATGTGGCTATATTTTGCCTATTTTCTCAGTCCCCTCTAGGCAGGGCACCCACAAATTCTGCGTACCTTTACAATCCGCTGGATGTTGTGAAAAAAGATGGACATTTGGCAATGATACCTTATGTGAAAATTAGTTATGGAGCCCTGAGCGCAAACAACCCCGCATAGCCAAGAATGGGCTCACCACGCAGCAGCTTAGGAGTTACGGATTTTTACAAGCCAAATATCAAAACAAAACGAGAAGGAGCAGTACAAGCGCTGGTTGAAAAACAAGTCATATTATGGTAGTGGACTATGGTAAAGAATATCAAAATCACATTGCCTTTTGATAGAGAATAAAATAGAGGGAGAGAGAGTGAGGAGAAGAGAGGAGAGAAGGGGGAAGAGGGAAGCTATTCCTCATCATTTCAAAATTGATGTATTTTCAGGGTGGCACAATAGAATAGATAAATTGCTTCTATTCATTTCACTTGTCAGTTTATTGTGGCTTGGTATTCTGAAAGACTTTGGCCCATATTTATACTTTTTGACGCAAAACTGCGCCGGCGCAGTTTTGCGCAAATTGTTTTACCGCCGGCTAACGCCATTTTGGTGCGCCGTGCGGGCGTCATATTTATACCACAGGTGGGAGTCATTATTTTTGAAGCACACCGCAGCGTCAAGTCGTAAAGCAAAACGACGTTAACGCGGTGGAAAGGACTGTGGGTCCATTTACGACCCACGAAAACCGGATATGCGCTGTTTTTTGACACATTAGCTTTAAAACAAACCGCGAACACCGCCATTACACCAGAGGAGAGACAAAATGGATCCCAGATGCCACTACAGACCCCAGGAAGATGACAGCAGACCAGGAACCAGCGAGGAGGACCCACACAAGAACCAGGACACTTTTAAGAAGTAAAGAAAGTGTCGCTTTAGTGCAGAGGAGCAGGAAATTCTGGTTAAAGAGGTGACGGAACACCAGCACCAACTGTTTGTCACATCAAAGTTGCCAATCAGTAGGAGAGAGGCAATCTGGCAACAAATTGTCGACAAGATTAACAGTGTGGCTGAAGTACGCAGAATAGTAATCGAGTGCAAGAAACGCTGGCATGGCTGTAAGCGCAGGACCAAGGAAAAGATGGCCAGGAACAGGAAGGCAGCACTGCAGACTGGAGGTGGGAGTCCAGCACACCAGGAGGCCCTGGACCACATGGAGGACATGGGAAACTAAAATGCACTAATGTCAACTGTGAGCAGGGGGGGATACCGACCACTAAATGCATGGAAGTCATCTAATACATGGAGTGGCATGGGTAAAGGGGCACGGCATGGGGGCATGGCCCGTTCTGAGAAGACCTGGGGCACACCATTGCACAACACCAACAACAGTCCCATGGGGGCATGCTGTCATGCCAACAACGGAGCAAAGGGAAAGCCACGCCAGGAGGGAAGGCCACAACGCCAAACTGACATCCCGGCACACGTCAGCCACCAGACCCCCTACATTAACTAGGGCCCTATTAACAACCTCTAGCCATACCGACAACTGGAATGTAACTGCAACAACAGTTGCCACTTCCACCTCTGCTCTGTGTGCAGCTCAAGTAGCCAATGGCAGTAACCTCCCCATGGATCATACACACCTAAGTTAGGGGGTGAGGATGACAACTTCAACAATCCCCAGAAACAAGACAAAGGCCCCAGTACTCTCAAATGTCAATACCCATAGTTGTCGCAAACATAAGCCAATGTAAACAACAATAGGAGCTACACAGCACTAAGGACACACCCATGCTGCATATCTCTGGGTCCATCCTGTGCCTTGGTAACAATGCAACATCCCAAATGTCATACTGCTCAGACAACAGCATTGAGGGGGGACACATGTAACTGGTCACTGAAATACACCTGCACAGTCAGAGGAGGAAATAGGACACTGATACAATTATCAGGGCAATCCAATGTAACACACATTCCCCAACATCAGCAGGACACATTACCAATGTCAACATTCATATCGGATCATAACATTGCCATGCACAGGATATGCCATATGTCAATTACATTTAAGTGGATGTGAAAGATCAGAGATTGGGGCAGGTCCAGATTGTTAAGTGTGCTGCCAGGGCCATCAGTACACCCACAGCCAGTGAAAGGTCTCACCATGAGAATGGATGTAGACGGAGGGTTGAGTAGGAAAAAAAGGTGACAATTCTCTATTTGGTATGAACCAACACCTAGAGGCAATGAGGCTGACAAGTCTAATAACTCAATAACATACATGTGACATGCAGGTGGGCCATAGGCCTGGAAGAATGCTCATCTGAAGGACAGGAGAAATTCACACAAAACAAGATCGCAAAGTGAATTCATCAAAAGGCAGGCATGTCACATCAAAATTGTCACAACACAGACACACTAATTGTACCCTGTTTCATTGCAGAGGGAGATGGATCTCCTGCTGATGTGCCTGTCCCAGATTTCCCTGATGACATTGATGACGAGCCGATAAACATTCCCCAGGAGACTATCCAAAAGGTCCTTGACACCCTCCCGACCCCACCTTCAGTCACAAGGAGGAGCACAGAACAAAAAGCCATCACAGAGGAACCACCCACCACCCCAATTGTAAGAACTGCCAGCTCCAATACAGCTGAGGACTCAGACGACACTGGCACCAGCTTTGAGAGAACTGTAGTTGGAGTACAGCGGGAGCTGGCCAAGGAGGTGCGGGTGGGGATGCAAACTATGGCAGCCAGCCTTGAGGGGATGCGTTCGTGCATGATGTCATCTGCAGATCAGGCAGCAGCTATGCAAGCCCTAACATCCATACTGCAAGGGCTACAAGAAACTGTCAAGGAATTCACCGCTGCAGTAAGGGAGTTGCCACAACACCTCGCACCCCAAAGCTTCCACTGCATGCGCGAATGCAATCATGACTCCCTCAGGGCCGACCTGGCTGCCTACTATTGTGATGTGGCTGCTATTCTCAAGAACCAGCAGACCCTCCTTGCTGCAGTACTGCCCTTAAGACCTTCACAAGGAGCAGCGACCGGGATGTCTGACTCCACGTCTTCTAACACTGAGGTGTGTGTTGCCCCTTCACAACCAACAACAACAAGGACAGAGGAGGCACACACACATCAGAAGAAGAAGACATGGAACAGATCACATTCACAAGGAAAATTACCCGGAAGCACTAGTCCCTGCTTCATGGCCCACATTTACCAAGGTCCTGCGCTTTGTAACTTGCCAGTCTTGCAACAACTTTACTCAAGCACTGTTCTGCAAACCACTGTATATTTTGTCACACAGCCCAGTGATTGTCTCTCTCCTACTCATTGGCAAATCCTGTCCCTCTGCACTGTCTGAAACATCAAACCCAGCATGTCAAAAGCATTTCCGTAACCCCTTGTGTTGGATCACAATGTAAGATGTCACTGTAATGGACTCACAATCATGGACAACGTACAGATAGCACTACAGCACTTTTCAATAAATAGCACTTACACAACAAATCTGTCTAAGGGTAATGTGACATATCAACTGTAGATAACTGAAATGTGCCTACTGTCAAATTATGTAGCTTGTGAATACAACCGTCCTGATAATATGTAGTCAGAGAATTCTGCACAGTGCCCATGATTGTATCATACTCTGCCCATCCTGAGGGACAAATCTGATGAAGTGAGAAACCATACACCACCATGCTGTGTTGGACAGAAGAATGCTTCCTCAGGGGATAACTAAGTCATCAAATAGTGGCCGCAAAATGTTGTCAATATGCAAAAATAACACAATAAACATGCCACACTAATCTAAGTAAACACTACAAAAACTGCATAAATGAAGGTGTCTGAGTTAACATACAAATAGGTAATCATGCCGAACTGTGTCACAAATTATGTATGAGGGTCATGAAGAGAAGAATACAAGATTGCCAATGATAACTCATCTTATGAGGGTGTGCATGATCATCACACTGCAGTCAGACCTAAAACTGTTTCCCCAATACCAAGTCTGGAAGCACTGTTTGTGACTTTCAAAACACACTTATCAACAGGAACACATTGTCATCCATATTAACTGTGATTGGTGGTTGCAACGAAGGGTCGACAATTTGCAAGGTAGCTCTGGGCTAGCTGCCAATCGTACAGCTCAGTTGGGATTTGTTTGTAGCATAGGACACAGATGTTATAGTACAAAATTGATGTACACTGAATCCAAACCCACGATCAAGTACCATTCAACACATATTATTTAGGGTTAACCAAATATTTATTAAATGCTAATCACAGATGAGGAAACTGCGGGAAAAATCTTACCTACCCTAATCTACCCTGACTACTCACTACCCACAACTGTCCCTAACTAACCTAAGCTGCACTTACTTATCACATGTAACGAAACGTTCTAAATATCTACCCCCACCCCCCTTATGAGACGGGACACATGGAGGACAACACATACTAACCTAAACACATACTATACTATCCTATACAAATATATTTTTTTTTGTATTTGTTTGGTAATTTCTTTTAGTTTTTTTGGATTTTGTTTTTTAAACACACAAGAACCCCAACATAACCCCCACCCACCCACTCACACATGTAATAAGTACAAATAGATACAATCAGGATCCCCCCACCCACTAACACTAACTAAACTAACAGCCTATACTAACCTAACACTAAGCCCCCTAAGCCCACTAACTATAAAAACAAGGAAAGAGGAGTGAGGGGAGGGAATCATGTCCATATCAAAAAGTCTAGAGGTTGGCCCTCTGGAGGGTCATCTTAATGGACTTAACATGCCGGTTAATGTGGCGCACATCCCGGCTCAGATGGCTCAACTTGCGCAGCACTTTGTCCATCTTACGGTCCATTTGGTTGAAGGCTGCAGGGTCAACAGATGGAGCAGTGGCAGTCTGGGTACCGGTGGAGGAGGTCTGTGTGGGTGTGGTGCCAGGCCTAGTGGGCTGTCCTGCCCCTGTGGCAATGTTGGGGCCTGGAAGTCCAGCAGATGTCGGACCAACAGTGGCAGCTGTGGGTGGGGCCACCTGGCTCGGATTGGTGGTTGTGCTGGTGGTGGCTGTGGTGGGCAAAGTAGGCCCACCATGTGGGAAGGCTCTCCATGCCCCGGAGGCCCGTTCATGGCGATATCGCCGGGCCATCCTCCGGAACCCCAACTCCACCAGCAGGATGTGCTGGTATCGCATGGCCCAGCATTGAAATTCACGGACCTTGTCTGGAGTCATGTTAGCAGCTGTGAAGACAAATGCAGATATTCTACATTAGTAACTGCATTGTGTGAAATGGCACAGGAAGTTAATCAGACAATACATCTACTGTACTTGTAACAGCTCATATCACAATACAGATCATTGAATATCCCTGAGGAAGTACATGGCAGGCCAGACTACAAAGGCCACATCACACATAGCACATCCATAACCTACAAGGTGGGTAACAACTGGCTTTGACTTGCAATCTTCTGGCAGTAATCAGCTAAGAATCATGCTGCATATCCTCCGCCAAGACCTGTGCCACAAATGTCAGTGTACGGAAATCAAAACTAAAGCCAAATGGTCTGCAAGTTGTAACTGGACTTGCCAGTATAGTACCAAGTGCCAAACCTGAGTGTGTATACTAGTTTTCAACCAAACCGTCACTTATTCACATGTATGTGTAACATACTGGTAGCATCAGTACTAGGTACCCCATTCACAAACCCATGCCCGTGTTTGAGGGGGGGGTGGATAAACAACTATAATTTGCCAACAACATGTACACTGAGGAGTGTATAGAAAACTCCACACATGTTTGTCTCTACAGACACACCACAGGTAAGGTCTATCAACAATTAGGAGTCAGCAAACCCTAGAGCACTCATAGGGCCACACATGTCAGGAAATGCAGAACTTGGTACACATCATATACTTCCAGTGAGGCCTGACTTACATCAGACACAGAGTTGCTAGAACAACCATGATCATGAATTGCATGCACACCTAGGCCATTGCACTCAAGTTCCACATACTTGTAGCACTATATGTGGAAGTACATGCTGCTAGGAGGTTCTACCTACTGTTTCAAAATTACGTAGGTAAATAGGGAAACAGATGTCTATTGGAAAGCAATTTGCTGTACCAATCTTGGAGAATGTGGGTCTGACAGGCTGACTAAACTGGAGCTGACTTCCAGTGCGACTCTTGGTGATACAAGTGTCATCCACATGACTAACCCCTGTACTCACAGTGGGGCCTACAAAAATGGCCTACAATCCCTACATGATACCATTGGATACGCATTGGCCAACTCAAAACATCTGAGAAACTGAATTCCCACTCATGGAACAAGAGAAAAGCTTGCCTAGCGCATTACACATTGCTATGCGTCCAACTCACACGAGTCCATAACCAGCAAACACAACACATAACAGACATATCAACACTTACTGGAGTGGTCGGGGTCCTCAAATGTCGCCACCTCTCCCAGTGTAGGGTGCCGGTCCACCTGTAAGGTATGGAAGGAAGAAATGTGCTCAAAATCTGTACACAGCGCAACTATTTCATAAACTTATACAATGTGTAGGCTGAATAAGGAACTGGCAGCCATTCAGACATGATGGTACTGCATCTGATATATCACGGCCAATTTGTACATAGCATGGGTCTCCTGTGAAAGTTACACACATATCTGCACACATACATTGGCCCTAACTATCATGTGGTTGCAAACATGCGCCGTAATTGGTGAGCAGAAAAAAATATGGAGTATAATCGTCTCATCATGTGCATCCAAGAGAGACATCCAAAGCCTGGTTACTTGAGGACTGCATTACCAGTCAAACATGCCTTGTGGCCATGACACATTTATTACACATAGGTCCAATGTACATATGGAGGGGCAGGGACTTTTGTAAGCCATCCTGTTGTTACAGTTTATTCAATTGATGTGGCCCAGCTAAGGTGATTTGCACCAACCATGGAGATGTGAAGCCATGTGCATACACTTGGACTGCCATCCATATTTGGAATGTGGCACAACTAACTCCAACAAACATTCTAAGGTGTTAGCTGAGGGCACCTTACACCTTTTCACAATGTTTTCAAATCCAGAACTGACATGTATCCAAAAAGATCAAGGAACACAATAATCCCACACATTCATAGTACTTCCGTGAACGCTTTCCTTCCACACTCACTAGACTCACATGAGACATATGTCTGAGCCACTTTGCTATTATCAATTTACGTGAAGGCAGCACTCATTTTCTGCATCATGTAGTGATTCTAAAGTCAGTCTAACAATTGCGTCAACAAAGTTGGCCTAAATGTTGGTACATCTATACTTCTCTGTTAATAGTACCCTATATAGACATGATTGGCTCCTATTTTGTTTGCTTTTCTGACAAAAAGGCCGCACCAATTAACTTCATGGAAAAGTAACCTGTAAGTTTGCTGAGCACGTGCTACCTGACAGCTAGCAATTGTGATCCTTGCCATAGTGCATCAATGATCCCTTTATATTTCCCCAGCATTACACACAGTCAGCAAGTTAGCTGGCAGACATTGTACTAATCCCCTTAAGTTACTACAGAGCAGTTAATCGTGCACATTAACATGATTCGTACTCACCAACAGTGCCACCAATCATGATTCCCAGGTGATCCAAGAGATCCTGCTCCCTGGTGATGAGTTCAGCCCACCGGTGCTTCTGCTGGTGGTCACTCCTTTGGCTGGCATACACATGCTGCAGGTGATGCAGCACCTTTCCCCACCGGATTCTGCACGCCTCTGTTGGATACCCCTGTATCACCCTTCCCCCTGCCTGGATCATGAGCGGCAAGAAATGCGTCACAAGCCAGATGAACCCCCCAACTCCTCTTCCCCCATCTTGCCAAGACGTGGCCTACCAGACATACTTGGAAGTGAAAGGGAATAGGGGTAAAAGAAATGGAAAGGGGAAAAGGGGAAACTAGGGGTACAAAGACAGATGAAAAGTAAACCTAACCACTAAAAGAGCCCAACTATCCCCAAACTAACACTACCCACAACAGACTCCCACAAACAACAAAAACACAAGATAAATGGACAAATGTAGATAAAACACAGTAGTACAGTATACAGCAACAATATTTATTTCACAAATTGACAACACAGATAGCACACAGGACAAAAAAGCACAAAATCTCAGGACAACACTCTCTACACAGCCACACAGTCTAGAAGGATCATAGACTGCAAAGTGAAAGTGAAAGTACACCCACTGTACATGATCTGTAAACAGGATATCCTATTACATCACTTCCTGTATGAAAAGTCCTGCCTTTTTCGCGTTATGCGTCATTTTTTGTTTACCAAAACTGTATTTGAGTCATTTTTTTTGACGCACAGAAGTGAAAATTAGCCCGCATCCACATAGTAGTACATGGCCTGTACAAATATCTGGATGCGGGCTAAATTTCACTCCTGTGTGTCAAAAAAAATGATGCAAATACAGTTTTGGTAGACAAAAAATTACGCATAACGCTAGGGACGTCAAAATTACAGTGCATTAACTGGTTTTGGGCAATTTCTTGTTTTTTGGTTATGTTACATTTGGGACACATCAGAGATAGGCTGATTGAAGACAGTATGGTGTTGATGGTGTATGTTCACATGTGTGACATCATACTGCAGTGGACCACGATCCGCTACTCCCTTCACAGTATTTTTACGGTTGGCTGACGCAATAGTTGGTCATAAGTGTGGCCTACATATGTGTTGCAGAAATTGTGCATGTTTGGCAAAAGGAGAGGATAGCAATGTGACGCACATATGTACAATACCTAAATGCCTTTGGCTCAAAGTGTGTGCTTTGGCAACTAATGTATTTGTTGACCAAGTGTGTGTGTATATCAAGCATATTTGTACATATGCTTGTATGAATGTGACGTCCATGTGTCCAATCCTTAGATGCAAGTCATTGTGGAAATGAGTGAGGGCATGTGTTAGTCATACATGTAACAACACCCATTAAGTGGACTTCCAAGTTTTAGGGTCAGGTAGACATCACATGTGACATAGCATGCACCAGATGGATGGCAGACGCTTGTTCATGTCAATGGTCCACATTTTCTACATCCTATGTCCTAGAGTATTGGTAAGAGCTTCCTAGGCACTAGTTGGTGAATCCCACAGTGAGTCATACACTTGCATTGAGGAGGTGGGTACCATGTTGTTTGCACAGACAGACAAGGGTGAATCTCAAATGTATGATGACACCACAGTTGAGGCCATAGAAGTGAGTCCCAACTATCAAGTGGCTGTGGTGGACCAGCATACAAGACAGCATGTGTCCACATATTTCCAGTGATCAATTGCACATAGGTGTCTTGTTCATGTGTGTGGTTCAATGATGATCCTGTATATTGTTTGGGGTGTAATTTGTAACAGTTCGGTCCAGGACTCATCATGAGCCAGTGGCAGCTATTCCTGTATCTACTGAGTATCCTTAGTTGATCAATGTGAGTAAAGTGGATGTGGACATGTGAACCAACATGTGGATAGTCCCACCCTGTCACTAAAGACATGTAATGAGACAGTCAAAATGGTAACCTTGGTGTGCTGAGTGAGATAATGTCTCAGGTGTCATGTTCCGGCAAATGTTATTACAACATTTGTACACAGGTTGGCCTCTGCACTTCCCACTGCATCTGGGAACATCATAGCCTCTGTGCTGATTATTCTCGCAGCTATTCACCACACACGGCCCATCACTATGTTGTGAGCACTGTGATTCTGTGTGTGAACTGTCATGGTCCTGACATTTGTGTATTATTCATGGACATTATCAGAGGTTGCTGGTTGTGCTGAAAGCCCCGTACCCAATCCCTGACAACGTCCCTGGGACACTGTCACACTTTGTCATTCATGCATAAATGCAACCCAGACAAGGGATGGGCCATGAATTTTGCTTTTCCAAGAGTATGTAACTCAAATGGTACAGTTAAAAGGCAGATGATGCTATACAATGAATTTGTGTATGCATTGAAGAAGCCCATGCCCAATACCCCCTGATGAACGAGAGGTTTGCTAACGCAAGTGTGGTACATATGTAGACACAGGGATGACGCACAGACAGTTGCCAGTCAGGCTGACAGAATGCAAGGTGATTCAGGATCCAGCAACTTGACAAGTTACATAATCAGTGATCTGACTAAGACTGTTTGGAGGACAAACTGGAGAGCTGACACGTCAGACTGTGAATGTCCTGTGTTTTTGAAGGTGACAAATGAACCCAGTGGCTGTGTTACATGGCTTAATTAGTATCAATCCTTAATGGTGTATTTGACATAATGGCAACTCCTATGCTGTTCCAGGCATCAGCAGGGGCAGTGCTTTTTGAAATGGGTGGTGTGCATGGAGGTGATCACAGGTGTGGGCTGCATCTGTTTCTCACAAGTCCTGTCGGTGAGACTTGCATTCTAAGGGCCAACAGACATTTTCATAGGGGAAGCAATCTACATGTGCTAACAGGGCTTTGAAACTAGAAGACAGTGTATAAATTAACCTGACGTCCTTGCAGCCAGATGTTCTATGACAATGGCATACCATGGGAAAGGGTGTAGCACACTGGTTTGCTAATGTTGGTCTGTGTGTGTAGAGGAGGGAATATCAGGGTGCACATCTTAGTATTCCAGGGACCTCTTCCGACAGGTGGGTTGTGACCAGGTGCATGGCTGTGTCAGGAGTTAGGAAATGGGCTGACATGTACATGGAATGTCATGTGTGCAATGCTGCTCATATGCGTGGCACTTGTGCTGTCTATGTTCTGCTTCTATGGGACTCTAGTCACAGATATTCCTTGCAAATATTGGATGCAGTTGGACTTACTGCTGTCAAGGGTCTGGTCAGGCATTCCAGTTACTGATGCCAAAGCACATTGAATGCCTCATGTATGAGGCTTGTTTTCCCCTTATTGAGTGATGGTGTCTTAGTTGTGTGCCATATGCTGCGTTGGACCTTGATTTCAACATGCATGTGTGAAATAGTTGTGGTCCTCTGCTATTGGCCTTCAAAGGAGAAATGTACATGATATATGTCATTAAGAGTGTGTGTGTATGTGACCATTGTATGTTAGGCATCACATTAGCTCTGGGATGTTCTGTGTCCTACTCAGTATATCAGCAATGCTCCATGAGGCAACACTCTTCTTCTGATAAGTAGAGATGAAGGTGTGCAAAAAGGAATAGCCAGATCATTATATGGTGATTAGAATAGGTGTTTATTTAAATTTGTTAACTAAAGTGGTGAAGGTGATCATATTCAAAAGAAATTGTTGACGATCTGTTGCCGCCTGCATATACCAGCGGACGTGTTCTGTAGTTCCCCCTCATGTTGCAGGCCACCATCCTCCTCTTCCTCCTCTTCAGGCATGTGTGGCTCTGGTTCCAGGAGGGGAATGTTTCTTTTGATGCAAATGTTGTGCAATATTGCACATGTTAGGATGATCCTATAGACCATCTCCGGGGAATATAGGAGGCTACCACCAGTGATGTCGAGGCACCGGAACCTTGACTTGAGGATGCCAAAGGTCCTCTCGACAATGCTGCGTGTCCTCCTATGTGCGTCGTTGTAGGCACGCTCTGCAGCAGTACTTGGGTTGCCAAATGGTGTCATAATCCATGGCTGGATGCCATACCCCTGATCAGCTTCAAGAGAAAATGATTGGGATCATGTTGATGTAGCGGGCACTATTGAAATGACCTTTCATGGCAGTAGTTGTCTTGTGTTGTCTGTGACTCTTTTGTGTAATAATGTAGCATCCTATGCTTGTAGGATGTACCATCTGCATTGTTTTGTTTCCTTGGCTGAACAAGTGTTTGTCTGCTAACCGTTTGTCAGCAGTATGTTTTGGGATTTGCAGTACAGTGTGCCCTCCCTAGCATTGTGACTTGTGATACAGGTGTCCGTGTGTCTTCACTGGGGGTGAGATGATAGTTCCATACACAGTTAAAATTGACAGTGTTGTTAACATGTTCATATCAATGTACCCTGGACATTCCATACCTTTAGACTTAGGCAATGGATTAATGTAAAGGTCATTGGGACACTTACATTTTGCAATGTGACATTTGGGCAACCCACTCCACACGTTGTGATCTTTGATGTCTTAACATTGGTCTGTACAGTAATTTCCGATGTGTGACAGGTTCAACGGTGACCTAAGAAACATGGCTAGCGATGTCACGTCCTCAGTATGTTCCTGTTCACATGTTGCTGTTGTGGTGTATGTGTTGTGTGTCCTAGAGGGTTGCTGTGCAGTGTGTATATAAGTAGGTTTTTTGTACTTACCAACAAGTAGTCCATTGCCATACCGTCCATCCTGGAAGTGTTCATTGATGGTGCAGTGACGGAAGATGAATGAGTCATGTACACTCGCAGGATATTTAGCCACAATGTAGGTGATCAATCCCTGGTGATCGATATGGCCTGCACATTGATGGAATGTGTGTGCTTCCTGTTGAGGTAGAGGTGTTCAGTTGCAGCAGGTGGCACAAGGCGTACATGTGTGCAGTCGATTGCACCAAGGATGTGTGGGAAGCCACTGATGAGGTAGAACCCCTGTTTTGTTTCCTGCTGCTTCTGCAGTGTGTTAGGGAAGCAGATGTGGCGGGTGTCAGTCCAATGATGGCATCCAGTATTTTGGGCAAAAAGGCGGAGAATGATGGTTGTGATATTCCGCCAACCAGGGCACCAGTTGTTTGGAAAGAGCCACTTGCCAGCATATGAAGTATGGCAAGCAGCTTGGTTTCTGTTGGGATGGTGCGGGGTGTCACCAAAGTGGGGGCCAACTGCGGTTCAATGTTGCGCAGCAGCTGCTGAATGGCCTGCCAGTTCAAACGGTACCTCTGGATGATGTTGTGTTCCCTGAGGCCCTGAAGGGTGGTTCTGGGATGGAATATCCTCTCCTGCCTTCTGCGCTGTCTTTGGGGTCCCTGCTGGTGTTGTTGTAGCTGCTGTTGTAGCTGCTGGGCTCTGCGTCTGCGTGCACGCTGGATTAGAATCACCTCCATGGCTCCCTGTTGCTGCTCTGCTGCTCTGCTGTTTGTTCTGTGTGTTCTGATTAAATACAGGTGTGTTTGCCCCATTTTAACGCCTGCCCTGACCCAGGCATTCAATTTTGACCCAAATAGGGCTGTGTGTCATTTTCTGGCTCCGCCTCCCAGCCGTGCGTCATTTTTGCCCAAAAGCATAAAGTGGACTGGAACGCCTACCTTGCATATAATTAACGCAAGGCGGGTTGACGCATCCAAAAAATGACGCACATGGTGGAATTTTGCCATCCGCGGGCTCGAGCGTCAAAGTTTAAATACGGGGCAACAATTGTGCTGATTGTGCGTAAAAAATTTTGACACACAATCGGCGCAGACGGAGTATAAATATTCCCCTTTGTTTTAAATTCGATTCTGTGAACTATTTGAAGAAATTTGAAAGGGATAATCTATAATAGAGAAAACGTCTTCACAAGCCCACAAAAGCCAAGCAGCTGGCTAAGCGATCACAGTACTAGCAATGGTATGGCGCTCAGGATGGCCTTGCCAGTCTTGCAGGCAAGGAGGCATGGCATGACCTACCCGCACAGCGTCAGGATCACAATATCAGCAACATTTTTGCTTGTGAATTAAGAGCAAGCCATAAAATCCAAATCATCAATAATTCAGAAAAATATCATTTTTGTATAATTTTCATTGTGTTGTCTGCAGGTAAGTTTATACTTTGCATGGTTCATTTTTACCCATAACAAACTATAATATAGAAAGGTAATAAGGAGCTTCCTGAATGAGTGTCTCTCTGTGGTTTCACGGTGTAGAATAGTTTAACATGGAGTAAATGTTTAGCATGAAGCTGATTAAAAACTGATTGCTAGTGCGTAGGAGCTGAGAGAGACGTGAGGTTATAACATTAATGTGGGTGTGTTTAATGAGCTGAAACTGGTTCTGGAGAAATTGGGAAAAGGAGAGAAAAGCAAAGCCATAAGGAATTAAATGGATATTATTATATTTAATAGGTAACTGTCACCAATATTTGTAATTGTGTTTCAATCGTTTAAGGGCAATTCAGACTTTTATACACTAGCAGGAGTATTCATTAAAAGTGCTTTTGAATTAATGAGGGGTTATCTCTGTGAAAATTGTGAAAATCAACAAGCAGAGCCAACAGTTTCGAAAATCTTCATCATATGACCTCATCGTAAGATTTGCACTAAAGACTATACGTTTTTCATGTTCTTTACCATTGAAAAAAGACAAAATCTGTAACTCTCAACAGCAATACTGTACTGAAGAATAAAAGGGAGGGCAGAGCAGGTTTCTGACCTATTTCATAACTTACAGGCGCTTCTTATTTAAACGATGGGATGTTTCTACTGTCAGTTCACTCTCCTATCTTCACCAAATCCCCAGTGAGCTGATATAATCAGAGGCATACCAGAGAGAAAATTACCTCTGACATGTAAAGTACTGTGCCACTCACAAAGGAAGCCAAGGCAACGTCCTTGGCGAACCGCAAAGGTTTTATGAAAAAGATTTCAAAAGCTGCAGATACAGAAGTGTTTCTTGCAATTCGATATAATCCTTTTAAAGTACTTAGAATTCTGGAGGTACAGCCATACGATATACTGCTTTGATGAAATGCGTCTGGTCAGACACTGCAGCAAGACTGTAAAAAAAAGGTAAAAAATGTTATCTTGTTCACCGGGCTTCTTATCTCATTTGTTTGTCTTGTGGCATATTTCAGCAGCACTGCCTTCTGCTGTGGCCAAGGAAAACGCTTTCATCGTCCTTTCTTAGGGTATTAACTTGTTTCAAAAGGATTAACACTCCTACACCAATGCCAGATCAGTTTGATTTATTCCAGTCACAGTGATCCACAGTGTTAGATGTGTTCTAATTGCATTGATTTTTCTGTATCAGTGCCTTGCTTTTTAAGTTGACTGAAGTAAAGCTATTCTCATAGCCAATATGCTTTGTCAGTCATACGAGACATGTCTGTGGCTGGGAAAAACATTTAACATCTCTTATTTGTCAGCAATTGTGTTTGCAATCAGTTTATAATCCAGCACCATGCACTAATTAGGATGCAAACATTGTAACGCCCTTTATCATTCCATAAATACTACGTTGTAAAAAAAGTCAGTGTCATTTTCCATATTACTATTTCTATAAATCGTTATGTTGTTCTCCTTTCATTGGGCGATTACGACCTCCCATTGCGGTAGAATACACTTTATTTAATGCAATATAAATACATATATCAATGGACATGTGTTCAAGAATTTACAAGTTGATTATTTTTGCTTCAGTTTATTCCACAGTTCTTGCTAACAGAATAAAATACAATTATATTAATACATATAAGTACACTAAACGTACACATTTTTAAAAGCAAAATATAAGTGTTTGTCAAAATAAAATGAATAAAATAAAATTATTAACAATAATAAAAATGTAACATGAGTAACATATTCAATGACAACGAAATTATGAACATCTCGTCTTATGCATCATAGGATGCAGTTGGTTAAATAGGCCCAAGTGCTAAATCTATGCAAACCTCAACACCCACCAGACATACAGAGCGACAGCACATCTATTCACACCAATTACTTTCAAAGGACATATGGACAGAGTTGTTCATAAGTCATTGATGTCATGCTAAACTACTTCCAGTTCCAGACATGAGACTGATATTCTGTCTGAAGTACACAGGCAAGTTCTAGATTACAAATTGCTCTGACTCAGTATCTGCACGAGTATGAGTTGCAACAGTCCACATTTGATCATTTATACTTCTATGTGTCACTACGTTCAATGCATTGTCACCTGTGGTGGATGTTATTGCTTCACCATGCTTGAAGCATATTTGGTGCAAAGTCATTGAAAATTCTAAACAAGCACTGGTAAAGCTAACATGCCTGGCTTTATTATACTAACACATGTAAACAGAGACATGCACAAATGTTATTTGCTTGCATTAGCATATTAATGTCACACCAATTGGATTGTGCAGTCCTAGAGAGGGAGCAGCACAAGACTGTAATTTAATGTAATATAATGTAAAGTCGATTTGTAGAGAACTGTTCGTAACCCGTGAGAGTATCCAGGTACTGAGTAGATGGGCGGGGGCATGTGGTGAGGCTAGCCCTGAGTACAGGCAGTCTTGATGGTCCTGCAAGAAAACCAACTGAAAAGGCAGATCTTCAGCTTCCTGCAGAATTCAAGAAGTGAGGACGAGGCCCTGATGTGTTGGGGGGACTGTTCAAGGATTTTGGGGCTTGATAGAGTGCTCGACCTCTCATTCTGCTTCTGTAGATGCATGGGGTGTGTGGGAGTGACAGTGATGCTGAGTGAAGTTGTCTGGTGGGTTGATGGAAGTGAAACCAGTGATAGAGGTATTTAGGCCCTCCTTGGCACCGGCACAGTCGTGCACAACAATACACAACAGCACTGATTCACATAAAAACACCACAACTGTAAATACACAAACACTTTATCAAGCGCTTTCAGTACACACCGCCACATGACACCACATACATACTACAACACCTAGCAACACCTGACGTACAATATACACAATCACACAGCCATACAACAAAACATATGTCATACCACACTAACATAACACACAATGCATCTGACATATCCATCACCACACAAACACATGCACACACAACAACCACACAAGGACATACAAGACCACCATTACACATCTCAACACAAATAATACACAATTTATCTACACACATGCATGTACCAAACACAACCATATCCTACACACATTACACAGCCATCACAGCGTGACCAAAGCCAGGCCCACAAACATGAAGGCCAGACACTACAGCTAGCACAACCCAAACACACACACACAAACTAATAAAAAATGCCAAATTCCATACAGCCATATGGAAAGAAAGGCAAGACAAGTTTGTTACCATCAAAGCCAACAACAGGTTGGGCCAGATGTATTAAAAGCATTTGTTTGGCAAGAAAATAAATAACTATATACAAATATCAGCCCATAGGGCAGTCCAATACCCAAAATGACAAAGGCACAAATGACACCTCTGTGTGCCCCTACTTGACTCCTGACTGCCAAATTACCTCCCCAGGATATGGGCATCAAAAGAGCAGGCAGGCACCTCAGCGGTTGAGGGGGCAGAAGAAGGGTTTGGGTTTGGGATTCGGAGGGGGGTCTTTAGGTTTGGGCTTGGGAGGGGGGTACTTGGGCTTGGGCTTCAGGGGGGTCAACTTCTTGGCAGGGCGAGGGGCAGGGATACTAGCAGGGGGTACAGGATGAGGACTTGAAGGTGGAAGGGCTGGACTTGGGGAGGGACACAGAGTGTTTGGGGTATAATGGGGTGGGAGAAGAGTAGGGAACAGGGAAAATCTCAGAGAGGCAATGCTTTTTAGACACACGGGGTGGTCATGGCAAAAGAGTTTGGGAGTGAAGGGATAGGGAGTGGTTGTAGGAGGTGTTGGTGTGGATGTCTTGGGTACAAGTGCTTGCGAGCAATGCTTGTGGGTGGTGGGTGTCTGTTGGGTGGATGAGTGTGGGTGTTTAGGTGTTTTTGGGAGGAGGAGGGAGGAGATGCTAGGAGATGCCATGCTGAATGGGTGACTGTTCATTGGGTTGGAGACTGCAGGTATGGTAGATTTGCTGCATGTGGATGTGTTGGTGGTTGTGGTGACTGCGGATGTGGTGATTGTGGTCGATGTCTCAGGTCTGCTATTGTGCTGACTGTGGTTAAGATAGGAGTTCTGGCTGGATCTGTCAAAGTTGGTGTGGTGGATGCAGGAATGTCTGGTGTCGTGTCTGTGAAGGAAGGGGTGATGAGTTTAGTTGGTGCAGGTAGTGGATGTTGGTGTCTTCAAGTAGGTGTTGTTTGTTTGCATTTCGGTGGTGGGTCTTGTGGTGCTTGTGTTTGTCTGTGGTACCCTTGGATAGTGAGGTGGATGCATGCTTGTGTGTCTGTGTGCTTTGGCTGAGTTTGGGAAGAGGGGTTTGGGATTGGGTAGAGGGAGGTGGAAGGTGGACGGTAGATAAAGGGTGACTGGCTGCCGTCAGTGTGAAGGCCAGAGCCTGAAAGGATCTCTGTAGGCCAGCCAGTGCAGCCTGAATGCCCTCAAGGAACACATTGCTCTGCTGGACTTGAGCTGCCAGCCCCTGGCTGGCATTCACGATTGTGGACTGGCCCACGGAGATCGACTTCAAGAGGTCAATAGCCTCCTCACTGAGTGAACAGGGCTGATTGGTGCAGGGGCAGAGGTGCCTGCATCGAAGAAGACATCCGCCCTCCTGGGTGGGCAGCACTGGCAACTGGGTGGGGAGCTACAGGGAAGGCACTGGTAGTAAGGAGAGGGTGGACAATGATGGTGCTGGGGTGGTCCCAAAAGGGTTCACCACCACCAGGGAGTGTCCACTGGAAGAGGATTCCGAAGATGATGTGTATGATCCCGTCTCCTCCTTGGCACTCCCATTGCCCTCTGTACCACTGGGTCCTTTGCTGTCGCAGGTAGCAGCACTCCAGGTCCTTTAGCCTGCAGAATCCTCACTCGCCTGTACCCCCTTCTCCTTCACCTGTCGATGCTGACGCACACAAATAGAGAGAGTAAAGGAGAAAGGGAGGGAGAGAGATAAGGAGAGAGAGGGTTAACCCGTATCTCACTTACACACTTGTAAGCAAGCACATTTGTGGCTATACATATCCTGCCTAGGCAATCTCATGTGCCAATACACATGTCCTACATCATGTCACAACAGGTCATCAATACCCACCCCTGTGTGCCAACCCTCCCACCCACATCAACATTCAAGTAACTCTGCACCACTGGAGTCATCTACATGATCACTACCATAGCCATGTCTGCATGCACATCATGCCCTGGGTGAAGTACAAATGTCTATCTGAATTCACATAAGAGCTCTCCATACTCCTATCACCTATTGGAAGTGTAGCTAAAAGAACCTAACACACCAGGTCTGTACAGTTACAACAGCTGATCTGTCCATATCTTTTGGAGATATCCATGACAGTTAATACTACTACAGTCACACACCATACACTGTCACATTACATGGTTGACATAACATTGAACATCCATACAGGTGACATGTAATGTATACATTACAAATACTGGGTACAGGCAGGTGATTGGTCTAAACCAATCATAGAAGAATATCTCCAAACACCAATTACATATTTATCACAAATAACCATACATGTAAGTGCATCTACAGTGGCCCATATTGCCCATATAACACATGTATACCCATTCACTGCCTGCAGTGTCACATCTGATAAAAATCAGGAACACACATGACATCATAGTCCACAGACAAAACCACCACACATGCATTTTCACCAGTAGGACTTCACAACATCATAACACCTCCCTCAATCACACCATTCCTGATTAGAGAATACCTGTATCTAAGTCCTGACAACACCCATCTCTGACACTCAATACGTGGCTGCAATATGCGTACATGGCCCAACAGCCCGCCTCCGCATTTACAACACATAACAGTACTACATAGGGCTGTTGTGTAGCCATTTTAGATATAGCACCATGCACATTATTTTAACATACTAGATCTGCCGCTGTGCACTTTAACCTAGATATGTTTTATTAAGCTTCTCTTTATTATTATTATAATAGCAACTTTTACGGTCTTGTTTTATTTCTCTTTATCTAATTGTTTTTGCCTAGGTCAGCATTCTCTTCTCAAACAAGACATTCTTGCTCACTCTGTGCTTCTTCCAAGGCTGCAGCAAGATAGGTTGCCGGTGAACGTGGTATAAGTTTAGTCTCTGACATCCTTACACAGGGACATTTTTCTCAGAACATCAGCTGTTTTATTATAAAAACACTTCCCTGTCCCATACACGTTAGAGGGAGATTCCAGCCAGAGAATGACAACTGTATGTTGATTGCTGAAGACTTTGCTACAGCTGCCTTTTGCAGACTTCAGGCCTTTGCTCAGGTATGGGGGATGATGTCTTCCCAGGTGAACCTGAAGGGCAGATTTAGAGTTTAACACACTGTGCTCTATTTTAGACTAGGTAGGAATTAGTCTATTAACTCCAGTGACAATATGGTAGCATTATTTTTATGTGTTGCTCTTCTCGTCATAATTTTATTCTTGTCATGCTGTATTGTCCTGGTTATTGCAGCCCACGCCTTGCTATCCAAGATGCAGTCACTTCATTAAAAGCATTACTGAAACCTATACTGCCTCTGATTGTCATTGTGTATATGAGACTAAGGTAACTGAGAGAAACGGATGAGACCTGAGTGACCACAGCTTCCCTGAGAAACCAGTTATGTCATGCGCTCGGCTGCCCAATCGTCCCTGCCCTTGGGTAGAGGTGAGCCACTGCTAGTTAGCCAGAGCAAAACCCGGATTAGGGTGACAGGCGTCACCTGTAGTGGATCAGACTTAGGGGGTAATTCTGACCGCGGCGGTAAAAGCCGCTTACCGCCGGTCAGAAGGACGCCACAATACCGCTGCGGCCGCGGTCAGCCGCCACGGACATTCTGACCCACAACTGCAAAACCTCCGAAAATCCGCCCTCCACTGCAGTCCGCCACATCAGCGGCCAGCGGTAAACTGGAGAAGACCAAACCTCCACCGCCACGCCAACAGAAATACGCCCATCCCATTATGACCCGCAAATCCACGCGGCGGTCATTCAACCGCGGTATTCCATTGGCGGTAGACCCTGCCGCGCTCAAAATACACACACCTTTACAAACCCCTACCACATTGGACAATTTGAAAGGCACACACCTGAAACCCATACACACACCACTCCCACACATCCAATACCATATAAAACACACACCCACATCACCCACAAACCCCTACCAACAAAAACCAGAGACGAAGGAGAGAGAGACACACATCAGAGACTAGATAGCCAGACACACAGAGGCACACCGCAACATCACACACACCATATAGAAGCACAAAGCACCACACACAACACACACATCATCACATACACCACCCCACACCTCATACACCCCACCCCATGGCACCACAAAGGCACCCACGCTTTTCGGACCAAGAACTCCGGGTCATGGTGGAGGAGATCATAAGAGTGGAACCCCAGCTCTTCGGCTCACAGGTCCAGCACACCACCATAGCGAGGAAGGCGGAGCTCTGGCAGCTGATCGTGGACAGGGTCAACGCGGTGGGACAGCATCCCAGAAATAGAGAGGACATCCGCAAACGATGGAACGACCTACGGGGGAAGGTGCGCTCGATGGTCTCGCGACACAACATCGCAGTGCAGAAGACTGGCGGGGGACCCCCACCCACTCCACCCGAATTCACAACATGGGAGCAGGAGGTACTCAACATCCTGCATCCTGATGGCCTCGCTGGAGTACACGGAGGAATGGACTCTGGTAAGTACAAGGCCAACCACTTCACCCCACCCCCAGCATGCTAACCCCCACCCTCACCCCCAACCCCCCAGCACACATCCTCCCTGAGAATGTCTCCCCAGCACAACCCACCCAACACCAACCCCTGCATGCCACCCCCAAACTATGGACACCCATCACCTAAGCATGACCACTGCACATACCCATCACCCCCCCCCACAAAACACCCTCACAACACCTCCCCCAAGGGAATGCCAGCACTGGGGGACAAGGGCACCTATAAAACGCAAGCTAATGCACACACAGAAACAATAACCATACCCTCTTACCCCATGCAGGACCCGAACGACAACACACCGGTCAGGGGGGACCAGAAATGTCCATCCCACCCCCGGAACAGGCCACTAGTGATGACAGCAGCTCTGTCGACCTGGAACCTGACGACCAGCCCGGACCATCGGGGACCTCTGGGCAGTCGGTTCCCCTCACCCAGACACAGGCCACTGCAGACCCAACCCCCTCTGGGAACAACCGCACAGCTCCCACCCAGCGGGCCCATGCCTCTGTCTCTAGGACAGGTCAAGCAGCAGTGTGTCTACCACTACAGGGCCCCCAGGGTAACCCACCAACCCAACAACAACAGGGACCTGGGGGCAGTGGGAGTGGGCACACCGTCCAGGGGACAGAGGCCCAGGGAAACAGGGCAACTCGGAGGGCTGCTGTGCGACAGGGGGGGGAGGAGAGGCCCAGGGAACCCACTCTCCAAGAGGCCCTCACCACCATCATGGCTGCCTACCACCACTCACAAGAGACGATGGCGACGGTACTGGCCAGGTTCCAGGAGATCCAGGCACAGCAGGAGCAACGCTACATGGGGTTCAGCGACCAACTAACCAACATCTCAACCGCTATGGGGAGCATAGTCCAGGCCCTGAACCGCATAGAGGACACATTTCGGGACCATGTGGCATCACACCGGGCCCCTGTCACTACCCAGGAACAGGAACAGCCTACCACCTCCGCCGGCGCAAGTGGACAGGAGGCCCCACCACAACGACAGCCCCCCAGAACCCCACCTCCTGCTGAACAACAACCGCCCCGCAAAAGGAGCCTGAGATCAAAAAAACCAACAGAGTAGGATGTCAAGTCCCCCGCCAGCATCACATACCCCCTGAAGTCCTCCCACTGTCCCACATGGCCACCCTGTCAAACCTTGAACTGCCCCTGCTCCATCCTGCCACAGGCGTATGGACAATGCACCTGTGAGACTGAGAACTGGACTCCGCCATGGACATTACTCCACCCCCACCCATCACTGTTTCACCATCATGTACCAATATCTATGCACTAATAATAAATCACACATTGTACTGAAATCAATCAGGACTCTGGCTGTCTTATTTACAAATGTATGACACATTACATATCAATTACGTATTGTGAACATTGTGAATTACACATACCGAGGTAACTTAGCATTAGTCCATGGGCCAACCAAGCCAAGGTCACGCAGTGGCTCATACAGCACAGAAAAGGGAAGGGAAATTCAAACATCATGTCCATAGGTCTGGGGGGAAACCGACAAAGTTGAGATGCAGGAGGCTTTCAGGAAATGTAAAATGGCATGGGTGATCATTACCTGTGTGCTACTGGAAATACTGTGCTATTACTCTGTCCCTGTTGTCTGTGTCGTCCTCTGAGTCTTCCTCCTCTTCACTCTCCGCAGGCTCCACAGCTACTTCAACACCACCATCTGCACCATCCTCCTGCAGTAAAGGGACCTGACGTCGCAATGCCAGATTGTGAAGCATACAGCAGGCCACGATGATGTGGCACACCTTCTTTGGTGAGTACATCAGGGATCCCCCAGTCATATGCAGGCACCTAAACCTGGCCTTCAGGAGGCCAAAGGTCCTTTCGATGATCCTCCTAGTTCGCCCATGGGCCTCATTGTACCGTTCCTCTGCCCTGGTCCGGGGATTCCTTACTGGGGTCAGTAGCCAAGGCAGGTTGGGGTAACCAGAGTCACCTATTAGCCACACACGTTGTCTCTGTAGCTGCTCCATCACATAGGGGATGCTGATATTTCGCATCACATACGCGTCATGCACTGACCCTGGGAACTTGGCATTTACATGGGAGATGTACTGGTCAGCCAAACAGACCACCTGGACATTCATCGAATGATAACTTTTTCTGTTTCGGTACACCTGCTCATCGTCTTTTGGGGGTACCAAAGCCACATGGGTCCCATCAATGGCACCAATGATGTTGGGGATATGTACAAGGGCATAGAAATCACCCTTCACTGTAGGCAAGTCACCCTCCTCTGGGAAAATGATGTAGCTCCGCATGAGTTTCATCAGGGCAGACAACACTCTACTCAAAATCTTTGAAAACATAGGCTGAGACATTCCAGATGACATGGCCACTGTGGTCTGGAATGACCCACTTGCCAAAAAATGGAGGACTGACAAAACCTGCACCAGAGGGGGAATCCCTGTAGGTTGGCGGATGGGGGACATCAGGGCTGGCTCCAGCTGGGCACACAGTTCATGGATAGTGGCTCGGTCAAGTCGGTACCGTAGTATGATGTGGCGTTCTTCCATTGTCGACAGGTCCACCAGCGGTCGGTACACGCGAGGATTCCTCCTTCTCATCGCAAGTCCCAGCGGACGGTGCCTAGGAAGGACAACATGGAGCACAGAGTCAGCCAAACCACAGGTACGTACAGACAGCTTGTACAGTTAAAGAATGGCAATGGGTTGAAAGGCGTGTATGTGTGGCAATGCAAGGCCTAGGCCTGTGTGTCGCATTCAAAATTAAGCCATGTAGGCCCTTGAAATGGCGGCTGCCTGACCTGTGAAGTGGGACAATGGGATGTGAGGTCAATGCGCTGGCGGGGCACACCGTGGCGGTAGGCGGTCGAAGACCGCGGTGCAAAGCCGCATTGGTTAACATTGAAGCCTATGGGTTTCAGGAGCCAATGACGAAGTGCGCCGGCGGTCGCGGTACGCACCGCCGCGGTACGCACCGCCGCGGGCGTGACCGCCATTTTCTATCTGCTTAATCACTCGAGACCTGATCATCCACAGGAGAGGACCTATACTGCAAGTGCTGCTGTGACCTCGGTCTGGAAGATACAATGGCTGCTGCGACTGGGGAAAGGGCCCCTGCCTTCACGTCTGAAGAGTTGGAGAAGCTCGTGGATGGGGTCCTCCCCCAGTATGCGGTACTCTACGGTCCTCCAGACCAACAAGTGAGTACACCGGGTGCACATGGGATGGGCTATGCCTGTGTGGATTGGGGTGGATGTAAGTTGGTGGGGTGGGGGGCGAATGAGGAGTGCAACGCCCGACAGATGAGAGCATGTGCCATATGGAAAAGTTGGTGGGGGGGGCCAATCACATCTAACATGCAGGTCATTGATGAATTCCTCCTTTCCACCCTGTACATGTCAAATAGGTCAGCGCCCATCAGAAGATCGAGATTTGGCGTGCCATCGCCAAGGAAGTCCGGAACTTGGGGGTCCACAACAGACGGGGCACCCACTGCCGCAAGAGGTGGGAGGACATCCGCCTCGGAACAAGGAAGACCGCAGAAACACTGCTGGGGATGGCCTCCCAACCTAGGAGGGGTGCCAGTCGCACCATGACCCCCCTGATGTCCCGGATCCTGGCGGTGGCTTACCCAGAATTGGATGGGCGCTTTAAGACATCACAGCAGACACAAGGGGGTGAGTATCAGCACATTCTCCTATCTTTCTGCGCAGTGGAGGTGTCTGGGTGGGGGAGGAGGGCTGTGGGTGACATTAGGCCAGGGCGCTTTCTGTAGTGTAGTCCTCTCCCTTAGGCATGGCCCTGTGCCCCCGGCCCCCACCTCGGTAGGGTGACAAGTACAGCCATTGAAGGTCCAGCATCTCCCATGTGCGCGTTTGACGTCTCTTGGCCTGTTGTCCTAGTCAGTAGTACTGAGTAGTGTACCCCGAATGCGCGTCTTAGTGCATTAGGCTCCTGTGTCTGTCCTCTCCGCCAACGGTGTTGACATTGCATGCACTCAACCTGGTCTTCTTTTTTCTCCCCCCACCCTTTCTCTTCATCTTCTTGTGCATGTGTGCATTAGCATCATCAGGCGGAGGAGATTTGGCATCGGAGCACGAGGGAGCTGCAGGACACAAGGCCCCGGTGGGCCCAGGAACAGACACCGAGGACACCAGTGATCCGGAGGGCGAGGGGAGCACCACGACAGGGACCGCTGGTGAGAGCAGCGAAAGCGACACGTCCTCGGACGGGAGCTCCCTAGCGGTGGCGGCAACATCCGTGCCCCCCGCCTCTACAAGTACAGCCGCCACCCAGCGCACCAGCCCCGCCCTCCCAGAAGCCCCTCAGTCTTCGCTCCGGGCCGGTTCGCCCAGGAAGGCGCGCGTCTCCTTCGCCTCAGGCACCTCAGCCCCTGCCCCTGTTGCCCCTGCTGCCCTCAGTGCGGATCTCATTGACCTGGTAAGGACGCTCATTGTTGGGCAGACGACCCTTTTGAATGCCATCCAGGGTGTGCAAAGGGAGGTGCAACAGAGCAATGCGTACCTGGAGGGCATTCATTCGGGTCAGGCTGCCCATCAACGAGCGTTCACTGCTCTGGCCTCAGCACTGACGGCAGCCATTGTCCCTGTTTCCAGCCTCCCTCTTCTTACTGCCTCCAGCCTTTCTCTGTCTCCTGTCCCTCAGCCTATCCCATCCACACCATCAGACCAGCCTGCACACACCTCAACACCCAAGAGCAGCTCATCCAAACACAAGCACCACAGATCCCACAAACACTCACCCAAGCAACACCCAGATGCAGACATGCCAACAGCCACTGCCACCCCTGTGTCCCCCTCCTCCTCGTCTCCCTCCTCCATCCCTGTGACGTCTACACTCACATCTGCATGCACCCCAACATCAGCCAGTGCTTCCATCACCACCTCACCCTCTAATACAGTCCACACTCGTGCAGTCACCACCCCCACTGCCATTTACACGTCCCCTGTGTCCTCTCCCACTGTGTCTGTCACCCTCTCTTCCAAGACACACAAACGCAGGCAGCCACCCACCCAACAGCCATCCACCTCACGACAGCCTACAGCACCAGCACCTTCACCCAATGACAGCACACCTGACTCTCCTACAACCACCTCCTCTACCTGCACTTCCATCTCCACTTCTCCTACCTTTTACCTTGGCCCTAAAAAACTTTTCCTGGCTAACCTTGACCTCTTTCCCCCCGATGAGCTCCCCCATCCATCTTCAAAGAGTCCCAAGAGCACCGCAGCCACCACCAGCCCAGCTTCGGGTGTCACTGTTGTGCATGGGCTCTGGAGCCCACCCTTTGCCAGCAGTGACACATCCATCAGCAGCAAGGACACGTCCAGCCCCCCCCCCCGGCAAGAGGACCCGCAAAAACAAGGGCCGCCGTGCGAGGACCGACAGGGCTGCCCCCAAGGAGCAATGTGCGGCCACTTCACCACCCACACCATCTAGGGGAGGCAAGGGCCCGAGAGCCCCATCAAAGGAGCGGAAGGGCAGCAGGAGCGCGGAGAAGGTGGACCCCGCATGCCACATCCCAGCTGGGAAGGAGGACACTAAGGAGGCCAGGAGTCCGTACCCGAAGGGTCCAGAAACGTCACGGTCCGAGGGCGACTGAGCCGGGAGTCCAGGCCAGGTCTGGCTCACTTGACCTGCTGGATGAGCACCGCTGAACCGGGCCCGCGGGGCAGAAGAGCACCGCTGAACAGGGCCCCGCCGTGGAGATAGGCACCGCTGAACAGGGCCCGCGGGGCAGAAGAGCACCGCTGAACAGGGCCCCGCCGTGGAGATAGGCACCGCTGAACAGGGCCCGCGGTGCAGAAGAGCACCGCTGAACAGGGCCCCGCAGTGGAGATAGGCACCGCTGAACAGGGCCCGCGGTGCAGAAGAGCACCGCTGAACAGGGCCCGCGGGGCAGAAGAGCACCGCTGAACAGGGCCCCGCCGTCTCAAGCACCGCTCCGCTGGGCCCTTCATCTCAAGCACCGCTCCGCTGGGCCCTTCCTGTCATGCACCGCTCCGCTGGGCACCGCCGTCTCAAGCACCGCTCCGCTGGGCCCTTCTTCTCAAGCACCGCTCCGCTGGGCCCTTCATCTCAAGCACCGCTCCTCTGGGCCCTTCATCTCAAGCACCGCTCCGCTGGGCCCTTCCTGTCATGCACCGCTCCGCTGGGCACCGCCGTCTCAAGCACCGCTCCGCTGGGCCCTTCATCTCAAGCACCGCTCCGCTGGGCCCTTCTTCTCAAGCACCGCTCCGCTGGGCCCTTCATCTCAAGCACCGCTCCGCTGGGCCCTTCCTGTTATGCACCACTCCGCTGGGCACCGCCGTCTCAAGCACCGCTCCGCTGGGCCCTTCTTCTCAAGCACCGCTCCGCTGGGCACCGCCGTCTCAAGCACCGCTCCGCTGGGCCCTTCATCTCAAGCACCGCTCCGCTGGGCCCTTCCTGTCATGCACCGCTCCGCTGGGCACCGCCGTCTCAAGCACCGCTCCGCTGGGCCCTTCATCTCAAGCACCGCTCCGCTGGGCCCTTCATCTCAAGCACCGCTCCGCTGGGCCCTTCCTGTCATGCACCGCTCCGCTGGGCACCGCCGTCTCAAGCACCGCTCCGCTGGGCCCTTCATCTCAAGCACCGCTCCGCTGGGCCCTTCTTCTCAAGCACCGCTCCACTGGGCACCGCCGTCTCAAGCACCGCTCCGCTGGGCCCTTCTTCTCAAGCACCGCTCCGCTGGGCCCTTCATCTCAAGCACCGCTCCGCTGGGCCCTTCCTGTCATGCACCGCTCCGCTGGGCACCGCCGTCTCAAGCACCGCTCCGCTGGGCCCTTCATCTCAAGCACCGCTCCGCTGGGCCCTTCTTCTCAAGCACCGCTCCGCTGGGCACCGCCGTCTCAATCACCGCTCCGCTGGGCCCTTCTTCTCAAGCACCGCTCCGCTGGGCCCTTCATCTCAAGCACCGCTCCGCTGGGCCCTTCCTGTCATGCACCGCTCCGCTGGGCACCGCCGCCTCAAGCACCGCTCCGCTGGGCCCTTCTTCTCAAGCACCGCTCCGCTGGGCACCGCCGTCTCAAGCACCGCTCCGCCGGGCCCTTCATCTCAAGCACCGCTCCGCTGGGCCCTTCATCTCAAGCACCGCTCCGCTGGGCCCTTCCTGTCATGGACCGCTCCGCTGGGCACCGCCGTCTCAAGCTCCGCTCCGCTGGGCCCTTCTTCTCAAGCACCGCTCCGCTGGGCACCGCTGTCTCAATCACTGTTTATGGTTCACTGTGCCCACCATGCCTCCTCCTTGACCAGTGGAGACTGTCATCCACCTGATGGACTGTGGCTTTGCACTCCCCAGGATGGTCCAGTGGGCAGCCCACCCACTGTAGAGACATTGAGAGACTGTGGCTTTGCACTCCCCAGGATGGTCCAGTGGGCAGCCCACCCACTGTAGAGACATTGAGAGACTGTGGCTTTGCACTCCCCAGGATGGTCCAGTGGGCAGCCCACCCACTGTAGAGACATTGAGAGACTGTGGCTTTGCACTCCCCAGGATGGTACAGTGGGCAGCCCACCCACTGTAGAGACATTGAGAGACTGTGGCTTTGCACTCCCCAGGATGGTACAGTGGGCATGGTGGCTCCTCGTGGATCTGGCGTCGTGGACTCATGTGGCTGTGGTGCCCCCCCCTTCCCTTCCCCCTGAGGTGCCTGTAGTTTTTACATCTGATGCCCCTGCAGTGTTCTCTCCAAAGGACTCAGGTCTCCTGTGTGGGCTTTGCCCTTATTTCTCAAGACTTTGGCCCACGGACATGATGAATTCGTAGGATGTGCAGGACTTGGTACTTCAGTTATACACTGATGTGTATGTCATTAGTTTTGTTGTGAATATCTTTCATGGTTGTACGATAATTTTCTGGAGCTTTTTGGTACATAAATATTTATTCCAAATTTGATTATGTCCTAGCATTTTTCAGGGGTGTTTGGGTGGTGTCACTGTGACTTGTTGCTCTGCATTGGTGTGTACATAGTTGGGGGGGGGGTCGCATATGTGTGTGCCCGTAACCTTTCGTCCTCCCCCTCCCGTGTGTCGTAGGTGCAGTACTCACTGTTGTCGTCTGCGCCGGACTTCGTACTCGTGGTAGATGAGAAGGTAGACGAGAGCAGGTAAGATGTTTAATTCGGGTTCCATGCTGTCCTCCTTCCTCCTGGAGTGCGTAGTGGTGAGCGTTTTCCCGTCCGTAGTCTGTTTCCGCCGTGTTTTTATCGGCGGTGCTCCCGCCCCGGAAAAGGTGGCGGATTGGTGAGTTGGAATAGTGTGGGCGGTACATTGTCTGCCGCCTGGCTGTTGGCGGTGACCGCCGCGCTGTTTGTTTGTACCGCCGCGGCGGTCGGAGTGTTAAAGTGGCTGTCTGTGTTGGCGGTTCCCGTCAGGGTCAGAATCCCATATTTTTTACCGCCAGCCTGTTGGCGGGTTGGCCGCCGCTTTAACACCGACCGCCAGGGTTAGAATCACCCCTTAGTCTCCCACACCGCAGGCGATTCTGCCGCTCAAAATCCAGTGGTCTCATTAGAATAATGAGAGCCTACTCGACAGGGCTGTCTCAGCAGTGGAAATGCAACATAAATCTCCAATCAACATATCATTAATAATACAATACCCAATCCTGTCCTAATCACCCACTTCAGCGAGGCCAAGGATAGTTGACATGTTCACTCTTCATCAGATGTGTCCCCAAGGAACAATTGGGACATGATGTAGGCAAACAATAAGCTATGTAGCACTGTAACTGCTAGGGCATTGGCATACATGGTAATTACATTACACATTGTGAATAGAGGGGTCTGCCTAGGCACTTATTCACCTCTAGTACTGTCCCATTTTGTTTAAGGTTTCATCCCCAAAAGTCTGGCACTTACAAATGCATGATGTTTGCAATCAGACCATTTCAGACCTACCGTACAAATGAGCCTACTTGACTAACCTTCACATATCCAATTACCAAATATATGGGAAAGCAAGTGTCGAGCCATTAGTCCAGTCATACAAAAAACATATCTGTGGTGGAAATGTAATGGCTGACTCACAAGGACTCAACACCATTACCAGTACCTGATCACTATTGTCCCCATGATAAAAGGAGAGTTGCACTGTTGCATATAGCAGTGAGACATACATATGGGAGTGAACTTACACCTTAGATCCACTAATGCCAAATCCCAAGGAATGGAGCGGGTAATACTCATTGGCTAGAGTGGTAAACAAGCTCAAATCTATATTTAAGGCAGGATGGAGTCACACATGTGCCAATCTGATGAGGCCATCTCCACAATGCAGACATGGAGAATACTTGATATGGGAGAAGTACGTCCACTGACAGCAAACCATCAAGATACATCTACAACCAGTGCTCAGGCTGGGTGGGTACAACCCATTACCACCTAAATCTATTTTCATGTGGCATTGGCTACATTTTCACTGTAGCTACAGTGAGGCAGCTAATACCATTAACTCTATGCAAGTCCCAGTTTACAATCAGTACTTACCCCCTTGCGGCTGCTGTGCTGCCCTCAAATGCCCATCCATCTCAAGGTAGGCCACTGCCGATGTGAGGGCCATTAGTGGGGTTAGGCTTCGATGGGCACACCTACCTCATTGGGAGGACATCCCAGCTGGGCCTCTGTGGATTTCCAGGCCCAGCATCTCAGGTCCTCCCACTGCTTGCGACAATGGGTGCTCCGCCGGCTATGGACCCCCAGGATGGCATGCCAGATCCCTTTCATCTGATGGGCGTTCACCTGTATGGATGACACAAACAAAATTAGAAAGTCATGTACACTAGTACCATACTGACAGAAGAGGCCTATACATTTCAGACTCACCAAGTGCCCCCACATACCAATCCTCACTGCCCATATGCCTTCACTTCATGCCCTCTGCAGGCATCTGTACTCCCTCATCGGTACACTTACACCATTCACCGTCAATTGCACCCCTATCACACATGACTATGACATTGGGCTCACCTGTTTCTCTGGTGCCTCATATAGCTGTTCATACAGGGGTAGGACCCCGTCCACAAGCTTCTCCAGCTCTTCTTGTGTGAAGGCTGGGTCCATATCACCTGCATGATGTGGCATGATGGTTCCTAGAAACAGTAAACAGCAGCTCATGTCATGGAGGTCTTGCTGGCAACAGTGTCAAGAGTCAAGTGAGCAAGGCTGCAGAAAATTGAGGTCACAGCCACCATGTACAGGACCATCACTGCCGGTGGTCCTCGCGATTGGACCCAAGCCCCCAATAGGCAGCAATGTTAACCAAAGACAAGTTGCACAGCGGTAGCGACCGCCTACTGCCATGATGACATACGCCGGTGGACATAGGTCACGTCCATCTGTCCAGTGCTGCAGGACACTGCCAATTTATGTGTGTCATGTACATATGAGGACAAATTGGGGAGTAAACCCATGTTGTGCCATCATGGTAGTGCTAACACATGGGACATGTGTCCTAAACGGCTTACACTTTCAGCATTGCTCTGCAAGGCTGGTATCCAAAGCGCATCTGCATGCCCATTTATGTATATGTCTGCAGTGCTATGCATGTCCGACAGTGTTAGATGTGTGCTAATTTTGGAATGTTCAGCTTATGTGTAAAGTCCTTTTCTCAAAGTACATTCTCTTCTCTCTACCTAGATTTGAAGCCATGAGGAGATTGAGACAACCACCAATATACCGTCCACTAGTTGACCTTGCAACCCTACAGGACAGGCATATCATACAAACCTATTTTCTGAATCGTCAGACTATCATGGCTCTATGCACACAGTTGGAGCCTGATCAGTTACCAGCCATACGCAATCCCTATTTCATCCCTCCCAAGGTACAAGTCCTGTCAGTGCTACACTTTCTTGCCACAGGTTCCTTTCAGTATACAGTGGATTTGGCAGCAGGGATGAAGCAGCCAATGTTCAGTCTACTGTTGAAGGATGTACTGTGCACATTGTTGAAACACCTGGACAGCTACATCAGGTTCCCCACAATGTGCAGATTTGGCCGATGTGAAGGCAGACCATTATGATATGGGAAACGTCATGTGATAGGTTTCATTGATGGCACCCATATAGCTTTGGTTCCTCCCAGTGTCAATGAACAGATGTATAGGTACAGGAAGAACTATCACTCCCTTAAAGCTCAGGTGGTGTGACTGGCAGACCAGTACATCACACAGGTCACAGCCAACTTTCCTGGATCTGTACATGACTCCTTCATTCTGAGGAACAGCAATGTCCCACACATGATTGCACGACTACACACAGAGAGGGCCTGACTCCTTTGTATGTATCCATTTGGATGGAGTTTACTGTAGTTGCATCTGTCATCATATACTTCTCTGTCACTGTACCTGTTATGTCGCTGGTCCTACATTTTTTTACACAGGTGACTCTGGCAATCCTAACCTTCCCTGCCTGCTAACACCAGTAGGTACCCTGCCACAGATGGGGAAGTCCGTTTCAATGAGGCCCACAGGAGGACGAGGCATGCAATATAAAGGACATTTATCCTCCTGAAAGCCAGATTCAGGTGTCTGGACCTATCTGGAGGTGCCCTCTTCTACTTACCCCAAAAGGTATGCCAGATGGTGGCAGCCTGCTGCATGCTCCACAATCTAGCCCTGAGACGCCAGATACAATTGCTAGCTGATGAGGGTGAGGCAGCTGGACCAGTGGCTGGTAATGCTGACATGGCAAGTGATGAGGAGACAGAGGAGGAAGGTGCAGCTGACTCTATGACTGATCACACCATTCAGTACTTCCAGTGACATACAGTTATGGTGATTTTGGTTTGACAAGTGTTGAATGTCCACATGAAATGCTGACAATAGTCCTCCAGAGTTAATTAACTCATCAGTTATGGTGTGATGTGGTCCTATCCCTATGTGTATGTTGGGGGAGAAGACTGTTTGTATGTCATAAGCACAGTTATGTCACTTAGGCTCTCATTATTCTAATGAGACTACTGGATTTTGAGCAGCAGAATCGCCTGCGGCGTGGGAGACTAAGCCTGACCCACTGCAGGTGACACCTGTAGTTCCAAACCGGGTTTTGCTCCGGCTAACTAGAAGTGCCTCATCTCTACCCGAGGGCAGGGATGACTGGGCAGCCAAGCGCATGACATAATTGGTTTATCAGGGAAGCCGTGGTCACTCAGGTCTCATCCGTTTCTCTCAGTTATCTTAGTCTCATATATAAATGACAAACAGAGGCAGTATATGTTTCAATAATGATTTTAATAAAATGACTGCATCTTAGATAGCAAAGCGTGAGCTGCAATAACCAGGATGACACAGCATGACAGTATTAAAATTGTGAGGAGGAGAGTAACGCTATCATATTGTCACTATGGTCAATAGACTAATTCCTACTTAGGCTATAATAGAGTACAGCATGTTAAGCTCTAATTCTGCCTTTCATGTTCCCCTGGGAAGATATCATCCCCCATACCTGAGCAAAGGCCTGCAGTCTGCATTAGCATCTGTAGCGAAGAATCAAAAATCAGCATACAGTCATGGTTCATTGGCTGGAATCTCTCTCTAACATGTAAGGGACAAGGAAGTGTTTTTATAACAACACAGCTGATGTTCTGAGAAAATGTCCCTACGTAAGGATGTGTGTTTTCTACGAATGTTGGAGACTAAACTTCTACCATGTTCACCGACAATGTACCGTGCTGTAGCCTTGGAAGAAGCACAGAGTGAGCAAGAATGTATTGTTTGAGAACAGAGTGCTGGCCTAGGCAAAAACAGTGAGATAAAAAGAAAATTAAACAAGACCGTAACAGTGGCTATTGTAACAATAATACAATAAAGCCAGATAAAATATATCTAGGTTACAGTGCACAACGGCCTAGCCTAGTGTGTTAAAATAATGTGCATGGAGCTATAGCGAAAATGGCTACACAATAGTTACAGTTTCTCATATCTAACAAGTGTACCCACTGAAATGTCCTTGATTTTTATCTCTACATGTACAGACCAGTAATGAGCAATGTGTACTGCATTCTCCAGTAGTCATGTCATTCTATCTACTGATTGTGTTAAGAATACATGTGCATCTGCTACCTATGGTTGTACTTTTATAGTCACTAGCCATAGCTGAATAATTAGAATATTCAGAGTTGTAAATGACAGATGCAAGCTACAGTGCAACATGATGAATAATCTGTGACTGGTGTTGTATAGGTAGTATCTGGGGGGGCCTGGTTTGGTGGCAATCTACACTGGGGATGGCCTCTATATGCTGCATATGTGCTTTGTGTGGCTCCATGCCTTCCATCCTGGTGGTACTCTCTGTAATTCTTTTTGCAGGTTTGCAGGGTGACTATACTCTTATGTGGCTGAGGATTGTGCACTGTCTGACATGTGTCCTGGAACATGTCTTATGTGATATGTCTCCCGTTGAGGATGCCTCCCTCTCCTGTCTATTACTCTGCCTGTTGGATGTAGGTATGCAAAGCCATCTCACATATGGAAATCATGACTTTTGTTGATGTTGTAATAAAAACATGTAAACAGTAGCTGTGTTCCATTGGTGTTTATTGTGCATATATTGAAATAGTAACAAACACAGATGGTGCAAACATTGTCCAAGAGGTGATGAGAGGGGTCATGGTAGATGAAATCATCAGGCTAGGTGGTACAGCTGTTGGTTTCACAGGTCCAGTGTCCTATTGCCAATGAGAAGATGGAATTATGTTATGGAACAGTCAACAGGGTGTCTCAGTGGCACACAAGGGAGATATATCAGGTAAGGGTCGCTTCCTGGCAGTGGGTGTTGTCTTGCCATCTGCTCCAGCCGGATGTCTGTATTGACGTCCACATTTGCGAGGGTTCATAAGCTACGGAAGAAGGGGTGTCTGAGGCCTGTTGTTCTCCTGACAGAGCCTCCATTCCGCTGGCTGCAGCTGAAGTTGATGGGGTTGAAGTTATTTTGGTAGCTGAAGGGGCCTGCTGGTGGGTGGAGGAAGCATGCAGGGTGGTGTTGGTATCCCTCAGCACCTCTGCATTAGAGGCCAAGGTGGTATTGTGGGCCTGCCACTGCTGCATGACCTCCTGGTGGTATTCCCTGTGCAGCCTTTGGATTTCCCCAACATGCTTATGATCTGGCCCATCCTTTCCTGTGATTGATGGTAGCCTGGTCAGTATGGTCCCTTGGGGACCCCATCCTCTGGCCCATAGCTTCCCTCCCATGCTCCCTGTTCCCATGTGCCTGTGCCCCTGGCATGGTTTGCCCACTCCCAGTGTTCACAGGACCTTCATTGTCTGGGGTGTGATGGGTCAACTCAGGTCTCTGTACTGTGGCACACACAATAGTTTGATGTGTCCTTGGGACACAGGTTTGGGAACAAAGGATGGGCTGTGATGTTGAGGCCACATGGTTTGGGTTTTTTTTAGTGGGCTGAGTGAGACACAGAGTGGTAGACTGATCATTTGTCGAAGATGGGCCAGATAAGTTGTCAGTGTCCAGACATCCAGGGGTGTTGTCCTCACTGGGTCCTTCAACTTGTGGTGGGCTGGCAGTCTCTGTATCCTCTCCATAGTGGCACTGGCAGGGGTACCTGTGGATGGAGAGAGAGGGAGTTACATATTGAAGGTGTGTTTAGTTCAATCATTATCATATGCATACAGTGGCTTGACATGATTTCCAGCAATGACAATCAAAGATTGTGTGGCTGGGTACTGGTACAGACTGATAGTTCACATTACTGTTCTGTACTGTTTGCTAGTGACTATTCAGTACTGGTAGCTGTGAGAGGTAGAAGGCTGGACGTAGTAGCATGATATCCCAGTGGGTGGAGGATATGGGAATGTGCACTGTTAAATCAGTTGTCTTTGCATGCTGTGCATGTGCAAGGAGTCTGCCTTCTGACATATCTTACAATGGTGGGTGACTTTCTGGGTTGTGGGTCCTGATATGTGGCCAATTGGATTAGTCACAGTGTCGCAGCTGTGTTTAGCCTTGTTTGGCATTGTGTTGTTCCATTGCATTGCTGTCATTGCCATGTTGTGGTCCTCTGTCATGACATCTAGTTAGAATGGCTAGTCCATAGGCATTCATGCAGAAGATGTGATCCGATGTGCACATTCCAGGTATTCAGGTAGATGGTATTGTGCATTGTGGGAGTTGTAGTGTTAGTATTTGCCAATGCTAACAGTGCCTTTGCCAAGGGCTGTGTGGGCAGTTGGGCTGGGTGGAGGTGTGGCATGCAGGAGAGGGGCAATAAGTGGATAAGTGGGATGTGTAGTGAGAAATGCAACACATTGGGGAGTATCTAGGTGGTGAGGATGCTTGCAGTACGCAACACTTCTGTGACATGGAAGTTGTGGTTACTTAGCAGAGTCCAGTCCATCAGGTGTTCCAGTCAGGCCCTCAGGATACAGTATGTCTAAGACCTTATCCTCCCAAGATGTGAACTGTGGGGGAGGAGGTGGGGGCCCACCACCAGTCTTGTGCACTGCTATCTGATGTTGTGATGCCATGGAATGTACCTTCCCCCGTAGATCGTTTCACCTCTTCCTGATGTCCTCCCTTGTGCGTGAATGGTTGCCTCCGGAGTTGACCCTGATGACTATTCTCTGCCACAACTACATGTACCTGGCAATTGAGGTTCGCTGGACCTGTGCTCCAAACAGTTGTGGCTCTACCCTGATAATTTCATCAACCATGACCCTCACCTCTTCATCTGTGAACGTGAATGCTTTTGTGGGGACATGGTGGTGGTTGTGTTCTGGGTGGGAGGGGGCTGTTGTGTGTGTAAGGGTGCAGTGTGTGGTGATTGATGGTGTGTGGGTGGTGCGTAGTGGGTGATGGAGGCTTGTGGTGTGTGGTGTGTGTGTGGTTGTTATGTGTGTTTTGTGTTGGTAGTGCAGTTGTGTTGTGTGTGGTGGGATGTGTTTCTGTGCCTACTGTGTAACAGTGTTATATCTGTTTATTTGCCTACTCTCTGTGTATGTGTGAGTCGACTTTGTAGCAAAGAATTGTGGGTTGTGTTGGGGTGTGTTATATAGTGCTGTCAGTAGATGTGTCTGGTGTGTCAGGTGTGGGATATTCAAACTATCCAATGTGGTGGTGTGTTCTGACTGTGGTGGATTCTGAGCATGGCGGTTTACACCACCAATGGCTTTCTGCAGTGAAAGAACCTCTGTGCTGATTTGTGGCTCGTAATCTGGTGGGAGGAATTGTCTTGGTGTGGCAGTGCTGGTGGTGGAACCTCCTCTTTCCTGACCTCCAATGTCCTGGCGCTGTTGAGTTTGTGGCTATTTTTGGGTGGTCTTCACAGTGTGGGTCGTAATGCGACGGTTGGATTACCAGCAACATGGCAATCTTTTGGAGGCTGCCACAGTGGCGATCCACCGAAAAGACAGCCAAAGTTGCAATGAGGCCGTTTATGTAACATGTGGAGGCTGTGGAAACATGAGGAGGTGACAGCGTTGGCCTGAGACTTATTGGTGAGGTTGGTGTCCAGGATGAGGCCCAGGTTGCTAAATTGCTCGGTTGGGATGGGTGTCGACTACTGGCTGAAAAGCTGAAAGGCTAATATTTGTTGCACTGCTTAATTTGAGCTGGTGGTTGCCTGTGTGGGGCACCAGCACTTCCTTTTGGGATTGTAACTTATTTTCCCCCATCAAATACTGCCAAAGAGCAAAAGAGGCAAAAATACACAAATCTAGAAGACAGAGGAAGAAAAAGATGGAAAACTGTCACAAAGGGAGAATGCAGGAACCTGGAGGAGTGAGAGAAGGGGTCAGGAAGTATCTGGTAGTGGACTAAAGAGGCATTAAGTGGATTTAAGACTATCAACTAAGGCATTTGGTGCACTGATGTTTAATTGTGATGGCCACAGGATCCTAAGCAGAACTTTGGGCACCAGCAATCTTTCTTTTAAAATTCAAGCACTGATTAGGTGCACCCATTAAGTCAGGTTCCTTTGGCTTGCGCTGTCCTTCCACTCCCTAGTTTAATGAGGCAATTAGATCGATGCTTCAGAACTTTAAAAGATTAGAAAGATCCTGGTGTAAGCTTTACCCATAGGAGGACAAAGAGTGCTGCAAAAATGAGCTACACCCGCTAATCACAGGGATATAAAAAAGGCTCAATCGAAGTATTTTGCCAATGCCTTATCTACAAATAAGCCAAGAGAGGTCTTCAATATAACTAAAATGTTTGTCAACCCATCTTCCCTTGCTCAGCCCTTAGAAACTTCCCCAAAATTTTGTTCACAACTTTCAAACTTTTTGGAGCGTAATGTCTTAGGCATTGTAGAACTGTAATAACATGGACTCCTCTGGGCTTGAGGGCCAGTTCTCCATGTTTACCAGCAACATTAGCAAGTCTGTTCCACTTGGAGATCAGCCTTTATCAAGATCACCCCACTACCTCCCTTCATGAACAGAATTTATTCCCATTTCTTTGGAGGACTCTCAAAACGCTTTCATAGCTTAAATCCACCTCTGCAGATAACGGTTGTCCTCCCCAGATTTTAGCTGCCAATTCCCTTTTAAATGATTCTCTCCACCAGGCTATGGTCCCTAGCCTTTGGAAAATAGCCTGGTTAAATCCATTGTTGAAAACAACCGTGGCAGACAAAGCTGGTCAATTATAGGCAGATTTATTTGCTGCCAACATTCACTAAGATGTTGGAAAAACTAGTTAACATCCAATTTTCTAGATACCTTGGCACCAATCAGTTGCTGCATCCATCACAATCAAGCTTCCGTCCATGGTAAAGCACTGAATACACACTTGTTGAGGTTTCCAATGTTATTAGACTGGAGGTAGACAAGGAGAAGAATGCTGCCTTGCTGCTATTAGATCATTTAGAGACATTCGTCAACGTATCTCATCCTATCTAGATGCAACATCTTCGTGACATAGGTATAGGTGGGACCGTGTTGCCTTGGCTGAGCTCTTTCCTCTCAATGTTGCTGTTCCCCAGGGTTCTGCACTAAGCTCTACATTGTTGAATGTATATGTCCCCTTTGGCTATCCTAGTGGAATCCTTTGATGTGCAGGATATCTCTTACTCTGAGGACACACATATTCTTTTGACTCACAATGGTCCCATCTCTGTCATTCGGGACAGATTTTTTGCATGTCTGTCAGCAGTATTTCTGTGGATGAGCCTGAGTAACCTTCAGTGGGATATGGTCTAGCTCTGTTCCTCTCCCCCTACTCTGGCCATAGTGGTGCGGAATCTGGGTGTGAAGTTTGATAACAACATGTATTTTAAACCACAGACATCGGGAGATGCTTTGGTCTCCTTCAGCTTTTGAGAACATTTCTGTTCCTGCTCCCAGCCTCCTGTCAGAAGACAGTAATCCATTCCCTTATTACATCACGGCTAGATTACGCCAATGCATTGGGGTCTCCCTTTGTACCAACTTAAGAGACTCGAGTTAGTACAGAATGCAACAGCCCATCTCCTGCTTAAAATCCCCCATCACACCCCTGTCCAGGTTCATCCGAGGGAATTGCACTGGTTACCCGTCCAGGAGAGAGTGAAGTTCAAGGGCTTGGTGCTCACTCATTAAGTTCACTATGGCCTAGGGCCTGGTTATCTTACCAAGCATCTCTTACACTATCTCCCTGCTCGTTCTTTGCAGTCAGCTGATGCGCTGCTTGTGGTAGTTCCCAAAACTAGACATAAAGAATGGGATGGCTCTTACCTCTCTGCACTGGCCGTAGCAGGTTGGAATTCCTTCACACATTTGTGCTATTAAGGATGTGTGTCCCTTTACACATAACTTAAAGACCTGGCTATTCAATGATGCCTTTTAATTCTTCTTTTATGTAATGATCAGAGGTCACAGTGCCTACAGCACCTGGACACTCTCATAAGAGCTGCGAGGTTTACAAGTAACATTTTGATTTCACTTGATTTGATTTGATTTGTTTATGTGTCTTGGGAGTGAGCAGCACAAGCCTGCAGTACCACAGGCTTTCAGCATTAATTCCAAGAGGGAGTAGCACATTCAGGCAGTATGGCAGAGTGCTACTATGTTTTCTGGGTGCAGCTCTAATGTATTAAATTGGAACTGCAAACAAATTCTAATATAATTTTGGAAACACTTACTTAATGAAGCAGTATATATACTAGCAAGTCTGAATTAATTGTTTTGACAAAAGTACTACATTTAAAAAGGGCTACAATAACATATACAATCAACATTCTAGAAGGAGGACTACAGTGACAAGTGACCTTGTAGAAGGACCACAGCCGCATATACAGCTAAAGAAAAACCTCAGTGGCACATTCATTCTTTGTAAGGGGCATGCTCACAATGAAAGACGAAGTACTGTGAAGACAATGCACTTGGCAGGTGACCAACATTATGCCTGACTGTGATGACCACAGCCAAATGTAATCTGTGAAGTACCTGCTTGCATTGTGCGCGTCAAGGATACCATTCTACATCTATACATAAGAAACAAAGGTTCAATTGAAGTTATGGCTAGAGGTGGTTCTAAAATCGTATCAGACTTTACTGATCCCATAGGCTCCACACCACCAATGGAAAACAGTACTCTTCTGTGTTCTTAATTGGGTATTTTTTTAGGATAAAATCCAAAAATCCAGGATAACCTTGCGGTAACATTAAATTTGCCCCCCCCCCCCATGAATAATGAGAGGCTACTAGTGCCTAGAGTGCAGAATAAATTGTTGCAGTTCACTCCCCCTACAATCAACAAATTAGAAAGTTTCTTTCAAAAAGTAAATCCTGGATCCACCCATTGGATCATTTTCTCCTAAACTGTGAAATTGGTTTGGAATAGTCTTGCCCCTGTCTGCCAGGTGCTCTTTGCAACTTCCCTGCATTCTGGGACAGTACCCCCTGCTTGGAGGGGCTAACATTATCCTCTTGTTAAAAAAACCAATGCAGACCCACATATACTTTCTAACTGATTCCTGGTGTATCTAAGATTATTGAAAAACCCAGCTCACGTCTTTCTTGGAATCCTTTAAATCCCTCCATCTATCTCAGTCTGGCTTTGAGACCTTACATAGAATGGTGACAGAACTTATGGAGATTACAGACTCCAGTAAGTTTGCTCTGTATGCTAGTCAAACCACTGCACTAATCTTGTTAGACCTCTCAGTGGCATTTGACACAATCTCACATGAGATCCTGTAACACGATCTTGCTCATATTGGGGAGGGGGGAAAGAGTTGGCTTAGTTAGATTATAGGGAACAAGCTGTTTGGCTTAAGCCATTCTTCTCTGAAGCTAAACTCATCCAGTACGGAGTGCTTCAGGACTCCGCCTTGAGTCCCTCAATTTCTAGGAATTATGCGACATATCTCATTGAATCTTTTGGCATTCAGATTGTCTCCTCCTCTGATGATACCCAGTTACTGCTGACTTATAACAACAATGAGCCTGAGGCCAAAAACAAATTTAAAGCCTGTCTGACAGCAGTTTTGGGATAACTCAAAACCAATTCCTTAAAATGTTATCCAGGAAAAAAAGAGATCCTATTTTTTGGAGTCAACCATCTGCCTGAATGGATAGGGGCATGGGCAGCTAGTTGAACTATACCTCCCCCTCCTACTGAGCTGGCCAGGAACTCAGGGGTTCTTACTGACACTCACTTCTCATTTCAATCTCAGATTGCAGTTGTGGTTAAGTCTGCATGCTGGATTTTAAGGATGCTGAAGACATTTCTCAAGTTCCAGCCATGGGAGAACCAGAAAACAGTGGTACAGGAACTAATCCTGTCGAGACTGGACTATGCTAATGTCCTATATATAGGACTGAAAGATTACATTATCTATAGATTCTAAAAGATTCAGATCATGGCAGTTCGTCTTCTATTCAATCTGAAAAATTATTCTTCGATCACCCTGTACCGCAACCAGCTAACTGGTTACCTGTAAATGATCATCTTTAAGACTTTGACTATACCACACTCGGGGGGTCATTCCGACCCTGGCGGTCCGTGACCGCCAGGGCCGGGGACCACGGAAGCACCGCCAACAGGCTGGTGGTGCTTCCAGGGCCATTCTGGCCGTGGCGGTAAAGCCGCGGTCAGAAAAGGGGAACCGGCGGTTTCCTGCCGGTTTTCCCCCAGCCCAGGGAATCCTCCATGGCTTGCAGCGCCGCCATGGGGATTCCGACCCCCTTCCCGCCACCCTGTTTCTGGCGGTTCTTACCGCCAGGAACAGGAAGGCGGGAACGGGTGTCGTGGGGCCCCCTAACAGGGCCCCATGAAGATTTTCACTGTCTGGTTTGCAGACAGTGAAAATCGCGACGGGTGCAACTGCACCCGTCGCACCCCTGCAACTCCGCCGGCTCCATTCAGAGCCAGCTTCCTCGTTGCAGGGCATCCGCGGTCTCCTCACTGCGGAGCGGCCATTTGGCGGTGACCGCATGGCGGGCGGCGCGGTCAGAATGACCGCCTCGGTGTTCTATAAAACTGGACCTTCATACATGCACAAAAGGCTAACCATGTATTGCCATCAAAGATCCCTATGCTCTCAGTTTACCCTTATTCTGATCTTGCCCCTCTCCAAAAAGAAGAATTGGGATGGTTCTGCTTTCTTGGAATTAGCAGCCAAATATTGAAATGACCTTCCTTTTCCCTCCAGAAACATTCCAGAGAAAAAACTGTTTTGAAAACAATTGAAAACCCCATCTGTTTAAGGACTAATTGATGCTGCTTCTTTTCTTGGCAGCTCTTTGCCTAGCGCCGGGACAATTTAGTAGTAGCCGTGTGCTCTACAAAACACTTCATTCAGTTATTCATTAAACACCTCAACATGTAACAGCACTACTCACATTTGGTGTACGAGTTATGGTCTGCATGGTTGTTGTGCAAGCTATGGATTTTGATCCTAACCATAACTTGTGAATTTCAATAACTTTTAATTCAGAGTAGCTGCACTTCAACTTTGGCGAATTCCTGAGTTTTTCTAACATATATTAAGGTGTTCTAACAACCATAACTTCACTTTACTTTTGATTTTTTGTGAATATCTATATCTAAACCTTTATCTATATATACATCAATATCTATAAACCATTTACAGGATAACTAAAGGCTGATTGTTGATGTGGTGATTCAATGTGGAATTTTGTGGTCATCAGAAAATCAATTTTAACAAATGTAAACAGCTTTCATAATAAGTTAGGTTGCCAATGTTAACAAATGCAGATTGCAAATGGATTTTGTTTTTAATATACTATGAACTTCAGAATTACTTGTCCCAGAGTGGTACTGTTAGAAATGGGGTTTTTGGTTGGCAGTCAGGTTTCTGAGGAGAAATCTACGCACACACCAGTTTTCCACGTACCTCTTCTCCTGTGGCCCTCTGAGGAGATTTTCCACCAGAAACCAGGTACTTTGTGTTTGAAAGAGACTTTGTTTACTTTCTAAAGACTTAAAACACTTTATATCACTTTTCAGTGATATCTTTACAAATTCGTATTGCAACTTTGATCGTTTTGACCTGAAGATACCCAGATAAATATTATATATTTTTCTAAACACTGTGTGGTGTATTTTTGTGGTGTTATGCTATGGTGTTGTATGATTTATTGCACAAATGCTTTACACATTGCCTTCTAAGTTAAGCCTCACTGCTCGTGCCAAGCTACCGGAGGGTGAGCACAGGCTGATTTTGGATTGTGTGTGACTTACCCTGACTAGAGTGAGGGTTCTTGCTTGGACAGAGGGCAACCTGACTGCCAACCGAAAAACCCATTTCTAACATTGGTGATCAGCGGTGAGGATAGGACTTGTGTTTGTGCAGTGACATACAGTAGCTAAGTATTTCACTACCTACCCACAGTTGAAGGTCAACTTGATTTTTTCATCTTTTTTTTGGCTTTTGATTCTCTGATGTCCTCCTGGATATACTATTGATATTTTGGTCTTTGGATTTTGGTTTTTGCTGGTAAGATCTTATCAGAATGGGATTGTGTACCTACTCATTCTTTGTTCGTACTGACCACCTCACTAAGGCTGACCTAAGGAAGCTTTGCAGAAAATGGGGCCTTCCTGTAGCAAGGAGATCTACTAAAGCGGAGATGCTACATAACTACATAGTCTGGGGGGAAGAAAGATGGGCAGAGAGAGAGGCAGCAAGAAACCAAATGACTAAGTACCCCTCAGATGAGGAGGAGGACTACGCACATGAGGAGGAAGACTGCTCACATGAGGAGGAAGACTACTCAGATGAGGAAAGAGACCCAGAGATAGATGATTGGCTCTGAGGTCAAAGGCGACAGGAGCAACAATTAGAGGAGCATCTTGCAAGGGTTGAGGCAAAAAGACTCTTAGCCCTGGAAGAAGAAAAGATTGCAGCTCAAGAGCTGAGCTGTAAAGAGCTGAAACTGGAGGCCGGAAGGGCTGAGTCCAGTTCAGATGGTGGCAGCAAAAATCTTGCATCTAGTACTGCTGAAGAAGGGCACAAGCCCAGAGATGTGGTGCCCAACTTGAAGAAGGGAGTTGACACACCCCAGGCGGTTCAAGGGTATGAGGTAGTTCCCGTTATGCACAGGGTCCCTGAGAAGGATTGGGGAACTGGCACAGGGAGTCATATTCTTACTGGGGGGAGGGACACTTTACTGACTCTAGCAGAGAGTGACAGAGAAAAGGGTTCCCCCCTGGTGGACGTCCTGGATATAGAGTGTAGAGACATCCCAGAAGAGTATGGGTTGAGTGTCAGGGACAGACAGATACTGTCTCACCAGTCTCAGGAGGGTGAGGTAGAGTGCTTTTCCAAGGTTGAGTTACTGGGTGGTTGGGTGAAGGGTACTGTGGTTAATACATGTGAAGGGCAGAGTGATGTAATTGCTGGAGAGCATATGTCTGGTCCTTATTTTCCAGAGCTACGCCAACACCAGGTGGAGTGTGAGTTCTCTGACCACAGGGAACTTACAATGGAGGCAGACTTCTGGGTGAGTACCAGAGAGTCTGAAGAGGCATTTGGGGTGCTCCTGAAGGGAGTGGTCTAGGTGGTTCCCAACCGAGTGAGGTGGGAAAGGATTGTAGTGTCCCAGGTAGGTCCCAGGTCCTAGAGGGTTCCATGAGGGAACACCAGGAGGGAAGCCTAGCCTGTACCGTAGGGCCACCTTTTGAGGGAAGCCCCGCAGTATCAGAAGAACTTGGGGGGGTGACTGTAGCCAGCATCCCAACAGTTCTGGTGTCTGGCAGTACCCCTCCTAGTGAGGGGGTGCAGAAGTCCAGACATAGGGTTGAGAGGGGGTTGCAGACCCCAGTGGAGGACCTTGAGAGTCAGGGGACAGCTCTGAGAGCAGAGCCCCCCAGGAATGACCCAGGTGAAACCGTTTCTGGTTTGGGGGAAACCCAGACTCTGCCGGATGGGCAGAGGTCGGGAGACCTGCACCAACCAGACTCTTGTGTGGCCCTTGGGGACGGTGTGTCCCTTGTGGGGGGTGAAAGTGCCCCCCAGGAAGTCCTGGCATGCCAGGCAAAGATTCAACCTCAGGGTGGTGACTCTGGGTTGGATACCCAGGTTCAGAGGTTAAACTCTGACCTGGTGGGAGGTAGATGTGCCTCCCAAGAAGTCCTGCTGTGCCAGGCAATTGTCCAACCTCAGGGTGGTGACTCTGGGTTGGATGACCAGGTTCAGAGTTTAAACTCTGACCTGGTGGGGGGTAGGTGTGCCCCCCAGAAAGTCCTAGCGTGCCAGGCAATTGCCCAACCTCAGGGTGGTGACCCTGGGTTGGGGAACCAGGCTCAGAGGTTAAACTCTGACCTGGTGGGAGGTAGGTGTGCCTCCCTGGAAGTCCTGGTCTGCCAGGCAATGGTTCAACCTCAGGGTGGTGACTCTGGGTTGGCTAACAGGTTCAGGGGATAAACTCTGACCTGTTGGGGGGTAGGTGTGCCCCCCAGAAAGTCCTGGTGTACCAGGCAGTTGTCCAACCTCAGAGTGCTCCCCAGAAAGTCCTGGCGTGCCAGGCAATTGTTCAACCTCAGGGTGGTGACCCTGGGTTGGAAAACCAGGTTCAGAGGTTAACCTCTGACCTGGTGGGAGGTAGGCATGCCTCTCAGAAAGTGTCACACCGCGGCCGCAAGCACGGGCTGCCGCGGCACTCTCTGAATACCGCGGTCCTCAGGCAAGCTGCGGGGGAAGCCGCGGCTTGCAGGTGGATCGCGGGAGAAGCCGCGATGCAGGTCAGGGGTCGCGGCACTCGCCGCGCTCCCTTCTTTTGCCTCACACATCAAGGGCAGACGCGGCAGGGGAAAAGACTCAGAGTCGGGTCTCGAACCTGCCGCGTACAGCGCATTTAGTGCTCTGAACATAATTATGGTGCATTACATAATCGTTTACATACAGAAACCCTCTTGGCACCTACTTACCGGTTACAAGGGCAAAAGCCGATTGCATGCACATGATTTCTTTTTATGCATGCTTCCTCCTTTCCCAGCATGCTGTTCACATCCTCTCTTCCCTGCATGCATTGCTTTCCTTTTTCTAGGCACATATTTCCTATCATTTAACATGACCTGTTCCCAATCCAAGATGGTGGTATTTCTACTTCCTGTTTTTTCACTTCCTGTCTATGGGTATATAAGGGGACTTTAATCTCTTTCTCATTGCGTTGCAACACTCCTTGGTGGTAGTCACGCTCTGACTGGTTTCTTGCTGCGAATCCAGTATTTTCCTGACCTGTCTTCGTTTCCAGTCTTCCTGTACTCCGGATCTTCAACTCTAACGCCTTGGTGTCCTCCTTTTGTTTCAGGGAGTTCCCGTTGGAGGTTTTTTACCCTACTGGGGTTTTTCCTCTGGGACTCCTTCTGGAGGGCACGGACTGTAGTGGCTTGCTATTGTCAAACAGCACCGTGGCTACCGGAAGGGGTCGCCTCTACCTCGGCCAGAGCAGAACCTTCCGGAACCGGGGTCGTTCCCCAATTCTTCTCACCTTCGACGGTAAGCCCATTGAAAACCGTGACAGATTGCAACGCCCACAAATCCAGTTGCAGTCCGGAACCATGGATAATCCAGTGGCAAATACGGAACCTACGAGCCAGACCCTGCTTATGACGATACAACAACAGGCTCAAGAACTGCAACAGCTACGTACTGAAAATACCGTCTATCGACAAGCCTTTGCATCCAGGACCACAGATGTACCCTCAGTAGCTGCCACTACACCTCGTTTCTCCGGGGATCACTAACAGATTAAAAGGATTCCAGGATGTCTTGACGGTTTATTTTGCCTTTCACCCCTCGCAATTTGTTCAAGACAAGACCAAGGTGGGGTATTTGATTAGCGCCTTATCGGGGCCAGCATTGGCTTGGGCCACTCCTTTAGTGACAAGAAATGATCCTTGCCTATCTAATTATTCCACCTTTATCACTACTTTTAAACAGATGTTTGAACGCCCTGGACTCGAGGCATCTGCAGAAGAAGCTCTTTGCGAAATCCAACAAGGGAATCAAGATGTATTACAATACATCACCCGTTTCAGACAATTAGCAGCAGAAACATCCTGGGTGGAACGTACCTTGGTGACACTGTTCCGTAGAGGTCTCAGAGAGGACATTAAGGACGAAATGGTGCACTCTGCTAGAATAGAGAACTTTAAAGGATTGATGGATCAGACTCTGACGATAGAATATCGGTTGAACGAACGAAGAATGGAGAAAAAGAAGAGTCGTTTGCCATCTCACTCAGTGACGTCTCGCACCTTCTCTCATCGTACTGAGGAATTCCGTCCTGAACCTAAGGGGAATACCGAGGAAGAGCCAATGCAAATTGACACGGCTCGAGGACCTTTATCAGCTAGTGAAAGAGAACATAGACGAAGGAGGGGGCTTTGTCTATATTGTGGTACAGCTGGTCACCTCATTCGCACCTGCCCCATTCGTCCAACCAAACCCTTGGGAAACGCCAACTCCCGTCCTCAGTGAGAAGGGTGAGGACGGGATATCGTGAAATACCTTCCATTTGTTCTTCCAGGGAGGAAGGAACTGCTCTTTTTCTTTTACCAGCTATCCTTCATTTAACTGATGGCCGGGAAGAAAGAACCTTGGCCTTATTGGACTGCGGAGCCAGTGGCATCTATTTAGATGAAGCCTGGGCCAAAAAACGACAGATAGCACAAATACCTAAGGAAGTACCAGAACAGGTACACACAGTGGATGGATCACTCTTGGCCTCAGGACCCGTACAATATACCACCCCTACCTTCTGTCTACAGTTTGGGAAACACCAAGAAAATCTTTCGTTTGATTTAATTTCATCACCACACCACGTCATGATCCTGGGTATTCCATGGCTCACACGGCACAACCCTTACATCAACTGGGAAACAAGAACTATTTCCTTATCCTCTCACTTTTGCCAACACCACTGCTATCCCGCAGGGGATTATTGGTCTCCAAAAAGTCTCTTAGCAGCACCCCCTAAGGTGGGATGCTCTATTAACATCCTACAGGGAGTTCCCAGGCATTATCAGGAATACGCCGATGTATTCCAGAAGCCAGAAAAACCTGAACTGCCACCCCATAGAGAATACGATTGCGCCATCCCTTTAGAACCAGATACAGTGGTTCCTTTTGGGCGAATGTACTCTCTCACAGAACCGGAGAAGCAGATTCTTAAAGAATACCTTGATGAGAACCTACAAAGCGGGTTGATTGCTCCCTCTTCTTCACCTGCGGGGGCTCCTCTCTTCTTTGTGCCTAAGAAAACTAAAGATTTGCGTCCCTGTATTGATTTCAGAGGATTAAACAAGATCACTATTAAAGATCGGTACCCGCTACCCCTCATAAAGGACATCCTAGAAGCAGTCAGAGGGGCAAAGAGATTCACCAAGCTGGATCTTCGAGGAGCCTACCATCTTCTAAGAATTAAAGAGGGTGATGAGTGGAAAACCGCTTTTAGAACACCCTTTGGTCACTATGAATATAGAGTAATGCCATTCGGACTCACCAATGCCCCTTCCATTTTTCAAAGTTTCATGGATTCTATCTTTTCTGATCTTTTGCAACAAACAGTAGTGGTGTATCTCGACGACATTTTAATCTTTTCTGTTCATCCAGAGGAACACTCTAAGCATGTTCGCCAAGTTTTAGAGAGACTCCGACAACACCATTTATTCTGCAAACCTGAAAAGTGCGAGTTTGATCAGTCGGAAGTAAAATACTTGGGGTATTGCATAAACCAAACTGGAGTAGCCATGGATTCAGACAAGGTGCAAGCTATATTGAATTGGCCATCTCCTTCTTCTATCAAGGAGACTCAGTGTTTTTTGGGATTAGCCAACTTCTATCGACAATTCATAGCAGACTTTGCCCAGAGAACCAGCTACATTACTCAAACCCTTAAAAAAGAACATCTAAAGAAGGGCTTTTGTTGGACACAAGACGCAGAGTCAGCCTTTCAGGATTTAAAGAAAGCCTTTTTTCAAGCCCCTATTCTACGACACCCAGACACCAGCAAACAATTCATTGTTTTCGCAGAGGCCTCAGAAAGAGCCGTTGGGGCTGCCTTATTGCAAAGACAAGACAATGATGATTTAGAACACCCTGTATTCTACCTGTCACACATTTTATCCGATTCTGAGCGGAACTATTCCGTGTTAGAACGTGAATTACTCGCCTTAAAAAACGCTTGCACAGAATGGAGACACTTTTTGATGGGCTCAAAAGAACCTTTTGAAGCCCGGACAGACCACAGAAATCTACAGTGCTTAAGAAACTTTCAGTGTCAAAATAGCCGGCAGGCTCGATGGGCTTTCCTTTTCAGCCAATACGACTTCTATATCACTTACATCCCTGGTTCTCAGAACATCCTGGCGGATGCCTTGTCCCGACGTTACCCTGAGTGCAGCGATTCTACTGTACAGAACCTATTTGATAATAACAAGATCATTGGAGTAGTACAGACTTTTCTAGACCAAGTCAAATCCGAATATGCCCGTCTAGAAGAGACAGAGCTGAATAAGTTGCGGCCGCAACTTCATAGAGATCAAGAATCTTACTATCATGATAAGGCCCTGTTTTTACCCACTAAAGTAGTACAGACCGAAGCCTTACGTATGTGCCATGACTCCCCCATCGCAGGTCATCGAGGAATGAAAGCTACTCAAGAACTTCTGCTTCGCTCCTTCTGGTGGCCAACTCTCAAGACAGATACGGAAGAATATGTATCATCCTGTCCTATCTGTGCTCAATCTAAGACACCCCGTACTAAACCAGTAGGTTTACTTCGCCCACTACCAGTTCCTCCAGGACCATGGTACACCATCTCCACAGATTTTATGTGCTCCTTACCCTCTTCGAATGGAAATCACGTAATAATGGTAACTGTGGACTCCTTCACTAAAATGTCGCACTTCACGGCCTTAAGAAAGTTGCCAACGGCAAGAGACTTAGGTCAAATCTTTACACTAGAAATCTTTCGACTTCATGGATTACCTCAGGTCATTATATCAGATAGGGGTCCTCAGTATATCTCCCGATTCTGGAAACAATTCTGTAAGACCCTAGGAATCGAAGTAGCTTTATCATCAGGGTTCCATCCTCAAACTAATGGTCAGACGGAACGACTCAATCAAGGCCTCGAACAATATTTACGTAGCTTCTGCAATGCTACTCAGAGTAATTGGGCTACCTATTTACCGATTGCAGAATTCTCCTATAACAACTCCATACACAGTGCCTCGAAGGTTTCCCCTTTTTATGGCTCCTACAGTTTCCATCCAAAGGCCTTTCCGACTCCCCTGAAAGATACTTCCAATCTTCCTGCCATCTCCTCCTATGTCCGACAACTACGGGGTGTCCAACGTGTTCTCCATTCCAACCTTGTGGCCACTAAGTCTCGCATGAAAAGAATAGCTGATAAGAGACGTTGTGAGGCTCCTCACTATCGGGTCCATGATAAAGTTTGGCTCTCCTCTAGATTCCTACCTCTCCGACTCTCTCAGAACAAATTCAAACCCCGCTTTTATGGTCGTTTCCTAATTCTTAAAAAGATTAACCCTGTGTCTATGCATCTTCGCCTGCCCCGGACGTGGAAAATTCACCCTGTGTTCCATGTCTCTCAACTTAAACCTTACCTTCCTGATCCTTTTCACAGGCAATTCTCCTGCCCCCCTCCTCTGTTGGTTGATAATGTGCCCGAGTACGAGGTCCAGGAAATCTGTGACTCTCGGTTTTTCCATGGGCGCCTCCAATATCTTATTCATTGGAAGGGCTATCCTATGAGTGAGTGTTCCTGGGAGGATGCCCCTTCAGTTCATGCCCCTCTCTTGGTCCGTTGCTTTTTTCAACTCTTCCCTCACAAACCTGGGGCCTCGGGGAGGGGACCTACTGTCACGCCGCGGCCGCAAGCACGGGCCGCCGCGGCGCGGCACTCTCTGAATACCGCGGTCCTCAGGCAAGCCACGGGGGAAGCCGCGGCTTGCAGGCGGATCGCGGGAGAAGCCGCGACGCAGGTCAGGGGTCGCGGCACTCGCCGCGCTCCCTTCTTTTGCCTCGCACATCAAGGGCAGACGCGGCAGGGGAAAAGACTCAGAGTCGGGTCTCGAACCTGCCGCGTACAGCGCATTTAGTGCACTGAACATAATTATGGTGCATTACATAATCCTTTACATACAGAAACCCTCTTGGCACCTACTTACCGGTTACAAGGGCAAAAGCCGATTGCATGCACATGATTTCTTTTTATGCATGCTTCCTCCTTTCCCAGCATGCTGTTCACATCCTCTCTTCCCTGCATGCATTGCTTTCCTTTTTCTAGGCACATATTTCCTATCATTTAACATGACCTGTTCCCCAATCCAAGATGGTGGTATTTCTACTTCCTGTTTTTTCACTTCCTGTCTATGGGTATATAAGGGGACTTTAATCTCTTTCTCATTGCGTTGCAACACTCCTTGGTGGTAGTCACGCTCTGACTGGTTTCTTCCTGCGAATCCAGTATTTTCCTGACCTGTCTTCGTTTCCAGTCTTCCTGTACTCCGGATCTTCAACTCTAATGCCTTGGTGTCCTCCTTTTGTTTCAGGGAGTTCCCGTTGGAGGTTTTTTACCCTACTGGGGTTTTTCCTCTGGGACTCCTTCTGGAGGGCACGGACTGTAGTGGCTTGCTATTGTCAAACAGCACCGTGGCTACCGGAAGGGGTCGCCCCTACCTCGGCCAGAGCAGAACCTGCCGGAACCGGGGTCGTTCCCCAATTCTTCTCAACTTCGACGGTAAGCCCATTGAAAACCATGACAGAAAGTCCTGGTGTGCCAGGCAATTGTCCAACCTCAGGGTGTTGACTCTGGGTTAGATGACCAGGTTCAGAGGTTAAACTCTGACCTGGTGGGGGGTAGGTGTGCCCCCCAGAAAGTCCTGGCATGCCAGGCAATTGCCCAACCTCAGGGTGGTGACCCTGGGTTGGGGAACTAGGCTCAGAGGTTAAACTCTGACCTGGTGGGGGGTAGGTGTGCCCCCCAGAAAGTCCTGGCGTGCCAGGCAATTGTTTAACCGCAGGGTGGTGACTCTGAGTTGAATGGCCAAGTTCAGAGGTTAAACTCTGACCTGGTGGAGGGTCAGTGTGCCCTCCAGGAAGTCCTGGCGTGCCAGGCAATTGTTCAACTTCAGGGTGGTGACTCTGAGTTGAATGGTCAGGTACAGAGGTTAAACTCTGACCTGGTGGGGGGTAGGTGTGCCTCCCAGAAAGTCCTGGTTTGCCAGGCAGTGATCCAGTCTGAGGGTACAGACCCTGGGCTGGAAGACCAGGTTCAGGGTGTCCCCCCGGACCTGGAGGGAGGGGCTACTGATAACAGTGCCCCTACCATGTTGTCTTCTGAGGAGGCCACTCCTAGTTGGAGGGTGCTGGACCCCAGAAGGGAGGGCAGGGGGAGGGAAGCCTCACCCGGGCCCTAGTCCAACCTGAAGGTACAGACCCCAGGTTGGAGGGCCAGTTGCAGATTAACAGCCCTGCACTGGTGGAGGAATGGTACATGGCGACTTCTGTAAGCACCCTGACCATGTTGGACTCTGGGGGTACCGCTCCAGGAGGGAGGGTACAGAGCCCCAGAGGGGAGGACCAGGTTCAGGCTGTCATCCCTCACCTGGTGGAAGGGAGAGTGGTTAAAGGGTGCCCAGCACCTGGGGCTACCGCCCCCCACTCTCCACAGCCACAGTGGTTGGAGAGCTTTGAGAGGCCTGGGGCCTGGCTCTCATCCCTGGCAGCTGTCAGTAATCACTGTGGCTTGCTGTCCGGGTGGACAGGGTTATCCCTGGGGAGGGGACAAGTGTCACACCCCGGGGGTAGAGTGGGTAACACCACTGTGTTGGTCATGGTGGCACTATCCTGCTCCTGGGATACATCTGTGAGCAAAGTAAGGTTAGGTGCTGCACAGATGGGATCCGCAGGTAAGGAGAAAGGTTCCCCATGGGTTGGCTTAGTGGGCCCTGAGAGTATGGACAGAGGGATCCAATTTGAGTCAGGAAGGCGAAGAACTGGAGCATGCCCCTGCTGTTGTGGGCCTGGGTCCTTGTTCTGTCGCCTCAAACAGGGAAGTACATCAGGATAGTGATTGTTCTCCCCTGGCTTTAGGCTGGTGGGGGGTCATGTTGGACCTGGCTTTTTGACAGGGACATCCCCAAACTTTTTGCCTCCTTCCTCCTATTTTTTTCTGACCTGTTGTTGTTGGCTTTTGACCTCTGGGCGCTTTACCACTGCTAACCAGTGCTAAAGTGCATATGCTCTCTGTGTAAATTGTACTACTGATTGGTTTATCCATGATTGACTATTTAATTTACTTGTAAGTCCCTGGTAGAGTGCACTACATGTGCCTAGGGCAGGTAGATTAAATAGTCAATCATGGATAAACCAATCAGTAGTACAATTTACACAGAGAGCATATGCACTTTAGCACTGGTTAGCACTGGTAAAGTGCCCAGAGGTCAAAAGCCAACAACAACAGGTCATAAAAAAATAGGAGGAAGGAGGCAAAAAGTTTGGGGATGTCCCTGTCAAAAAGCCAGGTCCAACAGGTACATGCTATCTTTAGTAATCCATCGACTACTAGATAAAAAGAGGAACGTGACATAGGACTTCACTTTTTGTGATCAAGACTGATTTTGGTCATCCTGAAACCTTTTTGTTGAAATAAAAGTTTTGATTTCTAAGAAACACAAAACCTGGATACATTGACTGCCTCTATTTTGGGCATTTTGGCCAGGAAAGGCCTTGTTCACAGCAAGAAGCCATTATGTTGTGATGCACAATATAAACACACAGTAATGTGATCTACTTGGAACATTGTCATAAAAATGCATTACAGTGTACTTCCAAACAACTACATTACAGCTCAAAGGCAGTTAGACATTCATTCAACTGTTATGTCAAATGTATCCCCAATTTGAATGTACATGAAGTAATTTCAAAATGTAATACCAAAGCACAGGCAAGGACTAATAAATACTAATAAATATAAAGAATGTTTGAAAATATTGAAAATATAGATATATATATAATTTGGTTGCTAGTGACAGTCGCCACTAGGTACTAGTTAGGATCATATTTCAATAGAAAAAGCATTTTTTGACTTGCCCATATCTTTGGCATCGTTTGAAGAATCTTCACTACATTTTCCCCAAAGACGTGGCCCGGTGATTCTTTTTGCACACAGGAAGAACCGTCAAGTGGGGGCCGAGAAAAGGGGGGCTCCAAAAAACATTGTGCTTCCCATGTTAATTCCCTTGGGACTTGTCAACACGTCTACAGCCTGAACCACTGGATAGAATTACACCAAATTTGGCAGAAAGCTAGATGCCCATACGCACATTGTACTTTTCATTATTTGGTGTAAATCTGATCAGTAGTTTAGGAAATATTTAAGGGCAAATGCATTTGTATATCTCTGACCCCAAATATTTTGTGATTATTTTGTGAATAAATTGCGAACATTCATGAATTTCTGTGACTACTGTGTGTGAAAAGAAGTGTTGCAATTGGCTGACCGAAACCTGACTAGAAAGTTGTGACTGCCATTTAATTACATGGGACACGGTCCCTGGGATTGTAAATTCAAATTGAAAGTGGCATAAGGAGTCAGGGTGAAGGTACCCTGACTCCAGGGGTGTGATATAGGCATGTTTTAGGGGCAAATTATAGGTTTAATATAATTTTGCATCACAGCACAGGATATTCGTGTAAATTCCTGAATGTTTTCAAATTTCTGTGAATTATTCACAAAATATTCACAATTATGGAAAAATTGTAAAGAAAAAACACAGACTCATCCATAAACCAATTCATTCACTCATAAATGTACGCAAACCCCGAGGCGCTCACTCGACACCCACTCAGACACTCAGGCACCCACCCAGACATGCTCACAGACCCACACACTCATTTTCGGACCCACTCAAGCACTCACACACCCAATCACACATCCACCCTCAGAGACAGGCCCTGTGGACAACCTGCGATGCGCACAGCCAAAGGCCATGCATGGTGTGTGGTTGGGTGGTTATAAGGGCTTGGCTACAAGGTCAGGCCATGCGACCAACCGCTGCCGCGGTGAGGGTTGGAATAACCTACAGTAATTAAAATTGCTGTTCGTTAAAATACCATAGAAATTCATTGAAAAAAAACAAAGGTTACAGCAACGTTATAATTAGGTTCTGAATTTACTTGTACAAAACCATAGAAATTCAGCAGTTATAGTAGGAGTTCTTTCAAGCAACTATAACTTGTGCCCTAAGGTAACTATAACTCCTATCTTCGCAATGCACAGCTAATTACTCCACACAGTATGTCATTGATGAGATCTTATATGGCATCTTTGATATCACTGCAACATTTGCAATAATATTATTGATAAGAAAACTGTGCATGGCAAAGACACGAATTATAGTTACCTTAGGGCGCAAGTTATAGTGACTTGAAAAAACTCTAACTATAACGGCTGAATTTCTATGGTTTTGTAACGTCCCTGTAAACTAGGTTTTTTCAATGAAAATAACATATACATATATATATAAACTGATTAGAGCTCGGAGAAACTGCTCCGAGGATGAAGTTTTCATTTGTGAAGCAAAAGAAATATGCCAAAGATTTCTTGAGAGGGGATATCCACAGAGTGTAGTAGAGAATCCCATGGAGAGAGCATGATTACACAAAAGAGACAAATGACTGACTCCAAAGCAAACCAAAACCAAGACGGAAGAAAAAGGCCAACCCTGATACTATATCATGGAGTTTGATGCTTCAAGGAATTCAGTCAAACAAGTGTTACAACATCATTGGAAGGTCCTTACATTGGGCACTAACATAAAAAGATATTACCAAATCATCCTATGATAACATACCAGAAAACCAGATCATTAGGACAATATCTGACAAGTAGCTTCATGGCAACATGCACAAGGAAAGAGATAACTAATTGGTTACAATGTCAGCAAACAGTTATTTGGCAGTGTCACAAGTATAGCGCACAGAATATCAACATGTTTAAATCACGGAATGGGAGAAGTTTCAAGATCAATCAATGGATTAACTGTGATACCCCATATGTTGTTTATGTTCTGGAATGTAGATGTGGTAAACAATAGGTAGGGAGCACTATTAATAAACTGATCTCCGAATTTTACAACATCTCAGAGCAGTGCAAAATAACGAAATGACATGCAATTGAGAAACACATTTGGGAAAATCATGGGGGAGAGATGTCAGGGTTAATTTACTATGGCATACAGCACATAAACAAAAAAACAAGAGGAGGAGATCGTGAATGGTCCCAGAGGCAGTCAGAATCCAAATGGATCATGGTATTAAATACTGAGATCACATGGGTACTGAATTATGGATCTCAGCTTCACGTATTTCTATAAAAATCATGAAAAATTATGATTATGGTACATTGTTTTAGATTAATTGAAATGAGGAACTTGGTGTATGTGATTAACATTGAGGATGAATAGTACAGTGGAGATGAATTCACATAAAAAAACAATTAATGATCTTTAAAAAGTATAAATTATTTTCTTATAATTAAGTTTAGGTAATTGTTATTTGTGTCTATATGTTTGTGAAAGAACACTAATATGTACTTTCCAATAGGCACTTGCCAATTTTTGTTTATACACTGGTGACCACTTTAATGTAGTCTGGAGCTCTTCAATAGGTAGGTTTTTATTTTGTACTGTACATTTTGGAACAATAAGGCATTGATTAGGTACAAATATGCAGCCATTATTAAAATTATGGAACTTTTAAATTATGATCCGATAATTAGCAATTTCCCATAGAGATTTTAAATTTGACTACAGCCCCAAGCACTAAACGGAATTTCACCAAATTTGTCAAAAAGCTAGATCTTGTGTCCAGAAAGAGTACCTCTTGTAATCTGGTGTAAACCGGTTTAGTAGTTTTGGAATAATTAAAGAAAAAATATATATTCTCAGAGATGCTGAGGATCTCAAACTGAGGTCTGATGGTGTTCCACTTCAACCAGGAAGTGGCAGCAGCCATCTTAGGACTCAGGACTCAGTCCTACGTTTTAAAACAAATGCAAAAAATGACACAAGGTGGCAGAGTAGGAACACCCTGACCACCTAGGTCTGGTGGTGGGGTTAATTTTTTTAATTTTGACGTAGGTTCGTGGAGGATCCACTGCAATTTAAAATAAAAAGTGCAGTCATTTATACTGTATATAATTGATAAATTTATTCAACTGAATGTTGTTATGGCTGTATTTTTGTATCACCTATTATTAATCAACCGATGGTATTTACCCTCAGCCCTATTAACATTCCACTGCTGCAGTATTATTTGGTTTAGGTCTCAGCAGAGAGGTAATCTTGACAAAACTGTTATTTATTTGTTATTTAATGTGGAACGAGGGCACATTCATGATTAATCGGGGAATATTTATCTGTGCGGCACTGCTTCTTTTTTTTTATGAAAATGGTCCTACAGAAACAGAGGACCTCACATAGCTAATATTTTAATTAAGAGGAAAACAAGAGGATAGGTAGCTCTGTCATAATATAGAACGTTTCAGCATTCATCTGAATGGTTAGCATTCTAGGGTTGCTTCCACAGAGTAGCTGAAAGGCACAGTTGACCTGGAGACTGGCACCACTGTATCCTCCATCCCCCACTAATTTAGAATTTGACAAGAAAGAGAAAGAGCTTGTGACTGTCAGATGGGAGTTGTGAGCTCCCACAGCTTCATGCTCTGATTGCAAGAGATATTGGGGACAAGTCTGGCAGCAGTTAACTGGAGAACCGGTGTTTGTGGTGGATGAAGAGATGTCCTGGCCCACCTTACAATTGATTCCTTACGACCAGAAACAAATTGTGTTGATGCACCTGGCACTGTTGGCTATGAAGGTAACATTAGAGAATGATGATTCTTAAGAAACCGCACATAAAGTATAACGTGAATTTCCCATTTCCCAAAATATACCCAGGCAGGCTAATTGTATAAGAAAAAAGCAGAAAGTGCACACATATGGGATTCTTCTTCTGTCATTCTACTGCGCCATGCTGGAATCTGCCCTTATGGAGCTCAGGACATCAGCTCAGCAAGAAAGTGGAACCTCTTCCACTGCATATGCACTAACAGTCGGGCAAGCAACCACGAGCAACCCATGTGTGCACTACTACTCACAGTACACTGCCTACTGCATTTACACAGCTACCCCATCTACAATGCTGGCATATACCATACATCTACCTACCACTGTGTGTCCTTCAGTCCTATACCCAACCTTCCCTATACCCATGTGCACGACTGCTCACCCCATGTAGATTGCCACTCAGGACAGACCAGTCCATACACTCACACAATGCCACCCCAAAACACACCTACAAGTCACCCTATGCACAGTACTTCCCTACAAAACTCAACCCCACACACATATGCACTGCAACCATACAGCAAATCCCAATGGACTCTGCATGCCACTCAGACAACCAGGGCCCTTATTTACCCTCCGTCTACCAAGTGTGCACTAAGGTAGCACACCTACTAAGTCCCTTCCTCTATCCGGACATCAGCCCTTACTACATACCACACATTCAAGTGAACATGCCCTTCCACTTCATTTCACACCCACAGAGGAGCTGTTACCACATACCGACTCCACCAGTCACACACTTTTTACTATGTAGTGTGTTTTCACACGGTCAGATATCTACCACCCAGTGTATACTTTCATAATTAAATGGGCATCTGCTTTCTCCCAAATTGTCCTTGACACACACTATTTGGAAACCCCTCTCCCACACCTGTACAGAGATGATTTGCTGGGGTGGCACTTACCTTTTCACACGTGGATGTCCTGTATGTTTTGGCAGACCATGCCGCATGTGCGCTGACCTTCTGCTTTTCTAGTGAATAAACAGCTGAGAAAACCATAAAAGTGTACACCTTTCTATTTCTGGTGTGAAAATGTGACCAGACTTCTCCAGGAAAAGAGTCTTGTGGAATGGGCAAAGCTCACACGCTCCAGGAAGCTGAATGCATGAGAAGAGGGGTCTGGCATTGGCACACCGGTCTCTGTTATGTTGGGGTTTGGCAGCCTAAGATGTGATATAGAGGAGGGAAGATTAATGGATGTGTCCCATCATGCAGAATCACATGGTATCTACCATGATGTGGGGAGCAGAGTGAATTAAGGGACCCGGGGTCAAGACCTCATGGTCAGAACAACTTTATCAATTGGTGTTGCCTCACATTTATTGCTGCCCACACTTGTAGTACCAGGCTCAAGCAGGAGACACAGCAAACTGCAAACAAGGGGGAAGTGGTGTCTCCCAGCTCATGCACTGCAACCCACTGTGTTCTCATCCATACCTTCACAGCCCTTCTGTGGCTGAGGTCGTTTGCCGGCACAGCCCATGTTGCGCAATGACTCCAGGCCATCTTGCAAGGGAATGTTGCCTGCTGCTCCCAGCCTCACCACACGTTCTGTGGCAGAAGCAGCTTCTCATACCTCCCGGCAGGCTGCTCTGCAATGATGCAACTGAAAGGGACCGTGGCCACTGTGTACTGGTGGTGGCTCCACCACAAAGCCTCCCCAAGGATTTTTCTGGGCTGCCTGATGTACTGTGCTGTCAGTGCTCAATGAGCTGGCCCACCACTGCTGGCTGTGGGCGTGCTGCCACCTGCTTAGCTGCTCAACCATGACTCATTCTGAATGCCTGCTGTTTCAGTCAGTGCACTTTTTTTAATATAATAAAATAAAAGGAGACAATCATATTAATATATATATACAGTAAAGTCAAGGAAAGAAGGACAGCAAAACTCACCTGTGCCCTTTATAACAGAGCACCCTGCTCGTTTGCTTGCATTAGCCTATAATTTACCCTGATGTCCATGGCCAGCTCTGGTCAAGTGCATGAGGCCAATGTCCTCCAAAAAAAAAAAAAAGTAACAATCTTCCTGACTAGTGGTCAAAGAAGGCAACTGTACTTGCAGCATTTTATCTAGCACCTTGAACACATACTTTGTCTTACTTGTGGGGTCTGGTGTGATCCTTCATGGCTTACCTCTCCGCTCTTTAACCGTTAGTCCTTCAAGGACCCCTTTTTGTGCAAACAGCTAGATGGAAAGATTGGGTGGAGCAGCTGGAGAACTACTTTGTCCTGGTAGCACTAGACAATGACAGACGACGACCCAAGCTTCTACACCTAGGAGGCGCCACTATTCGCAAGCTAGAAAAGTCAGTAGTGAAGGAAGGTCAACCTATTACCTACCAAACCTTGAAACAGGCCGCCCTCACTGCACACTTTGAACTGCTCCAAACCCTGACTATAAGCGGTTCCTCCTACGCCAAACTAGGCAGCTTCCTGACAAATCAGTGGAGACTTTCTACGTGTGACTCAAAGAACTTGCTAGTACTTGCACGCTACCTGATGCTGATGACAAAATGTATGAACAATTCATACAGCAGTGCCACTCTATCAAATTGCGGGAGAACATCCTGCAGGTGCCTGGGGGTCCTTGAACAACGTGCTCAAAACGGGACGATCAAAGGAAATTTCAAAGGTGAGTGCTGCACATATGGAAGCGGCTCTAAAGTGACAAATAAAGTCTGAGCCGATCAATGCCATGACATCTATGGGGACAGACGAGAAAAAGACTTGCCCAAACCTGCTGCAAGCACTACAGTGTGTTACACATGCGGAGGACCCTACCGTCATCAAGGGTTGTGCCCGACACAAGCAAAATGGTGCTCCAACTGCAACAAATTAAACCATTTTGCCAAGGTATGCCACTCATCTGCATCTTAAAGGACACAAAAATCCAGGTCAGTCAACATCGTACAAACCGTGATAATCCTCAAGGATGAAGAAGACATGAAGATGATGATGATGTTGTTCATGCCATGCAGCCTGGAGGACACCCTAGTTGGCACATCCCAAAGTGCTCCATAATACTCGAGGGCCACCGGATTTCAGCCCTTAATGGCATAGGAGCATCCATAAACATCTCGGTGCAATGAGTGTTGCCGACCCTCCCGATATGACCAATCTTATGTCCCACAACCACCCAAGTCTATGCCTTTGGATCTTCCATACCACTCCCATTTTCAGGGGTGTTCACAGTGGAAATAGCCAATGAGTCCCAGTCGGCACATGCCAAGGTGTATGTGACTAAGACAAGATCCGGAATGCTGTTAAGCTGCAGAATGGCAGAAAGACAACCTGGTTTCATTTGCTTTTAGTGTTCACCGATTTGGTGACTACATTCTCAGAACTATTCGACAATCATAGGATGTCTAAAAGTCTAATACGCCTCCACATCTAATAATCAATCCAGCAGGTTGCACTGATGGACCGGCATGTGGCGTTCTGTCTACGCCCTAAGGTGGAGGAAGTCTGGGAAAACTAAAGCAAGTAAACATCATCGAACGAGTAGATGGCCTAGCACCCTGGGTATCCATGATTTTTGTCACTCACAAGCCTAAACACCCTGGTGAGGTCAGAATCTGTGATGACATGCATCTGCCCAACATGGCCATCCAATGCGAATGTCACCTGATGCCCACTGCAGAAGACATTGTTACAGAAGTGAGTGTGTTGCGATGGTTCTCTAAAATGGATTTCTAAGCAGAATACCATCAGCTGCTGTTGGCTCCAGAGTCTAGAGCTATTACAATATTTTCCACCCATGTTGACTTAAGAAGATACAAGCGGCTCAGTTTCAGATTGTCGAGTGCTGCAGAAGTTTTTCAACACACCATCCGAGGGGTGTTGGCTGGACTAGATGGAGTCATCAATATCACTGATGACATTTTAGTGCACGCTCCAACAATAGAGGAGCATCTTGACAGACTGAGGGCAACTTTTAGGTGACTACAGGAAAATGGGCTTACCCTGCACCCTGAGAAATGTGCTTTTCTCCAGAAGGAAATTGCTTTCTTCGGGTACAGATTTTCTGAAAATGGGGTCATGTCTGATCCTGCCAAAGTCTGAGATATTCAATATGCTCCCGCACCCACCACCGTCTCTGGTGCCCGAAGTTTCTTGGGGATTGTAGGAAAGTCCTCCCTTTTGCCCTGGTTACCCCCAAACTTTTTGGACAGATACTGGTGGTTACTGACTCTTACTGTGCCCTGGGTACTGCTTACCAGTCCCAGGGCCAGTGCTCTGTGTAAAGTGGATATGCAAATTAGGCTAATTTTAATTGGCAATATTAACCTACTTATAAGCCCCAGGTATATGCTAGGACATGTAGGTTTAGGGACCCCAGCATAGGTAGTGCACCCATAGGTACACTGCTGAGGTGCCCAGTGTCATTTTAAAGGCAGGCCTGCCTTGCTGGCTGCTTTTTCAATAAAGTTACATGCAAATTCGACTTTGGAATTAAAAGTACTTCCAAAGTCTTAAACACCATTACTTTTACATATAAGTCACCCCTAAGGTGTCCCCGATGTGCCCTTAGGGTTGGGTGTCATGTAACTATAAGCATGGAACTGATAAAAATAGTTTGATAAGCCCTGGTGAGGTAAAACTGCCTAATTCGTGTTTCCATGATTGTAGTGAATGGCCTGCAAAGGCTAGAATGGGGAGACTTTATTTTAATGTTTAAAGTCCCCCTAAGTGACAGATGTTTCAAGTGTTGTATCAAATTAATTGTTATAATAAATCCCACAACTTACAATTGTTGGATTTAATATAACTTGTTCAGGTAAAGAGTTTTAAACTTTGCCTAAAAGTTGACAACTTCAGCCCACAGTGTTTTGCTTCTTTTCTCTGATTGGCCAGCCTCTGGCAGCCTGGTCAGGCTGCCTTGGTGAGGTGTGAAGTGACCTGGGCTCAACACAAAGAGATGTGCCTGGAAGAGGAGATCTTCCCTCAGCAGATGGAGAAACAGGTGGAGAGGAGGGGTGCCAAACTGGTCTTCAAAGGCAAGGAAGGACATTTGGAGCAACCCAGCATCTCCTAACATCCTCCAAACCCAGACAATTAGGTGTCCCCTTAATTAGATTAGGAGAGGGCAGGAGAGGGGTGTGTTTAGGATTTTGAGCCACACCAGTGGGTGGGCTCAGCTAGATGTAACGTCTAAAAATCATTTCAAGCCATGATGGATTTTTGAGGAATATTGCTCCCTGGGTTTGATTTTTGCCACACTTTCCAGGAAGTGGCCATCACAGGGTGAAGGACCCTGCACCTGACTGGAGAACCAAGACTCCCATGTTTTTCACCCAGGAGTAAGGATAAAACTGGCAGACCTGCACCCACAACTCAGATCCCTACAAGAAAGAACTACAGGAGAAGAAGGACTGCCTTGCTGGACCCCTGGCCTGCACCTGGACACTGCGCTCTGGAGGACTGCACCAGGTGCACACTTGGGCTTCACCACAAGAAGGACTTTGCCTGGCTTCAACTGGTTCAAGGAGGGACTCCCTGTTTGCTACAGGTGAAAAATTGCTAACCAGAGTCCCCTGCACCAACTCCTGAAGAAACTGACCAGCGGACCACTGTCCTGTGGCCAATTTGGAGTTTTCAATGGGTGCATACTGGGAGTTGTAGTGCGCACCCTCAAGGAACACCTCAGAGCTTCTGGGACCTCAACAAAACCATAAAAGAACATTTGGGAGAAGATCCAGAAGTTTGGAGAAGTTTGGAGAACTTTTTGAAAAAAGCTCCATAAAGGGACCGAACCGCCGGAGCAACTCTAGCCGGCTTACCTCAACCACAACCCAGCCTGACTTGCAAGTTCATCCCGGTGAAGAAAATCTCCAAAAAAGTGACTACGTCCGAACGTAGAAAGTTGACCAGGACCTCCCAGGCTGTGTATCCGAAGAGGACACCAAGGACGTCCGATCAAGAGTCAGGTTTGCCCCCGTCAAGGGATTTTTGTCTCGAAAAATTGTCTAAGTCCAAACGTAAAAATCTCCACGAGGGCTCAGTCGATGCACATCAGAGGAAGAGTTCCTGGAGGTCAGTTTGGACTGGCGACTTGGTCCCGCTGAAGGAAATCTTCAAGAAAATGACCAAATCCGAAGGTAAACTTTTGACTGAGGCCTCCTGCGGGCTGTAGCCGAGCAGGGCTCCATCGCGGTCAGCCTTAAACTTTGACTTTGCCCCAGTCGAGGTGCGACCAGATGACCAGATTGGTGCTATTTATTTCTAAGCGCTAAAAAGCATTAATTCTTTAAAAATGCATATCTCTGGTTCCCTTTATCCAATTTTATTTGTTTTGGTGTCATTTTAAAGCTAAGAATACTTCCTATATTCAGAAATTGGTTTCGGATTTTTAAACTGTTTCCTGTGTTTTATTTAATTACTGTTTTTTGATATTTGAATGCTTCACGCTTTGTCTCCTAAATTAAGCCTCGTCGCTCGTTGCCAAGCTACCAAGGGTTGATCTGGGTTTAATTTATTGAGACCTAATTGGACCTATGTGAAGGTTAGTGGCCTATTGCTAAGTGTAGGTACTTACCTGCCCTTATCAATAACCCATTTTCCAACAGGGATGGTTACATACCGAAGACGATTTGATCAGAACTTGACCACCCTTACAGCTCCTCTCTGAGAATTGACCAAAACAAATAGAATTTGGGAATGAGGAGCCACCCAAGAGGTGGCATTCCAAGCAACTAAAACTGACCTATCTGCACACACTACCTTAGTCTACTTTTACCCAGAAAAAGAACCAGAGCTGTCTGTTGACACCAGTCCTACTGGTCTTGGGGCAGATCTAGATCAGAAAAGAGAGGATGGTAAGTGGTCCCCAGTGTTGTCATCAGTGATGTCACTGACCATCTCATGAGTGATGTAATATGTGAGGTCATAAGCAGTGCATTACGGAAGTGCCAGTTATAGTTAGCTCAGTTAACTATAACTGCTGAATTTTTATGGTTTTCTACAAGTAAATTCAGATGAATTTTCAGTGAATTTCTAAGGTTTTTTGTTATTCTATTTCCTAACTATAATGTCTCTGCAACTTTTGTTTTTTTCAGTGAATATATATATATATTTATATATATATATATAAATATATATATATATATATATATATATATATATATATATATATATATATATATATATATATACACTTTTCCTCTTGCACAAAGGAAGACAGGCACTCCATGGTTGACAAAGGCAGCAATGCCGAAACGCGTTCCTGTTCTAATTTTGGCAAATAAATAACGTTATTCATCTGCCTATCCGTGGAGTGCCTGTCTTCTTTTGTGCATAGGGAAAAGTGTGGATATAGAAGACGCGGTGGCGCACGTCACCTGTCAAGCATCACTGACGTTCAGGTGCAGAGAGGCCACGCCGAAAGAGTGTTTGATATATATATATATATCATATATATATTGCCATCACTTGACGAATCTTCACAAAAGTTTCCTGAAAATTGCCCTTTGATTTTTGTTGCGCACTGGGGGCTGTGAAAAAGGGGGGTCAAAAAAGTTGCCTTTCCCATGTTAATTCCCATAGGACCTTCGACAAAAACTACAGCACGAACCACTGGATGGAATTACACCAAATTTGGCAGAAAGCGAGCTTTTGGTATGCATATTGTGCTTTTACTTATTGGTGTAAATCCGTCCAGTAATTTAGAAGATATTAGTAGAAAAACTAATTTGTATATCTGAGGTCGCGAGGACTTCACTAAGAGTAAGAGCTCATGCAAATGCACAGATCTGTTTGCCTGCCAACACTTTAACCAGGAAGTGTTGGCAGCCATCTTGGGAATCGACTTTCAGCTGAGACCCACAAAAAAAGTATAACAAAAGAAGAAAAGGGGCCAGGGCAGAGTCACCCTATGCAGAAAAGCATTTTTTTTTTGTTATCAGCGTGAGTCACAGCTGATCCACAAATCAGGCAAAAAAAATTGAAAAGACAGGTTTGGGCTCCTGCACTTGCATTAACTGCTGCCAACGGGTGGGTGAGGTCCCAGGGGCATTTATATTTAGTTTGCCAGGTGGCCTTCCTGCAGCCCCAGGGGCCAACACCTCCCCAGGGCACTTATTCCAAATTAAATGTCAGGGGGGATCTCTGCCCCCCACAGCCCCAGGGACCACCACCTATCCGGGGCACACATTCTATTTCAATGCAGGGGGTGCACTGCTCCAATGCAGCTCCAGGGACCACCACCTCCCTGAGGCACATACTGAAATCAAATGCAGAGGGGCCACCCTACAGCCCAGTGGACTGCCACCTCCCCAGGGCACATATTCAAATTGAATGTGGGGGGGCGAGAGGCCCACCCACAGCCCCAAGGACCACCACCTCCTCAGACCACTTATTACAAATTAAATGCGGAGGGTACTATCTGCCACACACGCAGGCCCAGGGATCACCACCTCCCCGGGGCACACATTTGATTTCAATCAGGGGGGCGTACGGACCTCCTGCAGCCCTAGGGACCACCACCTCCCGAGGCACATATTCAAATCAAATGCAGAGGGGCCACGCATCCCCCCGTACAGGCCCCAGGACTGCCACATCCCCGGGGGACATATTCAAATCGAATGTGGGGGCGGTGCTTGGCCCCCTCGCAGCCCCAGGGACTACTACCTCCACAGGGCAAATATGAAAAGAAAGGGGGTCTATTTTGGACTCCCACAGCCTCACCTCTCAGGGCTAAATGTAAAGTTGGAGGGGGGCCATGTGGCATAGATGGCCCTGGGGACCACCACTCCCCCAGGGCCAGCTCCTACTATGTCCTGGTGTGGCCACCCCAGTAACATAGCTGTTTGCTTTTGCTTGGTGCTGACAGCTCCCACCAACTAATAAAAACAAACTCCGCTTTCTGCAAATGAGAGCTGTCAAACAGCTCTCCCTTGCAGAAAGTGGAGTTTTCATCTGTCTTTCCTGCACGCAAATGTGCGTGTGGGGAAGACAGATAAAAACATTGCTTCCACATGTAGGAAGCTGCTATTTAAAGCAGCTCCCTGTTTGTGAGAGCAATGCCAGCTCCCACAGGACGTGGAGAACCGACTAGGACCAGGGGGTCTTTGAGGCTCCCCCTGTGGTCCTGTCACTCTCTCTCTCTCTCTCTCTTCCATCCCATATTGGGATGGAAGAGAGAGCGCGAGAGATAGTCATTGCAATGGTACCAACTGGACCTGATCTGGACCATGCTGGCAGCCCCTGCTGGAGTGAGTCTTGACCCCCCCAGTGCTGTTTCAGAGATCTTGACACCATTAGCTGTTTCAGCACAGAAACCTGTGACTGAATTTTTTTTTGAACTAAAGAATTTCAGAGGACCAGGACAACCTGCCAAGCCGATCCAACCAAGGCAAGTTGCCTCTGGGCTGAAGGAATAGGAATCGCCTGCTTGGAGCTTCTCCACAGCAGCAAACTCAACTAGGCGGTGCCTTGCCAAGAGGGTATGTGGCCTTGAGGAGTCTGCAGCCTTGTCCAGCCGGAGGATTCTGAGCTCCGAAGAAGAGACCAAGTCCAGAGGTAGAATCTTTGATAGGGAGAAGGTGCCAAGGTATCCAGCTAGCTGGCAGCACAACTTCTATGAGGTTGAAATTTGAAATACCCTTACTTGGTAGAAATCTTGACAGTATTGCCGCCAATCTACTGCAGCGGCGGTCCCAAGTACTCCGTCAAGCTGAAGGTGTTCCAACTGATGTATTTAGATCTATGGCTGTTCAGCCGCTGTCTGTGTTGACAGAGTGCACTCCGTCATGCTAGCTGTAATCTGTAGCCGACGTGGCGGACTCCAATGCTGGTGAGTAGCACTTTGTACCCATTGGGACGGTGACATTGCGTCAACCATATTTAGATTACACAGTTGAGCTGGCGGTGTACCAGCAGTAGTCCCATGATGACGGGAATCCATCACAGGACCCGTTGAGCATTTGACTAAGGCTGTAATTATTGTCTGGATGTTAGCAGCCCACACCTGATGTATACTGAACAATTGTGAGCACATGCAAAACAAACTATAAAAGACACTCCATTTAAGACTATGATTCTTTGCCATTCCACTGTTGACTACCATTTGAGGATGACCTTGCCACTGAACAGCCAGGTTATTTTTAGTTTTCCTGTTCTCCCTCTGTTTTTTTAACTTTTTCGTGTTTTCATTATTTTTCATTATTTTTTTATCATTATGGCAGGTAGGAGGAACCCATGTTTCACAGAGGGAGAATTGACAGTCATGGTGTATGAAGTTATTAGAGTAGAGCCACAATTGTTTGGAGTAGAAGTACAAAATACTACCATATCTCAGAAAAGGCAGATGTGAGACAGAATAGTCAACAGAGTGAATGCTGTAGCTAACGGTCTGTGTACACAGGAGGGAATTAGGAGGAGATTGAACGACCTGTGGGAGAGAGTCCGTTTTCTGACCTCCAAGTATCACCTGGAGGCCCAGAGGACTGGTGGCAGTTCTCCCAGCCCCCATTAAAACTCTTGCTCTGGGAGGAGGTCTTGCAGACTGTACATTCCTAAGGCTTGACAGGAATCCCTGGTGGAGTGGAGACTGGTATGTTACACTTATGTATGTCTCATTAATCACAAATGGAGTCCTTGCCCTTACCTTAGCTGTTCATAATGTTTCTAAACACTATCAAAACATATATAGATTTAAACTTCAGGTTCCGAAATACCTTGTGTTATCCAAGTCTATTTAACAATGACCAATATTGTCAGATTGTGTGCTGTCCTTTATGGATCGCCCCTTGCGTTTGCCTAGCCCTGTACTGTATCTCAATGTAGGTAGTTTTGACTTCAAACAACAAGCTCCGAACTCCATCTATATTCACATGAAGGTATATTGCTTGTAAGTGATACTGTAACTTATGCACATTATACACGTATGTGTGTACATATTAGAAATGTATGTTTCATTTTCACTGTATTCATTTACATAGGTTTGTGTTACTCATTTTTTCACAAGTATTGGAAATAGTGTTTACAAATTACTACAACTGTCATGATGCCCTGCTTTTGTCTGTGCAAAACAATATAGGAATGTGATGTTGCTCAACCTTCTTTTCCTTCCACATATGCACAAAAGTCAAAGCTTTAGATAGTTGCCATCCACCATTTCATGTATGGTCCAAAATTTCATCTACTGTGTTGAACCAGTATGTAGTCACCTTTATGTTACTCCATTGAATTGATCTACTTGCTTGCAGAACTCATATTGTGTATATTCAAAAGTTTCCAATCATGTTATGTGGCATGTTGATTATAAGTAGTATTGACACACAATTTACTTTGCAGGTTCTAGGAATGCAGGTTTTGACAGAAGCGGAACAGTTCTCAACACCGAGAGGCAGGAGTGGAGGAGTCATGAACAAGCTGTACAGACTGCTACAAAAAAAGGAACTCAAACCTGGTTCCCCTGTTTCGAAGTCGGCATTCCTGGTTGTAACGCCATTCCCTTCAGCCACTCCTCCCCTTTTACAACTAAGTCAGGGGACGCGAACGCTGAATGGGAGAAGCCTGAACTACAATCCCAGTGGCACTTGCAGCAGGAGGAGGGTCACATTGCCATTGAAGCACCCAGAGGCGCATATAGTGCGCAATCTGTTCCTGAAGTACCGGATGCGAACGCTGAATTGGGGAGCCTGACCTACAACCACCAGTGACACTTACAGCAGGAGGAGGGACGTATTGCCAGATACGTGCCTGGAGGTGCATATAGTGCACGGTCTGCTCCTGCAGCGTGAGATGCAAACGCTGAATGTGGGGAGTCTGAACTACAACCCGAGTGACACCTGCAGCAGGAGGAGGGCCGCATTGCCAGAGACGTGCCCGGAGGTGCATATAGGGCACGGTCTGCTCCCACAGCACAGGATGCGTATGCTGAATGGGGGAGCCTGAACTACAACCCGAGTGACACTTGCAGCAGGAGGAGTGCTGCATCGCCAGAGACACGCCCAGAGGCACATATAGTGCATGAACTGCTCCCCGAGCACAGGACGTGAGCGGGACATGCCCAGACGTGTGCCCAGGCAAACAACCAGGCCAAGAGCAGGCCCATCTGCACCCATCCATGTCCAGATGTGGCTGGGCTGGTCCCTGTCTCTTGATTCTGTATTTTATCTATTTTGGGTTTTGAGTTTTTAGATTTGTAGCTGCTGCTGACTCCGCATCTTAATCAGAGCAATAGCTAAAAGGAAGGCAAGTGCTTTTGCCATCTCTAAAGATACTAATACAATTGCGATAGTGTAATTTCTCACTACCGAAATTGGATTGGTTGAACAGAGACTGGGGGCAGCAAGGAAGTCTCTTGTCCATCCTTCCCAGCCTTTGTTGAAGGCCGGCAATCATTCAATCTTGGAAGGGGCAGAGGGTGGGACCACCTTGGGGTGTACTGTTAAAGAAAGGGATGGGTGTATGATATTAAGCCACCAAAATGGCTGTGTTATACAAGGAGAACTAAATATCTCAACCAGTAGAGATGGTGATCAGGCCACTAATGAGACAAATGCACCCCTGGAAGATATTGTCCCTCTCCCCACTAAGCGGAAAAAGTCTGCCTTCGGAACCTGGGTATGAGCAGGATGAAAAGCTCTTAAGCAAATGGGCCAGAGAAGGTTATCCTACAGACATGAAAGACCCAGGTTGATGTTGTTTGTTCCACACCATTATAGATTTTATTTGATGAGGTTTTGTTTGGGACTGTCTCACTTCTTGGTGGCTTATCCACCTAAGGTATATTTCCCAAAGGATTTAGGGCCATATTTATACTTTTTGACGCAAAACTGCGCTAACGCAGTTTTGCGTCAAAAAAATTAGCGCCGGCTAACGCCATTCTGAAGCGCCATGCGGGCGCCGTATTTAATCAATGACGTTAGCCGGCGTTAGCCGCCGGCGTTGCCTGGTGTGCGTGAAAAAAAACGACGTACACCAGGCAGCGCCGGCGTAGGGGGATATGGAGCTTGGGCGCCAAAAAATGGGGCAAGTCAGGTTGAGGCAAATGTTTCGCCTCAACCCGATTTGCGCCATTTTTTTCGACTCCCAACCCCCATAGAAATGACTCCTGTCTTAGCAAAGACAGGAGTCATGCCCCCTTGCCCAATGGCCATGCCCAGGGGACGTCTGTCCACTGGGCATGGTCATTGGGCATAGTGGCATGTAGGGGGGCACAAATCAGGCCTCCCTATGCCACAAAAAAAAAAAAAATGACTTACTTGAACTTACCTTAATGTCCCTGGGATTGGTCCCTCCAGCCTTGGGTGTCCTCCTGGGGTGGGCAAGGGTGACAGGGGGGGTCCCTGGGGGCATGGGAGGGCACCTCTGGGCTCCTTCCGACCCCACAGGTCCCTTAACGCCTGCCTTTTCCAGGCGCAAAAAAACAGCGCAAAAGCGGCCGTACGTCATTTTTTTTGACCCGCCCACTCCCGGGCGTGAATTTTGCCCGGGAGTGTATATACGGCGCACATGCCTCGGAGTCAATTTTTTAGACGGGAACGCCTACCTTGCATATCATTAACGCAAAGTAGGTGTCCACGCTAAAAAATGACGCAAACTCCATGGACTTTGGCACTAGACGCGTCTAACGCCAAAGTATAAATATGGAGTTAATTTTGCGTTGTAATTGCGTAAAAAAAAACGACGCAATTCTGGCGCAAACGGAGTATAAATATGCCCCTTAATACTCTGCCCAATGTGATGGACGTTCAGAGCAATCACAACTGCACATGTTTTATATTGTGTAAACTAAATGAAGAGCAGAGAAGGGATTTTTTACTTCCAACCCTTAGCTTTTAAACATCAGGATGTGTAAGGAAGCAATTTTGTACTTGCAGTTGTTGCAATCTGATACAGTGTGTACGGTTGTGTACCATTTTTTTGTTGCAGTGATAAAAGAAAGGAAAAGGAGAGGACCCAATTTGAAAATGTTGGCACTTCAGTTGGCTATTTGCATACTGTTTTATGATATTTATGTTATTTAAATTTGATATTATTACTTTTTAAACAGATATAGGAATAGTTATTATTGGTTTTCAAATGTTTCTAATTTTTTAGTATATATTTAAAATGTAATAACTGGTCTTATGTTTAAATGTATGTTTCTTTTATGGATATTTTAAAAGATCATGACTGACTGACTGACTACTTTGCAGTGTTCATATGGTGTCCAATGCCATTTAATACAATAAGTTGTCCCATGTTTTTTTTTAGGCTGATAGTCCTTGAAATGCCTCATCTCTCAAATCCCCTCTCTAATGTGTTGAGTTGCATGTCTGGTACAAGGAATGTACACTTCCTAAATAACAATTTATATTTCAGGTTATCTCTCCATCATTGTTGCTGAAGTGTGCCTCTGTGTACATTAACCTGCATAGTTAAAAAGTGAAAAAAACACACAAAGGCCTCAACATCCCATTAATCATATATATATATATATATATATATATATATATATATATATATATATTTGGCGGGTTGCGTCATCTGTAGCTAAAGACTTAATTGAGGTAACATAAAGACCTTTATGTATTTCTATTTTGTAATTCATATGAGGACCAACATCCAGGGCCAGTGAACCACCATCTGCACTCGAAGGCACCTCCACGCCAGGCCAGGATCAAGCATTCATTGAGGACATCCCTTCTGCAAGTCTGGATGATGAGAGGATGCCTGCTCCATCTGCTGTATCTGGGCAGACAGCTCCAGTGAGTCATATTCAGCTCACACCCACACCACCTACAGCTCACCACAGCTGCTACAACAACTACACCTATGGGTACCTCTACTTCCTGTGTCAAGATAAACACAACTCCCTGCTTGTGCCCCCCCTCCCAGTGCTGGCTACTGTTGAGCAACCACCATCACCACACTTCAAGTTGAGCCAGGACCCAGTGGGATAAGCCACACTACCTCAAGGGCACTGGGTAGTGGGAGAAGGCATCATGGGAGGGAATCAGTCAGCCAGGAAAGTGAGGCATCATTGTCACCTAGGCCACCATTGACCAGGTCCTGGGAGCAATACAACAGTCCTAAGACATGATGGGCAAGGACCTAGCAGAGATCTGGGACCTTAATCAGGTTCAGAGGGAGCACACTATTTAGCTACAGAATCACAACTTAAATTTGTGCTCCTTGACATAGGTGATGTTTGACTTTTACCATCACAATGTTACCATCTTCCCCTGTCAGTGGTGCTTCTATATCCGGACACAATACACCTTCTGTAGCCACAGACAGAGAGACCCTGCCACAACATGAAACTGGTCCACCCAGCCCAGTCCCTGAACCTGTAACTCCACCGCCCCACCCCAGGAGTGGGCCTTTATCCGGACCACCAGGAGAGGATGACAAGACCTCCACATCCAAGAGACGATGAAAATAATTTCCTCCAGTGTGTGTCTACTATTTACTCTGTGAACTATTACATACTATTTACTCTATGGCTTATTACATGGGCACATTTTTCTTTTCTGAGGAGAGATGTATTTTGTACATTGGACTCCAAAAAATTTGTGCTCAACAAATATATTTTCATCCACCATGATGACTTTTATTTTTATTACTGTATTTTTTTAATTCTGGTTTCAAAACTACTACACTCATCTTTTTGTTCAAAATAAATGCACATCAAACAAAGTGAAAAACTGGTGTTGTATTTACTGTGGTAATTCTTTTCTATGTCTTCTGTACATCATAATTTTTCAAATCTGTCAAGCAAAATGATACTAATGTTAAAAAAAGATGGAAAAAGAAAGAATTAAATCTGAATATACTGGTGGCATACATTTCAAGGTAGCAAGTTTAGTGACACAATCAAGTATGCTCTTCACAATACATGCAGAAGCCAAACCGTCTGTGCCATTTAGAAGTTAAAAATCCAGAATTTTTACACCATGGAAGAAAGGGAAGATTACATTGTTAGAAATGGGGTCTTTGTTTGACAGTCAGGTTACCCCCTGTCCAGGCAAGGACCCTCACTCTAGTCAGGGTAAAGGACCCGCTTGGTAGCTTGGCACGAGCAGGTAGCCTTAACTTCAAAAGCAATGTGTAAAGTATTTGTACCAACACAACAGTAATACAGTGAACCACTACAAAATAACACAACACAGGTTTAGGAAAATAGGTAATATTTATCTAAACAAAACAAGACCAAAATGACAAAAATCCAATACACACAAGTCAAGATATGAATTTTCTGCTCTCAGACCACCTGTGAGGCCTGAACCCTGTCGGCCTTCATTGGATTTCACCACAGGGCCAGCAGGCGTAAACAGTGTTTCCACCTGTCGGCCCTGCGGTGTACAGGGACTTAACTTTGACGCCGGCTCCTAATGAAGGCAGCAAGTGCAGCAGAACCGTTTGCGCATTCCACTGCCCTTAATTTGGGCAGTGGAATGTACGATGGGGCTGTGCCTGGGGGCCCCTGCACTGCCCATGCCAAGTGCATGGCCAGTGCAGGGGCCTCGAGGGGCACCCGAGTCTGCCATTCCGCTAGCTTTCTATGGGGGTGTGGGACCGCCAACACGAGTCTAGTGGTCATGCGACTCCCTGATTCTTGATCCTTAGAAAACAGTGAGAATGCTGTTGTTGCACAAAGTACCTGGTTAGCGTAAAAAATAAAGCTGCATTGGCGAGCGTGCATCGGAAAAAGCCAGCGATGCGTAGATTCTTTACTCACAAGTGAGGCCGTGCGTCGTTTCTTTCTCCGATCGGATCGGCGACGCGTCATTTTTCTTCCTCGCAAGAGAGTGATGCGTCGATTTCCAGACGGGCACCTCGGATCCGCGCATAGTTGGGTTGCCTTGGATGCCCAGGGACGATGCGTGGAAAATCCAGTCACACCGTGTTACGAAATCACACTGCATGGGGTTTTCGCCATTATCAACCTCCTTAAGCGGGTGTTGTGAGTTGTTTCTCCAGGCGTGTTACGTTGATCTCCCAGACATGATGCAGGTGGAGTGTCGATTTCATCTGCGAAGCCAGCAACACGTAGTTTATCCGCCACGTCATGGAATGTGCATTGTAAATTTCCCTGCACGGCGTTCTGTGCGTGGATTTTTTGTTCTTGTCTGACAGCTTCACCTTTCAATGGCCATGGGACTGGATAGGGTACCACTTGGCAGGGCAGGAGTCTCAGCAGAGAGTCCAGGTACTGGCAAGGCAAGTCTTTGATGACTTCAACAACAGGAGGCAAGCTCAGTTCAAGCCCTTGGAGATTCCTCTCAAGCAGGAATGCACAACAAAGTTCAGTCTTTGTCTCCTTTCACAGGCAGAAGCAGCAACTGCAGGATAGCCTAACAAAGCACAGTCACAGGCAGGGGCAGCACTTCTCCTCAGCTCTTTAGTTCTTTTCCTTGGCAGAGGTTCCTCTTGAGTCCAGAAGTGATCTAATCTTCAGGGGTTTTGGGTCCACTACTTATACTCCTTTCTGCCTTTGAAGTAGGCAAACTTCAAAGGAAAGTCTCTCTTATTTGTAAGATCCAGCCTTGCCCAGGCCAGGCCCCAGACACACACCAGGGGGTTGGAGACCTCACTGTGTGAGGACAGGCACAGCCCTTTCAGGTGTGAGTGACCACTCCTCCCCTCCCCTCCCTCCCAACACAAATGGCTCATCAGGATATACAGCTCACTTTGTGTCACTGTCTAGAGGAGAGGTACAAACAGCACAACTGTCAAACTGACCCAGACAGGGAATCCACAAACAGGCAGAGTCACAGATTGGTTTAAACTAGAAAATGCCTGCTTTCTAAAAGTGGCATTTTCAAACACACAATATACAACACAAACCTTACTAAAATATGTATTTTTAAATTGTGAGTTCAGAGACCCTAAACTCCATATTTCTATCCGCTCCCAAAGGGAATAAGCACTTTAATAATATTTAAAGGCAGCCCCCATCTTAACCTATAAGAGAGATAGGCCTTGCACAGTGAAAACCGAATTTGGCAGTATTTCACTGTCAGGACATATAAAACACATTAGTATATGTCCTACCTTAAACATACCCTGTACCCTGCCCATGGGGCTACCTAGGGCCTAGCTATGGGGTGCCTTACATGTAAGAAAAAGGAAGGTTTAGGCCTGGCAAGTGGGTACACTTGTCAACTCAAATTGGCAGTTTAGAAACTGCACACACAGACACTACAGTGGCAGGTCTGAGCCATGTTACAGGGCTACTAATGTGGATGGCACAACCAGTGCTGCAGGCCCACTAGTAGCATTTGATTTACAAGCCCTGGGCATCTCTAGTTAATATGCCAATCATGGAAAGACAATTAACCATATATCTTACATAAGAGCTCTTGCACTTTAGCACTGGATAGCAGTGGTAAAGTGCTCAGAGTAACAACAACAGCAGAAAAAGAGTCCGGCACACATGGACAACCTGGGAAACAGAGGCAAAAAGTTAGGGGAGACCATGCCAAGGATGCCAAGTCTAACATACATGAAATCAAATTAAATAGACAAACTATTATTGCACTAATAGTCTACATCATGGCAATAACAATCAGGCCGCATTACAATTTCAGGGCACTGTGGCAGTATCTGGTGCAATGTCGCTACCACCAAGTGGTGTGCTAAAAAATGTTTTTTTCAACCATGAGGAGACACATCAATAGCTTCCTACAATCAACACAAATTGAAGATTTAGCCAATGTGAGTTGAGACCAGTATGCTATGGCTTGACGTACACATGTGGTTAGAGCAAGCTAAGCAGCACAGCTTGCCCTGGTTGCAACAGCCCACAAAAACAGGTCTGGGGGGGGGCTGTCCAGACGTGATTCCCAGAGGCTCCACTCAAACCCCTCACAGACACGTAGAAAGCAGTGTCTAGGTGGTGGTTTCACACTAGCAATGCCCTGGTGAAGGAATACGGGGTACCGGGGTCGAGGTTAACCGTGGGTGCGCTGACTGCATCAGGCCTCACGGAGGAGGTGCGGACCGAGGTGCAGGCCAGGGCGGCCGAGGATCACAGCCCGGAAGCAGGCAGGGAGGACCGGATGAAGACCGGGGGCGCGGAAGTCCCCCTTGGATGACTGGCATGTGCCGTGAATCTCCCCTTAAGCAACAAGCTGCCGCACAGAGAGGGGGTGGTGCAGCCCGTGTGGGGGCGTGGCACGTTTCTAGTGAGGATTGGCGGTTGGGGCTTGCCTGTAGTGCGCCAGTGGGGGGGCCATCCTAACAGCACCTGATGGAGAGTAGAGAGCAGCAGTGGGCCCCCTGATACACAGGGGGGCCCACAGGTGACTTTTGCCTGACTTCAAGATGGCGCCCATAGGCAGTGCACCAAGGAGTTCCAGGAGGAGCTTCGCCGCCGGCCATGTCTGGAGTGCAGCATGGTAAACCTCCCTCCCCTGCAACATTGATTCAACTAGCAGGCCCTGATCAGTAGGGAGAACTCGGGCGGAAGGAGCAGCAGGTCCAGTGGCGGGTGACGCGATTGGTGGCATCGAGTGGAGCAAGAGGGTAGAAATACCCTGGGGGGCGCCTATGTCTCGAAAGAAACCGCAAGCTAATAGGGTCTCCAACTACTTTTCCCCAGCCTGAACGGGTTGGCCTTCCTCGTCGCAGGCAGGCCAGATGGCGCTAACGAAAGACGACCTCCTGTCATCCCTTCATACTTTTAAGGTGAAGTTCCAAAAAGAGCTCACGGCAGATATTAAGGCTACATTGGATGCATTCCAACCTGATATTAACACTCGGTTGTCCTCTCTCCAAGCTGATGTGGACTCAGTGGGGACCCACAATTTGGACCTAGAAGAGGAAGTCCAGGAGATGAAACAGCAAGTAGATCCTATGGAGAGAGAGGTTGCACACCTTAAGTCGACCTGGAAGACCACTCCAGCAGAGACAACATTAGAGTGAGGGGGCTGGAGGAGGGCAGCGAGGGAGCAGATCTGGAGGCCTTCGTGGTGAGTCTCTTTTCCACCCTCCTGGGCAAAAATCAACCAGAAGTACAGGTGGAGAGGGCGCATAGGGTAGGGATCTACTCCACAATGAGGGGAAGAGGCCCAGAGACATCCTTGTGAAACTGAGCTCATTCAAATTCAAGGAACCCATCCTCCAGCAGGCGAGACAGCAGGACTCCGTGTCCTTCCAGGAGGCACAATGTGCCTTATTCCAGGACATTGCTCCAGCAACACTGACCCGTCGGCTGCAATTCCGACCAGTTAAAGATGTACTGCGAAAGAAAAATGTTAGGTACAGATGGACATTCCCCTTTGTCTTGGCCTTTGAGCTTAACAATAAGTCATACCACTTCACAGACCTGGAGGAGGCAGCAGCCTCACTGGGTCTACAGGAGAAAGCCTCAGAGGACGTGACCAAGGCACCAGGAGGATCACAGTGACAGGAGGTCCCTTCCACCTCCATTGATCAGTGGAAGCAACCGAAGAGGGGGAAAAAAGACTCCCAAGAAATAAAGCCTTCCGTCTGGCAGGAGGCCACGAGCAAGACAAGTATGGGCTAAGAGTGAAATTCATGCAGAAGTCACATAGGATATTTTAATGAGACTGAGGGGGTACCCCCAATGAAGGGAGCCCAAGAAAATACGATTGAAAACATGTAGGACCACAAGATGAATAGTCAAAATGTTCTCCCTTTTGCACCACGGACAAGAAATAGTGGAGGACTTCACATTTGACGCTATCATGGCTTCCATAGGAGGTCTCTATAGGGGATGAGAGTACATGAATACTCATTCCCCTCCATGAAGACCGCAGGAAGGTTTGAGAACCAGCAACTTGATGTTTATGGGTTTATCCTTGTTCTGATGTTTTTGTATCTGTTTTGTTATTGTTTGTTGCCCTTACTTGGCGTGGGCAGGCTGTCTGGGAGGGGCACGATGTCTCTGGGGGCCTGGGGAGGGGGGCAGGGGTGGGAGATATCCATGGGACAACCAAGGGGAGGTGCTGACACAGATGAGATGGTATTGGTCAGAACGGCAGGATGTTAGAATTCCTATCATGGAATAAGGAGCTGAACTCACCAAATAAGCGATCGCAGTTGAGAAAGTTCTTTGATGATCATCATTATGATATTGTTGCCCTGCAAGAAACGCATCTCAAGAGGGGGGAGGGACATTGACTACACCACAAACAATACCCGCAGGTATACACCACTTTAGCGACAACAAAGCATTGTGGGGTCACTCTGATGTCCCACAGATCCATCCACTTTCAGATTTTGGGTACGAAAAAAGATAAAGAGGGCAGATTCTTAATAGTCAAGGGCAATCTTGGAGGGAGGGCCTGTACGGTGGCTACTATGTATGCCCCCAACAGTGGACAAACCCAGTTTCTTTTGGATTTTTTTTGATAGGTTGGAGGGCTTTTCCAAGGGGGAGATTCTATTACTGGGTAATTTCAACTTGATATGCAATACTACTCAGGACACACCTCCCCCTAGAGAATGCAAACAAGTGCTTTTGCAAAGTCAGTTAAAACAGCCCTCAGCAGGTTAGGTCTCTTTGAAACTTGGCGTACCCTTTGTCCAACGGTAAGGGACTATACCTTCTTCTCCCACTCTCATAGATCCTACTCAAGGATAGATTATATATTTATGTGTAGACCCCTTCGGCAGACTTTTAGATCGGCAACTATTCACCCAATTATCATATCTGATCATGCCCCAGTAGATGCGATTCCGGATTGGCCCATTTTGCGCTCAAAATTCAGAAGATGGTATTTCCATTTTAATCCATGACACAACATCCCGAGATGATTTGTGGAGGGCTATTAGAGAATATTTCCAGAATAATATTGCGGCAGACACTCCCCCCCCACTAATTGGGATGTGTTCAAGGCAGTCATCGGGGGTACATGCATTTCACTAGCGACCTCACTACACCATTTAAAGATCAAAGAAAGACAGGTTTTAGAACATGAACTGAAGGCAGCAGAACAGGCTCTTAAACTATCCCCTACTTGGCACTCCCAGAAAAAGGTGAGTTCCATTAAAGGGAAATTGCAATCCATATACACGAATAGAGCAGAAATTGCACTGTTGAGACTTAAGAAAACTCATTATGAAAAGGGAAATAAAATAGGCACACTTCTTGCAAGGCAATTAAGCGCTAAACAAGCTAAGGACTACATAGCCCAAATACATGATGAGTCAGAGGTACACTATTCAGACGAGGAGAAAGTGTGAGCCTTTAGAGATTTTTATGCCCGACTATAGAAATCAGACAGGCCGTACACTCTCACTCAAGATAGTTACCTACAACAAATAAACCTTCTGCGGGTGTCCCGGGACACCAATGACCTTTCACAATGGATGAAGTGCAGCCAGCTATCGACTCTCTTTCTCTACACAACTCTTCAGGGCCAGACAGGTTTAATGCTCATTTCTACAAATCTTTTGGTGCAGAGCTAACATAGCACCTCACTGACTTGTTTAATTATGTAAGAACGGAACATACACTATCCCCCACCATGGGAAAAGCCCTTATCACACTCATCCCGAGGCGGGGAAGGATCCTCAGTTCTGTGCCTCTTATAGGCCGATCACCCTACTCAATCTCGATGCAAAATTATACTCTAAAATCCTGGCCAGGATGTTGCCGGACTTGATTCATCCTGACCAATCGGGCTTCATCAAGGGCTGTCAAATACATGATAACTAGCATTGCTACTGGCACTAGATGCCGAAAAAACTTTTGACAGGGTGGAGTGGCCCTTCCTGGTAGCCACTCTACAGCAGTTTGGGTTCAGGGACCAGTTTATAGCAATGGTAATGACCAACTATTCCTGTCCCTGATCACGCATACTGGTAAATGGGGTGGTATCCGAATTTTTTGACTTGACACGGGGAATGAGGCAGGGTTGCCCTCTTTCCCCACTGCTTTTTGCTCTTAGTGTGGAACCTCTGGCGGCAAGGATGAGGGGCAGTCCAGATTTTCAGGGAATCTGGTTTGGCCCCGACCAGCATAAACTCTCATTGTTTGCGGACAACATTTTGCTCTTTGTTACTGAGCCGTGCACGACCCTCGCGACAGTCCAGGAGGAGTTCGCTCTTTATGAGCAGGTGGCAGGCTTTAAGGTGAACAAGGGGAAATCATGTATCCTTAATTTGACAATACCCACAAATTAGATGGGGGAGATCGCGTCTGCATCTCCATTTGTTTGGGCCACAAAGAAAACTACGTACCTAGGCATCAAACTCACCCCTAGGGTCACTGGCCTTTTCAGGGCCAACTTCCCGCTCCTTATCACGACACTGCGAACGGACTTTAAGAGATGGTCGTTGCTTTGGCTTACTTGGCTGGGTCGTATCAATGCCATTAAGATGACGGAACTCCAACCTTTTTTATATCTGTTCCAAAGCCTGCCCATCGACATCCCTAGAGACTTTTTTATAGAGGCCCGTACAATGATCACCCCGGTTCATATGGCAAGTTACTAGGGCCAGACTTTCCAATAAATTGCTTATGTGCTCCAGAGACAGGGGATGTTTGGCACTCACAGATCAGCCCAACTCTAAATCATCACAGAGTGGTCACTCCTGGAGTCGGACATGTTGTGGTTGAACATGGAAAGGGCAGTTACGGGACGGACAATATGGGATGTACTGGGGAAACCCAGATGGGAATGACCAAAGAACACGTACCTCAGTACCCCTACCACCGCCACCCTTAAAATGTGGAACACAGTGACAAGAGCTTACGAAGTGACAACTTTTCCTTCACCGCATACCCCCATTCATTAAAATATGGCCTTCCCCCAGGGAATGGCACCAGGGCCATTTGATAGATGGAGGGAGGGTGTCTGCGGATCTCAGATTTGTATCATGGGGAAAATATACACATGTTTGAAAACTGTTGCAGAGACTTTCAGCTACCCCAATCTGAACACTTCCATTATACTCAATTGAAACATTGGGTTACTCAGCCTCACATGCGACTTGCGGCTATCAGGGATCTTCTTCCGACTGAGAAGTTTGTCCACCAGGGAGGGGTGGTGAAAGGTAGCATCTCTACATTGTACAAACTACTGACTTTGGTGCAACTTTTGTTTGCCCCCCTGCCTAATCCTTTTTGGGAGAAGGTGCTGGGCTTCATGGTGGAGGATGATCACTGGAACCAACTGTTTCACGATATAACTAAACACAACCGTTCAATGGGGGCTAGAGAAGCACACTATAAATTACTCTACAATTGGTACCTCTACCCAGAAAAACTTGAAAAAATATATCCATAGGTGTCCGATAGGTGCTGGCGGGACTGTGGGATGCAGGGGAATTTTCGACATGTCTGGTGGAAGTGTCCTACTATTCACCCATATTGGGAGGAAATCCTGTCACACTTAAAAGAGATGCTGGGCTACCCCATACCGACATCTCCAGCACACATCTTGCTTGGCCTGAGCGGCCCGGAACCACAGCATCAAACTCTTGGAGACCGCTCCATTATGTGGTTAGCATTGGGGGCTGCAAAGATGGCTTTAGCATCATTCTGGGGAAAAACTGAGCCACATCCAATAGCACTGTGGCACACTAGACTATGGCACGGCCTCGCCATGGAACGTTTTATCAGATAAAATGGGTGATTCCAGAAGAAGCTTTGACTATAGTTGGGACCCCCTGGTGCGGATTCTCTCCACAGTACTACCTCTTACAGCCTGTAGCCCACGCCTCAGGGCTCTGCATCTCTTTCATGTGTAGGAGGTGGTAACACTAGGAAAAGAGCAGGGCAGGGTTGATTGTGGTGCACCTGGAGACTGGCTGCTGCATCTCGGAGCTTGTTGACTGGGCTGAGTGAGATAAGGACACATGGTTATGTTGTTATGTTTTGTTTTTCATGTTTACAATATATTATTTGTTATTTGAGCTATCATGCTATTTCCAGGTGGGACCATGTGATATATAATGTACGCTTCGCTACCAGTTGTAAATATAAACACATTGGGAGTTAAGTTATCCCATTTATAACTTGGATCTGCATACTATACTGTATCACAAAATGACAAAAAGAAATTTTAACAAAAAAAAGGTCTGATACAATCTCAAGAACTTCTTTTAAATCACAGTGCAAGTTCTCTGTTTAAGATATGTCCATCCCTAATGGGTGTCTGCCTCAGAATCAACCCATATTCCCTTTGTAATTTCCAACAGCAACATATTACTGCAAAAGTCACAGCTCTGAAATGTTCAAATGAAGATGACATGGTGACGGACCCTGAAACAGAATAACAAGGGAAAAGTAATCATTTCACATATAGAATTTGATTCAAATGATAAGTTAGGAAGACACATAGGCCCTCATTACAACATTGGCGGAAAAAGGTGCTTACCGCCGTGCAGAAGACTGCCAAAACACCACCGCGGCCGCGGAATTCCGCCACAGCTATTATGACCCACATCTCGGAAACCGCAGAAACTCAGACACCCACACAAGACCGCCACACCAAAGGTCAGTGATAAACTGGCGAAAACAATTCCTCCACTGTCACGCCAACATAAACACACCCATGCTATCACGACACACGAATCCACGCGGCGGTCTTTCAACCGCGGTATTCCATTGGCAGTACACACCGCCGCGCTCAAAATACACACACATCTACAAAACACCGCCACATTGGACAAATCGAAATACACACACCTGATACACATACAAACACCACTCCCACACACCCAACACCATATAAAACACACACCCACAAACCCCTAAGACCCAAAATTAGAGACGAAGGCCAGATAGACAGAGAGCACAGCAAATGAGAACCCCGCCACACAGAGGCACACAAATCATCCATAAAACATTACACGTACAATATACCACACACCACTACACATCACCACATCCATCAACACTTACATCACCCCAAACATCACCCACACCACCTCATGTCACGCCAAAGACACCCCCGGTTTTCCGAGGAGGAGCTCAGGGTCATGGTGGAGGAAATCCTACGGGTAGAGCCACAGCTATTTGGCTCACAGGTGCAGCACACATCCATAGCCAGGAAGATGGAGCTATGGCAAAGAATCGTCAACAGGGTCAACGCTGTGGGACAGCATCCAAGAAATCGGAAGGAAATCAGGAAGAGGTGGAACGACCTACGGGGGAAGGTGCGTTCTGTGGTATCCAGGCACAACATCGCGGTACAGCGGACTGGCAGCAGACCCCCACCTCCTCCCCCACAACTAACAACATGGGAGGAGCAAGTCTTGACTATCATGCATCGAGAGGGCCTCAGAGGAGTTGGTGGAGGAATGGACACAGGTAAGTTCAATCTCAACTATTATATCCCCCACCCTACCTGCATGCCATCACACACCCCCACCCTCACCCCCTCTCCTAACACTCAAACTCCTCACTAATGTTCTCATAACACAAACCACTCATCCCAACACCAAGCCCTGCATGCAAAAACAAAGCATGGTCACCCCTCACCAAAGCATGCTCACTGCACATACCCATAGCAACCCCCTAACCATCATCACACAAACCCACACACAGGAATGCTTGCACTGGGGTACACAAACACCCACCCATTGCACACCATTACTCACACACATGCACTAATCATGCTCTTATATCCATGCAGGACCACTAAGGAACGTCACCACACTGGAGGGTCCAGACAACTCCACTCCACCCACAAAAGAGGCCCACAGTGACAACAGCAGCTCTGCCCTACTGGATCCTGATGACCAGCACGGACCATTGTGGGGCTCGGGACAGTTGGTTCCCCTTCCACAGGCACAGCCCAACACTGACCTTCCACCATCTGGTAACACCAGCACAGCACCCACCCAGCGGGCCCATACCTCCCTACCCAGGACACGTCAATCAGCGGTGTTTCCACCACTCCAGGGAACCCAGGATGACCTACCACCCCAACAACAACAGGGACCTGGGGGCAGTGGTAGTGGGCACACGGTCCAGGGGACGGAGGCACAGAAACACAGGGGAACTGGGAGGGCTGCTGTGTGACAGGGGGCGGACAGGCCAAGGGAACCCACTCCCCACGAGGCCCTCTCCTCCATCATGGGAGCATACCACCATTCCCAGGAGACGATGTCCACGGTACTGGCCAAGTTTCAGGAGACCCAGCGCCTGCAGGACGAACTGTATTTGGGGTTCAGGGAGGAGCTCAGAACCATCAGCTCCTCCCTGGGGACCATCGTAGGGGTGCTGAAGGACATACAAAAGACCATGAGGGACACCGTGGCACTCCAAGGGGCCCCTGACACTAGCATGGACGATAAACTGCCCACCACCTCCGCCGGCGCTAGCGGACAGGACACCCCGCCACAGGAACACCACACCAGCACCCCACCCCCTGCAGACGGACAACCACCCCGCAAGCGGTCCCTGAGATCCAGGAACAGGACAGAGCAAGATGGCAAGAACCCCGCCAGGAAATGAGACCACCCTGATTGTCCTCCCACTGTCCAATTTGTTACCCTGTCCCGATTGGAAGTGCCCCATCTCCACTTCCTATGCCCATATGGGCAGTGCACCTGTGTGACTAATGGACTGGACTCTGCCATGGAAATTCCTCCACCGTCCCCATCACCATATCACTACCCTCCTCCATTTTTTAGCACTGAAATAAACACCCTTGAACCACAAAACAATCTGGAGTCAGTCTGTGATTTTGTAAATATGTAATCAATGACAGTGTCAACATGCTTTCCGATTTAATAGCCAACATACCTATGTCACACATCACAAGTCCTTGAAGGATGCAAGCAGATGACACACGTTGCTAACCACACCTGTGAAACCGTCATGGAAAGGTACAACTCAGTGACAAAATACTGCTATGAAATGACAGACAGGATAGAGGTAGAAGTGTGAAAGTAATGTAATGTAAAAAAGAAAACTGTTCTCACCTGTGTGTCACTGGAAATATTGCCGTATGACTGACTCCCTGTTGTCTATGTCTTCTTCCTCAGCGTCTTCCTCATCACTGTCCACAGGCTCCACAAGGTCCACAGCTGCCACAACACCGCCATCTGGACCATCCTGCAGAAAAGGCACCTTGCATCGCAAAGCAAGATTGTGAAGCGTTGAGCAGGCGATGATGATCTGGCACACCTTCCTTGGTGAGTAGAATAGGGAACCACCTGTCATATGGAGGCACCTGAACCTGGCCTTCAGGAGGCCGAAGGTGCGTTTGATCACCCTCCTAGTCCGCCCATGGGCCTCATTATAGCGTTCCTCAGCCCTGGTCCTGGGATTCCTCACTGGGGTCAATAGCCAGGACAGGTTGGGGTAACCAGAGTCCCCTAATAGCCACACCCGGTGCCTCTGGAGTTAACCCATCATATAAGGGATGCTGCTATTGCGCAGGATGTAGGCGTCATGCACTGAGCCAGGGAACATAGCATTTACCTGCGAGATGTACTGGTCTGCCAAACATACAATATTGTACATTCATGGAATGATAATTCTTCTTGTTCCTGTACACCTGTCCACTCCTGTGGAGGGGGACCAGAGGTACATGGGTCCCATCAATAGCACCTATGATGTTGGGGATATGTCCAAGGGCATAGAAGTCACCTTTCACTGTAGGCAAATCCTCCACCTGAGGGAAAACGATATAGCTCCTTACGTGTTTCTGCAGGGCAGCCAACACTCCGGACAACACGTTGGAAAACATAGGCTGGGACATCCCTGATGCCATGGCCACTGTTGTCTGAAATGACCCACTTGCAAGGAAATGGAGCACTGATAGCACCTGCACTTGAGGGGGGATTCCTGTGGGATTGCGGATTGGTGACATCAGGTCTGGCTCCAACTGGGTACATAGTTCCTGGATAGTGGCACGGTCAAACCTGTAGGTAATGAGTAATTGTCGCTCCTCCATAGTCAACAGGTCCACCAGCGGTCGGTACACCGGAGAATTCCGCCATCTTCTCAAATGTCCAAGCTGACGGTGCCTAGGAAGGACAACAGCGACCACAGATTCAACAAAATCCCAGGTATGTAGCAACAGAGACACAGAACACGACACCAAAGCCAAAAATTATTCTTGTATGTGTGTCGAGTGTAGGCCCAGGTATGTGTGACGCAGTAGTAAATGAAGCCATGTGGACCCCTGAAATGGCGGCTGCCTGACCTCTAAACTGGGACAGTGGGATGTGAGGTAACTGCGCTGGCGTTGTACACAGTCGCGGTAGGCGGTCGTAGACCGCGGAGCTATGCTGCATTGGTTAACATTGGACCCTATGGGTCCCAGGAGCCAATGATGAATTGCGCCGGCGGTGATGATACGCACCGCCATGGACGTCACCGCCATTTTCTATCTGTTCAATCACTCGATACCTGATCTTCGACAGGAGAGGACCTACACTGCAAGTGCTGCTGTGACCTCGGTCTGGAAGAGACAATGGCTGCTGCGTCTGGGGAAAGGGCCCCTGCCTTCACTGCTCAGGAGTTGGAGAAGCTAGTCGACGGGGTCCTCCCACAGTACACACTACTCTACGGTCCTCCAGACCAACAGGTAAGTACACAGGGAGCACATTGTATGGGCTATGCCTGGGTGGAGAGGGCTGGTTGTAAGAGGGAAGGGGGCAGAGTTCATGGAACATGAAGGACTGTGAATGCATGTGCCACATGGCAAGGGCAGGGATGGGGCCCACTCACTTCGACGGTGCTCTTGCTAATGACTTCTCTTCTTCCCCTGTGCATGTCATGTAGGTCAGCGCCCACCAGAAGAAGGACATTTGGCGTGCCATCACCAAGGACGTCCGGACCCTGGGGGTCCACCAGAGACGGGGCACCCACTGCCGTAAAAGATGGGAGGACATTTGCCGCTGGAGCAAGAAGACGGCAGAGGCTCAGCTGGGGATGGCCTCCCAACGTGGGAGGGGTGCCCGTCGCCCCATGACCCCCCTGATGTTCCGGAACCTGGCGGTGGCCTACCCGGAGTTGGATGGGCGCTTGAGATCATCACAGCAGACACAAGGGGGTGAGTACACAATCATTCTGGGGACTTTGCGCGCAGTTGAGGGGTCTAGGTGTGGGAGAAGGGCTGTGGGTTTTCCTAGGCCAGGGCGACTTCCGTAGGCTATGCCCCTCCGTAATGCAGGCCATGTGGCACTCCAACCCACCGCAGTAGAGTGCCAAGTACAGGTATACATGCCTCTGTGGCTTCCATGTGTGCAGATGTCCACCATAGCGATGTAGGCCATATCCCAGGAATAGCATCTGTAGAGGCCAGGAGCACGGCGTAGTGCAGGAGGCTGCTGTGTCTGTACTGTCCGCCAACGGTAGCGGTATGCCATGAACTCAACCTGTCTTTCTTCTGTCGTCCCCCCCTTTTTCTGCTCTCCCTGTTCTTTTGTGCATCAGCATCATCAGGCGGAGGTACAGTGGCACCGGAGCACGAGGGAGCTGCATCCCACATGGCTATGGAGGGCCACACCACGTACTCAGAATTCACCAGTGGGACGGAGGGTGAGGGAAGCTTCACGTCGGGCACCGGATCACCAACCAGCGACACGGACTCATCCGCCGATGGGAGCTCCCTTGTGGTGGCGGCACCATCTGTGCCCCCCACTTCTACAGGTACAGCCGCCACTTCCCCTACCAGCACCGCCCTCCCAGCAGCCCCTCAGCGTTCGCCCTGTGCCCGCTCACCCAGGAGGGTGGGCATCAACTTCGCCCCAGGCACCTCAGGCCCTGCCCCTGTCACCCCTGCTGCCCTCAGTGAGGAGGCCATTGACCTCCTCAGGTCACTCACTGTTGGGCAGTCTACCATTGTGAATGCCATCCAGGGTGTAGAAAGGGAGTTGCAACACGGTAATGCATTCCTGGAGGGCATTCATTCTGGTCAGGCTGCCCTTCATCGAACCCTGCAATCTTTGGCCTCAGCACTGATGGCAGCCATTGTCCCTGTGTCTAGCCTCCCCCCTCCAACTTCCTCCACCCAGACCCAGTCCCCTGTACCCCAGCCTATCCCAAGCACACCAACAGACAAGCATGCACACACCTCAACACACAAAAGTAGCTCAGGTAAACATAGGCACCACACATCCCACAGGCACTCACACAAGCATCAGACACATACAGACACAGCAACATCCACTGCCTCCACTGTGTCCCCCTCCTCATCGTCTCCCTCCTCCGTCCCAGTGTCGTCTACACTCTCACCTGCATGCACTACATCTACAGGCACTAGGACTCGCACCAGAACACCCAGCACCACACCCCGCTCACCTGCACTCACCACCCCCACTCCCATTTACACGTCCCCTGTGTCCTCTCCCAGTGTGTCTGTGACGCCCCCTCCCAAAGTACACAAACGCGGGCACCCACACACCCAACATCCATCCACCTCACCACAGCCTCCGGTACCTGCACCCAAAACACCTAAAGTGACACTTCCTACAACCACCTCCTCTTCCTCCACTCCCAGACCCCCTCCAGCGACCCATCCCAGTGTTCTTCATAAACTCCCCCTCAGCAACGTTGACCTCTTTGCCCCCATCCCCACCCCTCCAATTCATAAGTTCCATAGTAGCGCCTCAGCCAAAAAGACTCCAGTACCAGTGGTGCGTGTTACAGGTGTGTGGAGTGCACCGGCCACCAGGGCAGGCAGTGTGACACGGAGCCAAAGCACTGCCAGTCCACCCCCTGTAAAGCATCTAAAGTTGGAAAGTGGCCGACTGGACAGGGTGAAGACTCCGGGCGGCAAAACTGCTCACAAGGGTCCCAGGGGGATTGCAGAGTCAGCTGTGACTCCTCCAAAGGTGGTGAAGGGCCAGAGGAAGTCTGCATAGTCTGGTGAGAGCAGCACGGCGGAGAAGGGCACCATCCTCCCCGGTGGCCGGGACGCCACCGCCAGCACCGTCGTCACTGGTCAGGAGACCACCGCCAGAGTCATTGCCCAGGAGGGCACAAGTATCGTCACTGGTCAGGTGACCACCGCCAGAGTCAGTGCCCAGGAGGGCACAAGTATCGTCACTGGTCAGGAGACCACCGCCAGAGTCAGTGCCCAGGAGGGCCCTGGCTGCCACAGCCCCGCTGGAAAATGAGGGACCGTCATGCCACACACCAATGCACAGATCAGAACCCGCCATGGCAAAGCCCCGCTGAACAAGGGAATCACCGCCATGGTGAAGACCGCTGAACAGGGCACAGCACCGCTGAGCAGGGCAGAGAACCGCTGAACAGATCAGAGACCACCATGGCAAAGCCCCGCTGAACAAGGGAATCACCGCCATGGTGAAGACCGCTGAACAGGGCACAGCACCGCTGAACAGGGCAGAGAACCGCTGAACAGATCAGAGACCGCCATGGCAAAGCCCCGCTGAACAAGGGAATCACCGCCATGGTGAAGACAGCTGAACAGGGCACAGCACCGCTGAACAGGGCAGAGAACCGCTGAACAGATCAGAGACCGGCATGGCAATGCACCGCTGAACAAGGGAATCACCGCCACCTCAAGCATCGTTTTCCCATGTACAGCTGGGACTGTGACGGTACAGGAACCGTCACAGGAGCTAAATGCAGTGTGGGCACCATTCCCCCTCCAGAAGCAGTGGAGACTGTCATCCACTTGAGAGACTGTGGCTTTGCACTCCCCAGGATGGTACAGTGGGCAAACCACCCACAGTAGAGACTTGAGAGACTGTGGCTTTGCACTCCCCAGGATGGTACAGTGGGCAAGCCACCCACTGTAGAGACTTGAGAGACTGTGGCTTTGCACTCCCCAGGATGGTACAGTGGGCAAACCACCCACTGTAGAGACTTGGGAGACTGTGGCTTTGCACTCCCCAGGATGGTACAGTGGGCAAACCACCCACTGTAGAGACTTGAGAGTCTGTGGCTTTGCACTCCCCAGAATGGTACAGTGGGCAAGCCACCCACTGTAGAGACTTGTGAGACTGTGGCTTTGCACTCCCCAGGATAATGCAGTGGGCAACCCACCCACTGCAAAGACTAGTGAGACTGTGGCTTTACATTCCCCAGGATACATTAATGGGCATGGAGCCCCGTCCTGGATCTGGCGTGGTGCTGTAATCCGGCTGGGGTGCCCCCCCTTCCCTTACCCCTGAGGTGCCTGTTGTATTTCTATCTGATGCCCCAGCAGTGTTCTCTCCGTTTGTGGTAGCGACCCTTGACCCAAGGGTAGGTCGCTCCCCCTGCCGCTGCAGCTCCTCCAGCTCCTCCAGCCCAGGTTCCTGAGACCTCCTAGCAAGCCCAGCTACCTCGCAGTAAGTACCCCCCACCACCCAGCCCCTCGCCCTGCCCCGCGCTACTCACCCTCTCTCCTGCTTCTCTTCTTCTTCTCTGTTCTTCCTCTGCGCTCTTCTTCTGTAGTCTTCCTCTGTACTCTTCTTTCCCTCCTGCTCCCCGTCTTCTCTCTTCATCTGTGTGCTTCTCTCTCTCTCCTTTGCACCGCGACCTGCGTGTGCCTCTTCTTCTCTGTCCCTCTTCTTGGCTCTTTCCTCTGCTGCTCGTCGCCCCTCTTCTTCTTCACCTTCTTCTGTATTTTTCTTTCTTCTGCGCTCCTCTTCTTCACCTTTTTTTATTTATTTTTTAAATATATTTTTATTGTTTTATCAGCCAAGTGGCAACATTTAACTGAGATACATGAAGTTACATTATGTTCCATCATACATTATATATGTAGTTATTACGTATGCACATTTTGCGAATCTAGTGCAAGTGCACTGTTGCCCGATTTGGGCCTAGAGGCCCGCGCATCCACACATGAGGTGCATTCTACGTGTGCAAGGTTATTCAGGAAACTAAAGATATAGAGAAAAAGAGTAAGATAGGAGCTGAGGCGGCACCGGAGGACCCATTCCGAGGGGGGGGAACCAGCAGGAGGAGGGGGCGACCCCAGAAAGAGGGGGAGAGCCGGTCACCAGGGAGGCCATAGCTTCCTTCCATGAGCCGTGCATAACAGTTGCGCGTACATCCCTGCAATAACGCAGTCTCAGCGCCCAGCCTTGTTGTCCCAGGACCGCAGGGGACCAGCCCACCATTAGCCGTGGGCAGCCGGCCACAACAGGAGGAATCAGCAGGTTTCAAGTCCCTCCGGCCCCCATGCCCTCCGGCGCTCCACGGGCTCCCACGGTGCACCCAGGGGCATACGCCAAGAGCACCTAAGTTTTATATTAGTTCTTTTTTTTTCCTCCCCTGTGCCCCTCTATCGAACGATATGATACTGTTTTACTATGGTCATTAGTGTATGTCAATTATCTCATTCTCGTCTGTTTAGGGAGGGCGTTCATCGTCTTTGTTTTCTACGGCTAACAAGAATAATTTCCATACCTCTAGGCCTTTAGCTAGTATACCCCTATCCAGTAAGTTCTGTAATGTCTGTATTTCTGCTTTGGTCCATCGTATTACCTCTTCTCGCCACTGGGTAATACTGGGGGCGTCAGGGGCCTTCCATTTCATGGCAATGAGGCGTCTGTACAGCACCAACGCCAGGGCAATGCATTTATATGTGCGTTTGCGTTTCTTGGGGTGGGGTGTTATACCCAACATACACACCTCAGGAGTGGGAGTTAGTGAGGTGTTTGTCCATTCAGCTAGCAACGTTATTATCTCTATCCATGTGTTCCGAATCGGGAGGCATTCCCATGTCATGTGATAGAAAGTGGCCTCTTCTGTGTCGCATCTGGGGCATGTTTGCGGTGAACGGGGGAACATGCGTGTTAAGCGGTATGGTGATAGGTAAGTCTGATGCACATAATTAAACTGTGTGTACCGGAAGTGGGGATTACGTGAGACCTCGCGTGTCATTTTCATCGCCTGCTCCCATACATTTAGGGGCAGTGGTTCCGGTAGCACATGGTCCCATTTATTTTTTGCTTGTTCCTGTTTGTGTTCCGTCTGGGCTGTGAGGATATTGTATATATTCGATATTCTTGATGGGGCGTTTGTACACTCCAACAGCTCGTGTAGCAGAGGTGAGACATCTGGTTCGGAGTTGCCTTTTCTCCAATATTCACGCATTACCTGCCGAACTGCACCGTAGGCTATGAATCCTCCCCTACCCAACGCGTGCCTGTTGGTTACTGCCTCATATGTTTGGATTTGCTCGTCCTGGCAAATATCTCCCAGTGTGTGTATGCCCCTGCTACCCCACGCATTCAGGCCCACTTTGGCTGCTATTTTTGCTAATTTCGGGAGAGCCAACAGTGGTATCCTCGGTGAGTACTGCTGATCTTTTGCGCTTTGCAACGCATATCGGCCCCAGGCCCAGTGTGCCGTGTGCAGCAACACGTTGCTAGTGTGTGCTGGGTCGGTTCGATTCATGAGGTATTGTATTATTTCTGTACTGCCGAGCTCTAACAGCACCTTCTGAGCTTCAGCCCCAGGTGGGTTACCGCCCCATGTGGATATCCAATGTATCTGGGCAGCCGCGTAGTACGCTTCAAATTTGGGGGCGCCCATTCCCCCACCTGGAGCGGCTGGAGCACTTTTGACAATGCGACGCGTCTACGGCCATTTCCCCATATTAGATCCGTTAATAAGCTATTCAGTAGTCTAAAGAATGAGCTCGGGAGTATCAAAGGCAATGCCATAAAATAATAGAGTGGACGGGGCAGCACTATCATCTTTGCTATAGACACTCTGCCCAAAGGGGATAGTGGGAGTGAGCACCAGAAGGGTAGAGAGCCCCTCGTTGATCTGATCACGTGGCCAAGGTTGCCGTTTCTAAGATCTTGGCTGTCGTGGTATATATTTACACCAAGATATTTAAATGTTGTGTGGCACCATTTCAAGCCACCCAGACCCGCTGGTGTTCTCATTGCCTCGGGGACCGGGCGCATAGGAAATATGCAGGATTTTGTCCAGTTCACTGTTAACCCGGACACCGAGCTAAATTTTTCTAGGAGGTCCAACAGTCCCGGAAGGGCTACCGTGTGATCCCGTAGGAAGATCAGCGCATCATCCGCATATAAGGATACTATCTGATGTGTCTGGCCATCCGTGACACCCCATGCGGGGGCCATTATGCGAAGGCGGGCGGTCAAAGGTTCAATCGCTAATGCAAATAACAGTGGAGACAGCGGCCATCCCTGTCTAGTGCCTCTACCAATGCAAAATTTCTCGGAGATCGTATCGCCTGTCTTAACCCTAGCCATAGGGTCAGTATATAATGTTCTCACCCATCCAATGTATGTTTGCCCGAAGCCCATCCGTTTGAGTGTCTCTATTAAAAAAGGCCAACCCAGCGTATCAAACGCCTTTTCTATGTCCAATGAGACTACCACCTGCTGCTCATCTTCTACCGGGGGATTTCTCATTAGACGTAATAAATTCCTGATGTTACTGAATGTGTTGCGACCGGGTATGAAACCTGCTTGGTCTTGATGTACTAACTCCGCTATGCATGGGAGCAAGCGATTGGCCAGTATTTTGCCGAGTAATTTGCAGTCTGTGTTTAGTAATGATAATGGCCTGTATGAACGGACATCCAAAGGGTCGCGGCCCGCCTTCGGTAATACTGCTATCAATGCCTCACGACATGTATCAGGAAGTTGGCCTAGTTCCAGAGCTTCCTTTAACATTGCCAGATATGGTGCTAAGATCTGCGGTTGAAACGTGCTATAGTATTCTATGGGTATACCATCGCTGCCTGGTGCTTTGCCGTGTGCCAATTGTAGCAATGCTCGGTGGATTTCAGCTATCTGTATTGGGCTATCTAGTTCTGTAGTTTGAGTGGCTGTCAGGTGGCTCAGGGTGACACCATTGAAGAAGCTGTTTAATTGAGCATTGGTGGGCGGCGGCCGAGCCCGATACAGTGAGCTATAGTACTCTTTGAAAGCATTATTTATCTCTGCCTGTGTGTTGACTATCCGACCTGATTACAGTCGGATAGCACCTATGGGGGTGTTCCGGCGTTCGTTTTTTATAAGCCACGCTAATAATTTACCGGATCTGTCACCCTCTGCGTGTGTACGGGCCATGTAATGTCGATAATCAAAATTTCTAAGGCGGTTGTCTGTCTCAGTCCATTTGAAGCGCATGTTAGTGAGGGTGTTTGATGTTATGGAGCCTTTAGCGTGTTCGCCTTCAGCTAACTGAATTTCTTGTCCTAATGCTCGGAGTTCGCGCGTTAGTGTTTGCCGCACTCCTTCTGTGGTTGATATGCATACCCCTCTTATGACTGTCTTATGTGCATCCCATTCGATGGCCCTTGAGCTGGCCTACCCTTCGTTCGCTGTGAAATATGTTGAGATGTGTGTGGCAATGTCCTTCCTGAAAGGGGGATCCTGCAGTAGGAGTGTTTGCAGTCGCCAGGTGGGAATGCATGAGCGAGGTCTGCCCCATCTTATTTGTACTATGAGTGGGCAGTGATCTGATATTACCCTCGCGGAGTACTCCGCTCTCGTAATTTTATGTGTTAGATTCTGTGAGGTGAGGATGAGGTCTATTCGGGTATGTAATAGGTGTACTGGGGAGTAATAGGAGTACACATTTTCGTGTGGGTGCAAGTGCCGCCATATATCAATCAATCGTCGCTCTTCCATCCATGCGCCCAGTATTTGGGCATTTTTCATTGTTGGGGCGGCCACAAGCGGGGGTGTGATCTGTCTTCAACTATGTTTGAAAAGCAGTTCATGTCCCCCCCCCATATACATGGTGAAGTTAGATCGTAGGTTAATTGTGAGGCCTTAGTTTGTAAAAATTCACCTTGTTTAATGTTCGGAACATATAGCCCATTTATCACAAGTTCCTCTCCGTCCAACAGTCCCCTTAGTTGTATAAATCTGCCCTCCTTGTCTTTTATGCTGTGTTGTACTGCGTAAGGGACACCCGGCGCTATCCAGATCAGTACCCCTCTGGCAAAGGAAGAATCGCCAGCACTGTATATTGAGCCCATCCAGCACTTTTCTAACCGGGCAGCCTCTGAGGATGTAATGTGCGTTTCCTGTAGTATAGCTATATGTATGTGATGTCGTTTTAGAAACGCGTGTATTCTGTGACGTTTGTTTGTCCCGGCCATGCCCTTCACATTCCAGGTTATGAGATTATAAGTGGGTTCCTTATTCATTGTGTTATATTGAGACTATTGAGACGTGGGGGGTTACTTAAACTGCACCGGGCACATTCGCCCCCGTGCTCCCCACCGCCCCCCCTGCCCCCACCCACCGGCCGCCAACCCCCCAGCCCCAACCCAAAGGCTCCGAGGAGTAAAGAGTAAGCCCATAGTGGCCTAAGGATAGAAAAGAGAGAGAAAAGTATAACAACAAAAAAGGATATTGCAGACTGTGTGCGTCCGCTAAGTAACGTGGCACAACCGGTGCCTAAAGTGGATTCCATAAAGGTCAGTTCCGTTCGGATACCGTTCAGGTATGTGGGGTCGTGGATTCCCTGGCGTCGATCTCTTGGATGGCCCACCTACAGGATGCTTCTCGTTTCTACAGTTCCATTCGTCTTGTGCAGCGATCGGTGAATCAGTCCTATATACTCATGCCTATGGCAATCGTACACTGTGGATCTCAGGGGCAGCGGCCCGGTGCCGGCAACTTGTCGCATCTCCGTTGCCGCCGTCGTCGAGGGGGGTCCGTGGATGCCAGTTCTTCATTTTTAAAGTTCGTCCGCCGATCGCGGCGTGAGATCCGTGCCCACTAACAATGGAGAGGGGGATGGACTTGTGTCTCCCCGTGTGAGGCGGAGTCATTAGTGTCCGTTTCGCTCCTGGCGTCCAGCATCCCACTGGCGAATGAGTTTGTGTCTTTTATTATTTGCGCACGATCCAGCGCCATTTGCGCTTTTGTGGGGCGGGAGGATGTTTTGGTGTTTTTTTGTTTTTTTTTTCCTGGAGTTAGCGATAGTCCATTCTTCAAATACTGCGTCTTCCTTGGCCGGATCGGCCGATCCTTTAGCATGGATCCATGTCCATGCATCCTCTGGGGTGGGGAACATTAGGGTTTTCTCGTCCATGACGATTCGTAGTCGTGCTGGGAACATAAGGGAATAAGTGATGCCTTTTTCCCGCAGCAACTGCTTAATTTTGCTATACGCGATTCTTCTGCTTTGTACCTCCATTGTATAATCGGGGTAGGCAGTTACTCTGCTGTTCTCAAGCATAATCTGGTCAGACGTTCTGAAATGCTGAAGGACTAAGGGGGTCATTCTGACCCTGGCGGTCCATGACCGCCATGGCAGAGGGCAGCGGAAGCACCGCCAACAGGCTGGCGGTGCTTCCTGGGCGATTCTGACCGTGGCGGTAAAGCCGCGGTCAGAAAAGGGGAGCCGGCGGTTTCCCGCTGGCCCAGGGAATCCGCCATGGCGGCGCTGCTTGCAGCACCGCCATGGGGATTCCGACCCCCTTCCCGCCAGCCTGTTTCTGGCGGTGTCCACCGCCAGAACCAGGATGGCGGGAATGGGTGCCGTGGGGCCCCAGGGGGCCCCTGCACTGCCCATGCCACTGGCATGGGCAGTGCAGGGGCCCCCTAACAGGGCCCCACAAAGATTTTCACTGTCTGCTTTGCAGACAGTGAAAATTGCGACGGGTGCCACTGCACCCGTCGCACCCCTGCAACTCCGCCGGCTCCATTCGGAGCCGGCTTCATTGTTGAAGGGGCTTTCCCGCTGGGCCGGCCGGCGGTCTTCTGGTGGTCGCCCGCCGGCCCAGCGGGAAAGCCGGAATGGCCGCTGCGGTCTTTCGGCAGGAATGACCGCCTAAGTCTCTGTCCCTATAATTTAGGAAGCGAGCTATTAGGGGTCGGGGTGGAGCTCCCGGCCTTGGCGGTCTGCCCGGTATCCTGTGTGCCCTTTCGATCACTGGTATTGTGTTGGGGTACTGCTCTTTAAGTGTGTTCCTCAACCAGGACTCTAAGAACTCTTCTGCCTTAGGATGCTCGCTTCTCTCTGGAATTCTGAGGAATCTAATGTTGTTACGGCTAGAGCGTCCTTCAGCTTCCTCTGCTCTACGTTGGAGTAGAGTTATGTCCAGTTCCATTTTTTGCATTTTAATTCTCATTTCTGCTACTTCTGGCTGGATGATTTTCAGTGTTGTTTCAGTGTCTTGAACCCTTCCAGTTAACTTGCGGTGGTCGACCCGTAGCATTGAGACTTCCTGTACTGCGGCATCAATTTGCCCTTCAAGCGAGGATTTAGTGTCCATTATAGCCTGCATAATTTTATCGAATTGGAGGGAGTGTGTGCGTAATGTTTCATGCAGCTGTAGCTGTGTGAGCGATTGCGTGTCTGCTTGGCCGGTCGGCTGGGGAGGGTCTCCCTCTCCGGTGGCCCCCGTTTTGGGGTGTTTTGGTTTGACCATGGTTTACTTGTTGGCCTGCGCCAATTCGTTACTCCAGGATTAGCTATTTGCCGAGAGTTTCCGCCCCTGCCTTCAGTCTTCCCTAAGCACGTCCCCTAGTGCTCTTTGTCAGTAGTTCAGGAGGGAGTAGTGTATATCCGTTTTAGTGTTAGTGTCTATTTTGGTTTCTCTGAGTTCTTGCTCCGTCTTTTATACTTGTAGACCCAGTCTGGTGCCTATCCGATTCTCCCTTCGCGGCAGCCGCCGCTCCTGGCAACCAGCAGGGCTCAGTTGGGCCCACAGTCATGCGTGTTGTCCCTCTTCAGGTGGGGCGATCCAAAATTCAGTACTCCGCAAAATTCCCAAATTGCGAACAGTGATAGTACCCTTGGTGATGCCAGCGGACTGGTGAGGTGCGCCGTAGTCCCGCACGGCGCATCCCAGTAAGAGCCCCGGTTCTGTCAGGGGGCCGCTATTTCACTTCCAGCACTCGTGTCAGCGGAGCCCTTTTGCTTGACTCAGTGCTGGGATGGCGGAGCGTCCAGGATGCGAGGAGTTCACTATCCGAGTAATGCAGTTGGCGCACAAGTTTAGTTTCCCAGTGTGCTATAAATGCCGTGGATCAATGGAGGGCAGGCCGTGAGTGCACGAGGCGGTGAGGGTCAGTGACAACGCTGTGTGCCTGCTCAACTGGATAATCCAGGGGTGGTGTCTCCCTCGTGCCTGTTCCACTGTAGTTCACTTCATTTACACTGGCCTCGAGGGGGAAAGATCCCTCCCCCTCACATTGCGACTTGAGTTGTGTCGCCGAGTGAGATGTAGCTCCACCACGCCGCGACAGGCGTAAATACCCTGGGCCCAACCAGGGAACCCCCGGGCGGGCTCCCCAGTAAGCGCAAGCCCGTCGGCTGCTCCTCCCACGCAGGATGCCCTCCGGGCTTAATTTAATGTAGTACGGCTGCCTCAGCACATTCGGGCCGCCGCCGTGTGATTGCGGTATTCCAGCGCCATGGGGGGCCGCAATGGATGCTTCTGGAGCTCACCAATGGAGGTGCTTAACCCGGTAACCGTCCGGGGAGAGAGCACCGTTGATCGAGGAGTCCGGACGCGGACGAGGATCGCGAGCCGAGACGGGCGCCCGGACGGCGTCCGAAGCCGCAGCGGCAGCTCCAATTCAGGCGGGGGGCGCGATCTATCTACTCATAGCGGCGCGGTCCCGTGAGCGCCGATCTTCCCAGCTTCCTGCGCCCCCAACGCCCCGCGGGCCCCCCCGGCACAGCACCGAGTCCCAGAGGCCCGGGGGGGGAGCCGGGCCAAGGCCCCGAGAAGAAGAATCACCCGCCGCGGGCGCCAACACGGTAGGCTGCAGCTTCTCCACGGCATCCAAGGCGACCCTGGCGTCGCAAGAAGGGTCACCGACTCGGCCAGTTGTCTCGAGAAGTAGAATGGACGGCACCCACCTTAGAGAGGGTGGTGGGTGCCGTTTCCAGGATTTGAATGTGGGCCAGGCACGGAGCCGCAGTTTTATCCTGCCGCTCCGGTCGCCATGTTGGCCACGCCCCCCCTCTTCTTCACCTTCTTCTGTATTTTTCTGTCTTCTGCGCTCCTCTTCTTCACCTTCTTCTGTATTTTTCTGTCTTCTGCATTCCTCTTCTTCACCTTCTTCTGTATTTTTCTGTCTTCTGCGCTCCTCTTCTTCTTTACCTTCTTCTGTGGTCTTCTGTCTACTGTTCTTCGGCTCCTCTTCGGCTCCTCTTCCTCTGTTACCTGCTCCCTGGTTCTTCCTGCGCCTGTCCTCCTGCTCCTGTCTCGTCTCTCTCCCTCACTCGCCTCCCCCTCTGTATCACCCCTATCTACCCCTATCTCTATCTGTCTCCCTCACTCACCACCTCCTCCTATCTACCTCTCTATCTCTCTATCTGTCTCCCTCACTCACCACCTCCTCCTATCTACCTATCTCTCTATCTCTCTATCTGTCTCCCTCACTCACCACCTCCTCCTATCTACCTATCTACCTATCTCTCTATCTTTCCCCCTCACTCGCCACCCCCTCTGAACCACCCCTATCTTCCTATCCTTTCACTCTACCTCTCACCCTCACCCACCTCTACAACCCCCCCTCCCCTATCTTCCCAACCTTCCTCCTATCTCTCTCCCTAAACTCCTAAACTTCCTAAACTCACCCCCCACCAACCTTAACCCACCCTCCCCCATCTCTTCTCCCCTCTACCTGTCCCCCCCTCCCTCTGCTTTCCCGCCGCCACCTCCTGCACGCCCCCAGCTCCCATTCGTCGCCCCACTCCCGTCCCCCACCCCCAACTGACCCCTCCCCCCCTCCTCCCTCTTATGGCGGCCGCTGCGCCACAGTGGTAGCGACCCTTGACCCAAGGGTAGGTCGCTCCCCCTGCCGCTGCAGCTCCTCCAGCTCCTCCAGCCCAGGTTCCTGAGACCTCCTAGCAAGCCGGAGACCTGGATGAACGCCGCTTCGGCCCCAGACATCGCCATAGCCATCCCCGAAGGCTACAAGATTTCCAGGAAAGACCGCACCAACCAAGTAGGAGGAGGAATCGCCATCGTCTTCAAAGACTCCATCAGCGTCACCACCTCCACCGAAGACACCCCCCTCGCTGCAGAGCACCTGCACTTCCAGATCCGCACCGACCCCAGGACCACCCTCAGAGGATCACTCATCTACTGCCCCCCCGGACCGCGTGCCTTTTTCAGCGACTCCATCACCGACTTCATCTCCCCGCACGCCCTCGCCTCGCCAGACTACATCCTCCTCGGCGACCTCAACTTCCATCTAGAACAGAACAACGACCCCAACACCACCGCCCTGCTCGACAACCTCGCCAACCTCGGCCTCATGCAACTGGTGAACACCCCCACCCACATCGCCGGACACACGCTTGACCCCATCTTCTCCGCCAGCAAACACGTTTCCTTCAGCCACGCCTCCGCTCTACACTGGACCGACCACAGCTGTGTCCACTTCACCTTCCGACGCGAGACCCGCCACCTCCGCACTCAACCCATCCCTCGTCGACAGTGGAACAAAATCCCCGAAGAACAGCTCTTCTCCACGCTCATCGACAACCAACCTACCTTCACCACCGACCCCAACGACGCAGCCCTCAGCCTCACGAACTGGATCACCAACTGCGCAGACAACCTTGCTCCCCTCAGACGCCCTCCAAGACAGGCCAACACCAAAAAACCTCTCGGGTTCTCTGACACCCTTAAGGAATCAAAGAAAACCTGTTGCGCCCTCGAGAAAGCCTGGCGTAAGGACCACACCGCTGACAACATGACCGCCCTCAAGAACGCTACCCGCGAACACCACCACCTGATCCGCGCAGCCAAAAGGAATTTCTTCACTGATAGACTGGACAAAAACAGCCACAACAGCAGAGAACTCTTCAGCATCGTAAAAGAGTTCTCCAACCCCAACCCCAACGCCAACGCCAACGCCATCACGCCCTCACAAGACCTGTGCAACTCCCTCGCCACCTTCTTCCATCGTAAGATTATCGACCTCCACGACAGCTTCGGACACCAGACCCAGCCGATCAACACTGAACCCACACCCCCAGCCATCACCCTCAATGCCTGGACCCACATCAACACTGAAGAGACCAAAACCACCATGAACTCAATCCACTCTGGCGCCCCCTCGGACCCTTGCCCACACTTCATCTTCAATAAAGCCGACGACATCATCGCCCCGCACCTCCAGACCATCATCAACTCCTCTTTTTCATCTGCTACCTTCCCCGAAAGCTGGAAACACACAGAAGTCAACGTCCTACTAAAGAATCCTACGGCTGACCCAAGCGACCTGAAGAACTTCCGCCCCATCTCGCTCCTCCCCTTCCCTGCCAAAGTCATAGAGAAGACCGTCAACAAACAGCTTACCAACTTCCTTGAAGACAACAACCTTCTTGACCCCTCACAATCCGGATTCCGAGCCAACCACAGCACTGAAACCGCCCACATCTCAGTCACAGACGACATCAGAACCCTGATGGACAATGGTGAAACAGTCGCCCTCATCCTCCTCGACCTCTCGGCTGCCTTCGACACCGTCTGTCACCGCACCCTAATAACCCGCCTCCGCTCCACCGGGATCAAAGGCCAGGCCCTGGACTGGATCGCCTCCTTCCTCTCCAACCGCTCTACCTCCCTCCTTTTCGCTCAGACCCCACCGAGATCATCGTCGGCGTCCCTCAAGGCTCCTCGCTCAGCCCGACACTCTTCAATGTCTACATGAGCCCCCTCGCTGACATCGTACGCAAGCACAGCATCATCATCACCTCCTACGCCGACGACACTCAACTTATACTCTCCCTCACCAAGGACCCCGCCAGCGCAAAGACCAACCTGCAAGATGGTATGAAGGACGTCGCAGACTGGATGAGGCTCAGCCGTCTGAAACTGAACTCAGACAAAACGGAAGTCCTCATCCTCGGCAACACCCCGACCGCATGGGACGACTCCTGGTAGCCCACGGCCCTTGGCACCGCACCGACCCCCTCAGACCACGCCCGCAACCTTGGCTTCATCTTGGACCCTCTTCTCACCATGACCAAACAAGTCAACGCTGTGTCCTCCTCCTGCTTCCTCACCCTCCGCATGCTCCGCAAGATCTTCCGCTGGATCCCCGCCGACACCAGAAAGACCGTGACCCACGCCCTCGTCACGAGCCGCCTGGACTACGGCAACACCCTTTATGCTGGGACCACCGCAAAACTCCAGAAACCCCGCAACAGCCACATCTCCGCCCACCTGAGACACCTGCATTGGCTCCCAGTCAGCAAAAGGATCACCTTCCGACTTCTCACCCATGCACACAAAGCCCTCCACAACAAGGGACCAAAATACCTCAACTGACGCCTCAACTTCTACGCCCCCACCCGTCTCCTCCGTTCCACCAGACTCGCTCTCGCTGCCGTCCCTCGCATCCGCCGCTCCACGGCGGGTGGGAGGTCCTTCTCCTACCTGGCGGCCAAGACTTGGAACACCCTCCCCACCAGCCTCAGGACCACCCAGGACCACTCCGTATTCCGGAGACTCCTCAAGACCTGGCTCTTCGAGCAGCAGTAACCCCCTTCCCACTAGCGCCTTGAGACCCGCACGGGTGAGTAGCACGCTTTATAAATGTTAATGATTTGATTTGATTTGATTTGGACAGGTATCTATTGTGGGCCTCGCCCATGCATTTTTGGACCAGTGGTGCACGGACATTGATATGTGCATACCTGCACTGCTTCTCGTAATGTATATACTTTTGATTGTGTATATATTTATATCTGTATATATTTGGTAACTGTATTTTGATACATTACAATTTATCGACTGATTTCCTTTGGTCTTTGCATTCTTCCGGGGGGGTTGTGGGTTGTTACTGTGATGTTTTGACATGCATAGCTGTGTGTGTTATAATGTGCAAGGGTGGGGGTGTTTCGTGTGTGTCCCCCTTACTTTTTGCCTCCCCTATGTCGTAGGTGCAGTACTCACCGTTGTCTTCGCCGCCGCCGTTGCTGGTGTTCATAAATGAGCAGGAAGACAAGGGCAGGTAGGATTTGTAATTCCGGTTCCATGGTGTCCTCCTTCCTCGTGGAGTGTGTTAAGGTGAGCGTTTTCCCATTGCAAAAGCTGTTTCCGCCGTGTTTTTATCCACAGTGAATCTGCCCCGGAAAAGGTGGCGGATTGGCGGGTTGTGATACTGTGTGCTTGTCTGTACCGCCGTGGCGGTCGGAGTGTTAAAGTGGCTGTCTATGTTGGCGGTTTCCGCCACAATCAGAATTCCCTTTTTTTGTCCGCTGGCCTGTTTGCGGTATTACCACACCTTTAACACCGTCCGCCAGGGTTGTAATGACCCCCATATACTTAGCATAAGCAAAGTTAATCTATGTCAATAAACACAGTAGTCAATGTAGGGAAACTCTGACTCAAATGATAAGTTAGGAGGACAAATATACTTAGCACAAGCAAAGTTAATCTATGTCAATAAACACAGTAATCAATGTAGGGAAACTCTGATCCACAAACATCTTTGTTTTGGACTTTCCTGAACTGAGCATTCCTACCATATTACCATTGCAGACTGATAGGTTCCCTATGTCACAGGTTGCTCTAACAGTGGATGTCACAATGCTTAAGGGTACACTTACACTCAGGAGAATAATTGGTCAATGACATCTTGATGTAGGTCAATTCCTTTATCTTCCCACTGTCATCTTCATTAGGCATTTTGACAGCCTCACCCAGTGGCTCTTCATGGTCTCCATCCTTGGCGATGATTGAGATATTCCATCACAGGACAATGTTGTACAGCATGCAGCAGGCTACTGTCATTTGGCACACCATATTGGGTGAGTAGAGGAGGGCTCCACCAGTCTTTGCCAGACACATAAATCTAGTCTTAAGAAGCTCAAAAGCCCGCTCCACTGACCTCTGTTTTCTTCCATGGGCTTCATTGAATTGGACTTCCCCTGGCATTGCTGGATTCCTCAGAGGTGCCAACAACCATGGTCGGTTAGAATACGGTGGGTCTCCTACATGGAAGCAATTTATTGACAGAGTAAAATCATATCAAGCCATTGGACATTCCTAAACTAGGATAAAAGCAAATGATCCTCAAGTCATAGTGTACTTACCAACAAGCCAGGCCATCTCATGTCCAAGTAGTGACATTTGTAGGGGTGTGGTGCTGTTCTGGTAGTACAAAGGCATCATATGTTGTCCCTAGAAAATGGGCACACACACCAGAGATGTATTAATCCAGTAAGCAGACAACTTGCACATTGATGGAATGATTACAGTAGACTTTTCTCTGGCATGTGGTGGCACCAGGTCAATATGTGTGCCATCAATTGCTCCAAATACATGGGGTAGGCCACCCAAATCATAACATTCTCCCTTCACATTGGCTAAACCCAGAGCTCTTGGAAACTGTATGAAGCTGTTGATGTGTCTCATCATTGAAACAAGTACGTCTTGTAGAACACCACTGAAAGTTGGCTGCAGCATGTCTTCAGATACTGCCACAGTGTACTGAAAAGATCCACTGGCCACAATATGAAGTTCTGCAATGAGTTTCACTATTGGTGCTATTGCTGTTGTATTCCTTTTGTGAGGCATGGGATCAGGCTCCAGCAGCTGACACAAATTCAGTATAGTTTGCCTATTTAATCCGAACTTTTTGATTATGTTCCTTTCCTCTATGGTGGTAAGGTCTGGAAATGGTTTGAAGATTTGAGGACACCTTCTTCCACCCATCCCTGGATTCATACATTTGCCTATAAGGAAAACAAAGTATCAATAAAAATTTGCACACAAGACTTTCCAACCAACACATATCTCATGTCTTGTTTAGGTTAGTGATCCGATTGTGTCCCATATGTACCATAATTCTAAAACATCTTTGCTACTGCAAATCAATATTTATTTACATGTGTGTCCATTTTTTACAAATAATGTGTGAATAATACATTTTAAATATATATTTTCCATAAATACATATTTTTTTGATTTTTTTACATAACTATCAACGGAAGAATTACATATTCTGCAGCACTATCGATGTCAAACACAATAATGGTTTACTTTTTTATGTGTCATATGTTGTCAAAACCACAGTGTTGTATGTATCTGAGATTCGAATACAAAGAAACCACCACTTTGCGTGCTGGTGATGCACAATTTAAAATTACACAGCTACACGTCCTAAAATGGCAGTTACCTGACCTCGCCATCAGGACATTGGCTATCCAATGGGCGACGGTGGATGTTGACCGCAAAGTAGGTGGAATACTCCTTGATGGACACAGGCTGATGTGAGTAATGGCTACACATAAAAGCCACTGGCAGTTTTTGTCTCCCCAATGGAGCACGTACACTGTGTACTTGTACGCAGCGTCTGCAAAAAAGCTCACTTGTCTCTTAACACTACAGCCAACAACACCTCCTCAACTACTGTTGTTACCAACCTCTGCCAGCCAGGATGCCAGGAAGAGCAGGTGACGTGACCCCTGCCTTCTCACCTGAGGAGTTGGTGATCATCACCAGGGAGGTCCTGTCCCTGTACAGCCAACTGTATGGGAATCCAAAGGAACAGGCACATGTTTGTGTTTTGTTCCTCTTTTGTACACAGGCTAATGTGGCCCCTTTTGTTTTTGAGTAAAGGGTTGTTATTTGAGAGTAGTGAACTGAATAAGTTATCTGGCTACAGAACGTTGTTTGACAATGTTAGAAATGTCTGTACATTGAAATGAAGAGGCACCTGAAAGAATAAGGTGGTCATTCTGACCCTGGCGGTCTTTGACCGCCAGGGCGGAGGACCGCGGGAGCACCGCCGACAGGCCGGCGGTGCTCCAATGGGGATTCCGACCGCGGCGGTAAAGCCGCGGTCGGACCGGCACCACTGGCGGGCTCCCGCCAGTGTACCGCCGCCCCATTGAATCCTCCACGGCGGCGCAGCTTGCTGCACCGCCGCGGGGATTCCGACCCCCCCTACCGCCATCCAGATCCCGGCGGTCGGACCGCCGGGATCCGGATGGCGGTAGGGGGGGTCGCGGGGCCCCTGGGGGCCCCTGCAGTGCCCATGCCACTGGCATGGGCATTACAGGGGCCCCCGTAAGAGGGCCCCTACATGTATTTCACTGACTGCTGCGCAGACAGTGAAATACGCGACAGGTGCAACTGCACCCGTCGCACAGCTTCCACTCCGCCGGCTCGATTCCGAGCCGGCTTCATCGTGGAAGCCTCTTTCCCGCTGGGCTGGCTGGCGGTCTTAAGGCGACCGCCCGCCAGCCCAGCGGGAAAGTCAGAATGACCGCCGCGGTCTTTCGACCGTGGAACGGTAATCTGACGGCGGGACTTTGGCGGGCGGCCTCCGCCGCCCGCCAAGGTCAGAATGAGGGCCTAAGTTACATTTTCAGGTCAATTTCAGATTGCATTAGACAAACTGCAGGCCCCCTGCTTCCAGTGGCCAGTAGATACTGTCCCACTAGTATAAGTTAAGACATACAACCCATGTCGAAGTGTAAAGTGCAAGAAGAATCTTCAGAGTTGTGGAGTTGTCTGATGCTGTTCTGTCAAGTGAGAATACATCCCATATTTTGAAATGAGAGCATTGGTATGTTTGAAACATGTCATGGTGCCACATATGGGGAGGGGTATTTCCTGTGCTGCAAGTCTAAATGACACAGGCTCTCAATCATCCATACAAGTGTCTGCCATTACCACTTGTTCATGCATCACCCAACACCTTGCCATCACTGACATATGGCAGTCCTTCCATACTGTCCTTACGCTCTGTAGGTGGTGCAAACCATAGTATTGTACTCTATGAAGATTAGGCATGAAGACAATGTAGCTGTGCATGGGGTTATGTGCAAACACTGTACAGCATGTTTGGCCTTTAGTGTCTCACAATGATTTGGAGTAGTCAGGATTGGTTCTCATTACAGGAAAGGTTTCTAGCCCTGGCCTAGGTGATGTTTGTGGCCTAGATTGGTAAAATGAGTAGACAGGCATTGTTGAGGGTACTCAACAGACCACTGCCAATTAGTATTTCCTATGAAATTTTAAATGTTTGGGAAAGATATGTACTGATTGTTTTGGGAATGCATGTGAGAGATGCAACAAATTTGTGTCACACCACGAAGGACAAACAAAATCACATAAAACCTATTTTTTTGTTTGTTTTTTCTCATCCATACAGGTCAATGCCCATCAAAAGCAGGACATCTGTAAGGTGATCGCCAAGAAGGTAGGGACCCAGGGGGTCAATAACCGGCACAGCCTGCACAGCAAAAAGAGGTAGGAGGACCTCTAACGCTGGACCCGAAAGTTAGCTCCTGTCCAGCTCGGCCAGGTGTCACAATGAGGCAAGCATGTGCACTGCACCCTGACTCCCCAAGGGCCTGCATCCTTGCGGTGGCCTACCCGTAGGATGAGGGGCAATTGGGGGCCTAACAGCAGAATAAAGGTGGTTAGTTACTGTATGTAGCTATTCTTGTTCTTTAACCTTTTTAATTTACAGCATTGTTCTTTGGCATTAACACGATGGTTGACACGCATCTAACGCAGACAAGGATTTCAGGAGGTGAGTGTTTTTCAGATGGTGTCTGATGCTGTGTTTAATGTATTGTTTTGTGATAAAGGTTTTCACCAACTTCCTCACCACAAGCCAAGTACTGTTTTGAGCAGACACATGTCTGCATGTGAAAAAGTGGAATCTGCATTTTCTCAATGTTATGAGGGACATTTGTGCCAAACATGCCCTATTTGAGGATTAGGTCAGGTATGATGCTCCATCACAAATGTGAGTAGGTAATGTAGACCCTATTACTGCTCACAAGGCATAGTATGCACTTATGATACAGTTGATGTGTCAGACTTTACATTGGTAAGTTGGTGCGATGGCAATATGATCATGAGCATCTGCTCCAGAAGGACTGGAAACATGTGTGCAATGGCATCATTCCTTATCTGAAATACGTTAGAAATATGTTTCTCCCTCAAGATCAAGTCACTTCATCTAGACAGTAGTACATCGTCATGAAGCCTTACTCCTTCACAAATGTGCATGCAAGTCAGTCTATGTTCATTAACATGAATTCTTATGACAAATTATATTGCTTGAAACATACAGGAATATGTTCACATTGGTGACAGAGCTATACGTACCCAAAATTACATTTAAGTGTCCTTAGTTATGCCCAGATGAGAAATCGATGATGGTGAGAAAAGTGATACTTAAAAGGATATTTGTAGATGGAAGGTTACGTCACATAGATGTTGGAGTATCCCATCTTGATGAGTCAATATGAGACCAAAAACATTACTTTTTTTGGAAATGTGTATATGTTTCTGCTTTGTACTGAAGTGGGTTAGGATTGTATCCAGGCCTGTGTATTTACCCATGCTTTTGAAGCCAGTTCACATACAGAGAAATAAAAGTGACTGAGAAACAAAAGGCATATGTGATAAAAGAGGTAGCATGGGGAATTTCTAGACTGTGAGCAAATGGTTTGTGGAATTCTCCCCTACATACATGAGATACTGATGATAAAGAAGCCAAGCTTTGAGGGTTTTGAAGTTGATTTTCTATGTAGACTTGGAAAATGTGTGAGCAAAGTTCATGCTCCATTCTATTTACACAGATACACTCAAACTGTTGCATTAATGTTTTCAGCATCATCAGTGCAAGGCAAAGGTGACAGTGGCTACATCAGTGGGGAAGAAGATGGTACCGGTGCAGACACCAGTGACACAAGGGGCCAAGTGCCATAGAGGGTGAGGGTACTGCCACGGAGTCCACCAGTGACTCAACGTCATATTCCGAGGCCTCCACAGAAGACCAGTCACTGGTGGTGGTGGACCCTAGTGAGACAATGCCACCTGCATAGTTGCCAGTCACCTTTGCTGCAGTCACCTATCCCTCATCCCTGTCTTCCATGCTGCGCTCAATAAGTCTGCTATTGACCTATTGCGGACTATGGCCCTCATTCTGACCTTGGCGGGCGGCGGAGGCCGCCCGCCAAAGTCCCGCCGTCAGGTTACCGTTCCGCGGTCGAAAGACCGCGGCGGTAATTCTGACTTTCCCGCTGGGCTGGCGGGCGGTCTCCTTCAGACCGCCAGCCAGCCCAGCGGGAAAGAGGCTTCCACGATGAAGCCGGCTCGGAATCGAGCCGGCGGAGTGGAAGCTGTGCGACGGGTGCAGTTGCACCCGTCGCGTATTTCACTGTCTGCGCAGCAGACAGTGAAATACATGTAGGGCCCCTCTTACGGGGGCCCCTGCAATGCCCATGCCAGTGGCATGGGCACTGCAGGGGCCCCCAGGGGCCCCGCGACCCCCCCTACCGCCATCCGGATCTCGGTGGTCCGACCGCCGGGATCTGGATGGCGGTAGGGGGGGTCAGAATCCCCGCGGCGGTGCAGCAAGCTGCGCCGCCGCGGAGGATTCAATGGGGCCGCGGTACACTGGCGGGACCCCGCCAGTGGTGCCGGTCCGACCGCGGCTTTACCGCCGCGGTCGGAATCCCCATTGGAGCACCGCCGGCTTGTCGGCGGTGCTCCCGCGGTCCTCCGCCCTGGCGGTCAAAGACCGCCAGGGTCAGAATGAGGGCCTATGTGCCATATTTACAAGAAAGTGGCATATCAGCTTTGATGCACCACTTTTCTTGTGCCCCCCGTTAACAACACCATGTGTGCACTGTATTTACATTAATAGAGTACAAATTAGCTACACTCAATTGTCACATTTAGTTTACTTACAGGTCTCTAGTCAAGTGGCTCAAATAGTACCCAGGGCCTGTAAATGTAATGCTATGTATTGTTCTGCAGCACTCATAGTGCCACCCTCTTAAATAGCCCTTTAAAACATGCCTCAGGCCTCCCATTGTAGCCTGTGTGCAGTTTTACCCTGCCAATTCAATCAGGCTACATAAACCTCTTGCCAGGCCTAAACCTCCCTTTATATAACTCACCCCTAAGGCAGGCCCTAAGCAACCCACCGGGTCAGGTGCACTGTATTTATAAAGTTGGACATGTACGTTTAGGTTTAATATGTCCTGGTAGTTAAAACTTCCAAATTCATTTTCACTGCCGTGTGGTCCACCTCTCCCATAGGATAACATTGGGTTACCTTATTACATTAGATTTGTTTTAATCTTTGATTGGGAACAAGTAGAAAAGCCATGTTTGTTTTCAAAGAAATGATCATTTAAAATCCTCTTTGATGGTAAAGCTAGTTTTAAGCCACAATTCTGAAAATTGCACTTTTGGAAAGTTAGAATTTTCTTGTCCTAACAATGAGGTGCCTGTAGGCTGTGGTCTTGGTTACATGACTGGGATTAGCTGACAGCTATCCTTTGTGTGTTCCTCCTAGACAGTGAGACAAAGGAGGACTGGATGCTGACAGGATGGGCCATCCTGGCAGCATGAGATGGGCAAAGCTGTTCCTCTGCCCCACTTACATTTCAAACGCCAACCTGCATCAGACTCACAAAGGGACATTATTCCATTCTTTTGTCACCCTAGCCACATTGGAGCCTGTGCAGGGTAAGGGAGGACATTTCCAGAACCAGATGGGGATATCCCTAGAAGTTTTGCCCACATAAAAGGCTGGCACAAGGAATAAATATTGGACCCTCAGGCCAACTCTTCAGTTCACTTCTGGATCTGCGGAGGTGATTTGGAAGGACTGCTTTGTATTTCAGAGGATGCCCTGCTGCTTGAGGCCTGTTTTGTACATCACAGAACTGCCTTGTTGCTACCAGAGGACTGCTTTGCTGCTTGATGCTTGATTGTACCCTCAGAAGACTGCTCTGCTGCTTGAAGCCTGTGTTGCTGCTTGAAACCAGGGTTGCCTGAGTGACTCCAAGTGCTAGTTTCCTGTCCTCCTATTTTGCGATACTGGGGCACCGCAAGCTCCAACAACCTTGAACCCTGTACCTGGACCCTGTCTGAAGTGAATACTGTCTTCCAAATGGTGTTCAACCAGTCCTGGTCCCTTGGATGTGGTGCTAAATGTGCCCAAACTGCCAACACTTGAAACTTAGAACTTAGAAAATGTTCCACCAAAAAGTGGCCTGAGAACCGCCAGAAGACCAGGAGCTACCTGCTTGCCGATCTTCTCAAGGTGCCTCACCAGTCAGCCTGACTTTCAGGTAGCTCCCATTATGTTCTCAATAGCAAATCTGTTCAGCAGGACCTTTCAGGAAGTGTATGCAACCTTGTGTAGTCCTTGCCAGCTACAGCCTGCAGCTCCATCCCACTGAAGATTTTCGACTTCCAAAAAGTGATAGCGCCCAGCTGCTCTCGATAAATATGCTTCTTCCTTGGACACCACCAGCAGCTTTGCCCCACTGAGCTTTACCTGCACAGCTTTCTTGAAACTTCTTTGAAGTCAGAAGAGAAGCTGAGACCGTGCCCAATCCATCTAGTGTATCCAAACTGTGCGCCATCTCTGTCGGCCATACCTTTTAACTTTGTCCTGGTCTTGCGTAACTAGGTGTGCCAGTTTTAAGTAAAACATCAAAATGTATAACTCCAGTTCTACTAATTGAATTTTATTTGTTTTGCTGTCAAATTATTTATTAAAATTTCTCTCAATTTTTCTAATTTGATGTATGATTTTGTTGGGTTGTGTTTTCACTTTATTACTGTTTGTGTGATGCATAAATACTCAACACAGTGCCTCTAAGTTAAGCCGGACTGCCTTTGTGCCAAGGATTAAGCACAGGTTAATTTAGTGACCTTTGTGATTCACCCTGACAAGGAATATGGCTGTTGCTTGAGAAGGGTTTCCACCCAACTCAATCAAAAACCCAATTTCTTACATTTAGACCTGGCATCCTTGGCATAGTTTTCCCCTAACATTTTGCTTTCAGAGCTCCTTTTTTTGCAGACATTGTTTTTGGTAGCCTGAGGACTCTGCACACTTTACCATTGCTAGCCAATGCTAAAGTGATTAAGCTCTTTGCTCAAAACATGGTAACATTGGCTTGTACCCAATTGCAATATTTAATTTACTGATAAATCTCCAGTAAAGTGCACTGTATGTGCCCACTGTCTGTAAATTAAGTGCTACTAGTGGACCTGTAGCACTGAATATGCCACTCACTTAAGTAGCCCTTTCATCATCTCTCATGTCTGCTACTGCAGGCTGTGAGTACAGCTTTATCTTGCAATGTCGATTTGAGAAATTAAACCTTTTGTCAAGCCCAAACCTTCCCTTTTTAACACATATCAGTCACCCCTAAGTCAGGCACTAGAAAGCCCCATGGGCAGGATGCAATATAGTTAAAAAGTTGGACATGTACTTTTAAGTTTTACATGTCTAGGTAGTGAAAAGTGTAATTTCCAAATGGGAAGAGATAACAGGTTGATGGTTAGGGTCTGTGGAATCCTAATTTAAAATCCTAACTTATGGTGAAGTTGTATTTTAAATTACAATTCTGAAAAATGGTACTAATATAAAGTTGGCATTTTCTTGCTTTAGCCATTTGGTGCCTGCAACCTGTCTCTGGTCACATGACTGGGTGTAGTTGACTGTTGGTCTTTGTGTATTCCTCCTATACAGCTAAACTCAATGGGAGATTAGGGGTGACTGGATGGCCATCACTGGCAGGATGGGAGAGAGGAGCCAGGCCCAGTCTCACTTACACATAAATAGGCTGTGTTCTCTCTCCACAAAAAGGGCTGCATACCCCTGTAGTTAATCAGGAGCCAGGGCAGGGAAGACGCAACATCTGTGCACTTCAAAGGCATGCCTCCAGAAGCTCCTCCAATTTCAAAGGCACAGCTGTATATAAAAGAAGGACCTCAGACACCAACACTTCCGTACACTTCTTGATCTCTGGATACTCTGCCAGGAAGAAGGTCTGCTGTGCTGCTCCAAGGACTGCCACTCTGCTAGACTGCTGCTCTGAAGGAATTGCTGCCCTGCTGTGCTGACATCCTATCTGCTGCCTTCTTGCCTAGGTGAGAAGGACTGGACCTGCATCACTTGAATATAGAACCAAGACCGACTCCAAAGGTTATTTGGCTGGTCTCCTGATCTGTAATCTCAGGGACATAACAAGTTTCAACAATCTTCCACCTGCTCCTGGACTCTGCCATCTGTGAGTCTTACCTGTCAACTGGTTCTACTCCAGTCCTGGACCCCTCGAAGTGGGCTTAAGGTGCTCTGTCACCCTGTGATCCCACTGGAACCAACACATATCCTCTGCTGTGCGGCACAAACCTGAGAACCAATGCATCACTGCTGCTGTGTGGATTGGACTGGTCACAAACACTTGCATTGCCATCGCAATCCACATCACATTCAGAACCACCACAGAGCGACGCATCCTTGGTGCAGGCTCCCACATGTCTCGCTGACAGCAGCCTCAAACATGATGCCAGACTATGCATTGCAGTCTAACAGCTCCTTGGAACAGACACATCACCCCAACTGCGACTCATTCCCCTCTCAGACTTCACATTGCAAGCCCTTTTTGATGGAACAGAACCTCGCATCCCAGTCTCACTGCATCTCATAACCGATGTAACGCTTCAACTGCGTGACACATCTTTGACAAGGATCTTTGAAATGCTACGCAAAGCAGGATTAAGGTGCCCTGTTCAGTGGGCCTAGCTGGGTCCCTGTAGCCCACCCGCACTACCTTGTGATCAGCCCTAACCTGCGACTCTGTCCCTGTCCGATGTGACCAGATACCCACAGTTTGTACTTTATGCCTCTTGTTGCTATTTATTTTAAAAACCTTTAAAATTCAATATCAATATAATTGGGGTTTTGTCTTTTTGGTATTTTGTTATTTATTAAATTAAGCTCTATTTGTCTAACCTGGTGTGGGAACTTTTTATGTGCTGTTTTTACTGTTTTACTGTTTTACTGTTTGAAGTGTTGCACAAATACTTTACAAATTGCCTCTAAGTTAAGCCTACCTGCTCTGTGTCAAACTAGCAGGGGATTGAGCACAGGTTAGTTTGGGGTTGCTTGTGCTTTACAGGGTAAAGACTAAGATTGTGGTTGCTGCTTGACCAGGGCTTACACCCCATTCAACCAGTAACCCAATTTCTAACTCTTACCAACAGTATGATGAATGTATAGATGGTTTTGTAGAACCAGACCTAAAGAACTGTATTTCAATTGAGTTTCGGAAAAATGCATGATTAATTTTGCAATGTGCAACAGCATACACTGACACTGGTTTGAAATACAAGTCATTAAACCTAAATCAATCCAGAGATCAGGATGCTCCTTCAACCAGCTAAATATTCCAACCATATTAGCGATAAATGCTTCAACATCTTTGAGCAACTAATTCAACACTGAACTGAAATGAGGACTCTGCAAGTCAAAAGGTTAATCATTTCAATAATAATGATGACAGTCAGATAATAGTAAGCTGTAATAAATGACACAATATATGATGTAACCTGGCAGATGAATTTCATAACTTTTTAACACCATGATCATTTCTTTTTGCTCTGCTTGTCCCAGTGGTTAGCTTCTTAAAACATAAGTGGTAGGGCCCTTGTCAATAGGCCACTGCAGCTTATGCTACCCACTGCCCCTGGCAGCGCTGACAGTGACAGTACGAATACAACTACTAACTAGCACACTATTCCAGGCCCCCAACGCTATAAGAATGACTTGCGTGGCAGGTATGAGCCATTTTTAATGTACAGTAAATGAATCAACAATTATTGTTTTTCTTCATCTCAGAACTAGATAGACAGCCCCACCATGTGGCACACTGTCGTAAGTGTTGGTGTTGACAATCAAGTGCTAGTGTTGGGCACCAGAAACCACCTGCTCAAATTAAGCACTGGTCCAATTTTTTATTTTTTATTTTGTTTGCTTAACCTTGGCTTGGGCCTATAAATTATATGTGGCTTAATTCTACTGTTATCTGAGTAGGTTTCACTCATAACATATCACATCATTTCTTTAAGTCCTGCTTGTTGCTATGGTCTAGCCAACATTGTAAAAAGGGAATCAGGACAAAAAACTTAGAAGCTCAAGAAGATATAATAATTATAACTCATTACTTGTCTGAAGTTTCCAATCTTTTAGTTTAGCTAATGATACCCTCACTAAACCTTGAGAGATCATATCTAGAGAATTACAGTCCGTGCACATTGTTCACGCTGAAAACACCACAGAAGAGTGTATAATGGAAAAATGAAGACAGAGCAAACAAAGAATCCAGCCAGTTTCAATAAAACAAGATTTCTTATCTATTCACGCACAAGTGCAATGATATAAAATCAGACGAAAAATATCTCATTCAAATCGCTTGTGGAAACACTAGAATCAATAAATGATCAAATCTTTTTTTTTCTAAACCTTCATAAAACATATCATTCTGTGTCTAATTTTGAAACTACCCATGCCATAACCCTTGGAAAACAAAATCAATGCCAGGTGTACTGTCTGTAATGAGTATCCTGCAATCTTTGAGCTCAACAAAATACATGTATACTCTCGATCTCTGTTGCTCAAACTTGTGTCTTTGAAATACCAACAATACGCATTTAATCGCACATGGCTTCGAAAGCAAAATACTGCTTGACATTTGGCTAAACTACGCATTTCGATCAAATCGTTTATATGCTGTCTTTTTACATGTTCTCTGAAAAGAAAGATAATTATGGTATTTCTTCATCTTTGCATATATCTAGTCTATTAACCACAGAAGGTAGCGCCACGTGAAATTTGAATATCAGTTTTTTTAGTAGGTGTGTTTGCATATACAAATACGCAACACATAACGTAATTGTAACTGTTAAGGATAAAAGCAATAGCTTTCCCCTCGGAGCGCACTCCATGTATAACTGGAAGAAATGTAACATGGAATTTGGTTCAAGTGCATTCTGGTTCAAGTATTCTTACAACAGGTGAGTCTGCTGAGGCTTTTTCGAGCCCAGCGCTGAGCCCTTTTGTTGATGCTTGGGACACTTTGCTCTTTAGTTTTCATAACCTTTTTGCACAAGAAGCACAGAACAAACGTGCTAGCTTTGTTGCTACATCTTGAGTATTATAAAAGTATTCAGAGTTTATGGATTCCCCTGGAAATAAATTAAAAATAGCTAAATTAGAGCAAAATACAGTGTTTTTTTGGAAAAAGCGGAAAAAAATGTTGTGTAAGAAAGTGTATATTGTTCTCAGAAACTGGCATCAGCAAAGGATTTGCTGGGCTAAGATCACTGCGTTCCCAGCTTCGAAGTCAAACACAATTGTAAAAATATATGTATATATTTGCATGGGGCAGTCCATTTTTCCTGTTTTTTTTAAAGCTATTTGGATATTGTGGTGGACACATGAGTGAAACTCGTGTGAAACCAACAAACTATACATGTCTTAAAAGTAGACAAAGTTACGAAGTCAGCAAATAATTATTTATACAGATCTCTTATAAAGTTCCCAAAGAAGCTAACAGCTCAAATAAAAAAATCACAATAAGGAGGAAAGAATAACAATTGGTGACAATGTTTTCATGTGCAATTTGTTGTCCAAATGGCCAATTTATAAAAGTAATATACCATTATGTCCATTAGACCTTTCTGGTTGCAGGCATATATAGTGTTTTTTGTTTATTCAAAATCACACGATACCCAGAGTCAACAGAGCTGCAGCATATTATGATTGCTAGTAATCACCATTTGCTGGCACACAATAAATGATTGTCCAGTCAGTGCTTTTTCATTAGAAAAAAGAAACACCCATGTATTACACACACACTACTAAACTACTACACATTAATGTAGAAATATATACATTGGCAAATATAAAATACCATATATGACATTGCACAATCACATCTGTCACCCAAAGGGGTCACATAGATATATAAAGTAAGTATATTGGCTTCGTCAAAGGTTCAATAACCAAAAATGATAATCATGGATTTTAAGGTTAATAAAGCATATTTCCTTTGATAAGTAATCACTGGCAACATTATTATATCAATAACGCATTTAAAATGAGTAAAACATGTGTTTGTGTGTTTTTATATGTTTTCGGTCATATAGAATGCAATCATAAAACACCCCCTAGAGAGCATCATATTTTTGATCACTTTACATTAATTTGCACTAAAATAAACACCATTGAAAACAACTTGAGTGATAGTGTTTTATGTGATGACAATGTGCAATAATGGTAACAGTCACATCTTGTGCAAATGATCTGAACACTGTGATAGCATAAAAATAAAGACCTGTAGCTGTCTGTAGTCATCACATCAGTACACAGTTGTTATAGCACCAACATCTGCAAAATGAGAAGGCATAGGTGACAGTCAGTTGAGATGCAAAGGAAGTGAATGCCATCCTGCTAGAGACACATTGAAAACACCAATAGTCAGAGGAATGATCAGTTCCACTGTATCACCTGTGTGTCATTGGAAGTACTGACGTATAACTGATGTACTGTTGTCCACATCCTCATTCTCTGCCTCCTCATCCTCACTGTCCTCAGGGTCCCCTGCTGCCACAGGGGCATTTCCAATGTCCTTCTCCTGCAGATAAGGCACATGTCGTCTGAGGGCAAGGTTGTGCAACATGCAGCATGTTACTACTATCTGGCGGACCTTCTCGGGTGAGAAGCACAGGGATCCACCTGTCAGATGGAGTCATCTGAACCTGGCCTTCAGGAGGCAAAAGGTACACTTGATAATAAGCCTGGTTAGCCCATGAGCATCATTGCACCTATTCTCAGCCCCTTTCATGGCATTCCTCACAGGCGTCAGGAGCCACAATAGGTTTGGGTAGCCAGAGTCACCTGCAAGTATTGAGGGACAAACATTAGCCTAACACAATGGTATGGGGATAACTCCTGAAGGCATACACCATCATGCATTGGGTGGGGACTCTGGCTCACCTATTAGCCATACCCTGTGCCTCTGTAGTTGTGCCATCACATTGGGGATTCTGCTATTCCTCAGGATGAAGGCATCATGCACCGACCCAGGATATTTGGCAGTGACGTGGGAGATCTACTAGTCAGCCAGGCACATTGCACATTGAGTGTGTGGAAACTCTTCCGATTCCTGAACACCTGTTCATTTTGCCGGGAGGACAAATACAATATGTGTCCCGTCAATCGCCCCAATAATGTTGGGTATATGTCCCGTTGCATAGAATCCTGCCTTCACAGTGGCCAAATCTTCCACCTGGGGGAAATCAATGCAGCTGCACATGTGTTTAACCAAGACAAAACCCTTGCCAGCATGATTGAAAACATTGGCTGTGACATTCCTGCTCCCAAGTCCACTGTCATTTGGAAAGAACCAGTTGCCAGGAAATGAAGCACTGATAGAACCTGCACGAGAGAGGGGAACCCAGTGGGATGATGGATAGCTGATATCAGTTCATGCTCCAATTGAGCACACAGCTCTGTGTTAGTGGCCCTATCCAGTCTATAGGTCAGTATTATGTGCCTATGCACCGCTGTAATATTCCTCATTGGCTAATATGGGGATCTACAGAGTACAGTGGCCAATGGGGATCACCGGCAGGGGTGACGGTGTACACTGCCGCGGCGTGACCATCATTTTCTGTCTATAACCTCACATGATTCCTGACTTTCCACAGGACAACACCTACACTTCGTGTGCTGCTGTGACCTGTGTCTGGATCCTGCCATGGCCTGTGTGACTGGGGAAAGGGCCCCTGTCTTCACTTCGGAGGAGTTGGAGCACTTGGTGGATGGGGTCCTACCACAGTATGGACAGCTGTATGGGCCTCCAGACCAACAGGTGCATACACCTTGGGTACATTGCATGTGACAAGGTTACATGGAGATGTGTGTGCAAGCATCATGTCATTTGGGGGGTGGTATGTCTGGTGGTAGTGTACATGGTGTGCACCAGGTGTGCCAATGGGGATAGAAATGGGATTTATGGGCTATATGTGTGACAGGCTGGAGTGTATGTTTAATGGTGTCCCCCTGTCTGTATTAACTCTGCAGGTCAGTACCCATCAGAAGAAGGGATTATGACATGCAGTCGTCAAGGATGTGTGGACCCTGGGGGTCTACAGCAGGCAGAGCAACCACTGCAGGAAAAGGTGGGAGGACCTGAGACTCTGGGCCTGGAAAACCGTGGGGGCCCTGCTGGGGATGGCCTCCCAAGGAGGGTGGGTTGCCCGTCAGAACCTGACCCCCTGATGGCCCGCATACTGGAGGTAGCCTACCCAGAGCTGGATGGGCGCTTGAAGGCATCACAGCAGCCACAAGGAGGTGAGTACAATGAGCGTAACAACAATTATTGGTAGGTGGCATGTGTGAGAAAACAGGGCTGATTGCAGAGGCCCCCTGACTTTTTGACCCCATTTTTCACTTTTTGCTGGTGTTTTCCTGACTCTGATGGTGCCCAGGGTACTGCTTGTCAGTCCGAGGGCCTGTACTCTGTATAAAATGAGTATGCAGATTAGGCTAATTATAATTGGCTAAATCAACCTACCTATAAGTCCCTAGCATATGGTGGGGCATGTAGGGTTAGGGACCCCAGCATAGGTGGTGCCCATATAGATGCACTGCTGAGATGCCCAGTGCCATTTTAAAGGCAGGCCTGCCTTGCTGGCTGCTTTTAAATTAAAGTTACATGCAAATTCGACTTTGGAAATAAAAGTAGTTCCAAAGTCTTAAACTACCTTATTTTTACATAGGTCACCACTAAGGTGTGCCATATGTGCCCCTAGGGCTTGGTGCCATGTAACTATAAGCAGGGACCTTATACAAATAGTTTTATAAGCCCTGGTGAGGTTAAACAGCCAAATTCGTTTTTCCCTCATTGTAGTGAATGGCCTCCATAGGCTAGAATGGGGAGACTTTATTTTAATTTTAAATGTACCCTTAAGTAACAGATACCTCAAGTCTGGTATCAAATTAATTGTTATAATAAATCCCACAACTAACACTTGTGGGATTTAATATAACTTGTTCAGGTAAAGAGTTTTAATCTTTACCTGAAAAGTTGTCAACTTCAGCCCTGCAGTGTTTTTGCTGCTTTGCTCTGATTGGCCAGCCTCTGGCAGCCTGGCCAGGTTGCATGATGAGGTGTGAAGTGGCCTGGCTCAACACAAAGAGAGGTGCCTGGGGGAGGAGATCTTCCCTCAGCAGATGGGGAAGCAGGAAGTGGGGAAAGCTGCCAAACTGGTCTTCAAAGGCAGGGAAGGACATTTGGAGCAACCCAGCACCTCCCTCACATCCTGCAAATCCAGACAATTAGGTGCACTCTTGATTAGATTAGGAGAGGGCAGGAGAAGGGTGTGTTTATGGTTTTTAGCCACACCAGTGGGTGGGCTGAGCCAGATGTAAAAATCACTTTCAGCCGTAATGGATTTTTGAGGAATGTTGCTCCCTGGGATTGATTTTTGCCACACTTCCCAGGAAATGGTCATCACAGGGAGAAGGACCCTGTGTCGTATAGGCTCTCATTATTCTAATGAGACTACTGGATTTTGAGCAGCAGAATTGCCCTCGGTGTGGGAGAGTAACTTGAACCCACTGCGGGTGACACCCTAGCGCATGACATACTTGGCTTCTCATGGAAGTCGTGGTCACTCAGGTCTCATCCAGTTCTCTCATCAACAATTCAGTCTCATATATAAATGACAAACAGAGGCAGTAAACATTTAAATAATGAGTTTAATAAAACAACTGCATCTTAGATAGCAAAGCGTGAGCTGCAATAACTAGGATGACACAACATGACAGTATTAAAATTGTGACGAGAAGAGTGAAGCATAAAAACAAAGCTATCATATTGTCACTATAATCGATGGACTAATTTCTACCTAGGCTATGATAGAGCTCTAATTCTGCCCTTCAGGTTCCCCTTGGGAAGACATCAACCTCCATACCTGAGCAAAGGCGTGCGGTCTGCATTAGCATCTGTAGCGAAGCATTCAGCAATCAGCATACAGTTGTGGTTCACTGGCTGGAATCTCCCTGTAACGTGTAAGGGACAAGGAAGTTTTTTTATAACAACACAACTGATGTTCTGAGAAAATGTCCCTACATAAGGATGTGTATTTTCTACGAATGTTGAAAACTAAGATTCTACCACGTTCACCGGCAATGTACCGTGCTGTAGCCTTGGAAGAAGCACAGAGTGATCAAGAATGTCATGTTTGAGAACAGAGTGCTGGCCTAGGCAAAAACAGTTAGATAAATGAAAAGTAAAACAAGACCGTAAAAATGGTTATTGTAACAATAATAAGACAAAGCTGAATAAAATATATCTAGGTTAAAGTGCACAGCGGCCTAGTGTGTTAAAATAACGTGCATGGAGCTATAACTAAAATGGCTACACAACACCCTCCTCTTGTCGGTTGAAAGTGATTCAATGCCAAAGATATATAAAATTACTGCTAAAAAGCTCAACCTAAGATATATATATATATATATATATATATATATATATATATATATATATATATATATATATAAAAGCAATGGCAATGATGACAAGTCGAAAGGACACATGAGCATATAATGGGACAATTTAAAACATGAGCATGTGGCATAAATCTGAATTCCAAAAGGTAGGTCAATTTTGAAACGTTCCAATTGATTCTTGGGCCATGGAGAACAGGAGATCTTCCACTTCGGCCGATGTTAAAGTCGGAAAGTCATTGCCAAGAAGGATCAAGGAGCACATGTGTTCCGTAGCCTCAGCCAAGGCGGCATTCCAGGTGGCCAGTGATGAGTCATGAGCTACATCCTCCAAGAAGGGTAACTCATAAGTAGCTTCTCGTAGGAAGCACAACCTCAATGCGCATGTCCGGTAATGAACCCTGAGCAAGAACATCAACAGATCATCGTTCAATGTAGGCAAGCGCTGCGTCGAAAGACAGACTTCCAGTGCATGTTCGAAAGAGCACCAGAGGCACGACACACAGACTGCACACAATGCAAGACCGGTCTGAATAACAAAGACCAGCCACACTCCAATTTCTCCAGGAGTGTTGCTCCAAAATACTGCATCATGCGTTCACGACACAGCTGCGCTGATGGAAGAGCCTTCAGTCCTCCTTGTTGAGGCGGGACAGCCATTGCGCATTAAAAAATAGCAGCAGCAAAATGCCAGCTAATAAAGCCAAAGTTATCGGAAATCCCCTGAAAATACTAGAGAAGATTGAGTGGATAGCTGATGGTATTAAACCGAATATGGAGGAGAAGGTGTGAATGAAACCAAAACCAACAACTTTGAAAAAATGTGCGATTCCAGTTGCACTGGACACATTAAATATTCGGCCCACGAATTCACCAAATTGTCTCGGAAAGTTTGTATTTAAAAAGGACTGTATTTCTGCAGACGACCTTGCCACCTGAAGTGCGTAGGTCTTGCTCTCAGATGTAAGGGCCACATGCTTTTGAAACAGTAAAGCCTTGAGTCTGCTCACCTTGTCAAAATTCACATTTGAAGTAGCAATGTGAGGCCAAATGTCAGCTACCTCTTTAATTTTAGTGGGGTAAAAAAGTACGTTCCTGCAGCATGTAACGACCTTAGAGACCGAAACAACGTAAACTATTCTGGCTCGCATACCACACGGTCTTCACCATCGAGGAGGACGTAGCTGCTGTTTGAAAGCACCTGGAACTTTGGTCTAATCAAGGGGACTGGAACTCACTTCAGATAACAAGCTAAGTTCGCAGCAGAGGCATTACAAGCCCCATGCAAGGACAGCTGTTTACAAACCATTGAATGGCTGACTATAGTCTTGCATTTACTACCGCTAAAAAAGACTTCTTTCATTCCACTGAGACATTTGTACGAGAAGGGAAGCTCCCACACCCCATGGATGTAACTATCTCCCAGCCATTCTTATCTGCCTACCGAAATGTGTTTTAAACAGGAGGTAAATTGAAGTGCAGAATTAGGCAGATTAATGACCCCATGAATAAGCCACTCAGCAGATGGTATTTCAGCCACAGTAAAAGGCAATTTTTCTAACTTCTCAATATTAAGCATGACATAAGGTGCTTCCTTTTAAGCCATTAGTTGTTGTTGTCGTGTTAAATTAAAGGAAGAAAATATCTCCCTCGCACTGACATGCTACCAGGGAACGCGACCCACCTTCAATGTTTGAAGTGTCCAACCCAACTGCATTATGGATCTTAGCTGACTCTGTCCATGGTGTAAAGAAGACATTTCTGTTTGTATAATGGCTATAGCAGAAGAGACGATGTTATTTAAAGTGATTATCCAGTCGGACAAGGTGTTGATGCCATTATCCACAACAGCTAATGCCTTTTTAAAATTTTCCTGGTCTATTTGCCTTAACCGGGCAGCTGCCTCTTGTTGGGAAAGCTTCCAAATTTCATAATATACTTCATATAAGAAACGCTTCCTTCTGTGTTTTCTGGGGCCTAACAGGAAGTCCTGTAAATCAGTATTATTAGACAGGAGACTGAGGTGTTCTCTAACCGCATCTAGTGAGGAAGTTCGTAACCATTGCTGGCATAATTTCCCTACACTACATGTCATAGCTATACCCGCATGTTCTGATGATATATAGCGAGGGTCTGGCCCACTAATTCTAAAACCCCCGAGGAGTTGATAAAACGTTGATGACAACCAATGGTATCTATTGGCCACAATAACCACCCGCCAATACGTGTCAGCCGCCCGCCAAAGTTGACGGCCAAACGGCCGCCTATGTGGGCCGTAACATTGCAGCCGGCTCCTAATAGAGCCGGCGGCAATGTGGCGGGTGCAGCAGCACCCGTCGTGCTTTCCACTGTCTGCCAAGCAGACAGTGGAAATCGCGATGGGGCTGTACCTGGGAGCCCCTGCACTGCCCATGCCAAGTGCATGGGCAGTGCAGGGGCCCCCAGGGTCCCCACGAATCCCCTTACCACCAGCCTTTCCATGGCGGTGTCTAGCGCCATGGACGGGCTGGCAGTAAGGGGAGTCAAAATCCCTTGCAGCGCTGCCCTGGCGGATTGCAACCGTCGGGACCGCCATGTCGGTATACCGCCAGTCCCGGCGGTGTGACTGCAGCGGTACCACCGCGGTCAAAATGTGGCATTTCGTACCACTAGCCTGTTGGCGGTACAAATGCCACTTTAACCCTGGCGGTCGGTGACCGCCAGGTTTAAAATGAGGCTCTAAATGTACCATTCTGGACCCATTCATGGAGCTGATCTTCAGTTACATTTGCATATTTTTGCCATTTTTTTAATCTTTGCAGGGGCAGGTATGCTGGGCATATGTAATTCCTTAATCACGAAGCCTAAACAAATTGTTTGTTGTACTGTTTAATTCAATAATATAATTCTTACAGGTATGATGCATGCTCTAAATAAAGCTTCCTTTACCCTAATTTGCCAATGTCTAGTTCCCCATACACTTTTCCTATCAATCGATTTCAGCCAATATTCATAGCCTTTGATAGACAATTGGGAAACAAAGGTTTCTGAATATATAAATTTTGTATTCGTCATTAGTATATGTATATCTTTAGTAGGTGGTACCTTAAAATAATATGACTCAGCATTTTTCGCATTGTGCACAGAAAAATATGTAAACTTTTCAGAATATGTTTTTGAACTCCCTTCTGGTTGAGTCGGACAATGTTCCCATTGTGTATAATTAAAAACAGTTTTGGGGCTGCTCGCTCTATGTATGAAATGGTGCCCATATAAATTATAGCAAAACATATCACCATAATTCTCTTTAGATTAATAAACATCTTTGTTTTCAAACACAATGTAATACTGCAATTCAGTCATCATAGAATCAACTGTTTTCACATCCCAATCATCAGAAACACTGCCTGGTATTATAATATCGTTCATTGATAGTTTGAACACATATGGTATTTGAATTACTTCAGTGGGACCATATATATCAAATATTACTTTGTCCCAAACAATCCCATCAGGAATTGGTACTGCGGAAATGTTCACAAATGATAAGTCTCTTCAGACCTTGTGTGATGAAAAATGTGGTTTTAAGACCTCCTCCACCAATTCAACTGTTGATTTTTCAGGAAGAAAATGACAATGTATTAACAAGAAAAAGATGATAATGAAACCAATCAAAATTAGGAAAGCTAGAACAGTCAAAGAGAGCCATAGATAGTTCCATGGAAAAACAAAATATGATTTTTTAAGCCAGTTCATTAGCTTACGTGTTTTTGTCGAAGAGGCGAATGAGTCTGAGACGTCATCATTGAAATCGGCAAAATATCCAGAAGCAGTACGTGCAAATGCTGGAGCCATGGTCAGTGGTGGAGTTGGTGTTTCCTGTGGTGGCACACAATTGATAGCACCCTCCGTCTGTGTTGGAGTTGAGTCAACTCGGTCAATTGTTTCTGTATTGTTCGATGTTAGTGAACCAATGCAAGATCATCTTCCACCCTCCCCAAGCTCGGAGAGGTGTCAGTGTTGATATAAATAATCTGTAGAGGGACTTCTTGACCAGTAGTGAGAGGGATTCGCTTGCTCTGCTGTGCAGGATCGGCCACATGGTGTAGTTTGACATTGTCAATGGAGACAAAATGATTTTCTTTGGCACCTGCCAACGGTGGTAGAATTACAGTTCTGGTACCGTGTATTCGCAATACTGGGACTGGTGCTCGATAGGAAGGGCCAAATTCCTTTTTTCACAGTGACTTTTTCACGTACAAGATCCCCAACTCTGGGAATCCAGCCGGTAGGTGTTACAGGCACATCCTTAATTCCTGTGAAGGCAGCACTGATAGAAGAATTATCATCACGGAACTGTTGCAATTCCTGTAAAACAGTGACATCTTCATTTATGTCAAAAAGGTGTTTCTGCTGTTCCACACCAGGACCATCAAGATCAGGAACATACATTTGAGTTCCGAACAGGCACTCATATGAAGTACGCACCCCCAGGGACCTAGTAGGCAGATTATTAAGTGCTCCCTGGACTCCGTATAGGTGGTTAATCCAACTACGACCCATACCTAAGACTCTGGCTGTTAAGGATTGCTTTAAATAACGGTTTAATCGCTCTACAACACTATTTCCCTCGGGATGAAATGGAGACGACTACTGGAGTTGGACCCCCAACTAAGCCATGGCGTCCCTGAATGCCCTTGAGGTGAAAGCAGGGCCCTGGTCCGGATGGAAAGCCGCAACCGCATATGTACTGATAAAGACTCGCAAATCTTTAATAACAGTCCAAGCATCAGCCGAGTGTTGTGACCACACCCATAAAAATCTGAAACATGAGTCAACAGCGACTAATATATACTTGTCTGCACTATCCGGTGTTAGGGGACCGCAATGGTCCAAGTACACATGTTATAAAGATTTGTTTGAAATCAAGAGGGGTGTCTGCGGCGGGTGTTTGGCAGTGGAAACTTTAATTTGTTGACAGATGTCACAGCAAAGGACATACTGTTTGGTCTCTTTGTAGAGGCCTCGCCACCAATAGCGCACTTGTAAGATTGAAATTGTAGCCGCCACACCAGCATGGGCAGATGCCACCCCTTCATGCGCTGCTTTAATCAACCCTGGTCTTATGTCTTTATTGGGAATATCTCTCACGCCTAAACCTGGTATTCTAAATTCAGCGTTCAGGCGACCTCCCATTCGGAAGGAATATTTAGCCGGAAATGTTTTAGGATTGGGCATACCATCAGTCGTAGCTTTCACGGCAGCCCATATGTCTGCATCCGGTTTCATAATTGAACGTGTTACTGCAGCTACAGCAGCCACAGCCACTGCTGACTTTGCGGCTTCATCAGCCAATGTGTTTCCAGCAACGTGTATCCCAACGCGCTGGTGTCCAAGTGTATGTACAACATGGACATTTGTTAGCATCTCTTTCAGACCTGCTACTTTCCCCCACAGAAGTTTGTGATTAACGGTGTTGCCTTTGGAATCTCTAAACCCATTCTGGCGCCAGTAATGCAGACATTCATTAAAGGACTGGACACAATAATATGAATCACAAACAATCAGCGTAGGCTGTGCAGGATCCGTGTGTTCCAGTGCCATCACCAGAGCCTTTAGCGCTGCTACTGTGCTGTGCAATCCCCTAAGGTTTGCATAAATGTATGTAGGGGACAAAATTTATCGCCCTCCTTGTAGCTGCTTACGACAGCGCAAGCAGCAAAATCATGGTGTTTCGTGCCAATTGCAGGTTGTGCTGAGCCATCGGTGTATGTGACTCTATGACATTGTTCAATGGGCAATATATTTGCTGGAACTGGGTATTCTATTTCATATTGCAAAAATTCTTGAGTTTGTAATTTTGGGTAAAAAATGTAGCCTATATCAGTGGCTGTTAAAGACGTAGCCCATTGTATCCAACGTGGATGTAATGCTTTTGCGTTCGGAACGCTGGCTTTTGTAACAGCCTCTAGGGCTGGGATTGGAGAAACGACAACATTGCATTTTCCTTGGGCAAGAAGTCGTTCTTTAATGACAGCCAGCAGTACAGCAGTGATAATGTTCTAAGTGGGAGCAAAGCGTTGCTCTGCCACTGAATATAAGTGTGATTTGTATGCAATCGGGACTGTCTCACCTTCATTAAATGTCACATAGGTGAAACCGATGGCACCAGCTATTACTCTGATGACCAAATGTGTTTTGTTGTCCCTCATGTGTAAGTGTTGTGCTGCAAGCATGTCTGTTTGCAAACCTCAAAGTATGCGTGTATGTTCAATTGTCCAGAATTTACTTGAAAAATCGAGACATAACGGATCATATCAATGTTTTATGCGTGTAGCATAATCTGGATGTAAGTTCTGCCAAAATTTAGGAAACCCAATAGAGATTGGAGTTTTTTTATCGTATTTGGTGGTTGTAACTGTGCACATTTTTTTAAGAATTGTGGCCCTAGGCTCTTTCCTTCACTTGACAGCTCATATCCCAAAAACAGGACGCTGAGGGAGGTGATTTTTGTTTTTTTTACATTGAATTTGTAGCCAAATTCAGCAAATCCTACAACAATGCGGACTACCCGTCTTAAATGTTGTAGCAATTCATCATCCGTAAGATTGATATCATCTACATAGGACAATGCCTCAGGATCAATCTCGTGCAAAATTGCTGTCACACGAGCTGCGAACAGTCCTGGACTGTTCTTATACCCCTGAGGTAAACAACAGAATTTTTCTGGGAGCCTAGTGCACTGAAACTTGTTAAGTCTCTACTCTCAGGCGCTATATTCTGGCAGAAAAAACCATTGGAAGTGTCCAGTGTTGTTTTGTATTTGTATTTTTTACGCACTATATTGTTCATTAGTGCTGTGCTATGTGAGTTCTGTATAGCATAAGTGAGTGTATGACTACTTAAGTGTCTGTGGTCGAAGACTATTCTATATGAATGGTCTGGTTTAGCCACTGGCAATAATGGAATATTCATTGGGGAGACACAGGGTTTAATTACGCCCTGGTACTCTAATTGTGTGAGTATTTCTCTCACAGGTGCTTTTGCTTCGTGTTTTATTGGATACTGAGGTTGTGGTTGGGATTCATTTTTAATTGGAATTGCATGGTAGGGGGACTCTCTATCCCATCCTATGTGATATCAGTATAATGCAGGTGCCTGTGCCAAAGCCCAATCAATGGAATAGGAATCAGCGAGTTCCTCTGGAACAAGGGGTGAGAAGGAAGGCTTAATCATGTCTTCCACATATGGGTAGGTATGGACAAATTCAGGTGGCCAATCTTGTTCAGCCAACAAAACATCATATATGTTTACCATGCGATCCCAAAAGATTGCGTCTATTAGGCGCTCAATGTCTCCTTCTAACTGCAGCGTTACTTTATACACCCTGTCAGGCGTGGAGACATGCATGTCCACAGTTTCTACTTGTAGAAAGTCATCAGTTGCTTTCACCTCTAGATGCTCTAGAAAACTCCAGCGAACTATTGTGACCTCTGCCGCACTGTGTAGCAGCGCTAGTGCCCACTTCCTGTTCTTCAAGAGGACCCTCTTCCTGAGTGGCATGTCGGACAGCGACTACTGCCACTTTCTTCTTTTTGAATTGGGGTTTTTGTTGGGCGGGTTTCTCTTCCTTTTTAATGGAAACCTCTAATGAGCGTTGTGATTCCTGTCTCAGTTTCACGTACTCGCTCTGCTCGCCCACCTTTCTCAGTTCGTTTTTCCGAAGAGTCCTGAAAGGAACGAGATTGGCGTTTATCAATATATTGATATTTATCAGGCGTTTTTATATCATCACAATTTTTTGAGATTATATCTGTTCTGCGGGGTCTCCGTAGGCGGAGATTCTACCCTTTCGTTTTTATGAGTTTGTTGTTTTTTATCCCAGCATTTCTTATTACCCTCAGGTGCTTGCTTGGGAAAATCTTTATTCGATTTGCCCTGAAATTGTGGTTTAGATGGTCTGGCCCCTAAACTGTCTGACCAATGCTAGAATAGGTCTCTGCAATTCTCTTAGGCAGCTCACGTTCCTGATCCTGTTGCGGAATGTCACTGAGCCGCATGCGCACTGCAAGTGTGACCGCTTCCCCTTTAAGGTTACTTAAATTTATTGAAGATACTGTCGCAAAATTACCCATAAGTTGCATACCCAAATCTAGGGCCGGGGCAGCCCCATATTCATCTTGAATTTTCTTCAACACCTCCGGTAAATTGGCAAGTGTCGGTGTACAGTGTGAGGTTGTACAGAGCGCGGAAAATACCGTGCCCCAGGTATTACAGCTATCCATTTTAGGGACCATCCCAAAAGGCAAGCACATCATTAATATTCTATGTTTATCCTGAGGTCCCGTATGGGGAAATACTGCCTCCAGCGTATTCATTTTTTGTGCTAACTAAAACGGAGTTTCCTCCTCTTTTGGCAGGTACTTTACGCATGATCGAATGTACAGTCGCAGGTTTATACCTGGTGTTACTGCCTGTGGATGTACTGGAGCAGCACGTGCTGGGTTTGTATTTAATGTTTGCATTACAAATTGTACTAATTGTCTATGCATCGCTGTTAATTCTGTATATAAACGACGAACCTCAGCTACTGCTAAATTTGCAACTGCAGGATGCGGTGTATAGGTGGCCAATAAAGGCCAGGTAGGACCATCGTTACTTAGAGGGCCTAACCTTACTGGTAAAATTGTGTGGGGTAGGGCACCATCAAGCCAATTATGATGTTCTTGATAAGATAAAGTTATTTCTAAATATACATATGCTCTGTATTATCCAGGCGCATTTGCAAGTGTATAATGATGAAATGTATTTGTGTTCCCATCAACTGCTGGAAATGTGACCCAAGAATAAAAAAGTTCTGTTCTATAAGCTGCATGGGTATCCACCACGATTGTGACTGGACCCCCTTGGGGCATTAGGCCATTTGCTAATAAATGTGCAGTCAGAGGTTGTCTCATATTAACTGCTATTTGTATCTGCTGTGGATTCGCCATTATAGACAGACTATAAGTTCAGAGAAGGCACACCAAATAGGGTTTTCATTTTAAAGTTCAAGCTTGAACAATCTCCAGCTACAAATAGGATAGCCTACATAGTTAGGGTGGAAATCCTCAGTACCACGGACATCTCTGTATACAGTATTGAGGCGTCATTGTATATAATGAGACAGAGATACTCCGGAGGACCCGAAAATTAGAGCCTGACCAATCGTTGGCAGCGCCATGTAGCGTAGGCTCTCATTATTCTATTGAGACTACTGGATTTTGATCGTTAGAATCGCCAGCGGTGTGGGAGACTGAGTCGAACCCACTGCGGGTGACACCTGTTGCTACAATCCGGGCTTTGCTCCGGCTAGTTAGCAGTGCCTCATCTCCACCCAATGGTAGGGATGACTGGGCAGCTGAGCGCATGACATACTTGGCTTCTCAGGGAAGTCGTGGTCACTCAGGTCTCATCTGGTTCTCTCATCAACAGTTCAGTCTCATATATAAATGACAAACAGAGGCAGTATACGTTTCAATAATGAGTTTAATAAAACGACTGCATCTTAGATAGCTAAGCGTGAGCTGCAATAACCAGAACGATACAACATGACAGTATTAAAATTGTGACGAGAAGAGTGAAGCATAAAAACAAAGCTATTATATTGTCACTATAATTGATGGACTAATTCCTACCTAGGCAATGAAAAAGCACAGCATGTTAAGCTCTAATTCTGCCCTTCAAGTTCCCCTGGGAAGACATCAACCCCCATACCTGAGCAATGGTGTGCGGTGTGCTTTAGCATCTGTAGCAAAGCATTCAGCAATCAGCATACAGTTGTGGTTCACTGTCTGGAATCTCCCGGTAGCGTGTAAGGGACAAGGAAGTGTTTTTATAACAACACAACTGATGTTCTGAGAAAATGTCCCTACGTAAGGATGTGTATTTTCTACGAATGTTGGAGACTAAGCTTCTACCACGTTCACCGGCAATGTACCGTGCTGTAGCCTTGGAAGAAGCACAGAGTGATCAAGAATGTCATGTTTGAGAACAGAGTGCTGGTCTAGGCAAAAACAGTTATATAAACAGAAAATAAAACAAGACCGTAAAAATGGTTATTGTAACAATAATAAGGCGAAGCTGAATAAAATATATCTAGGTTAAAGTGCACAGCGGCCTGGTGTGTTAAAATAATGTTCATGTAGCTATAACTAAAATGGCTACACAACACCTGCACCTGATTGGAGAACCAGGACCCCCCTGTTTTTCACCCAGGAGCAAGGATAAAACTGGCAGACCTGAACCCACACCTCAGATCCCTACCAGGAAGAACTACAGAAGAAGAAGGACTGCCCTGCTGGAGCCCAGGCCTGTACCTGGACACTGCACTCTAGAGGACTGCACCAGTCGCACACTTGGGCTTCACCACAAGAAGGACTTTGCCTGGCTTCAACTGGTTCAAGAAGGGACTCCCTGTTTGCTACAGGTGAAAACGTGCTAACCAGAGTCCCCTGCACCAACTCCTGAAGAAACCAACCAGCTGACCACTATCCAGTGGCCAAAAAGGAGTTTGCCCCAAGTGCATTGTGGGAGTTGTAGTCTGCACCCTCAATGAACATCTCAGAGCAGAGCTTCTGGAACCTTGGGATGAGCTGTTGACCTCAAAAAACCTTAAAGGAACATCTGGAAGAAGATCCAGAAGTTTGGAGAACTTTTTGAAAAAAGCTCCATAAAGGGACTAGCAACTCTAGCCGTCTTGCCTCAACCGCGACCTGGCTGACTTGCTGGTTCATCCCGGCGAAGACAATTGCTGAAAAAGTTAATATGTCCGAACGTAGGAAGTTAACCGGGACCTCCCGGGTAGAGTATCTGAAGAGGGCTCCAGGGACGTCGGATCAAGATTCAGGTTTGCCCCAGTCTAAGGATTTTCATCTCGAAAAAACAACTAAGTCTGAAGGTAAAAATCCCCATGACGGCTACTGTGACGTACATCTGAGAAACAGTTGCAGGAGGTCAGATTGGACTGGCGACTTGGTCCCGCTAAAGAAATCTTCACGAAAACGACTAAGTCCAAAGGTAAACTTTTGATCAAGGCCTCCCGCGAGCTGTAGACGAGATGGGCTCCATGGCGGTCAGCCTCAAACTTTGACTTTGCCCCGGTCAAGGTGTGACCAGATGACCAGATTGGCGCTATTAGTTTCTAAGCGCTAAACAGCATTAATTCTTTAAAAATTCATATCTATGTTTCCCCTCATGCGATTTTAATCATTTTGGTGTCATTTTAAAGATAAGAAAATAATCTAATTTTATAAATTGGTGTTGCATTTTTATTTTGTTTTGTGTTTTACTTATTTACTGTTTTGTGATTTTTAAATGCTTCACACATGTCTCCTAAGTTAAGCCTTGTCACTTGTTGCCAAGCTACCAAGGGATGAGCTGGGTTTAATTTACTGAGACCTAACTGGACCTAAATGGAGGTTATTGGCCTATTGCTAAGTGTAGGTACTTACCTGCCCTTAACAATAACCCATATTCCAATATGGGATCCTGGTGGTGGGTTTCAGTTAGTGGGTGCCCCTTAATGATCCAGCTCAAGGGACATGGATGTATTGCAAAATCTGGTAATCTAGCTAGGTTGCATTCCATGTCAGACAGGATTTACTGGGTCCCAGGGGTGGTGCAGTTGGCAGTGGGTGTCTCTCATCTTCCTGTGGTACCAAGCCAATGGAATGCCAGTGCGATGCATAGTGCTCAATCCTGATCCCTGTGTGTGATGGTAATGTGTATGCCATCTGTGGTGTTGGTGCTGTAATTGACCAAGTGCTCCCTTTATCTCTCACCCCCCTATATTCTTCTGTCATCCTGTCGATGGGTGCATTAGCATCATTGGCAGGGGAGCTGGGGCACCGGTGAGTCAGGGAGCTGCATCCCACAGGACCCAGGAGGCAGAGTCCTCCAGCACCGAGGGGACCAGTGGGATGGAGGGCCAGGGGAGCACCATGGTGGAGACAGGCGGTGACAACACTGACCTGGATTCCTCCTCCAATGGCAGCTCCCTGGTGATGGTAGATACCTCATGGAACCACCCTAGCTACAGGTACAGCTGCCACCCCATACCAGCACCGCCTCCCAGTAGTTCTCCACGAGTTGCCCGTGCCCGCTCACCCAGGAGGGTGGGCATCTACCTCACCCCAGGCACCTCAGGCCCTGCCCAGTGAACCCTGCTGCCCTCAGTGAGGAGGTTATTGACCTCCTGAGATCCATCTCTGTAGGGCAGTCAACTATGGTGAATGCCATCCAGGGGCTGGCATCCCAGATGGAGCAATGCAATGCATGCCTGGAGGGAATCCACTGTGGGTTGGTGGCCCTATAGAGATCATTTTAGGTTCTGGCCTCCTCTCTGATGGCAGCCAGGGTCCCTGTTCATACCGTCCCCCTCCAACTACCACTTCCCAGTCCCAGACTCCTTACCCCAACCCATCCCAGGCACACATACAGACAAGCATGCACACAAAGCATCAGACAAGAGTAGCACAGTCAAACACAGGCAGCACACTGCAGGCAAAAGTACTCACACAAACAACAGACATTTGCACACACAACAACATCCACTGCCTCCACTGTCTCCCTCTCCTTCTCCTCCTCCTCCCTCACAGTCACATCCACACTCACACCTGCATGCACTGCATCAACAGCCACCACCACCATCACTATATCAAACAGCAGACACCTTCCCAACATCCATCCACACATCTCCTGTGTCCTCTCCCACCCTGTCTGCCCCCCTCCTAAGAGACACAAACCCATGCACTCAGACTCCCAATGTCAGGAATCCCCAAGGTGCCTCCTGTGTTATCTGTCAGCATGCCCAGGGATTAGGGTTAAATCATATCTCTGTTCTTGGTTAAACCTTCATGTTTCTAAGTAAACATAATGTGCTGTGTTACACAATTGGTTTTATCAATGCTTGTTTTATACTTGTTTTACCAATGCTTGTTTGCTAATGTGAGCAGGTGCAGACATGTGCTTCTAATTGGGTGTGGTGACTCATCCACATGTGGAAACTCAACTGCTTTCCTGATTGGTTATAAATAACAGAGTGAAGCATGCCTCCCCGCTTGACTTTGTTTTGCTTCCTGATCTCAGCACCTGACTTGGCAGTCCAGACCCTGCTGTCATCCTTGTATTCAGGACTTTTGAGGCAATTTTTTTCTTTGTTCCTGTACTAGCTGACACCAGAATTCCTCTAGCACTCCGGAAAAGACTGCAGCTAAGTGACTAGTATTCTCCAGGGAGTTTATTCTTTGAGCACCACACTTTCCTAGAACAGCTGGTGTATTTCAGACCTCATATTTTGGCAGAGTGCATATCTTAAATAGACAAATGCATTTCTGAACATTATACATTATTATTGTAGTCACTTGCCTAAATGTGCGTCAGGAAATCTGCTTGAGCTCAAGTACTACAAAAAGTGACAGTGCAATTTTAAAAGAGGATTTACGTGACTTTTCTTTCGCTAACAGCATAACTCTTGCATTTAAATTGTGTCATTCATGCCTGTTTCAGGTCTGAGGAATTTGCTTTTTGAAGGGTTTTTCACACACACAGTGAAACCAAGCCAAACTGTGCCACCCTAACTTTTTGAACCCAGAGTGGACTTTTGTATTTCTTTGATTGTTTTTGTTCCTTTTAGTTTAACCCTATGCATGCAGGAAAGTTATATGTGATATAATTAATGTCCTTGTTTGTCTTCCTTGTGCATGATAAGTGCAACCTCAGTTCTAATTGTAGTCTGCAACTGTGAATCTCTGTGAAGCGAGCCCTAGTGTTGCAGTTCTTATTGTTATGGTACCCAACTTGGGTTTTTTGGTAATGCACTGTTAGTAATTGTGCCAACAGTTATTATTATCCAAGAAAATTGTTGGAGCATCCCAGTGTTCTTCTACCACTCCCGTGCCCATATCAGAAAGAGAGATTCAGTTTCAAGGAAGTTAAGTGCACTAACTCTACTATTACTCTGTCAACCACTACCTGCCCCCCGAAGATATAGGGTGCCTGGCTGGACCGGCAAGACGTGGCAGTGTTTTGTATCTTTCTCTTCCACTCCCCCTTTCCTTTTGGGACTCCTGCCGGGGTTTCTGTGTCCACCAGGAAGTGCCGAGAGGTGTTGCAAGAGGTCGAGGGGCATACCATCGCCCCTACAGACATCCTGCTTTTCAGGTGAGTGGCCCGCCTTGACACCCAACAGCCATCCACCTCACATCAACACACTGCCCATGCACCTGCACCCAAGTCCAGCAGACGTCAACTTCACTCCATCCCTCCTCCCTCGTCCCACCCCACTGTCCCTAAGAAGCTTTTTCTTGCCAAACTTGGCTTCTCCCACTCCCTGCACTTCCCTGTCCTGCTCGTAAGAACAGGGACCAAAAGACCCAGCCAAGCACCTCAGCCAAACCATCTGCCACTGCTCCCATCAAGTCAACAGCTACTGGCATGAAAGGGCCCCAGAGTGTGATGGCTGCCCCTACTACTGTGTGCACACCTCCACCTCAGAAAGGGAGGACTAAGGTGGTGAAACCCAAAGGACATGAGACGGGGACAGTGGAGGCACCTCCTAGTCGTGGAGGCAAGAAAGGAAAGGTTCCCACTCCACCACCCAGAAAAGGGAAGGATCCCACTCCACCACCCAAGAAAGGGAAGGATCCCACTCTCTACCCAAAAAAGGGAAGGATACCACTCCACCAACAGAGAGAGTCAAGAGCCCCCCCCCCACCAGCAGTGGGAAAGGATCCCTCACCTCAAGCTGAGGCATGCAAGGAAACACCTCCACCATCAGTGGGCCAGGAGCCCTCACCTCCAGCTGAGGTAGGCAGGGACACACCTCCATCACCAGTGGGCAAGGACCCTTCACATCCAGCTGAGGCAGACAGGGACACACCTCCACCAGCAGTGGGCACGGAGCCCTCACCTTCAGCCCTCACCTCCGGGGGACATGTCTCACCTCTATCTGAGACACAGCAGCCCTCTCCTCCAGCAGAGGACATGTAGGCCACCCTCCGGGGACTGTTGTACAAGGAGCTCCATCCAGAGCCAGTGGGCAAGTTCCCCACCTCAGAGACTATGACTTTGCACTCCCCAGCAAAGAGAAATGGGCATGGAGCCCCCTCCAGAACCAGTGGGTAAGTTCCCCACCTCAGAGACTGTGAGCTTGCACTCCCCAGCAAAGAGAAATGGCCATGGACCACCGTCCAGAACCAGTGGGCAAGTTCCCCACTTCAGCTGAAGTGCCCCCCATACCTCTTCCCCCTGAGGTGCCTGCCCATTTACAACATGATGCCTCTGCAAAGTGCAGTGCGGATATTGTCAGGAAACAAGTTTGAGTTTAGAGTGTGCCCTGTGGCCATGTGGGCCTTATGTACTTTGGACTGACCATTGGCCCTTTCTGTACATTAACCCCAATATAATTTTTTCACATAGACAATATGGTGGCTTTTTGCATCAAATTATAATATTAGTTATGCCTAAATGTGGTCCTTACATTATTATGACATGTGTCCTGTGAGATTGGTTTAGTTCTGCAGCTGGTTGTGTATTTGGTATGAGTGTGAATGGTGTGTTTTGTGTGTGTTTGTCGCCTTCCCTCCCTTGTGTGCTAGGCGGCTGTACTCACCGTCGTCTTCGTCGGCGTTGGTGTTCCAGGAGGAGCATGGCATAGAAGAGCATTGGGGTGACTTGTAGTTCGGGTTCCATTCCGGCAGTGGTCTCCTCTGTGTACCTGTAGGTGAGTCTTTCATTTTATGTGTTCTGTTTCTGCCAGGTTTTTGATGGCGTTGGTACCGTCCTGGAAATCATGGCGGTTTGCTATGTCTTAATATGGTGGATGGTACCTTGTCTTCCACCTGGCTGTTGATGGCTGCCATCGTGGTCAGTGGTGTTAACATTAGCTGTGTGTGGGAGTTATCACAGCGATGGTCATGATTTTTCGGTAATTACTGCCAGCCTGTTGGCGGTATTACCACCACTTTAACCATCACCGCCAATGTCAAAATCACCACTACAGTCTGTTTGCCTTGTGATTATAATGGGTTAGACACAGTTAGTGAGATACCCACAGTAAAAAGTCAAACACCGGGTGATTCAAAAAGCAAACAAATCTGGGTATACTGACTGGGCAAAACCCAATTGCAATAAAAATGATGAAATTTGGTGATATGAGGGCGCAACGCTATTTGAGCCTGGGTTTGGTTACCACCTAAGGAAACCTACCAGACCCTGTAGTTTTAGAAACCAGACATCCAAGGAAGTTCAAGCTGGTGTGACCTGTGTGAATCTTCCTGCCATGTTTTACCCAAAGGATCTGCAAACCTCAAACTTTGGCCACAATTATGCATGTTTTCTCAAATTTCTGTGAGGGGAAGATTCCAAACTCTGTGGAGGTCCACAAAATTCCTAACACCTAGGCCCATATTTGTACTTTTTTAGCACTGCATTTGCGTCATTTTTTGACGCAAAAGCGGCGCAAACTTACAAAATACAGCTGTATTTTGTAAGTTTGCGCCGCTTTTGCGCCAAAAAGCGGTGCAAATGTGGCACTAAAAAAGTATAAGTATGGGCCCTAGTGTTCTCACCCTCTGCCTGACAAAAATGGTAACCAACTTGTGTGGCTGGGACTTGTACCTGTGACCGGAAAGTAGATACAAAATGCAATGTGTAGACATCAAATTTGTAGCATGAAATAGTACCCATTTTGGTGATGTGGATAGCTGGGGAATTTGGACCCTAGGGAAACCATTCAAACCCCGGCATACTTTTAAAACTAGACATCAAGGGGGTCCATGGTGGTTTGAATGTGTGGATCCACCCTGGGAAACCTACCAAATCCAGGTATATTTGAAAATAAGACATCCAGGGGAATCCAGGATGGTGTGCCTTACATGTACTGCCACCTTTTCTCACACAGTAAGGCCCTGCAAATGTCAATCTCTGCGAAAATCACACATGCTTCCCACCTTTCTGTGAGGAAGAGCTTGGAAATCATCGGGGATCTACCAAACTCCTAGTACCTCTCATTCCTACACTTCTCTCGATAGAAATGGTACCCTACTTGCGTGGTTCAGTTTATTACTAGAGACAAGAACAGATCTAACCAGTTACCATATGTAAACAGCATTGATAGTGCAATGACTTTACATGGTCACAGTTTTAATCCATTACTCTTCTGGGCCATTGACTCATCCACACAAGTGAAGTATCATTTTTAATGGAAGAGCCAATGACATTCATACACTCAAAGGATTGAAACACCGTCATAATCCAAACTCCCAGTTCTTAGCCAACCTACATACGAGCATATCTCTAGCAAATGGCTATGCACATACCACCAGCCAACAACCACACTTACCGCCAGCCAACAGCCACACATACCTCCAGCCAACACCACACATACCGCCAGCCCCAGTGAGTAGTGGTGGGTACAGAGATCTGTGTTTGAATCGTATGTTGCCCATCTGCCTTCCATCTAAATAGGATCCCTTTGACAACAGTAGTAGGTCATACTTTGACTACCACTTCACGTCTCTGTCTCACTCAAAGTACTGACTAATACCATGTGGGTTCCAGGTGATCCTGACTAATACCATCCCATGGCAGCTTACACTCAGGACAACATGTCTTTCATGCACCTTTAGAGCACTCACCGTACTATGCTGTTGGAGGTCTCTGATGATGTGGACATAACTACCTTTGAAAACTGGGGTAAACATGCTGGGGTGAGCTATCCCATATTCCCTGAAGAACACTTCTAGAGACACTAAAGGCCTTATTGTTTTGGTGGAAATGGTACTGCATCAAAAACGTAGTACATGTGCTATCCACCAATAGGTGCTGTGCATTGACTGCAATGCACTTATAATACGGCTTATGAATTATCTGCCAAATTTTGACCGTGGGTGAAGGTAGTAAGCAGACAGCCAAAGTGTATCTATTTACTGAAGTCAGTAAAGACACACTGGTTCAAATCTAATTGAGGAAGACTTGGATTATGATACTTCTTTGGTTGAGACCTAATCTCAAGTGTAACAGTTTGAAAGATTGCACAGCTAGTCAAATAAGATCACATGGAAGGAATGTCTCCAGGCACAACCATTTAAAGGCACAAACTATTAATTTGACTGGTCCACTTCTGTCAGTTTCTGAGAACTTCACTTCTGTGTGCTACAAAGTGAGGAACTTTAGAAACAAAGGGTTGGCTGAGATGGGCAGTGAAGTCTGTAGTACCGACTCTTCTGCCATCTGTTCTTGACCAGTTTCAACTCTTCATCAATGATGTGGCTGACATTTCACTGATGCAGGAATGTGGATGTCAAAATGTCAATGCTGCAGCCTTGCAATATGCTCCACAATTTCTGGAGTCGAGGCAACTGATTAATTTCGAACTGTAGTGAGCACATATACTTCCATAACAAGCAGTTAGTTGTAATGCAATGCACAGCTCTGGCCTTTTTGGAGATTCTTACAAACAAGTTCCTTTTTGGTGGCTTTATGTGGTAAAGGCAGCCATGGTGTCAACATTGTACAGCTGTCGAAGCAGCTGAATTTCTATATAGATGCTGGTCACACAAAGGAGTTAAACGTTATGAAGGAGTGATTGCACAAGCTCCCATACAATCTTTTCACTAACTCCTAACATGGAAGTGCAATTTGTGGAGGTTTATTCTGGAGTTCTTCCCAGTATATACTCTTGAGCTGTATATAGAACCAATGGTGCTCTTGTGCAACATGAACAGCTTGATGCCATGCCAAGTTATTTTGCGTTATATGTAAAGCACTATCTTTTCCCAGAACTATAAATCTCTAGGAATGTTCCACCACAGGCAGCTTTTGAGAAACCTTTCATGGTCTGGATGACCCCAGGGCAATGCTTAAGATTTATCAGTGAAATACAGCATAAGCTGCAGAATCAAAAACCCATGACCCATATGAAGTTGGGTGTTGCCCAAACCATAAGCTTTTATTAATAGGACTGTACAGTTTATTTGTTGCACTATTCCCATGAGGAGTGCAAGGGCCAGAAATGTTTTCAACTCCTCCAGGTGAAGTGAGAGTCCACAGGTGTACTACAGAAAGAGGTGCAGGAGTGATGACATGCTCCAGCAGAAACTGTTTGGCATGCAAATTAATTTAGTCCATCATTTCTTCAAGGAAGACTTCATCCAGAAAAAGATGGAAATAGTTAATAGTCAGAAAATGGATCTATTGACTTTACACCCAGTATTGCCAGTAAATGCTGTAAATGAGTGAATTTAGGGCTGGAATCTATTATGGGTCTGCCAAGTCAGCACTCTCCCTGTGCTCTGCACAATACATGCCTCTACACTGGACTTGGTTAGACTGACAATGTATGTCAGCTGCACTGATTGTTCTTGTGATCAAAGCTTCTATGGACATTTTTTGGAAACACAGGAACACAAACCATCTTCATATGAACCTCCATTAACCGAAAAATCACTTCCAAATTCTGATCCATGATCCCTTCCCCAGATGCTTTCTCACTATCAGAACCTACTTCAGAAGCCTCTTCCATTATTTGAGTTAGGGCCGGAGGAGCAGGCGTCCAATGACACACCTTTGTTGTTAGCTATTTTCCTCAAATGTACTAAAAAGAAAGAAGAGGTGTTTATACAAATTACTTTTTTGTGTGATGTGAGATAAGAGTGTGAATGCAATTCAAAGCTGTGCAAGCGAGAGTCTACAAAGGAAGCCAGAAATAAGAAAAACTATTAGATCAATAAAATTAAGCAAATCACTTATCTTTCACCACTTTAAGATGTGAAGAAATTTTCCATAGAAGCTAAAAGAGAAAGAAGGAATACAAAATTTGCTTCATCTTGCAACACGTGCAATAAGGCAAACTAAAATATACTCTTCATCTAAACAAATGCATATTGCCTTAGTAGTCCCTGGCACAAAAAAGAACTACTTTGTGTGAGGGTGTGCTCCTTGTTAATGGGCAGAATTCCCTCCAGATGAAGGTAGCCAATCAATGAAGTGGACTTACCCATGGCCCCTATGCTGTATGCTGTGGTGGGCAGAAGTTAAATGTGAATGACATAATAACAGACTCTGATGTGAAGCACACTGCCCCTGGTGGGGTCCGACCTACTGATCAGGCAGGCTGCTCCCCTGAAAAACAATTGTAGTCTAATGCAGTGATTCTTAACCTTTTAATTTCTCTGGATCCCCAGTTAATCACTACTGGGGACACGCACTGAATAATTATTGAAATACGGGGTCCCCAATGAGCCTTTAATTAAAACCGGGGATGACGGCCTAAGCATTTTCGATGATTTGAACCACAAAAAATACACTAAAAATACATACACAAGCATTCATCGAAAAAGCAAACATTTTGAAATATTCACAAATGTAGAAAAAATAGTTTTTTAATTTTATTGGTATGGTTGGTGCTTTTCTAAATTCAATTGAGGTCAGTTATCATCCATAATATATTCTGTTTAATGCACTTGCACTGCTTTCATCAATCAATCTGAGGATACAAACTTAATTTTTAGCCACCATTTGAAATTACTTAGGTCTGGAATGTAACTATCTGCTCCAATGAAAATCATCCCTTTGTTCTCTAGAAGACTGCTCTGCTTCCTGTGCAAAATCTCAAAATGTACAGTTCCTCTATTGTGAGTGACAATCCCACAGTTTCTGTTGCTTCAAAGTTGGATCCAAATTTAAGGGCTACTCTGTAAAATCAAAAATCAACATAATACTTTTTATGTACAAATAGCAGATGAATTGCTTTCAACAAATTGCACTCCTGCTCCTGTGTGCTCAAAAAATGTTTTTGGGAATGTTTTTGAGTTCAATTAAAAATAACACTTCAAATATTCAGCTTCTCATAAAACTTATGAACCCAAGGTACCCAGAGCCAACAATTGAGCTGCACTGTACACTGTGTTTTTTATTGTGGGCTGAGTATAAAACAATTCACAAGGTTGAATGTGTAGAGTGAAAAGTGGGTCTCAAGTAAACCTATGTATTTCTGAAATGGCCACAAGATATGGAGTTTAGGAGCAGCGGCTATTTGTTCACCTCTGAATTTTTAGGTATGGGTACTAGCATATGATTTAGAGGGTATTTTCAAAATGTCTTCTTTCTTACACACTTGCTGACATTTAGAAGGGACGAATGCAGCGAAATCAATTGGCAATAACAAATGTTCTGCTATTCTATTCTCCCAAATATCTTCTGATTAAAATGGTGCCTCACTTATTTGGGTAGACCCACGGCCCTCAGCAGGAAACAGGCAAAAACACCACATGAACATATCAAATTTCCATTGAAAACTGACCCTTTTATAAAATGTGGGTAGGTGTGGCTTTTGGACCCTAGCTCAGCCGTCACCCATGGAAACCTAACAAACCTGTACATTTTTTAAAAACTAGACACCTAGGGGAATCCAGGATGGGGTGACTTGCATGGCTCTCTTCAAGTTTTTTTTTACCCAAAATCCCTTGCAAGCCATAAACTTTGACTACAAAAATACATTTTCAACATATTTCCGTGAAGGAAAGTTCTGGAATCTGAAGAGGCCCTGTTTTCCTTCCACACAGCATTCCCCAATGTCTCCTGGTAGAATTTGTGAGTACAAAAAGAACAATTGATGGATGGAACGCTGAACAATGTCAAACATTCACCCCCAGTACAGAGATATGGGCCTAAATCCATCGTTTTTTTGCTGCCCATGCCATTCCAGTTTGGACCCAGCCATATGCAAATCAGTCTTGACCCTGTTCCCAATGGGAATAGTCCAGCCCGAACTGCCAGGCCAGGTCTTCCCTGGACTGAAAACAAGCATCCTGGGACCGGTTTCGGGATTTCACCCCTCATCAGCCAGGCTAGCTTGAATCCAGTGGCATAGGAAGCACGGGACCCACGTCTGGGCATACCCTTCCCACTTAGGGCGACAAATGCAAAAAGAACAAGTGATGGACGGAATGCTGAACAATGTCAAACATTCACCCCCCAGTACAGAGATCTGGGCCTAAATCCATTGTTTTTTTGAGAATTTGTGAGTACACCGAGGGCCTGATTTATACTTTTTTAGCTGGCATTTGTGTCATTTTTTGACGCAAAAGCGGTGCTAACTTTCAAAATATAATTGAATTTTGTATGTTTGCACCATTTTTTTGCATCACAAAATGACACAAATGTGGTGCTAAAAAAGTGTAAATCAGGCCACTAGTGCCTGTCACAGGAAACGGCCCAACATGCAACTTGAATACACCACATTTTTCCACTCCAAACTGACACTATTTGTTTCCAAAGTGCGTAGCTGTAGATTTGGGCCCTAGCTCAGCCAGCGTCTAGAGAAATCCAGCAGACTTGCACATTTTTAAAAGCTAAACACCTGGAGGAATCTAGGGTGGGGTGACTTGTGTTGCTTGCACCAGGTTTTTTTACAGAGACTCCCTTGCAAACCCCTTACTTTGCTTAACAAAACACATTTTCCTCACGTTTTTGTGATGGAAAGTGCTAGAATATGCGGGAGCTATGAATTTCCTCCCATCCAGCATTCCTCCAAGTCTCCCAATAAAAATGGCACCACACTTGTGTGGATAGGCCTAGTGCCCACTGCAGGAAACAACCCAAAACGCAACATGGATGCACATTTTTCCCCTCGCAAGCGCTCCCATTGACCTTGAATTGATTCACACCTGTTGAGGGCACTAGGACCAGCACAAAAGTGATGCAGCGTTTTTATTGTCACAAGTGGGGTAATATTGGGTGGTAGGAATTTTTTGGGTTCCTGCTCATTCTGGCAGTTTCCACCACAGAAATGTAAGGAAAATGTGTGCTTTCAGGCTAATTTTGAGGTTTGCCAGACATTGTGGGTAAGAAAGCCTCATGGGATTCATGCAAGTTACAGCACCCAGGAATCCTCTGGTTGTATAGTTTTCAAAAATGGCTGTGATTGCTAAGTTTCCATGGGTGGTCTCCGTGCCTGGCCCCAAGTTCAGCAGCAGATACCCCATTGCTGCTCTCTTCAAGTAGCACCTTAGGACCTTTTGAGTCAAGATCTCTTGGCCCACCCACACAAGTCAGGTACCATTTTTATAGGGAGATTTAGGGGAATGATGTGTGTGAGGTAAATTGGGCTCCTCACAGATTCCAGAGTTTTCCTCCCACAAACCTGTGTAAAATGTGTGTTTTAGTCTAAGTTTGAGGTTTGCAGAACACTGTGGGTAAGAAAATGTTGTGCAATGCACGCAAAGCATACCCCCCTTGACTCCTCTCATGTCTAGAATTCAGAATCATTTTTTAAATGGTCACTGCTTATGGTGTGCACGTTGGATAGTGTACACCAAAGGGCAGCAAGGGTGAGGTAGCTGCATCTCACGAGATACCGGGCAGCCACAAACTTATTTTAAAAAGGCCTGGCCAGGGAAGTGTCTGGTTTTGTTTTTGTTTTGTTTTTATCCCAGTGCAATTTGTAATGAAGTAGAATGCGGTCACTCAACAACAAATTAGCCAATGACTTAAGTGGAGTGACTTGTTTCTCCATGCTGTACGCTGTGGTGCGTGGAACAAAACATGAATGACCTGCAGCAGACCAATGGATGAAAAAGGCTAGCTGACAGCTGATACAATCAAGTATATTATAGATATGTATTTGTATTAAAATCCAAAGATCTTGGTTAAAGTCAGACCTACAAATGGGCTCTAGGACAGAATGTGACAAACAGAATCACCTATCCATAAACATTTCACAATGTGTTTCATAGAGCACATGTACAAAGCATAGTACTCTGACCTTTTATAAAGATCGATGCTTCACGGAATGCTGTGAGCAGACAATTTGGGATTATACGGTGCTTGCAGATGAAATTCTCCTATTTTAGTACCTTTCCATCGTATTTATCAATGCTATTTTCTCATGGATGTTCCAGACCTCAGATATTCATGTTCCTATTGATTTCATCCCGTTAAATCTCTCAAAGGTTGACTCTTTGCTTTCTTGATACCCTCTGTCTCCCCCTTTCCTCGTAGCCCTCTTAGTCTACTCAGAAGTCCCTAAGATGTTCCACATCCATTTTCCTAAGAAGTGTAAGCATCCCCTTCTCGTTGGTGGTGTTTCACATATGATTGGCTTTGTGCAGTCCCAACACTGTACCTGTGATTTCACCCAGAATGCGCAGCAATCAACTTTGGGGACCAGGATTTATTTTCACTGTCAGATTCTGACAAAGAGGGAGCGAGACAAAAAAGTGAGGAAGAAGATAAATGACAAAGGTGGGGGAAATGTGACCGCGGGAGAAAACAGGGGGTGAATCATAACATTCAAGAGTAAGATTAATGGAATGAAGGGTAGGATGTTGGAAGAAAGAAACTTGAAGTAGGATTAATATTAGGTAGCCCTGGTATTGAGAAATTCCAGCATTCAGAAGTGCTGGTGGTGGAGTCCTAAGAAAGTATCAGTCACGGACGGTACCTTGCATTATTTTCCCCATTAAGTGTGTTGTATTTTAATGTCTGTGTAAGTGAAGGCATGTTGTGTGCTGAGTTTTCTATGACTGAGTGATTGAAGAGGATGCCGGGATGGTGGAAGTGGTTCAGTTGCTGACTTTGAATCCAGACACCAGAGTTGTAATCTTGGATTTTCCCTTTTTTCACGCTATGTGATACCAGATGAGGCTATACATGTGTTTTTCTACTTTTAAAGGTAACACAATCCCCAGTTTCACATGATCATGCCCCTCTCTGAAGCCCAGCAACCCTCCTGCTCTCCGACGTCCTTCCCATACTAATTATCACCCAATAAAAGAGCTCCACGATGCCAAAGGGAGGCTTATGTGTTAGCTGTTGTGCACGTGAGAGGAATCTTGCACTGCTGATCTACTGGTTGTCCTTATGCTGGGTGTCTTAATCAAACATGATAAACCCATTTCTCTATACAACATTCCAAAATTATTCGCGTTTCCAAGGCTTGTCTCCTTTGGTTTGCTTTGTGTACATATTAGTTCATCATCTTAATTTAGGCGCTGGTTCAATTCTAACTTACATTTGGGACATGAAACTCAGGGGCACATTTATAGGCCCCTAGTGCCACCTAGCGCCACATTAACGTAATTATGGGGGTCATTCTGACTTTGGCGGGCGGCGGAGGCCGCCCGCCAAAGTCCCGCCGTCAGAATACCGCTGCGCGGTCAAAAGACCGCCGCGGTAATTCTGAGTTTCCCGCTGGGCTGGCGGGCGACCGCCAGAAGGCCGCCCGCCAGCCCAGCGGGAAACCCCCTTCCATGAGGATGCCGGCTCCGAATGGAGCCGGCAGAGTGGAAGGGGTGCGACGGGTGCAGTTGCACCCGTCGCGATTTTCAGTGTCTGCTTGGCAGACACAGAAAATCTTGGTGGGGCCCTGTTAGGGGGCCCCTGCAGTGCCCATGCCATTGGCATGGGCACTGCAGGGGCCCCAAGGGGCCCCACGACACCCGTTACCGCCAGCCAGGTTCTGGCGGTCAAAACCGCCAGAACCAGGCTGGCGGTAAGGGGGTCGGAATCCCCATGGCGGTGCCGCCGGTTTCCCGTTTCTGACCGCGGCTGTACCGCCGCAGTCAGAATGCCCATGGATGCACCGCCAGCCTGTTGGCGGTGCATCCGCGGTCCCCGGCCCTGGCGGTAGTCAACCGCCAGGGTCGGAATGACCCCCTATGTTTTTTGTTAATGTGGCCGAACGAGGCCAAAAGCCCGGCGCCTTATTTACAGGATTGCACAATGCATGCATTGTGGCACTCTGTAACCCTTTGCGCTACATTATGACTGCGGCAGGCATCATTTATGCAAAGGGAGAGTTCCCCCGTTAGGGGAGCCGGAAAAATAGCGTAAGGAAATCTATGAGATTTCCTTGCGCCATATTTACGGCATTTTTAATGCCTGCTCAAGAGGAGGCATTAAAAGGATGCTTCCATTCTTTAGAACAGGGCCCTATGTACTCTGCAGGAGTAGCACCAATATTTTGTCGCTGCTCCTGCAGATTACATCAATAGCATCATGAAAAATTGCACTATTGCCCCCTTCCCTGCACCATGGTGTGCTGTATTTTAAATAGAGCGCACACATGATGGCGGTAGCGAGGTGCAAAGGGGCACAGGGAAAGAGGTGCTGCACTAGGGCAGCGCCACTTTCCAAAATCTGCCCCTCAGATCTCTATACAGTGCAGGTAACTTCCCTATCGCACTAAAATGTACAGGTTTTTAGCCATCATAATGGGTGGACCCCTGATGAGTGGGGTTCACCCCAGCATATGCTGTTCTCTATATGTCGTTTTCCCTTAATCGATCTGGCTATTGTAAGGTATTTCTATGGATTGTGCTAGTTGGCTATGTTATTTTCAGAATTCAAGTACATTTCAAGTACACTATTTCTTTTAGATTGTGGAGGCTCGATCTTTGTGCAATTGTGTTTTTGTTGTTTTTTACTGCTTTCCTGGTAACGACTGAAAATTAACTGTATTGTGTTTTGTTGTTTTTCACTGCATTCCTGTTTACGACTGAAAATATCTGAACACTTGAAGGTGATCCATACAGTACCCTGGTCAACCGTTTTGTGCTCGAAGCAGTCACATTTAATCACATTTCATGTTAGACCTGTCGGTACTGTAACATAACAGAACCTTTACCCTTCGTATATTTTAGTCAGCCAGCCATAGCAGCATTAGCAGCAGAGGTTAGCCATTAGCGTCAGCGACTGAACGGGAATAACTGCATGAGAAATAATGTCAGGTTAAATCAATATCTAACATGATTTACAGCGCCAGGAAAACTATTTAAAAAATAACAGTGACGGACAAAATGAGTACCTGTCATAATCATCTCGAAATGAACAGTGAAATCATACAACTTTGTCCAGAAGGAAAGATAATTTATTTGCTTTATTGAATGACTACATAAGACTAAAAATACATTGTTGAGGCCCTCAATACTATTCAGGCGGAGAAGTATATGTGGGTGGGACACCGCTGTCTGTTCACGACTAGCCTAGGAATGCCCGTCGGCAGTCCTTAATTTGTGCTTCTTGTTTCCGGGGCGGAGCACCAGCACTTATTTTTGAGGGCCGGCGCATATTCTTCTGCTCCAAGCATTTGTGCGAGCAAAAGACACATATAGGAAAGACGGAGGAAGAGAAAAATGAAAAAGCGACACAATGAGAGAAAGCAGAAAGCTGAAACCTGCAAAAGTGAGCTGAAGTAGCAGGGAGTGGCTTTAAATGGATTGAAGATGCCCAACATAGCTTCAGGATTATGCTGCTTCAGTATTCCGTGTTCCCACATTTAATTGCAGTAGCCGCCGTTTCAGAGGGCTTTGAGCACCGGTTCGTTTTTATTTACAAATTAAGACCGCCCGTCTGTAAAACCCCATGTGACTTTTGCCAGCAGTAGCAGTTCATGCCCAAGCATTTTGTTCATCCATAAATGCTTCCTCTTCGGGTACACCTCTTTCACTCTACCTTCTTTACTCTATCAGCTCCCTTCCCTCCACCCTTGCCTATTATTTCAGGATTGCTTGGCTGTATACACATCCGGGGAAACCTGAGTGTGCATGTGTGTGTGTCCAGCCTCAGACGGTCAGCAAAACACATATGTGCACTTAGTGCACTCTTTCCACTCCCCCCTTCCCACCTCCCGTGGCCCAGCCCCACCCCTCCCTGCACTGCTGAGCTAGAAGCAGACATTTTTTTTTATAGAAAACTATAGTTTCTATTTTTGTGCTTCTGGCTCAGCCAGTGGGACGACGCTCCTTCGTCATAGCGAAGGAGCCGCCCCTGAATTTGGGTTTTGCGATTCAGTATTAGGAAGGGGGTATTGAAGGCATCCCTTCCTAATATTGAATCACAGTGGTATGTGGGAATGTTTTGAGACCAAAAGGCGGTCGCGAAACATTCACATTTTACCAACAGTTTAAAATTGGTGGTAACCCATTCACAAATAAGAAGGGATCCCCTAGGGACCTCCTTCCCCTTTGTGAATGTTTGTAAAATCATTTTTTAGGAGCAGGCAGCGGTTACCTGGATTTCTGCCTTCTCTTAAAAAATGAAAAGAATACTTTTCATTTTATTTTTTAAGCAGAAAACGGGTTGCATTTAAAACAAAAGATTGCTTTATTTGAAAGAAATCCCAGACATGGTGGTCTACTGACTTCTGTGACTTTTGGGTCTCAACACAAGATCTATCTCATTAATATTCATGAGGTAGGTTTATTTGCTACCCACTGGGAATCTCAAAAGAATTTCATACAATTTAATTAGCCATTTCCTAATTGCGATTTTCAGTAAATCACAATTAGGAAATCGTTAATTCAGACCATCATAAATGTGGCCCTCAGTAACTACTGTAGTCCTCCCTGTCCTGTTTTTAAAAGCAATAATTTCTTTAAAAACCATAAGTAAAGACTTGCAGCTGTATTTTACAAACTGTCCGCTACTTTCTGCAAAAGCAGTTTTTTCCACCGTTTTTTCATTTGCTTCTGTTATTCACTACTCCAGGGTTGGTATCTGTCACCTTGCAATTGTATATTCAAAAACTTAACAAGGCAGCCTTGTTATGAACTGTACACATGCTCAAGTTATCAAGCCAGGGCCAAAATGTTTGCCTTTTAAAATCTATGTGATTACATACTGTACATAACCATGTTGGGCTGGCCACATTGTCATGACACCCTAATGGACATAGGTGGTGATACATGTGTGCTAATACTTCATAGCTTATGGCCTTTTTAGGGTCGAGCCTGCGTTGCATGCGCTCGCGCATGCGTATCGCAGCGAGACGCTTTAGTTATTAGAAAAGGGCTCGGAGCCCTGTCGACATCACGTCTGTGTTTTTTATTGGCTCGTGGGCTTGCCTAATAAAATCCGCTTGCTTTCATTAGTCGAAGGCATGCACACGTCATGCCTTTTCCAGTGGCTAGCCCTCCTCGAGCGCATCGACAAGTACAGAAAACATGCGAGGCTCGCTGTTTTCTGTACGGCTCATGGACTACTTTTTTTCTATTTTACTAGCGCGATTTTGCTTGGCAGAAGTCGAGCGCTTTACACAGTTAATTACACTTTTTCGGTTACATGCATAAATACACCTTATTCCGATAGGTGAAAAGTCGGGTTAGGAGTTTACAACGCTATCAGCTCTAACATAAGCAAACGCAATACCCGTTGCATTGTAAATGCTTCTATTTATTAACCTCTACCCAACCATTTTGGGTAGAGACTCGTTATTGTGTGATTGTGAAGCGCCAGCATCCATTCAAAATACAGATTTAAAAAGCGTTTGGTCTCTGCCCAGGTCCTTGGCGTCTGAGCTTCTTCGGTTATTTAAGGCGTCATTTCAGAATCTTTCCTTTAGCCTCCAGATCGTTGTTTCTTCGTTTGCATGCGTTGTATTTTCTTTCCCTCTGTTGATTTTGTCACATTATTTCGTACATATATGAAAGTCCAAATCGCTTCGAGTCGAGCCCTCGAGTTGTGCTTGGTGATGTGTAGGCCTTTTCATCAAGAGTCCAACCGATCTGGGGATCTCAAGTGTACATCTTTATAGTAGGCGTTGTTGGTTAAGTTGCGTTTACTTAGTCACTTTGAGGCCTTTCTAGTTGTCATTTGCACTTTAAACTGGAAAAATAGGCTATCCTCTTTCTTATAGAGGAATTGCGACCCTCTGGACCAATAATACACAGGTGTTCAATGCATTGGCAGAAACGCTGTTTATTTTAATAAATCAAAATTGCTGGTCGTTCTAACATTTTGTTTGTTAAAGACTGTTAATACCTTCTACAAATGGTGTGAATTTACTAATATAGCCGGAAGACTTCCTGTTTGACTATGGAATTCTTGTAATTCTATGTAATAAAGTGGTGCCATCCATAAGCTGCAATGGAAATGTACAATTAACAATGGTTCTCTTCATTAAAGCCTTTTAATGGTGCCGCTTCCACGTTTTTCCAAGTACTGTTATTGTTTTTTTTAAATATGTATGGATTGCCAGCAAGGGTACAAAGGCGTTATTCCAAAGTTAGGTAATACAGTATTTATTTATTTTACAGTCGTCAAGCAAACACTAACATTGGGTCACACAAAAGTCATACACAAATTGATATTTTGAAAGTTGCTCGATTGGTATTATATCTCTTGTTGATAACTTGCTTCGATCGTATATTATCTGAGCTTTCCAGATATTAAGTACTTTAGAGCTGGTGATCTACTGGGGGGAAAGCAGAACTGAAAAGCTGAGGGGAAGGGAGTTGAGCCTTGGTTTGTGACGTTCTGTATAGGCCTACCTGTGGTAGCCAAGCATGATGATCTGCTGTATAGGGAACTAAGCGCCTGTCAAAATGCCAGTGGATAGTGCAGATTTCTGTTCTGATTCACATTGAGGGGAGGGTCTTGAGGTAACCTCTGGTGATACAGAACGGGCTGGGGCATAACTTCAGGAGGGCTCCTTGGGGTTTTACACCCCTATAATAAATACATTCTGGATTAAATAGTTGCATATGGGTGCTTTTAGTTGTCTATGGTGAGGTGGCTGTCTGATTTCACCTGGGGTTTTTACATGCACACACTCTTCTCTGAAGTTCTTAACTGTTGGTTATTTTACAACATATTGTCATTTAAGTAACCCTAATCCGCACTTCTCCCCTTTCCCACTGCCCCTTAAGTCCCTCATGTCCTGCTTCTTACGTAATAATTTTACCATGATATGTCAGTGTAGATTGTTGGGAAATGTGGAGCCGACATCCCCCATTAAAAATCTCACTGACCAAGGTACTCCAGTGAGAGCGGATTATACGTTTTTAATGGTGCAGTTTCTTGCGTATTAAGGTTTTGCCTCCCAGTGGTTGGGGACAGTGCTGTTTTCAGGTCTTCGTTTTGAAGGCACAGCAGTCAGTCGGACCTGCTGCTAACAATATAAATAAGTGGACTTGGGTCTATATTAATCTCACCCTCATGCTTTTGCTGTTTGTGTATCCTTCTGCTTCCACTCCAATGCTTATGTTAAACTGCAAGGTGGACTACTTTACCACTCTCTGCTCCCCCCGGGCTCCCTGATTGCATTAGCACATGAAATTCAGACCTATTGACTTTGCCAACGCTTGTTCATGCACTTTCCAAAATTGATTATTACGAGTGAAGTACTCAACCCTGCTATTTTAGAGCCTACCAAGGCACCCAGGTGCATCTTGCCAGTCCTGTAAAGCTTACAGATCCTACCATCTGTTTTGTACTAGTTCTTTTGTCATTTAAATGGCATTATCTAGGCGTCGGATCGCTAAAGGGGATTTTATTTCCTTTAAAGTTTTATTAGCCCTAAAACAGCACTTCCGAGCATTATTGTATTATTTATTCTGCAGATATTCATACATTAAATTTGCAAGAAGGAAGCCTAGTGAATGGAGCTCTGTACTGTCATTCCATTCCCGGACCTAATCTGAACATTTTGAAAGAAAATATTTTTTTGCTTCATAATCCTCCACTCCATCTCCATGGTGGGAGCAGATGATTCTGTTTGGTGCAAAGCAATGACTAAAGGTCTCATTTGAAGCCAGTAACAAGTGACGGCTCCATTTCCATGTGGCTTACATTTTTAAAGCAGACACCTGGGTACTGAAATTCACTTATAGCTATGAATAATACGCATTAGTGCTTAAGGCGAAGATCCTTCGTATGTGACAGGGCTACAGGAATAGTGTTGGCAACAGGAACCACTGCTGTAGGGTTCTCCTTTTTAGGTTGAGCATAGCAGCACGCAAGCGCTGCTTTTCCGACGTGTTGGTACGTATCTGGGCTTTTAACAACGCCCACCTCACGCCCATCACTACCACTCGTTCGTAGGCTTGCCCTTCAAAAAATACTTTGATGACATTGGTAAATGATTTACCTTTGTCCCTCCTTGGGGAGGTTTTGTGACTGTCTTGGCCATCGCCCCTGTGACATGGCTAATTGTACTTTTGCCGATTAGTTTAACTGCGAGCAAACTTTTTTTCCTTTTGTGTGTCTCTTCACGCTGATGGCGACCGTGGCGCTGTGAATCGGCTCCCTTATGTGAAACTGTTTAACTTTTAATTTTCTATTTGTGGCAGGAAAAGTCCCGTTAGGAATTTACAACACTAATAGCTCTAACTCGAGCAGATGCGAGACCCGTTGCATTGCAAATGCTTGTTTTCTTTTATTGTTTCCTCTTTGCTGATGCTAGACAGCATGAACACAAAACATTATGGAAGCTGCTAGCGCATGTGTTTTAATAAAAATGATTAATGAGTGTTCATGTATTCTGAATAATAAGTTTGTGTAGAATATAAAATAACGTAGAAAAATAATGCACGCATTTGAAAATGTGATCACGAAGAAGGGCCACCAATGTTAACGAAATGTACTGATCAATGATTTAATAATATGAAATGTTGAATATATGTTTGACTAATGTAGTATAATGTCATATTGAGGATTATGCCGTATGCTCTAGATTTATTAATTGTAGGCCTTAATTTAGCGAGTGTCATGGCCTACTCACCAGGCCTCATGTAAAAGTTGTATTTCTTAACATTTAATAAAATGGCTGTCCTAGAGAGTTAAACTGTGGTTTTCCATTTTGCATTATGTGCTGGTAGCTGAAGCTTTCTCATGAGAACCGATTGCTAGGAGATAATGTTTCTATTAATGTAACATTTTATGTGCAATGTGTGTGAGACTGACTTTCTCAGGAGAAGAACAATGAAGATACTGACTAGAGTGGAAGCTGCAACAAAATTGTTACCTGACAAGCTGGATGATGAGGACATTGCAAGACAAACCAATCAACGACATGTGAATGGAGTAATATTAGAATTTATAGAATTGGGATTTTAGTTTTATTGGACAAAGTGTGAACATGCGATTAATTGACCAACAGGGATTAGTTAGATAGTTTTAGGAGATCTAACATAGCTGGAATGCGCAGAGAGGAGACAGACATTCAAGCTTTTGCCAATTCTGTATTCTTCTAGAGGGTTACCTCTAATTTTTAGAGTAAATTAAAGACTTTGCGTTTTCTGAACTTTGATGCTGAATCCTGATGACTTGCTGATCAACTGGTGTCCTGAGGATGAAGACCGACTCTGCTTTGCTGATCCATATTGAGGATAGGTATTGTAACCTAAACTGTGATTATCATTCATATTTGTTTTCTTTCTAGGTATCAACTGCACTGTTTTGATAGAGCCATAGTTAGATGTTTTTCCAAATGTGTGTTGCTAAATTGTTTTGCATGAAGCCCAACATGCTGATGCTAATCTGGTGTTAGTTAAGAATTCTCACTAATGAATTATGATAAAATGGACTAATGCTTGATGAATTTCTATGCTAAACTTCATGAACATAATTAACATTGATGCAGTTGACTTTGTTATTAATTTGCACCATAACTTTAAAATGTGTTGTAGTTCAAGCTTTGATTAGATTAGCTTTCTTCCGCCACTTTGGACAGCTAGTCTTGTTTCTATATGGGTTTCATCTGATTTTGAGATTAATCTACATGACCTTAGCATTGTTAATTTAGGGAAATAAATATTCTAACTCTTACTAAAAAGTGTGGTTATTCGTGACTGAAAGGTCATGGTGCGTGACAATTACTGACTCCATTGATTATTGATGCTATTGATTGATGTTGATTATTGAGTTTTGTGTATTGATTATTCATTATGTACTGGAGCTATTGTAAGAAGATCTTAATTGTGAGTCAAAGGGTCCATCGACCTATACGCGTCCCATTGTAAGTTTACTTATTAAGGTCAGACGCGCTAACAAAGCCAAATGGAGTTATTGGACTTATTGGAAGGACTTTGCAAGCCGGACTTTTAGATGCCGGCTTACTGTGTTGTGACTTTCCAGAACAGGACATGCTGGCCTCAAATACAGTCCAAATATTTAGCAAGGTCAATACCAAAATCTGTAATCTCAAGAGACTTGGAAGCACATATTGGGTTCATTGCTTATTTTCATTTACAGCTTGTCTTCTCTCTAAATGTTCAGCTCTCAGGATTGGGAGTGCTCCCCAGCCTTCCTTCAGTGTGGGCATTTTGGACTCTGTGACACTCAAGAAACAATAATGCTTACAGTGCATGCTGTGTCACTCTTTGCCTTCCTTTTTCATACTAAAGACTCTTCTTTTTCCAGCCCGCGATACACTAAATGAGCTCCTAAGTCAAAATGTAGTATTTGAGACATGGGTGAGACCTTTTGGCACCAAAATTGAAGGCTCCAGCAGGAGCTCAATGACTTTGATCAATGTGTCCATTTCTGACATCCTCCCTTGCCCCGTACAAGAAACAGGGAACTGAAAAAGTGACAAAGTCCCAAGTTAAGAATTTTGACTGCAAAAACTATCAAAGCTTACCCGACCTTTGCTCTATTGGTTTCTACCTCAATCACATCTAGGTCCTAGACTACTGAGAACATTGATTTTGAATATTCTCCATTGTTTCTTAGAGCTTTTTGCCCTAAACTTTTAAAATTCTTGTCTCCTGCCCTATAATCAAGTGGTTCTTAATCTTTTGAGTTCTGAGGGCCCCCACTGAGTTATTGCTTGGAGAATTTCTAAATTCACTTGTGGCCACTCATCGTATGGTACACTCGCACTGCTCTCACAAATCTGAAGATACTAACTTAATTTGTAGCCTCCAATTTCACATTTCTTCACATTTACAGAACATTTTAAACTTTGACATTGTGCATTTAGCTTCTTCATTTATATACCCTTTATTAATGAGTTAATATCACTGAATTTTCTAAGTAATTGTGGACTCTCTGAGGAGGCTTCACAGCCCCCCAGATGTCCCCGGACCACTGGTTGGGAATCACTGCTCTAATCAATTTTAATCATTTTTGTGATATTTTAATTATGAAAATGATGGTTCTATATTGATTTGGAAATATTATTGTGTGGTTTTCTGTGCCTTAAAGTTGTTGGGTACTGCTATCACACTTCTCTGGGGAAAAGGGCTTTTGCTTACACCACAGCTATCAGGGGTTAAGACAACTTTTCTCAATAAGCGATGTTGTAACCTAACAAGAGTGTGTTTGATTAAGTCATCCCTTTGCCACGTATTCATAATTCCCTTGCATATTACATGACTTACAGCATGCAAAATTATAGCATTCATAACAAGACTTCTGATCCCTGAAATTTCTTAATTTCTGAGAACACAGTGCATGGTAGATCAGAAAATTATAGTTAATGTAGTGTGTCGAGTGAGGTGACATGACTGGGTACGGAGGTGCGTAACTTGTAGTAAATTGAAGGTGTTGAGTAATTTAGAAATTTAAGTTATAATTATAACTTTAGAATTTCTAATATTTGTATAGTTTAAGTGGGATGTGTATGAACGAGTAACGTTTTCCTAACTAGAAGTTAGTTTTAACCTTTGAGTTTTACATTTATTTTTTATATTTTAATAAAATCATAGTGTTGAGGGTCATTTAGTTGTGAATTAAATGTTAAGTGGAGTGTCATAGAGTATAGTGGAGTACAGTGCATAGAGTGCAGTGTCATAGAGTGTAGTGTTGTACAGTGGAACAGAGTGTAGTGGAGTAGAGTAGAGTGGCGTAGCATACAGTGGAGTAAAATGTTATACAGTAGAGTGGCGTTGTGTCTCGTATATTGGAGTAGACTATCTTAGAGTGGAGTGATGTGTTGTATAATGGAGGGATGTGTTGTACAGTGCAGTGGGATGTTGCTGACTTCGGTGCTGCAGAGTCGAGTGTCACTGAGTAGAATTGCACACAGTGGCAGAGAATGGAATAGAGTGTTGTTCAACTTAGTGGTCTACAGTAGAGTTCAGTGGAGTACAGTGTCATATAGTTCAGTGTTGTTGAGTGGACAGTCAGAGAGTCTTGTACACTGTAATGTCATAGAGAGGAGTGCTGTGGTACAGTGTTGTACAGTAGAGGAGTGGAGTGGCATGTCCTATAGTATCAGACCGTGTAGTACAGTGGTGTACGGTGGATGGGCAGCAGGGTGTCATAGAGTGGCATACAGTGTAGTAGAGACTTGTTGAGTGAAGTTGCATAGATTAGAGTAGGATGTTGTACAGTGGAACGGAATAGAGTGGATTAACCTACAGTGGTGTAAAGTGAGGTAAGTGTCGTACAGCAGAATAGACTGGAGTGAGGTCAATTGGAGTTGTGTAAATTAGTATACAGTGAAGTGTATTAGAGTAGATTTGCATATTGTAGAATATAGTGAAGTAGTGTAGTGTATAGTGGAATAAAGTGTCATAAACTGTAGTTGCGTCTCGTACAGTAGAGCAAAGTACAGTGTTATAGACTGTTCAATAGTATCATAAAGTGGAGTAGAGTGTTGTACAGTGGAGTGTGTGGGCATTGAGTGGAGTACAGCATAGTAAAGTGGCATACAGTACAGTAGTCTGTTGTAGAGTAGGCTTGTATACAGTAGAGTAGGGTAATGTAGAGTGGAGTGTATAGAGGAGAAATGTATATAATGGTGTAGAGTAAGGTAAAACATCATACAGTAGATTGGAGTGGCATAGGATACACTTGAAAAAAAGTATAATAAAGTGCAAGTGATGTGTCATACAGTACATTACATTGGATTGGAGAGAGTGGAGTGTTGTACAGTGGAGTGGTATCGCGTATCATAGAGTGTGGGAAATTGTCATATAGTGCAGTAGTGCTGTACGGTGGAGTGAATTAGAATACAGTAGAGTGTGGTAGTGTCTGTTACAGTGGAATTGCATAGAGTATTGTAGATTCAAATGGCATTCAATACCATTGAGTAGAGTGGCATAGAGTGGAGTGGAGTACAGTGGAGTAGAGTGAAATAGTGTATTATAGATTAGAGTGGAGTCAATTGAGGTGGAATGGCACAGAAGGAGCTGCACCGTGTGTCATACAGCGGAATAGAGTGTGGTAGAGTGGCATAGGGTGGGCTATAATATTGTATATTAACATAGACTGAGCACAATGTTGTACAGTGGGGTAGCATAGGGTGCAGTAGAGTCTGGTAGAGTGGAGGGACATAGAATGTCATAGAGTAAAGTAGAGGGTAGTAGAGTGGAATACACTCCAGTGGCATAGAACAAAGAGGTGTAGAGTGCAGCACTGGACAGAATTGAGTCATAGATTGTCGTCTCACAGAGTACCATGGGGTAGAGTGTCAGGCGCGGAGTGTTGTGGCATTAAGTGGATTGGCATACAGTGTAGAGAGGAGTAACATACAGTGGAGTGGCAGACAGTGGAGTGGGTTAGAATGGACTAGCATAAAGTGTAGTGGTGCAGAATGGAGTAGCGTAGAGTGGATTGACATACAATAGAATAGCTTAGAGTGAAGCACCATACAATACAGTGGTGTACAGTGGAGGGGTGTACAGTAGAGTGAGGTTGGGTGGAATAGGATAGATTGGATTGGCATAGAGTGGAGTTATGTTCTGTGGAACAGCATAGAGTGGAGTAGTGTAGAGCAGAGTGTCAGAGTGGAGTGGCATACAGTGGAATAGCACAGAGCGGAATGGTGTAGAGTGGAGTGGTGTACAGTGGAGTGGCATAGAGTGACATAGTCATACAGCGGAGAGGCATAGGTTGGAATAGCATAAAGTACAGTGCTGTGATGTGGCATACAGTGGAACAGCATAGAGTGGAATGACGTACAGTGGAGTGGCATAGTCAAATAGAGTAGAGTGGAGTAGAGGATATTGGAGTAGTGCACAGTGGAGTAGCTTAGACTGGAGAGGTGTAGATTGGAGTGATGCCAAGTGGAATGGCTTGGAGTGGAATGGCATAGAGTGCTGTGGGATACAGAGGAATAGAGGTGAGTGTTGTAGAGTGCAGTGGGTATATTGGAGTTGCATGAAGTTGAGTAGCCTAGAGTAGAGTGGTATTCAGTGTAATAGCATACAGTGGAGTGTCATACAGTGTAGTGATGTATAATCGTGGCATACAGTTGAGTGGCAAGGAGTATAGTGGTGTGTAATGCTATCTGTATTTTACCCCCAGCTCCATCTTGACCGCTGACTCCATTTTGTGCTTAACTTAGCTTCAAACACCATTATATAGGTTATTGCAGGTATTTTTCCACGCACAACTTATACAACATGTTTTTTTGCTTCTCTCGCTCTCTTTCTCACCAAGGCAGGGACATCACATGGAGGAGTGAGGGACAGATAAGGATGTACGAGAGAATGTTTATTGTACGTCAGGGAACAGTTCAGTCTTGGGAGCGCACCTTGGGATGTGACCAATCTCTAACCATGCTCTTTCAACACTGACCTGGTACAGCTAGCGTTTGAACAACAACTTAATGTATTGGCTGGGGGAGTTTCTAAAACTCTCCTCTCTAGCTTGTTCAAAGTATATAAGAGGGAAGCTTGATGACCTCAGTTAGACAGAACTCATTTCAGGGAGGGGAGGGCTTGCTCAGATCTCACTGTGGGGAGTTCTCTCTTTTGGCAGTCGTTTGGGTTCATGACTTGCAGCTGGAAAAGAGATGATGTCACTGTCAAGCCCCACGGTGATGCATTTTTAATTCTTCTTTTTAGCTTTGCGTTGTGCATGAATATATAATCACTATACCTAGATATATTATCCATTGTTGAAGTCGTGTATTTCCTTTGTTTGTTTCTATGATCATTATTATTCTACTGCTGTGATTATTTTCAGAAGTGTACTTGTGTTGCTGCATTTGACATAAACGCTTTTCCTGTATGAACCTTGAGAAGTGCATTAATAAATTCTGCACTCAGACTAAGAGTACTGCATTGTTGGCATTCCTTTCATTTTATCTTCTCTCAGTCTGAAGTACAGCAAATCATGGTGTACAGTGGACCATCGTACCGTTGAATGCCATTGCCTGAAGTCGCATAGAGTAGAGTGGCATTGAATAGAATAGTGTAAAGTGTAGAGCCATACAGTGGAACTGCGTACAGTGGAATAGCTTAGAGTGTAATGGCATAGAATGGAGGGGTGTGTAGTGGAGTGGCAAAGACTGGAGTGTTGCAGAGAATACTACCATAGAATGGAGTGCTGTTGAGTGGAACTGCATAGAGTGGAGTGGCATACAGTGGATTAGCATAGAGTGTAGTTGCGTGTAGTGGAGTGACATAGAGTGGAATGACATAGAGTGAGATCGTGTATAGTGTGGTGGCATAGAGTAGAGTGGCATAGAGTGGACCAGTGTAGAGTGGAGTGTGGTACTTGAAACAGATGTAGAGTGAAAGTGGGTGAACAGGTGTAGATGTACTGTTGCAGGTATATATATTATATGGCTTAAATGTTAATTTTTGGAAGTAGGTGTAAATTGTGTAAGTGTTGTAAAAGTTATAAGTGTTAAAATACTTAGTTATATCTTGTGCCATGGTATATCACAGTAACATTCCAGTATACCACAGTACATGCTATGGGAAAGCAATATCTGATCATTTAATGGTTGTGTTTACAAAACATAAAAGACAACTATGTCGTTTTCAGCAAAAAAATTTATACATTCTGGGTTTGGGCCTCAGATATAGGTAAGTAGTGGGTTTTATTGTTGTTCCCTAACTATTTCCTAACTATACCATCCTTGTACCCTTTGTTTTTTTCAGTGAATCTATCTATCTATGTATCTATCTATCTATCTATCTATCTATCTATCTATCTATCTATCTATCTATCTATCTATCTATATATATACATATATGTATATCTATATATATATTTATTTATATATATATGTATGTTTACATCTATATATATATATATATATAGATATATATATTGTAGAACAAAAAGATTATGGCAACGCACTCTGTTAAGACTTATTTCTTCAATTTATTCGGTGCAAAAAAACGATGCGTTTCGACTAAACAGTCTTCTTCCAAGTTTACAAGCCCTTTCTCTCTGTCGATTTTATATTACCATGATTCTGTTACCAATGCAATGCATTGTGGGAAATGTGGTACATTATAAAGAAAATCGATTACTTCATATTTAAATGAATCCAAATAAAACATTACCTCACAATGTGATTCTAGACAAGAAAAATATCTTAACACAAATTGTTTTTACAATTAAATTAATAATACATTTGAGAGAAAAAAAACTACAAATTTCAAAGAGATTGAACTCAGAAGAAATGAGGCCAGGTGGATAATCAGACTTAAAAGCATAGAATTGGGCATGAATTTGGATCACAAGATTACATCATTTTGTATAACTATATGAATTGGGAAAGCAAATTTGTGATTAGTTGATGGATGTCTTTATGTCTAGATGAGTATCCAATGATATCGAACAATCATTTGAGACAAAAGTATTGGAAATATCTGTTGTCATGATGATTTATGATGTAAAAATTGCAATTATGCCCATGTATATTATAATCTTTGCATGGTTTTCATTCTTTTTCTCCTTTTCTTTCTCTTTTCATTTTCTTTTTTGATTTTTCACACCTAAAAGATTGTCAGACTAAATAAGTTGGTCATAATTGAGACAGTTATACTTATTTGACTATTGGACTATCATGTTAAAACTAGGATTTTTTATTAGTTAGAAACAATGTTAATTGAATGTATAGAGGTGCCATGCACACTTCATATATATGGGACAACATGAGGCCAACATTAATAGTGTCTCCTATTGGCACGTATTATCTTATCTCAGTTGCTTGTATAATAAGTGATTGATTACTATAATGATGGATTGTTACATTCAATCCCATACTCATATCTTATAACATGAAGTAGGACCATTACATCAATGGGCGGTCACACTTAAGTCACTGCCTTTTTTTGGTCTCCAATTTGAACATTAACCCACTTCAAAATAGCCGCCGGATCGGAGGATCACTAGAATGATGGGAGTTATTGGAGTCAATGTTTTTTTTGATCCTTACCTGGACATTAGCCCATTAAAAAATGGCCACCATATTCGAGCTGACCGTTTTAAGTAAATTTTGAAAAATATGGCAAATTTGGGTGATAGATCACAATGTGAACTCTAAGAATTGGTTAAGGATATTTATAATATTTCTCTGAATAGTTTCTAGAGGTTGTATTACTGATTTCGCACTTGCGGAACACGCCATTTAAATATGGTGGCCGCTGCTACTCTGACTTTTAGAGATGGTTTTGCAACGATGTACGGGGAAGCGTCTGTTTCAAATCTCCCCCTCTATATGACGGGTTGGTGTTTGTATCTCGGGTCGATCGGTGCGAAATGTGGATGTCGTTTGGTTCTTGCGGTGAAATGCACATAATGGAGGTAATCAGTAATAGGACTCTTATATTTTCTTCTTTTGAGGATATACTTTTAGAGTATCTCGTAAATGATAGTACAAATAGAGACGTAGATCATTTAGGAATTTAACAGTACTCAGTTTCCTCATCATGTACTTACTCATTGGGGAGATATGTCACATTGCATAAAATGAATTGTAGTCGCAATATTGAGACATTTATGTTATAGTTTTCTGAGTCATTATATATTGTAAGCTGGGATGTTGAGCTTTTAAATTCATTTTAGACATCTAAGATGGAGATTTATAAATATTTAAAATACAGGAATTATGCAGTTGATTCATACACTTGGTAGTAATTGTTTGTGTAAGGTTATTTTATGTTTCAATGGATATACCTAAGGTTTTTATGACTTGGCAGCAGCATAGTAATTGGGTCTGCCTGTTTTTTATTTGGATTATCCCAGATACATTTATGTGAGGTCTTTTGAGGATCTAATTGGTTCTTTTGATATACGATTTCCACTCTGTAACGGCTACACCGACATATTATGAAGGAAATAACAATACTTATAAGGTTGGTGGACATATCGAGCTGGATACTTTTGAGTGATTCAATCTAGTGTAACCTATAATTTTATGATAATAAACTCTTGTTTTATATATTTATAGTGACTTTTTGGATTAATATGGATCCCTTCATTCATTCATAAGGAGGTACATTTAGTAATGCAATCTTCATAGTATGGGAGACTATTTATTTATAAACACCAATCTGATTATACTTTTAAATCATGGATTTAGATGGCTTTCTATTACTATGTATCTTTTCGCAATGTGATTTCATTGCACTTGGACACCTGGATAGTGGTGTTAGCTTTTATTAGATTTGGATCATCACTTGGTGTTTTTAATGGTATGTGGTCTATCCTTTTGCGCTAGTTTCAATGGTTATTCATTTATGTGTTTTATTACATATGGCGGTATGATATTGGGAGTTTATTTAATCTTTATAGTATTTTGTAATCTGATTGATTACTGTATTCACAACATTTGTAATACTAAGTTTACATGTTGTTATTTAATCAACCTTGAAAAATTCCTACAACAGGATGAAACGTGTCTGCTGAATCCTGTTAAAACTTGCAAGATTACCTACAGATGGATTTTTCATAAATCATCTTCAATTAGGCTGGATTTTATACCAATATGTTTTAAGATATTGGAATTATGATTGTTATGAATGGTGTTTTGTAATTAAATAGCTATGCTGAATAAATAGCGTTATTTAAATTAACTTGCAACATACCAGTTCATATTTTTAGTAATTATTGTTCATTGTACTCTCATATAAGATCATTGGTGCTTATAGACTACTGAGTCCATTATTCCAGATAGTTAGGATCCTTATTATATGTGTGCTCCACTAATTGTCATTTTTATTTCATATTAACTGGTTAAGGTTCTTTCCCATCCCAGTATACGTACTTTGGCAACGGGTACGTTTTTAGTGTTTGAGCACCACTCTTGCACTCAGTAAAACTTATAGGAAGGTGCAGCCACAGGAAAGTCATTGTTGCCAAATAATTTTGTACACATGTGCACAACACCCCCCCCCCCCCCACAAAGAAACGATGAACCACGGATCCAGAGTGTGCCAAAACCAACACTGGCCACACAAACTTTTTATTATGCTCCAGGAGCAACAGAAGTCCAACAGAATGGCCAGTCCATAGTTCAAAGTCTGATGGCCCCAAATGGCCCAAACTTGCCTCCCACAAGTGCAAATGGTACTCCACCTCAAAGGGGCAACAATGGGGCATAAAGGCACCTCAGGGAACAGGGGCAGAGGGTGGTGGGGACTTATGACTGGGAGAAGGGGGCTTGGCTTTACGTTTGGGAGTGGAGGGGGCTTAGGTCTGGTCTTTGAAGCTGGTGGGGCGGCCTTGGACTGAGGTGCAGCAGATGTACCTGGGCCAGCATGGGGTCTCTTGCTCACAGGGAAGGTAGCACGGCAATGGGAAGCGCGGACAGGGATGGGCTGTGACGTGGGAGGAGTGGACAGGGCAAGGAGGTGGGCACGTTTAGGGACGAGACGGGGTGGGCGAGTGGGTTCAAATAGGTCAGCACAGGATAGGAAAAGGTTTTTAGGGGCAATCGGGGTGGACCTGGAGGAAGATTTGGGAGTGGAGGTAGAGGGAGTGGTCGTGACAGGTGTAGGTGTGCATCACGTGGGTAAAGGTGACTGTACAGTACGCTGTGTGTTGGGTGGGTGTTTTGGAACATTTGAGTGTCTTGGGAGGAGGGGGGTGGACACAGTGAGACAAGACAGGCTGCCAGTGTAAATGTATATTGTCTGTGTGTCTATGTGTCTGCAAGTTTGGTGAGTGTGCTGCATGTGTCAACCAAAGTTGTTGTGGTGAGTGGAGGTGTGGTGTATGGGGTGCATGATTGGATGTCTGATTTTGTGGTGACTGCCAGACTGACGCAGCAGAGAATGAGGGTGCAGTGCCTGTGAGTGTGCATGTAGAGCTGACAGACAAGGAGGCGGAAGAGGTGGACACACTGGGGGAAGTGGATGGTGGTGTGTGTGTCTTTGTATGTTGGCTGTGTGTATGCCTGTGGTGGGAAGTGTGGTGCTTGTGTTTTTCAGTGTGCTTCTTGTGTGTTGAGGTGTGTGCATGGCTGTCAGAATGTGTGCTTGGGACGGGAGAAGGGAGTGGGGTGCTGGAAGGGGTAGAGGTGGTTTGAGAGGGAACGGAATGACCAGGGACCCTGGCTGCCGTCAAAGAGGAGGCCAGAGCCTAAAAAGATCTCTGTAGGCCAGACACTGCACTGGGAATGCCATCCAGGTAGGCATTGGTCTGCTGCACCTCTGATGCTAGGCCCTGCATGGCATTGACAATGGTTGTCTGCCCTACAGAGATGGTCCTCAGCAGGTCAATAGCCTCCTCAATGAGGACAGCAGGGCTGACTGGGGCAGGAGATGAGGTGCCTGGGGCACAGGAGACGCCCACCCTTCTGGGTGAACGGGCACAGGCAACTCGGTGGGGAGCAAATGGGAAGGCGGCGATGGTATGGGGTGGCGGAAGATGACACAGAATGGGTGGGCCCTCTGGGGTCCACCACCGCCAGGTAGCTCCCATCAGAGGAGGTATCAGAGACACTACCTTCAGTGGTAGTTGCCTCCCCTGTGGTACTCCACTTGCCGTCCAACACACTGGTCCCCCTGGCGTCACTCGACTCTGCCTCTGTGGAACCGTGGGCCGCTGCATCCCCACTCGCGGGTGCCACAGCTCCCTCGCCAGATGATGTTGATGTACACAGACAACACAAGAGAACAGGGATGGGGAGACAATACAGGAGAGACACTTGTAAATAGATGAATGGATGTACGTAACTGGTTCACACATACACCCACCCTGCAAATATTCCACCATGCCGCACCTACCGCTATACACATGGCTATGCCCCTGACTATTGGCCACAACCCTGCTCTACAGCCATTTCCTACAGCACAGAGGGACCTGAAGTACTGCAGACCTGTGACTTACAACCTTACTTCCCATGGGGGCCTTTATGTAAAATGACATCAGTCAGAGTCCCTGCCAATAGACAGCATACATACTACAGCACACTCACACATCCATCAAGGAGGCATACGATGGTTTCTGTACTTACCCCCTAGTGTTTGCTGTGCAGCTCTCAAGCGCCCATCCAGATCCGGATACACCACCGCCAGAATGCGGTGCATTAGGGGGGTCAGGGCCTGACGGGCACCACTTCTTCGTTGGGAGGACTTCTCCAGCTGGACCGCGCAGGTCTTCCTCACCCAGCGCTGCAGGACCTCCTACTGCTTCCTGCAATGGGTGCTCTGCCGGTTGTAGACCCCAAGGTGGTGATGGCATGCCAGAGTGCCCTCTTCTGATGGGCGCTGACCTATATGGGACACACAGAAAAAGTGACACAAAGGTCAGACAATGCCCATTAGATACAGCTGGCTATATGTCCCCTATGGGATGGACACTCACAACAGCAGAACAGTACCTCACACATGCAGCATGTCATGAATCCCACCTCTGTACAGTGTCAAATGTGCACACATGTTTACAGCCATCTACCACCATTACCCACATCCATGCCCCCCAATCCTCCTACTCACCTGTACCTCTGGTCGACCATAGAGCTTGGCGTACAGGGGTAGGACCCCGTCCACGAGCTTGTCCAGTTCCTCGCTGGTGAAGACCAGGGCACTTTCCCCTGGCACTCATGCCATTTCCAGGACCAGAGTCAGGACACAGCAGCACACTCAGTGGAGTACCTGCATGCACATAATCTGGGAGTCAAGTGAAGCTGGGCTGACGAGATGGCGTACGATCCTTGGCGGTGTGCACCGTCACCGCCGGGGGTGATCATGACACACTAATATTCCCCACTGACCACCATGTTAACCAATGAATGGCCACACGGCGGTGAACACCACCTTACCCTATTATGCCAACCGCTAGAGGTATGAGGTAACTTCCACTACAAGATTTCTGGATTACAGGGGGCAGACATTTTGTCTATTACTACGTAGTTACTAATTTTTCATTTGCCCCATGCAGGCCCTATTGTCACCAGCCCCCATAGGCATGAACAAATATACGTTTACTCACCACAACAGTCCTGATGTATCATTCAGGACATGTCACTCCAGTTTAACATCCTACCATGCAGATGTGTCACCTACTTGTATGCAAGCAGTGCTGAATATTTAACATGTTGGGCAGATGTATGTGTGTTCCTCACGTGTGTTCTCAACTCCTCCTAGGTACAGACCCATGTGGCGAGGGAGGGCCCCATCGGTGTACAGACCACTTGTTGATTTGGGGACCATGGTGGAGCATCACATCATTATCAATTACAGACTCAACCATGCTACTATTCATAAACTTTGTGCATTACTGGATCCAGCACTGAGCCTGACTAATCGAAATCAGCATGCCATCCCTACTGAAGTGCAAGTGCTCTCTGCAGTCCATTTCCTGGTCACAGGCTCATTTCAAGTGACAGTGGACCTGGGTGCAGGTTTTTCACAGCCAATGTTTAGCATTATACTGTCCAGATTCCTGAAAGCATTGTACAACACCTGCAGTCCTATGTGATGTTTCCCCAAAGTGCTGACCTCCCTGCCATCAAGTCAGAGTTCTATGCCTTTGCCAACATTCCCCATGTGATAGGTGCCATAGATGGAACCCACATAGCTCTCATCCCCCCCAAGAGTAAGTGAACAGGTGTACAGAAACAGGAAGAACTTTCACTCCACGAACATTCAATTTGTGTGTACTGCGACCAGTACATCTCACATGTGAATGACATGTTCCCTGGATCAGTCCATGATTCCTTTGTGCTGAGGAACAGCAGTGTGCCACACATGATGCAACTACTACAAGGGGACAGAGGATGGATCATAGGTAAGTGTGTTTGACACTTTTTGGCACATAGCAGACAGCCAGGCTGTCTGCAACTAAGGGTTGTCAGTGACAGTCCTGTTTTGCTCCCTTTTGCAAGTGATTCTGGCTACCCCAACATGCGTTGGCTCCTGACACCAGTGAGGAATCCTAGGCCAGATGTAGAGAGGAATTACAATGAAGTCCATGGACGTAATAGGAGGGTGATAGAGCGCCCAATAGGTCTCCTGAAGTCTAGATTCTGTTGCCTCCATATCTCTGGGGGATCCCTGGCCTATGAGCCTGAAAAGGTGTGTAGAAAAGTGGTGGCCTGCTGCATGCCGCACAACATGGCTGTGAGGAAATCTATCTCCCTACTGGAGGATGAGGGTGCTGTATAGCCAGACCAGCTTCCTCAGAGCGGGGATGAGAGTGATAGTGATGATGAGGAAGGGGAAGATATACACTCTAGGAACCAACTGATCCAACTGTACTTCCAGTAACTAAGTGGTACTATTTGATGCTGTTGCTATCTGTGTAGCATACTGCCGGTATTTCTTATCCTCAATGGGAGTGTTGGGTCTATAGACATTGTCACTGTGACCAGGTTTGCATGGGACATGTGACATTATGGACAACTTGTTTGACTTTTCTGTTGGTATAACCCCATGTTATGCGTGGGGTGCCATTCCTGCAATTAAGAAATGAATAAATGATTTCAATGACAATTGCATGCACACTTCCATTTGATTCAACATAACGACAGGGGACATTTACATTGGTGAACAGGTATTTTATTTTTTGCCAGGGGTGCTCTTTATAGTGATGGGAGTGGGCTACTGGTGGATGTTGGCAGTGGTAATATGTCAATCTGTTATTTACAGTTTTTGGGGTTGTTATTGCACGGTGTGGACGGTGGTTCAGTGGCACACTTGAAGGACAGTTCTTGTCAGCGTCACTTCTTAGAGGGGGGATTGGTCTTGGCAGGTGTTCCAGTGCCATATCTGGGCCTGAGGGACTGTTTGGGTGCCTGGTGTTGGCCTCTACGGGTTGAGGCGCAGGTCTCCTGTGTGTCCTCAGATGGTGGCACAAGTCCAGTTGCTGCTGCTGCTATGGTTGGCTGGGCTGTATTTTGGCCTGTAGTAGGGGTTTCCTGGTCTGTGGGGGTCTCAGGCTGGGTTGGGACAAAGGTGCAGCAGCACACCTGCTATTGTGGCCATGGTGGTATTGTGCAGTTTCCACTGCTCCGTGGCCTCTTGGTGTTGGACTCTCTGCATCCTTTGACTCTGATCCAGGGTGGCCACAATCTGGGCCAATCTGTCCTGGGTATGGTGGTATGCTCCCAGGACCTCAGAGATCACGTCCTGGGCTGCAGCATCCATCCTGTGGCCTCCCCCTGGGCCAATGATGCCCTCCCACTGGGCCTAGCCCCCTGTGCCTGTGTCCCCTGCACAGGCCTGGTAGTACCACTTGTGCTGGGGCCATCGTCTTCCTGCCTGTTGGTAGGTGGTGACTGTGGCCTCTGTCCTTGTGTTCCACCAGTCTGTGGCCTGGGTTCATACATGTGTGGGTCCGGTTGCCCTGGCCTGATGTTGGTGGGTGTGTGGTAGGGGTGTCAGTGGTGTCCTGGGTGGGGCTGCTGGATGGTGTGAGGGGCCATGGTTTTCCGCACTGTCCTGGGTTCCCTCTCCAGTGTCCTGGGTGGTGCCCCTGTCTCCATGTGGGGCACTGCCACTACTTGTCCTGTCCGTCAGGGTGGCATGGGTAGTGGTGCTTGTTGGGAGGAATGGGCATGTCTATTACAATTGCATAATCGGATGGGGTGCACAGGGCTGGGCTGTTTTGTGCAGGTTTTCGACTTTTGGGCCATGTAGGGTGCCTTTGTGAGTTCGCCATTGCATTTTGCTTAGGATGTGGAGGTGCATTGTGGGTGGTGTAGTAACTTTGTGATTACTTGCAGGGGTAGGTGGCTGTGCACAGGGGGAGGTATGTGACCCTGTTGGTGGAATTGTGGGTTTGCAGGGTGACTGGGTGTTGTGAATGTGGCCTGGGTGAGGTAGTGGTCCTGGTGGATGTTGGAGGGGTGGGGTGGTGCATGCATTACAGGTGTGATGGATATGGGGTAACTGTAGACGACTTACCAGAGTCCATTCCTCCAGTGAGGCCCTCATGGTGCAGGATGGCCAGTACCTTTTCCTCCCAGTTAGTGTACAGTAGTCGGGTGGTGTTGGTGGAGGTCCTCCCCTAGTGTTCTGGATCGCAATGTTGTACAGGGATGCCATGGACCTCACCTTCCTACGCAGGACGTTCCATCTCTTGCGGATGTCGTCACTCGTGCGTGGATGGTGTCCCACTGCATTGACCTTGTTGACAGTGGTCTGCCATAACTCCATCTTCCTGGCGATGGGTGTGTGCTGGACCTGTGCCCCAAATAATTGTGGCTTGACCTTCAGTATCTCATCCACCAGGGTCCTTAGCTCCCTTTCTGTGAAGTGTGGGTGCTTGGGGGTTGCGATGGTGTGTGTTGTGAGTGGTGTGTTGTGTGGATCTAGGTAAAGGTGCTGTTGTGTGGTTGGGTGTGTGATTTGTGTGTTGTGGAGTTCAGTGTCTGCTTGTGGAGTTCTCAATCTCCGTTGTCCTATTGGCAATGCAAAGGATTGTGGGATATGTCTGTGAGTGTTTTATGGTGTTGTGGATGTGTGTCAGGTGTGTGGGTTTCAAACTTGCAATGTGTGCAATTCTTACTGTTGGGTTCCATTGCTGGCCGTGTCGGTCTGTACCGCCAATGGTCGTTCGACTTCCACTGACCACCGCGGTGATTTGTGCATCAATATTTGGAAAGCGGGGAGTTTGTGTGCTTGGCGGTGGTGGGGTGGGATGTCCTGCATTTTCACCAACAAGGTCCTGGCAGTGACTGGTGGCTGGGAAATTTTTGACGGATTCCGATTTTTGCATCTTTATATGGCGGGTTTCTGTTCACCGCCAATGGCGGGTTTCTATTCACCGTTGCCACGGCGGGGAACGGTGTTTACCACCATGTTCATAATGACCCCCTTATTCCTTAAGAATCAGTAATTGTATCCTTTTAACACACAGTACTTTGGATGCATCAAAAATAATGCCACAGAGTGCCACAGAGGAGGAGATGCATCAGAAAGTAGAGCAATGAGTCGGGTTTTCTGACTTGGCAAAGGTGATGCGTTGTTTCTTTCTACGTGGCAAGGTGATGCTTTGGTCTCAAGGAGCGCAGCCTTGGTTCCTCACTGTCATGCAAGGATATTTTGATGCCTAGGGATGATGCGTGGAAAATCAGGAATGTGTTGTGATGAGACAACAAGTGCTGCATCGATCCAGCAGGCGATGCTGCGATTCTTCAGCCGCAAAACAGGCACTGCGTTGATCTTCAAATTTTTAAGACGTTGCATCGATTTTCCTATGCACTGAATTTTCATCTCTTTTGTGAAGACTTTGTTAGCACTGAGACTTCAGAACAGGAGGCAAGCTCAACCCAAGCCCTTGGAGAGCATCTCTGGGGGAATGCAGTGTCCTTCCAGCAAAGACATGGGCCAACAAGCAGCAAAGCAACAGGCAGGCCAGCAGGTCCTTCCAGCAAAGCAGTCCAGATGAATCTTTTGGGCAGATAGGCAGTCCCTCTGACACAGTCTAAGTGTAGGTCCAGAAGTGTCTGATTTGAGGGGGTCACAGGCCCAGTATATACACCCAAATGTGCCTTTGAAGTGGGGGAAAACTCAAAGAGTAGTTTGGAAGTACACATGTTCCCTCTTTCAACCCAGTCCTGTCAGCTAGGAGTCCTGTGGGGCGTTATCAGTCCTCTGTGTGGTGTCAGACCACTGGCCTTTGAAGTGTAAGTGAGAGCCCCTCCACCCTTCCTGCCTGTAGGATCCATCAGTATGCAGATGAATGCAGATGCTGCTGTGTGTCCTGTGTTTATGGCTGACTGGATGGAATGTGCAAGTGGAGCTGTCAACCAACACAGACCAGACGTGGATTGGAGACAGGCTGTAGGGCACAGAGAGCAGTAAGTGCAGAAAATGCCTACTTTCTAAAAGTGGCATTTCTAAAATAGTAGTGTAGAATTCAACTTCACAATTAGAAAGTAGTATTTCTTACTACCATTCCAACCATACCAAACATGACAAGGCTATTCCTCTCAGATAGAAAATTACCACTTAAAAGCGTATAAGGGAATTTCTAATGCTGGCCTATGAGAGGAGCAGGATTCACAGTATTGGAAAATGACTTTGGGAGTTTTTCATTACCAGGACCTGTAAAACATATACGTCTATGACCTGTCTTTTACTTACATAGTACCCGGCTTTATGGGTTACTTAGGGTCTACCTTAGGGGTGACTTATATGTAGGAAAAGGGGTATTTAAGGCTTGGAAAGTAGTTCTAAATGCCAAGTAGAAGTGGCAGTGAATGCAGGCCTTGCAATGGCAGTTCTGAGACATGGTTAAGGGGATACTGATATGGGTGGCACAATCAGTGCTGTCGACCCACTAGTATCAATTAATATACAGGCCCTGGGCACATCTAGTGCACTTTACTAGGGACTTATAGGTAAATTAAATATGTCAATTCAGTATAAGCCACTGTCACCATGTTTAGGGGAGAGACCACAAGCACTTTAGCACTGGTTAGCATTGGTAAAATGCGCAGAGTCCTAAAACCAGCAAAAACGATTTTTTTTAAATGGATGGAGGCAGGAAAAAGGTTGGGGGAAAACCACCCTAAGGCTGTCAGGTCTAACACTTTTTACATATTTATATATATATGTATATATGTATATGTATATATATATATATATATTGATATGTTATAGATAGATAGATAGATAGATAGATAGATAGATGAATAGATAGATAAATATGATGCAATATGTGAGGTCACGAGCAGTGCATTGTGGAAGCATAAGTTATAAAATATGGATCTAACTATAATGTCCACGTAAACCTTTGTTTTTTATATGAATTTCAGGTTTTTATTTTAATTCCATTTTCTAACAATTTTGTCATTGTACACTTTGGTATTTTCAGTAAATGTTTAAGGTTTTTTAAAATATAAGTTGTACTGCAATTCCCCCATACGTTCAATTTTGTAATATACATGTTCACAAGTTTATAGATACATTTTATTAACACACTAAGGGGGTTATTCCAACTTTGGAGGAGGTGGTAATCCGTCCCAAATGTGACGGATTTACCACCAGCCGTATTACGAGTTCCATAGGATATAATGGACTCGTAATACGGCTGGTGGTATATCCGTCACTTTACCGTCACTTTTGGGACGGATTACCACTTCCTCCATAGTTGGAATAACCCCCTAACTATTATACATTTTAAAAGTAACAGTAAACAAATCAAAGTAAAGCATTTTAAAAGTAATAGTTATCAAATGAACATGAAGTCACAGTTAACAAATCAACTTAAGGTAAGCTATGTAAACTTTCTACAAATACAATGCAACAAGTCTTTTTCCTTTTTGTTTTCATTTTGTCGTAGTTGGGCTCTCGCTCCGTAACAAGACTGCAGGTTAAGGGGTGTGGGGTAGTCGACTGAGTCACTTCTTCAACAAGTTTCAACTGTCGGTCCAACCATCCCTGCTCACAAGCAGTACCTCACCAAAACTCAGACAGTAAAGGTGATTTCTAGCAGCTTTATGCATGGACTCTAGATGAGATCTCTCTGGAAAGTTGTAGTGTAGATTGTTACCCTTTTCTCTTGTTAGCAATAAGTCTCAGAAACACATATGCAATGAAGGAGACGCAGAAGGGTTTTCAATAAATGTATTGAAAAGGCTGCAATCTACGATAAAATGCATGTGCTGCAATGATTAGGATAATGAACGGTAACAACAGCAGAACTGTGAGGATGAGAGTTGTGAATATGAAAATACCCATCTTACAATAAACATAAGATATGGAATTCCTAGCAAAGAGAGTCAATCTCTACCCTAACGAGAGCTAGGTGTGATAAAGCCTAATCTGCCAGTACCAAGTCCATGAGAAGCGCCCCCCAGCCGTCGTTACCTTGGAATGAGGTCTCTAGGTCAGACTCCGTGATGACACAAAGGCTGAATTCTGCAGCAAGGTGACATGCATAATGGATGCCATCTGGAAGGACCACTCTAATGACCTTGTCTGTGTATTTATACAGATCATATAGGATCCCTGACCCAGGTATGTTCCTAAGCAACTGATAATGTGGCAGACGTATGTCGGCAATTGCATAAACAATCCCTAACAAGTGCACATGATGTTCCTGTCACACATAAGTGAGAAACGGACATGATGACAATACCTGTGTGTATTACCCATAGTGATGCCGATAATGACGCCTTCTCAGAATGGCACTCATAATGAAAATCAAAACATTTCTTTTAAAATGTAAGCAATGGCAGCAAGCTAAAAGAAATAATAAAAGAAATGGAATAAAACAGAGCATACTATGTGGGGAAAAGGTCCCTAGATGGCTGGGGAAATAGGCCTGCAAGCCAAAGGCTCAGTTGACGCCTGTTTCCCAGTAGGGAACAAAAATGGATTGACCACAATTTCACATCTACATTGCGAATTACATCCTAAATCAGGTATCTGATTTTCACATCCATCTGAAGACACACTGAAAATCACAGCTCCATTGTTTTTTTCTGGCTTTCCTTCAAAAGAAGAGAATTTCAAAGTTAAAATGTCTTCTGTTGAAGATATAAGAGAAGGTGAAGAGCAGGACCAACAAGAAGAAGGCTTACTACCGCCAAAGAATTCCTCCAATGTTTGAAAATATTTCTCATCCCCTCAAGAGAAAATAAAGTTGTTCCAAAATTTTCCAAAGGCAATCCGTGCAGCAATACATTTTGAAGAGGTATACTGAAGAAGTATTGATATCTCATCCTCTATTTAGAAACACTTGAAAACCATACATAAAATGATGTAGCACAGGATGATAAGAGAGAGAGGGAAAATGCTGCATTGTCATTTGCAGCTGGACCATATGTGGGACCCTTACGTTTTAAACAGATGGTTTATGGTCCCTGCTGTTGCACCAGAAATGGAACACAGAGTCACTCATAGTGGGAAATGCCATATTCAGTTGCAGTACAAATTTCATCAGTTGCCCAGTTTATAGATGACGTGAACAAGCATAGTTGTACATTTTTTCTGTACCTCACCTTTCCATCTTCCATTCCTCTTTAAACAGCAAATACACAATACGTTTAAATTTAAATTACATGTCGTTATATATGATACTGTAAGCAAGTAGCTACATCTAAATTCAAACACATTCATTTATACTGACTTAATAAAGTAACTACATTTTCACTATAGCAATTACTCTTCTTCCTTTTCCTCTCACTATATTTCTACTTAATATTCTCATTTAACGTCCCTTCTATTTAGCCTTTTAAGGTAGCATCTAGAAGTTACACATTTTCTTTCAGCTTATATGCACTTATACAGTTTATTTTTAAATATACTTTTTTAAGGTACAACTTAATTAGCAAAGCTGTAAAATCTCTTTCCTATCATCCAACTTTCATTTTTGTATCTGTTATCATTTATTTTCCACTGCAAATTCTAAGTCAGAAATATGACAATTCTCCTCCACTCTTAGTAGAAAAGTAACAGTTATGGCTACCCTTCCCAAATTGGTCTCTCACATACTGCTGAACAAACCTTAGACATCTTTTCATCGTTCATTTTTTTATACCACTTGTAATCTGTCACTAGGTTTTAACCCTGCCCAATTTGGTAGCCTTTTTGTGCGATCCGCGGATCCACTGCACCCCCTCAGCTCAGCACCCCGTGGGGCCCGCAGGGGATCCACAGATGTGCTTGGCAGCCATTAAAAGTATTCTGCTGTTAATGCTTTTCATTTACATTTATGTTCTAAAATATTGTCAGTTAAAAGACACACACTCCTTACTGAGCAATGTTTGTGCTCCAGTCTGCTTTTCAGTTTCACACTACATTCACTTTTGTTCCCTTCCTCCCCCACTCTTTTAGCCCTGTTTACAAGGGAGCCATATCTCGAATAGTCTCTGCCTACCAGTAGGTCAGAAGTTCACATGACTTTCTTTCAACAGCATTCAAGCTTCACATAAACTAGCAGGTGTGGTTGCTTGTTTGCAGTGCAAAGCATATCTGAAGCAACACAACTTTTTTTTAGTTTTCCAAAGCAAATCACAATGTTTAGTTATTTTTTTCTTAAAATTACTACCTCGTATTATTTCTGTGCACCATGCCACCAGCCAATCAAATATGTTCTTTTACAATAAAGGTGATGTCCTCCATTTTAACTGCCTTTTTGCTTCAAAACTGCATCATTCTGCTACAGCCTTTTCCTATGTTCTACTCTTGCTTGTCTCCAAAATGGTTTGGGGCTGGATTGTGGACCATAGTTTTGTGTTTTGGGAGAGAGAGAGTGCTAGAAAGAGTGGTATTGACAGGGACTTAGGTTTACCTAATTTAGACATTCCTTGGGTTGGCCAGAGAGGGTTAAATTGGCATCAACTGCTGCCTTTGGTTGAAGGCATAACGGATTGTCAACATCCAGACCTCACAATCGTGCAGTCTGGTGGCAATGACCTAGACACAATTACTGGAGTAGGACTGGAAATCCTAATGAAGGATACCTTTGGCAAATTAATGTCACATTAATGACATACTGCCTTGGTGTTCTCAAACATTGGCCAAAAACAGAACTGGCAGTGGTCAAACAAATTGTGTCTGTAGACAGAGAAATCCAGGAAACATGTCAATAAAACTGTTTCTACATTCCTCCAAGACCACAAAATGGGCTCTACAACAACTTTCACTTTGATATAGACTGAAGATATCAAAAAGACAGAGTCCATTTTACAGATGGAGGCAAAAGGGTGTTCTCCAACAACTACACATCATAAACGTAAAGGCTCTTTTCACAGCCAACCCTTTACCAAACACTGGTTCGTCTTATTTCCAAGTCCTTTTTTTAATCCCTCACTCGGATCTGCAGATCCATCACAGATATCTAACCAAAAGCACATATTCAACACAAAAAAAGAATACATTTTGGATCCACAGATCCACTCCCAACCAAAATCACTCATTCAAATCAACAACCCATTTAATACACTGTATGCTTGAGTGGCTGTTTTGGTGTGTTAGAGTGTGTTAGTGTATTTGTGGGTGTGTTAGTGGATATCTGAATGGCTGTGTATGTCTGTGAATATGTTTGTGAGTGGTTGAGGTGGTGTATAAGTGGGTGTGTGAGTATCTGAGTGGGTATGTGAGTGGGTGTGTGAGTAGCTGTGTGGGTCTGTGAGTGGGTGTGCAAGTGGTTTTGTGGGTCTGTGAGTGGTGAGCAAATTTTTTGTGGGTCTGTGTGTGTGTGAGAGTGGCTGTGTGTGTGCATAAGTGGGTGTATGGGTGTATGAGTGTGTGAGTGGGTCTCAGTGGGTGTGTGAGTGGTTTTGTGGGTATGTGGGTGGGTGGGTGTGCAAGTTGTTTTCTGGCTCTCAGAGTAGGTTTGAAAGTGGCTGTATGGGTCTGTGAGTGGGTATGTGGGTGGCTGTATAGGTGTGTGAGTGGGTATGTGAATTGGTATGGAAGTGGTTTTATGGGTCTGTGAGTGGGTATGAGAGTGATTTTCTGAGTGTGTGATTGGCTGTATGGGTCTGTCGGTAGGTGTGTGAGTGGTTGTATGAGTGTGTGAGTGGGTGTGTGAGTGGTTGTGTGGTTATGTGAATGGCACTGTGGCATGTGGTACAGTTTGTTGTCGCCACAAAATATTCCTGCAGGAACTTGTTTGTAAGAAGCTCAAGAAATCCCAGAGCACTTTGTTGCATTTCAGAGAGCTGCTTGCAGTCAAGTTCCTGGATAGTTGTGATGATGTGTACATGCTCACTACAATTCATGATGAGAGCACTTCTCCCATCACTGTTTGGGGTCAGATGGCCAAAGTTCACAAGCCCACGTTCTTAAACCTGTCAGCCTTAAAGTGGTCTTCCCCCAAACTGTTTGCCTCACATTTTTGCTATATCTTTTTGTTGGCTTCAGGACTCTGTACACTTTACCACTGTTGACCTGTGTTACAGTGCATGTGCTACTTCTCTAAACATGGTAACATTGGTGTATCCACAATTGGCATTTTTAATTTATTTGTAAGCCCCTTGTAAAGACGTATGCCATATACCCATGGGCTGTAAATGCTACTAGTGGGCCTGCCGCAGAAGTATCCTGTCAAACCTGTCTCAGGCCTGCTATTGCAGAGCCTGTGCATGCAGTTTTACTGCCACTTTGACTTGGCATATAAAACCTCTTGTCAAGACTTAAACTCTTTTATTGCATATAAGTCACCTATAAGGTAAGCCTTTGGTAGCCCATAGGGCAGGGTGCTATGTGAGTAAAAGGCAAGACATGTACTTTTAAGCTTTACATTTCCTGGTAGTGAAAAACTCCCAAAGTAGCTTTTCAGTAGTGTGATGCCTATTCTCCTTATAGGCCAGCATTGGGAATTCCTTAATAAACCTTTTAAACTGTAATGCATAATCAGAAAGGAGTAGCTACATCATTTTCATATCATTGGAATGGTAATGATGAATCCTCTTCAATGACAAAGTTTGATTTCACATTACTAATTTAGCAGTTCTACTTTTAGAAAGTGAGCATTTCTCTGCTCTTGCACTGTGTGCCTTGCAGCCTGTCTCCAATACATGCCAGCGGTAGGTGACAGCTACACTTTGTGCATTTCTTCTAGACAGCCACAACCAGACAGGAAATATACAGTAAGATTAGGTGTGTCTGAGCACTCCTCTGCATTTTGATGTGCTTTCCTGGGCTGGAAAGGTAGAGGGAGCTGGCACACTTGAAAAGAGAAGTACTTGTCCCCAAACAAAGAGCTGATTGCCCCCAGCTGATAGCCTGGTGCCAGGAGTAGGAAGAAATGATCTCTGTGCACTTCAAAAACCCCTCTTTGAAGCCACCCCCACTTCAAAGGCACATTTGGGTATAAGAATTGGGGCTCTGACCCTATCAAATCAGTACACTACTGGTCCTAGGAAGAACTCTGCCTGGAGTAAGGACTGTTGTTGCTGCAAGGAGTGCCTCACTGCTGGACTATTTTACAAGATCACTGCTGGACTGTTTTACAAGAAGTACTGCTCTTTGCGTTGATGAGTTACCTTGCTGCCTGCTGATCTCTGCCCTGTTGAGGACAAGGACTGGACCCTATCACTTGAACACAGAGGGGGTCATTCTGACCCTGGTGGTCCGAGACCGCCAGGGCAAAAATGACTAAAGCACCGCCAACAGGCTGGCGGTGCTTTTTTCCCTATTCTGACCGCGGCGGTACCGCCGCGGTCACACCGCTGGGGCCGGCGGTTTCCCGCCGTTTATGCCCCAGCAGCGCTGCCCTGGGGATTATGACCCCCTTACCGCCAGCCTGTTTCTGGCGGTTTGCACCGCCAGGAAGAGGCTGGCGGTAAGGGGTGTCCTGGGGCCCCTGGGGGCCCCTGCACTGCCCATGCCACTGGCATGGGCAGTCCAGGGGCCCCCTAACAGGGCCCCGGCCAGCTTTTCACTGTCTGCATAGCAGACAGTGAAAAGCGCGACGGGTGCAACTGCACCCGTCGCACGGCCGCAACACCGCCGGCTCCATTAGGAGCCGGCTCCTGTGTTGCGGCCTCATTCCCGCCGGCCCAGCGGGAATGTCGGAATGGGGGCCGTGTGAGTGCGGCCGCATAGGCGGCCGCATGGCGGTTTCCGCCTGGCTGGTGGCGGTAGCCGCCCGCCAAGGTCTGAATGACCCCCAGAGTGTCTCCAAGGTCTTGCTGCCTTTCTTCCTGTTTTCTGACGTCTCAGGAACACAAAAGACTTCTTGCAACTCTCCTTCTGCTGCTGGACTTTGCCACCTGTGAGTCCTACACTTGCCTGAGATGTCTCATCTAGTCCTGGGTCTCAGAAGTGGGTTCTGCAGCTGCTTTCTACAAAATTTGATGCATTGTCACCACTGCACCAGTCAGAACCAACTCATCACCCTTCGACACCGACATAGAAGCTGTCTGACGACAGCAGATCCACAGCCTCCACAACTCTACGCCGATGCTCTGCACAGATGGATGATGATGCATTGCCTTCATCTCAATGGATTTTGACACCCATGCAGGATCCAACTGCGAGGTCCGACAATGACACTTCCACTCGACTGCGCAGAATGGAACCGATGCATCGCCTTCACATTTGCTCCTCGATGATGATGCTTGCTCAATCCAAGGTGCTTTTTCTGCAGACTCTGTAGCCAGCTTGCGCTCCATCGCAGTCAGCCTTAACTTTGGATTTGCAACTTCAATTAACCTTTTGACTGCCAGTGACTTCTAAGCACTACTTCTACTGATTGGATGTTTGGTTTTCAGTATTGTTTTACTCAGATAAATACTCTATATTTTTCTAAAACTGTGTGGAGTCTTTTTGTGGTGGTTTCATTGTGGAACTATGTGTGTGTTTCACAACTTCTTTACACATTGCCTCTTTAGATAAGCTTGCCTGATCCGTGCCAAGCTACCAGGAGGTGAGCACAGGTTATATATAAGTGTGTTTCTAGTTTACCCTAACTAGAAGTGGTGGGTCCTTATTCTACAGGATCCATACTCTAACAAACAGAAACCCCAGTTCTAACACACCTGAATACTTGATTATAACAAGTACATAGGTGGAGTGGATAAGAATGACCAGCTTCTTCAGCCATACAATGCTAGTCATAAAAACCGCACTTGGTACACAAAACTGTTTTCCCACCTGATCCAGAGAGCAGCATGCAATGCATATGTTGTTGATCGTCACACAACCACAGGAAGTCTCATGTCTTTCCTTGACTTTCAGTTGTCCATCGTTAAAAGTCTTACTGCTACAGAAGCAGCAACCTCCAGTTCATATGTTCTGGAGCATATAGCAAGGCTGCAGGAGCGAAAGTATGCTGATCGCATTCTTGAAACACTTAAAAAAACCTCGTCCATGTTGTAATTCTAAAGAGTGCTCTAACCAAGAAAAGAGGCAAGAGAATCATGTATACTATCCCCAGTGCCCATCTTACTCAGCCCTTTGTTTTTCTATTTGCTTTATGTTGTGTCATACAAAGGTGGAGTACTGAGAATTTGTCTGAGGTGGAGCTGCTGTTAGATAATCCTTTCAATGGTTGTGCATGGATACCTACCATCCATGGACCAGTACTTCACTAGGCAAGCAGCCACAGAATTTTAGTTCCTCTACATGAGAAACTCATGCACTTCCTCATGGCCTGCTCAACACCTTTATTTGTGGTCAGAAAGTGATAGGTGTACTGTTCACCGCTTGACAAGTGAGTGTATTATAGTCCCCATATACTGGTAGACAGAACATATGCTAGGTTGTCAAAGAGTACACCATGTGGCAAATTGTTAAAGGCTTGACTAGATTTTGGAGTGCTTGTTACACTACACAAGGGCCACACTGATTGCCCAAGAGAACTAAAGTAAGTGTAATAAGTCAAACAGATGTCCCATGGGACTTATTCACCAACATTTCTACTTTATTTGAAAGTGTGCAGACTTAATTAATAACTTCTATCATAACCAATGTTATGGCACTATTCCCCAGCATGTTTGCCTTAGTTTCCACTGTAGGTATGCTCACTCTGTTCAAGGAATAGGCCTCAGAAGGCATACTCAAACACCCCCAACTTGCATCCATAAACTGAAAGGAGCTGGATTTAGCACAGTAAGGCCCATATTTATACTTGGGACCCATCCATGGTGAGTAAAGGTAAGTGCAGGTAAGTATATATATATATATATATATATATGTATATATATATATATATATATATTTTAAGTGGCATGGGGAGCCTAACTTGGGCCCCTTTACATGCCACTGTGCCCAATGGCCATGCCATTGTGCAGGGGGGGCATGACTCCTCTATCGTTGCTAAGACAGGAATCATTTACATAGGGGTTGTGTGTCAAAAAATGGCGCAAGTCAGGTTGGAGCCAATATTTTTTACTCTAACCTGACTTGCACCATTATTTGGTGCACAACCCCCAGTCTTCCCTTCTCCTCCGCTGCCCAGTTAGAGTCATTTATTTTTACGCTAACCAGTCTGCAGCGCCGGTTAACGTCATTTCATAGATAAGGTGCCTGGCTGGCACGTTGGAATGGCGTTAGCCGGCGGTAAACTTTTTGACGCAAATCTGCCCTAGTGCTGATTTGCCTCAAAAAGTATAAATATGGGCCTAAGTGTGCTAATGACACCTGAAAGTCACCTGAAAGTCACATTTTCCTGAGCTTCAAGTAGCTAGGGATGGAAGGCATTAGTATAGGCTTACTTGGAAATAATTCAGGATTAGTCAGGACTCTGATGAAGACAGAGCCATGAACAGGTAAAAAAAGGTTATGGTAGGTGTGCTTTCCCAGGGATATTACATAGGTGGAAGGCAGGTAGTAAAGGTAGTGCAGATACACATGCCATGACTTCATCTTCACCTACAGATTCAAACCTATTGGTGCTGCACTCACTGAATTACTATAGCACTGGCTAGAACTGGCTTACCATGTTCACCCTCTGTCAGAGCTTAGAAGATGTTCAGTTTGCTGTATTATAAGTCCATGACAGTCACAGCACTGCACATAACAGTGAATGGGACATATGCTACGTTCTCACAGACTACCATGTGTGTCAAAAACTGCAGTTCTTCATAAATCATATGCCATTCTATTTAGGGAACTCCAGCAGTATTACCCACCATGTTTGCCTTAGTTACAAAGGTAGATGTGCTTGTTCAGTTTGAAGAATGAGGGCCTCGAAAGGCATTCGTGGACACCCACAACTTGCATCCATAAACTGGATAGAGATGGATTTAGCACCAAGAGTGCGTTAAAGGCACATGAAAGACATGACTTCCTGAGCCTCATGTAGCTGTCATGGGAGCCATCAGTAAAAGTTCACTAAGGTTGCATTTGGTAATGTTCAGAAAGTAAAAGGTGGTTACTTGACAGGTCCTAAAATGTAGTCATACTGATTCCGTCCTGTGGCGTATGAATTTGATGGCCCCTTGCATGGTGGCAGTATGTTGGTATAAGTGCACTTATTTGGTTGGATTGGGCCCATGGTCGGCAGTATGAAAGTCTTGTGTGTGGTCCTCGAATGACATGTGAATGGACCATGAAGCAGTTAGTTCTTGACGTGGCTTTATGGCTCACCTCTATAAGTCTTGGTTTTAATATTCAGATACTTTTATAAGTATTTGTGCTTTTAAGCCATAATTTATCGAGGTGCTTAAACTAACCACCGTATGTGGTGGATACATTTTAAAAAATGAATAAAAGGTTTCTATCTGTGGCTGTTAGATGGGTAGCTGCCGATTTTGGGCCCTAAACTGTAAACTTCGTCCTTGTATAGCGCACTACTCACCCGTTAGGGTCTCAAGGCGCTGTACGCATACCGCTGTGGAACCCCTCCTGGCTTTTCCTTGTGAGGTGCCCACTCCTGGGCAACCTCCAAGGTGAAGCCAGGCATCCCAGCACTGTTGGTGCCGTTGTGGAGATTAAACAAGCTATTGCCCGGAGTTACAGAATTAGATTAGGCACTAATGCGAGAATTATCAGGTCCGAGGAAATTGAGCCCAAGGCCCACCAAGGTGGGAATTGAACCCTAGTCCCAGGCCAGATTTCTGCATCAGGGTCTGCCACTCTAACCATTGAGCCACACTTCTCCACTAGGCCCTAGGGAAACCTGCACATTTTTGAAAAGTAGACAACCATGGGAGTTCAGGGATGCATGACATGTGTGGCTCTCACTAGGTAATACTACCCAGAAGGCCTTTTCAAATTCCAAACTCTGGTAAGAACCATACATTTTCATCACATTTTTGTGATGGAAAGACATGAAATCTGCATGGAGCAACAGGTGTCCTACCACCCTCAGTTTCCACACATCTCCTGATAAGAACGTTATCCCACTTGTGTGGATGGCCCAAGAGAAAAGAACACAAAAGGCCTTACATACCTCTGTTGGGAGATGAGCAACAGGGTAGGTGCAGTATTTGGGGACGTGCTGTTGCACCAACTACGCAACACTATGAACCACATAAATTTTTTTAAACTAGACAATCAAGGGAGTCTGGGGTGGTGTGCCATGCTTTGATCCCACAAGGTTTTCTTACCCACAATGCTCTACAAAGCTCAACCACTGACTGAAATCACACATTTACCTTCCATTTCTGTGATGGAAAGTTCACGAATCTGTAGGAATCCACATAATTCCTACCACTCTGCAATACCACACTTGTGTTGGTAAAACTACTGTCCCACTTGTGTAGCTGGTCCTAGTGCCTGCTACCGTTATGGCTCAAACCAAGGTCATCATCAGGGGACTTCCATTGACCTTGGTTTGATCTGTTTCTATACTTGGCACTAGGTCTTCCCACACAAGTGAGGTACCATTTCTGTTGGGAGACATGGAGGAATGCCAGGTGGATAGACGTTTGTGGCTCCCCATAGATTCCTGAACTTTCCAGCAAAGAAATGTGAGGAAAACATGTTTTTTACCCAAAGTTTGAGGTTTGCAAGGGATTCTGGGTGAAGAAATGTGATGACAGCCAAGCAAGGCGGTCCACCCTGGATACCCCTAGGTGTCTAGTTTTTTAAAAAAATTTAAAGGTTGGCTATGTTTCCCTAGGAGCTGGCTGAGCTAGGCTATAACATCTAGAGCTACTCACTTTGGAAAAAAGAGGTTCAGTTTTCGGAGGAAATGTGTGCTGCATCCATGTTGTGTTTTGGGCCATTTCCCGTGGTGAGCACTAGGTCTACCTACACAAGTGAGGTATAGTTTTTATTAGGAGACTTAGGGGAATACCAGGTGGAAAAAGGTTTGGGGCTCCTGATAGATTCCAGAACTTTCCATCACAGAAATGTGAGGAAATTGTGTTTTTTTAAGTCAAAGTCTGAGGTTTACAAGGGATTCTTGGTAAAAAGATGTGGTAAGAGCCACGCAAGTTATCCCACCCAGGATGCCCCATGTGTCTAGTTTGTAAACATGTACAGGTTGGCTAGGTTTCCCTAGGTGGTGGCTGAGCTAGGGTCTAAAATCTAAAGCTACCCACACTGGAAAGAAAAGGGTCAGTTTTCGGTGGCTAACTGTGATGCTTCCACGTTGTGGTTTGGGTTGCTTCCTGTCGTAGCTGCTGAGTCTACCCACAAAAGTGAAGTTTTTTATCAGTAGACTTGGGAGAATGCCTGGTAGAGGAATTTTGTAGTTCCCCACAGATTCCAGAAATTTCTGTAACGGAAATGTTAGGAAAATGTGTTTTGTAGTTAATGTTTGAGGTCCGCAAGGGATTCTGGGTAAAAAACTGTGGTGAGAGCCACACAAGTCAGCCCACCCTGAATTCCCCCAGGTGTCTAGTTTTTAAAAATGTACAGGATGGCTAGGTTTCCCTAGGTGCCAGCTGAACAAAATCTAGAGCTACCCACATTGGAAAAAGGGGCAGCTTGTGGTGGAAAAATGTGATGAGTCTGTGTTGCGTTTTGGGCTGTTTCCTGTTGCTGACAGTAGGTCCACCCACACAAGTAAGGTACCATTTTTATCAGGAGACATGGGGGAATTCTGAGTGGAAAGAAGTCTGTGGGTCCCCTCAGATTTATTTTTTTTAACACATTTTTATTGTTTTCGTCACAGTATAAACAATAAATCTCATGCTGTGTATTACAGTACAACTTGTTTCCTGTGTCAGGATCCTTGTCAGGGTATGTTACATTTATTTTTTATAGCTGCTCGAGCTGACCATCATACGACATGTAAGTATGTGATCCTTTCCGATCTGGCATACAGGTTAATCATATTTTCTTATCAGACACAACTTCAATAATTGCTTATGTCTCCTCTAATAACCAATTACATTCCTCTCACCGTCCCCACTTAAACTTGACATTGAATTCTCATGTGTTGGGCACGGCAGTGGTATCTTCTATTGTTAGCTCTCTGTTATGTGTTAGGTAGTTATGATATGTATCTATGTCGGATGATGGGCTAGCAGTTTATCCCTGGTGGGACCTTGTGGAACTACGCTCTTCTTTTCACTATACCCCGTTTCCACAATCTCTATTTCATACAGAAGGATCTTATTAAGCCCACTATTATGTTGTGGGCGATGCCTATGTCCTCACCCATTCCCCATTTCATTCTCACAGGTTGTCTTGAAGGTTTATAGAAGCGCATCCCATTCTAGCACTATGGGGCACCTTTGCAAACCTCTGCCTTCTTCCCATCAGAGGGCAGCACTTTCAGTCAAGCCCCACTCCCTCACCTCTGTACTCCACTGTACTACAGAGGGTGCTGTTGTTGCTTTCCAGTGCCTAGTTATGAGGTACTTTGCCAATAGTTCAACTAAGTCAACAAATCGTGACATCACCTTCCTGTTTTTGTTGTGGGAAGAGGCCGAGCAGGCATGCCTCTGCAGTCCGTCAGGTGCCACTCCCTGTCATCTCCTCCAGAATGGTACCAATACAGTATCATTATTGGGTGATACTAGGGCAACCCCAGAGCATATAAAGCAGCATTGCATCCTCTAATTTGCATCTCAGGCATATTGGTGATAGCGCCAGGAATAAGATGTGTATCCTCTGTGGTGTAAGATATGCTCTATGCAATGTGGTGTATTGTATGATCTTAAATCTGGTATTACAGGATGCTTGTTTTGGGTATACCAATATGGAAGACCACTCTTTGTATGTGAGTTTCCTATCCATAGCCTCCTCCCATTTGCTTCCCAGGGGTGTCATGGGTGTCAGTAAGTGTTCTCTGAGACCCTTATAAAGCCATCTAATTAAGTGTCTCCCATGTCCCATGGTGTGTATTGCTTGAATGAAATCATGTTTTGGGGGTTCAATTCCATCTGGTGCCCAGATATCCCTAATGTAGAGTACTATGTTCCCATATAACAGAAACAGTGAGGAAGGCAAGTTGTGGTCGTGAGTAAAGCCTGTATGTGTAAGCAATAGGCAGTCCTTGAACAGTGCCCCAATGGTATCCACTCCTTTCTGTGTCCACACTTCTATCCTACCTTGGGTCAGTATTGCAATGTTTGTGGGGAGTCCCAGCAACGGGATATTTGAGGTATAGGGTGTTGTGTCAGTAGTGTACCTTAGGTCAATCTTCCAGTATTGGAGTGCCACTCGTAGTAGGGCACTGGGGGATGGGATCCTTGACAGATTAGACAATGGAGTCAGCCTCTGTCGAGCATGGATTGCGTAAATTAAATTTCTTGTAAATTGTGTCAAGCTAGCCAGTATGCCAGCCACTGAAGCTGACCCGCAATACAGTAGGCTTTGAAATCTGGTGCTCCCATACCTCCCTGGTCTGCAGGTATCTGCAGTTTTGTTAAACGTATCCGTTGTCTACCAGCCCCCCAGATGAGGTCTAACAGGATAGAATGTAGTGTTTTAAAATAGGCAGTAGGGACCATTATTGGCAGCTTCACAAAATAGTTCATAATGCAAGGTAGCATCACAATGTTTGCTAGCGCCAGCGACCCACAATGGACAGCGGTAGCTTTATCCAGAACCGGACCTGCGACCTGAGCGAGGCTATCAGTCTTTGTAAGTTGCCCTCCAACAAATCTACTGGGGTTCTGTATATGTGAATTCCTAGGTGCCAGAAGGTGTCAGTGCCTACTTGCAGTGTTTTGTTACCAAAGGCAATTGTATCCCTTATATCTGTCTTACAGAATAAGAATCCTATGGATTTTCTGTAATTGATCTCGACTCCAGATAGGGATGCGAAATCTGCACATATCCTTATCCAACCCCTAGTTGTCTAGTTTTCAGAAATATACAAGTTGGGTAGAGTTCCCTGGGTGTCAGATGAGCTAGGGTCCAAAATCTAGAGCTAACTACATTGGTAAAAAATAGTCCATTTTCATGGAGAAATGTGATGTGTCCGTGTTGTGTTTTGGACAGCTTCTTGTTGCAGGCACTAGGTCTACCTATACAAGTGAGGTAGCATTTTTATTGGGAGACTTTGGGGAATGCCGGGGGAGGAATTTTGTGGCTCCCCACAGATTTCAGAACTTTCCATCATGGAAATGTGAGGAAAATGTTTTTTAGTCAAAGTTTGAGGTTTGCAAGGGATTCCAGGTAAAAAAAAACATGGTGAGAGTCACGCAAGTCAGACCATCCTGGATACCCGTAGGTGTCTAGATTTAAAAAATGCACAGGTTAGCTAGGTTTCCCTGGGTGCAGGCTGAGGTAGGGTCCAAAATCTAGAGCTACTCACATTAGAAAAAGAGAGGGTACGTTTTCAGTGAAAATATGCGCTGCATTCTTGTTGCAATTTGAGCTCTTTTACTATTGCGAGCTTTAGGTATACCCACATGAGTGCAGTACCTTTGTTATTGGGAGACTTGAGTTATATGCCAGATGGAAGGACGTTTGTGAATCTACATAGATTCAAGAACTTTCCATCACAGAAATGTGAGGAAAATTGTTTTTTAGTCAAAGTTTCAGTTTGCAAGAGATTTTGGGTAAACAAATGTGGTGAGAGCCATGCTAGTCAGTCCATCCTGGATACCCCTGGGTATCTATTTTTTTTTTAATGTAGAGATTGGCTAGGTTTCCCTAAGTGCAGGCGGAGTTAAGGTCCAAAACCGAGAACTACCCACACTGGGGAAAAAGGGTCCATTTTTGGTGGAAAAATGTGATGCGTTCATGATGTATTTTTGGCGGTTTCCTGACGCGGGCAGGTGGTATACATTCCATACTAGTGAGGTATCATTTTAGGAAAAGACTTATGGGAGAATAGAATAGGAGAACATTTGTTATTACCAATTGGATTTCACTGCATTTGTGCCTTTCAAATATGTCAGTGTATAAAAAAGTTGGCATTTAGACAAAAGCACCCTCCAAATCATACCCTTGTCTGGGTATTCACAAATTTAGAGATGTACAAATAACCACAGCTCCTAAACTCCATATCTTATGTCCTTTTCAAAACTATGTAGGTTTCCTTGATACCCATCTTTCACTTTACACTTTTCACTGTATAAATTGGTCTATCCTCGGTACTCAATGAAAATCCAATGTATGGTGACGTTCAGTTGTTGACTCTAGGTACCTTGAGTTCTTGGACAGCTTATAATCCCTATTTATCCCTGCAACCAGAAGGGTTGAGTGGATGTAATGGTATATTGCTTTTGTAAATCAGCCATAGTGACAAAAAGTTACACATAGAAATGTCACAAATGGCCATTTTTTCCTACTCATTTTTAATATTTTCTTTTAAAAGTAGTTTTCCTTGGGAAACCTTGAGGAATCTACTCATATGACCCCTTGATAAATTTAGAATTTTGTCTACTTTTCATAAAACTATAGCGTTTCTGGATCTTCCATGGATTTCACACTGGTTTCCACTACAACCTTGAAATAGGTTGACAGCACCAAAAATAGGAAAAAATAGGCTACCTCTTAGAAAAATGTCAGCACTGTGGCACAAAAGTAGATTTTTTGATTTAGCCCTGCATGTTCCTGAAAGCTGGGAAGATGGTACCTTTAGTACAGTAAACCGTTGTGGAAACCATTTTGAGGAAACAAAATTAGACACTTGTACCAGGAGTGCTTTTTCCATATTTTGCGCAAAAAACTCAGAATGTTCCTATATATTGACTATTTTCTCAGTCCCCTCCATGGGAATACGTAAACCCTAGGTACCTTTTGAATCTCCAGGATGGTTGGAAAAAGTATGCAAATTTGGCATGGATACCTTATGTAGACAAAAGAGCCTTGAGCGCTACCTCAAATAGACAAAAAGGGATCAGCACTGGGGGGGGCTTAAGCCCAGCAGCCAAGGTGTTAATGTAAAAGCTTCCATATGGTAAAGAAATATATTTTGTTGAAATGTGATGAGACTTTACCATATTTTATGTGATGTTTGTTGTATGATTTGCATAGCAGATATTTTCAGGTCTCGACTCGTGCACGGTGTCTAAAGACCCTTGGCTCGGCTCTGGCTCAGCTCTCCCTATCAATTTGTTGGCTCGTCCACCTCTGCATCAAAGTTCATAGACTGCTAATGTCCATGAGGTTTACACTCGTATGCTGCTCCATCTTGTGCTGAGTAGTCACAACAAGTTTTTTAATCACTGTACTCGGTACTTCATAATCACATTCACCATTCGATCATTGGTTCATTTTTCATGGCATTTAAGAGTTGATGTGGATATAAACACATGCAGGTGATTAGCTTGCTGGTAGGGTTTGCCCTCTATAAACCTGCAATTTATTTGAAGGCCAGCTAGTTGTCTACAATATTTTCCTCTTCTTTAATATCCCTGAATGGCAAGTGAGCTATTCCAGTGGATATTGTAGTTGCCTTTTTTAACGAATGAGTCTCTTCTACACTGTCCAACAAACTACATTGCGTAGTTAATGAAATCAGTTGCGACATTGCATACACACACATAAAGATATTAAAAGAACTGACCGAAAAAATCCGAAGTTAAAAACACGAAGCTAACAAATTTAAAAGTTTGTCTCAGTGTTGAAATATAGCTTTACAAGTCCAACATATAATCAAACTTTCACTTGTTAGTTGCTCTGAGTGAGTTCTGTTAAACAGGAGAACCCCCACGCACAGCTGTCAGATTTCTCAATAATAAAAACAGATCCTGGCAAATTCGACGGTTATCCTAATTAAAGTAACTCGAAATATTTTCCATCAAACGGGTTAGCCACAGTTGTCAGATGGAAAGAAAGACTGTGAGGTTTTAGACTTCACTGTGTGGTTGATATTGTGTTCCTGTGGCCTCGATGTGCTTTAGCTTGATTGGTGCTGTTTTTACAAACTTAAAATAGGTATCGCAACATTCTTTCACTGCTGTTGCACAGGTTCATATCCCGAGTTGTCAGACAAGTGGGAGCAATAAGGCTTCAAGCAGCTCGGCACAACAGCAAGGGGCATGGGTAAGAGTTTCAGATTTATAATCAGTGCAGAGTGCATCCCATCAGTCATTACGTGACCTTCAGTTGTGCCACCGCTTGGCAGTGTTGGACTCAGAAGGAGTTGTTGATGTTGATCGGTCTGGTTTCTAGTGTTCTCCATATTTTTTACAAGTGTAGAGCAGCTTTTCATGTGGCGCTATATCTCTTGGGCCAGGATTACAGTTGTTCCTGGCTGTAATTTTCCAACTTCTTCTTCTTTCCGGCATGGTTCTGTTGCACTTCCTAGAGCATTCACGTTCAGATTACTGTTAGTTGAACTATTTTTACTAGGTCTGTCCTCGGTGGAATTGGTGCCCATAGAACGTGTTGGGGTGGATCTTTGACTTCCACTATGTGGGGTTCCTCACGAATCACACGGTGATTTTTATTGTTTTGGTGAAGTTTCCAGTTGATTTAATCTTTAATAAACATGTTATAAAACATAATTCCCCTTCTTTTTGAGAGCGCTCTCTTTGGTATCAATGTATTCGTAATGATTGTTTCTAGTACCTCCATCAGTGCAGGTGCCTTGTATGAGTTGATTATGTTGGGATTGAACTGTGGAATCTTACTCGGTGTCGTTGTCTGGTGCAAAGAGGAGGCAGCTCTTTGGGATGACTGCATCTTACTTGATTGTCAGGTGTCGACCATATCCATCAGGATTCATTCAAGGATTCGGGTTTGGGCTATGTTGGGAGGTGAGCATCTCAATATACTGCATAGCACAAAGTCAGGATGGCAATCATACTGAGATTTACTTCAGGTGTGACTTTTACCATGCCCGCTTCCACAAACTCCTCCTTGTTCCAGGCGTGCTGTTCTCTCATACATAGAGGTAGGCATTTTTTTTTTCAAAATGGTGGCTTTACTCCCACAGGGTACGTTGTTGGGCTGTGCCCAGAGTCATGCCACTTGCATGCACAAAATATGGATTTCCTATTGTGATTTTGGATTTTTGCATGAGTCGTTTACAAGGGGGTCAAAAGGTGCAGTCTTAATGTTGGTATGGGCAGGTAGGCGATGTTCATAATAAGTAGCTACTGAGGTTGTTTCCTTATGATAGCTTGTAAACCATTTAGCAGCATGTAAGTCTCAAGTGCTGGTTTTCTCATGCCTTTTACCGACTTTTTGCTCTATGGCTGATATCAGTAGGATTGGTATTTGGTGAATTTCCAGGATCATTTGAAGATGAGTAGAATTCGCATTGCTAGCACATTGGTTTGGTTTGTAGCACATTGGTTTGGTTTGTAAGGTTACATATATAATAGTTGTTTGCTTCTACAATGAGTGTATTATTCTTAATTGCATATCATCATGTTGTTAACTACTGTGCCAACTATTTGCTGGCTTTCTATCTAGCGTGCGATTTGTTGGCGTTATGGGACTGTCCACGTTAGGCATTTAGGAAGGTGCATGCGTTTCTATTTCATGCAGACACAGGGGTGGTTTAGTGGGGGTATTATTATCTTCATAACTACATGTTCGTTTTTCCCGAATAGAGTATTCTTTTTTCTGTTTGAGGAAGTTTGTTTCATGCTGGGTGCAGTCATTTTTGTGAGCCGATGCCAATACGTCTGGAGGTGTGTGTGCGTGCGTGTAATGTTCTTTGTGGGGTAAGTGCTGGCTTGGGCACCGTGGTATTGGATGATGTTTTCTGATTGGTTTGTTTGTGGGTACATCACTGTCCCTTCTTTGCTTAGAGTTTATCATCCATGATCTTTGCCGTCCATCTGTTTCCTATTTTGACAGCAGTTTGTTTTTACGCTCTGGCACCCATCCATTTCGCGACGTTTATGTTCACGATTTCTGTACAGTCTATAGTTCTGTCACCCATAAAATAGAACAAAGATTTCTAGCATTGCTTCACTGAAAGGTTTAACTTTGCCTTCTTTTATTTTGATTTTTCTATTACTTGTTTCATCTTCAATGCTTATGAAATAGTACATTATTTTTATGTTTAATATGCATTTTCATTTCGATTCTAAAAGCAGTTAACTTAATGGGGTTCCTTTAAATGCACTGCTAGCAATAGAGTTTGTCACTTATAGATTTTTTAGAAATACAGTCCTTTTCTTGTTGGAAGCAATTTCTTATTGATTGAATATTCATGGGCGTGTAGATAGCTTAATACAGTCTGTTCATTGAATACAAATATGAAAATTACATTTCAATTCGCCATGTGAATTACTAGCAAGAGAACTTTGAAATGATGAGATTAAATGTAAAGAACATGAATTATGCTATTTTTGTAGAACTGCTTATGTAGCCAAAATGACTAAAGGCTGATATGACACATTTTGTATTGATAATCCGAATTCTTATTATTTGCACAGCCCTTCCATGCGGTGCTTAATTTGGAAATAAAAACGTGCCGGTGCCCAAAGCCCTCCTCTTCAACACGTGGCTGTTGCAATTGGAATACTGAGGCAGCGTAATCCTGAAGTCATCTCAGGCCTCTTCAATCCATTTAAAGCAACTCCCTGCCCCTTCAGCTCACTCTAGCAGCTTTCTACTTTCTCTCTTTGTGAGCTTTTTCGTTTTCCTTTTCTTCCGTCTTTCCCATGTGTGTCTTTTGCTCGCATCAAATGCTTGAGACAGAAGAATAAGCCCCGGCCCTAAAAAATAAGTGCAGGTGTTCAGCACCGGAAACAACAAGCACAAATTAAGCACTGCGTCCATGACTCCAGTATTACTGCTCAAAGTCTTACAGTTATACAAGGAAGCTTTATTTTATCCAAGCTAAAAATCCATGGATTGTTGTCTTGCATGAGCTTCACTTATTTTTTATGAAAGCTACTAACAACGTTACGCCGGTAGAAAGGAATGTGTGGAAAACTGGGAGGTGAACAGCCACATACATTTTGAACACAAAAGCAATATTTGCTTTTATGCTCAACATTGATGTGAATGTTATTCACGTTAAACTGAAATGTGTCCCCGTTTATTTTTCCTAAAGTACTTCCAAAAAGAACACTGATACGGGAATACAACATTAAAAAAACACAGTATCCGCTACCCCCCACGTATTTGGTAAATAGGTTAACCTTACATAACACTACACTGTAACTGGGTTCAGAAGCAGGGACTTGGGGTGGCCATAGCACCTCCACTGTCAGGCTTTGACAGTGGACGAACACTACAGCGGTGCCTTCCCTGGAGGATGCCCAGATCATCGCCCCAGCGTGGTTGATTCCAGCGACTTCTGAAGCTACTTTTCTCCATTCAAGCACTCCTACCTTTGTCTCCAGTACAATAATATGCAGCAGAATGTCCGGTCCCAGAGGGCTGCACCACCGCTGCCTCTGCTGGCACCCCCACCAGTATTCTGTCGACCTTAAGACTGGAGGATGAAACAGGAATTGTGAGAAGGTTACTGGGGAGGGGGAGTAAATGTGGGGTTGAGAAGAGAGCAAGGAAGGGAGGAAGGCAAGGTGGAAAATAACAGTGGAGAATGAGGTGGTGAGAGAGACGAAAGATAGACAGGAGAGTCAGGCAGGAAGAGAGAATGGTAAGGTGTATGAGGTAGAGGGAAAGAGAAGCGAGATGTGGAGGAAGAGAAAGGTGAGGTAGAGCAGGGTAAGGCAGAGAAAAAAGGAAAGAGAGATAGAGGAGAGTGAGGTGGCAGGAGGGAGGGGGATAGTTTGCTAGCTCCATGTGTCGTAGTTTGGAATCTTGCAATGGGCAAGACTGCTGGTTAGAGGATGACAGTACTTTTGCTTATAGGCGACATGCCTATCCTACAACAAGTCGCAACTGTTGCCCCAGCCTTACTGGCTCACTAGCAGCACCTCACCAGAAACACAATAGTAAAAGGTGATTTGTGGCAGCCTTTACGCATGGGCTCGAGAATAAGACATCTCAGGGAATGTCGTGGTTAAACGGAGATTACCCCTTTCTCACAGATATATCATGTCTCATACAAACACAGGCAATGACAAAGATGCAGTAAACTTTCAATAGTTTTTATTTAACATAACTGCATAACTGCAATTTGCGATAAGTTGCATGGGCTGCAATGATTAGGATAGTGAATAATGATAATGAATAATGCAAGAAACAGAATTGTGAAGACGAGAGTCATTATTACGAAGACCCCCACCATCTTGCAATGCATAGAAAAGACATGCAGGATATAATATGCCCTAATGTGAAAGGCCTAACCTCCTACCTAGAGGAGAGCAGGGTTTGCTAAACCTAATCTGCCAATGCCATGTCCATGAGAGGAGCCCCCCAACCCTCGTTACCTTGGAATGAGGTCTCTATCTCAGACTCCGCAGGGACACGAAGACTGGGTCAGCGTCAAGACAACGTGCAGCATTGATATCAGCAATGGTGGCGATGCCCTCTGGTCGGAATCCCTCTGATTATCTGTCTAAAGTGCGATGTATTTATACAGATCTACAAGGACCCCTGATGTAGGTGTGTTCCCAAACAATAGATAACAGACATGCTTGGGACGGCAATTATTATAAACAATCCCTCAAAAGTATAGAGAGGGAAAATCCCTAAGTGTGAACACGTACTGTTTGTTTGTCTTTGTTGCTTAATCTTGACTCCTTAGCGCGGTGACACTGATAATGCAAAGCATAACAAGTGGCCTAACTATAAACAAGGCAGCCATCTTAGAAGAATTAAATAATTAAATGGGCTAAGACAGAGCAAGCTAAGTAGGTTAAAAGTCACTAGGTGACGGGGGCACGAGTCTGCAAGCCAGAGGCTAAGCAAACTCCTGTTATCCCATTAAAACGAACTAGGATTCACTACACCCTCCCCATTGCTGTAACAGGTATGACGAAGGTACAGGAAGCCAAACGCTAAAATTGCTCTGAACTAAAAAGCTAAAAGCATAAAAATCAGCTAAAAAATCTTTAAAATGTGTTAAAAAGATGATAAAAACAATTCCACTAAAACACATACAGAGATGTTAATGTCAACCATGACAAACACAGCGTGCCAAAGCAATGTTAAGTTAAATGCATAATTTTGAATCGGGAATGGCGAGTCAATTCATCAAATTATTTGCTGTATGCATGATCTTGAAGAGTGTCATCGAAGTCACCAACCAATGACCTAAAAAATGAGTCAACATCATCTGATGTTAAATCGAGTGCTGGGCGGACAAACGGATCCACAGAGCAGTAGTGAGCAGTACTTTCTGAGGGAACGTCATTCATTGCAGTGCCCTCGTCCATGGTAGATTTCAAAACGGAAGTCTCATCGGTGGCCTCGCGGAGCAACCTCAGTCTCAAGGGGCATGAATGTGTATGAACCCTCATTGGGGACATCAACAGTTCATGGTCCACAGGAGATGTCGGTGCAACGGCAAGACAGACCATTGGCAGATGTTCAAAGAGGCACCATATGCAGCGGAAGACTGGTTGTACACACCAGAGAAGGGGCCGGATTGACATCGACCAATCGTGCTCCGGTTCCACAAGCAAGGTTGTACCGAAGATCCGAACCATGCGTTCATGGCACAGTGGAGCTGGTGGGAGCGGCTCCATTGCTCTGCGTAGCTGGAAAGAAACAACCACTGCGAATCAGAAGAAATAGCAGTAGTAGTCTGCCAATCAAAGCCAAAATAATTGGAAAACCACCAAACATGCTTGAAAAGAGCGAATGGATGGCTGACGGGATGACTCCGAAGACAGTCTGGAAGATGGACACGAAACCAGACCGACAGCCTTAAAGAAATGAACAATCCCTGTGGTGCTTGAAGCATAGAATATTCTGGATACCAGTTCTCCAAAATGCTTGAGGAAGTTGGTATTTAATAGGGATTGTATGTCGTCTGATGATCTCTCAATCTGGAGAGCATACATCTCCTTTGCGGATGTCAAGGCGACCTGTTTTTGAAACAATAGCGCCTTTAGCCTGCTCAGCTTGTCATAGTTCACATTAATAGTATATATGTGGGGCCACATGTCAGATACTTTTATCTCTCGTATGGGGGAAACAAAACATGTCCACAACACGTAACGACCTTCGACACCGAGATTGCGTAGGCAATTCCTGGTCGCATGCTGCAACAACTTTGATCGTTCAGTACCACATAGCTTCCATTGGAAAGTACATGAAATACCGGTCGAATCAAAGGGACGGGAGTACCCTTCAGCAAACAGGCCAAATTTGCGACCCCCGCATTGCAAAGACCGTGAAGGGACACCTGCTTGCATATCACGGAATGACTAACAGCAGTCTCACATTTGCTTCCGCTAAGAAAGACCTCTGTTTCGCCATTCAGACATTTGTAATCAAAGGGCAACTCCCACTCTTCCTTAATATAGCTATCTCCTAGTTGCTCGTACCGTCCCACTGCAAGATGTTTCAGGCAGCTTGAGAAACGAAAGGTTGAAATGGGTAAATTAATTATGCCATGTAAGAGCCAGATAGTTGAAGGACTCTCTGCTACCGTGAAGGGCAACTTATCTAACTTTTCTACGTGAAGCATGGTGAAACTAGCCTCCCTTTTAGTCATTGTCTGTTGTTCCCTGGAGAAATTAAAGACAGTGAAGAATTCACTCCCGTTAATATACTTCCATGGAATGTGGCCGTTTTTTTGTGTCTGTAAAGTCCAACCCAGCTGCATGATGGAACGTAGCTGGGTTTGCCCATGATATAACCGGGACAAGTCTGTCTGAGTGATATCAATAGCAGATGACACTATATTTGATAGTGAATAAATCCTGTTGGACAGTGTATTCATGCCGTTGTCGACAACTGCTAATGCCTTTTCTAAATTTTCTGTATCCAATTGCCTTAAACGCGCAGCAGCCTCAATCTGAGAAAGTTTCCAAATTTCATTGTACATAGCATATAAAAACCTTTTTAGAACGCTTTTTCCTAGGACCCAACAGAAAATCCTGCAAATCTATATCTTCGGAAAGGGTGTTCAGGTGTTGCTTAACTGCGGCTAACGTGTTGGTCTGTACCCATTGCTGGCACAGCTTACCCACACTGTATGTTGTAACTATACCTGTATGTTGACCCGATATAGAGCGAGGGTCTGGCCTGTTAATTGAAAAAATCCCTGAAGAGTTAAAAAAACGCGCCTGACACCCATTTGTGTCAGTGGGCCATATTAACCACCTGCCGGGACTGGAAAGTGAAGAATTATAGGTACTAGCCTGTCCTCTGTGATATTAAGGAAGTATTATTTATTAAGTTCATTCGGTCTAGAAATCTAGTCCATTTAAAATAATAATAACAATCATACTTAAAAAAGGATGTAGTAAAAACATGGTAACAATGTAAAACCAATAGACGTCAAAACAGTGTAACAATAAGAACAACAAGACAAAGCATTTCATCAAATATATATAAATACAATAAAATAAAACATGAATAAATATAGTAAAAAAGAGGACAGAGCTAAAAACTGAAATATAAGACTTTTTGTCTGGAGGACTAGTATGCACAACCAAAAGACAAAAAAGACAGAAGATAGTCTGATTGGACTAAAAGATGACATTATCAGAGTACCAATCAAAGAAAACAACAGGATAACTATATGAGAAGGCTATATAGGCTTGTGCAGTCTTGGTAGTCATAGGGAAGGCAACAAATTCATAATGGAAATTTCCAACTAAAAACAATACAAAAAGGATAAAAAAAGGAGATTAAAATCCTTCTGAAAACAAGTATAGAAATGGCTCAGGAGCCTTTGGGTGCAATGAACTTGCGACGGATGTACCAGGCCTCCGATAAATATTTGGTAACTGGAATGGCAACCCTGGGAGAAGAATCATGCGTACAGATTCTAATGGCTGTTACTCTGTCCTGAAATGACATGTTTTTACAGAGGGGAATAATCCACCTCTTTCTTGGTGTCTTGTACAAAGGGCAGAAGAATAATGCATGCTCTGATGTTTCTTTGCAAAGTTGACAGAAGATACACCTATCATTTGTAGCGATGTTAGATGGCCAATGGGCCGTGAAACCATTGGTAGGCAATGTGCCATATCTTAACTGCAGGTATAGAGCACGGGCATACGGAGGGATAGGGAGGTTCAGGAAAATCTCAGCCCAGGGTTCATGCTTAATTTGGAGAAAATCCATAGTTAACCTACCCGCCCTCTTTTGGTGCAGGGAATCTTCGTTAACTTTCTCCCAATATCTGTTCGTAACAAATCTCCTAGCCTTGTCAGGGATTTGATCCGGGTGATTCCAATAATGGGGAAGACCCATTTTGTCCCAGGCAATTTTCATCTCTTTCAGCCAAGGGATTCTCTCCAATGCCTTAGGGGCGGCTATCAACTCTCTTATAGCCAGCCTATATGGTTCTAGTTCAGCAGATTTCCATAGACGAATCCAATAGGAAAGGGGTCTTAAGGCCGCTATAGTTTTAATGCCATTTAAACCAAGGTCAAGCCTTAAAGGGGTCATTGGAGTGCCCGTACCTAGCCTGGACACCTGCCTAAGGAAGATATTTTCCTTAGTTTGCAGAATGTCGAGGTTTTTATGGGACCCCCAAAATTCCGCTCCATATAGGGCTGCTGCTCTGATTTGAACATTATAAATCTCCGCAAGAATGTTCAGAGGGGGGCTCGGTGCCTTTCTAGATCTGCGGACTAAGGCCCCACCTCTTTGGCTTATGATCAGAGCCCCCTTGTCAATGGCTGCCTTCCATTTGCCCGATGTAGATAATCTGAAACCCAAATAATCAAACTCTTCAACTTTCTCCAATGGGGTCGAATTCATCTCAATATTAGTACGCAGTCGTTTTTTAGAGGTAGTGAATATCATAAATTTAGTTTTCTTAATGTTTACATCTAAACCATAATCACTACAGTAAGCACAGAACTGGTTAATTAGGTGTTGAATTCCCATTGGCGATTTTGATAGTAGGATCGTATCGTCTGCGTAAAGCAGGCAGGGGATTTTTTTCCCACCTAGTTTTGGAGAATCATTTATGCAGTTCTCTAGGTAGTGGATGCAATTATTAATGTAGAGCAGAAAAAGAGTAGGTGCCAAAACACAACCTTGCCTAACTCCTTTTTTGATAGCTACAGGGTCAGTCAGCTCGCCCCCTTGTCCACACCTGATTTGGGCAAAGGTATTTTGGTGCAACTGGGCTATGAGTTTCAGGAGGCCAAAAGGCACTCCCATGTTTAATAATGTTGACCACAGCAGATTCCTGGGGATCAGGTCAAATGCGGCTCTTAGGTCTATAAAGACCACGTAAAGGTTACCCCCCCCCAGGTCGACATTCTTCCATTTTATTGACATAAATCTTAGAGCTTGGTCAACTGTGCTCACAGCGGGTCTGAAGCCCGCTTGTAAATCAGAAAGGGCTTCAGACTCAATAATCCATTCCTCAAGGTGGGACAGAAGATGTTTCGCATAAATTTTTTGGAAGTTATCGAGGAGACTAATTGGACGGTAGTTAGCCGGAATGTTTGGATTTCCTTTTTTGAAGATCGGTACAATTTCTGCCCCTTTCCAAGTAGATGGAACTGGAGCGCCTGCTGCAATAGTATTGCAGATAAAATTGAGGTAGGGAGCCCATATATCAGGTCTAGATTTGTATAGATCACCTGGAATTTTATCTGGGCCAGGAGCCTTCCCCCATTTCAGGGAGTCTATTGCAGCTCTAGTTTCGGAAAGAGAAAAAGAAATTGGAATGATCTCTTGGTTTGTTGAATCATTGGGGGGCCACAGAGAAACATCTGGTGGACCTCCATAAAGTTGCCCAAAATGCTCTACCCAAGTTGCTGAGAGGATTGTAGAGCCAGGCGCGACTGGAGAGTCACTGTCATTATCAGCTATTAGTTTCCAAAACTTGGAAGTATTATTGGATGAGGCTGAAACCAGGATAGTGGCCCATCTGGCCTCCTCCCAACTTCTGCGTGCCTTTGAGCATTCCTTCCTATAAGCGGCCCTGGCTATTCTCAGCGTCGCAGCATGGCCTTCTTTAATTGCATCCAGGAGAGCTAGTTGTGCTGATCTGCAGGAATTATTGAACCAAGGGGCATTGTGTTTTTTATTGGAGTTGTTAACAGTCTCTTTTGTGAAAAATTGTTTTAAGGATTGGAACAGATCAGTGTGGGCTGTAAGAAGGCTATCGCCCTCCTCGGACTCATCTAACCGGATCATACACTCCATTTGATTCGCAAGCAAACTGTAGATAGATGCTAAATGTTTAGGGGAGGAGATAACAGATTCCCATTTTAGATTGCGTCTATTATTGGTTAGGGCCAGTTGGGACACGTTGGACCTAGAGTGAGGCACTATAAACGAAGGAAAAAGACCTCTGGTTGATAGAATCAGGGGATCGTGGTCGCTCACAGGCTGCTCATCTACCCTCATATCTACCATGTAACACCAAAGACGGATATCAAGAAGTATGTAGTCAATGCGACTGCTATGTACTCCGCGCCTAAAAGTGGGTCGCAAAATAGCATCCGAGTGTGAGCGGCCATTACAGGCTCGGAGGCCATGAGCTAGTGCGATGTCAGCCAAAAAGCGAGCAGATTTGTTCAATCTTGGTTTTTTGTTGGAGACTAACTGGGGGATGCCCCAATGGGCATCCTCTTCTTTACAGATTCCTTGGACTAAAGGATTAGGTTCGAAGGTAACATTAAAATCTCCACCAATTAAAACAAAAGAGGGGGAATTACTTTTAAGAACATAGTCCAAGTTTGACAGTACGTCAGACTCAAAGTGGGGACTCACATTCCTGTTATAGATATTAATTAAAAGGAGGGGTTTTTCTTCAGAAATCATTAACAATAGGGCTTGCAAGTCCGGGCAACCAGTGTCTAATTCTTCTATCTTGCACCTGAGAGAAATATTTAGCCACGTGAGCAACCCTCCCGAAGGTCTCCCAGAAGATGACTTACGGGCCGGAACCCAAAAGCTTTTAAAACCGAGTCTATATTTGGGTTCTAATGCCCATGTTTCTTGAAAAAGACAAATCAAGTGATCATCAATAAGGTTACCCCAACCTGGGCTGTGTAATTTGCTTTCCAATCCAGCTATATTCCAGCTGAGCACCTTATCGAGATCCTCTGGGCATGAGGACCCAGCTCTATTCTGGGCATATAGAATGCTAGGGGAGGGACTGTCAAGGACCATGATGCTTCCCTCGGGTGGATTAAGATCAGAAGGTTTCTCACTCTGAGTCTTTAAAACCTCGCTGGGTATATCCTCAATAGTGTTAGGGTTTGATGTTAGGGTTTGATGGGTTGGCCATGCGGATGTGACCCAAGGTATAGGGAGCGTTTGACTGATTAGAAATGCATTCCTCAGATGCTTGGCATATTAAACTATTGGGTGAACCCGGGACAACAAAATCGGCCGAGATGTTTAAGGAAGTATTGCCGATCTTTAAACCTTGCCGGAGTAGGGATATTGGGTGTGTTCAAGTCTTTAATTTTTGCTAACCCCAGACAGGATGTCTGCTGAATTGAGTCATTTAAGAAAATCATTTTCACAGGGATCAGGCATGCTCGAAATAAAGCTTCCCTACCCTGTATCTGCCAATCTTGTGTTCCCCATAAACTTTTCAAATCAATAGTGTTCTTCCAGTATTCGTAACCTTCAACTGTGAGGCGGGAAACAAAGGGATCTGAATAAATCAGTTTTGTATCAGTTAGCAAAATGTTCCTAATTTGTGCCGGAGGTATTTTAAAATAATACGACTCTGCTGTTTTTGTGTCATGCCCCGAAAAGTATGTAAATTTATCACTATAGTACTTTGGGCTCCCCACCGGAGGTGTAGAACAGTGTTCCCACTGAGTGCAGTTTAATACTGGCCTTTATCTGGTGGCAAAGTGTAGGTAGTAATGTCCCCAATTGTTATAGCAGAACATTTCCCCATAATTCATTGTATGTTCATATACATCATCACTTTCAAAGGCGGAATAGTCCTTCATTTCAGTTAGCATAGAATCAACTGTTTGGACATCCCAATCATCAGAGAAAACATCAGGTGTAATTACGTCGGTCATAGAAATTTTGAACACGTATGGTATTTGATTAATTTCTGTAGGCCCGTATATATGGAATGGAACTTTGTCCCACACAATCCCATCATAAATCGGTATTGCTGTAATATTTACAGGGGACAAGTCTCTTCGGACCCTATGTGAAGAATGATATGGAGTTAAAACTTCATCAACAGGCTCCACAGAGGAGCGATCAGGAATATAGTGACCATTCATAAGCAAAAAGAAAACAGTCACAAAACCAATCCATAAAAATAATGCAAAAAATGTCAAACAGAACCATAAATAGTTCCATGGGTATTTCAAATAGTTCTTTTCAATCACAGTGATGGATGAATCTGAAGAAAAATCATCAATGTCAATGAAATAGCCAGAGGCAGTCTCTGCAAACACGGGAGCCGGTGCACCATCTGTACTTTGGTCCACTTCATGTGGGGGCTCTTGGTAGACAGTGTCATTAGTCTGTGATGTGTTTGTGTAAAAAACAGCTAGATCTTGAACTGGGGTGGTCACTGAAGTAGTGACAGGAACTAGCAAGAGTTCATTTTCCGCCCTCCCCATGGTCAAGGAGGTGTCTGGAACACCATTAGACATTGTTGCATAGTCTGTAGTGGTGTTGTTCATCCTACTATGTAGATATATGTCCTGTTAGGTAGTGAGAGGGGATCGGGAACCACCCAAGGAACCTCTTGGTCTACTGTGAAGGATCGGCCACATGGTGTAGTCTGATGTCATCGATGGAGATTCATTTATTAGTTCTAGAGCCAGACAGCAGTGGTAAGATGACAGTCCTGGTGCCTTGAATTCCCAAGACAGGTACAGGTGCTCTGTATGATGGACCAAACTCCTTCTTCACCTCGATCTTCTCACGAACCAGATCCCCAACTTTAGGAATCCAGCCAGTTGAAGTTTTCGCTAAATCCCCTATTCCTAAAGTGGCAGCACTTGCAGATGATTTATCATCACGAAATTGCTGAAGCTCCTGTAAAACAGTGAAACGTTCATGTATGTCAAATGGTGTTTCTGCTGCCCCCATACCAGGGGCATCAAGATCTGGACATACATAGGTATCCCAAAGAGAACCTCATATGGAGTGCGTCCCCCCACGGACCGCCTTGGCAGATTATTCAGTGCTCACTGGACCCCATATAGGTGATTTAACCAGCTGCGGCCTGAACCTAATACTCGAGTTGTTAAGGACTGCTTTAGATCACGATTCCGCCTCTCCATGACCGAATTTCCCTCGGGATGGTATGGTGAGGAGTAATGGAGTTCAACACCCATCGTCCCCATGGTGTACCTGAATGCCTTAGAGGCAAATGCAGGGCCCTGGTCCGAATGGAATGCTGCAACCGCATATGTACAGACAAAGATCAGCAAGTCTTTTATAACGGTCCGAGCGTCAGCCGACCGCTGTAGCCATACCCACAGGAATCTAGAACAAGAATCTACAGCGACTAAAGTGTATTTGTATGCACCATCAGGCTGTAAGGGACCACAATGGTCCAGGTACACACATTGTAGTGGCTTGTTGGACACTAAGAGGGATGTCTGCGGTGGGCGTTTGATATTAGAGCCCTTTATCTCCTGGCAAATGTCACAGCAAAGGACATACTGTTTTGTTCGTCTATATAGACCAGGCCACCAGAAGCGTTTCTGTAGGAGTGTTATAGTGGCTGATATACCAGCATGTGCAGATGTGACACCCTCATGCGCTGCTTTAATTAGATCTAATCTCTGGTCTTCGTTGGGGATCAGTCGATCTCCAACCCCAGGAATTGTTGTGTAAACAGTCTGCGCACTGATATGGTAAGTATAGTTTGTAGGGTATCCTTTTGGAAAGGGCTTGCCTGCAGCCAAAGCTTTAACGGCAGTCAATATTTCATTATCCAATCTCGTCTGTGAACGAGTCACTGCAGCCACAGAAGCCGTAGCTACTGCTGCTTTGGCTGCTTCACCAGCCAATGTATTACCACTACATGGACACACGGCAGCTTATCCTTAAGATCAGCCACCCTCCCCCCACAATATTTTGCGTTTAATGGTGTTCCCTTTAGAATCTCTAAACCCGTTCTGTTTCCAGTGATTGAGATAATCATTGTAGGACTGAACACAGTAATATGAGTCACAGACTATTAAAGTCTGGCATCCTGGCTCCGTATGTTCGAGCTCTAGAATAAGAGCTTTAAGTTCAGCCAACTGGGCTGTGCAGTCCCCTAAGGTCTGCGTGTAGGTATTGTGAGGGTGGAAGACTCCATCTTCCATCACTCCGCTCACGGCTGCGCAAGCTGCTGAGTGTTGATGTTTAGTACCTACAGCCACTTGTGCTGAACCATCAGTGTATATGACAGCATGGTATCTGTCTAGTGGCAAGATATTTAGAGGAGCAAGGTACTCTTTTTCATACTGGAGAAACTCTTGTGTCTGAAGTTTTGGATCGAATATATAATCAATATCAGTGGCGGTCAGAAACATTGCCCATTGAATCCAATGTGGATGTAATGCTTTAGCGTTAGGAACGCTTGCTTTAATGACAGCCTCTAAGGCCGGCACCGTGGAGACAACAATAATACGTTTCCCCTGGGCAAGTGGTCTCTCTTTTATGACGGCCATCTGAACTTCCGTCAGAACTTTTTCTGTAGGTGCAAAACGCTGTTCTGCATTGGAGTATAAATGTGATTTATATGCCAAGGGTACCGTGTCACCCTCGTTGAAGGTGACATAAGTAAATCCAATGGCACCATCAATTATTCTGATGACCAAATTTGTTTTATTGTCACGTGTGTGCAAGTGTTTAGCTTCTAGAAGGTCCTTTTGCATTGCCCTAAGGATGCAGGTGTGTTCAACCGTCCAGTGTCTGCTAGAAAAATTGGGCTGAACCAAGTCATAAAATGGCTTGATCCGTTGTGCATTATCTGGAATGTATGTTCTGACAAAGTTAAAGAAACCTAGTAATGACTGTAGTTTCTTAAGTGTGTTAGGAGGGTGCAGTTGAGCACATTTTTCTAGAAAGTGTGGGGCCAGGCTCTTTCCCTCGTTTGATAGCTCATATCCCAAGAATAATGCGCTAAGAAAGGCGATCTTGCTTTTCTTAAAATTGAATTTGTAACCGAGGTCTGCAAATCCCAAAATGATCCGATCGAACCTTGCAAGATGAATGTCGAGGACATAGTCTGTGAGATATATGTCATCCACGTAGGATAACGCCTCGGAATCAATATCATGTAAAATTTATGTTACACGGCCTAAAATAGCCCTGGGCTATTTTTATAGACTTGAGGTAAACAACAAAAGCGTTTCTTAGAGCCAAATGAGAATGCATTCAGGTCCCGACTTTCATGTGCTAAATTCTGGCAGAAAAAGCCATTAGATTTGTCTAATGTTGTTTTATATTTTTTGCGCACTATATTGTTTATTAATGCCATGCTGTGTGAATTTTGTATAGCATATGTGCGTGTATGACTATTTAAATGTCTATAATCAATGACTATTCTATATGAATGGTCCGGCTTCACAACGGGGAATAACGGATTATTCATTGCAGTTGTACAGGGCTCAATCACTCCCTGGTACTCAAGCTGGGTGAGGATCTCCCTCACCGGAGCTTTCGCTTCATGTTTGACAGGATATTGTGCCTGCGGTTGGGGTGTAGACCTAACGGGAGTAACATGACAAGGAGGCTCCTTGTCCCAACCTACATGATTGCGATATAACGCAGGTGCCTGCGCAATAGCCCATTCAGAAGCATAGGCTTCTTTGTCTGCTTCTGGAACAAGATCGGAGAAAGAGGGTAAAATTATATCTTCCCCATGCGGAAGCTTGCGGACGTGTTCAGGTGGCCAGTCTCTTTCGGCCAATAGGATATCACTAGTAAGTTCATCCCAAAAAATCACCCTAATAGTGCGCTCCACGTTTCCCTCTTTCTGAATTTTTAAATCATAAACCCTATCGGGGGGAGGACGCAGCCATCCGCTTTTCAACCGCGATGTAATCGCTAGTTGCTGTTGCATCCAGATGATCTTTCAGACTCTGGCGACATATCGTGACCTCTGCTGCGCTGTCTAACAGAGTCACTGCCCACGTCTTGTTCCTCAACAGTGTTCTCAAGTATACTGGCATTCTTAGCTGTCAGTGCTGCCACCTTCTTCTTTTTAAACTGTGGCTTTTGCTGAGGAGTCTTTTCTTCTTTTTTAATGGTAGACTGTTGTGAGTCTTTCTTTTCTTTCACGTATTCAGGACGTCGATCTTGACGACCCCCTCTCTCACTACGTCTATCCGGTGTGTCCTGAAAGGAACGAGAGGGACGTGAATCATTATATCTGTCTGGAGTTTTAATGTTCTCCCTATTTCTGAGATGATATCTCGCTTCGGAGTTCTCCGGGTGTGGAGAATCAGCTCTCTTATTCCTTCTTTCTTTGAAATCTTTTTGTTTGTCCCAGCGCTTCTTGGGGCCCTCTTGTGCCTGCTTTGTACCTTTCTTATGGGTGGTACCTTGTAACTCCAATTTCTTTGGTTTGGCTCCCAAACTATCCCGCCCTATACTAGTATAGGTCCTTCGTTACTTAAGGGACCTAACTTCACTCTTTGTAGTACATGTGGTAGGGCGCCTTCAAACCAGTTCTGATGCTCTTGGTATGTGAGCGATATCTCATGATACTGGTATGCTCGGTACCGTAAAGGTACGTTAGCAACTTCATATGTGTGGAATGTATGCGATCTTTGGTCCACTTCAGGAAAGGTGACCCAACAGTAAAATGTTTCTGTTTGGTATGCTTCATTGGCTTCTACTATAAGAGTAACATCCCCACCCTCATCTGTAAGGCCATGCATTAATAAATGTTGTGTTAGTGCTTGTCTAGCATTTTCAGGAATGTCAATGGCGTTAACCATATTTATTTAGAAAAACGGAACACCAAAATGGGGAGTAAAGTCCTTTTATGATTTCGAGCTCAAACAACCTACAGCTTAATCAGGTGTTGCCTTTTCAGCTGAGGAGGATTTTCCCAAAGACCACGGACGTCTCCGTATAATGGTACTTAGGGTACTTGTTGTCTGTGAGACCGTGATAGTCGGGGTATCCGTAAATTAGTGCCTAAACACCATCGTTGGTGGCGCCATGTCGTAGTTTGGACTCTTGCTCTGGGCAAGACTGCTGGTTAGAGGATGACAGTACTTTTGCTTGCAGGTGACTTATGCCTATCCTACAACAAGTCGTAACTGTTCCCCCAACCTTACTGGCTCACTAGCAGCACCTCACCAGAAACACAATAGTAAAAGGTGATTTGTGGCAGCGTTTACGCATGGACTCGATAATATCCATCTCGGGGAATGTCGTGGTTAAACGGAGATTACCCCTTTCTCACAGAAATATCATGTCTCATACAAACACAGGCAATGACAAAGATGCAGTAAAGTTTCAATAGTTTTTATTTAACATAACTGTAATTTGCAATAGGTTGCATGGGCTGCAATGACTAGGATAATGAATAATGCAAGAAACAGAATTGTGAAGACGAGAGTCATTATTACGAAGATCTTGCAATGCATAGAAAAGACATACGAGATGTAATATGCCCTACTACCCTAATGTGAAAGGCCTAACCTCCTACCTAAAGGAGAGCTGGGTTTGCTAAACCTAATCTGCCAATGCCATGTCCTTGAGAGGAGCCCCCAACCCTCGTTACCTTGGAATGAGGTCTCTATCTCAGACTCCGCAGGGACACGAAGACTGGGTCAGCGTCAAGACGACGTGCAGCATCGATATCAGCGATGGTGGCGATGCCCTCTGGTCGGAATCCCTCTGATTATCTGTCTAAAGTGCAATGTATTTATACAGATCTACAAGGACCCCTGACGTGGGTGTGTTCCCAAACAATAGATATTAGACATGCTTGGGACGGAAATTAATATAAACAATCCCTCGAAAGTATAGAGAGGGAAAATCCCTAAGTGTGAACACCTACTGTTTGTTTGTCTTTGTTGCTTAATCTTGACGCCTTAGCGCGGTGACACTGATAATGCAAAGCATAACAAATGGCCTAACTATAAACAAGGCAGCCATCTTAGAAGAATCAAATAATTAAATGGGCTAAGACAGAGCAAGCTAAGTAGGTTAAAAGTCACTAGGTGACGGGGGCACGAGTCTGCAAGCCAGAGGCTAAGCTAATTCCTGTTATCCCATTAAAACGAACTGGGATTCACTACACATGTATCAGAGGCTCACAAGTTTCTGAAACAGAGTGCGAGACTTTTGCAATTAATAATGTACCTAAAGAAGATAAAAATTATAAGATGACATGACTGTTCCTGAAAGCCCACACCAAAATATATAGGTAGAGGGTAGCGGGGCCATGGAGAGTTATACAAATCCCCCTTGAATATATGTATGGATTGCATTGCTGCTGGTCCATTGGGCCCGTCACAGCTTTCCAGGTACTCCACTGCCCTCCTGCCTGATGCTGACAGCTCCACCCACATTCGAAGCCTGATTTCAACAGCTCTGCCCACATTTCTGAGGCTGATTCTGACTGTTCGGCCCACATTCCTGAGCCTGATTGCATCTGCTGATGTCCCTGCCAATGCCTCCTTTGTGCCACTCCCTCTTCTGCCCTCCCACCTTCCTGCTTCCCATCCCAGCCACTCCCACCTCCCAGGACATATAATGTATGCTGCAGCATGGGCTCAGTGAGAAGTGCCTGACCCATTGGGTTAGTCACAGCTACCCAGCCACTCCACTACTCCTTCTGCCTGCCACTGACAGCTGCACCCTCATTCCTGAGCCTGATTGTGACAGCTCCAGCCACATTCCTGAGCCTGGTTGCGACAGCTCCACCCACATTCCTGATTGCGACAGGTCTGCCTGCATTCCTGAGCCTGATTGCATCTGCTGACGCCCCTGCCGACGCCTCCTTCATGCCACTGCTGCTTCCACCCTCCCGCCTTCCAGCCTCCTACCTGGCTCCTCCTACCTCCCAGGAGGTCACAGAGTGGGCTCAGTGTGAAGTGCATGACCCATTGGATCAGTTACAGCTACCCAGCCACTCCATTTCTCCCCTGCCTGCTGTTGACAGCTCTATCCACATTCCTGAGCCTGATTGAGACAGCTTTGCCTGCATTCCTGAGCCTGATCGCGCAGCTCCGCCTGCATTTCTGAGCCTGATTGCGACAGCCCTAACTGCATTCCTGAGACTGATTACATCTGCTAATGCCCCTGCCGATGCCTCCTTCATGCCACTGCCGCTTCCACCATCTCACCTCTCAGCCGGCACCTCCCACCTCCCAGGGTATATAATGGAGGCCACAGCGTGGAATCGGTGAGAAATTCCTGACCGATTGGGCCAGCCACAGCTCACCAGCCACTTCACCACCATCCTGGCTGCTGCTGACACCTCCACCCATATTCATGAGTCTGATTGTGACAGTTCTGTCTGCATTCCTGAGCCTGATTGCAACAGCTCTGCCTGCATTCCTGTGCCTGATTGCATCTGCTGACTCTCTTGCTGATGCCTCTTCGCGCCACTGCCGCTTGGGCCCTTCCCACCTTTCTGCCTCCCTTCCTGGCCCCTCTCACTTCCCAGGACATATAATGGAGGCTGAAGCGCAGTCTTGGTGAGAGGTGCCTGACCCATTGGGCCAGTCACTGCTCCCCAGCTGCTTCACGACCTTCCTGCCTGCCACTGACAGCTCTGTCCACATTCCTGAGCCTGATTGCAATAGCTCTGCCTGCATTCATGAGCCTGATTGCGACACCTCCACCCGCATTCCTGAGCCTGATTGTGACAGCTCCGTCTGCATTCCTGAGCCTGATTGCGACAGCTCTGACTGCAATCCTGAGCCTGATGGTGTCTTCTGATGCCCCTGCCGATGCCTTCTTCATGCCACTGCCTCTCCCGCCTCCCACCTTCCCACCTCCTACCCAGGCCCCTCCCAATTTGCAGAGCATATAATGGAGGCCTCAGCGTGGAATCGGTGAGAAATGCCTGACCTATTGGGCCAGTCACAGCTCGCCAGCCACTTCACCGCCCTACTGCCTGCTGCTGATAGCTCCACCCGTATTCCTGAGCCTGATTGTGACAGTTCTGTCTGCATTTCTGAGCCTGACCGCGACAGCTCTGCCCGCATTCCTGAGCCTGATTTCATCTGCTGACACCTCCTTCGCACCACTGCCGCTTCTGCCCTTCCTGCCTTCATCTCCGGCCCCCCCCATCTCCCAGGACATATAATGGAGGCTGCAGTGCAGTCTCGGTGAGAAGTGCCTGACCCATTGGGCCACTCACAGCTCTCCAGCTGCTTCAGGGCCCACTTGCCTGCCGCTGACAACTCCACCCGCATTCCTGTGCCTGATTGCAACAGCTTCATCTGCATTCCTGAGCCTGATTGTGGCAGCTCTGCCTACATTCCTGAGCCTCATTGTGTATGCTGATGCCCTCTTGAAACCTTCTTTGTCACAGCCACTTCCGCCCTCCACTGCTGCTTCCGCTTTTGCCCTCCAGCCTTCCCACTACCCACCCTGGCCCCTCCCACCTCCGAAGATATATAATGGTCCGTCTGTGCAAATCTGAGCATGGACTTCACTGCGCCATGACCCCTGGTCCTCCCACCCCCTACCGCTACACCAAAAAGGAGCTCCAGGCCTTGGACATCAGACACCTCATCAACATCTACTTTACTGCCTCCCCACACTCAATGAAGGGACCCTTCCCCCACCTACACTGCCATTTCTCCTGCAATGAGGACCCTCCTGTGCACACTAACGCCCACAGTGCACCCACAAAAAATACTACGAACAACCAAGCACCACTCCAGTGCATCCTGCTAAACGCCCGCTCCTTATACAAACAGGCCACGGAAATCTGGGACATGATTCCCACCCATGATCCGGACATCGCCTTCATCACTGAAACATAGTTGACACCCTCCTCAAACCCCAACGTCTCCACTGCCACCCCTGATACCTGCAAGATGATACACTGAGACCGCACCAACAAACATGGCGGGGCATCGCCATCATCTTCAAGGAAACCATCCAATGCACCACCACCGATGATGACCCAATGCCCCTCATGGAGCACCTCAACTTCTGATTCCAGACCGATGCCAACACCACGATGCAAGGCACCCTTGCATACAGACCCCAAGACCACACCCAGCCTTCATACAACATCATTGGCAACTTCATCACCCCCATCGCTATCTGCTCCCTCTACTACGTCCTACTCAGCGATCTCAAGACCCCAACAACTCCAAATCCACTCCCCTCATAGAGAACATCAGCCTCACCCAACTGATCACCAAACCCACGCACAAATTTAGACACACACTGGACGCCATCTTCACTTCTAGCCACAGAATCAGTTTCATGCATGTGAATGAACTCAGCTGGACTGACTACATTTTCATTCATTTTGCCATCTCCAATTCCCAGCACACCACCTCCAAGCACCTCAGTACCCCCACCTAAGCTGGGGCAAGGTAACTAAAACCCTATGGGCACAGGCCCTAGACACTGTACAAACCAAGCCCATGCCAGACCTTGACCTCCACCAGGCCATCCAAAACATCACCACCTGGATCACCAAATCTGCTGACAGAATCCCCCCATTGAGACCAGCTAAAAGCAACAACACCTCCAAGCCAGCCAGATGGTACACTCCAGAGCTCAGAAACTCCAAACGTGACTGCCACTGACTCAAGAAACAATTGCACGTGATCAAGGACTTGTTAGACAGAGCTGCCTACAAGGCAGCTCTCAACAACTACCACCACCACATCAAGGCAGCTAAAAGAGCAGCAATCACTGCCTGTATTGACACCACAGTTAACCACCCAAGAGAACTCTTCAGAATCATCAAGGAATTATCTACCCTGATAGTCACAGAGGCGACCATCCACCCATCCCAAGAACTCTATCACACCCTCTCAGACTACTTCCACAGCAAGATCACAACCATGTACAACAATTCTGACCCCCAACCCTCCACCTCCAGCCTAGATAACATCTCTCAAGCAGTGAACATCAGCCACACGATAATCTCCTGGTCCCCGATTACCACACAGACCTCTGCAGCCATCATCTCATCCATCCTCTCCATGGCATCCACCAACCCCTGTCCTCATCAGCTTTTCAAACTCAGAGCCAACACTATTAGCATGGAACTAACCCGTATCCTCAACACCACTATTCCAATTGCAACCTTCCCAGATGAATGGTAGCATGCAGAGGTCAGACCCCTCCTAAAGAAACCATCCACCGACCCCAGCAACCTCAAAAACTACAGACCGATCTCCCTGCCCCCCTTTGTGGCCAAAGTGCTTGAGAAAGCCATTAACCAACAGCTCACTGACTACCTCAAACAAATCCACCTTCTTGACAACTCACAATCAGGATTCCGGGCCAACCTCATCAGGGAGATTGCACTGATCGCCGCCATGGATGACATCAAGACCGTTCTTGACAGAGGAGATACGCAGCTCTGATCCTTCTGGAACTCTCCACTGTGTTAGATACAGTCTCCCACAACACTCTCCTCAACAGACTCCACAACATAAGCATTCAACAAAATGCCCTTAAGTGGGTCGCCTCTTTCCTCTGAGGTCACACGCAGAGCATTCGCCTTCCTCCCTTCACTCCTACCCACGAGAACATCACCTGTGGTGTTCCCCAAGGATCCTGCCTCAGCCCAACCCTGTTCGACAACTACTTGACCCTCCTCACAGACATCATCAGATCCTACGGTCTCAATATAGTCTCTTATACCAATGACACTCAACTAATGCTCTTGCTCACAGAAGACTCCCCACAACACCAAAGACAACTTCCACAACACCATGACCAACATAGCAACTTGGATGAAAAACAGCGCCTCAAACTAAACATTGACAAAATGGAAGTCCTGATGTTCGGGGAGAACACTATCGTATGGGCAGAACTCGGACAAACGCCCTCTCCAGCAGACCACACATGAAACCTCTGCATCATCCTCCACTGCCAACTATCCATGAATTGACAAGTAAACTCAGTTGTCTCCTCTTCTTTCTACACCCCCTGCAATGCTCTGCCGATGGATCCCTACCGAAACCAGAAAGACGGTCACCAGCCGCCTTGACTATGGCAATGCTCTCTACGATGGACTGTCCTTTCAGCAACTTAAAAGACTCCAGACTCTACAGAACACCGCAGCAAGACTCATCCTCAACCTCCCCAAGTACTCAAGCATCACCCGACACCTCAGGAACCTCCAGTGGCTACCTGTCCTGAAGAGATGCCAATTCAAAATCCTCCCACTTGCATACAAGGCTTGCAACAACTTAGGGTCATCCTACATCAACCATCGACTGATCTTCTACATCCCAGCAAGACAACTAAGCTCCACCTCACACACACACCCCACATCCATTGCAGCCACAGCATAGCCTGCTCCTTCTACACATCAGCCAGGTCCAGGAATAGCCTGACCCTCCACCTCCAAACAGCTCCCCCCATGGTGGACTTCAGAAGGAGACTTAAGATGTGGCTATTCAATGGAGACACAGCACCCTCAACGCCCAGATGCCCTTAAGGGTGATAGTGCTGGGCTTTAAACATGCTATGATTGATTGATTGATTGATCTCTTTTTTAATGTGGCTGACAATGGAGGTGTTCTTAGTAAGGATGTTGATGGTAAGTGTGTTACTGATACTCAGAATCTTGACCTAGAAGCAAAGAAGGTGAACATGCAGGAAAGACTGCACAGTCACTAGAAGTGTGTTGCATGAATCTCAAGGTAATCTCGTAACCATCCCACTAGTGTCTTTTGGGAAGACTTGGAGCATCTAATCCTTGGTCTAGCAGAGAGTGTTTAAGTTATGTGCCACATACTGGTTAAACAGGTGGCATCCGTCTATAACTCAACGCACCTAACCCCTATTCCCTACTGTATAACAAGAAATAAAAAGTAATAAATTCCTTATGTGTGTACTTATACCAACACCTGCTGCCAAGGTGCACTCCTTAAAAAAGGAACTAAGAACAATTTGAATAATGGTAGTGCACCACAATGAACAAAATTGAATAGTCCAATCCTTTAATGTACATCAGTTTGAGTCTTCTCTTTATTCTTTTTTTTCTTAAAACAGCACACATTCATAGCAGAAACAGACAACGCATTTCGTTCTTAAAAGAGGACTTCTTCACTACCATTATTCAAATTAAGTGCCACATACCTTCTGTAGCTGACACCTACTCTCCAAGACCATTCACCAGCAACTGGGATAGAACATTATTAATTAACAGTACAATTTTTTCATTCACAAAGCAGATCCTCATCCCACAGTGAAACATAAAAATCTATACTTCTGTATTCATTTGTTGGCTGGGTTTTACATATACCCAGTGACACAAGAATGATATTCCCAATAGGAGAACTGCTCTGTGCCCAAGTGGTAGATTAAATCTGAGTCTGTTGTAAAATTGCAGTATTTCAAGCATCTATCACAGTTTGGTTTGAACCTCACACTTCTATAGTCAAAAGTACATACTCTCAGCTCATCACGTAATTCAGAAACACAAGGGACCTGATTCACAATGGTAAAGTTAGATCAAAAGTCTAACATTATGACTTTCAGTATTCACAAAGGAATTTACGAGTTGAATCTTTACAACTGCAGAGGTTCCACACAGGAGCAGAATCCCTGCTCTTGGGGTGGAATCTCCGGACTATGGGTGGAATCTCTGTACTCTGGGTGGAAACTCAGGACTCAGGGTGGAAAACAAACAAGTGTAGTTGAACAACCAATATAGCACAAAATACATTACTGAAAATATGAAATACCTAAATGTAGGCACTGGCCAGTTACATATGTGTATGTGTAGGGTGTGTATTGCAGTGGTAAATGTTCTGGCAAAAACACACACCACTACAAGAGTGTTGAAAAGCATCTCAAGTTCTAAAGAACATCTTTTCAACAGTTGCACATTTAACACTCAGTCATGGGTCATGTAATGTCTACCAAAAAAGTTGTATATTACATTCACAGATTGTGAATGTAATATACAACTCTAAATCTATGAACAAACATAAGATTTCGAAATTTCTCCCAAACACACCACACACACCTGTGTTAGTGCTTAACATCCCCCTACCCAGCTCCAGCAGAAAGACCCTAGCCAATCACAGCCTCTCTGCATACAGACATTCTGAGCTGCACACACAAACCCTTTCAGACCTTACATCAGGTCACAGGATGTGTTTTTTGGGCTGCCTCTTGTCATGCGAAAGATTGATGTGAGGAGAAGAAGGCGGAGAGCAGAGATAATCATCAGACAAAGGATTAACCTCTTTAGGATGCCCAGCCAAGATATCAGCTCCAGATTCTGTTTTTCTCCGGATGTCATCTTGGAGATGGTTTCTGAGTGGGAGCAGGATCTTGGCCTGCCACTCTTATACCATCCCAGCCTACATCAAATTCCTAGCAGCTCTCATTTTCTTTGCTACTGGGTCATTCTAGAGGGTGTCCAGTGACATTGTGCCCATTTCTCAGGCAAGCCAGTCCCAATGCTTACATCAGGTTCTGAGCTGCATAAAAAGGAGAGTGCATCTGTCCATACGTATGCCACATACACTGGCAGGAAGGCAACGGGTTTTCAGGGATTTCTACATCTCTTCCCGCTTCCCATGTGTGGTTAGTGCAATTGATTGCACTCATGTGGCACTTCTTCAGCAACAGACACCGCTGGCACTCCATCAACATGCAGAGTGTGTGTGATGCCAGTGGCTGCTTTACGGATGTGCATACAGTGTTCCACGGTAGCACACAACAGATACATGTTCTGCAGGTCACCTCTTGCCTGGCAGCTGGCAGCAGGAGAATTTGGCAACACATGGCTTCTGGGTAAGGACTCAAACAACAGACAAGTTTGTATATGTTTAAAGTTTTTTATATACATATCCATCACAATTTAATATTTCTTGTGACACATAAATGATGCCAACAGGCACTGCATGTACCATCTCATATATTAGTAACTTTACAAATTCAACAGGGACATGCACCAAGGTTTAATTTTGTTTTCCTCAGGTGATGCTGCATATGCACTCTCCACTCATCTCCTTACACCACACAGAGGTATGATACAATAGGGCACACATATGGACACGAGCCATCATAGAACATACTTTTGGATTCCTAAACTCATGATTAAAATGTTGTGACCATACAGGGGATGTGCTGCTGTACTTCTGTGAAGTTATGTGTAAGATAATAGTAGCCTGTTGTGTCCTACACAATATTGCAGCACGCCAGGGCTTACACATACCTTTGAAACCTCACCTAGGTCCAAATCCAGGGAACAGGGCCATTGCACCAAACAGAGGGCAGTGTATGCAGGTGCGTGGCCATCTGGTTGGCACTTATTTCTCTTGTGCCACTAGTTGTGTTATGGCCTTTATGTGGTTTCACAGTCTGTTGTCAATTGATGATTGGTGGACATTTAACACTCTGTCCATAAAATCCATCCTGAGACTACTCTGTAAGCCATACACATAGTTTTTCAACAACCAATGTTTTCAAGAGTCAAAAGTTAGGAAATGCAACAGATTTTGTGCCCATGTCAGTGATTAGTGTTAACATAGTCTCAAAGGACTCCAGTGCCCTAAGGGAATACATGTCACTGCATGTGTGGGAACTTCTTGGACAATGGACATTGAAAACTTTGTCAGCACCAAGTGTCACAAGAATTGATGCCTATGAAGAGAGACAGTGAGGTTTGGCAGTGTGTACAAGAAGAAAACCTTCAGATATATGTGAAACAGAAAGTTTTACAAATAGGTGTCAATCTTTGATTTTTGAGATACCCATACTGTAAACAAGCACACCTTCCCCATTGATTATATGAAGGGCGCTGTGTGGCAGTCTGTACTTTGGACAATGGCCCTTACACACATGGGTGTGACAGGCAGTGTTGGGAACTTAATGATCCACTCACTGGACATTGTATAAACCACAACATACAAAACATTTGCAGTACTATGAACTGTTAATTACTAAAGCAATTTGATTTCAGTGTTTGAGACGTAGTAGTTCTAGTGCTGATGTAGGGCCTGATTCACAAAAGTAAATTCACACTTTTGTGTAATTCTACGATTATTTGCTATTCACAAAGAGTTACAGCTTGTATCATTATGAGAGCAGAGTCTCTGCACACGAAAACATAGGTCTTGCTCTGTGCGGATTCTCCGCACTTTTAAAGGTACTAGTCGTACATTCTGTTGTGAATAGCAAACAAGGTTAAACTTACACAAAAGTGTTTGTTTATCTTTGTGAATCAGGCCAATAGTGGGTCTAGGGTTGTAAAAATCTTATGCCACATTATTTTCCCATGTTCTCTCATGATGGGTTGCATGATGATATACTAAAATACTGCACCCTTCTTCTATCTCTATGCTTCTTATGTGATGTACTCAGACAGTACTGAATGCACACTAGTGTCTGTGTTGAGTTGTGTATAGGATTAGTGACCTAACATATGTTTATTCCAGATTATAAAAAATCTTTTGCAATTGTGTGTACTGTTACTCAGGTGGCAGTGTAGTGATATGTCTTTTAAATGTACACCACAGTGCAAAAATACCTTTGTACTGGCCAGGATTGTCAATGCTCAGAAACAGAATCCTTCATCTGTCCAACCACAAATCAAGGTATATAGTATTGTATGTGTAGTGCTGGATGCATCACACACCCAGGTCTAATGGACATATATTACACCATATGGTGCTGTGTCTTGGATACTTTCAGGTAGCATGTCAGATATTTCTCAAAAGGAGTTGTTGGCACTGTTTGTGAACTTGATGATGAGATGAAACATCCTTCCTGTGCTTAAAACACATTTAATCATGTACACCAGATTTATTCTTGCTACTGGAACATGACCACTGCACTGCAGTGTGCTTAAATATTTTGTCAGATTTGGGTTTGCCCTGCATTATTCAACTGCAGGATGACAGAGGTTCTTGGTTGGAGGTAAAGATGGCTTAGAATGTCCTTAAAATGGTTGTCAAAAAATTCATGTAACATGCTTCCGCCGTCTTATTTGCTATTTGTCATTTTCTGTAGCAAATCTATGTTTTCCAACTAAACAGCATAACCTCTGCCCTGAACTGTGAGCCATCCTCACCTCCAAACAAGGTACTCTGCCATCCTGCTGCCCTTGTACCTTTTCTGCTCACAAAATGGCTGAGGGACTTGAGGACAAGGTACCCCCTTTTAGTGAAACCGAATTGAACATTCTAATTGATGGGGTGCTTGATAAGTACCCTCAGCTTTATGGAAACATGGAGGAACAGATGAGTATTACAGCGCACACCAGATTCTGGCAAGATATTGCAGCACGCTGCAGTGCAGTGGGCGTTTACCATCGATGGGCCAGAATGTGCTGTAAGTGCTAGGAGGACCAGCAACGCTGGGCCAGAATCAAGGCCTAGGACTTACTGGGCCTATCCCCCAGCTCCACTTACAATGGACCGCCTAAGTCCACTATACAGGGGGGTCTTTAAAGCAGCCTAGCCAACCCTCCATGCTCAGCTGGAGGAATTTGAGCAACAGAGACCTGGTAAGTACATCAATTGCATTTTGTGTCTGGTAGTATGATGTGAGGGGTGAAATAGATATAACATCATGTTTTCTGTCACCTTTCACCCTATCTGCATGATGGCTACAGTACTTATAAGGTATATGTCTCCTTGGAGCAACTGGAATACTTTATGAGGGTATCATGAATGCTTTTTGTTTGTATTTATTTCTAGGTTTAATATATTTTTGGTATCTTGAAGTTAAGGCTGACTTTGTGATACTTGTATCACTCAAAATGATACAAACATATCCAAGAGGGACAAAATACACACATCTCCTCAGTATTGGCACACATAATTTCTAATATCTGGGTATCTGTACAAACTATGCACATGTGGTTACCAGTGTACATATCAAACAGAGCAGTCTTGACATGCTAAATATGGCACTTGGCATGTAGATTATCTGATGTTGTCAAGGGATATTCCAATATTTTGAATCACATCTTTGCAAATGTCATAATCAAGGCCTTGTTTGTATATGTACATCCACTTTTGCATGCATGTACTGTTTCAGTATGCTACACAACATATGACATTTGATAGTAAGTGTAACAATGTTGCAGGATAATCCTGGGTCCACTTTTAGGTGTGGACATATCCATCCAGACTGTGTGCTCACTCTACTTGTACACTTACATTGGATTATAATAATGTTTCAATGTCTGGAAACTCACATTGCACCAATGTTGAAGGTGAGGGTTAGTAAATACTTTAGATTATACTGACTAAAATTGAGAAAGATGTTATTGCATGAGTAATTTCATATTATTACAGTGTTAATACGTATGGTTTTAAAAAACATATAATTGGATATTGAGACCAAGGCAGTGCAAAGTAAGCACTTGCTTCATGTTGTCTTTAGCTTTGTTATGAATTGTACACCGACTACAAAATTCTTTGCCTTATATTTCAGTGGGCCCTGGTGGACAAGGGGCATCCTGTCAAGACAAGGAGCAGGCCAGTGAAACCTCAGCTCTTCAGCCGGCACGTTCTCTGGACAGCACCTGTGAGGAGTAGGAGAGACACCAAGAATCAGGCAGAGGTTGAGCACTCACTTGGACTGAACCAATACCATCATCAGCCCAGTTGGAGTCTGATGACACTGAAGGTGGGAGCTACTGAACGGGACACCACCAGCCAGGAGGGACAGGAACAATGTGGGTCTCCCCCTGACCTAGAAGACCTGGAATTTGAAGTGGTGCCACCAAGGCAGGTCACATCACCAACTGTGCCTGCCACCGACCCATTCCTAACTCCTGAGGCCCCATTCCTTTGGGGCTTTCAACTGCACCCCCTACCACTACTCCCTCTCCAGGTGGCTGCCCAGAAGAGCTGAGGGATACATCTGCCTCTGACACCCATACAGACCTCAAGTTCAATCCAAACCCCTCATGTATTGTTACTCCTGTGGCTGCAACCCAGGAAGTGATGGTGACTTTCCAGAGACATGGCCAACCTCACTGCCTACATCACTTCCCAGGGTGCAGTCTTATTGTCTGTGTTGGCCCACCGACCCACCCAAACCACTGTTGTAGTGTCTCCCAGTTTATCTCCCCCCTCTGTTTCCCCTGTGACCCCTCATAACCTGCACTCCCATGGGGTGTCTGGTCCTGCACCATCCAGCCAGGAAGAGTCCACATTAAATATGATTGTGACGGAGGACAGTGAGAATGGCCAGTGACTGGACATTGTTTGGACTGTTTACTTTTTTTAACCCCTTGTATGCAGACTGGTTTCCCTGACGTTTCCTGATGTGTTATATTTATTTTGCCCACCTCCCTCCAAGTCCCCTTGCCCATTCTGCAATTCGATTTTATTTGATTTCCTTTCTTCCTTTCCATTGGACAGTTTTTCATTTAATTTATTAACTACATTATATACATTGTTCTGAATTAACACCTCAGTCTTGTATTTTTCTTTACAATTGCTGGATTCAAAATATGGCAGTCTGCATCAGTGAGTGTTTAGCTATCCTTTCAACATGATACCATAGTACACAGATGGACCTACAAATGTACATGTCTTACCCACACACATTTATTGTCGCACATATGCCTTACTACCGTAGTAACCAATTGACCATCAGCAACTATTACCCAACTAAATTGATATGTGGAAAATATATTTTTATTTGCAAATAATTGTATGAAGTATATTTTACAGTGATCATGGGGAATATCTCTTGCGACGTCATAGTAGTGGTGGAAATGTCTGTGCAGGAGGTGAGGATGCCTGTACAGGTTGGGGATGTAACTGAGCAGAGGGGAGGTGACTGTGCAGGGGGGCATGTGCAGGGGAGGTGATTCCTGCATAACTCAGGAGGTGCTTGTGCAGGATGTGGTACAGGTGGCAGGGTGGCATGTGGTACAGGAAGGTGTGTTGGGTCTCCTTCATGTGTTGACTGTGAAGGAAGACTTTGAAACAATTTCAACATGCCCTCCATCGTGTTCATGGCAAAGGCATGATGTATTGCACTGTCTTTGCTTTACATTGCTATGATGTCATCTTTGCCTCCTTGAAATGTCTTGGCAAGATTTATCAATCCTGTCCAAGACACAGGTTTGTTTGTCAGTCATCCAAGAGATTTCCTGTAGTGAGTCTTACATCTTAGACAGAGTAGCCTGTATGCACGAATGCCTCAATTGCATTAGCCTGTTGATGGAACAATTCATCCTCCCACTGGCTATGCTGACCATCAACCAGCCCCGTTTGCATGGAGTGGCCTTTGATATGACCATCGGGTCCAACGGCATGGGGAGGTGTGGCACATGGGAGGCTGTGGGGAGGTGATTGGTGCCTGATCCTCACCATGGGTGTTAGGTCCCTCATATGCTTGAGAGAAGACTAGGGAGACACTGTCATGTGAGGAGTGTGTAGAAGAACCAACACGCCTAGCTTGGATGTGAGGGCTGTGAGGAGGTGATGGTTGTGTTGGGGTAGGTGAATGCTGTGGCTGGTTGGATGGCTGCTAGGAATGGGTAATCCCCAGAGATGATTAATTAAGAAGCACAATGCTGGCCAGACCTGATGTTGCCTTCAGTGTTTTGTCCAGTGGGCCAACAATGTCCTCCTGATAATCCAGGTCCTCCTCCATGACCACCACATCATCATCTTCTTCTTCCTCATCCTCCTCTTCTTAGACATTGTGGGCCACTGACATTGCTGCTTGGATGAGGATTGTATTCTCTCCCCAAATTGCCCACCAACCTCCATTGGTAGATGGTTCAGCTTCATCAAGCAACTCATTGTCCTCAGCACCTGAAAGACAGAAGTTGAAACACAGTAAGTATTTTCCATTGGATATCTTGTGCTACAATACTAGGGGTAGGTCCAATATTCTTTGCATCTATCTGACGTTCCACATGTGACCTGGTTTGTGAAAACCTACATGTGCCAGATCACACTGTAGCATTGAGGTGTTCAATGCAGGTGTGCAATGCAAAATGAAACTCACCAGCCCCAGCTCTGTGTGGTGTTGAAATCCCCTGTGATGTCAACTGCTCAACTGGGTTCCTTGAGTGTGTGGCAGAAGAGATGGTCCTCGATCTAGCAGCTTCAGAAAGAACTGATATCGCAATTAATGTTCACCGTGAAACATTGGTGAACATCCAAAAGTAACACAAACTTAACTGATTATGTTAGAAACATATCACACACCATCATCAGATGTTTAAAACAAGTGGCAATATCTGCTACTTTCCATTCACAGGATCTGGTTACTCTGCACTATTTCATTATCAATAGTTTACAACACTATGTGGCACACTCACCCGATGGATGGATGGAAGTGAGTCTGACTGCTACAGCCAGAAAGACTCCAAATCTCTGGATGATGTACTTTCGATGATAGGATGTACTGACAGCAGCTGTAATGTACTATACATATTCATAGTTCAATAGAAAGCATGGTGTGAATCATTTTACATGTATATGTCATAGTCGTCCCCTTCGCTGCCAGGCCTTTTCCCCCTGCTGTGCCAAGCCTTTTTTTGGCTATTTGGGGCAGTTCGCGCTTAGGCCCTCATAACGTTTTGTTCACATAAGCTACCCACGCCAAATTTGCATCCTTTTGTTCCCAACATCCTAGGGATTCTAGAGGTACCCAGACTTTGTGAGTTCCCCAGAAGGAGGCCAAGAAATTAGCCAAAATATAGTGAAAATTTCTTTTTTTTAAAAACAAATGGGAAAAAGGGGCTGCAGAAGAAGGCTTGTGTTTTTTTCCCTGAAAATGGCATCAACAAAGGGTTTGCAGTGCTAAAATCACCAGCTTCCCAGCTTTCAGGAACAGGCATGCTTGAATCAGAAAACCCAATTTTGCAACACCATTTTGGCATTTTACTGGGACATACCCCATTTTTACGATTTTTTGTGCTTTCAGCCTCCTTCCAGTCAGTGACAGAATTGGGCATGAAACCAATGCTGGATCCCAGAAACCGAAACATTTCTGAAAAGTAGACAAAATTCTGAATTCAGCAAGGGGAAATCTGTGTAGATCCTACAAGGGTTTTCCACAGAAAATAACAACTGAAAAAAAAAATTTTGAAATTGAGGTGAAACAAACTGCAATTTTTCTCTACGTTTTACTCTGTAACTTTTTCCTGCAATGTCAGATTGTCGAAAGCAATATACCATTAAGTCTGCGGGACTCTTCTGGTTGGGCGGATATATAGGGCTTGTAGGTTCATCAAGAACTCTAGGTACCCAGAGCCAATAAATGACATGCACCCTGCAGTGGGTTTTCATTCTATACCGGGTATGCAGCAATTCATTTGCTGAAATATAAAGAGTAAAAAATAGCTATCAAGAAAACCTTTGTATTTCCAAAATGGGCACAAGATAAGGTGTTGAGGAGCAGTGGTTATTTGCACATCTCTGAATTCCGGGGTGCCCATACTAGCATGTGAATTACAGGGCATTTCTCAAATAGACGTCTTTTTTACACACTCTCTTATATTTGGAAGGAAAAAATGTAGAGAAAGACAAGGGGCAATAACACTTGTTTTGCTATTCTATGTTCCCCCAAGTCTCCCGATAAAAATGGTACCTCACTTATGTGGGTAGGCCTAGCGCCCGCGACAGGAAATGCCCCAAAACACAACGTGGACACATCCCATTTTTTGACAGAAAACAGAGGTGTTTTTTGCAAAGTGCCTACCTGTAGATTTTGGCCTCTAGCTCAGCCAGCACCTAGGGAAACCAACCAAACCTGTGCATTTTTTAAAACGAGAGACCTAGGGGAATCCATGATGGGGTGACTTGTGGGGTTCTGACCAGGTTCTGTTACCCAGAATCCTTTGCAAACCTCAAAATTTGGGTAAAAAAACACTTTTTCCTCACCTATCGGTGACAGAAAGTTCTAGAATCTGAGAGGAGCCACGAATTTCCTTCCACCCAGCATTCCCCCAAGTCTCTCGATAAAAATGATACCTCACTTGTGTGGGTAGGCCTAGCGCCCGCAACAGGAAATGCCCCAAATCACAACGTGGACACATCCCATTTTTTGACAGAAAACAGAGCTGTTTTTTGCAAAGTGCCTATCTGTAGATTTTGGCCTCTAGCTCAGCCGGCACTTGGGGAAACCTACCAAACCTGTGAATTTCTGCAAACTAGAGATCAAGGGGAATCCAAGATCGGGTGACTTGTGGGGCTCTGACCAGGTTCTGTTACCCAGAATCCTTTGCAAACCTCAAAATTTGGCTATAAAAACACATTTTCCTCACATTTCGGTGACAGAAAGTTCTGGAATCTGAGAGGAGCCACAAATTTCCTTCCACCCAGCGTTCCCCCAAGTCTCCCAATAAAAATGATACCTCACTTGTGTGGGTAGGCCTAGCGCCCGTGACAGGAAATGCCCCAAAACACAACGTGGACACATCCCATTTTTTGACAGAAAACAGAAGTGTTTTTTGCAAAGTGCCTACCTGTAGATTTTGGCCTCTAGCTCAGCCGGCACTTGAGGAAACCTACCAAACCTGTGCATTTTTGAAAACTAGAGACCTAGGGGAATCCAAGATGGGATGACTTGTGGGGCTCTGACCAGGTTCTGTTACCCAGAATCCTTTGCAAACCTAGAAATCTGGCTAAAAAACACATTTTCCTCACATTTCGGTGACAGAAAGTTCTGGAATCTGAGAGGAGCCACAAATTCCCACCCACCCAGCGTTCCCCCAAATCTCCCGATAACAATTATACCTCACTTGTGTGGGTAGGCCTAGCGCCCGCGACAGGAAATACCCCAAAAACAAAGTGGACACATCACATTTTTTCACAGAAAATAGAGGTGTTTTTTGCAAAATGCCTACCTGTGGATTTTGGCCTCTAGCTCAGCCGGCCTCAGGATGGGCAGAAATGGCCTAAAATAAATTTGCCCCCCAACCCCCCCAGGGAGCGACGCTTGCCTACTGGGTCGCCCCTTGCGTGACATTGGCGCAAAAAAAAAGATCCCCAGTGCCTAGTTATTTCTGCCCCCCTTGGGGGCAGATTGACCTAAAATCGGCCGATTTTCCCCCGGGGGGGGGGGGCAGAAATGGTCTAAATACAATTTGCCCCCCAGGGGAGAGACCCTTGCCTAATGGGTCGCTCCCCATCTCTAAAAAAACAAACAAACAAAAAACAAAAACACAATTTTTTTTTTAGCCCTGGCGCCTAGAGGTTTCTGCCCCCTCGGGGTCAGATCGGCCTAATAACAATAGGCCGATCGGCCCCTGGGGGGCAGAAATGGCCTAAAATAAATTTGCCCCCCCACCACCCCGGGAGCGACCCTTGCCTACGTTGTCGCTCCCCTTGCTTTACGGCGCAAAAAAAAGATCCCTGGTGCCTAGTGGTTTCTGCCCCCCTTGGGGGCAGATTGACCTAGAATCGGCCAATCAGCCCCCAAAGCGGGCAGAAATGGCCTACATACAATTTGCCCCTCCATGGGAGCGACCCTTGCCTAAGGGGTCGCTCCCCATCTCTAAAAAAACAAACAAACAAACAAAAAAACACAAAAAGAAATTTGCCCTGGCGCCTAGAGGCCTGGGGCCAGAAATGGCCTAAAATAAATTTGCCCCCCCACCCCACCCCGGGGAGCGACCCTTGCCTATGGGGTCGCTCCCATTGCGTGACGGCACAAAAAAAAAGATCCCTGGTGCCTAGTGGTTTCTGCCCCCCTTGGGGGCAGATTGACCTAAAATCGGCCGATCTGCCCCCAAAAGCGGGCAGAAATGGCCTAAAATACATTTGCCCCCCAGGGGAGCGACCCTTGCCTAAGGGGTCGCTCCCCTTACGTTAAATTTCACAAACAAAAAAACAACTGCCTGGTGTCTAGTGGTTTCTGTCCCCTTTGGGGGCAGATTGGCCTCACAAAAATAGGCCAATCTGCCCCCAAGGGGGGCAGAAATGGCCTAAATATAATTTGCCCCCTATGGGAGCGACCCTTGCCTAAGGGGTCGCTCCCCACCTCTAAAAGAAAAAAGAAAACAAAAAACCCACAAACTTTTTTTTATCCCTGGTGCCTAGAGGTTTCTGCACCCCCTGGGGGCAGATCAGCCTAATAATAGGCCGATCTGCCCCCAGGGGGGGCAAAAAAGGCCTTAAAAAAAAGCCGCCCTGGGAGCGACCCTTGCCCAAGGGGTCGCTCCCTCATGCCAGTTTCATTTTTTAAATTAAATCCCTGGTGTCTAGTGGGCGTTTCAAAAGCCGGATTGCTTTGCAATCCGGCTTTAGAAACGCAGAGAGAGACTTCAAAGGGAAGGAAATAACTTTCTTTCCCTTTGAAGCCTCTCTCGGCCTCCCCCACGTGATCGGAAGAGATCGCATGGGAGGAGGCCCTGTGACAATCAGCGCGCAATCGCGCGCTGATGTCACGGGGGGTCGGAGGTGGAAGGGGAAGGGCTTCCCCTTCCATCCCTGCCTTGGGGGGGTGGGGGGAACCCCACAGAGGGAGCGCTCCCTCTGGGCTCTGTGCCCAGGACGTAATGGTTACGTCCTGGGCACAGCAGCACTGTGCCTCAGGACGTAACCATTACGTCCTGGGCACAGAAGGGGTTATAGACTTTCAATCCACTTGTGGCTAAATAAAGCAATTTGGTAAATACTGTATAAATATTACAAATAAAATTGGAGCCATCCTTTCATTAGCCAACCTGTTATGAAGTAGTATACTCTTATGAGCCACATCTGAACATATGAAGATAAGTGACAACAGGGATAGACATACACCACATACTGCTGACGTATCATCTAATGTTTAGGGCTATGTGCCATTAATAAAGTACATTTTCAGTGCATTGACCATGGTCTCCCATCTGCCCGGTGTGTGGTACCTGTCCATATGCCGTAACCGTATTTGGAGCAGAGATTTCTATTGTAGATGTTTTTCTAGCCAGCATTACTGGGCCTAGAATGATGTGAGTGCATTTCCCTTACATTGAAGTTGGCACATGTTATGAACAACATTTCCTAGTTCGTTTCACAAGTTTGAGGCTATTGATGTATTCTATGTAAACAAAATTAAGGTTTATCTGATCACAATGTAAAGGGACCCTATTCTGGCTATATTCACTGCACTTCACATAAGGCAAGTCACTTCATTGCATTACACTGCATCAAGGAGGCATTCCAAGGGCTTTAAGGTGGGGTTTTCCATGGAACACCCATGGGTCGTGATGCATTCCCACATTTACAAGAATAAGTAAACCTGGGAATGCATCACAATCTTACTCCTCTTCAGGGGAGGCACAATGAGGAGGAATATTTCTCCTAATGTTTCCTCTGTCTATGTGTGCTGCATTCTGCAGCACACATAGCAAGAGGAAAAAGCCTCCATTGATTTTTTTTGTGCAGGAAGGATTCTCTTTCCTGCACAGAAACAATCCTGTTTGTGACACAGGCATCCTTGCACCATGGTGCAATGGTGCCCGCGTCACTGCTAGGCAGCCCATTGTGCACCAGAGCAGGAAGAGAGGACATAATGCACCGTATCTTGTAGACACAGCACATTTCTGCCCTTTCCCTGTGGCACAGGGCAGCACAGCAAGGTTCCTTTCTGAGCAGCCCTGTGCCACAAGACTTGTAAATAAGCCCCTAGGTCAACACCAGACCTAATATCACAGATTCCGATGGCTTTTCTACAAAAGCCTATGCTCTGTGGGAAAATGTGAGGAAATTCAGAGCCGTAGAAGGGAGTAGAAAGAACATTCACGTTAATCAATGATGATCTAGGATGGGCCAAAGGGTAAATATATCCAGCTACAGTACAGACTCAATCTGTCTTTAGATCTATAAAGGACACACTAAAAAGCTACAAACATGATGAAGAACAATATAAGGACATATAGGTGGTCATTAGAACCCTGGCGGTCGGTGTTAAAGCGGCGGTAAGACCGCCAACAGGCCGGCGAAAAAAGAAAATAGAATTACGACCGTGGCGGAAACCGGCAACAAAGACAGCCACTTTAACACTCCGACCGCCACGGCGGTACAAACAAACAGCTTGGCGGTCACCGCCAACAGACAGGCGGAGGACAATGTACCGCCCACAGTATCACAACCTACCAATCCGCCACCTTATCCGGGGCGGATTCACCGTGAACAAAAACACGGCGGAAACAGGACTTCGAAGGGAAAATGCTCACCTCAACACACCCCACCAGGAATCCGGACGCCATGGAACCCGAACTCCAGATCCTGCCAGCCCTGATTTTCTTGCTCCTCTACCAGGAGCACGAACGTCGGCGACGAAGACCACGGTGAGTACTGCACCTACGGCACAGGGGAGGGGGAGGGAAAAAGCAGGGACACACACATGCAACACGCAACACCCCCACCCCCACCCTCACCCACAACAACACACACACCAATACAGCATGATACATAACAGTTACACCCCCCAACCGCCCTGGGAAGAATGCAATGACAAAAGGAAATGAGTGTAACCATTGTAATATATTAAAATCCAGTATGCAAAAATATATATATATACACTATTAACAAAATATACACCAAGAATAGTAGTCCAGGTAGTGCTCCATTGAAGTCCGTGGAACACTGGGCCCACAAGGTATGGGCGAGGCCCACACTCAATCCCCGAAATGACGGAGAGAACACTGCAGGGGCATCAGATAGCAATAAAACAGGCACCTCAGGAGGGATGGAAAGGGGGGGCACCTCAGCCGGTTGAGTGCACGACGCCAAATCCACGAGGGGGCCACACGCCCACTGTTCCATCCTGGGGAGTACAAAGCCACAGTCTCTCAAGTCTCTACAGTGGGTGGTTTGCCCACTGTTCAATCCTGGGGAGTGCAAAGCCACAGTCTCTCAAGTGGATAACAGTCTCCACTGGTTCTGGAGGGGGCTTTGTGCCCAGAGTGCTTCATCCTGCCAAGGACAGAGGTAGTGGATGATTTTCTCCACTGGTTCTATCCTGCCAAGGACAGAGGTAGTGGATGCTTTTCTCCACTGGTTCTGGAGGGGGCTTTGTGCCCAGAGTGCTTCATCCTGCCAAGGATAGAGGTAGTGGATGCTTTTCTCCACTGGTTCTGGAGGGGGCTTTGTGCTCAGAGTGCTTCATCCTGCCAAGGACAGAGGTAGTGGATGTGATACTCCACTGGTTCTGGAGGGGGCTTTGTGCCCAGAGTGCTTCATCCTGCTCGTGACGGACTCAGTAGCGTCAGTGCCCTTGGCGCTCATGGGCCAGCGGTGCTTGTTGCGGGGGTGTCATTGGCAGCAGTGCTTGTGGCGGCGGTGCCCTGTTCAGCGTTGCTTGTGGCGGAGGGGTCCTTTGCAGTGACTCAGCTGCTGCCGGTCCTGTCTGGCCCAGCGGGGCTGGTGCTGGCGGTCCTGTCTGGCCCAGCAGGGCTGATGCTGGCAGTCCTGTCTGGCCCAGCGGGCTGGTGCTGGTGATCCTGTCCTGGGCAGCTGGGCTGGTGCTTGCGGTGGCCTCCTGGGCAGCTGGGCTGGTGGTGGCGGTGGCCTCCTGGGCAGCTGGGCTGGTGGTGGTGGCCTCCTGGGTAGCAGGGATGATGGCGGGTGCCTCCAGGGCAGCGGGGATGATGGCGGTCTTCTCCGCCATGCTGCTCTTCCCAGACTTGCTGACTTTCTTGTGGGCCTTCCCCACCTTGGAAGGTGTCGCAGCTGACTCTACACTCCCACCTGTACCCCTGGGAGCGGCTTTGGTGGCTGGAGTCTTCCCCCTCTCCCGCCGGGCACTGGCCAACTTTTGATGCTTGACAGGTGGGGGATAGTCCGTGCTGTGGCTCCGTGCCACACTGGCTGCCCTGGTGGCCGGTGCACACCAGATTCTGGTGACTACAGGCACCACTCGTCCAGGAGATGTTGTGGCTGAGGCGCTAGGTTGGGACTTGGAGAGTCGGGCCCTAACAGATGGATGGGGTGGGGGAGGTGAGGGAAAGAGGTCAAGGTTGGACAGGAAAAGTTTCTTAGGACCACTGGGACGGGTAGCTGGAGAGGGTTTGGGAGTGCAGGAAGAGGTTGTGGTTGTAGGAGGTGTTTGTTTTGTGACTTTGGGTGAAGGTGCATGCGCTGGAGGCTGTCGTGAGGTGGATGGCTGTTGGGTGGGTGTGTGCCTGCATTTGTGTATCTTGGGAGGTGGCGTCACAGACACACTGGGAGAGGACACAGGGGACGTGTGAATGGCAGTGGGGGTGGTGACAGTACGTAAGCAGGGTGTGGTGGTGTGTGTGCTGGTGATGGAAGTAGTGGCTGGAGATGTAGTGCAAGCAGGTGCGAGTGGAGACGAGACTGGGAGGGAGGAGGGAGACAAGGAGGAGGGGGACACAGTGGAGGCAGTGGATGTTGGTGTGTCTGCATGTGTGTGATGCTTGCGTGAGTGCCTGTGGGATGTGTGGTGCTTATGTTTGCCTGAGCTTCCCTTGTGTGTTGATGTGTGTGCATGCTGGTCTGAAGGTGTGCTTGGGATAGGCTGAGGTAGAGGGGATTGGGTCTAGGTGGAGGAAGTTGGAGGGGGGAGGCTAGAGACAGGGACAATGGCTGCCATCAGTGCTGAGGCCAGAGTCTGAAAAGCTCAGTGAAGGGCCGTCTGACCAGAATGAATGCCCTCCAGGAATGCATTTGTTTGTTGCAACTGCCTTTCTACACCCTGGATGGCATTCAAAATGGTAGACTGTCCAACAGTGGGGACCTGAGGAGGTCAAAGGCCTCCTTACTGAGGGCAGCAGGGGTGACTGGGGCAGGGCCTGAGGTGCCTGGAGCGAAGGTGATGCCAACCCTCCTGGGTGAGCGGGCACGGGGCAAAGGCTGAGGGGCTGCTGGGAGGGCAGTGCTGGTAGGGGGGGTGGCGGCTGTACCTGTAGATGCGGGGGGCACAGACGTTGCCGCCACCACAAGGGAGCTCCCATCAGAGGACGAGTCCGTGTCACTGGTGTCAGCTCCTGTCCCCGCCGTGGAGCTCCCCTCGCCCTCCGTCCCACTGGTGAACTCCGAGTCCGTTGTCTCGCCCTACAGGGCCATGTGGGATGCAGCTCCCTCCTACTCCGGTGCCACTGATCCTCCGCCCGATGATGCTAATGCACACAAGAACAGGGAGACCACAAAAAGGGGGGGGGACGAAGGAAGAAAGACATGTTGAGTGCATGCATTACCGCTACCGTTGGCAGACACGAAAGACACAGAAGCCCCCTGCACTACGCCGCGCACTTGGTGTCCACTGTTCAATCCCTGGGACATGGCCTACTGGGCTATGGCTGACATCTGTACACATGGATGACACAGGAGCCTGACTAGGTGTACTTGGCACTGTACACAGGTGGGGTGGGGGTGCCACAGGGTCTGCCAGAACAAGGGGACCTAACTAGCACTCTCTCCCTGGCCTAGGGAAACCCACAGTCCACCTCCCCCACCCAGACACCTCCACTGCTTGCAAAACAGCAGAATGAGAGTGTACTCACCCCCTTGTGGCTGCTGTGATGACCTCAAGCGCCCATCCAACTCCGGGTACGCCACCGCCAGGATCCTGAACATCGGGGGGGTCATGGTGCGACGGGCACCCCTCCCACGTTGGGAGGCCATCCAAGCTGGGCCTCCGCCGTCTTCTTGCTTCAGCGGCGAATGTCCTCCCATCTCTTACGGCAGTGTGTGCTCTATCTATGGTAGACCTCCAGGGTCCAGATGTCCTTGGCGATGGCACGCCAAATATCCTTTTTCTGGTGGACGCTGACCCACATGAATTGTACAGGGGGAAAAGAAAAGTTATTACCAACTGCACCGTCACAGTCATTGGCCCCCATCCCTACCCTTGCCATGTGGCACATGCACTCACCGTCGTTTCATGCACGCCTCATTCTCCCCCCCTCCATTTTTTATACACCCCACTCCACAGAGGCATAGCCTATACAGCATGCTCCCAGTGTACTTACCTGTTTGTCTGGAGGACCGTAGAGTAGCGTGTACTGGGGGAGGACCCCATCCACAAATTTCTCCTACTCCTCTGATGTGAGGGCAGGGGCCCTTTCCCCAGACGCACAAGCCATTGTCTCTTCCAAACTGAGGTCACAGCAGCACTTGCAGTGTAGGTCCTCTCCTGTCGAAGATCAGGTATCGAGTGATTGAACAGATAGAAAATGGCAGTCACGTCCGCGGCGGTGCGTACCGTCACCTCGGGCGTACATCGTCATTGGCTCCTGGGACCCATAGGGTCCAATATTAACCAATGCAGAATTGCGCCGCGGTCTTCGACCGCCTACCGCAACGGTGTACAACACCAGCGCAGTTACCTCATATCCCATTGTCCCACTTTACAGTTCAGACAGCCGCCATTTCAGGGGCCCACATGGCTTAATTTTTAACTGTGTCACACATACCTAGGCCTTGCCTCAACACTCATACAGGCCAAATTTTGGATTATGCGTCGTGTTCTGTGTAAACTGTGGGTACGTACCTCTGATTGGGTTGACTCTGTGCTCGCTGTTGTCCTTCATAGGCACCGTCCGCTCGGACATGTGAGGAGATGGCGGCATCCTCCCCTGTACAGACCGCTGGTGGCCCTGTCGACAATGGAGGAAAGACATGTGATCATCACCTACAGGCTTGATCGTGCCACAATCCTGGAACTGTGTGCCCAGTTGGAGCCGGACCTGATGTCAGCTATCCGCCATCCCACAGGAATTCCCCCTCAAGTGCAGGTGCTGTCAGTACTCCATTTCCTTGCAAGTGGGTCATTTCAAACTACAGTGGCCATAGCATCAGGGATGTCCCAGCCTATGTTTTCCAATGTGTTGTCCAGAGTGTTGTCTGCCCTGCTGAAACACATGCGGAGCTACATTGTTTTCCCTCAGGTGGAGGATTTGCCTACAGTGAAAGGTGACTTCTATGCCCTGGGACATATCCCCAACATCACAGGTGCCATTGATGGGACACATGTGGCTTTGGTACCCCCCCCGCAGGAGTGAACAGGTGTACAGAAACCGGAAGAGTTATCATTCCATGAATGTGCAGATGGTGTGTTTGGCAGACCAGTACATCTCCATGTGAATGCCAAATTCCCTGGCTCAGTGCATGACGCTTACATCCTGCGGAATAGCAGCATCCCTTATGTGATGGGTCAACTCCAGAGGCACCGTGTGTGGCTATTAGGTGAGCACCTGGAAGCAAGTCAGTGGGAATGGTTGTCTGTGTCTGGGGATATCCCTACAGGTTAGTGTGTGTCTAACAGTTGTCCCTCGCCATTTTCAGGTGACTCTGGTTACCCCAACCTGTCATGGCTACTGCCCCAGTGAGGAATCCCAGGACAAGCGCAGAGGAACGCTACAATGAGGCCCATGGGCGAACTCGGCAGATAATAGAGCGGACCTTCGGCCTCCTGAAGGCCAGGTTCCGGTGCCTACATATGACAGGTTGATCCCTATTCTACTCACCAAAGAAGGTGTGCCAGATCATCATGGCCTGCTGTATGCTTCGCAACTTAGCTTTGCGACGACAGGTGACTTTTCTGCAGGAGGATGGTCCAGATGGCGGTGTTGTTGCAGCTGTGGAGCCTGTGGACAGTGAAGACGAGGAAGCAGAAGAAGAGGACATCGATAACAGGAACTCGGTGATCCTGCAATATTTTCAGTGAGACACAGGTAAGAATACAAACCTGCCTACTACATGTATTTTAACACTACTACCTCTCTACTGTCTGTCGTTTTCACCCAGTGTATGGTCACTGAGTTGTCACTTTCCCTTACGATTTTACAGATGTGGGCCCCACTGTGTGACATCTGCTTTGCTTCCTCATGGACTAGAGCTATGTGACATAGGTATGTTGACATTACATTTGAAAGAGCATTTTAACACTGTAATTGCTAATACACTATTTCGAAATCACAGACTGACTCCAGATTGTTTTGTGCTTCAAGGATATTTATTTAAGTGCTCTATATATTTAAGGGGGTTGTCAAATGGTGAGGGGTGATGGTGGAGGAATGTCCATGGCAGAGTCCAGTCTATTAGTCTCACAGGTGCATTGCCCAAATGGGCATAGGAAGTGGAGCTGGGGCAGTTTGAGGATGGACAGGGTGACAAAGTGGGACAGAAAGATGACATTCAGGGTGGTCTCATTTCTTGGCGGGGGTCTTGGCATCGTTCTCTGTCTTTGTCCTGGATCTCAGGGACCGTTTGCGGGGTGGTTCTCCCTCTGCAGGGGGTGGGTTGCTGGTGGGGTGGTCCTGTGGCGGTGCCTCCTGTCCACTAGCACCGGCAGAGGTGGTGGGCAGTTCATCGTCTAGGCTAGTGTCAGGGGCCCCTTGTTGTGACACAGTGTCCCTCCTGGTGTTGAGTACTTCCTTCAGCACCCCTACAATGGTGCCCAGGGTGGAATTGATGGATCTGAGTTCCTCCCTGAAGCCCAAATACTGTTCCTCCTGCAGGCGCTGGGTCTCCTGAAACTTGGCCAGTACCGTTGCCATCGTCTCCTGGGAGTGGTGGTAGGCTCCCATGATGTTGGAGAGGACCTCGTGGAGAGTGGGTTCCCTGGGCATGTCCTCCCTCTGTCACACAGCAGCCCTCCCAGTTCCCCTGTGTTCCTGGGCCTCCGTCCCCTGGACCGTGTGCCCACTACCACTGCCTCAAGGTCCCTGTTGTTGTTGGGGTGGTGGGTTAGCCTGGGTTCCCTGTAGTGGTGGACACAGTGCTGATTGATGTGTCCTTGGGACAGAGGTATGGGACCACTGGGTGGGTGCTGTGCTGTGTTTCCAGAGGGGGGAAGCTCTGTGGTGGCCTGTGACTGTGTGAGGGGAACCGACTGTCCCGAGGTCCCCGATGGGCCGGGCTGGTCATCTAGATCCAGTTGGACAGAGCTGCTGTCATCACTGTGGGCCTCTTCTGTTGGTGGTGTCGACATGTGTGGACCCTCCTGTCCGGTGACATTGGGTAGGGGTCCTGCAGGGGTATAAAAGGATGTTTATTACATCTGTGTGTGCTATGGTGTGCAATAGGTGGGTGACTGTGTACCCCAGTGCTTGCATTCCTGTGTGGGACCTTGTGTGATGGTGGTTTAGGGGGGTGTATAGGTATGTGAAGTGGCCATGCTTTGGTGATGGGTGTCCATGCTTTGTTGTTGCATGCAGGGCTTGGTGTTAGGATGTGTGGTTTGTGATGTTGGGACATTTGTGAGGAGTTGGAGTGATGGGGGTGAGGGTGTGGGTATGTGATAGCATGCAAGTAGGGTGGGGGCTGTAATAGTTAAGAGTTGACTTACCAGAGTCCATTCCTCCATCTACTCCTGCGAGGCCCTCAGGGTGCAAAAATCGCTAAGACTTGCACCTCCCATGTTGTTAGTTGTGGGGGAGGAGGTCGGGGTCCACCGCCAGTCTGCTGAACCGCAAGGTGGTGTCTTGAGACCACGGAACGCACCTAAACCCATAGGTCATTCCACGTCTTCCTGATGTCATCCCTATTTCTTGGGTGCTGTCCCACTGCATTGACCCTGTCCACTATTCTTCGCCATAGCTCCATCTTCCTAGCTATGGAGGTGTGCTGCACCTCTGATCTGTATAGCTGTGGCTCTACCGGGACGATTTCCTCCACCATGACCCTGAGCTCCTCCTCAGAGAACCTGGGGTGTCTTTGCCATGCCATGGGGTGGTGTGGGTGATGTGTGGGGTGGTGTGTGTAGTGATAAGTGGGGTGGTATTTAGTGGTGTGTTGTGTGAGGTCTGTGGAAGTTCTGTGGGTGATGGTATTGTGTGCCTGTGGATGCTTGGTAGTTGTTTGTGATGTCTCTCTCTGGCCTTCTCTCTGTAATTTTGTCGTAGGGGTTTGTGGGTGATGTGGGTGTGTGTTTTATATTGTAATGGGTGTGTGGGAGTGGTGTGTGTATGTGTATCAGGTGTGTTTATTTATAATTGTCCAATGTGGTAGTGTTTTGTAAGAGTGTGTGTATTTTGAGCGCGGCGGTGTGTACCGCCAATGGAATACCGCGGTTGAAAGACTGCTGCGTGGATTTGTATGTCGTGATAGTGTGGGCGTATTTCTGTTGCCGTGACGGTGGAGGATTTGTTTTCAGCAGTTTATCACTGACCTTTGGTGTGGCGGACTTGTGTGGGTGTCTGGATTTTGGCGGATTCCGAGCTGTGGGTCACAATAGCTGTGGCGGATTTCCGCAGCCGTGGCGGTGTGTTGGCGGTCTTCTGCACGGCGGTAAGTGGCTTTTACAGCCAATGTTGTAATGACCGCCATAGTATTGAAGCCTTCTCGACACAGTGTGTCTGGGACTCTGTAACTTTGAACTATATAAATTAAATGTTGAGTAAATGTGAATAAACCTATAGATTAGTCTTTGTACAGGAGTTTAAAATGTCATGTCAGAAATTGGTTTATTGGTTTAGAAAAATTTAAGCCCTACTCATGTAGCTCACCCTTGGAATCACTGTGGATAGCCTGGGATCAAGGCAAGCAGGTCTAATATTCCTCTTTCAGAAAGCATGACAATCATTCAAGCAGCAGGGCAGTCTTTCTGGCAGCAGGACAATTTTAATTCCAAATCTCATGCAAGTCCAGGAGGGTTCACTGGGTGGGTCTGAATGACCCATTTTTTTTACCTGTGCCCAGCCTTTGTGCATGGAAATTTCCTGAGGTACCCCTAAAACTGTTTCTTGGCAGTTCTTCCTCTTCCCCGGGATTATGGCTCCAAACTGTCTAGGGTGACAAAAGGCAGGGCTGACCTGGTGTCAGGTTCATCTGTGTGTTCTATGGGCCAGATCCTTTGAAATGTAATTACTGCAGGGTGTATCTCCTCCCTAGCCATCCTATGAGGAAGCCCCTCTCCCAGCCACACCTATGTTCAATTGTTCACTGACTGGCCCCAATTCACATCCTTGATTGTGGAACCATTAACAGGCTCAGGCACCAGGAGACTCCTCGAAAGGTCTCAGAAACTTTGGCCAACGAAATGCCAAATTTCCAAAAGTGTCATTTTCAAAATGTTAATATAAAACCTGACCTTAGCATGAAAGCAGATTTAAAATTACAACTCATTTGAGTGTAAATATAATTTCTTTATCTTCTCCCAGTGTGAAGTTGGCACTTAATAAATGTAGTAAGGTAACCAAGTGTAAGCCTAACTGCGGGATAGGCCTTAAATAGTGAAAACCACTTCAGATGTTTTTCATTATCAAGACATGTAAAACTTAAAGACACATATCCTACTTTTCAAATACCAGGCACCCTGCCCTATAAACCTTTTAATGCCTTCCATAGGGGTGCCTTAGTATTACAAAGCAAGGTTTGTGCCTGGCAAAAGGTTTATTTTGTCAGGTTACAGTGACAGTTTAAAATTGCACTTCAGGCTGCAGTGGCAGGCCTGAAACATGTTTCAAAAGCTTACTTTAGTGGGTGGCACAATGAGTGCTGCTGCCCACTAGTAACATTTAATCTACCGACCCGAGGTACATGTATACCATTTTCGAGGGGCTTGCAAGTAAATTGAAAGTGTAAATTAGGTGTAGCCCAATTTTACCATGTTTGAATAGACCACAAGCACTTTAGTACTGGTTAGCAGGGATACAGTGTACATATTCCTAATACTAACAAAAACGAATTCAACAAAAATCGAGAAGAGAAGGCAAAATGTTTGGGGTAATAGCATGCGAGGGATGTCAGGTGTAACAGTTACTGTTTACTTGATGTGAAAATCCAAGTATGATTTAGCTGTTACATGGCTTCATTACAATACCAATCAATGTTTTACTCTATGAAGTTTGCCTATGGAAGAGAGAGATTGGGTGATATTCACAGATGAGAAATCTGTTTTTGAATTTTGCCTGGAAAATACAATATCCATTGCATTGTGCGTTGGAAAGACGGTTGTTTTTTAATGCAAAGCACTATTCCAGTCCTCCAGTCCCCAGTGAACTTCCCTCATTTGTAAACAAATTGAATTGTATAGCAGATGTAACACAACCAACTTGATTGTCGTGCACACTGAAAACGTCCCCGGAGCAATAAACAAGTAGAGTATATATAATGATGAAAAACAATACTTATCATGTAACATCCACATGCTGAGAGAGCCACTGTTGACAGCTGTTCTCTCCTGGAAAGAAGCATGACTAATGTAAATTAGCGTGGTTAGACCTTCCTCGTACCATATTCCTTTGCACAAAATCTGCACATTCAGTAACCTAAAATTCCCTTTTATTTTGATAAAAAATAAATTTATTTCATTTTCTTAATCCTACAAATGTACACACATATTTTGCCGACAGTGTATTATCATTTGTACAATTGACAAAATAAAATGATTAAGAACCAGACTGCAGGGCTGCACTTACACTTCAATGAATGAGTACAGCAAAATGCTAGCCTAGTTCGTATTATAACATTGATAGTGTGTTTCACTTGGGAATGTAGGTACTTTCACCAATTAAAAAATATAAATTATATTTACGTCATTTTTTGTGTTTGGGGGTAGTCATTTTTATTCCCAAAATGTTTTGCACAGATATTGCCTTCTGTTTCCGTTTTTTTAAACTTCTGCAACTTGTAATTTTCGCAAATTCGTGCAGAGCTCACTTTCCAGACAAATATGCTAGCCCACAAGTGCATGCCCTAGTGTATGCGTCTTGCATGTGAGACTCTGTTGTGTTACAGTAAATGGCTTGCAGCCCGCCTGTTGCTTTCCATTTGTTGGTTTGTGTGGCACTCTTCTTTACAGCCTTGTAATTCGTCAAGACATGTCATCATTTCCCTGCTTCTCTGTGGAGCGGGCTCAAACACGAATTGATTTCAACATAATTAGTGCCTGTCCACTGCTCCCGACCTACTGTTTTATTCCAACTTCCAGTAACCTGCAAATAGAAGGCTTGTGAGTGGAAAAAACGTGCTCAGGAGGACAAACAAAATTGTACAGTTTCATTTTTTAAAGCTAACGGTATTTTTTTTTTTTTTGGCGTATTTTCTCAGTTTCCACCCAAGTATTTTTTTGCTTTTGCTCGTGGTCGCTGTTGTCAAAAGATAACAATTAACTTGTTCGAAATATAGAAGAACCATTGCATTGCAAATGCTTGTTTACTTTGCATTCTCGTGCTTGAGAAAACTTGAAGCATGGCAGCAGGTACTAGAGAGTGAAACTACAGTACAATGCTCCCCTCGGGGGCTGATCGTGAGGCCCTTGCAGTCCTTTTAATGCTGGGGTCTCCCACCTTTCCTGGTGTCATCAGCATACTCTAAGGCCTTTGTATATCAGTGAGACGCAGCAATCGAAGGGACTCTTCACCAAAAGGTGGTCCTTTTACTTTAAGTGACATCATAGGGTTTTGGCTTGCCAATGGCTCAGGTAGTTTATTAAGCACTGTAACTACCCCAATGGTACCAACATATGCCTCACAATCAGTCTCAGGCAGCAGAGTAGATAATTTGGGCAGCTGGGCTAAAAGGAGAGTGCAACAATGTCATCCTACAGTTTATGGGCTGACTGTCCATAGTTATAGAAGCCATGCGTTGAGCATGACTACCCTGAGTTGTCCATGTACTCTTGTCCTGCACCTTGTAATGACAGCCCAGCCGTGACTCAGCAGAGAAGAGTACAGAAGCACTAGGAATATGATTTCAGTATCAGTTGAGGCATACGGTGCCTATTTGCAGTCAACAGGAGCTAGACGTTCAAGCCCAACAACTTTTATAGGCACATGTACCGATTTACCAGGCCTACCTGCCCAAGACAGCAAATCTTGTGAAGCATTAAAGCAATGCTATGCTCCAACTGTGCATTTTACGTCTACATTTTCTGTCAAAGTTTGACAAATATTGAAGATGTTTAACACATTTTCCAGAACTTGTACTGCAAAATGAATAATTTCTGAAGTTATTCTCATTACATGGACATTACTGCTTTGTTCTGCTCACAATAAAGTGTTACACATAAAACTTTGCAATGCCACACATAAGCATTTTGCAAATGTGGAAATGCCATCCCGAAGCAAACTGAACACTTTGCAGCTATGTGGCTTTCTCTTCTCTCAAGTTGAACAATTGTGTATCCTAGTGATATGACAGTGGTATGGATGATGAAAAGAACCAGGCTCCCATTAATGCATAGTACAAGTCCACAGCTCACTTGAATGGATCGAGGTGATTCCTCCAAAGTTGCCAGGGTAGATTGACCAATAATTGTTTTCAGTTGTGATTGGTTTTACTCATCCCTGCTTACTTCAACGACACTCGAAATATACTTTCATGCTTGTTTGATACCATAGAATTCCTTGTATGTACAGGCAAAATCTGATTTATAGTTTATTGTGTTGTGGTTGAGCTTCCGTAATTTCCTAGTTTCTAATTCTTTCTTGCAAATGTCAATTCTTGTGTTAATTTCATTGAGATAAACCAATCCTCTATTTTTGTCAGTTGTTGCGTTTTATTCATTGTATTTATGCTCCAACATTATATATTACTTTAACTAGTTTTTCAATAGTTAAGATTATAAAATCAAAAGGTAATTTATTGAGGATTGCAATCCATGTATCTCTGAAACCGTTCTGATTCCCACATAAGGTCGGTTCAAGATCAATCCTAAGTTCTCTTGGTATTTTAGCAGATCAATAATACTTTACCAATATTGATTTGTGCATCTTCAGATTCATTATGGTGAGCAATTGAGGTATTGGTTGAAAGGGATGGAACCCCACTCAGGCAACAACCACAGTCCTTGTCAGAGTGAACCATATAAAGCCACTAAATTAACCTGTTCTTAAATCTTTGGTAGCTTGGCACAAAAGCAGTCAGACTTAAGCTCTAGGCAGAGTGTAAAGTATTTATGCAGCACTGAAAGATTGATGAAGTGAAAAACAAGACAAGAAAAATCCCAAACCAGTTAGAAAAATAGAGCAACTTTTTATAAATTAAATGATACCAGAATGACAAAACTTCAATCAGTAGAAACAAACATATTGAATTTTAATGTTTTAGGTGAAAAAAAAGCCAAAAGGTGCAAACCACCAACTGAGGCCATCTGGTTGCGCTAGACTGAAACAAAGTCACAGGTTCAGTCCCACCACCACAGAACGCAGGCTGGTCACAGGACTGGTTTGGCCCCCTGGGAGTTGTGCCTTGTTTTCCTTGATGAGAGGTCTGTGCAGCGTTGCTTTGTGAGGCTGTGCATCACTCTGTGTTGGTCCTGATAAAGCTTTCAGCTATGCAGTGAGGCTTTGTGGGTCTTCACATTTCTCTGTGTTGATCCTCATACAGCTCCCAGTTGTGCAACAAGCCTTTGCAGGGCTTTGTGTCACTCTGCATGGTTCCAATGGAGCTGTCAGCTGCGTTGCAATGCTTTGGTGGTCTTTGCGTCGCTTTGGATTTGATGGAACTTTCAACTTTAAGTAAGGCACCGACGAGTTCTCTCTGATGCCATCCAGAGGTCCAGAACCTGGGGAGGCACATCTTGAGGATCAGGACTCACTCCAGCAGAGGTCAACAGCAGGGATCAGGCAGGCACAGTTGCAGGGCCAAGCAGGTCCAGTTGCAGCAGGTCAGCTGGGCAGTTGCAGGAAGGTCTCTGAAGCTTATTGTGTCCCTGTAGCTTGCACAGGAGGTCAGCCAATTCACCGTTGGAGTCACTCTGGGTAGCCTGAGATGAAGGCTAACAGATTCAATCTTTCTTCGCAGACAGCAAGGCAATCTTTCAAGCATCAGAGTATTCCTGTTGTAGCAGGGTTGTCCTTCTTCTGTAACTTCCACAGGACCAGGAGTGTTTTGAAGAGTGGCTCTTGAGGTCCAATAATTGTACCTCTTACCATCCTTTGGGTGTGGGGACTCCCTGTTCTAAGCTCAACACTGGTTCTGGAGAGTTCCTTCTCCTCCCCAGGTCAAGGCTCCAGACTGTCTGGGGTGACAAAATGCAGGTCTGGTGCCAAGTTCCTTTGTTTGTGTGTAGGGAAAGCCCTTTTAAGTTTAAGTGAGGCTGGGCACAGCTCTTGCCCAGGCATCCATGCTGGTTAGGATAGCTTGTCCTGTCCACACCTAATCCCTCTTTGTGTCACTGTTGGGAATAATACACAAACCCCAGCAGCAGAGCCATTTACAGTCATGTGATCCTGGACACTGGCAGAAAGGCACAGATGGTTGGGACAAGAAAGTGCCAACTTTGTAAAAGTGCCATTTTCAGAATTGTGACTTTACTAATAGAGTATATTATAAATTACATTTCATTTGATTGTAAACAGCATATTTCTATCTGCTCCCGATTAAAAGGTAGCACTTTTTAAAAGTAATAACGTAACCCAATGTTATTCAATGGGAAAGATAGGTCATACAACAGTGAAAATGACTTTGGAAGTTTTCGTTGTCTGGACATGTATAACATAAGTTCTACTTTTTAAATACAATGCATCACACCCTATGAAATTTTAGGGCCTACCTTATGTCTAAAGAATAAGTATTAAAAAGCGATGTTTAGGCACAGCAAAAAGGTTTATTTTGCCATGTCACAATTACAGCTTACAGCAGAACTGCAGGCTGCAGTGGCAGGCCTGACATATGTTTTACAGTGCTTCTTTACTGGATGACACAATGAGTGCTGTAAGCCCACTAGTAGAATCTAATTTACAGGCCCTAATTACATGTTGTACCATTTAATATGGGCTCACCATTAAATTAAAGGTATCAATTAGGTGTTTCCAGTTGTACCATGTTTTAAGATGAGAAAAAAATCTGGGAAATGACCCTGTAAAACGGGCTAGGTCCAACAATCATTATCATTAAAACATTTCTTTTGAACATAAAAAATACAATCATGAAAGTAATCCTATAAACAAATAAACAACAATTTAAAAAGCAAAAACTCTGATTTAAGAAAAGTGGAGCAGCACCCAGAGCAGTGCCAATTTTCTTGTGCCCCTTAGCGCCCCTCTAACACCACCTTGAGTGCGCCGTATCTAAGATATTGCGCACCATGGCAGTAGTTAGGGGAACTAGCATCAACATTTGTAACGCTAGTTCAGAGCTTTGTAGGATTAGTGTAAAAAATGGTGACGCTAATCCTGCAAAGCCCATTGAGGCCCATTGTAATCAACGTGTGCCTCCTTTTAATGCCTGCTCTAAGCAGGCGTTAAAAGTGCAGAAAAAAAATGATGCTAAGAAATCTTTTAGATTTCTTTGCACCATTTATATGCCCCCTTTAATGGGGAACACCCCCTTTGCATACATAATGCCTGGTGCAGGCTTAATGTAGCACAAAGGATTACTATGTGGCGCAATGCATGCATTTCACCACTTAGTAAATTTGGTGCTGTGGTTTTGGCCTCGTTGGGCCCATTAGCGTAAAAAAAGACATTAATGTGGAACAAGGTGGCACTAGGGGCTCTTAAGTCAGCCCCATAGACTCATATGCCACCCAACAGATCTTAAAAAAGATCCAACAGCAAAACAAACATAACATCATGCCCCAATAACATCTGTAAATTTAATGTTAAAATTCTGCTGTGTTAGGAGGGGGATTACCATTATTTTAAGATATAAACAATAAAATGTACAAAAAAAATACAAAGTCCATCAGTGTCTAATCTGAATGCTCATTACAAAGACAAGGACTAATTACTTGTCCGTTTTACTGTCCCAAGGGAAAAGATAATCAATTATGTATTCAATCAATTGTATACAAGAACCAAGTATGCGAAGTAAATAAGGTACAGAGAAGATAAGAAGTTAGCTGCAGAATAACGTAGGTTGATTTAGTGTAGATTGAATAAGTTAATTTGTCTCTCTCGAATGACACCCATTTGTCAAGAAAGATTTTGTGAGCCACGCCTTATCTGGCTTATCAATAATGAAATGGTTTGAAAATAGAGTTCATCTACTCATATCCTCTGCTGAACTTTTTATATAGGATAACCATGGGATGTTAGCTCCTTTATCACATGTAAGATAATCAACAACTATATTTTGTTTGAGGATGGCATTAAAGTTACTCCAAACTGAAGCCTAAAGTAACAAAGGATCAAGCTTTATGAGAACATCAATATATAGTAACCGCAGCTCTTCCTGACAAAAATAAAGCAGACAGCTCAACAGGAGAGACAACAGAAAACAGTGACGAAAACAGTTCTCTATTTACAGACTATTATTATTAACAAAGCACCATATCCCAACACCATACAATGCGATCAGGATGTGTTTTATAGATCTTTCGTATTATCCTTAGAGAGAGCGGGGTGGCCAACACCATTGAAACTCTAAGCAGTCGGCTGAAAATTGATTGGGTGTTCTTACGACAACGGGCCTTCCAGGAGGCCCAAAAGTGTGAGTACGCATCCAACCAAAGGGTCAGTAAACATGGGGATAAGTGGCACTCTGCTTTATAGGTCAGTGACCCATGATGCAACCTCAGGTTAATTCCCTCAATAGATGACAAGACCAGGACCATCCCGGTGTCAATTGCAAATGTTTGCAGACTATTATGAACACTTTCATGCCAAGTGACTGCAGGCTCATGACAAAACTGCTTAGCCTCTCCTACATGAAATCCCCCTTCCCCATCTCAAGGCTACCCAACGTGCTGCATTCTAGACTCCCATTATGGAGAATGAAGTGCTTGCAGCCATTTGTGACCTGAAGTCTTGAAAGTCCCTGGGCCTGGATGGCTGTTCTTTAGAGTATTACTCCAAAGTATGCTTCATTGTTGCCCCTCATTTGCTACAGTTTTACAAGGAGGCTGAGGACAGAGGCTCCTTCCCCACAGATCTCGACCTAGCCGCTATTGTAGTTATCCCAAGTCAGGTCAATCCACATTGAGGTGCGCCTCTTACAACCCAATTTCCTTGATTAATGCAGACAGCAAGACATACACCAAGATTCAGGAACATAGACTTCAACCAGTCCTTGGAGCGTTGGGCCATTCTGAAGAAAACTGGCCAACCACAGTATGAGACATTGTATTCAATAAAGCCTTGGAACATGCCCTTCATGCCAGCTCCACCTTGCTGCTTCGCTGCTTTTGGTCTTTTTTTGGTTACTTTGTTACATTGATCTGCTGATCACAGCAGATCCTCCGTGATTACTTCTGAAAGTACTATGTCCTTTATAGGGAAATTCTACCCTTGTGGGGACACAACATCAGCACATGGCCGGAGCTCATACACTAATAATGGCAACTATATTTACATGTGCAATGTCTCTCCTTTACCTCTAAAATCGCAGGAAGATACATTTTCATTTACCAACAAGGCCTCGCACTGGCTACAACATGTTAGAGGCTGCGGTTCAATTATTCATGCAGATATTTTATCAGCTGACCGCTTAAGCGGTCCACCTGGCGACTGGGATGTTATAAAACTTAACCTTATCAGCCCCCAATCGGTAAAGCGTCTGTTGCACATGGAAGCACGTAATCACACAAGAAAAGGAACTGATATTTTCCTTAGCGATAGTTGGTCCACTGCTGGCATTGTGAGGCCGAAATTTCCATCAACTACGACCCCCATGGCATTGAGCAGCGCTATGGGACACTATGCTTCTAATGGGCCAGCACCTGGCCCTGTCCTCACGAATGATACAGGACCTGCCCTCAAAGGAAAAAATGCATGCGAACTTGACTTCCAGGGGGCCACTTCTGATATTGACTGATTACGCCCATCTGGGTCCCACAATATCAATATTAGTTCTGGTCCATTTGCTTTATCATTTTCCAAAAATTTCAAAATTCTGGGAGTCGCCCCTTTATGGAAATCACAACCTGACTCTATTGACATTTCCAAAACCATACTCTTTACTAAGCATATTAACAGTCCTTACTTAGCTGACACCTCTTACAAATTTAATTGTTCTATTGCTCACTGAACTGCGAAGTTTTTGTCCTGGAACGTGGCTGGTATTAACAGTAAACTAGCTGATGTTGATTGTTGGGTATATGTTGATAATTTCAACATCTGTATGTTTCAGGAAACATGGGCTACTCATAGTATGCATAGGCAGGGGTTCTGTTCTTTCTTTAAAAAAGCCATGCCATCTTCTGCTGGTAGAGCAGCAGGGGGCCTCTGTACTTGGGTAAAAATGACAGAGGTGGGTGGAGTAAAGGAGCTATAAGTAGATTCCCCTGACATTTTGGTTACAGTTATACAGCCAAACCCGGGTCCCCCTGTTTTGTGTATAAATATTTACAATAGACTGGGCTCTCCCAATCAGCCGTCCGCCACCATAGAGCTTCTGAATACTATAATGCTTGATCTTCGTCTAAAGTATCATATTATTATAGCCGGGGATTTTAATGCGCCAATTGAGCCCAATTCTGCATTCATCGAGGCCATGCAGACTGAAGACGATATATGGAATATCCCTCCTCATTCACTCCAGTCCAATACATCCAAAGTTGGCATTAGGGCCTTGCAGATAATAGACCTTATGATACTCCATGGTCTTCGCCCTGGTAATGGACGCTTTCCAGCTGACAGTCCTGCCAGACCAACTTTTTTCAGGGGGTCATATAGTAGCAACCTGGACTTTGTTCTTTTTGACGTGGCACTATATAAAAGATGTGAAAGTGGGCAACTAGTACACTAGCGACCATGCTCCTCTTCAAATCGTATACAATAGACAATTTTTACTAGGAGCTGTGTCTTCCCCTGATCTTGTATCTACTGGTGCCCTGAAAATGTCTAGCAATAAGCGTGCAGTTAGATGGGACTCTTTCCAGAATTCCAATAAACTATGGGGCAAATTATGTGCTATAGTTTCCAGTCACCTGCTTTTTGATGATCATCTCACACTTACCCCACTCGAGGCTATGTCCTTCCATTTGGATCTTTTTGCCACCCTCAAAAACTTGTTTTTTAAATCTGTCAGGGTAACAGCCCATCTCCCCTCTCACCCTAGCAACAAGTGGTTTGATAAGAGATGTAGAAAGGCCAAAAGCACCCTAATCGAAGTGTTAAGATTAAAAGACAGAGAAGAAATTGCTAATGCAAGACAAAACTGTGTCTCTATATGTAAGTTGTGTAAAATTGAACATGAAGAGACGTCATGGAGCGAATTGGCCCAGGCCGCTAGGGCCCCTGACCTCAAACGCTTCTGGTTTTTGGTCGCTCGTAGCGATCAAAATCAAGTATCCAAGCCAGAGTGCTACATTGCTCCTGTAGTGTGGCTCACCCACTTCAGGGAATTGTATGGCTCTCCATCTGACTGCGATTTTACAAGCCCTGGGAGATGACATCTCTACAGTTGCCAGTGACTACTTTGCTACCTTTTTCATTAAAAGAAACTGAGCTTGCCATCACTGCCCAAAAATCAGGGAAGGCCCAGGGCCAGACGGCATTCCCTCGGACATGTATAAAGCAGATTTGAATAACTGGAGTCCGTACGTAAATACGATTTCCAACGCTGTTTTGACAAATAGATCTTATCCTGAGTCATGGAAAGAGGCAATTATTGTGCCTACACACAAGAAAGGGGAGAGGGGCTCACCCGGGAACTACAGACCTATCAGCCTCTTAGATAACTTACAAAAAATATTTTGCTACCAGTTACTAAGTAGGCTGAAAAAATGGATAACGAAGTACTCAGCCATCTCCAGGCAGGGTTTAGAGACAAAGTTAGTACAAATGATCAGGTTTTTCTTTTTTTCTCCATTAAATGGAAAACAGTTGACGTGGATTCAGGCCACCTTTTTGTGGCATTTGTAGATCTGAAATCTGCCTTCCATCTTGTTCCACGCCAAAAACTGTGGGAAGTTATGAGTAGTGTGGGGGTTCCATGCCCCATGTTAAATATAATTAGAGATCTCTACACTGGCAATAGTGCTAGAATCCGATGGGGCCCGAAAGGCGAGCTAACATCGGAGTCCCCACAAACCGTGGCGTGAGACAGGGCTGTGTACTTGCTCCCACATTATTTCTTTTATTCATCAATGCATGCATCCCCTATCTTCTGGAATGTTCTAGCGATGCCCCCAGATTGGGAGGGCAACAGTTTCCATGCCTCCTATTTGCTGATAATACCTTGTTAATGTCACAGACGGCTACTGGTCTCTCTAACTTGCTCATGAGTTTTGTGGCCTTTTGCAAAGAGCCTGGCTTAGAAATCAATTCAACAAAAATCAAATACATGGTGTTTGGGGATAAAAAACAAAAGAAGAGGAGACTCATTCATCTGGAGGGTGTCACGCTGGAAAGAGTGGGTGCTTTCAATTATTTAGGACTAAAACTGGAAGATTCACACAAATAGCATGCTCATCTCCAAAAATCAGTAATGTGTTTGAAACAAAGGGCGGGCGGTATTGTGAGATTTGCAGCCGGATTCCCCAAATTTCCCATTACTCCCGCCCTAGAAATATATAAATCTCAAGCAAGGGGGGGCCTATATGGAGCTGAGCTGTGGTGCCTTTGCAACCTGGAGGATTTGGTAAGGGTGGAAAATTATTTCTTAAAGATGTTGTTAAGAGTTCCTCCTATCACCCCATCGTTGCCAATCCAAATGGATTTAAATCTTTTTCCAATTAGCCAGATTGCTGCCCTACGGCCATTGTTTTGGATCCGACTTTGGTCATTAGATTCTCTCATTCCATATAGACTTGGGCTGATCAATCTGGTGAGCACCAATTCTACTACAAAAATCAAGTGGTACACTCATGTAGAGCGGACCTTTTCTTCCCTTGGCCTGGGGAACTATTGGAAGAACCCTTCTTCTATTCCAAAAAATGCTATTCAGATATTGAAGGATGCATTTTGGCTTAATGTCCAAACTTTGTATTTGGTAGAAGCTTCTTCTTCTACTATGACTGGCAGTTTTTTGCAAACCACATGTCACTACGAGTTTGAGCACTTTGTGGATACATTACTTTCTCCACTTGCACGTGCTCTGAATATCAAATTTAGAATAGGGTCCCTTCCTTTGTGTACCCACTTATAAATGGTCTAACACAACCAATAGGTCCAAGTCAAAGTACCGCCGTCAGAATACCGCTGTGCGGTCAAAAGACCGCCGCTGTAATTCTGAGTTTCCCGCTGGGCTGGCGGACGACCGCCAGAAGGCCGCCCGCCAGCCCAGCGGGAAACCCCCTTCCACGAGGATGCCGGCTCCGAATTGGAGTGGAAAGGGTGAGACGGGTGCAGTTGCACCCGTCGCGATTTCAGTGTCTGCTACGCAGACACTGAAAATCCGCAGACACTGAAAATCTTGGTGGGGCCTTGTTAGGGGGCCCCTGCAGTGCCCATGCCATTGGCATGGGCACTGCAGGGGCCCCCAGGGGCCCCACGACACCCGTTACCGCCAACCAGGTTCTGGCGGTCCAAACCGCCAGAACCAGGCTGGCGGTAAGGGGGTCGTAATCCCCATGGCGGCGCTGCCTGCAGCGCCGCCATGGAGGATTCCTCAGGCCAGGGGAAAACCAGCGGGAAACCACCGGTTTCCCTTTTCTGACTGCGGCTTTACCGCCGCGGTCACAATAGGCCTGGATGCACCGCCAGCCTGTTGGCGGTGCATCCGCGGTCCCCGGCCCTGGCAGTCCATGACCGCCAGGGTCGTAATGACCCCCTTTATGTCTTATTTCTATTTTCTTAAATGTTTTGTATTGCGCTTTTATAGTACATTTCTACCGAGATAAAGTGAGGATGATCTGCTGTTTGATTTTGCTTGCTCTTTTTTCAGCTGTTTTAGCTAACTTTCTCCATTGTATTTTTACTGTCTGTTGACTGCCCCTGCTGCCATATCCTTCCCCACCATTTTTTCCTGCCATTTTCTCCTTCATGCATCCCACCTCTCCAATCCCACCCACTGCCTCACGGCAACCATTTCTCCTCCCAGAACCTACCTAATGGAGGCCACAGTGTGATTCCACTGAGCAGGTCCTTCATGCCAGCTCCCCCCTTGCTGGTTTTCTGCCTCTGGTCAGTTTTTTGGTTACTTTATTACATTGCTCTGCTGTTTAATTTAGCTTGCTCACTTTACCTCTGCTTTACCTTGCCTTCTCCATTGTATTTTTCCTGTCTGTTGATTATCCCTGCCGCGCACTTGTTTTCCACCACTTTTTCCCACCGTTTTTTTCCTCCCACTTCCTGCCTCGCCAGCCCCACCCTTCCCTCCTTCCAGGACCTACTTAATGGAAGGAATGCCAAAAGCAAGCACATCTGCAACCATCTGCACATGGAAAGCGCCCAGCGACAGGACCCCTGGGTCTCCTGCTACTCACAGATACACCACTGCTGAGCTCCTAGCCTTGGACCTCAGACTCTGCAGCAATAACTACAGCCACACTTCTCCATGATCAATGGTAGGATCTTTCACCTGCTGGCACTATCTCTTCTCCTGCAACATTGGAGATCCCACTCGCACAATGACCACCACCACACCAATTACGCCTACCACGACTACTTAGGAACAATCCACTGCCTCTTACTCAATGCACGATCACTATGCAAGCACGTCACCGATATCTGGGACACCATCACTTCCCTTACCTCTGACATCATCTTCCTCACAGAATCCTGGCTCAACCTTACAGTTATTCCTGACATTCCCTCAGCAACACCTGACAGCTACACGATAGCACACTAGGAGTGCATCAACAAACATGGAGATGGAATCGTCATCATCTACTGCACTACTGGATCAGACAACACCTCCCCGATCATGGAAGAACTCAATTTCCAACTCTAAATCGATGGCAAAACCACTATCAGAGGCACCCTCTCCTTCGGACCTTCAGGTACACACCCCACACCCCAGTTTCTGTGACACCATCACCAAGATACTGGAACCACAATCTGTTCATAAAACAAGAAGCAGAGTTGAATAAAGGCGACAGTTTGAACAGTAATATGAGTTACTGCCTTGTCTAGCCAGGGCTCAATGCGCTCAACACAATTGAAAAAACATTTGCAAAACTCTTTTAACCCCTTTCCTGCTAGGCCTTTTTCCCCTCAGGTGGCGAGCCTTTTTTTGGCTATTTGGGGCAGTTCACGCTTAGGCCGTCATAACTTTTTGTCCACATAAGCTACCCACACCAAATTTGCGTCCTTTCTCCAACATCCTAGGGATTCTAGAGGTACCCTGACTTTGTGGGTTCCCCTGAAGGAGACCAAGAAATTAGCCAAAATACAGTGAATTGTTTTTTTTTCACAAAAATTTGAAAAAAGGGCTGCAGAAGAAGGCTTGTGGTTTTTTCCCTGAATATGGCATCGACAAAGGGTTTGCAGTGCTAAAATCACCAGCTTCCCAGCTTTCAGGAACAGGCAGACTTGAATCAGAAAACCCAATTTTTCAACACAATTTTGTCATTTTACTGGGACATACCCCATTTTTATGATTTTTTGTGCTTTTAGCCTCTTTCCAGTCAGTGACAGAAATGGGTGTGAAACCAATGCTGGATCCCAGAAACCTAAACATTTCTGAAAAGTAGACAAAATTCTGAATTCAGCAATTGGTAATTTGTGTGGATCCTACAAGGGTTTCCTACAGAAAATAGCAACTGAAATAAAGCAATATTGAAATTGAGGTGAAAATAACAGCCATTTTTCTCTATGTTTTACTCTGTAACGTTTTCCTGCAATGTCAGATTTTTGAAAGCAGTATACCGTTACGTCTGCTGGACTCTTTTGGTTGCAGGGATATATGGGGCTTGTAGGTTCATCAGGTACCCAGAGCCAATAAATGAGCTGCACCTTGCAATAGGTTTTCATTCTATACTGGGTATACAGCAATTCATTTACTGATATATGAAGAGTGAAAAATAGGTATCAAGAAAACCTTTGTATTTAAAAAATGGACACAAAATAAGGTGTTGAGAAGCAGTGGTTATTTGCACATCTCTGAATTCCGGGGTGCCCATACTAGCATGTGAATTACAGGGCATTTCTCAATTACACGTCTTTTTTACACACTGTCTTTGATTTGGAAGGAAGAAATGAAGAGAAAGACAAGGGGCAATGACACTTGTTTGGCTATTCTGTGTTCCGCCAAGTCTCCCGATAAAAATGGTACCTCACTTGCGTGGGCAGGCCTGATGCTCGTAACAGGAAACGCAACATGGGCACATCACATTTTTACACTGAAATCTGATTTTTGCAAAGTGCCTAGATGTAGATTTTGGCCTCTAGCTCAGCCGGCACCTAGGGAAACCTAGCAAACCTGCACAGTTTTGAAAACTAGACACCTAGGGGAATCCAAGATGGGGTGACTTGTGAGGCGCTCACCAGGTTTTGTTACCCAGAATCCTTTGCAAACCTCAAAATTTGGCCCAAAAAACACTTTTTTCCTCTCATTTCGATGACAGAAAGTTCTTGGATCTGAGAAGAGCCACAAGTTTCCTTCCACACAGTGTTCCCCCAAGTCTCCCGATAAAAATGATACCTCACTTGTGTGGGTACGCCTGGTGCCCACGACAGGAAATGCCCCAAAACACAGCGTGGACACATCACATTTTCCCAAAGAAAACAGAGGTGTTTTTTGCGAAGTGCCTACCTGTGGAATTTGGCCTCTAGCTCAGCCGGCACCTAAGGAAACCTACCAAACCTGTGCATTTTTTAAAACTAGACACCTAGGTGATTCCAAGATGGGGTGACTTGTGGGGCTCTGACCAGGTTCTGTTACCCAGAATCCTTTGCAAACCTCAAAATTTGGCTAAAAAAACGCTTTCTCCTCACATTTCGGTGACAGAAAGTTCTGGAATCTGAGAGGAACCACACATTTCCTTCCACCCAGCATTTCCCCAAGTCTCCCTATAAAAATTATACCTCACTTGTGTGGGTAGGCCTAGTGCCCGTGACAGGAAATGCCCCAAAACACTATCTGGACACATCAAAATTATCAAATACAAAGCTAGTTTTTTTTGGGGGGGCAACCTGCGTTTTTGCTCCTGGGCTCAGCAGCATTCTAGGAAAACCTACCAAACCCAGACATGTATGAAAACTAGACACCAGAGGGAGTCCAGGGAGGTGTGACCTGCGTGGATCCCCCAATGATTTCTTACCCAGAATCCTCAGCAAACCTCAAATTTAGCTAAAACATCACTTTTTTCCCACATTTCTGTGTGGGATCACACCAGCCAATGTTCCCCTCAGTCTCCCAGTAAAAATGGTACCTCACTTGTGTAGGTGGGCCAAGTGCCTGTAAAAGGGAAGAGCCAAAAACATGTCAAAATTGAGGGGGAACCAAAGCCGGTCCAGAAGGGCAGTTTGAAAAAAAACATTTTTAGGCTGGCAAGTGCAGCAGAATTTTTATCGGTATAGATGGGACAATGTTGGGTGGTGGGAATTTTGTGGATTCCTGCAGATTCCAGAAGGTTCCATCACAAAAATGTGGGAAAAATGTGTGAGTCACAGCAAAGTTGGAGGTTTGCAGGGCATTGTGGGTAAGAAAATGGTGCGGGGTGCATGTGAAGCACACCACCCTGGAATCAACCAGATGTTTTGTTTTCAGATGTGTGGATATTTCTACATGGCAACGTCCCAAAGTCAAAAAAGTGCAGTCCTCAGCATTCCAAGTTGGACGATTTTGAGAGTTACCAAGCTCTCATGGCCCAAATGTAAAACCAAAACCCAAAATAATCAAATGTCTTCTTGCTTGACATGGGATAAAATGTTTTATTGTGCAGGGGAGAGCTGAAAGATTGTTACCCCCTTCAGTCGGGGTGGGGGCATAACCAGACCCATACTGGTTGGTAGCCACCATCTCACTATTTTTTTTTAATTCCATGCCATCTAGTCGACTTTCTGCCCCCCTGGGATGTGGATCGGGGGTAATTGCCCCATCTGCCCACTGGTAGGCAGAACCACTTGGGACCCATTTATTTGGGGTGGTGGTATGGCCATACCCCTACCCTCTTATTTTGAAAAAAAATCTTCCCTGGTCTCAGGTGGGCTTTCTGCCCTCCTTGGAGGCAGATGGTCCTTCCAAAAATAGGCAGATCTGCCACCAAGGGGGGCAGATATGGCCAACAGTAATGTGCCGCCATGGGGAGCGATCCCTGCCCAAGGGGCAGCCCCCCCAAACAAAACACACACATACACACACACCAATCCCTGGTGTCTAGTAGTTTCTGCCCCCAGGGGGGGCAGAAGGGGCCTAAAAATAATTTGGCCCCCCAGGGAGCGACCCTTGCTGAAGGGGTCGCTCCCTACACATAAAAGAAAAAAAATGATCCCTGGTGTCTAGGGGTTTTCTGCCCCCAATTATATTAGCCCGATCTGCACCTAGGGGGGCAGAAATGGCCTAGAAACAATTTGGCCCCCCAGGGAGCGACCCATGCTGAAGGGGGCACTCCCTAAACATAAAAGAAAAAAAAAAAAAAAAAGCCTGGTGTCTAGGGGGTTTTCTATCCCCGGGGGGCAGAAATGGCCTAAAATTATTTGCCCCCTTGGGGAGCAGCCCTAGCCCAAGGGGCCACTCCCCTATTTTCATTTCCCCAAAAAATTCCCTGGTGGCTAGTAGTTTCTGCCCACCCCCCCCCCGGGGGCAGATCGGCCTAATTATTTTAGACCGATCTGCCCCCAGGGGGGACAGAAATGGCCTAGAAACAATGTGCCCCCCTCCAGGGAGCGACCCTTGCTGAAGGGGTCGCTCCCTAAACATAAAAGATAGAAAAAAGAAATCCCTGGTGTCTAGCGGGGTTTTATCGGCCTAATTATATTAGGGGGCAGAAATGGCCTAAAAAATATTTGCCCTCCTGGGGAGTGGCGCTTGCCCAAGGGGCCCCTCCCCTTATATTAATTTCCCCCCCCAAAAAAAATTCCCTGGTGTCTAGTGGTTTCTACCTCCGGGGGCAGATCAGCCTAATTATATATAGGCTGATCTGTCCCTAGGGGGGGCAGAAATGCCCTAGAAACAATTTGGCCCCCCAGGGAGCGACCCTTGCTGAAGGGGTGACTCCCTAAACATAAAAGAAAGGAAAAAAAACTGGTGTCTAGGGGTTTTTCTGCCCCGGGGGGGCAGAAATGGCCTAAAACTGATTTGCCCCCTTGGGGAGAGGCCCTTGCCCAAGGGACCACTCCCCTTATGTTCATTTCCCCCCCAAAAAAAAATCCCTGGTGTGTAGTGGTTTCTGCCCCCCCGGGGGCAGATCGGCCTAATTATTTTAGGCCGATCTGCCCCCAGGGGGGGCAGAAATGGCATAGAAACAATTTGCCCCCCTCCAGGGAGCGACCCTTGCTGAAGGGGTCGCTCCCTAAACATAAAAGAAAGAAAAAAGTGAAAAAAGAAATCCCTGGCGTCTAGGGGGTTTTATCGGCCTAATTATATTAGGCCGATCTGGCCCCGGGGGGGCAGAAATGGCCTAAAAAATATTTGCCCCCCTGGGGAGTGGCGCTTGCCCAAGGGGTCCCTCCCCTTATATCAATTTCCCAAAAAAAAAAAAACCCTGGTGTCTAGTGGTTTCTGCCCCCTGGGAGCAGATCAGCCTAATTATATTAGGCTGATATGTCCCCGGGGGGGGGCAGAAATGGCCTAGAAACAATTTGGCCCCCCAGGGAGCGACCCTTGCTGAAGGGGTCACTCCGTAAACATAAAAGAAAAAAAAAAACTCTGGTGTCTAGGGGGTTTTCTGTCCCCGGGGGGGCGGAAATGGCCTAAAAATTATTTGCCCCCTTGGGGAGCGGCCCTTGCCCATGGGCCAATCCCCTTATGTTCATTTCCAACAAAAATAAAAAATCCCTGGTGTCTAGTGGTTTCCGCCCCAAGGGGGGGGGCAGAAATGGCCTAGAAACAATTTGCCCCCCTCCAGGGAGCGACCCTTGCTGAAGGGGTCGCTCCCCGAACATAAAAGAAAGAAAAAAGAAAAAAAAAGAAATCCCTGGTGTCTAGGGGGTTTTATCAGCCTAATTATATTAGGGGCCCCTCCCCTTATAATAATTTCCAAATAAAAAAAAAATCCCTGGTGTCTAGTGGTTTCTGCCCCCGGGGGCAGATCAGCTTAACTATATTAGGCTGATCTGCCCCTAGGGGGGGCAGAAATGGCCTAAAAAGTATTTGCCCCTCTGGGGAGCGCCCTTGCCCAAGGGGCCGCTCCCCTTATATTAATTTCCCCCCCAAGAAAAAATCCCTGGTGTCTAGTGGTTTCTGCCCCCCCCCGGGGGCAGATCGCAGACCGGCCTAATTATATTAGCCCAATCTGCCCCCATGGGGGGCAGAAATGGCCTAGAAACAATTTGCCCCCCCCAGGGAGCGACCCTTGCTGAAGGGGTCACTCCCTAAACATAAAAGAAAGAAAAAAGAAAAACAAATCCCTGGTGTCTAAGGTGTTTGTTGCCCCCGGGGGGGGTCAGAAATTGCCTAAAAAGTATTTGCCCCCCTGGGGTGCGGCCCTTGCCCAAGGGGCAGCCCCCCTCATGTTTATTTCACACAAAAAAAAATCCCTGGTGTCTAGTGGGCATTTCTGCTGCCCGAAATGCCTGCAGAGACATGAAAGGAAAGGAAAGGCCTTTCCTTTCCTTTCATGTCTCTGCTGGCCCCCTCCTCCCAAGCGGAAGAGAAATGCTGAGCATTTCTCTTCCGTAATCACGCTGGAAGCATGCTTCCAGCACGATGGGAGTGACCTCTCATGAGGTCAGCACGATTTTGCGTGCTGACGTCATCAGACGTCACTGGGGGAGGTCGGGGGTGGAAGGGGAAGCGATTCCCCTTCCAGACCTGACCCGGGAGTGTTGGGGGGCGGCCCTTGGGGGGAGCGCCAGCGCTTCCCCCGAGGGCCGGTACAAGGACATAATGGTTACGTCCATGGCGCCACACAGGCGCAGCCATGGACGTAACCATCACGTCCATGGCGCAGAAGGGGTTAACACAAGGCTGAGTTTAGAAACACAACCCTTCAATAACATCCTCCATTGAAGTAGCATATAAAACTAGCAGGGGGTGTTGACACTTTTGTCCAAAGATTTAAGAAAACAGGGCTCTCTTTTCTTTCACTTAGGAGCAAGTTGTCTAAGGGGTTGTTAGTAATGTCAGGAGAACACTGAGATAAACGAACGTTGGGGATTCACATTTAATAGTACACGGAAAGATATTAATAGATGTCGAGAGGCAGCTTGGAGAGACATCACCTTCAAATGAAAGGCATATTTCAGAAAGTTTGATTTCTTAAGTCAGGTCACCAACAGCATGCTCTAAAAAGAAATCAGTAGTAGACCCATTATCCCCTTAGGAGGAGCATTAGTAATACCTGCAGCCTTTCATTTGCACATTCTGTAAAAGAGAAGCTTGAAAGGGGTGGCCCAGCCCAGCCTCCTCTGGTCTGTGGGTATTCCATCCCGCAGAAGTGATGTTATATAGATCTTATCCCTCCTTTCAGGGCCAAGTGATGCTGGCCAATGTAGTCCTCGCTTCCTCGCCGCCACAAACACCTCACACGGGCAAGAAGTGTTGGTGTGTCCCCCTACAATTAATTTATTTTTTAAGAAAATATTCAAGATGTTCTAATTTCTGTTCAGGTTTAGTCATATGTTTAGGTTATTCCTCTATTAGGGTATCCTTAATTATTAATAGTATTATATTGGATTTATCTTGAGTTAAGTTATGTTATGTCACATTATGTTAAGGGTATTTGTAGAACACATGACTCACCTGGCATGGTATGCTGCCACTGAAAAGCAGGAGTGGTGTGGGCCGGCCTAGGGCAGGTACTAGGTGAAGAGCAATGTCTTCAGTTTCTTGCAAAATTTAAGAACTGAGGAAGAGGCTCTGATGTGCAAAGGTAGGTCATTCCAAGCTTTGGGAGTAAGGTAGGACTTGGTCTGGTCACTGGATCTGGTTATGCATATGTGGGGAAAGTGTGTGAGTAGGAGGCCAGCTGAGTGGCAGTGTTGCATAGGTACGTAGAAGTTCATGAGATTGTTGCGGTAGGTGGGGCCCAAAGTTGTGCAAGGGTTTGTATGTAATGAAGATTTTGAAAAGTGTCAGTTTGTGGATGGGGAGCCAGTGGAGGTCTTTGAGATGCGGGTGATGTAGGTGCGGAGGAAGTCCAACTGTGATTCTGGCAGCTGAATTCTGTATGGTTTCTAATCAAGCCAGTTGTGTGTTGATTCCCAAGTAGAGTGGTTTGCTGTAGTCCAACTTTCTGAAAATGAGGTCCTGCGTAATGGTTCTGCAGGTGTTAAAGCGATGCCACTTGAAAATCTTCTTGAGCATCTTAAGTGTGTGGAAACAGGAGGCAAAGACTGCGTTCACTTGGCCTTTCATAATGAGCTGGTTGTTGACTATTATTCAGGGGTTCTTTTCATGGGAAGTTGGGTTGGGTACAGTTCAAGATCAGCAGGCCACCAAATGGTGTTCCATTGTGTGGTATCTTTATTGAAGATGACCATTATTGTCTTGTCAGTGTTGAGCTTGAGGCAGATGGTTTGCATCTATCTGTAGACTTCGGACATTCAGGTGGAAAAGTGAGTTTGGGTGCTAGATGGTTTGTCATACAGGGAGAGGATGAGCTGGGTGTTATCTGCAGGATATAATGTTGGTTCTGTGGGTACGAGTGATTCTAGTGAGTGGGGGCCATGTAGGTGTTGAACAGCATAGGACTGAGCAAGGATCCTTGTGGAAGTACTCAGATGAGTTTGGCAGCAGCCGTGGTAGAGGGAGGCAGGCTGACTGACTGGGTGCAACCTGTAAGGAAAGAGCAGAACCAGTGGAGTGCTGGTCCCTCAATGCTGGTCTCAGAACCTCTTTCAGAGGGGTATGGGGCATGCAGTACTTGCAGAAGCTAACCATGAGAGTTGAAGCATTTTACTCCTGATGTCCCGGGGCCTGACCTACTATGGATCCTGAGCAACTGAGCCAAGTACCCCTCCTACACTAGACTCTCATAGTAGCTATGATGGAGCAGTCCAAGGCTCCCTGCAGGGGAAGTGTGAATACAGGTTAGTGAAAGCAACTAAATCGATCTCCACTCAACTAACAGGGAGACTAGCAGGCCTTGCCTTTCAGATCCAGTCTGGCTGCTTAGCAGGTGAAACTTTTTAGGGTTTCAAGCTTCCCTTCTTATAGTTAATTTCCACACAACAAATGTATTTTATAGTCTGGATCATTGAAGTTTTATGTTGAGTTTTTAACTTCACTTGAAGTACACCCTTCTCTTGTCTTCTCTCTCTTAGTTTTTAAAGTTGCCTATCACAGCAGGAGAGACTCTGAAGCTGATAGTCCCACAACACAGGCTATGGGAGTGACTAGAGTGCATACCTGGATGTCAGCGACAGTGTTATGTGCATGAAAGCTTAATCCTGTGCTCCCAGCCGTACTCTTTTTGATTTCCTTATCAGACCCATCTCCTTCTTGCTATGTCTCCAGCTCCCTTCCCCTTGATCCCTCACTGAAGCAAACACCAACATTTGAAGTGTACAGGGGCAGTCTCTCTCTTCTTTCTCCAGTCTGTCCCTGTACTGTACCCTTCTCAGGCACACATGCATGCAGAGTAGAGTCATCACTCCTGTGCTGAACAGACATTTACATCTAACTGCTGTAGGCCAGGGGTGCGTTCGGTACACAGCAGTGAAACCTTAAAAAGGTCAAGTGTGGTGGTAGGCCTCAATCCAGTGGCACAGGATAAAAAGGACTGATTCACTCCTACTGATCACTATGCGGTATGCTGGAAAGGTAATTTGTGTGTCAAGATCGGTAATAATCATTTTAAGGATGCCATGGTGTTTAATGATGTGCTGGGAAAATACTTGTGCCAGCTCTGGAGCACTGTGGAGCTTGGGTAGAGGTATGAAGTGTCCTATTTTAGTTAGGTGATATATGACTACCAAAATTACAGTATGACCTCCACTAGGAGGCATTTCAACCAAAAAATCCATTGAAATAGTGTACCATGGAGATGAGAGCACAGGAATAATAAATTATAATCCAGCTGGTTTTTGATGACTGGACAGGTAGCGATATATATATATTGTTCCACCTCTGCACTAACTGTAGGCCAGCTGAAACAGTATGAGTGATGTGGTTTACTGCACCCCTAAATGACAAGCAAAATCAGTATCATAAGACCATTACATCATTTGTCCCTGAAGATCTGGGAATGGTATATATAGGTTGTGCTCCTGATAGAGAAATCCCCATTTCTTGTTATCTATTGTACCCACTTTGTAACCACTCCCCTGTCTGCATTTGGGTAACTCATGTTTTTAGTTTAGTCAAAAAGGCCGTAGAGATGGGGCATACAGCTTGGCCTTCTGCATTATTATCTCTAACTTTCTCCTGCAGAATGAAGGCCAGACTCTAAACAGAGATTTCTTCAGTTGGGGCAAATGCTCCACATGAAGCATCTACGTCACAGATTTGCATACCTGGCCAATATGAAATAATAAAGTCAACATCAGAGAATAACAAGGGCAGGCTTAGCTGGCCAGATGTTACGGCTTGTGCTGATTTTAGAAATGTGTGTTTCAGTGTTCAGAATAGATTTTGATTGTGTGTCTTGATCCCTTCAAATAAAACACTCTTCAAAAGCTCTTTTATTAGCTAACAACTCCATATAAGAGATACTGTAGTTTAGTTCACAAGGAGATAACTAACAAGAGCGGGATACCACTTGGTGAATTTGGCCTGTATCAGGATGTATCTGGGACAGTAATGCTCCCATTGAAAAATGAGAGGCATCACATTTTAGTATGAATGGTAATCTCATGTAGTGGTGGCATATAAAAGGAGCCTGTACAACACACCTCGTGAGTTGGGAAAGCCCTCCTCTGTTTCTGGGGTCCATTTAAAAGGGATCCCCCTGTGTAGATTTCTAGCAATTGGATGGACCACAGAGGAAAATTATTTTTGTAATAAATCACCTATAAAAATGGGTGAATGCCAGAAAACTTAGTAGCCTTTTAGCTCTGGTTGGTGAGGGCAATTGAAAGATTACCTTTATTTTACTGTCATGCATTTGGATGCCTTTTGGGATGATGATGTGACCTAAGAAATCTGACTGGGAGGTGTGAAACAGGGACTTTTCCAGTTTTGCAAAAATATAGTACACTTGTAACCTTCCTAAAACAGCCTTAACATGATTTATGTGTTCCTGAGGGAAGTGTAAGTAAATAAGAATATCGCCTGTATAGAGGGTTGCAGAAGACATCCAACTAACCTATAAAGCACGTGGTCCATAAAGTATTGGAAGGCTGCAAGAGTGTTGCTGAGTCTGAAGCCATGACCTGTTATTTAAATAGTCCAAATTCTGTGGTCTCCTTACAAACTCTCACAAAACGGCATGCACCCCAGAGTTACAACTTGGTAAATATAACCATCTTCCTAACCTTATTCAGTAACATTGGTATCTACGGTAATTGATACTGATTTTTTACAGTATCTTGTTTATAGCTTGGTAGAGAATGCACATCCTCAGTTCTTACAAAAAAAGAGTGGGGAGGAAGCTAGGAACTTTGAGGGCCCTATAAACCCTGATCCAAGGTTCCTTTAGGTACATTTTGAGATATTGAGTCTCAGTTCACTGAATACATAGATTGAACAGCAGGGGATTTCTGCACCCAGTACCAGATCAATGTGGCAATCATAATTCCAATGTAGTGGGAGATCTTTGTCAGGGCATACACTTGGCCAACAGGCTTCACAGAAGCAGAATGAAGACTAGTTCAAAATGCCTCCCAAAGGATCTCTTTAACCCTCCAAGAACCAATAACAATAATACTGGAAGCCAAGAGTTCTCAATTCTTTCTTTTTGGAGTTGTTGGGGAGTGATTGTGAACTACAATAAAATACATTGACAATAATTACTTTAAATATTTTTTCCTTGTATATTATCCCAAGTGGATGAATTATTTATTTTCTAAACACTTACAACCTTACATACCCCATAAGACAATGGCCTGAGCTTCTCTTCTGAATATAGGTGATCATTAGGTCATCTTGTAGATTCCTCATAACTTCTTAGTCACACAATATTTCCTTCCGTTATGTCTTTCTCTAGTAATTTCTCTACTAAATGATTTCTTAATTTTGATGTTGTTAGAAATGTGGTCTTTGGTTGGCAGTTCGGTTAACCCTTGTCCATGCAAGGACCCTCACTCTAGTCAGGGTAAAGGAGAATCACCCTCAGTTAACCCCCGTGCACCCCCTTGGTAGTTTGGCACGAGCAGGCAGGCTTAACTTCAGAAGCAAGGTGTAAAGTATTTGTACCAACACACACAGTAACTCAGTAAAAAGACTACAAAATAACACAACCCAGGTTTAGAAAAATAGATAACATTTATTTAAACAAAACAAGACCAAAATGACAAAAATCCAACATACACAAGTGAAGGTATAAATGTAAAAAGCAAAAAAGTCTTAAATCATTTAGAAAAGAGTGAGAACATTGCTAGCATACAAAAGTACCTGGGTAGCGTCAAAATAAAGCCGCACGGGTGAGCGTGCATCGAAAAAGGCCAGCAGTGTGTCAATTTCTCACTCGCAAGCGAGAGCGTGCATCGTTCCTCCTCCGGTTGGCATGCGTTTTTTCATCTCTGCCGCAAGAGAGCCGTGCGTCGATCTGGATGGGCACCTCGGGTCCGGGCAGCCTTTGCGTTTATTTTTTGTGCCCAGCGATGTTGCTTCGAAATCCGGTCGCATGGTGTCAAGAAACCACGCTGTGTGGGGGCTTGCATCGTTAACAGCAGCTGCTACAGGTGTTGCACATCATTTCTCCGGCCACGTTGCATCAATCTCCCAGCCACGATACAGGTGGAGCATTGATTTTAGCCACCAGGCTGGCGACGTGTCGTTTTTCAGCCATGAAGCAGGTGGTGTGTCAAAGCTTTCCCCGCCAGGGGGTCTTTGCATGGATTTCTGTCCTTTTCCATCAGCTGCACCTTTCAAGGGCCCAAATGCAGGTTAGGGCACCACTTGGCAGGCAGGACTCTCAGCAGAAAGCCCAAGTGCTGGCAGAGAGAAGTCTTTGCTTCCCTGAGACTTCAACAAAAGGAGGCAAGCTCAGTTTTAAGCCCTTGGAGATTCTTCACCAGTGGGAAGTCACACAAATGTCAGTCTTTGTCCTCTCTTAGGTAGAAGCAGCTACTGCAGGCCAACCCAGCAAAGCACAGTCACAGGCAAAGGGGAGAGGTGCAAACAGCTCAACTTTCAAACTGACTCAGACATGGAATCCACAAACAAGCAGAGCCACAGAATGGTTTAAGCAAGAAAATGCCTACTTTCTAAAAAGTGGCATTTTCAAACACACAATCTAAAAACCAACTTCACTAAAAGATGTATTTTTAAATTGTGGGTTTAGAGATCCCAAATTCCACACGTCTACCTGCTCCCAAAGGGAAACTGCGCTTTAATCATATTGAAAGCCAGCCCCCATGTTAACCTATGAGAGAGATAGGCCTTGTAACAGTGAAAAACGAATTTGGCAGTACTTTACTGTCAGGACATGTAAAACACATAAGTACATGTCCCACCTTTAACATACACTGCACCCTGCCCGTAGGACCTATCTTAGGGGTGTCTTACAGGTATAAAAAGGGAAGGTTTAGGCCTGGCAAGTGGATACACTTGCCAAGTCGAAGTGGCAGTTTAAAACTGCACTCAAAGACACTGCAGTGGCAGGCCCGAGCCATGTTTACAGGACTACTAATGTGAGTGGTACAACCTGTGCTGCAGGCCCACTAGTAGCATTTAATTAACAGGTCCTGGGCACCGCTAGTTCACTTTACTAGGGACTTACTGGTAAATCAAAAATGCCAATCATGGATAGCCAATGTACACATACAATTCATACAGGGAACACTTGCACTTTAGCACTGGTCAGCAGTGGTAAAAGTGTCCAGAGCAAACAAAACTTCAAAAACAGAGTCCAGCACACAGTAATAACCAGGGAAGTAGAGGAAAAAAGTTAGAGGAGACCACGCCAATGATGCCAAGTCTAACAGATGTATAATGTTCTACTGCATTTATACTGATGTACATATATAATATATATGTGTGTGCACTGCAATAACTGTACTTTTGTTTTTTAAGGTTTACACTTGTGTGACTCAAAAATCATTTCTTCTTCTTGAAGGCTGTGAGAAGGCATAGACGTTCTGGTGAGATTCTGTATTATTAAATTCTGTCTTTTCTTTGATAATAGAATTAGATTTTCATTGTTTTGGAGTTTTAGTTCAAGTAGCAGTCTATAGTGACTTGGATTCAACTGGAGCCACTAGAGTGTAATTGCTCTTTTCTCTGAGATCAGAGCGGTTGTTCCAAAATGCTAAACTCTCTCTCACACTAGCCCATATACACCCATGGTACACTAGTCTCCTGAGAGACAGAGTCGTTGCTGTACTGGAATGCTGATCTTTCCTCAGGCAGAAGCATTAGGGACACATATACGACCTGACGCCAAGACAGAACTATCTACAGTTTTATCAGTCCCTGGAATGATTTTCTTGATGCATGGTATCTCTAATTCTCTAGTAAATGGTTGATCAATGAACTTTCCTGTGGCTCCAGAATCTAATAAGGCCAGGGCTTGTATTTGCCTACCTGTAGGCAAGGCAGGGACTGCTAGAACATTGAGATGAGCCACAGAGTTTTGTAGAGTGTTTGTTCAGTCAGCGGAGGGTACAGGGAAGTGTTCTCTCTGATAAGAAACTTCTGACAAATACTAGAGTGTAAATTTTCAACTGATCAATTAGCTTCTTCTACTGTCTGTCTTTTACTCACAGGTTCTTGCTTCATGATTTTTCCTCTAGTTTTACAATCTTTTATAAAATTACTACTATAGCCACACTCCATACACAGCTTTAACTTCCTTCTCCATTTCATTCTTCTAAAGATAGCGGCCCACCAATACCACCCACTTGCATATGTTCTACCCATTTATTATGCCTGAATCTTCTGTCTGCATTTTACTTGGCTTAACTATGATGACTAGTGACTCGTTCCCTGGCTTCTCATTCTTTCTCTCTGAACTGCACAGTTAGCTCAATCAAATCTTCACAACTAGTCAGTAAATTCACGACTTGAGCTGACATCTTTCTTGTTCTCCCCAGAAGCCCTGGTTAATGAGAGATACTCTTTTCTCCTCAGGCCATTAGGTTTCTACTATTAATCTGTTAAAGGTGGTGACATACTTGAGTAAATCCTGCAACCATTGTTTTAAGGTTAGTAACTACTTGTCCAATGATAAGGCATGAGACTTTCTGTTTTCCTAGCAAAGGAATGGACCAAGTGGCAGCATTTGCACCCAAGTAGGAAAATGCAGAGGCTGTCTTTGACTGTTCATCTAGGAAAACTTGCAGAGAAAGTGCATATTTTTTTGGGTCTCAATAATACAGTTTGGGGGCTATTAGAAATTAGGTCTCAGGTTGGCAGAGGTATGCAGCGTGTCCAAGTAGGGACCACAATCCTAGCCATGATAAGTCAGTTACACACTATAAAATAACCTGTGCTCCCCTCTGGTAGCTTGATTCAGAGCAGGCAGGCTTAACTTAAGAGGCAATGTGTAAAGTATTTGTGCAACACTTAAAACAGTAATGCAGTGGAAACACCACAAAAGGACTCCAAACCAAGTTAGAAAAATAGATTATATATTTATGAATAAAACAAGACCAAAACAACAAAAAATCGATAAGTAGAATTTGAGATATGAATTTGTGAAGAAAATCTGCAAATGTAGTGCTTAAATGCTTAAAGTGCCAACTAGGGCTATCTGGTCATGCTAGATTTGGGTAACTCTACAAGTTTAGGCCGGCCATGATGTAGTGCAGGCTGGCTACAGGGGCCAACCATGTCCCACTGAAAGAGTACCTTATATGGAGGGTTACGTCAATGCCAAAGATCTGGTGTGAAGAGCAGGGGGGCCGATGCGAAGGCAATGCGTCAGTTCTGATCCACACAGTCGGGCAGATATCATTGTTGAACTGCACAGTCATTGATGTGATGTTCTCTAGGTGTGGCTTTGAACTCTTTGTGATGAGGCGATGCGTCGTCGTTGAGCTGTGCAGCTAGTGATGCAAAGGCGATGCATTGATTCTGGGCCGTGCAGTCCTTGCTGCGATGTCCCCATTCCCAACGGGAGCATGCTGCATCAGCTTCAAGGAGAGATGTGGCAGTTACGGTCAGCGAAGTTATGACGATGTATGGGTTTTTGTGGGAATAACTGTAGAACCCGCTTCGAAGTGCCCGGGCTGGATTGGCACCACTTGGCAGGGCAAGACTCCCTTTTGGCAGAGTCAGGAGGTTGTAGCAGGGGTGAGTGAAGTCTGTGCTGTCCCTGTGTAGGATAGGAGCCGTGCCAACAAGTCTTTGGAATCACTCTGGACTCAAGTGCGATGGGTCCAGTCCTTCCTCAGCAGGGCAGCGGGCAGCAGGCAGCAAAGCAGCACAGCAGAAAAGCAGTTCTTCCAGATCAGCAGTCCAGAGTGGCAGTCCTTGTAGCAGCACACAATCCTTCTTCCTGGCAGAGTTCTTCACAGGTCCAGAAGTGTTCTGTTTTGGTAGGGTCAGTGGTCCAGCACTTAAACCCAGTTGTGTCTTTGAAGTGGGGGTGACTTCAAAGAAGGGTCTTTGAAGTGCACGGAGGTCCTTTCTTAATGCCCTGGCTCCAGACTCACTACAGGGTGTTAAGCAGTCCTATGTGTGGGAGCATGACACTGCCTATTCAGGTGTATCAGTTCACCCACCCCCCTCCCCTTCCAGCTCAGGATGGCCCATCAACATGGAAATGGCCAATCTAGAAGGAATGCAGGAACCCAGCTGTCACCCCACCCCATACCGCTATTGTAGACAGGCTGCAGGCACACAGAGCTATGAGCGGGAAAATGCAAAGTTTCTAAAAGCGGCATTTGCAAAATTGTAATAATAAATCTGACTTTACCATTAAAGAGGGTTTGTCATTACAATTAGAGCTACTCTGTCGCAATTAAGGATTACACCTTATTAAATGTAGGAAGGCATCCCTAATGTTAACCTATGAGAGGGGTAGGCCTCACAGTAGTTGTAAGGAAATGCCTCCTTGGCATGGTTGCCCCCTGACTTTTTGCCTTTGCTGATGCTATGTTTACAATTGAAAGTGTGCTGAGGCCTGCTAACCAGGCCCCAGCACCAGTGTTCTTTCCCTAACCTGTATTTTTGTATCCACAATTGGCAGACCCTGCCATCCAGATAAGTCCCTTGTAACTGGTACTTCTAGTACCAAGGGCCCTGATGCCAAGGAAGGTCTCTAAGGGCTGCAGCATGTCTTATGCCACCCTGGAGACCTCTCACTCAGCACAGACACACTGCTTGCCAGCTTGTGTGTGCTAGTGAGAACAAAACGAGTAAGTCGACATGGCACTCCCCTCAGGGTGCCATGCCAGCCTCTCACTGCCTATGCAAGTATAGGTCAGTCACCCCTCTAGCAGGCCTTACAGCCCTAAGGCAGGGTGCACTATACCATAGGTGAGGGTACCAGTGCATGAGCATGGTACCCCTACAGTGTCTAAACAAAACCTTAGACATTGTAAGTGCAGGGTAGCCATAAGAGTATATGGTCTGGGAGTTTGTCAAACACGAACTCCACAGCACCATAATGGCTACACTGAAAACTGGGAAGTTTGGTATCAAACTTCTCAGCACAATAAATGCACACTGATGCCAGTGTACATTTTATTGCAAAATACACCCCAGAGGGCACCTTAGAGGTGCCCCCTGAAACTTAACCGACTGTCTGTGTAGGCTGACTAGTTCCAGCAGCCTGCCACACTAGAGACATGTTGCTGGCCCCATGGGGAGAGTGCCTTTGTCACTCTGAGGCCAGTAACAAAGCCTGCACTGGGTGGAGATGCTAACACCTCCCCCAGGCAGGAGCTGTAACACCTGGCGGTGAGCCTCAAAGGCTCACCCCTTTGTCACAGCCCAGCAGGGCACTCCAGCTTAGTGGAGTTGCCCGCCCCCTCCGGCCACGGCCCCCACTTTTGGCGGCAAGGCTGGAGGGAACAAAGAAAGCAACAAGGAGGAGTCACTGGCCAGTCAGGACAGCCCCTAAGGTGTCCTGAGCTGAGGTGACTCTAACTTTTAGAAATCCTCCATCTTGCAGATGGAGGATTCCCCCAATAGGGTTAGGATTGTGACCCCCTCCCCTTGGGAGGAGGCACAAAGAGGGTGTACCCACCCTCAGGGCTAGTAGCCATTGGCTACTAACCCCCCAGACCTAAACACGCCCTTAAATTTAGTATTTAAGGGCTTCCCTGAACCTAAAGATTTAGATTCCTGCAACAACAACAAGAAGGACTGCCTAGCTGAAAACCCCTGCAGAGGAAGACCAGAAGACAACAACTGCCTTGGCTCCAGAAACTCACCGGCCTGTCTCCTGCCTTCCAAAGAACTCTGCTCCAGCGACGCCTTCCAAAGGGACCAGCGACCTCTGAATCCTCTGAGGACTGCCCTGCTTCGACGACGACAAGAAACTCCCGAGGACAGCGGACCTGCTCCAAAAAGACTGCAACTTTATCCAAAGGAGCAGCTTTAAAGAACCCTGCAATCTCCCCGCAAGAAGCGTGAGACTTGCAACACTGCACCCGGCGAGCCCGACTCGGCTGGTGGAGAACCAACACCTCAGGGAGGACCCCCGGACTACTCTACGACTGTGAGTACCAAAACCTGTCCACCCTGAGCCCCCACAGCGCCGCCTGCAGAGGGAATCCCGAGGCTTCCCCTGACCGCGACTCTCTGAAACCTAAGTCCCGACGCCTAGAAAAGACCCTGCACCCGCAGCCCCCAGGACCTGAAGGACTGGACTTTCACTGCAGAAGTGACCCCCAGGAGTCCCTCTCCCTTGCCCAAGTGGAGGTTTCCCCGAGGAAGCCCCCCCTTGCCTGCCTGCAGCGCTGAAGAGATCCCTTGATCTCTCATTGACTTCCATTGCGAACCCGACGCTTGTTCTAACACTGCACCCGGCCGCCCCCGCGCCGCTGAGGGTGAAATTTCTGTGTGGGCCTGTGTCCCCCCCGGTGCCCTACAAAACCCCCCTGGTCTGCCCTCCGAAGACGCGGGTACTTACCTGCTGGCAGACTGGAACCGGGGCACCCCCTTCTCTCCATTGAAGCCTATGCGTTTTGGGCACCACTTTGAACTCTGCACCTGACCGGCCCTGAGCTGCTGGTGTGGTAACTTTGGGGTTGCTCTGAACCCCCAACGGTGGGCTACCTTGGACCAAGAACTGAACCCTGTAAGTGTCTTACTTACCTGGTAAAACTAACAAAAACTTACCTCCCCCAGGAACTGTGAAAATTGCACTGTGTCCACTTTTAAAATAGCTATTTGTGAATAACTTGAAAAGTATACATGCAATTGAAATGATTCAAAGTTCCTAATGTACTTACCTGCAATACCTTTCAAACAAGATATTACATGTTAAATTTGAACCTGTGGTTCTTAAAATAAACTAAGAAAAGATATTTTTCTATACAAAACATATTGGCTGGATTTGTCTCTGAGTGTGTGTACCTCATTTATTGTCTATGTGTATGTACAACAAATGCTTAACACTACTCCTTGGATAAGCCTACTGCTCGACCACACTACCACAAAATAGAGCATTAGTATTATCTCTTTTTGCCACTATCTTACCTCTAAGGGGAACCCTTGGACTCTGTGCATACTATTCCTTACTTTGAAATAGTGCATACAGAGCCAACTTCCTACAGTAGTGAAACACGAATTTGTGAGTTTTTCACTACAAGGACACGTAAAACTTAAAAGTACATGTCCCACTTTTATGTGACTTAGCACTTTGCCCTATTGGCTACCTAGGGACTACCTTAGGGTGGCTTATATGTAATTGTTAGAAATGGGGTTTTTGGTTGGCAGTCAGGTTACCCTCTGTCCAAGCAAGAACCCTCACTCTAGTCAGGGTAAGTCACACACAATCCAAATTATCCTGTGCCCACCCTCTGGTAGCTTGGCACGAGCAGTCAGGCTTAACTTAGAAGGCAATGTGTAAAGCGTTTGTGCAATAAATCATACAATAACACAATATAGCACCACAAAAATACACCACACAGTATTTAGAAAAATATGTAATATTTATCTGGGTATTTGCAGGTCAAAACGATCAAAGATGCAACATGAATTTGTAAACATATCACTGAAAAGTGATATGAAGTGTCTTAAGTCTTTAAAAAGTAAACAAAGTCTCTTTCAAGCACAAAGTACCTGGTTTGGAGTGGAAAATCTCCGCACAGGGCCGCAGAAGAGGAGATGCGTGGAAAAATGGTGTGTGCGTCAGTTACGCTCCTTCACACATGGGCTTGCGTCGTTATTTTTCACGCGGGGAGACGTGCGTCGGTCTAAGGGAGGAAAAATGGTGTGTGCGTCGGTTTCGCCCCTTCACACACGGACTCGCGTCGTTATTTTTCACTCGGGGAAGACGTGCGTTGTTTTCCGGAACGCGGAATTCGGTCTCACAGTAGTGTAAAAACGAATTTAGGAGTTTTACACTACCAGGACATATAAACTACACAGGTACATGTCCTGCCTTTTACCCACACAGCACCCTGCTCTAGGGGTTACCTAGGGCACACATTAGGGGTGACTTATATGTAGAAAAAGGGGAGTTTAAGGCTTGGCAAGTACTTTTAAATGCCAAGTCGAAGTGGCAGTGAAACTGCACACACAGGCCTTGCAATGGCAGGCCTGAGACAAGGTTAAGGGGCTACTTAAGTGGGTGCCACAACCAGTGCTGCAGGCCCACTAGTAGCATTTAATCTACAGGCCCTAGGCACATATAGTGCATTCTACTAGGGCCTTACAAGTAAATCAAATAGCCAATCATGGATAAACCAATCAACAGTACAAGTTACACAGAGAGCATATGCACTTTAGCACTGGTTAGCAGTGGTAAAGTGCCCAGAGTTCAAAAGCCAACAACAACAGGTCAGAAAAAATAGGAGGAATGAGGCAAAAAGTTTGGGGATGACCCTGTCAAAAAGCCAGGTCCAACAGTAATAAAAGAGGGGGTTTAAGGCTTGAAAAGAGGCTTTGTATGCTAGTTCACATTGCAGTGTAAGGTGCCCACACAGGGTCTGCAATGGCAGGCATGAGACTGGTTTTAAAGTGCTATGGAAGTGGGTGGCAAAATCAGTGCTGCGGGCCCACTTGCAGCATTTAAACCCTAGGCACATGCAGTGCGCTTTACTAGGGACTTGTAGGTAAATGAAATATGTCAGTTAGGTATATACCAGTGAAACCATGTTTTAGGGAGAGAGCACATGCACTTTAGTACGCGTTAGCAACTGTAAAAAGCTCAGAGTCCTAAAATCAGCAAAAACAAAGTCAAAAAGAGAGGAGGAGGAAGGGAAAAAGGTTGGGATGACCATTCAGAGAAGGCCATATTCCAACAGGGAAGTAAAGGGATTTGAGACTGTTGGACCACTTGAATAACTGCCGAGGGCTGGCGAGAAGGATATGTTTGAGTGCACTGAGACACCGGGCATTGGGAGAATGGTTTGTGGAACTTTCTAACTCAGAGACTGGTGGAGGCAAGGTCCAAAGCTTCAATGGATCTTCCTTACTGGAATACCCCTTCCATTTATGGGTTAACCCTGCAACCTCCCTATGCACTGAACCCAAGTAATTTCTCAATTCCTGATTATCTAACCTAGAAGTGCAAATCTCCCCCCTGTGAAGCTGTAATTGTGTTCAGAATGGCCCCTAAACTCTGTGGTAGTGTCAATCAATGAGGCTGTTTTTCTACAGCTCAGCAATCTGTCAGAAACTCTTCCAATATTAGTCAACAGTTGCACTCACCTGAAGTGTTCATACCCAGCAGGAGTAATGTCCTCCTGAGTAATCCACCAACGCACCAATGCCCAACTATGCTCTACGACATGAGCAAGTGAACATTTAGCTCTGAAAAATGCAGAGGGGAAAGGTAAATAGGGAATATAGAATGAGAAAGAGAGCAAGTCTGCTGGCGTTGCTTGTCAGTGCCCAGCTCTGCTTATTTGTCTGCCCAGTCACAAGAAGATCCACCTCTTCCTTCAAGGTTATCAGCAGACCGCAGCCCTCTAATGGAACAAATAGGAGCTGAATGATTAAGTGTACAAAAGAATAACAATGCATTTGCTCAGGATTCTGAATACCTAATGTCTTGTCTTGTATTCCTTTATGTTTAAGTGGAGACTTGTCAATTCACATCAGCCTCTCCTTTTTTGAATGCACATTAGCCCATAAACTCTTCTCTCCTCATGGCCTCGGCCCTGGTTACTGCACCACAGGCTGTTTCTCTCATTCAGAACATAGATTTGCTACTAAATGTTCCTACTAAATTTCTATTTGACTGGGTTGACCTGGGAACACAGCATGAACTGAACAGTTCTTGGTATTACGTCATTTTGTGTGCGTGGTGGTTGCTTGATGTAGGCGCGTGTTGTTTACCTTTTTCTTGTGTGCATTTTACCTTACGCTTTACTTGTCTCTCTTGGCTGCTGCATGCTTGTGCATGAATCTTTTCTGGGTGTACCCTGCGCGTTGGTTTGGACAGATGCGCACTATACTCTGTTTCTCTTTCAGCTTGCACTGTGTGTTGACTGTCTCTGAGCATGAGCTCTCTTAAGATTAAAAAAAAACTCTTTCTATTTTAGGTTCGTAATGACTGCAGACCTCAACTGCAGTGATGGAGGGGAGCTGGATGGGATCACTTGGGATCCAGCAACTGTTGATTCTAGGTAAGTATTCTCTCAGGAGCTTAAGTCTTCTTCTGTGGCTTTCCAGTTGCCAAGCAAGGTGGGACATAGGAAGTGGGTTTTTATGCTGTACGACACAGATTTCATGTGCACTGCACAGAAATTTCTAGAATTCTCTCAAGCTGCTATAGGAGCCCAAAAGTCCTCTAAGGCACATGATGTGTATGCTGTGTAGAAAACCCTAAAGGTAGTTGCTTGACATGAATTAACCAGGAACACTCAATAAATGCTTGCTGGAGCATGTTTGATATGCCTTTGTTGGTCTCCTACCACCTTACCATGCGCCAAACGAGGAGACCCAGATGCTTATTTAACAGGAGGGAAGTGTTGGCACCCTATTCAACTTGCTGAGGGTCGTGACAAAAGGTGTCTGTGTTGACTGAGTCATCCAGGATCAGGGTGAGGCTGAGATGATTGGGTCCAGCCTTATAGTCAGTATTAATGAGGGCTGGGGTCAGGATTGTAAGGTGAGAACTTTCACTGCTGTTTCTTGAGTGGTGATGGTAGGTCAGATGATCAGAGTGGTCCCTTGGGCATTGGAAGTGATAGAAAGAGTGTCTGCGAGGGTAGAGGGGTTCTGGTTGAGGCTCAAAGCTGTAGTAGTTGCTGGAGGTTCTGATGCTAAAGATCAGAGAGTGTCAGTTCTTATATCTGACATCTTCTCTGGGTACGTGTCAAATGAAGCAACTGTGTGTGTCAGTAATATACCAGTTATCCTGTAGTCCACTTCTTAGTGTACTCTTCTGTTATAACATTTGTTGTTCTGATCACATTGCTTCCTGGTGAAATGTCTCAGAATAGTTTAATTCATTAGCTTTGATGGGTGCATTATCAGGGAGCCCGATAAGTTCCTGAGTCTGCTTTCTTCTTTCAGCCTTTATTGTGCACTCTTCTGTTTCTGTCTCAGAAATGAGCTAGGAACAGCCTATTCCTGTACGTGCTTCAAACAATGTTATATGACAATCACCACCACAATGAAAAGGGTAAATTGAGTAACCAGAAGGAAGTATTTGTGGGAGAAAGAGAGTGTGGTTGAACACTATCACCTAACTCAGGTTATTCAGCTTCAGTTTGATGTTAAGCAGCTTATTGTGGGTAAGAGAGCTGTGCTTTGGTGACTAGTAAGTAGTTTTAAGTAGCTGTAATCGAGTATGACGTACGTTATTGCTTTTTGTTAGGAAATGCCTCATTGGCATGGTTACCCCCTGACATTTTGCCTTTGCTGATGCCAAGTTATGATTTGAAAGTGTGCTGAGGCCTGCTAACCAGGCCCCAGCACCAGTGTTCTTTCCCTAAACTGTACCTTTGTCTCCAGAATTGGCACACCCTGGCATTCAGGTAAGTCCCTTGTAACTGGTACCCCTGGTACCAAGGGCCCTGATGCCAGGGAAGGTCTCTGAGGGCTGCAGCATGTCTTATGCCACCCTAGGGACCCCTCACTCAGCACATGCACACTGTGTGCCAGCTTGTGTGTGCTGGTGAGGAGAAAATGACTAAGTCGACATGGCACTCCCCTCAGAGTGCCATGCCAACCTCACACTGCCTATGGCATAGGTAAGTCACCCCTCTAGCAGGCCTTACAGCCCTAAGGCAGGGTGCACTATACCACAGGTGATGGCATAGGTGCATGAGCACTATGCCCCTACAGTGTCTAAGCAAAACCTTAGACATTGCAAGTGCAGGGTAGCCATAATAGTATATGGTCTGGGAGTCTGTCAGACACGAACTCCACAGCACCATAATGGCTACACTGTAAACTGGGAAGTTTGGTATCAAACTTCTCAGCACAATAAATGCACACTGATGCCAGTGTACATTTTATTGTGAAATACACCCAGAGGGCATCTTAGAGATGCCCCCTGAAAACATACCCGACTTCCAGTGTGGGCTGACTAGTTTTGCCAGCCTGCCACACACCAGACATGTTGCTGGCCACATGGTGAGAGTGCCTTTGTCACTCTGTGACCAGTAACAAAGCCTGTACTGGGTAGAGGTGCTTCACACCTCCCCCTGCAGAAACTGTAACACCTGGCTGTGAGCCTCAAAGGCTCACCCCCTTTGTCACAGCGCCACAGGGCATCCCTGCTAGTGGAGATGCCCGCCCCTCCGGCCACTGCCCCCACTTTTGGCGGCAAGGCTGGAGGAGATAATGAGAAAAACAAGGAGGAGCCACTGGCCAGTCAGGACAACCCCTAAGGTGTCCTGAGCTGAGGTGACTCTGACTTTTAGAATTCCTCCATCTTGCAGATGGAGGATTCCCCCAATAGGATAGGGGATGTGACCCCCTCCCCACTGGGAGGATGCACAAAGAGGGTGTAGCCACACTCAGGGCTAGTAGCCATTGGCTACCAACCTCCCAGACCTAAACACACCCCTAAATTGAGTATTTAGGGGCCCCCAGAACCTAGGAAGATAGATTCCTGCAACCTGAAGACAAAGAAGGACTGCTGACCTGAAGCCCTGCAGAGAAGATGGAGACACCAACTGCTTTGGCCCCAGCCCTACCGGCCTGTCTCCCCACTTCGAGAAAAACTGCAACAGTGACGCATCCCCCAGGGTCCAGCGACCTCTGAAGCCTCAGAGGACTACCCTGCATCTAAAAGGACCAAGAAACTCCAGAGGACAGCGGCCCTGTTCCACAAAGACTGCAACTTTGCAACAAAGAAGCAACTTTTAAAGACCACACGTTTCCCGCCGGAAGCGTGAGGCTTTCCACTCTGCACCCGACGCCCCCAGCTCGACCTGCGGAAAACTAACTCTACAGGGAGGACTCCCCGGTGACTGCGAGACCGTGAGTAGCCAGAGTTGACCCCCCTGAGCTCCCACAGCGACGCCTGCAGAGGGAATCCAGAGGCTCCCCCTGACCGCGACTGCCTGCTTCAAGGAACCCGATGCCTGGTAAAGACACTGCACCGGCAGCCCCAGGACCTCAAGGAACCAAACTCCAGTGCAGGAGCGACCCCCAGGTGGCTCTCTTCCTAGCCCAGGTGGTGGCTACTCTGAGGAGCCCCCCCTTTGCCTGCCTGCATCGCTGAAGCGACCCCTGGTCTCCCATTGAATCCTATTGCAAACCTGACGCCTGTTTGCACTCTGCACCCGGCCGCCCCTGTGCCGCTGAGGGTGTACTTTCTGTGCCTACCTGTGTCCCCCCCGGTGCCCTACAAACCCCCCCTGGTCTGCCCTCTGAAGTCGCGGGTACTTACCTGCTGGCAGACTGGAACCAGGGCACCCCTATTTCCTTTGAAGCCTATGTGTTTTGGGCACCACTTTGACCTCTGCACCTGACCGGCCCTGAGCTGCTGGTGTGGTAACTTTGGGGTTGCTTTGAACCCCCAACGGTGGGCTACCTTGGACCCAACTTTAAACCCTGTAAGTGCTTTACTTACCTGTGAACCTAACAAATACTTACCTCCCCCAGGAACTGTTGATTTTTGCAGTGTCCAATTTTAAAATAGTTTATTGCCATTTTTGCCAAAACTGTACATGCTATTGTGATGATTCAAAGTTCCTGGGATACCTGAGTGAAATACCTTTCATTTAAAGTATTGTGTGTAAATCTTGAACCTGTGGTTCTTAAAATAAAGTAAGAAAATATATTTTTCAATATAAAAACCTATTGGCCTGGAATTTGTCTTTGAGTTTGTGTTCCTCATTTATTGCCTGTGTCTGTACAACAAATGCTTAACACTACCCTCTGATAAGCCTACTGCTCGACCACACTACCAGAAAATAGAGCATTAGAATTATCTCTTTTTGCCACTATCTTACATCTAAAGGGAACCCTTGGACTCTGTGCATGCTATTTCTTACTTTGAAATAGTACATACAGAGCCAACTTCCTACACTCTTCTTATGTGAGTTATGCCTAGGGGTAGTCAATTCTTTCTGTAGAGAGTCACTGTCAGATGTGTGTTGTTTGTTTGGTGTACTGGGCTGGGGTGTTGGTTCACATAAGAAGGCTACAGTGAGGACAGATTACAACTAGAGGGCTAGTTCTGACCATAAACGAAATGACTTGACTCCAGCTGACTACCAACAATTCTAACAGGTAAGGCTCTGTAGCTGCTTCAGTTCAAAAGGCACCGTACAAAATGTCCCTGCACAGGGGACTGAATTTACAGAATCAAAACAATTATGGAAAGGTAAAACCACTCTAACAGGCACTCTATTTAACAAATTAGAGTTACTGCAAATAAACGTATTCTTGCATATTAGGTTGGCAAGATTAGCATTTTAACGTTTTCTTTTTCTTTTTTTTTTTTTTTTTACAACTTTAAAGTGCCCAGGAATGTCCCACAGGAAGATGAACTACAGTAGCCTGCTTAATGCAAAAAATAAACAAATTGCAGATACAAGGATCACTACAAGCGCGGGGCTCTGGACCCTTAAATATGTGTGAAACACGACGAAGAAATGAACTAAAATTTGAACCTCTTTGTCAGTGAGGCCCCATTTGTTCTTTCATTAACATAATAGAAATCCCCCATTTGTAAGGCCATGCTTCTGTCATGTGATTCATTGCATTTGTTTCACCTGACAACTCACCCTCTGATTTTCACTAAGTAAAGGCAATAACATATTCGCACTGACAGTAAAGTAGATCAAGTGGGCGTCAATAACTTTTCAGGATTATGTAACACAAAAAAACATTTTAAGAGCCATCTGGATTAGTGGGTATCTGACAGTCTCTGCGCAAATAATATTACAGTAAATAAGCGAAGTCTGACATTAGAAGCCCACACAAATGTTTCCCCTTGTTAAAAACAGAGAATATGGGATTTTACTGTTACTTCTAACTAATAACAATTTAACCAAGACATAGCTGTGGTAGTTATTACAATCGTGCCTTCCGAAATAATTTATTTTTTGTTCATTAAACAAGATACAATTGTGCTGTTGATTACCAAGTAAAACAGCAGCAACTACGCACGTTTTTAAAATTCAAATAGCCAAAGTGCTCCACCAAGTTTCCTCAATCCCACACAACAGCACACAAATACTCAGGGCAGTGTATTCACAGGAGTAAGAACACTTCACCTGGATGAGCTTCACTAACATCATTAAGAAGAGGGGCCGCATCTTGAAAACTGGATAACTCTATAGAGCCTTATTGTTGGTATTGAGGCACTTGTAAAGCGCGTACTGCTCCTAATTGGATAGGTGCAGCATTTATACACATGGATAGGACGCTAATCCATATTGGTATGCGATTGGAAGTGTGTTGTCCTTGTTTTGACTCAATGTGGGAAGTGCATCCATGTCATGATAATCTAGAGACAAAGTGTAAAGTATTTACAAATAGTAATTAAGTGAAAACACAATACAATAAACATTTCACACCAATAACATTTAATAAATAAAAATAATCCAAAATGACAAACATCTAATATGTAAAACTGAAAATCTGCAATATTTTAGGTAAGTATAGCACTTGAAAGCACAGAACGCAACTTGTGGTTATCTGTTTGTGCAAGACCAACATCGATGGAGTATGGGCCTGATAAAGGGCTAGGTTAGTCCCATTGAAAGTGTTCGTTTCTCAAATTTCAGTGTAAAGAGTCCTGTTTCCACTGAAGGAAGCTAAGAGGAGCAGGACGAGCATCATGAATGATCATCAGTGTACGGGGCAGGACAAGCTGGGCATCACAGTCATTGCTGTAGTGTAAAGAGCTTGTCGTGGCTGGAGTTTTGCACTGGTGGTCACCAGGGGCTGTTGATGCTAAAATACAAAATACAGATCTCATGTTGCCAGTCATCACAGTAGCACGAAGAGTCAGGATCACTGGAGTTTGGCTTTGGTGGCTGGCTTTGGCAGTAAGGTCTTGGTGTGAATGAACCCCTTTGCAGTCGCAAACAGATAAAAACCTCAGGATTTCTTCTTTGTGTTCAGAGGAGTGCACCTTGATTTCAACCAAGGGCCTAAGACCTGGGGAGGTGCCTCTTAGGGCTAAGGGCTCAGGCAGGTCCAGTGGCTGGACCTGGCAGGTCCAGTTGCAGCAGGTCAGCAGTTGCAGGAAGGCCTATGAAGCTTGCTATGACCCTGTAACTCTGAACAATAAGTCAGTCAGCTGGCCCTTGGAGTCATGTTAAGTAGCATGGGTTGAAGGGAGGAGGTCCCTTCTTCCTTCTCAGAAAGCAGGGCAGGACTCAGGCAGCAGGGAAGGCCTTGGGCAGCTGGGCAGTCCTTCTTCTGTAGCATCCACAAGTCAAGGAATGTACTCATGAGCTGGTCTGAGGGTGTAATATTTATATCTGGTGTCAGCTTTGAAATTGGTGAAACTTTTAGACTTTGCCCCACATCTGGTTCTGGAATTTCCTTCCTCCCTGCTGTGGTCCCAGGATGTCTGAGGTCAGAAAATGTTAGTGTGAAGTTCTTTGTTTGTATGTTGAGGCAGCTCCTTTGACTTGTTCGTTTGGTAGGTGACAGCTTTACCTCTCCCATCGGGTAAAGATGGCTCATCCTGGCACCACCCAGTACCACTTGGTGATTCTGTTAGGGAGGAATACACAAAGGCCAACTGCCACCTACACCTAATCATGTGACCCAGCAAACAGTCTGCAGGCATCAAACTGTTGCCACAAGAAAATGGCAGCGTTCTAAAAGTCACACGTTCAGAATTCTGACTTAGAATTCGACTTTACCACTAGAGGGCCTTATATTACATTTCATTGGAGACCTGACACAACATTGTTACCAGTTCCCAAACAAAAGTTATCACTTAATAAATGTAATAAGGTAGCCCAGTGTTATCCAATAGGAGAGGTAGATCTCACAGTAGTGAAATATGAATTTGGGAATTTTTCACTACCAGGACATGTAAAACTTAAACGTACATGTCCAGCTTTTTAAATACAATGCACCCTGCCCTATAGGCTGTTTATGGCCCACTCTGGGGGTGACATATTTTAAAAAGGGAGTTTTTTGCCAAACCAAACTGGCATTTTAAAACTGCACACATGCTGTAGTTTCAGTCCTGAGAAGTGCTGAAAAAGGTTACTTAAGTAGATCGCACAGTAAGTGCTCCAGGCCCACTAATAGTCTTTAATGTAGAGGCCCTGGTTACATGTAGTACCATTGTACTTGGGTTCATCAGTAAATTAAATGTGCCAAATGGATGTAAACCTATTTCTCCAGGGTCAGAGGACAGAGCGCAAGCATGTTAGCACTTGTTAGCAGTGTTAGAGTTCACAGAGTACTAAAGCCAACAAAATGGGTACAGAAAACTTGAGGGCTGAAGGCAAAAAGCAGATGATATGTGGTAACTGATGTGGTATGCAAACCGGAGAGATGCAGCGACCTGACACACGTACTTCAGAAGATGGAATGTAAATGAATGAATGATGTGACTCGATCTGGAAAGGACTAAATTCTTCTGAGGAATGGCAAACATATATCAGGGATCAGAGTAGTAATAACCACAAATCATATAAATCAATTGATGTCTGGTTCATTTGGGAGAAGATTGGATATAATGTAGGAAATATATTTCCAATTTATTACACCATGGACTTTTTTTAAATATTTACCATATTAACTGAATTATTATTGTTGATGCACTAAATATGTCTCTCATATTGATGGGACCTTCACTTTAGATATGCGCTTTTAATATTTATTGTATTCACTGTGTCATCTCTATCACATAAATATCATGTATGATTTGGTTGTTTTCTTTTCTTTTTTTTATCACAATGATTCCCAGTACCTTTTCAGTTTTTGATCCCTTTTACTGTGTAGCACACTCATTACATGCTTTGTTTTGACTCCGATCAGTGTCAAGAGGAAATGTACTTCTCTCCAGACACTGACGGTGGCTTAAAGAGAGAGATTAGTATGCACTGTCTCCCACAGGACTCCATGTGTTCCTTGTTGTCTATGCCTCCTTGCTTGCTAAGGTTGGACCATGTGGCCGCTGGCTGTTTTGTGTAGCCAGCCAGTGTGCTTCTCCATAGGCCTGCATGTATTTTTGTTGACCATTCCTCCTTGCTTGTTGCTTTAAACATTTGGCCGGCAGACATTTTGTGTAGTCACTCAGTGTGCTTTTGCCACAGGCCTGCACGTGTTCTTTGTTGTCCATGCCTCTTTTCTTGTTGATGTTTGAACATGTGGCCAGCAGCCATTTTGTGTAGCCAGACAGTGTGCTAAATCCATTTTTTTCAGTTTTCAAAGCCATTTTCTCGGGACATTGATAGAAGAGGGCTATGCCTTTTTGTTATTTATTCCTTTTTTTTTACTATCTTCCCTTATATCAGTTTAGCATGTTTGAGGATCACTGTAGTATGTATGTACAGTGTTTATTTAATATTATATGCATTTTTTCAATTTTATCCTGGGCCTTTTCCCTAATCCAGCTGCCTGACATAGCTCTCTTAGGCCATAGGCACACACTAGCATTCACTTTTTTGAGGATTAGTCAATTTTTCCCTGGTCCCGCCTGCCACAGGTGTCTCATCTTAGAGGCACATAAAGCAAACTTTTGAATCTGTATGGTTTAGAGTGGAATGGATACACTATTGTTGTTAATTATTTGGGATAACCTCACATTTCATTAAATGTTTTTCTTGCCTATTTGCTTAGGTGTGCAGGAGGTATCACATACAGTACTGACAGAAAAAAGGTCAGCATAAAGTGACACCACACCACCTGAGTCCTCATCTTCCCGCTTCCGATTGTGCAGCTAAATTCCAACTGACAGTGCTTGAAGATGACCCCAAGGAAAGGAGTTCCTGCCAAGAAAGTGTCCAGTGATGAGGAAATGAAGAATCCGATTCCCACCACTGGCATGCCACCCTCCACTTTTCTCAGGAAGTGTTTTGTGCCTGCCACAACCTAAGCCCAAGGCTGTGTCCCTCAGCAAGGCAGCCACTGCAATCATTGTGATGAGCAGTGAGTCTGAATTGGATTTGTCTCAGCCACAAAGTACTCAATCGCTGCAGGAAATCAAGCAAAGTGGACAACAAGAGCCGCAACCTGCAACAAGTCCTTCCTGGGGTAGGACCATAATAGTAGGTTGAGCTTGCTGCTGAATAAGATATAGCTCTTGAACCACTGGCTTCCCAATCTCTAGCAAGAAAAAGAAAGGGTACTCCACATCTTCTCCAAGCTCCCTTCTGATGATCTGGACATGGATTGGACCCTGGCAGAGTTCGAGACCCACAAAGAGAGACAAGGGTAAAGGAAAGTTCATGAAAGCCTTCTAGTTATGGAAAGTGACAGTGATGAGGATCAGCCAGTGACTGTCAGTATGGAAGGTGGCCAAGAAAACACAGAGATTACCCCTCCTACTCAACAAGGTCAGAAAGATGTGGTACTAGTTCCAACACCACCACCACCACCTTCCATATTTGTAAGAGCCCCTCTGAGCCCTAAATCCTCAACTACCTTAGTCGAAGTACACCCTGCAAAGAGGCAAACATCACATTCATCCACTTTCAGTTCTTCAGGCATTGGCAGTGGCACAATAATAAAGTTGTTCTACCTAGCTTGGGACTTCTTTACGATTAGCAAGTAAGAAGATGACATTGCAACATGCTCTATTTACTACACAAATGTTCGTTGAGGTAAGCCTGGTTCACACTATTGTACTGAATGCAACATGTCCTGTATGAAAAAAACATCATGCAATCTGGTGGGAGGAGAACTTTAAAATGGTAGCTTGTGGTGGTAGAAGGATGTGATGAGGAAGAAGAGGATGACAGCTTTACACAAAGCAGCCCTGTCCCCTGCAGTGTGCTAGCATCACCTACATCAGCAACCTCCAAAAGACAGAAGAATCAGATGCAGGCAACAATACATACAGTGATTCCCTTAAGATGCACAGTGAGTCAACCACCTCCTGGATTTCTCTGGAAGTCGACTTTGTCAACATACAACATAAAAAAACTAGTGAGTATACACAAGAGCATAATTTTATAGTAGGGAATAAAAACGATTTACAGGGGGCAGCAGAACCTTCTGCCACTGCGCTAGTGGTGGTGGTGGTAGTGACTGGTGGCAGCAGGCCCAAGTGCCCAGTTGCCCTCTTGACTTTGAGAGCTTAAGAAAGAAGATAAAAAACAATGATTGGTAGAACTCTGTACAAAAGCATTTTTACAGGCACAGCAGTCTACTTTTTAAATCAGATAGCCTATTCCTTGTTTCATAATCCTAGTCCTCACACAATAACATTTTGAAGTACTTATGCATGCCCAAAAATTATCTTTACCTCTCTGCCCCCTTTTGATGAGTCAAGTCAGTCCCCCTTTGCATGCTGCACATCAGGGAGATTGGGACTATGAGCTACATAAAGCCACAGAGAAGAATGCAAGTTACGCAACACCCCTGATATACTACCATTGTAAGAGAAAGTGACATGATGAAATGACCATCATGCCTTAAATCATCCCAAGTGAACCCCTGCCTACCTGAAACTGGAACAGAATCCTGGCAGTATCATTCACTTGACTTCTACTGCCCTCCTACATTCTAAACTTCCTACATCCTACCTGTCAGGCTGATACCATGCACCACTACTCTTCAAGGGTTTGTGTTGCTCTTGCTGCTGTGGATTGTTTTTGTGCAGGGAGGTGTCCCTTCGTGCACAAAACAAACCAGGGTGCTGTGCCATGTAACATGGCATTCTTGCACTCTCATGGTGCAAGGGTGCCTGCATTGGCGCGCTAGGCAGCACTCAATGTGGCAGCGCAGGGAAAGAGCAGGAACGATAGATCTGAGTAAATAAATGTCAAATTTCTGCTCTCTCCCTTTGAAGCAGCGCAGCAAGTTGTCTTGCTGCTATGCACAATATTTTGATAACTTTGGGCCCTGGCCACCGGTGCACTCAGCACTATATTGATAAATCCTAGCATATTGTTATTACATCATGCCCACACTCCTTTTGGAACAAATACAGTTGATGTAACTGCAAGCATTCTTTGATGCTAAAAGTGCATTTGTTTAATTGAGTAGCACACACTAACATTTAAAAAACTCTAGCGCGAACATGCTACCATGCTCATAAATAAAATGTCTTTTTTCACTTTGCACCAGAGGGCACATGTGGCCATTGGCCATATTACCTAGGGGTGATCACCACTATGTAGTTATAGTTAGGAGCTAGTATCTATAGAACAAAATCATTTTTTGTTTTACTAATAACTTTGGCGCTGTTTGAAGAATCTTCATGGAATTTTCCAAAAATATACAATTCTCACCCCAGCATCTGTCTGGAAAGTTTCCGGGTGATCCTTCAAGCAGGGGCTCAGAAAAAGAAGGGGTCAGAAAACACTTTTTCCTGATGCATTTTTCCTTAGGGATTTTGAACAGAAATAGCACCCGAACCACTGGAAAGAATTATACCAAATTTATTGGAAAGGTAGCTCTTGGTCCAGAAAGTGACCCTTTTCTTGGTTGGTGTAAGGTGGTTTTTGAGAAATTGAAGAAAAAGCGAATTTATATATATAGGGATGCGAAGGCTCTGCGAACCTTCCTGATCTTGTGCTGAGATCTGATTGGATGGCAACACTTCAACAAGGCAGTGTTAGCAGCCATCTTGGGACTCAACTTCAGCTGAGTCTCAGAAAAAAAGATAACAAATGAAAAATGGGGCCAGTGTAGAGACACCTTCACCACTTAGCTCTGGTGCTAGGGTCCCTGAGGGACTCCCCAGGGCAAAAAAAGCATTTTTTTTTTTTTTTTTTTTAATGTTGCTGGAAATTTGCAACAGGGTCTCCTATCTGCATTAAAAAGAAACAAGCGTGGGCTCTGGGCTTATTTTATAAAGCCCCCGCGTGGGGAAGGTCCTGGTGGCATGTTAAAAATAAGGAGTGGGGCACAGGGGGCGGCCTTTCCTGGGCTTACTGAAGCCCCTGGGACCGTCACCTCCCCAGAACGAATATTACAGTGAATGTTTTTATTTAAGTAGGGGGGATCCTGCAGATGCCCCAGGGACCACCACCTTCCCAGGTTCACCTTTGAATAATATGTAGGGGGCCATGCAGCCCCCTACCTCCTTGGGGACTGCCAGCTCCCTGGGAAAAATATACAAAGAAATGCAGGGGGTCACCTGGTGCCCCACAGCCCTTGGGGCGTCCACCCCCCAGGGCAGAATATAGAGTGAAATGCAGTGAGCTGCCTGGTCCCCCACAGCCCTGGAGACTACCACCTCCTGGGGCTGAATTTAAAGAAGATAGGGGGCCCGTTGCGGGGCCTTGGGAACCATCACCTCCCAGAGACAAATTGTAATATTGTGGGGGTGCATGGTCCCCCTTGTGGAGCCATAGATGGCCCCGTGAACAAGGCTACCGCTGAATGGTGTTGGTGAGGGATCGTGTAATCCTGTAATTTCGCATTAAATAGCATTTTTGCAGTACCATATACCAGTATATATATGTGTGTATATCCACACAGACTAAATACACAATCAATTACTTTATACACGTCATTTACACTTTAAAACAAATGAGCACACCCACGTTATCAACTTTTCCCTTACATGATAACTTTGGTGCTGTTTGACGAATCATCATGAAATTTCCAAACATAGTAAGCAAGTTAGTTCAGCTGCTGTTTTCAGTGATATTCATGAAGCGGGGGCTGCGAAAAAAGGGGGTCCCAAAATGCTTTTACCCAATGCAATGTCTATGAGGATTTTGCAGTTTTTAGACAGAGATACAGCCTGAACCGCTGAATGGAATTACAACCTAATTTGGCAGAAAGCTATCACTTGGTCTAGAAACAGCCCTTTTTTGTAATTATGTGTAAATCTGTTCAGTAGTTACAGAGTTTATTGATGGAAATAAAATATAGCTATCTAGGGATGTGGATCTTTCTCAGATCCACCTGTGGGGGATCACCAGATCCAGGCAAAAAAACAAGGCCCTGATTGGCTGGCTGCAACCTGAAAGAAAAGTTGCGGGCACATTTTGGCCCGTATTGATACTTTTTGACGCTAAACTGCGCTAACGCAGTTTAGCGCCAAAAAATTTTGCGCCGGCTAACGTCATTCTGAAGCGCCATGCGGGCGCCGTATTTATTGAATGGCGTTAGCCGGCGCAAGCAGACCGGCGCTGCCTGGTGTGCGTGGAAAAAAACCACGTACACCAGGCAGCGCCGGCGTTGGGAAAAGTGGCGCTAGGGCATCTTAAAAATGGTGCAAGTCAGGTTGACGCAAAAAATCGCCTCCACCCGATTTGCGCTATTTTTAACGACGCCCAGACGCCATTTACATGACTCCTGTCTTAGTAAAGACAGGAGTCATGCCCCCTTGCCCAATGGCCATGCCCAGGGGACTTATGTCCCCTGGGCATGGCCATTGGGCATAGTGGCATGTAGGGGGGCACAAATAAGGCCCCCCTATGCCACCCAAAAAAAAAAAAAATTATACTTACCTGAACTTACCTGAATGTCCCTGGGATGGGTCCCTCCATCCTTGGTTGTCCTCCTGGGGTGGGCAAGGGTGGCAGGGGGGGTCCCTGGGGGCAGGGGAGGGCACCTGTGGGCTCATTTTGAGCCCACAGGCCCCTTAACGCCTACCCTGACCCAGGCGTTAAAAAGAGGCACAAATGCGGGTTTTTTTGACCCGACCACTCCCGGGCGTGATTTTTGCCCGGGAGTATAAATACGACGCATTTGCGTCGCCGTCATTTTTTTAGACGGGAATGCCTTCCTTGCATCTCATTAACGCAAGGAAGGCGTTCACGCAAAAAAATGACGCTATTTGCCCATACTTTGGCGCTAGACGCGTCTAACGCCAAAGTATAAATATGCCGTTAGTTTTGCGCCGAATTTGCGTCGAAAAAAACGACGCACATTCGGCGCAAACGGAGTATAAATATGCCCCTTTGTTTCTTGGCACCCAGGGAGAAACCATAAACAGAAACACACATGAGGGGTCAAGATAGAGGTATCCTGGCCCCATAGGACACATGGAGGGGCCCAGTTTGTTTTAATCCGATCCACGGATGCACCACGGCACACAGCGTGACCCCCAGTGTAAATCTGGGATAGAAGTGGATCTGAAGCCCGATAGAAAATAATACCTCACCCACTCACATGCCATACCCCCATTGCACATGGGCAAATGCCATGCACAGCGTGGGGTTGGGTAAATATGGGGGGGTTGTCTGCATGGAGTGGCTGCAGACCAAACCCTATGGCCAATGCCCATTGTGGACGTCCAAAAACATTCCCTGAATAATTAGAGACCGGTTTGAGGCCTCCTTCTGCTCCCCCCCCCCCCCCAATATGTTGATGCCCCACAGTTACAGACCTTTGAAACCCTACAAATTTACTCCATAACCTTTCTCTGGCAGAAAGAAATGCATTCAGTGATTTAAAACAGAATTCTTCCATTATAGTGCAACTGTCAGACAAAGGAGGGGGGATAGTAACACAAGACTTTACTGACTATGAGACTGAAATATTGGGTCACATTTCTGACACTAGACACTAAATTAGAATCTCTCAAAAATCCTTTACAATTGATAAGATCTAGAATACTATCTGTTGCTACAAACACTAAGGATATGGGTTTTCTAGAAAACAAAGAATTTAGATTTATTAATAAGACTAATCACAGGATGAAAGTCTTGTATACTCTCCCAAAAGTACTGAAAGTCTTAAATCATTCCCCAGAGAGACCTGTTCTATCAGAATGTAGCTACATTACTGAGTCTCTAGGGGAATATATTAAAATCTTCATAAAAAATTATGTTCCTCTACTTGAGGCATATGAACGTGACAGCATCTTTATGGTGAACGTCATTGAGGGTATGCCTTTTGATGCTACTAAGGAACTTTTAGTTACCCCTGACGTTGCTTCACTCTAACAAACATACCCCAAAGAGAAAGCATTTTGATAATTGAAAAAATGCTAAATACTCTAACTCAACCAGTCAAAGTACCAACAGTCTTTGTTATCTATTGAAATAAAATTGCCATGCAATCTATCTATTTTAAATGAGATGTTCACTACTAAAAACAGTGCTCTGGGACTTCTATGGGCACTATTTTTCCACCAAATGTGGCATACATTTTTGTTAATGGTCTTGAACAATGCTTTATGCTCACAGAAACTAATATTTACTACTCCAGCATAAAGTGCTAGAAATGGTACATTGATGACCTCTTTATGATTTGGTCAGGTGCTTAGGAGATAGACACTTCTACTGTTGATGTAATATTTGAATGGTTTCCAGACGTAATACATTTACCTGTACTGAGTAGAAATTTTGTTTCTGGGCTTCACCATTGAACTCGAGAATATCAAGCTTTATGCTACACTTTTTGTGAAACTCACTGAATATAATACATTACTTTCCTATAGTGGTTTTGTGATCCATCATTCATCATCACAGGTAAATACTATTGGCCTGATTCGCAAAGGTAACGTTTGAGTAATCTATACTTTTGAGTAAGTTTACTACAAAGGTGTAAGTTACATGTCTCCATCCCCAGTGTATAGCAATTGACTTACTCTTGTGTGTGTGGGTAACATCCCTACGTAAACCCCTTCCTGACAAGCTCTAAAACCCCTCTTACTCCGCCCTAATACGATTCCCGTTTTGTAGTATGTCTGCCTTTTTTCTACCCAAACCCTCTAGTCTCTCCCACATTTACTTTTAAAACGTATACTTATATGTGCAGACACTCCGCAGTCAGGGTGGAGAACTCTGCACAAATGAGTATAAGTAGGGTAGAGGCCTACACTCTGCACATAGGTTTGTGAATAGCACTTTGTAGTAATACAAAGTTTAATAATCAGGTCCTCTAAGAACAATTTTACATAATCTAAACTCAGGGCCTTCAATCAAGTCAATCAAGTGTCAAAATGCTTACTTAAAAACTGCAGGAGAGAAACCCTGCTATCAGTTCTCTCATTTACACAGTGGTAGTGAGATCACAACATCCATGCGACTCACGGATATTGATCAAGAGTTTAAGTATGGTCACCTTCTCATTTCAGACAGTAGGAATGGTACAATAAGGCCTAGTAATACATGTTATATTAAACTTTGTGATGTTTGTATGTAGGTGAGGTGAGTGGTAGGATAGCACACTGGTTTGAATGTCTGCCATAGGTATTGTACCACAGTCAGTACAGACATCCACAATAATCATCTAGGAGCATAGTAAAAACTATTTTGGCTACCCCATGGTTATTTTGATGTTCAAATGAAATGTGAGGTCCTACCCTCATAAAATAAGAGGCAATTTGACACTGGTTGAAGGATTGCAATCATTAGGAATTTCTCAATACAGATGCCATTTCAGTGAGATGTGGAAGCATGAATGACTGGAATTTTGAAAGACACTAAGCACGACAAAATAGACTCATAGAGTAGAGTCATGAACACTGCAATGATCAACAAATGAACATACTTGCCAGGAGCAGTAAAATTATTGAAAGGCTCAATTTCAGTCTCATAGTTGAATTACCAACTCAATAAAGTATTCTTAAGGCCACTTTAGGTATGCGAGAAATAAGGTAGGGTATTGCATATTGGACCAATAAAGAGTGATTTGCATGGTTTTCAACCATCAAGTGCAAGAAAGTACATCATATTTTTCATGTTCCCTCCATGTTTTCCTATTAGGTTTTGCTGGCTTCATTACTCTGTGCTATGGCTGACAAGGTATTCACCAAATGTTTCTACTGGAGTGAGCAGGACACATCCTGTTGAATCCCAATTCCCTCATTAGGCTAGAGTCGACTATTGCAGGTAAGGATATGCAAGGCAACTAGAACCCAATGGGGGAAAGGGGAGTGGGAAAGAAAGACAGGCTCTGGATCCAGGGACCTTTCCTGGAAGACTGCTGCCTGGAAGTACGCTGGGCATCACTCCCTATTCAAGTAAGAATACAATTAGCAATATGAAGTGTATTGATATCCCAATTACGACCCAATGTTGTAGAAGGCTATACCTGATTTATTCCCTTTCCCTGCCTAACTGAAGATTTCCCAAGAGACATCTAATGGCAAGGATAAAGAGGGACTGAAACTCATGGAACTGCGCAACCACAAAGCCTCCCAGGAATCAACCAGTACCTAATGACCAGTGTCTAAATAAAGGTAAGTGATCATAAACAAAAAAAAACTAGACATAGGTTCTCACATTTTTTAGAGTACATGCAAACTGTGACCCTTCAGCGTTCTTTGAACAAGGCAAACAGTAGCTAGGTAAGTTACTTCACTCACCAGTCCAAGGTATGCCCTCCATGAAGGCAGGCATTACAATGACTGCTAAAAAGTTTCACAATCTACAGTTTATTCTCCTACAGCATTTACAATGCAGTGGTTTCATCTAATTTAAGTTTCTAGTATTGTCTGCATGAAGCAGAAAGTGCACTAGTGACATGGTAGTTGCATGTATACAGTTACAGCAACTACAAATATGACAAATGTGCATTGCTCCTGAGAGTGCCATTGTGCTTTTGCTGTGCTACATTTGAAAAGTACTGCAGTGTCCCAATGCACGGAAATTTGCCTTAGCCATATAGAAAAAAACATCTGTTATTCATTGGCTACACCAATCCTAAATTGTGCCTTGTAAGCCCATAGTGGTGAGCGCTAAAGTTTTTATATACAATTGGGGTATGATAGACAATAAGGCAAAGTACGGCCCCAAAGTGAACAGTTGCAAAACGCTATTTGTAACTGTATAAGTAAAGCTACATTTTTCATGAGCATGCCTAGTTATAACTAAAATACACTTTATCTGATCTTCACTTGAAGAAATGGTAGAGTGATCAATCAAAACTATTTACCCTACTAGTAAAAATCTAATTCAATGGTGAAAGTAGATTTTGATAACCTTAGTGGAAAAGTAATTTTAATGAAGGGGTAGTGTGCTGCCTGTGAGTCAGCTGGTTTGGAATCGGATTGTCTCACAATCTTGCTCCAGAGATGGAATAAACATTCCTTGTTGGCTGTTCTGGAAGGTAATAGTGTGGTTTCTTGCAACAGCAAAGAGGATTTGGTATTAACAATGGCCGGTTAGCAGGGAGCAGCCATCTGGGAAGGAAACAGTAAGAGTTAGAAACACAAAGGGGAGCTTTCCCAACTTTTGTTTGAACTAAAGATACCAAATGGGCCTGTCAGAGCTAAAGCTTTTCCTGCCCAGCATCTCCCTAGTTTTCTCTATGTGGTCCCAGCAGAAAGAGCTGCCAAGGGTAAAGAAACATCATCACAACTGTAAAGTGGGTATAAGGACAAACAAGGCCCATGCCCCTGGGAACAACTAGAGCCCTTTTTGATGCAGGAGTTTAGAAGGTTTAAAGTAAACTGAAAAGAGAAGTTCTGCAAAAGGAGCCAAGAATTCTGAGACAAAGTTACAAGGATTGCATGTTGGATTTCTCTAATCACTGGTTAGTGCGAAGGATAAGAGCGGCACCTGATCCCCACCATCTCTGAAAATTCCCGGATTTTGGAAAACAACACTTTAAGGAAAAAGATTCTACCTTAAAGCTGGAAGAAAGAAGACCCAAGCACTACTGAACCCTGCTCCCCCGGGGACTTGAACTGCTTTTCAAGGGCAAGTGTTGGGTCTCTTGTTGCTGTTACATGGACACAACAATCAGAGTGCTCTTGATTACAAGGATGTCAGTATAACCACTGTGGATTCGACCCTGCAGAATCCCTGGCTGGAGAGAGACTTGGCACTTAGATTCCTGACCTGAAGGCTTCAGGAATGCCCAGGAGTGTTTTTTCCAGCCCCTCGAATGAAAGAAGACTTATTTATAGTTTTTCCTTTGGAGGACCAAGGCAAGGTGATGAGGGCTCCTGAGGGAAGGCACACTATGGGCTGGCAGGTTATCCAGGTTTGTCCAGCTCACATTTTTTTGCTGCAAGGAAAAAGTCTTCAGCTGAACATTGAAGTGAAGCTATCTAGACCTATGGAGCCCTGTATGTCTACCCTTAGCCTGCTGGAGGGTTTCAAGAGTCAGAAAAGTGAATAAGGGCAGGCGTTAGATATTGGCGGACGAGTTACTCCATCACAATGGTGACGTACATACCATCTGCCAAAATCTAAATCCATTAGGACATGATAGGATTTAGATTTTGGCGGATGGGATAGCCGTCATTGCTGTGATAGAGTAACTAATCCACCAATATCTAAATCAGGCCCTAAGTCTGAAGGCTTAACATTGTACACAGGCAACCTACACCATCAACGAAGTGACCTTGGCTACAAAATCCTACTTTATTCTGCACTGAAATTTTGGTTCTAAAACTGATGGCATCAGTCGGAGCCTCATGACGTCCTATGAGAAAGGCCACTCCTAAGTCATAAATTGTCACAGTCAAAATGCTATCACATAAGCAGAATGTCATTGTAATGATTTTTTGATCTTTTGTTTACTATGTCAATATGGTACATGCAAGCCCCCTGCCAACACAAAGAAGGGGAACCTACTCTAGACTGCAGCAAGTACCCCTAAACTCTGAGAAATGTTCAGCCAGGAGCTGTAGACCTTCCAGGCACCAGAAATCCAGATCCACAACGTGGACCCTCTTGCTGTCCTCGGACTCAGATGAGACGTCACAACAACCGCAAAGAAATGTAAGGAGGCCCAATGACAACCACTACAGACAATTGACACAGCCAGATTAAAAGAAAGGGAGGCCCCAGATGCACCGCACCCCCTGATATCAGCCATAGCCCAACTGGAACAGGGAACAGTGGAACTGCACACTGGCCTGCTGACCAAACTTAGCATTAAGAGGAGCTGGCTCCGACGGGCATCAAATAATGGTTTCTGGGGCACCGTACTAAGCACAGATCCCCCCACCAGCAACAACAGTTTGTGTTTAACTCATAGGCACTACATTTGCACTATGGACAACACATGCTGATCTACTGCCAGTTAATATATTTGTAAAGGCTTACCGCAGGGGTAAGGACTGTATGGGAAGGGTGGGAGTATAGACCTCTCCAACCCCTCTGACGATCAGTTTGTTGGTTGGGGATGACAGCATCTGTGGAGAATTGTGGGGGGTAGGGTGGGGGAATAGAAGTTTGTGTTAAACGGTTATGAAGAACTCAAAGAACTGAAGACAATACCTGCTTGACAGCTACAGATGTATGATGATAGAATACAGTGGTACAAATTTAATCTGATATTGCAGATGCCTGACACATATTCCTAAAAGGTGAGAACGTTAATGGTCTGGGCAATATATTCAACAGGAGGTCGATAATGACATACACTAAATGGTGTAAGCTGGATATGGTCCTACCTCAAGGGCCTGCACTGCCTCTTCCTTGTTAGTTGTGCTTACTCTGTGAAAGCACATGCAGATTCACTATGGGGTTTAGAGGGGTTACAGTCCTGCTTAGGAAGTCCCCACCATTTCAGACAACAAAAATCTGGAGAGACCCTGCAGACACATTTGTAGTGGTTCGAAGACACCGGGGCAAGCAGGAGATGACACTAGTGAGTATCTATGCCCCACCCTGACTTCAGCAACAGACATACAACAAGGTAGCAAAAGCCCTGCAGGAGTCAAACTCACCACTCCATCTAAAAGTGGGGGACTTTAACAAAGTTATCTGCCCTGAGCACAACAGATCACGGCTCACACCACCTCTCACATTGGGGACCCCTCTGACCAATATGGTGACTTCCCTGGGCCTAACTTCCCTGGTGACACCATCACCCTGGGGACAAGTGATTTTCCTACTTTTCTGAGGCCCATAGAGTCTTCTCTAAATTAGATTATATTCTGGGCCCGGCAAGCAAGGTAGTAGTGGTGGAAGAGACAGAATACTTGGTGAGAGGACTGTCAGACCATTCCCCTCTATGGCTCGCGATTGGGACCTGCCCACCTAAGGAGAGGGGTTGCTGGAGGTTGAGTACATGGGAACTAAAAGATGAAGAGATAACTCAAACTGTGATAGTAGAGACCGTGTTATAATTCAAGGAGAACAAAGACTCAGTGACTTCTGCAATTACCCTCTGGGAGGCATACAAACCAGTTCGTCAAATAGGGCTTAACACATTATAGCACACAAATGAAAGCAAGAAAGTGAAGACCTAGAGTTTATAGAGCAGCAATTGCTCGAATTAGACCCCGGGCCATGACAGACTGACCCTCACGCCCACCACAAACACATACTCTTCCAAAAAGATTACAGCGCACTCTCACAACATGAGGCAAAGACCCAAGACCTGGCCCTGCGACACCGCTTGTATGAAGCGGGGGACAGAGCATGCAGACTTCTAGCTTGGTTAGGGCACCGTGAACTGGAGGCGCGATGGGTACACTCTATAGTGGGGGACAATGGAGTTAGATATAATACCGACCTAGAGATTGCCACTGAATTTGCGCAATTCTATGAGAACCCTTACCACATGCACATAACCATGGACCCATCCCTTATCGAGAGCTACCTGACAGGGATACCCCTATCAACCCTGACAGTGGAAGATAGGAACTCCCTAGGCCAGGACTTGGATCTGGCTGAATTCAAAGCGGCTATTGCCGCAAGGCCACCGGGTAAGACCCTTGAGCCCAATGGCCTTCCAGTAGAGCTCTTTAAGAAAAACTCAGACATCCTAAGCCCCTACCTCCTCTGACTGTTCCAAGAGGAGGGTGTGCTCTCATTGGACCTTTGTAGGGCAAAAATAGTGGTGATTCCCAATGATGGAAAGCCTCTTTAGAAATGCAATTCCTACCGCCCAGTTTCGCTCTTGAATATTGAAGCGGAAATGCTCACTAAGATACTTGCCAGACCGCTTGTGACAGTCATATCCTCAATGATCCACAAGGACCAGACAGACAGGTCATTAAAGATGCAAATGCTGGAAAAGTTTGGATTCGTTTCAGGGTTTTGGGAGTGGGTTACATTACCGGATACTAACCCAATAGCAGTTGTCCGTGTGAATGGATGCCAATCAGGGGAATTTCCTATACATAGAGGCACATGCCAAGGATGCCCCCTCTCGCCACTGTTGTTTGCCCTTATGAATGAATCCCTGGCCGGTATTATCCGATCCCGTCCAGATAGTTCAGGCTTCCGGGGGCATGAGGGCGAGAGTGAGTCCGAAAAGATTTTGTTATATGTGGATGACATCCTTCTTTGTGTCACCCGCTCAGTAGAGATACTGTCCCGGATTTGGGATATGCTTAAGGAATGTGGTTCCTACACGGGGTACAAAATTAACTGGGCCAAATTGAGCCTCTATCAATTAGGTGGTCGCTTTGAGCAAATAGACCCCCCAGATACCCTACGCATGGACGGGGAGGGCTTTTAGTACCTGGGGATCAATGTGATACTTGATCACAATAGATGCAGAGAGTGTAATGTCCTAAGGATCGTGCCCGAGCTTTACAGTGATACAAAGCACTAGGGTAAACTTCCTTCAACATTATTTGGTAGGGCAACTCTGTATAAAATGATCTCCCTCCCCAAATAATTGTAGACTCTCCAGAACACCTATGTGAGGTTATTGGACGGCATCTTTACTAGGATAGACCACACGGTTTGCACATTTCTCTGGGGCACGAAACACCCCAGGATATCCCTGCAGACACTCCAGCACAACCCCTACAACGGAGGTATCGCATTATCTGACCTTAGAGCATTCTATTGGGCAGCACACCCTATAGCAATTAATGACTGGGAGCACACCCTGGGATCACCCTACGTATCGGCTCAAGAGGAGTCAATTTGAGCACAAATCTCACAAACACTACTTATATGGGGGTAAAGACACACAGGGCCTCATTCCGACCCTGGCGGTACAAGACCGCCAGGGCCGGGGGCAACGGAAGCACCGCCAACAGGCTGGCGGTGCTTCATTGCCCATTCTGACCGCGGCGTTAAAGCCGCGGTCAGAAAAGGGAATCCGGCGGTTTCCCGCCGGATTTCCCCTGCTTGGGCAGAACCTCCATGGCGGCGCTGCAAGCAGCACCACCATGGAGATTCCGACCCCCTTCCCGCCATCCTGTTCCTGGCGGTTTTTACCGCCAGGAACAGGATGGCAGGAACGGGTGTCGTGGGGCCCCCTAACAGGGCCCCAGGGAGATTTTCACTGTCTGCATTGCAGACAGTGAAAATTGCGACGGGTGCAACTGCACCCGTCGCACCCCTGCAACACCGCCGGCTCCATTCGGAGCCGGCCTCTGTGTTACAGGGCCTTTCCCGCTGGGCCGGTGGGCGCTCCCTTGGCGGGCGCCCGCCGGCCCAGCGGGAAAGTCAGAATGGCCTCCGCGGTCTTCTGACCGCGGAGCGTCCATTTGGCGGTTCCCGCCAGGCGGGCGGCGTCCGCCGCCCGCCAGGGTCAGAATGACCCTCACAGTCACTCTGGGTAGACACGCAGCTCACGATGGACACCTGGAATAAAGCAGAGCACAAGATAGGGTAGCAAGCTAAACTTACAAGAAAAACTCTGTTATGGGAGGGGACCTACTTGAAAAACTGAGGAAGCTTTGGGGCTTTCAGGCATTGGATACCATCTCCAAGTTGGGCCATCTCATAAGCGATGTCCCGCTCAAGACCTTCTCAACGTTACCAGAGAAAAATTATCTCCCCAGACACAACAATACTACTACCAGAAACTTAGACTTATCAGACCTCCCAGAATACTTCCCATTGGAGGGAAGGCTGAACATGGTTCAACTAGAAGAGAAAGCCATTTCACAGACATACAAAACCCTGAACAATAATATGCCAGACACACTTAGGAGACTGAGGGGCATATTTATACTCTGTTTGCGCCGGAATTGCGTTGTTTTTTTTTACGCAAATCCGACACAAAGCTAACTCCATATTTATACTTTGGCGTTAGACCCGTCTAGCTCCAAAGATCTTGGAGTTTGCGTCATTTTTTTGCGTGGACACCTACTTTGCGTTAATGATATACAAGGTAGACGTTCCCATCTAAAAAATGACTCCAAGGCATGTGCGCCTTATTTAAACTCCCGTGCAAAAATGTCGCACGGGAGTGGGCGGGTCAAAAAAAATGACGTCCAGCCGCTTTTGCATCATTTCTTAACGCCTGGTCAGGGCAGGCGTTAAGGGACCTGTGGGCTCGGAAGGAGCCCAGAGGTGCCCTCCCATGCCCCCAGGGACACCCCCTGCCACCCTTGCCCACCCCAGGAGGACGCCCAAGTATGGAGGGACCCATCCCAGGGAACTTAAGGTAAGTTCAGGTAAGTATTTTTTTTTAAATTGTATTGTGGCATAGGGGGGCCTGATTTGTGCCCCCCTACATCCCACTATGCCCAATGACCATGCCCAGGGGACAGAGGTCCCCTGGGCATGGCCATTGGGCAAGGGGGCATGACTCCTGTCTTTGCTAAGACAGGAGTCATGTCAATGGAGGGTGGGAGTCAAAAAAAATGGCGCAAATCGGGTTGAGGCAGATTTTTTGCCTCAGACCAACTTGCCCCATTTTTTGACGTCCAAGCTCCATTTTCCCCTACGCCGGCGCTGCCTGGTGTGGGTCATTTTTTTTGACACACACCAGTCAGCTCCGCCGGCTAACGTCATTCCATAAATAAGGCGCCCGCATGGCGCTTTGGAACGGCGTTAGCCGGCGTTAACATTTTTGACGCACAACTGCGTTGGCGCAGTTGTGCGTCAAAAAGTATAAATATGGCCCTGAGGGTCAGGTTGGAGGAAGACCTGGGGTATTGCCTGGGAGGCCTCCCTCATGCACCCACGTACAATGGCCATACCTATTCGACTAAGACTAATTCAGTTTAAAATCCTGCATAGGATCTAGTACGATAAGGTTAGTCTCCATACAATGGAGTGGCCCCCAAGCCGGACCTGCTTGCGTTGCGAAACAGGCAGGGGCATGTTTATGTACACACTGTGGACATGCCAGAATATGCAGAAGTACTGGTCTAGTATTCTAGGTGAACTAGGGGAAGGTGCTCAAGGTGCAAATCCTGATGGTCCACACTACACATTGCTAGCCATACCCACAGCTGTAGATTTACCATGCTTCAAACTCCTTTTTTGTAGCTTGGGCTTCGTGGTGGCTAAGAGAAACTTGGCAAAACACTGGGGATCCCCCAAGACCCCACAGTGACAGACTAGAGGTTGGGGTAGACCTATACATGATGGATGAAAAGGTGACTTACCAGGCTCGTGGCCGCCCACAGAAATTCCACAAAGTGTGGGGCCCCTGGAGGACCTACCAAGATTTACAAGACATGCATGCACAGGACATCCGGGTTGATAAAAGAAACTTCATCAGAAGCTATTCCCTTAACCCATATGTTAACTGATAACACTGTATGCGTGGAATTTGTACGTGTAATAATGTACCATTCCAATGCTTTTCCTGTATCCTGACTCAATGGGGCTTATTGTTACGGTTATATAAAATGCGAATAAAAACAGTTTAAAAAAATAGTGATAATAATTTTTAAAAAAGCATACAGATGAAGGTCTGCCATGTAAGGGGTTCAAAACATTGACTCGTTGCTTCAGCCATTGATTTGTATATTTTTACATTATTGATTTCTGAACAAAAACATCTCCGCACCTTATGCTTTTATTTGATTTACTGGTAGGAATCTTCTTCACACTACTATTTCAGCTTGATGTGTAAATATTTCATTTTTTTCTTATATAATTGATGACTGCCGACACTACTTAATGAAATGTATACTTTTATTTGCACTCAGTGATCATGTATCATATGTGCTACGTTTCTATGACGTAACTCTTAATTGTGGAGTTACATTGCTACTCCAATCCTAAAATTACCTCATGCTAAATTATGTTCCGTGCTCAAATTGATTATGGCATAGAAAGACGCTCTGTTTGTTAGTGTAATGATCTCGAAAAACCATTACACTTAAAGTATCACCAAAGAAGACCTGAATTGTCATATTAACACCTAAAATGTGCATACTAAATGCAGGGTAAGCAAGGGAATTATGAGACAAAATAAATGAAACAAGTGTTTTTATGTCATACACTTCACACACAGCTTGAGTTAATATTCTATCATTAGGTAAATATTGTACTTTACAGACAACCGCTTTTTAAGTAGTAATAGTAATAAAACCTTTTCAAAATAGTATGGAAACTATCAAACAAATCGAATGGCGAGGGATGCAATAGTGCTAAACAGAGGCTGTCGCAAACATATTACTGTACAGAAGTACCCTCACACACTTGGGAGCTTCTCCAGAGAACCAGCAAAGATCTCCAGCACATCCCGATTAACGTTCAATTAAAACCACTGCGGACTCCAATCAATACCAGCAATCAGAGAACGGATTTACTTCTTCGCAAACTGTTTTTTTGTATTTTCCTTTAGTGTACAAAACAGAAGCATTTATCACACAGGACACATAATACAGTACACTAACTAGGTTGTAAAAATCAATCGCATCATAAGTGAACATAAGTAACAAGGGGCATTAGAGTGGAAAGACAAGCCTTGGACATTATTTTTGTGCATTTCTAGTCAGCAAGTTGTAATAGGGGAAATAAATACGGCAATTTGAATAAAATCGAATAAAATCACAAAATCTGCTCAATGCCTTTACATTTTAAAGACGTTGCAATAATTCTTTGTTTTCTAAGAATGGTTTTACCTATGAGGGGACTGGTCCAGGCTATGCTGATTATTTCTTCACCAGTGAATTATAGGCCTGGTAAAGGATAGGATCTGCACTATTGTACTGTGTTCTCATGTAAACAAATCAGCATCATATTTACATGTATAGAAGCAATTCACCATCAACCAATGTTTCACACTCATCAACTATGCATTGTGTAGTAAATTGTCTAGGACCATCAGCGTTCATTTATAAGCATTTAAAACATGGGTAAAATGAGCAATTTCCCAGAGCCCCTACCTGATAGGGTCCCATTGGTAAAGGGATCAGGAAAGTCAGAGATTATACAGTAAAAAAGTGTGCATAAAACAGATTTGTCTTTAATTTGAAAGCTCTGCATGTGCTTCACTGAAGCTTATTATGCAAACCCCACATGCCTAACCTTTCCATTTGCACTCTCAGGGAGTTGGTGACAGTTGGTATATCAATTTCTCTATGTCTTCTTCTATTACTTCTGTATCTGTCACACCCCTCTTTCAATACACCCCTCTTAACTCCACTTCTAACACTCACACTGTCGTCTCTTTTTCTCTACCACTCTCTGTACCTATATCTAAATCTCTAACATCCTACCACTCTGTTGGGCTTGGCTCTCTCTGTAGGGTCATCCCCAAACATTTTGTCTTAAAACTCCTGTTTTTTAACCCATGTTTGTTGGCTTTTAAGACTCTCTGCACTATACTACAGCTAACCAGTGCTAAAGTGCATGTGATCTCATATAAACTTGTACCCAATGGACACATTTAATTTACTTATAAGTCCCTAGTAAAGTAGTGCTACAAGTACATAAGGCCTGTATATTAAATGGTACTAGTAGGACTGTAGTACTTATTGTGCCTCTCACTTAAGGAGCCTTTTTATACATGTCTCAGGACAGCCTGTGTGTTCTGTTTTAAACTGTCGTTTCGACCAGCCAAAATATACCTTTTCCCAGGCCAAAACCCTCATTTTTAATACATATAGCTGACTACAATCGTAGACCCTAACTAGCCCATAGGGCACAGTGCATTACATTTCAAAACACTGGACAGATACTTTAAGTTTTACATGTCCTCGTAGTGAAAGACTCTCACATTCTTTTTTCACTGTTACATGGCCTACCTCTCCCATAGGATAAGATTGAGTTACTTTATTACATTTAGTAAGTGGTAACATGTGATTGGAAGCAGGTAGGAAAGTCATGTTTGGTGCCTCATAAATTGGGATTTTAAACCCTCTTTAATGGTACAATCAGATATTAAGTCATAATTCTGGCAATGCAATTTTTAGAAAGTGGGCATTTTCCTGTCCTAATCATTTGGTGCTTGCAGCCTGTTCCTGGGTCACATGACTAGGTGTAGTTGGTAGTTGGCCTTTGTGTATTGCTCCCAAACAGTATCACAAAGGGGAACTATGCGTGTGTGTGGCAGGATATGTCCTCTCTGGGCGGGTGAGGGGGCAGAGCTGTTGATCCCCACACTTGCACTTCAATGATTCAGCACAAACACAAAGGATTTCACATTAGCCTATTGTATCCCCAGACAGCTTGGAACAGGGCAGGAAGATAGAAAATTCCAGACACATCTGTAGGGGAAACCTTCTAGACACTTTCTCTGACTTCAATGTGGGCACCAGGTTTAAACAGGGGACTCTCAGACCCACTATTCAATACACACATGGACCTTTGGATACTACCAAAGAAGGACACCCTGCTGCTGTGCTGCTTGTGGTCAGCTATGCTTGCTGAGAAGGAAGACTGGACCTGCTCCTTTCATCCCAGGCTGAGTGACTCCAAGGGTTAGCTAATTGACGACCTGCTCTGAGCTATAGGGACATGACAAGCTTTAAAAGCATCCCTGCATTTGTCCAGCTGAACTTCTGCCCAGACCTGGAAATCAAACTGCCTAAGCTCTGATGGCCTCTGCAAGAGTCAGTCCCTTATCCCCAAGAGGTGCCTTCAAAGGTCCTAGCCCCTTGGCTGGCATGAGAGAGCACTCCTCTGATTCAAAAAGGAGAAATCCTGAAGTTTTTGGCTCTTCTCGACCACAAACTGGCCCATTTGTGCCAATAGCTTTCTGCCTGCACAGACAGCTAATGTGAAGCTCTAGTAAACAAACTGTTCATGTTACAGCAACCGCCACCAACGACCAGCCGCACAAGATCTGCACTTCACTGTACAGCATTGATAGCCCTTGGTCACAGCCAACGCAAATCTCCAGCAACTCTCATCTGTGACGCCTATCAGGATCTTCACACTACAGAGATGACCATCCTCAACGCCCAGCCTGCTCTTTGCTCCATAGCAAAGACCATCTGCAATGCTCTGCCTGCTCCACTTGCCCCCCTCCCTCGTGAAAGGAACTCTTCACACTGGAACTTAGGACATAACTTTTTTCAGTGGGACTAACCTGGTCTCTGTATCCATCTGGAATTCAACTGTGATCAGCCTGAACTTGTGACTTCACCCAGCCTAGCATGACTAGATACCTGAAAATGGTGCTTTGTGCCTTTAGGCACTATACTTCTTTGAAACTGCAATTCTCTGGTTCTTCTTATAGGATTTTTGTTGTTTTGACATCAAATGAATTATTACATTTTACTCTGTTGTTCTAAGTTGGTGTGGGTTTTTTCCTGTGTTGTGTTTTCACTTTATTACTGTTTAGGTGCTGCATGAATACTTTACACATTGCCTCTAAGTTAAGCCTGACTGCTTTTCTGCCAAACAACCAGAGAGTTAAACATAAGTTTATTTAGTGACTTCTTATGATTCACCCTGACAGGGATTGTATCATGTTTCCTTAGTTCTCTCTCATTTCTCCCTATCTTTCGCTCTACCTTATATATCTAACTACCTCTGCTCTTCTGTCATCTCTTTCACACAACCGAACCTTTCAGAATACTTAACCATTGATTTCTTGCCTCACTCTTCACGTACTCTTGCTTTCTACTTCCATCATTCTACCTCATCTCTCCCATCTTTACTCCTTTCTTGCTTTCTCTTGCCTTACCACTTTTTCTTTATCAATGCACCCTCAAACACTCCCTTACCTCTCTCCGCAATTCCTCTATTTCACCTCTCTATGTATCTCTGTACCTCATCTCTCTGCCTCTCCCTACATAACTCAAAACTCTGTTAGCTCTTTATCTTTATATCAACTCCACCTCTCATTGCCTACTTTACCTCTACCTCTCTACCCTGCCTATTTTCTCTCAACACTTCAATTCTCCTTCTGCCATTCACCCCTCTCATTCTACCATGCCCTCTACATCACTACTCTATTCACCTGACTTGTCTCTCCTGACCGCTTCTTATGTTGCCTCTCTCTCTCGCTACCTCACTACTTTCCCTCTACCTTGCATCCCTCAACACCACACTCGTGACCTCACTGCTATACATGGTTTAATCAACTTCTCTCTCACTCTAGCTCTCCGTAGCTCAGTTCTCTTTCTACCTTACTACTCTCCCTTCCTTCTCCACCTATCTATCCCTACCCTTCTTTCCCTCACTACGTTTTCCTCTCCTTATCTCTTTGCCTCTGGACCACACCCTAAATCTTTACCTATGTGTCCTAATCTGTTTGCCTACTCCTTCCTCCTTCTACCTCTCTGCACCTTTCTTTCTCACTACCTCATTTTGCTTTCTTTGTTATATGTATTCTCTTAATCACCTACCTTTTCTCCCCATCTCTATATCTTTCTTCTCCCTCAACTAAACCTAGCTTGTCATTCTCTTTACCCCTGTCTCTCCCCTGCCCCCTCTCATTTCTATTAGTCAGCAGAGTCCTAGGTCACCTTCTACCAAGAGAAGTGCACATATAGAAGTAGGAGTCGACCGAAAAGGTCCGAGAAGAGAATTAAGGCAAAAATTATCCGTTTTTACCAATCCTCAGGACAGTATTTTGTTTTTTTCTTTTTGTAGTTAAAATGCCAAAGGTGATGAGAGAATTATTTGTGTTTGTGAATATTGAGCAATTAAAGCTACAGTGTCATTAGGATGTATCCTGTTTGAGTAGAATGAACATGTCTACTAGACACTCACCAATGGAAGGAAGAGGCTGATTAGATACTAAAGTCCATATAAAATATTGTTGTCCAAAACTAAACAAAATATAAATTAAAGTGTGAAAATAGATTACTTTATCAATGCTCAATCAAGCTTTCTTTTGACATTATTTGGAAGGGAGAAGCTTGGCAACTTGATTTTTTTGTCTGTTTTTGCATTGAAATATTTATTGGAAATGTTACTTATACTGTTTGGCATCACAAGGGTGTGAATTAGCTGAACCTGCCTAACAAATTCAAACGTGTTCGTTCCAATGCCCCCATAACATGCCTTTCTCAGGGCCCCAAAAATCCATAAGATGGCAATAATGTCAAGGTTTCACATGATTGTGAAGGTGTTGATGGGAATGAGCTAAAGTGCTCTAACTATGCTAGCTTTCTATCATTTTAAAGTATGAGTTGCTCTCACAAGTTAAATTTTCCCACACTCTAATTTTGAATTGTGATAAATCTGTAGATAATGCTGTGGAGTGGAAATAATAGTACAGCTCACCATGATGTGTTCAGCACAAATATATTATGGGCACATATACAACATCCTATACTATTGTTGCCTCCTGTTCTACTACGTGTGCTTGCGCTTGATTTTCACCGTCCATATTCTGATAAAAATCATCCACACTATTGATGTAGAGTGGTGCTAAAATATTTGAGTGCTGATGCATTTTAACTGCATCATTCATTATCTGTGGAAGAGCAGTAATTAAGCTTAAAGGAGGCGACCTAGCGTTTGTGTGTGCCTGCCATTGTTTTACTCTATTTGTAGGTCTGGTGCAGCTAGAAATGTTGACTTTGAGAAAAGAGAGAAGGACGGAGGTCAATCTCCCTTCAGACTATTGTGAGCTTGATTGAGATCCTGGCCGATGGAATACTCTGTCACAAACGTGAGAGATATCCTGTCCACAGTTTTACAATCCCCATAGGATATAATGGGATCATAAAACGGCGAACGGGATATCCGTCATGTTTGTGACAGAGTATTTCCCTCCACTAGGATCAGGCCAAATGCCTGTTAAAACCCACTGAGTAGCCCTCATTAATGTTAAATAATTGCAGACTATAGGTTTAATTGCTTCAGGTCTAAGGTTTCCTATCTGGACAGTTATTTCTCAACCTAAATTGGAGATCTCTCCTACTATGTTGCACACATGCTTAGAAGGATGTTTGTCCTTTCAGGTTTATGAAAAATATTACCACACTAATAATTAGCCAGAATCAAGCCATCTGTCTTCAGACAACACTGAATCCATTGTGACCTCTTTGTCAGGAGCAATTAGTGTATATGAATACATCTGTCATTTCTCAGCCTAAGATAACTCAAATGCAAGAAGATGCCTTATCTTTATTTTCACTGTAAATAAAATAAATATTGATAACATAGCAATATCAACGTGCCAGTCAATTGTTCTTCTCACCTCGCCTCTTCATAATACTTTAGAAATGCAGACACTTCCTTACATACACCCTGCTGATTGACCTATTGAAAGTGGTTTCCATAAGTGATAATATAGTTGTTGTGTTCTCTTGATGGGCAATCTTGATAGTATTCCTTTTGGTTTTATTGTACACCTAACATTTTACATTATTATTATTTTTCATATGTACAACTAACATGTTAGATAACGTCTACTATCTAGCCCTGTGGAATTAAACATTATTTAGTTTTCTATTCCAAAATGTTTCCTTTTGAGGCAATGAACCTTCTCTGTTGCCTCCTCATTCAAATTGTTCAATTAATTCCAAAATCCGTGAACATGTCTGGTTTATTTTGAGTCTCTCTTTAATGAAACGTATATCTACAGGTGCACTCAGGGTTTGTTCCTTATTAGTCTTCAATGTTCTGACTAATTATTATTTACCTCACACGAGGTATTGTCCATTACCGAACCCACAAAGACAAAACTTAATAAATTCAATATTATGACTGACACGTGCTGTAGTGTTTTAATGGTATATGGATGATTCGTTTGTCAACCTTTGATTATAACCGTATAATGTACACAATTAGAAATCAGAAACAGGGAATTTGCTCTGTGTTTTCAAAATAAATTATTGCTGCTTATAGTTTTTATGAACTGGTGATATTAATATTCAATATATTCTTAGTGTATTTGAATGGGATTGTTAGTCTATCTTTAAAGACGTATTTGATTTCTTCATTTACTGCAATCGGTGACCTATGTCCATTCATGATCTACGTTATTCTACATACGCCTCATTTGATTCTATATTGACTATCCCTTGTTTCTCGTTAGTTCCCCCGGTGAGCTGTTCTCTATTTCTCTACCCGTAGAAGAAGGCCGTTTGCCCTCAGTGCCTGTGCCATGATTGCTTGGATCCCCTGAGGTGATGCGGGGGTACCCTACCTCGCCACTCTCGAGACTTCCAATCTGCTGAAACCTGACGGTTTTAAAGACCTCCCAAACCATCACGAGTAACATGGAGAATGTGTTTCAATCTAGGGCTAAGGTCTTAGATTTCCTCAAACTTCAGGTCACTGCCTCCAGTTACGAAACTTATGCCTTGTATCAGAGACTTTATTGCCCTAAAAAACCCGTTTCAGCCTTCTAGCAGTCACTGGGTCCTAGTCTAGGCAATGTCTGCTGTCCTCGTTTCCTTTTCCCAGTAGTCATTCCTTCAATATCCGGCTTATCCCTCCTGCATACCATTACATGGATGGGAATCCAGTTGCCATCCCTTTGTATGTCTGTACCATATCTGTGGATTCCCAATTAATCCTTCACTTTAATTGTTGAGTTTAAATTCACTATTTGAATTTTTCTGAGGTTTCTGCAAATGGAAAGGCAAGAGTAGCTTTCATTTTGATGAATTTAGGGGGTAACCTATTGTCTTGAGTGGTTCCTTTAGTTGAGGAGGGAACCCGTTACTAGATAATAAATTGGCTTCTTGACTGCATTTAAGCCCGTATATCAGCAGAAGCATGTCCAACTATTGTACAGCTCCTTAAATATGAGAGGTGTCTTACTTCCAAGCATCCATTGTTTCTGAAGCATTTATAGAGGAACCAATTAAGACTAACCAACTTGGTGCAAATGATGCAGGAATTACATTATAGTTGACGTGCAAACAGTTAAGCTCCCATTGCACTCATATAACAGGTCCTAGCTAAAGCCAAAACTGACTTTTTGTAGGGGAAATATTCTGGAAGGAAGCAATACCCCAAACAAGCTTTTCAAGGTAATCTACATTTTCTATCACCATTAATGCCTTAAACATCAGCCATACGTCTCCCAAGACTTTGATGATCAGTTCACCTCATTCTTTACCTCCAAAATCCAGACTATTTCGGTTGTAATAGCTCCTATTGGTGTTTCCTCACTACTACCCCATCCCAGTGTGCCCCACAACCAACTACTGGTCCTCCTTTTACCAAGATGTAGGAGGCGGGCTCCCTATGTAGTGTGCAAAAGCAGGGACACTGTGCAGAGAATCCGGGCAACCACACATTTGTTTATAAAGGTAAAAACTAGACCACCTAATGCTCTAATTTTTATGGTAGTTTGGATGAGCAGTTAAGCCAATCTTGGAAAAGTGCAAAGCATTTGTTGTACTCACAGTATCAATAAAGAAAGACATACACTGAAAGGAATAACTTGAGACCAATTTACAAAAATACTTCAGATTTTTATAACATTTTTAAGACCAAGATCATTAAAAGTATGTAAGTACTTTTTAAGTTATGATTTTTCAAAGCTTAGCAAAAATGGCCTTTTGTGAGTAACTATGCACCATAGGAATAAATGGGAGAAAACTTTAAAAATGCATATAAAATCAGGCAGTGTGTTTACCAATGTCTCCTTTTGTTCCTAGGTTGAGGTCATCAAGAAGTCCTGTGGGCCAGTCGGTGAAGTTCCAGTGGTTTCTGGTTTTGGGTAGAAGAGCTGCTGAAAAGTAATTGAAGCTGGTGCAGGACCACTCCGGGGGACCACTTGGAAAAGCAATGCCAGGTGGACTTCAAGGTGAGTCTTGTGGTTCCCCTTGGAAATTATAGGTTGCAAGGAGAGGGGGACCCTTAGAGCACAGCTGGTTCTCCAGTGTAGGGCTCAGGGAGGCTGGGTGCAGAGCAGATAGATGAGCCAAGAGCTGTGCGCAAAAGTGCCCTTGAAAGCAGGAGAGAGGTCACTTTGAGGGTCCCTTGCAGGTTAGCAGGGCCACTCTGGTGGGTTGTTTTGGATTGATCATTTTGAGTTATTTGATACCAAACAATCCAGGGTAAAGAGTGACCATCATGTAGCTGTGAAACTCGTACTGACCAGTGTCCAGCACATGGATGTAAAATGGCTGCTCTGTTCATTTATTATGCCCCAGGTTTGGCAGGGACACAGTAGGGGCATATTGCTCATGCATCTTTGCCCACACATGCAGTATAGTGCACCCTGCCTTTGGGCTGGAAGACCTGACAGCGGGATGACTTACCTATTTTGCATGCAGTGTGTTGTGGACAGGGCACACAGGCTGTGTGCCATGTCAGTTTTGCACTTTAGGATTGCACCAGGACACTCAGTCATCAATGGCAGTGCTGGGTGCTCTTGGATGCATGGTCCCCGAAGGTGGCACATTCTGTGCTGCTGCACTCAGGGGGCTACCCTTAGTACCCCATACCGTAGATACCTAAATACCATTTACTACTGATGTATAGTGGCAGCTAAAGCTGTTGCCAATTGAGACAATTTGTTATCCATTTTAGGGAAAGAACACTGGCACTTGGGGCCTGGTCAGCAGGTACCTAGTGCACTCCAGTCCAAGTTGCATTCAGCAACCAGGCAAAAAGTGTGGGGGGGGCACTGCAACAAGGGACCAGTTTCCCACACATGTATATCCAGACTTGATATGCAAGAGGTTCAGCGGTCTCAATTCGGCCTTCCCTGAAGACTTGTGCATGGTTTTGGTTCACAAATCTCTTACACCTATTATTAGTGGTCAAAATAATAAATCCCGTAACATCTCCTTGTCACTAGGACATATGCTTATTCTTTGGAAATCAGGAGCACTCTACTAAAAAGAAGACAATCTGAACAGTTTTCTATAATAAAACTTCTGTTCTATCATTCTGCTCACTGCCTTGGTGCATATATTGGAGAAAATTGTTGGAAACAACTCTTGAATCTTCATGAAGGGATTAAAGCTCTAGTCCCAAGGCAATTGCCCTGGCAGAGGCACAGAACCCACCTCAATGATGGCTCCGGCTAAACTCAGGCAAACCCTAGACAATGGTGACAGAGCAGGTGTGAACCTGTTAGATCTGTCTGCCACTTTTGATATTGTGAATTATAATACCCTCATAGGCAGGCTTAAAGACCTGTTAATTGAAGGGTTATAAGTGGAATGATTTGTCTTCTTTCTGACCAACAGCACCCAAGGCCCTCTCCTGCCTCCACACGGATCAAATGGCAGGGAAACTAAATGTGGAATGCTACAAGGTAACTCTCTTCTTCATCTTTAATGTCTACCGGTCTCCTTTGATTAAACTTTATAAACACCACCATTGTATAGAGTCAAGTATGTGGATAACACCAAATTCCTCACTCAACTGGACAAGGACACTCCCTTCCCTTCCACTTGCCAACTTAAATATATGCTTCACTTGCATCTAAGCATTAATGGGCTAGGGCCCCTTATAGCTCAATAATAAAAGACCCAACTTTCACCCCTTGGATATCACATTCAACTATTGCGTGACTCCATCTGCCCCTCTTTCGTAGGTTCACTCTCCAGTCTGATTACCAAGGATAAGTACTTGGAGTTCTGAATTGATGATAAACTCTCCCTGAATTAGCAGATTAGTGCAGCCTCTTCCAACTGCTTTCTGATCTTCCACATGGCAAAAACCTCTTTCTTTCTGAACTAAATTTTTGCATGCTAAAACAGTATCTGCAAGTCTTCTAAAGTGACTGGACTATAGCAGAAGCATCTATGTGGGCCTTCTGGAGATGGTGCTTATAAATGCCCACTGATTTAAAACATGCCATGCATGGCTCAGGAAATTCACTCCAAAACCATGGGCCTGATTCTAACTTTGGAACTCGTAATACGGTAGGTGGTATATCCGCCACTTTTGGGACGGTTTAACACCGTCCTCCAAAGTTAGAATCAGGCCCCATGTGTATTACACACCCACCACTACCATGACATCAATAAATGTGACCTCAAGGAGCATTTTCTAAAATGTGAACCTACTAGGTCAGTTGCTCCTCCTCCAAGCTCCTGTAACATGTACACATGGTCAATCACTCCACAATGGGCAGTCGTGGGCTTCATCATCTGGGCCTCAGAATATTGAATGCTCTCTCTCACTCAATCTGCATGAGCATTCCAATCATTACATTTTCTGGAAAACACTAAAACATACACATATGTTGATATTCGGGGTTTTCTCTTGGCAATTGACAGGCCCCTTTCTTTGGATCTAAGGAACATTTTGGGGGTGGATGTGTGCTATTTAAATGTGAAATAGTGCATAACATAAAATGATTCCAATGCTTTTTTCCTGTAAAACCTGCATTGCTGTGGCTCTAGAAGGCATTCCACCAGAACATACCTCAAATCTAGATGTGCTGGATTCTAAAGAAGCTGAGATCCTAACTCTTCCATTCCTTTGGGAGAATTGATCCTTTGACTGACCAAAAAAAACATGATTCTGCAGCAGTGCTTTCAGGATAATTTAGCAAAAATATTCATCAGGCAATCTACTTTTACTACGAAAGCACCCAGAGAAAAATGACATGGAGTTGAGAATTTGCATTGACTACAGCAACTCAATGCCATTGCAATTAAGGATTTATGGGCCAGATGTAGCAAAAATAAAAATTGCGACTCGCATTTTGCGAGTTGATGCGACTCGCAAAATGCGAGTCGCAAATTGGAATGTCAGAAACAAAAGTGATCCGATTTTGCGACTCGCAGCCGGACACGCAACGCTGTGTGCGAGTCCGCAGTTTGCGAGGTCGCTGTTTGCGAGTGTGCAAAAAACGAACTCGCAATTAGCGAGTGGGTGTCGCAAATTGCGATTACCTTCAAAATTGCTTGCAGGTGCAGCAGAACACTCCAGAAAGCATACCAGAACACTCTGGAAACACTTCCTGGCACATGATGATGACATCACAGCCAGGAAGTTAACAAATACACCTGGGAGGAGGGCTCAACAGTGAGCAGTGTCTCTGCCACTGACAGTAGGGTGCTGAGGAGTGGTAGGCACAGCACCATGGACGCAGCAGGGACCAGCCAGGCTGGCAGGAGGGGCAGGAGATCATAGATAACAGCCAGGACAGATTAATGTGGCACATGGCGTTAATTGCAATGTGGTCCCGTCTCAGTCTGCCTTGATTAGCTAGACTCCTATCCCCATGATGGCGATGTGGTTGTTCTTGCTCTTCATCATCAGGATCTGGGTCTGCAGGGGTGAGAGGTAGCCCACGTCGGGTGGCTATGTTGTGGAGGATGGCGCATGCGACCACAATTTTGAAAGCGGTAATGGGGGTGTATTGGAGGGCGCCTCCACTGCGGTGGAGGCATCTGAATCTTGCCTTCAGCAGTCCGAAGGTGCACTCGATCAGGTTCCTGGTCCTCTTATGCGCACTGTTGTATTGCCTCTCTGATTCAGTTCTTGGTGTTAAAAACGGAGTCATGATCCAAGGCCTTAGAGCATATGCACTGTCACCTGTTGGGCACAAAAGTACACTGTTAGGAAGTCCAGATAGTCGTGCACAGTGACCTGTTTGTATGTCTGCAAGTGTCTGTGGCTCTACCTAGGAGGTAGCCGTCTCCGAATTCCCCACGTTCCAGGCGTTAATGTATCCCACTATGCCTAAAAATGTATGAGTCATGGGTACTGCCTGGAAACTTAGCTACGATGTCCGTGATGACGTAATGGGCATCACAAACAACCTGTATGTTGAGTGAGTGGGTACACTTTCTGTTGCGGAAAATGTGTTCCAGATTAGCAGGGGGGCATATTTGAATGTGTGTCCCATCTACACATCCAATGACATGGGGAAAGTGGGCAATGAGGTAAAAGTCCAGCTTGGTGCTGTTAATTTCTGCCTCATTCCTTGGTAAGTATATGAAGTGAGACCTGTGCGTGACTAAGGCATCTAGGAATGCCCTGAGGAACCTTGACACTGCACTTTGGGATACCCCACCTGCCACGGCAATGACCCCCTGATAGCTCCCTGAGGCCAAGAGGTGCAGTGCGCATAGTACTTGCACATGCGTAGGGATGGCGCAGCCACGCAGAGTCTTGTGTTCTAGCTGTGGTTTGAGTAAATCTATTAATTCTAGAATGGCTGCGCTGCTAAGGCGGTATTTGTCATAGATCTCCTCTTCAGTTTGCTGGAAAAGAGTCTGCCTGGTTCTATATATCTTCTCCTGTCTGTGGCCCCTCCTCCTCCTCTGCTGGGCTGCGTAGACTCTCCTCCTCACTGCTATCAGGTATATCTCCGCCATCTTGAGTAACCCAGATGGCTTCTGGGTCTCCTTTTATACTTTGGTAATGGTTACCACCTGCTCTGAGTTAGTGGTAAATGGGACATGCAAACTGGGCTTTTTGCGACTAGTCGCAATTTGCGAGTTGCAATTGCATATGGGTTGCGACTCGCAAATTGCGACTCGCAATTTGCGGGTCGCAAAATGGGGTCGCAACAGATGCGACTCGCAAACGGATCCCATCGCTTTTTGCGAGTCGGAAATGGGCTTTTTGCATCCCATTTCCGATTTTGCACTGTCGCAAATTGCGATTCGGCCCGTTTGCGAGTCGCAAACGTTTGCTACATCTGGCCCTATATCTCTTGCCGTTGATAGAAATTGTCTTACATCATCTCAATCTCACAGGGCTAAAATCTAAAGATGGATCACCCTAAATGATGAATAGAAGATGGGATTTTCGTACCCAGTTTGGCCATTATAAATACTTGGTGGTCACCTTAGAGCTGTGCATATTCCCCACTCCCTTTCAACACTTCTTGAATTATACACTTCATGATATCTTAGACCTATATGTTGTAAACTATTTAGACAATGTTTTCGTTTTTTTCTGCAAACTTGGAAAGTCACGTGGGCAATTTGAATAAACTCTTAGAATCTAAAAGAGGCTGAGGCTGAATAATCCTAAAATGGAGCCAAAGCTATCTAAGTGTGTGATGCACCAGAAAAGCATCTCTTTTTAGAATGTATACTGTCTCTTCAAGGCACTAAACTGGATCAGAGTAAGAATCAGTTTTGAATTTATTTTCCACCCTATTAATTGTCTTAAAAGCCCTTCAATACTACCTGGCATTTGCAAATTTAAATAGGTGTTTAAATCTACTACTACTCACATGTGATACTTGTGCTTACTGTTGTACTACAGAAAACAAGCCATGCATAAGGGTATCCTCCGTCCTATTAGCCTTGCAGGAGCTAAAGGAGTGGGTTACCACAGTACACTTAAGCACACTAACCCTCAGGAAACATACATCGTATAAGCAGATGCCTTGGATAGTGCAGTTTTCTATCTCCATCTGCGTTGGTTCTACATCCATTAAACTTCTTAGCATGTGAAATAAAGAACTAAGAAAAGAACTACAACATATTTGGGAAATAACTTACGGCTACCAAACAAGCCTTTACTGAGTTCATACACTAATTAGAGGGTGTCAAGCACACCACAACAGTCACTACAGGTCATAGAAATGATGAGTTACCCTAAACCTGAAGAACAAGTAATTAGAGACAGACAATTGGATCCATTTCCTTTCCAGGTTTGAATTCATCATTGCATTTTATCTTGGACCTTGATATACTAAAGCAGCTGATCTAGCTATGATGTATTTGGAAGAGAACGAAGACCAGGTGCAAAATATTTCATTCAAATCTCCAGAGAACATTTTGGCAGCTATCACCATCCCTTTGAAAGATCTGAAGAAGAAGTACATCTCTATGAATTTATTTTCTTTTAAATGGCGTCAGTCATAGCTACCCATTCAGAAATCCAACAGATACAGCTGACCATTTTGGTACTAAAAAAACATTTGAGCTGATTCCTCCATTTAAATGGTGGAGACATATATCAAAAGATATCATGAATATGTGAGCAGCTGTGGAGTTTGTGCCACATCTAAAATGTCTATTTAAAAGCCAGCAGGGGACCCCAGCTTCTGTCCATACACTATTATCCATAGCATATCTCTTTGGATTTCAACACTGATCTTCCATCTGTAACAGGAAATATAGTTATTTGAAAAGAAATGGACCTTTAAAGTGGCATGACACTTTACTCTGTTGAAGGCTGTCTCAACGGTGAGCACATCATTTCAGTTACAATCACACAGTTTATTTATCCAAACAAGACATTCTTTATCACTCTGTGCTTCATTCAAGGCTACAGTTTGGTACATTGCCAGTGAACGTGGTAGAAGTTTAGTCTCCAACATTCATAGAAAATACTCGTCCTTACGTAGTGACATTTTCTCAGACCATCAGCTGTGTTATTATAAAAACACTTCCAAGTCCCATTACATGTTAGAGGGAGATTCCAGCCAGTGACCACTACTGTATGCTGATTGCTGAATGCTTTGCTACCGATGCTAATGCTGACTACAGGCCGTTGCTCAGATATGAGGGTTGATGTCTTCCCGGGGGAACCTGAAAGGCAGAATTAGAGCTTAACATGCTGTGCTCAGATTATGACTTAGATAGGAAATAATTCATCGATCATAGTGACAACATGATAGCGTTGTTTTTTTTCCAAATTCTGGAAAGAGATGCATAGGATGCAGCTGTCCTATTTTTCAGTCTATCATTCCGAAAATGATGGATAATATGAAAGGTCTTATTATACCATCACAGCATGTTATGATCTTTCCTCCTTCATCTATGGTTCCTGAAGAACAAGATCTCATACAAGCATTTAAACAAAGACATGACCAAAATCCAAAGAAAATGCTTGCTATTTTTCAGGTCACCTTCAGAGAGTAGCGCCTTCTACTTTACCACAGTTTGTTTGAAAGCTAGCCACAACCAAACTAAAATTACTGGGAATGTCCTCTAAATTGAAACCTCACTATGTCAGTCCTTATGTGAAGAAAATTGATCCCAGGACAATTCAACTATGTTTCTCTGCTCATCTTCAAATTCATCAAGTCTTCCACATCTCATTCCTGAATACGGTTTCAATGTTCTCCTGTTTTCCACAGAGGATGGATCCACATACATTCATAGAGGTTAACCCCTTCTATGCCGCTAACGTAATGGTTACGTCCTGCTGCACAGTGCTCATGTGCAGAGGACCTAACCATTATGTCCTCGGCACTGAGCTCAGAGGGAGCGCTAGCGCTCCCTCTATGGGCTTCCCTCTCACCCCCCCAAGGCAGGGATGGAAGGGGAAGCCCTTCCCCTTCCACCCCGACCCCCCTTAACCCCCCCAGTGACATCTGATGACATCAGAGGCCACTTCCCCATCGCGCCGGTGTCTAGTGGTTTCTGCCCCCCTTTGGGGGCAGATCGGCCTATTTTTATGAGGCCAGTCTGCCCCCAAGGGGGGCAGAAACCACTAGACACCTGGAGTTTTTTTTGTTTGGAAAGGGAGCGACCCCTTAGGCAAGGGTCGTTCCCCGGGGGGCAAACTTATTTTAGGCTATTTCTGCCCCCCCTGGGGGCAGATCGGCCTATTATTATTAGGCCAATCTGCCTCTGGGGGGCAGAAACCTCTGGACGCCAGGGCTAAAAAAAAAAAAAAAAAATCTTTTGTTTTGCTTTTTAGAGGTGGGGAGCGACCCCTTAGGCAAGGGCCGCTCCTCTGGGGGGCACATTGTATTTAGACCATTTCTGCCCCCCGTAGGGGCAGATCGGCTGATTTTTGTTAGGCCAATCAGCAGAAACCACTAGGCACCGGGGATCTTTTTTTTGCGCCAATTTCACGCAAGGGGAGCGACCCCTTAGGCAAGGGTCACTCCCCGGGGAGGCAAATTCATTTTAGGCCATTTCTGCCCCACCCCAAATAAATGGTGCCAAAGTTGTTCTGCCCACCAGCAGATGAGGCAATTACCCAGGATCCACACCCCTGGGGGGCAGAAAGTCTACTAGATGCCAGGGAATTAAAAATATATATATATATATTGGGGTGGTGGCTACCAACCAGTATGGGCCTGGTTATGCCCCCACCCCAACTCAAGTGAGCAACAGTCTTTCAGCTCTCCCCCGCACTCTAAAACATCTTATCCCACAGCAAGCAAGAAGACATTTGATTATTTTGGGTTTTGGTTTTACATTTGGGCCATGAGAGCTTAGCTAACTCTCAAAATCGTCCCACTTGGAAAGGTGAGGGCTGCACTTAATGGACTTTGGGACGCTTCCATGTAGAAAAATCCACAAGATCTAGACACATCTGAAAACTAAACATCTGGGTGATTCCAGGGTGGTGTATCACATGCACCCGCACCATTTTTGTACCCACAATGCCCTGCAAACCTCCGACTTTGCTGGAAATCACACATTTTTCCCACGTTTTTGTGATGGAACCTTCCGGAATCTGCAGGAATCCACAAAATTCCTACCACCCAGCATTGTCTCATCTATACTGATAAAACGTCTGCTGCACTTGTCAGCCTAAAAATGTTTTTTTTGCAAACTGCCCTTTTGGACCCCCTTTGGTTCCCTCTCAATATCGACATGTTTTTGGCTCTTCCCTTTCACAAGCACTTGGCCCATCTACACAAATGAGGTATCATTTTTACCGGGAGACTGAAGGGAACATTGGGTGGTATGAAATTTGGCCCAGTGCGGTGATCCCACACAGAAATGTGGGAAAAATTTGATTTTTTAGCTAAATTTGAGGTTTGTTGAGGATTCTGGGTAAGAAAACATTGGGGGATCCACGCAAGTCACACCTCACTGGACTCCCTCGGGTGTCTAGTTTTCAGAAATGTCTGGGTTTGGTAGGTTCCCTATAAGGCTGCTGAGCCCAGGACCGAAAATGCAGGCCCCCTGCAAAAACAGGTAGTTTTGTATTTGATAATTTTGATGTGTCCAGATAGTGTTTTGGGGCATTTCCTTTCGCGGGGAGTAGGCCCACCCACAAAAGTGAGGTATCATTTTTATTGGGAGACTTGGGGGAACGCTGGGTGGAAGGAAATTTGTGGCTCCTCTCTGAATCCAAAACTTTCTGTCACCGAAATGAGAGGAAAAATATTTTTTTGGGCCACATTTTGAGGTTTGCAAAGGATTCTGGGTAACAGAACCTGGTCAGAGCCCCACAAGTCACCCCATCTTGAATTTCCCTAGGCGTCTAGTTTTGAAAACTGCGCAGGTTTGCTAGGTTTCCCTACGTGCCGGCTGAGCTAGAGGCCAAAATCCACAGCTAGGCACTTTGCAAAACACAGCTCTGTTTTCTTTGTGAAAATGTGATGTGTCCACGTTGTGTTTTGGGGCTTTTGCTGTTGCAGGCGCTAGGCCTAACCACACAAGTAAAGTACCATTTTTATCGGGAGACTTGGGGAACGCTGGGTGGAAGGAAATTTGTGGCTCCTCTCTGATTCCAGAACTTTCTGTCACTGAAATGAGAGGAAAAAGTGTTTTTTTTTACAAATTGTGAGGTTTGCAAAGGATTCTGGGTAACAGAACCTGGTCAGAGCCCCACAAGTCATCCCATCTTGGATTCCCCTAGGAGTCTAGTTTTCAAAACTGCACAGGTTTGCTAGATTTCCCTAGTTGCCGGCTGAGCTAGAGGCCAAAATCTACAGCTAGGCACTTTGCAAACAACAGCTCTGTTTTCTTTGTGAAAATGTGATGTGTCCACGTTGTGTTTTGGGGCTTTTGCTGTCGCGGGAGCTAGGCCTACCCCCACAAGTGAGGTACCATTTTTATCGGGAGACTTGCGGAAATGCTGGGTGGAAGGAAATGTGGGGCTCCTCTCTGATTCCAGAACTGTCTGTCAACGAAATGAGAGAAAAAAGTGTTTTTTGGGCCAAATGTTTGGTTTGCAAAGGATTCTGGGTATCAGAACCTGGTCAGAGTCCCACAAGTCACCCCATCTTGGATTCCCCTAGGTGTCTAGTTTTCAAAACTGCGCAGGTTTGATAGGTTTCCCTAGGTGCCGGCTGAGCTAGAGGCCAAAATCTACAGCTAGCCACTTTGCAAAAAACAGCTCTGTTTTCTTTGTGAAAATGTGATGTTTCCACATTGTGTTTTGGGGCAGTTCCTGTCGTCGGTGCTAGGCCTACCCACGCAAGTGAGGTACCATTTTTATCGGGAGACATGGGTGAACACAGAATAGCAAAACAAGTGTTATTGCCCCTTGTCTTTCTCTACATTTTTTCCTTCCAAATGTAAGACAGTGTGTAAAAAAGACATCTATTTGAGAAATGCCCTGTAATTCACATACTAGTATGGGCACCCCGGAATTCAGAGATGTGCAAATAACCACTGCTTCTCAACACCTTATCTTGTGGCCATTTTGGAAATGCAAAGGTTTTCTTGATACCTATTTTTCACTTATTATATTTCAGCAAATGAATTGCTGGATACCCGGTATAGAATGAAAACCCATTGCAAGGTGCAACTTATTTATTGGCTCTGGGGACCTAGGGTTCTTGATGAACCTACAAGCCCTATATATCCCCGCAACCACAAGAGTCCAGCTGACGTAACGGTATATTGCTTTAAAAAATCTGACATCGCAGGAAAAAGTTACAGAGTAAAACGTGGAGAAAAATGTCTGTTTTTTTCACCTCAATTTCAACATTCTTTTAATTCAGCTGTTATTTTCTGTAGGGAACACTTGTAGGAACTACACAAATGACCCCTTGCTGAATTCAGAATGTTGTCTACTTTTCAGAAATGTTTAGCTTTCTGGGATCCAGCATTGGTTTCTCACTCATTTCGGTCACTAACTGGAAGGAGGCTGAAAGCACAAAAAATAGTAAAAATGGGGTATGTCCCAGTAAAATGTCAGAATTGTATTGAAAAATGGGGTCTTCTAATTCAAGTCTGCCTGTTCCTAAAAGCTGGGAAGATGGTGATCTTACCACTGCAAACCATTTGTTGATGCCATTTTCAGGGAACAAACCACGAGCCACCTTCTACAGCCCTTTTTTCCCATTGTTTTGAAAGAAACGAAATGTTCACTGTATTTTGGCTAATTTCTTGGTCTCCTTCAGGGGAACCCACAAAGTCTGGGTACCTCTAGAATCCCTAGGATGTTGGAAAAAAAGGACGCAAATTTGGCATGGGTAGCTTATGTGAACAAAAAGTTATGAGGTCGTAATCGCGAACTGCCCAAAATAGCCCAAAAAAGGCTCGGCACAGGAGGGGAAAAGGCTTGGCAGCGAAGGGGTTAAACAATACAAAAAATATGAACTATGTAAGACACTGAAGGCCTATTGCAGACAGTGTGTCATTCAGTTTCTATTCAGACAGAAGGGATATGATGAGACACAGAGCTGTTCATGGATGAAAGAAAGTGATGTTGGTGTTTGTAGCTTTCTGTTACTCTGGGCCTGATTACAACTTTGGAGGAGGTGTTAATCCGTCCCAAAAGTGACAGTAAAGTGACGGATATACCACCAGCCGTATTACGAGTCCATTATATCCTATGGAACTCGTAATACGGCTGGTGGTATATCCGCCACTTTACCGGCACTTTTGGGACGGATTAACACCTCCTCCAAAGTTCTAATCAGGTCCTCTGTCTGCTCTTTTGTTTTTCATTGCTGTTTGGATAACATTGATTCCCCATATGATGACTTTGAGGTATCGAAGTCAATTGAAGTTGTAGTATTATGGGGGTGCCTGGAAACGAGCGAAAGCTCTATTTATTATGGAGGTGAAGTGTGAGCCCATGTTCTCTGGTCTTCATATGATGACATAGCCTTCTTGTATGGGAGGCTTCCATTAAGGTATTATTGGTAACCTTTCTGGGACTCACAGTTTTCAGTGTCATTTCCATATGACCTGGTTTCTTGGGTGAAGGAGATGTGGTTCTTGGTCATGGGGGTTCTTGGTCTTCATGTTGTTCATTTATTTATTTATTTGGGGGCTTATTTATGGGTTTTGTGGTATCCTTATATTCTGTGAGGTACTTCTCTTGGTGATCCTGCCATATGGTGTCCTCTTCCTATGGGTTACTCATTTCCTAGAGCCGTGGTCACTAAAGATTGGGGTGGCTAAGTCCCTGTTTTTGTCAAATCTCTCATCCTGTTGCCAGAGGACTGAGCATAGTGTCTGATATTAATGACAGCCCTCCAACACCTCACCTCCAATTGCTTCTGTTTATCACATTGTAATCGGGAAACCACAGCCAGCTGCAGACAGTGCATGTAGAATGCAAGGTTATACCTGTGGTTTCCCCTGTCTTTCTGGCTTCTGAACTCCTGTTTTTGATCCTGTGTTGACTTTCATTTTTGATGGTTTCAGGACTCTGGGCACTTTACCACCGCTGACCAGTGCTAAAGTGCGAGTGCTCTCTGTCTAAATTGTATTGGTGATTGGTTTATCCATGAATGGCATATATGATTTGCTAAAAAGTCCTTAGTATAGTGCACCATGTGTGCCCAGGGCATGTAAATCAAATGTTATTAGTGGACCTGCGGCACTGACTGTGCCACCCACATGAGTGGCACTGTAAACATGTCTCAGACCTGCCACTGCAGTGTCTGTGTGTACAGTTTTTACTACCAGTGCACCCACTTGCCAGGCCCAAACCTTCCCTTTTACTACATGTAAGTCACCCCTAGAGTAGGCCCAAAGCAGTGTTTAGTGTATTTAAAAGTTAGGACATATACTAATGTGTTTCACATGCCCTAATAGTGAAATACTGTTAAATTCAGTGTTCACTATCTCTCCCATAGGGTAACATGGAGTTTGCCTTGAAATATCTTTAATGTGTAATTTTTCATTGGGAGCAGATAGAGATAAGGAGTTTGGGAGTCTCTGAACTCACAATTTAAAAATACATATTTTCGTGAAGTTGGTTTTTAAATTGAAAGTTTGAAAATACCATTTTTAGAAAGTGGCCATTTTATTGCTTAACCATTCTGTGCCTCTGCCTGGCTGTAGAATAAACGTCTGGGTCAGGATGACAGTTGGGCTGTTTGTGAATTCACTCTAGACAGTCACACAAAGGGAGATGAGGTGTGTCCTGCATATCCTGGTGGGTCTTCCTGGGCTAGAGTGGTGGGAGGAGCTGGCACTTGCACCTGAATAGGGCTGTGCCTGTCCTTACCCAAAGCCATTTCCAACCCCCTGGAGTGTGTCTGGGGCCAGGGCAGGAAATGCAGGGTATTGTGCACTACAAAGACTTTCCTTTCAAGTTTGCCTTCTTCAAAGGCAGAAATGAGTATAAGTATTGGACCCCTGAAACCACAACCTTTGAATCCTTCTGGACTGAGAACATTTGGCCAGGAAGAAGAGCTAGATGTTGTAGGAGGGACTGCAACTCTGCAGTTGCTTTGCTGTGCTGGCCTGCTGCTTGCTGCTTCTGTCCTGGGAGTGAAAGGACTGGACTTTGCTTTCTACATACTGCTTTCAAAGGTTCTCCAAGGGCTTTGACTAAGCTTGCCTCCTGTTAGAAGTCTCAGGGACATCAAAGACCTCATCTGCCAGTGCCTCAGCTCTCTTGCTGAGAGACCTGACTCACCAAGTGGTGCCAAATCAAGTTCCTGGGCCCTTGGGAGTGAGTAGTTCTGGTGTAACCAAGAAGAATCCCGGTATACCGACTCTAGAGCAACTTCAGAACTGCTGCTGCTGTCTGACTCTGTGCTGCTGCCTGCACTGGAGTCCTCATCCTTGCTGAGTGCAATGACCGTGACGGACGCCGCAGGCCCAAAATCGATGCAGCACCACTGAAGTCTTGCCACAGTATGAGTGCTGTGTCCCTGACATCTGGGACACCCAATGCCAACTCTGTTGCAGTGTCTGTGGCCCCGAAGTGTGATCCCAACACTACGAAGTCGACGCCTTGCGTCTTGACATGGCGGATCATAAGGAACCTCTGTGCTTTCAACCTCTCCTGCAACTGTAAGGAACTGACACCTCACCTCCCCTGCCTTGCAGTAAGAAACCAACACCTCACCTCCCCAGTAGCAGTTACGAACCAATGCCGCACAGTGCTCCAGTGACACCTCACCTCCCCGACTACATGCAATGTCTTTGCTTCCTCATCGTTTTCAAAGGTACTGTGCCTGGGGTCTATGCGACTCTGTGACTGGCCCATACTCCCTCACGAGTGGAATACGGCTGTTGGGAACAACTTTTGTGGTGTTTTCACTGTGTTACTGTGTGTGTGTACAATACTTTGCCCATTGCCTCTGAGATAAGCCTGACTGCTTGAAGCAAGCTGCCATGGGGATGAGCAGGATTTATCTTAGCTGTGTGACTCCCTTATCCTGACTGGAGTGAGGCTCCCTACTTGGAGAGGGTGCACAACACTGCCAACTAGAGACCCTTATTTCTAACACAAGGAACTGGGATTTCTTTCTGGACACTCTAGTATGCTGCAAGTGATTACTGAATAGAACTATCATGTAAAAGGTGTCGGGTCTAACCTCTGCCAAGAGGTGGCATATTAATTCGTTGTCTGCATTGATAGTTTTTGTTTGCCAGTCATACATAGCTAAATAGTGGGTACCTTAATTTGCATTACTGTATTGCTTCAGAAGGCTCGTTGGCTTGATTTGCTTGTTTTATTTAGTATAGAACTGCAAACAAGTGTTGGATTTGATTTATTTTCATAGATATTGTAAACTTGTTTAGAATTGTCAGACATTTATATTTGTACACGTTTAGATTTGTCAGATATTTACATAGAGAATTCTGGATTCATTTCTTCTCTGCACCTTCCAAAACACTGCGCTGAATCAGTCTGTAGCATTTTCTTAGCGTGTTGCTGTATAGCCTCTGGTTGCAGCATTTTGGAATATGTTTATTACGCTCTCGGAGCCACAATCCTGGTTCCCCAGTGAGAGATAATGATATCTGGGAAACACAGAATACAATCGTTAGTACCCTCCTCGACTGTTCTAGGTGGACCCTGTAACAGGTCTACCCAAACAGACACAAAAAAACTCCTATAAGGCACAGGCACTCTAACCTTTGCTTGAAATGCAGCAATATGTGTCAGTATAAGACCACTACTCCGTCCATCCCACATCGGTCACACTCCAAATAAGGCAGGTTGTTCAGATAAAAGAATTTTTATTTGCTTGCTCTGTCCTTGGAAGTACCACGCCTGCTTTGGTAAGAGATTCCTTTAGGAAACTACTAAAGCTGTAAGTTGTTTTATTTGTATTGCTGTCCTATTTCCTAGAACGGTAAAATGGTTGAAAGTAGGGTGTTTTCTCATTATTTGTACTAACAGTCCGCGATAAGTTATCTTATTTGCGGCTCGTTAAACTCTGGAAGGCATTGTTTCTTTTCCTGCTTGCATGTTTTTAAGTGTCAAAAGGACGTGTTGCGACCTAGCTTTGAAGCCATATTTTAATATGATTGAAATTATGTGTCTGAATGTTTCAATATCTACACTACAAATGGAAGAGACTGCACACCAGCTTGGCTACAATTCAGATCTCCTTTGAGTGTTACCAAGATAATTCAATGTGTAAAGAGCAATTTATTTACATAATACAATAAAAAGATTAGAACATGCATTTTAAACGAATATTGACCTCACATCTATAACTCTTTTTAATCAGAAAACTCAGCTAAATTCTCCGTCAAAATGATTGTTATCGAAATACTAATCAATGACGTCACCACTACTGATTTAAATAGCCTCTCTTCCAGATGTCATCCTTAGTACTACAGTCTAACGTTAATATAACAGTTTTATGGTGTTGGTTGAGCAGTTTGCAATTGATTTTATCTCGTTATTTCGTGAACAAGAGCTGCCTGTCAATGATGATGGTCATGGTTTAGCTAATTAATCCTCGATAACCCACAGAATGATGTGAAATCAAACAGTGATAACCTAGTCAATAACATCACAGTAACCGTGACCTCTAATAATGAAGGTGACCTTGTATTATTTCTTATTCTTACTATAGCTTCTCTTGCATCAAATGCTCATTAGCATACTGGAGTTCCAATTCAGAGGTGAATGAGTTTAGGCAGAAATCAAAAGAACTCAAAGAAAGTGTGTGTTGACTGAAATAAATTGAGCGTTTGAAGAAACCAGCCAGTGAATGATGCTCCTAATACATCTCAAAACCCCAGCTGAAATCATCAGTCAAAAGCCTAATAGTGGTGATCGTTGACGTTGCATAACTTGATAAGGGAATTGCATCTGTCCCTCCACAATGAAAGACACCCTTTGAAATATCCACAAGACCATGGTTACGATATAAGACGTTATGTGCACTAGGACAGACAACCTAAAGTAACACAGTATAGTGCACCACCACTAGGTGGCCCCATATAACAACGAAAGACCACAAACAACATGCTTGTTCTCGCGCTTGGGGTGCTCCCGTTGCAAAACGCTATTTTGCCTGGAGGGCAAGACATCCTTGCAACATTACTGGTGTGCACGTTAGCAGGCGAGAGGAAAGTCACTTGAAAGGCTGAAGTTAAACATGTGATGATCATTAAATCTAAAGAAAGGTTTTCAGCACGGACTACTATCATACTTGCGCTAAGAAGCCCGAGAGAATTATCTTCTCTCGCTACCAGAAAATTTATGGAGCAGATTGTGAGACATAAAAAAAACGAAGACTGGTTGATGTGTTTTTTCACTTACTCTTGAGCTACCTAACTGGTCCAACCTATTCAGGCTTCGGAAATGTCAGCTGCACGGGAATATAAATGAGTCAGCAGACTGACTGCAACGGAGCGAGGGACAGGAAGAGATTGATAGGGCTCTCTTCCGGCCTCGCTGCGCATTAATGGATGACGTGTCACAGCCATTACAGAATGTATGTGAGATTCACAAAGGAACAACATGGCATTTAACGCCACATGAAACGGCCTCCTGGGCTGTACACTTCACTGACTATTCTTATTACTACAGATCCCTACACTCTATCCTATGTTTTGTAGGGGCACACCGGTCAAACACTCAGGTCAATAACATGAGTATGAGCATTAACTTGCTTTTGGGCACAAATAACACCCATCAATTACGCGCCTAGAAGATTGTGATTATTATTATTATGAGTCTGATTATTACAATTATTATGGTTATTATTGTTTTTATTAATAGTAGCAGCAATAGTGGTGGTAGAAGTAGTTGTATGTTTAGTAAATAGTAGTACTTTAGCAATACCACCATTACAGAACGCAAAGACAATAACGTCACTAAGGTAATGATGATGATGATGACTATGGTGATGATAATAATAATGATGATAATAATAATAATACTTAGTATTATTATTTGTTATTATCAGTAGTAGTAACATTATTAGTGGGAGTAGTGAAAGTACTAGTAGTAACGGTATTAATGGTAGTAGTAGAAGTAGTAGTAACAGTAGTAGCGGTAGTAGTAGTAACAGTATTAGCGGTAGAAGTAGCAGTAACAGTATTACTTTTAGTAGTGGAAGTAGTGGAAGTAGTAACATTATTATTGGTAGAAGTAGCAGTACTAGTAGTAACACTATTAGTGGTAGTAGTAGAAGTAGTCGTAGTAACAGTATTAGTGGTAGTAGTAGAAGTAGCCGCAGTAGTGTCAGCGCCTCCATACTCTCACGGGTGACAAGTAGAGCGCTACAAATCCACCTTGTATTATATTATTATTATGATCATTATTACAATGAGTATTATTATTATTATTATTATTATTATTATTAAACATGTCCTCTCCTTTTAATAAAACCATTAGCTAGAGGTGTACTGTATGCAACATCATAATATATAGTACAAAGTTTTTCCAAGCAGACAACTTCACAAAAAATACCACTCAAAAAAAGGTTGTCAGATTTTTCCCACAAGAACATTTTGGGAAGGGAATTATTTTGCAAAGCACTGTGGGCCAGATTCACAAAAATAAATTTTCGTGAGAAAATCCACATGTGTAATATTGACAAGGCAAAGGCATGTAATCGTTTGCAGCATACTGCCAGGACCGGATGAGTAATATTTCGCCTTCCAAATATAGGTGGTGCAATATATCAAAGAGAGATGTTAGGTAATCAACCATATCGGATACCAGTCGTCCTCACCAAACTCCCACATTCAGTGCCAAGATGTCAATGCCCAGTCCCTCCTAGCTAACTCATCATCTAAAAAGATCCATGGTTTATTAGTGACCAGGAGGCCCCCATGAGCTACTTTACACCTGTGCAATATGTCATAGCGTCATGTAGCGCTGTCTAGTTTAGATTATGTTTCATGGTAGATAGTTTTTCCTTTTTGTCCACATATGCCATTGATTGAGTAAGTTAAGTTCCTGTAACCCAACAGTGAAGGAGCAATGAGTATAGATTGCAAATTCAATTGCTAGACCTGTGGTCTCGGCTAATTTAAAAAGAAAAGAACACCGTGTGGGCCCTCTTTAGTGTTTAACCGTCAACGCAATTCTTCATTTCATTGTGCTTAGTTACAGGACATTTATCAGCACTTTTAAAATGGTTTCCTTTTTAGTTTTTCTGGCTCGTCCATACACTTGTATTTTTGCAGGTTTTCTTAAAGATTTTCTCTATAATATTATTTTGGATAGCATCTGTATACATTGACAGGATAAGTAGGAGCAGATTAAAATTTTGGCACTACTCCTGCAGAGTAAATAGGGAGCCATTGTAAACAATGATGTGTCCCCTTTTAACGCCTGCTCTGTTAGATTTCCTTGTTCCATTTTTTTGGCCCCCTAACAGGGGAACGCCCCTTTGCATACATTATGCCTGGCGCAGGCATAATGTAGCTCAAAGGGTTAGAAAGTGTCGCAATGAATGCATTGCACTTGTTTGTAAATATGGCGCTGGGATTTTGGCCTTCTAACGACGCATTAGCATTAAAAAAAATTACGCGAATGTGTCGGTAGATGGCGCTAGGGAATCTTAAATATGCCCTTGAGAGGCATATTTAAGAGCCCATAGCACCATCAGAGCTTCACTTTTAGTGACGCTCCGGGGGCGCTATGCACTGCACCGTACTTACATGGTGGCGTTAACGCCACCTTGCAAATACGGCCCCTTCACACCCAGAACTTTGTGTGGTGGGGGAGTGCAATGGGTGTTGCTGTGGGCGTACCAAAGTAACACCCATTGCATTTTGACACAGCTCCAGATTTATGAGCATTCGTAACGAGGCAGCACCAAAATCTAGCACCACCCCAGAGGTGACGTTAGCATGGCCGGACGAGAAATTCTTTCATTTCTCCTATTTTTTTGCTTTTTCAAAGAGCAAATCGACATTTAAGATTATTTTGTGGAGGAAGGTGTTCCTTCCTGCACAAAACAACCTCCCCCTAAATGCAGACATACTTACACTATGGTGAAAGAGTTACAGCATTGGCGCATGGGCAGCATATTTAGTGCCGCTGCATGGGGTAACACATGGATGCGCTATATTCTAGTAAATACGGCGCATTCCTGTGTTTTGAAAATGACAGTGTGCAATGCTGTCCAATTTGGCGCAGCGACGCGCACTGTCATTTTCTCTTAAATCTGGCCCTTAGTATTTCTGATATTCATTAGGTGACACTGTCCATTGCCTTTAAGTCCCTCATATTTTTTTTTCAAATGTTGTTTCTTGTGCCTAACCGTGTTCACATTGCAGGTCACATTCCTATTTGTGTGCTGAAAGTATTCAATACAATGGGAGTACTGGAGTGATTGAGTCAATGTTGTTCTGAGATTTGTGGCGGCCCTGTCATTAGGCTCCAAGCTAAGGATTTTGTTTCTCGTTTTTCAAAGGACACGTGCTCTCTTTCATGCCCTATTCAGCTGCCATTCCATTGTAACCCGAAACCTATTTCATACACTTTCTATTTACAGGACGTTTACTTTTTGTCTGATTCTTCATCCTCGAGTTTGTATTCCTGAAACATCTGCGTGCTTTCCACTTGAAAAGTCTCCCCAGCTGATCTTCACTAAATTCAAGCTCCTGTTTTTGTCATAATATTTTTATCCTTTGACAGCTACGCTTATGCACGGAGCATCATGGGGGTTTTTTGTTTCCTCCCTGCCCCTTTCTCAAGCGCTAGCATTTTATTTTCTGTCAAGTGAAATAGAGTTATTGTATTCGTTCCCCTGACATTCTTTCAAACTGTCGAGAACTCACAAGGAGTTTGTTTTGCAAGCCGGCCAGAAAATGTGACTTGTTACAGACGTTTTCACTGATTCTTGTCAAGTTTACAGATTTATTTTCTGTTATTGCCTTGCACTTCTCAGCTGTTCCTGACCATGTGACACACAATGCCCCTCTTAGTCGTGCGAAAACATAGTGCAAGCAGGTAGGTTCCTCGTCGCTTTCTCAATACTGTTTTAAACAAGCCTTATATTTAGTCTGTATGTACACTATGACAGATACTGTGTCCCTGCAGGGTCATGATATATTATAGGTGTTTGTAACACGCATGCTAAACTTTTGCTGCACTTCGAATGTAAGCAGAGAGTGGCAAATACTACAATTTGATTCTCACATGGAATCAGGTTTTTTTAGATCACGAATCACAAGGTAATTGAAGAAATAGGCGGTGTGGAGTAAGTGTGATAAGCGGCAGAGAACCAGAGGATTTCTCTTAATGGTACAGTTTGAAGGACAAGTTCTTTAGAAAGGGACAGGTGGTGGGGGCGTTGAGAAACGGATCATTATTCCCCAGGGCCCGCTCTTTTGTAGGGGCCAGATGCTTTTACTGCAACATTTATTTAAGATTTTGAAACCAAGCTGCACTATTTATTAAAGAGGGACATCTAACATGGGTAATAGAACTAGATTGAGCCAGATGCTGCATCAACCATGTTGTCACTTAGGCCAGATTACGAGTCTGGAGGTCCTAGGACCGCCAGACTCACGGTAGGGGTCGGACTACCGCGGCTGTGGCAGTCTGACGCCACATTATGAGGTTGGCTGGCAGACCCACCAAGCTACCACCGTCCCCCCCAGGATCCCAGATCCTGATGGACTGACAACAGGGCTGGTTGTAATCAGCCAGGGCAGCGCTAAACTCAGCGCCGCCCTTCTGATTATAACCTTGTTCTCCACCACCCTTTTCGTGGCGGTTCTACTGCCCTGAAAAGGCTGGCAGAGAAAAAATGCAGGGATCAACAGGGGGCCACTGCACTGCCCATGCAGACAGCATGGGAAGTGCAGGGGTCCCTTGCCCAGCATCTTAGAAATGCTCACTGTCTATAGACAGTGCGCATTTCAAGAGAGCAGGTGCCCCCTCCATGCAGCAGAAGTGCCGCCGGCTCTATCATGAGACAGCAGCAATGCTGATGCACCTTTCCCACTGGACTGACCGGCGGAAACTTTGGTTTCTGCCAGTCAGCCTGGTGGAAAAGTCAGAATCGGCCAAAGCAAAGCAAAGAAATGAATAACTACACTGTCATGGTGATGTTAGATGGAATCCTATATGTAAATGTGTGATGCACAGTAAGTTTGGTATTTGTCGAAAGCAGTGTTTGGTCCATATTACAGAGCCCTGAAGTAATCTAGAGGCTCATGAAGGCCATTTAGAAGTTGTATGTGCACCAAGCTGGCTCTCCCCTTGCGATCGTTGGTCTCAGAGAGCAAAAAGCCATCAGGAGGAGCAATGTCAGGGGCAAAAAAGTAAACAGCTACTCTAATATACCAATTTACTTTTCTATTTTTCACTCCTAGATTTCCCACTAGCCCTCCATCAGCAAGTGGGAGGCTCCTGACTGACTAGGGTTGGGACAAGTGATAAAACCTGTGCTGTCCTTGTTCTCCTAGACAACTAGCATCAGTTGCTCTGGAAGTAAAGGTGCGGGTGGAGGAGCTAAAGCTACAGAACAGCCATAAATCCTTGATGCAGTTTAGATTGAGACGTATCAATGAAGATGCCTTTTTTTAGCAATGTGTTCAAGTACAATTTTTCTTATGAGAGATAGATTCACATTACAAAGTGTTTCTAGTTATTTTAACATGGAAAGTTGTGCTGCTTTTCCTTTCCTTGAAAACATTTTAAGGTATTTTGTAATTTTAACTAGTGACATTCTTGCAGGGATACAGGTGAAATGAAAAAGCCCTCTGTAAACACATACATAAATGGAAAAGGGCTTTATTTACAAAACAAAGTGCAAATTTCTCAAAACATACATAAGTAGCATCGCAAGTAAAAATCAAAGAATAGTTGATGTCTATGACCAGTACCCACACTTTAAGGTGTATGGATAAAATTTTAATGTAAACATTACGGGATACAGAAATATTGGAAAATAAATAGTGTGACACACAAATATCATGAGGCTCAAACATCATTGACAAGAATATTGTTTTTCGAGGTAAGTAATAAATACATAAATAAATAAATCTATGTGTTGTAAAGTGCAGTAAATCACTCATAAGGGTCTCAAGGCGCTGAATTGTAGGCATGGGGAGATTAAGAGACAGATTTACAAGAAGGTGGCGCATCAGTCCCGATGGGCGACTTTTTTTGGGTCCCCCAAACGACACCATGGCTGTGCAATATTTACAACATGGAGCACCATGGCGGTTGTTACCACAATAGCGCCAACATTTTTGACTCTGTGTGGAGCTTTGCTGCTCTAGCTGCAAAAAAATTGGGCTAGTGCAGCAAAGCACACGGAGGGTCATAGATTAATATGGGTGCATCACTTTATTGCCTACCCTGAGCATGTGTTAAAAATGATGGAAAAAATGGCGCAGTGAAATCTTGTAAATTTCACTGTGCCATTTATTCGTGCCTGCCTCTTGAGGAATGCCTCCCTTTCATACATTATGCCTGGCAAAGGCATAATGTGGTGCAAGCGGTTGCAAGTTGGCACAATGCATGCATTGCACAAATTTGGAAATAGGATGCTGGGAATGTCCATCTTATGGCTGCCTTAGCATGATAAAAATGACTCTAAGACTGCGTTAAGGTGGTGAAAGGAGCTTGTGAATCTGTCCCTAAGTGATTTTCCCAAAATCACAGAATGTTGAGCCAACGCCGAGACTCGAACATCGTTTCCCTAGCTCCAAAGCCAGCAATTTAGGCTGGGAACCAAACCAACTCAAAAGTCAGCAGTTCAGATAGCACGCCACATCCTCTCCAGTAAGTTATATTGTTTTAAATAATATCAATAATACATGAAAAATAATGATATTTGTATTATCATTTCCAATAAGATAGTGGAGAAAATATAATTTTTGTAATTATTTGAATGTGTTTTAGTTGATATATTTATTTTATGTGTTACTATTGTTTATATAATTTGTTTTAAATATAGCTTGTAATTGTAAGTGATTTAGAATTTTTATATAAATGTTCATAGTAATTTGTAATGTTGCAGACGTTTGTTGGGTTAACGGAGGGATAGGATGGGACGTCATTTAGTTAATATTTAATTACTAATTATTTGATACCCTTTATTTAATTGTATGATTGATATTTATTATGTTAAATATATACTATTGATTTATATTTGTTCCATGTTACTTGTTATTTATGGTCTGCTAGGTTTGTAGGGGTATATGGTGGAAAGTTAATAAAGTAATAAGAAATTAACAAATAATGCTTAATTTGTATTTGAGTATTTATTTAACTTTTAATTATATAATATATGGATTACTGATTAATTTCACAGATTTTTTAGTTGCAGATTGCTAGAATTTTAGGGGTTTATGGTGTGAAGTTAATAATTGATTAATTAAAATTTGTAAATTATTTCATTGAATTTTAAATATTTAAATAGTGAAATATTTATTTTAATAATGTTTTAGTTGCAGACCGCTATGTTTCTAGGGGGTCTAGGCTAGGAAGATAATTAAATAATAGTTAGTTAACGAATTATTACATATGGAATACATATTTTTAAGCTTAGTTAATGTTCAGGTTTCTCGGTTTGTAGAAATACAGGGTGGGAAGATAATTCCTGCTGAAGGACCTCGTGAACACAAGGAGGGACACTGTGGCACAACAAGGGGCCCCTGACACTAGCCTCGACGATTAATTGCCCACCACCTCTGCTGGTGCTAGTGGACAGGAGGCACCAACACAGGACCACAAAACCAGCACCCCAACCCCTGCAGATAGAGAACCACCCTACAAGCGGTTCCTGAGATCCAGGACAAAGACAGAGAACAATGCCAAGACCCCCGGCAAGAAATGAGACCACCCTGAATGTCATCCTTCTGTCCCACTTTGTCACCCTGTCCATCCTTAAACTGGCCTAGCTCCACTTCCTATGCTCCTTTGGAAAATGCACCTGTGAGACAAATAACTGGACTCTGCCATGGACATTCCTCCACAATCACCCCCGGCCCATTTTACAACCCCTTCCACTATTTAGCACTTAAATAAACACCCTTGAATCACAAAATAATCTGGAGTCAGTCTGTGCTTTCACAAATCTGTATTTGCAATAACTGAGGGAAATAGCAATGTCCATTGTATTGTCAACATACCTATGTCACATAGCTCTAGTCCATGAGGTAACATAGCAGAGGTCACACAGTGGGACCCACATCTGTGAAATCGAAAGGCAAAGTGAGAATTTAGGGTCCATACACTTGGTGAATGTGACAGACAGATGATAGGTCGAACAATTTTATCAGATGTAGGAGGCAGTGATGTCTTCTTACCTGTGTCTCACTGGAAGTATTGCTGGATCACGGTGTTCCTGTTGTCTATGTCCTCTTCTTCTGCCTCCTCTTCTTCACTGTTCACAGGCTCCACAGCTGCCACAAGACTTCCTTCTGGACCATCTTCCTGCAGAAAAGTCACCTGTCATCGCAAAGCCAAGTTGTGCAGCATACAGCAGGCCACGATGATCTGGCACACCTTTTTTGGTGAGTAGTATAGGGAATCACCTGTCATATGGAGGCACCGGAACCTGGCCTTCAGGACGCCGAAGGTCCTCTCTATAACCCTCCTAGTTCACCCATGTGCCTCATTGAGGCGTTCCTCTGCCCTTGTCCTGGGATTCCTCACTGGGGTTAGTAGCCATGACAGGTTGGGGTAGACAGAGTCACCTGCAAATGTCGAGGGACAACTGTTAGACACACACTAACCATTAGGAACAACCCCAGACCCAGACAACTATTCACACTGTATAGGGTCCTTCTCCTCACCTAATATCCACACGCTGTGCCTCTGGAGTTGCCCCATCACATAAGGGATGCTGCTATTCCTCAGAATGTACGTGTCATGCACTGAGCCAGGAAATTGGCATTCACATGGGAGATGTACTGGTCGGCCAAACACACCATCTGCACTTTTATAGATTGGTAGCTCTTCCGGTTTCTATACACCTGTTCACTCCTGCGGGGGGGGGGTACCAAGGCCACATGTGTCCCATCAATGGCACCTCTGATGTTAGGGATATGTCCCAGGGCATAAAAGTCACCTTTCACTGTAGGCAAATCCTCCACCTGAGGGAACACGATGTAGCTCCGCATGTGTTTCAGCAGGGCAGACAACACTCTGGACAACACGTTGGAAAACATAGGCTGGGACATCGCTGATGCTATGGCCACTGTTGTTTGAAATGACCCACTTGCAAGGAAATGGAGTACTGACAGCACCTGCACTTGAGATGGGATTCCTGTGGGATGGCGGATAGCTGACATCAGGTCTGGCTCCAGCTGGGCACACAGTTCCAGGATTGTGGCATGGTCAAGCCTGTAGGTGATGATCACATGTCTTTCCTCCATTGTTGACAGGTCCACCAGCGGTCTGTACACCGGTGGATGCCGCCATCTCCCCACCTGCCCCAGCGGATGGTGCTTATGAAGGACAAGAGCGAGCACAGAGTCAACCAACTCAGAGGTACGTACCCACAGCTTACAGAGAACACGAATCATAATCCGAAATTTGGCCTGTGTGAGTGTTGAGGCAAGGCCTAGGTATGTGTGACGCAGTGAAAAATTAAGCCATGTGGGCCCCTGATATGGCGGCTGCCTGACCTGTAAAGTGGGACAATGGGTTGTGAGGTAACTGCGCTGGCGTTGTACACCGTTGCGGTAGGCGGTCGAAGACTGCGGCACAATTCTGCATTGGTTAACATTGGACCCTATGGGTCCCAGTAGCCAATGACGATGTACGCCGGCAGTGACGGTACGCACCGCAGCGGACATGACCGCCATTTTCTAACTGTTCACTCACTTGATACCTGATCTTTGACAGGAGAGGACCTACCCTGCAAGTGCTTCTGTGACCTGTGTCTGGAAGCGACAATGGCTACAGAGTCTGGGGAAAGGGCGCCTGCCTTAACTTCGGAGGAGTTGGAGAAACTAGTGGATGGGGTCCTCCACCAGTACACGCAACTGTACGGTCTTCCAGACAAACAGGTGAGTACACTGTGAGCATGGTGGATGGCACATGATTGTATGGAGTGTTATGGATGGAACGGGGGGGACAGGCCAGCATGTGAGGATAGTGTGTGTGTATGTATGTCTGGACCAGGGTGGGAGGTTTTTAGGCAATGTGTGAGAAGAACTGTACGGGATAGTAACATCCATTATAACTTCAATTTTCCTCTAGGTCAGCACCCACCAGAAGAAGGGTGTTTGGCGTGCCATCGCCAAGGGAGTGCGGACCCTGGGGTCTACCTTAGACGGAGCACCCACTGCCGTAAAATATGGGAGGACCTGTGCCGCTGGACGAAGAAGACGGCAGAGGCTCAGCTGGGGATGGCCTCCCAACGTGGAAGGGGTGCCCATCGCACCATGACCCCCTGATGTACCGGATCCTGGCGGTGGCATATCCGTAGTTGGATGGGCGTTTGAGGGCATCACAGCAGCCACAAGGGGATGAGTACACTGTCATTCAGCTGACTCTGCGTGCTTGATGAGGTGTCTGAGTCTGGGTGGTTCCACTAGGCAAGGGCAGACGCGCAAAGGTAGATCCATTGTTTTGCAGCCTCATTCCCACTCCAACTCCAAAGGGGGTATTTGTCCTCTACACCTAGTCAGGCTCCCATGGGTTCCAGCTGTGCATGAAATGGGTCTAGACAGAGACCCCTTTGGGCATGTGTGCTTTTCCCCTGCACTGTTAGTGCATGGCTTAGTGCATAGGGCTGCTCCCTGTGTGTTGTGTCCTCCAACGATAGTGGCGTTGTATGCACTGACCATGTGTCTCTTCTGTCTCCCCCCCTTTTTGTTTTGTCACCCTGTTCTTGCGTGCATTAGCATCATCTGGTGGAGGAGCAGTGGCACCGGAGCAGGAGGGAGCTGCATCCCACATGGCCCTGATGGGTGAAGTAACAGAGTCTGAAGGCACCAGTGGGACGGAGGGTGAGGGGAGCTCCACGACGAGGACAGGAGCATACAGCAGTGACAGTGACTCCTCCTCTGATGGGAGCTCCCTTACGATGGTGGGGACCACTGTGCCCACCAAATCAACAGGTACAGCCGCCACCCCCCCTGCCAGCACCGCCCTCCCAGCAGCCCCTCAGCGTGCTTCCTGTGCCCACTCACCCAGGAGGGTGGGCATCTCCTTCACCCCAGGCTCCTCAGCCCCTGCCCCAGTCAGCCCTGCTGCCCTCAGTGAGGAGGGTATTGACCTCCTGAGATCCCTCACTGTTGGGTAATCTACCATTTTGAATGCCATCCAGGGTGTTAAGAGGCATTTGCAGCAAACAAATGCATACCTGGAGGGCATTCATTCGACCTTGGCGGCCCAACAGAGAGCATTTCAGGCTCTGGATTCAGCACTGATGGCAGCTAATGTCCCTGTGTCCAGCCTCCCCCCTCCAACTTCCTCCACCCAGACCCAATCCCCTGTACCTCAGCCTATCCCACCATCAGACCAGCATGCACACTCATCAACACAGAAGAGTGGACATGGCAAACATAAGCACTACACATTCCACTGGCACTCAAACAAGTGCCATCCCCATGCAGACACAGCAACATCCACTGCCTCCACTGTGTCCCCCTCCTCGACGTCCTCCTCCTCCCTACTTGTCTCGGCTCCACTGACACCTGCATGCACTACATCCTCAGCCACTACCTCCATCACCAGCACGCCCATCACCACACACCGCTCTCCTGCACTCACCACCCCACTACCATTCACACATCCCCTGTGTCCTCTCCCAGTGTGTCTGTTAGCCCTCCTACCAAAGTACACAAACACAGGCACACACCCACCCAAAAGCCAGTGGAGATTCACATCCACTACCTCAGTCCTTGGCAGGGTGAAGCACTCTGGGCACAAAGCCCCCCTCCAGAACCAGTGGAGATTCACATCCACTACCTTAGTCCTTGGAAGGATGAGCACTCTGGGCACAAACCCCCCTCCAGAACCAGTGGATAGATACATCCACTACCTCAGTCCTTGGCAGGATGAAGCACTCTGGGCACAAAGGCCCCTCCAGAAGCAGTGGAGAGATACATTCACTTCCTCAGTCCTTGGCAGGATGAAGCACTCTGGACACAAAGCCCCCTCTAGAACCAGTGGAGATTCACACCCACTTCCTCAGTCCTTGGCAGGATGAAGCACTCTGGGCACAAAGGCCCCTCCAGAACCAGTGGAGACTGACATCCACTTGATAGACTGTGGCCTTGCACTCCCCAGGATAGTGCAGTGGGCAAACCACCCACTGGAAAGACATGAGAGACTGTGACTTTGCACTCTCCAGGATAGAGCAGTGGGCAAACCACCCACTGGAAAGACTTGTGAGGCTGTGGCTTTGCACTCCCCAGGATAGAGCAGTGTGCAAACCACCCACTGGAAAGACTTGGGAGACTGTGGATTTGCACTCCCCAGGATAGAGCAGTGGTCAAACCACCCACTGGAAAGACTTGTGAGACTGTGGCTTTGCAGTGGGCATGGAGCCCCCTCGTGGAGCAGTGGTGTCGTCCGTTCATCCGGCTGAGGTGCCCTCCTTCCCTCTCCCCCTGAGGTGCCTGTTTCATTTCGATCTGATGCCCCTGCAGTATTCTCTCCATTTTGAGTCAGGTATCTTGTGTGGGCTTCGCCCATGCATTTTGGGACACTGATCCACGGACAATGATTTGATTAATATCCGGACTTGTGTAGTTGGTGTACATATTTGTATATACTGATTTTTTAAATTTCCCTATCTGATTTTTATTGATTACACTTGTTACAACCATTTTCTTTTGTCCTTGCATTCTATCAGGGGGTGAGGGGGTGTATATGTAATGCTGATGCATGTATTTGTGTGTATGGTGTTGTGGCTGATGGTGGGGGTGGGGGTGTTGCGTGCTGTGCGTGTGTGTCACTCTCTTTTCCCTCCCCCCCACCTGTGTTGTAGGTGCAGTACTCACCGTGGTCGTCAACAGCGTCTTTACTGCTCCTGATACAAGAGGAGGAAGACCAGCATGGGTAGGACCTGTAGTTCAGGCTCCATGGCGTCCTGGTTCCTCGTTGGGTGTCGAGAGGTAAGTGGTTTCTGTTCCAATTCCTGTATCCACCATGCTTTTGATAGCGTTGGTACCACCCTGGAAAAGGAGGCGGATAGGCCTCTTGTAATAGTGTGGGTGGTACATTGTATTTCGTCTGTCTGTTGGCAGTTACCGCCGCAGTGTTTGTTTCTACCGCCATGGCGGTTGGAGTGTTAAAGTGGCTGTCTATGTTGGCAGTTTCCGCCATGGTCGTGATTCAATTTTTTATTTCCGCCGGCCTGTTGGCGGTATTACCGCTGCCTTAACACCGACCGCCAGGGTTGAAATGAGGACCAAAGTCTTTTGCCATTTGTACAGCAAAATCTTTAAGCATAGGATTAACACAGTGTCATCCTCTCCGAGTTGTAAAATGACAAAAGCCATTTACCACTCCAGGCACAGTATTACTGCTTTGGACTAGTAAAATACCGTCCAAGCCAACAGTAATGTGTAAAGCACATACAAATGGCAAAAGACTTTGGGCCTGATTACAACTTTGGAGGAGGTGTTAATCCGTCCCAAAAGTGACGGTAAAGTGACGAATATACCACCAGCCGTATTACGAGTTCCATGGGATATAATGGACTCGTAATACGGCTGGTGGTATATCCGTCACTTTAACCGTCACTTTTGGGACGGATTAACACCTCCTCCAAAGTTGTAATCAGGCCCTTTGTCTCTATCTAGCTCGGCGTGGATAGCACTATTCTGATCCTATGTTTAAAAACTTTGCTAGATAAACAGACATTTGAGGTGAGCACATCTAGAGTGTCACTGGTGTTGTAGAGTGCTCCTTATTGGAGCTGCTCTCCACCTAAATTTGGGAACTACCCAGAGTTCTCGCTTGTATTTTGCATAATTTATGCGTCACTCTAACCCTGAAAGCGTCTTGTTTTGGTTTATACTGGGTGCTCCCTTGTGTCTGGACAAAACTAAATCCCTTTGAAAAGCTCTAATTAGAGCGAAACACGTGCCAGGGGTTGTTTCATACATTCCAGGTTGGCTTGGATGGTATTTGACGAGACCAAATCTGTAATACTGTGCCTGGAGTGGTAAATGGCTTTTGTCATTTTACAGCTCAGCGAGGATGACACTGTGTTAATCCTATGCTTAAAGATTTTGCTGTACAAATGGCAAAAGACTTTGGGCCACATGTACGTAGCTTTTTGCACCTCGCAAACAGTAAATTTGGCTGTTTGCGACATACAAAAAGCACTTCCCGATGCACAAACCCAGTTTTGCGATGGAGTAACATTGATACCGAACCGTAAAGCGGGTTTGTGACTTGCAATTAGGAAAGGGTTCCCTTCCTAATTGTGACTCGCAGTGCGGTGTAGGATTGCTTTGTGACCACGAACGTGGTCGCAAAGCAATCACAGTTACCACCAGTGTCACTCTTGTGGTAACACATTCGCAAACAGCCCCTTTGTGAATGCCACAGAAAAAAAAAATCTGAGCAGGCAGTGGTCCAATGGACCATTGCCTGCTCTGAAAAAATGAAACAAAAATGTTTAATTTTTTGTTTTTGTAATGCATCTCGTTTTTCTTTAAGTAAAACAGGCTACATTACAAAAAAAATAATGCTTTATTGAAGAGCAGTCACAGACATGGTGGTCTGCTGTCTCCAGTGAGGGCCGCCATTCCCAAGGGGGTCGCAAATTGCGACCTACCTCATGAATATTCATGAGGTGGGCATTTGCGACCCCCTTGCAAATCACAATTAGTGTCAAGGACATTGCCCTACATTCGGATTTGCGACTCGCAAATTGCAAGACGCTCTGGCTCGCAATTTGTGAGTCGCAAATCTGAACTTTGCTACATGTGGCCCTTTGTCTCTATTCAGCACGGCGTGGATAGTACTATGCTGATCCTATGCTTAAAAACTTTGCTAGATAAACAGACATTTGAGGTGAGCAAATCTAGATTGTTGCTGGTGTTGTAAAGGGCTCCTTATTGGAGCTGCTCTCCACCTAAATTTGGGAACTGCCCAGAGTTCTCACTTGTATTTTGCATAATTTATGCATCACTCTAACCCTGAAAGGATCTTGTTTTGATATACATATATATATATATATATATGACTTTTTTTTTAACCATAAACTGAACATTTTTCTTTTGCCTATAACTGTGGCACCAATTGACAAATCTTCATTACATTTTCAAAACTTTTACTTTGGTCAGTTCAGCTGCTGTTTAGAAAGTTTCTGGGTGATCCATAAAATGGGGGCCTAGAAAAAGAGGGGTCCCAAAACAGTTTTTCCCCATTTTAAGTCAAAGCGATTTATCAAAATTTTTAACATGACTATGACCCAAACCACTGGATGGATTTACACCAAATTTAGCAGAAAGTTAGCTGTTGGTCTGGAAAGTGCACTTTTTGTGATTTGGTGTAAATCCCTTCAGTGGTTTTAGAAATATTTAAGACCAAAAAATATAGATATATAGGTATGCGGATCCTCCACGGATCCACGAGCCATAGGAAGATTCTGATTGGCTGACCGCAACCTAGCAGGGAGGTTGGGTCCGCCAATTGGTTTCATTGGGGAACAGTCCCCAGAGCTGAAATGTGGGCTGCAATTCATAGGAAGGGGTCATGGTAGAGGTTCCCTGACCCCAAGGGGATGATGTAAATGTGACCGAGGAATAATTAATTTGTAAAAAAAATACAGAAAAAATATTTTTTTTATGGTTTCTGAGATCCGTTAATCCACCCGCGAATTAACAAGGGGTGCCACACTGAGGCCCACGGATGGATCTGAGGATCTCGGAACCCACTAAAAACTGTTTTCATACATTTTCTTCTATTCATATGTAAGTTCACTACATTGATATGAGGCCCTTGCAGTCAAGGAACATCTACCCCAACAATTTTAGGTTTGTTAAAACCTCCCTCCATTTCAGATCCAGGAAGTGGTGCACCTGTCATTTTGTTTTCTTGTGAATGGTCCTCGGGCTGAAATGTGGGGGCAATAGAGCTAAAAGGGTCAGAGTACAGGTTCCCTGTCCCCAGGGTGGTATGGTATGAATGTGGTAAAGTTGTAAATAATTTAGCAGAAAATGCATAAATATATTTTTCTTAATGTTTTCGAGATATGCAGATCCATCCGCGGGGCTCAGGTGGCCCCCATGTAAATCTGCGGGAGGAATTGCAGATCTCGTGAAACCTCAAAAAATATACAAATACTAGCACACACACTCAGGCATCCATAGTGGCACTCTCACACTGAGTTGCAGGCACTGTCACACCCATCGTAACAGCCAGACACACACTGTCACATCCAGCCTCAGAGCCAGACACACACTTTCACACCCTGTCTCACACCCAGTCTGACATTCAAATACATCCTCTCATACCCAGTCTCACACCAAGGCATACCCTCTCACACCCACTTTCACATCCATAAAAAAACTCTCACACCCATTTTTAAGTCCAAACAACACCATCACATACACTTTCACAAGCATTTAGGCTTGAATTAGGAGACAGGTGTACAAAGATTTTAAAATCAACAAAACAGTAGATAATTGAAACGCCCCACACAATTATAATCCCACGCCAATTTATCAAAAAAGAATATATTTTTATCTTTAAATTGACACCAAAATGACAAAATTCCAATGTATGGAACTGGAGATATGAATTTTTAATGATTAAATGAAAAAAAATGCTTTCTAGAGCTTAAAAAATAAATCGCCAACAGGGGACATCTGGTCGCACTCGACTGGAGCAAAGTCAAATTAAGAGAATGAGCACAATAGAGCCCTGCTCGGATACACTGAGTGGGAGGCCTCAGTTAAAATTTTACCTTCACACTTAGAAAATGTCTTGAAGATTTTCTTTGACTGGGGCAAAGTCAAAAGTTGAGGCTGACCGTGATAGAGCCATTCTCGGATACAATGCATGGGAGGCCTCGGTCAAAATTTTACCTTCGCACTTAGAAACATTTCTGGAGCTTTTCTTCCTCTAAGTTGGATGGTCCAATTCAGCAAGCCAGTTTCCATGCAACGTTGTCAGATTGTCTTTCCAAGAAGTCCCTGGCTAAATCATGGAAGTCTGGGGCTCCAGAGGTTTTCAGTGGGACAAACCTTAAATAGAGTCCAGGTCGCAGCTTGACTCTCGACGTCGGTTCAGTCCACCTATGGTGCTGTTTTTCAAAGTTGCTCCAAACTTACAGATCTTCTTCCAAAAGTACTTTTTGGGCCCTCAAAGTGTCCACAAACTTGCTCCTAGGTTTCAGAAGCTCTGAGTTGGTCCTTGGAAGTTGTGACTACAGTTCCCAGAATGCACCTGGTCAGAATCCTCAAATGGCCACTTGACACTGGTAGGCTGGGCTCTTCTTGCAGGACTGGATGCAGGTGACTCTGGTCAGCTCCTTTGTACCTCTTGCCTGCAGGGAGTCCACTCTTGGAGGTGCAAAAGCAAGACAAAGTCCTTTTCTTGTTGAAGCCCAAAGTGTACAGCTGGTGCACTCCTTCTGAGTGCAGTGTCCAGGTGCAGGCCAAGGGTCCAGCAGGGCAGTCCTTCTTCCTCCAGTATCTTCTTCCAGCAGGGATCTAATTGTGGGGCAGCTCTGCCATATTTATCCCTGTTTCTGGGGATAGGAAGCAAGGGGGTGCTCCTATCCAATAGAGTGCAGGTCACCACCCTCTTGAGTGACCACTTCCTGGGAGGTGTGACAAAACTCAACCCGAGGGAGCAGCATTCTTCATTAATCCAAGATGGCAAGAATTCAGTCTTAGAGTTTAGATCTGGCTGAGTGCACCCACTGGTGTGGCTCAGTTTCTCCTAACACACCCTTTCCAGCTCCTTTCCTAAACCAACTAGAGGACTCCTAGCTGTGTGGGGCTATAGGAAATAAAGGGTGGTCTATGCTCTGTCTCAAGTGGTTTTCCCTCCTTTGAAGACCAGGTGGCTACTCTGCCCCATCCTGTTCTGCCTTCTCCTGTAGCAGTCCTCCGTCCACCAGATGCTTCCTTTGTTTCATCCCGGCCACTTCACACCTCATCAAGGCAGCCTGGCTCAGACTACCAGAGGCTGACCAATCGGGAAAGGGCACTACAGTGCTGAATTTGGTAACTTTATGCGAGAGTTCTAAAACTTTTTCCCTGTGCTAGTTATAGTAAATTCAATATTGACAAGTTGTTGGATTTATTATAACATTCAATTAGGTACCAAACTTGTTATATTTAGCTCATCTCTGTTGGAAATAACACATTAATATTTAAAAATAAAGTCTCCAATGTTATCCTATAGTGACTAAAAAGGGGAAAAACAAATGTGGCAGTTTTTCCCTCATTAGGGTTTATAAAACATCTTTTATAATGTCCCCGCTTATATTTACACTGCATCTAATCCTAGGGACACTTAAGACAACCTTAGGGGTGACATATGTAAACATAAGGCAGTTTAGGACTTTGGAAGTACTTTTAATTCCAAAGTTGAATTTAGGGTTAACTTTAACTTAAAAGCTGCCAGCAATGCAAGCCTGCCTTTAAAATGACACCATGGACCACAGCAGGGCAGGGCACCTAGGGGTGTCTTATCTGCCCAGGTGTCATTAAAACCTACATGCCCTACCATATACTAGGGACATATAGGTCGGTTGTCAGAGCCAATTATAATTATGCCTAATTTGCATATTCCATTTTACACAGAGTACTAGCCCTGTTACTGGTTAGCTTTGCCAATGGCACAGTCAGAATCAGAACACACCACTATCAGCTACAAATGGGGGCAAACACAAGGGGGCTTCTGCAATTAGCTCAGTTTTCACACACAGTCCTTAAGTTGCCATTTTAGTGGTCACAGTTCTCTACTCAGGCATTCTATAGGTAGGGTATAGACCATAGAGCTTTATATTTAAAAGATGAAACATTTGTTTAAGTGTCACTGAGTTAGAAATGCAGTTACAGAGACTTATATTTACTTATATATGCAGTGTCTAGCTCATACTGTAACTTATAAAGCTAACAACAAAAGTATAGAACCACTGACACATCCAGTCATACGAGCTGCTTATACATGGCTGCACACACCCAGGCACCTCTTATGTTCGCAATCGTATTGAAGCTAGCTGCACACCCAGTTACATACCAGTGTGGGCAGCATATTCACTTAAACATCTTTGGTCAAACCCATAAAGGACTAATACAGTCACTCAGAAATGTAGCCAAGTGCTCCCACAACCTACCCCCACATATACATAGCCATTCCTTTAAACATGGCTCAGGAGTACTACTGTAGAATGTAAGGATGCATCTTTACTGTCAGCTGAACTTGCTGTTACCAAATCTGCTTCTCAATCATTACACTCATTTTAGTACAGAAAGCTGAATATTCAGCTATGGTGTAGTTAGGTCATAGTGCATGGTGCGCTGTGGTTAAACCATGACACATCTTCTTCTAAGTTTCAGTGAGTTGGACATGTATTTGAAGATTCTTATGCTCAATTATATATGCAATGTCTCATCCATACTATAACTGATATACCTATGAACACAATGATAGAGATAATGACACATCCAGTCAGACATTGAGAGGGCTCTCTACATATGCATGCACTCACCCACACAGGAGTTATGCTTCCAGCAGTATTTGAGACAGTTGTACACAGTTACATTTGCCTGTAGTTACCATATTTACTTAAAGCTGGTGGGACACTCAGAGGTCCTGATACAGTCTGTCGGATATGACCTAAGTACTGACATAATCTACAATTCCTTTCAGAGAAGTAGTCATTTAAACACTGCTCAGGCCTACTACTAAAGAGCATGAGTGTGCACTGGTAGCTTGATTTGCCATTGTATGTCCATTTCCCAATCCTTAAAGTCTAATTTTGCTACAAATAACTCACCAGAGGAAAGAATACTACCTAAGTCAAACTAACAGTAAAAAGACAAATAAGGTTGACAATGTGGACAACAAAAAGAACAGGTGGTAAGAGCACTAAAAACTTTCTAAAACGTATGTTTAAAAATTGCAAATTGTAAAACATTTGTCCATCGAAAATAAGAGTTATAAATCAAATGTTAAAGAGGAAGGACTACATGTTGTTAAAAGTATAACATGTAATAAGGAGAAGAAGGGATTGACTTGGAGACAGTTTAAGGACATAAGAGGAACAATTTCCAACTAGAGAAAAGTTGCTGAAAAAGATGAAGAAGTATAAAAAGATTAGAGCTATAATCAAGCAGAACCAACTTATTGAGAGTATAGTGGACAATGCATTCATTTTGAAAAGGATGTTTTTTATCATAATATTGAACAGAATGAAGACACTAGACAAACCAGGAGTATGCATGAAATAAAGCACATTAAGGAAAAGTCTTATTTAAAGATAAATTGGATGCACAAATCTAGCACAGAACATTTTTTTAATGAAGAGAGCTACTTGCAAGAGAACACATTAGTGCATGCAGTTGACACAATTAACCGTTGCTATGAAGTGAAGGATGGCACTCCTATAGAAAAAGAACAGGTAATTCCTATGAATGTAGAACAAGTGATAGAATTTACATGGAGGCATCTCAAACAGAAAATTAGGATGCTTCAAGAATTAGATCCGTGCAAGGTTAGAAAATGCGCTAAATTACAAGGCCATTGATTGGCATGTATTTCAAAAAGTGTTCAAAAGCACTCTTCAACACTTTAGAATGTTAGCTGTGCATCATTCAAAAATGTGTAATCTAGTTAGGAGAGTTTATTTTGTAAAACGTTCAGCTTTATGTTTAGGAGATTTGAATAGAGCTCTATTACATGGTAGTGTGGCTGAGGTTGAGAAAGTTTCTGAAGATATTCAGTTCTGTTTCTTGGGCCTGAAAAAGATAATACAGAAAATGAAAAGGAAGTGTCAAGAGTTGCAGAAGGAGTGGATAGACAGACTGAAAAACTTACACAGGAGATACAAAGGTTCATTACACTGTGTTCTGGGAAACCTGAGTATATATATATTTGTTGTCGCCGAACTCATTACAAAAACCAAACTCATAAGGTAGCTCTATTTTCTAAAACTGAAGAAAACAGTGATGATGAGTGGAAGGGATTTGGTGCATATCTGTTTGTTAGAAGAAAGGATTAAATTAGACACAAAAGAACAATATGCAATTATTGTTATGACAAATTGGAGATTGAGATTAGAATTAGTGCCAATTCCAGAAGTATTTAATCAATTAAATGTGTATGAATGAATTCTAATACAAGCTGTGAACCCATTTCAAGCAATTATTCAAATGGAGCCAAAACAGGGACATTGCCACTAACAGAACTACAGAAAGAACTTAAAGGAAGAGTTGTGTATTTACTTCTAGAGTTAAATTTTTTTTTGATACTGTTGATGTTGAAAAAGATATATACGAACCACTTATTATTCTAGTAAATGGAGTACCCATTAAAAGTAAAACAAAATTCTGGCAAGAATTAGTCGATATGAAGAAAGTAAAAAAGGCTACAATATACTTGAAAGAAAATTATATTTTTACAAACATGTGGATATTACTGGAAAAGTCAGTTGTATTGATGGTGAAGCACTGCAATTAAGTGGACAGATAAAAAAAGTGGATAAGCAAAATTCAGAAGAAATATATGAGCACTGTAGTATTCATCACTACATTTAAAAGAAGTTGTTGGGGATGCTATTGATCTGTTTCAAATGAAACAATCTAGAGGGCCTCCACTGGTTGTGTGGGAAAAAAGTTTAGAGGCTCGCTGTTTTCCATGGCTATTTACCAAAGGAGTAGGTGGGCACTATAATAAGAGACCTATACAAATACCAGCAGCTGATTATATGGGCCAACAAGACTATATTCAGAGGACCCTATGTTTTTAAAATATATTCCCTATATATTCCTTCTGTTATTTGAGAGTGACTTGTCGGGACTCAATAATGCTGTGAATCACATTCTTAAGCCAGGAGTCAATCTGCAAAATCTTTCTGCAAGGGAGTTTCTTGATAAAATACAAGGTAAGGATGAAAAGCTGGAGTACAACTTAATTAATTTGATGGCATGTCTACGTGGGACTTTTGGATACTGGTACCATTGTCATGGAGAACTTAAATGTATGCTCCACAACTCGGGTCCACATACTTGATTTGTAACACTTAGTTGTGCAGAGTATGCATGGGATGATTTGCTACAATTTCTAGGAGAAGCAAACTCTAATAATAAATGTATACATTTGAAGACAGCAGGAGAACTTTGCTCGTTGGATAGTGTTAATAACAAAACACTGCAGCAACAAGTTGTACAATTCCAAACACATTGTGGCAAGTATTGCCGCCAAAGACACAGATGTAAGGGAACGTTTTATACAAGGTGTTGCTTTGGATTTCCAAAGTCTACCATTTCAAAGGGAAGAGTGAACAGCTTGTTATCTGCAGTGAGGCACACCATACATCATCAAAAAATACATATAATCTGAAAAGATCACTGGTCTCCAAATATATTAATGATTATAATCCTGTCATCCTGAAATTATGGCATGCAAACATGGACATACAGTTTGCTGCTGACAATTCCATTGCCGTTGCGTGCTCTGTCACTTCATACATCACAACATCAGAAAAAACAGAGATGAATGAAGCGTGGAGGACATTTCTGCAGAAAAATCTCTATCGAAAAAATTACACAGTTTGAGCTTGAAAATGTTCTTAGATAGACAAGCTCATTTGAGTGTTCTCAAAGTTTAGAGGAATTGTTTGGGTTAGTCTAGGCCTTGTCAGCATGCGAAACAGAGTCTTGAATTCTAATCCAGAAATTCAGTACAGAATTTTGGATGACCCAGAGAGTACAGATATTGTAGAAACAAATACACTGAATACTTACCATCTGAGAAGAAGTCCACACCTAGAAAATATTTGTCGTTATGAAATTCTGCAGTACTATGGGTACAAACATAATGTTTCAGAAAACATTGATGAAGGGAAATATGGTGTAGCTAATTGTGATGGTTATTTCGTTTGGCATGAAAAAGGTAATTTTGTTAAAGCGTACTTGTCAAACTGCTGAGGATTTTTTTTTTTTCTATTTAACCCAATTTCCAGCTATTCAGAGCTTGGCGTTCTGAAACAGATATACTTGGACTATGATTGCTATGATGACTCTTTCAATGTTATAAAGATACCATTGAGTGTCAAATATTTCTGTACTACATGAAAATGTTAAATGAAGAAATCAAACAAGAGGAAACAATTACTATTGAGGTAGCAAAGGATAGTTCTCAAAGCAGTCAAATATCTGGACCTCTCAGTCAAGATCGCCTTGGACAGGCAATAATTGAAAAATAAGCTGCCATAGTGCTGAATAAAGTGGAAAGTGCAATGCAACAAGCAAGAGAAGAAAATTTCAACTTGGAAAAATTAGTAGAACAACTCAATGAAGAGTAGAAAGAAATATACATGGAAGTTAGATAATAAATTCCTCCATGAAAAGTACAAATGGAAAGTTTAACATTTTAATCCAATTCTTTGGTATGTAACTGGTCTAGCTGGCACTGTAAAAAGGTTTTCTAATACAAGTTCTAACTGCTTATCTGCAAAATACTACAGATTCCATTTTATCATGTGTAGTAACAGCCCCTACTCGATTGTCTGCTCACAATATTAAGGGAATTACCTTACAGCATCTACTTATGCTCCTGTTAAATACAAAAATAAACTGGGGTACCAAAAGTTACCTGGAGAAGCTTGTCACAAAGTTTCAAGAGTCTTGAAGAAATGCCAACATTTAATCATCAATGAGGTGAGCATGGTCTCAAATTTAATGCTTGTCTCTGTACATTTAAGAATGCAACAGATGTTGAAGATGATGTACTTTTTGGAGGAAAGCAACTCATTGTTTTTGGTGATTTATTACAACTCATCCCTGTAAAAGGACAGTCTATTTTTAAAGCGCTTTTGCATGAGGAAGCACATGATTCTTTAGGAAGCATTGAAATGTTAGCATTCAGTTGAATTTCCAATCCAAGAACTAATTAGAAACATGCAACAAGCATCTGATATGCAATATGGAAATATTCTAAAGAATATTATAGTAGGAATTCTGTCAACACAATGGAAACCTTGCTTGGAAACCTGACTTATAAAGAACATATTTCCTTCAAAAACATCTGCAGCCCAGCTAATGTTTGAATTTGTTCAACAAGGAAACTCCATTGAGTATCTAATGCCTGCTCTCAAAGAATGAACCTCTTTTAATGAAGAATTACTAGAACTGAAGAAAGAACAAATATCAGAATTAATATCAATTGATAAAATTGAACATCAAGGACTGACAATATTGTTGAGTCAAAAACTACAATCAAAACTGAACTGTTTGGAAAAGTCTGTTTCCAAAACTCCAGGATTAGAAAAGTGTTTATGTGTTTGTAAGAATTCTAGGGTCAGTCAGTCAGTCAAAATAACTTTATTCGGCACACTGCCATAAAAGTGCACATACATACATAAAAATCATCATGGTATACAGTACTTATTTGTATAATTCAAAGACAAATATATGAATCTGCAAATCTATAAAATCTAAGTTTACCACTTAAACCTACTAATCAATATAAAATAAGAATACTTATAAAATCGTGTACAACAGTAAAGCAATATCTAAATTTCCTTAATTGATAATCACATTACTGATTCATATCGGTTCCTAATAGTGATAGCGGATTTGATAAAACTTAAAATAGAGCTGCACATTTGTTTGGATGAAAGGCTTTGGATGCCGATCAGTCCTTCTTTATAGGAAAGGGTATGCAAATTACACAAAATAGGTAATAATTTTTTTTTCCTAGGAGCTGAGTAAAGTGTACAAAATAAGATAAAATGGCAAGTGCTTTGTTTTGAAAAATTATCACAAGGACATGATGGTAATATTTTTTCCCACACACATTTTGTCAGAAACGCCACTCTAAAATGGATCAGGTTAAATCTAAAAAGTACAAGTAAAGAGTATAAGGAGGGAATCGGGAACCAAACAAAATAAGGTTCCAACGAATCTAAAGATGAAATTTGTACATACGAATTAAAAGAACTCAGTTTCTCTGCCACTTGATATCTAAGGTTCATGACATGCTCTTTATGTCAGAGTTTAACAATTTCCTTCGCACTGGCAGACAAAAGCTCTGGTTTGAGATACATATACTCCAAATCCAAGTTTCGAAAGCCATTGCGAACAGAATATAACCATGGAATTTTATTAAAATTTGCTAACAAAATGCAGTCTTTTATACAGTCATGTGTTAAAATGGCCACCGGATTTGACCATACATTTATCCATAACAGCAGTGGGGCAATATCTATCAGGTCTGTAATGTAACGGATTCCCAACTCCTCGTGGCATATGATATTTGCTACGTTCTTGGGCACCATATGTAGCCGATGGAGAAATTTATTCTCTGCCAGTTGTAATATGCTTGAACTGGTATATCCCCAGAGGCCACTCCCATAAATCGCCGCCGAAACACATTTAGATTTATAGAGCGTAATGATCTGATGAACTGGTCTATGCCCTAATCTACGGGCAAAGCGAAAAATTGCTTCAACATTTCTTTCCAGTTGTTGGAGCTTAAAATTCAGATGAAATTTCCATGACAAAGTGGTACTTAAATACAGACCTAGATAACAGAAATCTTTTACCTTTGTTAAAACATTTCCCCCCATTATAAAACATTTAGTGCGTGTATTTTTAGGGCCGCAAATCATAACATGTGATTTTTTAAAAATTAACTTTCAAATCAAGCTCTTGTATGTGTGTTAAAAAAAGATCCAAAAGGGACTGTAGGCCATTAGCCGTGCGGGCAATTAAAACGGCATCGTCTGCGTATAATAAAATTGGCAATTGTCTAAAACTCATCTTTGGGAAATCCTTGCCATTTTGGGCTAAATAACTATACAAACCATTTATATACAACAGAAATAAAAATGGTGCCAAAGTGCAGCCCTGTCTGACACCCCCGATTGGATGCAAGAGAATGGGATCTTTCACGATGTTGTCCAAACTGAATTATAATAGTAAGGTCAAAATATAAACGTTTAATCAAATCCAACAGATCATGCTCGATCCCCATTGTGTCCATTATTTCCCACAGTTTTGCTCTGTTCACCATATCAAATGCACTGGACAGATCTATAAAGGCTAGGTGGATAGATTCCCTTTTTGCAATAACATATTTACTAAGAATAAGATGTAAATTTAGGACCTGATCCACTGTGCCTAATCCAGGCCTAAACCCATATTGAATTGGCGATAGAATCTTTTTTCCTGCAGCCCACTCCTCCAACCGAGATAAATGATACTCCCCAGAATCTTAGCCGTGGAGTCAATGAGGGAAATGGGTCTATAGCAGAAGGGGTCAAGCCTATTACCCTTTTTAAATATCGGGACAAGTATTGCCGTTAGCCATGAGGGAGGGATAGCGCTTTGAATAGCACTGTTCAAAACATTTGTAATTAGCGGAACCCACAAATCAGGTAAAGATTTAAATAGGTCCACTGGAATCCCATCGGGACCGGGGGCTTTCCTTATTTTCATTTTTATTTATTGCTGCACTGATCTCATAAGCCTCAAATAAAATACTACTCTTAATTGGAATGGAAGTGGGCGAGCGTGGAAGGACGCATACCTCCATACCATAAATAGGGTTATTTACAGACTGAAATACGGCTGAAAAATGTTCTACCCAGACCCCTTCTGGTATCAGACAGTCATCCTCCCCATTTGCCTGCCCTGAAAAATATGGGTGATTAAACACCTTCCAAAACTGAGAGGGATCCCGCAATTCTGTGGCTGCCATGAGATCTTCCCAGGCGCTAGTGCGTATTTCATTCTTTCTTTCCTCAAGAACTAACTTGTATCGGCCCCTAGCCTGTTTAACTAAATCGCGGCTAAATGGAATAGTTTTAATAGCTGTCTTTAAGTCTCTATGGGCAGCCGTACAGGGCGAATTGAACCACCGTTGGGGTTGTGCACCTTAGGAGTGTTTGGCACACTTCAGTGCCTCAGAAATAGCACAGCTTAAAGGCTCAAAAGCAATTATAAGATGGTCACAAGTGGATTGCAAGGACAAACAAGTATTAATGTGGTCCTTATCTTGAGTTATGAGAGCCTCGTGAAAAGTGTTTGGGTTTACTCTCTCCCATCTCATGCGGGGGCCAGAATTTCTTTTAAGAGCCTCTTTACCTTTATGTACTATTCTAGGTAAAATTTCCCTAGTATTAAAATCCACCATTGAACATGAAAGTGAAGGACAAATAAGGATAAAATCAATAGTACTGACATTCGTGCTCCCTGTGTAGGGGGGTATTTCCCTTGACCGACTATTTGTCATATCCCTTGCAAAGGTGAGATCAAATTTATAAATAAGGGTATTCAAGGCGTTACCTAAATTAGAGTGGATAAAATGGGTGAATAGCTCTCTGCCTTCTGTGAAGGCGCCGCACAAGTGGGGTAATTCATGATTGCACAATTGAACATTAAAATCTCCAACCCAAATCATGTCAAATTCCCTGTCCTGGAGTTTTCCAGCAGAGTCTAAATAATCTGTGAGCTCTTCGAGGCTTCCTGGGAGGGCAGTGCTCGGAATATTGTAATAAAAATTTAAAAGTAAGATGTCTTTCCGCCCGGTCATTGATAGTAAAACCACCAAGAAAAAGGCAGAGGACCAGATCAAAGAAACCTTGATTTTTGGAAGTAATAATGACACAAGTACCAGAAGCCCGCCACTTGCTCTGCCAGCTCTGGATGGAAGAGCTGGCTGGGACACAGAATAATAGCCATCTAAATAAAAAGGTGCAGTATGCAAAGTTTCTTGAAGACAGATGATATCAAAAGTGGATTCAAACTCCAACCATTCTAGATTTTCAACTTTAGAACAGAGACCAGCAATGTTCCAGCTAATTAAGGATAGAAATTCAGTACTTTGCAGGGACATTATCCCAGACCCCTTAATTATAGCCATATCTGTTGAATTCTGTGGTAATCTAGCTGGCTCATCAGGCCCTGTAGATAATTCCAAAAATGTATGCCCTCCAGCCAACTCGATTCCCTGTATAGTATCATTTAGAAGCCCCAGCCCCTCCATTTGTCAATCGATTTCATCAAGGGAGGACTGGTTTTGGTTGCCCTCAGGATGAACGGTGGGGTTGCAGGGAGGTACCTTTGATAAAACGGTACTTTGTCCATGGGGAACCTTCATAGAAGAAAGTGATAGAGTGGTCAACCCATAAAAAAACTTAATGGATACATTTTGATCCCACCATCCCCTTTCGCACACGATGTTAGAGTCACCAGCAGATAGTTAACAGAATGGGAATTTGCAAAATTAATCACTATACAATCACCTTTGTGAACTTTTTTAGACAAACCTACACACTTCACCCTTCTTGCCATAATTATTCTATTATTTAAATCGTCTTGCTATCTAAGTTTTCGGCTCATCCAATGTGCACATTTCCTTATTAAAGCATGGGTATCTTCCTTCTGGGTCTGATCAAGAGGGAGCAAATTAGCTAGAACTAAAACATAAGGCAAGCTGTCCGGTGGAAGCTGTAGGACCTCCTGTGTACTAGAAAGAGGTCTAGGCTTGAAAACTGATTCTGACTTCAGTAAGGCGGTCTCACCACCAGTCGAAGTGGGCAGGGGATCGGTTAGTAAATCATCATGGGAGCCACGAGTAAATATACATTGAGACGAAGGTTGATTATGATTCGATGAGCAATTAACCTGATGTGAGGGTTTGAGATCAGATGCCAATTTCCGAGTGGAAGAAGTGGAATTTATGTCAGTTTTTATAGAGACTGCTGAAAAAGAAAATTAGAAACAGATTCTTGTAGCTGCTCAAATTTAGAATTAATTAAAGATGTTAACCTCTCCTCTAAAGCCAAAAAAAGAGGTTTGAGGATTAAGTCCAAATTAATCAAATAATCATCTCTTAAATTCCTACAATCTGAGCCAAGTTCGCCAAATGATAGATTTATCTTAGAAGGAAGTTCAGCCGGAGCGGCCAATGATGGAGAAATGAGTTCCTTAGCCTTTAATGATTGTTTTAACAGCTTGGTACATTTGCGATGTCCCCCAGCTTTCCTTTTTTTGGGGGGAGGGGGAATATCAGCTAAATGTTCAGTGTTGGCTACATTGGAGGGCTGTAAGGGATGCAGGGCATTAGCGTTGTCTTCAGGCAGAAGCGGATCAGAGTTATGGGGGCAATAATAGAGTCTACAGATTGTGTATAAGTTGTAGGTTCTAAGAAGGCTCTTTGAGTCAAGTTATTGGCCACCCCAACCCTTTCTTCTACTTGAACAATTTCAGTTTCAAGGGGCCCCAATAACTGAAGATAAGTAACTGGTTATGGACGATTAAACAGGCGCAACATGTGTTCCTTCAGCCCCAAGTGTAGTGTTTTACCCATCGTCTTTCAATTGATAAAGGACAAAGGGGGTCATTCCGACCTCGGCGGTCTTTTCAATAGACCGCCGAGGGACCGCCGTACGGAAGACCGCCAGTGCTGGCGGTCTTCCGCATGGGCCATTCTGACTGGTGGCAGCGCTCCGCCCGTTTACGGACGAAGAGCCGCCAACAGCCATACTGGCGGCAGGCGGGGAAGTGGAGGTAGCTCCACCTCCACCGCCAACAGAACACCGCCCAGCGAATCACGACCTGTGATTCGCTGTGGCGGTGTTCTGTTGGCGTCGCGGTGTCGGCGGAGCTGCCCGTTCCCTCCCGGAGGATCACCAGGAACAGGTAAGGTGATCGTCCGCTAGGGAAGGGGGGTGGGGGGGTGTTGTGAGTTGTGTGCGTGCATGGGGGTGTGCGTGTGTGTATATTGTGGGGGCGTGTGAATGCGTGCATGAATGCGGAGGGGTGTGTGTATGTGCATGATGAATGCGTGCATGAATGCGGGGGGGTGTGTGTATGTGCATGATGAATGCGTGCATGAATGCGGGGGGGTGTGTGTATGTGCATGAATGCATGCCTGTATGTGTGTGTATATGGTGGGGATCGGGGTGGGGGACGGGGGTCCTGCAACCTTTTGGGGGTGGCAGGGGTGGTGGGGGGGTAGGAGAGGGAGTCGGGGTGGGGGTTGGGGGTGGGGGAGACCCCTATCAGTGCCAGGGAAGGGATTCCCTGGCACTGATAGTGCTTACCGCCATGGATTGAATGGCAGTCCCCAACCGCATGAAATCCATGGCGGTAAGCCGGGGTCAGGCGGGTTGGAATACCGCCGGCGGTATGTGACGACCGCCGGGCTGGAGACCCAGGTCTCCAGCCCGGCGGTCGTTACCGCCGTGGCGGTCGGAACGGTGAAGCGGCGGCTGACCATGGCGGTAACCGCCATGGTCAGAATACATGAAAAAAGACCGCCAGCCTGTTGGCGGTCTTACCGCCGCTTCACCGCCGACCGCCAGGGTCAGAATGACCCCCAAAGTGTCAAAATTTGGCCCAATCCAAATCCGACTAGAGTAGTAGGCAGAGTATGGCAGTGTAAGGCATATAGATAATGTATCTAAATAAAAACGCTCAGTTAGCAAGCCTTACTTGATAACGGTTACTCAGGGACTTCCTGGAAAACTCAGAGGGGGGGCTCAATGAGCGGGAGCATAAAAGTCTCCTGTGGCAGCCCTCCTCCTGCTGCCCAGCTCCAATCACAGCTGCCCCGCAATAACTTCAGGCAGCCAGATGCCTATGGAGTGGCTAATCCAGAATCTGTAGGGAATATAGGGGGGGGTCCTGCCCTGCCTCTTCCTGGCAATGACGGGCAAGGACAGCCCGCCCTTGGCCCGGGCTTCACCCGGGCACATCCCATGCGCGTCCCGCGAGCGGGAGCGCTATTGTCAAATTTAAAGGGCTCCCTGGTCCTGGGTCAGCCCCTCCTCCTCCGTAGAGCGGCAGCGGCAGCAGCGTCAAACATTAAGCGCGTCATTTTGCAGTGTAATTTACATTTTGAAGAAGGATTGGTTAATGAAGCAATGGGAAAATAATAGATTTCATTTTGTATCCAAACAAAAATTAGATTCAATTCCTAGCAATTCAGTTTGATGATCTCAAGGTTATAAAACAGATAGCAAGGTAGGTTGCATGTTTAGTTACTTGTAAAGGACATGTGTGTTCGCAGAAAGCAGTTTCTAAGATCTCTAGCATATGTTGTAACAATACATAAGTCTCAAGGTCTCAATATAGATGCAGCATTTATTGATAACGGTAGTACTGTATTCAAAGAAGGTATGTCTTATGCAGCTTTGTCACGGGTTAAAATTTTGGTTTCCATGTGATAGAGTTTGATGACACTACAATAGATGCTGATTCCAGTTGTGTAATTGAGTATAATTTGAGAAACCTGTATGCTACTCGTCTAGGGCAGTATCCAGTTTGCAAATAGGCTACAATCTTACCAAAATGAAATATTTTAAAGGATCATAGTGACATCCCTGAGAAAAAGAAGAAAAAAGACAAGGAAGAAGTATTGCACAAAAACAACACTTAAAAGCAGGCTACCAATGTTCAAACATCTCTGAAACCAACTGTTATGTCAATGTAGTTCTCAATGCACTTTTTCCTTAGCAGCTCTAATTCATGAAATTAAACAAAAAAAGGATAAAAGATTCTGTTCTGCACCCATTTCCTTGTTAGAGCGATTGAACATCATCTATTAGAGATCTTGGAAATTTCTTCACAGGATCTGCACAATTCACTGAAAGCAGTCAAGAAGATGCACAAGAATCCCTTATGGATGTACTTGGTATCTTTGAAGAAGAAATGGTACCTATTGATGACCTATTTTGACTAAGTTATTCATGAGAGCATAATTGTGACAATTGTACCCTTTTCATTAAAAAACAGAAATACATTTAGAAAGATTTATATAATAACTCTATCAGCTTGTAAAACTTTCCATTCTGACAAATTGTTCAAAGATGTGTCCCAGAACAATATCCTGAACAAAATGCAAGTCAGATCTGCTGTCAAGTTTGATCATAAGAAAAACTGGCAAATATATCATCCTGATACTGCAGTCATGCAATGCAGATGGAACTAAACTGGAAACTCAAATTGTGAATTTTAAAGCTGGTCCAACCTCTGTTTCTGGTACAACATACATGTGTGCAGCTATTATTTTCCACAGTTACTCACACACCCACTCACATACTCATATAGCCACTCAGACACCAACTCCTACACCTGTAGAACCACTCACTGGATGATGTTATCAGTGATGTCATCAGTGATGTAATTTGAGATGCCATCAGTGATGTCATCAGTGTTGGTACTGACCATGTCATGAGTGATGTAATTTATGAGGTCATAAGCAATGCATTACAGGGGTGTAAGTTACAGTTAGCTGAGATAACTATAACCACTGAATTTCACTAGTTTTGTATGTGTGAAATGTAAGTGTAACTATAACATCCCTGTAACCTTTGTAAATTAAATAATGGAGGGGTTCCATTTTGGACTTCTGGCACCGGGTACCAGCACCTTCCTGGAGCCATATAAATATTGGAGGGGGCTGTGTGGCCCCCCTTGTGGAGCCAATAATGCACTGAGGACCACCACCCCCCAGCCCGGCTCCTGCTGTGTCCTAGGGTGCCCACCCCCAGGACATAGCTGTCTGCTCTGACATGGCAGCAGCTTTGAAAGCTCTCAGCAAGTCAGAGCAACCACTCTGTATCCAGCGGGCAAGAGTTGTCAAAGAGCTCTCAAGCACTGGAAGCAGATGTTTCCTCTGTTTCCCTGCCTGCAGAGATGTGGGCAGGGACACAGATGAAATGATTGCTTTTGCAGACAAGGAACTGCATGTTTAGCAGCTCCCTGTGTGCAAGAATAATGCTAGCTCCCGCAGTAGGCAGGGAGCCGTCAGGGACCGCAAGGGTCTTCAGGCTCCCCCTGCAGTCCAATTGCACATTGGGTACCCAGGACAGTTGGCCGGGCCCTGGGGTACGGGGTCCCCGGGGCCGAGATCAGACTGAGGAGGAAGCCTAACAGCCCCTCTCCTGCATGGTTCTCCCTGTAAATTGCTAAGAGTATGCAAATGTGAAAGTCACCTGGAAGCTGCTCCCGCTTGGACCCACACATTCTACCTTAGAAGAATGCATATGTCTTCTCTCCTTTTGCCAGGATGATAGACAACTTCCCACAGGGGCCCCTAGTTCATTTCTAGTGAATTTTATGGTGTGTTTCTGATGCTGAGGAATATGAGGACAACACCACAACACACAGAAGCACTTGCTACATATGGAAGAGGAATGATCCTGGTTTGGTGGCGATTTATGTCTTTATAGTCTTGTTGACCTCTCTCTAGGAGGATTCATGTTATCACAGAATTCTGGAGAAGGATGAATGAGGAGCAATCACATTGCGAAGCACACAAAAGGTCACTGGTCACATTTCCTTGTGCTTCAAATGCAGCTGTTGTGTAGAATACATACTATATATTTACCTAAAAAGGCACAAAGAACTCCATTTATTTCATGCAAAGCTGTGGACTCTTGCTGGATAAAAGGGCAGAGGAGCTCATGCAACTACAGACACTGACACTCACATACCCACTCCCAGATGCACTCGGACACTTATGCACTCACTCAGAGACTCACACACCCATTCACAGAACCACTTACACCTCACACACCCACTTACAGACCCACTCAGAGACTTATGCGCCCACTCGCAGATCTACTCAGACTTACACACTCACAGACCCACTTAGACACTCATGCACCCTCTCAGAGACCCACTCAGACATTCACACACCCACTCACAGAACCACTCAGATTCTCACACATATACTGAGAGGCCCACACAAACACTCACACACACACTCACAGAAACACTCTCACATTGCCATACCCAGAAATACCCTCTTACACCTGCTTTCATGCCCAGACACTCTCACATCCACTCTCAAATCTACATAGACCCTCTCACATCCATTCTCACACCTAGACACTCTCTTACCCACTCTCACACCCAGAAACACCTTCTCACATCTATTCTCACACCCAGAGAGACATCCCCTGCGGCCAACTCTAAAAAAAAGGCCATGTGCTGTGTGGGGATGGGTTGCTATAGGGGGCTGGCCACAGGACCTGGATGCAGGCCCTGCAGCTACCCCCACTGCACACGGCCAAAGGCTGTCCATAGCGGTGGTTGGATTAATGTATAGTAATAAAAATTATTTTGCGTTAAAAAAAATGGATCTAATTTCACTGAAAAAAACATTTGTTACAGAGATGTTTTAGTTAGGAAATAGAATTAAAAAAATAAAAATTCACTTAAAAAACCAACGGTTACAGGGACGTTCAGTTAGGTTCGGAATTTAGTTGCACAAAACCAAAGAAATTCAGCAGTTATTTTAAGTAACTATAACTCCTGGCCTAAGGTAATTATAACTCGTGCCCTCACCATGCACTGCTAATTACCTCAGGTATTACAGAACTAATGACAACTTCTATAATGCCAATAAAAATATCAGTGAAACATTAGAAGTCAAGTTATTGAATAAAAACTGTGCATGCCGGGGCACAAGTTATAGTACCTTAGGCCGTGAGTCGGAATATTTATTATATATATATTTATTAGCTCATGTCAAGCATAAACATACAGCTACCTCCCAAGGGTGGGCACCTCCAGAGGTAGCAGGAGTCAGCCCTGGTGGGTGGCATCCTCAGGGCCGTAAATGGCTTCTGGAGGGGGGCCACACGGCACCCCCTGCATCTTTTGATTTGACTTTAGGGCTGTACTGGTTCCTAAGGCCAGTGGTCCATGACAGATCCCCTGCTTTACTGTATTTTTTATCTCAGGGGAGGTGGTGGTCCCCAAGGCCCGAGAGGATGGTCTTCAAGAACCTTCTAATATATTTTTTTTATATATATTGCCCCAGGGAGGCAGTGGGCCCCGGGGCACAGAGGGGTGGGCGCCCCCTCCTTATTTGTATTAATAGCCATAGGAGGCTGTGGCCCCCTGTGCCCCAGAGGGTCCACAGGACCCCCCTATTATTTCATTTTTTAACTAGCCCCAGGGATGGCTATCGACCCTGGAGGTGTAGGGGCCAGGCACCCCTGCAAACTTTCAAACGTAGCCCAAGGGAGGTGGTTGTTCCCAGGCCCTGTGGGGTCCCCAGGACCTCACTAATCATTTACATTTTTAGTCCTGCTAAAGATGCAGCTCCCTCTCTGTGAGAGCAATTACTTTCCCCTTTTTCCCTAAACAGAGGAAACCTCTGCTTCCAGCAAGTGAGAGCTGTTTGACAGTTCTCACTTGCTGGAACTGGAGTCTTTGCTTTGACTTGGTGGGAGCTGTCGAGGTTCCCGCCAAGTCACAGCAAACAATTTTGCCGGGGTGGGAACCCAGGACATAGCAGGAGCCAGCCCTGGGGGGTTGTCGTCCCCACGGCCATTATTGGCTGCAGGAGGATGTGTAAACTAGCCCCAGGCAGGTGGGGGACCTTGGGGCTGCTGGGGGCCCATGTGCCCCCTTCCCCGCATTTATTTAGTTTGAAGCCCCGTGGAGGTGGCAGTCCCCGGTGCTGGGGGAGGGCCATGCAAAAATAGTGTGATGAAACATAATCTTTCTTTGAACTAATAATGGCTTTGGAAGCATTAGCTAAGGGTGGCAGCATTGTTATCTGCCCTGCTGCCAAGGTGGGAACATTGTGGTATGGGACAGGACTAAATACATAGAGGAAGCTATGCAGCAGCTTAATGAGGCTACCTCATATGAAACAAAAGACAGGGCAACATATGCAAGGAGTATCACCACATTATGGGGCAGTCTCACCGGCTAGAGAGATAAAGGCCTTTTACAATAGGAAGAATACAGTTTTTTGAAGAAAGAACATCCAGGCTACCCAACCACTACCTGCTCCAAAAGATCAACAAAAATAAATATGATCACCCTGGGAGCCCCATTGTGTCCTTGGGGGTTGTGCTTAAGAGACTGTATCCAACTTTGTGGTTCTACCATCATATGTGCAGGATACAAAGGATTTTCTTGGTAATATTTCTGTGATTCGTTAGGAAGAGGACTTCCTGCTGGCTAGCCTGGACATGAAGTGTTTACATAGATCATTGACCATGATTTGGGCATCTTTGCCTGCATCCATTTCGTATGAACCTGACCTATTAGATTTTTGAACCACAATGACATGATCTCAGAAATGATGAAACACTGTCTTCAGAATAGCAACTTTCTGTTTAATGGTCCCTTGTATAGACAGAAACCTGGGACCCCCAGTTTTGTAAACCTTTCCTGAACTGGTAGGAAGAGCAGAAATTCAGTGACAGACAGTTACATATTTATTGTGACAAGATCATTTTATGGCACAGGTTCATTGACTACCTGTTTGTCATCTGGAAGGGATATGAAACAGAAGTGAAAGAATTTAGAGAGATTTTGAAAAATAACAAATACATTCTAAAGTTTACATTGACCACTAGTAAGAAGAGTATAGAGTTCCTTGATGTCACCATTGAGGTAGTCAATAGAAGACTACACACCTGTATTTTTTATAAACCAGATTCAAAGAGTGGTGCTGTGATTGGTTAGAAGTCTGGAGTAAATCCCAGCATCATATACCGTAAAATCAAATCCTTATGTAACACCCTCATGCATATTGACATCACATTAATGAAAGGGATCAATGAACTTGGTTTGAAAGTTTTTTTCATCAGGCTGTTGCAAGGCTTGCAGACATAACAACATGAGAAAATAATATGTTACTGTGGGCCAATATAAACAGTCCATTACACAATTCCTTACTTGCAGTACTCAATTTGTGATCTACATTTTAGAGTGCCCTTGTCCTTTGAGATATGTTGGCACCACTACATGTGCCGTAAAGAAATGGATTATGAAACATATGTGTGCCATTGATCATGGTGATCCAAAATATCCAGTAGCATGACACTTCCTTCAAACACACTACAGTGATCGTTTTATGCTATTTAACACATTAGTAGAAATCTGAGGGCGGGCAACCGCACTCTACAGTTAAGAAAGAGAGAATACCTGTTAATCATTGATTTAGAAATGCTAGCCGCTATGGGCTTGTATCTCGATAAAGAATTGAATGTGCATCTACACCAGGATTAGTTATCTGACACTGTGCTTCGAATGATCTTTTTAGGAGCCTGATACTGTTTTAATATTTCTATACTCTGGATGACATTGGACTTATGATTTTTGTGCTAATGTGATCCCTTTTGAGAATTATTTTATATTTTATATTGTTGTGTTTTATTTTGCATGAAGGAAGGAAGGGGACTGGACCAGACAGACCAGCTCCCATCTGAGGTGGCAGGGAAGGAGCACCTCTACCTTTTTCTTTGTCTGCACTACAGATTCACTCAGATACAAATTAGCGCTTTTTCATCTTAGCATTTTGTTTGTATTTAGCACCTGTCAAGTGAAAGAGATGATTTTTTCCATACACATTATTAATTTGTCATGTAACCATGTTTTGATTTGAGATAAATATAGGAACATGCTTTTTCTGCACCCAGAGATTTCATTATTTAGCTATGGCATATGACTGAGTTATTTATATCAAACCTGTTCTCTCCATAAAAGTGAGAGAGCGTAGCTTACATAACCTATATTAAAATGAAATGTTTATATCAATGTGTGATGATGCTGCATAGAAAACTATAATAATAGTGAATTGCTTAAACGTGCACCTGAATTATGACCACGAAGAGTGGCCACCAATGTATACGCAAACTAATAATGATGAATAAAATGTTTATGTTATGTTTAATCAAGCTTCACATTCATAATCTTTATAGGCCTTAAGTTAGCATGAGCTACGGGTTTTAGCTGCCCAGCTCTCATATTAAATGCATTTTTTCTGTTTTCCAGTGTGCTGATTCGCAAAGGGCCATGACCCTACAAATGTTCTTTTTCTTTCAACTTCGAAGATGAATATAACTTTACTAAATCCGTTCCCAAGCACATATTCGGTGCCTTGGTCTAAAAGTTATGAATAAATTGAAACAAATGTAGATTAATGAAATGTACAAGGTCACTTAGACCGATGGACAATGAATCTGCTGGCCCAAAGGACGTGCCAAAGAGTGAAGTAACGCCGGATGTGCCACCTCCGAAGACGTCAATTATGAAGACCAATCAAAGAACTGTGAATAAATGTGGGGTGACAATTGGTATTACCAAATGCTAAATTTGATAGGTTAAAGATAGTGGGGTATAGTAAGTGTCCAATAGAATTTTGGGGGAATGTACTACGAAAAGGGATAAAAACCCATGTCACAGAAGGGTCATTAGAATTAGGTAAGGAATGCTATTGATTTTATCCAGAAACTCTGTCACTCTGTTTGGTGACTTTGAGACTTATTAAAACCATCCTCACCCATTGATGGACCATTTACACTTTTCCTCCTTCAGAGGGGAGTGCCCCTTATGCCCTTTAGTTGAACTTGACTGACGGCGTTTTGACTGATGTCCTGAAGACGAAGACTGAACCTGTGCGCTGACCTAATCTTTGGACGGTAATTATGACAATGCAATTTGTAATTTGTCTGTTTGCTTTTCCTTTCTAGGTACCAACTGCTTGCTTTTTGACAGAGACCATAGCTAGATGTTTTCCAAATTGGTGTTCTAAATTGTTTGCATGAAGCCCAACATGCCAATGCTAATTAGCGGTTAGGACAGGTGATCGTTAAATTGCAAATAGACAAACGACTGACATTATGCTATGTTGAACTGACGCATACTTGACACTCTGCTATATTCTGATCTATGTTTACGTCATGTTATATTCTAATGTTCATGACTTTTGCCTTATTGAAATCTTACCAAAGTTGCCATATGGTAATTATGCTGTTGTGTTTCTTGGCTTTAAGATTGACGCATTTAATCTTAGATTGTAACTAATAGGGAATAAAATTAATAAAATTCTATTAAAAGGTGTGGTTATTCATGGCTGAAAGGTCATGGTTGTGTCACCAATTTGATTAATGTCTTTGACCAAAGTGAAATGTATTGTTGTGATAAATATTGATGACATTATTGATATATTGATTGACATATTGATCAGTTATCTCATCCTACGGTGTCTCTCAACTGGGTCAAAAGATTCATTGGCCTAAAACGAGTCCGAATGTGTAAAAATTAACATAAAAGGACGCGTTAACAGTTCTGGTAGCAGAGGATGGTTAGGCCCTTTGGGGCCCTAGGACGGAGAATCATTGTTTAAATTTGTTTTTCTGTGATAATGCAAATTGGAGGTGTGATGGGTTTCTAAGTTCACCATGACTTTCCTGGGATCTCGGAGCCTGCCTAAGTGAGTTGGGAATGTTATTGGCGTCATAATGTGTGTGGTATAGGGTTTTGCGCTTGCTCAGCTTATGCCTTTTTTTGCAGGTGATTGGTGAGGTTTGTGTGTATCTAGGCCAAGTAAATGTTGTTCTAGTAAGAGTGGGCGTACTCCGCAGTATGAGAGTAGGGAAGTCGGCGTACATCATATGAGTGCGGTGCTTTGTGCGGAGTATATTGACAAGTGTAGGAGACACTTGAGTTTATGTTGTAATCTGTGTGGTTTAATAGGTCAATCGGGCGTGGTTGACAAGTCAAGTTTGAGTCGAAACGTATGTGTGAAACCTTCGATGGAGATTTGGCAAGTTCTAAAGTGCACTAGGACGAACTATTGACAAGTCGAGAGTAGAATTTGCGGGTCGAATTCTGCTTGCGTATGTGGGGACTAAGAAAGAGAGAGTAGGGGCCGAGGCTTCAAGTGAAATCTCTGTAAAGTTCTGAAGTGAATGTGTTACCCTTCCTGTAGTAAACTGGCAGATTTGTGTTGTCATTAAAGGTGCTTGCAATAATTTTGCATTAGGTTGTGTGGATTCAGTGAGGGGCGGACGAACCGCAAGACTTTGTCAGCTGCAGTGTGTGAGTGTGACGTCAGTGGTGCTGCACTGAGATAGGTCAGTTGTCGAGAGGGGTCGCGCACGGATTGGCTGCCGTCCGTGAAAGGCAATAGGTTGAGAAAGGTGGGTAAAGAGGGAATTAAAGTCACTTTCTGATTAAAAACAAATAAGAGAAAACGCAAAGATGAATTTTGTCAAGGCTTTTAAGAGTGCTCTGAAAGGAGACGCGTATATTATGGCAACTGATGGGGAGCCTACACCGCCTGAGGGTACTCCAGCTTACATGGTTATGGAGGAGAAGGGTGTTGCGTCTTGTTTATGGATGAAATAGTGGTGCAAATTAACAGAGAAAGAGGGATGTTTAGCGTTCCCAGAACATGGGACGTTCAATCCAAAGGTGCTAGAGAACTTAAGATGGATGCTAAGTACACAAAAAACACCTCCGAGGCCAGCTCAATATGAGGCTTTAGCGATTTGGGGCTTAATGGCTCTTAAACATAGACAAGAAAGGTTCCAGAGAAGGCTAAAAAGGGCAGAAAAATCTGATGCAGAAGCTAGGTGGGATAACGAGAACAAAATGTGGAGACGGGGAATTGTTGATGGATTAAAATTGTTCCCAGCAATAGCTCAGGGAGAAGAGTCACAGGGAAAGAAAGCCTCCTGTAAAACAGATAAGGACTCTAGTAAGTCTAAAGAGAATAAGAGACCTTGGGAAGAGGAAGACAATTCAGACGATGAGGAATTCATCGACTGATTATTACATGATCACCCGCCACCCTATGCAGTGAGCGACAGTGTTCCAAGCACTAGCGTGGGTCCTGGGAACCAGACGCAGGAGAAGGGAGTTACTGATACGGTACAGACTAGTGATACGACTTCGATACAGAATGGTGTCAGTGTACCCACTGCGCCAGACATGCAGATACAGTTGCAACCTCCACCGCAGATACAGAGAATCTATCCAGACGTCCCAGTACTTGACACTACTACAAATCTGATAGTGCCATCAGACCCGATATATACAAAATCAAGGTTAGTGCAGATTGAGTCAACTCCGAAATTGCTGTCCCAGCCGCAACCACAATTAATACCTGGATACAACCCAGTAGCTGGTCCTCCATGGGTACCTGTCCCGGGTACTTTGGAACAGACCTATGAAGTTACTGCTCCACGGAGTTTTGGACCAGGCCAGACACCTGCTGCTATATTGTTACCAATCACTGTTGGTCAACCAGTGTCATTGTATGCACAAGGCAAATCTGGCGTATGTGATCAGGGAGTGATGACCCAAGATGCGATAAGAGGAGGGTCCATAGAAACTCCCCAGATAATGGCTCCAGGAGAACAAGCTGTCGAAAAGCTGAGGTTCTTAATAGACCTTAGCCCAGTAGAAGCACCCTTAGAAGCAATGCGTCAGACAGGGTTAGGGGTTTTAACTCCACAGACTATGAGTACGAACACCTCGCAGTCGCCAATGATACATGCAGGGAACATTTCACTGCAAGGTTTTACAGTGCAGCAGCTAAATGAATGGCTAGAAAAAACGTATACTTCGCAAAAGATTACAGGGACTGCATTGGAACCAGAAAAGGTAGGGCAAGATGACTACCTACATTTTGTAAGACTGAGAGTGGAAGCTGCTGAATTAGTGGAAGGTACGATGGGGGTAAACAGATTAGAGTCCTACACTGAAGCAGAACTGAGATTCCTGTGCCCCAAGATTACCAAAGAAGTGGGCAAGGTGCATCAAAGATTAGCAAACCTGGCAGACAAATACAATATTGACATTGAAAACACTAAACATTTGAAAAGAAGCTACAGATTAGACTTTGATTCGAAAGATTTTGAGCACATGAGGTCTGCCGGAATGAAAGTGCACCTAAAAGAACTATTGCAAAGTGCGCAAATTTGGGGTACATTAGTAAAATGGGAAGGCAGATGGGCACAGAAAAGAGATAAGGAAAAAGGTGACAGTCCAGGGTCAAGTCAGACCAAAACCTCACCCGACACAGAATCAGTAAAAATACTACCCATGAGAGAAACAGCTGGTGGTGTTTTAGTACATGTACCATGGTCCAGAGGAGACATCCTATCCTTTACTAACGATTATCCCAGATTGAGGGAGAAGCCAATCGGGTGGTATCAGCAAACAGACAGGTTTGTGAAACTTGCAAAGTGTCTCTGGGAAGATTTGAATACCCTGTTTGAGATCATTGTTCCGCCTGATTTGTGGCTCGAGTATAAGAGAGGGGTGGATTGGCCGACGAAGGAGCCGGAAAGGGATAAGGTGACCGGAGCTCCCTCTGAGGAGGTGATGAAGTACTATCATAAGGTGATTGAGTTTTTGAAACAAAAGGTGTCACCTAAGGTGACTGATTGGCAAAAGATTGACCGGACCTCACAGAAGGTTAAGGAATCAATACATGCTTACTATGAGACGTTGTTAAAAGCATTCAAACATTACAGTGGTACTGGGACTATTGAGCCAAAGGACATGAACCATCTCGTGTTCAGATTTGTTGAAGGCCTTGAGACCAGGGGCCAGTCAAATGATTAAGAATCATTTGATTTGTTGGCAAGCGAAGCAAATTGATGAGGTGTTGCAGTATGCGAAATATTGTAGTGACGAAATTGAGTTAAAACAGAAAAAGCTGAAAGAGAAAGTGATGGTGATGGTGATGCAGATAAAGGCTGCACAGGCAGGAATACAGGGAAATGGAGTCCAGCAGATGATACAGCAGCCACCACAAATGTATGGTGTGTTTCAGGCGCAACCGAGAGGTCGAGGCCGAGGGTTTGTGAATCGCGGTCCAGACTTGAATACCGTTGTAGTTCAAAATGACGCACATGGGGTGAAAACGATATCACCATGTCACGCGTGCGGGGGCGTGGGGCACTGGAAACGGGAGTGCCCGAATGTGGTGTTGTTCAATAAAGCACTAATGTCGGTACATTGCAAAATGTAAGAGGTTCAAACTGAGACATCAAAATCCGAATTTTCAAAATAACCTGGTACAGATGCAAGGGGTACAGCCCATGCAGCAGTTGCATATGCCGCGTTTTCAGCCAGCGCAGATGCAGCAAGTACAACAGCAGGTTCCCATGGTACCTAGACAGCAAATGCAATTACCAATGGCTCCGATGGGACAGCAGCAGGTCATGCTTCCTCAACAGGTCACAGGTCAGGTAATGAGTCATAATAATGCAGTACAGCAATTCCCATTACGAGGTGAAAATGGCATGAATGAAGAATGGTCGGATGATAGCTCAGATAGTGAAGAATGCAGGCTTGCATCATCCCTAGAGGTGGACCAGAGGGGTCCCTATGTGGAGGGGAAGGTAATGGGTTACAAAGTCTTGTTTCTGGTCGACACTGGAGCTACATGCTCTACAGTCAGGAGTGCGGAGGTTCTGAAACTACCACTTTCGGGGCGTACTATAAGGGTAGTCAGAGTAGCAAACCAGTACCTGACAAACCTGATTACAGATCCAGTACAAGTTGAGATCGGCAACTTCCAGGGACTGCATAGATTTGTAGTCTGTGATTCAAGTCCAGTATCCCTACTGGGAAGGGACTTACTGTGCAAGACAAAATGTTTGATTACCTGTTCCAATGATGGAATCGAAGTACAGGCAAATAGTGATGATGAAGGAGACGAAGGTCAGTTCTCAGAGGAAGAGAGAGGGAAGGCAAATGAGGATTATCCTTTGATTACCTTGTTTCCGATGCTTACAATGATTGTGGGATCTGACAGGAAAGGAAGTGGGACTAATAAAAGGTGTGGAACCAGTTAAAGTATAAGTAAAGCCAAATGCAGTGTTTCCCCAGGTGCCACAATATCATATGGCACAAGATGTTCTTATTGAAGTGTCACAAATAATTGCAGATTTTCTAAAACAAGGAGTCCTGAAGGAAGTCTTGAGCAGTCCATGTAATTCTCCAATAATGGGACTGAAAAAGCCCTGTGAGAAAGTTCGAATTGTGCAGGATTTGAGGAAAGTAAATGAGATTGTGGTAAAATGTTGCCCCATAGTGCCCACTCCAGCAGTAATCATGTTTCAGGTTCTGTGTGATGCGGAATGGTTCACCCTTATAGACTTGTCACAGGCATTCTTTTCGATACCTCTTCACGAGGACAGTCAATTTTTGTTCAGTTTCAAATTCCTGGATAAGGTGTACAGTTGATGCAGAATTCCTCAAGGATTTTCTGAATCACCGTCCATCTTCAATCAGATATTGAAAAAGGATTTAGAATCCTTAGTACTGCCATTTAATTTGACTCTAGTACAGTACATCAATGACTTGCTGATTGCATCCAAGACAAGGGATAACTGTAAATAGGATACAATTGCCTTACTGAATCATGTGGGTAAGAACGGGCATAAGGTGTCACCCAAGAAGCTGCAATACTGTCAGAAAGAGGTAAAATACCTAGGGCATCTAATTGAAAGAGGATCCAGGAGAATATCGAAGGAAAGAATAACAGCCATTTTACAAATGAACCCCCCAACAACAATAAGGGATGTCAGAATGTTCCTGGGAATGGTGAGCTACTGTCACCAGTGGATACCCAACTTCTCGATTATCTCAAAACCTTTGATAAAACTGACAGGCAAAGAGATCAAGGATGAGCCATATACCATAGCCTTGTCCAAAGAAGAGCTTCAGTCATTCATGGAATTGAGAGAGTGCATGTGCAGGGCACCAGCATTAGGTATGCCTGATTATGCGAAGCCTTTTCTACTGTTTTGTCATGAACGTGATGCTTGTTCTTTGTCTGTCTTGACACAGGTCCATGGAGGTGCAAATCGCCCTGTAGTGTATTTTTCAGCTACCTTGGACCCCGTCGCAGCAGCCTTACCGGGTTGTTTGCGTGCAGTTGCAGCAGTTGGTCAGAACCTTACACAGTGTGAAGGCATAGTCATGGGATACCCCTAACAGTAATGGTTCCGCATTCATTTGAAATTTTGTTGACTCAAACTAAAACTCAGCACATGACAAATGCTTGTCTTACCAAATATGAGACAATCATACTGGGGTCACCTAATGTTTCACTGAAACGATGTACTGTATTGAACCCGGCAACTTTACTTCCTGCTGAGAATACTGAAATTAACAATGAGGAAGAATTTGAGCATGATTGTCTTGAGGTAACAGAATTATGTACCAAGCCACGACCAGATATTCAAGACACACAGCTGAAAGAAAATGATTGTATCATGTTTGTTGATGGGTCTTGTTTAAGAGATTCCGTCGGAACACTGAGGGCTGGTTACGCTGTATGTACCATAGCTGGTATCATTGAAGCTTCCTGGCTCGAGAAAGTGTTTTCCGCACAAGTGGCAGAATTAATTGCCCTTACTAAGGCATGCCACGCAGCTGTGAATCTGAGAATCACTATTTATACTGACAGCAGATATGGTTTCCGAATTGTACATGATTTCGGCCAACTGTGGTCGCAGAGAGGTTTCATGACCTCTTCTGGTTCTCCTGTGAAAAATGGTGAACAAATAAAGGACTTGTTGCATGCGATTCAGTTACCTCTTGAAATTGTCGTGGTAAAATGAAATGCTCACGTTAAGTCACAAGACTTTGGTGGTCATTATAACCCTGGCGGACGATGTTAAAGCTGCGGTAATACTGCAAACAGGCCGGCGGACAAAAAAGGGAATTATGACCGTGGCGGAAAACCCCACACTCCGACTGCCACAGCGGTACAGACAAGCAGCGCGGCGGTCACAGCCAACAGACAGGCGGGAGACAATGTACCGCCCACAGTATCACAACCCGCCAATCCGCCACCTTTTCCGGGGCGGATTCACCGGGAAAAAAACACGGTGGAAACAGCTTTTGCAATGGGAAAACGCTCACCTTAATACACTCCACGAGGAAGGAGGCCATCACGATTAGTACTGCAGGTATGCACATTTCAATGTCCGTGGACCACTGGGCCCAAAATGCATGGGCGAGGCCCACACTAGATACCTGTCCACAAACGGAGAGAACACTGCAGGGGCATCAGATAGAACTACAACAGGCACCTCAGAGGGAAGGGAAGGGGGGGCACCTCAGCCGAATTACAGCACCACACCAGATCCACAACGGGCTCCATGCCCATTGATGTATCCTGGGGAGTGCAAAGCCACAGTCTCTCAAGTCTCTACAGTGGGTGGTTTGCCCACTGTTACATCCTAGGGAGTGCAAAGCCACAGTCTCTCAAGTCTCTATAGTGGGTGGTTTGCCCACTGTTACATCCTGGGGAGTGCAAAGCCACAGTCTCTCAAGTGGATGCAGGTCTCCACTGGTTCTGGAGGGGGACTGGTGCCCAGAGTGCTTCATCCTGTGAAGGACAGACAGAGTGGATGCAGGTCTCCACTGGTTCTGGAGGGGGACTGGTGCCCAGAGTGCTTCATCCTGTGAAGGACAGACAGAGTGGATGCAGGTCTCCACTGGTTCTGGAGGGGGACTGGTGCCCAGAGTGCTTCATCCTGTGAAGGACTGGCAGAGTGGATGCAGGTCTCCACTGGTTCTGGTGCCCAGAGTGCATCACGCTTCCCGTGACGGTCCCAGTTCCGTCACTGTCCCAGCTGCACATGGCCTAACGATGCTTGATTTGGCGGTGCTTTGCCCTGTTCAGCGGTCTTCACCATGGCGGTCTTTGCCCTGTTCAGTGGTGCTTTGCCATGGTGGTCTTTGCCATGGTGGTCTTTGCCCTGTTCAGCGAGGCTATGCCCTGTTCAGCGGTCTTCACCATGGCAGTCTTTGGCCTGTTCAGCAGTGCTTTGCCATGGCGGTCTTTGCCCTGTTCAGCGGTGCTTTGCCCTGTTCAGCGGTGCTTTGCCATGGCGGTCTTTGCCCTGTTCAGCGGTCTTCACCATGGCGGTCTTTGCCCTGTTCAGCGGTGCTTTGCCCTGTTCAGCGGTCTTCACCATGGCAGTCTTTGGCCTGTTCAGCAGTGCTTTGCCATGGCGGTCTTTGCCCTGTTCAGCGGTGCTTTGCCCTGTTCAGCGGTGCTTTGCCATGGCGGTCTTTGCCCTGTTCAGCGGTCTTCACCATGGCGGTCTTTGCCATGGTGGTCTTTGCCCTGTTCAGCGGGGCTATGCCCTGTTCAGCGGTCTTCACCATGGCAGTCTTTGGCCTGTTCAGCAGTGCTTTGCCATGGCGGTCTTTGCCCTGTTCAGCGGTGCTTTGCCCTGTTCAGCGGTGCTTTGCCATGGCGGTCTTTGCCCTGTTCAGCGGTCTTCACCATGGCGGTCTTTGCCCTGTTCAGCGGTGCTTTGCCCTGTTCAGCGGTCTTCACCATGGCGGTCTTTGCCTTGTTCAGCGGTGCTTGCCTTTGCTGTCTCTGACCTGTGCAGCGGTGTGTGGCATTACGGTCCCTCAGTGCCCAGCGGGGCTGTGGCTGCCGGGGCCCTCCAGGTCACTGACGCTGGCGGTGGTCTCTGGACCAGTGACGATACTGGTGCCCTCCAGGGCACTGACGCTGGCGGTTGTCTCCGGACCAGTGACGATACTGGTGCCCTCCAGGGCACTGACTCTGCCGGTGGTCTCCTGACCAGTGACGATACTGGTGCCCTCCAGGGCACTGACTCTGGCGGTGGTCTCCTGACCAGTGACGATACTGGTGCCCTCCAGGGCACTGACTCTGGCGGTGGTCTCCGGACCAGTGACGATACTGCTGGTGTTGGCGTCCCGGCCGGCGGGGACGATGGTGGCCTTCTCCGCCGTGCTGCTCTCCCCAGACTTTGGAGACTTCTTCTGCCCCTTCACCACCTTGGGAGGAGTCACAGCTGACTCGGCACTCCCCCCGAGACCCTTGTGAGCTGTTTTGTCGGCAGGAGTTCTCACCCTCTTCCTTCGGCCACTTTCCAACTTAAGGTGCTTTACAGGGGGTGGACTGGCAGTGCTTTGGCTCCTTGTCACACTGGCTGCCCTGGTGGCCGGTGCACTCCATACACCTTTAACACGCACCACTGGTACCTGACTTTTTTTGGCTGAGGTGCTACTACGGGACCTATGAATTGGAGGGGTGGGGGTGGTGAGAAAGGGGTCAACGTCGCTGAGGAAGAGTTTCTGACGAACACTGGGATGGGTAGCTGGAGGGGGTCTGGGAGTGGAGGAAGAGGAGGTGGTTGAGGGAGGTGTAACTTTAGGTGACTTGGGTGCAGGTGCAGGTACTGGAGGCTGTCGTGAGGTAGATGGATGTTGGGTGTTTGGGTGCCCGCGTTTGTGTACTTTGGGAGGGGGCATCACAGACACACTGGGAGTGGACACAGGGGATGTATAAATGGTAGTGGGGGGGTCTGGGTGGAGGAAGTTGGAGGGGGGAGGCTAGACACAGGGACAATGGCTGCCATCAGTGCTGAGGCCAGAGATTGCAGGGTTCGATGAAGGGCAGCCAGACCAGAATGAATGCCCTCCAGGAATGCATTACTGTGTTCCAACTCCCTTTCTACACCCTGGATGGCATTCACAATGGTAGACTGCCCAACAGTGATTGACCTGAGGAGGTCAATGGCCTCCTCACTGAGGGCAGCAGGGGTGACTGGGGCAGGGCATGAGGTGCCTGGGGTGAAGGTGATGCCCACCCTCCTGGGTGAGCGGGTACGGAGCGACGGCTGAGGGGCTGCTGGGAGGGCGGTGCTGGTAGGGGGGGTGGCGGCTGTACCTGTAGAAGTGGTGGGCACAGATGGTGCCGCCACCACAAGGGAGCTCCCATCTGCGGACGAGTCCGTGTCGCTGTTTATTGATCCGGTGACCGACGTGAAGCTCCCCTCAACCTCCGTCCCACTGGTGTATTCAGAGTCTGTGGTGTGGCCCTCCATGGCCATGTGGGATGCAGCTCCCTCATGCTCCGGTGCCACTGTACCTCCCCCTGATGATGCTGATGCACAAAAGAACAGGGAGAGCACAAAAAGGGGGGGGCGACAGAAGAAAGACAGGTTGAGTGCATGGCTTACCGCTACCGTTGGCGGACAATACAGACACAGCAGCCCCCTGCACTATGCCGTGCTCTTGGCCTCTACAGATGCAATTCCTGGGATTTGGCCTACATGGCTATGGTGGACATCTGCACACATACATGACACAGGGGCATGTACACCTGTACTTGGCACTCTACAGAGGTGGGGTGGAGTGCCACATGGCCTGCATTCCGGAGGGGCCTAGCCTACGTAACTCGCCCTGGCCTAGGGAAACCCACAGCCCTCCTCCCCCACCCAGACCCCTCCACTGCGTGCAAAATCCGCAGAATGAGAGTGTACTCACCCCCTTGTGTCTGCTGTGATGCCCTCAAGTGCCCATCCAACTCAGGGTAGGCCACCGCCAGGATCCGGAACATCAGGGGGGTCATGGTGCGACGGGCACCCCTCCCACGTTGGGAGGCCATCCCCAGCTGAGCCTCCGCCGTCTTCTTGCTCCAGCGGCGAATGTCCTCCTATCTTTTACTGCAGTGGGTGCCCCGTCTCTGGTGGACCCCCAGGGTCCGGACGTCCTTGGCGATGGCACGCCAAATGTCCTTCTTCTGGTGGGAGCTGACCTACATGACATGTACAGGGGAAGAAGAGAAGTCATTAACAACTGCACCGTCAAAGTGAGTGGCCCCCATCCCTACCCTTGCCATGGGGCACATGCATTCACAGTCCTTCATGGTCGCTGAACTCTGCCTCCTTGCTACTGACATCCAGCCCTCTCCACCCAGCATAGCCCATACAACGTGCTCCCTGTGTACTTACCTGTTGGTCTGGAGGACCGTAGAGTAGCGTGTACTGGGGAAGACCCCGTCGACTAGCTTCTCCAACTCCTGAGCAGTGAAGGCAGGGGCCCTTTCCCTAGATGCAGCAGCCATTGTCTCTTCCAGATCGAGGTCACAGCAGCACTTGCACTGTAGGTCCTCTCCTGTCGAAGATCAGGCATCGAGTGATTGAACAGATAGAAAATGGCGGTCACGTCCGGGGCGGTCACGTCCGCGGCGGTGCGTATCATCACCACCGGCGCACTTCATCATTGGCTCCTGGGACCCATGGGGTCCAATGTTAACCAATACAGCATTGCGCCGCGGTCTACGACCTCCTACCGCGACGATGTACAACGCCAGCGCAGATACCTCACATCCCATTGTCCCACTTTAGAGGTCAGGCAGCCGCCATTTCAAGGGCCCACATGGCTTCATTTACTACTGTGTCACACATACCTAGGCCTACACTCATCACACATACAGGAAGAGTTGTGTATTTGGTGTTGTGTTCTGTGTAGCTGTGGGTACATAGCTGTGGGAATTTGTTGACTCTGTGGTCGCTGTTGTCCTTCTTAGGCACCGTCAGCTGGGACATTTGAGGAGATGGCGGAATCCTCCGGTGTACCGACAGCTGGTGGACCTGTTAACAATGGAGGAGTGACATTTGATCATCACCTACAGGTTTGACCGTGCCACAATCCAGGAACTGTGTACCCAGTTGGAGCCAGACCTGATCTCACCAATCCGCCATCCCACATGAATACCCCCTGAAGTGCAGGTGCTATCAGTGCTCCATTTCCTTGCAAGTGGATCATTTCAAACAACAGTGGCCATGGCATCAAGGATGTCCCAGCCTATGTTTTCCAACGTGTTGTCCAGAGTGTTGTCTGCCCTGCTGAAACACGTAAGGAGCTACATCGTTTTCCCTCAGGTGGAGAATTTGGCTACAGTGAAAGGTGACTTCTATGACCTGGAACATATCCCCAACATCATAGGTGCTATTGATGGAACCCATGTAGCTCTGGTCCCCCCACGCAGGAGTGAACAGGTGTACAGGAACCGGAAGAGTTATCATTCCATGAATGTACAGATGGTATATTTGGCAGACCAGTACATCTCCCAGGTGAATGCTATGTTCCCAGGCTCAGTGCATGACGCTTACATCCTGCGGAATAGCAGCATCCCGTATGTGATGGGTCAGCTCCAGAGGCACCGGGTGTGGCTATTAGGGACTCTGGTTACGCCAACCTGTCCTGGCTATTGACCCCAGTGAGGAATCCCAGGACCAGGGCAGAGGAACGCTACAATGAGGCCCATGGGCGGACTAGGAGGGTGATCGAACGCACCTTCGGCCTCCTGAAGGCCAGGTTCAGGTGCCTCCATATGACAGGTGGTTCCCTATTCTACTCACCAAGGAAGGTGTGCCAGATCATCATCGCCTGCTCGATGCTTCACAATCTTGCTTTGCGACGCCAGGTGCCTTTTCTGCAGGAGGATGGTCCAGATGACGGTGTTGTGGCAGCTGTGGAGCCTGTGGAGCCTGTGGACAGTGATGAGGATGAAGCTAGGGAAGAAGACATAGACAACAGGGAGTCAGTCATACAGCAATATTTCAAGTGACACACAGGTGAGAACAATTTTTTTACTATCACATTCACTGTCACACTTCTACCTCTAGCCAGTAATTGGTAACTGAGTTGTACATTTCCATTACGGTTTCACAGGTGTGGTTACCAATGTGTGTCATCTGCTTGCATCCTTCATGGGCTTGTGATGTGTGACATAGGGATGTTGGCATTACAGTTAAAAACGCATTTTGACACTGTCATTGATAATACAAATTTACCAAATCACAGACTGACTCCAGATTGTTTAGTGGTTCAAGGGTGTTTATTGAAGTGCTAATTATTGGAGGGGGTGGCAAAATGGTGTTGGGTGATGGTGGAGGAATGTCCATGGCAGAGTCCAGTCTATTAGTCTCACAGGTGCACTGTCCATATGGGCATAGGAAGTGGAGCTGGGGCAGTTTCAATCTAGACAGGGTAACAAAGTGCGACAGTGGGAGGACAATCAGGGTGGTCTCATTTCCTGGTGGGGGTCTTGCCATCTTGCTCTGTCCTGTTCCTGGATCTCAGGGACCGCTTGCGGGGTGGTTCTCCGTCTGCAGGGGGTGGGGTGCTGGTGTGGTGGTCCTGTGGCGGAGCGTCCTGTCTACTAGCGCCGGCGGAGGTGGTGGGCAGTTCATCGTCCATGCTAGTGTCAGGGGCCCCTCGGAGTGCCATGGTGTCCCTCATAGTCTTTTGTATGTCCTTCAGCACCCTTACGATGGTGCCCAGGGTGGAGCTGATGGTTCTGAGCTCCTCCCTGAACCCCAAATACTGGTCGTCCTGCAGGCGCTGGGTCTCCTGAAACTTGGCCAGGACCATAGCCATTGTCTCCTGGGAGTGGTGGTATGCTCCCATGATGGAGGAGAGGGCCTCGTGGAGGGTGGGTTCCCTTGACCTGTCCGCCCCCTGTCCCACAGCAGCCCTCCCTGTTCCCCTGTGTTCCTGTGCCTCCGTCCCCTGGACCGTGTGCCCACTACCACTGCCCCCAGGTCCCTGTTGTTGTTGGGGTGGTGAGTTACCCTGGGTTCCCTGTAGTGGTGGACACACCGATGATTGACGTGTCCTGGGTACGGAGGTATGGGCCCGCTGGGTGGGTGCTGTGCTGGTGTTACCAGAGGGTGGAAGGTCAGTGTTGGGCTGTGCCTGTGCAAGGGGAATCGACTGTCCCGAGGCCCACGATGGTCCGGGCTGGTCATCTGGATCCAGTTGGCCAGAGCTGCTGTCATCACTGTGGGCTTCGGCTTCTTCTGTGGGTGGAGTGGAGATGTCTGGACCCTCCTGTGTGGTGACGTTACGTAGTGGTCCTGCAGGGGTATAAGAGCATGATTATTGAATGTGTGTGTGTCATGGTGTGCAATGGGTGTGTGAGCGTGTACCCCAGTGCAAGCATTCCTGTGTGGGGGCTTGTATGATGATGGTTGGGGGGTTGTTATGGGTATGTGCAGTGAGCATGCTTTAGTGCTGGGTGTTCATGCTTAGTTGTGTCATGCAGGGCTTGGTGTTGGGATGGGTGGTTTGTGTTATGAGTACATTAGTAAGGAGCTGGAGTGATAGGGGAGGGGGTGAGGGTGGGGGTGTGGGATAGCATGCAGGTAGGGTGGGGGATATGATAGTTAAGATTTGACTTACCAGTGTCCATTCCTCCACCGACTCCTCCGAGGCCCTCAGGATGCATGATGGTCAAGACCTGCTCCTCCCATGTTGTCAGTTGTGGGGGAGGAGGTGGGGGTCCGCCGCAGGCCGCTGAATCGCGATGTTGTGCCTGGAGACCACTGAACGCACCTTACCCCGTAGGTCGTTCCACCTCTTCCGGATGTCCTCCCGATTTCTTGGATGCTGTCCCACAGCGTTGACCCTGTCGACGATTCTTTGCCATAGCTCCATCTTCCTGGCTATGGAGGTGTGCTGCACCTGTGCTCCAAATAGCTGTGGCTCTACCTGTAGAATTTCCTCCACCATGACCCTGAGCTCTTCCTCGGGAAACCTGGGGGTCTTTGGCGTGACATGGGGTGGTGTAGGTGATGTGTGGGGTGGTGTATGTGTTCATGACTGTGGTGATGTGTGGTGGTGTGGTGTGTTTTGAGCGTGGATGTTGTATGGGTGATGGTGTTGTGTGCCTCTGTGTGGTGGGGTTGTCTATTGCTGTAGTCTCTCTCTGGCCTTCTTTTAGATTTTTTGGTCGTAGGGGTTTGTTGGTAATGTGGGTGTGTGTTTTATATTGTGTTGGGTGTGTGGGAGTGTTGTTTGTATGTGTATCAGGTGTGTGTATTTGGAATTGTCCAATGTGGCTGTGTTTTGGAGATGTGTGTGTATTTTGAGCACGGCAGTGTGTACCGCCAATGGAATTCCGCGGTTGAAAGACCGCTGCGTGGCTTCGTGGGTCGTGATAGCATGGGCATGTTTCTGTTGGCGTGACGGTGGAGGAATTGTTTTCGCCAGTGTATCACTGGCCTTTGGTGTGTGCGGAGTTGTGTGGGTGTCTGAATTTCGGCGGATTCCGTGCTGTGGGTCATAATAGCTGTGGCGGAATTCCGCGGCCACGGAGGTGTATTGGCGGTCTTCTGCACGGCGGTAAGCAGCTTTTACCGCCAATTTTGTAATGACCCCCTTTGTGTCCATGGGAAACGGTTATGCAGATCAAGTCGCAAGGTTTTGCCCATTGAACTGTATATCGTTCAAGGAACAGTGGGAATTGTTACCGCAAACTGAAAATGACACATGTTTGAACCTTCCATTAAGGGTGGTTGATACCTTAGATGAGCTAAAGAAATTACAGGGTCGTGCTAGCAAAGAGGGAAAACGTTCCTGGCAAAGAATGCAATGTGTACAGAGGGCTGATGATTTGTGGGTCTCAGAGGAGGGAAAATTAGTCTTGCCAAACAGCCTTCTGTCACAATTCGCCAGGCTATACCATAGACAGGCTCACCTTGGGAGAGATGCAATGATCAGGTCATTCAAAATCGATTGGATTAACCCAAAATTCAGACATGTCGCAGAGGTTACCTGTCACAGATGCATCATCTGTCAAAAGATGAATGCAGGAAAAGGGACTGTGGTGACTTTGAGCCACATTGGGAGAGCTGGTGGTCCTTTCAGCAAAATGCAGATGGATTTCATTGAGATGCCTGTTTGTGGAGGATTGAATTACGTGTTGGTGATTGTGTGTGTTTTCAGTCACTGGATTGAAGCCTATCCCACACGTAGAAATGACAGTCTCACAGTTGCAAAGCTGCTACTTAGGGAACTAATACCAAGGTTTGGGTTTCCGGTCTCTATAGAATCAGATAGGGGCAGACACCTCGACAGTTAAACTTCTGTGTGCCGCACTAGACATCGAACAAAAGCTGCATTGTAGCTACCGCCCTGAAGCATCAGGACTAGTGGAGCAAATTAATGGTACTCTGAAATCAAGAATGGCAAAGATGTGCGCAGCTACTCATATGAAATGGCCATGATGCATTGCCCTTAGTGCTGATGTCAATGAGGAACACCCCTGATAAGAAAACATGACTATCACCCCATGAAATCCTCATGGGCTGAGCTATGAGGTTGCCAGCAGTACCTGCGAATGCTCTAGTGAATATCACAGATGATATGGTGTTGGACTACTGCAAAGTTTTGGCTGACGTGATTCGCTCTTTCTCTCACCAGGTAGAGGCTAACACATTGCCACCGATTGGAGATCCAGGTCACACCCTACAGGCCGGTGACTGGGTGGTTGTCAAGAAGCACGTGAGAAAGTCGTGTTTGGAGCCGCGTTGGAAAGGGCAAGAATTCCTAGCATTCTATTTTGATCGAGAAGTACCAGGTCAAAACTACGGTACCTGAATTAACTCAAAGGAAAGACTTTGTTAAAAATCGATTTTGAAAACTAAGAAAGAGACTTATAAATTACCGGATGTGACATTAGAACATGATTTGACTTTGAGAAACCTGATTATGACAAGCTGCTAACCTGATTTTACGAAGGGGTCCTGGAGCGAGTGAAAATGCTGTAAATACACGCAGAAAAGAAAGAGAAAAAAAAGTTCTACATCATCCTCGAGTTGATTGTTATTCTGCTATTTGATTCTATACAGACATGGATTATAATAGAGGTAGTAACAAGGGAAGTAAGGTGTGTGGTTGGTTAAGCCTTATAATAGGTATTGTGTGTGCAATAATAATTGTGGGAATGATTGTGGGAATGCCGTGGTTGGACAAAAAGACTATTAACACTACTTCAAAACCTGAAACTACAACACTAACACTAACACCATGGGAGAGGTTTGAGCAAGATGCAAGACACTTGCATGAGGGAACTAATTCAAAGGGGGAACTTTCTACTAATATCTTCTATCGCTTGCTGAATGAATATGTGGAGACTATGGAGACTATGGATGCGAAAGACTGTTATGTGTGTACCAAGATTCCTTCATCTGTGCAAGAAGGGGTTACATACCATAGCCTTCCTTTAGCATATGGGATTAGCTGTAGTTTGCTACTAACCAGATTCTATAATCAAGAGCATGTGCAATACTTTTACTCAAATCTGGATGTTGTGTTTTCCTTTGTGCCTGTGATTGAATTCCTGAACAAACTAGCTAAGGAACATGATATAAAAATAGTTAGAGGTTTCCTTGAGCCGACGCTTACATTTGGAACTGCTTATGCTCATCGCAACAATCTGATCTGCTTACTGTCACCTGTAGAGAAAAGCTTTTTAGATCACACTGATGATAGACGCAAAGCATTAAAAGAAAGATTAGAAAAAGGATTAGAAAAGCGCACATATGCAAATGATTATACTTACACCGCAATCAAAACACAAGGCAAACTAGCTATAGATGCATTACATGTAGGTAGGCTTTGTATATATAGGCCAAAATCTGAGCAGGACAATTTGTTTGTAGGAATGAGTGAATGCAGACATGTGTTTTTGTTTCTTAGTAAATGGACATTTATGTTGAATGGACAGGATCCAGCGATCCCTGGGATCTATTACATCTGTGGACTTAATGCTTATTACCTTCTCCCTAAGGGATGGTATGGGACATGTTATTTGGGAATAGTTTTCCCAAAGATTTACTAGATTGATGACTTAAAGCAAATACCTAAAACGTCTGAATTACAACATACTAGACAAAAACGAGAATCAGTGGCTGCTGTCATTGGTGATATATTTGGAGCTATAATCCCTTCAGTAGGGGTTATCTTGAATTCTATGAAGATTCAAAAGTTGTCTACTATTGTGGATAACATGCTGACAAATTTTACAGGGGCTATACTCCTGATGGATACTGAACTTGCTGCAGAAAGAGCTATGACTCTTCAAAATCGGCTTACTTTAGACATTCTTTTAGCAAAGAGCGAAGGGGTCTGCAAGATGCTCAACGAGCGCCATTGCTGCTCATTCATTCCGGACAATAGTAAAAAGATTAGAAGTATGCTTACTAACCTAACTAGAGATAGTGCAGATTTGAAGGATTTGAAGGAACTCGGAGTTTGGGAAAAATTTGGAAAGGGAATTGCCAGAGTAGGGAGCTGGTTTACCAACATTTGGAATGGGGTACTTGCAAAAATACTAATGGGTCTATTAATTGTTCTGGCCTGTCTATTAGGATTATGGGGGGCATGAAAAATTAATGATAAAATTAAGAGAAATTGGACCAAAAGAACCAAGAGAGATGAAGAAAGTGAAAGAGAGAAAATGTTCAATGAAATTGGGAAAGCTCACATAAGGGACAAGATGTTGAAATGCGCATTATGCGTAAAGTGAAAAATTAAAATGAAAGGTTTAAGGGAAAGGTATGTGTGATGATGAGCGTCATCAGAGGAGGGACTGAGAGAGCGTAGCTTACACAACCTATATTAAAATGAAATGTTTATATCAATGTGTGATGATGCTGCATCGAAAACTATAATAATAGTGAATTGCTTAAACGTGCACCTGAATTATGACCACGAAGAGTGGCCACCAATGTATACGCAAACTAATAATGATGAATAAAATGTTTATGTTATGTTTAATTAAGCTTAACATTCATAATCTTTATAGGCCTTAAGTTAGCGTGAGTTACGGGTTTTAGCTGCCCAGCTCTCATATTAAATGCATTTTTTCTGTTTTCCAGTGTGCTGACTCGCAAAGGGCCATGACCCTGCAAATTTTCTTTTTCTTTCAACTTCGAAGATGAATCTAACTTTACTAAATCAGTTCCCAAGCGCATATTCAGTGCCTTGGTCTAAAAGTTATGAATAAATTTAAACAAATGTAGATTAATGAAATGTACAAGGTCACTTAGACCGATGGACAATTAATCTGCTGACCCAAAGGATGTGCCAAAGAGTGAAGTAACGCCGGATATGCCACCGCCGAAGACGTCAATTATGAAGACCAATCAAAGAACCGTGAATAAATGTGGGGTGACAATTGGGATTACCAAATGCTAAATTTGATAGGTTAAAGATAGTGGGGTATAGTAAGTGTCCAATAGAATTTTGGGGGAATGCACTACGAAAAGGGATAAAAACCCATGTGAAGGGTCATTAGAATTAGGTAAGGAATGCTATTGATTTTATCCAGAAACTCTGTCACTCTGTTTGGTGACTTTGAGACTTATTAAAACCATCCTCACCCATAGATGGACCATTTACACTTTTCCTCCTTAAGAGGGGAGTGCCCTTTATGCCCTTTAGTTGAACTTGACTGACGGCGTTTTGACTGATGTCCTGAAGACGAAGACTGAACCTGTGCGCTGACCTAATCTTTGGACGGTAATTATGACAATGCAATTAGTAATTTGTTTGTTTGCTTTTCCTTTCTAGGTACCAACTGCTTGCTTTTTGACAGAGACCATAGCTAGATGTTTTCAAAATTGGTGTTCTAAATTGTTTGCATGAAGCCCGACATGCCAATGCTAATTAGCGGTTAGGACAGGTGATCGTTAAATTGCAAATAGACAAACGACTGACATTATGCTATGTTGAACTGACGCATATTTGACACTCTGCTATATTCTGATCTATGTTTATGTCGTGTTATATTCTAATGTTCATGACTTTTGCCTTATTGAAATCTTACCAAAGTTGCCATATGGTAATTATGCTGTTGTGTTTCTTGGCTTTAAGATTGACGCATTTAATCTTAGATTGTAACTAATAGGGAATAAAATTCATAAAATTCTATTAAAAGGTGTGGTTATTCATGGCTGAAAGGTCATGGTTGTGTCGTCAATTTGATTAATGTCTTTGACCAAAGTGAAATGTATTGTTGTGATAAATATTGATGACATTATTGATATATTGATTGACATATTGATCAGTTATCTCGTCCTACGGTGTCTCTCAACTGGGTCAAAATATTAATTGGCCTAAAACGAGTCCTAATGTGGAATAAATTAACATAAAAGGACGCGTTAACATATGTATATATTTTGTGGATACTTTATGGGATTGAATGCGGAAACTCAAAGTAGAAGTCAATTAGTATTGAATTTGGGTTTATCCACATGATATGAGCATGACTGTTAAAAGAAGGATTTACATATAGTTTATATGCAATGACACATTGATTTGAAGCTGAGTACAAACTTTAAACATTTTCTCTATGGGGACTATTTCTATTTATGAACATTACTAGCCTCCACGATATGTATTGAGCATTGTATGTCTCTTTAGTTTTCCCTTCTCTTTTTTCCCTCCTCTAGAGACAGTGAGAATATACATTTTGATATTAGGTGCTTCATTTTATTTTGTCTAATACTTCTTAATAGCCACTTTGATTCCATGCTCCATGATACACACAGTGATCAGTGGATAGTTAAATTCTGTATTATACTCCATTCCAAGATGACACTTACTGTCACCTGGGTTGTTTTATGGAGATAGAGTCTGTTTGTGTTGTTATTTCTGCACAGACGAACACCGGTATGTGTATACTGCCTATATGTGAGCAAGGCCGTTTTTCAGCCAAAACACGTTATCGGAAATAAACTTTGTTTGGTGGACTGGTCTCTGGGTGATTGCTTTTTTCACTACATTATTGAGACTTTGAAGATATAATTATATACAGTATTAAGCATTAGTTGAAAATATTTATTTCAAATTTTATTAAAATTATATATTAAAACAGTTAACATTTATTACCTTCAACTATATTTGTATTTAAAAAAAACAATATTTTTGTATATTTTGGGATATTAGTGACAACAATATTTTTTGTCAATATTTTTTACTTACTCTTATAAGTATGGGAGCATGATATTGTGGTAGATTATATTTTTGGCATGATTTTGTTTCTCAACGATATTGTTTACCACAACATTGTGTCAGTGATTCAACTCAATGAATTGTTCTAGCATCACAGACCACCATGTCCTTTTATGCTTAATTAACTACTTCAAATGCAGATAATGCATGAAATGTTGTCTACATTAGAGATGAACCAATGTCATAAAAAGCATTTGGGTTGAAAATCTGAGTGTTTTCACATGTCTGTGCCATAACACACAATGCAAGCAGTAAAATAAATGCCACTTAACATCCTTGGGGTCATAGTACAATAGTGCTCTAAGCTTCATATCTTTTTTATGAGCTTGTTGTGTATTTTAGATTGCTATTTGGAATCAATAGCTTTCAACATACCCTACAAAGGCACAGAGTGTGTTTTTGGTATAGCAGCAACTTCTGTGTTTACAGTAGGCTTATACATATACAAAAGCAAGAACGTTAGTAAATATTTTTCTGTACAAAACGCCTCTGTGTCTATATTAGCAAGTCTTCATGATCACCAAGGAATTGTATAGAGTGCTAGAAACACAAGGTATTCGAACATTCAAAGGGAACAGTCTTGCAAGTAAGTAAATCAGGAATATTCTGATGGCCTTTTGTAGAAAGCCGGCTCTTGATATGATATATTGAAATAAGATATATTGTACAAAAAGTCCAGATTTTCCCTTACTACTGGACAGCGCTTGCTCATGGAATCCCAAGGTGCTCTTTTTGGGGTAGTGTGGTCGAGCAGCCTTAGCTCTTTTCAGAGAGGAGTGTTAGACATCTGTAAATACACACACAATCAATAAATGAGACACGTGGCTCAAGAAGGAGATCACACCAATTTACAAAAAATAAAAAGTATCTTTATATATTTTTTGGCACCAGAATCAATACAATCAGGTAGGTACATTTTGCAGAAAAATCTTTACAGTTTTGAGAAGCCAACACAGTAAGTTTCTGAGAAGCTGCAATGTTATTCTACTGAGATAAAAACAAGTACTGAATTCCGGTATAGTACAGCGGCTAATGGGACCAATCTCCTTGACTTACAGTGAGTATTTGACAAGGGCCAGGGCTATACCAGTAGGTCATTTGGGCAGCACTGGGGTAGACGGGTACAGAGGTGTATTATGGTGTCGGGTTCCCAAGGTTAGTCAACGGGGATTGGCACGGTCAAAGATATTCTACAAGTGAGGACTGGGGATCCAGTCGGAAGGAACCAACCATGGGGCTCCACTCCTGAAATATCTGGGAATGTAGGGACACCTCAGGTCCTCCTGTCCATGAGCCAGGCCAATGGGTGCAGAGGTGCTTTGAGGCATCCGGAGTTCTCTACCAGAGCAGTCATGGTTGATGGGGGCTGCAAGCAGTGGCTTCAGTCGGTGTTGGTGAGTCCACAGTAGGAAAGTTCAAGGTGGATTTTTTCTCTGGAGGACTATGGAACCACGCTGGCACCATTGGTCCACTTAAACTCGGACTGTACTGCATGGATGCAGCAGTGCTCTCAGGTGTCAGGTTTTAGGCGATCTGGAATCATCGCAGTTTTTCTTAGGTTGCCTGCTAGATACAGGGAAGCAGCCCCACCGCTCCACTGGAGTTCCTAGGTCTTTGTTTAAGGGGGGAAGACCTCCCAGACTTTTGAAGGCACAGCAGCTTGCATGAAGAGTCAACTTTTGCACAAAACAGTGGGAACAGCAGACAGGCTGGCAGGGCTTGGGTCAAGTCAGGTGCTTCTCCTGCAGTCTTAGCTTTTGCAGCTCTTGGGTGCCTTTCTTTGTACGTCAGCAGACATCTGCTTTCCTAGTGGAAGGGGCTCCTTTAAATACTGAAGTTAGGTGTGTTTTGGGGTTTGTAGGGTAGTAACGAATGGGCCACTTACCCCTGGGGTCACTACACCCTCTATATGACCACTCCCTTTGGGAAGTGGGCTTAACCCTGTCCCAGAGTTCCTAAATCTGCCAACACCAAGATGGCAGATTTCTAAATGTACTGCCCACATCAGGTAGTGCATCTTAGAAATGGGACTGACCTGAGGGATGGACAAATCTCTCTGCATACTAAATTCCCTGCCTCTCCTGGGGCCAAATGGGCCCTGAGGCAGGAGGATTGGCATCTCTCCTTTGAGGGAAGCCAGATCTGCATACCAAAGGAGGTGGGCTTCTTTGAAGCTCCCTGCCTTGAAATTCAGGTATTCAGGTCATTCTTTTGGGAGGGGTGTATAAGAGTAAGCTTGGTTTATGAACACCCGAGAGCAAAGGCTCTCACCCTTGTGGTGGTAGTGGAGCAGATGCATGTCTAGTGGAGGCAGGCTCACTGAAACTGGTCAGTCCACACACGGGTAGAAGGTAGGTTTTCAGGGGACACCTTTAAGATTCTGTCTGGCTGCATATATTAATAAATCCATTACTGGCATCAGTGAGGGTTTATTGACACAAGATTTTAGATTTTGATACCAAACATCTCTATTTTCGGTGAAGCCATCATGTAGCTGGGGAACTCGTATTGACCAGTGTCTAGCACATGTACTTATAATGGCTTCCCTGTTCACCCACTATTCATAAGAATTGACGAAAACATAGCAGGGGCACAACTGCTCTTGCATATATGCCCTCACATGTACTATAATGCCCCCTACCTTAGGGGTGCAAGTCCTGCTGTAGGAGTAAGTTACAAATATTGCATGCAGTGTTTAGGGGACTTGGCACACAGTCTGTGCATCATGTTGTGTTTTCAATTTTAGCTGCACCAAGACACACATGGCCTCATTACGTGTTTGGCGGGTGGCAGAGGCCGCCTGCCAAAGGCGCACCTCCGGAAGACTGCCACTTCCGTATTCCAGCTGCTGGCCCTATTATGAGTTTCCTGCTAGCCCGATGGGAAACTACCCACAACATGTTGCACCCAAAGTGCTTTTCACTTCCTGTAAATCAGGTAGTGAAAAGCGTGCCAGGGCTGCTCTTAGGGGCCCCCGTCACCCTGTCTCTGCAAGCCTTAACATGGCGGTGAAACTGTGCTGCCCTGGAGGATTGAGACCACCGACACCGCCAGGCGGTCGGCCAGTGCAAATGTGGCATTGCTGGCGGTCCAACTGTTCCCTTTTACCATGGTCGTAATGTGGAGGCTGGACTGGCGCATTAGCGGTGGTCTGACTGCCACCGCGAGTCAGGCAGTCCTAGGACCGCCAGACTCGTAATGAAGGTAACAGTCTACAAAGGTAGTCTGCATGTGCCAGGTGAGGGGTCCCTGATGGAGGCACAACACATGTTGCAGCCCTTGGGGGTCCCTCTTTGGTACACATGAGTTAGGCACCAGGTGTACTATTTACTAGGGACTTAAAAGGGTAGTAAAGGTATTGGCAGTTGGGGACCAGTTGCACAGTTTTGGAAAAAAGATCTGGGGCTGAGGGCCTGGTTAGCAGGAACCCAGTGCACTTTCAGACAAAATTGCATTGGATACCAGGCAAAAAGTAGGGAGTGACCAAGTCAAAAAGGGGTACTTTCCTAAACCATCCTAAAGCGTAGATGTGAATCCAGCAAACAGAATAATGTTGTTTTTTCATGACTTCAATAAAACAATTACAATAATCAATATGAAAGGCAATGTTAATTGTGTAACTAAATCCTTATGATTTTTAACGAGAAAAGCAACATCCATAAAGGTTTCAGGGTCAACATACCAGAAGTATTTTCAATTTGTGTTCAGGTGCAGTTAAGGAACCAATCGCAATAATTAGATAGCCATATACCTTGTATTTGTCAGGGTATGTTCTTTATTAAAGAATAAGAAACTTCATTTTGGCCTAATTGTAGCTCGGCCAAAAATTAGACACCCATGCTTGAACAGTGGGGAAGGCAAATTGAAAAAAGCCTGGCTCCTGCAGACTTGTCTATCATCAGTAATGTATGAAATGACATATCAGGACTAAAAATACCTGATGCACAGGCGTCTTCAAGCGCTGCAAGTAGTACGACCTCGTTTTGAGGGTTGCCATGATTGGGTGCAGGGACGGACAGATATCCCACGTTTTTACCGCAATACAATTTTCTACAGACAGAGCGAATAATAACATGTCAGTACCACATGTTTTCCGAACTGGAGGATTCCTAATTGACTGGCTCTCCTCACACACACATTTAGCGAAGTTTTATCTACCAAAAGTGGTGCAGGAAAATGCTGCAAGTGAGAATGAAATTAGCATCCACTGAGAGAAAAAGTTGGTACAAAAAGTATTTCAACCCTATTTTCTATTTTGTATGTCAGTTAGAACGAGGGTCCAAGACAACTGGACACACTCTGAAGTGTGAAATTTAAAGCCATTCCTTTTTAAATTCTTTGTTTCCAATTGGTGGTAGAGATTTAGGACGCTTTTTGACCCTCCAGAGGTATGCTGCTTCCCTTTTTGTAGATGTTTGGGCTCACAAGAGTTAAAAATTAATATTCAAACTCACAAGCATTGGTTTCTTGTCCTTTCAGTTCATTTCCTGTTCCTCGTTGGTGCATTTCTGTTTAGATATTTTATTTATTATGCCTTGATTTGCATCGCATATCTAAGACAATAATCACATTGCTCATTCACGTGGTCAGAGCCTATTAAGTCTGGGTTCTGAAACAAAGCTACTGCTAGCATGTGACTTGTCAAAAGCAAATCCTTGCACAATGGAAGCACATTCAAAAGATTACCATGACCCTGGTCGCTTCAGCAGATGCCAAACCAGATTTGTCTTTTGCTCGTGAATTACCTCAGCATGTGATGCTTACAGTCCACTAAGTACGTGCTGTCTGGGGTCGGTTTATGTCTGGTTTCAAGTGAAAGCCATGGTCAGCTTTTTATTAGTGTACTGCTGTGATGTCCAGCATTCGAAAGAGGTCAATAATGAGGCGTAGTAAGTCCCAGAATTGCCTCCAGCACAGATCCACATGCATGAGCGTGCTCACTACGTACACACAGTGTACCAAGAGCTACTCATAGTATACACAATCGCTCCATGTTGAATGGTTAGATAACATGTTCAGCCATTTTATTTGTTTTAAACAACTGCACCATACGTCACCTATTGCTTTTGATTTATGTAATTTTCTTTTGAAAAGGAACCTTATTTTTGCTTAAAGGATGTTGATCACAATTGTGCTTTAATGCAGGGCATCTCCCTGGTCCTGATTTTATCACCCTGTCCTGCTACTGCTTTACAAACTTACAAACACGTATATCTTTTAGGTCTAGCGTAGACAGAAATTGTCTCACTAGTACCATGTTTTGAAATAAATATATATGCATAGATACACGGACGTTGGCTCTGCCATCTTCATTGGTCTGTGTGTAATTCACATTATGCTTTCACCGCAGTAGATTACCCTACTTTATCCACAGATTGTTTTGCACTGGGAGTGGTGGATTTTTATTCCTTATCTCATGTGGACATCCATCTAAAAACCAGTGCACTCCAGTGAGAGAGCAGGGTTCCGCGGATGCTGAATCACTCCTTTAATTTTATATTTGTGACATGTTAGCATTTTTTTATATTTCATAGGTTTGCTAAAATGAATAAATAAAATGTAACTTTTTCCAAGGCAAGCCATAACAGCTAGGTCATTGTTTGTTTTTTGGAAAGGAGGGACACAAGTAGGAGGAGACAGAGCCATCATAAGCTTTCTCTTGGCCCTCGGGTACAGTTTTTTTTTACCCCAAAAACATTTAGGGCGAGATTTAAGAAATGTGGAGTTAGCGTCCCCCTAATGCCACCATGTGTGCGCTGTATCTAAGATACAACACACCATGACGGTAGTTAGGAAACTAGTGTCAGAATATTTGACACTAGATCAGAGCTTTGCAAGATTAGTGTCAACAGTTTTGAGACTAATCCTGCAAAGCCCATTGATGCCCATTATGAATAATGGTGTGCCTCCTTTTAACACCTGATCTGAGCAGGCATTAAGAGTGCACAAAAAAGATCAATGAAATCTTACATGCACATGCAGGATGTAGCACAAAGGGTTACAAAGTTGTGCAATAAATGCATTGCGCCACTTTGTAAATCTGATGCGGCATTTTTGGCCATCTAGTGCCACATTAGTGCAAAAAAGTGATGCTGTGTCATTAGAGGGCACAAGGGGATCTTGAATCTGTCCCTTAATTTTAAAATGAGTTTACAATTACACTGATATGCAAGGCAAGCTGAAAGATTACCGCAAATACAAAAAGGAACTATATGCATGGCACATATTTAGGAGTGTTAATACATTCAATCCATTTTAGTATATTCCAGCTCTTTCAGAAAACCATTTGTGAACCATATATTTAACCCCTTCTGTGCCGTGGACGTAATGGTTACATCCAACGGCACAATGCTCATGTGCCGAGGACGTAACCATTACGTCCTCGGCACTGAGCATAGAGGGAGCACTAGCGCTCCCTCTGTGGGCTTCCCTCCCTCCCCCCCAAGGCAGGGATGGAAGGGAAAGCCCTTCCCATTCCACCCCGACCCCCGATCCCTCAAGTGATGTCTGACGATGTCAGCGCGCATTTGCAAGCTGACCTCATCAGAGACCACCTCCCCAAAGCACTGGAAGCTCAGCTTCCAACGCGATCGGAAGAGAAATGCTTAGCATTTCTCTTCCGATCATGTGATGGGGGCCGTGAGAGGCTTCAAAGGGAAGGAAGCAATCAGGCTTTTGAAATGCCCACTAGACATCAGGGACTTATTTAAAAAAATAAAATTGGCATAAGGGGAGCGACCCCTTGGGCAAGGGTCGCTCCCCAGGGAGGTAATATTTTTCAAGGCCTCGGCCTATTGTTTTTAGGCCGCTCTGCCCCCGGGGGGGGGGGCAGAATCCACTAGGCGCCATAATAGGTCATTATTTTGTTTTGGTGTTGTTCTGTTTTTTTAGAGTTGGGGAGCAACCCCTTAGGCAAGGGTCGCTCCCCTGGGTGGAAAATTCTATTTAGACCATTTCTGTGATTTTTGTTAGGCCAATCTGCCCTCAAGGGGGGCAGAAACCACTAGGCATGGGGGATTATTTTTTTGCGCCAATTTCATGCAAGGAGAGTGACCCCCTTAGGCAAGGGTCGCTCCCCTGGGGGTCAAATTGTATTTAGAAAATTTTTGCGCCCCTTGGGGGCAGTTCGGCCGATTTTTATTTGGGCAATCTTCCCCCAAGAGGTGCAAAAACCACTAGGCACCAGAGATCTTTTTTTTTGCGCCAATTTGACGCAAGGGTTGCAACCCCTTAGGCAAGGGTTACAGAACCTGGTCAGACCCAACAAGTCACCCCATCTTGGATTCCCCTAGGTGTCTAGTTTTCAAAACTGCACAGGTTTGCTAGGTTTCCCTAGGTGCCGGCTGAGCTAGAGGCCAAAATCCCCAGCAAGACACTTGGCAAAAAACAGCTCTGTTTTCTTAGTGAAAATGTGATGTGTCCACGTTGTGTTTTGGGGCATTTCCTGTTGCGGGCGCTAGGCCTATCCCCACAAGTGAGGTACCATTTTTATCGGGAAACTTAGGGGAACGCTGGGTAGAAGGAAATTTGTGGCTCCTCTCTGATTCCAGGACTTTCTGTCACCGAAATGAGAGGAAAAAGTGTTTTGTGGCCATATTTTGAGGTTTGCAAAGGATTCTGGGTAACAGAACCTGGTCAGAGCCCCACAAGTCACCCCGTCTTGAATTCCCCTAAGTCTCTAGTTTTCAAAACTGTGCAGGTTTGCTAGGTTTCCATAGGTGCCGGCTGAGCTAGAGGCCAAAATCCGCAGCTAGGCACTTTGCAAAAAACAGCTCTGTTTTCTTTGTGAAAATGTGATGTGTCCACATTGTGTTTTGGGGCATTTCCTGTCACGGGTGCTAGGCCTTCGCAGTAGGCCTACCCATGCAAGTGAGGTACCATTTTTATTGGGAGACTTAGGGGAACACAGAATAGCAAAACAAGTGTTATTGCCCCTTGTCTTTCTTTACATTTTTTCCTTCCAAATGTAAGACAGTGTGTAAAAAAGACGTCTATTTGAGAAATGCCCTGTAATTCACATGCTAGTATGGACACCCCGGAATTCAGAGATGTGCAAATAACCACTGCTTCTAAACACCTTATCTTGTGGCCATTTGGGAAATACAAAGGTTTTCTTGATTCCTATTTTCACTTTTTATATTTCAGCAAATGAATTGCTGTATACCCGGTATAGAATGAAAACCCATTGCTAGGTGCAGCTCATTTATTGGCTCTGGGTACCTAGGGTATCCCCACAACCAGAAGAGTCCAGCTGACGTAACGGTATATATTGCTTTAAAAAATCAGACATTGCAGAAAAAAGTTACAGAGTAAAATGTGGAGAAAAATGGCTGTTTTTTTCCCCTCAATTTCAATATTCTTTTATTTCAGCTGTTATTTTCTGTAGGAAACACTTGTAGGATCTACACAAATAACCCCTAGCTGAATTCAGAATGTTGTCTAAGTTTCAGAAATGTTTAGCTTTCTGGGATCCAGCATTGGTTTCTCACCCATTTCGGTCACTAACTGGAAGGAGGCTGAAAGCACAAAAAATAGTAAAAATGTCCCAGTAAAATGTTAAAATTGTGTTGAAAAACTGGGTTTTCTAATTCAAGTTGCCTGTTCCTGAAAGCTGGGAAGATCGTGATTTTACCACTGCAAACCCTTTGTTGATGCCATTTTCAGGGAAAAAAACACAAGTCTTCTTCTGCAGCCCCTTTTTCCCATTTTTTTGAAAAAAATAAAATGTTCGCTGTATTTTGGCTAATTTCTTGGTCTCCTTCAGTGGAATCCACAAAGTCTGGGTACCTCTAGAATCCCTAGGATGTTGGAAAAAAAGGACGCAAATTTGGCGTGGGTAGCTTATGTGAACAAAAAGTGATGAGGGCCTAAGCGCGAACTGCCCCAAATAGCCAAAAAAAGGCTCGGCACAGGAGGGGAAAAGGCCTGGCAGCAAAGGGGTTAATAACCTTAGGAAATAATCAACATGTTATTTAGGCAGAGTTGATTGTTCATGTTTATTTATTTGTTAGGTGTACACTGCATAACTTAGGGCCAGATGTATAATTTATCCAAATAACAATTACCTAATTGTGATTATCTGCAAATTGCAATTACATAATCGATATATGAATATATGAAACTCCAGGAGTTTCATTTAGCAATTCCCAAAGGCTTGCAAATTGACCTACCTCATTAAAATTCATGAGGTAGGGGTCATTTTGCAACCCATTCTCTCTGATTGCTTTTAAATAAACAATCTTTTATTTATTTAAATGCAGCCTGTTTTCCTTAAATGAAAACGGGATGCAATAAAAAAAAAAAAGTAAAGTTTTTTTAAAAAATTTTTAAGAGTAGGCAATGGTCCGTGGTGAAATGCGAATGTTTGCGACCGCATTTCGGTCCCAAAACATTCCTACATACCACTGCGATTTGCTATTAGGAAGGGACGCCCTTGACACGCCCCTTCATAATACCGAATCAGTATGTAGTCTAGTTGCAATTCCAATTTGCAATTTGGTAACAAGTTACTGCTCTGCAAATTTGAATTCACACATATCAAAATACATGTTTGCGATCGTAAAAAGCCAGATCAGAATATATCTGGCCGTTAATTTCTTCTTGGCTCAACAATACCAGAGCCATCATGGTTACAGTGATGTGCAGAGACTGTGCTTTACACTGATGAGGGTATCGGTTTGTTATTGCGTATCAGAAATACAATGAAGACAGATGATTATACATTCACCCTCTACGTTTTAATATATACAGAGGCCGTCAGGCAAAAATAAAGTACGGTGCCATATAGTGGCTACCAAAGGAAGTTCACAATAGTGGCCTGCTTTGAACCCCTCCTAATTTCCCACCTCTCAGATGGTTGATTTTATGAGAGTTTGTTAGGGTTAGCACTGTTGTCAGTAGGTCTGACTCCATAGGAAATAGCTATCATCAGTGTAACATAATTGTCACACATTTAAGCTTTACAGGGTCGTTAAGGTTAAGCATTGGTCTGCAGACTTCTGGAATGCATGAGGTACTGGCTCCACTGCAGCCTGCAAGCCAAATCTAGACTTTGCCCCTAGTGCAGTGGGCTTTTTTCAACAAAACTGCTTCCCCTGACACAGCAGGATTGGTTTTGACAAAACTGATCAGTGCTGCTCATGTAGAGACGGCATGATATGACATTATAGGCCAGCCTGCATTGTTGGCTGCAAAGTGGGAGGTTCCTTCTGAAAAACTAAATATCAGTGTTACTGAGGAGCTGAGAGCTTTCTTCAATTGCACTATGGATGTTGCATTTTTTTTGCTCAGAGTATAAAAATATAATAAGGTCCAGGGTCCAACAAGGAATACTTATGAAACAAGTTACAAAAATTTACAGGCTATTGATAACAGATATATCCTTCCATAGGTTAAACATGTTGTTAGAAATGGGGTCTTTGGTTGACAGTCAGGGTACCCTCTGTTCAAGCAAGGACCCTCACTCTAGTCAGGGTAAAAGAGAATCACAATCTGCTAACCCCTGCTTACTCCCTTGTAGCTTGGCTAAGCTTAACTTCAGAGTGCTAGGTGTAAAGTATTTGTACCAACACACAGAGTAATTTAATGAAAATACTACAAAATGACACAACACATGTTTTGAAAAATAGGAAATATGTATCTAAACAAAACAAGACCAAAATGACAAAAATCCGACATACACAAGTTAATTTATGAATTTTGAAAGATTAAATTCAAAAATAGCGCTTAGAAACACAAAATGCTTTGATGAAGTGTTAACACTGCGTCATGACAGAGTCGTTCTCAATAATCTGACACCAGCGGCACCAGCCAAGGATCACGCAGACCCCCAGGTGCAGTACCTTGGTGAAGAATGGAAACAAGCCAATGCGCTAAATTGGGGATCGCAGCGTCTGTGCGAAACGTTGAATCTGCGCACCTCGAGCGGCGTCGATCACGGTGTGGTGCAGTGACTTCCACTGAGTTGCGGACTTCGGTGGGGCCGCAGTGGTGTCGGGCCTGCGAAGGTCATCGCGTTCCAGAAAAGAGCACGGAGTCGGCTGCAGGCGGCATCACCGGATTCAGCAGCGGCATCAGTCCGGACTCACCCACAGTCGATTTCCTTGAATTTTCACCAGCTTTTCCTCTCAAGGGCCCAGGGACTGGATAGGGCATCACTTGTCAGGGTAGGAGTCTCTCCAAAGACTCCAGGTGCTGGCAGATAAAAGTTGTTGCTGTCCCTGAGACTTCAAACAACAGGAGGCAAGCTCTAAATCAAGCCCTTGGAGATTTCTTCTCAAGATGGAAGGCACACAAAGTCCAGACTTTTCCCTCTTACTCTGGCAGAAGCAGCATCTGCAGGACAGCTCCACAAAGCACAGGCAGGGCAGCTCTTCTTCACCAGCTCTACAGCTCTTCTCCAGGCAGAGGTTCCTCTTGTTTCCAGAAGTGTTCTTAAAGTCTGTGGTTTTGGGTGCCCTTCTTATGCCCAGTTTCTCCTTCGAAGTAGGCCTACTTCAAAGCAAAGTCTCTTTTGAATGTGAAATCCTGCCTTGCCCAGGCCATGCCCCAGACACTCACCAGGGGTTTGGAGGCTGCATTGTGTAAGGACAGGCACAGCCCTTTCAGGTGTGAGTGACCACTCCTCCCCTCCCTCCTAGCAGAGATGGCTCATCAGGAAATGCAGACTACACCCCAGCTCCCTTTATGTCATTGTATAGTGTGAGGTGCAACCAGCTCAACTGCCAAACTGACCCAGACAGGGAATCCACAAACAGGCAGAGTCACGGAAATGGTATAAGCAAGAAAATGCCCACTTTCTAAAAGTGGCATTTTCAAACACACAATCTTAAAATCAACTTTACAAAAGGTTGAAGACAGCAACTCCGAAGACGGAAGGGCCCTATAACCACTAGTGTCCTGTATAGATGCCTGTTGTTATAGAAGAGGGGACTTAACCAGAGGACAGAGGCCCACGTCCTCTAAGTCAAAATAGTATACAAAACAGGTGAAGTCCCACTTTAAAAGTTATTGGTTTTATTATTATGCCAAACAAGGTAGTCCCAGTTATACAGTCAGTTACTGGTTAGAAAAACATGATGTACAGTCCAAGGTCCAACCATTTTGTAATAGCCAAGGAAAACGGAGAATCAGCCAACACGTGTTTCGCCCCCTCTGGCAATATATTTGCCGGGGCTTTCTCAAGGCTGGAAATAAACAAAAGTAACAAGTTGCAGTTCAAAATTGTACCTATAGAGAGGATGAGATGTCATTAAGACATCATCAAGAGAGTGAGCTAGAATAAGGGTGCCCGTGCATAGGTCATTAAAAGTGTGCTCAGTCCAGATATAGAGTAGTTAGAACCAAATGTTGAATAAAAAGGAAGATATGTGGGTACTAAATGGTGACTGTGATCAAACCCTGTTATATGGAAAGTCCAAAAGAGTAAAGCAGTAATCAGTGGCATTACAAGTATGTTCTCAAACGTGAAATTATGGTGGAGAAATGAACGGTGGGAAGTGGATCGAAAAGAGTCCATAATTATCTCCTAGGATCCCAAGAAAAGAAAAGAAAAAAGGAAAATATAGGTTGTCAAAAAGTGGTTATCCCCTAGGTGAACTTGTGCTCAGAATTAAAAGATATAAGTGCTCGGGTGCTAAACAAAGTAAAACAAATGCAAATAAATGCAAATAAACATACCGCACGCGAAGAGCAGACATGTATTGGTTATAAACTAGAATAGTTCTTTTCTGTAAAGTAACAAACAATCTATCTATTGGAACATTCATGGTTTAACAAACATATGTTGTACATTTTATATTCAAATGCTAAAACAGCCTGATTTGTTCAAGAGTGTTAAAACACCAGTTACATAGATTGAGTTCCACTTTTTAATATGGCATAAAATAGAAACACCGTATGATTTAGAATGCAGGAAGAGCATGACACTATTCAAAGTGAAAAAACTCGTCTATGGGTTTTGAACACCGGAGTAAAGGGAAAGAAGAGTGCTCCGAGTTGTTTCATTACATGTGGCTTATTAGCCAAAATAAATAGTATTAGGTAATTAGTGTCGATCAATAAGCTTATTAAGTAAGCAAAGACCACTTCTCATTATATATATATCGTATTTCCAATACGGCAGTACGGTGGTCTCAGTATTCAGGGTCTCCTGTTATCGGTAACAGAATTATAAATATCAAAAGGAACAAAGCGTTCGCTTTGAAGGGCTATTTACTCTGAGACCCTTACCTCAAGGTTGCAGAGTTAGGATGCCGTGCGAATACGGCCGAAGATCAGAGTAAGGCACGGGGAGCAGAGCGGACGCGTCCGCGTCTTGAGTCACGTATTTTATAGCCCGTGTCAAACGGAAATGAGTAAACAGAAAAAAGGGACTCCCATGTTACGCGCTGGGTAGCGCCATTTTGGAAGAAAAAGACATAGAAAATAAACAGTTTCAGTGAGTCAAGGAAGTACATAAATATATATATAAAGGGTTCCGTCTTGTCCGAAGCTAATAAGATGAGATCTAGTGGGTATGCATTATAAGGATGTAGCAGTAATCCGTAGTGGATAAGAAATTACATGCTCACTGCAGATTGAAAAGAACCATGGTGGTGATTCAAAAACTTACATTTACTTTTAAGCAAACTGAAAGCAGATTATTTTAAGAGGTCAAGGAGTACGATTTTGCTATAGGGCTTAGAGAACAATATAATTACAGGTATATAAAAAGCGGGAAAACACAAGATTCAAAAAACTTTATGTTAACCAAAAATGCCATTCATAGTCTTTATTGAGTCCATTGTTAACAGTATCATATTTGATTATTAGACGGCTCTCTTCTTGACGTAGTCGCAATGGTGTGTTACCTCCTCTGGGGGAGGGGATAATGCGTCTTAAACCACAGAAGGTAAAAGTACATTGGTGTTGATGACACTTGTTAAAATGTTCTACCATCGGCGCCTGGATATCGGATTTGTGTATATTCCTGAAATGTTCCTGTATTCGAATTTTGAGGGGCCGTGTCGTACTTCCAATGTAGGTCAGGTTACAAGGGCACCAAATGGCATAAATGACAAAGGTACTGGAACAGTTGATGAAATCGGTGATCCGATGGGTACAATTGTTGATACTTATTGTTTTAGATTTGGATAGGCCTAGTTTGCAGATGGAGCATTTGCTGCAGGTATAGAACCCTGCAGGTTTGGGTGGAAGAAAGGTAGTGGAGATTTTACGTTGAAAGAAAGAAGGACACAGTTTATTACGTAGATTCGGTGCTCTCCTAAACCCTATTTGTGGGTAGCTAGAGATATATTGGTTGATCGAGGAATTATTCACCAGAAGGAACCAACATTTTTTGAGTGATTTGCGAATGTGCTTATGCCCATTATGGAAGGCCGTAATTAATCGAATGGTCGTGTTCTTGTCGTTTTACTTTGGTGTGTTCAGCAGAGAGTTGCGATCTATGTTCCTCACTTCCTTCCGGGTGGTATTAAGTGAAGCCTGGTTGTATCCCCTTGACTCTAGTCTCGTAGTCATTTCTGAAGAAACTCTGTCATAATCATTTAAGTTAGAGCAATTTAGTCTAGCACGTCGAAATTCCCCTTTAGGTATATTTCGGATGATGCTAGCCGAATGACAGCTAGTAGCATGAAGGATCGAATTGGCAGATGTCTTTTTGCGAAAGAACTTGGTCATAAGTTTGTTACCCTCAACATAAATCAATAGATCTAAGTATTCAATGGAGGAATTGGAGATTTGATATGTTACTTCAATCTCCCAGGGATTGGGTGTTAAAGACTGAATGAATGTTTGGAGATGAGCCTCTGAGCCTTGCCAAATAAGCAAGATATCGTCTATGTACCTTCCCCAAAAGATGATATGTTTTATGAATTGATCGGAGCGGTCTGACCAGAGCCAATGGTTTTCAACAGCTCCCATCAGGATACAAGCATAAGGTGGAGCAAATTTTGCTCCCATCGCAGTTCCTTGGAGTTGTAGATAATAGTTACCATCAAAGAGAAAATAGTTGTTTTGCAAGCTGAATTTGAGAAAATCCAAGATCATTGCATTGCGTGTCAGATATTGAACTGATCTGGTAGACAAGCATTTGCTCACTGCTGTTAGCCCATCAGTGTGTTTAATAGAAGTATAAAGACTGACAACATCAATAGTCGCAAGGAAGAAATCAGATTGCCACTCAATATCTTGTAGCTTTTGTAGGATATCTTTGGTGTCGCGCACATATGATGACAGATTCGTCATAAAGGGTTGGAGCTCTTGGTCAATGAGGGATCCCAGTCTGGAACATATGGAGTTAACTCCAGAAATAATAGGTCTGCCCTTCGGAGGATGACCTGCTTTATGAATTTTAGGTAAAAGGTACAAGGTTGGAACAGTGGGGCATTGAAGAAAAAGGGCAGACTTCTCGGAACCGGAGAGAGTTTGGCAAGAGTGCCAATATTCCAATCGTTCTGACAATTTCTGTTGTATTTCTACTGTCGGGTTATATGAGAGTTTCCTGTAGCATGTCTTATCTTGGAGTTGACGATAGGCTTCAGTAAGATAGTCATCAGTGTTTAGGATGACAATATTGCCTCCTTTGTCTGCCTCCTTGATAATTATATTGTTATTAGACCTCAGCTGTTTTAGCGCCTTGGTGTGATCACCATGAGTGTTAGTGGGTAAGTATCTACGTTGATCACAATAGCGTTTATATTCATGATCTAGATCAAGAAGAACTGCCCTGGAAAACAAATCAATAGAATTGCCTGCTGGAAGCATGGGAGTAAATGTAGATTGTGGACGGAGATCAGAAGAAAAATATTGATTAGTATTAAGATTGAGTTCTTGAGCTATGGAGTGTAGAGTGGATTCTGGTTCAGTAGTATTAGAGAGGTTACACAGAACAGAAATATCGGACAGATCTTGGATTGTAATGTCCTGTGAGAGCCCTCTGGGAGGGGATGAGGTAAGAGGTGTAGGTATAGAGGCAAAAAAGGACTTGAGTTTCAAGTGTCGAGTAAATTTAAAAAGGTCAATTTTAGTTTGAGTGATGTCCCAGGTGTTGGTGGGACAGAAAGACAGACCGTGATTAAGGATTGATTGGTCTGTGAGGGATAGTTCATGATTGGAAAGATTCACAATTAGGTTGTCTAAGTTTAGGGTTGAACCGTTTTGCTTCGAGCTCTGGTTTGTATGCCTGAAGTATTTGGTGTAACTGGAGGAATATCGGGTGGTTTGACTCTTGTGTCTTTCAGAGTTCCCAAGCGATGGCGTCCTGCCTCTTCTAAAAAATTAACTTGTGGTCTAGTCAGAGTACAGCTTGCAGAATCGTCTACTGATTCAACCTCTGATGAGGAAGGAGTTTCATGATTGGTTGGTGTATCTAGAGAGAGATTTGAGTCCTTGATGTTGTCGTATTTTCTGCTGAAGGTATATACTCTCCCATGTTGGTAATCAAATAGGTCTCTTCTGAATTTTCGATTCTTACGTTGTATTATATCTTCTTCATATCGGTCTATAACACTGTTGAGAATAGCATAATTTTTAGTTGTAATTTCTCCCCAATTGGCTTCTTCGATGCGTTGGGTGAGGTTATCAACTTCCTTGCGATGTTTGTCATACTCTTCCTTGGAGATTTCAATCAATTGGTTAATCATATTAATTGAAGCCATTTTAAGGTTGGTTTCCCATTTCTGTAGGTGTTCCTGAGATGTGGTGTCCATGGGTGGAAAAATCAGGATACGAAGGCCTCGTGGTATACGATCGTTTTCTAAGTATTTTTTCAGTGAAGCTATTTCCCACCACTTGGATGGTTCCTTCTTCAATGATTTTTCCAAAGCCAGAAATGTACTTCTGGCTGACAGTAAGTTAGGAGAAGAGAGGTTGGAGGTGCCCACCCCTGTGCTATTGAAGACTTGTTGTAATTTGTGATCACGTTGTTCGCGTCTATTGATATGAGAGGACATTCTTTTCCAGAGATTTAAGGCTTATTTACAGGATATAGTAGTGGAACATGAACGTTGAAGACAGCAACTCCGAAGACGGAAGGGCCCTAGAACCACTAGTGTCCTGTATAGATGCCTGTTGTTATAGAAGAGGGGACTTAACCAGAGGACAGAGGCCCACGTCCTCTAAGTCAAAATAGTATACAAAACAGGTGAAGTCCCACTTTAAAAGTTATTGGTTTTATTATTATGCCAAACAAGGTAGTCCCAGTTATACAGTCAGTTACTGGTTAGAAAAACATGATGTACAGTCCAAGGTCCAAACATTTTGTAATAGCCAAGAAAAACGGAGAATCAGCCAACACGTGTTTCGCCCCCTCTGGCAATATATTTGCCGGGGCTTTCTCAAGGCTGGAAATAAACAAAAGTAACAAGTTGCAGTTCAAAATTGTACCTATAGAGAGGATGAGATGTCATTAAGACATCATCAAGAGAGTGAGCTAGAATAAGGGTGCCTGTGCATAGGTCATTAAAAGTGTGCTCAGTCCAGATATAGAGTAGTTAGAACCAAATGTTGAATAAAAAGGAAGATATGTGGGTACTAAATGGTGACTGTGATCAAACCCTGTTATATGGAAAGTCCAAAAGAGTAAAGCAGCAATCAGTGGCATTACAAGTATGTTCTCAAACGTGAAATTATGGTGGAGAAATGAACGGTGGGAAGTGGATCGAAAAGAGTCCATAATTATCTCCTAGGATCCCAAGAAAAGAAAAGAAAAAAGGAAAATATAGGTTGTCAAAAAGTGGTTATCCCCTAGGTGAACTTGTGCTCAGAATTGAAAGATATAAGTGCTCGGGTGCTAAACAAAGTAAAACAAATGCAAATAAATGCAAATAAACATACCGCACGCGAAAGAGCAGACATGTATTGGTTATAAACTAGAATAGTTCTTTTCTGTAAAGTAACAAACAATCTATCTATTGGAACATTCATGGTTTAACAAACATATGTTGTACATTTTATATTCAAATGCTAAAACAGCCTGATTTGTTCAAGAGTGTTAAAACACCAGTTACATAGATTGAGTTACACTTTTTAATATGGCATAAAATAGAAACACCGTATGATTTAGAATGCAGGAAGAGCATGACACTATTCAAAGTGAAAAAACTCGTCTATGGGTTTTGAAAACCGGAGTAAAGGGAAAGAAGAGTGCTCCGAGTTGTTTCATTACATGTGGCTTATTAGCCAAAATAAATAGTATTAGGTAATTAGTGTCGATCAATAAGCTTATTAAGTAAGCAAAGACCACTTCTCATTATATATATATCGTATTTCCAATACGGCAGTACGGTGGTCTCAGTATTCAGGGTCTCCTGTTATCGGTAACAGAATTATAAATATCAAAAGGAACAAAGCGTTCGCTTTGAAGGGCTATTTACTCTGAGACCCTTACCTCAAGGTTGCAGAGTTAGGATGCCGTGCGAATACGGCCGAAGATCAGAGTAAGGCACGGGGAGCAGAGCGGACGCGTCCGCGTCTTGAGTCGCGTATTTTATAGCCCGTGTCAAAGGGAAATGAGTAAACAGAAAAAAGGGACTCCCATGTTACGCGCTGGGTAGCACCATTTTGGAAGAAAAAGACATAGAAAATAAACAGTTTCAGTGAGTCAAGGAAGTACATAAATATATATATAAAGGGTTCCGTCTTGTCCGAAGCTAATAAGATGAGATCTAGTGGGTATGCATTATAAGGATGTAGCAGTAATCCGTAGTGGATAAGAAATTACATGCTCACTGCAGATTGAAAAGAACCATGGTGGTGATTCAAAAACTTACATTTACTTTTAAGCAAACTGAAAGCAGATTATTTTAAGAGGTCAAGGAGTAGGATTTTTCTATAGGGCTTAGAGAACAATATAATTACAGGTACATAAAAAGCGGGAAAACACAAGATTCAAAAAACTTTATGTTAACCAAAAATGCCATTCATAGTCTTTATTGAGTCCATTGTTAACAGTATATTTGATTATTAGACGGCTCTCTTCTTGACGTAGTCGCAATGGTGTGTTACCTCCTCTGGGGGAGGGGATAATGCGTCTTAAACCACAGAAGGTAAAAGTACATTGGTGTTGATGACACTTGTTAAAATGTTCTACCATCGGCGCCTGGATATCGGATTTGTGTATATTCCTGAAATGTTCCTGTATTCGAATTTTGAGGGGCCGTGTCGTACTTCCAATGTAGGTCAGGTTACAAGGGCACCAAATGGCATAAATGACAAAGGTACTGGAACAGTTGATGAAATCGGTGATCCGATGGGTACAATTGTTGATACTTATTGTTGGAAAATGGGTTATTGGTAGGGCAGGTAGGTACCTACACCTAGCAACAAGCCACTAACCTCCACCTAGGTACAGTTAGGTCTCAGTAAATTAATCCCAGCTCATCCCTTGGTAGCTTGGCAACGAGCGTCAAGGCTTAACTTAGGAGACAAAGTGTAAAGCATTCAAATATCACAAAAAAGTAATTAAATAAAACACAGGAAACAGTTTAAAAATCCAAAACCAATTTATAAAAATAGTTTATATTTTTATCTTTAAAATGACACAAAAACGATTAAAATCGGTTCAAGGGAACCGGAGATATGAATTTTTAAAGAATTATTACTTTTCTAGCGCTTAGAAACAAAAAGCGCCAATCGGGTCATCTGGTTGCACCTCGACCGGGGCAAAGTCAAACTTTCAGGCCGACCGCGATGGAGCCCTGCTCGGCTACAGGTCGCGGGAGGCCTCGGTTAAAAAGTTACCTTCTGACTTAGTCTTTATTTTGAAGTTTTTCTTCACCGGGACGAACCTGCCAGTTGAATCCGACCTCCTGGAGCCCTTGTCCGGATACGCGATGTGGGTTTCCTCGGTGGAGACTTTTACCTTCGGACTTAGTCGTTTTTTCGAGATGAAAATCCTTCGACCGGGGTAAACCTGGATCTTGATCCGACGTCCATGGAGCCCTTCTCGGGTACGATGGCTGGGAGGTCCCGGTCAACTTTTTACCTTCGAACTTAGTCTCTTTTTTGGATGTTTTTCTTTACCGGGACGAACCACGAAGTCAGGCCGGGTCGCGGTTGAGGCAAGCCGGCTAGAATTTCCGCGGCGGGTCGGTCCCTCTCTGGAGCTTTTTTCCAAAAATTCTCAAATCTTTTCCAAACTTCTGGGGCTTCACCCAGATGTTCTTTTAAGGTTCTTTTGGGGTCCACAGCTCACCTCAAGGGTCCAGAAGTTCTGTGATGGTCCTTGGGGGGTGCGGACTTCAACTCCCAGAATGCACCTGGCGCAAACTCCTTTTTGGCCACTGGACAGTGGTCAGCTGGTCGCTTTCTTCAGGAGTTGGTGCAGGGGACTCTGGTTAGCAATTTTTCACCTGTAGCAAACAGGGAGTCCCTCCTTGAACCAGTTGAAGCCAGGCAAAGTCCTTCTTGTGGTGAAGCCCAAGAGTGCAGCTGGTGCAGTCCTTCTGAGTGCAGGTTCCAGGTGCAGGCCAGGGGTCCAGCAGGGCAGTCCTTCTTCTCCTTTAGTTCTTTTCTTGTTGAAATCTGGTAGGGATCTGAGGTGTGGGTGCAGGTCTGCCAGTTTTATCCTTGCTCCTGGGTGAAAAGCAGGGGGGCCCTGGTTCTCCAATCAGGGACAGGGTCGTCCCCCTGTGATGACCACTTCCTGGGAAGTGTGGCAAAAATCCATCCCAGAAGGCAACAGTCTCTAAAAATCCAACATGGATGAATCTGATTTTTGGAGGTTACATCTGGCTGAGCCCACCCACTGGTGTGGCTAAAAATCATAAACACACCCCTCTCCTGCCCTCTCCTAATCTAATCAAGGGGGCACCTAATTGTCTGGGGTTGCAGGATGTGGGGGTGTTGCTGGGTGCTCCAAATGTCCTTCTCTGCCTTTGAAGACCAGTTTGGCAGCCCTCCCCCTTCCTGCCTCACCATCTGCTGAGGGGAGATTCTCTCCCCCAAGCACATTCCTTTGTGTGAAGCCAGGCCACTTCACACCTCATCAAGGCAGCCTGGCAGAAGCTGCTGCAGGCTGGCCAATCAGAGCACAGCAGCAAAAACAATGCAGAGCTGAAATTGGCAACTTTTTAGGTAAAGTCTAAACTTTTTACCTGGACAAGTTATATTAAATCCAACAACTGGAAGTTGTGGGATTTATTACAACAATCAATTTGATACCAAATTCTTGGTATGTAACATTTAAGGAGACTTTAAAATTTAAAATAAAGTCTGCCCATTCTAGCCTATGAAGGCCATTTACTTCAATGAGGGAAAAACGAATTCGGCTGTTTTTACCTCACCAGGGCTTATAAATCTATTTTTATAAAGTCCCTGCTTATAGTTACATGGCACCCAGCCCTAGGGGCACATAGGGCACACCTTAGGGGTGACTTATATGTAAAAATAAGGTAGTTTAAGACTTTGGAAGTACCTTTAATTCCAAAGTCGAATTTGCATATAACTTTAATTTAAAAGCAGCCAGCAAAGCAGGCCTGCCTTTAAAATGACACTGGGCACCTCAGCAGTGCACCTAGGTGTGCACCACCTATGCTGTGGTCCCTAAACCTACATGCCCTACCATATACTAGGGACTTATAGGTAGGTTAACTTAGCCAATTATAATTAGCCTAATTTGCATATTGAATTTACACAGAGCACAGGCCCCGGGACTGGTTAGCAGTACCCAGGGCACCATCAAAGTCAGGAAAACACCAGCAAAAAGAGGAAAATGGGGGCAAAAAGTTATGGGGCCTCTGCAATCAGCCCTGTTTTCTCACACTTATTGTTTTAGATTTGGATAGGCCTAGTTTGCAGATGGAGCATTTGCTGCAGGTATAGAACCCTGCAGGTTTGGGTGGAAGAAAGGTAGTGGAGATTTTACGTTGAAAGAAAGAAGGACACAGTTTATTACGTAGATTCGGTGCTCTCCTAAACCCTATTTGTGGGTAGCTAGAGATATATTGGTTGATCGAGGAATTATTCACCAGAAGGAACCAACATTTTTTGAGTGATTTGCGAATGTGCTTATGCCCATTATGGAAGGCCGTAATTAATCGAATGGTCGTGTTCTTGTCGTTTTACTTTGGTGTGTTCAGCAGAGAGTTGCGATCTATGTTCCTCACTTCCTTCCGGATGGTATTAAGTGAAGCCTGGTTGTATCCCCTTGACTCTAGTCTCGTAGTCATTTCTGAAGAAACTCTGTCATAATCATTTAAGTTAGAGCAATTTAGTCTAGCACGTCGAAATTCCCCTTTAGGTATATTTCGGATGATGCTAGCCGAATGACAGCTAGTAGCATGAAGGATCGAATTGGCAGATGTCTTTTTGCGAAAGAACTTGGTCATAAGTTTGTTACCCTCAACATAAATCAATAGATCTAAGTATTCAATGGAGGAATTGGAGATTTGATATGTTACTTCAATCTCCCAGGGATTGGGTGTTAAAGACTGAATGAATGTTTGGAGATGAGCCTCTGAGCCTTGCCAAATAAGCAAGATATCGTCTATGTACCTTCCCCAAAAGATGATATGTTTTATGAATTGATCGGAGCGGTCTGACCAGAGCCAATGGTTTTCAACAGCTCCCATCAGGATACAAGCATAAGGTGGAGCAAATTTTGCTCCCATCGCAGTTCCTTGGAGTTGTAGATAATAGTTACCATCAAAGAGAAAATAGTTGTTTTGCAAGCTGAATTTGAGAAAATCCAAGATCATTGCATTGCGTGTCAGATATTGAACTGATCTGGTAGACAAGCATTTGCTCACTGCTGTTAGCCCATCAGTGTGTTTAATAGAAGTATAAAGACTGACAACATCAATAGTCGCAAGGAAGAAATCAGATTGCCACTCAATATCTTGTAGCTTTTGTAGGATATCTTTGGTGTCGCGCACATATGATGACAGATTCGTCATAAAGGGTTGGAGCTCTTGGTCAATGAGGGATCCCAGTCTGGAACATATGGAGTTAACTCCAGAAATAATAGGTCTGCCCTTCGGAGGATGACCTGCTTTATGAATTTTAGGTAAAAGGTACAAGGTTGGAACAGTGGGGCATTGAAGAAAAAGGGCAGACTTCTCGGAACCGGAGAGAGTTTGGCAAGAGTGCCAATATTCCAATCGTTCTGACAATTTCTGTTGTATTTCTACTGTCGGGTTATATGAGAGTTTCCTGTAGCATGTCTTATCTTGGAGTTGACGATAGGCTTCAGTAAGATAGTCATCAGTGTTTAGGATGACAATATTGCCTCCTTTGTCTGCCTCCTTGATAATTATATTGTTATTAGACCTCAGCTGTTTTAGCGCCTTGGTGTGATCACCATGAGTGTTAGTGGGTAAGTATCTACGTTGATCACAATAGCGTTTATATTCATGATCTAGATCAAGAAGAACTGCCCTGGAAAACAAATCAATAGAATTGCCTGCTGGAAGCATGGGAGTAAATGTAGATTGTGGACGGAGATCAGAAGAAAAATATTGATTAGTATTAAGATTGAGTTCTTGAGCTATGGAGTGTAGAGTGGATTCTGGTTCAGTAGTATTAGAGAGGTTACACAGAACAGAAATATCGGACAGATCTTGGATTGTAATGTCCTGTGAGAGCCCTCTGGGAGGGGATGAGGTAAGAGGTGTAGGTATAGAGGCAAAAAAGGACTTGAGTTTCAAGTGTCGAGTAAATTTAAAAAGGTCAATTTTAGTTTGAGTGATGTCCCAGGTGTTGGTGGGACAGAAAGACAGACCGTGATTAAGGATTGATTGGTCTGTGAGGGATAGTTCATGATTGGAAAGATTCACAATTAGGTTGTCTAAGTTTAGGGTTGAACCGTTTTGCTTCGAGCTCTGGTTTGTATGCCTGAAGTATTTGGTGTAACTGGAGGAATATCGGGTGGTTTGACTCTTGTGTCTTTCAGAGTTCCCAAGCGATGGCGTCCTGCCTCTTCTAAAAAATTAACTTGTGGTCTAGTCAGAGTACAGCTTGCAGAATCGTCTACTGATTCAACCTCTGATGAGGAAGGAGTTTCATGATTGGTTGGTGTATCTAGAGAGAGATTTGAGTCCTTGATGTTGTCGTATTTTCTGCTGAAGGTATATACTCTCCCATGTTGGTAATCAAATAGGTCTCTTCTGAATTTTCGATTCTTACGTTGTATTATATCTTCTTCATATCGGTCTATAACACTGTTGAGAATAGCATAATTTTTAGTTGTAATTTCTCCCCAATTGGCTTCTTCGATGCGTTGGGTGAGGTTATCAACTTCCTTGCGATGTTTGTCATACTCTTCCTTGGAGATTTCAATCAATTGGTTAATCATATTAATTGAAGCCATTTTAAGGTTGGTTTCCCATTTCTGTAGGTGTTCCTGAGATGTGGTGTCCATGGGTGGAAAAATCAGGATACGAAGGCCTCGTGGTATACGATCGTTTTCTAAGTATTTTTTCAGTGAAGCTATTTCCCACCACTTGGATGGTTCCTTCTTCAATGATTTTTCCAAAGCCAGAAATGTACTTCTGGCTGACAGTAAGTTAGGAGAAGAGAGGTTGGAGGTGCCCACCCCTGTGCTATTGAAGACTTGTTGTAATTTGTGATCACGTTGTTCGCGTCTATTGATATGAGAGGACATTCTTTTCCAGAGATTTAAGGCTTATTTACAGGATATAGTAGTGGAACATGAACGTTGAAGACAGCAACTCCGAAGACGGAAGGGCCCTAGAACCACTAGTGTCCTGTATAGATGCCTGTTGTTATAGAAGAGGGGACTTAACCAGAGGACAGAGGCCCACGTCCTCTAAGTCAAAATAGTATACAAAACAGGTGAAGTCCCACTTTAAAAGTTATTGGTTTTATTATTATGCCAAACAAGGTAGTCCCAGTTATACAGTCAGTTACTGGTTAGAAAAACATGATGTACAGTCCAAGGTCCAAACATTTTGTAATAGCCAAGAAAAACGGAGAATCAGCCAACACGTGTTTCGCCCCCTCTGGCAATATATTTGCCGGGGCTTTCTCAAGGCTGGAAATAAACAAAAGTAACAAGTTGCAGTTCAAAATTGTACCTATAGAGAGGATGAGATGTCATTAAGACATCATCAAGAGAGTGAGCTAGAATAAGGGTGCCTGTGCATAGGTCATTAAAAGTGTGCTCAGTCCAGATATAGAGTAGTTAGAACCAAATGTTGAATAAAAAGGAAGATATGTGGGTACTAAATGGTGACTGTGATCAAACCCTGTTATATGGAAAGTCCAAAAGAGTAAAGCAGCAATCAGTGGCATTACAAGTATGTTCTCAAACGTGAAATTATGGTGGAGAAATGAACGGTGGGAAGTGGATCGAAAAGAGTCCATAATTATCTCCTAGGATCCCAAGAAAAGAAAAGAAAAAAGGAAAATATAGGTTGTCAAAAAGTGGTTATCCCCTAGGTGAACTTGTGCTCAGAATTGAAAGATATAAGTGCTCGGGTGCTAAACAAAGTAAAACAAATGCAAATAAATGCAAATAAACATACCGCACGCGAAAGAGCAGACATGTATTGGTTATAAACTAGAATAGTTCTTTTCTGTAAAGTAACAAACAATCTATCTATTGGAACATTCATGGTTTAACAAACATATGTTGTACATTTTATATTCAAATGCTAAAACAGCCTGATTTGTTCAAGAGTGTTAAAACACCAGTTACATAGATTGAGTTACACTTTTTAATATGGCATAAAATAGAAACACCGTATGATTTAGAATGCAGGAAGAGCATGACACTATTCAAAGTGAAAAAACTCGTCTATGGGTTTTGAAAACCGGAGTAAAGGGAAAGAAGAGTGCTCCGAGTTGTTTCATTACATGTGGCTTATTAGCCAAAATAAATAGTATTAGGTAATTAGTGTCGATCAATAAGCTTATTAAGTAAGCAAAGACCACTTCTCATTATATATATATCGTATTTCCAATACGGCAGTACGGTGGTCTCAGTATTCAGGGTCTCCTGTTATCGGTAACAGAATTATAAATATCAAAAGGAACAAAGCGTTCGCTTTGAAGGGCTATTTACTCTGAGACCCTTACCTCAAGGTTGCAGAGTTAGGATGCCGTGCGAATACGGCCGAAGATCAGAGTAAGGCACGGGGAGCAGAGCGGACGCGTCCGAGTCTTGAGTCGCGTATTTTATAGCCCGTGTCAAAGGGAAATGAGTAAACAGAAAAAAGGGACTCCCATGTTACGCGCTGGGTAGCACCATTTTGGAAGAAAAAGACATAGAAAATAAACAGTTTCAGTGAGTCAAGGAAGTACATAAATATATATATAAAGGGTTCCGTCTTGTCCGAAGCTAATAAGATGAGATCTAGTGGGTATGCATTATAAGGATGTAGCAGTAATCCGTAGTGGATAAGAAATTACATGCTCACTGCAGATTGAAAAGAACCATGGTGGTGATTCAAAAACTTACATTTACTTTTAAGCAAACTGAAAGCAGATTATTTTAAGAGGTCAAGGAGTAGGATTTTTCTATAGGGCTTAGAGAACAATATAATTACAGGTACATAAAAAGCGGGAAAACACAAGATTCAAAAAACTTTATGTTAACCAAAAATGCCATTCATAGTCTTTATTGAGTCCATTGTTAACAGTATATTTGATTATTAGACGGCTCTCTTCTTGACGTAGTCGCAATGGTGTGTTACCTCCTCTGGGGGAGGGGATAATGCGTCTTAAACCACAGAAGGTAAAAGTACATTGGTGTTGATGACACTTGTTAAAATGTTCTACCATCGGCGCCTGGATATCGGATTTGTGTATATTCCTGAAATGTTCCTGTATTCGAATTTTGAGGGGCCGTGTCGTACTTCCAATGTAGGTCAGGTTACAAGGGCACCAAATGGCATAAATGACAAAGGTACTGGAACAGTTGATGAAATCGGTGATCCAATGGGTACAATTGTTGATACTTATTGTTGGAAAATGGGTTATTGGTAGGGCAGGTAGGTACCTACACCTAGCAACAAGCCACTAACCTCCACCTAGGTACAGTTAGGTCTCAGTAAATTAATCCCAGCTCATCCCTTGGTAGCTTGGCAACGAGCGTCAAGGCTTAACTTAGGAGACAAAGTGTAAAGCATTCAAATATCACAAAAAAGTAATTAAATAAAACACAGGAAACAGTTTAAAAATCCAAAACCAATTTATAAAAATAGTTTATATTTTTATCTTTAAAATGACACAAAAACGATTAAAATCGGTTCAAGGGAACCGGAGATATGAATTTTTAAAGAATTATTACTTTTCTAGCGCTTAGAAACAAAAAGCGCCAATCGGGTCATCTGGTTGCACCTCGACCGGGGCAAAGTCAAACTTTCAGGCCGACCGCGATGGAGCCCTGCTCGGCTACAGGTCGCGGGAGGCCTCGGTTAAAAAGTTACCTTCTGACTTAGTCTTTATTTTGAAGTTTTTCTTCACCGGGACGAACCTGCCAGTTGAATCCGACCTCCTGGAGCCCTTGTCCGGATACGCGATGTGGGTTTCCTCGGTGGAGACTTTTACCTTCGGACTTAGTCGTTTTTTCGAGATGAAAATCCTTCGACCGGGGTAAACCTGGATCTTGATCCGACGTCCATGGAGCCCTTCTCGGGTACGATGGCTGGGAGGTCCCGGTCAACTTTTTACCTTCGAACTTAGTCTCTTTTTTGGATGTTTTTCTTTACCGGGACGAACCACGAAGTCAGGCCGGGTCGCGGTTGAGGCAAGCCGGCTAGAATTTCCGCGGCGGGTCGGTCCCTCTCTGGAGCTTTTTTCCAAAAATTCTCAAATCTTTTCCAAACTTCTGGGGCTTCACCCAGATGTTCTTTTAAGGTTCTTTTGGGGTCCACAGCTCACCCCAAGGGTCCAGAAGTTCTGTGATGGTCCTTGGGGGGTGCGGACTTCAACTCCCAGAATGCACCTGGCGCAAACTCCTTTTTGGCCACTGGACAGTGGTCAGCTGGTCGCTTTCTTCAGGAGTTGGTGCAGGGGACTCTGGTTAGCAATTTTTCACCTGTAGCAAACAGGGAGTCCCTCCTTGAACCAGTTGAAGCCAGGCAAAGTCCTTCTTGTGGTGAAGCCCAAGAGTGCAGCTGGTGCAGTCCTTCTGAGTGCAGGTTCCAGGTGCAGGCCAGGGGTCCAGCAGGGCAGTCCTTCTTCTCCTTTAGTTCTTTTCTTGTTGAAATCTGGTAGGGATCTGAGGTGTGGGTGCAGGTCTGCCAGTTTTATCCTTGCTCCTGGGTGAAAAGCAGGGGGGCCCTGGTTCTCCAATCAGGGACAGGGTCGTCCCCCTGTGATGACCACTTCCTGGGAAGTGTGGCAAAAATCCATCCCAGAAGGCAACAGTCTCTAAAAATCCAACATGGATGAATCTGATTTTTGGAGGTTACATCTGGCTGAGCCCACCCACTGGTGTGGCTAAAAATCATAAACACACCCCTCTCCTGCCCTCTCCTAATCTAATCAAGGGGGCACCTAATTGTCTGGGGTTGCAGGATGTGGGGGTGTTGCTGGGTGCTCCAAATGTCCTTCTCTGCCTTTGAAGACCAGTTTGGCAGCCCTCCCCCTTCCTGCCTCACCATCTGCTGAGGGGAGATTCTCTCCCCCAAGCACATTCCTTTGTGTGAAGCCAGGCCACTTCACACCTCATCAAGGCAGCCTGGCAGAAGCTGCTGCAGGCTGGCCAATCAGAGCACAGCAGCAAAAACAATGCAGAGCTGAAATTGGCAACTTTTTAGGTAAAGTCTAAACTTTTTACCTGGACAAGTTATATTAAATCCAACAACTGGAAGTTGTGGGATTTATTACAACAATCAATTTGATACCAAATTCTTGGTATGTAACATTTAAGGAGACTTTAAAATTTAAAATAAAGTCTGCCCATTCTAGCCTATGAAGGCCATTTACTTCAATGAGGGAAAAACGAATTCGGCTGTTTTTACCTCACCAGGGCTTATAAATCTATTTTTATAAAGTCCCTGCTTATAGTTACATGGCACCCAGCCCTAGGGGCACATAGGGCACACCTCAGGGGTGACTTATATGTAAAAATAAGGTAGTTTAAGACTTTGGAAGTACCTTTAATTCCAAAGTCGAATTTGCATATAACTTTAATTTAAAAGCAGCCAGCAAAGCAGGCCTGCCTTTAAAATGACACTGGGCACCTCAGCAGTGCACCTAGGTGTGCACCACCTATGCTGTGGTCCCTAAACCTACATGCCCTACCATATACTAGGGACTTATAGGTAGGTTAACTTAGCCAATTATAATTAGCCTAATTTGCATATTGAATTTACACAGAGCACAGGCCCCGGGACTGGTTAGCAGTACCCAGGGCACCATCAAAGTCAGGAAAACACCAGCAAAAAGAGGAAAATGGGGGCAAAAAGTTATGGGGCCTCTGCAATCAGCCCTGTTTTCTCACACTTATTGTTTTAGATTTGGATAGGCCTAGTTTGCAGATGGAGCATTTGCTGCAGGTATAGAACCCTGCAGGTTTGGGTGGAAGAAAGGTAGTGGAGATTTTACGTTGAAAGAAAGAAGGACACAGTTTATTACGTAGATTCGGTGCTCTCCTAAACCCTATTTGTGGGTAGCTAGAGATATATTGGTTGATCGAGGAATTATTCACCAGAAGGAACCAACATTTTTTGAGTGATTTGCGAATGTGCTTATGCCCATTATGGAAGGCCGTAATGAATCGAATGGTCGTGTTCTTGTCGTTTTGCTTTGGTGTGTTCAGCAGAGAGTTGCGATCTATGTTCCTCACTTCCTTCCGGATGGTATTAAGTGAAGCCTGGTTGTATCCCCTTGACACTAGTCTCGTAGTCATTTCTGAAGAAACTCTGTCGTAATCATTTAAGTTAGAGCAATTTAGTCTAGCACGTCGAAATTCCCCTTTAGGTATATTTCGGATGATGCTAGCCGAATGACAGCTAGTAGCATGAAGGATCGAATTGGCAGATGTCTTTTTGCGAAAGAACTTGGTCATAAGTTTGTTACCCTCAACATAAATCAATAGATCTAAGTATTCAATGGAGGAATTGGAGATTTGATATGTTACTTCAATCTCCCAGTGATTGGGTGTTAAAGACTGAATGAATGTTTGGAGATGAGCCTCTGAGCCTTGCCAAATAAGCAAGATATCGTCTATGTACCTTCCCCAAAAGATGATATGTTTTATGAATTGATCGGAGCGGTCTGACCAGAGCCAATGGTTTTCAACAGCTCCCATCAGGATACAAGCATAAGGTGGAGCAAATTTTGCTCCCATCGCAGTTCCTTGGAGTTGTAGATAATAGTTACCATCAAAGAGAAAATAGTTGTTTTGCAAGCTGAATTTGAGAAAATCCAAGATCATTGCATTGCGTGTCAGATATTGAACTGATCTGGTAGACAAGCATTTGCTCACTGCTGTTAGCCCATCAGTGTGTTTAATAGAAGTATAAAGACTGACAACATCAATAGTCGCAAGGAAGAAATCAGATTGCCACTCAATATCTTGTAGCTTTTGTAGGATATCTTTGGTGTCGCGCACATATGATGACAGATTCGTCATAAAGGGTTGGAGCTCTTGGTCAATGAGGGATCCCAGTCTGGAACATATGGAGTTAACTCCAGAAATAATAGGTCTGCCCTTCGGAGGATGACCTGCTTTATGAATTTTAGGTAAAAGGTACAAGGTTGGAACAGTGGGGTATAGAAGAAAAAGGGCAGACTTCTCGGAACCGGAGAGAGTTTGGCAAGAGTGCCAATATTCCAATCGTTCTGACAATTTCTGTTGTATTTCTACTGTCGGGTTATATGAGAGTTTCCTGTAGCATGTCTTATCTTGGAGTTGACGATAGGCTTCAGTAAGATAGTCATCAGTGTTTAGGATGACAATATTGCCTCTTTTGTCTGCCTCCTTGATAATTATATTGTTATTAGACCTCAGCTGTTTTAGCGCCTTGGTGTGATCACCATGAGTGTTAGTGGGTAAGTATCTACGTTAATCACAATAGCGTTTATATTCATGATCTAGATCAAGAAGAACTGCCCTGGAAAACAAATCAATAGAATTGCCTGCTGGAAGCATGGGAGTAAATGTAGATTGTGGACGGAGATCAGAAGAAAAATATTGATTAGTATTAAGATTGAGTTCTTGAGCTATGGAGTGTAGAGTGGATTCTGGTTCAGTAGTATTAGAGAGGTTACACAGAACAGAAATATCGGACAGATCTTGGATAGTAATGTCCTGTGAGAGCCCTGTGGGAGGGGATGAGGTAAGAGGTGTAGGTATAGAGGCAAAAAAGGACTTGAGTTTCAAGTGTCGAGTAAATTTAAAAAGGTCAATTTTAGTTTGAGTGATGTCCCAGGTGTTGGTGGGACAGAAAGACAGACCGTGATTAAGGATTGATTGATCTGTGGGGGATAGTTCATGATTGGAAAGATTCACAATTAGGTTGTCTAAGTTTAGGGTTGAACCGTTTTGCTTCGAGCTCTGGTTTGTATGCCTGAAGTATTTGGTGTAACTGGAGTAATATCGGGTGGTTTGACTCTTGTGTCTTTTAGAGTTCCCAAGCAATGGCGTCTTGCCTCTTCTAAAAAATTAACTTGTGGTCTAGTCAGAGTACAGCTTGCAGAATCGTCTACTGATTCAACCTCTGATGAGGAAGGAGTTTCATGATTGGTTGGTGTATCTAGAGAGAGATTTGAGTCCTTGATGTTGTCGTATTTTCTGCTGAAGGTATATACTCTCCCATGTTGGTAATCAAATAGGTCTCTTCTGAATTTTCGATTCTTACGTTGTATTATATCTTCTTCATATAGGTCTATAACACTGTTGAGAATAGCATAATTTTTAGTTGTAATTTCTCCCCAATTGGCTTCTTCGATGCGTTGGGTGAGGTTATCAACTTCCTTGCGATGTTTGTCATAATCTTCCTTGGAGATTTCAATCAATTGGTTAATCATATTAATTGAAGCCATTTTAAGGTTGGTTTCCCATTTCTGTAGGTGTTCCTGAGATGTGGTGTCCATGGGTGGAAAAATCAGGATACGAAGGCCTCGTGGTATACGATCGTTTTCTAAGTATTTTTTCAGTGAAGCTATTTCCCACCACTTGGATGTTTCCTTCTTCAATGATTTTTCCAAAGCCAGAAATGTACTTCTGGCCGACAGTAAGTTAGGAGAAGAGAGGTTGGAGGTGCCCACCCCTGTGGTATTGAAGACTTGCTGTAATTTGTGATCATGTTGTTCGCGTCTATTGATATGAGAGGACATTCTTTTCCAGAGATTTAAGGCTTATTTACAGGATATAGTAGTGGAACATGAACGTTGAAGACAGCAACTCCGAAGACGGAAGGGCCCTAGAACCACTAGTGTCCTGTATAGATGCCTGTTGTTATAGAAGAGGGGACTTAACCAGAGGACAGAGGCCCACATCCTCTAAGTCAAAATAGTATACAAAACAGGTTAAGTCCCACTTTAAAAGTTATTGGTTTTATTATTATGCCAAACAAGGTAGTCCCAGTTATACAGTCAGTTACTGGTTAGAAAAACATGATGTACAGTCCAAGGTCCAAACATTTTGTAATAGCCAAGGAAAACGGAGAATCAGCCAACACGTGTTTCGCCCCCTCTGGCAATATATTTGCCGGGGCTTTCTCAAGGCTGGAAATAAACAAAAGTAACAAGTTGCAGTTCAAAATTGTACCTATAGAGAGGATGAGATGTCATTAAGACATCATCAAGAGAGTGAGCTAGAATAAGGGTGCCCGTGCATAGGTCATTAAAAGTGTGCTCAGTCCAGATATAGAGTAGTTAGAACCAAATATTGAATAAAAAGGAAGATATGTGGGTACTAAAGGGTGACTGTGATCAAACCCTGTTATATGGAAAGTCCAAAAGAGTAAAGCAGCAATCAGTGGCATTACAAGTATGTTCTCAAACGTGAAATTATGGTGGAGAAATGAACGGTGGGAAGTGGATCGAAAAGAGTCCATAATTATCTCCTAGGATCCCAAGAAAAGAAAAGAAAAAAGGAAAATATAGGTTGTCAAAAAGTGGTTATCCCCTAGGTGAACTTGTGCTCAGAATTGAAAGATATAAGTGCTAGGGTGCTAAACAAAGTAAAACAAATGCAAATAAATGCAAATAAACATACCGCACGCGAAAGAGCAGACATGTATTGGTTATAAACTAGAATAGTTCTTTTCTGTAAAGTAACAAACAATCTATTTATTGGAACATTCATGGTTTAACAAACATATGTTGTACATTTTATATTCAAATGCTAAAACAGCCTGATTTGTTCAAGAGTGTTAAAACACCAGTTACATAGATTGAGTTACACTTTTTAATATGGCATAAAATAGAAACACCGTATGATTTAGAATGCAGGAAGAGCATGACACTATTCAAAGTGAAAAAACTCGTCTATGGGTTTTGAACACCGGAGTAAAGGGAAAGAAGAGTGCTCCGAGTTGTTTCATTACATGTGGCTTATTAGCCAAAATAAATAGTATTAGGTAATTAGTGTCGATCAATAAGCTTATTAAGTAAGCAAAGACCACTTCTCATTATATATATATCGTATTTCCAATACGGCAGTACGGTGGTCTCAGTATTCAGGGTCTCCTGTTATCGGTAACAGAATTATAAATATCAAAAGGAACAAAGCGTTCGCTTTGAAGGGCTATTTACTCTGAGACCCTTACCTCAAGGTTGCAGAGTTAGGATGCCGTGCGAATACGGCCGAAGATCAGAGTAAGGCACGGGGAGCAGAGCGGACGCGTCCGCGTCTTGAATCGCGTATTTTATAGCCCGTGTCAAAGGGAAATGAGTAAACAGAAAAAAGGGACTCCCATGTTACGCGCTGGGTAGCGCCATTTTGGAAGAAAAAGACACAGAAAATAAACAGTTTCAGTGAGTCACGGAAGTACATAAATATATATGTAAAGGGTTCCGTCTTGTCCGAAGCTAATAAGATGAGATCTAGTGGGTATGCATTATAAGGATGTAGCAGTAATCCGTAGTGGATAAGAAATTACATGCTCACTGCAGATTGAAAAGAACCATGGTGGTGATTCAAAAACTTACATTTACTTTTAAGCAAACTGAAAGCAGATTATTTTAAGAGGTCAAGGAGTAGGATTTTGCTATAGGGCTTAGAGAACAATATAATTACAGGTACATAAAAAGCGGGAAAACACAAGATTAAAAAAACTTTATGTTAACCAAAAATGCCATTCATAGTCTTTATTGAGTACATTGTTAACAGTATCATATTTGATTATTAGATGGCTCTCTTCTTGACGTAGTCGCAATGGTGTGTTACCTCCTCTGGGGGAGGGGATAATGCGTCTTAAACCACAGAAGGTAAAAGTACATTGGTGTTGATGACACTTGTTAAAATGTTCTACCATCGGCGCCTGGATATCGGATTTGTGTATATTCCTGAAATGTTCCTGTATTCGAATTTTGAGGGGCCGTGTCTACTTCCAATGTAGGTCAGGTTACAAGGGCACCAAATGGCATAAATGACAAAGGTACTGGAACAGTTGATGAAATCGGTGATCCGATGGGTACAATTGTTGATACTTATTGTTTTAGATTTGGATAGGCCTAGTTTGCAGATGGAGCATTTGCTGCAGGTATAGAACCCTGCAGGATTGGGTGGAAGAAAGGTAGTGGAGATTTTACGTTGAAAGAAAGAAGGACACAGTTTATTACGTAGATTCGGTGCTCTCCTAAACCCTATTTGTCAGTCTTTATACTTCTATTAAACACACTGATGGGCTAACAGCAGTGAGCAAATGCTTGTCTACCAGATCAGTTCAATATCTGACACGCAATGCAATGATCTTGGATTTTCTCAAATTCAGCTTGCAAAACAACTATTTTCTCTTTGATGGTAACTATTATCTACAACTCCAAGGAACTGCGATGGGAGCAATATTTGCTCCACCTTATGCTTGTATCCTGATGGGAGCTGTTGAAAACCATTGGCTCTGGTCAGACCGCTCCGATCAATTCATAAAACATATCATCTTTTGGGGAAGGTACATAGACGATATCTTGCTTATTTGGCAAGGCTCAGAGGCTCATCTCCAAACATTCATTCAGTCTTTAACACCCAATCCCTGGGAGATTGAAGTAACATATCAAATCTCCAATTCCTCCATTGAATACTTAGATCTATTGATTTATGTTGAGGGTAACAAACTTATGACCAAGTTCTTTCGCAAAAAGACATCTGCCAATTCGATCCTTCATGCTACTAGCTGTCATTCGGCTAGCATCATCCGAAATATACCTAAAGGGGAATTTCGACGTGCTAGACTAAATTGCTCTAACTTAAATGATTACGACAGAGTTTCTTCAGAAATGACTACGAGACTAGTGTCAAGGGGATACAACCAGGCTTCACTTAATACCATCCGGAAGGAAGTGAGGAACATAGATCGCAACTCTCTGCTGAACACACCAAAGCAAAACGACAAGAACACGACCATTTGATTCATTACGGCCTTCCATAATGGGCATAAGCACATTCGCAAATCACTCAAAAAAATTTGGTTCCTTCTGGTGAATAATTCCTCGATCAACCAATATATCTCTAGCTACCCACAAATAGGGTTTAGGAGAGCACCGAATCTACGTAATAAACTGTGTCCTTCTTTCTTTCAACGTAAAATCTCCACTACCTTTCTTCCACCCAAACCTGCAGGGTTCTATACCTGCAGCAAATGCTCCATCTGCAAACTAGGCCTATCCAAATCTAAAACAATAAGTATCAACAATTGTACCCATCGGATCACCGATTTCATCAACTGTTCCAGTACCTTTGTCATTTATGCCATTTGGTGCCCTTGTAACCTGACCTACATTGGAAGTACGACACGGCCCCTCAAAATTCGAATACAGGAACATTTCAGGAATATACACAAATCCGATATCCAGGCGCCGATGGTAGAACATTTTAACAAGTGTCATCAACACCAATGTACTTTTACCTTCTGTGGTTTAAGACGCATTATCCCCTCCCCCAGAGGAGGTAACACACCATTGCGACTACGTCAAGAAGAGAGCCGTCTAATAATCAAATATGATACTGTTAACAATGGACTCAATAAAGACTATGAAAGGCATTTTTGGTTAACATAAAGTTTTTTGAATCTTGTGTTTTCCCGCTTTTTATGTACCTGTAATTATATTGTTCTCTAAGCCCTATAGCAAAATCGTACTCCTTGACCTCTTAAAATAATCTGCTTTCAGTTTGCTTAAAAGTAAATGTAAGTTTTTGAATCACCACCATGGTTCTTTTCAATCTGCAGTGAGCATGTAATTTCTTATCCACTACGGATTACTGCTTCATCCTTATAATGCATACCCACTAGATCTCATCTTATTAGCTTCGGACAAGACGGAACCCTTTATATATATATTTATGTACTTCCTTGACTCACTGAAACTGTTTATTTTCTATGTCTTTTTCTTCCAAAATGGCGTTACCCAGCGCGTAACATGGGAGTCCCTTTTTTCTGTTTACTCATTTCCCTTTGACACGGGCTATAAAATACGCGACTCAAGACGCGGACGCGTCCGCTCTGCTCCCCGTGCCTTACTCTGATCTTCGACCGTATTCGCACGGCATCCTAACTCTGCAACCTTGAGGTAAGGGTCTCAGAGTAAATAGCCCTTCAAAGCGAACGCTTTGTTCCTTTTGATATTTATAATTCTGTTACCGATAACAGGAGACCCTGAATACTGAGACCACCGTACTGCCGTATTGGAAATACGATATATATATAATGAGAAATGGTCTTTGCTTACTTAATAAGCTTATTGATCAACACTAATTACCTAATACTATTTATTTTGGCTAATAAGCCACATGTAATGAAACAACTCGGAGCACTCTTCTTTCCCTTTACTCCGGTGTTCAAAACCCATAGACGAGTTTTTTCACTTTGAATAGTGTCATGCTCTTCCTGCATTCTAAATCATACGGTGTTTCTATTTTATGCCATATTAAAAAGTGTAACTCAATCTATGTAACTGGTGTTTTAACACTCTTGAACAAATCAGGCTGTTTTAGCATTTGAATATAAAATGTACAACATATGTTTGTTAAACCATGAATGTTCCAATAGATAGATTGTTTGTTACTTTACAGAAAAGAACTATTCTAGTTTATAACCAATACATGTCTGCTCTTTCGCGTGCGGTATGTTTATTTGCATTTATTTGCATTTGTTTTACTTTGTTTAGCACCCAAGCACTTATATCTTTCAATTCTGAGCACAAGTTCACCTAGGGGATAACCACTTTTTGACAACCTATATTTTCCTTTTTTCTTTTCTTTTCTTGGGATCCTAGGAGATAATTATGGACTCTTTTCGATCCACTTCCCACCGTTCATTTCTCCACCATAATTTCACGTTTGAGAACATACTTGTAATGCCACTGATTGCTGCTTTACTCTTTTGGACTTTCCATATAACAGGGTTTGATCACAGTCACCATTTAGTACCCACATATCTTCCTTTTTATTCAACATTTGGTTCTAACTACTCTATATCTGGACTGAGCACACTTTTAATGACCTATGCACGGGCACCCTTATTCTAGCTCACTCTCTTGATGATGTCTTAATGACATCTCATCCTCTCTATAGGTACAATTTTGAACTGCAACTTGTTACTTTTGTTTATTTCCAGCCTTGAGAAAGCCCCGGCAAATATATTGCCAGAGGGGGCGAAACACGTGTTGGCTGATTCTCCGTTTTCCTTGGCTATTACAAAATGTTTGGACCTTGGACTGTACATCATGTTTTTCTAACCAGTAACTGACTGTATAACTGGGACTACCTTGTTTGGCATAATAATAAAACCAATAACTTTTAAAGTGGGACTTCACCTGTTTTGTATACAACTTTACAAAAGGTGTATTTTTAAATTGTGTGCTCAGAGACCCCAAACTCGACATGTCCATCCACTCCCAAAGGGAATCTACACTTTAATCATATTTAAAGTTAGCCCCCATGTTAACCTATGAGAGAGACAGGCCTTGCAACAGTGAAAAACAAATTTAGCAATATTTCACTGTCAGGACATATAAAAAACATTACTATATGTCCTACCTTAACCATACATTGCATCCTGCCCTTGGGGCTACCTAGGGCCTACCTTAGGGGTGTCTGACATGTAAGAAAAGGGAAGGTTTAGGCCTGACAAGTGGGTACACTTGTCAAGTCGAATATACAGTTAAAACTGTACTCACAGACACTGCAGTGGCAGGTCCGAGACATGATTACAGAGCTACTCTTGTGGGTGGCACAACCAGTGCTGCAGGCCCACTAGTAGCGTTTGATTTACAGGCCCTGGCACCTCTAGTGCACTTTACTAGGGACTTACTAGTAGATCAAATGTGCCAATCATGGATAATCCATTTACATACAATTTTACACAGAGAGCATATGCACTTTAGCACTGGTTAGCAGTAGTAAAGTGCTCAGAGTTAAAAAACCAACAGCAACAGCTTAGAAAAAAAAGAAGGCAGGAGACAAATGATTGGGATGAACCTGCATAAGCAAAAAAGTCCAACACATGTGTTGATGGTTCATGAGTATCACACCACAGATATCATTTAGGCTATACGGATCCAACATGTTTATACATATCACAACAAGGGGACCCTTTACTTTATACATATTCTAGTGTTCCAGCCTGGAATCCAACTGCTAACAGAGGTCCTATAGGCTCCTGACTCAAAGATGGTCCTTTAGTACAGACAGTGTACATGCTCAGACTTTATACAGCCAATTAATATGTCATATTACATGGACAGAAATGCAGTTTGCAGAGACCATACATCAGGGCTACCCTGCAGGTTACACAAATCTTATATTACCAGTCCGATGAGAACTGACTTAGGACCTCATTATGACATTGGTGGTAAATCCCACTTACCGCCATGCTGACGGCCGCCAACTTACCGCTGCGGTGGCGGATATCCATTCACCATATTATGACACCTACACACCAGTCTGACAGAATCCAGCCACATTCACAAATCTGCCAGACCGAAGGTCAGTGCAAAAGTGGCGGTCCCAAAACCCAATATCGTTACGCCAACAAAGCAACGCCCACCACATTATGACCAACGAATCACCACAGTGGACATTCAGTGGCGGTAAACCATTGGCGGTACATACTGCCACGCTCAGAATGGACACCCACATACAAAACAACACCACACTGGCCAATACTAAAAACACACACCTGACACACATACATACACCACACCCACACATCCACACCACTATAAAACGCACACCCACAGTATCCACAACCCTTTACAAACAACAATGCCAACAGGAGACTGAGATGAAGAGCACAGAGACAACTAGACACACACACAACTTGCACCCGTACACCCCTCACGCACTCCACATCACACACCCCACCACATTAGCCAACACACCCTCACCAACACAAATCACATAACACCCATGGCACCACAAAGGCACCCCTGTTTCACTGAGGAGGAGTTATGGGTCGTGGTGGAGGAAATTGTCAGGGTAGAGCCACAGCTGTTTGGAGCACAGGTACAGCAAATATCCATTGCAAGGAAGATGGAGCTATGACGGAGAATCATGGACAGGGTCAATGCCATGGGACAGCACCCAAGACCAAGGGACTTCATCAGGAAGAGGTGGAACAACCTACAGGGGAAGGTACGCTCCAAAGCAGCAAGACACCAGCTCGCCATACAGAGGACTGGCGGTGGACCCCCACCTACTCCCCCACAGCTCACAGCATGGGAGGAGCAGGTACTGGCAATACTGCATCCTGAGGGACTCGCTGGAGTAGCTGGAGAACTGCACACTGGTAAGTCAATGTTTACTAATCATCACCCCCCCACACCTGCATGCCATCACACCCCCTCACCTTCACTCCCATCAATCCACACCATCCCACACACTGCACCTACACATATGACTAGCCACAATGCCAAGCCCTGCATGCAATACCAATGCATGGACACCCCTCCCAGACCTGCATGGACACCCATCACCAAAGCATTCCCAGCATAGGGAAACTAACAATCCCACAATACATCACCATACACAAGCAAAAGCTGGCAGGGTAACACCAAACATAGAGGGGAAGCTAGGAAAGTACAAATGTCATACACTTGAAGCATAACACATCATTCACATCCCCACAGGAACCCCAGCCAATGTCAGTGGAGAGGAGGTGCCACCACTATCAAGTCCCCCAACAGAAGAGGCCCCCAGTGATGACAGTAACTCTGAATTTCAGGATCTGGAGGACCTACCTGGCCCATCAGGGACCACTGGACAGTCAGTCACCCAAGCCAACTCACAGACCACCACAGAGCCTCCCCATCAGGAACCAACACCACAGCACCTACCCAGCGTACCAACACCTGTGTCCCCAGGACACTTCAATCAGCAGTGTGCCCACCTGTACAGGTACCCCAGTCCACACCTCACCCATAAGACAATCAGGGACCTAGGGTCAGTGGCAGTGGGCACATGGATCAGGGGACACAGGCACAGGCCAACAGGTCCACTGGGAGAACTGCTGTGTGCCAGGGGGAGGACAGGACCAGGGAACTGACTATCCAGGAGGCACTCTCCGATATCCTGGGAGCCTACCAACATTACCAGGACACGATGGGCCAGATCCTTGACAACGTGCAGGAGAACAGGGGGCTGCAGGAGGGACGGTATCAGGGGATCAGGGGATCAGGGAGGACTTGCAGGCCATTAACAACATCCTGATCTCCATAGCAGGGGTGCTGGCAGACATTGCCAACATCATGAGGGAGGCAACAGCACACCAGCGGGCGCCTACCACTAGCCAGTCAACTGAACAGCCCTCCACTTCCGCTGCCGCTAGTGGCCAGGAGGCCCTACCACAGGACCCACAGGACACCAGCACCCCTTCCCCTGCAGAAGGTGAACCACCCCGCAAACATTCCCTGCGACCCAGACAGAAGCTAGAGCCATTTGCCAAGACCACTGCCAGGAAATGAGACTCTCCTGATTATACCCCTTGTGTCCCACTCAGTCACCTTGTCCACCTTAAACTGCCATCACTTCCCGTTCTATGTCCCTCTTAGACCCTGTACCTGTGCTACAAACAGGCTGGAACAATACCCTGCACTTTCCTCCATCATCACCCCATTCCATTGCACTTTCCCCTCAATATCTTAGCACTACAATAAACACCCTTGGACAAACTTTGACTACTAGTATTTCATGAATTGCAAATTTGTATTAATTGAAACAGCTACATCAATTGCAAATGAACTGTAAATAGCGAGAGCATAGAATTAATGACCTGTTGCTGGCTGTTGTGATCACATCAAGACATTGTTGTCATATCACCAACATCTGTAAAATGACAATCCATAGGTGACAGTAAGTACAGGAAACAAGTGGGTAATGCCAGCATGCCAGTGCCACACAGAATACAACAATAGTTAAAGAAATGTGAAGTTTCACTGTTTCACCTGGGTGTCATTGGAAGTACTGATGGATCACTAATGTTCTGTAGTCTACATCCTCATCCTCTGCCTCCTAATCCTCACTGTCCTCAGGGTCCATTGCTGTCACAGGGGCATCTCCAGTCTCCTCCTCCTGCAGAAAAGGCACATGGCATCTGAGGGCCAGTTTGTGCAACATGCAGAATGCCACTACTATCTGGCAGACCTTCTCGGGTGAGTAGCTCAGGGAACCACCTGTCAGGTGGAGGCACCTGACCCTGGGCCTTCAGGATGTCGAATGTTTTCTCAATTATCATTCTGGTTCTCCCATGGCACCACAAAGGCAGTCCTCTTTCACTGAGGAGGAGTTAAGGGTCATGGTGGAGAAAATTGTCAGGGTAGAGCCACAGCTGTTTGGAGCACAGGTACAGCAAATATCCATTGCAAGGAAGATGGAGCTATGGCAGAGAAACTTGGACAGAGTCAATCCCGTGGAACAGCACCCAAGAACAAGGGATGACATCAAGAAGAGGTGGAACGACCTACAGGGGAAGGTACGTTCCATAGCAGCAAGACACCAGCTCGCCATGCAGAGGACTGGCGATGGACCCCCACCTCCTCTCCCACAGATCATAGCATGGGAGGAGCAGGTACTGGCAATACTGCATCCTGAGGGACTTGCTGAAGTAGCTGGAGGACTGGACACTGGTAAGTCAACATTTACTAATCATTACCCCCCCATACCTGCATGCCATCACACCCCCTCACCCTCACTCCCATCACTGCACACCATTCCACACACTGCACCTACACATATGACTAACCACAATGCCAAGCCCGGCATGCAATACCAATGCATGGACACCCTTCCCAGACCTGCATGGACACCAATCACCACAGCATACACAGCATGGGGAAACCAACAATCCCACAATACATCACCATACACAAGCAAAACCTGGCAGGGTAACACCAAACATAGAGGGAAGGCTAGGTAAGTACAAATATCTTACACGTGAAGCATAATACATCATTTACATCCCCACAGGTACCCCAGCCAATGTCAGCGGAGAGGAGGTGCCACCACTATCCAGTCCCCCAACAGAAGAGGGCCCCAATGATGACAGTAACTTTGGACTTCAGGATCTGGAAGACCTACCTGGCCCATCCGGGACCACTGGACAGTCGGTCACCCAAGCCCACTCACAGACCACCACAGAGCCTCCCCATCAGGAACCAACACCACAGCACCTACCCCGCAATACCGACACCTCTGTCCCCAGGACACTTCAATCAGCAGTGTGCCCACCTGTACAGGGACCCCAGTCCACACCTCACCCACAAGACAATCAGGGACCTGGGGTCAGTGGCAGTGGGTACACTGTTCAGGGGACACAGGCACAGGACAACAGGTCCACTCGAAGAACTGCTGTGTGTCAGGGGGAGGACAGGACCAGGGAACCGACTCCCCAGGAGGCTCTCTCCAAGATCCTGGGAGCCTACTAACATTCCCAGGACACGACGGGCCAGATCCTTGACAACGTGCAGGAGAACAGGCAGCTGCAGGATGGACGGTATCAGGGGATTAGGGAGGACTTGCAGGCCATTAACAACACCCTGATCTCCATAGCAGGGGTGCTGGCAGACATGGACAACATCATGAGGGAGGCAACAGCACACCAGCGGGCCCCTACCACTAGCCAGTCAACTGAACAGCCCTCCACTTCCACTGCCGCTAGTGGCCAGGAGGCCCCACCACAGGACCCCCAGACACCAGCACCCCTCCCCCTACAGAAGGTGAACCACCCTGCAAACATTCTCTGTGACCCAGACAGAAGCCAGAGACACTTGCCAAGACCACTGCCAGGTTAGGAGACTCTCCTGATTATCCCCCTTGTGTCCCACTCAGTCACCTTGTCCACCTTAAACTGCCATCACTTCCCGTTCTATGTCCCTCTTGGACCCTGTACCTGTGCTACAAACAGACTGGAACAATACCCTGCACTTTCCTCCATCATCACCCCATTCCATTGCACTTTCCCCTCAATATCTTAGTACTACAATAAACACCCTTGGACAAACTTTGACTACTAGTATTTCATGAATTGCAAATATGTATTCATTGAAACAGCTACATCCATTGCAAATGACCTGTACATAGTGAGAGCATAGAATGAATGACCTGTTGCTGGCTGTTGTGATCACATTAGGACATTGTTGTCATATCACTAACATCTGTAAAATGACAATCCATAGGTGACAGTAAGTAGAGGAAACAAGTGGGTAATGCCAGCATGCCAATGCCTCACAGAATACAACAATAGTTATAGAAATGTGAGGTTTTACTGTCTCACTTGTGTGTCATTGGAAGTACTGATGGATCAGTAATGTTCTGTTGTCTACATCCTCATCCTCTGCCTCCTAATCCTCACTGTCCTCAGGGTCCACTGCTGCCACAGGGGCATCTCCAGTCTCCTCCTCCTGCAGAAAAGGTACATGACATCTGAGGGCCAGGTTGTGCAACATGCAGCATGCCACTACTATCTGGCAGACCTTCTCGGGAGAGTAGCTCAGGGATCCACCTGTCAGATGGAGGCACCTGAACCTGGCATTCAAGAGGCCGAAGGTTCTCTAAATTATCCTTCTGATTCTCCCATGTGCCTCATTATAATGTTCTTCAGCCATTGTCCTGGCATTCCTCACAGGGGTCAGCAGCCATGATAGGTTTGGGTAACCAGAATCACCTGCAAATATTGAGGGACAACATTTTGCCATACACTATCATATCTGGCCAACAGCATAGGCATACACCAACATACACTGGGTGGGGACCAAGGCTTACCTACAAGCCACATCCTGTGCCTCTGTAGTCGGACCATCACATTTGGGATGCTGCTATTTCTGAGGACAAAGGCATCATACAATGACCCAGGATACTTAGCGTTGACGTGGGAGATGTACTGGTCCGCCATGCACACCATCTGCACATTCGTGGAGTGGAAACTGTTACGATTCCTGTACACCTGTTCATTCTGCCGGGGGGGGGGACAATGTGTACCATCAATCGCCCCAATTATATTGGGGATTTTTCCCATTGCATAGAATCCGGCCACAGTAGCCAAATATTCCACCTTGGAGAAAGCAATGTAGCTGCACATGAGTTTTACCAGGGCAGACAAGACTCTTGCCAGCACTATTGAGAACATTGGCTGTGACATTCCTGCTGCCAAGCCCACTGTCACTTGGAAAGAACCAGTTGCCAGGATATGGAGCACTGATAGAACCTGCACAGGAGGGGGGAATCCCAGTGGGATGACGGATAGCTGATATCAGGTCAGGCTCCAACTGGCACACAGTTCTGTGATTGTGGCCCTGTCCAGTCTAAAGGTTAGTATTATGTGCCTGTTCTACAGTGTAGCTAAGTCCACCAGGGGTCTGTACACTGGGGTATGTCTCCATCTCCTATTCATCCACAGCGGTAAGTATCTAAGGGACACAAGAGTGAGTAGGCTGTCACAATTTGAACAAGTGTACCACAACAGCAGTCCACATCGTGTAATCATGTTTTGGAACAGTGGAATTTAAAAGTATGTGCCCATTTATCCTGGGATGCAGAAATTATTGATAGGTCTGTTACCCCCTTGAAATAGCGACCGCCTGTCCTGTGTGTGGTAACAGGTGGAAGTGAGGTAATTCGGATGATGTTGTGTGCCGTGGTGGTGGATTCCTCATGGGATAATACTGGGCATTATGGGGTACAGTGGCCAATGGGGATGTACGCCAGTGGAGAGGGTATACACCGCAATGGACGTGACCGCCATTTTATTTCTCAATCATCACTTGTTTCCTGACCTTCCACAGGAGAAGACCTACACCTCATGTGCTGCTGTGACCTGTGTCTGGAACCTACCAGTGCCCATGAGATTGGGGAAAGGGCCCCAGCCTTCACTTCTGAGGAGTTGGAGTGACTGGTGGATGGGGTCCTACCCCAGCATGGACTGCTGTATGGGCTTCCAGACCAACAGATGAGTACACTGTGGGCACAATGCATGTGGCATGAATGCAGGGAGATGTGTGTGAAGGCATTGTTTAAGGGTGGGTGGGGGGTGGGAGGATTTTCTTTTGGTGGTATACATGTTGTGAGCTGGTGTGCCATATGTATGACAGGCTGGACTGTTCGTTTAATGGAGTTCTCCTGTAGGTATTACCTCTGCAGGTCAGCGCTCATCAAAAGAAGGGATTATGGCTTGCCTTCGCCAAGGACGTGCAGACCCTGGGAGTCTATGGCAGGCGGAGCACCCACTGTAGCAAACGGTAGGAGGACCTGAGATGCTGGGCACAGAAGACTGCAGAAGCCCAGCTGGGGAAGGCCTCCCAATGAGGAAGGGGTACCCATCGGACCTGGACCCCCTTGATGGCTCGCATACTGGCGGTAGCCTACCCTGAGCTGGATGGGCGCTTGAGGGCCTCACAGCAGCCACAAGTGGGTGAGTACAGTGGGTATAATTAGAACTTACAGCTGGTGGGGTGGTATCCGGATGGGGGTTGTGTGTTAATGGGTGTGCCTATGGCCAGGCCAGACATAGCAGTGTAGGTCCTCTGAAGGGTAATGGTTGCATAGCGAATACAGGTAACCTAGCTTGTTAGTATTCACTTCTAGGCAGGGCTGCGTGGGTCCCAGGTGTGATGCAGTTGGCGGTGTGTGCTTCTCCTCATGCCTTGGTGACTAGCCATTTCGCTGGCAGTACTATGCATAGTGCATAGGCCTGTTCCCTGTGTATGAGGGTGCTGTGTACTCCAACGGTGGTGTTGGTGCAGTCATTGACCCAGTGTTTCCTTTGTCTGTTTCCCTCCCTTTCTTGTTTTGTCATCCTGTCCTTATGTACATTAGCACCATCTGGCAGAGGAGTGGAGGCACAGGTGACAGAGGGAGCTGCATCCCACAGGACCCTGGTGTCCACTGATGCTAAGGGAACCAGTGGGACAGAGGGCAAGGAGAGCACCATGGCGGAGACTGGAGGGGACAACACAGACTCTGATACCTCCTCCGATGGGAGCTCCCTGGTGGTGGTAGACACCTCTGTAACCACCCCAGCTGCAGGTACAGCCGCCACCCCCATACCAGCACCACCCTCCCAGTAGCCCCTCAGTGAGTTGCCCGTGCCCCCTCACCCAGGAGGGTGGGCATCTCCTTCACCCCAGGCACCACAGGCCCTGCCCCAGTGAACCCTGCTGCCCTGAGTGAGGAGGCCATTGACCTACTGGGATCCATCTCTGTAAAGCAGTCAACAATTGTGAATGCAATTCAGGGGCTGGCATCCCAGATGCAGCAATGCAATGCATTCCTGGAGAGCATTCATGGTAGATTGGTGGCCCAACAGAGATAATTCAGGCTCTGGCCTCCTCTCTGATGGCAGCCATTGTCCCTGTTTCAACTGTCCTCCCTCCACCTTCCACTTCCCAGTCCCATTCTCCTCAACCCTAGCCTATCCCAAGCACACAAGCAGATGAGCATGCACACAAGGCAACATACAAGAGTGGCACAGGCAAACACAAGCACCACACCTCATCCCACAGGCACTCACACAAACACCATACAATCGTTGACACGACAACATCCACAGCCTCCACTGTTTCCCCTCCTCCATCTCCCTCCCAGTTACGTCCATACTCACACATGCATGCACTACATCAATATACACTACCAGCATCACCACACCAAGAAGAACACACATCTCACTGGTAGACACCTCCACAACATCCATGCACATGTCCCCTGTGTCCTCTCCCACAGTATCTGTCCCTCCTCCCTCCTATAGGACACAAAGGCAAGCACTCAGACACCCAACAGCCATCCACCTCACATCAGCATACAACCCATGCACCTGCACCCCAATCCAGCAGACATACACCTGCAACAACCACTCCCTCATCCTCCACTCCCATTACTCCTCCTTCTTCCCACCCAAACGTCCCTAAAAAGTTTTTCCTTTCCCAAATTGATCTCTTCCCTACACCTACCCCCAATCCTGCATGTATGGGCAGGGTACCAAGGACACAGTCCTACACCTCAGCCAAACAGTCCACAGGGACAGTGGTAGCACCACCTACTCATGGTGGTAAGGACACAAGACCTAAGACACTGAAGAGGAAGGCGCCAGCACCACCAGGAATAAAAGGGAAGAGTCCTGCACCAGCAGTGAGGAAGGGGAAGGAGCCTACACCAGCTGTGAGGAAGGGGAAGGAGCCTACACCAACTGTGAGGAAGGGGAAGGAGCCTACACTAGCTCTGAGGAAGGGGAAGGAGTCTACACCAGCTGTGAAGAAGGGGAAGGAGCCTGCACCAGCTGTGAGGAAGGGGAAGGAGCCTACACCAGCTGTGAGGAAGGAGAAGGAGCCTGCACCACCAGGCAGAGAGGGGAAGAGCCCATCCACCCCTGCCAGGAAGGGTAAGGGATCCCCAAACCATGAATAGGAGGAGACGAGGCACTCTACGCCAGCGGAAGCTGTCAAGCTAACACTGCCACCACCATCTACTGTCGGTGGGCCCCCACCACCAGCTGTGGATATGCAACTATCAGTGAGTGCAGGGGCTGCCAAGGAGCCTCCCCCAACCACCACCACCATACAGCCATCAGTGAGTTCAGGGGCTGCCCAGGAGCCTCCCCTTAACACCACCACCATGCAGCCATCAGGGAGTGCAGGGGTTGTCCAGGAGCCTCCCCAAACCACCACCACCATGCAGCCACCAGTGAGTGCAGGGGATGCCCAGGAGCCTCCCCCCAACCACCACAACCATGCACCCATCAGTGAGTGCAGGGGATGCCCAGGAGCCTCCTACAACCACCACCACCATGCAGCCATCAGTGAGTGCAGGGGATGCCCAGGAGCCTCCCCCAACACCCACTACCATGCAGCCATCACTGCCGGTGAACGCCATGTAGTGCAGGCTGCCTCCTCCAAAACCAGTGGGAAAGACACTCACCTGAGAGACTGTGGCCTTGCACTCCCCAGGACAATGCAATGAGTATGCTGCGCCCTCCAGAACCAGTGGGAAAGTCACCTACTCCAGAGACTGTGGCCTTGCACTCCCCAGGACAAAGCAATGGGCACGCTGCCCCCTCCGGAACTTGTTGGCAGGTCACCCACTCCAGAGACTGTGGCCTTGCACTCCCCAGGACAAAGCAATGGTCATGTTGCCCCCTCCAGAACCAGTGGGCTTGTTCCCGCATCTGGCTGAGGTGCCGCCCCACCCCCTGAGATGCCTGCCTATTTGCAAACTGGTGCCCCTGCAGTGTTCTATCCAGATGTGCTCAGGATTCGAGTTGGGCTTTAGACTGTGCCCTGTGGCCATGCATGCCCTTTGAACTTTGGACTGGGTAGTGTCCCATTCTGTACCTGTGTACATATCTGTTACATTGCCAAATCAAATTATTAATTTTGATGTTGATCTGATTACAATCACTATAGTCAATTCCTGGTGTCCTTGCATTATTCTGCCGATTTTCAGGGACAACTTGTTTTTGTTGTGCAGCTGGTTGTGTGTATGGGGTGTATGTGTGCCAGGTGTGTGTTGTGCGTGTACGTGTCACTGTCGTTTTCCTTCCACCCTCCCTTGTGTGCTAGGCAGCTGTACTCACCGTCATCGTATTCATCGGCGTTGGTGTTTCAGGTGAAACATAACATAGAAGATCATCGGAAAAACTTGCAGTTCGGGTTCCATGGCAGATTGGTTCTTCCTGTGTCTCCAATGGTGAGTCCTTTCCCTTCTGAGCTCTGTTTCCGCTTTTGTTGGCGTTGGTACCGCCCCGGGGAAAAGGTGGCAGTTTGCAGGGTCAAAATATGGTGGGCAGTACTTTGTCTTCCACCTGGCTGCTGGCGGCTACGGCTGTGGTGGCTGATGCTTCCACCATGGCAGTTGGTGTGGTACATTGGCTGTCTATGGGAGATATCACCGCCATGGTCATAATTTGGGGGTACTTACCACCAGCCTGTTGCCGGTATTACCACCACTTTATCACCCACCGCCAGGGTCGTAATAAGGGCCTTAGTCTGGTTAGAAAGATCTTTGAGGATTAAGCAAGCATTTGGCAGCAAAGCCTCTAACAGATGATATTCCTCAGGTTGCCAGATCTAGGTCAGGTCAATAAAAGTAAAACTAACCTTTTGTTTAAAAAATTACTGCTGTCATAGGCACCTGACATCAAATCTATCCTAAAGTTTATACAGCATTTATAGATTCAACCTTTTGACAGCAAACATATTGTGCCGAATAGAGAGGTCTTGAAGACTAATGTCTTATACAGACGACCCAGCCATTGTACTGCAAAAGTCCAGGCTCTGGGCAGCAAACCTGTTTCTCACATACCCAAAAATTACATAATTAGGCATTTGGCAGTGACATTGATCTTAGATTACAAAGATATTACATGCTTATAGAGGATGGTGTGTTGTTTCTGAAATCCTCCTGTCTCCAGAAAGAAAATAATCCATCAGCACATCCATCCATGCATGCATAAATGTACGCACTCATCCAATAATTTATTACATCAAAGCAATAGTTTGGGGAACTCCAAGATGACACTTTAACATATTTCAGTCCCATCACAGACCTTTGCCGCGCATACGTACATTTGTGTTGGTCAATGAAAAAATGTATTTGAAGTCTGAGCACATTTATTGAGCAAAAATATTAAAGCATGTTATTACGAAATAGAGTGCAAAGGGTCCCCTCTGCCATGGTGACCACCTCATGATATTTTCCAGATGCACAGAGCATTAATAATGTGAATGGGCTGTGGGCAGGGTGCTGTTCACTTCAAGGAACCCACCACCTCTCTCTTCAAGGCAGTACCATATCATCACTCACACAACAAACTTAGTTGGCTAGACCCCCTAGGGGCTCCAATAACTGTTAGTGCTGCCAATTACCTCTTCCTGCAGACTTGTTGCATGTTGGTTCGCTGTAGGATGGCCAAAGGGAGGAAATGGGGTTGTAGTGGAGGGAGATACCTCTGTAGAAGCACCTAAGTTCGAATGTTCTGATGTCTGCTCGCTAAGGCTGGCGTGATTCTAGGAGAGGGTCCCACAACAAGTCACTGCATGATTTATAGTTAGCAGGACTTGGAATGGACCTTTCCATCAAGGTTGCAGCATTGACTTTCACTTGTAAACACACATGGAGACTCACTCCGAATGCTTCAGGTTGTAGCACTCTTCAGTCAGTCAGGCATGCATACATGGCAGTTTGAACCTGGGAACGTAAACTACAGAGGCAGCAAGTCAACTACCTGCAATATTGCCAACCAACATCATCCTTCAAATGCAGGTCCAGAGAGGCTGATTAGACTGTCTGTTAGGTTAGAAGGAAGAAACACTGGGTCACCCATCACACTTCACATGGACTGACCTTAGTTCTATGAGACAGAATTACTTCAATCGATCTGAGAGACAATCGTGCCACTTTTGGTGAGTTTCAGTACAAATCTTAGATATCATGTTTTTCAGGGTACCATTGTATCATTTCATCTTTTCTGATGATGCTGGGTGATAAACACAGTGAAAGTATTGCTGAATCCGTAGAAACCTGCAAAGTAAATACAGAGGATTATCGATCCCTTGATTATAGACTAGATGTAGAAGGGCACTCCAAAACTCAGCATGAAATCCATAAGTATCTTTTTGGGCATAATGATGATGTCAGCAACACAAAATGATGATGGACGGAGTGCTGAACAATGCAAACACTCACCCCCAGTCACAGATATGGGTTTAATCCATCATTCTTTTGCTCACCATGCCACCCCAGTGGGAAGGGTATGCCCAGACGTGGGTCTCTTGCTCACTGTGCAACTGGATTCAAGCTAGCCTGGCTGATGAAGGGTGATACCCTGAAACTGGTCCCAGGATGCTTGTTTCTGGCCCAGGGAGGACCTGGCTTGGCAGTTCGGTCTGGACTGTTCCCATGAGGAACAGGGTCAAGACTGATTTGCACATGGCTGGGTCCAAACTGGGGTGGCATGGTGAGCAAAAGAACGATGGATTAAACCCAGATCTGTGACTGGGAGTGAGTGTTTGCTTTGTTCAGCACTCCGTCCATTATCCTTTTGTGTTCCCATAATGAGGATGTCAATATGCGCACAAGGGTACACCTCAAACTACAACAACATAGGTATTAGAGTAGCACCGGATCATCTGAACATGGACTCATGGTCCACATTGAGGTGGTTGGGCTGTGGATATGGTACTTATCTCTTTCCCAATATTTGTGGGACTGGCAAGTGACACAGAAATAACATTGCTGGTTGGAAGCTGAGGGAAAGAAGGGTGCACCCCAGTGAGTAGCCCCAGTGAGTAGATGGGGCATGAATCATACATTTCCTTTTGACGTGTGCAAGGCCATGGAACAACCTGGAAAGTAGGGAAGCAGACATTTCATGGCCACCACACTCCCAGTGCTGTTCCTTCACACACCAGTCCTTTTTACAATTCTGTTTTATTCACACCTGTTTCCCAGCCTCCAGTACCTTGTCCTGCAAGACAGACACTTCTTTGAATGTTGGTACAGGAAGCTCATACATCGTTGCTTAATTTGTAAAAAAAAAAAAAAAAAAGAGAAAAAAGAAAGAAAGCTCCAGGGCCCTCAGGATACCACTGCAGCTTTCACCATCCATTACCCCTGAAAGTACCACCAGTAATAGAACCAACACAAGTACTACCCATCACACCCTATAAGTTTAACAGTTCAGACTATTCTAGGCCCCCAAATATAGAAGAATGGCTTGAACAGCAGTATTATCCATTTTTAATGTATATTGAAGTAAGAAACAACTGTTGCTGTGTTGACCTCTGATTTAGAAAAGCATTGCCACCATGGGGCAGACTGCATAAGTACTGGTGTGGGCAATTAAGTGCTGGTGCCGAGCAATGGAAAACACTGGCTTAAATTACATGTATGATAAACAGATTCTGGGGACAAAGCTGCTTTCCTAGCTGTCTGTATTCCAATCAACACTGACTTAAGGGATGGATCTGGTATAATTTCCTTTGACAATAATACATCAATTATTATTGTACTAACAGTAATCTATTTCACATAGTTCATTTTATTTCAATCATTTTTAAGTCATCAAACTCTGTGGAATGTACGCCCAATTTTTTCCACATTATTACATAAAACCATTTAGTATGTAGTGTGTAATCTTCTGTACAATGTCCTTCTATACCCGTTATGCAACAATTGATTGCCATTATGGCATACATCCATTGTTCTGGTCTGTCATTAAAGGTACTCCATCATGAAAGTACAAATCGCCTCTGTCCAATTATTTTCTTCTCTCTTATTATGGACTGCAGGCTGATGGTCTTCTTTTTAGTTGTCTATTTTCTGATTTTGTTGAGGACTCCTTATCTACAAAAGTATGGCGAAGTGTTTCGGCCTCCTACCTTCTGGCCTCTTCAGGACTGTATAGGGATTGAGTATCAGTGGCTGTGCGTAGGTTGGGGCTCTAAATTCCCTCAATCAGTCAGACCAACCGGTTCTCAATATTTGCATGTGAGGACCTCAGAAAGGAGAGTATCTGTCTGGATTGCAGAAGTGGATTACTGGCTCCGACATCGGCCGCATGAATCCTATCCATCACATGGCAAACCGCACAGATGAATGCTCAATGCAATTCTCCTAGCTGTCTGGTCAGCAAAAATGTTGCCTGTAGACATTTGTTAGGATTGATCAGCAGCACATTTAACAATTGCTTCTTAAAATCTTAAAATTAGAGTACAGACAAGATGTTTATATAAACACAATTTTTGATGGGTCTTCCTGCAGAAATAAAAGAAACCCTTTGTTCTGACAAAAGACCTACATTATGGGTTACAAAAAGGACATATTAAGAATCAGTGTATGTAGTGACAATCTTTTGTATGGATGGGATGGCAACTGAGGTGAAAACAATGAGATACAGTACCTGGGCAGAGAAAACCTGAGGCAAGTGGTGACTTTGACAAGTTTATATAATGTATATACAGCGAAACCAGCCACTACAGATTTAAAATCACTTCTGAGACAAGACCATCTATCTGATATATGAGTTCACTGTTGGATACTGGTGCTTAGTGATATCAATTCAGACCTTGATCATATGGACAGTGATGATCAAACAATCAAATGGGCCACGTTCCTGTGGCATGGGCATCAGAGAAACTAGTTTCCATGAAGAGGAGCAATGTGACATGGAGGCAGATAGCAATAGGACCTACTAAAGGGACATCCTTGGTGACAAATGTTTTTATGTGGTGAACACTAAAGCAGCATCATAATTTGTCATAGCTACTATGAGGGTGGAGCCTAAGACAGTAGTTTAAGTGGCCTCTACCAGGTGGCAGCAGCAGTCACAGACTGCAAGTGGAGTGGGAGACCTGCAGCTACAGGATCTAAAGCAGGGAGATAATACACTACTCATTATGTTTGGTGTTCATGGTCTTATACCTCTTCCCTAAGAGAATACCCATCATGTTCTTGACAATGCAGAAAGTATGCTATACCATAATCTGTCAGGCCCAACGCGGCTGCTGAACAAAGGATTTGTTTTATCTCTGAAAAGGCTTTCTCTGCTTCTTGAGGCAACTGCAAGGGATCAGAATACCATTAACATTGTCTTGAAGGTCTTTGACTGAGTGGCAAAGCCCAATATTCACTATCTGCAGTAACTCCCCCTCCCCCATCCACAAGCGAGTGCCTACCTGGGAGACAGTAACTAGTCTTATTAACTTTTGAAATGCTTCTGTCTTGACAGGAAATAGCTGGAGAACTCAAGCGAAGAATTTGCGACCTAAACATTGAACATGGGGAAGACAAAAGTTCAATGTCTTCCTTAATGCCTTGGGACCTTTCTTAGCCATTACATTCAGAAGGTACAGCAAACCAATCTTATATTGTTCCAAAGAGGGAGAGGCAAATAACAAATCATTTACATATTAGCCAAATATGGACTCTTTAGGAAAGCCCAGGCTGTCATGTTTCTGTGCTTGGTAACAGATCAAGGGGGTCATTCCAACCCTGGCGGTCAATGACCGCCGGGTTGGAGGACCGCGGGAGCACTGCCGACAGGCCGGCGGTGCTCCCAAGGGCATTCCGACCACGGCGGTAAAGCCGCGGTCGGACCGGCAACACTGGCGGTCTCCCGCCAGTGTACCGCCGCCCTTTGGAATCCTCCAAGGCGGCGCAGCTAGCTGCGCCGCCGAGGGGATTCCGACCCCCCCTACCGCCATCCAGTTCCCGGCGGTCCGCCCGCCGGGAACCGGATGGCGGTAGGGGGGGTCGCGGGGCCCCTGGGGGTCCCTGCAGTGCCCATGCCACTGGCATGGGCACTGCAGGGGCCCCCGTAAGAGGGCCCCTACAAGTATTTCACTGTCTGCTTGGCAGACAGTGAAATACGCGACGGGTGCAACAGCACCCGTCGCACCTTCCCACTCCGCCGGCTCGATTACGAGCCGGCATCCTCGTGGGAAGGGAGTTTTTCCCTGGGCTGGCGGGCGGTCTTTTGGCGACCGCCCGCCAGCCCAGGGAAAAACTTAGAATACCCTCCGCGGTCTTTCGACCGCGGAGCGGTATTTCGGAGGGGGGAAGTCTGGCGGGCGGCCTCCGCCGCCCGCCAGACTTGGAATGACCCCCCAAATCTGATTTTGTAAGCCTTATAGAGTCAATACTATGTGAGCTGAAGCTCAGAAATTGGAATATAAAGTAGAACTTTCTTTCCTTGTGTATGGGAAAGGGGAAAAGGGTGGAAAACAGATCATCAGCAGTAAACCATTTTCATTAGAGTCGATGCATGGCAAGAATGCAGCAGGGTTTGGTACAAAAGGAAAGCTTTCTACTACAAAATAATGATTTGCTCTCAGGTCTTAAGTGAACCTGTAGGCATCCTTGCCCCAGTTTGTTTATTGGCAAAATAGTATTAGAACATTGGAATGCTGGGGGCTCCATTGAAAACAATGGAGTGCTGCGGGCTTTTACTGGCCGGTAAAAGCCCGCAGCGCCAACATTCCAATGTTCGCTTTGTTCACAGCAGCAGCTGTGAACAAAGCCTCACGGAGCCCGAGGGGATTTTAATCCCCTCGGGCTCCGTGAATTTTTTTTTTTAATAGAACATTCTGCCTTGAGTGGCAGAATGTTCTAATAGCCTTAGAACCCGCCGTAGCGGGCTCTGCCGGCTATTAAAGTCACTCTCCCTTGTTAAATGCCCTCGCCTTCGGCTCGGGCATTTAACGCGGGGAGCGGGCCTTTAATAGCCGGTAGAGCCCGCTACGGCGGGTTCTAGGGCTATAGTAGTACATACACTCACGGACAATAATTCTCCCTGGTCTATTAAAGACGCAATGACTGGTCGAATCCCTGCTTCACCTTTCGGGCAAAAATGGTATTGTGGAATACAGACTAGTTTCTTCATGGAGATAATTTTGATCTTAACAGATTGAGAGAACACAACCTCCATCATTCATATATTAAGACCATAAGGTACAAGGAACCTGCATAAGTATCTGACTAACACATTCAGGTTTATTGAATGGCTTTTTAGAGAGCTCAGCACAATCTTCAGATGAACATAAAAATTGTCTATAGGCACATTCCATCAGTAGTACAATATACAATGCAGCTAGTTTTACATAGCAAATCTTTTCCATAAAGACATTGACATAGAAAAAGGCATGACCCTCATAAATAGGTTCCAGGAACATTTAAATTCAGTTGTGATGTAGTGGGGTATTTTAGTGTTGCTAATACCAACTGCATCAATGGATTAGCCTACAAGAGGTCAAGGAGTCATTTCAGAGGTTTTCCGAGCAGAACAGCTAGTGCCAGTGTGAATGAGATGGGATGCTGGTATACCATTAATCATGCATTTCACAGAAGGACCATTATAATCAACCAGGAGTAAACATTCACAGCGCAGCTGGCACCTCCTTGGCTGCTCTAATAGTGAAGACATGGATTTTGTGATTCTTAGGAAAATTCTGGCTGCTCATCTTGTGTTGGGGCATCTGCAAGCGAGTTAGGGAAATATGTTTCCAATGTCTCAGTTCTCCATTACTAAAACATGACCGACCTTGAGAGATGGGCTGCTTGCCCTCGTCCCCTTACCATGTTTTGACCCACTCACCTTCCCCCTTAACTCCCCCTTTTTCTAATTCTATGTATTACTCTCCTGACCCTGCCTTTACTTTCTTTTGGAAAAATTGCCACATTTGTAAAGACACCAATTGAGATTAATTTGATGACTTTACCTTCTTGTACGGCACACTTTGATTGATGATAATAACTAACCCAGCCAAACTATTTGTTTGCCATCCAGCACAAATCGCATACAATTGTTCTCGAACCTATGGTAGCAGACCTATGAAAAAAAGCAGCACTTAATGCATCCTGGGCCTGCTCTTAAAGGGTGGGCAGTAGAATAGCTTTTAAAAACATCCTTCAATCGATCTAAATAATCTGTAAGAAATTTCCTTTGTTTTACTTACAGTTCGTGATTTTGGTCTAGTTTGTCTTTCCTGGGCATACACCCATTACATCATTCAATGAGCCATCCTTTGCTGTGACCAGGGTAGCAACATCCAGAGATGCCTGAAGCAGCCAATTACCCTTTTCCGTCGATCCGTGTCTAGCCACACTTGCCACAACTCTTCTCATCAGCTGAATTGGGTTTGTAACAGTCAAATACATTCTAAAGTTCCTCGTGTAATCTCAGGGGGTTCTCTTATATGTTAGGGAAATGTTCCTGAGTAAAACAATTGGGGACCTTGGACATGACCAGTGGCCCTTCCCCGGTACATCGTATTCCCTTAAATGGAGGAAGACATCTGGAAAGCCATCTAGAGGACCATCACTATTGTTAGCGCGCCCTTGGCTTATTAAATCCGACATAGTTATAGTAAGCGGGCACAACTATAAGGTTGATGAACCTTTTGACTTGTTTAAATTAATATTGTAAGGTTTTGTAACACATATCAATAATAAACAACTCATTAATATTAGGGAATCAGTAAGTAACGCACTATGACCAATTTGGCCATGAATAACCACAACACTGGTATCAATTAGAGAGTTTATTTCCCTATATTAACAACACTAAGGTCACGAAAATCAGTCTCAACATCAAATGATAAAGATAAAGAAACATCACAGTACATCCATATCACCTAAAGAATCTTAACTTGAAAAAAGAACCAAGAACGATAATCTCAATAGCAAAAACACTCATTCATAGCAGCAATATTTGAGAAAGAGATATATAGTACATTTGTTCAGTAAGCAAATTAGCATCAGTTCATAGACATAAAGAAACACCTCACTCACCTCAGATTAGGATTAGCATGTTGGGCTTCATGCAAAGATTTTAGTAACAACAATATCAAAAAAGCAGCAGTGTAAGAAAGGTTGCAGTTGGTACGTGAAAAACAAAAGACACATAACAATGCGCAGATTTAACATAGTAACCTATTCCTAAGGAAAACAGCAACACAGCTTCAATTTCATCAGGGGGACAATAGCATGAGCATCAGGACAGGAGTAGGGTAAGGGGACGGTTTAGAATTTGGACTATAGAATCACTAAACCACCAGATCATTAGTTCGAACAAATAAAATAAACTCAGGGGGTTCTCTTATATGTTAGGGAAATGTTCCTGAGTAAAACAATTGGGGACCTTGGACATGACCAGTGGCCCTTCCCCGGTACATCGTATTCCCTTAAATGGAGGAAGACATCTGGAAAGCCATCTAGAGGACCATCACTATTGTTAGCGCGCCCTTGGCTTATTAAATCCGACATAGTTATAGTAAGCGGGCACAACTATAAGGTTGATGAACCTTTTGACTTGTTTAAATTAATATTGTAAGGTTTTGTAACACATATCAATAATAAACAACTCATTAATATTAGGGAATCAGTAGGTAACGCACTATGACCAATTTGGCCATGAATAACCACAACACTGGTATCAATTAGAGAGTTTATTTCCCTATATTAACAACACTAAGGTCACGAAAATCAGTCTCAACATCAAATGATAAAGATAAAGAAACATCACAGTACATCCATATCACCTAAAGAATCTTAACTTGAAAAAAGAACCAAGAACGATAATCTCAATAGCAAAAACACTCATTCATAGCAGCAATATTTGAGAAAGAGATATATAGTACATTTGTTCAGTAAGCAAATTAGCATCAGTTCATAGACATAAAGAAACACCTCACTCACCTCAGATTAGGATTAGCATGTTGGGCTTCATGCAAAGATTTTAGTAACAACAATATCAAAAAAGCAGCAGTGTAAGAAAGGTTGCAGTTGGTACGTGAAAAACAAAAGACACATAACAATGCGCAGATTTAACATAGTAACCTATTCCTAAGGAAAACAGCAACACAGCTTCAATTTCATCAGGGGGACAATAGCATGAGCATCAGGACAGGAGTAGGGTAAGGGGACGGTTTCGAATTTGGACTATAGAATCACTAAACCACTAGATCATTAGTTCGAACAAATAAAATAAACTCAGAAAAGAATAAACCACCAGAACATCAGTGGACTGACTAGTAAGGCATAAACTGTCAGAGTGACGACTCACCATGAGAATCAGTCAGCTTGCCTAATAGAGAAAGTAATACTTCTAACATCAGTGAACAGATCATTACATTAAAATACATGCATATTTTCTATTGGACAAAAGCATCAGGCGTAAAGAACTATTCAATTACAAATATATTAGATATCAGAAAAATATATCAGACAGACATCCGCACATCTGCATTTGTTTCTTCTCCGTTTGCGTACATCCAGTCAATACAATAAGAATCAACTTGTGGATCCTTACATTCATCCTCAGACAGTTCATTCTTCTTCTCAATTACCAAATACGCTATGAATCAACAGTTACAGTGATGTAGAAACATTCTTGGGTTATTCAATATTTCCTCAAAATAAATACATTTCATTAATACAAACTCCGGACAAGTTTGAAATTCAGACAAAGAACTGGTTATACAACGGACAAGAAATCGTTCTACTAATGTAACAGTTTTCAGTGCTTTGGCAGAAGTTCAGTTTTAGCTATGGCCTTGCTTACTTGAGACCCTTTCAATTAGCTTAAGCAAAGTTCATATTATTTAGCTGCAAGTATGACAGAGTAATGCATTTTCAAGCATGTATAAACCCTTAATTCATATTAATACATTATTAATTAACCTTCCCAATTCACAATGGTGGCCAATCAAGTAGGCACATTATGAGTCAGATGTTATTTTCCATGTTGATTACATCCTATTGGTTAAGTCAACTATAGGAATACATGTAAAAATCATTAATGATAACTTCAGCTCTCATACTATCCAAGTCACTAAAAGCAAAGATTGACAGTCATTTTAGGAGTTGTCTCACGTTCCCAGCAGCCAGCTCACAGCACATCTTGGATTGTCACAGATAACAGTCAGACAGTGAGCCATGCCGAGTTTTACCTAGCATCCGGCTGGCTAGGAGCTAAGTAAAAATGAGGTTAGAAGCGAGACTGCAAAGTTCTGTAATCCACGTCTCGCTGTGTGCACACTGTGCTATCCACTGATGCTTTGGTGGATATTTTTCTGTCAATTGTACCTTTTGCTGCACTCGCTTGTGCATTGGCTGCATTCCACTGCATTTTCAGCTCTCATACGCCAATGCATACTGGCCTACCACTCCTGTATGGTTGGTATCTTATCTCATCCCCAGTTTTAATCAGATTTTGTCATGGAACCCTTAGGGAAACATTACAGAAGAGAAATGTGAATCGGTCAATGAATTGTTCCACCCAGAAACCTAGAGATACCAGTTGTTGGGTGAGTTCCACTGAGAGATCTATCACTACTGAACTTCTGCAGCCTACTTTACCTCAGTACCCTTGAACTTTCAGCTAACACAAACCATGTGCAATAGGGTTCCCCTCGGATAACGTCTCAATTGGCTAAAATTCTTGTCAATCTTCCCTATTTGAAATAATGTGTTTCTAAAATAGTATGCCCTGTGAAGTAACTTCAGTTGGATCAACCAAAATGCCTCCCTTAAGGCTACCTCACCCAGGTATCGGCACGCTGCTCCCCAGTTGTCATCTTCTCATCTGCCTAGGTCACCTTCCCATCTCTCTCTCTGTGTCTAGTGGTGGGAGCGTATTTTGGAGGAGTGTGGAGTATATTTCAGACTGGCATTAGTGGTCATTGTGGACTCCAGCACCCTAGATTCTAGGGGTGACTCCTCTGCCATATCTTAAAGTAGGTCCAATTGCTGGTATTGACGGTATTGGCTCCTGCCAGTTCATGTTGTCCTAGCAGTTCTGGGAATGGTATAATTTTGTCTCACTTGACTTCACCCTACTTGGAAATACCAAGTGTGTCCCTTTTCTGTATCCCTCTATATCCCACAGTCCTTGCAGTATGTCTGTCTCTCACTGGGGGTCTCTCGCATCAACTTACCCTTCCACCTCAAGGCTTGTATCACCAACTTCTATCGTTTGATTATGGTGGCCGTCAGTAAGGGCACTGGAGCCATCCCTACACCACCCATAGAGCAGCTGGATATTGCTATACTGTCCCCCAACAGCAAGTGCTCCTGTTGTGTATGGAAGACCCAGTCATTAATTGCAAGGACCCGGGGTTTTACAATCTTTCATCTGTGACTTTGACCCCAAGATTTCCCTCTCGGTAATCTCACTTCTAAAGAATGGAGTACCTCATTTCCCAGCTGGGGAGTTAAGAGTTTCCTATCATTATTGCCCACCTCTTATAGCTTGCCATGTTTTGCTCTGTACCGAGCCCTCGCTTCTTTCTGAACATGGGTTAAGTAATTTTCTATGGCACCTTTGATCCTCTGCACCAGTCCCTGTGAGGGCAAGGCCACTTACTCCATTTCCTGTGGCAGCAATTTAATCTCTAGTTCCATACCTCCCCTGCCTCTCTCCCTCTTCTTCCCTGTGGTAAGGTGACTACTTATTACCAATGTACAGGCCTCCCACAAATCTACTTCTGAGTCAACAGGTCCCAAATTATCCTTGAAGTAGAGGTCTGTGGTCTTGGTTATCAACTTCTTAGTGTTCCACTCAGTCAGATCCAAACGGTTAAGCCTACAATCACCCCTCGTAGCTGGACGTGACCGTGGGTATGTCATCTGATATGCCTTGTGACAAAAAGGATGTGTTTCTGAATCTGCCCTGGGTCTATCCCATGATGTAGTCACTCTGTCCAGCTCTTCCAGGAGAGTCAGGTTAAAATTGCTTCCAATTCAGAGCGGGGCTTCCAGTATTTTTGTGATCCATGCCCCTAACTTCACTAGCCCCTCTGTCTGTAAGCCGGTGGGGGGGAAATGCCACAACACTAGTACCAGGTTTTGTCCATTCCAGCACCTACATACACTGCTACTTGAAACCAATTTTTGTCTACTCAAGTTTGTGTGACCTATAGAGGGACAGATTTACGGGCCAGCATACCCACACCCACTAGGAGAACTAGGAGAGAGTCCCGCATGAACCAACAGTTTACATTTGACAAGACTCAGGAAACCACAGTTATTACCTAACTAGTGGGTCTCTTGCAGCTTGATAATAGCCGAGTCCTGTCTGGACAAAACCTTCCATAACACTTCCTGATTTAGTTTATTTCCCAGGACATTCAAATTCCATGAGAGAAGAGTACCTTTAGGGTCGACCTCTGAGCGGGCTGTCTGGGTTGGTGCATGACCTTCCATATAGAATAACCACTAATTTCAGGTCACCCTGTATGACTCAACACTATTTGCCCTGCAAAGAAGCATGCTTCAAACTGCCTCATCTCTACTCTAAACCCCCACACAAACATAATCTCATGCTGCAGATCTACAACTACCCACCACCTCAATGCTCGGGCTTTCTGCCACCCTAGAGTTCACCAAGAACAATTGACAAACATACATTCACTGGCGGAGAAGTGCATCCCCCTGGAATCTCAGGATGTAGCCTGTGGCGGTCAAGGTAACTAGTCTACACACTGTTCTTGGTCCAGAAGCCAATATATCAGGACTGTCCATTGAGCCTCAATTGTGTTAACCCAATATGTCTATGGGGATGATGAAATGGAGGTCCACTTCATCTCAGTCCTTGGACTCCCCTTTGGTGTCCACTGAATTTTTAGCCAACTCCACCCATCTGTTTCTGGTGATCAGGAAGTGATGGTGTTGTAAATCTACCACCGCCTTGGCCTTCTCAGTCTATAATGCACAAGAATGTCTACATGATTTACCCTTCAGTTTCTGCCTTCGCCACTACAGATGACCATCTCTTCCCTGCATGTCTGGTGGTGGATGACCATGCGCTTCAAACCAATTCCACCATGCGCTTCCAACCAATTCCACAGCTCTTCTGCTGAGATTCAGAAGATCGACCCTTTGTGGTCTGTAATACCTAGTTTCACTGGGAAAAACAACACATACCTTTAATAAAAATTCCTCAAATGGTGTTTGACTGCGATAAAGGTTTCTCTTCGGCAGCACACAGCATTGGTACAGTCTAGTCTAGATATATAGTCACTGTCCCTCCTTCCACTTACCACAGTCCCATTTCAGAGTTAGGCTGGCCCTGTCCACTCCTTACACCAGCTGAATATGAACCACACATAGGTCCCTCCTGCTTATCGCCACCTTTCAGCTACATATGTAAAACTTCCTTCAGTGCTTCGGGGGCCAGTCTTCCCCAGGGCCACTCTATAGGGGATCCACCACTGTCCTCTGGCCAGGGATCTATCCCCCAAACAGTAGAGCCAGATAAAAGAGAAATAGTTGTTTCTCTAACTTGTTGTGTGGAGAGAGGGATAAAAGTATCTTGCCCTAAAACACCTCAACCTTTTAATTCAGCATTCTCCAGTCACAGCTGTGAATCTCATGGTGTTCCTGGGATGGCATGATCAGTGAGCTTCTTTCGCACACACATTTATCCCTACAGGGCCTGTTTTTGGGTCCAGCCTTTCCTTCCTATCTTCCCTTTCTACACTACTTCTAGAGCTCATGTTCACTATATCGTGGATTCAATTTATGCTCCTAACTTGTGTGACTACAACATGTAACTACTTACCCAAAGTGGTTTGATCTGTCACGTCCTACACTGATGATAGCCTTTAATTTTAATGAAAAGTGCAAAAAGAAACAAAAGAGGATCAGACTTTGCATTACATAGAATTTCAACAGTGATTCAATGTCTGACTTGATTGGTGGACGGATTGCTGGTCTCTTCTCCATCATACTACCTTAAATAAATCTCACCCTTATCATAGAACCTGGTTTTATTGTATTGAGTCCAGTTAAGATGTATTTTTCCTTCAGGTGAGTGTGAGCAGTTCCTGGCCAATGCAACAGCTTGTCAAGGAAGAAAGCCTGTCACACTCCTACTTATTAAGCAAAAATATGAAAGTGTGAGATCATGAAATAAAGCAAAAAAGGTTCCCCCTTTCTATAGAGAGAATCTAATGCTATGTTTCCCTCCAAACCATGGAGTTTTCATATACTTTTACTCACAGACACAAACTGAACACATGAGGCAAAAACTGAAACTGAGATCATTGTAGATGTATAATGTTCTTGGCATAGGGTGCAAAAGACATAGAGAATAGGTGGAAGAAACATAATGTAACCAAACTTGCTCCTTGTGAATCCTCACCTACTGATGCCAAGCCTGAGATCAGATAAAGAGTAAATACATCAGAAGTAGAAAAGCCTCCACAGCTATGGCTTGTATGGCCATATAAGAGTGGTGTCTATCACAGTAACGCTAAGTAATACATGTGGGTTCTTATGTAATGGCAGTAGAAATAGAAAATGTTTTCAATGATTAAGTTGAAATGGTTGAAAGATTGTTGTTTGCATTATTGCTCATTATAATGTCATTAGAATACAGACTGTCAATTTGTGCCATGTTCAAAGTGTAAGAAAACATAAATTATTTGATCAATGGATTGATGTTCATTCTTGTTTGGTTTATTTAATACTATATAGCTTGTTTTCCTTCTGCGTAATAAAGTACATCTGTCAGTACAATCTCAAAACATGCTGTTTTATACAGAAAGAGCTGTGCCCATGTGAGTGATTACCCCTCACAGTTAATTTCCATAAAAAAATAGGATTCCTCTCCAAACTGATTTTATTTTTGCCATTTTGGAAGATAAATTTTACAAAGGTTTCAAGAAAAAAGTCTGTATTGATGCACAGCATCCAGTCATACCATTGTAGATCACTCAGTCTTTGTGGTATCGAAAAGGGAAAAACAAAACAAAAGGGATCATTCATATACAAAAATCTCCAAGTGAAGGAAAAGGTTGAAAAGTATTTGCTTAGCTTACCCTTCCTTAATATACTTGTCACAAGGTACAGGCTTTATACCTTTCATTGCTATTTCAAACTAATTTAAATGAATGTCCAGTTCTTCTTCAAGATTCATTACTGTAGGGTGTTTGATTTCAACAGACAATATAAACTCGATCTCTAATTTCTGGAGTTTTAGCTCCATCCTCTTCAATCACTTTAATCTGGTTTAACAATGTAATCATTGCCAGAATTCATTAATAGTAATTCATTGCCTCCAGGTATTATTTGAAATTGTTGTGGAACTGGATAGGTGTCATCATTGTTTTTAACTGCACATTTGTGCCCAAAATCCCTTTTTTAATTTCAAAGAGACAAATGTATTTCAATTTAAAAGCACACTATATTACATGTATGGATTATTTGAAATACATTTGCAAGATATCTTAAAAGGTATCTGTACCATTTCATATGGCACATCAAAAGATTTTATTCTCCAATTTGTATTTACAGTCTTTGCATTTTTTACATGAGAAACAGCTATTTCCCTCTGACAGCCAGACGTGTTCTTTTACAATCCTTATATAACTATGGAGCCATCATCTTGAAATGAGCACATATTTCTAGATGTGACTTTGGTATGATCTCCAATGCATCCTTTCAGGAGGTTATTTGTTTACAAGCTGTTCCAATGCTACTTCAACAATTCCTTAATATCTTGTGACTCTTGAAAAATTAATAATTAGGCAAATTGTTACCATTTAAATTTGCACTATGTTGATTTTTGAATAGCAGTGTATTCCTTTATTTGGAATCTATGTTTAAGCCCACTCTTTGCAATATATATTATATTACGTTGGAGTAGTTAGCTTGACAAAGCTGTTTTCTTCAAAGCAGAGCCAACAATAGGCACTGACTGGAATTAACATATTTACATTTGCCCTTTATAAATAAATTGATGTTAAAATAAAGCGCAATTGTGAGGCCCAATGGATTTATTTGATTCTCCTGCTGCAGTCTTTAGCCCACAAGCATGGATTTATGACACCTGCCACATAATTTGTCACATCAAGGGCTCTCAAAAGAACTTCTATAGAAACTTGATATTTTGGTTTGGTTGGTGAGTGGATGCTGGTGGTACTTGGTTAGGTGTGTGGAAGGGGGAAGTTCTGGGTCATTAACTCCTTTTGAGAGTATAGTGTGTAAATAAACCATGCTAGCACATATGTACTTTCAGGGGACAACAACCACTAGTTTCTATGGTGCTACATTGGTCCTTCGCAGTGACAAAGAGCACAAAACTTCAGGATTTCTCCTTTTCTTCAATGAGGAGCTAAACCGATGTCACACCCAGGGTCCTGAACCTGGAAAACACCTCTTGAGGATCAGGAACCCACTCCAGCAGAGGCCAGCAGGGCTCTGGCTGGTCCAGTTGCAGGTCCATGGAGGTTCAGGAGTAGGTCCGGGTAGTCCAGTGCAGCAGGTCAGCTGGACAGTTGCAGAGAGGCCTCTGGAGCTTGTTGTGTCCCTTTCGCTCAGAACAGGAGGTCAGTCAGCTGGCCCTTGGAGTAACTTAAGAATGGGATGAAGGGTGCAGGTCAATTCTTCCTTCTCAGACAGCCAGGCAGTCCTCAGACAGCAGGGTAGTCCTCTTGAATGCAGGACAGTCCTTCTTCTGTAGTATCCACAGGTCCAGGAGTGTACTAAAGAGTAAGTCTCAGGGTCAGATGTTTATCCCTGGTTCCCCCTTTGCAGTGAAAAAGTTTCTGGAGTTTTCCTCCTACAGAGGTGTCTGGAACATCCTGCCTCCCTGCCCTGGTCCCAGTCTGTCTGAAGGCACTATCAACTAATGTGAAGTCCTTTGTATGTGATCTGGGCTAGTGCCTTTGAAGTTCAAGTGTGGTGTGTGACAGCTCTGTTCTTCTATAAACCAGTATGGCCCATCCTGCTAGTTCTCAGACGCTCTATTGTGATATCTTCTAGGAGGAAGTCACAAAGGCCAACTCCCAACTACACTTAGTCATGTGAACCACGATCAGGCTTCAGGCACCAAATGGTTAGGACAAGAGAATGCCAACTTTCTAAAAGTTCCACTTTCAGAATTGTGAATTATAATCCTACTTTACAATTGAAGATGGTTTTAATTTACAATTCCTCAAACACTAAACATAACATTCCTACCTGCTCCCAAACATAAGTTATCACTTATTAAATGTAATAAGGTAACCCAACGCTATCCAACAGGAGAGATAGGCCTTGCTATATGGAAAAACGAATTTGAGAATGTTTCACTATCTGGACATGAAAAACATAAGAGGACATGTCCAGCTTCTGAAATACAATGCACTCTGCCCCATGGGCTGTTCAGGGCCCAACTTGGAGTGACTTACATGTATTACAAATGGAGATTTAGACCTGGCAAAAGTTTTATTTTGCCAGGTCGAAACTGCAGTTTAATACTTCACACACAGGCTGCAGGGGCAGGCTTCAGAGTTTTAAGGGCTACTTAAGTGGGTCTCAACAAAAAGAGGGATCGGGAGGGTTAAAGGCCCAGTGTACATACTCCCAATACGTGTAATCAATAGCAAAAAGTACACTGTTCCTAACTCTAGGGTGAACAATTAAAGTTTAGGAGCTAGAACCCTCACACACCCGAAAGGGTGTCATGCTTCATCATCGGGAAGCTCCTCGTCAGACCGGCTGGTGCAATGTCTGACGGGCTCCCCTTTCGGGGGCTCTTTGCCGGAGATCTTTTTGATATGAGGTAGCTGCCGTTAAATTATAAAGGTCAGGCACTCTGAATGGCAGGAGAGTAATAAAATTAAGATTGATTAGTAACCCCTAAACATGTTTTAATTTAATATCTAACTAGAGGGGTTACGATCAAGATTAAAAACATAGTTAAGTGGAAGATGAGAATGATGCTCAACCACTTTAGAAAGCCTGGAGTACTGGGAAATTGTCACCTGCCCCCTAGGGTCTGGTCAACATGTTTCGCGTAATATTGGTCGTAAAAGATCTTCTAACGCTTCATCAGGACCTATAACTAACTAGACTTCTCCTGGCTGTATATACAAGAAGACTATGTCTCATTGCATGTATGAAAGGAAATTTGCAGTCACTTACAGCATTTGCGTGAACTGTCTCGTCAATAGTCTGAAACAAAAAAAGGTCGCCCCGCCCTCTGCGTTTGGGGGGCCCCTTAGGGGGTAGCACGATCCAGCCTATAGCTTTTGTCTATAGGCGTCCTCAATTCGAGGCACCTACCCACGTTCGTGCTTGCCCCTACAGGTCCTGATGAAGCGTTAGAGGATCTTTTATGACCAATATTACGCGAAACATGTTGACCAGACCCTAGGGGGCAGGTGACAATTTCCCAGTACTCCAGGCTTTCTAAAGTGGTTGAGCATCATTCTCATCTTCCACTTAACTATGTTTTTAATCTTGATCGTAACCCCTCTAGTTAGATATTAAATTAAAACATGATTAGGGGTTACTAATCAATCTTAATTTTATTACTCTCCTGCCATTCAGAGTGCCTGACCTTTATAATTTAACGGCAGCTACCTCATATCAAAAAGATCTCCGGCAAAGAGCCCCCGAAAGGGGAGCCCGTCAGACATTGCACCAGCCGGTCTGACGAGGAGCTTCCCGATGATGAAGCATGACACCCTTTCGGGTGTGTGAGGGTTCTAGCTCCTAAACTTTAATTGTTCACCCTAGAGTTAGGAACAGTGTACTTTTTGCTATTGACTACTTAAGTGGGTGCCACAATAAGTACTGGAGGCCGACTAGTCCAACAATTATCAACTCTCCTTCAACCTTACTTGACATTGACCTGTTGTATTCTCTGCATTTTTTGCAGTGACTGCAGAGCTATATGATATCATATAATCATACAGTCCAAATAACAACCAGTGACACAACTGCCCCCACATCCTGCCCCACAAATTTGCCCTGGTTACACCCTCCACCAGTAATACATCAATGGTGAATGGGCACTGACAAAACAAGCCCCACCCTCCAGGATTCTGCAACTAGAAAGGGGAAATAGGGCCTGCGAGGTTCATGAGAGCCTTTCTGCTCTGAAAGCAACTACTTAGTCGGAATCCTAAAGTCCACTTTACGCTGCAGCCCACCAGGAAAATATCAAAGTGGCATAATGGCCAGTGTAGCCATGTCAAGCAATGAGAATGGGCCACCTGACTACAGGTTGAGTATTAAAATAGAACGTAATCAGGGTTCACTGGGTGCCTTCAGCCCCAGATCCACATCACTAATGCCTACGACCATACCCTCAAACTTTCATTTCTCTCTACCACGCACATTCGACACACACATGCATATGTTCTCTTAATACATCGGTGCTACTTGATTTGTACATGATGCCTTTGTTTGTAATCATCATTGTCATTTATTCACTGTTTAGTGCGGGGATATGCCAATGTAACCACGACTCACTCTCCCTGTTAGACAAATCTCTGGCACACCTAGAAGCATTCAAATTATGCAGTGTGTGCTATCGAAAATAGTACAGCATCTAATATAAACCAAATACAGAGTTCGAATTTTATTCAACTTCAGTTTCAATCTGTAGCTGTCAGCATATTTTGTTCACAGCTCGGCACTTTTCTTGAAACCTCCATAACCATATATATTTATTCTTTCCGAACGTTTTCGTGGTGTGGAGTAGAGTGCTTATTACATTCTTGGTACACTATGGACCAAAAAAGAGCATGCCTTTGGGGAAATGTATTTAAACCAATTTTAATGAAAAAGCCTTTTTCGTATTCATTTCAAGAAAACGTCGGTGCTCGGCTGACAATATGAAACAGGCCAATATTGCTTTTGAACAGACTTTCGAGCTTGTTCATTCAATTAAATGCACCTCTGCATTTTTCTAAATGATTCGAGTTCCACAGGAATGTTGAAAACAATTTCTCAAGCCGCACATAAAAAACAAATATGATTCATAGTGCTTCATTATACTTTATACCAAACTCTCACTCAACGTTTCAAATATACTGGATTCATGGAGCTACTTTCTAGCTGGGTGCTAAGCTTTTTAATGTTCATTTATCATTTTTGTAACAAACACAAAAATCTTGAGCTGCACAAACACGTAATTCACATTGTGTCTGCCTCCACGTCCTTTGTTTATTGTGCATTTCTTTGCAAAATAATCTGATCTCGCATACTGCAATCACTCATCAGGAGACACCCAACATCATCAATCTCCTTTCTTGACTGGTATTCTGGCCCGTGTCGATATTGCCTGCGTCATTTCTGGCCAAATTGCCAGGCCTTCCATCACTCTCATCTGTTTTGACAGGCCTCGTTCTTATTTCTTCTACCACTGCCCACTCCAGTAAATCTTTCTCCCAGGAGGCTTCCTCCCGGCCCCTAACTCTAACCCCCACAGTGTATTTCTCCACTAGATCCCATGCTACCTGGTTCTGGAGATGGCATTCAGGAGGAAGTGGCTAACCATCGTGTCAATGCTGACATTCCTTGCCGCAGCCGCTGCTCTTACTCTGCTTGTCACTCACTGCCAAAATTCATTCCAGTGACTGCAAGAAGACCATGTCATGTGGAGGAATGTGGCTTCCCTTTCTCTGCATTTTGGACATACAGAGGAGACTGAAAGACCTGGACTTTCAAGCCAAGCAAGCAGAGCCCAGCAGCAATGGTGGTAGCATGCATTCAGTGTCCACAGGAGAAGTAAGTGTCTGCATACCACAACACCTGGTGCCCAGCTATGTGGTGGAGGTTGACGTAGATAAATGTTTTTCTTCCTATGAGCAAACCCTTAGAATGTAAAGGGTCTTGCAAGAGGATTGGGGAGCAAGCATGTGGAAACACATGCCCACAGTGGGAAGAGACACTCTTTTGAAACTAGAGGTTGGGGATCAGATGAAGTATACTCCTATACTTATATAGGGGAGGATATTGATGCCTTGGGAGATCTGCCTGAGTTCACTGGATGGCAAGTTGAGGGTGAGACTACTAGGTAGGAGGTCTGTAAAGCACAGAAGGAGTAACCAACTCTGGAGTGCTTGAGGCTGCAAGCTGAGGCCTAGGCAGTTGGTGATACCTCTAAAGATCACCTGATTTATTGGAAGAATGTCCTCCTATATAGTGAGCCTAAGCAAATGCTGTTTAGTGGCTTTTCTTTGGAAGAATTCCTGCCTCATGGAACCCTCACTGAATACATCCTGCAGCTTCACCCCACTGGAGTTTTTTAGCTTCCAGAAAGGAGACCAATGGCCTGATTTAGAGCATAGCAGATCGGGTTACTCTGTCACAAATGTGACGGATATCCCATCTGTCATATTACAATTCCATCATATCCTATGGGAATTGTAATACAGCATAAGGGATATCTGTCATGTCTGTGGCAGAGTAAGTGATCCACCAAACTCTAAAACAGGTCCTAAGTCCGAATGTAGAAATCTTCAATGTGACTTCATCTAGCTACTTCCAGATGATGGTGCCTTTTCCTCTGACACTGCTGGCTCCCTTGCCCTGCTGAACTTTACCTTTGCTGACATTTTTCTTCAAAATTTCTTTTAAGTCCGAAGGCAAGTCAAGACCTGGCCCAATCCACTTCTTGTATCCAGTCCATGCTCCATCACAGTTGCCCATAAGTTTCAACTTTTCCTGGGTCTCCCTCGACCAGAGGCCCACGGTTGCTGCTTTGATATTTTAGGTGCTAGATTGCACTAAAATTTTAAAAAGCATAACTCCAGTTGTAATGAATTGATTTTTGTTACTTTGGTGTCAAAATATTTATTAAAGTTTACTCTATTTTCCTAAATGAGTGTGGAAGTTTTTCATGTGTTCTAGCTTCACTTTATTACTGTGTGAATGCTGCAAAAATACTTTACACATTGCCTCTAAATTAAGGCTGCCTGCTTTTGTGCCAACCTCCCTGAGGTTTAAGCACAGGTTAACTTAGTGACTTTTTGTTGTGTGCAAAGAACAGACAGAAAATCAAGGAGGACGTAGCCATTTTGGCCTGGTGACTAAGTGATGACATAAAATGACAAATAATTCAACCTTAGAGCCTACCACATACTTTGATATGAGGAAAGGTCTCTGTAGCTGTAATGTATGCTTCCACTTCCTGAAACAACAAAATGCTTTATGTGTTAAACTCTAATTGCCATCCACAGCTGTCAGTGAAGAACTACACTGCTTATGTGGGTGGAAATCATGGATAAAAAGAAAGATACCTACCACATTCTGAAGAGGTGACCTTCATTATTTAATAATGGTAAAAATGATTATTGTGACAGATGGAAAGACCTTAAATAAATGTGGTATTTTAATGTTTGGTTGATCGTTTTGGGTACACGCTTCTATGAGCTTGTGCCAGTGTTACTTGATTAGCATTTCATTAACTGCACACCACCATCTCTTGGTTCTTTTGAAACCTCTCAGTTTTCCTTGACTTTAAATAGCAGTATCTTTTCCTTTTCTTTTATTCGACATGTCTGTGGAAATAGACTCAAAGAGGCACACCTCTATGGACTGAAAAGAGGGGGTTTATTTAATATAGTGTTGACTAGTAGCATGAGAGGCAAGTCCTGTGTCATTAAATCTGGACATTATGCACATAGCTAAACCTGACTTTTTTGTTTTGCTGATCAGACATTTAGGTTACATGCAGCTAGTTGTGTTGTCTGCAACTGGTACTAGATTGGCCTTAATTAGTAGGGCACCAGGTTATGCCCCTCACTTTGAGTTTTGGTGCACAATTATACATTGCCTTTCAAATATTGTCCTTTTCTTTCCTCCTTCAACATGGTTTCTCTTATTCAAAGAACTGCTATGGTGCTCCTGTTGGGTGGTTCAGCCCTGTCCCCAATACAGACAGGGTTGATGGAGTACGTAATGCTACACTGTTACCGGAGAGGGTGGAAAAATGCAAACTGGTCCACATCATCCCCCTACAATTCCCACAATAGATATTAGGTCTGTAGAGTATAACACACAATATTAGGCTAACAATATGCAGTATGATATTTTTATAATCTATGCCCAACAGAGAATCTAGTTTCTGAAGGAAGACCCTCCTGATTCTTTACTTGTACAAAAGTTTAGAATAGAATAATTAATACTTTTCCTAAATGTGCATACCTTTGTTTACTATGTATTAGTCTACTTTTGTGTTTAAAAAATATTTGATGGTTTATTTAGTAAAAATGGCTCTGTCCACTGTGTTGAATTGGATGGCATCTTTTTTACTTTACCACTGACTCTCGCTTTGTTTTCAGAATTCTTTTGTTGGTTCACCTGCTCCACTTGAAATAAGAAACCTTGTGTACTGTGGTATGTTCCTTGTTTGGATCTGTTAAGGCTGTCATCCCTGAGTCCTTCTGCACAAACACCCTGCATCAGCAGCTACTCAGAGGGGAGTTCAGTTGACGGACATCCATGTGCGGTGAATAGGGAGAGGGTTGCCTTAGGGCTCTGGTTGTAATGTGGCATCTGTTCTATGCTATTGCTTAGCCTCTCATTATGAGTGACCCACTTAATGGGCTGGATTTTTCTGGAGTACCAATGGGGTGAGAAAACGCAGTAAATTATAAGTTGAGCTTCAAGAATGAATATTTACCATGGAATCAGTAAGGACAGGACTAATATCACAGGTAATTTCTCACTAGCCCCATACTTTCACATAAAGATTTCAGCTGCTGAAAGTAAAAAGATTTGAGCAGACCTCATAATTTCTCTGGGGCTGGTAATGCTGCTACTGGCCCCATAGGAATTAAGGCCCATATTTATACTTTTTGACGCTAAACTGCGCTAACGCAGTTTAGCGTCAAAAAGTTTTGCGCCGTCTAACGCCATTCTGAAGCGCCATGCGGGCGCCGTATTTATGGAATGGCGTTAGACGGCGCAATCAGACCGGCGCTGCCTGGTTTGCGTGGGAAAAAACCACGTAGACCAGACAGCGCCGGCGTAGGGGGAAAATGGCGCATGGGCGTCTTAAAATGGGGCAAGTCAGGTTACGTCGAAAAAATCGTCTTAACCCGACTTGCGCCATTTATTTTCGACGCCCATCCCCCATCAACATGACTCCTATCATTGTAAAGATAGGAGTCATGCCCCCTTGCCCAATGGCCATGCCCAGGTGACTTCTGTCCCCTGGGCATGGTCATTGGGCATAGTGGCATGTAGGGGGGCACAAATAAGGCCCCCCATGCCACCAAAAAAAAATATAAAAAATAAAAAATTATACTTACCTGAACTTACCTGATTGTCCCTGGGGTGGGTCCCTCCATCCTTGGGGGTCCTCCTGGGGTGGGCAAGGGTGGCAGGGGGGGTCCCTGGGGGCATGGGAGGGCACCTGTGGGCTCATTTTGAGCCCACAGGCCCCTTAACGCCTGCCCTGAGCAGGCGTTAAAAAGTGGCGCAAATGCGCCGTTTTTAGCCACGCCAACTCCCGGGCGTCTCTTTTGCCCGGGAGTATAAATACCACGTAAAGGCCTGGGAGTCATTTTTTAGACGGGAACGCCTCCCTTGCATCTCATTAACGCAAGGAAGGGGTTCACGCTAAAAAATGACGCACATTCCGGGAACTTTGGCGCTATTCGCCTCTAACGCCATAGTATAAATATGGCGTTAGTTGGCGTTAGTTTTGCGTCGAAATTGCGTCAAAAAAAACGACGCAATTTCGGCGCAAACGGAGTATAAATATGGCCCTAAGAGAATACTCATAGTGACTGTCTAAATGGTGATTTGTAAATGTTAAGGGCCATAACCATTACTAACTCAAGACGGATCAAGTTACAACAAGTCACAAATGGGGGAAATGGGAATGTTCAAATACCCAACACTGATTGCAGGAGGACAAAGGCCAGCACTTGGGGTGAGCAGGTAATGGAGCTCATGTAAAGAGAGTTATATATTTATGGAGACCCAGGTTTGGGCCTCTGTCAGTGGTACATTTACCTTGCCTACTTTACAGTGTGTATTGCTTTTGAGCAAATAGTAAAGCAAACTTGTAAGCTAACAAAGGAAGAGCTCATTTGTTAGTATAACATAATATTTCAGAAAAAGTAAAAACCCAACCAACCATATCACTCACAAAAGATCTCTAAACAACTGAACACTATCTTATGCCTTCCCAACACATGCCACCTACTCAACCTGCAAATGAACCACCCTGCGGAAACCCTAAACAACAGCATACTTTCCTATTCTTCTCTAAATTACTACCACCCATGCAACCAGAACCAGACCCTCCCAGCCAATCCTGTAAATGCCCCTCTATATTGTCCAAACTTTTTAAATGTTGTCTTGTGGCCTCATAGTGTCCTCCTACTACTCCTTAGTCTGTAGACCTTGAGAACTTTGTGGTCACTAGGGTTTGGTGGAGGGCAGTGACTGGCTGCTTGAGGCACACCAAGAATGATGGTGCTCGGCTGCCCATTGCAGCTGTTGTGCGTTCTGCAGCTTCCCCAGCTGGCAGAAGGGCATTGCAAAGGCTTCCATCTTGCCTGGCACAACTGAGTGGCTAGCTTCCTCCGGGCCTATCGTCATTGCTCATAGGATTTTTCACTTCGGCTAGCCTCCTATGGGAGCAGTAGACTGGTCTAAGGAAAGAAGAAAATAACATAAATTGTAGCATCTGTAAGGACAAGGCTGCACAGTCTCCATGACACAACGAATCCGGTTCTTTAGGGCCATTGAAATGATGTTAGTCCGTATTTCAGGTATTTTTTATGCATTATTACTATTGCATTAGTTGCCAGTAATTCACTGTCAGCTGCATAATTATTAACACAAAAGCCTTTCACTCAAATAGAATCATTTTTTTTAAATTACTTTATGATGTGACTCTCCTACCATACACCATTAAGTCATGTTTTTTAACAAAATTAATCAAACCGCCTTTAAAATGTGACCTACTCATTTAAGAAGCACGATTTACTGGATTTTGCGGGCAACAAAATGAATCGAGCTCAAAGGACTCCGTGATTTTTGGACTACTATTATACTAATTCAAATGGCCCTGCTTCTCGATACAACAAATATTGTTCCTGGCTTAGGGAGCGAGTGCTAGGCAAGGTTTACGCTAGGCCAGGGTTTGGGTAGGTTCAGGTTTGGCCATGGACTGACTAGGTGAAAGTGAAGGTAAAAGATGGATCTTGAGTCACCATTCTCTGCAGCAGCCTTTTCATCCTGTGCCCCTGCCCGTGGTCATCCCCTCATGCTCCTCCTGGATTGTTTATTTATTAATACCACAGTTTTTGTACGAGTTAGAAATACCTAAACATTTTAAATTATTGCCAACCAAGGTATCTATCTGAAAGCTTTAATTCTACATTAAAAAAATTTAAATGATCAAAAATTCAATTATATAACATTTTTAAACATGGATGAATTGGCTTAGGATGGAACAGGAAACAATGAATAATGGAAAGGCCAGAAGAGAAGGGGCGAGAAAAACTAAAACAGGGGAAGGAAGTAGTTGCTTGCAGTCACAGTAGGGAAAGAGGAAAAAGAAAACAAAATAACCAAAGGATTCAAGAGGAATTAGAGAGATGAAAAGATTATGAATGTTACATGAAAGAAAAGAAGATTTGAGGGCTAAACAGACTCAAATATATGTAAAAGAGGAAGCTAAGAAAAACGTAAACAACACAAACGACAATTTGCTGCATACAAATGGAGCTAAGATGAATTATTGTTAAATAATAGAAGAATAAATAAACGTCTTAGTAGCAGCACACACACCTTCCTCAGCCATAGAGGTACCAACTATAGTATAGCTAACCTGTACTCTACCTGCTCTTCTTCAGTTGCCCTCAAAGTAGGAAAGGAAAAGAAAAGGCTAATTAGTAGGATCTACACATAGTACTCATGTGTACAAATTAATAGGCTACACATTCTGATTCAGTAACTAATCCTGTCTGACTTCCCCTTTATCCTCCAAATGAGAGGTCTCTATCCTACCAATAGCTACAAATGACATACCTACTTTTCTACATTTTCACTATCTTTACACTAAAGCTATTCACAATGTTGCATGGGTTCCACCAGTTTATGCAGAGAGAGGTGTTATGAAGAAGCCGTACTACCCTTGGTATCTTCCCCTTTTCCTTCTTACTTGCAGCCTATCAACCTAAACCAAACCCTATCTGGTTCTAATGCTGCCTTTTGCCACACTAGGTGAACCCTCATCACTCACTGGTAACAACATTATTTTTAAATACCAGTACCAGACATGACTTGATGTCCAGTCCTAACACCCATTCTGGCATAAACTTCACCAGCACTCCGAATGACACAGTCTAAATAAAATATTTAGGGCCTGATTACAACTTTGGAGGACGGTGTTAATCCGTCCCAAATGTGACTGATATCCTGCCCACCGTATTACGAGTTCCATAGGATATAATGGACTCGTAATACGGTAGGTGATATATCTGTCACATTTGGGACGGATTAACACCATCCTCCAAAGTTGTAATCAGGCCCTTAATGTCTTTGTAGTTTTCACACCCGACATTAAGGGCACTCCCTTACATTATATACGATGTGCCGGGGAGGTGGTAGTCCCTGGGTTACGGGGGGCCATGTGCCACCCCTCACATTAGAATCAATACCCCAGAAGGTAGTGGCCCCCAGGGCACAGGGGGGCCACAGGCCCACCCACTTACATTAGCATGGAAGCCCCGGGGAGGTGGTTATCCCCAGTGCTGCCCCCCACACTACATTTTTAAAGCCCCCAGGGCCTGGCCAACCCAGGGGCCTATAAAAAAAAGTGTGGGAGGCCATGCTTGATTCTTTTTTGCGACAAATTGGCAAATATCTCAATCTCACAGAAAAAATAAATAAAAATACATGTTTTTTGATCTGGGGGTGTCTCTTTGGAACCCCCCCCTCACCAGGGTTAAGAGGTAAGGGTTTGTCTAACCTGGGCCCTTTTATTTTATTTTTACTTTATTTCTGGGACTCGGCTCAAGACGAGCCCCAAGATGGATGCCAACACCTCCTGGTTTGAAGTGTTGGCAGCCAATCAGAGTTGTGCATTTCTCTGCACAAGCTTGTCTTTGTTCGTGAATAGTTTGCGGCCAGAGATCTACAAATTTGAATTTCCGTAAATTTCTCAAAAACTACCGCCAGTAGGTAAAGTATATATATATATATATATACACACACTTCACATTTGCCGGCATTCCGTGGCTGCTGCTTCCACTCTAGTGAGGTCGGTGGGACCACCGCTCAATAGAATAAAAAAGGGATTCCAGGTACTTCCTCCTAGCCAATCTCTGGGAGATCAAAACGTGCTGCCATTAAATTTGTTTATCACATTGTAACAAGCCTGAGGAGTGCGTTTTTTAGGTACCAGTGATGGTGGTACCTGGAATCCCTTTTTCATATATACATATATATATATATATATATATATATATACACACACACACTTCTTGCTTTGAGTGTTGGCTGTCAGCTCTCAGCACAAAATCGGGATGGGTCACGAATCCTTCGCGTCCATATATATACAAATTTGAATTTCCTTACATTTATCAAAAACTACTGAACGGATTGACAACAAATAACAAAAAGGGTTCTTTCTGGACCAAGAGCTACCTTTCTGCCAAATTTGGTGTAATTCCTTTTAGTGGATTTTGCACTATTGCTGTTCAATGTTTCCTATGGGAATTAACATTGGAAATGTTCTAAATTGCACTCCAACTTTATCTAGGCCCCCACTTGATGGATCACTCCGAACTTTTTCTAGACAACAGCTCATGTGACTGTCAAATTTTTGGGGAGAATTTTGTATAAGTCAAAACAAAACCCTATTGGGTAGAGTGATTAATAAATTATGCAAAAATAGGAAGAGAGAACTCTGGGTAGTTCCCACGTATAGGTGGAGAACAGCTCCTGTAAGGAGCACCCTGCAATGCCAGTGACACTCTAGACTTACTCAACTGAAATGTCTGTTATTCTAGCAAAGTTTTTAAGCACATGATGAGCACAGTGCCATCCATGCCGAGCTAGAAAGGGTCAAAATTTTTTTGCCATTTGTACAACAAAATCTTTAAGCATGGAAAACACCTCCCTGTAGAGTAATGTAATGCAGTGATTTGCAGTGTGTTACGTTACTCGACATTTATGAAGCCATGCAAGGTGTCCTTGAGTGGCTTCTTGAATCTAACTTAAGCTTTGTTTCTCTGTGCAAGAGAGACTCAAACCACGCTATCAATACGGACCATAGTATGTTTGTTAGTTGTACAAAAGAGTTGAATTTTCATAACACAAGGTCTCTTTTAGGGTCCTATCAAATCAGTCTTCAAGAGTCCTGGTTTTTGACCAACTGACATGTGGTCTCACTGTTTCGGGAAGGAGTTCACTGAAGGAAAAAATCTGTTCATCAGGATTGTTTTCACCTCCTTCTTGAAGGTGCAGGCAATGGGTTTGAGTAGACCTCTGGTGGAAGAGAGTTCCAGATTCTGGGTGCTGCACCAGAGAAAGGATGTTCCATTGGTATTTATTTTCTTATATGTAGGGGGGTTCCAGTCAGAGGGAGCTGGTGCTGTGCCAGTAATGGCTTCCTCCCGAAGTGTTGAGCATGCTAGGTATTTCTGGGGTGCCATGATATACTGCTTTGTACATCTGACAGACTACCTTGAATATGCTTCTTGCGTCTATGGGGAGTCACCAGAACAATATGAGGGATGGGTGAAGTGACCACAGTGTCTGCGCCAGTTTCCAGCTTCTCTGCTGCATTAAGGGTTGCCTTAATAGTGGCTAGGAGAGATTTTGGGTTTCCAAAGAGTGTGGCTATCCCATAGTCCAGTTTAGATAGAATCATGGCTAGTACTGTAGTGCTGAAATCTGCTAGAGGGATAAATGTTTTGCCCTTCTTTAGGAGTTTGAAGAGGGAACTGCACCTGGTTGCATTGATATGGGCTTTTATGTTCACTTTTTTCCCTAGGGTGATTTCTAGGGATTAGGTGGGGTCAATAATTGTTGGTTTGAGCATCCAAGATGCTTATTCATTCCTGTATTGGTTAGGATATGCGTGTGAGGGGGGTTAGAAGGAGTTCCAGCTTAGCTGGGTTGAGTTTGAGGTGGTTCTAGGTTTGCCATGTCTGGACCCCAACCAGACTTTTATTCAAATGAGTAATGTCATCAGGGGAAGATGTTTTTAAATACAGCTGTTAATCATCCACATACATGTGCTATTCCAGTTCAGCATGTTGTAGCATTACTGTTAATGGTTCCCTGTAAAGATTCAAGAAGATGGGGGATAGAGTAGCACCTTAGAGTACTCCAAGCATCACAGGCGAAGGGTTCATTTATGCACCCTCCAGTTTAATAAGTCTCATGCAGTTCTTTAGGTAAGTGGAGAACCAGTTTAGCACATGTCCAGAGATTTGTACTTTATCTTTGAGAGTCTTCAAGAGTGTGGTATGGTCAATCCTATGAAATCGTCTAAGACCAGGCTGAACAGTGTCAAGCAGGTTGAATTTTTCAATGTCTTTACAAAGTTTATTTATTGCATATTTTTTCCAGGATTTTATCCAAGAAAGAGAGGTTCATTAATGGGCAAAAGTGGTTTAGATTTGTTGGGTCTGTGTCTGGTTTTTGTTCAAGATGCGTGTCACTTGATCAGTTTTCAAACAGTCTGAGACTGTGCCTTGGGTCAGAGGGTCAGAGAGGCATTTGCGATCTTGGCCCATAGGGTGGCAAAGAGGTGATTGAGATCCTTGGTGACTGAGGCAAGGATAGGGTCAGAGAAATACAAGGTGGGTTTTAGTGATGCTATGACCTTCACAATATTGTTTTCATTGATGGTTTTAAATTTGTTCCATGATGCATTGATTTTGGGGTTTTGGGAGTGGTGTCTGACTGCCTCACAGTCCTCAGATGCTCTGGTTGAGCAGTGGGTGTGACTTCTCCTGAGGTTAAATTTGCCTTTGGTTCTCTTGTTCTCTTGTGATTTCGTTTTTTATCATTTTTATGTTCCCTTTGTAGAAGTTTGAAAACCTCTCTCAGCTTTCTGGTGAGATGTTCACTGTCTTGGCATTGCAGGGGCAGGTTTGGTGCTTCATAATTTCAATTAGTTTCTGTGGTTATTTTCTAGCGTTGCTGAGCAGAGATCTGAAAAATGAGGCTTTAGTATTCCATAGGGATTTCTTGTAGGTGTTGCATATATCTTTGAGTTGAATTAAGTGTTGCACTGAGGGTGTCTGTTCCCATATTTTCTCTGCTTGTCTATTTTCTCTTTCTGTTGTTTAGGTTCTGGCTGTGCCTGGGTTGAGACTATTTACTCTTTTGTCTTTTCAGACTTAGGGGTGCCACTTCATTCATGATATAATTTATCATATCGCCTTAGCGAGTGGTTAGTGCCATATCTTTAGAGGATGCCGTTTTCTGAGGCAAAGAGTGAACAGTTTGTTGTGGTTTATCAGTTTCATTTCTCTAATTTCTAGATTGTGCTGAGGTGGACAAGGATTAGGTGGTGAACTGTCTATTCACTTGGTTGGATGGATCCCGTATCTAGAGATCCTCCTTTGGCTATTCTGAGGTGTAGAATCACCCCTTTTACGTGGTTGGCTTGCCAGAGCTTATGATTGGTAAGGAGGTTTTTCAGTATGCTTACAAATATCATTGTCCTTGTTTTATTGGAGAATAAGGTCCCCCAGGAAGATGGGGTTTGGGTGTGAGACAGCATAGGTTGTGATGATCTCCATTAGCTGTTTGAAGAAGGTCTGGTTCTCTCGAGGTGGGTGATGGATGAGGTGGATTTTAGTCATCAACTTCCCATCTGAGAACACTTTGAGTCCCATTAACTCACAAGTTGGGATGTTGTCTACATCAAAGCAAGAGAGGTTGAGGAAGCTTTAGTGAATAACAGGCAACCCTACACCTGGATGGTCTAGCAGGTTGTGTTTTTTGATGTAGAAGTTGGGCGACTATGATGGCCTTCATGGGGACAGAGGAGAGACTGAGCCAAATTTCAGTCAGAAAAAGATTGTCTAACTTATTCGAGATGATCATGTCTGAGATGTCTGCTGAATGTTTTGATGGTGCTCTGCAGTTGTGAAGGATGCATTTCAGCGTATCATTCGGTTGATGGGCTGTGGGCATATTAGCAGGGGACCGCAATATCAGACTGATGTTTTCTGGTTTGTGTCTCGGGGTGGTCCTGCATGGTCTCCTGGTCTCTGCAATTTTTCTGGAAGGCTGTTGGGTGATCTATTGGGCTCTCCAGTATTGTTAAGTGCGGCTCCTGATATCCAAAGTTGGGTGAGGGTTCTTTTACCTGGTATATGGTGCATGAGGTGGTTCAGCAGTGTGTGCATGCATCACATTGAAAACCTTGTTTCTTTGAGGGGATCGGAGATCGATTTCACCATCTTGATTAGCCTGTAGAGCTTGGATTTCATACCCTTTGATGGGGTGTAGGCAGGTAGCAGCCACTGGTCTTTGTTACAATCGGTTTATTGGGTCCTCCTGGGTTGTATGTGCCCTTTGTTAGGTTGTCTGAGGAGTTTGGGTACTTGCATGATTATGGCTTCTCTATTTTGGCGAGGGTGGCCAGGTTGAATGTGAATACGCATTTGGGGTTTGTCCATATAACCAGATAGTGGAGTCATGTATAAGAGTCATGTATAATGGGGCTGGTCGGTTGTTCTGTGTTACCAGTGATCCTCTCTGTGCTCTACGGTAACTTGGTGGCAGTTCGGACATAAGGCAAAGGTCAGGGAGAGTTCATGGGGTGGATTAGGCTGCTGAGGGCTTGTGCACTGAGTGTCCTCAAAGGCTCAAAGGGATGAAATCTGTACAATGGATGAGTGGAGGTTCCTGTTGTGTGGGCTGTAGAAGTGTCTGTAGAGGACATAGGAGTCTGGTTGGGTGATTGTAATGGGCAGGAGGTTTCTGCAGTCTTTTGAGGCACTGGGAGGGGCTCAAAAGCAGTAGATTGACCCTTATGGTGTATGTTGAGGGCAATTGCAAAGTCTTGGTGCAGGTCATAGGGCTGGGGTGGGGGTCTTTTTGAGGTTGGCTGTGCATTAGTGTGCAAACTTAAGTTGATCTTAAAAATAGAAAACATAGGGGGTCATTACTACCTTGGCGGACGGTGTTAAAGATGCGGTAATACCGCAAACAGTCAGACGGACAAAAAAAGGGAATTATGACCCTGGCGGAAACTGCCAACAAAGACAGCCACTTCAACACACCGCCCGCCAGGGCGGTACAGACAAGCAGCGCGGCGGTCAACGCCAACAGACAGGCGGAAGACAATGTACCGCCCACAGTATCACAACAGGCCAATCCGCCACCTTTTCCGGGGCGGATTCACCATGGATAAAAACACGGCAGAAACAGCTTTTGCTATGGGATAACGCTCACCTTCTACACATCCCACGAGGAACGACGACTCCATGGACCCGGAACTGCAAATACTACCTGCCCTTGTCTTTCTGCTCCTTCACGACCAACAGCGACGTAGGCGCAGAAGATATCGGTGAGTACTGCACCTACGACACGGGGAGGGGGAGGCAAAAGTTAGCGGGACACCCACCAAACACCCCCACCCTCGCATATTACAACATACACACCAATGCAGTCACAAACATAACAGTAACAACCCACAATCCCCCCGGAAGAATGCAAAGACAATGCGAATTTCAGCTAAACTTTGTAATGTGCCACTATACATGTCATACAAAAATATACAAATATATGTATTCCAAAATCACTCATATTTACATATACAATCCGAGAAGTATTGCAGATATGTACACAACAATGTCCGTGCACAAACAGTCCAAAAATGCATGGGCGAGGCCCGCAATAGATACCTGACCAAAATCGGAGAGAACACTGCCGGGGCATCAGATAGAAACACTACAGGCACCTCAGGGGGAAGGGAAGGGGGGGCACCTCAGCCAGATGAATGCAAAGCCAGATCCACGACGGGGCTCCATGCCCATTGATGTATCCTGGGGAGTGCAAAGCCACAGTCTCTCAAGTCTCTACAGTGGGTGGGTTGGCCACTGTTCGATCCTGGGGAGTGTAAAGTCACAGTCTCTCAAGTCTCTACAGTGGGTAGGTTGCCCACTGTTCAATCCTGGGGAGTGCAAAGCCACAGTCTCTCAAGTTGATGCAGGTCCATACTGGTACTGGGGGGTGACTGGTGCCCAGACTGGATGAGTCTCCCCGTGAAAGGTAGTGTCCTGTCACTGTCCCAGCTGCACATGGGATAAGGATGCCTGATGTGGTGGGCCATTCATTCCTACCCGGTGCATTGCCCTGTTCAGCGGTGCTTTGACATGGCGGTCCTGGACTGTTCAGCGGTGCTTTGCCATGGCGGTCTTTGCCCTGTTCAGCGGTGCTTTGACATGGCGGTCTTTGCCCTGTTCAGCTGTGCTTTGCCATGGCGGTCTTTGCCCTGTTCAGCGGTGCTTTGCCATGGTGGTCTTTGCCCTGTTCAGCGGTGCTTTGCCATGGCGGTCTTTGCCCTGTTCAGCGGTGCTTTGACATGACAGTTCTGGACTGTTCAGCGGTGCTTTGACATGGCGGTTCTGGACTGTTCAGCGGTGCTTTGCCATGGCGGTCTTTGCCCTGTTCAGCGGTGCTTTGCCATGGCGGTCTTTGCCCTGTTCAGCGGTGCTTTGACATGGCGGTCTTTGTCCTGTTCAGCGGTGCTTTGACATGGCGGTTCTGGACTGTTCAGCGGTGCTTTGCCATGGCGGTCTTTGCCCTGTTCAGCGGTGCTTTGCCATGGCGGTCTTTGCCCTGTTCAGCGGTGCTTTGACATGGCGGTCTTGGCCCTGTTCAGCGGTGCTTTGACATGGCGGTTCTGGACTGTTCAGCTGTGCTTTGCCATGGCGGTCTTTGCCCTGTTCAGCGGTGCTTTGCCATGGCGGTCTTTGCCCTGTTCAGCGGTGCTTTGACATGGCGGTCTTTGCCCTGTTCAGCGGTGCTTTGACATGGCGGTTCTGATACGGACATTGGTGTGTGGCATGATGATTTCCACACTGGACATTGGTGTGTGGCATGACGATCTCCACACTGGACATTGGTGTGTGGCATGTTGATTTCCACACTAGACATTGGTGTGTGGTATGACGATTTCCACACTGGACATTGGTGTGTGGCATGACGTTCCATCATTGCCCAGCGGGGCTGTGGCATCCTGGCCCCGCCTGGGCTGTGACTGCGGCGGTGGTCTCTGGACCAGTGACGATACTTGGGCCCTCCTGGGCTGTGACTCCTGGCGGTGGTCTCAGGACCAGTGACGATACTTGGGCCCTCCTGGGCTGTGTCTTGTGCGGTGGTCTTAGGACCAGTGACGATACTTGGGCCCTCCTGGGCTGTGACTCTGGCGGTGGTCTCAGGACCAGTGACGATACTTGGGCCCTCATAGGCTGTGTCTTGTGCGGTGGTCTCAGGACCAGTGACGATACTTGGGCCCTCCTGGGCTGTGTCTTGTGCGGTGGTCTCAGGACCAGTGACGATACTTGGGCCCTCCTGGGCTGTGTCTTGTGCCGTGGTTTCAGGGCCAGTGACGATACTTGGGCCCTCCTGGGCTGTGACTTTGGCGGTGGTCTCAGGACCAGTGACGATACTTGGGCCCTCATGGGCTGTGTCTTGTGCGGTGGTCTCAGGACCAGTGACGATACTTGGGCCCTCCTGGGCACTGACTCTTGCGGTGGTCTCAGGACTAGTGACGATACTTGGGCCCTCCTGGGCACTGACTCTGGCGGTGGTCTCTGAACCAGTGACGATACTTGGGCCCTCCTGGGCTGTGTCTTGTGCGGTGGTCTATGGACCAGTTACGATACTTGGGCCCTCCTGGGCACTGACTCTGGCGGTGGTCTCTGGACCAGTGACGACGGTGCTGGCGGTTGTGTCTGGACCGCCGGAAATGATGGCGCACTTCTCCACCGTGACACTCACAACAGGCTGGGCAGACTTCCTCTGGACCTTCCCCACCTTTTTTGGAGTTACAGCTGACTCACCAATCGCCTTCGATCCCATTTCACTTGTTGTCCCACCAGGAGTCTTGACACGGTCCCGTCGTCCACTCTCCAATTTTGGAGCCTTTACAGGGGGTGGGCTGCCAGTGCCTTGGCTCCGGGTCCTACTGCCTGCCATGGTGGACGGTGCACTCCAAAAACCTGGAACACGCACCACTGGTACTGGAGGCTTTTTGGCTGAGGTGCTACGACGGGACTGATGAATTGGAGGGGAGTGGGGGCAAAAAGGTCAATTTGACAGAGGGACAGTTTCTGACGAACACTGGGATGGGTAGCTGGAGGGGGTCTGGGAGTGGAGGAAGAGGAAGTGGTTGTAGGAGGTGTCACTTTAGCTGTTTTGGGTGAAGGTGCAGGTACTGGAGGCTGTCGTGAGGTGGATGGATTTTGGGTGAGTGATTGCCGGCGTTTGGGTACTTTGGGAGGGGGCGTCACAGACACACTGGGAGAGGACACAGGGGATGTGTAAATGGCAGTGGAGGTGGTGAGTGCTGGTGAGCGGCGTGTGGTGCTGGGTGTCCTGGTGCGAGTCCTAGTGCCTGTAGATGTGGTGCATGCAGGTGTGTGTGTAGACGACACTGGGAGGGAGGAGGGAGAAGAGGAAGAGGGGGACACAGTGGAGACAGTGGATGTTGTTGTGTCTGTATGGGTGTGATGCTTGTGTGAGTACCTGTGGGATGTGTGGTGCCTATGTTTGCCTGAGCTACTTTTGTGTGTTGACTTGTGTGCATGCTGGTCTGTAGGTGTGCTTGGGATGGGCTGGGGTACAGGGGATTGGGTCTGGGTGGAGGAAGTTGGAGGGGGGAGGCTGGACACAGGGACAATTGCTGCCATCAGTGCTGAGGCCAGAGATTGCAGGGTTCGCTGAAGGACAGACTGACCAGAATGAATGCCCTCCAGGAATGCATTACCGTGTTGCAACACCCTTTCTACACCCTGGATGGCATTCACAATGGTAAACTGCCCAACAGTGAGTGACCTGAGGAGGTCAATGGCCTCCTCACTGAGGGCAGCAGGGGTGACTGGGGTGAAGGTGATGCCCACCCTCCTGGGTGAGCGGGCACGGGGCGAACGCTGACGGGCTGCTGGGAGGGCGGTGCTGGTAGGGGGGGTGGCGGCTGTACCTGTAGAAGTGGGGCGCACAGATGGTGCGCCACCACAGGGGAGCTCACATCGGCGGACGAGTCTGTGTCGCTGGCCCTCCGTCCCACTGGTGTATTCAGAGTCTGTGGTGTGGCCCTCCATGGCCATGTGGGATGCAGCTCCTTCGTGCTCCGGTGCCACTGTACCTCCGCCTGTTGATGCTGATGTACAAAAGGACAGGGAGAGAAGAAAAAGGGGGGGGAGACAGAAGAAAGAGGGTTTTAGTGCATGGCATACCGCTACCGTTGGCGGACAAGACAAACGCAGCTGCCCCCTGCATTACGCCGCGCTCCTGCCCTCTGCACATGCAATTTCTGGGATATGGCCTATATGGCTATGGTGGACATCTGCGCACATGGATGCCACAGGGGCAACTATACCTCGACTTGGCACTCTGCTGAGGTGTGGTAGAGTGCCACATGGCCTACATTACGGAGGGGGCTTGCCTACCTAACTCGCCCTGGCCTAGGGACACCCACAGCCCACCTCCCCCACCCAGACACCTCCACTGCACGCAAAGTCCGCAGAATGAGGTTGTACTCACCCCCTTGTGTCTGCTGTGATGTCCTTAAGCGCCCATCCAACTCTGGGTAGGCCACCGGCAGGATCCGGAACATCAGGGGGGTCATGGTACGACGGGCACCCCTCCCACGTTGGGAGGCCATCCCCAGCTGAGCCTCCGCCGTCTTCTTGCTGCAGCGGCGAATGTCCTCCCATCTCTTCCGGCAGTGGGTGCCCCGTCTCTGGTGGGCCCCCAGGGTCCAGACCTCCTTGGCGATGGCACGCCAAATGTCCCTCTTCTGGTGGGCGCTGACCTACAAGACATGCACAAGGGAAGAGGAACAGTCATTACCAATTGCACCATCAATGTGTGTGTCCCCCTCCATACTCTGACCATGGCCCATTTATTCCCATGCTTTACTGTAGTATGACTTCTGCCCCCTTCCCTCTTCCACCCAGCCCTGTCCACCCAGGCCTAGCCCCTACAACGTGCTCCCTGTGTACTAACCTGTTGGTCTGGAGGACCGTAGAGTACCATGTACTGGGGGAGGACCCCATCCACAAGTTTCTCCAACTCCTGTGCAGTGAAGGCAGGGGCCCTTTCCCCAGACACAGTAGCCATTGTCGCTTCCAGACCGAGGTCACAGCAGCACTAGCAGTGTAGGTCCTCTCCTGTCGAAGGTCAGGTATCTAGTGATTGAACAGATAGAAAATGGTGGTGACGTCCGCGGCGGTGACGTTCGCGGCGGGGCGCATCATCACCGCCGGCTCCTGTTCATTGGCTCCTGGAACCCATAGGGTCCAATGTTAACCAATGCAGCATTGCGCCGCGCTCTACGACCGCCTACCGCGACGGTGTGCAACGCCAGCGCTGTTACCCCACAATCCCATTGTCCCAGTTTAGAGGTCAGACAGCCGCCATTTCAAGGGCCCCCATGGATTCATTTTCAACTGTGTCACACATACTGAGGCCTACACTCAACACACATACAGGAAGGGTTTTGTGTCTGGTGTAGTCTTGTGTGTAACTGTGGGTACATACCTGGAGGAATAGTGACTGTTTCTTCGCTGTTGTCCTTCGCAGGCACCGTCAGCTGGGACATGTGAGAAGATGGCGGAATCCTCCGGTGTACCGACCGCTGGTGGACCTGTTGACAATGGAAGAGAGACATTTAATCGTGACCTACCGGTTTGACCATGCTACAATCCAGGAACTATGTACCCAGTTGGAGCCAGAGCTGATGACACCAATCCGCCATCCGACTTGAATCCCCCCTGACGTGCAGGTGCTGTCAGTGCTCCATTTCCTTGCAAGTGGGTCTTTTCAAACAACAGTGGCCATGGCATCAGGGATGTCCCAGCCTATGTTTTCCAACGTGTTGTCCAGAGTGTTGTCTGCCCTGCTGAAATACGTATGGAGATACATCATTTTCCCTGAGGTGGAGGATTTGCCTACAGTGAAAGGTGACTTCTATGCCCTTGGACATATCCCCAACGTCATAGGTGCCATTGATGGGACCCATGTAGCTCTGGTCCCCCCCGCAGGAGTGAACAGGTGTACAGGAACAGGAAGAGTTATCATTCAATAAATGTCCAGATGGTCTGTTTGGCAGACCAGTACATCTCGCAGGTAAATGCTATGTTCCCTGGATCTGTGCATGACGCCTACATCCTGCGAAATAGCAGCATCCCTGATATGATGGATCAACTCCAGAGGCACCGTGTATGGCTATTGGGGGACTCTGGTTACCCCAACCTTTCCTGGCTATTGACCCCAGTGAGGAATCCCAGGACCAGGGCAGAGGAATGCTACAATGAGGCCCATGGGCGGACTAGGAGGGTTATCGAGCGCACCTTCGGCCTCCTGAAGGCCAGGTTCAGGTGCCTCCATATGACAGGTGGATCCCTATTCTACTCACCGAAGAAGGTGTGCGACATCATCATCGCCTGCTCCATGCTCCATAACTTGGCATTGCGACGCCAGGTGCCTTTTCTGCAGGAGGATGATCCAGATGACGGTGTTGTGGCAGCTGTGGAGCCTGTGGACAGTGATGAGGATGAAGCTGAGGAAGACAAAAACGACAACAGGTAGTCAGTCATACAGCAATATTTCCAGTGAGACACAGGTGAGAACATTTTCATTTTTACCATTACATTAACTTTCACACATCTACCTCTATCCTGTACCGACATTTCACTCACTATTTGTTAACTGAGTTGTCCCCTTCCATTTCAGTTTCACAAATGTGGTAACCTACGTGTCAACTGTTTGCATCCTTGAAGGGCTTGTGATGTGTGACATAGGTATGTTAGCCTTCCAATGGGTAACCCATTATGAAACTGTAATTGATAATACAGATTTACAAATCATAGACTGACTCCATTTGTTTTTAGTGTTTCAAGGGTGTTTATTTAAGTGCTCAAAAAATGAAGGGGGGTTGTAAAATGGTGATGGGTGATGGTGGAGGAATGTCCATGTCAGAGTCCAGTCTATTATTCTCACAGGTACATTGCACATCTGGGCATTGGAAGTGGAGCTAGGTCAGTTCCGATTTGGGCAGGGTAACAAAGTGGGACAGTGGGGGGACAAACAGGGTGGTCTTATTTCCTGGCGGGGGTCTTGCTATCTTGCTCTGTCCTGTTCCTGGATCTCAGGGCCCGCTTGCATGGTGGTTGTCCGTCTGCAGGGGATGGGGTGCTGGTCTGGTGGTCCTGTGGCGGGGCGTCCTGTCCACTAGCATCGGCGGAGGTGGTGGTTATTTCATCGTCGTGGCTAGTGTCAGGGCCCCCTTGGAGTGCCACGGTGTCCCTCAAGGTCTTTTGAATGGCCGTCAGCACCCCTACGATGGTGCCCAGGGCGGAGCCGATGGTCCTGAGCTCCTCCCTGAACCCCAAATATTGTTCCTCCTGCAGACACAGGGTCTCCTGCAATTTGTCCAGGACCGTGGCCATCGTCTCCTGGGAGTGGTGGTATGCTCCCATGATGGAGGAGAGGGCCTCGTTGAGAGTTGGTTCCCTTGTCCTGTCCTCCCTCTGTCGCACAGCAGCCCTCCCAGTTCCCCTGTGTTCCTGTGCCTCCGTCCCCTGGACCGTGTGCCCACTACCACTGCCCCCAGGTCCCTGTTGTTGTTGGGGTGGTGGGTTAGCCTGGGTGCCCTGTAGTGCTGGACACACTGCTGATTGACCTGTCCTGGGTAGGGAGGTTTGGGCCCGCTGGGTGGGTGCTGTGCTGGTGTTACCAGAGGGTGTAAGCTCGGTGTTGGGCTGTGGCTGGGCAAGGGGAACCGACTGTCCTGATGCCCACGATGGTCTGGGCTGGTCATCAAGATCCAGTGGGGCAGAGCTGCTGTCGTCACTGTGGGGGTGGAGTGGTGTTGTCTGGACCCTCTGGTGTGGTGACGTTCCTTCGGGTTCCTGCGGGGGTATAAGTACATGATTATTGCATGTATGTGTTTCATGGTGTGCAATGGTTGGGTGTTCGTGAACCCCAGTGCAGGCATTCCTGTGTGGGGGCTTGTGTGCTGATGGTTGGGGGTGTTGTGGGTCTGTGCAGTGGGCATGCTTTGGTGATGGGTGTCCATGCTTAGTTATGTCATGCAGGTCTTGGGGTTGGGATGGGTGGTTGGTGTCATGGGTAGATAGGTGAGGATTTGGGGTGATAGGGGAGGGTGTGATGGTGGGGGTGTGTGATATCATGCAGGTAGGGTGGGGGTTATGATGGTTAAGATTAGACTTCCCAGTGTCTGTTCCTCCAACGACTCCTCCGAGGCCCTCAGGATGCAAGATGGACAAGACTTGCTCCTCCCATGTTGTTAGTTGAGGGGGAGGAGGTGGGGTCCGCCGCCAGTCCGCTGTACCGCGATGTGGTGCCTGGATACCGTGGAACGCACCTTCCCCTGTAGGTCGTTCCACCTCTTCCTGATGTCCTCCCTATTTCTTGGGTGCTGTCCCACAGCGTTGACCCTGTCCACTATTCTTTGCCATAGCTCCATCTTCCTGGCTATGGATGTGTGCTGTACCTGTGAGCCAAATAGCTGTGGCTCTACCCGGATGATTTCCTCCACCATGACCCTGAGCTCCTCCTCGGAGAAGCGGGGGTGTCTTTGGCGTGACATGGGGTGGTGTGTGTGATGTGTGGGGTGGTGTATGTGTTGATGAGTGTGGTGAGTGTAATGGTATGTGGTGTTTTGTGCTTGGATGTTGCGTGGGTGATGGTGTTGTGTGCCTCTGTGTGATGGGGTTGTCTGTTCTGTGCTATCTCTCTGGCCTTCATTTGTGAATTGTGGTCGTAGGGGTTTGTGGGTGATGTGGGTGTGTGTTTTATATAGTATTGGGTGTGTGGGAGTGGTATGTGTATGTGTATCAGGTGTGTGTATTTGTAATTGTCCAATGTGGCGGTGTTTTGGAGATGTGTGTGTATTTTGAGCGCAGCGGTGTGTACCGCCAATGGAATACCGCGGTTGAAAGTCCGCTGCGTGGATTCGTGGGTCGTAATGGCATGGGCGTGTTTCTGTTGGCGTGGAGGTGGAGGATGTGTTTCCGCCTGTTTATCGCTGACCTTTGGTGTGGCGGTGTTGTGTGGGTGTCTGAATTTCGGCGGATTCCGTGATGTGTGTCATAATAGCTGTGGCGGTCTACCGCGGCCGCGGCGGTGTATTGGCAGTCTTCTGCACGGCGGTAAGCGCCTTATACCGCCAATGTTGTAATGACCCCCATAGTCCATAACATCTGTAAAAACAATGACATTGATGAAACTCCATGTCTCAGAGGAAAGTAAATCAGTTTCAATACATATGAAAGCGTGACCATCCAATATTTCAAAAATACATATATTTACACAGACTGAAGAACGTATTGTCCATAAATGTACCAAAACCCACAATAAATTGTTGATGGTACTTCGAAACATATTAATCCCACATCACCGTTGCCATAGCAAGGCACATGAATTAATCCCATTGTGTTCACAAATATACTCTTCCTCATTAGCTCTTTGGGATAATTGCATTTGAAAATTAAAAATGTAATCTATCAATCAATTTCAATTAATTGCATAATTGTCCCTAGGCATATGAAACCGGAAATCGGAAAGAGCGAATAGTATAACACAATTAAACATCTGTTAACTATGTACTACCACAATCAGCTGACCCTAACGTAATCATAAGCATAAAAGAACAACAGTTAAAAATTAAGATCAATGGAATAATCTCACATCCCACCCTAGTGGGTTAAAGTTGTGGCAATAAAATGAAAACATAACATAATTAATGTTTAGCCTTAAAAGTAAGGGTATACTCATCCATTCCATTTCTAATATGACTTTCAGGGGCATTTCTTCACTATACTTGGTGGTGGCACTGAGTGATATCAATTGATGCAGTTATTTATTTCAAATGTACCTCCAGTTCTTCATCAAGATTTAAGTCATTTAGGACCAGATGTATAAAAGGGTTTTTCCCATTCTGTGTCAATGGGAAAATGTGTTCGTACATATGGCCCTTAGTGTCTTGATGTCCAAATAGACAATGAGGTATGATTCCATGGTATGCTAGAATTTCTCTCTGTTTCTGACCCTCATAAATGTACCAATCCTGTTAACACCAAAGAATTTTAACAAATCAGAGTTGCTGGCATGACTCTGTTGGAAATGTCTCACAACATGATATGTGAAATCACAATTTTTAGTGCTCCAGTATTCTTTCTTTAAATGGTTTTGCTGTACTCCCCACATATCACAATCTACACGGACATTCTACAACATACAATAATCAGTCATACAAGTTATGAATTTTGTAACTGATCTCTCGTCTTCTTTCCATCATGAGACAAATATGTTTTACACTTAACACTATGTTTGCATGCCTTACATTTACGCATTTAGGGAAGCTCTTTAACTCACTCAACCACACTAGGGGCCTGATTTCAACTATGGTGGATGGGTTACTCCATTACTAAGATGGCTGCTGCCACAATATTGTTGATGTGGTGACAGCCAATCAGATCTCATCTTGCAATCTGTCGGCCTTGAGCATCCTCTACAGCATGAAATCTACACAGTGATGGAGACTTAATATCTCAAAAACTACTGAATGAGTTTACACCAAACCACAAAAAGCATGCTTTCTGTGTGAGTAGGTCTGTGAGTAGGTGTATTATTTTTTTTAATTAGGGTCTGGATCCTTGGATCCTTTATTGAGTCAAATAGGGGGCCGAGCTGAGCACCGTGGAGAACCTACAGATCCTCATGTGCCCCAAAAAACATTTTTGGGCCAAGAAAAAGGGAGGTCCAATAAAATGTTTTCCCCTTGCAATTTCCCATAGGGATTTTAGATACAACTACAGCCCGAACCACTGAATGGAATTGCTCCAAATTTGGCAGAAAGCCAGATCTTGGTACAGAAAGATCTCTTTTTGTAATTTTGCATAAATCTGTTCATTAGTTTTGGAGTTATTAAAAAAGGATTTAAGTATATCTAGAGACACAAATTCACTGTGCTGGATCCACAGATCCATGCGTCAAAACCAAAGCCATGATTGGCTGGCCTCAATTTGAGAGAAAAGTTGTGGCCGCCATATTGTCTATCGACTCTGTTAAAGCTTGAAACTGATACAAGGAGTAAGGGTAGAGGTACCCTGACCCCATGGGACTGATGAAGGGGTTTGTGTGTGACCCCTCATGGGTAAGAAATAGGCCAAAATGTTTTTGGGGGTGAGAAGGAGCTGCGGTGCTCAGCATGGCTCGGTGTGAATCCATGATGGATCTGTGGATCTACACCCCAATTTAAAAAACATACACCCGCTCACAGACCCACTCACACACTGACTCACACACCCATTCACACACATACATTCACATAACCACTACCACTCCCAGTCACAGACCCACACAGCCACTCACAAACTTACTCACATGCCCACTGACACACCCACACTACTCACACACCCATAGAGTCACTCACACACCAAGTCACAAACCCACAAACCTTCTTGCATACCCACTCACAGACGCACACAGTCACTCATGCAACCACTCACACAACCACTCAAAGAACCACAACACCACTTGCACACCTACTCACAAACAGACCCAGCCACTTCCACACCCACTTATACACCCACACAACCACTTACACACCCGTTTATACACCCATGCAGATCTTGCACTCCCACTCAAAGACCCTTTAAATTACTTGCACACCCATTCACAGACTCACACAGCCACGTATACACCCACTCACTGACCCACAAAACCACTCACACACCCATGCACAGACCCACACAGCCACTCATACATGCACTCACCCAGACACTCATACACTCACACACCCACATACACACCCACACAACCATCCATACAAGCCCAGTCACACAGTTATACAGCCACTCACACACCCGCTGACACACCCATAAAGTCACTGATCGATCCATTCAAGACCTAGAGAACCACTCACACACCCACTCACAGAACCACACAGGCACTCATACTCCTAGTCACACACTCACACAATCACTCAGTCACTCACTCCCCATATAACCATTCACACACACCCTTTCTGACTCCCAGAAAACAACTTGAACACTCAATTCCACACCCATACAGACACTCACACACCAATTTACAGATTTTGAGAACCCATCACACACCCTCAGAGGCCTGTTGTGATTTGTTAGTCAAATACTTCCTCAGGAAAGCAATGCTTATTTATGACATGCGTATAGGGTCATTGGATCACAAGAACAAAACCAATAAGACAATCTCAGGCTGAACTTTGCGTTTTCCCACACGTCATCAAAACTTTAGCGATAGCAAAAACTGTAAAATCTAGCTCCCTATTGGTTCATACACCCTTAAAATATCCTTCAGAAAGGGAATGATGTCATTCTTTCAGTACTCAACAACCTATATAATTTATCCTTGGAAAGCTTTAGTGTGCCAGATGCATGGAAGCACATCCTCATCAGACCTTTATTAAAGAAAGCCTCCTTGGACCCAGAGTTAGTCAAAATCTACAGGCCTATCTCCCTCCTTCCTGGAGTTTGCACAATTCTGGAAAAGGCATTAAATATCCACCTGGCAGTATTTCTGGAATCTCATAACATCCTACACACTACGCAACAGGATTGCAACCAGGGTGTAGACCAGAAACAGAACTTCTGGTGGCCACGGAGGAGCTGAAAAAGGTCAGTGACCAAGGTGATTCAGCTGCTTTAGTTCTACACAAACTGAGTGCAACAGTTGACCTTGTCTCCTACCCTACCCTACTTTGTAGATTGAAGGAGGCAGGGGTCCTAGAATGCACATTAAAAACTGAGGTTTTGTACTTAATGAAAGGCCGTTCCTTTCTGCCACCCATGATCTAAAATGTGATGTTCCCCAGTCCTACGCTTTTCAGTCTCTACATCCATCCACTGTCAGACATCATCTGCTCTTTAGGTTTCACTCTGGTGTGCTACCTTGCCCCCAACTATGGAATGCTTTACCTCTAACTCTTAGGTTTAGGACACAGCTCAAAGCCTATCTGTTTCCATGAGATCACTGTACTTCAGCTTAGCAGACCTCAGCGCCCGGAAGCCAGTTGGGGTAGCTATGTGCTCAATAAATCCTTTTGAATTTAATTGAATTGAAATAAGTGGGGGACAAAAGAGACTGCAGTGTGAAACTGAAAAGCAGACTGGTGTATAACAAATGCACAGTAGGGAGTGTATGACTTATAATGGACAATATTTCACAAAATAAAATATAAATGAAAAGCATTTACAGCGCATTGTTGAATACTTTTATGGGCTGTCATACGGATCCGCAAATCCACCATGGAGCACAATGGGGGGCCCGCAGTGGATCCGCAGGTCTGCAAAAAAATACCAAATTAGGCTTCTTTACAGAAAAAATAGGAAGGGTTAAAACAAACTGTGACCCTTTAGAAGTGGTATAACAAAAATAAAAGATGAATGTAAGTCTAAGATTTGCTAAGTAGAGGAAAATGAGTGGGGCCACAGTGGGAAGGGTAGCCATTATTGATATTTTTTCACTGAGAGTGAGGGAGCATTACCATATTTCTGAATAGAGATTTGCAGTGGAAAACAGATGTTAACAGATATTAACATAGAGTTTGGACAATAGCAACAAGATTTTACAGCTATAATAATTAGTTTGTAATAAAAAAAAACTATGCATAGGTAAACTGAAAGAAAATGTATAGCTTCTAGACACTACTGTAAAGGCAGACTAAAAGGGAGGTTAAATGAGAACATTAAGTAAAAATATAGTGAGAAGCAAAGGAGGAAGAGGAATTTCTATACTGAAAATACAGATATTGTATTAAGCTAGTATGAATGAAAATTAGATCTGGATGCTTATTTATAATATGTAAATTAATAGTATGCAATTTGCACACACTCATGCTGTCAGGCAGGCCCTTACATACCATGTTACTCTCCCACAAAAGCACTTATATAGCCACCACTCATATAGACAGACAGTGACTGAGACACTCAGTCACACACCCATAAAACCATTCACACACACATTGACTCGTCTATACATCCACTTACATAGTCCTGCACACACCCTTGCAGGCAATGTCATACCCATTCACACACCTATACAGCCATTCATGTACCCAGCACTCAGACAATTAGTTGCACATGTACTTACACACCCATGTACCCAGTTATATACCTAGTCACCCACCCATAAAGCCACTGACATACCTATTTACAAAACTATAGAGCCACTCACACACCCAGTTAGACAACCACGGAGGCACTTACACATCCGCTCACACCCCCAAGCAGTAGTTATGTATGCACCACTAACGGAGCCACTTGCACACACAGTTGCACACCCAAACACCCACTAACACAACCAGTTACCAATCCATACAATCATGTCCATACCCATTTAGACACCCATACAGTCACCCAGTAGCACAATCACACAGCTACTCACACATCCAGTGATACACCCACAGAGGCACCAATACACTCACTCCCATTCCCACTCAACCACTCACACGCCCATCACCCATCCATACAGCCATTCATATACCATTTATACACCCATACTCAGACAATTACACAGCCTGTTACACACTGACTTAATCACTTATGTGGCTACTTACTTGCTTATAGTATATAATCTAATAGTATGCAATTTAAAGATAAATATATTCTATATTTGCTTTTCAGATATCTACTTGTGTTTAAAGAGGAATGGAATATGAAATGGTGAGGTGAAAAAAATTAACAATTATGATTGTTGACAGCATCAATAAACTGGGCAACAGATGACATTTATTTTTACTGCAACTGGAATATGGAATTTGCCACAATGAGTGACCATACCTTGCAGTTTTTGTGAAACAGCAGGGATGGTAACCACCTGGTCAGGTGGGAAGTATCCCACAGGTGGTCCCGCTGCTGATGATGATGGACTATCTTCCTTCTCTCTTATCGTCGTGTGAAATGTCTTTCTTTGTATGTTTTTCAGAAGTTTTCAAATAGAGGATGGGCCATGTGAATACTTCATCACCGTACCTCTTGAGAGTTTTTGCTGCCTATATTGCATTGGACAAATTTGGGTAGAACTTTCTATTCTGCTGATGGGATGGAGAATTATTCTCAAAAATTGGAGGAATTATTTGGAGGCGGAAAGTCTTCTTCTTTTTCCTCCTGCTCTTCCCCTTCTCTTCTATCTTCAGCAGAAGACATTTTGACTTCAAAAGAAAAACGATTGGGCTGTGGTTTTCACTCTGTCTAGTGAAACTCAAGTAACTGATTTAGGTTGTGGTTTGCAATGTGGATGGGTGGAGACTTGGGGCCCCATTTAGTATTTGGCGGATGGGTTACTCTGTTACAAAGGTAACTGAAATCCTGTTTACTGTATTACGATCCCAATATATCCGATGGGAGTCGTAACATGGTGGATCGGATATCTGTCAAGTTTGTGACAAAGTAACTCACCCACAAAGCTCTAAATCAGGCCGTTAGGGTTTCCAATGAGAAGTTGAGGTGGGATGTGTTCCTTAAATTCCAGCGAAATCGTGGTGGCAACTCAGTGGATCCATAAAATTAATACAAAAAAAGAGAGAGAATTGCTGTACTGCATTTTTAGAAAGTTTACATACGTTACCTTACATTGATTTGTTAAATATTACTTTTAAAATGTATAATAAGAACAAATGTGTTGCAAAATGTATCTACAAACTTGCAAAATTACTGAATTAAACTAATAGGTGAAATTGTAGTACAATTTATATTTAAAAAACTGTGAAATTCACTAAAAACAAAAGGTTACAGGGACGTTATAGTTAGGAAATAGCATTAAAAAAACGTTGTAATTTACTAAAAAAAACAAAAGGTTGCAGTGATGTTATAGTTAGGAAAAGGAATTAAAACAGCCTTAGAAATTCACTGGAAAAACCAAAGATTACAGGGACGTTATAGTTAGGCTCAGATTTCACATACACAAAACCTTAGAAATTCAGCAGTTATAATCATCTGGGCTTACTATGATTTACAGCCCCGCAAATGCACTGCTTATGACCTCACATATTACATAACTCATGACATTGTTGGTGATATCACTGATGGTATCACTGATGACATTTCAAATGACACCATTGATGTAGTACTGAAGACAAGTCTCAATTAGTATGGTAAATGTTACATGATACACCCTTTAGCTACCAATGACATATTAAGTGTAAGAAGCAATTCATTATAGCAAGGTTCACAAAGCGCTCAACTAGGGTGAGATGTAGTCATACATCCTACATATCAAATTCAAAGGACTCTTACTATTAAATATGTGCTAAAAACTAGAACTTCGTCTTACAGTGTACTCACCTTTGGGTGTCTGATGTTGAATGTTTGGATGCTGATGTTAAAGAGTTGTCATGTAGTCGTATAGACAATTTTGATATAAACTGGGAATCTATACAGTATAGATATTTATTTCTAAATGTTTAGTGAAATTCTGAAACATACAGTGTTGTAGAATGTGTAATGTATTGGTGACTCTCTTATATATGGTTCAAATCACAGTACGATTGAAAGCGTTGTTCAAATGGTGTTTACCATTGTTTTCATTTCAGGAATAAGTGTAATGTATTTTTACATATTCAGAGGGTTGTCCAGAGGACCTGGTAGTGCATACCTTTTAGTTGGTTAAAGTATAGAAGTGATACTGTTGACTTGAAATTCTATGTTACATGAGCTATTTAGCAAACACATCTCATTAACCATTTTGGTGCAGTCGTTGGCCATATGGTCCACAACTCCACTACTTCCCCAGTGTGGGTGTTGGCCATTGGCCGACATTGTGGAGGCACCCAAAGGCCCCTGTGGCACAGAGCACCAGAGGGAGTCCTTTAATATTTTTTAAAGTCTGGCTGCTCAGGAAGAGCTTCTTAAGCAGTCGGAGTCTTTTTTGTTATTGTAATGACGATCAGCAAGCAGGGAACGCTGACGTCATTACACTAAAGTTAAAGTAAAACAAGCCTATGGGCTCATTTTACATTCACTGCATCAGTGCTCAGGGCCATATCTCATCTCCCTAAACACTGATTGGGATGGGAAAGGTATTGTTTGAGAGTCTCCCATTTCCAATTATATTTCTCCTCAGTGGACCCCTGCTTGGGGATTGCCAAAGGAGAGGAATCCTCAAGCAGGGATCTACCTGCTAGACACCAGGATTTTGGGAGAGAGACCCTTTGGGCAACGACTTGTGCTACCCATCCCAGTACCTGATCAATCTTTCGGCCCCTCTGGGGGCAGATGGGGATAATAACTCTTGATCAGCCCCTACAGGAGAAGAAGACACCAGGGTCATTTTTTAAAATAATTATAGGGGATATGGGTTGTCCCTTATGGATGTGACCATGCTCTCACCCTCAACAACTATAATGACAGCTTTTCTGCCCACCCGAGAAGGCAGATGGGGATAATTACCCCTGATCTGCCTCGCTAGGGGGATAGAAAGTCCACTAGAAGCCAGAGATTGTTTTAAATATAGGGATGGGGCTGCCCAGCATGGGTACTGCTTTGCCCTCATCCCAACTAAATGAGGCAACAGTCTTTCTGCCCCCCCCCCCCGGAGCCGATGGGGTAATTACACATAATCTGCCAGGGGGACAGAAAGCCCACCAGACTCCAGTGAAAGTGTTTTTTTTAAATATAGGGGTGTGCTGCCCACCATGGGCATGGTTATGCCCACACCGTACCTAAATGTGGCAACAGTCTTTCTGCCCCTAGGGGGCAGACTGGGATAATTGACCCTGATCTTCCCCTCCAGGGGGGCTGAAAGCCCACTACACGCCAGGAATTTATTTTTTAATATAGGGGTGTGTGCTGCCCAGCATGTGTATGGCCATTCCCTCACCCCCAAGTAAATGGGGCAACAGTCTAATTACCCCTGAACTGCCCCAGGGTGCAGAAAGCCCACTGTATGGCAGCACTATATATTTTTAATAAAATTATTCTAACATCAGGCCCCATCTTCACCCCTAAAACCTCAACAGTCTTTCTGCTCCTCTGCAGACTAATGCATCTCATCCCAATGCCAAGCAAAAAGACATTTGATTTTCTTAGATGTTGTTTTTATGTATAGCCCACAAGAGTGGCCAACTCCGAATATCGTCCCACTTGTAATGGTGACCATCTGCACTTTTGGGCTTGGGTAGGCTGCCATCTGGAAAAACCTATCATACTCAGACATTTGGGGGAGTCCAGAGTGCTGTGCCTTTGCATGCATCCTGCACTATTTTCTTATCCACAATGGCCAGAAAACCTCAAATTTTTAATAAAACCAAACATTTTCTTACATTTCTGTGAAGAAAACGTCTTACATCTGTGGGGAGCAAAACATTTTCTACCACACAGCATTCCATCTAGTCTCCTGATAAAAATGGTACCTAAGTTGTGTGTGTGAGCCAAGAGACCTTCACACAACAGACTCTAAAGTGCTATGTGGGGAGAGCAGCATTAAAGATAGCTCCAGGAGGTGGGGCTGTGCTCGGTTATCACACATGGAAGCCTATCAACCACAGGCATTTTTTAAAAGTATATAAGGCTGCAACAAGGTATTGGTAAACCCATTTTTATTCCAAATGAAAAGTCCAAATCTTCACATCGCAATAGGATTTTAAGAAGCACATTGAGCCAAGGCAGTGAATCCAATAGATATTTATTGTGAAATACATAGAGAGGAACAACAGCCGACACGTGTTTCGCCCCCTAGTGATATGTAAACCTGGGGCTTTCTCAAGGCTGCAAGAATACGAAAAGCAATTAGGGGAAAAACCCCTCTTTTTAGAGGAGAAAAGTAAATGTTTGAAAAATCACCCAGGATGCAAAGAAGAAGTCACGTTTTTCAGAGAAGCAATCATCTCAAAAAGATATACTTGTCTCTCAGAAGAGACTCATTTCAAAAGTGAAAACAATATGGAATTAATTTATAGGTGAGTGCTAGCAAGTGACTAGAAGAGAAATATGCATTTAGTCTATAGAGGGAAAAAAAAGAAGATATATGCAACCGAGATCACCCACGAGTGTTAGATTGAAATCCAGAAGCTAAGCAAGGTAAGCTCTGTCCTGTGTCAGTGTTTTTCTTCAATTATTCCAAGACTAAAACCAAAGAGAAGTGACCAAGATAATAATAAGAGGTAAAAGTGATCAAGAAATAATCCAAAAAATGTACATGAATGAGCCTTCCACCCGTGCAGATTTCAGCAGAATTATATAATACCTATTAAACTGTTCTTAAGAATTAATCCATTTTAAAAGTTCCTTATCATATTTCGTTGTTCAGAAAAGCATATCAGTGCTAACAGAAAATGTGCAGAGATAACATATGTTTCTGTCACCCCTGTATATGGTTGATACAATTTATAAATGCTATGTCAGTAAACATCAATTTAACACAACTAATGATAGCGAGATGTCATAAAAGAGAAATTTCTCCAAGTCACAGTTTCTGAGCAAATGCAATCAATTATAACCTCAGTGAACAGCATAAGCCCAAAGAGTAGGAAGAAACCAAATATCTCTGAACATATTTATTCATTATTCGCTGTTGGAACAGTAGTATCTATAATAAAACCCAGTATGAGCTATTTATTGCTAATTTTGAAAATTAATATAATTTCTGAGAATTATTTCTACTTTGATAATAATATCTCTAGTAGGAATTCAGCAAGATATTGTGTTGTGATATGGATTAATTTTTGCTATTTAACCAATTCATGTCTGTTGGCAAAATTGCATACTATGTACCAGTCATTGGGTGGAAAAATGAGACAGCCGATGCTTTAAGTTAATTCTGTCATGAACTTCAATTCCAAAGTAAGTGTGGCTGTAATTTGTTATATCACAATGATTATACATATCCTAAGAAATATTTAGTTTTACTTACCAATACAACGTAAGAATGAAAAAAAAACATGTTTAGGAATGTCACAGGATAAATCCCTGGCCTCGAACGAACTGAACTGGGATCTGGCGTCCAAAATCAGCACCATATTTGATGGAGACGAAGATCTTGTCCTATTTCTGTCTCTATTAGGGGTATTTGCTAGAGAGGCACAGGGGTGGCCATCTTGAAAGGATATATGTAGCAAACCCAAAATCATGAGCCATAGAGTCAAATATAATGGAGATGGCGATCTTGGTACTAGTTCTGTATTTATCAAGGAACATTTTCTCAAATGGCCTTAATGACGGCCATAATGGAAGAATGTTATATATAAATTAAAAAGCTTATATCGTAAGTCATAGCTATCGGGGCTATGGCTAATTTTGAAGAAAGGAAAATTGGAAAGAAATAAAAAGGTAAGGAAATCCTCTTTACACTTACGAAGTGTAAATACTATTAGGCAGGCAGCATATTGATAAACACATGAAATATGTTTACTTTACATTCAATTATCCTTTTGTGGTTTCTATTATGGAACCATTTCTCCTACTACATGAGTTACTGGACGGGTCAAGTAGTACTTGGTTTAAAGATCTCTATGGTAATAAAAGGACTGTATATATTTATTATTGGATCTACATTTGAATGTATATCAAGTGGAATTCTGCTGTACATTTTGCTATGTTAAATATCCATAATTTTAGACAATTCCAATTACTGCAAGTTCTTATTCCACATTGCTGCACAGAAAGAAGACTTTAGTTTATTTTAAACGTCCATTCGGAAAACTGTGATAGCTTTTGAAAAGTAGACAAGCAGGGGATTCCAGGGTGGTGTATCCAGTGTGAATCCTGCCCGTTAAACCTTCAACCTTGTCTGAAATCTGTCATTTTCCTTACATTCTTATGATGGAAACTTTTGACAGGAATCCACAAAATTCCTACCACCCAGCATAGCCCTACTTATGTGATGCAAACGCTGACCATTTGTGTGGCTGGGCCTAATACCTTTGACAGAAACACATCAAACGGAGGTCAATAAGAGTCCTCATGCTAGTGCTCCCATTAACCTTGGTTTCCTGCCACTGAGACTAGGTCCAACCACACATTTGGACCAGCATTTTATCACCTGAAGTGGAATAATGCTGTGTGTTAGGAATTTTGTAGATTCCTGCAGATTCTGAAAGTTTTCATCACAGAAATGTAAGGAAAATGTGTGATTTTGGGCAAAGATTGGGGTTTGCATGGCATTGTGGGTAAAAAAACAGCTCATGGGATCCACACAAGGCACACTACCCTATCTAATTTTCAAAGGTATGCAGGTTTGATAGATTTCCTTAGGTGCTGGGTGAGCTAGGGCCCAAAATCCACATCTACCCATGTTGCAAAAAACGGGTCAGATTTGAGTGGAAAATGTATGTATCCATATTGCGTTTTGGGCCATTGCCTGTCATAGGTACTAGGCCTACCTTCACAAGTAAGGTATCATTTTTATCAGAAAACATGTGGGAGCATAGAAAAGTAGGATATTTGTCATTGCCAATTGGATTTCGCTAAATGTGATTTTAAGTGTCAAGAATACTTCATGTAAACAAGGTAGGGAATGAGCACATCTAGTTTGAGTTGCAGACATATGTTGCAAATTAATTTGCCTTAAATCAAAGTCCTGTTGCCAAAGTATGTGAGAAAAACTAAAGCTTATGTTTACAATATATTATTCACCTTTGAATTTCTGTGCACAAGCTGACATTAACGAGTTGTCATCTAATGCTAGTGATAATTTTCATATAAATATGAGATTTATATGGGATATATTTTATTTCCAGAAATTCAATGAAAATTCTGAGATGTTCTACATTGTTGAAGAAAGTATGATCTGTGGGTAAGTCAGAAATGGTTCACATCACAGAATGATTGTAAGCATTGTTGTAATCGATTCCACCACTCTGCTCATTTCTGGAATTTGTGTAAGGTATTTTTAGAAACATGCGTTTTCAGTGGCAAAAAAACATAGGTGTGAAGTTGTTGACTTAAAATTATATGTAAGATTAGGTATTTAACAGGTACAGCACATTAAGGTAAATTATGACCATACAGTCCTTTGAAAAGTATTTAAGATTTCATAAATTTCTGATTGCATTAATGTCTAAGAGGATACCTGTGGTCAAGGCCCCTGACTTTTCCAGGGAACTCATTGTAATAACAGATGCCTCAGAACATGGAGTATCACAGCTAAACGATGAAGGTGCAGATCAACTTGTAGCTTTAATTCTAGGAGGTTACTTCCCAGGGAACAGAGGTGGAATGATATTGGAAGAAAAACCTTTGTTGTGATCTCAGTCCCAAACTATACCTGTTTGGGACTCAATTCTTGATTCAGACAGAACACACAGGTGGCTAATGCAAACGAGAGTGAAAATCCAAAATTGTTGAGGTGGCCCATCTCCTTACAGGGACTGGACTTTACAGTGGAACACCGACCTGGGGTTGACCTCACCAATGCTAATGGTTTCTACAGGTTCTTCTGCCTTAGTGAAGAGAACCCCCAGGAGGTTGAATAGCTCTTCCCACTTTTAACTGGGGGAACATGTGTTAGACCTGGCAGCATAAGGGTGGGTCTCCCCCCCAAACATTTTGCCCGTGTGCTAGTAAACTGCACTACATGTGCCCAGGGCCTGTTAATTAAGTGCTGCTAGTGAGACAGCAGCACTGCTTGAGCAACCCAGTCGAGTAGCCCTTAACATATCTCAGGCCTGCCTTTTTAGAGCCTGTATGTGCAGTTGCCATGTCAACTTGGCATTTAAAACCATTTGCCAAGCCTTAAACTTCCCTTTTATTACATATAGGTCTCCCCTAAGGTAGGCCCTAAGTAGCCCTTGGGGTAGGGTGCTATGTAAGTAAAAGGCAGGACATATACTTTTAGGTCCTACATGTCCTGGTAGTGAAAAACTCCATAAATTCATTTTTCGCTATTGTGATACCCCTCTCATCGGTTAACACTCGGGCTCTTTATCTTACATTTAATGAACTGCAATTACTAATTGAGAAGGAATAGATATGTCATGTTTACTATCTATGGAACTGTAATGATAAATCATCTTTTAAAATAATGTCAGATATATTGTTACAATTTTGAAAATGCCACTTTTAGAAAGTTGTCATTTTCCTGTTCTTAGCCCTGTGTGCCTGCAGCCTGTCTCCAATACACGTCTGGCATGGGGTGACAGCTGGGATTATGCATTCCCTCTAGACAGCCACACACTTAGGGGATGGGACATCAACATCCTCCTGGGGCATCCTGAGCAGGATGGGATGGTGGAGATGGGCAGGCTGTGTCCTGTCACCACACAAAAGGGCTGCATACCCCCCTGTAGTGCATCTGGAGCCAGGGCAGGAAGAAAAGACCTCTGTGCACTTCAAAGGCCCTTTTTTGAAGTCATCTCCACTCTAGACTGCTGCTCTGGAAGAACCGATTTTCTGCTATGCTACCCTCAGCCATGCTGAGGAAGGACTGGACCCATCTTGCTTGACCCCAGAGTGAATCCAAGGGCATTTTGGCCTGCCTCCTGCTCTAAGTCTCAGGGACATCAAATACTTCTCATCTTCCTGCACCTGCACTTGTACTTTACTTACTGCAAGTCATGGCCTGCCAAGGGGTGCCATTCCGGTCCTGGGCCCATGGAAGTGTGTATAAAGTGCTGCAACTACCAGAACCTGCACATCAATGCAGTTGACCTGATTGGAACCGGTGCATCTCCCTTGATGGTGATGGATTGTCACTGCCCAAGGATTGTAGACTTCTTCAACTGTGCCACTCATTGCCTCCAGCTTCCGATGACTCTAACTTTGAGCAGCTTGAAGCAGTCGTATTGCCTACATCTGAAAGATCGACGCAAACACATCATCTTTTCTGCTCTCTGCATCTTAGCTTCAACATTGATGCATTCAAGAACCAAGGTACTTTTCAGTAGACCAAGACTGGTCCTTGTATCTGATCCGCGTTCCATCACAGTCAGCCTGAACTTTTGGATTTACTCTGGTCTAGCGTGCCCAGATAGCCCCATGTGGCACTTTAGGCTTTTAAGCACTACAATTTCATTTAATCATTAAACATTCAAAGCCCCAGTTATACTAATTAGATTTTTGTTGTTTTGGTCTTGTGTTCTGAAAAGTATATTCTATTTTTCTAAACTGGTGTTGAATCTTTTTGTCATGTTTTCACTGTGTTACTGTTTGAAGTGTTGCACAAATACTTTATACATTGTTGCTTAAGTTAAGCACAGGTTAATTTGAGGTGTGTATCTGACTTACCCGAACTAGGCTTGTGGTTCCTGTTTGATCAGGGAGAAACCGAATTTCTTACAAGTTTCATGTCATGGGCATTTGTAGAGCATGCAGTTCACCTCATAGGGTATGCTGTGCTCAAAAGCAGGAGCAGGGCGGGCCAAGCCAAGGCCAAGACTTGGTAGAGAGCCATGTCTTGAATTTTCTTATGAAATTCAAGAACTAAGGATGCTCTGATGAGCAGGGGTGGGTTGTTTCAGACTTTTGAATGGAGGTAGCAGAAGTTTCAGCCGCTGGATCTATCTGCAGATGCGGAGTATGTGTGCAAGAAGGAGTCTGACTGAATGGAGGTGACGGGTAGTTATGTGGAAGTTAACATGATTATAGAGATCATTGGGGCCAGTATTGTGCAAGGCTTTTTCTATGTGTGTGAGGAGTTTGAAGAGTGCTTGTTTGCCAATGGGGAGCCACCGGCTGTCTTTGAGGTGTGGGTTATGTGGGAGCTGGGAGGAAGTCTGAGTGTGAGTCTGGCCTCTGAATTCTAGGAGGTCTGCAGTCTTCTGGTCAGAGTCTGTTGCTGTAGTCCAGCTTGTTGGTGATGGGACCTGGGTGACTGTTCTGTCGCTCAGATAATCCACTTCAAAATCTTCTTGAGAATCCTCAGTGTGTGAAACAGGAGACCGAGACAGCATTGACTTGGTCAGTCAAAGCAAGCTGGCTTTTGGCTATTCTGAGGCTCTTCACATGAGAAGTTGAGTTGGGTGTGGGTCACAGAGCAAAATGCCACCAGGTGGAGTCCCATAGAGAGGTGGCTTTACCGAACATGACCACTTCTGTCTTGTCTGTGTTGGGCTTGGAACAGTTTGTTTTCATACACCTGATGACTTCCGACATGCAGACAGAGAAGTTGGTTCAGGTGTAAAATGTTTTGTCGAGAACGACGTTGATGAGCTGGGTTTTGTCAATAATATTGATTCCGTGGGTACAAATGATGTTGGCCAGTGGGGCCACCTTGGGGTTGAATAGTGTGGGACTGAGTAAAGATCCTTGTAGTACTCCAGAGATGAGTTTAGTAGCAGCTATGGTGAGGGGAGTCAGACTGACTGGGTGAAAAGAGCAGATCAAGCGGCGTGATGATTCCTGAATGTTGCCATTGTGTAGGCGCTAAGTGAGGCTGAGGTGGGAAACAGTATTGAATGTGGCAGATAAATACAGAAGGATAAGGGCAGGGGTGACTCCTCTGTACATGATCATTCGGATGTCGTCCATGGCAGCAATGAAGGTGGTTTCAGTGCTGTGGTTGGGCTTGAAACCGTATTGGGTGGTGTTGAGGAAGTTGATGTTGTTCAGGTGGGTAGCTAGATGTTTGTTCATGATCTTCTCCATAACTTTTGCCAGGTAGGGTGGCAGAGAGATAAGCTGGCAGTTGGCTAGCCTACAGCATCTTTGCATTTTACACATTTCAAGTGCCATATCCTCAGGAACTATCTAGACAAAAACACAGTACCTGTCTCTGTATGTGAACGACTAAACCATAAATGGACTACACATGTCATTGAGAATCATATCTCGCTTTGTCTATTGTTAATCCTTATTTCATTTAATGGAATACTGTGGTCACCAGCAAAAGCACAGCATAGACCTTCTTCACATAATTAATATTTTTATAAATGGTTGCTACTTAAATAACTAATTTGTTGTCATCTAATCTAATTTAAATGACTGGTTGCATATACCTTTGAGTGATACAACTGTTGATGAAACAGGAGCACTATGCAGAAGGAATCTGTTGCAAGAAACCTAGATACATTTTTGTTTAAATTAAATAAAAAGCCTGCAAAGATTTAAACCACTTTACTTTTGCATTACCACATGCCTTGTTATTTTGTTGGGACACAATCTCAAATACACAGCTTTCATTTCACTACACATGCACAAAATATTACATTTATAGTGAGAACATTATCCAAGGGTCTTAAGTAGAACAAGTCAACTAGTTAATTCGCGCTTTTGTTCGCCTGACTTTACAAGTCAAGAGAAAAACGTTATCTTTTCCTTAAGCATTTCACTGTTTATAAAGCTTAAGTGAAACACCAAATTACTGTTTTAAATAATCTGGTTTTGTAACAAATTGCGTCATGCACTAATGATAACACCCTCTTAATCTTTTTAGGGATGATTTATACACTCAGATAATCTGTTTCTACCCACATCAGAAAAACACGCTTTCTCCTCTTTATGTCGGCAACCTATGCCCACTTTTAAATTACCCCTGAAAAAAGTGGCACCCCCACCCCCTCCCCCTCCTTTGATGAACATGGAATTTATTGAGGAGTAAATTGTTTAGGTGTTGCTAAGAAAATCAATGTGTTTAATTTACCAACTTTAAAAGTAATTATACCAATCCCCAGACTGTGGGATCATTTTTTTTGTATAATAATTACTTGCAATCTCTTCTTCTACCGGAGAGGAGGCCTGTTCAGTCATTGTGGTTTAAAAGTAAGGCCCCCAGTTTTCCGTTTTTTACTGATTTGTACAGATAATGATAGACAGAAAAAATATGTTTCCTGTATGCATTTATTTTTAAAAGCAGAAAAGTACAGAAAAATGTGCTTCTTGTCAATGACTCACCATTCTGTCTTTTGTGAACTCCAAGCCAAAAGCTGAACAGATAGGCAGCACGAGGAGTTAAGAAACAGGATCAGATGTCTGAAAGACAAGCATATGTTAACTTATATATAAAGTATAATAGGAATATTTACCTGTGGGTGTATTATATTGTTATATTTGGCTACTTAATTTGCTAAAACACAGCCAGCATCAAAGTATGAGTGCATGTTGATGAGTTAAATAAATGTAGAAAGGTACCTTTTTGCGACACATTGATTGTCAAAAAACAAAATAAATATGGGTAAATACTAAGAATATGGCCAAAAAATAAATATGGATAAATATAGAAATGTTAAAAAAATAAATGCCATAAAATCAAAGCCCTATTTTTTTTTAAAAGTGCCCCAGTGTTATATACCCCCAAAGTTACCAATACTGGGATCATCTGTAACTCCGGGGTGGCAAAGTTAGTTGGTAATAGGTGTGGGATTCCGCGTGCACATAGAGAACTGCAGAATATTTAGGGGAATTGTTAAACGCAGTCCTAATTCCCCCATTTATCCCTCATGTAACTCCCTTAGGCAGTTCACCCGAGAATCCAGTTGCTTTTATGAGGTGGACTCTGTGCCAATCCCATGGGGCTAGTAACACCCGCAGCCTATTCTAATAAAACTACAAGGGCCCACAAAATAAGGTGATAAAAGAAAAGCATACAGTCAGAAGTAAAGCCTCCCTTCTCTGCGCATGAACGTCTTTGTGAGTCACCTTCCCTCGTTTAATAGTTTCTCCAGCCTCCAAAATGTCCACAAAATATATTTCAGCCACGAGTCTGCAGTCCAGTGATAAACACTTTCAAATCCATAGTATCCAGCAAGTTCTGTTTCTTTACACTCCCACAGGCATCTGGTGCCAACAAATCACATTCCCACGAGGGTTCTGGGGCCAATAATGTAGTGAACATCTATTTATACAAGCATCACAGTCACCTCTGACTAAGTGAGGGATGGAAATTACACACCATTTGATACAGAACACAAAACACCAGGAAAGTGCATACACAATGTCCCTGCCGGAGTACCTGTGGCTGGCCAACCTCCGGGCAAAAGCCCCATCCAGAGTCAACTCCAGGAAACCAAGGGTAGCGATGAAAGGTTTAGGACCACCTGCAGGCCAGTCCTCCCTTCAGCCAGCCTTGTACCCACCAAGATCTTTATCCCATCAAGGGAACACAACCAGCCAACAGTCTAACGGCGACCGTCTGATAAGTGCACAGTATGCCAATCCATCCCAAAAAACACATGAAAAGAATATTTTATCTTTAGGTTTCCTGGCATACACCATACCTGGTTATTTCCTTAGCAAACACATCTCCAGATGTGAATAAGTGATTTCAGAAAGACTGCTACCCGGTTCTAGGATGATGCTCGACAGGTGAATAGTTAAAGTCACAAAATTCTGATGAAATTAAGCCCAGAATTGTGAGGGCTTAATGCCCTGATCAGATGCAGGATAAAAGATGGAAGGGAACTAGAGAGAGAAAAACACTGAAATGTGGCTTCTGTACTTCATCTCTGTGTCTCACAGTTGGACCAAGAGGTTAACTTATGATCATTTCAGTTAACCCTCCCAATACATAAAAAATCACATCAAAACATATAAATAATAGACAAAAGAAATGCAATACGATAAGGGGAGAAAACAAGACAGGTGGAAAAAAACAAGGCTGGTGCAGCTTAAATCTGCAATAGAGAGCCCTACAGTGATGAGCTTTGCCTAGTACAGATGAAATGATGCTGATATGCTGATGCCTCGTGCAGCTGTGGCACTCTCATTGACCTGAAAACTGTCCATACTACTTAGAAGAAATAACTGTTGTGCCATGTACATCTAACCTCCACATCTGCTCCCCAGCCATCACTGTCCTGACTAGTTGTATCTCACTATATTGTGCGACAAAATATCGAACTGACACAATATCAAGTATTTCATATAGTTAAAGAGGCATACATAGATAAGTGTATTTTTACTATTTGTAACTCCACATGCATGTAGTTTGAAGTTCATCAAGGTACATACAGTGTGAAATAGAAAAAGATAAATCTACACTTAAGATCTCAATTGTCAAAGTATACAGATGAGAAGTTAAGAACATTGATCTATATTTAACTGTATAAAATTATCTTGACGATGCAGAGGACGTCAATATTATGCACTTGGGGTTTTTTGTAAGTTGTTATTATAAACGTGATATTGTGGTTCAAAAGGTCAGTCCACCACAGCCACCAGCCTACTGAGCAAAGAACCATGCACTCCTTCTAACTCCCTTGACCCTGGAAACTTGTATCACTGTCAAATAAGTGTACCCATGCCCTAAACCTCTAAAACATTTGTTGTCTATTTGTATTAGGGGATCTATGTTACGAAACAATATCAATACTCTCATTGTGCTTCTGATAGTATATAAATGTATGCATAAGGGCAACTGAATGCTGTTATATATATGTACATATATGTATGGTATTTCGCTTTACAGAGATACCACATTCATTCATACATACATATAGCAACATCAGTTGCCTTTACACGTCCTGCAGCTTTCTATAGGCAAACCTAACTTGAAATATTTCATGCGTTCAATTGCGACACTTTCATGCCATAGAACACGGCTCTTTTGGAAGGTTTTATCTTTCTTGTAACATATTCTTGGTTTGCTTGATTTTATTAAGTATACACATTTTAAGTGAAAGCTTCTGGGCATGCTCTGCTTTCAGAAGTATTTGAAATGTTCAGTTTTAAGAGGAACAAATTAAATGATTTTATGTTCCAAACACAACACTGCAATTCCAGTGAGTTTTCTAGAGTGCAATGTCAATAGTGGAATTTAGTTTTTCTTCAAGGAATCCATCTTTCACTTAAGTAGCACTTTACACATCAATCCCCTAGAAACACATTTTCCTAAATTGTGTAACTGAAAACATTAAAATCAAAATATCCGTTTAAATATAGAAACCTAGGGCTCGATTTTCAGTGCTCCGGTCCCCGCTATCCCCATGTGAAATACTATAACTCCTAATTCCAGTGGTCCCGGTAGCTTCTTTTACCAGTGCACATGAATTAATTGCCCATTTGTATTTGACAACTGAACTAATGTATTGCATGAATGTCCCTCTCTCTTTATGATATCTATTTCTGAATACTAAAGTCAGGGACAGGATATAAACTCTTTCTCTACGTTATGCTTGAACGACTTAGTTCCAGGTAATGACCCGACAAAAGGTAGGGTCTCTCATTCGTAGTTTCATAACTGACTTATAGAGAAAAATAATGCTCACTTGTTAATGCTTAGCTAAAGCATCTGGCCAATAAGAACCGATTAGGACTTTTAAGTTTAGAGTTGACGTTGTCTGGTTTCACAAGGAGTCTTTCAGAAGGGAGAAATCCATGCATTTGTTAAGCTTACACAATAAGTTCAACTGGTGGGTTAACCAGCAGAGTAGGAGCACTCCGAGGAATTGTCATAACTTTGTAGGAAAACTTTTCTTGGGATGACACTCACATTCCAGTGACATACATAAATTAAAGCAACTCTGCATATAGCTTCTAGAGATTTTGAGCATCCACATGTAGTCACTCTTTGATAACTACTCTATTAATTCTAGTCGTATTAGTTTCTTAATAATTTAATCTAGGAATTTAGTGATCTTGAGTATTCAGTGCATCAGTATCACTCCACATTGAGCAAAAGGAATTAATATATTCCTTTATAGGTTTCGGATGTTTTGTGGAACTAAGAAGCACGTGAAAGGTCTTGCAACTGTTACCTTTGCAACATCATTTACCTTCTTACTTTTGTCAGTCCTGGCCCATATAAGAAATATGTGCATACTATTACTTACTGCAGCTAAATAATGCCCTACCCAAGTTGAATTTATAACAGTACAGATACTCTCAAGATCACGCTAAACAGTTAAACTAAGAGTCTACCAATCTGCAATCGGAGCAACCAACCACAATTTATAGAGATTTGCAAAGGTTTGTGAAGACGTCTAAGTGGCCACAGTATAAAAATGTATCTGAGTTACAGTCTGGCACTCAATCCAGGAAGTCGACATAATTCCTATTGAATGAACCACGGACTAAGACCAGACAGAGGCACTGCACCCTGTCTTTGCAAACCCTGAAAGATGGTGTCCCTGACCCTGTAGTTTAGTGTCACCTATGAATATGTATTCCCTTTATGGGCAAGCCTACATATGACCAACAATTCAAGTGTCACCCTCAAGGAGGAAATATGTTTCAGATTTATCACTGGGGACTAATCCCATTCAAAGAATTTAATCGGTCATTTTATGCAAGGAAAGCAATGGGAACAAAGACTGTAGCAAACGTATGGGTTTTGAGTGTGATTTCAAAGCCATCTAAGAGTGCCAGGCAGATCCAGGAAGCAAAATAGCCTGGTCTGGGTTAAAAATAAAAAAATGCAAATTCTCATTTTGCAAAATATGATACGAACCAAGATATAATGATTAGATGCAGTGCTGTAAATATATAAATAGATAAATAAGTACAGGAACGAAAAATGCTTATGTGGAGGCCACCACGTAGTTTCACCACTGGTATAGCCAGTGCTTAACTTGAGTTGGTGGATGCCAGCGAGGGCCACCAACACTTATTTTTCAGGAGCAGCACTTATTTTCACACATCAGACATTTTTCGAGTGAAGAGGAAAAAATGCACATTTAGGAAAGGTGGATTAAGAGAATGACGCCAAAACCATCACAAACAGAGTAAGCAGGACCCTGCAGAGGTCGGATAAAGGGGGCAGGAAGGGTTTGGTAGTGGATTAAAGAGGCAGGAGCTGAATTTAGGATCACCAGCCTTGTTATTCAGCATGCTGATAGTTAATTGCACAGGCTGGTAGCTTCTGGGCAAGATTCCGGCACCACCACTCTCTCTATTATAAATTAAGCACTAGGTAGAGCCCTTTTATTCAGGTGGGTGACAACACTAGCCACAGGGTGATCCTCCTGAAAAACTATCACCTATGTAGCATAATGAGGAGATCTTGTTAATCCGAGAAATGTCAGCAGATTCAGCACCATGTCATACTGCGGACCTTGTAGATACTTGCAGATTTCAATTTAGCACATATCTGCAGCGCCTGGATGAATTTGCTCAGGACTGCTACTGTGAGTTCCGTCAGGAAAGCAAAAACGAATGATCTTAGAAGGTCTTGGCACACTCCACAGTAGTGTCCATCTCACTGAAAGTGGGAGCCTATGAGAGACAACTCCAGGAAATTAACAGGTCTTTAGGTGTCCTGTTACACATCTCAATATGCAGACTACATGACTGAGAACTGTGGATTTTGTTTTTTAACTAGCCTACCATGAGGGATTCTTGGATAACAAAATCTCCCAGAATTCGCCTGGCTGCCGGGTATGGTCCATGCTACTCTGAACTCTGCACTACTCCTTCTACTCTTATGCACTGCAGGCCTGTCTGGGAGACACAACAAACAGGCAGAGTACAGAAGGGTGAGGTGCTTGTGTCATTTTTCAGAGAACATCATGCTTCTTTGTTAATGGGGTGCCGAATGGTAGGCAGCAGGATCCAGCATTTAGGTTCTTTGATACACAATGTTTTTAATCTCCATCCATGGAATAAATATCAGGTGTTCCATTTCTCATAAGTAAGTGCTGGTGGCGCCTAATGGCATTACCTAAATAACATTAACATCTGCTGTGAGGACAGATAATTCAGTCTGTATTAACTCAGGATGAACTCTACTGTCAGGCCTGATGGACCAGGAAAGATCTTCTAATGATAAGGGGCAGCTGATTGGTTCTATGTTATCAAATGCCTGCTAAAACATAAGCACCAATGGACTGATATGGCAGAGATACTCACAGTAAAGAAAGCTAGTTCACTCCCACCATCTTTAGTCATAGAGTTCAAACTAACAGCCCTCTGTTAATCAAAAATGTGTAAATGGTCATGTAACATATACATCTCCTCAGTGAGATGTCAGGATGTGAGGTACCCACAACTTGCCTGTAGTCTCACAGCACTAGAGTGTATGTCTGAGACTCTACATTTATCTCAGAAATGGGAGCCCAGACTACCAATCAAAGATAATAAAAGAGGAGGATGAAATCGAGATCAAATGGGAGATCCAAGGCAAGTGATTCAAAGGGTTGTTGCTAAGTAAGGAAGAGAAGAACAAAGTGGGAGAATTCCTAAAATCAGACAAGATGGGTCCACACAAGGCTATCAGAAGGTATTGGGTACCTAGGGATTTGTCTTGGCACACAGGAGAGAAACAGAAGAGGCACTGTCAAGTGGTTGAACAAGCAACACCCACACACCTTGGCAAACTCTCCAGTAGCAATGGTCAGCTGTTCTTGCTTGTGAAGGGTGAGCAAGGGCCAGAACCCCTTGCAAGGTTGTGTCAGGCAATTGCCTGCTTTGTCCGTGTCTTCAATTGGTTTTGAAATTAAGCAAAAGCCAAACTAGTGATCTGGGTTATCCCTAAGTGTCAAGTACATATAGAATCTTTAAAATATTTGGGATGTAAATTGCACAAACAAAATGTAAAAATGTGATTATGTAAAATGTAAAATGTAATTAGTGTTTCTTTAACATATGGCACTGTTTTCCCCTTTATATACAATTAGATCTCAGATTGAACTGGGAACCAGTTACCTTTTGATACCTAGTGATTAATATCTACTATTCTCCCACTGATTTGCAGGATGGATATCTCAGCAGAGAGTCACGGTCCCTCCAAGACCAGTTTGCTTTTTGGTCTTCTCTTCTGCTTTCTGTAGTGGACCACATGGCATTAGTGAAGATGGTGTACTACCCCAATGATAGTATTATTTTGCAAACCTTCCCCTGCTCGTCCTTCATTCCTTATTCAGACATACCACACATCTGATTTGCTCACTGCGGTGCTGTCGGGTAGCTCTTTCCACTCTAAGGTTTAGGTCTTCTGGACTTAGAATGCTATTATTCAGCAGCACAGGTCAATGGGATGGCTTTCTGCCCACCTCCCTGCATGAGATGGTATTATCAGTAAAGACTTTTAAGGAAGGCTTAATGCACTGCTCATTGTTTCCCACTGATCATTCTACGGATCACCATCCTGGGTTATCATGCACAGCTTTCTCTTGCCTTGCTAGAACCTGTAAACTTACCAACACAAAGAAACCCTGTGCTCCTGCACTACCTTTGCTAAGTCTTCCCACTCGCACAGGACGGCTGTGCTCAGAGCAACTCCATCAGTGGCATGCTGCAGGTGTCTTAAAATTTGGGGGATTTGTTTCTGGACGGCGAGATTCTAAATTTCCATGCCCTTATCAATAATCATTAAATGCCCTATTTCATGCCTGCCACCTAGTACTAACCTTACAAGAGGTGCACCAGAAGCTCTACACCATAGGAACTGGTGGCAAACTGATAGAATGGGTGTACAAACCTTTCCTGCAACATGGAAACCACTCCAGGTCTTCTTGTCATACTACCTGGGTGATTGATGTGGCCAAACCTCTGCAAGATACAGAGTGGACTAAAATACTGGACTTTCCCCACAAAGTATTCCACGGCTGACACTTTAAGTACATTGATAGAGCTTTATTATGAATGCATTCCGCCCGTTGCTTGCCATTGGCCTTGTGGTTTGTAACTCACATTTTGTTGCTTTAAATTAGCTGGCTTTGTTTGTTTAGGCTATGCAGCTTGAGTGCATCCCTTCCCTTGCCCAAACCTTATTTACAGTATCCTTCTGAGTGTCCCCTTTCTGTAAACAGGCTTGTAAATCTTGTTCTTATCACATTTGCTGTGCATTCAAAGAACAGAATCAAATGTCAGGCTCTGTCTTTGGTGGGAACGTAGTGTTTATTTACCTTTCTCTGACTTCAAAGTGAGATGATTTATGCGACAATCTTGCTGGATACTGGGGTTAGGAAAGAGTATTTTCTATCACATGACACCATTTAAATAAACTTTAGAATATATTAGAATTAGGGGTACAAATTAAGTACATTTTTGTTAATTCTGAACTGTGCTGGAAACAAATACCTTTATATGAATAAAACAAATTGCATTAGGTGATGCAATTTCCACACATCATTGTCTGTGCACAGTATAGTTTGATTTGAAAAACTGTATGTCTGTGCAAATGTGATGGTCATTTCAATCAAACATGTGCTGTCTGTAATGTCAGTGTGTTACCACACCATGTATACTCCACTCTGCTCTGCACCAATCCACACCACTGCACCCTACTCTGCATCACTCCACTTTACACCACTCTATGCTACTGCACTCTTCTTCATTCTGAACCACTCCACATTATGCCACTGCACTCTATGCTACTTCACATTATGCCTCTCTACTCTGTACCACTCTGCTCGATGCCAATACGCTTTACACCTCTCTACACCACTGCACTCTGCGCCTCTGCATGTTATACCACCACAGTCTTGGCAACACCAAGCTAGTCGGCAAAACTCCACTTTATGCCACTCTGCAATACTGCACTGTTTGCCACTGCACTCTAAGCTAATACACTCTATACTAGTGCACTTTACTCCATATCAATCAACACTATGCCCCTGCACTCTACATAAATACACTGTACATCACTCTAATCTACTCAGCACCTCTGCACTCTATGCCATGGCACTCTATACCACTTTACCCTATGCCATCACACTCTATGCCACTCTACGCAACTCCACTCTACCCTGCACCTCTCCACTCTAAGCCACTTCACTCTACTGTGAAACAATCTAATTTAAGCCACTACACTCTGTGCCACTTCATTCTATGCCAATGCACTCTTCCCTGCACCTCTCCACTCTATGCAACTGCACTCTACTCTGAAACAATCTATCCTATGTAACTGCACTATAGGCTGCTCTGATCACTGCACTCTAGTTCAATGCACTCTATGCCACTGCATGCTGCCACTCTATTCTGCAACACTGCACTGGCCACCACTATACTCTACACCACTCTACTCTGTTCTACTACATTTTGCACTAATACACTCTATTCCACTGCACTCTATGCCACTCTACTCTGCCCTATGCTGCTCTACACCACTGCACTGACACTCTACTCTGCAACACTGTTCTCTACACCACCACTCAACTCTGTACTACTGCATTCTTTGCCACTGCACTCTATGTCATTGCACTCTATGCCACTGCACTACACCCCTCTACAATACTCCGCTCTGCACCACTCTACTCCACTGCACTATATGCCACATGAGTCAACTCTGCACTCTGACACTGCACCACTCTGCATTACTGCACTCTCTGCCACTCTATTGTATGCCACTCTACTCCATGCCACTCTATGCCACTGCACTCTGCGCCAGTGTACTCTAATCAACTGCACTGTACGCCACTGCCCTCTACTCTGAACCACTGTAATCTACGCTTCTGCTCTATGTGCCACTCTAGTCCACTCTACATCACTTCACTGACACTCTACTCTGCAACATTCCACTCTCCGCCACTCTACTGTACATCAATCTACTCTGTAATACTGCATTCTACTCCACTGCACTCTAAACCACTCTACATCACTCCACTCCCCACAACTGCACTGTACAGCACTATAATCTACACTGCAGCACTCTACACTACTGCACTCTATGCCCCTGCACTCTCTGCCACTGCACCACTCTACACTACTGCACTCTATTGTATGCCACTTTACTCCACTGCACTCTATGCCACTCTACTCTACACCACGCCACTCCATGCCATTGCACTCTAAACCACTGCATTCTATGCCAATGCACACTAAGCACCTGCACTGTACCCCACTGCACTTTACTCTGCACCACTGGGCACTATGCCACAGCTCCTATGCCACTCTATTTGACTCCACTGTGCCAGTAACATTTAGCCATGCTGAACAGCAGACACTCTGGTGTATAACAAGGCTAAAACACATTGGCAAAGCTAAAAAGTATTGCGTAGACGAGACCTATTGGCTTTGCCAATGCTTGTTAGGACTATGAGGTACCGAGGTCCCTGAAAGAACTGCAAATGTGTAAGTCCTTATTTTAAAAATGCATTTGACTCCTCATCATGGGTAGTAAGCGCTATGTAAATACAATTACATCATATTATAGGTTGCTACAAAATGCACAAATACATTTCGGTTAAATAACAACAAAAATGCTTTTCAAATACAGATTTCAATAATATACAGTTTATACCTAGTACTAACATTTTTTATAACACTCCATTAAAACCACACACTCCACAGCTCACCTTGGAACACCCTTAAGGTACCTCTCTAAAAGAAAATATCTTTGCCATCAGAAAGCTTCAATTGACTCATTTGATTAAAGTAAATGCAGGTTTTCAATCCCCTTTGCATTTGCAGATTTACTGGTTTGCTTACATTTGCATTTCTATAGGGAAGCAGACACCCTGGCAAGAAGGCCTGTTCCTTATCTGTCTGCCCCTCCCTCCCTCAGAGCACAGGAGACTCTCTGCCTTTCAGTCCAGCTGGGGAAACTGATCTGCCCGTAATTTCGCCCTGCCGTCTGTGGCAAGGACAAATGCCTTCCGTTAAGCCTTTCACCACGGACAACAGACGGCAGGGCGAAATTACGGACAGTCCGTAAAATTTACGGACGGGTGGTTACCCTAGCTAGCTATCAGGTCGAAAGTCAGACATACCTGTAACCCTAAATGCTCAGTTTCCTGGACTACAGGGGCCGGGGAGTCAAGATTGCTTGTCCATGGCAGTCAACTACTCCCAACCACTGCTTCTCCATCCTTTCTTATCTGATGTTTGTCAGAGAGTGAAAGACAAGACTGGCAAAAAGGTAGCTGGACTTTGTAGTTTAACGAGGGCGGGGGTAACAAAACATTCGAAGAAAATAAAGAATTCATTTTCACAGTTAAACTTTATCAGGGACAAATCGCACTGGTATTCTGCAGTGAAAGAAACTCCTTCAACAAGAAAAATAATAAGATTACGGTAGTATTAGCATCTATATTAGTGCAGAGGGGGGTCTTATATTAAAGTGCCGCCACACTCAAATTCATACTTTATTCCCCACGCCAAAGCTGTCTTAAAATCTAATATTGTGTCTAGTTTTATTTTCATAACAGGTTCATCGAACTTCATAACATGGTCAAGGCAATATTATAGTAAATCTCAATAGTTGATGCCTGTTACAGGTTAGGTAGATTGTGCTTCTTCTGACCAGGTCTATTTCAGTGCTTACTTAATTCACGTATTAAAAAACTATGGGGCTCATTCCGAGTCCGGCGGGCGGCGGAAACTGCCCAAAGACCGCACCGCGGTCAAATGACCGCGGGGGTCATTTTGACTTTCCCGCTGGGCCGGCGGGCGATCTCCAGAAGATCGCCCGCCGGCCCAGCGGGAACGCCCCTGCAACGAGGAAGCCGGCTCCGAATGGAGCCGGCGGAGTTGCAGGGGTGCGACGGGTGCAGTAGCACCCGTCGCGATTTTCACTGTCTGCATAGCAGACAGTGAAAATCATGGTGGGGCCCTGTTAGGGGGCCCCTGCACTGCCCATGCCAGTGGCATGGGCAGTGCAGGGGCCCCCAGGGACCCCACGACACCCGTTCCCGCTATCCTGGTTCTGGCGGGTTTCCGCCAGGAACAGGCTGGCGGGAAGGGGGTCGGAATCCCCATGGCGGCGCTGCAAGCAGCGCTGCCATGGAGGATTCCCTGGGCCAGGGGAAAACCGTCGGGAAACCGCCGGTTCCCCTTTTCTGACCGCGGCTTTACCACTGCGGTCAGAATAGCCCTGGAAGCACCGCCAGCCTGTTGGCGGTGCTTCCTCTCCCCTCCACCCTGGCGGTTTGAAACCGCCAGGGTCGGAATGAGGGCCTATGTGTAGTTCATTTTGTTTATATCCTTTGGAATGGTGAATACTGTTGCATGAGATTACATGATACATAATTCACAAAGGCAGCTATATTGGCTACTTTTGTTGAGCACTACATTGTATTTCAATGGCATTTCAGCAGCTTTAAATTGCTAAGCTCACTGAGTGCAGTAACAAAACTGAATTTCTGAGAAGAGTATCTTTACAAACTTGTAAATATATACATGTTTTAGGCTTTGCCATTACAGTATTGTGACTATTAAAGATGTTTTGGAATTTTTTACAATATGTCTCATTGCTTTAGCTACAAGCCTTAGTGGAAACAGTAGCATGAATGGGGACAGTCTCTTTCGTCATTGCAGGAACAGGAGGCATAAGACATAGCCAGGGTTTGAATTGAAATTGTATTCTCCACAGGTGTCGACCAGAGAAAGATAATGGCATGACATCTCCTGCATTAGCAGTTGTAGATGCAAACTAGCCAGAACTATTTTTAGTGCTGTAAGTGTGTGTGTACAGCCTTCAAGTGTATTCTTTTTAGTGAATAATAACCAAATTTGGAAGTAGCATAGCTAATCAAAGAGTAAAGGGCAAAACACAGACCCATGTAACCCCTTCATCGCAGCAGGGCCACCACCCACTAGGGGGGCCATATTCAGTCTGTGGCTTGAGGATATCTGTGAAATATGGATGTACTGGACGCTCCTCCAATCACATTTGGCAGGGTGTGACATCATTTAGGGTTACGTCACTGGCAAGGATCCAAGTCAGGAGAGGGCAATCAAGAGTAAGGTGATTCTTTGAACTCAATTAGCAATCCATGCAATTAGTACAAAACCCATTAGAGGCAAATGGGTGTGAAAGGTTTTTGTGGGGCACTGTTTCAACAAGATCAAATATTTGATAACGCTGCAAGTGCAAACAAACTGGCCCAAATATATTGCCCTTTCTGTACTTTCTTTGTAAAACCACGACTCTGAAATTGCCCTCAAATAATTTGACTCAAACTAATTGTAATTTGAACAAACCTGATTAAAAGAATTAGCAAGTGATCTAATGAGATTATAGGAAGCATGTATATTTTGCATGTTTTATTTAGTTAATTTCACCCCTTTGTGCGCAGTAAGATTTCTCAAAATAGTAATGCGGGTTTCACGCCAAACTCTGGGGCCATTCTGCTGGTCCTTGTTGAATTTTCCATGTGCAGGCAACATCTTTTTGTTTAGTCAAACTGTAGAAAATTGAATTCTAAGGTAATGTAGACTTAACATGACAATGGAGAACCACAAAATTGGGAATTTGTTCTGATTCAGATTTTAATGCTGGTCCTGTATCTTCCCCTTAATGGGGACAATTGATCATTCCAAACATGTGGTCCCTACTGTTATTTGCTTACTTAATCCTATAAATATTTGTGACACTAGGGGAGCTTTTATGTCCCATCAATTGGACAGTCTTCAGTATTTCATTTTTAGGATTTGCCTGCATAGTGTGTGTGCTGTGGTTGTGAAATATCTTGTAGAGTAAAAAATAAAAGCATAGAACTGCCTTAGAGCAAGCCCATTACTTACCATTGATTGTTTTCCACACCACTCTTGTTTCCTTGCTTGTTATTGGCCAGAGTCTCCTCCTCACCTCTGTCTTGCTCCTGGGGTTTTTTGTGTGTCCCTGATGTGGAGCACGAACCGAGTGAAGCTTCCTGTCTGCAGCCAGTGTCCTTCTACTGGCTACAGGCTGCTGCAGGTGCTCTTTTTTCATTTTTCAACATGCACTCTCATAGAGTGTGTGTCTATGCAGCTTGTCTACCTCCCCTTCCCCTTCTCCCACTCTTATTGTTCTCTCCCTGTTGTTGCTTTCATCCTGCCCTCCTCCCGCTGTCATTATTTCTCCCCTTCCCCTTCCTGCTGCCTGTTATTACTTTCCCCACCCCTCTCACCAGTTATGACTTGTAAACTCACTTCTCTACCCCCCTCCTCTTCTCCATTGTTTTTAAACCCATTCCCCTGCAGTCTGCTGTTTGTAAACCCAAACTTCCCCTCCTCCTACTTTCTGTTGTTTGCAAACACAGCCCTGGCCCTCCTCCCACTGTCCCTTGTTTGTAATCTCCCCCCGTCCTCCTCTCACTGTCTGTTGTGTAACCCACTCCACAGCCTTCCTCACACTGTCCTTTGTTTGTTAAAATAACCCCTACCCTCCTCCTTTGTGTTGCTTGCTGACCTCACCCCTAAATATATATTGGGCAGCAGCATGGGCTACCTTGCAACATGACTTAAAGGGGAAAAACGCTAAGATGTGGTCAATGATCGCCATGTCATAGCATTTTTCTTTAATTTTAAGCCACGTTGCTCAGCAATTCGTGTTCCTGTGCAAGATGTAAAAAAAAAAAAAAAAAAGCCAAATATATCTTGCATAGGCAAAACTAATGCTTGTTTTCGGTGGTTTATATTGCAATTTACAGACTGCCGTGAGGTTAAAAGTTGTTGGTCAATCGTAATTTACTTTTTATTTATTTTTCCTAATTAATAAATGCACACAGTGATTAATCTTTCAACAAAGTAGAGACATGAGATAATTGTCAATAGTTTGTAGCCAGGGCTGTGCAACATTGATCCAGGAGGCCTGATACAGAGTAACCACATTCGATAAAATCATATGCAGGTAGAGCAAAGAAATTAGTTCATACAAATGAATGGTTATACGAAAACCTGTCATGAATCCGGCACTTCTGCATTAATGTTGCATATCCTTCGTTCAGGTTACAAAGAAACACGAGATTTGTGGCAGGAATGCAAAAACACGTGGTAGTTTTACATTGTCAGGCAGAAATTATGTTTCTCATTGTTCTGTGACAAAGAAGAAAAACACATACACCTTTTGTTATCGATAAGGCAGACTGGGGCTTTCATAACATCTTTCTAAGAAGTAATGTTTATTTTTTTGTCAGCATTTGGTACATGAGAGAGAATTGGTAAGTTTAAGCTCTGGATAGGAAAGGCAGACGGGGGATTGTAGAGGAGTGGACGTGCAGTTGTGGAGAAGGAGTAAAAGGACAGAGGGTAAAATTTGAATACATTATTGCATACCGAAATTATGGCAAACATAACAAGTCAGAAAGGGAACAAGAAGTTATGTAAGTATTTATGGTGTTTACTTTATGCTACTCCTAAACACCGTCAGATACTGGAAGTAGATGGAAGTAAAGATGATGAGTGAGAGAGGAAAGGAGGATGCATTAAAATGCATTCATCCATTTCAATTATTTTATAGAGCGCCAACATGTCCTCTTCCAGACACTTTATTGGGCCTTGAAACTCTGTGGCATGTAGAAGCATCGATCACTGTGGGTGGGATAGCAGAATAACAGAAGAGTAGCCGCAGAGTTTTAGACAGGAAAGAATGGGTGTGAGGATTTTTTTATTTATTGTCAATATTTTGTAACATGCATCATGTCATGTGAGAAGAGCGTCACACTTTCAAATCCAGCTTACAACTTTAGGCCTGATTTAGAGTTCGGGGACGGGTTACTCTGTAACAAACGTGACAGATAACCTGCCTACAGTTTTACAAGTGCCATTGGATATAATGCACTTGTAATACAGCGGATATCCGTCACTTTTGTGATGGAGTAACCTGTTAGCAGAAATTTAAATGTCCTATGTCATGACACTGAAACAGTACAAGTGATTGTTTGTGATTACATCCTAGGAATTACATCCTCTCCTTTGCCATTAGTCTTGAAATATTTTTTCAACAGTACCATCCTTAGTGTCCTTCAGATTGTTTGGTGGAGTTGATGGCATTTTTTGGGCCCTCCTTTGATTGGCTGTTGTGTTATGTTTACATTACTCTGACTTATAGAGCGCTCATTCACCAAATGGTCTCTTGGTGCTAGGTAACTGTCTCAGCACAGCTCAGAATATGAATTAATAAGCTTGCTTAAAGGGTCAAGTCGTCAACATCTGTCCTGATTTCCAGAGGCAAGAAGTTCCAGACACGGGGAGCAGTAACTGAAAACGGGACTCCACCTGTCCTACTCCTCCTTTATTGAGGAGCCACTAAATAATGTAGATGAGTGGATCGGAGGTCCCTAGTGGGGAGTACCTGTGGATCCGAGATTTCATAAAAGCTGTACTATTAGCGTGCAAAGTCTTACAAATTGTGCCACAAGCTCTGTAAATGGATCTCTGTGCAACAGGAAGCCAGTGAAGATATTTTGGTACATGGGAGGGATGGCAGTGTTTATGTAGCTAATAAATCAACCGAGCAGCCTGATTTTGAACCAGCTAAAGCCTGCACCTAAGGTGTCTAGTAAGACTCAGAAAAATTGAGTTGACATAGTGAATTATTGATATGACTAAGGCAATAAAAACTTGAATCAAGGCATCAGTGGTAAGGAATTTCTTTAACTTCTTAATTTTAAGTAGTTGGAAAAAACAAAGATACCACCGAGCCGATCTGCTGTTTGAGAGAAGATTCCTCGTCAATAATAAAGGCAAGTCTTTTTACCACCTTCTTAGGACATGGGGGTACCCATCTCGTTGGGCCAAAAAGAGGGACTGCAGTGGTCAAATCTATTTTTGGTGACTACTATCTCTGTTTTGTCAGAGTTTAGTTTCAAATAGTTGCTATTCATCCAATCCTGGATGAATAGCATAGTGTTTTGGAAATGCACCTTGGAATTAGGGGTGTTATCAATCGAGAATAAGAGTTGCATGTCATCAGTATAATTAAAAATGTTAACTTTCAAGTTTACAAGGGAGTGAACTAGCAGCTGAATACAGAGATTAAAGAGAGGAGGAGAGAGAGGACCCTTGTGGTCCCCCCACAGTTCAATTGTACTTCAGATGAGTTGAAGGGGGAGAGTCTAACTGATTGGGATCTAGCCTTTAAAAAAGAGACAATCCAGTTGAATGCTGCATCCTGCAGATCTGCAGCTCTGACAGAGTCAGCCGAAATCACATGGTCAACCATGTCAAACGCTGAAATCTTTACTGGGAGACAGCAACATTTCAGGCAGAGGAACTTTGCAGATGATGACTAAGATTTACCTGTGGTGTCTGTCTTGAATCCTGTAGAAAGTGGATTAATACTTTGGATAGATGGAAGTCCACCATAACTAATAAAGTCACTAACCTGTAAGTTCCAGGCAGAATTTCAATAATTTAACCCTGAACTAAACCCCTGGTAGCTGTGGCACAAAGCATACATGGTTAACTTGGAGAAAATGTATAAAGTAGTTAGAAGTACCAAAGCATTTAACAAGTCAAAAACATAATACAATAGAAATCCAACTCCAATTTATAATTAAAAAAATATGAAGAAAAAGCACCAAGAAAAAGTAAAGCACCAATAGTGGTACACCAGGGCCTAGGTGTGATTTCAGGTCGACTGCAATGGAACGTAGGTTGGATGAGGCAACCAATTTCACCCGCTCAAAGATTTTACCTTATTATTTAGACCCTCATTACGAGTGTGGCGGTCTCAAGGCTGCCACACTTGCAATGGTGGTCGGACCGCCGCAGACAAGGCTGTCTGAACACCCAATTAGGAACATGGCGGTCATAATCCCCCAGAGCAGCCCTGTCCTGGGAGATTACAAGTCCCTATACCACCAGCCTTTACATGGTGGTTACACCGCCATGGAAAGGCTAGCAGAATTGGGGTTTGGGGGCCCCTGGTCTGCCCATGCACTATACATGGGCAGTGCAGGGGTGCCCATGCACAGCCACATCACACATTCCACTGCCCAAATTACGGGCAGTGGAATGCGTGACGGGTGCTGCTGCACATGCCACACTGCCACATTCATGCCGGCTCCATTAGAAACCAACATCAATGTTAAGGCCCTGTTCACCTCAGGGCTCGCGGGCAGAAACAGCCAGCCCTGCGGTGAATTCTTAATGGGGCCGGCGGTGTTCACGAGTTTGGCGGGAGGCCTCTGCCGCCTGCCAAAGTTGTAATGAGCCCCTTAGTCTCTGAAATGGATGTCGAAATACTCCAAGTGGGCAAGGTTGGAAGTTGTATCAGAAGACAACCTCTCAAAGCCTGATAGCCTTTGGATGAAGTCTGCTGAAGTTGTTAAATTTGGAAGGAAAAGTTCTGAGCAGAACAAGTTCAAATTTCACACACAAGGAATGCCTCACTTTACTCTGATACTTTTGGAGCCATTACCTTGTCAAGGTTTCTTTATTTGGACTTAGGCCCTCATTTTGACTTTGACTCTCTTTTTCCAAGACCGCCAAAGCTGCGGGTGCCAGAAGACCGCCAGTGCTGGTGGTCTTCTGCACACCAGATCACGAGTACTGAATTATTTCTGCCACATTTTGGGAGGAAATCATCCAGTAGTCTTGCTGGCGGTAAGAGGCGCCTGGACAGTTCTACCACGGCCCTGCCCCGGCAAAAGGACTCCACCAGCCATATTATGAGCAGTAATATGGCCTGGTGGTGTACTGATGATGGGGCACTGCCAGCGGTGGAAGTCCCCTTTCCCTGCCAGATGACCTCCTCGTCAGACAAGGTAAGTCGGGCATCCAACAGGGGAGGGGGGTGGGAGGGTGGGGGTGTTGTATGTGCTTGTCTGAGTGGGTGTTGTCTGTGTGTGCATGTATGTGTGTATGCATGTGTGTATGCATGTGTGTATGTGTGTGTGTATGCGTGTGTGAATGGGTGTGTGTATGCGTGGTTGAATGTATGTATGAATGTTGAAGTGAGTGCGTGTATGAATGTTGAATTCGGTGCATGTATGAATGTTGCGGTGAGTGTGTGTATGAAGTCTGAAGTGAATGAGTGTATGAATGTTGAGGTGAGTGCGTGTATGGATGTTTGTCAGTGTCTGCGTGTAGGTCAGTGTTGGTGTATGAGTGTATGCAAGGTGCGTGGTGCGGGAGTGCATGTGGGTGTCTGTGTGCATAGATGTGGGGGTGGGGTGCTGCACTAGAAGGGGGTTGGAGCAGGGGTGCTGCGCTAAAAGGGGGTGGTGGGAGGGGGGCACTGTTCTGGTAGAGGGGTGGGGGTTCTGGTATGGATGGGGTGGGGGGATATTGGGCTTGCAGGAGGGTGGGGGAGTCTTCTGCCGGTGGCAGGAATTAAATTTCCTGTCACCGGTAGCCTTTCCGCCAGGGTTTTAGTGGCGGTGCTCCCACAGTGGAAACCCTGGTGGAAAGCTGGCTCCAAATACCGCTGGAGTTCTGCATTGGACTGCCGGGTCAGAGATGCTGATCTCTGGCCCAGCGGGTCCAACTGTCCTGGGGGTACAGGCAGGGAAGGGGTGGGTTGGCAGCAGTCTTCACCGCCAGCCCGTCAGCGGTTTAAACCGCCATCGAGGCCCTGGCAGGCAGAAGACCACCAAGGTCATAATAAGGGCCTTAGTCTATTTTTTCAGCTCAGAAATCTCCATTGGTGCAAGACTGAAAGCACTACTTCAGAAGGTCCCATGTCATTTGGATAAGCTATACATGAGGGTCCTCTTGAACAAGTTTTTCAAGCAACAGAAGTCTTGGAGCAGGGCCACCCTGATATTCTTACCCAGCGAGGCCATGCCTTTGAAAGGATTGGCTCAGGTGGTTGATCCCAGTCTTCTGGATGTCTAGAAGTTCAAAAAAATTTCTAAGATCCACTTTTTAAGATATTGTTGGAGACACACACAAAGGTTCCAGGACCTCAGAGACAGCACTTAAGGGTAAGAAAGTACCTCAGCAGAAGCCACCAGCTGGCTTCAGTCTTCTTATGGTTGCAACAGGTCACTGATCACTGCAGGAAAAAGTCTTCTTGCAGCCTGTAGCCACACAGGAGGTCAGCCAACAGATCTTTGGAGCCCACATGTTTGTCCTTCAGTCTCCTCATGGGTCTCAAACAGAAGGTGCAATGCTTCTTCTGTTATTCCACAGGTGCAGAAAGTGTTCTCATGAGCTGGGGTTGAGGTGCCAGCTATGTAGGGTTTACCAGCCAATGGGTGGTGAGACCTTTGGATACTCCCTAAATAATAGCCAATGCTACCTACTTCATTAGTACTTCCTGTTTGCCTTCCTGCAAACTATCCCACAGTGCATTAATCTAAGGGAAATCCAAGATGGCACAGGCCATCTGCTCTTGAAGGGAGCCTGTGTGCCAGATAGGAGTGTGTTTAGGGAATTTAGCAGTCATCACCTCCTAATCTATGCCAGACCGGTTATGAAACATCCTCCCCTTTCCACTGCATTTGGTACAAAGCACCTAAAGTACAAGGGCTTCCCAAACCTTAGGTCTCCCCTTACTGAATGGCCAGTTAATCGCTCCTGTCCTTTTCAAGATAATGAAGTTCCTGGAATCTCCCTGGGTGCTTTCCCTGAGCTGACAGGAATCATCTGCCCCACACCCAACTCACCCTGTCATGGTCTGGGAGCAGTTTTTACACAGTGCAAATTAGCCTTCAGAAGCCTAAGGCAGAGAAAAAAGTTAATTTTCTTAAATATTTCATAACAATCTATGTGTACTATTAGATTGGATTTTTAAATTAAAAAAAATATTGGTTAAATCACTTCACTAGTAATATTGTAATCTGTACCCTAGATTTTGTCATAGGACAGCTAGAGCTTTCCACAGTGGAAATCTCTTTTTGTTACTGTAGGGAAGTGGTGACATTACATCTCTGCATGCCCCACTTTAAAAGACCATGCATCCTGCCTTGTGGACTATATGGCCTATACAGACTGTAGGATTCAATGGCAGCAATCTGGTTACAATGGTGAGCCAGAAACCATATTTTCCTTTGTGTACAGGTGATGCTTTGGCCAGGCTCAATCACCAACCTAGGCCCTAGCCCTTCATAACATTTGATTGGATTGACCCAACAATTTGTTTCTGCTGGTACCCCACTACTCGTTGGCTGTGGAGTGTCCTTAGACTTCTTTAACTGTATTTCCTCGAATTAAATATGTTTTTAGTTGCCAGTGCTTCCTACAAAGAATACAAAAATTGAAAGGCAGAATGATTGAATTAAACCCAGCCACCGGCAATTACTAAGGGTTGCATCTCAGTCCCTTTTTATTTTGAACCCATGCTATCTCAATTTGGATCCAGTCAAATGCAAATCAGTCTTGACCCTATTCCCCGTGGCTACAGTTCAGCCCAAACTGCCAGGCCAGTTTCTCCCTGGACCTGAAACAAGGTTCCTGGGATAGGTTTCAGGGTATCACCCCCCATCAGCCAGGCTAGCCTGAATGCAGTAACCCAGTAAGTCCGGGACCCAGATCTGGCCATACCCAGCGCACTTAGGGCAGCAAATGCAAAAGCAACACGGTGATGGATGGAATGCTTGAATTATCTCAGCCACTGGCATTTGCTTGGGCAGCATCCCAATCCACCATTTTTTTTCCACGATGCCACCCCAGTTTGGATCCAGCCATATGAAAATCAGTCTTGACCCTGCTACAATAGGAACAGTCCAGCCTGAACTGTTAGGCCAGTTCCTCCCTGAACCGCAATACAAGCAGCCCAAGACTGGTTTTGCCCTGATTGGGGATTGTCCGTGTTAAAAATGGGGTATCTAGTTGGCAGTCAGTTTACACCCTGTCCAAGTAGGGACCCTCAATCAGCTCAGATAACCCCTGCTCACCCCCTTGGTAGCTTGGCACAAGCAGTCAGGCTTATCCCAGAGACAATGTGTAAATTTGTACCAACGCACAAAGTAACACAGTGAAAACACCACAAAAGGACTCCACACCAGCTTAGAAAACTATCCAATATTTATCTAAATCAAACAAGACTAAAATGGCAAAAATCCAATGTACACAAACAGGTATATGAAATTTGAAAGTAAAAAAGAGTATTAATCAATAGAAATCAAAGGATGCATTGTTTTAGGACAAAGTATCTGGTATGCGTGAAAAATACAGCCTCACCAGTGAGGGTGCATCAGAAAAGCAAGTGTTGAGGTGATTCTGCACTCGAAAGTGAGGCTGTGCGTCAATACTTTCTCTGCCGGGTAACCGATGCATCTGTTTCTGGACCAGAAGCCTTGGGTCCGTGCGGTGATGTTGAAGATTTCCTCCAACACTTTGCAGAGGTGATGCAGGTGATCCTCCCAGCTGAATCTGAACACTGCATCATCTAGGTAGGTGGCTCTGAAAACCTCCAGAGCATCCAAAACCTGGTTGACCAACCTCTGAAAGGTTGCAGGGACATTTTTCAACCCAAATGGCATGACCCTGAACTGGAAGTGCCTCTCTGGTGTTGAAAATGCTGACCTCTCTTTGGCCCCATCGGTCAGTCTGCCAGTACCCAGACATAAGTCAAATGTGCTGAGGAACTTGGCAGCTCCTAGCCGATCTAGGAGCTCATCAGTTTGGGGATGGGGTGCCCGTCAGTCTTAGTGATGGCGTTGAGCCCATGGTAGTCCACGCAGAACCTAAGTTCAAGTGTGGCACCGGGGGCAGCAGCCTTTGGAACCAAATCCACCCTACGCCTGACAACCAACTCAGAACACCCCCCCTCATGGGGCACCTCCATTTCAAGATCAACATTAGTCCTAAGTCCACGCTACGCGGCATCCTCATCTACAGGCCACCCGGCCCCCACCCAGCCTTCAGCGACTCCATCATCTATATCATTTCTCCTTACACACTCGCCTCCACAAACTACTTTCTCCTCGGTGACTTCAACTACCAAATTGACAACTGCAACGACCACAGCACTGCTTCCCTGCTCCAGAACCTCATCACAATAGGCTTCAAGCAACTGGTCACCTCTCCAACACACATCGCTGGACACACACACACGACTCCATTTTCTCAACTAGTGACAACATCACAGTTGACAACACCTACGCACTACACTGGACTGACCACCATTGCACTCATTTGCCCATCACCACACCTAAAGCCCACCTCCCCACCCTTCGATCTCCACGTAAGAAATGGAACGAGATCACCGAGGTACAGCTCACCAGCATCCTCAGCAAGTCACCTCCTCCCCTCGCCACAGATGCAAACATCTCAGCACGGAACTTCCACCTATGGATTGCGAATGCACCAACACCCAAGCAGCACTCTGAATGACCTTTGCTAAACACAAGCTCAAGAAAGCCAGTTGCTTCTCCCTCGCAATCCAGGACTCCAGACAGCTAGAAAAAAGATGGAAAAACAGCAAGTCCCTGAAAGACCTTGCGGCCTTCAAATACGCCATCAAGTCCAGCCACCACCTCATCAGATCCACTGGGAAAGCCACCCTGTAGGACTGTATCAGTGCCACCGCACACAACACCAAAGAGCTTTTTGCGAGGTTAAGGAGTTCACCAAACTCCAATCGGAAATGGCAAACATCCCTCCATCTGAGGACCTCTGCAATTGTCTAGCCACCTACTTCCACTGAAAAATCAAGGACATCTATGATAGCTTCAGACCCCAAGACCCTCTGGTCCCACCAACAACCCTCCAGCTCGAATTCTCCAAACCTTCACAGATCCTGCACTGCTGGACCACCCTCACCACGGACAAGACCCGCTCCATCATGAGCAGCATCCACTCCAGAGCCCCTAATGATCCCTGTCCTCAGCTCATTTTCAACAAAGCCAACACCTCCATCACACCTGAGCTCCACCACACTCTAAACTGCTCTATGGAGGTGGCTGCCTTCCCTGAGGACTGGAAGCATGTGAGATCCACCCGCTCCTGAAGAAACCCACAGCCGACACTCTGGACCGCAAGAACTACCAGCCCACCTCGTTGCTGCCTTTACCAGCCCAGGTCATCAAAAAAGCCATCAACGCACAGCTCCGCAAACACAGAGGATAACAACATCCCAGGGACCTCTCAATCAGGCTTCAAGAGCAACCACAGCATGGAGACACCACTACAGGTGACATCTGATAGCTCCTCGACCACAGCCAAACAGCAGCCCTTATCCTACTCAACCTATTGGCCACCTTCGACACAGTCTCCCATCATACCCTCTGCTCCAGACTCCATGCAGCTGGCATCTACAGAAAGGCCCTACAGTAGATATGCTCCTTCCTGACCAGCAGAACACAGAGAGTCAGACTCCCACCATGTAGTGAATTCTATCTTGTTTTAATAGGAAACGAGAGTTAGCTTAGCCTTTGGCCTCCAGACACCTGGTAACTTTTACCCTACTTAGTTTGCTCTGTTTTAGCACATTTATTTAATTGTATCTTTTAAGATGGCTGCCTTGTTTCTAGGTAGGCCAATGTTTTAGTTTCACGTTACAAGTGCCACCGCGCTAAGGTGTCAATATTAAGCAACAAAGATAAACAAATTGTAGGTATTCACATTAGGTACTTTCCCTCTTCGCGCTTTCGAGGGGATTGTCTACGTAAATTGCTGTCCCAAGCATGTCTTGTTATCTATTGTTTGGGAACAGACCTTCGTCAGGGGTCCGAGCAGATCTGTATATAAATGCACCTCACTTAGACAGATAGTCAGAGGGATTCAGATGCTATCGATGCTGCACGTCGCCTTGATGCTGACCCATTCTTCGTGTCCCTACGAAGTCTGAGCTAGAGACCTCATTCCAAGGTAACAAGCGTTGGGGGGCTCTTCTCATGGACAAGGCATTGGCAGATTAGGTTTAACACACCTAGCTCTCTTTTAGATTAGAGATTAGGTTCACATTATTTAGGGTATTAGGACAAATTTCATACTTCATGTCATTTCATGTCATTGCAAGATGGTGGGGGTCTTTGTATTAATGACTCTTGTCTTTACCATTCTGTTTCTTGCCCTGTTCATTATGCCAATCATTGCAGCCAATGCACCTTATCGTAGATTTCAGTTTTGTTAAAATAAAACCTATTGAAACCTTACTGCATCTCTTTCATTGCCTGTGTTTTATTGAGACATGTAGTTAATGTGAGAAAGGAATAATCTCCGTTTAACCATGACACTCCCTGAGATGTCATCCTTTTGAGTCCATGTGTAAAGGCTGCCACAAATCACCTCTTACTGTTTGGGTTTTTGGTGAGGTGCTGCTAGTGAGCCAGGAGGGTTGGGATGACAGTTGTGACTTGTTGTAGGACAGGCATAGTCACCTACAAACATAAATACTGTCATCCTCAAACCAGCAGTCTTGCCTAGAGCAAGAGTCCAACTACGACAACCATACCTGACAGAACCTACAGATATCAGCTGCATAATACCCCAGGGCTCCTCTCTGAGCTCCACACTCTTCAACAATCAAATGGCCCCCCTCGTGTCCATTGTCAGGAACCATGGATTGAACATCTTCCCCTATGCCACACCCAGTTGGTCATCTCACTGACCGAAAACCCTACAATTGCCAAGAAGAATTTCGACAATGGGATAGAACCCATTGCTGCTTGGATGAAGGAGAGCTGCCTCAAGATCAACTCTGACAAGACCAAGATCCTCATCCTGGGACCCTGCACATCAGACTGGGATGACTTTTGATGGCTTGATACACATGGCACCCCCTCACCCCAAAAAAGAACAACCTTGGCTTCATCCTAGATTCATTGCCTCACCATGACCCACCAAGTCAACTCTGTTGCATCCTCCGGTTTCCACATACTCCAACTTCTCCAGAAGATCTTCAAATGGCTCCCAAATGACTGCCGCAAAACGGTAACCCACGTCCTGGTCACCAGCAGACTCGACTATGGCAAAGCCCTCTACACTGGCACCACCCAGAAGAACCTGAAGAAACTACAGCACATCCAAGACACCTCCGCTATACTCATCCTAGACGTCTCCCGCCACAAACACATCACCAGACACCTAAGAGACCTCTACTGGCTCCCTGTCGAGAAAATAATCAACTTCAAACTCCTCATCCACCATACAAGGCTCTCCACAACCTAGGACCCACCTACATCAACCACTGCATCACCTTCTACTCACCGCCAGACCTCTTTGCTCTGCTCAAAAGGCGCTAGCCACTGTATCCCAGATATGGAAGACCTTCGCTGGAGGAAGATTTTTCACCTACCTTGTGGCAAAGAGCTGGAACACCTTGCCTCTTCACCTCGGGCAGTCACCATTGTTACCTCAATTGAGTAGGGACCTTAAGACTTGGCTCTTCGACTGAAGCACAGACACAGGCCAACACCCCCCCTCCAAGTGCATTTAGACCCTTATGGGTGATTAGTGTACTCTACAAATTCTGACTGATTGATTTGAATGAACACTGGGCTGGACCAGGACTGCTGGATAACTCTATTACCCATAATGCTAGTGTTAGACTTGGCATCCTTGGTGTGGTCTCCAGTAACTTTTTGCCTCTGTTCACTAGGTTGTTGATATGTCACTCTGTTTTTGTTACTCTGAGCACTTTACCACTGCTATCCAGTGCAAGAGTGCAAATGCTCCTATGTAAAATGTATGTGTAATTGGATTTCCATGACTGGCATATTTGATTTATAGGTAAGTCCCTAGCAGAGTGCACTAGAGGTGCCCAGGGCCTGTAAATACAATTCTACTAGTGGGCTTGCAGCACTGGTTGTGCCACCCACATTAGTAGCCCTGTAAACATGGCTCAGACCTACCACTGCAGTGTCTGTGTGTGCAGATTTTAACTGCCAATTCGACGTGGCAAGTGTTCCCCACTTGCCAGGGCTAAACCTTCCCTTTTCTTACATGTAAGACACTCCGATGGTAGGCCCTAGGAAGCCCAATGGCAGGGTTCAGTGTACAGTGTACGTTTAAGGTAGGACATATACTAATGTGTTTTATATGTCCTGACAGTGAAATACTACCAAATTCGTCTTTCACTGCTGCAAGGCCTATCTCTCGCATAGGTTAACATGGGGTTGCCTTTAAATATGATTAAAATGTAGATTCCTTTTGGGAGCAGATAGACATGTGGAGTGTGGGGTCTCTGAACTCACAATTTAAAAATACATCTTTTAGTGAAGTTGGTTTTCAGATTGTGTGTTTGAAAATGCCACTTTTAGAAAGTGGGCATTTTCTTCCTTAAACCATTCTGTGACTCTGCCTGTTTGTGGATTCCCTTTCTGGGTCAGTTTGACAGTTGGGCTGGTTGCACCTCTCTCTAGACAGTGACACAAAGAGAGCTGGGGTGTAGCCTGCATATCCTGATGAGCCATCTGTGCTAGGAGGGAGGGGAGGAGTCGCCACTTACACCTGAAAGGGCTGTGCCTGCCCTCACACAATGCAGTCTCCAACCCCCTGGTGTGTTTCTGGGCCTGGCCAAGGCAGGATTTCACAAACAAGAGAGACTTTCCTTTGAAGTAGGCCTACTTCAAAGGCCAAAATGGGTATAAGAAGAGCACCCAAACCCCTGAAAATTAGATCACTTCTGGAAATCAAGAGGAACCTCTGCCTGGACAAGAACTAAAGAGCTGAGGAGAAGCCTGTGACTGTGCTTTGTGGAGCTATCCTGCAGTTGTTGCTTCTGCCTGTGCAGGGGGACAAAGACTGGACTTTGTTGTGCATTCCTGCTTGTGAAGATATCTCCAAGGGCTTGTCCTGAGCTTGCCTCCTGTTGTTGAAGTCACAGGGCAATCAAAGACTTCCCCTGCCAGCATCTGGACTCTTTGCTGAGGCACCTGCACTGCCAAGTGGTGCCCTATCAAGTTCCTGGGACCTTGAAAGGTGAAGCAGGCAGACCCAGACTGAAAATTTATGCATAGACCACAGTGTGGGGAAATGTTTGTGCACCCTCCGAAATGCTGCTGAGAAACGACGCGCCGCCGGCCTCACGGCTGAAATAAACACTCCACCGCACACGGCTGCAGAAACAACGCGCAACACCCACTGACGGAGGCTGATAGCGTCTCAACCCACATAGCGTGGTTTTTCTGATACAGTGCAGCAGGATTTTGGATGCAAACCTCTCTGGGCACGCAAAGCCTGCCCGGACCTACGGTGCTTGTCCGGATCGATGCATCGTTCTCCTGCGGAGAGTAAAAACGCCCATGCCGACCTGACCAGACGGGGAACGACACACGGAGTCGCTTGCGAGTGAGAAATCAATGCATCACTGGCCTTTTCCAACGCACACTCGCCCGTGCGGTGTTATTGTGACCAAATCCAGGTACTTTTTCACGCTAACAGCGTTAGCACTGTTTTCTAAGGATTTAAGACTCTTTTTCTTTTTAATTCATAACTTGACTTGTGTATGGTGGATTTTTGTCGTTCTGGTCTTGTTTTGTTTAGATAAACATTACCTATTTTTCTAAACCTTTGCACTGAGTTACTGTATGTGTTGGTACAAATACTTTACACCTAGACTCTGAAGTTAAGCCTGCCTGCTTGTGCCAAGCTACCAATGGGGTGAGCAGGGGTTAACTGTGGGTGATTCTCCTTTACCCTGACTAGAGTGAGGGTTCTTGTTTGGACAGGGGGTAACCTGACTGCCAACCGAAGACACAATTTTTAACAGCTAGCATCTTGAAAACCTCATACTTGATACTGGCTCTAGCCTTGCCACTCACCCTTTAGCTCTTATGCTTCACACTGTCCCCATCATGTGTACACAAATGAGTGAGCCCTAGGGTCAAGGAAAACAGAAAAGCAAACTGTCCCAGTAACTGGTGACAGTCGCTCTGGTGTTCCAGGGTCAGTGTTGGGGAGAGGTTCACACCCTCTACAGACCCATCTTTGTCTTGGGCAGACAAGAGGTCAGGAAGAGATTCACTCTCCTCCATCCCATCATCTTTTGCCAAGAGCATGACAGGTTCGGACATCTCAAAATGTGGTGTGAGATGGTTCACATGTAGGACCCTCAAAGGGTCCCTGGAAGTCTGCAAGTTCACCAGATATATGACATTGCTCTTGAGCTCTACCAACTCAAAAGGCCCAGTCTGCTTGTCCTGGAGAGCATGAGGCTCCACTGGGGCCATGACCCATGCTTTCTGGCCAGGCTGAAATTCAACCAGAGTGGCACGATGGTCGAAACTCTATTTCATGTCCTCCTGGCTGGGTTCTAGGTTTGCCTGAGTGTTTCCTGAAGCAGGCAGTTTGGTTCCTAAAGGCCGGCACATAGCTAAATACATCCTGGGGGGCCCTCCTGGGAGCTTTCTCCCATTCTGCTTTCACCAGACTCAGAGGTCCTCTCCCAGGGTGCCCAAACAGCAGCTCAAAGGAGCTAAAACCAAGTCCCCTCTGCAGTACCTCCCTGTATGCAAAGAGAAGGCATGGCAAGAGGGCTTCCCACCTACGACTCAAAGGTTCTGACCAACCCATAATCTTGCCTTTCAGGGTGCGATTGAACCTTTCAACCAATCCATTTCCTTGGGGCTAGTAAGGAGTGGTAAACCTGTAGGTTACCGCACACTCCTTCCCCAGAGACTTCATATAAGTAGATACCACCTCCTTGGGGAACCCCATGCAAGTAAAAATCCCCATCAATGCCAGCCCACCACTGGGGCTTTCACTAACCTCAGAGGGATGACCTCCAGGTACTAGGTGTCATGGTCCGCCAAGACCAGGATGAACCTGTTACCGATGGCTGTCTTGGAGTCCAGAGGTCCCACAATGTCAATTTCCATCTGCTCTAAAGGGGTGCTGACAACAGGGAATGGTTGGAGGGGAGCCTTGCATCTCCCTCGACTCTTACCACTTGCCCGGCAAGTCTGGTAAGACCAACAATAGGTGTCAGAGTGCCTATGCATTTGGGGCCAGTAAAAGGTTTTGTCCTGCCCCAAATGTCCTGCTAAAGGCACATCATGAGCCAGCCCCAGTAGGAAGGTTCTGAAGCACTCTGGTACCACCAGCACAAAGGCTGCCCCAGGCTCAGCACCCTTAGGCTCAATATACAGGAGGCCATCCTCCCTATCAATCCAATGTGATCAAGACTCCTTTTCAGATGCCTGGTCTGCAGCCTGTCACCACAGACCCTCAAGAGAAGGGCATGACTTCTGTGCCTCACAGAACCCTTCCCTGGTGGTACCCCCTTCTTGCTGCCAGTGGGTCAGCTCAGGAACCTCCCCCAGTTCAGTCACTTGTTCCCCTGTAGGCTTCAGGGTGCCCCCCTCAGGTTCAGCCTCCTCCCAGACCATGGGAACTGCTGAGCAGGTTTGCCGTGCTCCTTGCCCCATGCCCTTCCTCTTCATGGCAGGCACCTGGCCACTCTTTCAGGCTCCAGGGACTCTTGATCACCCTGACTGGGTGTCATAGACCGGGTGGTCATGCATGACCACCCAGACAGAACCAACATTTCCAAGTGTGACCGATGTTCCACCTCACTCCAAGGGGAATCCTCCAGGTCATTACATAGCAGACGATCAACAGGCATGGTTGAACTCACAGCTACCCTCAAGGGACCTGAGAATCCTCCCAATTCAAAGGGAACCTGGGCCGCCTGGCACAGGCCCTTTGAGTTGTGTACAGCAACTATTTGGTGAAGCAAACTGGGAACCACTTGCTCTTCAGACACCAGGTGACAACTAACAGTAGTTACACTGTCTCTCTGAGCCTCCACCCTCTGTCCATTGATGGTCACCCACTCCCTGCACTTCTTAGTGTTCACAAGCATGAGGGTCCTCCGGACCATCTCACCGTCCCCTAGTGAGGCAAGGGTCATTTCAGCTGGCTCCCACTATTCTCCTGGAACCAAGGGACAGATGTAGCAAAGGTTTTTACCCATTCTGTGTCTATGGGAAAAAGTGTTTGTACATATGGCCCCAACTCCTCCCCAAGTGCTACACTGACCAAACCCTGTGACTATGCACTAGTAGGTACCAGCATCTGCTTGGGACACTTGGGATCCCCCCCTCATGTGGCCCTCATGATCACAGGGATAGCACATATGGAGACATCTCTCTGTAGGCTTCCCTGTAGAGATCCATGGCTTCTTCTCACCTGGGGGATGGGAATCCTTACCCTGGGAACTAGGTTTAGGCCCTTCAGAGAACTCCCCCTGTTTACCCTTACCCCCACTTCTTCTGGTGGGGACCATGCTCACCCTTGGTGGAGTCTCCCCCATACCTCTTTTGGACCCTGGTGCACTCCCACCGGTCTGCTTCCTGGGGTCAGTCAGCTTGCTGTCAATCAGATGCTGGCTCAGCTCTGGAAAACAATGACTAAGTGCTCCCATGCAATCAAACTGTACAGCCCCTCATAAGTTGTTACCTTATTGCCCTTCACCCATCCATCCAGTGCCCTGCAAAAAGAATCAACACATTCCAGCCGAGATCTGAGTCACACCTTGTACTGATGAGGAGAGAGTCCATATCTAGTGAGAAGAACATCCTTCATGGTGGAGTAGGTGAGCCCTGAGTATCTCCTAGGGATTTCAAGGTCTCCCTCCCTTCTACCTCAAAATGCTCCCACACCCACATGAACCTGGTCCATGTTCATATTAGGAGCTGCCTCATACACCATAAACCACAAGTGTATGTCATCTTCCCTCTTATAATCCTTTACCAGATCTTTGGGAATGTGCACTCTCTTCTCGGGTTGCGTTGGTGTACTGCTGCCACCATCTGTGATGGACCTGCCCTTCATATCTAGCTGATTTAAGATCAGCTCATTAGCTAACAACATTTTTCTCCCCCCATTGCCAGTGCCATTTTCTTTGCCTCTGCCTCTCTATCCAGTTTAGCCAATTCCAGTTTGAGCTTCTCAAGCTCCAAATGATGATTTATCTCTGCTTATCTGTTCTTCAGTTCCTCTGTGGTCAGACCATTGGAATAAACATTGCTGTCTGCCATGGAGGCTCTCCCTCCAGGCAGGTCCAGGTTTTCCACCAGCCGTATTATCCTCTGCTGTGCATTCCTCTGCCTCCTTTGCTGCCAACCAAGCCCTCTGCGCCTTTTGCAGCTTATTGTTCTTGGTGGAGCTTTTGATTGGGCATTGGAGCTCCTTGCAAAATTGCTTGAGCTGGGCCACTGTGTAATCCTCCAATTTCTCCAGCTCAAATACCACTTTTGCAACAACTGCTGATGGCTCCCCAGACTGAGACATGTTTGTGGACAAGATTCAATAAAGGAGCAAAGTCTCAAAAGGCAGAAAGATTCCAAAAAGGACAAAAAGAAAAGCAAAAGAAACCGAAGAGAAAAAACAGCATGTGGTTGTGTAATCGTTTGGAATAAAACAGTAGTGGACACCAATCACTGTATGCCCAGTACAAATACAAGTCCTATCATCACGGCTAACACACATTTTAGAAATGGGATGTCTAGTTGGCAGTTAGTTTACACCCTTTCCAAGTAGGGACCCTCACTCTAGTCAGGGTAAGGGAGATACACAGATCATATAAACCCTGCTCACCCCCTTGGTAGCTTGGCACAAGCAGTCAGTCTTATCACAGAGGCAATGTGTAAAGTATTTGCACCAATACACAGAGTAACACAGTGAAAAACGCCACAATAGGACCACACACCCATTTAGAAAAATAGCCAATATGTATCCAAATCAAACAAGACCAAACCGACAAAAATCCAACATACACAGAGATGTGAATTTTTATAGTAAAAAGAGTCTTAATTCATAGAAATTAATGGATGTATTGTTTTAGTACAAAGTACCTGGCATGTGTGAAAAATAAAGCCGCACGGATGAGCGTGCATCGGAAAAGCAATCGATGGTCGAATCCTTACTCACAAGTGTGGCTGTGCATTGATTCTTTCTCCGCCGGGTAAGCGATGCATCAGTTTCTAGACCAGCAGCCTCGGGTCCGTGCGGTGAGATTGAAGATTTTTATGCCCAGGGACTATGCACGGAAAGTCTGGATGCACAGCAGCAATGATTCCGCACTAAGCTGGTGATGCATCAATTTCACTGGCATTGAGTTGATTTTTCAGCTGCAGTGCAGTTGCTGCGCCGATTTTTCAGCCGCTCGGGTCTGGTGCATGGATTTTCTCTCTGGTTCTGCCAGCTTCTTCTTCCATGGGCCCAGAGACTGGATGTGGCACCATTTGGCAAGTGAGGAGGTCTCAGCAAGAGAGTCGAGGTGGTGGCACATGAAGTCTTTAATGTCCTTGAGACTTTTAAACATGAGACAAGCTCAACCAAGCCCTTGGAGAAGTCCAGTTTTTGTCCTCTTTAAGGCAGAAGCAGAAACTGGAGGCCCAGCAAAGCCCACACACTGAAGGGGTAGTACTCCTCCTTCAGCTCTTCAGCTCTTTTCCTTGGCAGAGGTTCCACTTGATCCGGAAGTGTTTTAAAAATCTGGGGTTTTGGGTCCACTACTTATACTAATTTCTGCCTTTGAAGTAGGCAAACTTCAAAGGAAAGTCTCTGTTGTTCACAAGATCAGTTCTGGCCCCAGACACACTTCAGGGTTTTGGAGACTGCATTGTGTGAGGACAGGCACAACCCTTTATGGTGCAAGTGCCAGCTCCTCCCTCCCCACAGTAGCTGAGGAAGCCGCATCAGGATATACAGGACACATTTCAGCTCCCTTTGTGTCATTGTCTAGAGGGAATTCACAAACAGCCCAACTGTCAGTCTGACCCAGACTTGGCTTCCACAGCAAGCAGAGGCTGTTCCCTTTCAAACAGGGAATATGAAAACCAACTCTACCGAATGATGTACTTTTTAATTGTGACTTCAGAGAACACCAAATTCTATATCTCCTAAGGGAAACTGCACTTAAAAACTATTTAAAGGCAATCCCATGTTAACCTATGGAAGAGATAGGCCTTGCAATAGTGAAAAACGAATTTGGGAATATTTCACTCTTAGGACATGTAACACACACCAATACATATTCTACCTTTTAAATACACTACACCCTGCACAAGGGGCTACCTAGGGCCTACCTTTGGGGTGACTTACATGTAGTAAAAGGAAAGGTTTGGCCTACCAAGTGGATATATTTGCCAGGTTGAATTTGCAGCGCAAGACTGCACACACAGACACTGCAGTGGCAGGTCTGAGACATGTTTATAGGGTTACTCATGTGAGTGGCACAATCAGTGCTGCAGGCCACTAGCAGCATTCAATTTACAGGCAGTGGGTACCTCTAGTGCACTTTACGAGGGACTTATTAGTAAATCAAAAATGCCAATCAAGGATAACCAATCATAATCACAATTTGCACAGAGAGTGCTTGTACTTTAGCACTGGTCAGCAGTGGTAACGTACCCAGAATACCAGAAACCTCTCTGGCTCTGAGATAAGCTTGACTGCTTGTGCCAAGCTACCAAGGGGGTGAGCAGGGGTTATCTGAGCTGTGTATCTCCCTTACCCTGACTAGTGCGAGGGTCCCTACTTGGACAGAGTGTAAAATGACTGCCAACTAGAGACCCCATATCTAACACCCATGTATTATAACCCAATGTTAATACATGCAGATCTTCTGTTTTGGTAATTCCCAGGTAGGTAAACACTCTATATTTCTCAGAAGACAGCCTTTGGTTAGGCTACTGCTAATAATGATGACCTACATTTACACTAACTGAAATGGGTTAACCTCTGTGGAAGTATGTGGCGAAAGGTGTGGGACCTCAGAAACAGCACAAGTGCAGATCCTGACCCCTCTCCCTCTTGACATGCAGGGGCCCTTCCTGACTCTGAAACATTTATGAACTCTTGTAAGTGCCCTGTATTAGATTATGACATTTCAATGCTATGTCTCTCTGGGTTTTCTTTAATACAACATATGCTAAAAGGAGTAATTTCATGGGAGTAACTTTCAATCATAATGGGTTTCCAGCCAACAGCACTAAGCATGCTGGGATGTGTAGTTTCACTTTTAGCACTGTAAGCATGGTCTACCAGTATCAGCATGCTAAACAATATTGTCCAATAAACGGGACTGCTGTAAAACAGCCATTATGATATAGCACAGTTGGCAGTTATACTTAAGGCTTTTTGGGGACAACAAAGACTACATATTCAGAAACAGGACGAGTTAGGATTCATAGCTGCTAATTGAGCCCATGCCATGTATCACTTTTAGGCATTCCCAGCTTTTTGGCCAGCTGTGTGTTGTAGTTTGGATTATAATTTTGTTTTAACATAGTGAAATATGGGATCAAAAGTACCAGCAGGTAAAGTGCTGTTGAGCAGAACGCCAAGACTGGATGGATGGTTTTACATGGGGCCACTTGGTAGCCATGCATATTTATTGTTAGCTTCTAGAAAATTAGGAAACAAAAGACATCTTTATGTTACTTTTAGTATCTGAATGGTAAAACATTGATTAGTTTCCCCATTCCAAGTTATTCACTACTGCATTTCCTTTGGCCCTATTTAAAGGTAATGTACCTTTCCCTCCAAATTATCCTATAAAATGTAAAAACAGTGACATATAGGGCCCTAATGAGGGGTTTTCTCCATCAGAAATGTGGCAGAAATCCAATCCGCTGTATTGTGATCCCATTATATTCAATGAGGATCATAATACAACGGACTGGATATCCGTCACGTAATAAGGCCCATAATGCTGGAGCCAAGCAGCTGTGCAAAGTGCCTCACATTACAGTTAGGTGAACTCCTACTGTAAAGTTCCTCGCATTGCTGCAAGGTCCAAATTAATCAGATAAATCAGCTGAGCTCCCGTTCTTATTGGTATTTCCCTTTTTTTAACTGTTTGCCTTTTTACTTGCAGTGTGCAGCCAATCAGTTGGGCCACCAAACCCAAGCAACTCTTATTGTCCCTTTCTGAGTGCTATGCCCGCTGATTGGAGCACAGCTTTATGGTATCCTCTCACTGTTAGCCACACCACGCGAGTGAACCATTAAGGAATTTGCAGCACTGCTGTTGTGCCGCTAGGTTTATAATCTGGCTTAGAAAGGGCTCTTGGGGAGCCAACATGCACTATAGCTGAATGATCAAATATAGCACATAAATGTTGAGCTGGGTCACCCAGCTCCATTGAATAGCAATTCTAGGACCCGGGCCTGCCTTGTCTCAGCCAGGTGTCAGCGATGTGTTCCTGTCATGATTTCTAATTCTCCATGCCCCCATCTGACATTGGTTTATTCCTGACAACCAAACTACTGCTGTGTACTTTTTTACTAACCATCATCTCTTAGCTCCACAAATACATAGGCACTCTTGTGTTCTGTCCATGTTCTGATGTTCGCCGCTTTGATCTAAACTGAGGCAGAAACATAAAATGCCTCTCTGCAGCTTGTGATGCCAATATTTCTCTCTCTCCCACCTCAGTATCTGCTTTTGAATTTCTTCAGACCAGGCAGCTGGCAAGGTAATTATAAAAGGTGGCAAATGAGTGGCACAACAGAATCTGTGAGACTACAGCTTTGGAAGGATTGACACAAGCACAGTGTCAGGAGCATGGACGTCATTTAGGGGTCACCAGGGGTCGCAGCTGTGACCCCTGGCTTGCCCTTTGCAACCCCTGGCTCTGTATTTGCTACCCCCTCACCTCAGAGGTGGCCAAATCAGTGGTAGAAATACAGGGACAGATTGTCCTTATGGACATCGGTTGAGGCTTGAATTTCCTTGTTATGTGTCATTTTTTAGGTTGAGTATAGCAGCGTGCATCGCTGCTGTTCTCAACATGTTGTAATCTATTCTGTGGGCTTTTACCACACCCATCGCATGCCTATCACTTTCATTCTTTCCTGGCCCTGCCTTTCAAAAATCCCTTGATATCATTGGTAAATGCTTTATGTTTGCCCCGCCTTCAGGCTGTTTTGTTACCGCCTTCGAGACTGACCCTGTTACATGGATTATTGCATGATTGGGCATGAACCTTATTGTGGCACACTATTTTTCCTTTTGCCTCACCGCTTCACTCATGGAAGTATGTTGTTTCTTCCTCTTCCTTGGTTTCGGGCACCTTGTTGTTACTTTGCGATCTCTGCAGGGGCTTTTTTATGTACTTATTTATTTTGCAGTTTTATGTAGCGCAAACTTGACACAAAGGTATGGGAGCCCTTTATTTTAATTTTTTTCAGTTTTATGTAGTGCAAACTCGATACAAGGGTATTACAGTGCCTCACATGAGCACTGGGTACACTACACAAGAAACAATTCATTTTTAGTAGCACGGGGAGATTAAGGCCCTCATTTTGACATTGGCGGTAAATCCCACTTACCGCCACACTGACGGCCACCAACTTACCCCCGCAGTGGCAGATATCCATTCACCATATTATGCCACACACACACCAATCCATCAGTATTCAGCCACATACACAAATCCGCCACACCAAAGGTCAGTGATAAACTGGCGGTATCAAAACCGACACCGTTACGCCAACAGAACAACGCCCACCACATTATGACCCACGAATCACCATGGCGGACATTCAACGGCAGTAAACCATTGGTACATACTGCTGCGCTCACAATGGACGTCCATATACAAAACAACACCACATTGGAAAATTCAAACAACATGCACCTGACACCCATACATACACCACACCCACACAACCACACCACTATAAAACACCCACCCACATTACCCACAGCCCTTTACAAACAACAATTACTGCTAGGAGATTGACACCAAGATCACGGACACAACTCAAGCCACACACTATTCACACCTACTACACTACACATCACACTCCCCAACACATTACCCAACACACCCTCACCAACACACCTCACATAACACCCATGGCACCACAAAGACACGGTCATGGTGGAGGAAATTGTCAGGGTAGAGCCCCAGCTGTTTGGAGCACAGGTGCAGCAGATATCTATAGCTAGGAAGATGGAGCTATGGCAGCAAATCGTGGACAGGGTCAATACCGTGGGACAGCACCCCATAACTAGGGATGACATCAGGAAGAGGTGGAACAACCTACGGGGGAAAGTACGTTCCATTGCTGCAAGACACCAGCTCGCGATCCAGAGGACTGGCGGTGGACCCCCACAACTCACAGCATGGGAGGAGCAAGTCTTGGCAATACTGCATCCCGACGGCCTGGCCGAAGTCGGAGGAGGACTGGACTCTGGTAAGTCAACTCTCTACTACTATCACCCCCTACCTCCATGCCATCACATACCCTCACCCTCACTCCCATCACTCCACTACTTCCCACACACCCCACCATCACATCTCACTCATCCCAATGCCAAGCCCTGCATGCTGTACCAATGCATGGACACCCCTCACAGCCCTGCATGGACACTCATCACTAAAGCACGCACACCACATAGAACTAACAATCCCACCATACACTAACTGACACAATTGAAAGCTGCCAGTGCAAATCCAACTATAGAGGGGAAGCCATGGATGTACAATATGTCAGACACAGACACCATAACACATAATTTACATCCCCACAGGTGACCCAGCCAATGTCAGCAGAGATGAGGTGCCATCAATATCCAGTCCCCCAACTGAAGAGGCCCACAGTGATGACAGCAACTCTGGTCTTCAGGATCTGGATGACCTACCTGGCCCATCAGGGACCACCACACAGCCTCACCCACCAGGAAACACCACTGCAGCACCCACCCAGCGTACCCATACCTCTGTCCCCTGGACACGTCAATCAGCAGTGTGTCCACCTCTACAGGGCCCCCAGGGCACACCTGACCCACAAGACAATCAGGGACCTGGGGTCAGTGGCAGTAGGCACACGGTTCAGGGGACAGAGGCACAGGCCACCAGGGACACTGGGAGGAGTGCTGTGCACCAGGGGAAGGACAGGCCCAGGGAACTGAATCTCCAGGAGGCTCTCGCAGAGATCCTGGGAGCTTATCAACATTCCCAGGACACGATGGACCAGATCCTGGACAATGTGCAGGAGAACAGGCGGCTGCAGGAGGGACAGTACCAGGGGATCAGGGAGGACTTGCAAGCCATTAACAACACCCTGATCTACATTGCAGGGGTGCTGGCAGACAAGGCCAACATTATGAGGGAGGCCTCTCACACCAGCGGGTCCCTGCCACTAGCCAGACATCTGAACAGCCTTCCACTTCCACTGCTGCTAGTGGCCAGAAGGCCTCACCACAGGTCTCACAGGCCACCAGCAACCCTCCACCTGCAGAAGGTGAACCACCCCACAAACGTTCCTTGTGATCCAGACAGAAGCCAGAGACACTCGCCAAGACCCCCCGCCAGGAAATGAGACGCTCCTGATTGTCACCCTTGTGTCCCACTCTGTCACCCTGTCCACCTTGAATTGCCATTGCTCCCCTTCCTATGTCCCCATGGACAATGCACCTGTGCTACAAACAGACTAGAACAATACCCTGGACTTTCCTCCGTGCCATTGCACTTGCCCCTCCAAATATTAGCACTTCAATAAACACCCTTTGACAAAAACAATTTTGGAGGATGTCATGTATATCAAATATGTATTCATTGTAATAGGTACAAACACTGCAAATCAACTGTTCAGAGAATGAGCATATATTAATGACCTGTAGCTGGCTGTAGTGATCACACCAGGAGTATATGTCAGGTCACCAACATCTGCAAAATGAATTGCCGCAGGGAACAGTAAGTAGGAATAGAAGTTGAAAATATCAGCATGCCTTTGACACAAAAATGAAAACAAATGTCATTGAAATGTAAAGTAACACTGTACTACCTGTGTGTCATTAGAAGTATTGTCGGATCACATATGTTCTGTTGTACTTATCCTCATCCTCTGCCTCCTCATCCTCACTGTCCACAGGGTCTACTGCTGCCACACAGACAGCTCCAGCCTCTTCCTCCTGCAGGAATGGGACATGGCGTCTGAGGGCCAGGTTATGCAACATGCAGCATGCCCCCACTATCTGGCAGACCTTCTTTGGTGAGTAGCACAGGGATCCACCTGTTAGATGGAGGCACCGGAACCTGGCCTTCGGGAGGCCAAAGGTCCTTTCAATTATCCTTCTGATTCACCCATGTGCCTCATTATAATGTTCTTCTGCCCTTGTCCTGGCATTCCTCACAGGAGTCAGAAGCCATGATATGTTTGGGTAACCTAAGTCACCTGCAAATATTGAGGGGCAATATTTAGCCACACACTATCCTATATGGCCCACACCATACCCATACACCAACATATACTGGGTGGGAACCAGGGCTCACCTATTAGCCACACCCTGTGCCTCTGTAGTTGGGCCATCACATTTGGGATGCTGCTATTCCTCAGGACAAAGGCATCATGCACCGACCCTGGATACTTAGCACTGAGTGGGAGATGTATTGGTCACACCATCTAAACATTTATAGAGTGGAAACTCTTACGATTCCTGAACACCTGTTCATTCTGGCGGGGGGGTACAAATGCAATATGTGTTCCATCAATCACACCAATTATGTTGGGGAGATGTCCCATTGCATAAAACTCGGGCTTCTCTGTGGGGAAAACAATTTAGCTGCACATGTGTTTTATCAGGGCAGACAACACTCTTGTCAGCACTATTGAAAACATTGGCTGTGACATTCCTGCTGCCAAGCCCACTGTCTCTTGGAAAGAACCAGTTGCCAGGAAATGGAGTACAGATAGCACTTGCACAAGGGGGGGATCCCAGTAGGGTGACGGATAGCAGATATCAGGTCAAGCTCCATTTGGGCACACAGCTCTGTGATGGTGGCCCTGTCAAGTCCATAGGTGAGGATAATGTGCCTGTCCTCCAGTGTTGCCAAGTCCACCATGGGTCTGCACACAGGGATATGTCTCCTCTCCTATTCATCCGCAGCAGTAGGAATCTAAGGGACAAAAGATTAAGCATCCAGTCACAAACTGAACAATGGAACTACAACAGAACTTTGCATCCTGTAAACATGAAATGGGTCATTCTGATTTGTCCAGTATGTGCTAATATCTCCTGTGACGCAGCATTATTCCAGAGCCTGCCTCTCCCCACCCTGAAATGGCATCTGCCTGTCCTGTGTGGAGGGACAGGTGGAAGTGAGGTAATTCCGCTTCCGTTGTGCGCCGTTGCGGGAGGTGGTCGGGAACCGCCGTGCAACTTCTCATTGGCTAACATTGGGCCCTATGGATTACAGTGGCCAATGGTGATCTATGCCGGCAGTGGTTGTATGCACCACTGCAGACATGACCCCCATTTTCTATCTGATTCCTCACTTGTTGCCTGACCTTCCATAGGAGAGGACCTACACTGCATGTGCTGCTGTGATCTGTATCTGGAACCTACCATGGCCTGTGTGACCGGGGAAAGGGCCCCAGCCTTCACTTTGGAGAAGTTGGAGAGACTGGTGGATGGGGTCCTCCCCCAGTATGGACTGCTGTATGGGCTTCCAGACAAACAGGTGAGTACACAGTGAGCACGATGCATGTGGCATGAATGCCTGGAGTTGTGTGTGTGAAGGCCTCGTGTAAGGGGGTGGGTGGATGTCCTCTTGGTGGTGTACAGGTTGTATTCTGGGCCATGTGTGTGTAAATGGTGATGTGAAGGGGTATGGTGGGTCATATGTGTAACAGGCAGGACTGTTTGTCTAATTCTATTTTCCTGTGTGTATTGCCTCTGCAGGTCAGCGCCCATCAAAAGAAGGGTATATGGTGTGCCATCGCCAAGGAGGTGCGGACCCTGGGGGTCTATGGCAGGCAGAGCACCCACTGTCACAAACAGTGGGAGAACCTGAGACGCTGGGCAGGGAAGATGGCGGAGGCCTAGCTGGGGATGGCCTCCCAACGAGGAAGGGGTGCCCGTCGAACCTTGAACCCCCTGATGGCCTGCATACTGGTGGTGGCCTATTCTGAGCTGGGTGGGCACTTGAGTGCATCACAAGAGCCACAAGGGGGTGAGTACAGTGCCCAACATTACAACTTACGCATGGTAGGGTGGTATCCGGGTGGGGGATGTGTGTCAGTGGGTGCCCCTAGGCTAGGCCTGACATTGCAGTGTAGGTCCCCTGGTGGCTAGTGTTCAGAAGGGAAAATCTTGCTACCTAGCTCATGGGCATCCACTACTGGTCAGGGCTGCGTGGGTCCCACGTGTACTGCATTTGGTGGTGTGTGCCCCGCCCCATGCCTTAGTGGATAATTATTTCTCTGGTAGTGCAATACATATTGCATAGGCATGTTCCCTGTGTGTGAGGACGCTGTGTACACCAACGGTGGTGTTGGTGCAGCCATTGACCCAGTGTATCCTTTGTCTATTTCCCCCCTCTTTTGGTGCCTATTTGTGGCTTGTTTGGTGCTTTAAAAGTTTAGGTAAACACACTAGAGAGGGTTGTATCTCAAGGGTATCACAGCCAGTCTGTAAGAATGAGACAAAAACATTCCCAAGATGGTGGCCTTGCTGTGCCCTCTCTCCTGCAGCAACAGGCCTGGGGAAATTGCTGTGGCACCTGGCGTACATCCACTACACTACAAACCAAAACACATAGGTAACTGACATTGCCATTTACAATGCCAATGGCTCTAACTCTCACAAATGCCAGACCTACTGCATTTCAAATGCGTGTTTATTATGCCAATAGTGAATAATATATTATTCACTAATCAAACGCATAATAAAAAAACACAAGTACAATTAGGTTGAATATGACCCTTTCTGGCTTCTGAGGTAAGTAAAAAATGCTTTTAAGTGAATGTGGTGTGCATGCGTGCAGGTGAGTATGTTTATGTGAGAAAAGGTGTGTGTATTTGTGATTGCATGTGTATGTGTAAACGTGTGTGAATGAATGTAAAGGTCAAATGTCATGTGATATCACTCCCACAACTCCTGGCCTTTTATTGAATTGACGTTCATGGTAAGGAGGTCAGGTAACTTCTCTGACAATACATATTGAGAGACAAACTTGAATTCTGTTGCAAGACAAGAGGGTAAATTATGACTGATTTATCTTTCCTGTAAACCCTTGCAGCAAAGTTCAATAAACATATACAAGACAAACATTTAGGCCCTGTTGCAGGCTTGGCACAAATAACTACGCAGGAGTCGTCTGTTACGCAGGTAAGGGATATTTTATTGGTTGAATATAGTGATAGTCTGAACTGGAGCGCTTTCTTTTGTTGTTCTTTCAGTATCCAGGTATTGTGCAGGTAATGGTTCACAGTCTCTTCCTTGCTTTTCTCTGTTTCTTCAGGTCTCCCAGGAAGCAAATGCGGGGAAAAGAAGAATAGTCTTGGTAAGTGTTTATGCTTTCTCCTTGGCTAACAAGTTCTGGCTTTCCCTTTTCCAGCTGTCTTCTCTTTCCTGTCTCTTTTCGCTCTTTGGCTCTGTGCTCTCTTTCTCTCTCTTCACCTCTCCTGTCCTTTCCCTCTCTGTCAGGACGTTCCCTTAATTTGTCTCTCTATCTTCCTTTTTACTCCTTATTGTTTTCTTTTCTGTCTTTCTATGTCTCCTGTGTATTCAGATACTTTTCATTATCCTTTTCCAGAACTTAGTTCAATCCTTTCTGCTGTCCTTCATACAGCCTCTTATTGTAGTCCCCTCACCTTCCCCGTGTCCTCTCCAATCTTACAGTATTTTCCCCTTCAGCCCCTTTTATTTTTCACCCACCCGTCCTCCCCACCCCTCCCCAGGCCGCTTCAACACACCTGAATACGCCACGCTTCTCCAGAAGCGTGGCGGGCTGCCGCGTTCCGCTTCCCACAGTCACGTCCTCCCGTCATTGATTGGGACAAACGACTTCCTGGTCTCTCCAGTCCCCCGTCCCTGATTGGGACGTACAGCTCCCTGGTCTCTCCGGTCCTCCCGTCCCTGATTGGGACGTACAGCTCCCTGGTCTCTCCGGTCCTCCTGTCCCCGATTGGGACAAACGGCTCCTTGGTCTCTCCGGTCCTCTCCCACACGTTCTCGTCCACTCCTCCAGTTGTCTCCTCGCTCGCCTCCTCTCCCAAACGCCAGCTGCCGGTCTTCTTGAACTTCCGTATTCCCGCCGTGACCTGCTTACTTCGCCCTGATTGGTGGGATTTGTGTTGGCTTCCGGGTCACTGCTGGTAGCGCCAGCACATGTAGGGGAATTGTGCGGGCCGGCCGCGTCCGGCCCTTCACAGACACTCTCCCTAGAGAGCGGCTGCCGATGACGCTCAGGACCCGGATAGCGGGATAAGAAATCAGCGTTCGTCATTTGGTTGCCCGGTAAGTGCATGATCTGAAAGGAGAAAGGTTGTAATGAAAGAAACCACCATAGGACACTAGAATTAGTATCCTTGTTGCGAGCGAGCCATGTGAGTGGCACGTGATCCGTGACCAGGGTAAATGTCCGACCAGTGAGATAGTACCATAGCAACTCCACTGCCCATTTAATGGCTAAACATTCTTTCTCAATTGTGGGTAGTGGACTTCCCTTGGAAGTAGCTTCCGACTAATATATAATATGGGGGGTAAAGACCCATTGACTTGAGTCTGGGATAACACTGCCCCAAGCCCCACATCGGAGGCGTCTGTTTGTAAAAAGAAAGGTTTCTGAAAATCTGGACAGCATAACACTGGATCAGCTGTCAGGGTGTTCCGTAGTTGTTCAAAACTGTGCCGTTCAGGCTCAGTGGGAGAGGAAAGGGTGTTGGGACATGATTTCTTAAGAAGGTTGGTAAGTGGTTCTGCTAATGTGGAGAACTGAGGGATAAATCGTCTATAATAACCCACTAAACCCAGGAAGGCTCATACGTCTTTGTTTGTTCGTGGTACAGCTATCTTCGTGATGGCGTCTATTTTCTCTACCTGTGGTCAGACCTGGCCTTCTCCCAAGACATACCCCAGATATTTGATATTGGTATATCCCAACCTGCATTTTTCTGGATTTGCTGTTAGATGGGCTCAGTGCTTGCAAAATGTTGCCCAACTGTTGCATGTGCTCCTCCCAGGTGTTACTATATATGACTATATCATCCAGATAGGCAGCTGCATATTTGTGATGTGGTCATAAGATCCTATCCATAAGTCATTGGAAAGTGGCGGGGGCCCCATGGAGACCGAAAGGAAGAACCGTGAACTGATAGAGACCGGATGGGGCTGCGAAAGTGCTTTATTCTTTGTCTTCTCTTTTCAACGGGATTTGCCAATACCCTTTTGTAAGGTCTAAGGTGGACATATACTGGGATTGACCAAGTCTCTCAAGGAGTTCATCAATGCACGGCATGGGATAGGCATCGAAGTGAGTCAACTCATTGACACATCTGTAGTCTACACAGAAACGAGTGCTCCCGTCTGGCTTTGGTACCAGCACCACTGGAGAACACCAGGGGCTGTTGGAGGGTTCAATAATACCTGCCTCAAGCATAGATTGGACCTCCTGTTAAATAATTACCTTTTTTGCTTCTGGAATACGATAAGGACGTTGTCTGGAGATTTTGATGATTTTCATCTGTATCGGGTGGTCTACTAGCGTAATTCGACCGGGATGTTTGGAAAAAATGTCTCGATACTTCTCTATCACTAGGGTGAGTTGACACTGATATGGTTCTGTGAGGGTAGGGCTCATCGGGGGTAAAGGACACTCAGTAGAGTGGTTTGAGGGAAAAGAAAGATACAGTATTTCTTCCGTGGCCACATTTGTGATATATCGAATGGGTTGTTCGCCCGTTGGTTCATGCCATTTCTTGAGTAAGTTTATATGGTATATCTGTTCTCTACCTTGTCCTACTGGAATGGCCAATTTATAGGTGGTGGGATTAATCTGCTCAATATCATCATAAGGACCTTGCCACTGGGCCAGTAACTTGTTTTCACAACTAGGAAGTAGGATTAAGGTCTTGTCTCCTATTTTCAGACTGCGGAATACACTTTTGGCGTCATACCATTGTTTCTGTTTGTTTTGAGATTCTCGTAAAGTGCTGTGGGCTTCTTCCCACACTGCATGGAGATTTTCCCTCAACTCGCGTGTATATATCAAGAGGTCTTTCGCCTCTTCCTCTGTTTCTTCCCATTGTTCAGCCAACATTTCTAGAAGTGTCCGAGGTTGTCGTCCGAACAATAATTCAAAGGGGCTATTATCTAGGGAGGTCTGAACATGTGTGCGAATAGCGCATAGCACTACAGGCAGTTTTTTCTCCCAATCTTTGACTCCTTCGGAAATACTCTTTCTGAGTAGTGATTTGATTGTCCTGTTGTACCTCTCCTCTAATCCGTCAGTTTGAGGGTGGTATACCGATGTTCTGATCTGCTTCACCCCCAGTGTTTTGCTCACTTCTGCCATGAGTCTGGACATAGAAGGGGTACCCTGATCAGTTAGTATTTCTTTGGGGAGACCCACCCTGGAAAAGAAATCAATCATAGCTTGTGCAATGACTTTAGTGTGCATGCTAGGCAGGGGAATGTCTTCTGGATAACGGGTGGCATAGTGCACTAATACCAAGACGTATTGACGTCCCCGAACGGAAAGGGTAAGGGGTCCAATGATATCCATGCCTACTCTTGAAAAAGGGGTATCTATGACCGGGAGGGGCTGGAGTGGAGCTGGTCGGTGTGGAGATGGGTTAAATAATTGACATTTTGCACAGTCAGAACAATGTTTACGTATGTCCCCGAAAACTCCAGGCCAATAGGAGCGCCGGAGTACTGCCTCCTCTGTTTTTTCCCTTCCAAGGTGTCCTACCCCATTATCCCCATGTGATAGATGTTAGACCTGCTGTCGGTGACTCCTGGGTACTACCAATTGTATGTGCCGCCCTCCCTCCATATTTGGTGTTCTATATAAGAGGTTGTTTTGTTTTAGAAACTGCAGACCTACCACATGCTCTTCCGGGTTCAAGGCATGTTGCCACGCGTTTTTCAGGGAGGGGTCATCTCGTTGACTCTGCCGGAACTCCCCCAGAATGGTACACACCCTACTGGCTATTTCTGGATTACTCACTGTCGGGGTATTCCAATTTTGGGTATAGTGTTGTTTCTGGTCCCTTTTTTGCCTTTTACTGAGTGCCACCCTAGGTTGTCGACTTACTCCCTCGCCTGCCCCAAAGGGTACTTCCTCCCACCAAGTCTTAAGGGTGTGTTCCTGACCTGCTTTGGTTAATAGGGAGGAGAAGTCCTTATAATCAGTTCCGATTATGATATCTTCCCCCAGGTGAGGAAGTACTCCTACTCTTAAGGTCTCATTCTCTTCTCTCCACTTCAGGCTTACTATAGCCACAGGATAGTATATTTGATCCCCATGCACACATGCGATCAATACTTGGGAATGTGGTACTTCTTGCCCGTGTAATAATAACTCCTGACGTATTACACTCTGTCTACACCCAGAATCGATCAACGCTGTCCTTTCAAACCCATTGTGGAGGATAGTGAGAGTATAAGTAGGTTTTTCTCCACCAGCCCAGAAGACTCTCCCTTTCGCTATTCCAATCTCCATGGGTTCCTCTGTATCTTTTTTATGGGGGCAATGTCTGGCAATATGACCCCATTCGGAGCAGTGATAACACTGAGGTCCTGTGGTCGGGTAGTTGGTGTTGGAGGGTGCAGTAGGCAGGGAACGCTCAGGTCCGTGTAATAACATGGGCCTTTGGGATGCCCCTCTCCCTATGGTCGGGCGAACAGGAGAAGGGGTTGGATGTCTGCTGGAGGAGGCCGTGAAGTCAGGGCCCCTGTAATACACACAAGCGAGATCTATAGCTGTTTCATTAGTCAGGCCCGGGTGTTGTCTGACCCAGTTACGGGTATTACTGGGTAACGCATCCAAATATTGTTCCAAAACTGTAGTATCAAACATTTCTTTCCGGGTTTTCTCAGGCGGATGCAGCCATCTCCGCGCCGCATTTTGAACCCTATAGTAGAGGGTGCGAGGATTCTCTTGCTGTTGCCACTTGGTTTGGCGAAACCTGGAACGATAGCTTTCACTGTCGAGCCCGACCCGTTCCAATATAGTTTTCTTTCTGTCTTTATAGGGAAGAGTGCCACCTGGGGTTGATGGCTTGATATGTGGCCTGTAACTGCCCTGTGAGTAAGGGTGCTATATACTGTCCCCGTTTCTCTTCCGGCCAACTTGCCGTGCTGGCAACTCTCTCAAAGTTTGTGAAAAAGGAGTCCGGGTCTTCTTGTTCCTGGTACCTTTGCAGTACGCTGCTGGGCTCATTCAGATGAACCTTGGTATCCTCAATGGTATCTGTGAGTTTCCCCAGGGCGGTTTCATGCACCAGTTGATTGTTCGCCATTATCGTTGCTTGACACTTAAGAGCGGTCTGCAAGGCTTCTCGTTCTTCTCTGGCTTCCTTCATCTGCTGTTCCCACATCAGTTGGAGGTGTCACTGACCCTCTGCCAACTGAGCGATTACGTCCGCCATGGTGGGCTTCTCCTCCATTGTGTCGTGTTTCGTATATCTCACTTCTGACACCACTTGTTGCAGGCTTGGCAAAAATAACTACGCAGTAGTCGTCTGTTACGCAGGTAAGGGATATTTTATTAGTTGAATATAGTGATAGTCTAAACTGGGGCGCTTTCTTTTGTTGTTCTTTCAGTATCCGGGTATTGTGCAGGTAATGGTTCACAGTCTCTTCCTTGCTTCTCTCCGTTTCTTCAGGTCTCCCGGGAAGCACATGCGGAGAAAAGAAGAATCGTCTTGGTAAGTGTTTATGTTTTCTCCTTAGCTAACAAGTTCTTGCTTTCCCTTTTCCAGCTGTCTTCTCTTTCTTGTCTCTTTTCGCTCTTTGGCTCTGTGCTCTCTTTCTCTCTCTTCACCTCTCCTGCCCTTTCCCTCTCTGTCAGGACGTTCCCTTAATTTGTCTCTCTGTCTTCCTTTTTACTCCTTATCGTTTTCTTTTCTGTCTTTCTATGTTTCCTGTGTATTCAGATAATTTTCATTATCCTTTTCCAGAACTTAGTTCAATCCTTTCTGCTATCCTTCATACAGCCTCTTATTGTAGTCCCCTCGCCTTCCCCATGTCCTCTCCAATCTTACACTGTTTTCCCCTTCAGTCCCTTTTATTTTCCCCCACCCGTCCTCCCTACCCCTCCCCAGGCCGCTTCCCTGAGTCAGGTCCTCCTGTCCCCGATTGGGACAAACGACTTCCTGGTCTCTCCTGTCCTCCCGTCCCGATTGGGACGTACAGCTTCCTGGCCTCTCCGGTCCTCCCGTCCCCGACTGGGACAAACAGCGCCTTGGTCTCTCCGGTCCTCTCCCACACGTCCTCGTCCACTCCTCCGGTTGTCTTCTCGCTCGCCTCCTCTCCCTGAACGCCAGATGCCGGTCTTCTTGAACTTCCGTATTCCCGCCGTGACCTGCTTACTTCGTCCTGATTGGTGGGATTTGTGTTGGCTTCCGGGTCACTGCTGGTAGCGCTAGCACATGTAGGGGAATTGTGCGGGCCGGGCCCGTCCGGCCCCGTCCGGCCCGTCACAGGCCCTCATTACAACCCTGGTGGTAAATCCTGCTTACCGCCGTGCTGACGGCCACCAACATACCGTTGCCGCGGTGGAAATCCGCTACAGGTATTATGACCCACATCTCATAATCCCCCACAATACAGACATCCACACAAGTCCGCCACACCAAAGGTCAGTGATAAAGTGGCGATAGCAAAACCTACACTGCCACACCAACAGAAATACGCCCACACTATAACGACCCATCAATCAACGCAGCGGTCATTCAACCGCAGTAATCCATTGGTGGTACACACCGCCGCTCTAAAAATACACACACATTTAAAAAACACAACCACATTGGACAGTTCAAAATACACACACCTGATACACATACACACAACACACCCACACACTCACACCACTATAAAACACCTACCCACACTACCCACAACCCCTTACAACAACAGTTTTGGAAGAAGCAGAGAAAGAGAATAGCAAAGACAACACCAGCATCCAGAGGCACACAACACCATCACTCATACAACATCCACGCACCTCAAAGAACACATCCCAACACATCACATCACACATCACAACAAACATCACCACACACATCACCCACATCACATTATGGCACCTCAAAGACACCCCAGGTTCTCTGAGCAGGAGCTCAGGGTCATGGTGGAGGAAATCATCCGGGTAGAGCCACAGCTATTCCGATCACAGGTGCAGCAGACTTCAATTTCAAGGAAGATGGAGCTATGGCAGAGAATTGTCGACAGGGTCAACACAGTGGGACCGCATCCAAGAACACGGGATGACATCAGGAAGAGGTGGAATGACCTACGGGGGAAGGTGTGTTCCGTGGTATCCAGACATCAGGTAGCCGTACAGAGGGCTGGCGGTGGACCCCCACCTCCTCCCCCACAACTAACAACATGGGAGGAGTAAGTCTTGGCGATCATGCATCCTGAGGGCCTCGCAGGAGTAGGAGGAGGACTGGACTCTGGTAAATCAAATCTTTACTACTATATCCCCCTCCCTACCTGCATGCCATCACATACCCCCATCCTTACCCTCACTCCCATCACTCCATCACCTCACAGATACCCCACTTTCACAACCCACACATCTCAATACCAAGCCCTGCATGTAACACCAATGCATGGGCACCCATTAGAGACCTGCATGGACGCCCATCACCAAAGCATGTCCAGTAGAGAGACTCACTCAGGCCACAAAATCACCACTCACACAAGGGCCAAGGCAATAATGCAAGCACAGGATTAGAGGTAAACTCACCCATTGCACAAGATGGCACACACAGATACAATAACTATGCATTAACACCCCAACAGGACCCTACCCAACATCACCGGACAGGAGGTGTCAGCCATATCCAGCCCCCCACAGAAGAGGCCCACAGTGATGACAGCAGCTCTGCACACCTGGATCAAGATGACCAGCCTGGCCCATCAGGGATCTCTGGACAATCGGTTCCCCTGCCACAGTCCCAAACCACCACTGAACCTCCCCCCTCAAGAAACACCACCACAGCACCCACCCAGCGGGCCCATGCCAGTGTCCCCAGGACACGTCAGTCAGCAGTGTGTCCACCACTACAGGGACCCCAGGCAAACCCACTAACCCAGGACGATCAGGGACCTGGGGTCAGCTGTAGTGGGCACACGGTTCAGGGGACAGAGGCACAGGACAACAGGGAAGCTGGGAGGACTGCTGTGCGACAGGGGGAGGACAGGCCCAGGGAACCCACTCTCCACAAGGCACTCTCCAACATCATGGGAGCATAACACCATTCCCAGAAGACCATGGGCACGGTACTGGCCAAGTTTCAGGAGACCCAGCGGCTGCAGGAGAAACAGTACTTGGGGATCAGGGAGGACTTGAAGTCCATTAACACAACCCTGGTCACCATTGCAGGGGTGCAGGTAGACATGGCCAACACCATGAGGGACACAGTGGCACACCAACGGGCCCCGGACACTAGCCCAAACGATGAACAGCCCTCCATGTCTGCCAGCGGTAGTGGACAGGAGGTCCCACCACAGGACCAACAGGCCACCAGCACCCCACCCCCTGCAGAAAGAGACCCACCCCACAAAGGGTCCCTGCGATCCAAGCACAAGACAGAGAACATTGCCAAGTCCCCGCCAGGAAATAAGACTCTCCTGATTGTCACACTTCTGTCCCACTATGTCACTCTGACCACCTTGAACTGCCATTGCTCCACATCCTATGCCCCCTTGGACAATGCACCTGTGATACAAAGAGACTGGACTCTACCATGGATATTCCTCCACCATCATACCGGCCCATTGCACATCCCCCTCCACTGATTAGCACTTAAATAAACAACTTTGAATCACCAAACAATCTGGAGTCAGTCTGTACTTTCACAAATGTGTTATTACAACCTCTCTGACAAATATCAATGGCAATGTTCATTTGCACATACCAAAGTATGACAGTTGTTGGGCAGCAGTGAACAAAGCAGAAGGCAGAATGTGGTACCCAGATCTGTGAAAAGGAAAGCCAAAGTGAACATTCAGGGTCGATACACAGAGGTAAAAAGGCAGACTCATGCAATGTCCTACAGTAGTCTGATATGAGAGCAATGTCAGTCTCTTACCTGTGTCTCACTGGAAGTATTGCATGATGATGTTGTTTCAGTTGTCAATATCTTCTTCTTCTGCCTCCTCTTCTTCACTGTCCACAGGCTCCACAGCTGCCACAAGACCAACATCAGGCCCATCCTCCTGCAGAAAAGGCACCTGGCGTCGCAAAGCCAGGTTGTGCAACATACAGCATGCCACGATTATCTGGAACACCTTCTTCGGTGAGTAGTATAGGGAGCCACCTGTCAGATGGAGGCACAGGAACCTGGACTTCAGGAGGCCGAAAGTCCACTCTATAATCCTCCTAGTTCACCCATGTGCCTCATTGTAGTGTTCCTCTGCCCTTGTCCTGGGATTCCTCACTGGGGTCACTAGCCATGACAGGTTGGGGTAACCAGAGTCACCTGCAAATATCGAGGGGTATCTGTTAAACATAAACAAGCCCTTAGGGACTCTCCCATACCCAGACACTTATTCAAACTGTGTGTGGACCTTGGGCTCACCTATTAGCTACGCACGGTGCCTCTGGAGTTGGCCCATCACATAAGGGATGCTGCTATTCCTCAAAATGTAAGCGTCATGCACTGAGCCAGGATACTTGGCATTCACATGGAAGAGTTACTGGTCTGCCAAACACACCATCTGCACATTCATGGAATGGTAACTTTTGCAGTTTCTGTACACCTGTTCATGCCTAGGGGGGGGGACAAATGCCACATGTGTACCATCAATGGCACCAATGATGTTGGGGATATGTCCCAGGGCATAGAAGTCACTTTTCACTGTGGGCAAATCCTCCACCTGGGGGAAAACGATGTAGCTGTGCATGTGTTTCAGCAGGGCAGACAACACTCTGGACAACATGTTAGAGAACATTGGCTGAGACATCCCTGATGCCATGGCCACTGTTGTTTGAAAGGAATCACTGGCCAGGAAATGGAACACTGACAGGACCTGCACTAGAGGGGGGATTCCTGTGGGATGGTGGATAGCTGACATCAGGTCAGGCTCCAACTGGGCACACAGTTCATGGATTGTGGCACGATCAAGTCGGTAGGTGATAATGATGTATCTGTCTTCAATTGCCGACCAGCGGTCTGTATACCGGAGGATGACACCATCTCATCATTTGCCCCAGTGGATGTGCCCTGTGGAGGAGAATCGTGAGCAGACGGTCATATACCACATAGGTTGCACAAGGGTGTTTAGAACAATCGTGCTGTAATCGGTGTGTTGTGCTGTCTGTCTGTATTCCTGCCCAAAAGTGATGTGACGCAGTTAGGTGCCCTGCTATGTGCCCCCCTGAAATGGCAGCTGCCTGACCTGTAAGGAGGGACAAGGGGAAATGAGGTAACTGCGCTGGCACTGTGCAGCGTCGCAGTAGGAGGACGAATACCGCTGTGCACTTCAGCATTGGTTATCATTGGGCCCTATGGGTTCCAGGAGCCAATGATGATGTACGCCGTCAGTGATGCTACGCACCGCCGTGGAACGTGGCTGCCATTTTCTATCTGTGCACTCACTTGATACCTGAACTTCAACAGGAGAGGACCTACACTGCAAGTGCTGCTGTGACCTGAGTCTGGAAGCGACAATGGCTACAGTGTCTGGGTAAAAGGGCCCCTGCCTTCACCGTGGAGGAGTTGGACAACCTGGTGAATGGGGTCCTCCCCCAGTACACGCTACTCTACGGTCCTCCAGACAATCAGGTCAGTACACTGTGTGCATGGTGGATGGGACACTAATGTGTGGAGTGGCCTGGATGGAAGATACATGGGGGGGCTGTGGCCTGCATGTGAGGATGGTCACTGTATGCGTTTCAGGGCATGGTTGGGAAGTTGTGGCCAATGAGTAAGAAGAACCGGAAGGGGGAGTAAAATCCATTCTTACTTTACCTTTCCTGTAGGTCAGCGCCCACCAGAAGAAGGGTATTTGGCATGCCATCTCCAAGGAAGTGCAGACCCTGGGGGTCTATCATAGATGGAGCACCCACTGCTGCAAGAGATGGGAGGACCTGCGCTGAGAGTGAGTACAGTCTCATTCAGCTGACTCTGCGCGCTTCATGAGGTGCCTGGGTGGGGGATGTGGGCTGTGGGTTACCCCAGGCCAGGGCGAACTTGCTAGGGTAAGTCCCTTGTTAGGCAGGCTCTGTGGTACTCCACTCCCAATAGTCGTAGTGGCCATCTACAACTAGTCAGGGTCCTGTGGCTTCCAGGGGTGCAGCAAATGAGCGTATGCATAGTCCCCCATGGGCAGGTGTTTTTCCCACTAACTGCTAGTGCATGGGCTAGTGCATAGGGCTGTTCCCTGTGTGTTGTGTCCGCCAACAGTAGTGGTGTTGCTGGCATTGACCATGTGTCTTTCCCTCCTTTTTGTTTTGTCATGCTGTCCTTGTGTGCATTATCATCATCTGGCGAAGGAGCAGTGGCACCGGAGCAGGAGGAAGCTGCAACCCACATGGCCCAGGAGGATGAATGTACGGAGTCTGAAGGCACCAGTGGGAGGGAGGCCAAGGGGAGCTCAACGACGGGGACAGGAGGGGACACCAGCGACAGCAACTCCTCCTCTGATGGGAGCTCCCTTGCAGTGGCGGGCATATCTATACCCACCGCAACAACAGGTACAGCCACCATCCCCCCTACCAGCACCGCCCTCCCAGCAGCCCCTCAGTGTGTTTCCTGTGCCCGCTCACCCAGGAGGGTGGGCATCTCCTTCGCCCCAGGCACCTCAGGCCCTGCCCCAGTCAGCCCTGCTGCCCTCAGTGAGGAGGCTATTGACCTCCTGAGGTCCCTCACTGTTGGGCAGTCAACCATTTTGAATGGCATCCAGGGTGTCAAGAGGCACTTGCAGCAAACTAATGCATACCTGGAGGGCATTCATTCTGGTGTGGCGGCCCAACAGAGAGCATTTCAGGCTCTAGCCTCAGCACTGATGGCAGCCATTGTCCCTGTGTCCAGCCTCCCCCCTCTAACCTCCACTACCCCAACCCAATCCCCTCTTCCTCAGCCTATCCTAAGCACACCATCAGACCAGCATGCACACACATCAACACACAAAAGTGGCTCTGGCAAACATAAGCACCACACATCCCACAGGCACTCACACAAGCACCACACCCGTGCAGACACACCAACATCCACTGCCTCCACTGTGTCCCCCTCCTCCACGTCGTCCACCTCCCTCCCAGTCTCGTCTCCACTCACACCTGCATGCCCTACATCCTCAGCCACTACCTCCATCACCAGCACGAGCATCACCACACACTGCTCACGTGCAATCACCACCCACACAACCATGCACATGTCCCCTGTGTCCTCTCCCCGTGTGTCTGTGAGGCCTCCTCTGAAAGTACACAAATGCCGGCACACACCCACTCAACAGCCATCCACCCCACAACAGCCTCCAACCCATGCACCTTCACCCAAACTCAGCGGACATACACCTCCTACAACCACTACCTCTTCCTCCACTCCCAAACCCCCTCCGTCTTCCCATCCCAGTGTGTCTAAAAAACTTTTCCTAGCTGCCATTGACCTCTTCCCTACACCTCCCCCCGTCCTTCCCCTAGGGCCAGGATGTCTAGATCCCAGCCCAGCACCTCAGCCACCAAATTCTCGTCCAGTGTGGTCCCTGCAAGTCCAGGAACATCGAAGGTGGCACCCATCAGGGCTGCCAGTGTGCCACCTAGTGAAGCCAAGGACCACCCTATTCCTCCACCTGCCAAGGTAAAGAAGGGGCCAGCTTGCCGAAGAGAAAAGCCGCCCCAACCACTCAGCAAGGCCTCTTCCAGAACCAAAGAGGACAGGGCCATGGTCCCAGCAGCGACTTCCAAGGTGGCGAAGGGACACAAGGGCAAAGGGAAGTCAGCTCAGGGCATGGAGCCTCCGGGTGAGGGACTAGTGTCACCCATTTTGCAAGACAAACCAGCAACGGCCACAACCTGCAGCGCCACCTGCACCGCCATCTGCACTGCCACCTGCACGTCTGCTGCCTCTACTACAGTCACCAGCATCATCCCCAGTGGGCGCCCTTCCGAGGCTGCAGGACAGGGCCTGGTGTCTCCCTCCACAAGTGCAGGCACCTGCACCACCGGCAGCATCTCCGCCACAGACACCGCCGCAGCCATCGCCAGCTGTCCCTCGACGTGCCCAGCCAGTGCCACTACAGCGGACATCAGCAGCATCCCCTGTGTGCAGGCTTCCGAGGCTGCAGGAGACGTCCTGGACCCTGCACACACTACATGAGGCACCACCACCAGCCCTGGCACTACCAGCAGTTTGCAGCCTTAGTCGTCGCAAAGAGGCGTGTGGATCTGCCTCTATGGAGTATCATGCTACCTGTTACCAGTAAATCTCGTGGCTCAGACTCCCATGTGAGGGAATGGGAACTGCCACACCGCTGGTGCAGCATCACTGGGCACCATGCCCTCTCCAGAACCAGTAGAGAACAGCATCCACTCCCCCAGTCCTTGGCAGGATGAAGCACTCTGGGCACCATGCCCGATCCAGAACCAGTGGAGAACAGCATCCACTCCCCCATCCCTTGGCAGGATGAAGCACTCTGGGCACCATGCCCCCTCCAGAACCAGTGGAGAACAGCATCCACTCCCCCAGTCCTTGGCAGGATGAAGCACTCTGGGCACAAAGCCCCCTCCAGAACCAGTGGAAAACAGCATCCACTCCCAAAGTCCTTGGCAGGAAGACGCACTCTGGGCACAAAGCCCCCTCCCGAACCAGTGGAGAACAGCATCCACTCCCACAGTCCTTGGCAGGATGAAGCACTCTCGGCACCATGCCCCCACCAGAACCAGTGGATCATGTCACCGACTTGAGAGACTGTGGCTTTGTACTCCCCAAGACCACAGGACCAGGCAGTGGGCAAACTACCCACTTGAGAGACTGTGGCTTTATACTCCCCAGGACCAGGCAGTGGGCAAACCACCCACTTGAGAGACTGTGGCTTTGTACTCACTAGGACCAGGCAGTGGGCAAACCACCCACTTGAGAGACTGTGGCTTTGTACTCACTAGGACCAGGCAGTGGGCAGACCACCCACTTGAGAGACTGTGGCTTTGTACTCCCCAGGACCAAGCAGTGGGCATGGAGCCCCCTCGAGGAGCAGTGGCGTCGTCCCATCATCCGGCTGAGGTGCATCCCCTCCCCCTGAGGTGCCTGTGGTTTTTTTGACCTGATGCCCCTGCAGTGTTTTCTCCATTTTGAGGGAGGTGTCATGCTTTTTGGGACCACTGGTCCACGGACATTTAATGGGACAGTATACGGACTTGTGTACTTGCTGTGAACATTTGTAGATACTGATATTTTTAAATTATCTTGGCCTATCTGAATTTACGATTATTACACTAGTTAAACTAATTTTATTTGGTCCTTGCGTTCTTCCAGGGGGTGACGGGGTGTATCTGTGATGTAATTGGATATGTTAGTGTGTATGTTGTTGTGGGTGGAGGTGTTGCATGTGTGTGTCACTCTCTTTTTCCTCCCCCCTCCTCTGTGTGCTAGGTGCAGTACTCACGTGGTCGTCGCTGGCGTCTTTGATGTTCCTGGTAGATGAGGAGGTAAACCAACATGGGCAGGATCTGTAACTCAGGCTCTATGGCGTCCTGGTTCCTCGTTGGGTGTCGTGAGGTGAGTCGTTCCAAAGACTGTTTCCGCTGTGCTTTTGATGGCATTGGTACCGCCCCGGAAAAGCTGTCAGATTGGTGCCTTGTAATAGTGTGGGCGGTACATTGACTTCTGCCTGTCTGTTGGCGGTTACCGCTGCAGTGTTTGTTGCTACCGCCGAGGTGGTCGGACTGTTAAAGTGGCTGGCTGTGGAGGCGGTTTCCGCCATGGGCGTGATTCCATTTTTTTGCCGCAGGCCTGTTGCCGGTATTACTGCCGCTTTATCACCGACAGCCAGGGTTGTAATGAGGGCCTTTATTTTTTTAAATTTACATTTTTAAAGCTCAACATTGCCATAAAGATTAGCATGCTACCTATTTCCAATACATGACATCATCAGGAGTCCCTGTAACTTCAGACTCTGTATGACAACAGCTTTATAAGCATTGACTCCAGCGTAGGATAGAGGCCAGGCAACTTCTCTGTGACACTACACATGGACTGACCACCCTTGGTTGAATCACAAAACTGGAAGTTCTATTATAATTGATTCTTCTTTATTGCAAAGTATAGCAGCAAGGTAAAATAAACACATACAAGAAAATATTTTATGAAAAAACATGGAAGTTTCAAAAGCACAGCATTTCAATATTAGTTGGCATACTAGGCATTTCCTGTACACAACATCACAGTGGGGCTCTATGACCTCATCACCCTCATATAAATAGCCCAGCCTAGGAGAGCACTTCATCTTTTTTGCTGCTTTAGCAGTGACATATGTGTCTTTTCTCTCTTTGTTTTCTTTATGTACTGTATGTTTATATTTTCTTTGTCTGGACTACTTGTAAGATGCACGCTAGTTTGACCGGTGTTCACCGGGTTCTGGTGGTGTATTTCATTTTGAATGGTTTGGGGTTTAATTTCCTATCGTTCAACGTGTTTTTTTAATTGCCATTACATGCATCATAGGTCAGTTTGACCTGGGTGGTGTTTTCAGTTGCATGAGAGGTCACACTATTTTTTGAAGTGACGCTGTTTCTGTCATACTTGCTCTACTGAAGACAATGTGTGCGCTTTTTAAATGTTTGAACGTTTGGCTCTGATAGGGTGATTTGATTTATGGAATACTTAATTGGGATATTTTGCATTCTTTACATGTAGGTTGTTACTATTCTGTATTTCATAATACTGAAATTTAGAATACTTGGGCATTTCAAAATTTTGGCCTTATTCATATATTTTCTTAACCATTGACAATTTTGCTGATTTGTGATTTGACTAATACTTGGAAAATAAACCTCTGTGGTTGAACACCATCTTCTCTGTCCTTGTTGTGGAGCCATGCTGGTTCAATGTGACTGAAATGTATTACCAATGTTAACTCCATCTCAATGATTCAAGACAACAATCAAAGGTCCTTGCGACCAGTGGATGATACTGGTTGATGATGTTACCAAGAGGCTGAAAATTTTATATTCCTGGTCCATCACGTAAATCACTACATTCAGACCTTCACATCACTGGAGAAGGCCCAGCAGAAGGTATTTCTTCCCAAGGTTTTTCCAAGGCTGGGAAAGGTACAGCTCATTCCTATAGCAGAGCTCTTTTTTATATCTTCTATACATGCTCCCAGATAAGGTCATCCTGCGTCATTTAAAACAAGAAAGACTTCACCTACTTCTGTCCCCAATTAGAGAATCAGTGGTATGGAAGAGGCTTGAGAGCCAGAGGACACACCCAACAGAATTATGGTGAGTAGTAAGTGCTTAAGAAGTGTAATCTGCTGAGAAAGATGAGTGGCAGACTTTCCCTCTTTCTATATCAATGGCAGCAAATAACTTCAGACCCTGAGGTGTTAGAGACAAAACACATATTTATTCTCTTCCAGTACAATAAGTTTAAGATTATTTAACAGAGATATTATCAACAAGCGCTTCAAGATGGAAGATGAACATTCTCTGAGGCATTCCTTTTTACAAAGAGACTGGATGTTGAAAATTGATTTGAAGGATGCCTATCTGTTAGTAGCTATTTAAACCCCCACAGAAGTGTAATAGACTATTTTCCTGGAATCACCAAAGGTTTCAGCTCAACTCTCTCCTGTTTGGACTGTCATTCACCCCTTGGTGCTCTACGCAACTCTTGAAATCAATAGTGGTGCTAATGATGTCTGGGGGAATATGTATGATAGTGTATCTGGGAGATATGCTGATCATATCACCGGACAGGCAAAAGTTGCAGATTCAAATGGGTTAGATTGTGTCGCTGCCACAAGCATTGGGATTTGTGCTAAATCAGAGGTCCATGTTGGTTACATCACAAATGATTCAGTTCTTAGGTTTTGTGACAGTGATGGCCTTCCTGTTCATTCCCAGATTAAAGTGATTGTTAGAAATGGGGTCCCAAGTTGGCTGTGGTTTGCACCCTGTCTAAATAGGGACCTTTACTCTGATCAGGGTAAGGGAGTCACACAGCAAAGATAACCCCTGCACATCCACTTGGTAGCTGGGCTAAGGCAGTCTGGCTTATCTCAGAGGCAATGTGTAAAGTATATGTACACAAAGTAACAGAGTGAAAACACCATAAAAGTACACCACAACAGTTTAGAAAAATAAACAATATTTATCTGAGTAAAACAAGACTAAAACGACAGAAATCCAACATAGACAAGTAAAGATATGAGTTTTCAAATATAGAATCTTAGTAAAGCTCTTAGAAACACAACAGCCACAACTGGGGCAGATCTCCAGCAAGAAAAAGGAAGGGTACTACTCCAGCATCTTCTGCAAGCACCACTTCTGATGACTTTGATAGAGACATGGAGTAGACCCTGACAGAGTTAGGGAGATGCCAGGAAAGGCAAGGGAAACGATTTGTTCCACAAAGCCTTAGAAGCATGGAAGGGGATGATGGCGAGGAGGATAATGATGATGAATGATTCATTGTGGAAGATGAGTCAGAGGAGTCTGACATTACAGTCCAACCTGCTCTGAGGGATGTGGCACAGGCATCACTGCCAGCGCCCATATTTATAAGGCCCTAGCAGAAACCCGCACCAACCTGTATATCAGTATATGTATGCACTGCAGAGAGGCAATCAACACACCCACCTACCTCCAGTTCTACTTCGGGCATTGGCAATGGCCCAGTAAGAAAGTACTCCTCCCCAGTTTAGGACTTTTTTACAATTAGCAAACAAGAAGGGAACATTGTGATATGTCCATTTGCCGTGCAAGTGTTTATCGAGGAAAGCCTGGTTCACATTATGGTACTGGAGGACAGAAGACCCATATAAAAACACATCATGCAATCGGGTGGGAGGTGCACCTTAAAAAAATGGCTGAACGTGGTCTCTGTAGTGGAGGTAAAAAGAGCTGGGAAACATCAGCTACAATTGGTCAAAACACGGTGGAAGGTGAGGAAGAAGTGGGTGATATCCTCAAGCAAAAAAGACCTATCCCCAGCAGTGCACCAGAATTACCCACCTCAGTGTCCTCAAAGTGGCACATGAAGACTCAGAATCAGATGGAGACACCACGGCATACAGTGATTGTACCACGATGCACATTGAGTCTACCACCATCTATATCTGAAAAGCTGCGTGCATCAGTGACCCCACAAAAGAAGAAAATCCAGGCTAATGTTATGGGCATGTTTCGACAGAAGGGATGCTTTGACTGTAAACAATCAATGGCATTTCTGTAAAATGCGGAGCTGGCAAAAATGTTAGCTCTGGACCTCCTTTTTTTTTTGTGGAAGGAGTGTGATTCTTAGAGTCTGTGGCAGCCATCTGTCAGAAAATGGAAGTTTACAAGTCTGACCTATTTTGCAAGAGTTGCTGGTCGAGCACTGCATCATGATGTGCAGCAAATGATTGGACAAGCTTTGCAGCAAAGTGTTGCCCACACCATCCACCAGACAAAAGCCAAGTGGACTAGTTGTCAGGCTACTGATTACATATGTATCGCTGCACATTGGATCTCTTTTTGCCGGGGCAAAGCAAAAAGCTATCTATAGGTCTTGGCCCTGAAGAATTTTTTAAGAGTGTGCAGTGGCATACAGAAGTAGTCATGTTTGCCATGGAGAAATCACATACAGCTGCAAAGATCTTGGATGAATTTAACAGCAGGGTATCTGAATGGTTGCACAGACAAAGGCAGTAACAAAGTCAAGACCATGGCAGACATTGGCTATTTCAGGGTCCTGTGTTTGGCACACTGCAACAACCTGGTTGTGCAAGACTTTCTAACAAAAAGAAGACATAAACAGCAAGATACTGACTGCTGCAGACAAATATGTAATCATTTCAGCAATTATTTTGAAGCCCGGAAGCAGTTGCAGATTAATCAGCATGATGTTGCAATGTCTGTTTGAGCAGTACAAACAGATCGATGACTATGTAATTCTAAGAGGAAGGGATGCAATTGGGAAAGTTATCACTGGCACAGATGCTGCTCCCTTTAGAGGTTTTCACGCTTGAAGTTAGCAAGGAGTATAGTACAATGGGACAAGCTATCCCACTGTTGCAGCTGCAGGAACAGCTAAAGAAGGGGTCTGAAAGGTTTGCACTCAGAGCTATGAATGAAAATTCAAAAATTAATGTCTTGGTGGAGAGCCTACACTAGTGCTTGACTTGTAATGCAAAGCTACAAAATGACATTATCAAGTCTAATAAGTATATCTGTGCCACCTTACTTCATCCATGCTACAAAAAATTATTCACACTTTCACTCCTTTTTCTGAAGGTAATGTTTCAAAGTAGAAGAGGTGGATTGCTGAGCAAGCCGGAGAACTGGAAGAATAGCTGGAACTTAGAATCTCACTCCTCAGTTCTGTGGTGCCTCCTTCAACTTCCAAAGACGACAGTCTGATCTCACAGCAGCTAACACTAGCAACAAGAACACTTGCAACAACAGCGTCAGAAGAATCAGACCAAACCTCTGCATTAGCTTGGTTTCAAGTGGCAGGTGTTAAGTCCAGTGCAGGGGCGAAGGCAAAAGAGGTTGAACAAGTGGCAGCACAAATGACACTTCAAAGGATGTTCCAGGAGTATCTGGATGACTGAAAAGAAGTGTATGTGGAACAAAGCCCATTGGTGTATGGCCAGAGCTCAGCAGGCAGGCAATACATTATCTGGCTTATCTGGCTTGTCTTGTAGCCAGCATGTCTGCTGCATGTGTGTTCAGTGCAACTGGTGGAGTTGTTGCAGTGAGAAGGACCAGTCTCTTGCCTCAAAATGTGGAGAGATTTACCATGATCAAAATGAACCAGCATTTTATACCACCTGATTACACCGTTCCTGAAACACCAAAGGAGGAGGAAGAGGATGATTGGTCAAAATCAACTGTTTGCTGATCAACTTCTGGGTGAACCACCTGGGTTTGAAGACAAACTCTACTTCCCATGATGAGTATGCCAGTGCCACCATAGAACTTTTATTTATTTTTTGTTGAACTTCTCTCTTTCTTTCTTTGCAAAAAAAATAGTTAGGGAAACATTATGTTAGTGCTGGATTTATACTACCCCAAAATTTTTATTGACATATATGGCCGGATTAGAGTTTGACCCATGTGAGGTGAAGATGCCCTCACATTCCCTTCAGGATATTGGAGCCAATGCCTTGCTCCCTCACATGCCATTGACTATCCTTTTTTTAAGCAACCTACCCAGGCTGCCCCAGAAGATCATTGATTTAAAAACCGCCAGTGCCAATGCCACATTCCAATGTGTTGCTACCATCAAAACTGAGATAATATTTTGTACAAACCACCATGCTTGGATTAGAAGAGGTAACTACTAACTATTGCACCAATTTGTGATGATATATTGAGTGATTGTAAGTAATGATTGATGATGTATGTGGTGGCTGACAGTGAAGGAGGGAGTTCAACAAATTTGTAAACTTGATTTTGATGATTTGCAATGTTTTAGGGATGATGAGTGGTCATTTTTTCTGAAAGCAATTGGGCTTTCAAACTTAGTGAGATTTACCTGCAGTGTTCACTCCTTTATTTTGGTTCCTCAGGGACCAGATCAGTCACTTTAGTTATCAAACACAAATCTACCCAAAATACTCCAATTCTGTTTCACTATTTGTTCGTCAACAGCAATGCACTACACAGGTCTACCTCACTCGGTTTGGGACTGGGACAGAGTTACTCAGAAACAACTAGCAAGAGAAAATTGTCTACTTCAAAGAGAAACAATGATGATGGTGAAGACTCTGAGGCCTAGTACTCACTCAACTCTGTGGACTGGAGAGAGGTGTGCTGATTTGGAAAATGCTGCTGAGTATGTGTTTGCTGTACTGCTGACTCAAATGTGAAAATCCTCTTTATGTTCTTGCTCTGCCTCTGAGTCATCTTGGTAAACCCCTGACCCCTCATGCAGCTTACTTTGCTACTTTTTGTCCTTCTCCTTTACTCTATAATATATTTACTATTTTTCAATATACACGCCTTCTCCTAGCCCTCTCCTGCACAAACAAACCTGTGTGAAAGCTCAATACTCCAACTTATCTACCAGACAGGTTCAATAGAATACCCAAGTGTGATGGATATTCCAAGGAGAATCAGATGCACCACACAATTTGGTGATGTAGAATCATTTTCCTTTTAAAAATCATGATTTTTCAGAAGCAGGTGGACTAACTTCAAACCTCCATAATTTGTATTCTTAAAACCTAGAAGACATAACATTTAGAGGTATACTATCTTGGGTCTCTCTGGGGCAAAAGGACTGTTTGTAATGCATTTAACTGAACTGTCTCATACTTAGGGGGTCATTCTGACTCCCGCCGGGCGCGGTCATTGCGCGCCCGGCGGGAGCCGCCAAAATACCGTACCGCGGTCGGAAGACCGCGGCGGGTATTTTGAGTTTTCCCCACCATGAAGCCGGCTCGTAATCGAGCCGGCGGAGTGGGAAGGTGCGACGGGTGCTACTGCACCCGTCGCGTATTTCACTGTCTGCTATGCAGACAGTGAAATACAAGCGGGGCCCTCTTACGGGGGCCCCTGCAGTGCCCATGCCATTGGCATGGGCACTGCAGGGGCCCCCAGGGGCCCAGCGACACCCCCTACCGCCATCCTGTTCCTGGCGGGCGAACCGCCAGGAACAGGATGGCAGTAGGGGGTGTCAGAATCCCCAAGGCGGCGCAGCATGCTGCGCCGCCTTGGAGGATTCTGACGGGCAGCAGAAAACCGGCGGGAGACCGCCGGTTTTCCTGCACTGACCGCGGCCAAAGCGCCGCGGTCAGAATGCCCTGCGGGGCACCGCCGGTCAGTAGGCGGTGCTCCCGCCGACCCTGGCCCCGGCGGTCTGAGACCGCCGGGGTCAGAATGACCCCCTTAATCTCTTCATTTCTTTCCATACCAGATTGATAATGGTGTGCTGCTCAGAGCCCTGATAAATACTGTTGTGGTTGTTTTTGTGTAGTGGTTGTCTTTGTCACACCTTTTCTCAATTTCCCTTTCCCATCCATTCATGGAACCCCTAACCCTCCTCCCACAGGCTGTGTGATTCATTGAGGTGTGAGATGTGGTGAAAGCGACATCAACTCACTGCATGATCTTCTATTATCTGAGCAATATTCCACACCAGCCCCAACAAAATTGTCATTAAGACCTTGTGTTGCGTGTTGTATAAGTGCTTAAACTTGCCCAACCAATCCTGACTATCAGCCCACTTCTCCTAACTCAAGGATTTCATTTAGTTTTTAAATATGAGTTCCCATTTGCTCATAAGAAGTTGCTATTGCTATTTTATTAACATATCAGGTCTTCTTTGTTGTATGCCAAATACTATCATTGTTGGTAGTCTGGACTCAGTCTTCCTAAAGTTATGTTATATGTGTTTTCGTTCAATGTAGTTGACAGTGATGGATAACCATTTGATTAATCCTGCAGTTGGAGTTTGCGTAGGTAGGAGTGGCACCTTGTGTCTTCCCTGTTAGCCTGCTAGCCTGCTATTACCACTACCACCACCTTAAAATACCTTGCAGTAAAAAGACTGAGGTATTAGCCCTCAATTCATCTGTTTGGGTAAGAGAAGAACTATGGACTGAATTTAACTTGTTTAGTTAGTAATTAACTTGTATTGAAGAAGATGTTGTTTGTGTGTATCTAGGTTTTTGTAGATAAAGTAGGCAATCATCCCCTACTGGTCAATACAGTTACAGAGGCAGTAGAGCAACAGTATGGCTAAATGGCATTTCCTTTTTTAGCAGATTTAAAAAACAAGAAACACTAAAAGAAAGCAGTGCAAACTAAAACAGCAAATAAACATTTGAGGCGTAAATGAAGTAAAATATCACCTTTTATTTTTAGCAAATAAAAAACCCACCCTTTCCACCCTCCACAGGCCTACACCTCTTCTCAAACACATAGCCCCATCCCCGAAAATTGCAATGAAAATCCAAAGTAAAACCTGGTCCCAACTCCCTCCCCACCCTCACTACCCACAACAAGTCCCTCCCACCAAAACAATAAATTAAGAAAGGTCTTAGAAGAGGGCATTGTCTATTTGGTTCCAGAGCTGGTCCAGGATCTGCTAGATCCTGGCGAGCCAGATCTCCATACTGTCCATCCACTGCATGATAAGGTGGAGCAATGCAATGCAGAGCAGGAGGGGTGACAGCAGGTGCAGTCAGGGCTCTTGATAGCTGGGAACGGGCCAATGATGCAATGGTTGGGAGGCTGGAGTCTGCGGCTGGCGTGATGCTGAACAGGGCCCTGGGTCACAGGCAGCTATTTCCACCTCTTCCCTCTCCAGGACCAACAGAAACAGGCATTCATCCTGTATAGTCTCCAGCCTCTGGCACAGCAAATGATGGGGGCCTGGTGGGTAGTGCTGGTTGATCAGCAGGATTAGTTATATCAAGAAAAACAAAAAAATTAAAAAGCCAAATTGTAAACAATGCTCTGAGCAAATACTTTCAAAGTAAGTAGGCATAGTAGCAGTACATTGCTGCCCCCCTAGGGACAATGGAATTTGATGTAATTATGATTAGGTGAGTCACAGGGCCAATTTTATTTGTTTACCCACACATGCCTCATGACTGACTGTCTGGTAGAAAAGAATTAAGGCAGGATAACACCAGATTTTAAAAAAACAGTGATTTGATCTTTTTTCTTTATAGGCTTTTCTAGTAACTAAACTGACTCTTTTAGTGGAAAAATAAAAATCAATTACCTCTCATCAATGAGTAAAGCAATAAGCACTAGGGAGTACAAGTTGGTGTGATAAATTAATGGAGGTATGCTAACCAGAACTTTGGGTACTTTGCTACTGTCGGCAGCTGGGGCAGCTGTAGTTGACAATTACCTATCTTTAATTCCAATGGCCCTGCCCTTCTCCAAATACCATTCACTTAGTTTCTACCCTGACTCCAAAGAGGCAGATAAATAATAAATAAGATAATGCGCACAAGTCATTTATAAAATGTGGCTATATTATTCTGTCTGCCGTAAGTAGACGGTGGGGAAAAGATGCACTGCACTACAGGGAAAGGAACAGGATATATAGATTGTATTTGGCATGTTCGTCAAAGAGTATCCCTTACACCAAAATTCAAATTAAACCAGGTACTCACTAGTCTCAATTTACTCACTGGTCTCTCCCACCACCACAAATTATTTACAAGTTAATTTGCTGGGCAGTAAAGAAAGGAAACTTGACTTACTCTACTGCAGGGTAAGGCAGAGGGATTAGGTGGGTAGGTAGAGCTTCTGTTGTAGAAGAGAGTGTTGTCACTGATCATCATTTCATCATTTGCCTACATTTTTGCTTATTCAGTTATTGTATAGACAAAGGTCTAAAGGGAAAATTCTGAACAGGGGTAAAATAGATCGGTTATGGGAAACCATGAAATATATTTTTGAAACACCCCACATGGCCATAAAAGTGTGGCACATGGCAAGAATGGATTTTTCAATTTTTGATAGGCTGGGATGGAAGAACTTAGAAAAGAATAAAGGAGTGAAGTACTAAGAGGTGCCTAAGTTGTCAAAGGGAAACACACCCTGCAATGTATTGAAAACTTTGTAAATGCTGCATTAACTGAAGCAGACACACATTGCACAGCCAACACTGCAGTCATAAATTGAGCCATACTTCACGTCTTCAGTCATGAGTGGTGAAATGCCATGGGCAGGGAGGGGGTTGATGAATGATGATGGGTAGGATAAATATCAGACTCACTTAGCAAATACAGTAACTCAAGGGATTATAACACAAAGTAAAAAAAAACACTTTGAATCATAGCTTTGATAACCATAAAACAAAGTAAGCAAAGTAGGTGAGCAGCATACCTCTCTCCAGAAGATCTTCCTTGTTTATTCACCCAAGCAATTATTCAAGCAACCTTTCATTCTTCCTACTATAGTCACCCATGGCCATCATGATATAGGTTTTACTTTCTCTCAACCAGTCTTTCATCAAAATTCCAAATACATTATCCATCCATTCAGTATCCACCCTTTCTTTTAATTACCCTTTCAACCATTCATCCATTCATTTAACCAATACTCACCCACGTATCCTTTCACCCACCCACGCATCCTTTCCTTTCAGTCATTTCACCCATACTTCCTTTTAACCTTCCGTTCTTTTCGGTTTTCATCAAGCTATCATTTTTAGCGTACATTATGTGAGCTTTTGCCGAGTTGCAGGTAGAAGAGGCCATAACCCAACCACTGCTGTAGCTTGTAATGTGGGGGTTCATGATCATGATGATGCCCTTGTAGCTAATGAGTATAATAGTAATTGTTAATAAGCATGCAATGTGACTTACACCACCCATTCCTGTTGCCGCTTCTCCTCCTGCTCCTTCTGCTCTTGAAGGGGTACTTGACAAGCCGGTGTCACTCTGTGTAGCTAGAAAATAAATATATACATATTTTAATTTAAAAAATATAACCGGAATACATCACTATAGTTTGATTACCACTGCAATATGTTCTATCAAAAATATCACCCTTGGCATTTTTTTGATTCACAGTGTTAGAAAATCTTGCTAGTCAAGCCACCCAAAAACTTTTCGCAATGGAGTGTATTATGATGGTCAATGAAAGAGAAAAAAAAGATAATGCAGGGATAACAGGAATTAAATGGAGAAAAAAATAAACAAGGCACAATTAAAAGTAGTATAATAGTAGTATAATAGTGGGCAGAGGTAAAAGTTAGGGAAATAATAATAATAATAATAAATAATAGAACAAACTGGGATGAGCAGAGCCTCATCAGTGGCGCTGGTGGTCGGTGTCTCCTCCGCCCCAGCTCTACCCAGACCTGTCTCAGCGCTGCCCCTCTTCTTGCCCTTGGGTGCTGATGTAAGAAAAAAAGCAGATAATAAAATAGAATAGTGGTACAGATAATCTCCACAAAATTATCATAATAGGCAAACACAGTAACATTGTACTTATCTAAATCAGATCAGCTATGGTGCTAGTATCGACTATTGCTGAGTTGGCAATACTAATCAATCCCTATTCTAAATTTAATTAACAAAAACTAATTTTGAGACTGATGCATTGTCATGAATACTTTTTTACTCTATTCTCATTTCTCAACCCCTTGATGGACCAACTCAGTGTCTCTTTTGTGCACTGCATACATGCATATTACTAGTACTACACAGTGTGAAATTGCTTGGGACTGTACACGATTTATAAGTGAAAGTCACAGTGAATGCTATCTCACTGATATCACTAATTCATTATGGTGACAGGAGGACAGAGAGCTCCACATTGCAATGGCTTCTTAAATAATCAGTACATTTAGGTAGTGCTGATCACCTGCCTAGTTCAAACTGGATCACATAATAAAATTCTTAATGTAAACTAAACACACCTTACCTCTGAGTGTGGGCAGCATGCTATTCAGAAAACAAAGTTAGCATTGTAGAACAAAACAACAAATAATATAATTTATACTTACTGAGCCCCAGAATCTCAACATCTAGAAGGTTGAGCAGCTCCTGCTCACAGTAGAGCATATCCAACCAGTGCTGCATCAGGTGCTGGGTGGTGCGCTGGACCTGGCTGGTGTGCGGCACACACTTGCACACCCATCCAAATGCAGCTGACACTCCAGCCAGGAGTAACCACTGCCAGGCCTGTCACCTGCTGCCAGCATGGAGTGGAGGTGGTGCTGAACATAAAAAAACAGTGCTGCTACCTTCGCCTCACAAAAGGCTGGGTGGTGAGCTTCACTCTGCTGGGAGTGTGGAGTTCAGCCAAAAACTTTGCTAGCCCCGGCAGCAGAGCGGAGCTCACTGCCATGTCTGTGCACTAGTCTGCAGCCCGGTTATGGGCCACACAGTGCAAGTGCAGGCAGTCTGCACTTGCACTGGGTGGCCTATAACTGGGTTGCAATTTACACTCAGCCCATAGCATTTGCTCTGGTACAACATGCTCTGCTTCCTGCTGGTTGGCGTGGAGCTTCTGCTACTTGCTGAGGGGCTGCACCTGCACCAGCTCCTTTCAGTGTCCTCAGCACCCCGGTAGCAGGAGGAAGAGGGAGGCAAACACCCAGGCCGCTGGCACCTGGGACCGTCCTGGATGCTGGTCCAGCAGTGGGCATGGATGGTATTTGCATATGAGGGGGGGCTGTGCTTGCAAAAAGGAAACATGCAGTCACAGTTCCACTTGAAAAGAACTTGTCTCCCCAGAGTCCCTGGGAAAGGAAGTGGTGTGATGGGGTGCGGTGCTGAGGCCAGCAGGGAGAACTGGAGACCAGATGAGCATCAACTGCTGAGTGGTCGTCTGGAAGCCCCCACCAGATAGAGATGTGTGTGGCCTTAGAGACCAGTGGCAAGCCAGGCTAGTCACTTTTCTGAAAATACCTGGCTGCTGGTGGTGAGCTGGCTAGCTGCTGCTAATGCTGGGCCCTAAATAAAGGGCAGTCTGAGGGTATGTGTAAGTGCAAAGGACACGATTGCAAGGCTGGTGCAAGACGGGGGTGTGCTTGGCCCTCCGTAGCAAGTATGTGAAGGAAGACAGTTGGTGAAAGGCAGTGTGCAAGCATGGAAAGCAGCAGGCTTCAGGTCGGTGGGGCTGTGTCAGCATAAGAGGCCTGAATCTGCAGCTTTTCCTGCCTACAGCATACCACACTGGCTGAATGCACCTGATCTCAGAAGCACTAAGCATGGTTGGGCCTCCCGACCCTGCCTAGTGCTTCTGAGATAAGGAGCATTCAGGCCAGAGTGGTAGGCAGGCGCTCTCCACCATACATGGAACTCTGGTGTGAAGTAGAACTCTATGAGCTCCACCCACTCCTACTGCTGGCTGCTTGAGGGTCCTAGCACCACTGCTCCCCTGCTCGCCTCTGTTTTACCTTCCTCTACCATGGTTCTGGATGGGGTGGAGTAAAGAAAATAAAAAGAAATAGGAGAAGGAAGGATGGAAGAAATAAAGAAGTAAAGGGAAAAATAAACAAAAATGCAAAAAGTCACAAAACCTTAAAAAAATATAAAAAAAACATAAACTACACAGACACAAAACACACACTATTACAATAAATAAACATGAGATTGCTTTGGATGGCTGCTAAGATATAGAAGGATTAAAAAAACTGGTCCAGCACCATGAACAGACTGAAAAACAGGATGTGCCATTTTGATTGCATTTGATGTAAAATCTAATATGAATGGGTGTTACAGGAAACTCCGCCACCCTGCAGAACTCTGCATAGCGTGGCAAAGATTTTTTATTAGTTTACAGAGTTCTGCGTAGTGGGACTCTGCGAGATCTGCCCACCCATAGAAATAATCCTACTCAAACTTTTGTAAAACAAAAGAGGTAGATGTGAAGGAAGAACTGATAAAATATACAATATTTGTGGAACAATAACCATTTAAATAGAGACAATTTTCCTCCACCAAGTCATTAGTAGTGATGACCATTTAATAATTGTCTCATTCATTATTGAAAATATATGCCCACAATAAACGTTAATAGTCTTAGTTTTTAAAGATTTGTTTAATACAAAATAATTAATTTTGTCTTTTTTACAAATAATGTTAGTTTTGTTTACCATATCTAGAGCAGAATAGTCATTTAAAGGAAAAACATCTGTCTTACTAATAGTTAAAGCTAATAAAAAAGAGAACATCAGCAGCAAACTATACATTTTAAGAATAACATCATTCACATTTGAACCAGTATTCTCATCTGACTTTCTGAACAAACAAAGTAAAGGTTCTATGAGTGTAGTGCTTTCCTCTTAGCTAGTTTCTAAGCACTAACATAACACAACAGAAATGCACTTCTGAGGTCAAAGAAGACTTTTATTGTTGTTAATTCTTCCCCAACCACAATATTTATGAATGACGAATTAGTAGCTTTCAAGTCCGCGTTAATCAAACAAAATATATCAGTTTGCCATATACACAGCAGGTTATATTTATAAGATATTGAATGCAAAGCAAAACAAATACTTCACCGTGTGGGAACTATCTACAGCTTCATCTTTCTAAGGTCTGCAAGCTGATGACCCCTGTCAGCCGCGAGAAAGAGAGATTCATCTACCCACACGGGATTGCTGGCAGCCTGCGCCAAGCTCCAGCACGAGGTCCGGCAGATTCAAATCTGACCCTCTGCAGCCTGTTACATTCGTTACAAAGGTGTGCCCCCTCCTCTCAGACCTGGGAAACTGAGCAAGCCTTTTGGAGACTGGCCAGGTCTCCAAGACTACTCCTGTTCCCAAGCTCAAGCGAAGAAAAAACAACACCCATGTACTCTCTCTTATCATGTCTAGTCTACTGTGAGAACAAAACATCTTGGTTCATCTTGTGCAAAAACACAGCTTGGAAAAATACAGCTTGGATTCTCAACTGCAAGATCTAACTCCACGTTAAAGGCAATAGGCAGCTAACCTAGATTTCAAATGCAATGTCATGTTAAAGGCAATAGGCAGCTAACCTAAATATCAAATGCAATGTCTAGTGTCATGTCAAAGCCAATAGGCATCTAAGCTGAATACAAAATGCAATGTCTTATATCATGTCAAAGCCCATAGGCAGCTGAGCTGAATACAAAATGCAATGTATAATATCATGTCAAAGCCAATAGGCAGCTGAGCTGAATATAAAATGCAATGTATAATATCATGTCAAAGCCAATAGGCAGAATATCTAATAGCATGTCAAAGTCAATAGGCAGCTAAACTGAATACATCATGTCAAAGCCAATAGGAATGCAATGTCAAAGCCAATAGGCGGCTAGACTGGATACAGCATGTCAAAGCCAATAGGCAGAATACAGAATGTAATGGCTAATGCAATGTCAAAGCCCATAGGCGGCTCAACTGAATACAACATACCATGTGCTACTGGTGAACATTGAGCAACTAATATGCGCAGAGGTGAAACACAAAGTCATTGGTCAAAACAAACTCCATCAAATGGCAGTACATTCCGCCCTTTGACCAATTAATTTTTGTTTCACATATCTCCTGTTTCAAACAAAAACAAAAAAACATCAGCACAAAAAAAACATTATCAGCCAATCAGATTTGAATGATCAAAGCAATCCCTGTAAAGCAATAGAAGTGAATTAACACATTGATCTCATAACCTTTCACATCAGATACATCTACATAGAAAAGACTGGGCAATTTTTATACTCTGAGTGAGTCTCTAATTCAACAGTGTTAGCAATTTGATGTGGCATGAGTTCTGCTCATGTAAAGGTGCACGGTCCACCTGAAAGCCATACGAGAAGGGAAAAAAAAAAAAAACACAGCTTAGTTCCAGTGGAAGAATGCAATCAAACAAGTTGAACTTGAACTGAAGGCGCAGTTTGCGCAAAATAGATCCATGGTGCTGGCACTTTACTCAGCCAGGTTCAGGTTGGGGGTTCGGACCCTTCCCCGACCCCACACGCACACACCGGAAGGGGGACCACACAGCACACTCAGGGACAGTGGCGAAACGTGGTAGGATCTGCAAAAGAAACAAGTATGACTTTTCTTGCAAATAACATTTTTCATTTAAACTGCACCCTTCCTCTTTCTTTCCCTGTTTTATAATCAGCAGGACGTTTTTGGGGCCCTTTGTTATATTCTCTGCAGGTTCTGGAGGGTCACTTGGGGCTTCAGCCCACACATCAGCACTGAGGTTTTTATCTGCTGCGCCACAGCTTCCCTTTTCTTGCACTGTCAGAAGGGCTGGGGCAGACTCCTTCTTTACCAAACCTCCATTCACTGCATTTTTGCCAATTTGGGCCATTCTGTCTCCAATTTGTATGAATGAATCAGATTCTTTTCTAGGTATCAGCATAATTTCGATTTTTCCTTGGTAATTTGCAGCAATCACTCTCCCTAAAACCTGATCACTTTGCCATTTCTGTCCTGGTAACTTTCCTCTCCCCAACTGCTCTGTGACTGCTTGCATGACAGATTGCTTTTGTGCGTGCTGCACAGTTTTTATCAAATCTAGGGGAATGTGCATCTCTCTCATCTCTGCCCACCTGTAAGTGGCTTTTTCTCTCAGCTGTTCACATTTCTGGGGCACCCACTTAGCCATCCCCACTAAGGCAGAATTCTGGGTGAACACTTCTCTCTCTGAATTTTTCTCATTAACATCTGCAAGGTAATTGAACCAGTTAGGTACAAGCCATGTGGCTAAAACATTATCAAAGAACCAAAAATCAGCGTAAAAATGACACATCTCACGTAGCTCTTGCTTTAAAATCTGACACACATTATACAACGCTGTTCCTTCTACTGTGCCAGAAAACAACATTTCAGTCAGTGAATCATTAGTAAAACAAACATGCTTTTTATCTTCAGTGGACACGAATTCAAATGGTGCACTCAACTTCATTTGTAACTCTTTTACCTGTGGTACTCTAGCCCTGTCTTGCAAGTACCAGATCCATTGTATGATTCTAGCTAGGGGCACTATTTTCTTTCCTTGTTCTTGAGTTACATGTACATAAGTATTTCCTTCTTGCACTGCGCAAAAACCTAAAGTCTGCATTATTTCATTTGCCAAATCACAAGCATACAAAAGTGTTAGGATTTCTCTCAAATGAGGGAAACTCAGTGCAGCTCGGAGCTGTCTTAACCCCCTCATTACTGGAATGGGACAAGAAAGATTCTTCAAAAACAGCCCTTTTATAACTTTCAGTCGGGCTAATTTGCTCACGTAAATTCCTATTTTCATGTTCCAACTTCCTACATTTCTCCTGCATTTCTCTGTAAGCAGATAAAGGTATCCAGACCTTTCTGTCATCATTACTTCCAAAAGACACATTTTCTACATATGTACAACAGAAATTATTTCTCAAAGCATTATCAGGCCTTTTAGCTACACATGCATTTTCTTCTGTAATTCCCCAAACAGAAAACAATTCACAGTTTTTCGTAGCACCATCAGGCAGTTTACCAATACATGCATTCCCAGACATGGTCTGCCGTGCTACTGTGATTCTCCAAAAAAAAACAATTTCTGTAATTCTCCAAACAACAAAAACAATTACACTTTTAAAGTGTGCACTTAGAAATCTACCAACTCGTCAACACCCTCTTAATCACCTCTTAATGACCGACCCCACTCCTGGTACCAATTGTAGTGCTTTCCTCTTAGCTAGTTTCTAAGCACTAACATAACACAACAGAAATGCACTTCTGAGGTCAAAGAAGACTTTTATTGTTGTTAATTCTTCCCCAACCACAATATTTATGAATGACGAATTAGTAGCTTTCAAGTCCGCGTTAATCAAACAAAATATATCAGTTTGCCATATACACAGCAGGTTATATTTATAAGATATTGAATGCAAAGCAAAACAAATACTTCACCGTGTGGGAACTATCTACAGCTTCATCTTTCTAAGGTCTGCAAGCTGATGACCCCTGTCAGCCGCGAGAAAGAGAGATTCATCTACCCACACAGGATTGCTGGCAGCCTGCGCCAAGCTCCAGCACGAGGTCCGGCAGATTCGAATCTGACCCTCTGCAGCCTGTTACATTTGTTACAAAGGTGTGCCCCCTCCTCTCAGACCTGGGAAACTGAGCAAGCCTTTTGGAGACTGGCCAGGTCTCCAAGACTACTCCTGTTCCCAAGCTCAAGCGAAGAAAAAACAACACCCATGTACTCTCTCTTATCATGTCTAGTCTACTGTGAGAACAAAACATCTTGGTTCATCTTGTGCAAAAACACAGCTTGGAAAAATACAGCTTGGATTCTCAACTGCAAGATCTAACTCCACGTTAAAGGCAATAGGCAGCTAACCTAGATATCAAATGCAATGTCATGTTAAAGGCAATAGGCAGCTAACCTAAATATCAAATGCAATGTCTAGTGTCATGTCAAAGCCAATAGGCATCTAAGCTGAATACAAAATGCAATGTCTTATATCATGTCAAAGCCCATAGGCAGCTGAGCTGAATACAAAATGCAATGTATAATATCATGTCAAAGCCAATAGGCAGCTGAGCTGAATATAAAATGCAATGTATAATATCATGTGAAAGCCAATAGGCAGAATATCTAATAGCATGTCAAAGTCAATAGGCAGCTAAACTGAATACATCATGTCAAAGCCAATAGGAATGCAATGTCAAAGCCAATAGGCGGCTAGACTGGATACAGCATGTCAAAGCCAATAGGCAGAATACAGAATGTAATGGCTAATGCAATGTCAAAGCCCATAGGCGGCTCAACTGAATACAACATACCATGTGCTACTGGTGAACATTGAGCAACTAATATGCGCAGTGGTGAAACACAAAGTCATTGGTCAAAACAAACTCCATCAAATGGCAGTACATATGAGTAATAAAAAAAGAAGAGGAGATAGCAGACATCCTTGTCTATTTCCCCTGAACAGTATAAAGGAAGTTGAGGAATGACCATTTAGAAAGAATTTTGCAGATGGTTGGTGATAAAGAGCTGAAACCATTTTAATAAAGATATCACCAAAATTAAAGGCTGGCATAACTCTAAACAGAAGCTCCCAGTGCACTTTAATAACAGCCATCTCGTCATTCAGTGCCAGGAGACTAGAAGGAGGCTGGAATGAGAGAATAGCTTCTATTACATGAAAGAAAAGTGTGGTATCATTATTACAGTGTCTACCTTTCATAAAAATGATTAGATCAATATGAAACACCATAATTTTTTCAATAGTCTAGAAGCTAAAATTGGTGCACAAACAAAGGACAGTCTGTACAGGACCTGAGGATTTCTTTGGCTTCTGAGATTTAATGGACAAATAATTTTATCTCCAGGTGAACCAACTAGGTAAATCAATATTAGATTTATCAAACTGTGAATCATTGGAAGGGTATAATCATTCAGGAAAGAATCTATAATATTGGTGCCTATAATAGATGGTTTGATATATAATGAAGACTATGGCCCTCATTACAACCCTGGCGGTAAATCCTGCTTTCCGCCGTGCTGAAGACCGCCAACATACTGTTGCGGCGGCGGAATTCCGCTACTGGTATTACGACCTACATCTCGGAATCCACCACAATACAGACACCCACACAAGTCCACCACACCAAAGGTCAGTGTAGGAAAGTCCTCCTTTTTGCCCTGGTCACCCCCACACTTTTTGGACAGGTACTGGTGGTTACTGACTCTTGGCTGTGCCCTGGGTACTGCTTACCAGTCCCAGGGCCAGTGCTCTTTGTAAAGTGGATATGCACATTAGGCTAATTATAATTGGCTAAGTTAACCTACCTATAAGTCCCTAGTATATGGTAGGGCATGTAGGTTTAGGGACCACAGCATAGGTAGTGCACCCATAGGTGCACTGCTGAGGTGCTCAGTGTCATTTTAAAGGCAGGCCTGCCTTGCTGGCTGCTTTTAAATTAAAGTTAAATGCAAATTCAACTTTGGAATTACAAGTAGTTCCAAAGTCTTAAACTACCTTATTTTTACATATAAGTCACCCCTAAGGTGTGTCCTATGTGCCCCTAGGGCTGGGTACCATGTAACTATAAGCAGTGACCTTATCAAAGTAGTTTTATAAGCCCTGGTGAGGTACAAACAGCCAAATTAGTTTTTCCCTCATTGCAGTGCATGGCCTTCATAGGCTAGAATGGGGAGACTTTATTTTAATTTTTAAATTCCCCTTAAATGACAGATACAAGAGTTTGGTATCAAATTAATTGTTATAATAAATCCCACAACTTCCAGTTGTGGGATTTAATATAACTTGTTCAGGTAAAGAGTTTTAAACTTTACCTGAAAAGTTGCCAATTTCAGCCCTGCATTGTTTTTGCTGCTGTGCCCTGGTTGGCCAGCCTCTGGCAGCCTGGCCAGGCTGCCTTGATGAGGTGTGAAGTGGCCTGGCTTCACACAAAGAGATGTGCCCGTGGGAGGGAATTTCCCCTCAGCAGATGGTGAGGCAGGAAGGGGGAGGGCTGCCAAACTGGTCTTCAAAGGCTGAGAAGGACATTTGGAGCATACCCCACATCCTGCAACCCCAGACAACTAGGTGCCCCCTTGATTAGATTAGGAGAGGGCAGGAGAGGGGTGTGTTTATGATTTTTAGCCACACCAGTGTGTGGGCTCAGCCAGATGTAACCTCCAAAAATCATTTTCGGCCATGATGGATTTTTGAAGAATGTTGCCTCCTGGGATTGATTTTTGTCACACTTCCAAGGAAGTGGTCATCACAGGGGGAAGGACCCTGCACCTGATTGGAGAATCAGGACCCTCCTGTTTTTCACCCAGTAGCAAGGATAAAACTGGCAGACCTGCACCCACACCTCAAATCCCAATCAGATTCCACCAAGGAAGAACCAAAGGAGAAGAAGGACTGCCCTGCTGGACCCCTGGCCTGCACCTGGAACCTGCACTCAGAAGGACTGCACCAGCTGCACATTTGGGCTTCACCACAAGAAGGACTTTGCCTGGCTTCAACTGGTTCAAGGAGGGACTCCCTGTTTGCTACAGGTGAAAAATTGCTAAGCAGAGTCCCCTGCACCAACTCCTGAAGAAATCAACCAGCTGGCCAAAAAGGAGTTTGCACCAGGTGCATTCTGGGAGTTGTAGTCCACACCCCCAAGGATAATCTCAGAGCTTCTGAACCCTTGGGGCGAGCTGTGGACCCCAAAGAACCTTAAAAGAACATCTGGGAGAAGACCCAGAAGTTTGGAGAAGTTTGGAGAACTTTTGAAAAAAAGCTCCATAGAGGGACCGACCTGCCGCAGCAACTCTAGCCGGCTTGCCTCAACCGCGACCCGGCCTTATTTGCGGGTTCGTCCCGGTGAAGAAAATCTCCCAAAAAAGAGACTAAGTCCGAACGTACAAAGGTGACCGGGACCACCCAGCCAGCGTATACAAGGAGGGCTCCAAGGACGTTGGATCAAGATCCAGGTTTACCACGGTCGAAGGATTTTCACCTTGAAAAAACGACTAAGTCCGAAGGTAAAAATCTCCACCTAGGATTCCCGCGATGCGTATCCGGAGTAGGGTTCCAGGAGGTCAGATTGGACTGGCAGGTTTGTCGCGCTGAAGAAAATCTTCAGAAAAACGACTAAGTGCGAAGGTAAACTTTTGACCGAGGCCTCCCGTGGCCTGTAGCCGAGCCAGGCTCCATCGCGGTTGGCCTTAAACTGTGACTTTGCCCCGGTCGAGGTGCAACCAGATGACCCGATTGGCGCTTTTTGTTTCTAGGCGCTAAAAAAACAATAATTCTTTAAAAACTAATATCTCTGGTTCCCCTTATCCTATTTTATTTATTTTTGTGTCATTTTAAAAATATCATCTATTTTTATGAATTGGTTTTGGATTTTTAAACTGTTTCCTGTGTTTTATTTAATTACTGTTTTGTGAGATTTGAATGCTTTACACTCTGTCTCCTAAGTTAAGCCTTGTCGCTCATTGCCAAGCTACAAGGGATGAGCTGGGTTTAATTTACTAAGACCTAACTGGACCTAAGTGGAGGTTAGTGGCCTATTGCTAAATGTAGGTACCTACCTGCCCTTCCCAGTAACCCATTTTCCAACAGTCAGTGATAAACTGGAGATACCAAAACCTCCACCGTTGCGCCAACAAGAATATGCCCACACTATCATGACCCACGAATCAATGCAGTGGTCTTACAACCGCGGTAATCCATTGGCAGTACATACCGCCGCGCTCAAAATACACACACATTTACAAAACACAACCACATTGGACAATTCAAAATACACACACCTGATACACATACACACACCACACCCACACACCCACACCGCTATAAAACACACACCCACATTACCCACAAACCCTTACAACTACATTTTTTTTTAAAGCTGTGAGAGAGAGAATAGCAAACACAACACCAGCATCCACAGACACACAACACCATCACTCATACAACATCCACGCACCTCAAACAACACACACCAACACAACACATCACACAGCACAATAAACAGCACCTCACACATCACCCTCACAACATCATGGCACCTCAAAGACACCCCCAGTTTTCAGAGGAGGAACTCAGGGTCATGGTGGAGGAAATCATCCGGGTACAGCCACAGCTTTTCGGATCACAGGTGCAGCACACCTCCATTGCTAGGAAGATGGAGCTATGGTGGAGAATCGTCAACAGGGTCAACGCAGTGGTACAGCATCCAAGAACAAGGGATGACATCAGGAAGAGGTGGAATGACCTATGGGGGAAGGTGCGTTCAGTAATATCCAGACACCAGATTGCTGTACAGAGGACTGGGGGTGGACCCCCACCTCCTACCCTACAACTAATAGCATGGGAGGAGCAAGTCTTGGCAATACTGCATCCTGAGGGCCTGACCGGATTAGCAGGAGGACTGGACTCTGGTAAGTCATATGTTATTTTCCAAATCCCCCCACCTCACCTGCATGCCATCACATACCCCCACCCTCACCCTCACCCCCATCACTCCAACACCTCACATATGTTCCACTATCACAACCCACACATCCCAATACCAAGGCCCTGCATGCAACACCGATGCATGGACCACCATCACCAAAGCATGTCCAGTACAGATACCCACACAGACCCCAAACCAACTATCACAAAAGGCCAAACACAATTATGCAAGCACAGGAGTAGAGGGTACCTCACCCAATGCACAAGATGGCCCACACAGATACTGAAACTATGCATTTACACCCCAACAGGACCCATACCCAATGTCACCGGACAGGAGGTGCCAGACATATCCAGTACACCCACAGAAGAGGCCCATAGTGATGACAGCAGCTCTGCACGCCTGGATCAAGATGACCAGACCGTCCCATCAGGGACCTCTGGACAGTCGGTTCCCCTGCCACTGTCACAAGCCACCACAGAACCTCCCTACTCTGGAAACACCAGCACAGCACCCACCCAGCGGGCCCATCCATCTGTCCCAAGGACACATCAATCAACAGTGTGTCCACCACTACAGGGAACCCAGGCAAACCCACCAACCCAAGAAAATCAGGGACCTGGGGTCAGTGGCAGTGGCCACACGGTTCAGGGGACAGAGGCACAGGATACCAGGGAAGCTGAGAGGACTGCTGTGCGACAGGGGGAGGACAGACCCAGGGAACCGACACTCCAGGAGGCACTCTCCATCATCATGGGAGCATACCACCATTCCCAGGAGACCATGGGCACGGTACTGGCCACGTTTCAGGAGCTTCAGCGGCTGCAGGAGGTACACTACCTTGGGATCAGGGAGGACTTGAAGTCTATTAACAACACCCTGGTCACCATTGCAGGGGTGCTGGCAGACCTTGTCAACACCATGAGGGACACAGAGGCACACAAACGGGCCCCTGACACTAGCCTGGACGATGAACAGCCCTCCACCTCTGCCGGTGCTAGTGGACAGGAGGCACCGCCACAGGACCAACAGGCCACCAGCACCCCACCTCCTGCAGAAGGAGAACCACCCCGCAAACGGTCCCTGAGATCCAAGAACAAGACATAGAACATTGCCAAGACCCCTGCTAGGAAATAAGACCCTCCTGAATGTCACCTTTCTGTCCCACTTTGTCACCCTGTCCACCTTAAACTGCCATTGCTCCCTTTCCTATGCCCCATTGGACAATGCACCTGTGAGACCAAGAGACTGGACTCTACCATGGACATTCCTTCACCATCACCCCCAGCCCATTTCACACCCCCTCCACTTATTAGCACAGAAATAAACACCCTTGAATCACAAAACAATATAAAGTCAGTCTGTGCTTTCGCAAATGTGTAATTGCAACTTCTCTGAAATATAGTAATGTCAATGTACTTGTTCACATACCAATGTTACACAGTTGTAGGCCAGCAGTAAACATAGCAGAGGGCACAAAGTGGGACCCAGATCTGTGAAATGGAAAGCCAAAGTGACAAGTCAGGGTCCATACACATATGTAAAAAGGCAGATTTATGCTAGGTCCTACAATAGTATGAGATGTGGGAAGCAGTTCCATCCTCTTACCTGTGCCTCATTGGAAGTATTGCATGATGATGTGGTTACGTTTGTCTACATCTTCTTCTTCTGCCTCCTCTTCTTCACTGTCCACAGGCTCCACAGCTGCCAAAAGACCACCATCAGGCCCATCTTCCTGTAGAAAAGGCACCTGGCGTTGCAAAGCCAAGTTGTGCAACATACAGCATGCCACGATGATCTGGCACACCTTCTTCGGTGAGTAGTATAGGGATCCACCTGTCACATGGAGGCACTGGAATCTGGCCTTCAGTAGGCCAAAGGTGCGCTCTATTATCCTCCTAGTTCACCCATGTGCCTCATTGTAGCGTTCCTCTGCCCTTGTCCTGGGTTTCCTCACTGGGGTCAGTAGCCATGACAGAATGGGGTAACCAGAGTCACCTGCAAATATCGAGGGACAACTGTTAGACATCCTCCAAACATTAGGGACTCTCCCATACCCAGACAGCAAATGAAACTGTGTGGAGACCTTGGCCACACACGGTGCCCCTGGAGTTGCCCCATTACATAAGGGATGCTGTTATTCCTCAAAATGTAAGTGTCATGCACTGAGCCAGGATACTTGGCATTCACATGGGAGATGTACTGGTCTGCCAAACACACCATCTGCACATTCATTGAATGGTAGCTTTTCCGTTTTCTGTACACCTGTTCATTCCTGAGGGGGGGACAAATGCCACATGTGTCCCATCAATGGCAACCAATTATGTTGGGATATGTCCCAGGGCATAAGAGTCACCTTTCACTGTGGGCAGATCCTCCACCTGAGGGAAAACGATGTAGCTGCGCATGTGTTTCAGCAAGGCAGATAACACTCCGGACAACACGTTAGAGAACATTGGTTGTGACATCCCTGATGCCATGGCTACTGTTGTTTGAAAATACCCACTTGCCAGGAAATGGAGCACTGACAGGACCTGCACTAGATGGGGGATTCTTGTGGGATGGCGGATAGCTGGTATCAGGTCTGGCTCCAACTGGGTACACAGTTCCTGGATTGTTGCATGATCAAGTCTGTAATTGATAATTATGTGTCTGTATTCCATTGTCGACAGGTCCACCAGGGGTCTGTACACCGCAGGATGCCGCCATCTCATCACCTGCCCCAGCGGACATGCCCTATGGAGGAGATCGGTGAGCAGAGGGTCATACACCACATAGGTTTCACAAGGCTGTTTAGCACAATCGTTAAATTTTCTCTATGTGCCTTTGTCTGTCTGTATTCCTGGCCTAAATAGGTGTGATGCAGTTAGTTGGCCTGCCATGTGGCCCCCTGACATGGCAGCTGCGTGACCTGTAAGGTGGGACAATGGGGAAATGCGGTAACTGCGCTGGCGTTGTTCAGCGGCACGGTAGGCGGTCGAAGACCGCTGTGCAATTCAGCATTGGTTTTCATTGGGCCCTATGGGTTCCAGGAGCCAATGACGATGTACGCCGGCGGTGACGGTACGCACCGCCGTGGATGTGACCGCCATTTTCTATCTGTTCCCTCACTTGATACCTGACCTTCAACAGGAGAGGACCTACACTGCAAGTGCTGCTGTGGCCTGTGTCTGGAAGCGACAATGGCTACAGTGCCTTAGGGAAAGGGCCCCTGCCTTCACTGTGGAGGAGTTGGAGAAACTGGTGGATGGGGTCCTCCTCCAGTACACGGAACTGTACAGTCCTCCAGACAAACAGGTGAGTAAACTGTGTGCATGGTGGATGGCACATGATTGTATTGAGTGTTGTGGATGGAAGAGACGGGGGTGACAGGCCAGTATGTGAGGATGGTGTGTGTATGTATTTCTGGGCCAGGGTGGGAGGTTTGTTGCCAATGTGTGAGAAGAAATGTACGGGGGAGTAACATCCATTCTTACTTCACTTTTCCTCTAGGTCAGCGCCCACCAGAAGAAGGGGATTCGGCGTGCCATCGCCAAGGAAGTGCGGACCCTGGGGGTCTACCATAGACAGAGCACCCACTGCCAGAAAATATGGGAGGACCTGCACCGCTGGACCAAGAAGACGGCGGAGGCCCAGCTGGGGATGGCCTCCCAACGTGGAAGGGGTGCCCGTTGCACCATGACCCCCCTGATGTACCGGATCCTGGAAGTGGCATATCCTGAGTTGGATGGGCACTTCAAGGCATCACAGCAGCCACAAGGGGGTGTGTACACTCTCATTCAGCTGACTCTGCATGCTTGACGAGGTGTCTGGGTGGGGGAGTTGAGCTGTGGGTTCCCCTTGGTCAGGGCAGATGCGTAAAGGTAGATCCATTGATTTGCAGCCTCATTCCCAGTCCAACCCCAAAGGTGGTATTTGCCCTCTACACCTAGTCAGGCTCCAATGGGTTCCAGCTGTGCATGAAATGGTTCTCGACAGAGTTCCCCATGGGCATTTGCTTTTCCCCTGCCCTGTTAGTGCATGGCTTAGTGCATATGGCTGCTCCCTGTGTGTTGTGTCCGCCAACGGTAGTGGTGTAGCAGGCATTGACCATGTGTCTCTTGTGTCTTTCCCACCATTTTGTTTTGTCACCCTGTCCTTGTGTGCATTAGCATCATCTGGCGGAGGAGCAGTGGCACCGGAACAGGAGGGAGCTGCATCCCACATGGCCCTGGAGGGTGAAGTAACGAAGTCCAAAGGCACCAGTGGGATGGAGGGCGAGGGGAGCTGCATGACGGGGACAGGAGGAGACACCAGCGACAGCGACTCCTCCTCTGATGGGAGCTCCCTTGCGGTGGTGGGCACCTCTGTGCCCACCACATCAACAGATACAACCGCCACCCCCCCTACTAGCACTTCCCTCCCAGCAGCCCCTCATAAAGTTTCCTGTGCCTGCTCACCCAGGAGGGTGGGCATGTCCTTCGCTCCAAGCACCTCAGGACCTGCCCCAGTCAGCCCTGCTGCCCTCAGTGAGGAGGCTATTGACCTACTGAGATCCCTCACTGTTGGGCAATCAACCATTTTGAATGCCATCCAGGGTGTTGAGAGGCATTTGTAGCAAACAAATGCATACCTGGAGGGCATTCATTCTGGCATGGCGGCCCAAAAGAGAGCATTTCAGGCTCTGGCCTCAGCACTGATAGCAGCCATTATCCCTGTGTCCAGCCTCCCCCCTCCAACTTCCTCTACCCAGACGCAATCCCCTCTACCTCAGCCTATCCCAAGCACACCATCAGACCAGCATGCACACTCATAAACACACAAGAGTGGACATGGCAAACATAAGCACCACACATCCCACAGGCACTCACACAAGCACCATCCCCATGCAGACACACCAGCATCCACTGCCTCCACTGTGCCCCCCTCCTCCACGTCTTCCTCCTCCCTCCCTGTCTCATCTCCACTCACACCTGCATGCACTACATCTTCATCCACTATCCCATCACCAGCACGCCCATCACCACACACCGCTCACGTGCAATCACCACACCCACAACCATGCACACATCTGTTGTGTCCTCTCCCAGTGTGTCTGTGAGCCCTCCTCTGAAAGTACACAAACGCAGGCACACACCCACCCAACAGCCATCCACCTCACAACAGCCTCCGGTCCATGCACCTTCACCCAAATTCAGCACACGTACACCTCCTACAACCACTACCTCTTCCTCCACTCCCAAACCCCCTCCATATTCCCGTCCCAGTGTGTCTAAGAAACTCTTCCTGGCTAACATTGACCTCTTCCCTACACCTCCCCCGTCCTTCCCCTAGGGCCAGGCTGACCAGGTCCCAGCCCAGTAACTCAGCCACCAAATCATCCAGCACAGTGGTCTCAGCAAGTCCAGTCACATCGCGAACGGCACCCATCAGGGCTGCCAGTGTGCCACCTAGCGAGGCCAAGGAGCAGGCCAAGGAGCCACCTGCGAAGGTGAAGAAGGTGCCCAGATGCCGGAGGGATAAGCCGCACCTACCACCAATCAAGGGCTCCTCCAAGCCAAAAGGGGACAGTGGCAAGGGACCAGCAGCAACATCAAAGGTGGGGAAGGGACACAAGGCAGGTCAGGACAGAGCATGGAGGCTCCGGCTGAGGGACCAGAGTCACCCCTTCTGTCAACCAGAATATCAACCTGTATGACGGTGGACACCGCCACCTGCACCACCACCTGCACGTCTGCTGCGTCAGCAACAGTCCCCAGCTTCATCCCCAGTGTGCAGCCATCCGAGGCTGCAGGAGACATCCTGCTGTGTCCATCCACAGGTGCAGACACATGCACCACCGCCAGCACCTCTGCCACAGACACCGCCGCAACCACCGCCACTAGCCCCTTGACGTGCTCAGACAGTGCCACCACAGCTGACATGGCAATCATCCCCAGTGGCCAGCCATCCAAGGCTGCAGGAGACGTCCTGGACCATGCACAGCGTTCATGAGGCACGACACCCAGCACTGTTTGCACCTGCAAGTGGCAGGCGAAGTCGTAGCAGGGTGGAGTGTGCCTCTGCCTCCATGGAGTATCATGCTACCTGTTCCCAGGCAATCTCGTGGCACACACACCCAGGTGAGCGAATGGGGCCTGCCACACTGCATGTGAAGCACTCTGGGCACAATGTCCCCTCCAGAACCAGTGGAGATTCACATCCACTACCTCAGCCCTTGGCAGGATGAAGCACTCTGGGCACAAAGCCCCTCCAGAACCAGTAGAGATTCACATCTACTTCCTCAGTTCTTGGCAGGAAGAAGCACCCTGGGCACAAAGCCTCCTCCAGAACCAGTGGAGATTCACATCCACTACCTCATGGCAGGAAGAAGCACCCTGGGCACAAAGCCTCCTCCAGAACCAGTGGAGATTCACATCCACTACCTCAGTCCTTGGCAGGATAAAGCACCCTGGGCACAAACCCCCCTCCAGAACCAGTGGAGATTCACATCCACTACCTTAGTCCTTGGCAGGATGAAGCACTCTGGGCACAAAGCCCCCTCCAGAACCAGTGGAGATTCACATCCACTACCTCAGTCATTGGCAGGATGAAGCACTCTGGGCACAATTCCCCCTCCAGAACCAGTGGAGACTGACATCCACTTGAGAGACGGTGGCTTTGCACTCCCCAGGATAAAGCAGTGGGCAACCCACCCACTGGAGAGACTTGTGAGACTGTGGCTTTGCACTCCCCAGGATAAAGCAGTGGGCAAACCACTGGAGAGACCAATCAGTGGGCATGGAGCCCCCTCGTGGAGCAGTGGCGTCGTCCGTTCATCCGGCTGAGGTGCCCCCCCTCCATCTCCCCCTGATGTGCCTGTTTATTTTCCATCTGATGCCCCTGCAGTGTTCTCTCCGTTTTGAGTCAGGTATCTTGTGTGGCCTTCGCCCATGCATCTTGGGACACTGATCCATGGACAATGATTTCATTCATATCCGGACATGTGTAATTGGTGTACATATTTGTATATATTCATATTTGAATTTGGCATATCTGATATTTCAATGATTACACTTGTTACAATCATTTCCGTTTGTCCTTGCGTTCTTCCAGGGTGTGACGGGGTGTATATGTAAGGTTGCTGCATGTATTTGTGTGTATGGTGTTGTGGGTGGGGGTAGGGGTTGGGGTGTTGCATGTTGCATTTGTGTGTCACTCTCTTTTCCTTCCACCCTCCCCTGTGTGCTAGGTGCAGTACTCACTGTGGTCGTCGCCGGCGTCGTTGCTGCTCCTGATACAAGAGGAGGTAGACCAGCATCGGCAAGACTTGTAACTCGGCGTCCATGGCGTCCTGGTTGTTCGTAAAGTGTCGAAAGGTGAGTGGTTTCCGTTCCAAGTACTGTTTCCACCGTGCTTTTGATGGCGTTGGTACCACCCCAGAAAAGGTGGCGGATAGGCGTGTTGTAATACAGTGGGCAGACCCTTGTCTTCTGCCTGTCTGTTGGCAGTTACCGCCGCGGTGTTTGTTTCTACCGCCGTGGCGGTCGGAGTGTTAAAGTGGATGTCTATGTTGGTGGATTCCGCCATGGTCGTGATTCAATTTTGTTTACTGCTGGCCTGTTGGCGGTATTACCACCACTTTAACACCGACCGCCAGGGTTGTAATGAGGGCCAATATTCTTGAAACTCTTTGATAATATTTGTAGTAGAAAGAGATGCCTCCCCATCTTTTGAATGATTAGTGTAAATTATAGTTTTAGAACATAATTAACTAATACTTTGCCAACTATATTCGAATTAAAATAAAATGTTGCTTTATCATTTGATAGTCATAAGCCAGCTCCTTTGCTTAGCAGTGAACTATATTCACAGCAGAATGGCTGTAATGTAACCATATAAATATTGTCATCAGAGAAAATAAACATAAAACCCTCAAATTTAACAAATTACTTCTCAAAATGAGACATCTTAAAATGAAACTGCATATTTTCATGAGCCATCAATAACATATGTTTGAAGGCATCTCAATATATAATATTTGATGTTACATCTTTTTTATTAAAAGAAAAATAAATTCTCATGATTTATAAGATTTTCACCTTATTATCGTCTCAAAGTGCAATATCAACATTCATAGGCCATTGAGAGTTAACACAGAATAATCATCTAGTTTTAAGAACATAGAAATTATAGCATGGTCTAAAAATCCCACAATTCCCTTTAAGAAAGTTTGAAATTAAGTGACTTAAGTTTCTTGATGGCAGTACATATCAATTCGAAAATAACAATTGTGGGAAATAGGAAAGAGTGAATTATTTGCTTGTAGAAAGATAAATCTTCAAAATATCAACAGTATTGGTCTTCTTGAAAAATGTTTTAAAGGCCTGAAAGCATTTAGCGGGCCTAAATGTGGTGTAAGATAATCTATCAAGAAGAAGATCACATATTAAATTCAAGCCCTCATCTACTACAAGAAAAACATTACCTAATTTTGCAATTGCAGTGGTAAAATTTCTCAAACAAATTAGGTAATCTGTAGTAGAGTCATAAATGTTAATTAAATGCAAAATAAAAGTGTCAATTTTTACTTTAACATATAAGAATCTACCATCAGAATGCTTAATTTAAATTCGTAGTTGAGAATTTTTAGAAAATAATGTTGGAACTTGGTTCTTTTTACCAATGGCAAGAGATAATATAGTATTTGTCACCAAATGCTTGTTCACATATGCTAAAAATGCTATCTTTTTATGCATTTCTTGAAGTAAACACATATCAGAAGTATGTGTTGCTAGCTGATCTCATTTTCCTATGATCTCATGTGCATTAGGCACTTCACATTTAAAGATGCAATTTTGAGACCATGGGACTTATTAAAAGAATTTGTAAAGAAGAGAAATATAATAACTAAATTGTAAGTGATCTGTAAAACCGTGGACATCACAAAAAGCTAAAATAGCTTTTATAATAAGAACAAACAACACAAAAACAAAAAATGCAAGAAAGGCAATGTAAAACACAATAGAAATATACAGAACATATATGAGGCACATACATGCATGCCCATTAATAGCCAACATTGGACATCATCAATTCTTACATGTAAAACAATGCTAAAAAGTAGGTAGAGGAAACATTAGTCAGTGAGAAGCACAATAAAAGTCTGTAATTTCCTGTTTTTCTATGGAGAGAGGATGGTGTTGATCAGAATAAGCTCTGAGACCTTCAGGATAACAGAATGCTCTACATATGCCATCTTTCCAAATTACCTTGGTTTAAAGGCTAAAATTCTCATTCTAGACCTCAAAGCTGTACATTCTTTGCAAATGACCACTGTTTCTTCTGCAAAGTCCTAATGAATGAAGATTCTGTTAATGCTTATTGTTTGGGAAGGAATTTAACTTGCTGCTTTTCTTATAATTTCTAAATGACTGTGCTGAAGAACTTGGAATATAATTTCTTTACGTTTGGGTTAACTTCCATTACAGTGTGAAGGAATATGATGAGTGTAATCAGTGTCCAACTTCTACATGAAATTCATTTTCAAATAATTTCTCCAAATATACTTTACAATCTGTACCATCTATATTGCTAGTGAGTTACAAATATGTAAGTTGTATTGTCTATTTTGATTCTTTAGGTTTGGAAGTATTTTGTTCATAGCAAGAATTTTAGCACTGAAAAAACACAAAGGATCTAATTTTTTGATTGTCAGAAACTTTAATTGAAAAGCCAGGCAAATCTTTGAATATTGTAGATCTCTAAACTAATATTATTGGTATTTAAACTAACATGTGAATTTCCTCTAAAATTGCATTAACAGATGGTGTGCAGAATCAGCCACTTTGGTTTTAATAGGCGAAGGAAATTTGTTTGTTTCTTCTAGTTTGTATGTCTATTTTTATTTTCCATAATGATGTTATTGTTAAAAGAGAATTTATTGTGTGGTAAATATTTTGAAATGTCTACTTCTATAAGCGCTGTACAAGGAAATGCCCCCCAAAATATTGGTAAATAAATTTAAAAGCCAGGTATTTGATAATATTTAGTGAATAGTCAAAAAAGCACCAATATATTATCCTATATCTGACCAACAATAGAAGTAAGCATTGTAATTGTGAAAAGAAAGTCAAACTGGTGGAATGTTGATGGTGCAGCAGCTTAAAACAACAGACGTAGGTCTAGGGCAAAGGCCACCCTTCTCTCCTCAGTGGACTCCACCCTTCCCTACAGGAGCATCAGAAACAGAACAGCAGTTTAATCTGGTCAGGATACCATCTACAGCAGGTGCAAAGTTAAGGAAAAACACAATACAACGCTGCAGCCAAATGTCAGATGAAAACCGTAATACCATTAATCCTTTTTTCAAAAATGTTTCATTTCAATGACACCAGTTATTTATTATGAGAGCTAGCAGAACTCTGCGAGTAGCTGCCATGGTGGTGCTCACACTTGCACATCCTGTAGCAGCGATAGAATATTAGGACCATTCAAACCTGTTGATTGGTTCATAAAGGGAAAAGAAGATGTTAAAACGAATCAGTGGGAAATTCATAAACTGCAGCTTAGTTAAAGTAACTTTACAATGTTTTAAACTGATCTGGAGAGAATGTCAGTTCTAACTTACCACTGACCTGATTTGGTCAAATTGTCAGCTGAATTGAAACTTCTGTAGTACACAAACAGGAATGATCCCCCCAATTAGTAAACTGAGTATCACCCACTATATATGTCCATAAGAAGCATATTACACCCCCAAATTATGCAGGGTTTTGCCTACAAGATGAGTTGGACTGTGCCAGATGTCGACAGGTGGGAGCTGACATTCTGCATCTAGCATGATCTTAGTTAGCTCACAATCATCTAGCAGAAAGTCATTGCTACATTAATGGCTATGATTGGACAGGAAGTGCCTCGTAACCCATGGGTCGCAGTACTGGAGTGGTTATGGGAGACTCCTATTTAAAATAGATTCTATAGAACTTTGGAACTGCTGCTGGCTAAGAGACCTGTTGCCTGCTGTTGGGGCAGGGGAAGATCTCCCAAGTATGAACAGTATATTGAATCCCTGATAAAATAAACTGTTTAAATATACCTTTTGGTTTCTGTAAATTTTGTACTTTAAATCTGTTGTTTTGTTCTACCCATGCCAGTTTACAATTTTCTCCTACTTTTTCCATATACTGTACTAAGCCTCCCTCCTCCCTACATGGTAAAATGACAAAATATACCTCAGTGGCTACCCAGAGTGTGTTTAAGAGACTGCTTAATATGCTTTATAGTTCATACTGTGTTTTGAAAGTGTATGTAGTACTTGCTTTTGGCTTGAAAAAGTGATTCGTTTAAGTGTGTGAAAAAGCAGTATTTTCGTCTTTTCAGATTCGGACCTTACCTGTAGAGCTGAATCAGGATGGTACAGTGGGGCATATTTATATGTTTTTGGATTAGAGCAGCACCACAAGCCTTCTTCCTGCGCTGCCCTATGTCAAAAGAAAAGGGAAGGAATTTGCTGTATCTATATATAACAGCACATTTCTGTCCTTTTCCCCTGCGTTGGCGCACAATGGGCTGCCATGCGCCAATGCAGGTACCCTTGCACCAAGGTGCAAGCGTGTCTGCGTTGCAGGGATGATTGTTTTTGTGCAAGAAGAGACACCTTTCTGCACAAAAAACAATCACATTCCTCTTTCTATGTGTACTGTAGAATGCAACACACATAGAATAATGATAAACAGGAAACATAAAGTTATTTCTCCTCGTTGCGCCTTCCTTATGCCTCCCCTGGGGAGGTGTAGGCTTTAGATGCATTCCCAGCTTTAAAAAATCTCATAAACCTGGAAAAGTGTCAAATGCCATGGCTGTTACATGAGAACACCAACCGTAATGCCCATGGCACACCTCCCTGTCACAAGATGAGGCCATGAAAAGCCAAGCAGGGTGGCTTTATGTTGCCATATAAATTTGGCCCTGCAGTGTTCACTGCTCGACCGTCAAAGTGTGGATTGAGCCTGTCTTTTTCCAAAGAGATTCTGAATTGAGGAGCAGCTTGCTTCCCCCTGCCTCAGCAGCCTGTGCATGCTGATTGGCCGTCTAGCTCCCAGTAAACCGCATGCCCTGCTCCCATACATGCACTGGTCCTTTAACTTTGTGGAGGGGACCCCAAGACAGCCACACCTCTATTTTGTGACCTCAGCTTTTCTGTGCCCTGAACAGCCCAGTGAGCAAGAGATAAAGAAAGGTGGTAAGGACACACACTCTGTGTTGTGGTCTATTGAAATTTTAAAAGTGCTTTCTCCCTACCATTGACTGTTTAACTATTGGTTTCCGCCATTTATCTACTTTAAAAACTACTATTTTGTTCTACCCATCACTGTTTGAATTTCTCTCCTAATTTTCCACCTATACTGTTCTAAGCGGCGTCCCCTACAAGATAAATCAGCAAAATACACCTCGGTGACTAACCGGAGTAAGTTTAAGAAACTGCTTAATTTGCTTTACGGTTTAAATTGTGTTTGGATCAGGAAGGTACAAATTGTGGATTGAGCCTTTCTGTATCCAAGAATATTATACATTGAGAAGCACTTCCTTGCCCCCTGCCCTAGCAGCCTGTGCTTGTAGTCATTTGCCCCTTATATATTGTTTACTGATTGTGGCATCTATGATGTGATTGGTTGCTAGGGCTAGGATTTCTTTTGGACTAAAATTTTGGGGTTTGAGTTCTGATTGCCTGTTAGGCCTAGGGTTCAGATTGGATTCTAGGGTTATGGTTCCTACTGGACTTAGGGTTTGGGTAATGATTGGCAGATAGGGCTGGGGCTGTGCTTGGTTAATAGGGTCAGGTCTCCCCTTGGCTCCAGGGTTTAGGGTTATGGTTCTGATTGGTAAGGGTTCCATTGACCAATAGGGCTATTTAAGCCTAGGCTTCAGGGCGTCTCAGCCCAGGTGTCAAGGTTATGGGTGGAGAGGTCAAGCACAGTTGACTGTTTGGGCCTGTTTGGTCCAGGTCAGGTTTTTGGCCAGAGCTGCTGCCCAATTTTTCATTTACCAGCAACCATCTTAAGTCATCCACATCCACCAGCATCCATACACAATATCAGCAAAGGCATTCTACTCACATACCACAAACATACCTCATGCAGATTTTAATATCTCAACAATGACTTCAAAACCACACAAATCACACATATACACCCTTCTACCACAACTACAACACAATGGGACCTTCATCTCACACAAAACACAACTCTGTCCTATAAACCTACCAAATCGAGACATCGCCAACACAACACAAAGCCCCTGTATAGAAAATTTTAATGTTTCCAGAAACACACTCGTTGCTCATATAAATCACCAGCTCTATCCTCTACTTCCACCTAACATACTCCTTTTAATCATGATGAGAACTATATTCAGCCTTCCATTTTATCATCCACCAACACCCTCCTCCTCTTTTGACAAAAAACACCCAACCACGCTTTACACGCCCCACCACCACACATATTGCCTCTTCTAGTGTTCAAATCTAACACAAACCCATAACTCTTCTTCATCCCCTCTAACACACCACATACACTCTCCTCCAAAACATATCACCACCCCCTGTGCAATTCAAATACCACTCACCAGCAGTATTTACAGACAAATCTTTCTCAGAAAGCCACTACATCAATGTCTCTTCTCACTACTCCACAAAAGCAAAACATAACACACACCAGCACTTCAGAATCACACAAACTTTCATAATACTTTCCATCACAAATTAGAAGCATACACCCAATCCCTCCCTTATGCCTATACAAATAACGATCATCCTAAACCATCTTTACTCCCACATTTTCTATTGTCACCAACACCAACAACAAATATCCCAAAACAACAACTTTCATTCACCTCCCTCTGATCCATTGCACTCTTTAGAGCCGTATAATATGACCCACATGCACCACCACCACCTCAAACCCATACTTCTTCCACCCTAAACACACACAAACAAAATAAACAACATGTCACTTTTCACAACTTCATATCTCCATGCCTATTACACACAACAAGGCTACTCTACAAAAACAACACAACTCACCATCTCACTCACAACCACCATCTCCACCACTGACACATGCGGACCCAACAAATTGCCTTCTAAGCCTACTGGATGAGGAACACAATATAGAAAAACAACACAATTGTGATTCTCATACAGTTGATACCAGCATTAATGACACACCTGCTACAAGATCACAATATACTGCTCACCCTTCTACAAAACAAAGTCACACCCCATCAAACCACAATCTTTAAACTGCCTACTAATAAATGTTTGATCACCCTCTAAAAACAGGCACCACACCTACGACCTGCTCACTGACACACAGCCTAACTTACTCTTCATAAATGAATCACGGTTGGGAGATGACATGGCTCCAATGTTGCATGAAGCCATTCCTCCAGGCAATCAAACCAGCAAACAAAATCGTATAGGCAAAAGAGGAGATGGACTAGCTGTTATATTCCAGCAAACTATAAATTTCACCAAAACTGACGACATTTCCATACAAAGTTGTGAGACCCTTGTTAGAGCAGGAGTTGTAATGAATAATCATGTGTTTTGAGTAATGGTTTTGCATAGAAAATGTAATAATTTAGAAAAAAATAATGCACCCTTTTGAAAGTGTGACCATGTGAGTGGCTGCCAATGTTCACGAAGTGTACTTATTAATGGCTTATTGATATGAAATGATGAGCTTATGTTTGATTAATGTACTATGTCATATTAAGGGTTGCATATTATGTATTAGCTTTATTACTTGTAGGCTTTAACTTAGCGGAGGTCTTGGCCTAGATGCACGACCTCATTTCAAGCTGCATTTCTTAGGCGTTTAATTAAAATGTCTGCTTAGAGGATTAAATTGTGATTTTTCACTGTACTGACCTAATGTGCTTGCAGCTAAAGTCTTTCTCATGAGAACTGCTTGCTAGAAGATGCTGTTCCTGTTGAATGTAACATTGTAAATGTAACATATGTAAGACTGACTTTCTCAGGAGAGAACAATGACCATACTGACTGGGGTACAAGCTGCAGCAATATTGTTACTGGATGAGCCGGATGGATGAGGACAGTACGGAAAGAGCCAATCATCGACATGTGAAAGTAAAAATGTAGATTTGAAGTTTTAGTTTTATTGGACAAAGTGTGAACATGCGAACCCTTGACCACTAGGGATTTGGGAAATCAAACTTAGCTGGACTTCAGTGAGGGAAGATAAAGCATTTGCCCATTTTCTTTCTAGATGAAAGGCCATTACTTTATTGAGCATCTTGAGACATGCTGAACTTTAATGCTTAAAAGACTTTGCCATTTTCTGAACTTTGCTGCTGAATCCTGAGGCTTGCTGACCAGACTGATGTCCTGATGACGAAGACTGTCATTGCTTGCCGATCCAGTCTGAGAATAGATATTCTGACAATGATGATGTTTGCTATGTCTGTTTGATTTTCTTTCTAGGTACCAACTGCGCTATTTTGATAGAGCCTCAGTTTAGATGTTTTCTAAATTTGTGTTGACTAAATTCTTTTGCATGAAGCCCAACACGCTAATTCTAATCTGGGGTTAGTTAGGATCCTCACTAATGAAATTTTATATATGATTTAACCTGTGATGTCTTTTCTTTGCTGAATCTAAATGTATGTAATATCATTTGCACAATTGTTCTTGTTTTTCCTTTGCACTGTGACTTTAGAATGTGTAATAGTTCAAGCTTTGATTAGAAGGCTTTTCTTTCAGCGATTCAGTCAGCCAGTGTTGATCCTGTATGTTTATCATTTGATTTTGAGATTATCTTATGTGACATTAGCATTGTTAACGTAGGGAAATCAATATTGTAACTTTTACATAAAGGTGTGGTTATTCATGACTGTAAGGTCATGGTGTGTGACAATTAATGACTCCAACTGATTACTAATGTTATTAATTGTAATTGATTATTAATGTCGTTGATTGGTCATTGGTTATTGAATTGCCTGTACTGGATCTATGGTGGGAACATCTTTAAGCGAGTCAAAAGATTCATCGTCCTATTTGCGTCCCCCTATAAGTTTACTTATTAAGGTCAGACACGCTATCACCCTTATCACCCGATGCAACCCTGCACCTGCTTCCTCCTCCTTTGCAGAGCACCACCTACCAATGCAACATTTCCAGACACTTTTGTAGACACAGTTTCAAACCTTATAACACTATACTCCAACCTATGCATTCTTGGTGGACTAAACATTTGGTTTGACAAACCCAATATGCCCCATCAAAAAACTATCATCACTGGCCTAGTCACACTGAACCTACAACCAGATCATACATAATCCCACACACATTGCTGGACACTTCCTAGATGTTGTTTTTGCAAATCCAGAAATAGTTACCTTTCTAAGGATTAATCCAGTCACATGGTCCTACCACTATTTCTAGGCTTTCCAACATAAAAAAAACACAAATCAACACACCCACTACAACCTTCCATGCATTCACCTACCAATCACAGAACAAACTCAATTTTGAATACTTAGAAACACAACTAACAGCCAACACAGCTCTAGACATGATAAATTCCATTTTAAAATTGTATGAATGGCTGCAGGAAGCTTTCGATTTCCTAATCCCCCTAAGAACAACAAAACAGAAAAAAAGAGAAAACAAGCACATTGGAGAAATACAGAACTAAAAAAGATAAAACAACATGTCAGAAAGCTGCAACAGGCCTGGCACAAAACAAAGAGCAATCAAGACAAACTTCACCTATGCAAACTTAACAGAATATACAAATCATCAATAAAAAGTTTTTAAAAGGTACTATTCAACATAATTCAAAATGCTAAATCTGCAAATAAAGAATTTTATAAAATTCTCACCAAATTTCATAATCCTAAATACATGGAAGGAACTCATCTCATTACTCAACAATTCAAAGATAAACTGGCAAATGATTACACAACCAATGTCAACACGTTGGACTCCTATATATAAAGGAAAGCCAGGAGTACCAACCCATTCCAAAATTCCCCTCCAGGAGTAAGCCAACCCAGCCTCTGCATTCTTTCAAACAAATATCACAAAGTGAATTTATGGATCTGGTCAAAGCAAGCAGGCCTTCCGGCTGCCCTTTTGACTCTTGTCCATCACACATTGTCAAGCACATTCTTTCATCTACCTCTGTTGCCAAACCAGTAAGAAGAATCATCAATAATTCTTTAACTAAGGGAATCTTTCCAGAAGACCTAACAAGGCATGCATACTCCCATTATAAAGGGAAAGCAGCATTTGTCTAGATGTGCCAATTCATTGAAGATAACTCCATACTTTCAGACTACCAAACTGTATTTCATCCAGGAAGAGGCACAAAAAGTGTCCTCATTGCCATTTGGGATAACCAGTAGATTGCAATGGAGTTGCTGCACTACTTCTCTTGGACATTTCAGCTGCCGTTGACACAGTTGACCATGACACTCTAATACAAAGACTCTACGAAGGGACTGCTTTCAACTGGATCACATCCTACCTTTAAAACATAAAAAATGTCATTCGTAGTCCCCCTTTCTCATCCAAACTGTCCTTAACAAAAGCAGGAGTCCCTCAAGGCTCAATCATCTCACCCATACTTTTCAGCAGCTACATGAAGTCATTATCGGCAATTATCAATGAATTTCAACATACTACAACTATGCAGATGACACAGAAATACTCCTTAAACTGGAAAGCCCCAAAGTATTGGAAACTCACAAATCTTCAGTTCTCTAAGCACCGTTGATCTGTGGATGACAAGGAGCCATCTAAAACTGAATGATGTCCAAATAGAAATACTCACATGTGGCGATTGGAAAAATTATGACCCACTCTGCGCCTGCCCTGACAATCTGGAACCACCTCCTAAAGTATCTAAGAAAGTAATAAACCTTGGAATTACCATGGACTTCAAGTTAACAATGAATGCCCAAGTGGACAAATTAGCAAGATCGAGCTTCATCACCATGAAAAGTCTGCACCACAACTTTCCCCATCTGGTATTTCTACACAAGATCCAGGCTACTATCTCTCCTGCACTGTCTAAACTTGATTACAACAATGGCCTCTACAACTGAACACCTCTATCTGCTATGAAAAGACTACATCGGATCCAGAAATCTGCTGCCAGACTACTACTACAGGTAAAGCCACAAGCCCACATCTCCCCTGCCTTGAGGGCCCTACATTGGTTACTGTTTGCCAGAAGATCCACCTTCAAGCTGCTTTATACCACCCACATCTGGAATACATTCACCAAATACATTTAATAAAGGGATCTCCACTCAACATTGGCACCTTGCCCCAAAACCCCACCATACAAGAAAAAGACAATAGATGGTACATCTTTCTCTGTTCAGGTGGCTAAACTATGGAATCCATTACCCCCAAATATAAGATCAATGGATAACTATCTTATCTTCAGAAGACTACTCAAGAGTTGGCTCTTTCCTACATAACAACCATACTCAAACAGCAATGTGCAGCATATCCCTGTATATGTAAACATTTATAATTTGATTATATGTTTATATCTAGATATGTGTATTGCTTTGTGCAAATATGTATAACTATGTTTTTCCTTAAAATATATACATAATCTTATGACTCCATAACAAAAGTATATATTACTTACAGATGGATATATATATATATATATATATATATATATATATATATATATATATATTAGTACCTAGTGATAGTAGACACTAGGTAGTTATAGGACCATGCTTCCAAAAAGAGGCACAGTGATTCTTGTCGTGCATAGAAAGTTTCAGGGTGATCTTCAAAGGGGGGGGGGGCGAGAAAAAAGGGTATAAAGAAAAGTCATGTTTCTGATCATAATTTCCATAGGACTTTTAGACAGACCAAACCACTGGACGGAATTACACCCAATTTGTCAGAAAGCTAGGTTTTGGTACGCAGATTGTGCTTTCACTTATTTTGGTGTAAATCTGTTCAGTGGTTTTGGACATATTAAAAGGAAAATTAATTTGGAAATCTAGGGCTGTGGATCCTTCACGGTGATTCATGATAAAAGACAAGCTTGTGCAGGGAAATGCACAGCTCTAATTGGCTGCCAACACTTTAAATCAGGAAATGCTAAAAAATGTTAAAATATAAAAAGAAAAGGGGCCAGGGTAGGTACACCCTGACCCCTTAGCTCTGGTGCTAGGGTCCCAGAGGGACCCCTCTCCCCGGGCAAAAAAGCATTTTAAAAAAATCTTTTGCAAATCTGTGGCAAAAAAATTTATGTGCGGGCGTGGATTTTTTTTTTTTTTAATTATTTAAAGCCAGCAGGTGGGCCAGGTACCAGGCCACTTATAATTTTGAATGTGGGGGGTGCCTCTCATCCTCCCCATACCCTGGGGACCACCACATCCCCAGGGGAAAATGCTTTTTATGTGTTGGGGAGGCCGTATGGCCTCCACCACAGCACCAGGGATCACCAACTCCCAGGGGGGTACACATAAAATATGTGTGGGGAGCCACGCAGCCCCCAGCTGCCCCGGGGACTGCCACCCACTGGGGCATTCAGTATAAGTAATACAGAGTGCTGCGTGCCACCTCCCCTGCCCCAGGGTCCGCCACCCCCAGGGGTATTCAGTATAAGTAATGTGGGGAGGGGGCTGCAGACCACTACCTCCCCAGGGCACAAATTACAATGAAGTGTGGGGGGTGTGCACAGCCCCCCCAGAGCCCCAGGGAACACCTCCTCCCCGGGGCTATGTTCATTGGAGGGGGCCGCGTGGCCCTCCTTGAGGAGCAACTGATTGCCCTGGGGTATACGCCACCCCCCAGGGCCGGCTCCTGCTATGCTCCGGGGTGCCCACCTCCAGGACATAGCTGTTTGCTTTTGCTTGGTGGGTGCTAATCACTCCTACCAAGCAAAAGCAAACATAACTTTGCTTTCTAACATTGGGATCTGTCAATCAGGTCCTGCTGTCAGAAAGCGGAGTTTAAATTTAAATCTGTCCAGATGAAAACATTGCTCCAGCAAGCAGGGAGCTGTTATTAAAAGCAGCTCCTTGCTTGCTGGAGCAATGCCGGCTCATACAGGAGGCAGGAGCCAGCTGGAAGCCGGCTGGGTCCACAGGACAGTCCTTGAGGCTCCCCCCATGGTCCCAGATAGCCCGTAAAGGGCTAAAAATGAAGAAAACAAGAAATTCTGTGGGTCTGTGGGGGAGGCCTTGAGGATCCCTTGTGGTCCCAGATAGCCCGGAAAGGGCAAAATATATATATTTTTTTTTTTAAAACAAATAAATAAATAGCCCAATGGTGAAGGTCACAGACCTTCACACTGAGAGTTCAGGGTTTGTCCTGCCTATTGGCTTAATTTTGTTTGACCAATGACTTTGTGTTTCACCACTGCGCATATTAGTTGCTCAATGTTCACCAGTAGCACATTGTATGTTTTGTTCAGTTTAGCCGCCTATTGGCTTTGACATGGCATTAGCCATTACTTTCTGTATCCAGTTTCGCCGCCTATTGGCTTTGACATTGCATTAGCCATTACATTCTGTATTCTGCCTATTGGCTTTGACATGCTGTATCCAGTCTAGCCGCCTATTGGCTTTGACATTGTATTCCTATTGGCTTTGACATGATGTATTCAGCTCAGCTGCCTATTGGCTTTGACATGATATTATATATTACATTTTGTATTCAGCTCAGCTGCCTATTGGCTTTGACATGATATTATACATTGCATTTTATATTCAGCTCAGCTGCCTATTGGCTTTGACGTGATATTATACATTGCATTTTGTATTCAGCTCAGCTGCCTATTGGCTTTGACATGACACTAGACATTGCATTTGATATTTAGGTTAGCTGCCTATTGCCTTTAACATGGAGTTAGACATTGCAGTTGAGAATCCAAGCTGTATTTTTCCAAGCTGTGTTTTTGCACAAGATGAACCAAGATGTTTTTCTCACAGTAGACTAGACATGATAAGAGAGGGTACACTGGTTGTTTTTCTCCGCTTGAGCCTGGGAAGAGGAGAAGTCTCGGAGACCTGGCCAGTCTCCAAAGACTTGCTCAGTTTTCCCGAGTCTGAGAGGAGGGGGCACACCTTTGTAACGAATGTCACAGGCTGCAGAGATTCAGATTCGGATCTGCCTGACTTCGTGCTGGAACTAGGCGCCAGTTGCCAGCATCCCGTGTGGGTAGATGAATCTCTTTCTCGCAGCTGACAGGGAGTCATCAGCTTGCAGACCCTAGAAAGATGAAGCTGTAAATAGTTTCCCACACGGTGAAGTATTTGTTTTGCTTTGCATTCAATATCTTATAAATATAACCTGCTGTGTATATTGCAAACTGTGCATTAACGTGTGCTAGAAAGCTAATAATTCGTCATTCATAAAAATTGCGGTTGGGGAAGAATTAACAACAATAAAAGTCTTCTTTGAACTGAGAAGTGCATTTCTGGTGTGTTATGTAAGTCCTTAGAAACTAGATAAAAGCAAAAGCACTACAGGGTTCAACTTTAGGTGTAACCGTAGTCATTTTCCTCCTTTAATTTCTTTTCAACATCAAATGTTTAAGGCTCATACTGAAAGATGATCTTACTCTTTTAGTTGACAAATACATTTTTTTTCAATTTGTGCTGAAATATCTCATTTTAAGTACATCATCCATCAAAGACTAACAAACTCTGTCTCCCTCTCTCTTTCAATTTCTTTCTCCCACTCACACCCTTTCACACCCACTCACAGATCCACTCACGCACCCACTCACAGACGCATGCAGACCCTTGTGCACCCATTCACAGCCCGTCAGACCCAAATTCACCCACTCTCAGACCCACTCAGACTTTCACACACCCACTCACAGACACACTGACACCCTCATTGTTGGACTTTTTCCCTTATGCAGGGTCATCCCCAATCTTTTTGCCTTCTATTCTTTCTGACCTGTTGTAGTTGTCTTTTGAACTCTGAGCACTTTACCACTGCTAACCAGTGCTAAAGTGTATATGCTCCTCTGTGTAAATTGTATTGTTGATTGGATTTCCATGATTGACATATTTGATTTGCTAGTAAGTCCCTAGTACAGTGCACTAGAGGTGCCCAGGGCCTGTAAATCAAATGCTACTAGTGGGCCTGCAGCGCTGGTTGTGCAACCCACATTAGTAGCCCTGTAATCATATCTCAGACCTGCCACTGCAGTGTCTGTGGGTGCAGTTCTAAACTGCCAAATCGACTTGGCAAGTGTACCCACTTACCAGGCCTAAACCTTCCCTTTTCTTACATATAAGACACCCCTAAGGTAGACCATAGGTAGCCCACTGGGCAGAGTGCAGTGTATGTTTAAGGTAGGACATACACTAATGTGTTTTATATGTCCTAACAGTGAAATGCTGATAAATGTGTTTTTCACTGTTGCAAGGCCTATCCCTCTTATAGGTTAACATGGGGGCTGTCTTTAAGTATGATTAAAGCATAGATTCCCTTTGGGAGAGGATGGACATGTGGAGTTGGGGGTCTCTGAGCTCACAATTTAAAAATACATGTTTTAGTAAAGTTGATTTTAAGATTGTGTATTCTTAAATGCCACTTTTAGAAAGTGGGCATTTTCTTGCTTAAATCATTCTGTGACTCTACCTGTTTGTGGATTCCCTGTCTGGGCCAGTTTGACAGTTGGCTGTTTGCACTCCTATCTAGACAGTGACAAAAAGGGAGCTGCTGTGTAGCCTGCATATCCTGATGACCCATCTGTGCTAGGAGGGAGGGGAGGACAACTGAAAAGGCTGTGCCTGCCCTCACACAATGCAGTCTCCAAACCCCTGGTGTGGATCTGGGGCCCGGCCTGGGCAAGGCAGGATTTCACAAACAAGAGAGACTATTCTTTGAAGTAAGCATACTTCAAAGGACAAAATGGGTATAAGAAGGGCACCCAAAACCACAGATTTTAGATTACTTCTAGAAACCAAGAGGAACCTCTGCCTGGAAAAGAGCTGAAGAGCTAAGGAGAATTGCTGCCCTGGCTGTGACTTTGCTTTGTGGAGCTATCCTGAAGTTGCTGCATCTGTCTGGTGAAAGGGGACAAAGACTGGACTTTGTTGTGCATTCCTGCTTGTGAAGAAATCTCCAAGGGCTTGTCCTGAGCTTGCCTCCTGCTGTTGAAGTCTCAGGGCCATCAAAGACTTCCCCTGCTAGCACCTGGACTTTCTGCTGGGACTCCTGCCCTGCCAAGTGGTGCCCTATCCCGTTCTTGGGGCCTTAACAGGTGAAGCTGGCAGACCAAGCCTGAAAATCCATGCAGACCGCCGAGCGGGGAAGTTTCTGACGCAACCTCCGAGAGCGGCTGAAGAAATGACACGCCGCTGCCTCTGTGGCTGAAATCAATGCTGCGCTTGCAGTGCGGCTGGGAGATCGACGCGTGCGGCTGGAGAAACGAGGCGCTGCATCGCTGACGGTGGCCGGTATCGTCGCAACCCACATAGTGCGGATTTGCTATCATCATGCAGCAGGATTTTCGACGCAAACCTTGCTGGGCGTGGAAAAACAAAACAAGGACTGTCCTGACCCGAGTGCTGCCTGGATCGATGCATCGCTCCCCTGTGGGAAGGAAAAACGACGCACACCGGTCTGACCAGAGAAGGAGAAATGATGCACAAGCTCGCTTGTGGGTGAGAGATCGACACACCACTTACCTTTTTCAACGCACACTTGCCCGTGCGTGTTATTTTAACGCGACCCAGGTACTTTTCAGTGCTAACAGTGTTTTATAAGACTCTTTTTGCTTTTTAATTAATAACTTGACTTGTGTATGTTGGATTTTTTTCGTTTTGGTCTTGTTTTGTTGAGATAAATATTTTCTATTTTTCTAATCCTGTTTTTTGTCATTTTGTAGTGTTTTCATTAAGTTACTGTGTGTGTTGGTACAAATACTTTACACCTAGCACTCTGAAGTTAAGTCTACCTGTGGGGTTTAGCTGAGGGTGATTCTCCTTTACCCTGACTAGAGGGAGTGTCCTTGCTTGGACAGGGGGTAACCTGACTCCCAACCAAAGACCCCATTTCTAACACTCATGCACCCACTCACAGATCTGCACACAGTGCCACACCCACTAAGACACTGATGCACACACTCAAACCCAGGCAGAGACTCTCACAGCCATTCTAATGCCCAGATACACCCTCTTACACCTATTCTCACACCCAGAGAGATAGTCTGCTGCCAACTCCCGCTTCACATAGCCAAAGGGCCATGTGCAGAGTAGGGTTGGGTGGTTAGGGGGGTTGGCAGCAGGGACTGGCTGCAGGCCAAGCTTTGGGGGCAACCCCTGCTGCAGACAGGTGAAGGCTGTGCATTGTGCAAGTTTGGGTGCTTATAGGCGGTTGGACTGAGGGCCTGGCCTGTGCGCGGGGGTGGTTGGATTAACATATAGTAATGAAAATTACTATACCTTAAAAAAACATAAAAATTCACTCGAAAAAAACAAAGGTCTCAGGGAAGTTATAGTTGGGAAAAAGATTTTTAAAAACATAGAAATTCACTGAAAAAAACAAAGGTTACAGGGACATTATAGTTAGGCTCACATTTTAAACATACAAAACCATAGAAATTCACCTGTTAGAGTTATCTCAAGTAACTATAACTCGTGCTCTAAGGTAACTGTATCTCGCTCCCCCACCATGCACTGAGCCCACAAATTACAACTCTCATGACATCTTTGATAATATCATTGATGATAATCAATGTAATATTGCCCTAACATTTTTGATTGAAAAAGTGTGCATGGCTGGGTTGCGAGTTATAGTTACCTTAGTACACACGTTATAGTTACTTGAGATAACTCTAACAGGTGAATTTCTTTCTGTATTATAGATGCAGAACCACAAGTATCAGAATGCGTTGAATACATTTGCACTGGATGAACTGTTCCACTGAAGCTGCACAACGTGAGGTCTAATATAGTGGTTTTAGGGCACACGTAGGGAACGTGATCCTTTATTTTTTTCCATTAGGTATATTATTGTTTTTTAGTGATAGCTTCCAAAGTAGGAATATACAGCAACATTAGTTATTTTCGTATTTGAGATTTCCAAAACAGAAACCTTCCTTCTTGTAGGACAATGCAGTCACATATTTTTCTTGGGCAGATAATCAGCCCTGCTAAGTATTAAAGGCACATGCGTGATGTGATGTACACATTTTTTTTTTTCCTTGACTTCTGGTATTTGTAGTCTTGTAGTGAGACCCCGGTTCAATCGGGGCAACAGGTTTGTAAATTCAGAACAACCAGCTCAGTTTTTACAAGCCAGAAGAAACCAATATTGGCGGGACTAGAAAATATCCCAGTATTCAATTTAAGCACAGAAACTCTTGACATTTCTACCAAAAAAGTTTTGACCAAAGGACTTACATTTGTCCTTTGTTCGTATGTCAATAAATTTGAATTGTTGACAGATAAACATGCTTTCTTTAGAAGAATACGTTTAAAAAATGTTTTTGAAACAAGGCCTTCCCAAATAGATGTTAATATATCTGGCTTACGTCCGGTATCACAATTTACCCCAGAGATAGAATTTTTGTGCCCAGAAATCCAAATCTTTGAAAGAGCTGTGTTAAATAATCTGACTCATTTGCTTAGATTTATTCCGAAGCCACGGTACAACCTAGAAAATGACGAGAAACTGGCTTTGAAAAGATTGCAGGATAACAGACAGATCACCATCAAACCTTGCGATAAGGGAGGTGGTATTACTATTTTTGATACAGATTAGTATATTGAAAAAATGTCTAACATGTTACAGTGTAAAGAATTTTATAAAAAGATATCTCTGCAAGGAATACCAAGGCTGGCTTAGTAGGTTTTCATCAAAATTCAGTGGCCAACAACGCTCAAGCTGAAATCCCAGAAAAAAAGTCCTCCACCTATATCTAATTGGAAATGTATGGAAACATATTGGGATAAAAGACGTTGATGTGTGAAGGACAATTTAAAGACTATGAAAAGTAAAGCAAGTTGTTACTACAGACAAAGGAAAGCCCAGATACAGACTGCCTAAAGATTGATAGATTATTTGCAAAATTATCTTTTTGAATTCGAGAATATGTGTATGATTTTGTAAGGATTACATTTTCGATATATAATGTAAATATTATTTGTGTTTTGCAATTTTGTCTTATCCGTGGTGTTATGTGATTTGTCTTGAGTCTTTATGTGTGGTCTTAGTTTAGTTGTCTTTTCATGTCTTATGTTGAGTTTATATAAATGACTGCTTATTCTTTATTATTATCAAAAAAGAAAAGTAATTTTCTAATCTCTATGATACACAAGCTTTTCCGATTTTTAAGTGTATGTACATTTTGGAATTGAAACAAGAGAGAGAAAAAATTCTTTAGAATAGGTCTTGTTTAGTCCTCCAAATGAATTATAAAATGGGACCACAAATCCATGAATTAAAAAAATAACCTGGGCTGGAGCAGCACATCATAGGTGGACCTGGAAAACTAGGCAGAGATAGATGATAGTGGAAAACAGCCAGCAGAAATGTTTTGCTTGGAAGAGACACCTAATAACTTTAGGAGGCCTCGGTGTTGTCAATTTGTGCTTCCAAGACAATTGTTAGTTGGTTCAAATAATCTACAACGCATCCTTGATTATTCTTCAGGCGAAAACCTGCTACTGCAGCGCTCTCGAGCTCCCCAGGCCATGTGTGAGTAGCTCAGCCAGTCCATGATTTTTTTTTGCATTCTGGGACACGTAGTCCTAATTCTGGATTGGCTGAGCAATTTACACATAGAGATGGGAAACCTGAGACCTCTGCTACTGGTGAGTGAACTAACTGTATCAGCAAGGGACAATTACAAACTTTATGATAAAGTGTCACTGGATGTGTCACAAGAGCCTGCAAGTGGCACGCTTTACCGCACTGAAAACATGAAAATGTAGTATACATGCAGACTGAAATTCGGCAGCCCTGGACCATTGTGCCGTCAAACAAAGAAGGGCCAATGGAGCAGTTCTCAGAAACCATTAACGTTAATTTAAAAGCAGCTTGCTGTACATAAAATGCACCCAACCTCGCTCGAGAAGAAAAATCAGTTCTGGCGTCTGCTGCTTCTGCCTGCTCACGAAGGGGAGGAGTACGGCGTTCCCAGAGAGGAGGGGTTCCTTTTCCGAAGACAGCCGAGCAGCCGGGGATACAGACATTCCATGGGAGACGAAATATTGCACAACGCCGGCACCTGCAGGAAGCACTGCCCATCCGCCCGACTCCTTTGCGTTGGTCCGTTTTCCGCGGATTGGGAGGCATTGACTGTTGCAGAATCCACCCCTGCATCTCATTGACGGAAATTTAGGAATCGCAAAGCGGACTTGTTGACCTGTCCTCTACCCCGGAGACTCGTTGCGCCCAAAATTGAGTACTAGAAGTTGCCTGCGCTTCTATTTCGGTGCATCTTTCAGAATTGTGTAAGTACCGTATGTTGGGGTCGTGCCTCTGCTGCATTCTGCCTGACTGCTGTGCGCTAGAGAAGGGCGCAGGCGGACGCATGGCTATTACTATTCACGCTGCAGTGCTCGTTAAAATCAGCTTTCTGAATGAAATAGTGGAAAAAGACCTCCCATATGTGTAATTGTCCTCATGCTAGCACTATGAATAAATCTGGAATTCCTGACATTTCTCTTTGGTATGACAGGCACTCCGGGTGAATGGGTGCAAGGTACAGATGTGACTGCTGTGCATAGAATTATCACCAGTAGTGCATGAGATACGTCACTTGATGACAGCGCTGGAGAGTGAATAATTATGCATTTGCGTGAGATTGTAACCTCCGTTTAGAGCTGGCCGACTGCTGTCCTGGGATTACGTGTGCTGCAGTCTTCCCTGGGCTGGAAGCTGTTCATGTGTATTGCGCTGCACGGAGAAAGACGCCTCACTTTCATTTCAAATCTATAAGTAGGATTGGCTAGTATTCCCTCCAACTCTTTGATTAAAGGAATACGACCAAAGGGAATGGCTGGCACCCCGCGATTATCCGTAGGGGAGATTTCCTGCATCGATACCTTAACTCCTTCACGTGTGTCCGAAAGGTGAAAGCTTCAGCAGCACGCGCTCTGCCGCCGTGAATTTATCTTGTTTTGCGCGTACAGCCAGCGATTCATTTGTTTGGGGCGTTTTTCTGTCTGAATGTACATGTCCGATCGGTGTGTTTGCCACGCACACGACATTTGTAGAGAGTAGGAATATTAGTACTTCCTCGTTTAAGTATAAAAGCAGGGTGTCACGCTGCCAGTGGCGGTCAGCACTGGATCGGTGCCCAGGCATAGGTCTGCTGGTTTCACACCCTTTTCTGTACATTGTATTGTGTTTTATATTCCACCCTACGTTCCAGGGCTTGCTTCCAGTGCTTTCAATGGAGCACATCATATATAGCAGCATCTTGCTTGCCTCAAAATGCGGTTGAAGTCTGGCGCTGAAGAGGGTGATCCTATTAACTTAAATGGGGATGAACACTTCTGGGAGAGTGATATAGCTTGGAAAAGCCGATGACTCCATTAAAGAGTTTGTAGGCGTTTTGTGTTCCAGTTGGCGAATGAAATTAAAACGCCAATTGCGGGTGAGTAGACAGGTATAGGTCACTAAGACAATTCTTTTATTTTAAAATTAACCCACTTTTTTGGGGTAATCCCTTTTCCTAAATTGCTCTTGTTATGTGATTCATTCGTCTTGTGAAGGTTTCAAATAATAATCCTTATTCTTATGGTTTGCTTAATGAACCTGATTACATTTAATTGAATTTCATGAATTATACTTTCATACACGGCTGTGCCCTGTTATCTGAAAGCATAAGTGGAGTTTCATGGTTTGTGCCTGGTGAAACAGTGAGTACAAATAAGACTAAATCTGCGTCAGCGAGTGTATGCTACACTCTGTATGACCACTACTGTTCAGTGATGTTCAGAGACAGTGACAAGTCTTGAGGAGGGAGAAGTCATGCCTTTACTATAAAGATTGATATTACATGACTACAAGGAAATCATACTGCTGTGGCTAAAGAATGCCTTAATATAGAGAAGCGAGAACAGTCTATGCGCCTGACAATGATACGTCTTTTGCTCTAAGAGCAACGTTAATTCTTGCATTAATGTCCTCAAAGTGATCATATTTTAATGCTATATGAGGAAAGTTCTTGAGTCGTTTTATCAGAATGTGCCTGGAAACAAGTTCTCGGTGTAGGTTGGCCATGTTGCTAGATATGTCTTCCCATTTCATCTTGTGAGATACTTAATATTATGGAAAAGGTTATGGAAGAGCAGGAAGTATTTTAGGAAAGCCCATGTGGTTTGTGCAGCCCAATAACCATCAGATGTCGATATAATAATTAAAATATCAATAAAAAAAATAGATTTTCAATTCATAATAGTAAGAAACTATCACTGGCCATGGATTCATTTGCTAAAGCAAATATATATTTATTTATAACTAGATTAAATGTATATCATGTATTGTTTATTTGGGGATATTGCGTTATTTTAAACCACCCAGCTATAAACAGTTTCTATAAACTCTATCAGAAGTATACAACGATAAACGTTGAGGGAAGAAAGATAGTTTGACTGCCTAATTAACAAATTGCAGGTCTTTTAGTGTTTTATATATGAGTGTTATTTAAAAAAAAACGTCAAAAGGCGTAAAGAATCGGTCTAATATGAATGAGCAGATAACAAATAGAAAAAAATGTGTGTACCTATCACAGGTGTGAGATCTTGATGTGGGTGTGGTTTATTCATGTGCATACAACTATTGTGTAACCTCTTATCTGTTTTATATTTTCACTTTTTTATGGCGGTATGTGTAGGCTTCGGTTCAAGGGAACTTAATGGTAGATGTGTTTATTTACGCTTAGCAAGAGGATTGATTTTGATTGATTTGCTGACGTTCAATTTGCGATTAAACTGGATATTAACCAGTGTAAGGAATTCAGTACTTTTCATAAAGCATGCAGTGTAATTAGAAATAGTGGGTTTTTCGTTGAATATGCTTGTTCGGACGTCATTGTATCCGCGGTTTAACCTCCTGGTAAGGTTTCTAACCAGCACTGAGCATTGTAATAACAAGCTTTCCAGCACATAATATTGTAGCTCATTACAGATGGATGAAGGTTAGACATATGAAATACACGTATACTACCTTACCTGGCCTGACTTTACTATCAGGTCCAGGCTTTGGTTAAAGCGTCATAAAAAGCATGTTGCCTGTATATATTGTCCAGTTTAGTAGGTGCAGTGAAGACCAGGCTCGAGAGCCTTGTCATTTTTTTGAGAAAACATTGCACCTTCACCCACCCTGAAGGTAATATCCAGGCCCTCTTCAAGAGACGGTAGTCTAGTGCTTTTAGATGGGTCCAAGTAAGCTCGAATGGAGGGCTAGAGCAGCATAATACCGTAGGATACTTTGCCCCAGTAAGTATCACAAGGCGAGGAATGGGAGTACAAGTGGCTTTGGAGCCACAGTGGGTGGATGTTAAGTCATGCTGATTCATCTTTGTAACAGAAACACTATTTTGACTCTCTAGAAAACAGCCTCAATCTTCTCCTAAGGATATGAACGATGTGAAGGAGTCTTGTATTTTTTCCAGACTTTGTCCCTTGCAAAATTATGTAAGTATCTTTTAAATACATAGAGAAAAAAGAATTGTAAAAGTAGGAGTTTAAATGGGTAAAAAAATAGAGAACAAGCATAAACCAACTTTTAAAAAGGCCATCAGGTCTGTTATATTTGAAGTCACACATTTTTGATGTAGATAATACACTGACATTTTTTCCACAGTTTTCTGAGATTTGCTTCCAAGGTTGGACTGCTATCACCGTGATATGTTTGCTAATCAAGGTTATTCAGTTTCATATTTGTAACTGGCCTGTCTGACTGTTTCAGTTACCCCCTTTGTTTAGGGTCTGTTCTATGGCGTGTTGGTTGCTGTTCTTTCCCTTCAAAGGCCTGGGAAGCGAAGTGCCAAATTTCACATTTTTCTTTAAAAACATTGTATGGTTCAGTGTAATCATATTATTCTTCGGTAAATGCGTGCAGGTGATTTGTTTTTTAAGGTCGAGCACAGCAGCGCAGGTGCTGCTTTTCGGACGTGTTGGTATGAATCTGGGCTTTTAACGACGTCCACATCACGCCTATCACTACCACTCGCTCCTGGGCTTGCCCTTCAAAAATCCTTTGACATTGGTAAATGGCTTACGTTTGTTCCTCCTTGGGGAGGTTTTGTTACCTCCTTAGCTATGGCCCCTGTTATACGGCTAATTGCACTTTTTCTGATAAGTTTGACTGCGAGCGAACTTCTTTTTCATTGTGTCTCTTCAGGCTGATGCCCCTGGCGGTCATGGCGCTTTGAATCGGCTGCTTATGTGAAACTGTTTTTCTTTTAATTTTCAAATTATGTGGCAAGAAAAGTCTGGTTAGGAGTTTACAACGCAAATAGCTCTAACTCGAGCAAATGCGAGACCCGTTGCATTGAAAATGCATGTATTATGCAGCTTTCCTTTGAAAGACCTGTTCAGTGAAAGCTCATTGATTCGAATTTTTCAAGAGTCTGTCCATTGGAGTGCAGCTTCTTGCATGTTTCTTCAAAGAGCCATTGCAATGAAGTCATTCATAAAGATTTCTTTTAAAGGCACTGCCGAGTATGGCTTATCTATAAAAGATTCTGTTGACTTAACAGTTGATCTCCTGTTAGTTTTTAATGGGGAAAGCTTGCACTTCTGCTACCAGTGCGGTATCTATGTTAGGCATGAGAGAAGTTTGGATGCAGCTGTCCGTGATGTACTTGTCACTTCCATCCTCCTATTAACGTTCTTGGGGTGATGTCAAATGCAAAGAAAAATCAAGTGTAAAGGAGCTCAGAGCAAAACAGAAAATTAGTGATTTCTCCCCAAACATTAAGTAGACTTATTGTGCAAGGAATGTTGTGGGGAGAGATGGCACACACATCCAAACAATTACTCTGTCTTTTAGAGGTATAAATGTACTGAACTACCCTTCAGAAATGGACTGAAGCAGTCAGCCTTACTTCACTCAAATTAAAATGGAGTTTACCATCTTTGATGCATCATTCAAATAGTTCTCCCTTATCCATGCTACTTCATTAGCTGTGCCATCTCAGAGTTGTGTACTCTTTGGCCAGACCTAAAAACCTCATTGCATTTAAAATAGTGTGTCTATAAAAGTTATCCATGGGAACTACTTATCAAGCACTGTATTGATCCTCTTTGCCCTCCCTATAGACTACGAAAAGGTAAATCAAGAGGAAGATCACCTCACACACACAGTTGTTGTGGTACTTCAAACATCAAATTAAATAGCTACTCTGGTTCCCCTTTCTGGTGGAACCTACTGTTCTTCTTGTTCTCTAAAATGCAACCATATATAAACCACAGTTCCAAGCTAGCTAAATGAACAGGGAACACAAAATGTGTGTTTTGCACATCTTCCTCCCTCAGTATCAAAACAAGGACATTACATTTCTGAGTACAAAGGATAACAACCCATACTGGGATGTCATTAACAATGAGAACATGAATAAACAAAACAAAAAAATTAACTGTATGAAGGAAAAAATGAATCTAGATTCTTAAACACTTGTCATAATGCTTTTCATAAGGACAAATGAAATGGTTAAAACTAATTCTCTTAGAAATGTTCAAACTAGTTCTCCTATGAAATATTCAAGCTGGGTCTCTTATGTAATCCTTCAGATATGTAGGTGGTCTCCTTTCTCTACTATTCCTGCCTTCCCTTTTACCGCTACCATCTCCAGAGACATACTTATCAGTCCCACACCTTCTCACCTCACTCCCCTAGTATGAAAACTTGGCAAGCTATATATAGCTTCACCGACATCATTTCCAGTCAACATGAATGCGCTACACCCTTCCTCAATGTAATTTGAATGCTGTCTAGACTCACCACATGCTACTCTGTGTTTATTCCATTTGGTTCCATTGGTCACCACCACATAAAAATCACTTACTTGTTTGACCTCACATGGACCACAAAATTTAAACCATCCACATCCTACATGTCCATCCTTTACTCTTACCCAATCACCAATTTGTATGTTTGAACATTTGCACATCTGTGAAGTCTTCTCAGAACTACCACTATTCGTCAAATCACCTGTCAACAAGCTTGGAACTAGTTTAGTTGTAGCTTTACGCCTCCTCATGATCTCGAAAGGTGTTTCTTTCTTATTCCTTAGCAAAGTGGTACGAGGGCTCATACAGCTTCTTGAACTACTACGTTTATGTCCTTACTCCCCCTTACAGCCGATTGGATAGTTCCTTTAATCATGCGATTCATCCGCTCTACAACACCATTGGCTCGAGGGTGCCATACGTTTGTTTGATCCCATCAAAAATTCTCTAATTTCAACAGAAGTTAATTGTGTACCATTGTCTGTGATAATGGTATGGGGACACCCTTCTCTCCTGAAAACGTCTTGCAAAATGTAAATGGTGCTCTTTGTTGACACCTCTCTCATGAACACCTCTTCCATCCATTTAGAATACACATCCACCAAGAACAAAGCAAATCTTAAATTGTATCCAACTCCTGGCAACTGCCCAATATAATCCATACAAACTGTGTGCCATTCCTCCCCTGGATCCTCGATGTGTCCCATCTCAGACTTTGTCCCAAGTTATAATCTTTTTTTCACTTTCCTTACAGTCAATGCACTCTTCCACCCACTGAACAGTTTTCAAGTCAATCCCAGGTCAACAAAAGTTTTCTTTCACTCTCCTTTGAGCCAACGTTTGGCCCAAATGTCCTTCATGTGCCAACTGTATAATATTTCTTCTTATGTTCTCCAGCAGCACAAATCTGTCCCCCTCTCATCACCACTCATCCATCACTGACCCACAATTTTTGCATATGGTCTTACAGACAAAGCAACACACTCTCTCTCTTTCCACCCTCAACAATCATCCTACTTACACTCTGTAGAAACGTGTTCTGTGCCATTTCTCAAACCCATTGAGTTTTGGAAAAAACTCCTTAGCAATGATGTACTATGTCCTCTAGCCATGCCACTGACCCTTCTTTTTCTTTGTTCAGAACTGCCTCCCCATCAACAACTTTCCAAATTACCGCAAGTCAAGAAAGAGCATCAGCTTGAACATTTCACCACCCTGGAATGTGTTCAACATGATATGAGAAATCCTGTAAGCGAGCTGCCAACCTCTGCAATCTTGTGGATGTGGATCCCTTACTAGCAGATAAAACTTTGATTAATGGCTTATGGTCCATTCTCAGTTTGAAATTTATACCCCACAAAAATGTTCTAAAGTACTCTTCTGACCATGCTGCTGCCAACGCTTCTCGTTGGATGACTGAGTAATTTCTTTCAGTTTCAGTCAGCGAGCGAGGTGCAAAAGCCACCGTCCTTTCAATATCTTTGTGAAGTTGGGTTAACACAGCACCCACACCAGATGCACTGGCATCTACAGTGATAATAGTGGGAAATGAGGTATTGAATGGTACCAAAAATGTTGCAGCACACACTTCCTATTTTATGTTATCAAAGCATGCCTGTTGAAAATCAGACCATTCAAAAACACGTCACTTTGGTAATAAGATTTTCAACTTTTCAGTTTTGCTGCAAATTTTTCAACAAATTTTGAATAGTACTCTATAAGTCCTGTAAAGGACCTCAGTTCATCTTTGGTCACGGAGATCATTTTATGGCTTCTAACAGATCTCTCTTTGGTTTCACTCCTTCACCACAAATTGTGTAGCCCAAGTACGCAATTTCTTTACTTAAGAAGACACACTTCTCTTTTTGCAATGTAAGGCCAACATCTGATAGCTTCTTAAGCAGTTTTCTCAAGATCTAATTATGTTCTCCAACAGTAGGTGCATAAACCAAAACATCGTCTTGAAAAATCACATTGGTAAATCCCTCGAAAACTTGCGACATCTTGCACTGAAAAACACTCACCGCAGAAGAGAGCCCAAACGGTATCCTAATCAAGCGAAATGTGCCATCCATGGTGATAAATGCTGTGACATCTTGGGAACTGTGATGCAAACAAATCTGGTGGTAAGCTCTATTCAGGTCCAATTTTGTACTTGTCATTGTTGAGCAACAGGATAAGTTTGTTTATGTTCAGTAGGGGAAAGATATCTGTTTTTTATGTTCTGATTGACACTCCGAAGATTCCCACAAAATCTAAGTTGGCCATTGGATTTCTTCATTATGACCAAAGGTGAAACCCAATTTGAAGCCTCTAGGCTCTACAGGTTCAATTATACCTTCTTTTATCATATCATTCAACATGCCACTGATTTCTTCTCTAACAACTATAGGAACTTTCCTGACTTTGTGTTTCACAGAAACTGCGCCTGTCTTCATGTGAATCTTGTGCATGTACCCTTTTAATTCACAAATCTCCTCTCAAAACACCACTTTCACTCCCTCAAGAATTTCATTCACATCTCCGTTTTCATAAATCAATATTTGTTCTGGGCCCCTTGGATTCAGAACTAAATTGAAGTCCTATTGATATGTCCATCCCAGGATTGGTGGCTCACTTTCATCTACATAGATTTTGCCTAGAGTCTCCCTCTTTTTAAATTATATTGAAGCTGTGAAGAACCCTAAGATATCAAACTCCTCTCCTTGATACCCACCAGGACAAATATCCTTTGCACTCAAAACTACTTGTCGCCACTTCTTGTGAAACGCATCTTTGGTAATAATGGCGTATCTTGACCCAGTATCAACAATTAGTCCTACATCTTTATTCCCAATGCTGAACCAAGCTCTTGGTCTAGTTTTTCTCTTATCATTGTCATCTTTATCTTCTATGCTCAAAATGTGATCACAACAAGGTTCACTTCCTCCCTCACATGCTACAGCAACCTTTGATTTAGGCCACTCTCTACACATGGGTGCAAAGTGTTCCTTGTGTCCACACCTCTTGCACTCTTTATTTATAGCTTATAATTCCTTGGACTCACTGTTATGTAAATTACTCCCACATCTGATACACCTTTTACTATTGGACTAAGAATTTGTCTGTGTTTTATGCAAACTCTTTATAGTCTCTTACAGCTCCTACAATGTCACCACTACTTTCAAATACTCATACTACTGCTGGAATATTTTCTACACCAATGCTGGTATGTTTCCCCATTTCCTTAATGCAAAGTCAGATTCATCCACTATTTTAGCCATATCAACTGCATCATTTAAGCTGGGATTCTTCATAGCCCACAGCCTTTCCTGAATCTTTCTACCCTTGCATTGAACCATCAATTGATCTCTTATCATTTCCTGACACATCCCACCAAAGTGGCACTTTACCGACATTTCTCTCAGTCTTGCCACAAATTCGTCATTGGACTCACCCATTCTCTGTGATTGAGTATAAAACGTATATCTCACCATCACTACATTAGTCTCCTTTTCAAATCTATTGCTTAGTGTTATCTTGGCTTACCTGTATTCATCAGTGATTTGAGTTCCATTATGTGTGGCCAGAGACATGAATTTAAATAATCTCTGCGCTGCTGACCCTTAGCAATTTAATAAAATTGCTTTTTTCAGTGCAGAGCTGAAATCCTCACTATCAAAAGCCAATAGATAACTATCAAACATATTTATCCAGTCCTCCCACTGGATTACAGGCACCCTTTGGTGAGGCAAAAAGAGTGGTGGTGCTGCAATTGATAGCGGTTCCATCTCGTATTATGAATATTAAAAATTCACCACATGTATCACTGTGCAACCAACTGAATCTACAACCAAGTTTTTAAAGTTTCAAGTTTTCCTTGTAGATGTGTGCACCACCGCGTCCCCGCAATCTTAAAGGAACAACAGAATAATCGTCTTGCTGTGCGCATCACCGCACTCAGAACAGAGATCAAATCTGGACTTTGAAAAATATCACACGCCGTCCCTTTAAGAAATAACTCACACGCCGTCCCTTTAAGAACTGACATCTTGTAAATACATCACCATGCTCCCCATGATTCCTCACAACACCATCGATTTGAGTATAAAATACAGTCACGCGCTGGGTGCGCATGCTAAGACAGCAAATGGTTCCCACACACAAAATCACAGGAGAGCACCTCAATGCACACAAAAGCCCCTTTACGCTACACTGTAAGCCAAACAACAAGTAAGTTGCTCATGGATTTTCTTGTTCGAGGTCTCCAATCAGTTAGCTTTCTAAGTTAAATAGCGCCCAATTTTAAGCATGCGCTAAGTCTCACACAATTTGCTGGCGAACGCTACGTACAACAGGCCCTTCAGCACACTTTTAAATGCTTGTAGATCTCTCCTCATGTGCATCGATGCGTTGAAACATGGGATTTTCTTCTTGGAGTTTCTCTCTGTATAAACTCCCTGTCACTCAGCAGGTTGAAAATTTAGACTGGCATGCTCATCGCCAGAAATGTGGTAAATAATGAGACTCTTTCTGCAGGGGTTGAGCTGGTATCCTTTATTCAGCCTACCAAGAGTGACCTCTTCCCTTTCCAGTCTAACACCAACTGACACCAGGGATTACATTCACAACATTCTTTTTTCAGGTTGGAAAGTGAGCGCTCATTAATGTGAGCATTCCAAGTATGACACGACTGTAAATAATTATCACTGGAAGCTACCACTATCTTCTGTAGCCCACATGTTACAAGATAGCAAGTCTTAAAAGTTGATGCAAACAAAGAAGAATGGTTATGGTAATTTATCTGTGTAGGCTAATGTTGTTTTCATCAAAGTGTAAGCTGAATGCCATTGTATACATGGATTTTTTTTTTAAAGAATGGTTCCAAATTGTCACATTTAATGGTTCACAAAGACGGATCCATAAAACTAAGATGTGGTATCCTTTAGTGGCCCCCAACCCACCTTCGTTCAATCTGGCTGATAGCGGCACCCACTCTAACTACCACTCAATTACTCCACTCCATATAGATCGTTGAGCAGTGGGTTCTGTTACCAGAGCTAGCAAGAGGGGTCATTCCTCTACTATCTTTTACAAACCCTCTTATATGGTCTCACTCCTATTAGATACTACTTTATCTGAGAGGTATTGATGGACGTATGAAATGGTGGTGGCCATAAATGCCTTTGATTTCTAATCCCAAATCAGAAAGCATGTGACCAGATGATGCATACTGGTCTCTGCATGTTTTTAAGAATAAATTCAGAAGTGATATTGATAATAGAGTTTCCCATGTAAAAGGCATAGTAGAAAGACTCCAGACTGACCAAATTGAATTGAGTGTCACTACAGTGGCTCTAACTGAAAGTGTTCACTGGTCAGAACAACCACTACCCTACAGCAGTTTACTGATAGTCACTGGATCACCACCTATGCATCTCCTTAGAATGTCTAGCCCAATCTCTCCCAGCCTCATCTCATTCTGCCATCCCTCAAGGAAGGCTCTCCATCACACATTCATTGGAAATCACACCTGATGAGTCATGATATGATGGATTATTTTCATTGTACCCTTTTTTTAAAGAAACCAACCTGGTGAAAGACTTTCATGAGGGAACATACATTTCTTCTTTTTGTTGTTGTTTTTAAGCAGGGGCTACCTATCCTACCCCCTTCACCTCGCTACTTTTTTTTCTTCCCCCCATAGTCCTGCAACTGCAAAACACCCCCCCCCCCCACCCCCAACAATTAGAGCACCTTTCGCTAGTCCACTTCATTCCCACATTTCAGGGTTTCTTTTGCCAAGCAACCGACCTCCCTGCCACATCAACACTACCCCACCCTCAAGCCCCACTACTTTTCCATGCTTGCTTTTAGTCTTTATTCCCACATATGTTGTCCTCCTCCTTTCTGGTCACAGTAGCCATAAAAGGAAGATTATAGCAATCCTTTTTATGTTTTTTTAATGTATGTTTACCTTTTCCATTATCTTCATGGAAAAGGTAATCGAACATTTTGACATTTCTTCAAAATGAAATTTTATTATCCTGAGTTTGTCAGGCTGACTTTATTCATTTAAAAAATCTGTCATATTGGACATTACACTATCATACAGCTAGCCTGGAGTAAGGGCAATCTAGGTTAAATTCTGAATATTATGTCAGTGACAGAACTAAAGATTGTCCCTGTCAATGAGACTACTTTCTCAGGGAAAATAAGAGGAGTGAATACATTAATAAACAATGAAAGCCTGAAGGGATGCTGTTAATTCAGAAAGTCTGGAATGTTACATTCTCAGACAAAACAATAAATATCTTACTTAAGGTGGTTAATACAGCTTTTGTTATTGTCCATGTATTTTGTGCTATACCTTTTGGCCTAACTGGATGAAATATAAATTTGAACATTCATTCAGCCTCGTCTTACATGCTGTCTCATATTAGGTTTGGTGGCCTTTGCCTCCTGCTACAGGTATTGGTGCCAGTTTGGCTGAGATGTTCAACCCAGCTATTGTTAATTACTGGAGGAAGATGGTACATTGAGTTAGTCTCCCTCAATAGGTATTTAAAAAGATTACTGAGACATTTGTTTATTGGACTGCCCAGTCAGTTTTAAATTACAAGATGGTTGTGGCACATGTTTCTGGCTGATCTTGCTTGCTGGCCACACAAGACTGTTGTTGCTTTTACTACATTTGAGGCTGTGATCCATAAAATGGTACTTGGGTAAAACCATTATTATATTAAAATGTTATAACTGCTGATTCAGAGAGCTCCTTAATCAGACATAAAACTGTCCAACTGAAAGGCAAAGAAGAGGGGGGAGGGTGAAGCATTTTTTTTATTTTTTTTATTTTATTATTTATTTTTTTTTAGATCGGGCACCTTTCCCTTTTCCACCTCCCATCTCACTAACACACTCACACCTTTATTAGTTGATTGGTTATTGGAGGGACAAAATGCTCAGTGTAGTTCAAGCTTTTATTTTTTTCCACTCCACCAATGTTCCTGCTCTTAGATGGCCAGTCCAAAGGTAGGTCACATAGTGGGCCACTTGAGTTGCCCTTTTACTGGGTGAAAGAACACACCTTTCTCTGCACTTTAACATGTTTTTAATGGAGCAAAAGCCTCTTCAAGTAGACAAAATCTGACCTAATCTGATTGTTTATTGAGGGGGGGATTAAGCGACTCTAGCTTCATGTGATTCTATACAATCGTTAATAACCCTGTTTTGCCAAACCTCCTCAAGTCTTTTATTACCTTACACCTCAAAGGCTAGTTTATAATAATTTGTTCTCTCAAATGCTCAAGCCATCCTAAGCCTTCTATTGCACAAAATATTTTCATTTCGGAACGGACTACATAATTGAGAGATGAAATGAGTAGTACAGCCAAGTGCAAGTCTATCCGTTTCTAATCCACCTAAACACTTGCACTCCAAAGGGTAGTGCACATGTAGGATCAAATCTCGAAATATGGGCCTCTGATGAACAAAATGTATTTGTGAATATCTGTAGACGTTCTGAGCTTAGTGGACAACCTTGTTTCTCTTTTGCTTAATTTTGCTCAATAACCCCCAGCAAATGCAATATTTTTAAATGATTTGTATTTTTTAATTTTGGTATTTGTTTATGTGTATTGGCACAAAGATGAAAACAAAGAAAGAATAGAAAGCAAAAAATAGAAAAACAATAATATAATTGATATTTGAATTTAAATGTAAAGTTTAATAAGAATGTGTCTGAAATGGCCTCTGCTGGGTTGTGGGATTAGGGCAAGACTTTTCGTGGATTTAAAAAATGTGATTAGGAATTTGAAGTTGTTTTGATTTTGCTTTAGGACCATAGGCATGTCAAGCTTGCTGATGTTTAGGGAATAGAACAATGTTTGTGCTCGTTGACTGGTGACATTTGGGTGATTTTGAAGGTAAAATTAGATGTTAACAAAGTTGAGGTCATAGTGATTCAGAAGAGCTGCATCTCACTGTTTAAGAATATTCTCAGAAAATATGTTGATGGTTTTGGTTGATGTGGATAAAACCAATTATATCAGTTTGTCTGATGCGATCATCATGCTGCACATGGCCCCCACTCTCAAGCGGGGAGTCCGCAATGCAAGCATGAATGTAGAGGGTGAAGGAATAGCATGAGGTGAAGGAATAGCATAAACAGAGAGTATAGATGAGAACTGTAATGGTGGTGCACCACTTAACGATTATCAGATCACATATAAAGAAAGTCCAATTCTCTTGTAATGTGAATATATCAGATCTTCTCCTCATTTTCTTCCATTCAGTTGTTTTCTTCCATATTGGTCTTGGTACAACATAATGTACAAAATGATAACAGCCAACGCATTTCACCCTTTAGCCTAGGGCTTCTTCAGGGCTATTTGGTTTCTGGTTGGTCATAAATTAGAAATTCTTCACATACATATTCCTAATAGATCCAGTGAGAGGGATTCTCAATATTGAATAAGTGTAGGCATTGGTCCTAACTGTAATCGGAGAGCCGTTCTTCGCCCGAAAAATCCAGCAGCATTTCGATGGCACTAATTCGATTTTGCCGCTGCCATAGTATAGATGCTATCACCAAAGAGGTGGTATGAGCAGCCAAATGAAGAACTTGTACATAAAGGATTACTATTGCAACAATAGTAGGGGGTCCTTCATTCAACCATCACTAGCCGTGTCTTACAATCCTCCTACTTCTATATTTTCAATTCAATTAAAATGATTCTTATTGTTTTATCACAACCCATCCCTTCATATTTGTTACTCAAAATCATACTATTTTATTGTTAGTGAAGCACATTCTTGTATGTATGCAACTCAAAACCGTGCCAGTCATTTATCACCACCTTTGTGTTACCATAGCTTGTAAAGTGAAATAAAAATACATTGTTAGTTCTTAGTGAAGAGATTGTTTTTAACAAAAGATCCCTTCATTACACACATTCTTTTAGTTGTCATCAAATTCTGCTCATTCAAAAATATATGCAGTATATACTTAATTGACCCCCTTCACGGGCATTAAGACTACACCAGTCAATGCAAATTTGTTTATAATCATAGTCTTGTAACTATGGCAAAAGTCCAACTCTTTAATCCATATATGTGCCTTGATAACATGTCCGTGCATTTCGTCCTCCTGATTGGGACTACAGTTTTATGGAGGTTTTCCTCAGGACGTGTGTCGGAGGGACTCTGTCAAGAAATATCCCAAAAAACTAAACTAAATCAATACATTGTAAGCTGTCTGAAAATATATGGATGATAATAGAGTACTGTGATATGTAGTAGGACCTGCAGGAAATGTAGGGCTTCATTATGACATGGGCGGTCAGACCAGCCGACCACCAATGCCCCATGGAAGATGCCACTGTTATTTCTGTGTCATCCCCCTCCCCACCCTATTACAATGCTCCCGCTGGGCTGACCAGCAGGAAAATTGTAATACAGCGATTTCCGCCGGTCAGTCCGGCGGTAACAGTACTACAATGTAGGACTCTTGTGGGAAAACTGGGCTGATTGCAGAAGGGCCCTAACTTTTTTCCCCCCATTTTTCATGTTTTGCTGGTGTTTTCCTGACTGATGGTGTCCTGGGCACTGCTGAACAGTCCCAGGCCCTATGCTCTGATTAAAATGAGTATGCAAATTAGACTAATTATAATTGACATCAACCTACCTATAAGTTCCTAGTATATGGTAGGACATATAGGTGTAGGGACCCCCAACTTAGGTAGTGCACACCTAGGTGCACTGCTGAGGTGTCTAGTGTCATTTTTAATAGGTAGGCCTGCCTTGCTGGCTGCTTTTAAATTAAAGTTAAATGCAAACTTGACTTTGGAATTAAAAATATTTCAAAATTCTTAAACTACCTTATTTGTACATAGAAGGCACCTCTAAAGTGTGCTGTAGTTGCCCCCAGGGTAGGGTGCAGTATAACTATAAGCAGGGACCTTATAAAAGATGTTTTCTAAGCCCTGGGGAGGGAAAAATAGCCACATTTGTGTCTCCCTGATTGTAGTGAATGGGCTGCATAGGCTTAAATAGGGAGACTTTATTTTGATTAATAAAGTCTCAAAAGGAGCTAATTTTGTCAAGTTTGGTATCAAATGTATTTTTATAACAAATCCAACAACTTGCCATTGTTGAATTTACTATAACAAGTTCAGGGAAAAAGTTTTAGAACTCTACCTGAAAGTTGCCAACTTCAGCTCTGTAGTGCCCCTCTCTGATTGGCCATCCCATAGCAGCCTGGCCAGGCTGCCCTGATAAGGTGTGAAGTGGCTTGAGCTGAAGACAAATAAACTGTCTCAGGGAGGAGATCTGCCTCAGCAGATGGAGAAACAGGATGATGGGGGGAGCAGCCAAACTGGTCCTCAAAGGAGGGAAGGACATTTGGAGCAGCTTGACCTCCCCCATTTCCTGCAAACCCAGATAGCCAGGTTCCCCCGATTATATTAGGAGAGGGTTGGAGAGTGGTGTGTTAAGGGAACTTAGCCACACCAGTGGGTTGGAGAGTGATGTGTTAAGGGAACTTAGCCACACCGGTGGGTGGACTCAGCCAGACCCAACCTCAAAAATTCATATTCTGCCATTTAGGATTTTTTTTTAAATGTTGCTCTCTGGGATTGATTTATTTATCCCACACTTCCTAGGAAGTGGTCATCCAAGAGGGTGGTGGCCTGCCTGTGATTGGACAGTCCGCCCTGTGTTCCACCCCAGGAGCAAGGATAAATATGGCAGAGGAGCACCCACACCTGCTGAAAGAAGCTACTGGAGAAGAAGGACTGCCATGTTGGACCCTTGGCTTGCACCTGGACACTGTACTCAGAAGGACTGCACCAGATGCACACTTTGGGCTTCAACAAGAAAAGGACTTTGCCTTGCTTCTGCGACTCAAGGATTGGACTATATTTAAGCTACAGGTACAAAGGAGCCTCCCAGAGTCCCCTGCATCAAGTCCTGCAAGAGCACCCCAGCTGACCAGCGTTCAGTGCCCATTTGAGGAGCCTGACCAGGTGCATTCTGGAAAGTGTAGTCCCAACTCCCAAGGAGCAACTCAAAAGCTTCTGGAGCCTTGGATCAAGTTGTGAACACAACAAGGACCTCTGGAAGAAGATCCAGAAGTTTTGAATCATAAGGAACTATTGTAAACAGCTCTATAAATTGAAGAGGCGCATTGTGGGAGTGGCAGTCCCAGACCCCAAGAGGCAAACCAGAGCCTCTGGACCCTTGGCTGGTACTGTGGGCAACTTTCCTGTCTCAAGAAACACTTCTGAAAGTAAGTGTAACAGTGTTACATCATGGGTGGCCTGAATTTGGGACTTTGTCCCCGACGAGTGTGCCCTTTTTTAATCCTTTGAGCTCCAAATTCATACCTCTGGTTCCCTACATTGGATTTGTGTTGTTTTTAGTGTCATTTTCAAGATAAAAATATAATCTATTTTTATAAATTGGTGTTCGATTTGTATTGTGTTTTGTGTATTACTTATTTACTGTTTTGTGATTTTTAAATGCTTTACACACATGTCTCCTAAGTTAAGCCTAACTGCTCCTTGCTAAGCTACCAAGGGTTGAGCTGGGATCAATTTATTGAGAGTGGATCTAGTGGGGGTTAGTGGCCTATTGCTGAGTGTAGGTACTTACCTGCTCTTGCTAATAATCCACTTTCCAACAACCCTGCAAAGCAGACAGTGTGCATTCCAATGCTGCTGGGCATGGGCAGTGTAGTTGTCCCCCTCTGGCCTCCAGCACACCCTTACCGCCAGCCTTTCCATGGCGGTCAGACTGCCATGGAAAGGCTGGCGACAAGGGGAGTTTTAATCAGCAAGGCGGCTCTAAGTTCAGCGCCGCTCTGGCTGAGTACAACTCAGAACGCTGTCATGACGTCAGGGACCATGTTCCCATCAAGATCGGCGGTCCCCTAGCAGTCCCATCACCAGGGTCATAATGTGGCAGTTGGACGGCCACAGTTGCAGCGGTCCAACCGTTGTCTTGAGTCTGTAAGTCCTTGGACCGCCACACTCGTGATAAAGCCCTTAGTCTGAGAGCCACTTGGAAAAAAAAAATTGTCAGAGTTCTGTTCCAGAATATATTGCAATTGTCAGTTAGATGTACTCTTTTAGCAATATCATGGCACAAAATACTCTTTTAACCACTGCTGTTTAAAATAGACAAACCAGGGGACCAGTGAGATGCAAAAGCCGAGGAGCAAAATCACAAGTATATGCAAATACATTTCACGAGCAACAACGATATGCTTCCCAGTGGAAAGGATACCATGAATATTTGAAAAATGTAGCACACCTTGGCTGACTTGTGGTCAGATTCGATTAGTAAATATTTATGTGTTTAACAAGGACCGGTCAACATTAAAAGTTCATGTAATCTCTGCATTGGCTTCACAGATATTCAAGATGAGTCTAATTTATTTACAAAGGAGTTTTCATTGATTCAGATGGTCTTAATATGTCTGAAGCTAAGAAAGATGCCCTTATTATTGTCTCACGCCAGGAGACAAACCTTGTAAATCAGATACATAGTATTTTTTGCATTGTTTATAATGATGCCACTGATTTAGTAATTTGTATTTGCTTAAAGCCTGGATTTAGGTTAAATCGTGATGTTTACCTTGGAGATTGGGCTGTACTCTCCCTGCTTTTTGCTATTGTGAGTGAAGTCGCTGTGCTGTGACATTTTGTGTTTTGTCTCTTCTTTTTTTTTTTTTTTTTTTTTTGGAATGCTGTCTGTCTAGAAAAATCTCATCATATATTCTGATACACAGACTCTTATGACACAGTCGCTCCCAGTTCTTATATTTTCTTTTGAAACGTGGGTATTGTGAAAAAAAATTGCTTAGAAGAAAGTTATGTTGTTTCCAATATGTTCTATTTTTAAATGATTGTACATGTAAGAAAAGGGAAATCAAATGTTTTCTTTCATTGTTCATATACCCTAATTATACTGCATGAAGATGACATCCTAACCTTCATCTTACTTGTATGTCTGAGATATTTCTACAGCTTTGTCTAGCCTCTTCTACTTTTTTTACACAATTTGCAATTCTTGCTTGAGAGACCTGCGCAAGATGTTTATTTCCCCCTAGCCCTCCTTCTCCCCCCCCAATTGGGGCATGTAGGCGTATACAATCCTGAGCTAAGGTGTGTCTTGGGGTCGCGGCACAAACACCTCTCTTTTGTATTGTGTCCTTGTAAGGTTCTGCTGGTGGAGGTCCACTGGAATGTTTGCTGCAGAAGCAAGGCGGTGGGGATGTGTGCATTTTGAGAAATTACTTGAACATGTTCCTTTGTTGTTACTACTGCAGTCAATACGGAAGAGAAGATGAGAGAAGAATGTATTTTTTTTAATGTATTTATTTATTTTAAACAAGGGACTATCAAGTCACCAATATATTCTGTGTCTTGTTGGAGCTGTGTGCACCATTACATAGAGGTAATTCTCTCTTTATGAGGAAAGGAATAGTGGTTGCACTGGTACTAGATGATTGTTGTAAATTGAAAAAAGAAAATGAAGCAACAAACATGTAAAAAACGTATAAGCTTTTGTAAATTGTGCCGTGTCATTAAAAATATTGGATAATACACGAAAAGAACAATTATAATTTTTTCGACAACTATGTGCCTTGCAGGAACAATTTAACTCATTTATGAAAGACCTGCTATTAAATCAAACCTTTTTTACACTACATCAAGAGGTGCAGTGAAATATTTTATTGATTCTGTATAATGAACACACGATGCCACTACTCCTGAAAATGTTGCATTTTTTTTTTTTTTTTTTTTTTGCACAGCCTTGACAAAATGTATTATAGTGTCACCCTGAAGGCCCGCCATTTTATAGATTTAGAAATTATAAAGACGCAGAGTTGTCCTTTCGTGTTACCATCGGCCACAGATGTCTGCCACCAGCACTTGAGGTGTTGTACTTTTTATTTATCATTACGTCATGAAATAAATAGATCACTTTATAAGTCAGATAATTTCACAGCCTACATATGATAGAGATAAACTGTTGGAGTAAACAGTACAATTTAAACATCAATTATAGGAGAATCGCAGTTTTTATTGTGCCGCCTGGGCATACATAGTCTGCACTGCTGTTCCTCCCCCACCTGCAATGGTTTAAGTTAGTTAAATCTGTTAGAGATGTCAACGGCCATTTCCCCATTGTCACACAGTCGTGTCTTCGTTCTCTGGCCTTAAATACAAATAAAGATTCAAATGTGTATCAAATAATTTCTAGGTTTCTGGTGGTCTCTCTCAGGTCAGCGCTGGTGTGGTATTTAAGAGACATTACAAGATTCAATAGTAAGCAGAATTAACCCACATAACCGTGTAATAGCCTTTTCCTACATCTAAAAGCCTTCCGCCATGCAAAAAGTTTGCAGTTCTTTCCATTAATAGTATAGCTATCCTTCCCTGGATATTTAGAAGATGGTGAGAGGTGGTTTATCTGCAGTCATGGAGCACCAAATAAGTTTGATACCCTTTGTGACTCACCTAAAGTTACCATACATATAAAGACTGAAAGCCATTGACAAAGCAATAGTTCTTGGCTTTCGGTGGTGTCGCTTGAATTTTTTGTTGTTATGCCATTGCTTTTTAACAATGCTGTTACTCATAGGCAAATCAAAGGTCTTTTGAACACGAACAGCACTTGCAAGAAAACCAAATAACACTGCTGGAGCGAATGGAGGCAGAGGAGCAACGGAGAAGCTAGGGAAAGTTTTCGAGGCTTAAATAAAAAAAAGAAAAAAAAAGAAAAGCCAGATGAGGAGGCATGTGGCAGCAATAGACCTTCCGGGGATGTGAGAGAGCAACTCAGAGTGTGCAAAAGAGCAGATATCTGAAGTAAGCAAATCCGATTGACAAGAAAGTCATCCAATGGATAGCAGTACTCTAGCCAAAGACCATTTAAGAATCGTTTTTGTCTGCAATAAGTCTTTGACTACAGACAGGTAAAAGCTGTTTGAGTTAAGAGTGTGGAGTGTAAACTGAAATAGTGGATATCCGATTTTATGATGCACGGTATTTACAATTTGTAAAGTTGTGAGAAACTGTTGGAACTACAACCCTGCTTTTATTTATGGGCTTTTAATTTCTTTTGTAGTAGTGCGAGTTTCAATCTATCCAATTTTAAGGACTTCGTTGTGTACCCTCTGCTTTCCCAACCTTCTCCCTATGTTTTTATATATATATTAGGTAATTGATCTTTGTACTAAAGTGCATTGACGCATTTACAGTTTGATTGACACATTTTCCTAATATACATAAAGTGAGAATGGCCACCAGTTGGAGTCCTACTTAAGGGGGTTAATGAAGACCAGCACTTCAGTCTTCGAAGAGTTCAAGTGCAGAGAACTGTTGTTTATCCAATCCACCATTCAACATATACTGCTTATATCTAGATTTACGGGTAGGGAAATCACCCTCCAGTGTGATGATCAGTTGAGTTTCCTCATATTATGAGAAACAGATGAAGTCAAAAGAACGGATATGTTTATCTGTTAGATCTGAAATCGGCAAATAGGTGGGTACAGAGAAATATTGCAATGAGCCACAGGTAACACTATGTAGAGCAATCACAACACCAGAAAATCTCAAACCAAAACATGACCTCATGTTAACCAGGTAAAGCAGTTATCTAGTACTTGACAAAATTAAAGGATCAGTTTGTGTCTCAAATGGACAAGGTGTGGACTAGTTTGTGGGGGTATAATAAACCATGGCTTATATTAGGAACACATTTTCTGATCAACAGTTAGTAAAAGAGGGTGGGCTTTACTCGCCTTCATGTCCAAGTATTTTGTTATTTTCCAACTTATAGGATTGGAAGAGTCATGTCTTCGACGTTCCAAGCATTTTGGTTTCATTTACATAATCCCTAGAAGCACGCCTGCATATTTATTGGCAACTACCTTCCTTTATATTAGGACGTTCTGACCCCCATAGGGCAGAATGTTCTGCCAGCCTTATTGCTTGCCATAGCAGGTAAAAGCAGCTATTAAACTCCCGCTCCCTCTATATAATGCTGGAGTGGGCCTTCAATAGCTAGTGTAGCCTTCAGAGGCGGGCTATAGCACAATCAATTTTGTCATGTTTTCGTAGATATTCAGTTTTATTACATTTTGTAGTCATCGCCCCTTTTGACATACAAAATAGCAGCAACTTGCAGCCTTTTATTCTGCCTCCTTTGGCTCTATCAAAATGTATCATAGTAGCTCATACCATCTATTCTTATTTTTAGAGACATGTCTAGCTCCTAACCAGTGGTAGCATATTGCTGTAGACCCACAATGCTAACATTCTAGCACGTCTTGCAAATGAAGCAGGACTATCTTCCCGTGTACCTCGACTTGGCTGCTACGTTAAAGTCCTTTCTCTCCACATAGTCCCAGAAGGTTTCTCTCCTTGTCCCCTTGGAATGCTCATCTAACCCCTTGTAATTGCTACTCGTGTCAAGATTTAAAGCTGCAGGCCACAGTACATGTTCTGGCTCTGTGGGAGTACATGAAACCCGCTGAGTTAGGGGAAATATTTATAACTATAATAATAATATTTTGGAGAGGTAGAATTCAAGTAAAGTCAATTGTGGATGTCCTTTAGAAGGGTAAAACCCCAAACGGTAGGTAGGTCTCCTCTGTCTTACCTAAATGTTTTGCACTGATTTCATTTTGGAGATTCCAGTATATCATAGAGTAATTGGCCTCTTTAAGGTTGCTACTTTTACTTGAAAATATTTGATTTATTCTGGCTTGTTGGGGATAGTTAAAGCTCATGTCTTTAAAGTCTTTCTGAGAACCGAGCACAAACTGTACTTTATAAAGAAGATTCAAGCAACCGTTTTTTTGTTATTTTAGTGAAGAGATAACATATCATGGAACACAAAGATTAGCGCGGCTTGAAAGGAAGTGATGAAGTTATACTTTTTTTGATCTGTTAGCAAGATATTGCTAGCTTTATGTTTGTGATACAAAAAGGATTGTGAAAAAATAACTTTTGACTGAGGAAATGAAAACAGGGGCAGGGGTTGCACGTGCCTCTCCAGTCATGGCCGCATGCGAATGCAAGTTCTGATAGTAGAACCAATTCTTATCCTCCAGTTCTGGAAATATGAGAAACTAGTAGTTGTTTCTGGTGTAATACACATATAATGGGCTCGTTGTGAGACACCATGCTGCAAGAGAACGTTAGAACTTACAGTGAAACTGCAATTCTGATTCAAATGATTAGAAACAGCTAGCAGCTTCAGCAGGAAGGCAGATTGAGACTGTTGTACCTAAGGAACCATTAAAGGTTTATCTATATGTTCATGTCTTCTTCTTGTATAGGTTATGTTCCAAGCATCACCAAAAGTCGTGAGTGTCTGGTGATTAGTCGATACCACTGCTTTTCATTTCACCTTTAATAAAAGATCATTAAAGGTGAAATAAAGGGATGGGAGGGGTAACCCAAAAGTCACTCAAGGGTATTATTTTTTTACAAAAGGTGCATTCTGAATGGTCATTAATATTTAACGGACTCTGCAAACTGTACACGTGGGCTCCAGACCTTGTACTTGTGTACGTTTTATAACGCACACCACCCATTATAACCAAACCAGGGTCCAAATCTGAGATTCCACATACGACCATCGGGGAAAGACTGAGAATTAAAAGCAACCCGGGTGAAAATGTTCAAATATGGCCCTCTTGTTATGATCCATTCCACTGCTGGGAGAAGACACAAAGGCAGTGTAGATAAATAGGAGGTATGGTTATTCCATAAAGTCCCCAGTGCATTTCTCATTCTAATGTGAGGTGTGTTGGATTCTATGAAATGAATGAGAACACTACATGTTCACGCTCTTCCCTTCTCATTTCTTTATCTCCTTCTCACTCTCCACGCTCTCGCGATCATTGCTCCATTTCTCTTTCACTTAAAACACACTATTTGCATGCTGCAATTACCTGGAGGATCTGGGGAAAGTGGCATAAGTATCAGCAGTGCCCCTCTGCCTTCAAAAAACAGCCTCTAGGCCGCGAGGAAACGCCTGGAGGAATCAATGGAAAGTCGGGCTCTGAATACCAATGTAAGTCCCGCTTTTAAGGCTAGCGGTGTCCAAGGCCCATTGCACAACTTTTAAAACATAATTTTCCCTATCTTAGTCTCTGAATACAAAAAAGAATACGTACATTGCCAACATGTATAGCACTACCCGAATGATGTATGAAAAAATAGAGATTCTTATTAAAGTGTGGATGTCCCAAAATAAGCAATATGCCCTACTTCCTGAAATATGAGGCTAAATAAGGGCTGGTAGGGGGGTCAAGTAGATATTCCATGCTGTTTAAACCAGCATTTAGTGTCAGTGCCTGTTGGTATCTTTGCAATTTACTTTGTGTTGTAATATATTCTGCCCACAACATCAAACGTAATTCACCTAATGTAGAAATATGGAAAAACGGATTTGGAAAGTTTGAAATTCCTTGGCAGCACTTTAACTTGTTTTACTATAGCAAAACAGATTAATTATGACTGGAACAGGTTTTGTTTATTTCATAGTGTTCATCCTATTTTGACATCTGTTGAGAATCCAAACCTATTGAAAAATATTTGCAAATCTGTTATTCTTAACCCCAAAATACAGGAAAATAGAATCCTGTGACTAGCCTCCCTGCTAACAAGCTCCATTTTTGAGGGAAGCATTGTGAAAATAGTAGTAGATTGGAAATGTCTAGCGCAATCTTAAAGTAATTCAGTAATGAATCCTTGAAAGACATTTATGAGGGTGAAGAAATACTTATAGAAGTATTTCTAAGGATTACATTTTGCATAATTGGATAATATGTATATTTGTTTAGTTGGCCTGCATCCCTGAGTTTGATACCCGTCATCACATATATACCTTTAGACAACTTTTTCTACAAATACAGCTTTTGTATTTAGACTGATCTTTCCTATGTGCATGTTTTGTATGAGACCAGCAGAATGGAGTTATGACCAATTTAGAATTCATATTAAAGCAGACAAAAGATTCTCAGAAAGGTTTCTAGATTAGCAACGATGAGGAGCTATGGAATATTTTGGTCTATTGTTCAAGATGTGCATTTCCATAAGGTATGTGGCTCTGCTCAGTTTGATATGGTCCTGTGAATGCGATCTCACACAAATAGCATGGGCAGGGAAGCCCAGTGGCCAAGATTACAGGTGTTCTAGCGAAGCTTGTGAGCAAAGCCCTAGTATAGTTTGGACACAGGGCAAATTAAAGCAGGTGCTGGGCTTTGATGACCCTGGAAGGATGGTAAAGAGTAGAGTCTAGCTTCTGCAACTCTCCTTAGTGGTTACTGCCTCTCCTAACTGCAGAGTGAGGCAGGCCTCCAGTGGTGATCAAATGAGACTGCCGGTGGCAATAGCCCTGATTGGTTTGATCAAGTATGAGAGACTGGTTCACCAGGCATTCACTGGCTTTGAAACTGTGGATGGGCGAGGCCTGAGAAGTGAGATGGAGAGACAGAGAGCCTGTGGTTTAAGCTCAGCTGTGGAATTAAATGGACACACCAGGAGCGAATGAGAAATATTGTATGTGGGGGATGCCAGCAGACCTCTGAGAGCCCCATGAGCCTCTGGTAGAGTGCCCCTGGAGCATTTGTAATTAGTTTAAGAGTGCCCCTGGATTATGTGTGAGCCATGTGTAGACTATAATGGAAGCCATGCTGTGTCACTTGTCCTGGGTTTTGGAGAGTGTTGCTACAGATAGTACCCTATTGGTGGTGAATTCCAGCTGCATGCAGTCGGATGAATATGACGTAGAAACAGAAACATAAAGAGGATTTTTTTGAGTCCAAACTAGCAGCAAAGCAGGGGCAAAAACAAGTGTCTATGTGAAGTTAACCCCTTCCATGCCCGGGACGAGACCAGCTCGTCCTGCACCCGGCCCACACCCCCAGTCGGGGATGGAAGGGGAATCACTTCCCCTTCTGACCCCCACCTCCCCCCAGTGACGTCTGATGAGGTCACCTCGAATCGCTCTGGAAGCTTCTTCCAGTGCGATCCTGGAAGAGAAATGCTTTTGCATATCTCCTCCAACCGGGAGGTGGGGCGGGAGAGGCAAGAAAGGAAAGGAAAGACCTTTCCTTTCTTGTCTCTCACAGCATTTCTGCTGCCCGATCGCATAAAACATTTTTTTGTAGGTATTTTCAATAAAGGGAGTGGCCCCTTGGGTAAGGGTCGCTCCCTAGGGTGCCATATCATTTTTAGGCCATTTCTGCCCCCCCCCCCCGGGCAGAAACCCCCTAGACACCGAGGATGATTTGTTTTTGTTTATATTTTATTTTTATGTGTGGGGAGCGACACCTTAGGCAAGGGTCACTCCCCAGGGACCAGGTTATTTTTAGGCTCATCTGCCCCCAGGGGGGCAGAAACCACTAGACACCAGGGAATTTTTATTGCTTTTATATTTGCGCATAAGGGGAGCGGCCCCTTGGGCAAGGGCGGCTCCCCAGGGGGGGGCGAAATATTTTTAGGCCCTTTCTGCCCCCCACAGGGGCAGTTCGGCCTAACTAATTAGGCCGATCTGCCCCGGGGGGGGGGGCAAAAAAAACCCTAGACACCAGGAATAAAAGACATTTTTTTTTTTTTATATGTGGGGAGCGACCCCTTAGGCAAGGGTCACTCCCTGGCGGGCCAAATTATTTTTAGGCCATTTTTGCCCCCCCCCCTTGGGGCTGAAACCACTAGATGCCAGGGAATTTTTATTGTTTTTATACTTGTGCATAAGGGGAGCGGCCCCTTGGGCAAGGGCTGCTCCCCGGAGGGGGCATTTTTTAGGCTGTTTCTGGCCCCTCTGGGGGCAGATCGGCCTAATATAATTAGGCTGATCTGCCCCCGGGGTGGCAGAAACCACTAGACACCAGAGATTTTTTTTTTTTTTTTTAATCATACTTGCACATGAGGGGAGCAAAATATAAAATATTTTCAGGCCTTTTCTGCTCCCCCCTTCCCCGGGGGCGGAAACCTCTAGACACTAGGGATTTATATATTTTCTTTTATTTACTTTATGTTTTTATGTATGGGGAGTGTCCCCTTAGGTAAGGGTTGCTACCCTGGGGGGCAAATTGTATTTATGCCATTCCTACCCCCCTTGGGGGCAGATCGAGACACCAGAGATTGGTGTGTATGTGTGTGTTTTGTTTCGGGGCAGCCCCTTGGGCAGGGGTCGCTACCCCTGGGAGCACATTACTGTTGGCTATATCTGCCCCCTTTGGGGGCAGATCCGCCTATTTGTGGAAGGCCGAAAGCCCACCAGAGACCAGGGAAGATTTTTTTCAAAATAAGAGGGTGGGGGCATGGCCATACCCCCATCCCAAATAAATGGGGCCAAAGTTGTTCTGCCCACCAGTGGGCAGATGGGGCAATTACCCCCGATCCACACCCGGGGGGGGGGCAGAAAGTCTACTAGATGCCAGGAAATTAAAAAAAAAAAAAATAGTGGGGTGGTGGCTACCAACCAGAATGGGCCAGGTTATGCCCACACCCCAACTGAAGGGAGTAACAGTCTTTCAACTCTCCCCCACACACTAAAACATCTTATCCCACAGCAAGCAAGAGGACATTTGATTATTTTGGTTTTACATTTCGGCCATGAGAGCTTGGTATCTCTCAAAATCGTCCCACTTGGAATGGTGAGGGCTGCACTTTTTGGACTTTGGTACACTGCCATATAGAAAAATCTACAAGACCTAGACACATCTGAAAACTAAACATCTGGTTGATTCCAGGGTGGTGTGCTTCACATGCACCCACACCTTTTTCTTACCCACAATGCCCTGCAATCCTCCAACTTTGCTGGAAATCACACATTTTCCCCACACTGCACTCGTCAGCTTAAAAATGTTTTTTTTCAAACTGCCCTTCTGGACCCGCTGTGGTTCCCCCTCAATTTGGACATGTTTTTGGCTCTTCCCTGTCATAGGCACTTGGCCTACCTACACAAGTGAGGTATCATTTTTACCAGGAGACTGAGGGGAATGTTGGGTGGTAGGAAATTTGTCCCAGTGCAGTGATCCCACACAGAAATGTGGGAAAAATGTTTTTTAGCTAAATTTGAGGTTTGCTGAGGATTCTGGGTAGGAAAACATTGGGGGATCCACGCAAGTCAATCCTCCCTGGAGTCCCTTGGGTGTCTAGTTTTCAGAAATGTCTGTGTTCTGTAGGTTTCCCTAGATGGCTGCTGAGCCCAGGACCAAAAACGCAGGTGCTAACCCCCCCTCCCTAACCCTCACCCCCTTCCCCCCCCCCCCCCCCCCCGGAAAAAATGGTAGTTTTGTATTTGATAATTTTGATACGTCCAGATTGTGTTTTGGAGTACTTCCTGTCATGAGCACTAGGCCTACCCACACAAGTGAGGTACCATTTTTATAGGGAGACTTGGGGGAACGCTGGGTGGAATGAAATTTGTGGCTCCTCTCAGATTCAAGAACTTTGTCACCGAAATGAGAGGAAAAAGTCTTTTCTTTGGCCAAATTTTGTGGTTTGCAAAGGATTGATTCTGGGTAACAGAACCTGGTGAGAGCCCCACAGGTCACCCCATCCTGGATTCCCCTAGGTGTCTAGTTCTAAAAAATGCACAGGTTTGGTATGTTTCCCTAGGTGCCGGCTGAGCTAGAGGCCAAAATCTACAGCTAGGCATTTTGCAAAAAACACAGCAGATTTCAATGTAAAAATGTGATGTGTCGATGTTGCGTTTCCTGTTGCGAACATTAGGCCTACCCACGCAAGTGAGGTACCATTTTTATCGAGAGACTTGGGCGAACACAGAATGGCAAAACAAGTGTCATTGCCCCTGGTCTTTCTCTACATTTTTTCCTTCCGAATGTAAGACAGTGTGTAAAAAAGACATCTATTTGAGAAATGCCCTGTAATTCACGTTAGTATGGGCACCCCTGCATTCAGAGATGTGCAAATAACCACTGCTTCTCAACACCTTATCATGTGCCTATTTTGGAAATACAAAGGTTTTCTTGATACCTATTTTTCACTCTTTATGTTTCAGCAAATGAATTGCTGTATACCCGGTATAGTATGAAAACCCATTGCAAGGTGCAGCTCATTTATTGGCTCTGGGTACCTAGGGTTCTTGATGAACCTACTAGGCCTATATATCCCTGCAACTGGAAGAGTCCTGCAGACGTAACGGTGTATTGCTCTCAAAATTCTGAAATCGCAGGGAAAAGTTAGAGTAAAACGTGGAGAAAAATGCCTGGTTTTTTTTCACCTCAATTTAATTTTCTTTTCATTTCACCTGTTATTGTTTATAGGAAACCCTTGTAGGATCTACACAAATTAACCCTTGCTGAATTCAGAATTTTGTCTATGTTTTAGAAATGTTTAGCTTTCCGGGATCTAGCATTGGTTTCATACCCATTACTGTCACTAACTGGAAGGAGGCTGAAAGCACAAAAAATAGTAAAAATGGGGTATGTCCCAGTAAAAAGCCAAAATTGTGTTGAAAAAATGGGTGTTCTGGTTCAAGTCTGCCTGTTCCTGAAAGCTAGGAAGATGGTGATTTTAGCACCACAAACCCTTTGTTTATTGCCATTTTCAAGGGGAAAAAAACATAAGCCTTCTTCTGCAGCCCTTTTTTTCCCTTTTTTTAAAAACTCTGGGTACCTATAGAGTCCCTAGGATGTTGGGGAGAAAAGGATGCAAATTTGGTGTGGGTAGCTTATGTGGACAAAGTTTTATGAGGGCCTAAGTGCGAACTGCCCCAAATAGTCAAAAAAAAGGCCTGGCACATGAGGGGGAGAAGGCCTGGCAGCGAAGGGGTTAATGTTATGTTTGTTGTGTTTATGTTTCATGTTTATGTTTTGTTGTTTGTTATGTTCATGTTTTCTATGTGTATGTTCTGTTAGGTTTTGTCATGTCCAAGTGAGACTACTTAAAAAGCCAGGTCTTCAACTTCTTGCGGAGTTTAGGAAGTGATAGGATTCAGTTCCATCTACAGAACTGAACTGAAGAAGAAAATATGCTTGGTGCTTTTACAGTGAGGCTTCAGAAAATGCCTATCCACCATCAGTCCTAAGACTCCTTAACTTTAGTATAACAAGGGGATGTCACTGGATATGGTCTTCATTGGCCACTGCAAAGCATTTGATCTCATCATCCTCACTCAAACACCTGTGGCAAAAACAAGAAGAGGGTCCAGTGACTAGGATCACCCAAACAATCAAGCTTTATACAAGCAAAACAGCACAGTGATGTAAAATCTAATAGAGGAGTAAGCAAGGCAGCCCTTGCATTATGTACACTACCTATATTTACATGGCTATGTGTAGCATAATAGGGGAAATACCAGTAATCAGTAAGGAAAAAATCCTGACCCTGCAGAATACAGATGAATCCGTGTCGGTAGCCAGAACTCCAAGGGCAATGAGACATCTACGCATACTTACCTCACTGCGAACAGATTGGAAAATGTTAACTACAGTGCATATCATGGCATAATATTTGACAACTGCAGTTAAATAGACCACCTAATTGATGCATTCACATGGGCCAAAAATGTACCAGCCAATTGGGCTGCAACATGGTAACCCAACTGGATAAGGCTGTGAGTACCAAAGTGTAAGGAGTGAGACTATTGAGCAGAGATATGGCCCTCCAGGCCCACTAGGAATCAAAAAGAGAAAGCTGAAATACATTTTGGAATCCACTTTTCTGAGAACTCCAGAAAACACCATATGGCACTTTATTGCCAAAAACTAGCCTGCACATCTATTTAAGCAGAATAAGTATGCCCCCCCTAATCTGTTCAAGTAAAGAGCAACACCTTCCAGCAACATCCTACCAGACCAATGCTGGAAAGAAATAATCTATCAGGCACTTTGAAGGCATTGCAGAAAGTTTACAGAGAGGCGGAGGAAAGCCTAACTATTCATAGCCACCCTACTGAATACACTTAAAACCTACATGACATAATTGCGGACTGAAAGTACACGCAAAGCCATTGAGAAACTCATGGATTTCCATGGAAATAAATCTTATTATGGCAACCATTTAAGCCCAGGTTCTTGCTGTGTTGATGACTTCAGCCATTATTAAAAATGACCCAGTAATAGGCAAGTAAATATCAAACAGACCCTAATTTACATCTATAAGACCTAGATCAATGAGAGACCTGCTTAACTATTAACTAAGACACCCAGAACCAGATATATATGCTGAAACTAGTTTTCAGAATGCAACAAGCTGTTAATAAACAATCATAATAGACACCATCCTTCAGGAAACCAAAACCCATAAATGAATCTTACAGTTGTAAATGTTACCATGTACTGTACATGCTAACATGTCTGCTAGACCTGGCAACTTGGTGAGGTTCCCTCTGACGTGCTCTCAGACTTCCTGTTTTTTTTTTACTTCATTTTTGCTGACTTTAGGATTCTGTGCATATTACCACTGCTGACCAGTGTTAAGGTGCAGCTGCTCTGTACTCCACCACAGGGTAACATTGGTTTATTCACAATTGACATATTTAATATACCTGTAAGTCCAAAGTAAAGTGCACTATATGTGCCCACAGCCTGTAAATTAAATGTTGCTAGTGAGCCTGCAACACTGATTGTGCCACCCACTTAAATAGCCCTTTAAACAGGTCTCAGACCTGCCACTCCAAGCCTGTGTGCAGTTTTAGACTGCCATTTTGACCTGGCAAGTGCACCCACTTTCCAGGCCCAAACCTTCCTTTTATTACTTCTATGTCACCCCTCGGGTAGGCCCTGGTTAGCTTTGAGAGCAGGATGCAGTGTATTTAAACTGTTAGACATGTACTTTTTAAGCCCTGGTGGTGAAATATATTAAATTAGTTTTTCACCACTGCCAGGCCTATCTCTCCCATAGGTTAACATTGGGGTACATCAAAGCAACCTTTAAGTGTAATTTCCAGTTGGGAAAAGATAGAAATTTAGACTTTGGTGTCTCTAGACTAACAATTTAAAATCACAACTTATGGTGAAGTTAGATTTCAAATTGTAAGTCTGAAAATGTCACATTTAGAAAGTTGCCATTTTCTGTCTTTAACCATTCTGTGCCTGCCTGTCTCTGAAAACACATTTGGGGTGGATGACAGCTGAGCTATGTGCATTTTGACTAGACAGTCACCCACAAAGGGAGCTGGGTGTGACATTTGCAGCCTGATGACCCATCACCAGGCTGATGGGTCTTCGTGGGCTAGATGGGAGGGAGAAACTGGCACACCTGAATAGGCCTGTTCCAGTACCTGACCCTGTCCCCAAACAAAGAGCTGCATAACCCACTGCATAACCCCCTGTAGAGTGTCTGGAGCCAGGAAATAAGTGGCAGGGTCCTTATGTACCTCAAAGGCCTTTCTTTGAGGTCTCCATACTTCAAAGGCTCAACTGGGAATAAGTACTGGACCCCAAAACCCACCAACTCAGAACTTTGCTGGAACTAAGGACATTCTGCCTGGAAGAAGACTGCTGTGCTCTAGGAGGGAATGCCACTTTGCTAACTGCTTTGCTGTGTTGGCCTGCTGCCTGATAATTGGGATGTTGTAGGAGGGTCTGCCACTTTGCTACCTGCATTGCTGTGTTGGCTTACTGCTTCTTGCCTGGGAGTGAGAAGTACTAGACCTGCTCTCTGCATCCTTGAACACAAGTTTCTGGCTTGCCCCGTGTTGTTGCAGTCTCAGGGACATCAAAGACTGCCTGCAGCTCTGCTCTGGCTGCTGGCCATCTGTGAGTCCTACACTTGCCTGAGGTGCCAATCCAGTCCTGAGTCTTAGAAGTGGGTTTTGGAACTCTTTCCCTGCAATCATCTATGCATCTGAGCTGTTGCGCCATGCAGAACCTACACAGTGCCCTCTGATGCATTGCTTATTCGACGACTAGGACAGGACCGCCTGTGAGATATGACGTACCACTGATCCGAGGACATCACTGCACGGATCAATGACTCATCGCATACATCTCAGTGGAATTCGACAATGATGGGGGACCTGACTGCGAGGCTTGACACATCTCCCAACTGCATGGATAGAAACTGACGCATCATCTTTGTATTGCTCCTGGACGTTGATGCTTTCCCCATCCAATGTACTTCTTCAGTGGGCTCTGTGTGAGTCCTGACCTTCCCTTCGTCGCAGTTGGCCTGAACTTTGGATTTACCCTGGTCTAGTGCGACCTCAAGAAACCTTTTAGTGCTATTGAATTCTAAGCACTACATTGCAGTTTATTTTGAAAAAATGCATGTCTTGAGTTCAACTTATTGGATTTTTGTTGTTTTGATCTTGCTTTACTCAGATAAATATATTATATTTTTCAGAACTGGTGTGGAGTCTTTCCACAGTGCTTTACACTGTGTTACTGTCATTTGAAGTGGTGCACAAACATGTTACACATTGTCTCTTATGTTAAGCCTGCCACGCTACCAGAGAGTGAGCGCAGGTTAATTTAGGGTGTGTATGTGACTCACACTGACTAGGACTGTGGTACCTACTTGGACAGATTGCATACCTCTGCCAACTACAGACCCAATTTCTAACAATGTCCTTGTCTAAAAAGTCATATTAGAAGCACCATATTACCTGCACACAAAAGGGCACTACAGCATATAAACATAAGGAATTGGCACTTCCATGAATCCCATGCAATGTTTGGAGTAGGGAAAGAGAGAGAGCCCAAAGATGTCTTGACCTGCGGTACATCCTGGTACACCAGGGGGTTTAAACATAGTACATGAGTTATATGTAGATCTATAAAATGTACTTATGACACATGCTTGCTGCCAAAGTTACTGTGCTTAACCAGGTTTGCCAAAGTAAATTGTCCTCAATTTAATTTTTTTAAATGATGAGTATGAAGACTAGAGGAATTGTAGAAACAATTGACATTATGGAATTGAAAATAGAAGCCCACTGGGCCAAAACAAGGAGTTTTTGATCATAGTATATAATAAATTGCAGCCAAAATTGTACTACAGTAGAATTCCTACTAGCACAGAATTTATCTTGTGTTTAAGGATGCATATTTTGAATGAATTCATGTAAAAAAAAAAAAAACTGCTACTTTTGAAAACAATTTAGGTTGATTGACTTTCCTACATTGAATCTTTGTCTTATGTCCATTATGATGCACTGTGGTTGAATGGGTACATAAAGAGAATACAAAATGTAGTTTGTCGTTGTAAGCAAGCCTACATAGTGGCCAAGTAGCTTCAGTCTTAGCTGTGTGGAATGTAAAGCAACATGCCCATTTTGTTTACCTGCGTTTTTGCCAGATGAGATAATGGAGACAGAAATGTATGAAAATACCCGTATAAAAACGTGTATGTGTGTGTGTGTGTGTATATATATATATAATATTTTTAAACAACAGAACCATGGGGCTCAAAGACCCTGGCATTGAAACATATTTCAGGTTCTGATGCTTTGAGACACCAAGCCACTTATTTTTCATTCCTCTGATTAGAATTTGAAAGTGTCTGTCAATTCTGAAGGGTATTTGAGTGAGTTGCGTGAACTGGATTTGAGTGTATTGCCACTGTACCTCACCACAAATACATGTGAATTACCTCATATGGATTTTAACTTGTCATTTGTCAGAGAAAGACTAACCCAATGTTAATGGCCTTCCTCTGACTGTCACGTTTTTGAGCCAATACATAAGCAGGGATGGATGCAATGATCTTAAAGCCAAGGCTTGGAAAGGGTTTGATGATACTCTTCATCCTCAAATCATGTGGCTGCAATCACCCAGCTTAATCCTTGGAGACAAGAAAGATAAAGGCATATTCGTTTTGTTCATGTGATTTGTTAACGCATATACTTTAAGCCACGGCCTTTCATGTCTCACCATCAGAATTCACCCTGTGCCTCTTTGTCTCTCTTACTGTATGAACCCAGGTGCAGAGTAACTACACTGCTGAAAGTTGATGAGAAAAAGTATAATTAATCAAGCGTGTACCTCCATCTTTCAATGCCACACCTTTAGTGATTTCAAAGTCCATAAATAAATAATTACATATCTGCAAGTTAGCACATTCTGTTGGGTTGGATCCTGACGTTCACATACAGTATCTAAGTATGCTCACTTCAGTGCCACAATTATGCAGTTTCTGAATATTGTGTTCCAAGGAAGATATTGAAGCATTTATGTCTGAGCACTAATCATGAATCCGACTAAATGTTTGACTCCATCACCTTGACCTTTATCTCTCACACCACATCTTGAACATATTCTACAACACCCATGGCAAACTTGTTGATTCTCTTCAGGGAGAAATAGGATACATGTACAGACAAAGAATTTTGGCCCTTGGAGTTTGGAACCTCAAACCCAGCATTTGAAGTAATCCTACAAGAGAATCCCCTCCCTAGGCCAGATATCAATGCTAGGTTATTGCCATTGAATATCTTGTTCACCCGGAGTAATGTTGTGATGTTTGTCGAGTACTAAATGTTTCTATACTTTTATTTTCTTATAAAAAATGCCTTGGGATAATCATTTGGTCAGAAGGTTGTGATCCATGGGGATATTGCGTAGTGACCCTGTTATAAAAGTTTGAAAGATAACTTCTCTTCTCTTCAACTGTCAATGTTGCAATTTTGATTCTCCTTTTCTGATACTAAAAATGGTCGACACTTTGACTGAGTTCCTGGCCCCTTTTACTTTACTAGGGATTGGAAGGCAACTTTTTTGGAATTTGATCGATTGTAGATGACACATGGTCTTGATAACTGCAAGATTCTCTCTGCCCTGATAACGTTGATGGCTCTGTGTAATTTTGCAGGACTACGACGGATCAAAATCATCTGACTAATGTTCAGGGTTAATCAAAATTGATAAAACAAAATCTATACTTTTAACCTTGAAAAACATCAGTTTTGTTACTACACTGTTTAAATGTCTGTGGGACTTTTTTGCTTATGCAGGATCATCCCCAATCTTTTTGTCTCCTTCCCTCTATTTTTTCTAACCTGTTGCTGTTGGGTTTTGAACTCTGAGCACTTTACCACTGCTAACCAGTGCTAAAGTGCATATGCTCTTTGTGTAAGATTGTATGTAATTGGTTTATCCATGATTGGCAATAGTAAAGTGCACTAGAGTTGCCAGGGCCTGGAAATCAAATGCTACTAGTGGGCTTGCAGTACTGGTTGTGCCACCCACATAAGTAGCTCTGTCATCATGTCTCAGCCTGCCACTGCCGTGTCTGTGTGTGCAGTTTTAACTGTAAATTCGACTTGGCAAGTGTACCCACTTGCCAAGCCTAAACCTTCCCTTTTCTTACATGTAAGGCACCCCTAAGGTAGGCCCTAGGCAGCCCTAATGGCAGGGTGCAGTGTATGGTTAAGGTGGGACCTATAGTAATGTGTTTTATATGTCCTGACAGTGAAATATTGCTAAATTCGTTTTTCAATGTTGCAAGGCCTGTCCCTCTCATAGGTTAACATGGGGGCTACCTTTAAATCTGATTAAATTGTAGGTTCCGTTTGGGAGCGGAAGGACATGTGGAGTTTGGGGTCTCTGAGCTCACAAATTAAAAATACATCTTTTAGTAAAGTTGATTTTAAGATTGTGTGTTTGAAAATACCACTTTTAGAACGTGAGCATTTTCTTGCTTATACCATTTCTGTGACTCTGCCTGTTTGTGGATTCCCTGTCTGGGTCAGTTTGACAGTTGGGCTGGTTGCACCTCACACTAGACAGTGACACAAAGGGAGCTGGGGTGTAGCCTGCATATGCTGATGAGCCATCTGTGGTAGGAGGGAGGGGAGGAATGGTCACTTACACCTAAAGGGGCTGTGCCTGTCCTCACACAATGCAGTCTCCAACCCCCTGGTGAGTGGCTGGGGCCTGGCTTGGGCAAGGCAAGATTTCACATTCAAAAGAGACTTTACTTTGAAGTAGCCCTACTTCAAAGGAGAAATTGGGTATAAAAAGGGCACTCAAAACCACAGACTTTAGAAACCCCTCTGAAAACAAAAGGAACCTCTGCCTGAGCTAAGGAAGAAATGCTGCCCTCCCTGTGACTGCGCTTTGTGGAGCTATCCTGCAGTTGCTGCTTTTGCCAGAGTAAGAGGGCAAAGACTGGACTTTGTGTGCCTTCCATCTTGAGAAGAACTCTCCAAGGGCTTGATTTAGAGCTTGCCTTCTGTTGTTTGAAGTCTCAGGGACAGCAAAGACTTCTCTCTGCTACCACCTGGAGTCTCTGGAGAGACTCCTACTCTGCCCTGTGGTGCCCATCCAGTTCCTGGGACCCTGAAAGGAGAAGCTGGCAGCCTAAAGAAAAGGAAATCTACGCACAGAGCGCCGTGCGGGGGAAAAGATCGATGCAACTCTGATCTTCGGCTGAAGAAACAATGCGCTGCCAGCTCTGCGGAAGAAAATCGACGCTCGCTGGAAATGCGACCAAATAATCGACGCACGAAGCAGGAGAAACGACACGCAGCATCGCTGACGGAGGCTGGGAGATCGCAACCCGCTTTGCGTGGTTTTTGGATCATCGTGCGGTTGGATTCCCGACGCAAATACTGCTTGCCGTTTAAAAACAACGCAGAGCCTGCCTGCACCCAGGAGTACTGACCGGAACGACGCATTGCTCTCCTGCGGAGAGAAGGAATGATGTGCCCCAACCCAACGAAAGGAGAAACAACGCAAGGTCCCGCTTGTGAGTGGAATCGACACATCGCAAGCCCTTTTTGCCGCACACTCGCCCGTGCGGGGTTATTTTTGACACACCCAAGGTGTGTATTGTGGATTTTTGTCATTTTGGTCTTGTTTTGTTTAGATGAATATTTCCTATTTTTCTAAACCTGCATGGTGTCATTTTGTAGTGTTTTCATTAAGTTACTGTGTGTGTTGGTACAAATACTTTACACCTAGCACTCTGAAGTTAGGCCTACTGCTCTGCCAAGCTACCAAGGGGGTAAGCAGGGGTTAGCTGAGGGTGATTCTCTTTTACCCTGACTAGAGTGAGGGTCCGTGCTTGAACAGGGGGTAACCTGACCGTCAACCAAATACCCTATTTCTAACAATGTCCAAATCTTTGAACGGAAAAATTAACACTTATAAAGTCCAAAAATATTTTCAAGAAAATTAGATCTCTTTGGATATTGGTTGATGCCCTTTAAACTGTTAAATTTTGTGCATGTAGTGAATATGGCTTTTGTTAAGAAGCCGCTGATGCGAAAAAAATGTTTCCCAAATGAGTTAAAAAAAAAAAATTCCTTCTCTTCACCTTTCAACAGTTGCAGAAATTGGAAAGAAATGCGGAAGCAGTGCTGCACTACTCCAAGTGCAAGCCAACCTCATCCACTCTCCGTAAACGTAAACAAAGGCTGAATGCTGCCAGAGTACAGACCAAGAAATTATATCAGTATTCCGCCAAATTAACAGGCATCCTTTAAATAAGGCAGTAATGGCTGTTGGTTATGCTGTTCTGCTGCAGTCATTACCGCTATATTTAATTGCCCACTGGGCTTCGTATAACTCCGAGTGTAGAAATTAAATAAGCCTTCATATTGAATATGTACCAAACAGGTGGTGAATATGACACACATCAACGATTTTTGCTAAAAAATGAGCCAACAGACTGTTTGGTCAGTATTTTAAGGCAACGCTAACTTTGTGATGATTTGCTACTAGCGTTCATGCTGTTAGATATACGTATGTATGTACGTCACGGTAGTTATCACAATATTCAATGACAATGCACACACGCAGATCCTCTGTGAGTCATAATTAACATTACTGAGATGCACATGACCCTCTTCAATTTCGTTTCCTGGAATTAAAAATACAATATGTCAACATGACATATAGTTGTTCCTTTTGTATGTAGCTCTTGCCAGAGTTGCACATTCAGACAATGAAGCAATGCACGTTATCTTATTTTAGTTATCAGTGCAGCTAAAAGGAGAAAAGCTGCTTTTGAAATCTTCAAATGCATTGTTTTTTGCGCCTTATATTTCTGTCATTACTTCATATTTAACTTCATGATCTGTGACTTGTTACAGCCTAAACAAAAGGTATGTTTTCATGAAATTCAATCGATATTCCCTTTTTATTTCTGAATTGTAAAAACAATTTTTCGTGTCATTTTTCACAACCTACCACAAAATGTATTTTTACTAGATAATGTATGTGTATATTTACGCGTGTATTCACTTGATATATCTCGGTGAAAGTTAAGAAATATTGGGATCATTTTCAGAGCAGTATTATCCAGAAATGAAGACATACTATAATTAAATTAGAAATTGAAATTCGATGAGGTTCTTTGATTGACTTTGATTGCGAGCAGGCCACAATAATGTATAGCATTACTTTAATGTACAATAATTAGATTGGATTGGAGGCACTGCTGGGAAGGTGGGTGTTATTTTTAGACCACAATTTTGTTGCAAATGATTTTGTGTTCCTTGGTATCCTCAACTATAATCACAATGTGTTATTGGTCACTTGCGAATGTTTATCTTCCTGGTAAAATTTCTCTTTAGGACATTTAACCCATTTCAGAGTGTTTTTTTTTTTTTTTTTTTTTTTTGCGAAAAGGTTGCTTATTTGGATGGTTTAAAAACAATACTGTATGTGATCTGCTCAGTAACAATGTACACGTTCATCTTTAATTATAATTTCTATCCACTACCACCTAACTCTTTACATTGGTCATAATCTGGTTGTTTTGGCAAGTATACCATTTTGATATGTTTTGTCAGTTGAAGTCTAGGAAAAAAAAAATCCCCAAACCTCCTCTTGAAAATATTAACTGCAGTGGAATGCTTTTCGATAAATACTAAGGGGCATATTTACATGCCCCTGGTGCCACCATAGCACCGCCATAGAGCCATTGTTTTGATGCCAAGGGGTGATAAGGTGATCTTTCCCCTGCTTCAGATTTACAGAGTGGTATTATATACAATGTAGATGAATGTATCATTCTAATACACATTAATAGAATTAACTACTGCTTAGATGTCAGATTAGATTTCGCTAAGGTTGCAAAAGTTATCTTTTCGTCCTCTTCAATCTGCAAGGGTCATATGCTGCAGTAGGCCAGAGTGAGAGAATTTAGGGCAATGTTAATGCTATACCATTTTTATAAATTTACTTCAAATGACTGAAAAATGTGAGCTCCACAGATTGATATGTTCTCCCATTAGTCTTGTTTGCTACATGGAGGTAATGGAAAAGAAGAAATGGCTAATTTTAAGCACGGTATCTAAAAGCAATTTGGCAAATTTCTACTTTTCAAAGCAATCATGTAAAAACCGAAGAGTAAGAAATGAAACTTCTAGCAGTCAGATTACAATCAGTATTGCTACTGAGCACAATTGTACTACTACTTCATTAATAAACATACAGAAAAAAACAGCTGAATTAAAAAAATATTGAAATTGAGGTGAAAAAACAGCCATTTTTCTCCACGTTTTACTCTGTAACTTTTTCCTGCAATGTTGTATTTTCAAACGTAATATACTGTTACGTCTGCTGGACTCTTCTGGTTGTGGGGATATACAGGGCTTGTAGGTTCATCAAGAACCCTAGGTACCCAGAGCCAATAAAGGAGCTTCACCTTTCAATTGGTTTTTATGGTATACGGGGGGTACAGCAATTTATTTGGTGACATATAAAAAGTGAAAAATAGGTATCAAGGAAACCTTTGTATTTCCAAAATAGGCACACAATAAGGTGTTGAGAAGCAGTGGTTATTTGCACATCTCTGAATTATGGGGTGCCCATACTAGCATGTGAATTACCGGGTATTTCTCAAATAGACGTCATTTTCACACACTCTCTTACAGTTGGAAGGACAAAATGTAGAGAAAGACAAGAGGTAAATACCTCTTGTTCTGATATTCTGTGTTCCCCAAAGTCTTCCAATACAAATGGTACCTGACTTGCGTGGGTAGGCCTAATACCCGCGACAGGAAACGCCACATGGACACATCACATGTTTACTTTGAAATCTGACGTGTTTTTTGCAAAGCGCCTAGCTGTGGATTTTGGCCTCTAGCTCAGCTGGCACCTAGGGAAACCTAGCAATCATATATATATTTTTGGAAACTAGACACCTAGGGGAATTCAGGTTGGGGTGACTTGTGTGGTTCTCACCAGGTTCTGTTACCCAGAATCCTTTGCAAACCTCAAAATTTGGCAAGAAAAACACTTTTTCCTCACATTTCGGTGATGGAAAGTTCTAGAATCTGAGAGGAGCCACAAATTTCCTTCCACACAGCATTCCCCCAAGTCTCCTGATAAAAATGGTACCTCACTTGTGTGGGTAGGCCTAGTGCCCGCGACAAGACACACCCCAAAACGCAACATGGACACATCCAATTTTTACATCGAAAACTGGTGGGGTTTTATTGGGAAAGTACCTAGCTGTGGATTTTGGTATCTAGCTCAGCCGGTACCTAGGAAAATCTACCAAACATGTGCATGTTTGAAAACTAGACATCTAGGGGAATTCAGAATGGGGTGACTTGTGGGGCTCTCACCAGGTTCTGTTACCCAGAATCCTTTGCAAGCCTCAACATTTGGCAAAAAAAAACACTTTTTCCTCACATTTCGGTGATGGAAAGTTCTGGAATCTGCGAGAAGCCACAAATTTCCTTCCACCCAGCTTTCCCTTAATTCTCCCTATAAAAATGGTACCTCACTTTTGTGTGGTTAGGCCTAGTGCCTGCGACAGGAATAGATCACAAAAAGGTCAATGTTGGTTCTTACATGAGGGCAACTGTTGACCCTGGGGTGATCTATTCCTGACGCATGCATTAGATACAGGCACTCAAGTGGATTAGCGTTTTTATCAGGACAGGTGGGGAAACACTGAGTGGTAGGAATTTTGTGGATCCCAGCATATCCCCGTGGTTTGTGTGACAGAAATGCAAGAAAATTGAGTTTTTATTCAACATTTCACCTTTGCAGGCTAATTTGGGTAAGAAAACTTTGGGGAATCCACACAAGTCACACCTCTGTAGACTCCCCAGGATGTCTAGTTTCCAGAAATGTCTGGATTTGGTAGGTCTCCCCATATGGCCGCTGGGTCCAGGACCAAAAACTGAGGTGCCTGCCTTCCAAAACCAGGTTGTTTTGTGATATATAATTTTGATGTCTCCATAATACTATTTGGGCGGTGGATTTTGGGGCTGAACTAAATTGGGGAGCTCCCAAGAGATCACTCCCTCTCTGCTTGCCACAGCATTCACCTGCTCTCTGGGTTGGGCTAACCTGCTATTGTCCCGCAGCACAGACTGTGCTTGCGAAGGGACAGCAGGACTGTCCTCATCACCTCCCTCAGAATCAATGGAAGAGGAATTATCGAATTGGACTCAGACAACTGAAAAATCACTCCCAGAGTCTGTGCCATTGTCCTATCCCTCAGATGCTGTCTCAGTATCTGCTGTCTCGGTCTCTGATCCTACCTCAGAGCTGTCCTCTATAACCCGAGTGAGGGCTTGAGCAGCAGTCATCCAACTAGATGGCATCTCTGCTACTAGCTAAACTGTTGCCTTAAAACACTAGCCTACGTAGACAGTCACAAAATTACTGGTGGGTGTGTGTGAGATACGTGCAACAGTAGAGGTCACCTTACCTTCGCTTCTTCCCTCAATCAGCACGTTCTTTCAAGACACTTAAAAAAAAAAAAAAAAAAAGACACACTATTACTTCACCTAGTCACATACCAATCGTCAGTCTTTAGCGCCACTAATCATTATTGGTGCTCCCACTCCCATGACCTCCTCCTTGGATTCCCTCACTACAACACAGCAAAAGTGCCGTTCATCTCTCCATAGCCCTCCGCACACACACTTCATTTGTATTATAGCACAGGTAGTGGTTGACTTTACTAATCTACTCAGCTATTTACATAAAATACAGATTTGATCTTTGCAGTAGGCATATAAACCTTCTGCGCTACTTTATGGCATCAAAACTGCCACTAGACAAATGTCAGATCCGTGTTGACAAAAGTGTTACATACATACATATATATATATGTGTGTGTGTGTGTATATATGTGTATATATATGTGTATATATATATATAGCTATATCTACATAGATATGTCTATATTTGGATCTATATATATTTTTTTTATAGCTATATGGTTTCCGTGGGGGCCATAGTGGGGGGGTTGAAGGGTGGGGATCATTTTCCAAAGGGGGCCGACCCCCCCCCCCCCCAAGTGAAATCCCTGGTGTCTAGTGGGGTTTCCTCACCCTAGATCACAGCTGCGCTGCAATCGATGGCCAGGAAACTGGTTCAGGAAGGCCTTGTTTGAAAGGGGAGAAACTCCCCTTTCAACAAGGCCTTCCCAAATGTCAGGGAGGTCATTTGGACCTGTTTTCAAAGAAAACAAACACAGGCGCGCTGACGTCACAAAGGGGCGGTTAGAGGGTTGGAGGGAGACACAGCAGATCTTCCGTGCCTCCCCGTTTTTTTTTAATAAAAAAAAAATCCTTGAGTGCGACGCATCCGAGGATTTTTTTTTAACCCCCTCCCTAGTGTGGGATACTGGTCGTGACCCAAACCTGGGAGGTAGTGCGGGCGTCGGCACCCACATTGAAGCAGTTCATGTTTTAAGGTAGGCTCTGTGTTTGAGATTTTGAACCAACAATCAGCAATAGCCATATTGTCGTTTATTCAGAAAATGTCTCTCTATATTAGTACAATTTGTCTAAATAGTAGTTTTTCAACTAAACTAAGTGGATTGTTACTGTTCCAGTGAAGCTACATGTTTGTCTCTGATGGGATTTGCAAGCAGTGATTTCCTTGCCTTATCTGTAAGTCCAGAAAATCAATTTGGGTACAATTATGTACATAGGATTCAAGAGAAGTCAAACAAACCGGTATTTATGGATATGCTGCAAAGCAAATGATGGAAATATGCAATGTGTTACTTACTCAGAGAAAATATGTGTATTATCTAACACAGATCTAAAGAGTGATCATCTTTTTTAGTTGTGGTTGCTTGTTACACTGGTGAAACTTAAAGCTGATAAAAGATATATCTGTTTATGAGCATAGATCCTAACTATTTACTGTAATTGTGTAACAGAGTAAGACAAAATGCTACTCTTCCACACTATGAGCCAGATTTAGATCTGAATAAAAGGATTGTAGCACCAGGTATTGTACTGCTTGATGGCCAGCATGGCAGTCTAGCCAGATACCAACTGTGACTTATTTGGCCAGATAAAAGTGCAGTACATGCACAAAGTAAGGGATGGATCGAGCCTGGATGCACCACCATTAGCTATACCATCAGGATAGAAAATTTTATCTTTTGTGGTGTGGTGGTAGTAGCAGTAATCTGTAGTTGTATTCTGGCTATTCTGATCATTTTAACCTATCATCACCTTCAAAACCATTTAGTAAAATCAGATCCAAATTCCTGATTTTTTTTTATTTTTTATGATTTAACAGTAGTTGTTGTTACTGAGTGTTAGACATCAGTGTTAGACATTTTCCAACCAATTCAATCCAACCCAAACAGACTACAGTTTACTAAATGCTTACCTGAAGCAGAAAGATCCGGACGTATTGCCTAGGGAACGTTCAAGTTCTTCATTCACTTCCTGTCTTTCAGGATGCTGGATTATTATATAGTGCTCAAAAGACATTTATCAACAGCAGTACCACAAATCTGTACTCCAAAACACCTGTGTCTCACAGCTTCTTTTTCCCAATTATTGCAGTATTATAAATTGTTCAGAAGGATTTTCACATCAATTGAGACATTTGCTTCTGATTTCTACAAACTTTAAGTTGTAGATTACACAAATAAAATCTTCTATTCGGGTCTCATTTCGATTTTCATAACCATATTAAGGCACAGGTACACAATTGCATTAACGGTGTCCGTATGTGATGAAAATAGAATGTATCAGCAAGGTACTGAATAAGAATATATTTCTGAAATCGCTGTGTTAATAACGGCTATTTTAACTGAGCACCAATACAATAAATAACGTGGCTCTGAGAAATGTTTTAATGCAGTACTAAATGTGCAATTTCACAATTAAACTCATGAACTAACAACATATCTTCTGTCATTTTCTTTGTAATCTGGAAGGGTGTTCTGAACAATCTATCCCTCGTAGGTTTGTTTGCTGTGCTAAACCGCATTACAATTTAAAATGAATGTTTGTATATTCCCCTCTTCAGACTTTATCTGCTAAGCAAATGGAATCTCGGGTAATTCAAACACTATGAGATGGCAATGCTGCTTCCATTGAGCCTAAAACAGTATTGTCTGAATGTAAATCTTCGAGTGATAGAGTAAGTATTATCACAACTCAAAGTACCCATGTTGTGTTGCAAACTGCGGCTACTTGTGAAATTTGAAAGCAGTAGGCTTAAATAGTCAGTGCAAATTCCACTAAGTGAGTTTTTCATCCCTTAGTAGAGTACTTTGCCACTGCATAGATTTGTGAAATATAGGGCCAAGTGATGCAGTTTCTAGCTCATTTTGCCAAAACATTGGCTAAGAAATTAAGGGACTGATTTATAACTCGGCGGACGGTTTACTCCTTCACAACAGCGACGGATATCCCAATTGTCCGGAGATAGCCAGCACTGAAGTAACTTTGGTCTGAGTTACCCATTGGCTCTACTGTTCGGGACTTTTCATGCCAGTAAATTTGAAATTTTTCTAGGTTAACTGAGTATTTAAAACGGAACGAGGAGGGTCCCTAATAGATTTTGATACTGCTTCACAAAATAAAATGGTCCAATGCATAGTCCAACAGTTCCTTAAAAAGTCATTAAAGATTCAGTGCCATGGGTAATTAATGCACTTAGAATTATTTGCTATAATAAATGAATAAGACAACACATTATTAGAAGCACTGCATCTAGATAACACTATTGTGCCATTTAATATAATTGTGTGCCATGGCTCTTAATTCATGGGCATGTCTTAGTTTTACAGTGTGAACTGAAGGAAGAGGACTAAAGCATTTATTATTTACCACCATCAGTAATATTTTACCAAACTTCCTTGGACCACTTTAACATGACAAGCTATAATAAGTTTTCATTGTGTACATTATAATTGCATTTAGACCCATGCTTACTATGCTAATGTTATTTTATAATGTTTGTCATTAGGTAGTAAGAATAGTACCACAGCATACGTAGTCTAATACCAAATTACAATGGAGTCCTATTATTTTAAACTGTCCAGTCAGAAACTGAGATAAAGTTCAGGTGTATGGCTAATCGTAACTCTGGAAATTCACCTGAGTTTCCTTAGCTCCACAGTATCCTTTCAACTTTAATTTTACCCATTTTACCAGTGATTTGTTATACCTTCTTGTAGATCTAGCCAAACTCATTAGTTTATCAAAGGTATGAATATCCATTTTTTCCTGATTCCAAGCAGTGGTATTCGATTCACAGAGTTTCCCCCATAATCGAGAACCAAGTAATCCTGTCATCAAGATGTCAAAAAAGATAAACATACTACATAACTTGTGGTTAAATCCCATCATAATTAAAACAGGATCATAGCTTAATTACAGTCCTGTTGCTAAAGAGATCCTCAATTGCACTTTCTCTCAGTAGCGTTGAAGGTCTGAGCATGATACAAATGTATGCACCTATTCTGCCACTGGCGCACTATATCTGGGGATGCTTATTAGTTTATTTGGGTTACAGTTATGCAGTTTTGCTGGTGTGATAAAAGTAAAATTACAATCATGCTGAAACTGGGTGATTCTGCTTGCTATGTACCCCATAATAAATGATTGAGTGAATATTTCTAGGGGAATATTAGCACCCAGCCATTTAGAACATTTCTGTGACCAGGTTATTAACTGATCCTTGGCTTTGTCCAAGAATAATAGATAATATGTCAACTTCCCTTGTGGTCTACAGTTGATCGGATTAACACCTATTTTAGGTAGACGTTTAGGAGCTGTAAAAATTGGGTTACTTGGTGAGGGGGTGAAGCCCTTCTCAAGCAGCCACCACAATTCTTCTCAGTATGAAATCACAAGCAAACCCTACATTAACCTGGCCCTACCCTTGGTTAGCTTGCACAAATCAGTCAGGCTTAACTCTGGGACAATGCCTAAAGTATTTAAGCAACGCTTCAAACAGTAACACAGTGAAAACACACCACAATAGGATCCCACAACAGATTTAGACAAACATATTAATTTTAATAGATAAAACAAGAACAAAACATCAAAAATCCAATCAGAACTGGAGATATGCAGTTCCAAGGAGCTGCAATGCATAGTCTGGTGTCGTCATTGAGGCTGCTGCCACCGATGAGGGATGGTAGGGCCCGTGCTGAGGATGCATTGTGCAGTTCCAATGAGGAAATGGGCTGCGTTGTGATGCAGGTCTTCACAGCAGTTCCGATCCACTCAGCAGCAATGCGTCAGATCTGCTTGGGCTTCCTCCATGCAACAGAGGAGATGCAACAATTTCACTAGTCTCACAGAGGTTGGGAGAGCACCTTCGGCCCACTTTCAAGGGTCCAGGACTGGGGCGTCACCACTTGGTAGGGGAGACTAATAGATAGCTGAATCCAGGTGCTGGATTAAAGGTTGTTTGAGCCTTCTGTCCCTAAGGCTGTAATCAGGAGGCCAGATAATCAGCCCTTGGAGTCACTTTAGGGGTCCTGGGCTCAGCAGATGGAGGTTCAGTCCTTCATACCCAGGCAAGAGGACAGCAGATCAGCACAACAGGGCAGCAGTCCTTCAGAGCAGCAGTCTAGCAGAGTGGCATTTTTTGTAGCAGCACAGCAGTCCTTCCTCCTGGCAGAGTATCCACAGGTCCAAAAGTGAACTCAAGAGGTGGTGTCAGAGGTCCAACATACTTGGTACCCTTCATCTGAAAGGTGGGAGAAGCTTCTAGAGGTTTCCTTTTGAAGTCCCCAGGCATCCCATCTTCCTTTTCCTTATCTTCAGACTACTTACAGGAGTATGGCATGCAGCCCTTTGTGTGGAGGCAGGACACAGCCTATTCAAGTGTAGTTAGAGGTGGGCCCAGCTCCACCTTCTCATCCTGCCAGTAATGGCACATCCAGGCATACCTAAGCTTTTTATTGTGCATGGTTGTCTAGCACTAGCAAAGCCCAACTAGCAGCTGCCCCCACCATGTGACCCAGAACAGGCCACAAGCACTAAGTGGCAAAGGCAGGAAAAAAACAACTTTCTAAAAGTGTAATTTAAAATCTGACTTCACCATAAGTTAGGAATTCCATTACAATTCCAAAGACACCCAACATGAATGGGTCACCCTTTCCCATTTGAAAATTACAGCTTATTAAATGTAATAAGTTAATTCCAATGGGGGAGGTAGGCCTTGCAATAGTGAAAAACATCTTTAGGAGTTTTTCATAACTAGGACATGTAAAACTATAAGTCCTACTTTTTAAATACACTGCCTTTTGAGCTGTCCAGGGCCTACCCTAGGGGTAACATATATCTACCCTCCATTTTGTTTTTTTCTCCACCCTTGACTGTTTAAATTGAACTCTTTTTTTTTTTTTTTTTTCCGGTACAATTTGTACTTTTAAAACTGATGTTTTTTGGTAATGCAACTGTTTAAATCTCTCTCCTAGTTTTCCCCTGTAGTGTTTTTAAAAGGTAAAAAGGCAAACTAAATTTTGGAGGCTAACAAAAGTATATTTGAGCGAATGTTTAGTCTGGTTTATACTTTACACTGTGTTTGGAAAGTGTATGTAGCACTAGTTTTTGACTTTAAAAAAAAGTGTTTTGTTTAAGTGTGCAAAAATCAGTATCTGTAGTGGCTTTAAATTTGGGCCTTACCTGCAAGGTTGACCAGGACTGACCTGTCTGTATCCAAGGAGATTCCGACTTGCAGAGCAGCTCCCTGCCCCCTGCCCATCAGCCTTGGCTTAAGGTCATATGCCCTTTATAGAGTTTCTTACTGGTTGATGCATCTGTACTCTAATTGGTTCCTAGGGATAGGGTATGGATTGGATATGGTGCTTAGGTCTTATATTTGGATTGGTTGGTAGTGCTAGGGATATGATTGGTTGAAAGGGCCATGTCTCCAATTGGTCATAGGGTTTAATGCTAGGGTTTTGATTCGTTAGGGTAAGGGCTGGAGTTCCCATTGGCCAATAGGGCTATTTAAGCCTAGTGCTCAGGACATCTCAGCCCAGGCGTAGAGCCTAAGGGTGGAGAGGACAAAGACAGTTGCCTGTTTAGGCCTCAGGTCAGAAATGCTGATCTTTTTTGCCATTCACTAGCAGCCACCACAAGCCATCCACAAACATAGTAACACTGCCTCAGCAAATCCACACTACTTGCAAAAAACCTTATACACATTTCAATGTCTCAATAACCACTACAACACCCCCACAAACCACACATATACACCTTTCTACCCCAACTACTACCCAATCACACCTTCATCCTCGCACACAACAGCACTCTGTCCTATACCTCTAACAAATGCACACCTCACCAACACAACACAAAACCACATTATACGTAACTTTAATCCATCAAGACACACACTCCTGGTTCATATATAACACCAGTTATATCCTCTGCTTGCTCCTAACAGGCCCGTTAGTGTCAAAATCAAAGCAATACTGGTTCTTCCATCATATCATCCACTCAACACACAACCAAACAATCCTTACACTCCATTCCATCACACATATTACCTCTTTCAGCAATCAAATCTAACACAAACACTAATACCTCTTGTCCATTCCCTCTCACACACCACACAAACTCTTTTCCAAAATACATCATCAGCCCCTTTACCTTTCAACTTCCACTCACCAAGAGTAGTTTATATACAAATCCTTATCAGAAAACCAGAACATCAATATCTCCTCTCACTATTCCACAATAACAAAACATAACACACATAACAGCACATCAAAAACTCTCTCTCTCTCTCTCTCTCTTTCTCACATGTGCACACTTTTATAATACTTTCCGTCACAAATTAGACTTATACACGCATTCCCACCCTCATGACTACACAAATGATACATATCCTAAACCATCTTTACTCACAAATTTTTACAATTCTCATTCACCTGCCTTTCATTCATTGCACAAATTAAAGCCTTACAAATGACCCACATGCTCCTCCACCACCCGAACCCATACACCTTCCACCCTAAACAGACGTGAATAAAATAAACAACATGCCACTCCACAACTTCACATCTCCATATCTATTACACAGCAAGGCTACTGTACAAAATAGCACCTGTCTCTCAACCACCATCTCCACCTGCAGCTCCAACAAAATACTGAGGAATACGATATCCAGAAAAACAACACTAATTAGTTTGAAGGTTATACCAGCACTAATAACACATCTGCTATAAGTTCAAAATATACTGCTCACACTTCTAGAAAACAAAGTCACACCACCACCAAAACACAATCTCTAAACTGCCTACTAATAAATGCTCAATCACTCTCTGAAAACAAGCACCACATCTTCGACCTACTCACTGACACACAACCTAACGTGCTCTTCCAAACTGAATCATGTTTGGGAGATGATATGACTCCAGTGTTTCGTGAAGCCATTCCTCCTGGTTACCAAACTATTACAGAAAATTGTACAGGCAAAAGAGGAGGTGAACTAGCCGTTAAATTGAAGCAAACAATAAATCTCCCCACAACTGACAATATTTCCATACAAGGTTGTGAGGCTCTCATCACCAGATGCAACCCTACCCCTGCTTCCTCCTGCACCTTCCTCCTCCTTTACAGACCACCACCTAGCAATGCAACATTCCCAGACACATTTCTAGACACAGTTTCAAACCTTATAACAGTACATTCCAACCTACGCATTCTTGGTGACTTAAACATTTGGTTTGACAAACCCAGTATGCCCCATCCATCAATGGCCTGGTCACATTGAACCTACAGCGGATCATACGCAAACCTACATACATCGCTGGACACATCCTAGATGTCATTTTTGCAAATCGAGAACTAGTTATCTTTCAAAGGATTACTCTAGTCAGATGGTCAGACTACCATTCGGTAGCTTTCCGACATAAAACACCACAAATCAACACACACAAGACCACCTTACATGCATCTACCTATCGACCATGGAACAACCTCAATTTTGAATACTTAGGAACAACTAGCATCCAACACAGATCTAGACATAATCAATTCCATTAAAAAACTTCGAGTGGCTACAGGAAGCTTTTGAAATCCTACTATCAATAAGAACAACAAAACAGGACAGAAGAAAACAAGCACCTTAGAGTAATACACAACTAAAAAAGACAAAATAACAAATTAGAAGGCTGCAATGAACCTGGCTCAAAACAAACAGCAAACAAGACAAACTTCACCTACGCAAACTTAACAGACAATACAAATCAACAATGGAAAAAAAACGTAGTAAATATATACTATTCAGACAGATTTTAAAGTGTTGAATGTGCGGATAAAGAAGTTTTCAAAATTCCTACTGAATTTCATAAACCTAAATACACGGAACAAAATCATCACATTATTCAAAGATTCATGGACAAACTGGTAAATCATTACACAGCCAAAAAAGACACGTTGTACTCCTATTTAAAACAAAGGAAAACCACCAGCACCAACCCATTTAAAAAATACTCTGCAAGAGTAGGCTATCTAAGCCTTTGCATTCCTTCAAACAAATATCACAGTGAGTTCAAGGAACTGGTCAAAGCAAGTAGGCCTTCCAGCTACCCTTCTGACCATTGCCTACCATACATTTTCAAGAACATTCTTTTATCTTCCTCTGCTGCCACACCTGTAAGAAGAATCCTAAATAATTCTTTAACTACAGGAAACATTCCAGAAGACCTAAAAAGGGCATACATATGCCCATTATTAAAGAAAACAAACCTGGACCCACATGTCCCCAGGAACTACAGACCAATTACAAATTAACCTTTCCTGGGCAAACTAATAGAAAGAGCAGCATTTGTCCAAATGTCACAGTTCATTGAAGATAACTTCATACTTTCAGACTACCAAACTAGATTCCGCCAAGGAAAAGGCACAGAATCTGCCATCATTGCCACCTGGGATGACCTTAAAAACACAATAGACTATAACAGGGTTGCTGCACTTCTTCTCTTGGACCTGTCAGCTGTCTTTGACACAGTTGACCATGGCACGTTAATACAAACACTCTACGAAGCCGGCATAAAGGGTACTGTTCTTAACTGGATCACTTTCTTCCTTCAGGAAAAACGAACAAAACAAAACAAATGTCATCCATACTCTCCTTTTTTCATCCAAACCATACTGTACAAAAAGCAGGGGTCCCTCAAGGCTCTATCATCTCACCCAAACTTTTCAACATCCACATGAATTCATTACTTGTGAAGATCAATGAATTCTAGTTCACATGCTACAGCTATGCAGATGACAGACAAATAATCCTTAAACTGGAAAGCCACAAAGACATTAGAAACTCAGAATTCTACAGATGCCTCAGAGCTGTTGATCAGTGTATGACCTAGAGTTATCTCAAACTGAATGCTTCCAAAACAGAAATATTTACATGTGTCGATTAGAAAAAGTATGACTCACTCAATGCCTTGCCTTACGATCTGGAATCACCTCCTAAATTATCTAAGAAAGTAAGCACCCTTGCAATTATCATGGACTCCAAGTTAACAATGAATGACCAAGTGGACAGATTAGATCAAGCTTCATCACCATGAAAACTCTGTGACACATCTTCCCCCACCTGGAATTTCCTCAAAAGGTCCAAGCTAATACCTCTTTTGTATTGTCTAAACTTGATTATGCCAATGGCTTCTAACACAGATAATTTCCTTCGACTATGAAAAGACTCTGCAGAACTCTGATGCCAGACTACTCCTACATGTAAAGCCACAAGCTCGCATCACCTGTGCCTTGAGCACCCTATATTAATTACCGGTTGTCAGAAGATCCACCTTCAAGCTGCTTTGTATCACCCACAAAGCAATTCATGGAACAGGACCATTTTTCTTCCGCAATAAAATCACCAAATACATTCAACAAAGGAACCTCCACTCTAGATTGGCACCTCACCTCAAAATCCCAACATACAAGAAAAAGGCCAAAGGCGGTACATCTTTTTCTGTTTAAGCAGCCAAGCTATGGAATTCATTACTCTCAAATATAAGATCTAAGGATTACTATCTTATCTTCAGAAGATTACTCAAGAGTTGACTCTTTCCTAGGTAACCACCATACTCAAACACTAATGTACAATATATCCCTGAGTATGCAAACATTTATAATTTGATTATATAAATGTATCTGGATATGTGTATTTATTTGTACAAATGTGTATAATAACTACGGTTTTTAAAATATATAGATATTCTTCAAATCTAGTTAACCCATGTAGATATTACTTATGGTTAAAATATGTATATATGTGTGTATATATATATATATATGCATATATATATATATGCTTGAAGGCCATTATATAGTTTTTAGATATGTTGTCCATATATCACAATATGTAAATATTATCATTATTTTATCTACAAGCGATCTATTGAAATATTGAGGAAAAGATAACATTTTTAAATATGTGTGTTATAAAATATACACAAATAAATTAGCTTCAGGTACAGGAAAACGTCAATGTCTGAGTTTATGCAATACAACTTTAAGTCTCAACATATCATCTTCCTTAAACATATATACCCCTTTTTATGTAGTCGTGTATCTATACATTTATCACTTTACTCCTACTGTGGAAGAGAGAAAAATGCTTTCACTATCTTCAATGCACTACTCTGTTTCACCCTGTACGTCTCTCAATTTATCCTTTACCTCCACTCTCTGACTCATTCCAAACCTCATTATACCACTATGATCTCCAAAATAACTCTTTCTACACTCTTCCCTCATTTGTTCCTCCTTTGACTTATCTAAAACCTCATTTTACTACTATGATCTCCCTAATCCCTTTCTACAGACTTTTCCCTCTTCCATCTCTTATGTCCTCATCCCAAACCTCATGTTACTACTTTGATCTCCCAAATAACATTTTCTAAACTGTTCCCTCTTCTATCCCTCCATTATCCTATTCAATCCAACTAACAGACTCACATATCGACCATTCAAATTAACTCATATTTCCCTACATACTGAGCCACCACTAATCCTTTTTCATCCCAGAGTAGCATGTTATTCTCCAAAAAGCACTTCAATGCTTCATTAGGTGTAGTAAGTGCTATATAAATACAATTTACAATTAAAAAGGAAGGTTTGGGCCTGGGAAAAGGGTTATTTTGCCAGGCTGACATGGCAGTTTATAAGCTGCACACACAGGCTGCAATGACAGGCCCGAGACATGTTTAGAGGGCTACTGCAGTGGGTGGTGCAAGCCACCAAGAGCACTTAATTTACAAGTAGTGCCACTTTACTAGACACCTGCAAGTAAAGTAAAGTAAATATGCCAATTGGGTATAAGCCAGTTCTACCATGTTTTAATGGTAGAGTACAAGCTCCTTAGCACTAATTAGGAGTGGTAAAGTGCACAGAATCCTAAAGCCAGCCAAACAAATTCAGCAAAAAATGGAAGATAATGGCAAAAGGTTTGGGGGTCATCCTGTAGAGAAGGCCAGGTCCAACAGGAACCATGTCCTTACTGATGGAGTATACTTATGAGTGAATCTGTGAGTGCTAAAGAATTCATTTGGGATATCCTAAACTCTTACCTAATCTGTTGAAAAGATTTAAGTGTGCCAGTCATATACAAATGACCAACAAATCAGATCTTTTCCCAAGGAGAATCCTTCAAACTCTGGCTACTGTTACTGAAACAATGGAGTAATCATGGATTTTCATAGTACTAAATGTTTCATAACATAAGACCATATTCTTCATAGATCTCAAAGCTCTTATGTTTGGAGTGATGTTTTTTCTTTGGGAATCGAAGCAAAAGTAGTTAGGGCAACTTATCTAATATAGCCTCAATAAACACCGTAACACTGATTTGTTCCTGTAATAACTTGGTAAGCCCCTTTTATAATGCTGCCAGTAGTACCATTGGAAATTTAGTAAAGCTCACCCCCCCCCCACCAAATTCTAGGGTAACTAGAGGAAACTAGGGGCCCATCTGTTTTTTATTTTTTATTTTCCCACATAAATGAAGAAATCAGAGTCTCTAACTTGTTAAAAAAGGATGAGCATGGTAGGTCAAAATATCCCTAAATAAATATAATAGTTTGGGGAAGGATATAATTTTTATAATATTGGCTCTTCCTAGCATTGAAATGAGTGGAAAGTCACATTTTCTAAACATCTGTGGAATGTCTCTCGATCCCTAACCCTCTGGATTTTTGACCCTTTGGATTGGGCTCTCTTAACCATAAATGTTTCTAAGTAATCCTCACTATGAAATATTTAAGTCTATTTAAAACACTGGCTTCTGTTTACCATTTCCTGTATATAGAAAGTTTGCATTTTCTGAATTAAGTTTTTACAGCCAGCCACTGCAGTACAGTGTGTGGGTATTTCCTTGATAACAGGTAATGCCTGGGTAGTTTTGGTTGTGACCACTAGAACATCAGTTGCATATACCATAGTCTTAATTTACAGCTGAGTTAAAATGATTAGGTTAATACCTACCCATTCTATCAAAAATTCCTCAACTAGCTCCTTACATTATGGAAGTAGACTGTGTGACAGTGGTTATCGTTGTCTCATTTCCCTATAAATTCCATTGTGTATAACTATTCCTGTTGGAACACAATGAATGACCTGTAGCCTTTTAATTATTTCAATAGGAAGCCCAAACTGATTAAGCGTACCCCACAAAAACTGCCATTCCACCCAATATTTATATTTTTATGCAAAAAAAGGTAATGAATAGAAATGAATGTTGGGAAGCCTCTGCCCAGTCTATCAATGTTGCAGCTAAGTTGGTGTGTGATGTGGTTTCTCTTCCCAAGATAAACTTATGTTGCCTGGGGAAATCCAGAGTTACTATTTCTTGGCTAGTCTCAGGTTCTATAATTCTTGAGTAAATGTCATAATTCACACTTAATAGAGGTATGAGTCTATAAGATTAAATATATACAGGGAGTTGTCCTTTTTGCAAAAAGGCATATTTTGAGCGTGCCTGCATGATTCTGGTGGAGACTTCTACACCCAGATTTCCCTAATCATAAAAAACACAAGCAAGCTCTCTAATTAATACTTGCTATGTTTCACTGGAGATTACAACTGCCTCTGAAGCTTTTCCTAGACTCTTGATAATATCTTTAATTTTGCAAGCATATTGATTTTGACTTTGTTACCAATGGTATTTTAACAATCGAGGCAGCTTCTTCTTCTGCAAAACTCTATCCACAATATTCTGATTCCTATAAGCTCTCATACAATTTGTTAATTTACTAAAGTATTCATCACCTTAACATCTTTGTTTCCATCACACTCTCTAGCTGCCAATCATAGTGCAGTTAGTGCAGGAACAAATAGGCCAGTGTTACCTCCATGCTTGTGTGTAAACCTGTGTATAGCTCCCTTCTTTGTGTCCCGTAGCTAATAGCCACTCACCCTGGTTATTTTATTATTATTATTTAACAAATGTTCAAAGCTTTGGCAGACACTTTTTGTCCTGTGGAACAGCTTCAGGAATGTCCATACATGGCTTTATGAATTTTTCTGAATCACTAATGCTTAGGATGCGTGATCTGATATCCAGGCAGAATGAAATGTAACTTTAATGCCTTGTAATTCCTAAAATAGTAATGATCAATCCTAGAATATTGTTGACCTACCACCAGGAAGATGGTATATGCCTCGTCTTGGAATTTTGCTGTCTCCAAGGATCAGTAAGATCCAGGCTATCTGCTAATAATGAAATAGCTTTAGCAACCTTTGGCAATGGGCTCATCCAGTGGTATTGGCTGTATGCTTGGTAAAATAATTTTTAATTCTTTATTTTTGCAGTTTCCAAAAGTAGAAACAAAGAACAAAAGTTCCATGACCAACAATCTTGTCACATGAATGTGCTTCCCCTTGTTTCTCACACATATTATATGAATAGTTTTGTGTAAGGTTATAGATCGCAACTGGGCCTAAATGCCCACTTCATGTGATATGGTTATACATATCACCTGCATACCTCCTAATGTTCACACAGGCTCAGAAGCCGCAGGCTGTGTAGCACCTAGCAACACTGCAGATGCTTAAAGATTGAATGCAGTTGAAGTCTCCAGCCACTACAAAGGCCTTTGACAACAGCTAGAGTGCTTCCCTAACTATATAGTTGAATCATTCTTATTAAAGTCATAAAGAGAGCTTATATACAGTGGTAGATATGGGTTTAACACAAATTATTACACACTTCCCTCTGGATGGCCATGAACATATGTGATTTGGAAGTTGGACTACATGAGGATCACAGTTCCTTTCTTAGAGGCCCTAGTTGAAGGTTCATAAATTTCTCCTGAAAAAAGTCTATCTTTTCTTGAAATTCTACTTTCTTGCAAATAGGGTATGCCTGGTTTTAAACTAGTTAGTTCTTCTCTTACCTATTTCTGATATATTTTAGCCCCTTAACATCTAGCATAATGATCTGGAGTTGTGATATTAGCCTTATATGGTAATCGGCCACTCTTAGTCTTAGATTATATTCTTCTGTCATTTATTTATTTCATACCCATCCTCTTTCACAAGTGCCCCTCCCATTCCAGCTCTAACCCCTCTGATCCCCCTCTGGTACCATGTCTCTCAGAGCCAATCTAGCCGATAAATGAGCCCCTTCCTGCCTCCCTCCCTCCCTTTCCTGAATGCTGGTATTCACATCCTAAAACATAGCCCCTTTTCTTATCACTCTTTACCCTTGTTTTTCCTTCTCGTAAGCTACCTACATTTTTACATATTAGTTTCATTTTTTTTAATCATTTCTCTTTAATGATTATTGGTGCACCTCTTTCGGATATGAAAAGTTTTGAAATGTTCCTTGCCAGTTAATGCTCAAGTTAGCTCTTCACATTCTTAAAAGAATCAACAACATCTTGAATTCTGGACTCAGTATCCTCATCTCCTTGCCTTTTAAGTATCTCCCAAGCCGGGATCAGGGAAAGAGAAGCTTTGTTGAGAAACAATTTGCCTTTTCTGTCTGACGATGCTCAGTACCCTGTTTTTTTTTATTTTCTAATCCTGTAAACAGATGATATTTGTTTTTGGTTTGGCACCATTATTCAGTTGTGCATGGTGTACCACGTGTGCTCTGGCAATCAAGAGATATGCATTTAATTTAGCATCCCCACACTCATTTTCTGTATTCTCTGGCAATAATTGTCAGATCCAGTGGGCCATATCCCTGTAACCAGTCTCAACTCTTTCTAATAATAATACTAAGGTTAGATCACCTAGATCTATTCATTCTCACACTTATGAGTTATCATAGTAAGCTGCTGATTGTATTTAGTTGTTGCAGTTTTAACTTGTTCCTCTGTGTTAGACACTCGGATGGTCAATTGATGCTGGCTTTCCCTAAAACCCCTCTGACTCCCCTCCTGAGCCCCTCCATTTCAGGTCCTTCATACCACTGAACCTTTTTAATGGCTCCAATATCCTTCAATATATATTTTAAATATAGGGGGATGATGATGCCCTGCCTGCGCCCTATGCCTTGCCCACTTCCAGACTTTGTCCTTCAGTTAGTATACTTATTCAGACACCTCTATTGGCTGGCACCTATTGGTTACCTACTTTCTAGATCTGGCCACAATTTTGAAGGCTTGTGTACTTGACAAAGCTTTAATCTCATTACCTGCAGTAGTAGTGATAAGTGTCTTGGTTATATGTTGCTCTAGATATTGACTGTACCAGAGCCCAATATAGAATGATTAATATCATCCTTCTTCCCATCTTCTTGTGCCTAGCAAGGAATTCATGAAACATTGTATCATACATATAGTAGAGTGAAAGCACGCAAAACAAACTAACTGCACTAAAATGGTGAGCCGTGCATGCTGTGTGTCTTTTACTGGCTGCTATAAAGAACTGTAAGCACAAACTAATTGGAGGGGTTAGGTCTTTTTCATGGAGATTAACCTCCCTGCCAGCCACGAATTCTTAGTACCAGGCTCCCACCGCCATCAGTGGGTCCCAGGAATCCTTCACTCTCCTTACTCCTTAGTGTCAGGACTCAGGAGAGCTCAGGCAGCAAATCACTCCTGGCCTCGCTTCCAGTGGCCATGCTTTTCGTAATCTACAAATGCTATGAATGTGAGCACATTTTCTATTTTATATTATAATACAGTTCCATATCAATTTGCCTTCAAGCTTTTTAAATTCTTTGCCAAAGAGAGATGATATACATTAAAAAGTAGGATACTGATAACATCAACAGAATAATTACTGCTGTATAGGTAGTGAGTGATAAGTATGTTTTGTGCTTTGCTCTGGGTGATAGCATATGAATAAAATTCCTTAAAATATGGAAACTGTGGAAAAAAACCTGCATATTACAAATGGGGACTTTCTGGATATGTTAACACGCCATGGGCAAAAAGCATGATTCCACTTCCGCTCAGAAGACGTTCCCTTTCGGGGAAAGGCACTGGGCAAAGCTGTCACTCGAAAATAGCTGAAATATAGACACATAGAGACCAGTGTACCTGCTATGATGCTAGGGGATATCTTGCCTGTGTACGGACTACAGTACAGTCAACATGCTGAAGATACTCAGACATCTTATTCCATGGCAACGATGAGACCTGCTTTGATGCATTGACAAACTGCTTGATTAAAGTGGCCACTCCAATGACAAGTTTGTCAAAGCTCAGCCTGACCTAGGTTGAGGTTATCAATCAATCAATCAATCAATCAAATAATTTCTTAAGCGCACTACTCACCCGGTAGTGTATCCTGGCGCTGGGGGGGTACTGGTTACTGCTCAAAAAGCCATGTTTTAAGGTGCTTTCTGAAGGTTAGGCGGTCCTGGGTCTTGCGTAGGTTGGTGGGGAGGGAGTTCCAGGTCTTGGCGGCGAGGTGGTAGAAGGATCTGCTGCCGGAGGTGGTGCGTTGGATGTGGGGGACTGTAGCGAGGATGAGGTCGGTGGAGCGGAGCTGTCGAGTTGGAATGTGGAAGTTTACTCGTTCATTGTGGTAGGGCGGTCCAGTGTCATGGAGGGCTTTGTGAGTATGGACGAAGACTTTGAAAATTATCCTTTTGTTGATGGGCAGCCAGTGTAGGGATCTGAGGTGGGTGGGTATGTGTTTGTGGCGAGGTTGAGGATGAGACGTGCGACTGCGTTCTGGATTCGCTGGAGTTTTCTTTGAAGCTTGGCTGTGGTCCCTGCGTAGAGGGGTTGCCGTAGTCCAGTCTGCTGCTAATGAGGGTGTGGGTGACTGTTCTTCTTGTTTCTAAATGAATCCATTTGAAGGTCTTGCGTAGCATGCAAGGGGTGTTGAAGCAGGAGGATGATATGGCTTTGATTTGCTGGGTCATGGAGAGAGATGAGTCCATAACGATGCCAAGGTTGCGTGGGTGGTGGGTGTTGGGGGTGGTCTGAGGGTTGTGGGCCACCAGGAGTCGTTCCATGCTGTCTTGTTTGGGCCAAAGATGATGATCTCTGTTTTGTTTGAGTTTAATTTGAGGTGGCTTGCTGTCATCCATTTGGCGATGTCGAGGAGTCCGGTGTGCAGGTTAATCTTGGCGGTGGCTGGGTTCCTGGTGAGGGAGATGATGAGCTGGGTTTCGCCGGTGTATGAAATGATTGTGAACATTAGATGTTGAAGAGGGTGGGGCTGAGGGAGGATCCTTGGGGGACCCCACAGATGATCTTGGTGGCTGAGACCGGAAAGGAGGGAGGCAAACTCTTTGGGTTCTTTCAGAGAGGAAGGAGGTGAGCCAGTCCAGGGCCTTGTGGCGAATTCCAGTGTCAAAAAGGCATGCGCTGAGGGTTTGGTGGCATACAGTGTCGAAAGATGCAGAGAGGTCTAGGAGGATGAGGGCGACAGTCTCGCCCTTGTCCACTCTGGTCCTGATGTCGTCTGTGCAGACGATGAGGGTGGTCTCACTTCTGTGGTTCATTCGGAATCCAGACTGGGAGTCGTCAAGTATGTTGTTTTCTTCTAAGAAGCAAGACCGTTGTGCATTTACTATCTTCTCAGCAACCTTTTGGGGAAGGGGAGAAGAGAAATGGGTCAGTAGTTTGTGAGGTCTTCCGGGTCTGCTTTGGGTTTTTTGAGAAGAGCGTTGACTTTGGCGTGCTTCCAAACGTCTGGGAAGGTTGCGGTGTCGAAGGAACTGTTGGTGACGGCACAGAGTTGGGGAGCGATGATTTGGCTGGCCTTGTTGAAAATGTGGTGGGGGCAAGGGTCTGTTGGGGAGCCTGAGTGGATGGAGTTCATGGTTTTGCCGATTTCTTCGTCGTTGGTGGGGGTCCAGGTGTTTAGTTGGTCTGGCAGGGTGCTGTGCTGTTGGTTGTGTCAGTGGTGGTGATGGTGGGTGCTAATGGTGTGAAGCTGTTGTGTATGTCTGCGATTTTGTGGTGGAAGTAGTTGGAGAGGGAGTTGCAGAGGTCTTGGGAGTGTGGAGGGTCGATGGTGCTTGATTTGGGTTTGGTGAGTATTTTGACAATGGCAAAGAGTTCCTTGCTGTTGTGTGTGTTGTTGTCTCTGCGTTCTTTGTAGAAGGACCGTTTGGTGGTCCGGATGAGTTGGTGGTGTTTGTGCTTGGCTGCTTTGAGGGCGGAGAAGTTGCACATTGAGGGTTCTTGGTGCCAGGCTTTCTAAATTTTTCGGCATTCTCGTTTGGAAGCCTGGAGTTCTGTGGTGAACCAGGAGGCGGTTTTGATGGAGCGGGTGTTGTTGTTTGTTTTCCAATGGGCAAGGGAGTCTGCGCAGGTTGCTAGCTATTGTGTGAGGTTGTGGGCGGCGGTGTTGGGGTCATTGGTGATGGGAGGTGGAGCTTGTGTGAGGTTGGAGATCAGGTGTTCTTTGGAGATCTTGTTCCACTTACGGTAGGGTGTAGTGGGTTGTTGGTGGTGGGTGGTGGGTTTCATGAAGGAAAAGTGGATGCAGTGGTGGTCAGTCCAGTGGAGTTCGGTGGTGTGAGTAAAGGTGATGTGGCTGCTGGAGGTGAAGATGGCGTCTAGTGTGTGTCCCACTGAGTGGGTGGGTGAGGTGACCAGTTGCTTGAGACCGAGGTTCGTGAGGTTGTCCAGCAGGGCTGTGGAGTTGCGGTCGTGGGTGCTTTCCAGGTGAAAGTTGAGGTCACCAAGGAGTATGTAGTCTGTGGAGGTGGGGGCATGGGAGCTGATGGTATCTGCGAAGGAGTCACAGAATGGGGGGGGTGGGGTCCTGGTGGTCTGTAGATGAGGGTTCCTCTAAGGGTGGTGTTGGCATTGATGTGTATTTGAAAGTGTAGGTGTTCTGCATTGCCTAGGGTATCGTTGATGTTGGTGGACATTTTGATGGTGTTTTTGTGTATTATGGCAAAACCCCCTCCTGGTTTGTTGATGCGGTCTCTACAGGTGATTTAACCTTCTGGGATGGCTATGGCTATGTTGGGTTCTGATGAGGGGTTCATCCATGTTTGAGGAAGGCAATGTCAGGAGAGTTTGTGGTGAGCAGGTCCCAAAGCTTGATGGCGTGCTGGTGGACGGAGCGGATGTTAAGGAGGATGCAGTTAAGGTGACTGCGGGGTTTGGTGTTATTGCAGTGCTTGTTGGTGTTGCTGGTATTAGTGTTAGTGCAGGGGAAATGGCATTAGTGGCATGTAAATGGTCCATGTGCGTGTGTTTGGGGTTGGCCTGGGCGCAGGCGGGGTGCTGGCCTGGGATGAGGGCATGGAGTTCTGTGGAGGAGTAGTGGTGCTTCGGGGGGTCGGCGAATCGTGGACCATGGGGCGGGCGCTGGGCGCGGTCCAGGCGCGGGCGGGCGCAGACGGTTTGCCTCTAGCGCGCCAGCGGTGTGCCCGTGCAGCGGCCGCCATTAAGATGGGGAGGTGGGAGCAGCTGGGAGGGGAGAGTCCATTGGGGGCGCGAGGGGGGCAGGGCCACAGGGGACACAGCGGCAGGGATTGAGGAACCGGTGAGAGCCGGGAAGAAAAACGGGCACTATTGAGGTGCGAAATACGAAGTGGAGCACAGAATGGGCACAGTTAAGGTCAAAAACAGATCTAAAAACGAAATACAAGCTATGGAACTAAATACAGAAAACGAAATACAAGCTATGGAACTAAATACAAGACATGCCTACCACAAGGCACCAGGGATGAGGCACAGGTGGGTTCCTGCGGGTGGTGGAGGGCCTGGAACTTCTCTTGCAACGGCAAACAGCGGGGTCAGGGGCACAGAGGCAGGCTGGTGGAGCCAAAGTGTACTCCTGGCCTAAAGCAGGTCAGGGGGTCACGAGAGGCGGATGAAACTGGGCAAAGCAGAGGTTGAGGTACCATTGTTCAAATGTGAGCCTCCACAACTAGTGGGATATTTGTACTACCTGGTGTACTTGCTGTACTCTGTAAAAGCCTGATTGTAACAGTTATATTTCTCAAGTGAGATATGCATTTACTTCAGCAACGGCCTTTAACTTGTGGTTCCATACATGTGTGATATGCCATCTAGATTACAGAAATGCCCTGCCCTATTCTCTAAATGCCCACTTTGTTAGTAGACGGGACTCAAACAGTAGCAACCCAAATGCTGAGACTTGTCACTTATCTGAGTTTATGATCCTAATTTTGTGCAATGTGCTGTCATTTGCAATGTGCTGTCTTTTCTAGTGGACAAAGGCATTATCAACCTTTGATGCTGCCCAGAACTATGGACTCTTGCATGGGTAATAAATGTTTGATACTCTGGGTGAGGCTACTTAAAACGCCCTAATTTAGATCTACGGCTTTACACTTGAAAACATTCTATTACGCTTACTCTTGAGCGCATTGCTGAAGTTTTGAATCTTGCCAACATTCAATATGAGCTGTCTGACGAGTCTCATTCTATTCCATTGCTGCTACAAAGCCTGTTTGGTGTTTTATTATTTAATATAGGTTTGAACGACCTTTCATTTTCCTTGCTTTCGTTATACACTTTGAAGTAAAGGTACTCTACTAATTAACATGTTCCTCTAAAACATATGTTTTCTTAAAAAACATAATTAAAGAGGATGCATGATTATGAAAAAATGCAAAACCTCGGACATTTGCTAGTTATGGTTAGGAATCATGATTCTTGCTCCTGCCAAGAAAACCATAACACAACCTCTCCAATGAGATCCACGTTTCATATTGACCAATACAATGTGTTCCATTTTTCATGGGTCCTTGTGCATTAATGATTTTTATACCACGGCATTTATTTCTGTTAAAAACACCTGGGCATGTAAAATAAATTAATAGCATACCTTCGCACTATATTTTCTGAAAATTGGAATATGTACTATATCGTCAATGAAGCTTCAAACAGTAATGCTCATTAAGACATCCATTTAGCATTGTGTTTTTTAATCATATTATAATTACTAGACTAGTCAAAACAGAACTAAATATAGAGATGTAGGCATGCACACCCACGACGGTTTAGATAATGAGATGTAATGTAGATTACATTAGTGGCTTGATGTTGCTTTCTTCAGAGTAAGATTGCGTCTTCTTTTTAAATACGAAGCATTGGGTGCAGTTCCAGACGAGAAAACCTCCTCTGCCCCTTTAAGCCATCAGTGACCCCGTGGACCCCCACTTAGAGAAACTATTGCCTTCTCGTTCACACTCGCTCCCTTACTTCTCCCCCTTTCTCTCCCTTTCCACCCCCTTAATTTGCGTTCTGAAGATTACATGATTTAGATTGACTGAGAAAGCAGTAAAGATTAGGGGAATCAAGAGCTTCTGTGGGCGGTGTGGCATACATTTGTACAAATGGTTGCATTGTTCAGGTTGTTTTTGCTTACTTTTTGTCTTTTTTACTATGATATTGAATAACATTCAGACAGCAATCGTTCTCAACCAATACTATTTCAAGATCATGTAACCTACTCATGCAGGTGATTGGTCTGTTAGATTTTACAAAGTAAAAGTGTTAATGTTGTCATATTTTGCTTATTATGTGCTGCCCACAAAGCTAACGAAAATTAGATTAAAGGAATCCCAATCACGCTTTTCTCCACATGTTGCATCAGTTATTCAAAATACCAGTGCTACTTGTGTCTATGGTAGAAATCTGCTTGCAAGCGCGGTTCTGTACTGCAATTAACTGTAAATCATGAAAAGGTTTCTTAGTGGCAAATGCCTCCCACCTGTGGCTATTGCAGGAATTTAAAACCAGATGTAGTAACCCACTTTGCAGTTTCACGCCTACAATTCACAAAACCACAGGGTTTAAGATCAGAAAATTGTGTTAGACAATCCTTTTGTCAGTCAGAAAAGTATTTTCTGCTTGCAGAAGTGGTTTTGCTAATCCTTACAATACGTTGTTAGGAGTGGGTGTGAAATGGGCTTCTCGCGCTAATTGCAATTTGCAATGTTATCCATCAATAGTTCAAGACAGCAATTGGTGTTGCAAACCATTGAAAGTTTATCAACACATCAAAGTGGATGGCAACTGATTCAAAGAGGCAAAACCGGCAGTAGGACAGGTTCCTCTTCAGGAAAACACGTGGGGAAACTCACTGAGGATGGGTGATTGATCCTCCGTTGTGTTCTCAACCAGGAGACACTGGCTCCTTTGATATACACAGTCTGCTCAATGCACACAATGTGATAATTGGTCATTGGGCAGGTAATGCCTAACGTGGCACCTATGATGAAAACAATTTGTGTGAAATGAAGAGATACCTGTATAACTGCATCTGACTTTATATTTTTTATATCTCTTTCGGGTATGTTGTTTCGTGAAAGGTTTAACATTGTCTGTTCTCTCCCACTACATGTTTCTTGACTAAGGCTGTGATACTTTTCTAAATGCTGATGAATGCTCCTGGAATTCTCTAAGATCTGATTATTTAGCACTCTGGGCAATTAGGGCAACCGGGTCCTAAATGTGTTAAGTTATGTTACAGATTTTGGTTAAGCGCACATACACCAAACAGTTTCACGGTGATAAAGCGGAAGAGGACTGACCAAAACAGGCTGCTGAAAAAGAAGATGCTTTAATTATATGATTGTCAGAAAAGCCGGGTCCTAAGGCATTGTCTGAATTGATTGTAGTTTTGGGGCTATTTGTATCTCAAGAGGAAAGGAGTTCCAGATGCTGGGACAAGAACCTAAAATCTGGAACCACACTTTTTTTTTTTTTTTTTTCTTTTTTCTTTTTTTTTTAATTCAGTTACCAACAAAAGGTTCTTATGGGAGGAACGCAGTTATATGTTTCGAGGTGATGAAGGCAGGACTTTTACCTTTAAGGGTTTTAAAGATGAACCACTTCATTTTAAAAATAGTCCTCTTTTCCATGGGAAGCCAGTGGCAATCCCTATGTAAAGGGATGCTATGACACTCTTTAGGTGGTTGAAAAATTAGGCATTATTTTGAACTATTTGGGAACCCTAAAGGAGAGTCTTGAGAAGACCAACATAGAGGAAATTAGAGTATTCTAGCCATGATATTAATAATAATGCAATTACAACTTTGATGTGGGCAACAGAAGTAAGACGCTTAGACATTTTCCTTATCCTGTGAAGCAATAGAAAGCAAGAGAAAATCAATGCACCTAGTTGGGGTTTCATTAATAGCTCACCGTAGATGAGAATACTAAGACTTTTTATGGATTTCTTTAGGGACGGGTGTCCCCCACATCAGAAGGCCAAAAAAGGCATTCCAATAGTTGATCTTGCTTTTTGTGATAACGATTTCAGTTTTGTCCACATTGAGTTTAAAATGCTTGCTATTTGTCCAATAGCGAATGAAAAGCATGTTTTTTTTTTTTTTTAAAGGTTTCCTTTGACATAGGGGAGTCATCAAGCTTCAAAAGTAGTTGCATATCATTGGCATAATTGTAAATTATGCAATTCATGTCTTTTAGTGTATGAAGAAGGGGGCATCTGTGAATATTAAAAAGGTGCGTTCAAAAGGAGACGTCCTGAGGTACTCTGCAATCCTGATGGACTCTTGATGCCCTAAACGGAGTAAGTCATACTGATTGAGATTGTTCCTGAGGGAACGATGTGATCTAAAAGGCTGCACAGCTATGTGACCTTGACACGATCTACCAAAAGAAAATTGTCAACTGTGTCAAAGGCCACTTAGAGATCTAGGGAAACTAATGCCTGTGTAGAATCTTGGTTGCATTCCTGGCACATATGATCAACCACAGAGAGGATGACTGATTCCGAAGAATGTGCAGGCAGAAGCCAGCCTGACATGTGTCTAAAAATTTGGATTCATCAAGAAAGGAACAGAGATATTGTGCCACATGCTCTCCAACGCTTTTGCCCTGAAAGGAAGCAATGATATAGGGTGGTCATTTTTTCGGTGTAAGGGGATCCTAACAAACTTTTTTCTGGAGAGGAATCACTACAGCCTCCTTAAAAGAACTCTAGGTACTTTGCTTTGACAGAGGGACTAATTAAGGAAGGACAAGGCTGGACCAGGGAACCTAAAAAAAAATGATTTTAAAATGTTAGGGGGTCAAGGATTATTGGGTGAGCTTGATCAACAATTCCATTAGACGTTCTTTACTCATATGAGGAAGGATGGCTAAGGTGGACAGGTTCCTATCTTCCACTGTAGCACAATTTAAAAACGCACTGGCTGGAATACTATCTTTGATGGCCTTGATCTTGTTAATAAAAAGGTATTAAGTGAGTCACAAAAATTTTAAGAAGGTGAAATTGGTAGTGTGATTCTATCAGGATTTGATAGTTCTGATACATTTAAAAAATCTCACTAGATTCATGGAAAGGAGATTTTTATTAGTTAAAAAGGAGGGCTTTGCTTATAGTAGTCGACCTTTGTAATCTCCAAGGTGAGTTTTAAAAATGTCTTTCTATCTGGGAGAGTAATTGTTTTGCCACTTGCGTTCTCAAGTGCACAATTCTAACTTGGGTGACTTTATCTCATCTGTAAACCATGTAACTGCATCATGCTATCTGGATAGTTTGGACATGCGTAGGGGTGCATTTACATTGCGGCTGCCAGTAGCCAGGCAGATAGCTCCTTTTCCAAGGAGTCAATACCATTGTTTATGTCAGGTATGGAGGCTGCAAAATAATTATAGAAGGTGGTTATGTCAATGTGAGACCAGTTCCTTGAAAGTGTTTCAGGGCAAGGTATGTGTTTTTGGGGGGACAGCATGGCCAGGAAAACTTTGAGGTACAGATGGGACCAAACACATGGTGAAACAGTTAGTTTAAGCAACTGTAAATTATTAAACTAAACTTGGTTGAGCATATGACCTTTGTTGTGGGTAGGAACAAACACATGTTGTCATAAGTTAAGGCTGAGAGGTCTAATGATTTCTGATAGCCATTCTTTTCATTAGCCCCCTGTAATTGAAGTCACCGGCTGTTAAGATTTGTGTGTGATCTATTAAGAGAGGGGAGATAAGTTCAAAAAATTGCTCTAGGAAATTCTGCATATTATCTGACGGGCCGATAGGTAGGAATACATACGAATGGTGAGGTCTGGGACTTCATCAACAGACTATCAATGTCAGTAATATTAAAGTAGGTTAATTTAGAACATTTTTTATTTTTCTTAATCAGTGTGGCTACGCCTTCTCCTGTCTTACCGGCTGGCCTATCAGCAAGAAGAATGTAATAGTCAACAGGGAGGGCAGTTTAACATATAAGGCGAGGATTCATCAGTAAGTCAGGTTTCAGTCAAGAACTAAATATCTGGGGAATTAGTCTAGTAGGTGGAAATTTCCATTTGGTGTTTTATAACAGAGCATGTGTTTAGGTAGATAATCAATAGTGAGTCTGAAGAAAAACAATCTGACATTTTTCGTACTCCCTACCCTGTTAACAGATAGAGAGTCGAAATGAATCCTAATTTTTTTCAGCTTCATCTTAAGTTGTGAATGTAATTGATAAGTCACCATCTGGGGGCTTCTAATTTTTCTTCTGGGGAGTAGGTGTATGTAGGAAGTTGGCTCTGTATGTGCTATTTCAAAGTAAGGAATAGCATGCACAGAGTCCAAGGGTTCCCCTTAGAGGTAAAATAGTGGTAAAAATAGATAATACTAATGCTCTATTTTGTGGTAGTGTGGTCGAGCAGTAGGCTTATCCAAGGAGTAGTGTTAAGCATTTGTTGTACATACACATAGACAATAAATGAGGTACACACACTCAGAGACAAATCCAGCCAATAGGTTTTTATATAGAAAAATATCTTTTCTTAGTTTATTTTAAGAACCACAGGTTCAAATTCTACATGTAATAGCTCCTTCGAAAGGTATTGCAGGTAAGTACTTTAGGAACTTCAAATCATAAAAATTGCATGTATACTTTTCAAGTTATTGACAAATAGCTGTTTTAAAAGTGGACACTTAGTGCAATTTCCACAGTTCCTAGGGGAGGTAAGTATTTGTTAGGTTAACCAGGTAAGTAAGACACTTACAGGGCTTAGTTCTCGGTCCAAGGTAGCCCACCGTTGGGGGTTCAGAGCAACCCCAAAGTCACCACACCAGCAGCTCAGGGCCGGTCAGGTGCAGAGTTCAAAGTGGTGCCCAAAACACATAGGCTAGAATGGAGAGAAGGGGGTGCCCCGGTTCCGGTCTGCTTGCAGGTAAGTACCCGCGTCTTCGGAGGGCAGACCAGGGGGGTTTTGTAGGGCACCGGGGGGGACACAAGCCCACACAGAAATTTCACCCTCAGCGGCGCGGGGGCGGCCGGGTGCAGTGTAGAAACAAGCGTCGGGTTCGCAATGTTAGTCTATGAGAGATCTCGGGATCTCTTCAGCGCTGCAGGCAGGCAAGGGGGGGGTTCCTCGGGGAAACCTCCACTTGGGCAAGGGAGAGGGACTCCTGGGGGTCACTTCTCCAGTGAAAGTCCGGTCCTTCAGGTCCTGGGGGCTGCGGGTGCAGGGTCTCTCCCAGGTGTCGGGACTTTGGATTCAAAGAGTCGCGGTCAGGGGAAGCCTCGGGATTCCCTCTGCAGGCGGCGCTGTGGGGGCTCAGGGGGGACAGGTTTTGGTACTCACAGTATCAGAGTAGTCCTGGGGTCCCTCCTGAGGTGTCGGATCTCCACCAGCCGAGTCGGGGTCGCCGGGTGCAGTGTTGCAAGTCTCACGCTTCTTGCGGGGAGCTTGCAGGGTTCTTTGAAGCTGCTGGAAACAAAGTTGCAGCTTTTCTTGGAGCAGGTCCGCTGTCCTCGGGAGTTTCTTGTCTTTTCGAAGCAGGGGCAGTCCCCAGAGGATGTCGAGGTCGCTGGTCCCTTCGGAAGGCGTCGCTGGAGCAGGATCTTTGGAAGGCAGGAGACAGGCCGGTGAGTTTCTGGAGCCAAGGCAGTTGTCGTCTTCTGGTCTTCCGCTGCAGGGGTTTTCAGCTGGGCAGTCCTTCTTCTTGTTGCAGGAATCTAATTTTCTAGGGTTCAGGGTAGCCCTTAAATACTAAATTTAAGGGCGTGTTTAGGTCTGGGGGGTTAGTAGCCAATGGCTACTAGCCCTGAGGGTGGGTACACCCTCTTTGTGCCTCCTCCCAAGGGGAGGGGGTCACAATCCTAACCCTATTGGGGGAATCCTCCATCTGCAAGATGGAGGATTTCTAAAAGTTAGAGTCACCTCAGCTCAGGACACCTTAGGGGCTGTCCTGACTGGCCAGTGACTCCTCCTTGTTATTCTCGTTATTTTCTCCGGCCTTGCCGCCAAAAGTGGGGCCTGGCCGGAGGGGGCGGGCAACTCCACTAGCTGGAGTGTCCTGCTGGGTTGGCACAAAGGAGGTGAGCCTTTGAGGCTCACCGCCAGGTGTGACAATTCCTGCCTGGGAGAGGTGTTAGCATCTCCACCCAGTGCAGGCTTTGTTACTGGCCTCAGAGTGACAAAGGCACTCTCCCCATGGGGCCAGCAACATGTCTCGGTTTGTGGCAGGCTGCTAGAACTAGTCAGCCTACACAGATAGTCGGTTAAGTTTCAGGGGGCACCTCTAAGGTGCCCTCTGTGGTGTATTTTACAATAAAATGTACACTGGCATCAGTGTGCATTTATTGTGCTGAGAAGTTTGATACCAAACTTCCCAGTTTTCAGTGTAGCCATTATGGTGCTGTGGAGTTCGTGTTTGACAGACTCCCAGACCATATACTCTTATGGCTACCCTGCACTTACAATGTCTAAGGTTTTGTTTAGACACTGTAGGGGTACCATGCTCATGCACTGGTACCCTCACCTATGGTATAGTGCACCCTGCCTTAGGGCTGTAAGGCCTGCTAGAGGGGTGTCTTACCTATACTGCATAGGCAGTGAGAGGCTGGCATGGCACCCTGAGGGGAGTGCCATGTCGACTTACTCGTTTTGTCCTCACTAGCACACACAAGCTGGTAAGCAGTGTGTCTGTGCTGAGTGAGAGGTCTCCAGGGTGGCATAAGACATGCTGCAGCCCTTAGAGACCTTCCTTGGCATCAGGGCCCTTGGTACTAGAGGTACCAGTTACAAGGGACTTATCTGGATGCCAGGGTCTGCCAATTGTGGATACAAAAGTACAGGTTAGGGAAAGAACACTGGGGCTGGGGCCTGGTTAGCAGGCCTCAGCACACTTTCAATTGTAAACATAGCATCAGCAAAGGCAAAAAGTCAGGGGGCAACCATGCCAAGGAGGCATTTCCTTACACAACCCCCCCCCAAACGAAAGAGGATGAGACTAACCTTTCCCAAGAGAGTCTTCATTTTCTAAGTGGAAGAACCTGGAAAGGCCATCTGCATTGGCATGGGCAGTCCCAGGTCTGTGTTCCACTATAAAGTCCATTCCCTGTAGGGAGATGGACCACCTCAACAGTTTAGGATTTTCACCTTTCATTTGCATCAGCCATTTGAGAGGTCTGTGGTCAGTTTGAACTAGGAAGTGAGTCCCAAAGAGGTATGGTCTCAGCTTCTTCAGGGACCAAACCACAGCAAAGGCCTCCCTCTCAATGGCACTCCAACGCTGCTCCCTGGGGAGTAACCTCCTGCTAATGAAAGCAACAGGCTGGTCAAGGCCATCATCATTTGTTTGGGACAAAACTGCCCCTATCCCATGTTCAGAGGCATCAGTCTGCACAATGAACTGCTTAGAATAATCTGGAGCTTTGAGAACTGGTGCTGAGCACATTGCTTGTTTCAGGGTGTCAAAGGCCTGTTGGCAGTCCACAGTCCAGTTCACTTTCTTGGGCATTTTCTTGGAGGTGAGCTCAGTGAGGGCTGTCACAATGGACCCATATCCCTTCACAAACCTCCTGTAGTACCCAGTCAAGCCAAGGAATGCCCTGACTTGAGTCTGGGTTTTTGGAGCTACCCAGTCCAGAATAGTCTGGATCTTGGGTTGGAGTGGCTGAACTTGGCCTCCACCTACAAGGTGTCCCAAGTAAACCACAGTTCCCTGCCCTATCTGGCATTTGGATGCCTTGATAGAGAGGCCTGCAGATTGCAGAGCCTTCAAAACCTTCCTCAGGTGGACCAGGTGATCCTGCCAGGTGGAGCTAAAGACAGCAATATCATCAAGATAAGCTGTGCTAAAGGACTCCAAGCCAGCAAGGACTTGATTCACCAACCTTTGGAAGGTGGCAGGGGCATTCTTTAAACCAAAGGGCATAACAGTAAACTGATAATGCCCATCAGGTGTGGAGAATGCTGTCTTTTCTTTTGCTCCAGGTGCCATTTTTATTTGCCAGTACCCTGCTGTCAAGTCAAAGGTACTTAGAAATTTGGCAGCACCTAATTTATCAATGAGCTCATCAGCTCTTGGAATTGGATGGGCATCTGTCTTGGTGACAGAATTGAGCCCTCTGTAGTCCACACAAAACCTCATCTCTTTCTTTCCATCTTTGGTGTGAGGTTTGGGGACTAAGACCACTGGGCTAGCCCAGGGGCTGTCAGAGCGCTCAATTACTCCCAATTCCAGCATCTTGTGGACTTCCACCTTGATGCTTTCCTTAACATGGTCAGATTGTCTAAAGATTTTGTTCTTGACAGGCATGCTGTCTCCTGTGTCCACATCATGGGTACACAGGTGTGTCTGACCAGGGGTTAAGGAGAAGAGTTCAGGAAACTGTTGTAGGACTCTCCTACAATCAGCTTGCTGTTGGCCAGAGAGGGTGTCTGAGTAGATCACTCCATCTACTGTACCATCTTTTGGGTCTGATGACAGAAGATCAGGGAGAGGTTCACTCTCTGCCTCCTGATCCTCATCTGTTACCATCAACAGATTGACATCCGCCCTGTCGTGGAAGAGCTTAAGGCGGTTTACATGGATCACCCTTTTGGGGCTCCTGCTTGTGCCCAGGTCCACCAAGTAGGTGACCTGACTCTTCCTCTCTAGTACTGGGTAAGGGCCACTCCATTTGTCCTGGAGTGCCCTGGGAGCCACAGGCTCCAGAACCCAGACTTTCTGCCCTGGTTGGAACTCAACCAGTGCAGCCTTTTGGTCATACCAAAACTTCTGGAGCTGTTGGCTGGCCTCAAGGTTTTTGGTTGCCTTTTCCATGTACTCTGCCATTCTAGAGCGAAGGCCAAGTACATAGTCCACTATGTCCTGTTTAGGCTCATGGAGAGGTCTCTCCCAGCCTTCTTTAACAAGGGCAAGTGGTCCCCTTACAGGATGACCAAACAGAAGTTCAAAGGGTGAGAACCCTACTCCCTTCTGTGGTACCTCCCTGTAAGCGAAAAGCAGACATGGCAGGAGGACATCCCATCTCCTTTTGAGTTTTTCTGGGAGCCCCATGATCATGCCTTTTAATGTCTTGTTGAATCTCTCAACTAAGCCATTAGTTTGTGGATGGTAAGGTGTAGTGAATTTATAAGTCACTCCACACTCATTCCACATGTGCTTTAGGTATGCTGACATGAAGTTGGTACCTCTGTCAGACACCACCTCCTTAGGGAAACCCACTCTGGTAAAGATACCAATGAGGGCCTTGGCTACTGCAGGGGCAGTAGTCGACCTAAGGGGAATAGCTTCAGGATACCTGGTAGCATGATCCACTACTACCAGGATATACATATTTCCTGAGGCTGTGGGAGGTTCTAGTGGACCAACTATGTCCACACCCACTCTTTCAAAGGGCACCCCCACCACTGGAAGTGGAATGAGGGGGGCCTTTGGATGCCCACCTGTCTTACCACTGGCTTGACAGGTGGGGCAGGAGAGGCAAAACTCCTTAACCATGCTGGACATATTGGGCCAGTAGAAGTGGTTGACTAACCTCTCCCACGTCTTGGTTTGTCCCAAATGTCCAGCAAGGGGAATGTCATGGGCCAATGTTAGGATGAACTCTCTGAACAGCTGAGGCACTACCACTCTCCTAGTGGCACCAGGTTTGGGGTCTCTGGCCTCAGTGTACAGGAGCCCATCTTCCCAATAGACCCTATGTGTTCCATTTTTCTTGCCTTTGGACTCTTCAGCAGCTTGCTGCCTAAGGCCTTCAAGAGAGGGACAGGTTTCTTGTCCCTTACACAGCTCTTCCCTTGAGGGTCCCCCTGGGCCTAAGAGCTCAACCTGATAAGGTTCCAGCTCCAAAGGCTCAGTTCCCTCAGAGGGCAGAACTTCTTCCTGAGAAGAGAGGTTCCCTTTCTTTTGCTGTGTTGCAGTTGGGTTCCCAACTGACTTTCCTGTTCTCTTGGTAGGCTGGGCCATTTTTCCAGACTCCAGCTCTACTTTTTCACCCTGTGCCTTGCATTGTGCTCTTGTTTTCACACACACCAGTTCAGGGATACCCAGCATTGCTGCATGGGTTTTTAGCTCTACCTCAGCCCATGCTGAGGACTCCAGGTCATTTCCAAGCAGACAGTCCACTGGGATATTTGAGGAGACCACCACCTGTTTCAGGCCATTGACCCCTCCCCATTCTAAAGTAACCATTGCCATGGGATGTACTTTTCTCTGATTGTCAGCGTTGGTGACTGTGTAAGTTTTTCCAGTCAGGTATTGGCCAGGGGAAACCAGTTTCTCTGTCACCATGGTGACACTGGCACCTGTATCCCTCAGGCCCTCTATTCTAGTCCCATTAATTAAGAGTTGCTGTCTGTATTTTTGCATGTTAGGCGGCCAGACAGCTAGTGTGGCTAAATCCACCCCACCCTCAGAAACTAGAGTAGCTTCAGTGTGGACCCTGATTTGCTCTGGGCACACTGTTGATCCCACTTGGAGACTAGCCATACCAGTGTTACCTGGATGGGAGTTTGGAGTGGAACCTTTCTTGGGACAGGCCTTGTCTCCAGTTTGGTGTCCATGCTGTTTACAGCTATGACACCAGGCCTTTTTGGGATCAAAGTTTTTACCCTTGTACCCATTGTTTTGTGAAGAGGCTCTGGGCCCACCCTCCTGTGCAGGTTTTTGGGGGCCTGTAGAAGACTCTTTACTATTTTTAATTTTGGTTGTCTCATCACCCTTCTGCTGGGGAGTCTTTGTGACCCCTTTCTTTTGGTCACCCCCTGTTGAAGTCTTGGACACCCTTGTCTTGACCCAATGGTCCGCCTTCTTTCCCAATTCTTGGGGAGAAATTGGTCCTAGGTCTACCAGATGCTGATGCAGTTTATCATTGAAACAATTACTTAACAGGTGTTCTTTCACAAATAAATTGTACAGCCCATCATAATTACTTACACCACTGCCTTGAATCCAACCATCTAGTGTTTTCACTGAGTAGTCAACAAAGTCAACCCAGGTCTGGCTCGAGGATTTTTGAGCCCCCCTGAACCTAATCCTGTACTCCTCAGTGGAGAATCCAAAGCCCTCAATCAGGGTACCCTTCATGAGGTCATAGGATTCTGCATCTTGTCCAGAGAGTGTGAGGAGTCTATCCCTACACTTTCCTGTGAACATTTCCCAAAGGAGAGCACCCCAGTGAGATCTGTTCACTTTTCTGGTTACACAAGCCCTCTCAAAAGCTGTGAACCATTTGGTGATGTCATCACCATCTTCATATTTAGTTACAATCCCTTTAGGGATTTTCAACATGTCAGGAGAATCTCTGACCCTATTTATGTTGCTGCCACCATTGATGGGTCCTAGGCCCATCTCTTGTCTTTCCCTCTCTATGGCTAGGATCTGTCTTTCCAAAGCCAATCTTTTGGCCATCCTGGCTAACTGGATGTCCTCTTCACTGGAGTTATCCTCAGTGATTTCAGAGTTGTTGGTCCCTCCTGTGAGGGAACCAGCATCTCTGACTATTATTTGTGGAGTCAGGGCTTGAGAAGCCCTGTTCTCCCTAAGTAGGACTGGAGGGGGGGAATTTCCCTCCAAGTCACTATCTTCATCCTCTGAGTTGCCATCCTCAGAGGGGTTGGCCTTTTCAAACTCTGCCAAAAGCTCCTGGAGCTGTACTTTGGTAGGTTTGGGGCCCATTGCTATTTTCTTTAGTTTACAGAGTGACCTTAGCTCTCTCATCTGTAGATGGAGGTAAGGTGTGGTGTCGAGTTCCACCACATTCACATCTGTGCTAGACATTTTGCTTCTAAAAGTTGGAATACTTTTTAAGAATCTACAACTGGTTCTAGAATCTAATTCAAACTTTTACAAACTTTTAAACTCTAAAAGAAATGCTAAACAGGATCTAACACAAGGCCCTAGCAGGTCTTTTAAGAATTTAGAAAACTTTTCAAATTGCAAAAATCAATTTCTAATGACAATTTTGGAATTTGTCGTGTGATCAGGTATTGGCTGAGTAGTCCAGCAAATGCAAAGTCTTGTATCCCACCGCTGATCCACCAATGTAGGAAGTTGGCTCTGTATGTGCTATTTCAAAGTAAGGAATAGCATGCACAGAGTCCAAGGGTTCCCCTTAGAGGTAAAATAGTGGTAAAAATAGATAATACTAATGCTCTATTTTGTGGTAGTGTGGTCGAGCAGTAGGCTTATCCAAGGAGTAGTGTTAAGCATTTGTTGTACATACACATAGACAATAAATGAGGTACACACACTCAGAGACAAATCCAGCCAATAGGTTTTTATATAGAAAAATATCTTTTCTTAGTTTATTTTAAGAACCACAGGTTCAAATTCTACATGTAATAGCTCCTTCGAAAGGTATTGCAGGTAAGTACTTTAGGAACTTCAAATCATAAAAATTGCATGTATACTTTTCAAGTTATTGACAAATAGCTGTTTTAAAAGTGGACACTTAGTGCAATTTCCACAGTTCCTAGGGGAGGTAAGTATTTGTTAGGTTAACCAGGTAAGTAAGACACTTACAGGGCTTAGTTCTCGGTCCAAGGTAGCCCACCGTTGGGGGTTCAGAGCAACCCCAAAGTCACCACACCAGCAGCTCAGGGCCGGTCAGGTGCAGAGTTCAAAGTGGTGCCCAAAACACATAGGCTAGAATGGAGAGAAGGGGGTGCCCCGGTTCCGGTCTGCTTGCAGGTAAGTACCCGCGTCTTCGGAGGGCAGACCAGGGGGGTTTTGTAGGGCACCGGGGGGGACACAAGCCCACACAGAAATTTCACCCTCAGCGGCGCGGGGGCGGCCGGGTGCAGTGTAGAAACAAGCGTCGGGTTCGCAATGTTAGTCTATGAGAGATCTCGGGATCTCTTCAGCGCTGCAGGCAGGCAAGGGGGGGGTTCCTCGGGGAAACCTCCACTTGGGCAAGGGAGAGGGACTCCTGGGGGTCACTTCTCCAGTGAAAGTCCGGTCCTTCAGGTCCTGGGGGCTGCGGGTGCAGGGTCTCTCCCAGGTGTCGGGACTTTGGATTCAAAGAGTCGCGGTCAGGGGAAGCCTCGGGATTCCCTCTGCAGGCGGCGCTGTGGGGGCTCAGGGGGGACAGGTTTTGGTACTCACAGTATCAGAGTAGTCCTGGGGTCCCTCCTGAGGTGTCGGATCTCCACCAGCCGAGTCGGGGTCGCCGGGTGCAGTGTTGCAAGTCTCACGCTTCTTGCGGGGAGCTTGCAGGGTTCTTTGAAGCTGCTGGAAACAAAGTTGCAGCTTTTCTTGGAGCAGGTCCGCTGTCCTCGGGAGTTTCTTGTCTTTTCGAAGCAGGGGCAGTCCCCAGAGGATGTCGAGGTCGCTGGTCCCTTCGGAAGGCGTCGCTGGAGCAGGATCTTTGGAAGGCAGGAGACAGGCCGGTGAGTTTCTGGAGCCAAGGCAGTTGTCGTCTTCTGGTCTTCCGCTGCAGGGGTTTTCAGCTGGGCAGTCCTTCTTCTTGTTGCAGGAATCTAATTTTCTAGGGTTCAGGGTAGCCCTTAAATACTAAATTTAAGGGCGTGTTTAGGTCTGGGGGGTTAGTAGCCAATGGCTACTAGCCCTGAGGGTGGGTACACCCTCTTTGTGCCTCCTCCCAAGGGGAGGGGGTCACAATCCTAACCCTATTGGGGGAATCCTCCATCTGCAAGATGGAGGATTTCTAAAAGTTAGAGTCACCTCAGCTCAGGACACCTTAGGGGCTGTCCTGACTGGCCAGTGACTCCTCCTTGTTATTCTCGTTATTTTCTCCGGCCTTGCCGCCAAAAGTGGGGCCTGGCCGGAGGGGGCGGGCAACTCCACTAGCTGGAGTGTCCTGCTGGGTTGGCACAAAGGAGGTGAGCCTTTGAGGCTCACCGCCAGGTGTGACAATTCCTGCCTGGGAGAGGTGTTAGCATCTCCACCCAGTGCAGGCTTTGTTACTGGCCTCAGAGTGACAAAGGCACTCTCCCCATGGGGCCAGCAACATGTCTCGGTTTGTGGCAGGCTGCTAGAACTAGTCAGCCTACACAGATAGTCGGTTAAGTTTCAGGGGGCACCTCTAAGGTGCCCTCTGTGGTGTATTTTACAATAAAATGTACACTGGCATCAGTGTGCATTTATTGTGCTGAGAAGTTTGATACCAAACTTCCCAGTTTTCAGTGTAGCCATTATGGTGCTGTGGAGTTCGTGTTTGACAGACTCCCAGACCATATACTCTTATGGCTACCCTGCACTTACAATGTCTAAGGTTTTGTTTAGACACTGTAGGGGTACCATGCTCATGCACTGGTACCCTCACCTATGGTATAGTGCACCCTGCCTTAGGGCTGTAAGGCCTGCTAGAGGGGTGTCTTACCTATACTGCATAGGCAGTGAGAGGCTGGCATGGCACCCTGAGGGGAGTGCCATGTCGACTTACTCGTTTTGTCCTCACTAGCACACACAAGCTGGTAAGCAGTGTGTCTGTGCTGAGTGAGAGGTCTCCAGGGTGGCATAAGACATGCTGCAGCCCTTAGAGACCTTCCTTGGCATCAGGGCCCTTGGTACTAGAGGTACCAGTTACAAGGGACTTATCTGGATGCCAGGGTCTGCCAATTGTGGATACAAAAGTACAGGTTAGGGAAAGAACACTGGGGCTGGGGCCTGGTTAGCAGGCCTCAGCACACTTTCAATTGTAAACATAGCATCAGCAAAGGCAAAAAGTCAGGGGGCAACCATGCCAAGGAGGCATTTCCTTACAGTGTATTTTTGGGAATGGTAATGGGCCCCTGGTCCCAGCTGGGCGTGGACAGTCGCAGACAGGCTTGCCTTTGGTGCCCCATCGGTGCGTCTGCTGTGCATCCACGCTGTATTCATCTTTAAATAGGCCAGTACATGGCTGACTACTAGAGCCCTACCCAACTAAAGATGATGGGTTCAGCGGTGCGCTCCAGAAAGTAGAAAATGTCTGCCTGGGTTTTAAAGGATAACTCATAATGATATGACCCTGTGGGTTTTACCACACACAATAAACCTCAATTTCGAATTCAGTTCCTCAAATTCAAAATCAGTAACTGTGACACAATAAATTGCACACTGCAATACTCACAGGTTAAAAGATAAGGCGATTATCAACAATAAAAATAATGTAATATTCAACAGGGAGGGCAGTTTAACATATAAGGCGAGGATTCATCAGTAAGTCAGGTTTCAGTCAAGAACTAAATATCTGGGGAATCAGTCTAGTAGGTGGAAATTTCCATTTGGTGTTTTATAACAGAGCATGTGTTTAGGTAGATAATCAATAGTGAGTCTGAAGAAAAACAATCTGACATTTTTCGTACTCCCTACCCTGTTAACAGATAGAGAGTCGAAATGAATCCTAATTTTTTCAGCTTCATCTTAAATTGGGAATGTAATTGATAAGTCACCATCTGGGGGCTTCTAATTTTCTTCTGGGGAGTAGGTGTATTTTTGGGAATGGTAATGGGCCCCTGGTCCCAGCTGGGCGTGGACAGTCGCAGACAGGCTTGCCTTTGGTGCCCCATCGGTGCGTCTGCTGTGCATCCACGCTGTAGTCATCTTTAAATAGGCCAGTACATGGCTGACTACTAGAGCCCTACCCAACTAAAGATGATGGGTTCAGCGGTGCGCTCCAGAAAGTAGAAAATGTCTGCCTGGGTTTTAAAGGATAACTCATAATGATATGACCCTGTGGGTTTTACCACACACAATAAACCTCAATTTCGAATTCAGTTCCTCTAATTCAAAATCAGTAACTGTGACACAATAAGTTGCACACTGCAATACTCACAGGTTAAAAGATAAGGCGATTATCAACAATAAAAAGTAGCATGCGTCTGAAATGTGCAAAAGCGACTTATGTGCAAGTAAGAATAGTAAAGTGCAATTCTTGAATCAATGTCAGTTATATGTCAGTTTTAGCCGCAGTTACTTCTAGCGCTGCATGTCCGCGTAGTGACCAGCTTTAACTAGGGCGGAACACAGCTGACAACTAGAGCACTACCCGAATGAAGATGGCAGCTTTAGCGGGATGCTCCAGAAGGTAGAAAATGTCTACCTGGATTTTTTAAAGATGACTGATAATGATATGCCCCCTGTGGATTTCACCACCCACAATAAACCTCAATTTCCAATTCGATCCCTCAAATTCAGTAACAGAGAAACAATTAAAAGTGCACTACGATACAGACCGGGTAAGAAAAGGTGAACAGCCATGATATAAACAGAATATATGTCCGAAATAATGTGCAAAAGCGACATATATGCAAGTAAGTAGAATAAAGTGCAATTCTTGAATCAATGTCAGTGTATGCCAGTTTTAGCAGCAATTATCTCAAGCATTGTGTGTCTGTGCTGTGGCCAGCTTTAAACCTGATGACTAGAGACCTACCCAACTAAAGATGATGGCTTTAGTGAGATGCTTCAGAAGGTAGAAACTGTTTGCCTGGGTTTTTTAAGGATACCTCATAATGAGATGCCCCCTGTGGATTTTACCACCCACTATGACCCTCAATTTCCAATTCAATCCCTCAATTTCAAATTCAGTAACAGTGAAACAATAAAAAGCACACTGCAATACACAAAGTTAAAAAATAAGGCGATCAGCAATGCTAAAATGGAGCATATGCCCAAACTCATGTGCAAAAGCAATTGATGTACAACTAAGTATAATAAAGTGCAATTCTTGAATCAATGTCAGTTATATGTCAGTTTTAGCAGCCGTTAACTCGAGCCCTGCAAATTCGCACTGTGACCAGCATTAAATAGACCTAGACACAGATGACGACTGGAGTGCTACCTGACTACAGATGGCGGCTTTAGCGGAACACTTCAGAAGGCAGAAAATGTCTGCTTGGGGTTATTAAGGATAACTCATAACTTGACACCCCCTATGGATTTTGCCACCCACAATAAACCTCAGTTCCCAATTCAATCCCTCAAATGCAATATCAGTAACAGAGGAATAATAAAAAGTGCAACAAATGAGATGATTAGCAAAGATGAAAGCCAAGTATATTTGAAAGTAAGTATAATAGTGTGCACTTTTTGAATCCATGTCTGTTATATGTCAGGTTTAGCAAACGTTAATCTAGGTAGCAAGATACCTTGATTGTCTAGTAGACAAGAAATGTTGCTATAGCACCAAGCATAGTGGGTATACCTTCCTGCTCCTTTGTGTCCTGGTATCAACAATCCTTTAATTTAGCATAGTGTTAATGGCACTTTCAGTTGACACGAGACCTGAGGACTGAGAATTATGCAATTTGCTTTGTCAAGTACACCTTTTGCCCTGACAGCTTCAGCTGTGTACCAGAACATGTCATCAACTCCAAAAACATACTGAAAGAGTTTCTTTTGGCCGCCACTTCTGCCACTGGTTTTTATAGGTTCGCCCATTTCAGCTATTACTTGAAGAAGGCATGTTTTGCATGTTGGATCAGGTCAAAGAAGATATTCACTATCGTATTTAGATATTGGCTACTAGTTGTGTTAGTCTTCCTGTCCAAAGAGTGCTTAGCTAGCATTATACGTAAATGGGATGCAAAGCATCCAAGCACGCAATGGAAGCACATTTTCTTTGCCTACAGAAGTGTCTCCACCTTACTGTCAATTCTTCCTCGGTTGTGATTTCATACCTCTATGACATTTGGCACACAAGTCTTTTTGCTCCTAAATTTGATTTGTGCTCTAAAAGTGTGTCCACACTCCTATAGATGTTGCACCAAGATTATATTTGCACCGAAATGTGATTTTACCTTTACCTGTGATACCACAATAATTACTTTGCACGAAGGCTGATTTTGGACCTAACGGGTGCCTATATTGCATCAGTGGCGATATTACACCTAAGTGTGCTATCAACCAAATGTTATCTCATTCAAATGTATATACCTTTTAACCTAACGGGAAATTTTACTCCCATATTTTCTCTCTTTATTGAATCAGTTTGCACCTTCAATCCTGCTGACTTTGCTCCAAGCATCATTTTCCACCTAAATATATGTGGGCAGCTGATTTCTATTTTTTGCCCTTCAAATAGCATTTGCACCTAAAAGCAAAATCCCATGTTCTTGATGTTGCACAAAGGTTGAGTTTGTACCTCAATGTGTTTTGCACTTAAGTATCATTTTTGCTACTAAATGTGATTTTGTTTGTAAATGTGATTTGTGCTCCCAAAAGGGTTTCCACATTCCTAAATTAGACCATACTGATTTTAACTGAAACTGTGATTTTGTTACTAAAATTGATACCATATTCCTGCTTACTTTGCTCCAAGGGCAGTTTTGCACCTAAAGTGATTTTACACATAAAAGTGACTGGTACATCTAAATGTATTTGTACTGCTAAAAGTTTTTAACACCACACTCTTGCTGATGATGCAACAAAAGTGGATTTACACCTAAATGTGTTTGTGCATTTAAATGTATTTTTTACTACTAGAAGAGATATTGTTTTGAAGTATAACTATCAGTGCTTAATTTGTGCTTGTTGTTTCCGGTGCTGAGCACAGGCACTTATTTTTGAGGGCCGGCGCTTATTCTTCTGCCTCAAGCATTTGCTGCGAGCAAAAGACACAGAAAAACGAAAAAGCTTCACAAAAGGAGAAAGCAGAAAGCTGCTTTATTGAGATGGAGGGGCAGGGAGTGGCTTTTGATGGATTGAAGAGGCCCGAGGTGGCTTCAGGATTACGCCGCCTCAGTATTCCGTGTTCCCACATTTAATAGCAGCAGCCGTGTGTTTAAGAGGAGGGTTTTGAGCACCTGCACTTTTTTATCTACAAATTAAGCACTGATAACTATCAACTCTTGTGGGCTGTTAATTGTTAGTTCATGCACTGTGTTGGTCTGTAAAATCACTACATTGTTTATACCCAGAACGAATTGATTGTTTTCAAAGGTCGTCCAATAGTTTTATGCATGGCTGCTAAGAATGCTACTATATCATTAGAGGAGAGTCAAATTTCAACCAACCATCACCTTGAACAGCTGTCACAAGAGTCTCAGTAAACAAAGCAAAAGGTCATTGAGGCAGGGTTGGTTCACGATTGTCTTCCCTAGAAAAACTCTAGAGGCATGATTATGAGTTCATTATATTCCGGCCCATGCATAAACTCCGGTGTATGCACGGGCCAGAATTATGAGTTAAAAGGTATTTAACGCATCCTATAATTATGCATTAAATACTTCAAGCTCCATTACATTTCAGCAGGTCAAACTCTAAGAAATTTAACAGGGGAAATGTGTATGGTATTTACTGTACCATTCAGATTTTGGTGTGTCAAACACGTAACCTTGTATGAAGCTGACATTACTATTAACCAACAGTGTGGCATTTCTGAATTTCCAGACCATTTAACAAAGGGACACGTATTATCGGTGCTAAAACGTAAAATATAATTGCCTTTACAGTGTTTTTCTTACCTTCTAAACAACAACTGTGAGGTAGATACAGAGCTATTTGATAGAGATAAAATATACTGAGGAAACAAGTACACCCTACTTGCAAGGAAAGTGTGCAGGTCATGTAGGCTTAGATGAATATATAAACATCATCTGTCAATAGCGCCAAGATACCTGTTGGGGTAAACGTGACTGAATGAAAATGCTTAAAAATATTCATATCAGTCTGTCCATTTAGAATTCCTATTTTTCACAACGTTAGTGGTAAGTAGCTTACTATTTTAATGCAAAGGTAGTTTGACCCTTAAAATCATTGTTCTTTTACCTATATTACCTTATTAAATGGTGATCTATACATCCACCAGCACTTCCCTTGCAAAACGTTTTGAGTTTAACCCACTTTAATAAAGGGTGAAGCAGGTTGTTTCAAGGAGGCCTAAGTGGGAATTTTTCTGCCTCCTTTTCTTTTTTTTCTTTTTTTTTTTAAGTTCAGCTAAAACATGTATTAAGGTCTCTAGCACTTCAATGACTCCTACAGTGTCGGGAGATCTTTAAACCTGTGGTTAGTTTTTCGTACACAAACTAGACATTGTCTGTAGTAAAACCCTAGAGACAGTACCTTGTTTTCAGCTATGGGAAGTATTGTTTCTATATATGTGCATTTTGTAAGATAGGGCATAAGCACATTAAATCTCTCGAAACACAGTGTGTTACACTGCCAGTACTGGATCTTATGATAACTGAAGTCATAATGTGTGTGTAGTTTCAGCCTTGCCTGTCAAAATAGTTTTGCACATTGTCTGAAACTTATTTACTAGACTGTGTTGTTTTCTATGTAAAATCCTGTGTTACTGTATCGAATTAAGGAGAGCTAAATTGCATTTGTTAGAACAGTAACCTAATATTTGCACTGAACCACTGCGTTTTAGACTTAATTGAGGTACAAAATGCACGCGAGGTGTGTTGAGAAATGAATAAGTGCTATGCAGTTGTATGTATAATGTATACATGCTAATCAGTAATTTCTCAGACATACAATCAACTGCTCTCATTTCTCTATTCAAATTATCACTTAAATGCATTTGCTCCATTGTTTACCAGTTGTTGGTTAGCTGTTTAGAATGTTTTAAATTTGACCTCAAAATATATAGAAAGCCTAATGCAAACGTACATGCATCCGCTCCACCAACCCATCCGCCCTCTCCTCAAAATTATGTTCATCACAACGCATCTATCTGCTCATATGGTCTTTTGGTATTCAATGAAAATCTCAATGTCCGTCTAATAATCTAATAGAAATCATTTAACAGTATTTCTAAATTTGACAAGCACTTAGCTGCCTTTTTATATTTACCAGTGAATAGGAGAATTATGGAAATGTTTTTGTTCAGCATGATACCTTATCAGAATTCTTCAAAAAGGATTCTTGTGTTAGTGAATATTTGCCAACATTTTGCTCCCTACTTTCACTTTAACTTGACTGGCAAAGTCTTACTTATAACAAGTTCTTAATTTGCTCTACTAGAAAGAGTTAACACTAAGGAATGGAACTACAGGTCCATAAAAGGATACATGTGAGTGTTACCACAGAGATAGACAGACTGGTGCGTGGAAAGTGGACAAAAACACAAGGAAGGACTTTTATGGTTATGACATTGTATTTATCCAGGAAATCGAAGTAATATTCTCATTTATAGTATGCTTGTGAGTGATCCTATCCAAAAGAGTGGGCAAGGGTGTAGCTCCATGGGGTGTATTTGGGGTGTTATACCCCCCTAACAAATGTATTCTATAGCAAATAGTTGGGTATATGTGCCTTTAGTCGGGTTGTGTGAAGTGTCTGTCAAATTTCACCTGGGATTTTTACATGCCCAAACTAACAATCATAATCTCTCACCTATATGTTTTCAAAGCTATAAAAAATGTTGATTAGTTTGAAAAAATATAGCATTTTAAGTTAACCCCTAATAATCCACACTCCTCTATCTTTCCACTACCCCTTATCTCCCCATCATGCCCTGCTTCTCATATAATGTGTTTTGACAAGATGACCCAATGTGATGGTTTGGAAATCTGAAGCTCACCCCCGCCGCTTATATTGACCGATCTGCACCCCTGAGAGCGTGACCCGATTCCCACCAATACATTGGTTTCCCCACATTACAGAGGTAGAGAACATGCCAATTTTGTGGTGGTAAATCTTCTGCTGGTCTCACGGTCAGAAAACTGTCTATGTTGACCCACCATCCATGGGGATGGTTGAGTCCATGTATCCGATGGCAAGGTCCAGGATGCTCCTTATGAGACAGGACCACCACAAATAGTCAGGAAAAGTGATCATGGCCCCAATGTGCAGGTAGAAAACTTTCAGTTTTTTTGTGCCACTGATATTTTGTTCTATAGAAATAAACCTATGCTTAATTATCTTACTATCATTTTCATACACTATCTTTAATAGAAGACTTCATATGCTCATTGTCTAAGTTACCTTTTTTGTATCGGGTAGATGATTTACACTGCATTACTGTTTTTAGCAACCTACATGACTCCTTATCGTATATTTTGCCAGAGATGGTGACAGTTGGCTGCCATTTGGCATTTCTCTTGGGTTAATTCCAGGGACATGCAGATAACTACTCCAGTTGCTTCACTATATTTCCTATGTATTCTAAAGTAAGTTTCCTGTTAATTGTCATTATTTCTATGGAATTCTCATTTTGCTTGGCTATTACTTTTGTTGGGTGATTAGTCTTCATTTCACTAAGACTGGTAAGTCATTGGTCACTGTGTGTCCTTTTACAGGAATGCACTGGCTGAATTACTGATCTAATAGGAGGGTTGAACTGTTTTGCACTTCACCTTATTCATGGCTAACCATCAACATAGGATTATGACAGTTGGCAGGAGACCCGGGTAGAGGCAATTGGAAAAAGAGAATGTAAAGAAACTCTGGGTCAGATGACTCCAACCAGTTAGAGAAACTTGCAGTCCTGAGTTCATTTTTAAATAAGCACAGTGTCACATTTTGTAGATTGAGCACACAAGCACTTCAGACCTGTTGTCATTGATTCTGTGGGCTTTAACCACGCTCATTTCATGCCGATCACTTTCATTCGTTTGTGGGCTTGCCTTCAAAAATGTATTTTATTTCATTTGTCAAAGGCATGCATACTTCAAGGCTTTTCTAGGATGTAGCCCTCCTCGTGAGCACCAGCCATCTACTTTTTTTAAAGATGTCTGCTCTCCTCTCAACAGCAGGGGCTGCAGAGAGATTTCAGAGATGGCTTGCTCTGCACCACATCTAACGCACCAGGTGTGGGCTGTGAAAGCAGGCGGCATGCATAAGGAAGCGCTACTCTGGGTTCTAGGGGCATTTGACTCCTGCCTACAACTCAAGGAGAACAGCAAGTACATCTTTCTTCCTAGAACCAACAAATAGCATTGGACAAACAGACCCAGGGCTTTTTCGGGACTCCTTCCCACCACTACAGACTGATTGCAATTTGAAGAAGGTCATCCACGTGCTGTGCAGGGAACACAGTGAGTGTGACTCTGTTTTTTACGTTTGTGTTGCTGTGGATTTTTTTACGTAAATGACTCGCCTGGTGCAGGGAGCGCTGAGGAGATGGATGTTGATCCCAAACAGTATGGAGCTGCAGGTCTCCATTGCCAGGGAAACTCCTCGTATGCCGGCATGCCTGTGTGGTTTGCTGTGCTAAGAAGGTGTGCTGTAACATCAGAAGTGCAGTGGAAAAGGCGATGTTGATCCACAGGCTCCCCGGTATCAGTAGTGCTTCAAACATTTCAGTTAGGTTAAAAGAACCGTTCACTACCTATTGTTTATAGCTGAAAAAGGACAGTGGTCTCCAGGTGCTTTTGCATTGTGTTTCATCCATATTTCAAAAGCTAGAAACAAATGGATGCTTTCAGAGTATCGTGATACTCAAAACACAGTAGCTTTCATTTGGTGCAGAAATCAAAGGTGTTTATAATGAAGGCCTAGCTTCAATTAGTGTTTATCTATAATGGGTCTTCCTCCATAAATTGCCTTTCTCTTCATATACCAGCACTGAAGTTTCTGGGGACTGTACAATAGCAGTGTAATGATTTACCAGGTGATCTTGAAAAAGGATGATTTTGATAGAATTACATATTGCAGTCATTGTGATTTTAAAGTGGGTGAATTAGAAGCCTCGGTCAGTTTCAGTGCTGTATGGAAGAAATACAGATTCCTAAAGTTTAAAATCACTAATCACTGTGTGGGTGTATCGGCTTTGGAAGTAATTGTGGATGAGATTTTGCTGTTTCACAGTTCTGGCCTTTGTGGTTTCTGTTAATTGCATTGCAAATGCTTGTATTTTAAAGTAAATGGAACGCTGTGTTTACTTTACATTATTACCATAAGGCTGCAGACAGCACGGTCTGATAACGAGCAGTACTCAGTCAGATTTATGGGTCAGGCTAGGGCTCAGAGGTGAAGAACTGAAGTACCTAACTCTTAAATAAAAGTCCTTGTTGTCTCAATATTGGAGCAGAGAACGAAATTAGGTTTCTGAAAGCTTTCAAATGGGAGAAAATGAAAATCAAAAAGTTACTGTTATGATTAACTCTTCATTTTAATTTTCTCCCATTTCAAAAGTTTCACACTTACTAGCAGCAAGCCTTTTGCTCCCAGTGGCCAGTAGATGCTCTGCCATATTTATAACTGAAAAACAGTCTTTTTGTTAATGGGAGATATTCCAAGTAAAGAAAACTTATTCTATGAAACATTAAGTCTTAACATGCTTCTGCACATTCAATTAGGCCAATTACGTCTTAATTTTGTATGAGAAAATTAAAATGAAGTATTAATCATTAAGGTAACTTTTCATTTAAAATTTCTGAGCTACCAGTAGCTCCTGATCGACAGTGGTTCTACATTCATGGGGTGACCCTCTTAAGAGATGGTGGGGGGGAGGCGCAGAATACTCTCTGGGCCAATGACTGGGTGTGGGGTGGACACAATGTACTAATATAAATCTTCTTGATTGCAAACAATACAATTCTGTGCTGGACATATACATAAAAAGTTGTTTACAGGACAAGAGAAACAATAAAAGTCTGTGCAGGGAGGGAGGGTGTTCACCAGGCCAGTCATCCTGCAGCTTCCTGTTTGTGTCGCAATACGTTCTTACGGCAACCTTCCAGCAATGACTGTGGAGGTGTATGGAGGACATCTAAATGCTCTGTTCATAGCTTTGGACTCTTTGGGCTGGCTGAAGGTTTACACACAGCTGTACTTTGTAAAAGCACCAGTAGTGGGCTCCAAACAGGTATGTTTTAAAGAAGGTGTTTGTTAAGCTGGAGGGAAGCTTTAGCTTACATTTCCATTCATGGAGGTGGGGCATCAGTGTAATACTAATTGTGTGCAGTGCATTGTTAAAAGATGTAAATTCAACCCATCAGGTTGGATTACTTTCCATTTTAATCGAAAGACCTCACCTTGTTCTTCTTCCAGAAAACACTGTGGAGTAATCTGCCTATATTCAGATGGCTATGTACAACCTGCAGTGACCTACTCTAGTGGGAAACCTTGTGCGTTCTCCAAAGACAAATACTAGAGACTAAGGAAGGAGGGGGCAGAGAAGTAGGGTATGGGTTGCACTTGTGGTTTTCCGGGGTGGGGGGGGTGGAATGGGGCCAAGCATTCAACTTTCATCATGCACCACTTTTCTCACATATAAGAAGATAAGTGTGATCAGATAAAAGCAACGCTAATGAAAGGGGCACCATTAGTGACTGTCATCTATCCTATACGCACACATTCCTATGTTCACAATAATTTTTTCAAGACCAAATAATTATTGTTCAGGAACTTTTCCAGCCATTAAAAAAAAACAAGCATTTGCAATGCAATGGGTCTCGCGTTTGCCCGAGTTAGAGCTATTAGCGTTGTAAATTCCTAAATGGACTTTTCCTGCTATATAAATTGAAAATGAAAAGTAAAACAGTTGACATAAGCAAGCTGATTCAAAGTGCCACAGCCACCATGAGCGTGAGCACGAAGGAGAGACACAAAAGGAAAAATAAGTTTGCTTGCAGTCAAACGTATTGGCAAATGTGCATTTATCCATGTTACAGGGTCGATGGCCAAGGCAGTAACAAAATTGCCCAAAGGAGGGACAAACATAAAGCATTTACCAATGGTAACAAAGGATTTTTGAAAGGCAAGCCCATGAATGAGTGAAAATGATGGGCGTGCGATGGGCTTGGTTAAAAGCCCACAGATTGATTACAACAGGCCAGAGCGCTTGCTCACTTGACCTAAAAAACTCATTAAAAAGGAGACCAATCTGCCCGAACCCACATGATATTACTTGGAAGGATGTAGGTATGTTTCACCCCGGGTGAAGATACTGAACCCTAAAACCTCTAACTAGTGCTTTCTGCCAGGTCCTTCACACAGAACCACAATAGGGCTCCCTTTTCAATATTAAAAGTAGCAAGACCAAATAGATGATCTCCATATATCAGGAAACACTGGTGGTGTCCTGGAGAACCCCACCATATTTGCAGTTTGAGGGGACCCTCGGGTTCAGTGGCATAAAAAACTGTTGGCAAACTTTAAAAAATAGATCGTTGTTCTACGGGATAAAGGAAAAATTGTGGGGTTGTTACAGCTGCGCATGTGTTCAGTAAATTATGCACTTTAAGCTTTTGCCATTCATCGAGCTTGCATGACTTTCTAGTTCCTAAGATTGCCTATCTGCCCAAGGTGCCCGAGTGCTGGAAAACTGTACACGGTAAGAATCAGTTGAATGAACAGACACCACAAGAGCATTAGTTCTCATTGTTATAATTAAAACACTGAAAAACCCTTACCCACGCAAAATCACCTGTGAATCTGAGTCACTGTTGTGCATTAAAAACAAAAAGGAATCCGCCGAAGTAGATTCCACCGTCGCTATTGATTATGAGTATCAGTTGCTTACTCTTGGTTTAATTATGTTGACATCAAAGGCCAATACACACTTATTTTAGTAAAACATATAAAGCACTTAATATCCACGTGTTTAAACTGCATTGTTTTCAGTTAGGCTCACCTCTTATTTAATACCAACTGAAAGTTGTGAACTTAATTCGATTCAAACAATAGATTTTTTAAAATATGTGAGTTTAGTTGCATCCAGCAAACTGTGATGAACATTGATGAAAGGAGGGCTCATAAAGGTTTTGCTACTTGTTTCACTAAGGTACCCAAAGACAGCAATTGAAAGTGAAAATCTGTGACCATAAATTGCTGTTCTATGCATGTAGAAGTAGATGGGGGGCGGAAATGTGGGCGTTTCTGGAAAAGGCTACTTGTAGATGTAGTTAAACTAGGATGAGGGTATTCCATACCAATGTCTATAAAATGTAGATTCCCACCCCTGACAAATGTCTAGGCGCCAAAACAGGAGTAAGTGCTGGATTGTGGGAAAAATACAAATAAAATGATAATCATGCAATGTTATTGTCATTTTAGTTTTCCTGGTAGTAAGGGGTGGGTGGGGCTGGGCTGGACGGAGGGAGCCCGCGAAGGGCTGTAGTAGGGGTTTAGCAGCACAAAAAGATGAACATGTCTCCCCTTGAAGGTAAGCAGTTTTTTTTTCTTTTCTTTTTTAACTTTAACATCTTTTTTCACCTCTCCCTGTCCCATTCCGCCCCGCCACCCCCATTGAGTGGCAGTCATCACTGAAACTGTCTACCTTTGAGCAACATACATGCAGAAACACAACATTAATGAGACACTGGGGTAAGCACACAGCTGTGCTCAATGATTTATTCACTGAAGCAATTTTTTCAGCACAATTGAAGAATTGTTTCTGCAGCATGACATCACAAATGACATGAAATCAGAACTCACTGGGGACCTGTTAAGCTTAACACATGTTGGGCAAAAGCAACATTTATTGGAAACCAAGGCAAGGCCAGGGGTTCCAGTAATGCCTTGAGGCTGTGTCCCCTTCAGGAGATTCACCACACTCACCACCTTGTCTTAGGTTCTCATGTGCTACCTAGCCCTCAAAATAAATGAGAAATATGTTCTGATTTGCAGATTACTCCATATTCCAGTACAATTATTGTTCTGCATCTGGCTAAGAACACAGGACACTGAATTGTGATTAGAAAAAATGTTCTAACTGCGGCGTTGTATGGAAGGGATGTTGTGTAGCTATTTTAGCCATGTTCTGAGCACGTTGTTTTAGCTAACGAGGCCTGCAGCTGTGCACTTTCACTCATCTACATTTTCTTCAGCATCTAAAATGCAAATATTTTATTAAATGCTTATTTAAATATATTCTGCCTGTTGTCTTTGCCTGAGTGAGATATGGGATGAGATCTGATGTACCACGATTCCCTGGGGAGTCTATCATATCATGAGCTCGGTTGCCACAATCATCTCGGTCAGAGATGGGGTGCTGCTAGTTAGCCAGAAACCCCGGGTTAGGCTGACAGGTGTCACCAGGTGTGGAATTGTATTCAGTACCCACAACCTAGGTGATCCTACTGCCCCAATCTAGTAGCCTCATTACCCTAATGAGAACCTACGCAACAGGGGATTGTGGGCCCATTCAGACTTGACCAATTAGGTTGCAAGGAATACAAATTTGTGCGATTGTTATTAGCATTTCCCCAGAGTTGCCCCTTGATACCTGTGTGATTCAATCTTGGACTAAGACCTTTGGACCTGGTGGACAAATTGCACCCATTAGTTTACTGGGTGCATATCTGGAAGTCGGTCGAGCTCAAGCCCTATAGGGAGAGACTTGCTGACGTTCTCAGAAGGTCAGGATCTTTGAGGAAGATTCCTTGGCTAAGATCCATCAAGGCAAGCGTGATGGAGCTCATTCTGAAGGTTTTTTGGAATTCTTCTGAACTCAATGGCCAGGGCTTCTGGCCAGGTTCTGGGAAAGGCAGTATGCTAAACTTACAGCCCATTGGAGCTTCAGGCATGTTAACTCAATCTTTTGTAACTTTTAAAGTGCTAATATTTTTATGAAAATGTTTTAGATACATTTGCCCTGCCTCTGCAAGATCTCTTTCTTTAAAATTTCACTGAGGCATTCTTCTTTTTGCAGCATTTTCAAACATTTGGTTAGCTATTGCCATGAGTTTCACACCATGTCATGTCTGTTCCTATTACGACGAGACAGAGGAACATTTCCTTTTCTTTTGTCTAGCATATTCAGCAGGCCACTCTTAATGGATACTCCCGACATGCTGCAATGTTGGGTCTCTCCAAACGAATATCTGCGCTGTTGGATTTTAAGAAAGGACAAGGCCCACTTGCTGTGTGTGCTGTAGTGAAGAACTTGCAGCATCCATGGTATAAGCAACCGAGTCACCTATTGTAAGTTTTAAATTTATAATGGTTGCACTTTCTTGGTCATTTGCACATGCATTTGCACTTAAGCCTCCACGTGTTGTTGCATAGTTGTCAGCCCTATGTGGTCCCTGAATATCTTGCAGTTTCCTTATTTCTGGTCTTATATTTTAGCCTCATACTGTATTTATAATATGTTCTAATACTGAATCTTCTAGTCAAGAAGGACGTCTTTGTGTTGGAAGCCATCCTGGTGGAACAGAACAGGTTTTGTGACAACCTCCATGCATGTTTCGACTATAGCTTGACCTACTCCCCTTGCTGAGTGGTCCATTTATGACTTCGTTTGATGTCTATATCCGTTTCTGGTGAATTGTACTTGTTATATTTACTGTTTTATTATGGTATGGTTTGTGATAACCAAATAAAGTTATGGTGACAAGACAAATGTGCACTGTGCACATCCAGACTAAGGTGAGGTGGGCTTTTTGTTTGCTTCTGTCAAAAAAGATACTTGCTTCTGTTGTACAACTCTCTGCCAAAAACTTTGATATTCATGAATTTCTGCCTTGTCTGTTAGGATGTTGTAAGGAGAGGCTGTGGAAAAGGTATGAGGTCAGTATTCTGGTGTTTCTGTTCACCCCTCTCCCCTGTTTATCCCATATTTACCTCTTCCACCTGTGTATGAATGCCCTTCCACAACAGTATGTGAGCAGAAGATCATGGCAGGCAGATGACTGCTATTTGTCTCCTTAGTTTTCTGTGCACCATACCACAGCCTAGGCAATCAATTTCCTTTCACATGCTACCTCAGTCACTGTACAGCCAGTGCATCTGTGCTGTTGATGCAGAGTTCGGCTGTGTCCCTGCTCTTCTGGCAATACTACCAACTGATGAGTAGTGAAAACCTATTTGTAGTCTATTTACAGACAGCTTGAAATGGCTCTATTTGATACAGACAACATTGCAACCAATACTGTAACATATATTTAGGGTGAGGTTTCAGACTGCCCTTGCTCATGATTGGATGGCTTTCTTGTCTCTTTCTATTCCTTTCTCCTGATCCAATGATATTCCTTGTTATTATTTTGTTTTCCCAGTCTTGGTGCAGTTAGGTTACTCCCTGCTTTAATTGGTTGAGTTTATCATCAATGCTAACCTCCTACCTCCCTTAATCTTCATTGCTTCCTAGGTCCAGATTCCATTTTGCTCTCTCCCCTTCCCCTGTAGCATGCACCATGTATTGCTGCAGCTTGGTCTCTCTCACCTCTGCTACTTTTCTCTCTGGACGCTCTGCCCGCTTCCACTGTTGGCTTTGCCAATGCTTGTAAATTTGTGCCAGCACAAAATAAAACAGGGGGCAAGCCAGCAGGCCCTTGGAGTCACTCTACTTCTGGGATCAAGTAGAGTGAGTCCACTCCTTCTCACCCAGGCAAGGAGGGCAGCAGGTCAGCACAGTAAGAAATCAGTTCTTCCAGAACAGCAGTCCAGCAGAGTAGCAGTCCTTGTAGCAGCACAGCAGTTCTCCTTTCTGGCAGAGTATCCACAGACCCAGAAGTGTACTGAGTTGGTAGGGTCAAAAGTCCTGTTCTTATACCCATTGGTGCCTTTGAAGTGTGTGAGTCTTGAAAGAAGGGCTTTGAAGTGCACAGATGTCCTCCTTCCTGTCCTGGCTCCAGACTCACTATGGGGGGTTAGGCAGTCTTTTGTGTGGGGACAGGTGTATGTGAGGTTGTACCCAGCTCCTCCCTCCCATACTGCCCAGGATGGCCCATCAGTTACACATAAGCTCCCTTTGTGTATGGCTGGCTAGAGGGAATGCACAAAGCCCAGCTGTCACCCACCCCAAATGTGTACTGGAGACAGGCTGCAGGTCCACTGGCCTAAGAGCGTTAAAATGCCAACTTTCTAAAAGTGAAACTTTCAAACTTTTACCAAATATACATTTACCATTGAAGCAGATTTATCATTGCAATTCCTTGGGTACTAAACATAGGAGATCTACCCCTTCCCAATCAGGATTTACATCTTAATAAATGTAATGAGTCCACAATGTTATCCTACAAGAGGGGTAGGCCTCACAGTAGTGAAAATGAATTTGAGAGTTTTTCACTAACCGGGCATGTAAAAGTTAAGAGTAAATGTCATAATGTAGGGTTAACCTATATGTACTAAAAGGTGAGTTTAAGGCTTGGCTAGGGGTTTTAAATGCCAAATTGACATGGCAGTGCAACTGCCGGGCCTGCAAACCCGGATATGCTCCAGTAAAAAACTTCTGAGTTGATTATTTGCCTTTGCAGGGACCAGTGTTTGCTTACAGAGACCAACGCTTGTTGGAACTAATGCTTGTTGGAGACCAATGATTGTTTGGGAACACGTGTTGCACATACCTCCAGCATCCCTATGACTCGGACTGGATGTGGCAGGTATTTAAACCACACCCGGCCTGAGTGAATTGCTTGCTGTAAAACTGCAGAGAAGGAATCTCTGCTCCTCCGCTTTTGATCTTCATGTTCATTTCTGTCCAGAATCTTGGAGGCCACTTCTGGAAGAAGAAGAGACCAAGGGAATAAACCCTTAAAAAGGCGTTAACACGCTGCATGTGATTTTTAAGAACATTTATTGCTAAAACTTGATACTTGCTGACTAGAAACTTGATAAGCGAATGTTCCAGGGTGTCATACTCCTAAAATGGCATATCTTTGGGTTTTAAGGTCATTGGGATGTTTGCCGCTTGTCATGCTATCACGCTTATTGTAGTTGCTTGCATTATACCACAGAAAGGAGTGTCTATTGAACAATTATTATGAAAAAGATATACTGTGAATATTTTTTTTATCACTACTGTGAATATAGTAATTATCGCTGAGTTTAAAGTGGCATTTGCATTATTTCAAATTGTTGCTGGTGATGCAGAACATTCTGTGTTTGGTGCTTAAACAAAGTGGAAGCTTATCTTTCCCATGTTCAAAATTACGCTGCGATGTAACGGTGATTAGCAGATTCTTCATGAGGTTGAACGCTATTGATTATTATTATTGTTGCCTATGTAAATGTCGAGTGAGTCGGCATCTTGGGAAATGTCAACAAGGTGAAACATGCAAGATATCCACTGAACGTCAAGAAACATCTCAGTAGGCTTAATTGAGGTGATGAGGGACTAAACTGGTATCACAGTGGGAGTAGTTATAGACAGTATAGGAGGTTCAAGGCTCTTATTTAATTACAGGTAAGCTACATCATTTCTGAAAATTCCTAGAGAGGGGGAGAACCATCAAAAAAGGAAAAGGGTACCCCTACAGGTACATCTAGCTTGCACATCAGAGTTTAACAGTAGAGTATTTATGGGTTATGAGATATTAGTTATTTGACTGATGTGTAATGTATCATAGGAAAGACCGTCTCTTCAAGAACCATCACTAGGCGTCTGGATCCAGCCCTGCAGCTCCAGTGTCTCTCTCCTTCTCTCATCCATCCCCTTTCACCTGGGATGTTGCAGTGATGATCATGTGTATTTAAGTGGGAGGCACGCAACGTTTAGGTGAAATTGGGTATAAGCAGCTTGGTCCACATTGTATCTCCATGGGATGAACAGGTTAATGCTTGACAGTAACACTGTATTAAGGCTGCAGAGGACAGCCTGGAACATGGTTTAAAGTACTACTTAAGTAGGTGCACAAGCAGTCCTGCAGATCCACTAGTAGCATTTAATTTACAGGCCCTGGTCACATGTAGTACACTTTACTAGGGACTTCTGAGTAAATTAAATATGCCAAGTAGGTATATACCAGTCAAACCATGTTTTACGGAAAGTGCACAGTTACTAAAGCACTGGTTTGCAGTGGTAAGGAGTCCTAAGGCAAACAAAAATGAACTCAGCAAAATTGGAGGCTATTAGGCAAAAAGTTTGGTGGGCGATCACGCTAAGGCTGACAGGTCTAACACTTGGACTGGGATTTGAGATTTGCAGAAGCACCAAACATTTGCCAGGAGGAACTTTTTCATAGCTTTACATCTGTGCCTATTCAAGTTAAGCGGCAATAAGAGGTTGCTAAAGTGCATTACATCAGTGCTCTGTCTGATACCTAGCTGGCCAATGACTTACTCATGTGCCATTGATTATGTTTATCTTATTTGTCATGTTGTAATCATAGTTGACTAATGTTTTTCTCATGTATTTGTTGTTTCTGGCTCAGAGCACATCTTGTTAAACAAATCATTTGTGTACCCATGCAGTTAAAGGTAATTTCTAAAATGCAATGTGCTGTATTTACAGTTACATCTAGTTATCGTATTAGATCACTCTTGTTTAAATTGGAAATTTTTTATTTAATGTAATGAAGAAAATGTGGCATTCTCTTTGCCAGTATCTAGTGGCATGGTTCAGTTGTGTTTTGCTTGATAGGGAGGCCTGCATTGCCCCAATGCATTAAGACAATATTGTTACATATATATCAACATTTTCTAAACATTCTAAGCACCCATGCAAGTATGAAAAGGCAGAGAGGAGTAGTGCACTGAGCTCAATTTGAAAAACAGGGTTAAAAGCAAAATAATTAGAATTGTTTCTTCTGAATTGTTGCTGAATTTAAACAGACCCCAGTGCTGACCATTTATTTACAATGTACCCTTATAATGAATGTTAAATGATCTTTCCAAAGCTAGACAAATTGTATTTTACAGAGAATATTGTAATAATAAATATACAGACATTTTTGGCAGCAGTGATTGAAATCCTACTGATCCAAATGTTATCAGTTATAGTTACCATTAGGCCATAACTACTGTAATTTGCCATGGTCAAAACGGTCTGTGTTTACACTTGCAACAATTGTAATGTATGCATGTTTGTCAACAAAATAGACACATTTTACTTCAGTGCAAGAATCAAGTGCACAATAAAGTACTTTGCAATACCAACTTTGCAATACCAACTTTGTGGCACTATAAGGAGTTACAACTGGAATTCAGGAACATGTTTGAGTCACCAAAAACCTGGAAAAAGATATCCTATTGTCGATCCATTACACAGAAAATCACAAAAATTGAATGTGAAACATAAATTTCCATGAAACTCAGCATATCAAACTGAACAGTAGTGAAGGAAAATGAGAACAGTCATTGGCAAAGAATAAGGCATTGTGTATCATAAGCCCTACAGCAGTGGGGGGAGTGCTACTGACAAACTGCACTATGTTTTTTGAATAATCACTTTTAGACATTGAATATGGGTAGACTTGGAGATCTGTAATAAGAAATAGTAACGGCCGCAGACGCAGGGTAGAGGTTTAAATGTAGCGGTTTAGTATTGAAATGGATACTTTTGTTTTATGCTGATTATTGATTGGTCGCTTTCATACACTACTAAGTATGGTTTGAATACTGTATATTCACAAAACCATGAACAGCAGTTATTGAATCGCAAGTGGTTGTCATCTGTGTTTATTATTGACAATTATCCGTATGTCTTTCTCTGTAGTATATAACACATTTATATATATTTATATAAAATCTCCTTAGCAAATAGCCATATGTCGGCCTGCGTTCTCTCACTGCCGGTGCACTTAGTTATTCTGCCGTTAGTTCATAATTTGATAGATTCACTACTAAATCATTATTTACTGTTGTTACTACTGTTTTTTCTGACGTTCCCGGTCCTCTGTTTCTCGGGGTTCATTGATCGATGTAAAGCAATTGTAGCGACTCTGAAAAAAGTTGTTCTCTCTGTATTCGATTTACTTGGTTGTTATTTTTCATTTCGTTCTACATCTGATTGACTCATGGTGTCGTTAGAGGCCATTGCTGTTACAAATTTTCCTGAAGCATATTGTTCTTTAAAACTGTCAAATCATTTAGCAAATGTCAATATTGCCCCATTGGTATAGTCTTGCTCATCTCTAACAAATTTTTGTTGTTTCCTTTCCTCAACTTCCGTTTCGTGTTTATCCAATCTCTTATCCATTACTTGTCTTAATTTCATGCTTTCCTCTTCAGCTGCCATTTTACTAATATTATCTTCTATATCCTTTGTTTCCTTATGTATTTCATCCATACTCAATTTTGCACATTTGATAATTAGTAAAATCATATTAGAGTGGTGCATGCTATTTTCACCACATTCCTGTAACATTTCTGGTTTTGTATCCGGGTGATTGGGAATAGTAAAAATCCTTAAACCACAAGGTATTCTACCTACTTCAATGTACTTCTCCAATGTAATTATCTCCCAACGTTTTGTAATTGATTTTCTCAAAAGTTTTTCTAATTGCCAAAATAGTTGTTTAATTGTAAGATCATTTTCGTTTTTGTTTACTTCCATAACTGATGATGTCACTTTTTCATTACTAAATATAGTTTCGGCTTTTTGTCTACTTTTAGCTGCTCTTATTTCTCCACACTTATTGTATCACCAAACGTATCTTTGTTCTCAACAAGTGAATTCACCTGATTCCCATGATTACTGAGTATATTATTATCTTGCAATCAGATAACTAAAGTTCAATCAAAAGAAATGACAAACAATTTGTTCAAAAACCGTTTAATATTGTCGTTTGTTACATTGTCCATAGTTTCTTAAAAAATTCTTTTAGTTGTTTACATTGTAGCATTGTGAATGCATATATTGTTTTTGACAAATTGCACTTCATTTACGATTTGCTCCCTCGAACAATAACAAAGTTCCTTGGCTTTGTATTACACCACCCCTTTAAGAAGCACTCAATACTATGTATTAGCACACTTGCTGGTAATGGCGTTCAACATTAGTTTTGCTAATTATTGTTGTATATTCAAAGCTTCCCGGTCCTTCACATTAAATGGACTGCATCGGTATTGAAATTTTACATTATTTGTTTTGTCATGCAACGGACCAACACATACCTTGTCTTCGAGAAACTCCCATTCGATCGGCGTCCTCCGACTCCGATCGTTTGACGCTCTACCTTCTTTCAAGGGTGTCGGTTTCCGTAGCATTTGCTGCTTCCTTTGTTTAAACATTTTGTTCACAATGCACAACTCCTAGATCACTCTTCCCGTTCCAGGACCATCCTGATACGTATGAATACACAATACCGGGCGCTGCTGGCTCCTTTAATTCCTTGACAAATGGCTGCATGTCAGCCTGTGTGCTCGCACTGCCAGTGCCAATGCTTCAGTTCACGACAAGACCCCAATCCATAAACAACTAAGAAAAACCATTGCACTCCAGGAAGCGTCTTTTTTAGCTTATTTATTCAGCACAATGTGAGCCAAGACCATCTGACGTTTTTCGACCACCACGGTCTTGATCACAGATAACAATGTCCCTTTACTTGGTTCGTTTTATACCATCATATGACCAGTTGTTTCTGGGGCATTATGGATAATGTAGTCTAAAAAAATATTTTCCATATTGTATGTATATTTTGTATGTTTTGGACTACCACTGCTGATCTACTAAGTGAGATCATAACGTATCATTTTTAAATTGACAATACTCATCTTCTAAGTAAATAATATTCTCAATTACATGTCCCAAAAACAAATGTGACCAACTAAAATGTGTAAATAATATTGTTTTCCTTACAGTTATAGTGGTTTACCATTTTGTTAATAATTTCTAGCAATAGAAATTATTAACAAAATGGTAAACCATTATAACTAGAGAGTAGAAAGAGGGGTTCCAATAACATTTAATTAGTATACTGGAAACTTAGCGGTTAAATACATGTAAATTGCATTGTAATATATATACACACACATGCAAAACTGGGTGCTACTTTTTGTCTATCCATATTAGTTGATAGAGATTGGAACTTTATATTCTTTCAATATGGCAAAACCTTGCTCTAAGATAAAATTATGTTTTGTTTGAAGATGTCCTGTATGGTTCAATTGCACTCTAAGAATTGGCATTATGTCACTTTCTCGCTTTAAGTTTCAATAATACTCCTTAAGGTTTTTTTTTTTTATTGGGAGATCGCATACAATATACAAAAAAAAGCATACTAATGAAAATTAAAAAAAGGCAAATTTAGCACCTTCTTCCTGTACGTTTATACAAGTATTAGTAGACGAAGATACATGTACGATTATCTCAAAATAGACATATGCACAAATCCGATATTGAAAACACCACATTATCTATTGTCGACCCCTGTCAGCCTCCTGATCTCTTCTGAAGCGTGTCAATATTCCCAGACTACAAAACTTATTGAACAACCCAGATCTGAGTGCATATCAATATTAAGATTCTTTGATTTTCTGCATTTTAAGCAGCCATGTTGCATACGTAGGAACTAGGTCAGATCGCCAGTTTTGCAAAATCAAGGATCTGGCTACTAAAGCATACTTAAACCATATTTTTTCAGCCAAGAAGAAACATTCATAATTGGGGAATATCGAAGAACAGCAATATAACTATCTATATCACAATCTGAACTTAAAGTGCGGTAACAGTGCAGCTGGATTTTTGTTCAGAAAGGGGCAATACTTTGACATCTCCACATAATATGAGTCCAATTGGCCCCGTTCTCAAACAGACATCTGTAGCATCTATCAGAAATCTGAGGGTTAATTTTGTGTATGAATGCCAGAGTTCTGTAGAGTAACCACTTTGCATAAAGCTACATTCTACGAAGATTAGCACATTTCAACAAAGAGAAGTTAAGCGTCTTTACCCTATTCCACATATCCTCTGAAACTACAAGACCTTTCTTAGACTGCCATTTATCTTGTACTTTTAAATATAGTTCATATGCCTTCTGGCCCCTCAAACTGGTGACCCAGGAGCTGATAGATCTGCGATTAGTGGTCTCTATCCAATTCTCGACAAGCTCTAGGCTTTCCCATATTTTACAGATGTCCAATATATTTAGAAATTACCTTACACAAATGTAAGAGCTCTGCATAAGTATTCTAAAATGTCTAACTGATTGCTCTATTTCCGGCCAATTTTTCCAACCTCCAATATCTAAAAAATCTGTAATCTGATGTTATCCATTGGAGTTCCACCTGGCCAAGATGTTCTTATCTAATAGAGGACAATTTCCAATCCAAATATCGACCAGATGGATTGTAGCATTAATAACCAGAAGGTTGTAATACTTAAACACTTGATCCTTATGCTTAAGAAGCCATATTATGGTCTTACACCCTACTTTTTTGGGTAACTTTGTGATATGCAGGAAGTCGACAATCTTGTACTCAGAAAAGATCTGATTAATAAAAAAAAGTTGTCTATGCTTGTCTTACCGTGAGCTACCTGAAAGAAAAAAACCTGTAGTAGTGCGCAAAATAATATAATTTGAGATCTGGCAAAGCCAGGCCCGCTCTTTTGGGGCTCTGTAGAGTACCTCGATAGTGAGGCTAGGTGTTTTATTTGCCCATATAAAAGTCAAAAATAAACCTAGTTCCTTAAAAAACTTCATCTGAAGGGCACATGGAACTGCAGAAAATGAAAAAAATACATAACGGAAGAACTGACATTTTGATCAATGCTACTCGACCCATTATTGTGAGTGGCAAATCGGTCCATCGGGAAAACAGTGATTTTATCTTGCAAATGAGAGGCACCTAGTTCAAGGCAAATAAATCATTCACATTTTCGGACACATATATACCTAAATATCTTTTAGGACAATGATTCACAAATGGGTGGACCTCTGTTTGCAAAGAGTCTTGTGCACAGTTACGCAGCAGAATTTCTGTTTTCAACTTATTTATTTTATAGCCACCCACCCACCTCTTGAAAGTACTAGTAAATATTTTAAAGACCTGGTCTAAATTTGCCTTATCCAGTTTTAAAAATAGCGCATAAAGTTTAATAGGGGTCATTCCCCTTATCAGGGATTTAATTACTTTGCTGGTGCGTATAGCTATGGCTAAGGGCTCTATAAATAATGCAAAGAGGATCGGCGACAGAGGACATCTTTGTCGTGTGCCCCTTAAAATCATACCGGACCCAACATTAACTGAATAAATTCAATCCAAGCTGTAGCACCTTCATACAAATGTGATATGCTCTGAATCAGTTGCTCTGGGAACCTGAACTCCAGGAGGATAGAAAAGAGACTGCCCCAGGACACTAAATCAAGTGTTTTTTCTACCTCTGATAAGAAGATATAAGCCGGGATCGGGTTCTGGGAGAAGTAATCCAGAGCCTCAGTTAGAAAATTTGTGTTAAAGAAGAGTTGTCTCACAGGAATAAATCCGCACTGATCCGTATGGATGAGCAAACCGAGCATTTTACTTATCCGATTGGCCAGCACTTTTGCTATAATTCTGTAATCTGTATTCAACAGACTGATAGGTCTGTACAAATTGACATCCTCTTTATTTTTATATATTTTTTTTTAAACTCCCCACAACCGCGGTACGAACAAAGGCTTGGACATCACCTCCTTCCAATATATAATTGGCAAGTCTAACCAATTCCAGATTCAAAACTGTTGCAAATTTCTTGAAACATCTAGCTGGAAGCCCATCTTTACCACATGCTTTCACTTTTGGTAATGACTTTACCACCCCTTCTATTTCTTCCAGGATAACTGTGGCTAATAGAGTTTGTGTTTGGGTATCGCCCCGCTTTGGAAGAGACAGGCGCACTAAAAAACGTTTAATGCTATCTGTATCCCTCTGGTATTGTACACCGTATAGTGCTGGAGAAATCTCTCCTGAATGTGGGCAGGCTTGATCAGCCTGACTTTCTTTACTTTAATTATCGAATATGGCGTTGACCTTATTCTGCATCCGACACTTACACGTATGCTAAGTTAAAAAATTTCCTACATATTCGCTCCCCTCATACACCTTTTGCAAATTGTCGGAATTTGCTGTGTAGCTGTGCTCATACTGTAGTAATACTCCTGCATACTCACTCTTGTTTGCTTAAGTGCCACCTTGTTAGTTATATTCTTATTGCATGAATATGTCAGATGAGCTTGCCGGAGGGCAGTCTCCAACCCATCCTGGTGAGCGGCAAGAGCCCTTCTAGTCCTAATACTTTGCAAAGCTATATGGCCACGTTTATTAGCCTTAAAAGCTTCATAGACACAATGCACACTGGTGGATCCCGCATTTATTGCAAAATAGCTTGCTATCTCACTATTAATTTGCTTACACCATTCTTTATTATCCAGATTATTTTATCCAAATGCCACTTCTGCATGGGCCTTTCCATTTTTTATCCCTAGGATCGCCATCCGTACTAAAGAGTGATCTGAAAAACTATTTGGAGTCTGAGGGATTACCCAAGTGTAACTCACAAGAAACAAGAAGTAATCTAATCTAGTTGCAGAATTATACCTCCCCAAAAGGCACAAGTATTCCTGTTTAATCGTGCACTTATCGCGCCAGAGATCAGTAAGGCCCAGAATTTCCATACATTTAAATATGGCTTTTGTCACCTCTTGGCTTATTCTGCCCATGTGCGGGGATGTGGAATCCAAAGCTGGATTTAACAAACAATTAAAATTGCCCCCAATAATGATAAACCTGGGAACGGATACTAACGTCTGAATGAATTTGAGAATTGAAGCCGGATCATCAACATCGGGGGCGTATATCATGGCAATACTTAATCTACAGTTATTAACCAGTCCGCTAACAAAGGCCCAGTGACCAACTTTATCTATTTGAGAATAGGAAACCTGAAGTGGGAAGAACTTATTCACATAAATGGCCACCCCGCTGGGAGCAGCACGGGTGGATGATATACATTGATGACCTGCTCACCTTTTGAATATTTTATACTTGGATACCTATTGATTTTGAAAATGTGTCTCCTGGATGTGTGCCTCACTAGAAAAAGGATACAAAAAATAAAAAACACTCCCCTCATCTCATTCCCCACCAACCCATTCCCACCCAGCCAACTCAGCCAACCCACTGACCCCTGGGGGGGAATACCTAAACCTGCACCCACACCAGACCCCCCCCCCTGTTACCCTTGCAGCCATGACAATGTACCCTACCACACTCTACCCTCCTAGGAACCCCTAGCTATCCCACCTGCTCCACCCGGAGCACAAATATGTATAACAATAGAAGTTCCAATTGTGCCTGCGTGGCTTTAAAGTCTTTGATTTTATCCAAAATTAATTCAAGCATCCTTCTGGTGAACTGCCCAGGTTCATCCTTAACACTGGAATATTCCTTAGACACAATGACGGGTGGTGACAGGGGTTGCGCAGTTTCCAGGATTTCCTGTGTTGCCTGTGCTTCCTGTGAGACCTCAGTCGCCCGGTTCCTGACACTCACCTAGTGACACGCTTGCTGATGGTGGCTTTTCAAAAGAAGAAGTCGTTAGGTTTTTACTGATATCCCACCCCCCATCAGTGATGAGCAATGGGTCCTCAATTTGTGTAGAGCTCTTCATTATTTTTGAAAATAGAGGGTACTGTTTAAGTGGTGCTAGCCTTGGGTACTGTTTAAGTGGTGCAAACGTTGGTCAGCTCCCTGACTAGGAGCGCTGCTTCTCCCAACCTCGGCATCGGAAAAAGGTGGCTCTGAGGACATATTGATTAGGAAACATTCCACATTGACCCCTCCATTTTACTCCCCGTACCGTCTGACCATGGCCCCCCACTGAATTCCTGTTTGTGCCCCTGAGCTGACCCTCAAGGAGTTCTACGGCTCCTAATTCCATCACTTGCTGTGAGTTCTGGTTGCCCAGAGAAACAGCTGACTTAGTGGGCCCTCCTCTGTGTTTTAACTTCTGTGGCGTTATGGGCTGAGCATATATGGTTAAGCCAGTCCCCTTGCGTTGGAATGTACGCCTAGCCACTGATAAACTAATTGAACTGAGGGGTCAGGAAATGAGAGCCTGCAGTTGAAGCCAATGATCAAGTGTATTTATACTTTTCCCATCAGCCTTTCTTTTTAAAGAAGGAAACCTCAATACCATATAGCTGGCCTTAAAAAAAAAAAAATTGCAAAAAAATCCTGTCATTGTGAATAAGAGTAGGCAGGCCAGACAGCTCCAGAAGTGATCACTTTCAAAGTCACAATCCTTCCACCTTTGATGCAAACTTGTGTTGAGGGTGCACAATTCCTACCATGGCCATACACAATGCAGCCATCTCCTCCCACTCTCTGTGCAGCCACAATGCTGTGTGTTTACCTTCTGCGAACGGGTACCTATGTGAGCCGCAGCCTGCTGCGGTGCAGCGTGCCGCACTCACCTCAGCTGGCCCCTAGGATGAGAACCGTGCTGTACTGGATAACAGCTTGCGTGCAGGTTGCAGGGGGCTGCGGTGGGGTGCTGCTGATTGTTTGTTAGTGCGCTATGCTCGGGCTCCAGCTTCACCCGAGTATCGAGCTGACTGCTGCTATTCCAGGCCACAAGGGTTCCGACTCCGTCCTCCTGCTCCTGCACCAATTCGGCACAGGCTCAGACATGTGCTTGTGGGGCAGGACAGAGGAGAGCGCGTCAGTAATGGAGCATGGCAGTCAGCTCCACTGCCATTTTCCCTACTCCTTACGGCTTGATATAATATACGACCAAATACAAGGTCACCTTGACTTTGTGAGAAGTTCCCTATGGTTCTCTTCCATCTCAATAAGATATTGAATGCATCCAATGTTACAATCACAATAGTTAAATATGGTATTCTGCATTTTGCACATGTGAAACAAAAAAAAGGCTATTTTTTTAGTGTTAGTTATACACTATGACCAAATGCGTGTCATTTACGTAATATGTTCCTTTCCAGGTAATTCATTTTGCTCATAGTAATGCCCTTTCTTCTTCATCCTAATCATCAATTACATTTCCAACCTATTCATGATATTATTAATTTACCATAAATTAGCAATATATTGTGGCATTTATCACTATTCTTATAAGGCACTCTATACTTCATAGTACTGTAATATGGTTTTCAACATATTTCCAATCGACACTATTTTCTTTATACTACAGTGCCTCTCTGTTTGTTAGTTCCATTTGATTACATCATCCTTCTCACTGCAGTAGACAGACAGATAGATGGACAGACGTAAATTTTACATTTCACAGAATTATTATTTTTATTATTATTATCATTCCTATTATTGTAGGTACTTGTTATTTAAGAAGTGTTTTGCTATGGCTAAGTTCTTTTTTTCAGTTTTTATTTTTACACTTTTTGTGTCTGTTCCTTTGTTATTCCCCTGATTGATTATGCCATTATGATACTTGGACAGTTTCTGTCCATTGTCTCACTTTGGTACTAAATTGGTATTAATGTTTAGGTTCAGTTTTTGCGTTCAGTTCATTACTGACCTCATACTATTAATTCAATGTTCAATATGGTGCTGGTAAAGAACACTGACATTGCTCACTCGACAACACAGAATGTCCTTGGTGAGTCTGCTTTTTTAGGTTACTGAACATTTTTTGTACTTCAGTTAAGTTAGCATACAAAAGAAGTATGTGGGGTTCTTGTATATTACTGCAGTGTTATAAGCAGTTTATTGTTAATTGACTTCAGGTTTTCTTAGAAAAAGTTAACACAAAGAGCACTTTAAAAAAAAATCCCTTGTATACATTTTCCCCCTTCTTCTTTTTTTAACTTTATCCCCTTGGTTTAGTATTTGGTTGTGATACTTAAACAGTCTTTGCTTTTGATATTGCAGTGCGAAGATGAAGCCAATGATTGGGCTCTTGTTTAGGTTAACTGTATTAATGGTATCACATTATTTGCCAAGCATTCAATATAAAGCTAACCTAGAACACTGCCCCTTAGAGTTTGTGTACATAAAACGTCTTCTGTGATTTTTACTGTGTAAAGTTTTTTAGTTCTTATCATGACCTGTTGCGATTGTTTGCTTTCTAAATAAACGTTTTTTACATGTTACCATTATTTTGTCACTTCTCCCTCCTGTTTCTCTTTGTTCTAGCATGGTTGCTGTTTATTCTTAACGATTATCCCTTAGCAATTTAACATTGTCAGCAATATGTATGTCTTATATATCTTATTCTCTTAGGAGGTCCCTTCTTTTATTTAACAATGTCCCTATTTTGTTTATTAATATGGCTGTTAAGAACTCCAATAAGTTATCTTTATTAATATATACACATCTCTGATTGATCTGGGTTGCCCTTATTTTTTTATTGTCACTCAAGAATCTTGGTATTTAGATTTTGATACATAATAGTCATTGGTTTGTGGATTTGGATCATGAACGTTTAACTAAGATATTAGTTTTTCTTAACAAAGTACTCCCTACTGGACTTAGCAAGACCTTTTCCTGTTACCAATATTTGTTCATACTGTTCATACTGTTTGTTATATGTGGTGTTTCTCAAGGTCCTAGGTCCTAGGTCCTAGGTCATCGTCTAGGTAACGTACACAAAGTGGTTGTATTTGGGAATAAATATTGAATAATATATTCTATTCTTTAAATTTAGAATGGGCCAGGCTCACTTCTGTAACTATTTTGTGAATATTGATTATAGCATATGTTTGTGTATAAATCTGAGAAAACAATTTGGAGGTGAAGGTTCACTGGCATTCTTAAGCTTGGTTTCTTCTTCCAGCCCTTATTCTGCATTCTGTTCTTCATTTGATGTGCATAATAAGTTAGTATTTTTCTTAGGTTTCACTTCTTCCTCTTAAGCTCTCTTACAATTTAAGGAAGCATCAGTTAGCATACTTTCACAAATGTACGTACTGGTATTTAAATATAGATATATTTTTGTTAAAATATTATGGTTTAAATTGTATTTAAAAAAATAATCTTCTGTATTATGTTTTCAGCCATGAAGATGTCCTATATTTTAAAGGACCAAGGGCCAGATGCAGGAAGCACTTTGCGACTCGCAAACGGCAAAATATGCCGTTTGCGACTCGCAAATGCGTGTTTCCAATGCAGAAATGCATTCTGCGAGTCAGGACCGACTCGCAAAATGCATTTCAGAATCGCAAATAGGAAGCGGTGTTCCCTTCCTATTTGCGATTCCTAGTGGTATGCAATACCATTTGCGACCGCATATGCAGTCGCAAATGTTGTCGCAGTTACCATCCACTTGAAGTGGATGGTAACCCACTCGCAAATTGGAAGGGGTCCCCATGGGACCCCTTCCTCTTTGTGAATGGACCCCAAATTATTTTTTCAGGGCAGGTAGTGGTCCAACAGACCACTACCTACCCTGAAAAAATACCGAAACTAAAGGTTTCGGATTTTTTTTTTAAGTGCAGCTTGTTTTCCTTTAAGGAAAACGGGCTACACTTAAAAAAAAAAAAAAAAACTGCTTTATTTAAAAGCAGTCACGAACATGGAGGTCTGCTGACTACAGCAGGCCTCCATGTTTGCGAGTGCCCATAGTCGGTATGGGGCCGCAATTTGCGACCCACCTCATTAATATTAATGAGGTGGGTCATTGCGACCCCATACCGACTCGCAGACGGTGTCTGAGACACCGTACTGCATAACATTTTGCGAGTTGCAAATAGCAAGTCGCTATGACTCGCTATTTGCAAGTCGCAAAATGTTTCTTTGCTACATCTGGCCCCAAATGCATTGACTGTTTTGTATTTGACCACGACAAAAAGAAAAAATGTGATGGCTGCTCTTATGTCTGTTAGCAAAGATATTATTAAAAGAGAAATTAAGCTTTAGATTACATAATGGTTTGCAATTCTTTTCTATTTCTATGAGTTAAAGTGTGTGCCAAAATAAAATTTGTAGTTTTATAATTTTGTAACAAGTCTCAATTTCTATATTTGCAACACTGACAACACACACTTGCATATTGTCCCAGAGCCATACTACAGCCATACTACTGACCCACCAACCACAGTGACATTTGCCTTCATGTAGTTATGGTTCAGATGCACTTTCTATTGAAAATGCATTTATTTATTTTCCTGTACCTTTCCTTCCCATAGGCAGAGAAGCTTGAATCTGAACTAAATTTGGTGTGCAAACAGCCTAGTCAGCCAAGGATCGGCATGCCACAATTTGTATACTCCTGGCAGGGGAAAAAGTTAGAGGGGTATGAAAGTAGATGCATACAATTTTTTGTTGCCTGCAGCAAAAACTGCTGAATGGATCTACAGCAAAGAGAAACTAAAATAGAATTTTACCCAGAAAACAAGCTTTATTTTTATTTGGTGTAAATCTATTCTGTAATATTTGAGAAAAGACCATTTGAAAAAGATGTTGAGCGGCCTTGAAAGGTTACGTACTTTTGTATGTTTTTGACATGTAAACTTGTTAGTAAGTGATTTATAGATCTTCTTAATCATCTTTGGAAGTTTAGACTGGCTGGTTAAAGATCTGCAGATTTTTGTTTCCACCATCTTGAAATCTGCAAATCCATTACGATTTATAACAGTCATTCTGTGGAAAAAAAAAAAATCTGATCAATGTTGATGCACTATAATAAGTGTCTGACTTTGTGATTGTGGTAGGGGGAACTAGAGGGTGTTAAAAACTGAAATAGTGGGCAAGGAAAAAACACAGAACTCTGCAAGATTTGCAACTCAAAATTTGATTGCTATGTCAATAGCCACAGCTTTATAAGTAATGAATTTGTCTGCGATGTTGTGAAAAAAACGAATCCTACTTCTATCTTTCCCAAAATGTTGAAGAACAAAAAATAGACAGAAGGGGGTGTGAGGCACAGGGATAGATCAAAAGAGGGAGGGACTAAATAACATAAAATGGGATAGCCAAAGGCCATGCACAGCAGGGGTTGTGCACCCAATGTGGGTTGGGGACAGGGCGAACCGGAGGCCAAGTCCTGTGGGAAATCCCCACTGTGCACAGCCTGAGGAAATGTGCAGCAGGGTAGAGTGCCCACAGTTCTGAGGCAGGACCTGGTAAATTCACAATCCACATGACTGGAGGCTGTGTAGCATTGTTAGAGAAAAAAAGATCACAGTAAAAAAAACTGAGAAAAACATTTTAAAAAGCAGTTAAGAACTGAATTATGTTTTTGGGTCAGAGGCGCAATATCACCCAAATTTGCCAGCTTATGCTAAACAATTAATGCTGTAACACAAGCTTCTAGTCATTTTGAGTGTCCAGTGGAGGGAGGGAAGGAAGGAAGGAGGGAGGGAGGGTGAGAGAGGGCAAGGAGAGGGAGTAAGAGAGAGAGAAAGAGAGAGAGTGTGTGTGTGTGTTCGTGAGTGGTCTAAATGTTACTTATTATCAACTTCAGAAAGATAAAAAGGTACATTGATCTTTATTCTAATCTGATTATATCAGAAACCTTGCTGATGTGAGCAGGGAGGGAAGAGGGAAAGTTCAACGATTGGCGTGGGAAGGTGGAAAGAAAACAGAAGGTAATATTTTCTTCTTTGGGTGGGGAAGGGCACTGCTGGGGCAGTGGCAGGAAGGTAAGTGTTTTTGGACTTTGAAAGTGGAAAAGTAGGGTGTTGCTGAATGTGGTGTAGGACTGTGGCAAGATATATGGTATTTTAATTACTTGTACTCTGGAGTAGAGGATTCTGACAACCAAAGTGACGGAGAGTGGATAGCTGGTCACAAAGTATGTTTAAGTTTGCAAATACATTATTTTGTAGAGTCATGCAATAACTGTTCATAAGTTGAAGTCATGCAGTAACTTTTTGAGCCCTCTGGTCCCACATCTACTTCATGTACCCAAAATAGATTAGTGTGAGTTATGCAGGCTTGTCGACTGTCCTACATATGGGGAAAGCCCTATTCCCATACTTTCTGACTTGTAGCTAATTGATGGTTAGATAGTACCTAATCATGAGACAGACTTCACTGTCCAAACATAAAAAATATAAATATATAATGTTCTGTCCCCTTTTTAAATTTCTCCCTGCCAAAATCCAGATATGAAAAAATGAACAAAAATAACTGATCTTCTGCTATCACTCCTCCCACTAGTCTCTCTGCCTTTTTGCCCTCCCCTTCTGAAAGCTGTGTTTACTGCTCTAAATGCAATAGGGGAGAGCTGGACCCTTCGGATAGCAGCTTGATTGAGCTGCCTGTCTGCACAAACCCTCAACTGACAGAAGAGAAAATGGTTGGTGGCAGAGGGGAGGACATCGGAATTCCTGGTTTCCTAGAGACCGCAAAGAGGTAAATTGAAGGCTGCAGAGGTGGCAGACAGTGTACCGTCATTTCAAACACTTTTGTCATTCCACTAACGGTATAGGATCAGCTTCTACCATAGAATCATCATCAATGTCTTGTTGCTTACTGCTTATACATCAGAAAGACTGTCTGAGTTCTAAATGCGCTAATGTGCAAATGTGCATAGGGGCTTTCAATGAAAGGCATACACACCCTTTCCATTATTGATACTCAACCATTTACAAACCATCTAGTTTCAACTAGATGGCTGGATCCTACTTAATTCTGTCCACAACTTTGAACAATTTGTGGTTTGCTGTTAAAAATACACATTCACTTCAGACACTATTACAAGCATGAAGGAATATCAGCCAAGACTGAGGTGAATATCGTCTAATTATTTGTCCTTGAGTTCAAAGATTTTGCACTGGTGTATGCTTTCCCCCTGTAGTGAATAGTTGTCTACTGTGAGTTGCGTTGTTAGTGATTTTAATAAAATCTGTTTGTATTCATCAGCTATTACATGTTTGCTTACTGATCCAAAAGCATTTGTCGGACATGCAATGTGTGGATTTGAGTTGAATAGTTTGTCAGCACCGTTCTCTATTATATAAAGATGAAAACAGTGCTTGCTTGAATACACTCTTCTCACCATTATCAAAGATTTACCTTTTTAGAATGCCTGTGTTTCCTTCCTCCTTGGTTCATTTGAATGTTGTCTATAAAGCTGTGTTTGTATCGAGTAGTCTTCTGTTTTATTTTTCATAAATCAGTTTCAACACAAAAAAATATGAGGTAAAAAGGTGCTGTACAAAAAAAGCTTTGGTAAAGGATTTGGTGCAGCATAACAAGTATGCTGTTAACAAGGTTAACAAATCTTTGTACCCAGTGTAAGGGTTAGTAAAGTTAGGCAACAAAACACAAACAACAATTAAAATGACAGTTTGACCCATTTGGCCATACGGGAGAAACTCCAGATGAGAATAAGGTTAAGTATTTTATTACAGACTAATGTTCAAGTTTTATATAAATGGTTCTCAAAACAATAGTATAGAGATACAGAATCACCATGGGTTGTCTCTGGCATCGGAAGTTCAATCAAATTAACATCAAAAGCACTAAGCACTCAACAATAGCAATACAGAGCATCAACAGAACTATCTGATGATCTGAAAACAAACTCTGTCCACAACCTTTAAGCATGAAGGCAATTTGAGAGGCATCTATGCTAACTAGCTAGGATAAGGGAAATCGCTACAGATTAGCAAGTCACAAGTTAACTTGTGCTGAGCTGCAACACATGAGGGGAAAAGTAAAAAGATAATGAAGGGCAAAGGGAATTTGAAAAAACAACATCTGGGGCAAAATGTGGATAACCAAGGTTTGAGAAAAGTAGGTAAAAAGGAATGGCATCAGCATGTCAGAATCTCAGTCAAAAGTATTCTCTTGGGTCAGGGAAAATTTCTAAGTCCCAGCAAAGTATTGAAAATGAAGGGTAAAGGTAGAGATATCTGTACCTCTTAGAGTCCAGGCAAGGGCTTCCTCAATCCAACTGGGGACTGATAAATTAATGTCCAAAGGGCAAGATGATTTGATCATCCATCACACCACATGAGTTGGAAGGATTGGAGGTCTAATCATATTCCATCATATGACAGTCACTTGAAACATCAGGAAAGATTCACATTACCAACATGGGAAAGGCATCCATCTTAGCTTATCTGTATGATTTGAAACAATTGTATCATCCATTTCTACAGTTCCTCAACAGTGGGTTCAAGGTTACTTTCTTGGGCTCACTATGAGTAAACAATAGAACATCTACTCCCAAGCTATCATTCTATGGGAACAAAGTGTGAAAGAAATGTGTGAGAGGGCAGTTTTTCTTTGCCAACATTGCATTTCTTTCCACGTTGTAGGTCTATCAAAACAAAATGGCTGAACTAAAGCAAATTAAATTAACATGGCACATTCATTTATGCAAAGTAATGCACAGATACCATTTACATTTATAAATTCCTCACTAATAGTTTTGTTCAGTGTTCATGTTACAGTGAATTTAAAATGAAATAACTTTAATATATTTCAGTGAGTATAACACAGAACTACATGTTTCAGCGTTAACATGTGACATTTCAAATATTTATTTCTAGAAATTCATTATTATTTTAGTGAAAACCATTCATTAACACCATGGAGAATCACACGCAATCCAATTACTTGAATATACATGAAGGTTTAGGGCTATACCACATCACTTTATATCACTATTGTGAATGCACTTTAACATAGACTTTTGGTGTACAGTTAAAGTGTTAGGATGTCAAATAACAAAAAGCAAAGCATGGCTCTGTTATGTTTAGAGTCCTGCACCCAACTGCAAAAACCATTGATAAGAACTGCCACGATGGCAGTTCCTGGCAATGCTTTAGGAATATCTGCCTATTTGGTGGTCATTCCTGAATAAGGCAGGCCGCATCTCCATCAGGGTGAGTAATCTACTCCGTTGTTGTGGCAGAGAAAAGTGCCACCCGCCTAAATATAAATTGCACCCTTAGTCTCTTGCTGAGCAGTGGCACTGGAACTAGGGGTGCAGGAAGTCCACAGCAGTCAAAATGCTCTCTGCCTTTAAATTATTGATCAGCAACCCTGTTTAAAAATTGTTCCAGCAACACTGTTGCTGACAAACTGCCCATATATCAGCAACCAGTCCTGTTTAATTGTTTTATGTAAGTGAATGATATCAGAATGAGAAAGAGATAAAATAGGAAATGTGTAGAATCATGTCCTGAATCCAGTGCACTGTGGACAAATTACTTCAATACAATATGATGGCTGGCTTTACTTCCATATAAATCCCTTCCTTACCTTTTATTTTTAATTGGTGTGTACAGTAGAGTGAAATATGCAAAGTGCAGAGAATCATATGTAGAAAATATGGCTAGATGATATTAATGGAAAGGAATGAATGTTAGAAAAAAGTGACAAAAGAGAGTGAAGAAAAGAGAAGAGATGGATTTAAAGGTGAGGCTGGAAAAATGCAGGTTGGTCATAGAATAATCTAAGTGGAAAGAAAGGGCTAGATATAAGAAATACTGAAGAGACAAGTTAGAATGGAGTGAAATAAGGCACTATAGGAAGCTACTGATGGAATAATCTGTTAAATCAGGCATTAAATACAGATAAAAAATCGTAAAAAGAAAGGAGGTGTAACTTCATCCCAAATCCGTGAGCAAGGACCAATGTGGGTAGGTCTTCAGGGTACTAAATAATAAATAGAGAGGTGTGTGAATGCATGAGACAAAGTACAAGCAAAATAGATGCACATGTATGAACAAAGACATGGGAGGGTGCAGTGACATCTATACTACAGAGAGGAGCATGTGGGGTGGGTGGAGAAGTCAACAGTTAGCAAACTGCAGAGGTTACTGCATGTGTAACAACAACTGCTATCTGTGACAACTGTGGAATAAACAGAATCTGACAAAGTATGTTGTGACAGATAGCAGAAATATAGTATCTAAGAGTTCAACATGAAGCACATAGAATGGTGGAATCGTGTTTGAATGATATAGATTGGAGGAATTGTGTTTGAATGACCAATTCATTTCATCTCTCCATTTACATGCAATTATCAGTAGCCTAAGCAACTCATTATATTACACAAAAAGGAGGGGAATATCACCAATGGTCATTTTGTTTGCAGGACTCTTCTCAGTTTGAAGAGAAACCTCTTGTCTTGCTTGAACCCCAGTATTGTGCTGCACCCCAATATTTAGATCACCTCAGAATTTACCTTAGAGGTTCTGCTCCAGCAACCTTGACCTTATGATAAGAGTCGCCACCATCCTCAACATCAGGCCATACATAAATTTAGCAGAGTAATAAATAACAGGGTTCAATCAGTAACTGAGTTTAAAACTGGGGAAAAGTTAAAGGATTTATTACAAAATCTCATTAATAATGGTTAAATGACTTGAAGACATAAATACATAGTACATAATAAATTGGAATAATCCTAAATCAAACATTATCAGAGAATGAGCAGAGTCCCTGACGGATCTCAGAAAGTTCCCTATTTAGTGTTGCAAAGAAACCAACAGCATCTCGGGATGAAACAGAAAAGTTTCTGATCAACCCCAAAACTATGGGTTTTTATACAGTTTTCTATCACCACTAATAAGCAAAAACTGCAAACTCATAGTGGTATGCTATTGGTAACACATTTCCAACAAATCACTAAATTACACGTCATTCATAAGTTACATTAGCGCTATTCCACCTTTAGAGCAGTATCCAGAAGCTTCTGTGCTGTTGCTGCCCAGTGATACACAACATTGTTACATTAGTACAACAATAGCCATACAACTGTATTTTACCAGGGTCATCATCAGGAAGCTACTGCTGAAAGACCTTCAAAACTAAATATTACGGTACATGAAGAAAGCTCCATTTACAGTACATTGCGCTCAAAGGATAATAACTAGCTACGTCACAGAATCCTGTGCTCTGCAGAGTCTGAAGGAACACTATGCAGAGATGACATGCAAGGGGAACATTGATTGGGGGACAGAATTAGCAGGAGCAGTTTTGAATTGAACATCAGAAATCCGCATCCATATCAATAATAATAGTGCTAGACAAAAATGTCGCACAACTATAACATGCGAGTAAATATACTTTTAAATGTCTCAACAAAATTGTTCCAATTGCAACACTATTAATCCATCAGTTATGACTACAATTCACCATAAATAGTTTAGAGTGCTAATAATTTTTATCACCCAAAATTGCACAAATAAAAAACCCTAACATCATGATCCTGTGATACAATAAGGAAAAGTACTGGATTAATACTTCTTTGGTAGTAAGTAAATTAACTGTACAAAAGTGCTCAGGTTCTTTTCCTGCTTGTAGTGTGCAGAAGAGCAGCCTACTCAGCTGACATACCAATAAGTCCCATAAAAACCCATTTAACTTTTTAAAAATATAGGAAAACTAGATCAACTCTACTGTCACTTTTTCAAGTGTGGGCATGGGGCACAACTGCCATTACCGCACAGGGAGTTACTATGCTTTTGTGGTGAGCTCACCTGCCCTCTTTTTTTCCTTTCTTGCTTTTTCTGAGCAAGGAAAGTACTATTTAACTCTTCGTTTTATTTATTCTTCTTCTTTATCTTCCTTTTTAATCCACAGTGCCTTCAAATACTGTCTTGGGCCCATGACTTGTTTAGAGTCCTGATGATGATCCTGGAATGTATTGAGAATTGAAATGCTGTTAACGAACTGTAGCTGACCCTTCTTTGAATATATGATTTATTATGTTGGGCTCTGCTATTCTTGTTATTTTGAAACACAAGATGATTATGTTTATCACATGCGTGCATCATATATGAAAGAGTACCAATCATTTTGTTTTGCACTGGCACTCATTGCACTGTTTTTGTCAATTTTCAACAGACAACCAATTGAATTGTCATCAGATTCCACATCATTTCTGCATATCCTGATAACTAGGACCACTGTTTCGAGTTGTACCAATTGCCCCAGGTCTTTGGCGTTTACTGGGTTTCCTTTGTGTTTTAAAAAGTACCTTCACAGGAAGGGTAGAAAATGAAGGTGCACAAACAAGCTGTTATTTGATTTATTTTATCTAGTCAAAGGTTCTCGTTCTATCATTTGCACTGGTAAATGTTGCCCTTCAATGACTTCCAAACAAATGTGTAAAGATTAGTACACCCAAAACATGAGTTTTGATTTAAGGGTGGATATTTATATATCACTGGTCATAGCCAACATTTTTCTTTACACTTTTACAAATCTTTGTTTTTATTTAAATAGAGGTCTTACTGGGTGATTTCCCATTACAAAAAGGATGTTTCACTTGGTGCTTGTTTCCAAGCTGATTCGTCTCAGCAGGGTGGCAAGTATACTATTGAGCTGTATAGGTTTTGGCAGGTTGCATTCCATTCAAACACATAAAATCAAATAAGAAAGAAGATACAAAGGTTACTTGCTATATGTAGGGTAGATAAATGCGTAGAGCCAGGTCTTATCATAAATATCAAACTTACTTGCACTTTTTCTGTTTTATTCAAGTGTTTGGTAAACATATAATGTAAATTTAGCAGTGGTCTGATGAGTAATGTATGGTAATCTAAAGTGAAATATATCCTTTTGTCCAGGTCAAGGTTGCTAAGGTCCATGGTGATTTGGATAGAATATTCTGGAAACAACTGGCATGAGCCATTTCTGCAAATTGCACTATTAACTAACAATATCTCCCTAACCAAAACATATGGGTCTCTTTGAGTGCACACAGTAGATCTGAAGATCCATGAATAAAAGGATCTACTTTTTATAGTAGACAGCTCGGAATTAACTATACTTAATGTTAATAATGAATGTCCTTCAATTCATCCACCCTTACAGAATTCCTTGGGAACAAATATGGTTCTTTACTCTTTCAATACAATTATACTGGTGGTAATAGCAATCTGTAATCATGGAGATTACGCAGGATCCCATTTCATGTAACCTCCAACAAGCAGGGCACCCTCCTAGACATCGCATATGGGATAGCCCTTATAAATAGCTGAGAGCAACAAAACCAAAATATAGACCCACCACTCCACTCCATTCTTCAAAATATTTATTGATAAATCATCTGGATTAGAGGCTCCTGCTTTAGTATTAAATGTTATCAATGTTACACAAACTTTATTAAGTTTAAGAATACAGTTAAGTGCGTGATGACATTTGGGCCAACCAACCTTGACTTGCAGAACAATCTTTTACTAGAAGAATTTAAAAAAATGTAAAACATCTATCATGAGTTTTCATTTTCATATCGTCCCATGTGATTTCTTATATTTGAACATGAGTTTTAAATGTCATTTTTGTTTTTTGTACATTGTAATATTTACATTACCTGGTGTTGGGCCAATGAGTCTCGACTTACTTAAAGAGTACCTTAGGTACCTATTTGCCACCCTCACTTCGTCATCCTAACAATCATGACTGTTTTGCCGATTGTAAAATTTCCTAGAGATATTTAGACTGCCAGTGGGACTTGGATATATCATATTTTCACATCACATAGCAATGGCACATTTTCCCGAAGGCGCCTCTGGTCTGGTAGTTTATTCACAATTAAGGCTTCTAGCCTGTAGGACATGGTGAGAAGACCAAGGAACAAATGCTTAATGCAATTTCAAGCAAAATACCTTTCCCATGGGAATTTGTGGTTAGATTCCAGTTTGCCAATATATTTAAAAGTCAATGGAATTATATTTTTTAAATGATTGACCTACTGGAAGTGTACAAGGTTAAGCCTCTGATTCAGTACCAGTGAGAATAGGAGACCTGGTAGGGGTCTAGCAAAGTAGAACTTCCTAGCAACAAAAGTTCATTTGAAATGTAGCCAAAGCCTTATGATCACGAAGAAGTGGCAATGTCTGATTTGTTTTGTATGTTTTTTGTGGTGATGTTTGCTATAAGTGATGGACTAAATGAGGGCTCCCAAAATGTTGTGAATGTCCGTTATCTATTAGGCAGTGCTCTGCCACCGCCCCTTTGGTTGGGTTTAGCTGCCAGGGGGATTTTATTGCATTCAGAAACAAGATGGCGTATAGCCCCCACCCCAAATTCTTTATTCCAGGCTCAGCTAAGATTTGAACTAGCCAAATCCACCGTTTTCGTCCGCACTGATAATCAGTACAACAGTTATGTAACATAATAATGCAACCTGTTGGCAGCTGGTTTTTGGTAAAGATTTATGGCGTTTGCATTTTCTAAGAAAATGTTTGTTTTGTATGTGTTTGTGTATATATATATATATATGCATAAACACTATGTAATTAGCTACTGTGTGACTTAGAGGAAGGCGACTTATGAAAATATGGTACACATTTATAACAGGTGCCATATTTTCATAACAGGTGTAAAATAATCTCTAGAATACCATTTCTTATTTTTGTATTTTAATTTGGTTTGTTCATACATTTCGTTTCATTTCTCAGTTGTAGTCTTCTACCTAGTCCTTTAGTTCCAAATCAAGCAATATAAATACCTTCAATTATTATCATTTACAGGTATAAAATATGGTACTTTTCTTTTGAAGGTGACGTGTTTAAATATATATGTTTAACGTTTATCCGATACAATTATTATGTAGTGTAATTTACAAAGTGTTTGAGTTATTCCACGCATGTTCCCTAGAAGGTCAAGATAAATTTTATTTCCCAACAAATACAGGAGATTTTCAATTTTAGCTTAAAGCTCTAGTGTAATGACCTTCATGTATATAAGTGGAAACCTAGAAATGACATGCTTTCAATTTTTTTTTTTTTTTTTTTTTTTTTAAAGAGAAATTGACACAATTTCATGTGAAGGTCATTTTTCGTTATTATGTAGCCTACGGGTATGAATATAAATGCATTTGATTTTTGAATGATAGCTCATTTGTGAAACTTTGTAGCATAATTGAGAAGCATTGCGACAAAATCGTGCACAACCATTTTGTACAGTAATGATTTCAGGGCATGAATGAAAGGAGGTCTTTACAATAATAAACGATTTTAGGAATTAAAGCAGTAAGTACGGAGAAGGCTTGATGCACGACCAAGTTGGCAGCAGTGGCCACTAGTTGACTCTCAGCAGCAGAGCAGACTTTTAGGGTGGGGGATCACAATAAGAAAAACAAAAATAATAAAAATAAAAAAAACGTACCCTTTTTCCGCACCCCGCCGCTCCATCTGCTCTGCTCCGTCGTTGCAGGCACATGCTCCCAGTCTGGCCTTCGTCTAATCATACCGCTGCTTTCATGCTGCTGGTAGCATGAAAGCAGTGGTAGTATTGGACAGAGCGCCCAACCAGGGTACTCCGAGGCAGAGTGGGAGCCTCTGCCTGGTCTCTCCAACCTGGCAACATAGTGGTGGGTTGGAGACAGCCCAGTAAGCATGTGTGTTTGGCCGGCCAAACATAACTGTGCACTGAGTGGGGAGTGCTATGCATTCACCCTTTCTCCCTGTCACTCCCGTGGCCTGCCCACTTTTATAGGAAAAACATAATAAACAGAGTTTATTATGTTTTTGGTATAAAAGTTTTTCCACTGCTGCTGCTGGCGGGGCGGCAACGCTCCTCCGCCATAGCGGAGGAAAAACATAATCCTATGCATATGCTCAAATGTGCCAGTTTTGCAATGTACAAACATTCTCAGTAGTATACCTATAAAGATGTGCCACATGTATTTCTCCTGTGACATGTCTCCAATGCAGATTTGTACACAGAGCACAACTCAACATTAGAGAAAGGAAGCCCACTGTGTAAATGCACTTTTATTTAATTATTTTTTTCTCTGTGTGGAAACTGTTTCTACTTATGGGAAAAAAAACTTCGCTTCATCAGGGGTAGGAAGCACTATACAAATGCAACTGAAATACAATACACTGCAGTTGTGGTGTACAATTCTGAAGTAGTAGTGCACATTTCCACCTGCCCTGGGCCATATTACAGAAGTGGCATGGGGATGCAACGGGCATTTGTGTCCACTTGCTGCACCCATTTTGTACACTTTGGTATTGAAGAAGGGACAGCAGACGTATGTGCAGCACCTTCTGTAATACAGCTAGCCCTGGCACACATGTAGTGCCAGTGCTATCTCACTAGGGCATTCCTCTGTTTGTCTGGGGGTGTGGCCCCATGCAAACAAGGGAATCTCTTTACTTCTACACCTGCAACTTATTATGGACGTGGACGCAAAGGCCAAAAAACTCTTCTGGCGGCACATTGACAGTGTGCTACAAAAAGGCGATGCACTGTCAGTGCGCTCCCTAATGACAGTCCTCTGGAGTGGGTCAAGGGGGTCCTATGGACCTCCAGACATCCCCTTGCAGGCAGGTTTATCACTCGCTGCACATGACTGCAAGGTGATCTCTCTCATCTCTTAAAAGTGCAGGCAGTGAAACACCGACTGGCAGTTTCAAAGCTGCTCCATATTTCACTTGAATGTGCTGCTCCCAGAGCAACAGTTGTTCACGGTTGCCCTGAGAGCAGCACATTCAACATAATGGGGCACCCTTTACCTATTTTCGTATGGTGCACCTGCATGAAGGTGCAGCATGGCACAAAAGGGGATATGGCACCCTATATGTAATAGGGCCCAAGGAGTCTATGTGTGTGTAGGTTAACAGCAGTAAAATACTTTTTGGACTAGGACCAGAATACTTATATTTCTGTAATAAAAGATACAGGGGCCTTTTAGACCAAATTAGAAATATAAGCCTTCTGTGTTCAGGTCATGGAGAACCACTGCCCCTGACCTGACCCTGAGTTCTGTATGTTTTTGTATAGTAACCCCTATCATGTTTTGATTTAAAAAATGATGGAAACCTCCACTTACATTCTGAGGCTTCTCTACCATCTGGTTCCTTCTACCCATGTGTGTTTGATACATGTTAGGCTCCTGCTGGAGCACTTAGGCGAGGGTTAAAAGTGCCCCTAAGAGCATAGATCACATCTTTGCAGCTAACTTTGGGGTTTCTGACCCCCGTGGACCTCTCTGATGCCAGGGGACTTCACCTCCCACCTCGCAAAGCTCCAGGATGTGCACCTGCAGACAGCAGCTTCAGAGGGAGCAGGATCTCTTCTAACATGCTAAAAGCACCACTGCAATCCCACAGCATGAGCCATCCTTGTGGCAAGATTTGGGGTGTCTGACCTCGATGGACATTCCTGTCTCCAGGAGACTTCATCCTCTACCTCGCATAGCATCAGGAGGTGCACCTGCAGACAGCCACTTCAGAGGTGGTGGGGCCTCTCTTCCAATGCATTAGTAATGTTGCTACAGTCCCACAGCACAGGACGTCTTTGTGGCCAGCTTTGGGGTATCTGACCCTAATGAATATCTGACACCACAATACTTCATCCCTCACCTCGCATTGTGCCAGGACTGGCACAAATGTGGCTTCAAAGGGGGCGGGCCTCTTCTAACGCACTGAAAGTGCTACTGCAGTCCCACAGCATAGACCATCTTTGTGGCCAGCTTTGGGGTGTCTGACCCCCCTCCCGCAGACAGCTCTGATACCAGGGAACTTCATGCCTCACCTTGCATAGCGTCCGCAGGCACATCTGCAGACAGCAGCTTCAGAGGGGGTGGGGCCTCTTCCAACACACAAAAAATGATCCAGCTACACAGGCCATATTGCTCCTATGATCCTTATCATGATTATTCCTTGAGTCACTCTTCAGGGCCTTACAAAGAGTTCTATGTTCCCTAGAGCAACCATCATCAAACTACCTGAGCCCCATACAAGTGCCTGCTCAGTTAGGCTGTGTGAGCATTGAGCAAAGTACCTTAACAATGGATATGTAAGCCTTTGAAATCACCTAAGAATTTGCCGACCCCAAATTGCAATGCTCTATTTCTAAGGGACACAACTCCATTAAAATTCTCTGAAGCTACTTTTGCCCACCTTAATCCTACTCCCCTTATCATAAGATGTTAAACCTAAAGCATTATTCCTAAAAGCCATTCTCAAACTAGAGTTACCCCATCTCATCCTTCAGTGAATAAGGTTATGATCACCATGACCCATGGTATGCACCTTGATGTTTTCTACCTCAGCAAACAGATTCTGTGAGACCAGGATGTCCAATGTTCATGGCGGGGTTATAACAACGGAAGCCCACGCCATGCATGACCTTTGGCCGTGCTCAGCGGTGGTTGGACGCAGGGCCTGGCCTCTTGGCTTATAAGTGCTTCCCATTGAGGTTTAATTTCTGTGAAATGAGCATGGTGCCAGAATGAATCATGCCATGTATATATGTCCAAGAAGAGCCACCATTTTGTGCAAAATGTCTACCCAACTGGAATACTTTCTACTGGTTAAATATTAAGAGCTACCTCTTTGGGTAACTGTTAGGTGCATCTCCTACACTAGAGCTGCCTAAGGGATGCAGAGGCAATGTCTTCAGTGACCTTGTGTGTCTGTAACTTTGCTAATGCAATTGTTCCTCGAGCTTCTTCACTAGTAACTTCACAGGGTGGAACTGCAGAGAAAACACACTGGCATGAGGTAAGTGCTTTTGGGACCGTGCAGGGAGCTTCAAGGCTCCTGTGGTCCCAGCCAGCTTCGTCTCTTGCAAGAGACAGCATTGCTCCCACAAGCAGCTCCCTGCTTGTAGGAGCACTGTTTTCATCTCTTTCCTTGCCAGCATGACGGCAGGCAGGGAAAGAGATGAAAACGCCGCTTTCAGCAAGTGTGAGCTGTTTAACAGTTCCCGCTTTCCAAAAGCAGATTTAAGTTTGCTTTTGCCTGGTGGGAGCTGTCCGTAGGTCTCGTTCATCAGGGCCCAGGGGGTCCACAGGAGCCCCCTAATACTTTTATATTATCTTGCCCCGAAGAGGGGTGGTCCCTGGTACTCTGGGGTGCCACGTGCCCCCCCACATACTTAATTGGCATAACCCCGGAGATGTTGTGGTCCCCGGGGCTTTTGAAAGCCCTAGGAGGGGGCCCCATGTCCCCCGTTCCTTACTTGTTTGCCCAAAATGTCCCCGAGACCTGGCCCACCCTGTGGCAACATTACAGAGAAACATGAGGTACTGCATTTTTTTAAATCACAGTGAAATTCACGGATCCGCCACAATTTTTGCTGTGATTTTAAAAAAAAATAAGAAATACTTTTAAGACTTGGGGAAGAGGGGTTCAAGGGTGACCCCTGGACCAGGGCTAGGGACTTATGGTAAACATACCCTGCCTCCTTTTCTTTGTTTTATGCTTGTTTTTAAGACTTTGCTGAAGCTGAGTCTTAAAGTGGCTTCCTGGTTGAAGTGTTGGCAGCCAAACAGATTCTGCACTAAATCTGGAGTATTTGCAAAACCTTTGTACCTCCTAGATATACAAAGTGGGTTGTCTTTTAATATTTGTTTTTTATAAAACTACGGAAAGAGATTTACACCAACTAACAAAAAAACGCTGTTTCTGGACCAAGAGCTACCTTCCTCCCAAATTTTAGTGTTATTCCATCTAGTGGTTCAGGCTGTAGTCATGTCTGAAATATCTATGGGAATTAAAATGGGAAATGTACCTTTTTTGACTCCGCCCCCCCTCTTTTTTTCTCGGTCCCCGCTTGAGAGATAACCCTATTTCTTGGGCACACTTTTTGGGGAAAATTTCGGATAGATTCGCCAAACTGTGCTAATGATGGAGGCAAGTCAAAAAATGCTTTTTCTGTAGAAACTAGGTCCTAACTATAACTATCTACTGGAAACCACCAGTAGGTAATATATTCACTGTTTCATAGAAAATGAAATCTGAGATGGTAAAAGGCAAAAAACTATCAAAATGTAAGTGGCAGAGTTGCCCCTTATTATACCTGGCCATAGTTAATTCCTGTAAATGCGGCACTAAAGAACATACAAAACCATGAGATATAATTGAGTCTAAGATCTAGAGAAGGGTAATGAACCTGCTATACATCAGTATTGGAAAGAAACTTCCCTGAACACAACTCTTTTTGTCTGTGATTATTGCATTGTGCCATACTTTTACTGTAGATAGCAATTGTGAACCTGAAAACTGGTTAATGATGATGTTTTATTTTTAAATAGTTGTTTTAAAACTCAGTGAGAAAAAACATATTTTTTGTATCCATTAGTGTCTGTATTAGGACACTTACTAAGCATTGTTGTTTGTTGCTTTGAGTTTCCTTCCTGTTTTTAATTACTAAAGTAAAAACTGTTTTTTGAGCATACCAGAAACTCAGATTTGGACCTATTGTTTAAAAATGTGCCTTGAAATGTGTTTTAGTTATTGTTTTTTTAAATTATGTAATGTCTCTATTAAATAATTATTAGAGCTGAATATGGCAGAGTTGTTTATAGCAAATGCATGTTATGCAGCATCCCACAATTATGGTTGTGCCCTTATTAATACAGAAAAGAGCATGGAATGGAATGCTGTGGGGGAACATGAACACAAGATTATTTAAACCTCAATGAAATTATTATCACTGGGTATTACATTTTAATGCAAGGATTTCTCAAATCTATTACACGCCTGTGCTTCTATAGCCATCCAAAACAAAACTATGATTGTACATCTCTGGCAAAAAGAATTGTGGAAAATTTAAAAATAACACTGGAGAAAGTTCTTATATATTACATTTTCAACAAATGTTCACCAATGGAAGAGACGTCTAAAGTCCTTCATTTTGTTGTTACTTCCTCCCAGTTTTTGAGAAAATGAGGTGGTTGCAAGTGTATTCCGGCATTCAATCCACCTCAAGGTAAATGTAATGTCCAAAAGGAGTCACAGGCTAATACCCTAATGCTAATCTAATCTAAAGCAAAAGGAACAATGTATCAATTACAGAGTGTTGGAATGAGGGATGAACCACGTGGCACTCCCCAGTCAACTCGGATTTGGGTGGAATGGAAAGGCAAGAGAGATACAGATTGCTATCTAGAGGATTAAGTGGAGCTGAACCAATTCCACGTAGATCTGTAGATGGCTAGCTGGAAGAGTTTGGAAATAAGAAGAGGGTGGGAAATAGTATTGAAATCTTGTATACAAATGTAAAACAAAGATGGCAGAACGTCTGTGGTCCAGGATCATTCCACTATAGAAAGAAAAGGCAGTTTCCAAGCTGTGGTCAAGACCTGGGTCTAGTTCCACATTTTGTTGTAGATATTTAAATAACTAGGAGTTGACGATTTTTTCTTAGAGTTCAAAGAGGGTTTGTACGTAGCAGTGAAACTGTGGACAGCTGGATCGGTAGAGGAATTATTAAGGAGAGGATCACCAGAGCTTGTTTCCCGATATCTGTGAAAATGGCAGAAGCAAGTGACAATTTGGAATGATTCACAAGAAATGGATAAATGACATCTGGTTCACACAAGTAGTTGATCTTCCACCGTAGGAGGAAAAGGTACAGTGAGAGAAGTACTGATGGAGGAACAGGAGGACGTGTTTCAGTGGGGAGGGAGAGTCTAATGGAAGTTTCTATTTGAAACCAGTTTTATCATGGATCAACATGGAGAGGTTAGTACAGCCCCCTTGAGAATGCGTAATATTGTTACAAATTGACACTAAAGTAATTTTTTACAATAGATAAAGTTTTCTTAATGAATAATTGTAAGATTCAATTATTTTGGCAAAGTAAGCTTTGCCCAAACTACAAACAGTCAGTTGATATTTCATGGTTGTTTTGTAGTTTTTTTTTGCATTTGCACTGCATGTTTTCCACCAAGTTCTTTCAAGGGCTTTTTATTCATGCTTGGCTTCTTGGAGTGCCTTTATATTTCATGGAGCAGGGGAGGCGTGTGTAATGTAATCCAATATCTGGTGCATAGTTGCAGATTTCAACAAAAATAAATTGTTTCTTGCTCAAGCAGTTCAAATGTTACTAAAATGAACTGACATGGCAGGCCCTTATTGCTGTCCTTGGGTGTTCCACTGGTAATAATGAGGTGGTATGAATGCCCAGGCAGTGTTAACAAGTGGAGTTGATTGTGAAAAGCATATTCTAAAGTTTAAAATCACTTAACTGTAGATTATTATATCTTTGTATTGAAGCCTATAGATGGGTATTTTGTTACATGACATGTCCCAGATTATCTTTCTAGGAAAGCATTTTTATGCTGGCCAAACCCGCTGACAAACCATAGGGGTAGACGTTTTTCACTATAATAATTCTTGCTAGAGTTTATTCTTAGCTATCTGCCAGGATCTTGTAAAAAGAAAATCTTTGAAAATATCTACATCCATAAATATATACCCATATAGATACATAGAGGGCCTTTAGGCTAGCTCTGTTCTGACATTGGTTTGGGCATAATTTATACTCTCTTTCCATCCATGAGAGAGTATTTGAAGGCGTAATTGTTCATTCCACATCAGTCACTGGCTCTTGTCCAGAGAATGACTGGATTTTTTGATCATATATGTATATCCACTCAAGAGTCAAAAAGCAGAACTTATGAGGCAATCAAGCAGAAACAATTATAGGAACCTATTTAGGAATAAGAACAGCCTGCTTATTAAAAAGGAGCAACTTGTTAGCGATGGAAGCAATACCACACACAAGGCAACAGTGAGCTGCATGGAGACAAAAGATCAAACATAATAGAGACAGGAGGGCTACACAGTATCTGACTTAAATAGAATCACCCATTGACAAAGTTAACAGTATACTTTCTGTAGGAATAAAATGTATGAAAAATAAGCTTCATTAACACACAGAAAAAAGATACAGAATGTATAGCATTAATTGAAGCCCCCAGAAAATGTCAGTATAGGCAGCTGCAGATTAAGCGTGACATACACAGAACAGCTATAAGGCAAGTTGCAGCAGTAAAGACATCCTTCTCACGGAACGATTACAGTTCAGACAGCAGTTCTGTAAACGTTCTACATAACAAATACCTGGAACAGTACAGACAACAGCAGTGCAGACAGGAACAATGGTGTAATGGAAGCACTGTTGGATTGGGACAGAAAATAAGCCAGGGCACAAAATAAAAGTGGCACTATTAGTGGCTAAGTAGCTGAACATTTCACCAGGTTTGCAAATTGAGGCAGTTAGAAATTTGTAAAGGCATTCTATATGTCTTTTGAAAAGTATGGAAGACTACATTGACTTGAGCTTGCTGCATGCAATGTCTCTTTTACTACTGGGGAAATTTACAGGAAAAACAGCTCAGTAGACTATAAAATAGTAACATAAACAGCCAAAAAGGCAGCCCACCCCTTAACTGTGAGTCCAACCCATTGGACACTGTCTGATTGCCCTGTAGGCCAGTTTGACCCTAAATGCAAGGCTCCCTCATAAACTAATAGGTACCACATAGACAGCAGCATCATTGTTTTATCTTACACTTATTCTGCAGTATAGATGGCAGTAGTGTCACCTTCCCTCACACAAACATGAAATATAGCAAGGAATTCACCAACCACAGTTCACATATGTTTTTGTTGCTGAACTGTGGCCATTTGTCTGACATTCTGTATATCCACATTTTCCACATTGCCTTATTCTTCATTGGATGAGTGTACCTTGTGGCATTTTTCTCTCCTGGAGCCAGATGTAAAAAGGGATTTTGTAGTCACAAGTCATGCCATTCACAAAATCACTGTGTTTGTGACTCCAAATCCCTCTCTGTAATATACAAAATTCGTTTTGTGACTGGAATTCAAGTCACAAATCATGATACATAGGATACTAAATTCCAATTTGAAAGGGGTATGAAAGGTGAATTCCTTCCAAATTATGATTCAGTATCCTATGTATCAATGATTTGTGACTCCAATATCATTCGCAAACCATTGATCAGTTATTGACTCCTCAAAGGAGGTGGTAACTGATTTGCAAAGGAGAAGGGGTGCCTTTTGAAACCCTTCATCTTTGGGAATCCGCTTAGCAGCCTAAAGGGCCTACTGACCAGCTGTGGCTGGTGACTTTTAAAAGTGTTGGGGGCGTAATACTTGGCTCAAATTCCAAATAACTTTTTCTTGAAGGGTTCTCTCACACTTTCTTGCACTAAGTTTACTGTCTCACTCCGACTCGCTTACTCTCACTTGGTCTCACTAATTCACGCAGTCTCACTCATTCTACTCTGGACCATTCTGTCTCACTCAATCCCAATCATTCAGACTCATTCTGAATTACTCAGCCTTACTGTGACTCAGTCCACACACAGTAACACTGAGTTACACTCACTGTCATTTTCCCTTACTTGCTCACATTCATTCTCACAAATACTCGTCCTTACTGTCACTCATTCTCACTCGCTCTGATTCACTCCTTCACTGACTCTCTCTCACTTTAGCTCACACACATAGTCACACAGACATGCTCACAGTACTGGAATTTCAGCAGCTCTGAACAGTATCTCTGATGGCTGGCGCAGGTACCTTCATGCACCTGTGTCAGCAATCAGAAAATGTCACTTAGCTGCTGAACCCAAAGGTGGTCTGCATTTTATTTTCATTATATCAAGAGTGAAAAATCATTCACTCTTGATAGAATAAAAATGGACCACAAAACAAGGAGGGTGTAGTGTAACTGTGGTGCCCATGAAGGAGAGCTGCCACTGGTCCAGGGACACCTATTTATCAAACCAGTCTATTCACTCAATCATCCATCCTTTCACTTATCCATTCCCCAGTTCATCCATCCACTCAATCACCCATCCATCCTTTTGCTCATCCATTCATCCTTTCGCTCCACCTATGCACCCTTTCACTCCATCCATCCATCCTTTCACTCCATCCATCCATCCATCCTCATTCTAGCTCAGCCATCTATCCAACCTTTCACTCAGCCATCCATCCTTACACCCACCCACCCACCCATCCATCCACCCACTGTAGCTGCTAAAGCGTGGGGGGGGATGATACCCCTGATGCAAGTAGAAGCTTAACTGCACAATTACCTCTTAGTCCAATACTGCAATTGTCCGCAATTGGTTACTTCCCTCTCTTGGGCCTCTAAGATCGAGATAAGGAGCTCTCTGTCCGCTCATCTCCATAACGATTTTTTCAAAGTGAAGCCAAATACAGTACTAATCATGTGTTAATGCCAGGAGAGCAGGCCCTGCACCCCTCCTACAGCCTGCCCCTCTGTGATGAGCAACAGATTGTTGCCACCCACTCCCTCCTTGCCCTCTTCGGCCTTCCCTACCCCAGCCACTGAAGTGAATGGAGCTTTGCTAACTCCTCCCAGGACCACTGTTTATGTGCCCCAAAAGCAATTGGATCCGTGGCTTTCTAATCCAGCACTCCCTTTTGCGATTATGTCACCCAGCTAGCCCTTGTGCAGCAGGACATCTCCAAAGCTCACTAGAGTTCACCCAAGAGATTCAGCACACTGTCTCTGAGCAGTGATTTATTTTAATCTGCTCTGTTTATTTCCCTGTTCTTGCTTCTCCCTGGAGTGTGGCAGGGCAACGCCCCGAGTTGTCACCCCTTCTACCGACCCTGAAATATTCTAAAGCTGAACTTTACTTATTTTATTTTTTAGGCAGCACTGGTTACATTAAGATCACAGGATGCTTTAAAAAAACACAAACATGTTTAACGTTTTGGTAGGTAATTACAGGGATGATGATCTGCTGCTCCTTGCAGGCCACTGCCTCTGATTGAGCCAATTTCGACCTGCCTAATGACTATTAATTAGGCAGGTAATTCTGCAATCCCATGCATACCAACCACATGTGAACCAAACTATTAGTACCCACATCTCTTCATATCAGAGAAAATCTGCGATTTCACCCGTTTTGCAAAGGGAATAATCGTACATCATGGCACTATCTCGGTTTCAGCAAAGTGAGTTCATTTGCGTTTTGTAGGGTGTGAATTTCTGCACAACCTACAAATGGCGCTGCAAGAAGTGCTTACTATTAGCATTTGTGCGATGGACGAGTATTATTTAAATGTAGAATAGGGCTGTTGCAATCGATTTTCTGCATGCTTCAATATTGCAATTACAGCCAAGCTTTGTAATCACCAAGCAAGGCACACCTGATAAAATGGGGTTTTAAGAATAAACACAGTGCTTCTCCGTTATTGTGGACACGTCAACTTTCTGGGTGAAATATGTAGATTTGGAAAAGGGATGTAAAACACACTTCCTCCGTATGAAATTGAAATCATTAATTTCTGCACAGGTTCTTAGTGAAGGAATCTGCGTGACACAGGTTGACTAGGAATATGCTACTGTTTTTATAGCAAATCAGTTTACAGACTTTTAAGTGGCTGTTAGGTTTTGATGGCTCATCGAAATTGTGTTTATTTATATGTCCACAGACTGATTGATTGGTGCAGTTTACTTCACTGAACGGCGAAACAAAAGAAATAACTTCATTTTGATTTGGAATTTTGTTGCAGTGGACACTGTATATTTATTTTTCTTATGCAGTTAAATTAGTGCGACCTCGACCAGAAGGTATTGTAGCGCGCACAGGACTTGAACCTGGTTCAGTGCCATTTTAAGGATTTTTGGGGCCCTGGGTAATACATTTTTGAGGCCCTTTGTTCTGAACAATTTTGAATTTTACTAACCATTTTTTGCCTGTATAATGGCAAAAAACGCTAAATTATGTTAAACTTTCATACACTAAATCACATTAAACAACTGACATATGTCTTGCTCGAAACCTGAAAATCCTCAAGATTAAATCTGAGAGTGGGAGGTGCTGAGGTAGGGAACTAATTTATACTCCCAACCTGGACCCTAATGTCAGCCAGGGTTGCAGCTGCTGCTCATCTGGTCCTGCCTGCAGCCCATGGACCTCTTCTTACATTCTGGGCTATCAATCAATAATTTCTGCTGCTGTTCTGAATATTGGACTCGTTGTGAAAGGGGCATTAAATACATTGAAAACTTTTTTAATTCACCACACTTCAACTAGAACCCTACTTTTATTAACTGTCAACAAGCACACATCCAACTATTCATTGTTTATATGTAAAATCAAGCAGCAATATTGAGGATGACGGGCATGTGACTGAGCCCCGGCACAAAATGTGACCTGTGTGTGCAAATGTCTTTCACTTCTTATGTATCAAGTAGGCTTTGAGCAGCCAGGCTTTTGATTTATTTGAGATTCCACCGCTATCCTGGCTTCCTCCTACCTCCTGATAGCCTCACTTTCAGCACCCCAGGTCCTTGATAGCTGGGGACTGTGTAAACCATTAGGCACAGAGCATGTGGTGAGAGTTCTTCAATTATATGGCCAGGTAGACAGATGTTTATTCATGTTCAAAAAATGCAACAAGATTGGTGAGACGAGAGTGGTATTTTATAGTAAAAAGCCTCAATGTTGTTAATGCATTTTCAGTCTGTGGATTTAACGATCTTAGCCGTTGCCTATGTCACAACTGCTGCAATGTGGTATTCTCAGAACCTGGAGAAAAAATCGTTTTTTTTCCATCTGTACACACTTCCTTCTATTGCATAGAGAGTTTAGGGATTGGCTGTTTTGAAGCAGGCACTGTCCTGCTTCTCAACTGCATCAGAAGCAGTATCAACTGTCAGTAAAAGGCAGGGGAGTTGTCAGCCACCAATCTTGGAGCCAAATGGTCAGAGCTGGTCCCTTAGTAACCAGTACCTCTTCCACCTGAGCTACATTTCTTGATGGGCTTCTTAGGTAGAACTCCAAGCCACAACTGCCCTCAGTGACTTCGTTGAGTATTTAGATGGGCTAATTCAACAGATGCGCCCAGTCGTAGGCATGTATATTTGCTTGGTGAGTTGACTAAAATGGCACATATTAACCTTAGAAAAAACTGTGAACATGGCAATGTACATTTAAATGTGTCAATATATTCTAATCAATATAAACTATGTAACTATCTATAAGGAGGAACTACCACTTCAGAATTTTTCAATACTGAAAACATATTTCAAGTTATTAATTCCATGTAGCACGCTGGCAGATTTAACATTAAGTCAGGCTGAGTCACAAGTGCAGAGATGAAGAATTCTCTCCAGGTTTACTAAAAAAGCTGTTTAGTGCCTCACAGAAATTCGTTTTTTTTTCACTCGCACAAGGGTCGCTTTAGGTAGATATGCACTATTGATAAAAATAAGTACATATAAATATATTGACCTGTTTCTGGCTATTCTCATTTCTCTAGTGTGGCTGTTCTGAACAAAGTGGGTAACTATCATACTAAAGCAAAGATTAATGGAATCAAAACTTGCAAACATGGGCCATAATTAGCAGGAAGGATTTATTCCTAAAAACAGCAAGCACTCAGAACGTATCCCTGTCAACACATACATTGATCTGTGAAACACATTATCCGTGATCGAAAATCTAATTTCATTTCACATTATGCATGAACCACCGAGGAAATTGTTCAGGTAGCTAAGATAATGTTTCACCTCTAAAATTAACACCCAAAGGGATGAAATCTCTGTTGCGGTTGTTTGCAATCCTGCCTCAATTGCACCATCGATCTCAAACGTGAAGATGCCTTTACTCTTACTCTGAATAGGTTTTAGGTAATCTAGTATCTCTTCTGTGGGAATGACTGCTCAGGAAGCTGATCATGGATGAGACTTTTTTCCTATTTTATCCCATCTCGAACAACACCACCACCCTAACTATAGATCATAACATTTACAAAAACACGTCAATTAGGCCCAGATGGACTTTGCATGTCTATCCTACTACAAGTATATGTGTACATACTGTATATGTATAAATGTAAATAATGCGGGACATTTAAATCAAACATTTAGTAAATATAAGGCCCATGCTCTAGTCCTCAATGTTAATGGAGTTGCAAATTCAAAACTTGAAATAATATCAAAGGCAGATGGTATTTCATAATTTAGTGGTTTAAAAACATATAATCGTGGATCCTTGCTACACTGTAGATTTTCCCTTTGAAGCATCCAGGAGAGATCACCTTTTGAAGGTGTTTCATTCCTTATGGCAGCCTAATTTTTTCAGCTAATTTGTTCTAATTATTTGGTTACGCTATCACCTACAGTGCTCCATGTGTCAATTAATAATAATTAGAACATCGCTAATCAACACTCAAACAGCGCAAACAGCATTTCAGCAGGTACTGCTTAATACTGCATACTTTTATTGCCAGCATCACTAATGAACAGTTAATGGAAAGTGAAGACTTTTATGTTAAATTTTCAGTAAAATGATACCTACATGTTTAACATTTTGGTTACAAGAAAACTGTCGGGATCGTAAAGGTTCCTGCAGACATCAGAGAACTGTGAAGTGACATAATTACCTCACATTTCTCCTGTGATTGCAGATTTTGACAGCTGTGGAATTATCACATCATTGTTGAATTTATTTTGTGCTCCACATCACAAGCCATGACACAGCGGCGGATAGGGAGCTAAAATCAACCCTGGAAATGTATTCCTTCACCCTATCTTGTACTGAGTGATTCTGGTCAACTACAGGAAGAATTGGGGGTAAATTATATACGTATGTCTGGTCACGCAGTGCATACAACGTCTAAAACCTGACATAGGGCCTGATTTAGAACTTGGCGGACAGCTTACTCTGTCACAAAGGTGATGGATGTCCTGTATGCCAAAATCTAAATCCCATGTAGGGATTTAGATTTCGACAGACAGTAACCCATCTGCCAAGTTGTAAATCAGGCCCATAGTCCTACTTCAAAAGATGCATTTGCTGGGGACCTAATACCACTTCCTGGGAAGGAGGGGCATATACTACATTAGCACATGGAGGATTCTCCTCAGGACCTAGGAGTGTTGCCATATTGATGTGATTAAAAAGAAACCCGTTCTAGGTGTCATAGACCTGGGGAGACTAGAACAGGAGATATGTGGGAGGGAGTACACGGTCTATAGGGGAGGACTTAAATTACTCTGATCAGCGCTTATGCACCCACCCCTCATTGACAGGCACCCGTATTGGAGCTGGTGGCATCCATACTCCTGTAGACCAGCTCTGCCTTACATGTCGTGGGAGGTGACATTAACAATGTATAGCCCTCTAGTTTGGACCGCTCAGGAGCAGCTCTGAGCCTCTCGAGGGACATGCCTTTGACACGATTCGCAGACTCACTGGGTCTCTCTGACATGTGGAGGCAACATCATCCAAGGGACAGGGGCCATTTCCTATTTCACTGGGACACATAGGGTAATTTCTAGGATTGACTATGTCTTTGCTCCTGCAGGTGAGGTGGCCTGGGTGGACAGGGTAGACTATTGACATAAGGCCCGTCAAGCCATTTGCCTCTCTCGATTACGATGGGCAGGCGGTGCCTCCCTAGGGCGTGTTCTGGAAACTTAACGCCTGGGACCTGAGAGACATGGAGTTTGCCTGGGAATTACAGCTCAACTCTGAATTGTGCTTCAAAGAAAACAAGGGAACTGTAAATTCAGCAATATTCCTCTGGGAAGCCTACGAGACAGTCCTAAGGGAAAGGGTGAAAAATTTATTGGCATGCAAAAAACGGAAAGCAACGGCAGAGAGAGAGGAGATTGAGCTTCAGCTCAAGGGCTTTGGGGAGTCACCTCGGGCCGGACAGATCCGCAAATCCTCTGTACTTCAGAGGTACTTGGGAGAGCACAGGGTAAGGTTAAAAAGCAGCTATTGGCCATGTAACACCCCCTCTACGATGCCAGGAACAAAGCAGGCAAGCTGCTTGCCTGTCTTAGTAGGAGGAAGATAGAGATGCTGGGTGCAGTTTATCATTGATGAGACAGAGTCTCCCCATTTGATGGACATGGCATTTGGCGAGGCCTTTGCATGGCTTTATGCCTTGTTTTTTAGGGCTTAACCGCTGGCAGACACAAAGCATATAGGTGACTATTTAGATATGATAGACATGCCAGTGGTGCCTGCCGAGGACCGACTGGCACTAGAGGAGGAGATCTCACTGGAGGAGGTCCAGAAAGCCATCACAAAATTGAAAGCAGAGAAAATGCTGGGGCTAAATGGCCTCCCAGCTGAATTCTACAATCGATACCCTGGGGTGCTGGGTCCATATATGCTTGACCTCTTCAAAGAGGTTCAGGATATGGGTGGATTCCCACCGAATTTACAACATGCTACTATTGCCATGATCCACAAGAAGGGCAAGCCAGACACCAGCTGTGGTTTCTACCACCCTATTTAACAAAGGTGCTGGCCACAAAATTGTTAACGGCGATAGTCCCACTTATACAGAGAGACCAGACTGGCCCACCAGACTCAACTTCTGTTGTCTACATAAATGGATGTCAGAGGTTATCCATTGGGGGTACCCCATGTATTTTTAGCTTTAGATGCTGAAAAGGCACTTGAGGTGATCCATTGGTCATTTCATCATCAGACACTGAGAAGGTTCTCTAAATATAGACCATGGATTGCACTACTCTGCCAAGCCGCCACTCCGGCAATGAGGGTGAGCTGCATTCTTTTGCCATCTTTCTTGTTTGGACGACGCACTCAACAGGAATGCTCCCTATCCCCCTTGCTTTTAGCCCTCACTATAGAGCCCTGGGCCGCTATGATCTGTGCCTCTCCTGACATTCGAGGATTCAAAATCTCCAGTACCGACTGGGGTCACAAAAAAGTTTTGCTTTATGCAGACAATATATTGCTCTGTCACCGAGCCAGCAAATATGATTCCAACTATCCTCCAGATTTTCAAGACATATGAAGCTTGCTCACTCTGGTTACCATATCAGCTGGGGCAAGGTGATGCTTTGCGACTCTTATGTCCTATTATATCTGACCATCCTTCTTTGGGTGCTCCAAGTAGAGACCAATGGTTTCCAGTACCTGGTCATTTATGTCACTTCTCATAGGTAGACATGTCTGCCAGGAATATGGGACGGGTGGTGCTAAATCTCCAGGGAGAGTGATGGTGTGTGCTGCCTCTTCGCCTACTGAGGTCAGCAGTCTTTAAAATAAATATTGTCCCTAAACTACTCCATGCCCTGCAGAACACATACTACCCAATCCCAGAGTCAACAGTTATCAAGTTTGAGGGTGATAGGGAACCCTATTTTGGTGTGGTGGACAACCCAGGATAGCACTTGCAACCCTTCAGAGTAACCCTTACAATGGTGAGATAGCTCTCCTAGACGTAAGGGCCTCCTACCGGGCGTCCCACATGGTGGCCATAATGACTGGCCGTTTGTGCCACAGGATCACTCCACTTACCAACGGGAGCTAGCACAGTTTACCAGCCAGTCATACTGACCCTATCTCTGTGATGAGAAGGGCACTTGACAGCTGCTGCCGGTGTCACAAGAAAGCCACTAGGTGCCTAGCTGGGTAGGAAAGATAACATGGCTAATGCCAGTCTGGGAAGGAGTGTGGACGCATGAGCTGGGAGAACTCAGCAGTTTTGGAGCATGGGACCTGCTGGGAATCGACCAGATAGGTGATTTCTTGGAAGAGGGTGGGCAGATGCCGTTTTCATCCCGGCAAAGGGAATAGTCCATGAAGCAGAACCAGTATTCAAAATAAGAACAGGGCATGCTTGGCAAGAGGAGAGATTGGGGGGCTTAGACATGCCTGATTATGCCCCCCTACAGCACAGACTTAATAAAAGAGCTAGAATCAAAATCTACCTCCCTGACCTACAAGAGATTTAACTGCAACATGCCACACATACTGGCTAAGCTGAGAGCGATGTGTAGGGTAGATGTGGGGAGCTGGAGAAGGTGCATTGGGAGGCGGCCCTGATGCATTCAAGAGAGGTGCCCATAAAGTCCTGACTGTTCTTGATCCAGCTCAAAATACCTCATTGAGTCTACTACGATAGGGACCACCTACATTGCATGGGGAGGGTGGCGTCCTTGGATTGTGTGTGCCAGGGGGGAGCAAGGGGTACATTTATCCTTATGATATGGGGCTCAGTCATGTGTTGGGAGAAAGCATCTGTCTCCAACTTAAGTACATTTTACTGGGTGTCCCAGGTGATGTGGACAACCCCAGGGCACAACTTCTCTTCTGTGAACTAGGGCTTGTGGTGGTCAAGCAAGAGGTGACGCACCACTGGGGTGCACCGGACATCACGACCTTAGCAGAACGTATTTGGCAGCTGAGAAGGTCACATAAGAGTAGGGGGGCGATGCAAATTTTTCAAGTTTGGGGGAGCTGGCTAAAGCACAATAACCTACAACATACTAGGGATGCAGTGGGTCCCTCAGCATGAGCTAAAATTCCAATTTTTAACGTGGCCCAGTTATTAATGTATTTCATCTGTCTTTGCACTACACCTTGTTGCTATGTGCTTGTCCTGTGTGTGATGCATGTGTATTTCTGCCACCTCTGATGTTTTGTATCCGTTTTGCATGCAGGTTTGCTCCCTGACTTGTTGTTAGAAATGGGGTTTCTGGTAGGCAATGGTATGCACCTAAGCCAGGCCGAATCCCATATTCTAGTCAGGGCTAATCAGTTACAGGCCAAAGATAACCTATTCTCACCCTCTGGTAGCTTGGCGTAGAGTGGGAGCAGGTTAATCATCAGAGGCAATGTGTAAAGTATTTGTGCAATACACTCATACTGCCACACAAAATATTTACCACAAAAGGATTACATTATATACATATATACAGTATATATATATATATATATATATATATATATATATCTACACCAGACCAAAATTGCATGAATCATAAATATTTGTTATACTATGCAATTGCCAAATATCACAGTGTTGGTACTTTTAAATGTTTCCCTCCTTATTGTGATCCAAGCAAGCTAAGACTATGAAAATCAAATCAGTAGTGCAAGTAATGCCGACTGTACGGGTAAATCACAATGAAAATATAGGCAACAGTGCATCTGCACTCCTATTCCACTTTATACTATAATTGTTGTGAGTCTTGTTGCAATGATTGTACGCAGGCATAAAACATAGGCTGCACGAGCACCTGCATGCCTACTACATGTGATATGGTAATTCTGTGAGCTTGTAATGTTTCCCCAAATGTTGGAAAGTCCAGAGCTCTATGTGGCCACCAGGTTACATCCTTCTAGTGAGTACTCAAGTAGCACCGCCTGTAAAGGGAGCGCGGGCAGCTGGGTAACTCCTCCAGGGCCATCCACTGATGAGGGGGTGGGTTGTGAACTAAAAGGGGGCCCAGCTCAGGAAAAATCATAGATATATGTTTTATGTTGTAAATACTACAGACAATTGGCTACTGTGCAACACGATTGCTTTACTGGCCTTAATCAGTCTGTTTTCTGTTCTGTGGCCGGGCTACTTTCTACCATGTAATACCACCCACATTGCCTGTACTGGCACATAATATTAAAGGCAGACACGTGCTGCTTACTGTGCGGCAGTGTGAGCAGAAAGTCACATTGGCTCAGTGAGCAATGAAGCACTACTTGAAAAGTTGTATTGGTTAGTGTTTGTGTGAGTTGGAGGTCGAATGCCCTCATCGGCCTTTTGATTTGAGCTTGGCATTGACTACAGCATGCATATCGTGTCATGGAATAGTGACACGGTATGAGCCAAAGTCTTTGTGGTGTTTTCTTGTGGTCCTTGTGCTGAGTTTGTGTGTTTTTATGTCTCGTCTAGGCTGCGCTTGCACTGTCTCCCCTAGACATGTTGTATTCAGTTTATGGAATTCCAACACGCCCTGCACTTTTGGTTGGTTGTTGGGCCTGCCTTTAGAAATTCCTTTGCTCTGGTTGGTGAATACTGTATATCTGTCCTGCCTTTGGGTGCTTTGTTCCCTCCCAGCAGACTTCACTTATTGATCTTTTGCTGGCCATTTGTTTTCTCCTTGCTTGCACCCCTTCCCTCCTGTTATTGCTGCCGTACTTCCTGTGCCCTGTTTGTTTTGAAAGGGAGTTTCCTTGCATTGCTTTTTATTGGCCATCTCTGGCCATCTTTTGACTCCTCACTCACACCCCCCCTCCTTTCATTGCTGCCATCCTTCCTGCACCACTGCTTATCTTGAAATGGAGTTTCTTTGCACAGCCCCTAGGGGATCGTATTTCCTTTTCTGCCATTCTCAGGCACAAGGACTTAATAAATGGGTCATCCATGCACATCTCTTGTGTAGCCTCAAACCATAGCCTCGATCTACAGAGTCTCAATCCTTGCACCGCCTATGGCTCCCGCTGCCACCTTCACATTCAGCTCTGGTGCCAAACAGTTTTAACACATCTCATTAACGTCTCACTAAAAATGTGGCTTTGACAAAGGGCTCTTACCCACTCTATCCTCTCCTTTCCTTTATTTGTTCCCCTGTGAAATAGATCCAAAAAACTAAAGAAATACTTTTCTGCAAAAGTCATCTTTTTCTGAAATTTTTCTAAGTGCAGCCTCAGGATGAAGAGAAAAAAGAAAGTTCAGAATGTTAACAATAAATAAAAAACAAAACAAAACAAAGCAAGACAGAGTGGTCGCAAAGTGGCCAGATTGGTTTTATTCACACGCATTAGCGCCACCCTACAGAGTTTGCCAGTGAAGTGCTCCTTTTGTTTTCTCGTCTTTCTTTGAAAAACATTGTTTTCATTTTTTGCTGCAGGTAGAGGAAGAAGGTAAAGGGAAGTGCATTAGTTATATGCAGGGCCACTGGAATTATGTGGCAGCGATGACCCAATTATGTGTCAGGCTTAACCAATTTATGTGGCAAGAAAAGTGCAGTTATGCATTTACAACACCAGTGGCTCTAACTCAAGCAAATGCAAGACCTATTGACTTGCAAATCGTTGTTTTGGGAAGTGGTGAGACCTGTACAGTCAGAATTACATAGCAAAATCAAAAAATGTTTTCTTGTTGATGAGGGTTTCTGGGTGCAATGCTCTTGTTTTCCTTGCATGCAATGGGGACATTGTTAAAGCGTTTTAATTTAATCTGTTTCCTTCACTTAAAACAGTTCTAATGGAGGTACATTATTTACTACTAGTCCACTGAGCATTTTCACAAGTTTCAATGTTTTTTGCTTATATTTATTGGTGTTAACGCAGAGCAACCTTACAAACTTACTGTCTGTCCCTTCCACCTGTATATATCATCTCATTTACTGATCCCTGATCACCCATCCCCTGCAAAACTGATGAAATCTTAATGTAAGCAATCATCTAAACTGTGATGGGACCGGCGTGCTTCTCAATTGAGCTACGAACTGCTATCATTTTATGCTCTCTTAAGCTCTCAGTGATGTAACTGAGGACCACGCAGCCCATGAGGTGCGGGGCTGGGGCCCTTAGCTCCAGGGGCCTACCTCAGCACAGCCACAGCTCATTCTTGTCCAAGCCTGATATAATTTCATTCTAATTTTCTGTTTGTTGACTCTTGTGAATTGCTGCCAGAGAAAAGTTCTGTCAGCTGTTAGCCTAATAAATTTGCGGTTTATTGTATGAGGCAATCTTGACCATTCAGAGTTGTTATCCAAAATTATACAGTTATATTCTGAGCCATAGGGCCTTATTACGATTTCAGCGGATGGTAAAACCCATCAGCTAAAATTACACCAGGCAGGTTGCTGCCATTGTAGCAGCTGCCCCGCTGGGCCCATTACGAGTTTCCCGCTGGGTCAGCGGGAAAAGGCCTACAGCATTGACTCCGTGTCGTAATAGAGCCAGTGGCAATGCTCTAGTGTGCAGGGTGCACCAGTACCTTTGCAATGTTCACTGTTTGCAAAGTGGACAGTGAACATTGCGAAGGTGCTGGCCAGAGTGGCTCCTGCACTGCCCATGCCAAGTGCAGGGCCCCCCTGCACCCATTTTCCACCAGCCTTTTCATGCAGTGAAACCATCCATGAAATTGCTGGCAGAGGACGAAGTCATAATCCCCAGGTGCAGCGCTGCTTGGATTAGGACCGCCATGTCTGCCGGGACGGCTAATCCTGGTAGTGCTAGTGGTCCGACCACTGCACACCCTCTGTGGTGATAATGTGGCATTCGGACTGCTGCATTTTGCGGCTGTCCGTACGCCACTGGGAGTCTGGCAGTCAAGAGACCGCCAGACTCGTAATGAGGCCATAATATTTAAAGAATGGCAGCCTAAATGCATTTCATGGCACCAAGTGATTTAGAGCTCCATAGGCCTAAAACCCACCTTACCATGTATCTTTATGTTACTTTCAATTTAACATTATGTTCAGTGGCCCATGAAGGAGACAATCAAGGTTTTCATTTATAGACTCACTAATGGCTCTAAGGAGAACTACTAGCCCCTGTGTTATAAATGTCCTATTACCGTTGGCATAGCTATCTGTGCGTTTTCCATTTTCTGTCGATATAAAACTCAAACCGTGACCAGTACATTTACTCACGTTTCATTAGCATACCCACAATTAAATTTCACTTTTTTGTCTTTGCTCCTAGCCACACAATTCAGAGTATTGCCTGATTAACTGTCAAAGTACTTCCAGTAGCATATTGCTGCAGTTGAGCCAACATGTACTATAATACCACAGCAGTTTGATGATTAAGTCATATTCCTACATAAGCATAGATACTGCTTCTCCTGTTAAACCTGAGACTGCGTAACACTACTTAGGCTATAACTCCTGCCAAATATATTCCAAATGATGTGAGGCTGAGTAACACCATTCCTGGTCACTATTGTTATTGGGGGTCCATTAAATATGAACTGAGGGTTCAGAGCAAAATTATAGGAGTATGACATCTTCTGCTTTAGCATTAGCGTTGTAGCTTGCTGAATTTGAGTGTGGTACTTCGAGCCAGAGTTCTTGGCCAGAATATCTTTTCAAGTGCAGTGACTGGAGTGTAAAACATTAATGCCTTTATATTGGTAATCAAGAAGACCTCTTTTTGTTGTTTGGTTACCCCAACTTGATAGGGTATTTGGAGCTTATGGATCAATCCTAAAAAGGCAATGTAGTGCCTAGGTAATGCACAGTAGTGTTGTTAAGTAATCTTCTCTAGTATGATTAAGCATCAGAGTTCTTGAGTATTGTAGTATATTTCAACGGAGAAGACATTCACTACTGTAAGAGTTATTTTTTTTAATGTGTAGGGTTAGATGAGGAGGAGGAGGAGGCGAAAGAATGCCTTTGAAAAAGCAGTGTTTCATAGACAAAACAAAATATTAATGGTTACAGGACCCACACACATTTGTGCCTATCCTTTTCCTCTAATCACTGTCTCTGTTAACCTTAAAATGCACACTGAAGTAAAGCCAGTAGTAAGGTAGATCCAATGTTGTATTTTACTTTCTAATTTACTCTATGTAAAGTCACTGAACTACGCCTAGTGTCAATAGGAGTGGGATTAACTGTAACTCAGAATCCCAATACTGAACATTACATCTACGTAGTAGCTACACAAAGAACATAATCATCCATTTACAATAAAGAGGTGCACTTTAGAGTCTACTAAGATGTGAACTTTAGAATATACTGTGGGTGAGCTGGGATGTTTCCGTATACATACCTCTGTGTCACACTCTTTACTAACCTCATGGTTGAACTGGCTCACTGGCTGGAGCCTCACTTCATGCAAGGTCAGTCTCTTTTAGCTGCTGGTGATTCAGAGAGAATGGCCTAAATTGGTTTAGTGAAACCCTTGTGCTGCTGTTCATTTAACATGTAGATTGATTCTAGTGACACTTTGGATCCCTGGTTCAATAACTGTTTTATAACTGTTAATTATGGAGCTCTTAGTTGCCATTGTTCTATACCTGTTCTGAAACTGCATATTCTGTGGCTGTTTGTTGCCACTGTTCTATCACCAGTTATAGAAAAATAAACAGTAGCTCAAGTGTTCCAGGTCAGGGCCACCAATCTCTCTCTCTGGCATTATCGTCTCTTTTTACAACATCTGCCTTATCCCTTTGGGGATGTTTCACACATAAGTTCAGCAACTGTATTTTTCAGTCTCATTGTTAGAAATGGGGTCTTTGGTTGACAGTCAGGTTACCCCCTGTTCAAGCAAGGACCCTCACTCTAGTCAGGGTAAAAGAGAATCACCCTCAGCTAACCCCTGCTTACCCCCTTGGTAGCTTGGCAGAGCAGTAGGCTTAACCTCAGAGCGCTAGGTGTAAAGTATTTGTACCACCACATACAGCAACTCAATGAAAACACTACAAAATGACACAACACCAGTTTAGAAGAATAGGAAATATTTATCTAAACAAAACAAGACCAAAACCACAAAAATCCGACATACACAAGTCAAGTTATGAATTTTTGAAGATTAAACTCAAAAATAGCGCTTGGAAACAAAAAATGCTTCAATGAGATGTTAACACGGCGTCGTGACGGAGTCGTTCCCAATAAGCCGACACCAGCGGCGCCGGACACGGAGTCGTGTAGACCCCTAAGTACAGTACCTTGGTGAAGAGTGAAAACAAGCCGAGGCGCGAAGTCAGGAATCGCGGCGTCTGTGCGAAACGTTGAATCCATGCACTTCAAGCGGCGTCGGTCACGACGTGGTGCGGCGACTTCCACGGAGTCGCGGACTTCAGCGGGGCTGCTGCGGCGACAGGCCTGCGAAGAGTGTCGCGGTCCAGCGAAGGTCACGGCGTCAGGTGCAGGCGGCGTTACCGGATTCAGCAGCGGCGGCGGTCCGGAGTCGTCCGAAGTTGATTTCCTTGGATTTCCACCAGCTTTCCTTTCAAGGGCCCAGGGACTGGATAGGGCACCACTTGTCAGAGCAGGAGTCTCTCCAGAGACTCCAGGTGCTGGCAGAGAGAAGTCTTTGCTGTCCCTGAGACTTCAAACAACAGGAGGCAAGCTCTAATCAAGCCCTTGGAGGTTTCTTCACAAGATGGAAGGCACACAAAGTCCAGTCTTTGCCCTCTTACTCTGGCAGAAGCAGCACTGCAGGAAAGCTCCACAAAGCACAGTCACAGGCAGGGCAGCACTTCTTCCTCAGATATCAGCTCTTCTCCAGGCAGAGGTTCCTCTTGGTTCCAGAAGTGTTTCTGAAGTCTGTAGATTTGGGTGCCCTTCTTATACCCATTTTAGTCTTTGAAGTCACCTTTCTTCAAAGGGGACTCGCACCTACTTGTGAAATCCTGCCTTGCCCAGGCAAGTCATCAGACACACAGCAGGGGGTTGGAGCCGGCATTGTCAGAGGCAGGCACAGTCCTTTCAGATGAGAGTGACCACTCCACCCCTCCCTCCTAGCAGAGATGGCTAATCAGGAAATGCAGGTTACACCCCAGCCCCCTTTGTGTCACTGTCTGGTGTGCGGTGAAAAACAACCCAACTGTCAAACTGACCCAGACAGGGAATCCACAAACACGGCAGAGTCACAAAATGGTTTAAGCAAGAAAATGCTCACTTTCTAAAAGTGGCATTTTCAAACACACAATCTCAAAATCAACTTTACTAAAAGATGTATTTTTAAATTGTGAGTTCAGGGACCCCAAACTCCACATGTCCATCTACACTCTAGGGGAATCTACGCTTTAATCATATTTAAAGGTAGCCCCCATATTATCCTATGAGAGAGACAGTCCTTGCAACAGTGAAAAACGAATTTAACAATATTTCACTGTCAGGACATATAAACCACATTACTATATGTCCTACCTTAACCATACACTGCACCCTGCCCTTGGGGCTACCTAGGGCCTACCTTAGGGGTGCCTTACATGTAAGAAAAGGGAAGGTTTAGGCCTGGCAAGTGGGTACACTTGCCAAGTCGAATTTACAGAGTAAAAATACACACACAGACACTGCAGTGGCAGGTGTGAGACATGATTACAGGGTTACTTGTGTGGGTGGCACAACCAGTGCTGCAGGCCCACTAGTAACATTTGATTTACAGGCCCTGGGCACCTCTAGTGCACTTTACTAGGGACTTCACAGTAAAACAAATATGCCAATCATGGAGAACCAATTACGTACACATTTTAAACAGGAGCACTTGCACTTTAGCACTGGTTAGCAGTGGTAAAGTGCCCAGAGTAACAAAAACAGTAAAATCAGAGTCCAGCACACATCAACAACCTGGGGAACAGAGGCAAGAAGTTAAGGGAGACCATGCCAAGGATGACAAGTCTAACACTCATTGAAGCAAATGCCCTTTTTGAGAGCAACACAGCCTCTGTCACAGTTGAAGGTCAAAATGAGTGGAAACATGTAGGAACGAAGTTCTACTTTATGTCAGAGGTTAAATGTGTTACTATTTGTATCGTTACTGTTAACGGTTATTTTTATAGTTCAGACATCATTAATTTAGCTAGTATTATCATACATTTCTTATTTTATAAGTGGGCTTGATAATCTTTGAAGTTAAATATTTTACAGCGACTTCGATGAACTAGGACATAAAAAATTTAGATTGACAACATTGAATAACGGGGAAATTTTTCACGGAGGGCAAAAGCCAGAAGCAAAACGCCTCTTATTCACGTTACCGATGTATAATTTTATGGTATGTATGACGCCCCAAATCATCTGCCTTTGCTTTCAACTGATTTGCAGGGTCAGAGGAGTGATAGGGAACTGTATATAACTTGGCTTTTCCTCCCTGTCCCTTATGTAAAGAAAAATGACTGTCCTCCAGCTACCGCATTCGCCACCTTGTGTGCCATTTCACCCCTCTCCCCTATGGAATCAGTGTGATCTGCTTTTTACCAGAGCACACAGAGCCAGCGCTTCAATTTGATATTCCCAGAGAAACCTATTAGAGCACTCTGGAATTGCTTTGACCTAGCCTTTTATGATCACTGTTGGTACATTCTATCCATAAATAACTAGGTTTATACTCTGTTGTACACACTAGTGGTTCCCACTGGGAGCCATACGAAACAAAACAATAATCAATTTTGAGCACCAGTCTTTGCACCACAGCATTCTGCCCTGCCCCAGACACTTTCCACTGTTCACAGTTCCACAAAGTTGTTGTTGCATGTTAACTTCTTCTCACATTCTAGTGTTACAGTAGATATTTCTATTTCTCACTTGCAAACTCAACAGCTACATTCTCTTGCTTCTGCATATTTCCATAGTAGCCTTTATACTACAGTGATTTGTGAACTGCAGCCATTTGTGGAATATGCATGTATGGCAAGAAGAATGGGGGCCCGCCCCTAACTACCCTGAGAGGCAGCAGGACCTCCACTTCCCCAGTACAGGTAAAATGTTGTGCAACCTAGTTAACCTGTAACTGCACCATCAGCTTCATTGGGTGCTCTTTCTTATAGACTATCTTGAATAAATGGTCATGAACATATGTAAGAAATTGGGTTATTGGTTGAAGGGGGTGGAAACCCCACTCAGGCAACAACCACTATCCTTATCAAGGACAACCACAAAAGTCTACAAAACCACAAAAATATTTTAACCTGTGCTTTACCCTCTGGTAGCTTGGCACAAAGCAGCCAGGCTCAGCTTACATACACTGTGTAAGGTATTTATGCAGCACTCAAACAGTAAACAAAATGGAAACAACACACAGGATGAATCCCAAACCAATTTAGAATGTAGGATAATTTTTAATAAACAAACTGACACCAAATCCTATCTCTAGAAATGGTGATATTCAATTTTAACGTTCTAAGTAGTGATAGCGCCTGAATACACAAAGCGCCACTAATTATCATCTGGTCATGGTAGACTGACGAAAGTCACAAATTCAAGGCCGACCACAATAGAGCTCCTGCTGCATTCAGACAAAAGGTTAGTCCCGCTGAAAAGTTACCTTCACAAAGTCAGGCATGAATAGTTCCATTTGCCATGGAGGAGGCCACGAGGAGCACTGACTGTGTCACGGATGGACATTGCTTTGGCGTAAAGAACTTGTCGGGCATCTCAGGTGGTCATTGCTGGAACTTTATATTGGTGTTCACAGCTGGCTGTCATTGCTCTAGCACAAAGTGCAGATCGCTTGTTGCCTATAATCACTGTTGCGCAAAGAGTTGAGTGTACCGGAGACTTGCATTGGTGATTATGGCAGGCGGCAACAACTTGATACAAACAGGCTCATTTGCGGTCCCAAGGAACTTAGAACTTTAGGATTTCATCTTTTCATTTAGAGCAGTGCACTCTGGCGCAAGTCAAGGGACCAAGACCTGATAGGTACCTCTTGGGGGATCAGGGATTTATTCTAACAGAGGCCAGTAGAGCTCAGGCAGGTCCAGTTGCATGTTTAGGCAGATCAAGTGAAGCGGATCAGCAGGGTAGTTTTTGTGAGGCCTCTGTGCCATGTTGTGTCCCTGTAGCTCATTAACTTTGGAGTAATTTGGGTGGCCTGGGATGAAGGGGGCACGTTGTCCATTCTTTTTTCTCAGAGAGAGTTTCAAGCAGCATTATAGTCCTCTGGGGGACGAGAAAGGCTTCAAGCTGCAAGGTGGCCATCTGAGCAACAAGACAGGCCTCAAGCAGCAGGACAACCCAATGGGGAACAAGCCAGTCCTTCCTCTTGTAACGTCTGTGATCTAGGGGTGTACTGAAGAGTGGCTCACATTTCTAATATTTATACCTGATGCCAGCCTTTGTGTCGGAGGGGGTTTGCCTATACATTTTGGGCAGGAAAATGCTACCTTTCTAAAAGTACAATTTCCAAAATTGTAATATAAAATTCAACTTTACCTTTAATTAGGATTTTAATTTACAGTTAATTTAAGTCTAACCACTATACCTCTATCTGCTCCAAATCTACAGTTAGCACTTTTTAAATGTAATAAGGTAGCCCAGAGTTAGTCAATAGGAGAGATGGGCCTTACAACACTGGAAATGACTTTAGGAGTTTTTCACTGCCAAGGCATGTAAAACGTAAGTACACATGTCCTGTGTTTTAAATACACTACACCCTGCCTATGAGCATTTAGAGCCTACCTTAGAGGTGACTTATAAGTTTTAAAAAGGAAGGTTGAAGCCTGGAAAAAGGTTTATTTTGTCACGTTGAAATGGAAGTGTAAAACTGCACTACAGGTTGAGGTGGCAGACATGAGACCTGTTTTACTTAAGTGAGTGCACAATGAGTTCTGAAGGTCCACTAGTAGCATTTCATTTACAGGCTCTGGCGTACCCAGAGTGCCATTTATTAGTGACTTACAAGTAACTTAAATGTACCAATGAAGTGTAGGCCAATTTTACCATGTTTCAGGGAGGAAGAGAGCACAACCACTATAGCACTGGTTAGCGGTGGTAAAGTGCACAGAGTCCTAAAAGCCAACAAAAACAGGTTCAACAAAGGAAGGGAGTGAAGCCACAAAAATTGGGGAAATCCCTCAGAGAGGACCTGGTTGAACACTATAGTTTCTAATTGCCATTCAATCATGATTGACCAGCAAGCTCCCAGTCCATTGCTTTTGCTGTGGTGCTCCAGGAAGCACTAACTTAACCTGACCCAGTCAAATCCTTAGTGTGTGGAGGATGTGCTCACAATCAGACTTACTTCAGGCACCTCTAACTGCACTTGATTGTTTATTACTGTCTTGCACATACAACTAAAGAGTTTTGATTTAACATTAGCTTTTTTTTCTTGTATAATGAAAGTCAGCTTGTGAGTTGTTTTGTATTTCATACACAAAGGCCCCCATTACAAGTTTGGCAGCTCGTACCACCAGCAGGCCACCTCTGCAGCTTGAACACCACCGGCCCTATTAAGAGTTTACCGCAGTGAAACAGAGCCTTAACATTGACCTCTGATGACGCAGAAAAAGAAGGTCCGACATATATTCATGTATACCGTGTGATCAATACGTGTAATGTAGTGTGATTTTAGTAAAAGAAATAATGTACGAGGGGAATTGTGCCCTCAGGTTAGTTCGCCATCATTATAAACGAGCTTTATTAATCACGAAGTATTAAAATTGTAGTAATCCGTCATAATCGCAAATGTATGCCATGATTTCTTGTTTGAAAACTGTTTTGCTTAGCTTAAATTTAGTACAGGCTTTGGCCTAGTTGCTTGGTTTCAAATTCTAACTGCGTGATTTTTTTCCTTGAACTAATGAAACATATATTCTTGCTTGAAGTTGTATTTTTCCAGTAGAAACTGGCTGGCACACTTATCTCCAAGGTTTCGTGCTAGGCCGGTTACATCCCCTTTGATACAAGGTCAGTCTCTGCAGGTGCGGACAATGAAGGTACAGATACCAAAAATAATTGGCAAACCATGATACAACTTGTGTTCCAAGGCTCCAAGGCTAATGTATGCACAAATAAGTTCTAGTAAAAGACAATTTTCATTGGACAATTTGAAGCCAACCTATGAACCCTCCAATGGAGGACCCTGCAGAATTCGGAATGTTTCTTACTTAAACCCACCGGACAAAGAGAAGTCAGCCATTTTCCTCGATGCCAGTTTGAAGCCTGATGCCAGACTCCATTTTGGACGATACCCTGATGCCCTTTTCTCTATCCAAGAGAAAGAGACTTTAAGAATTCTCACCCTAGAGACTTTAACTTTGATTTGCCCCCTTCTTGCCCATGCAGTAACTTTGCCCTATTCTCCTTGCCGTTGCAAGGAAGCTTGCCCTTAACTTTGCCCCTTTGAACTTGCCCCATGCTGATCGAACCGGTACCTGAAGGACGAAGACTTTTCTTGAATGCTGATTGTATTTGGTAAATATGAAAGGATAAATGTATTATGCATTGTGTTTTTCCTTTTAGGTACCAACTGCTTTTTTGATAGGGTCCTAGCTAGAACTTTTCCAAATTTGTGTTGACTAAATTCGTTTTGCATGAAGTCCCACATGCCAATGCTAATTAGAGGTTAGTTGAGGTATTCATTCAATGTATCATGAAGAATTGAAATCTTGTTATGCTGACCGAATGTATGCAATTAGTCAAATACAGTTAGTTACATTGGTGATTTGCATTGCTGTAACAGAGTGTATCATCATCCAGATTTTGCGTAGATTGCGTTTCTTCCGCCGTTATGGACAGCTAGTAATGTTCATATACATATATCAATTGGTTTTGAGACATATATATATCGTGCTAGCTTTGTTAATATAGGGAAATAAATTCACTAACCTTTAATAAACTGGTGTGGTTATTCATGACTGAAAGGTCATGGTGCGCCGAAATACCAACTGTTATTGATTTCTGATGTGTTATATTGATCTATTAATTGAGTACTGATTACCGATTACAACAGTTATTGATTATTGATCTGAGTGACTCGACTATTGAGGATGAGGAGAGCCCGACTCGGTTAAAAGATTCACCGACCTCCAACGTGTCCAGGTACAGGTAATTTATAAAGGCTGGACGCGTTATCAGTAGATGGTAGCAGAGATTGATGGTTTAGCCCTTTGGGACCCCATGCGAACAATAGACAGAGTCAGGTTAGAATTTTCCTTGATAAAACAAGTCGGAGAGATGATGATACCCTAAGTCCCCAATGACTTTCCCGGGATTTCGGAGCTTGCGAATGAGGAATATAGAGGTATGAGAATGGTCTCAGCATTTCTAGTGACGGTATCAGCTTATCGCCGCAGATTAATTGAGAAGTTTGTGAGGATTTAAGGGGTTAAAAGATATTAGAGGACTGTTCCTCCAAAGGTGTGAGAGTAGGGAAGTCGTCGAACTTCACGTGTGTGTAGCGCTTTGAGCAGAAAAAATTGTCCACGTGGTTGTTGATGTTGAGACGGGCCCTGCGAGGTCAAGAGACTCCGGAGTATGTTGAAAAGTGTATGTGACACTTGTTTGATGTTGTGATCTGGTCGGTTTAATAGGTTGATCGGGCGTGGTCAACAAGTCGGTATGAAAGTTGCAGAGTGAAAGAAAATTTCGACTTTGAGATTTGACTAATTCTAAAGTGCACTAGAATAGTTCATTGATCAGTCGAGAGTAAAGTTTGCAGGTCAAATTTTGCTTGCGAAAGTGGGAAACCGAGAAAGATGGAATAACTGCCGAGGCTAGTGAAAAATCCCTAAGGTTTCTGAACCGATTGTATTACCTTTCCTGTAGTAAACCGACAGATCTGTTTTATTCTTTTGGTTAAGTGCTCGCGTTATATTGCAGAAATTAGTTTGAGTGAAGCCGAATGAAAAGAGGACAAGCCGCAGGACTTTGTCAGCCGCAGTGTGTGAGTGTGACGTCACTAAGAGCCGCGCTGGGATAGGTCGGTTGGTGAGAAGGGTCGCGCACGGATTGGACGCAGTCCGTGAAGCGCAATTGGAAGGGGAAAGGCAAGCAAAGAGTATTCCAGGAATTAAAGTCACTTATTGAGTACATATTTTTTTAGAAAAACAAAAGACGGAAAGATGAAATTTTTCAAAGCATTTAAGAGTGCCATGAGGGGAGATGTTTATATTAAAGCAAATGTAGGAGAAGAAACACCGCCTGAGGGTACACCAGCTTACATAGTCATTGAAGAAAAGGGTGTAGCACCATGTCTTTGGCTAAAGCAATGGTGTAAATTAACAGAAAAACATGGAAGTGTAGCGTTCCCTATCCACGGGTCGTTGAACCTAAGGGTTTTAGAAAATCTGAGGTTTGCACTATACGACATGAAAGTACCCCCAAGGCCAGCACAGTTTGAGGCATTGGCAATTTGGGAGCTAATAGCTAGAAACCAACAACAAAAGAAATTTGAGACAAGAATAAGAAAAGTAGAAAAGACCCTAGCGGATGCTAGATGGGACAGCACACAAAAGGTTTGGAGATCAGACGTATTGCAGGGAATTAAATTGTTTCCAGCGATTGCCGAGGAAGCGGAGACGGAAGGAAGGAAAGCCACCTGTAAGACAAACAGGAGTCAGTCCAGAGAGGGAGAGAGCAATAGAAACTCGAAAAGGGGAGACGAGTCAGATGATGAGGAGTTCATTATACAATTGCTGAATGATCGCCCACCGCCATATGTGGAAAGCGAAAAAGGCTCAAGCATTAGTACTGCCCCTCCAGAACCAATACAGGGGAATGTAACGCCAAATTTGAGAAGATCTCAGAGGCCGAGCAGTTCTGACATGCCTTTCAAACCACGAATACCACGGGTTCAGAGGATGTACCCAGACGTGCCAACATTGAAACCTGCTGATAACTATCAGCCACAGGTTCAAAGGCACTGTTGTGATGAGCATAATGTGGGAATGACTTCTGATTCAATGGCGCAGGGAGGACAAAACTATCAGAGACCGACATTGATTCAAGCTGAATCAACACAGTTCTCGATGCCCCAACAGCAGACACAAGAAGTGCGAGTAGTAGAAAGCCAGTTAGGTATGCCAGCAATGATGAACCACAATGTGGGGATTAACATGCCACAGAATTCGGGGAACAGACAGAATCCAGATGCAATATCTCTACCTATCACTGTAGGTCCACCAGTACCACTGTACATACAGGCAAATTCAAGCACCAGCGACCAAGGGTTAATGATGCAGAATGGGACAGGGAGGAGATGCATAGAAACCACTCCAGAGACAACTCCGATAGCGACACTGCCAAATGGATCTGGGTCCTTGTCGGAATTTAGTCCAATTCCAATTTGTGCTCCGTCAACCGTGGTAAGGTCACATCCACCACTATTAGTACTGTTAACCTCACAGACTGAAACATTACAGAAACCGTCAATGGCAGTTGATGTAACTGCTACATTGATGGGACTGAACGCGCAACAGCTAACACAATGGTTCAACAGCCTGAACTCCCCACAGAGTGTATCTAGCGGGAAGGGAGAAGAATACCTGAATAAAATAAGGTTGGGTATGGAGGCAGATGAACTGGTTGAGGGAACAATGGGTTTGAACAGATTAGAATCATACACGGAGGAAGAACTAAGATACATGTGCCCTAGGATTACAAGAGAAGTGAGCAGCATACATAAGAAATTACAAGAAATTGCAGACAGACACGAGATTGATATAGGTAAGACTAAACACCTGAGTAGAAGTTACAGGTTAGATTTCGACACAAAAGACTTCGAACACATGAGATCCGCAGGGATGAAAACACACCTTAAAGAGATACTGCAGAGTGCACAGGTCTGGAGATGTTTAGACAAGTGGGAAAGCAGGTGGGTCAAGAAAAAGGATAAAAAGAAGGAAAATACTTCAGAACGAAGTGAGAAAAAACAACAGAATGACGATCTGATAACCATGTTACCAATGAGAGAGACAGCAGGGGGAAAACTTGTGCATGTACCATGGCACAGGTGCGATATTCAATCCTTTATGGACGACTTTCCCAAATTGAGAGAAAAACCGATCGAGTGGTATCAACAAACAGATAGATTTGTGAAACTCGCGAAGTGTCTCTGGGAAGACCTGAATACCTTATTTGAGATTGTGGTTCCGGCTGATTTGTGGGAAGATTGTAAAAGGGCTGTAGGTTGGCCGACGAGTGAACCAGAGAGAGATAGGGACACAGGTGCACCATCACCTACGGTAATGAGTTTGTACCACAAGGTGATCGAGCACTTGAAAACCAAGGTTGCGTCGAAAAATGTGGATTGGCAAAGGATTGACAGGACCGCCCAAGAGATTAAAGAATCTATACACGCATATTATGAGAGGTTGTTGAAAGCGTTTAAAAATTACAGTGGCACGGAAACGATTGAGCCAAAGGACATGCTTCATTTTGTGTTCAGGTTTGTGGAAGGGCTGAGACCTGAAATTAGCCAGATGATTAAATCGCATTTGATTTGTTGGCAGTCAAAGTCGATCGATGAAGTGTTGAATTATGCAAAATACTGCAGTGATGAGATTGAGACAAAGCAGAAAAGATTGAAGGAAAAGGTGATGGTGATGCAGCTCAGAGCAGCTCAGACAGGTTTACAAGGTTTGCAAGGTTTTCAACAACAGATGCCGCAGCAGCAGCAACAGGGAAATGCTATGTTTCAGCCGCAGATGAGAGGCAGAGGCCGAGGAGGTTTTGTGAATAATGGTCCTGATTTGAATACCGTTATGATTCCAAATGGTATACAGGCAATGAAGAAGGTGATGCCATGTCACACGTGCGGAATTGTCGGGCATTGGAAACGGGAGTGCCCAATGACGGTGCAGGAAGATGTAGGTCAGCAAAACAAAGATGTCAATGCATTTCAAACTATGAGAGGACCGAAACTGAGAGGTCGGAACCCAAATTTTCAAAACAATATGAACCAGATGCAGGGTCTACAACCCATGCAACCGCAGCAGGTGCAAATGCCCCGTGTGCAAATGACACAATTGCAGCCAATGCAACAGCAGTTTCCCATGGTACCTAATCAGCAAATGCAAATACCCTTAGCACCAACGAATCAGCAGCAAGCAATGCTTCCTCAACAGGTCACGGGTCAGGGAATGAGTCAAAATGACACAGTACACCAATTCCCACTACACAGCGAGAACGGAATAGACGATGTATGGGAGAGTGGAAGTTCAGATGAGGAGGGAAATTGTGTGCTTGCAGCATCTTTGGAAGTTGATCAAAAGGGTCCGTATGTGGAGGGAAGAGTTATGGGTCATCGCGTTTCATTCATGGTTGACACAGGAGCTACACGTTCCACTGTTAGGAGCATTGAAGTGCCAAATCTGCCACTTTCAGGGAGAACTGTTCAAGTAGTGGGAGTAGCAAACAGGTACCTGACAAACCCAATCACAGATCCAGTACAAGTCAGAATTGGTAACTATCAAGGGTCACATAATTTTGTGGTATGTGACTCAAGCCCGATATCACTGTTAGGGAGAGACCTATTGTGCAGATTGGGATGTTCGATCATGTGTTCGAACAATGGAATTAGAATTCAGACGAGCAGTGATGGGGAAGAAGAGGACAGTGTAGAGGGGATGAGATGGAGACTGTCGATGAAGAGTATCCTCTGATTACCCTTTTTCCGATGATCACTGAAGCAGATATTCCAGCTGAGTTACAGGAAACGGTCGGAAAAGAAGTGTGGGATATGACAGGAAAAGAGGTGGGACTGGTGAAAGGAGTGGAACCAGTGAAAGTGACTGTAAAACCCAATGTAACCTTTCCTCAGACCCCACAGTACCATATGGCACAAGACACCCTCATGAAAGTCGCCCAACTCATTGATGAGTTTGTAAAGCAGGGAGTACTGAAAGAAGTGTTAAGCAGTCCATGTAATTCACCAATTATGGGACTAATAAAGCCAAGTGGAAAGGTCCGAATTGTGCAGGACTTGAGGAAAATAAATGACATAATAATTAAATGCTGCCCTGTAGTACCGAATCCAGCTGTGATAATGTTTCAAGTCCCTTGCGATGCCGAGTGGTTCTCAGTCGTCGACTTGTCACAAGCATTCTTTTCGGTGCCTCTTCATGAGGACAGCCAATTTCTCTTTTGTTTCAAATTCTTAGACAGAGTTTACAGTTGGTGTCGAATTCCTCAAGGGTTTTCGGAGTCACCGTCAATTTTCAATCCGATTCTAAAGAAAGATTTGGAAGCGTTGGAATTACCATTCGAGTCAACCCTAGTACAGTACATTGATGACTTACTGATTGCATCCAAGACAGAAAGTGACTGCACAGCCGATACCATTGCCCTATTGAATCATTTGGGAAGGAATGGACACAAGGTGTCTCCTTCAAAATTACAGTTCTGTCAGAAGAAAGTGAAATATTTGGGTCACCAAATAGAAAAAGGGTCACGGAGAATAATGAAGGAAAGAATAACAAGTGTACTTCAAATGAGTCCCCCAAAGACGAGGAGGGAAGTGAGGAAGTTTTTGGGAATGGTGAGCTACTGTTGCCAATGGATTCCCAACTTCTCAACCCTAGCAAAACCTTTGCTGAAATTAACCCAGAAAGATGCGTTGGATGAGATTGAGCTTAAAGGAGATGAGATGGATGCTTTTATTGAATTAAAGGAATGCATGTGCAGGGCTCCAGCTTTAGGTATGCCTGACTACACAAAACCTTTCACATTGTTTTGTCATGAACGTGATGCATGTTCCTTGTCTGTCTTGACCCAAGCCCATGGTGGCGTAAACAGACCAGTAGCATATTTTTCAGCTACTTTGGATCCGGTCGCAGCAGCACTGCCAGGGTGCTTGCGCGCCGTAGCCGCAGTTGGTATCAGCCTCACTCAGAGTGAAGGAATAGTGATGGGACACCCTTTAACAGTCATGGTCCCTCACTCAGTCGAGATACTTTTGACACGTTCCCAAACACAGCACATGACTGGTGCTAGACTCACAAGGTACGAAACAATAATTCTGGGATCACCTAATGTGCAGCTGAAAAGGTGCACTACGTTGAATCCAGCAACCTTGTTTCCCAGTGAAAATGCTGAAATTGAGAACGCTGAAGACATCGAGCACAACTGTCTTCAGGTGACTGAATTTTGCACCAAACCAAGGCCTGATATCAAAGATACCAGATTAGAAGAAAATGATCAAATCATTTTTGTTGATGGTTCATGTTTAAGAGATGCACTGGGTGTATTGAAAGCAGGGTACGCTGTATGTACTGTAACAGGTGTTCTGGAAGCCTCTTGGCTTCAAGGGGTTTACTCTGCACAAGTAGCAGAATTGGTAGCCCTTACTAGAGCATGCCAACTTTCTGCACTAATGAAAGTTACCATTTACACTGACAGCCAATACGGGTTTGGAATAGTGCATGATTTTGGACAATTGTGGTCACAGAGAGGCTTCATGACCTCTTCAGGATCACCAGTGAAAAATGGGGAAAGAATAAGAGAATTGTTACATGCCATTCAGTTACCAGGGGAAGTAGCAGTGGTGAAATGCAGTGCACACTCAAAGGGACAAGACTATGTTTCCCTAGGAAATGGATATGCGGATCAAGTCGCAAGGTTTTGCGCATTGAACTGTATATTGCTCAGGGATGAATGGAATTTGATAAGTGAACCAGAACTTGAACAAAGCGAAATTTTTGCTCTAAAGGTTATAGATACGATGGACGAATTGAAATCCCTACAGAATGGTGTCAGTGAGGATGAAAAACTCTCGTGGACTAAATCACAATGTGTAAAGAGACTAGATGAATTATGGGTTTCAAGTGAAGGGAAATTCGTTCTTCCAAATAGCCTTTTGACACAGATAGCCAGATTTTACCATGGACAAGCTCATCTTGGGAGGGATGCCATGATTAGGTTATTTGAAACTGATTGGTTTAACCCCAAATTCCGTCAAGTTGCTGAAGCAGTTTGCCACCGTTGCGTCATTTACCAACAGATGAACGCAGGGAAGGGAACCGTAGTAAACTTGAGCCACATTGGAAGAGCAGGGGGTCCATTCAGCAGGATGCAAATGGATTTCATTGAGATGCCTGTGCATGGAGGCTTGAAGTATGTGTTGGTGGTTGTGTGCATTTTTAGTCACTGGATTGAAGCATACCCTACACGCAGAAATGACAGTCTCACAGTTGCAAAACTACTCTTGAGAGAGTTAATACCACGTTTCGGATTCCCGATCTCTTTAGAATCAGATAGGGGAAGTCACTTCAATAATGAAGTAATAAAATTGCTTTGTGCAGCACTGAACATTGAGCAAAAGCTGCATTGTAGCTACCGCCCTGAAGCATCAGGTTTAGTGGAGCAAATGAATGGCACATTGAAATCAAGAATGGCGAAAATATGCGCATCAACAAACTTGAAATGGCCCAACGCATTGCCTTTGGTACTAATGTCAATGAGAAACACCCCTGACAGAAAGACTGGACTGTCCACACACGAGATTCTCATGGGCAGAGCTATGAGACTTCCAGCAGTTCCTGCAAATGCACTTTTGAATATTACAGATGATATGGTGTTAGACTACTGCAAAGGTCTAGCTGATGTGGTTCGATCTTTCTCTCACCAGGTGGAGGCAACCACCTTGCCACCGATCCAAGGTCCAGGACACGCCCTGAAAGCAGGTGACTGGGTCGTGATAAAGAAGCACGTGAGGAAGTCGTGTTTGGAACCCCGTTGAAAAGGACCTTTCCAAGTGATTTTGACGACTACCACCGCTGTGAAGTGTGCGGGAGTTCCCAACTGGATTCACGCCAGTCACACAAAGAGGGTGTTGTGTCCCACAGATGAGGAAGTTAAAGCGCTGAAGTTACCAGTACCTGATAACAAAGTACCATGCGCTGAGGCAGAGCGAAACAGAACTAGAAGCGAACAGGCAGAAATAGAGGAGGGAGAAATATTCTCTGAGGACGAAGCAACTGATTCACTTGGGGAAGACCAAGGAGAAGCCTCACACAGCGACGAAGCAGCTGAAGGTAACAAAAAGCCTGAAGCAGCTGAGAGTGACAAAGAGCCTGAAGAAAGTAACGGTGACAAAGGGCTCAAAACAGGTGAAGAAGCAGGAAAGTCTGATCAGAGGAGGACTTTCCCAGAAGCAGACGATACAGGAAGAGAACAGGAAAACCTGATTGATTTCCCAGAGGGAGAAGACGAAACCAGACAAAGTGAAACTGTTCAAACTCCTTCGGAAGAGGTTGCAGGTCCGTCAAGTGGACCCAGTGCAAAACGTAGACAAAGCATATCACCAGTAAAACTGAGAACTAGAGAAACGTTGAATGACAGTGAAGGGCCAAGAGTGAAAGAGAAAAGAAAGGAAGTGTCTGTCGTAGTACCAACACCAAGTGAAGAAAAGGACTTGGCCAAAGAGGAAAGTACGAGTGAGAAAGAATCAAAGAGAGATGCAAAATTGAAAAGAAAAAGGATACCGAGCAGAAGGTATTCCGGTCCGGAGTGGGCATACATAGCCAATAACGACTGGTCAGACAAATTCGTATCCCTCAGTCTCGAGAACGAAGAAGCAGAGCTACACTTTGGAAACAAAAGTTCTATGGACTCTGTTGATTGAAAACATTGATAACCTGATTGACTTTTCAACCGGCTAAGACATTGCTAACTTGATTGACTTTGAAACCGATTTTGAGACAACGCTGCTAACCGATAAGAGACTGAGCTGCTAAAGCAAACTGTGTGAACATTGAACTCGTTCAGCTTTGTAAATATCTGCAAAACCGCTTTGATAGAGTGCCTTCAACTTTCTGATTCTATACAGATCATGACTAGTTTCACTACCCAGGGGCGTAAAATGAAGTATTGCAAATACATGTGTATAGGCTTGATAACTGCATGCGTACTAATAATTGTAGCAATAATTCTTGGAATGCATGGTAAAAGTGAGAGTGAGACGAATGATGCTTCTACTTCTAAACCTATTATCGTTACTGAACTAACAGCTCTCAAGAGACTCGAGCAAGACGAGAGACACTTGCATGATAAGAAGGAACTTTCATCTAACGTTTTCTATCGCTTACTGAGTGAGTATGTTGAGACCATGGATGCGAAAGATTGTTATGTGTGTACACAAATACCTACCTCAGTAGTGGAAGGGGTAACGTATCACAGCATGCCTCTTACGTATGGAATAACATGTAGTATAGTAGCTTCCAGATTTTATGCTCAAAAAGACATTCATTATTTCTATACTAATTACGATGTTACATTTGCATATGTCCCCATAATAGGGCATTTAAGTAAGATAGCTCGAGATTATTATGCCAAATTAATGAGGGAATTCTTCGAACCAATGTCACCTTTCCACACAGCTCACACACATAGAGAAAACCTTACATGCTTGCTTTCACCAGTAGAAATAGAATTTTTAGATCGCACTGATGATAGGAAGAATGAAATGAAGGAGAAATTAGAGAGGGAATTACACGAAAGGACGTCTGTGGATAATTATGCTTTTGCTGCAATAAAGACACAAGGGAAAATAGCTTTAGATACATTACATGTAGGCAGATTTTGTATACATAGATTTCCATCATATTATGACACAGTTTTTGTGGGAACGAGTGAATGTAAACATACATATGCATTTCAATCTAAGTGGACGTTCATGCTGAATGGACAAGATCCAGTTATTCCTGGAGTATATTATATTTGTGGACTCAACGCCTATTATCGTCTTCCCAAAGGATGGTATGGGAGGTGTTATTTGGGAATAGTGTTCCCAAAAGTTTACCAACTAGATGACTTAAAGAAATTTCCAAAGCTGTCTGAATCACATCGTGTTCAGAAAAGGGAGACAGCTTCTGGTGTGGTAGGAGACATATTTGGAGCATTGATTCCTTCAGTAGGAGTCATATTGAATTCAATCAAAATAGGAAAGTTGTCTACTATTGTAGATAACATGCTGACAAAGTTTTCAGGAGCTATAATCCTGATGGATGCTGAACTTGCTGCAGAAAGAGCTATGACTCTTCAAAATCGGCTTGCCTTAGACATTCTTTTAGCAAAGGATGGCGGCGTTTGCAAAATGCTTGGTACACGTCACTGCTGTACCTATATATCAGATAATAGTGGAAAGATTAGAACAATGCTTACGAATTTAACCAAAGAAAGCGTAGATTTGAAGGAATTGAAAGAGCCCGGAGTTTGGGAGAAGGTTGGAAAGGGATTTGCTTCCGTGGGAAATTGGCTCAGCAACGTTTGGAACGGATTGTTATTAAAGATAATAAAGGGAATATTAATGGTGTTAATTTGTTTATTAGGTCCTTGGGGAATATGGAAAACTATTAAAATAATAAAAGCAAGGAACAAAAGAAAGAGAGAGGAGAAAATAGAAAACAAAATGGTGGAGATCTATAGAGAAAAATCAAAAGGGACTAAAAGAAAAAGGGAATTGACTGAAGTGCCAAATTACTATACAGAATTTTAATGGAATAAAATTTGTGGGTGGATTTGATGTGATGACATAATTAGTCATCAGAGGAGGGATTGATGACGCAGAAAAAGAAGGTCCGACATATATTCATGTATACCGTGTGATCAATACGTGTAATGTAGTGTGATTTTAGTAAAAGAAATAATGTACGAGGGGAATTGTGCCCTCAGGTTAGTTCGCCATCATTATAAACGAGCTTTATTAATCACGAAGTATTAAAATTGTAGTAATCCGTCATAATCGCAAATGTATGCCATGATTTCTTGTTTGAAAACTGTTTTGCTTAGCTTAAATTTAGTACAGGCTTTGGCCTAGTTGCTTGGTTTCAAATTCTAACTGCGTGATTTTTTTCCTTGAACTAATGAAACATATATTCTTGCTTGAAGTTGTATTTTTCCAGTAGAAACTGGCTGGTACACTTATCTCCAAGGTTTCGTGCTAGGCCGGTTACATCCCCTTTGATACAAGGTCAGTCTCTGCAGGTGCGGACAATGAAGGTACAGATACCAAAAATAATTGGCAAACCATGATACAACTTGTGTTCCAAGGCTCCAAGGCTAATGTATGCACAAATAAGTTCTAGTAAAAGACAATTTTCATTGGACAATTTGAAGCCAACCTATGAACCCTCCAATGGAGGACCCTGCAGAATTCGGAATGTTTCTTACTTAAACCCACCGGACAAAGAGAAGTCAGCCATTTTCCTCGATGCCAGTTTGAAGCCTGATGCCAGACTCCATTTTGGACGATACCCTGATGCCCTTTTCTCTATCCAAGAGAAAGAGACTTTAAGAATTCTCACCCTAGAGACTTTAACTTTGATTTGCCCCCGTCTTGCCCATGCAGTAACTTTGCCCTATTCTCCTTGCCGTTGCAAGGAAGCTTGCCCTTAACTTTGCCCCTTTGAACTTGCCCCATGCTGATCGAACCGGTACCTGAAGGACGAAGACTTTTCTTGAATGCTGATTGTATTTGGTAAATATGAAAGGATAAATGTATTATGCATTGTGTTTTTCCTTTTAGGTACCAACTGCTATTTTGATAGCGTCCTAGCTAGAACTTTTCCAAATTTGTGTTGACTAAATTCGTTTTGCATGAAGTCCCACATGCCAATGCTAATTAGAGGTTAGTTGAGGTATTCATTCAATATATCATGAAGAATTGAAATCTTGTTATGCTGACCGAATGTATGCAATTAGTCAAATACAGTTAGTTACATTGGTGATTTGCATTGCTATAACAGAGTGTATCATCATCCAGATTTTGCGTAGATTGCGTTTCTTCCGCCGTTATGGACAGCTAGTAATGTTCATATACATATATCAATTGGTTTTGAGACATATATATATCGTGCTAGCTTTGTTAATATAGGGAAATAAATTCACTAACTTTTAATAAACTGGTGTGGTTATTCATGACTGAAAGGTCATGGTGCGCCGAAATACCAACTGTTATTGATTTCTGATGTGTTATATTGATCTATTAATTGAGTACTGATTACCGATTACAACAGTTATTGATTATTGATCTGAGTGACTCGACTATTGAGGATGAGGAGAGCCCGACTCGGTTAAAAGATTCACCGACCTCCAACGTGTCCAGGTACAGGTAATTTATAAAGGTTGGACGCGTTATCACCTCCTAACAACTCCTAATCGAGCCAGCACCACCGGGTGGTGCAGCTGGTGCAGCAGTACCCATTGCACTTTTCACTGCCCGTAATTCGGCAGTGGAAAGCACAATGGGGCTTTCAATGGGGCATCTGCGCTGCCCATGCCAAGTGCATTGGCCCCCATGGGCACCCCGGCACCCCTTCTCTGCCAGCCTTTGCATCGCGAGATTACCACATTGCAAAGGCTGGCGGAAAGGGGACTCGTAATCCCCAGGGCAGCAGTGCTTGCAGTGCTGCCCTGGTGGATTACAACTGCCAAGACAGCCAGGCTGTTGCCTTGAGGCAACCTGGCAGTGCCGGTGGACCGACCATGGCGCTTTTGCCTGCCGCAGCCGGACTGCTGCTTTGGAGGCAGTCTGACCGCTACCGTGACCCTGGCAGTCATAATTAGGCCCTTAATATTTATTTCACTTGTACAAGCAGCAAGAAACACCTTTTAAAAAGTGAGCTGCGGCAATTTTAAGAAAATTGAGCATTTGAAAGGTCTTATTAGCCCCTTGCAGTAGAGCTACTAAAAGAACCACCTGTTTTAAATACCCTCTTAGACAATCAGTCCCCCAGTAGTACTTATATGGATTGGTCTTTAAATGATGCTTAATGTTTTATGTTTCACAGGCACTTTAAATGGGCCAATTGATCTAGCCTGGTCTTGAAGGACTCAGCAGGCTCGTACCACAGCCCATCAAAGACACCCTGATGTATAAAGTAAGCTCTGGTGCCTTATAAGCTGAAACAGAGTGTTTTGTTTACAGGTCTTAGCATATATTTATAGTTACATTTTTATGAAAATTTTCTTAGGATAAAACTTATAGGAAGGGATTGTTCCTATAATCTCCAAGCAATTTTATGTTAAATGATGTTTCGCATGTTTACATTGTCTGGATGTATGTGTATTGATTTTATAGTTGACACTGGTTTTAATTTAAACTATGCTAATAAACTTGACTTTGACATCTAAAAGTAAGGATAACAGTTTGTGTCCTCTCTCTAAATGCAAGCAGCCCTCATATATTTCCATAAGACAATATAATACAAGATGCTTCTGTGATGGTTGTGATATTTATGTTTAGTGCATTGTAATTAGAATGCAGGTTAGACTCGGATTGTGGTTAGAAATTACACTGATCACTGCTTTCAAAATTGACAATCTTGTATTGTTCTTCTTCACTGACTACTGCGATTTCTCGAGACAAAATTGTACAAGTATAGGTATGTGAATGTCCAGTCTCCTCTCTTGGGCTTTGCCACATAATCTGTAAATATGTGGCTGAAGGTTTTACAACATCATTGGACAATTGGGAAACATCATGTTTGTGTTTGCCCAGTAGCATCTAGTCGAAATCCCCCATGCAGTGCCTATTTTGTGCCTGGAACTGAGGTGTAATTTCATCATCAAACTTTGACCCAAAGCAAGAGAGCAAAAGGGCCAGAAAAAGTAGCCAGATAAATAGAATAGTAAAACAATGACAGAAGGAAAGGGGAGAAAGCCAATATGAAAAAACATTGGCAAAAGCCAGTAGTTGTGACTTTGGCTGCCAGACCTTTGGCAATTCTTGTTGTGTCATGTTTTCTGATAAATATTATTGTTCGGGAATATGCCGGGCCCTCATCAATCTAAACAAATAATTTGCTATAGACAAAAAATACTTTTGGTCTAAAAAAAACAACTCCCATTACCATAGGACTCCCTAGCCCTAAATGGAACTACATTGTGTGCGTATGTGTTCCTTATGAAAGCAGCATGCCATAATAACTCATAGTGAAGACAGCCAGTGGCTGAAGTGGACTGATGTATTGCCCCATAATGCATGCTGAAGTGGGTGAAAGAGAAATGTGAAGAACTCCAACCGCAGACTAATTGTATTTGTAATTGTATGTATATATCGCTTACTACTCCTGACGAGGTGTCAAAGTGCTTTTCGGCGAGTAGCACGCTACTCTGGAACCCAAGAAGAACTAGTGGTGTACTAGTATAGGGAACTATGAGTACAGTATTAGTCTGGGTTAATTACAGCAGAGCATATGTGAGTTTGTTAGTTGGATTGACTAAAGTAATGGAGGGATAGTGGAGAGAAGAATCCAGAAGTGTTAATTGGGAGTTTATAGTAATGGGATGTGGCTTGGGATGAGTAAAGGAGAGGTGGAGGAGGTAAGAGTCTGTGGAAAGTGATTAGGGAGATCATAGTAGCAGGAGGGATTTTGAATGAGTGAGATAAATGAAGGAGAATTTAGTAGGGTTGTTTGGAAGATAATAGTAAAGTGAGGTTTTGGGTGAGCTAGATGTGGTAGAGGAGGTACAAGCTTAGGCAAGGGTATTTTGGAGTTGAAAGTAGTAGAATGGGTTTGCAATGAGGCAGAGTTTGGATGGAGGATAGATTGCCAGGATAGGTGATAGAGAGACAGAGAAAAGCTTACAAGATGGTAAAATGTATATTATTTTTTCATTTATTTATTATTTTATTATTGTAATTATTTTTTTATTTAATTATTTACATTTTCAGTTTTATTTAAAGATTTACATGTATTCATTTTTCTCTAGTACAGTAGGACTAGAGTAATACATAAAAGATATGTAAATACATAGTAAGGGAATATATGTGCAAAAAATATAATAAAGGGTATAATAATATGAGAAGTAAAGTAGTTTTGTACAAACAAAGACTCAAGATTTGTAATATTTGAAGTTAATTAATAAGTGTACTTTTCTAATATTCATTTATCTTTCCTCAATTTTTCAACAGCGAAATGCTTGCTGTTAAATAGTTAAGATAACATTTGCTCATTGTAATATAAAAAAGAAAGCAGGGATTCATAAGTATCTAATATAACAACTTATGTAGGAGCTATGCAATGACATATGAACATGTTAAGCATAGAATAATACACATATATGTATATACTCCCATATATACATATATATATATATATATATATATATATATATATATAAATATATATATATCCAGAAAAATGGTGTATTTAAATCGCACACCAAGGGCTGCACATCATTCAATACCAGCTGGTAAAATACTCAGAAAACCACTTATTCTCGATAGGTTCATCGGCTGCTGTTTATTGAAAAAAGATTAGATTGCAGGTAAATCACACCAGCAAAAGTTGGTACAAAAAAACGGTCGACAATGTGCTCACCATTCAAAAGACACACACGCTGTCCCAACCAAATGTCTACGCGTTTCGGCCGAAGCCTTCAACAGGACATTGGCAGACATTTTACACTCAACTATTTAAACCATATAGTCCTTCTTTGATGTTCATTGCATAGCTCAAGAGAAGTGCAAATGGAGCGGCCATTTTATAACGTCACAATTTTAACTTAAAAATAAGAAACTCCTAATCCTGTGCATGTTTTGAAATAAACTATGAACTAAAAATGTGACATTATATATTTCTCTCATATTATAATACATTATCACAAATATAGTCTGGTCACCTGTGAACACTAAAAAATTAATTAATTGTAATCACAGTCTACAATTCTTGAATACAAAACAAATCCCATGTATGCTGTTTTTTTCTCTCTTCTCTTTCTCAATTTTCATTTTTCCTTTTTCCTTTTACTCTTGATGTCCACATATTACCCACTTATACCTAATAATTTTAATTTTGATTTTGATTTTAGTTTTAATTTTAAAAGCCTGATATATAAATGCAATTAATTAATAATATAAATATATAAATATATGTACTGCCAATTGATTGCAATACATCCACTTCATATAAAGGCTATAAATAGATGACAAATGATGACAAATAAATAAAGTAAATTCAGTCAATTCTGAAAATGCAAAATAAAATACAGGTAAAAGCGATTTCAACGTGGAATAAATAAATAAATGGATATTCATCATCATAATTCATTAAATAAGTCATAGTCCTATAAATTAAAATATTCTAAAAGGAATCTGAAGAGATTAATTAGTAGATCCATATCATAGGTCAAATTGTTATTGATTAGGAAATTGTAAATAGACCCCACAAATTCAGCAACAGGAGAATGTATGTGCGCCGCTATCCTCCCCAAGGACCTATGCAACAGTATAGGAATAAAATAGATGAGTATAACACCCTAAAAGTGAATAAATTATTAATAAAAAATTATTACCAAAATACACTAAGTATCAATCCGGCAAATGCTAATACTAATAGTAATAACAATAATGATAAAATCAATCAGTAAGGATCCTAACAAAACACAATATTCTAAAAAAGTCATCAATTTCATTTCATGTTTTCTATTGGACAAAATCTATCTGTGAGAAAATGTAAAAAAATGTAAAAAAATGTGAATATCTCTGTATGGGAAAATCTAAAAACTTACAGATGTACATGAAGCTCTGCGTCCAAGTTGTGACCCCAAGGGTGTTCTGTACCTAAAAGTAAAATAGTTTTGGACTCCATTTGTCTCAAATGTGGAATTCTATTGCCTCCTCGGGGATGGACCGCAATGGTTTTAACATCATAAAATGCTAGGGAACTACAGTTACCTTCATGTACATCCCAAAAGTGTTTAGCTAAAGGATAGGATGGATCATGATTCTTAATGGCTCTGAGATGTTGCAGGAACCTGATTTTCAGTTTATGAATGGTTCTGCCCACATATTTCTTGCGACACCCACATTCAATGACATATACAACGTATTCAGTTTCGCATGTGATACGTTCAGTTATGTCACAAATTTTTCCTTCGAACGTGGTGTATGTCTGAGTATTCTGTGCATACAAACATGATTTGCAATGTCCACATTTCCAAAAGCCCAAGCTTTTTTTGGCCAACCATGACATATTAGTTTTGGGACTCTGAAATAGGCTTCTGGTAAGATGGTTACCCAAAGATTGAGTTTTGCGATATGTGATACATGGATGTGGACCTATACTGTCCTTGATGGCAGAATCATGTCTCAAAACATGCCAATTTTTCTGTATGATATTATTTAAATGCGAATGTTGAGAATTAAACTCTAAGAATAGTCTAGGTGATGATACCTTATTGTGATCTTGATTATGAATATTATCAGGCTTGAAAAGCAATTTTTCTCGAGACATATTCAAAACCCTCAAGTGTGCATCTTTAAGGATCTTCAAAGGATATCCTCTCTCTAAAAATCTCTGTGTCATCGTCATGATTTCAATCTTGAAGCACTCATCATTAGAACAGATTCTACGAGCCCGTAGAAATTGACTATATGGAATACTCCATTTCAAAGCTTTTGGATGACCACTATTGCCATGCAAGATTGAATTACAGGCTGTTGGTTTACGAAAAATGGTTGTCTGTAAGACATCTTTTTCAATAGAGATCTGGACATCAAGAAATTCTATAGTTTGTGCACTATATTTCAAGTCTAAGTGAATGTTCAGCTCATTGTTGTTCAAGATATCAACATATTGTTTGAGAGAAATCTCGTCACCATCCCAGATAAGAAAGAGATCATCAATATATCTGACCCATAGTATCACTTGTTCCATGTATTTGCCATTAGAGTCAGACCAAGCTATCTCCTTTTCCCACCAGCCCATGTAAAGGTTGGCGTACGTGGGAGCAAATGAAGCTCCCATTGCAGTCCCTTGTTTCTGCAAGTAATGTTGATTGTCAAATAGAAAGGCGTTGTGGGTGAGGCAAAATCTTAACATGCTAATTAGCATGTTAGTATGTTGAAGAAATTCAATTTTACGAGTGCCCAAGAAGTGACAACATGCTTGAATGCCAAATTCATGCTTAATGGAAGTGTATAATGCAGTCACATCCATGGTTACCAATAGATAGTTGGGTTGCCATGGAACATTATGAATCTTAGCAAGAAAGTCATTGGTGTCTCGAAGATAAGACGGCAATTCGGTGACAAAAGGACATAGGAAAAGGTCCAAGAAACGGGAGGTATTTTCTAATAGGGATGAGTTCATACTCACAATAGGTCGACCAGGAGGATGTTTTGTATTTTTATGGATCTTTGGTAGAAAGTAAATACAAGGGATTCTAGGAAACAAAACTTTGAGATAAAAATATTCATTTTGGTCAATTAGCCCTTTAGTGTGCCAGCTATCAAGCATCTCCCAGTAGATGGTTTGATATTCATTAGTGGGATTAGTGGTTAGTTTTTGATAATGTTGTTTATTGGAAAGTTGATGATTAGCCTCCTTCATATAGCTATTAATATCCATAATAACAATATTCCCTCCTTTATCGGAGGGTTTGATGATAATAGTGTTATTGGATTTAAGCTCATTTAGATCTTTCCAATCTGAGGCTGAGAAATTCACTCTTTGGGCTTTTTTCATTTTAACCCTTTTCCAATCATTCCGAAACCGATCAACGTCATCAACTACCAATTCATAGAACAAATCAATCATATTACCAGTCGGTAATTGGGGATTAAATCTGCTGGAGGGCTTAAGCCTGCTGGCCACGGTCTTGTTAGTAACAAATCCCATGTCAATCAAAATGTTATTCTCTTCACCTGTATCATTGCTGACATCATCCAAACAACCCAACCTGCCAATTTCTACTAAATCAGGCGCTTCATTGACATGAAAACCAGATAAAGGTGGTCATTCTGACCCTGGCGGTCTTTGACCGCCAGGGCGGAGGACCGCGGGAGCACCGCCGACAGGCCGGCGGTGCTCCAATGGGGATTCCGACCGCGGCGGTAAAGCCGCGGTCGGACCGGCACCACTGGCGGGGTCCCGCCAGTGTACCGCCGCCCCATTGAATCCTCCGCGGCGGCGCAGCTTGCTGCACCGCCGCGGGGATTCCGACCCCCCCTACCGCCATCCAGATCCCGGCGGTCGGACCGCCGGGATCCGGATGGCGGTAGGGGGGGTCGCGGGGCCCCTGGGGGCCCCTGCAGTGCCCATGCCACTGGCATGGGCATTGCAGGGGCCCCCGTAAGAGGGCCCCTACATGTATTTCACTGTCTGCTGCGCAGACAGTGAAATACGCGACGGGTGCAACTGCACCCGTCGCACAGCTTCCACTCCGCCGGCTCGATTCCGAGCCGGCTTCATCGTGGAAGCCTCTTTCCCGCTGGGCTGGCGGGCGGTCTGAAGGCGACCGCCCGCCAGCCCAGCGGGAAAGTCAGAATTACCGCCGCGGTCTTTCGACAGCGGAACGGTAATCTGACGGCGGGACTTTGGCGGGCGGCCTCCGCCGCCCGCCAAGGTCAGAATGAGGGCCTAAGTGTCTACATTAATGTTGGAACAAGATGTAGTGGCCTGTGTTGTCTTGGAAAAATATTTCAACAGCCGCAACTTACGTGTATATTTATACAATTCTATTCTGGTGTCAACATAATCCCAATGATTGTCAGGACAAAAACTTAATCCTAAATTTAGAATTCGCTCCTGATTAGAGGTGAGCTGTACTTTAGAGATATTTACAATGATATTGGAATTGTCAGATCGAAAAGTCCTCTCTAGTCTTGATATTTGTGATTTCTGCCTCTTCCCCCTCCGCGTCTTGAACCTCCTCGACTTCGTCCTCGACTTCTGTTTGATTGTGGCGTGATTGATCGTAGTAGTCTCATTTCCCCGTGAAAATCCAGTTTATTGGCAGAAGCTTCGTCAGCTGATGAGCTCAAATCCGAGCTGTCTTCTGCTGTATTGGTTGTTATATTGGGACTGTCCATCATCATAACTTTGTCTTGTGCTCTGAGTGTATTGTATTTACGAGCAAATGTATAAATTCTACCTATTTCATAATCTTTCTTGTCTGTATTGAATTTAGAGGCCTTGCGGAGCTTGATTTCATCCTCTTTTTTGGTTATACGTTCTTCCATCTTCATTAACAATTGTTGTATTTCTGAGGAGGTCCCCATTTTTTCTAGTTCTTTAGTAAGAAGTTCAATTTTATGGGTTTGTTCTTCCATACGACGTTTTGATTGAATAATCAAAGTGTCCATCAATTTAACTGAGCATTCAGATGTTTGCGCTCTCCATTGTTCTAGAAGATCGGGATCTATATCACCCAAGGTAGGCAATATTAGAATTATGAGACCTCGTGGCACACGACCATTTTGTATATATTTGGTCAATGAGGTCATTTCCCACCATGTTTTTAATTCTAAAATTCTTGCCTTTTCTAGTTCAGAAATAATGGTGGTTGCTGTGCGTGTAGATAAGTCCGAAGGCATTGAGGTTCCAGAAACATTATCAAATAGAGTAGTGGCAGCTTGTTCCCACAGGGCTTTCCGATTCGCCATGATGCATTAAACAATTCAAAAACTGAAAAATGAGTCCAAAAAATTGAGTCCAAGAAATTGTACCAAGTTACCAGTGTGAAAATATGTGAAAAAACTGTCGTCTATTCAGAATCAGTCCCAATACAGAGTTCCAGATAGAAAAACGAAGAAGAAAGAAAAAATCAAACGCTTCATTCAAAAATTAGAATCCAAAACAAAAATAAATAGTTCAACCAAACTCAAATGCCGGACTGTTACTATAGGGACAGCGTGTGTGAAAAGTTCAAAGAAACACAAAGCACGCCGATGTATGTCAGTGGTTCGTATTTCGCAGCGCTGGTTACACAGAAAAAATCTGTGCAATATGACACAGTTCAAATGAATGATTCGGATGTACGACTATACTAGTCTATCCGAGTCGAGCGTCGTAATACATCCAATAAATGAATCTCGGCTACCCCCGGCACCAATCCTCCTTACCTCCAAGGGGGAAAGATTTGCTACGATGGCAACAGCAATCTCTACGGGGGAGCTACAATGTATCCAAGCGACGCGGTGCAGCGTGAAGAATCCTCCTTTGAAAGCAAGTCTGGTAACGTTGTATCACGCGCACTCCGAGCGGCGTGCTAGCCCTACCGCGAACCAGACATAATATATATATATATATATACCCACACACACACACATGCACACACATAGTACAGACATATATATTTAACCGGTAATAAATATACATTTGTTAAACAGGCTTAAATAGTATGTGGATAATTTATTATTATGAAATAGTAACTATCCATATTTCTTAAAGAACAATACATATCTAGAAAAAACACAATCAGATTATAAATATTTATCAACACAGGCATGTGCAGTCTATTGCTGTTTGAATATGGTGGTTATGAAGGAAAGAGCCGACTCTTAAGTAGTTATCTGAGGACAAGATAGTTATCTGTGGATCTTATATTTGGAGGTAATGAATTCCATAGTTTGTCTGCTTGAACAGAGAAGAGTGTTCCACCTATTGTCTTTTTCTTATATGGGGGTGTTTAAAGGCAGGGTGCCAATCATGAGCGGACGTTTCTTTGTTGAATGTATTTGATTATTTTGTTTGTGATGAAAAGCGGTGCTGTTCCATGTATAGCTTTGTGGGTGATACAAAGCAGCTTGAAAGTGGATCTTCTGGCAATGGGCTACCGGTATAGTACTCTCAAGGCAGGGAAGTTGTGGGCTTGTGGCTTTACATGTAATAGTAGCCTGGTAGCTGAGTTCTGAATACACTGTAGTTTTTTATAATAGAGATGATCCATGGTAGAGGCCATTGGCATAATCCAGTTTGGATAGTATAAGAGAGATAGTAGCCTGCACCTTGTACGGAACTTTAAGGTAGGGGACGATAGGAAGCAGAGTCGTCAAGGTGATGAACCTTGATCATGCTACTTGGGCATTCATTGTTAATTTGGAGTCCATGGTAATTCCAAGGTTTTTAACTTCCTTGGATACTTGATGAGGTTGTCCGACATTGTCAGGCCAGGCGCACAGTGGGTCAAAACTTTTCCTGTCACCACATGTGACTATTTCTGTTTTGGAAGCATTTAGTTTGAGATGGCTCCAAGTCATCCACTGATCAACGGCTCTTAGGCAACTGTATATTTGTAAGTTTTCAATGTCTTTGGGGCATTCCAATTTAAGTAGCATTTGTGTGTCATCTGCATAGTTGTAGTATGTGAGCTACAAATCATTGATCAATTCTAGTAATGACATCATGTAGATGTTGAAAAGCATAGGTGAGATGATTTATCCTTGGGGGACCCCTGCTTTTGTGAGGTAGGGTTTGGAAGAGAAGGGGGGAGAATAGGTAATATTAGTTCTGTTTTGAAGGTAGGATGTAATCCAGTCGAGAGCAGTCCCTTCTGTGCGGGCCTCATGGATTCTTTGAATTAGGGTGTCAGTGTCAACAGTATCAAATGGAAAAAGTCAGGATGAAACCTCTATAAGAATAATTATATTACATACATAATGTCAGTATTATCAAAAGGAATTGACTAGCACAGGCCTAAAAAGCCAATCAGTCTGCCATTGACAGCTATCCTTTCCCTGTAAGAAAAAAAGAAAGAAGGAAGGAATGAAAAAAAGGCTGGCAAGGAAGAATGTAGGCAGGAGAGAAGTCAAGACAAAAGGCATGAAAGAAGGAAGTTAAAGAAATAGAAGGAAAATGAAGAAAAGAAAGAGAAGGAACGAATTAAAGAGAAGGATAGACACACAAAAAAGGCAAAGAATGTGGGAAAGAGAAGGAAAAGACAAGGAAAGAGGAATTAAGATATAATGAGAAAGAAGGAGTGAAAGAAGGCAAGGGAAAGAAAGCATGTGAGAAGGAAAAAGTGGAAACTAAGGAAAGAAAAAGAAAGTAGAAAATAAGAAAAAAAAAAGAAAACAAGAATGAAACACAAAAATGAATTGTGGAAAGAAAGAACGAAGAGAAGAGAGAAAGAAAGAAAGAATCAAAGAGGATCTGAAGGAAAAAGGAATGAAAAAGAAAGAAGAAAAGGAAGAAAAGGAAGAAAGAAGAAAAGAGAAAAAGAAAGAAATGGGGCTAGATAGAAAAAAAAATAACTTAATCCAGTTTCAAATGGACACAATCTGATTTTGTATTCTGTGAAATAGCAGTCAGAAAAGCAAAACATTCCTAAAGGAATTTACACCAGCATTGGCAGGAGATGTGATCCAATAAAGATGGAATGTGCTTCATAAACCTGCTATTACATCAGCCTCTAAGCATAACTGCAACAGTTACAAAGTAAAAACAAAAACACTGGCACTGGAGGGAACTAGCTTGTGGTATATATGAGCTCCTTGTGAGAGAGCAAAATGCAGTCACTCAAAGTGAAGTTTAACAATGTCTTAAGTAGGCTGACCCACTGCCACTTGCTATAAGCTGTAGTGGGTGGAAGCAAAATGTGAATGACACAACAACAGACCAATGGAGGAAGAGAGATGGCTGAAAGCCCCCATATGTTAGTATATCATACATATTATTGGAAACTCAAAAGGTCTTGGCTAATGCCAGATCTAAAAATATCCTTTAGGAGTGTAATAAGTAGGCAGGAAATGTATTGTTAGAAAAATAGTCATGAGGTGAAATCCATGCTAGGCAACTATTGTATTCGGCAAAACTAGCATTGCTCTGCGCTAGTGGAGGGTTCCTAACTAACATCGCGGGTCCTGCACTTTTTTTGGCAAACTAACCTCTGCCTCCAGGCCAAAATGCCCCAGCCAATACCATGATTACATCTAGCTGTTTTTGTAAGGGTTCTCCATGAGTCTGTCCCTCTCCCACTCAAGCTTTGGCAGCCATGCAGCTGCAGGCTCATTTAAGCTATCTGAATCAGTGCAATTTGGCCTCTCATTCTATGCTTTGCAGATTCCAGAATTTACCAAATGCAGTATGAGAACAAACCACATACCGAAGATTCTTGAAGGAGTTTTGCAACATTTCAACAACTTGCTTCCCAAAGAAAATGGTTTTGCAGCCACTGAACATGTAGGATTACCCCTAAGAGCCAAACCTTCTTCTGATAATTGATGATCCATGACATATTTCTGTGAGACAAGCATTTTGTACTATACTATGCTACAACAAAGAACACATTCTACACAAATACATTTGTTGTGTCTGTGTTGCCTCCTTAATAATGCAATGCACTTACTTTTTTTTGTATTACTGATTTCAATCTGATTGTTTTATGGAATAATACCTGGAAGTAACTTTAAATATGGAGCATTGCAAAACCTTTCTTGATTTCAAATGTCTATTGCGCTCTTATAACTCTAGTACTTTCTGCTGTTTTGCAATTTTGAAGCTTCTTTCTGAAACAATAGTTTTGAACTTCAGTATGTGGCAGTGTCCATTCAATAATTTTTGTTGGGCATATATGAAATTATATGTGGTAAAAGTGACTGATGTGTACACTTGTAGGTGATATCATTTAGACAACAAGAGTGACGCTTGAGTTGTCTAAGATGTTGATCGGTCCCTGAGATAAGTATTTCCATTATTCATGTTTTGTCCATCTACAATCCTATGTCATGTATGGCCCACCCAAATCATCTGTGCCTGCATGCAACTGCGGTGCAGGGGCAGAGAACTATTGGGGGTGTCATACAGAACATAACCACCCCTCCCAAATATACCAAAAATACTGGCCTACCAGCCAGAATCGAAAAGTAACCAGGAGTTCTGCCACCCATTCACGCCACCATCTCTTTAACTCTTTCCCTCCTCCCAATATTTAAAAAAAAAACTATCTGGCCTCTGAACTCAAACCAAACATCATCTGTGTCTACACTTCTTAGCCAGAGCTGTTCTCTCCTCTCATGAGTGGAGAGCAAGTGTTACACTGACAGTGTGAGCCACTGCTCAGTGTGACATGTTTCTCCAATCAGTTTTGCAGACACCCAAGTTGTTGAAAGGGTAAATGTGGTGTTTGGAGCAGGCCATGCAGAGATCCAAGAGAGGTGGAAGCAGGCAATTGAGACTGCCACCCACTATTTTGCCACAATGTTTCACTCTCTGGAGATTCAGGTGAGGCAGCAGAACAGAGGAAGCAAGAGCTTCCCTGGTAGTGGAACACCAGTTAGATACAGCATTAGTTTGTCACAGCAGTTCATAGTAGCTGTAAATACATGGATTTTGATCCATTTATTCACACTAATGGCTGTCAATGACAGCCATATATAATTTTATAATGAGAAACCGAGATGATTGGCTTCCTATGAAACTGAATTCATTTCAGTGGATTCTTTTTCAGTGTTGTATCTAGCTCTGCTTTGTGCCTGAAGGGAGCTATGTATCATTTTCAGAAAAAAACCGTCTGCCTGCTGGCATGCGCAAGTGTGCTGTCTACATGATTGACGGCATGCAATGTCAATAGTACAACTCAAGGTCAAGGTCTTTTGGTCATGTGCATACTAACACTTTTGCACTGATATGATAGGATGGTTGTAATAAATCTCCATAACTCCATCTCAGTTAGGAAATTAAAATTCCTGGTGTAGGAAAGCTTACTTTTTCAATTAACGAGTCCTGTTGCAAATCGATCTACCTACCTCATGAATATTAATACAGGAAAACGGGATGCATTAAAAAAAGAAAATGCAACTTTGAAGTTTCATTTTTTAAGAGTAGGCAGTGGTCTGTAGCGCCACTGCCTGCTCTTAAAAAATACTTTTTTACCATTCTTAAAGGGGAAGGAGTCCATTGGGTCCCATTCCCATTTGCGAATGGCTTACCCCCTCCTTCAAGGAGTCTGTAAAGTATTATTGTTTTGCAACTGGAATTTGGTCTCGCAACATTAATACATCCCTTACACATTTGGTATTTGGAAGGGTCGCCCTAAATAGGACGCTTCTAAGTATTGATTCACAATTTGAATATGTGCAAAAGTATTTTGCTGTGTAAACATGGCCCTCAGATATTTTCTTCAGAACAGCTCATGTGCCTCCTGTTTCGTTTCTTGCCTCAATCTACTAAGTAAATCAACAGTGAAGGCAAGAACAGGAAAGAGATTGATAATATCATGTCACTGGAAGGCACGAATCGCGGCCACGCCAAAGTTCAGAAATTACTCTCGTCATTTAACACACATTCCTGGTGCAAGGAGCATTAGATGGCGGGGAGTATTGTTCCTTCCTGCTGATAAACCTCTCTGCAAATGACTACGTTTTATGATGTACTATGATTTTAAAAGCAGCATAGAGAAACTGAATTGACGCATTGAGGAACTAACTGCTACATTCAGAACATCTCAAGAGGTGCCTGATAAGGAAATGTATTCCACTTGTTCAAGGTCTTTTAATTTGCTTCTTTAACTTTAAGACTGTATGGTATTCGTTAATTAGTTGAAATATGTATAACCTAATGATGATTTGCTCAGATAACATATGATCTTAAGTATAATAATAGCTACCTTTGTAGTTATGAAATAATTTTGTGGTGAAGATGTCAAACTCAATTTTTGACTCAGATCACAAATGGCGTCAGCTGAATAGTACACGAAACTGAATCACCATTACACTCCATTACCTTTGCGTTTTGTGTTCACAAAATGGACATCACACCCACCGAACACAGCAACGTTTTATATATATATATATATATATATATATATATATATATATATAGATAGATAGATAGAGATATATATATATATATATATATATATATATATATATATATATATATATATATATAAAAAAGCTAAGTTTAAAGCTAAGTTTAAGTTAAGAAATTTTTCCCATAATACTAAGTTTAAAGTACCAAACTTTAAAAATGATAAAGCTACAGTTATTAGGGCACAGCATTCACCCAAATCCAACAGATGTTCATTAACAAGTAAATCAAACAGGATTAACCATTTGAAGCACCTGGCACATTCCATTATTTGCTTTTCATTGGTCAAGAAGTGACATAAACTAATATGTGCTTCTATTTTTAAATTCAGGGACCAGTCATAATGTCTAGTTAGAAACCTGCAGCACCCTTTCATTTATTCTGATTCATGATAAAAGAATTCAGGCATATAGAGCATTCCCTTGCAACGAAAAGTACTATGTAATCATTTGCAATGCCAATGGGGTTGTCTCCTATTTTCACTTATAGGAACCTATTGGCTTTACCAGTTTCAGGATGGGAAAGAAAATAGACCTGGACACTAAACTCAGTGTCCCCCATTTGTGAATTAGCTGAAAAAGTGGGTCATGTTTGCAAACTGGAACAGCTTTGAACTTGTAAGGACACTCTCTATAAGTGTTTTGCAAGGTGTGGAAGACTGCATGGAATTGAGCTTTCTGCAGGCATTATTTGTTTTAATGTCAGGGAATTCAACAGTAAAATCTGTCTCAACGAGCCATAAGAAAGACCCACAAAGAGCCAAAAAAGTGTCCCACACACATCTGTCTGATCAGTCCATCGGGCACTGCCTAAGTGCCCTTTGGGCCAGTCCTACCCTGGGCTTTGCCAAAGCTGCCTAACACGCCGAGTTTGCATTTCAGCAGTGGCCTGGCCAAAGGAGAAGAGGAGCAGCTCATTGCATCTGAATGCGGTTCCTAGGGCTGGCAAAAGCTCAATCTGCTAATAGAAACCTTTGAAAGAACGGACCTTTGATGTCACTAGCAAATAATGTATTTGTCTATAATGTGAACCAATACACAGAAATACCTCTTGTCTTTTAATACCTGTTGTTAGTGCAAGGAGTATTAGATGATGGGAGATACTGAGCAATTCCTCTAAGAATCCTCTCAGAAAGTATTATGTATGTTTTAAGATGACCTAGGATTCTGAAAGTCAAATAGAGAAACTAAGTTGACATGAGGAGGAACTCTGCTGCATTTGAAGTATCTCAAGAGGTACGTATTGAGGGCATTTATTCCACTTGTTCTTGTCTTCTTTTGAAGTGTATTTTATTATATTTTGAACAAGAAAAGAGAACATAATCAATTGAGTATATCCCTACAATGTAGTAAGAACAGGAAGAAATAGTGGCATTGGATAATATACATTAAGAAATACAATTGGTACATTGTAGACCACACGTGTATATATAAAAAAGAAGAAACCCAAGGAACAAAATATCGAAAAAGAACATTGCAAAGCACCTTCACACACCCTCCTCTCAAACTGTCATTTGTAGTCCACGCAACTGAAAAAAACTGCATCGCAATGGGTGAGATCATCCTTTGTTGTTAGCCGAGTGAAGGGGACACCGTTCATCGTGTATACACATCAAAAGGGAATAACAGGTGACAGGGTCATTAGAGTATAATAGCCGCAGAACGGGTAGTGATTTATTAGCATTGTCATCCTGGGATTTAATTTTTTGCCAGCATATCATCCCAGTTAATTGCCATGGGTCTTCTTAACCCACGGTATCCTCGCTGCACAATGCATAACTTTCTGCGGTGCCCCAGCGCCTAACCTACTTGTGCTTTACGGGATTTCCAGCCTCATGATATCTGATGTTTAGCCAGAAGGAGAACCAGATAGATAAATCGAGCCAAATGGCAATGTTCAGCAGTATCCCATTGTGCAGGCCCCATGAGTGTAGGTTGATGGAGAAAGAAAGGCCTATAACATGTGGAGCAAGTCTGCAGTGTCTGCCTTACATCTAGGGCAGGTGGGTGGTGCCAAGTGGAAAATCTGCTAAAGTTTCGATGGTGTCAAATATGTTGTGTGCAAGAGTGAAAACTGAATACATTTGAAGTGGGCATTACAAGATATTGTACTTGGGTACTCAATCATAAAGTGCCATTGCTCATCATTAAAAGCACAGTTCAGGTCTGCTTCCATTGCACTCATAAGGGATTTAAAGAAACATGTAGGTGGGCGCGTAACCCTCTATAGAGCCACTTGAATAAGTATCTACCAGAACCAATTGCATGGACTGCTTAGATCAGTGTATGTGGTTCAAGTTTAGATCCTGATGGCCACCAGTGCATTTGGACAAAGTGCAATAAGTTGACATGTGTCTGGAGAAGGGAATTAGAGATCCCATGAAGTTGTGTGTAGTCCTGATGTGTCAACAATGCCCCCTCAATCAACGGATCACCCACCGTCATGAGCCCCTCATTCTCTCATGGACTCATCCTTGTAGAAGTGAACATGCCCATCAGTGTATGGAGGCCCATCAATGGTATGTTAGGGGTATAATGTCTCGGTGAATTCGCATAATGGAGAGCAGTTCTCCAATATGTGATAGCATTGTTAAGCAGAAGTGGGAGGTGAGGGGATCATACTACCCCAGTCAATGAAAGTCTATGTAACTTCCCCAAACTTAACATACATGAAGTATAGCCAATTTATGTGAAGTTGAACCTTGCCAACCAGTAGGAGAGCCATTGTAACAGTCCATCCAGGCAGTAGGCCTTAAAGTCGGGCACTCCCATCCCTCCTCTCCAGGTGCACTGTATTTTATTTAGGCTAACTCAATGTTGTCCCATGGCCCAAATGAAATCAATCAGCAGGGAGTCCAGAATCCTAAAAATGGACACAAGGACAATAACCATCAGGTTTACAAAGTAGCATAAGAGCCGGGGCAGCATCACCATTTTGGATAATGCTATCCGGCCTGTCACAGACACAGGCAATGTAACCCAGAGTTTTATCTGGGATTTTAGTGATGTGATGGAGATCTGTTGAAAACCATCAATCAAATCTATGGGGGATCTGAAAATGTGGGTGCCCAGGTAAAAAAACGTCCGGTGTGCAACTGGGATGGTCTGCATGCCTAGTAACAATGTGTCATTAGGGATAGAATTCTGAAACAAGAATGCATGAGATGTGATGTGGTTGACCTGTAAGCCTGACAAGGCACTGAAGGACTCAAGTAGAATAAATATTGGTATGTAGTCCATACCCAGTTTGAGTTTAAGCTATCATATCGTCTGCATGGGCCTTAGGCCCTCGTAGAATGCCACAATTCTCAGCCAGCTGCCTGAGCTTTTGTGCCAGTTGTCCCTTTGCCGATGCAAACAAAAGGTGTGATAATGGCAGCCCTTTCTAGTCCCTGGGAAGAAATATGCCTCCCAATTTTGGTCCTTGCCGTGGGGTTAGTATACAGTAGTTTGACAACAGATATAGGTGGGGAGCAGGTTAAATTTAAGCAGTGTCTAGAACATGTAGTCCCACCCCAAGGAATCAAATGAGATCTAAGGAAAGGCAGCCCGCCAGTGGGTAATGTTCTTTGGCTATCTCCATTACCTGGTATGGCCTCTGGATAATTAAAGAGGTACTCCTGCGCAGATAGAATCTACATTGGTCAATATGTAGCAACTCAGGAAGAAGCGAAAGTAGAGGTCTCACCAGAACCTTACCTAATATCTTATACTCTGAGATCCAAAGGGAGAGGGGTCTGTAAATAGAAAGGTTTTCCAGGTAACAGCCATGTTTACACAAAGAGGTAACCAGACCCTGGCAAGATGTAGGTGTCAAGGAGCCCACTTCAAGTGAGGCATTGTGAAGTTCGTTCCAACCATCAAATTAACTTGGAGGTGAATGTGGAATAAAATTTAATGGGTGAACCATCTATCCTAGGCGTATAATTACACGCCATATCCCCAATCACCTGGCGCAATTCACCGGGTGACAGAGGAGCACTCAATCATGCTCTATTCACAGTTGAAATCCGAGGTAGCCACAGATCACTCAGGAAGGACTTTGTTGCTAGCGATCTGGGTGGTGGGGGCAAGCACTATAGAGCCAAGTGTATTATGCATGATAGGCCTCATTGATCTCCATCAGGGTAGTGCAATGTTTATTGGAGTGCGTTATCACTTAGACCGGCTTTTGGGATGATATTGACTGGAACAGACAGGCCAATAGTGTGCCTGCTTTATCATCCTGTGTGTTTATTTTCTGTAGATATGTGGCATGATCTATAATCTTAAGGCATTCTAAGAGCTCTGCATGTTGGATTCTGGGGTCCTGTAAGGCATTCAAGTGTGTCAGCATGTACTGCTGCATGTTCAAGAAGTTCTAGCTGTGTTTTAGTATGCTTGAGATCTCACTAAACAGACTGTCGGACACCAGTAGTCGTGGCAATGGACACCCCTCTAATCACTACTTTGAACGCTTCCCATTCTATGAGTGGGGAGGATGTGGTGCCCTCATTGTCTCTGAAGTAAGTCTCAATGGTGGCGGCCAAGGTGTCATTAAACACTATGGCCCTCATTTTGAGTCTGGCGGTCCTAGGACAGCCAGACTCGCGGTGGCAGTCTGACCACGCCAAATCGGTGATCTGACTGCTTTGCCAGCGGTCAGACCACCACATTATGACTGTGGCGGTTCGGCCACGTTTGGACTGCCAGTTAACCTCCACCGTAGGGAATGGTGGTGCTGGCGGTCCTAATCTGCCAGGGGATTACAAACCCCATCTCCACCAGCTTTCACATGGTGCTTGCACGACCATGTAGAAGCTGGTGGAGACCGGGTGCAGGGGCCCCCATGGGCAGCACCCTACCCACCACAACATTGCCACCGACTCGATTATGAGCTGGCGTCAGTGTTGTGGGCTGTTTCCAGCTGGGCCAGTGGCAGAAACTCTGTTTCCACCCGCTGAATCAGCGGGAAACTCGTAATAGGGGTCGGAGGAAGGTCACCGCACTGGCAATGACCTGACCATGGGAGTTTGGCGGGCGGCCTCTTCCACCTGTCAAACTCGTAATGAGGGCCTATGTCCTGTAAGAGGAGTGGTACCATGTCTGGATAAGAGTTGAGACCTGACCGCAGGCAACCCCATCTCAAAGGGTTTGCGATCAGACAATATTTTACCAAGATAGGTTGTATGCGTAAATTTCTCCAACAATGGTGATGGGAAGAGGAAACAGTCCAGATATGAGTGTAATTCATGTGGAGGCGAATAAAAGGAACATTCATGCATACCCATGTTGTGGGACATATTGATTATTGGCGTTTATTTTGGTGTCACTAGCTTCAAATGGAACACCAGAGCTCAACCAAACAGCTGCCCCACAAGCAAATGCTGAAAATGTGGTAGCAAACAATTGACCCTACCATTTCATCCGGAGTTTAAGTGCTTCAGAGGCAGTGAGATGAGTTTCTTGCAAATAGACAATATTCGCCTTGTGGCAGAGGAGCTGGGCTAGAATTCTGCGGCGTTTGTGAATACACCCCATGCCCCTGACATTCCAGGTCAGTGTTTTGTAATGCTGTATAACAGGTGGCATAAAAGCAATATATAAGTAATATATCTGAGAAGATCCCACATTAAATAGACTATGCTACATGGGACAGTGGAACATAAGTGATGGCAAAAAACAGAAAGAAGAACATTTCCCCAATACTTGGACCAGCGAAAAACAAATTGTTAAAAACTGTGAAAGAATCATAACAAAATAGTACTTTGTGCAACTGCTTTGGGGGAGACCAACAACATTTCCAGGCAAGACTAGATTGTACAGTTCTGTAAAGGTGCGGATGTCCCTCATGGGTGCCTTCAAGAGAACCATTTAAGCTAACCACAAGCAAGGCAATCTGGAATACTGAGCAATGGAAAAATCATACCTGTAAGGAGAACAAAAAGAGATTAATAACAATTCCACTCCAGTTAAATGTGTCCAGTGCAAATAGCCGTAAGAGGGAAGTGGGGGCAAGGGGAGGAAGGGTGGGGGATTATGGAGGGAGAGAAGAGGGTAGGCCATAGGAATGGTCTTATCTGCAGATTTTGGCCTCTGGATAGTGTGAGGTGATTGGCATAGTGTCCTAAGTCTTAAACCACCTTGACTGCTATTTGTAGTGTCACTGAGGGGGAAAAAGGGCTATGCTGACATTGGAATCTGAATCAGAGGTAGCACTTGCCGAGGAGCTAGAGAGGGGTGACGGCTGCAGTGTCTTGATGAAGGTGACCGTGCACAGCTGTCCTGCCCTACAGAGTTTGTTGAGGAGAGGTAACCGCTCTAGAAGCTGCTGTGGGGAAATCTACAGCAACCATGTTGGGAGGAGGGGTGTCTCTGCATTTCCTTAATTGGTATCTCCAATGGAGAAGGGTGACATGCATTAGGGTAGTGCTGATCCAACCAATCCCATATAGCCTCCCGGGTGTCGAAGAACAAAGCGTGCTTTGGATTACTTTTGAACGAGCCAGGAACATCAATACATAGGTGAGTCCCTCTGTCATTAGCTGTTTCTTGGCTGTCAGGAAGGAGACTCCGTGACGTTGTACCGCTAACATGTAATCCAGGAAGAGAGTAACACTTGTGTTGTTCATAACTATGGGTGCTTTCTCCCTGGCCCTCTGCAGCAATATATTGTGGTCCTTGAAATTAAGAATGTGGGGCACAATAGGCATTGGTGGTGCTCCAGGGGTAGGAGGGTGTGTTGGCACTCTGTGTCATTTCACCTGTAAATAAAGCAGAGAGGCCCTGTGGTGCTACCTCCATTTTGAACCACTGTTCAATAAATAACATTGGATTAGACCCTTCGCACAGTCAGCTAGTCCAATAACGTGCACATTATTGCAGCGTGCATGGCCATCAGCATCCTCATTCTGACTTGTAAGATAGTGAGTCCTTTGCGGAGGTCACCAATAGTGGCAGACTGTAATAACTGCTGGGAGGCCAGTGTTGACATTGTTGTTTCAGCAGTTTTGACCCTGCCCGAGAGTTTACAATGATCATCCCTCAGGAAGCCTAGATCTGCCTCCAGAGTATCATTAAGGTGCTCAATGGCAATTCTGGAGTCATGGATTTCTTGAAGGATGACTTGCAATTTATCAGTTGGAGGGCCTTAGAGTGTGAGCGGAACATATGCCTCCCCTGTATGGCCTGAGGAGCCATCAGAGTGGCTGTGTTGAGATGTCCCATGACTCTGCGTGGTGGACTTCCTAGTGTACTTAGTGCAGTCCATAGTGAGCGGCAGTGTGAGCTATGGGAGACAACAACTGGTTAGTGACAGTGAGCAAAAGTTGTAATAAATAGAGTTGGGCCTGAGTCACAAGCACACACCTTGAGTTTGCCCTCAGTATTTCAACTAGAGGGTTCAGGGGAAAGCAAATACCATGGGCAACAGGCATGTGGCAGGTCTGGAAAATATGTGGCAGGCCAAGGATCCCAGCAGGGGGACAGAGCAAGCAGATGGTTTGATCCAGATTGAGGGTTTGCACAGGTATAGTGAGAGCTGACTACTATACAGTATAAATATGGGTGGGCCTGAGTACCAAGGCACAAACGTCAAGAATGTTAGGGTTTTGCAATGTGCCGGGGCAGGTGGAAGCCTCTTGATGTCATGGACTGCAACTCTGAAGACTCATGCCGTCAAGCCCATACAATCATCTCCCACATGCCACTAGTTGTCTGGAAAAGGCAGGTCTGCAGCACAGTGGAAGGAGCGGAGTAGGAACAGGCCACAGTAAAGTCCACTATCTGTTTATGGGGCTCCAGTAAGGCCTGCAAGGCCAACACTGACTCGAAGGGAACCCACCAGGCCTGCTCAGCACATCTGCTGCAGCCCAAGATAAGAAGTAAGTATGGGTATTATTAGAACTCCCTATCGTGCAGTGAAAGCAGGAGGAGGGCCTGCTTCCTGACGCTGTGTCAATAAGGAGGATAAAGCTGTTTCGGGGCAAAGAGAGGTTCTTCCAGCTCATGATGAGTGATTGTGAGGGAACACTTTGCCCGATCTACGCGATCGGGTACCTTAGGCCACAGCCACCGGGAGAAAACCCACCCCACACCAGAGTGCAAGCAAGGGGAGGGGGAGGGACCAGCAGTCCCAGTGTCCACAATGTGTTTTTGGGCCCAGAGCCAGTCTGACAAGGCCACCAGAAAAGTGCATTTCCCTATGGCCAGCACCTCTCACTCCCTGTTGCCTGAACTCTGTATTACCCTGTAGTCTACACCTTTCCCCACAGGCATGTGTCAATGCAGAAAGGTCCCTCCTGCTTGCAGACTGGCCAGCGTGGCAAAGGAGGATACTCCCTTATAAATCGCAGCATCTGAGGTCACTCACCGGGGCTCCACAAGGCAGAATGAATGAGGGGAGAAAAGGCGAGCAGTCCAAGCGGGACTGCATAGCCTCCAGGCCTCCTTCCCTGCAGCTCATTCAGTGTGTTCCTCCTTGCTAGAGCTAACGTAAACAGTCAGAAATACCTCCAGGGATGGATAGTGAATTTCCCAATAAGAGAGACTGTTGCAGCATGGATTATGCCAGATGGTGTAAAATTCATGGGCACCCAGCGGGAGCTCTAGGGAGATGCGAACACAATCCTCAGCGCTTAGCCATGCTCCCCCTTTGCCTTTTAATCTGCATTTTCTATTTGTAAAAATGATAGTATTTGTTAATTACTTTACTTATAAAAAAGATTATTTGCTTGGCTTACATAGAATCTCAATTAAAGATAGTAACGGGCTTTGTAGTTCGGTAATAAATTCAAAGAGAAAGTGGAATGGAGTTCAAAGGGGCAACCAGATTTCCTGTTTCAGCTCGCAAATGATGTCAGCAAGGAGGTTAAACTTAAAACCAACAAGATTCAGTCTGTGCTTCTCTTTTTAAATATAAAACAAGCATTGGCAACAATAATGGGTTTGGCTTGTATTTTCACTTATAAGATGACTTATTGGATTTGCCAAAGATGTGGAGCAGGCTGAATTGCATTTCAGCAGTAGTCCAGCCAACGGAGATGAGCAGCTGCTCTGTGGCATCTGAATGTGTTTGGTAGGGACACCAGAAGTCATTCTGCTAACAGAAAGATTTTTTGGAAGTGTACCTGTGATGCCACTAGCAATTAGTTTATTTCGCCATAATGTAAACCATTGTGTCTTACAATGAAGAAAAGAGATGCATGTTTGAGATTGTTAGATCTGGAATCCTTGGCATGGTTTCCCCCTAATTTCTATAACTTTAGATCTGCTGTTTTTGCTCAATTCTTGTTTCCTGGCCCTAGAACTCTGCACACTTTACCCCTACTAACCAGTGCTAAAGTGGTTGTGCTCTCTGCTCAGAACCTGGTGACCTTGGCTTATATCCAATTGGCATATTTTGTGTTCATATACGTCCCTAGTGTGCTTGCAGCTGATGTGCCACCCACTTAAGTATCCATTTAAACATGTTTCATGCCTGCCATTGCAGACCCTTTGTGCATTTGTAACCTGACACATTGACCTGGCAAAATAAGTCTTTTGCCAGGGCCAAATGCATAGGCACTGGACAGCCCCAAGGGTGGGTGCAGTGTATTTAAGAAGTTAGACATGTACTTTTAAGTTTACATGTCCTGACAGTTGAAAAAACGTTACATTTATTTTTCACTACTGCACAGCCTATCTCTCCCATTGGATCACATTAGAGTTGCTTTATTTCAATTTATAAGTGTAATTTCCAAATGGGAAGAGATGATTAGTTCATGCTTGGTGTCTCTGTAATCCTAATTAAAAATTGTAACTTATGGTGAAGTCCGATTTTAAATTGCTGTTCTGAAAATGTCTCTTTTAGAAAGTTGGTATTTTCTTGACTTAGGCATGTGGTGCCTGCAGCCTGTCTCTGGTCGTAGGACTGGGTATAGTTAGGCTTTGTGTGTTCCTCCTAGACAGCCTCACATAATGGGAGCTTTGGTGTGGCTGGATGGACCAGCACTGGCAGGATGGGAGGGGGGAGCTTAGCAGAGCCCCACTTACACTTGAATAGGCTTTGTCCTGCATCCACGCAAAGGGTGCACACCCCTTGTTAGTTAGTCTGGAAAAAGAGCAGGGAAGGCAGGGCATCTGTTTACTTAAAAGGCATGTCTCTAGAAAATTAAAGACACAACTATGTATGAAGGAGAGGGGCCTCAGACATCACTACTTCAGGACACTTCTAGATCTGTGGATACTTACCAAGAAATAATGGACTGTGTTGCTAGAAGGGCTGCCACTCTGCTGGTGGACTGCTGCTCTAAAGGAACTGCTGCCCTTCTGTGCCGTCCTGCTGCCTGTGGCCCTCTTACTTTATTGAAAAGGCTGGCCTCCTGAGTTGAAGTCTCAGAGACTTAATGGGCTTTCAACAACCCTGCATCTCCATCAGGTCTCTGGACTCTGCCACACCTGTGCATCTACCCTGCCAAGTGGTGCCACCCTAGCACTTCACCCTTGGAAGTGGGCCTAAGGTGCTTTGCCAGCCTCTATGGATCCAGCAAAATTTACGCATCACCTCTGATGCACTGCTTAAGCCCAACCAGAACTGGTGCATCTCTGCTGCTGCATAGGTTAGACCTGTCGCAAATACTTGAATTGCTGCCACAGCCCGCATCACCTTCAGAAACGTCACTGCGTTACACCTCCTCAATGTAAGCGCTTGCATCTCTTATAGATGGCAGCCTCAACAACGACGTTGGTCTCTGCATTGCAGTGTTGTAGTTCCTCAGAACCATCTCATCACCCGGACTGTGTGCGGCATCCCTGACATTGGACTTTACATTGCAAGCCCCCCGGTAGGATCCCTGATGTTGACACAACAGGACCTTGCACGGCAACCTTGCAGACTCTTGGAACTGACACTTCGCCTCAACAGCGCAATGCATATTCAACACTGATCCATGCAATGCTCTGCAAACCAAGTTTTAAAGTACTCTGTTCAAGGAGTCTAACTCAGTCCATGTAGCTGGCCCATGCTCCATTGCATTCAGTCTGAACCTGTGACTTTGTCTCAGACAGCATGACCAGATGTCCACAGTTTGTCATTTTTTTTATTTTTTATTAAGCTCTATTTTTCTAACCTGGTGTGGAATCTTGTTTGTGTGATATTTTCACTGTTATATTGTTTGAAGTGATGCACATACTTTACACATTGCCTGTGAGCTAAACCTGATTTCTCTGTGCCAAGCTACCAGGGTGTGAGCACAAGTTAATTTGGGGTTTTGCTGTGCCTTACACTGAATAGGATTGTGGTTGATGCTTGACCAGGGCTCACACCCCAGTCAACCAGTAACCCAATGTCTAACACCTGCTATTTTCTGCTGTTGTGTGTATAAATGACATGTTGGAATAATTGGAGCCTACCTAACAGAGCGTGCAACAGTCATTAGCCTGAACCCCCGCTGATCCCACTGCCAGAAACTGTAGCTATCAGGCTGGGTGGAATGTTGGAAAGTCTAGGGAATCGTCCTGATGGCTCTGTTCTTTATCATAACCTCCCCATACCTCCTGGGTTTCTCCACACATTTCTTTTTTCCCAATGTCACAAAATGCATGATATTCACAGGGTGTGCCCTGCAGGTCTGATGGAGAGGTGGAGCAGCTTATCTCACATATGCAAAAATATATACAGTCACGTTAACCCAAGCCTTGAATGTAGACAATAGTGATATGTGTGTGTTCTCACCACCACAAGCTCCCTTTCTTAATTTAAAAAAGAATCCTCGTTAACAATGAGCAATGTGTGTCATGTAGCTCTTGATGCCCACTGTCTATAGATGATAATGCCACCTTCAGCCGACTGACCTGCTGTTGGCTCACACTGCATCAAGAAAAGACTTACTTTATAATGTAAATTTTCATTTTGCAAGCCATTGCATTCTTATGTTTCAGCGAGGTAGCCTTATTAGGTATGGCATAACCCCTCAACAGCCAATAAGAGGTAAGGCAAGGACTTCCTAGGTGGAAGCACACAGCTTTCCCCAACCAGATGCTGTACCCAAGATAATTTGCATATGGGCGGTTGAAAGCCACTCTCTCTCAGTAGTGTTTCTGTAGCTATTTTCATCTTAACTACATAAAGTATGGCAAAAGCTGTACTGTCAAGTCATGCTTAAAAATTCGAATTTTCTCTAGGGTTTACCAGTCATGCACACTAAGTTCCAAGTCACTACCCTAAACATGACTTGAGCATATAAATGTACTTACAATTTAATTGGTTTCAAATAACATATTGCCAGTATACTCCAGGTATACTGGCAATATGTTATTTGAAACCAATTAAATTGTAATTTGACTGTACGTTGGCATTTTTTCACTGCAATGTGGCTTTAAACACTTGTACTTTGCATATCATGGTAGGATGTCTTCTAAAGGATATGCATTTATTTTGCTTGCAGGTTACCTGGGGACATGGGGAGGAAACTTGATCTGTCTGGATTGACTGAAGATGAGGCCGAGCATGTTCTTCAAGTAGTCCAGAGGGATTTTAGCCTACGCAAAAAAGAAGAGGAAAGATTAAGGTAAGGTCACATTTTTACATTTATTGTATGACAAGTGCTTTATTAAAAAATCCCAAAGACTGTGGTTTGGAAAATCTTTTCAGATGGTTGAAGACGTTGTTTTATGGTAAGAGATTGCTCTTCGATTGAAAGTATTTGGTTCTTCACTAGGTTTCCAGTGAGACATACTAGTTTTCTTTGTTTGGTAGACTGCAGTGATCAAGTTATTGCCCCACCATACCAATACCATATTTTAGTCAGAATTGCATAGCAGTTGTCCATACAAGAATAGAAAATAATTTTACATGAGGCCAGGTGCCCTGATTTTTGCTGATCATAAAAAGCTGCCACTTTGAATTTGGCTGACTCAGTTTGGTATTAAAGAAATCCATTCTAAGTGCATCCACACATGATAATCTTATCATTTCCATAGGCTCAACTCACATATGCTTAGTGACTCTGCATATGTCCCACTATAGGTCATTCATACTGATCCCTCTGGAAGAGGTGTACACAATTCAGCACCAATTGTATTTTCTACATCACTTGTTCCCATTCTCAAAAGACTTTTGGTAGAGGTTTAGAGAGTCCAAATATGCACCCCTTTGTGGAACACGTTCCACTCTGAAGGAGAATGGGGGTGTGGCAGTGCACTCATGTCCCAGATTTTTGAGAGGCTGCCTTACCCATGTTAGACTGTAATGTAATTTAATTACATATTGTAGTTGAATAGCTGAGAACAGACCAGTTTGTATAGTGTAGATATTGTTGGCCTTGCAGGAGGAAGAGACACTATCCAGCCTCACTGCATCACCACATACAAGATAAAACACATGTCCATAAATAAATGTTAACAAAGCGAGTTGGTGGGTCATTAAGTAATGTAAAGTCTCTTTTGTACCTACAGTGTGCAAATCTAATGCATGTTACATATTTTAATTTTGATCATTACGCTTGCCATTTTATTTTAAAACGTTTGAAGACTTCACTGCATTGTTTCTATACTATGCACCATATATGAAGCAGCCCTTGTTCTGCAACACTTAGGGAGGAAATGTGTGGTGTAGTGTATTTTTGTCTTGTCAATTTCCCTGCTTAAGGAATGATATAGAAGTTTACATTGATAATTTCCAGATTAGCACATTTTATTGGCTTTACTACCAGCTCGCAAATGGCAAGGTAAGATGGATGACATGTATTGCAACACCCAAGGGGAAGAAATTAGAAAGTTAGCTTCTTTTTGACACATTTCTTTGCTCCTCAAACTAAAGTTTACCTTGGATAGCCCAATTTGGATTAATTTAATCATGTGTTTATTTTATTTTGTTCCTCAGTAAAAAGATGCTTAGTAATTGCGTGCTGAACATAGGTTAAGTTTTTAAGCAAGCTCATTTTCTCCTAAATCTACTTTAGCATTATGTGAGCCACATACAACAATGACACATTTAGTTTTTCACGTTTAAAAAGCATAACTTGAAAAGCATATAGTATCAGTTTTTAGTAAGGAATTCATTATTAGCCACAGTATTTCTTTTTCTTTTTATCTCTTCTCAAAGGAAATAACCAAAGCAATAAGAGACCTTTAAGAACAAAGGTTATTTTTATTTCTAACAAGTGCACGGTATTGGACCAGAAATAAATGTTCATAAAATATTAAAGATACAATTGAACATTTATGATTTTTTTTTTTTTACTTGTACGAGTCCTAAGCATGTCTAGATACTAAACCCAGTCTGTCATCTTCTTTGTACATGAAAAATAGGAGACTTATTTAAAAAGAAATACAAACTAGAGAAATTCTTGCCACTTGTTCAGCAATTCACAGAAATTCCAAAGTTTTGTAAACTTCCACAGTAACACGCAAATTATGGTGAGCACTCCTGAATTAGCACAAATGCGTATACATAAGTGCTGTAACATTTAAAGTGTCTCTTGAGCTACATGAAGGAACAATCAATTTCTTGATCAATGGCAGATAACTTAATTCTTTTGAAAGATCAAACTTTCAACATGCTTCCATAATGTCTCAAAACTGTTTGTACTTTTCAAGCAATTTTTCTGTTGGAGAAATTAATTGCAAAACAGTTTAAATCTATCCGCGACTCTTTCCTTTCTTTACTCCGTAATGCTGATTTTCAAATCTGCAATGAAATTACGTAAAAGCTCAATGTTTTTTCAAACCTTTTCCCAAAATTTCTGGTCGTTTCCAACCTTCTCATTTTGTCCAATTTCAAGAAGAAAAAAAAACATTCTTGTGGGTACAAAAGCCATATGTGCTAGGTAGCGCAAAGTGACATTTTGAGTGGAAATCACACTTTGTCTATAATGGACCTCAGTTGTCATGCACGTCTAGTTTGGTTGAATGTCTCATAATTAGAGTATATCTGTCGCTTTTCAGAAACTCCTGTCTGCTACTGATCAATACTTGCCTATGATTAGATCCTATGCCAGGATGTACTAAACGGCTAATTTCAGGGACTTGCGTTGTCAGGGGTGTTTTTTTCATGTCCCACCTTAGTCTTTCTCCCAATGAATTTCCTAAAACTACCTTTGATGTTCTTTTTAAATATTACCATTTGATTAAGGCAGTTAGTTCTGATTTTCTATAGTGAACTGTGAAATATGGCAAAAAGTAAAGCAATTGACTTTTAGGAAATTCAAAGCAAAGTCAACCTTTGCAGGTTAATGTGTTTCCTGTCTAATCCCATTTTTCAGATCATTGCATAAATCTTCACAAATTTGTGCATGCCCACATGATTTATAAAACAAAGCAACTATTGGTCAAACTGTTTCAAGGGACATATTGGAATGAAACAGTACATTAAAATAGAAGTAACTATTTCCCATCAACTTAATAATAATAAGTTGATTCCTTGTCTAGTGTGTTTTTGTGTTCTTTTGTGTGTTTTCATAACACGTACTTACATTTTTCTTCAATATGCACCAAGGTATATTTGAGTGTTGGGTATTGCACTATTATTGACACATTCTTTTTAACGGTCAGTTAACTTATTAATTCCAAATTGTCTTTTCTGCATGAGAAGGCATTACCTGCTGAGTTTTGTCTCATAAGAAAAATGCTGCCCATTTTATAGCCTTCTTCCAATTATCATTGGAACTTAGTGTCTCAAAAACATCTATTCTCTATTGTGAGAAAAGCTGAATAAAGTCAAGACTAAAGTCGAGTAGGGCCCTGTGACATGGTGGTGCATACAGTCATTTGAAGAACCTAATTAAAGGAGGGTGTTAAGAAATGAGGGCACTGATACTATGATTACACTTGATTTGATAAGGAAAAGTGCTGTGTTTTCCTAGAAGGCAAACAAGTGTGTGCTGAATGGTTTATGAGGACGAAGGACTGGTTGAACGTTCCTAATGCAATGAAACAAAAGTAACACTTTATATTCAGGTATGTGTATTGATGTAGCAAGATCTGTCTACGGATACAATTTAATTGTAATATTTTTCAAAGAGCTAAAATATTCATGCCTAGTTATTGCTGTTTAGAGTTCTCTGAAGAACTCCACCCTCAGATCTTTGTTGGATTGCAGTATGATTCCAGCAGTTCTGATGCTGACTAGAACGTGGTTCCAAATTCTTGAAGGATAAATGGAGAAGGCCAGTATTCTGATTTTTCTCTTTTAGCAGATTTAGTTTCAGCTCAAATGGTGATGTTACTTCTAGCGTGTTAGTGTCTTCCAGAGGTGGTAATACTTTTGGCCAACTATGCAGTGGTACATTTTGGTGATGGCCTTGTGTGTGACGCAGCTGGACTTGACAATGATGTGGGTTGAAGGGTGATCCAGCCAAGTTAGTTAAGGGTTAGAGTAATATGTTCACATTTCTTCAGGTCCTTTGCGACATGTTGTTCCCTTTCTGTTTATCAAGTTTATGGCCATTTAGTAAGAGATTTTTGTTTTCCACCCTGTCAGTCTCATTCATATTGCGGCAAAAGTATTCTGTTATCTGGCTTGTCCCATTCTCTTTTGGGATTCCTTTGCCTAATCATTATTTTCAGGTGTGTCATTCCAGTAGATGTAGTTGACATAAATAAGTACTGCGACACCCTGTAGGAAATAAATTGCTAAACGAAATCCAAGGACTGATAAATTGTGTGCTTGATGACATAGAGTTATCTGGTGGCCTTAAATTACTTATCCACAAAAAAGACGCATGATGACGATGCTTAGCGAAGGAAATGCATTGTGATACTTTGGACACTATTTACCTGCTTTGATGAGCTGATAATCATAAGAACATAAGAGACTATTAGTGATTTTGTGTGCTGGGCAAAATAAGTTTTATTGGCATCAAGATTGTGTTGATTGCAGTATGTTCTGTCAGTGGTTTAATGTTTATTATACATTTCTGTACACTTAGCACTCTAGCCATAATTGTATATTAACTGATGGCACCTATTTGTTTAATAATCAATTAAGGGTAGGAATGTGTACTTTCAATGAATAACATACATGATTCATGAAAAGACCATATAAATTATTTATTATTTACAGAGAAGGTAGGGACTTGATATAAAAATAGTAGTAGATGATTCTAGATAGAGAAGTTCAAATAGCCAGTAGAAAATGCTTTTGATTACAACTGATCATATTTGACTGAAAAGTTATTACACTTGAAAATTAATATTTAAACTTCTTGACTGGTTGGAATTTAACTTTGAATGAGCTTTTCTAGTTAACAATTTATGTTCTCCATGGCTTTAAAATACTTTATCTTAACAGATATACACTGCTGTAACCACATTTCAGGTCATAAGTTGTTAAAGTCTGTGAATAAGTCATTCAAAATTGTTGAGCATGTGTAGCTAAATCTTTACCTGCAACAGAATACATTTATGCACTGTAAAGATTTCCCAAAATAATTGTCCATAATGTGCACGTATTGGGAGATCAGATATTTTGTGTGGGTGGGTAGAATGTTTGAAAGCTATACGTGAAAGGAACTTTAGTTATACAGCCTTAGCATGCATTGGAAACCACAGATCTATAACATGTAAATTGCATACCTTGGTAAACATTTGTCTGTGTTTTGGAAAATACTTAGGAAGTTTCATGTTAATTGCAAGCATCCATCATACAGCAACATTACTTTGGGTTTAGTGAAAAACATTACTTTGGCTCAATAAACTGTATGGTTTCCACAAGAGTCAAGCTTAAGATTCTGCAGGAGGGGGAAGTTGTGACCCTGTTGTTGGAAAAAGATTTTGAATAACATTGTGTATGAAAATTAATGTGGTTAATCATAAATATTAGACTAATAATATCAATTATGCATAGGTGTAATCGCTCACTTGGACCTCTTGCCATCCCTTAAATGCAAGGATAGGCTGCTTCATATTCCAAAAGCTAGGAGAAAATCGTTGTGTTCTATAGTTTATCTACAAAGTAAGCTTATTATCGGTATAAATGTATGTTTTAGCTTCTTGGGATTACTATAATTTGTTCTTTGCAGATTTAGACATAGGCATATAAAAGAAAAATGTATGGGTGTTATTCAACGCCATACTATTGAAGTAGGTGTGCAAATATTGGCCTGCTGGTTACCTGTAGTCCACTACATAGAGATAAACAGACTTTATTAATCGTAATCTTTGCCTATTTTTATTAGCTGGCCCAATTTAGACGAAAAACCTCAGAGAAAGAGCATGTATGCACAAAGTATTAGAACCAACCATTAGAACAATATAGTAAGTAAGCAATAAAGAACACATAAAGTTTAAACTAGTTTAAGTGAAAAATACACCTTAATAAGAATACTAAATCAGAAATATGATTAGCAGATAAGTAGTCCGAAATTGAAACAGAATTTCTAAAAACGGAACAAATTCTGGAATGGGGAAAATGAAGTTACAATAAAATCGTACTTAATATTAGTTAATCCTCCTACTTTCCCGACCAATCTATGTTCATGCATGTTGACAAAACTATTAGCATACACTCACACAGTTAACATGCAAACGCAGGGACCCATTCCAAATAAGACATGTTATTATTACAAAGCACATTGTGGCTGAACATGGGTATCTGCCCTGAGGCTATCCCTAAGGCCACATTAAAGGGGTCCAAAGTAGAATTGGATTTATATCCGTGCATTTGGAATTTTTCAATACCAGGAATATCATTTGGAATTGTAAATATGCTGATCTTTTCACTCTTCAACATGTTCAGAAATAATTGATGTAGTGGTGCAGAACGCCAATGACAAATTTATAAAGAGGATCCCTTTGTTTGCTTATTTATATATTCAAGATTTCATTCTTTGGCCCAATAGATATATTTTTATGTGTTCCAAGAGTCCTAATGTTTTTATTTCCTTCTTTTCTCGCAACACTCTGAAAAACAGTATTGCAACAATATTGTTTTTGGATTTTTTTCCCCCGTTACTTGAACAATGCCCATAATTTTATTAGCTTTCCAATGGTGGTAGAAACTGGACATGTTTTTTTCTTTTTTTACATCAGTTTGGCAGATTGTATTTTTCTAATTAAAGTAGTCTTGGTAATTGAAGTTGCCATTTTTAGCACAGCTGCTTCTGAGGTAATGACCTCAGCAGTAATGAAAGTATGGCTCCATTATGCTTGTCAAAGTATTGTAGTTAAAGCCATGCGCACAACTGCTAAATCAATTGAACATTGCCGAGGCAGATCATTTTTTGTGGCTTTAGTGGATATTTATGTGAGGTATGCTAGAATCAAGCTTTTTAAAAATAAAATGTTTACTTATTTATGTGAAAAAATAGCGAAGAATGTTTATGTCTCTCTGTACACCAAATAGAAAGTTTCAGTGAAAATGCAAACCACTTCATGGCCACTAGTAATTAGTTTACTTCGATTAACAATGTCGGTGCCATTTATTGTAACTGTAACTAATACACTGTAATTACTTAAATAATGCAGTTAATGTGACAAAGCAACTAATCAGCGGCTGACAACATGGACTTTATTTCATTTTGGTTTCTTAGGGACATCTAAATACCATGTGACCTAGCATCTACTAAAATATTTTAAACCTCACTTTAAAAATCTAGTGTCTGTTGCAGAAACCAATTATATGTATCATAAATTGAAGGTTCTTTTTCAAATCGGTGTCCATGTCAAAATAGAAGGCAGTTCACTTGCACTGAGGTTCAAGGAAAAAGACCTGTGTCTTCTTTAGCACTGAACTAGATTATAAAGCCAGAGTCCTGTGAATAAACGGTACTCCTGAGCTGTTAATTATAATTATTCCAGCACATCTGGTTTCCTTAATTATTCACAGAATGCCTAAATTGCAAACTTTACTTTTGTATATCTTGACTGTATGAAACTCATCACTTTTCACCAGGTGAGCTCTGATATCACATCAGAAGTCTAAATTCTACACCTTGTCAGCTGTGCAGATCTTCAAATATAGATTAAATGATCTATTTGGTTTTAACAGCAGTGACGTCTGTAGAAGTGAACTTTAGGGGGGGTCATTACAAATGGAGCTCTGGCACATGCCCCATCCAAACCCACTGTAGAGCCACTACTGAAACAGAATACCACAAGGTCACAGATTTCTGTTGATGCCCTGTGTCTTCACCCCAAGTCTGTGAGAGGCACATGGTTTGACAGCCTCCTCCCCCAGTGATAGAGGCCTTGGTCCCCTGCCAAAAACTGTTCCGATGAGCAAATGCACAGATCCAGTCAGTGGAGTTGGTCCTATGCTGACAATATTTGTCCCTGCTTCTCCTACCACATATCAAGGATGCAGCTCTGCTAAATAATCCTAAAGGGGCGCACATGAGACTTGTGACTCTGCCTCTCCTACACCACAGTGATTTTAGTATGTTGGAATTTGGGTTACTGGTTGGGGTGTGAAACCCTACTCATGTAGAAACCACAATCTCTGTCAGGGTGAAACACATGCAAACCTCAAATTAACGTGTGCTAACCATCCAAAAAATGGCAAACAACTTTCCTCTCTGGGGTATTACATTTTTGTTTGCCAAACTATTCAGCACCTGTAGGAAATTGCGTTACTAGTTCAGGGGGGGGGAGCCCCCTGCTCAACCATCAACCACATTTCCTGTCACGGTGAAGTCAAAAGAAAAGCCCACATTAACCTGTGCTCAACCCTCTGTTAGCTTGGCACAAAACAGTCAGGCTTAACTTAGAAGCAATTTGTAAAGTATTTATGCAGTAATTCAAACAGTACTACAGTGAAAACACAAGAACAATCCCACACCAATATAGAAAAATAGAGTTAGATTAATACATTATTTTACGTCAAAATGACAAAAATGCAGTCAGTAGAATGAGAGAAATGCAATTTTAAGAATTTAAGTGAAAATAGTGCCTAGAAGCAGAAAGCGCCGGCTGTGGTTATCTGGTCACACCAGACCAGGCCAAAGTCACAAGTTCAAGCTGACCATGCTATAGCGTGAGCCGGATACAGGGGCCAAGTTAGCCCCGCTAATCAAGCATATCTTAAATCATGGTTGTGGAACATTACAAGATCCTCAGTCAAGGATGCAGCATGCAGCCGAGACAATGTGAGGTCCTGATGTGGAGATGCGTTATGTGAAATGAAGTCCTATATTGTCTTAGAGGATGCCGTGGATATGGGTCTTTCAATGCAGAAATTGGGTTGCATTTTGCAGCGGTTTTGATGCAGAGTTTTTGAAGGCAATGTGTTGTGTTGCATTGGTTCTGGTGGGACCACAGCTGGGCCGGCAGAGCACCTTACATGCCTGCTTCCAAAGATCCAGGATTGGAGTGGGACCACTTGGGAGGGCAGGACTAACAGCTGGCAGAATCCTGGTGCTGGGTGTACATGGGTGTTGAATCCTGTACTGTCCCAGATGTTCTGATTAGGAAGTCACGCTGGTGGTCCTGGGTTGAAGATGCAGGTCCAGTTTTTCACTCTGGCAGTAGGGTACCAGAGTAGCAGTCCTTCTGGCACAGCAGTCCTTCTGAGTCTTCCACAGGTCCAGTGCTGTACTAAAGAGCTAGATCTGAGAGTCCAACATTTATACTTGGTGCCACCTTTGTAGTTGGAGAATTTCTTGGGAAATCCCTTTTGAAGCCCTTAAAGTTTCATCCCTCCCCTGGTTCCACGCTTGCTGCATGAACGGTGTGAGGGTGACACATCCTTTGTTTGAAGGCAGAGCACAGCCTATTCAGTTGCAAGTGGGGCTGTGCCCAGCTCCACCCCTCTCATCCTGCCAGTTGATGGCCCATCCAGGCTCACCTAATGCATCTGTTGTGTAGCTGTCTGGGAGGAATAAATAAAGGGTAACTGTCAACTACACTCAGTCATGAGACCCAGAAACAGGCTGCAAGCACCAAATAGTTATAGCAGAAAATGCCAACTTTCTAAAACTGGCATTTTCAAAATTATAATCAAATAATCTGACTTTACCATTACAGAGGATTTTTAATTCCAATATCATAGACACTCCCAATTTAGTTATCACTAAATGTATAATTAAATATAAGGCATCCCACTATTATCTTATGGGAGAGTTGGGCCTTGCAGTAGTGAAAAATTACTTTAGAAGTTTTCACTACCCAAACATGTAAAATTGTAAAGTATCTGCTCAAGCTTTTAAATACACTGCACCCTGGCCCTATGGGTTGTTTTGGGCCTATGCTAAAGGGTGACCTATATGTATGAAAAAGGAATGTTTAAGCCTGGCAAAAGGTTTTTTTGTCTTGTAGAAATGGCAGCTTAAAACTGCACACACAGGCTGCAATCACAGGACTGAGGCAAGTTTGAAAGGCTACTTAACTGGGTGGCACAATGAGTGCCATAGGCCCACTAGTGGCATTTAATTCACAGGCCCTGGGTACATGAAGTATCACTTTACTAGGGATTTACACATAAATTAAATATGCCAATTGGGTATAAGCCAGTCTTACAATATTTAAAGGAGTAAGTGCAAGCACATTAGCACTAGTTAACTGTGGTGATGTATGCAAAGCCCTATAGGTTAAAAAAAAAAAAGAACAGGTTTCCAAAACAGGAATGTGAAAGCACAAACATTTAGGATGGCCCCGCAGAATTGCGAAGTCCAACTGAGACCATATGCCTATGCTAAAAGAGTGACAGTTTCATCCACTTCTTTATAACTATATGTGCTGAAAGGTATTCCACTCCAGTGCATAAAAGACTGTGTGCTCCTTTATATAAAACTGCACTCTTTTTTTTGTAATGACATGTACTGTGAAAATATGCCCACATTATTATTACTGGGCATGCTCCTCTAAACACCAGTGTTATTGAAGATGTTTTTCCACTTCATTGAAATATCTAGTCTGCAGTGTGGTGCCACCCACCTGCACTGTCATTCTTGCAGAACATAAGAAATTGTGCACATTGTTTCATTCCTATAGCTTTATTTGGAGACTAAGTCAAGAATTTTAATGCCCTCCTTGAATATGTTTACCCACAATTGTGGGTGAAGGTCAGGAGCCTTCACCCACATACAGAAGCAGCAAATGTGTGTCTGGCATGCTTTTTTTAACAGAGAGCTGGGATGTGCTGCCTTTATGCTTCATTTCCCGCATAAATACGGGACATGTGTTATCATATAGACACACATCCACACTGCATATTTGTGCACATGGCTTATATGCAAATGTTTGGTTTGTGAATCTGGGCATGGTTCTTGGATAGTTTTATCACTTTGGCGCACTCTAATAAGTCATGATTCAGAGACCTGAACATTCAGAACAAATTACTGCCAATATCCGGTTGTGGTTTTCCCTTTCTCTGAGTGCCTAATTTAGACTTGAATTATAGCAGAAAATATAGAATTTTTACAGTACATGAGATTTTTCCCCTTGTAAAATCCAACTGTAAATCAGGAGCTTAGCGACTGACTAGAAGGGAATGTAAACCAGGAAGGATGATTTACATGTTCAGGTTTTATATATTGAAAAAAACATTTTGTAATGGTGTTTTATAACAAGAGTAGTTGAAATATGTAAAATAACTATTACAAATCCATAAAACAAACAAATCCACAGTTTGAATTACTGTTATGTCTAAGTCCACTAACCCTATGCCAGAACAGCAAATTGGGCAACCATATTGTTTTTTTTTTTTACAAAATATATTAATTATGTTTTAGGCAGTGTAATGACTTTATAGGCCCAAAAGGAAATGATTATCTGATTTTTTTTATTTTATTTAAAATGGACTTCTAGAAAAAGTGAAACAGAATTCAATAATGAAACTGAATATAGCCATCTTCATTCTTATCATCATCTTTAGTTCCCCCATCATCATCATAATCCCTGCCCCTCCTGCCTTTTTTCTCCTCATCACCATCACCAGCATCAGAATCATAAATATCATCCTAATCCTTCCTATTGCCATCCCACTCCACATTAAATTCCTGCTCCTTGTCGCATGATGAATTATAATGGTCATATCTACAATTATTTTCCTCACGAGCTCCCTACTAGTCATTACCATAATTTGAATTCTCTTTGTCCGCATCCTCATCTTTTTTAATGTTACCCTCATTTCTCACAGTTTAAGCTTAGTTTGTTATTGTGATATAATACATTATGGTTTTACATAACAAGGTATGCTAGTTGTATATTTTGCCTTCTAGCAGCAAGTGATACTGCAAGCCTGGGTGTGAGTGAATATTGAGCTGCCAAACACACTTTTACAGCTTTAGTGTGCATTTTATCTTGTCTTTATAACTTTTGTGATTATTGCATTTTTTTAATGTTTTTAGTAACTTAAATGTGTTGCTTATAGTACTAAGCGCATGGACAGTTTACAATAAAGATAACATCTTTTTCTTTTTGCATTCTTTGAAATCTTGATCAATTTTAAATACGCTGTCAGAAGTGCTGAGTCCTAAATTGTGCATTTGTATTATTTATATTTGCAGATCTGTGTAGTTGTTTAGACAACCAATTAGCCTCATCAAAATTTATATGTAATCGTTATGAATATTACATTATGATTCAAAAAGTGACTATTTTATTGTCTCATACTTGTTGGGTAAATCTGTTTTCTTTCTTGCCTTAACCATGTTTCTTTTATTCAGAGAGATGGAGCTATTAGGGTGGTTGATAAACCTGTTGTTAGCTCTAGGGTTGATTTCTGTTAGTAAGTTCTGGTCTATATCCAGAGGTTTGTATAAGAAGTTGGATTACTGATTGACTGGGGTGTGAGCCTTGGTCAAGCAACAACCACAATCCTTGTCAGGGTAAAATCACAAGCAATCCCTAAATTGTGCTCATTCCTCTGGTAGCTTGGCACAGAGAAGTCAGACTTAACTCAGAAGCAATGTGTAAAGTTTAAAACAGTAAATCGGTGAAAACCCACTACAAAAGAAGCCCGCAACAGTATTAGAAAAATAGAGTATTTTTTTACTTTATTTTCATTTTGTACAATCATACAAAAGGCAATGGTATATAATACACTGGCAAGGCACATAGTGAACAAGTACATGCAGCTTAGCTCGCTTTTTTACAGAATGTACATACAGGGTTGCAGATGTGCATGCGTGGAACAAATAACAGTGAGGACAGGTACACTCCTCAGGACTTTGCCCACACAGTATTTTACACCTAGTCAAGGGCACAGAAAACACTGCCCTATCGTGATCTGCATGAGACAGGGGTCAGGCCCACCACATGCACTCATCTACGCACTGTGCTTAATCAATGCATACAGTGAGCGGCTCTGGGGGATCTATGTTGTATGCTGTAAGCCCGTTCTGCTCTCACCTTCCCCCGCGCTGTCAACCACAGTATTTCGTGACCAGTCAAGGAAAGCCTGATAGGTGCCCTTATATCTTTGGGGTAGTTACAGTCCAACATTGGGTTGTTGTATGTGCCAGACTGGGTGTTGCAATATGCCATGTCCACATGCCTTTTCTTCAGCTTTAGGAGCAGTCCCTTTGCACAATATGTCGCTATTCCACGCCTTGTGAGCAATAGTCCCAGGGTAACTAGACCCTTGACAGACTTAGGGATGTCCCTGTCATAACCCAGCAGCGACAACAGGGGGATGACTCAATGCGTTCCCCTGTTGGCTCCCAAACCGCCCCCCACTACTGCTTCTCAATAGCACTGCATCCCTGAGCAAAACCATGCTACATGGGCAAAGCCTGTCCCCGCTTCACCACTTTGGAAGCACCAAGAACTATCCCCCAAGCCATACCAGTGCAAGCGAGCTGGTTTGTAGCACACCCTATTAAGATATTTAAAATGTATCAGCCGATGCAAGCTACTTTGGGAGATGGATTTGATGACTGAGCAGCAATAGGTCCACTTTTTATTTGAAATAATTATGCCTTGGTCTACTTACCAGACTAGCCTAACTTTCGTGACTTCCCGCCGTTGCGCTTTTTGAGAATATGCATACAGTTTTGCTATAATGCGCTGAGGTGTGGCTCTCTGCAGCATATATGACAAGGCTGACAATTCTGGATTTTACAGCAAGCCCTACCCCATCAGCTCGCCCATTGTGTGTTGCACTCTATTGTAGAGGACCTGAGCCGTAACAACGGACACATCACCCTGCACTCTCACCAGCTCCCAGCTATGCATCACCCTGTCCTGGAAGAAGTTACCCATGTGTTGCAGTCTTAGCCTCTGTAACGCACCTGCCGCTCCTCTCTCCTGCCCCAGGGGAAACCACACACCCCACTCCAGCAGCACCCATGGCAAGTACTGTAGTGCCCAGTCTGTAGCTCAGCAAGTCTCCTCCAAGAGTATACCATCTTATTTAACAGAGCACAAGTATTGTAGCGTCATGTTGGCTGATCAAACAACAACTTAGGCAATGAAAGGGGGAGGCGGCGTCTCTCTCAAACCACAGGTGTGTGGTAGGTCATTTGGGAGAAAAAATAGAATAGTTTTTAATAAATAAAACAAGACTAAAATGACAAAAAAATAATCAGTAGAAATGGAGATATTGGATTTGAAAGTTTTTAGAGAAAATAGTGCCAAAAGGTGAAAAGTGTCAGCTGTGGACATCTGGTCACACAGGACCGGGACAAAGTCACAAGTTCCGGTTGACCGCAAGGGAGCATTGGTCAGCTTCATGTACCCAATTAGGCCCGCTGACAGAGTACCTTAAATCCTGGTTTGAGGAGCATTGTGTAGAACCGCAGTGAAGATACGTCACGCATTCAAAGCGATGTGTTGGTTCCGAGATGCAGGGAGACTGTGGTGTGAGGTACTGTTGCATCGAAGTTGAGGAGCCTATTGACAAGGGCTTGCTATGTGGAGTCTGGAGTTTGGGATGCATCATGCCATATGGGCAATGGTGTTGGTTCCAAGGAGGTGCAAGGCTGCAATGGGGAGTCCTGCGCTGAGGCTGCCATCAACCAGATGCAAGTGCCTGTGCCTTGGATGTGTGCATATAAGCGTTTTTACGGCACTACAAGACTTTGCAATGGGTCCAGTCCATGCAGTAGAGGAGATGTGTTGGTTCTGCTTGGAGTTGCACCACAGAGGACATGCGTCTGTTCCGCTGGAGCTACAGAGGCTGGCAATGCACCTTAGGTTCCATGCAAGAGTCCATGACTGGGATGGCACCACTTGCAGGGCAGACTCATAGATGGCACAGCCCAGGTGCAGATGCAAGGCTGTTGGAAGCCTGTCCGTGAGGCTTCAGATCATGAGGCAAGCTAATTAGCCCTTGGAGGTACTCTGGGTACTGGGTTTAAGAGATGCAGGTCCAGTCGTCCTCACTCAGGCAAGAGGGCGGCAGATAAGCACAGCAAAGCAGGAGTCCAGCAAAGTGGCAGTTCTTCAGCCTTTCGAGAGATGAGATGGTGGCAGTCTTTGCACTCCTTTTTATCTTTTTGCATCTACACATTTGTGGGGGGCTAATTGCATGATTATGATTTATTGTTTTTTAATTTTTGTGTCACTTTTATTTTTATTGGCTTTAGATGATTCTGTCTACTTTAAGGTTTGCACGTTAGTTGGCTATATCATATTTATCCTTGTTCTGGGAGCCATATATTTATGATTGTGTTTATGCCTAGGTTTTCCTCAAGGCCCATTAGTATATGAATCAAATTTTGCCCTGAAGAAGGTGGCCATTGAATTAGTATTGCGTCACCTGAAACGCATGTTGACAGGCAGGCACATTTATGCCACTAGGATTCTGGATAAACAGGAAACAAAATTATGTTGTACTCTTCTTCGAGTTGATAAATTACAGAGAAGCAGGCAATTACCATCAGGCCACTCAGACATAATTTAGATATGGCACTGAAATAGGACTGTCAACATTGTTTGGCCACATAAAAGAATATAGAAAGATAAACCAGCATTTTATGTACATTTTTGATTTCAACATGACTGGCTCGTTCTTTAAAGCCTTATTATTAGATTGTTTTATATATCTAACATTGGTCATGAACAATTGATCCAGTGTTTGATGCACTTACTTATCTCGGTTTTGTAGAATTGCATACTTTGCTTCGTATTCCTTTATTTTTGTCTACCTGTATTTAAGTTATAGCTCTCTGTTTTCTATGCTATTGGATGGTGTTATGGTTGATTGTTGTGTTGTTTGAATGATGGCATGAGAGTAGATTCTTTAGTTTTGGAGCTCTAACAATTGTTTTTAAACTATATATTATTTATCAAATTTTTTACTATTTTGAAGATATTGCAAAAAATTGATATATTTGATATGATCAAAATAAATGCATATTTCTAAATTTATATTGCAAATGCATTGTTTGGTTTCCAGAATACTCTTTATTAAGTAGAATATAAGGTATATGTACCAAAGTTAAGTCATTTTGGAGAGACATTTTTCTTAAATATGGTTTGCATTTCCCTGGGTGATCTCTCCTCATTTTTTCCTGGGAGCCTTGAGTTATTTTTTTGATGAACTAATGTTACACCACACTCATCCCACATGGACTTCATGTATGATGACATACATTTATTGCCTCTGTCAGACACTACCTCTTTGGGGAACCCTACATGGGTAAAAATCCCAATCTGAGCCCTGCTTGCTGGAGGGGCAATCCCAGACCTCAAAGAGATGGCCTCTGGGTGGTCAAGATGCACATCCAGCCCCACTGACTCAGGCATCAGGGCTGCAGAGCTGCTTGGAGAGCAGCACATCCATGCTGCTGAGTCTTTTGCAGGTTCAGAGGTGTACTGAAGAGTTGGGACTGAGGTTCCATTATTTATACCTTCTGCCCACTTTGAAGTAAGAGAAGGTTCAGGAGATTTCCATCCCCAGAGGTGTTTGGAACTTCCTGACTCTCTCTCCTGGCCCCAGCTTCTCTGTGGGAACAATAGACTGATGTCAAACCCTTTGTGAGTGAGCTGGTCAGGGCTTTTGTGATGTGCAAGTGTGGTAGGTGAGAGCTCCGCCCCCATCAATTCAGAGATGGTCCATCTTGCCAACATGTCTGTCATTTTCAGAACTGTAACCTAAAATCAGACCTTACCATTAAAGAGGGTTTTAAATTACAATTCTTTAGACACCACACTCATCTTTCTTACTGGCTCCCACATTAATTTATTGCATGTAATACCGTAACCCAATGTTATCCCATTGGAGAGGTAGGTAGGCCTCAAACTAGTGAAAAACGAGTTTAAGAGTTTTTCACTACCAGAACATGTAAAGCCTAAGCGTACGTGTCCAAATCTTTACATACACCACACCCTGCCCTCTGGGCTCTGTTAGGCTTTCCCTAGGGGTGACCTATATGTACAAACAAAGAGGATTAGACCTGGCAAAGGATTTATTTTGCTCACACAAAATGGAACCTTTGGATCTAAACTGGTTACCATTACAAATGCAGATGCTCTGCTGTCCCTACCCCGTTAGGCTCACCATTCTGGTATTTAGAATACCATCCTCTACAACCAAAACATCCCTGTGCCCCTCCCTATAGTGAGTGAGGGAATTTGTCCTTTTATTCCACTGTAGCTAGGTCTGCTTTTGTAATGGCAACCAGTTTAGACCCAAGGGTTGCTTTTTGTGTGAGTATTTGAAAAGAGGGGAGATGATTCTTACTGGTCTTTAAACCTCTTCAATCCCCATTTGTGTTTTATTTTGCCAGGTTGGCATGACAGTTTAAAACGGCACACTGAGGCTGCAATAGCAGGCCTGAGACATCTTTGACAGGCTACTTAAGTGTGTGGCATAAGTAGTTCTGCAGGCCCATTAGTAGTATTTAATTTACAGGACTATGCACATGTAGTACCACTTTGCTGGGGACGCATACGTAAATTAAAGGTGCCAGTTGTGCGTAAACCAATTGCACCATGTTTAAAGGAGAGAGCACAAGTGTTTTAGCTCTGGTTAGCAGTACCAAAGAGTGCAGTGTCCTAAAAGCCAACGAAAATGGGTTAAAAATATTAGAGGGTGAAGGCAAAATGTTTGGGGGTGGTCCTACAGAAACATCCAAGTTGAATAGCACCAATGTATCATTTCACAGCCCTTAAAAACCCAGCATGGCACAATGACAAGCGATTTCCATCTTCCTCCCATGTCTCAAGCTTTGTTATTAGGATTCAAATGTTTTTTTTTTTTCCTCAGTCTAGTAATACCTATGTATGATACGTTTGTTGTTTATTTATCTCTCCTTTTGCATAAATTGGAGAATAAAGGATCAATCCATCCTTCCACTAAGAAAAAGGTATTAATTTAAATTTGAGAGTGGCCATATAAAGAACTGTTAATGGTTGCACCCAAATATTGCAATCAGCTTTAATGATATTAATCGGAAGAACATTTGGTCCTGGGGAACCCATGGATCTTCCACAATTACTCTATGATGCAGTTACCTTTTCATTTCTAATCAGGTTGAGTGATAAGAGTCAGAACTGACTCAAAAGGTTCTGATGCTGTAATGTTAGATGTATTATAGTGTGAGCTACTCAAGTTCCCACCCAAATGTTATTAATTCTGTGATTGTTTGCTCCATTTTCCAATGTTGACACTAGTTCCCAAATGTCTCTAAATTCTGATCCTAAGCCCACTTTAAAATGTTAGCCCACCACTTTGCAAAAAAGGCCCATCTCTAGGACCCTGAATCTTATGTGTACATTTTTATAAGAGCTGTAATGTGGCTGGCCACTGCAGAAGATGTACGTGATGAACTCTTTTTACAAATGTTTTTAAGCAATGACCATTGATGTTTTAATTTATGTTGTAAATCACCCATCCATATTCCCTCCCTCACAATTCTATTATGTTATGTTTTTTTAGAACTTTATCTGATAGAATAGCAAAATCTAATGCTCTCAACACCAAGGGTCCCGATAAAGAAAAGATGTCCAAACACTGTTTGTTGCAAAATGCATACAGAAATCGATACTAAGCAGGACCTTCAGTTCAGGTGTTATTGTTTATCACCTTGTTGTCCATTTTAGATGTTGCAAAAGGCCCTCTCCCAATCATGCAAACCCATGTTTGATCAAGGAAAAGAATCTGAACCATATGATTAATATTTTTACAAGGCAGTTACCAGTCTAAAAGGAGATGCTGAGTTTAATATATAATCTAATAAACTACAGATTTGTAATGAATAATTGTATGTTTGGGCAGTATATCCAGGTTTATTCTGCCATTTATCTTCTTAGCCAGTATGTATTAAATTCTCACTAGAATGTAACTATATCTGGGGATCGACTTTTATATGAGGGAGTCATCCTTGGGAAACTATCTACTCTATCAGTCTCATCAGAAAGTGAATAGGAAGGATCACATACATCACTGAAATAGCTAGTGAAAAAAGTAAAAACATACATTCTTATGCAGCAGAGCCCTGAAAGGTCCAGGAGAATGTTTTTTTTACACCATACAAATTCCTAAAGAGGATCTATGTAACCATTAAAAAGAGTCAGTTTAAGAGGTTGTATTCCTGTTCTAATGCATCTTATTATAATGTTCTACATTCAACTCTGCTTTGTTGCAGGCATCCGTCTCCTGATTTTCCTGTGTGCTAGCAGGATCAAAAAGGGTGCGCAAGGTTCAATGTGAGCACTGGGAGTTGTCACACTGAGTCCCCTGTCATCAAGGCTGGTTGTCTTTTCTGGGAGGAGACGCAGACCTGGTGCCTCTAGGGTCATGAGATAGATCCATTTGAAGAGCTTGATACTGTCTAGCCCTAAATTGGGATATAACATTATTTCTTGACTGTCTATATCCACTCCCATTAGTGTTTGATTTTCCAGGGTTATTATTGTAACATTAGTGTTTGATTTGATAGTATGTTGCTGCCATGTTTATCAGTGTTCTAGATCTCTAGGATAACATACCATCAGAGTTTTAACCTATAAAAAACCATAGTTGACATCCAGAAAACTGTGCACTGTTTGCAATCAACTACCATTACATTTTGGTGAACATGATATGAACCATTCCACCAAGTTTTGGTAGTAGCCATTATTTAGTGATTGCAAACACTATGCCATGATCGTAGCCAAGGGTACAGGTTTTTATCACTGCATTGTCTTACATTGCATTTGTGTGTTTTTATTTTTATTTTTTTATAAGTTATCCTCCCTTTATAGTGTAAACAAATTGATATAGTTACATGCCCAAGGGTGGCTGGACATTTTTTTTTTATTGCAGCTGTGATGTACTGTACCTTAATTCAACCATACACCACCCCATTTTCCCTAGATGTCGAGTGTGCATCCACTTCAACATAGAGTGTTGAGGAACCTTGGGAAGTCAACTTCCTGTTGTAGACTAAGTACCCTCTAACCTTCCTAGTGTGCATCACCAACACTTTCTCCTTGTACTTCTTGGCCCCTGTGACTGATAGGATCAGTGAAAAGTCATGTCAGTCATTGTTCAGAGCAATTAGACACCGTTCACCTGATCATAACATGATCATTGTGATGATGGGATTCTTTTAAAATAAAATACCATACACCTCATCGAATGAGTGTGCATTCCAGGTGGTGGAACCTTGTTGGTGCAGTGATGTTCCATTACACTGTTTTAGTTTTTGTTGTGAACCATGTTGGGGGGCTTACCTTAGGACTCTAGTTGGAGAGTGCAGAGTAGAACGTTTTTAGTAAAGTAAATTGGTGTTGTGCTTTTCAGGGCTTTTCAAACTAGAAAAGTTTTTTTTAATTCAACCGTTGCTCATTGGGGTAAAAGCCCTCGGTTTGTCCATCAATAAGAATCTAAGCCTTCAAGAACCGCACATAAATGGCACAACAAGAAGTGCCCACCTTCACATTAGAATGCTTTGAAATTTGAAATCCTTCATCCTGCAATTAGATGTGGTACAATCCCTTGTCATAGCTAGATTACACTACGGAAATGCAATGATCCCAGGTTGCTCTAAATCATACCTGATCCCAAAGACGGCAGTTCTCAACACTACAACAAGACTGATCTCGTGAATAAAACTTTCAGATCTACCTGTATTCATGTATCTCTGCCACTCAGTAGCTTCTTATAATCTTACGAGTTCCTAACAAAAATGATAAAATATATATAAAATAAATTAATACATTAGTTTCCATGTGCCTCAAGTACAGTGAAATGGCACTATATAGAAAAGCTTATTTAGAGAGGGGAGATGAGAAACATTCACCAGCAGCTGTCCCACGCCTCACACTTTTTATTCCCCTGCTTTACTAAGGGTGTGGGCTACTGGGTTTCCAATAAAATCGTCTGAGATGGTTCTGATGTTGAGAACTCATAGCAAGTAATCATTCCCCACATTCAGCACAAAATTTCAAAAAGCATGTCCTACCTCGTGCGGACGTTACATGGGATATTGTTAATACATGGAAACTCCAGAAATGTGTTTCACACACCGGGAGAATTCCAAGTGCATTGTTTTCCAGGTTTACAGAAGTAAGATAATCCTTTTGATGTTTGTTTCTGTTTAAAAAAACAAAAAACGCCTTCCATTACATTCTGACTGAAAATGGAGCAGCCCCAAAATCACCCAGGAATAAGCCAACAAATGGAAAAAGGTGAGTAATGTAAAGCACTGCATGCTGTCACTGTAGTATTGAGTCGACATTAGTTTAACCCCCGAATTTTAACTGGGACTCTATTCTGCAAATATTTTATTGACCAATATCCGTGTTCATCATTCTAGGTTGAAACTCAAAGCTTACCAGTCAGTATACCGGTTTGGTTTGGGGTTCAATATCTAGAACCACTGTAGGTTTGTGTGAAATGAGATGTCTATAAGACACAGCATAGAAAAAAGCCATGCTGAATTTGTATCTAACTTACTAATTAACAAAATTCGTTTTTGCGTTACACTGATTCGTCAGATTTTTACTGAGAAATAACTTAAATGTGAGTTAATGTTATCCATCATGCTAAGATAGATCTGTTATTCAATCTTGCAAGGTTTTAAACCTGTCAGTCACAAATAATGCAGTGTCTAAGAGAATCTCAGTTTAATTAAGCACCCAAATAAATCAGATGTCAGGAATTGACGTTAACGCTACTTCTGCTTTACATTCGGAGTGTGTATGGTGTCTGTGCTTTTCAAACCATAGCGAGGCAAGGACAAATTCTGTTCTTTAGCGACTAAAACGAGTTTATTCTCATGAATCTAAGCATGGCGGGATCTGTAAGGCTGTCATCTTTTCGCACCTAACAAGAGAATCTTGATGGATTGTCCTGGGGTGGAGATAAATGCCCACTAACATGTCTGGATTTTTTTCCTAATCTAATCTCTCTTTGTATTAGTGTCCCTGACCTCAGCCTTCACAACAAATACGTTTAATTGAGAGAGATTTTAATGTTGCAGTTAGAAGCAGCAAATAAGCTGCTAAAAATAAACAGACATAAAAGCGGTTGAAAGTAAAATTAAACTGACACAAAAATAAGTAAAATATTGTGTATGCTCTGGTTCTACTCTCTTTGCTCGCAGCACTTCTATAGTTTCTCTTAAAGCATGAGTCATGTGTCAAATTCTCACGATTTGTTTGCTTTCCGTGACAAGATCTCCCATGAATGAGTGTGTTTTCAGACCGGCAGAACGCCAAATCAGATATGAACGCTACTAAACCTTGATGAGTCATGATCACATAGACACACCTACAACATGTTCTCCAGAATCTTGCCAACCTTCTTGGTTATTAAGAACCAATTGACTCGTGGATCAGATCAGTGAATTGTTAGGAAGAAAGAAACATCACATCAAAGAGTTCTGAATTGTTTATTCTGCATCAGAAACTAAAAACGGTTATAGTTAGGGTAAAATATGAACATAGAGAATCCACTGTGCCCGATTTCTCTCAGCCACCCACATTAAACGTGGTCCAGCTTTAGATTTGATATCATTGTAGAGTTGGATGGATCCATGCCAGGTTTTCAGGCTACCACTGACTATCTAAGTCATTCCCCTTTAGATTAAGTGCATGCATATGTATCTCTTGTGAATAATCTAAACATTTGACATGAATTTGGCCTGTTGTTGGAAAAGACGATTAGCAACTCTAAAGTCAGTGATTGCAACTGTGCAACTTTTGCATCATGTTTCATGCCCAGATAACTATTTTGAACACACAGCTCCAATCCCAATTTTTTGCAACTGGCTTTGAGCTTGTTAAAAAGATTCTTATTGAACTAAAGAACTTGTTCACCTTGGTAAAATATGGTAACCAATCAAAAGTGTTCAAAATCATTATCTATAAAACTAAATGTTTTTAAGAGATATAAACATATTTGTGGAGGAACAGTAAGCTAAGAGGTAACACTATTTTTGAGATTATCTCTTTTCATTCATGCTGTGGGGTATGCAAATTAAATTCTTAAATGTGCAGGTGAGAAGAGAAAATCGAGTATTAAATACATTCAACAGTACGCATACCAATGGTAGAGCCTGTGAAGGCAATGATGGCTTGATTATGAGGAATGCAGACACAGTATGCGCATTGTTCAAGGTCAAGTCATTGGAAAATGTAACTAATGCTAGCATGCAAGTGCTAGCACATTCATGCATATCAGCACCTAAAGCACCGATGAGATTGGTTGATAAGTAACATTACCATAATAATGTCAAAGAACATTTTTATTATGTATTTTAAAAACGGAAATGAAATTATATTTTATAAAGCATGCGTATATCCGAGGGTGTCCTGGCGCTAGCCACAAACAGATACAAAAATGGAGAAGGGGAGACCTACTATCTAAAGATTAAAAAGCCAAGTTTTGAGCTTTTTCTTAAAGCAGTGGAGTGAAGAACAGTTCTTCTGATGCACCTGAAGAGAATTCCACAGTTTGGTGGTCTCGTAGATGAAACTGCATCCCTTCCCCCCAAACGGGCTTTCTTGAACTGAGGGACCAACAGATTATGAGCTGATGATGATCTAAGGGGTCTTGCAGCAAGATACCAAGTAAATTTCTCTTTAAGATATTGTGGTCCTTTGCTATGTAGTGCTTTAAAGTTTATGCACCTGTATACAGGAAGCCAATGTAGTTGGACAAGGGCCTCAGAGGCTGACTGGTATTTTGGAATTCCTAAGAGAAGCCGCACCACAGCCTTTTGCAGAATCTGCAATTTATTCAGTACCCAGTTCTGCTGATTCATATCCAAGGCATTGCAGTAATCCAATTTTGAAAGATTAAATGTTGTGATTACTAGTTTCCTCTGCTCTAAAGGTATAAAAGAAAGAACCCTTCTAAGAATTTTCAAAGCAAGAAAGGAAGAGAAGGGGACCACGTTAGTTTGTTTATCAAAAGAGAGCCGCTCATCAAAGACAATGCCCACATGTTTAACCTTGGAAACTGGAACTGGGAGACTACCCAGGTCTGAAGGCAACCAGTCTGGGCCCCAGAAAGAATTGTTGCTCCTAGAAGCAGCACCTCAGTTTACTGGAGTTCAGTTTCAAACAATTGTTTGACATCAAATGACTGATCTGGTGCATACAATTAAGAAAGATGGATGCAGCTTCTTGCTGTTGGTTTGTATGCTGATTCCCTGAGACAGAGACAACAATCTAGGTGTCGTTGGCATGGCTAACTGAGGAAAACCCAAAGGATTTAATCACTTCAGCCAACGGGGACAAGTAAAAATTATGCAGAGTGAGGCTTAAAGAGGATCCCTAGGGAACCCCTCAAGGAAAAGAAAAGGAGCTAGAGGTGAAGAATCCAAGGCTTCAGAATGCTCTCTATCTGAGAGAAAGAACTTAAAGAGGTTTAGGACAGAAGCTCCTATGCCCAGGGACTGCACACGGTCTATCAAAACCTTGTGAATGACCATGTCAAACACCACTGACAGATCCAGCATGATCAGTGCTGCCACACAACGCCTATCTAAGATAGCCCTCAGTTCTTCCACAGCTGCTAGTAAGGCAATCTCAGTGCAATGCTGGCTTCTGAATCCAAATGGAGCGTGATCATATAGGTCATTAGATTCAATAAATGATGTCAGTTCTTTATTTATTGCCTTCTCCACAATTTTGGAGAGTTAAGGACGATGAGAGATGGGGCAGTAATTATTGCCACCCATAGGATTAAGATGAGGTTTTTTTCAGCAGAGGCAAAATGGACGCTACCTTCCAACCCTTTGGAAAGTAGCCTTGATGACACATTTAATTGAAATTTGAGGTCAGAAAGGTGGCAATGGTTCTGGTGCTAACTGCAAGACCTTTGGCAGACAAGAATTCAAAGGTAAACCATAACGAGTAGTTAGAATCAACTCGTGAACTTGATCCATAGTTGTGGGGGGAAAAGTAGTAAACCCGGTGGGTGATAGATCAGGGGCGTTGTCCTCACCCAAATGGCTAGAAGGCAGCGCCTGGTTGTTACTAAATATACTGAAAATATACAGCACTTTAAATTGCAAGGCGTATACAATATAGTCACAAAGAGATTGAGAGCTCCCCAGTCATATACTGTTCTTCGAAGATTACTAACTTTTTACAGTTAAAAAAAAGTTCAGTTGGTGAGGTTTTGACTGCCATATAATGATTTTTAATTGGGGTCATACTGAAGGCTCCAGCAACATTCGTAGCACCTGCAGACCTGTTTTAGGAGCCTAAGCTTTTCCGAAAACCAAGATTGGGAGGGAGATTGCCTTTCGATTAGATACTGCTTTAGAATGGGCTAAATGAATAGCCAGCCATCGTTTCCTGAATGTCGTGATCAAGATAATTGGTTACCATCAGGAATGATGATTGGAGTATGTCCTTCAGTTGTGTCAAATCGACTTTATGCCAGGGATGACGATAAGAGCTCACTGAAGACGCAGGCAGTTTAGAATGCTTATTCTCAAACTGAAATTTAGACATGAGTGCAGCGTGATCTGACCATGTGAGGAGTAACAGTTCGGAATAAGATAAAGAGATATTATCAGAAAAAATTCTTTCTAGCATGTGCCCTGCAGAATGGGATAGGGCCATGACCAGCTGCTTCAGACTAAGACTATTCATTAGGTCAATAACAGTATCTGAGCCTTTGTCTATTGTGTTGTCGAAATAGAAGTAAAAATCCCCTAAAACAATGAAATTATTTGAGTCAGCCTTAACCTTTAACAATTTGCCTAGACTTTGAATGAAGTCAGACCTCAGTCCAGGAGGTCGATAATTTAGAAGTCTGTTGAAAGAGGCGTTATGATTGAAAATGATATTAAATTTCAAATCCTCACAAAGAGGGGAAGAATGAGCACCTGAAAATGAGCCCTCAAAATGATTTTTAAAAACTATTGCAACACCTCTACCACGCCTACCTACACAATCTAACTTACAAAGTGAGTAACCATCAGGAACTGCTAATACTAAGTCCAGGCTAGAGTGTTGAGCTGCCCAAGTTTCCGTGACAAAATCCAGATCAATGTTATGGGCCTGCAGAAATTAAAAAAAAAATCCAATTTGTTTACAATAAATGATCTGGCATTAATTGGTGTGCAACACGGTTGATTTTAAGCAAGCATTGCTTTGGGTGGAAACAGAACATAGGCATTGCTAGTAGTTTTAAAAATAGATATACAACTAAGGCTAGGGTGACAAGCCATACCACTTATGTCTGTTGAGGAATCAAGCTATTTCCACATACATTGGATAAAACAGTATTTTATTCCATCATGCACTATTAATAAAAAAGGGTTGGACTTTATCACAGGTATTTTAAAAGAGTATTGCTGAAATAGGACTTAAATATCAAGTGTGGTAGCAATGAGATGAAAAGTGTTAACATAAGGTCAGTGTTCTACAACCAAATTTGGAAAATGTCTCTACAGCCTCTTTTTATCAGAGGGATGCAGAAGCTTCCATCCAGCAAGGCCCGCTGTCTGCCCAGAGGTTTCTAGCTACAAGAGAGGGAGGACATTTGTTATGTGGATGGTTATTAGGAATGGTTCTGCATTTCCAAATTTGTGATTTCCTATTAAACCGTGCCTACCTTATATCTAAGGAAAGAAAAAGTGGTACTCTTGAAAAGTGCTCCTATGCCCTCTGGGCGAGTGTGCACTTAAAGGCCCTGCAAAAAGTGAATTTTGTGTTCCTTTTTGGAATTTGCACATGGTTGCCATTGTATTAGATTAAATGGTAATAGTATTTCCTAAATGCCTATTTCACATTTAGGAAATGCTATGTAAATGTGCTTGGGAAATCGCAAATAGGAAATCCCTATTTGTGATTTCCTCTATTGGTACTCGCAAATTGTGATTGCTAAGGGGTGGAAATCACAGTTTGCGACACTACAGAGCCCTTTTGTATATTTGGAAAGGGTGTTAATATTTCTTAGCAGGCTCAAATTGTAATTTGGCCTATTAGCAATGCAAATTAATTTTGTAAATCTGGGCCTAAGTGTTTTAGATTTGAAATTATGGGGAGTATTAATAAAACTAAATGTTGTCAATAACAGTAAAATCAATCATAACAGGAAGTTCCAAAACAAGCTTGTCTGTCTAAAAAAACAAAGAAATACGTTTTCATTGCTTCGTTCTGAGTTTTCAACTTTTCGAGATCTATTAATTATGCATATATGCACAATCAGAAATGATACACCTTTTAAACACTTTTTAAAAAAATGCTTTTTTTCACTTGCCATTAACTTACTAAAATACTGTTGCAAATTATTTTAAAGTATTCATATATTTGTTGAGGTGAGCCATAGATTTTTTTAAATAATGCTCTTTGCTATTTTTTTTAAGAGAAATGGGTGCACGTCATGTACTACACTACACCACCTACTAGTGCTCTTAAGGTAAGATGTGACTAGTTTATCTAGTTGTATTTTATTCTTTGCATCCAACAACTTGGAATTTCTTTCTAAGTGGAAATCAGGACTTCTAATACCAGAGTGCTAAACAAAATTCATCCACGCATAGTCCAGTCACACCTCATGAATGTCTATCCTCCTATCTCATGAGGGGCTTCATATAGTTCTTAACTACTTTTGTGAGCTCTGAGGTACAGATGGAGGCAGATGCAATGAAGAGACTCTGACTAATTAAATTGCTGAGCCAACAAAAACACATCCATGAGCATTCAGTACATAACTGTTGTGTCCCCTGACTCTTTCATCTTTGATCTTCCTACAGTAGCTAATCATTTATCTAAATTGTGCAAGGTAGCAGAACAAAGTATGTGCCGCTGACCATGCACTTGTTAGTAAGACATTGCTTGTGAGGTACATGTGCCAATCCACACAGGCAAACTTCATTAGATTATGGAGTAGGAATAAGGATATCTCTAAAATCCTGTGGTACTGCAATCACATCACAACTTGATTGTAATCATTTATTAAATGTAAGTAGGGACATTTTTATTATGACCACTTTCCATTACTCTTCAGTGCCAGCTTCCACTTCAGCACAGAAATCCAGCCAGTCTCTTAGACGCAGACCCATGTTGAAGATAGACTCTACCCATTTTCGTGTCCAACTCCAAAACCAATCTGTCTCATACTCAACCAAGGTCACATCAAGACTCCAGCCTGACACACCCATTTCCCATACACTCTAAATAGGATTTAACAGTGCTTTTACAGCTGAGTCACCTTCCAGCACTCTGACAACATTTCAGGTTGGACTTAGACTAGAGTCAACCAGCTTTCAGTGATGACAATGGAGATCATAGGGATGATTTAACCCCACACTATAATGATGTCATCTTTTATATGGATGTACAGGAGGCCAGTGGGTTGGACACTTTCTGGGACACTGGGTTAGTTTCCCCTTCGACCCACTAGTCCATCAACAGAGGAGAATGCCTCCTTCGCTATAGTGATATGCAGAGCAGCTTGTTTCCTTTATTGGAAGAAGGCAATAAAAATGTGTCTCAACAGCATTGTCTACCAGTAGTAATATTTGATAACTCCCACAAATAAACTAGAATAAATGCACAAATAAATGCTGTCTGTTGAATTGATAATAAAAACATTTTTGTGTCTCTTAAAGGCACTACAAATTTGTGAATTCACACGCTGTCTGCTATCACTTCTTCCTAACTTACCAGAGACAGAGCTAAAGGATGATCTAATGATCTGTGTTAATCGTTATTGCTGCCTCAGAGAACTTTGAAGCCTGTTTGTTTTGTATGTTGCCCATGTAGTTAGTGTTAGACTAAACTTCAGGCCGACGCTTACGATTATAGTTATGATCATGGTTGGATATGGGTTCAAGATTATTTTATACATAGATTTTGAGATAGGTTAAGGTGAGGTGTAGGGTTCAATATGGGGTTGGGGTAAGGGTGACTTTTAGGTGTTAGGATTAGATTTAGCGTTAACAAATGTGGTAGAGTTGTATTAGGATTTATGTTTGTAGATATGCAGATGACGTAATGGTACCAATATGATATTTTATGATGTTTGTAATATACCTAATATGATGGTAGTTATTTTCTTTAAAAAAGCGTTATGTCAAAGTGGTGTTATTCTCTGTAGTGACATAACAGTATTTTATTGGGAAAACATGTTCAAAAGGTAGAATAATTTTAAATGTTTTGTATTTATTTTGTCACTATTCTTTTAGCATGTAAAGTGCCTGTGTGGGCCATGCTACCATGTTATAGTAATAGACCTTTGCAGTTGAAGCCTGGTGGGTTTCTTATGCGATGTCCATTGATGGAGTGAGTCTGAAAGCCATAGAAGTTCTTGCAGTATCTGCTGACCAGGAGAAATACCTTAAAGATGCCCTATCCTCTAACTAACTGAAGGGGTAGTTCCTGGAAATCAAACATGTGGGATAGGCTACCCTGAAGAGGCTGGTTGTCAGATTTCCATAGAAGGGCATAATGTTTGCTTGATATCTTAGATCTGGACTTGGTCAGGTGTACAGAGGTACATCTGCAGTACAATACAATAGAACTTATAGATTGCACAGCTGCCAAAACAGGCATGCCAGCGCTAGAAGCAAAAGAGAACCCACCTGAAATCCTCAGTTATTAAATACCCATTGCTTCAATTGTTTCCTAAACTCATATTCATCAGGAATCTTTCAAATGAAGTATCTGGTAAATGAAGTATCTGGCAGATGCCAAGCCTTGGAATCCAAATAAGTGAAAGAAGGGCCACCCCAGGTCTTGAGGTGAAACCTGGGAAAATTAATCTAAAAAGAATCCTTAGACATAAGGCTCGCAAGGTTACACATATGAATAGAGCATTCTACATAAATAGTTAGGGCCACCCTGTGAAAGGAACAGAAAGCAATAACCAAGATGTAAGTATTTGGGTTGTTGGTTGATGAGAGTGTGAACCCTGTTCAAGCAACTGCCACAATCCAAATCATGCTGAGGCACAAGCCTACCCTAAATTAACTTGTGCTCAACCCTCTAGTCGCTTGGCAAGGAGAAGTCAGGCTTAACTTAGAGCAATGTGTAAAGTATTTATGCAGCACTTCAAACAGTACTAAAGTGGAAACACGACAATGAAAAGTCTCACACCAATTTAGAAAAATAGAAGAAACATAAATACATAAAACAAGACCAAAATGACAAAAATCCAATTGGTACAACCAGAGATATGCAAGTTTAAACATGTCAGTGAAACTAGCACCAAAAAACCCAAAGTGCCAGCTGTGGATATCTGGTTGCACCAGACCGAGACAACGTCACAAGTTTAGGCTGCTTGGAGTGGAGCACTGGCCGGCTACAGGGACCCGGTTATGCCTGCTTAACAAAGTACTTTAAATATTGGCTTGTAGAGCTTTGCCAGGGTCTGTGTCAGAGATGTGTCGCACAACCAAAGCGATGCGCCTTTTCCAAGATCTGGTGAGGCTGCGATGCGAGCTCCTGCGTCATCCTCGAGGATCTCATCGACAAAGGATTGCGATGTTAAGTCTGGCATCGAGGATGTGTTGTGCAGTCAGGATAATGCATCGGTACCAAGGAGCTGGAAGGCTGCTTTGTGGAGTACGGCACCATTGTCGAGGCTGCCATTGACGAGGGATGTGAGGGCTCACGCTGAGGATGCGTCACACATCCTGCAGTGTGGTTGAGGCAGCAGGCTGTGATGCAGTACGAGTCTTTGTGATGGGAAAGAACCACTCAGTGGTGGCAATGTGTCAGTTCTGCACAGGGTTGTGCTCAGCCGCAGAGAGGATGCATTGGTTCTAGGGGATCCAAGGAAGCTAGGCCCATTTGCAAGGGTCCACAAATGGTATAGTACCATTTGCATTGGTAGACTCACAGATTGCAGACTCCAGGTGATGGGGTCTTGGTAGTTAGAGCATCTTGTTCCTGAGGCTCAAGTTAGGAGGCCTTCCATAGAGCCCTTGAAGTCACTCTGTGGTCACGTTTTCCACAGATGCTGGCCCAGTCCTTCTCACCCAGGCTAGAGGGCAGCAGACAGCAGGTCTAAATATCAGGGTAGCAGTCCTTCAGAGCAGCAGTCCAGCAGAGTGGCAGTCTTTTCAGAAGTGCTGCAGTCCTTCTTCCTGCCAGAGTATTCACAGGTCCAGAAGTGTACTGAAACGTTGGTGTTCGAGGCCCAACATATATACCCAGTTCGGCCTTTGAAATGGGAGAACCTTCTAGAGGCATGCCTTGGAAATGTACTGGTGCCCTGTTTTACTTGCCTTGGCTCTAGAATAACTGCAAGGGGTATGCAACCTTTTGTGTGGAGATGGGCTACTGTGTATTTAAGTGTAAGTGAGGCTGTGCCAAGCTCCTCCCTCCCATCCATCCAGTAATGACCCCTCAATGCACCTCTAAACTCCCCTTGTGTGTGTGTGGCTCTCTAGGAGGAATACACAAAGTCCAACTGTCAGTTACACCAATTGATGTGGCCTTGAGACAGGCTGCAGGCACCAAGTGGCTAAAGCAGGAAAAAGCCAACCTTCTAAAAGTGGCATTTTTAAAATTGTAATTTAAAATCTGACTTTACTGTGACTTAGGACTTTTCATCACAATTCCAAAGACACCATAACATGAACTGGTTATCTTTTCCCTTTTGGATATGCTAGCTTATTAAATGTGATAACCCTTCTTACCATGTTTTAAAGAGAGACCACCAGCACATTAGCACTGGTTAACAGTAGTAAAGTGCATAGAGTCATGAAAGCCAAGAACAATTAGTTTAGAAAACAGGAGGGTAAACACCAAAAGCTTAGGGATGACCCTGCAGAAAGGGCCAAGTCCAACACAAGACTTTAAAAGAAATAGGTTTCTCAGTCAGGAGCCAATGTAGTTCTTTAAGGCATGCTGTTACTAAGTAGTGCCTGGACACATTTAATATCAATCTGGAAGCGATGTTTTGAACAACTTGAAAATGTTCAATCAGATAGCCAGGATGGCCCAAGAACAGAGCATTAACATAATCAAGTCTTTAAGTGATTGCCACCTATAGTATAGTCTTATGCGATTCAAGTGGGACAAACTCTAACGTTTTCTTCAATAACCATATCCCTGCCAGTGTTGCAATATGAGTACGAAATGAGAGGCTATCATCAAATTTGACTGCAGGGTTTTTTGCGAGTGCTGGGGTAGAAGGAACCAAACCGAATTCAGTCGGCCACCGGTCTTTCATCCAACTGGGTTCCTTGTTGCCAAGAGAAGATTCTCAATTTTAGCAGAGTCACAACATGAACATTTCTTATCCATCCAGTCGACCACCTTTAGGAGGCTGTGCTTTTATGCCAGCTGCGCCCCTGTAGAGCTATTGGTTAGTGAGAAGATATGTTGAGTATCATTTGCTTAATAGATAGCCCAAATGCCAAAAGCCTCAACAATGGTGGCCAAAGGTGCCATGAACACATTAAATAATAAAGGGCTTAGGAGAGACCCCTGAGGGACCCCACGTTTAAGTGCTTTAGAAATGGAGAAATAAGACTCCAACATGACTGAGGCCAGAACACTTGACGGACATGGATCCACTGGAGATCCCAACCAACAATGTAAGATGGCCTGCCTAGATTCTTCTAACAAGAAGTGACCAGAATCATTTACTGGAACATTCCTGGCCACTAAAACAGAGCTATTGGAAGGGGGTGTAATTAGCTCCCTGTTGAGAAAAGCTATGCTGAATAGGGTAAAACCTCTCTTTAAAAAAGGTTGACAAATTGTTGCTCAAGTTGGGGGCACTGCCAAGATACAAGCTTTTGCCCTAAGGAAAGTTTTCACAACTTTGACTGTTTTTCATGTAAAATTGCCTGCTGCCCTAATTGTAGCTGAAAAATAGTTAGCTTGGACTATTTACGTCCTTTACCTAAATTCTTTAAGAGCCTGTCTCTAAATAGCTTTATCCTCTAGGCTATAATTAGATCCTCATTTCCTTTCCAACTGTTTGCACATTTTTTTAATCCAGTACAAGAGCAGAAGAAAACCACAGAGCTGAAGCGTAACTACGAGGAAAGTGTATGGTTGTGATTGGTGCCACTTTATTGGCAGCTGCCAGCAATAGCCACCCCAACATGAGGTCTCAATGCTCCCCAAGCTTACATGACAGTAAAGGACAGAAGGACTGTAGGATGTCCAAAAGATCATCTTTATTCCCTGACCTCCATGGATGCACAGTCCAGAGATGGTTGAGTCTTGAAGGCCTCCAGCTGGTAGAGACGAGTAGAATGGAATCAGCAAATGGTCTCACCATGCCATTTTTAATGAGGGGTATGGATCCCAATATGCTCTAAATTTGAAAATCGAATGACCCATTTCATGGGTGAGCACTTTAATAAGTTGCTGGAGAGTGAGTGAAGCTAGCGCATCAGTCAGACAACCAGCCCAAGCATCATTAAGATTGCTCATGTGAAAATTTAAATGAATAAGAACCAAGAAATTAACAGCATTAACACAAAAAGCTCAAGAGCCTCATCAATACAGTTAATAAATTCTACTTCCAGCCTGGACGGGTGTTACATGAGGGCTTCCAAATAGAGAAAGTAGGGAAAATCTTTAATGAAAACCCCATTCCTTTAGTCTGCTGAAGGTTATTCAAAGGGAAGGGCAGGTATTGATATGTCTTTATAAATAATAGCAATCCTATCTCCACCATAGCCAGCCCTATCACGATGGGTGAGAAGGTAGCCAGCAGGGAGAGCTGAGACACTCTCAGGGTTAGAAGACTCACAGCCAAGTCTCCATAGTTAATAGTAAATCAGGATTCAAATTGATAATAAGCTTATAAACCTCCCTAAAATGCCTTGGAAATTAGCATACATTAATAAGGTAGGCAAACATCCCAGGAGGCACCCTAGGAATTGTAAGTTCATTGGGGGCATTGCACAGGACACCTTCCAAGAGCAAGTCAGTCAAACAAGCCCCTTTGTTAGCAGGAACAAAGGAGATTTAGACTTACTACAGTCCACTGATGGCCTTGAGCTATGAAAAGCTGCTGAAGAATAAGAGATTATACCGGAGGTTGGCACTCAACAGAAGCATGGCTGGCGTTGGGCGTGATCCGGACATGGACTGGCACAGTCAGGCTTGTTTTAGGTGCGCCTTTGCCTCAAGCGGTCCGGACACACACTGGCCCTGTTTAAATATAATACACTACGGTACAGGATGCTAGAGTTTCAAAATGGCACTTCAGGATGGCACAAAAGGCAAATACCTGCCTTACTCCACGCTCTCTCCGAAAACTACAATGCGGACCGAAGAGCGTGAAAGACTGATTGATCAAGTAAGACACGTCGAAGTGCAGCATGCAAGTTAATCCAACAACACTTCCTATTCCAAAATTATGTCCAATTGATATTCTAAAAGTATACACAAAATTGGACAACTTCTGTGTATTGTTTGTCCTGAGGGCTCGCAAGAGCATGTAGGTAGAAATTAAGTCTGTAGGTATTTTGGGTCCGTTCCCTCTTTGGATTAGAAAACCATACATAGGAGTTTGAATTTTATTGAGCTATCTCCTGAGATTTTTTAGACTGAGGCAGATCCCAGCCACTTAATTTTGTATCCTCTGATTCTGATGAATTGAGACAGTAGAGACTGGAGACAAATGTTCAAGCAATAATTTTTTGTCATCCTGGATGATTATTTATGCTCATCAATTGGTGATTTTTTTTCTGTTTGAAGGTGTTAACTCCTTCCCCCTTTTGTCTTAAATGGATTTTATCGCATTTGGTGAATCAGTCAAAATTTAAAGTTTTGAATGCTTTTTTATTATCTTTACATATGGTTGCTGTATAAATGTGAAAACATAGATTAGCTATCTCTACCACTGAGTCATTGGAATGTAAGTGCCTGCATTACCAGTTTGTGCCTGTTGTGTCCACATTAAGTTCCTCTCCGGGTCTTCATTACAAGCCAGCTGTTGAGGACTGGTGATAGATTAGGAATGCAGCTTCTAGAAGGCCAGTGTCCAAAAGGAATGGAGAAGGAAAGGATCATTACTGATGTTTACTGATCACATAAGGGACAATGTGTACCTGGTCATTGCCTCAATGTTCATCAGGGCATTTTTCCTGTTGGTGCAACTTAGGTAAATTGACCATATCCAAAGGGATCGTCCTTCAGATGATGGAACCAATAAAGGTGATGAGCAATTGCTAAAAATAGGGCCATTCACAGAATTACCCTATTTCAAGCAGGATTGCAGTTGGGCAGTTGTGGACTCCCCCTTGCCCCCCTCCAATGTTTGGTCCTTTATGTGGGTTGAATATCACCACTGTCACCAGTGTTAGAAATTAGGTCTCCAGTTTGCAGGAGTATGCACCCACTCCAAGAAGGGACCACTACTCTTGTCAGGGTAGGTCAGATGCACGCTAAAAGATTATTTGTGCCCACCCTCTGGTAGCTTAACACAAAGCAGTCAGGTGTTTCTAAAGAGGCAATGTGTAAAGTATTTGTGCAACATACACACACAGTAACGCAATGAAAATACCACAAAAAGACCCAACTCCAGTTATACAAATAAACAACTTTATAAATAAATCAAGACCAAAATGACATAAATCCTATAATTAGAAGACAAGTTATGAATTTTAGAAGAATTGAAGGGTTCTAGCGCTTAGAAGCAAATAAAGACTTAGGGGTACTTCAGGTCATGTTGGACAGAGGGAAAGTCAACAGTTCAACCTGAGCACAGGCCAGGTACAGGAGCCACGCAGGCCCGGGGAACAGAGTACCTTGATCCTGATAGCAAGCATGAGATGTTAGGTCGCTGCGTCGGTAGATGTGTTGATGGTACTCCCGCAGTTAGGGGATTCATTTATTTTTCTCACTAATTAATGGCAGGGCGCTGGTTTCTGAAGACAAGTCAAAACTGCAATTCATTGATTCCAAAGCTGATGCACCAGGTTTCTGCACACTATTGAAGGGGTGCGTCGGTCGCCCCTCAGTGATGGTGGCGATGGGGTGGTTTCAGTGCTGAGTTGATGCTCGTTCATGAGGTGCAGATTCCAGCAGGTAGGGGATTTGTCAGTCAATGAGGCAGTTTCAGAGGTGCTGTGCTGCTCAGGCCACAAGTGTGTTGCACTGGTTTTAGTTCTGCAACAGAGTCAATGCAGCGATTTCCACTTCCAGCAGACAAGCGAAGTGTTGTTTTCACTAGTGCAAGTATCTTGGTCCACTTCCACTGAGCAAGGCACAGGAGCACGGTTAGAGACTCTGGCATCCCTAAGTCTCTAGCAAAAGGAGGCAAGCCAACAAGTCCTTGGCGATCAATTAGGGGGTGCAAGGCAGAGTCCACTCTCCCTCAGCAAGGTCAGAGAGCAGCAGGGCAGCACAGCAGAAAAGCAGTCATTCCAGATCAGCAGTCCAGCAGAGTGACAGTCCTTCTTGTAGCACAGCAGTTCTTCTGACAGAGTCCAGTTGTAGGTCTAGAAGTGTCTGATCTGTTGGAGTCAGAGACCAAGTATGCATACCCAGTTGTGCCTTTGAAGTGGGGTTGACTTCAAAGAAGGGTCTTTGAAGTGCACCAATGCCCTTTCTTCCCAGCCCTGGCTTCAGACTATGAGTAGGGGGTAATCAGCCCTTTGTGTGGGGAGAGGCACTGCCTATTCAGATGTAAGTATTAGTCCCTCCTACCCTTCCTACCCAGGAAGAGCCATCAGAATGCAGATGAGAGCTCAGTCACACCTAACTTCCTGGGTTAGTGGCTGTCTAGAGGGAATGCACAAACTGTAGCTGTAACCCATCCCAGACGTTTATTGCGAGGCAGGCTGCATGCACACTGAGCGGTACGAGAAGAGTAAAGCCCTCTTCCTAAATGTCGTATTTCTAAAATAGTAGTGTTAAATCCGACTTTAAGTAAAGAGGATTTATCAGTACCATTCCAATGATATGAAACTTGACACAACTACTACTTTCTAATCAGGATTTATAGATTAAAGGTGTATTAAGGAATTCTCACTGTTAATCTTTGAGAGTCATAGGTCTCACAGTAGTGAAAAATGACTTTGGGAGTTTTCCACTACTAGGATATGTAAAACTTAAAAGTACATGTCTTACCTTTTAGTCACATAGTCCCCTGGTCTACAGGCTATGTAGGGCCTACCTTAGGGGTGACCTATATGTAGTAAATGGGGAGTTTAAGGCTTTGTAAATGTCAAGTTGAAGTGACAGTCAAACTGCATGAAATGCCCTGCAGTGGCAGGCCTGAGACATGTTTAAAGGACTACTTAGTGGATGGTGCAATCAGTGCTGCAGGCCCACTAGTAGGATTTAATTTACAGTCCCTGGGCATAAATAGCACACTTTACTAGGGACTTATAAGTAAATTAAATATGCCAATTGTGGATAAGCCAATGTTAAGACCTTTTATGGAGAGAACACAAGCAAATTACCTTTGCTAGCAATGGTAAAGTACACAAAATACCAAAGCCAACAAAATCGAGGTCAGAAAAAGAGGAGGGGGAAGGTAAAAACTTTCGAGTGACCTTTTCAGAGAGGGCCATTTTCCAACACACTATGGTATGCATTGCTGATAAAATAGACATGAGGAGGAGACAGTATTCACATTCGACAGCCCTTCTGTGTTCTGAAAATGAAGATGTTTATTCTTTTATTTTTCATTTTTAAATCAGGCTATTAGTGTGTGGGGTGTCATCATAGTGTATATATTTGTGGAGTAAGTGCTGAGTGTGTTTTTTGATTGTTACAGAGAGGAAATAGTTTATTATAAATTTCAGTTTGACAGCAGTAAGGAATAGTTAGGTTTATATGCAGCATTTGGGAATGTCGAAGATCATCCTTCTATTTGTGTGGTGAGCAATAGGAGTTGGGGCAGGGGCTGTGCAGTGGATATGTAGTCATTATCCACTTGTGAGTTTAGTCTTACTCCAATGATTTGGGTTATTTTGCTTTTGCCTAAATAGTCTTCCCTCTACCACAGGAGCCATGTAAATTACCTTGTCTGTATCTTAGTTCAAACCGCTCATAATGCTCCTAACCCTGTTCCTTCGGAAAAGATGTATTAGCCAGTTAAGGAAGTGAACGTTTTAGGGTACTGCAGAAATTCAGTACCTTAATGTTGAACTGTGTAAGTGGCAGTGGACTTAGAACGCATTCAATTAGTATGCATGATTCATGGTCTAACAATGACTAGCACCAATCATAAATCAGGATTTGTAATTTTGAGTCCCAAATGTTGTTTTGCAAATGTACATAAAACTGAGGTGTGCAGGCCATTTCTTAATAATCACCTATGTGAACGCATGTTGGCATTCATATTTTTAGGTCTACCCAGCCTCATGTAATAAAAAAAATACATACATAGATTTACATCAAGTGCCAGTCTTCTTCAGAATTCAGGGCCATATTAAGAGTCTGGCAGGTGGCGGATACCGCCTGCCAAACCTTTGGGGTCGGAAAACCCCCATTACAGTTTTCTACCTGCTGGCTCTATTACAAGTTTCCGCTTGTTTGCCCAGCGGGAACCAGGCCACAACATTGAGACCGGCTCCTAATTGAGCCGACGGCAATGTTGCAGTGCATCGGTGTGACAGCCCCAGTCGCGCTTTTCACTGCCTGTAATTCAGGCAGGGAAAAGCATGATAGGGGTTGTTCATGGGTGCCCCTGCACTACCAATTCCAAGTGCATGGGCAGTGCAGTGGCCCCGGTTGCGCTTCCGGCACCCCGTCTCCGCCAGCCTTTGCATGGCAGTGGAATCGCCATGCAATAGCCGGCAGAGAGGGGACTCGTAATCCCCAGCAGATTAAGACCTCTGGCACCGCCAGGCTATTGACCAGCGGCAACCTGGCCCCGCCATGTTTGTAATGTGGCGGCTACTTTGGTGGCACTCCGACCACCACAGTGAGTGTGGTGGTCTCAAGACCGCCACACTCATAATAAGGACCTCAGTCTGTACAACTGTAACAGCATAAAGCAATGTGCAATTAGTCAGCCAACTAAAGCTATTCGGTCTACTGCACTGTGTGTGAGTAAAAATATATTGCTTATCTCAAGCACACATCCTCCTAAAAAGGAAGTGGACTTCATTGACAATTCTGGTGGATTCACTAGGTTGCTTCTGGATTGATTGAGATATCTGTGAACCAATATAAACCTTTACAGAGGTTGTCAATTGTACGTTAAACTGTGGAAATCAAAAACAACTGGAATTCCTAAGCTCAACCTTATTGAGGTGTGAAAACTGATCCCAGAGTTGAGACAATAGCCTGAGTGTGGGGAGATGTGTTCCCCTTTCCAAAAAAGAAACCACTTGGGGTGTAATCAGGAACTGTATTACATGGTAAGGGATCAAGGTGAGGCCTGTCGTTTCACAAGTAAATGAAAAATGAGGCCTAGGAGAAGACAATTCTTTGTCCTACAGGATCACACTAGCCAGGCTGTATCCAAACTGAGTCAGAGGGACACTGCCTCCAAAACCAGTTAATAATGGATGCAGGGTTCTGCTCACTTCCGTGGTCACAATGCAGGGTGGACACAAAGGGTCCTCCACATTAGAGTAAGGTGCATTGAGGCAAACAGCAACTGCTGAGAGGTTTGTAGGGTCAGTAGGTCGGCCACCTGTGTAGCTACAAGGACACAACCAGGTGTAAAAGTCACAACTGGACTGGCACTGGATCCTGCCAAGGCCTTTGTTGAACCTAACTCTGAAGTCCTGAGAACATCAGAGCAGCCTAGCAGCATTGGATAAAGAGATGAGGAACAAGGGGTTTACTACTCTAAGGTTTTGGGACTTGAGAAAATCCCGACTTTATCCTTTGGAGGAGTGGGATCAGCCAACAGATCCTATACGGCAAAACCAAAGCATTGCTGGGCTGAAGAAACAGGTTCTTCTGGCTTGGAGCTTTTCGACAATAGCAAATTTGTTTATGCACATCCTAAGCAAGAAGGTGCCTGCCCCTTTGGAGTCCTCTCCTGATACAGCCTTCTGCCTTGTCCTGGTAAGAGAACCGAGCTTCATTTCAGAGATCAAGTCCTAAAGTAGAAATCTTGACCAGTTGAAGCCATTGAAAGTATCCAGCGAACACTACAACAAACCTGGGTGCAAAATGTGACCTTTCCCGCTCTGAGCTTTTCCTGATAAAATGAACAGCTTCAGCAGAACCTTGCTCACAGTCTTCCTGACAGTGGTGAGACCTTTCTGGTAACAGCCTGCTGCCTTGCCCCACTTAGAGATTCTGATTTGCATTTTCCAAAGATAAAATCCTTGACCGGGTCATCCTGGTTGGTGTATCGGACCTTAGCATCCATCATGGTTGGCTGTAGGGTGCTTAGAGCCCAGTCTGCTGCAACCATGTATGGTGAATGACAGTGCTTTTTGGCACTAGAAAAACTCTGGTTCTCCTCATTGGATGTTTGTTGTTCAGGTGTTATTTTACTTATTAAATTTGACTCTATATTTCTAATTGGCTTTGGGATTTTTATTGTTTAGTATTTTGACTTTATTACTCTTTAGGTGCTGCATAAATATTTTTCACATTTCCCTAAGTTACATTTCTCTGCTCTGTGACATTGCTACCAGGGGACTGAGCTCAGGTTAATCTAGTGACTTATGGGGTACACCATTATGAGGTGTAGCTGTTCAAAGTAAGCTTTCATCTAGTAAGGCCCCATATTGTATTTACTATTTTAATAGTAAACAATAGTAATCAATATTTAATTTTCTGTTCAATATACAATTTTATCACAAGCATATGGCGGCTTTTGTTAGACAGTGCTGTATATTTCTTTCAGCTAAATGTTGTTTGTATTATCCAATGTGTTTTTTTCAAAGACATTCATAACTAAAGACATAAAGTGGACAGAAAGGAAGAGGTAACCACAGATTCTGTAATTTTTTAGAGGCATTATTTACACAAAAGGGATAAAAAGTGGGACTGTAAGAAAGAGAGAGAGCCTGTGGTTGACTGAGCAAAAGTCACCATTTGTGCATATGTAAAAATCTGTATTTAAATCATGATTGGCAATCAACTACGTCAGTGGTTCCCAACCTGTGGTCCGGGGACCACTCGGGTCTGTGAAGCCTCCTCAGGGACTCTGCGACTACTTAGAAAATTCAATAATATTAACTGTTTAGGTCTCCAGCTTTCAGTAATGACTCAGTGGGGGGATCCCTGGATTTCAGTAATGATTTAGTGGGGTTCCCTGGGTTCCAGTAATGATAAAGTGGGGGTCCACAGAAGTCAAAAGGTTGGGAACCACTGAACTACTTTGTAATGTGAACTTTTCAACCTCCATGCACAGGGCATGGGGAACAGGGCGTTTCAGATGTCACTTGAAGTTCAACAATTCAGATAAAGTGGATGACTTCTCAATAAATTGAGAAGACTGACAGGACAACTGTAAACAAGATAAAAGAAAATTAAACTAGCTACCTATAAAGGTTTACCCAGAATCCTGGAGTCATCTGATGTCTGTCAAACAAGAGCTTGCATTCCAAATGTTGGAAATGCAGCACTCACTAATGATTCCCCTATGTTTATTGGATTATGTACTGCAGAGGCAAGCAGTGACCTTTGGGTCAGCGGAATAGATTTGATAATCTTAATTAGCATTACTTACTGAGCATTATCAATATAAGAAAAAACACATTCTTCTGCCTCTGGCAGACCACATGCACATGGCCTCGAGCTACATACACATCCCATCATTTTGGAACCAAGTTACCCATGTACTATCGAATGTACCAGGACACCTCAGAAAAAATTGAAATATATATTTATAAGGACTGATACCACATAAAAATGGGAAGGATTTCATATTTTTTGAAACTGGTGTTATTATTACAGAGCTACAGGATCTCATTGGTGCGGCTGTCCGATAATTCCCTGTCAATTGGGTGCTGTGTTTGTCCAAATTTACTATGTCCAAGAAAAAAATATTGAGGGATGCCTCGCAGAGACCAGAAATGACAATCCCAGGTTGACATGGAACACAATAGAACATGACTTGACCAGAAACATAAATGAAAAACCTCCCTGAGACCACTGCGCGAGTGCCAGGGTGCTGGATCTGAAATGAAAGTACACCTGTAGCAGAATTACACACAACTTCATATTGGGCAACTAAACAACATTGTACTTTGAGCATAACGTGGATTCATAGTATACTGCACTATGTGGCAGAAATTAGACTTGCTGAAGTGCCCCTGTAGCTGGCCAGCAGTACAAGTACTCCTGGTTGTAAGTGGTAATACTGGAGAGACTACAGACTTAGAATGTCCGGAAGGGTATATTGTGATGGAAAAAATGGTTAGTCAACAAGTCTTAGATGATTTTAAGCTGGATATTTCTAAAACTACATTTATGTTCTCTTGTTAGTGCAAAGACCAATGAAGATATGAAGTTAAAAAAAAAGTCCTGAGGATGATCACAAGAGTCCCAATAGGCATACTAAATCTATGAAAACATTAATGGTTAAGTATCTTGATAAAAAGTGTTGTCTATATATACACACAGGACTTCTGTGCGGGAGGTGAATTTCAGTTTCAGACATCACCCCATTCTCACTGAGGGAGCCATAACAACCCTGAGAAAGGTGTCTTTGCACCATGCAAGTAAAATCAAGTATGGGAAGAGATGCTGTAAAATACAAAATGTTGATGGTGTCGTTAGGCATAAGGGCGAAAGGCTAGACATGCTAGAAGGAATCCATATGCCTTGTCAGACTTTCTGAAACATTTTGCTTTTACAGCACTTTGATTGTCTTAACCCTGCTAAGATCTGAGGCATGTATGTAACTATCAGCCATCGTATACATTTCTTCAAATGGTGACTTGACAAGGATGGTGCATGCAGTAGTGTGCTGGGTGTTGATTAACTGAATGGGTATAAAGATCCCTATATTATAGCGAAATCAGAGTGGCAATGACACTTGGGTAATATTGGGGCCTATTGAGATAACTTAGCTTTTGTTGGATAGTGGTCCCAAAAGATTGCTTGTGTTCATTGGCTGGTGTGAAAGGCAAATTTTATGGCTGTGAAAGTCATGTTGATCTACTCAATAGGACCATCATTACTGAGAATTGGACAAGGTTCCATTTAGATTCTTTATAAGAGGGAGGCGTAGGGCCAAGAACCAAGCAAGGACAACACTGATCGGTTAATGTAGAGAATGTTTAAAGTGATAGTGAATCAGCTGGGGGTTGAGTCCAAGAGGACATCTGTCGCAATGAGGGGACTGTCACCGTGTGACATTGGCTCCAAATACTTTAGGGTGAACTCTTCCTAAGCGATCTCTCCCCAGCCATTTTGCTCTACTAATTTTAGAAACAATATAGTTGGTTGTAGGCCATCTATAATATGATATATGGTGTGTTGTTGCTGTGGGGAATCCTGAAGGAGGGTTGCCCTCCTCCTACCACCCTGCTTTATGCCTGTAGTCACTTGGCACTGGGCAAGGGGGAGACAGCTCAGGTGGGGACTGTGCATTGAGTTGGGGCTACCATAAGTAATGACGTGGGGACTGTATTGCAGCCTGTATGTGACATCACAGTTGTATGCCAACTGGCCCCATTTTAAGGGGAATGTGTTTATTACAGTCTCTCTGTTTCAACAACAGCTAGAGTTTATAGCATAGAACATCTACCCATCCTCTTCCCTAAGTATGTTATAGCTCAACATTATGCATCTTATATCTCAGAAATAGTGCAGATTTTGAAGCAATCTGAGCTAAAAAGTGACCTACTAATTAAGTCACCAACAGCAGTGGGAACTGGATTAGGTTTGGTTTAGAGTCCCTGAGTTGGAAAGACCTAGGGGCGTACACAAGATGTGGTGGAACTGTGTCTAGTAAGTTTTAAATTGATTTATGGTCCCAATGATCTGCCTAAGGGTTACTTCACCTTGGAAGCAAGTACATTCTGGTGAACTATAACTATTTCACTTTGCCATAACCATTTCTTTTCTTTCTTGTATTTGGAAAAATATAGGGGCAGTTATGGTTCAAATCTAATATATGACGCTTGACACTTTTTTTTTAATGCATTGTTATTTTGCCTCAAATAATCATGTTTAGGTATGGTTGATTGATGTTTCTGGAACATGGCCTAGTGCAAACCCTTATTTGAGATGTGGTGCCACCATCTTGTTGTTAAGCAAAACCATGAGCCTTCCTGTATGCACAGTGCTTAATTTTCAAATAAAAATGTGCCGGTGCCCAAAGCGCCCCTTTAAAACATATGGCTGCTGCAATTAAATGTGCCAGCACCGAATACTAAAGCAGTGTAGTCCTAAAGCTATCTCAGGCCTCTTTAATCCATTTACAGCCACTAAACAATAACATTAGTGGTTAGCTGTTATAGTAAGATTAGAACATTTAAACATACACCGTGGGCCTCATTACGAGTGTGGCGGTCTATAGACAGCCACACTCCCGGTAGCAGTCTGGACCGCCACAAATGCGGTAGTCCAATAACCACATTACAACCCTGGCGGTTGGACCACCAGCTCTGCCAGAATCTTGAATCCCAGTGGTCTGGCGGTGGCGGTGATCATAATCCATTATGACCATGTTCTCCGCCAGAGGTTTCATGGTGGTAACACCACCATGAAACAGCTGGCAGAGAAGAGGTGCAGGGGCCCCACTGGCCAGCACCGTAGCAATGTTCATTGTCTTCTTTACAGACAGTGAAAATTGCGAGGGTGCTGGTGCACCCTTATGGCGACAGCATTGCCGCCGGCTCGATGTCGAACCGGAGACAATGCTGTAGCCTGTTTCCCGCTAGGCCAGCTCCAGCGGGGAGGTCGCCACATAGGCAGCGGCCACCCTGTTGGGAGTTTGACAGACAAAGTTGTCCGCCGGCCAAACTCATAATGGGCCTCTGTGTTTTTTGGTTTTGCAGAATTCATTATTGCGGTGACCTTGATTAATTTAGATGCTCCTCCATTTTGTGACTGATTTACCACAAATGTACTATTTAAATTTGAATCTGAAATGAGGCTTGCAGCCATGCTACAGTTTGTTGCCAACTTATTCACGTGAAGATTTTGCACCTCATTTAGAGTTGAGTGGCAAATGAGAAATTCTATGTTTCTTCAAAAAGTGGTAAACCAAATTTGAAAGTGACATTTCCTCCATGTCCATGCATTTTCCTTTGGATTTACAGTTTCCTCGTTAAATTGGAGGATTTTCCAGTAGGTCCCACCTCTCTAGGAATTTAAAGTTTGTGCTGTCCATCTTGAATGTCAAAAGACTTTATTTGAAATGAGGTTACTAAATAACTCCATGACACCAATGGTGCAGTGCGTCAGTGCTGGGTTTTTACTTAACAACAGAACACGCACTGGGTGTTGTATGTCAGATTTACTTCTGCTGTACCAAGGCAAGCAGCATACCTGAAACCATATAAAAGAAAAGACCAACACTGGACCATTGCCTCCTTGTTCTCATGGAGCCATCTGGCAACCTATTAATAGGGACATTTGTTATAAACATTCTTTAAATCTTTTTTTTAACCATGTTCATCGAATAATGTTTTTTCCTAATTGCCTTATATTGTACCATATAGTTTTATTCAGTACCATGTCTGGTAGACAAATAAGAATAGTATTTGCTCTACTGAATTTGTTTGCACATTTACCTTGTTTACAAGGTGATATAAAAGTTTGTCATGTCATTAATACATGTATAACTGTGTACATACACATATAAAATAGATATTTAAATACATGATTTCAGTGAACCTGGATCTCAGAAGCTCCGTGCTATGAAAAGGCATTTGCACCACGCAGTTCTTTACAAATTGGATAAATGTATACTAGTTATAATACCATTATAACTGATCACCCACTTGCAGATAATTTGCGTTTTACTTGGTTCACAGCTTTTTGGAATGCTAAATTGACTTCATTTAGGGTGGTGAATCATACACAATTTTACAGAGTTCCTGATGCCATTATTCATGAATTAAATACTTTAGGTACTTCTCAACCTTTGGCCTTATATCGAAAGAGGATGTTATTTAATGTTTTGCCCTGATAAAGACCATTGTAAATTAAGCATTTTGTTAAGGTTTAAATATCAACAAACAAAAAATCCTTGGGCTATTGGCTCTCTACCTGGAGAATACTATTGATATCTCAAATATTTTTTCACTTGCTCACTGGTCACATGTGCCTTCACATAATGTATGTAGCAAATGTTGTGGAACACTGTTTATTACCATTAACATCATATAATTTGGCATAAGCTGTCATTTATTTAGGATGTATTTATTGTATAGTATACATATGGAGACATACAAGTGAAATCCTCTGTGAATTAGTTTGAATGCGAAAATAAGCTGATAATAATTGATTACAAGGGGTCGAGTCGATTGCTATTGCCAATATAAATGAACCAATTATGTTTATGGTTGATTATTCAAGTGGTTAGGACAGGTGTTTTGAGTGACCGTGAACTGAAAGGCTCTTCATTCCAACATCACCATTCATTGCAGAAAGGGTCATGATTAAGTCTCATCACTGTGATGCATGTTTTGTTGAATGGTTGTACTTGGATTTCATTTTAGCTGTTAGTGGTTGGAAAACAAACAGAAAATACGATAAACAAGAAAATATGGAACATTAATATAAACTGAGAACGTGTTGCCAGCTTCTCAATACCTGCTTCTTTTGTTCGAATATAATATGAATCGAGGAATTGTTGCTTGTCCACAATGCAAGGTAATCCAATGATGATGCAAAATTATAGTAAAAGGCCTGAAAACAGCATGTTCTTGCTGAGAATTGTAGTGATGGTGGGTGGAGTGTTGAAAATCCTGTCACTATTCATGCTTAAGTTATGCCAACATGATAGTCACCCATTTTTAGATTTGCATTCTTCTGGGTGGTTATATGTTTAAGAAGTTTGCGAATTGCTGTAGAAAAGTGTGTTATGTTTCTGCTGCCTTGAGACCAATGCTTCTGCAAGAAAGTTTTTTTTTTAAGGGACTAGACAGCGTGAAATTTTATTTCCTTCTAATGACTTTTTGGAGGCATATATCAAGCTGTCATTTCTTGACCTATATGAGTGATATTGAATTAGAATTGTGTAAAGTCTCTCGCAGATTCGGTACAGTACATTTGCCTGTGGGTCTTCTTTAATTGCTTTAACTCTTCTGTTTCCCACGAGGTGTGAAATATGATGTTCTGTCACCTTGAAGAGAAGTGATTTACGCCGGCTCTTTTTTTTTTTCTTCTTCAAATAAAGCATAACACGTGGCGAAAAAAATAGCATGCAGTGGTCAAGTTTACTACTTTTCCAGAGGCAAGATGTATAAAAAGAATGTTAACTCTGCAGAAAAATGTTTCTTCAAATATCTTGTGTGACTTGCACACTGTGGAAAAGTTATGTTCTTTACTTGTTAGAGTGGTCTTTCCTGAGATGAGATAATAACATATAAACTAAACAAAGAGCCACAGTGCTCAATGCGGTGCTTTTCATGTAACATTTCATTTCTGCTCCAGTTTAATTTTTGGAAGGAAGCACATTTAATGTTTCCTCAAAGTTTGGGATGTCCCAGGGGAGAGGGGAGTGACAGCAATCCCATACTTGATGCAGGAAACAAGAAGAGATCGATGATATTTTATTGGCTGCAAACTAAAACACCTCATAGTAATGACCAATGGAAGCTTAGTTAGTAACTTTCTGTTCAGATGCTGCATGGTCCTTGCCTATGATTCTAACAGTTCAGTTATATTAAGCCCAACTTGCTGAACTGTTTCCCTCTAATGTCCTGATCCTGTTCCCTGAAGGCTTGATGTTCCTGCGCTCTGCTGATGAAGTGTCTGCTGTTTGCTGATCCATTTAGAAGTATAACTGTGGACGTGTCTAGCCTTATTTGTCTTTTGATAATTTATTTAAAAGGTGACGAGTACATGGTAACCATCAATTACCCTTAGAGGTCGACCCAAATCTTTGGACTCAGATAGGAGTGAGACACCATCCTAACAGTCAACATCAACAAGATCAAATCAATAAACATGACTTTCAATTTGGAATAAGTAATATCTACGCACTATGACCTGTGTGGCCATGAACCACCACATCAGCTTGATAAAGTTCAAACACTTATTGCCCTTTAGATTAACAGTGCTAAGATCACTTAAATCAAATGCAAGACCAAATGATAAAAATACAAGAATTGCAGGGGCTGGCCAAATCTTTTAAAGAATCTTACCTTAGAATATGTTTTCTTAAACATTCAAGAACCACCATGCAGAATAACAACAGTAACAGATGAATGATAGACATGGAATACATTTAGTTATCATAGAAGAATTGATTACAATCAATTTATATGGAATAGTCGAATTTAGAATTTGGCATCCTTAACTATTACTCTAATTTGATAAGCATGTTTGGGCTTCATGCAAAAAGAAAAGAAGACAAAAACAAATTTGGAAAACATCTGACTACGGTGCTAATTAAATAGCGGTTTAGTTTTCTAAAGAAAAATAAAAACATAAAAATCTGTAAGAAAGACAAATGCACATTTGGTTTTACCTCTCCTAAATGGATCAGCAAGCAACAATGACTTCATCGGTAGAGCATTTTCTGTTCTTCATTGGGCAATGACACAGTAGGGAACAGTTCAGTAAAGTTTGGCCTCAATGCATCTGAACTGACAATGACAGAAGGCTAAGGATACATCACCTAATTACACTAGCAGCGTAATGAAAAATCAGAATTTACATTCCCTCAGTTTTGTTATATTAAATCCCTAGAAAGCAACTAGCTAAGTTTCCATTGGTCAGTCTATGGAGTGGTTTAGTGTTCAGCCAATAACTATTGATCCATGTTTCAAAAGTATATTTTCTTCATTTTCTGCATTCGCAATTGGCTCATTTTTTCTCACTGCAGTCACCAATTTCCGCAGGAGAATACAATTGTTGCAGGTTATACATAAGCACTGAAGACTATTGTTCCTGGGTACACATTATCTAATCCCAGAAAGACAAACAAATGCTACAACATAAGAACATAGCTTTTCCACAGTGTACGAGCTACACAGGATATTGAAAATCTATTTCACTAAACATTTGCAATATTATTTGAGGTCAGCATTATATGAACAATAAACAGTGAGCTTCTAGAAACTTCGGAGATAGAAAAACATTCCACACGCTTTTAAAACATAGAATTAGCTTTAGGCCTCTTCATGTAGGCCCATATTTATTCTAGCATGTAATTTCACATTTAAAACAAATAATCACTTTATTCAGTTACATTAGTGTTCATGTTAATATGGATTCACATATTATAAAACATTTCTACATTAATCATCGTTATTCATTGAAAAACATATTTTATTTATGGTGTTCACTGTGTTTGCCACTTTACACGTTGCACATTTAAACGCACATTAATTTCAAAACAGATTTTTAATACATACTTTATTCTTTTAATTAGTAGTTTAATATTTCAAAACTGTATTAATCAACTTGCTCTCTAACATAACAAATGTGCATGTGTCTTTCTTGCAGGTTTTTCTTCCTTAGAAAATCCAACCACTTATTTTGGTTAGCGCCATAGTTAGATGTTTTCCAAATTAATGTTTGTCTTATTTTTATTTTTACATGAAGCTCACACATTCTTTTCGAATTAGAGTGTTGGTTAGGAACGCCAGACCTAAATATCTAATTTTGAATGAATACTAACTGATTGTGTTTCATTCAGTTGCACAAACTAACTGTTTGCCATTTATATTTTCCATTGGATTCTGTTGTTCTGCATTATTCTTTTGCAATGTCTTAAGTTAAACATGTTAATTAGATTGAGATTTCTCAGGTGTTTTAGACAGCCTGTGATGTTTCTGTGTTTCTATCATTTGGCCTTTCACTTGATTTATGTGAATTTAGCATTGTTAATCTAAAGGACAATAAATGTTTAAACTTTACTAAACTGGTGTGATGGTTCATTGCCACATAGGTCATGGTGTGTTTACATTTCTGACTCCAATTGATTATGTTGATTATGTTGATTATTTGATGTTGTATTTGATGTTTTATTTGTTCACAGTCTTTGCTGTGGATGATTTAATACTCCTGCCTGAGTCAAAAGGTTTGAGTCGACCTCTGAGGGTAATTGATGTTTTACCCTACACGTGTCACCTTATCATAACAATATAAAAGCAAATAAGGTCTGACGCCCACACAATCTACTATTTTCTTAAACACAAAGTTTTGTGCCTCTTGGGATTTTCAGAAATACTACCTTGTTTATGACTACTATTATATATTTTTTCTTTGAACACATCCTGATTGTTGACAGGAACTAAAGGTTACACTTTTTTGTGGGTTGTTAGCTTAAAATTAAACTATCCATTTATTTCATAGAATACTGTCCAGTAACAACAAAAAATTGACTACATGAATCTCAAGGACTGCATATTGAACCATTGCCAAATTAACTTATGCAACAGTGTCTTTTGACGCAATTTGGCCCATAATTTTCAAGCAACCCCAGTTTAAAATGGTCTGCTACCTATTAGACAGTTTATCATTATTAAATGAAGTCTTGAGATTATATTGTGTAAAGGGGCCAGTTCCTATCTTAAACATGATCTATTTCACATTCTCCAGAACCTTATTTTTGATTTTTTTTTAAATGTTTTTTTTTAGATATAAATAGTCTTCTGCTTTTCAGTTTAAATAAATTCATGCAGTGCTAATAATGTTAGCTAGACCATTATGGGTACAGTTGTCATAATTTGTCTTGCACATATAAACACCATATAAACATTATTATCTTATGGGATATAGCCACCTTTTGATTAGAAATTATGTTTGTGTGATTAATTACAGCATCAGCACCTTGTATTTTTAAATATGGCCACCAAGTACGTTTCTAGACTAATTGATGGTATGGCTCGGCTGACAAATTACATTTAGGTATTATGAATTATTGTACTATAGCTTAGCATAGCATATTATCGTCTGCAAGACTTATGTAGCACTTGGTGCATGCTATGGAAATCCACGTACCTAAATAAAATAAAAATATTGTCTCTCTAGTGCTGAACGTCAGACCATCTAATTGATCTTACAGATGGTTGTTTTGTATGAGGAAAATAAGAGAGGGTTCTGTTCCTGAGAACATCACCATTTTCCATTTCATTACTTAGACATCTTTTTGAGATACAATACTGCATTTGATTAGCATACATTTCAACTCATCACTACATGTAAGGCGTTTCCTACAGTGGATTATTTATTTACCTTTCCAACAACCTATTGCTTCTTATCAAATTCAATGTGAATGCCGTTTAAGCAAGTAAGAAAATGTAGTTTTGTGCAACATTGTCTAGCTCACCATCATTTTCAGATAACTTCGAGGACATGTACTAAGTGTGTAGGAGTAAATGGGCTTGTTTTTAGTGAGTTTTGCCTCCCTGGAAAAAATAAGATTTCTCACACCACTATTCTTCTTTTAAAAGACCTTCTGTGTAGGAGGTTGATCACATGAGACTGCAAAATAGTTGGGCAACTTTAGGATGAGGCCAAATGTACCTTTTTTCTGCCAGCCAAGCAAAATTAGAATTGGTATGCTCCTCCCAGTGCAAACAATGAAGTCCAACACAGTTGCGTTTAGGAGCACTTTTAGGAGGCAGGAGATGTATCTGCAGGGAAGGGTGTGTGTAGTACCTACATGCAAGGTCCTTCCAGGGCTTAAGTACATAGACATCATGAATAGGCTCTCTACCTGGGAAAACTAGCTTTCATGCACTGTCATAAACAGAACACTTTAAGATAATGCAATTGCCATTAAGGTAATTACAATGTCTTGAGTGTTTTCAACTCTGTCATAAATTAGAAAGGTTTGGGGCTGTCCTGATAGATACAGGAATGTTTCTCCAGATCCTAGGTGGATAGATATAAGAGGCCATTGGCTTTTTTGTATTCTTTAGACTCCGTTCTCTCCAATCTGATGGTGTCCTGGGTGCAGGTGTGCAGAGAGTCACCAGCGATGGTAAGAATGTCAGCCAGATGGGCTGCAGTGTAGTTTCTCGGAAGCCAATGGAGCAGTGTGTTTCATACATTCAGATCCAAGAGTATAAATGCTTGAACATAAGTTCTAAGGTTGGGAGGAGGGGATTCACTTGCTTTAAAGAGAGATTTTGTACCAGGTTGTCTTTATTTTCTTGACAATTAGTTCTCGGCGCCCCAGATTGAATGTCCAGAATTAATCCAAGTAGCTTACGAAGGGGGAAATTTTGGGCTTAAAGCCATCAAGATTCATGTCATTGAGCCAGGTTTGGAATATTTTTTTCATTCTTGTTGTTGTAAATTTAGAGGAATTCTCTCTTGGTAAGGTTGAGTCTCAGATAGATACTGGACAACCAGGTCTGCAAGAGGTACTTGCAATGTTTGTCTGGAGTAAGGGAGACTTCGAAATTCGGTTATGCATCATTTGTAGATTGGTCACATTTTATGCTGTTATTGTTGTGTAGAACCACTATGGGCTCCATGACAAGCTTTGGAATGACAGGTAAGATAGTTTCTTCATGCTGCAGTGTAATCTGAAGCCAGTCGTGAAGGAGATGGATGGCATTAAGGTGATCTCGGAGTTGAGAATAGACTGCTTTTTCAATGTTTTTGCCAATAGAAGGGTAGCTGATTAGGTCATCAGGTTCTAGTGTACGGTTATTTAGGGGTAGCAAGATTTAGCCTGCCTTAAGAGAGTCTGGAAAGATGCCTTAACTGATGGATGTTGGCAAGATCTTCAAGACACATGACTTTGTAGGATGACTATTGAAGGATCCCTTATGAAATTGTAGGTTTAAGAGCATAAGCAGGCATGGTGTTGTAGATGTGATGTCAGGTTTTCTGTATTTCTGCAGTGAAGAAGCTGGTGACATTGCATTTGTCTGCAGTGAGTTACTTTGACAGCTTAATTGATGGTATTGGTACAGTACTTTGCTATGGCTTGTGAAGAGTTGGCTAAATGTTGCACACATAGGTTTTGTTTTTCTTTCATTATCTTTCCTCTCCATGAATGAAACATTTGCTTTCAGTGAGATCATTAGAGTACCACAGTACTGGAGGTCTGATCTTTAACATGTGTGAATGGGCTGGAAAAAGCCTGTTCATATAGCTTTTTTAGGAAAAGTGTTGAAGTTTTTTTTTAGGAGTGTGTTGATGTCTAATGTTCTCTTTTGGGTTGACCTCAGTTTGTTGGTTGAACGTTGAGCAGGAAGATGGGGATAGCAAAGTGACCATTGTATTCTAGGGACATGGTAGTTTGCATTCAGCGTTTGCTGATGTAGAGGGGACAAGGTTGAGGAGTACACCTTTGGAGTGTGGTGGTTGGGTGGCGTGCTAGTCCATGTTAAGTGTTGATGAGGTTGAGGGGGGGTATCTCTTTTTTTCATTAAGGTTGAAGCCTTCAACAAGAGGGTGGTGGGGGAGTGTAGAATAGATGAGGTGGCAAAGAGGTAGGAGAATTTGTCAAGAAAATCATTGCTCTAACCGTGGAGGACTGTAAATGAGATGGACTGTGGTGAAATGATTTTCAAATAGTAGGAAATGTCATGTCACAGGACCAAGAGGAATTATTGCTGACAGAAAGGCCTCCTCCCTCGAGGCCGCCTGGATGATGGATACTGTAATACTGAGGATGTTCGAGTGACTCATGTGTTTCTGTGATTAAGAGCATGTTAAGCTTGTGATTGGTGATGAGTTCTGAGATGTCTGGAGCAATAATTACTGCACAGCATGCATTAATGAGCAGGATTTGGAATGCATGTTTCATTGTCTGAGGGGGCGTACATTCTTATTTAACATTTTCGATCCTATGCAGGTGAAGAAATGGAAAGGACTTTTTCACCTTTTAATATTATTGTTCTATTCACAATGCACATATTATAGGCAAGGTAGTGATGGGCGATAGGAAAATGACTGATATAATTGTGAGCTAGGTAATTCTGATGAATGTTTACTATGTTGCAGTTTATGAAAAGACCACCTTTAGCCTATATCCATACTACAGAGCATTATTTCACAAAACAGAAGGAAGTAACCTTACTAGCAAAGAGAGTTAGAGTTGTGTTTAAGTCTTCAAAAATGCTGGTTACAAAGATAATTATTTGGGTTCTAGTTTGAGAAATTTGTTTCTCCATAAACAGTGAGACATATAAATATTCTGAAGTAATACTATTATTTCTATAGCAATATAGATCAATATAATCAGCTGCTTCTAAAGATATTCATCTTGACTTTAGTTATCTACTGCATAGACTTCTGTGGCCAGAAGTGCTGAGTCAGCGTAATAATATCCAGTGTCTCTGATTTTTCTTTTCTTTTTTCTCTTTCATTGGGTCTATTGGTACCCAGTATATTCCTACCATTTATGGTAGATTGTGGACTCAGAGAAGCACAGAAACATTAATCACTCCTTTTGGGTGTGGCCTGCAAGGTCATTGCCTTTTGACAATTGTATATATATATATATATAGTAATACATCTTGCTGTGGTGGAGGGTCTAATTTGCAGAGTTTTTAAATGAAAACATAGCTTGCAAGCAGACACCAAAATCTGAATCACCCTATGATTTGAATATTTCACAAAATAGAAATCCTCCAAACTTTTTCTGTATTTATTTGTTGAGGTTAGCCGAGATGTGACTAGCTTTTTGAGGGTCGAGCGCGCAAGCGCTGTGGCCCCTGTTGTAATTTTTCTGTGCCCTTTTAACCATGCCCACGTCACTCCGGACACTTACATTGGTTCATGGGCTTGTCTTTTAAAAATCGATTGATTTGATTTGTGAAAGGCATGCATATGTCATGGCTTTTCAGGTGTTTAGCCATCCTCGAGCACACCGGTAAACTACTGAAAACATTCGAGACTCCATGTTTTCCGTATGGTTTCTGAACTACCTTTTCTGTTTCTTTCCTACACAGCGCGATCTCACTGGGCAGAAGTCGAGCCCTTTGCATGACATCGACCCTGTTACTTAGATAATTGCATAATTGCCAATAGGTTTGACTGCGAGCAAACTTTTCTTTCCTTTTGTGTCTCTCCTTCGCGCTTCATGCTCAGACCATGGCGCTTTAAATCAGTTTGCTTTTGTAAAACTGTACTACTTTTCATTTTCAATTTTCACATTTATGGAGTGCAGCACACAAGTCCGTGCTCGAGACTGAAAACCAAGTTACAGAAAATGTACAACCGATTATTAAATGTGCTGAGCGAAATCCTTCTATGACGTTTTTTATGATTTTACTGGGTAGTAAATCCACGGGGTAAAACTGAAAAGAGAGAAGGCTGCTTTGGGTCCGGCTACTTACCCCCAGTAAGGCACAGAGCCTCCATGTAATGATTCTTCCTGCTAAGGGACAACGCAGGCCCCCCCAAAACCCCTCCCCTCAACTATCCACACAGGAATCCTGAAGACATGTGTCACCTCCACCTAGCACTGCACAAACGGGTTTGTCCAATATTTTCTATGGCACTGAAGCATTCTAGAGTACACTGCAGGAGTAAGTCGAAAAAGCAATGCACCAAACACTTTGAAAGACTATCATGCTCAATGAAAACTAAGTGAATTCTAGGGCACAATAATGTTCCCGGTCATTTACAAGAACACTAAAAACGAACTGAATTTTCTCCTGGTGCTTAAATAATTTGTGTCTTTATTATTCAGTGGTACTTACTGTAACGACTTCAGAAGGATGTAGGGCCTGAATCAGCCCTGCTGGGTACCTTAAAGATGATATGCAGCTCGCAAAGCCTCATTGCAGGTTTTTGTAATGTGCATGCAAGCCAATGAGCTTAGCTGCTTGACACACGAGGACGTACACGATGCTTTTGATCCATGTGAAGTCAGGTGTCAGTCAGTGTCAAACCTGGGCTGAAAGTAGTTTTTGTTGATTTACCTGGGTCAGACAGATGGGCATGGATGAAGAGCTCAGGCCAACAGCCATCTGGGGCAAGCGGTACTATGCAAGGTTCCCCTTTTTTACTCACTCATTTGTCCGTACATTCATTCACACACATACCCCTATACTTACCTACTTAGTCACACATCCTGTCACTGATTCGCAGATTTGCTCACAAGTCCATAATCTTACTTACCCATCAATATGCTCACTCACCTATCCATCTCCTCTCTCATTCTAACATAGTCACAGACTGATGCATTTGATCACACATTTGTGTACCTGCTCATCCATAAAACTGCTCACTTTCTCATCCTTATGCTCATTCACTCATCCATAAACTCACTCCCACATATGTACTCATTCAGTACTTACAGATTCACCCATACATTGATTCACTCACAGATCAAGATCACTCACACATTCATACAATGACTCATACATATCCAGACACTCGCCCACCTACTTACTGACTTTCCAATTCATTTATTCAGAAATTCACCCAAAGGGCCACACATTCACATAATCAAACCCCTGCACTCAGTCATTGTATCAAACATCCATCCATTCACTTGTGCACTCACTAACGTATCCATAGAATGATACACTAATTGACTCAGAAGTCCTTACTGTTTCTGCCACGCCCGTACTTTCTCAAGCTTTCATTCTTTCACTAATTCATTCACTCATCCATAGACTGATACACTGATTGACTCACAGGTCCATGCACTCGCTTACTCATTCATACACCTTTTCGTACAATGCTTCCCTCTGCCAGAACGTAACCTCTCCTTCCCTTCCCCAGCCCCCATCTATCCGTTTCTCCGCCTTCACCTCATAAAGAGGCCGCAGCATATATCTAGCACACTAGCCTGCTCAGAGCAGGTAGTAAATGTATGTGTAAACCCCCATTCCTGGGGGTTTTATAACCGGTGAATTCATTCTCACGCAGTAACTCATCATTCCATATGGTTTACCTCAATTGCACAGTACTGATGCTGTATTCTGCACAGCAACATTACTTCAACCTGCGGATTTACTAACCTGCAAGTACAATGCAACTCGCTATCTGGGTTTACATGGTCTTACCCTTATGATGGCATTACCGGCCTCTAAGTACCCACAGCTTTTCACGCTTGGTAAAACTCCTCCATAAGTTCCTTTGTTCCATTTCCTCTAGCTGCAGTCCTCTCCTTATGTCGTCAGCTCTCTTCTAGTCGTGGGTTAATGTGTATTTATAGGTCGAGCATAGCGCTGCTTTTCCAACTGTTGTTATCTATTTGGGCTTTTAGCCACATCCACCTCACGCCCATCACTATCGTTCATTCATGGGCTTCCACTTCAAAAATACTTTATCATTGGTAAATGCCTACCTTTGTCCCTTCTTGGGGCACTTTGATTATCACCTTGGACATCAAACCTGTTACATGGCTTATTGCACTTTTGCCGATATGTTTTAGTGTGAGCGAACTTCTTTTTCCTTTTGTGTGTCTCCTTCACGCTCATGGCGTGGCGTTTTGAATCTGCTCGCTTATGTGAAACTGTATTACTTTTAATTTTCAAGTTATGTGCAAAGAAGTGTGTGGTTAGGAGTGTACAATGCTAATAGCTCTAACTCGTTTAAGACCTGCACTAATTTCGAAAGTTTGTAATCCGTGTTTGGACAAGAAGATAAGTAAAGTAGAAAGAGGCAGGAGGAATTTTTCCTTTTTTTCCTTTTAATGTTTGGATTAATGTTTTACTAAAGGGAAGTGGCCATTTCCTCGTAGTCTGCCCTCGGATCAATGCAGTGTGCATTAACACCCCAGCCATCCCAAAACACGACCACTGGCTTTGCTACAAGAATAACTGCAGGGGCGCTTCTCTAGAATTAACTGTCTACGAGTATCTGAGGTTGTGCTCTCATAAAATACACGCCCACCCCCAGGGACTTAGCAGATATCTAGTGCAAAAAACCTGCCAAACCTTCACATCAAAAAACAAAGTTTCGATCAGCATGCTCTTAAGAGACCCTGTCGCTGGGCAAAGTGTCACATGATTTTACAAATGATTTTTAAAGAGAATCAACCTGATCAAATCTGAACCATGGGCTTGCCATCTGAGACCCTTGAACTAGCTGCAGACACTTACCAGTGAACTCATTCACTGCGGTAGTTGTCCACCAATTCAGAACAGGTTATGATTGGCTCATACATAGCTTGCACCATTGGCTACCGAACGCAGCCTCAAAAAAACATGTGCCTTGGTTCTCTGAATGAAAATGTTAGCTAGGGTTTATAGCGATCGGCATAGCTTTTTTTATCTTTGTTACTTATTCTATGTGATCAACCTGGTTGTTTCTCTCTGCATAAAGAATGAAAGTTGAGGGAAACAGTGGCACAGAGAGGGGGTAAAAAAGGAAACTGGAAGGGAAAAACACTAATTTGGGAGGGTTGGAATTGAAGAACGAAGATAAGAGCAGAAGGAAAAAAACCAGGAGAGCAAAACTGAAGGAAAATTGCCTTTTCTAGAACATGTTTACAAATGTTCGTTAACAGGCAATGGTATTCTGCAATTGTGTGATATATTCCTAGGTTGTTCGTATGTCTTTCGTTTATGCTGTTTTCTTTTCATATTATACTTTCGTTTCCTAGTGCTTGGTGTGTATTTTATCTGTTTAGAATGAACGGCATAGGAATTCCAAGATGGACCGTTGGGACCTTGCCTCCTCTGCCTGCAGGTGGGTTTTTGCTGCCACAACTGGAAAAAAGTGTTGTAGCTACATGCTGGAGTCCTGTTTCATTTTCAGGTCGAGTGCATAAGTGCTTTGACCTGTTGTAAGTATTGCGAGCTTTTAACCACGCCCCAGAGGAGTGGAGTTGAGTGTAATGTAGATTTTCCTAGTAATTTATGAAGGAAATTCTTAATTTTATTAAAGACACGCAGGCGAGTATTACGCTTTCTCTTTTTATTTATTTTCAATAGCAGCGCAGTCAAACTACAACACCCAAAAGGCTAAAGAACAGTAGCCAATGGGAAAAGAAAGGTAGTCCATTAAGTGACCAATGAATTGCCAGCATGTCCCCCAAGTAGTTATCTTGTCTGCGAACAGCCCTCTTTTCTTGTGCGAGGGATCAGAAGGTAAGGAACATAGGAACAATAGACAATACAATAGAAATTGCCATTAACACTCAAATAAGTCCTTGAAGAAAGTTCACAGCTTGGTGTATGCCCTGCAAGGAATCCACAGATTCTGGAGCAGTCGTGGAGAGATTGTTCAGAGAGACGGTAACCTTGCGATTCGGAAACTGAAGATTAGGATGATTATTGAGATTAAGACTGCGTAGTGGTAGATGGTGCTGTTAGGGAGGGAGAACAAACAAAGTTTATAACCTGTGGTGGGATAATACTTGCCTCCATATCTTTAATAAAATTAAGAATTTCCTTCATAAATTACTAGGAAAATCTAAATTTTATTGCAAGAGACGGAGGCTCCTATTATGCTTGTTTAAAACACATTAATCACCGAAAACGAAGCATGTTGAACAGGTTTGTAATAAAAAGCTTTAAAAACATTATCGTTAGACCAGTCAGCCGATCTGAGAATGTCCTCCCAGCGAGAACCATCCCAAAAGGCTTTGGAAGCCATAGCTCCTCCGGATGAATGGGCACCAAAAGCTGAGTTATCAATGCCAGCCAATGACACAACCCACTTAACCCAACGGGCTAGTGTAGGAGAGGAAACAGGTTTAAACGTTTTTTAAAAGTAAATGAGCAATTGGGAAGCAGAGGATGGTCTGAAATCAGCTGTCTTAAGTTCATAAATCTTTAGGCATTGGCCTACACATAACTTAGGTTTGTTCAGAAAATACGGATAGAAAACTGTGGACAAATTAGTTTTTGCACGTCTATGAACTGAAAAAAGAACACCTGTGGGGGTAAATTGACGAGCAGAAATATCAAGTGCTTTAACATCAGAAAGACGTTTTATAGAAATAAGACACAATAACATAGTAAACTTTGCAGATAACATTTTTAGTGAAAGAAGTGCGTTATCAGGCCATGAAACAAACATATTTAACACTATATTCACATCCCATACAGAACTGTATCTTGGTAAAGGAGGATTACAAAACTTTGCAGATCAATGGGTGTTCTTCTACTGGTTTTCCGTTGACATAAGCATGAGCGGAAGAAATCGTTGAACGATACAGGTAATTAGTGCGATAGGACTTGCCTTTGCTGGCTTCAGCCGCTAGAAAATTGTCTCTTGAGGAGACATCAGTTGAAAGGGAATTGATGTGCCTTCCCACGCACCAGCTATCCCATAAGGACCAAGCGGATTTGTATGCTATTTTGGTTCCCTGGGCCCAGGATTGGTTGATGAAGTTTGTAGCTTCTTCCGAAATGATCAGGACTGAGAGAGAATTCCCGAACTTTTCCAGGCGGAGAGAGTTAGAAGATTGTCGGTTATGAGGTTGTGAAGAAGACCTTGGGGATTGGATAGGAGATGAGGAAAGGAAGGGAGAAGGAAGGGGGTTCTTGTGAGAGTTCCAATAGAGTGGGAAACCAAACCTGAGACTGCCAGAAGGGGGCTACGAGGACTAGGGTTGCTTCTTGGCGTCTGACTTGGGCTAACAATCTGCTGATCATTATGAAAGGAGGAAAGGCGTAGTTGAGGGAAGATGATCAGTCTTGCGAAAAAGCATCTGATGGTAAGAATAATGGATTCGGGCGCCAACTGAAGAAGAGTGGGAATTGGGCATTGAGACGGGAAGCAAATAAATCTATTGTGAAAGGACCCCACTTGCGATGAATAGAGTTGAATATGACGGGGTGAAGTTTCCAGTCGCTTGAGTCGTGGAGATGATGAGAATACCAATCTGCTATGGTGTTTAGGTTGCCCGGTAAATATTCTGCACGTACCGAGATTCTGTTTTGGAGGCAGAAATCCCCAAAACTCCTTGCAAAATCCGCCAGGGGTTTGGACTTGGTGCCCCCCAAGTGGTTGATGTAACGGACAGCATAAATGTTGTCCATCCTGAGGAGAATAGAACAAGCTACTTTGTCTTTTGCCAGGCTTCTGATTGTCAAGGAGCCGGCAAGCATCTCTAAACAATTGATATGCAACCTGGACTCCTCTAACGACCATGTACCTCCAGTCGAAATCTGGCCATATCGGGCACCCCAACCCGAAAGACTTGCGTCCGATTCGAATACAAGATCTGGGGCTGATTCAAAAATGGTTCTTTCGTTCCAGGCGTCTGAATGATCAAGTCTCCATTGTACCTCTATTTGGGATTCTTGATGGAGGGAGATGAAATCTGAGTAGGCGAGGCCTTTTTGAAGATGTCTGATCTTTAGGTTTTGGAGGGCTCATTAACGAAGAGGTCATGGGAAAATAGCCTGGATGGAAGAAGAAATGAGACCAACTATTCTGGCTAAGGTCCTGAGTGAAAAATTGTGAGAACGTAGAACCTGGAGGATTTCTGATTTGATGGACTTTACCTTTGCTGAAGGTAAGCGAAGAGTTGCCGAAATTGAATCTACGGAGAAACCCAGCAATTCTATATTTTGTTGTGGAGTCAAAACAGATTTTTTGAAGTTGAGGCCGAAACAGAGGTCGGATAGGCGAGAACAAACTAGATGGATTTGGGATTGCAGAGAGGATAGACTTTGATTCATAATAAGAATGTCATCCAAATAGATTATGAGCCTGATTCCTCGGGCCCTGAGATGGGCTACTACTGGTTTCATTAGTTTGGTAAAGCACCAAGGGGCAGAAGACAGTCCGAAAGGGAGAGAGGAAAAATGGAAAGTTTGGTTGAACCACTGGAACTGAAAAAACTCTCTGGATTGAGGATGAATGGGAACTGTGAGGTACGCATCTTGAAGGTCTAATAAAACCATCCAATCTCCTTGTAGGAGAGAGTCTTGAAGATGCAGAATAGTCTCCATTTTGAAGCGTCTGTAGACCACAAAGTGATTGAACTGTTTAAGATTGATGACTGGCCGCATCTTTTTGTTCTTTTTCTGAACAAGAAAAACTGAACTGAGCAAACCTGAATGGTCTGGAGAACAAGGGATGATAGCCTGTTTTTGAAGGAGGGATTGGATTTCCAATGAAATAAAATTTGACATTTCTGTGGAAAAATGTAGAGGACAAGGAAGGGTTATCTGAACAGGTTCTGAGTAGAGTTCTATAACATAACCCTGGACAGTATCTAGAACCCAGGGATCTGTAGTTATAGTGTGCCATTTTTGAAGAAAAAATCTCAGGCGACCTCCTACAGTAGGAAGGCCAGAAGGGAGACTTACCTGTTTGGGAATTGTATTTGGATGCTCTGTTGCCTCTGCCACGGAATCCCCTGCTCCTCTGGTGGTAGAACTGTGGTCTGTACTCTTGATACAAAAATTGGAAGGAGGCACAGGAACCTTGAGTGTAGGATGAACGGCCGGCAAAGCGGTTCCTATGTCTGCCAGCCCTTGCAAAAACCTGACCAGCAAACATTTTGTGTAGGGATTGTTGGGACTTGTCCAAAGAGGCAAAGGTGGCCATGTACTTGCTAAGCTCCTTAATAAAGGAGTCTCCAAAAAGCATACCTTCAGCTTTAATGCCAGGGTCGGAAACCGCTACGTTTACCAATTTTGGATCGAGCTTTAGAAGAAGTCCTTTCCTGCACTCATGTGTTATTGCTGCATTAGCATTGCCCATTAAGCATATAGTACCTTGAACCCATAACGAAAGTTCTTTGGGACTCACAGGAATGTGGTCTATTCTGTCCGATTCCGCCAAGTCAAAAATGCGTGTCGGTGGACCAATGACATCTAGAAGTTTATCCTGACAGGTAGACCATGCCTTGTCCACTCCCTTCCATGGATCTTTACTGAGTTTGGTGAAAAAGGTAAGAAGGGAAGGGTCAATAGCGGGGGTTGAAGAAATTTTGGAATGGAGGGAAGGACGTGGACATTCAGAGCAAAGCTTAGCTCTGGTTTGTTTATCTAAAGAGGTACGAAAACGTGAGGCGACATATTCGCCCACATGTTCAGCAGGAAACCATTCAGTGGCATGAGGGTGAAGAATTTCAGATGGATCAAACATAGGGACTCTTTGAGAATCTGAAATGAAGGAAGGTTTGGAGTGAATTGGCGTGGCCGGTTTGGACTTTTTGGGAGGAGGAGCGTCAAAAGGATCCTCTGTATCATCATCAGATTTATCAGCCTCTGAGGCTGCATCACCCATGTCGTCATCTGTGTCCATTATTTTTTAAATTATTATGGGAGATGAAATGTGTTTGGTCTTTTTATGGCATTTAGTAGATGATTTTATAGTGGAATTCCCCTCCTTCAAGGGAGGCCTGTGAGGAACCACGTCCTCTGTCATTTGTGAGGAAGACTCACCAGTCAAGAGCGCTGTATTAGTGGAATTTTTTGGTAATGGGTGCTTTCTGCTTTCCCCCGCAGATTGGCCCAAAAGCGTCTTGGACACAAGATTAAAGACAGATTTTTCTAAATTTTTTGAGAGTTTGTCCATGGAGGCACAAACTGCCTGTTCCACTGAAACTTGTATAAAGTCATTCAAACTGTCTTTGTCGAAATCCTTGTCATCATTCTGCATATGAGCCACAGGAGAACTGTCTAATTCCATAGTAAACTAAACTGACACGGAGCAGGCTGAAACCACAGGGAAAGGGTTAAAAATGGAAGGGACTCACCCCAAGCGAAACACCGCCTATGGGCGGGGAAAAGTGAAGGAAAATTGAGCCCAAACCAGTCAGGATGCTTCGCTCAGAGGCGAGCGTGAAGAACGAGGTGAGTTGGGGCCAAAAACGGCCTGAAAACATGCCGGTAATGAGTGGAAACGAAAGAGCAGCAGTAGAACGTTTTCCTCAGGCGCCGATAACAGAAAAATGGCAAGGGGAAAATGGTTGAAATGGAACGTGGAGCTCGAGGGAAGCGCAAACTAGGCAGAAGAACAGTGCGGCTACAAGCCAACTAGGTGGGGACACACGAATGTATTGCGCTATATAATTAGAATGTAAACACAAATAACCTGTTAAAACCAAACGTTATACAATATGAGGAAGCGTGGAAAAAAGTACTTATCTTGACCGCGAGCAGCAAGAAAAGAAGGCTGTTTGTGGACAAGATAACTACTTGGGGGGGATGCTGGCCGTTCATTGGTCACTTAATGGACTACCTTTCTTTACCCACTGGCTACTGTTCTTTAGCCTTTTGGGTGTTGTAGTTTGACCGCGCTGCTATTGAAAACAAATGAAAAGAGAAAGCATAATAGGAGCCTCCATCTCTCGCCATAAAATTCACTGTTTGTTGTATGGACAAGCCTGGGTATAGTATACAATAAACCAAAGTGCTGCTGCCAATCTTTTGGGTTATTTGCATCTCTCTAGTGCTTAATTTCTAAATAAAAATGTGCAAGTGCCCAAAGCTCTCCTCTGAAACACCTGACTGCTGCAATTAAATGTCCAAGCACAGAATACTGAGGCAGCGTAATCCTAAAGCTATCTCGGGCCTTTTTAATTCATTTACAGCCACTCCCTGCCAGTCTCTGCCCCTTCAGCTCACTCTTTTTTTGTTTTTCTCTTCCTTTGTCTTTCCCATATGTGTCTTTTGCTTGTAGTAAATGCTTGAGGAAGAAAAATAAAATGCCATCCCTCAGAAATGAGTGCTGGTGCCCCGAACGGAAATCACCGGCTTAAATTGAGCACTGCATCTCTAGCTTTGGGGATAACATGTCAGCAAAGTGAATACAGATAAACACCAGCTCCAGTGGCAGCCGGCAGTTTTAGGAGGGAGGGGGGTGGGTGGGTGTGACGCACACTCACTCATTCTTTCACACACACACATGCAAGCATGCACATCCATTAATAACACTCATCAACATTCTAACACACGCACGCACCAAACATTCATTTAAAAAGATCACACACACACACTTACCTTCAGCCTCAGAGGTCCCAGGAGGGTTGAGACTGCTGCCTTGCCTCGCTGGCTGACCTTACGTCAGCCAATGAGGGAAGGCAGCAGTCCCAACTTCGTCACCGTGTGCGATGGGGTCAGTGAGACTGCTGATCCCACCCCACTCTGTGACGAGGTGTCACTGATTAACACTTGCTCTGGGCGCTTCAGGGCTTAAACCTGAAGCGCACAGGTCGAAGTCAATGGGTGACGCTTTCCTCTTCACCCGGGTGAGGGCCTTGAGGCACATTTGCTGAGCCGAGGAGGTCACGCCTACAGGAGCTGTGACCTCTTCAGCCCAGCAAAGTTCAGCTCAGGCAGCCAGGAGTCTGCGCAAATCGTGCATGTCTCGCTCCTGGCTGCCTGACCTGGACATGAAGAGTGTCTGTCAGGCTGACCTTTGTTCAGCCTGACCAGTACTCTTCATGAGGGGCAAAAGGTGGGGGGGGCATGGCCCCTCCGCCCTAAAGGACGGGCCGCGCCTGACCAGCTCTTTAAACTTTACGTCAAATTTAGTTTGGAAGTACTTTGTAGCATTATTTGCCTCTTAAGGTTGAGTTTGTATATTGAATGCCCAACTTTTTATAATGTTCAAAAATACTTCTGTGGTTACTGTCCTCATTATAAAGCGCATGCCCAGTTTATTTTCAGTTGTTTTGTTATAAAACAATGACAAGACAACATAATTTGCATAGCACTACAGACGTTATAAAACAGGTGTTGTTGACCTATGTCTATATTCAAATTAGAACATACAGACGTTTAGGCTTCAAACACAACAGCACTTCATATTCAGTCCTATGTACACATCATATAGTATATCATATTTTTAAGGGATAACCAGGGAATTTAAAAATGCTTTTCTGATATGCTTATTTCTCTTTAATGTATTATATATTTCTTTTTCATGGGTTTTGCACATTGTAAGCTGTTTTTTTTTTTACCAAGGTCAAATGTTTCAATATTCAAATCTACATGTAAGTTGCTGTTTCACAGCACCTTGTTACATATTTGCAGATGTCTCTATGCATAAATGCTGTTTTCCTGTGTTTTATGATGTCCTAAGGTTTTTTAGGATGAGCGCACAAGCGCTTTGACCTGTTGTAAGTATTGTGGGCTTTTAACCATGCCCACCTCAAGCCCATCACTTTCACTCATTTGTGGGCTTCCCTTTCAGAAATACTTTGGTATAATTGGTAAATGCTTTACATTTGTCTCACCTTGGGGAGGTTTTGTTACTGCCTTGCAGACTGACCCTGTTACATGGATAATTGCACGATTGCTGATATGTTTGACAGTGAGCAAACTTATTTTTCCTTTTGTGTCTTTCCTTCACGCTCATGCTCATGGCGCTATGAATCGGCTCGCTTTTGACAACGAATGTATTACTTTTCATTTTTTTGGTTGAAAAAGATGTGTAAGTGTTATTTCTGCTGTATGCCTTACCAGTGCGGTACTTTGCGGAACTTGCCATGTCTTCTACTGATTCTTACTGCAAAAAAAAAGCCCATTCTGCTTTAAGTGTGTTGCTTATTGGTAACATTTTCTCCTCTCTTAGGTATTTTTAATCTAGCTAGACATTGCCCTGTCCAATTTATGTGTCAAGAGAAGTCCAGTTAGGAATTTACAATGCCAATACCTCTAACACGAGCAAAGGCGAGACCTTTTGCATTGCAATTGCTTGTTTTATTCTGCTACCTTTTTTTATGGAATGCTGTATCGCTTCTTCTTCTGCAAGTTACCCTTAATAGTTTGGCTTTGCTGTTTGATGGAGTGTTGAGTGTAAATCTGAATGCAGCCAATGCAACCCTTAAGGTCGATTTATTTTCATCCCACACTCGATCGTTCTGTTTTGTCCTTCTCTGCCCCTACAAATCTATTATGGTGTCCGCAGGAGTACCATTTAGAACATGAGTGTGAAGTTGCTGTATGCTGTTCCTTTGAGGGCTGGAATATGTAAAAAGACCTTCGCTTTGGAATAACATTTTGGTTTCTATCAAAGTTCTGTTGTGTTCTGGCAAATGGAATGGACTCTGTTGAGTGACTGGGTTTTATGTTTTTTTTTTTTTGCACTAATAAACTAACTGCATCTGCATATTTAATATCCCTTGCAGTCTCTTTAGTAAATGTGACATTTACTTAGGGTAGTTAAGTCTCTTAATTAATCGAATTCCTTTAGAAGGCAACCTAATTTTATTGTGGCCAATATTATGCTTCATCTTTTACCCTAAACATTGAATTTATGAAACTTGAATGCTGAGCGAAATAACCACAGTAACACCTTTTAAAAATAATTAGATCAGTGAAATAATCGAAATACTGTGATTCAGAAAAGAAATATATATATGGATAATTTAAAAAGTATGTGCTCTGTTTTAATTGAAGCTCTCTAGACCAGTGAATATGATTTCAACATAATTGTATTCGACTGAAAGAAATACTATAAAAATGTTGTCAGGCAGCTTTTAATTATGATATGCATTTTTTATCAGCGTGAATCCCATCAGGAGAACTGCTACTTAAATGTAGTTTTTTGTCAAGCGAAATGTGTTCACAATGAAAGTCTGGTTCATAAGTATGCTAGTAGCATCCCATTGAACCTTGAACAATTTGTTTAAAGGGAGTACCCTGTTTTAGCCCTGTGTACATGTAGAGCGCCGTGTTTGCCTGTAGCTTTGCAGTTCCATTCTAAATCTCATTAGTTTTAGTAATATCCGTATGCAGTAATGACAACGCCCATCCTTGGTATTGTATAGGCCAAACACCGATGTTTGCGTTGTGCATTTTCCTTCTTTTAGCAGACATTTGTATGCCAGGAATGAATGCTAATTATAAAACTTTTCATTGAAGAGAGGGGGACTAGATCGCAAAAAATAATTTATGAATCTGAATGATGCAGCACATGTGTATCTGTACTTTCCATAAATCTGATAAGCTCTGCCTTGAAAAACAGTGGCAAGGTATTGAAGACAGCCATAATTGCATTTATAAAACTGTAATTACCTCTGGCTATTCATTGAAGTGTTCAACAGCAGTTACCATGCACAATTGGAACCCAAGATTTGCGGTTAGCGTCATTGGAATTAATCTTGTGCTTTCAAAGGAGCCATTCCCTGCAACTGCTCCAGTTTCTTTGTGGTAGATTGCTACCAGTTAGGCAAGATTATTTGTGGGGGCTGTGTGTGCGTGCATGCAAGTGGTTGATGTGATGAGTAGATGGCAAGATATTAGGCATTGTTAGGTAGTTGATATATGGTTTCAGAAGAGAGGTTGTGATATATGAAAAGAGATGCGGGAAGCTTGTAAAATTGTGAAAATCAGTCAGACTGGCATTCACTACACTTAGCAAAGGCTTTCCGAGGAAAGAGGTAAGGAGAGGGTCATTCAATAGAAAGAAAGGAGAGGGGGCAACAATTCTTAATTTGTAAAAAATAATAATAATAATAATAATTTTAAAAAAAATGAATCCTGATGCCGAAAGTTCTGCTCGAAGCCCACAGCCAGTGTAATCAAACGTCAGAGCACTGAATGCCAAGGCTACATAGTTTTAAATGCACGCCATGCCTTTTTATACACTACCAGACACTCCCTGGCCTGTCTCTTTTCCTCTATTTTGTGTATTGATTCCTCTCTTGCTCTTGGTAAATGTTTAGTGCAGAAAAATATGTGTTGATCTCCGGAAATAAGTGCCAGTGGAACCCAGTGTCACCCACTGCCTCAAATTAAGCACTGGGAACAATGTATAATTTTAAGTCAAGGTTTATTTTTAGTGCAGGATTTTGGGAGCCTATCGGAGGATTCTTTAAGATTGCATACAATCGTAGGATGTAGAACTGTAGAAGGAACAAATCAGTTATTATTTGCATGTGACAGCGTATATTGTATTGTGGCATTGGTGTTGAATATTATGTTGTAAAAACAAACCAAGTTCCTTTTTCTTCAGCACATTTCACTTTGGGTTTGAAAATCAGAAATCGTACTGATACGGGGTCAAAAGTGGATTTGACTAAATTAGGATCCTTCCTTGAGCACTTCTAGAGCTCCTGGCTGGAAAGAAACTTGCTTTGTAGGTATGCTTTGCGTGCCCTTCAGTAAAATGGATTTTGCCTTATGCACTAGCTCACTTTTGAATCTGCGGTGCACTTTAATATTTATATGAGTGATTCCAGACATTTTTATGGTACTGTAAGTGTCTGGAAGCATTCCTATCAACATAAATATGTAGACAAATCTTACAAAGTGCACATTTTTGCTTTTATTTAATGTACTTGTTTTCCAGCAGCACATTGAACATTCGATATACCTGCGACTGGAGGGTAAACTGTAAATCATTTCATTTTTTTTTTAAACCCACACATGTTGAAATGCTCATTAGTAGATGCAGTAGAAAATAAGGCAGCTGGTTTGTAGATCAACACGACTTGTGCTATTTTCTGAAGTCTCCAATACTCGAATTTAACAAAAAGACCTAGCTGAAAAGGCTACATAGTTCAAATGTAATGCCCGGGGACCAGCAGCACTGAGTCAAAACTGTGTAAGATGATGCATTAATAATGTACATTAGGACTTATGCTCATGCCATTGAAAGGCAATTAAAAAATGTCAACTCGGGCATGAAAACTTCATCGATACCTGCCGAGGCCATGCGACTGGCAAACTGTATTTTTCACAGCTGCCAATAACGTAGCAACATAGGCTTAATAAGGTAACTGTAAAAAGAAGTTTATCAAAAGTCTTGCTTGGGTTGAAAAATACATAGCCACCAATTGACAAAAATGTTTATTAATTGCTAAATGCTTAGTTTATGCCTGTTCATAAACGTAATTTAGAAGTGTTTGGAAAATTAGCGCCTGTTTCAAAGAACGTGCATAATATATGTATTTGCTAAATTATGTTTGTAATTTATCGTTAGTGAGAAAGAATGGTAACTTATATCTCAACCTATAAACCAAGCTGTGTATATCCTGTATCCTGTTTAAAAGTCCCTCCTTTCTTTTTCTTTTTAATTCACTTTTGTTATGTGTATTTGTAAAGTGCACTGTCGCCCGCGAAAGTATTCTTTTTTCAATACAGATATTTTGTTCCAAGTATTTCTACTTCCTTCGCCCATTTTGGTAATTATAGCAAGTGTGATGTATTATACAGTTCATTCAGTGCAAATACTTGAGCAGTGGTGATGGAAATTCCTATTAAACTGTGAATGCCAATTAAGCCCATTCTGCCTTGGTGTGCAACTTTTTTTAGTGAAGATATTTATCATTCAGCTGTGAACGCTCACTTATCTAAACAAAATCCAAGTTTTTCTGAATGTAATTTACAGGTGGGTGCATGCACTACTCATGCACGAAGCTCTTCAATTTACATGTGTTTTGTGTGATTTGAATTACATGTAAAATACTATAGCCTTATAACCCACTGATGAGGGCTGTACCAGTTGTTAAAGGACCTGAACTTGAATTATAGGCCAGAGCCTATAAAACATTCCACCCACTTAGGGTAGAATGTTCTAAATTAAAAAGGGAGAAACATAAAAACAAACATTGGAATGTTGGCGCAGCAGGCCTATACCAAACATTATAATCCCGGAGCCACTCCATTGTCTTCAATGGAGCTCTCCACATTCCAGTGTTCTAATATAACCTTATCCGACACCATGGCAGGCTATACCAGCCATTAAAGGCCTGTTCCAGCATTAAAGGCATGAGCCGATGGCAAGGGCCTTTAAAAGAGTGCGGGCTTTTAATGGCTGGTATAACCTGCTACAGTGGGCTATATTTCTATTAGAAAATTACGCCCCATGAGGGCAGAATGTTCTAAATAAAAAACACAAAGGCCTGTCGGAGTCTGAGGGGGTTGAAATCCTCCTTGGACTTTGAAACCTTTGTTTCACAGCTCTTGCTGTGAATGTTCTAAAGTTAAGTGTGTGCAGGGCCATGGCTTTCAGCTGTTGAACATTCACAACAAGAGCTGTGAAAGGAGGCTGAAGTCAGCCCCTGGTTCTCCCATGGCTCGACTAAGCTACTTTTTCTTGTTAAGCTGGGCCAGGGAGTTCCAGGAGCTGAGCAGCATTCCCCTCCCTCCTTCTAAGGCTCAAGTGATTCTGTGAGCGATGGGAGGAGGGAGGGGAAGTCTCTGGTGTGCCCTGCACCACAGCTTCTGTCTTTGATTTCCCTTGCCCGCTTCATATATTTGGAGAGGCAGGGAAAAGAGAGTCAAAAGCTGTGGATTAAAACATTGAACATGAACAGTTTATATAGGCCGCTGGTGCTCCATTGTCTTCAATGGCGCTCTCAACATTCCAGTATTCTAATACTAAATAACCTGCAATTTCTTGAAGACTTAAGAGAATGTGTTATGTCTCGGAAGGGTATCCAGCACTGCATTGAGTAGGTTCTTAGTCACATGATTGGTTTTTAACTCAGTGTTCCCCTTAATCTTGGACTGACATTTCTTTTGGTCCCTAATCATAAACCCCTGGTTCGATTAAGGGACGCATCAAGTAAATTAAAAAAATGATTAATAAATCGATTTAGTGAAGACATTTTTGAAGATTTAAGGCAATAAACTACCAATGAATTGAATTCATGATACAAACTACTAGGCTTGACGCAATGTAAGGTTGTCCTCCTTGTACACAAGATGCTTTTACATAAGTTTAACCCAGGACCTAGCTTGAATTCTCTGTAGCTGTCCGCTTTTGGAAAAAGTGCAATTACTTTAAATTAATTATTACATTTGTCACATTTAATTGAAAGGCCACCCTGTGAAAAATATAAAATTTGGATTTTTACATCTAACATGTTCTCTTTTTTATCTTACAATAAAATCAGTTTCCACATTATGTATGGACCCAGTGTCCAAATCTAGCCTTTTTCTCGAAGAACCTATACTAAAGAACAGTGCAAAAGCAACCGAGATCTTGCAATCAGGGTTAATATAAAAGTTGTCATAAATGAGGTTGCTACTTGTTGTACACGTCGAAGGTCAACAGCACAACATATGTAGAAGTGTGGTGTCCTGAAGTAAAGCCAGAGCATGCTTTTGAGGTAATATTATTGATATATCTGGTAATGTCAGTGGCAAGGCCTGAGAGATTCTTAGCTCGACTTGTACTACAGCTCACGTTTTTAGACTGCTGACTTTTACTCCATCTCATCTTTTTTAAGTTGCTGAATTTTACTCCAGCTCACTTTTTATGCTGCCTACTTTTACTTCATCTTGCCTTTTTAGGCTGCCAGTGAATACCTCTGAAGACCAAACACATACTGATTCTTCTGAAATCACCATAAAAATTTTGGATATAATATTTTTCCACTAACACGTATTGATTGAAGTACTATGAATGGTGCTGAATGTTAAGCCAAGTGGGAATTACAGTCCATTCAGCTAAAGATAAAGAGTGAATAATTTATAATAAAGATGTACATTGTGATGAAATTAGAATTCCAAGCAAGTGAATAAGGACTGCCTCCCTTATTTATTGTATCTATGACTCACCTCCGTGATATCATATTGGATGGTGAGACAAGGCTCTATCAACATTTCTTCCCATTTAGTGTCAACAGCAGCAAGCTATAAACCATTCAATTAAACTACAATTTCCATGAGAACGTCAGAAAGAAGAACCAAAGACAGAAGAACGATGGTCAGACAATCTACTTAGATTATATAACTGCAGCACCTGCTGCCTTCTTCCTGTTTCATTGCTTTTGGCAGACACTTCAAGTTAAGACTGCTTACTTATTTTTGTTTTCTAATGTGAGCTTTATGATTTTTATTTACATTATTTAAGAAAATTGTCAAGCACAAGGTTAATTATTTGCATTTTCTCTTGGCACTGGGAAGGAGAAAGGAACAAAGGGTCTTGTGACATAAGTTAAAGTTTGAAGAGCCAGGTCAGTCTTGAGGGCCTTACGATATGGTAGTCACATTAATGGGTGCTCAAAGGGACTTTGGTCCACCGTAGATGGGGCATCAACTGTGTCTGATCTTGTTCTGATGTAATATTGAAGCAATCAATTGATGGTCACACAATTCTGGTAGTAGAGTAGTTAGAAGGTGTATGCAAGAAAAAGGACTGTCTGAATCACAAGCCTCCAGACTCACGTTTCTCACTGAAAAATGTGCCTGGCTATTAACCTTATGGTGGCCAGTAGAGTGACCCCAAGCAATCTAACCTGATGGTGTTGTAAATGTTCTCGAAGAGACAGTACAAAATAAAATGAAGTAGATAGCACAATGATAATTAGTTACAGAATCACAGGTAAACAGGACAGTTATGGTCAATAAAGCAGCAGGAGATGGGAGGGGGAAAATACATTGATGCAAATACAGCCATAGGCAAGCTAACCAAATGCTGCCTGAGAGCTGAGTTGTTTATGGGAGCAGAGTCAAGAATATGTAATTTCTCCTGGACTGCTACTCTCCATGTGCCATTCACCTTTGGTGCATGGGAATTGCCCTATCTTACTGGTGAATCGCAGGATAATATACAGTCTAGGGCACAACTCCAGCCACCTACTTTCATTGGTATTACCCAATGTGAAACATGAAAATTCATACTTTGGTCAAATAATGTTGTTAAGGATGTGCTATTTGTCAAAGTGTTAACCAGCCCCACAAGAGAGTGAGGCCTGTGGCAAATCCTCACAAGATGATTCTTGGGAAATGTGACTGAAAAAAAAACAATTTGTGTGACTTGACACAAAGGGGGTCATTCTGACCTCGGCGGTAAAAGCCGTTTACCGCCGGTCAGAAGGCCGCCACAATACCGCCGCGGCCGCGGTTAGCCGCTACGGACATTCTGACCCACAACTGCAAAACCTCCAAAAATCCGACCTCCACTGCAGTCCGCCACATCAGCGGGCAGTGGTAAACTGGAGATGACCAAACCTCCACCGCCACGCCAACAGGAATACGCCCATGCCATTACGACCCGCAAATCCACGCGGCGGTCTTTCAAACGCGGTAGTCCATTGGCGGTACACACCGCTGCGGTCAAAATACACACACCTTTACAAAATTCTACCACATTGGACAATGTGAAAGGCACACACCTGAAACACATACACACACCACACCCACACACCCAATACAATATAAAAGACACACCCACATCACCCACAAACCCCTACTAACAAAAATCAGAGACGAAGGAGAGAGAGAAACATCACAGAATAGAGAGCTACATCACACAGAGGCACACTACACCATCACACACACCACATAGAAGCACAAAGCACCACACACCAACACACACATCACCACATACAACACCCCACACCTCATACACACCACCCCATGGCACCCCAAAGGCACCCACGCTTTTCGGACCAAGAACTCCGGGTCATGGTGGAGGAAATTATAAGAGTTGAACCGCAGCTCTTCGGCTCACAGGTGCAGCACACCACCATAGCCAGGAAGGCGGAGCTATGGCAGCGGATCGTGGACAGGGTCAACACGGTGGGACAGCATCCCAGAAATAGGGACGACATCCGCAAACCCTGGAACGACCTACGGGGGAAGGTGCGCTCGATGGTCTCGCGACACAACATCGCAGTGCAGAAGACTGGCGGAGGACCACCACCCACACCACCCGAATTCACAGCATGGGAGCAAGAGGTACTAAACATCCTGCATCCTGAGGGCCTCGCTGGAGTATCCGGAGGAATGGACTCTGGTAAGTACAAGCTCAACTACTTCACCCCCCCCCAGCATGCTAACCACCACCCCCACCCTCACCCCCAACCCCCCATCACACATCCTCCCTGAGAATGTCTCTCCAGCACAACCCACCCAACACCAACCCCTGCATGCCACCACAAACTATGGACACCCATCACCTAAGCATGACCACTGCACATACCCCCCCCCCACAAAACACCCTCACAACACCTCCCCCAAGGGAATGCCAGCACTGGGGGACAAGGGCACCCATAAATCGCACGCAATTGCACACACAGAAACAATAACCATACTCTCTTACCCCATGCAGGACCCGAACGACAACACACCGGTCAGGAGGGACCAGAAATGTCCATCCCACCCCCAGAAGAGGCCCCTAGTGATGACAGCAGCTCTGTCGACCTGATGACCAGCCCGGACCATCGGGGACCTCTGGACAGTCGGTTCCCCTCAGGCAGCCACAGGCCACTGCAGACCCAACCCCCTCTGGGAACAACAGCACAGCTCCCACCCAGCGGGCCCATGCCTTTGTCTCTAGGACAGGTCAATCAGCGGTGTGTCTGCCACTACAGGGCACCCAGGGTAACCCACCACCCCAACAACAACAGGGACCTGGGGGCAGTGGTAGTGGGCACACCGTCCAGGGGACAGAGGCCGGGGGAAACCGGGCAACTCGGAGGGCTGCTGTGCGACAGGGGGGGGGAGGAGAGGCCCAGGGAACCCACTCTCCAAGAGGCCCTCACCACCATCATGGCAGCCTACCACCACTCACAAGAGACAATGGCGACGGTACTGGCCAGGTTCCAGGAGATCCAGGCACAGCAGGAGGAACGCTACATGGGGTTCAGCGAACAACTAACCAACATCTCTACCGCTATGGGGAGCATAGTCCAGGCCCTCAACCGTATAGAGGACACGTTTCGGGACCATGTGGCATCACACAGGGCCCCTGTCACTAGCCCGGAACAGGAACAGCCTACCACCTCCGCCGGCGCTAGTGGACAGGAGGCCCCACCACAACGACAGGCCACCAGAACCCCACCTCCTGCTGAACAACAACCACCCCGACAGAGGAGCCTGAGATCCAAAAAATCGACAGAGTAGGATGTCAAGACCCCCGCCAGCATCAGATACCCCCTGAAGTCCTCCCACTGTCCCACATTGCCACCCTGTCAAACCTTGAACTGCCCCTGCTCCATCCTTCCACAGGCATATGGACAATGCACCTGTGAGACTGAGAACTGGACTCCCCCATGGACATCACTCCACCCCCACCCATCACCGTTTGACTAGAATGTACCATCATCTTGCACTAAAAATAAATCACTCATTGCACTGAAATCAATCAGGACTCAGCCTGTATTATTTACAAATGTATAACACATTACATATCAATTACGTTCTGTTAACTTTGTGCTGAACACATACCGAGGTCACTTAGCATTAGTCCATGGGCTAACCAAGCAGAAGTCACGCAGTGGGTCATACAGCACTGAAAAGGGAACGGAAAATCAAACATCAGTTTTAAAGTTCTGGGGGGAAATAGACAAAGTTGAGATGCAGGAGGCTTTCAGGAAATGTAAAATGGCATGGGTGATTCTTACCTGTGTGCTACTGAAAATACTGTTCTATTACTCTGTCCCTGTTGTCTGTGTCGTCTTCTGAGTCTTCCTCCTCTTCACTCTCCGCAGGCTCCACCGCTGCTTCAACACTACCATTTGCACCATCCTCCTGCAGGAAAGGAACCTGACGTCGCAATGCCAGATTGTGAAGCATACAGCAGGCCACGATGATATGGCACACCTTCTTTGGTGAGTACATCAGGGATCCCCCTGTCATATGCAGGCACCTAAATCTGGCCTTCAGGAGGCCAAAGGTCCTTTCTATGATCCTCCTAGTTCGGCCATGGGCCTCATTGTACCGTTCCTCTGCCCTTGTCCGGGGATTCCTCACTGGGGTCAGTAGCCAAGGCAGGTTGGGGTAACCAGAGTCACCTATTAGCCACACACGTTGTCTCTGTAGCTGCTCCATCACATAGGGGATGCTGCTATTTCGCATAACATACGCGTCATGCACTGACCCAGGGAACTTGGCATTTACATGGGATATGTACTGGTCAGCCAAACAGACCACCTGGACATTCATCGAATGGTAATTTTTCCTGTTTCTGTACACCTGCTCATCGTCTTTTGGGGGCACCAAAGCCACATGGGTCCCATCAATGGCACCAATGATGTTGGGGATATGTCCAAGGGCATAGAAATCACCCTTCACTGTAGGCAAATCACCCTCCTCTGGGAAAATGATGTAGCTCCGCATGAGTTTCATCAGGGCAGACAACACTCTGGACAAAATCTTGGAAAACATAGGCTGAGACATTCCAGATGACATGGCCACTGTTGTCTGGAATGACCCACTTGCCAAAAAATGGAGGACTGACAGAACCTGCACCAGAGGGGGAATGCCCGTGGGTTGGCGGATGGGGGACATCAGGGCTGGCTCCAGCTGGGCACACAGTTCATGTATAGTGGCACGGTCAAGTCTGACCTGTGAAGTGGGACAATGGGATGTGAGGTCAATGCGCTGGCATGGCACACCGTGGCGGTAGGCGGTCGAAGACCGCTGTACGAAGTCGTATTGGTTAACATTGAACCCTATGGGATTCAGGAGCCAATGACGATGTGCGCCGGCGGTCGCGGTACGCACCGCCGTGGTACGCACCGCCGCGGGCGTGACCGCCATTTTCTATCTGATTAATCACTCGAGACCTGATCATCCACAGGAGAGGACCTATACTGCAAGTGCTGCTGTGAACTCGGTCTGGAAGTGACAATGGCTGCTGCGACTGGGGAAAGGGCCCCTGCCTTCACGTCTGAAGAGTTGGAGAAACTTGTGGATGGGGTCCTCCCCCAGTATGCGCTACTCTACGGTCCTCCAGACCAACAGGTGAGTACACTGAGTGCTCCTTGAATGGTCTATGCCTGTGTGGAGTGGGGTGGCTGTCAGTTGGTGGGGTGGGGAGAAAATGAGGAGTGCAACGCACGACAGATGTGAGAATGGGCCACATGTCAAGGTTGGGGAGGGGGGGCATTTACTCCATACATGCAGAAATGTGACGTTTTCTCTTTCCCACCCTGTACATGTCAAACAGGTGAGCGCCCATCAGAAAATCGATATTTGGCGTGCCATCGCCAAGGAAGTCCGGGCCCTGGGGGTCTACACCAGACGGGGCACCCACTGTCGGAAGAGGTGGGAGGACATCCGCCGCGGAACCCGTAAGACCGCAGAGACCCTGCTGGGGATGGCCTCCCGACCTAGGAGGGGTGCCAGTCGTACCCTGACCCCCCTGATGTCCCGGATCCTGGCGGTGGCCTACCCTGAGTTGGATGGGCGCTTGAGGACAGCACAGCAGACACAAGGGGGTGAGTATCAGCACATTCTGCTATCCTTACGCGCAGTTGAGGCGTCTGGGTGGGGGAGGAGGCCTGTGTGTGACAGTAGGCCAGGGTGCTTTCTGTAGTGTAGTCCCCTCCCTTAGACATGGCCCTGTGCCCCCGCCCCCCACCTCTGTAGGGTGCCAAGTGCAGCTATCCATGGTCCTCCATCACCCATGTGCGCGTCTGTTGTCCCTAGACCTGTTGCCCTAGTCGGAAGTACTGAGTAGTATACCCCAAGTTCGCGGCTTAGTGCACGAGGCACCTGTGTCTGTCCTCTCCGCCAAGGGTTTTGACAAGGCATACACTCAACGTTGTTTTATTTCTCCCCCCACCCTTATTCTTTGTTTTCTTGTGCATTAGCATCATCAGGCGGAGGAGAATTGGCGTCGGAGCATGAGGGAGCTGCAGGTCACCAGGACCCGGTGGGCACTGACACAGACACCGAGGGCACCAGTGATCCGGAGGGCGAGGGGAGCACCACAACGGGGGCCAGTGGAGACACCAGCGACACGGACACGTCTTCGTTTGGGAGCTCCCTAGCGGGGCGGCAACATCTGTGCCCCCCGCAACAACAGGTACAGCCACCACCCAGCGCACCAGCACCGCCCTCCCAGCAGCCCCTCAGTCTTTGCTCCGTGCCCGTTCGCCCAGGAAGGCGTGCGTCTCCTTCGCCCCAGGCACCTCAGCCCCTGCCTCTGTTACCCCTGCTGCCCTCAGTGCGGAGCTCATTGACCTGGTGAGGACGCTCATTGTTGGGCAGACCACCCTTTTGAATGCCATCCAGGGGGTGCAAAGGGAGGTGCAACAGAGCAATGCCTACCTGGAGGGCATTCATTCAGGTCAGGCTGCCCATCAACGAGCGTTCACTTCTCTGGCCTCAGCACTGACGGCAGCCATTGTCCCTGTCTCCAGTCTCCCTCTTCTGACTGCCTCCACCCTTTCTCTGTCTCCTGTTTCTCAGCCTATCCCATCCACACCATCAGACCAGCCTGCACACACCTCAACACCCAAGGCCAGCTCATCCAAACATAAGCAGAACACACAAGCATTCACCCAAGCAACACCCAGATGCAGACATACCAACATTCACTACCACCTCTGTGTCCCCCACCTCCTCGTCTCCCTCCTCCCTCCCTGTGACGTCTACACTCACACCTGCGTGCACACCAACATCAGCCAGTTCTTCCATCACCAGCACACCCTCCACTACAGTCCTCACACGTGCAGTCACCACCCCCACTGCCATCTACACGTCCCCTGTGTCCTCTCCCACTGTGTCTGTCACCCCCTCTTCCAAGACACATAAACGCAGGCAGCCACCCAAGCAACAGCCAACCACCTCACGACAGCCTACGTCCCAGTCACCTGCACCCAAGGACAGCACACCTGACTCTCCTACAACCACATCCTCTTCCTCCACTTCTATCACCACTACTCCTACCCTTTACCTTGGTCCAAAGAAGTATTACCTCTCCAATGTTAACCTCTTTCCCTCCCCTGACCCACCCCCTCCATCTGGGAAAAGTCCCAAAGGCACCTCAGCCACCACCAGCCCAGCTGCTAAGGTACAAGTGGTGCATGGATTATGGAGCCCACCCTTTGGCGGCAGTGACACTTCACTGAGGAGCAAGGGGACTGCCAGCCCCCCCCCCAGGCAAGAGGACCCGGAAAGTGAAGGGCCGCCGTGAGCGGACTGAGACGGCTGCCCCCAAGGAGGTAACTCCGGCCACTTCACCTGCCACAACAGCCAGGGGAGGCAAGGGCCCGAGAGCCCCATCTAAGGAGCGGAAGGGCAGCAGGTCGGAGAGGCCAGCCAGCAGGAGCGCGGAGCAGGAGGGCCCCACACGCCCCATCCCGCCTGCAAGGGACGACACCAAAGGGCCCAGGACTCCGTCTCCGAAGGGGCCTGACACTGCACGTTCGGAGGGCGAGTGAGCAGGTTGTCAAGGCCAGGTCTGACTCCCTACACTGCCTGGAAGAGCACCGCTTAACAGGGCCCCGCCGTGCAGAAGAGCACCGCTGAACAGGGCCCCGCCGTGCAGAAGAGCACCGCTGAACAGGGCCCCGCCGTGCAGAAGAGCACCGCTGAACAGGGCCCCGCCGTGCAGAAGAACACCGCTGAACAGGGCCCCGCCGTGCAGAAGAACACCGCTGAACAGGGCCCAGCCGTGCAGAAGAGCACCGCTGAACAGGGCCCCGCCTTTCAGAAGAGCACCGCTGAACAGGGCCCCGCCGTGCAGAAGAGCACCGCTGAACAGGGCCCCGCCGTGCAGAAGAGCACCGCTGAACAGGGCCCCGCCGTGCAGAAGAGCACCGCTGAACAGGGCCCCGCCGTGCAGAAGAGCACCGCTGAACAGGGCCCCGCCGTCTCAAGCACCGCTCCGCTGGGCCCTTCCTGTCAAGCACCGCTCCGCTGGGCCCCGCCGTCTCAAGCACCGCTCCGCTGGGCCCTTCCTGTCGAGCACCGCTCCGCTGGGCCCTTCATCTCAAGCACCGCTCCGCTGGGCCCCGCCGTCTCAAGCACCGCTCCGCTGGGCCCTTCCTGTCAAGCACCGCTCCGCTGGGCCCCGCCGTCTCAAGCACCGCTCCGCTGGGCCCTTCCTGTCAAGCACCGCTCCGCTGGGCCCTTCATCTCAAGCACCTCTCCGCTGGGCCCTGCCGTCTCAAGCACCGCTCCGCTGGCCCCTTCCTGTCAAGCACCGCTCCGCTGGGCCCTTCATCTCAAGCACCGCTCTGCTGGGCCCCGCCGTCTCAAGCACCGCTCCGCTGGGCCCTTCCTGTCAAGCACCGCTCCGCTGGGCCCCGCCGTCTCAAGCACCGCTCCGCTGGGCCCTTCCTGTCAAGCACTGTTCACGGTTCACTGTGCCCACCATGCATCCTCCATGACCAGTGGACTCTGTTATCCACCTGATGGACTGTGGCTTTGCACTCCCCATGATGGCACAGTGGGCAAGCCACCCACTGTAGAGACTTTGAGAGACTGTGGCTTTGCACTCCCCAGGATATGTCAGTGGGCATGGTGGCCCCTTCGTGGATCTGGCGTCGTGGACTCATGTGGCTGTTGTGCCCCTCCCTTCCCTTCCCCCTGAGGTGCCTGTAGTTTTGTCACCAGATGCCCCTGCAGTGTTCTCTCCAAAGGACTCAGGACTCCTGTGTGGGCTTTGCCCTTGTTTCGCTACACTTTGGCCCACGGACATGATGAATTCGTAAGATGTGCAGGACTACTTGCTTCAGTTATCCACTGCTGTGTAAATACTTTTTTTTAATGAAATATTTTTTGATGGTTGAATAAGACTTTTCTGCAGCTATTTTGTACATAAATATTTATTCTCAATTTGGTTATGTCATTGTATTTTTTACGGGTGTTTGGGTGGTGTCACTGTGAGTTGTTGCTCTGCATTGGTGTGTACATCTTGGGGGGAGGGTGGGGGTCGCATATGTGTGTGCCCGTAACCTTTCGTCCTCCCCCCTCCCGTGTGTCGTAGGTGCAGTACTCACCGTTGTCGTCTGCGCCGGACTTCGTACTCGTGGTAGATGAGAAGGTAGACGAGAGCAGGTAGGATGTTTAATTCGGGTTCCATGCTGTCCTCCTTCCTCGTGGAGTGCGTAGAGGTGAGCGTTTTCCCGTTCGTAGTCTGTTTCCGCCGTGTTTTTATCGGCGGTGCTCCCGCCCCAGAAAAGGTGGCGGATTGGTGAGTTGTGATAGTGTGGGCGGTACATTGTCTGCCGCCTGGCTGTTGGCGGTGACCGCCGCGCTGTTTGTCGGTCCCGCCGTGGCGGTCGGAGTGTTAAAGTGGCGGGCTGTGTTGGCGGTTCCCGCCAGGGTCAGAATTCCATTTTTTTGGACCACCGGCCTGTTGGCGGTTTGGCCGCCGCTTTATCACCGACCGCCAGGGTTAGAATCACCCCCCAAAGTGTGGCTAGAAGCATCTGTAGGGCTACCGGTTTCATGGTATTTAGGGCTGATTTAAATATTGGCAGATGAGTTAATCCGTCACACCGGTGATGGATATGCAATCCACCGAAATCTAAATCCCATTATATCCTACGGGATTTGGATTTCCGAGGACAGGATATCCGTCACCATTGTGACTGAATAACTCGTCCACCAATATCTAAATCAGGCCCTTCGTTTTTTTTAAGCATTACATCTGTATTTTTCCATACTTATTTTTTAGCCATCTTATTGGTATTTATCCATATTTATTTAGTGTTTTGAGAATAAATGGAGTTGTCAAATGGTATATTTCCGTATTTATTTAACTGATAAACATACACTTATACTTTGCATGTTGTAGAAAATTAAGCAGCCATACATAACAAAACACTTCACCCACAGGTACATATATAGGTTAAATATGCCTTATGACTTGTCCATCCTGTCTATATTCTCAGCTGTTGGCCTGGAATTCATGAAGGACAGCATGGAGAGTCACTCATACGAAACACAATTTTCTGTATTTTTCTGCTTTTAAACATAAATACAGATAGAGACAGAAAACAATGTGTTTCCCATCTGTAAAAATCAGTAAAAACTGAAAACTGTGAGCTTTAGGCATATGTAACTTGAGTAAGTTTCAACAGAACAGATAGTACGGGTGGCCAATATGGGGCTTGCCCTAGCATGAAGAAGTATTACCAGTATGTTTTGCAGTCTTTGAGTTGAGTGGTTTGAATAGCCCTGACAGAGGCAAAGGAATGAGTAGAGAGTTAGGAACTCAAGATGATCCTGCTACTGTTGTTCATGTGCATACACAGTGAAAGATGCAGAAATCAGTACAGGAGCAAAATCCTCCACTGGGCTGTGAAGACTGGTAGTGTCATACTGTTAGAAAGTCAGTTATTAATTCAGGTCAATGTTAGTCCACCACAAGCAATAAAGTCGCTATCTTGTTGGGTCCAGTCAAGGTTTTCTGTGATTAACACCTGAACTCATCCCCTGGTAGCTGAGGTACAGAGCTGACAGGGTTAATTTGAAGAAACTGTGTAAAGACGTTAGAATTACCAAAACAGTTAAACAGTCAAAAACAAAGCACAAATAAAAACCCTTTCCTATTTACATGAAGTAGTGTAAGATGTAATAACCAAAATTAAAAAAAAAACAGTAAGGGGACAATAGATGTGAATCTTTAATGATTTATGTTACAAAATACCAAGAAAAAGTAAAGCTCCAATCAGTAGTCACTGTTTCCGGGTGGCCTAGGAGTGATCTCGAATATGCCAAGCAGATTTGTCCCTGTCAAAGATTTTACTTTAGGACTTTATCTTTGAAATGGAAATCAGATTCTGCCGCAGGACAGGGCTGCAGGCTGTATCTGATGGTAAGGTATGCTAACGCGTCCTTTTCTGATTATTTTATTCACTCTGGGACTCGTTTTAGGCCGATGAATCTTTTGACCCTGAATAAAGACACCTTAGGACAAGATAACTGATTAACATGTCAATCAATATGTCAATAACGTCATCAATAAGACTCAGGAACTACCATGACCTTGTAGTCATGAATAACCACACCAGTTTAGTATGATTATATGAAGTTTATTCCCTATTGATTACAATTCTACTAGCAAGTTTATCAATCTCAAAACCAAGAAACACATTAGCATAGTCATAATATGGCAACTCGAATAAGATTTCAATAAGGCAAGAATCACAAACATTAGAACATAGCACGACGTCAACATAGGTTAACCTTAGCAGAGTATCATTAGCGCATCATTCAACAAAACATTGAACCAGTCATTTGTCTGTTTGCGTCCGTTTAGTGAACCCTTTAACTAACCTCGAATTAGCATTGGCATGTTGGGCATCATGCAAAACAATCTGGTAACACAACTTTGGAAAAACATCTAACTATGGTTCCTGTCAAAAGAAGCAGTTGGTACCTAGAAAGGAAAGGCAATCAGACAATTACAATTTCATCATCATATAGTTACCCTCCGTAATGGGTCAGCATACAGATTCCGTCTTCGTCCTCAGGACATCAGTTGATTCACCATCAGTCAGGGAAACACAGCAAGATGGGTAAAAGGGACACTTCCCTCACAAGGAGGAAAAGTATATATATCGGGCAAGGCAAGGCAAGGATGGTTTGAAGAACCAAACAGAAAAGTCTCTATGCAGAGTGACAAAGTGTCTGGGTCATAACATTTTCACAATGGCATCTCTCCTCATGGTTCCTCGTGTCAAAGGTTTTTATCCCTTTTCTGTTGTACAGTCCCCTAATTCTTCATTGGTCAGGGTTGGCACCCCACTATCTTCATCCAATAGAGTTTCAATGATTTCATCAAAATTGTCACCCCATAACGGTTCTCATGTAGTTTGTTGGTTCTTATGATTGACGTCTCCAGGGGGCAGAATGTCCGGTTTGATTTCGTACTCTCATGGTCCTCTCGCATCTTCAGTCAGTAGGTCCATTGTCTGTACCGGTTCAGGCGACCTTGTACCTGTTACTACTCTACAGTATTGCATTTAGCAAATATGTTTCTCCTAGCAAGTCGAATTTCATGAGAACGGATCTACTACGCTTGCATTCATCCTTTAGCTTTGGAAAAATACGAGTATATGTCCTTCAGCAAGTCAGCACACTGCACGTTAGAAAAACACATTTAATATGAAAACCGGGCAGCTAGGCCTCGTCTCATGCTAACTAAAGCCTAATGATTTATTAGCAAAACCTTAACATATAATTCTTAATATTAGTGTAAAATCATACATTAAACATCTCATTTTCATTATTATTAGTCCGTTTCATTAGTCATTGTATACGTTGGTGGCCACTCCCCGTGGGCGCATTTCAAGCGCGTTTTTAGCCAAAGTACATTAATACATTTTCTATGCAGCATTATTATGTATTATTTCATCAACATTTCATGTTAATATTAAGCATAAATGCTACGCTCTCTCAGGTACATGAGGCCAGATACCTCTGAAGTGGATTTGCTGCTGCAGAGAAGCTCCAAGTAGGATAACCCTGTTTCTTCATATCAACAAAGTTGCAGCTTGGCTGTATCATTTTGGATGGTTGGTCCTGGTCCTCTGGTTGCTTGAGACAGAATTGCTGAAGACAGAATTTCTCTATGTCCTGCAAATTGTCAGAGATTGTAGGAGAAATCAAGTTATGCACAGCCAAGGGTCTCAGGACCCCAGGGGAAGCACTCAGGAGTCAGGACTCACTCCAGCAAAGGTCAGCCATAAGGTACCGTCCAGATCCAGTTGCATCGTGTCAGGTGGGCACTTCCAGAAAAAGACCTCTTCCAGCTTGTTGTGTCCCTGTAATCACAAAATAGATCAGTCGTTAAACCTCAGAGTCCTCTTTTATTGTCCTGGGTACAAGTGGGAACAGGTCTGGCCCTTCATGTCTCCTCACAGGTCTTAAACAGCAGACATAGTCCTCATTCTGTTCTTCCACAGGTCCAGGAAGTGTTCTGAAGTGGGTGACTTAGGGTGGCAAGTTAAAGGTGGCACTAACTAATGGGTGGGATGACTTGTGGTTTCTCCCTAACCAATGAGGTCAAGGTTCCTAGGGGCATCCATACCCACTTTTTTATTAGTTCCTCTTTTCCCTACTGCACATAATCCCACAGTGCACCTGACTCCTCAAATCCAAGATTGGGAAACCATGTCACCCTTGAGCAGAGCCTACATGCCTGCTCAGAGGTTTGCACAAGGAAATGAGTAGCCCTGTCCTTTGTGGTCAGTTAAAAGTGGTTCTTGGGGGTTGCTTCCCCTGCAATGGGCTGGAAGATAGCCTGACTATGAGAACAAAGCTTTGTCTTCCCCGAGTCTCACCATACATGTACTTGTGAAAGGGAATGCCACATTACGAACAAATGAAGTTACCTGGGTCCACCCTAACTGGTCATCCTGCAAGGTGATGAAAATCATAAAAAACACATCCCCACACCATTGTTTCTGGTCTGGGAGCACTTTTCATACCTCATTATGCTCAAGCAGTGGTTGAGAAGCTTTCAGGAGCTCCAGGCAGGAAAAAGGTAACTTTCTAAAATTCACCTTTTCTAAATATTTATTAATAATCTATCTTCACATTTGAATTGGATTTTTAATAAATATTAAAAATAGTGGTTGATTCATTTTTCTATGATCAAAGACATGTTGAGACATTGCTCCGAAGTCTCCACATGGCTTCTAAAACCATATGACAGGGATGGAAGATTGAATTCTTCTTGGCCCATGTCCTAATCCTGTTAAACACTCTACCAAGAATCTTGACCGTTGTATTGATTAAAGAGATGAGTCTGTATCAACTTAGTTGGGATCGGTCTCCCTTTTTGAAAACTCTGGACTATGATGGAAGTAGGCCATGTGCTCAGGAGCTGGATGTGGGCCAAACTATTAAAACTATTCACCAACAAGGGTGCCCAAAACTCAAGAGAACTTAATCAGGTTAACAGGGACACAATCCGGCCCTGGTGTTTTCCAACCAACACTTTCAGCAATAGCCTCTTCTACCTCGTCCAAGGAAATCTCAAGTCCCATGAGGTTTGGTCTAAAACCAAGATCGTTAGGGACCGGTGCAAAATGTGCCTCCCAAGCTTCACTGGAAACAGCTAATCGAGGGGACTGTTTGATTCAAACGCTCCATGTCCCTCATAACAACCCAAAACTTCTTACTGGCTGCCCCTACTGGCTTCCCCTAGGACCAAAAAGTCCCACTGGGAGTGCAACACTGCCATCTTCCTACTCTTTGACACATGTTTATAGACCTTTCAAAGGGAGGCCACTACTATGGGATCTCTTAGATTAGCTGCCAATTCCCTATGTGAAGAATGCTTAGCCAATGTGCACTCATGAGCCAACCACCTAGCGTTGGTAGCTAACTGACAGGGGGAATGCAATAACTCAACTCTGATGTTCTCACATAATTTATTAAAGGCTGTTACAATCTCACTACCAGTGCCATACTCAGTCAGGAAGACTTCAACCACATCAAAATTTCGTGAAAGAGTCTACCACAGTCTACCACCCTCCAAACTACTGTACTCACAATCCATCTGTAGTTGATTCAATATTCCTGGTCCGGGCCTAAAAGGCAATGAGAGGATTGCCTTAAGTGGGTTATGATCCCCAAATTCAGAGGAAGTCACCCTCCCACATAACAGTAACTCCTTTAAATTGGATGATATGAAAAAGTAACCAATAGTAGAGGGACCACCACAACCTCTAAAGGTGGGTAACATGGGCTCCTCACCGTGGGTGAGGTACATGATATTATCAAAATCAAATGAGGATATATACCCTTGTAATTCCACCCCTCTGGTGTCCGCTTCAGACAAGGTACAATGAGGATAAAAACCCGACACCATAGGGCTACCCACAAGCTTATACTTAGTGCAAAGCTTAGTGTTAGAAATGGGGTCTTTGGTTGGCAGTCCGGTTACCCCCTGTCCAAGCAAGGACCATCACTCTAGTCAGGGTAAAGGAGAATCACTCTTGGTTAAACCCCGCTCACCCCCTTGGTAGCTTGGCACAAGCAGGCAGGCTTAAATTCAGAGACAAGGTGTAAAGTATTTGTACCAACACATACAGTAATATAGTGAAACACCACAAAATGACTTAACACAGGTTTAGAACAATAGCCAGTATTTACCTAAACAAAACAAGACCAAAACGACAAAAATCCGACACACACAAGTCAAGTTATGATTTTTTATAGATTAAACTCAAAAATATAGCTTAGAAGCAGAAAATGCTTAGAGGTGATAACACGGCATTGTGACAGTCGTTCCCAACACTCCGACGCCAATGGCGCCGGGTACGGAGTCACGGAGACCCCCAGGTACAGTACCTTCTTAACTGTGAGAACAAATTGGTGTGCGAAGTCGGGGATAACGGCGTCGCTGGATCCAGTGCGCTGACGGCTCCGGTGCTGCAGGACGAAGGAGCTGAGGCATCTCCAATAGGCGTCGGGTCCTTGCTGTGGAGTGGTGGAGGTGAGGTGACGTTGATGCGAAGCGTTGAATCTGCGCACTTCAGGCAAAGTCGATATCCGGCGGTCACAACGTGGTGTGGCACCTTCCAATGAGTCGCGGACTTCGGTGGGGCTCCAGCTGTGTCGGGCCTGAAAAGGTTGTCATACTCCAGCAAGGACCACAGAGTCAGGTGCAGGCAGCATCACAGGACTCAACAGCGGCGTCAGTCCGGAGTCGCCTGAAGTCGTTTATCTTGGATTTTCATCAGCTTCTCCTTTCAAGGGCCCAGGGACTGGATAGGGCACCACTTGTCAGGGTAGGAGTCTCAGCAGAGAGTCCAGATGCTGGTGGGGGAAGTCTTTGATGACCCTGAGACTTCAGAACAGTGGGCAAGCTCAGTCCAAGCCCTTGGAGATTCTTCTCAAGCAGGTATATACCACAAAGTTCAGTCTTTGTCCCCTTTCACAGGCAGAAGCAGCAACTGCAGGATAGCCCAACAAAGCACAGTTACAGGCAGGGGCAGCACTTCTCATCAACTGTTCAGCTTTTCTCCTTGGCAGAGGTTCCTCTTGATTCTAGAAGTGATCTGATCTTCAGGGGTTTTGGGTGCTCTTCTTATACCTCTTTTTTGCCTTTGAAGTAGGCCTACTTCAAAGGGAAGTCTTTGTTGTTTTCAAGATCCTGTCTTGTCCAGACCATGCCCCAGACACACACCAGAGGGTTGGATACTGCATTGTGTGAGGGCAGACACAGCCCTTTCAGGTGTAAGTGACCACTCCTTCCCTCCCTCCCAGCACAGATGGCTCGTCAAGATATGCAGGCTACGCTGCTGCTATCTTTGCACCTCTCTCTAAACAGTGACACAAACAGCCTAACTGTCAAACTGACCCAGACAGGGAATACACAAACAGGAAGAGTCACACAATGGTTTAAGCAAGAAAATGCCTACTTTCTAAAAGTGGCATTGTTAAACACAATATAAAAAAACAACTTCACTAAAAGATGTATTTTTAAATTGTGATTTCAGAGACCCCAAACTCCACATGTCTATCTGCTCCGAAAGGTGATCCACACTTTAACAACATGTAAAAGGCAGCCTCCATGTTAACCTATGAGAGAAAGAGGCCTTACAACAGTGAAAACCAGACTTGGCAGTATTTCACGGTCAGGACATGTAAAGCACACAAGTACATGTCCCATCTTTAACATACACTCCACCTTGCCCACGGGGCTACCTAGGGCCTACCTTAGGGGTGCCTTACATGTAAGAAAAGGGAAGGTTTAGGCTTGGCAAGTGGGTACACTTGCCAAGTCGAATTGGAAATTTAAAACTGCATTCACAGACACTTCAGTGGCAGGTCTGAGCCATGTTTACAGGGCTATTTAAGTGGGTGGCACAACCAGTGCTGCAGACCCACTAGTAGCATTTGATTTACAGGCCCTTGGCACCTCTAGTGCACTGTATTAGGGACTTATTAGTAAATCAAATAAGCCAATCATGGAAAGTCAATTACACATACCCGTTGCATAGGAGCACTTGCACTTTAGCACTGTATAGCAGTAGTAAAGTGCTCAGAGTGACAAACAGCAAAAACAGAGTCCAGCATACCTCAACAACCTGGGAAACGGAGACAAAAAGTTAGGGGAGATCACACCAAGGATGCCAAGTCTAACACTTAGCATTAAAATCCCCCGCTAAGCTAAAGCCCTCCTGTTTTCTTAAATGGGCGACGTTACTTTGCAAGCAAAAGATGAAATCAAATAGAGTAGAGAATTTGGTGTTCGGGCCATTACTACAATAATTATTATAAAAATTAATTAAATACAAGGTAACACCCCCCGTCTTATAGCTCACCACCTGAAAGCTCTGACTACCAGTGTCCGTTGCTTTAGAATGCCCCCTAGCAAAAGTGTTCACCCATAATGCTAGCCCACTCGAAGCTCACCCTGAATGTGACAGGGTGGCAGAAATGAAATAGCTCTCAACCCCATCTTGAAAAAGATCCTGTGTTGCCAAAGTTTCCTTGAACATGAGGATATCATACTGCTTGATGAAAGTGACTCACTCTAAAGTTATAATTTTCTAGGACAGACCAGCCATGTTCCAGCCTAATATCCTCAGTGAGGAGTCCTTCTGAACAATGGACCCTTTGTACTCAGAATTGGTGTCTGGACAACATGAGTAAGCCTCGGGGGTGAATAAAGAGACTATATTACCCCCAACATGAGGCATAAGTCAATCCTACTCATTAAGATCACTCAGGGGGTGAAAACCTGTTATGGGAAACAAATTGGGAACAAACAGTATGAGTTTGTTGACAGTCCCTATATTCAGTCAGCAAAGAAGGCTCATAAAAGTACCCTAGGGTAAAAGCCCGAATACTGGTTTCAATGGCCCCCTGCTCCTCCTGAGTATGCAACGAATTTCACAGTATAAGGTCTATGAAAACTCACAATAACACAATCCTCCTCAATGTCTTTTTTTGAATGACCAACCCATCCCACTCCATGCGCCATTATGATCTCATTCAAGCTGCCAACATTTGATTGTTTGTCCTTAATGAGCCAATCTGCATATTTATTACATAGGTTAGCCCATGATTCTGGCTGGGAGACCTTGAGGAGGCAAGTACTATAACATATGGACATGAAGGTAGGTCTGAGCATTCTTCACTTAAATTAGCATGTAATCCCTGATTCAACTGAACAAGGGTATCATTCTCCTCTCTCCTAGCAGATGACTCAGTGTCAGTAAGCGTCTCCATAAGGGGGCCCAGAATTGGGTTGGCTGAAGGTGGCAAGGGTACTGATAGATTGTTTGACCAGCAGAAAAATTGATTATGTCTGTTCAAGGTAAAGGGCTCACCCCTTCACAGGTGTCAGGGTTATTACATGTAGATATAGGTGGTGCTGACACGTTGAGTTCCTCAAAACATCCATCTGTCTTTACATATATCTTCCTACCTCCCTCCCTTGCACTCAATCAAATCATCAGACACCATATACGTATTACTCCCAAAAAGTCATAATTTCACTCTTATCGTTTATGAGGCTTTGTTTGTCCCACACTTGATCAAGTCCCATTACGCTCACCACAGCTGTTTTACTGAGTTTGTCTGCAAATATATAAAATTATAGACGTTTACGCTCTGTTTCACTCAGCTTCAAAATGTAATTCTTTTCCTAGCTAAAAATATATTTTTCAGATCAGGGATTTATTAGGGTCCTTCTCTGCCCTTCATGTGAGCATTCTTTCTACCAGTGAGGTTGCTCAGTGGACTAATGCATTTACTGCAGGCATCTGTGGCTGACCCGTTGCCACAGGATCGAATGCAGGTGGATCCTTTTAACCTTCCGTGGAAAATAAAATTAGTGTTGTGGGATAACAATAAAGCATTATGGTCTGATAAAGAAAGGGCCTTTTCTTCTTTGAGATGATTGAGCACTTCTATTTCCTTGCTGACCTCCTAACCATTGTTTGTTACTTGCTTCCTTTTAGTTTTCACCAAACTGGAGCCAAAGAACAATACTGAGTGCATACTTACTAAACTACACATACGTTTTTTTTCAATGATTATGGTAACCTGATATATATTGATTTTCAAATATTTTAATTGATGAACTTTTACTTTAATTCTTTTTTAAGGGCTTGTCTCCTCATGAGTAGGGCCAACAATATCGTCCTAGGTGTCAAATAGCGGATTTGCCTCCTAAATCTAGTTATGATGATGTCCTCTAAACAGCCTGCTGGAGCTAAAACTTGGCTATTCAGTTGCTTGGTCCTTAGACCTTGTCAGAACTAATTTCGGTCACGGGGCACACAGGGTCTGCTTGGTCTCCAACCGTGGTACTTGAGGCCTTCCACTCCTGATGTCCAGAGGCACAATTTCCTATGGATCCTTTACATCTGGGCCAAGTACCCCTTCTGCACTTAACTCTCAGTGGTAGGTGTAGATGAGCAGTCAAAGGCTGTCTCGGAAGAGGGGGTGTAGCTACGGGTTAATGAACACAACTCGTAGTTCGAAGAGCACTCAGTAATGTCAATAAATCAGTGTCCAGTCAAATACTTGTTTTTGTATGAAAAATAAGTATTTTATTTCTAACTCTACACATTCAAGTAAATCACAGCAATCTGTAAGCAACAACAGTAGGTCAGAGCTCTAGTGTTTTTCTGGCAGATCCCGTCCCACCCTTGTCCTTGCAGTGTGGTTGGAGTTATTCCCTATTCACTGGTGGCTGCATGCAGGGAATGATCACTAGTAGGCAATACTCAACAGTTCTCCTTTGACCCTTTAGGAATTTAGTCAAAAGTGTCTATAGGCCTGCAGCACTTCCGCAGTGAGTCCCCTGGGGGCCAACCGACCCAATTTAAGTCTTACCTGCTCCTGCAACTGAGAAGTGTTCAGCATTTCAGCGGGTGCCCTGACAGCAGCTACTTGCAAGCTCTGGTCTTGTTCAGAGTAGATGGATTTCTTGTGGTACACATGATAGCACCCGGCAGCCATGGGCTCTCTCCCAATCAGTTCTGCCTGCTTTCGCCAGTGATGAGAGATGATCCCAGCTTGCAAAGACACGTTAAGTCTGTCTTCCCCACGGAAGGGGGGTTGAGTGGAGGGGAGGGGAGAGGAGATACTTTCTTCCAGCTCCTGACTGACTGGTGCAACATCTTCCTTGGCATCCTCCACTGTCCTCGAGTCATTGGTCAGGGGTAGATTTTGATGCGCAGTTGTAGGAGCTATCTTTTCCTGGGCCAGAACTCTTGACAAAGTTAGTACAGGCAGCCCCTCCTGGCATGCAGGGATGTTGCAGCACTTAAGGACATAGCACAGACTCCTCCAGTGCAATCACTCACATCATGGTGGTCCCTCCTGGCATTCAGGGTTGCCATTAAGGCAGCACGAGTCTTTAGCGCACTTGTTGTACAATCACTTTAATTGTGGTCCCCTCTGGCATACGGGGTCACTGCAATTAAGCGGTATAGACTCCAGGGCAGGTGATCTTGGTTTCTCTGGGTGATATCTCGTCAACCAGCTGGGAGTCTAGCAGGCCCTTGCCCCCAGTCCTTGTCACAGGCAGAAGTCTAGCAGAACTTCCCCTTTTCACACAGCCAAATTGGCTGCTTGGCAGATAAAAGATTTTGGGGTCTCAACTTCTTCTTATAGTAGATTTGTAGACACCATATGAGATTTATGATCTAGGCCTTTAAAGTTTTATGTTGGGACTCTGCTCCTTTTGAAGTGTGTGCTTTTCTCTCTCTACTTTCCTCTTGAGAGGCTGTCACAGTAGGAGAGACTCCCCAGCTGATAGTCCCACACACAGGCTATAGGAGTGACTGGAGTTCACACGTGGATGTCAGCAACAGTGATATGTGCATCAAAGGGTTAATTCTGGACTCCTAGCCTTACTCTTCATAACTCCCTTATAAACCCCATCTCCTTCCTGAGATGTGTCCAAGCGCCTTCCTTGTGATCAATGAGTGATTCAAAGAGCACCCTTTTGAAATGTAAATCAGGAGCTTCCCTCTCCCTTTCTCTAGTGTGTCCCACCCAGCTCATAGGAATGCAGAAATAAAAAACCCTGATTCTGGGGAGAGGAGGGAGGATGGTTTGTGGTATATGCAAAGGTTTTACTTAATCATATATAATAAACTTTATCTTATCTTATTGTATAGGGCATTTGTATTATAATGTGTTTTGCAAGTTTCTACATTTGTATGCATTTATACCATACTGCCAAATAAAGTAAGTTAAACTTCTTGTGACTCTGGATATTCCTTTACTTCTCATGTCCTCACCAGGCAGGCTTGGGTTTCCCAAAACTGAACTTAATGTAATGTATCATTGCAGGCACACTTGTAGTCAGTGTGCACACACAGCACACATACTGCCCAGTACTGTCACCTCAATTTATTGTGCCATCACAGACACATATACATTCAGCACACACATTCAGTCTGAGTCTGCAGGCCTCACTCTAGTGGCACATGGTAAAAAGGACCTGTTCACTTCTACTTATCACTACATAGTATACTGCCACCACCACACGTGCTGCTTAACTCTTGGTGAAGGCAGTAGCCTTCCATCTCATTGAGGGTTGCACTTTGGACATCCATCCTTGTCAAAGAAGTCTGCAACAGGCATATCTCATGGCGCACATGCATGATCCGTGTTTGCCGATAACAACAAAAATCAGCCTCAAGGATCCCGACAATAATAAAGTTGGGCACTCAGGACAGGGATATACATCTTGCACCATGCAGCGGATGTTTCTGCTCCAACAGACTTAATTTGGGTACAATAAAACAGCTAACTGAACCTTGTAGCTGAGCAGTTCTTAACCTATGGACAACCTATGGACAAAGCAATATGCTAGACTTTAGCATATCAGTGTTGTTTTTGCTCCTAATGCTTCCTCTCTCTATATGCTAATGCATACTAGTGCATTAATTGAAATTGTTGTACTTGTGCTGATCCCATGAATCAAGATGGGGATACCAAGTTATATTTTAGCCCTCAGTTTACATTTCCTTTACATTTACAGGGCATTTTAAGTTTTAAAATTTTATGTACACTTTATTAATCTGTGAATATTTAATTTTTCTAAACCCGCGGACTCCATAATTAGGCTTTGCAGACCCCTATTGTAGGTCATCTGAGTGAAAGGAATTTTTAACTGAGGCTGTTTTCTGTCTCCATTTTGAACTCCAAGTGCACCATTTTTGTAAAATATTTACCTACACTTGCACTGCTTCTTGTTGCTAAACACTGGTGTTTTTGATTAAAAAAATTATTTGTTCAGAATTTGAATCAGAAATATGTATCTACTGAACAGTGTATGTGAAATGAAAGATCTAAATTGATTTTCCATTTAATGATTTTCTGACCAGTAACATTATGCTGCCAATATCATGTATGATTGCATTTTCAATTATTATCCTTGTTGTGTCCATGTGTCTGGTTGTTGCATATCGACTAGCTGTAGATGCATATTCCTCCAGTGAGAGCAGTCTCATCTTACAGTTCAAACAACTTTTGCAAACACGGAGGTGGTCTTGGGTAGTCATTGCTATTGGGAAGCTACAATACCCTTTGGAGAAGGGTGGGGTAAAATGCCTGCCAGAGAGGGAGAATGGAAGCGCTTTAGCCTTTAGAGTGAAGGAAAGTGCCTCGCCGCACAGAGGAAAAGCAGAGGAGGCACTTGCGAAGCTCTTGCTACTGGCTAAAACAACTTTTGGCTTAACAATTTATAGGGAAGGCGCACACTGTATAATGCACACCATCTGATGAGCCCTACCTATCGTGGCGATAAATTGCAGTCTGCACAGGCCTGCAGTTTAGACATCGGTCTCGCTCTGTGGACGAACATTTCAGATTCCAGTCATGTCAGGTTCGGTCGTCTTTTTCTGCCATATGGCTGATAACAACTGTGATTGATGGTGGATTTTACCCTCATAAAAAGACCTAATCGTGATGCTGATCAGATGTGTGAATTTTAGTCGGAGGACTGTGAGTCTTTGTTCTCGAGGTCTCTGTGTACAGATGAGATTGATGCAAATAATCTCCTTTGAAATGCATTACTTGTAAAGTTTGCTCATACTTATTCATTGCGAATATCCAGACAACCTGGCTGGATTTTGCTACTCAGCGGGGCTATAAACCCTGCATACGCATCGTTCTGTCGTCAGACTCCATTCCTGTCCGTCATGGGGGAAGACATAGCGTTGCATATTTTATCTTTTACTTCGCAAATTTATATTGCAATTTGGTGCTATGATGGTTCTTATTTGCGTCTGTTATAAAAGTGCATTAAATATTGTAATAATAAAAGAAGGGGAGAAATGCGAAATCTAACAGTGCAAGGATTTAGAAGAGAAACGATTTTCTTTCACCCATTTTAGTTACATGAGCTATTAAAGTTGGTCACCTCTTTCAACTCTTTAGTGTTTGGCACAGATTTAAACAGGAGCAGATGTGCTGAAGTATTAAAATGACAGAAGGTAATTAAGCATGTGTTCACAAAACTATGATATGCTCCTTCAGAGTAAAATTTTAAATGGAATGCCCTGGTATTCAGGGTGATTTAATACTATCCTTCTCAGCAGAAATGAAGTACATAGTTGTGCCAGTTTTCGCCATATTTTAGAACAAGCATTAGTGTAGTAAATCGGGTTATTGGTTGAGAGTGGTGGAAGCCCCTTGCAGGAAACAACAAAAATCCTTGGTAGGGTGAAGCACAAAAGTCACTAAATTAACCTGTGGTTATTCCTCTGATAGCTTGACACAAAGCAGTCAGGCTCAACTAAAATGCAAAGTATAAAGTACTTATGTAGCACACAAGCAGTAATAAAGTGAAAACATAACATTAAAATATGCCAAACCAACTTAGAAAAAGAGTACATTTTAAATAAATAAATAAAGTCGCAGAACAGCAAATCAGCAGAACCCAGGATATTCATTTTCAAAGATGGTAATAGGTACAGCACCTAAAAGCACAAAGCGCCACTGGTGCCCATTTGGTCCTGCTAGACAAGGCAAAGTCACACGTTCAGCCTGACCGTGATGTAGTGTGAGCGGGGTAGAGGGACCAGGTTAACCCCATTGAAAAGGCTACCTTCTCAAAGTCCAGCACAAAGAGTTCTAATCACAGTGGAGGAGAGTGTCATGGATGGTCGTTGTTGTAGCATGAACAGCAGTCCTAGTGTCACAGGTGGTGATCACTGTATTGTGAAGATTCAGACAGACGTCGTAGATGTTAATTGCTTGAGCTTCATGTTAGCTGTCACTGCGGGCTGTCATTGCTGTAGCATGAAGTGCAGATCTTGCGTTACTGGTCGTTGCTGGCTGTCACTGTAGCATGAAGAGTCAGATTCACTAGAGCTTCAGATTGGTGCTTGTTGCAGGCGGCAGCAATTCAGCTTTGATCACAGTCACAAGGATCGCAAAACTTCAGGATTTCACTTTCATTCGAAGGAGGAGCACAACAGATGCCATTCAAAGGTCGAAGACCTGGGGAGGCACCCTTTGAGGATCAGGGACTCACTCCAGTAGAAGCCAACAGGGCTGAGGCAGGTAAAGTTGCAGGCCCAGGCTGATCCAATGCAGCAGGTATGCTGGGCACTTGCAGGGAGGCCTCTAAAACTTGTTGTTTCCCTGTAGCTCAGACAGCGGGTCAGGCAACTGACCCTTTGAGTCACTCGGGTAGCCTGGGATGAAGGGAGCAGGTCCAGTCTTCTTTCTCCGAGAGTAGGACAATCCTAAACCAGTAGGGCAGACGTCTGGGGTCAAGTCAGTCATCAAGCAGCAGGTCAGTCCTCTTGTAGCAGCAGAGTAGTCCTCTGGGGAGCAAGGCAGGCCTCTTTCAGAAGGGCAGTTCTCTGGGGAACAAGGCAATCCTTTCTCTGTAATGCTCACAGATCCAGGGATGTACTGATGAGTTGCTCTGGAAGTCCGATATTTATACATGGTGAAATGACAGTTTAAAACTGCACTACATGCATTTCTGGCCTGAGACATGTTTTAAAAAACTACTTTAGTGCGCTGAACAATGAGTGCTGCAGGAACACTAGTAGCATTTAATTTACAGGTCTTGGGTACATATAGTAACATATTCAAACATTTTCTAGATGCTTACAAGTAAATAACAAGTGCCAATGAGGTAGATGCCAATTGTCCAATGTTCTTAGGGAGAGAACACAAGCACTTTACCACTAGTTAAAAGGGAAAAAGTCCACAAAGTTTTAATGCCAACAAAAACGGATTCAGCAACAGTAGGTAAAAAATCTGGCAGAGACCCTGGAAAAAACAGCCAGGTCCAACAATTAGTCACCACCGTACAATGCATTCTCAGTTTCTCGTAAAATATGTGCCAATGTAATGCACTGCTTATTGTTCCTCATAATACATGACTCACGTCATCTGTTATAACATCATTGATAATATCACTGCAACATTTACAATAATATTATTGGTAAACAAAAATGTATGGTGGGAGTGAGTTAGTTACATTAGTTATAGTTACTTAAGCTAACTGTAACTGGTAAACTTATGTGTTTTTTTAAAGTTTAAAATATCACGTTGTCACTGAAAATTTCACCTAACTAGAGCGTTATTTTAACCTTTTTTTTCTGTGGAGAAAAATATATATATATCAAGTTATATTCTGCATGGCTCATGTGTAAATTATGGGTTGAGTCCAAGCCGTAGTTGCAAACTTTGTTTTTTCAGCAAATTTCTGAGTGATAAAATCAAAGCTAACCCTAACTTTACTTTAAACTTTATTTTGCCAGTGACGTTTCAGGGTTTTTTATCATATACCAAATCCTACACACAAAAGATGAGGAAGGAATGCCAGCAATAAGTCTTACGAATGGCAAATGCTCAGAGTAGCATTCCAACCCATCTGTCTTTTGCCAACCATGCCACCTCAGTTGGGACCCAATCATATGCAAATCGATCTTGAACCTGCTCCAGTAGAAACAGTCTGGATCTCAGTGCCCTGCTAGGTCTGCCTAGAGCTGTTACACAAGCACCCAAAATCCAGTTTAGTCCTGATTGGGACTTGTCAGTCTGGTGTAGCTTGAATCCAGTAGCACAATCAGTATGGGACCCATGCCAGGACGAAACCTTTCTTCTTAGGGCAGTTACATCATACACAAGAAAGGTAATGGGAGGAATGCTTGCAATAATTCTAACCACTGGCAATAGTTTGGAGTAGCATTACAGTCTGTCGTTCTTTTGCCCACTGTGCCACCTAAGTATGGACCCAGCCATATGCGAATCATCTTGACCCTCTTCATCAGGGACAGCCCACCCTGAACTGGAACACAAGCAACTTATCACTGATTCCATGTGGCCAACCACTACTGCACACAGACGCAGCCAACCTCTACTGTCCATGGCTATAGCCCAAACTGGACTGAGGAACCAAATGTTGTTAAAAGGTTCCTACATATCGAGTACAACTGTGTATCCCGTCAACATAAACATCAGAGTATATAGTCTTCAGTCCACCTAAACTATCAGGAAATGTTGACACAACTCGTAGGTAGCTAATAGTGCCCCATCCACACCCCTAAACATACAAGAGTACCAGATGGTATCTGTAACCTCGCACATGAATACTTAGCTTCCCACGGAAATCATGGAAATGGATTTAACCATTTTGTTGTCAGTCTACATACCCACGACAAGACACAAGAAAGATATGAAAATGTAGTTTCAAACATTTATTGCAACAACCATTCTTGTATTTCCCTTTTTTTTCTCTTTTTACCAACATAGAGGTCATCAATGGTAACTGTAACAGAAATTTTTACATGATGGCAAATCTGCAATTGACAATTGGAGAAACACTTCCTAGTCCAATGATGTGCCTTTATTATTTGAGCTGGGCTCAGAAATTCTCCATGTATTTGTGAACCGCAGTTTAGCAGTCCAGATATCTCTAAAACTAAACCTTTTCATACCTAGCCTGGAGCACTTTTTAAATGCTGATTCTTAAACCCCACTGATGAGATTTACAACAATCTGTGATATAATCGAAAACATGATTAATGACCACTCTCATCATGGTGGGGTGAGAGTTATATTTTCTTGAGTTAACTATAGCTGGTGAAATTTCACTGTTTTTGCAATTAAAATAATACATGCATATTAGATGATAAAAAAACGATGTCAGTTCAGTTGTCATCAGAAATATTTTCTCTGTCACAGAACTCGTCATAGGTCTTGTAATATGAGAAGATATAAACAGTGCATGGAATTGGTGAGAGTTATAGTTATTTTAAAGCATGGGTTATATTTATTTGAGATAACTACACCTGGAGAATTCTTAGTGCCTTTTGTTAGTTTAAAACAGTATGTTTTAACTGACATTTTTGCCTAACTATAATGTCCATTTAACCAGTAAATTTCCAGGTATTTTTTTAATGTAAAATAGTATTTTATTACCATACATATAGCCAACCTTTTTGGCCTTGGCAACGTGGGGTTGGCCTTGGGCCTGACATGAGGGAAGGCCCAGTGTCCAACTGCCCATGGGCAGACAACTCCTCCCATTGACAGTATTTGTGTGTGTGTGTGTGTGTGTGTAAGTGTGTGTGCGTGTGTGTATGTGTTTGTTGGGAGGGTGAGGTTGAACACAGGCCCTGACATCCAGAGGTGTTTGGGGCTGAGGGAGGTGTTTGGGGGCAGGGACTAGTGCCCAAACCCCCGCTGGTGTGCACGGCTGACTATGTGATGTTACAGTATAAATTGTCTTTTTAAGTAAGAAAGATTGTCTGACCTTGTCAGTGGGACAGAATATAAAATTATGAAATATAAAATTGGCTTCATGACGGGTCCAGAATATTATATATATATATATATAATATTCTGGACCCGTCATGAAGCCAATAGGCTATATATATATATATATATATATATATATATATATATATATATATATATATATAATATTCTGGACCCGTCATGAAGCCAATAGGCCCACTTTTTATAATTTTATATATATATTTCAAGATTGAAAGTCTGTCTTAAAAATAAATTGTAGTTACCCGATAGCCACTGACCTAGGATATTACTGCATATTCCATCTAGACATATGGATAAAATGGGTGCACTGGAAGAAAGACTTGGAAAGACTCTTCTGCTAGTGATCATTTCGCTTAATTGATTGATTGATTTACACATTCAATGCATTGCCATTGTATGTGGTCACAGCTTATCTTTCTCTTCGCAGGTTCATTTTGTCCTGGAAATTAGAAAGGATGTAGATTTCGTATCCAAAATCTATCATGAGTATTATATGTTGATAAAAAAAAAAAAGATATATATTTCCCAGTTGACCCAACATGTTTGTAGGTTTGAAACCTGTGCTTCACCTGTAATCATGGTATCAGTCACAATTGGCATGAGGGAGACCATTTTCTCCCTGAAAATATCTATGGGCAAGAAATGGAATGCTAAGGAACAGTTTGTGTTCTAAAACAACGGACCACGTGTCCAAATAATAGCATTAATTATAAAATATGGAAAAGAGCAAAGTACTCAAATCATTCTTTGTGGTCTGGATAATACTGTCTTTAATGCTCTTGCCATGTGTCTGACAGAAAGTGACTGATAATAAGAAAGAAAAAGTCTCTCCTTATTCTTCTCTCCTATAGCACATCGGTCTGTTTAATGTCAAGTAAATCAATTGGCAGACTTTTTTTCTACTGATAGCAAAGATCTGCAGTTTTTGTTGAGCTTCTTATCGCAAGTGGCCGACAGGTTGCTGATCTACTGTACATTGAAATAAAATGCATTTCTAAATGGTGTGCTCATGATACTGTTTAATGACCATAGCAGGGCAGAAAAGAAAGGTTATCCATCTTACTCAATAATTGAGTTTTATCCACGTGCCAAACATAGAAGTGTGACTTTCTTTTACAGTTTTTTAAATTATTTTTTTCAACCTGGGTTTCACTCTTTTTATTTTTAAAAGGGTGCACAGTAAGGTAGACCGACCCCTGTTTCTACATACCACTAAAAAAGAAGGGAAAAAAGAAAACAAGAAAAAAAATGACACCAAGAACAAAAGAAAATTATACAAACAAGAATAAAAGAGAATAGAAAAGGGCAAACAAAAGCAGCACATCACTTTCCGTATCATTGAGAATTATACTACCATCAACAAGTTAAGGAAATGATCACATTCCGAATAAACAACATTCAGTACTGTCCTTGTACGTTCTACTTAGCCATTGAGTCAGTGGGGCCCACAGTTTCATACCCCTCTTCCTACCTGCATGGCCCTTTAGTGCGTACAAGCCCATCTCTAAATAATACATGGCAAGTATACAAACCAGCCACTGGTTAAACGTTGGTGGATCAGGTTTTAGCCAATCTGAAGTGATACAGCACCAATAACAGCCATGGCCAAAAACACAAAACATTGAGATTGGCCTGCACACACCTCTTCATCAATCCCTAGTAATACAAGTTGTGCTGCTAAACCATTTGCCTGTTGTGCTATCATCGCCAAAAACTTTGCGATGGCGGAAAGAAGCATTTGGAGCCTATCACAGCTAAAAAGCATATGGATTAAAGCAGCTCCTGTGCTATTGCTAATTCTAGCGGGGCTATATTATAAATTGAATAGTGTTTATAGTGTTGGGCTTGTGGTCCCACAGAAAGTAATATACATTGAGCCATTTCCAAAGAAACTAAGAAAGATGTTTCTGTGGCCCCTATCCACCGCCCCATCTCTCTATATGCTTCCCCAAATCATTAAGAGTGGGTAGAGTTGTTGTATACCACAATCTGCCGTATTCTCAAGCACCTCCATAATTGCAATCTTCTCCCCAGTAATCCTTCCCTAGATGAGAACAGCAACAAGTTTCTGATTTGCAAGAACTTAAAGTCTTTGCTCTTAAGAGCGAAATCCTCCTTTACATCGCTAAAGGGTTTAATGTCCCTGCCATTATAGAAGTCACCTATTTTCCTGCACCTCCCTGTACCCATTTATCACACTATTTATCCCCAAATATCCCAGGGATGATATGGCTGTTCCAAACAGAAGTGTAATAGCAGAGCTGATCAATTCCTGTTCTATGCTTGATTTGAGACCAGACTTTAAACGCAGACCGTATTGTTTTATATTTGACATTTTTAAAGTAGCTTGGCTCCACTATTCTCAAAAAGGCGGCATTAGCTATATTACCCCAGATCATGCTATATATAGTTGGGAAAGTCCCCCCCACTGGTGAATTACTAAGGTCATTGTGTATAATTAGGGGCTGAATTTATTGCAGTACTGCAGCCCAGTAATGTAGGTGGAAATTGGGAACTTCCCAACCACCTTGTGCCCTTGGGAGTGTTAAATACTTAAAAGCTTGGCGTGCTCTAGAAAAGGACCATATAAAGCTGATCGCTAATTTATCCATATGGTTAAAGCAGCTCTTACCGAATTCCACTGGAATAGTCCTGAAAAAGTACAGGACCGGTGGTAAGAGGAGCATTTTGGTAACATTACATTGTCATACTATCGAAAGGTACATGTTATTCATACCTTGTAGTTCCTTCCTAGTCTTGGATAACATTGGAGCGAGGTAATTATCAACAATACTATCCAGATTAGTTGTTAGTCTAACCCCCCCAGATACGTCACTTGTGCTACCTTCTGCTCGTCCTCTAAAGTTGCCCATTCATTAACCATTATCTGGCATTTAGCCTTATTTAATGGATAGCCCGATACCTCACCAAATTTGGACGTTTCTTTCTCTATTTCTATTAACGATGTCTCTGGGTCTGGCGATACTATAGCAATATCATCTGCATATGCTAACGTTTTAACATTCCCGCAATCATTTCCATTGGAGCAATTAGCTTACTGTCTAGCAGCTTTCTTATAAGTGAATCAATATAAATTGCAAATTGCAACAGTGAGCAGGGGCATCCCTGCCTTGTGCCCCTTGTAATAAAAATAGCTTTGGATCCTACCCCAACATTTGTAAATGTGCAAAGGGGTTCTGATGCAGCCCCTAAATGGCCCTAATAATTCCAGGATCAATATTGTATTTAAGAAGGACCGCCCATAAATAAACCCAATTCACACGGTCAAAAGCCTTCTCCGCATCTAATAAAATCAGTGACATAGGTGCACTATTAACCTGAGTTGAGTCTAACATTGCTATGACCCCCCTCACATGATCGGTGGTACACCTACCCGTGGTAAAGCCATGCTGCCAGGGGGGGAACCAGTTTGTTAATCACTAGGGACAGCCTAGTGGCGAGAACCTTAGCGTAGAGTTTAGCATCCTCATTAATCAAGGAAATAGGGCAATAGGAGCCCGGCAATAACAGGTTTCTTTTTACAAAAAGATTTTAATACTTGCTGCCAGCCACGATACTGGGGCAAGTGCTCCGTCTTGGACCGCTTTAAGTAATAAAAGAAGTTCATTGCTCAATTCCCGATAAAACACCTTGAAAAATTCCAAAGGAATCCTATCTGGATCTGCCGCCTTTCCACTGGCCAAAGAATTAAATGCTGCTGCTATCTCATCTGATGTTATTGGAGTTGCAAGCTGATACCTATCATCCTCATGGAACCACCCCAGGGGGATTTTGTCCTGGTATAGGTTAAGCTTGCGTTCTAACATATAGACGTCCTGGGCCTCTTGCTGGTATAGTGTATGATAATATTCTCTAAACACCCTTAGAACCGCCAAATTTTCCTTCACTATCTGTCCATCTTTATCTTTGACAGCGCTACTAAGGCCACGCAACAACTTTTGTCTAGTTTTAAAGGCCAGAAGCCTGCCAACCTTTTCGCTAAATTCATAGCATTCCTGTCGGCGTGTCTGTATCTTGGCTATGTCTTACTCTAAATAAAACTAAGAGATTCTGGCCCTTACCGCTGCCATTTGATTTAAAATCTCTGCATAGGTAAATTGCTTTTGGTCGCCTCCACTATCTGAGCTTCCAATGTTACCAGCGTGGCCTGGGCAGTGCTTATAAATTTTGAACAGCTTTTCCTTACTTAAACTGTAACATAGGGTCTAGTCTCAGATCCCTGCCTCTAAGGCGTCCCGAACCACCCTGCTGGGGCCTGAGCCTTGATTGGGTTCCAGGAAATCTGTTATCCACTTCTTCATATGCATAATATATGCTTGACCCAACAGCAGTCCTCTGTCAAATGACCATGTCTTAGAGTGTTGTGCCTTTAGAGATGACAATTCTATTACCAGGGGATTGTGGTCAGACCTAATTCTTGGGTGCTTTTCGACCCATAACCCCTTGCATAATGGAGCTGATAATAAAAAGTAATTTAGCCTGACAGATTTCCTAAGGGGATAGGAAAAAAAAACTAAACCCAGGGTCAGGGGCCTTACATTGCTGCCAAGCATCAACCAGCCCCTGGCTCGCAATTTACGTTTGCAAGCCTTATTTACTTTCGGTTTCCTCCCTATATGTTGTCCCTGTTGCTAGCTGGGCAGATTACTATCAATATGCATATTAAAATCCCTACAAACAATAATAGGTAAAGTCCAAGCTGTTAGTTCGATATTAATGAAGTCAATAAATTGAGCAAAGGGTAAATCTAGTTTTGCCCATTATACATTCTAAAATCACCCATCGGCCCAGTTTATCTGAAGATTTCTTAACCACTTCTATCATTTTGCTATGTACCACCAATTCCACTCCCTTCTTTGTTGTTCTCTGTGTAGTATATACCAATAAGTGATACCCACGGAATTCCAACAGATGTTTTTTGGAGCCAATAATATGCGTCTCCTGCATACAGATACTATCCACCATCAGTGTTTTTAAGCCTTCAACTACAAAATGCCATTTTCTGCCGTCATTTAGCACACTAATATTTAGCGTGGCGATGCGCAGGTTACTATCATGTCTCATATACATCTATGTTTTCGTATACCTGTGCCCCTTCAGCTCGAATTGTGAATGTGGCAAGTTTGATCCAGTGACCTTTTATGCGTCCCCCTCTTCCTGCCCCCCTTCCGCCCCGTGACACCTCTTACCCCACACCCAGCCCTACAAACCCCTCCGAACCTACCCACCCCCCAAACCTACCAAAGGAGACTGCCAGACTGTTAGATCTGTAAGATGGATAGGTTGCCCCCTCCCCAGCCCAATGGTTTCTATGATTCTTAGAGTCATAATTCCCTTTTGGCTTTTATTTTTAATAATAAATAGAGCCTGGGGGAAAAACCACAATAATCACCACAGTGTTGTGGCCTCAGCATTCTTCCCATGCCCTGTGTCACAATTGTCCAATAATCTTATCTTATACCATTAACAGTCTAAGACTAAGTCAGTTTTTCCAAATATTCTTTGGCCTTAATTTCTGAAGAGAACACCTGTACAGTACCCTCATGGGCAGTTTTTAGGCGGACAGGATTCATTAGATATGCTCCCAGAAGGGGCTTCTCATTTGTCACAATCTCCAACGCCGTTCAACAGTAGCATGACAGTAGTCAGGGCAGGAAAAAAAGGAAACACTCTTGCAATCAATTTTGGAGTCAGGCGGGATTTCTCAAAAACTGCAGCCGCAGAAAGTAGTTGCCAAAATAAACAATTAGAGCCCTAGGTTGTGGCTGATGATCCATAGATTCTTCCCTTCATTTTTTCAAGTTTAATAGAAACCGGTGGGCTCTCTCTATCTCCCACTCCCAGTCCCAACTTTCTAGTTCAGGGAAGGCACTTCTAAGTAGTTTGGTGATATAAGCCCCCATATTTTGGCCTTCCACCCTTTCTTTAATCCCTAGAATTTACAGGGTATTACGTCATTGACGATTTCAAAATCTTCTATTTTCCACTGAAGATCCGTAATCTGGGACTCGTGCCTTGCAGATTGTTGAGCAACCGCGCCCACATCAGTCTCTAACATGCTAGTGTGAGTCTCCATTGCAGCGATACGGTCTCCGATCTCCCAGCAGGACTTCCCAATCTTTCCTCCAGACACTTGGAGCTGCTTACTAGCAATCCTGACCTTCTTGCATGCCACTCTGCGTCTGTTTATGTTGTAACATCATTGTTTGGTAAATAAGGTGCAGAGAAGGATTTTCAAGGAGCTCTACAGGACCAGGGACAAGGTCCGTGGAGTCCTTAGAAGGGACATCTACATTATAGTGAAGTTGCTGGGTCGCATAGTAATCCCATGACATTGCCCTTGTCCCCCTTGCAGACTTTTTCTTTTTCTTCCCAGCTGTGTCCCTTTCTCTTTTACCAAATTCAGCTTTCTTAGATCCTTTTTTGGATGCTGTCTCACTTAACCCCACTTTGGAGGTGGTGGTGCTGATGCTGGAATCCAGCTCTGTAGATATAGTCTTCCACCTCCCTGGATTGATCGAAAAAAAGTTCTCTGCATCCTCACCCTGTCCAGGTTCGAATCCCTTGGACGGTCTTGTGTCAATAATAGCTTCATGACTTCCCCCATATATCCTTTGGCCTTCGCCATTGTGCTGCTGTGCAAGAGCTACCTCACCGTTGTGCCTCATACCCTCTGAGTGCTGAGGTGGTGACACGTTTTCACTTGTGTTTTGTGCCCCTGAATGCGGGGTATGAACTCTGCACCCTCTAACCGGCACTGATGTCTCGAAGTTAGATTTAAAAGCTACGTCACTTATGCCAGCCACTGCAGAGTCCTCTAATACTACAATTATGTTGTCACTGACATGTGAGGGCTTAGCATCAAGCTCCGACTGCACCACTGTAGAGTCCTGTGGCCAATTCTGCTGTGATGAGGTTGTAGAACTAGTTGCCCCCTTCCCAGCTGGGGCCATTAAACGTTTCCCTTGTTGTGGAGCTTTAAAAATATCTGGGATCACTGGTCCATCACCAGGCTGTAAATCCCCCCTATATCCACTCTCCAAAATGGAGTCCTCCAGCTGGTCTGGCCTTTTCCTGAGGTGAGCCCCCTGTAGCTTAGAAATCAGCCTCCGTCCATCATTGGAGGCAGCCCCTAATGATAGAGGCTGCCTTCCTTCAGTTGCACCAGCACCAGGTTTTCCCCGAGTGCCGGGGGGGTTCTTTGGAGCCATGCTGAGCGGGCACGGCTGCTGACACCTACTCCCCAGGAAGCCACGCCCACAAGATCGGTCTCTCCTCTGCGGGCTCCCTCAACCACCAATGCCTCTGGACGCCGACACACTGGAACAGCCCTGCTGTCCGCGGCTGCAGAAAAAACCAGCACCGCAGCACCACGCCGACCAACACCGCAACTCCAGGCTTGCGCATTCCAAGGTAAGGCAGAAAAAAAGCTGTTCACGCCATCGGTGGAGAGGAGACTCCCTGCAGCCTCTCACATGCGAACGGCCACCATCTTGTCTCTAGAAGTGTGATGTGTTATAAGTAAGTTTTTTGGTGAATAAATGGGTCATGCAGGTGTTCAATTGCAAATGATAATATTCAACTTATTCAGGGACTGTTTTTCAACTGGGCTTGAGCTGTTGCCACTGGCCATGGGAAGATCAAATAATGCAGCAGGATTGACCAAATTATGTGGCAAGAAAAGTAAAATTATGTGGCATAATGCTGCTCATTTTGTGATAGCAGTACTGTATTATTGTGTCATTCTTACACCGGATAACACTGTCTGGGCAAAGATTCCATATTATTAATACCAATTTAAAACCCAAATACAGCAATAGGCAGTTGAAAGATGGCTAATCAACTTTTGCAATGGACTTTCCACTACTCGAGAAACGTGTTGCTATGCTTTTAGTAACTTCATCTGTTTGAACTAGAAACAAATTTTGTTTTTGTTAAAATCTGGAGATCATGCAGTATATAATTGATTATGTGGCAAATCCGTAAATATGTGAAAATCTTGTGGCCTGCTAGCCCCATAAATCCCAGTGGCCCTGGATAGAGCAGAGGTGACTGGGTGCCGTTATTACGATCAAGGGTAGTTGCAGCTTATGTGCTGCAGCAGTGCCGTGTATCACAAATGTGCAAAAATTAAGTAGAGTGCGAGGTTATGGATTCCACTTGCAGGTGGCCTGCAGAGCAGATTGCTGGGCAGATGTGGCTTTAATAGTTCTTAAGTGGGAGAAAGATCAGTCTTCTTGTTCTGTCTTCTGAACACAGTTGGTTGCAGCCACGTAGATTCATCACTGGAGACACATCCTGTAAAACTATAGGGCTGATGCCCTCAAGATCTTATGATGTTCTCAGGCAGATCTCATTTTTAGCATCATATTTGCATGGTGGGGGGTGATAGGAGTCTACAATTGATTTAAATCTTGGACACTGACACATATCAGACAAAACAAAAACAAACTAAATACAAAACAATACATTTCTAGGGTGTCAAACCTATGGCTGTAATCCATAGGACCTAATCAAAGGCCAGGTGGTGGTAGAAAGGAATCTCCCTTTCCATTAAGATATTTCAGAGAAGAATATCGATATTTACAGGTCATTATTTACTGATCAACATATAAGAGCAATGCCAATGAGCTTACAAAGGCTGAACATTGTTACCTACTTACTGTAGGGTTTCAACGTTACACCACTTCAATTTTGGTAGTATGAGGAAGCATTTAATGGGTGGAGAAATAATGTACTAATTTCTCATGCAGGTGGAAAATACCATTACTGTTGTAATAAATCATCTAAAAGTGTTGCTTAATGTTAAAATGATACCACACCAAAGTTGCTAGGGTCAGGGAAGGATTGAGCAAGGTTGGTCATCCAGTTTAGATATCCATGTGCTCACTCCTTCTATATTTTCATAGGGAGTCTGTGCTTGGGTTTGTTTATCCTCTCCTCTCTTAGTGGATATATATGATGTTCAAATTAACCTGTCACGGTTCTTCAGTACGAATGCAATTGGTGTCTTGATCTGATAAGAAAGTGTAATTAGTTGAGGTTTCCTAATAGTGTGATAAACTACAGTTGGATTTCTGATCACAATGAAACATATGAATGGAATTCAGGTAAGAGAAACAGCTGCTTGTGAAGTGAGCCATTTTGTAGAATAAGCAGGCAAGGTAGATCAAAGTAGTTGAAAGTGTGTTTATTCATACAGATGAGCCCTTGCCCTGCAGATTCTTCTTCCACATGCTCTCAACCCCCACTGGTGAAACTGGAGTTGGAAACTATGGAGAAGGAGCCCAGAACCACGTGCATGGTACAAATGAAAACATGTTTTCGGTCAGCATGGACTAAAACACAAAGATAGGACAAATAAAATATAACACTACACTGCTTTGCTGTAAGTTAGAGTACTGCGAGGGGTAGCACTATGGACAGACATTAACACCTTTTGAATACAGAGCCCAATTAGTGAAGACATAATTCAAGCTAGAACATTTTTTGTCTACTTGGTGTCTGTACTATGCAGGTAGTAAATTACAGAGAGTAGATCAGTGAATATGGATGGATCTTCTGCCATATTTTCTCTGCTTTTCTAGGAAGATAATGAGCAGATTTAGAAGACTGACTAAAGTATCTGTGTGTATGCTGGAGCTGTGAAGCCTCTAGGACATAGCTAGGAATTGGTCTGTACTTGCTTTTAAATCACTCTCACTGGTAAGGTAGGCAATGGCAATGCCAATAGTTCTGACTTTAAAGAAATGTGAAGATAGATATGTATTTGTGTGAAAGAAAATAACTGTAGAATAATATTAGTGGAGGTTAAAAGGTCAGGTGATATTTGCACTGTCAAGTTAAACCTAAAAATCCATGTAGGTTAATGACTGCCCTGCTTTCATTGGTGTTGCTTCTAGAGAAATAAACAATGTAAATTATCTAGCTAACTAAGACACATTTTAATAGCATTCCAGGGTCCTGTCTGCACCCCTGAAAGTTCAAACTTAGGCAGTTGGATAAATAAACTATATGATCACAGCTCCATGGAGGGCAATCACTTTTTTTGTAGAATCGCACTACTTCTGCCCAATCAAAACATGTACTCCTAGCTCCCACCAAGTGGCTGTAGCCAAAGCACATTTATAGTGATGTTCACATATTTGCCTAGTGCCAGCTGTGTTGTCAAGCTAGACCAAAAAGCAACCTTAAATGGTCCAATAGGAGACTAAATCAGGTGTGAGCAAGAGAGAGATAGAAACAATGGGCATATAGGTAATTTGAGATGGATTTCAGGTTTCCTGCTGCTGAAGACCAGTCAGTGTAGCTGCATCCAGTAGAGCTCATTTTAGGTTTTAGCTACAGTCCGCTTTAGCTGACTGCTAGCCACACCTGTTGTTTTCAATATACAGAAAGTGGGCATTAGGTCAACTGCATGCTCATGGTTAGGCATTCGGTTGTTTGTTCTTCATTTGAAGTTTTTACCTGTTCTTGTGTTAGTCCCCCCCTGGAGCCTTCCAATCTCATAGTGTTGTGATTGTGAGAGTCGTATCCTTCGACTGCATACTTTTCAGACTCTTTTTTTTATTTTTTATTTTTATTTGGTTTTGGGCACTAGTAAGAGTCCATGAGTTTATTTGCTGTCTTCCCTTACCCTCTTTAACTTTCAGCTGTCCTCCGAACCTTTTACCCACAAGACCCACAACCTGCTTCCTGTCACTCCCCACCCACTTCCTATTCTGCTCTACATCCCACTGTATGTGATTTATTTTTGTTTATATTTTCTGCTCTGCATGCCTTTTAATTTTCTAGTTGCCACCACTTAAATTTATCATTCTAACACGGTCATTTGCATGTTAGCATGGTAGTTTTAAATGGCTCCATGTGTCATGATGCATTCACACACTTGCACCATAACGTGTACACGTGTAAAAACTCACACGTACACACGCCACATCACTTGTTCATGTGCTATGATGTACACACATGCTTTTTAACAAGTCCTTTGGCATGCTTCATAACGCATGGTGGCCATCTTGAGATGGCATTCTATTATCAGGAAACCCATTTAAAGATTACCAGTCATGCTTGTGTATGGATCTTTGTGCATGTGTTTGCATGCTGGTACAAACAAGGATTGGCAAAGCTAATAACCCAACTGTTTAATTTAATGCAAAGGCCTATTTGCTATGTCAATTATTGTTATTGTTCAGACACTTGGCTACTTCCCACCAATTCCAACAACCTGTTTTTCAAAACTAGTTTTATTTTTGTGTCACAGACATACTTTCAAAAACAATAGGATATCAGTCTGTGGAAAAATATGAATATTGGAAAGGCACAGAGAAACAGCTGATCTCAGCAGAACTCTATTGTTGACAATGAATGTTACAAACATGGAAGGGACCAGGTTTGCAGTGTGTGTGTGTGTGTGTGTGTTTGGTTATTCAGTGAAGATATGAGTCGTGCTAATGGATCCCTTAGAAATCTGAAGTTGAGAGACGGACAACAATATAAGTAGACTTGGAGAGATTTATTCAACATCCAGTGTGAAATGCCAGCCAGTAGTCACATACTAAACTCCAGCCGTGGTTGCTACCAGGAAGGGGTGGGGGCAGCGTGCGAAGTGGAAGGTGTGGGGCAGTTCAATAAAAAAAAAAAAAAAAAAACTTTTCTGCCCCTCCACGATGCAGCGCTCCAGTCGCCTTGTCTTCTCTCCCCCAACCAATCACAATTCTTCTTTCATGCTGTTACACAGCATGAAAGAAGTGCCATGATTGGCCTGACCGGGCAAAAATGCAGCTCAGGGGGAAGAGTGGGGCACTGCGCTTGGTCTCCACCCAGCTGTAAAATACAGCCTTGTGGAGAGTTTCTAAGCTCACATGTCAGTTTGGCCGGCCAGCCAAACTAACATGCACACTTAGACGTGCATATACCACACCTCCTCCCCTTGACGTGGAGGTGGCTGGCCCTCCCTGCCCTACGAAGGCAGAAAAATAAAGGGCTAATAAAATAATTTTAGTATCCCTAGATTTTTCTGCTTTTTGGCAGTGGGGCGATGCTCTTCTGCCATAGCAGATTGGCCGCCCCTGCTAAACTCCACAGAGTTTGAGATCCTTCTTGTTGGTCAACTTGCTCCCTCTTATTGACAATGGTTCTTGCCCACATCCATGACTGTATGTTTATTTGATGAAATTGGTACATAACCAAGACATCATTATGTAAATCTCACTATTTATAGAAGCATATGTGAAGGCACATAAACAAGTCTGCACCTTTAATTTTCATTTTCCAGGTCTCATTAATCACTTTCTTATCATTTTACATCAAATAAAGACATAAATACCTTTGTGAATCTAGAATTGCTTATCGTCTCTGTGAAAGTCTAGGCCCTTCCAAAATACTCATTGTAGGACATTGGAATTTTGATTGAGGGGTGTGAAAACCCTTTACAAGCAACCGACCACAATCCTTGTCAAGGTGAATTGCAGAAATTACTAATTTAACCTCTGTGTAACCCTCTGGTAGTTTGGTACAAAAGCAGTCAGGCTTACTTTGGAGGCACACAAACAGTAATAATATTAAAAATACAATGAAGAAAAATCCATTAATGAAAATTGTGTAACATTTAATAATTTAAATGGCACCAGACACATTAAACCTAATCAGTAGAAACAGAGTGATTAGTTTTAAAGTTTAAAGTGAAAAAAGTACCTAAAAGATATATGCGCCAACCATTGATATTTGGTCAAGCGAGACATGGGCAAAGTCAAAAGTTAAAGGTGATTGCGAGGGAGCACTGTTTAGCCACACAAGGTGGAATGGTCCCAGTCTCAACTTACCTTCAGATTTAGAAGAAATTTCAAAGCAAATTACCTGATATAGTAAAGGTCATAAAGCTGTGGTGAAGATTTCTACACTTGGAATTTGCTACTTTTTTGGAAGTCAAAAATGTCCAGCGGGACAAAACTGCAGGCTGTAACCAGCAAGAACTCAATGTGGATGGACACCCTTCTTGAGAGGTCCCACTAAACAGGATTCACTGCTGCGTAGAAGATAGAAGCAGAAGCTTACATGAAGTAAGGCTGACCAGCAATGTAGCAGCAGGTAGGTCCCCATCTCCCATTAGCTGTCAGGCTACTTTGTGGTAGACATTTCTATATGGTGCTAGTCTCATTTTTCAGGTATTGACTGGAGGAGCATCTTTAGCACCACTACCAAAGTGAAGGGGTCAAGGTCTCTGGGGCTTGTGTCCCTGCAGCTCACACAGGCCAGCCAACTAGCCCTTGTACTCACTCTGGAAGTCATTGTATCAAGCAACAAGACAGGCCTGAAGCATCAGGGCAAGCCTCAAACAGCAGGGCTGCCCCTGAGTGTACAGGGCAGGTTCAAGCAGCAGAACAGTCTTCTGCCAGCAACAGGTCATTCCTCTGAGGTACAAAGCAGGCCTAAAGCAGCAGGGCAGGCCTTGGAAGTACAAGCCAATCCTTCTAGGGGTCCTCCACAGGTCACAGGCTGCAGGTACCAAGTGGTTTATCAAAGAAAATGTCAACTTTATAAAAGTACATTTTCAGAATAGTGACTTGATATCGGTCTTTACCATTAAAGAGGATTTTAAATCTCAATTATTTTGGGAAAAACATGACATTTCTAACTGTTTCCAATCAAAGTTTAGCATGTATTAAATGTAATAAGGTAACCTAATATAATCCTATAGGAAAGGCAGACCTCACAGTAAAAGAAAATGAATTTGGGTGTTTTTCACTACCAGGACATAAAAAATAAATGACCTAAAATTTAAATACAATGCTACGGGCTGTTCAGGGCCTATCATAGAGGTGATGTACATATATTAGAAAGGGAGGTTTAAAATGGAAAAAGGTTTGTTTTGCCAGTTTGAACTGGGAGTTTAAAATTACCTATAGGCTGCAATAGCAGACATTAGACATGTTTTAAAAAGCTGTGGAGAGCACAATAAATGCTGCAGGCCCACTAGTAGCATTTAATTTACAGGCCCTGAGGACATGTAGTATCACTAGGAACCTATAAGTAATTTAAATGTGCCAGTTGGGTGTAAGCAAATATTACCATATTTAAAGGTGAGAGCATTGTGTGCGCAGTTTTAAACTGCCATGTCGACTTAGCAAGTTAACCTTCTTGACAGGCCCAAACCTTCCTTTTTTATTCCACATAAGTCACCCCTAAGGTAGGCCCAGCACAGCCCCAAGGACAGGTTGCAGTGTGTATAAAAAGTTGAACATTTAGTTTTAAGTTTTACATGTCCAGGTAGTTAAAAACTCTTGATTTTGTTTTTCACTCCTGCAAGGCCTATCTGTCACAGGGGTTAACATTGGGATTGCCTTATCAAATTTTGTAAGTGTAATTTCCTATTGGGAACAGATGAGAACTTATGATGAAGTCCGATTTTAAATTGTAATTCTTAAAATGCCCCTTTTAGAAAGTTGCCATTTTCTTACTTTACATAATCTAGTGCCTTCTGTCTTTCTCTGACTACACGTTTGGGTGTGTGGCAGCTGGGTTCTTGTGCATTCCCCCTGACTGCCACACACAAAGGGAGCTTAGGTGTGACTGCGTGGCCATCTGCTTGTTAATAGGCCATCTTGGGCTTGATGGGAGGGGAGGACTGGACCCACTTAAATGGGCTAGGTCCTGATCCCTCACAAAGGGTCGCCTAACTCCCTGTACTGTTTTGGGGGCAGGGACTGTGTGCACTTCAAAGGCCTTATTTTGAAGTTCTCCCCACTTCGAAGGCACCACTAGATATAAGAACTAGACTTCTGACCCTATAAAATCAGTAGAATTCTGGATCTGGGCACAATTAGCCTGAAAGAGGGACTGCTAAAGGGACAGTCACTCTGGTGGAACTCTGCTGTACTTTTCTGGACTCCTGCTTTTCTGTGTCTGCCCTGCTGCCTGCTGGCTTGACTCCTGTTCTGAAGTCTCAGGCACATCAAAGACTTTACTCAGTTATGCTACTGCTTCTCGAGTCTGCCAATTGTGAGTATTACCCTGCCAAGTTTTGCCAATCCAGTCCCGGCAAAGTCGGATCTGCAGCTGTTTCTATGGAAATCCCCACATCGTCGTTGCTGCGCTGCTCAGAGCCACTACATCTGTCCTCAAAGCCGACACATCGCCATTGCTGCTAAGGAGGAAGAAATCACATAGCCAACTGTAGGGTTCGGAACCAGCACATCTCACTCATTCCTGACACACTGCCTTCATATCGTTGGCTTTGCAGCTCAAGGATGATGCATCGCCTTCACTGCAAAGGGTGCAAAGCCACACCATGTTCGAGGACATCGCATCAACAACTGTGTGGCTTGATGACCCATTTCTGATTGTGTGGATTGGGACAGACACATTGCTTTTGCATTGGCCCCTCTGCTCTCTGCATCAACCCTTCAACCTTGATACAACCCTCCACACAAGGTACTATTACAGCAGAACAAGGTTGGTCCCTGTAGTCGGCCCACGCTCCATCATGGTTGGCCTGAACTTTTGGATTTATCCTGATATAGCATGACCAGCTAGCCCTGGTTGGGGCTTTCAGTTTCTAAGCACTATATTTGCAGATAATCTTTACAAATGCATATCTACTTCTACTGACTGGGTTGTTGTCATTTTGGTCTTGTTTTCTTCATTAAATTAAGATCTATTTATCTAACTTGATGTGGATTATTTTTGTATAGTGTTTTCATTGTTGTACTGTTTTAAAATGTTGCAGAAATACCTTACTCATTGCTTCCCAAGTTAAGACTGCCTGCTCTGTGCCACACTACCAGAGGGTGAGCACAGGTTAATTTATGATGTGTATCTGACTTACCCTGATTAGGATTGCGGTTCCTGCTTGGACAGGGTGCATACCTCTTCTAAGCAGAAACTCAGTTTCCAACATTTGTGATTAGTAGTGAGGCTAGAACTTGTGTTTGTGCAGTGCCTTACAGTACGTTGGTGTACACTACAATCCAAATATAAGCCCAATTTGAATGAATTGCCTCTGATACTTGTTGGCATTTTTTACCTACTCACTGTGATTGGCATTTTTAATTTTTCTATGTTCCCTGAGTGGTGTTTTAGATTTCATCTAAAACCATGTCTCTGACTGGTGGTCCCATATCTGCACCTGCAAAAATGGATTGTGAGCTGGCCAAGCTGGAGAGCTACACTGTGGCCCAACTCAAGGATTTCTGCAAGGAGTTTGGGCATTCTACAAAAGGCCTCAGCAGGAAGGTGGAGCTACAAAAGGCACTGAGGGGTTAGTTAGAAGCCCTGGGTGAACATGTGATCCCAGTGGAGGAGGATGAAATAATAGAGGATGATGTGGAGCTGGACCAAGATTCAATGGAACTGCTGGTGGGGCTTGGAGACAATGGAGTAGAGGATCCCCCGGGGCAAGGAGCAGCATTTCAACTAGAGACCTGTCCGCAGAGTAGCTGGGTGATGGGGGGGATCAGAAAAAATTACAATTGGAGCTGACCAGGCACAGATTGGAGAAGGAGAGAGTCTTGGAGGAGAAAAGATTTGCAATGGAGGAGAGGAAAATTATATTGGCTCAGAAGTGAGCATGAAGGAGCTAAGCCAGGAGGGCTTAGTCCTGCAGTGATGGTGGCAGCAGTTCCTCCGTGCACTCTGACAGGAGGGTCCACATACCCAAGTGTCTAGTGTCTGAATTTGTGGTGGAAGATGACATGGACAAACAGTTTGAGGCCTATGAAATTTTTCTAAAGATGCACAAGGTTGCTGAGGAGGATAGGCTTGTTCCTAGTGAGGAGAGGGACACTCTACTGGCCCTAGAAGGAAGAGACATGATGAGGTATCCCCTCAGGAAGGAAGTCCTAGTCAGGACGTTTGGTCTGACCCCAGAAAAGAACAGACAGAAGTTCAGGGACAATCAGGAGCTTTCCCAACTGACCTGGGTTGATTGTGTGGAATTCTTTTGCAAGGCACTGGGTGAATGGGTGAAGGGTAGTGAGGTAAAGGATCACCAGGGGCTGTATAGTTTGGTTCTAAAAGAGCACATGCCCATTCTTTGATTTCCAGATCTGAGCCAAAAACTTGTTGATAGTAAGCTCATTGTCCCCAGTGCACTTGCTAAGGAAGTGACCGCAGGGTAAGCACCAGGGTCCAATGGAAGGAACCTGGATGTGACACCGAGAAGGGTGGTTCCGGTTTCCCCCAGCAGAGTGAGGGGGAGGTCAAGGGAGACAGAGGCAGGTCCCAGAGTAACGGGGAGGAAAGAGTTCCCATTACCCTTCTGAGAAAGAGGGAGGAGAATCTGGTGGGAGGTGTCCCAGGGCGCCCCATTTTCAATCCTGCTGCTTTAATTGTTCTCATCTAGGATACAAGCAGGGGTACTCTGCCTGTCCTAAGAAACCACCCGTTGGTGGAACCACTACAGGTGTGGCCAATGTGGCCTTAGGGGTAAGTAGTTCCCAGAGGAAGGTCATAGACCATATAGTGATCTCCCTTACCTGGGAGGTGGACTCAGAGGGTGAGTTGGTAATCCCTGAGGGTGGGAGTCATCACTTCCACCAGATGACAGTGAATGGGGTCCCAGTCACTGCTCTGAGGGACACTGGGGCAAGCCAGACCATGGTAGTGGAAAGGTTAGTTCCCCCAGAGCAGGACACTGGCCAGGTGAGTAGGGTGACACCAGTCCATGGGCAGGACTTCTTCCGTTCTATGACCCTAGTACCCCTAGAGTGGAGAGGTGACCCAGAGGAGTGTCACAGTTAGTCCCCTTATGCCCATAGTCTGCCTTCTGGGTAATGAGTTGGCCCTGATGTCAGGGAAACTTGGAGGGGTAGCCGCAACAGGCACAATAACAGTTGCAGGACCCCACATGGAGGCACAGGGTGAGAGAGAGTCCACTCCTGTCCCACGTTCAGCCTCAGGGTACAAACCCTAGGCTGGGGAGCCAGTTTCAGGATATGGCCCCTGAACTGGTGGGCGGTAGAGTGGGAAAAGGGTCAAGGCATCTGGGGCTACTTCTCCCCACTATGAGAAACCACAGAGGTGAGAGACTCCTGGATGAGCTGGTGCCTGGTTGTTGACACTGACAGCTGTCAGTGGCCTCTTTTGGTTGTTGTTCTACTAGAGAGAGTTTTCCCTGGTTAGAGGTCAGAAGTCAGCCCCCAGGGGTGGAAAGGGTCACATCACTTTATTAGCCATGGTGATACTGTCTGCGTGCTGGGATGCATCTGTGAGCAAGATAAGGTTAGGTGCTGCACAGATGGGGTCCACAGATGAGGAGAAGGGTTCCCCATGGGCCGGTTCAGTGGCTCAGCCAAATATGGAAAGAGCCATTCAACTGAATTCAGAGAGGCGTAAAACTGACAAGTGCCCCTGCGGTAGTGGGCCATTATCCACGTTCTATTTCCCAAGCAGGGAAGTTCATCAAGGTATTAATTAGTTTCCCCTGGCTTTAGGCTGGGGACGGGGGTTGTTGAACCTGACCCTTTCTTGCAGGTCATCTCAAACTCTTTGCCTTCCTCCTCCCCTTTTTGCTGAATTATTTTTGCTGGTTTTAGGATGCTGGGAACATTACCACTGCTAATTAATTCTAAATTGCATGCGCTCTCTTCTTAAAACATAGTGACATTGGATTATTCACAATTGGCATATTTAATGTACTTACAGATCCCTAGTAAAGTGCACTACATGTGCCCAGGGCCTGTAAATTAAATGCTACTGGTGGGCCTGCAGAACTGACTGTGCAACCCATTTCAGGGGCCCTTGAAACATGGCTCAGGCCTGCAGTTTTAAACTGTCATGTCGATCTGGCAAGTTACTTCTCTTGCCAGGCCCAAACCTTGCATTTTAATACAAATACGTTAAAGCTAAGGTAGGCCTTAGACAGCACAAAGGGCAGGAAGCAATGTATTTTAAAGGTTTGACATGTACTTTTAAGTTTTACATGTCCAGCTTGTGAAAAACTCTTAAATTCATTTTGCACCACTGCAAGGTCTATCACTTCCTTAGTTGGGCACTTGTGCATTCCCGCCAGAAAGCCATACACAAAGGGAGCTTAGGTGTGTCTGAGTGGCCATCTGCATGTTGATGGCCCATCCTGGGCATGGTTTGAGGGAGAAGTTGACACACCTGAATAGGCTGGGTCCTGAGCCCTCACAAAGGGTCTGATAACCCTCTGTAGTTTGTCTGGAGCCAGGGCAGGAAGGTCAGGGGCGTTGTGCACTTCAAAGGCCTCTCTGTGAAGTCTCCCCACTTCAAAGGCACCATTGGGTGCAAGACCTGGACTTCTGACCCTACCAAATCAGTACCCCTCTGGACCTGAGGACATTCTGCCAGGAAGAAGGACTGCTGAAAGATCTGTCACTCTTCTGGACTTTGCTGGACTCCTGCTTTGCTGTGCTTGCCCTGCTGCCCTCCTTGTCTACAAGTGGGAAGGACTGGACCTGCATTTCTACATCCCCCAAACGGAAGTGATTCCAAGGGCTTGTGGGCTTCACATCGCCCCCTTTACTCCTCACACCATTTTTTTGACTGTGACACTGACGCACACCTCCTGTTACAGCGGGACAAAGTTGATCCCTGTAGTCGGCCTGCGCTCCATTGTTATCGGGATAAACTTTTGAATTTACGCCAGGCTAGCGTGACCAGATTGTCCCAGATGGCGCTTTCAGTTTGTAAGCACTATATTTGCAGATAATGTTTAAAAAATTCATATCTCAACTTCTACTGATTGGAATTTTGTCTTTTTGGTCTTATTTTGTTCATTAAATTAGGATTTATGTTTGTAACTTCATGTGAATTATTGTTGTTGTGGTGTGTTCACTGTTTTACCGTTTTAAAGTGTTGCACAAATACTTTACACATTGCCTCCTACATTTAGCCTGCCTGCTCTGTGCCAAGCTACCAAAGGGTGAGCAGGTTAATTTATGGTGTGTATCTGACTTACCCTGACTAGGATTGTGGTTCCTGCTTTGACAGAGTGTATATCTCTGCCAACCAGAAACCCAATTTCAAACAGACGGGGAGAAGACACAAATATTTGGGGTACAACCACAGCAAAGGCTGTCAGATCGAACACTTATGGCCTAAGTCCCTAGACTAGGTCTAAGTAGTAATGAGCATTGGCCCCCAAGATCAAGTTTCTGCATCACATGGTATTTGAAACAAAATTAAGAAATGTCTTCATTGCTCATCCCCTCGTGGTACTAAGTCTCCATTAATAAAAAAAATCTTTACATCAATATGGAATAATAAATTGTATTGTGGTTGTCCGTTTCATGGCTTTCTTCTTTTCCTGCACAGAATCGAATTAGATAGATAGATTTCCAGAGAGTCACACGTACCTATTGATCCGAACACCTTGTTGGAATGGGCCCAACGGGCTGCTTGTCTTCTGGGGATGCTAACTGCTCTATTTCCACAGAACGCAGGAAGTTGTTTTTGTTGCACATTGACCCGAAGTTAGCGGAATTAGCTCCAACTGATGCTGGTCCAGCTGCAAAAGGCCTTCTGTTTGGCAACAAGTTCGTCAAAGATCTTGCTAAGTATGTCGCTACATTTTCAGCTTTCGAAAAACCCCAACCCTCAATTAAAAAGTTTTTAACAGTGGCCTTTTTCTCCGGGCTGGGTGCTTCAGAGGTCGATCGTCTGGCCATTTCACATCCCAGACCTCTCGTCCATACCAGAGGGGTAGAGGGGATTCAAACTACCAATCAGGCTCCAATTTCTACCCAACCAGAGGCCGAGAATATAGGGGCCGCAATCCTAGCGGACCCCACAAAGCAGGATATAACAACCCAAATTCCTCTCAGAGAGGTAACTGTAATTCTTTTCGGGAAAGTTATTCTGGGAGGCAGAGTGAGTCTATTTGTTCAAACTTGGTCTTTGATTACACAGAATACGTAGGTACTGGAAACAATAACAGATTATCATCTTGAATTTTATTCGAAACCCCAGCAGGCAGCGATCCCTCCTCCTCTCAGTTTTTCCCATCAAGAGAGAGTTTTCATAGATTGCGAAATAGAAGCCCTTCTTCAAAAAGGCGCAATTGTCACTTCTCACCCCCATCCACTAGGTTTTATCAGTACGATCTTTCTTGTTCAGAGGAAGGGAGGGGGTTCCGGTTTGGTACTCAGTCTGTAACACTACAACTCATGGATTGTTTACCGACATTTCAAAATGGAAGGCATTCATCTTCTCGAGGATCTCTTTTTAGAAGGGGACTGGATGATCCGTTTGGACCTCAAAGATGCATATCTGACCATTCCTATTTTGCCCCCCATCGCAGGTTCCTTCAGTTCTTTTGGAAAAACCAATGTTACGAGTTTTCCACCCTTCCATTGAGTCTTTCTTCTGCCCCCTGGTGCTTCACCAAGGTCATGTGCCGGGTGATGTAATGGCTAAGAGAGAAAGGTGTGCATCTGATAGTTTATCTCAACAACATCCTCATCATGGCACAGGAGGAGCGTCAGGCCCGCCTCCATCTTTCCTGGACAGTTCAACTCCTTCAGGATCTAGGATTCATAATCAACATGGAAAAAGCCCAGTTAGTACCGGTGCAAAACATAGACTTCCTGGGTTTCAAGATAGATTCCTTATTGAATCAACTGAAACTCCCCTTAACCAAGAGACTAGCTATGAAGAAAGAATTGAGGAGAGCTTTGTCTGCTCATTCGATTTCCTTGGGGGTACTTACCTGATTGGTGGGCTTCCTAGCATCTTCTATTCAGGCAATTTTCACGGGTCCCTTACATTACCAAGCTCTCCAGAGGTTGAAAATTCTTCACCTTTGCAGAGATCTGACTTATTCCGAATTGATTGTTTTTTCACAGGAAGCTTGGATGGAGATTTAATGGTGGCTGACTCATATCAATGATTGGAATGGCTAGGTGATTTTCGCCTCGGTTCCGGAAGTGATCATAGAATCAAATAACAGCAGATGAGGTTGGGGAGCCAGATGTTGTCCGATGGAAACGGGGGGAAGGTGGTCCCTAGAAGAACTTCAATTAAACATAAATTGCTTGGAGCTTCTGGCGGGCTCCTTTGCAGTGAAGACTTTGTCCCCTCTCAAATCCAAATGTTGTATCCTCCTGAAGATAGACAACCTTTCAGCAGTGCGATATATCAACAAGCTGGAGGGGACTCAGTCTCAGATGTTGGCGGAAATTGCAAAAGATTTTTGGCATTTCTGGCTAGAACATCAGATTTCCATAACAGTGGAATACATTCCGGGCAAGGTGAATGTAGTGGCGGACTGGAATTCGAGACATTTCTGGGAGGCCAGCGATTGGCGTCTTCACCCCAGAGTATTTGGATTTCTGAATCAACTTTGGGGTCCGTGCATGGTGGATCTGTTTGCGTCCCGACTGAATGCACATCTTCCACTCTTTTACAGTCTGACACTGGATCCAAGCGCCCTCAGCTCAAATGCCTTTCTCCAAGTCTGGATGGGAGGGTTGCAATACGCGTCTCCCCCCCCCCCCCCCCCCATGATTCCTCGAGTCATCTCCCATGATTCATCAGAGGGCAGAATTGATTCTGGTGATCCCATGCTGGAAAGCTCAGTCGTGGTTTCCGGTTGCGTTGACACTATGCTGTGCCACTCCGGTTCGAATTCTCCATTCTGAGAATCTCTTATTGGACCCAATGGGGCGTCCACATCCACTGATTTTGGAGGAACAATTGTTGCTCATGGCTTGGAGGATATCAGGAGATCATCTGAAGGCACTGGGATTTCGGAAGTCACTAGATTCTTCCTCTCTCAATCATTGGCACCTAGTACACATAAACGATATGCCTCCGCCTCGAAAAGATGGTTGGATTGGTGCAGTCAGAGGAGTGTGGATCCCTTGGGGGACTCAGTGCAGATGATAGCTAATTTATTGTCACATATAGTGCCACAAGGTCTAGCATATAGAACTGTGAATAATTTTAGATCAGCTATTTCAGCTAAACACCCTCACATAGATGGTAAGCCTGTGGGTGAACATCCATTAATTTGCAAATTACTGCAGAGTGTTTGTATGCTTCGACCTCCTCTACTAAAGTATTCTTCTGTTTAGGATGTCAATATAATTTTAAAATTTTTGGAAGCATGGTCGGCCAATGAGGGTGTTTCAAGAAAACAATTGTCAGTAAAATTGACCATGTTACTTTGGCTAATTTCATGCAGGAGAGTCTCTGACATAAAGGCCTTGACATTGCCGATAGAGATTTCACTCCTACGGGAGTTTCTTTTCGTATTTCTAAACATACAAAATCAAACTCAAAATGTATTAGTTATCCTGCTTTTAGAGACCACTCTAAATATATGAAGATGTTACTCGAGAATTATGTGGAGATCAGGCTGGGCAATTATTGATTTCCTTGCAAAAAACATTTGATCCTGTTAATTTGGCGACTCTGGCGAGATGGGTCAGATGGTTGTTGCAAGAGGCAGGCATAGATTCCTCTGTTTTTGGGGCTCATTCAGTTCGTGGGGCTATAGCCTTTAAGGCTTTCATTCATGGTGTAGATTGGAGGATATTATGACAGCGGCAGACTGGTCATCAGTTTCTACTTTTAAATTGTTTTATCATAAACCTATTGTGGATGTGACTTCTGGAATGATCGCTCAACTTTAACCTAGCATAATCCGAAGCCTCCAGTCCTGACATAGAATAAAACAAATTCTAGCTTGCGTGTCAAGAATCTTCAATTCTATTAAGGACACGGAGGTGAGGATTATCTTGTCTTAATCATGGTAATATTTCCCACCCGTTATTTTATGGCATGGAATAGTAGTTTAGAATGTTACTGCCTTATTTTCTTTTGCAGATGAGAAACCTACTTGATGGACAGGTTGGCGATGTTTTTTTTTTCTTCTGGAGATGGACAAGCATGAATTGGTTCCTGGCACCCATTGTGCAATGTTTCAGCTCCCTGAATCAAAGAGACTTGGTTTGATTCTGAAATTCAGCATTCATGGCGATGGTTCATTATTCAGTTATCCTTGGAGTCGATGTGCAGAGAAAGAGGACAGACTTTAGTGACTGTGATATATATGATGAATGGTTGGCCCTTATTGGGGATCATAAGGAGGCTGTGAGACTCTGGGAAATGTAGTTTGTGTTTTTACTGTTTACTATTGGCTGCTGTGTGATGTCAGTAAAGAAACAGAAAGCATAATCCTCACCTCGTGTCCTTAATAGAAATGAAAATTCTTGACGCACACGCTAGAAAATGTTTTATTGATGTCCTTCATTCCACAAATTTTTACCTCCTAAAGTACCAATGGGTGGATTAGAGTTAAGGCTAGTAAACGTAATCTGGCGTTACAATGTGGGCAGTGTATATTATTTTAGGCGAAAATAAAAAATTTCAACATAGTGAGTGTTTCAAACTGCTTGTTAAATACTAGTCAGTTTCTGCATTATAAATGGGTAATTCTTGTGCATGTTCCCTGTGTTGTCAATCCGTAGGCGGCATTTTCCAATATTGTTCTGTACTAAGCACTAAGTTTGATTTATTAAATAATTCACATTCAAGAGACATGGTTGTCTACTTTCCTCTTTACCCATCTTGACAGCTTTAAGTGTTTCAGGTGAAATTGCGAAAAGTTATTTTCTAGTTAAAAGACATAATGAGCAGGTTCTGTGCAAGACAGGTCCTTTATATTCTTCAAGTGTTAATAAGATCGTTGCAGTGGAGAAGAGCGCTTCGGGTCATCTTTGAAGACCATTCAGAGTCGGTACAATTTTGTGAAGCATTTAACTACATAAACTGCTTAGCAGAGCCTTACAGACTTTCGCCGAAAGAACTCACAGGCTTCAAATGACTGCGACTGCTAAAAGCTTTGGGGATTACTGGCCATGACTTGTCTGTTGATTTTAGCTGCTTATGGTTTCACTGGTGAGAGGGCCTGGGAATTTAATAGAGTTTATCAGTTTTCACTAAGGTTGACTGATACGGTTATAATGACACTGAACTTCTGTAAAATAGCAGTGCTAGAGAGACAGAAGAAACCCTCTTCTGTCTCTCTAGCACTGCTATTTTACAGAAGTTCAGTGTCATTAAAACCGTATCAGTCAACCTTAGTGATTGGTGTCATTTACTGCATTTGTGCACTCACTCCACCACTGGCCATATTTACACATATTTGGATTCTGTGTCCATATCCCCCTGTGGATTCCTGTTGTAGAATCATTGTTTTCCGAGATCGAATTCAATAGGTTTTCTAACCAACCTCTGTGATGCACTGTACTAGAATTAGGTCAACCATATTTTTTCAGAAGCACTGCATTCTAATCGAATGGTGCACTCATTTGAGAACAAATGCACTGGTTCACAAGACCATCAATTTGTTGTACAAATAGGATATTGATTCATTTTCTTTGCTCTCACACCTAACTCGTCTTTAACAACATAGTAAGCTCCATGCATGCCAGACAACATCCATAAACTCATAAGCGTACCTATGCTGACAGTGACCATCAGCGTCTTATTTAGAATACAATTCTCGTTGTTCCAATTCTCCAAAATGCAGATATTGCGGAAGTAGCAGCACATGTCCTTTGACCTGTGATGACATCGGTGGAAGTTTCGTCATATAACCTTTCATCTTCTGGCATTGCACAAGGTAATGTCACATGATTTGTGACCCTGGTCACTTCACAACAAATTACATCTCCAAATTAGAAAAAGTACAAAATTAAACAATAAGTTCAAGATTCATCAAATAATCAAAAAATTCTTAAATTACGTTCATTCCTATTTTAGCTATCATACATATATATGCAAACAGGCCAGCTATCATGGAAAGTCAGGAAGGCAGCAATCACATACCCAGTGGAAGCCAGTAATTGTGAGGTGGTCATGCTGCGCTCTCCAATTACCATCCCTAATGCCAGCCACAGCTCCAAAAAAAGGCATAACTATGCATGGAAGGTTCACTCGGGCCCAGAAATCAGGGACATTAGTGGCTCTAATGATACTCACGAAACGAATGCATCAAAGTCAACAACAGTGCAATCCTCTGTCACCATACAAAGCTGACTTAGAACTGTCAGTTGCACTGCGAACATTCATGCTGAGGTATAGGGCAGAGGACTCCTATTGAGGCCAGCCTTGACTTCCATCTAAAGTAGGAAATGTTCCATGACACAATCTCCAAATAACAATCTTTGGGTGAGTGGCACTATCAGCAAAGGGCATGAAATACCTCAAAGTAGGTAATGGCTTGCAGAAAAAAGAAAGATTTCAAACTTATAATTGTCAAAATCATGGTCTATGTACTCAAACACAAAAACGGTGCATTCACATTCTTGGGTTGTTGCAATTATATCAGTCTTTTGCCACTTAAACATTGCTTGGTGCTGCTGTTAATATGATGCTTAACATAACTGCCACCAGGAGTGGTGTTCAAATACCACAGAGTTCATATCAATGTGCCAGCCTATCAATTCTGCGATCCAATATCAAGTGACACTTTTAGGCACACATTTCCATGCCAATACAACACTGGCCAAGTTACCGTGTATTATCATAAAACCACTGTTATGCACATATTTCTATTCAAAGTAGTTTGACATTTGACATCCTACACTCAATCCATGCCAATATTACATCTGGGGTGTGGTGCAAACAGATCCGGGAGACATCGGAGCTGCTTAGCAGAATAGTGCTTCCACAAGAAAGATTACAGCTTGGTATAGCCAATTATTTGTTATGAAGTATAATGCACCCCACATCTATTTTACTTCCACTTGACTACTAACATCGAATTCTGTATTTTCCATATAGAATATCTGAAAAAGCAAGGGCATGGAGAAAAAAAACACAAAATTAAAAGTGACGAAATTCACTTCCCTCTGTCCTGCCTTCAGCCAAAAACAATCTTGGGTTCAGAGGCTTGTAGTTCCACTTGTCCCTCATCACATGTGGCAGGTGGCTGTTAATCAAGTGAATATACTTACTTGCCTAAACATCTGTTTTATAAATATTTGTGTTACTCAAAGTAATCCCAATGGGTACACATCATTTTATGCAGCACAAAGAGATTCTGTACCATTGGTGCCTTGACCAGCTGAGCAGTTAAAGCAAAACACGTTAGTGGTGGGTTGCACATCTGTCGGAGCACACAGTACAAAGGCGAATGTGCAGCAGTCCCAGTTTGCTTCTCTTCTTCCTTTCGCCTCTATCTGTCTCCAGGCTCACACTTCAGTGATGACATCCTATGTCTAGTTCTGGCCCCCCAGTCAGAGATGCCTCATCTCCCTTATCCATGACCATACCAAAATCTCAACGCTCTTGTTCTCTATAGAGAAGCTTCAATTGTTTTTTAACAGCCACTTCTGAAGCAGGGTTAGCAGTCCAGCGGCTTTTAACAAAGGCCTCTGCAGCCCTTTTGATGCAGGGGCCCACACACTCTTAGGGATGCCCCCACTCAAATTCAGGACTATGAATATCTGTGAAATATGGAAGTCTGAGAGGCCCTTTAACACATTCTGCAGTGTGGCAATCGTTTTGTGTTACCCCACTGCTGTAGCCCACTTGGTATCATGGAGACCAAACTTCCAATACATAGATTTCCCCCCACTCAACCAACTTGGAGAGAGTTTAGTTCCTGGATGTTGACCTTCGAGACGTACGAAAGGAGACACCCATGTTATTGAATTGGGTACTGCGCTGGATGGAAACTTACCGTGTGGGGGCTCCAAGCCCAAAAATTCCTGTTGCTCTTTGTGGGGGGAGGACTTCCAGAAGCTACAGAGCGCCAATGTCTTTTCTGATGCACGGGCCGCACATGGGTAAAGACCGGGCCAGTCCACGCCAGGTGGAGCCCCAAGGAGGCTGGGCTGGGCGGACCCACCTTGGTCCCACCATTAAAGTATTGTGTGGTGTTTGTGGACATCTTTTGACACCCTATTCTTGCTTTGGCTGTTCTGATTTGTTGCTAACCTACTGTCTCGATCAAAATGAAAAATTCTTGTAAGCCATTCAGCACCCACTCCTCCAAGGAAATATACATCTCTCTACCATATATTGGAAAGAGGTATGGGGGTCGTCAACACCGAAATTGTGTTAACAGAGAGAAGATTTTCTATGAATGCGGGTATGGTACCCACAGTATTTTCTAATATGGTAACTCAAGACAATTCTGTTGGCTTGCTCTTGGTGCATAGCCCATCCTTAGTCATCAACAAGCTTGTCCCCCAATACTGGCACAGTAGGAACCCTTGGTTCCCTTAGTACCTAGCGAAACCACTGCCTCTCCCTCTCTAACAAAGCGGGAAACACACCTCAAGCAAATAGCTTCAACTAATAAGACGACCCAGACAAGTCAAAACCTAATTATGGGCTCAGTCCCTACTGTGCGCTTAGCTCCTTCCCTTTTATCCCCACTTCAGGCAGGGGGACACAGACCTCAACAATGGATCAATCCTGGATCGATCTTTTTATGGAAGTTTGCAGTTGGAAAATCAAGTAACTTCTTCATACTAAACTTTCTCCTCTAAATGAGTGGATCAAAAGTATTGAATTGCAAATTGTGTCTTTTATTAGTCAGCCCAGTCATTCAGATGTAGATATATCAGGGGGTAACACCTACATAACTGCTGCCTTGCCTCCCCCATGCAGCTCTTTGGTATTACCTAATTTAATCAAATCAAATCATTAGCATTTATAAAGCGCGCTACTCACCCGTGCGGGTCTCAAGGCGCTAGGGACAAAGGGGGTGGTTATCGCTGCTCGAACAGCCAGGTCTTTAGGAGTCTCCGGAAAGCGGAGTGGTCCTGGGTGGTCCTGAGGCTGGTGGGGAGGGAGTTCCAGGTCTTGGCCGCCAGGAAGGAGAAAGATCTCCCACCCGCCGTGGAGCGTCGGATGCGAGGGACGGCGGCGAGTGCGAGGCCAGAGGAGCGGAGGGGGCGGGTGGGGACGTAGAAGTTGAGCCGTCTGTTGAGGTATTCCAGTCCCTTGTCGTGGAGGGCTTTGTGTGCGTGGGTGAGAAGTCGGAAGGTGATCCTTTTGCTGACTGGGAGCCAATGCAGGTGTCTCAGGTGTGCGGAGATGTGGCTGTTGCGGGGTACGTCGAGGATGAGGCGGGCTGAGGCGTTTTGAATGCGTTGCAGGCGATTTTGGAGTTTGGCGGTGGTCCCAGCGTAGAGGGTGTTGCCGTAGTCCAGGCGGCTCGTGACGAGGGCGTGGGTCACGGTTTTTCTGGTGTCGGCGGGGATCCAGCGGAAGATCTTGCGGAGCATGCGGAGGGTGAGGAAGCAGGCGTAGGACACGGCGTTGACTTGCTTGGTCATGGTGAGAAGGGGGTCCAAGATGAAGCCGAGGTTGCGGGCGTGGTCTGCGGGGGTCGGTGCGGTGCCGAGGGCTGTGGGCCACCAGGAGTCGTCCCAGGCGGACGGGGTGTTGCCGAGGATGAGGACTTCAGTTTTTTCAGAGTTCAGCTTTAGGCGGCTGAGCCTCATCCAATCTGCGACATCCTTCATACCCTCTTGTAGGTTGGTCTTGGCGCTGGCGGGGTCCTTGGTGAGGGAGAGTATAAGTTGGGTGTCGTCGGCGTAGGAGGTGATGATGATGTCGTGCTTGCGTACGATGTTAGCGAGGGGGCTCATGTAGACATTGAAGAGTGTCGGGCTGAGTGATGAGCCTTGAGGTACGCCGCAGATGATCTCAGTGGGTTCTGAGCGAAACGGAGGGAGGTAGATTCTTTGGGAGCGGTTTACGAGGAAGGAGGCGATCCAGTCCAGGGCCTGGTCTTGGATCCCGGTGGAGCAGAGGCGGGTGATTAGGGTACGGTGACAGACGGTGTCAAAGGCAGCCGAGAGGTCGAGAAGAATGAGGGCGACTGTTTCACCGTTGTCCATCAGGGTTCTGATGTCGTCTGTGACTGAGATGAGGGCGGTTTCAGTGCTGTGGTTGGTTCAGAATGCGGTCTGTGAGGGGTCGAGCAGGTTGTTGTCTTCCAGGAAGGTGGTCAGCTGTTTGTTGACGGTCTTCTCTATTACTTTGGCTGGGAAAGGCAGAAGGGAGATGGGGCGGAAGTTTTTCAGGTCGCTCGGGTCAGCCGTAGGTTTCTTTAGTAGGGCGTTGACTTCGGCGTGTTTCCAGCATTCGTGGAAGGTAGCAGAAGAAAAAGAATAGTTGATGACGGTCTGGAGGTACGGGCGATGATGTTGTCGGCTTTGTTAAAGATGAAGTTCGGGCAGGGGTCCGAAGGGGCGCCGGAGTGGATAGAGTTCATGATGGATTTGGTTTCTTCCGTGCTGATGTGGGTCCAGTTGTTGAGGGTGATGGTCGGGGATGTGGGTTCGGTGGTGTTAGGTTGGGTCTGGTGTCCGAAGCTGTTGTGGAGGTCGCTGATCTTGCGATGGAAGAAAGTGGCGAGGGATTCGCATAGATCCTGTGAGGGCGTGACGGCGTTGGCGTTGGCGCTGGGGTTGGAGAACTCCTTGACGATGCTGAAGAGTTCTCTGCTGTTGTGGCTGTTTTTGTCCAGTCTGTCGGTGAAAAAATTCCTTTTGGCAGTGCGGATCAGGTGGTGGTGTTTGCGGGTAGCGTTCTTGAGGGCGGTCATGTTGTCAGCGGTGCGGTCCTTACGCCAGGCTTTCTCAAGTGCGCGACAAGTTTTCTTTGATTCTTTGAGGGTGTCAGAGAACCAGAGGGGTTTCTTGGTGTTGTTCTGTCGCTGCAAGCGTTTGAGGGGAGCAAGGTTGTCTGCGCAGTTGGAGATCCAGTTTGTGAGGTTGAGGGCTGCGACGTTGGGGTCGGTGGTGAGGGTGGGTTGGTTGGCGGCGAGTGCGGCGAAGAGTTGCTCTTCAGGGATCTTGTTCCACTGTCGGCGAGGGATGGGTTGAGTGCGGAGGTGGCGGGTCTCGCGTCGGAATGTGAAGTGGACGCAGCTGTGGTCAGTCCAATGAAGGGCAGAGGCGTGGCTGAAGAAGACGTGTTTGCTGGCGGAGAAGATAGGGTCGAGTGTGTGTCCGGCGATGTGGGTGGCAGTGTTCACCAGTTGTTTGAGGCCGAGGTTGTCGAGCAGGGTGGTGGTGTTGGGGTCGTTGTTTTGTTCCAGATGGAAGTTGAGGTCGCCTAGGAGGATGTAGTCCGGTGAGGCGAGGGCGTGCGGGGAGATGAAGTCGGCGATGGTGTCGCTGAAAGGGGCGCGAGGTCCGGGAGGACGGTAGACGAGGGATCCTCTGAGGGTGGTCCTCGGGTCGGTGCGAATCTGAAAATGCAGGTGTTCAGCGGCAAGAGGGGAGTCTTCAGTGGAGGTGGTGACGCTGATGGAGTCTTTGAAGACAATGGCGATGCCTCCTCCTACTTGGTTGGTGCGGTCTTTCCTGGAGATCTTGTAGCCTTCGGGGATGGCGGTGGCGATGTCTGGAGCAGAGGAGGCGTTCATCCAGGTCTCCGTGATGAAGGCGACGTCCGGTGCTGTGGAGTCTAGGAGGTCCCAGAGTTCAACGGCGTGTTTGTGAACGGAGCGAGCGTTGACTAGGATGCACTTGAGGTGGTTGATGGCGCGTGGGCTTGTGGTCGTAGTTGTTGCGTGGTGGAAGATGCGTTTGCAGGAGTTGCAGGCAAAGGGTCCATGGGTGCGTTTGGGGTGAGCTTGGAAGCAGGTGTTGGAGCGTCCTGGGTTGAGGGCATGGAGGGTGGTGGGGTCATAGCGGATCATCGGGGCTTGGGAGCGCTGGGGACCAGGGGTGATGGCGCTGGGCGCGGGCCAGGCGCGGACGGGCGCAGACGGGCTTGCCTCTGGCGTGCCTCCGGCGCGCCAGCGGCGCACCCGCTGCGCGGTCACGCAGCGGCACCATATGAGGTAGGAGGGGGGGAGGGGTCAGCTGGGGGCGAATGGGAGCTGGGGGGCGGGGGCGTGCAGGAGGTCGCGGCGGGAAAGCGCGAGGGAGGGGGGGACAGGTAGAGTGAGAAGAGCTGGGGGAGGGGGGTTTAAGGGTGGAGGGGGAGAGTGTTAGGAGGTTTAGGAGATTAGGGAGAAAGATAGGTGTAGGGTTGTGAAGATAGGGGAGGGGGGTTGTAGAGGTGGGTGAGGGTGAGAGGTAGAGTGAGGGGATAGGAAGATAGGTAATAGAGGGGGTGGCGGGAGGGGGGGAGAGATAGAGAAATAGGTAGAGAGAAAAGGTAGATAGAGAAATCGATAGATAGGGAAAAAGATAGAGAGATAGGAAGATAGGAAGATAGGAGGAGGTGGAGAGTGAGGGAGTTGGATAGTGGGATAGAGAGATGGAGAGATAGGTAGATAGGAGGAGTGAGGGAGGTAGAAAGTGAACGGGTTAGATAGGGGAGATAGAGGGGGGATGCGAGTGGGGGAGGGGGATGAGGCAGGAGCAGGAGGGCAGGCGCGGGGAGAAGAGGACGGAGGAGGCAGAAGAGCCGAAGGCAGAAGACAAGAAGACAAGAAGACAAGAAGACAAGAAGAACAGAAGAGCAGAAGACCGGAAGGACTGAAGACCGGAAGGACTGAAGACCGGAAGGACTGAAGACCGGAAGAGCAGAAGACCGGAAGAGCAGAAGACACACAGAAGAACACAGAAGAACACAGAAGAACAGAGAGGAGTACAGAAGAACAGAGAAGAATACAGAAGAACAGAGAGGAAGACAGAAGAAGACAGAGGAAGACAGAAGAACAGAGAAGAATACAGAAGAACACAGAGGGAGACAGAAGAACACAGAGGGAGACAGAAGAACACAGAGGGAGACAGAAGAACACAGAGGGAGACAGAAGAACACAGAGGGAGACAGAAGAACACAGAGGGAGACAGAAGAACACAGAGGGAGACAGAAGAACACAGAGGGAGACAGAAGAACACAGAGGGAGACAGAAGAACACAGAGGGAGACAGAAGAACTCAGAGGGAGACAGAAGAACACAGAGGGAGACAGAAGAACACAGAGGGAGACAGAAGAACACAGAGGGAGACAGAAAAACACCGAGGAAGACAGAAGAACACCGAGGAAGACAGAAAAACACCGAGGAAGACAGAAGAAGACAGAGGAACACAGAAGAAGACAGAGGAACACAGAAGAACACAGAAGAACACGGAGGGAGATACAAAAAACGAAGAAACAGGGTGCAGAATACCACAGCAGAAGATGAGGAAGAAGAGAAGAGAAGAGGAGAGAAGACAGGGAGAAGAGGAGTACAGAAGAAGAATACAGACGAGGAGCGAGGAGGAAGAACAGAGAAGAAGGAAAGAGGAAAAGGAGCAGGAGAGAGGGTGAGTAGCGCGGGGCAGAACGAGGGGCTGGGAGGTGGGGGTACTTACTGTGGGGTGGGTCTCAGGAACTCAGGAACCTGGAGGAGCTGCAGCGGCAGGGGGAGCGACCTACCCTTGGGTCAAGGGTCGCTACCACTGTCGCGCAGCGGCCGCCATATGAGGTAGGAGGGGGGGGAGGGGTCAGCTGGGGGCGAATGGGAGCTGGGGGGCGTGCAGGAGGTCGCGGCGGGAAAGCGCGAGGGAGGGGGGGGGGACAGGTAGAGTGAGAAGAGCTGGGGAGGGGGGTTTAAGGGGGGAGAGTGTTAGGAGGTTTAGGAGATTAGGGAGAAAGATAGGTGTAGGGTTGTGAAGATAGGGGAGGGGGGGTTGTAGAGGTGGGTGAGGGTGAGAGGTAAAGTGAGGGGATAGGAAGATAGGTAATAGAGGGGGTGGCGGGAGGGGGGGAGAGATAGAGAAATAGGTAGAGAGAAAAGGTAGATCGAGAAATCGATAGATAGGGAAAAAGATAGAGAGATAGGAAGATAGGAAGATAGGGGGAGGTGGAGAGTGAGGGAGTTGGATTGTGGGATAGAGAGATGGAGAGATAGGTAGATAGGAGGAGTGAGGGAGGTAGAAAGTGAACGGGTTAGATAGGGGAGATAGAGGGGGGATGCGAGTGGGGGAGGGGGATGAGGCAGGAGCAGGAGGGCAGGCGCGGGGAGAAGAGGACGGAGGAGGCAGAAGAGCCGAAGGCAGAAGACAAGAAGACAAGAAGAACAGAAGAGCAGAAGACCGGAAGGACTGAAGACCGGAAGGACTGAAGACCGGAAGGACTGAAGACCGGAAGAGCAGAAGACCGGAAGAGCAGAAGACACACAGAAGAACACAGAAGAACACAGAAGAACAGAGAGGAGTACAGAAGAACAGAGAAGAATACAGAAGAACAGAGAGGAAGACAGAAGAAGACAGAGGAAGACAGAAGAACAGAGAAGAATACAGAAGAACACAGAGGGAGACAGAAGAACACAGAGGGAGACAGAAGAACACAGAGGGAGACGGAAGAACACAGAGGGAGACGGAAGAACACAGAGGGAGACAGAAGAACACAGAGGGAGACAGAAGAACACAGAGGGAGACAGAAGAACACAGAGGGAGACAGAAGAACACAGAGGGAGACAGAAGAACACAGAGGGAGACAGAAGAACACAGAGGGAGACAGAAGAACACAGAGGGAGACAGAAGAACACAGAGGGAGACAGAAGAACACCGAGGGAGACAGAAGAACACAGAGGGAGACAGAAGAACACAGAGGGAGACAGAAGAACACAGAGGGAGACAGAAAAACACCGAGGAAGACAGAAGAACACCGAGGAAGACAGAAAAACACCGAGGAAGACAGAAAAACACAGAGGAAGACAGAAAAACACAGAGGAAGACAGAAAAACACAGAGGAAGACAGAGGAAGACAGAAGAAGACAGAGGAAGACAGAAGAAGACAGAGGAACACAGAAGAACACAGAAGAACACGGAGGGAGATACAAAAAACGAAGAAACAGGGTGCAGAATACCACAGCAGAAGATGAGGAAGAAGAGAAGAGAAGAGGAGAGAAGACAGGGAGAAGAGGAGTACAGAAGAAGAATACAGACGAGGAGCGAGGAGGAAGAACAGAGAAGAAGGAAAGAGGAAAAGGAGCAGGAGAGAGGGTGAGTAGCGCGGGGCAGAACGAGGGGCTGGGAGGTGGGGGTACTTACTGTGGGGTGGGTCTCAGGAACTCAGGAACCTGGAGGAGCTGCAGCGGCAGGGGGAGCGACCTACCCTTGGGTCAAGGGTCGCTACCACTGTCGCGCAGCGGCCGCCATATGAGGTAGGAGGGGGGGGAGGGGTCAGCTGGGGGCGAATGGGAGCTGGGGGGCGTGCAGGAGGTCGCGGCGGGAAAGCGCGAGGGAGGGGGGGGGGACAGGTAGAGTGAGAAGAGCTGGGGGAGGGGGGTTTAAGGGGGGAGAGTGTTAGGAGGTTTAGGAGATTAGGGAGAAAGATAGGTGTAGGGTTGTGAAGATAGGGGAGGGGGGGTTGTAGAGGTGGGTGAGGGTGAGAGGTAAAGTGAGGGGATAGGAAGATAGGTAATAGAGGGGGTGGCGGGAGGGGGGGAGAGATAGAGAAATAGGTAGAGAGAAAAGGTAGATCGAGAAATCGATAGATAGGGAAAAAGATAGAGAGATAGGAAGATAGGAAGATAGGAGGAGGTGGAGAGTGAGGGAGTTGGATAGTGGGATAGAGAGATGGAGAGATAGGTAGATAGGAGGAGTGAGGGAGGTAGAAAGTGAACGGGTTAGATAGGGGAGATAGAGGGGGGGATGCGAGTGGGGGAGGGGGATGAGGCAGGAGCAGGAGGGCAGGCGCGGGGAGAAGAGGACAGAGGAGGCAGAAGAGCAGAAGAGCAGAAGACAAGAAGACAAGAAGAAAAGAAGAAAAGAAGAACAGAAGAAAAGAAGAACAGAAGAACAGAAGAGCAGAAGACCGGAAGGACTGAAGACCGGAAGAGCAGAAGACACACAGAAGACACACAGAAGACACACAGAAGACACACAGAAGAACACAGAAGAACAGAGAGGAGTACAGAAGAACAGAGAAGAATACAGAAGAAGACAGAGGAAGACAGAAGAAGACAGAGGAAGACAGAAGAACAGAGAAGAATACAGGAGAACACAGAGGGAGACAGAAGAACACCGAGGAAGACAGAAAAACACCGAGGAAGACAGAAAAACACCGAGGAAGACAGAAAAACACAGAGGAAGACAGAAGAAGACAGAGGAAGACAGAAGAAGACAGAGGAAGACAGAAGAAGACAGAGGAAGACGGAAGAAGACAGAAGAAGACGGAGGAACACAGAAGAACACAGAAGAACACAGAAGAACACGGAGGGAGATACAAAAAACGATGAAACAGGGTGCAGAATACCACAGCAGAAGATGAGGAAGAAGAGAAGAGGAGAGAAGACGGGGAGAAGAGGAGTACAGAAGAAGAATACAGACGAGGAGCGAGGAGGAAGAACAGAGAAGAAGGAAAGAGGAAAAGAAGCAGGAGCAGGAGAGAGGGTGAGTAGCGCGGGGCAGAACGAGGGGCTGGGAGGTGGGGGGTACTTACTGTGGGGTGGGTCTCAGGAACTCAGGAACCTGGAGGAGCTGCAGTGGCAGGGGGAGCGACCTACCCTTTAGGGGTGCCTGGTGAGCTGTTTGCAAACTGGCCCCCTGTCAGTCCTCCAACATCAGGGCCTGTGGGAGGCATGACCTTAGGGCAGAGTCCTCCACCATCCGATGAGCCTAGTCTGAACCAGCGTAGAAATGGCAGTGTTACTAATCCACGTGTGGTAGGGCGTTCGGAGCGGTAATTCAAAAGCGTTGTTTTTTTTTTTTTTTTTTTTTTTGCACCATCAGAACTCCGCTGATATAAATCTTCCTTTGGCCGCCTGCCCATATATGGCTATACTTATCAGAGTCTCTCCTCTGAGTGAGGGACAGGTGGAGTCCAACAACAAGCTATGTAACAGATCTTTGACCTGGCTTGTATGCTTTAGAGGGTTCCCCTTTGCCCTTGCTAATGACATTTTGCTGATTCGATGGATCTGGTCTAGTTACTACTGCGAGGGGCTGTGTTATTGTTAATTCTAGATCTCCATCTTGTTTACAAAGTCGGGCCAGGGTGAGAGGCAGTATATCTGTGGTTTCACTAGGATACTTTTGTAGACCTAGCATTGTTTCTCTGAAACCATGGTATCCCTATCTTGGAAACATGTCAATAAACAACCATGCGAGTACCCACTTTGGTCCCTTTAGTCTTCCTAACACTTCACTTACATTAGGGGACAGTTTTCATGGTAGGAGGGCCCAGTTTTCCATTCCACTTACCAATTACTTTTACATTTTTTTAATCACGCACTGACTTTCAGATGGTAGTCAAGTTAGTAACCAAACTCTCTCCCCTGTACCTTACAGTACTGTGACCTCTAGGGATGACAGAGTTTTCATCAAGGGTCCCACAAATGTCAGCACAAGGAATTCTTTTACCTTGATAAGTTGGAACATAGAACGGCCAAAGGACAACTCTGATGGCTTAAATTTAGTTACAAAATATGATTTTATTGCTTTTCAGGAAACTTGAGACATTACTCATTCTACTTGTCCTGATTTTACATGTTATTCTTGCCCTGCCATCCCTTCCACATGAGGCAGAGCAAAGGGTGAACTTTCTGTTTGGATCAAGATAAATTTGAAAGTGGATGTCTCAGTTTTAAACATAAAAAGTCCTGATTTCATGGCTTTGCTCATTGAGGATAAATTAATTTATTTTTATTTAATTCTAATTCATTTTTCTGATAATGACTTTTTAAATCCTATATGTACTCATCTTAAAAGTTTATTTGCTTTCCTTGCTGATTAAAGTCTATTTGTACTTGGCATATGCCACAGCCCATCTATCTTTTCTGTGAGGATTTGTATGCCAATCTGGTGCTAAACCACAAGACACAGGTGCAGGGCCAGAAGTGTTATGCTCTCCGTGGGCAAAACCAGACAGTAGAGGGAAGTAACTGGGTGGTTATATTGCTGAATGCAACCTTGTTGACCTTGTGCATTTATTTAGCAATGATGAGGCATTATTGACCTGTCTTAGAGAGCAAGGTAGGGGCTCAGTTAAAGATTATATATTTGTAATCAGAAGTTTCTTAGCATGGTTCTCATACGGTGCCACCTTGGCAACAGTATGAGGGGATCATAATGCTCTGCACACTGTGGGACAATTTCCGGTGTTTAAAGCTGCCGTACCAGAGGTACCAATTTTTATTACCCTGCACACTAGTGATGGATTAAGGCTAGAATGGCATCTGAAAGATCCAGTGTGGGAGCTCTTGCCACTTTGTTGAAATTGCATCTTGGGTTATTCTTGCACTTTGTCGGACAAAAGGAGGGACGTATTGCTAGCCCACTATGAAACTCAAAGTCTGCAATTTAGGTACTTTTTGTTATAACTGATCAGGAGTGGACAGCTGAACACTCATTGATTTGACAGCCACTGCTCACAAGCTAAGCTTAGATTAAGGAAGGCTCTCACTACAACCCCAAAAAACCCTACTGCAGTGGTGGAAGATTGTCAGATTTCTAAAAACATCCTGAGTACTGCTCTGAATAGTATGGATTGGGAGCTCTTGGAGAGTGCGGCGCTTACCAATAAATGTAAGATATTTTAGGACCTGGTTAAAAGATTAAGCAAAGGGAAGCTTCACCAAATCCCTTTTGAATTGAATTGTCCCAAGTTCAGATTGGGTAAACCACTTCAGAGCCGTATATCACTCGGCTGATAAAGAAAACTTTGGGGACTTGTTAAGGATCAAATGCTCTCACACGGTGACAATGCAGGTTACTTTTCAGGAAATTACCCAGGCTATTAGGCAAAGCTCAAACGGAAAAGCACTGGGATCGGTTGGGGTCCCAATGGACCTCAGCAAACGCAATACTGGTGTAATCGGGCCCCTGTTAATGAACACTTTAAGAATTCTCTTTCTAGTAAAATCTCTAGGTATTAGGCTTTTTGCTCAATAGTTTCCATTTTTAGGAAAGGGGTTGCATTTGCCCAAATGCTATTGTCCCATTTCTCTATTGATAGTTCAGTTAACATCATTTGTCAGGTTATTTTTTAACCATTTAAAAACATGGGCGAACAACATCTTGTGTCCCTTTCAATTTGGGTTTTGATAGGGGCAGGGTCCAATGGACAGGTGCTTTAATCTAAATCTGATCATTGGCAAGTATATCATTGCTAAGCACTGTCCACAGTACCTGACCTTTATGGAACTGTAATTAGCCTTTGATTGTGTCAACTGAACTAAATTGTAGATGATGCTGTTGGATCTAGGGGTCGAGGTTGCACTAGTGAATTTCCTGCATTCGCTTCATGAGAACTTAGTAGTGATGATTCGGTTCAGATCAGCAGGAGAAATGTCTGACTCCTTTGCCCTAGCCCAAAGGGTGCACCAAGGATGCATCCTTGCACCACTTCCTTTCATTCTTTACATGAACAACCTGTGCTCCTTTAGCCAAAGCAATTAGCAGCATCCCAATGGTCTCTAGAGTGCCTGTACAGGCACTGTTTTACGCAAAAGACACAGTACTTATGGTACACATCCTTGGGGTATTGCACACTCTGGTGGAACCCTTAATAGCTTTTATGCGGAAATTGGATTTGGTTACGATTTTTGGGGAGTCGCACATTATGGCTTGTGGGCGGAGTAAGAAAAATGCATCTAAATTAAAAATGAGGGGGCATTCAGTTCGTACTGTGAATGATTTTAACTACTTGAGGGTTGTTTTAACAGTGCAAGCTCTTGGCAGCCGCAAAGGCATTGTTCTCACTTGAAGTTATTTATGCCCACAGGAGCAGTATTTACCATGCCGCAGGCTGTAGATAGGGGATCTGTTTTGCCATTTATAAATATTTATAACGCTCAGTGTATTTCGGCTGGCTTATATGGTGCTGGGATTTGGAATACTTAAATGTTGTGACCTTGACAACCACTTTGTATGCATCCCATGCATCTTCATCCCTCCTGAACTCACTTTATCATTCACTCAAAACTCAATCTCCAGTGCATATTGGATAAGGCAAAGTTGACCCCTCTTTTAGTTTGGGTCAGTGTCTGGGCCAACAGTGAGGTGGGTCTAAATAGAGAATAATCTTAGACTGTCTCAAATTAGACAGGGGCACTTTAATTCCGTGACAAAAAACAGCTGTCAGGGCACTCATGAACATGTAATTAGAAGTAAGTGATGTATCAATATGCAACGTATATTGGTATTAATAACATGAAGAGTTTCAAGCGCAATTTATTCATGAAACAGAAAAGTTCATCATAGTAAACACAAAGTTGTCCTTTGAAGTCAGTGTTCATGTAGTAAACACAGCATTTAAGTCAGTATCCATGCAGCACATACAGCCAACACGTGTTTCGTCCTATGAGAACAGTACTCTCACGGACTTCATCAGGGCTGAAAAAAGTATATATAATATCCAAAATTAGGACGTACATGAAGTATTCTAGAACCGTTTCCTATCGTGCACGTAAGTATCAATGTTCCAGAAAGAGCAACGACCGCGGTCGAATTCCCCCGCAGCGTCCTCAGTATCGGTAACTATTCTCGAACGGCACTTTAATTCCGTGGTTAGCTTATTATGAAGAGGGAGGCAAGGCCCAGACAGTTGTGAGGAAAGGTGTAAGGATGCCATATATTGTATTTTTTCGAATTTGGCTGGGCTGTGTGGGAGCTGTGTATGCATGTACTTATGGAATGGCACTTATATAGTCAAGCCTAGCTGGAAATCATCAAAGAGTTTATCAGGCCTAATGAGGGAAAGTGCTCGGACTGTAGGTAATTTTTCAGATATTTATGTGGATTGGGGGAGAGTGTTACCAAGGTTGGTGGGAATAGTGGCAGGTTACCACGTATGTACAGGCAGCGAACTTAAGTTGGTAGATGGCAAGTATGAATTGTATTAATTAAAGTGAAATATAGATGAGGCAACAATGGGATCGGAAAAGGAACCACGCATATGTTTTCCCTGTGTTTTGAGTGTGTGTACCGAGTATGGTGGTGAGGAAGCAAAGGAAGGCTATGTTGAATATTAATCCTCAGGACGCCTCTCTCTCTTAACTGGTCCATATGATCATTGCTAATGTAAGAGCCACACAAACCATACCAGTGTAAAAGGGTATATGTCAATAAAGGGAACTTTCCATCTCTGTGCTCCAAATGGCTTCATAGATTGTTCAAGCCTTGCTCTTCTTATCTCATTGTCTGTGATGCATTATTAAATGAGGGTAGAAGTCAACCACATTATTGTCAGCTGCACAGCTATAGTTACAAATAATCTGTTTTTAAGTTTACTCAGGAACATAACCAGAATTATTTGTCAATATGTAGTATATTCATTGTATTCACTATGTAGTTTGGCTGTTACTTCCAATTACTATAAAGTAGTTCATTCATTCTCTTCTTTCCTTCACTTTATTAAGAATGAGACATACGACTATCGGTGTATGACCGGCAGGTCAGGAGATGAAGTTTCAACTAAGTGTTGCTTTGCTTTCCTTTAATAGGTAGCCAAGAGCAGCACATACTCACATAAAGAATGCTTCAACAAAACATTTAAGATATAAATAATATGCACGTTTACTTACCTTCATGGAAAAGAAGAAACCTAGAGAAAATAAGGGATAAAAGGGATTTGTTAAGCCTCATCAACAACTAATTATGGTGCAGTTATTAATGACTGGTTCCAATGAATACAGACCTCAGCAATTGGGCATTTCCCATGATTAGATCTTCATTTTACTTCCTCAATGTTTGTTGCTTTCTTTACCACTGTTTCTGTATAAAATGACCTTTTGAGTGAATAGATCTTTGAAAGGCCCCTCAAAAATTATTTATTCCAAGGTTTACCACTGTTATACCTGCCAAGACATTTAACCCTTCCAGGAGAGAGGGTGTCATCTCTGGGCAGCGCATTGTTAAGTGACCTAATCCTGTTAAGAAATACTCCCGCAGGACATTTCAAATTAAAAAAGAAAAAATACCTCAACCGCTGACCACAACAATACTCCTATCCTCCTCTCAGCCTAGGCTATAAAAATAGCAAAATGTTTTGGGATGTCCGTGGATATATTATACACACTATGGAGCAGTAGGTGAGTGTATGGCAAGGGCAGACAGATAAGTAAATCATTTTATTGGTGGCTCTCGGATGAGTAATTATGGATTGCCTGGCAGCCATCAATGAACTATTTGTGTACCCGGATGTCATACATTGCTTTCTTGCTCCATTTTCTCTCTCCTTTTTCCACATACACGATGAGCCATTTACTGTCTTAATACATCTAATATTGCACGGCTTCAGTGTGCTTCAGAGGAAAGTATTTTTTTGTTTGCCCTGGAGTGCACCTAGTGGCATCCTACTTTCGAGCCTAAATAGGAAATATAGAAAACTGTCTTCTCTGATGGATTGTTGGCACAAAAATTAAAACTGTCATGTGGTCTCATGGACTCCCCATGAGGGCTTAAAAAGACTAGGTGCTCCCCAGGGACTACAGAAATAAATTGTTGAAGGGTTCTACGAGGCTACTTCTTTCTTTCAGGATGAAAATGAAATTATCCTACGTGTTCGCCTTCTCTGTAGGGACTGAGAGGAAAAATATATAAAACATTCGACCTCCATTAAGATTGATGATGAAAGATTGATTATCTGTCTGAGAGAAGTGGTGAACCTGCAGGACTCATTGAGATTCTGCGGAAGTTGTTACAGGACCCTCTGACTGATTTCAAGATAATGGGCACATGCCTACTCCTAGACTTCTTGTTAAAGACTCCTTCAGCAGAAATCTTCCCATCAGACCAGGTCCAAATAGTCCTGTGGCTAAACGCTGAACTGTTGTTTCCTTGATTACAGGAGTATTTCATGTTATATAATGTACAGCCAGTGACTGTACGACTCGACATATAACAGGTCATCAATGTACAATATTGAGTGAGAATTTGTAGCATATAGACAGAGGAGTTATTGACTTCACTTGCAGTACATTCAGTAAGATGTCATTCATTATAAATGGAGGCGGTAAGCGATTGTTAACACACACAGATGGATTCGAGGACAAGATGTGTTATCATATTACAGAATAATTCCTCGGGGGAGTAACAAGTCCAACAAGATCACAATTTGGATATGGTAATGGGAAGCTGGGTAATTTGCCAGCTCAGTGCTTTTGAATCTGCACGTCGTTATCAAATCGGTATGCTCAATTACCACTAGAAGCACAATGCCAGCAGCATCATATGATGCAAAAGTGAGTGTGCTAAAAACCCCATTCGAACAAGCCATCAAATTCAGACATGTACATGCGAGTGACCATGGAAATCGTTACCAGCACCCACCATCATCCAACATGGGTGCAGGAGAGTGCCATAAGATTGACAAAAAGGTAGATATGCATGAAAACCCAAACATTAAAAATATTGACCATTAAAAGAAATATGTTGTAATAACGAAAAAAGGACTAACAAGTTTCATCATTTGCAGAATAAGAATTTACTTTAACAAAACAATTCATTGAGGCGCTAAAGTTGTAGATAGTTGTCATTAAACATAATTGAATAAAAGTGTAACACTCTAAACAGCTGATGCTAGATTAGTGAATATTGTTCTTTTGTCAGACGACTTGTCATTCTCTCTAATATGAACCGCACGTACCGTAACGTTTACAATAAAAAAAAAGTACAATATGTTTTTCAGTCTAAGCATCCAAAACGTTTCTTAGTTCTTGAAAGGGGCAGCCTACGAGTAAATCACAGGCCTCATGTAAGTAACAGAATAAAAGATGTTGAACTTGCTTTAGAAAAGCTCACATAATACTTAGGCTTAAATAGTGACTCAAGTGTAAGTGATACCTGCCACATGCCAATCATTTGGTAATGTTCCTGAGAGAAAGGTTTAAATCTGAAAAACGTATTGGAGCATTTGTTTTGTTTAGTAAAGTGCTCCTACAATCCTCCTCAAGAGAGACCAGACAAAGAAATCCAAAATTACAAAAATGTTTAACTGGTAACTGTGTCAGGGTGATAAATAAGCATTTTTACTCCATCCCGAAAAAATAGGAATAACCATTCAATATAGACAGTTCTGCAACACTGAGATGTACTACATGCAGTAGACCAGGCGATGCAGTCTTCAAATCCCATGTATTACGGTGTAGGGTGAATCCAAGAGAGTCCCGATGGCAGCCAGTGTTTGGTAGGTACATGTACCACCAGATGAAACATAGAGAACACCGTGGCGGTGCTTGCAACTCCATTCTGATAAAAATAAAGAATATAATATTGAAGGAGAAATTGGCTTGCGGGTGGACCATATAGCCCAAACCCTTACTATGTGACTCGCCTAAGAGACCTCCCATTACTTAAACCACTCTCATTTGGGTTTGGTTCTGGCATCAAGGGCCATCTGTCTATCCTCTGCAACAAGATATTCTAGGAGGTAAGTCATTTGTGAATGTGCACTAATTAAATAATAAAGAAATGACCATCTATTCTCACACAGACGCACCCTTTTAACTGCAGGAGTATTTTAAACATAAAGGTGCTTTGCATTGGACATTGTTGTATGTGTAGCACAGATGAAATCAGAATACATAACCCAGGATGCAATTAGAGATGCTTTTGGAAGCATGAACAGTTTGTTAATTACACATTTTCGTTAGTCAGTTGTAGATATTATTAGTTTTATGTATATTGAGTTCTTAAGCCACATTTAGAACCAAATTATCTATGTTCCAGAGCAATCCACTACCTCCCTTCATATACACTACACATGTGAGTTTTGGGCAAAGGTGTTGGTGGCATGCAACCAAATTAGTGGTGTATTCAAGTCAGTCTATTAGGTCTATATAATTCAGTGATAGGTGTTTCAATACGGGGGAATACCCCACCCATCCTATAGCACCAGCTGCCATATAAATATTAGAGTGCAACATGAGTGCTGTGGTTAGCCTTTGGTAGCAATATTCAATATAGAAAAATTGCAGGCGACAACTCTTTCAAAACACATCTGCGCATGTTATGCTTGATCATGCTTTTTCTGTCCGAGAGAAATTGACGGAAACCTTAAGGCCTAATAATTTTGTTTCATTAAAGTTGTTCTGAATACACACTTTGTTTTTTTTTGTTTACGGTTGAATAATTTGTATTTTCCTCGGATTGGTTGTGTCCTATATATGTTTTCTGATGTCCTGTCAAAAGATATTGATGTTTTAACAGACTTAACTAAGTCGTAGAAACCGATATTATTGTTTATTACTGCTTTTGTTATTACAACCACAATGATGGTGATGATATTATTATTGTTGTTGTTATTAAGGATAAAAATAATCGTCGCTCCTCGTTGAAAAGGAGTGGCGATCTCGCGTGGAAAGTCAATTTACCGCACACAAAGAGAATGTTCTCCCTTTGAAATACTTCCTTTCAGTAGGACGCCTGGAGCGTGTACAGTTGGGTTCTGGTGTTCTCTGATGCGGGTTGATTGGCAGGAAGGATGTGACGCAATAACTCACTTCCTTGGCATAACACAAAGGCCTGCTCGTGTTCACTATTGTAACCTATCTCCTTGTACTGATCTCCTCTTGTTCCCCGAATAATGCGAGCAAAAGAAATGTGTCCCCTATGTCCTGGTAGAAATCAGCTACAATGAGGGTGTAGTAGTCCCTCGCAAACCTGAGCCTGTGCCACTGTACCTGCTGCACTCTATCTAGCCACAATCCTTAGTTTCTGGCTCTGGAATAAATAAACGTTTTGACACAGTGGAAGACAGGCTATAGGGAGCTGCTGAGCATTTTACATAGTACATTTGTGGCATAACTGGAACAGCCATATATGAGACACGAATTGGAGTTCCGCAAAAAAGAGCATTTTGGTTTTGCACTTTTTATGCACTTTGGGTAATATGAAAACACATTTTTTCACTGTTGTTGATATATTAAGAAATGCAACGAACGCATTTTGTTTCAAATGTGTTCACATTTTCACATTTCTGAAGTAGCCAAACATGCATTTGCTCCATTTCGTATCATGTCAGTTCTGGTTATTGCCCTGGTGCAAAAAATGCGTTTGGAGCAAGTATTCGTTCCTCTTTTTCTGATAATAGTTGTCAGGAAATCAAGGCAACTGAGAAGGTGTCACCATTAAAATACTGCTAACAAAACATTGCAAATACATATTCAAATAAATCTTTGTTTCCAATGTATTTTTCACGAAAACAAGGGCATTGTGGTCAGATTAATGCAAAGACTACCTCTTCCACCTAAACATCTTGGAATAAAAGTGTGTAGGGTTGGGTGGACAGAAAAGAAAAACAAAACACGTGGTGGAAGGAAACAGCTAAGAGCTTTTATAAAGACATAAAAAATCAAAGGAAAGAGTGGGATATGTCAACAAAGCTTAGGAAGCAATTGATGCAAGAGGGCCCAAGTGGCTACTTGTTTTGCGCGGAACAGACAAGCAGTACTCCATATGTAGTTTTACTATTACAGTGGTCAAACAAGGGGGATTTCATTGTATTAATATTGCATGTCGCCATTGATGGTGTGCAGTGTGTGTAGTTGTTGCAGCTCATTCAGAGCAATAGCAAATAATAAAAGTTTTAATTGCATAAATTCTAGGGTAATGCCACTCATGGCAGACATCTGATGTGACAGGAAAATAGTGACATAGGGAGAAAGGAGGAATGAAAAATAGCCTACCGGACTAAACAAAAATGTAGAGTGGTGAAGAAAAGCAGAATGAGGTGCATTCAAGACTGGGCAGCCTTGGTATTCTGGCAGTGCTGGTGAAAGGTCTCTCAGAGAAATTTTGTACAGATCAAACACTGACTGTAATTAATGATGACACTACCTGAACTGTGATATTACTGGTTTGTTAATGGAAATTGGACACAGCCGCAAGGGATCTGAAGTGTCCATCATATCAGGTTATCCTAATTGTGCTGTACATGATGGGGGATGCTAAACACGGCTGAAGGGACAATTAGTGCCATGTTCAAAGAGGCAAGAGGTGCTGTAGCAACTCATAGTTGTGATTCAAGAATTTCAGTCATCAAGGTTCTACGTCTCTTTAAGAGATGGTCACTGTTACAACTGATAACGTGTCCCGACCTAGTTAATTTACTTACACGACGACTCGTTTTAGGCCAATGAACCTTTTGACCCTGATTGGGGACTCCTTAAGACGAGATAGCTATTTGACATTTCAATCAATAGATCAATCACTTCATCAGTATTCACAATAACTAATCGATTCGCCTGACCAATACCCTCCAATAAGACTGGAACACCATGACCTTTCAGCCAATAAATGATCACACAAAGCTAATAAAGGTTAAGATATTTATTCCCTATTAGTTACAATTCTAAGCTCATGTTTATTAGTCTCAATATCAATAAGCACATCAAAAGCACTATAATATGGCAACTTGTATAAGACTTTATCAAAGCGAAAATCAGGAACATCAGAACAAAGCACAATGTCAACATGAATCAACTTTAGCAGGGTATCATTAGTACAGTATTCAACAAAGCAAATATTCAGTCATTTGTCTATTTGCACCCAATATTAGTGGATTCCTTAACTAACCTATAATTAGCATCAGCATGTTGGGCTTCATGCAAAACAATTTAGTAACATGAATTTAGAAAACATCTAACTATGGTCTCTGTCAAAAGAGCAGTTAGTACCTAGAAAGAAAAGGCTAACAGACAATTACAATTTATCATCAGATAGTTACCCCTCCAAATGGGTCGGCAGACAGTATCAGTCTTTGTCCTCAGGACAACAGTTGATTCGCCATCAGCCAGGATAAGCAGGTACGGCTCAGCAGGGCATAGCAAAAGGCTCTTCCCTTATAAGGAGGAGAAGTGCAAGTCAGGCAAGGGGTAAGGCGAGGATGGTTTAGGGTATCAGGACAACAAAGTCTTAAGGCAAAATATCAGAGTAACAGCAAGGGTGTACCTATAATGGCTCAGTAAAAGGCCCATAACGGCTAGGTAATGGCTGATTTCTTCTTGTGTCACGTCGTTATCTTAATCTTGTCGGACAAGTCTCTAATTTCCAATTGGGCAATATATGGTGCATTGTTATCTCTGTCCAATAATCCGTTGAGCACCTTATTAGAATTTTCACCTAAAACAGTTCTCATGCAGTTTATTTATTCTTTAGGTCACACTCCTCACTAAAGCTGTGCCTCATGCCTCTGTGCTTTCAGATTGCAGGCCGGGTGTAAACAGGAGTTGGTGGTGAGGGGAGTGCAGGCTAGCCAGGGTGTTAAGGTTTTCAGAGTTTACAGAACGTCCTTGACCCCATCTTCATACAAATGTTGTCTCTCCTCAAGTTCAGTTCATGTGAGCAGGACAGCAGCTCATCATAGATCCCAAATAAGCTGTCTTCTTGAGTCATCATACACAAATTGTAATCCTTACCTTGTCCTCCATGTCGGCTATGTTCACCTCTTAGCGACCAGTTACTCATCCTCCATGCAGGGTTCAGAAACAAAGTATTGTCCTCTGAGTATGAGCTACTTCTAAATTTTGGAGGGAACTTCAATGCTTACTGTTCAGTTCCTGGTACCTGATTCTGCAGACCTTCAAATGAAGTTAGATGACAACAGGGTACTAGGGGAACTGGTAGTAAGCCAGAGCCCTAACAAATAGTTGGCCGCCTTCCAATTTTCATTCCTATACAATTGGTCACTCGATCAGGCTATGCACTGGGAAGTCAAATCCCTAACATCTCAAGTAGGTTTATTCTGTTGCTGATATTAAAGGGAAGCAAATTATCAAGTAAGGGGAAAATCATTGAGTTTCTCTGAGGCATAGGCCAGCAGCTGGTGAAAGGGTGGAAAACTAGAATTACTTTAAACCAGATGGTAGAGCCACATTTTCTATTGGCATGCATTATGGAAATACTTTGTGTGTTTAGGAGATATTGGCAGAACTGGACAATACAAAATTCATTATTCAGTATAGCAGGCCTATTATTGAGAGTATACCTTGCATTGCTATGCTTGCAGTACTTCAGCACTTAAAGAAACTTTCAATGTCTGTCACAGTTTGTTCACTAGCTTTGGTGTTTCTGTTCTTGCTGATGCCTCACTTTTCATGAATATTTTACCTTATTTAGACATATCTCCTAAATGTATAATATAGAAAACGCTAATGTCCTATCTCGTTTCTGCATGGTAACTTGGGTAGGAAAACATCTCAATTATAAAGTGATGGTGAGTGAAAAATACAGGTCAATGAACTTTCCTGAACCATTTATGTACTTAAAAAGTCAGTTGAGATCATGCGGCGGAGTGTAACAAAGTTAGCAGAGCACAAAAATGACCTGCAGACCTTTAAATGCAGAAGATGAGATTCACTGAACAGTAAACAGGATGCTGGGGACCAGACTTGCCAGAAGCTAGAGAGTGGGTTGTTTTGTTGATATTTGAATGTGTTTGTTCTAGCGTTAGCCGATGTTTGTGAAAATACATCAAAACATGGAAAATGTTTGATTAGTATATATTGATAACATTCTTAATTTACACCTAAGAATGATATAAATATGTCTGTCTTCTGCTGTCGTTAGTTACCCATAGCATGTAAACGGAATTGTTTTATTTTTCTTTTTTACGTAAAGCAGAACCTGCTGCCGTACTTTATTTGTGTAACCTTCAGAAGAGTCGTTTAAAATGGCAGCTCTTCGATAAGCAATTTTAACAACTACCGGATGATCTTGCACAGGAAATGTGTATAAATATGAACATTTTGCTTATTTGTTTTATAGTTTTATGTAAAGGTCCGAGACCAAAGAAAGCATGATGTTGAGCAATAGTCGCGAAGATGGAAGAGAAACTAAGGAAGAAGGCAGAGTGGGTGAGGTATAGGTGGGTGTAAGAGTGACATAATCAATGGCCTGCTCCTTGGATCCACATGTGGAGCTTTCCGAAAAGAGGATGTTGCTCCAGAAAATGCTGGCCTTAGTGATGTCTGAAACTATGTGCTTCAAGTCCTGCGTTCTGAACTGAGATGTTTAGTAGCTTGCCTGATTCAAGTTCAAGGCGTTGTTAATTACATGACACCGTTTAAAAAAAAAAATTATTGTGAGTTTTTCCTAATAAAGCACATGAGGAGAATAATAGGAAAAACATGCCATTGCCATGACAGATACAGTAACTGTAAAGTGATTAAGCATATTAATAGATTCATAATATTAGGTGCATTCATAATAATTCATACAAGCCTAAAATGTGCCATTCGGAGAGTAAAGTGCTGAATGTGCATTAAGCATAAATCCAAGACAACCGGTGTTATAAATGGGGTTTCCGGTTGGCTAGGGTATGCACCTAAGCCAGGCAGAACCCACCCACTGGAGTCAGGGTGAGGGAGGTTTACACCCAAGATAACCCCTGCTCACCCCCTTTGTAGCTTGGCACGAGCAGTCAGACTTATCCCAGAGGCAATGTGTAAAGCGTTTGCACAACACACACAACACAAGTGACGCAGTAAATATACCGCAAAGGAAATACAACACAAGTTATATAAAAATAAACTGTATTGCATCAAACGTCATCAGACCAAACGCAACATGTCAGTAGTACCCTGCTACACAAGCAGTTGTCAGAATATCACAGTTACTAGTGCTCTGCAAAAATAAGCAGTAGTCAGGAAAACATAAATGTTAATGATTATTCTGCAACACAAGCAGTAGTCAGGTCATCATTGTTACCAAAAACTCACGTCATAGTAAACACATGTTACCAAAGATGTTACCAAAGATGCACATGCCATAACAACCATGTCATCATAACTGCCAAAAGATCATCATGATTGAACATAAGATTAAACATCACCAAAACTGTTAATGGCAGAGTAATCATGGAGGCCATGACATTTCCCTGAATGCCCATACAATGAAACATTCTACATAGGCCATCAGCTTACCAAAATAAATGTGCACTTCAGGAAAACATTTCCCCAGAACATGTCAGACACCAAAGAAAAATGGCCCTATCCCCATATTGCAGTCTTGGGGGAGAAATTGGAAGCTCCTGACGGCTCATATTATGGCACCATACTGGCAGGACCGGGGACCTCCATTGAGGGTCCCCATCCTGGCCTGCTAACAACAAAACAGCAGGGGGCTCAGCGAGAACGGGCACCTCTGATGAAGCTTCCCTCCTGCCCTAAGCCACAAAGCAGAAAGGGAGCCCGGCGGGAACTGGGCCCTCTGATGAGGCTTCCCTCCCAAAAGCCATAAAGCAGAAAGGGGGCCCGGCAACAATGGGGACCTCTGATGAGGCTTTCTGCGAGCCACAAAGCAGAAAGGGGGCCTGGCGGGAACGGGGACCTTCGATGAGGCTTCCCTCCTGCCCATGAGCACAAAGCCGTAAGAGGCTCAGCCGGAACAGGGACCTCTGCTGAGGCTTCCCTCCTGCCCGCAAGCCATACATGAATGTTCACGGTTTCCTGGGGGCCGCTGCCTTCACGGCATGAGTGGGGCAGCTCCCCCTCCACAGTGATTCTCTCCGGTCACCCAGGGCCACGGCGGCGATCAGCACTTCCAAGCAGGTGCCTGTCTGTACCCCGGGAGCACTACTGACTATGCTCCTGTTCCCCGGGGGAACCAACCACAGCACGCTTGTTCGCGCTGGCTCCTCCAGACCTGCCCCGGTCGTGTGAGACCAGGGGATGGATTCCCTTGCGCAGAGGGAGACAAGACAGCGCTCTTTCCGTGAAGGGAAAATCTAAAACAATGAAATTTAGCGACATCCAGGCTCCTCCTCATAAAATAAAGCGCTCCTCATGTGCTGGGGAAACTAAAAGTCAAGCGCCCGTCCTGCGCTTTTAGAAATAAAATTGCAGCGGGAACAGGGAACACAGCACCCAGCCCCTGGAGATTGCTTGGGCCCTGCTGCCCTGTGCCCAACTTTGCTAACAGGCCAGCACAAAGGTTTGCAGGCAGTGGCAGTTCCTCTTAGTAACCCAGCAGGTCACAGGTCAGCACAACAGCAGCAGTCCAAAGGTGGTTCCTGGCTAATCCCTCCAGCAGCATCCTGTGTCCATTTCAGTAGTCCATTAGTGTCTCTCAATATTGGGAAAATCCCCTGTACTTATACTCATTTTGCTCAGTCTCCACAAAAAGGGGAGAAGGTGTTACAAACAGTACTAACTGGTTCCAGGAGGGTCCCCTCTCTCCTCCAGCACAGGCTCCAGACATCAGGGGGAGGTAAACAAGATTTTTGTGTGAGGCCAGGGCACAGCCTTTACAAATGCAGGTGTGCTCTACCTCTCCTTATCTCAGCCCAGGAAGGCCATTCAATATGCAGATGCACCTCTGTGATATCTCCATTTACAGGCTGTCTGAAAAGTATGCACAAAGCCTAGCTGTCACTCTGCCTCCAGACGTGGATTAGAGTCAAGGTGCAAAACACGGAGTCATAAACACAGAGAAATGCCCACTTTCCAAAAGTGACATTTCTATATTGGAAATAAAACATCCACCTACAACAGTAAGCAGCATTATTCACTACCATTACACCCATACCAAACATGCATACGCTAACCCTCATAGCTCAGACAGTACCACCTAGAAATAAGGTAGGGCATTTCCAATGCAATCCTATGAACAAGGCAGCATTTACAGCAGTGAGAAACCAAATGGGCTGTTTGTCACTACCAGAACAGGCCACATAACCAGGCACATGTCCTGCCTTCTACATACATAACACCTGCCCATAAGGCTAGCTCGAGTCTACCTTAGGGGTGGCTTACATGTAGTAAAAGGGGAGTTCCAGGCCTGGCAAGTAAATGTAGATGCCAGGTCCCTGGGGCAGTGAACTGCACATGCAGGCTCTGCAGTAGCAGGCCTAAGACAGGTTTGAAAGGCTACTGCTGTGGGTGGCACAGGCTGCACTGCAGGAACACTAGTAGCATTTAATTTACGGGCCCTGGATATAGGGATACCACTGTACAAGGGACTTACAGGTAAATTAAATGTGCCAATTATGTGTAAGCCAATCAGACCAAATTTAGAAGGGAAAGCACATGCACTTTAGCACTGATCAGTAGTGATAAAGTGCTCAGAGTCCTAGAGACAACAAAAAGAGGTCAGGAAAAAATAAGATGAGGAAGGCAAAAAGTTTGGGGAGGACCCTATAAAAAGGGCAAGGTCCAACAACCGGATATCTAAATTCAATATTAGCATAGAAATTCACAGAAAAATGAATGTGCAAATCACAGATTAAAGTGCAAAATGTGCCCTTAACATTGCTTGGATTCAGCCAGTATAAATATAAAAGAACGCAAATTCAAGGGGTAAAAGTGCAAGGCTTCCTTCCATACCATTACCCTCACAAATACAGTAGCTGTAAAATGGCTCAACATATTAACAGATGGATTCACAGTATGAGATGCATTACTCAAAATGAATAAAGCCAGATACAGTCTGAGGACTATATTAGGCATATGAACAATTGGATCCCGGAATTCTTGCAACGTAATAGAAGAATCACTTCAATTGGCATAGTATGGGATGCTTTTAAGGTTAGTGTAAGGGGAAAAATGTTTAGTTTAAGTCTGAATCATCAGAAAAGGCAGAAACAGGCTTCTGAGGGAGCTATACAGTTAAGTTGGGGAGGTCGAGGCTCAACTTATTATGGCTGTTTCAGAGGTGCTGACCTTGAGAGAGTTCAACATAAGCTAGCATTAGCTAAAGCTGCTATTAATGACATTTAGGGAAAAAAAGAGCAGCAGAAGAGTATTTGGCCTGGAGGCCGGACTGTTATGAATATAGTGAGTGGGTTGGGCACCTTCTTGCGGTTCGCACTAGGCAAAAAGTGACCTAAGGGGAGATTGCTAAAGTCAGGGATAACTGGGGGGATTCAGTTACTGATCCAGAGGGGATCCAAGAGGCATTTCAAGTGTATTATGAGGGGCTGTATCGGGTTGGCAGGGTGCAAGAAGAGGAAAGCATACAACATTATCTGGGTTCAATCTTAGTCGGAAGGATAAGATCCACAGATTAGACTTTTTCAGACGCTCCGGTTATTGTAGAGGAAATACAGGCGGTTCTTAAAGATCTGCCATTGGGGAAAGCTGTTGGAGTTGATAAGATCCCTTTAGAATTCTATAGAGCCTTCTTTACCCTCTTATGTCCTGATTGGTTGAGATATTTTTGCAGCTACAAAAGGGGTAGCAGGTGCCGGACTCTTGTTCCTTGGCTAATATAGTGGTGTTCTTTAAAAGGGGAACACCCCCACAAGATTCCCTGTCTTATAGACCAATTACATTGATTAACGATGACACTAAGTTATGCTCCAAAGTTTTGGCCACACGGCTAAATCAGATTATAAGCAAGATTGTTTCTCTCAGGCAACAGGACTTTATTCCAGGGAAGGGGACTACAGATCATACACACCGAGTTATTGTGATTTTTGTTGTGGCTGCTGTCTCTGGTGCTCCAATGGCTCTAGCCCTTTTAGACGCAGAGAAAGCATTTGACATTGTATCCTGGAATTACTTATGGACAGTCATAAGATGGTATGGAATTGGGACTAACTACATTAGGACCATTTGAGCTGTTTATCATAATCCTGCTGCTAGACTTCATATTATGGGGGGCAGTCCAGTCAAATACAAATAGGGAGAGACAAGAGGCAGGGGTGTCCCTGCTCCCCCTTGTTATTTGCTTTAAATATAGACCCTCTGATTCGGAAACTTGAATCCAACATATTAACTACACCTGTCCAATTTTATGGTTGGAACACCAAAGTTCTTGCTTATGATGACGACATTGCAGTGGTGACGCCTGATCCTAGGGTGGCACTGAAAGAGACAGAAAATGAGGCCTCGGTCTTTGGGAAATTTTCCAACTATTCCCTAAACCAGAATAAAACTCAACTGGTGGTTAATAGATGGCTACAACTAACTGATTCACACATTGTTGAGAGAGCTGTGCATTTGGTGTTTTATTTAGTAGCAGATGTGGATCAGATAGTGGAATCCAAACTGACCCCGATCATACAGAAGGTAAAATGGGATCTATAGAAGATGGACAGTTTGCATTAGTAAATTGTTGTCCACAGTAATGTTGTTTTAAATGTTATTTTTAACCAAGGGTTTGTATTTCTTAGGACAATTACTCTCAAGTTTGAGAATTGCTGTTTTAAAATAAAGGATGACATAGTCTGCAGATTTATATGGTCATTTGCAAAAAAACAGAAGGGCTCTTAAATATATGACACTTTCTAGGGCTAGAGGGGGATGAACTATCCCAAATTTAAATCAATCACAAAATTAATTTATAAGTCAATTAAAACCATAAACATTACATAGTATACATGAACATGCCACCTATAAAGATCTTTAGACAGTTTACAGTTTTAAGAACAAAACATTAAATAAATTAGTGGATATCCCCAGATCATTTAAAACCACAGACTAATATGCCTAAACTAGCTGCTAAATAACATACATTTTGTAAACGCACAATTCTATGATATTTGATAAGGGAGTTAAAGTGCTAAGAGCGAGTCTTTAAAAAAGTTATAAATTAACAGGCTGAACGTATGAGCACCAGCACAATATATAAAGTGCAATGGTTCCTATCAACTAAAAATTAAGGCTTCAGTGCGTGCCCCAAGCAATAAAATAGGATAGGGGCTGATTGTTACTAGTAGCCGCTAGTAACCTGTCTTACCTGTGGACCCTAATCTTAGCCAGTTGGCCCTAAAACAGAGAAGTGAAGTGAGGGCTAGATTGAGCTTGCCATTCCATAATAACCCAATCCTTCCTTTACCCCCATACTTAACTTTAGCAGTCTTATCTTCCGACTGGGCAGCAGGGTTCTCTTTAACAAGGTTCTTAAAAATGTCAAGAAATTGCACCAATTGGATGTTAGATGTTACATTCAGGGGGTTAAACGATTCTATTACTGCTGATCTGCGTGACCTGATCCCCATTGGCTTAAACTCTTTCTCAACAGGGTCCTCCGCTGGTGATGTAAACATGGACAAATACATAGGATATACAGTAACCACTTATTTGACTGATTGCACAAGCGGCATTCTATATCACCTTTGTGATCTTTTTCCTGTCATTTTGTTAGAAAATCCAGTGTGGGGATCACTTCCAACTTAAATGACAGGAACGTCTGCTTAACTTCCCAAGAGTAGGTAGCTCCAAGAAGAGTAGAGGCTTTTTGATCATTGTAAGAATTCCACACCAGCCACCCATCTGAGTGTTTGACAACAACTTCTTTATCTGCTGTCCAACTTTACAACTGTATGCTTTAATTTACCGTCCTTTTACTTGGGCAGTTGTGTCTGAAGACCATAGTTCACCCAGCCCTAGCTTCATTATGCTGTCATTAAGATAATTCTTGTAGACAGCCTTTCCTCTTTGGAGGTTGATTTCAGACCAAACCAGGCTGGCTAGCATGCCTTTGGGTAGGGGTGTGCGGGGAGATCCGCTCTGCGTGCAGAGCTAACATAGTTTTTGGAACTCTGCGCTCCGCTTAGAGCGCGGAGTTCACCCAAAAACTCCACTAGCCCTACCAGCGAAGTGAAGCTCACCAGTATGGGCTGCACAGCGCAAGCGCAGACAGTTTGCACTTGCGCTGTGCAGCCCATAACTGGCCCACTGGAGCAGAGAAGGGAGGCAGCCACTGGAGAGGACTCGTCGCCAACGGATGACGGTGAGAGGAGGACCCCAGGGAAGACCCAGGTATGTCCTCGTCTCTCAGGGCACAGCCATAGGCAGTGAAAGCTGCTGTTTGAGGCCTCTTGTGCACCGGCCTGCCCCATACCCAGTGCACACAGGGCAGGCCGGTGCACAACAGGCCTGGCAGCGAATGAAAGCTGCCGTTTCAGGCCTCTTGTGCACCGGTCTGACCCGAGTGCACTGCACCCTCCTTAATGGGCCCATGTCGGAAGTGCTAAGCAGGTTCAGGATTGGCTGACCAGGCCCGATCCTGCTTAGCGCTTCAGAGATGGGTGCATTCAGGAGGACTCCACAGGCACAGAACTCTGGCTTTGCAGAATTCCACAGAGTTTTTTTTCAACTCCACGGAATTCCGCAAAGCCGGACTCCATTCACTCCTGCCAGGATTACCTTCAGGAGCACTGCTCAGCTTATAACAGCATTCATGAATGCTCTATACCTGGCCAGGTCCTGTCTGGTCAGTGAGAACTCGAAACTAAGTTGAGCGGGGGACTCAGATCTCGGCAGCTGAAAATATGTTTTATGGGTTTTATAATGATTTTGTCTAATAAACTAGCGTCTGCACCTGCCATTATTTCACCACCATTTGAGAGTGATGGGACCAGTCTTGCCTTCATGACTTCCGCCAATGATTGGAGATTATGGTCCCGGAGAGATTTTGCCAATGTACAGAGTGAAAAATACTGTGCTAAGGCTTTTCCCCTGATTGCTTCCCTTTGTGGAATAAACAAGTTCCTGGAGTCTATTTTGAAGCCTAAATAAGTATATGTCTGGGTCTCATTTAATGTTTCTCAGTTAATGTACCATTTACATTGGTTTAAAATATGCAGGTGCAGCCCGTCCTTTAGGGCGGAGGGGCAGCGCCCCCCCACCTTTTGCCCCTCATGAAGAGTGCCAGTCAGGCTGAACAAAGGTCAGCCTGACAGAGACTCTTCATGTTCAGGTCAGGTAGCCAGGAGCGAGATATGCACCATTTGCACAAACTCCTGGCTGCCTGAGCTGAACTTTTCTGGGCTCAAGAGGTCACAGCGTCTGTGGGCGTGAGCTCCTCGGCTCAGCAAAGGTGCCTCGAGGCCCTCCCCTGGGTGATGAGGGAAGCGTCAGCAATTGACTTCGATCTGGGCGTTTAAGCCCAGAAGCCCCCAGGGCGAGTGTCAATCAGTGATACCTCATTACAGAGTGGGGTGGGATCAGCAGTCTCACTGACCCCATCCCACTCTGTGATGAAGTTGGGACTGCTGCCTTGCCTCATTGGCTGACCTAAGGTCAGCCAGCGAGGGAAGGCAGCAGTCCCAACCCTGCTGGGACCTCCGAAGCTGAAGGTAAGTGTGTGTGTGTGATCTTTTTAAATGAATGTGCGTGCATGTTTGAATGTTGATGAGTGTTCTTAATGGATGTGCGTGCATGTGTGTGTGAAAGAATGAGTGTGCTTCTCGCCCGCCCCCTCCCTCCTAAAACTGACGGCCACCGCTGAAAATATGGCATTTTAATGAGATGACTTCCGTTTTTTTTAGGTTGATCACTAGGGCATTATCAGTGGTGTAGGTTGCCAAGCGATTGATTAATCTCTGCAAACCTACCCTGGTGTTACTGAGTAAAAGCAAATCATCCACATACAGAACGTTTGACAGTGGTGTGCTGCCAGGGCTCAGAGCGTGTGATGCCAACACTCCAGCACCGGGAAAAGGTCAGAGATGTAAAAGTTGAATAAGTGGGCGCAAGAACGCACACCTGCTTTAGCCCAATGGATGTACTCACAGCTCTTGATAGATGAGTATCATTTCCGACCTTAACTTTAGCCCATTTATGTGTTGAGCAACTTAATTGCCTTTAGTAGATTGAGCAGGGTTTCACACTGCTGGAACTTACCCCATAGATTATCACGTCAGATACTGTCAAATGCTTCCTTAAAATCTATGGAACACATATACAGGTTGTTGGACCTGGCCTTTTTACAGGGTCATCCCCAAACTTTTTTGCCTCCTTCCTCCTATTTTTTTCTGACCTGTTGTTGTTGGCTTTTGAACTCTGGGCACTTTACCACTGCTACTGTTGATTGGTTTATCCATGATTGGCTATTTGATTTACTTGTAAGACCCTAGTACAGTGCACTATATGTGCCTAGGGCCTGTAGATTAAATGCTACTAGTGGGCCTGCAGCATGGTTGTGCCACCCACTTAAGTAGCCCCTTCACCTTGTCTCAGGCCTGCCAATGCAAGGCCTGTGTGTGCAGTTTCACTGCCACTTCGACTTGGCATTTAAAAGTACTTGCCAAGCCTAAAACTCCCCTTTTTCTACATATAAGTCACCCCTAATGTGTGCCCTAGGTAACCCCTAGAGCAGGGTGCTGTGTGGGTAAAAGGCAGGACATGTACCTGTGTAGTTTATGTGTCCTGGTAGTGTAAAACCCCTAAATTCGTTTTTACACTACTGTGAGGCCTGCTCCCTTCATAGGCTAACATTGGGGCTGCCCTCATACATTGTTGAAGTGGTAGCTGCTGATCTGAAAGGAGTAGGAAGGTCATATTTAGTATGGCCAGAATAGTAATACAAAATCCTGCTGACTGGTGAAGTTGGATTTAATATTACTATTTTAGAAATGCCACTTTTAAAAAGTGAGCATTTCTCTGCACTTAAATCTTTCTGTGCCTTACAATCCACGTCTGGCTAGGTTTAGTTGACAGCTCCTTGTGCATTCACTCACACACCCCAAACACAGGATACTCAGCCTCACTTGCATACATCTGCATTTTGAATGTGCCTTCCTGGGCTGGGAGGGTGGAGGGCCTGCCCTCACACAAAGGACTGCCACACCCCCTACTGGGACCCTGGCAGACAGGATTGAACTGAAAGGGGACGTGGTGCACTTCTAGGCCCCTCTTTGAAGTCTCCCCCACTTCAAAGGCACATTTTAGTATAAAACAGGGCCTCTGCCCTACCACCTCAGACACTTGCTGGAGAAGAAACCTGAACCAGAACCTGCATCCTACCAAGAAGAACTGCCTGGCTGCTCAAAGGACTCACCTGACTGCTTTCTCCAAAGGACTGCTGCCTTGCTGTTGGCCTGCTGCCTTGCTGAACTCTTGTCTTGCTGCAGAAGTGCTCTCCAAGGGCTTGGATAGAGCTTGCCTTCTGTTCCCTGAAGTCTCAGGACCAAAAAGACTTCTTTCTTTCAACTGGACTCCTTGTGCGCCGAAAATTTTGACGCACTGCGTGCTCCGTGGTGAAAAATTAACTGCACGCCGATCCGGAAAGACGCCGCTCGACCCCGCAAAGAAAAGATTGACGCGATGCCTGCCCTGAGGGAGAAAATTCCACGCACAGCCCACAGGAAAAACCCGCAGCCGAACAACAAGACCATGCACAGACCCCGGGACATCTGGGAATCCCACGAACCACAGAGGAGACCGGCCTGATTGAATGATAATTTTAGTTATTGCGGCAGCTGTGTACTCTAATGGTTTGATTAAGATGATTTCCTTAGAGAGCTCCTGTGGCTGCCTTAATCCCAAATTTAAAATGTTGACAATGGGCTGCCACGCTGCAATAAATGTGTTTTTTTTATTGGCGGGTAGATGGAAGATGGCTGAGATGGAAGAAATGTTCTCCCTATATATGAGCTGTGACTTGGGGAAGAGGCCAGAAGTGGGTTTTTAAGGTTCACTGAACCTAATTATTACAAGAAGGGCTGGTTCAAGACCCTCCGAGACACTTTAAGATCTGGGCAATTCTGAGAAAAAAAAAACAGGACTGGGTAAATTCGGTTTATAAATACCCCATCACAGAGAAATCCGGCCAGTCCTGGAATTTTTCCGGACTCTTATGTGCTTGGTTGGCAGGGCCAGGGGCATAAAAGATTTGTGGTTTTTCATGCTGAAGATAGAATAGTTTCATTTGAGGAATTACTTGCTGATTTCGGGATCAATCAGAAGGATTTTTTATTTTATTTTTACAGATCTGTGATTTTCTTTTTAAGAAAAGAGGGGATCTAAGAGGCTTTGCCAAAGCTGTTTTGATGGAGCTGCCACGGAGCTGCTCGGGCTGTAAAATTAGCCAAATTTTTGGTGCTTCACGCTCGTTTCTACAGGATGATCTTGAGAAGAACATAGATAAATGGCAGAGGAAGCTGAGCTCTTCATATTATAGTTTTATGAACCCCTTGAGCTTGGACGAACCCTGCTGTGCTCAGCTGGCTTGCAAGTACAACTCTATAAAACGATCTTTGATCTCTATTATACACTGGCAAAAATTGCCAAATGGGGGGCTCCATTGGTATCTGTTGCCCTAAATGTCAAAGTCAGAGGGTTTATTTGATCCACATGTCCTGTATTAGAAGTACTTACGTGCGAGATTACAAAGTTCATGAAAACCAGCTTAAAGCTTGAAATGACTTTGAACCCCCACCCCATTTAATGTTGTTGGGTGTGCATAATGCAGTGGTTACTAGATCTGGCGAGCCTTTTGTCTTTGCAGTCATGGCTGTGGTTCACATCTGTTTAGCATCTACAGTGGTCTGGCTGTGGAACGGGGAGTTTTGTGACACTAGGAAGTACATTTTGGGAAATAGGAAATGTAATACAGCAAACATAGGCTTGAAATATTTACAGAGAACAGCCAGACTTAAAGTGGCTTTGTTTCCAGAGCAACGGAAGGGGCCACCACTGACCTCTACAACAATGTGTCTGATGTAGGCGAGATCCTGGGAGACCAGAAAGAATGATTAGGGTTAATCAAATGCTCAGATATGCTGAAAGAAAGAAGCTTTTTTAATATTAAGCTGAAAGTGTATTTATTGTGTATCTCTATAATGGTATTGATTTCATTTCTGAAACATATGAAATTGTTTTTTAACGCTGTAAACGTTTGATTTCGACTCGCCAGCAAATAAAATTAAGTTATCAGTAAAGGACTTAGCTATACGTGGAGAGGGGAGCGTGGCAGTTTGATACAAATAACTTACTTCTTGGCAATGCATTGAAGAAATCATTGAGTTTTCAAACGGTTAGTAAGTTCTGCTTCACCATCAACTAGATTGCCTAGAACAACACTGCACAAATGTTTTGTTCTTGATCAAATCGGCTTCTGAAAATGTTCATTTCTCATTAAATCGTCTCTAGCAAACGTGTATATAAGATGTTCAGCAGCCTGTGGCCTATATACGTGAATAGCAACAGTCTAAGCCACTCATTACATTTTTGTTCAAATTCCTTTAAACAAGTATTGTTTTGTACAATAAAAGCCCTGTTCAGGATCAGAGTGGACCCCAAAGCATCCCGGGCAAAACATATTCAAAGACACTGTGTCCCCTTTATTTCTCTTATCTCTCTTTCACCCTCTTTCTCTCTCTTTCTCTTGGTCTCTCTTTCTTTCCCTCTCCGTCTCTTTTCATTTTCCTTTCCTTTTTCTCTCTTTACTCTGTCTCTCCTATACCACACATTGTGCCTGCTGCAATTAACCTGGAGGAGCTAGAGCAAATAACAACGATGCTTGTTGAGGGCCCGAACTTTCAAAAACAGTCTCCAGTGTCTCCACTCTACCGTAGAAATGGTCAATGGAGTAAATGGGCAGGCAAGCCCTAGCCACAAATAGGCACTGTTAGACCTCTTAGTTTATGCAGGGTCATTCCCAATCTTTTTGCCTCCTGCCTCCTATTTTTTTCTGACCTGTTGCTGTTGGTTTTTGAACTCTGAGCACTTTACCACTGCTAACCAGTGCTAAAGTGCATATGCTCTCTGTGTAAATTGTATGGTTTATCCATGATTGGCATATTTGATTTACTAGTAAGTCCCTAGTAAGGTGCACTAGAGGTGCCAGGGCCTGTAAATCAAATGCTACTAGTGGGCCTGCAGCACTGGTTGTGCCACCCACACAAGTAACCCTGTAATCATGTCTCAGACCTGTCACTGCAGTGTCTGTGTGTGTATTTTTACACTGTAAATTCGACTTGGCAAGTGTACCCACTGCCAGGCCTAAACCTTCCCTCTTCTTACATGTAAGACACCCCTAAGGTAGGCCCTAGGTAGCCCCGAGGGCAGGGTGCAGTGTATGGATAAGGTAGGAGATATAGTAATGTGGTTTATATGTCCTGACAGTGAAATACTGCCAACTTCGTTTTTCACTGTTGCAAGGCCTGTCTCTCTCATAGGATAATATGGGGGCTACCTTTAAATATGATTAAAGTGTAGATTTGCCTAGAGAGTAGATGGACATGTGGAGTTTGGGGTCCCTGAACTCACAATTTAAAAATACATCTTTTAGTAAAGTTGATTTTAAGATTGTGCGTTTGAAAATGCCACTTTTAGAAAGTGAGCATTTCCTTGCTTATACCATTTCTGTGACTCTTCCTGTTTGTGGATTCCCTGTCTGGGTCAGTTTGACAGTTGGGTTGTTTTTCACCTCACACTAGACAGTGACACAAAGGGAGCTGGGGTGTAACCTGCATTTCCTGATTAGCTATCAATGCTAGGAGGGAGGGGTGGAGTGGTCACTCTCATCTGAAAGGACTGTGTCTGCCTCTGACAATGCAGACTCCAACCCCCTGGTGTGTGTCTGAGGCCTTGCCTGGGCAAGGCAGGATTTCACAAGTAGGTGTGAGTCCCCTTTGAAGAAAGGTGACTTCAAAGACTAAAATGGGTATAAGAAGGGCACCCAAATCTACAGACTTTAGAAACACTTCTGGAACCAAGAGGAACCTCTGCCTAGAGAAGAGCTGATAGCTGAGGAAGAAGTGCTGCCCTGCCTGTGACTGTGCTTTGTGGAGCTTTCCTGCAGTGCTGCTTCTGCCAGAGTAAGAGGGCAAATACTGGACTTTGTGTGCTTCCATCTTGTGAAGAAATCTCCAAGGGCTTGATTTAGAGCTTGCCTCCTGTTGTTTGAAGTCTCAGGGACAGCAAAGACTTCTCTCTGCCAGCACCTGGAGTCTCTGGAGAGACTCCTGCTCTGACAAGTGGTGCCCTATCCAGTCCCTGGGCCCTTGAAAGGAAAGCTGGTAGAAATCCAAGGAAATCGACTTCGGACGACTCCGGACCGACGCCGCTGCTGAATCCGGTAACGCCGTCTGCACCCAACGCCGTGACCTTCGCTGGAACGCGACGCTCTTCGCAGCCCCGATGCCGCAGCAGCCCCGCTGAAGTCCGCGACTCCGTGGAAGTCGCCGCACCACGTCGTGACCGACGCCGCTCGAAGCGCATGGATTCAATGTTTCGCACAGACGCCGCGATCCCCGACTTCGCGCATCGGCTTGTTTTCACTCTTCACCAAAGGTACTGTACTTGGGGGTCTACACGACTCCGGGACCGGCGCCACTGGTGTCAGCTTGTTGGGAACGACTCCGTCACGACGCCGTGTTAACATCTCATCGAAGCATTTTTGTTTCTATGTGCTAATTTTGAGTTTAATCTTTAAAAATTCATAACTTGACTTGTGTATGTCGGATTTTTGTCGTTTTGGTCTTGTTTTGTTTAGATAAATATTTCCTATTGTTCTAAACTGGTGTTGTGTCATTTTGTAGTGTTTTAATTAAGTTACTGTGTGTGTTGGTACAAATACTTTACGCCTAGCACTCTGAAGTTAAGCCTACTGCTCTGCCAAGCTACCAAGGGGGTAAGCAGGGGTTAGCTGAGGGTGATTCTCTTTTACCCTGACTAGAGTGAGGGTCCTTGCTTGAACAGGGGGTAACCTGACTGTCAACCAAAGACCCCATTTCTAACAGGCACCTACTGCAACCTGATGCAATCGAGCAGTCACAGCACTTATTGAAGTGCCATGCACAGAATACAATACTAAATTCACATTGCAAAAAGGGTATTGTTCTAAGCAATAATCCATCAAAAACACAAGAACACTTTGTGGATTGTAGTAAAGGGTGTTTATTGAAGAGATTCAGTATAGGTACAACGGAGCCCACCGCTATACTTCAGAAACCTTTCCAGTCCACATCCACTTCTCTCAACCGTGGAGGACTGAAAGTGGAATGTACCATTTTTAGTAACCAGCTCCAGTGGAGTACCTCCTAAAGCAAAGAAATTTGCAGGAAAATTAATCCCCACCTGAAAAGTCATACTACCAACAAAACCATAATATACCCATTTGGAAAAATAATCAACCAACACAATAATGTATTGTTTATTAACAGTAAGGGAGATATTAGTCCTGCAATGGATAAACCCAGTTTTTTTCTGTTGTGCATCTGGCAATTAGTACCTGTACAATTAGTGTGTCACACAGTTTCCAAAGCTTATTGGATAATAAACATTTATCACGTTTCTTTACCACCTCATCCACATCACCATCCATTCCTGGCCACCAGAATGAATGTCTAAGAATTTTGTAGTAGAAATGGATCCTAAATGACATGAATGTGGCAATCAAATTATTCTAGTTCATAACTTATTAGGGAGAATGAACCTATTCAACCTGAACAACATATTTATTTCCACTGTAAATTCTACTGCAATTTGAAAAAAAAAAGTTTGTTTACCTTGCAGATGTTTAATGTGTGGCCAACACTTTTCAACATACTCATACACTTTCTTCAACACATTATCTTCTCCACATGCTTCAGACCATTCCGTCTCATCTATAATTCCTTGACACTGCCTTGAAACATCTATACCAGCAACTACACATTCATCTTTGAAAATATCCTAGTTCTCAGTTTCCCCATCAACTGTAAGATGAGATAAACAATCTACTTGACAATTTGCTGATCCTACAATATAGCATACTTCAAATTTATACTCTTGCAATTTGAATAATATTCAAATAAGTCTAGAAGATGCTCCTGACATTCCCTTGTCACCTAACAAATATGCAAAAGGTTAGTGATTTGTGCACAAAATAAAATGCATTCCCCATACATAGGTCTTAAATTTCGCAATATCCCAAGCACATGCCAATGCTTCCTGCTCAGTTGTGCCATACCTTCTTTCAACATCCTCAGGTGCTGTTGATGTGAATGCAAAGGGCCATTCAGTTCCATCCACCATTTGACATAAAATAGCACCGAAGCCAGTCACACTCGCACTAACAGTAATGGTACATTCAGTACCTGAATTGTAATTTTTAAGGCTTTCATTAATGTCTCTCAAATCAACAAACACCTTTTTTTCTACATTACCCTAGACAAACTTTCTCTCTTTCTTAACATTTTCTCGAGGGGTTCCATGATGACAGCGCTTCCCTCAGCAAACCTCGAATAACAATCGCACAGCCCCAAAAAAAGACTTCAACTCCTCTTTATCCTTAGGCGAAAGCACATCCCTCAACACCTTAAGAAGATCCATTATTGACTTGATACCTTCAGACATTATTCTGTGTCCAATATATTCAACTGAATCAGTGACAAATTTGATATTTTGTTTCATTCATAGCACGTTCTTTCAAAATACTCAGCACATTGTTTTAAATCACATAATGTTCTTCCACTGGTTTTGCAAAAATTAAAATATCATCTTGGGAGGCCTGTACACCACTTGCGTCTTGAAATAAATAGAATATGAGCTTTTCAATGACACTACCCATTGAGGCTAACCCGAATGACAGCCTTAAATACTTAAATGCACAGCATAGAGTAACGAAAGTGGTCAGTGTGAGGATTTGGGTGTACTATATGGTATGGCTGGGTAGCCCTATCACGCAGTACACTCTCAAATACCGTTTTGGGTCCAGTCAGGTACATTTACTCAACCTTAAGCTCAACCCTGGGTAGCTGTGGATGTGAGCAGTAAGGCTTAGCAAACAAACAATTTGTAAAGCATTTAACAGCACCAAACAAGAGAATAAAGAAGTCACACAATACAAAAGAAATAAGACATCCATTTATAAAAACAAAGCAGACTGTTATAAGGTTTTTGAGGCCTTAATCATTTAAATCCACCATGGGGTTTCCGGATATAGACATTTTAGGTGTATTAATTAACTTTTATATCAACTGCAAACAAGCATTGGGCAACAAAAAGTTTGGAAACTTTTGAAAGGTTTGTAAAAATGACTTTGACAGCCTGAGTTGGGCGAACAAGTCTAACAGTAGAGCGGTCTAGGGGAGCATAAAGGATACTTTGGTCAGTTACCTGGCCACCAAAATGTTTTTTAAGCAAGACCCAAACTTTACAGGATGACCACCATAGATGACAATGGAGTGGTCCTGATGCTGAGGGATGCAGGATGTGAGGTCAACAAGGATGAAGTCATGTTCTCGGTCCACAGGTGAGTGGAGGCGACTCTTTCCAAGCATCTCAGGGTCCCACAATGTCCTCTCTGCTCAGTTCCTAGGGCTGCCGATGCAGATCTTGTGCTTTTGCAACACAGCGGAAACAGTGCAAGACTGGTGTGCCTCTTGGGTGAGGAGACAACCAACACTCATGAGTCCAGCATACACAGGTGCACCTTTTGGCTGTCTCTGAATTGTACTTTGTGGTGCTCTGCATCCAGTAGCAGCAAAAACATCTGGGGTGGCTACCAGAGGTGTGTCTTGGGCTCTTTCAACTTTGATGTCCCCAGTGCCATTCTGGGGGGGCAGCCAACTGTCCTTTGGAGTCTCTGCTTCAGCTTTTTTCCTGAGCTAGGCATGCAGAATAAGGTCCAAACTCTGCTAAAGTGCAGCAGGCCCAGTTGCTCCAGCCTCTTTTTGTGCACTTTTAACATGTGCAAAGTGGTCTTCCTCTTATCTTCAAAGACCAGCGAGTACTGAGGGTCAACGTGCCATATGTATCCCTTGGTTTGGGAGTCATTGATACATCTCCCTAGGAGGTCCAAAACCTTTCTTAGTGTGTATGCCTTTGTGAGGAAGCTAGACATGCAGAGCACAGAATGACAACCTTTTAAAAGCTACCCACTATTAATAGTGACAATAATTTTGACCTGGGACATCAGGTCGCATTTAATACTGCAGTTAATTTGATTACTCTTTTACAACGGTGTCCAATATCCCATCCATCGAAATATAAATCCCATCGGAAATAATGGGATTTATATTTCAGCAGAAGGGAAATCTGTCACCGTTGTGATGGAGTAACCAGTTTGTTGAAATCTTAATCAGGCCCCTCTGTCTTACATGCCCTGGGTAACATATGTTAGGGACTTATAAGTAAGCAAGGCCTTGCCAATTGGGTGTATCCAATTCAACATGTAATTTGTGTGGAGTTAAAACACAGGCACTAAGGTCTGGTTTTCAGACCTCAGTGCACTCTGAGTCGAGAAAACCAGCAGCATCAGTTCAAAAATGTGGAGGTGAACATGCAAAATGAGGACTTTCCTTACAGTCAGCATTTGGTATTTTTTTCTGAAACTACTCTGAGATAAAATTCCCTCAAATCAATGTTGCTAAATAATTTAGCTCCCCCAATTGTCAGTAATTCCTGAATCTTAGGTAGCAGGTGACAGTCCAGTAAAACTATCATATTTAAAGAACGTAAATCACCACAGTCTTATTTGACCTCCTTTTTTTCTTGGCTATCAACAGCACTAACCGATACTACATCAGTCACCAGTTAAATATTTTTATCTGCACATAGCTCCTCCAAGTCTTCCTTTAAATCATCCCTCACACATGATGACACATCTATTACTTTATAGTGCTGGCCCCTTGATATACCTCCATAAAAAATTGTTGTCCAGAGATATTCATATTTTTTTTATTTTTTTTTTTTTTATTTTTTTTTTATCATTATAGAAGTAATTTAGCTTGGGTAGATGTTGCTAATCCAGTCTGATTTTTTTTTCTGTGTGACATTTTGAAAAATGGTGAATGTGTTGCAGTGATGATGTAATGTTTCAGGAACCATGAAACTTGTATACTTAATTTTGGTGTCCAAATACAGGAAATAACTCCTCAGAAAACCCTTCTGCCATTTTCCAAAATGGGGGCTCTATGATGATGGGTTTTAGCCAGCATTATGGTAATTCTTTTTAAGATTGTTTTTGTTTCAGGTTTTCCGTTGATTAAAATGCACAAACATGAGCAAAGCAGGTGGTAGCAGAGGATCTTTAACTCCTGACAGAGTGTTAACTACAAAATCTGAGGACTCCTTCAACAAAGAAATATCTGTTATATACCAAACTAATCCGAAAGAAAAGCTAACATCAATCAATCAATCAGAGATTTGTAAAGCGCACTACTCACCTGTGAGGGTCTCAAGGCGCTGAGGCGGGGAGGGGGAGAAGGTGTGGGGGAGTTGCTGCTACTGCTTGAACAGCCAGGTCTTGAGAAGTTTCCTGAAGGTAAGGAAGTCTTTTGTCTGGCGCAGGTGGGTGGGAAATGTGTTCCAAGTTTTGGCAGCGAGGTATGAAAATGATCTACCGCCGGTTGTAGTTTTGCGGGCGCGTGGGACGGTTGCGAGGGCGAGGTCAGCGGAGCGGAGATGCCGGGTCTGGGTGTAGAAGGAGAGTCGTTTGTTGAAGTATTCTGGTCCGGTGTTATGCAGTGCTTTGTGAGCGTGGGTGAGGAGTTTGGAGGTGATTCTCTTGTGGACTGGGAGCCAGTGCAGGTTTTCCAGGTGGTCTGTGATGTGGCAGTGGCATGGGATGTCCAGGATGAGGCATGCAGAGGCGTTCTGAATGCGTTGCAGCCTCTTCTGGAGTTTGGCCATGGTTCCTGCGTAGAAGGCATTGCCGTAGTCCAGTTAGCTGCTTACGAGGGCTTGGGTAATTGTTCTTCTGGATTCGGTGTTTATCCATTTGTAGATCTTTCGGAGCATGTGGAGGGTGTTGAAGCTGGAGGAGGAGATGGCGTTGACTTGCTGGGTCATGGATAGTGAGGGGTCCAAGATGAATCCTAGGTTGCGTGCGTGGTCGGTGGGATTCGGAGCGGTTCCGAGTGTGGCAGGCCACCAGGAGTCATCCCATGTGGAGGGGGTGAAGCTGAAGATAAGGACTTCCGTCTTGTCCGAATTGAGTTTGAGGCAGCTGCTCTTCATCCATTCGGCGATGGCCTTCATTCCTTCGTGGAGGTAGGTCTTGGCGGAGTCCTTGGTGAGAGAGAGGATCAGCTGGGTGTTGTCGTCGTATGAGATGATGTTGAGGTTGTGGGATCGGACGATGTTACATCAACTGTTTCTGGACAGAAGAGAGTTCAAGATGCTGCAGAAATATGGCAAGAAGAAGTTCACAAAAGATTGAAACTGATGGGTGATGAGGATCAAATATTTTATTGTTGTAACTATAAGTGCTACAATTTGTATTCAATGTGAAAAAGCCTGGAAAAATAATTTAAAAAAATAGCAGAAACCAGTGAATCACAACAAGAATCCGAATCTTCTGAGAAAGCAAAGACAACCAAACCCAATGCCTATCCACATAGAAGGTCAATGGCTACCCCTCATCCACCTCCAACAACTGATCGGAAAGCAGAGGATCTTCAAAGTGTTATCTGTGGTTTAGCCAGAACAAGGGCCAAATGAATTTCTGAAAGAACAAAGTACATAGTTTGTGAGTCTCAAAGGGCAAACATGTCTTTATCTGCAGCTTGTTTCTTCCAAGATTAAATTTGCAGCTGAGTAGCTGATCTAAACAGTGAGGTGAATGTATTTGCACTGGATTTTTTATGCCCACCTGAACTGCATGCATGCATACATTCGAAAATATGAATGTACAATGAGCTACCAGCAGCAACATAACCACCAGCCTTCAGTTAAGTTTGCACTCTTTAAAAAAACAAACTAAGTTTGAAAGTCAGACTTGAGTGCCGGCTAAAGGTTCACACTCAGTGAGATCAGAGAAATAATGGTAACATTGATAAAACGGTATTGATCCATAAAAATGAAATTATGATTTGCCTGTTGAGAATGTACAATAACAGAATTTGTTTTTGTCAGTCTAAAAAAAATAATGACCCACTTATGGTGTTGTGAGCTAATCTGACTCCTGAAGTTCTTTCTGCTAAAATGAGATCACAGGATGCAGTAAATTCAGCAGGAAACATTTTAAGAAATGTCCTGAAAGATTTAGATTTTGGACTTGATGACAAATTTTGGAATGCCCCACAGCTCCGCTAATCATGGGAGTCAACAAGAATGCCAGATGTTATCTTAACATTTTTTACATCTTTGTTTAATATCATCAAAACAAAAGTGTTACAAACTAAAGTTCTTGAGTTCAGAACCGAAGCTGACAACATTGATGACTGCTTTGAAGATATAAACGAAGAAGACAATCCCATGAACCAACAGGCTTATTCTGTGCAGATACACTGTCTTTTCGAAATCATGTTTTATGAATTACATCAAGGCAAAAATAAAAATCGCTGCACATGATGACTGCCCATGCAATCTGTGATAAGTGCAAAAGTAGAGAGCTAATACTTCAGTGAATAGGATTGGTGTATCAACAAGATATGACATAGTACACTGTAATATATTGTGAATCCGACCCTACACCACTTCCAAGTCACATTACCAGGAAAGGGTTTACACTTGCTGCTCCTGATAATTCTGATTTTGAAGACAGCTCTTCTTTGTCTAAAAACATCCAGCACACATGATTCTGACATGGCGCTTTTTCAAGACTGTACCAATGAATTAGCTGCTGGAAAACAGGCTGTGTCAGCTGTAGGCATAAATAAACCAAGCTGCAAACTTATAACTCAACTGCCTTGCCAGCATGTTCAAAATCGCCACAGGCCATCAGCACATCCCAGTCTACCAGAAAGTTTCAAAGTGGCTGAGGACATGGATCTTCTTCTGCCTGATGCTGCTGTCTGCAAAGCTGATTTCAATGAATTTATCATATCACTTATTAGCTGCGGACTGAAGGATGACGAAAAGCCAGTTCGTCCATGGGCTGAAATTCATGCTCTGATCTCCCAGAATGCCGTCCCATAGAAAAAGGTTGGGTTTTTACCAGTAATACCATCTCCAGTAACAAACTACGCAACAGTCTACACAACTCTAAAAAAAAAAAAAATCTCCAAAATGTATGTGCTCAACTTGACGACCAGCCTATCTAGCCAAGTTCCTCCGATGAAGGTGTTTCCATATTGTAGCTGGCATTTTTATGAGCAATCCAGTAGAATTGATGATCTGTATCCAATGATGGGTGATTTCCACATGACAAAAGTTGTGTTGTGGTGTGCTGGAATTTATCTCAATGGATGTTGCGTAGACGATACACTTATTGAGGCTGAAATCTTTGGAAGCAAAACTGTCCTGTCAGTATTGAGCGAAACTCATTATGTTCATTTGTTACAAGGTATGCTTATCATATCTGAGGCTATAGAAACGTTGTGTTGGAATGCTTTTTGGAAGAAGAATGCCAAATTGGGTTTTTCATATCTTATCCCAGAAGTGAACAAGGCACAGAGTGCACTTCATTCAAAAGACATAATGCAAAGCCAGCCAATGATGAATACACTCAGTTCAAAATCAGTAAACCTGAAAAACAAGTTTGTAAAGTTTGTCAAGGAAAATGAAGAAAAATGAAAACTTTGCAAGTACTAGGGAAATGGTTCACACATGATAGCTCTAGTGAAAAACTTGGTACATGCTGGTCGGGAAGGTGATTGGGAACTGCATGTGAAGACTGGGGAGTCACTGATTTCTGTGTTTCTTGAATTTGATTGCATGAACTACCTGAGATATGGGTTCTGGTATTTGGAAAGAGTGAAGACGCTAGAGGTGAAAAACCTACCTCTACAGAAAATTCATCTAAAGACATTTTATGGTGAAAGACAGAGAGGGAAGGTTCAATAGCACAGAACAGATGATCCAGAGATCACAGAAAAGCTTCAAGATAATTGTTGAACAGACACATAAACGTGAATATGTTGCTCAATTGCAGTCCATTTACCATGAAGTCCTTTCTATTCACAATGTTTTCAGAGAGATGACAAATTCAAAATTAATGGACCATCTGGAAACTGTTCCTCACCACAAATTTGTGGAAAAGAGAGAGGAACGTTTTAATAAATATGTTGACAGCCTTCTTCATTTCATGCAACAGCAAGGAAACCCCTTTGAAATGACTGAGGCTGTGCGACTTCACAACTTCATGACCAACAATATGTGGCTAACTATATAAAGACATGCCTACTAGATACCCTGGAATGTGGTTGAAACTATATGCAGAACTGAAGCAGGAGAGATTTGTATTGAAAGAGAAAAAGCTGTTTGACATAATCACTAAAGCTAAACTTCTACGCTTTAATTGCCATAGGAAGTGGTTCATTAAGCACAGGCAAGGAAACAAATATTAGACTTAGCAGGTATCCTCCTGGGGTTCAGACACCTAGAGGATGTTGTACATCTGGAATTACTGCAGATGGGGTTACTTTCCCTCTTGAGAATTCTTCATCCTCTAATACTGAGAATCTCTCCCCTTCGCTGAATTAGACTGACTAACTGTCTCTTGCACAGAAACTCCAAAAATAGCATTTGAAGAGTGTCAGACACAATGCACAGGGAATTCAACAATTGCCCCCTCAATTAGACCCGATTGATATCTTCACCCCCAAAAGTTAATGTTTTATCTTGGAACGTAGCAGGAATAAAGTCAAAGCTAGGTGACCCTGAATGGGTAATCTTTGTCAATAAACAAGACATCTGTCTTTTTCAGGAATCTTGGTCTGCAGAATTGAATTACTTACAAGGTTTCACAACCTATTTCTCTGCGGCCCAATCTGCTTCTGGTGGCTCTGGAAGACGGATTGGAGGGTTCATGATTTTGCTGAATAACAGGCTTGAATGCGACCACTCCGTGATAAAGTTCAATTCCCATGATCTGCTGGGTGTACAACTCACATTTTGACCTGGTTTCAGGATAATAGTACTAAATGTTTATACAAGATCTGTTCCATGTGGGACTGAATCAATTGTTCTTACCCAGCTGACTGACTACATAGAGCTTTTAGATTCATCAGACCACCTGATTATAGCAGGTGATTTGAATTGCTCCTTTGCATTGGACAACATCATTAACAGCTTGACTATTGAGGAGGACGAATCTTGGGGTATTCCCCAACCTAAGGAAATCGTTCCCCTTCCTCCTTCTTGTGCTGCAACTCAGTTGTCCTCCCTTTGTCCGAAATTTGGTTTGAGAGAATGCAATGGTCGCACTAGATCTGACCCAAATGAAGCTGTCACCTTTTAAGCAAGGGTTTTCCTCTAGCACTATTGATTATATTCTGGTGGACATTAGGCTTTGGTCTAGTTCATTGGACATGGAAATAATACCTCACCATGATAGTGACCATAATCCTTTGCATCTTGCATTGACTAACCATGCATTTGCAAGAGTTCAGCATACAAAGACCACTAACGTTCCAATCCCTTGTTTGAATCATAGACGTTCTCGTGTCAGTTGGCCAAAGGTAGACTCCAACCCGTATCTGATCAGGAAAATGTATTTATTATTTTTAAAACTCTTTTCTGATTTTAAGGAACAAGAGGCCCCTGACATTCCTATCATGGCTATTCACTCAAAAATGGTAGATTCCCTACAGGGTATTTTCTGCAAGGAAACTCCTCTCAAGCAGACATATGATGTTACCCTACGTAGGGAGTTGTATAATAAGGATTGTGCGGGTGCAAGATCTAATCTAAATGAAGCCCTAAAAAACTCTATTCAAGAGGATATTAGGGACGCCAGACATAAGTACGCTAGGGCCTTGAAAAAAGACTGGGATTATGAGACTTGGCAGAAGCTGTTAGAAGCAGTTAAAAATCAAGATGACAGCTCCTTTTGGAGGCTGTTGGCCTGCAGTTCGAAAGGAGGCAATGATGTTATTGGTATGTATATTCAGCCTGAAAAATGGGTGTCCTATTTTTCCGGATACCCTGTACCGCAAGCCCAGGAGGTCATTGGATATGCCGACTGTAGGACTCTTACTAAGAGTAAGAATATTGTTTTCACATTACCTGAAACAGCTGCTATTAACTCTCTTGAGACCAGCGAAAGCCCCTGTCCTGACAAGATTCCAGGGGACTTGTTTAAATCTGAACCCAATATATGGGCATGGTATATAAATCTACTGCCTAATGCCATAGCAGCCGGTAGTCCTATTCCTGACTTGTGGCGCGGCGCAGAAATAATCCCTATATATAAAAAAGGTGATGTAGGCTCACCAGCGAATTATCGACCAATTATTCTCATAAACATCCTTCAAAAGATCTTCGCTAAGCAAGTCTTAGACAGGCTCAGCGAATGGGTCCAAGACAATCAGATTTTATCCCCTCTTCAGGCCGGTTTTCGGCCCAAAACCAATACTATGGACCAAGTCTTTAGGCTGTCTTTATTATTTTGGAAGTATATCACCCTAGCCAAGCAAAAATTATACGTTGCTTTTGTAGACTTAAGATCTGCTTTTGATCTTGTTCCAGGAGAGAAACTGTGGAGAGTATTAAACAAAATTGGTATGCCAGGGAATCTAGTGCATCTAATCCAAAGGTTACACAAGAACACATTTGCACAAGTAAGATGGGGTAATCAGGGGGAACTCACCGACAAAATAGATATCGGGAGATTATTTTATTAACGAGGAGGTGCAAGTTGTCACAGATTGCCCAAATGATGCACCTTCCCTGAATAATCAAAAAAGTCCAATTTTGCTATTTGCCGATGATTCCCTCCTGATCTCTAGGACACCTACGGGCTTACAGGTGTTAGTGGATAGGTTTAGCTCGTTTAATGATGATTTTGGACTGGAGCTCAACCATAATAAAACCAAACTTATGACCTTGGGATGTGGCCCTACCAAAAGATATTCCATTGTCTATAATGGGACCCCCCTAATTAAGGTATGTTCCATCGACTACCTGGGGGTAAGAATCAGTAATAACTTGCACTGGGGGGGGCAGATTGACAAAAGCCTGGCTCTCCTGGTTTGCAGATCTGGGGCTACTCCACGCTTCCACAAGTCTACTTCTGAGAGAGTAGTCACCCCAGCCATTAAAATCTATCGGGCGAAGGCACAGAGTGCTGCGGTCTACGGGGCAGAAATTTGGGGTCCTCGAATGTTGGCAAGCTTGTAGTGGGGGATAAAACTTTGTACGGTCACTCTTGGCATGTCCTCGAAATACCCCACTGCTGCCAATGTTCTGGGACCTCGGTCTCTCATGTATCTCAGATGTAATCGCTCTACGACCTTTGCTCTTCTGGGTTCGTGTGTGGACCACCCCTGAATTAATTTCATACAAGGAGTCTATCCAAGACATCTTGGACAGACCAAATGTACTCACCATTCCTTGGTTTAAGCACATCTCAAAATGGTTCCTTAGCTAGGGTCTCAGTAATTTTTGGAGCCATCCTGACAGTTTAAGGAAAGATCAGAAAAAACATTTGAAAACTGTTTATTGGACGTAGGTCAGGGAAAATTATCTTCTGTGTTTATCACATGGCAGATTGACCTCTCAATTTTTAGATTTTAAGTGGTATCCGTACTTTGAACCATTTATGTATCTGATTCTTGAGCCACTAAGCAAAAGTCTGTATATCCATTTTAGATATGGCTGCTTACCTCTCAAATCCTATGGTAGTACTCGGAATTCTGCCCCTAGTACTCATCTACGTCCCAGCTGCAATTGTACTCCAGAATTCACTATACATTTCATGTTTATATGCCCAGCATATAAGATTGCTCGACAGAAGTGGCTAAGACCAGTGTGCAGAATTATGGGGATGAGACATTGTATGGCTGCCTTAAGGATTATGATGAGGGATACTTCCATGTCTCTATTCTGTGCGGTTAGCAAGTAAATTGCTGCCACATGGCATAAACGTAATCGCTTTTTAAAAATGGCAAATTTTAATGATTTTTTTAGTCTTTAGCTTTAATTATTCATTTAAGACTGAAACAAGATCTCACGATCTTAGTGACTGCCTTTTGGGGCGAATGATAGGGTCTAGGGGGGTCATGTACATCTTGAAGGAAAGTATCCTTATGATTTTAAGTACCTATGTTTTATCTCCTTTAAAAAAAATATATTTTTATATATGTTGAATTTGTGATATTTATGTCTTTTTCTCTTTTTATTATAACTTTTGTATTCGAGTGATGGTTTTGCTTTTATGGTTGATGGTAACCGAATAAAGCTATATGTGAGAATTGCCATAGTAAGAGTTTCGTCCAACCAGCCACTACAAAACAAGTTACAAAAAACAACTTTTGCAATCACATGGAGAGATGGATGTAACAAGAGAAAGGGGCGAAATTATCAAGGACGTTCTGTTACATGATCTTCTGCCAACAAACACATTATTTGATGGAGATGCTTCAACCAAGCCATCTAAGCACAAACTCATAAAACAGCTTGGAAAAAAACTTTCAGCTGAACAATTTCATTTCGATAAGGTGTCCTCATTGAAAACTCCTGTTGTTGTGGATTATATGTCACAATTGCGGAAGGTCAAGATTTCATCCTTGCAAAACTTAGGAGCGGTCGTTCAGACTGTTCTACAGATATCAAAGTCAGTGTGCATCTTGCAAAAACTTTACATTGTTTTTGGCAGTTATCTTGATTTATCTGTCAAAGAATGTGAGAGAATCAGACGAATGTCTACAAGTGGAACAAGTGATCTTGTTTGCTTCAAAAAGTCAACACCTATACCTGTGCAACTTGATAAATTCTGGGCAACAACATCGAACGAGATGAACTTTAAGATGTTAACTCACCAAAACATTGCTAATGCTTCAGTGAACACTGAATTTCCAATTATTGCAAGTGGAATGATTGTCAATGAGGAGTTGGTGCCTTCAGAGAGATATTCACAAGGTATGGGCCATATTGTTCAAGAACGTTTAACACCAAATTGGAGGAAGCTGACCTTTGTGTTGTGCCACATGTTGAGTGGGCTTTTCAAAATGGTTCCAATGGAGCCATTGTACTGTCAAAAGACCCAGATGTTATTATTTTGCTACTTAGATTTGTTGCAGTGTCCATAAGTCAGGGATTGTCAGAGTTATGGATACATTATGGAACAGGTGAGAAAAGACACTTAATTCTGCTTCATATTCTGTACAAGAAACTTGACCCAGAGATGCCCAGTGTTCTTATCAAGGCACATATTCTTAAGAGTGATGAAGCTATGATCAAAATTAGAACAAAGCTTGGAGCTTTAACTGCTGAACCTGGGAAGTTTCTCAAAAGATTTGCTGAGACAGAAGAAGAATGTGACTTTAAATATGTAGAAAAATAGTTTGTGCATGTTTGGAAAAGAGGTTCTGATTGTCACACATTTGACAATCTTCAGTAAAGTGAGCTTAAGAGATCAGTCCTGCTAAGTAACCTTCTACCGACATATTGTGTGCATGGACACATTAAAAGAGTGTTCTACTTGATCAGAAGATGTGTAAGGTTTTGAATCAAAAATATATAGTTGTAGAGAAAGATCCATGTGAATTTGGTTGGGAAGATATTGATGGGGTGCTAAATCCTACAAAATTTCTAAAACCTCTAGCCACAGAACTTACACCTACATGTACTTGCAAAATCTGTGCTACAAAAAGATGTCCCTGGTGATATGCTCTTCTCAATGTTCAACTTTCTGAAAATGTACCAAGAGCGATTGCTGAAAGAAAGAAATAAAGTGAACTATGAAAATGTGTCTAAAACAGGAGTGATAAACATATTTTTTTTCATATTCTGATCATAAACATTATTTGGTGTATACATAAAAGGATTAAAAAACATTATTATTGGTTTCATTTCTATATATGTCTCTTCTTCCTCTATTATGGCCACCATTTTGGAAAATGGCAGAAAGGTTGCTCTGACGAATTATTGTCTGTCTCTATAAGACTACTTGACCCCCAAAACCTATGTTTTGACACCAAAATGAAGTATACAGATCCTATGGGTCCTGAAATATTACACCATCCCTGTAACACATCCGCCATTTTTAAAAATGTTATCCAGAAAAATGTGGCTCGGATCAGCAATGTCTACCCTAGATTACTTCTCTAATGATCCAAAGACACAAATCAAAAATGAAAATCTCTGTACAACAAATTTTATGGAGATATATCGGGGGCTAGTATTATTTATGGGCCATAGGCACAGCATTTCCTTTAGTACTATCTGATATTCAAATTAATCACTTTTCCGATCTTGTCACAAAACACATCAAGATATTTCTCCCAAATACTTTCAATATCATATTTTTTTCACTCAACCAGCATGACGGGGTGTCAGTATCAGCTCTTAATATAATTCCCTGCCTTCCTTGATCAAAACACCCCATAATACCTTTGCCATCAACAGACACACAGATTCCTGTGAATATAACTCTCCCAGCAAAATTCAAAGTGTCTTCGAAAAATCCCAAAGTTTCTATTTTCTATTCTTCAAAGGCCACTGCTCTTGTATCAGTCCGTTTGAGATTTTTGTTAGATTAGTAGAACTTAAATGTGGCTTCAGAAAATCTAGTAAGAGCAGATCAAAAATCATCCATTTTCTTTATCTTAGTGTCACCAATAATGACTGAAAAAGGGGCCTTCCTTGCTGAGCACTGACCCTTCTTGTTTTCTTCATCATCTGTCAACACCACCTTAGTGAACCACTAAATTATCTCCTGGGCATCAGATCGATACACATAGTTAATTTTCACAAAATTACCAAGTCTATATGCACATGTGAAATGCCCAACTTTTGCATTTATTGCTTTTCTTTTTTTATACCTTGGGCTGGACAATTTACACTGCTCCCTAAATGCACACCAGACCCACACCTAAAGCAATTCTTAGTAAATGCTTTGCTGACTGCACTACTGTTACCATGCCTGTGTACTTTATTCACAGCATTCACACACAGGCGGTCAGCGATTTCTCCAGAAATCAATTTCACAAACTTCACAAATCTTTTAATTTCTTTAGCTAACTTAATAGATTCTTCTAGAGTTGGATTGGTACAACTTAATGTTCCTGCACTTTCTTTGAAGCACAATTCAGAACAATCTGATCTTTTATGTATAGATCCACAGCATTCTCAAAATTATATGTGCTGACTAAAATTCTCAATGGTGCAACATATTGATCAGTGCTTTCCACTGTAGACTACTTCCTAGAGTAAAAATTGAAGTGTTCTAGAACAATACTGGGTTCATCTGAAACATGTAATTCAAGACGTTTGAAGGCTTCAATACAGACATTCCAATTTCTGGCATCTCTGGATTCTGCTTCTGTGGGTGTCAGTTCTGGTACATTATCAAAGACCTTCTGTGCTTCTGAGCCCAAAAAATTGAACAAGAGTGCAGGTTTCCTGGCCGGTGTAAAATTTGACATTAATAGCCACTGCATATTTCCAGAAAACTCTGTACCAATGTTTTCACTCCTGTGGAGGTTCAACCGGATTTTGTAAAAAATACGCTGGTTGTTGTATATTACTTCTAGCAGCCATGCTGATCATTGTACCTGGAAAGTACTGTTCCTCACATTTGAGCTATAAGATGAAGTACAGGAAACAATAATCACTAATATGTCTCACTAAAATTGAAGCAGTCACACAGTTCACCAAGTAAATGTAAATAAATAAAGACAAAAACAAGCTTACCATTGATAGAATAATTGCAATAACTTCCCCACACATACTTAAATAGTAGATGTTGCTGAAGAAACATACATGCTGCCCATTGTGTGTTGCTAAGATGGCCAGTCTAGCATTATATTACATTACACATGTAATGTCATGCCTTCAAATGTAGAACAGAGATACAATACGTTTTTTGCCTGACCTACCCATTTGTCAGCCTTATGCCAACGGTGTCTTCAGTGCAGAAATCTAAAGATAGCCCCCCATCTCAAGCATACACAGCAAGCTTCATACAATGCCACAATCGGTGCCTGAGGAGTGTTTCTTCCAGCACCCAGCACTCAAATGTTGAATGAGATCGATTCTGTCAAGTAAGGCCTCTGATATCTCAAGCTTCCGCTCGTCACCATATCTTATAAGTGATAATTCACCAAAGATGCAGGAACACTTTGTAGAATGTAGTAAAGGGTGTTTATTAAGGAGATGCAGTATAAGGACAGCAGAGCACACCTCAATACATCCAAAGCCTTTCCAGTCTGTATTCACCTCTCCCAACCATTGAGGTTTGGAACTGGGGTGTACATAACACAAAAATACCTTGCACAACACATAGAACTGATCAAATGAAACACACAGCTTTGAATAAAACAAATCTACATAACTTATAAATAAATAGAATAGATTGACAATTACAGGGACATAAGCTGGTAGACTTGGTCCACACAGATTTTTGTGAGTGAGTGTTCCCTGATGTCCACCCTGTATGGAGTCTCTCGGCGAGCCAGTATTTTAGATAACTCTGGGATAAGCTACACATTGTAAGCTCAAAGATGAAGACCTCGTATAGAGAGCGGTCAGGAGAGTCCATGAATGGCAACACAAGCAGTCTTAGACCAGCTTCTTGGGGCTCATCAGTGAGCTGCAGATAAAGTTCCTATGGCACAGCAAGGGTCCCACTTCTAGGCACACCAATCAAGGTATCTCAATTCATAAAAAAGTGAAGAAAAAAAGTGCTTGATATAATCTGAACATCATTTCACTAAAACTGGTTCGGGGTTTTAGTTGAGAAATGTGTGTAGCCTAGCAGGGCCTAAAAGTTGGTCAGTAGAGGCACAGCAACTGGAAAAAATGAAAGACTGAAATGTAATGCAGAGATTTCCACCAATACTTTTTTCATTTTTGCACTCAATGACTTGCATTCATGAGGGCTCCCATTTTAAAAATGTACGCCATCCCAAATACAATGTCCAAATTGGTCCTGCTGGATAATTTCATACTGCAAAGACATTTTAACCTGTGGGGGAAAAAATTCAGACTGTATCTTATCACTTCACAGTCACTGGAACCTCTCTCTCTCATAGTCTTCCTGTAAGTTATCTTACTTCACATTAATGATGTGGATTTTCTTACATCATATTTTCAGGGACTACTGCTGGCTAACTGTCTACCTGGTCACCTGAGAACAACATGGAATATCTTGACTTTCAGAAAAGGACTAAAGACTCCCATATTTAGCATCTACCTTCAAGGTTCAAACAACATTGATACCTCCAAATACATTTGGCCTGCCCCTTTCTAAATATAGGAACTTCTCATTATAATCCCTAATTCAACCCAGGAATAGTTCTCAAGGAAAATAATTAAGTAATATAGGACAATATACAAGCTTGTCTTAGTTTTATGGTAGTTAACAGTATTTTTGCCAATTATCAGGCTTTACAACACAGGTTTTTGCCCCGTGGACATTACAATGTGTTGACTCTTGCAAATCATTGTAATACCAAACAGAGCTTTTACAGCCCATGCCATTACCCTACAGTGTAAAGGCTGATGTTTGTGTGTGTGGATGTGTGTGTGTGTGTGTATATATATATATATATATATATCAACACAAAACCCTTTCAGGGTTAGAGTGACGCATGAATTATGCAAAACAGAGGAGGCTGTCTTGGATAGTATTTTAGCAGTCCAAAGCTGTAATACTGTGCCTGAAGTGGAGAAAGGCTTTTGTCATTTTACAGCTCGACAAGGATGGCACTGGGCCAAACCTATGCTTAAAGAGTCTGTTGTACAAATGGCAAAAGACTTTGTCGCTTTCTAGCTTGGCGTGGACAGCACTGTGCCAATCCTATGCTTAAAAGCTTTGCTAGAAAAAGAGACATTTGTGGTGAGAAGATCTTTAGTGTCACTGGTGTTGGTAAGTGAACTGCTTTGCCACTGCATAGCTCCACCGGCAAGTGAAGCCCTTCTGTTCCCTGAACTCTGACCTCTGTCAGTAGTTCGAGGCCCTCCTCCACCTGCAGGCTTCTTCCCTGGTGTCTAGCGGGAGAGCTCTCTTTTATCCTCGTTTTTATTCTTTTGTGTGCTGTTTCCTTTGTGCCTTTTGCTTTATTTCTGTGCTTTCTCTCTCTTTTCCTCTCTCTCTCTCCGCCGCTGCTGCTCCTGGGGCCCCGCACCCTCCTCTCTCTCGTTCACACTTCCTGCCGCTGCTGCCCCTGCAGCCCGCCCCCTTTTTTTGCGCTGTTTCCTGCTCCCGCCTCCAAGCTGTCCTCTCCTCCCTCTCTCCCTACTTAATGGCGGCCGCTGTGCGGCCACGTTCAGCGGGCGCACCTAAGGCAAGCCCGTCTGCGCCCTTCCATGACCCGAATGCGACCGGTGCCAGGACCCCTGGTCCTACCACCTACCGCCTCTACACATCAGCAGCACTCATCGCACTCAACCCAGGATGCAACAACAACAACTGCAAGCAAGCATCACCAGCTAACCCCCACGGTCCTTTCAACTGCCTCCACTGCTGCAAACTTACACCACCACCAAGACTTTGGACCGAGCACAACCCACCCGCAACAACACTCCGACCCTGAAAACTCTGAAGTGCATTCTCCTCAACGTCTGCTCCCTCCATAAACAGGCTACCGAAATCTGGGACCTCCTTGACAGCACCACCCCGGATGTTGCATTCCTAACTGAGACCTGGACCAACACCACCTCAGTCCCGGACATCGCCATCACCATCGTCATCCCCCAAGGATACAAGATCACCCAGAAAGACCGCCCCAGCTGCCCTGAGGGGGGATCGCCATTATCTGCAGGTCCAACCTTCACCTGAACATACCCTTTGAAGACTCTGAAGAATCCACAAACCTGATGGAACACCTCCACTTCAAGCTACACACCAGCCCGACATCCACCATCAGGGGAACCCTCATCTACCACCCTCCCGGACCACGTACACCCTTTGACGACTCCATCACGGACTGCATCTCCGCACAAGTCATCACAGCCACCAACTACACCCTACTGGGGGATTTCAACTCCTCGAAAATCTACAAGACCCCAACACCCCATCCCTCCTAGACAACCTCCACAACATAGGACTCGGACAGATCATGACGGAGCCAAAACACTCAGCAGGACACACCCTCGATCCCATCTTCACCACAGGAACCTCCTCTACCTTCAGTCACACCACAGAACTCCCATGGACAGACCAGCGATGCATCCATTTCACCTTCAACACAGTCACCATCATCAGACCCCAACACCAACCATCACATAGAAACTGGACAAGAATAACCGACGATCTGCTCACTGCCACCTTCACCATTGCCGCCCCACCATCGCACACAACGATGACCCAAACACCGCAGCAGGTACCTTCCACAGATGATCACCGACTGCACCAACATCATAGCCCCCTCAAAAACACCCACGCAAAGAAAGCCAGCTGGTTTACCCCCAAACTCTGAGAATCTAGATGCACTTGTCACTGCCTCGAAAAAATCTGGGGAAACACCAAATCCACAGAAGCCCATAGCAACTTCAGAGCTGCCACCACCGCACACCACCAACTCATCAGAAACACCAGAAAGAAAGCTATACAAGACAGAATCTCCTCCCACGTACACAACAGCAAGGAACTCTTCAGCATCATCAAGGAGTTCGCCCATCCCAACAGTGAAACAACGGACATCCCACTCTCACAAGACCTCTGTGACTCAACACCTACTTCAGCCACAAAATCAAGACCATCTACGACAGTTTCAACAAGGACAACGTACACACAGAACCCCTTCTGCCAAAACCTGACACCAACAAACCAACAATCACCACCTGGACACCCCTTACCACTGGAGATACGCTAAGAACAGTGAGATCCATACACTACGGGTCCCCCACAGACCCATGCCCCCACCACATTTTCAACAGAGCCGCAGACACCATCGCCTCTAAGCTCCACCTCACCATCGACTGCTTACTTGCTGCTGCCACCTTCCCCGACGACTGAAATACATCGAGATCAACCCCCTCCTCAAGAAACCCTCGGCAGACCCCACTGACCTCAAAACTTCAGGCCCATCTCCCTACTGCCATTTCCTGTGAAAGTCATTGAAAAAGCAGTCAACTGCCAACTCACCACATTTATAAAAGACCACAACATCCTTGACATCTCCCAATCCAGATTCAGGAAAAACCATAGCACTGAAACAGCCATCCTGGCCGCAACAGACAACATCTGCTCCCTGCTGGACAAGGGCGAGATGGCGGCACTCATCCTACGAGACCTCTCAGCAGCCTTCGACACAGTCTCCCATCACACCCTGATAAGAAGACTCCAAAAAGCTGGCATCAGAGACAACGCCCTCGACTGGACCCAATCTTTCCTCTCCGGCAGAACTCAATGAGTAAGACTAGCCCCTTTCCTTACGGGCCCCACACCCACCACATGTGGAATGCCTCAGGGATCCTCCCTCAGCTCACATTGTTTAAAGTCTACATGGCCCCGCGAGCCACCCTCGTCAGAAGCTACGGAATCACCATCATCTCCTACGCTAACAACACCCAACTCATCCTCTCCCTTTCTAAAGAACCCAACAAAGCCAGACACAACTCTCACGAAGGCGTGGAAGCAGTCGACAACTGGATGAGGAACAGCTGCCTTCAACTCAACACAAACAAGACAACCCCACGCGTGGAATGACTCCTTGTGGCCACCCACCCTCGGAAACCCGCCCACCCCCACCAGCCAAGCCTGCAACCTCAGAATCATCCTGGACTCCAATCTCAACATGAACCAGCATATCAACTCAGTAACCTCCACCTGCTTCCGCACCCTCTGCCTCCTATGCAAGTCCTTCAAGTGAATCCCCCTCAAACATAGAAAGACCGTCATACATGCCCTGATCACTAGCAGACTGGACTACGGTAACGCACTCTACACTGGAATCAACAAGAAACTCTCCCGCAAGCTACAAAACATCCAGAATGCTGCTGCCAGACTGATCCTCAACCTACCTCGACACTACCACATCTCGCAACACCTGCATACACTGCACTGCCATCGCATAGAAAAAAGAATCACCTTCAAGATCCTCACCCACACAGCCCTCCACAACACCCGACCAGCAGACCTGAACCAGCAACTCAACCTCCACGTACCCCACAGGGCCCTACACTCAGCCCAACTCTCTCTCTCAGAAGTACCCCGCATCAGGAACACCAGACAGGAGGACACTCCTTTTCTTACCTCGCAACCACCACCTGGAATGCCCTTCCTCTCCACATCAGAGAAACCACCTCCCTCCTCAAGCTGACAAAGGAACTGAAGACATGGCTTTTCTAATAACCACCTCACCGGTGTACACTACTCCTTCCTCCCCAGTGCCTTGAGACCCTAACGGGTGAGTAGTTGCGCTTTTCAAGCACGGTTTGATTGATTGATTGAGTGTTGCAGAGTGCTCCTTACTGGAGCTGCTTTTCACCTAAAGTTGGGAAGTACCCAGAGTTCTCTCCTCTGTTTTGCATATATATATATATATATAATGTGTGTGTGTGTTTCTGATGTTTAGGTGGAGAACAGCTTTATATATAGCACCCGCGAGATTCTAAAATCTGCTCACCTCAAATGTGTATTTTTCTAGCAAAGTTTTTAAGCATAGAAATAGTACAATGCCTTTCACATCGAGCTAAAGAGACAAAAGCCCTCATTATGACTTTGGCGGCCTCTGAGAGAGACTGCCAAAGCCATGGGTGCCAGAAGACCACCAGTGCTGGCAGTCTTCTGCCGTACCACTGCCGGATTTCCACCATACTTTAGGCGGATCCCCAGCAGTAACCATGCTGGCAGGCTGTGGCACACTGGCTTTTCTGCCACCTGCACCGCCCCGTCAGAAGGATGTCACCAGCTGTATTAAGACCATTAATACGGCCTTGCGGTGTCCTGATGGCTGGGTGTTGCCGGCGGCAGCAGCGCCCCTTCCCATTCCATGCTGGATGACCTTCTTGCCAGACAAGATAAGTCGGGTGTCTGACCGGGGAGGGGGGCGAGAGGATGGGAGGGTGTTGTGTGTGGTGTCTTCGTGTGTGTGAATGTGACTGTGTTTGTTGTGGTATATGCGTGGTTGTATGCGTGTGAGTGAATGTGTGTATGAATGTTGAAGTGAGTGTGTATCTGCATGTCAGTGTGTATGCATGTGAGGATGCATGTTTGGATGTTTGTGAGTATGCGTGCCTGAATGCGTGTGAGTATGTGTAAGTGAATGCATGGATGGATGCGTGTGAGTGAATGTATGAGTGGATATGTGTCTGGAAGTGTAAGTGAGTGGTTGTATGCATGGTGCATGTGGGTGTCTGTGTGCATGTATGTGGAGAGGGTGAGCGTACACTTTGACTGTAGGGGTAGGGGTGGGGATTGGGGGATGGCAGCGCTGTGACTATAGGAGGGGTGGGGGGTCAGGTGCTTGTTGAGGGGAATCCATCTACCGGTGACAGGGAAGGAATTCCCTGTCACCTGTAGCCCTACCGCTATGGTTTTTGTGGCAGTGCCACCGCTGCAGAAACCATGGCGGTGGGCCAGCTCTATATACCACCGGCAGTCCTATGTGGACCGCCAGGTCAGAGATGAACATCTCTGGCCCGGCGGTTTATACTGCCATGGCTGTATGGGTGGAAATGTGGCAGGTTGGCAGCGGCCACCCACCATACTCATAATGTGGCAGTCCTCACTGCCAGCCTGTTGGTGGTGGGACCACCACATTTACCCTGGCGGTCAAAAGAGCGTGGAGGGTGGTGTTCGGGTTGCTCTGAATCTGGAAGTGGAGGTGTTCCATGCCGGGAGAGTGGTTGTCCAAATGGTTGTCCAAGAGGATCTTGACTCAGTGGTCCAGACCTTTGGCTGCTTTGTGAACTCTCCTTAGCTATCTCAGCAGCAGTTGTTTCTTCCTGTTGAACCTCATTATTAAACATTTGCAAGTAGTTTACAAAGACTAAACACTGAATTCTGTATTTCACATCGTTGAAAGAATCTTCGTAGCAGTGATAGTCTCCAAGTAATTCTGATTTAGCATGCCAAGGCTTGAAGCGTTGTAAGCAAAACCCTCTTCTGTCTGGAGTTTGGCAATTAAGTTTTCTGTGGTTAATTAGATTTCTTTTTGTATGTCTCACCAAACAACTGTCACATCCAACTACTGCACATTTCCCTTCTTCTGTGTTTTCTGTTGCAGTGCCTCTATATTTGTAGTGTTTAAGTGCTTCATAAAGACGCATGTTTTCTAGATGTGGTCTCCTTTTTGGATAGTATGTGTCCAACATATTTGATTTCACAATGTCTGTACTTTCCAGATCAAACTCTTCTAGATAGTGAATATCTGGGAAAGACTTCAACACTCTATTTCATGTGCTTGCTAGGCCTAGACTTACCCAAACAAATCATCTTGACTTTGAGAACAAACTGGCCAAGCTCAAGCAAACACATCACTCATAGGACCCTATCTCTACGGGAAAGCATTTTCAAGCTGAAAATTTCAGGATGGCGCATGTCACATATTATCCTATGAAAGAGAGTATAGACTCATCACTGTTCCAAATTTCGGTGCATCTTTTATACATAACAGCATGTGACTATGCCGTGCTTCTTTTGCTTGGTACTCTTTATGCCAAACGAAATCAGTTACTTCTCGAAGAGGAGGATTTGTTTTGTTGCAGATGAAAGACAGCATGTCTTGAAACCTGTGGTTAAAATATCTACAAACATTAGCATGATCCAAGGAGTAAAGTTCTCCTGCTGTCTACACATTGATGTCCTTAATGTTTGAGTTAACTTCCCTCAAAAATTCAAGCAAGTCATCCCATGCGTATTCAGCACAACTCACTCAATCAATCAATGTATCTGTTAAGTGCAGCTATTCACCCGTCAGGGTTCCAAGGTGCTGGGAGGGAGCAGTAAGTGAAGGTCAGAGGGGATCCGGTGAAGAGCCAAGTTTTGAGGTCCTTTCTGAATTGTGATAGAGTGGGAGATCTTCTGAGGTAGATAGGAAGGGAGTTCCAGGTCTTGGCGGCGTGGTGGGAGAAGGACCTTCCTCTGGCTGTGGCCTTCTGGATGTGTGGGATGGCGGCGACTGCGAGGTCGACGGAGTTGACTGGGTAGGCGTGTAGAAGTGGAGTCTTTGTTTGAGGTATTCTGGTCCGGTGTTGTGGAGGGCTTTGTATGCGTGCATGAGAAGTTTGAATGCTAGTCTCTTGTCTATTGGGAGCCAGTGCAGGTCTCTCAGTAGGGTGGTGGTGTGGCTGTGTTTGGGGGCATTCTTGATGAGACGGGCAGAGGCGTTCTGGATGAGTTGTAGTCTTTTCTGTACCTTATTGGTGGTTCCGGCATGGAGTGCATTGCCGTAGTCCAAGCAGCTGCTGATGAGGGCCTGGGTGACTGTTCTTTTGGATTTGATTGGGATCCATTTGAAGATCTTCCATAGCATGTGCATGGTGTTGAAACAGGCGAAGACTGCGCTGACTTGACGTTTCATCAAGAGTGCTGAGTCCAGGATGAATCAGAGGTTGCGGGCGTGGTTGGTGGAGGCTTGAGCACTTCCTAGGGGAGTGGTCACCAGGAGATGTCCCAGGCTAAGGGGTTTTTGCCGATGATGAGGACTTCTGTTATTTTGGTATTTAGCTTGAGGCAGCTCTCCTTCATCCAGGCTGCAACTGCCCTCATTCCGTTGTGTAAGTTAGCTTTGGGCTGTCAGCGGGTTGTTGGTGAGGGAGATGTTTAGCTGGGTGTTGGTGTATGAGACGATGTTGAGTGGGTGGTGTCTGGCAATGGTGGCTGGGGGGGGCATGTAGAGGTTGAAAAGAGTGGGGTTAAGAGAGGAGCCTTGTGGGATGTCGCAGATGATCTTGGTGGCCTCTGGGGAGACATACTTTTTGGGTTCTGTCAGAGATGAAGCAGGTGATCCATTCTAGTGCCTTGGCTCAGATGCTGGCGTTGTGGAGATGAGTTCATACAGTGCAGTGGGAGATTGTGTCGAAGGTGGCGGACAGGTCAAGGAGGATGAGAGCCGCTGTCTCACCCCTGTCTAGGAGGATGCATATGTTGTCTGTGGCGGCAAGGAGGGCGGTCTCTGTGCTGTGGTTGCTCTAGAAGCCAGACTGAGAGGGGTCAAGGATTTTGTAGAGTTCGATGTGTTTGGTGGGTTGTTTGTTGACAGCGTTTTTGGTGACCTTGGCTGGGAAGGAGAGTAGAGGGATGGGCCAGAAGTTCTTGAGGTCGTCTGGGTGTGCACGTGGTTTCTTTAGTAAGGGCTTGATTTTGGTGTGTTTCCAGATTTCTGGGAAGGTGGTGGCTTCAAAGGAGCGGTTGATGATGTGGCAGAGTTTTGGTGCGATGGTGCTACTTGCTTTGTTGAAGATGTGGTGGGGCAGGGATTGAAGGGAGAGCCGGAGTAGATGGAGTTCATGATGTTGAGGGTTCGCCCAGCAGGGTAGGTGGTGGGGGTTTGGAGGAGCTTCAGTGGAGGCTATGACGGTGTTGGCCGTGGGATGGTCCTGGGTCAGAAAACTGTTGTAGATGTCTGCCATCTTGTGGTGGAAGTAGGTGGAGAGGTTGTTACAGAGTTCTTGTGAGGGAAGTTCGCTCTGGGGTTGGTCAGTTCGCTGATGATCGTGAACAGTTTTTTGCTGTTGTGTGCGTTGGTGTTGCGTTTCTGGAAGGTGTTTCTCCTGGTGGCCCTGATGAGTTGGTGGTGTGTGTTTAAGGTTTTTCTGAAGGCTTCATGGTTGGTGGGGGGCTTGTCGGAACACCATTTCCTTTCGAGTCATCTGCAGTTTTGTTTGGACTCCTTGAGGGCTGGGGTGAACCAGTTGGCTCTCATTGATGAGCGTCTATTGGAGGGTTATTGATGGGGCTAAGGTGTTGGCGTAGTCTGAGATCCAGTTGATGAGGTCCTGGGCAGCTGTGTTAGTGTTGAGGTGATCTGGTGGGGGTGAATTGTTGAGGCTGGTGAGTAGCTGGTACTTGGTGATCTTGTTCCAGCTCCTGCTGGGTGGTAGGTGAGCGAGGTGTTGGCCGGGGATTTGCTGAAGGTAAAGTGGATACAGTGGTGGTCGGTCCATTGCAGTTTGGTGATGTGGCTAATGGAGATGTGGTTGCTGGCGGTGAAGCAACCACATCCACATGTGTGTCCAGTGGAATGGGTGGGTGAGGTGATGAATTGCTTGAGTCCGAGGTTGGTGAGGTTTTCGAGCAGCGTCGTGGATTGTTGTCATTGGCGTTCTCCAGGTGGAAGTTGGGGTTCCCGAGGAGTATGTAGTCCTTGGAAGCAGGCTTGTGGATGGTGGTGATGTCAGCGATGGTGTTGCAAAATGGGGGTGGGGGCCCGGTGGCCTGTAGAGGAGGTTAACTCACAGAGTGGTGTTAGGGTTGGTTTAAATCTAGAAGTGGAGGAGTTCCATGTTGGTTGTGGAGTCTTTGGTGCTCGTGGAGAAGCGGAGGGAGTCTTTGTGGACGATGGCGATGTCTCCCCTGTGGCGGTTTGTGTGGTCTTTGCGGATGATCTTGTAGCGGTCTGGGATGGTGATGGCGATCTCTGGAGTGTCAGAAACCAAGTAGGTGCACATAGGTTTCTCAAAATACATTTCAATTCTCCATGACAACGATACCAATACTCATTGATGCCATGTTGGCACATCATCAAATTAATCAAGCTGTATTCAAACTTTTCATCCTTTCAATCAATCAATCAAAAAATGTATTAAGCGTGCTACTCACCCGGTAAGGTCTCAAGGCGCTGTGGAGGAGAGGGATCTGGGGGGGATGCCGATTTACTGTCCAAAAAGCCATGTCTTGAGGTGTTTTCTGAAGGTCAGGAGGTCCTGGGTCTTGCGTAGTTTGGTGGGGAGGGAGTTCCTGGTCTTGGAGGCAAGGTAGGAGAAGGATATGCATCTGGAGGTGGGGCGAAGGATGCGGGGGACTGTGGCGAGGGCGAGGTCAGCTGAGCGGAGGAGACGAGTGGGTGTGTGGAAGTTCACTCTTTCTTTGAGGTAGGCTGGTCCAGTGTTGTGGAGGGATTTGTGGGCGTGGATAAGGATTTTGAAAGTGATCCTTTTGCTGATGGATAGCCAGTGAAGGGGTCTGAGGTGGGCGAGATGTGTTCATGGCGTGGGAGGTTCAGGATGAGACGTGCGGCTGCGTACTGAATCCGCTGGAGTTTCTGCTGACGCTTGACTGTGGTACCAGCGTAGAGGGCGTTTCCGTAGTCTAGTCTGCTGCTAATGAGTGCATGGGTGACGGTCTTCCTGGTTTCTCTGGGGATCCATTTGAAGGTCTTACGCAGCATGCGGAGGGTGTTGAAACAGGAGGAAGTTATAGAGTTGATTTGCTGGGTCATGGAGAGAGAGGAGTCTAAGATGATGCTGAGATTGCGTGTGTGGATGAAGGGTGTTGGGGGTGATCCTAGGGCGGTGGGCCACCAGGAGTCATCCTATACTGTCTTGTTGGGGCCGAAGATGATGATTTTGGTTTAGTTGGAGTTGAGTTTGAGGCGGCTTGCTGTCATCCATTTGGCAGTGGTGAGGAGTCCGGCGTGGAGGCTTGTCTTGGCGGTGGTGGGGTTCCTGGTGAGGGAGATGACGAGCTGGGTGTCGTCTGCGTAGGATATGATGGTGATTTTGTGAGGGCGGAGGATGTTGGCGAGCGGGGCCATGTAAATGTTGAAGAGGGTAGGACTGAGGGAGGACCCTTGGGAGACCCCGCAGATGATCCTGGTTGCTGGGGACTGGAAGGGAGGGAGGTGAACTTTCTGGGTTCTTTCGGCAAGGAAGGCGGCAAGCCAGTCCAGGGCCTTGTGTCAGATTCCTGCGTCAAAGAGGCGTGTTCGGAGGATTTGGTGGCAGACAGTGTCGAAGGCTGCGGAGAGGTCCAGGAGGATGAGTGCGACGGTCTCGCCCTTGTCAACTCTGTTTCTGATGTTGTCAGTGCAGGCGATGAGGGCGGTCTCAGTGCTGTGGTTCTTGTGGAATCCAGACTGGGAGGCGTCAAGTGCGTTGTTTTCCTCTAGGAAGTGAGACAGGCGGGCGTTCACTAGCATCTCAGTGACCTTAGCGGGGAAGGGGAGAAGAGAAATGGGGCAGTAGTTTGTGAGGTCATCCGGGTCTGCTTTGGGTTTTTTGAGGAGTGCGGTTACTTCGGTGTGCTTCCAGGAGTCTGGGAAGGTGGCGGTGTCAAAGGAGCTGTTGATTATGACGTGGAGCTAGGGAGCAATGATTGGGCTGGCACTGTTGAAGATGTGATGGGGCAGGGGTCCGTGGGGGAGCCCGAGTGGATGGAGTTCATGGTTATTTCGGTTTCTTCATCGTTGGTAGGGCCCCAGGTGTGCAGTTGGTTGGAGTGGGGGGGGGGTGGTGTTGTAGTTCGTGTCGGTGGTGGTGATGGTGGGTGCAGGTGGAGTGAAGCTGTTGTGTATGTCTAGAATTTTGAGGTGGAAATTGTTGGAGAGGGAGTTGCAAAGGTTTTGTGAGTGAGTGAGGTCGATGTTTCAGGATTTGGGTTTGGTGAGCTCTTTGACTGTAAAGATTTCCTTGCTGTTATGTGAGTTACTATCTATGCGTTCTTTGTAGTAAGCCCTTTTGGTGGTTCGGATGAGTTGGTGATGTTTGCATATGGTGGTTTTGAGGGTGGAGAAGTTGATCATGGAGGGTTCTTGGCACCAAGCTTTCTCGGTCTTGAGGCATTCACGCTTCAAGACTTGGAGTTCAGTGGTGAACCAGGGGGCGGTCTTGATGTTGCAGCTGATGAGGGGTGAAACCCCGAAACCGGTCTCAGGATGCTTGTTTCCGGTCCAGTGAGGACCTGGCTTGGCAGTTCGGTCTGGACTGTTCCCATGAGGAACAGGGTCAAGACTGATTTGCATATGGCTGGGTCCAAACTGGGGTGGCATGGTGAGCAAAAGAATGATGGATTAAACCCAGATCTATGACTGGGGGTGAGTGTTTGACAATGTTCAGCATTCCGTCCATCACTTGTTGTTTTTGCTTTGTCGCCCTAAGTGGGAAGGGTATGCCCAGACGTGGGTCCCGTGCTTCCCATGCCACTGGATTCAAGCTAGCCTGGCTGATGAGGGGTGAAACCCCGAAACCGGTCCCAGGATGCTTGTTTCCGGTCCAGTGAGGACCTGGCTTGGCAGTTCGGTCTGGACTGTTCCCATGAGGAACAGGGTCAAGACTGATTTGCATATGGCTGGGTCCAAACTGGGGTGGCATGGTGAGCAAAAGAATGATGGATTAAACCCAGATCTATGACTGGGGGTGAGTGTTTGACAATGTTCAGCATTCCGTCCATCACTTGTTGTTTTTGCTTTGTCGCCCTAAGTGGGAAGGGTATGCCCAGACGTGGGTCCCGTGCTTCCCATGCCACTGGATTCAAGCTAGCCTGGCTGATGAGGGGTGAAACCCCGAAACCGGTCCCAGGATGCTTGTTTCCGGTCCAGTGAGGACCTGGCTTGGCAGTTCGGTCTGGACTGTTCCCATGAGGAACAGGGTCAAGACTGATTTGCATATGGCTGGGTCCAAACTGGGGTGGCATGGTGAGCAAAAGAATGATGGATTAAACCCAAATCTATGACTGGGGGTGAGTGTTTGACAATGTTCAGCATTCCGTCCATCACTTGTTGTTTTTGCTTTGTTGCCCTAAGTGGGAAGGGTATGCCCAGACGTGGGTCCCGTGCTTCCCATGCCACTGGATTCAAGCTAGCCTGGCTGATGAGGGATGAAACCCCGAAACCGGTCCCAGGATGCCTGTTTCCGGTCCAGTGAGGACCTGGCTTGGCAGTTCGGTCTGGACTGTTCCCATGAGGAACAGGTTCAAGACTGATTTGCATATAGCTGGGTCCAAACTGGGGTGGCATGGTGAGCAAAAGAACGATGGATTAAACCAAGATCTGTGACTGGGGGTGAGTGTTTGCATTGTTCAGCACTCCATCCATCATCCTTTTGTGTTGCTACTGTATACATAAGTGTCTTCCTGTATGTGTTACTGTATAGATCAGTTTGTGCTGGGTATGTTAGTGTACACAAGAGTGTGTGGTTCAGTGTGTGCCTGGGTGTGCTAGTATATGCATTAGAGTGTATTTGGGTGTGTCATTGTATGCATCTGTGTAACTCTACCTGTGGCCTAAATTAGAGGCCATTTATATGTAGAAAAAAGGGATTGTAAGTCTTGGCAAGGGGATTTACATGACTACTTGACCTGGCAGTAAAACTGCATACACAGGCTCTACAGTACCAGTCTGACATATCTTTAAAGTGCTACTTGTGTAGATAGGTGACTTAGATAGTCACTACATGACTACAAACCTAAATAAGTGGGCCACTACCTTTCTGAGTGTCACTTAATGTGTAAGTTTCTATGTCACTATATGAGTACCCGTCTTACTATCTCTAGTGGGGTGTAAATGTGTATGTAGCTAGCTGTATATATTACTTACTGGCTCTAATTCTCAGTGTTCAGAATATAACTGTGTGTGCTACTGAGTGTCTTACCACTGAATACAAAAGTGAAGTATGGGCATGTGATTGAATGTATAAGTGCCTCTGCCTCTGTCTGATAGGGTGGGTGAGTGCCTTTATCCTTTTTTTTTTAGCTCCGTACTCTTAATACTTTTCAACTACAATGCACTTCCTAAGAAACTTCTGACTAGGAAAATAAATGCTCCTTCATAAATAATGATTCTAAACCGCTCTAATTTGAACAAACAGACTACACTTTGTTTAGTATCCTTCTCCTACACTCTCTTAGCAGAGTTTCCATAGCAACCCACTTAAACAACCTCTGGAATCAGTTGGTCAGATGTTCACAACACATTCTAGCATATTACTCTCCATCTCAACTGCAGCAGGTGTGGTTGACTGTTTCCAACTATAAGCATACCCAAGATTGCATAACATTTTTTATTTGTCCCACAGCTAATCACAAATATACGTACTTTTTGCTAAAAATCCCTACCTAATTTTAATTACTTGCATATTTACGCCATCCAATCAAATCTATCATCCATAAGTCCTGTCCTCCATTTTAGCTGCCTTTCATTTTGAAAACCATCTCGTTCTGCTCTGGCCTTTTCCTGTGAGCTACTCCTCCTTGCCTTTTAAAATGGTTAGAGTGTGGATTATGGGTCACAGCTGTGTGGTTTGGGCTTCAGAGTGTTCTAGAAAGAGTTGCATTGACAGGGATTTGGGTTTGCCTAATGTGAACATTACTTGGATTGGCCAGAGAGGGTTAAAGTGGCATCAATTGCTGCCTTTGGTTGAAAGCATTATGGATTGCCAATACCCTGACCTCATGATTGTGCACTGTGCTGACAATGATCTAGGCACACTTAATGGGTTAGGACTGGAAATTCGAATGAAGGATGCTTTTGTTCAATTATTGGTACTTTTTCCTCAGACGTCCTTGGTGTTCTCCAACATATGCCAAAGAATTTGAAGTGTTCAGGTAAATTCTGTCCACAGACAAAGCCAGGAGACACGTCAATAAAACTGTTTCTGCATTACCAAAGTCCACAATATGGACTCTGTCTACAACAACTACTTGTGCTTTGACATGGATGGAATATATAGATGTGATGGGGTTCACTTCACAGAGAAAGGCAACAGGGTGTTCCTCAACAACTTGGAAAACTGCATCCTGTTTTAAGTGCAATCATCTACACATCATAAACACAAAGGCTCTTCTCGGAGCCACCTTATTTCCTAAACACTGGTTTATTTTCTTGTATAATCTATTTATTTTAAGTTCTTTTCAAAATTCACAAAATCATTGTGAATATGCACAACAAAGGCAGACATTCAATAGACACTAGCACATTTAAAATTCACAATTATGTAAGTGATTCTGTGCATCACACTGGGTACTTCACTGCCTGAATGAGTCTGTGAGTGGATTTCTGGGTCTCTGAGTGGGCCTGTGAGTGGGTGCATGAGTGTCTGAGTGGGTCTGTGAGTGGGTGAATGTGTGTCTGAGAAGGCTGTGACTGGGTGTGTAACTGTTGGACTGAGTCTGTGAGTTTGTGCATGAGTGTCTGAGTGGGTCTGTGAGTGCATATGTGAGACTCTGAGTGGGCCTGTGAGTGAGTCATGAGTCTCTCAGGGGGTCCGTCTGTGGCTGCGTGAGTGTCCGACTGGGTGCATGAGTGCCTGAGTAGAACTGTGAGTGGATGTGTGAGTCTCTGAGAGGGTCTGCAAGTGAGTGTATGAGTGTCTGAATGGGTGTGTGAGTGGTTTAAAGAGTGTGAGTGAGTCTCCGAGTGGGCATGTGAGTGTTTGAGTGAGTCTCTGGGTGGGTGCATGAGTCTCGGAGTGGGTAAGTGAGTGGGTTTGTGAGTCCCTGGGTGTGCCTGTAAGTAGGTTCATGAGTTTCTGAGAGGGTTTGTGATGGATGGATGGATGAGTCTCTGAGTGGGTAAGTGGGTGTGTGAGTGTCTGTGTGAGTCACAAAGTCAGTGAGTGGGTCTGTGAGTGTATGAATGTCTGAGAGGGTCTGTGAGTTAGTGCCTGAGTGAGTGTAGTTGTGAGTGGGTGTGAGTCTGAGTGGGTCTGTGAATAAGTGAGTCTCTGAATGGGTGGAAGTGGGTGTAAGAGTGTGATTGGGTCTGTGAGTGGGTGCATGAGTGTCTGAGAAGGTCTCTGAGTGAGTGTATAAGTGGCTGAGTGAGTCTGTGAGTGGGTGCATAGGTGTCTGAGTGGTTCTGTGAGTAGGTGCCAGAGTCTCTAAGTGGGCCTGTGAGTGGGTATGTCATTGACTGCATCAGACTCTGAGTGAGTCTAGGAGTGGGTGGGTGAGTGTCTGAGAAGTTCTGTGAGTGGGTGCGTAAGTGGCTGAGTCAGTGTGTGAATGCTTTTATATTGCTTATATTCACAAATGCATTGCAATGTTACACAGCGGCCACGGTGAGCGTTGCAATGCATTCTCAAATCTTGCATGTGGGAAAAATATTTTTTTGATGTGTTGTACGCATAAGGTGTCCCACAGACACCCCTTTTATGCTGTCCATGGGGTCAGGGTACCTTTACTCTGACCCCTTCTACCACTTTTGATGTTTATTTTCAGCTCCGTACACTGTGTCCTGTTATTTAAATTGGTGGCCACAACTTTCTGCAAAGGCTGTGGCCAGCGAATCATGGCATTCCTGTTGGCACACGCATTCCCGATTTGTCTCAAAATAGTAGAGAAGTATTTGCGCACCTAGGTATACAAATTTGTTGTTCCTTTAATATCTCAAAAACTACTCAACGGATTTACACCAAATAACAAAAAGGGTGCCTTCTGGACCACATGCAACCTTTCTGCCAGATTTGGTGTAATTCTGTCTAGCAGTTCAGACTGTAGTTGTGTCTAAAATATCTATGAGAATTAACATGGGAAACGCACTTTTTTTTAACCCGGATTTTTCACGCCCCCTGCTTTACAGATCACCCCAAAACTCCATGCTCAACAAGATCCAACTTGACACTTTTTTAAAAAAAATGTCATGACTATTCGTCAAATGGCACCAAAGATGTAGTCAAGTCAAAAAATGCTTTTCCTATGGAAACTAGGTCCTCAGTATAACTAACTCCTGCCGACTGCCAGTAGGTATATATATGCATATATATAAATATCTTTGACACCGTTAGATGAATTTTCACGAAATGTTGAAAACTAATCTGACAGTAAATTTTTCTACTGTGTGGAAATTTGTAGGGTGGGTGTCAAGAAAAAGGGTGGGTCCCAAAACACTTTTTCAACATTCTATGTCTATGGGATTCTTTCAGTTTTCGAACACGGCTACATCCTGAACAATTAAACAGAATTACATCAAATATGGCAGAAAGGTAGATTTTGGTCCAGAAAGCATGCTTTTTATGATTTGGTTTAAATCCGTTCAGTAGTTTTGGAGTTATTTAAGGTAAAAAAAATATGTATACAAAGGATCAGCAGATCTTGGGGAACAATAATGCCCTAAATGCCTGGCCTCAACCTGACAAAAAAGTTGTGGCTGCCATTGTCTTTATAACCTTGCCTGAGGGGTAGGAAACAACAAGTGTAAAAACCTATAAGGGGTCAGGATACAGGTATTTTGACCCCACAGGACACATGAAGGGGTCCCTTAGGGCCGTCTCATGGGCAAAAATTTCCATTCATTTTATCTGATCCGTCTATGCACCGCGAGGCTCAGCACGGCCCCCAGGTGTAAATTCCTGAAGGATCTGCGGATCCAAAACAATTGAACCAAAATAAATACACCCTCTATCACACCAAAACCAGTGGATTTTGGTGCATGCAGGAGGAGTTGGCTGCAGGGCCTGGCCACTGGCCCTGCAACTAACAGCCACCACGCTCAGCCAAAGTTTGCGTGCAGTGGTGAATGTATTAACATGTGGTATTTTCATATTTTGTTACCTTCGAAAAACCATAGAAATTCACTGAAAAAAACAAGGGTTACAGGGACGTTATAGTTAGGTTGATGGTTTACCTCACAAAACCATACAAATTCATCAGTTATAGTTCTATGTATAGTTATAATTAGCTGAAGAAACTATAACTCATGCTGGCAAGTAACTATAGGAACGACTTATAATTTCTTAACATAGGTATAACTATGATTATAACTGTAACTGCTGAATTTCTACTTTTTTTTCACGAGTAAAATGTCAACCTACCTATAACGTCCTTGTAACCTTTTTTTTGTGAGGAAAAAAAATATAAACATTATATATATATTCACTAAAAAACAAAGGTTAAAGTGAACTTAGAGTTAGGAATTGTAATTATATCTCACTTTAAATTAAAACTTCTTTAGAAATTCACTGAAAAATAAAGGGTAAAGGGACATTATAATTAGGTGAAAATGTCAGTTAAAACATAGGCCCTCATCACGACTTTGGCGATCTTTTCACAAGACCGCCAAAGCCGCGGGCGCCAGAAAACCGCCAGTGCTGGTGGTCTTTCGACCACTATATTACGAGTACTGCAGGATTTCTGCCACATTTTAGACGGAAATTTTACATTAGTCGTGCTGGTGGTCAGAGATGCATCGACGGTTCCACCACTGGCCCTGCCCCACCATAAGGACTCCACCAGCTGTATTCTGACCTGTAATATGGCCTGGCGGTGTCCTGAGGGCGGAGCGCTGCCTGTGGTGGAAGCACCCGGTCCCGTTCCCTGCCAAACGACCTCCTCGCCGGACAAGGTAAGTCGGGCATCCGACAGGGGTGGGTGGGGGGTTGTTGTCTGAGTGTGTGATTGTAAGTGTGTGTGTGTGTGTGTGTATATGTGTGTGTGTGTATGGGTGTGTGTGTGTGTATGCATGTGTGTACTAGGAGGGGGGCTGGGGAGGGAGCACTGTTCTGGTAGAGGGGTGGGGGATGCTGTACAAGGAGGGGGTGCTGGTCTTGTAGGGGGTTTGTGGGGATTCTGGTATGGGGGTACTGAGCTTTCAGGGGGGGAGTGGTCTGTGTCCTGTCACTGGTAGCTTTTCCGCCAGGGTTTTTGTGGTGGTGCTACCGCCACGGAAACCCTGGTGGGCAGCCGACTCCTAATACCGCTAGTGGTCTTCATTGGACTTTCGGGTCGGAGATGCTAATCTCCTGCCCGGCAGGTCCAACCACCCTGGCCGTCCCGGCGGGGATACATAATGTGGCGGTCTTCACATTTGGCAGTAGACATAATGAGGGCCATGGTTTTAAACTAACAAAACTAATGAAATTCAACAGTTATAGTTATAGGTGTCTCCAGTAACTATAACTCATAAGTATAACTTGTTCCCTAAAGTAACTTGCACCGTCTTCATGCATATTACTTCCCTCCCATATTACAACACTCATGACATATTGTACGACATCATTGATAACATCAATGCAACATCTGAAAATACATCATATACTTGACAATATTGTGTAAGCAATGGCCAGGATCTGCGTCCAACTACCATGTGGGCATCAAACCCACCATGGGCAGCCAACCTCGTGCCACAAATAGCCTCTCCACTGAGAACTCTTCTCCAGGTGACAGACATGTCTAGTAGGGTTTTGGGAGGGACCTCTCCCCAAGGTGACAGATGTGCTTAGCAGGCTATGCAAAGACAGTGGATTCTCTACTGAGACCTCACCCCCAGGCAACAGGTGTGTGTAGTGTAAAAGTGTGTGTGGAGGGACTGACCTCTCTGCTGAGACCTCTCTCGAGGGTGACGGGTGTGCATAGTAGGGTGTGGTGGTGGACTGGCCTTTCCACTGGCACCTCTCCTCTAGATGACTGGTGTGCATAGTAGGTTGTAGGGATGGATTGCACTCTTAAGTTTTTCACAATCCCGCAAGTGTTGCCTGCTAACACCTGTAGGATTGCAATATTTAAAAAAAAAAGAATTTACAGTTGCTTCCTCACACTACAAAATACCTCACAGACCTTCTCTCAATTACTAGGGGGTTCCCCTGCACCCCTATATAGATTTTTCCGATAATTTTCACCAGGATTCTTTCCGATATTCAGTAAAAGTGGTCATTTAAGTTCTGTTTCTCCAGCAGTCAACGAATCAGAGCAAGAGAGAGGTGGGTGATGGGGGGGAGCTATCTTGACCAATCAGGTGGCTCTATTTTATGTGACCGCTGGGCTCTCACAAACCCAATCATCCAATTACAGAAATGTAAAGTGACATATGGCCTAACTGTTACACTATTATGCTCAAACAAGTATCTCTCTGTAAAGGCCAATCTGATGGGGAAGAGTGACATATAAAGCGGTTAAAAAAATAAATAAGCAGCATGAATTATTGTCCAGCATCCATTATTGCACTGGGTCAAACAAAATACTATTTTGTTGTCTCCCCACTCCACCCGAAGTTGTCTGCATTTGTCTCCTTTTCAGCTAACCAAGTATCCTTGTAACCTTCCTTAACCAGTTCTGTGCCCAGGACGTAATGGTTACGTCCTGAGGCACAGTGCTGCTGTGCCCAGGACGTAACCATTACGTCCTGGTCACAGAGCCCAGAGGGAGCGCTAGCGCTCCCTCTGTGTGGTTACCCCCCCCAAGTCAGGGATGGAAGGGGAAGCCCTTCCCCTTCCACCCCCTTCCACCCCACCCCCCCGTGACGTCAGCGCGCTCTGACAATCACAGAGCCTCCCTCGCAATCGAAAGAGAAATGCTTTGCATTTCTCTTTCGATCACATGAGGGAGACCCGGAGAGGCTTCAAAGGGAAGGAAATGTATTTCCTTCCCTTTGAAGTCTCTCCAAGCGTTTCAAAAGCCGGATTGCTTGCAATCTGGCTTTTGAAATGCCCACTAGACACCAGGGATGTTTTTTTTTTTTTTAAATGGACATAAGGGAGTGACCCCTTGGGCAAGGGTCGCTCCCAGGGGGGGCATTTTTTGGGAAGGCCTTTTCTGCCCCCCCTGGGGGCAGCTCGGCCTATTATTATTATTAGCCCGACCTGCCCCCAGGGGGGGCAGAAACCTCTAGGCACCAGGGATCATTTTTTTTGTTTTTTTTGTTTTTTGTTAACTTTTTTGTTTTAGGTGTGGGGAGCGACCCCTTAGGTAAGGGTCGCTCCCCTAGGGGGCAAATGATATTTAGGCCATTTCTGCCCCCCTTGGGGGCAGATTGGCCTATTTTGATGAGGCCAATCTGCCCCCAAGGGGGACAGAAACCACTAGACACCAGGGAGTTTTTTTTTTTTTACGTGAATTTCACGCAAGGGGAGCGACCCCTTAGGCAAGGGTCGCTCCCCTGGGGGGGGGGAGAATTATTTTAGGCCTTTTCTGCCCCCCTGGGGGGTAGATCAGCCTATTTTGATTAGGCTGATCTGCCCCCAAGGGGGGCAGAAACCACTAGGCACCAGGGATTTTTTTTTGTTTTTTTGTTTTACAGATGGGGAGCGACCCCTTGGACAAGGGTCACTCCCTTGGAGGGGAAAATTGTATTTAGGCCATTTCTGCCCCTTGGGGCAGATCGGACGATTTTTGCTACGCCAATCTGCAAAAAAAAAATTGTGTGTTTTTTTTTTTGTTTGTTTGTTTTTTTAGGGATGGGGAGCGACCCATTAGGCAAGGGTCACTCCCCTGGGGGGAAAATTTTATTTAGACCATTTCTGCCCCCCTTAGGGGCAGATTGGCCGATTTTAGGTCAATCTGCCCCCAAGGGGGCAGAAACCACTAGGCACCGGGGATTTTTTTTTGGGCGCCAATGTCACGCAGGGGGAGCGACCCCGTAGGCAAGTGTCGCTCCGGGGGGGGGGGTTTGGGGGGGTGGCAAATTAATTTTAGGCCATTTCTGCTCCCCCTGGGGGCAGATCGGCCTATTGGTATTAGGCCGATCTGCCCCCAGGGGGGGCAGAAACCTCTAGGCGCCAGGGCAAAAAATAAATGTGTGTATTTTTTTTTTTGTTTGTTTGGTTTTTTAGAGATGGGGAGCGACCCATTAGGCAAGGGTCGCTCCCCTGGGGGGCTAATTGTATTTAGACCATTTCTGCCCCCCTTAGGGGCATATTGGCCGATTTTAGGTCAATCTGCCCCCAAGGGGGCAGAAACCACTAGGCACCGGGGATTTTTTTTTTGCGCCAATGTCACGCAGGGGGAGCGACCCCGTAGGCAAGGGTCGCTCCTGGGGTTGTGGGGGGGTAAGGGACAAATTTATTTTAGGCCATTTCTGCCCCCCCTGGGGGCAGATCGGCCTATTGTTATTAGGCCGATCTGCCCCCAGGGGGGGCAGAAACCTCTAGGCGCCAGGGCAAATTCTTTTTGTATGTTTTTTTGGGTTTGTTTGTTTTTTAAGAGATGGGGAGCGACCCATTAGGCAAGGGTCGCTCCCCTGGGGGGCAAATTGTATTTAGACCATTTCTGCCCCCCTTGGGGGCAGATTGGCCGATTTTAGGTCAATTTGCCCCCAAAGGGGCAGAAACCACTAGGCACCGGGGATTTTTTTTTGGGCGCCAATGTCACGCAGGGGGAGCGACCCGGTAGTCAAGGGTCGCTCCCGGGGGCGGGGGGGTGATTATTTTGTGTTTTTTTTTTTGTTTCTTAGTTTTTTTAGAGATGGGGAGCGACCTATTAGGCAAGGGTCGCTCCCCTGGGGGGCAAATTGTATTTAGACCATTTCTGCCCCCCTTGGGGGCAGATTGGCCGATTTTAGGTCAATCTGCCCCCAAGGGGGCAGAAACCACTAGGCACCGGGGATTTTCTTTTTCGCGCCAATGTCACTCAGGGGGAGCGACCCCATAGGCAAGGCTCACTCCCGGGGGGGGGACAAATTAATTGTAAGCCATTTCTACCCCCCTGGGGCCGGCTGAGCTAGAGGCCAAAATCCACAGGTAGGCACTTTGCAAAAAACACCTCTGTTTTCTGTGAAAAAATGTGATGTGTCCACGTTGTGTTTTGGGCCATTTCCTTTCGTGGGCGCTAGGCCTACCCACACAAGTGAGGTACCATTTTTATCGAGAGACTTGGGGGAACGCTGGGTGGAAGGAAATTTGTGGCTCCTCTCAGATTCCAGAACTTTCTGTCACAGAAATGTGAGGAAAACTTGATTTTTGGGCCAAATTTTGAGGTTTGCAAAGGATTCTGGGTAACAGAACCTGGTCAGAGCCCCACAAGTCACCCTATCTTGGATTCCCCTAGGTCTCTAGTTTTCAAAAATGCACAGGTTTGGTAGGTTTTCCTAGGTGCCGGCTGAGCTAGAGGCCAAAATCTACAGGTAGGCACTTTGCAAAAAACACCTCTGTTTTCTATCAAAAAATGTGATGTGTCCACGTTGCGTTTTGGGGCATTTCCTGTCACGGGCGCTAGGCCTACCCACACAAGTGAGGTATCATTTTTATCGGGAGACTTGGGGGAACGCTGGGTGGAAGGAAATTCGTGGCTCCTCTCTGATTCCAGAACTTTTTGTCACCAAAATGTGAGGAAAATGTGGGTTTTTTTTAGCCAAATTTTGAGGTTTGCAAAGGATTCTGGGTAACAGAACCTGGTCAGAGCCCCACAAGTCACCCCATCTTGGATTCCCCTAGGTCTCTAGTTTTCAAAAATGCACAGGTTTGGTAGGTTTCCCTAGGTGCCGGCTGAGCTAGAGGCCAAAATCTACAGGTAGACACTTCTGTTTTGTGTCCACGTTGCGTTTTGAGGCGTTTCCTGTTGCTGGCGCTAGGCCTACCCACACAAGTGAGGTATCATTTTTATCAGGAGACTTGGGGGAACATAGATTAGCAAAACAAGTATTATTGCCCCTTGTCTTTCTCTACATTTTTTCCTTCCAATTATAAGAGAGTGTGTAAAAAAGACATCTACTTGAGAAATGCCCTGTAATTCACATGCTAGTATGGTCACCCCGGAATTCAGAGATGTGCAAATAACCACTGCTTCTCAACACCTTATCTTGTGCCCATTTTGGAAATACAAAGGTTTTCTTGATAGCTATTTTTCACTCCTTTTATTTCAGCAAATGAATTGCTGTATACCTGGTATAGAATGAAGACCCACTGCAGGGTGCAGCTCATTTATTGGCTCTGGGTACCTAGAGTTCTTGATGAACCTACAAGCCCTATATATCCCCGCAACCAGAAGAGTCCAGCAGACGTAACGGTATATTGCTTTAAAAAATATGACATTGCAGGAAAAAGTTAGAGTAAAACGTAGAGAAAAATTTCAGTTTTTTTACCTCAATTTAAATTTTTTTTCCAGTTGTTATTTTCTGTAGGAAACCCTTGTAGGATCTACACAAATTACCCCTTGCTGAATTCAGAATTTTGTCTACTTTTCAGAAATGTTTCGGTTTCTGGGATCCAGCATTGGTTTCATGCCCATTTCTGTCACTGACTGGAAAGAGGCTGAACGCACAAAAAATCGTAAAAATGGGGTATGTCCCAGTAAAATGCCAAAATTGTGTTGAAAAATTGGGTTTTCTGATTTAAGTCGGCCTGTTCCTGAAAGCTGGGAAGCTGGTGATTTTAGCTCTGCAAACCCTTTGTTGATGCCGTTTTCAGGGAAAAAACCACAAGCCTTCTTCTGCAGCCCCTTTTTCCCATTTTTTTGAAAAAAACGAACATTTCACTCTATTTTGGCTAATTTCTTGGCCTCCTTCTGGGGATCCCACAAAGTCTGGGTACCTCTAGAATCCCTAGGATGTTGGAAAAAAAGGATGCAAGTTTGGCGTGGGTAGCTTATGTGAACAAAAAGTTATGAGGGCCTAAGCGCGAACTGCCCCAAACAGCCAAAAAAAGGCTTGGCACAGGAGGGGGAAAAGGCCTGGCAGCGAAGGGGTTAATGTTGTCCTTGATACCGCTACAGCTGCCTCCTATTTTTTCAAAATAATCTCAATGAAAATACTTGCCTATATACTTTCAATCGATCTCCTATTTATTGGTCCTTTGAGGTGTCATTGCAGTGACTTTAGCTCACAACAACAAACATCATGGGACAATTCGCCCCTCGTCATCAGTTGGCCGTCGTGCACTGTAGGCGGTAGCTTTTTGCCTGAAACATGAGCACATACCCAGAAAAAGTAGCGGGCTTTAATTGTTTGCCTGCTCTGGTTTGCCTGGTATGTTGGACAACTATTTTATTTATTTATATTTTATACTACTGTCAAATATATTTATATTGCATATGTTTAACGTTAAATCTGTGACAAAACCAAACCGTTGCACGTTTACCATGGTCAAACCTACAGGTTTTGCTAGTGCTTGTTAAGTTCATGTTACTGATTTATTTGTTTGGTCTAGCATTTCCAATAAATGTATGAATTTCTGCTTTATGACTTCATGTAATAATTGAAACCACCAACGTTAGAAAATATGTCTGCCTACAGCTTGTGTTTCTTATTCCTCCTGTCTGTTGTGAATTAAATCGCGGCCTAGTCTCATGGAAGGCTCACATGGAGATGAGCTATTTCCCTATGCAAAACTTTTACATTCAGTCAGCAATAAATGAGGAACATTTAAGCAGCACAAGGGATTTTGCATCCCATAAATCAATTTATGAAGAAGATTAATAATGATTTAATTTATTAACATGTAAATATGGCAGTTCAGAAGGAGGTGGAAGTAAATTTAAAGTGCTCATTCCGCAGAATAAAAGTTGCAAAACCTGCAGCTCCACTAATGTATTATTATATTCTTATTTTCAATGCCATAAAGCTATATCTGCGAATATGCACATTATAGCATGTGTTTTCTGGATGATTGTCCCCACTTGGCGTGCACGCTGAATGTTTTCCTTTGGCTTCTTTGAAGGCTAATGATGCAGGAAGAAACATTTGTCTTCAGCTTGACAATATGAGCACTAATGTAAAAATAAAGACGGTGAATTTATTTTGTATTGCACAATTGCACTGTTTGCACTTTATGCCTTGTGCATTTGAACATGTTTGGGTTTGTAGACAGCACTTTCTTTAGCTGAGGGTACTAGCTTAACTCAGTATCTCAAAATCAGATCACCTATGTAGACCGGGCTGTTTGGTGATATTAGGTAGACCCATGCTACATGGCGAATCAATATAATGTCTTGAGTTCAGAATAGGGCTCACTTTTCTGCTGTTTTGTCAGGCACGGAGAACATTGTGGGCATGGCAGAATTAGCCAAAGTTCAACACCTACAAAATAGAAATAGTTGGGTTTTGAGAGTGGTTTCCCGCCAAGTGGCTAAACCAGGGTCAAGATTTTTATTGATGACGTTCTATTTTTAATTCTTTCCAAGAAGAGTAACTGAAAAGAGTGAAAAAAGGTATTCCGTTAACACACAACACAGCCACAAGCTTTCCACTCACAGCACTAATTGTTTGCACAGCGAATGTTCATTTGAATAAATGCTAGTGTTAACATAGAATATGGAATACCCCATCTACAATTTCTCAACATCAAACCCCACACATTCTCTTTCCTCAAACTGGGAAACATATTACAAGAGCAAGGGTGAAAACACCTACATTGTAAAAAAAAAAAAAAAAAAAAAAAAGTATGGAGATGCTCATAGGATTCAAATGAATACATTAAATAATTCGTAAAAAAATCCTTGCAATATATACGCATATATTTGGACCTTGATCCTTTATGCCCCTAGTCCACCCCTTCAGCCTCACTTTTGTCCACATCCAGAATGACATCACCACTTCCCAAACATTCATGCAGAAAGTGAGACTAGCCCTTGAGTGCGGTCGATATTCTATCCTCATTCCATACCCTGCGAACAGTCATCACCACCACACAGTCCTTCACCTACAGAGAAGCATAAAAGCATAAACAAAACTTTTCACACATGAATGGGTTTTTGACTTTTATCTAATCGTCCACATTCACCTCTAATCCTGTTCTTTACTGTCAGTATGTACCTTTCTTCCATGCACCATGCTGCTTGCTCCTCACTTCCATCACTTGGCCAACCATCTTTATATCCACCTGTTAACATCCTATCCATTCTCTGTTAAAACATGAATGAGTCACCTTTCCCCTCAGCAGGGTATAAAATGACACATCATGGTGTAACACGGAGTACTCCTGACCACCCACAGTATGTCCCTGATATGACGTGTCCCAGCCTCTCACAGCCCAGTGTAGCAAAGCTATCTGCAACTGGTATTTGAAGAGCTGGCTTGACCCTCTCTACGCCATAGATCCTGGGGTGACATAAGGTGTCTACATGGCAGATACTGACTGCCATTATCAGTTACCATGTCCTCCTCATACCATTATCAGTTACCATGTCTTCCTCATGCCATTACCGGTTACCAGGGTACTTATCCTCTCAATTGTGGTCCAGGGCACTGTTGGTGCAATGATGGGCATTTATGATGATAAGGTTGCCATCTTCCTTGTGTCACATAAGATGCAAGCCCCACAAACTCTTGCATGTCTCTCAGAAGCTTTGTGCACACCTGGCTACCAAAAATCTTCCCTTGTGCTGTGTTTCATCGCTCAGATGCTAATATGTCCCTCATGAGCAATGTTTGATAGTAGACCCCAGTGTCTTTTGAATCCCTTCCTCTGCTACATCTCATCCTGCAACTTCTGTGTCTAAGGCCAACCCTATACAACCTGCTCTATGACACTTTAATACAGCATTATTTTCCAGACAGTTCCTCCATTCATCCTGTCCCATCAACACCATACCCATCTGACTCACCACTCATAATATTTCCACATCATCTTCACCAATCTCACTATCGGCCTACCCATTTCTCAGTGGCAAGCTAAATTGAAAATCTGCTGCAAACTTTCTAGGGCTTCAATCATGTTCCTGGTTGTAATGGAATTCCAGGAGATTGTATTGACATTTGGCTATTTAGGGGTATCTCTCCCCCCACTGTGGGTGCTACATATATCAATGAGGGGCTTGTGGTCTGTTGGCGAACAAAATGTGTACCCCCACACAAAATTCCTAACCTACTGAACACCCCACTATAAATAGAAAACCTCTTTTTGTATTGTTGAGTCTATTGTTTTTCTATTGTGGGATCATCCCCACACAGTGCTTTAGAAGCAAACATAGTCATTTCTTAGTTGCACTTGCTTCTATTTTGTAGCAGAACTGCCTTAGACCATGGTTACTGATGTGAGGAATAATTACACATATACATTCTTGGTGTAAAACAGTTTGAGTGGTTGGTCAGAAATTGTATCCTGTTTGATTCGACAAAATGCTGATTCACGCTCAACACGCCTTGCATGAACCTAAATAAACTTGTAAAAGGCATGCAAATGTATTTAAATGCATCCTAAGACGTCACAAGCAATGTGAGATGTCTAGAGTCATCAAACAGCTCTATATGATGGAAAACTGCCAACATATCAAGAAATGTAAACATCTTTGCATCCTTCTGCATGGGTAATATCGCTTTGATGTTGGGTAGGGGATGAAGGTTGACCCATATTTTTCGATTGCGTTCAGATAGGTGAACACAGAACATTAGTGATTTATCGGCATTCAATGCTAAAACCAAAGGAGCAAGCCATTCTGTACTTTTAATTGGTTCATTTATCATCAATGTACATAGTTTATGTAACTCAATTCCTCCCTTAAATTCAATGGCACTAAATGTACCTTTTGTACCACTGCCCAGCTTTCTGTTTTTAGAATAATTAATTGTGGGAAACATTTAAGCTTCCCTAGCATGTCATTAAATTCCTTGGTATACTTCTCTAGCCCCTTGTGGCTTCACATATCTTTATTTAATTTAATATGTGACTAGCCTCTCCTATACTTTGCCTTGCATTAACATGGTTAGGGTAAGGAAGCATGTTTATTTTACCTTGTTCATCCATCCCAGCAAATTGGACCCATCCTTTGCCACATAAGCCCCATTCCTCGCCAAACTATCCTCAAAGTTAATTATGCCCCAAGATTCCTGTTATTTCAACCCTTTTCCCTGCATAAGCACGTTTTAGTCCTAGCTTTTTCTAGTTTGACTTGGGAAAATGTCTGTAGCTCCTTGTCTAGAGTATGTGGTAATCCAGAATCTTTCACGATCTAACCTTTGTCTATTAGTAAATACATTGAAGTATGGTGGTTTCCTTTTCTTCTACTCTACTGTTTCTACCTGCACTGTATTTCCAGACTCCATCAAGACATAATTTCATATTTTCTTTTTCCTTTAAAATGGTTTTCCTCAGATATTTTCACAGTGTGAGTCACACATTACTTGGCATCATTACTGACTGTACACCATCAAGCTCAATTGTTTTTTGGTTGAACTTGAAACACATTTGTGCCATTGCTGGACATTACTGGGTATTCATGTGTTTCTTTAGTAGATGCACACACTGTCACTACTTTCTTGCACACCTTGTTTTTTGCGGTACTATTTTACAGTTCTTGCACTTTGACAGTGGTTTATTTTCCACTCCCCTTTTCTATACATCTGTACCCATTCCGTAATTCCTTAATCTCACCACCCCTCAGCCCCACTGTGGACATTTCCCTTACATACATTTCTGAATGTTCAATCCCTCTTGCTAATTATCTAAATCCAGATCGTCATATGGAAAGTTCTCTTGAATCTTGATTTGGTTATTTTTGTCTATGAATTAGTTAATCTTTTAAGTTATTATAATTACAAGTGGCTGCTAGCATCTGTAACAATGCTACAACGTAATCCACTGGTTCCCCTGGAAGCTCTGCTTTTTCCACAAAGTAGGTCTTCCAAGTGCTACATTTTTTCAGGCATTAATTATTTTGTCTAGTGTATTAGGGATAGTGGCACATTAATCAACCATTTCAACTGCCTGTGCATATTTTAATTTACTCAACTGGTGATGTTTTTATAATTCTTCCTTCTACTTGGCTCTAATTATGTAGGAGAAGTGTTTTTCTTCTTGGCTCTAACACATCTCCATCAATGGGTGTCTAGGTACGCTTCTAACTCCTCATGCCACTCTCGTCAATTGATTGGAGGAGTTCAAGAAACTGGCAGGAAATTAGGAGGTAGAGAGACACCTTTTGTTTACCAGTATGAAAAGTATAATGAAAAAGTAAACAAACTGAAAAATGCATTGTGTCAAAAGACTGAATGAATTGTTCCTGTCATTAATGCAGCAGGTGCATGCAATAGGTAGAATTGCTGCTTGAGGTGCTCCCTCCCTGAATTCCTGCTTCTCACCATTTCAGGGATGCAGGGTTGATTCCCATGTGTGAATCAGTATGGATAAGGTCAGTGTTTGCGCCATAAAAAACAGTTCAAGGAGTCACCTGCTGCATAGTGGGATCTGCAGCTTTAGGTTACTCGACAACACCTAAAGTGATATACATTCAAAATGGCCTTAAAACCTGCATATGCCACCTACCAGGCGTCACATACTGGGATTCCAGATGCTGCCTGGATCTGTCAAATATTAAGCAGGCCTTTGTTGAACCAGATACTGCACCTCTAGAATGTTGCTGCTATGTTGCCAGTGTAGGGGTCTGAGTAATGGATTCTGTGGTGCCAAGTGTGGTACACTGACCAACTCATATTCCCTGAAAAACCACAAAAGGCATTCAGTTGTTGGGGTTTAGTAAGTCATAGTGCAGCCACCAGCACTCGACTCTCAGTAGAAATGTTCTCCAAGAATATGTGTATTTGAATAGACGTTCCTGTTAACTTCACCATAGAAAATGAAATTACTGCATGTAACACTCCACAAGATCATACCCCACAAAAACATTATATTATCTTTTTCCAATATCTCGTCACAGTGGAATGTCCTTGTGGTGGCCAGCCCAGGCTCTTATCTTAGGTTGTCGAATGATAGTACCTACACAAGCCATTGGTCATTGTTTTATTTCTTCTGAACACATACCATGGGGGAGCAAGATGAAGAACGTCAGCTTGGGCTGGGGAGGAAACTTCAGATATGCAAGAGGCAGATGCCCAATAATGATAATAAGAAACATCTCATGTATCAAACATGTACACTTGTCAATTTAAGTACTATCTTCAATTACTACCAAGGATGTTTTGGTCCACTTCAATTTCGCCATTATGGCTGCAGTACTCTACAAAAGCTGGTTATTTGAAACCACAGACCTGCTTGACTCCAGTTATGCACATCACCCACTTTTACTGCCCTTGGGTGTTGCTTTTATGTATTTATTTATTGCACTTTTATTATTGTCTCTATATATGACAATGCTAAAAGTTCAATAATAAGACCTTTAGAGGTTGATAGAGCTCCTTCTATAATCAAATTGGAATTCGTATTATATGGGGAAACTGAATTGTTTGAGAGACATTATTAGTGTTAGATACGCGTCTTAATTCCCTATAGAAGAGTGCGGACCCATTGGAGATTTAGTGGAGGAATTATGTGCATAGACTGAAATAGTGAATTGATATGGTATGAACAGAGCTCACAGCAAAATATTAATAGATGTAAGGCTTTCCTTGTAAATTACTGGGGAGTGTGTTTAACTGATGTAAGAAGGGAGCTCCATACCTTTTGGGTGCTTGATGCTAGTTGTTTTTTAGATAATGTTGTTTCACGTTATCGAAATTATTTACTTCTGCAGTCACTAGAAATTTTAAGTATTGTGTTAGATGAGAAGGAATGGTCTTTGGACGAGCATTCAACGTGATGTAGGTCTTTTTATATTTGCTTCACGCTTTTTGCGGAATCCATTTTAAAGATACCAGTAGGGGAGCGATGTATTAAAATGTCTTCAATTCTAAGTTGCGTTGGAGTAAGAGTGTATAAGGACAAGCCGAATTTCTTTAGCAAGTCCAATGAGCAGTGCATCATCATATTCAGTTTGTGATTTTAACATAGCCCACACTATCAGTTTTAGCTTCACTCTAAGGGTTAAGGGCTTGACATTCCATATCATCTCCAAGTGGTAGTTTGTGTTTTTGTTAGCATTTCGCTGTGTGTATTGAGATTGAGGCTAGTTAGAATTATCAGCTCTAGGCCTTAGTCCTTAATAAGGGAGTGGTGATTGCTAGACACCGACTAGCAACAAATAGGGCGTGCCACCTGTATGCTGCCCTTGATGAACTTGTTTTACACTTCTTTTTCGTCATGCTTCCTTTGGATGTGTGCTTTCTAACTAATTTGTCAATTTGATCTAAGGTAAGAAGCCATGAAATGTACCTAGGGTGCAAAGAAAATGTGTGTCAAACAAATGAATATGGCTTTGTATAAACCTTGATGCCCAGTTTCTCTTGTTGAACCGTAGGTGATATCCTTGACAGTGTGAAATCAACATAAATGACCAACAGTGTGTGTACTCATTCTGTAGAATTTCAAAGGAGCAGAGCAAGCCTGTGTTCTACTGGATATGGGGAACTCCCTGAACCCACCATTAGAATGATGCTGTATCCATAGAGTGTCCTAGAGCCCCATCCTGTGCCCTTGCTAAGCTCTGCAAGATATAGCACACATTTAAGGACCACCTCGATGTTGGTCATACAAAGGGTTATTTTGCATTGCCAGGAAATGCAGTGCAATTTATGCAGATTTGCTTGTGTTTTTTAGAAGACGATAATCAGCACAAAACACACCCAATTTTTAACGCTGTTCTCACTTCTAAGGGCAATTTACATGTGCAAATAGTCTTTTTATTAGTTTAAAGGCACACTTGTGGTTCACAAAATTTATTTTTTTATTCAGATTTACTTATATAAATTTTGCTATGTGAGTATATCTTTTCCGACTGATGACGATTGGGTGTTTGTTCCAGGGCTGAAATACCAAGTTTAGGGACATCCTCAGATGTACATATTTCTCGATTTTGACTATTTATTATCCCATTCTCAACCTCAAGGAGGTTGGACATTTACTCGTGTCAGGAGCAGTAATAGTAAGTTATTTTCCGAGATGCAATGGGAAGGAAAAAATCAAGGAATTCTCATGAGGAGAAAATAAAATCAAAGTACTACATCATGCAAGACATTTCCTCATACATAAATATACATTTCTCGATGTATATATCTGAAAATGCCTCCATATGATTGTAAATTAGAAGTCACAAACATTTCCAGGAATACTCCGGCAATCTTTTTATGACACAAATTCCTAGGCATGCACCATGAACCTTTTACATTTTCTAAAGTCAGAAACTTAAAATGAAGGAAGAAACCAACGTTTGTAAATTTCATCCATTTTTGTAAATTTCACTTATTTTTGTAACTCCGACCCTTACAAAACATGATATTGCTCCATTGTACACCAAATGTGTACTGCGGGAAATAGAGTGGCCAAATTGTTGTTTTACCTCCATCTGTGGTGAGACACAAACACTTTGTATAGTATTTGCAAGTACATTTTCATATTATTGAGGTGCTACGACGTTGCATTCAAAAGAATCAAAGTTTTGCCATAAATCTAAATAAATAGAAAGTTCTAATTCTGGTAATGGTGGTTTACTATCATCTGCATGGTAACATTTGTATCTGTGTTGATTTTGCGAAGCAGTAAACTATTGTAACATCTTTGGTCTCCATTATGAGATAGGCGGATTTCTGCCCACTATTCTTTCCTCCCCCGAAGTTACCAATACTGGCAGTATCGGTAAATCCAGTGGCGGCAGCATCGGTAACTCGAGTGCGGAGGGGGCAGAAATAATTCTGACTGCTGGATCTTAAGGAATCACTGGAAAAAAACGATGTTACACACCAGTGTTTGCATTTTTAGCCTGACATGCTGGTCGGAGATCTCAGGGTTCTATTTTCGATCTCTTAATCTGAAAGGGTCTGGTATCTTTCAGTACCAGCCCCATTAGTATTACTAAGGCACAATGAATCAGCTCTTTGGTGCAAAATTGAAGACTCCTTCCACGCCACTACTGATTCAGAAGCTCTATTTGGGTATCACCTTATATTCAGTTTTTCTCCCTCAGAATGATAACTAGAGATCTATGATACTTTCTTAATTAAGAAAGGTCTGGAGAAATTCACTTGCTGGAATTGCAAGAGTGAAGGCATCATGCCATTTTTGGTGACTGTTCCATGGCATCGACTGGTGTGATGTCTTTTTTGTTTCTGATCTTCTGTTTTTGAATGTGTGCTGCAGTTAGCTTTCGTTGGTTTTAGGGCTCTGGGCACTTTACCACTGCTGACCAGTGCTAAAGTGCAAGTGCTCCCTGTGTAAATTGTATTGGTGATTAGTTTCTCCATGATTGGCCTATTTAATTTAGTAGTAAGCCCCTAGTAAAGTGCACTATGTGTGCCCTGGGCCTGTAACCTAGAAGTGGGCCTCTAGCACTGATTGTGACACCCACATGAGGATCCCTGCAAGCATGTCTCAGACTTGCCACTGCAGTGTCTGTGTGTGCTGTTTTAAATTGCCATTTCGACCTGGCAAGTGCACTAACTTACCAGGCCCAATCCTTCACTTTTAATACCTGTAATTCACACCTAAGGTAGGCCCGAGGTAGCCCTCTGGGCAGGGTGCAGTGTATTTAAAAGGTAGGACATGTGATGGTGTGTTTTACATGTCCTGATTGTGAAATACAGTCAAGTTTGGTTTTTCACTATTGCAAGGCTTATCTCTCCCATAGGGTAACATGTGGATTGCTTGAAATATCTTTTAATTAGGCCTGGGTGGAGTTCGCAGAGTTCCGCTACACGTAATGCTGTAAAGTGACCAAAAGATTCCATCACGTTATTCGGAGTTCTGCAAGCAGTGGAGTGCGTTAGGTCATGCTGTTCTCGCTAATTTTTATCGCCAGGTGTATGTTCGGTGCTGAAAAATCAGCGCGAATGGCACTATGCGCAGTGCAAGAGGGCGCAGTAGATTTTCTACTTGAGCGTCAACTTCCTCAACGCAAACGGAAATTTCTGAATGCGGGCAGTGACGACCATCCGCAACCAACCACGTTGAGAAATCTCGTTGGGAGGTGATGATTTTAATATGTGGAGTTTTTCATAACTCCGGCCTCTAAGCGGAGTGCGGAGTGGGAAAAACTCTGCAAACTGCACGAATGGAGTGGCGTTCACCGCCCACCCCTCCTTTTAATTGTAATTTCCCATTGGGGGCAGATAGAGATTATGGAGTTTCAGGTCTCTGAATTTACAATTTAAAAATACACCTTTTGGTGAAGTTGGTTTTTGAACTGTGAGTTTGAAAATTCCACTTTCGGAAAGTGAGCATTTTCTTGCTTAACCATTCTGTGCCTCTGCCTGTCTGCTGAATACACTTGTTGGTCAGGATGACTATTTATGCATTCACTCTACACAGTCACACAAAGGGAGCTGAAGTGTGCCCGGCATATCTTAATGGCCCATTACCAGTCTCATGGGTCTTTCTGAACTAGAGTGGTGGGAGGAGCTGACGCTTGCACCTGAATAGGGCTGTGTCTGCCGTCCCACAAAGAGGTATCCAAACTCCCTGGAGTGTGTCTGAGGCCAGGGCCGGGAAAGGCAGGGTCTTGTGCACTATGAAGACTTCTCTTTGAAGTTTGCCTACTTTAAAGACAGAAATGGGTATGGGTACTGGACCTCTGACACCACATAGTTAGACTCCTTCTGAACTGAGGACATTCTGCCAGGAAGAAGAGCAGGATGCTTTAGGAGGGACTGCCACTCTGCCTGTTGTTTTTCTGTGCTGGCCTGCTGCTTCTGTCCTGAAAGTGAAAGTACTGGACTTTTCTTTCTACATCCTGCTTCCAAAGGTTCTCCAAGGGCTTGGACCGAGCTTGCCTTCTGTTAAGAAGTCTTGGGGTCATCATAGACTTCAGCTGCCAATGCCTGAGCTCTCTTGCTGAGAGCCCTGACTTGCCAAGTGATGCCAAATCCAGTTCCTGGGCCCTTGGGAGTGAGTTCTGGTGTAACCAGGAAGTAACAAGTGCATCAGCGTCCAGCATGATTTCTGGACCAGCGTCGCTCTCTGACTCCATCCGCTGCCTGCACCGCAACCATGTTTCCCACTGAGTGCAATGACCATGACCTCTATGGCAGGCCCGATGCTGCAGCAGCACCTCTGAAGTCCCCCCACAGCATTAGTCTAGAGCACTGTGTCACTGACGTTCGTGGCATCCAACTCCACTGCAGCACCTGTGGCCCCGTGGTGTGATCGCGACACCACAAAGTCAACGCCTCATGTCTTGTCCTGCTGGATCCATCAACCCCCCCTTGTTGTAAGGAACCAATGCCTCACCGCCAACACCATATCACCTCCCTTGCAAACGTAAGAAACTGACACCTCACCTCCCCTGCCTAGCAATAAGGAACCAATGCCTTACCTCCCCAGTGGCAGTAAGGAACCAATGCCACACCGGCTTCAGCGACTCCTCCCCTCCCTGACTCCATGCAACGTATTTGTTTCCTCATCATTTTCCAAGGTACTGTAACCAGGGTCCGTGAAAACTGCGTGACCGGCCCACACAGTGGCGACATACTGTTTGAGACAGCTCTGTCAAGACGTTGTGATAGCCCCAGTTGGAGTTATTGTGTTTCTAAGCACTATACTACATTTAATCTTTAAAAATGAGTAACTTTGCTTGTATATGTTGGATTATTGTAATTTTGGTCTTGTTTTACTGAAATAAATATTGGCCATGTTTCTAAACTGGTGTTGGGGTTTTCACTGTGTAAGTGTACAAATACGTTACACATTGCCTCTAAGATAAGCCGGACTGCTCATGTCAAGCTACCAAGGTGCTGAGCAGGGGTTATCTTAGCTGTGTGATTCTTTTATCCTGACTAGAATGAGGGTCCCTACTTGAACAGGGTGCAAGCCATTGCCAACTAGAGACCCTATTTCAAACAGTGGCTTAGTATACATTTCTGCTGATTCTATCTGATTTTTAATGAATCAGCAAACACAATTTCAAGATATATAATTTGTGTGACCAGGTGGTCAAAAACACTTGTTGCAAGTGGGACAGAATACTAAATTACTAAACCAAAATAATTTTCCCTCCAAGTACTAGTTTTAGCTCCATCCCTATTATATGCTAAGCACATCTATTTCTATTCAGTTACTAAGCTCCTATAAAGCCTACTGTCTGCAATAGGGAATGCTTTGACTTGTACTGCATCAAAGTAGTAGTGATTTTCAAAGATTCTGTGAAAACCTTTAAAACTTTACGGTAGGAAATTAACATTCATAAGATGCAGCTTGTTTGTAATTGAAAGTGTTCAATATCTTTCCAAAGATTGAGGTAAGTAATATGCAGTGACAAAGCAGGGGTGTGAAATAGGCCCCTGCAGCACAGGGGGACACTTAACTATTGTTGGGGCCCTAACCCTTCTAGGGCTCTTCGATTCAGTCCAATGCCAATGAATATCTGTGAGACGTGTGAGACTTTGGCCCCCCATCACATTGCGCAGGGGGGCCCTAATTTTGCGGTACTCCACTGCGACAAACCCAATAGTTCTAACTTTTCTGTAGTTTCTGCTCACAGAGACACACAATATAAAGGCGTTCATATGCAATCAGCACACATAAAAAGCATAGATTATGACTCGGAGCACCACATCTATAGGTGTAGATGCATTCCTAGACTAACACATGCAGTCACACATGCATAAACTCCAACAAATATTTGCACAAACAGTAATATTAACACAGACCATCCATGCAGCAAAAACAAGGTACATTGCACACAGAGGCAACACACGCCTCAGGCTGATGTATACAGTGGTATATTGATGTTTTCATAAGTGCATACGCGTCAGGATTGGTGGGTTCAAGTGTGTGGGTGGGTGCATGGATGAATAGATATATGGGTGTGGATAAATGCATGAATGGATAGATCTTTTACCGTCACATGCAGCCACTTGAGGCTAAATTGCAAGAATATGTGAAACTATTATTAATTGAGCTTCTTGACATCATGAAGATACTTTTATTTTATTTTTTAGCAGATTAGGTATTGTGTCCTAAACTAAAACAGTTAAATTAAAATAAAAGTAGTATAAATCTTTCTAAGTAGTAAGAATTGGCACACGCTCTATAAACGTCTATTGTCGCAGTCCTTAGTAAAATCTCGGAAATTATGACTCATTTTTCTCCAGTACTGGATACAAATGCCAAAGCCGCTATTGCCTAAAAAACAGTAATTTCAGGATCCTTACCAATAGGTTTCAGATCAAAATGTACCCTGAGCTGTTCATTGTTTTCAAAATGGTTGGTTCTATAAACTAAGACTTGAAAACGCTTCTGTTTTCTAATTTATTAAGGCTGTTTGTATGCTATAAAATAGTGTTGACTTAACTGTTCCTCTTCTATCATACCTAGACATTCTGTCTTCATCCATCCTCTGCTATTTTCTTTATTTCAAACATGAGGCTGAAATTGTTCTTCTCTACAAGTGTCAGGGAAGCCAGGGATCTGTGTTTGAAAATTAAAAATCTTTTCTTCAACTTCTTATCGCAAACCGACAACTGTCACTTCAGTACCTTGGTAATGCCTCCACCACAGGCAGAACTGCTATGGAAGCCCATCTGTTTCTTTCTGAGGAACACATCAACTGGCAGCACTTGTCAATTAGCTCCCACCATCTCTTTCACTAAGCTATAGAGGTTTCCTTCTAATCACCTCCTTTTTCGTGCACATCTTCATTTTGCTACCTAAAGCATTTTGTTCTAAATGCTCCTCACTTCATCAAAACGATAGGCCCCCATCTTCGTAGGTTGTAGTAGTAAGAGTGAGTGTCCAGTGCACAGCCCAGTAACAAATTAATGTACTGATTTTCATTGTATGAAATACGCATACTGCTATTTGTGTTTACAGGAAAAGAACACAATATCTTTATTACTGAGAACTATGGTACTAAGCTACACTTTTTTGTCTCACAGTACTAGAATCCTGTTTTACTATGTACTCACGTACTGGTGCTGAATATGAGAAAAATATAGCAACACTATCTACCTTAACAGAAATGTTGCTGCAAGTAGCATGATTCAGTTTACCAACGTGCAAACTGAAATAGAAAAATACAAGTTTGTTGTACTTTTATGTACACTTTCACTCCCCTGGACGTCTTGGAAATATTTAAGTGTTTTAAGCATTTACTGTTTTACTGCTCTGTGTACAAAGGTTATCCTTCATATTGCACCATGTTGGCAAGGTGGTGTAAAGTCTTAAACCAAAGGTTAAAGTAAAGTTATACTTGGGTGAATTTCTCAGTGACAATGTTAACATGTTGAACTTAGAAAAACTCAGAAATTCACCAGTTACAGTTAGCAGCACCCTAACTATAACTTGCGCCCCTGTCATGCATTGCTTGTGACCTCATATACAAAATCACTCATGACATCACTGATGACATCAAATGACATAATTGATGACATCCCTGATTACATCATCTAAACTTAGTTTTCACCCCTATTGCTGTATAATTTGCTATGGTATTACACTTAGCATAATTTGCATTAACAATCAAGTACATATGTGTATATATACGGGAAACCCTTATTGTGTACGGTAGTCAATCTGTATACAACTGTTCAGAAAGTCCAAAATCGTGAATGCTGATTCCAAAACAACTGCCCTAGTACCAATAGCTTTTATCTGTATCAAACCCCTCAGACACTCCAAACCTACATTAAGAATTGAAGTTGCTATCTGCGGTGAACTGTAAACAATGTTTACTCTATGGAGAGAGAGAGTTCTGTACCATCCTGTTTCCAGACAGTGAAAGTCTCATTAGAAATACACCACAGAGTATTGAAAAGAAACTGCCAACAACAATGTACATTCTATGCAACAGCTGTCAAAAAAGACACTATTTTCTAACAATACACAAGATCTAAAGGTGCTAAAGATCATACTTGCTTCACCCTTCATACTGTGGTGAAGACTTTACAGATGGCCCATCTTCTGAAGCCAAACAGGCACACCTATATAAGTTAGTACCTAGTGGACACACACTTTTATGTAATGTAGAAATGTTCATGCTGTCACAATTCTGTCTAATAATTCAAAACTGCTTACAAAACTTAGTTTCTTCTACGTAGAATCTTTCTTCTGTTGGAAACTCTTCTATGGAACCATAACATTGTGTGGAGTATAAGGAATACAAGGCAGCTGTCACTTGCACATAAAGCTACTGTTGAATGCAAAAATTTATAACATGTTCTATACCTCCACACAGATGTACAATATTATGTAGGATTAATATGGCAGTGTTAGAAATTGGGTTTCTAGTTGGCTAGGGTAGGCACCTAAGCCAGGCATAGCCCACCACTCTCATCAGGGCAAGTAGGTGACACACCAAAGATAACCTGTGCGTATCCCCTGGCAGCTTGGTGCAGAGCAGTCTGACTTACCATCAGAGGCAATGTGCAAAGGGTTTGTGCAACACGCTCATACCAGTAGCACAATGAATACACCACAAAAGAGACTCCAAACAGGATTATATAAACGTATATAATATATTGTGCATATAGCCTAGACCAAAACAACATGAAACCTAAATATTGTTCATATCCTGAGAAGATACTCGTTATCCTGACAGTGCAAGGCAAACATATCTTATCACATCAGGGCATGAAATGAAGCACTTTATAAAAAGGAAACCATATTAGAACCCCATGCAAATGTCAACATTACAGTGCATCTACTTTAAAATGTATTGTTAGTTATTTTGGCCCATGCAAGATACAAGCTGAAATCAGTAGTGCCAGTAATGCAGACTTTCAGCGGAAACCAACAACTTACAATGAGGACATAGGGCTGGGAGGCACCTGCATGCCTATTATTTATGATACAGTAATGGGGATAGCCCAGTTCACCAAAATAGGCCCGGCCACTCCTGGTAACATATTTGCTTTCTTTATAGTAGTTATAGAAGTGTCCAGAGTTTGATGGTCTCATTCGGTCTTCCCTAATACCCAAGAGGGAACAAGGTGAAATGCCCCAAGGTATGCCCAAAAATGAGAGGTGCACCAACTGCAGGGGTCCATGGGGAGACCCTGCTTGGTCCCCCGCATGCAAAGAAACCAAGGGTCATAGCCACAAAGGTAATATGGGACGATGATGCAGCTTCCCCGGGCTGCTCACTCACCCTCACGTCTGTTGGGGATCAGGCCAACCTCCAGAGGTCTGGCCCTGTTGGGAAATGCTTGCACCCACACACTGGTCTGGGTGGGGTAGTGCCAAAGATTCTTGGGAGACTGGCCTGCCCCTTGTTGCAAAGACCACACACCTGACTCAGGGAGCCCCAGGATGGGGTGTAGTGACTGTGCATCTGTCTCCCACTTCAGGAAGAAGGCAGATAAGGGATCCCTAGTCTTGTGGGTCCACACAGCCACTGTATGTCAGCCAGGAGCATAGCTTGATCTAACAAAAAAAATTAAAAAAGGAGCGCTCATCATATGCAGATGCTCCTTTTTTTAGAGGAAAATCACTCCACTATGGGAAGGTGGGGGAGCACAAAGCGCTCAGCACGCATTGGTCCCAAGCATTTTGGAAATCTCGTTGGAAGTAAATTCAGGATGGCCAACAACAGGGAGGAATCAACCCACCTATTCCTTGGTGATCAACTGGGGATGAATAGGGCAGATAGGCAGGCAGCAGGCCAGCACATAAGGTATATTTTCAAATAGGCAGTACTTCTCTCAGCCCAACAGGCAGCAGCCCAGCGCAACAAGCAGGTAGTCCAAATTGTGGTTCCCCCTCGTAGGCCAGCAGTGCCTAGTGAAACCAAAGTCAGGCATCAGCTAGAAACAGGGCAAGAAGCAGAAAAGCAATCCAGTGAGCCCTTTATGCCACCTTGCAAGTAGAAGGCAGCAGGGAAACAAAAAAGGAGCAGTCCAGTTGAGTCCTTTGTGCAGTGCAGCAGTCCTTCTGAGAGAGGTTCAATCCCAGTTCCAAAAGTGCTATAAAACATGGGGTTAGAGCCCCTGTACTTATACTTAAAATGTCTTTGATGCAAGGGGTGAATTGAAAGAAGTCCTTTAAAGTGTTACAGAAACCCCTTTCAACCCAGCTCTGTCTCCAGACATAGGTGGGGGGTAAAACTGTCTTTTGTGTCAGGGCAGGACACAGCCTATCACCATTTAAGGTATGAATGACCTCTCCCAGCCCAGGAAGACTATCAGGATGCAGATGGATGCAGATACGGCTCCCATCCTACCCAGCTCTTCCTGTCTTGTGGCTGTCTGGTAAAAGTGTAACTGTCACTCAGCCCTAGACATTGGTTGGAGTCAGGCTGCAAAACACTAACGTTATAGGAACAGAGAAATGCCCACTTTCCAAAAGTCTTGTAAGCTACAACAAAGGTCACCCTGCCATCTAAGAACCTGGGCTAATTATTATATCCAAAACAACGGTTCTTATCTATAATACCTGAATATCATTAATAGAGAACGCCCAATAGCTCTAATTAGTTTTGCAACAGAAAGAAAGACGGGCACCTTTCTCATTCAATTGCAAGGAATGATCTTAACATTTTGAAACAAATTTGAACCCATATATTCATATAAAGTGCATATACAAAACACATATTTAGATAAAACCCAACACAATTCTTGTCCTCCAAGGTATATTGCTGCATTTAAAAAAAAGTCCCACAACCTTCAACCTGTAACATATGACGTCCATCAAAAATATAAAGCAAAACAGGTTTCAAACAATTAGCCATACACGACTCAGCATAAAATTGTGTCCATTGTTATGCCATAAATCACAAGGCAATTTTTGAGTTTGTTATGGCTTAGTCAATGATGACGTTTCAACCCTCTATGCAATGTGGGGTCTCATCAGGACAGGGTGGGTGGTAAAGGGACACCTTTTAAAAGTGGAAACTAAAATTCATCTAGTGCATAGCCCAGTATCGAAATATTTTCCAGAAGTGGCATTTCTAAAATAGTAATGTAAAATCCAACTACACCAGTGAGCAGGATTTGTCACTACCATTCAGAATATACCAAACATGCCACCATTACTCCTTTCCGATCAGAAATTATCACTTAAAGGTATATAAGGGAATTCTGAATGCTAACCTATGAGAGGAGCAGCCATCCCAGTAATGAAAAATGAAATAGGCTGTTTGTCACTATCAGATCATGTAAAACATAGAAGTACATGTCCTACCCTTCACATACACTGCACACTGCCCATAGGGATACCTAGGGATACCTAGGGCCTACCTTAGAAGTGACATAGGTGCAGAAATGGGTGTTTAGGCATTGGCAAGTAGTTTGAAATGCAAATGCTTGTTGTTGTATCCTTTAAAAATAACATTAGCAAAACAAACAAAATACTAAAAATGTTTCAAAACACAAAACAATTTATAGTTCTTGAAAACTGTTTCCCCCCCCCCTTCTTAAAATCTCTCACAAGACTCTTGCGAGAGCCAGGGAGGCAATCCCTCACATTTAGTCCAAGAGGGGTTGTGCTTCCTGGTTTTGCAAAGATCATACCAAAATTTAAAGTCAGCCAATAGAAAAGCACATACTGTCTATCAGGTAATTGTGCACTTTACACACAACAGTTGGTCACATCCTACCTTACTTTGTAGCTACCAAAAACCTATCAATAACATTTATAATTGTGCCACCCTCACATTTTTCCTCTCCTAATATAACTCCACATAGCTCCTGAAGCCTACTCATTCTCCTGGGCGCACTCATCTTGTGACTGAGATCACCATACAACACCGTGGTTCACTTTAAGATTTCGAGACACAGCTTTATCCAGTGGGTTAGAGGGCATGCCATTAATGGTAGTATTGACAAGAATCTTGGATTGTCAAACATGGATATAACTTGGATTAGCCATAGAGGTATGAAGTGACAACAATTGTTACCAATGGCTGAGAGCATTTTTGGTTGTGAGTACCAAGACCTGATGACAGTGCACTGTGGTGGCAATGGCGTTGACACAATCACAGGTGTTGCTCTTGTAATCCAAACAAAGAAGAACATTTCACAATTGATGTTTGTTGTCCCTCAAACTACCTTTGCAAATTCTAATTTGTGTATTTGTCCAGCTACTGCCAGATTCTCACAAGCTCAAACATTCAAACTTATTTAATGCATAATTATTCTGTATCGTACTGTGAGTATCATACTGTAAGTATTAGACTTTGCAAACACACAAGCCTTTGACCTGTAACCTTTCTCTCGAGAACATTTTCTATACCCCACTACTTTTTATTTATGGTCCACGAGAGTCTCACAAGATTGTAACATTTTTTGGGGGGGTGATAAGTAATTTACACTTCCCTTCATTAAAGTATGTATGCCTTATTGTTCCCACTAGAAGTCTGTAGTTAGAAAATGGCCTCTCCAATGAGACCTTTTCACACAACAGGAGTGCATAGTAGGGTGTGAGGAGAGACTATGTTCTTCAGTAACACCTCTACCCAGTGGTACAACTGTGTATAGGAGGATCTGGGGCGAGACAGTCACTCCAGTAACACCTTGTATAAGGATTTTGTATAACCCACTACATTGTTTTTATCCTGCAAGTGTCTTGAAAGATCCGAAATATTTTTTAAGGAAGAATTTACACTTTCCTTTATTACAGTACCTATGTCTTATAGTCCCCATTAGTAGGGTGTGGGGAGAAAACGACTCTCTAATGATACCTTTTCACAGTATGACAATAGGGTGATATGGAGTTTAAAGAGAAACTGCAATCTCACTGACACCTCTCCACAGTCTAACAACTGTGTACAGTAGAGTATTCGGAAAGACTGGCCTCTCCACTGATACCTTGCATGAAGGTAACTCACACCTTTTCCTAGGGTCACTAGTATGTATAATAGGGTGGGGAAGGTACTCTCCTCACATGTAAGACCACACTATTCCATAGCAAGTATAACAAGTACTGGCCTCCCCACTAAGACATGTCCCCAAGAAAATAACCAAATATATGCTGACATGTATACATTGTAGGCTGTGGGGAAGAACTGCCCTCTTTGCTGACAAATCTCTCTTGCATCATAAGTTTTGATATTACAATGTGGGGAGAGACTGGCCTCTCTACTGTGACCTGTCTCTTGGATGATGGATGTACAAATTAGACTGTGAAAAGGGGATTACCTCTCTGGCCACAGCTCTCTCCAGGATGACAGATGTACAAGTAAGGTGTAGAGATGAAATTACCTTTTTTCTGAAAAGTCCGCCTTGAATAACAACTATAGAGATTAAGGTATGGAAACACAACACCTGTTGAGCTGAGACATTACCCTAGAGTAACATGTGCAAAGTAGACTGTAGGTAGAGACTGTTCTCTGTGTGCATACCTCTCTTTATTGTGATTAATGCCCATAGTATTGTATAAAAAGTAGTATCCTCACTGTTAAAAACTGTGTCTTACATAACTGGTCTCCATAGTTGATTTTGTATTAAAAGACAAAGATGCACTATTCTCTGTACCAATACCTCTCTTGTATCAGAGGTCCCTTTACTACAGTGTGGACAAGTACTGAGCTCACTTTTACATGACAAGTCACCATAGCTGCATAACAAAATAATTGGCTTCTCCATTACCAAGAGTCTCTAGAATAAAAGATGCACGTACTACCATAAGGACACAAATACATGCTGCAGCATACTTACAATCCCTAAAGGTGGAACTGACAGTTTTGGTGAGTATTGCAATGGTATAATGAAACTGACATTTGTTAGAAGTATTACGCAAGGAAAGCATAAGTAACTTTAAACTATTTGTTACAACAAACACTTTAACAACAATACACAACTTCAACAACTGTATTAACAAACTATATCAACAACTATTAAACAAAAAATAAACGGTATAACATAACATTTGCTGGACACTTATCAGTAGGAGCCAATCTTTCCCCTCTTTTTGCTTTATTTGCCTGCTGAATTTTGATTCAGGTAGCACTTCTTTTCCAGTCTGTTGCCACCTAGCCTGCCAAATAGAGTTCAGTTTCCTGGTGTATGTATACGTAGGCAAGGCAGTTTCAATGAATCATTATGTCTATAAGTTACAGTTCACAGAGCTTAGCTCTGGCAGAGTTAGCTCATGCTGTTGAACTACACAACTCTCCAGTCACTGCCACATCCTTCTAACCTCGAAACACTGTGCTTCAAGATATGGTATTCTTTAAACAGACAATAATTCTGCTTGTGTTAACAAGGTTCTTTTTTTCTGCTTATGTAAGCAGATAATTCTTTCCTTATACAAAAGTTACGATTTTTCTCCTAAAAAAGACAAAATAAAAAAGATAAACATTACATACTGATCAAGCATTCATAACAGTGCAGTGATACAACAGCATATTATTTAAGCTTTACCACAGTTTTCACCCACAATCACATATTTATATCTAGTGCACCAGTAACTCATTCATTTATCCTAAAAAACACAACACCTTCAACCAGTCTATTCTCATATTTTTTCAACTAGATTATAATGTCATAAACTCTGCTTCCATAACAGTTTTTGAAGTAACAAAATCATCTTAACCCACCTTTGCTAACACTCACCATAGTATTTTACTCTATACCTAGTAATATCACCTTTCAGACATCTCATAGGGCTCAAAAATATATAGAGAATGAGGTTCATAACAACATTTGAATGTGTATGATTACATTTTTTGTTTTATAATTTTAGAAACAGTACTTCCTTTACTGACTAGTATTTACAGTTGACACACTTCATTTTTTAACACAATCAGCAAACCTTGCTCACATCTCTCTGCATTATAATGTGTACCTCTCAAAAACTATATCAACACATCTAGACCAAAACAGCTTTTTACTCTGTAAACATAGTGTAGAATAAGTTTACCAAAAATAGTACACTTATTGACAATTCACAACAACGTTTATAAAATATATTATTAAATACCTGGACTTGAAGTTCTTTCTTAAATGGAGATCAAGTCACAACTGTCTTTCAGCTCCACATAAATTCACTTCTGCTGAACACAACTCAAACTGACTTCCTTCTCTTCCAAAGCAACAAGAACAAACTGAACTGTCTCTGGTTCTGAGGCCAACCACATCACAGCATTTAGTCAACTATGTAATAGGAATAGTAACTACTGGTTGAGCCCTGGGCCTTTTTTTTTATTTTTTATTTAAACTTCCCTCCATATGATCCTGCAAGACTTTCGCAGGCCCTGTAACTTTCCACGCAGGTTTCATAATATTGTAACATTTTTTTAAACTAAGAAATGATCATCTACTTATCACAATACTTATCTCTTACTTGCTATCTCTCACAAACAAGCACGCCAGTATCCATTCCTAATAATAGAATGTGTTGTGAACTAACCTACGCATTTTTACTAATTGCAATCCCGTGAGAGTCCTGCAAGATGATAAAAATGTGTTAAAAACAATATACATTTATAATCTTCACCGTAGTTATCCCTTTGACACCTCCTCTCTAAATGTAGGTTAACAGCATGCACTTCTATTCCCCCTTATATAGCTTTTTTGCTTCACTTCCACAACTCCTTCAATTTTTCACAGTAAACAGTAGTGGCAGCCCTTTAATTAACATTCCAACAGTCAGCCAATCAGTGCGCTTGCTGTTGTGAGTCCGCAAAAGAATGAAGGCTTACAGGAAACATGGGCCTCTCAACCAGTCAGAGGGCTCCATTTTTGATTATGCGTCCTTACAGGAGGCTTGCAGGACTCTTGTGAGCCCAACTGTCAAAATATACATTTATTTTTTTACCTTTAATTTCTCAAAAACTATTGAACGGATTTACACTAAATCACAAAAAGCACATTCTGCTGATCAAGCTCTGGCTTCCTGCGGAATTTGGTGTTAATTCTGTTCAGCAGTTTTCTGCTGTAGCTGTGTCTAAAGACGTCCGTGGAAAATGCATGGGGACTGTATGTTTTGGAACCCTCCTTTTTACTTGCCCACACTTGACTGATCACCCCAAAACATTCCAGGAAGGAACTGAGGTGGATGAACTATTATTTTTAAAAGTTTAGTGAAGATTCATAAAACGGGGCCAATTTTATTAGCAAGTCAAAAGTGCTCCATCTATGGAAAAGCAGATCTAACTATACTAGGGGTGACTGCCACTAGGTAATGTATCAAGCTTGCCTAGTCTTGATTTGACATCTTTGGCTCTCTCGTGTGATTTCTTTGTTCATCCTAACGCGTCCTTTTATGTTAATTTATTACACATTAGGACTCGTTTTAGGCCAATGAATCTTGTGACCCAGTGGAGAGACACCGTAGGATGAGATAGCTAATCAATATGTCAAGCAATATATCAATAATGTCATCAATATTTATCACAACAATGCACTTTACTTTGGTTAAAGACATTAATCAAACTGTCAACGCAACCATGACCTTTCAGCCATGAATAACCACACCTGTTAATAGAATTTTATGTATTTTATTCCCTATTGGTTACAATCTACGAGCAAAAGAGTTAATCTCAATACCAAGAAGCATTATAGCATAGTCACGATATGGCAGCTGTGATAAGATTTCATTAATGCAAGAATCACAAACATTAGAACATAGCACGGCGTAAACATAGATGAGAATACAATAGATATCATATACGCGTTAGTTCAGCATAGTGTAATGTCAGTCGTTTGTCTATTTGCGTCAGTCTTAAGTGAATTCCTGTCCTAGCCACTGATTAGCATTAGCATGTTGGGCTTCATGCAAAACAATTTAGAACATCAATTTGGAAAACATCTAGCTATGGTCACTATCAAAATGAGCAGTTGGTACCTAGAAAGGAAAAGCAAAGAGAAATAACTAATTGCATTGTCATAATTACCCTCTAAGGATTAGGTCAGCACACAGGATCAGTCTTCGTCCTCAGGACATCAGTCAAAACGCCATCAGGTTAAGCTCAACTAAAGGCACAGGGGACACTTCCCTCGTAAGGAGGAGAAGTGTAAAATCGGGCAGTCTATGGGTGAGGATGTTTTAATAAGTCTCAAAGTCACCAAACAGAGTGACAGAGTTTCTGGATAAAATCAATAGCATTCCCTACCTAGTTCTAACGACCCTTCTGTGACATGGGTTTTTATCCTTTTTTCGTAGTACATTCCCCCAAAATTCTATTGGACATTTGCTATACCCCATTATCTTTAACCTATCAAATTAACATTAGGTAATTCAAATTGTCACCCCACATTTATTCATAACATTTTGATTGGTCTTCATAATTGACATCTTCGGAGGTGGCACGTCCGGGGCTAATTCATACCTTGGCACGTCTTCTCGGGTCAGCAGTTCCATTGTCTATTGGTTTAAACGTCCTTGTACATTACATTAATCTACATTTGTTTCAATTTTGTATACAAACTTAAACTAAGGCACCAGATATGCGGCTGAGAACGGAATTACAAAGATAAATTCATCTTCCAAGTTGAAGAAAAAGAACATTTGCAGGGTCATGGCCTTTTGCGAGTCAGTACACTGGAAAACAGAAAAATACTTTTAATATGAGAGCTAGGCAGCTAAAACCCTCAGCTCACGCTATATTAAGGCCTATAAGATTTTCAATATAAATGCAATATCGTAAATGTTAATATAAACTTGTTTAACCATAGCATGAACAATTTTTATTTATCATTATTAGTTTGCGTATACATTAATGGCCACACACCGTAATCATAATTCAAGTGCACGTTTAAGCAAAATCGCTATCATTGTCGTTTTCTATGTAGCATTGTTAAGCATTGATATAAGCATTTCATTTTAGTATATGTATTATTTTAAACTACGCTCTCTCAGTCCCTCCTCTGATGACGCTCGTCATCACACAAACCTTTCCCTTTGGCTTTTCACTTTTAATTTTTCACTTTACGCATAATGCGCATTTCAACATCTTGTCCCTTATGTGAACTCTCCCAAATCTCATTGAACATTTTCTCTCTTTCACTTTCTTCATTTCTTCTGGTTCTTTTAGTCCAATTTCTTTTAATTTTATCATTGATTTTGCAAGCCCCCCATAATCCTAATAAACAGGCCAGAACAATTAATAGACCCATTAGTATTTTAGCAAGTACCCCATTCCAAATGTTGGTAAACCAGCTCCCTACTCTGGCAATTCCTTTTCCAAATTTCTCCCAAACTCCAGGTTCCTTCAAATCCTTCAAATCTGCACTATCTCTAGTTAGGTTAGTAAGCATACCTCTAATCTTCTAACTATTGTCTGGAATGAACGAGCAACAATGACGCTCGTTGAGCATCTTGCAGACCCCTCCAATCTTTGCTAAAAGAATGTCTAAAGCAAGCCGATTTTGAAGAGTCATAGCTCTTTCTGCAGCAAGTTCAGTATCCATCAGGAGTATAGCCCCTGTGAAATTTGTAAGCATATTATCCACAATAGTAGACAACTTTTGAATCTTCATAGAATTCAAGATAACCCCTACTGAAGGGATTATAGCTCCAAATATATCACCAATGACAGCAGCCACTGTTTCTCGTTTTTGCCTAGGATGTTGTAATTCAGACGTTTTAGGTATCTGTTTTAAGTCATCAGTCTGGTAAATCTTTGGGAAAACTATTCCCAAATAACACGTCCCATACCATCCCTTAGGGAGACGGTAATAAGCATTAAGCCCAGAGATGTAATAGATCCCAGGGATCGCTGGATCTTGTCCATTCAACATAAATGTCCACTAGCTCTGAAACAAAAACACATGTCTGCATTCACTCGTTCCCACAAACAAATTGTCCTGCTCAGATTTTGGCCTATATACACAAAGCCTGCCTACATGTAATGCATCTATAGCTAGCTTGCCTTGTGTTTTGATTGCGGTGTAAGCATAATCATTTGCATATGTGCGTTTTTCTAATCCTTTTTCTAATCTCTTTCAATGCTTTGCGTCTATCATCAGTGTGATCTAAAAAGCTTTTCTCTACAGGAGATAGTAAGCAAGTCAAATTATTGCGATGTGCATAAGCAGTTCCAAATGTAAGCGTCGGCTCAGAGGAATCCTCTAACTATTTTTTATATCATGTTCCTTAGCTAACTTGTTCAGAAATTCAATCACAGGCACAAAGGAAAACACAACATCCAGATTTGAATAAAAGTATTGTACATGCTCTTGATTATAGAATCTGGTTAGTAGTAAACTACAGCTAATTCCGTAAGTTAAAGGAAGGCTGTGGTAGGTAACCCCTTCTTGCACAGATGAAGGAATCTTAGTGCACGCATAACAGTCTTTTGCGTCCATGGTTTCCACATACTCATTTAGCGAGTGATAGAAGACATTAGAAAGTTCCCCTTTTGAATTAGTTCCCTCATGCAAGTGTCTTGCATCCTGCTCAAATCTTTCCCACAGTGTTAGTGTTGTAGTTTCAGGTTTTGAAGTAGCGTTATTAGTCTCTTTCTCTATCCATGGCATTCCCACAATCACTCCCACAATTATTATTGCACACACAATACCTATTATAAGACCTAGCCAACCACACACCTTACTCCCTTTGTTACTACCTCTATTATAAGCCATGTCTGTATAGAATCAGATAGCAGAATAACAATCAACTTGAGGATGATTTAGAACTTTTCTCTTGCTCTTTGCGTATATTTACAACGTCTTCACTCAATCCAGGACCCCTTTGTCAAATCAGGTTAGCAGCTTGTCATAATCAGGTTTCTCAAGTCGAATCCGGTTCTAATGTCACATTCGGTAATTTATAAGTCTCTTTTCTCAGTTTTCAATTTTCAATTTTAACCAGGTCTTTCCCCTGGATTAGTTCAGGTACCGTAGTATTGGCCTGGTACTTCTCGATCAAAGCAGAATGCTAAGAATTCTTGTTGCCATTCAGATGTTGTAGCATATGCCCATTCAGGACCTGTATATCTTCTGTTTGCGACTATCTTTCTTTTCAATCTGCGTTCACCTTGCTGTTCTCCTTCACTTAGGTCTTCCACTCGGGATGTGTCGGTCTCCTCTATTATTGTTTCATCCGGTATGTTTCTTACTCTTAAGAGTGGTTTCTCTGGCCAGTTATCACCCTTATGCGTCTTCTTTCGATGTGTCTTTTCAGGACGTTGGACACCACCCTCCTCTTGTGATATGGTGTTTTCACTTGATGGACCTGCAGCTGGCTCAGGGGATGCTGGCACACTCTGATCTTTTTCTAATATTTCTCCTTCTTCTTCTGGATCTGTACCGGGTTCAAGTTCTAACCCGTATCTGTCTACTTCTGGGAGAACCTCTCCTTGACTTAGTTCTCCTGCTGCCTCTACTGAGATAGGCACTCTGTCACCTCTCTCGAACTTATTCACTGTTTGAGGGACGAGGCTCTTCTCAGTGGGCCCTCCTGCAGTCTCAGTTGCTTCTTGACTGTTTTCTGGCCCTGAGACTTCTCCTTCTGGAACTGTTGTGCCGGAAACTTCAAGTTCCTCATCAGCAGGACATGTTACCTTCTTTGTGTGACTGGCATGTATCCAATTTGGAATTCCTGCACACTTCACGGCAGTGGTAGTTGTCAAGATTACTTGATACTGCCCCTTCCAGCGTGGCTCCAAACACGACTTTCTCACGTGCTTCTTGACAACCACCCAGTCACCGGCTTGTAGGGTGTGGCCTGAATCTCCAATCGGTGGCAATGTGTTAGCTTCTACCTGGTGAGAGAAAGAGCGAATCACGTCAGCCAAACCTTTGCAGTAGTCCAACACCATATCATCTGTGATATTCACTAGAGCATTTGCAGGTACTGCTGACAACCTCATAGCTCTACCCATGAGGATCTCATGGGGGACAGTCCTGTTTTCTTGTCAGGGGTGTTCCTCATTGCCATCAGCACTAAGGGCAATGCATCTGGCCATTTCATATTGGTAGCTGCGCACATTTTTGCCATTTTCGATTTCAGAGTACCGTTCATTTGCTTTAATAGTCCTAAGGCTTCAGGGCGGTAGCTACAATGCAGCTTTTGTTCGATGTCTAGTGCGGCACACAAGAGTTTAATCATCTCATTGTCGAAGTGTCTGCCCCTATCTGACTCTATAGAGACCGGAAACCCAAACGTTGGTATTCGTTCCCTAAGTAGCAGCTTTGCAACTGTGAGACTGTCATTTCTACGTGTGGCATAGGCTTCAATCCAGTGACTGAAAACACACACAATCACTAACACATACTTCAATCCTCCACAAGCAGGCATTTCGATAAAGTCCATTTGCATTTTGCTGAACGGACCACCAGCTCTCCCAATGTGGCTCAAAGTTACCACCGTCCCTTTTCCAGCATTCATCTGTTGACAGATGATGCACCTGTGACAGATTACCTCGGTTACCGCCAAATGACCGCACCGCGGTCACAAGACCGCGGCGGCCATTCTGGCTTTCCCGCTGTGCTGGCGGGCGACCGCCAAAAGGCCGCCCGCCAGCACAGCGGGAAAGACCCAGCAACAATGAAGCCGGCTCCGAATGGAGCCGGCGGAGTTGCTGGAGTGCGACGGGTGCAGTAGCACCCGTCGTGAATTTCAGTGTCTGCAAAGCAGACACTGAAATTCCTTTTGGGGCCCGCTTACGGGGGCCCCTGCAGTGCCCATGCCATTGGCATGGGCACTGCAGGGGCCCCCAGGGGCCCCGCGGCTACCCCTACCGCCATCCTGTTCCTGGCGGGAGACCCGTCAGGAACAGGATGGCGGTAGGGGGTGTCAGAATCCCCATGGCGGCGGAGCGCGCTCCGCCGCCATGGGGGATTCTGCAGGGCAGCGGGAAACTGGCGGGAAACCGGCGGGAGACCGCCGGTTTCCCGCTACTGACCGCGGCAGAACCGCCGCGGTCAGAATGCCCAGCGGTGCACCGCCAGCCTGTTGGCGGTGCTACCGCGGTAATTCGCCCTGGCGGTTTTTACCGCCAGGGTTAGAATGACCCCCAAAGTCTTGTGATTTAACATGAGCATTGCATTTCACCACAGCAATTTCAAGAGGTAACTGAATTGCATGTAACAAATCCTTTATTTGTTCACCATTTTTCACAGGAGAACCAGAAGAGGTCATGAAACCTCTCTGGGACCATAGTTGGCCAAAATCATGTACAAATCCATATCTGCTGTCAGTATAGATAGTGACTCTCAAATTCACAGCTGCGTGGCATGCCTTAGTAAGGGCAATTAATTCTGCCACTTGTGCAGAAAACACTCTCTCGAGCCAGGAAGCTTCAATGATACCAGCTATGGTACACACAGCATAACCAGCTCTTAGTGTTCCTACAGAATCTCTTAGGCAGGACCCATCGACAAACATGATACAGCCATTTTCTTTCAACTGTGTGTCCTGAATATCTGGTCGTGGTTTGGTACACAATTCTGTTACCTCAAGACAATCATGTTCAAATTCTTCCTCATTGTTAATTTCAGTATTTTCAACAGGAAGTAAAGTTGCCAGGTTCAATACAGTACATCGTTTTAGTGAAACATTCGGTGACCCCAGTATGATTGTCTCATATTTAGTAAGACAAGCATTTGTCATGTGCTGAGTCTTGGTTCGAGTCAACAAAATTTAAACTGAATGCGGAACCATTACTGTTACGGGATATCCCATGACTATGCCTTCACACTGTGTAAGGCTCTGACCAACTGCTGCAACTGCGCGCAAACAACCCGGTAAGGCTGCTGCGACGGGGTCCAAGGTAGCTGAAAAATATGCTACAGGGTGATTTGCACCTCCATGGACCTGTGTCAGACAGACAAAGAACAAGCATCACGTTCATGACAAAACAGTACAAAAGGCTTCGTATAATCAGGCATACCTAATGCTGGTGCCCTGCACATGCACTCTCTCAATTCCATAAATGATTCAAGCTCTTCTTTGGATAAAGCTATGGTATATGGCTCATCCTTTATCTCTTTGCCTGTCAATTTTATCAAAGGTTTTGAGATGATCGAGAAGTTGGGTATCCACTGGTGACAGTAGCCCACCATTCCCAGAAACATCCTGACATCCCTTTTTGTCGTTGGAGGGTTCATTTGTAATATGGCTGTTATTCTTTCTTTCGATATTCTCCTGGACCCTCTTTCAATTAGATGCCCTAGGTATTTCACCTCTTTCTGACAGTATTGCAGCTTCTTAGGTGACACCTTGTGCCCATTCTTTCCCAAATGATTCAGTAAGGCAATGGTATCGTATTTACAGTTGTCCCTTGTTTTAGATGCAATCAGTAAATCATCGATGTACTGCACTAGAGTCAAATTGAAAGGTAGTACCAAGCACTCCAAATCCTTTTTCAATATCTGATTAAAGATGGACGGTGATTCAGAAAACCCTTGAGGAATTCTGCACCAACTGTACACCTTATCCAGGAATTTGAAGCTGAACAAAAATTGGCTGCCCACATGAAGAGGTATTGAAAAGAAAGCTTGTGACAGGTCTATAACGGTGAACCACTCAGCATCACATGCAACCTGAAACATAATTACTGCTGGATTGGGCACTATGGGGCAACATTTTACCACAATCTCGTTTATTTTTCTCAAATCCTGCACAATTCGGACTTTTCCACAAGGCTTTTTCAAACCCATTATGGGAGAGTTACATGGACTGCTCAAGACCTCTTTCAGGACTCCCTGTCTCAGAAAGTCTGCAATTATCTGTGACACTTTGATAGAACATCTTGTGCCATATGATATTGTGGCACCTGAGGAAACACCGCATTTGGCTTTCCCTGTACTTTAACTGGTTCCAAGCCTTTTATTAGCCCTACTTCTTTTTCCGTCAGATCCCACACTTTCTCTGTTACCGTTCCTTGTAACTCGACAGGTAGATCAATGATGGTAAGCATCGGGAACAAGGTAATTAAAGGATAATCCTCATTTGCCATCCCTGTCTCTTCCTCTGAGAACTGACCTTCGTCTCCTTCATCGTCACTATTTGTCTGCACTTCGATACCGTCATTGGAACAGGTAATCAAACATTTTGTCTTGCACAGTAAGTCCCTTCCCAGTAGGGATACTGGACTTGAATCGCAGACTACAAACCTATGTAGCCCCTGGAAGTTGCCGATCTCAACCTGTACTGGATCTGTAATCAGGTTTGTCAGATATTGGTTTGCTACTCCGAGAGTGGTAATTTTGGAACCTCTGCACTTCTGATTGTAGAGCGCGTAGCTCCGGTATCAACCAGAAATGAGACCTTGTAGCCCATCACCTTTCCTTCCACATAGGGACCCCTCTGGTCCACCTCTAAAGATGCTGTAAATCTGCACTCTTCGCTATCTGAGCTATCATCTGACCACTCTTCATTCATGCCATTTTCACCTCGTAATGGGAATTGTTGTACTGTATTATTTTGATTCATTACCTGACCTGATGAGGAAGCATCACCTGTTGCTGTCCCATCGGAGCCATTGGTAATTGCATTTGCTGTCTAGGTACCATGGGAACCTGCTGTTGTACTGGTTGCATTTGCGCTGGCTAGAAACGCGGCATTTGCATCTGCTGCATGGGCTGTACTCCTTGCATCTGTACCAGGTTATTTTGAAAATTCGGGTTTTGATGTCTCAATTTTGGGCCTCTCACATTTTGCAATGTACCGACATTAGTGCTTTGCTGAACAACACCATCCTGCACCACATTTGGGCACTCCCGTTTCCAGTGCCCCACGCCCCCACACGCGTGACATGGTGTCATCTTTTTCACCCCTTGTACGTCATTTTGAACCACAATAGTATTCAAGTCTGGACCGCGATTCACAAACCCTCGACCTCTCAGCTGTGTCTGAAACACACCATTCATTTGCGGTTGTTGCTGTATCATCTGTTGAACTCCATTTCCCTGTATTCCTGCCTGAGCAGCTCTTATCTGCATCACCATCACTTTCTCTTTCAGCTTTTTCTGCTTCAGCTCAATCTCATCACTACAGTATTTCGCATACTGCAACACTTCATCAATCGGCTTCGCTTGCCAACAAATCAAATGATTCTTAATCATCTGGCTAACTTCTGGTCTCAGCCCTTCAACAAACCTAAACACAAGATGGTTCATGTCTTTCGGTTCAATAGTCTCCGTACCGCTGTAATGTTTGAATGCCTTTAACAATCTCTCATAGTAAGCATGTATCATTCCTTAACCTCTTGAGAGGTCCGGTCAATCTTCTGCCAGTCAGTCACCTTCGGCGACACCTCTTGTTTCAAAAACTCAATCACCTTATGATAGTACTTCATCACCTCTTCAGAGGGTGCCCCAGTCACCTTATCCCTTGCCGGCTCCTTCGTTGGCCAATCTACCCCTCTTTTGCACTCGAGCCACAAATCAGGTGGGACAATGATCTCAAACAAGGTATTCAAGTCTTCCCAGAGACACTTCGCAAGTTTCACAAACCTGTCTGTCTGTTGATACCACTCAATCGGTTTCTCCCTTAGTCTGGGATAATCATTGGTAAAGGATAGGATGTCTCCTCTGGACCACGGTACATGAACTAAGACACCACCAGCTGTTTCTCTCATGGGTAATATTTTTACCGATTCTGCATCGGGTGAAGTTTTGGCTGGACTATCACCCTTTTCCTTATCTCTTTTCTTTGCCCATCTGCCTTCCCATTTTTCCAGTGAACCCCAAATTTGCACACTTTGCAACAATTCTTTTAAATGTGCCTTCATTCCTGCAGACCTCATGTGATCAAAATCTTTTGAGTCAAAATCTAATCTGTAGCTTCTTTTCAAATGTTTAGTGTTTTCAATATCAATATTGTATTTATCTGCCAGGTTCGCTAATCTCTGATGCACCTTGCCTACTTCTTTGGTAATCTTGGGGCACAGGAATCTCAATTCTGCTTCCGTGTATGACTCCAATCTATTTACTCCCATCGTGCCTTCCACTAATTCAGCAGCTTCTGCTCCCAATCTTACAAGATTTAGGTACTCATCTTGCCTCTCCTTTTCTGGTTCGACTGTAGTCACTGTAGCCTTTTGTGAAGTATAAGTCTTTTCTAGCCAGTCGTTTAGTTGTTGCACTGTAAAACCCTGAAGTGAGATGTTTCCTGCATGTATCATTGGCGACTGTGAGGCGTTTGTACTCATCGTCTGTGGAGTCAAAACCCCTAGCCCTGCTTGACGCATTGCTTCTATGGGTGCTCCCACTGGGCTAAGGTCTATTAAAGACCTTGGCTTTTCAACTGCTTGTTCTCCCGGGGCCATTATCTGGGGAGTTCCTATAGACCCTCCTCTTATCACATCGCGGGTCATTGCTCCCTGATCGCATACGTCCGTTTTGCCTTGAGCATACAATGGCACTGGTGGACCGACAGTAATTGGCAACGATATGGCGGCAGGTGTCTGACCTGGTCCCAGACTCCGTGGAGCAGTAACTCCATAGGTTTGTTCCAAAGTACCCGGGACAGGCACTAATGGTGGACCAGCTACTGGGTTGTACCCTGGTATCAGTTGTGGTTGCGGCTGGGACAGCAATTTCGGAGTTGACTCAATTTGCACTAACTTTGATTTCGTATATATCGGGTCTGGCGGCACTATCAGATTTGTAGTAGTCTCAAGTACTGGAACGTCTGGGTAGATTCTCTGTATCTGCGGTGGAGGTTGCAACTGTATTGGTATGTCTGGTGCAGTGGGTACACTGACACCATTCTGTATCAAAGCCGTATCACTAGTCTGTACCGTATCAGCAACTCCCTTCTCCTGCGTCTGGTTCCCAGGATCCATGCTAGTGCTTGGAGCGCTATCGCTCACCGCATAGGGTGGCGGGCGATCATGTAATAGTCTGTCCATTAATTCCTCATCATCTGAATCATCTTCCTCTTCCCAGGTCTTTTATTCTCTTAAGATTTGTTTGAGTCTTTATCTGTTTTACAGGAGGCTTTCTTTCCCTGTGTTTCTTCTCCCTGTGCTATCGCGGGGAATAATTTTAATCCGTCAACAATTCCCCTTTTCCACATTTTATTTTCGTCATCCCATCTAGCCTCTGCATAAGATTTTTCTGCCTTTCTCAGTCTTCTCTGAAACTTTTCTTGCCTCTGTTTATGAGCCATTAGATCCCAAACCGCTAAAGCTTCATACTGAGCTGGCCTCGGAGGTGGTTTCTGTACGCTTAACATCCACCTCAAATTCTCTAGCACCTTCGTATTGAATGTCCCTTGTTCTAGGAATGCTAAACATCCCTCTTTCTCTGTTAATTTGCGCCACTCTTTCATCCATAAGCATGGCGCGACGCCTTTCTCTTCCATAACTATATAAGCTGGAGTACCCTCGGGTGGTGTAAGCTCCCCATCAGTTGCTCTAATATATGCGTCTCCTTTCAGAGCGCTCTTGAATGCTTTGACAAAATTCATTCTGCAATTTTCTCTTATTTGTATTTAATCAGAAAGTGACTTAGTTCGCAGGACACTCTTCACCCACCTTTCTCAACCTATTGCCTCTCACGAACGGCAGCCAATCCGTGCGCGACCCCTCTCGACAACTGACCTATCTCAGCGCGGCACCACTGACGTCACACTCACACACACTGCAGCTGACAAAGTCTTGCGGCTCGTCCGCTCCTCACTGAATCCACACCAACTAATGCAAATTATTGCGAGCACCTTAAATGACAACACAAATCTGCCGGTTTACTACAGGAAAGGAAACACATTCGCTTCAGAACTTTACAGAGATTTCACTTGAAGCCTCGGCCGCTACTCTCTCCTTATCAGCTCCCGCATACGCAAGCAGAATTCGACCCGCAAATTCTACTCTCGACTTGTCAATGGCTCATCCTAGTGCACTTTAGAATTTGCCAAATCTCCATCGAAGGTTTCACACATACGTTTCGACTCGAACTTGACTGGTCAACCACGCCCGATTGAACCTATTAAACCACACAGATTACAACATAAACCCAAGTGTCTCCTACACTTGTCAACATACTCCGGAGTCTTAGATCACGACAGGTCCGTACATAAACAACCAACCACGTGGATAATTTTTTAGCACAAAGCGCCACACTCATATGAAGTACGCCGACTTCCCTGCTTTCATACTGCGGAGTACGCCCACTCCTACTAAAACAACATTTACCTGGCCTAGATACACACACATTTCACAATCACCTGCAAAAGGCGTAAGCTGAGCAAGCGCAAAAAACCCTAAACCACACATATTATGGCGCCGAGAACATTCCCAACTCACTTAGGCAGGCTCGGAGATCCCGGGAAAGTCATAGTGAACTTAGAAACCCATCATACTTCCAATTTGCATTATCACAGAAGAACAAATTAAACAATGATTCTCCGTCCTAGGGCCCCTAAGGGCCAAAACCGTCGCTCTGCTACCAGAACTGCTAACGCGTCCTTTTATGTTAATTTATTACACATTAGGACTCGTTTTAGGCCAATGAATCTTGTGACCCAGTGAAGAGACACCGTAGGACGAGACAGCTAATCAATATGTCAAGCAATATATCAATAATGTCATCAATATTTATCACAACAATGCACTTTACTTTGGTTAAAGACATTAATCAAACTGTCGACACAACCATGACCTTTCAGCCATGAATAACCACACCTGTTAATAGAATTTTATGTATTTTATTCCCTATTGGTTACAATCTATGAGCAAAAGAGTTAATCTCAATACCAAGAAGCATAATAGCATAGTCACGATATGGCAGCTGTGATAAGATTTCATTAATGCAAGAATCACAAACATTAGAACAAAGCACGGCGTAAACATAGATCAGAATACAATAGATGTCATATACGCGTTAGTTCAGCATAGTGTAATGTCAGTCGTTTGTCTATTTGCGTCAGTCTTAAGTGAACCCCTGTCCTAGCCACTGATTAGCATTAGCATGTTGGGCTTCATGCAAAACAATTTAGAACACCAATTTGGAAAACATCTAGCTATGGTCACTATCAAAATGAGCAGTTGGTACCTAGAAAGGAAAAGCAAACGGACAAATTACAAATTGCATTGTCATAATTACCCTCCAAGGATTAGGTCAGCACACAGGATCAGTCTTCGTCCTCAGGACATCAGTCAAAACGCCATCAGTTTAAGCTAAACTAAAGGCACAGGGGACACTTCCCTCGTAAGGAGAAGAAGTGTAAAATCGGGCAGTCTATGGGTGAGAATGTTTTAATAAGTTTCAAAGTCACCAAACAGAGTGACAGAGTTTCTGGATAAAATCAATAGCATTCCCTACCTAGTTCTAACGACCCTTCTGTGACATGGGTTTTTATCCCTTTTTCGTAGTACATTCCCCCAAAATTCTATTGGACATTTACTATACCCCATTATCTTTAACCTATCAAATTAACATTAGGTAATTCAAATTGTCACCCCACATTTATTCATAACAGTTTGATTGGTCTTCATAATTGACGCCTTCGGAGGTGGCACGTCCGGGGTTACTTCATACCTTGGCACGTCTTCTCGGGTCAGCAGTTCCATTGTCTATTGGTTTAAACGTCCTTGTACATTACATTAATCTACATTTGTTTCAATTTTGTATACAAACTTAAACTAAGGCACCAGAAATGCGGTTGAGAACAGAATTACAAAGATACATTCATCTTCCAAGTTGAAGAAAAAGAACATTTGCAGGGTCATGGCCTTTTGCGAGTCAGTACACTGGAAAACAGAAAAATACTTTTAATATGAGAGCTAGGCAGCTAAAACCCACAGCTCACGCTAAGTTAAGGCCTATAAGATTTTCAATATAAATGCAATATCGTAAATGTTAATATAAACTTGTTTAACCATAGCATGAACAATTTTTATTTATCATTATTAGTTTGCGTATACATTAGTGGCCACACACCGTAATCATAATTCAAGTGCACGTTTAAGCAAAATCGCTATCATTGTCGTTTTCTATGTAGCTTTGTTAAGCATTGATATAAGCATTTCATTTTAGTATATGTATTATTTTAAACTACGCTCTCTCACCTGCATTCTTTATAGTTTTCTCTTTCTTCTTCTTTAGACTTTTGCTGCCTATCTCTCTCATTCTCTTGTTCTGGGTCAAAATGTGGTGATGACCCACCACTCAGGTCCGCATTTCAACAACTGTAAAAACTGATACAAATTAGCACTATTGCTTATAAACTGCCGTATGGGCATCAAAAGCATTTTTTCCTACAGACACATTTCCGATTTGCAAACATGTGAAGGTTGTTGCAAGGTGAAACAATCACTTGCTATTAAGTCTGTATATGTTCTAGATGGGGAGGTTGGAAGATAGTGGGGAGGAAGAGCTGTCTAGTCGGGTATTGACTGTTCTCCACTCTATCCTGTCCACCCTAATCTGTCCCAGTCTGCCTCACTGTTAATATTCTTGAAAAAAATAGCATTGCTTTAGAATGTCAGTTTTATGGGAAGTATCGATGTGAAGGACTTTAGAGTATTGTGTTGCATATTGTCACACACACAAAGTCACTTTCGGAATACTGATAAAAAAGACACCTAACTTTGTACTATGGAAATAGAAATGCAGGGATGGGAGCCTGAATGAGTAAGAAAGGCAGCCATCACCAGTAGCTGGTGGAACACCTCATCTCTTAGGCAGATGTCACTGTAAGGACATCCCCCGTGAACCGAATGACCTAGTATGTGTCCCCTGCAGAGTAGATAACTTTTCAATGTTTTGCGACGAATTACAATTGCAAAACATTGATACATACGGTGTGAATCGCTCCTTCCATAATATCTCTGATTCTTTATTTTGGGAAATAAATCTTTGACATTTCTTCTTCACACACCATGCCTTTGAAATGTGCTTTCACTCTGTGTGCCAATGTTCTACAACATCTTCCAAAATTAAATAGTGCCTTACCTAAACCATATTTTTGAGGTGAGATATTTTTCTGCCCGTGGGATTAATGTCGTTTTGAACTGACAACTAAAAATGAATGTACTTTTGAGAGACAATTTTTGAACAATAATGTTCAGCTTTTTTGCTTTGCTTGTGGCTAAATAGGGTAAAACATTGAATGTCTGAGTCAAGTTAGAATAACACATTTGTGTATCCATTTGCTATATCTCAATGCATTAGGGGTCATAAGAATCACATATATCTCTTATAGCACACATGTATTCCACCGAATACAAATCACACTCAAAGCAAGCACCACCCCCTCCTCACTCACAAAATAGTATACTTATAGCAAATGTACTTGTCCGGATCGCCAACACTGTCCAAACTCACCAACAAATTTCCCACTCCTAGGAAATGCACTACTCCTTGTCACAAAAGAATAACACACTTAAAGCAAGTGCATGACCCTCTTCACAAAACAAACTGCACACATTTCTAAAACATTCAATAAAAGCCTTAGCCCCTCAAGCATAGCTCAATCATAGCAAACACATTACCTCTCCTCGCACCAAAAAACATCAAGCACACTACCTCTGCTTACCCAGAAAACATTGCACAAAACAAATGTACAGCCTGTCCTAACCAAATACCACTCACAGTAAGTGCTTTTCCATCAAATATCACATCCATAGTGAACACTATTAATTTATATCATTATTAAATTATATTTGTTGGCTTTGTGAATGTTTGTTTCAAAGATGCTTGCACTCTATAGGTGAGTGGCATCACATACTAGTCAAGGTAGCTCCAATGGTCTATAAAGGGTCATTTAAATGATCTCACGTAGACTGTCCCACTCATCTTGTATTTGCAAGGGTATCTTTAATTGTGCATTCCTGCCCTTGCCTTCTTCCTCAATCCAGCAGTCTGCAATTAAAAGAGCTGATTAACTGTTACTCGCCTAGATTATAATCCAGGATCATTATGTTTATGGAACTGGAGTTAATTATTTTTTAGCCACGTGCTCCATTTTTTCATTACTCATTAATGTTCCCATTAACAAAGTGCTCAGCACGTAGACGTAGACCTATAGGTCGTGGACATTTGCATCTTTTACCATATTTACAAAACCCCCAATCATTCGTACATTTCTATGTGTACACCTGATTTCTCTGACTTTGTTCAGATGGAGTGGCTGGAGAATGGGCAATCTTCTGATGCATGTTTAATGAAAATATGACTTTGCACAGAGTTTTTCATTCTCCTTTTACATTCACAGGTGAGACATTTTTCTGAGAAAAATCCCTTTAACTATGCCCCTTTATGGAATTGCTCTCCTTTTCACTAAACCCCTTTATGGAATAGCTGTGTAAAGGTCACTTTCCCTCAAGTAAAACCCCTCGCAGTACCTGTCAGTACAAAAATATAATTAGTGTTTGAAGATCATAGCAATTGTTTGTGAATACCTACAAAGTTTCGAAATTGGGGAGGGGAAGGGGTCATCACATTTCATTAAGCCTCCCTGGTACTCTTGGTAGACTGGGTGCAGGCCAAGGGGCTGCCTTAGACTATGCGCCCATGTCCCCATTCTAGTCACAGCCTACTGCAGCGAGGAGCTTCTTTGAACACTTTTGCCAGGGGGTGATATTGATTTCCTGTCCACTCTGACCATCTCCCACACCCCCGCAATCGCTCCCATGACAAAACTCATTTTCTGACTATTTAGTAACAGTCACATTTATGACTGTAGATTAATTAGCAAATCTGCACATGCTTATGGAAATCACCATAGATGGAATTTTGTGAATCAGGAATTTGATTTCCAGGTAGAGATTCCATTTGTGCGCATGTCGAGTTATATTTTTTGAACTGGTCTCCACAAAAAGACAATGAATCTGTAAAACTATCATATTTGTTTACAAAAGTTGAACAAAACAAGACAAACACAATTGTGTAGGAAATCTTTTCTCTTGTTTGGTAGTTCCAGTGCACCTCCAAGGAATAAGTAGAATGTATCCAGGACATAATCTAAGGTAACTACTACCGTGAATTATGTTTATGTGACAGTGTGAGCAGTAGAGCAAACCAGAAAATGCATTGTCCCTGGCGAGATGGAGGCCGTGTCCTCAGATTAACGGTGTTCTAATCCGCCTCCTCTGCGCGAGTTTTACTGGTTTTGTTTTAATGCTGTTTTAATATTTGACGTGTTCCTCTTTTATCTCAAATTATTTATGCCTCTGCTGTAGTGTTTCCCCTACAGCAACAAATGTGAGTAAACAGTTATCGAGCTGATCCCTGGGTTGCCATTAGTTTCTGTTTCCCATTAGAGCTCGGGAGGAACCATTCAATTTGCAGTTTTTAGTGCAACCAGCAATGCGCGAGTAAACACCGGCCCTGGGGAGCAGCTTGCTGTACGTACCACTTAATGCAGTACATCACTGGATGGTCTCCCCAGCAATTCAAAAATTAGCTTGATTAAGTTTGTTTTGCTCTATGCTCCTGACACATTTAATAATTCATATTAGACACATGATGAGAAGCTCTGACAAGCATAGTGTTATACTCCTGCCAATTATGCTAATTTAGTTTGTTGTGGGAATGAGATTATAAGTGTCGTTTTGTGTTAATTAACTGCAAAGTAACAAGGAGTTGTATAGTTCATTATGTTTTCTCAAGATGATATACGCTAATAAAATAAACTGTGGATACACGTTATTACAGAAAAATACAATTCCAGGAAAAGGAAAACAGCTTGTTTAATCTATTTCAAGTAGATTTCATCACGTCAGACATAATTCAGCAAACACGTTAATGGAGTTGTCCTAGATAGAATCTTTCAAATACTCATTTTATTGGGCATGTGTTAAAATACTGATTAAATCACTGAATTTCTACAGTAAACTGCCTTTGTAAACAGCTGGATATAGTTATGAGAATTGTTAGAAATTGTTTTTTTGGTTGGCAGTCAGGTTACCCTCTGTCCAAGCAAGAACCCTCACTCTAGTCAGGGTAAGTCACACACAATCCAAATTATCCTGTGCCCACCCTCTGGTAGCTTGGCACTGAGCAGTCAGGCTTAACTTAGAAGGCGATGTGTAAAGCATTTGTGCAATAAATCATACAATAACACAATATAGCACCACAAAAATACACCACACAGTGATTAGAAAAATATAGAATATTTATCTGGGTATTTACAGGTCAAAACGATCAAAGATGCAATATGAATTTGTAAAGATATCACTGAAAAGTGATATGAAGTGTCTTAAGTCTTTAAAAAGTAAACAAAGTCTCTTTCAAGCACAAAGTACCTGGTTTGGAGTGGAAAATCTCCGCAGAGGGCCGCAGAAGAGGAGATGCGTGGAAAAATGGTGTGTGCGTCGGTTACGCCCCTTCACACACAGACTTGCATCGTTATTTTTCACGCAGGGAGACGTGCGTCGTTCTACGGGAAGAAAAATGGTGTGTGCGTCAGTTTCGCCCCTTCACACATGGACTTGTGTCATTATTTTTCACCCGGGGAAGATGTGCGTCGTTTTCCGGCACGCGGACCGTCTCCTTCTGTGGATCGCGGGATTACCAGATGTCCCAGGGTCTGTGCATGGATTCCTCGGCTTGTTATTCGGCTGCGCGTCGTTCCGGGAGGCTGTGCGTGGAATTTTCTTTCTCACGGCAGGCGTTGCGTCGATTTCCTCTCTGGAAGTCGGGCGGCGTTGTCCATGCGAGGCCGTGCGTCGAAGTTCCGGCCACACCGCAGGCATCGCGTCGAGCGGCGTCTTTCTGGATCAGCGTGCAGTGATTTTCTCACCGCGGAGCAAGCTGTGCGTCGAAATATTTGGCGCACGAGGAGTCCAAATGAAAAAGAGAAGTTGTTTTGGTCCTGAGACTTCAGGGAACAGGAGGCAAGCTCTATCCAAGCCCTTGGAGAGCACTTTTTCAGCCAGACAAGAGTTCAGCAAGGCAGCAGGCCAACAGCAAGGCAGCAGTCCTTTGTAGAAAGCAGACAGGGAAGTCCTTTGAGCAGCCAGGCAGTTCTTCTTGGCAGGATGCAGGTTCTGGTTCAGGTTTCTTCTCCAGCAAGTGTCTGATGAGGTAGGGCAGAGGCCCTGTCTTATACTAAATTGTGCCTTTGAAGTGGGGGTGACTTCAAAGAGTGGCTAACAAATGCACCAGGTTCCCTTTCAGTTCAATCCTGTCTGCCAGGGTCCCAGTAGGGGGTATGGCAGTCCTTTGTGTGAGGGCAGGCCCTCCACCCTCCCAGCCCAGGAAGTCCCTTTCAAAATGCAGATGTATGCAAGTGAAGCTGACTACCCTGTGTTTGGGGTGTGTCTGAGTGAATGCACAAGGAGCTGTCAACTAAACCTAGCCAGACGTGGATTGTAAGGCACAGAAAGATTTAAGTGCAAAGAAATGCTCACTTTCTAAAAGTGGCATTTCTAGAATAGTAATATTAAATCCGACTTCACCAGTCAGCAGGATTTTGTATTACCATTCTGGCCATACTAAATATGACCTTCCTGCTCCTTTCAGATCAGCAGCTGCCACTTCAACAATGTATAAGGGCAGCCCCAATGTTAGCCTATGAAGGGAGCAGGCCTCACAGTAGTGTAAAAACGAATTTAGGAGTTTTTCACTACCAGGACATATAAACTACACAGGTACATGTCCTGCCTTTTACCCACACAGCACCCTGCTCTAGGGGTTACCTAGGGCACACATTAGGGGTGACTTATATGTAGAAAAAGGGGAGTTTTAGGCTTGGCAAGTACTTTTAAATGCCAAGTCGAAGTGGCAGTGAAACTGCACACACAAGCCTTGCAATGGCAGGCCTGAGACAAGGTTAAGGGGCTACTGAAGTGGGTGGCACACAGTGCTGCGGGCCCACTAGTAGCATTTAATCTACAGGCCCTAGGCACATATAGTGCACTCTACTAGGGTCTTAAAAGTAAATCAAATAGCCAATCATGGATAAACCAATCAACAGTACAATTTACACAGAGAGCATATGCACTTTAGCACTGGTTAGCAGTGGTAAAGTGCCCAGAGTTCAAAAGCCAACAACAGGTCAGAAAAAATAGGAGGAAGAAGACAAAGTTTGGGGATGACCCTGTCAAAAAGCCAGGTCCAACATGACCCCCCACCAGCCTAAAGCCAGGGGAGAACAATCACTATCCTGATGTACTTCCCTGTTTGAGGCGATAGAACAAGGACCCAGGCCCACAACAGCAGGGGCATGCTTCAGTTCTTCGCCTTCCTGACTCCAATTGGATCCCTCTGTCCATGCTCTCAGGGCCCACTAAGCCAACCCATGGGGAACCTTTCTCCTTACCTGCGGATACCATCTGTGCAGCACCTAACCTTACTTTGCTCAGAGATGTATCCCAGGAGCAGGATAGTACCACCAGGACCAACACAGTGGTGTTGCCCACTCTACCCCCGGGGTGTGACACTTGTCCCCTCCCCAGGGATAACTCTGTCCACCTGGACAGCAAGCCACAGTGGTTACTGACAGCTGTCAGGGATGAGAGCCAGGCCCCAGGCCTCTCAAAGCTCTCCAACCACTGTGGCTGTGGAGAATGGCGGGCGGTAGCCCCAGGTGCTGGGCACCCTTTAACCACTCTCCCTTCCACCAGGTCAGGGATAACAGCCTGAACCTGGTCCTCCCCTCTGAGGCTCTGTACTCTCCCTCCTGGAGCGGTACCCCCAGAGTCCAAGATGGTCAGGGTGCTTATAGAAGCCGCCCTGCACCATTCTTCCACCAGTGCAGGGCTGTTAACCTGCAACTGGTCCTCCAACCTGGGGTCTGCACCTTCAGGTTGGACTAGGGCCCGGGGTGAGGCTTCCCTCCCCCTGCCCTCCCTTCTGGGGTCCAGCACCCTCCACCTAGGAGTGGCCTCCTCAGAAGACAACATGGTAGGGGCACTGTTATCAGTAGCCCCTCCCTCCAGGTCCGCGGGGACACCCTGAACCTGGTCTTCCAGCCCAGGGTCTGTACCCTCAGACTGGTTCACTGCCTGGCAAACCAGGACTTTCTGGGGGGCACACCTACCCCCCACCAGGTCAGAGTTTAACCTCTGAACCTGGCCATCCAACCCAGAGTCACCACCCTGAGGTTGAACAATTGCCTGGCACACCAGGACTTCTTGGGGGGCACACTGACCCCCCACCAGGCCAGAGTTTAACCCTTGAACCTGGTCATCCAACCCAGAGTCACCACCCTGAGGTTGAACAATTGCCTGGCACGCCAGGACTTCCTGGGGGGCACACTCACCCCCCACAAGGGACACACCGTCCCCAAGGGCTATACAAGAGTCTGGTTGGCGCAGGTCTCCTGACCTCTGCCCATCTGGCAGAGTCTGGATCTTCCCCAAAGCAGAAACGGTTTCACCTGGGTCATTCCTGGGGGGCTCTGCTCTCAGAGCTGACCCCTGACTCTCCAGGGCCTCCACTGGGGTCCGCAACCCCCTCTCACCCCTCTGTCTGGACTTCTGCACCCCCTCACTAGGAGTGGTACTGCCAGACACCAGAACTGGTGGGATGCTGGCTACAGTCACCCCCCCAAGTTCTTATGACACTGCGGGCCTCCCTCAACAGGTGGCCCTACGGTACAGGCTAGGCTTCCCTCCTGGCGTTCCCTCATGGAACTCTCTAGGACCTGGGACCTACCTGGGACACTACAATCCTCTCCCACCTTACTTGGTTGGGAAACACCTAGACTACTCCCTTCAGGAGCACCCCCAAATGCCTCTTCAGACTCTCTGGTATTCACCCAGAAGTCTGCCTCCATTGTAAGCTCCCTGGGGTCAGAGAACTCACACTCCACCTGGTGTTGGCGTAGCTCTGGAAAATTAGGACCAGACATATGCTCTCCAGCAATTACATCACTCTGCCCTTCACATGTATTAACCACAGTACCCTTCACCCAACCATCCAGTGACTCAGCCTTGAAAAAGCACTCTACATCAGCCTCCTGAGACTGGTGAGACAGTATCTGACTGTCCCTGACACTCAACCCATACTCTTCTGGGATGTCTCTACACTCTATATCCAGGACGTCCACCAGGGGGGCACCTTTTTCCCTCTTCTAGAGCCAGTAAAGTGTCCCTCCCCCAGTAGGAATAGGACTCCCTGTGCCAGTTCCCCAATCCTTCTCAGGGACCCTGTGCATAACGGGAACTACCTCATACTCTTGAACCGCCTGGGGTGTGTCAATTCCCTTCTTCAAGTTGGGCACCACATCTCTGGGCTTGTGCCCTTCTTCAGCAGTACTGAATGCAAGATTTTTGCTGCCACCATCTGAACTGGACTCAGCCCTTCCGGCCTCCAGTTTCACCTCTTCACAGCTCAGCTCCTGAGCTGCAATCCTTTCTTTTTCCAGGGTTAAGGCTCTTGCTGCCTCAGCCCTTTCAATAAAGTCATCTAGCTCCTCTCTCCACCGCTCTGCCTCTAGGAGCCATTCATCTTTCACTGGTTCTCTTTCCTCATCTGAGTAGTCCTCCTCCTCATCTGAGCAGTCCTCCTCCTCATCTGAGCAGTCCTCCTCCTCATCTGAGGAGTCCTTAGTCATTTGGTTTTTTGCTGCCTCTTCCTCTGCCCATCTTTCTTCCCCCAGGTTATGTAGATATCTAGCAGTTCCATCTTAGTGGATCTCCTTGACATAGGAAGTCCCCATTTTCTGCAAAGCCTCCTTAGGTCAGCCTTACTGAGGGATTCATTAGGCACAAAGAATGACACACAGTAGGTACCCATTCTCAATCTGTCAAGGTATCACAGGCAAAACCAAAATCCAAAGTCCAAAATATCAATATTATATCCAGGAGGACATCAGAGAACCAAAAGCAAAAAGATGAAAAATCAAGTTGACCTTCAACTGTGGGTAGGTAGTGAAATACTTAGCTACTGTATGTCACTGCACAAATACAAGTCCTATCCTCACCGCTGATCACCAATGTTAGAAATTGGGTTTTTGGTTGGCAGTCAGGTTACCCTCTGTCCAAGCAAGAACCCTCACTCTAGTCAGGGTAAGTCACACACAATCCAAATTATCCTGTGCCCACCCTCTGGTAGCTTGGCACTGAGCAGTCAGGCTTAACTTAGAAGGCAATGTGTAAAGCATTTGTGCAATAAATCATACAATAACACAATATAGCACCACAAAAATACACCAAACAGTGTTTAGAAAAATATAGAATATTTATCTGGGTATTTGCAGGTCAAAACGATCAAAGATGCAATATGAATTTGTAAAGATATCACTGAAAAGTGATATGAAGTGTCTTAAGTCTTTAAAAAGTAAACAAAGTCTCTTTCAAGCACAAAGTACCTGGTTTGGAGTGGAAAATCTCCGCAGAGGGCCGCAGAAGAGGAGATGCGAGGAAAAATGGTGTGTGCGTCGGTTACGCCCCTTCACACACTGACATGCGTCGTTATTTTTCACTGGGGGAAGACGTGCGTCGTTCTACGGGAAGAAAAATGGTGTGTGCGTTGGTTTCGCCCCTTCACACACGGACATGCGTCGTTATTTTTCACTCGGGGAAGACGTGCGTCGTTTTCCGGCATGCGGACCGTCTCCTTCTGTGGATTGCGGGATTACCAGATGTCCCAGGGTCTGTGCGTGGATTCCTCGGCTTGTTACCTGGCTGCGCGTCGTTCCGGGAGGCTGTGCGTGGAATTTTCTTTCTCACAGCAGGCATCGCGTCGATTTCCTCTCTGGAAGTCGGGCGGCGTTGTCCATGCGAGGCCGTGCGTCGAAGTGCCAGCCGCACCGCAGGCGTCGCGTCGAGCGGCGTCTTTCTGAATCGGCGTGCAGTGATTTTCTCACCGCGGAGCAAGCTGTGCGTCGAAAGTTTCGGAGCACGAGGAGTCCAAATGAAAAAGAGAAGTCTTTTTGGTCCTGAGACTTCAGGGAACAGGAGGCAAGCTCTATCCAAGCCCTTGGAGAGCATTTTTGCAGCCAGACAAGAGTTCAGCAAGGCAGCAGGCCAACAGCAAGGCAGCAGTCCTTGGTAGAAAGCAGACAGGTGAGTCCTTTGAGTTCTTCTTGGCAGGATGCAGGTTCTGGTTCAGGTTTCTTCTCCAGCAAGTGTCTGATGAGGTAGGGCAGAGGCCCTGTCTTACACTAAAGTGTGCCTTTGAAGTGGGGGTGACCTCAAAGAGTGGCTAAGAAATGCACCACGTCCCCTTTCAGTTCAATCCTGTCTGCCAGGGTCCCAGTAGGGGGTGTGGCAGTCTTTTGTGTGAGGGCAGGCCCTCCACCCTCCCAGCCCAGGAAGACCCTTTCAAAATGCAGATGTATGCAAGTGAGGCTGAGTACGCTGTGTTTGGGGTGTGTCTGAGTGAATGCACAAGGAGCTGTCAACTAAACCTAGCCAGACGTGGATTGTAAGGCACAGAAAGATTTAAGTGCAAAGAAATGCTCACTTTCTAAAAGTGGCATTTCTAGAATAGTAATATTAAATCCGACTTAACCAGTCAGCAGGATTTTGTATTACCATTCTGGCCATACTAAATATGACCTTCCTGCTCCTTTCAGATCAGCAGCTGCCACTTCAACAATGTATGAGGGCAGCCCCAATGTTAGCCTATGAAGGGAGCAGGCCTCGTAGTAGTGTAAAAGCTAATTTAGGAGTTTTTCACTACCAGGACATATAAACTACACAGGTACATGTCCTGCCTTTTACCCACACAGCACCCTGCTCTAGGGGTTACCTAGGGCACACATTAGGGGTGACTTATATGTAGAAAAAGGGGAGTTTTAGGCTTGGCAAGTACTTTTAAATGCCAAGTCGAAGTGGCAGTGAAACTGCACACACAAGCCTTGCAATGGCAGGCCTGAGACAAGGTTAAGGGGCTACTGAAGTGGGTGGCACAACCAGTGCTGCAGGCCCACTAGTAGCATTTAATCTACAGGCCCTAGGCACATATAGTGCACTCTATTAGGGTCTTAAAAGTAAATTAAATAGCCAATCATGGATAAACCAATCAACAGTACAATTTACACAGAGAGCATATGCACTTTAGCACTGGTTAGCAGTGGTAAAGTGCCCAGAGTTCAAAAGCCAACAACAACAGGTCATAAAAAATAGGAGGAAGGAGGCAAAAAGTTTGGGGATGACCCTGTCAAAAAGCCAGGTCCAACAAGAATTTGTCAGGAAATATCCCAATTATCTGTGCAGTCGTGACCAAAGATAGAAAGGAGGGTGGAGAACTATACATAACCACTATATCAAAGGAAAATGTGAGAGGGTCTCCAAAAGATGAAGATCATAGAATCCTCCACATCCCCAGATGACCTAACTATAGGTCATACTTCGGAGAAGTCATATCCATGGACATTATTACCAAGGCTAGAACTTCCTTTCTATGCCAGGGATTAATTGTGCTGATGAGTGATATTTCAATGCCACAAGTGTGGCACTTTAAGTGACACTATAACACAAAAAACAAGGAATTGCAATCATGTAATTGGGCAGATTTCAATTATTAGTCACTTAAGGGTTTAGTCATTACTCGTTCAGTATTTAGTTAGTATTTCAGTAATGTTCATCTGTTATAGTTACAACTAGGTAGTCAAAAAGCCACACTGGCTGTCTCTCGCATATCCTTGCTTGCCCGTGGGTTCACTTGTGGCCACTGGTTTATGTGGAGCCCCTCGAGAGAACAACAGACAACAAAACACGCTGAGTCTTGGTTATACTTGCAGAAAGAAAATTCACCTGTCACCTCCACCTGTGCCGGAACACACACTTGTGTATCGGAGGCTGAAAGTGTGCAGGGTTTTCAATGGGCTTTTACCCGTATCAATTTCAACCTCCCACCACAGAATGTAATAGCAAACCCTTATTTGCCTGAGGCCCATGACCCTGTCCGGGGCCATGGTCGTGGCAAGTAAAGCAGCAATATCCTTCACCCTCTGTGTTCTTCAAGATCCACTGTCTTCTTCTTTGGGTCACCGATGTGTCTGCTCCCCTCCATCCTGCACTGTGTTCCTTTTTTTCAACACCAATGCCTCCACTGTACTTTTTTCCTCCTCACTCTCGTTCCATCTCTCTAAGCTGCCAAAGACCGCTCTCCTCACTCTGGTCTGCCTCTGGTTTCTTCTTACACACCTCCTCACTTCCATTACACCCTCTTTCACCTGTTGGACATGGCTGCATCCAGTTATCTCCAGCAGGATGCGTCATTAGAAAGCTAACCTGTGGTTCCTCTTTACCTTCTTTGGCTACCATATTGGATATATAATTGAGCTCCGGGTTACAGTCACCTGTTTGTGTACCTTAAAACAGCTCCAAGGCACATGGTTAACCTGTGCATACAAGGTCACTAACTGATTTAAATTATGTAACAGTTTTGTGCAGCGGTATTAGCTCACAACAAGGAGCAATTTGATATACTGTATATATCACACGGGTCCCCATTGGCAGAAATTAACTACAAGTTTTGTAAATTACCAATACAATGGTTTTCTGGAAACCTTACAGCCACTGTGCCCAGTGCAGTTCAGGAAACTGTATTTTTATCTATTGTACACATATTTATTTATAGCAAGTTTTGTCTTCTGCATCAGCCAAGAAGAGATGTGGTCTTTCAGCTACAGTTGCTGTCCAAAACTGGAGAACCAGGTTTGAATCCTTATCCCAGTTCAATAATCTATGATTCTCGACAAATAATTTATTCTCGTTGTGTCTAAAACAAACAAACATGCTCATATCAAGCCATCCGGACAGGTTTGCTCTATATAAAACTGCAAAAAGTCACTCTTATTGCACACAAGTTGAAAAGTTGGTGGGAGTTCCTGCGTAGTGCTTTCTTCGCATTGGCAACCTCCTCACTGAAAGCCTAAGGCCCGCAGCACACTAAATTAACCTGTTACTTACCAGTGCTGCTTGGCTCATCATTGGGTGCGCTCAGTGCAATCTACTGGGTGAGAAAACTCAGGACCACCTTGAAAGCAGCTGCAGGGCAGCCAAACACACACACAAGTGTGTTTGCTCTGCAGCATGATGAACTGAAGCATGGTTTGCCTGCTGTGGAGTGTTCCTATTCTACAAATACTGTAGCAGGCAAGGTTAGACTTGACGAAACATAGTCCTGGACACCAAAATAAAAGTGGCCCTCATTAGCAAATCAGGCAGCAAAAAAAGTTTAGCAAGATTTGCAAATACCTTCTTTCTGGCACAAAACCCAATCCCTGCTCTCTACAAACAGGTCCAGGCTCTCTCCTACTGAAAAACAACACAGGAGCCAAAACTGACCAGAAGGATCTGAATAATTTCTTCCCTTTTTTGACTTAACATTTCTTGCAAAAAGTCACAGAAAGCTGTCAACCCTACTTGCTGGATGAGTGTCAGAAAGGGGATAATTAATTTGGGAAGGGAGGCCTTTACCAACCTAATGCTCACACTTTGGTTGGGTATTGTTAGAAATTGAGTTTCTGGTTGTCAGAGTATGCACCCTGTAGAAGCAGGAACGAGCACTCCAGTCAGGGTAAGCTAGTTACACACTTAGCGATAACCTGTGTTCACCTTTTGGTATCTTGGCACAGAGCAGTCAGGTTTATTTAGAGAGGCAGTTGTGTAAGGTATTTGTGCAACACACACACACAAACACACACCACAAAAAACTCCACACAGGTTTAGAAAAATAGACAATAATTTTATAATAAATCAAGACCAAAACAACCAAAATCCAAATGGTAGAAGAATAAGAGTTCTAGCGCTTAGAAGCAAATCGCGCTTCTGGGGTTACTATAGGTTACACTGGACCAGGGCTAAGTCAAAGTTCGGGCTGACCTCAGTGGAGTGCAGGCCGGCTACAGGACCAATGCAGTCAAAGGTGAACAAAATACCTTTTCCTAGTTGCAACAGCGAGATGCGCAGTGAGATGTGTTCATTGTGTCATCACAGGGATGGCGATGTGTCAATCTGTTTCATGCAGTGATGGCGATGTGTCAGTTCCAAAGATAAGAACTAGAGCCAACATGCATTGGTTCCGAAGTACAGTGCATTGGGTTCCTCCAAGCAGTAGAGGGATGCGTTGATCTCCGTAGAGTGCTGTTGTGGTGAATTGCTATTCCGATTTGTCAAGCACTCTAGGCAAAGGATTGGTCCTGAGAGGGATGTGGGAATTTTGCTCCAGCAACCCCATTGATGCACCAGTTCTGCTACACACAGACAGGAGATGCATTGATTTCCATGATGCAAGTATCTGGCTCTATACAGGAGCAGTGGTAAAGACTTTGATATCCCTGAGTCTCCAGCAACAGGAGGCAAGCCAACAATCACTTGGAGCACACTTCAGGTAGAAGGCAGAGTCCAGGCTTCCTTCAGCAGAGTCAGAGCTCAGCAGACAGTGGGGCAAAACAAGAGTTCATTTCTTTCATAAGAGTCTTCTTTGTACCTGATGGTACATTCTCAGGTCCAGGAGTGTTCTGAGGAGGTGGAGATGATATGCTATCCTGTGCACTAGCCAGTGACTGGAGAGTTACCCTTTGAGTCATAGCTCATTTCTAGCAAATTCATCACCTCGCTTTTCATGTTTACTGCAAAACTTTCCTGAGGACCTAAATCCAAGATGGCTAGTAGAACTATCTGCAAGGGTCCAGGCTCACCCTTAGAGTCTCCCTTATTTAGATGGGGTGTCCTGTGCTCTAAAAGAGCCCAAACTGTTTTCCTATTCCTAGGGTTCTACTCAGAGTCACAGTGGCCCTGGGAATGAATGGGAGCAGTCACTGCCAGTGCCACAAAGTCCAAAGCACATTACCAAGTGAAAACAAGAAGAGTTAAGACTACTTTCCTATGCCAACTGTTCCTGTCCACCTTCTAGCTGGCTAATCCCTATGAAGTGACTAGTTGTTGACAACACCACTGCTTTCCTGTTGCGAGCAGCCAATATATTGTTCTCTCAAAGCAAGATCCTTAAACTTAAACACCCAGCCAGGAATGTATATTGGGCTGCTGGAGTGAGGCCGAGAGACAAACTAGTGCTTACTATTTACAATATGTAGTATGCCTCATTTTATTTATTTAGGACACAGTTGTGTGAGCTTAGGGGTGACTTATCTAATATCTAAAAATAGATTTCCCTACACAGCAAAGGCACGTTCATTATTAAGTGTCACTTCCTCTGCCAGGCGTGTTTTAATGGACACTAATGCTGTTTCATCAATGTTTTCTATGGTGTATGAATTCACATTTTAGCACAGAGATGCACCTAGAGACTCTTCCATTTTAATGTGTATACAGATATATAACACTATACAATCCTAAGACATGCTGAAGGGAGGCAGAAGGATATTCTATTCCTTAATATGTACTCAACTTCATTAAAGAAGGCAAACATATACTTTGCATTCAGATATACGGGCTAACAGTAGAGAAATACTTACAATTGTGAAGCGGTTCATCAGGCCTATTTGGACTGAACTATTCTAATAATATGACAGCAAGCTCAACAACACAGCCTTTCCAGCGTGGTTAAGCTTCAGACAAAAACAATGGATGTATGTTCTTTGGTAGGCTTACTTGTTTAAATAGTAAATAGTATCACAAATCAGGTTCGGAAAATTAATAACTGAATAGGTGTCAGGTTTTCAAAGTTCATTAGAAGAAACTACTGCTGGAGACAGATTGTATGGTATCATCTGCTGGAAGCAAATAACACATTGTGTGGGAAGAGGCTCAGGCTTGGTATGTGATGCTGCTGCAATTTGTTTCAGGATCTAGCAACTTGAAAGCCTGTCCTGTAATTGCAGTACAAACCTCAGACAATCTGTTTCACTTGCTGGAGGTACAATTAGTGTGGAACTGTACTCAAACACCTTCTGACCATGTCTGTTAATTAGGGAATACAGTACAGAATGTAAGAAATTCTCTTGGTAGCCTTGTACAATGAGGCGATCAAGTATATTTTAATGTGCTATTTATAGCTAATCCTCAAGTGGAAATGCGGAGTCAACAGGACTTTCATCTATCCATCAGAGGAAAATACACAAACATCATAGAATTTATTTCTCATACTTCTAGTAAAAGTAACCGATTTTTTTAAAGAAGAACCAGAGCTTACCAGATTTTTGTTGAAATTGGGTCACTTGTAAATAAGTGGAAAACATGTTGGAGGGCATTAATGTTACTCGGTGAATATTGTGCTGAACTGTATGATCTATACAGTTACTATCAAGTTTCTCAACATATCTTTTGCAGATAACCCTATTTAAAACTGGCCAAAAATACATTGCTCCTTCAACAAGTCTTCTCTTGACCCACAGGATCCGGGAAGCTATCACCTTATCACATATGCTCTATTTCTCACCAACACCGTCAGGAGACTATTGATGCAAGCGCTCACACAGCACCTGGGATTAAATCATTTATTGGGTGACAGACAATTGGGATTTCGGCAAGGAGAGAAAGTTGGGCTGTAAAAGGAGGGCAAGAGTTCAGTTCTCTTGCTAGAGCTTCTGATTGTCATTTTTGATGCTGCTGATCGCAGTAGTTGCCTTTATCTTTTGCATTAGGTGGGAGATGCGGCCAGTCACTGCCAGTCATTTCTTACATTGTTTCTCCTGATGTAGATGTGTGAAATATAAGATATTTATTACATGCCTTAAGATCTTTATCTTAAGATACCACCAAAGATTTGGAAAAGATGACCTACCTTTATGTTCAAAGCATGGCTAGGCTCCCATGACCAAATAAGGAAGTACTGAATGTCAAACCTTTCAGTAGTTGACCTTAACTTCTCTATGTTGCTATCCTCAATAACATAATCTGTGAATGTTAAATGGAGACCAAACGTGAATGTAGTTAAACCTGTGTAAGCTTTTATATAATATAAAAATCTCTGATTATTAGTGCATATTAACATGCTTCCCTGAGAATCACCATCCTTTTAAAGAAAATAAATGGTCTGTTGATAAAATCTTTTCCAACTTAAAACCTATTCAACAGGCTCTTATAACTTCTGTCATTCATCAGTTATGTAGAGATTCTTATCCAAAGTTACAAAATGTACCCCTAAAATTGAAACGCATGTAATGCTATTGTGGCATTTAAACACCCATTTCTAATTGTTTACTGTACGCTAATTGCTGTCTGGAATTGTGTTCATGAAGCAATAAAATAGATCAATTAGAAGCTCTAAAAAGCAACAAAAATACTGTATCCTTTCAATACTTCAATACAGTGTACATTTTGAGAACCTGCAATTATAACAATATGCTTCAAATGGACTAATACTCATTTTAGGAGCCTGGTTTAACATGTTTATACTTTCACCTTAAATTATGAACCTATTTTCATAGTATTTTATACTATTGCATACTCATTTGTATAGACAGATATGCCCAGATGTGGGTTACGTGCACACTGTGTCACCTGAACCAAGCTGTACCTAGCTGTGAGCTCTAATTAATGGAAAACCAGGACCAGGCCACTTGTGTCCCAGTTCAGGCTACCTGGCTTGGAAGTTTGGGCTACACTGTTCCCATTGCAGCAGGTTCAAGAATGGTTTATAAATATCTGGGTCGAAACTGAGGCAGCATGGTGTGCAAAGTAACAGTGGACCGCGATGAGGCCCGGAGTAGTTACCAGTGACTGAAATTAAGTCAAGCATTTCATCTATCACTTTTTTGTATACTTTAGTGTATTGGCCTAAGTGGATGGATATACCCAGACGTAGGTCCCATGCACACTGTGTCACTGGAATCAAGCTATACCTGGCTGGTGAGCCCTATCTAGGTGAAACTGGTCCTGGGCTGTTCAGGAGGGATTGTTCTCATTGGAGTAGAGTCAAGACTGATTTACATATAGTTGGGTCCAAACTGAGGTGGCATGGTGGGTAAAATAATGATGGACTGTGATGCGGCCCAAATAATTACCAGTGGCTTAGATTAAGGCAAGAATGACAATTATCACTTTTTTTGTATGCAGTATTAAGCTAGGCACTTAGCAGTTGTCTACTAACCATACACAATAATGAAAGTACCAGATTCTTCTATAAATAGGATGCCCACACTAAGACAGAAAACCATAACAGTGACACTAGGTGCTTCAGAAACATAACATGACATTGCATGCAGCTAAGGTGAACTGATGACATGTTAGTAAGGACGGAGGTTACCTTGGCAGTCCCCTCACTTCAGGACTGACCTGAGGATCTTGTGTATGGTACACAAATGATCAGAGGCAAATTTACATGTACATGAGTAAACTGGTCACGCAGTATGCCCCTAATTGTGTTCTGATTCAATTCAAAAGCAGAGGCAGAATAAGGACAATAACAGCTTAGTGGCCAAAAACTTAGAACTGTGTACCCACAACTGTAAATAGTACTGAACATTATTGTTTTTTCTACTGAAAATTATACATGAAACAAAATACCCTCTGTGGTACATTATTATGATATAATACGACCATCACTAACTTCTTTGTAACCGGTGACTTGTATCGCACTAGGTCGCTGATGATAAAGAAAAGACATCAGAACTCGACTATTATAAGGTTAATAAAATCAAGTTCGGATGTCATAATCTGTGCTGCCAGAGCCAACAGCCGAGGTGAAAGGCAGGTCAGGTCACAGTGCATAAATAAAGCAGCTGTTTAAAGCAACAAACTCACTTGTATTGAACTCTTTCTAAAATCTGTTTGCAACAAATATCCAACAGGTTTTTGATGCATTTAATTTTGAAATTTGAGGTTTTATTTTTATTCTTCTTGTTTGCAAACATGCTTGATCTTTCATATGAAAGAGCTATGCACCATGGTGTAAAGTAGTTTCCGGTAAAGATGATGGTGTGATAACATATTAAATGGGATTAAGTATTCTCTGTCATACTTAAGGAGATTGCAAGTCACTTCCATAACCTTATAAAGGAACTCAGCCTTTGCCCTCATTCCTCTGTATGGTTATGGAGCTCCTTGGTGACTTGCAGTATCTTTATAATGTATGGCAGGGGTACTTTATCCCTAATAAGGTATGTTACTGAGGAGTCCCATGAGCCTACTGAGGAGAAGCTCATGTGACGTACAATATCCTTTCAACTTATGGCAGAGGGCATTTAATTCCTTAAAATGCACAATATTAAACTTCCCCCTAAAGAGCCTTGGTCTATTGCTTCTTCATTGGACTAAAATAGTTGAAAGACTTGCTACTTTGCTACTTTTGCACCTGGGTTTTTCTAAAACATTACTTCTACTTCGAGAGTTTGTTTAAAAAAACAAAAAAGAATGTTGAGCAGGGCAAAATAACATGGCAACTGTATGCCATTCTGCCCTTCCTTTAGTGCGCCTGTAGAACCATATTGAATACTCCATCCACAGATGAAGAAAGATTGTAGACATTTATCAGAATGTTAAAGAAGAACACATGGCATTAAGAGGTTTGTGTCCAAACACTATGTTATTATTAGTTGGAGATTAGAATTTTTTAATGCCAGCTGGTACTAAAGATGACATGGTATTAGCCCACAGAGAGGCTTTTGTCATTCCCCAATAACGTTTGTTACAAAGCCATAATGGTCTGGTGTAAAAGCCCATATGTCTCTCCTAGTCAAACATTTGCTTTAAAGATGATCTCCTAGCACGATGTTTATTGTTTATAGCAAAACTGATTGTCCCGTCAGTTATATTGCCATGTACAATTCCTTGTTTTTTACAGCTAGTAGACAGTGACCACTATTAACCATGGCTGCAACAACATTTAAGCCACCACTGATTCCCTACTTAGGATTAATAAGAAAACGATAAAATATTCAGCTGAATGAATTACAGGAATCAAGGAAAGTGACCTTATGCAGGTAACCCTTTTATTTATCAGATGCTGAAGATATTTTTATGACCTTTTGAAAGACATACTGTCTAAAATAGGCAGTGTTTTCAAAATAGATAGTAAAATCTTTCCAGCCCTTTAGTTTTTAAGCAGACCGTATAAAGACACAGCACAATCAGCATTGGTTTCCTAGTGATAATTTAGAAAGCAACTCTACAGAATACCACTGTCCTACAAATTTTAGTTGAAAGACTACAAAAGCTTGATTAAATTTAACAAGCGCCTAAGTTTTAAATGAAGCTAACAAAATATGGAAGAAAATATTCAGATGAATGATCCATGGTGGTTCTGTTTACTAGTCCTGAAGGCTGTGGGAATGATTAGTTTAATCATTTCCCTATGGCTATTAGTCTGGATGTTGGAATTTTAGCTACATTAATTCAAGCCATTTAGATCTAGTTTTAAAAATCTTAAACTCCAGTCAAGGTCTAGGTGCCCGTAAGAACCCTATTGCATTGTTGAAACACTTACTGAAATGTCAGAACACAGCTCTGCTACCTTTCTTAAGTTTGGCAGTTAGATCAAGCATTGGCAAGGGTCTCTGACTACTTAACTTTGAAGCAGAAGTTGTTTCAGTGACATTATCTCCATATTGCTTAAGGAGTCCAATTGCTACTTGATCAAAGATGCCTGCATGAAGGAGATATTCATCATTTGCTCTGATTGCGGAGTAACATTTTGGTAAGATTAAAAAAATTATTTAAGAAATATGATTTAAACATCTAATTAATTAATCACTTTTAAAGGAAAAATACATTGCTTATAGTTTTGAGAAGGACAAAAATAATGTGTATGAGAAGTTTTTAACTAGATTATTGAGCCAGTTTAGGACTTACTAAAAGATTTTCAAATACGTGACGTTTATTTGACATAATAAACCATGAGGCTGTTGACTGTCGAACACTTTTAACATTAAGGAGGGTACATTTGCAGGAGTGGAGAAACTTGTGCTCAGATAATCTGCCAAGAGCATTAAGGAAACATATACACAACAAGGCTTCTTCCAGTTCTAAGTTTATAGATTTTTTAAATGTAAAATTAATTATACGGAAAGTAAAAAGTTGGACTCAGGAGCTCAGTCTATTAATACATGCAATATTGAAACGTGCCTTCAAGAAATTATGCAGGAACAGCACATACAGAAATAGTCAAATTAATAATAACAAGCACTAACTCCAAAGGACCACACAGCACCTAACCACCTGAGTAGGTGAATTGACTCTTATCAAATAACACATCCTTCATAAGGTTTCAGACAATGAACACACACAACTTTGGAGCATGATATCACTTAAAAAGACAGCAATAACATATTACTTACACAGTAAACCAATCAGATCATTAATTTCCAAGACAAAACAAATGTTCTTTGGACAAAAACATAAGAAATGCAACTTAACACAATGATCTGTTCTGCACTGCAAACATAGCAACGGAGGTTTAGCTTGTAACCTTGTAATGTTTCAAAGCCCATCCCTTCAGTGAAAGAAGCTACAGGAAAATGTTACTATAAACATACAAAGACAAATGGTGGCTGCATCTGCATGTTGATGATTTTTTTAAAAGCAATGCTTGTGCACAACATTTAACATGCACTCTCAATAATATGACCTGGTGCGGCTTATTTATGTCAGTTAAACCAAAAATATATTAGTCAATATTTTTCCAATTAAAAGTAATTTTCCCCAAAGTTGAATGCCAAGTGGTTTGTAAATGTCAGTAGAACCTCTCAATTAGTATAGGATCACTTTTCATATTTTACCTATCATCGTACACAGTGTAATAGTTCTGCTGTACTTTTATATTAAAATGTGTTTTTTTTCATTTTCCTATTTCTTTAGACCCCTTGCATTGATTTGCACATCCTTCTATGGGGGAAAAAGTTGAATGTGGATTTCCCATTTTAGCTCCCATAGTAAATTGTGCTCACATCTACACTGTAAACATTTGAACGGATTTATGCCAAGCTTGCATGAAAGTAAAACTTCAAATTGAAGGCCTGCTTTCATTGGTTTGGTGTAAATCTGTTAGTAGTTTTTGAGCTATTTTTGTTTAATAAAGTTACTGAGTGTATTTTAAATGGATAACAAATTTGTATATTGTTGCTGTTTGGGGCACATTAATTATTTGTGACTCTTTGATTTAAAATGATAAAAAATCTGATTGAATGAGGTAAACTTTTCTTCCATCATCTCTTTTGGATTTGCTGCACTATACATAGTAGCACTAATCCTAGAAAGCTGATTGGCTGCCACAAGAAAAACAATTCTTACACAGCAGCTACTATAGGACTTAGGGCACAATCCATGTGTCCCACAGTTTTGTCAAAAAGTACCATATAAGGTAGCAGAGTAAGCACACTGCAGCCTCCAGGCCAAAATGAAGGAACCCTCAGAGGGCCCCTTTCAGATATATATTTAAAAAACAAATGTTACAGAATCTCACTTGCCATCTAAAATGGCAGCTGGGGACTGCAGTACCTGCCTGAGTACCCTGGCCTTTGGCCACCATTTTATATGTCAGGGATTTGTGAGTCAAAAATCTGCCATGTGATTCAGGTGCAACCTTCAAGGTTTGAAGATTGTGGTAGCGGAACCATACTGTATCCCAATATAAAAAAGAAAACATAAATTCAGATAAACAAAGTTGAGAGAATTCAAAATTTTACTCATATGGAAATGGCACCCTCTCACACATCAGTTTAGCAGAGTAGAATAAAATCAGCAATTGGGACCACTAAATAAGTGAGTGCAAGATTAAAGAAAGTTAAAGGGTTAGATTAAAAAAAAAATCAAGCAGTATAAAATAAGTGCCATGAAGGCTCAAATATAAGTTATACAGAGTAGTCAAAATCAGAAAACATTTTAAGTCCAACATGAGCAGCAAAATCAAAAAGAATCATGCAGGATACCTAGTAAAAAATAGTCTTCCTTCTCACGCACAAAATCAAAGGGTTCTTATGCACAACTCTTACATAACAGATAAGTTAAACAGCTAAATCATCATGATCTGATCATGACTAAACATTCCTTGACAAATGAGATTGAAGGACATCAATACCTTAATTCAGAAGCATTATCCAATTTTAAGAAAATATCCAACATCTTCCATGCTACTGCCATCCAGAGATGTCTAAAACAAACTTGGAAACATTTCTTCTATATCTCTTAATACTAATGAATAGGACCCTTTTACACAGTATGACTACAGCAGAAGGGCCTTTGGGATTGCAACATTTTAGGAACACAAGATAGTTCATTCTAAGCTTTGTTTTCATAAAGAAAAACCTATTCCATCAATTGTGTTAGATCAGCAAGGCTTATGAGGAGAGTAGATGCACAGGGGAACCATATGGGAGGGGATGAATACAGGAGCGAATGATCCAAGCAGCATTCATTTCATCTAAGGTGGCATTTTCACATAAATGTGGCATAATTAAATTATGCTAATCAATACATTTCTATATATCATATTACATTCGTTTGAACCATAATCACGTCAGCACATTAAATACATATTGGATTCACATAGCAACCATTGTTGCTCACTACAATGTTTTGCACCAAAATATAGATTTGAAAAACACTCGCACATAGAGAAACTTTATGGTTGTTCCCAGACTAGCAGTTGGCTGTGGAGTGCGACATTGCCCCATGTTCTTCTAATCATGTCTACTAAATGCCATCTTTCCTATTTCACAGGCACTTCCACTTATCGAATGCAGGCCTCTTTCAAAAGATTGCATGATTTGTATGCGTACATCATCATAATAAATTGGACTTCATCTACCAAAGTGCATTAGCTTTACTTGAGCTCAAGAAAGTCCTTTCTAGTCCATTCCTAAAACGCAACCACCAACGTCAATAGGATTATGCACCTCATGACAAGGATTAAAGCAACTAATGAAGCTTCAGCCAAGAAGAAATAGTTCACTAATACATGCTCCTAATAATGAATCAAGGCTGTCAATCCTAAATTGAGATAACTATAATGTTTTGAAATTCTTCCCATGCTTTATAACGGAAATTGTTTTACTCATGAAAGCAGGTTGCGCCCCAGCAACCTTGGGGCATTTCCGGGTGCATACCAGAAAATCTGGACAGCTTTAAATCTCCAACCACTGTTTCGAGGCAGCCCCACTGCCAGTGGTATTATGATTACCTTTACTGTCATGTGTGTTACTCAGCAAGAGAGGTCCTAGTCTGTCTTCGTGTGTTCGCCTGCTGGATTCTGAAATAACTGAGGTCTTATAAGATGAGAGACTTGGAGATGTTACTCAGCTACTGGATTTTCCATTGGGGCAGTCAGCTCAAGGTTGTGCAGCCTTTTGAACACGTGTATTATTGTTAGAATATAGTGCACTTTACTTACACAGATACAAGCAGATGCATTAACTATGGTGGTGTCTGAGGTGTAATTTGGGTGCAAATGGACCCAGTGTCAAACATCTAGATGAATACTCATTGAAAATTGCGGTGAACAACATGGTTATAACACAATGTTAACCTAAACAATTATTGTTGTCATAAATAACATTGCTCTCCGTTGTCTTTGCTTCTATACATGAAAGCTGACAAACCTCGTTCTAATGCAGACTGCGTGCCACATTTTGCCACATAGGGAGGCATGTTTGGCCCTTCACAGCCAGATGGTGTTGTGAAGCATGACCTTAAAGGGGTGAAGTGAAGACCTTCAACTTGAAGAGCCAATGCACCAATCTGATATTTTGATGAAAACATGGCATGAATAATAATACTGACATGTGAGTGCAGTACTATCTAGGAATAAAGGACAGTGTTTACTAAGAATCGAATTGTATAAAGTGGATGTAACTTGCACTCAACCTCTGAATGTTTTCAGATTTTGCAAACTGACCATTGTTGGTTGGTTCACATAATCACTATTTGGACTGAGTCACAGTCCAACCTACCTCATTATTATTTATCATGTATGGGGGACCTGGCACTTTTTGCAGTGTTATCCCCAAACCTTTTACCTTCTTCCTCCTATTTGTTCAGACCTGTTTTTGTTGGATTTAGGACTCTGGGCACTTTACCACTGCTAACCAGTGCTTAAGTGCATAAGCTCTCTGTCTAAAAAATATTGGTGATTGGTTTCACCATGGTTGGCTTATTTGATTTACTAGTAAGTCCCTAGTACAGTGTGGCAGGTGTGCCCATGGCCTATAAATCAAATGCTGCCAGTAGGCCTGAAGCACTGATTGTGCCACCCACATGAGTAGCCCTGCAAACATGTCTCAGATCTGCTACTACTGTACCTGTGTGTGCATTTTTAAACTGCCATTTTGACCTGGCAAGTGCACCCACTTCCAGGCCTAAATCTTCCCTTTTACCACATGTATGTCACTCCTAAAGTAAGCCCAAGGCAGCCCCTTGGGCAGGGTGCAGTGTATTTGAAAGGTAGGACATGCACTGGTGTGTTTTGCATGTCCAGATAGTGAAATATATGTATATGACAAGTTAAAATAGCGATGTCACCTTTCTCTAAGTACCTTAAATATTTGTTGAAAAGAATTTAAAGCTGAGAAATGACAAAGCTAAACTGGAACCCTCAACCATCTGTGTGAGGGTCTGATACCTTTACAACTAAGTTTCAGGTGACTCCTTACTGTTCATTTTCCAGACATCTATGACATTGATGGGAAAACAATGTAAATGTTCCATCACTAGAAATGTTTAACGCTCAAAACACAAGTAAATAAATAGACACACTGCCATGAGATACCAGGATTTGAACCTTCAACCTATTGAATGAAAGTCCAAGAGCTTTACCAGTAGACCAGACTTCACTCTGTTCTACTGGGCATGAAAAGGTAACTAAAACATTCAACCAAACATGTTACTTGTGTGCCGCTTTGAAGTAAGTAATTCATGGCAAGACCATTACAATAACAATCTCAATCTCCCTCTCCCTCTCCCTCTCCCTGTCCATCTCCCTCTACCTCTCCCTATTCCATTCCATTATGGGAGGGAGAGAGACAGTGACAGGACTGCAGCGGGAGCCTCAAGGCCTCCATGGTTCTAGCCATCCCTCTGTGTCCTGCTCCCGCATGCACAGCTCCCTATGTTTGTGAGCAGTGTTTTCATCTCTTTCTCTGCCTGCTGGTCTGTGAGCAGGAAAAGAGATGAAAACTCTGCTTTCCGCGAGGAGGAGTATTTTGCAAGCTCCTGCTTGCTGAAACCAGAGTGTTTGCATTTGCTTGGCGGGAGCTGACAGCTCCCTCCCATTGATGGGCACTTCAGGAAGTAGCAGGAGCCAGCCCTATGGGGTGGAGGTCCCCAGGGCCATATATAGCTCCATGAGTTGGGCTGCACACCCCCCACTCCTTGTTTTCAATTTGGCTTGGGGGACGTGTCCTGCAGGAGCTGGCATTGCTCCTGCATGCACAGCTCCCTATGTTTGTGAGCAGTGTTTTCATCTCTTTCACTGCCTGCTGGTGTATAGGTAACATAAACTGTGTGCATCTTTTCTCGCTGTCATCTAGTTCAGATTATGATGCCATATGAAAGAGGAAAATAGCTTTAAGCAAAAAGATATAGAAATGGGCATCAATTATGTATAGGCTAGTAAAAGCAGGAGGTGGTGGAGCATACTGTACCCAATCCTGTGAGGCAGAATTATTATTTTGTAGTGGAAACATGATTGTAACCAAAGGTGAGAATGCAGCCCAGAGCCATATATATTAAAAATGGCCTGTTTCTGCTGTCATCCCATGCGCTGATACACTATAAAACCTGCCTAGGTGCACACACAACCTTTGCTTTGAGGGTGGAGGTGTATGTGTGATGTCTAGTATAGCATATTTACTGGACGAATATCCTTCAATGACAAAATTCTAAGTCTAGACAATTTCTGCAACATGGCACACGTAAGTGTGCTGGGAATTGCAGCATGCATGCAGTGTTTAGTAAAATTAAAGCTTTCTTATTAGCGCCTGCTTCAAGGGGTTATTTTGTGACATAGAGCCTAGTCTGGCTATTTCAGTAGATCTGTCTTTGCATCAAACTATCAACTTCAATGAAAACATGACAATATACACCCGCAAGCAAGAGTATGGGGAAAGTAATATTGCCTAGGGATTAGAAATGCATCTCGGTATATTTCTACATCAAACGTCACGTCAGTTGCTTTTTCCAATATCCAAAAGGCACTTCTCCAAATTCCAAAGCACTTTCTTAGTTTGTGAAGGAATGTGTTCGTTTTAAATTTCTTAGATAGGGCAAAAATGACAATTACTGGATAAGGAGTGTTGTTATCACTAGAACTATTTCAGAATTCATAAATGAAGGAGATGATGTCTCAGGGCTAACACTACACGCTTTGGAACTAGGGAACCACATTAAATTTGAAGATGTGGCTCAAAGTCCTCTGATTCTGGGTTATCCACTTAATCTCCTTGCATCTAAAAGAAACAAGCACTGGCAAAGCCAATCATTCTGGTTTTGGATGCAGGCCTTTGCCGATGCTTTTTGTAATATTTTTGTAAATCTTTATCACAAATAGATAGAGAGGGTTGCAAAGATTGGTAAAGAGGGTTTCAAAGAACGATAGGTAGATAAATAGAGATGGTTCCCTGTTGCAAATATTGATTTTGCGCAGATGGATAGAGCAGACAGGATGGGTTACAAAGATAGATAGACAGAGTTGCAAAGACAGATAGATTTGCAAAGGTACATAGACAGAGCTGCGAAAATAGGGTGACAGAGTTGCAAATAAATAGTTAGAGTTCCAAAAATAGATAGACAGATCGCCACAGATTAATAAGGTCATGTAGATAGACACAGTTGCATAATTAGATATATTTGCAAGGATAGAAAGAATCGGTTGTAAATGTAGATCAGCAATGATAGATTGGCCAACAGGATGGGTTGCCAACATAGATAGAAAAAAAGGGTTATAAAAATATATTTACTAAGTGAAAGATAGATACATTTTCAAAAAGATGCAGTTGCAAAGATGGAGTTGCATTGACAAATAGGGTTGCAAAGATAGATAAGGTTACATTGATGGGTAGACATGGTTGGATAGATAGAATTGCAAAGATTGACATGATGAGTTGCAATTGAAAGGTTTGCATAGATTTGCAAAGATAGATCGAGTTATATAGATGGACCGATATGGTTGTTGTTAGACCTGACATCTTTGGGGTGGGTTTTCACCTATCCATTTTCCTTAGACGACCGGCTTCTGCTGACTTTGTTTTTACTGGCCTTAGGGCTTTGCTCACTGGCTAAAGCGCTTGTGCACACTCCTTAACTAATGTTAGACTGAATTATAACCAACTGGCACATTTAATTTACTTGTAAGTCCCTAATAAAGTACAGTACTTGTGCCCAGGGCCTGTAAATTAAATGATACTAGTGGGTCTGCAGCACTGATTGTGCCACCCACGTAATTAGCACTTTAAACATGTCTCGGTCAATTGCATCAGGTGTGTAGTTTTAATCTGCCATTTCAACCTGACAAAGTAAACCTTTTGCCAGGCTAAAACCTTCCTTTTTAATACATATATGCCATTTCAAGAGTAGACCCTGACCAGCCCAGTGGGCCGGTGGAATGTAGTCAGCAGGTAGGACATGTACGTTTAAGTTTTACATGTCCTGGATAGTGAAAAACTCTTAAATTCATTTTTCACTAATGCAAGGACTGCCTCTCCCACAGGATAACATTTGAGTTACCTTATTACATTTGATAAGTGTAATTTCAAAATGGGAACAACAGGTAACCAGTTCATGTTTCATGTGTCTGGAATTGTAATGAAAAGTCATAGCTTATAGTAAAGTCAGGTTTTAAATTACAACTTTGAAAATGCCACTTTTAGAAAGTTGTAATTTTCTTGTGTTAGCCATTTGGTGCCTGTGGCCTGTCTCTGGATTACATGACTGGGTGGAGCTGACAGTTGGGCTTTGTGTATTCTTTGTAGACAGCCACACACTGGGGAGATTAGGTGTGCCAAGATGGATTATCACTTGCAGGATGGGAGGGAGGAGCTGGGCTCAGCCCCACTTAAAGTTGAACAGACTATGTCCTGTCTCCACACTAAAGGCTGTATACCTCCTGTAGTTAGTTTGGAGCTGGGGCAGGTAAGACAGGGCACCCATGCACTTCAAAGGCCTGCCTCTAGGAGCTTCTCCTCACTTCAAAGGCACAACTGGGTATGCAATCTGGAACTCAAATATCACTACTTCAGTGCACTTCAAGACCTGTGGATACTCTGCTAGGAAGAAGGATGGATGTGCTGCTGAAAGGCCTGCCACTCTGCTAGACTGCTGCACTAAAGGAGTGTTGCCCTGCTGCCTGCTGGCCTCTTGCCTGACTGGACCTGCATCACTTTAGCTCTTGGAGTCACTCTGGGTTCCAGGCTCGTCGGATGCCCTCCTGATCTGAAACCTCAGGAACACAACAGTTTTTAACAACCTTGCACCTGCAAATGCACCTGGACTCTACCTTCTGTGAGCCTACCTTGCCAAGTGGTGCCACCCCAGTCCCAGACCCTTGGTAGTGGGCTTAAGGTGCTCTGCAAGCCTCTGTGGTTCAAGCGGAACCAACGTATCATCTGTGCTGCACAGCACCAGCCAGAGCAGAACCTATGCATCACTGCTGTTGTGAAGACTGAATCCCTCTCAAAGACCCACATCGCGTCACAACCCATCGGAACCACCTCTACATGATGCATCCTCAGTGCAGGCCCTCCCAATCCTCGGTAGCGGCAGCCTTTATGAAGACCCTGGACTCCACATTGGATCCTCGCAGCTCCTTGGAACTGACGCAATGCCCCAACTGCGCTCTGCATCTTCGATGGTGAACTTCACATCAGAAGCCCCATTCACGGGATCCTATATGATAATGTAGGCCCTCACACTGGAGCCTTGCTGCATCTCGGAACCAATGCATCATCTCTGCTGCGCAGAGCATCTTAGATGTGAATCCTTGCAATACTCCGCAGACTAGAATTGAAGGTACTTTCTTCAGCGGGCCCATCTGGGTCCCTGTAGTCAAAGCATGCTCCATCGCAGTCAGCCTGAACTTGAGACTTTGTCCCGGTCCGGTGTGCATTATCCACGGTTGGCGTTTGTGCTTTTTTGGCACTATTTTCACCAAAAAAAAATTAAATTACATATACTGCTTGTACTGATTGGATTTTTGTTGTTTTCGTCTTATTTTATTTATTAAATAATGTTCTATTTTTTTAATTGGTGTGGGGTCCCTTTTGAATGGTTTTTTAACTTTATTACTATTTGAAGTGTTGCACATATACTTTACACAGTGCCTCTGAGTTGAACCTGACTGCTCTGTTACAAGCTACCAGAGGATTGAGCAAAGGTTAATTTAGAGTTGACTTATGCCTCACCCTGACAAAAGTTGTGGTTGCTGCTTGACCAGGGCTAACACCCCAGCCAACCAACACCCCAATTTCTTACAGCTGCATAGATAGGTGTGCAGAAATAGATAAAAGCCAAAAGACTCATGGGTCCTCAAATGTTCCCAAAGAGCATTTACTGCATTTGAAATCTTCAAAAAATAATTGGTCTTTTGTTAGCTTAATACAATAGTGATGGTTATACTTCCTTAATTGACCATAATTTAGGAATCAAAATATTTTTGTCCAATTTGATTTGAGGAAAAAAATCAATCAATCAATCAGGATTTATAAAGTGCGGCTAATCGCTCAATAGGGTATCCAGGCGCTTGCAGGTCCCAGAGGCTTATTCGAACAGCCAGGTCTGGAGGGCCATTCGGATTCCGGAAGTGAGGTGATGGCCCAGAGGTGCATGGGGAGGCTGTTCCAAATTTTTGCTGCGATGTGAGAGAAGGAGCCCCCCCCCCACTTCTGCTTCGGTAGTTGCAGGGAGTATGGAAGCGAAGGGGAGGCAGAGGGTAGACTTCTCGATGTATGGGGGTCCTTGGTGTGTAGAGCCTTGTGTGCAAGGGTCAGCAGCTTGAATTGACATCTCTTCTGTACAAGGAGCCAGTGAAGTGAGTTGCCTGAGGTGGGGTGTAATGTTGGTTCGTCGAGGGAGGCCAAGGATGAGTCTGGCTCAGTCGTTCTCTTGGAATGATTTTTGTTATACAGTGTAACAAAAAACATTTAACACGTACAAGCCACCGTCTTACTATAGTTTTTTATCAAAGTATAACAAAACATATTTGAAGATGACAGCCTGTGCATGAAAATATTTTTTCTCTAAAAAGGCATATGTCACCCTGATTTCTTCAGCTCTGGTGAATTTCATTAATGATTTAATGTACTAGAAAAAAGGCCAGTTAAAAGGGACTTTTAATTTAGCAGTTTTTCAGACAAGCAGAGGCAATATCATAACTATTTATGCTTAATTCTAGTACTGGGGCCACATGGTAATGGATGGGATAACAGCAGGATTTTGTCCAACATCTTTAGGGCACCTGAGTCGAGGGATAAAAATGTACCCTTGTCATTGCACCTGCTTTGACTTGAAGATGGTTTACCATTATGGTCTGAAGGGCATTGCAGTAGTCCAGTCAGCTGCTGATGAGGGCCTGTGTCACAGTGCGTCTTGTGTGTAGGGGGAGCCACTTGAAGGTCTTAGCATGCACAAAGTGAGGATGCAGGCGGAGGAGATGGTGTTGATCTGTGATTTCATGGTGAACTTGTTGCCAATGATGATTCCAAGGATTCTGGCATTCTCAGAGGGAATGAGTGCGGGTCCTAGGTCTGATGGCCACCAGGAGTCATTCCATGTGTTGCTGCTCTTGCCAAAGATCAGTACTTCCATCTTCTCTGTGTTCTGCTGCAGGCAGTTGTTCTTCATCCAGTCAGTGATGCTGGTCATGCATCTGTGGAAGTTGGTTCTGATGGTGGAAGGGTCATAGGTGAGTGAGAGGATGAGTTTGGTGTTGCCTGTGTAGGAAATTCTGTTAAGACCATGGGATCTGACAAGATTGGCCAGCGGGGTCATATAAGCGTTGAAGAGCATGGGGCTGAAGGATGGGCCCTGGAGATACGTGGGTGATATCTTTGGAATCTGAATTGAAAAATGGGAGGTGGATTCTCTGGGTTCTTCTGGTAAAGAAGGAGGTGATCTATCTGAGCACGCCCCCTTGGATGCCGATGTGGGGGAGTCTTTCGATCAGCATGTGGTGGGATACAGTGTCGAAGACGGCAGAGAGGTTGAGGAGGCTGTGGTTTCTCCTCGGTTGAGGAGGGTTTGGATGTCATTTGTGGCTACGATCAGGGCAGATTCAGTTCTGTGGTTGCTGTGGAAGCTGAATTGGGAGGCATTGGGAGGCATTGAATAGCTGGTTCTGCTCCAGGTATGTCATTAGTTACTTGTTGATGATCTTTTCCAGTCTCTTCACTGGGAATGCGAGCAGGGAGATTGGCTGATAGTCTTTGAGGTTCACTGAGGTAGGCAGAGTTTTTTTTGAGTAGCGGTCTGACTTTGGTGTGTTTTCAGATGTCAGGAAATGTTGCGGTGGTGACAGAGGTGTTGAGCAGGGTAGTGAGTTCCTGGCTGATCCTTTGGTTTCCAAGGTTGAAGATATGGTGCGGACATGTGTCTGCGGGAGCTCCAGAGAGGAGGTAATGACCTGGGTGGAGAGGGTGTTCCAGGTCGTCAATGTGTGCTTTATGTTAGTTACGGTGGTGGCATATCTATTGATAAAGTCTGTAGGTGTGGGTTGGGGTTTGAAGTTTCTGTATATGGTTGCAATCTTGTCATGGAAGAAGTTGGCGAGGTTGTTGCCCAGCTCCTGTGAGGGCGTGATGTTGTTTTCGCTGGCAGCCAGGTTGGATGATTCCTTAATGATGTTGAAAAGTTCCTTGGTCTTGTTGGTGCTGGTTTTGATGCGTGCGGCATGGGTCATCTTCTTGGTTGCCCTCGACAGGTGGTGGTAGATGTTGAGGGAGGTCTTGAAGGCTGCTCTGTCGGAGGCATCCTTGCTGGTGCACCATCTCCTCTCCAGCTGTCTCGTTTCTGAGTTCTTGGGTGTACCAGCATTCCTCTTTGGAGGATTTTCTCTTGAATGTTGCTCTTGATGGGGACGATGCTGTTGGCACAATTGGTGATCTAGGCCTTTACGTTTTTCACTCCCTGTTTGAGGTTGGTGATGGTAGCGGGGTTGGAGGTGCTGACAGTGTCTGTCCAGCTGGTCTCTGAGATGTTGTTCCACCTTCGATGGTGTATGCTGGTCATCTCGGCGATGTAGGTGTGTGAGCCCAAGTGGACGATGGAGTGATCGGTCAATGTGAGTTCTGTAGCATAGCTGTATTTGACATGGTTGTAGGAGGTGAAAATGGGGTCCAGCGTGTATCTTGCGTGCGTATGGTGTCATGGACAATCTGGGTCAATCGGAGGCTGCTCATACTGTCAAGGAGGTGTGCAGTGTTGTTGTCATATGGTTTGTCAAATTTAGGTAGCTGAGGAAGATGTCCTTGGAGTCTAAGGCTGGGGCGCAATCAAGTTGGCGATGGCGTTGCAGAAGCTGAAGCACGGGCCTAGGTTCGGTATATAAGCTTGCCTCTGATGGTTGTTTTGTCATCCCCGTGGAACTTGAAGTTGAGATGTTCCATGGAGGTGGTGGTGTTTACTGTATGGTCGCTTTGTGGATGATGGCTGAGGAAGGCGATGTCAGGTGTGAGGTTGAGGATGAGGTTCCCATAATTCGGTGGAATGCTTGCATAGTTAGTGTGTTGAGAAGGGTGCATGCAAGTTGGTGTTTTGGCAGTTATTTGTTTTGGAAGATATGATTTCTCACTTTTAACGCTAGAGCATACCTCCTATATCACTGGCTTTAGGTGTCAGCAGAAGCAATGTCATCCAAGGCTGAAATTGTGGTCCTGTTTTGTAGATTTAAGTAGAAGAATTATCCGATATTGAGTTTTTCTAATGGACAGGTGCTTGCTTGAGATCTGGTGTGAAAAATCAATATTTTTTCTAAGACAGTTGGACATTGACCTTAAGGTTTGAGATGGACTATTCAGTCTGTTACAGAAACTTGTGCTACTAAAGAGAATCCAAAAGTGATTTACAAAGGCAAGCATAGCTACTACCCACTTAGTTTCTTATTGATCTTTATTGTTTTTATATTGGATAACGGGTACACAATGCAAGTTGAACAGGAAGCAAAAGATAAGATCTAGGGTTTTCCGCTCAAGATAAAATAAGTATTAGTATTAGAGTTGATCTCGACCCAAACATTAAACTAAAAAAGCAGTAAGGGTTCACCAGAAAATTGTAGTTGCCATCAAATAATTTAGACAAATCAAGTAAAGTTACACAATTATTTGGAATAATACAGTAAAATCATTTCTATTTTTAAGTCTCCAAAGATTTGTTGAGCAAGGGGATAACCACCTCAGATCCTTTAATCAAGCACATGGGAACATATGTTACATGCATGTTTTTCTATTGCATACTTCAGTTCTCTTATATAAGAATTGCACTTTTACATGTGATAGGCAGATTTTTAGGGGGTTTACAACAACACTTTAAAATAAAAACAAACCCACAATGTAGGAAATGTAACTTCTTGCTGTATTTGCCCTTCCATTGCACTCCCCTGCCCAATGTTTCCTCAAGGCATGAGGTATTTTGACCTTTGGATTAGATGAAGCCTGCTGATGATGTCTGAGTTAGATTGCTGCTTCATACAATAGAACATTTACTGTTACTAAAGGACTTATAGCTAACTGCATGCATATTATTTCCCTATCTGGCTTCTACCCCATGAACAGATACAGCACATGTCTCAGTATAAATAATAGGGCAATGCAACATTGGCTTGCAGTAACGGCATTGACCTCCACCAAAATCCAGTTAATTTCCATATTTGAACATTGAATTGCTGGGAGCTATTGAAGACAAGGGAGTGTTCTGGGCTTCTAATGACTGGTAGAAGCCTGGAGTGCCAACATTACAATGTTTTTCACACAGCAACAGCTGTGAACAAAGGCCTCATAGAGCCCGAGGGGATTTCTATCTCTTCAGACTTCGTGAGGCCTTTGTTTTATTTATTACAACATACTGCCCTGCAGTAGCTGAATGTTCTAGTAGCCTTATAGCCCTTTGTAGCCATTAAAGTACCATTCCCTTCGGGTTGGGCCATTAACTCTGGAGCAGGCCTTTAATGGCTGGTGTAGCCTGCTACGGTGGGTTATAAGGCTACAATCGAAAATCTTATACACACAAAATGAGGTAAGGAGGAGAGGCGGATACTCTCTACAAATCGTCAGAAGCCTGCCTAATTGAGAAACAGTGCTGCTTCTTAAAAACTACCCTCACCCACTAATTGTGGCATGCTTCATCATTGGGCTATTGCTTCAACATTCCCCCGATAACCAATGTCAGGGATGGAGCAAAAGGGAGGGAGTATAGACAATACACAACATAAACCTAGGGATCTATTCCACAGAACACATATACACATACCCGCTTCTAATTGTATTTGTGGGTCCCCTGAATAGGATTAAAGCCTGCTATTGCAGTGGTGTTATTGGGGAATTATAACCCCAGCCATCTGCTAGTATGTCAATATGTTTAGGTTATTTCACTCTGCCCTTATTGGTCTGATGGTCTTCATCAGGACAATGGATCCCCCTATCATCACCCAGTACCTGTAGTTGTGGTATATTTGGTTTACCAGACTCAGTGGTCTTTGTCAGTACACACACATTGGAAAATACCTAAAAGACAGACAACCTAACAAATAAATATATACAGACATAAAAAAATCCTCTGAACCCGGCCCACCGGGGGGTCTACCGTAGGGGTGACATATATCTATATCTATATCTATGCATAGATATAGACATATACTTACTGAAAAAAACAAAGGTTACAGGGACATTATAGTTAGGTTCTGAATTTCCTCCCACAAAATGATCGAAATTCAGCAGTTATAGTTATGATAGTTATGGTAATACAAGTAACTATTACTCGCAGCCTAAGGTAACTATTACTCGCGTCCCTGCCATGCACAGTTTTCTCATCAATAATTTTATTGCAAATGTTGCAGTAATAATATCAATGCCAAAGAAGGTGTCATCAATGATGTAGTATGTGGCGTAATTAGCTGTGCATGGTGAAGACATAAGTTCTAGTTACCTAGGGTGCGAGCTATAGTTACTTGAGTTAACCATAATATAACTACTGATTTTCTATGGTTTTGCGCCAGGAAATTCAGGACCTGAATATAACGCCGCCCCCAGCCGATGCAACAAACAAAATGGTGTCCGCAACTTTTCTGTCAGGTTGCAGCCAGCCAATCAGGACCTTGCAGGGATCCGCAGATCTGCCAGAGGATCCACAGCCCTATATGTCTATATTTTTTTAACTCTAATATTTCAGAAACTACTGGATTTACACCAAATAACAAAAAGCACAACCTGCATACAAAGACCTTGCTTTCTGCCAAATCAAAATTTGGTGTAATTCTGTTCAGCAGTTCAGGCTGTAGGTGTGTCTAATATGTATTGCCTATAATATCTCTCCTCAACGTCTCAGGCATGTCCAAAGAGTCAAAGATATGTAAAACAACTGAATGAGCCTTTGCCATTCCATTCAAGCCCATTTTACAAGAGGTATCTACTAAAGAATGAAGGGGGCATGAAGATCCCTGCTGATAATGTATAAATCCTCCCAGTCGGGTAACTCATGTAAAAAAGTGTGAGTCATTAGTATTTGGGCCATAGAATAAACAGACACTCACTGATGTTCCATATTGTTTAGAAAAAGACCATCCACATTCTTGACTGACCACCAGTCATTCATCCCTAATGCCTCTTTGTCAGTTGCTAGTTTAAAGTGATCCCACACAATAGACTCAGAAAAGGGAAGAAAACAAGTCATTGGACTTCCAGGTCACAAATGCTCATGACTAGCTCCTGAAGTAAAATTTTCTTTTTATCTGGGGAGCTGCATCAGTATATTGAAACCAAAAGTATCAGGTGGGCGAGTGCTGAATGTGAAAATGTCTTTGATGTTTGGTGGTAGAAGCTGAACTGGCCTTGAAGACCGTTTGGTGAAAGAGTAGGTTAGCAGAAGAAAACAAAGATTCCACCATTTTGGGTTATAGTAGTGAAAGAGGCAATATTACAGATTCTAGTTAAACTGATAAATAACAGGAACTTGGTCTGGCTGCTGTATAGGGACAAAGGGCTGTAAAGCCTGGGGATTATAGTTTAATTCAGTTAGTTTCAATTATATATTTCCTTTTTATCCAACTTCAGGCATAAAACTGACAGAAAAAGATGAAGAATAAATACTTACCTACATTTTGCATTCACTGACAAAAAATGAAAAATATATTTTACTCTGGCTTTAACTTGAATCTCTGAGGTTGGAAGGGTGCCCTTAGGGCTATTGCAAATAGTGTCTATCTGACCCCCAATGATGAAGAGTTAATTCCAGAGAATTCTGCTCGTCTCTGTAGCACATCTCCCCTGTGGCTGCAGAATGAAGCAGATCTTGGAACAGGGCCAGCTTTAGCACTGGTGGTGTAAAGTGTAACAATCTTTTTGACTCCTCCCCGTCCCCCCAACCAATGATCTCCTTCTACAAGGATTTCCTGACTGCCACCCTCAACAGTGCCCCTCCCTTCTCCATTTCCCCTGTCTCACATCAGTGCAACCCATGTAGGGTGTCAGAGCACTTTATATTACACACACATTAGACAAAGACAATGAATCATGTGTTTGTAAATCAGTCTATAGGAAATGTTTCTCAAAATAAATGAAGATTACACGGTGTAGCAATGACGTCATACATACTGGAAGGCAGTATCTTTTAAGAGTGTTTAGTCTGGAGAACTACAAACTCAGGATTTAGAAGTTACCACAGTGAATAAGGTTGGCTTTACTAATAATGTATGTCTACCTAAACATACACTTTTTAGTAACAATAGGACAATGAACAACTGTGAGAAAAAACATACACTTCTACCCTATACGATGCAGTTTGCATGCTGATCGTGAATGATAGTGCATAGGTCACTGTGCTATATTAAGATTGTATTGATTTATAAAAGGCACACATCCAACATAAAGTCCATTAGAAATCAATGTTCGTGTGTTTATTCTTCAATTCGAAAACAAACATTCATATCTTTGTTGTTCAGTTCTTCAATTTCCAGCCGTTACTTGTCGGTTGCTACCAGAACTCGCCAGATGCCAACCCGTGTTTCGTCAGGGGTGTGCCCCATGACTTCATCAGGGCTGTAATTATACATATATAGCATATTGTCTATGCAGTCCTTGCAACCATTGTTGCCATTAATTTTATCGGTTTCATTATAGGAGCCATTATAAACTAAATTAATAAGGAATTCATGAAAATCAGAAATAAGATTCAACAGGTATTTTTTGCTAGGTGGAGGGCTTTTCTTTGATTGCTTTTTAATATTTACCACAGTTAATTAAGGGCATGATCACACCTTTGTACGCTTGCACATTGGGGGACTTGATTTGGAATGAAAATTTTGTAATGAAGCAATCATGTGTTAGACAGTTTTCAAGCACATATAAGTGGAAAACTACCTCGTAGTATTGTTTAAAGTACTTAGTTCTCCATTTGGAAATGTTTTCTTCTCTTTTGCTCTTCCGTGCATGGTTTTCTCACCTACTTGTGATTATCACGAATGAATTAATGAGTACTTTTTCAGAATGCAGATTTTACTTCACTTATTATGGTAATTGGTATCAATTATCAACACAGTAATTTCCCACTCTTTGCATGAGAAATGTATAAAATCACATGTTATGGAAGGATTTTATGTTTGCAAGGACTGCATAGACAATATGCTATATATGTGTAATTACAGCCCTGATGAAGTCATGGGGCACACCCCTGACGAAACACGTGTTGGCATCTGGCGAGTTCTGGTAGCAACCGACAAGTAACGGCTGGAAATTGAAGAATTGAAGAACAAAGATATGAATGTTTGTTTTCGAATTGAAGAATAAACACACGAACATTGATTTCTAATGGACTTCATGTTGCATCTGTGCCTTACATAAATCAATATTGTTATCAGTGATTTCATCAATGAGTGTAAGGAGCAAAGGGTGATCTTCTTTTAAGTGCACCATCAGTATTACCTGGAATACATTGGATTATTGACAAGCAGCGCCACATACTCCCTTTGGTCACCCATCATTATCACATATATTAATATGGTAACCTATGAACTGCAGTTAATAAAAAGATCTCTCGGAGAAAAGCAGTAACCCACTGAGCTATCCACATAAAATACAGGTCTGTAATCTACAGGTCTGTAATCTGGATGGTACAGGCATATTAAACCTCTGCACTACTTCATGGTGAGACAAAATTGCCACTAGACAAAACTCAATCTCTCTCTAGCAGTAACAATAATCACCAGAGTTACCTTGCCAGGTTTATTGTTGTCTAAGTAGTGCTGGAAACAGAAGGAATTTTAGGCAGGTGCGTTTAGACCAATTAATTCTAAACACAACACTCCCACCTACCCCCAAGCTGAGCGCCAGGTTCAACTGCACCGGTTGCACTGCATTAAATCCGGCCCTACTTGGAACAATAAAAGCTGTGACCTGTCTGGAAGAATACCAGTGAATCTATTACAGGATTTCATGTGAACTACCTGCTCCTATTGAAATTCTTTCTTTTCCCTGGGGAAAGCAGAAGGCTTTTAGGCCAAAGAAAGATATTTTGCAGCAAAGAAATCCATGACCAAGTAGGAACTGGACATTATGGAGTATAGTTAAACTGGAGTTGTGAGGATCCCACTTACAGCTTGAACGTATTGACTGGTGTCTGCATGTCCCAGGAACCCACCCTGAATGTTTGGAGTTTAGAATGACTGATTTTTATTTGAAGCTTCTTCTCTAGAAGACCAAAAGATATCGGGCCAGATGTAGGTAGGAAACAAATTGCGAGTCTTTGCGACTCACGATTTCCGACTCGCAAACAGGTATCCAGCAAGAAGAAGCGACTTCATTTTGCGACTCGCAAATGAAGTCGCACCGCAGATTGCGAGTCCGCTGTTTACGTGGTCGCTTTTTGCGACCTCGCTAAAAACGAACACGCAAATTGCAAGTGGGTGTCGCAAATTGCGACTGTGCCGCAAATTGCATGCAGGTGCAGCAGAACACTCTGGAAAACACTTCCTGGCTCTTGATGATGACATCACAGCCAGGAAGTTTACAAATACACCTGGGAGAAGGGAGGACCACACCCATTTCCAACTGCTGAACAGCCAACAGGAGGAACAGCAGCAACAATGGAGGAATCAGTCAGAAAGAGGAAGATCAAATTTTCTGAAAAGGAACTGGAGGTGCTGACGGATGAATGCTGCCAGCACCATGATCAACTTTTTGGAAGAGCAGCCCTCAGTGTGCCTGAGTTGGAGAAAAGGAGGATTTGGATGGAAATCCAGGAGAAGGTGAATTCGATGGGGATGAGCCACAGGAGCATTGATGAACTGAAGAAAAGATGGTATGACCTGCGCTCCAGGACGAAGGAGAGGGTGGCAGAGCGCCTCCGGGAGATGAGGGGCACTGGAGGAGGCCCATCTACCGTCCCACCACCCACACCCATGGAGGAAAGAGTGCAAGAGACCCTGGAGCCAGAGGCAGTGTCTGGAATAGGAAAGCTGGACACGTTGGCGCCAGGACCGTCAACCAGTGAGTACCATGAAACATGCATGTACACCCATATCTGCCATACTCCCACCCACCTAGTACACAGCAGCATGCACAACCAAAATAGCTCCATTTCAGAGTAGCAACCACCAGAATGGTGCATTATGGGCAATGTAGTCCAGTAGGCAGCTGATAGGCAACAATTTTTTAGGAAGCATACAACAGATGGTAGATACTGACAGTGTGTTCCCTATGTCCCACAGGTCTCCCACAAGACACCACCACCAGCCACACCGTCCAGGGTGCAGAGGTCAGCCACCAGGTAGCACAGGACCCAGGAGCAGCCACCACAGGGACCTGCACCACCCGACCACAGTCCCCTCCAGATGCACCAGTGGCCATAGTGGAGATAGACCAAGCACCTGGTCCCAGCCACAGTGCCAGCCAACAGGACACAGATGCTCCACCACGTCGCAGGCGACGTGTCCATGTCCCTGCAGTGTCCCAGGGAGATATAGGGGACTCCTCCATGTCCGCCGCCGAGGCAGCACTCATCCAAGGTCAGCGCCTGCACACAAGGGAAATGAGACAGATATCAGGGGCCATGCGGCGAATGGAGAGGAACCAGACAACAGTGCTGGCACAGGTCCAAACAGAGCTACAAAACCTTAACAGTAATGTAGGTGACCTTGCGCTCTCCATCAGACAGCTAGTGACTGAACTAGTTACGGAGAGAGAGAGTGCAAGGCGCCGTGACCGCCAACTAATCCACAGACTAGACCGCATGGCTGCCTCCATCGTCTGCCTGGCTGTGAACACCACAGGGCTGTCCCGCCGCACTGTCAGTCTACAGGTCAACATGGGCCACTTTGCCAGCGATGTGGCTCGTGGCCTGGGACAGATAAGCCACGCTGTGGACATGATGGAGGCACGACAGGTGGCTAGGGGCGCGGCAGACACGCCGCAAGACAGTGAGGAGGGCTGTACTATCAGTAGTGCTTCTGCCACAGACACCAGGGTCCTGCGTAGTGGAAGTGCACGGCAGGGATCTGCAGACGCTCCAGGCACAAGCCATGCTGGGCGTCCCAGGCGTAGGATGTGAGCTACGCACGTATAAACAATGGAGGCACATGAGGTTAATGTGTCCTCCTAGCAGGCGGACTTTTACAGCCCCTGATCAATAGTTCATTTCTATAGTTTTTTGGTTCACTTCATTAAAGTTCTTGTTTGTTCCACTTCACACCTGGGCTCTTTGTGTGTGACATTAGTGTGTGTGGTGACAGTTAGCACGTACCTTCCAAAGTATTGGTTTGCAATGTGGTCCCGTCTCTGTCTGCCTTGATTTGCAATGCTTCTATCCCCATGATGGCGATGTGGTAGCTCTTGCTCGTCATCCTCCGAATCTGGATCTTCAGGGGTGAGATGTAGCCCACGTCTGGTGGCAATGTTGTGCAGTATAGCGCAAGCGCCAACGATCTTGAAAACTGTTAATGGGGCATACTGGAGGGCACCTCCACTTCTGTGGAGGCATCGGAATCTTGTCTTCAACAGTCTTAAGGTCCTCTCTATAATATTTCGGGTCCTCCTATGTGCACTGTTGTATCGCCTCTCTGTCTCATTGCTGGGTGTTAAGTACGGGGTAAGTATCCATGGTCGTAGTGCATATGCACTGTCACCTGTTGGGCAAAAATGAACAATGTTAGCTGGGCATGGATGGGTTCCACATTGACCTGTGTGTATGTCTGCAAGGTGTATTCAGCAATACCTAAGAGATATCCGTCTCCAAACTCCCCACATTCTAGGCGTTGGTGTATCCCACTGTGCCTGAAAATGTAAGAGTCATGTGTACTCCCTGGAAATTTGGCTACCATGTCAGTTATAACATAATGGGCGTCACATACCACCTGGATGTTCAGTGAGTGGGTACACTTCCGGTTGTGGAACAGATATTCCAGATTTGCAGGAGGGCATATTTGTATATGTGTCCCGTCTACACACCCTATTACATGAGGGAAGTTGGCAATCCTGTAGAATTCCAACTTGGTGCTGTTGATTTCTGCCTCATTCCTGGGTAGGTATATGTATCTGGACATGTGTGTGAGTATGGCATCTAGGAATGATCTGAAAAACCGTGAGAGTGCACTTTGGGTTACCCCACCTGCCACAGCAATGACCCCCTGATAGCTACCCGAGGCCAAGAGGTGCAGTGAGCATAGCACTTGCACATGTGTGGGGATGGCGCTGCCGCGCACAGTCTGGCGTTGAAGCTGCGGATTGAGTAGATCTATTAATTCTAATATTGCTGCACTGCTCAGTCTGTATTTATCATCGATCTCCTCCTCTGTTTGTTGGAATAGTGTCTGTCTGGTTCTGTATATCTTCTCCTGTCTCAGGCTCCTCCTCCTCATCTGCTGTGCGGCGTGGGCTCTCCTCCTCCTTGCTATCACATATATCTCCGCCATCTTGAGTAACCCAGGTGCCTTCTGTGTCTCCTTTTATACTTTGATTCTGGTTACCACCTGCTCTGAGTTAGTGGTAAATTAGAAGTGCTAAATGGGCTTTTTGCGACAAGTCGCAATTTGCGAGTGGCTATTTCATATGGTTTGCGACTTCCTATTTGCGGGTCGCACAATGGGGTCGCAAATTTTGCGAGTCGGTAATGGCTCACGGCGCAATTTGCGATTTGGAAATGGGGTTTTTGCATTCCATTTCCGATTTTGCTGGGTCGCAAATTGCGATTCGGGCCATTTGCGACTCGCAAAATTTTGCTACATCTGGCCCATCATGTCTTGCGACAAAAAAGATACGACTGTGGCAGATTAATTGTTATGGCTTTTCCTGCTCTGATCTTTGTGAAATGATGTTTTGACCACCAATGGTACTTAGCTTTGTGGGCGTCCGATGGTTTAGGGTCAATGAAAGCTTGGCCACAGTTCACACCAAGGCTTTGTACTCTGCTCCTCGAGGAGACCTTTTTGGAAAACCGGGGGTAAAGAGATGGAAGGAAGAAGCAAGATAATGGGAATGGAGCATTATGATTGCACTAGTCTTCCATTAAAAATTTGTTTGTTTTTTCTTTCAAAAGTGGGCCTTGGGCATGTGGTAATAAGGGAAGAAGGAATGAAGAAAAATACAGGGAGGGAAATGAAATTGCTAGGCATGTATTATATTTTAATACTCCCTTTTTAAACAAAAGAAGCGTAATACTTTTCTCACTTTCTATCATCATCTGTTATTAAGCAGTTACATGCCAAATTAATTTCTGGAGTGATGTGAACATTCTTTAGATGTCAGCTAAATAGTAATTGCACTTATCAAGCTGTAAGTGCATGAAGTTAGGCTGTCATTTTAATTCATGTTATTTTTGTGATGTGCTGAGAAGGTTTACGTTTGGATTAGTAAGACATTTAAACTGCTCCCCCATAATTGTAAGGCTTCCTTAGTCATGATGGGTCTGTTATTTTACATTTGATTCAGATTCTTAATGACTTTCAAGCATGGTATGATCCTGGCTATCCTCAAAACTCTTACACTGTAAAAAACTGTTTTAGAGCTTCCTCCAGCTGTACTGCATAAAGCTCGTATGTCTACATGCAGTGGGTTCTTGCTCTACCAAACAAAGTATTCTGCCGGGGTCAAAATATGATGCCTTAAAACAATCGTAATTCTGAGGGGTAGAAGAAAACGTAAGACACGTGTGTTTCTTGATTGCACACTTTCAGTGATACGTGTTCATCAGACGCTTTCTGCAACTGCTGTGCTTTTAATATTATTTTTCATAGCTTCCTTTACAAAAACATCCTTAATACATTTAAAAGTGAGCAAAGTAAGAAGATTAAATAATAGAGGGCTTGTTGTATAATTAGTCTGATAACCAGATACCCAGGATGTTCTACAATGAAGCGAAAGCAAAAAGAGAACTTCTTCAGGCTTTATCATTTTACTTCTGAGAACTAGGAAGTCTTGGGGGAGCACACAAGACACACTCCATTTACATCTGCAGCACACTATTTTCCACCCATTCACGTCATGCATTCAGCTATACTGATTTTTGCTTTGTAATCACTTACGACAAGTAGCAAAGAGGGTTAAAAGGAAGGAAATACTGTATTGTCAGAATGTACCAATGTTTTCAAAGTCTGAGACATGATTCCTTCTATAATGTGAGCTGAGTTGTATTATGGTAAAATGTCACTGTTATATCATTTAGATTTCTATAACTCTAGATAATCCTAAATAGTGGCATTTTCAGCCCACCTCTGAGAGGAGGTGATCGTGAATAGAACTTCTGTCTGAGAGTGAGAGATTGGCCACTTCAGTTATCCATCACAAACCATCTTCCAGTATATTTTAGCTAAAAGGTCATACCTAACATGTAGAGCAGAACGTTGCCTATTGTCCCGCAGTGATGCCAACACAGATTAAAAAGACGTTGGTTCTGATTTAGTACTCTGCTGACCGGTTACTCCGTCACAACAGTGACAGATATCACATTGGCTGAAATCTAAATACCATTATATTCTATGAAATTCGGATTTTGGCAGACAGGATCACTATGACGAGTAACCCATCTGTTGAGTTCTAAATCAGGCCCTTTGTGCTTTAAACAAGGATTCCACTATCTTTATTATGAGTGAAGACCGTATTTTCTCAAGAGCCTCTTTACCACTTATTGGAAAGCTAAACTTTTTAAAATCCATACAGTGGTATACCATAAATCCTAGATTAGATTAAATTAGGTTAGATTGAGATTCCAATTTAATGTTATTGGTTTAGATCCAGAAGTAAGGCTCGGCAACCTGACTAAAAGCTTACAAACCTCAGTCAACATTTTTAATATGTTTGTTTCACATTAAATACTTTCAGTTCTAATCTGTGTGAGGAAGTGTGGGAAAATTCTGTATTTTCTCCTTCAAAATCCCTATGAACTAATGTGATGTAAACAACAAACTAAATTGATACCTTTTGGATTCCTTTTATCCCTAAAGAGGCCTCTGTTCAGTTTGCACTTACATACTACATTAGTTAAGCTCAGAGCTCCCACGTTTCACGGGTTCATGTTTGACTAGCTCACATAGTTTTCTTTGCATTCCAGGATTTGTAATCTTTTTTTGATCCAATTAGAAAATTAGGACTGAAAGTCTCAGAATGCAGTGAAAAACACATGTGACAAGCTGCTCGTGAATAGACCTGGAAACTTGACAGTTCTGAATGACATGGTAGGTGTACAGTTGACAAACTCTTAATGAAAGACAAACACTTGAGTATCCGTTAGCTTGACTGCCCTCAGATGTTTCCTATCAGTGTTCAACCACCAATATTATTTATAACAAATGAAGTTTTACTCAGCAGATCCGAATTCCTATGCTCTCTGTTGTGCTACACAATTTAAGTTAAACGAGCTATTACTTTGACTTATCTAAATAAAATATCAGTGGTTGTCTGTGAGGATTAGGCATTATTTCTGAACTTGTGGTGAGTTTGCAGTAACTTACTTCAGTCTGATTAACAATGTTTTTTAAATTCCTAATGGAACTTGGAATCTAGCTATCCACAGTGCAGTGACAATTGGCCCTGAGGGGTGGGAGACTCAGCCTGTCCAACGGCGGCAGTTTGTTCAGCTAGTGTTAGCGCGTCTGACCTTAATAAGTAAACTTACAAGGGTATGCGAATAGGTCGATGAAGCTTTTGACTCACAATTAGGATGTTCTTACCATAGCTCCCGTACATAATCAATATGTAATATTAATAATCATTCGCAATCAGTAACAGTACTAATCAATGGAGTCAGTAACTGCCACGCGCCATGACCTTTCAGTCATGAATAACCACACCTTTTAGTAAAAGTTAGAATATTTATTTCCCTATATTAACAATGCTAAGATCATGTAGATAAATCTCAAAATCAAATGAAACACATACAAAAACAATATTGGCTGTCCAAAGCGGCGAAGAAACGTGATTTAATCAAAGCTTGAACTACAACACATTCTAAAGTTATGATGCAAATCAATAACAAAGTCAACTACATCGAAGTAATGTCATACATTAAGTTTAGCAGAGAAATTCATCAAGCATTAACCCCTGTTATCATGCAATACAATTTTAGTAACACAAATTTGGAAAAACATCTAGCTAGGGTCTATCAAAACAGTGCAGTTGGTACAGAGAAAGAAAAAGCAAATGCATATCAATCAACAGTCTGAATCATAATACCTACCCTCAGTGTGGATCAGCAAGCAGAGTCAGTCTTTGTTCTCAGGACATCAGTCGATCAGCAAGGCATCAGGATTCACCACCAAAGTTCAGAAAACGCAAAGTCTCTAAGCATTAAAGTTGGGCACGTCTCTTGTCAAGACACATAAGAAAGTTATAACCTTTTGGTCAGGAAGAAAATGGGCATTGGGTAATGTCAAAATGCAAGGGCAGATTGTCTGTCTCTTCTCAGTGTAGTCCTGTTAAGTCAAAACTGCCAAAACTACTTCCCAAATCCCTATTGGTCAGTTAATTGCATGTTCACACTTTGTCCAATACAACAACAACTCCAAATCTAAGAATTCTACTATTACTCCGTTCACATGTCGTTGATTGGTTTGTCCTGCAATGTCCTCATCATCCGGCATCAGGTAACAATATTGTTGCAGCTTCTACTCCAGTCGGTATCTCAATTGTTCTTCTCCTGAGAAAGTTAGCCTAACACATATTACACATAAAATGTTACATCTAGTGGGAATATCATCTTCTAGTAGTCGGTTCTCATGAGAAAGCTTCCATTGTGAGCACATTTAAACAATACAATAGAAATCACAGTTTAACTCTCTAGGACAGCCATTTTATTAAATGTTACTGGGTGTTAGAAATTGGGTCTAAAAAACAACTTTACCAAAAGATGTATTTTTTAATTGTGAGTTCAGAGACCACAAACTCCATAACTCTATCTGCTCCCAATGGGAAACTGCACTTAAAAGACATTTAAAGGCAATCCCCATGTTACCCTATGAGAGAGATAGTCCTTACAAGAGTGAAAACCGAATTTGGCAGTATTGTACTGTCAGGACAAGTAAAACACATTAGTGCATGTCCTACCTTTAACATACACTTGCACCCTGCCCATGGGGCTACCTCGGGCCTACCTTAGGGGTGCCTTACATGTACAGAAAGAAAAGTTTTGGGCCTGGCAAGGGGGTGCACTTTCCAGGTCGAACTGGCAGTTTAAAACTGCACACACAGACACAGTGCAGTGGCAGGTCTGAGCTATGTTTACAGGGCTACTCATGTGGGTGGCACAATCAGTGCTGCAGGCCCACTAGTAGCATTTGATTTACAAGCCCTGGGCACCTCTAGTGCACTTTACTAGGGACTTACTAGTAAATCAGAAATGCCAATCATGGATTAGCCAATCACACATACAGTTTACACAGAGAGCACTTGCACTTGAGCACTGGTCAGCTGTGGTAAAGTGCCCAGAGTACCAAAAACAGCAAAAACAGAGCCCAGCACACAATCAAAAACACAGAAAGCAAAGGCAAAAAGACATGGGAGACTGTGCCAATGATGTCAGGTCTAACACCAGGGAGAGATGGATAGGGCAGGGTAAGTGGGGGTGGTTCTAGAGCTAGAGGAGAAAAGGAGGAGGAAAAGCTGGGAAGAAATGTCAGAATAAACCGTGGAGGTATTGGCAAGAGGTGGAAGAAGATCAGAGAGGTGCAGTGAAGTGTGAATGGTAGAAAGTAGTAAGATATAAAGGCATAAAGAGAAGGGGAGTCGAGAAATACAAGAGAGGATGCAAGGATATGTGGAAAATTGTAAGCGAGGAACAAGAGCCTAGATGTTAGAGGAGTGAAAGACAAAAGTAGCTAGATATAGATTATTGCAGATACAGAGGAGCATTATAAATGTTCGATGGAGTGATATTAAGGAACGGAAATAAAAAACGGCTAGCACAATGCAGGAGAGACGAAAGGTGAAAGGCTAGATGCAGTGCAGAAGAGAAACATCAGTGGAGAATCTCACGATGGCAATGGAGATATATACATGCTGGTAAGTTGAAAATCGTCAATAAAGAGGAAGTAAGAGGAGGATTGATTTGATTTGTAGGATGTAAATGCACTGGAAGACTGTGGAAGTGTATGGTGAATGATAGTGGAGTGAGTGAAAGGGGACAAAATTAAAAGGACAATAAAGATGGCGGAGTAAAGGGATAAAGGGGACTGTGGTGAAATGTAACCAATATTGGAGAATCGGAAGGAGGAAGAGAAAGTAGAGAGATACAAGAAAGGCGAGTGTGGCAGAGTGAAAGGGGAAAGATAATGTGATAGACGAAAGGGGAGAGAGAGCGTGAGAGGGGCTTTAGATATTAAGAGAATGATGCAAGCAGCACCGGCTTTAGGGCAGTGAGATGCCCCCACCTGGCTGTGATCTCGGGGGGAGGGTGTTGCTGTGTTTTGGAAGTAATATAAAAAAACTTACATGTTTGAAAATACCTGCTGCAGAGTCCCTTGTGTGTCCTGCAGTTTTCAGGCAACAATAAAGAAGTCTAGATAATGGTAGTGATTAATGCGAAATACAGGTTAAAACATAGTTTTTTCCCCAGCGTTTCATTATTCTAATGTTGATAAAAAGATTTATTTGGGTAAAAATAGATTCTTGTTAGTAAAGTCAACGCAGCCTCTGCTGTGCATTTTTAAATCATGAGTTTGTGCTTCCCCAAACCAAGCACTCATAAAATATACTGGCTACTAATATAGCTAACTTGTTTTCTACACCTTGTGATCCGCGTTGTGCTATGTAACATGTCCTATAGATTTACACATGTATGATTTATTGTCTCTGTGTTATGTGTGAGTGATGTAAAATGCTGTAACATCCTACACTGGTAGTGTTATAAAACAAATGAAATGCAGCTGAGAGAGGGCCTATAGAGAGATAAGGAGCATTGTTCGAGAATGGTAGTGAGGGAAACCATGAAGAAGGAGGTAATTGGCGGTAGGTGCAGGCACCAAACAAGATTGCTGCTGCACCTGGCGCCACAAGTACTAAAGCCGCCCTTCATGCAGATGTATGGGTCAGTGGTGGCTCCTCCGCAGTGGCAGAGGGCCCCCCCCCCCCCCCCACAGCTGAGCCAGCAGATGAAAAATAAAACAATAGATTGCTATTGTTTTATTTTTCATCATTTTTCATCTGCTGGCTCAGCCAGCAGAGTGTACAGGGAGGGGCGAATATGGCCCACAGTATGGGAGAGGAGGGGAGAGTGCACTAAGTGAGCATGTATGTTTGGCCAGCCGTCTGAGGCTGGCCAAACACACATTTGCACTTACGTTTCTCCAACCTGGCTGTTTACACAGCCAGGCTGGAGAAAAAGCACAGATCACAGGCACTCTGAGCCACTCAGACCAAGCCTGACGCTGCGTATTCTATGTTTAGCATGTAAGCAACGCCAAGATTGCTGGGGAGGCTGGTCTGGTGTCCCAGCGAATGCTAGGACACCACAAGAGCAGCAAGTTGACTGGAGGCAGCAGGAGACGGGCGGCACAAGGGAAACCGTAAGTGTTTATTTTTATTTTTTTAAGTTGTTTCACCCATCGTTGTCCCCACCCACCCCATTGACATATGCGGCGGCCGCAACTGATATGGGGAAGTGAAGAGGCGTAGGTAAACAGGAGCATAGCTACCAGTAGGTGCTGTGGTGCTTAGGAGTTTGCAGGCCCGATCGACCTTCAATTTCGATTATTTTTTTGTGTTACTTCCTTGCCACTGAGATTGGGGTTTGTTTCCTTTACATACATTAGGGCTAATGGCAGCCTTCTACGCCACTGGGTTGAATCCTAGAGAGTACGCGGAAAAAGGACTTAAAGTTAAGACTGAAATTCTAATTGCTGTTTTGAAAGCTCATTTCCAATTTTCACATTAGAAATAACGCAGTAGTCCACAGAAACAGTACTTATGTGTAGTTACTGTTCATGTCTGTGTGAAATATAGTTTGAAATAGATGTCATGAAAGAACATTCCAGAAAACTGCCATTCCTCTTTGAAGAAGAAATCTGTGTTTAAAAATATAAACTCCTTAAGGGACTGTTAAAATGTGAATGAATAGTAATGAACCCCACACATTTCCCCAGAGGAACGCAGGTCATTAACTATTCCTTAGTGTAGATTTATTGAGCTTAATGCTTCAGTCGGTCTAACGTGTGAAAATGATTGCGTGCTATTTATGAATCCTGTGTTCCAAAGATGCAATGGAATTGAAATGTTCAACAGGTAATGTTGAGAATTTTTCATTTGCGTCATTATTCTGCACACAGCAGTGTAACAAATCAAAAGCAAACAATGAAGGAGCATTCTTACTATTCACAGATAACAGATTCTTAATTCAGACCTCATTTATTGAGGTAAATGTAGGTAGATGGTGCATTTGAAATTATGTTTCCAAAATTAGGTGCAGCAATCAGAAAGCCATGTCATAAATAAACTGAATGCAACAAACGTGTATGTACTTACAACGGTGGTGGTTGCATGATGCTCATCCACGTTCTCATGAATTCAGCAAAAAAACACTTACATATAAACATGTCAATCTCCGCTGCCAGTGAAAGCAGCTAGTATAAGGTTATAGGTCAGAATATAAAGCCCAAAATGATTTGCAACCAAAATGTTGTAGCCTTAATAGCGATATATATATATAGTTATGTGAAAATGTCAGGAAAAAGAGTGCTACGTTAACCTAAAAAACACTGACATGCATCAGTTAGTTTACTGAGTTAACTGTAACTTGAGCCACTGCCATACACTGCTTATGACCTCACACATCACATCACTCAGGACATGTTCAATGACATCATTGATGACATCACTGGTTGCGAGGAAGTTCATTCCTCCCCTCCATATTTCTGGAACATTTTAATTATGATTTCAGTTAAGTAAAGAAAATAATTTTTATGTAAGCATGAGGCATTGATGTAAAATATCACAGTATATTTAATCTGGTGGATAGTTTTCTGATTGCAATAAATCCCTGATCTCATAACCAGCCTCTAACTACCGTCTGCATTATATTTGATAAAAATAAAAACTAATTATTTCAGGTACTAAGTCAAACTTAGTATGAATGCACAAACAGGAGACAAAGGTGTTACCATGGTTTGAGGGTTAAAGGAATTGAGAATGCATGGATAGAACAAAATACTTTGTGTGAGCATGTATCACAGAGTGGTTTGGAAGAGGTTGCCTTTGGCTAAAATTGATATGTAAGATATGGAGTGGGAAGTAGTCAACGTTGGCACAGCAACCTCATTTTATTGTAGACTGACAGCATCGCAAGGTGTGAGCTGCCTAAGACAAAGAGGAAATGTAGAGAAGAGCGAAATTAGGGACATATAGAGAAGGGATGACTGCAAGACAAGGGAGTTTGTGACAAAAATAGTGGGATGTGGAAAGGAGAATGGAAAACAATGGTAAATGAGAAACAAGGTTTAACAATGACAGCGGAGTGAAAAGTGGACTAGGAATGGAATAGAGAGAAGGAAACCATGTGTCAAGCTTCAATGAAAGACGTGGATTCTCTGAGAGTCCCGGATGTCTAAATATTCCTTTATGGAGGTATCACATTGTGCTATACCACAAAAAAGGAGGAAAATGAGAGAGAAGGAGGGAGAAACACAGAAACCCTGGTTGTTGCAGATCGGTGATGGAAAAACCCACACTGAGGAAGAGGCTGCTGCTCGATGGACCCAATACTTGCTCTTATATGTGTGGAAGTGATTTGAATGAGTGCAAAATATAGGTACTGATCAGTATAACATAATGTAGTAGCAAGGTAAGTTTAGGATCTACACCAGCCTCACCAGAAAACAAGCTTACCTGAATGGGTGTAGCTGTTGTTGAGAGCAGACGTTGACCTAGATTCAGGCGATTCTCCCCAGAACACTCAGATATCAGAGACCACAGAAACCGCAGATGGACTAACTCCTGGAACAGCAAAAGTACAGACAAACCTCAAACCAAACAGGGTAGCCATGAAGAAATACAATGGGGCCAGGGAAGGATGACAGCACTAAAAGTGTAAGATACAAAGAGGTGATCAAACTAAAAAAAAGCAGGAATCCACTGCAACCACAAATCGCTGCCAAAGGGAATCTAAAGTACAGCTGTTGGATACCCTTACGCCACTGTTGACTCGCAAGTGTAGTGTTGCAGGGAAATCCCACCCCTGTGTAGCAGCAGCGGGCACCACAATTCTGAAGGGGAGCGTTGGGGGGACGGGAATTCAAGGGGAAAATAAAAAAATTAACTTACCTTACTGTTGCCTCCCATCATTTCCTGCCGCCTCTCTCCTGTTCCCTCAATGTGGTGTCCCAGCATTAATTTGGACACTAGCACAGGCTCCCCAGCAATCCTAGCGCTGCTTTCATGCTAAACCTAGCACTTGCAATAATTGGAAATTCAGTGTTCATTGAAGCATCAGCAATTTTTGGCAAGTTAACATCTTTAAGTTCATCTTGTTTGATTTTGCTGACCATAATTTATCAAGGTATATGTGTAGAATATTTGATGCAGGCAAGGTCAATTGTTCCACTTGTAAACATTTGTCTGATTCTGTCACATTCATTGATAGATAGTTCAAGATAACTGTTAAAGACAATGTGCAGTTCTTACAAGGTGTACACTGGCTTTGATATCTGTAGAACAGTCTGAACGACCTCTCTGAAGTTTTGCATGCATACATTTTTGACCATTCGCATTAGTGCACAGTCCACAGCAACAGCAGTTTTCAATGACACCTTTTCGAATTGAAAATCTTCAGGTGATAGATTTTGTTTGTGCTCTTGTATGAGTTTGTGCTTCACTGATTTGGTTGCAGCATCTCCATCAAATAATGTGTTCGTTGGAAGAACAGAATGTCCTTGGTAAATTCACCCCTTTCTTTTGCTACATCCATCGCTCTATGTGCTTGTGAAAGTTGCTTTTTTTGTAACCTGCTTTGTAGTGGCTTGTTGGAAGAAACTCTTACTTTACTATGGAAGTTTAGCTTTAATGATTATATCAAACTGCTTTTTCTCTTTCAGTACAAAACTCTACTGCTTCAGTTCTGCATATAATTTTGATCCATGTTCCAGGACATCTAGTAGATGTTTCTTTATATCATTATCCACATATTGTTTGGTCACAAATTTGTGTAGTCACACATGCTCAGCCATTTCAAAGGATGCAGTCAACATTTTTATTATGTTTAATTCTGTTTATTAAAGTTTTCAATATGAAGAATTAATAACAACAGCTTTGCCTCCATCCACAGACCGGCAGGCATAAACAATCAGCAAGTATTTGGTCAGAGAGCTTCAAAGGAGGGGGGTAAGGACAGGGTAGAAATAACAAGGTTAACAATTGGGGAGGTCCATCATGCACTTATCTTAACATTAAAGATAGAAGCAACAATTGATTTCTTACGTATTCGTAATACAGGGATGAGGGTGTGTGTTAAAATTTGTCTTTCTGTGTGAGCCGCAGAACCTTTGGATACCGCAGGTATGTAAGCTCCCGAAGTTCCTGGGACAAGTACCAAATACATGGTCCCCATGTCTTATCGAAGTGTGGGAGAGCACGGTCTACCTCAGCGGTTATTTTCTCCATTTCCAGTATACCCCACAGCTTTAGCTGCCAATCCTGGAGTGTTGGGACTTTGTCAGGGCCCCACTGTGCCAATATAACTTCACAGGCAGTGCCCAGTGCTAAGGATATAGCCTGGCCTTACGCTGATCGTAATGGGCACGTCAAGGTGTTGGGCAGTCCCAGTATGATGTAGCTTGGGGAACGTGGTATGTCTGTATCATACATTTTGTCAATGTCCGACAAAACCTCTGACAAAAAGACTTGCCAAAATTTCCCCAGTTTGGGGCATTGCCAAAGTGTGTGTAAGAGTCCTTTGCTGTCCGCACTGTCGCCAAAATACGTCACTGCTCCTGGTTTCCACTTGGCCAATCTAGCTGGGGTCTTGTGCCAGTAATGTACTATTTTTAGAAAGTGTTCCAGGCTGATGGTGCTACCCACCATCGTCCAGGCCCGCTGCGAAATGTTAGACCACTCTTTAGGCATGAAGGTCCTCCCGCATTCTTTTTCCCATTGCTTCTGCGCTAGTGATGCCATCTTTCATGTACGTGTATTGAGAAAGGTGTATGTGACCGATAGTAGGTGTCTATCCGTGTCACTAGTGAGCAGCCACTGTACGAATGGTGTGAGCTGGAGGCTGCACATGAGGCTGCAGGAGCCAGTGACAAATCGCTAGATGCTGCCAGTGGGCACTGGAGGATAGGCCAAATTCAGCTCATAGGCAAATTCCCGGAGCCCAGCTTGGTCAAAGAAGTCCCCCGCTCTTTTGCAACCTCAAGCTAGCCAGTGTTTAAATGAGGACATGTTCATTGCCAGAGGAAAGTTTGGGTTGCTCATCAACAATGTCTATATAGAGTGCAAAGAGCAAAGGAGATAAGGGGCACCCCCTGCCTCGTACTTTTGCTGTCTCAAAGGGTTGAGATAGCACTCCAATTGCCTGGACTTGTGCCCATGGATTCTCATAGTTACACGATATCCTTCTACAGTGTCGGGGCCCCAAACTAAACTTCATGAGTACCACGCAGAGGAATGGCCAGGGTACTCTGTCAAATGCCTTTTCAGCGTTGATCACCATCAAGAGCGCCGGTGTGTATGGGTGGTGTACTTTATTAATAACTGTTAGAAATGGGGTCTTTGGTTGACAATCAGGTTACCTGCCGTTCAAGCAAGGACACTCACTCTAGTCAGGGTAAAAGAGAATCACCCTCAGCTAACCCCTGCTTACCCCCTTGGTAGCTTGCAGAGCAGTAGGCTTAACTTCAGAGTGCTAGGTGTAAAGTATTTGTACCAACACACACAGTAACTTAATGAAAACACTACAAAATGACACAACACAGGTTTAGAAAAATAGGAAATATTTATCTAAACAAAACAAGACCAAAACAACCAAAATCCACAATTCACAAGTCAAGTTATCAATAAAAATGCTACAAGAGTCTTTAAGTAGTTTTAAACACACACTAACACTGTTAGCGTGAAAAAGTACCTTGGGTGCGTCAAAAATCACCCCGCACGGGCAAAGGTGTGTCAAAAAGGGTTTGTCATGCGTCGATTCCACTCACGAGCGGGTCGTTTCTCCTTTTGTCGGGTCGGGCGCATCATTTCTCTCCACAGGAGAGCAATGCGTCGATCCGGTCAGCACTCTCGGTTCGGGACGCACGCCCAGCGGTACTTGCATCAGAAATGCAACCGCACGATGATCCAAAAACCACGCAGCGTGGGTTGCGATCTCCCAGCCTCCGTCAGCGATGCTGACCATCGTTTCTCCTCCTCCATGCGTCGAATCTTCGGTCGCATTTCCGCCGAGCGTTGATTTTCAGGCGCATAGCCTGCGCTGCGTCGTACTTCAGCCGCAGATCGGAGTCGCGTTGATCTTTTCCCCGCACGGCGCTCTGTGCGTGAATTTCCTTTTCTTTGGGCTGCCAGCTTCTCCTTTCAGTGTCCCAGGAACTGGATGGGCACCACAGGGCAGAGTAGGAGTCTCTTCAGAGTACCAGGTGTTGGCAGAGAGAAATCTTTGCTGTCCCTGAGACTTCAAACAACAGAAGGCAAGCTCTAAATCAAGCCCTTAGAGAGTTCTTCTCAAGATGGAAGGCACACAAAGTCCAGTCTTTGCCCTCTTACTCTGGCAGAAGCAGCAACTGCAGGATAGCTCCACAAAGCACAGTCACAGGCAGGGCAGCTCTTCTTCCTCAGCTCTTCAGTTCTTCTCCAGGCAGAGGTTCCTCTTTTTTTCAGAAGGGTTTCCAAAGTCTGTGGTTTTGGGTGCCCTTCTTATACCCAATTTCTCCTTTGAACAAGGCCTACTTCAAAGTAAAGTCTCTTTTGAATTTGAAATACTGCCTTGCCCAGGCCAGGCCCCAGACACTTACCAGGGGGTTGGAGACTGCATTGTGTGAGGGCAGGCACAGCCCTTTCAGGTGTGAGTGACCACTCCTCCTCTCCCTCCTAGCACAGATGGCTCATCGGGATATGCAGGCTACACCCCAGCTCCCTTTGTGTCACTGTCTAGTGTGAGGTGCAACCAGCCCAACTGTCAAACTGACCCAGACAGGGAATCCACAAACAGGCAGAGTCACAGAAATGGTATAAGCAAGATAATGCTCACTTTCTAAAAGTGGCCTTTTCAAACACACAGTCTTAAAATCAACTTTACTAAAAGATGTATTTTTAAATTGTGAGCTCAGAGACCCCAAACTCCACATGTCCATCCGCTCCCAAAGGGAATCTACACTTTAATCAGATTTAAAGGTCTATGAGCACTTGCATGTAGGGGGCCAGCAGTTTAGCCAGGATACTCATAAAGATCTTGGCAACCATGTTTAGCAGTGAATAGGCCTATATGAGGCATGATGTTCTGGGTTTTTCTCGGGCTTGGGTATCACCGTCATGGTTGCATGGTCTCCGTGAGAGTTCTGGTTTTGCTAAATAAATTATAGAGGTGAGTCAATATAGGAGCAAGAAGAGATGCAAAGCACTTATAGATGTCTGGGGGAAAGCCGTCCTGCCCTGGCGAATTACCGGGGACTAATTTTTTTTATTGCTGCCATAACTTTGTCCTTCTGTATGTCTCTATCTTTGTTTGTGGTGTCGCTAGTGGGTATGGAGTCTAGCTGGTAGAATCTTCCTAGTGGGGTGTATCGGTGTTGTGTAAAGTCGCTGCAGAATAGAGGTTGCCATAGAAGTGCTTGAATGCCTGACAAATGAGATCGTCCAGGCAGAGCTTCTCTCACTGTCCCCTTCAAGTACCTCGACTCTTTGTCAGGTCACCTGGGCACATAAAAGTGTGCCAACGGTCAACCAGCTCTATTGCCCCCATGTTAGGGCATACTCTGCCTTATCCATGTCCAATGCCCAGACCTCCGCCCGGGCTGCTATAAGTTGACGGCTCATCAACATGTTTACCAAAAGCTTTCCCCTCTCTTTCCCACAAGCTTGTGGTGAGGAACAGTTTCACAATGGTTCATTAATTTTGAATGTGCCATCTCTCTGAAAACATTGCAAATGGAAAGGACTTCATGGTAAACTAGGTGTCATTGAGCAACATATTCACTTTAACGTGTCTTACCAACAATTCCCTTGAAACTTTTCTGTCATCTCTGGATCTTCTGTTCCAGTTTAAAATCTGGAGCCGTAGCATTGAAACGTTCTTCTCTGTCTTTCACCACACAATGTCTTTGGATGATTTTTCTGTAGAGGTATGGTTTTTCCACCTCTAGCTTCTTTACTCTTTCCAAATACCAGGACCCATATCTCATGTAGTTTATGCAATCAAATTCGTGAAACACAGTAATCAGTCACTCCACAGTCTTTACATGCAGCTCCCAATCACCTTCCCAAACAGAATGTACCAAGTTTTTCAGTAGAGCGGTCATGTGTAAACCTTATCCCCAGTACTTGCAAAGCTCTGATTTTTCTTCACATTCTTTGACAAACTCTATGAACTTGGATTTCAGGTTAAACTGAGTGTATTGAACATTGCCTGGCTTTGCATTCTGCCTTTTGAATGAAGTGCACCCTGTGCCTTGTTGACATCTGAGATAAGATATGCAGAACCTAATTTGTCATTCTTGTTCCAGAAAGCATTCCAATGTAATGTTACTATAGCCTCAGAAATGATGAGCATACCTTGTAACGAACAAACATAATGAGTTCTGCTTAATACTGACTGGACAGTTTTGCTTCCAAAGACTTCAGCCTCAGTAAGTGCATCGTCTATGCCACATCCACTGAGATAACTTACTGCACAATGCAACTTTTGTCATATGGACAGCGCCCCTCAGTGGAAAAAGATCAACAAACTACAATACGGAAAACACCTTCATTGCAGAAAATTGGCAGGACTGGTCTTTAAGCTAAGCATGCACGTTTTGGAAACATTTTTAGAGCTGTGTATACTATTGCATAGTTGTTGTCTAGGGATGGTGTTACTGGTAAAAACCCAATCTTCTCAGTGAGATCAGAGCATGAATTCTAACCCACCAAGGAACTGGCTTTTCTACATCCTTCAGTTCGCACCGAATAAGCATTTTAATAGATTCAGTTAAATCAGCTTTGCAGACCGCAGTATCAGGTAGAAGAAGATCCATGTCCTCAACCACTTTCAAACTTTCTGGTCAGATGGGACATGTTGATGGCTTGTAGTGATTTTGCACATGCTGGCAAAGCAGTTGGGTTATATGATTGCAGCTTTGTTTGTTTATGCCTACAGCTGACACAGCTTGTTTTCTAGCAGCTACTTCAGTGGTACAGTCTTGAAAAATGCACCATGTCTGTATCATGTGTGCTGGATGTTCCAGACAAAAAAGAGCTGTCTTCAAAATCAAAATTATCAAGAGCAGCAAATGTAAATCCTTTTTGGGTAAAGTGACTTGGAAGTGGTGTGCTGTCAGATTCACAGAATTTTACAGCATGAGCTGCTAACAAGTTCCTGCTCTGTACTATGTCTTTATAACTTTTTGATACATCAATCCTATTCATTGAAGTGATTAGCTCTCTATTTTTGCACTTGTCATATATTGTGTGTGCTGTCATCATGTGTAGCGGAGTTTCCTTTTTGCTGTAATGTAATTCATTAAACATGATTTGGAGATGACAGTATATTTACAAAGCATAAGCCAGTCAGTTCATGGGATTGTCTTCCATTTCTTCGCTTATATCTTCAAAGCCATCATCAATGTTTTTGGCTTCTGTTTGGAACTCAAGAACGTTAGTTTGTAGCAGGTTTTCTTTGCTGATGTTAAATAATGCTGTAACCAATGTTAAGACAACATCAGGCATTCTTGTTGACTCCCATGATTTGCGGAGTTCTGGGGCATCACAAAATTTGTCATTAAGTCCCAAATCTAAATCTTTTCAGAACGTTTCTAAAAACGGTTCCTGCTGATTTTACTGCATACTGTGATCCTATTTTGGCAGAAAGAACTTCAGTAGTCAAATCGGCTGAGAACACTATAAGTTGCTTTTTCTTTTTGTAAGACTGAAAAAAATGAATTCTGTCATTGTACATTCTCACCAGAAAAATCTCAATTTCATTATTATGGATCAATACAGTTTCATCAGTGTGGAGCGTTATTTCTCTGATCTCACGGAGTGTCAACCCTTAGCTGGCACTGAAGAGTGGCTTTTAAACTTAATTTGCTTTTTCAAAGAGTGCAAACTTAACTGAAGGCTGGAGATGACATTGCTGCTAGGAGCTCATTGTACATTAATATTTTCCGATGTATGCATGCATGCAGTTCAGGTGGACATACATATTCACTGCAAATACATTCACCTCACTGTTTCAATCAGCTACTCAGCTGCAAACATCATCTTGGAAGAAACTAGCTGCATATAAAAACACTGCCCTTTGAGACTCATATACTCTGTACTTTGTTCTTTCATCAGTCCCTTTGGCCCGTGTTCTGTCTAAACCACAGATAACACTTTGAAGATCCTTGGCTTTCTGGTCAGCTGTTGGAGGTAGACGAGGGGTAGCCATTGATTTTCTAAGTGGATAGGCATTGGGTTTGTTGTCTCAGACTCAGATTGTTGTTGTGATTCACTGGTTTCGGTTATGTTTTGACAGTTTATTTCCAGGCTTTTTTCCATTGTATAAACTTGTAGCACCTGTTGATACAATAATAAAATATTTGATCCTCTTCACCAATTAGTTTCATTCTTTTGTGAACTTCATGTTGCTGTATTTCTGCAGCATCTCAAACTTTTCTGCTCAGCCGCATTTGAGGTTAGCTTTTCTTTCAGATTAGTTTGGTGTATGACACATTTTTCTTTGTTGAAGTAGTCCTCAGATTTTGTAGTTAGCAACACTCTGTTAGGAGGTAATGATCCTCTGATGCCACATGCTTCACTCATGTCTATAAATTTGAATCAACTGAAAACCCGAAACAAAAAACAATTTTAAAATAGATTACCAATATGATGGCTAAAACACAACATTATAGAGCTGCCATTTTGGAAAATGACAAAAGGGTTGCTCTGAGGAGTTATTTTCTGTCTCTGTAAGACTACTTGGCCCCCAAACCCTACGTTTTGACACCAAAATGAACTATATAAATCTCATGATTCCTGAAATTTGACATCATCACTGCAACACCTCTGCCATTTTTAAAAATGTCGCCCAGAAACAAATGAAAATAGCTGGACAACAGTTTTTTTACGGAGGTATATCTAGGGTCCAGAACTAATAGCACCTAACATGAGATGAAAAAGAGTTTTATGTACACTTTTGGCTTTCAAAAGAGCTGCTTTTTCCAATATCACACCTTGCAAAATTACTCTAAAAGTCACATAAAACATTGAAAGTACTTTCATTCACCAAAATCGAGATAACAATGTACAAAACATTTCTTTGTGCTTTGAAAACTGTGAAGAGCAAGGTACTAATTAGGATGCGGTGTAATTAAAAATTCTGCTATCATTTGCTAAGGACCGCAAGCCAATGGATTTCAGTTTGACTTCTTGAAAAGCTGTTTTTAACATTGTCCTTGAGGTTTCCAGTTTAACAGAATGCTAAACATGTTTTACTCCAAGGAAACAGAATTTGAATATTGTGTAAGCTCATCCCATCAGTTACCTCTAGGCTCCCAAATGTAAAAGCTGCTTCGACCTAAACCAACTGGTGATTGGTGACTCTGTTATGTAAGCAAATAACTTTACAAATGTGTGGGTGTTTCAACTTAGCAGCACATTTATTTTGCTATGCCTACCTCCTGGTACTTTTACATTGTGTGCAATGGTGGTTAAATGTGGGCCACAGACATTTGCATGTGTTGTAGTAAATATTGTTTTCCACTTTTTAACTGCAGTATCACACAACATGCTGATATATCTTTCATTTCTCTACTGTTGCATGTCTATACAGTATCAAATGTTAATAAACTGCAGTATTGAGCCACAATCTTGATAGTAAAACAAAACATAAAGGCACTTGCAGTAGTAGAAATAGCTGTATGGTTTAATCAGTATGGGGATATGCGCGAAGGTTGGCTTTACGATTTCCAAATAGCAAATTTGTAAAAATCAACAATAGGAAAAAGCAAAATGAAACATATGTAGGAGTGTATTCCTCTAATAGCAATGTATACAAATTTTCCAATCGTAATCAGGAATTCGCAATTTAGGAAATCGCTAAATTGCTATTTCCTAATGGGAAATCGTAAATTAGAAAAAGTCATATTCTGGATACAGAATGATATCAGACCAGGCAGTTAAGAAATACAAGTGGGGTGTTAATGAAACACCTTACACACTACATACACCAAAAATACAGAAATATCATCCCTTTGGTTTTAGATTTCTGTTCTTCTCTACAGTGTATGGAATAACTGATATAAGAGCATCCATTGGCAACGAAATGAAAGTAGCTAGACAGGTGCACTCCTTCAATCCTGGACAGGTGGGAAAAACTAGATCAATTTATACTTCGGAATCAGAATAGGAGTAGCAGTCTACAAAGGCTCCTATGCCAGATTGGTGATATGTTACACTACTTTCATAAAAAATGACTGTCTCACAAATAATGCAAAAGTAATACAATTTTCAATGGTCATGTAAATATGTATTTGAAAAATATATAATTATATTAATATATGACACCTGTCTAGGTCCATTTGTCTGTTGTAGTGTCTTTCATGTTTTTGTTCCACCACTACAACATACAAAATGGGGAACAGGGTCACACCATTTATGCCAAAGGCTTACCTCACTGTGAGTGATGACACCCTGTTCATTCAAAATGGGCAGTTACACTGAAAAAATAGCCCCCTTCAAAGCCAGGGACAACTGGCTAATATGTGCTTTATCATGAAACAAAAACTCACTTAGGCGTTTAATTTTGTTTATTTATTTATTTATTCATCAATATTTTTAGCAAGGACCTGGCAGCTTCCCTTTCACTGTCACAGGGCTGTTCATGGCTCTCCATATGTGCATGATGCATGCATATTTCAATATTGTTGCAGACAACAAAATTTGCAGGCATTAGCAAAGCCAATATTCCTGGTCTGTGCAAGCTGATGTAATGAAAATGGATTAAAATGACTGACCAATGGATATAATGCCCAATGTCATTTGGATATTGTGATGGTTAAATATTGCATTATTTTGTATTCAAATTATATGCCATATTCATGGCCATCCATCATTGAAGGGTTTTTCATTTTGTATAAAAATATTTAAGGATGTCAGCCTTAACATACACATATATACACATGCACAACTGCCATCTCTGTATCAACCAACTCATCCTTCCTACCTATAATGAAATAACTGTTGCAAAAACAGTATTTATTCTAAAGCAAGTATATGTGTGAAGAGTATGAGGTGGATTGTTAAGCCCAAATAAGATGTGTACAGATAAATGATGAATAGATGAAAGAGGAACAGCTGCAGTGATAGAACTAGTCATTTAATAAGATGTTTTACAGCAGAAAAGGAAGGTTGTATGATGGTGTTAGCATGCTGTATGGGAACCTACTGCTGGTCTTAGTAGAATATAGTGGCACAAATCAGCCACAAGATCTTGAGATCCATTGGCATGGTGAAGGAATCTCTGCTTTTTTCTTTCTCTCTGTGTTGTTTGGATGCCACACACCTGCAGAGTTCCGTAGGGGTCTATCCTTACCCATGCTTGAGAGGTAGAGGGCTTTTCTTGCTTCGTTGGTATAATTTAACATCTGCAATGTGTGAGAAAGTTATCCTTTTAGCATGTTCACTTCAGTGTTTCTGACTGATACTGGTAGTAACTGACCCGTGACTATGCCCTGGGCTCTGCTAAACAGGCCTGTGACCAGGGTTCTGAATAAAAGGTATATGATCAAATGGCACAATTACAATTGGCAATGACAATAATAAGGCAAGGGGGATTCAAACTACCTATAAGTCCCTAGTGTATTATAGGACAGGGAAGTTTAGAGGCCAAGTAGATTTCATGCACTGGAGCGTGTATTGCTGTGTTGCCTGCTGTCATTTTTAAAGGTAGCCTTGCAGACTGTCTTTAAAAAGTAAAATGTGTGCATTTTCAAATACGTTGGAATTAAAGATACTTCCAAAGTGATAATTTACCTTATTTGTCCATGCAGGCCACACCTAAGGTGCCTTCTAAGTGCTGCAGGGGTGAGATGCCATGTAACTATAAGCAGGAGCAATATAAAATATATTTTATATGATCTGGTGAGGAAAAGCTGTGCCTTTCATTTTTCCTCCTTGTTGATACTTGGCTCTATAAGCTAACATGGGAATATTTTCCATAAGCAGAAGTATTGCTACAAAAGAGATAAATGTATCATGTGAGGACTCAACAATTGGTAGTGATAAACCCAACAACCTGCCACTGTTGAATTTACCATAACTAATACAGAAAATAAGTGATAAGATTTTCTTTTCTGCCAGCCAAATACCAGCCTGCTGGTGGCCTCTCCTAATTAGTCAACCTTAACAGGATTAGCCATGCTGCTTTGTGAGGTGATAAGTGGCCTGAACTGAGCAGAGGTTATCTGATGGGGGAAGGACTGTAGCTGTAGGGTCCAGGAAGGGGGCTGGGTAAATCAAAGTGGGCTTCAAAGGAAGCAGGACAGAAAGGAATGCCAGCCAGGCCTGCCCTCTGACGCCTGTACCCCATAGATAGATGGAAGGCCCAGGAAAGGAATTTGCAGATGTCCACAGAGAGAGTGTTAATGGAAATGACCCACAACTGGTTTAACTAGGTATTGCTCCTCTGGTGGAAAATCAGCCATCTTGGAATTTTAAAGTGCAGTGCTTTATGGGACAAGAAAATGCCACACTTTGAAGGAAGCTGTCATGCTTTTTGTTGGCACCCTGCAGCTCATTGAACAAGAGTGCCCCTCTGCTTGTCTTCCAAAATGATTAAATAAAAGTGGCTTATCTGCATTGCAACTCAGATCTGCTGCGTGCAACCACAAGAAGGACGACTACTCTGCTGGAACTCTGGTCTACAATCGGAGGACGGCACTCTGAAGTACTGCTCCTGTTGCTTACTGGAACAACCTCCCTAAGGACTCCGGAGTGGGCTCCCTGAAAGCGAAATGTTAAAAGAGCTTGCCTGCACCAGTTATCACAAACGTCCCCAGCCTGGAGTGCATCCAGTGGACTTTTAAGGATTGACCAGGTGCATTGTGGCAACTGTAGTCCTAAACTTCCAATGACCATCTCAGTGCTGCTAAACCCTTGGATTTGTGGTTTAGACACTTTGAACCTTCAAGAGGAATTTCAGGAAGAAGTTCTAGAAGTTTGGATCAGTTTTTGGAATAGCTCCATATTCTGACCGACTCGCCCTTGTGAGTGAAGCCGACTACCTTCAGCCTCGACCTTGCCAGGATTTTAGGTTCATCCCACTGAAAGCTCTTTAGCTTCAGAGTTCCAGGATATGACCTGGCATCATGGAGTCCTCCTGCTCAGTGTATAAGAGCAGGGCTCCATCGCGGTCAGACTCCATTTTTGACTTTGTCCAAGGCAAGCACGACCGGATGTACCTGGTTGGCACTATTGATTTCTAAGCACCAGAAAGCACTTTTTTTTAATTCAATCATTAAATTGTCATAGCTCCAGTTCCCTCTATTGAATTATTGTTGTTTTGGTGTTTTTAAAGATAAACATGTTTACTATTTTTATAAATTGGAGTGGGATTTTTATTGTGTGTTGTCTTACTTATTTACTGTATTAGTGAATTTAAATGCTTTATATACCTGTCTCCTAAATTAAGCCTGCCTGCCTGTTGCCAAGCTACCAGGGATTGAGCCAGGGGCTAATGTTTTGAGACCTTGACTGGACCGAACATTGGCTTAAGAGCATTATTGCTAATGGTAGATGTGTACTTATCTCTACTAATAACCACCCTTCAACACAATGGATCAAGATGATTTAGGAGAGATACATTATAGCTGTTGGTAATCTCTGTGCATTGTTTCCGACCCTTTGCTGCACATGTCCCGTCCTGCTGCACCAGTAGTGGAGAAAATTACTCAGTTGATTTGTTTTTGGCCTCAATGTTGATGTTGTGCAGACCCTTCCTCATACTTATGTTGTGGAGAATGGGACATGTGACAATGACTGTGCAACATGTCTCAGGTCTGTAAAGCAGTGCTCTACCAGTCTTGTGGAGACATCTGAACCTAGACTTCAATATACCAAAGGCAGGTTCAATGATTGATCATGTTGTCTTATGTCCTCTGTTGTACTGCCTTTAACTTCTTGTTCTTGGATTCAAGTATGGTGTCAGTATCTAAGGATGTGACAGAGGTTAAAAATTAGAGTTGTCCTTCATGAAACAAAAGTCATTAGGATGTGACAAGTTTAAGTTTATGAAAGTGAAAGAGAGAAAAAACAGTTGTAGAAAACTACATTGACACACATTTTACATGTGCAATTGCTTGTATTTCAGAGTTCAACATAGGTACCTTTTTAATGAAATCACATGTAAGAAGGATAGAATTGGTGTTAAAATGTAATTTAGACTCTAGACTAATAGTGCATATAGAAACAATATTGAATTTCTTGTGATTAATGAGAGATTAATGAGTTTGAAAATGTGTGTACAAGGAGAAAAATGCACCTTTCTGTTATACTTAATGGAATACAATAATAATGCTTTCTTTTTCATTTGAAATTAAATGTATTGCTCATACTGATGAACTATTACTGATGCTGAAATTGTAAGCTTGCATATTTTATGTGTTTTAGTTAAACATATTAAATAAATGCATTTTATATTTTCTTTGTGTTAGGATAAGTTAGGCCTGCACAGCTTGCAGTTTGTAGTCATGTAAAAGTGTTGAATTATTTTTTCATAAAGTTTTAGATTTCATTCACATGAGAAACAAAGTGCTTTTGTAATAGACCCATTGTTTAAATGTGGAAAGATTAATTCCTGGGCCCTTGAGAAGCAGAACATTTTGGGAACATAGACTAACGTTGTATACATTTGTTTCAAACCTGCTTGGAGTCACACGGAATGGAGATGTTTCCATGACAGTCCGAGGAAGAAATGTGACTGTCAATTTGTAGTCATTCAATTAACCCTCACTGGTTGATACCTTTTCAACATGACTTGAACAGATGCCTTTGGCAAATTACAAATTGATCAGTGTATTTTGAAATACTAATGGACATTCAAACTTTTGTCAGCCTGCAGCATAGTCTGGAGGAGTCCTGAGCAGTTATTTGCAGTTTGCAGAGGTTGTCCTGATGCTTGCTGATTTTGATGTCTTGCTGATGCAGATTCCCTGAAAGCCGTATCCCACGGAAAGGTATCTTCCTCTCTGCCATTTGCCCTTATCCCTGATATGCCCTTTTTAGACTTAGTGAGTCTTTTGTTTGGCCCCTTTCAGAGACTTGTAACTGGGCTTCTGATATGCTGACGCTTTCTCTTTTGAAGTTATCTTTTGCCAAATTTAGTTAGTGGTCTGCACTCCAAGATTATCTTGTTCCAAATTATTTTTGCCCTTTTTGTACTTTTTGTATTTTGCCCGCATGTGTTCCTTCCCACACATATATCTCTTTAATAATTTGGTTAGCTGTAGGGTTGACCTGTGCCCAGCCAAAGATTATTGACTCTGCTAAATTTGAATCGACTAATGATTGTAAATTCTGTGCAGAGAGTAGTATCTCTGTCTCAGATATTCTTATTGATGCTATGTCTTATTCTTCTGCAAAATACCCTGAAGGAGATTTATTTTGGGAAGCCCTTGTAGTTCCCTAATTTTAGGAGTGCGAACACCCGATGGAAAATACTGCAGAGTTCAGGATTTGAGAAAAGTGAACAAGATTGTTGTTCCATGTTGTCCAGAGGTACGAAATCCAGCAGTGATTTTATTTCAGATTCTGTGGGAAGCAGAGTGGTTCACACTCATTCATTTGTGCCAGGCGTTCTTCTCTATCCCCTTACATGAAGGCAGTCAGCTTCTTTCCTGCCTTTAAATTTGGCAGCTGTATTTAAACATGGTGTTGAATCCACAAGGATATACAGAATTGCCAGCTATTTTTAATCAGAATTTGAAGAATAATTTGGAAACACTTAAAATGCCCTATCATTCAGTGTTAGTGCATTAGATTGACAATCTTTTGGTTGCATCAAATACTCGTGAACCCTGCAGGAGAGATACCATAGCTCTCTTGAATCATTTAGACTAAAATGGAGATAAGGTTTCTCCAGTAAAATTGCAGTACTGTAAGCAAGAAGACAGATATTTATGTTATCACATAGAAAAAGGTGCAAAGAAGGTGCCCCAAGAGAGAATTTCAGCAAGCGTGCTGATGAATCCCTAGTTACTCAGAGGGAAGTCAGAATGATTCTGGGAATGGTTGGCTACTGCAGCCAGTGTATTCCAAACTTTTCCCTTTTTTTAAACACTTACAGAGGCTGACACACAAGGATGTGTCTGCTCCTGTACCATTTGATGAATGGATGCGTGCCTTCACTGAGCTGAGAGGAAGCTTGTGCTGAGCCCCAGCTCTGGGAATGCCAGATTACAACAAATGTTTTTATTTGTTTTGATGTGAGTGGGATTAAATGTGCTCTCTCTGTTTTGACACTTGGTATGCTAACAAGCATGTGGCATATTTTTCATCCGCATTTGATACTGTAGCTGCAGCGGTGCCCGGTTGTCTAGGAACCATGGCAGCCTGGAGCATCAGCATTGAACAATGTGAAAGTATTCTTAAGGAGCATCCAATGAACATTTATATCCCCATTCATTGGAGATTTTGTTAACCTGCACCATGACACAGTACCTGACCAATGTAAGTTTGCCCCATTATGAGCAACTTATTTTGGGTTCTTCAAATGTCAACATAAAGTGATGCAATGTATTAAATACAGTACTATAGCTACTCTTTTGCCAAATCCAAACCCGATGTTCAGAATGTCCCCTTAGATGAAAATGACTGTCATGTTCGTTGATTACTCTTATTTAAGAGATCCGGATGGTACTCTGAGAGCAGGTTATGCAGTTTGAACAGTCTCAGGTGTGATAGACGCTTCTTTGCTTTGAAGAGTCTTTTCTGCCATAGTAGCCAAATTGATTGCTCTTACTAGAGCATGCTGTGTTTCTGAACAGCTCAAAGTGACCATTTTCACTGACAGCCAGTATAGGTTTTGTTTCTTTCACAACTTTGGACAGTTGTGGTTCAAGAGAAGCTTTATGACCTCTTCTGGATTACCTATCCAAAATGGTGACAAAGTAAATTAATTGTTAAAAGCATTACAGATACATGTGAAAATTGCAGTTGTAAAATATGCAGCTCACCAGAAGTAAAGTGATTATATATCCCTGAGCAATATCTATGCAGACGAAGTAGCATGGTATTGGGCTCTGCATTGCACTTCCTCTAATGAGGAATGGACCTATAGAAATGATGATGAGACAAGTCAAAGTTTCTTTGACAGCCATTTATACTTAGGAAGAAACTAAAAGATTGCAGGAAGAAGTGACAGAGGACGTGAAGCAGGATTGGCTTAGAGCAGGATGTGTCCAGAGGAATGAGCATGATGTTTGGGGATTGGGTGATGGTAAAGCAGTGTTTCCAAATAGCTTATTCTCCTCAATGGCAATATACTATCATGGACAGGAACACATAAGTAGAGATGCGATGATTAGAACACTCAGGCAAATATGGCACAAACCCAGATTTAGATTGTTTGCAGAAGCAGTGTGACACAGATGTGTGAAGCGTCAGTAGATGAATGTAGGGAAAAGCACTGTTGTCACTCTCAGTGACATAGGCAGATCAGGAAAACCGTTCAACAGAATTTCACCTTCATTTTATTGAATTGTCAGTGTGCAATGGGCTGAAGTATATTTTGGTTGTGATGTGTGTGTCCTCCCATTGCGTAGAAGCTTTCCAACTTGAAGAAATAGTGGCCTTACAGTTGCAAAGCTGCTATTGAGAGAGTTGATAACTAGATTCGGTTTCCGGACTTCTCTGGAATCAGACCAAGGAACTAATTTCAACAGTGAGATTCTCAAATTATAGTGTGCGGCATTACAAGTTGAGCAAAGATTGCATTGCAGTTACAGACCAGAAGCTTCAGTACTGGTAAAACAGATAAATGAAACACTGAAGTCTCAGCTGGTGAAAGTATGTGGATCTACAACACTGAAATGGCCAGATGCTTTGCCTCTTGTCCTGATGAATATGTGCAGCACACCTAATAGGAAGACAGGCTTGTCACCACATGAGATCATCACAGGATGCGCTATGAGGTTGCCAGCAGTGCCTGCAAATGCTCTTGTGAACATTACAGATGACTCAGCACTGGATAATTGCAAAGGACTAGCTGATGTGGTTTGTTCTATGTCTCACCAGGTTGGAGAAGCAACTGCACAACCACAACAAGAACTTTGTCACAGCCTAAGTCCTTGCACGTGGGTATTGGTGAAAAAGCACGTAATAAAGACATGCTTGGAGCTGCATTGTAAAGGGCTGTACCAGGTTGTTCTATTGACAATGACAGCTGCGAAGTATTCTGGTCTCCTGAACTGGATTCATTTAAGCCACAAGCATAAAGTTGCAAGTCCTCTTGATGAAACAGCACCTGTTCCCAAAGGGTCGGTTACCGACGGAGAAGGGGTCCAAGTTAGCTAAGCTATGGGGACTGGGCAAGTAGCTAATGCAGAGCATGCACGGTCTGGTGAAATTCTGAGCGAGTCAACAGCAGTTGAGGGTACAGGAGGGTTGATACAGAGTCAGGTGACTAATGCTAGCTCAGATCACATTGAAACCCCAGTCCTGCCAGAGAAAAGAGTTGTACCTGGAGATCAGTGGCCAGAGAAAAGCCCAGAGCCAGTGATAAAAGTGCTTCCTACCATACCTGAAGTAAATGAAGAATCAGATCAAAGTGACAGTGAAACTGAAGGTTGTGTAACAAGGTCAAAGAGAACAAGAGTGTCAAGTCAAAGATATTCTGCTCCTGAATGGACTTATTTCACAAACAATGACTGGGAGACGAAGTTTGTTGCCTTTTGTGTTAATAAATCGACTCCAGATGAACATTTTGGAAATTTAAATTGCATTGGAACTGAACTTTGAAATATCATTGTTGCTTGATGAACAAAGACATTATTTGCTGGAGGTAATTATCAGATAGTTTATTATTAGATACATTTGAACTTTTAGTAGGGGTTTTTGAATTTTTGTAAATAAGAGAGACTCTTGATAAACTTTTTTGATCTTTGTTTTTGAAGGAATTGTTTTTGATTTTGCTTTGCTCAAACAAAGAAAAACCTGAATAATTGAAAGTCTCTTTTGCTTTTTTTTTTTTATTTTGGATAAAGGAGCATAATGTGGTCGGAATCTAAACGAGCCATGAAACTTGATAGAAGTAAGAGGAGTACATTTAAGTATGTGTGTGTAGGTTTAACAATAGTATATGCGATTATGATTATTTTGATGATTGTTGGATTGAGTTTGCCTGTTAAAAATAAAATTGATAAAACTTTAGTCACAAGTGCCCTGAACTTAGAGGATTCATTTACAGATCAAGATCCCCTGAATGAAGGTGAGAGACGTTTACATATTGACAGATCTACAAGAGATTTTACATCAAATGTGCACTACAGATTGGTATCTGAATACATTAAAACCATGGAGGTTTGTGATTGATAAGTATGCGCACAAATTCCCTCATCAGTGCAGGAAGGAATCACTTATCACAGCTTGCCACTAGCATATGGAATTTCTTGTAGTATGTTACTAACTCTTTTGCATGAGCAGGAGTATTACCAATACTTCTATTCTAATTATGACTTAGTATTTTCTTTTCATGCCTATCATGAAGCACTTGAGTAGCATTGCTAGGGCGAAAAACATTGACACTGTGGGAGGGTTCTTTGAACCTACCCTGACGTTTGGAACAGTATATGCCCAGAAGAATAATTTGAAATGTATATTTAGCCCAGTAAATAATGAGTTCATTGAACAAGTTGAAAAAGGAGGGCAATGACAGCCAAATTGGAAAAGGGTGTTGTAGTATTAGATTGGGACAGAGACCCCAAACATGCTGAAGTAAAGAATGGCAAGGACTGTTGGCCTTAGATTGGCAACATGTAGAGACATTCTATGTACATAGACCCAAGTCAGCAACAGACACTCATTTTACAGGTACTAATGAATGTAGATAGGTTTTTGTTTTTAGAAGTACATCTACCTTTATGTTAAATGGACAGGGTCCCTCCATACCAGGTGTTCATTTCTTATATGGAACAAAGGCCTATTACAAGGTGCCAAAAGGTTGGTATGGAATATGTTATCTGGGAGCAGTTTTTCTGAAAATGTATCATGTGGAAAACATTAATGATGCAGTGTGGGATAGGAAATCAAATTCCTGCTTGGAGTCACACAGAAAAAGAGATGTTCCCATGACAGACCTAGGAAGAAATGTGACTGTGTCAATGTGGATTAATTTGAATAACCCTAATTGGTTGATGCCTATTCAGTGTAACATGAACTGATACCTTTGGCGAATCAAATTTATTTGTGTAATTTGAAATACTGATAGACATTAGATCTTTGGTCAGTCTGCAGCACAGTCTGGAGGAGTCCTGAGCAGACTTTTGCAGCGTGCAGAGTTTGCCCTGATGCTTGCTGATTTTGATGTCTTGCTGATGATTACCTGAATGTTGTATCCCTTGGAGAGGTATCTTCCTCTCTGCCATTTGCCCTTACCCCTGAAATGCCCTTTTTAGACTTAGTGATCCTTTTATTTTGGCCCTTCAGAAGACTCATAACTGAGCTTCAGATATGCTCACGCTTTCCCTTTTTCACTTATCTTTTGCCAAATTTAGTTAGTGTTCTGCACTCTGAGATTATCTTTTTCCAAACTATTTTTGCCCTTTTTGTGATTTTTATATTTTGCCCGCATGTGTTTCTCCCCACACATGTATTTCCTTAATTTGGTTAGCTGTGGGGTTGACATGTGCCCAGCCAAATGTTGACTCTGCTAAATTTGAATGGACTAATGATTGTAAATTCTGAGCAGTGAGTAATATCTGTGTGTTAGATATTCTTATTGATGCTATGTCTTGTTCATCTAGAATTTTTGTTTTATTAATGTTAGTTCACCTAAACCTTTTTCAAATCCTCGGGCAACCCTTCGTGATTGTGTCTTAATAACTTGGCTTTGCACACTGTCTTCATGACTTTGAGTTTGTGGTTGTAATAAACCTTTTAATTTTATTCTTGATTGGAGTTGTTCTTCCATGACCGCATTGGTCATGGTGTTTAAATTGTTTGGGTCATTGTTGAAATTTTGTTGATGGTTCAACACACTACTTACTGGGTCCAAAGGTCAGTCAACTTCGGTTAGCATTTGATTCCTGCGAAGGAGGGCATATGGCAATATGGGTGCCATCTACTCAGCCAACTACATTGGGAAACTGTACTACCCTGTAAGACACTAATTTGGTCTGCTGCTAATATTGGGTCATATTTGGTTAACATAACTATTTGTTTACTTTGCTAACCATGATGTCCAGAAATGTGTGAAACAACCTAAAAAATACACTTTGAGACACTCCTCCTGCCACTGCTATGGCTCTCTGGTGACTGTTTGAAGCCAAAAGGTGTAGACTATCCTATACCTGCTCAGGTGTTGTTATTGCATTGCTTCTAACTGTCGGGGTCTTCACCAATTAATTTCAGAATTACCTCATTACTAGGTTGGTACTTCTCATATATCTCCTCCTCAATCTGTTCAAAAGGGAGAACCTCACCGAAATATCCTCCCCTGTCTCCATTTCCTTTGCTGCCTACCAGCCAAAATCCTTATCCTCCTTGTCAAGACATACAAAGCTGCCATTCTGAGTGAGCCAGATGAATTTTGGGTGATTTCTTTTTAGTTTGCACCTGGTTACTGCCAGATCCACATTGATGGTAACTGCATTTCGTAAATGGCCATTTAGTGACTATTCGCAGTTAGGAAATACTTTGTACATAGTGTTAGAGATTCATTATTCGGAAATCCCTATTTGGGATTTCCTATTTAGCGATTTCCAAAATGCAATTTCTACTAGATAGAAATAGCATTTTGCACAACCGCAAATACCTTTCATACATAACAAAATGGCATTTTGCATTTCCTAATGGCCCGTAATTGCATGTCACACCGTTAAGAAATACAAAATGCCTTTGTATATATGGCCCTATGTTCGGGCTTTAAAGTGTATTCTTAGTTATTAGGGTACATTGATGTGGAACGGCATAGATCCACTTCTTCAGCAATTCGTTTGAGCAAATATCAAATGATAAAATATTTTGCTTCCTTTCAGAGGACTTACCTCTAACCTTTTGTAAGAGGAAATTATGTTATTTATCTCTAACAAAACAGTTCATTTTACATTACAATTCACACTTGTGGGACCTCATTGCAAGATACCCTTAACCTAGTCTTGTAATGGCTATTGTGGCCAACAGTAATTCAAAGGAGTTGGGCTATCAGGAATTCTATTGCTACCCGGATGGTTACCTTAGAAACGGGAGGTTACAAGTGGAATTAGTATTTCTGGTCCATATTCTCACAATAATTCTTCACTCCTACCAGGTATTTCTCCTGGAGAGTAAATCCGCTTTCATCGTGTGGAGTGTCTAGGTGAAAAGCACTGTCCCGCACAGGTATTGTAAATCTTGTAATCCCAATTTGGCTGGTAACTCCTGTTACCAATGAAAATAAGATTACTGTGACGCTCATAAAGAGGCTGGGAGAAATTGGGTTACTGCTTGCGAGGGGTGAAACCCTACTCAAGCAGCAAGCATAGTTCTTGTGAGGGTGAAACACAAGCAAACCACAAATTAACCTGTGCTCAGCTCTTGGGTAATTTGACACAGAGTCATCAGGCTTAACTTAAAGACAATGTGCAAAGTATACAGCACTTCAAACAGTAATAAGGTAAACATGTAACATGTAACATAAGAAAAATAAATATATATATATATATAAAAATTTGAATAAATAAAACAAGACTAAAATGACAAAACTCCAGTCAGTAGAACTGGAAATACACATTTTTAAAGATTTGTGAAAATAGCACTAAAAAGCACAACTGTGGATATCTGGTTGTGCTGGACCAGACCAAATTCACAAGTTCAGGCTGACTGTGATGGAGTGCAGGCCAGCCACAGAGACCTAGTTAGCCCTGCAGAACAAGAGTACCTTATATCCTGGTTGCCGAGTGTTGCGAGGTCCAGCGTCGAGGATGCGATGTGCAGTTGACGTAATGTGTCAGCTCAGATGAGCTGTGATGCGAGGTCATGCTTAGTGGAGGATCCAGTTGATAAGGGCTTGCGAAGCAAAGTCAGGCTTTGAGGATGCATCAAGGGATTTCTGATGTGAGGGTCGCTGAGTCCTTGCACTTGGAGAAACCTTGCAGCAGAGGCGATGCATTACTTTTGCTCAGCATTGTGCCACGCAGCAGAGGAGCTGCATTGGTTTAGCTGGATTCACAGTGAGCTGACAGAGTACCTTCAGGCCCTCTTTCAATGGTCCAGGACTGGGGTGGCACCACTTGGCAGGGTCGCACTTATAGATGGCTGAGTCTCTGTGCTGGCTTCACGGTTGTTGGAGTCTTATGCCCCTGAGCCTCTAGTCATCAGGCAAGCCAACTAGCCGTTGGAGTCATCTGGGATCCTGAGCTCAAAAGATCCAGTCCTTCTCACCAAGGCAAGAGGGCAGCAGGGCAGCAGTCCTTCAGAGCAACAGACCAGCAGAGTGGAAGTCCTTCCAGTAGCACAACAGTCTTTCTTCTTGCCATAGTATCCACAGGTCCAGACGTGTACTGAACAATTGGCGTCTGAGGTCCAATATTTATACCTGGATCTTCTTTTGAAGTGGGAGAACTTTCTAGAGGTTTCTCTTTGCAATGCACAGGTTTCCTGCCTCCCCTACCCTGGCTCCAGACTGACTGGAGAGGAGATGCAGCCCTTTGTGTGGAGGCATGCCTCCGCAATATGGTATAATTGTCAGGCATGTTGCAAACATGCACTCTGTTAGCTGTGATTTGCATCAAGGGCAATATGTATATTTTACAGTATACCACTTACTAGCTCAGTGTGTTATGTAGAATTGAAAATAGTTCTGATAATGTAGCAGACACAAAATAGCTTTAGTGCTAACCTTCAATCATTGTTTCTTGGGTCATCTCTGTGAAGAACCATTACAATCATTTTTTTATCCTGTGCTTGCTCCCTAAAAATCTGATCATAGCTGGTCAGTCTTTGTGGAACTTATTTCAGCAGGAAACCCTGATCTTTAGGAATGGGGAAAAATGGCTAGATGGGATATTGAATTAATCATTGATTACCTGGAATATTCTCGGCACGCCATTGAAGAATATGTGATGAAAAAACTGAGTAACAACCCAGGAAGAGGTTTTGGGTATCTCACTTGTATGCTCTAGAACCCTGTCATCAAAATAGTTGCTAGATTAGTATGGGCAGCAGTAGCACTCTAGTACAAAGCTGTGCTGCCAAGGAGAAGTTAAACAAGAAATTTTTATTAAACCTGGTTCTGATAATCTTGGTATATATTTTACAATTAGAATTTGGATGCTATAGGACAATTTGGTACTCTAGTTTGTAATTGTTTGCCTTTTTAACAAAACAGGAATAACACTTTCAAAGTTTCAGGAATCTGGCAGGGACCCCCCCGGCCCCTAATTTCGGGAACTATTTTATGAAATGGTGCTTCTATCACTGTTGTAAATTTTTTATGTTTCTGATGTTATTGCATCTGTACCTGCAGCCTTACCATGAGGTGTGCTGATTTGTCTGTTTCTTGCATAGAAATGGGGCTGATTACCTTAATCTGATCCTGCAAGGAGAGGCTTTGTAATTTCTGGGATTTTAAAAATATCTTGATATATTCTCTGTAAATCTATTTCTAAAATCCCCTGAATTCTTGAACTATACCAACTAGGTCTACCATTGCTTCCCCTTTGGCAGTTTTAATTTTTGAGACCCTTTGGGCTGTGGTTTGTGTGGCTATTAAAGTGCCTAGTTGGTCCCCAATCTTGAATTCTAAATATATATTTTTTTGTCTGCTAGGAGTGAGCTACTTGTTAACATTGTAATCAGGGACAGTGTATGTAATACATCCTGCTGTACTGATGGATTCTATTTAACACAGCTTAAAACTAATTGAAAGTGTATATGTTCCTAATTTTCCAATTTAGCTCTAATGTGCTGCTTGACTGCTACTCTTAGCTGACATGTGCAGGTAATACATTTTTGTGTAAATTAAGGAATAACAACTTTCAAAGTGTCCAACGCCATCCTTGTGCTAGATGTCCCCTTAGTGGTTTGAACATATATTTGGTATGTGTGCATTCAGCTCCATTATATATTGTTTTTCCTGTAATATAGACTTGAAAAAAAGTCAATATCTGATTTATGGAAAACCTAATTGGGATTTCTAGATCTATTAATACGGAGGCATGGTCTGATAACCAAGGCGGTTAAAAAATAATGTTAAACCCTGATAACTCTTTCCTGAAAAAGTGAAGCAACGACTGCAGAATCGATGCAGCACCTATATTGTCGGTGAAAAATTGCCTCAGGCCTACAGAATCGATGCAGTGCCTCTTTCATCATCACAGAGCATTTGAATTCTCCACACATCATCCCAGGGTGTCAATTTGTCATCAAACCCGGCACCGCAGTAAGAACCAAGGCTGCATGCCCAGAAATTGGCACATCACCTGGCCGGCGAGGAAAGAATCGATGCATTACCACAGCCGCGCCACAAAAATCGACTCAGCAGTTCACGTTCAGACACTGCACCTCCTCTGCAACCCCCAGCATAGATATTTTTGACGCATCTCAGGTACGTTGTGTGATATCTTGGCTCGTGCATATTAGATTTTTGGCGTTTTGGTGGTGTTTTATTCACATAAATATCTATTTTACTAAACTGGTGTGGAGTACATTTTGTGGTGTTTTCACTGTGTTACTGTATGAGTTATTGCACAAATACTTTATACATTGCCTTCTAAATTAAGCCTGCCGGCTCTGTGCCAAGCTACCGGAGGGTGAACACAGGATAATTTAGGCTGTGTTGTGACTTACCTTGACTAGGATTGTGGTCCTTACTTAGACAGGGTGCCTACCTCTGCCAACTAGAGACCCAGTTTCTAACATCGGAGGTAATCCTAATCTCAGGGATTTGTCTTTAGGGCCATCAGATTTTGAAATCTGTCAACAGCATGTGAAATATGCTAAGAGGCTAGGGATCAAAATTGACTCCTCCTTCTGGATGGACACTCAAGTATCTTCAGTAATTTCATCTTGCAATTTCCATATGTGGCATCTTCATTATGTGCTACCTTTGCTACCTACTGAGAGTAGATGGATTTACATGGCATGTCTTTTAGGCTGCAAAGTAGAGTACTCCAATAGTCTCTACCTTGGTTTTTAAGGTTCAGTTCTAGCTAGACTTCAGACTCTTCAAAACCAGACAGCCTGCCTGGTTATCAGCGTTTCCTGCTTCAGTCTTGCAAAGCCTTCCTTATGTTTTTGCATTGGCTGCCCATTCACCAACACATCGCCTTTAAGACACTTTGCATTGTCCGTCATGCTGTGTATGGGAACTCCCCAAAAACATTGCTAAAAGATTCTTAAAATACACTCCAGCCAGACAATTTCAGATTTCTTCTTCCTTGTACCTGCACATCCCTAGTTTTCACAAAGCCATCTGGATGACTGTACCTTTCCGCTCCTGGCCACTATGTTCTGGAATACCCTGCTGAACAATTTAAAATACAAATATATGGCTTTGATGAAAACTCTCAAAATGTGGTTCTTTCCCTGGCTCCTTTATTTAAATATTCAATCCCTGTTGTTCTAGATTAACTAAAGTTTGTGTTTCACAGTTTGCTAAATTTGACTTTTATTTGTCATTGGCATGTGCTTCTTGAGTAGTTTAGCCTCAAAATGCATCTAAACAAATGATTTCAAATACCAGTTACCAGTGTGAAAAGTATTGTAAGCAGAGTCAATAAAAAATTGAAAAAAGGTCAAAACAAGTAAACATTCTTACATCATAAACTATTTTTACACAGCAACTTCTATGCCCCCCACACCCTGTAAAAATGAGATGGATTACAATTTCATGGTCACCCACACTTACCGCATCAATTAGCACTTTTAACTTTGGAATAGCTAAAGTGATACAAATATGTAAAGTTAAACTTTTGTAATTTTTCATAAAGTTTCCATAAAGTGCAAAGCATGAACATTTTAGCCACACTCACCTTGTCCCAATGGAGTTTTATGAGGCAGGAAGCACGTCTGTGCAGTTCTGGTGAGCAGCTTTGAACTGATCACTGTGCTTTCCTTGTAACGCATGTTTCATGCATGTTAAAGGAGGTATATGGCTCCTACATGGGCGCCATCTTAAGAAAGGTCTATGCTCCTTTTTAATCATTTTATGAATTTGTTTTCTCCCTTTTATTTTATATTAATATAAAATAAATATATTAATATAATTTACCAATATTTATCCCTCCTAGGGGAGCCTGGTAAGTGGATAACGGGGTAGCTGAACCCTGGTTAATCTATTGCTTGTCCCACCTGTTTGGAATCAATCTTGCTGCAAAGCACTGGCATTTGGGCTACACCCATCTTGTCCTGAGGGGCTTTCACGAGGCAGGAAGGATGCGCGCATAGCGGGTATTCAAAGGGCAATCCTCTGGCTTGCCAAAGGCGCTCCTGAGGCAAGCACAAAAAGAAGAGGGATTCAATAATGGGATATTTGTGTGGTCCAGTGCATGAGTCTCCCTAGTCACATAGAAACATATAATATGCACAGTTCCAAAGAAAAAGGCTCCGTACTACCAACTAGGGCAGGAGACACAAGATCTCTGCAAATATATATGAGGAACAAGGGCCCTCACTCACCATCCGGTGACATGCTTCATCATTGGACCATGCTCCTCGTCAGGCTGGCACTGCAGTGCCTGACAGGTCCCTCAGGGGCTTTTACCCTAGATCCTAGAAAGGAAAACTTTTAACCTGGCACCCCTGTCAAGATTAAAAACAGAGAAAGGGGAAACAAGATGTAATGTTCTTGTTCCCCTAAAAATATGTCTGATGTCTGCCTCAAACCTCAACTATTGGTATCTGCAAAAGCCGGGGGGGTTGTGTGTGGGTAATTCCTACAGTACATAACCCTGAAACCTGGTCAACGTGTTTCTCGCTTCTGTATTCTAAAAGATCTTGTGGCGATTCGTCAGGACCTACAGAATACTAATCCTCACTAAGAGAGCAACAGTACTCCTTGCTAAATAGAAAGATACTGCATTCCTTACTATAGTAATGCAACACAAGCAGGGATCCTCCTAGATTCAGGCATTCGGGCCCCTTGGGGATAACCTGGGTGCTGATCGTTCAACAATACACTGGTTGTTTGGAGGAACAGCGCGATCGGTCACACCTACCCCATCTGCACGCTCCCCCTTCTTCATGGTATATATATGCTTGAAGAGACCTTGTGACTCCTGCCTTGGTTGGTAGCATGGAGCCTTTTTCTTTGGAACTGTGCCACCTAAGGCAAGCCCATCTGTGCACAGATCGCGCACAATGCCAGCCCCCCTGCCTGTTTTGGCACCCATCTTCCACCAAAGATAGTCTATGCTGGGAAATAGCTTTGTGCTCTGAACACCAAAAGTAAGTCCCAGGGGTGTCTGTGTTTAGACTTTCAAATTAGCCCACAGGAAACTGCCTATGCTTATCTTAACTACGGTTTAATTTTAACCTGGATGTGGTCCAAGTGCAATCACAGGGAAAACACTTGTATTAATTCCATTAACTCATCCATTAATTCACCAGTAAAATCAGATGTGAAAGCATAGAAAGGCATATTAAATCAAACATTAGCAGACATGCTGCCCACACAGGTTCAAAATGTGGGTAACAAAGCCCTGAATTACACCAAATGGCTAAACTCGGCCTTATCCATTTCCACCCTGTTTAGAGTAGTACATTCATGAAGAAGTGAAACTTCAGCCCCTTGGTTTATTGAGAACCTCAGACTACAAAAGCAAGTCTAGAACAGAAGAGCAGAAATTGAGTAAAGAATATAATAAAGCGGAAAGAGAAGTGTAAAATCTGTATGGAGAACTATAAAGTGATCTTGCTCAAGGAAAAAAGCTGCTTATTTTACTAAAAAAATTAATTCACCAGTAAAATCAGATGTGCCCTTTTAAATGTGAGGTCACTGATAAAACATCAGATAGAATTCTCTGACCTTATGGATAGTCAGCAGCTAGATATTGTGTGGGTTACAGAGTCTTGGGCTGGTCAAGCCTCTGGCCCTGATCTAGCTGCAGAAACCCCCCTAACTTTATATTACACTGGGTCTATAGACCACTGAAAAGAAGCATAGGATTAACTATGATCAATAGGGATACCTTGACAGCCATTATAGAACAAGCAACTCTCCCAGAGTGTGAAGCCTTTAGGTTCAATTTTGAACTTTCTAAAACACAATCCTCTAGGCGAATACTAATTCACTGCCGTCCTGGGCAAGCAATATATTTAGGCAAAAAATAGGTGCCCTTCCAGAGCAAGGTTTATACATGAAAGACATTATTATTCTTGGTGATTTTAGTTTTCATTTGGAAAACACTTTAGATAGCGACACATGGACCTTAACTGAGACTCTCTGATGCTTCGGCCTGTCCCAACTAGTTACTGATCCTACCCAAACAGGGGCACACATACTTGATGTGCTTTTTCCTAACAACCCTCTAGTGATAATAAAAGACTGCTCTGCCTTTATCCTGGACCGATCATCATGCAGTCATTTTTGATATTATGCTAAAATCCAAAGGTGCCCCTGAAAAGCCTTTACATCAGTCTTTTATATACCGTGCCTGGGTTAAAGCGTAGAAAGGCATATTAAATCAAACATTAGCAGACATGCTGCCCACACAGGTTCAAAATGTGGGTAACAAAGCCCTGAATTACACCAAATGGCTAAACTCGGCCTTATCCATTTCCACCCTGTTTAGAGTAGTACGTTCATGAAGAAGTGAAACTTCAGCCCCTTGGTTTATTGAGAACCTCAGACTACAAAAGCAAGTCTAAAACAGAAGAGCAGAAATGGAGGAAAGAATATAATAAAGCGGAAAGAGAAGTGTAAAATCTGTATGGAGAACTATAAAGTGATCTTGCTCAAGGAAAAAAGCTGCTTATTTTACAAAAAAAAAATAAAAAAAATTGAAGAGGCCAAAAATTCCTTGAAATAACTTTTTCTTGTTGTGTATAAATTGGCCTCAGTCCCTAAGAATAACATGATCAATAGCAGATGGGCCTTTTGTGATACACTCGCAAATTTCTTTCTGGACAAAGTGGTCCTGATTTTTAACAAATTTAAACAAAATAGTACTAACAAACAGAATGGCATAATTCAGCCTGCCTCACATAAGGATTTTCCCAAGTTTACCAACTTTTGTTATCTTTAAGTAAACTAAGGAGCCTTGTTAATTTAAGGTACCAAACCTGACTCTCCTATTGATCCATGCCCTCCAGCAGTCATTAAATTAGCAGCAGAAACAGTGGCCACCTATGTTACTAGTATTTTCAACTCAGTGTTTGAGTCCGGATGCTTTCCTACCCAATGGAATGAAGCATCCATTGAACCTCTACTACAACAAAAACCTAAACTAAATCCCAAGTAACGGAATGATTTTTTACCTATCTCTTGACTACTTTTACAAGGGAAGATCATAGAAAGGTTACAGTGTCTGTTTGTGCAGTTTTAACTGTAAATTCGACTTGGCAAGTGTACCCACTTGCCAGGCCTAAACCTTCCTTTTCTTACATGTAAGGCACCCCTAAGGTAGGCCCTAGGTAGCCCCAAGGGCAGGGAGCAGTGTATGGTCAAGGTAGGACATATAGTAATGTGTTTTATATGTCCTAACAGTGAAATATTGCTAAATGAGTTTTTCAATGTTGCAAGGCCTGTCCCTCTCATAGGTTAACATGGGGGCTACCTTTAAATCTGATTAAAGTGTAGATTCCTTTTGGGAGCGGATATGCATGTGTAGATTGGGGTCTCTGAGCTCACAATTTAAAAATACATCTTTTAGTAAAGTTGATTTTGAGATTGTATGTTTGAAAAGGCCACTTTTAGAAAGTGAACATTTTCTTGCGTATACCATTTCTGTGACTCTGCCTGTTTGTGGATTCCCTGTCTGGGTCAGTTTGACAGTTGGGCTGGTTGCACCTCACTCTAGACAGTGACACAAAAGGAGCTGGGGTGTAGTCTGCATTTCCTGATGAGCCATCTGTGCTAGGAGGGAGGGGAGGAGTGGTCACTTACACCTGAAAGGGCTGTGCCTGTCCTCACACAATGCAGTCTCCGACTCCCTGGTGAGTGTCTGGGGCCTGGCCTGGCCTGGGCAACGCAGGATTTCACATTAAAAGAGACATTACTTTGAAGTCGGCCTACTTCAAAGGCGAAATTGGGTATAAGAAGGGCACCCAAAACCACAGACTTTGGAAACACTTCTGGAGACAAGAGGAACCTCTGCCTGGAGAAGAGGTGAAGAGCTGAGGAAGAAGAGCTGCCTGTGACTGTGCTTTGTGGAGCTATCCTGCAGTTGCTGCTTCTGCCAGAATAAGAGGGAAAAGACTGGACTTTGTGTGCCTTCCATCTTGAGAAGAAGTCTCCAAGGGCTTGATTTAGAGCTTGCCTCCTGTTGTTTGAATTCTCAGGGACAGCAAGACTTCTCTCTGCCAGCACCTGGAGTCTCTGGAGAGACTCCGGCTCTGACAAGTGGTGCCCTATCCAGTCCCTTGAAAGGAAAAGCTGATTAAAATTCAAGGAAATCGACTTCGGACGACTCCGGACCAACGCCGCTGCTGAATCCGGTGACGCCGCCTGCAACCTACTCTGTGATCTTCGCTGGAGCGGGACGACCTTCGCAGGCCCAACACCGCTGCAGCCCGCTGAAGTCCATGACTCTGTGGAAGTTGCTGCACCAAGTTGTAACTGACGCCGCTCAAAGTGTGCAGATTCAACATTTCGCACAGACGCCGCGATACCAGACTTCGCGCATTGGCTTGTTTTCACTCTTCACCAAAGGTACTGTACCTGGGGGTCCGCGTGACTCCGTGGCCAGCGCCGCTGGTGTCTGATTTTTGGGAACGGCTCCGTCACGACACTGTGTTAACACCTCATCGAAGAATTTTGTGTTTCTAAGCACTATTTTGTAGTTTAATCTTTAAAAATTCATAACTTGACTTATGTATGTCGTATTTTTGTTGTTTTGGTCTTGTTTTGTTTAGATAAATACTTCCTATTTTTCTAAACTGGTGTTGTGTCATTTTAGACTGTTTTCATTAAGTTACTGTGTGTGTTGGTACAAATACTTTACACCTAGCACTCTGGAGTTAAGCCTACTGCTTTGCCAAGCTACCAAGGGGTTAAGTAGGGGTTAGCTGAGGGTGATTCTCTTTTACCCTGACTAGAGTGAGGGTCCTTGCTTGAACAGGGGGTAACCTGACTGTCAACCAAAGATCCCATTTCTAAAAGTGACATTGGTTCATACCCAATTGGCTTATTTAATCTACTTGTAAGACCCCAGTAAAGTGCACTACATGTTCCCAGGGCCTGTAGATGAAATGCTACTAGTGGGCCTGCAGCACTGACTGTGCCACCCACTTAAGTAGCCTCTTAACCATGCCTCAGGCCTGCCATTGCAAAGCCTGTGTGTGCAGTTTCACTGCGACTTCGACTTGGCATTTAAAAGTACTTGCCAAACCTTAAACTCCCCTTTTTCTACATATGTCACCCCTAAGGTAGGCCCTAGGTAACCCATAGGGCAGGGTGCTATGTAGATAAAAGGCAGGACATGTACCTGTGCAGTTTATATGTCCTGGTAGTGTAAAACTCCTAAATTCGTTTTTATACTGCTGTGAGGCTTGCTCCTTTCATAGGCTAACATTAGGGCTACCCTCATATATTGTTTGAGTGGCACATTCTGATCTGAAAGGAGTAACAAGGTCATATTTAGAATGGCCAGAATGGTAATACCAAATACTGCTGACTGGTGAAGTTGGATTTAATATTACTATTTTAGAAATACCACTTTTAGAAAGTGAACATTTCTCTGCACTTAAATCCTTCTGTGCCTTGCAATCCACATCTGGCTAAGTTCAGTTGACAGCTCCCTTGTGCGTTCACTCAGACAAACCCCAAACATAGGATGCTCACCCTCACTTGCATACATCTGCATATTGAATGGGTCTTCCTGGTCTAGGAGGGTGGAGGGCCTGACACTTACATGTCAAAGGACAGTAGCCTGTCCTCACACAAAGGACTGCCACACCCCCTACTGGGACCCTGGTAGACAGAATGGAACTGAAAGGGGACCTTGTGCACTTCTAAGCCACTCTTTGAAGTCCCCCACCCACTTCAAAGGCACATTTGGGTATTTAAGCAGGGTCTCTGACCCTACCAACTCAGACACTTCTGGACAGGATACCACTGGTGAATAATCCCTGAACCAGAACCTGCAACCTGCCAAGAAGAACTGCCTGGCTTCCCAGAGGACTCACGTCACTGCTTTTCTGCAAAGGACTGCTGCCCTGCTGTTGCCTTGCTGTCTTCTGGCTGTGCGGAGAAGTGCTCTTCAAGGGTTTGGATATAGCTTGCCTCCCGTTCCCTGAAGCCTCAGGACCAAAAAGACTTCATCCTGCAAAAGAACGTGTTGTGCGGTGTAAATTGGACGCACAGCTTGCAAGAAACGACACACAGCCTGCATCAAGGTGAGAAAATCACTGCACGCCGAACCGGATCGACGCAGACCAACTTCACAAGAGAAGATCAACCCAGCGCCAGCGTTGCGACCAAAACTTCGACACACAGTCCACTGGATCGACATAAAGCCAAGCCGTAACGACGCAGCCTGACTTCCTGAGAGGAATCGACACAGTGCCTGCCGTGCGGTAGAAATTTCCACGCATCGCCTCCGAATCAACGTAGCCCCTGTGACTTCATCCTGCACGCCCCGGATTTCAACGCATCATCCCCGTGGCATTTGAAAACCCTGCAACCCAAATATGATCCCAGTCTATGCGCCGGAAATCGACGCAAAGCCTGCCCTGCATGAAACCTCACTGACTCATCGTCTGTGTATGCCAGAAAAATCGACACACACCTCCCCATTTTCCACGCATCTCCTCCTCTGCTGTCCCGTGTGGAGAATTTGAACGCAAACCAGGTACTTCGTTGCTTTTTAAGGACTTAAGACACTTTACATATTTTTTCCGTGATATTTCAATGTATATTTATTGAATCTTGACGGTTTTGACCTACATTTATCCAGATAAATATTACAAATTTTTCTAAACACTGTGTGGTGTATTTTTGTGATGCTGTGCTGTGTTTTAGCATGATTTATTGCACAAATACTTTACACATTGCCTTCTAAGTTATGCCTGAATGCTCAGTGCCAAGCTACCAGAGGGTGGGCACAGGATAATTTGGATTGTGTGTGACTTACCCTGACTAGAGAGAGGGTCCTTGCTTGGACAGGGGGTAACCTGACTGCCAACCAAAGACCCCATTTCTAACAGTAGCCTTTGACACAGTCAACCATAAGATCTTGTCTCCTGGCTGTCGGTATCAAGGGGTCAGCTCTGGCACTGCTAGAATCATTTCTGTCTGAAAGAAAAGCAAGTAGTGGCATTGGATCAATTTCTGTCCAAGACTTTTTCTTTGCCATGTGGGTCTCTGCAGGGATCCTCACTCAGTCCCATCTTGTTCACTGTTTATGTTAAACCACTAGTGGTCTTGATAATACCTTTTGGGTTCAATCTTGCCTCTTATGCTGATAACACCCAAATCGTGGGATCTATGAATTGTTCTGACAATAGTACAGGTGTGAACTTTCATGACTGTATGGCAACAATTGGAAGTTGGATGAACTTAAACTGCTTGAAATTAAACTCTGGAAAACAGAGGTCCTTGTTCTGCTTTGCTTCAAACTGAGAGGAAAGAGATGCCAAGGAATGCAGCACTCCTAGTTTAAGTAATGAATTTATTAAGGCACTTCCCAGATATCAAATTAAAGTGCATGAAAATATAAGCATTTAAGTTGAATGCATTAAAACGTGTAAATGCTAAAATACTCACAGCAGATAAATGTCAGGCATAAAAAGTACAAGGCATCAACAATGAATATATGCAGTGAATATATATATACATGTGTGTGTGCACAGCGAAGCTAGATAATTAAGAATAAAAATGCATCACCATGGGAATCGAATCCAACATCATCCTTGCCAACGTCAAGCTGAGGAATCCTAGACAGCCGTGAAACATTCCCCAATGGGATTTTGTTTTGGGCAGTGCGTCCACCCCCAAAATAAGTTCCTTCTGCCCCAGCACCAAGCTTCCCCACCTTATATACCTTAAACAAACCCAAGAGGAAGGTTCTGGCAACCTACTCCCTCCCTTTGCGTAAGTTATGAAATTCAAGCACTGGCTGTACTCTGTCTGCGTCAAAAACATGCCAAGGAACGGGCCCTGCCCAGATGCGCATTCCAGAGGCAGTTGAGCTGCTCTTTTCCATAGTGAAAACATTGAAACTATTCCCAGGCTGGGACTTTCTTATCTTGTCTACGTCCACATCCTCCATGTTATGATCCTCCACAATGCAACGTAGTGCTGGTAAGAGGAGCGAGAACATGGTCAGTGTAGAAACCAAGCTTTGCGGAAAAATATATGCACCACCGATGTGATGGCATCTGAAGCTAAACTAAGCACAAAATGGAGTCAGTGGTCAAGATGGTTTCGGTGGTTAAATACAGATAGCATTTCAGTCCTCCTCTTTGGGAATAACCCCAAACTCTGATCCCCTTCCTGGTGGCCAGAAGAACTAGGCGCCCTGCCCTCTCCAATTAGAAACATGAGGAATTTGGGAGTGGTAATGGAAAATAGACTGACATTTGGACAGCAGGTCAATGCAATCATGTACACCTTAAGGATGCTTAAAAGGATTCTTCTTTTCATTCCTTTAAATGCTCAAAAACGCTGGTAACTGCAATGGTTCTATCTAAGATAGGCTACTGCAATGGCCTGTACTTTAATATGCACACCAACATCTCAACAGGCTACAAGTCTTGCAGAATGCTGCCGTTAGACTGACAGGCCTTTCCAAACACGTTTGTTTTGCAAGCCATCAGAAAGCTTCACTGTCTCCCTGTCAGACAGCACATCAGATTCAACGCCCTTTGTCTTGCATACAAAGCTCTTCATGGCATAGGCCCATACTATTTGATAACATCTTTTAAACTGTACAGTGCAGGGAAGAAACTTGGTTCCAGTGTCACTCTGAAACTAGTGGTTCCCAGGTTAATAAAATGGATCAACTGGGGAGGAAGACGTTTTGTCACATCGACCGCAAATGAATGGAACCAACTCCCTCTTCATATTACAACTAAACCTAATCTACTAGCATTCAGTAAGGAATTAAAAACTTGGTTATTCTCCCGTTAAGGTTGTTTGTGTTTGTCTCACTCAGAGCTAGCGCCTTGGCACCTCCGGGTATTTATTTGCACTTTAAAAGTATCTCCAACTCTAACATTAAAGTAAGAGAGTGGAGGGTGCACAAGTGTTCCAATAACACTAGCGATCCAATACCTTTGATTAGTAGTGGACGTGTACGTTTGAAGTGCTTCACCGTAACAGACTGCTGCTATTATTAGGCCTTAGCTTCATCTGACAATGCAGATTCGGTAGTTTTGCTGCACTCATTCATAGAATAGGCATATATCTCATACTAATTCTGTGCACACATGCATTTTACTTATAACTGCATAAGGTATGTTTCATATCGTGACATATCTATGATTGTGTTTCATAGGCATGCAATGAATGTTTTCACCTTTTGTTGGAACTGTATCTGTGCACTTTGTTGCTTTGGGCAGACGTTCATGTGTGAATATGTATGTGACTGTTGCTGCATATGTAATCTTAAATTTGATTAGCATGCATTTTTGGTAAGTGGTTTATGTAGTGATCTTGAATGTGGCCCAGTCGGTGGCACTGAATGTAACATCTTAGTTGGACAACCCATGTCATGTGTGATATTGATATGTGTATTTTTTTGTCCTGTATATTTAAGAATTAACTTTGTGTTGAATGAATTTACAATGGTGCAACATATGCATACGAGATAAGTTTTCTTAAGATCATTTTCAGACATGTCAAATAATTGTACAGTGCTTTGCAAAACAAAATGAAAACAGGAGTAAAAGTCGTTTTCAGATGTAAAATACTTGGAAGTCTGGATTTCTCTTTAGTAAATTAACTATTATATCTCCTGAACACAGCATGAATAATCAATTAAATCTATTTTAAATATTTTTTCGAAATGCATCAATTTTATACCCAAATATCAGGATACATTTTTTTGAAAATACACACATTTAACTATCAAAAAACGTGATTTCCTTTTTGGGTAATTAAATTAAGCGTAGAACACTGCCGTCAGAACTACGCTCATTTAAGTAATGACTGAAATCTGATAAACCGTTTCTGGCTAATGTGAGTGAGACTGCAGTTGGCATCTATCCTGGCTGTAATGATTGAGATTCAGCTACAATAATCGTGGTTGCCTTAAACTAAACAGAACTGCTTTGTCAATGTAATTTTATTAACGCCATTTTGGATATTTTGTTACAGTTCATTATATATTTACTTTTCTGTTTGGCTACTCCAGAAAATTAAATTAAATACTATTTAATGTAAATCCAAGTTGGCAGTACGGCCATGAGATGTCCATGTTACATTCACCATCACCATCTTCTTCCCACCCACTTGAGAAAACTGAAAAGCTGACAGTTGCTTAAAAACAAATTTATGGTGTACCCTTTTTTGTAATGTTGCATTCTGCTAATTGACTAAACTATTTGATCAAATGAGGCGTATCATAAGGAGAATAGCTTCTGCTTTAAATTATCATTAGCTAAAGTTCCTTCAGGGTGAAATAAAATATGCAAAAGCCTTAATTGACTTGTTTTCCAGCACAATATAACTGCAAGGGAGACCAGGAGAATGTTTAATGCGAATCATTAAATGGGTTTAGTATCTTGGCCAGCGTCTGCTAATTTTGCATATTGAAAATTTGATTTGATATCTCAGCTGTGTACCAATACGTTTAATATTGCGATGAAACTAGAACCTTTTGCTGTAAATGAATAAGTGTTTAGCTTGGCCGTACTTTGTGTTTTTTCCCACGCTGTATTGTTGCACAGGTTAAGAACTTGTGTTGTCAATATAAGACTTACCACGAGTAAAAACCGTCCTGAAATGTCATTCATTCAATGTGTAGTCCATGAATCAAATGATTGATAAGTGTATTTAGGAGGTTCTCCCAAACCCTTTTCAATGTAATTTTCAGTTACCTTGATATTGTCTATAGTTACACCATAACACCACACACAAAAGATTCTACAGCTCTGTAGTTATTTATCTACAGCTTTATGAAAGGTTGACATCTTTGTAGGAAACATTTCACACATACTGCCCCCAATCGCTCAAATGTAGTGACTCGGTATGTCACTTTCTTCATCATGACCATTTTTAGGTCTCACTTGAAAGCTTTTGCTTATTCGCCAAAACTTATGTTACTACTTTCCTAAAGCAAAGAAAGATAATGGTTCAGATTAGCACTCGCTGTATTTAGACCCATCATTGGCACAAGACTTAGACGCCCCACTAAAAGGCATGGAAATAATTCATGGATGGATAGACTCGCACTGCCTGGAACTGAAACGCCTAAAACGGAAGTCCTCCCAATCTCTCGCAAATGCTCCTCGAAACAATCCATACATAATACAATTTCTGTGACATTCCCTAACCAACAGCAATCAGTGTATATTATATTTTTCACTACTGATAGTATACTGCTTGAACAGTTGAAATGATGTATTGCAAGCTGGGAGTTTGTACCCTGCTGTTCTCACCAGAGAAACAGGAGCGAGTGTGGTGTTGAGCTAGGGTGGGGAAAAAACAGGATTAAAATTATACTATATGCAAGACCTAAACACTAAGAGCATGAAGCTGATTTCGGTGTTGCCTGTTTTTTCTTTTTTCTTTTGTATGTTATTGAGTCTGACAACTTCATTCTGGATGATACAATCGTTCATTGTTTCACCTGTAATCGTCAAGAATAAGTGAAGCTTGCTTATGTCTACCTTTTTCAGATGAGACCAAGGCAGACCTCGGATGTGGTTATACAGCCTGACAGCAGCATTCATTAAAGGGTTTGGCATCCTGCCATTATCTGTTATAAATATTCATGAGAGAAAAGATATGCCGTTCAGGTATCCGCCATTTTAGACAATTTGAGAGAGGCATGGGTTAGAAATGTATACGAATATGTGCCGGGAACGCAGTATTGTCTTACTCAAGAGCGCGGACCTGTCAGCTTTTAGCGTGCATTATGTCATCGCAAATGAGGAGCTACTGAAACTGATTGTATAATAATCTAAGCACCTTTCATCTTGACACCTAGCAAAAAGTTCGAAATTGGGTTGTAAATAAAATATATCTAATTTCCTTCCTCCTTCAGCTATCAAAAAGATAGACATGCGTGCCAACGTCCCCGTGTCAGTATTTCCTGTTTCTTTGATGCCTAACTAAATGTTTTCGACTCGGCAATAAAACAAGATAGCAAACATGATTTGCAGTATGTATTCCTAAACGAGCCTGAGTCAAGTACCGAAGCAAAGCCAAATGTAATGAGATTGTGCTAAATTACAATGGCCAGCACCGCGCCGTGGTGATAAAAACCACACCTGATGATGAAAATATCACCAGGGTACCGGAATCACAAATCACAGACTGCTTGTTCCCTCTAATTATCCGTTTGAATTGTGTGCCCACGGTTGTCAGGCCTTCAGCGGTGCTAAACTGACTGGAACGCACTTCTGGTAAATGGGGGTTTTATTCACCTTATCTAATGTGGTACAAATTGCTCATTCTGCACGGCTTCCCGGTGCCCACATAAACAGTGGAATCATGCCAGCATTTCCAGTCAGTATTTGGACGGAAATCTTCTGTTGCTAATTCGTTGTTTTTTACAAGAGTTTTGACAGTTTCATGATATCGTAGGCGGGATACTCAATACCTATTGTTATATGCGATTTTGCGTCCTTCTTTGTAAAGTTATTTTTACGGAGACTAAATAGAAAATGTACGCAGCAACTACTCACTGTTTGAAAAGGGTATTGGTGGTTCAGTTCACATTTTTTAAGCTTTATATCTTACTTTCTAGTGTGATACCGGCTGTTAAATTTTATGAACCTGGAGTATGGGCCTATAATGATGGGGGAGAAGATGTTTAACAACCAGAATACCCGAGGCAGAAGGGCCATTAGAATATTCCACCCCTTTAGGGTAGAATGTTCTAAATTACTATTTATTGGAAAACTAATGGGGATATAGGCTATCTTAGCACTGTTGGCTTGGTCAATGTTTTTGTAGCCATGTTTTACATCATAGGTGAAAGTTTAAAAGAAAAAGCACTATGACCTGCTCAATACTGGCCTCATCATAGTGTTTTTTTTATTTTTCAACTGTGCTGCACAACAGCCCTGCTTCTGTACAACATGGTAAAACAAATGACAAAGACAAATAGCTCTACTATTGGCAAAGGTTAATTTTTAAAGCAATGTTGTATGGTATGGTTGAAAGTAAAAAGTACAGTACGGTTGAAAGTGAAAAAAAGAAAAACCCAATGGTGCGGCCAGCGTTAATTGCATCATAGTGTTTTTTTTGTTTTTACTTTGTCATGGTGCACAGCAGTCAGATTGCTATACATTATGGCTACTAAAGACATTGACAAAGCTAATAGATCAATAGGTGTGATCTGTTGGCTGTGGCAATGCTTGTTTTTCCTGATGGCAGGGAATGGGGCAAACGTCAAATTGGGAGAGGCGACAAAGTAGGGGAGCTTGGGGGCAAGCAAGAACATGGCAATGATGCAAACAAGGCAGGAAGAGGGCGGGTGTTGCGGTGCAAGAAACAATGAAGGGAGGAGCGACTGGGACCAACAACACAGGGCAATCAACAATGGGGGCATGAACGGCAATAGGGCAAGTAACAAAGGGGTGGTAACGGAGCAAAAAAATATGGGGCAACACTAACAGGACAAAAAACGTCAGACCAAAAGTAAAGGGCAAGCTGCAGGGACGGAACAACAACAAGGTACGCAACAAAAACTTAGCAACAACAACGCAGAGTGGGAGAGGGGTGACGGCCTGCAAACACATGAACATGTATAAATAAAGGGCTACAAAAAAAAGTACCTCCAAAAGCATGTGAAAAGTATAATGGACACTAGCCACTGAAAGGGAGCAGGTCGTGGCCATGCTTCATGGAGGGTCAAATACAGGAACAGGAAGTGAAGCCAGCATGCTCGGGCCAAAGAGATTAAAGGAAATTAGTGATTATGAACCAAAACAATGCTATGCAATGGGTGGGTTTAAAGTCTCCTATACGTTAACAAACTATTTCATAAGCAAGTGTGCATGCAACTGTCTGAGATCATAGACGAAATTAATAACAACGCAGAAGCCGTATACCAGCCATTTTTGGCCCTGAACCAAACCATTGTCTTCAATGTAACTTTTGACATTACAGTGTTCTAGTATTAATTATGTTCAGGTATTGCGGCTAACAAGCACTCTGTTTTCCATTCACCAAGAACAATTTCTGAAAGTTGTATTCAATTTAGTTTTATTAGTGTTTTCAAAAGTGACTGTAACAATAAATAATAATCAGTAAACCGCTTAGCTGCACACACTTAAGTGGACAGCCTGTAAAGAACATGTATTGGTCTTATCATTTGATATTTCTGTAGTGAGGCAGATGGCGCTAGGAGAATCATTTATTGTTCCTATCAGTGCTCTAAGTGGGCCAGAGCCCTGCAGAGCAAACACTTTGACATTGAACCAGGGCTCTATGATGTCCTATATTTTGTCATTCACCATCTCAAACAAATGACTCCTATCTTACTGCCTGTCACAAACTGGTGCTGCAATGCCATGTCACCTGGATCCCCTTTTGTGACACACGGACTAAGTGACAGATGGCTACTGTTATTTACCATTTGTGCTCCTGGGCCTAAAGCATTAATTAATTTCAACTGATAAACAAATGTATTGACACTTACTTTAAATTTACCTTTCAGTTTTGTATTGCTTTTAACCCTGGAAAAAGATGGTATGTAAACTGTTAAATAAAATATCTTGCTGATTTGTTCATGCTTTGTCCATCAAGACCACATTTATGAATTGTCAAACACAGGATGGTATTCACATGGATTAATTACATAGGCCACACCTCGTGCAAATGCTTCCCAAGCCACAACCGTTTTAGGACCCCACCACCTTTTCCATCTCACTTAACACATTGGTTGCTAAAATTCATTCATAACCAAAGGCATACTCCAATACTTGGATTGGTATAACAAAATGTAGCTATCTCCAAGAGCAAGCAAGCATCACTGCATTAGCCTCTAAAGAATGTGTCATCCTAAAGTCCCATCAGGTAGGTCCTTCCATAGTCTTCCTAATGTAATGCCTGGCAATCTGAATTGAGGAGAGAGGTGAAAAGGGGATTGTAGTAGGTGCCTTATATAGGTGTTCTAGTGATCTTATACCTTTGTATTCTATCTACACCTCCACATCCTCTGATTGATCCCATGAGAGTTTTATTGCTCCTCCACCTTTCGTCTGGGATGTCTCAGCTCTTGGTAGCTTTCTGGGTGTGGCAACGTAAGAAGAGGGAGGAACTAGCGGAACCATGGGCCCTAACCATCCTGGTATATATTTCTTTTATGGAAGAAGCTCTCCATCTGGGCCTGGCAGTTTGTTTTGTCAGCTGGCTGCTAATTTTGTCCTCATCTGGCCACCATACGCATTTTGCTGAGGTGATTAACCGTATGAGTGTACCTCTATCCTTGTTTGTTGGCCTGCACTCTTCCATGCCTTTAAACACATGTCCCCATCACAGCATTGATGCAATATCAGGAGTAATTATCAGCACAATTGTATGAGACTGGCTCTGCACAGTTCTAGTTAGATAAGCTAACCAGACATACTTAAAGAATATAAAATAGGTGAGAAGGCAGAAAGGATTCCCACACAAAGCCCTAAATTAATAAAAAGCAAAAGACAGAAATTAATGTATTATGTCATTTACTATTGCATTATATCGCACTGTCAAGGGTTAACCCAGTTCTTAACAGCCCTGAACCCAACTTATAGGCCCGAGTAGGCGGGGAGGGCCAAGAGAGAAGGCGTTTAGCAGCTGGTATAACCTGAGACAGAAGGGCTATATAAGGCTGTTAGAACATTTAACCCTCTGAGGATGAGAATGTTCTAAAGTAAACAGGAAGAGACAAAAATACCCACTTTAGAATGTTTGGACCAGAGGGCCTGTAACAGCCAATCTTGGCCCAAGGCCAATCCATTGTCTTCATTTGAGCTCTCAACATTCCAATGTTCCTGCCGTATTACTTAACTTTTTTCCTTTAGTTTATTAGAAGCTTGCTTTTTAAAGCGAGTGTCTAATTTCCTTCCTGTACCTGGACTGATCACCTGGAATCTCTGCCGACAGCTGCCTATTTGCTGCCATTTCCATCTCGAACAAGACTGAAGACTTCCTGAGGGATTGGGTGTCAGGGGAGGTTGAATGGAGCTAATAGACTCTTGGCCATGGGATTATTATTTTAGACCTTACAAATGTGGTGCATCTAATTGCTGATTACTACTGCATAGCTTTACTGCTTTCTAGGTCCTGCCTACAGACAGCGTATAGTTACCAAAAAAACAGGTACATACAAGAAGCAGAAGTAGTGCAGATAGAGTGGGCCTTGAGTCATCCCCTTTCAGCCACTGCCTCACATGTGTTTGCCATTTATTGGAAGGGCAGTTCATCAAGTCCATGGCATTTCGTGGAAGGGTACTTAACGAATTTCTGTTCTCCTTAGGTAACAGGACATCAAGAAGTAGTCTGAGTTTTACTGCCAATGGACCAGAACCCTCCCTCAATTTAGACTGAAGTATACATAAGATGATGGATGAAATATTTGAATTAATCTCAGCCACTGGTAATTACTCTCTGACATTATTTTGTACACCATGCCACCCCAATTCAGTCCCAGGCTTACACAAATCAGTCTTGACCAAGCTCCAAAGGGAACAGTCCAGCCCAAACTGACTGGCCAGTTCCTCCCTTAACTGGAGCAAAAGCAGCTCAGGACTGGTTTCACCCTTATTAAGGCTCATCAGCCAAGTATAGTTTGGTTCCAGTAGCACAGTGTGCACGGAAGCCACATCTGGGCATCCCAGTCCCACTTACAGCATCACATTGAGGATTACAAAAAAGTGATGGATGGAATGATTGAATTAATCTCAGCCACAGGTAATTAACTGGGGCAGCACCCAAGTACTACATTCTTTTTGCACACCACAGCACCTCAGTTTGGACCCAGCTATATGGTATCAGTCTAACACTCACCTCATAAAGTTCAGTACTAGATTAAGGGTGTCCTGCTCTTATTTAGAGAGTGCACAGGGGAAGTATTGTTGGTTTGTGTAAGGTCTGCATTAAGTTTTTAAATCATGACATTCACCGACCTGATATGTTTATGAACTTGAAAATTATTATGCATTCTTTTAACATTTGCAGAACATTGCTTCCTGCACTGTGCTTGGCTGTTAGGAAGCTAACAGATCCTTCCTTGCAGAAAATCCAAGTTAAACTTGGACAAAGGCTGCCCAGAGGACTCCAACCAGTCAGAGCACACTACGCTGTGCAAAGTTGTTGGGTAATGTGAAAGCCAGGCGTGGGAAGCCCACATTCCTCTGCACCAATGTCCTAAGGCACAGCTCAACTTGCCTCCCAGTAAATTATAAGTCATCTGTGTGTACAGCCTCTATTCCTGATCTAATTCTCACAGTAACGTTCAGGAGTCACAAAACACATCTCAATAATGAGTAAGTGGGGAGTCTAATTAGTATAGACCATCTATAAAGATGTCACCAGAAATTATTTCAAGTAAGAAACATTGCCACAAAGGTATTATGCCCCTTACATTAACAAACCTGTCAAGCTTCCAGGCTCCATAAATGAGTAGTTCTTCCAGGTTAGGATTTTGGTTTGCATTCTGTGATGTGTAATGCTGATTTTGATATGGATAACTGGAGCTGTAAGTCCCAGAGTGGAAAGCAAAATCCTGAATTGGATAATCTATTCTAGCATGAACCTATCTAACTTGGCATCTATGACCTTATTTAAATAGGAATGAAGCTATTTTACATTGAAAGCTGAAATATAAATGTTTTTTTTTTATATGTGTTGTGCTTGTACATACACAGAAGGCCCAATTATGGGTCAGGTGAAATCCAGTTCCCATACAGAATTCTGCTCTACCTTATCACTAGTGGGGGTAGGTTGACTGGGTGTGAGAACAAAGGGTCTGACTTTACCAGTTGGATAGTTTGGCAGGTAACATAATAGTAAGGAAAAGGCTGCATTGCATCCTGACCTGGTTTCCAGCCCCTGTGTGACCCACACCAGTGGCATGGGGGAAGCATGTAAACTCCCCCAGCCAGGCACATTCTCCCCCTTCCCTACTCCCTCTTTAACAACCTACTCCCATTACCCCCTGGACCACACCAGTTACCATCTTCAAATGTACCACCTGCTCAAAACCATTGATTACTACCTCTGTCTTGTCTGTGTAGAACTTGAAGCAGGTGTTTTTCATTTATTAGTTGACTTTGGTCTTGCAGAGGGAGAAGTTGGTCCAGATGTTTGGCATTCACGCATTTGAAAGGGAAAGTACAAGCTGGATGCCATCCGTGAAAGATATTCCATGGGAGCGGGTGATGCTGGTGGATCGGGTAATGTTGGCATTAAACAGGGTGGGTTGAGTGAGGATCCTTGCAGATCTTCGCAGATGAGGGTGTCAGCATCCAAACGGAAGGTGGCTAGGCTGACTGACTGAGTGCGGGTTGCCCAGACAGAGTGGAGTGCAAGTCCTTGGATTCCAACTTCATGCAGTCATTGTATAAGGATGGGGTGGGCGATGGTGTTGAAGGCTGCAGAAAGGTCCAATAGAATGAGGGCCATGGTATCACCTTTGTCCATGATTATCCTGATATCATCTGTAACAACGTTGTAGGCAGTTTCTGTAATGTAGTTCGGCCTGAATCCATATTGTGTGGTATCAAGGAGATGGTTGTAATTAATGTGGTGTGGTTAGGTGCTTATCATCTTTTCCATGACTTTTGCCAGATAGGGTAACAGTAAGAGTAACTAGTATCTTCGGGTCTCCTGAGGGCTTCTTGAAGAGGGGGGACTATAGTGGTGTGTTTCCAGATGTCCGAGGAGGTGGTTGTTATTTAGGTGGGTGGCTATGTGTAGGTTTATCAGCTTTTCCATTACTTTTGCCTGGTAGGGTGGCAGGGAGATAGGCAGGCAGCTGGCTGGTGTCTTCAGGTCGGCTGAGGGTTTCTTGAGGAGGGGGACTACAGCGGTGTGTTTATAGGCATCTGGGTAGGTGGCTGTGATGATAGTTGTTAAGGATCAGAGTGAGGGCTATGCTGATGGGTTCTACTCCTTTGATGTGATGGTGAGGGCAAGAGTCCCAGGGAGCTCCACAGTGTATTGATTGCATGGTTGTTATGGTTTCTCAAGTGGTGATGATGGACCTCGTGGTCAGGGTGGTCCTCTAGGTGTTGGTTAAGATGGGCAGGAGGACTGCAAGGGATTGGTTTGCGCTCAAAATTGACATAGATGCTGGTGATCTTGTGGATAAAGAATAGGGACAGCTGGGGGAGAGGTGCTAAGAGGGGGTTATGCTGGTGGAGCCTGCTGCCGGAGAGGTGATGTCTTTCCTTAGGGCAAAGATTTCCATTGTGCTGTTGGTGCTGCTTTTGATGCAGTCGGTGAGTGCTGAGCATTTACTGGCTCTTATTTGTTGATGGTAGTGTTTGAGGCTGGATTTGCAAATGCTCTTCTCAGTGTCTTCCTGACTTTGTCTCCATCTGTGTTCAAGCTGCTGGCAGTGGCATTTGGTGAGCCTGAGCTCTTCTGTGTACCAGCATACAGTCCGGTTCTCATGGCTTTGTTGGCTCTAAGAGTAGCCAGGATGGCTGCACAGGTTGGGATCCCAGCAAGAGACTGCCGATGGATTTTAGGAGGTTGTTGTTGTGCCGGGGCCGGTGGTGTCAGAGTTCAGAAGATCAGGATGCTTTTGGGATCTTTTTCCAGTTCCATCATGCAATGGGTGTTTCTTCAGTGGTGTGGGCTGAGTATGCTGAAGCTGATGAGGGCATTGTCAGACCAGATGATCAGTGTCCGCTTGTCTACTGTAGTGTCACTGAACCAAGTGAAGATATGGTCCAGTAGGTCTCCAGCAATATGTATGGGGCTTTCCACTCATTGGGTGAGTCTGAAGTGGACAGGTCCTTAATGAGATTGATCATGTGGAGATGTGGAAGACCCCTCCCCCATTTAGTAGCAGAGATCGCCGAAAAGGAAGAAGGTGCTGGAGTTGAGGGTCAGGACAGTAACAAAGCCCACAATGGTGATGACCAAGTTGGGCGTGGGTCCAGGGGCTGGTAGACAGGAGTGCCGCTCCGGATGTAGCTGGTGATGATGAGGAGTTTAAAGGCCAACTGTTCCATGTTGCTGGTTATAAAAAATTGGGTTACTGTTTGAGGAGGATTAAACCCTACTCAAGCAGGAACCACAGTCTGTGTCAGGGGTAAGTTTGAAGCAACCCTAAATTAGCCTGTGCTCAACCCTCAGTTAGCTTGGCACAGAGCAGGCAGGCTTAACTTGGAGGCAACGTGTAAAGTATTTGTGCAACACTTCAAACAGTAACAAAGTGAAAGCACTCCACAAAAGGATCCCACAGCAGTTTAGAAAAATAGAGTTGATTTTAATAAATAAATAAAACAAGACCAAAATAACAAAAATCAGATCAGTTCAAACTGGAGATATGCAATTAAAAAAATATCAGTAAAAATAGTGCCAGAAAGCACAACATGCCCACTGTTGATAACTGGTTGCATTGGACCAGGAGAAAGTCACAAGTTCAGGCCTGCAGCGATGAAGCACAGGCCAGCTACAGGGACCCAACTAGACCCTCTGAACAAGAGTAGCTTAACTCCTGGTTGTAGATTGTTGTGAGGTGCCACATTAAGGATGCGTCATGCAGCTGAGGCAATGCGTCAGTTTCGAGGTGCAGTTGAGGATGCATCATAGCAGTTGAGGAATGCATCAGTTCCAAGGAGCTGTGAGGCTGCAATGCGAGAAGCAAAATCGTCAAGGCAACCATTGATGAGAGATTTGAGATGTGAGGGCCTGCTTTGGGAAATCTTTGCACAGGTGGCAGATCCATGTAGACTGCAAGGTTAATGCGGAGTCCTTGTACAGAAAGAACCCTTGCAGCAAACCTAATGCATGGGTTCTGCTCAGGATTGGACTGTGTAGCAGAGGATAAACATCAGTTCTCATGGGTCCACAGATGGGCTAGCAGAGCAGCTTTAAGCCCAGTCCTTCTCAGCCAGGCAAGAGGGCAGCATTCCTTCAGAGCAGCTTTCCAGCAGAGAGGCAATCTGTTAGACCTGTCAGCCTTAGCGTGGTCTTCCCCCAGACTCTTTACCTGTTTGCCTCACATTTCTGCTGTATTCTTTTGTTGTCCTTAGAACTCTGATCCCTTTACCACTGCTGAGCAGTGCTAAAGTGCATGTGCTTCTCCCCTAAACATGATAACATTTGTGTATCCAGAATTGGCATATTTAATTTACATGTAGGTCCCTTGTAAAGTGGTATACCATGTACCCAAGGCCTGTAAATTAAAATGTTACTAGTGGGCCTGCAGGACTAACTGTGCCATCTACTTAAGTAGCCCTTTAAACATGCCTCAGGCCTGCCACTGCAAAGCCTATGTGTGCAGTTTCATTACCACTTCAACTTGGAATCTAAAAACCCTTGCCAAGCCTTAATCTGCCCTTTTACTGCATATAAGGCACACCTAAGGTAGGCCATAGGTCACCGATAGGGCAGGGTGCTATGAAAGTAAAAGGCAGGACGTGTACTTCTAAGTTTTACTTGTCCTGGTAGTGGAAAAAAAAAACAAAGTTGTTTTTCACTACTGTGAGGCCTACTCTGTGAGGCCTACTCCTCTCATAGGCCAGCTTTAGGATTTCCTCAATATTAATAATTTCTGATCTGAAAGGAGTAGCTGTACATCATTGGAATGGTAATGATAAATCCTCTTTAATGGTAAAGTTGGATTTAATATTACTATTTTAGAAATGCCACTTTTAGAAAGTGGGCATTTTACTGCTCTTACAGCTCTGTGTGCCTGCAGCCTGTCTCCAGTACACATCTGTGGTGGGTGACAGTGCCACATTGTGTATTCCCTCTAGACAGCCACAAACACAGGAAGGTTAGGTGTGCCTGAGCACTCATCTGCATTCTGGTGGCTCTTCCTGGGCAGAAAGAGCAGAGGGGATCTGGCACTTACACCTGAATAGGGAGTGCCTGCCCTCACACAAAGAACTGATTACCCCCTACTGATAGCCTGGAGCCGAGGCTGAGGAAAAAAATACCTCTGTGCACTTCAAAGACCCTTCATTGAAGTCCCCTCCAATTCAAATGTATATTTGGGTACAAGAACTGTGTCTCTGATCCTACCAAATCAGTACACTACTGGACATGTGAAGAACTCTGCCAGGAGCAAGGACAGCTGTGCTACAAGGAGTGCCACTCTGCCGGACTGCTTTCCAAGAAGTACTGCTCTCTTCCTTGATGAGTTACCCTACTGCCTGGTGATCTCTGCCCTGCTGAGGAAGGATTGGAAACCTCTCATCGGAAGTAAAAGTGACTCCAAAGACTTGTTGGATTGCCCCATGTCCGCTTGCAGTCTCAAGGACATCAAAGATTGCATGCAAACTGTAAATAGCACATGGACTTTGGTGGCTCTGAGTCCTGCTCTGTCAAGTGGTGCCTGGCCCCTTGGAAGTGTCTGTTCTGCAACCCAAGAAAATCCACACATTGACGATGTTACTTTGATCGGAACTGGCACATTTCCTCTTGACACAGACACATTGTTGCTGGAGCCTAAATCACGGACGACCTTGAGTAACCTTTTAGAACTATTGAGACCTAAGCACTATTTTGTTAATTCTTTAAAAATTCATATCTCAACTTCTGCTCATTAGATTTTTGTTGTTTTGTCTTGTTTTACTCATAAAAATATAAGTTATTTTTCTAATGCTGGGTGGAGTACTTTTTACGGTGCTTTCATTGTGTTACTGTGTGTGTGTGTGTGTGTGTGTGTTGCTCAAATACTTTACACATTGCCTCTTTTGACAAGCCTGACTGCTCTGTGCAAATCTACCAGAGGGTGAGCACAGGTTATCCATAAGTGTCTATCTAGCTTACGCTGACTAGAAGTGGTGGTTCCAGCTTGTACAGGTTGCATACTCTCACAACCAGAAACCCTAGATCTAACACAGTCCTTTAAGGCAGCAAAGCAGTTCTTCTTCTTGGCAGAGTATCCACAGTTCCAGAAGTGTACTGAAAAGTTGGTGTCTAAGGTCCAGTATTTATACCTGGGCCTTCCTTTGAAGTGGGAAAAGCTTCTAGATATTTCCTTTTGAAGTCCACAAGGGGGAGGGCCCAAGAAAGGTGGACTGATGGAATCATACCTGTTCGTTCTGGTAGAGCCAGGTCTTGAGCTTCTTTTAGAAGTCCAGGAGGGAGAGGGCGGTTCTGAGGTGTAGCAGGAGGTCATTAGAGCCTTTGGCTATGATGTGTGAGAAGGATCGTCTCCTCCATCTGGTCTTCTTGATGCTAGCGGTGCATGTGGTAGGTGGGGGAGGCAGACCAAAGATGTCTGGTGGGTTGGTAGACGTTGAGATGATGGTTGAGGTGTGCTGGTCCAATTTGTTTGGGAGGGCTTTGTAGGCATGCATGAGCAGCTTTGTTAGAAATCGGGATTTTTGGTTGACAGTCAGGTTACTCCTGTCCAAGCAAGGACCCTCACTCTAGTCAGGGTAAAGGAGAATTACCCTTGGTTAACCCCCGCTTACCACCTTGGTAGCTTGGGACGAGCAGGCAGGCTTAACTTCAGAAGCAATGTGTAAAGTATGTGTACCAACACACACGGTAACTCACTGAAAACATTACAAAATGACGAAACACAGGTTTAGAAAAATATTAAATATTTTATCTAAAAAACAAGACCAAATTCGATAAAAATCCACAATATACAGTTAAAAATATGAATTTAGCACTTAAAAGCAAGAAAACTGTGATTTGAGGTGAAAACACTGCAAGTTGGTAAAACAAGGCATTGTAACACGTCGTTTCCTACAATGCGACGCCAATGGCACCATTCATGGAGTCGGTCGACCCCCAGGTACAGTATCTTCAGAACAAGTAGAAAACAGGCTGGTGCACGTAGTCAGGGAGACCAGCTTTTCCGGATCCAATGAGGCATCGGTTCCGGGGCCACAGGGCAGGAGGGCTGCCGCATTGCGCGGTGGCGTCGGGTCCTCTCTACAGGGCGGTGGAGGAGAGGCAGCGTCGGATGTGAAGTCAGTCCCTTGGTTCCAGCAGATGCGAAGTCCAAAGGAGTTACGATGCTTACAGGCGACCTCATGGGGTCACGATGACATCACCGGGCCACAGGCGCTGCGATGGTGTCGGATAGTCATGGACGTTGGACTTACGACTCTCTGGTGTCAGTGAAGTCAGGCAGGATCAGCCATAGCAGTGACACGAGTTCTACAGGGTCGTCGGACTTCTGTGAGGTCCACGGCCTCGAGGCAGGCAGTGTCACGGTTCTGTGGTTGTGGCATCTGCTCACAGGGTCATCGGATTCGCACTCAGCGAGGTCCATGGCCTCGGGGCAAGTGCGGTCGCGGTTCCTGGCAGTGGTATTCTTTACAAAGTCGCACGGCATCGTCCGAGATCAGTAGATTGTTTTTTCTCCAGGAATTCACTTCCAGGGGTCCAGGAACTGGAATGGCACCCTCTGGCAAGCTGGAGTCCACAGCAAGTAGACTCGGGTCTGGTTGGTGAAGCCTTTGCTGTCCCTGAGGCTTCAAAACAGGAGGCAAGCTCTACTCCATGCCCTTGGAGTCACTTCTCAAGCAGGAATGCAACAAAGTCCAGTCTCTCTCCCCTTGCACAGGCAGAAGCAGCAACTGCAGGATAGCTCCACAAAGCACAGTCACAGGCAGGGCAGCACTTCTCCTCAGCTCTTCTCCAGGCAGAGGTTCCTCTGGAATCCGTGAAGTAATCTGATCTTCAGGGGTTTTGGGCTCTCTTCATATACCTCTTTCTGCCTTTGAAGTAGGCCACTTCAAAGGAAAGTCTTTCTTGTTTGTGAGATCCTGCCTTGCCCAGGCCCCAGACACACACCAGGGAGTTGGAGACTGCATTGTGTGTGGGCAAAAACAGCGCATTCATGTGTGAGTGACCACTCCTACCCTCCCTCCCAACACAGATGGCTCATCAGAATATGCAGGCTACACCCCAGCACCCTTTGTGTCACTGTCTAGAGAGAGTCGCAAACAGCTCAACTGTCAAACTGACCCAGACAGGGAATCCACAAACAGGTAGAGTCACAGAATGGCTTAAGCTAGAAAATACTTACTTTCTAAAAGTGACATTTTCAAACACACAATCTAAAAACCAACATCACTAAAAGATGTATTATTAAATTGAGTTCAGAGATCCTAAACTCCCTATTTCTATCTGTTCCCTAAGGGAATCTGCACTTTAATAATATGTAAAGGCAGCCCCCATGTTAACCTATGAGAGAGATAGGCCTTGCAACAGTTAAAACCGAATTAGGCAGTATTTCACTGTTAGGACATGTAAAACACATAAGTACATGTCCCACCTTTAATATACACTGCATCCTGCCCATGGGGCTACCTAGGGACTACCTTAGGGGTGCCTTACGTGTATAAAAAGGGAAGCTTTAGGGCTGGCAAGTGGGTACACTTGCCAAGTCGAATTGGCAGTTTAAAACTGCACACAGAGACACTGCAGTGGCAGGCCTGAGACATATTTACAGGGCTACCCATGTGGGTGGCACAACCAGTGCTTTTGGCCCACTGCTAGCATTTGATTTACAGGCCCTGGGCACCTCTAGTGCTAGTCATGGTAGGTCAATTACAAATATATTTTACCTAGGAGCACTTGCACTTTAGCACTGGATAGCAGTGGTAAACTACCCAGAGTAGCAAAAACAGAGTCCACCACGCATCAACAACCTGGGAAACAGATGCAAAAAGTTAGGGAAGACCATGCTAAGGATGCCAAGTCTAACAAGCTTGAATTCTCATTTTTCCTGGACTGTGAGCCAGTGGAGTGTGTTGAGGAGCAGTGAGATGTGGGTGTTTCGTGGGATTTCCAAGATGAGTCTGGCAGTGGTGATCAGGGTGGTTTGAAGTTGGGTGGGATGCTGGAATGGAATCCGTTCTCTATTGTGTGTGGCATTCTAGGAGTAATACACAAAGACCAACTGTCAGCTACACCCAGTCAGGTGACCTAGAGGCAGGCTACAAGCACTATATGGCTCGGGCAAGAAAATGCCTACTTTCTAAAAGTGGCATTTTAAAAATTGTAATTTAAAATCTGACTTTATCATAAGGGTTATTCATTACAATTCCAAAGACACTGGATATAAACTGGTTGCCTCCTTCCAGTTGGAAATGACAACTTATTAAATATAATAATGGCACTGTGTGGGAGAGGTAGGCTTTTCAGTAGTGAGAAATTAATGTAAGAGTTTTTGATTACCAGGACATGTCAAACTTAAGTTCACATGTCCTACTTTATACATACACTGCACCCTACCTTCTGGACTGCCCAAGCCTACCCTATGGGTGGCAGTTGCATTAAAAAGGAATTTGGGCCTGGCAATAGTTTTTTTTTTTTTTGTCAAGTCAGACTTAGTTTAAAATTGCACTCAGGGGCTGCAATGCTAGGCCTGAGGTATTTTTGGAGGCCTACATGAGTGGGTGTCACAATAAGTGCTGCAGGCCCACTTGTAAATCACATAATGTTCATAGAGCAATCGTTTGCATACAAATAATTCAACAATATTAAATACTATTACTGTTGTAATTAACCATAGATCCAATTCCATAAATGAATACATCTTGAAAAAGTGTGTAATTCGTTTTTGGAAAAAGATGAATTTTTATATATATTTACTAATAATATATTCATCAATATAGCAAAGCAACAAAGATAATTTTAGTGTTTTTATACAAATGCACTGGCGACCAATTTATGGAATTTGATCTGTGGTTAATCAAAACATTAATAGTATTTAATATCACTGAAATATTTGTATGCAAATGAGTCCTCAATGAACATTGTGTGCTTTACAGTTTAGAATACCCAGTTCTGTTAGGAATATTGGGCTACCCTGTTTATTTGAAGCTGACCCACTTGTAGTATTTAATTTTCAGGCCATGGGTACATGTAGTACCAATTGACTAAAGCCTTATAAGTAAATTAAATATGCCAATTAGGGATAAGCCAATGTTACCAAGTTTTAAAGAGTGTGCATATGCACTTTCACACTCAAAAAACAAGATCAACTAAAAAATGGAGGCAGTAGGCAAATAATTTGGTACAAGACCATCCTCAGGCTAACCGGTGGTGCTTTCCATGGTGGTGGAGTGTTGGATGTATTCATTGAAGATTCCACCTCTGGATCGGTTAGCCCTGTTCTGATTTGTGATCTTATACCGGAGGGGAGAGCAGGGTGTATACCGTGGTGATGACTCTGGCTGACACCCAATTCAGCCGAATTTCAGTCAGGAAGAGCAGGTTTGGTGAGCAGTTCCTAATTTTCAGTAGAGTTTTTAGTGAGGAGTGAGTGCTGCAGTATACAGAAAAGGAAGTAGTGTGGTGTAGTGGGATCCAGCTGTGTGTGGTTGTGTGTTTTGGGTGTGTGAGATGTGGGGGTAGTGAGGTGGGTGTGAGTGGGTGCATGTGAGTTGGCAAGTGGTGCAGGAGAACATGCCTGCAGTGTTCGGTGGTGAGGCATGGCAGCAGTGATGGGAGATACAATCACATTTCAGGGCGTGGAGGGTCACGGAGTAGTGACTGGAGGTAGGATGGTGGGAGGAGGATTAGGGGTCCTGGTGCTGGGCTGGGTGCTAATGATCTTGCCTTTGGTAGGCTTTTCGTGTGCCCCCGGAGCATCCACACTACGGCCACGGTTGACTGAAAACAATTTTGGCAGAAAGCCAGTATCCTATCTGTCTTTGAATGGACTTGCCTCAGTCTGTCCTAGTCAAATTGAGCTTCTCTACCTAGTAACTAAAAACGTTCTGGACTCAATGCACTTTGAAACATACGGTCCAATCACAGAGCAAATACAGGGTATTTTGTCTGGTAAAGGAAAACATGCATTATATATTTTGTAACTTGTGTATTAGTTGATGCAAATGTGTATTATGATAAGAGTGATGGAAACGTTACAGACAATATGGATAATTCTCAGGTCTTTATGTCCGTTATGAGACTTGGACAGTTCCTCAGTAAGCAGTGACATGCGTGTGATAGAGCACTGCCCAATAGTGCATAGATTGGTTACTTTAAATAGTTTTAAATAATATAACAATCTATTATTGGTTCCTGATGGAAATGGCCCTCTCTACAGGGTCACCCCAAATCTTTTGCCTTCCTCCTCCTACTTTTTGCAGGATATTTGCTTGTTGGCCTTAGGACTCTGTGCCGTTTACCACTGCTAACCAGTGCTAAAGTGCTTGCACCCTCTCCCTCAAACATGATTTGATTGACATATACCTATTGGCACATTTCATTTACGTGTTAGTCCCTTGTAGAGGGGTGTACTGTATAACAAGGGCTTTTAACTTAAATTCAACAAAAGTCTGTAACACTTAATGTGCCACCCACTGAAGTAGCACTTTAACACATGTTCACGGCCTGCCATTGCAGCCTGAAGGCAGTGCCCCAGTGCCATATCACCTTGACACGTAAACCTCTTTGCCAAGCCTTAAACACCCCTTTTAATACACGTCACCCCTAAGCTAGGCTGTATGTAGCCCAGAGGGCAGGGTGATATGTAATTAATAGGCAGGACATGTACTTTTTACATGTCCTAGAAGTGAAAAACTCCCAAATTTGTTTTTCACTACTGTGAGGCTTACCCCTGCCATAGGATAACATAGGGCAGTGGTCTCCAAACTTTTTAATGCCGCGCCCCCCCCCCCCCAGTTGAAAAATAAAAATCATTGGGCCCCCCTCAGAATTTTTCACAATTATTTAATGGCAATTTAAATATGTCTAGACCTATTTAAACATTGCAGTTAAGGATTGTTACCCTTTTAAAAATGCAATAACATGCTTCTGCTTAAAACAAAGGCCTGTTATTTGTATAATGTTTCTTTTGGCCAGAGTCTTGGACCCATAGTTGTGGTGCTACTTGTTGTCCAGGTGGACATTTTCTAAAACTGAGGAGTTTCTATTTTGAACCTTAAACTTTAGAAATTCCTAACTCCAATTATCCTAAATGGACTTTGATGGTTTTTGTGTCAGATCATTTCTTAAAATGTATTCTATTTTGCTAAATTGGATTGAGATTTGTATTGTGTTGTGTTTTCACTGTATTGCTGTTTGTATACTGCATAAATACTTAACCCATTGCCTCTAAGTTTAGCCTGACTGCTTTTTGTGGCAAGCTACACAGGAATAAGCACAGGTTAAATTAGTGACTTTTTGTGGTTCACCTTGCAAGGGATTGTGGCTCTTACTTGAGCAGGGCTCATTCCCCATTCAACAAACCACCCAATTTCTCACAGGCCCAAATATTAAACTGCACTAGTTTTGAAACTGGTGACCTGAGAGATTTTAGTGGGCAACTATCAACTGAAATACCTCATCTGAGTCAGCATGGAAACCTCTGTAGTAGGAGAGGGGATGGTGCCATAATACACCACTGATCAGCTCACTCTATTGCTTTTATTTTAAATATAATATATAGAATTAGAGACATACTTCGCTTACTTAGAGAAACAGACACACATTCCTCCACTGTATTTTATTTGAAAATGTTCTTCATGCTTTTGAAGGATTTAAAACCAGATGTCATGAGTTGCACAGTCTCCTTAAAATGGAAATGAAAATGCCTCCCTTTCCTGGTGCTGCTCAGACAACCAATATGCACTGACAAGGTGTCACTGCAAGCACTGCTCCGTTTTTACTGTTGGTGCTGCCCTTGTAACGCTGCTCGGTAACACTGCTAACACTGCCAGAGTAACACTACGCTGTGACACTGCACATACTGCCTGGTGACCCTGCACACACTGGCAGTTTGGGACTGCTGGCACTTCCTGTGACTACTACTGACACAGCCTGGGAAGCACTGCCGGCAAAGACTGAACGACACTATCGATATGGCGTTCCAAACAACCTACATTTTTTATGGTTCACAAATCTTTAGTTATTGACTGTTGGACATGGCCTTTCTGCAGGGTCATCCCCAGACCTTTTGCCCTTTTCCCTCCACTTTTGGCTTAATTCATTTTTGCTGGCTTTTGGATTCTATGCAATTTACTGCTGCTAACCAGTGCTAAAGTGCAGGTGGTCTGTACTCTAAAACATGGTAACTTTGGCTTTTCTTCAATTGGCATATTTAATTTACCTGTAAGCCCCTAGTAAAGTGCACTGTATGTGTCCAGGGGTTGTACATTAGATGCTACTTGGGGGTCTGCAGCACTAATTGTGCCACCAACCACAATAGCCCTTCCAACTTATCTCAGGCCTACCACTGCAGAGACTGTGTGCAGTTTTAAACTGCCAGTTCAAACTGGAAAGTACACCCACTTGCCAGACCCAAACCTTATTTATTACATATGTCACCCATAAGGTTGGCCCCAGGGGCAGGGTGCAGTGTATTTAAAGAGTTGAATATGTACATTTAAGTAGGTAGTGAAAAACGATAAAATTAATTTTTCACCACTCCAATGCCTGCCTCTCCCATAGGTTAACTTTGGGATTGGCTTATAATATTGTTTAAGTATAATTTTCAATTGGTAAAAGATAAAAATTTGGAGATTGGGTCTCTGGTTCACAATTTAAAATCGCAACGTATAGTGAAGTCGGATTTTGAATTGTAATTCGGACAATGGCACTTTTAGAAAGTTGGTATTTTCTTACTTTAGCCATTCTGTGCCTCTGCTTGTCTCGAAATACACACCTGGGATGGATGCCAGCTGGGTTTTGTGCATTCCCTCTAGACAGTCGCACATAAAGGGAGCTTGGGTGTGACATTTGCATCCTGATGGCCTATCACCAGGCTGATGAGTCTTTCTGGGCTAGATGGGAGCTGACACTTACACCTGAGTAGTGGTGCAACTTTCCTCACGCAAATGGCTCTACCTCCCATAGAGTGTCCTGAGCCAGAGAAGGAAAGGAAGGGACCTTGTGATCCTTAAAGGCCTTTTTGAAGTCTTCCCCCACTGGACTGGACCTGTTCTCTACATCCTTGTACCCAAGGTTCTCCAAGGGTATGTTGGCCTGCCCCCTATTCTCTTGCCGTCTCAGGGACCGCAAAGATGCCTAGAAATCTCCAGTGCTGCTTGTTTCTGCCATCTCTGAGTCCCACCCTTCCCCAGCGTGCCCCCTGCCTCCACTCCAGGGCCTCAGAAGTGGGTTCTGCAGCTGTTTTCTGCAAAACCCAACTGCATAAGAAAAATAGGCACATCGCTCCTCCTACGCTGAGGCCCCTCGATGGCAGCATATACACAGCTTGTGTGGCTCCACAACAGTGCTCTGAATAGCTCAATGATGCAATCACTTTGACCTCAACAGAGTTCGATGCCAACATTGGACCCCACTGCAAGGCTCAATGATGATGCTGTGACCCGACGGCGTGGAAAATATAGATGTATCGCCTTCACATTTTCTCCTTGACGTTGACGCTTGCTTCATCCAAGGTACTATTTCAGAAGACCCTACGTGGGCTCTGTAACTGGACCACCTTCCATCATAGTCGGCCTCAACTTTGGAGTTGCACCGGTCCCTCGCAACCTCAAGTAACCTTTTGACTGCTAGTGACTTCTAAGGACTATTTTTAGTTCATTCTTTAAAAAATCATATCTCAACTTCTGTTGATTGGATTTCTGTTGTTTTGGCCTTGTACTCAGATAAATATTCTCTATTTTTTTCTAAATTGGTATGGAGTCTTTTTGTGGTGTCTTTCTCTGTGTTACTGTAATTAAATGTTGCTCAAATGCACTACACATTGCCTCAGGTTAGGCCTGACTGCTCTGTGCAAAGCTACCAGAGGGTGAGCACAGGTTAATGTAGGGAGCATAACTGACTTACTGTAACTAGGATTGTGGTCCCTACTTGCACAGGGTGCAAACCTCTGCCAACTAGAGACCCAATTTCTAACTTTGATGTATAAGAAATCTCACTTAAAATACTCTACTTTCAAACAAGAGGAATCTAGACCCTCATATAATCTATGTAATTTGTTGTTAATTTCCTGTGGGTTTTTGGTTAGTATTTCATTGAGATGCCACTTGTATATAATTAAAATCTAAAAAATTTTAAGGAGTTGTTTTTTACATTTGTTTTTATTTTGTTCTACACATGCCTTCTCTTAATATATTATTCAGTACTTTGTGTGTGACCCCCTTGGAGAAAAAACTGATTTAATGAGTACAAATGATGAAACACACACTCCTGAGTAGGTCTGCTTTTTACATATTAAAAATGCACATCTTCACTAGTGGTAGAAAAAATAATTTCCGTTTCGAAGACAGGCATACAGGATGTGCTCATTTTACTACCAGGGTCATAAATTAATTGAACTTATGTGATTAATTAAAAATGTAAATTTATCAAATTCTATCAATTACTTCATTTGCCAGACTATTTTTACTTTTGATGTTAAGTGAATATCTGTTGTAAGTTTCTTTTCTTGATCATTTAATACCAAAAAAGAAATCCAGTGTTGCCAGAGGTACTGAGACTGAGTGCTTTTTCAAAATGTAGGCAGTTCACAATGGATTGTTTTTGTTGGACCTGACATCCTTGGTGTGATTTTCTGGCAACGTTTTGCCTTTAATCCTCCCGTTTTTCCTGATTTAATGTTTGCTGGCTTTAGGACTCTGAGCTCTTTACTGCTGCTAACCAGTGCTAAAGGGCTTGAACTCTCACCTTTAAACACAGTAACATTGGCTTACACTTAATTGCCACATTTTATTTACTTGTAGATCTCTAGCATAGTTTGAACTACATGTACCCAGGGCCTGTAAACTAAAAGCTACTAGTTTGCCTGCAGCACTGACTGTGCACCCACTTACGTAGCCTTTTAATCATGTCTCCTTCCCTTGCCATTTTAACCTGCCAAAATAAACAATTTGCCTTGCTTAAACCTTCCTTTCTAATAGATATGACACTCATATGGTAGGCCCTACATAGCCCAGAGGGCAGGGTTCAGTGTATTTAAAATGTTGGAAACGTACTTTCAAGTTTTACATTCCTTGGTAGTGAAAAACTCCTAAATATGTTTTTGACTACTGCAAGTCCTGCTTCTCCTATGGAATGGCATTGGGGTACCTTGTTACAGTTACTAAGTGATAATTTTCAATTGGGAACAAGTAAAATTGTTGAAGTTGGTATCTAAAGAATTGTAATTTAAAACCTTTTTAATGGTAAACTCAGATTTTAATTCACAATTCTGAAAATGTCACATTTAGAAAGTTGGCATTTTCTTGCCCCAAATAATTAGTGCCTGTATCCTGGGTCACATGGCTTGGTGTAGCTGGCAGCACATCCTTGTGTTTTACTCCCAGATGGTGAGACAAAGGGGGAATAGGTGTTGGCAGGATGGGCAGTCTCTGACTTCATGGGAGGCGGAGTTATCACTGAGCACACTTGCACATCACAAAGCCTCTGCCTCAGCACACTCACAAAGGATATGGCACTAGTCTTTTGTGCCCCAGATAAGCTGGGACCAGGGCAGGGAGGCAAGTAATTCCAAGAACTCTCTAGAAGCTTTTCTTTCTTCAATGCTGGCACCATGGATAAGTAGTGGACACTCAGACCCAACTCTTCAGTACACCTCTGGACCTCCTGAAGACTCAGAAGGACTGCTTTGCTAATATCGTAGGGACCATTGGAACCAGAGTTGGTCACCCCCGTTTTACCTTCATTTTACTGTGTCACATTTTATTAATTTTAGTAGGGCTGCTTTTAGCAATGTTTTTTGCATATTTTAATCAGCTTGCTTTATTCTAGGAAAATGAATAACAAGCTGCTTGTTTAGTTAGCATTTGCACAACATCTAATCAGCACTTTCTGTTCATGGCTAAAGAACACTGTACACAATATGCTAGTTGTTTTGCCTATTCAGAAGATAGTTTCTAACACCTAGACACAGCCTTTGCATTAGAACTGTACTTCCAATACAGTATAGATTATTATATAAACAGTGCACAGACCCAGAGGGGGCATAGGGCATTCTGACCACAACTATCCTGGGAAGCATGCTGTGCAACACGCAGCTCGGCTTGCGTTGATCCACCAGCCTCCTGAGAGGATTAACATCTACATCACCGACTAACTCCTGACACTGTTTCCAGGTATGGGGTCGGACATATGCAGTAGCTGCATTCCACTCGGAGTAGGGCACTGCCTTTGCCGCTAAGCACACCGGGATACCATGGAAACCTGGGGTGTAGCTGTGCCTTTTTCTTGCCCCTATCAGATAGAGGAAAATTCTATATTAGAGAGAAAGAACTGATATGCAAAGCAATCCTTAACAGCTAGAGTATTAGGTTCGGGTCACAGTTGTTTCCATCACATTTATGGGTGCAGAGATCATTAAATAATCTGCCAGGAAGATCCGTGAAGTACTGTTTGGCATCCCAATGTATGTCCCAGATCTTGATGGTCCTGGCACAGAGACAGCAGAAACTCCTTTTGACATAAATGAATGTCTCATTGTCTTACAGGAACGCCAAGACTTCCAATATGAGCATTCTACTACACATGCCACTGCTAGGAATTAGGGATTTTCCAGGATCTACAGGTTGAATTCCAAAAGTTGGTGATCTAGCCCAAGAAAAGATCCCAGTGAGAGAAGAATTCGACCCATCATACTGTGCAATGATGCCAATCCTTGGAATTCGAGGCACCAGATCTGATATCCTGGCACCACTTGCTGGTTGTAAAGAAAAACGCATTGTCTCCATTGATCAAGTCAAATTGCATCATGTGGATGATCCTACAGAGTAGGCCTCAAGGGTTCCTAGGTAATTCCTTATCCTCTCTCACTACCATATAGAAAAATCCTGTTCTCACACTAAACAACACTGAATTATTTCTCCCTAGGCTGAGGATGGCATATAATGATCTTTTGTTGACTCCAAATACAGCTACAAGCACCAGAAATGCATCAGGGGTAAGTCTACAGTCTTCAGCTACTTCTCAGAACAACAGAGTTGTTTATAATGAACCACCTGTAGAGGCATCCACCAGTTCCCTTTCACCTGCAGTGGCTCCTATCTTTACACAGACTGCTTTTGGGTTGACATTGACAACTTCTCATCAGACTCTACTGAAGCTTCTCTTCGTGATATTCGTAAGCTTTATCACTGGTTGCACTCACATATCTGGTCCATCCATGTTTCTATTTGTGGATTACACTCACCTTGCTTGCTTTCATTTTGTGGTTCAGGATATGGGGTTTGTCTTTCTGCTTATAAGTGGGCACTATCTTCCTGAACGCTCTGCTGTCGAACCGGTAGATGAGGTACTGAAGGCTCATTTGTGTAAACCACAAAGGGAGAAGAGACCTAGTGAACATTTCTGCTCTTCCAGTTCTGTTCCTGTTGGGATGTTTTAGGATAAGGTACCATATAATATATTTGGACCTACAGAAACAATTCAGATTCCTTATGTTTTTAAAATTTCTATGGACTATATCATAAAGCCCGGTGTGGTATCTGATTAGGATGTGAAAACAGTTTTTTTCAATGCTTTTTGACCTTGAATATTATACTGTATTTGAAAGCGAAGGCATGTATATGTGTTGAGCTGACTCTCATTGTACCAATGAGTCTTCTGGATGTGGGTGGGAGCATCACCTGAATTATGGGACACTGAGTTTGATCCCACACCATGTGACAACTGTTGGGCTAGCAGCACCTCACCTATGCCCAAGGGCAGGGGTGATTTTTGGCAAACGGGCACATGACATTGGGACTTCTCAGGGAAAATGTGGTGGACCAGATCTCATCCTTTTTTCTCAGTTACATACGTCTCACATATGCAAAAACAAACACAAGCAGGGAATGGTTCAAAAAAATTTATTGAATCAGCTGCGTCCTAGATAAAATGACATGAACTGCAAAAATTTGGATGATAAAACATACTAGAAGCAGAATGATGACAAGAAAAGTAAAGCACAGGAAAATTCCCACCATACTGTCGCTATACAGGATGTGTGATTCCTACCTACGCCACTAATGTTCTATGTTAGAGCACAGCAGGAAAAGCAATAACCCACCCTTGAGGACCTCCCAGGAAGACATCATCCCCTATACCTGAGTAAGACAGTAGTGAAGGAGCCTGTCATCTGTTGAGACACTTTCCTCACATAGGCCATGGAACAAGTCGTCTCAGTGAGCAGATGTAATGAAGTCAGACAGCATGCGGTAGTAGTCATCTGGCTGGAACCTCCCTCTAACGTGCAGGGGGCAGAGAGATGTTTTTATAATAAAACAGCTAGTGTTCTGAGAAAACTGTCTCCATGTAAAAATACTTATGTTTCTGTAAAATGTTAGATATGCTGTGTCCCACTTTGTGCCGGCAACCCTATCTTGTTGCAGCCTTGAATAAAGCACATAGAGAAAGAATGTTGTGCTAAGTAAAGTAAATGCTTTCCTTAGTGAAGGAACAGCAAGATAAAAGAAAATAAAACATCACCACTAATGTGATCATTTCCAAAAGAATAAAATGAAATGCTACTAGGCTAAAGGGCACAGACAGCATGCCTAGTTGCTCAAATAACGTGCCCACAGGCATCACTAAAACGGCTTCACTACAATGAACTCTGCAAATTATGGAGAATTGTATCACCATTGTGCTACCATTACCTACATAGACTGGTCCTCCACATGCAATGTTTAATTACACAAAATTGAACAATGCCTAACTCCACCAGTGGGGAGTTCTACAACATATTTAGATAAATGTACATACTTTTCTGAGCATGGTGTTACTGATCCACTGTCTTATTACTTCAAATTACATTCAGCGGAAGCAAGGAAAAGTATGCTGACCACTACTAAAATAATTTGTTTTAATTAATGTGTTTCCCAACAGGGGTTATAAAAATTGTAAAGATACAATTGTTTTGAAATCAGTTTGGAGAACAAAAGATTGGCAAGTACAGGGATGGATACCTTATTTAAAGCATGCTTGATTTAATTACAGATGCTTTATCTTAATAGCACTATTTAGCAGACAACCTGCTTAGGTTTAGCAAAAAATAAAGGCACAAATATGCCCAGTTTCCCTTCAATTGCAAAATCCCACAGTTCTCAATTTCTGGTAAATACACAGCAGACCAGCTCAATGGTGTTGTCAGAAACTGTACATTTATTTCAACTCTTTCGGGTCCCAATGAGTGGTTATTGTGGCCAGTGGACACAAATGGTTGTCCTGCATGTTTTACAACTTTTACATAGAGTTTTAAAGCAAGCAGACCGGACCCTCAATATATTGAGACACAACATGCACAGATTGTCACTACATACAGGGTAGGGAAGTTAGGTCTGCGATGTTTGCAACATTCTACCATGAGCACTTTTCTTTCATCTCTGAGGACATGGATTGGTAGGATTTCTTGTTAGGTTCTAAATTGCTAGATGCTCCAAAAGATTATTGTATGCAATGTACATTGAAATATGTAAGCTTTCTCAAATGGAAGCTGATGCTTGCTTAAGGCAAATAGATCAGTCAAATTTAGAGAAAACACTAGCTATTGTCAATAATGGGATTAAACATTGTCCACTCACGTTAACACACTTAACATTGTGACATCTGCAATTGATAGTATACAAAATGTAATTTGTACATCATGGACCGAACCAGCTTAGATCCATAATGCAGCTGAGTTGGACATCACAGGTTCTGAAATTGAACCACGCACCCTTGAAGCACATAAACTCAAAAGAGTTATGTTTGATGTCATGTGTGGCTGTAAAAACACAAGCTTTGCATACTCCTGCCATCTAGTGTTGGTTCAAGAACTGTGCATGTTTTATTTCTCTAAAAGGTATTTTGAGGCATGTGGTAGAGTGACTCCTCCTCTTGTTGGTAATGTACATGGACATGGACTCCATTGTTAGATTGTTTTCTTCCACCGCCAGGTCTGGTTGTGTATCAACAAGCTCCAGGTCCTTTTGTGATCCAACCCCTACTTCATCGGTATTGTTTTCGACCACATTCCCACCTTTGTATCTCAAGATTGGAAACCATTGCCTGTCGGATTGACACGCTTGAACAAAGGCCCCCTGGGTCTCACCCTTTCATGCCTATCTTTCTTATCCCTTCAGTGTAGAAAGACCTGATAATGGAATGGACACCTTTCCATTTCTGCCTGAGGTGCCACACTAAGTAACCGCAGACCGACCCTCATCAGGTCTGCATCCTTTTTGTCTCCAGGTCACAGAGAGAACTGCAAGACATGCTAGTACTTTAAGTCCAAGAAGACCCATTGACACCAAAAGGCATGTCACAGGGAGATGCAGCAATGGGAGGGAGGTCGATGAAACACCTGACATTTTCGGACATCGGGATGTCAAAAAAGAGGAAGAGGAGTTCCATAAGCCTTCTGTGGCCGAAGAAGAAGCTTTCTCCTTAAAGTGCTCCAACTTCAAACTGGAAATCGATCTAGAGATGCAGGATCTTCCACCAGGTCAGTGTACCATTAGGCTTCCGAGCCACCCCTTCCAATAGACCATTGTCGACACTGAAAATCCAACTTGGATGCCCCACCCTCTGGCTCAGCACTGAGATATAAGTTGAAGCCAACCACTTTGGTGCCTGGTCAACAAGCTCCACCTCCGGCACCGACCGCTTCGGCACCAACCACTTCGAACCAACCATTTTGGTACCTGCTACTTCAGCACCAACCACTTTGACATTTAAATGGAAAGTCATCTCAGCTCAGAAGATTTCCAAACTGGCACCAATATCTGACTTGGGTACTACAGTGGAAACAATACTCCACAAGATGCAGGAGAAAGTTGATGTCAGTCAAAAGCAAATTCATGTACAGCCTCATACTGGTTGTATTTTGGCTAAGATTGCGGTTTCTATGCCACCTCCATCCAAAAGCCAACTTTATTTTGTTGAGGCCATTGATCTGCCAGTGCCAAGCAAAAAGAAAAAGACTGACAAGGCTACAAGTCCCTTGCACCCTCCTCTAACCTCACCTCCTCCACCCCACCACCTCTTTCACCTCTACCACCTTCACCCTCTTCCCCTCACTCTCAGGGTGATACATTATCTATTACTCCTCAGGGGTCCCCACATTCTTATTCTGATGGGCATAGTATAGGTGATGACACACTTGATGCACCACATCCTCCTGATCCTTGGTCAGCCAATGATGTTGATCCACAAGGGGATACTATTTGCGACCTGTCCCCTGCTAGGCCCTCTCCTCCTGATGATACCTATTTCTATCAGGACCCTATTGACTGGGCTATACCATACCACCAGGTACCCCTACATAAAGAACCCATTGAGGAGGATGTTTCATTTGAAACCTTTTCCATATCAGATAGGACAACACAATAGATCCCTATGCCACCCTCGGCCTCAGACCGCTTGCCTCCACACCCACACACATCGCAGGATACATACTGGACCCCATCTTCACCTCAAGCAACTGAATCACCATCAAGACCATCTCCACCCTAGACTGGACCGACCAACGCTGCAGACACTTCACAATCACCGCACCCAGCAGCTGCATCCGCACCTTCAGGACCCCCCACATGAAATGGAATGTAATCACCAGTGAGCAATTCCCCTCAACACTTGCCAAATCCTTCCCTCCGACAACACCAACACAGCAGCGCGCAATCTCAATGCATGGATCACCGAATGCGCCGGCATTCTAGCCCCTCTCAGGCAAACGCGTACCTAGGAAAGCCAGCTGGTTCACCACCGAACTCCAAGATTCAAAGCGTACCCGCAGACGTTTGGAGAAAAAAAATGGAGAAACAGCCAAACCAGCGAAGACCTCACCTCATTCAGATCTGCATCTGCCACCCACTGACAAAAAATCAAGAACGCAAGGAAGGACGCACTCCGGGAGCACATCAACTCCTCCGCACACAACTCTAAGGAACAGTCATCGAGTTCACAGATCCCCCCCCTCCGAAACCACCAGCATTCCCCCGTCACAGGACGTCTGCGACAAACGCGCCTCCTTTTTCTACCACAAGATCCTGGACATCTACCACAGCTTCCTCCCGGAAAATACTGGCAAAAGAACCTGTGAAATACCCCCTCCTCCCAGAACCTACCCAAACCATCCACAGATGGTCCAAGCTCACCATAGAGGAAACAGTCAACATCATGAACGGCACCCACTCTGGAGCCCCCTCAGACCACTGCCCGCACCACATATACATCAGAGCCAGCGCATCCATCGCCACCAAGCTCCGTAACACAATCAACTGCTCCACCAACATGGGCACCATCCCCGAGGACTGGAAACATGCTGAAATACGCCCTTTCCTGAAGAAACCTCAGCTGAACCATCAGAAATGAAGTATTTCCAGTCCATCTTGCTGCTACCATAGCCCGCTAAAGTACTGGAGAAAGCATTCAATGCACAACTACGGAATTTCATCACTGCCAACAACTCCCTGGACAGCTCCCAGTCCGGCTTCCGCAGCAACCACAGCACGGAGACAGCACTCCTGGCAGCCACCAACGACATCCAATTACTCCTAGACTGCGGCCACACCGCAGCACTCGTACTCCTCGACCTCTCAACAGCATTCAACACGGTCTCCCACAGCACTCTGCTTCACCAGACTCCACGACATAGGAATCCACGGAAGAGCCCTGGAATGGATCCACTCCTTTCTCTCCGGGAGAATGCAGAGGGTCAGACTCCCCTCACTACACTGCCAGATCCACAGGAGTCAACTGCGGAGTCCCACAAGGATCCTCACTGAGTCCAACACTGTTCAACGTATACATGGCCCCTCTTGCTGCCATCATCAGAAGCCATGGTATGAACATTGTGTCATATGCCAATGACATACAACTCAGAAATGGAAGCAGTCAGCACTTGAATGAGAGAAATCTGCCTCAAGCTCAGCTCCAACAAGACTGAGCTCATCATCTTCGGAAACACCACCTCAGCTTGGGATGACTCCTGGTGGTTCACATCCCTTAGCGCCCACTCTTCACCGACTGAGCACGTCCGCAACTTAGGAATCATCCCCAACTCCTCCCTATCCATGACCTGCCAGGTAAACTCTGACACAGCTGACACACATTCAGATCTTCAGATGGATCCCAGCCTACTGTGGCAAGACAGTCATCCACACCTTTGTCAATAGCAAGCTCAATGCCGGCAACACCCTCTATGCCGGCAACTCAGCTAGGAACATCAAAAAAAGTAATCTCATCCAGAACACTGCCAGACACATTCTGGACCTCCCTCACTGAGAACACATCTCCCAAAACCTGAGGACCCTCCACTGGCTACCGGTCGAGAAGCGAATCACCTTCAAACCTCTCACCCACATATACAAGGCCATACACAATGCAGGACCAGCCTACCTGAACCACCATGTCTCCTTCCACAACCCCGCCACATCCCTCCGCTCTGCCCTGGTGGCCCTGGCCACCGTCCCTCGCATCCGCAAAACCACCGCCCGAGGATGATCTTTCACCTACACTGCATCAAAGAGCTGGAACAACTTCCCACTGCACCTCTGACAAAGCCCGTCGCTCACCATCTTCAGGAAGAATCTCAAGACGTGGCTCTTCAGATAAGGCCCCTCCCACCCAGCGCCTTGAGACCCTCACTGGTGAGTAGCCGTGCTTTATAAATATTGATTGATTGATTAAAAGTTTGTTGAGACATGCAGATGATATCTTTAAACATCCTGCGCAAGCCCGCATTTTTACTTGCAGGGTAGATAAAAAAAATATAAGTCTTCACCGTCTGATCCTGTATATATCAAGGACATATTCCACCTGGTTCCTTGGTTGTCTCCCATGCTTGTACACGGGCTAATTCCTAGGCTGCCAGTGACACTTCACCTTCAGATATGGATGGCAAGCCTATTTATGCTTCTGGCAAGCGAGTTGCTTTGCAGTCCGCCAATCACTGGCATATTGCTAATACCATGGGGTTATTAGCCAGATATGACCATGCCCAGTGGGACAAGAGGAGCAAAGAAAGAGAGGGCAGGAGATTGCAGCTGAGTGACAGCTAATTTTCCATACTTCCATCTGATGTGCCCTAAAATCTGCAGATACTGCTGCGAGAGGAACTAATACTAACATTTTTTTGTGCTGCCGTGCCTGGCTGCGCATATGTGGCTTTAGCCCAGAAGTACAACAGAGTCTTTTAAATGAAATGTCCCTTTTGATAAGGAACACGTCTTTAACCCTCAGGTTGACCAGGTTCTGGGGAAAATGGAGGACAATGGGGTTGCAAAATCCAGGTGTGCATTACAAACACTAAGTCCCTGTGGTTTGCTTTGCTGCTTCTCTTATAAGGCAGACTCCAAAACAACCTCGTCTGATGCTTCCTCTTCATACCACCAAGGACGGAGTCATCAATCATCTTTTTAAAGCTACTACAGAGGCACATACAGGAACAGGAGCAACAACACATAGGGTAGAGGGAAAGGTGCTTCCCCACGTGGTGCTGCACTCACCATAAAGCAGTGACTCCCTTCTTCCTCCCCTTGATCATTTCACATCTGTTGGGGACGATTGCAACAGTATCTCCCCACTTGGCAATTCATAACATCTGACCAGTGGGTGTTGAACATTATTCGTCATGGGCACTGTCTGGAGCTCATCACTACACCTCCATACATTCCACCTCACACTCACAGACTCTCTCTGCAACATCTAACACTGCTCAAACAGGAAGTTCAGGCTCTCTTACTCAAAAACAGTTACAGAACCCATTCCTGTATATCAAGGCTCAGGAGTATATTTCCTATACTTCCTATTTCCCAAAAAGGCCAGATCCTTAGGGCCAATTGCAGATCTAGGGCCATTAAATCATTACATCCTGTCAGAGCATTTCCATATGGTCACCCTTCAAGACGTGATCCCACTTCTCCAACAAGGTGATTTCCTTTCAGCACTAGACTTAAAGGATGCCTATTTTCACATTCCCATACACCCAACATATTGCAAATACCTCAAAGTTGTGATAGCAGGTACCCATTACCAGTTCATGGTACTCCCCTTTGGAGTTACTACGCATCTTGAGTGTTCACAAAATTCTTAGCAGTGGTAGCAGCACATTTGTGGATTTCCCCATACTTAGATGACTGATTTATCAAAAACAGTACTTTCCCACTGTGTCTCCAACACACTCAACCTACCATAGACTTGCTACATCAACTAGGCTTCACCATCAGTTACCAAAAATCTCACTTTCAGCCTCTTCAAACTCAACCGTATTTAAGGGGCTATTCTAAACACAGACAGGATTAGCCTATCCCAGTGCAGCACGGATACGCTACTTTCACGCGCTGATACTGTGTTTCCAAGCCAATCACAAATTCACAGTCAGAACTGTCATGGGACTTCTGGATATGATGTTCTCGTGTATTACCACAACTACACATGCGTCCATTGCTGGAATGTTTGGCACAACAATGCTCTCAATCACAGGGTCAGTTTGAAGATCTAGTGTTGGTAGACAGCCGCAGTCATCGCTCTCTGCAGAGATGGAACAACAGCAACCCCTTTCACACCTGCCAGTGGGAAAACAATCTAACAATGGAGTTGATCCCCATGCGCATTACCACCAAAAAGGAGGAGTCACTGTACCTTGTTACTTGAGAGACTTTTCGAAGAAATACAACTTGCAAACTTCTGGACCCAACACTAGATGGTAGGAGTATAAAAATGTGAATATACAGTACTGCATTCCACAAACAGATGCTTACTGGGTAAGAAATATTTTCCTATTTCTATTCCTATTCAATCTAACAAGCAAACAGATAATGGCAAAGAAGGATACAATGCACACATTTATTAGTACAGAAAAGTTAGGAAAGATGCCTTTCTCAGTGGCTGAGACTCCATCATCAGTGTGGTTAGTACATGTAATCATCTCCCTGCCAATTTCCCCGTTTCAATTCGCATTGTGTTTGAAACATTTTCCAGTAAGCAGATTTGAAGGTTTCTATAAATTAAGTGTGGGAATTGCCTTTTGATAACAAATGTATGAGTGGGGAAAAGGAAGTCTTTCTTAGTGGTAGTGATTGTGAAACTTATGTAAGCCACTCAATGTTTCGTAAACAGTTGACATTCTACGGCATATATAATGGCGTATATATTTGCTATTTTTCTGATTTGCCCAATGTTTCAGTTACTTTCAAATGGAATTACTTAATTTTGAGTGATCAAGGCTGCTGAGGGATGAGCGCAGGTGTCCTGTATGGAAATTCTGTTTCTCAAATAGTGACCTGCTATGGTAACTTGTTATTAGATTAGGGTAACAAGTTTGTGGCCTTCCATTCCTACTTCAACAAGTTGAGCTGACTAAACGCACTATTGTTTCAAAAACACATAGCGCTTGCATCGCCATGAAACAGAAGAATTGCAAGTGGCAAGGTCATCCACTGAAATAGTTGCTTTTAAATATTAACTTCCCAAGGCACTTTGATGAACTTGTGAGACACATCTTTAATGCTTCCAAAACCGCAGGTGTTGTGCACTTTTTGAAAGCGATTGGGTCTAGTTTTATCAGCACTTTCCAGACTGTCTTTAAAGTAATTCCATCCTTTGTGCACTCCCTGTTTTTGAGTGTTTTTAGAGGCACACTGCTTGTGTTGGCATTAATTGGCAATATTTTACTATTACTATTTTTGCTCCGCTATGGATGTCCCATTTCAAAGCCAAATGGTGGTGGAACTGCTGCACATCCAGCTGTATCATGAATGCATGAAACACCATTTTGGAGTATTATTTTTTTGGGGGGGAGGAACTAAATGACAACTGGTCTTGGTGTTTTTGACTAGTATGGTTCTACTGTATGCAGTCTGTGTTCTGCTGTCTTTGGTGCCCTTTTGAGTGTGCACTGGATGTGTCTCTTTCACAGCAATTGGTCCGATCTACAGACATGGATCGTGTGATGTTCCCATTGAGGGTTCATTTCTGGAGTTGTCCTACAAGACTACGTTTGTTTCATGATGCCTTTTATGAGCCATCCCAGATGGATATGGACAATACGGCACCAAGTATGTTTTCATCTGGCTCATCAACTGCGGGCATTGTGCAGAACGTTACTTCCTCAGTGGAGGCTGAGGCTTTGGATCATGTAGGTTCCTTTGATTTGCTCACTGAGGCTTTGATGGTTTTGTCATCTACGGATGTGAGATTCTCCTTGCCCTCCCTTCCCACTGATGTGTGGGGTGACATTATGGCTGCCTTCAATGACTTTTACAATTTGCCCTTTGTTTTTAACCAAATTTACTATTTTTATTTGGCACTTTTTACTTGTTTGCTCTGCTTTGAACATTTTATTGCCTTTAGGGATTTAGATGTCTTATTGCTTTTAGTATTTTAAATAGGTTATTAGAATCTGTCTTCTCCAACTCTCAAGGGGAGGGTGTCATGAGAAGCTCTAGAACCTGAGCTGGTCACCCCCGAGTTGGCCTAGTTTTATTGTTCATATTTTATTCATTTTAGTAGGGCTGCTTTTAACAATGATTTTTACATGTTTTAATCAGCTTTCTTTATTCTAGGAAAACAAAGAACAATATGCTTGTTTGGGTAGCCTTTGCACAACATCTAACCAGTACTTTCTTCTCCAAGACTAAATACCACGGTACACGATATGTTAGTAGTGTAGCCCATTCAGGAGACAGCTTATGACACATAGGCACAGCATTGCATCAGAACTGTACTTCTAATACAGTATTGACCCAGAGGGGGAAATGGGCATTCCTGCCATGACTATCTGAGGATGCAAGATGTGCGACAAGCAACTAGGCTGGTGCTCTTCTACCAGCTTCCTGAGAGAATTGCCATCTACATCACTGACTAACTCCTGACACTGTTTCCAGGTATGGGGTTAGGGCTACTCCCTTAGATTGGGCCGTGCAGAAAGGTATACCTGCTGTGCTCTCAGTGTAGGCATAGGGATCGATAGGAACCTTTAGTACATCTAGAACTACATACACCATGGTTGGACTGTTTATCTTTTTTACCATGTTTGCATTGCTGATTACCTTGCTTTGTTTCATCTGCCTAATTATCGCAGCTCACTCTTTATAAGTCATATTTCAATTGTTTCAATAAATGTATTGAAATCTTATCTAGCATCTTTTGTATCTCGCCTTGGAATCCATGAATAATATAATATAAAAGCGGTAAAATCTGTTTCCACGACTACCCTGGGGAGTCAGAGTACCATATTCAGGTTGCCATAATGCAGTGCTAGACCTGCAAATTGAACTCAGACTCCTCCTCCCCCCCCTGAGTGACTCCAAGGGCCAGATGGCTGGCCTCCTGATCAGATCCTCAGGAACAGAAAAACATTCAACCTCCTTGACCTTAGCATCTGGACCCTGTCTTCTGTGCGTCCTATGCCCCTAAGTGGTGCCACCCCTGTCCTGGACCTTTGGAAGTGGCCTGAATTGCTGTGCCAAACCAGCTTTGTCCAAGTGGAACCAACGCAGCGCGATGCATTGCCTTGCAGCTCCACATAAGAACTTCCACTGCGAGATGCTTCACCAACTTAGGACCCCGCAGCTCTTTGTAACCACCGGTGCCTCCTCAAAGAAGGACCTCTCCTCGCAGCCCTGCAGCTTCCCGGAATTGTGGCTGCACGATGCATCCTTGACACAGGACCTTGCATTGCAGCCCATTGTAACCACAGCTGCACAAAGCATCCTTCACAACTCATTCTCCTCACGAAATTTTGCAGCACTCCACAACCCGGATTGAAGGTACTGCTGTGAAGGAGCTGGGGGCCCTGACACCAACTTAACTTATAATGTGAACAAAGCCCCCAAGTTAGGCTATCTTGAGCTCTGAAGGAGCCCAGAAACAGAAAAACTTTGAAGGTTAGATAGAGAGGAGGATAAAAGGGGGAGAAAGAAAAGGAAAAACTAAAGACTGACTGCCACACACAGGAGGAGAGCAGAGCCAAAGGTATAGGAAGTAGGAACTTGAGGGGTAAAGGAGAACCCCAAACAAAAGGACATGGAGAGAGAGGGGAGAATAGTGGGAGGACGACAGGAAACAGAGAGAGACACATGATGCAAAAGGAAGTATCAGAAAGCAGTAAGCCATCAGAGCTGACATACCAGCGAGAGACCATGGACACAGCCCTACCACAGCGGTGAGGAGGAGGAAGACACCAGGTCAGAAGAATGGTGGATGCTGGTGCTGACTGACCCACCGTAACTCAGGAGGGAGGTGGCTGTCTGGGTGAGTACAATTGGATCTGGGGTTGTGAGGTAGAACAATGGATGCTATATTCCAGTGACTTTTTTATGTATTATTTTGGTCTTGTTCTCCCTCTGCTATATTTTCCCTCTGCTATACTGGAAGGGTAAAGAGGAACTCACATGGGTACTGAGAAAGCAAAACAAGGATGGGGTTGTTTTTACACACCCACAGGTTATTTCCACAGGTGATAGTGAAAGGAATCAGTCAATGCTGATAATTATACAATGAGAGTCATGTGAGAAGAAACTGGAGTGGGAAATCTTGTAGAAAGAAGTAGGAGTACAGACATAGGCATGCACCAGTGGCGGGACAAATTAGCTTTGCCTCCAGGTATTCTGAGAAACTCAAGAGAAAATAAAGAATTGACAGATAGGGAGGATAACTCTGCAAACAGACTGCATAGGCAGACTTTTTTGTTTTTGTTTTATTCATAAGCACTTTCCTGGGAATTCTTCTGTTTTCCACAGGGCATTGGTGCCATCATCCCACCTGACCTAGGAAGCAAGAAAGGAGAACACTGAAGAAGTTGCTACAAACAAAAGACACTCTTTAAATCTTAACACATTGTTTGGTCAGACCTGATGAAAGGAGTCTGTTGTGTTTCCAAGCCAACAATTCCTTTGAAAGCCTGAAATGTCATATATAACTCAGGCGTACTCATTAAAAGCTGTCATACACAAACTAGGTTAGACTCCTAAGTCTTATTTCCGATCGTCCCTCTACACAGGCCGAACATGGTCCATGTCTGCGACCTGCGCTCCATTATGGTCAGTCTGAACCTGTGACTTTGTCGCGATCCAGCATGACTAGATAGCTACAGTTGGCTCTTTGTGCTTTTAGGAACTATTTTCTTTTCATTTTACAATTGCATATCTCTGGTTCTACTGATTAGAATTCTGTCAAATTAATCTCAAATTAGTTATTAACAGTTAGTTAACTTTTCTAAGTTGGTGTGGAATTGTTCTTGTGTTGTGTTTTCACTCTATTACTTTTTAAGGCGCTACATACTTTACCCACTGCCTCTAAGTTAAGCTTAACTGCTTTTATGCCAAGCTAACAGAGGGTTGAGCACAGGTTAATTTTGGGTTTGCTTGTGTTTCGCCCTAAAAAGAATTGTGGTGTCTCGTTGAGAAGGGTTTCATCCCTCTCAAACAGTAACCCAATTTCCTCCAGTTCTCTAGAACACTTTCTGTAAATTCAAAAACATAAGGCCTGATATAGCAACACTTGCCAATAATAGGCAAAATTGTAGTTTAGATTAATTGTATTGTTTCTCAGGAGCCAAAACTGAGTTTCGTTCAATGGAAATTATGGTTCTGGAGTAAATAGCTTCCTCAGTCAATTGACTGACATTCTGGAAATCTGCGAAAAGGCAGACGAATTCTGCTGTGGGACTCGCAAGAGTCTACCCCACGGTTTTTTTGCAGAACTTTCGTCCCATTATTAGCTGCTATCAGCTCCAAAAACATACAATTAACCAGAAAATATGGTGCATCCCTTATGAATGTATGTAGTGAAATGTCAACAATTCCAAAATAAAATGGCCACTACTAAACGATGCAGTAAGATTAAATGCATTCACCTCCCCTGTCCATCATTGAGAACAGAACCCTATTTTGAGCCTGAAAAGATCATTGCTTAAAAGGGCTTTCAAATAAGGTCGCTGTGAACAATAATGGATGTGGCATTACAGCCAAAGCTGCCAACTGGGGATCTAGGTTCGAGTCCAAGGTGTCAGTTCAACATTCTGTGATTCTGGGCAGATCGTTGAATTGAAAATTAGTCTGATCCTTTGTAATGTAATTGGTGCTCATGAAAAGTGAGCCAGAGCCCTTTGCCGAATTTGCACTAGATAAAAGTGGCAAAAAGTAAATAGTAGAACCACCTTCAAAGTCTTGGACTTTAACATCTGCCTCCAACAGTAATCGAACCCATACAGAACTATGGTGAAACTACTAGAAAGAAAGTCACAAGGGACTTGACCAGTATCCTGGTCAACAATGGGTGCATTGGCTGTTGCAATCGAAGGAGGAAAAGGCACAGGAGAGGTGATGTAACGCTCTAACTGGTCTCTACGTGCCTACTCTAGACCTCATTAACTGCCAAAGCTAAGCCCGTCTACCTTCTGATGTTCCCTTATGCTCACTTTTGATACCGCTTCCGGATGTTAGATAATACTGAATGGTACCAGGACAAGAACGACCTAACGTAGGAAACACACATATTTTGTGTCGTTGGTTAGGAAATGTAGCTTTTATGAGAGTAGTTTTGTAGTCTTAGCATAATAGTTTGCTAAAACTTACACTTAATGGATTAGTGCTTTATCGATGTGTCACTAAGTGTGTGAATCCCCCGAGTACACCAAATAATTGTTTAGAAAAGATTGCCTTTGTCATGGCTGCCGTATTATGAAATTGTTCCTATATTGTACACGAGCCTGTGGTAGAATGTTTGAATTAAATATGAAGCTTGTTCGTGTAGAAAACGCATGCTGCTATGAGTATCAGAAAAAAAACAATGATTTTCATTTAGAATGATATTAATGCTAATACATTTTATGTTTATTTATAAATAGGTAAAGATGCAGTGAACCATTAACTTTAAATGGGTCTGCATTCGAAGACACTTTAGGGTCTTATCATTGGTAGATCACCATTAAAAATAGAATGACTCAGAGTTAATGTACACTCCTTGAAGCTTTTGCGAGCCCCCTTTTTCCCCAGTTGATGAGCTTCTCTCTTTTAATCCTATTAAACTGAAATGTCTTCTTCAGTAATTATGTTACACAGAATAATAAAAAGGGGAAACGCAGTGCATGAAATCCGACCGGATGATAGGCTGGATAGGGCCTCCAGGCTAGATGTTAGCTGAAGTTGAGCATCCACATCGCTGAAGCTTTGAGACCGATATAATTAAATGAGTTGTTGCCTAGGGTATCGTTGGAATCTTGGCCTTAACATTAGGACGTCTGAGTAATGTGTGGACTTTGTTGTGTTACAATGCAAATAATTGACAACAGAGGTAACGAAATGAAGAATGTATATGCCTAAACAAAATGTGATTAAAAATAAAATGTAGAAAGGCAAATTGGCAGACAAAGTAAGAAAATCGGTTCAGAGGTTAATCTCATCAGATTGTTTTGAAACATTCCCATGGAAAACAACGGAAATAGACTACTTTGTCAATAGGGAGAGCTACAAATTAAAGCACAAGCTTCCCTTGTGGGGTTCAGCAGCATCCAGACACCAAGTGAAGACCACCAGTTGAGTAGATGCCTGCATCCTAAGTGCTGTGTTGTATGTAACATAATTTGCTACTTATAAGTTTCTGTAGCTAAATCCTTCTAATGATTTCCACCTGCAGATCGAATGCGCATAGTGTGCCCTATGATTAAATACCAGTCTGCCTTTTCTCTTAAATGTAGGAAACATGGCAATCTAAATTCCTCAACCTCAAAAATACCTACTTCTCTCTGTTATCACAAAGTTGTGTGAGGGTTGCTTTGTAGCACTCTAAATCTCACAGTGAGTTCTGGAAACAACTGTATAAGGTGTAAAGTTTTCTACACTGCATAGAGGTCTTTCAAAATGAACCTAACTAAACTGAAACTGCAATTTTGCCTCCAAAAAAGATCAGATGTACTCCAATGTATCCATCAGCTCAGCAGACAAGACACCATGTAATTCCCTAGAGCAGTCTGACATGGCCTTTAGGGCTGAAAGTGACTTCCCAGAAGTACACTCCCTCCCACCAAAAGGATTATCTGCAATTACACTTTCTGCTTCTCTGTCCTCTGGAATGCTTTATTCCCCCTCCACTGCTGGTAGAATGCGTCCAGATATATTAGTGTAAATTGATAAGCCTTTACCTGTCCAGGGAAACAATTGTGTAGAATTCAGACCTGTTGAGTTAAAATAAGGAAATCAAATTTGGTTAGATCTCCCTAATAAGATCAAATTTAAAATGTATTTGAAATTTTGTATTTTTAATGAAAAGCTCACTAAAGTCATCAGTTGCCGCCATTAAAAAAGCTAAAGATGTAAGGCATTAATGGAGATATAGGCAATCGGGAAATTGCTGTTGGAGCCACCAAGGTTTAGCGGCATTTAGTTGGGGTTAGGCCCTTCCTTTTCAGCCTTATGTTCTGTCTATGGAACTAGATGCTAGATACTCTGGCATTACTGTTCCCTTATTGTGTTTTGAAAATCATCAACGACCCCATGCTTCTTGTCTTTCTATTATCACTAGTGGTATCTCATAACACTCACATAGATTTGTTACTGCTCTTTAAATAAACTGATGATAGTGATGATGATGAAGTTAATAATCATGTAAAATCCTCTCAGAACAGAACTAAAGCAGTAGGGCTGCACTGCAAATTAATCCTGTCCTCCTCTTCCTCCTAACCTCACCTGGAGTAATCTTCCACATTTTATCAAGGTTGAAAACTACATGCAAATTGGCCATGAAGCGATACAAACCTATGCGAATGTGGGCATATATCAACATTCAGTCTCCTTTTAAATTCACAGCAGTCATTGAGACATATACTGCACTTTTCAGTGGAAGTGGGATAGAGTTTTGCATTGAAAAAAATATATTTTCACAATGCAAAATCATATATTTGGACACACCGCCAGCCCATACGTTAGGAGCTGGTGAGTGCACCAGGACAGCAAGTAATCAAGCAAGCCTTTTGGAACAGGTTTATATGAATTTGGCATACATAGATTTGGCAGTAGTTTGACATTCGAGTTTACAAAATTGTTCAAGCGCACTTGTGTAATATTGATGAACAGCCATCCTCAGCCCATGCTTTACATTTACCTTTTTCCTTCTTAGCTATTCGAGTGTCGCATTCACTGTCTGTTTTGGGTCATTTTCATGCTGAATTGTGAACATCTGAACTAGTTTAAACTTTCAAACAATAAAACGTTTTTACAAACACATTTGTGCACTTTACCCCTTTCATATTCCATTTTATCCTAGCAAGTTTGAGTCCCTCGCTATGAGATCAATCTTTTAAAATAAGACCATTGCCACCATGCTTCGCAGAAGAGATGGTGTTGTCAGGGTGATGTACTATATTGGAGTTAAGCTAAATGTAATCCAGTGCATTTTAGAAAAAAAACATATTTTAATTTTTCAGACCACATAACCTTCTTCCGTACGTCTACAGTCTCCAAAATGTTATTTTTCCATTATTGTAATGGGATTTAAGGTGGGATTCACTGAGTAATGACTTTGTGTTGCTACTCCACATTCACACTTTGGCCATACTTTGATATAAAAGCATTCTGCTGCTTTTAAGTTGCCATTGTGCTCAATGTAGCCTCTCTGAGGAGTCTCCTTATTGCTCAGTCATCCAATTTGGATTTATGTCCCAACCCAATCAGTGTCTTGATGGAGCCATACACCTTTCACTTTTTAATAATCATATTGGCCATGCTTAAGGCTTTTACATTTTTTTCTACACTTTCCTTCATCTTTGACATTCCAAAATGTTGTCCCATAGTCCTTAGCAAGTTCTTTAGGGCTCATAATTAAGCCTTTATTGTGAAATGCACTACCCCATAGAATGATTCAGAACTGATGAATTTATTCTAAAATCCGGTATTCACTAATTTAAAACAGGTGGAGACCAACTGACTTGGGCCCCCATTATGACTTCGACGGATGGAAAAGGCTGTCCACCGAAGTCCCACGGTCAAGAGACCACCAGTGCAGTCTTCCTGGGCCCCTATTATGAGTTTCCCACAGGTTCAGTGTGCCGAAACAGCCCACAACATTGTGCTGGCTCGTAATTAAGCCAGGGCAAATGTGGTGGTGCGCAGGGTGTACCAGCACCAGTCGCGTTTTCACAGTCTGAAAAGCAGGGCAGTGAAAGGTGTGATGGGACTGGCCATTGAGGCCCCTGCACTGCCCATGCCAGGTGCATGGGCAGTGCTTGGGCCCCCTGCACCCTGTTTCCGCCAGCATTCACATGGCTGGGCAACCGCCATGTAAACACCAGTGAAGAGTGGGGGCATAACCCCCAGGGCAGTTCTGCTTGCAGCTCTGCCCTGATGGATTGGGACCACCTGCACCGCCAGGCCATTGGGCAGCCGAAAACCGGGGCTGTCTGTAGACCTACAGGGTCATAATGAAGGCCTTGGTGTGGATTGTGAAGAAAATTACTTAACATTGAGCTAATTAGAACGTCTTGGGAAAAGTGATTGTGAAGTTTTGATGGGCTGTCATCTTGTTCAGGGCTTGTTGTTAACACTTGGATAATCAGCATAGTTGGAAGTACTGTGAACATAATATGGAATACATAGTTTGTTGGGTCCAGACAAAGATAAGAAAAGGATAGATTGAAATTAAAAAGTGCAGATAGCTTTCATTAAGACATGACACGAATTGTAAGTGAAAAGGAACTACTAATTATGTTTAAATAAATAATTCACCCAAACCAGACATTGGACTGTTGATGTAAGAACCTTCAATTTTCACCACACAATTGTACTCATCTGAAGAATCCTGTTATAACCTGGGCTGATTGGTTCTGCTACATAGTGTAGATTTTCCTAGTAGATTATGAAGGAAACTCTCAATTTTATTAAAGACACAGAGGCGAGTATTATGCTTTTCTTTCCATGCTTTAATAGAACAGCAGCAGTCAAGTAAAACAACTACAAATCCCAAGTGGCAAGAGAAGAGAGCCAATGGGGAGAAAAAGGTAGTTCAATAACATTAGCCAATCACGAATGCATGCGCCTATTATGATGTCACTTGACTGCGAACAGCCCTCTTTTCTTGCTCGAGAAGTTTAGTAAGAACGAAATAAAGGCAAAATAGATAGAACAAATAACAGGGCCAAAATGAAGGAAAACAAGTCTTGGCAAAAGTTAATAAATCCTGGAAAAGGAAACTTGGGAAGGCATGTAGAAGGAGGAAGAACGTCCAAGTTGCTTGAAGATGAAGAAAATCCATGGAAAGAGCCAAGGTGAAAGATGTCCACTTTAGGAGGTTGGATGTGATGTAGTCTGGATCGCTAAAAGGGGTGGGAAAACAAAGTTAGAACATTGTGGAGGGATAATACTCGCCTCCGCGTCTTTAATAAAATTAAGACTTTCCTTCATATTCTACTAGGAAAATCTACATTTTATGTCAAGACCGGAGGGTCCTATTATGCTTTTTTTAAAGCATACTAATCCCAATGGTAGAAGGATTAACAATAGGTTTGCAATAAAAAACTCTAAATACATTATCATTAGACCAATTTGCCGAGCGAAAAATGTCCTCAAGACAGGAGCCAGCCCAAAAAGCTTTAGAAGCCATGGCTCCTCTAGCAGAATGAGCTCCGAAGGCAGAAATGTCGATACCAGCAAGGGGCATAACCCATTTGACCCACCAAGGTAGAGTAGGGTAGGACACAGGTTTATATGGTTTCCTGAAGGAAATAAGAAGGTCAGAAACAGAGGACGTTCTTAGATCTACAGTTTTTTGTTCATAAACTTTAAGACATTGTCCAACACACAGTTTAGGATGATCAGGAAAATAGGGGTAGAATACTGAGGAGAGATTCATTTTAGTGCGCCGAGACATGGAAAAAAACACACCTTTAGGGGTAAACTGACGAAATGACATGTCTAAAGCTCTAACATCAGACAATCTTTTGATCGAAACTAGACAAAGCAACATAGTTAGTTTTGCCGAAAGCATCTTCAGTGAGAGAAGAGAATTATCAGGCCATGACAAAAACAAATGCAAAACAACATTAACATCCCACAACTTTCTGTATTTGGGAAGAGGGGGATTTGAAAATGTTACTCCCTTTGAAAGACGGCAAACAAGAGGGTGTTCCCCTACTGGTTTCCCATTGATAAAAGCGTGATTTGAAGAAATCGCAGACCTATAGAGATTTATAGTTCAATAGGATTTTCCTTTGCTGGCCTCGGATGCCAGAAAATTGATAATAGAAATCACATCCACTGAAATGGGTTTGGTATGTTTTCCCAAAAACCAGCTATGCCATAAAGACCAAGCTTACTTGTAGGCTTTTGTTGTTCCTGGAGCCTAGAACTGGGTGATGTATTTAGAAGCTTCTGCCAAAATGCTAGGGATAAATTGGGAATTCCAGAAATCTTCCACGCAGATAGGGTGAGAAGATTGTCCAGTATTAGATTGTGAGGATGGTTGAGGGGGTCCAAAGGAGATGGGGAAGGGACAGCAGGAGGAAAGGAAAATCTATTAATAGTTCTACAAGAGTTGGAAACCAAACCTTGGACTGCCAGAAGGAGGCTAAGAGAACTAGAGTTGCTTTTTGGCATCAAACCTGTGCGAGTAACCTGCTGATCATAAGAAAGTGGGGAAAGGCGTGGTTCAGAGAAACAGACCAGTCCTGCGAAAAAGCATCCGAAGTGAGCGCTGGGAGGACCTGGGAAGATAGCTTCGATAGAGGAAGAAAGAACATTTAGTCGCAGTTTTTTGTTTGTCATTCATATTATCCTCCTTAGAAGGAGGATTGTGAGGAGCCGCGTCCTCTGCCTTGTGTGAGGAAACCTCACTAACCAATAGTGCCACCTTATGTTTCTTAGGTTGAACATTTGTTGCTGGGTGCTTTCTGCTTTCCCCCGCAGAATGGGCCAACATTGTCTTGAACATAATGTTAATAACTGAATTTTCCAAGTTCTTTGTAATTTTATTGAATGAGGCAGACACTGCCTGTTGAACAGAGGCTTGAATAAAAGTATTCAACTCCTCTTTAATATTGGATTCCTCCTCCATAGTCTCCTGAATTGAAGGAGAGCCGTTAATCTCCATTCTGACCCAGCAGAATGGATAAAACTTGAAACCAGGGAAGAAAGGGTTAAGAAAACCCACAGGAATGATTACTAGAGCAAGCCCCACCTCTGTGCGTGCATGAGAGAGGGCAAGGGTGTGGCGACACACTGAAAGGAGGAAGGAAGAGGCAGTCGATAGACAAAACCGGACTGAGCAGAACGTGCGAACCGGAAAAAGGGAAAAAACCTGACTAAAGCACTCTGGTGAGCGTGCAAGCTGTTCCTCAGACACGGCGTGAAATGGTGGCCGCTGTGAGAGGAACAGTTCTAACCATCGTGGGGTAAAAGGAAGCGCGAGGGAGACGCGCTCAAGGCAAAGTGGCAACGTGCCGACTGGGAAGCCTTGGAGCAATGAGCATGCAGCGCTTAACACTGTAAATGGCAAAACAATAAAGTAAACACAGATAAATCTGTGTATATACTAAAATAGTGAAGAAAGTATGTGAAATAGTACTTGACTGCGAGCAGCAAGAAAAGAGGGCTGTTCGCAGTCAAGTGACATCATAAAAGGTGCATGCATTTGTGATTGGCTAATGTTATTGAACTACCTTTTTCTCCCCATTGGCTCTCTTCTCTTGCCACTTGGGATTTGTAGTTGTTTTACTTGACTACTGCTGTTCTATTAAAACAAGGAAAGAAAAGCATAATAGGAGCCTCCAGTCTTGACATAAAATCTCCACTCCAAAGCCCTATGAGAAATGTTCATTCTCCTTCTCTGTTGAGCAGAAAACTATTCTCCTTTAGTAATGCCACAGAGGCTGGATTTCCTGGTAGGGAAATCCACTGATAGGTCTATTTTGTTCTGGGGTTAACAGTAGCTGTCAAACAAACGTATTGATTACAGATTTACATGATATGCTTTGGTTGTATACCCTTCAACTATTGACTTTTTCTTGGACTAGACTCTTTCAGCCATTGTCCTGAGACTTTATTAATCACAATGAGGTTCAACCCAAAGTAGTATTCCTTTCTTCTCATGCTTTTGACTAATGGGGGTATCCTTCCACCTCCGCTGGAATGCTTTTATTGCAAAGTAGGAGGCATTATTTTACTTTACAACTAGCAGCTGCTGTCTTCTCATATGTGTTCCCAGTCCTTCTCTTTCCTCTTGCTTGTCCGCTCCAATTTTGTTCTCTACACCCCCTCCCTCTTTCCCCTGTGCATCATCTGTGTGTTCCTCTCAGCTGGCCTCAACTCTGATTGTGCCATATTTATCCGTACTCTTTTCTCAATGTGATGTCCATTGTTTCTCAGGCAAGCTTTTCTGTCTTGTTGCTTCATCTCGCCCATCCCTCTTTTCCCTAGTGTGTTCATTGAAGCTCCTGACAGCTTCTCACCTTTGCCCTTCACAGCCAGATATTTTTTTTTTCGTCTTACCCCTCCCTCTGTTCGCTGTGTATCAGCGGTACTGCTGCCCACTCCAACATCTTGTTTCTTTCCACCCATCCCTCTTTCCCTGGTATGTTCATTAAAGCTCCTGGCGGCTTCTAATCCATGCCATTGAACAGAGTACTATTTCTTTGTTATTAACAGACAGCAAGGGAACATTCATATAGTCCTGAGTTTCTTTCAATGTGAAGACTATAATTAAGGCACCCTTGCCACACAATCTCAATTTCTATGTAAATGAAAGCCACTCTGTATTATAGCCTCCCTTGCCTTCATTGCAGTCCTATTTTGATTTTTTGTGAAATGAAGATAGAGCAGACAAGGGCCTTTCTACACAAATTACATAAGAAGCCAACATTATATCAGGTTAGGGTGTGTTTTATAGTAGCTTGCTGCACTGTCTGGACATGTTGGCACTTATCAGCTGTGACTGGGCATTTTTGTAATGTGGGTAAGCAGAAGATCTGTTTTTCTAGTTCGAGTTAGGTTTGAGATGTGAGGTCATTTATTTCAGGAAGCCAATGGTGCCGTTGGCAACCCAGAAAGGCCATTTTAGAGGTTATTATTATTATTATTATTGCAGTTTTATATAGCATGAACATTGACCAAAGAATGAGAGAACTTTACAGAATCAGCAGATTATATTACACTGAGTAAGATTTTTTTTTATGGCCAAGGAGATTGTGATTTTTCTAGAATCAAAAGATGTTGATCCAAAGCCGAAACTCAAACATGGTTCCCTAGTGCCAAGGTGAGAAGCTCGGGGTGTTAGGCCATATCTCCTCCTAGGAGTCTGCCATACCTCCTAGATGGTATGGCAAGCTGTCTGTTGGCATATGGCAGTATTTCTCCTTCACCATGGAGAATGTTTTGTTTGCAGCTTGCAAACAAAATCTAATACTCGGCAAACCAGAATTATTGTAAGTGTGTTCTTGGAAAAACAGTGCTGCTCCCTTTGCAAAAGCCTTGCTATCAAACATTGCTGGATGTGCAGGATTTTAATGGTGAGGATGTAAAATAGGATGGGCAAAGACTATTTTCTCCTGAGTATGATGCCAAGGTTTTTCTACTAGTCAAACTAATAGTAAATAAAATGCTTGGTCATTCCTGCTTCCATCCTCAGCAACATGCTATCCTACCATATCCATGCCTTATTCATCACTCCTCACCCCAGTGACTTCCAAAATCGCACAAACTCCAAAAATGCTAAATACTTCAAGAATGTAAAAAAAACACTCCCAGCCCCTACACTGGAAAAAACAAAACACATGAGGTTTCCTGGCACAATGTTCCCTTTGCTTTAAGCATCTGTTTCTCTGAGACTTTCTTTGAGTCTCTAAAAGCTCCGGTAGCAGTGAGAGTAGCTGATATGAACTGCTTCACTGACTTACCCTGACAAACTACCACACATCACCTTCAAACCTTCATGCAGAGTAAATAGAATGCTGGTTAAAGTGATGAGCCCACCCCTTCCACCTTCTCAAACAAGCCGTCCATCCTTATGGTAGTATCAATTTTTCTGTCAAGAGAATCTGGGCTCTGTTTGTTGCCTTTTGGGCCTGGCGGCTGCCTTCAAAGACCACACACATCCTTTCAAACTGAGGATTTTGTAGCTTGACATTTAATATCTCTTCTAAATCCAAACTTTATATCACATTAGCCTTTCATCATAAGGTTTTACTCCTTCACTTCGTTGGAGCCGAATCCCAATAATTCTCTGAACCCCACTCTTTAATCATCCCGATATTTTACCAATATATTTTGGCTCCAATGTCTCCAGTTGATCTAGGATTAGAGCCTACTCTCCATCACGTAAACATGATTTACCAGCGTTAAACAGAATAAAATATTGAAAGCACCATTAACTGAGTTCTAGATCAAAAATAAGGCAAAATCGGTCTTATTACAGAATAGTCAAATTGTGGTGTAGAGAAAAATCCATAAATCACCATGAAGGCCCAATTACATAATTACAAATAAATACAAATTCACAAAGCCTATTAATGCCTAGTTAGACAGAATGTAAGCAACAATTCTAAGTGGCAAACTCGTAAAGATCACCAACAGCATACCTATACCAAATTTAGAGGTAATAAGAGGATTGTAGTAAGTCTCCCACGAAAAATTAACCCTATCACAGTAAAAAGGAAAGTAATCCTTAAAAACAGAAACCCAATGATTTATAGACAAATCACACAAGCTACTAATAAATTCTGAAAATGCAGCATGGTATGAGCATGGTTGGGGTTGCATTGCAAAATCAGCACTAACCCCTTTCTTTTAAAGTAAGAGAAATGTTTCTGCTTGCTCCCTTTTCAACTGCACTTCGGAGATGTACTGTACAAATGAAATATTTCTTAAATAATGGCTCCTAGGATTTGCTCAACTACACTGACACTTCCAACGGTCAACTACACTAACACTTCCAATGGAAGTCCTTGGAACATGATACTTTGAACACACAATGGGAACTTCCTTCTCTATAAACGCTGTCTGACATTGTTGTATGTCACTATTACATTTATGTCATTCTCTTGATGCTCCGTGGAAACAAGGGAGAGACGCCTTTGCAGCTGGACAATAATTGAGAGGGGAAATGAGCAGAAGAAATCTGAGAAAAACACCAGAAGCTACATCCATTTAAGACTAATGCTGTATTACACGAAATGTGGCATAACTATTCATAGCACTATTTATGTTTCTAAGTGGCCTAGGTATCTTATTCTAGATACACCATCATTCGGTCATTGACTTTGACTCTATGTATCATTAAAGCATTAGTTATCAGGAATAATTTGCACATTTTTGCATATTTCGAAAATGCTATGACACCTTCCCTCTAAACATCAGCCTTTTTCTACTTGTTGCATGGCTTAGTTCTGGTTATTTCTCAACTTTCTTGTTGCTGTGCCAAAGTGAAACTCGGAGTTATAAAAATCAGTAAAGAATAAAGCCCTTCAGCCAATCGCGTAAAAGTCATAGCAGACGTTCAGGCCTATTTAGCCACAGCTCTTGGCAATGTCCCAACTGACCTTTGCATGTGCTTCCATCTCCTAAGCTTCAAGAGACCCAGAAAAAGAGAAGCTGTACTCCTGTCAGTACTCGCTCATATGCACGTCTGTGCGTTGTTCTGTGTACTGTATCTCAGGGTCCCTGACCTCGCCCTCTTTGCTGTATGCCCTACAAAACAACGTTACAGATACTCATTGTAATTTCCCTTGTTTGTGAAAGGTGTGGTGCTACTGTTTAGTGTGTCTTTATGGCAGGCTATTAAGCACACTGGCAGAAAAGTAAGCAGGAATCTTGCAATCACTGCTCCTTTAAGCAGCGAAGGTGCTCTACAAAGCGCCAATAAATCAACACAACGCATTGCATTCACCCTCCATGAATTGTATTTATTTAGTATTATGCTTAGATTCAGAAAAGATAATCAAGTGCCTGTTATGTCGTTTGCTCCACATTGGGAGACATTCAGCCTGGAAGTTACTTCACACGGAGCTCCACTAAAATTAACCACTCCGACAATTAAGGTGTTTGAACCATGGTGGGCTGCTTACGTATGGGCATTTCTACTGCCTTTCGCGCGCGCCGCCTCACCCATTTATTGATTTGTTTTAACGTCACTCGGACCAGTCCAAAACACCTCGAGGTCACAGGGGTGAAACTGCACTCCGCCCGAGACATTGCAACACTTTGAGTCCGAGACACAGTTACGTCACTGCTGCTGCGACTCAACATGCCCTATTCTTCATCATTTAAACATAGTTTTAGTTGTTTTTCAGGAAATCAGAACGGACCGGCATTGCTAACCTCTGAACCGCGAATAATGGCGCCTGATCTTTTGAAGTGCTTGATCAGCGGAGATATATCTTTCCATTAGCGCAGGATGTAGAGGCCTTTGACGTGTTATACCCCATAAACAACAACACTAATCAAAATAAAATGCGTTCTAGAGTTTCTAGTTCGACCCGCACCGTGTGTTAAATGTGAGCAATTATATGTTCAAGGCGCAGATGAAAGTGCTGCCGAGGACATATGGTTGCTTATCAAGGACGTTCGAGGACACAGAGAACATCCGCGTACAAAAACTACACAAAGTAATTCATACTGGCAGGAATCATGGCCGGATAAGGGAGGCAAATGAGCAGGCTAACTACATGGAGGGGAGGCTTGGATCATTGCTGTGATACCAGCGGCAGCGACTGTGTTTATGATGAAGAAAGCCAGGCGATCTGAGTACCAGTTCTCTGATCAGTGGTAAAAGGACGGTTCAAACACTTGCACAGTTTTCAAACGTAGACTGGTCTTGTTTTAGGCGGTATTTTGTATGGAATATACTTAAATGTTTAAGATGTGCAATAGTCTCACTGTACCTAAACGCGGACGAGTGAAGTGCACTGTAATTGAAAACAATGACAACGATCAACTTAAACGGGTGAACAGTTAGACACCGTTCTTTGTAGCATAGGTCCTGTGTAGCATCTTCGGTATAGTTTCCACTCAGTGCAAACAACTACATTATAACGTAAGAGACAATTTAATTAGTTCAAATAAAATATACATAAACTATTACACTTTATCCCATTTTCTTTACAAGTAAAACATAATAAAATCAAGCTTTTTATTCATTTGTTTCCATTATGAACATTTTGACAATCAGTTCTGTACCAACGTCATCTCTTCAGTCAGTCTTCGCGCTTGAGGATGCTACTGTCTTTCTATGACTTTGTTTATATATGATGGGGTGGAGGACAGAGTGAATACATCAACTAGCCCCGTAATAAGTTAGCCACTGGTCAGAACCTCTCTAGGTGCATAGTTGTAGGCATGATAGTCCAACCTGTGCATATATTAATAATGCTGCATTTATTGCAGAGGATTTTAGGATCATGGTGCTCATTTCTTAGTTTTGGGGTGTTTGTATTCAAATATATTCACAGGTGACTCTTGAAGGATTGAGCTAGAACTTCCTCTTGTGTTAGCTCTGTTCCATTAAACCACAGTGTGAATCTATTGCATTTGACTCTTAATTGTGCAAAGCTGAATGTAATAAGCGTGGTATTTAGTGAGAAAATCGAAACTTATCTGTCAAGTCGATTTTCAGTTTCCAAAGGTATGGTTGAATTCTTTATTTTCAGATAATTCGGAGCGACCTCCACCATCTATGTTAGGTTTGGTAAGTATAACCCATTCAATTTCAGGGCTTTATGGCACGCTCACATAACGATCACACATATCTGCTTCTGCTACTTGACATAACTTTTGGCACAGTAAAAAGGGTACTTTAAATTCAATCCTTTGTTAAAATGTTAATTAATTAACACCCATTTTTAAAGCACACACTCACCTCACAGGTATCTTGTCGCTAAACGCAATGCAACAGGGAAAAAAATGTAAGACCTAGACTAACCCCTAATACTGTGAAGTTCATCTCCTACATAGGGATCCTCAAGGTATCAATGGTTTGGGCCCATCTCATGGCAAGGGTCATAGTATCCCCTTGCATATAACTGTGATTTTATCAATTCAGGCTGACCGGTAGACACTGTTCACTGAATATCATACAGAATAACTGGTTTTCCCCATCATAATACCTGACAAACAACATCTTGTAGAAAGTATGCACTTTCGCAATGTATTTTGCATTACTTAGGATAGTTTTATTTGTCTTCTTTAGGTGGTGTGTGGTGGGTAGGTTATTTGTGGCATCTCCATCATTAAATGTTATTTCTTCATAGAGTTAATTCATGTATGGAATTACACTTATTTAAACCAACAGATGACTAAGCCATTCTTCCTGCCCAGAGGCACAGGGCTAGCTGTGCAGCACATTATTTAAATATTGCACCCTAGGATAGCACTTGATCTTAGTGCACTCCCACGCCAACAGTAGTCTGAGGTTCTGCCCATGTGTGCACATTTTAGAATATTTGGTATAATCCTAATCCAGGTGTTGAATGGAAAAACACCTGCCCATGTTCAGATCATGAAGGGCATTATGTCTTCTGGTAATTTGAAAAAAAAAATGGTTTGTTTGTTGCACCTTCTTGGTAGCACTCACTGAATAACTGGGACAAGACAAGTGTGCGCCAAAAACAGATTCACCCTGTCCTGCTTATGATCTCGATCAAATATTCATAATTACTGTATTTCATAAGAATCATGCAAGTTACAGAACAGTACCGTGACCAAGTCAATAAACCAGGCCAGAGGGTAATTTCCTTTTTACGGCCATGGAACTCGGGTTTTACTTGACATATTCTATTTACTTATGGTGAAAGTCATTTTATTTGTTGCAGTATATTGCAGCACACCTGCTCTTTCCCAAACCCGTCAGAACATCCTGGGTGTCTTGGTCCATCTAAGGAGAGCTCTTCTGATTGCAAATATATAGAAGAGGTGGCAAATGTATACAGTGGAAGTAAACACAATATGGAACTCTTAATCTCTTGCAAAAACATTTTAGGCAGTTTAACAACATAACTATTATCTTGCTGAAGAAGGTTGGCAACGTATATAGATTCGTGCTCTCCTGTGGTTAACTCTAACAGTGTAATAAATAAAAAGATTATACCATCAATGTCCCCTTTATCCACAAATCACTGCGGATTTTCAGAACAGGTGATCAAAAGAAAGGGAGTTGAAAAGCTTGTCTTCGTTTTAATGATTTATATGTCAGTCACAGGCTTACTCACGAATCTGCCTTACAAACGGCCTGTTGTTTCTGTCAGAAGGTGTTGTGTGTTACAACTGCGAAACATAATTGCAAAAAAATTTTTTTCACTATGCGGGTGAGTGGCATAGTCTCTGAAAGAGCTGCAAAAGAAAATTAGGCATTTGTGTGCATGCACACCAGTAAGAAGGATGATGATAACAGCAATAATACCAACAGTAACATTATTAACAATTTCAGTGTGTTTGAGGGTCACTGCACACCATGAGCCTGGCTCTTTTGTCTTGAGTATGAATTGACGTTTACAGGAGTTCATACACAGTGGCCCAGACTGAGCTTGAAGGTCCCAATCGTTTCACAAAGTTGCAATATTTAGCCGGAAACCCTTTCACGAGGTGTTGGCTACATTGCACAGAAAATGATACATTGATGCACATGATGATGGTGCACAATTACTTTGTAGTGCTAAAGAGTAGAACTTGATTTTTAAAGATTTTCTCCAGTGAACAAGGTGACTGTTGTGTTGCAGGTTCATGATGGTAGAAAGCACTAATGCCTAGCCAGTAATTGTAGACAATATTTGGGAACAAGATAAAGGGAATTTTAGAGGACAAACACGTTTTCTCTTTAGTTTACATTGCAGGGAGGACAATTTTAAGTGGCACAATAACCCCATTTGTACCTTTAGAAATTAAGAAAACACTGACTAAATCTGAAGTGCTGACATCTATGTTGTTGTACCCATGTGAATTTATTCCATATCCTTCATGCTGTTTAATAGCAGAGATACCTTTATTGCACATATACATTATTTGAAACAGTAAAACATGGAGTTGGTAATTTACAAGCCATCCCAGTTATGAGCAACCAAAGTAGGGTTTATGGTACCAAAATGATTCACATTTACCATTTAGACCTCTCTGTTTGGGCTAATTCGGCTACTCCACATGGGTGGAGGACCATGGAGGAACTGTTCATGATGAGTGTTGTTGCTTCTGAACAAATGTTAGCTTACAAACCCCATTTTGTTTTCATCATGGCTTGAGATAAGTGAGCAGGGTGGCAGTGGGCAACAAAAGAAGGAGGATACAAGTTAACTCTAATGGCATAGAAGTCCCGCCACACTACTAGACCTCATTGGGTTTAGCCATATTATTAGTGACCAGGCTGTAATGGTTAGAAAGAGTGTAATAGACACAGTTCATCAGACCTCCAGAAGACAAAAATGTCTGAAAAGTCCATTGGTACTGCCATAGAGTGACTACTGATGCGTCATCATGAACACTGTTTCCTGTTTTGAGCTTTTGTGTGACAACCTATGCTTTTTGGGTAGCTTAGACTTGGTTTGAATTATTTTCACAAATTAGACTATGGGCCTGATTTATTATTTGGCAGTCTGCCCGCCCTCTGCCAGGGCGATGTAGTAAATTACTCTGTCACTTTGACAGAGGTTCCATAAAATTATGAAAGGTCCATCAGCCCTGCGAACATTTCAAATATTGACACAACCCGAAATTAAGGGAGTTCCTGCCAATGTATTATAACTTTGCTGTACTGCTCCATCAAACATGACAGAGCAGTAAAGCAAAGTTACTGTTTTTTTTAAATTTCCAAAACAAAATTTTCTTTTTGAAAATAAAAAAAAGCCTCCTCACTATGGGAGTTTCCTCCCATGGTGAGCAAGACATTGAGCACCTTTCAGTGACCCTCACCATCAATTCCTTCTTCTTGTGGAGATGGGCATTGAAAAACTACTATATATAGGTGGACAGACAAAAAGCCAGCTCTCCGATGGCCCTTACTCTGTCGGGCCATCTGAGAAGTTTGAACACAGTGGAGTAGTCTCTGTTGTCATCAAACTATGAGGCGCCAGAATTTAAGTCAGACCAACTATAGTTTTTGCAGAGAGGGAACTCCATCACTGTGACAATGGAGTTCCTTCTTTGCCAACATTTAGATAAAGGCTTAAAACTCCTTATACCAGATGTTAGCTTGTAAAAAACACAGGATTAGAACTAGAGTCCTTCATGACATGGACTGTCGTGGTCACGCTATATTTCCTTCAATCTGAGAAAATTAGCCCTGATAAAATGGAGGATACGATTACACGCCAAATCACAACACAATACAAAACAAGGTACCAACCAATGTGATTTAGTAATGAAATTAATTTTAGAGACCAGCTCTAGACAACATTAAGTCATAAATAATGATTAACATGGGGCCCAATAAATAGAGTTTTAAATCCTGTGAGACCTCAGAAAATAAATCAAATATCATCTGCTCTGCTATCACATAAGGTTAGAAATGATAAGTGCAGTGTGCTCTGTTGTAGGGACCTTTATCATTTGACTATTGTTTATTATGCTATTCTTTCATACACTACATAGACCAAGCATTATTCTTGCTGTAAATAAACCTCATGATTCTTAAAAGTATGATGATGAATTGGGCACTGACAATGATTGTGCCTATGTTTAAAATGTGGTACATGGTGGATTTGACCTGCTATATACAAAATACTTTAACCAATGCCATTTACAAATTCCACACAAAACAGATCTTGACCAAGAGAGGAAAACTAGATGAACAAAACAGTATTCTACCACTGTGCCACATTGACATTTGACAACTTTATAACACATTAGGTAATTACATACCCTGGTGGTACAAATTGCAAACCATATAAAGCACAAGGGTGACATATTTATGTAGCGTTCTGGGATCTGTCAAAATATTTTACATCCTAGATAGCTTAGGTTTGGGACCAAATTGTGCAATCTGGAAATGGCCATTATCTTTTTCCAACTCATTTACAAGCAAACATTGACAAAAGTCTGATGTGACATTGAGGGTTCAATAGACCAAACAATCAGATGTGTGAGGCCCAGATGTTCCCTCTGATCCGTTGTTAGAAATGGGGTTGTGGTTGGCAGTCAGGTTACCCCCTGTCCAAGCAAGGACCCTCACTCTAGTCAGGGTAAAAGAGAATCAACCTCACTTAACCTCTGCTCACCCCCTTGGTAGCTTGGCACAAGCAGGCAGGTTTAACTTCAGAGTCTAGGTGTAAAGTATTTGTACCAACACACACAGTAACTCAGTGAAAACACTACAAAATGACACAACACAGGTTTATAAAAATAGGTAATATTTATCTAAACAAAACAAGACCAAAACGACAAAAATACAACATGCACAAGTCAAGTTAGGAATTAAAAATCAAAAGAAAGTCTTAAATCCTTTAGAAAACAGTGCTAACGCTGTTAGCATGAAAAAGTACCTGGGTTGCGTCAAAATAACACAGCACGGGTGAGTGTGCGTAGGAAAAGGCCAGCGATGCGTTGATTTCGCACTCTCAGGTAAGACCGTCGTCGTTCCTCCTCCGGTCGGGTCGGCGTGCATTGTTTTTCCTCTCCGCAGGAGAGCGATGCATCGATCCGGACTGGCACCTAGGGTGGTCCGGGCAGGCTTTGCATCATTATTCCACGGCCAGCGATGTTTGTGTCAAAAATCCCTCTGCACGGTATCAGCAAAAACCACACCATGTGAGTTGCAATGTTATCAGCCTCCGTCAGCGGGTGTTGCACGTCATTTCTCCAGCCGCGTGCGTCGATCTTCCAGCTATGATGCAGGTGGAGCATAGATTACAGCCGCAAAGCCAGCGGTGCGTCGTTTCTCAGCCGCATCTCGGAAGGTGTGCCAAAATTTTTCCCGCACGGTGGTCTGTGCGTGGATTTTCAGTCTTGGTCTGCCAGCTTCACCTTCCAAGGCCCCAGGAACTGAATAGGACACCACTTGGTAGGGCAGGAGTCTCAGTAGAGAGTCCAGGTTCTGGCAAGGGAAGTCTTTGATAGCCCTGAGACTTCAACAACAGGAGGTAAGCTCAGGACAAGCCCTTGGAGATTTCTTCACAAGCAGGAATGCACAACAAAGTCCAGTCTTTGTACCCTTGCACGGGCAGAAGCAGGAACAGCAGGATAGCTCCACAAAGCACAGACAAGGCAGCAGTTCTCCTCAGCTCTTCATCTCTTCGCCAGGCAGAGGTTCCTCTTGATGTCCAGAATTGATCTAATTTGTAAGGGGTTTGGGTGCCCTTCTTATACCCAGTTATGCCTTTGAAGTAGGCCTACTTCAAACGAAAGTCTCTCTTGTTTGTGAAATCCTGCCTTGCCCAGGCCAGGCCCCAGACACACACCAGGGGGTTGGAGACTGCATTGTGTGAGGTCAGGCACTGCCCTTTCAGGTGTAAGCGATCACTCCTCGCCTCCCTCCTAGCACAGATGGCTCATCAGGATATGCAGGCTACACCCCAGCTCCCTTTGTGTCACTGTCTAGAGAGAGGTGCAACCAGTCCAACTGGCATACTATCCCAGACAGGGAATCCACAAACAGGCAGAGTCACAGAAGGGTTTAAGCCAGAAAATGCCCGCTTTCTAAAGGTGGCATTTTCAAGCACATAATCTCAAAACCAACTTTACTAAAAGCTGTATTTTTAAATTGTGAGCTCAGAGACCCCAAACTCCACATGTCTATCTGCTCCCAAGGGAAATCTACGCTTTAATCATTTTTAATGGCAGCCCCCATGTTAACCTATGAGAGAGATAGGCCATGCAACAGTGAAAACCAAATTTGGCAGTATTTCACTGTCAGTACATATAAACCACATTAGTATATGTCCTACCTTAAACATACACTGCACCCTGCCCCTGGGGCTACCTAGGGCCTACCTTAGTGGTGTCTTACATGTAAGAAAATAGAAGGTTTAGGCCTGGAAAGTGGGTACACTTGCCAGTCGAATTGGCAGTTTAAAACTGCATACACAAACACTGCAGTGACAGGTCTAAGACATAATTACAGGGCTACTCATGTGGGTGTCACAACCAGTGCTGCAGGCCCACTAGTAGCATTTGATTTACAGGCCCTGGTCCCCTTTAGTGCACTGTACTAGGGACATATGAGTAAATCAAATATGCCAATCATGGAAAGCCAATTACATACACATTTTATATAGGATCAATTGCAATTTAGCACTGGATTGCAGTGGTAAAATGCCCAGAGTAACAAAAACAGTAAATACAGAGCCCAGCACACATCAACAACCTGGGGAACTGAGGCAAAAAGTTAGGGGAGACCAGGCCAAGGATGCCAGGTCTAACATCTGTTCTAATTGTTCCTTTTGCCAGTTACAAGCAGAAATGTAGGATCATCAAATTGTAAAATACCAGAACTTCAGAGGACTCTGATATAAACTGATAACTACTTTAGAGTGAGAAAGCTAACTGGAAAGGTAAATAAAACGAACATTGTCCACTTTGACAAAGAATGATGGTACTGCAGATAGAAAAGAGCCACGAAGGAATAGAGCATGCTGAATGTTAAATATTCAACAGGCTTACATTTGGAAACTCTGGCAGTGGGGATTCCCATACGCTCAGAAGCGCAGTACCCTTTAGAAGTTGTGTTTAGATTCTTCTGCAGATTTTGAGAACACATCTCTATCAAGTGAATGACATGCTATGAAGGCAAAATATTGTCATTAATGAAGGGGGATGATGACATACTAGACAAATATCCAGATTCCGTTTTTTCGATAACGTTTGATAGTTTCAAATTTTACACAAGTAAGAGCAATGAATCTTGTAACCCAATTACTGTTAATGCAGATAAGAAACAAGATTAACTATATTATGTGAAGATTCCTCTCCAGAACCCCGGTGACCAAAATATTGTCAATTCTGTGACAGAATTTCAAATAAAAACATAGAAAAAACAGTGTTACAAAGCAAAATCATGTAATCTACTTGCTGACATATTAGAAAATGCTTGAAACATTATATTGACACTATGTGATTTATCTACCATGGCAAAATAAGTAAACTTTAACATTTTATTGGAGAACATAGTGATGTCTTTCCTCTGTAAAATGCCACAAAATTTGCAGTATTATTTGGGTCAATTTGAATGCTATAATATTAATGTTTTGTTCATGTTTAATGGGATGGACCAAACATCCACTCCTTTTCCTCCAGATATGCGGTCATGAGTTTGTTTTACGAGGGGGATTTTTATGGCAACTATTGCAGAGCTTCAGATCTAGAGCTGAATCTTTGGTCTGTTAATGAATTTCAAAGAGAAGAACCTAAACCTTCTAGAAACAAGTATAGAAATGGCCTGGTCAAGAAGGTGATCAAAACACTTACTTGGTGAAACTACCACAAAGGCAATTGAAAATGGCTGGGCGTAAAATGCCTAAATCCTAAATTTGGCATGCATTCCTGCATGGAATATTGCAGTGACACAGAACTGTTTTTATTGTGTCATGGATATCTGCACGTTAGGGTCACAGATGAGGAGAAATGCACCAAGTATATGGTAATTGTATGGCCTGTTCATATCCTGAAACATAAAATATAATTCGTATTTCTATTGCAAAATTGGTTGTGCTGGAGATATAGCTCTTATTCTGCAATATCTCAATTGAGAAATCTACCAATAAAACATTACAGAATATTATGGCTAGATTGGTTATCTCATTTGAATCTTGCTTGATGAGAGGCACAAGCAAATTCATTCAGTTGAAGGAGCTAGCTCCTTAATCAGTTGCCTGGCCTTTCCAAGAACATCTTGTTGAGTAATTCGAGGGGCTGTCCAGATTCTCTCGAACATCCGCACAAATCTGAGCCATAGAAATTCACAAATTTATTGTAGCTACTGTAGGTTGAACAGAATCGGGCCAATACAGAAAATTATTCAAAATTCAAGTCATGGGGTTCTTGCATGTGCCCCTGCACCATATCCACCCAGTGAGGTTTGCAAAGCTCTGGTGCGAATGTATGGCTTAAAATGGGGCAATGACCTTTTTCAACATTTTGAGATTGGTGTGATCGAAATATATCGTACTACAAAGTTCATCAATATAAGGTTTTCGAAGTAAGAAACGAAGGAAAGAACAGGGGGCAGATGAACAAAGTAAGGGAAGGAAAAGGTGAGAGAATAAGGAAGTAACAGATGAAATGGGGTGCGAGAATGGGGTAAATGCAGACATGAACTCCAGAGCATTAAACAACAAGGCAATCCTTTACATAGTACACAAATACTGGCAATGGAAATAAAGCATGTAAATTGTATTTTGTGTGTTAAGTAATTGATGCATTTCAGCTTTAACAGACATCGATATTTGGACTAATCCCTTTTTGATAATCAGATAGTCTTCTGTTATGTTGTCTTGTTGCTCATTATCTTGTTATTTGGATTTCTTCTAGAACACGAAGTATAATGAAGGTAAAACTATGCGTTCAGCCAAGTCCCCTGAGCTCTGGTGTCTGCACTAATTGCGTGAAACAGCTGCCAGCGCTCTCTCTTTGCTTACTACACTGATATGTGCAGGGAATGCTAATGTAATAATACATTAAACAAATCTCCTGATGGTTCAGAGAGCGTTGCTCGCTGCCCTCATTTCAGCATCATTTACGGCTTCCAGGCAGGTGTTCCATGTATGGTGAATATGCAAGATCTGGGCTGTATGTTACGTGACCTGCACTAAAGGACCAAGATCTGTTGATTGATTAAAACGCTTAACGTAGTATCAGCGAAGTGTATATTCAACAGTGGATAAAATCAGAGCGAGTGGGGACAAGGTGATCATTGACACATCACCAGTGACATCGTATTCCCAGGTTTTGCGCTGAATAGATTTTGTGCAAAATACTTTTTTAGCAGTACAAATGCCACCTATTTGATTGCTGTCAGGATCATATTTCATGATGGGCATATAAGAGGGTATGAGGCCATACGGACTATGTATCTATAGTTCTGTACACCGATGTCTGAAGGTTCTGTGCCACTGGCATTTTCACATGTGACTTGTTCACTGATCTCTTCATTTGCTGTTGCTACTCGGAATCCTTGAGGTAATACTGTAGTCTATATACTTGCATATGCCCTACTGCTATTTTGGCTCTGTAATTTGTATCCATTATTGTACGTCCTTATCAATTGTTAAAACTTTGTGTTTTTGACACTTGTATTTTACCCCTGCTTGCATCTTTTTCGTACTACATAAAACTGCTCCTAGGTACATTAATATAAAAACATTAAACTGTATAATATTTATGCAACAAAACGATCAACACTTGTGGGAAAGTAGTTTATTATTTGGGAGAACAAGCGTCCACTTCAAGGAATAATGCCACCACCTGGTTGATGTCATAGAAATGAAATAAAATAAGCCTTTGCTGCATTTTGAGGCCGACCATGACTGAGCCCTGGTCGAATACACCAAGTGGATTGGTCCCATTGAAAGTCTGCAAGTCTTTCTTCTCAGATCAGTTACAGGACTGCCTGTCTTTGTCCCCTTGTCGTTCAGTGCATCCATCTTTAACCTCTGCCGAAGATCCGACTAGAGCACTGCAAAGTCTAAACCCTGTGTTTGATTCTATCCAATCGGAACTGCCCCAGAAGAGAGCTTGTTACCAGCGAATGTTCGGTAATGAGCCTGGGCTAGGGTCATGGATAGCTCTATGTAAATGTAAAATGTCCCCGTGGCTGTGGTGGTGTTGTATCTCAATAAGCGCATTCAGTATTACAAAACGTGCCACACTGTCCTTTTTGTAGTAGCGATCCGAGGGGCAAGCACACATGCCACCGCAATGTAGGGTTTGCACTGGTGTGTCCCCCCATTGCATTCCAGAGCACAGCAATCTCTCTCACGCTTGAAGCACTCAAAAGCATGGGTCTTCAGTTTGAAGTATGGCAGTGAACAGGATCACAGTCTCCTAACAATACAATCTTAATTTTAAGGATTAGTGAAACGACTCTTCTCAATCAACAATAAAGTGAGGTATGCATATTTTCCCAGAAATCTATTGTCAGTGTCTCCGAATACTTCCCATACTAAGATCACATCTACCTTAATTGGCAATGCAGCTGTCGCCTCACGCCTTTGTGATCTTCTTTGCTAATTACTGAAACAATTAGTTTAATAACTCACGTTGCAGTTCCTGGAACAGCTACCATATTTAACTTTGAAATGTATTCTTGCTTTTGCTCCTCCACTCATAAAATGGTGATCTGGTTTAGCTATTTTGAAACTCGGAATTTTAGTATTGTGTTAGTAGAGGAGGACGAATCCCGGTTGTTTGTCTAAAAATAAAAATAAACTGCACCTTAAATGCAGAGGCAGACCACTATATAATTTTCACTGAATAAATGGTTTACTGATCAGCTTTTGGGCTGTGTTGCGCATACAGATTCTATTTAAACATTCAGGAATGTAACAAAATAGCTAAGGGGAAAAAATTAATTCATCTGGACGCCAGCTCAGATGCAAACTCACTTATCCTGCATCAAGTCTGCACTAATTGTAATTGGATTATTCTCAGACCAATATGAGGTTCGGGTAACGCAGTTTTACAAAATGAATAATTCATATTCAAGCTGAGCAGAATTTCTTAAAGATGTTTCTTTTCAAATGTTTTAACAGGAATTCCAGAAAAACGAGCAACGTATGAAAAGCAATTAGAAAGTATGCTGGCACAGTCAAAAGTATATTTTCCTGACAAAAACTCTGATAGGCAAGTTCAGCTTCACTCAAATACGCGGGAGTCTGATAATATATCACTAAAGCAACAATCCGTTCGTGGGAGTACGTGAATCAGTCTTATCAGCAGGGGTTTCACTCGGTAGCATTCCATGATTTTTTTAGGCTTTAGAGCTATTAGAAGACACCTGAACACAAATACAAACATTTCTTGATTCCACCCCTACTGGGCAGTCTAGATTGAGCTGCCATACCCCCATGAATGAAAACCCAAGAAATTCAACTGAATTTGAGCATGTTGAGCTTCATTCTCAAAATCAGTCTTGAAGTGTACTCTCACTGATCTTCCACACTATCCCACAGAAGAACACACAGAGGTCAATAGATTACAAAGCTGCATCCGCAAGCTTCATCCTAGAGGTCAGTCTTGAGATGCACTGTCACTGATCTCCCACACTGTCCAAACAGAAAGACACAACGTGGTCAACAAATTACATTATGGTACATCCAGGCATGATGTTGCATTACTGAATATTGCTATACACACTCTGATAGTAGGAAAATTGCTTCCAGCCCGTTTACCTCCACTGAAGTTCTTGCTTTTGGACTACCTAGTTTTTGTACTTTCTGTGTGAGTGAGTCTCACTAACAGGGACTCACTCACTGTAAACTCTGTTACAATGGATTGGGAGTGCTAGTGCGTAGTGTCCACCTTTTGAAACAAGGTCCGCCGCTGTGCAGCTGGTTTTAGAAGCTCTGGGTTGGCTGCATACACAGGTGCTCGCGTATGCAGGCTGAGTGAGTGGGACTACCATCCACAGGTAGTCTGTCACAGAAGCGACCCTCCAGGGATTGGTGCTAACCAGGCATAGGCTTTTTAATGGGAGTTTGAAATCATGGTGGAAGTCTGTAATGCTTAGTTGAAAATTATGTGCTTTACTGTGTTGCACATTGTGGGCGAAATCTGCACCAAAGTTAGGTCAATAAATTAGCATGACATACTGTTTCTGTGGTAAGCATAGAACTCAAGTGCAGATTTATTGTCAATTTTATCATGTCTTCACTCCTTCTGGCGATTGAGGTTTTGCAATATTCTTGTGATTCAGCTCCTAATTAGATTCCAGGCTTTTGTTTTCCTTGCTGGGCAAAGTTAATGACTCTTCTGGCTAGCTGGAAGATCAAAGGCTTACTCACACAATAGGGTTATTTGCCACTGCTTGGGGCTGTTCCTGGGAAATGAAAGGGTGGGGGAGGAATCCGCTTGTAATAATTACCTGCTACTATGAATAAGACATGGGAAGGCTCTTCCCAAGGAGGGCAAAGGTGAGAATGCCAGAACACCCTGAAGATGCTTGTAGATTAATGCATAGCATTGAGTAGTGTGTGGATAATTTAGTACTTTTGCTTTCTATAAGTAAGTCCGCTGACTGGAAAATGATTTATTGGCTATTGTTTGTTACATACTTGTAAACTTGGGTACTACCCCACATTTTCTCCCCGGAGTAGGCCCTGGACTGATCTGCCTGGCTACCTTGAGGCAGTCAAGTGCTACAACTGGGTACTTGGTTCCCAGTAGATAGAAGTTTGTAAACTTCCTACTTGTAAAAGACCAACATCCTTCACAATTGATAACCCACCTTCTTAAGCCAACCCACTAGACCTACACAAGTTGGTTTGGCTCAAAATACATAACCTCTTTAATTTACACCATAAGACAGATTAGAACATTGGAATGTTGAGAGACCCATTAAAGACATTGGAGTAGCTCCGGGCTTCTAATGCCTTGTATAAGCCTGAAGCTCCAACATTCCAATGTTTTTCTTCATATTTCTCCCCTTTTAGTACCCTCAGTGGGTGTAATGTTCTAATACCCTTATAGCCTTTCTGCCCTGGGCTGGACCGGTTTTTAAAGGCTCACTTCCTCATTATAGGCCCTTGTCTGGGACTCAAGCTTATAACTTGGGTTCATTAGCAATTGGTATAGCCCTCGGCAAAAGGCTATAAGACTATATTCTAGCTAAAGAAATATTTCCAGAAAATAAAATCCTCCACTAAACAACTGCATCCTCCAAGCTGACCTTTCAGGTTAGAATAACGCACATTTTGGCCTCTAAGATTTCAAACAGGCTTTCTCACTGACTAACTTTGGATACTTAAACTCCTCTTGTTTTCTGTGAAAGGTTTTGCTCTTTTTTAACTTCTTGTTGTCATTACCTGAATTGTTGTTTGCATGTTTGGTTGATTATACTGCACGCACCTTCACACATTTCCTATTGCCATGATATCCAAGTCATGCTACCACAGTTCAACCTGGGTTACTTTTGTTGAAACTTGTGTGCATCTGTTGGGCCTCCAGTTTAAGCAGTGTGTAAGCAGGCAGCTCATATCCAGCCGTGACCTCTCTCCGCATAACCTTATTGTCTGATTCCCTACTCTTTGTTTGAAATGCTCACCAAACCGGTCTGTGGTGTTCTATAATTGTAATGGAGAGGGAGAGTGTCCCATTGTTTGCAGACAAAAAAATAGTTTTCACCCTATTCAAGCCCACCACTCTAAAAATGAAATGGTAAACCAGATGCATATTAGACATTAAAAAAACGGATCCACTGGATTTCCAAACTTTCACTCTGTGGAATCACCTCTCTTCGTTCAATTCATACAGATTGGTACCTCTTTCCCAGGAACAGATGTTGGGCTCATCCATAACGTTACTAAAGCCCTGTATTTATACCACAGGTTTCACATGTAAAGTCAACAAGCAATTGAAACCATGACTGTGCTATGTAAAGCAATAAAAACTGTGCAAACAACATCAAAGTAGAGAATTCACTTCCCCTCCTCTACTTTGAACTGTCACCTGTTCTGCAACGGTTCTTTATTAAAACAAGAGACCAAACAATTTAATAAGCTGCATTTTGAGTCAGTTTTGCCAATAATACTGCACCTTATCAAGGCTTCATAGCAGTTCACCAGTGACTGTAAAACAGGCAGTGGAAACCATTACTCTTTTATATCCTTATAATGTGAAAGATATCACCTGTGTGGCTATGGAGGATGAATTCGATATTCTGGCAATGAAGGTCTCAGCAGAAAAACATTTACAGACAAGCACTTGTGTTACGCTGTCTTCATTCCACGGAGTCATAACTCTAGTCTGAAGACATAAATGTCTGTCATTTTACCTAGAATTCCTAACTGTTCTATCCAAACATTATCACGGTGGTCAAATGCAGAGATCACACAGAGGGAGTCTGGGAACCAACGACTGCATAGAGGGAGAGTTTTACCCAATGTAAAAAAAGATTGTCTGGAGCTAATTTGAACATTACCACTTCCTCATTATTCCTTGTCATAGTTCCAGCATTATGTGGATTTAAACCGCTATCTTGTGTTTTTGACTTGAAACCCTTAACAGATGCTTGTGAGTCATGTCAGTCATCTACCACGTGGATGCATTGGTTCCAACACTCCACGGAGGAAGGTACACAACTATTAGAAAAACAAGCAATCTGGAACATGCAAAAGAACTAAACAACACCCTTTAAACTCCCATTGAAGAAAGAACTACATTATCCTTCATTGCACCAGTGAAAAGAATTGGTAGAGAACACAGGTTTACATAGGATCCAGCAAATAACAATATATGGACCACATGTTTGCATGCCATTGGAAACCCCAATGTCTTGTGAGCCCCTAAAAAGCATTTTTTTTGCCATCCATGTGTAACAATCCCTCTTCTAAAAGAAATGAGGGTTCACCAATGTCATTTTGCTTCACTGAACAAGTCAAAGCCCCTGCATCTTGGTTTTGGTCAAAAATATAAATTTTTCAAAATACATTTGAAATGTCCCATGCTGTAACCCATTATGCTATTTATCATTTTTGAGAGGTGGGCCATCATGACCCACTTAAGGCTTCATCTCTTGTGAGTTATTACTATTCCCAACATTGAAAAATGATAATAAAGAACATATAAGAAAATGAGCTTCCTATGGAAACTCTGACCTAACTATAACTACACCATGGCCACCGGCTATATATAATGGCAGGTCCCAAAACATTGATTTCTCATGTTAATTCCCATCGGAAAATTCTTTAGCAGCTACAGAAGAAAACGAGTGAACGGAATTACACCAAATTTGCTGAAAAGTTCGAACTTTACTCAGAAAGCCTACTTTTGCTTATATATTGCAGATCTAGTCAGTTTTCAAGAAATATGTATTTAAAGAAGAGCTCAGGAGGTCATGAATAGGTTAAAAAACCAAGTGTATATAGAACTTTGGTGTCTAAGTATGCTCTGATTGGCCACTTTAAAGAGGACTATTCAATCCTGATTGACTGGCCACACCATGAACAATATGTTGTCTCAGCCATTACAGTACTTGGGGGCATAGTCCCTGCATCCTATAAATCAATTTAAAAAACATATAGGGGGACAAGGTGAGCAAACCCTGACCCACAGGTGCATGTGTTTCGGGGGGTGGGTTCCAAAGAGCCTCCACCTTGATTGGCTGGCCAAGACATATACAACATGTTGTGGCAACTATTACAGGACTTGGAGTTCTGGACCTCACTGAAATGCATTGTAATGAATACCAGGTTTGAGGGTCACAAAAAGGAACACGTGCAGGGTGATAATATATTTTAATCACAGCATGTCATTTGTTGGTGGTGTTTTATTCATTTTAGGAGTTGTGGTGAGTTCTCCGGTGATTTTTACCATGTGAGAAATGCTGACCCCCACTTACTGAGCCTTAATAAGCCATGTTTGAGAGAACTTTTTTCTCCTATGCTTTTTTCATAGAGTATTGAAGATGTTCCGGAAGCTAAAATGAGAACACATTATTCTCAAAGGCCATTTTCTTTCTCAGCCATGTTAGAATAAAGCCATGTTAGAGTAAAACATGTACACCCAACACCAGCAGTCTGTCAGTTAACTCCCCAGTGTTCTATCCTACAGTAGTTCTCCATAAAGCCAAGAAGAGGACATATTTTCTATGAGTTATCAACACCAGTAGCAGCCTCTCCGTTAACTCCCTAGTAATCAACTATACTTCCAACACCAGCAGCAGTCTGTCACTTAACTCCCTACTAATAAGCTGCAATGTCACAGAGTTCTAATGAACAACTAGAGTAGTAACATGTTTTATTTACGACAGAAGCGAGACAGTCCTCCTTGCTATGTTGCTGGAATAGGAGCTGTTGAAATTGAAGCTTTTTTCTGAGGATCAGGCTGTAGTAAATGTGCATTTAAATGTTAATGCAGGCATGAAACTGGAGGGCTAACAAATGTGAAGGGAGATATGGGTTTTCAGTAATGTGAGGCATAATATCCTGCTAAAGGGGCTAAAATAGTTAAAGGAAGAAATGTATGCATAAGTACAGCATTGTTTTGCTTTTCACTAATGACCGAGCTTACACAAATCTCTGGAATGCATTTCTCAGTTTAAAGAAGACTTTTATTATTATTTCCCCACGAGGTTCCTAAAAGGAGATTAGCATGTTGAAAGCACACATTTAAAAAAGTCACAGCAACGAAAGGAAAATATACCAAAATTATTCTCTACTGCAATGTACACACCCAATATATGTATTTATATTATAATGCAAAGCAAATAATGAAGTAAAAATGCATTACAGTAGGGCCTGCCATGCTCTTCATCTTTCTCATGCCAGCAAGACGATGACCCCGTTCACTGCGAGAAAGAGATCTCCATCCTCACGGGACAGAGGTCAGGCATTCGACGTCGAAAATCCTGACTGAGGTCTTTCACACACTCATTGTCGCACTGGGTCTTTTTATATCTTAAAAAACCAAAAGGAGCTTTCTGGAAAAATCCCCTCATTTTGCAATTCAAACATGCTGGCTAGTTTAGGTCAGGGTTGAAAGAAACAGGTTGTAATTGGCCAGTTCCCAAGGTGTGTCTCCCAAGCCTACGCCGCTCCCTGCTGTACCATAAAAATCAGTCTGGTACATCTTTATCATGCTGACTGACTAACTCCTCCATAATATGTACTAGCTCTTCAGTGAGAAAGTGCATGAAAACAAGCACAGTTTACAATGTGGAAAAATACGAGCAGCTTTTAACATGGCAGTGTCTACTGCTACGATAAAGTCAATAGGCAGCTACACTGAATACAAAATGTAGTCTGCAACTGGTGAACACTAGACAGCTAATCCAGGTGCAGAATGGTGCAACACAAAGTCAGTGGTCAAAAACACATATTTCACTACATTCCGCCCTTTGATAAATGACTTTGTGTACTTCTCTCTTATTTTTTTTTTCTCTTAAAAAAAAAAACATTACAAGCCACTGTACACAGCAACATAATAAAATGATAAAAGCAATCACTATAAAGCAATGGAAGTGGGTTAACGTATTGATCTTATAAACAATTACACCAGACACACCTACAATGAAAAGATTGAAGCTTATACAGTATATCCTAATTGGGATAATAACTGATTGAATAGTGCCTCTAGGATGGCAAGTTGGAATAGAATTTGATGGAAGCATCATGAGTTCTAATCATGTAAAGGTACACAGTACACCTGTAAGGTTTGCTGGAATATAAGTGTTCCCATATGAGAATAGTCAGCCAACTGGCAATTTAAACATGCTTAATGAGACTGGCAGCAGTCATCAGATGAGAACAAGCCATGGGTTAGTTCGAGGAAAAATGTAATCAAACAGGTTGACAGAACATCCTTGGTACTCTGCATTGTTCCCATGCAGAACTTTGAAGCACAATTAACGCTAAATGGATCCATAGGTGTTGTACTTTAAAAGCAGCAGGAGTGTTGCATAATGGTGATCAATCAGGTTCAAGTTGGGGGTGTGGTCCCGACCCTACACGCAAACGCCCGAAGGGAGACCACCAGCACACTTATGGTCAGTGGTAAGTCGTAGTAAGATCTGTAAAAGAAACTAGTATGATTTTTCTTGCAAATAACATTTGTCATCTGAAATGTGCTCCCCTTTTTCCTTTCCTTGTTTTATAATCAGCAGGACATTATTGGGGCCCTTTGCTATAATTTCTGCAGGTTCTGGAGGGCCATCTGGAGATTCAACACGCACCTTAGCACTGAGGTTTGTATCTGCTGAACGTCCCTTTCCTTGCACTGTCAGAAGGGCTGCGGCAGTCCCCTTCCTCACCAATCCTCCATACACTGCATTTATGACAAGTTGGACAATTCTGTCTCCAATCTGTATGAATAAATCAGCTTTTCTACTATTTAACAGAATAGCTTTGATTTCTATCTGTTCTGGTAACTTTTCTTACCCCAATTGAACTTTGACTGTTTGTAGGACAGATCTCGGTTTTGTGTGCTGACAAATGGGATACTGCAAAATCACAGATTTGATCAAATCTAGGGGAATATATCCCTCTAATACCTGCCCACCTGTAAGTGGCTTTTTCTCCCAGGTGTCCACATTTCTGGTGTGCCTACTTAGACATCCCCACTAAGTCAGAATTCTGGATTGCCACTTGTGCCTCTGAACGTTTGTCTTTGTTGTCTACAAAGGAATTGAACCAGCGTTCTAGTGAGTCAATGGGACAATGAGCATCTATGACTTTGCTCTGTTCCAACATTTCCCAAATTTCCTGCCACAACTCTTTGTCACACACCTCCTTTGAGTGAATGAACCAGTTATGTGCATGCCAGGGGGGAAGCCAAATGACTAATGCATTGCCAATGGTCCAGGAATCAGTGTAAAAATTACAAGTCCCAAGCAGCTCTTACTTTACAGCTTGAAACACAGCGTACAACTCTGCATATTGGCTATTTTTCCTTCTCCTGTGGTGGTCAACAACTTTCCATTAACTGGATTGTGTGACACTGCTTTCCGATGTCTTTTGGTACCCACATATTTAAACGAATCATTAGTGAACCAAACATGCTTCCTATCCTCAGGGGACAAGGATTCAAATGGCACACCCCATTTCACTGGTGACTCTTTTACCTGCGGTACTTCCTGCACCCTCTCGTCATCCTGTACAGAGGCTTGTGACACCTGTTTATGTAGGGCTGCAGTTTCTGCCGGTCTTACTCGACCCCTGTCTTGTATGTACCATTTCCAGCGTATGATACTAGCCTCTTGTGCATTTTCTATACGGTGAGATTTAGGTGAACTCATCACCCACTGCACGAATGGTATTTCATGTCTCAGAATTACATTATGACCTAGTGTTATTTGCCCAGTATCCACTAGAGCCCAATAATAGGCCACAAACTGTTTTTCAAAAGGAAAATAGTGCTCCCCAAAGTCAGATAGTTTTCTAGACCAAAATCCTAGGGGCACTCTCGTCTTCCCCTGTTTCTGCGACATACTCCAGTTTGCATATTGTCCCTGAACAGTTACATTTAACTTAATGTCTCCCTCTTGCACGGGTCACAAGTCTAAAGTCTGTTGAATTATTTCATTTGCCAAATCAAAAGCACACTGTTGCTTTTCATCCCATTCAAACTCCTGTTTTTTCCTGGTTACTTTGTACCAAAGGGTTAAGATTTTACTCAGATGAGGGTCATATTGTTTCCAAAAATCAAACAATCTCATGAAACTCTGTGTCTCTTGCTTAGTGCGAAGAGTAGAAAACTCCAAAATCTTTTGTTTTACATGTAACAACATCTCTCGATGTTCTGGATTCCACTTAATTCCTAGAAACTGCACATTTTGCAACAGTCCCTGTGTATTGTCTGAATTAATTGTACACATCATACTCTGCAAAAGTTGTCTGAATATACCGGTAACATTGTCAACTTCTTGCTGGGTGTAATCATTTAAAGAATACATTTCAACTCCTGCCAAAAACTGTGGGCTACTCTGCGCACAAACTACGTTCTGCTCAAGCAGCTCACACTGGCCCCCACCTTTTTTAACCTCCTCATTACTGGAATGTGAAAAGTCAGATTCCCCTGTAACAGCTTGTTAGAGCTCAGCTTTATCTTGTAATAGCTTGTTCTGGCTAACTTGCTCTTTTAGTTTCTTATTTTCATATCCTAACTGTTTACATCTCTCATGCGTTTTTCTGTAAGCAAACAAAAGTATCCAAACCCTCCTGTCAAGAACAAAAGGGATATCATTCTGTTCAAAAAGCTACTTTTCTAAACATGAAAACACATTCAGTACTTTTGTTTTATCAAAGAACCCATCCCAAAATTTTTAAAGTCCTGATAAACAAGAAAACACATTTGCCAAAACATCATAAGTCATTTTAATTTCACATGCACTTTCAAACATGGTTTGCGTTGCTTCCGTTAGCTCTCTGAATCTAAACAAATTTACACTTTTAAATTGTGCACTCTCAACCTCCAACCTCTCTTTTTTAGTCCCATCTATGCCAAAATGTTTTGCTTTCACTAATGACCAAGCTGACAAAAATCTCTGGAATGCACTTCTCAGTATAAAGAAGACATTTATTGTTATTTCACCATGAGGTTCCTAAATGGAGATTAGCATTTTGAAAGCACACGTTTAAAAATAGTCACAGCAATGAAAAGAAAACATACCAAAATGATTCTCCACTGCATTGTACACAGCCAATATATGTTTTTATATTATAATGCAAAGCAAATAATGAAGTAAAAATGCATCACCCTAGGGCCTGCCAAGCTCTTCATCTTTCTCATGCCAGCAAGTCGATGACCCCGTTCGACTGCGAGTAAGAGATCTCCACCCTCATGGGACAGAGGTCAGGCATTCGACGTCTAAATCCTGACTGAGGTCTCTCACACTCACTGTCGCACTGGATCTTTTTATATCTTAAAAAACCAAAAGGAGCTTTCTGGAAAACCCCCCTCATTTTGCAATTCTAACGTACTTTCTAGTTTAGGTCAGGGTTGAAAGAAACATGTTGGAACTGGTCAGTTTCTCAAGGTGTCTCTCCCAAGCCTAAGCCGTTCCCTGCTGTACCATAAACATCAGTCTGGTACATCTTTATTGTGCTGACTGACTAACTCCTCCATATTATGCACTAGTTCTTCGGTGATAATATGTCCTAGCTCTTCGGTGAGAAAGAGCATGAAAACAAGCACAGTTTACAATGTTGAAAAATACGAGCAGCTTCTAACATGGCAGTGTCTAATGCTACGATAAAGTCAATAGGCAGCTAAACTGAATACAAAATGTTGTCTGCAACTGGTGAACATTAGACAGCTAATCCAGGTGCAAAGTGCTACAACACAGTGACTGGTTAAAAACACATATTTGACTACAAGCATCCCCTTTACACAACAGTTTCCTGATTCTACTAATCTTCTCCAACACTAAACAGCTCCCTAATTTTAGAATAGTAACCTTTTTGGAAGGCAAATATGAATATATATGCACTAAAAAATAAAAGGATAGTGCTAGGTTAGGTTAGATATTAATATCATAACTTATGTTAAAAACATTCACTAAAAAAACAACAGATACAGAAAGTTATAGTTAGGTTTTAGAATGAGGCACAAGCTAATGTATAAAAAGACAAAACCACTGCAATACACCAGTTATAATTTAGTGAACTAAGTACAGCTTGTGCTCCTATCATGCATTGCTTATGACTTCATATATTACATCATTCATGACATGCTAAACAACATCATTGTTTATATCACTAATGATATTTCAGTCATAGACTACAGCTGGACCCTGCATCCAATCCACACCAGGACTTGTACTGAGTACTTAGGCTACAGGAAGGACCTGCTCTGAATTCCCTGGAAGCATCAGACCTCCACTACACACCATCTTTAGCCGTTTTTAGACAAAGGACTTAGCCTGCTGCAGCATTCAACATTCATCTCTCCACAAATGACCAACACCCACTATGCACAGACTTTGGACATAAACAGAGAAGGTTGTCTGCAAAGCCTTGTGTCACATCAGACCCTGCATCCAACATACAATAGGGTTTGGGATGTTGTCTTTCCCTATGACCAGACCCTGCTCCCAGCCCTCACATGTGGCCATGATCAGAGGGGTTTGGCCTGCACCCACCATTTCATGACCACCTAAATCCCTACTTGCTCAGCCTTCAGCCTATCACATCAGTGGTTAACTAAAGGGTCTGTTTTTCAATTATGTTCAGCGACCATCTTTCAACAAGTGACCTACCCCCACTGCTTCCATCCTTTGGGCGAATACAAGTAAAAAAAAGAATGATATCCATCAAAAGTGCTTCACTTCTGAAATATTGTATTTCTTTTGCCTCTTTTGAAAACTCACAGACAAACTTATAAGAGTTCAACCATTGACTTAGGTTGTTGCATTACTCATTGTTTACTAAGCTTATTGCACACTCAGAATAATTAGTTAAAGTCATTAGTAATTTCAACAAAATTGTTATTTGAATGCCTGCATCAGTAATGTCATTTAACATGACATGAACGATTTAATATATGAGGCCATAAGCAGTGCACAACAGGGGAGCACATCATAGGTAATTAAAATATAACTTTCGTATTCCAGTGTTCTTTGGGGTTTTTAACTCTAGCGTCTCATTCCAACACCTAACTATAACATCACTTTAATCATTGTTTTTATTTTTTCAGTGAGTGTATGTGTATATATATATATATATATATATATATGTGTCTGTGCGTGTATGTATGTATATCTATATATAGATATATATTGATATATATAGAGATATAGATATATGTGCCTGTATAGTGATATATATAAAGATCTAGAGCTATATAGAGAGATATGTATATGCATACGCACATTTCAAACCTCTCAATGTCAAAGGCCGGTCAAGCAGTTTGCAAAGCTCACCAGGAGCTCCAAATGGAAATAGAGGGCCATATTACATGTTACCTGTTTATCTATTTGTTTATATTACATGCTATTTTGGAGTAGCTAGCTTAAAATATGTTTTTCCAAACAGGAAAATGTTTAAATAGTAAATGCTAGTCTCATTGTTTGGTTGGCAGTAGTAACAATAAATGTGTTGGTTTGCCTTTCAGGAATATTTTAATGATAATACATTGAATAATAGTGAGTGCTAGTGGACGTGCACATCGTGGCTGCTGCCTTTATCGCATAATTATGGAGTTAATACTCTTTCCACACAATTTACCATACAACTTTCAGATTTTAACAGAACATATGTATAGCTCAAATACATCAACATAATACTGCCAGAGAATATGCTGCATAATGACTTTCCTTTTCTGGCCATATAATTTAGATAGCATGACACATAATTTGGTCATTGATTGCTGCATAATCCTGGTGGATCAATGAACAACGGATGGAGTGCTTAGGGGCCTGCTATTGATGGAGCCAATATGTAACAGACAGCTGAGAAATATTTTTCATTTTTCATGGTTTCCTGTGCAATTGTGGGTTTTTTCTGTCAGTATGATTTGTGCAACAGATGCACCCATACAAATCACGATTAGAGCGAATAATTTTATGAGCTCTAGTACTCTGACGAAGTATTACATCATATCATAGTATCAGATTTAATCTAGTCAGTATGTACTGAATGTATATATGAAAACAGAGTGGGATATTCAGAGAACAGGGGTGTGAGGTGCTACACTGGGCTCCAGCTGCACCTTCAGCACTCAGCATTATTTTAAACAATATAAGTATAATGTCAACAAATATCATGTGCAATATCCGAGTGTTCCAAATAAAAATACAACTCATTCTCTTAGATGTCTGAATATTGGCACAAGGTCATAACTTTGCTGTCTGTTACACCACAAAGTAGGTAATAGGTATTGTGGCAGTCCCAATCATTTCCCCATTTGAAATGCATATTCAACATACTTATGGTGGAAATAAGGGAGCCTCACTTAATCATGGATTGTGAAAAAAGGAAATATCTAAAAATGTGATGTGTATTGTTTTTTAAAGGATATGTGCCATAAAAGGGGAAAGGGTGAAAGTGACAGATGAAACAGGCTTTGAGGTTCGAAATTCAAACTGGCTGCAATCCAATATCTGCCGATAAATACACAGACCAGGCACAGTGAAGGGCGTGGAGAGAGAAAGAAAGCAGTATCGTTGCTCTCAATATGTAAAGTCCACCAAATGCCTTGGTTGTGCTCGATCAGTTAGGGCGGGCCGTATTTTCGCTCTTCATTCAAAGCATGCTCAGGGACAATAATTTTATCAGCTAAAATCTTCTAATTAAAAAATAATAAATATATACCTATTAAACGATATCGGATTTGTTATAGACACGAGCATATTGTATTTATAAATGGAAAAACAGGGCAATAATCAGGGAGTGGAGGTCTAGGCATCTCTGACCCATGTAAGCTGGCTACATTGGTCTCCAGTTAAACAAACATGCTGGTGAGCATCACATTTCTTGAAAAAGCTGAAAGTATTTTAATACATTATTAGAAAAGGCTGACAATAATTTTTGTCAAGTGAGTTCTGAGAGTGTGGCTGCTGCTTCCAAGTGCCTGTTTGAGGTGATATTTATATATATATATATATATATATATATATATATATATATGTGTGTGTGTGTGTATACACACATTTGCCACTGTGTAGTTGTTTGTGAGTCAGACTTTCCATACAAAGAGCATATTTGTTTTGCTAATAACTGAGCTACCACAGATCTTCACAAAACTTTCCACAGATAAAAAGTCCATCCACCTCAGCTCCTTCCTAGGAAAGCTTCAGAGATTGAGTGATCCATCAAGCAGGGGCAGAGAAAAAGGGGTTGTCCCAAAATACTTATTTCTCCATTTAGTTTCCATAAGGAATTCTAGTCAATGATACAGAGAAAACTGCTGAACAGAATTACACTAAATTTAGATCTTTACTCGGAAAGCATGCTTTTTTTGTGTTTTGGTGTAAATCCATCCAGCCATTTAAAATAATTAAGGGTAAACAAAATATACAGTTCTCTGGTTGGATGGTACTGTGGGAGTTCTGCAAATTGATTTGCCAAGAGGGCTTCCCCCCCCCCCCACCACTCCAAAATGAACATGTAATATATGAAAAAACATAACAGTTAATGTTTAATATGGTCTAATTGTGCAATCTCAGGGTTCTGGTAAAATGTGCAAATCACTGTGCATTCAGGATTGTGGTTTAAGATGTAGTTTTAAAAGCAAAATTATAATCTTTACTTTGTGATTTCAACACGGTTTATAAAGTTCATTGAATGGATCCAGGTTGATTTTTCACTGCCACATACGTTTTTACTCCATCTCACTGCCTGCTTCTGTTTGCATACAACTATATACTTTTATCGGTTGCTGTGAATCTTTGACATCAGCGATTTTCCACCATGAAGGTTCACAAACAACTAAATTAACATAAGGCAAAAATGCCATGACTATCCCACTGTTAAAAGTACCTTCAGAGCAAGTGCACAATCAGTGGCTTGAAGTTTTGTTTATTTATTTTGCGGGCACAGAAGAGGTACACCAACTTTAGTGTGTTATAAGACATGAAGGGCCCTTGTCTGGGAGCATACAGGGCTCAGGAGTCACCCCAAAGCTCAGGAGCTCAGACTAGTTGGATGGCAAACAACTTACTGGTTTGCCAGACCTGACTAGCCTAATCCATGACATTTATAAAGCACCTTAATCACCAGGATATCAATGCACTTTTTGAAGACTCAGCACAGATAAAGGTGCATCGAAGAATTGGATATAAATAGTAATAAAAGTTGGTACAGAGGGTTGTACCCACCAGATGGAAGTGCCCCTCTTTCACTGGCGCTTGTGGCAGTCGGGCTCCCAGTCATCCCCTCTCCATTACTTGTGCAGGATAAGGGAGTCTCAGTAAATGTTTGTTAAAGTTACTTGTCATCAAGGGTGATTCTTCAACTACCTGCTGATGACAGAGAGGGTGCAGACTCTCGTCAGTGAAGCAGGACTCATTGGCTGGCTAAGGGAAGTGTACAAAGGGCATGGTAAACAACAGCAATAGGCCAGGCAGTAGAGTATCGTTAGAGCCCCATGCTTTCTTCTAGCCAGGAGGAAGTTGGCTGAATGGTGGCTCCTCACTCAGATGAACCACACCAATAAGGCTCTTTGCGGGTCCAAGACCAAGGGGTGATTAAAGAGCTGTATATTCCTTAAGTGGGACTGCTGGGCAGATGCCAATTGTCAATCACAGTCCTGTAAATTCTTAAATTGAAATAGCCAACCAGTAAGGATAGTTCATGCCTTTTCTACATAGAGACATAGCAACTTTTCTAATAATACTTCTCTGAAATTGTGTAATATTTACATACAGCTTCTCGATTGAACTGCCTGGGTGTTCCTTAAAGTACTTTTTCATAAAATAACAATATATTTGTATGGCTCTTAGAGTTTGACCTATGTTAACCGAGTTATATAGTTTTGTGATTGAAGAATAAGTGCGGGCTTTACAAAGAATCCTCTGCAAGCAACCATGACTTAGTCATGTCAGAAGTCTGGCACCCAGGTTAACAAACCGAAGCAAGGCCCTTCAAAGGACGAGGAAGTATTTCAAAGTTTCAAAATACGCCCTTTCAAGAAAGAGAGAAGCTGTCAGATGTTGCATCTGGTGCCATCTCGCTGTGTTAGCCTTTTAGTCATTAAAAAGCAGGCCTACATTCCTTTACATCTAAAAATGAATGCTGCAGTACAAGCCTGGGAAACAATAAACCCTCTGCCCCCTCTGTAACGGGCCTTATGACTTACTACTGAACTTCTGTTGTGAAGTCGAAGTTACTCAAGAAAAACGGCTTTGTGAATCAGCCCTTTAGTCTGCAGTAATATCATCTGAGCTCAGGTTTTGCCTTCCGCCTATATATGTTAAGCATGTGGTTTTATGACACCAACTCTCTGAAATATAATGTCCCATTTGCTAGGATGTAAGATTCTTTAGCAGAATAAAGCCCCATAAGACCCCTGTGATTTCATGATTATTATTACTAATATAAGGCTGGATGTACTTTGCCTTTTGACAGACGTTAATCCTCCAATTCTGCTTTTACATCTGTAAAACTGCTTTTACCGATGTACTAATCCCATTTTATGTCTGAAAGTGTTTCTGACTTCTGAAATTTGATTTCAAATGAAAACTGATTTGGTATCTGGCAGGGACTTGTTGTAAGCGAATTAGTATCGTATGTATCAATATTTTCTGACCAAAAAACCAGTCACAAAACATTTATATTTTCCCAACATCTCAAATGATGTGGTAATGCATTCACAAAAAGAAAAGGGTCCCTTTGGAGCCTCCTTAGTGAAAGTTAAAAAAAAAAAAAAAAAAATGAAGAGTAGGCAGTGGTCCAAAGGACCAATGCCAACTCTTGAAAAAACAAAACACTACAGTTTTCTTTTTAAATACAATAGCTTTTCCCTAACATGGCCTGCATGTGTAAGAAAACATGTCCTTTACTAAAAAACAATAACAGACATGGTAGTGCATAGTAAGCTGACCAAAGCAGGCTACCAGAACTGTGATGGCCTCCAATTGTAGTAACTTACAATTTGTAACCATCTTCCCTTGGGAACTATTGACGTGACCTCCATGTCAGGGGTGATCATGTCTGGATGCTATTGATGTGGAGGTCATCTCAAATCATCTGGTACTAGTGCAGCAACTGTTGTGTGATGCTCCTCCTTTGTCATACACCCATCGGTCGGAGCAGGAGACTTTCCCGCTCTGGTTCAGGGAGGTGTTGCCATGCTACACCTGATGCGAATGCGTCAGTGATATCAGTTGCAGGACCAGCATCCAGGAAACAGCTTCTTAGTTTCCCAGCAAGCACAAAGGGAGCTGAAAACAGTAATGTTCTCTGGGCTCACAGGGAACAGTGCCTAAAGGAGTACTCAGCTTTCCAGGTATACTGTTCCTGACCTGTAATAAGCTAGGGAACCACAGTGTGATAAAATGGCCTGACTCTTCCACTAGACACCTGGGATTTGCTTTTAAGAGGAGGGGCCCTTTGGGTAAGAGCCAGTGCTATCCTCTTCCCTAGTATCTTTCTGTCCCCCCTCCCCCAGGGAGCAGTTGGGGGTATATACATCCAAGATGTCCCCTGGGGGTAGGGGGGTCATAATGCCTACCAGACACTAGAGAAACTATGGAAAAAACTAAAGGGTTGGACAGCCCACCATGGAATAGGGCCATGCCCCTACTCCAAAAGAGGGCAATACACACTTTTTGCTCCAGAGCACAACAGATTAGGCATGTTTGCTCCCTTTCTGCTCCTGCTTCGGGTTGCAAAAGGTCGACCAGATACCACCCATTTATTTACTTAAAAATAAACAAAGGGGTGGGGGTAGCCTAACCTGGCATTGGGCCAATTATCCCTGCCACAATATGGGGCAATGCAGTCCTCCTTCTTTCCTTGGAGGCACATTAGGTAGTCAGCACCCTACCTCCTTCCCCAAGTGGGTAAGAAGTTCACTAGATGTCACCAAAGTGGGGGTGGACCACTTTCACATAGACCCATGCCCCCACCCCAAAAAGGGAGCAGTTCATTTCCCCCCCACCAGGAGACAGTTTAGGGGGTGGTTCAGTAATGCACAGTTTCCTTCATAATCATCTTTCGTTCACTATATTTTAATTGTCTAAATTGATGCATGGCCGTACATAATAAAAAATAATTGAAAGCTTCACTTCAGTTATTGGTTCTGGGTATCTCTGGTTTTCGGAAAACTTGCATACTTTATATAGTCTCACAACCAGAAAAGTCTATCGGATGTAACAGTATACTGCTGTTGTAAATCGGCCATTGAGACAAACAATTAGTGATAAAAGCATTGTCAGCAATGTCTATTTTTCCTACTTATTGTCATTATTTTTGTTTCAACAATTAGTTTCTTTGGGAAGCCCTTGAGGGATTTTCACAAATGACCTCTTGCTAATAACAGATGTTTGTCTATTTTTCAGAAATGTATAGCTTTCCCATGGACTTTAAACCTGCTTCCACCACAGACTGCAAGTAGGCCGACCAACATAATTTAGGAAAAATGGACTGCCTTTTAGAAAAATACAAAAACTGTGCAAACAAATGTTTTTCATACAACCCTGTTTGCTCCTGAAAGTTCAGAAGAACTTTATTAAAAGCACAGCAAACATTTAATTGGTGCAATTTTTAGGAAAAAAATATGTTTTCTTGAACAGAATTTTTTCCCCCAAAAAACACAAATTATCCACATTTTGGCTATTTTTCGGTTCCCGCTTCGGAATTCCACAAACCCTCAGAACCTTTAGAATGCACAGTGTGTTGGGCCAAAAGGAGGTAAATTTGGTATGGATACCCCTTGTGGATAAAAGGTATGAATTCTTAAGTGCAAACTATCCCAAACATCCAAAAAAGGCTTAGGACTCGGACCCACTATAATTAGGAATTTAAAAAACTGAACTATTAATTCATAGGTCAGTTATTAAAATTCTTCACTGGTCTCAGAAATACCAGTTGCAATTTGCAACCAGTATTTTGCGACCAGGTTTTAGTACAGCTGACCATTACTGAACCTTGTAAAAAAATGTATATCTAATCCATATCTTTGAAGTGCCAATTTTGTTTTGGCTAATGAATGCGACTGGAGAAGTTACACCTAAACATTAAAAATGTTTGTGTTTATAAGAGAGCGCTGCGCATCACCTTAGGGCAACTACAGAGCAATGTACATGTGCCAATAGAGGTAAATGTCATGATATCGGAGTGTAACAGGATTCTTTCAAAATGTGTGACATTGACCCCCTAGTGAAAGGTTACTTTTCAAGATTTTTTTAAGCACATGGGTGTGGGTTATGTCGTCTGCAAGGTGTGCTTCAGGGCATTCCAGAACTTTGAACCTTGAACTTCCAGATCTGCCTCCATATTTTAATCCATCATTTTTAGATGGACTTTCAATTTGTTAACTATTTAGAGTCTGAATTGTTACATGACCTGCCTAGGAATTACTTTTAGTCTGTTTATGTTAACTATATAATACAAAATGTGCTATATTTGTTTTTAGTGAAATGAAGCAGAAACTCGAAGAAGAAGGTAGCAAGTGCTCAATACTTTCAAAACAGCAGAAGTTTAACGAGCATTGCTGTATCCGCTGCTGCACACCATTCACATTCATCATCAACAGCAAGCGGCAGTGCCTAGACTGCAAGTACAACATCTGTAAGAACTGCAGCTCCCACCAGAAGAAGGAAAGAGCCTGGATTTGCACTGTATGTCAACAGACAAGGTAAGGATGTGTTGAGATGTTACAGCCATTACCAAGCAATTTTGATTAATGTTAACTACTGGTCAGATGTACAAAGCCATTTTGTGATTGTAAAGCCTGCAATTAACAAAATCACAGGCTCTGCACCCATAACTCTCTTGTTGGTATATGTTAAACCCAATTTATGAGTTTCATAATATAAGAGGCCTGAAAGGGACATCCCCTCCTACTAGTGTTTCTGCATTGTTTCTGTCTATAGTTTGCAACTGTCCTTGTGGTCACAAACCATTAAGCAACTACCAACATGTCAAAGGAGGTGGTAACTGATTAGGTGTGCCCTTTGTCATTTTACAACCTTCATGTGGATGTAAATTTTTCAATACCACTAAAGATACATAGGTTGCATGAAAACAAAAATTAAGGCTGGTCGCATAAGGTATGTGTGCAAATTAGACTACTTTTTGCAATCTGTCTTTTATTACATCTAGTCCCTTATTTACCTTCGAAATTCGACTGGAGAGATCTTAAGAAACTAATGAAAACCACAAAAGAAAAGTAAAAGATAGCATTATAAATTGAACAAGAACTGCTCTGAGATGCGTAGACCTGGGTGAAATGTTTGCTATGTAACACAGGTAATGACTTCCATTGAACAAGAACACATCATACCACTATAAGCCTCACCAGCGTAATGGCTAATCGAGCTCATGAAAATGCATTTCGTGACAAAAGGTTGCAAATGTGTATTATGCCTTATAAAATGACAGGCATGTGAGACTAAATAGAATCTATTTTTGATAGAAGAATGTGGGAGGATGGTTTATGACAGAAACTTGCAAATAATCAACAGACACTCCTTGCTTAGTCTTAGGCGGTCATTCCGACCCTGGCGGTCCGGGGACCACGGGAGCACCGCCAACAGGCTGGCGGTGCTCCCAAGGGCATTCTGACCGCGGCGGTACAGCCGCGGTCAGAAACGGAAAACCGGCGGTGTACCGCCGATTTTCCGCTGCCCTGGGGAATCCTCCATGGCGGCGCAGCTTGCTGCGCCGCCATGGGGATTCCGACCCCCATACCGCCATCCTGTTCCTGGCGGTTTCGGCCGCCAGGAACAGGATGGCGGTATGGGGTGTCGTGGGGCCCCTGGGGGCCCCTGCAGTGCCCATGTCAATGGCATGGGCACTGCAGGGGCCCCCGTAACAGGGCCCCACTAAGATTTTCAGTGTCTGCCATGCAGACACTGAAAATCGCGACGGGTGCAACTGCACCCGTCGCACCCCTTCCACTCCGCCGGCTCCATTCGGAGCCGGCATCCTTGTGGAAGAGTGTTTCCCGCTGGGCTGGCGGGCGGCCTCCTGGCGGTCGCCCGCCAGCCCAGCGGGAAACCCAGAATACCCGCGGCGGTCTTGTGACCGCGCAGCGGTATTCAGGCGGCTCCCGCCGGCCCCGCGGATACCGCGGCCGGCGGGAGTCAGAATGACCCCCTTAGTCTCCACCATTGCACAGCCTTGCTCATAAAGTGGGCAAAAAATAGGTCCAGTATAATTGCAACATCAACCAAGGCATCACCTAAACTACCTGCATCGGAACCTCCGAACTCCTCGATCTGCATCTTATCAAACAGTGGCAAAGCCAATAGGTCTGGCTTTAATCTGCTGGAGCATGTAAATGTGGATAATCACGAGTGCTGTTTGCAGTGATTACTGTTTATTGCATTAAAGCCTGCCCTGTTGGCTTCAATAAAGTAGCAACAAGGGATTTTCTTCTGTGTTGAATACATACAAAATATTTAGACATTAATGTGAAAAATAGCACAAAGATTGACTGTACTTTTCAGATGTCAAACAGTCCTTATTGCATGTCAATGGAAGCACTTCATAGAATGTGAAAAGATACACTAAATAGTCCGTTATAGGAAGTGAGAGAGTAATATTATCTGAGAGTCAATGTCCACTCACTGTACGTTTTAAAGAATTGGTATTAACCTGTCTTTCAGCGAGTTGCACGGTAAAACCAGGTCTAAAATGTAGTGCACTGCCCCAAATTGTGCCTTTGTGCAACTAAAAAACAGTGTACAGGCCTACTCCTGATTGTTGAGCTGCATTAGTCAAAATGAAGTGCCTTCTATAGCGCACACTATAATTGGCAGTGTGTGCGAGCAAGGTACAGAGAGGCAGGTGAATTTGCCACTCCCTGACTGTGAAGACTTACCTTTCAGCCCCTTCGTGAGTAATATATAGATGGGTGCAGTTTGTGATATGGAGGACCCCTGATGAGGATTGGTTTGAGGTACATGAGTGCAGTTACTTGACATGCGGCTCTGGGTCCACTGACAGTGTATATATTTTTGTATCCCAATCTCAATTTGGCAGTGGAACAAGGTCCAAAATCAGCCCCTCTGAGCCCATGTGTTAGATGAATGTCTACGCCCCTCCGTTACCTGGTAACATATCTTTGTATCACTCTGTCTCACCTTGCTCAATGTAGTGGATACATGCTGAATCTCGCCTTAGAGAAAGATTCTTTCGGAGTGAGGGTTAAACGTATGACAATAGCTCTGTTCAGTGTAATTCTTGCTACAAAGAGATTTCAAAAATATTTAGATCCCAGGAATAATATATAGCTTTTTCCTGATCCCATATCTTGTTGATGGAATTCATTGCTTCAGCTATATGATATATGATATATGATATATGAAATACACGCATGCTCTTAAAGTTGCACCCCAGCACATCAGTACACTTTACTGCGAAATTAGTGCAAAATGCTGAACAACAGGAATGGAACAGCCAGGACACTAACACTTAGTACTGGTGGGATTTGTTATGGTCATGAGGATATATGTACAGGAAAGTCCTATCTCCTTTATGGCTGTCAGTCACTCTTCCATCTATTCCTACAGTTATTTCATTAGGTCGGGTGACTGGGCTAATATGCTTAAATTTGAATGTTCATGCCCCCTCTCCTGTGTCACCCAATTTCACCCATTGATAGTCTGTCTCTTTCCTGTTAGGGTCCAATGCCTGACTTTAAACTGGCAAGAGAGGGTGAAATGCACTGTTGTCTGCTGTCCCAAGCATGAAGACACTGATCTGTTACTGCTGCCCTACCACTCTACCAACATGATGCTCCCTCTGGATGATGCTCATGTCCACTGCCGGCTTCAGTGCAGCTGTTTTCTCCCCCCTGTCTGCAAGAGATGTGAAACCTCACACCATACACCACATATAGACATCTACCCGGATGAGGCCATGAGCTTGACGAAGACATCATCTACATTTGTTTTGGAAATATGGTCCTACTGAAGGTGGTGTCTGCTGTAGAGGCTGTCAAGCTGGGCAGTCACTCCTCAACCAGTAACTAGAAAGCGATGCAAAGACTATCCCATTAGAGAGCCAGGGAGGTAATATGAAGACCGGCCATGACCAGAGGTAACTTCTGCACTGGGTCAGGTGTCCTGTAAGGGAAATAGACTCTGTCACCTTTCAAGGATACACCACGGAATCCAGCACACTGCTCCACCCAGTGCAAGAAGAGACTTTCAGCTGCCTTGCCCTTCAGTTCTGCCTGAACAGGTGGTGGGATTCATTTGTTTATTGAGAGGAAGGAAGTGAACCTAGAGAAAACCTAGCCAGAAACCTATGTCTGCATTGCCCTCAGTGCTCCTGTATATCGAGGATAAGTGCCCCACTGCATGCCTGAAGGGAATACCTTTGTCCAAAGAAGGTGGCATTCTCAGACTCTCACTCTGTCATTTCCACACTCGGTACCTGCCGCCCTGAAGGAGGCAGGGCTGGTACCCATGTACCCTCTCAGGTAGTAAGATGAGCTGCACAACTCACCTACACAACTCCTGATATAGCTGACAGGGGCAAAGACTTTCAAGCCATTGAGCTGTTGCCTTCAACTGAACCTAAGGGACACGGGCATGAGTGGAAAGCAGCACTAGTATTCCGTGGCTCTTAATGCTCTACTCGTTAAAGCAAACTGCTGAAAAGAGCCTGTCTGCCTTTCAGGTGAAGCCCTCACCTGTCACTGCTTTCCTGCATTCAACCAGTCTCCAGAGGATGATTAGAAGTATCACACTTCTCCTGCACATAAGGGCTGCAACCCAGCCTAGTAAGCCCACAGCAGATGTGCAACTACCTGAAGAATAAACATCAGCAGCCAGCACGTGACCAGCACACAGTCTGACCCTTCAACCAGTTATTTCACCTCATGTACACTGCAGGATTTGTGCAACGGACAGTGACAGCTCCATACTCCTGGCTGAAATGCATGCATCACTTGTGCAAACAGACCACTGGTTCTGAACACTATAGGCCAGATGTACACAGCTTTTCATTGGTCTTACCTCTCTGCTTCACTAAATCAAATCGTTTGTGATCAGAAAAAAACTTTTTCTTTCGTACAAAATCCATTTAATGATTCAGAAATGTATTTCTGAATCTCTAACTGCATTTAGAAGTCTTTACTGATTCGCAATTCGGAATGAGTGTGTTTGGGGCATCCCTCTCAATTAGTGAATCTGTAAATTGTGTTTAGGCGGCTTGCAACCGGAAACCACAGACCACTCACCAAATCCCAAGTTGGAGCGGTAACTGACTCACAAAGGAAATGGGTTCTCATCATGGTGTCAGCTTCAGGGAGAGTAGACAGTGGACCAGGAGACCACTGACTCTTTTCACAGTGTTTTTCCAAAATGGATTTCATTTCTAAAATAGGTCTGTTTCCTTTTAGGTTGCTGTAAGAAAGAAAATGAAATACTTTCACAAGTATATTCGTCTGCTGTCTTTTGCAGGCCACAATCCATGTGAAGGTAGCCAATCGAAGTGAGTCGCAATTTGCGGCTTGCCTAATAAATGTAAATTAGGCTGGTCGTTCTGGGGCTATCTCTGATTCCTTATTTTCCAAGCCAAACTGTTAGTACCTGGGTCAGTTTGCATAATAAATTACCAGTTGCAAAAAGTCGGTGGACAGTTGACCAGTTTTTGGGATCACCACATTAGTACATCTGACCATAAATTCTGTACTCAATTGTAAATACAATTATATTTAACTCTTTCTTTGTTATCATTGTTCCATAATTTGCGTATCTTTGTATTTACACTCTCAAACATTTTCCACTTCTTCACTGTGTGATGACGTTTTAGCACATATCACTGAATGTAAATATTAATGGACAATAAATGTTGCCAAAGTTATTTTTTTCGAAGACACATTCATTGTTGTAAATGTTCATGTGTGAAAATGTAGACATGCACTAAACGAGCCCATACAGAGCGCCATTTCTTCATGCCCTGAAACGGTTTCTGTATATTTATGTGGATGACTATATAGTACACAGGAATAAAGGGATGCTTCACACTCTCACCTTCCCAGCCCATACGGACTTCTGACGTAATCTTTAGCTTCCAACATCACAGGCAGAGACATTGCAGGACCCACGTCACCTAAGACACCCGGCAACAGGAGAGAAGAGAGACTTTAGGGCCAGAGTAGGAACAGAAAACCTGGCTCCCTAAACCTGCTACAGCCGGCCGGAGCTAGCTAGAGAAAGCCTATATGCTTCCTTGACTTTGCACCCTGCACCTAGGCATCCCCCAGCAACACCCTGGCGCATACCTGACCAATACAGGGCAGTTCCCAAAAGACTGCACCCGACCAGTGCATCATGTGCCTGAGCACTACTGGGCAGAATCCAGTGCTCCTGACACCTTTCTCTCACAGGTCTGTAATTCTAAAAGTCCCTAATGAGGAGTATGTGGATGCTGCTGTCTGTGAAAGTGAGGAGATTTGATGCCTTGTGTCTCTCTCACTGCCAAGGCAACCTCTACCACACCGAGTACCAGCTGCCCAATTCGAAGACAGTGCTACATCATAGAAAGCAAAATGTCTTCGCAAAGCCAGTATAACAGGCTTTAATGAGCTAACACATGCAAACAGAATTTGTACATGCCTGTGTTAGCATGTTCTGGCACATTACTGGCAGTCCAGTCAGCTTTGACAATGCTGCCTTCCAACCAAAGCCTTTACTAGATGTCCCTCTTGAGTCAGGCACAAGTGCTAGATGAGTTATCCCCAAAGGCGCAGTCCTGCAAGGCTTCACTAGCTTATGACAGGTTCCAGAGCTTAAAGAGTCTTTCACAAAAGGGTAATTATGCAAGCTGTTACATGGTGTTTCTCTTGGGTCGGGTATAAGTCACTTATATATTGGGCTGCAGTACCTTCACAAGGCATCCACCACTGTCCCATCAATTCCATATCAGAGAATTATGAACAGAGGAGACCCCTTTGAATGCTTCCTTTTCTTGAAAGTGGCATGGAAAATAGTGAAAATAAAAACTCAACTATGTTTTTCTAGGTCTGCATATCAGAGAGGCCATGGCTTACATTTTTACATCTGGACATTCCGTTTTACTAGTCTATTAATTTATGCTTGATTTCTTTGGGCTAAATAAATATATCAGTGATTGGTTATGATAGTTATAGACATTATCATGTCTTACAGTGCAGTGCTTAGAATGTACCTTTAGCTCTTGGAAAACTGTTGGACCTCTTGCTTTCTATTGCAATCTCTATTAATACTTCTAACTGGAAATGTCTGGAGAACATTACTCTCAGATAGTGGTGGAATTTTGTATGTTATCATCATAGACTTGACAGCTACAAGCTTGATTCAACAGGAACTTTCTTCAAACGTCATCAGCTATGGTTACCATTAAGTAACTATCTGTCACGCACTGCAAAGGAAATAGATTTTTTCCTCCTTATTAAAAATGTCAATAAATGTCCTATTTTTCTACTTATATATACTTATTTCATCTTAGTTTTGCTGTAACTATTGTCTATTACCTCTCTCTCCACTTTGCTATCACTTGATCCCTTTTCTATTCCTTTAGCTCTTCTCCCTCTCCAATTTCTCTTTCTTCTTTTCTTTATTCAAACTTGGAGTCTTTGATACTATATTGCGGTATATGCCTAATTCATTTACATGTTTGATATGCATTTATAAGTACAATATTCTTTATTCATATATATATATATATATATATATATATATATATATATATACACAACTGCATAGCTCTGTTCTGGCAATGTTAAGTTAATATTCTTGTATTTAACTCAATAGAAAACGTCTTTAAAAAAAAAAAATATGTACCTTTAATCTGTACATTAAACAGCGCTTTAGCGATTTGTGAAGAGGATACTAGTTGAAAGTACAAAGCCTGGTAGCCATTGCGGAAAATGAACAAAGAGATACAACCATTCGGAAACAACCATGCATACTTAGTTATATCATCATTGCTAAAAAGTTTAGCTTAGCTATGGTTGGAACTGATGTTTTGAGTCTTTGACATTGGGATGCATGACTTGAAGCGCTCAGATATAAATAGTCCATCATGCATACAAACTATTTCATATGAGGTAAAATGATCCAGCAAACAGCATCAGGTGAGAAGGATATTCTTGTTTGGGCTGATGCAAGATGTGATTGACAAAATCTAAAAGCAGCACCTGAAGACAACTGACACAAATTGGTCAACGGCTAAAGCCGGCTAACCTAAAGTGTAGTCTCAGTATATTGGGCAAAAATATATGTAACTCCGCCCTCTCTTTACATTTCTTCACCTAGAATCAAGAGCCTGTCTGCAGTCACTGAGCAAGCTTGTTACACTTTATTGCCCATTTACTGTGGAAGATTATGACCACACTGGCTGACAGAGCATCTTTAAACTATGGATATGCAGTAATGGTGAAGAAAAGTTAAGGAACTGTATCCATGGTACATTAAAGAATGGTCATCCATCCTCACCAGATGAGATACGATGAGCAAGGGTTTACGTCACTACCAGGAGCCTATGTGTAAAGAGGAAGAACAATGTATTAAGCTGTCCAAAGCCCTCCAGTATCTCTGCTCCATATTCAAATGATGATTTGGCAGCTGCTTCACAAAAACCTAAACCTCTGCTCATTGCTTCCCAGACCAACTGTTCTGTTGTCCGTCATTGGCTGTCATAAAATGACTGGCACCCTTGACAATCAGTACCTCACTTAAACTGAAGATGTGAATTCTTCAAAAAGTGAAAAATTCACAACTTAAACTGCAACTCACAGGCCCACCGTAACATAAAATACACCCTGCTTCATTTTGGCAAATTATCAGACTGCCAAAACAGTCATCTGAAGTGGCAGCAAAGTCTTAATATTCAGTGGAAGACTCGAAGTACCATGAAATTACCACTGCAGATATCTGTACAAACGAACAACATCCAAGACATTTGAGAAAGTTATGACAGTTTAATAGATACAGTTGTTAGAAATGTTACACCTTTAATAAGTTGCCCATGACTTCCCAAATCCAGATGTCGCAATGAAGTGATCCTGCCAACATCTAACCAGGAATTAATTCCAGACACCTATGTCATAATCCTGACTGAATGGGTAAATGAAATAATGGTGCTACATTCCATAACAACTTGGGAAACAGCCAGACTTTCAACATTAAAATTTCTCACCTCACATGTACTCTTCAGTCTGACGTATGCCTTAAACCATTATCCACTTGTCCCTTGAGTGTTCCACGAGTTATTTGCCGGTCGCTTCATAAGGTTCTTGCACAGGTCCTGCAAGGATCCAAAAGCAGTCCTGTTGCAGCCTATCCAAAGTCCCAAGGTGCTACATCAATGGCACACCCAAGAAACAGTCTATGTGCTGCTGCTTCACCAAAATCTAACTCTTGGAGGTGGACCAGAGCAAGATCCGGTACATGCCAGATGTCCCGGAGGCAATCATCAGAATTTAAGCATTGCTAATGCCACATGACTTCAGTTGCACCCCTCCAATGTGCAGTTTAAACTCTTAAACAATTACTATAGACTATTACATGCATCAGTAAACAGACCCTGAACTCATAAGACACCGTGCTGTGTATTCCCTTGCACATTTAAAGCTGTTAGACATCCTGGACACACCTGCAGCCAGTGCTTGTACCCTCAAGGATAGCACATGCTATTAAGCTATGAAATCAATTGATTACCTCATATTATATCCAGCACAATTACCTGCCAACATTTGCACTGTAGATTAACTCAGAGACAGTGACAGAATTGAAGTTATGTTCGTTCAATCTGTTTTCACCGTTTAGTTTCTCATTTGTTTTGGGGGGCATGAGGACATAGGCCCAAGACAGTCCCCTCTTCTAGTGGGCTATCACCCACATCCTTACAGTCAAACATACAGTTGTATTACCAAATATGGTGACTAGGATACTAAAAGGGAGTATAGATGTTGTGCCTTCAGTACTGTTTACTCATAAACTAAGGCTCTGTGACTCTTATGATGGCCTCTGATGAGTGACCTTTGACCTGTGTGGCCACTGGATCACTCACCACGCGTACAGCGACACCCAGCTGTCCCCGTGTCCTCCCCTCCCCGCCCTTGCTGCTCCGTGCTCCCTGCTGGTCATCCCTGGTGTCTAGTGGTAAGCTCCTTCTTCGTAATCACTGTGTTTACCTTGTCTTGCCTGTGAGTGCCGTGTTTACCCTGTCTTGTCTGTTTACCTTGTCTTGTCTGTATTTACTGTGTTGCCTTGGTTACCGTTCTTTCTGCGCCTGTTCCTCTCACTTTTTCTGCCGCTCCGTGTCTTGCCCTGTTTACCGTTCTTTCTGCGCCTGTTCCTTTCACTTTTTCTGCCGCTCCGTGTGACCCCTTGCCCCCCCCCCAGCGCCTCGGCTCACCCGAGCCGTCTCCCTTTCCCGCCGCTGTGTCCCTGCGGCCTGCCCCCCTCGAGCCCCCATTTGTTCACGCCTCCCAGCTGCTCCTCCCTCCCTCTTCCCCTTATTAATGGCGGTCGCTGAGCGCTACAGAGAGTGACCTTTGACCTGTGTGGCCACTGGATCACTCCCCATGCGTACAGCGACACCCAGCTGTCCCCGTGTCCTCCCCTCCCCGCCCTCGCTGCTCCGTGCTCTCTAATGGTCATCCCTGGTGTCTAGTGGTAAGCTCCTTCTTCGTAATCACTGTGCTTACCTTGTCTTGCCTGTGAGTGCCGTGTTTACCCTGTCTTGTCTGTTTACCTTGTCTTGTCTGTATTTACTGTGTTGCCTTGGTTACCGTTCTTTCTGCGCCTGTTCCTCTCACTTTTTCTGCCGCTCCGTGTCTTGCCCTGTTTACCCTTCTTTCTGCCCTGTTCCTTTCACTTTTTCTGCCGCTCTGTGTGACCCCTTGCCCCCCCAGCGGCTCGGCTCCCCCGAGTCGTCTCCCTTTCCCGCCGCTGCGTCCCTGCGGCCCCATCCCCCTCGAGCCCCCATTCGTTCACGCCTCCCAGCTGCTCCTCCCTCCCTCCTCCCCTTCTTAATGGCGGTTGCTGCGCGACTGCGCAGCGGGCGGGCCAGAGGCGCGCCAGAGGCAAGCCCGTCTGCGCCCGTCCGCGCCTGGACCGCGCCAAGCACCACCCCCGGTCCACGGAACCCCCGCACCGCCAGACGCCACTACACTGCCAGCAACCTCAACGACCTCAACCCTGGCCGCTCCGCAGCATGCTTCCAGTCCTCACCGAGGAACACCCACGGACCCTTCTCCTGCCACAATTGCAGATTCACCTGTGACAGAACCACCAAACCTCCAAAGACCAGAACCAACCACCTCCACTGCATACTCCTTAACACCCGCTCTGCACGCAAGTACGCCATCGAGCTCTGGGACTTGCTCGACACCTCCGCCCCGGACGTAGCCTTCCTTACTGAAACCTGGTGGAACGACTCCTCAGCGCCCGACATCGTCATAGCCATCCCGGAGGGCTACAAGATCACCCGCAGGGATCGCACAAACGGAATCGGAGGAGGAATAGCCATCGCCCACAAGTCCACCCTCAAGGTCCACACCCACACGGATGACACCCTCCAGACCGCCAACAGCTGCACTTCCAAATACACACCGACCCCTACACCACCCTCAGAGGAAAGCTCGTCTACAGACCCCCTGGACCACGGGCACCTTTCAGCGACTCCATCTCTGACCTCGCCATCACCCACGCACTCGCCTCTACGGACTACATCCTCCTCGGGGACCTTAACTTCCACCTCGAGAACAACAACGATGCCAACTCCTCCACCCTGTTGGACAACCTCGCCAACCTCGGCCTCAGACAACTCGTCATCACACCCACCCACGCAGCTGGCCACACACTTGACCCCATCTTCTCCACAAGCACCTACGTCACCTTCAACCACACCACCGAACTCCACTGGACCGACCACCACTGCATCCATTTCACCTTCCAGAAACAGGTCAAGCACCACCGTACCCTACAGCCACCCCGCCGCCACTGGAACAAAGTCACCAAAGACCAGCTAACCAGCGCCCTCGCCCAGAACCCGCCTACCGACCCCACCGACCCAGACACCGCCACCCACAATCTCATACATTGGATCAACGACTGCGCCAACTCCCTCGCACCACTCAAGAAGACCACCAACAACCAAGCCACCAAGAAAGCCACCCAGTTCACCGAAGAGCTTCAGACCTCCAAGCGCAACTGCCGGAAACTCAAGAATAAATGGCTCACCGAACACACACCTGACAGCCTCGCGCCCCACAAGGACGCCACCCACAGACACCACCAACTAATCAGACTAGCCAAGAGATCCTCCTTCAAATACCGCCTAGATAACAACACACACGACAACAAAGAGCTCTTCAGCATCGTGAAAGAACTCTCCAATCCCAGCGCCAACATCAACGACATCCCTCCCTCTCAAGAGCTCTGCGACTCACTGGCCACCTTCTTCCACCCAAAGATCACCGGCATCCACGACAGCTTCAACACCACAGCCGCCCCCACCACGCCAGACACCACCCCCGCAAACACCACCCACACCAGCCGCCTGACCTCCTGGGCCAACGTCAGAATCACCGAGACACGCAAGTTCATGAACTCAATCCACTCCGGATAACCATCAGAACCATGCCCTCACCACATGTCCAACAAAGCCGACGCAGCCATCGCTCCCCAACTACGGAAGGTCATCAACATCTCCTTCGAAACAGCAACATTCCCGGAAAGCTGGAAACACGCTGAAATCAACGCCCTCCTTAAGAAGCCCAAAGCAGAACCCCAGGACCTCAAGAACTTCCGACCCATCTCCCTACTCCCGTTCCCGGTGAAGGTCATCAAGAAAATCGTCAACACACAACGGCGAAACATCAGCCCTCATCCTCCTGGACCTATCAGCCGCCTTCGACACGGTATGCCATCGCACTCTAAGAACACGCCTCCTCAAAATCGGAATACAAGAGATAGCCCTCGAATGGACCACATCCTTCCTCTCCGGCAGAACCCAGAGAGTCCGCCTCCCCCCCTTCCGCTCCAAAGCCACCAACATCATCTGCAGCATACCCCAGGGCTCATCCCTCAGCCCAACATTATTCAACATCTACATGGCCCCCCTCGCACAAGTAGCCCGCCAACACGACCTCAACATCATCTCCTACGCCGATGACACCCAGCTCATCCTCTCCCTCACCAAGGACCCGCAAACCGCCAAAACCAACCTCCACGAGGGAATGAAGGCAGTCGCCGAATGGATGAGGAACAGCTGCCTGAAACTGAACTAGGACAAAACGGAAGTCCTCATCCTCGGACCCAACCCCTCCACCTGGGACGACTCTTGGTGGCCAACATCTCTAGGAACCCCACCAACACCGACCGACCACGCACGCAATCTGGGCTTCATCCTTGACTCCTCCCTCTCCATGTCAAAACAGGTCAACGCAGTCTCCTCCTCCTGCTACAACACCCTACGCATGCTCCGCAGGATCTACAAGTGGATCCCGACAGAAACAAGAAAAACAGTGACACAGGCCCTCGTCAGCAGCAGGCTAGACTACGGCAACGCACTCTACACAGGCATCTACGACGCCTCCAATGCATCCAAAACGCCTCCGCCCGACTGATCCTCAACGTACCCCGCCGCAGCCACATCACAACCCACTTGAGAGACCTTCACTGGCTCCCAGTTGACAAGAGGATCACCTTCAAGCTCCTTACCCACGCACACAAAGCACTCCACAACACTGGTCCTGCCTACCTTAACAACAGACTCAGCTTCTACACCCCCACCCGACAGCTCCGCTCCGCAGATCTCACCCTCGCCGTCGTCCCCCGCATCCATCGAAAGACTTCCGGGGGCAGATCCTTCTCTCACCTCGCCGCCAAGACTTGGAACACTCTCCCTACCAACCTACGTCAGACCCAGGACCTACTCTCCTTCAGAAGACTCCTCAAGACCTGGCTCTTTGATCAGTAGCAGTTACCCCCCGCCCCCCTCAGCACCTTGAAACCCTAACGGGTATGTAGTGCGCTTTATATATATACTGATTGATTGATTGATTAAGGTCAGGTTTGGTGAAACAGATTGGACCTGTGTTCCTTCTAAACTTGTCATCCTACTATATCAATGACATTTTTAGTGGGTCTGACTCCATGAGTGATGTTTGACCTCATCCAGAGCTTCAAAGTTTGTTTTCGGATATTTGTTACTGTTTTTTCCTGTCGATTTTAAAGGCCATTGCTGTAGGTTCCAAAGTGCCACATGTAGGTCAGGAAGACTCTTCCTGATGTAGTACCCTAGAACTTTCAGAATATATCTCTGTCCTATGCTGCATAATGCCCTGATTTCCCAGGACAAAGACATCTTAAGAGTTTTGACAGTCCACTAACAGGCAGATCTGCACCAAGACAGTGCTACCTCAATACTGAGGTATCCCAATGGCTCGGTCCGTGCACGTCTTCCTTACATGCACTGTGCTGCTATTCCAATACAGAGACATACTAGCATCTCTGGCAACTCACCTATTTTTAGAATTTCACCATGCACTGATACCCTAGTAGTCATGCATACTAAGAGCTCTGAGGGTGCACATTTACTATGACCTGTACCAAGTATCCCAGTACTGAGGCATCCTGACAAAAACAGACAGCACATTTTTATATAATATGTTTAATCACTTGTACCATGCATTGGTCCACAAGTCGAAAAATACACCAAGTTCACCAAGCTCTTACTCTATAATGTTTTATATATTGTCTGTATACCTAAAGTGTTTAATGAATAAGGTGAGGAATGGGGCTAAAAGAAGCTCTTCACCCACTTGAAGCATAGAGTCCTCTGTGAGCTATACATTTGAAGGTCTTACACAACCATTAAGCTAAGTGTATACTGAAGTTGATAGCCTAGGCTTTCATCCTCCTTATTGTATAGCTCAGGATGTTGAGCGCCTGCCTCGGAGTGGTTTTGCAACCTACTGCAGGACACAATTTTCCATCCCCGTAAGAGTGATTCAGGTTAATCCACCAGCTGCAGAAATCAAAGTGTAATCTTCAGGTGACAGTTATCATTTCCATTGTAGTAGGAGAGCACAAAGTACGTATACATGCTGAAGTGATGCCTTTGAGTTCAAAATGCAGTCGACAAGTCCTACTCTAGTTAGATAACTCGGAGGCAGTGTGTCTCCGCCAGATTTATGAAGAGTCTATAGGTCACTTGCAGCATTCTCATGAAAATGGCTGTGGAAAGTTAAAGCACCTTACAGGGGGACCAAATAAACTTCCCCTATGCCACTGATGTGTGATATCCAATGATAAATATTAGCTAAAACTCGATTTCCACACATTATAGTTTGTGCTCCATATAGGTTTATCATTAAAACTGCTTGTTTGATGCAAATTTAGTGATAATTTCAAAAGACCATGTCAATGGAAAATATGCTCTCTGTTAATGGCAGTGCACTAACACACCATGCTTGAGTTATATATTTTCTAAAATGTGCTTCAAACTGAACCACCGGCTACATTCTACACCCTCACTACTCTGGCTGAACGGGCATGGCTCATTTGCTACGCTTGCTTATTTGTGTGACACTTGTGTTCAGGAGCATAGCTTTGTGGGGGATTGGGGTCTTACACCACCCTAATAAATGTACTTTCTGATAAATAGTTGGGTACAGGTGCTTTCAAACCGGTATGGTGAGATGTCACTCAGATTTCACCAAGAACTTTTACATGCACACAAAAACCTAAACAAACTCCCCTCTCTGTTTTGAAAGTCCTCAAAAATATTGCCTATTTTACAAAATGTGTTTTCTCTGTTAGCACTCCGACCAATCTACATTCCTCTCCCCTTCTACTGTCCCTTGTCCCCTCTCATGCACCTTGCTTGTCATATAATGAATTTAAACATTATGGCCCTCATTACGAGTCTGGTGGTCTACTGACCGCCAGACTCGTGGTGGCTGTCCCACCGCCGACGGGCCGGCAGTGAAGACCACCATATTATGACCGTGGCAGAGCTGCCAAGGTCGGACTGCCGACACCGTCAGCACTGCCCTCCGGATAACGAGTCCCCGTACTGCCAGCAAAAGGCTGGCAGAATGGGGGCCCTGCACTGCCCATGTAGTTGGCCCAAATTACGGGCAGTGGAATGTGCAATGGGTACTGCTGCACTCACAACAGCTGTTGTCTAAAATGCAAACAAATGTCCTTTTTTGGTAAGACCTAAAGCAAGATTAACCTCCGATTAACCAAAATACTGGTTTAAGTGCCTGCCCGTCCCTAACTCGATCAATGAAGAAGCTGACATTAAATACATCTCTGTATAATTTCTAACTTTTTTCATATCAGCTAGATGTTTTTCATCATCTCATTATAATCAGAAAGTCAGCCAAGCTATTTTTGCGCTCTCAGCAAGGAATGCATTTGAATGAATCAGCTAATAATATCTGCTGATTGTCTGCATGCTCCATTTACTCGTCCTATTATGTTGTTAATCCTGGGCAAGATTTATTCTAGAATTATTGTAAAGCCTTTGGCACATTGTGTACATTTCTCCTTGTTATTTTCAAGGATTTCATTACACTGATTTGTTTTTTTTTTGTTTTTTTTTTTTTCTAAAAAAAAAACAAATGAGGAGTTTCGTTCGTATATGTACATGTAGAGCACCGTTATGCAAAAGGTCTTACCTATGTCGATTGTAAGCAAAGGATCGTCGCTGGTGGTCACTTAATGGCAGTGGTGTGTGCGTCAGGAACACCAAAGGTGAGGAGAGGAATGCCTGTAAATAGTCTCTGGGTAACATGCCATACCATCTTCCAACACTCTGAAAGCTGCGAAGAGGGCAATCTGAGCACAGCAAACCTTTTGCCATTCCAAATGTAGTAAAAAATATTAAATAAAGTAACACACATTTTCTTGCATGCCAATTTTTCCTCATTTTTTCCAAAAATCCTGAAAGCGTTACAAATACCATTTTTTGGTTCCTTCCATTGGAATCCAAAAATCCTGAGCACCTTTGGAATCCCCAGCATGTGGAGAAACATGGACACTAATTTGACCTCGATATCTTGTGTGGTAAAAATGTATCAAGGTTTCAGCGCAAACTGCCCTAAATATCCAAAAAGAGCCAAACACTAGCGATTGCACTTAATATGGTGAGACTTTTCTGAAGGCGTATGCCGTTTAATTATTGCATTGCTTCAATATGTTTCTGATATCTTTTATGTAACACGCCCCTTGTCCACTTGCTGAAATCATGTTGTGTATGCACTATAAATGTAACAAAACACCATTTGTAGAAGGAATATCCCAATTTGTTTGCTAAACAAGCCCGGTTGGAGTATAAGTAACCCAAACTCACTATTCCCTCATACTTACACAGGTACTGAAACTAGATGGTGTCAGATCATTTAAGATGGGGTGAAGTCCACCTTGCTAGAGGTTACCAATAGACCACGTGATGCACCAGGCAATGACTGGAGACAAAACAAGCACAACTATAGAGATGGTTGGCTTCTTTGAAGTGTAAGATTAGACACTTGATAAGAGATTGCGTTGGCTACTTGGCTGGCCTTGCTTCTTGCATAATTAATATGGGACAGACTTATAAATTAAAAGCTAAATAATGTGGGGTGTCCCCGAAGTGACAAATCAAAGAGAAAGTGCATAACTTTCACACCCAAATAGAGTGCGATAGAGTTCATAGTTTTAGAGAAATGTATAAAAAAACAAAATACACTTAAAATCAAAGAAGTGGGGGAATTCTACACTAGGAAAAAAGACAACGCAAAACACATGCTACTTAAATAAACAGAAAAAAAAAAAAAATTAAGGCAGAAAATTAATTGAAATGTATACACCAGCCACATAAATTAGGATATTTAATGGTGAGATTGGGATGATGTGTTGAAGTATAATAACTATACCTCTGTGCACGTTTCAGATGCTAACACAAAGTTATGTTATCTCGTATTTCTAAAGGAAAAGGAATTTAAAGCAAACTATTTATGCAATTGAGGAAAGACAGATGACAAAACTGGGGAAGAAAAGTGCCAAAAGGCAAAACAAAGAAAAGAAAGAAAACCTTAACTCATTTAAAGTAACAACCTGATAATATGTATCTGTAATTGATCACCTTTTCTAGCCAAACGAGAGTTCATCATATGTGCGTTTCAACCTAAAATTGAGTATAAAGATCTTAAAAACGTTTAATACCTTGTATCTCCCCAGAACGGTCACCATCACCCTACAATCACCTTCCAACTAACGTTATGGCATGGTGCCTTCTATTAAAAGTTAAGCATGTTTATTGAACTCCAGAGGCAGCCTCGCATTTACCTTAATGAAAGAGGTGGGAAACAAGATGGGGTGCTATACTTGAATGAATGAAATACTACCTCTAAAGCGCGAACAGCTGCACCCATGAAGACGAGAAGAAATCACAGGTGAATGAAGGAACAGCCGAATCTGTACACGCACCATGCTTTCACCTTAAAGTGTCTTTGGAATGTCAAAATGCCATGTGCATATCCATTAGGCGTTGTTAATGTGCAAGAGAATTTCACCATGGTATTCTAATTTCAGGGATGTTACAAAACTTCCAGCCTTAACACACAACCCCAAGCCTGCCTGGATACAAAAGTCCTGGAGATGTGTGTGTACGTGCGTGACTTTATGCTGGGAGCTGGGTTGTAACTGTTTTTTAGTCATAAGGATTACATTCCCATATAAACTTGTCAATATGACCCTGCTGCCAGGCTATACAAAATCCAGGCACATGTAGTCAGGCTACACAGAAGTCATAAGGTTGCCTCCATCTGCATTTCAACAATGGCAGATGTCTTAAACAAGTGAAGTGGGAAACGCACTCGAACGTGTTAGAGTTCTCTTTCAAGAGGTGGAGGGAGGGAAATGAGTCTATGGTAAAGCTGCCCATAGTCGTGGACCCCTCAATGGTCTCCTGAGGTAAGTGGGGGTGGTCCTGCAGTGAGTGCGCCTGAAACCACAACGGGCGCCAATTAGGACAGAAAGAGGCCAAGCCAGACTCCTGAAAAGCATTTAAGAGCAGCATTTTCTGCATCAGATTGTCATGAATAAAACAGCATGTTTTTTCCGTTTAGAGCAACTCAGAAAATACCATTTTACAGTATTACATAAACAATTTATGACTAAAGTACTTCGTCCCTCCTTGGAACAAACACAGTGGATTTATCTAATTTGTGTCTTCCCTGTGAGGAAATCCATCTTTTTGCAAGGGCCCCCTGTTTTCTTTTCGCTTGACATCTGGTATTTTGACTCGGGGGCAGCTGATGCTTGCTAATGACATCCGAGATTCACGTTCTTGCTTTGAAAATGAAATTTGTTTTGTGTTTAAATTGTCACGTTTGAGGTTTTGGTAAGACAGCTAGAGATGTCCGAAAAAGTTCTGCGTAGCTACACAAACTTTACATTTCATATGTAAGCTTACCGGAGCTGTTTTCCCACATTTCACCTACAGAAAGGTAACTTGCTTCCGAGTTAATGCTGGTAGAATACACTATTCGAAAAAGCCCGAAAGTATCCAACTTAATAACGTGCACAAAATATGATTCTTCTGAAGCAATTGCTTTATTCGATCCAAAGAACACCATTAGCCATTGCTTAAATGTTATGTTGAGTGTAATTGTCTTTCAACATTTCAAGCAGAAGGCTGACATGTGTTTTGCCCCTTTGCTCCATGACGCCTGGGGCCTTGGTATGGAGTTATTATTATAATTGGGGTCAAATATTACCCTGTTGGATTTGGTACTTGCATAGGACCGGACATTTCCTAGGTCAGTTTGCTAACAAGTGCCCTTCTTCAGGAATAGTGTATGCTGGTAAAATAGACTGCCGGTCCGTGTCTGAAAGAAGTGAAAATCATTTTTTTTTTATTTAAGTTTCTATGTGTAACACTTTTGAAAGTCACCTGAAATTCACCCAAAAATTGTGCAAGGCTGTACAATGTTTAAATCGGAAGTGCAATCTTGTAATATATTTTTATTTCATTTACATCTAAAAAGTGAACAAAGTTTGCAATATCCTGCATTAACTCTATTTTTCTACTTTTTCCTGGGGCGTTCTATAAACTTAAAATTTGCAATAAGTAGATAAGTAAATATGATAAAATGAATGGAAACAGAACAGTTTGTTAATATACTCTCCTATATTGTATTATATAACTTGCATTCTTACCTTTCTCACCTTCAGTCATTGTTAGCAGATTTAATCATTTTTCCTTGGTAGAAACGTGTGACTTACACCTAATTGTTCCACTATACACCTCCTCTTTCCTAGAGCTCAGTGACTAATGTCCCAGCTTCCTAAGCTTCAAGTGTAATGCTGGTCAGGAAGGCCCTTCCACACAGCCAGGCCACTTATCCCTCTCAGAGGGAACTCCAACTTTAAAATAACCCTTCCTAGCATGGTGTGGAAATAAATTCAGTCCTAGGGGATGGAGATTTTTATTACAGCTTACAGATTCAAACGTGTGTTGTCCTTGGTTGAAGTTGGGGGAAATCTGGAGAAGAGTTTAGAGGAAGTATGATGCTGCCAATTTGGTTTACAGTATTATAAAGGACTCCGTACTGCTTCTGAATTAAAGCGCTGCTCTGTAGCAGGAAATGGGTGATACAGTTGTAAATGTTAAGGGTTTAAACTGTGAGAGCTTTAGTTCTGATTTACTTTGGGTTTGTTTTTTTCCCATTATTTTTTGATATTCTTGACTGGAGATACAGAGCTAAAGGTGTATTAATAGTTACATTGCTCTGATACAAAAAAACGCAGCCGCAATTAGAGGGGTTGATGCATGCTCGGGAAGATAATAAGGAAAGGTAGGTGCACTTTCAATATGAAGAAAAATATGAATATAGAAAACATAAGGTAGCATACAATGAGTGAGAGGTACATCAAAATAAACTTCCTTTGAAATCATTGTCCCAGAGTCTATAAAAATGTTATTTGTCTAGTATTTGGTAAGTTAAATTTTAAGGGCACATGAGGTAATATGTCTGTAAACCAGCTTTCCATGGAAGGCTTGCACTTGATTTTCCAATTTCTCCGCATAGTTAGTGTGGCAATTGGTAGCATTTCTCATCTTAGATAAATGTACAGCAATCATCATACTGAGATGAGTTAAATCACTAAGAGTGACCACTGACGGTAGCATAAAGTGGGAATTGTGGTAATCTCAAAACTAAATGCTAGCCAGCAAATGCTATTGGACAAAAACAAGCAACTAGCATTTAATTGACCACATTGTCAATAATATGATATCTGTTATAGTTGTATTTGTGAGGTTTACATGGAGTGAAAGGATTGCCACTCTGCTGGACTGCTGCCCTGCTGTGCTTACCTTCTGCCTGCTTCCATCTTGCCTCAGTGAGAAGAACTGGACCTGCATCTCTTGAACCTTGAACCCAGAGTGACACCAAGGGTAAGTTGGCTGGCCTCCTAACTTGAGTCAGGGACAGAAGGCTCCAACAAACTCGATTCTAGGACCTGTACTCTGCCATCTGTGAGTCTGCTCTGCCAAGTGGTGCCTCTCCAGTTCTGGAACCTTGGAACTGGGCTGAAGTTGCTACGCCAGCCTCTGTGGATACAGCAGAACCGACACATCTTCTCGTCATCACAGGACAACCACGAACAGAACCAAGGTATCGTCACTGCTGTATGGGTCTCCTATCGCAAGTCTCTCTTAGAAACCGCTGCTGCATGATGCATCCTTGGCGCAGGCCCTAACATCCTTTACTGACTGTAACCTTGATGACAATGCCAGATTCTGGATTGCTGCCTTACAGCTCCTCTGAACCAATGCATTACTCCGACTGTGCAATGCATTCTCAATGTCACTTCATATTACAAGCCCTTAGTTAATGGGAACCTCGCAGCCGACAGAGGCCCTCGTATCGCAGCCTCACCACATCTTGGCACCAAAACATCACCTCAGCTGTGTGACGCATCTTCGACAAGGACCATTGCAACACTCTGCAAATCAGGATTTTGGTGCTATTTTCACTAAAATCTTTAACATTTTATATCTTCAATTCTACTGATTGGAGTTTTGTCTTTTTGGCCTTGTTTATTTATTAAAGAACTTCCTATTTGTGTAAGTTGGCATGGGATCCTTTTTGCATGATGGTCACTTTATTACTCATAGAAGTGTTGCACAAATATTGTACACATTGCCTCCTGTTAGAAATGGGGTCTTTGGTTGACAGTCAGGTTACCCTTTGTTCAAACAAGGACCCTCACTCTAGTCAGGGTAAAAGAGAATCACCTTCAGCTAACCCCTGCTTTCCCCCTTGGTAGCTTGGCAGAGCAGTAGCCTTAACTTCAGAGTGCTAGGTGTAAAGTATTTGTACCAACACACACAGTAACGTAATGAAAACACTACAAAATGACACAACACAGGTTTAGAAAAATAGGAAATATTTATCTAAACAAAACAAGACCAAAACGACACAAATCCACAATACACAAGTCAAGTTATCATTTAAAAAGCAAAAAGAGTCTTTAAGTAGTTTTAAACACACATTAACACTGTTAGCATGAAAATGTACCTTGGGTGCGTCAAAAATAACTCCGCACGGGCAAGTGTGCGTCAAAAAGGGATTGTGATGTGTTGATTCCACTCACGAGCGGGACCATGGATAGTTTCTACTTTCGTTGGGTCGGGCGCGTCGTTCCTTCTCTCCACAGGAGAGCAATGCGTCGATCCGGTCAGCACTCTCGGGACCGGGCAGGCTTTGTGTTGTTTTACATGCCCAGCGGTGCTTGCGCCGGAAATCCAGCCGCACGATCATCCTAATATCCATGCAGCGCGGGTTGCGATCTCCCAGCCTCCGTCAGTGATCCTGCGCGTCGTTTCTCCAGCTCCGTGCGTCGATTCTTCGGTCGCGTTTCCGGTGAGCGTCTGTTTTTAGCCACAGAGCCAGCGGCGCGTCGTTTCTTCAGCCACAGATAGAAGTTGCGTCAATCATTTCCCTGCACGGCGTCCTGTGTGTGGATTTCCCCCTCTTAGGCTGCCAGCTTCTCCTTTCAGGGTCCCAGGAACTGGATGGGCACCACAGGTCAGAGTAGGAGTCTCTCCTGAGACTCCAGGTGCTGGCAGAGAGGAGTCTTTGCTCTCCCTGAGACTTCAAACAACAGCAGGCAAGCTCTAAATCAAGCCCTTGGAGGTTTCTCCTCAAGATGGAGGGCACACAAAGTCCAGTCTTTGCTCTCTTACTCTGACAGAAGCAGCAACTGCAGGATAGCTCCACAAAGCACAGTCACAGGCAGGGCAGCTCTTCTTCCTCAGCTCTTCAGCTCTTCTCCAGGCAGAGGTTCCTCTTGTTTCCAGAAGTGTTCCAAAGTCTGTGGTTTTGGGTTCCCTTCTTGTACCCAATTTCTCCTTTAAAATAGTCCTACTTCAAAAGTCTCTTTTGAATGTGAAATCCTGCCTTGCCCAGGCCAGGCCCCAGACACTCACCAGGGGGTTGGAGACTGCATTGTGTGAGGGAACGCACAGCCCTTTTAGGTGTGAGTGACCACTCCCCCCCCTCCCCTCCCTCCTATGACAGATGGCTCATCAGGAAATGCAGACTACACCCCAGCTCCCTTTGTGTCACTGTATAGTGTGAGGTGCAACCAGCTCAACTGTCAAACTGACCCAGAAAGAGAATCCACAAACAGGCAGTTACAGAAATGGTATAAGCAAGAAAATGCTCACAAGTGGCATTTTCAAATACACAATCTAAAAATCAACTTTACTAAAAGATGTATTTTTAAATTGTGAGCTCAGAGACCCCAAACTCCACATGTCCATCCGCTCCCAAAGGGAACCTATACTTCAATCAGATTTCTATCACTGAGTGCAGACAGTCATTTTTCACTTTTAATTGTGATTTTTTGAGGCCATTGATATTCCACCTCAAAAGGCTGCTGTGGCTTCCATGCCTTTATAATAGTAATGTCACGCAGAGTTGATTAAAGAGACTTTTAAGCAGCACGTCAGAGATGACAATAGCATAAAATACAGTGTGCGGTATAAAGGGAAAGAGCATATTCCTCAAGAAGAATATTCCTATTATGTCATAACGTCTTCATCTTTTTAACAAAATTGGTTTGGAATGTTGAAATAACTTATTTCTTGATGGTAATGTTATTTTAGGGTTCTTGCACATACACCACACACAGTTTCCTCTGAAGTAGACATTACTGCCTCAGCGGAGCCACCAGGGGAACAGAAACAGGTTTGCTTAATAGGAAGTTCATTTTGTTGGCTTCGTCTGGGCTCAGCCACAGCTCACATTAAGGCTGCATTATGGTTCACTATATTCCTCTTAATCATATATTCCACTATCACATGTTTTCATACCAGAGCTTTACAGGTCGTGACTTCTTTTCCTGAGTGAACTTCAAACCCAGATGTTTCTGAACCTGTTGCTCTTTAACCTCTCAGATCCACATGGATATAATGGCAATTGAAATTGAGTAATGAGGAACACACATTGCACAACACCAATCAGTTCTTCTAGATAAATTGTATCTGTTCCATTTAACCATACATACAACGATGCATCCAAGATTGATGAATCTGCATCTCTTCCAAAGCTTATCGGAATCATTAAAAGAATCTCCAAAACCTTCCCACAATTTCCTATTATTCAAACCCAATTGCCATACCTTTCAAAATAATTTTTTTACCTTATTATAATTGGGTGTTTTTGTCACAGAACATGCCAGTAAGGGGCCTACCCTGTGAGTATAGTTAATAAAATAATGTGTGAAATGTCGGCGGCATTACTCAAAGATGTCCATAATGGATTGATGCCCTGTTGAGCATGCCACTAAAGACATCATGACCCATAGTAGGCACAAATTGTTTTGAAGTCAAGAGCTTTTAAAGTTCTTATGTAAATTGAAACCTGAGAGTTTCTACGACCCACAGAAATCTGCCACACACTAGGGAAGAAGCATCTGTCCATCAGTATTGGCTGGTCACACCTGTTCTTGCCTGAAAAAAAACCTTTACCTTTCTATTCAACAAGGGAATTTGCGCTACTGGAGGAGCTCTTTAGGTGTAATCTTTATATTAGTAAACCAAAATTCCCAACTGAGGATCAAATAAAAATGTTAGTGAATCCACATTCGTAGAGATGAATGGATGAATGAGTTTCTCTTTAAAGTAAATTGCTTTAATGGAATGAGTCAACTTTTTATGGTGGTACTTTGTAATGTTAAGAAAAGCTGTGCCGCGTTTAAATTATGCATGCTGTTTCTTTGCAGCATGTACATGTTGTGTTGTGGTGGAATGGCAATGGTGTGTATGTGGTGTGTTGTGTTGTGCAGGGTGACACATATGGCAAAGGTAAAGTGTGTGTAACTTACCTCTATTCCAAAGCCACTGGCGTTGTCTGCTGTCCATTGGGTCCTGTGATGTCCTCCCTCCACTGCTTGCAGACCTGTAACACCGTTGACTTGACGGTCTTCACAGGTCAGGCGCAACTTGGTGGTGTGACCACCAAGATCTAATTCAGGCCCTATATGCCTTAGAATACTTAGGTATGTAAACCTAATTAGGCTAAATGTGTCTTTCTGGTACTAATTATTTCGTTTCAAAATCAAATATGTATAATGTTTATGCTATGCTGTCACTAAATACATTGAAAATGTAAACTGTTTCACAAACAGAACTTTTCTGCCTGAGCACGCTTCACTGTTACCTATTAAAATCAAATACTGAAAAACTTCTACTGAAAAACGTCAGCAAATTGGTGCTTTCCTAATAGCTTGACAAAGTGCTGTCCAACTATCCTTTGGGGTTTGTTTGAAGGCTCCTCTAAAAGCAGATTTCTTAAATAAGTAAACAGAAGGCTGTAAAAATAGAATCTGTGTGTTTGCTCCCATTTAGGCGGAGTTACATCATTAATCACGGTTGGCATATGATGAAGCGAAATATATATATATATATATATATATATATATATATATATATATATATATATATATATATATATATAAATCGTGGTTCAAATCACTGTCACTTTATCAGGAACCTGTATGATCCTAAATTATGAGCCACCGTAATCTGGCAGTGTGATGTATATCAGAGAATCACAACAAAGTACAGCAGTGGAACAAAGAAACGCTTTGATTGCTCTTAAATTAAGCTTAAAGAACACTATGCTTTTATGAGTTTAGCATCCATTTTGTAGATTTTCACAATACAATGTCACATTTCTATTCACTTCATGAGGCCTATCTCTTGAAACTATTTAACTTAAATACAATGAGCGAATTTGCTATGAAAATAGAAACGGGTCAAAATGCACAATTAGCGAGTTGAATTGGTCCATTTCTATCTAGACAAGTTATGGACATTTTCTATGGAAACTGTACAGAGGGAGTGTTAGACCTAGCATCCTTGGTATTGTTTATCCCTAGTTTTTTACCTTCAGACCTCCTGTTTTTTCTGGCTTCGTTTTTGCTGGCTTGGGCCTGCACACTTTACCTCTGCTAACCAGTGCTAAAGTGCTTGTGCTCGCTCTCCTTAAAACATGTTAGTTTGGCTTATACCCAACTGGCATATTTAATTTACTTGGGTGTCTCTAGTAAAGTGACACTACATGTGCCTAGGGCTGTTTATTAAATGTTACTAGTGGGCCTGCTGCAATGATTGTGCCACCCACTTAAGTAGCACCTTAAACATGTCTAGGTCCTGCCATTGAAGCGTGTGTGTGTGTGTGTGTGTGTGTGTGTGTGTGCAGTTTAAAACTGTCATTTCGACCTTGTAAAATAAACCTTTTACAAGGCCCAAACTTCCTTTTTAACACATATGTGACAAGGTGCAATGTATTTAAAAAGTAGGATACTCACTTTTAGGTTTTACATGTCCTGGTAGTGAAAAACTCTTACCATTGTTCTTCACTACTGCCAGGACTACCTCTCCCTTAGGATGACATTGGAGTTACCTTTTCCCATATTAAAAGTGTAATTCCCAAATGGGAATAAATGACCAGTGCATGTTTGTTGTCTCTGGAATTGGAATTAAAATCCTAACTTATGGTGAAGACGGATTTAAAATTTAAAATTTCAGTTTTGAAACTACCTCTCTTAGAAAGCTGGCGTTTCCTTGCCTAAGCCATTTGGTGCCTGCAGCCAGCCTCTGAGTCACATGACTGGATGTAGCTGACAATTGGCCTTTGTGTATTTCTCCTCGACAGCCATACACAATGGGGAGCTTAGGTGTGAATGGATGGACCACCTCTGGCTGGATGGGAGGGAGAATCTGGGCCCAACCCCTCTTACAGTTCAATAGGCTTTGTCCTGTCTACACAAAAGGCTGCATATGCCCTGTAGTTAGTCTGGAGCTAGGGCCAGGAAGGCAGGGTATCTGTGCACTTCAAAGGCATGCCTCTAGAATCTACTCCTTACTTAGGACCTCAGATAACAACTCTTCAGTACACTTCTGGACATGTGGATACTCTGCTAGGAAGAAGGACTGCTGTGCTGATTGACTTTGCTGGACTGCTGCTGTAAAGGAACTTCTGACCTGCTGTAAAGGAACTTCTGACCTGCTGTGCTGACTTGCTGCCTGCTTCACTCTTGGGGAGGAAGAACTGGACCAGCAACTTCATTTTGAGGCCAGGACTCTGAGTGACTCCAAGGGTTAGTGTGCTGGGCTCCTGATATGAGCCTCAAGGACATAAAATGTTCCCCAGCTTACGAACCAGTCCCTAGATCCAGCTGCAGTGAATTGCTGACCCTCAAGTGGTTCCCCTTAGGTCCTGGACCCTTGATGTGGCTCAGTAAGCAAAAATCTGTCTTTTGGCCTCTTTGCAACCATGCTCATTCATACTAAGGCCTCGACACATGGACCATGATTCTTTACAAAGCGCTGCCAGCCCATGTCTTTCCACTCCAGTAGCATCTGCTCACAGTGACTGCCAATGCAAAGCTCCAGTCCACCCATCCACAACACCCAGCCTGCTCTTTTAGCTAATCCAACAGCCTCCCACAACACTGACCATTCTTGTCCCAGCCCTCCCCAATGCAAACGGGACTCTTGGCTCAGTCTTCAAAAAGTAAAACTTCAGCAGAACTGATCTGAGGGCTGTATCTGACCTGCGCTTCATCGTGGTCGGTCTAAAAGTGTGACTTTGACCCCGTCCAGTGCAACCAGATATCCCAAGTTGGTGCTGTGTGCTTTTTGGTGCTGTTTTCACTAAACTCTTTAAAAATTCATATTTACAGTTCTACTGATTGGATTGTGACTGCCTCCTCCCCTGCTATGCCATGCTTGTTCCTGCCCACAGACCAGGTGCTGACACCAACGTTGATGCTGATAGGAGAGGCCATGGAGCTCCGTGGAGCAAGAGAGTGAGGGATCCTTCAGAGAGTGCCAGGACGGGCTGAGAAGTTCTTCTGTCAACCTGCCTAAGCTGGGGGTGTATGCTGGAGCTGAAGCACACAGGCCTCCCTCAGCATACCCTTTTCACCGCGCTGATAGCCCACTGCTGGAAGTGGCTACTTGGGGAGCCAGGTGATCTTCAGGCATGCAGCTGGATGGCAGATTGCTTGCAGACGGGGCTGAGGTAGAAGAAGGGCAGATTGGCAGTTGTACCATGCGAGAGCCCCATTTTATACCCTGTACAGCCTCACAGGACCTTAGGGGAACTCACCAGTAAACTCTATGATTAAAAAAATGGAGAGCTGAAAGTGGTGACTACGTACTTTTAGACCTAACTGCTTGTGCCGGTGTCCTGTTTCTACCCAGGATGTGTGTGAAGGTGGAAGCTGGCTTCAGAGACCAGGGGAGGAGGTAAGTGATACTGACTTTTGGTGCATTCTTCTGCTGCGCCACCACAGCGTGGGTGGGGCTGTCCATCCCAGGACACTCTCATTTGTACCACTCATTAAAATGGGCAAGAGAAAACACCCTTCCACATTGTCTAAATTAGACTCAGCCTGTGAAGCAGTGCACTTCTTTACGAATGATTAAACCAGGGCTATGGAAGTGATTAATATGGAAATAATAAGCGTAGACGGGAAATTAACTATGTGTAACCAGGGAGCACAGATACTTTAATTCCTGCAAGCCACGATATACTGAATCTGACAAATCTCCCAGGGCTGTTGTCTTGGATAAATTGGCTAATGGTTCTGGATGAGAAATTACTGCCTACATCACAGTCTCCCTGTCTGACCCCGCTCCTCACCCACCCCTAAAGTACACAAAAACAACAGGAGCTCAGCCTAAGGCATCTGACACTGATACTCTGATCATGCCAAGTCTGTGGCCAAGTCAGCCAATATTAAGGTCAGAACTACAACTTCCATGATGCACTCAGACATTTTCAAAACATAGCTCAATACAGTCCAAGTATTAGAATTGTTGGTAAAGACTTTATTAAATTTATTTTCTACCAAGTTGGCACTTCCGATCGACCCACTTACAGTACAGTCCTTCTTTCATCTTCTTCCATGGACTCTTGTTACCGGCTTCCCCTTTCCCCCACCCCATCCCATGCTATTGGCAATCAAGTTATGGGCAATCAGCCTCCCCCATCCTCACCTCAGGCTTTTATCTCTTAGTCTTACGTTAGACATACACACGGTAAATTGGGTGTACAACCTCCAACGCAGCCTCCTGCCCACGGTGCCATCATTATACCCATAAACCCCCATAAGACACTACTGCCAGTTTCTAATATACAACTTCGCACAGAGTTTGACATGGACACAACGGGCAGAAGGTGTGATTTTTCTTTAGACCTGCCCCCGAATCAACTACCTACATCATAATTCTGGCAAATGTTCCTGACTTTTCAAGAGCAGGACCATAAACTTTGGATTCTTTAAGAAATGGGGGCCATATGTTCAAACACTTTTTCCCATGGACACAGAATGGGGGAAAAACCTTTGCTACATCTGGCCCTAGGTACCTAATCTAGTTGAAAACAAAACAAGCTTATCAGGGGCCCTCTTTGATAATTTTAAAATGGCCAGAGGGGTAAAATGGATTGGCAGGGATATTAAAGCCCTAACTGGTGATTGCATTGTTCTTTTCTTTAAATCACCTGCTCCATTGATACAATTCTGCCTAGAACCGGCCCATTATTGGTGTTCCCCAACCAAATATCTGTTCTTCCACTAGGGTATTTCTACTGACCATTGCCCATTGTTAGTCTCTAGGTCACCCATAAGCCCATTACCTGTTTCTGCCCAGGACTTCTACCCGTCTCTTCCAACTCACAATCACTTTTCCAGCTTAGCAACTTTGGATGAGTTAGATTGACTTGATCCAGCACCAACACTGCCTACCCCGCCCAACAATGACCAATCTATTTTAGCTGGGTGGGCCAGAGCAGTTCTTCACTAGAAGCTGATGTTGACATACAATGAAAGCCCTATTAAAATATTTTCTGAAACGTAGCAGGGTTACACAGAAAAGTTAATTCCCCAGAATGGTTGGCAGTTATTACTAACTTCCAGATTTTATATCTCCAGGAGACCTGGGCTGTGGAGCCTGTTCAAATCAACAGTTACATAACTTCCCATGTTCTAGCAGCACCCTCTAAAACTGGCAGAGCTAAGGATGGTGCATGTGTTTATATCTCTAATTATTTGCCGTTACCCAGCATTTCATCTGTGATGACCACCTTATATTCACAAACTATTGTCATCAATATTTCTCCTCACTATCAGCTTGTGTTTGTTAATTTTTACAATAATGGTGTGCTTAGTGACTTACTGATCATTCTCGAGTACCTGGATCATGACTTGGAGTCCATTTATAGGAATAATATGAAGGAACTTATGATTCTTTGGGGTGGCAATTTCAACATTTATCTGTGCCCTCTGCCTTCCAAAAAAATCTGTGGCCTCACAGACATCCACAATAGTAAACATTCACATTTTATACATAATGGCTTTAATGCTAAACTAAAGTAACTGTTGTTTAAATATGATCTTGCCTTTTGTAATGAACCGTGTGACCGTCCAGTCCTTTTTAAGTGCACTTTTAATGGAAGAACTGATAACATCATCATTGATTACATTAATTCATCCCTAAGACGTTTACCATTGCTGCCTAATATTACTACCCAAAGAGTGTTAATTTAAATTTCAACCATGTGATAAAACAAGAAAAATCTGATAAACCTTACGCTGTTGATAACATTGATCCAGGCACAGGTTAATCCCAATGACCTCCTGAAAAGATTGGTAATTACATGCAGAAAGGCCTTTGAGACATGCCTGGGTAAAGTTTCTTGTCCCAACTATATACTTCAGTCCTTTCTTATTATCACAGTGGGAATTAACAAATGTCTAATGGTTAGCAGGCGAAAATCGATCCAGGCTGGTTAGATTCCACCTGTTCTAGGGCCTCAAACATGTTATAGAAGCTCTTCACTAATTCTCAAGGTGCACACAAGAAGTACAAACATCTAGGCGCAAGTACAAACTAGCCTGAAAGGGGAGGAAAAAAGCCCTGAAGGATGAAGCTCAGGAATCTTTTATTGAAATCAGCCTAAATAAGGACAGTGCAGCCTTCTGGTGCACTATTAATGGTCCTTATCTAGGCAATGATTGTGGCTCAAGCATAGAGATTGCTATTACTGAAACTGATTGAGGAGCCATTTCACTAAAATCTATTCCAATCCGAATAAGGATCTGGTGGGGATGGAATCCCCTGACTTAGCTCTTGTGCCTCCGGACCCTCCACTTTGGTTCATCAACCTTACATTTTCCTTGGATGATGTTAATAGAGGTGTTCTGGCCAGGAAGGGAGGTAAAACATCTGGCCAAAATGGTATTCCTATCAACCTCTTTGGAATCCCACCTTGACTCGAGTGTTGAGGGCGGGACGCTTGCGGTACAATTGTGGGCATTACACATTTAATTTTAACGCTTGAATGTTTTAATGTTACGCTTGAAGGTTTTTATGTTTTTATGCTGAACAGCTTTAAACCTGAGGCTCATTATTTTTAATTTACTTCCTGGAATGCTATACCTTCAGGAAGTAGGTAGTTCCTGTCTGTAAGAGTGGGATTACCTTTATCCGCGCCATTATTGTTGATGTTCTAGTCTTTCTCCCCCTGGAGAATAGGCTATTTAAATTACATGCCGAAGCGACCGCACAGCTCTAATTGGGCTCCTAATAACTTGCTGCGGGATGCTTACGGTATGATTGTGGACATTACACATATAATTTAACACCTGAATGTTATAATGTTTTATGCTCAACAAGTTTTAACTTGAGGCTCAATATTTTTAAGTTGCTTCCTGGGGCGCTAATACCCTCAGGAAGCAGATAGTTCCCATCTGTAAGAGCGGGAATACCTTTATCAGCATCATTATTGTTGACTATCTAGTCTTTCTCCCCTTGGAGAACAGAGTATTTAAATCGCATGCAGACGCGACCGCACAGCGGACGTGCACAGTTGGAGTGCCGATGCAATGCTGAAGGCGCGCCAAAGGCACATCCGTCTGCCCCCGTCCACACACAGCTCCAACCATACTGCAGGTTGCTTCAGAAAATCTACTGACTTCCCTGAAGTTAGGATAACCTACACCACAGAACAGCTTTTAGTCCTTGTCAAGTGACTGGACCACAATAGTGGTGGCCAGAGTGAAGGGACTGTAGAAACCACTCGACTGCCTGAGTCTGCGGAGTCCTCTTCCTTAAATTGTGTTCTATTTAATGCCAGATCTTTACTTAAACACTAAGCTGAGCTCAACCTGCTGATATCTAGTGAGAGTCTTGATATTCTCTTTATCACTGAAATGTGGACCTCTCTGGACTCCACTATTGACCTTGGAATGGCTTGCCCTATGGGGTATAGCATCCTTCACAAGCCACTTTTTTAAAAAACTGGGGGGGCGGGGAGTGGGGATTATTGAAAAAAAATTGGGTCTCTAATGCTAGATGAAATCCTGGGTCTTGATATATTGGGTTTTTCCATAAAGACCAAGAAGGTCTGTGTGTTCTCAGGTATGCTATGTTATTGTCCTACTGGTCCCACATCTACTCACTTGCAACCTTTGATTGAGATGATTGCAAATGTAGCATCTAACTTCTTTGTATTAGGAGATTTCAATATTTGGGCAGACAAATTACCCCCCTTCCCCGGCATACAGAGAATTGTGCTGCTCCTGCAATGTTTTGGATCTCAAACAGATGGTCTCTGACCCTACTCAGTCCAGTGGCCATACGTTTGATCTTATTTTTGCACCAGAGTATCTGATCTCTATGCTGGATACCCTCCTGCCCTGTTGAACGGGCCATACCTTGATTACTTTTCTCCTTCATATCAGAGCTCCAAATCCGGCAAATAAAATGGAGACCTCTCATATCATCATTGGGGCCTGGCATAAACTGGGAACCCCTATTGTAAGGAGCTGTCCAACCTGGCCTCCTTTTTTGTTCAGACAAACCCATAGAAACAAACTGTGCAGTGATGGAAGCAAAAATGCAGAAACTCCTTGACTCTGAGATCCCTTTACAAGTCAGGAGAATGAGTAATCTCCACTCTGCTCCTTGGTATAATCCCTCCCTAAAACAATTAAAACTATCCTATAAGCAAGCCATTAGAAAATGTTGCAGTTCTTGGAAGGATGAAGATAAATCCCTGCTAAAATCCTACTTATTAAAATATAAGAAAGCAATTAATGTAGCTAAAGCAGCCTACTATACTTCTACCATTTGAACTGCCCCCACCCAATAAAACTAAAGAAGTATTTGATATTATGCGTGAATTATCCAACCCTGCCTGTATGGAAAGGACCTCAGCCTTGTCTCAGGAACTATGCAGCAACCTTGTAATATTCTTTGAGGAAAAGATAAATAAAATCTTAGAAGAGATTAATGCCTTCCATACTCATATGAGCCATTCAGCACCCGTAGTGGTCTCTAACATACATTTGATCAATTTTCCTGCTATTCCTACTCCCTCCAGTTTGCCAGTCTCCAACACTCTGCGGGCTAATCCCAGAAGTGTTGTGGAGAAGTTCAAGACCATCTCGGAAGACTGTTTCCTCTCCATAGCTCTCTATCGCTTCAGGGTCCCCCCTCGATCCACTCCCCAACAGAGTCTGGAAAGACCTGGCAGAAGAATCCTTCCTGTTACTGTGGCTGAAATGTAATCAATCTCTGGACACTGGTATAGTTCCATTAACCTGGAAAAAAGCTATTGTCTCCCCATTCTGAAAAAGTACTTGTTAGATTCAGCCATTCCAGCTAATTACAGGCCAATCTCTCTGTTGCCTTTCCCGATATTGGAATGGCACTTCAACAAAATCCTGTCTCTGCACCTTGAGCACAACGTCCTTCTAGAAGAGGACCAATTTGGTTTCCGCCCAGGACACAGAACCAAATCGGCTCTCTTTAATACTATGGATGAGCACTGAATGATAATTTATGATGACAGATCAGCTATTTTGATTTTATTAGACATCTCTTCCAGCTTTGATATGGTAGACTATGAGATTTTTTCAGAAAGACTCTCTGCAGCACGCATAAGTGGTGTTGCACTGAGCTGGTTTCAATCCTACCTGCCAGAACCTAGCCAGGCTGTGGTTCCCCATCCATATTGATCTGCCTTTAGAGACGTGAAATAGGGTGTTCACCAGGTGTCTGCCCTCAGTCTTATCTTGTTCAACCTTCATATGAGACCCCTGGTGACCCTTATTAATTCTCACAACATGATACACAACGAATTCTGGCACTGGAATACGACCATCAGACTGAAACTGCAATCTTTCACAATTGTATGAAAGATATTGCCTCATGGCATATTATGAATGCTTTGGAATTTAAAGGAGATAAAACTGAGATCCTAAGCTGCTCAGCCAACAAAGTTCCTTTCAATCTGCCAACTAAATTCTGGCCTCTGCCTACTCAGGCCAAGGTCCTTCCATTGGACTCCATCCATAATTTAGGGATGACATTTGATAATAAGTTATCTCTTGAAGAGGATGTTATTAAAGTAACCACAATTTGTTTCGCACTGCTACGGGGTTTGCAGAAAATCCTTCTTCTATTGCCCTCATCTTTCAAATCCATTGTTGTACACAGTGTGATCCTGAGAAGGCTAGATTATTGCAACGCTCTCCTTCTTGGAGCCCCTGATTATCTATTGCATAGACTATATCTAGTTCAGGTAGTAGCCGCCAAGCTGGCCCTGGATAGGCCTAGGGAATCCTCCACCCCAGAGGCTCTAGAGTGATTCACTGGCTTCCAGTTAGGTAGAGGATAATTTTTAAAGCCCTTTGCATATTGTTCAAGGCTCTCCAGGGTTTTGGCCCATGTATTAACAGAATAGATTCCAGAAAAACACCCGGGTAAGATGCCTCCCCTCATCCTTAGCCAATCCTGTGTGTATTGTCAAGTTTAAGAAGACATGACAGGGTGGACATGCCTTTTAATTTAAGGCATCTCAACTTTAGAATCAGCTCCCTGCGTTCATAAGATACCAATCTGATCTTCCTGGCTTTAGGAGGGCCTTGAATACCTGGCTCTTCCCCTAATGATCCCAACATGTTGGTCGAGTAGTGTTAGGATGTCTGGTTATTGTTCTCAGTGCCAGGATACCTTTCAGGTGACAGATGCACTATATAAATGTTTAAAATAAATAAATAAAATACATTTTGCAGTTGTGTTTTTCTAAATACCTGGTCAGAACCATTAATTTACCTTATTTACAAGAAAGGGGACTTTGCAAACCTAACCTGCTACCGTCCCTTTGTTTCACTTGATTCTCTGGTAAAAGTGGCAGGTCAAATTCTCTTGAATAGTTTAAAAGTCTAGGCCAAAGACAACAAAATTCTTTCTGATTTACAATATCGCTTCCGGAGTGGATTTGGGACTACTGAACAGGGATTATACCTCAACCTTTTAGTAGGAAAGGACACCTTGATTTAAAGGAGAAACATGTTTTAAGCTTTTGTAAATTTATCAAGCGCATTTGACAGTGGTTTGCATGATAAATTGTGGCCTATTTCGACTGAGCTTGGCTTTGACCAACCTATAATACAGTTTTTAAGGGAGTTGTATTCGGGGAGTAAAGCCAGAGTACAGTATGGTCTAAATAGAGAATGTACCTGCTCCTTTAATATAGAAAGGGGAGTCAGACAAGGCTGAGTCCTTGCTCCCTTCCTGTTCACTTTATATATTAATAGCTTGGGTACCATCCTAGCGGAGAACTTTAGTGATGTCCCATAAACTGACCATTGCCAATTTCGGCCCTTCTCTACGTGGCTGTACTCATGGCCCGGACTCTCCTTCGTCTGCAAAGATTACTCACATGTTTCACTGACTTTATGCAAGATGTAGGTCTTTTAGGTTACTTGAGCAAAGCCTACATTATGAAATGTGGAAAGAAAGCAGCAAAATGTTGTTACTTCATGATCGGTGGCACCATGATCAATTTTACTTCCTCATTTTCAAATCTGGGTATCTTGTTCGAGAAGCAAAGTTCTCGAGAACAAGCAATTAACACTAGGAAGCTACTTTTTATGAAAGTGACTACAGCACTGTTCAATTTTGCATCCAAACTAGGTACAAAGCCCCTGAGTGAAATGTTAATCATTTACAAATCCAAGTGCTTTGGGCAGGTATTTTGGGTTTCAGCCATAGTCAACCACTACAAATGGTGGAAAATTCCTTTTTGAGGAATCTCCTTTCAGTACCAAAGAGCTGTTCCACTTTTATTTACCACTCTGAACTCTGCCCCCCTTCCTGTGTGACACAGCTAGAATTCAGCCAATTCTTCTTTGGCACAAGATTTGGACTAACAACGAAACAGCCCTAAACTGAAAAGTCATTAAGGATTGTCTTAAATTGACCGATTTATACTGAGATCCTATGGCTGAATTATATTAAAGAACAGTGTATGGACCTGGGTCATCCAGTATATTTTGATCATCCATAAATATTAGCGTGTATTAGCAGAAAGGATTTTAAAAAGGACTGTTTACCCCTGTTCACAACCTAAGATTGACTTCTAAACTTGTTAAACCTAGTGTGATTAAATACCAAAAGACATTGGTCACTTTGGATATGAAACCATACTTAAAATATGTCCATACTGCCCATCACAGATTTCTTTTAAACCGATTCAGATTAGACACTTGCCATTATCTGGTAATCTTTCCTAGAGTTAATGGCTGGTCCGAGACATTAATTAAAGGTTCCTGAAATAACATCTCAAATCAGAACACTATCCATATCATTTTCTTCTGTAAGTTTTAAAAGGATTTGAGGAAGAGTTTAATAGTACCTATCCTGAGAGGATTAGAATTTAAACAATGTCACCCTACATATTTGTTTTTTCAAAATTTGCCCAAGCTAACTATCTGTTGTGCAATGTCTAGTTACTTATGAACAGTAATTTGGCTCAGGGAATCCTTGTTTTTCTAGTATGCTCCTGTCATTTTATGATGATTTTATATTCATTGCACTAGCAGACCATAACGTAACTTTTGCTGAATTTTACCCCGTTAATTTTATTTTTGTATGTGTGATTTTAACATATTAACGATGCTGTATTATGTTTGCATGTTTTTATGATTTTTATACAAAAAAATGTGTTTTTTGTTAAAAATGTTTATTTTGACTTTGATTAGATTTTTGTCATTTTGGTATTTATTTATTAAATGTTACTCTATTTTTGTAACTTGGTGTGGAATCCTTGTTGTGCAGTGTTTTCACTGTACTTCTGTTTGAAGTGTTGCACAAATACTTTACACATTGCCTCTATGTTAAACCTGAGTGCTCTGCGTCAAGCTACCAAGGGGTTGAGCAGAGGTTAATTTGAGGTTTATTTGGGATTTATTCTGACAGGGATTGTGGTTGCTGCTTGACCAGAGCTCACACCCCAGTCAACCAGTAACCCAATATCTCAAGGGGAGTAATTGAAACTCATTGTTATGCACTTCTCTCTTTGCAAGTTAAGCCCCAGTGAGCCACATGTATTTCATGTTGTAGAAATTGGCAGAAGGACTCTATAATTCTGTGTTGGAAGGGCCACTTCTGATGCAGTTTATGTGACGAAGAAACAACTTTATTGGAAGCAAGTTGAGTTTACACTTTCTTCAATCTTTAGCTTAGTTGCACACTCTAAAATCCTAACAATATTTCTAACATCAATCCTCACCTCTAAACAGTTCCACCCCTAACCGATTCACATCCACCTAACACCTTCATTTCTCTATTGAGCCCTTCTTCATTAATAAACTCATACTCTCCTCTTTTCACATTGACTCTCTCAGCCTTCCTTTTTTACTTGCCTGTACCAGGCCTATGTTGCTTCCTCTTCGAGCTTCGATCATGCCTTTCCATTTTGCTTTCCCTAGCCTCTTCTTCCTATACCTTTCCCAGCTCTCCTCTGCCTTATTCTGAGCTCTTTCTCTGCCACCTACAACAACACATACTCCCATGAGCTGATCTTCTTGTCCTCCTTCAAACTCTTCTTACCTTCTCCAACCATAACATCATTCCATCACCTTCATCAGATATATCCTGGTCCCCAACCCAAACAGGTGTCAGGAAAACAAATCAGGCCACTTATATGCACCATCCACAGGACTTGCAACCCGAATGTTGTGTGCCTTGCAAAACCCTTCACTTCACTATTTACATTTTTTATGCCTTGTTAATGGTGGCCAGTTCTCTGGCTCTTCTCCATAGCCTGCTTTGTCTAGTTGTGTCAATATCCCTCCTCTTTTGCAATTTCACTAAATGCTTTTTCATCATCTTCAATAGTCTTGGACCTGCAAGCTGCACTAGGTAATGTTCTCTCTAATTAATTAAAACCATGTTTGGCTGTGGTCTGCTTCAAGCGAATGCCATACATGGGTAGTGGTTGGCTCCATCTCATCCCTCTTAGACCATGTAATTTCACTGCCACCTTGTCATCACCTAGCCCAACCAGCTGGCCATAACATTGCTTTTTCGCATGATCATTGTCCCATTTCACAATTGAAAGGCCACATATCCTTCATTTCTTCCTGGACCCTGCTGTTTACCTGGGAAAAATATTGTCCATCAACTACTGCTATCTTCACTCTTCCCCTCCTGCCTCACATAACCCCACATCTTTTAAAAATGTTCTCTCCCCATTCTCTTCAACATGTCCTCGCTCAATTGCAAACAATGTGCATCTGTCACAGCTCCCAGTTGTAAAGAATGCACACATACAACTTCTCTTGTCATTCTCCCCTCTGTAAATACTAGCACAACATACCAACCCCCCCACAAATGTGTCTATCCATCACTCTCCTTCCCCCTTGTGTATGAACAACCTACCTAATGCTCCTCCCTTCACTCTGCAACATTTCCTATACACTTTTACTGAGCAACTCCAGGTATTTCCCAATCTACTGAAGGCCACTCACAATCCTCTTTGTTTCTGGTCTGTCTTACTTCTTTGCAACTTTACCACTATTCTATTATTGTCATAACTTATGTCCTTTAACCTCAGAACCTCATAATTCTTTCCCAAACTTCTTTCAACATTCTGAACATTCCAAAGATCATGATGGAAAATATGACTGTATACATTGCAGTCTCCCAATTAGACAAGCATGCAGCTCTTGCATGGGTCCTAACCCCGTCCACCAATGTCACAATGGCAGGCTGCCTTCTGTTCTCCTATCTCCCTTTCATTCTAGCCCTTCCTTCCACTACCTTGCTTGCCAGTGTGCCACCATTCAGTTTGTATCCCTAAAACTATTTTCCACAGAAGACTAGCCCCACCATCTTTCCAGCAATTGTCACCGTTGACAGCCCCTTCTCTACTAGTAACATTAGAAGGTTTATTAAGCCTTCCCTCATCTCTTTGCAGTCCCTTTTGTCCCTTTGTGCTCCACTCTTGCCTACAAGGTTTTCTTTTTTACCCAGTGAGTGAATTTTCTGGCAAAGCCAGTGCCTTTAACTGCTTAACTCTCACATTTCTTTGAGGACTCTTGCTCAGTTACAATGTCTCTCTAGTGCCAATCCACAAATTTGCCTCTGAAAATGAGATCATGTATGTATCTGTATTGGGAGAACATCATAGATTGTGTACATCAAATCAGGATTGCAGAAATTCATTTTACACACCAGGAGATTTGGTGATTTTCCCAGAATCACAAGATGTTGGGTCCAAGGCCATGTCTCCATCAGCTTGTTATCAAGGCGTGGTATGTGCTGTCAACACTTTCCTATGGAAACATTTTAGCACTAGTTTGCTGATTTGTTTGCTGATAGTCAGGGAGGTCATTTTTTGTCAGTTCCCTGCCACATAATTCCGTTTCCAATATCACTTCAAGACACTCTACGAAGGCACAATGCTATGGTGTTGTCTCTTCCAGTCCTCTGACTAGCTGGTAGTGCACCATCATCCATTCCAGTAGAGACCAAAGCCCCCAACTCCAGACGCATCTGAATAGATTTTAACATCCCAAGTAAATGGGTCAGTGTTCATCTACACAGACTCCCTCTGTCAATTTATTTCAGGAAGCTCAGCCAGGTCAGCATATGCCACCACATGTTCTATTGTTACTCAACCTGTGGTGGGACCTCTCATGGCCAGAGCCATCTGTCCACAAAAAGTCCTTCCTGGTGTCACTGCCTTGCAGGTGAAATTCAAGTGCCCCAGTATTTGTTGCAGGTTTCACAATTCACATTTTTCCTCTGACTGACTTCTCCAGCAGCAGCATTCTCAGTCAGTTTGTCTGCAGTCATGACATCATATCTATTGAGTCTAAAACCCCACCTCACAGCCCATCACTTAAGGCATAGTTTTCACACCTCATTCAGGGCATGAACACTCAAAGGACTGGATCAGCAAATTAACCGCCAGAGGCTTTAGGCAGATAAAAGGTAAATTTCTAAAAGTACCATTTCCTTAATATGTATGTGAAAAGTACTCCACAAGCAATTCGGGCCTCTAACAAATATTACAAAGGCCTCAAGACTTACATCTCTAGTTGTTGTCTAGTTGAAGTCAACATTATTGAACATAATATTGCATCCCAGTGTTTCCCTATGGAGCAGCCAGCCTTGCTACAATAAAAATAGATGTTAGGTGGTAGTCACTGTAAAGACCTGTTTTACATTATATTGCTACATGTGCTACCTTTAAAATACCATGTACCCTGCCTTATTGCCGATAAGATCTTTGTAGGGGTAATATATTTCTATGTAAAAGAAAGGGGTTTATATTGACATGTCAAATTATATATTTTTTTTAAACTGCTTCAGTCAATCTACAATGATAGGCCTGAAATTATGTAGGTGGCACAATAGGTGCTGCTGTCCACTGGTGACATTTAACATATATACCTTGGGTACACTTTGTACCATATATTAGGCACTTATAGGAAAGTTAAATATGCCAATTAGAGTTATGCAAAAATGTGACCATGTTAAGTGATGAAGGACAAGCAATTTACTACTGTTTAGCAGGGTTAAAATGCACAGAGTTCTACCGCCAACAAAGACAGATGTGCTAAAATCTGGAGGTTTACTATGCAAATGATGTTCATTTCATACATAATACAGTTTGCGTTAATGCCATCGTTAAGATGTTCCAACAAACTTTGCAAAGGAAGTAAAAGAGAGACTCCTATTTACAGACTGGTGGGTGGGATTCTCCATCAAAACATGACAGTTATCTCATCCGTTGTATTGCAAGTACTATAAGGCACAATGCTGATGTAAAGTGGAGGACAAGACATCTGCTACATTTGTGACTGAGTGAAAGAAATGCAGGGAAGAGAAAAAATGACAATTTGAATACAGCAAGGTTCACAATTGTTGACTGAACTATAATCTTACCATTCTTGAAAATGGATATTGGAACATTCTCCTTAAAAAGTGGTGATAAGCAAACATTTAGCTTTCTTGCTTGGGAAAATCTGAATACGATGGAGACACTCAGTTCCTTAAGGAAGATTTAACACCATGGGTGTAATAGTGAAGGCGAAAAAACACAGGGACTGTTGTCCCTGTAAAATATAGGTTTATACCGCCTTTAGTCACCAACCCAGTAATCAAAGCTATGTTAGTAAACAGGCAGATGAACCACAACCCATAAACGAAGACCTGGTACCTTCATGTGGCACAATGTAGGCATCAAGATCAGGGAAATACTTATTTACTCTTTGGAATGTGAACCCAACAGAATTATTACACTCAAACCGTTGTTTGAGGGGGGCTTATCCAAACCTTTCAGGACTTTGAATTCAGAATTTGACTTGAGAAATTGCCATGTCTGGAAATATCACCACTGGATTAACTTCCCAAGGAGTAGACTAGGAGCATACCCTATGACATCATAAAATCCATCTGTCATAAAATATTAACTGGATGGGGTTCATTCAAAGGGATACTGTCAGAAATGCATGGAACACTGGTACGTATCTGTTAGACCTGACATGCCTTAGCGTGGTCACCCCTAACTTTTGCCTGCTTCCCTCCACTTTTTGGACCCTGTTTTGCTGGCTTTTAGACTCTACCACTGCTAACCAGTGCTAAAGTGCATATGCTCTCTCCCTTTTTAAACATGGTAACTTTGGATCATACCTGATTGGACTATTTAATTTACTTATAAGTCCCTAGTAATGGGCACTACATGTGCCTAGGGCCTGTAGATTAAATGCTACTAGTGGGCCTGCAGCACTGGTTGTGCCACCCACTTAAGTAGCCCCCTTAACCTTGTCTCAGGCCTGCCATTTCAAGGCCTGTGTGTGCAGTTTCACTGCCACTTCGACTTGGCATTTAAAAGTACCTGCCAAGCCTAGAACTCCCCTTTTTCTACATATAAGTCACCCTTAAGGTGTGCCCTAGGTAACCCCTAGAGCAGGGTGCTGTATGGGTAAAAGGCAGCACATGTACTTGCGTAGTTATATGTAGTGAGTCAAAAGGTGTGAGCACAAAAGGTACCAGACTGGTAGTGTAAAACTCCTAAATTCGTTTTTACACTACTATGAGGCCTGCTCCCTTCATAGGCTAACATTGGGGCTGCCCTCGTACATTGTTGAAGTGGCAGCTGCTGATCTGAAAGGAGCAGGAAGGTCATATTTAGTATGTCCAGAATGGTAATACAAAATCCTACTGACTGGTGAAGTCGGATGGAATATTACTATTCTAGAAATGCCACTTTTAGAAAGTGAGCATTTCTCTGCACTTAAATCTTTCTGTGACTTACAATCCACGTCTGGCTGGGCTTGGTTGACAGCTCCTTGTGCATTTCACTCAGACAACCCCAAACACAGGATGCTCAGTCACACCTGCACACATCTGCATACTAAATGGGTCTTCCTGGGCTGGGAGGGTGGAGGGCCTGACACTTATATTTGAAAGGACATTTGGCCTGCCCTTACACAGTGGACTGCCAAACCCCCTACTGGGACCCTGGCAGACAGGATGGAACTGAAAGGGGACCTTGTGAAGGCACATTTGGGTATTTAAACACTTCCTCTGACCCTACCTACTCTGACACTTCTGAAGAAACTTCTGCAGACACTTCTGGACAAGATACCTAGTGGGGAAGAAACTCTGAACCAGAACCTGCAACCTGCCAAAAGAAGCCACCTGGCTGCCCAAATTACTCACCTGACTGCTTTGTTGTAAAGGACTGCTGCCTTACTGTTGCCCCGCTGCCTTGCTGCCCTCTGGCTCTGCTGAGAAGTGCTCTCCAAGGGCTTGGATTGAGCTTGCCTCCTGTTTTCTGAAGTCTTAGCGCCAAAAAGACTTCATCTCTGCAAAGAATTCCTTGTGCGGTGAAAATCGATGCACAGCCTGCCGGAATCGACGAACAGCCTACATTGCGGCGAGAAAACCACTGTACGCCGAACCGGAACGACTCATCAAGGCTCCCTGAGTGGAGATCAACTCAGCACCAGTATTGCGACTGGATCTCCGACGCACGGACCACTGGATCGACGCATTACTGACCCGGAACGACGCAGCCCGACTTCCTGCAAGACAAATCGATGCAGCGCATACCATGCAACTGAAATTTCCCTGCATCCGGCCACTCTATCAATGCAGCTCCTGTGACTTCATCCGCATCCCCAGGCTTTCTCTGCACAGTCCCCAGGGCGTCCAAATACCCCACAACCCGAAGAGGATCCAAGCCTGCGTGCCAGAAATCAACGCATTGTCTGTGTGTGCCCAGAGTAACCGACGCACAGCTCCCCGTTTTCCACGCATCTTCTCCTCTGTGGTCCTGTGCGGATAATTTAGACACAAACCAGGTACTTTTTGCTTGCAAGAGGCACCTATTGATTTTTAAGAACTAAAGACTCTTATTTATCATTATCAGAGTGATATTTCAAATTGGGAAAGGGAAGTGACATCACAGGAAAAGGAAAGAACACCATCTTGAATTGGGAAGAGCCCATAGACCAGTATAGGAAAAAGAAAGTAGTATAAAAGAAAACCAGAGCATGCTGGGACAAAAACACGAAGAAGACAAGATGGACACAACATGGACAGAGACAGGTAGAAAGACCAGACAAACCCACCAACAGCAAAAAAGAAGAAAAAATGGCTACAGGTAAGTGTAGCGCGACCGGGAGTGAAATATATGCTTCCCAGAATGTGTAGTCAAAAAACGCGGGGAACGGCACTCCGAGTATCGGTAGCGCGTTCCATCCGCGAGGACAGAAAGAGACGCCGCGTCTGAGCGCGGCATTACAGTAGGTCCCCTCCCCGAGGTACCAGGTTTGTCAGGATGACTGTCAAAAAACAGGCGGACCAAACGGGGAGCATGGACGGAGGAAGCATCCTCCCAAGAACAATCACTGAGAGTGTATCCTTTCCAATGGACCAAAAACTGTAGTTTGCGTCAAAAAATTCTGGAGTCACAGATTTCCTGGACTTCATACTCAGGCTGTCCGTTAATAGAAAGAGGAGGCGGACGCTGGAACTGGCGATGGTATGGATCAGGAACAAAGAGTTTTAACTGGGACACATGGAAAACAGGATGAACCCTCCAGGTATGAGGTAAGCGGAGACGCACAACTACAGGATTCAGGACTTGTGAAATCCGAAAAGGTCCATAAAAACGTGGCTTGAACTTACTGGTGGAAAACAGGGAAGGTAGGAATCTGGAAGAAAGCCACACCTTGTGGCCCACTTGATACAAAGGTGCGGCTTGTTGATAATGATCCGCCTTTCGTTTCATTGCTTGTTTCAAAGCTAGGAGAGTTGTGAGAAGTAGGCCCTGGATTCGATGGATCAGACGTGAAAAAGAAGTGACAGCAGGCACAGAAGAGGATGTTCGGGAAACAGTAGTGAAAGTCCTCGGATGAAATCCATAGGTACAATAAAAGGGTGTGGTCTTGGTCGCACTATGTATTGTGTTGTTATAGGAGAACTCTGCAAGAGCAAGATACTCCGACCAATTGCTTTGTGTGGCATTGCAGTAACATCTCAGATACTGCTGAAGTTCTTGATTCACTCTTTCAGTTTGCCCATTAGTTTGTGGATGGAAACCAGAGGATAAAGAAATCTCAATGTTAAAAAAGGCACAAAAGGCCCTCCAGAAACGTGATACATATTAAGGCCCTCTGTCTGAAATGACCTCTTGCGGAAGACCATGGAGGCGAAAAATATCCCGCAGAAAAATGCGACTCGTTTCTGGGGCCATCGGTAGTTTCTTCAAGGCTGAGAAATGGGCCATCTTGGTGAATGAATCTATGGTCACCATTATTACTTGGTTACCAGAGGAAGTAGGTAGAGAGCATATGAAATCCGTGGATAGAGTACACCAAGGAGCGGAAGGAACCGGTAAAGGTCTTAATAAACCTGCCACCTTAGTTTGGGGTGTCTTAGTCTGAGTGCAGACTGGGCATGCTGACACATAGGTTTCAGTGTCTGTCTTAAGAGAAGGCTACCAAAAAGATCGCTGAAGCAGTTCCTGGGTCTTCCTGATACCTCGATGACCGGCTATAGGATTATCATGACACATTTGTAGAGCTTCTGTCTGCACTTTCTTGGTAGGTAGAAAAAGAGCATGTTGATGATAGAAGTAGTTGTCCTTCTTCTGCAAAAAAGGAGTCACTCTATCCCATTCTGAAGCAGACAGAAACTGGTACTCAGATTGAACGCGTTCTTGAAAAGATTGAGTAGCTCCGATGATTCTGCTAGACTCAATAAGAGGTGGAGAGGAGTTCTGGGCTATGTCAGGATATCTGCGGGATAAGGCATCTGCCACTGAATTCTGAGAACCAGTTATGTACGTGATCATGAAATCGTACTGGCTAAAGAAGAAAGCCCATTGAGCCTGACGACTATTGCTACACTGAAAACTCCGAAGACATTGGAGATTACGATGATCAGTCCTGGCTTCAAAAGGCTCTCTGGAACCCATCAAGAAATGCCTCCATTCTTTACAAGCTACTTTGAGCGCGAGTAATTCTCTTTCCAGTACAGAATAATTGCGCTCAGCCTCTGATAGGATGTGAGACAGATAAAAGATAGGATGTTCCAGTCCATCGTTGCCTTGTTCTTGTAGCAGAACTGCCACAAAAGCTTTGTCTGAGGCACCAGTCTCAACGATAAATTTCTTGGTATTGTCAGGATGATGCAACATGGGTGCTTGGGTAAAGGCTGTCTTCAATTCTTGAAACGCGCGTTCAGCATCCTTGGTCCAAATGAAACCCTTCTTCAGGTTCTCTTTCTTAATTGTTTGTGTTATGAAACTTTGTAGGTGGGCAAAGTTCTGAATAAACTGACAATTAAAGTTTGATAAACCAAGGAAACATTGCATTTCCTTAATGGACGTTGGAGATGGCCAATCTAATATGGTACTGACCTTGTCAGGATCCATGGATATTCCGTGTTGATTAATACAGAACCCCAAATACTTTACATCAGATTTATGGAACTCACACTTCTCAGGTTTACAAAACAATTGTTTTTTCTTGAGTCTTTCCAGGACTTGCAGGACATGATTTATATGTTGCTCAGGATCACGGGAATATATCAAGATATCATCCAAATTAATGACTACATATTGATGGTACTTCAGCTCCTCCCGTCTCCTTCCTCCTTACAGGGGACGGAAGCTGGCGTTTCCCGCAGGTCTTGAGGGACGTACCGGACAACTACGGATCAGGTGGCCAGCCTTACCACAGTACAGACAAAGTCCCTTTCGTCGTCGTTCCTCCCTTTCTAACTCCGTCAATGGCCCACGAACCAGATCTATCTGCATGGGTTCTTCAGGGGGAGTTGGAGGGGCTTCGGATGGAATATCTTCTGTTCGCCGACTGCTAGCACAAAAGGTACCAGACTGGTATGGAGCTCGCGTTCTACGTCTCTCCATCTTGCGCTCTCGAAGTCTACATTCGATGTTCATAGATTGATCCATTAATTCCTTCAAAGAACAAGCTGGAGAAGAATGTACAAGCTCATCTTTAATTTCTTCACGCAGGCCTCAGCGGAAAAGGGTTATGAAGGTACATTCCACCCAGGAGGTTTCAGCTGCCAGCTGTTTGAAGCGGGTTATATACTGCAGAACATCCTGATTACCCTGCTGAATGTCACATAAGTCTTCTTCTGCTGCTGCTTCTACCCCAGGTCTCTCAAACATTTGTTTGAAAAGAGTCAGGAAAGTGGAATAGTTAGCCAGGACTGGGGATTCTGCAGAAACCAGAGGAGTCGCCCAAGCAAACGCCGGACCAGACAAGGCGCTGATCAGATAGCCCACCTTAGCTTTATCCGAAGAAAACTGGAGTGGACGAAAGGCAAAGAAAACCATCAGGGCGTCCAAAAATTCCTTCATCTTTAGAGGATCTCCAGAATATCGAGGAGTAGTGGCAGATATGGGTGCTATGTCCATTGATCGGGAAGACAAGACCTGTCGTAGCGCAGTGTTCTCTGCCCGTAACTGTTGTAATTTTTGGGCTTGTTGTTGGACAGTCTGCAACATGGCTTGAGCATTTTCTGACACCTCTCCCTGTGGATCTTCCATGGTGATCTCGCAATGCGGAATCTTTTGGGCGTTGCAATCTTTTAAGTACTGCGCTGGACTTCTCACCTCTGGATACAGGGTTGGCGAATACACCAAGGGGGTCATTCTGACCCTGCGGTCAGTGTTAAAGCGGCGGCCAACCCGCCAACAGGCTGGCGGCCAAAAAAACTGAATTCTGACCCTGGCGGGAACCGCCAACACAGGCCGCCGCATTAACACTCCGACCGCCACGGCGGTACAAACAAACAGCGCGGCGGTCACCGCCAACAGGCAGGCGGCAGACAATGTACCGCCCACCTTATCACGACTCACCAATCTGCCACCTTTACCCAGTGACACACAAACAATTATGTTCTTTTTTTTCACATTTTTCCTCCACTCCTTCTAGCCATAGCTCTTCTTCTATTAGGCCATAGATGAGCATCAGCTTTGAATTTTTAAGGATTATTAAATTTTCCCCTGCATCCTCTGCCTGCCACAGGCACACACTAGCACTAATTGTTTAATAATTATTCAATTTATTTTCCAGCACCCCCTGCTCACAGGCTCACACCAGCATTCATTTTTAAGAATTATTAAATTTTTCCGGCACCACCTGCCTGCCATAGACACACACCAGCAAACAATTTTTAAGTATTATTCAGTATTCACCACACCCCTTGCTTGCCCTAGGCACACATTTCCATTCATCTTTTAATGATTATTCAATTTTCTCTTCACCCCCTGCCTTCCATAGGCACACACCAGCATAATTTTTTTTAAGGGTTATTCAACTTCCCCCGCACCCCTCCGGTCTGCCATAGGCGCATGCCAGCATTGATTTTTTGAAGGATTATTCCATTTCCCCCACCCCAGCCTGCCATAGGTGCACACCCCTTAGATGCACATAAAGCAAACAGTTCTGTATTTTGTTATCCCGGTTGAAATATTATGTTATGGTGCGGATTGGAATCGATACACTATTGTTCATTATTTGGGATAATCTCACTAAATTATATTGTCTGTACTATGAATAATTCAAATTACAAAAATGCCACGTTTCACTAAATGTTTTCTTTTTTTTCGTTTTTTGTCCTCATTCATCTCAGACTCCAAGCCAACTCCAATATTTTGCCTTTGCGCCCTCTCATACATAGGGATGACCAATGCCACAGAGACCCCTTCTCTCTCAGTCAGCCTTCCCTTGGGAAGAAGAAAGCCGAACCAACATGGCAGGAGAGCAGGCAAAGAAGGTATATATTCATTGGACTTCGTACACTAACATTGTGAACCCTTATCTAATCTTTTCTGACTCCCTTGGTCCCTCCTCCATTCTTCCAGGGGAGCTCACATTTTTTCCTTCTTCTTTTTTGGACCACCCACCTCTAGATCCATTTTTGACATAATTAAAAGAGCATTAAGCCACTCCAGATGCAAAGGGGGAACTTTGCCATGCAATTCGGACAGATTTCTCTTCTGGCCAGTAGGATAGAGTTAAAAAATCAAATTCCTTCCATCTCTACTTCCATTATTACCCCACGGTTCGAGTTCCTGTATTTGCCCAAATATAACCAGGGGGATGTCTTACCATAATTTCTTGCTTCAATATACTTGAGAGAGTTCTACACACGTCTGCCCACAAAGCGAAAACAGCTGGACACTCCAGAAACATATGAATATTAGTTGCACACTGCAAATCGCATTTGGGACAGTTTTCCTACCCACCTTTCCGCATTTTGGTGAGGCCTTCCGGCGATATATAGGCTTGATGTATGGAGAAGAGATGATTTTTCCATAGTGGCACAGGCTTTACTATCTTAAACAAAGTATGCATTGATGTTTTCCACCATACCTTCACCCATTCCCGAGGCATAATATCTCCCCCACAGTGTTTTGGCCAATACAAAATCGCCATCGAGTCCCTCTAAAATTTCCCAGTACCAGCCTGAAACCTTCTTAGTGGTTGAAGTCTCAACAAGTAATCTGTCTTCTAAAAAAAAATTGCTGATCCAAAACTCGTTCACGCCCTCTGTAACAAACCTTTTAATTGTATGTATTTCAATCTAGAAAGGAACCCTCCTGTCTTAAGCTTGAGCTCTTCCCAGGAAAGCAGGGCTCCTTCCCTAAGGAGGTGTCCCTAGACTACTATGCCAGCCTTCCTTACTGGCAAGGCTAAAACATCCTTCAAACTCAGGAGTTCCAGGTGAATCCCAAATAAGGGTATTTTGGATATAATAACTCGCTGCCGTTCTTAACTGATGCAAACTCATTTCGAGGTCACGTAGTATCTTCAATTTTACCTTTTTGAAGAACTTTGGATCACCGAATTTGTAAAGAAAACCCTTTGTTGCCCCTTCAATTGTGGCAACCATAACTTTGAACGTATCACCAATTTCTGTGGAGTCCGGAGAGGTAAAAAGCATCTTTGTATTTTTAAATTGGAATGCCCAGGCATAATATTTTAAATCTGGGAGGGCCAACCCCCCATTTTCTCTTCTTCTTCGCAACTTTTTCCATGCAATCCTAGGCCCTTTAGGCACCCATATAAAGGAGATCATAGCCTGCTGATTTTTTTCTAGATAACTCTTATGAATTGAAAGTGGGATGGAACTGTACAAAAAGTTAAATATAGGCAAGGTCACCATCTTAACCAGATTGACTATGCCCACACTTGTCAGGGGGAGATGTACCCATCTCTGCAGTAACTTACAACATTCGCCCAACAGTACTTTAAGTTCTTTGTTGAAAGATGCTCAATCTAATGTGTGAACTTTATGCCTAAGTATCTCATTTCATTCTTCAGTTGTGCTTGTTCCGTCTTCTGGTTCCATGAGATAATCTCTGTCTTCCCAGCATTCACGCAATATCCAGACACTCTACCAAAGTCCTCCACTAAGGCCAATAGTGTGGGGAGAGCTGTTGATAGCTCTGCAGTGAACACTAGAAGGTCATCCGCATATAAGACTACCCTATTCTCCCAACCGATACAACTAAAAGGGGATATTAGGGAGTCCTGCCTTATTTTCCTAGCAAAGGGTTCTATATAGAGGTCGAACAGTAGGGGGGATAGAGGGCAGCCCTGCCTAGTACCTCTAGTTATCCTGAAAGGCTTTTTCAGGTTTCCGTTCACTAAAACTCTTGCAGAGGGAACATTCTAAATCAATCATAAAGCTCTACAGAATTTTTTCCCCATAATGTATAAATGCAAAATCCGACTTATGTACTTCCAATTAACTCTATCAAAGGCCTTCATTGTATCTAGAGTTATTACCGTTAGCGGAACATCAAAGGTTGTTGCCATATCAATTGCCTCCACCAGATGAAAGGTCAATGCATGTAGAAGGCGTCCTCTAGTAAAACCTTTCTGGTCAGGATGCATCAGACGACTCAGCACTCCACTTAATCTATCCACCAAAAGTTTTAGTAAATATTTTATAATCCCTGTTCAGCAAAGATATAGTCCTATACGATTCACACTTTGTTGGGCTCTAACCAGGCTTCAAGATCAAAGTAATTGTGGCCTGAAGTTGGAATTGGAACTCTGTTTTTGAAAATCACAGCATACAGTTCTAGCAGGGCTGGAATTATTGCCTCTCCCCACGCTTTATAAAGATCTGTCGGGATACGGTCTGGCCCAGCTGCTTTCCCTCCCTTACTAACTCTCAGCGGATTCCTGATTCCGCGCCTAACTAAGCTAACAAATCTCCTGCATTTTCTTCTTACTCGAAAAGAGCCAACTTTACTAGCCTCCTCTCTTTTTATGATTCTAGCATGTAACACTTCTTCAAGCTGATGTCTCAAACCTCTCAACTTATTAATCAAAGCCTTGGAATCAACCCCTTCTGTACTCAATACTAGTTGATTGTTATATTTTACCATTTCCTGTTCTAAATGACTGATTGCATTCCAATACTGCTTTTTTTCTTAACTGGCTAGGCTCAAGATTTTCCCTCTTATAACCGCTTTGACTGTGTCCCATACCACTGCTACCGGAGCTGAAATTAATTGTGAAGAACTCCTCAGTCTCTATTCTTAATTGGGACACAACGTTGCTATCTAGTAGTAACGTACAATCCAACGTCCATCTCCTAATTTCCATCACTTGTGCTAGCCTGAAATCTAAAACTGCAGCCACTTGATCCGATAAATAGGCTGGCAAGGTTATTTTCTCTACTATTTCACAGAATTTCAAATCAACTAGGAAATAGTCTATATGGGAGGCATAATTATACTTTTTATTTTTGAAGGAAAAGCCCCTTTTTTGCCACAATATTCTGCTGCCATAAGTCACACAACCCAAGTTCTTCCATCATCCCCCTCAAATATCACTGGGATTTTGTGGCCCCTATAGATCTACATTTATCCGGCCTACCTAGCTTGTTGTGTAAGACTATAATTGGAGCAGGGAAGTCAGATAACTGAGAGAACAGCTTTTTAAGATGTCCTATATCATTGCAATTCAGGCCACAAAACCCAACCAGCGTGATCCTACAACTATTGATCTGTACCTTAACTAGTATCCATCTTTCTTCTGAATCAGACTTCACCGCCAGTATTCCTACATTAACCTGATGTTTAATCAGAATTGCCACTCCTTATTAAGATTGTGCTCAGTGCACACACAATATTGAACCCATTTTTGCGTTTTGACAATCTCTATACTCTCCTCTCTGGTTAAGTGGGTTCCCTAATTAATATTTGTGCTGGTGAGTCTCTCAAATATTGTAGGACTTTATCTCTTCTTCCTTCAGTTCTTAAACCATTAACATTCCAAGAGATGATCTGAATGGGTCTACCCCTGAGCCCCAGGCACTTGCCAATGTCACCCATCAATGATAATTGGGTGTGAAATTAATTGAGGTGAAAGCGGATCTTTTTGTATTTTCTTTTTTTTCCCCCTCATTCTCCCTACCCGGTGCCCCCCAAGTACCACCCTAACCCCCATCCCCACCCCCCCACCCTTGGATAACCCCCCTCAAATAATGGGCAGGTGATTGCCCAATTTTAGAGCAACTCATTTGCTGCGTTGCCATCTCTAACATTATACATTTCATTATTGTACATAACTCAGAGGGTGGCCGGAAAGCTAAGTTGTGTGGAAGCGCCTAGCTTTTTAAAATCATCCATCCTCCGCCCTAGTTCCCACTGTTGATGGTTATACTGGACAGGTCTGACATAATCTCAAAGGAAAAGTCCTGAACTCTAATAGTTTTCAACCTTATTGCCTTGAGAATATTTTTTCTTTCAACCCATAAGTTTGGAAGTTAATCAAAATCTTCTGAGACTTGCTGTTGTTGGGGTTTCTCTTTAAAGGGTCTTTATGGATCCTCTGAATGTCCCAGAGTGCAGTCTTAATAAGTAAGATCACAAACCCTTTAAGATTTTCCCCTTCCGGTACATTTAAAACTCTCAAGTTATTCCTCCTCAAACTATTCTCCAACTGTTCCACTTTATTCTGTAGATCCTGCTTGGTTCCCTGCAACACCTCAATTTCCTCTTTATGCATTCTTAGTTCATCCTTCATGGCTCCAACAGTTTCTTCAAGGGCCTGAGTTCTTACTGTCAGGAGATTGAGCTTCTTCTCCAGTGCCTCACAGGCTTCTCTTCTTTCTCCCTGATCCTTTTCAGATATCGCAAAACCCTTTCTGATATCTTGAGAAAGAATCATAGTCTCCACTGAGCGGTCTAATGTAGGGCCAATTTGGGACCTTATTGTAGTCTTGCCAGAGGCTGATTCTTCTGGTGGCCCTAGGTCTGTACCTTTGGAAAGGGCGACTGTTTCTCTAAAGGACTGTGTGGGGGGCCCCCCATCACTATCCTCATTCGACACCTCATGTGCCCTTAGATTTAGCTGGTGTGCCTGGGGGCTCCCTCTTGACCCAGAATCACTCCCTATTGTCACCTTCGCCCCCTCCATAGCTTGTGGGCCCAGGCCGCACCTATCCTGTTCATTCCCCAACATCCTAGAAGAGGTAGCCGCTATTACTGGCCTGATTTTAAAATAAGATCTCAATGAGGGAGTAACTTTAGTTTTAGGTTTAATAACTGGGCTTCTTCTCTGTTTTCTGGTCGCATTGCCTAGTGGAATCACGCTACTGCCTTCACATGTTGTCCCCAATTGCCTGGATTGGCCCTCACTCCACCTGAGAAAATAGCTTTAGTGCGTTCCAAAACATCCTCCAATACACCTTTCAAGAAGTTACCTGCTTGCCCGCTTGGAATTTGTTCTTCTGTACCGGTAGACCGGGCCATGACCCCCCCTTCTTGAAGCCTTATCGGCTTTCTGACCCTCTCAGTCGCCTCCCCCGCCTCCTTCGCGCTCCCTACGGTCTTCCTGGGCAATCCGTCACGCTCTGTGCTGACCCCCATTATGCTTGTGCTGGCTCTGCCTCCTTGGAGGGGAGCCCATGCAGCAGCTTGGCACGACCGATGGAGCTCCAGAGTGGCTGTGTTCCACAGCGTGTGTCCCGAGAGGCTGTTCTGCCTGTCTGAGCCCTCTGGATACACCCCCACCCCTCCCCCCACTCCTGCAGAGCAGGCCAGCACATCATAGCTCACTAATTCAGCTCGAGGGCGTGCAGCACTGTCACTGCCCTGGAACCCTGGTGAGTTCTCATCGTGCTGCTGATCCTCCACAGCCCACCAAGTTCTCAAAAATGAATGTTTTCTTGTTTGTTTGCTTTTAGGTGAACAAGAGATATTACTCACTGTAATGCCACATCCAGACAGAAAGCTGGCACAAAGTGACATGACCACAACAAGTGACTCATCTTTTTCCACTTGTGAAGCTTAGTGCCAACTGACAGAGCTTGAAAGTGTCCCCAAAAAAGGTTCTACCATGAAAGTGGCCAGTGAGAAGGAGAAAAAGAAATAGATTGCCACCACTAGCTTGCACCCTTCCTCCTTTTTCAGGCAACATCATGTGCCTACTACACCGTCCTCTGGACAGCAAGCTAGGAGCACCACTCCCACATCAACAATGGCACCAGCCCAACCTAAGCCCAAGCCCATGTCTCTCAGCAAGGTAGCAATTGCACTTATATTGACAAGCAGTGAGTCTGAATTGGATTTGTCTCAGCTGCAAACTAGTACCCAACTGTCACATGAAATTGAGCAAAGTGAACAACAGGAGCCACAACCCGCAACATATGTTCCTGAAGTAGGAGAAGAACAGGATGTCACAATCTACTCTTTGCTTACTGCCTTTGTCAGCTGGAACTGAAGGGTGGCCTTGATTCTTGCAGTTCCTGCTCTGGCCAAGGTATGGACGACCCTTTCTGGTAGTCACAGTGCTGCTGACAATGGTACATCAAAACAGTCCGCGCCCTCCAGAAGGAGTCCCAGAGGAAAAAACCTCTAGGACAGGAATTCCCAAGAACAGAAGAAAAAAAGGACACATGAAAATATCAGAATTCCATTGGCAAGAAAAATAACTGACAGGAGATGGAAAAAAACAGAACAAAAACTGGAATCAGGGAAAAACCAGTCAGAGCGTGACCACCACCAAAGGAAGTGTTGCAGAGCAAGGAGAACAAGAATCTAACCCCTTAAATACCCTTAGCAGGAAGTGACATGCAGGAAAAAGCAAGAACCCCATTTTGGATTGGGAAAAAGACTATAGAGCAAGGTAGAAGAAGGCACCATGTTAGAAAGTGAACCAGATGCATGCAGGGAAAAGACAAGAAGGGCATGCTGGGAAGAAGAGAATATAGCCCCACTAGGAAGAATAAAAAAAAGAAAAAGAAAGAAAAAAGGGAAGAAGAAAGAGCCCTAGAACAGGGCACCAGGTAAGTGAAGGGTCGGGGAGGTGCAGACACCCCGCAGCAAGAACCCTTGCCATGCATTGAACGCGGCGAGGCCCGATGCCCAACCCTGGACCTCTGACCCCACCGCGGGCAACAACACAAGTCATGGATGAAAAAAAGTCCAGGAAAATGGACCATGGCTCATACCGTGGTCCAAACCAGGTCCGTGGCATGACACAGGAGGTTAATATTCTTCCTGAGCAAGAAAAAGAAAGGGGACACCATTATCTTCTCCAAGCCCCCCTTCTGATGATCTGTAAATGGATTGGACCCTGGCTGAGTCTGAGATCCACCATGAAAGAGACAAGGGAAAAGGAAAGTTCCAGAAAGCCTTAGAATTATGGAAGGGGATGAGGAGGACGAGTCAGTCATTGTCATGGAAGCTGGCTCATAGGACACCAACACTACTCCTCTTATTTAACTTGCACCCACTACCAGATTCTATGTTTTGTAAGGCCCCCACTGAGGCACGCATCTGCTACTTCCTCACTGGAAGTGTTCTCTCCAGAGAGGCAATTGTCGACACACCCACCTACCTCAAGTTCTCTGGCCATTGGATGTGGTACCATTGGCACACTAAAAAAGTTATCCTCCGCAATTTGGGACTTCTTTATGATTAGCAAACAGGAGGATATAATTGCAATATGCTCCATTTGCCACATAAGCCTGATTTACACAATGGCCAAACGACCCATATGAAAAAGATGGTGGGTGGTGATGAGGAAGAAGAGGGTGACCGCTTTGCACAAAGCAGCTCTGTCCCCAGCTGTGTCCCAACAGCATCACCCTCATCAGCAGCCTCGAAATGGTACATGGAGACATCACCACATACAGTGACTATCCCCAGGCACACTTTGAGTCAATCAACTCCAGGTCCTTAGTGAAAGTCGCCTCCTACAGTGGCACCATAAAAGGAAAAAATCGAAGCTAGCATTATCGGCATGTTTGGGCAGGAGTGGCCCTATGAACATAACTACCCAACAGCATGTTTGTACAACAGGAATCTGGCTAAAATGTTGATGCTGAGCCTCCTCCCTTTTTCATTTGTGGAAGGAGTGAGATTTTTAGAATTTGTGGTGGCCATCTGCCCAAAATGGAAGGTTCCTAGCTGGACCAATTTTGTCAGAGTTACTTTTCCACTGCTCTGTCATGATGTGCTACAGTTGGTTGGACAGGTCTTGCAGCAGCGTGCTGTTCACACTATCAACCTGATGACAGGCATGTGGACCAGTTGTCAAGCTGTTTTTGTGGGAAGGAGGAGGCGGCGGCAGGAAACCCCCTGAGGGCAGGAGCCCTTTAAACATTTCACAGTGCTCCTGCCCCGCGGGACGCGCGCGGGCGAAGCCCGGGCCAAGGGCAGGTCCGTCCTTTGCCCGTCATCGACCGGAAGAGGCTGGGCTGGGCCGCCCCTCTAACGTCTACTCCTCCCGCCTGCGGTAACTTCAGCCGGGAGCTGTGTCTGGTACTGTGTGAGTCCATTTATTTATAATGGGGAAGAGAAAGATTAATGTACAAAAGGGGGAAGGCGGGCCTACCTCCCTTCAGTCCTCCATTACTAGTTACTTATCTTCGGTGATGGGGGCCATCGAATCTGAACTTGAACATGTAGAAGAAAGGATTGGGGCTGTCCAAAGTACTGTACAACATCCCCCTTTGGAGCCTATCGTCCACATATCCACTCTTCCAAGAACCGGTCCTTCATTACCGACCCTGCCCTCGTATACCAGACAATTGGGCGACGATACACCTCCTACCACTGATCGAATTAATTCTCCTCCCCTATTAGTTATTCCTCCTCTCGAAAGCTCTTGTTCTCAGGCCGATTCACCTCCCTTGAAGAAGAGGATAGCTGGGAAAAAGCCCAAAAATACAAAAAAGGCCTTGGGCTCCAAAAAGAGACTACCCACCCTCCCGCCTCAAAGTGACAAAGCCTCAATCTGCTTGGTTTCCTCCCCCAAACGTCCTCTGAGCAAGGATGCTCCTGAAGACTTTTCTAGTATTATTGACTTGACACTCAAATCCTTTTGCACAATTTTAGAGGCGAAACTTATCACTTTGATCACTAGGAAGCTTGATTGCTTTTGTAATGATGTGACCAGTTCTCTATCAATTTTTTTTAAACCAGGACCATTAAGTACGGGTATACACCATAGCCCAGAATCAGCCTATCAACCCACCCCTCCTTCTACCTTGGTACCCCAAGGAGTAAGTCATCCTTCGCTTGATCCACAAGCCGTTTCTCATCAAGAAATTTTAGTTGACAATCCTGCATTAGGGCCGACAAGGGAAGTTTACTCCTCTAGGTTGCGAGTCAATGGTCAAAATAAATTTACTAACCACACAGACTCTTTACGTTTACCACCTGACTGCAATCCGTATGTTTTGGTTCTTTCAAATGTTCCTCCTTTGGAGTGTTCTAAACAAGAAGATACTCACTCCCTAATCAGAAAAGCTGGTCACTGGTTGAATTCTAATTTTAAACCTAATTTCTCTCACAATGATAAGATTCTTATGGCCCGTAGAGTGAGGAGGGTTGGATATTCAAAGGAAATGGAGGAGGGAGATTATGTTGTTTTAAATTTTGCTAATCCTTGTTCAGTTGACTATTTTTTGACCATCTTGGATCATTGTAGTATGTCAAGTAGCAGGATTCAAATACATCCCCTGAGTCATTTCTACGACCCTGTGCTCTTACCAAATCGCATTGTTATTAATTCAAGTATTCATAGCCCAGACCCAGAAAGGTTTCATTTACAGGTAAATGTACCCTCTAGCAATCGGTTTTCGATTCTTAACCACCTTGACGAGAACGATTGACTAACGGCTTTGGTCCACCCCAGTTCTTCTAACATGGAGAGACCGAAAGCTGGGAAAGTCCATGTTGAATGTACCTGGGACACAGAAAAGCCTGCAATGGATTTGCCAGTTCCTATAAATACTAAAATGTTAATGTTATGTCCTGTGTCTAGACCACTAACCCTGCTTAGCTGGAACATAGCAGGGCTGCGATCTAAAATTGACAATTCGGATTGGATGAGCTTTATTTCCTCCTACGACATAATTTGCTTACAGGAGACCTGGTCTAAAGATACGTTCCTTCTGAACGGTTTTACCTCTTTGTGTCAGCCAGCACTAACCTCCCAAATGGGGAGAGCGCGCGGCGGCCTTTTAGTTCTGGTCTCTTTACATCTCCCGCTTTAAAAAATGTGTCCTTAATCTGGTCTTCCCCTTATTTCATGGTTGTCTTAGTTTCTATTAACGGATAAAAGGACATCCTAATTTTAAACTTTTACAATAATATTCCTCGGGGCCTTCTTATGGGTCATTTGGAGGAGGTAACGGACTTCATAGACTCATCTCATTTTTTGCAGAATAGTGACCTAATCATTCTATGGGTGGGCGATTTCAATACTCCTCTGTGTAGCAAGGAACACATGGACCTGTGTGCTTTCCCTGCTGAGGGCAGAGAGTCATTAATTCACTTCAGTCATACTATTGAAGGAGACGCCTTGAACCTTTTTACTTGTAAGTTTGATTTGGTTCACGTTATAGAGAAATTGGCCCCTGACGCCTGTAATATGCCAACCTTTACAGGGAATTTGAAGGGGGGTATTATCGATTTTATACTTATTGGCTCCTCTGATTTTTACTTAATTCAAGAATTTAAGATTATTCCTCATTGTGCGAGTGATCATAACCCCCTTAGTATTATTTTGGACCTAAAAATTAACCAGGCACCTAAGAATAAAAGCTTGAGAGCTGCTACTGTCTATAACCCAAATTGTGGGCTACGTTTAAAATGGGACAAAATAGATCCTAATATTTTTAACCAGGAAATTGAAAGAAGTAGGTCTCACTCCATTCATATGTGTTTGTCCCAGCAGTTAGATCCTGACTGTATAGTCCGTGAATTTGAATCTTTAAGCACTAATATTTCACGTGCCCTGGTGGTGGACAGGCCCTTGAAGGGGCCGGTGGCCCACAGATGGTTTGATTCTGTGTGCTCATCCGCCCATAAAAAACTCAAAGACGATCTTAAAGCAGTTCCTCTCTCCCGTCAATTAGTTAAATTAGCTAGAGCTGACTATAAGGCCGCCCTTGAAAAACGGAAATTAGAAATTAGGTCTAAGGCCTGGGACGAACTTTTGGCTGCGTCTGAGCTGAAGGATACTTCTAAATTCTGGAAAGTGATAAATCACTCCTACTTCTCTGATAACCACTCCAAGGTCGATGACTGTCTTATTGCTGAGGACGTCTGGGTAACTCATTTTCGGAAAGTTTTTTGCTCAAAAATTCATGAGAATCTGCATGTAACAAATAATTATTCTGCACATTCTATTTTAGATTTTAATCTTAAGGCCCCAAATACTACCTTTGATCTCCATGAGGTTTTAAGCGCTATTAGCAGATCAAGGCAGGGAAAGGCTCCTGGCCCTGATGGGGTTCCCGCTGATCTTTTTAACTCAGAAATCGACCTTTGGGGCCCACTAGTTACCAATGTCTTGAATAGTGTGGCAAATAGTAGCGTGCCCATCTCATGGAAATCGGCTATTATTGTCCCCATCTTCAAAAAAGGAAACAGACAAGATCCTTCTTGTTACAGACCAATTTCTCTCATCGATTCGACCGCAAAGACTTTAGGTAGCGTAATCTTGTCCCGGTAGCGCCGCGGTCGCACTGCAAGCAGCACTGCCCTGGGGATTATGACCCCCCTACCGCCAGCCTGTTTCTGGCGGTTTGCACCGCCAGGAAGAGGCTGGCGGTAAGGGGTGTCCTGGGGCCCTGCACTGCCCATCCCACTGGCATGGGCAGTGCAGGGGCCCCCTAACAGGGCCCTGGGCCGCTTTTCACTGTCTGCATAGCAGACAGTGAAAAGCGCGACAGGTGCTACTGCACCCGTCACACTGCCGCAACACCGCCGGCTCCATTAAGAGCCAGCTCCTATGTTGCGGCCTCATCCCCGCTGGGCCGGCGGGCGTAAACTTGGTTTGCACCCGCCGGTCCAGCGGGGATGTCGTAATGGGGTCCGCAGGAGTGCGGCCGCATTGGCGGCTGCATGGCGGTTACCCCCGCCCGCCAAGCTCGTAATGACCCCCTGTATCTCTTTTGTGTGGGTTAGGCAAGAGTTATCTGCAGGTCTCAGCACTGAAGAAACTTTTAAGGGAGTTCAGCGGCATTTAATAGTAGTGATGTTTGCCATGGAGAAATCCCATACAGCTGCAAACAACTTGGAAAACTTTAACAGCAAGGTGTTTGAATGGCTGCAACCCAGCAGTCTCAAAATTGGATTTATTGCCACAGACAATGGCAGTAATATAGTCAAGGCCTTGGCAAATGGTTGATATTTCAGGATCATGTGTTTGGCGCATTGCATTAACCTTAATGTGTATGACTTTCTCAAAAAGAAAAACTAGTCAGCAGCATACTGGCCACCGGCAGTAGAATCTGCGCCTTTTTCAGCCATTCTGTAAAGCCTTAAAGCAGTTGAGGATCATTCAACGTGCTAAAAGAGTACGAGTTAAAACCATCATAAAGGAGTTGTCAGCACAATGTCAGACCAATCACTTACTATTTCTTTCAAAGAGGAGGGAGTGCAACTGGAAAAAGCATGGCCATGGAGGTCGACAAATGGACCCTAGTCAAATGCCTGGCACAAATGCTACTTCCTTTGATGTTTTCGCACTGGAATTCAGCAAGGAGGGCAGTACAATGAGCCAAGCTATCCCATTGTTGCCTCTGCTACAGGATCAGTTTAAAAATGAGTCGCAAAGGTTTGGCAGTGTGAACGGCAATGTAGAAGCGAATGAGTTGGTTGAGAGCTTAATCCTTTTCTTAGCTGTTAATTCAAGGCCATACAGAGAGATAGTGTCCTCCAAAGCGTACATCTGTGCCACAATCCTTGAACCACGGCACAAATAAATACTGGTCACTTTCATTCCTTTCTCAGAAGAGGATGTTTCACTATATAAGACATAGATTGTTGAGCAAGTGAGAGACCTGAAAGAGGAACAGCTGGTTGATAGAGTCCCAGGCAAAAGTGCTGGCATGCAGCCTTCAATCTCCAGAGAGGGCAGTGCTTTTGTCTTAAATAGCCAACACCAGCAAAAGCGCCAAAATTAACCCCAGCAACAGAAGGATCTGGCCCAACCTCTGCAGTGGCTTGGTTTCAAGTGGCCACAATTAAGTCAAGTGTAGAGGAGAAGACAACCGAGGTCGAGCAAGTAGCAGCACCAATGACCATTCAGAGGATGGTCCAAGGCTATCTTGATTACCCAAAAGAGGTCTATGTGGAACAAAACCCAGTGGTCTATTGGTATTGGAAAATGTGCCAATGGCCAGAGCTCAGTAGACTGAAAACAAAGTATCTGGCTTGTCCAGTAGCCAGTGTGTCTGCTGAGCATGTGTTAGTGCAGCTGACATAGTTGTGACAGTCAGAAGAACCAGTCTCTCTCCTCAAAACGTAGAGAAATTGACCATGATTAAAATGAACCAACACTTCATACCACAAGATTACACTGTTCCTGAAACACGACAGGAGGATGCGGGTGATTGGTCAAACTTAAGTGCGTTAGCTGACCAACTTCTGGGTGAACCCACTGAGTTTGAGGACATATTGTACTTCCCTAACTGAGTAGGTTACCATAGAACTTTCAGATTATTGTCGAAATGCTTTGCCAAAAAAATAAAATGAATACCGCTAGAGGAACATGATATATTTTGTGTCTGATTTATGCAGCCCCACCATTTATTCACATGTATAGCTGGTTTGAAGTTGGACCAGTGTGCAGTGAAGAAGCCGCCTTATTCCCTTCAAAGACATTGGAGACACTGCCTGCTTCCATCAAATACATATCGTTCTTCTTTTCATTTCCTAGCAGGGCTGCCCCAGTAAAGAATATTAATTTACAAGACTGCCAATGTGTTGCTTCCATGGGAAAAGAGGAGATACAATATGACAGTTGTAACTATTGGACTAGGAGTGGTATATTATTGGGTGAGTGCGACTGATAATTCATAAGGCTGAAGACAGAGACGGTGTTCAACTAATTTGTAAACTTTATTTAAATGATTTCCAATGTGTGGGGGCTGGTGGGTAGTTTTGCATAAAGGTGATTGGCTCTTTCATACCTAGCTAGATTTAATTGCATGGTCCACTTCTTGCTTTACTTTGTTTTCTAGTTTTTTAGAGACTAGTCATTTTAGTTAACAAATATAAATCTACACAAAATGCTCTAATACTTTTGCTCTTCTTGTTCATCAACAGTGCACTGTCTTTCTCAATCTCATTTGGGTCGGGAGTCAGACTGATTCATTACTTGGAGTTAGGATTCAGGACTGGGCAGCCAGAAGAAAGAAGTTATCTACTTCAAATGGAAACCAACCTGATGATGACTCTAACAGGATTACTCAGCCTTGTGGACTGGAGGGATGCGTGTTGATTTGGGAAATGCTGAGTAGTGTGCTATCTCATATGTCAAACCTCTCTGTTATGTGGTTGTGGTCAGGGGTGCTGTAACTGGAGGCAGACATGATGTCACGTCATCACATGATTGAAGCATCCAGCTAAATGTTATGACAGTTGTGAGATTGATTAGCCAGGTACATGCAGCTACTTGTCTAGGATTGGTTGCAAAGTTACTCTCACTTCTCAGTTAATGGCACATGAGTCATCATGAATGAGTGCAGCAGCCTAAGCCCTTGCTCTGCCTCTTGGTCCACTCCTCATGAAGCTTACATTTTCTGCCCTTCTCCTTGAATCTATAATATTGTTACTGTTTTACAATCCTTCAAGACCTTCTCTTCCCCTGCACGAAAAGTGAAAGCTGCATAATGTTCCTGCTTACCTTACCAGACTGGTTCTGCCAGGCACCCTAGATGATAATTCCAAGAAGAATGCAGATGCACTGCCCAATTTGCAATTTATATACAGTATCATTTTTCTGTTAACAATCATAATTTTTTTTAGAACTGTGTGGGTTCACACCTCCATATATTTGTAGTTTTCAAACCTAAAAGACAGAAAATGTAGATATAAAATAACCTAGGTCTCTGGGGCTGAAGGACTACTTGCAATGCATTCAATTAGAACTGGCAATCCTTAATTTCCTTCTACAACAGATTTGATGATGATGATGCGCTGCTCATCGACCTGATGAATATTGTTGTTGTGTTGTGTTTGTCTTTGTCAAACCTTTCCCCAACACCCGTTCGCAACAATTCATCAAACCCCTAGCCCTCTTCCTCCAGGCTGCATGATATATTGAGGTGTGACATGAATTTACACTATAAATGGATCACACATTTGTTGGGCAGATGTGGTGAGAAAAACACCAACTCACCTTCTCTACCTTGTGCAATAGTCCATGCTAGCCCCACTCACCCACCCATCCACAAAAGGGATCCATAGTTTACATATATAACCTCATTCATCAACATCATCATTCAGACCTTGTGTTGGTTATACACTAAACCTTCTGAGTCCACTTCTCCTCTTTCGAGGATTTCACAAGTTTAGTTTTAATTTTTTAATAAATTAATGAAATACTAGCTCCCCATTGCTCAGAAGAAGTTACTACTGCTAGTTGTTATAATAGCATGTATTTGTTTCATAGTGGTAGTCTGGTCTCAGTCTTTGATAAGTTATAAAATCCAATCTAGTTGCCTGTGTTGGATGAGCCTTCTGAATAATCCTACAGTTGGAGTTCACCTGGGGGGAGTGGGACCTTGCTTGTGATGTCTTCCCTGTTAGCGCACTAGCCTGCTACTACTACCATCTACCATCACCATTAAGCAGGCACCTTGGAAAACTCTGTACTTAGGTTTTGGAAGATAGAGAGAGGTAGCAGCCATCACTTCATCTATTCAGGTAAGAGAACTAAGAGGTGAAGTAAACTAATTTAGTTAGTAACATCTACTGAAGATTAAGATTTTTTATGTATGTTACAGGCAATAGGCATAGAAATATACCCCCAAGTGGTCAATATAGCTACAGAGGTTAGAAGGACAAAGGGTATAACTAACTGGTCTTTCCTTCAATAAGTGACTGGTTGCTACAAAAGAGGAAAAAGTTAATATCCTTAAGTCAATAAGGCCGACTTACTCTGTGTAGTTCCCACTCTGGCAGTGGGGTATTGTTTGGGTATAGCTAAAATAAGTAACCTAGCAAATAAATAGTTGTAGGGCAAGGGACTTCAGAGTCAGCGAGGGAAAGGCTACAGGGAAAAGTCGATGTGCAGTATTTGACTGTTCAGAGGGCAGCTTTTTGTCAATTAAATAAACAGGCTGCACTAAAAGCAGCATAAAGACAAAAGACAGATTGCCATCATATGAAGAAACAATTTTTTTTTTTTTTTTTTTACAAATAAATCCCACCCTTTCCACCAAGAACAGGCCCACCCCTTCCCCCAAACAAATAAATAAATGTCCCCAATGTCCACATCAGACAAAGTTCTCCTTTCCTCCTTGTGCCAACTGCCCTTTCCTTTTTCCACCCAAAACAAAAGTCCCTCACACCAAAGAAAGTATATTAAAAAAGGGTTTAGAGGGCATCTAGCCAGGCATGAAGGTGTGCCACCTCTTAGCAAAGCAGTGCCAGCTCCTGTAGGATGTAGCTGAGGAGGAGGGGTGTTTTGTATGATGAGGAGGAGGGCAGCAGTGGTTGATCCCGGCTGCCGGCAGTGCTGGCGATGGTGTGACTAGGATGGAGGCACTGGTGGCAGTGGCATGTGCCTCTACCTCCTCGTCTAAAGCCACCAGCTGGCGATATTCAGTTTGAATGGCCTCCATCCAGTGGCACCATAGCCGGGTGTGTATCTCCTGCTGTGATGGTGAACCAGCTGAAGTAGATATAATAAGAAAGAAAATAAAGAAGACAAACTGTAAATAATGCTTAGGGCAGCCACATGTTCATATAGTGGTATAGTAGCAGCACATTGTTGGTCCCCTAGGACCATTGGAATTCTTTATGTGATTAGTCAGAGAGCTAAGTCTTCCCTGCACATGCATCACATAAAGCACTGACGACTGCAATTAATTAAGCCAGAATAAAAGTTTTTTTTTTGTTTGTTTAGAAGATGTCATTGTAAAAACTAAACAGACACTTGTGTGTAAAAAGAAAAATTACCTCTCCCCTAATAAGTGAGGCATATATGCAGCAAAATTAATAGTGTTCTTGTTGTGCAACATTAATAGCAGCATGTATTAGCTTTGGGTCTGCCAGTCTCTGTATTCTGCAACATGCTTTTGGGGCAGCAGTAATAGACAATTTATCATCTTACTTTAATGCCAATGCCCTGCTCTTCTTCACCTGCCTTTAAATTTTACTTTGACTCTGAAGAGGCAGATGAATAATAATAATACTACATCACACTCATCAAGTATAACCCGAATATCCTGTCTGGCGCGAGTAGACAGTGAAAAAAAATGATGTACCTCAGTACAGGGGAGGAAACACGATATAGATTTTATTTGTCACATTTGTCACAGAGTATCAAATCTGCTAAATTCTAAATCAGGGACTTGGTCCCACTTTACTCCTTGCCTCACCCTCCACCACAAGTTCTTTTAAACTAATACCTTCACTTGGCTGTAAAGAAAGTAACTCCACTGCAAGGTAAGTTAGAGGGAATAAGCAAGGTAGAGGTTTTGCTATAGAAAGGGTGTCAGAGATAATCATTTGCTAAGCTTTTGGTTGACGAATGATGAAAGGGAAAAGTTTGAGCAAGCATGAATCTGTCATGGAAGGCATGAAATATACATACATAAATCACTTGACCACAAAAATGTGGCACATGACAAGAATGTATTTTTCAATGTTTTGGTAGGCTGGGACATAATTTAGGAAAGAACAATAGAGCAAAGTACTAGTAGGAGGTGACTGAGTGGGACACATACCTTGTTTATGGTGTGTAATGCATTGCTGCATTAACTGGAGCAGATGCACATTGCACAGCCAACACTGCAGTGCGAATTGAACCCTGTTGCATATAGGTCACGGGTGGATAAATGGCATGGGTAGGGATGGATGGGGTAGCTGCCTCACTTAACAAATGTAGTATACTTAATTTGTCAATAGGCAAGTAAGGTGACTTACAACCACTCATCCCTGTCGGCTGGGACTCCTCCCCCTCCAAACTCCTGGGCCTTCTCTGTCCCACTGGTCCCGGCACTGGTGGTCTGTGCGGCTATAAAAAATTACCCAGATACCAGGTACACCTCCTAATTATTATTCCTTTGAACAAAGTACAACATCACTACCTCACATATGTTCGGTTAGCAGAATCATCTTTCAAAACTAGCACTTTGGGAGGTTTGTTGGTTGACATGTTAGAAAAACCAGGTAGTAAAGCGAACTAAGAACCTTTCTTTCATAATGGAAGGATAGACCTATGATGAGTCATTGAAGTGCAATGAAGGACTGGAATGGTGAATGAAGGACATGTGGTCTTGTTTGGCAAATGCAATGGGATCTCATTGCTTTCCTGCCATGGCGCACTGTCATGGAAACTGCTGGTATACTGTATACATGAATGATAACACAACATTGAGGGGTCCATGGGCATGCCCTCATTTTGATTGGTTGAGCATGAACAAGAAAGCCTTCTCAACAAACGCGTGGTGAATAGTAGCTTACATAGACCTGCAATCTTAACAGTGCCAGACATCTGTTCTCCTAGTCGTACAGTAGCACAAGACATATAAGGGGAGATGAAAAGGCTAGTTAGAGAGTAGAAAAAATCTACAGACAGGAAGAAGTCAGCTACAGAAACAGGAAATATAGGAAAAAGGGCAATGCAGAGATAGCAAGAACTGAACAATCATTAGAAAGAGGAGTTAAAAAACAAGACTATAAAAAATACACAAGGCAAACATATTTTACTAATGGGGGAAGTAAAAGTTAGGGAAAAAATAATAAGAGGACGTACTGGGGCCAGAGGAGTCATCTACTGTGGCCACATCACTGGTGGTGGTTCTATTTACAAAAATAGCATTTATAGAAAGCAAAAAATTAATATTAGTTACTCACTGAGCCCCGCAATCTCGACACCCAGCAGGTCTAGCAGGTCCTGTTCCCTATCAATTATGTTTAGCGGTACATCAGCTGCTGTGTGGTTCACTGTACCTACGAGCTGCTTGAAAAAAAATTGCAACAGTTAAACCATTAAATTTTACACTGGGACCTTTGACTTAATAATTCTGACACCTTTAATTTAATTAAATATTTGTAAATAGTCTATGTTGTGTCTCCTCTTGGAGTCCCTGAAGCACATTTTAGAACAAGTACTTAAAGGGTACATATATGTTACACAACCCACCACCTTTCCATACAAATGTCAAACTCAAAACAAAATTTAACTTTTGAGGGTGTCTCCTTTTTTCCTTGGATTCACAAGAGTGGTTGCACTATTCATTCATGTGCATTCACCACAGAGGTAGTCCACAAAAACTATCTTGGGCGAACAATCTGCCTCATTTTATAAGTTTGTATTATGCCCCTTGTTAGAAATGGGGGCTCTTGTTGGCTGTCAGTTTACACTCTGTCCAAGCAGGGACCCTCACTCTAGTCAGGGTAAGGGAGATACGCAGGTCAGATAACCCATGCTCACCCCTTGGTAGCGTGGCACAAGCAGTCAGGCTTATCTCAGAGGCAATGTGGAAAGTATTTGTACAAACACACATAGTAACTCAGTGAAAAGGGTCTCAACACCAGTTTAGAAACATAACCAATAGTTATCTAAATCAAACGGGACCAAAATGACAAAAATCAAACATTCACATGAAAAGTTAGGCATTTTCAAAGATTAAACTTTAATATAGTGCTTAGATACACAAATACTTCAATTTAGAGTTATTGCAGTTTCATAATGGAGTCGTTCCCAACAATCCACTGCAATGATGTAGGTTCACGGAGTCACACGGACCTCCCAGGTACAGTACCTTTGGTAATGATGAAACAAGCCAGTGCATGGAGTCAGGAAGGAGAGACATCGCTGGGTCCGGTGCGGCGTCAGCTCCTTACTGCAGAGCAGGGGAAGTGTTGTGGTGTGGGTCCCATACGATCTGGCAAGGTCGATGAATCCAGTGGGTCAAGATGCATTGGGCAACCTCATGGGGGACTTCAGCGATGCTGCAGCGGAGTCGGGCCTGTGGTGTTGGTCAGGGTTGCCAGGCTCCAGCGTGGACCATGGCTTTGGCTTGCAGGCAGTGGCTCGAAGTTGTGCATCGGTGCCGGTTCTGGGGTCGGTGTGCCTGGAGCTTCTTGTTTTCTCACTTCCAAGGGCCCACGAACTGGACTGGCACTACTTGGCAAGTCAGGGTCCTCAGCAGTAGTACCTAGGTGCTGGCAGGTGAAGTCATTGAGGTCCCTGAGACTTCTTAACAGGAGGCAAGCTCAGTCTAAGCCCTTGGAGAAACTTCAAAAGCAGGATTTCAGAAAGTCCAGTCCTTTCCCTTTTAACTCAGAAGCAGCAGCAGCATGCCAGCACAGCAAAGCAACAAGCAGAATGGCAGGTCCTCCTTAAGCATCAAGCTCTTCTCCTTGGCAGATGTTCCTCTTGATCCAGAAGCAATCTGAAAATCTGGGGTTTTGGGTCCACTACTTATACCCTGTTCTGCCTTTGAAGTAGGCAAACATCAAATTAAAGTCTCTGTTGTTAACAAGATCCTGCCTGGCCCCAGACACAAACCACTGGGTTTGGCGACTGCATTGTGTGAGGACAGGCACAGCCCTTTCAGGTGTAAGTGCCAGATCCTTCCTCCCCACTGTAGCCCAGGAGACTCATCAGGATATGTAGGCTACATCCAGCTCCCTTTGTGTCCCTGTCCAGAGGGAATTCACAACAGCCCAACTGTCAGTCCGACCCAGATGTGGAATACACAAGCAGGCAGAGGCACAGAATGGTTAAGCAAGATCATGCCCACTTTCTAAAAGTGGCAGTTTCAAACAGACAATCTAAAAATCAACTTTACATAGAGATATATTTTTAAATTGTGAGTTCAGAGACCCCAAACTCCATTTCTCTATCTGTTCCCAATGGGAAACTGGACTTAAACCCATGTTGACCTATGTGAGAGATAGGCCTTGCAATAGTGAAAACCGGATTTGGCAGTATTTCACTATCAGGACATGTAAAACACATCAGTACATGTCCTACCTTTTAAATACACTGCTCCCTGCCCATGGGGCTACCTCAGGCCTACATTAGGGGTGACTTACATGTAGTAAAAGGGAAGGTTTGGGCCTGGCAGTTTAAAACTGCACACACAGACACTGCAGTGGCAGGTCTGAGACAGGTTTACAGGGCTACTCATGTGGATGGCACAATCAGTGCTACAGCCCCTACTAGTAGCGTTTGATTTACAGGCCCCGGGAATCTCTAGTACACTTTTCTAAGGACTTACTTGTAAATGAAATATGCCAATCATGGATAAAAAATCACCAATACAATTTAGACAGAGATCACTTGCACTTTAGCAGTGGTAAAGTGCCGAGAGTATCAAGACCAAACAAAACAAATTACAGCACAGGGTCCAAAAACAGGAGGTCAGAAGAACAAAGTATAGGGAAATCACACCAAGAGCTGACAAGTCTAACTCCCTTGTTTCTTTTTTATGTACATTGTTCCTCCTGCTGGTATTGTCAATGTGTTTCAGCCCACCTTAATTCTCAGGCCTCTTCAGAACTAGGAAAACAGAGTAACTATTAACCAAATACCCTATTGCATCAACTTACATTCTCATAATGCTCCATATTGGAAACCCCTTTCACCAATAATGCACCATCAGGGCTACAAACCTATTGTGTCACCATGCCAAACCTTTATGTAAAAATAAAAATTATAGGTAAAAATGAAAGCAATTGAAAGGTGACCGTGGCATGCCATTCTAGTGTAAACCACAACCAACTGGGGCCTCGCTCTCCTTCCATCTCTGCTAGTGACACGGGAGCGTGGCGCTGGTTCCAAAACTACAGCGCTACCAACCCCACCTCTGTAAAAAGGAGGCAGGGCTGCAGCCCTGAGCTGTGGGATTTGTGGCACTGACACCACCACTTGCTGCTTGTTCTGCCATGGGGCAGGATAAAAAAAAGAAGTACAACAACACAAACCAGAAAGGGAGAACTGAATGAAGTCAAACACAAGGAAAAAGTAGGAAAAGTCAAAAAAAGTAAACATAAAGGCAAAATGTAAAATACACACACAGAAAGCCACACTGGTAAAAATCTAAGTAAATGAGGGGTGGATGAATGGGATGGGGGAGGATTGGCACAGATAAAACCAGATAAAAAATAGGCACAGCACCCTGTACAGAACAGCAGAGAAAGCAGATAAAACAAAATGGCCGCACTTATGTGAAATGCATGTTGCTGTTCACACTGATTTTCAGCATGAAATGCACTACCAGCATGACAAAGAGCACGAAGAGACGGATGAGTCTTTTCCACCCGTTTGCAGAGCTCCACGGAATCTTGCTGAGTGTTTTTGTAACTGCATGATTGCCTGGGGCAAACCCACAGCATTATTTTTTGATGCTATAAAAGGAGCCCAGGACCTCAGCAGCCCCTCCAGCTCTCAGCAAGCTGCCTTATAGACTGCACAGGAGTTGGCAATGTTTGCAATGTTTTACCTAAATAAAGGAATGCCCCATTGCCCACCTAGGGTATAACACTCCAGTTTCAAGTAGAGGTTGGTGAGGCAGCCCTATGTCCCCCACAGCCCCTCCAGCTCCCCTGCCAGCACCCATCCTATCTGCTGCGGGAACCTGCTTACTTCCCACCGTGTGTGAGCAGTTTACTGCTTTCTGCTGCCACTGAGTGGGACCACATTAGAGCAGTGGCTCTGGGAAGGGAGCTGCATGCCCCTTTCTTTCAATTTAAAACATGTAAACAGGGTATGAGCTCTGAGGTCCTGAAGGAGGCTCGTTATTGCTTCACTATGGACTGAGATGAAATGCACACACTGAAATAAATCTCTATTATGCAACTCTTAGTCTAGGAAATATATTTATTAAATCACTCTGCAAGGCTTGTAAAAAAAAGATCAGTATAACTGAAAGTGCACATTTAAAAATGGTCACAGTAATGGAATAAAAACATGTACAAAAAATATTCTAAAACAGCAAATATATATGCAAAGATGCAGATATATATATATATATATATATATATATTCATACTCAACGCAAAGCAGATAATGAGAATTAAAAATTCATCCCATGGGGAACAGTTGAATTCGCCTCATCTTTCTTTACCGTGAAGAGAAAGAGATCTACCCTCATGGGAAAGATGACAGGCATCAGCATCCCGATCCTGCCAGAGGTCTGAATCACTTCATGCTCAATCCGGTTTCGGTCTCTTATATACCTTAAACAAGCCAGAAAGGAGATTTCTAGAAAACCCTCCTGCTCCGCAAGTTGTAGTTCAAAAATGCTTACTGCTTTAGGTGAGTTTTGGAACATGTTGGAACTGGCCAGGATCCCAAGGTGCTCTTCCAAAACCAAACCGTTAACTGGTGTACCATAAACATCATCCTGGCGCAAATCCTTATCTCTCTAACTCCCCCATGTTATGCATTAACCCTTGGTGAGAAAGAACACACAGACATGTAGATTCAAAACATGAGTGAAAAACATGTTACATACATGGAAAAATACTTGCCGCTTCTGCACTTCTAACATGGCAGTGGCTAACGCTAAGGTAAGCGTGAAATGAAGTCCATATCAATAAGCAAACTGAAGCTGGTGGTCACCAATGTGTTGGCCTACTGCTAGGCTAAGTGCAACATGGAGTCAGTGGTCAAAACACAAATATCATTAAACGCCACCCTTTGATTGATGACTTGCATACCCTATAAGCCTAAAATCAATCACAATTTTCAGTTTAAACATTGCGAGCACGTTAGGTATGCATTGTACACATCAACATAATGAAATGACAAGAGCAATCACCACAAAAACTCTACCCAAGACTTTGCGCAGCTGCCCAAAATCAGGCAACCACTGAAATAACCAGTCCCACCACCCTTGATCCACATCTTGTTTTACTCCTTTCACTAGTTAATGTAACATGTCAATGTGAGCCTGTATTGATTTAGAGTGGTCTGAGAGATTGAAGCAGCACCTGCCTTCAAACTCCAAGCACCCATGATTATGCATCAATAGAAGATAATTCATTGTGGCTCTGTTTTGTAATGCAGCCTTTCTAGTACCACTTACATCTAGTAAAAATTCAGATAAAGCAATGGAAGTATTAGACATGCTTAGTTATTGATCATGCTGGTATTATAGACAGCTAAACCAGGCACACCTACAATAGAAAGACTTAAGTGTATATATTCTGATTGGGATAATAATTGAATGTCTGAATCACAGTCTTCACTTAATTGAATAGTGTCTCAAGGATAACAAGTATGTGTAGAGTTAGATGGAAACATCATGAGTTCTAATCGTGCAAAGGTACACAGTCTGCCTGTTATTTTAATGTGACTGGCAGCAGTCACCAAATGATGACAAGCCATGTGACATATTTTTGCAATGTTGATCTGTTATTTGAAAGCACAAAACTTTGTGTTCCCACGGCATGTCTTGAGAAGTTGATGTTTTCTTTTCTAAGGGCAATTGAATGCATTTCCCAACATCACGAGGATTGCATGACATGTAGTAGCCCACGTCACCGGTTGTAATGTTGTATGCAATTATATGAGTGAGATTGTCCCACTTCTCATCGGTTGCTTCTTGACAGTTCCTACAGTACTCATAATGCCCAAAATGGGTTTCCACATCATGTTCTTGCACTTCTTTATCCCGGTTAGTAGCATTGAAAATTTCTAACAAGATACTTTCTGGCACTGGTATGGTGATTAAACAGGTTGACAAAATATCCACAGTACTTCGCATGGCGCCTATGCAGAAGTTGGATCTGCTGAGCACAACTTGCGCCAAATGGATCCATATGTTGTCATTCAGATGTAGCAGGGGTGTTGCGCGATGTGATCACTCAATCAAGTTGAAGTTGGGGGTGTTGGGTCCCTCCCGACCCCACATGCACACACCGAAAGACGACCACAGAGCACACTCATGGCAAAGGCAAGCTGTAGTTTGATTTGTAAAATAAACAAGTATGTTCATTCTCACAAATAACATTTGTCAGCTGAAATGTGCTCCCATTTCTCTTTTCCTGGTTTCATCACTAGGGAAACATTGTCAGGGGCCTTGGCTATTATTTCTGCAGGTTCTGGAGGGCCATTTGGGGATCCCACCCACACTTTATCACCAGGGTTTTTGTCACTTGAACCAAAACATCCCTCCCCATGTACTTTAAGAAGGGCTGGGGCAGTCCCCTTCCTCACCAATCCTCCATACACGGGAATTATGACAAGTTGGGCAATTCTGTCTCCGATCTGTATAAATAAATCAGTTTCTCAGCTATTCAACAGAATAGCTTTAATTTCTCCTTGGTAATCTGCATAAATCACTCCCCCAAGACCAGAATACCTTTGAGGGCCAACCCAGATCTAGGAGCAATCAATCAGAAATGCTCCAGGGGAATCTGTATCCTAACACCTATCTCACACAGTGCCATGTCTTGTGGTTTTAGTCTGTAAGCTTGTAAAGCATGTAAATCAACACCTGCAGATTCAGATGTGGCTGTGTGAGGAGTGAAAGGTCCAGGTTTTATTTCCCAGTACATGATGGTGTTGAAAGCCACATGTGGATGTATCTGCAAAGCTGAGGTTAGCATTCGCATCGGTGGGTCAGCATTTGTTAATGGTCTTTTATTCAAAATCTGGAGGGCTCTCTCCAGTTTTTCAAAGTCCCATCAGATAATTTTTGCAACTGAGCTTTCAGTTAGCCATTCATTCTCTCACTCAGTCCTGAAGCTTGTGGATAAAAATGGATATGATATATCCACTCGATATTATGCTGTGAACAGTAGTCTTGCATCAATTTCCCTTTAAAGTTTGACCCATTGTCACTCTGGATCTGGAGTGGTACCCGTAGCATAACGTTAACACGTCTAGAGTTCTGATGGTGTTGTGCTGAGTGGTGCATTTACAAGGGACAGCAATCAGGTAACCAGAGTAAGTGTCCACTACTGTGCAGGCTTATTGACACACGCGACTAATCGGTAGTGGCCCAATGTAATCAATTTGCCATATCTGTCCTGGTAACTTTCCTCTCTCCAATTGACCTTTGACAGTTTTCGGGACAGATCCCTGTTGTGTGTGCTGACAAATAGGACATTGTAAGATCACAGTTTTTATCAAATCTAGGGGAATGTGCATCCGTCCAATCTCTGCCCACCTGTAAGTGGCTTTTTCTCTCAGGTGTCCACATTTTTGGTGCGCCCAATTAGCCATTCCACCAAGTCAGAATCCTTTGTTGCAAATTCTGCCTCTGAGATTTTGGCTTTGTCGGCTGCAAGGGAATTGAACCAGCATTCTAGTGAGTCAATGGGACAGTGAGCATCTACATGATACACAGTAACAGTATTTTGCGCTAGCATTTCCCAAATTTCTTGCCACATCTCTTTGCCCCACACTTCCCATGAACCAGTTATGAGCATGCCATGTGGGAAGCCAGGTGGGTAACCCATTGGCAGTGGACCAAGAATCAGTATAAATATCACAAGTTCCAGGCAGCTCTTGCTTTAGAGCCTGATACACAGCATACAACTCTGCATACTGGCTACTTTTCCTGTCTACTGTAGTGGTCAACACCTTTTTAGTGACTGGATTATATGACAACACTTTCCAATGTCTTTTGGTTCCCACATATTTGGATGATCCATTGGTAAACCATACATGCTTCCCATCCTCAGGGGACAACGATTCAAATGGCAAACCCCGTCTTACTGGTGACTCTTTTACCTGTGGTATCTCCTGCACCCTCTCCTCATCCTGTACAGGGGCTTGTGACACCTGTTCATGTAGGACTGCAGTGCAGTGCCTGCTGGTCCTATGTGAGCCCTATCTCGTATGTATCATTTCCAGCATATGATACTAGCTTCTTGTGCATGTCCTATACGGTGAGATTTAGGTGAACTCATCACCCACTGCATTTTTGGAATCTCAGGTCTCAGAATTACATTGTGACCCAGTGTTATTTGCTCAGTATCCACTAGAGCCCAATAACAAGCCAAAAGCTGTTTTCAATAGGAGTATAGCGCTCTCCAAAGTAAGGTAGTTTCCTAGTGCAGAACCCCAGGGCCACCCTCGTCCTTCCTTATTTTTGCCACATACTCCAATTTGCATATTGTCCCTGAACAGTTACATGCAACTCAATGTCTCACCCCTGCACTGGCCACAAGTCTGAAGCCTGTTGAATTGCTTCTTCTGCAAAATCAAAAGCACACTGCTGCTCTTCACCCCATTCAAACTCATGTTTCTTTCTTGTCACTTTGTACAGAGGGGCCAAGATCTGACTCAAATGAGGGAAATGCTGTCTCCAAAAACCAAACAATCCAATGAATCTCTGTCTCTCTTGCTTAGTGCAGGGAGTGGCAAACTTGAGAATCTTTTGTTTTGCTTGCGGCAACACCGCTCTATGTCCATGATTCCACTGAATCCCAAGAAACTTAACATTTTGAGAGGGTCCTTGTGTCTTGTTTGTATTAATCATCCACCCTTTACTCTGCAAGAGTTCCACCACCCGCTCCAGGTGAGTCTGCATCTGTTCTTCTGTCTCTCCCTGAATCATCACATCATCAATGTAATTGGTCAATTGCATGCCTGGAATGATAGATACTTCATCTAGGTGTTCTGCCACCAGCCGGTGACAGATGGTGGGACTCTGTATGTATCCAATTGGCAAAGATAGCATCCGGAATTGTCTGCCGGCATGGGAGAAAGAGAATTGTTCTTGACATTCTGGCGCCAAGAGTATAGAGAAAAACGCATTGGCAATATCAATGGAGGCATACAATGTCCCTTTATGTTTCTGTATTTGTTCAATCAAAGTGATGGTGTCTGGAACCGCCGTTGTCAAAGGGGATGGATGTTTATTCAGCTCGCGGTAATCAATCATCATTCTGTACCACCCATCAGGTTTAAGTACGGGCCAAAGAGGATTGTTCCATTCAGTAGTAGTTGGGGCTATTACACGAGCCTCAATCATGTCTTTTATGGTTTTACTTATTTCATCATGCCCTCCAGGAATGCAGTACTGTTTCAAACAAATTACCTTGGTGGCCAGGGGCACCTTCACTGGGGTATCTTTAGATGACCTACTCTCATGGCTGCCAGTGAAGTGTATCTCTTTGCTCCAAATTGATAACCATCATCCAGATATAAAGTTATTCCTTTTCAAATGTCAATTCCTAGTTTGTACTCTAAAAGAGGCACAATCAGAACAGTATATTCTCTTTCTGGCATTCTCCCTATTTTCAATGGCACAGTAGTTTGCATAGCGGGGGTCTGCCTTCCCCCCAACCCTGTAATGGTGAAGTGCGTTCCATTAAACTTCCTATGGTTTCCATAAATCAAAGAGGCCTCCACCCCGGTGTCTACTAATGCGCAGACTTTTTGCACTTTTTTATGTTTCCAATGTATTTCTAAATCAACATGGGGTCTGTCATCTCTATGAGCCCAACTTTGTTCTGGAGCTTGGGCAATTTCCTAATCTGATTTAAAACTGTCAATGTTTGCACAAGTGAGGTCTGGATATATGCTTTCATATTTGCGAGAAGACTCTCTTCTGTCCCTGTTGTCAAAAGTTAACCAGTCATTGTCTAGATCTTCCTCTTTCTCTTGTGAGGGAATATTTTTCTCCCTTTCTTTTCCTTCCTCTGGAAACTGTGGCTGGCTCTGTGTTCCACATTTATTACCTTGCTTGTTTACCTTTCTAGTACCCTCCTTATGATCCAAACCCCTTTATGGTACATCTTCCACAAGCTTTTGGTATCTATCTCATAAGTCTGCTCTTTGCTTACACCATCCTTTGGTAATGCCATAAACATATCTCTTCTGGATACTCTGTTGTTATCTGTGCGAGCATCAGATTTTGAAGATCTTGCGGGTTTTTCCCATTGTTCTAAATCACCTAACTCTCTGACAGCCTCAAGCACATCCTTCAGGGTCTGCCCTGTCTGGTTCATTAGGAGAGTCATGATTACTTGTTTGAAGGCTGACGGAGCAAGGGGAATAATTCTTTTGCGTACTAAAGCAGCGAGCGGTCCATCTAACAGATGCTGTACATTATTCAGGAAAATAGCCGTCATCATACTTTCCTCTTTAAGTCTCTGCATTGCATCTCTTAAGGTGTACCTGGGTTTATCATTTGGTGGCCAATCTGATTCTGTAGGGTACTTATGGTTATACCCTTCAGAGGCTAACTGCAGCAGTTTGATTTGATGTGGACCCTGAAATCTTCTAAACTGTTCTTGTATGAGAGGGTTTGAGCTAAAAGTGCAGAATTTAGAAGAGTTGCCTATATCAAGCATTACCCCCGAGGCTCCACAATTGAACAACCGCACGATCCAGGTAAGTACCGATTTTCCCGCCTGCTGCTTAATCCAGTCTATATCATTGATTTCCTGCTGGGTATGATCTTCTAAGGAATTCATTTCAATTCCTGCCGAATTTTGTGGTGTGTGCTACAATTTTGGTCTAAATATTGGCTGTGCACAAACCACATTCTGCCCCTCTGGATCACACTGGCCCCCACCTTTTTTTAACTTCTTCATAACTAGAGTTTGAAAAGTCAGTGCTCCAAATGTTGGTATCAAAATACAAATATGGGCTCCAGTCCAAGCCAGCGCTAGCAATGGCTAAATTAACCTTTTTCTGATTTATCCTTCCTCTACGTTTACAATATTTGTTCTGGGCAACTTTAATTGTGGCACGTTTTGCCATGGTTTGGTACGTGTCTGCCTTATCCTGCAATAGTTTATTCTGATAAGACAGCATGGTTGCAGTATTTTTGAGTCAACAAGTTGCTTTTCTAATTGCTGATTCTCTTTTTCTAACTGCTTACATTTATCATGCATTTTCCTGTAGGCAGACAAAAGTATCCACCCCGTCTGCCAAGAACTGAAAGATCATTTCCTTCAACAGGTACTTTTTTCATAGAAGCTAACACATGATGTGGTTCTGCTTCATTTAAACATTCATCCCAACTTTCTGATAAACCAGCTTAGCTAACACATTATAAGGTTCCCAGTACCATCCAGGGATTTTATAAACCTTCTGTTCACACACGTTTTTAGAAGCATATGCTGCTTTTGACTTTTGGCCAAAATAATTTCACTTTGAAATCGTACACTTTCAACTTGTAATCCCTTCCCTTAGACTGCCGACTGCGCCAAAGTGTATTGCTTCACTACTGACCGAGATGAAATACACACTATGAAAAGAATCTCTGGTACGCAACTCTTAGTCTAAGAAATACATTTATTAAATCACTCTGCAAGACTCGTAAAGAAAGATCAGTACAACTGAAAGTGCACATTTAAAAATGGTCACAGTAATGGAATAAAACATGTACAAGGAATATTCTAAAACAGAAAATATATATGCAAATATACAGATACATACATTCATTCACAACACAAAACAGATAATGAGAATTAAAAATTAATCACCATGGGGCACAGTTGAATTTGCCTCATCTTTGACCCCAAGATCGACCATGAAGAGAAAAAGATCTACCCTCATGGGAAAGTTGACAGGCATCAGCGTTCCGATCCCGCCAGAGGTCTGAATCACTTCCTGGTCAATCAGGTTTCTGTCTCTTATATACCTTAAACAAGCCAGAGAGGAGAATTCTAGAAAACCCCACCTGCTCTGCAAATTGTTGTTAAAAAATGCTGGCTACTTCAGGTCAGTTTTGAAAGGAACATGTTTGAACTGCCAGGATCCCACGGTGTTCTTCCAAAACCAAACCATTCCCTGCGTACCATAAACATCATCCTAGCACATCCTTATCTCTCTAACTTCTCCATGTTATGCCTTAGACCTTGGTGAGAAAGAACACACAGACACATAGAATAAAAACATGAGCGAAAAACACGTTGCATAACATATTGTGCATGGAAAAATACTTGCTGCTTCTGCACTTCTAACATAGCAGTGGTTAACACTAAGTTAAGCGTGAAATGAAGTCAATATCAATAGGCAAAATGAAGCTGCTGGTCACCAATGTGTTGGTGTGCTGCTAGGCTAAGTGCAACGTGGAGTCAGTGGTCAAAACACAACTATCATTGCAGGCTCAGGGAGGTGGGGGGAGTCAGACGTACCCTCCCCATTATATAGATTTAGACCCTGGAAGATAGGATTCCTGGGCCTCATAGATTTTTGGAGAGGGAGGAATGCATGCCCCTTCTGTTTATTTACATTTTGTCCCAAGGAGATGAAAAGGGAGGCATGGAAAAAGGGGCCACATGCTCCCCTGCCCTGAAAAAGGATTGTGCCGCCACTTAGCCTCAGCCCACCCCAGTGGCAGTTGTTCTCTCTAAAAATCATTTTTGCCCTCAGGGGGTCCCTCTCGGACGCCCCAACTAGGCATTTGGGGCTGAGGCATCCCTACCCTGCCCCCTTACATGTTTTTTAATACTTTGTTTCTGGGAAATAAACTGAATCCAGAGTCCCAAAATGGCTGCTGCCACATCTTTGTTGATGTGGTGCCAGACAATTAGATCTCATCTTGAGATCTGTCAGCTCTGCAGATCCTCTGCAGCATGAAATATACAACATTTATTAGTCCTAATTTCTCAAGATATACTGAACAGGTTTACACCAAATCACAAAAAGCATGCTTTCTGGACCAAGATCTACCTTTCTACTAAATTTTATGTAGTGTGTGCATGTCATTGCATGGGCATAAACTGTTCTCGATTTCCCAAGACCATCAGCAGCACACATTTCCAAGTGGGCCATGTACTTTTCTACATCTAGGGAGATGGCAGCCATCTTGAATCTTCAGAATTAACTTTCCACTTGGTTCCTGGCATCCATTCAAATCAATTTGTGCTACAATGCTGCTGCAACCATGCCTCACCACATGGATGTTGTGTTTCAACTTTCAAGACCTCTTGTTCCATAGGGACTGGATTATCAACATTTAATCCTCAGAGATGTATCCTGACGAAGTGTGTGATTCAAAAATGAACTTTAAACTATTTTGCCCATTTATTTGAATGTTCTTTTAATGTCTCTGGAATGAAACAGGATTGAATCTATAGCTACATTTCATATGTATACAAACATTATTGTCTAAGCCCATAAGAGCTGCAACAGTCAAGTAGAAACTATAACATCTTCCAGAAAAAAGCAAAGAGAGACACTTTTTGAGCTTTTAGGAATTCCAAATGCATTGTTAAAGTATCAAGAGCTGGTTACACAGAGGTATTACTAAGAGAACCATTACAGCCTTCCTTCATGCCAGATGTGATGAGACAGAGGGGGTGATTCTGACCCCGGCGGTACAAGACCACCGGGGCCAGGGTCGGCGGGAGCACCGCCGACAGGCCGGCGGTGCCCCGCAGGGCATTCTGACCGCGGCGGTTCAGCCGCGGTCAGAAGAGGCAAACCGGCGGTCTCCCGCCGGTTTACCGCTGCCCTTAGAATCCCCCATGGCGGCGCAGCTTGCTGTGCCGCCATGGGGGATTCTGACACCCCCTACCGCCATCCTGTTCCTGGCGGTTCGCCCGCCAGGAACAGGATGGCGGTAGGGGGTGCCGCGGGGCCCCCGTAAGAGGGCCCCGCAAAGTATTTCAGTGTCTGCTAAGCAGACACTGAAATACGCGACGGGTGCAACTGCACCCGTCGCACCCCTGCAACTCCGCCGGCTCAATTCTGAGCCGGCGTCCTCGTTGCAGGGGCATTTCCTCTGGGCCGGCGGGCGCTCTTTTGGAGAGCGCCCGCCGGCCCAAAGGAAATGTCTAAATGGCCGCCGCGGTCTTTTGACCGCGGTGCGGTCATTCAGCGGCGGTACCTTGGCGGACGGCCTCCGCCGTCCGCCAGGGTCATAATCAGGCCCAGAGTCTCTATTTTCTTTCTTTTCCCAGTACCCATCTCCAAACCCTTATTACTGACTCTTATTCTCGTATATCTGGTCACTGGTGGGGACAGTGAAAGATGAAAAAAGAGCACTACTTGGATCTTGCTCACAAATTGAAGCAACATGTGACAATGGATTCCTGAATAAATTACTGGTGAAAAGAAACTGAGTATACTCTGGTGAATTAAATCATTATGAAAGTAGGAGTATGCCATTCCAACCCCAGTATCCCCCTTGCATGTTACTGGCTTGCTTTTAGCACTGTTCAGACTGTATAAAACCTGTGTGTTTTCGTGTGTGCTGGAAAATAGTCTCTTCAGCTTTGAAGAGATCCGTCACCCTCTTTACTTGAACTGTGATTTAACTTCCATGTTACTCAAACAGAAAGGCCTACAGATGCAATCTTTTTTTCTTTTGTTTTTATAAAGGTTAACCTTGGCTCACCAAGCACTGGAGGCATTGTGGCTTTGGAGTGATCCCCTCTCAACAAATTTCTGATAGATAACACTTACACCTTTTAAATTGCCCCCCCCCCCCAACGTACCCTGTGTTCAATGAAGCCTTTGAAAACACAACACTGACAGAGTTCACAGTAGGGATGTATAGATATGTTACATTTATTTGTAGCTTAGGAGATGTAGCTATCCTAGTAAGGTATCTTTAGTTGGCAAACATGAACATTTCCAAATCACATAGGTCATAAAGTAAAGGCAGAGTTTTCATTTATGCATTTCAGAGAAGAAAAATTATATTTATGCATTGTGTGGTTCATTTGAACCCAGTCGTACTGAAGAAAGCTACTACAGCCTGGCATCCTGAAGTCTGACACTCTTGATCGCAGAGATATATGTCTGGACTGTGTATATTAAGCACATACTGCCACATGCCATAACTAGATAATATATTTAGTCACACATGGACGTCTATACGTTTGCAATTACATTACAGTTTGCTAATTGTCTACATTTTGCGCCTCTCATTGTCAGCCTAGAGTCCTAGCATGCTAGTAAGGTTATTTTCTGCAAAAGCTGTGTCAATCAAAATGCAACTTTGCACAGAGCATATATTGGCCATAACCTGTTTAGCAGGTGTCAGGAAACATGAGTACTCTAAAATATAGGAGTCTTAAAGTAAAACAGCAGAGGAACCCCTGAGCATAGAGAAAAATCTGTATCTGATTAAACATGTTTGAAAGAACAGTATCTGGACATATATATGGATCTGGTGAGACTCACACTATTCTAATCGATTAATTAAATTAAAGAGTAGTGGTGGCACTCTCCCATATTTCATTGTCATACAGGTAAACATATACCTTGCTCCAGAGTTACAGTGACCAAACAGGAACCAGCCTGAATTTTGAATGCATGCCTCTTTCTCAGTTACCTCAAACAGAATGCATTATTAAAGACATTTCCCAAAAAGGTAGAGACCTCATCTGGTAATGGTATTGTTTTATACTATGTCTCTAGGCATAGTGTTTGTGATCCTTGATTCTTCCTCAGCATTCATAAAACATGTTATTGCCAAGATTTATAGTAGAATTTCTCAGGCCTATAGATCAGTCATGCCCATGTCAGGCCTACAGTCCTTATTACATTTTGGTAGTGCACTTTTAACATCAGCCATTGTAAGAGTTTCCAGAGCTACTCATGTTCTGCCCTGGATCCAAGAGATGTTTGACTAGCAATATCCAGTGGATCCACTGATTCACTCTGAAGAAAAAGGAAGTGATTCCATAATTTGCCACTAAATTGTTGTGAATCAGTAATTAGTATGTGAGGCAACACATACCATGTGTTTTAAGAAACTACCCACCATATGTTTGTTTCAACATGTTTATTTATTGGTATTTCGGTTGGTACATTAACTTAGTCACAGGATCAAGACAACTGATATGGCCATACAAGTCACATGTTCATCACAATTATTAAACAGCGAACCAACACCGCTATCATTCTAAATGTCCCCCACACTGAGGATTATGCGTCGTCATGCTCTGCGTACCAGTGAAGTAATTACAGTATGGGTTCTCCGGTCGGTGGTGTATCCAGGAAGCCGGGTGGTTGTGCACCACCGACTACCCACCATATGTAAAGAGATTCAACAGACAGGCTTGAATTTCTGTGCTTTCAGTGGAGTTGAGACTACTCGATTGAAGGCACCAATGTTTTGTCAAGCTGGCACAATGTTTTATGCCCCTACTCTGCAAAGTTTGCCTCACATGGCAGGCCCGGATAGGTTAAATACATTCCTGGAAACAACACAATTTCGTGTATACCTTCAAAAGAATGAAAGTTTGAATCCCTGTTGTTCATTAAATAGTTCTGCAGTACTTTACCTTAAGATCATCAAAGTATGTTGTGAAGAGCACAGTCAGTTATTAGAATGCAAATGACACACACCTGGTATACTTACCATTAAATGGACATTTTGTAAGTCAGAGCTTGAGGAAGCTTTATTTTGAGTGGGTTTAAACTGCACCTCTACCATACCACTTTCATTCAACATTGGTGGGTATTCCAGTACAGTAATGCTAGCCAGTAGGGAAATTTAGTTCGAGATGTTGCTAGGTTTAGTGGTTAACTTGTAGCTGATGGCAATGGGCTTCAATCGGTATTCTTCAACTCACTGTTCTGGGGAATCTAGAATGCCTCTAAACAAGGGCGTTATCTGTGGTAGGTTTACTAATCCAGTATTCTAGTCTGTCATTCCATAGTCACCTCTTCAGGAAAACGTGTCCCGTCATAATTGGCCTAGAGCGGTGTCTAGGTATCACTAGGAAGTGGAGGGACACCACACAAGAAAATTTAAGACATATGAAGTTGACATTCTGTGGCTTGGCCCAGGATCAGCTTTTGATTATGTGGATGTGTTATTGTTTATATTGTTGCATGCCTGATGTGTTTGTCTGCTCTTACGTTGATTCTAAGAAACAGTGAAAAGGTTCCCCTATTACCTGTGCATATCACTTCGGATACAAAAAAGCGGCAGTGTCTGTGTTCTGAAATAATTCCTGCACGTGCTCCTGACTGTGAATTCACAGATTGTCTGATCTTGTCATGTGGCCCCATGCTGAGTTATTTCTTGGCTGTGGACAGTGTGATTATTATGTTGGATTTAGAGGTGGGGGGACTGCTTACCTTACCTCCAGTCTAGTTTAACGTTGTGTAGTTGAATTTGTACATGAGCTTTATCTGCCTCTGCAAAACATAATTTATGTCGCCAGCAGAGCTTGTGTAAAGTACATTGGCAATAGGTTAGAAAGTTATCTCCTGTTCAAGTATGTTTTTAATGGAAATCTATTAAAAGCTACAGGGATTGGATCTATGTACTTACAGAAAAGCTGCTGTAAGATTTCAATTAAAAACGTTTGCGTTTCAGATAATGGGGGTTCAATCACAGCATCGCATTCCATAACTATTCGGTGCTTTTCTGCTGAAAAATAAATAACCTGCCATTTCTCATATTTTAATTGAAAGATCGACTATAAATTTAAAAATCTGCTGGAGTCGTGCATATCCAAGATTAGAATTTAATGGCCACGAATGAGAAAACAGCAGAGAGTTATTGATCATAGAAATTACAATTCTGTAGTTCTGTCTCTAAATCTGTGCTCATGGGAGCTACTTAGAGAGACAATACCACGAAGGGAACAAATTGAATCTAACATACTTCTGATCTATTGCGTTGCTATTTTGGCCTTAACAATTTGTATCGTGATAGCTACTTAACCTCGGCTACAGTTCCAGTCACTAAAATAAATACAAATCTTATTTTTGTTGAAGGGTGGCTAGTTTCACAATGCGATAGATTTTTGTGTTGCTTTCACTTCATTTGTACATTTTATTCCGCATTCCAGGCATCTATTTCCTCGTCATGTCTTTCAACTATGCAGATCAGCATAGGCTTTTTCTCTGAAACTAAAAAACATGCAATGTATTTTTTCTTGAACACTCTACTTATTGTATGCCTTTTTATTGATTTTACCCGTAATCCTCTATTTCCTGTTCACTACTTTAACATTAAAAGGCCAGTCTCGGAATTCCTCTCAAAGGCGCCTAAAATCTGAACATTCCACTCATTCCTGGATAACATCTGAAAATTCCACTCATTCCTCAGGCCTAAAATCTGAAAACTGTACTATTTCCTGCAGGCAGACGTGACCAGTATTGAAGATAGGAACAGTAACAAACAAGAGTTGTGCTGTTCTGTGCCTCAACTAATATTACCATAAAGAGCCTGGTTAAGTCCTGGAAGAGTCAAGTCAGTTAGAAAAGAAGATGTTGAAAGTTAATGTGCAATTCGCATGCACTGACGACATCAGGACCAAAGTCGACAAAGGCGAGACCGTCGCACTCATCCTCCTAGACCTCTCCGCAGCCTTTGACACCGTCTGCCACCACACACCCCTCACACGCCTCCACAACATAGGAATTCGCCACAAAGCCCTAGACTGGCTTACCTCCTTCCTCACTGACCGGACCCAGAGAGTCCACCTTCCACCCTTCCACTCCAACACTACCAAGATCACCTGCGGAGTCCCCCAAGGGTCCTCCCTCACCCCCACACTCTTCAACATCTACATGATCCCCCTAGCCCACATCCTCCGAGCACACTGAATCACTATCCTCTCTTATGCAGATGACACCCAACTCATCCTCTCCCTCACCCACAGCCCCACCACCGCCAAAACCAACCTACACGCTGCTCTCCTTGACTCCGCCAACTGGATGACCACTAACCACCTCAATCTCAACTCAAACAAAACCGAGATCATCATCTTCGGCCACAACAAAACCACATGGGATGACTCCTGGTGGCCCACCGCCCTAGGCCCGCACCCACCCCCGCAAACCACGCACGCAACCTCGGCATCATCCTAGACCCCTCCCTCTCCCTGACACAGCAAATCAATGCTCTAACCTCCTCCTGCTTCCACACACTCCGCAAAAAAATCCTTCAAATGGATTCCCCCAGAAACCAGGAAGACAGTCACCCACGCACTCATCAGCAGCAGACTGGACTACGGTAACGCCCTCTACGCCGGCACCACACTCAAACTCAAATGCAAACTCCAGAGAATCCAGAACACAGCTGCACGCCTCGTCCTTGGCCACCCCCGCCACGAACGAATCTCACCACACCTCAAATCCCTTCACTGGCTCCCCATAGACAAGAGAATCACATTCAAGATCCTCATCCACGCACACAAATCCCTCCACAACACCAGCCCAACCTACCTCAACGAAAGAGTGAACTTCCACACTCCCACACGCAACCTCCGATCAGCCGACCTCGCCATAGCCACAGTCCCACGCATCCAACGCACCACCCCAGGAGGCAGGTCCTTCTCCTACCTCGCCCCCAAAACCTGGAACTCCCTCCCCACGACCTTCGCAAAACCAAATACCTCCTGGTCTTCAGAAAGAACCTCAAGACATGGTTGTTCAATCAGTAACCCTCCCTGCCCGCCCCCTGATTCCCCCCCAGCGCCTTGAGACCCTCACAGGTGAGTACCTCGCTCTACAAATTTTTTGATTGATTGATTGAAAAGGTAGATAGGTGCAATACAGCAGATGAGCAAATGATAGGAAAACGTCTAAATAAATGGAAACAATGGTGGACTGGAATAATCTGTTTACATGAGCTCAAAGGCAACACAATCACATTGAACGTGTAAAGTCCAATGAATCATTTTGTGTTGCAGAACGTTTTGGTGATCCCGGTGGTCTTTTTTTCAGACCATCTATTCTATTTGGTCTTGCGGACACTTTCACTTATTCCTTTTCTTCTGGTACATCGGAGTTTGCTTTGAATAGTAATTACTCCATCTGCACTTGCTAGAGATCTACTATGTACAATTTCTCATAAAATATCTTCTACCCCATGTTTTGTAGACTCTCACATGTTACTGGTCACTTTCTTACCCAACAGTTCAGAGTCACAAGGCCCCGTCTCGGGGTCATTTTCGGGTAACACGCATATCTCTCTGCTTTTCTTACTCCCAGTGTCACACCACTCTCTGCATGTAGCAGTCACATAGCGTTTGTCCGCAGAACCTTATATGTGGCAGGTTCAAGATTTAAACTAAATACCTTTTGTTTCTGGTAGGAATTAACATCATCACTTAAAATGACATAAGTGTGCAGTACTTCGTCTGCTGCATCCATCAGAGTAAGTCCATCCCCCTGAGAGCTGTACATCGATGACTCAATTCAGCAGGTTCACCTCCATGTGGGGAACATTCTTCTGAGGACTATACTCTAATCGCTCAATTCTATAGGGCCACCTCCATATGGTGCATTTCCAATGTCAAGTCCATTCAATGGCAAAAAATGTCTTGGGTGTAGCTTCCTCCTACATAGGACTAAGTTATGTCAAATATGTCACAAAATATTTCCACCTATAACATACTTTAAGAACTTTCCTGGGATGTATGTCATGAGTAGCACATTTAAATTGCATTTTCTTTTTAATTAATTGCACTTTGAATTCCGGTACTTGTGTTTTGCCATCTAAGCATGCAAATTGCTATTGGTATACCCACTGTTGTTTACTGTCTTTTAAGCGCTATTTCAAAATAGCAGTGCCAATATTAAAAAGAATAGTGACATTTCCGCAATACTGTGATCCTCCTGGAGCACTAGATTTTGCTAAATTCAGGTAAAGATTGTATTATTAACTGATATAAAGTGTGTTGCAGTCCAGCCGATACACAGGGTACACATTTTGCAGATTTTACTTCTTAATTTTTGATTACCATAGTCATATTATTCCAATGTCTTTATGTAGTTGGAAATGACCTCCTGAAGGACTACTTGACTTTTAGCTATGCAGCCTCACAAAAAACATAGTTTGTTGACAAGCATGCAATATTAGCACAAGCAGATTGTACCGTTATACTTTGCACCCTAAGGTGCACTAAGGTAACCAATTGCTCGGTTTGACTGTAGTATTTTTAAAGTTGCAAACCTGCAATTCAGTTTATTGCATCTTCAAGGGGTGGGTTTTGAGACTGTGTCACTCAGGCTGACCAGTCAGAATAGGAAGGTGCCTGTTCATGATGCGAATGATATGATCAGGGTTGAATACTCTATAGGTATATGAGGTGAGAGTTACAGGTGATTGATGGTTTGTTAGTAGAAGTAGTGGGATATTTTCTGGAAAAAGTTTAAAGAAGGTGGGCATTCAAATTATCATTCTATCGAGGAGAGCTCTAAATGTGACGTGAAATCAGAAATTCTGCAAATTGAGTGCCCTGCAGTGCGAGTTGATACTCATTACCATTAAGTCTTCGTGATATGAGAAGGGACATGACCCATCAGTCCTGCTTATTGTCAAAGCTACGTTTTATGTCGCCTCAGGTAATGCATTGTTATTTTTCTTGTATGTTTATTGTCATTTAGTTTATTTCTTATTTTTATTTAGAGATTTTATAGAGCTCTGAGTGCCCCTCGGTGGTGTTTCAGAGCTCTCAGTACAAGAAAGGACAAAAGAATAACAGTTCAGGAGGGAGGCCAGATAATCCATCTCTGGGAATGATCCTGCCTGCCTCCTTGCATGCGTTAGCAATGTTGAAGCCATGGATTTCGGTATCACACACGTATGTTCTTGTTTGAGGTTGCTAATGTAATAGATGATTTTAGGCATCTGACAAGTGTGTTTGTGTCGAGATGGTTGTCTTGATAGTTTACTTGTGCATTTCTGTAGTTCTTTTCTTCCTGCTTTGTATATTTTTTAATCTGACAGTTACTCAATTTTAGTTAACCTTTTTGCGAGTTAGATTTAGATTTAGATTCATATGTTAGTTACTTATATTTACTTAGTGAAATGTATTGTCTTTAAACATTGCGTTAAGAAATGGTGGAAATATATTTAACTGTAGATACGTGCGTCAATGAAGAGCATTCGCCCATTATTGAAAAAAACAAAAATAAATCTTGTTTCAATAGCATCTAGCAGAATTTCACCGAATAAGTATATCGCAAAGAAATATGTGTAAAATAGTATCTGCAGGTTGGAGTATGTGGTCTGCTGGCTGCAAAGCCGAGATAAACCGCTGTACATGATTGAAGCACATTCTGATTGAAAGAGCAGGCAGATGCGGCAAAGGGCAGAGCGCGTGACCCTCCGCCTCTCCCTGCACAGAGAGATAAGCAATGGTGCATTGATGTCTCAAGGGAGCATTGCTGGCTCGCAGGTCAACAATCTTTCACAAAACAGAGAAGTGGCCTTAACTTGGGATACATCCCTGATGCGCATGTCAAGCAACTATTTTGAACAAAGACTATTATCGATAAAATGCTAATGCAATAGAAAGAGCTCCTTCTGCAGTGGAGTTAAGCAGTCTCCACTGCACTGATGCAGATTGGCACAGGGATCTTTGAAGGCAGTAGCTTCTCGGTTTTAAGATTATTCCGTTTACCCTGTTCACACATGAAACAAAAAAAAGTAATGGTCTTGGTAGCCCCCTCAGTGTTACGATAACACAATTTCTTAGCTGAACTGGGCGATTTGCAAACACAATTGAGTTTGTTATGATTCCATCGAGGGTGGCAGGATCAATACATCTGATTTAATGTAAATTAAATCATTTTTCAATTCAGAAAACATTTCGTCATTTCTGTGTCATGATGTTTGTAATGGAAAGCTTCTGAAAATGGAAGTCATTTCAAAGGGCTCATGTTCGCCTGGGTTCTGTTCTTCATCTGAACACTTGCATGGAACCTGACACATAGCAGGTAAAATAAAAGTGCATCTTAGTGCTGTAATGTATTATATGTTTTGCTTAGTGTCTAGAAGGGGTGAAAGGTGGGTTTTATGTTGTTAAGCAGATCTCATTTCTAAAGACTACATAATTACTTCCTAGCATGCTCTTAGAGAATACTCAGACCGAAGTTGCTGCTGCTGCTTCCTACGTTACTCCTGGAGGAACCAACAAAGTCTGAATTCTACTTTTTTTATACTGATTCAAATATTTGCCAACACTCCAAAGTTTTTTTTGCTAATGCAGGCTCATCCCCAATCTTCTTGTCTCCTGCCTCCTATTTTATATGACCTGTTGCTGTTGGTGTCTGAACTCTGAGAATTTTACCACTGCTAACCAGTGCTAAAGTGCATATGCTGTCTGTGTAAATTGTATGGTTGATTGGTTTATCCATCATTGGCATATTTGATTTACTAGTAAGTCCCTAGTAAAGTGCACTAGAGGTGTCCAGGGCCTGTAAACCAAATGCTACTAGTGGGCCTGCAGCACTGGTTGTGCCACCCACATAAGTAGCTCTGTAATCATGTCTCAGACATGCCACTGCAGTGTCTGTGTGCAGTTTTAACTGTACATTCGACTGGCCTAAACCTTCCCTTTTCTTACATGTAAGACACCCCTAAGGTAGGCCCTAGGTAGCCCCAAGGGCAGGGTGCAGTGTATGGTTAAGGTAAGACATATAGTAATGTGTTTTATATGTCCTGACAGTGAAATATTGCTAAATTTGTTTTTCACCGTTGCCAGGCCTATCCCTCTCATAGGTTAACATAAGGGGCTACCTTTAAATCTGATGAAAGTGTAGATTACCTTTGGGAGCGGATAGACAGTTTGGGGTCTTTGAGCTCACAGTGTAAAAATACATCTTTTAGTAAAGTGGATTTAAAGATTGTGTGTTTGAAAATGCCACTTTTAGAAAGTGACCATTTTCTTGCTTATACCATTTCTGTGACTCTGCCTGTTTGTGGATTCCCTTTCTGGGTCAGTTTGACTGTTGGGCTGGTTGGACCTCTCACTAGACAGTGACACAAAGGGAGCTGGAGTGTAGTCTGCATTTCCTGATGCGCCACCTATGCTAGGAGGGAGGGGAAGAGTGGTCACTCACACCTGAAAGGGCTGTGCCTGCCCTCACACAATTCCGTCTCCAACCATCTGGTGTGTGTCTGGGGCCTGGGCAAGGCAGGATTTCACAGTCAAGAGAGACTTTGCTTTGAAGTAGGCCTACTTCAAAGGGGAAAATTGGTATAAGAAGGGCACCCAAAACCACAGACTTTATAACACTTCTGGAAACCAAGAGGAACCTCTGCCTGGAGAAGAGCTGACGAGATGAGGAAGAAGAGCTACCCTGCCTGTGACTGTGCTTTGTGGTGTTATCTTGCAGTTGCTGCTTCTTCCAGAGTAAGAGGGCAAAGACTGGACTTTGTGTGCCTTACTTGTGAAGATCTCCAAGGGCTTGATTTAGAGCTTGCCTCCTATTGTTTGAAGTCTCAGTGACAGCAAAGACTTCTCTAGTGCCAGCACCTGGAGTCTCTTGAGAGACTCCTACTCTGCCTAGTAATGCCCTTCCAGTTCCTGGGACCCTGAAAGGAGAAGCTGGCAGCTTTAGAGTAAGAAATCCATGCACAGAATGCCGTGCGGGGAAAAGATCGAGACAACTCCGATCTGCGGATGAAAAATTTACGTGCCGCCGGTTTCGCGGCTGAAAATGGACGCTCGCCTGCAACGCAACCCAAAGATCAATGCCCGGGGCTGGAGAAACGACGCACAGCATCGCTGACGGAGGCTGGTGAGATCGCAACCCTTGCTGTGTGGTTTCCGGATCATCGTGCGGCTGGATTTCCGACTCAAACACCGCTAGGCGTGTAAAAACAACACAAGGCCTGCCCGGACCCGAGAGTGCTGACCGGATCAATGCATCGCTCTCCTGCGGAAAGAACAAACAACGCTCCCAGACCCGGTGAAAGGAGAAACGACGCAAGGTCTCGCTCATGAGTGAAATCGAAACATCGCAAACCCTTTTTGACACACACTCGCCCGAGCGGGGTTATTTTTGACGCGCCCAAGGTACATTTTCAGGCTAACAGTGTTAGTGTGTGTTTAAAATTACATGAAGACTCTTTTTGCATTTTCAGTGATAACTTGACTTGTGTATTGTGCATTTTTGTCGTTTTTGTCTTGTTTTGTTTAGATAAATATTCTCTATGTTTCTAAACCTGTGTTGTGTGTGTCATTTTGTAGTGTTTTCATTAAGTTACTGTGTGTGTTGGTACAAATACTTTACACCTAGCACTTTGACGTTAAGCCTACTGCTCGTGCCAAGCTACCAAGGGGGTAAGCAGAGGTTACCTGAGGGTGATTCTCTTTTGCCTTGACTAGATTGAGGGTACTTGCTTGGACAGGGGGTAACCTGACTGCCAACCAAAGACCCCATTTCTAACATTGGTGATCAGCGGTTGAGATTGGACTTGTATTTGTACTTAACATACAGTGATTAAGTATACACTACTGTTTTGAGTTCAGACCACTATGTGACCACATACTACTTGGATTGTGATTTTTCTTTTTGTTCTGTGATGTCCTCCTGGATAATATGTTGATATTTTGCAACTCTGGTTTTTGGTTGTGAAGCCTTTGCAGAATGGAAGTCAACTTCTGGCTCATATTTATCTATAAAAAGTGGCAGCTTCAGGCATTCTGCATTGAAAGGGGACTGGCTGTGAATAAGAAATCCAAAAGGGAGGATCTTGAGTCACCCCTGTCAGTATGAGTTGAAACATTGTCAGGCAACACCACCAGATGAGTCTCAGGAGGAGGACCACTCTGAGGAGGAGGGCAGTGGCCCTGAGGAGGGAACAGAAAGAGATGATTGGCTCCTAGCTCGAATCCAGAGCATGGAAAAGCTAGTTGCAGAGCTTGAGAGGGCTGAGGAGAAGATAGGCTTAGCCCTGGACAAAGAAAGGTTGGCAACTCAAGAGCTGAGCTGTGAAGTTGGAAGCCATGAGGGCTGAGTCCAGTTCAGATGGTGGCAGCAAAAATCTTGTATCCAGCACTGCTAAAGAAGTGCACATGCCCAGAGATGTGATACCCTGCTTGAAGGAGGGAGTTAACACACACCAGGAGGTACAGGGGAATGAGGTTGCTCCAGTGATGCACAGGGACCCTGAGGTTGATTGGGGAATTCGCATGGGGAGTGATATTCCTACTGGTGGGAGGGACACTCTATTGAGTCTAGGTGAGAGTGACTGGGAGAGGGGTTCCCCCCAAAGATATGTCCTGGTTATGGAGTGTGAAGACATCCCAGAGGAGTGTGGGTTGAGTGTCAGGGGCAGTCAGGTACTGTCTCACCAGTCTCAGGAGGATGATGTGGGATGCTTTTTCAAGGCCGAGTCACTGGATGGTTGGGTGAAGGGTACTTTGGTTAATTCATGTGAGGGCCTGAGTGATGTAATTGCTAGAGAGCATATGTCTAGTCCTTATTTTCCAGAACTATGCCATTACCAGATGGAGGTTGAGTTCTCTGACCCCAAGGGAACTTACACTGGAGGCAGACCTCTGGGTGAGTACCAGAGAGTCTGAAGAGGCATTTGGGGGTGCTCCTGAGGGGAGTGATCTAGGTATTTCCCAATCAGGTGAGGTAGGAAAGGATTGCAGTGTCCCAGGTAGGTCCCAGTGTAGTGGGATGGGTGAGGGACCGCATGTCCAGTCTCAGAGGAGAGGGAATGGGGGTGGGCTGAGGTCCAGGGTGCCCGAGATCCAGTCCCAGGTCCTGGAGGGTTCCATGAGGGAACTCCAGGAGGAGAGCCTAGCTTGTACTGTAGGGCCATCTGCTGAGGGAGACCCCACAGTGTCAAGAGAACTTGGGGGCCAGCGTCCCACCAGTTCTGGTGTCTGGCTGTACCACTCCTAGTGAGGGGGTGCAGAAGTCCAGACAGGGGGTTGAGAGGGGGTTGCGGACCCCAGTGGAGAACCGGGAGGGTCAGGGGTCAGCTCTGAGAGCAGAGCCCCCCAGGAATGATCTTGGTGAGACCATTTTTGGGTTGGGGGGAATCCTGACTCTGCCAGATGGGCAGGGGGTCAGGAGACCTGCGCCAGCCAGACTCTTGTGTGGCCCTTCGGGACAGTGTGTCCCTTGTGGGGGGTAGGTGTGCTCCCCAGGAAGTCCTGGTATGCCAGGCAATGGTTCAACCACAGGGTGGTGACTCTGGGTTGGATGACCAGGTTCAGGGGGTAAACTCTGACCTGATGGAGAGTAGGTGTGCTCCCAAGGAAGTCCTGGTGTGCCAAGCAGTGGTTCAACCGCAGGGTGGTGACTCTGGGTTGGATGACCAGGTTCAGAGGGTAAACTCTGACCTGGTGGGGGGCAGGTGTGCCCCCCAGGAAGTCCTGGGTTGCCAGGCAGTGGTCCTGTATGAGGGTACAGACCCTGGAGTGGAAGACCAGGTGCAGGGGGTAAACCCTGACCTGAAGGGGGGGGGGGGCGGATGGCCCAATCACCCATCCGGTGTGATTTCCAGGGGTACTCTCCCTGAGGGGGGGTGCAGAACCATGAAAGTAGGGGCAGGGGAGTGGGCGACTCACCCCTGACCCCGGTTCAATCTAAGGGTACAGACCTTGGATTGGAAGGCCAGGTTCAGGGTGTCTCACCTGACCTGAAGAAAGGGACTACTGCTAACAGTGCCCCTACCATGTTGTCTTCTGGGGGGCACTCCTAGTTGGGGGGGTGCAGGACCCCAGAAAGGAGGGCAGGGTGATGAAAGCCTCACCCCTGGCCCTGGTCCAATCTGAAGGTACAGACCCCCGTTTGGAGGACCAGCTGCAGGTTAACATCCCTGCACTGGTGGAAGAATTGGGCAGGACTGCTTCTCCAACCAACCTTACAATATTTGACTCTGGGGATGCTGCTCCAGGAGGGAGGCTCCAGAACCCCAGAGGGGAGGACCAGGATCAGGCTGTGGAAGGGAGTGTGGTCAAAAGGTGGCAGGCACCTGGGGCTCCCGCCCCCCCCCCACTTTTCACAGACCCAGTGGTTGGAGAGGCCTGAGGTTGGGCTCTCATCCCTGACAGTTGTCAGGGGTCGCTGTGGCTTGCTGTCCTGGTGGACAGAGTTGCCCCTGGGGGGAGACAACAGTCACACCCCGGGGGTAGAGTGGGCAACACCACTGTGTTGGCCTTGGTGGTACTATCTGCCCCCTGGGATACATCTGTGAGCAAAGAAAGGTTAGGTGCTACACAGATGGTATCTGCAGGTGAGGAGAGGGGTTCCCCATGGGTTATCTTAGTGGGCCCTGAGAGTATGGACAGGGGGATCCAACTGGAATCAGGAAGGCGTAGAACTGGAACAAGCCCCTGCGGTTGTGGGCCTGGGACCTTGTTCTATCGCCCCAATCAGGGAAGTACATCAAGGTATTGATTGTTCTCCCCTGGCTTTAGGCTGGGAGGGGGTCATCTTGGACTGTTTTTTGCTTATGCAGGGTCATCCCCAATCGTTTTGCCTTCTGCTTCCTATTGTTTATGACCTCTTGCTGTTGGCTTTTGAACTCTGAGCACTTTACCACTGCTAACCAGTGCTAAAGTGCATGCATATGCTGTATGTGTAAATTGTTTGGTTGATTGGTTTATCCATGATTGGCTTATTTGATTTACTAGTGAGTCCCTAGTAAAGTGCACTGGAGGTGCCAGGGCCTGTACACCAAATGCTACTAGTGGGCCTGTAGCACTGGTTGTGCCACCCACATAAGTAGCTGTGTAATCATGTCTCAGACCTGCCACTGCAGTGTCTGTGTGTGCAGTTTTAACTGTAAATTCGACTTGGCAAGTGTACCCACTTGTCAGGCCTAAACCTTCCCTTTTCTTACATGTAAGACACCCCTAAGTAGCCCCAAGGGCAGGGTGCAGTGTATGGTTAAGGTAGGACATATAGTAATGTGTTTTATATGTCCTGACAGTGAAATATTGCTAAACTCGTTTTTTACTGTTGCCAGGCCTGTCCCTCTCATAGGTTAACATGGGGCCTACCTTTGAATCTGATGAAAGTATAGATTCCTTTTGGGAGCGGATAGACATGGAGTTTGGGGTATCTCAGCTCACAATTTAAAAATACATCTTTTAGTAAAGTTTATTTTGAGATTGTGTGTTTGATAATGCCACTTTTAGAAAGTGAGCATTTTCTTGCTTATACCATTTCTGTGACTCTGCCTGTTCGTAAATTCCTTGTCTGGGTCAGTTTGACAATTGGGCTGGTTGGACCTCTCACTAGACAGTGACATAAAGGGAGTTGGGGTGTAGTCTGCATTTCCTGACGAGCCATCTGTGCTAGGAGGGAGGGGAGGAGTGGTCACTCAAACCTGAAAGGGCTGTGCCTGCCCTCACACAATGCTGTCTCCAACCCCCTGGTGTGTGTCTGGGGCCTGGCCTGGGCAAGGCAGGATTTCACAACCAAGAGAGACTTTGCTTTGAAGTAGGCCAACTTCAAAAGGGAAAATGGGTATAAGAAGGGCACCCAAAACCATAGACTTTAGAACACTTCTGGAAACCAAGAGGAACCTCTGCCTGGAGAAGAGCTAAAGAGATGAGGAAGAAGAGCTGCCCTGCCTTTGACTGTGCTTTGTGGAGCTATCCTGCAGTTGCTGCTTCTGCCAGAGTAAGAGGGCAAAGACTGGACTTTGTGTGCCTTCCATCTTGTGAAGAAATCTCCAAGGGCTTGATTTAGAGCTTGCCTCCTGTTGTTTGAAGTCTCAGGGACAGCAAAGACTTCTCTCTGCCAACACCTGGAGTCTCTTGAGAGACTCCTACTCTTCCAAGTGGTACCCCTCCAGTTCCTGGGACCCTGAAAGGAGAAGCTGGCAGCTTAAGAGGAAGAAATCCACGCACAGAACACCGTGCGGGGAAAAGATGAACGCGACTCCGATCTGCGGATGAAAAATCAACGTGCCGCCAGCTTTGTAGCTGAAAATCGACGCTCGCCTGCAACGTGACCCAAAGAACAATGCTGGGGGCTGGAGAAACGACGCACAGCATCACTGACGGAGGCTGGTGAGATCGCAACCCGCGCTACGTGGTTTCCGGATCATCGTACAGCTGGATTTCCGATGCAAACACCACTGGGTGTGTAAAAACTATGCAAGGCCTGCCCGGACCCGAGAGTCCGACCGGATCGATGCATTGCTCTCCTGCGGAGAGAAAACATGACGCACCCCGATCCGATGAAAGGAGAAACAACGCAAGGTCTTGCTTGTCTGTGAAATCGACGCATCGCAAACACTTTTTGACGCACACTCGCCCAAGCAGGGTTATTTTTGACACGCCTAAGGTACATTTTCAGGTTAACAGTGTTAGTGTGTGTTTAAAATTACATGAAGACTCTTTTTGCATTTTCAGTGATAACTTGACTTGTGTATTGTGGATTTTTGTTGTTTTGGTCTTGTTTTGTTTAGATAAATAGCCTCTATTGTCCTAAACCTGTGTTGTCATTTTGTAGTGTTTTCATTAATTACTGTGTCTGTTGGTACAAATACTTTACACCTAGCACTCTGAAGTTAAGCCTACTGCTCGTACCAAGCTACCAAGGGGGTAAGCAGGGGTTAGGTGAGGGTAATTCTCTTTTACCCTGACTAGAGTGAGGGTCCTTGCTTGGACAGGGGTAACCTGACTGCCAACCAAAGACCCCGTTTCTAACAACCATATAGTGAAAAATTCCTTTGATTGGGTTGACTGTTGAATCCTTATTAAAACACATGGACATCACTATCTTGAATGTTATATTCAAAATAAACCGGAGATTTATGTCTGTTACACAGAAATGCTTTTAAAATGTGTAAATATGTTAAGCAACATTCACTTGCAGTGTTCTGGCATTTTAGTTGGTGGATATGCCTCATTTACAAGTAGGCAGAAATGTTATATGTTGTGTTAAAAATTAGCTTCGTACACATTTTTGGATTCACACTATTAACAAATGTCTACAATATTACTGGGAGTTAATGTGGTAATACTACATGGCAACTCTTATTAATATTTCACATCACATTTATATAAAGATACCTCTGGCAGCCCTTGCTGCTAGAAGTAACATGTAGTAATTAATGATCATAGAAAGAATGCTTTCGCCAATTTTTCCCACAGTACAAGGGATGGATCCAAAAGTGTAAATGGCCTCTGGTAACTATATCGCTGGCCTAGTCTTTCTGCTGTTATTAACCAGGTAGGTTCATTATTGTGGTGCATACCAGAAGTGTGTCATGGGTAAAGTAGAGTCTAATTAGTGAAAATGCTAAGAGCTGTGTACAAAATAAGGTATTATCTAAAACCATATTTCACTTTGGAATAGGAACCTTATCAAACCTATTCTCTAGATCTGTGAAGTCATAGCCACTGCAATAGTGAAGTGTAACCTGAACAAAGTGGCGTGAAAAGAATGAGGGAAGTGCTCGGGCAAAGGTGTAGTACATGAGAGAAGAAAGTAAACTGTTTTTGTCACAATTGTATTTGAATTTATACAGCCCATAAAATATACAATAAACCAATGCAAGCTGAGTCTGTATGTATTGTTGACAGCATTGATCCTCTCATAAAATACAACAATACTCTGTCCTTTCCAAATAACGTTCCTCAGTGTGTGACTTAGAGTTACTTGGCTGGATAGGACTTTCACAATGCCTTTAACCGCTTTGCTGCCCATCCTTTCCCCCTCCTGTGCAGAGACTTTTTTTGGCTATTTGGGGAAGTTTGTGCTTAGGCCCTCATAACTTTTAGTACACATAAGCTATCCACTCCAAATTTGCGTCCTTTTTTTTCCATCATCCTAGGATTTCTAAAGTTACCCAGAGTTTGTGGGTTCCCCGGGAGGAGACCAAGAAATTAGCCAAAATACAGCTATAATGTTGTTGTTAAGCAAAAAAACTGAAAAAAGGGCTGCAGAAAAAAGCATGTGTTTTTTCCCTGAAAATGGCATCAACAAAGGCTTTGCTATGCTACAGACACCATCTTCCCAGCTTTCATGAACAGGCAGACTTGAATCAGAAAACCACATTATACAACACAACTTTGGCATTTTACTCGGACATTTTTACAAATGTTTTTGTGCTTTTAGCCTCTTTCCAGTTAGTGACAGAAATGTGTGTGAAAACAATGCTGGATCCCGTACAGCAAAACCTTTCTAAACAGTAGACAAAATTCTGAATCCCGCAAGGGGTTATTTGTGTAGACCCTACAAGTTTTCCTACAGAAAATCGAAATTGAGGTGAAAAAAACAGCCATTACCCTCCACGTTTTACTCTAACTTTTTCCTGAGATGTCAGATTGTCAAAAGCAACATACCGTTACATCTGCTGGACTCTTCTTGAGAGTTGTGGGTATATATAGGGCTTTTAGGTTCATCAAGAACCCTAGGTACCCAGAGCCAATAAATGAGCTGCACCTTGCAATGAGTTTTCATTGTATACTGGGTATACAACAATTTATTTGGTAAAATATAAAGAGTCAAAAATAGGTATCAAGGAAACCTTTGTATTTCCAAGAAAGGCACAAGATAAGGTGTTGAGAAGCAGTGGCTATTTGCACAACTCTGAATTCCGGGTTCCCCATACTAGCATGTGAATTACAGGGCATTTCTCAAACAGACGTCTTTTTTACACACTGTCTTACATTTGGAAGGAAAAAATGTAGAGAAAGACAAGGGGCAATAACACGTGTTCTTCTATTATGGGTTTCACCAAGTCTCTCGATAACAATGGTACCTCACTTGTGTGGGTAGGCCTGATGCCCGCGACAGGAAACGCAAAATGGACACAATACATTTTTACATTGAAATCTGACGTGTTTTTTAGAAAGTGCCTAACTGTGGATTTTGGCCTCCAGCTCAGCCAGCACCTAGGGAAACCTACCAAACCTTTAAATTTTTTTAAACTAGGCACTTAGGGGAATCCAGAATGGGGTGACGTGTGGGGCTCTCACCAGGTTTTGTTACCCAGAATCCTTTGCAAACCTCAACATTTGGCAAAAATAAACACTTTTTCCTCATATTTCGGTGATAGAAAGTTCAGAAATCTGACAGGAGCCACAAATTTTCTTCCACCCAGCATTTCCCCAAGTCTCCCATTAAAAATGGAGCCTCACATGTGTGGGTTGGCCTAGCGCCCGTGACAGGAAATGCCACAAAACACAACATGGACACATCACTGGGCAGTCTAAAAACATATGACATCAGATGCACTTGGCAAACCACACTTAGGACAGCATACCATACCCTCCTAAAAACATATGACATGAGATGCACTTGGCAAACCACACTTAGGACAGCAGCCCATACCCTCCATCCTCACCGTTGAAAGTTTAAACGGGGAGTAGTAAGCTATATGTAGTGTGAAGAGATGATTTGTTCTCAGCTCAGCAGGTCTTTCTGTGCTAAGCAGCATACTCATAGATGACTGCCACAAGTCTTGTAATTGCTCGGCCGGCAACACCATATCTCCTTCCCAAAGCTTTCCAGGTAGATTAAAATCATTATCAGGTATCTCTAAGATTGCCCAATACCAACTGGAGATCTTGTTGGCACCTACCATGTCACTGATCAGCGTATCTTCCAGCAGGTTCCCTTGCCCCAACTTGCTTATCCCACACCTTTGTAACCAACTACTTAACTGAATACATTTATCAACCTAGAAAGGTTCCCCCAGTTATTGCTGTGAGTTCATCCCAGGAGAGTAGGGAACCGTCTTTGCCCGGGTCCCCCCAGAATTCAGTCCTGCACTCCTAAGAGGTAATGCCCAGTAGTTCTTCATCTCTGGGAGGAAGTTTGCAAGATGATGTCCAGTATATTAAAGCAGGAAATCTCGGCATCCCTCCCATTAATATATTTTGGTTTATCAGAAGATGGGGATATAAAGAGGAAGACAGCGAAAATGGTGTTGTTTTATGCAATACTCCTGGCCAGGAGAGAAATTTGTCAACAGTGGGTTTCCGCCGTCCCCCTCCATATGAACACTGGCTTAATGAGCTTGTTCAAGTGATAAAACTAGATATGCTTCTGGGTACTTCAAGGGAAAAGAAGAGGAAATTATGGTCTTCACTGCTGGAAAGGAGGGGTTTAGGGGTAGACTACGAATAGTGATGGTATTTTGGGATCGTGTACCTGTCCTATGATTAATCACCACTCTACACTCCCCCTTCTGGAGGCAGGTCTTGCTTCCAGGATACTAGTGAGAGAGATTCTGACGCCCTGGCATTGGCCACCTCTATGTTTGTGTTGATGTGCCTGAATACTAGGTTGGAGTGGGTTAAGAATCTGAGGTGTATAAGGACAAAAAAAACATGGACGCATCACATTTTCCCAAAGAAAACTAACCAGTTTTTTTGCAAAGTGCCTAGCTGTGGATTTTGGCCTCTAGCTCAGCCGGCACCTAGGGAAACCTAGCAAACCAATACATTTTTGAAAACTAGACACCATGGGAATTCAGAATGTGGTGACTTGTGGGGCTCTCACCAGGTTCTGTTACCCAGAATCCTGTTACCCAGAATCCTTGATGGAGTGGTAGTGTTTCCTGTTTCTATACACCTGTTCATTAGCACTGGGTGGGACCAAAGGTGCATGGGTGCCATCTATGGCCCTATCTCATGATGGATGTGTCACATCTCATCGAAGTCTGCCTTCACATAGATCACGTAGGGAAACCTAGCAAACCTATCTATTTATGGAAACTAGACACCTATGGGAATCCAGGATGGGGTGACTTGTGGGGCTCCCACCAGGGTCTATTACCCAGAATCCCTGGCACACCTCAAAATTTGGCAAAGCAACACATTTTCCTCACATTTCGGTGATGGAAAGGTCTGGAATCTGAGGGGAGCCACAAACTTTCTTCTACCCAATATTCCCCCAAGTCTCTTGATAAAAATGGTACCTCACTTGTGTGGGTAGGCCTAGTGCCCGTGATAGGAAATACTCTAAAACACAACATGGAGACATCACATTTTCCCCAAAGAAAACGGACATGTTTTTTGCAAAGTGCCTAGCTGTGGATTTTGGCCCCTGGCTCAGCCGACACCTAGGGAAACCTAGCAAACCTGTATATTTTTGGAAATGAGATACCTAGGGGAATCCAGGATGGGGTGACTTGTGGGGCTCTCATCAGGTTCTATTACCCAGAATCCTCTGCAAACCTCAACATTTTGCAAAAAGAACACTTTATTTCCTCACATTTCAGTGATGGAAAGTTCTGGAATCTGAGGGGAGCCGCAAACTTCCTTCTACCCAGCATTCCCTCAAATCTCCCAATACAAATGATACCTCACTTGGGTGGTGGCCAGGTGACTGCAACAGGGAAGAGCCAAAAATGTGTACAGATTGAGGAGATAGCACAGCGAGTTGATTAGCACAGTTTTTTAATAATACATTTTAGGCTGACTCTGCTTTGGAGACCCACACAAGTGAGGTATCATTTTACTTGGAAGACTTAGGGAAAGCTGGATGGTAGGAAATTGTGCCGCTGTGGTGATCCTACAAAGAAAAGTGGAGAAAATGTGATTTATTTTTTTTTAAGCAAATTTTGAGGTTTGCAGAGGAGCCCGGACAAGAAAATGTTGGGAGATCCACGCAAGCCACAGCTCGCCAGACTCCACTGGGTGTCCAGTTTTCAAACCAGTCTAGAGTTGGTACTTTTTCCCCAGAGAAGAAGCAAGCACACTACCAAGACTCTTACTTCTGTGATGATCCAAACACTAAAATTGTGAAAAGACTTAGGTTATGTTAAAGAGACCCCTCACCAACCAACCTAGTTGGTGGCATTCTTCATCATCGAGGTCCCACCCGAGACACCTAGCATGTCATGGGTGTGCTTCAATGCCTGATTAGAGCAGAGGAGATTTGTTTCATTTTTACCGCATATACTGATTGGATTTGGCATGAGGGTGATTGATGGCTCAGTAGATCAAATTATATTAACTAGAGATTTCACAAAAATGAAATTCACTGTTAATAACTGAAAGGCCAAAAAACTGATCTAATGACTTACAGCTCCTGAGTTGTAAAACCATGTTAAGGCACCAACCGCTTTACAGTCCATTCACACACCTTTCATACGTGACATGCACAAGACCATTCACGCCACCAGCTGCAGGCCCAGCACATAACAACACTCACATCAACAGACAGCGCCATTCAAGGGCCTGTTACTTTCATATGCCCACATGCCTGATACAGCAATCACACCAGCTGATGGAAGTCTGTGGACTGGCGTTCGGCTAGCAGTGTGTTGTAGTGGCCAACAGCAAGTCACTTTTTACACCTCCAGCCAAGCGCCACTCAAGGCACACTTCCAGCCAAGGACCACTCCACGCACAATGCCAGCCAAGTGCTACTCCAAGCACACCACCAACCAAGCACACCGCCAGTCAAGCGCCACTCCATGCACACCACCAGCCAAGCACCACTCCATGCACACCATCACTTTTTTTTTTTAAAACAAAGAAACCACTAACTAATTATAAACAAGTACAAAGCTACAAACATAAAAGCTCTAACTAAATACATGACAGTTAATGCCAACCGTGAAACTGAACATATGAAAATATAAAATAGGCAGTTTAGGATCACAGTAGTTCCCAATAATTCTTTTGGGTCTGGTAACTTCTGAAACAGCCGGCCACACACAGCCTTGGCTTAGAAGGACAATCTAGGCAGTACATACGAGTCTCCCTCCGGATATCTCTTCTGGCGCAGACTCTACATTTCTTAGTGGGGAAGTCTTTTTTGAGCATGGGAGGAATGTGATCAGAAAAGTGGTGATCTTTCTATCAAGCCACATCCTCCACCACTACTTCTCTAGGAACTCTTGCCTGTTCCTCCACAACAAGGCTGTCTGTGACAGACTCCTGAAATTTCAGAAATGTCATGCTTGACTCTGCAGAACTATTCTTGAACACAACAAAAGCATTAAAAGTTGCCAAATAGAAAAGGTGAATAGCTTACTTCTTATACCTAATGTAACGAAAAGCAGTATAAGGTTCCAACCTCTGATCAACTCTATCTATACCTCCCATGTGCTTATTATAATCTAAAATACACACTGGTTTGCGCAATTCGGCAACCTGACCCCAAACAGCCACAGGGGAAGAACACTCATCATGGATGGTTGTCAGCATGTACACGTCCCTCCTATCTGCAAATGTCGGAGCTAGCAGTTTATCATTACGCAAGGCACTGCACTGTCCCCTCTCAAGTTCTTTTTTTTTTTTTTTTTTACAGACAAGCTCCCTTGGATAGCCTTTCCAGTTGGAGCAGATTGTGCCACAAGCAACAGTGTCCACTCTAAACAATTCCCTGAACAATTGCACTCCAGTGTAAAAATTATCTATGTACAAACGGTGACCTTTGTTAAACAGTCTACCAAGTTCCCTCACATTTTTCTCACTAACTCTAAAACTGGGCAGACAACCGGGGGGGTCAGTACTGGAATCCCTACCAGTCTAGACCTGGAAATTATAAACCTAGCCTGTACTACTTTCAGGAAGCATATACATCTTAATTCCATACCGTGCCCTCTTGCTAGGAATGTACTGCCTAAAAACTAAATGGCCCTTGAACAGGACCAAAGACTCATCTACAGATATTTCTTTCCCTGGAACGTAGACTTCTGAAAACCGATCTACAAAATGATCAAGGACAGGCCTAATCTTACAAAGACGGTCAGAATCAGAGTGATCTTGTGGCAAGGCTAAAGCATTGTCAACTAAATGCAGCATCCGAAGAAGAAGCAAATACAGATTACGAGTCATGGTTGCAGGAAATATGGCCATTGCCATCAATGGTCTAGTATACTAAAAAGAAGCCAGTGACGGCTTCCTTATCAACCCCATCAAAAAAGTCAAACATAAGAACTTTTTCATCTCTCCCAAATTTGTGGGAATCCACTGGATAGCTCTAGAGTCTGCCCTAAGTCTTGCAGCCTTGTCCCTCAAATACCGCTCCACATACAAATTAGTCTGCTCAACAATCTTTAAAAAAAATACATTGTCCATAAACAACTGAAAGAAATTGACAGGCAAAAAGGTTTCCATATTCACTCTACACCCCAAGAGACCAGTAAAGGCAAGCAACTCTGGCTGCTCCATGTTTGGGGCAACCCAGAGTTCAGGTCTTCCAATGGGAAACCTTTCAGCCCCATGCTGGTGCACTATTTGCACACCAGTGTCCTCATCTAAAAGAGGTCCTTCATCTGCCCTGAGAGTGGCTTCCTCATCAGAAGATTCCTCTCAGACAGAAAATTCACTACCAGAATCTTTCACTTCATCCTCTCCCTCAGATGCAGAGTCAGTCTCCTAATCATGATCGGAAGATGACTCAAAAAGCATACCAACAACCTGCTGAGCGGTCATCCTGTGGCTAGCCATGATCCTTCCTACGAAAAGTAACTGGACAAATGCACCACCAACACCAGCACTGTGTAAGATAAGTAATAAACAAAGGGTGGCTTTTTCACAAAGCGTTATGTACTCAAAAACTATACCACTCACTTTGCCTGAACAAGCTAAAATCAACAGCAACTACTCTGCACACGCACAGCAGTCACCAATGATATCCCATTAAAAAGGAAAGAAAATAATTTTAGACATAAGATAACACAAATATCATTGTGCATAAATCTAAGGACAATTTCACACACAATTCTGCATTTAGTACACCACTTACAAGAATGTAATTCATGCATGGCAGCAATACTCGTTTGGAGTAAATTGTTTTTTCTTACCTAAAACATGCAACTACGCAAACTGCAAGGAGTCACAGCAAAGGAAGCAAAAGCTTTGAACTAGAACAAAAAGGAGAAATAAACCATTATAATCACAAATGTAAATACTTTGCCAGTTGACAAACACCCCACCACCAAACATTTAGAAATTTCCCCTGGTGTCTAGTGGTTTCTGGCCCCCTTGGGGGAAGATGGGCCTAAAAAATTATGCCATTCTGCCCCCAAGGGGGGAGCCTAAGGGGTTGCCCCCCCACACAGAAAAACAGAAACAAAAACTATCCCTGGTATTTTAGTGGATTCTGCTCCCCTTAGGGACAGATGGGCCTAAAAAAACAATAGGCCGATCTGACCCCAAGAGCGGGCAGAAATGACCATTAGTAATGTGCCTCCATGGGGAGCTGCCCTGTCCAAGGGGCACCCCCCCCCCAAAACAAAGAACATGCACGCGATCCCTGGTGCCTAAGTGGCTTCTGCCCACCCTGGGGGAAAATGGGCCTAAAACAAATAGGCAACAGTTCTGTGCCCCCTTTGGGGGGCAACACTTGCCCAAGGGGCGGCCCCCACACAAAAAAAAATGTCTTCTGCCTGGGCGTAAAAAAAATAGGCAGATCTCCCCTCAAAGGGGGCAGAAATGGCATTAGTAATGTGCCCCCATGGGGAGCGACCCTTGCCCAAAAAGACACCCCTCAAACAAAAAACACACACACGATCCTTAGTGCCTAAGTGGCTTCTGCCCCCCTTAGGGGGGGGACAGGTGGCCTTAAAAAAAAATTGACTGATCTGCCCTCAAGGGGGGCATAAATGGTCAACATTTCCATGCCCCCTTTGAGTGGTAACCCTTGCCCAAGGGGCCGCCGCCCCACAGAAGAAAAACAAAGAAAAAAATATGTGCCATTCCTGTGGCTTCTGCCTCCCTTGGGGGCAGATCAGCCTAGAAATAATAGGGGGCAAAAATGTCGATAAACAATATTCCCCCCTAAGGGGAAGGGCCCTTGCCCAAGGGGGCATTCCCCCCTATTGGAATATACACATACTCAAAATCTCTGGTGTCTAATGGGCAATCCTGCTGATCGATCGCGGTGTGCTAAAAGAGACATCGAGGGAAAGGAAAACCATTTCCCTTCCCCTGATGCCTCTTTTAGAGGAATTCTCCCCCCGGCCGAAGGTGAAACTAAACTGTTTCTCCAAAGGGACACGCTGGAAGCCAGCGCCCTCTAATGATGTGACGTCATTGGATGGGGGTTGGGGTGGAAGGGGAAACGCTACCCCCTCCACCCCTGCCCTGGGGGGGTGGGTGGGAGGCCCATGGGGGGGCTAGCTCTGTGGCCTAAAAGGACAAACAATAGAATTTCTGCCAAAATACTTCTGATTACTATGCTCTTAAATAATCTTCCTACTTCATAGATTGTAATATATTCATTTATACTAAATAATGAAGAAAATCTGCACTCATGATTCAATGTTTTCATCTGGATTGTTTGCATCTAATAAAGAATGGAAGCTCTATTATAAACACATCCTTGATAAGATTCTTTTTACCTTCTTTATTGATCACTATATATATTTTTCTCAGTAACTTTCACCATTACACATATACCATTGGGATAGGATTTTTTCTCACTCTTTCACTAGCACCAGTTTTATGTACCTTTAATAAGTCATAAACAAGTCACAATCACAGTCATGCATGTATTCGTTTTTCTTTAGTGATACCCTCTTACGGGTCAACATGTCTATTTTGAGGATCATGGGACTATTATTTTCTTTTTAACTCTTTTCTTTACTGGAATTTTGGATCTATCTTATGTAGACTTCTCTATCCTGCACTTTAGCTTTATATATTTTTTTTTAACATTGAATTATTTTAATATCGAACTGTTTGTTTTAATTATCTTTACTATTTGCAGCCTTGAGAAAGCCCCGGGTGACTTAACCACGACGGGGCGAAACACGTGTCTGCTGTTCTCTACATGGAATATGATTCTCAAAGATATTTAAGTTTCATCATCCTTAATAAATGCTCGTAAATTGAATACAAGGACTCAAAGCACTATTATTGATTTCAAATTGAGGCACTTTTTAAAAATGTGATATTCTGCGTGAGTGGGCTATCTACCTTTTCTTTGGAGTTCGACTTGTACTTTGGGGTTAATGGTCCATACCCCTATTGATAACCCACATAATAGTCGAAAACTGGGCATTTGCAAGGATGGGAGAATTGGACCTTCAAATCTGATATTTGAAATATTGAACCAGTTCACCAAATGTTGTATTCTTTCTATTGCAAGTTATATTCAGTCAATATATTTATTTTGGATATAAAATCCATAAACCCAAAGTAAAAACAATCAATACAGTTTCCAGAAGTAGCTGGCACAACAAAAAAGCAGGTTAAAATACAGTAGGTGAAAGATGTTTGCGCTATAATGGTATTACAAACATCAAAATGCAAGTGCTGAACTACAATGTAGGGCAACCAACATGCACAAAACATTTCCAGATCACTAAAATGCTACATGTGCCCCTACCAACAATAAAAGTGCAAGTACTCAGCTACGTTATATGAGGCAACCATTGTACACATAAATCTGGAAGGATATAGTGCTGCAGATGATCGCAAACCCTCATGGCATCTCTTACCTGCGATTCCCCCCACTAATGATTTTAAAGTTTAAAGCTTTCATACCCTAGCATTAGAAAGGGAGAAACAATCAAAAATAAAATCAAAGAGAATTGTTGAGGGCCAAGTGCTCAGTTCTGACACAGTCACTGTGTTTCCGTCTGAGCCACGCTGCATGAATATATTCAGCCACTGACACAACCACCACTTCTCTGGTGTCTGAGCGCAGAACTGTGAGCGCAACAGCATATTGTCTAAAACCCAAAAGCTGACATACTGGCGTTAGCCATTTCCCATGTAGGCGCACATATGCGTTGTAAAAAAAAAAAAAAAAAAAAAAATTGATGGAGAGTTTCATCTTCCGATTTACATCCCTAAGTGTGTCTTCTCTGATCACCTGCTGGAAGGAGTAATCAAAGAAAAAGAATCCTTATTGGAAACTATTTGGGATATTGAAAGGAAAATCTAATTATTTTTCTACATAGACTCCTGAATCTTCCAGAGGAAATCCTTTGACACTGGGCTCTTCAGATGAACCCTCAGAAGGAATTATCCAATTTATAATTTTAACTACATTTCCATTCATACAGCTTGACCATTAATTTGTCTCTGTGGACTCCCCTGTTGATCAGAACTCAAAATGACCACCTTATAGATGACCTTTATCCCTGACACATCCTTATCCCGCCCCCCACGGCCTATATTATCAATATATACACATTATGAAATTGTGCCAGCAGGACAAATTATCCTTTTTGTGAAGCTACTCAGTGGCGAAGAGTGTACTTGTCCTTAAAGTACAAACCCAGCAGAAGGGGGGCAAATGTTCTACCATCATCTGTGTCAAGGCAGTGAAACGGTTTCCAATCATTTTCTTCTGTATCACGCCCCTTTACGCTTTCTGATTTTTGGCTCTGCATTATAATCTGCTCTGCTGTGGTGCAGATGTGAGCTCAGCTGATGGGCAGAGATGAAAATGCTAAATTGTGAGTCAGGTAGTCAGACAAGGAACTTGAGAGGTTAGGAGTTATGTTCTCTTCTCTCATCCTTCCCCCTTAGAATTCTCATTTCCCGATTATCATATATTGGGTTTGTGGGGCAGAAAGAAGATTTGGATGCTTAACCCCTTCACCTCTCCTTCTTTACCTTCTCTTCCAAGTGATCATAAATAGAATATGGCTAAGCAGGACCTGGAAGAGTAGTGCTCGGAGTAGAGCTGTACCCCGTCCCCAGCCGCCTTTTTGAACACTCTCCATCTTATGTGCACTTTTTGTGGTCCGTGAATTACCAATACATTATGCTTCTTCTCCTAAGCAATTGATGTTAATGTCCATTTAACTAAAGCATGCATATACTTATTTGTGTCATAAACACTAAATGTTCCAAAGTGTTTCACACGCCTCTATGTCATTAAGTAGCTTCGGAAACATGTCTACAACCTGCTCACTAATAAAATATATTTCAGTTTGATTGGAGAAGACATTGAGGGTTATTGAAAGAGCAGAAGGGAAAGGAGGTTTTCTTTTCGTTTTTCAATTCCTATTGGGATTAGGGAACTTCTTTAACTGCACATAATTATGATTTAAACCACAAGACCACAGGTGGTGTGTGATCTGGTTCCCTTAGGGACACTTTACAGACTAATTAGAAGCCGTTGGTGGCGACGTGTTAACTGTAATTGTAATAGTTAAATATTTATGTAATGTGTGCAAAGAAGCTGTTCAACAGTTTAATTAAATATTAATGTACTGTGTGATGTGCTGTCATGGCATGTGTCTGTGCTCATAAATACAGTTTCCAGTTCTATGTATTGTTGACAGTTATCCAGTAAAATCACAATGTTTGTATGGCAAGGCCACAATACTGATACAGGTGTTAACTAAAGTTCTTTCTTTAAAATGTATACTTTTTCCCTGAAATTAAAATGTCATTATATCTGGATTATGACTTATTTACCCCATGTCATGACAATTCCAGAAGAATAGGGCTAATGTTAAGTCTGTGATGAGTTTAATATAATATAGTTGTTTTAATTGGATATTACGGAGGTTTTCAGATCTTTCAATAAGACACTGATGTAGGTGAAATTTTTGTGCTGGCCCTCAGGTCACAGAAGTCATCTATATGTGACAATATATACATTATGCTAATCAAAGTCCTAATAGTTGACTGTGTTAGAATGCACTCAAAAGTCATTTTAAATGTGCATTCATTTAGATTGATGTTAGAAACCCTGGTGGTATTAGGGGTAAACTAAATGTTTGAAAGATTTAACTGAAATTATGTTATAATTAAGACGTTAAACTAACAGACTGTCATTATATACAATTGTTTTAATCTTGTGTGGAGCTACACAGATGGGTGACGTTTCCATGACAGACCTGGGAAGCTGTGCCGATGTTACAACCTGCACTCATGTGATTGATTGCTATTGGATGATGCCCTTTCAATGTAGAATGGACTGTTACCTAGAGCGAATCAGATTGTCGTACGAACTTTGATATGTCACTGACCATTTGGATTTTGGTCATATTCCCACTTAGTATCCAGACAGGACTGATGAAGAACCCTGCATGCTAAGTCCCTTGGAGCGGTATCTTCCTCTCTGCTTTGCCCCTTTGAAATGTCTTTCAGAGAGATTTTCCCAACCCCTTGCAGAAGACTCTTGATCGAGCTTTTGACATGCTGACGTTTTCCCTTTTTGCCTATCTTTTGCCCACCTTAGTTATTATCCTGCTGACTGAGATTACCTTTTTGCAAATTCTTTGTACCCTTTTTGTCCTTTAACTGAACATGTTCCATCCTGCACATTACCCCTTAATTTGGTTAATAGTAGAATTTTCCTTATACCCAGGAAAATTGAACCTTTGATTTGGATTGCATTGATGCTTGTCAAAGCTGAGCATTGTCTATTTTCTGTATGCCAGATCATTTTGTTAATGTTTTGCATCATTCTTGTAGAATGCTTAATTTTATTAATGCTAGTTTGTCTGCACTTGTTTCGTCGCATTGGACAACCCTTGGTGATTCTGTGTCTTTATAACTTCATTTTGAGAATTGTCTACATGACACTAAGCTTGAGTCTGTAATAAATCCCTTAACTTTAATTCTGACTTAGTTGTCCTTGTATGGCCAAATTGGCCATACTATTTAAATGATTTGGTCTGTATTGAAATTGAGTTGTATGGTTCTCCCACATCCTATTGCAGGGTCCAAAGATCCATCGATCTGAAGCTGAGCAATGATTCCTGCGAAGGATGAAAATACTCCAGGAACACCTTCTTATGCCCTCTTACACAAATTAGGCGGCAACATGAGATCATCAAACGCACCATCCTAACCTGCACCAGATATAGTTAAACATATGCAAGGCATATACAGGGTCAGCTAAAAACAAATGAAAACATCTTGTGTGAGACCTGAAACAATATCTACGATATGACTTTTTAGACCAGAGGACACGCCGGCTTCATAGATCGATCCGTCAGGAGACTAATCAAGGTCCGTCACCTGTTATAGATTGGACCACATTGTCACAATACATTTTGTCATCAGTAGTTGGACTTTTGCTGCATTGAGCATTGGGGAGTAGGGGTTACCTTTACCGGATCCTTTGTGGATCTTCAGATCAAAATTGGAAATCATTGTTAGAAGGTTTCTTAAGACTTTATGTTCTAGAATTTTAAGCTGTTCCAACTCTAAACTTGGAAAAATGTGTCATATGGACCTGTTAACGTGTCCGTCTATGTTAATTTTATACACATCAGGACTCGTTTTAGGCCGATGAATCTTTGGACCCAGTGGTGAGACACCGTAAGACGAGACAACTGATTAATACATCAAACCATATGTCAATAATATTGTTAACATATATCACCACAATATATTTCACTTTAGACATTAATAAATCTTCGTTGCAACCATGACCTTTCAGTCATGAATAACCACACCTTATTGAAGTTTTGTGAAGTTTATTCCCTATTGATTACAATCTAATTGCAAATGTATTAATCTCAAAACCAAGAAGCAAAGAACATTATCACAAAGCGGCGACTATGATAAGTTTTCATCAATGCAAAGATCACAAATATAAGATAATCATATGAAGATAACAAATCAAAATACATAGAACCTCCTAAAGGTCTTAGTTCAGCATAGCACCATGTCAGTCACGTCAGTTACGTCAGTTAAGATGGACACCTCATCTAGCCACTGATTAGCATTAGCATGTTGGGCTTCATGCAAAACAATTTAGAACATCAATTTGGAAAACGTCTAACTAAGGTCTCTAATCAAAACATACAGCAGTTGGTACCTAGAAAGGAAAGGCAAAATAAATGAATTTCCATTAGCAACGGTATAATTACCCTCCTCGGAATAGGTCAGCATACAGGGTCAGTCTTCGTCTTCAGGACATCAGTTAAATCGCCGTCAGTCTATCTAAGCTAAGGGCAGGGGACACCTCCCTCATAAGGAAGAAAGTGTAATGGGACTACTAAGGGTGAGGATGGTTTTTGTCTAAGTCTCAATCACCAAATAGAGTGACAGAGTTTCTGGATGCAATCGATATCATCCCCTACCTAATGCCGTTTGTTCCTTGTGTCATAAGTTTTTATCCCTTTTTCGACATACATTCCCCCAAAATCCTATTGGTCAGTCACTACACCCCACTATCTGTAACCTATCAATTTATACATTAAGTAATACATTTGTCATTTTATGCTATTTCTCGTGCTTCTAATTGGTCTTTATAATTGATGTTTTCGTAGGTGGCATATCAGGGGTTACTTCATTTTCTGGCACACACTTCGGGTCAAGAGTTCTCTTCTCCGCGATTTAATGTCCTTGAAAGTGTCCATGTTTGTTGCGAAGTCCATAATTTTTATACTAAAGCTACTAGCATGCAGATGAGAACATTTAGCATTGTTGCAAATAAGTGAAGAAAAGAACAATTGCTGGTTCATGGCCTTTTGCAAATCAGTACACTGGAGAAACAGAAAAATAGGCTTTAATATGAGAGCTACAGAGCCAGTTTTCGACTCACGCTAACTTAAGGCTTATGAATTCTAATAAATGCAGTCTTCGTACGTGTTAACATATTCAATTAATCATAATACAAACAATTATTACTTACAGTCGACATTAGTTTATGCATGTGAAAAATTCTCCACGTTTTAAATACGTTTCAATGAATAATATTATTAATGCAGCATTTGTTAAATATAAGCATTTCACATCTATAATAGGTAATATTTAAACTACGCTCTCTCAGTCCCTCCTCTGATGACGCTCGTCATCACACAATCTTTTGATCTTAATTTTTCACCTTGCGCATAATACGCATTTCAACATCTTGCCCTTTATGTGAGCTTTCCCATATTTCATTGAACATTTTCTCTCTTTCACTTTCTTCATTTCTTTTGGTTCTTTTAGTCCAATTTCTTTTTACCTTGTCATTGATTCTACATGCTCCCCATAATCCTAATAAACAAATTAAAATAATTAATAGACCCATCATAATTTTTGCAAGTACCCCATTCCAAATGTTGGTAAACCAGCTTCCTACTCGGGTAATTCCTTTTCCAAATTTTTCCCAAACACCAAGTTCTTTGAGATCCTTCAAATCTGTTCTATCTCTGGTAAGGTTAGTAAGCATGTTTCTAATTTTCTTACTGTTATCTGGAATAAATGAACAACAATGACGCTCATTAAGCATTTTACAAACACCTCCACTCTTTGCTAAATGAATGTCTAAAGCAAGCCGATTTTGAAGAGTCATAGCTCTTTCTGCAGCAAGTTCAGTATCCATCAGGAGTATAGCTCCTGTAAAATTTGTCAGCATGTTATCCACAATAGTAGACAACTTTTGAATTTTCATAGAATTCAAGATAACCCCTACTGATGGGATTATGGCTCCAAATATATCACCAATGACAGCCGCCACTGATTCTCGTTTTTGTCTGGGATGTTGTAATTCAGACGTTTTAGGTATTTGTTTTAAGTCATCAATCTGGTATATCTTTGGAAATATTATTCCCAAATAACATGTCCCATACCATCCCTTAGGAAGACGATAATATGCATTCAACCCACAGATGTAATAGATTCCAGGAATCGCTGGGTCTTGTACATAACATAACATAAAGGTCCATTTACTCTGAAACAAAAACATGCCTACATTCACTCGTACCCACAAAAAAATTGTCCTGATCGGATTTTGGTCTATATATACAGAGTCTACCTATGTGTAATGCATCTATAGCTAATTTGCCTTGTGTTTTAATTGCAGTATAAGCATAATCATTTGCATAAGTACGTTTTTCTGGGCCTTTTTCTAACCTTTCTTTCAGTGCTTTGCGTCTATCATCTGTGTGATCTAAAAAGCTTTTCTCTACAGGAGACAATAAGCAAGTCAAATTATTGCGATGTGCATAAGCAGTTCCAAATGTAAGTGTTGGCTCAAAGAATCCTCTAACTATTTTAATATCATGCTCTTTAGCTAATTCATTTAGGAATTCAATCACAGGCACAAAAGAAAACACAACATCCAAATTTGAATAAAAGTATTGCACATGCTTTTGATTATAGAATCTTGTTAATAGCAAGCTGCAACTAATTCCATAAGTAAGAGGGAGGCTATGATAAGTGACTCCCTCCTGTACAGACAAAGGAATTTTAGTACATACATAACAATCTTTTGCATCCATAGTTTCCACATACTCATTTAACAAGCGATAGAAGACGTTAGTAGAAAGTTCCCCTTTTGCATTAGTTCCCTCATGCATATGTCTTGCGTCTTGCTCAAATCTCTCCCACGGTGATAGTTTAGTAGTGGTAATTTCAGGTTTCGAGGTTGCATTAATAGTTTCTCTCTCTCTCCATGGCATTCCCACAATCACTCCCACAATCATTACTGCACATACAACACCTATTATAAGACCTAACCAACCACACACCTTACTTCCTTTGCTACTGTAAGCCATGTTTGTATAGAATCAGAATAGCAGATCAACAATCAACTCTGAGAAGCAAACTCTTTTTTTTTTTTTTTTTTTCTTAGTATAATCACAATGTCTTCATTCACTCCAGGACCTTGTCGTCAATTCAGGTTAGCAGCTTGTCACAATCAGGTTTCTTTAAAGTCAAATCCAGGTTTAGGGTCACTTTCCGGTAGTTTCTAAAGACTCTTTCTCTTTTCAGCTTTCACGATTTTAATTTTATCCGAATTTTCCCTTTGAATATCTTCAGGTACCGTAGTATTGGCCTGGTATTTCTCGATCAAAGCAGAATGCTAAAAATTCTTGTTGCCATTCAGAGGTTGTAGCATATGCCCATTCAGGACCTGTATATCTTCTGTTTGCTATTCTCTTCCTTTTTAGCCTTCGTTCACCTTGTTGTTCTCCTTCACTCAGATCATCTGCTTGTGAAGTATCACTTTCTTCTATTATTGTCTCGTTTGATACCTCTCTTATTTTAGGATGTGACTTGTCTGGCCAATTATCACCTCTGTGTGTCTTGGTTTGATGTTTCCCTTCAGGACGTTGGACAGCACCCTCCTCTTGTGATATGGTGTTTTCTCTTGACGGACCTGCAACTGGTTCAGGAGACTCTGACTCGTTTTGATTTGTATCCACAATTTCTCCGTCTCTTTCGTCTTCCTGTTCTATGCTGAGTTCTGGCTCTAAATCGTATTCGTCTACTTCTGGGAGAACCTCTCCTTGACTTAGTTCTCCTGCTGCCTCAATTGAGATAGGCACTCTGTCACCTCTCTCAAACTCATTGACAGTTTGAGGGACAAGGCTGTTCTCAGTGGGCTCTCTGGTAGTCTCAGTTCCTTCTTGACTGATCTCTGACTCTGAGAGTTCTCTTTCTGAAGTTGGTGTACCGGAGACTTCAATTTCCTCTTCAGCAGGACTTGTAACCTTTTTTGTGTGACTGGCATGTATCCAGTTGGGAACCCCGGCAAACTTCACAGCAGTTGTGGTCGTCAATATTACTTGATATGGCCCCTTCCAGCGCGGCTCAAGACACGATTTTCTCACGTGCTTCTTGACAAACACCCAATCTCCAGCTTATAGAGAGTGTCCTGGTTCGCCAATTGGTGGCAACGTGTTAGCTTCCACCTGGTGAGAGAAAGAGCGGATCACGTCAGCCAAACCTTTGCAGTAATCCAACACCATATCATCTGTAATATTCACTAGCGCATTTGCTGGTACCGCTGGTAATCTCATTGCTCTGCCCATGAGGATTTCATGGGGGGACAGTCCCGTTTTCTTATCTGTGGTGTTTCTCATAGACATCAGTACTAGAGTTAAAGCATCTGGCCACTTCATGTTTGTTGCAGCACACATTTTTGCTATTCTTGATTTTAAGGTACCATTCATCTGTTCAACTAGTCCTGATGCTTCAGGGCGATAGTTACAATGCAGCTTTTGTTCAATGTTGAGTGCAGCACACAGAAGTTTAATCACCTCATTGTCGAAGTGTCTCCCCCTATCTGAGTCTATAGAAACCGGAAACCCGAACCTTGGTATTAATTCTCTGAGTAGTAGTTTTGCAACTGTAAGACTGTCATTCCTACATGTGGGATATGCCTCAATCCAATGACTGAAAACACACACAATCACCAACACGTACTTCAATCCTCCACAAACAGGCATTTCGATAAAATCCATTTGCATTTTGTTGAATGGACCTCCAGCTCTCCCAGTGTGGCTCAAAGTTACCACAGTTCCTTTTCCAGCATTCATCAGTTGACAGATGACGCACCTGTGGCAAGTAATTTCTGCGGCATGTCTGAATTTTGGATTAAACCAATCAATCTTAAAGGATCTGATCATGGCATCTCTTCCTAAATGGGCCTGCCCATGGTATAACCGTGCAAACTGCGACAAAAGACCATTTGGCAGAACCAGTTTTCCCTCTTCTGAAACCCACAGATCATCTGCCCTTTGTAAACACTGCATTTTCTGCCAGGAACGTTTTTCTTCTTTGCTAGCACGACTTTGTAATGTCTTTAGTTCATCTAAGGTATCAACCACTCGTAATGCTAGACTTAAACTCGTGTCGTTTTCAGGTTGTGGTAATAATTCCCACTGCTCCTTAAATGATATACAGTTTAAAGCACAAAATCTTGCAACTTGATCTGCATAGCCGTTTCCTATTGACACAAAGTCTTGTGATCTGGTGTGGGCACTGCACTTTACCACAGCAATTTCAAGAGGTAACTGAATCGCATGTAGCAAATCTCTTATTTCACAGGAGAACCAGAGGAGGTCATGAAACCCCTCTGTGACCAGAGTTGGCCTAAATCATGCACGATTCCAAATCCATATCTGCTGTCAGTATAGATAGTGACTTTCAAATTTACAGCTTCGTGGCATGCTTTTGTAAGAGCTATTAATTCTGCCACCTGTGCCGAAAACACTTTCTCGAGCAGGAGGCTTCGACAATGCCAGTTATGGTACATACTGCGTAACCGGCTCTCAATGTTCCTGCTGAATCTCTTAGACAGGACCCATCAACAAACATAATGCAATCATTTTCTTTTAACTGGGTATCCTTTATGTCTGGGCGAGGTTTGGTACATAGCTCAGTCACCTCAAGACAATCATGCTCAAACTCTTCCCCATCTTTGATTTCTGTATTTTCATTGGGAAGTAAGGTTGCCGGGTTCAGCACAGTGCATCTCTTTAGTGTGATATTTGGTGACCCCAGTATAATCGTCTCATATTTGGTGAGACGTGCATTTGTCATGTGTTGTGTCTTAGTTCGTGTCAACAGAATTTCAACTGAATGTGGAACCATTACTGTCAGGGGGTATCCCATGACTATGCCTTCACATTGTGAAAGGCTTTGACCAACTGCTGCAACTGCTCGCAAACAACCCGGTAAGGCTGCTGCGACGGGGTCCAAAGTAGCTGAAAAATATGCTACAGGGCGATTTGCATCTCCGTGGACCTGTGTTAAAACAGACAAAGAACAAGCATCACGTTCATGACAGAACAACAGAAAATGTTTTTCATAATCAGGCATTCCTAATGCTGGAGCCCTGCACATGCATTCCTTCAATTCTAGAAATGATTCAAGCTCCTCTTTTGTCAAAGTGATTGTTTATGGTTCGTCCTTGACTTCTTTTCCTGTCAATTTTATTAAAGGTTTTGAGATGATCGAGAAGTTGGGTATCCACTGGCGACAGTAGCCCACCATTCCCAAAAACATCCTGACATCTCTTTTTGTTGTTGGGGGATTCATCTGCAAAACAGCTGTTATTCTTTCCTTTGATATCCTTCGGGACCCTTTCTCAATCAGATGTCCCAAGTATTTCACTTCTTTTTGACAGTATTGCAACTTTCTGGGTGACACCTTGTGTCCATTCTTTCCCAGATGATTCAACAATGCAATGGTATCATATTTACAACTGTCTCTGGTTTTAGATGCAATCAGCAAATCGTCAATGTACAGCACAAGAGTCGAATTAAAAGGCAGCACAAGAGGTTCCAAATCCTTTTTTAATATCTGATTGAAGATGGACGGTGACTCAGAAAACCCCTGAGGAATTCTGCACCAACTGTACACCTTATCCAGGAATTTGAAACTGAACAAAAATTGACTGTCTTCATGAAGGGGTATCAAGAAGAATGCTTGTGATAGGTCTACTACAGTAAACCATTCAGCATCACATGGAACCTGGAACATTATTACTGCTGGGTTAGGTACCACAGGGCAGCATTTTATCACAATTTCGTTTATTTTTCTCAAATCCTGCACAATTCGAACTTTTCCACGGGGCTTCTTCAAACCCATAATGGGTGAGTTGCACGGACTACTCAAAACTTCTTTCAGGACTCCCTGTCTGAGAAAATCTGCAATTATTTGTGATACCTCAATGAGAACATCTTGGGTCATGTGGTGTTGTGGCACTTGTGGGAACGCTGCACTCGGCTTTATCTGTACCTTGATTGGTTCTACTCCCTTTATTAACCCTACTTCTTTCCCAGTCAAATCCCACACTTTCTCTGTTACAGTTCTTTGTAAATCGACAGGTAGGTCGATCAAAGTATGCATTGGGAATAAAGTAATTAAAGGGTAATCTTCATTAGTCTCTCCTTCTTCCTCCATTAATTGACTCTCATCTCCCTCATCGTCACTGTTTGTCTGTACCTCTATTCCATCATTGGAACAGGTAATCGAACATTTTGTTTTACATAGTAAGTCTCTTCCTAAAAAGGATACTGGGCTTGAATCGCATACAACGAATCTATGCAGGCCTTGGAAACTACCAATTTCAACCTGCACTGGATCAGTAATCGGATTAGTCAGATATTGGTTTGCCACACCAACCACTCGTATGGTGCGCCCTGAGAGAGGTAATCTCGGTACTTCTGCACTTCGAACTGTAGAGCGTGTAGCTCCTGTGTCGACCAAAAATGAAACCCTATAGCCCATTATTTTTCCCTCTACATATGGGCCTCTCTGATCTACCTCTAAAGATGCTGCAAGCCTGCACTCTTCACTGTCTGAACTGTCATCTGACCAATCTCCATTCATGTCACTTTCACCTCGCAATGGGAATTGTTGCACAGTGTTGTTTTGGTTGGTTACCTGACCTGTGACCTGCTGAGGAAGCATCACCTGTTGCTGTCCCATCGGAGCCATGGGTAATTGCATTTGCTGTCTAGGCACCATAGGAATCTGCTGCTGCATTGGTTGCACTGATACTGACTGGAAACGCAGCATTTGCATCTGCTGCATGGGTTGTACCCCTGGCATTGGTACCAAATTATTCTGAAAATTCAGGTTTTGATGTCTCATTTTTGGACCTCGTGGATTTTGTAATGTACCGACATTAATGCTTTGCTGAATTGCACCATCCTGCACCATATTCGAACAATCCCATTTCCAATGCCCCATGCCCCCGCATGCATGACATGGTGACATCTTTTTCATTCCCTGACCGTCGTTTTGAATAACAACATTATTCATGTCCGGACCACGGTTCACAAATCCTCGACCTCTACCTCTCGGCTGTGCCTGAAACACACCATTCATTTGCGGTTGCTGCTGTATCATTTGCTGAACTCCATTCCCCGGTATTCCAGCTTGTGCAGCCCTTATCTGCATCACCATCACTTTCTCCTTCAACTTTTTCTGCTTCAACTCAATCTCATCACTACAGTATTTTGCATACTGCAATACTTCATCAATCGGTTTAGCTTGCCAACAAATCAAATGATTCTTAATCATCTGGCTGACCTCCGGCCTCAGCCCTTCGACGAACCTAAACACAAGATGATTCATGTCCTTCGGTTCGATAGTCTCAGTACCACTGTAATGTTTGAACACTTTTAATAAGCTCTCGTAATATGCATGTATTGACTCTTTAACCTCTTGAGAGGTCCGGTCGATTTTCTGCCAATCGGTCACCTTCGGCGACACCTTTTGTTTCAAAAACTCAATTACTTTATGATAATATTTCATCACCTCTTCTGAAGGTGCTCCAGTCACCTTATCTCTTGCCGGCTCCTTCGTGGGCCAATCTACCCCTCTTTTGCCCTCAAGCCACAAATCTGGCGGAACAATGATCTCAAACAAAGTATTCAAGTCTTCCCAAAGACACTTTGCAAGCTTCACAAACCTATCTGTCTGTTGATACCACTCGATCGTTTTTTCTCCTAACCTAGGGTAATCATTCGTAAAGGATAAAATGTCTCCTCTAGTCCATGGCACATGCACTAAAACACCACCAGCTGTCTTTCTCATAGGTAAGATTTTCACTGTATCTAGATTAGGTGTGGTCCCAACTTTATTTGACCCTGGGCTATCTTCCTTTCCCTTGTCTCTTTTCTTTGCCCATCGGCCTTCCCATTTCTCTAATGCACCCCAAATCTGTGCACTTTGCAACAGTTCTTTCAGGTGTGCCTTCATGCCTGCAGATCTCATGTGTTTAAAATCTTTAGAGTCAAAATCTAATCTGTAGCTTCTTTTTAAATGTTTCCGATATCGATATTGTATTTGTCTGCCAAATTCGCTAATTTCTGATGTACTTTGCTCACCTCTTTGGTAATCTTGGGGCACAAGTACCTCAATTCTGCCTCAGTGTATGATTCCAACCTATTTACTCCCATTGTTCCTTCCACTAACTCGGCAGCTTCTGCCCCTAGTCGTACAAAATTCAAGTATTCATTTTGTTTTTCTTTCTCAGGTTCAACTGTGGTCACTGTAGTCCTCTGTGAGGTGCAAGTTTTCTCTAACCACTCATTTAGCTGTTGTACTGAAAACCCTGCAGTGAAATGTTCCCTGCATGTATCATTGGAGAATGTGAGGTATTCGTACTCATAGTTTGGGGAGTCAAGGCTCCCAATCCTGCTTGACGCATTGCTTCGAGAGATGCTCCTACTAGACTAAGGTCCATCAAGGGTCTCGGTTGTTCATATACTTGTTCTCCCGGGGCCATTATCTGTGGAGTTCTCATAGGCCCTCCTCTTATCACTTCCTGAGTCATAACTCCCTGTTCACATGTCCCTGTTTTATCCTGTGCATACAACGGCACCGGGGGACCAACAGTAATAGGTAGCGATATAGCGGCAGGTGTCTGACCTGATCCTAAGCTTCTTGGAGCTGCAACACCATAGGTCTGCTCCAGTGTACCCGGTACAGGTACTAACGGTGGTCCTGCTACAGGGTTATACCCAGGTATCAGCTGTGGCGGTTGCGACACTAGCTTCGGAGTCGACTCAATCTGTATTAACCTTGGCTTTGTATATATCGGGTCTGGCGGCACCACCAAGTTCGTGGTAGTCTCAAGCACTGGGACATCAGGGTAAATTCTTTTTATCTGCGGTGGAGGCTGCAACTGTATCGGCAAGTCTGGTGCAGTGGGTACACTGACACCATTCAGTATCGAGGTTGTATCGCTAGTCTGTACCGTATCAGTAACTCCCTTCTCCTGCGTCTGGTTCCCAGGATCCAAGCTAGTATTTGGAGCACTGTCACTCACCGCATACGGTGGCGGACGATCATGTAACAATCTATCTATAAATTCCTCATCATCTGAATCATCTTCCTCTTCCCAGGACCTTTTATTTTCTTTAGTTTTGCCTGAATCTTTGTCGGTTTTGCAGGAGGCTTTCCATCCCTGTGTCTCTTCACCCTGTGTTATTGCCGGAAATAACTTCAACCCATCTACAATTCCCCGTCTCCACATTTTGTTCTCATTGTCCCATCTAGCTTCTGCATAGGATTTTTCCGCCCTTTTTAGTCTTCTCTGAAACCTTTCTTGTCTATGTTTAATAGCCATCAAGTCCCAGATCACCAAAGCCTCGTATTGTGCCGGTCTCGGAGGTGGTTTCTGCGTACTTAACATCCACCTCAAATTTTCTAGCACCTTTGGATTAAATGTCCCATGTTCTGGGAACGCTAGACACCCCTCTTTCTCTGTTAATTTGCGCCATTGTTTCATCCATAAACAAGGTGCAACACCCTTTTCTTCCATAACTGTATAAGCTGGAGTACCCTCAGGTGGTGTAGGTTCCCCATCGGTTGCAACAATATATACGTCTCCTTTTAAATCGCTTTTGAATGCCTTGACAAAATACATTTTTGCAATTCTTTATTTCGTATTTAGTCAGAAATGGCTTAGTTCCCAGGACACTCTTCACCTGCCCTTTCTCAACCTATTGCCTCTCACGGACAGCAGCCAATCCGTGCGGGACCCCTCTCAAAATCTGACCTATCTCAGCGCGGCACCACTGACGTCACACTCACACATACTGCAGCTGACAAAGTCTTGCGGCTCGTCCGCTCTTCACTGACCCCTTACAACTCATACAAACTAATGCGAATTATTGCGAGCACCTTAAAATAACAACACAAATCTGTCGGTTTACTACAGGAAGGGTAACACATTCGCTTCAGAACTTTACAGAGATTTCACTTGAAGCCTCGGACGCTACTCTCTCCTTCTCAGTTCCCGCATACGCAAGCAGAATTCGACCTGCAAATCCTACTCTCGACTTGTCAATGACTCCTTCTAGTGCACTTTAGAATTTGTCAAATCTCCATTGAAGGTTTCACACATACGTCATAACTCAAAACTCAACTTGTCAACCACGCCCGATTGACCTATTAAACCGCACAGATCACAACATAAACCACATTTATCATCATACTCCGGAGTCTTAGACCTCAACAGGTCCGTACACAACAACCAACCACGTGGATAATTTTGAGCAATAAGCGCTACATTCACATGAAGTACGCCAACTTCCCTACTCTCATACTGTGGAGTGCGCCCACTCCTACTAAACAACACTTAATTTGGCCTAAATACACACAATTTTCACAACCACCTGCAAGATACATAAGCTTAGGTAAGCGCAAAGACCCTAACCACACATACTATGGCGCCGAGAACATTCCCAACTCATTTAGGCAGGCTCCGAGATCCCGGGAAAGCCATGGCGAACCTAGCAACCCATCATCTCTCCAAATTGCATTATCACAGAAAAACAAATTAAACAATGAAACTCCGTCCTAGGGCCCCCAAGGGCCAAACCGTCGCTCTGCTACCAGAACTGTTAACGCGTCCGTCTATGTTAATTTTATACACATCAGGACTCGTTTTAGGCCGATGAATCTTTGGACCCAGTGGTGAGACACCGTAAGACGAGACAACTGATTAATACATCAAACCATATGTCAATAATATTGTTAACATATATCACCACAATATATTTCACTTTAGACATTAATAAATCTTCGTTGCAACCATGACCTTTCAGTCATGAATAACCACACCTTATTGAAGTTTTGTGAAGTTTATTCCCTATTGATTACAATCTAATAGCAAATGTATTCATCTCAAAACCAAGAAGCAAAGAACATTATCACAAAGCGGCGACTATGATAAGTTTTTATCAATGCAAAGATCACAAATATAAGATAATCATATGAAGATAACAAATCAAAATACATAGAACCTCCTAAAGGTCTTAGTTCAGCATAGCACCATGTCAGTCACGTCAGTTACGTCAGTTAAGATGGACACCTCATCTAGCCACTGATTAGCATTAGCATGTTGGGCTTCATGCAAAACAATTTAGAACATCAATTTGGAAAACGTCTAACTAAGGTCTCTAATCAAAACATACAGCAGTTGGTACCTAGAAAGGAAAGGCAAAATAAATGAATTTCCATTAGCAACGGTATAATTACCCTCCTCGGAATAGGTCAGCATACAGGGTCAGTCTTCGTCTTCAGGACATCAGTTAAATCGCCGTCAGTCTATCTAAGCTAAGGGCAGGGGACACCTCCCTCATAAGGAAGAAAGTGTAATGGGACTACTAAGGGTGAGGATGGTTTTTGTCTAAGTCTCAATCACCAAATAGAGTGACAGAGTTTCTGGATGCAATCGATATCATTCCCTACCTAATGCCGTTTGTTCCTTGTGTCATAAGTTTTTATCCCTTTTTTGAAATACATTCCCCCAAAATCCTATTGGTCAGTCACTACACCCCACTATCTGTAACCTATCAATTTATACATTAAGTAATACATTTGTCATTTTATGATATTTCTCGTGCTTCTAATTGGTCTTTATAATTGACGTTTTCGTAGGTGGCACATCCGGGGTTACTTCATTTTCTGGCACACACTTCGGGTCAAGAGTTCTCTTCTCCGCGATTTAATGTCCTTGAAAGTGTCCATGTTTTTTGCGAAGTCCATAATTTTTATACTAAAGCTACTAGCATGCGGATGAGAAAATTTAGCATTGTTGCAAATAAGTGAAGAAAAGAACAATTGCTGGTTCATGGCCTTTTGCAAATCAGTACACTGGAGAAACAGAAAAATACGCTTTAATATGAGAGCTACAGAGCCAGTTTTCGACTCACGCTTACTTAAGGCTTATGAATTCTAATAAATGCAGTCTTCGTACGTGTTAATATATTTAATTAATCATAATACAAACAATTATTACTTACAGTCGACATTAGTTTATGCATGTGAAAAATTCTCCACGTTTAAAATACGTTTCAATGAATAATATTATTAATGCAGCATTTGTTAAATATAAGCATTTCACATCTATAATAAGTAATATTTAAACTACGCTCTCTCAGACCCATGATTGATTTGCTGCTTGCTCAATGAGTTATGCTCGATATTATTTAATTTTGCGGAGCCTTGAAATAGTCCCTAGGAAGGGACGAAACATGTGTCCGCTGAATTCTTGTTTTGACCATGATCATCAATGCATTATAGATCTTATACATCTTATTTACTACAAATGCTGATTCTAAGGTTGAACTTCATTTTGAAGTGTGATCATTATTGTATTTAGATCTTGTGTTTATATATTCTATTGTAAAATCAAACAAAATTTGTTCTTTTGATTCAATTCTTGCGTGTATCTGTCACACATATTTGTTGATTCTGAGGTTGAATGTTCTGCCACATGTTCCTGGACTATCATTCATGACATATCTCTGATTATAATTGAGAATGCTCCACTACTTTTTGTATTTAGATACCTGAGACACAGCTGACATGAAACCACAATTGCATGTGGATGATACCACACAGCAGGAGAAACCAAGATTTAAATAATACTATGATCTAAGTGCTAATATTGTAAATCAACAAGGAATAGTTACCACTCTTTAGTACATTGGAGCACACATTCAGAATAACCAAAATGAAATTTCTTCAGAGATGGATACCTGGAAGAACGATTGCTAAAATCCAAGTGCATTTTGGTTGAGTTACAGAAACAAATATATAACAATTAAGAAGAGAGACCGGCATCATGTATCATGCAGACTACATGTACGTGGATTGGATCCATGTCCATTTGTTATACTGTGGTGTCCATAATACCACACCACCTCAACCTTGTAATAGTGTTATAAATGCAACTTATGTTTAAGGAAACAAGGCATTCAGTAGTGTATGCAACCTAACACCAATGCATGATGTTTCCTTGAAACTGGATGAGAGGTGCTTGTTCATCGCGCAAGGCAAAGAAAGAATAAAAACACAATTTTAAACAAATCGTCAATCATGCAGCAGCTACAGCCCTAAGCTAGCGTACAGCATGTTAAGGTTAACTTAAAGGTAACTAATTATGTGACCCAACAATTTTGCCTAATGGTGAGGTGATCCACGTAATGAAATCCTCACTCACCCTCACTAATTTTCATATGGTACTTCCTGGAACAGCTTTGGGGCTTTGTGACACTGCAAAAACCCAACTCTGGTATTTATTTTGTTGATCTCGATGGATGAAGGCTACCATTATGCATGTCTTTGTCCATCAGCTGGTTCACAGCAGCTTATATAGCTCGTCATTGAAAGAAAAGTAAGGATTTGGGAGCCTTCCTGATGGAAAGATTTAAGGAGCTGAACATGCTGAACATTTGAATGTGTAGCTGGATATTTGTCATACTAGGTCTTTTGTTTATAGCAGTTCAAAATAGCAGGTACATACATGTATCTATGTGTTTTTGCCAAACACTTTTTTGACACATTCCATTTTGAGGAAACCATTATGACAAAAATAAATGTCCTTTTATTTATAACGTGTGTGACCCATTGTAAGCCTCTTTTTCTCGCCTTACCCTTTAGCAGTACCTTCATTATTTGTGATGGCCTATTGAACAATTTCCTCCTGACTACTGTCAGCGGCATGCAGGCATCTTTTAGTTACGGTATTTCAATTTGTTAGTCCCTTTTCTAGTTCCATTCTTGAAAATAGAAATGGAGTATGTGATGCACAGTCCCATTGTCTGCTGAATATAGCAACGTCACTATTCAATGTCATTTCCTGGAAATGCAAAGGACACTTTGTCCCTTTCGTCATTACATTTTCTCTGGCATCAGACACAAGATGATGCCCCTAGCTTTCATAGTTTAGGTCCAGTATGTGGAGCCTCCATGTTACTGAAGGCAAGGTAGTATTCCCTTAATAACATTATAGTGACATCTTATATTTTCATTACATAAAGCACAGTTGTGAAAAATGTCATGAAATAACGGTGTTTATTATTGTTTTATTATTAAAGGGGCAGGGCATGGGGGTGACAAGCAATGAGGGGATTGCATAGAGCACTTCCCTCAGTGCGCATGTATGTTTGGCCAGCCGTCTCGGGCCGGCCAAATACACGTGTGCACAAGGGCTATCTCCAACCCAGCACTGTGTTGCTGAGTTGGAGAGAGCTGTGCCAGGCCCCCACTCTGTGTTGGAGCACTCAGCCAGGGCACTGAGCAGAGTCATGATTGGTGCAGGGCAGGCTGGGAACCTGCCACTTTGCCCAGTCCTTAGCCGCAACTGGTTGTGATTTAACAAAACATGCCTAATTCAAAGAAAACATGACAAAACACACACCATAGAAATAAGAAAGATTAATATACTACGGAAGGAAGTTAATTTCAGTGGCGCTCCCCCACTTTTAATGCCACATTTCATTAAAGCCTTAGTACTCAAATTACAAGATCAGCACTGCACATGTCAGTGTAATTTTGTTTAATCAAGGATAGAATTATCATCCCTGCAAGGGTTATGAAGTATTTACAGATGGAACAATCGAAATAAACAGTAGTCCCGTTACTGCTGTAATCCAGGTTGAATAGGAATGGCACTGCTGAAATGTAAAACACTTGAGCACATGGCAGCCCTGTGCCTATTTTTTTCAGGATTTTGTAGTTTGATTGGAAAAGAACTAATACATTGGTTGAGTTAAACTTAGATTGTTCTTCCTGTATCTTCAAAGGAGATTTCGACTGTGTTTGAGGATCTTTTCTGGCCCTTATTTGTGTTCTGGAATAGTTTGTATCTAAAGGTCCTGCAAACCATTTTCTTCTATTTTATTTATGATGATCCCCTTTTGCAGACATTCTCCCAAAGTACTAAAACTGAGGGAGAAGTTGAACTGTCTTATAATATATAGAGAAATATTATTTTTGTTATGTCAAAGGAGGCTAAGACTCCTTGGATATTATCATACTGCCTAATGTGCAAAATCTTGAAAGTGTTCTGTCTGAGTCACAACTATTAATCTTTTTAATATTTATTAAATTATTTATTTCTTACTATGTTGATAGCTGATGTACTGTCATGTATTTTCACTTAAAATAAATATCTTCATTCATGTAATTTATTCTTTGAACTGTGCTCAGTCAAATGTACTTTAAGGAAAGAAAAACAATGGGTCTGATTTAAGGTATGATGGGGGCTAACCAACGGTCAGGGTTGCAAAAGGTCATTACCCCTGTCTCCGTTACCAGATTCAAGCCTGCCATATCTAAAAACCACCGCTGGCCCAGCGGTTATCTCGGTGCTTCACAAAAAGTTTGGTGCTTGTCCACCATGTTTCTGATGGCTGTGCACCAAAAATATATATTTTTTCAGAATCAACTTAAAACAGGAGTTTGTTTCTTAAACAAAAACAATTAAAACTATTAGTATCAATTGTTTTTTTCTCCAGAGTGTGTGGTCATAATTTTACCTGGTGGTGATAGATAGGAACAAGCATTTGCAATGCAATAGGTCTCACCTTTGCTTGAGTTAGAGCTATTGGCGTTGTACACACATAACTGGATTTTTCTTGCCACATAAAGTGGTCAACCCCAATGCATAATTTGGTCCTCTTTGCCACATATTTCCAGTGACCCTGCATATAACTATATCACTTCCATTTACCTTCTTCCTGTATCTGCAGGAAAATGAAAATATTTCCATTATTTATTATATTTTTTATATTATTATTTCGGGGTCCCCGGTGAGTTATGGGCAAGAATGATGTTTAAAAAGAATGCCCCGCAAAGCATTATTGGGTGATTTTCTGAGTGCAACAAATATTGTAGTATCTTGACTGTAATGTTCAGAACAGCCCCAAGAGGGCACCACAATAAAAACTACATTTGTAAGAACATAGTCATGTAACCATATAGTCAGCCCCTAGAGATAACTACACGAAAACAGAATGGCAGAAAGTAATGCAGTGTAACCATATATTTATCCCCTAGGGGTGTAGAGCATTACGCATTGTCAGGCCTAGCAAGCCTACTAGTAGGCCTACTAGAATAATATTACAAACAAGGCCCTTAAAACACAAACTACACCGAGCTGTAAAACAAAAGTTCCAGCCATGAGAGAACTTAAAAAGGCACTGACTGGTGGTAGGGGTTATTATTTTGCGTTCCCCCAACCTAGTGTGGGGACCCAGAGTTGACCTAGACAGAAAGAGTGCATCTTGATGAGCACTTTGATTGTGGCCCCATTGTCCTAGAACCACCACACAGTGAGTTATGGTGGGCAAAAATGTTTTGTGAGTGCAGCAAATATTGTACTGTCTTGATTGTATTGCTCAGAACAGCCCCTAGAGGACACCATAATAAAACTAGCATTTGTAAGAAACATGGTCATGTAACCATATAGTCAGACCATGGAGGACATAATGACATGAAAGCAGAATGGCAGAAAGTAATGCAGTGTAATGATATATGTAACCCCTAGAGGGCATAGTGCCTTATGCGTTTTCATGCCTAGCAGGCCTACTGTAAAACTATTACAAGGCCCTTAAAAAACACAAATTACTCCCAGCTGTAAAACAAAATTTCCAGTCATAGGAGAGCTTAAGAAGACATTGAATGGTGGGAGGGGTTACTATTTTGGGGTCCCCCCAACCTAGTGTGGGGACCCAGCGATGACATAGACAGCAAGAGCATGTCGTGCTTAACATTTTGATGGTGGTCCCATTGTCCTATAACCACCACACGGTAAATTATGGGCAAACATGGCTTGTATAATGAATGCCCCTCCAAGCATTATAGGAAATATTGTAGTATATTGATTGTAATGCCCAGAACAGGCCCTAGAAGGCACCACAATAAAAATAGCATTTGTAAGAAACATGGTCATGTAACAATATATTCAGTCCCAAGAGGACATAATGACATGAAAACAAAATGGCAGAAAGTAATGCAGTGTAACCATATATGTAGCCCCTAGAGGGTGTAGTGCCTTACAAATGTTCAGGCCTAGCAGGCTTTCTGCAATACTATTGCAAGCAAGGCCCTTAAAAGACAAACTACCCCCAGCTGTAAAACAAAAGTTCCAACCATGAGAGAAGACATTGAATGGTGGGAGAGGTTACTCTTTTGAAATCCCCCAACCTAGTGTGGGGACCCAGAGATGGCCTAGACAGAAAGAACACAGTATGCTGAACTTTATGATGATGGTCCCATTGTCATAGGACCACCAGAAGCTGAGGTATGGGTAAAAATGTTTTGAAAAAGAAATGTCCGCAAAGTATTATGGGGCAGGTTTCTCGAGTATAGTGAATATCGTAGTATCAGCTCTGCATACTGTGCCGGGAGCACCACGTTGAGGATTTCTGTGATTTTTATTTTTTGTGTTAAAAGCTCCAATTTGTAAATCTTTCAACTGCTAAACTTGTACATAAGTGGTACTGAAGTAAAGCGCCCCTCAGATTGAGGTTGCGCTGTCTGAAAATGTACATACTCATGTAAACGGCTCCATTGATCGAGTTTGTGCTATATGAAACTTCACATTCTCAGGTAAAGAAGATTAAATAAATTAAAAAGAACCACCCCTCCAGCTTGTGCACAAAGAAACAATGGCATGATCAAAAGAAGGAAGAGGAAGAAACAACATTCGGCCATGCAGCGTAAAGCAGCAAGGCAAAAGAAAAAAGCAGTGCGCCACACTAAAATGTATGACCAATCGTGCAATAATCCGTGTAACAAGATCAGTCTGCAAGGCGGTAACAAAGCAGCCTCAAGGCGGGACTAAGGTAAAGAATTTACCTACGAAATCAAGGGAATTTTGAAAGGCAGTCGAAGGAATGAATTAAAGTGATGTGAGTGAGATGGGCATGTTGCAAGCCCACAGATGTAGATTACAATATGTCGAGAGAGCACATGCTTGCTGCGTAGGCTCAACCTAAAAAAGGATATCAGGCAGCCCTCTGTAAATAAGGAGGGCTGTCTGAGGTATTACTCTGACTGCCCTACTCCTTTAGACTGTTGGAGTATGTTTTCGGAAGGAAGAGAAAGCAGAGAACCGCTGTTGAAAAACTGACAGCCTGCTCAACTTATAATTGAGTGGGAAGACTGAGGGTTTAGCAGAGAAGATATTCCATCATTTTTGTCATTGAGTACCCTGTCCACTAAACCGGAAGAGGAGATTTGCCCTAATGGCCAGACCTGCAGGCTGTAGAACTGGGGTCCAGGTTCGAGTCACTCCAGCATCTCAACATCCTGTGACTCTGCATATATCACATCAGCTTTCTGTACCTAAAAAAAAATCTGACCTTGTTTAACATATTCTGCTGCTCAAGTAAATCACTCCTAATAATTTGGGCCATGTTTGTGCTGTATAAAATTGCTAAAAAAAATCTTAGTTGCTGCACTTAACAAGCTCTGATTCACAATGGACTTGAATTCTACAGGATTATGGACCTCTGAATATTTCAAAGAACATGGGCTTTATATCTGTTCATTATATAAAGTTTCATGGCATTTATTATTCCATGGTGGTCCAATGAGTGGACTACCTGCATGAGCAATTGTAATTGTGTAGTTCTCAAAACCAACCATTTGGATATACAGTATTTGGCCCGTATATTTTTTTAGGAGTAGACTCATCTAATGTTTACGTTTTAGTTTTTTTCATAAACAAGGGTCTTCCACTTTATTCGTTTTAGATACTTTGATAATGAACCCTGTGGATAAAGCACCATGACCATTTTGGTGGGATATTTTAATTGCCAGTTCGAGCAACTCATAACCACGGATACAATTATTTTACTGAAGATAGAATATTGGTGCATTTCAAAGTCAGGCCAGCTCTTGCTTGTAATGAACATAAGTTAATTCATATAACATAAAGGGAAGATCTATAAGCCTGCGATGGTAGGACACCGTCTGACCTCGTGTCATTTCCTACATGAAGCACAAGCGGTCCTTCAATTATTGATTGCATCTTTTTTAATATATATATATTGCTCTTGAACCAGCAAGCATCATATCCAGACTGGCCCCACAGAGCCTATGTATATGAGGGTACCATAATCTACAGCTGGAATGCAATCAGCTTGAATATAGTACAACAGTCTTGCAATTGTAAGAGAGCTCAACACCTTTTCAGGCTCATCAAGCAAAATGTTAGGCTCTTAGTCTCTGAAATGGAAGTTGAAATAACCCTGAGAGGCAAGGTTGTAGGCAGTACCTGAGGACTTCTTCTCAAAGTCAGGTAGCTACTGGGAAAGCCGTTGGTTTTAGTGGAAAAAAAACTCTGAGTGGGAAAATTCAAACTTTGCACCAAGGGAGGCCCACAAGATTTCTACGTTCCAAATTAGTCTTTTTTTCACAGCTCAGAATCCTCCAGTTGGACCAGGTTGCAGGCTGTATCTATGAATTCCATGAGGCCGGACACCTTCTTGTCAAAGGCCCACTGACGTGGATTCACTGCTCTGGAGATGCTCCTAGCAATGCAGGTGCCTAGCAAAGTTGAGTCTTGGGCAGATTGGCGTGGGTGGTTGGTCCCGGTCGTCCAGGGGTCTGAAAGTCTGAAACATTTCTATACCACAGCTTTTTAGAGTTGTTGGGAAATCCATTTAGATAGAACTAAGGGTCCCAGACCACCAGGAACAGCACTTGAGGGGGTCAAGATTCACTCCAGTCAAGTCACCAGTAGGGTCCAGTCGAGGTCTAGTGACTACCAGTCAGCTAGGCACTGCAGAGAAAAATTCCTTGCAGGTTGTTGTGTTCTTGTTAGCCACACAGGAGGTCAGCCAGCTAACATCAGTAGGGTCTAGTCCAGGTCCAGTGACTACTGGTCAGCAAGACACTGCATTGAAAAGGTCACTTGCAGCTTGTGTTCTTTTTAGCCATACAGGAGGTCAGCCAACTGACTGTTGAAGTCCACTTCTTTGGACTAATAGGAGTAGGTCCAGCCATTCCGGTCTCCTCATAGGTCTCAAACAGGTCTCTATTCCTCTATATATCCAGAAAATGTTCTTCTGAAAAAGGTGCTTTGGGATGTCACATTAATGATTGGCACTAGCTAGTGTTTGGGGGTGACTCCTGGCTCCTTTCTGACAAATGGGATAAAGGTTTGCAGGGAGAACTCTACCCACTTTTTCAGCAGTTCCTTTTTGACCTATTGCTAATAATCCCACAGTGCACCTAACTCCTGAAATTCAAGATAGAGGTACCATTCTCACTTGTGTAGAACCTGTGTGCCCACTCAGAGTTCTGGCCAGGGACATGTTTTTAGGTAATTCAAATTTGGAACACTTCTACTGATTTAGGTTCAGTACTCTTAGTGTTCAAAATGAACCTTTTTTTATTGTGACTATATACTCACCTGGGTGGCCTGCTCTAGTAAGCCCATTTAGGAGCCCTGTATTCACTTTCTTTTGATGTCAGCTTTCAAACATACAAGATCCATTGTTTCCCTATTACAGGCTTCTAGAGGAAATGAGTGTTGAAACCCTTTTGTGCAGGTCACAATATCTCCAAAAGAATAATGAAAACATCTTCCTGGAATTTACAGATATTTTTGTTAAACTTTTTCTACCTCTGCCAGGAAGGATACAAAAGTAGATGTCAATGAGTTTTTCAAAGAGCTAGTTTTTCTTCAGCGGCTAGTGACCAGTGTGCTCCTCAATGATCTATGCCCATAATGTCTAGATTTCACATGTGTGAAGCTATCACTTTCAGTGCTGGAGGCATCTGGAATTTCATACCACAACTAAAGAGAAAGCAGATGCAAATGTTGAGTCTGATACTGCTGTAAGAGTAGTAAGTAAAGTGGATTGGTGTGTCCCCCTCCACATATCTGTTGGTTGCATTTGGATTAGAATTGTAGAAAAAGAGTGCAAACTTTGTACAATTTGGTTCTATGTTCTGGAATTAGGCAGTTGGAATGTGCTATAATTCATAAGTTTACATCAGAATAAGTGGCAGATGTCATATTTCAATCACAATCTACTATAGTAATAACATAATTCTGACATATTATTAGCAGTTGAAACAATATTGCTTTGAGGCTGTAGCCCCGCCCCCTATGAAAAATTGTTGGGAAATAGATTGCAATCATAGTTCTAATTTGTTACTAAAAATCAGCAAGTCAAGCATGCTGTTGTATGAGTCCTATTTCCACGATTCTATTAGATCTTCATCCATAGTTTCCATAGCAGGAAAGACAATGGTTTTAAGACCCATTTGGTTTCTACCTACTTCTAGATACATCTTTTAAGTCTTACTTCCCAGCATTTCGAATTTTATACTCTTACTGTTTCAACTAATTCCATGATTGCTACCTTTGGGGTTTTTATAATCCTAAAGCTTGCTTCTGCTCTCTTTTTATGCTTCTTTCCCAATATCTCCTATTTATATATTTGCTTCTCTCCCTTTCCTGTTGCTGTAGATATACATGTTCTACTCAGTGGGGATCATTTTGAGTTTGGCAGATGGAAAACTCTGTCTGCCAAACTCCCGACAGTGTGGCCGTAGTCTATGCAGCGACCTCCCTGTTGTGCTTTACTGCAGACTAAGAAGAAATACACAAATACTGAAAGGAATTTCTGGTATGCAACACTTTCAGTCCGAGAGACACATTTATTAAGGCACTTTGCAAGGTTTGAATAAAAACGTTAAATTATGTAAAACACAGGTGCATATGTGAAGAAAGTCACTGCAGTGAAATAAAAGTGTACTGCTTTACTTTAAGCTGAAAGGAAACACGAATAAAAGGAATTCAAGCAATGCAGAGCTCTTAGTCTGAGTAATACTTTTTTTAAAGGACTGTTTCAGGTTTGAATAGAGGAGGCATGTAGGTCAAATGCAGCAACACGAATGCACTTCCAAAAGTAATCACAGCTGTAGAATAATAATGTTCATCAAAACCAACAATGAAAATGCACTACTTAAATCATGGATTATATATCTGCATATACAGTGATTATATATTCATGCACAATGCAAAGCTAGGAATAATAATCAAAAATAATTCATCACCATGGGGCTTGCTTCATCTCCTTGCCAGCAACAGGCCATGAACCCAGTCTACCGTGAAGAGAGAGAATTACTCTGAAGGGAGTGGCGGGGGGACAAAGGTGTTCCTTTCCCTCCCGAGTTCAATATTTTTCCACTGTCGCCTAATTTCCTCCTCGTATATACTTTAATCAAGCTGAAGAAGAGAATTCTAGAAATCCCTCCTTTCATCTAGTGAGGAGTTGTTCAAACACTGGCCAAAACAGGTTGGTTTTGAGAAGGGCACGTTATAATTGGCCTCATCCTAAGTTTGAAGACCAAACCGTTCGTTGCCGTACCATAAACATCATCCTGGTACATCCTTATCTCACTCATACTCCTCCATGTTATGTTCTAGCCCTTGGTGAGAATGATCATGCAAAGTAAAAACATGAGCGAAAAAACGATTGCATAACTTGTGTGCGGAAAAAACCTGCACCTCCTGCAGCTCTAACGTGACATTGGCTAAAGCAAGTTAAGCACGAAATGATTCTGATGTAATCAGAATGGATCTGGTGGCCGTCAATGTGATGGTGTGTGAAGCTAACCTAAGCACAAAATGGGGTCAGTGGTCAAGAAGGAGCAGTGGTTAAATACAGATATCATTACTCTCCCTGCCGGAGTTATTAAGGGTTTCCCGCTAGGTCGGCGGGCAGAAACCTACGTTTTCCCCCACTGGCCTAGCGGGAAACAGGCTCCAGCATTGTCACCAGCTCGTAATCAAGCCAGCGGCAATGCTGTAGCGAGCAGTGTTCACCAGCACCCTCGTAATGTTCACTGTGTGAACATTGCGAGGGTGTTGTGCAGGGGGGAGGGCAGCACTGCCCATGCCAACTGCATGGGCCACCCTATGGCCCCCTGCACCTGTTCTTCACCAGCCTTTTAACCCCTTCACTGCTAGGCCTTTTCCCCTCCTGTGCCGAGCCTTTTTTTTGTTCAATTTGGGGCAGTTCGCGCTTAGGCCCTCATAACTTTTTCTCCATAAAAGCTACCCATGCCAAAATTGCATCCTTTTTTTCCAACAGCCTAGGAATTCTAGAGGTACACAGACTGTGTGGGTTCCCATGAAGGAGACCAAGAAATTAGCCAAAATACAGCAAACATTTTGTTTTGTTTTTTAAAACAAATTGGAAAAAAGTACTGCAGAAGAAAGCTTGTGGTTTTCTCTCTGAAAGCGGCATCAACAAAGGGTTTGCGGTGCCAAAATCACCATCTTCCCAGCTTTCAGGAGCAGGCAGACTTGAATTAGAAAAGTAAATTTTTCAACACAATTTTGGCATTTTACGGGGACATATCCCATTTTTACAATTTTTGTGTGCTTTCAGCCTCCTTCCAGTTAGTGACAGAAATGCGTGTCAAACCAATGCTGGATCCCTGAAAACAAAACATTTCTGAAAAGTAGACAACATTCTGAATTCAGGAAGGGGTAATTTGTGTAGTTCCTACGACTATTTACTACAGAAAATAACAGCTGAAATAAAAGAATATTGAAATTGAGGTAAAAAAACAGCCATGTTTCTCCATGTTTTACTCTGTAACTTTTTCCTGCGATGTCAGATTTTTGAAAGCAATATACTGTTACGTCTGCTGGACTCCTCTAGTTGCGGGGATATATAGGGCATTCATCAAGAACTCTAGGTACCCAGAGCCAATAAAATATATGCACCTTGCAATGTGTTTTCGTTGTATACCAAGCATACAGCAATTAATTTGGTGTAATATAAAATGTGAGATATAGGTACCAAGAAAACCTTTGTGTTTCCAAAATGGGCACAAGATACGGTGTTGAGAAGCAGTGGTTATTTGCACATCTCTGAATTCCGGGGTTCTCATACTAGCATGTGAATTACAGGGCATTTCTCAAATAGACGTCTTTTTTACACACTGTCTTACATTTGGAAGGAAAAAATGTAGAGAAAGACAAGGGCCAAGAACACTTGTTTTGCTATTCTTTGTTCCCCCAAGTCTCCTGCTAAAAATGGTACCTCACTTGTGTGGGTAAGCCTAATGCTCGCGACAGGAAACACAACATGGACACATCACATTTTTACATTGAAATCTGGCATGTTATTTGCAAAGTGCCTAGCTGAAGATTTTGGCCTCTAGCTCACACGGCACCTAGGGAAACCTAGCAAACCTGTGCATTTTCGAAAACAAGACACGTAGGGGAATCCAAGATGGGGTGACTTGTGGGGCTGTGACCAGGTTCCGTTACCCAGAATACTTTGCAAGCCTCAAAATTGTGCCAAAAAACACTTTTTCCTCTCATTTTGGTGACAGAAAGTTCTGAAATCAGGGAGGAGCCATAAATTTCCTTCCACCCAGCGTTCCCCCAAGTCTCCCGTTAAAAATTGTACCTCACTTGTATGGGTAGGCCTAGCCCCTGCGACAGGAAATGCCCCAAAACACAATGTGGACACATCACATTGTCCCAAAGAAAACAGAGCTGTTTTTTTGCAAAGTGCCTAGCTGTGGATTTTGGCCTTTAGATTAGCCGGCACCTAGAGAAACCTACCAAACCTGCACATTTTTTAAAACAAGACACCGAGGGGAATCCAAGATGGGGTGACTTGTGGGGTTCTGACCAGGTTCAGTTACCCAGAATCCTTTGCAAACCTTACAATTTGGCTAAAAAACACCTTTTCCTCTGGAAAAGTTCTGGAATTTGAGAGGAGCCACAAATCTAGGGAAACCTACAATACCCAGACATTTCTGAAAACTAGACACACAAGGGAGTTTAGGTAGGTGTGACTTCCGAGGATCCCTCAATGTTTTCTTACCGAAAATCCTCGGCAAACCTCAAATTTAGCTAAAAAAGAAATTTCACATTTTTCCCACATTTCTGTGTTGGATCAGTGCACCGGGACAAATTTCCTACCACCCAACGTTCCCCTCAGTCTCCCGGTAGAAATGATACCTCACTTGTGTAGGTGGGGCAAGAACATGTTGAAATGGAGGGGGAACCAAAGCCGGTCCAAAAGGGCAGTTTGAAAAAAAAAATGTTTAGGCTGACAAGTGCAGCAGAATTTTTATCGGTATAGATGAGACAATGCTGGGTGGTAGGAATTTTGTGGATTCCTGCAGTTTCCGGAAGGTTCCATCACAAAAATGTTGGAAAAATGTGTGATTTCCAGGAAAGTTGGAGGTTTCCAGGGCATTGTGGGTTAGAAAGTGGTGTGGGTTGCATGTGAAGCACACCACCCTGGAATCACCCAGATGTTTAGTTTTCAGATGTGATTAGGTCTTGTGGATTTTTCTACATGGCAGTGTCCCAAAGTCCATAAGGTGCAGCCCTCACCATTCCAAGTGGGACGATTTTGAGAGTTAGCCAAGCTCTCATGGCCCAAATGTAAAACCAAAACCCCAAATAATCAAATATCCTCTTGCTTGCCATGGGATAAGATGTTTTAGTGTGCCGGGGAGAGCTGAAAGACTGTTACCCCCTTCAGTTGGGGTGGGGGCATAACCAGGCCCATACTGGTTCGTAGCCACCACCCCACTATTTATTTTTGTTTTAATTCCCTGGCATCTAGTAGAATTTTGCCCCCCCCGGGGTGTGGATCAGGGGTAATTGCCCCATATGCCCACTGGTGAGCAGAACAACTTTGGCCTCATTTATTTGGGGTGGGGAGTGTGGCCATACGCCCACCCTCTTATTTTGGAATAAAAAAATTCCCTGGTCTTTGGTGGACTTTCTGCCCCCCTTAGGCAGATATGGCCAACAGTAATGTGCCCCCATGGGAACCGACACCCAAGGGGCTGCCCCCTCAAACAAAGCACACACATACACACACACCCATCCCTGGTGCCTAAGTGGTTTCTGCCCCCCATGGAGGCAGATCGGCCTAATAGAAATAGGCTGATCTACACCCAAGGGGAGCAGAAATGGCCTAAAATAAATTTGCCCCACCAGGGGAGTGACCCTTGCCTAAGGGGTCGCTCCCCCTGTGTGAAATTGGCGCCCAAAAAAATCCCCAGTGCCTAGTGGTTTCTGCTCCCAAGGGGGGCAGAAATGGCCTAAAATAAATTTGCCCCCCCAGGGGAACGACCCTTGCCTAAGGGGTCGCTCCCCTGGCGTGAAATTGATGCAAAAAAATAAAGATCCCTGGTGTCTAGTGGTTTCTGCCCCCCTCGGGGGCAGATTGGTCTAACAAAAATCGGCCGATCTGCCCCCAAGGGGGGCAGAAATGGTCTAAATACAATTTGCCCCCCACGGGAGCAACCTTTGCCTAAGGGGTCACTCCCCATATATAAAAAACAAAAGTAAACATAAACAAAAATATATCCTTGGTGTCCAGGGGTTTCTGCCCCATCGGCCTAATTATAATAGGCCCATGGGGGGCAGAAAAGGCCTTAAAAAAATTGCCCCCTGGGGAGCGACTCTTGCCCAAGGGGTCGCTCCCCTTATGCCAATTTCTGTTTTCAAGTAAATCCCTTGTGTCTTGTGGGCATTTCAGCAGCCAGATTGCTTCACGATCTGGCTTCTGAAATGCTCTGAGAGACTTCAAAGGGAAGGAAATTCCTTTCGTAATCAGGCCCTGGGTCTGTACTTTTCAATAATATTAGAAAATTGGAGTTTAGGGGTTCTTGGTCGGGAGTTAGAATCTAAAATTACAGGAATTTAGGTATTTGCCATTAAATTCTGCCCTACGTCCACATGTAATATCTTATTTCAGTTGCTAAAAGATGGTAAGACTTCCCTGGAATTAACTTTTCTACCCAGTGTGTCTATGGTGTCTGCCAGTATTTTTTATAACCAATTTTATAAGGTTTACCAGCACACCATATCATCTATTGAGAGTTACAAGTAAGTGACATATTCATTATGACACACAGCACCAAATAGCTATAATCTTGCATCAGATTTGTACATTTTATATTGGTAGTCTGTAATAAGCACACCATCTAATACACATTTTCTCTTGTTTCCCAGGACAGCCACAAGCTTCATTGATTGTCTGTGCCTGAGATGCATACCAATCATCATCCTTCTGCCATTTCTTCAGAGATTGTTGTCTAGATTGTTTCCAATTGCAAGCAGTATCGCTTTTGACCACTAAGGCAACCACCCCTATAGAAATCCTCTAAGGCCTAAGAGTACCTCTCGGGGAACCAATTCAATTTGATGCCCTACAAGCCCTGAAATCCCTCAATTTACTCCATTCCAGAAAGGTGCCAGAGCGGGGGACGACCGCATCATATGGTAAAATTTAGTTCCTGGAACTGAGCAGTGCGGACAAGTGGGCTGGCCAGCATGTCTCATGTTTTGCATTCATTGAGGGGATAGATATGATGCGTGCAAATACTTAACTTGGACCGTCGGTAAACGTGGGCAAATTGCCAATTCCCTTGGAGCCAGGCATGCCCCCCACTAGTTGTTGTTTTAATCAAGTTCTAACTCAGCGTAAGTCATATAGTGGAAATTTTTTATTTCTCAATGTGCTCCAAGGGAGTAACAGCCATCATGAGTCCAAAGAAACATCAGCCAACACGTGTTTCATCAACAATGACTTTTTCAAAGCTGTAGAATATATACACAAGAAACAACTTGTATGCATAAACATAGTACCAAACAATAAACAGCGAATAAGGTTCACAAAAGGCTCCCACTAAGGAGACCCCTATCCAACATATTTGATAAGTGTGCACTCTGTGCATACAAGAAAGTGCCACAGTAGTGAATGAAAGTGATCCAATGTTACTTGAGATAACAATATCTCAATTAGCTGGGCCCAATACCAATTTCTGTGAAAGGTTGTTGCTATAAAGAAGTTGTAAAATTAAAAGTAAAAGAAAAAAGAAGGAAATAGAAAACAATATGGCATATCCTAAGAGTAAATCAAATCTGAGATCCCCAAACACTTATACATATGCTGTGGGTTTCAGAGATTGTCTGGATAGATCAAAAGTCCTGAAATACAAGTATCAAATCCTCCTCGAGTATGAACTGAATCCAAAAGGGTACGGCCATGATAAGCCTGGTTGCACAAAAAAAGAAGGGGAATCCAAAATCACACCACAGAAAAAAGAAATAATATGTGAAATATATGTTATAATCAGTAACACACAAACCATAATGTGCCTACAAAAGAGAAAAGGTCACAATCGAGACAAAGAACAGTCATGGTGCAAAAAGTCAAAAATGTCCACTTGCTTATACTACATGGACATTGCTCTACACTCCGAATAAAAAGTAGAGAACAAAATGCTAACATGAACGATTGTCACACATGGTCAAAATAAGGCGTGTTTGTAAAGCACTCGCACCAACCGTTAAAACAAACAGGGGAATGTTAACCAATAAACATTCTGCACGCACGCATCAAAACACAAAAGGCTGGCCAGATATACAGTATATGTGTGTGACCAGACCATTATGAGTATACAAGGATGTCATAATTTAGAATTAAATAAAATACCCAAACTCGTATTTGGATAAAAGAACAACATATACAAGCAAAATTCGGGGAATTTCAAGTAGTCAAACTCGTAGACGCTAATCGTATAGTCAGGAAAAACACATGCCAGGCCCAGCTCACTTGTAAAGAAACAGAGGGGACCCCCCTTGATGAACATCACCGAGATATGTAACCTTTATACGGTTCCAGCAAGACCACAGTGGAACCATGTCTGTGAGGCAATGACTCCATTGAATTTTCCATTGAATAAGGTGCAAGGCCGCTCTCCAGCAGAGTGCCATTGAAGGAATGAGACAATCATAGAGTAGGTCAAAGACTAAGTGATGGACCTCTAGCCTGTGAGGAGGATCATCCCATCCTCCAGCAAGGCATTCATTTACTGGGATCAAAAGTGTTGGCAGGTAGTAGCCATATGGATTGGGGATGCCCAGGCCTCCATCAAATGTCAATTTGCGAGCTGAGTTGAAGCCCACCTGATGATGCCCGTACACCCAGAAGAAGGATTTCAATTTTGAGGTGAGTGACCAAAACCGTGCAGGAGGAGTTGGCTGTGGGTAGGTCCCCATCTAACAATGACAACAGGGCAGAAAATTCAGAGCCCACACCAGGTCTTGAGTGGTAGAAATTGTGAATCCCTAGATATCTGAAGGCATTGTGCTTAACTGGGATGTCAGGACACCAGAATCAGCCTGCTGCATCACAAGTTACTTCTACTAAAACCAGTTTCTGGGGGTTTACACAGAGCCCAGGTGCCTCAGAGTAGAGTTGAAGGATCTCTAGACATCTAGGACCAAAACGTAGAACATCATCTGAGTAGAGGGCAATCGGGTCTTCTGTGCTGCCGTCCCATCACCACATCGCAGTAAGCGCTCCAGCGGTTCTATGGCACGGGGAAAGAAAAGCAGAGGGGCTGGGGCAAACCCTGTCGCATCCCTCTGCAAATAGGAAAAGGTGAAGAGAGAATAACATTCACCTGAAACGCTTGGAGGGAGTTCTGTACAGCAGTCCCACCAACCCACGAAATGCAGGTACAAAACCCGCTTGCTGGAGCACAGTCTCAAGAAATGACCACAAGACCATGTCAAACACTTTGTGGAAATCAGGTAGAGCTAGTGTATTGTTAAGCCGTAATGCCTGAGAGAGGAACAACTGCACTCTTGCAGTACAGTGAAATGTACTTCTACCAGGTATAAAGCCACACTGGTCTGGATGGACAGGGAAGAGTTCAGGTAAGCCTATTTACCAAGATCTTTGCAAGATTTTCATATCTGCATTAATAAGAGAGATGGGATCAGGTGGTATGAGGAACAGTGGTCAGGCAGTTGACCTATCTTCGGTAGAACTCCTATGGTGGTGCTATCAAGTTCTGGGGGAACAAACTGCCTTTGAGTGACTCGGTATAGTGGGCCAGCAAATGAGGACTTGTTATATCCTAATAGTGCCTAAAAAAATAAAATGGGGGACCAATCGGGTCCTGGGGTCTTGCCAGAGTGGAGGTCCATTATAGCTTGCCCAATTTCTTCCGCTGACAGTGGTTGGTCCAGTTCTTGAGTTAAGAAAGAGGGAATTGACAACATAGGCACATCATTTAGGAGGGGGTGCGCAAACTTGGCAGGCAGGGTCGGGCATGCTGCATATAACTATTGATAAAAGGCTACAAATATTTGAGCTACTGCAGGCAGTTCCTCAAGAAGGACCCCAGAGAGATCCTTAATCACTGGAACTACTTTGCTGACAACTCCTCTTGTCACCAACCAGGGAAGTAGTTTGCTTGATTTCTCTCCCAACACGTGCACCTGCAGGGTGGATGTGCTCCAACATTGCCTAGCCTCCTCTAAAGAGACTTGACAGAGCTTGGATCGCATCATCTCTAGATGGTGCATCACCTCCTTCGATTTCACACTACCTGTATGCTGTTCTAAGTCAAGGATCTGTGCTTCTAACTGTGCAACATGCGCCGGTAGCTGCTGCTATGCCAGTCGCACATAATCCTTAATACTACCCAGTTGGGTAGGTTTACTAGCTGCCCGTAAGATCCTTGCAGGAGATACAGAGCCCTCGATAAGTTGGAAAAAGGTTGCGAACTCCAGCTCCACAAAATCCACACAGTCCTGGTCTGTTAAGTGCCATGCACTGAATTGCCACATCGGACGACGGGCACCATCCAGAACACCCCACTCAAGGAGAAGAGGAACATGATCAGCGATGCCCCTAGGTAAAATCTGAATGTAGTGTAGTCGCAGGCCGGCATCCTGAAAAGGATAATCCTGGATTCGGTTTTGTGGGTCGCAGATATGTGGGTATAGGACCGCTGCTTGGGATTCCATGAATGCCAAGCATCACAGAGGCCTACGGAATCTGCCCTTGTATTCAAGCTTATGTATTGAGTCACCCTGGCCGGCCACCGGGAGTCCGATGTATCTCTTACAGGGTCAGGGACCGAATTAACAAAAAAAAAACCAACTATAGTTGTCTCAGGTGTCAGGGCCATCACTAAGGACTGGAACACACTTATAGTGGACTGCAGAATATGTTGGGTGGCATATAGGAAACAAAGTTCAGTTGATCAGCTTCCAACTGGCCCTTGACACCAATATATCTCATCAGGGGATCTGCACATATAGTGGATACTGCCAGTGGGAAGGATTTATGAAGAAGAATTGCAGATACCCTACACCCTTGGGAGTAGCCCGCATGGTAGACCTGTTCATAACAAAATCGACCCAGAAAAATGGACAATGCATCCCCAAGAGATGTGTCTCGTGGAGGAGGATTACATCTGGCTTTTACCTCTTAATGTATCTCAGAGCCTCACATCTCTTAATGTGGTCTAGGAGGCCATTTACATTCCAGGAGATGATTCTAATATTGTGAGAGAACAGTGACATCATTGCGAAGGGGCCCGATAAGCCCCATAACCAGGTTGAAAATGGTGTACATTGGACAAGGTTTTGCCTTGGGTTCAGTATTTCCATTGTGGAGAAAGCATGCAAAGTGTACCTGCAAAAGAAAAATTAAGGAAAAACAACGTTGTCATTGAAAATACTATACACTCCTCGTAACGCCCCCCCTTACCATATTTATTTCCTTGAAGCATCTGTCACCCCTACAGAAAACATTTCTGAATAAACTTGGGGGGAATCAAAAAATATACGGCCTGGAACTCCAATTTGCCTTTTCAAGGATACTTCACCTGACAGCAGCATTCAGTAAATGAAAGAGGGGCATGAGAACTGAAAGAAAACATCCCAGAGAGAGACATCATTTGACCTCGGCACATCTTAGTCACCTCCTCCCTAATAATATATATCTAGGGTCAGTCAGGCCTTATATCGCCTCACTGCAGAGCTGAATCAGCCCAGTACCTCTAATGGTGTAAATTCAAGGCAGTTAAGGGAGGGAGTCTGGGAGGCTTTCCATAAATTTGAAGATTGCCAGAGTGTCTGAAAGGGAAGCCTCTTGATCTGCAGGCTGTAGAGTTTTGCTAGATGGGATCTCTGAGGCCCCTCTCCTATGGCAGCAACTCTGTTCTTTGAGACCTGTTGCATCACCTGCAGGTCTCCCAGGCAGGGCACTGTGAATGAAGCCCCTTCGCTACAGTCTCTTCCACGTCTCCGTTGCTCACTCCCAGGCTTGTTCAGGAGTGTCAAAAAAGTAGCCAGGCAGGGAAAAGGAGCATGTATCACTGTTGAGAGATCAGAGCTTCTGCTTTACTTCCTTGAAGGAGTGGTGACGTTGATGGACTGCCTTACTATGGGCCAGATGTAGGAAACTGTTTGCGACTCGCAAACGGCAAAATGCATTTCCGACTCGCAAATAGGAAGGGGTATTCCCTTCCTATTTGCGAGTCGCAGTGGGATGCAATACCATTTGCGACCGCATACGCGGTCGCAAATGGCATCGCAGTTACCATCCACTTCAAGTGGATGGTAACCCACTCGAAATTTGGAAGGGGTCCCCATAGGACCCCTTCCACTTTGTGAATGGACCCAAAAATATTTTTTCAGGGCAGGGAGTGGTCCAAGGGACCACTCCCTGCCCTGAAAAAATACCGAAACTAAAGGTTTCGTTTTTTTTTTTAAGTGCAGCTCGTTTTCCTTTAAGGAAAACAGGCTACACTTAAAAAAAAAAAAAACTGCTTTATTTAAAGCAGTCATGAACACGGAGGTCTGCTGACTACAGCAGGCCTCCATGTTTGCGAGTGCCTCTACTCGCTATGGGGCCGCAATTTGCGACCCACCTCATGAATATTCATGAGGTGGGTCATTGCGACCCCATAGCGATTCGCAGTCGGTGTCTGAGACACCGTACTGCATTCCAAATTGCGAGTTGCAATTTGCGAGTCGCAGGGACTCGCAAATTGCAAGTCGCAATTTGGAAGATTGCTACATCTGGCCCTATATTCTGTGAAGATTCAAATTTTTGCATTTGAGTGTCCCAGGTCAGGTATAGTTCAGGCCTTGTGGAGAGTGGCATCACGGTCACGATGATTGAGGATGCGTGACATGACAGGACAGATAGGTGCCCTCGGAGGAGGCTTCTTAGTCAGGGGCATGTGTGCTGGCTCTACAGTGAAGCAGCAGAACAACTTGTCAACTGGGACCCATGATGTAAACCAGTCTTCCAAGAGATCGTCCATGCTGGTTCCCTCCACTCCCTCCGGTAAGACAGTGAGGCGCAGATTGTTCCTGTGTGAGCTGTTTTCAGCGTCTTCTGCTACATCATCCAGTTGGGAAACCTGTTTCTTCTGGGTCGTCAGCTCATCCTCAGTTGTTCTCAGTTGTTGTGTCTCAGCCTCCATGATCCCCTCAGCCACCTTACGGTGGTCCTGTCGCACAAGAGAGACGTCAACATGAACTTCATCAACCTTGGATTCTACTGCTTCTCTGGCTTTCTGGATCTCCTTGAGGATGGCCATCATGTCAGCAGTGATCATTGATTAGGTGGGTTTGTTCGCATTTCACTCTTAGCGCCCCTGCCATCTTCCATGGGAGTGGTGAATTGGTCCATCTTCGTTTAGGCAGTTTTCAACTGTGAGGGTTTGTCGCGCCCCACCTCTGCACAATGAAAGATGACACACAGGTGGATCAAAAGAAGAAGCTAAAGAGCTGGTCCACTCACCCCCAATGGTCTAGTCTGTGAGAATGGAGTAGTTTGACTTATGTTCTGGAGAAGTAAGTTCACATGAAGAAGTCAACATAGACTTCCGCTGCACGACCCACTTCCCAGCGGCAGCACAAGCAGTCAGCAGTGGTGTAGTATTATGTGGATGCTGCAGGGGGACAGGGTCCCCCCACAACTCTCCCAGCCATAGCAAAGGTAGGGAACAGGTGATGGAGCTGTGTAGTGAGATCCTGCCAGGTCACCGGTGTCTGTTCATTGGCACCCCTAGACAAAGTGTTCATATATGGCAAGGTGAACCGGTCTACAGGTCCTCCAAGGTCCCAGAGTAGGTTCCACTGGATGGCAGAAGTCTGTAGGGATGCAGAATGTCTGCATTCCCCAGGGGCACCCTTTCACATGGGTGGGTCAGGAGTGGTCCTTCTCCCCAATTCGCAGGAGGGGGCCAGCACCACACCAAACTGAGAGGCCCTCAGGTTGTGCGCAAGGGCCACAAATGTCAATGTGTGTCCTCTCACTAGGCCCAATAAGTACCAATAGTGTTGCCTCCTATTATGTCCCTACTGAAACTCCAGTCAAGAAGCCACATCTGGGTCTGAGCGGGCCTTCTGTTGCCCCTAGGATGTCAATGTCACCAGTTATTTGAGGCCACGTCACTTGAGGCCTCAGGACGCCAGCAGTGCCATCTAAAGTGAATTGCGGCCGCACTCGCAGGCTTGGGATAGCCCAATGGTACCATGCAGCCACCCCACGCACACAACGTTGGAGGCTGCAAGGAGCACAGCATCATGCCAAGGGGGCACCTCCCCCTTTCCTCAGTTCACGGTGTGTAATGGGGGGGACAGATCCATGTGGCACCCTTCTGACTTTACTCACCTTGTTAGAGCAGACCACAGCTGTATTCCTCAGTGGTGCAGTTGGTCTCTATCAGTGCCTGTTTCCTGGGAAGAGGGCGTGGGCTCTCTATCTTCCATCATCTGGGGCCTGGAATGTCCAGGCGGCTACCCCTGTTGTGGTTTCATGGACTGCCAATAGGGAATGCCATAGCTGCCATCTTGGGTGTCACACAACTTGGGCCCGGATTGTGAAATCTCTATTGCTGCCTCCTTCCAAATGACGGGAGGCGTATAAGACAGGAGCTCTGCTAAAAGGCGACTGCCATCTTCGCATCTCTGTTAGTTTTTTTAGGATGTTTTTACAAGGCCTCAATGGGGTAGGTGCTATTTTTTGCATCTATAAAAATATGATACCATGATGTTCATAAGTCAATTGGTACCTTGGCAGAGCAGTAGGCTTAACTTCAGAGTGCTAGGTGTAAAGTATTTGTACCAACACACACAGTAACTTAATGAAAACACTACAAAATGACATAACACCAGTTTAGAAAAATAGGAAATATTTATCAAAACAAAACAAGACCAAAACGACAAAAATCCGACATACATAAGTCAAGTTATGAATTTTTAAAGACTAAATTCAAAAATAGCGCTTAGAAACACAAAATGCTTCGATGAGATGTTAACACGGCATTGTGACGGAGTCGTTCCCAACAATACAACACCAGCGGCGCCGGACACAGAGTTGTGTAGACCCCCAAGTACAGCACCTTTGGTGAAGAGTGAAAACAAGTCGATGCGCAAAGTCGGGGATCGCGGCGTCTGTGCGAAACGTTGAATCCGAGCACTTCGAGTGGTGTCAATCACGACATGGTGCGACAACTTATACGGAGTCGCGGACTTCAGCGGGGCTGCACCGGTGTCGGGCCTGTGAAGGTCGTTGCGTTCCAGCAAAGTCAGTGTCACCGGATTCAGCAGCAGCGGCGGTCCTAAGTCGATTTCCTTGGATTTCCACCAGCTTTCCTTTCAAAGGCCCAGGGACTGGATAGGGCACCACTTGTCAGAGCAGGAGTCTCTCCAGAGACTCCAGGTGCTGACAGAGAGAAGTCTTTGCTGTCCCTGAGACTTCAAACAACAGGAGACTAGCTCTAAATCAAGCCCTTGGAGATTTCTTCACAAGATGGAAGGCACACAAAGTCCAGTCTTTGCCCTCTTACTCTGTCAGAAGCAGAAACTGCAGGATAGCTCCACAAAGCACAGTCACAGGCAGGGCAGCACTTCTCAGCTCTTCAGCTCTTCTCCAGGCAGAGGTTCCTCTTGATGTCCAGAAGTGATCTAAAGTCTGTGGTTTTGGGTGCCCTTCTTATACCCAATTTCTCCTTTGAAGTAGGCCTACTTCAAAGGAAAGTCTCTTGTGAATGTGAAATCCTGCCTTGCCCAGGCCAGGCCCCAGACACTCACCGGGGGTCGGAGACTGCATTTTGTGAGGACAGGCACAACCCTTTCAGGTGTAAGTGACCACTCCTTCCCTCCCTCCTAGCACAGATGACTCATCAGGAAATGCAGACTACACTCCAGCTCCCTTTGTGTCACTGTCTAGTGTGAGGTGCAACCAGCCCAACTGTCAAACTGACCCAGACAGGGAATCCACAAACAGGCAGAGTCACAGAAATGGTATAAGGAAGAAAATGCTCACTTTCTTAAAGTGGCATTTTCAAACACACAATCTTAAAATCAACTTTACTAAAAGATGTATTTTTAAATTGTGAGCTCAGAGACCTCAAACTCCACATGCCCAGCCGCTCCCAAAGGGAATCTACACTTTAATCAGATTTAAAGGTAGCCCCCATCTTAACCCATGAGAGGGACAGGCCTTGCAACAGTGAAAAACGCATTTAGCAATATTTCACTGTCAGGACATATAAAACACATTACTATATGTCCTACCTTAACCATACATTGTGGCAATCCATTCACAATGGTATAGTGGGTGGACCTGTTATACCCAGGGAGAGAGTCTCTAGGGCAGGTAGCAGTGTGTCCTCCAAGGGTCTGACCCCTGAAGAGTTACAGGACAGACAGGCAGAGAGGGAGTACCAGTTGGAGCTGAAAAAGCTCATTCTAAAGATGGAGTGGGAAAGGGAGAGGGATAGGGAGCAGAGGAGAGCAGCCCTTGAGGAAAAGAAGATGCAGCTGGCTCAAGAGCTTAACTTAAAGGAGTTAGATCAGAGGAGCCAGTCTAGTAGAGATGGTGGCAGCATTACTACAGTGCACCCTGAAAGAAGAGTACACATACCCAAGGATCTTGTGAAGGATTACAAGAGGGAGGATGACATATACTTGTGGTTCAAGGGGTATGAGTCTGCTCTCCACATGAATCTGGTCCCTGAAGCTCATTGGGGGGTGGCTCTGTGGAAGCACTTTGAGGTAGAGGGGAGGGATAGACTGACGGCCTTAGGGAATGCTCAGAATCTCACCTACCCTATCATGAAGGATGCCCTACTCACAAGGTATGGTCTCACCCCTGAACAGTATAAGGATAAGTTTAGATCCTACAAGAAAAAGGAATCCCAAACATGGTTGGAATGTGTAGATTATTTTTGCAGGTCCCTGGATGGTTGGGTGAAGGGCAGTAAGGTAACTACATATGAGGGGCTTTACAATCTGATTGCTTGGGAGCACTTGTACAGTTTATGTTTTCCAAAGCTGTGCCAGAATCTGATTGACAGCAAGATGACTGATCCCAGGAAGCTTGCGCAGGAAGCGGACCGCTGGGAGAGCACCAGGGTCCAAAAGAGGTATGGGGGAGACCACGCCAAGGGTGGGCGGGGTCCCTCTCAGAAGAAAGGGGGGGTAAGGGTAAACAGGGGGAGTTCTCTAAAGGGCCCCAAACTGATTCCCAGGGTAAGGATTCCCAACCCCCCAGTGAGAAGAAGCCATGGTCTCCAAAGGGAAGCCAGTGGCAGGTGGTCCTCCACGTAAGTGGTATGCATGTGACCAGGTGGGTCATGTGAGAGGGGACCCCAAATGCCCCAAAAGTACACCAGCACCCACTGGTGTGCCGTCCCAGGGTTTGGCCAGTGTAGCGCTTGGGGAGGAGTTGGTTTCAGGTGGCTGGGAATTAGCTGAAATGACCCTTGTCTCACTAGGGGACAGTGAGATGGTCCAGAGAACCCTAGTGCCTGAAAACACTAAGAAGTACAGGCAGTAGGTGACCATCAATGGACAGAGGGTGGAGGCTCTGAGAGACACAGGAGCCAGTGTGACTACAATGAGGAGTCAGCTGGTGTGTGAAGAGCAGATAGATCCCTGGGTACTTCACCAAGTAGTTGCAGTGGACAACTCAGAGTGCCTGTGCAGAGTGGCGCAGGTTCCCTTTGAATGGGGGGGTCTTCCTTGAAAGTAGCTGTGAGTCCAACCATGCCTGTTGATTGTTTGCTAGGCAATGACCTGGAGGATTCCCCTTGGAAGGAGGTGGAACACAGGTCTCACTTGGAGATGTTGGGTCTGCCTGGGTGGGTATGCGTATCCACCCGGTCAATGGCAACCCGTCAGGGTGATCAAGAGCCCCTGGAGCCTGAAACAGTGGCCCAGGGGACTGCCAAGAAGAGGAAGGGCAGGGGGAGTGGGAAACCGGCCCCCGAAGTTCCCATTGCCCGAGAGGAGGCGGAGCCTGAGGGTGATGCCCAGGAGCCTACAGGGGAACAGGTGGCGGAACTGGGGAAGGTCCCTAAGCTGTCGCAGTGGCAGCAGGAAGGGGGGGCCACCAGAGAGGCATTCTGTTAGGCACAGAAAGTATGCCCTACTCCAGAGGGGCTGCGGCAACAGGCTGCAGCCCAGGTGGCTGGCGAGGAGCCAGGATCACACCTAATCTACAGGGACGATGGCCTCCTGTATGGCGAGCCTAAAGTTCCTGAGACTGGGTCAGCTTGTGTGCTGGTGGTAGCCCCGTGCTTTAGGGCCTTCCTACTGGGTCTGGCTCATGATGTGCCTTTAGCTGGACACTTGGGGCAGGACAAGACCTTTGACAGGCTTGCCACCCACTTTCAGTGGCCCCAAATACGAAAGCACTCTGATACCTATTGTAGGTCTTGCCAGACTTGTCAGGCAAGTGGCAAGAGTGGGGGGAAATGTAAGCCGCCCCTCCAACCTTTTCCTGTAGTTAGCACCCCCTTTGAAAGGGTTGGTATTTACATTGTGGGACCTCTGGATCCCAAGACAGCCATGGGCAGCAGGTTCATCCTGGTCTTGGTGGACCATGTCACCCGGTACCCAGAAGCCATTCCTTTAACAACCGTCACTGCCCCCTGTGGTAGGCCGTGCCTTGATGGGAGTTTTTACCCGCATGGGGTTCCCCAAGGAAGTAGTATCTGATAGGGGTACCAACTTCATATCTACGTATATGAAGTCTCTGTGGAAGGTGTGTGGGGTAACCTACAAGTTCACCACCCCTTACCACCCCCAAGGTAATTGTCTGGTTGCAAGATTCAACCGCACCTTGAAGGGCATGATCATGGGCCTGCCAGAGTCCTTGAGGTGGAAGTGGGACGTCTTCTTGCCATGCCATCTGTTCGCTTACAGGGTGGTGCCTCAAAAGGGACCTTTGAGGTCATCTATGGCCACCCTGTGAGGGGACCTTTGAGCCTGGTGAAGGAAGCTTTGAAGAAAGCTCCTAGTAAACCACCCCAGGATATATTTAGCTACATGCTGGCTTTAAGAAACCAGACTGCCCGCTTCAGGAGTCTCGCTCAGGAGAACCTAGATGCAAGCCAGGAGGATATGAAACGGTGGTACGACCAGAACGCCACTCTGGTCGAATTTCAACCTGGTCAGAAAGTGTGGGTGATGGCACCAGTGGAGCCTAGGGCACTCTAAGATAAGTGGACTGGCCAATTTGAGGTGGTGGAGCGCAAGAGCGAAGTCACCTACCTGGCGGATTTGCGGTCTCCAAGAAACCCTTTAAGGGTCCTGTATGTCAACCGCCTCAAGCCACACTTTGAGCGGACTGAGCTGTCAGTGCTCCTTGCGACAGATGATGGGATGGAGGAGGAGAGCGAGCCTCTTCCTGACCTCCTGTCTGCAGGAGAAAAAGATGGGTCAGTGGAGGGAGTGATCCTCTCCCCCTCCCTGACTGAGGAGCAGCAAGGTGACTGTCACCACGTGTTGTGGCAGTTTTCCTCACTGTTTTCCCTGATCCCAGGAGTCACACACTTGTGCACACATGATGTGGACACTAGGGACAGTACACCTATTAAACAGAAAGTTTACAGGGTGACAGACAGGGTCAGGGCATGCAATAAGGATGAGGTGTCCAAAATGCTTACCCTAGGGGTTATTGAGCACTCCAGCAGTCCTTGGGCCAACCCAGTGGTATTGGTCCCCAAAGCTGCTGCACCTGGTGTCACTCCAGATCCCAGGTTCTGTGTGGACTACCGGGGACTCAATGCGGTCAGCAAGACCGACGCACACCCCATTCCCTGAGCTGATGAGCTCATTGATCGGTTGGGAGCTGCCAAGTACCTCAGTACGTTTGATTTAACATCTGGGTACTGGCAGATTGCCTTAACTGAGGAGGCCAAGGAGAGGTCAGCATTTTCTACACCAGATGGACACTTTCAATTTAAAGTGATGCCATTTCGGATGAAGGATGCCCCTGCCACCTTTCAGAGGTTGGTAAACCAGGTGCTGGCAGGACTGGATGAGTTCAGTGCCGCCTACCTGGATGACATTGCTGCACATGGGAGGAACACCTGCAACACCTCTGGAGAGTGTTAGAGGCCCTGCAGAAGGCAGGCCTTACTATTAAGGCGAGCAAGTGCCAAATAGGGCAGGGTTCGGTGGTGTACTTAGGACACCAGGTGGGGAGTGGACAGGTGGCACCCCTACAGCCTAAGATTGATACAATTCTGGCTTGGGAGCCTCCCAAGACCCAGACCGAAGTGAGAGCCTTTTTAAGTCTCAGAGGATAATACAGGAGGTTTAAGGGATATGGTACTATTGTTACCCCCTTAACTGAGTTGACTTCCAAGAAGCAACCCAGAGGCTTGCCAGAATGCTTTTGATGCCCTGAAGGCTGCCATGTGCACAGCACCTGTGCTGAAGGCACCTGACTACTCTAAGAAGTTTGTTGTGCAAACAGACGCCTCAGAGCATGGCATTGGAGCAGTACTCTCACAGCTTAATGAAGAGGGCCTAGATCAACCCGTAGCCTTCATTAGCAGAAGGTTACTACCCAGGGAACGCAGGTGGAGTGCCATAGAACGTGAAGCGTTTGCTGTGGTCTGGGCACTGAAGAAGCTAAGACCCTACTTGTTTGGGACTCACTTCCGAGTTCAGACAGACCACAGGCCCCTCAGATGGTTAATGCAGATGAGGGGGGAGAATCCAAAACTGTTGAGGTGGTCCATTTCTCTACAGGGGATGGACTTTACAGTGGAACACCGTCCTGGAACAGAGCACGCCAATGCTGATGGTCTGTCCAGGTCCTTCTGCCTTAGTGATGAGAACTCTCATGAGGTTGGGTAGTTGCTCCCCACTTTCAGCTTGTTACTTGTTAGACTTTTCATCCTTGGTGTGGTCTCCCTTAACTTTTTGCCTCTGTTCCCCAGGTTGTTGATGTGTGCTGGACTCTGATTATGCTGTTTTTGTTGCTCTGGGCACTTTACCACTGCTAACGAGCGCTAAAGTGCAAGTGCTCCTTTACAAAATGTGTGTGTAATTGGCTTATCCATGATTGGCATATTTGATTTACTAGTAAGTCCCTAGTAAAGTGCACTAGAGGTGCCAGGGCCTGTAAATCAAATGCTACTAGTGGGCCTGCAGCACTGGTTGTGCCACCCATATAAGTAGCTCTGTAATCATGTCTCAGACCTGCCATTGCAGTGTTTGTGTGTGTACTTTTAACTGTAAAGTCGACTTGGCAAGTGTACCCAATTGCCCGGCCTAAACCTTCCCTTTTCTTACATGTAAGGCACCCCTAAGGTAGGCCCTGGGTAGCCCCAAGGGCAGGGTGCAGTGTATGGTTAAGGTAGGACATATGGTAATGTGTTTTTTATATGTCTTGACAGTGAAATATTGCTAAATGCGTTTTTCACTGTTGCAAGGCCTGTCCCTCTCATAGGTTAACATGGGGGCTACCTTTAAATCTGATTAAAGCGTAGATTCCCTTTGGGAGCAGTTGGACATGTGGAGTTTGGGGTCTCTGAGCTCACAATTTAAAAAATACATCTTTTAGTTAAGTTGATTTTAAGATTGTGTGTTTGAAAATGCCACTTTTAGAAAGTGAGCATTTTCTTGCTTATACCATTTCTGTGACTCTGCCTGTTTGTGGATTCCCTGTCTGGGTCAGTTTGACAGTTGGGCTGGTTGCACCTCACACTAGACAGTGACATAAAAAGAGCTGGGGTGTAGTCTGCATTTCCTGATGAGCCATCTGTGCTAAGAGGGAGGGGAGGAGTGGTCACTTACACCTGAAAGGGCTGTGCCTGTCCTCACACAATGTTGTCTCAGACCCCCTGGTGAGTGTCTGGAGCTTGCCCTGGGAAAGGCAGGATTTCACATTCAAAAGAGACTTTACTTTGAAGTAGGCCTACTTCAAAGGAGAAATTGGGTATAAGAAGGGCACCCAAAACCACAGACTTTAGAACATTTCTAGAAACAAGAGGAACCTCTGCCTGGAGAAGAGCTGAGGAGAAGTGCTGCCCTGCCTGTGACTGTGCTTTGTGGAGCTATCCTGCAGTTGCTGCTTCTGCCAGAGTAAGAGGGCAAAGACTGGACTTTGTGTGCCTTCCATCTTGAGAAGAAATCTCCAAGGGCTTGATTTAGAGCTTGTCTCCTGTTGTTTGAAGTCTCAGGGACAGCAAAGACTTCTCTCGGCCAGCACATGGAGTCTCTGGAGAGACTCCTGCTCTGACAAGTAGTGCCCTATCCAGTCCCTGGGCCCTTGAAAGGAGAGCTGGTGGAAATTCAAGGAAATAGACTTCAGACGACTTCGGACCGAGGCCTCTGCTGAATCCGGTGACGCAGCCTGCAACCAACTCAATGATCTTCGCTGGAACGCGACGACCTTCACAGGCCTGACGCCGCTGCAGCCCTGTTGAAGACCGCGAATCCGTGGAAGTCGCCGCAACACGTCGTGACTGACGCCACTCGAGCATCAACTTGTTTTCACTCTTTAACAAAGGTACTGTACTTGGGGGTCTACCCGACTCCGTGTCCGGCGCCGCTGGTGTCGGCTTGTTGGGAACGACTCCGTCACGACACCGTGTTAACATCTCATCGAAGCATTTTGTGTTTCTGTGCACTACATTTGAGTTTAATCATTCATAACTTGACTTGTGTATGTCGTTTTTTTTGTCATTTTGGTCTTGTTTTGTTTAGATAAATATTCCCTATTTTTCTAAACTGGTGTTGTGTCATTTTGTAGTGTTTTCATTAAGTTACTGTGTGTGTTGGTACAAATACTTTACACCTAGCACTCTGAAGTTAAGCCTACTGCTCTGCCAAGCTACCAAGGCGGTAAGCATGGGTTAGCTGAGGGTGATTCTCTTTTACCCTGACTAGAGTGAGGGTCCTTGCTTGAACAGGGGGTAAGCTGACTGTCAACCAAAGACTCAATTTCTAACAATTTGTAACTTTGATTTCTCTGTTGGAATGTGTAAGGTTTAATTATCCCTAGAAATGGACGATTGGTAATAGTCTCCCTAGACAGGCATAGGTTGGACATAGCACTCACCCTCTTCTAACCAAGTTCACAATCCACTTTTGGCCAGAGGTGGGGGTAATCTAGATTTTTTTGCCAAGTATGATAAATATGCTAGAGGAGTTGTGACAATAATCTGTATATCATTAGACTTTAAAATCAAACATATATATAGAGCTTCACACAGATAAATGTTATGGATGTCATTTTACTTCTGACACACAACAATTACTGTGTTTAATAGCTATGGCTGAAATATGGATTCCCTTGAATATTGTGAATAGGTCTTCTCTCTGTACTCCAAATTAGAATCTCACATAATATTGTGTGTGGGAGGTATTTCGATCTGGCATTCCAACTTGGACAGGGACACATATAAGCAAAATACGTACCCCCCAACTAAAGCCTGCCTAGTGTCTGTACAACATTATGGAGATATTATACTTAGTTTATTGTCAGGTATCGTAGACCCTTTGATGAGGTATATTTATGTAATTCTTCAGTCAACAACACACATTTGTGCATTGATTTTTGTCTGACCAAGTCTTACCCAACCAGTTTTCAATCTTGTCCAATATATTAGCCAAACACATTATCAAATCACCAGTTTTATTTCATCTCCAAATATCCAGATTCCAGTTTACAGACATTATAGGTTCCCTCAGCTGTTTTAATGGATTCTGTATTTGGTGAAGAGATAAGTTTAGCAATCTAAGACATCTTTTAATTGAATATTGGCTCACTCCTTACTCATGCTAATGTTTGGGAGAACTTCAAAGTCTACATTAGGGCCATAGCTTTGTCCAAGCACAAAGAGGTGTTGGCTTCTACAAGAACCCAACTGGCTCTGCAGGAAAATCAATCAATCAATCAGGGTTCATATATAGTGTGACTACTCACCCATCAGGGTATCAAGGAGCTGGGGGGGTGAGGAGAGTCTGCAGATTAGTACAAGAGGCAGGTCCTTGCTCAATTGCAGCATCAATGGTGATTGCCTGAGATGCCGGAGCAGGGAGTTCCAGGTCTTTGCAGCGACATAGGAGAAGGATCTTCCTTCAGCCGTGGTCTTGCGGATCCGTGGATAGTGGCCAGGGATAGTTGGGTGGAGCAGAGTAGAGATGTCTGGTGGGAGTGTAGAAGAAGAGGCAGTGATTGAGGTATACAGGACCAGTGTTGTGGAGGGCTTTGTAGGCATGCATGAGGATTGGTAGCGAGTGAAGGTTTCTTAGGTGGCCGGTGATGTGGCTGTGACGTGGGATGTTCAGGAGGAGTCTGGCGGAGGTATTCTGGATGTTCTGTAGTTTCTTTAGGAGTTTCTGGGTGATGCTAGCATAGACTGCGTTGCCGTAGTGGAGTCTGCTGCTGACGACCGCATGGGTGATCGTTTTTCCGGATTCTGTGGAGCTCCACTTGAAGATCTTTCTAAGCAGGCTGAGCGTATTGAGGCAGAGCGAGGAGTCAAGGATGATGCCAAGGTTTTGTCCATGGTCCATGGGTTTGGGGATGATTCCAAGTGCTGCGGGCCACCAGAAGTCATCCCGGGCAGAGGGGGTGGAGCCCAGGATGAGGGCTTCACTCTTGTCTCAGTTAAGCTTGATTCAGCTGTCCTTCAACCAGGTGATGACTGCCTTAATCCCATTGTGGAAGTTGCTCTTGGTGGTTGTCGGTTCGTCTGTAAGGGAGAGAATCAGCTGGGTGACATCAGCGTAGGAGACGATGTTGAGCCCGTGGCTTTTGACGATGGCTGCGAGCGGGGCCATGTAGATGTTGAAGAGGGTGGAGCTCAGGGAAGCTCCCTCAGCTGATCTCTGTGGGCTCCGAGTTGAACAGTGGAAGTCTAACTCTCTGTGTTTGGCGGGTGTGGAAGGATCGGATCCATTCTAGGGCAGTGTTAGGAATGCCTGCATCTTAGAGTCTTGCGCAGAGGGCCTTGTGTGAGACAGTGTTGAAGGCGGCTGAGAGGTCCAAGAGGATGAGGGTAGCAGTTTCACGTTGGTCGAGGATGGTGCGGATGTCATCTGTAGCAGGGAGGAGAGCGGTCTCAGTTCTGTAGTTGCTTCTGAAGACCGATTGGGAGTGGTCCAGGATGTGGTTCATTTCGATGAACTCAGAGTTGGGCATTGATAGCTTTCTCAATGACTTTGGCTGGGAAGGGGAGCAGCGGGTTGGGTCTGTACTTCATGAGGTCCGTCGGGTTGGCAGAGGGTTTCTTCAGCGGGGGTTGATCTCTGCGTGCTTCCAGTCTTCTGGGAAGGTGGCAGACTCCATGAAGGAGTTAATGGTGTGGCAGAGTTTGGGTACAATGGCGGTGCCAGCTCTGTTAAAGATATGGTGAGGACAGAGGTCCAAGGAGGCTCTAGAGTGGATGCTTGTCATGATCCTGAGGGTGTTGTCAGAGGTGAGGGTGGTCCAGTTGGATAAGATATGCTGGGGTCTGGGTGTGGTGGATGGGTGGGCCTTAGGTTGTGAAGCTGCCATAGATCTCCTTGCTCTTGTGGTGGAAGAAGGTGGCGAGGTCGTCACAGAGGTTTTAAGAAGGGGGAATGGCTGCTGTCTATGTGTTGTGTTTGGTGAATTATTTAACTGCGGAGAAGAGTTCTTTGATGTTGTGTGCATTGGCATTGATGCGTTCCTGTATGGCTGCTTTCTTTGTTGTTCTGATGAGGTGGTGGTGTGCAGTGACGGCGGTTTTGAAGGCTGTGTGGTCTGCCATGGTCTTGCTGCTCCTCCAGCAGTCTGCAGATGCGCTTGGACTCTTGGAGGAGGGTGGGGGAGAATCAGCTGTCTTTCTTGGGGATCTGCTTGTCTGAGAGTTTCCTGAGTGGAGCCAGTGTGCAGGAAAATAAATTGTCAGAGGTGGACGGAGGACATTCCCTAAAAATAGATTCCAAATCTGTATTAGAGATACACATATCTCTTAGTGAGTTCAAAGACCTGACAGATCAGAAAATGAAATTTCTGCATTAATATGCATGATCGAGATTTTTATGGAGAAGCTGAGACCGTTAAAAGCACTGGCCATGCTGGTTCTATTGCATGACATCAAACATAGCACTGTTAAGGAATTGTGATCTGCTAGTGGGATGAGGAGCTGTACTGAGGGGGAAATATTAATGAAGTTTCTATCTTTGTATATTGAATTTCATAGAGCATAATGGACAAGATCAGATGCTTTCCTATGTAGGTGAAGCTGCTATGGCTTGGATAGGTGATGAACCAGTGCCTCACTGCTGGAGCAATTGAGCCTAGAAGGGGTCAAATCAGCTACTAACTCATTTGAGGATGGAAAGGCCCTGAATTCTGCAGGCTTTACATCAGAATTTTATGAAGCATGCTAAGACGTCCTTGCTACTCATTCATTACAGCTTTTCTCTGAGGCTTTGATGCAGGGAGAATCACCTCTATCCACATCTTAATCAGTGATTATAGTCCTTCTAAATCTTAAGCCTGGTAAGAAACTTGAAGGATGCCAGTCTTATAGACCCCTGTACCTCCTTAACTTTGACAATAAGATGAATAATAGCAAAAAGATTGACCACCTCCAATGAGTTGTTTAGTGCTGCCAGAACCATCTGATCTCATTCCTGGAAGGAGAACCTCCCATAACTTGAGAACTTTATTTGCTACCAGATAAACTAGATTTTGTTGTTTTTGGTGCTGTTAAACACATGATCTCGTGTTTTAAAGACTTTTCAAAGCAGCCGTTTTTTGTTGTTATGGAGTGGTATATGTGTAAATCAAAGATTTCATACATCTTATAGACTTTAAGTCCAGAATCTCATCATAGAGATATACCTGTCCTCAATTTTATTGTAATGAAGTAACTTATTCATATGTTCTGCCATAATTCTTTCCAACTGTGATGTATTTTTTTATCTCCATTCCAAAAATATAGACATTTATGGTTATGATCTTTTATATTTGATCCTCTTTCACTTCTTCTTCTTCGATATAGTATTTGTCTCACAACATAGTTTGTAATAGTGGTGATAGCCACTTCATAATGCATATTTCAGTTTATTTAGTTCATCGGTACCGTGTCAATCCTCCTTGATATATGATTAATTTTCATTGTCATATAATTACCAAATATGTTTCTATTTTACTGTTATGCTTTATAATCATATTAATCTCAGCTAGTATTTTTGAAGCTTCCTTCAGATCAGGAACAAAATCAGAGACCAGCCAGTCCTTAGAGTATAAGAAAAGCAATTCATTTACGTGCACGGAGACTGTGGCTTGAGAGGCCAAGTTCAAGCAGTTCAAATTTAGGAAGTCAAACATGATCTTTTAATTCTACAAACCACAAGACGTGTTCATGCATCCTATTAATTCTCAGCATTAGCTTGTGATCATGTCTCGAACACTGCAGGAGTTATTATTACTGTTAATCCTTTATATCGCACCAAATAAGGTAAGGTACAGTACAGCATACAGCAAGGAAGTTACAGAATATGGCCTACACGCCTCACATTGTAAGATGGAACTTTTCATCTAATAGAGATGACACACACAGGATAGTACATTTCTTCATATATATTGCTTCAGCTAGTGTGCAATGATATTTCATGAGCGCTGTCTTGATAGCAAGTCTTGCATCATAATGCGTTCTGAACAAACTGAAAAGAACAGAAAACAAAGTTCATCTAGGTCATGAGCTGTTTAACAAACAGGCTTTGTTATCATTGAGTATTACATGGCCTAACATGCCCAAGATGGAGTCAAGGTAAAATACAATTCCACAGTATTCGCATTTGAAAACTTAAAAAAACATTGACCATCTAAAAGAAAGAATATACTACAGTAATTGAATAGTTAGCTGCTTTGTGCAATGATGCATGTTTACAATAAATATTTATATAGAAAAGCCTAATCATCATTCTGAAGGTTAATGCATGTTTAGTCATTTGGCTTATTGGTTGATAGAAAGGATGAAACCCTAATAAAGCAGCAACCACAACCTCTGTCAGGGTGAGATACAAGCAAACCCCAAATTAACCTGTGCTCAACCCTCTGGTAGCGTGGCACAAAAGCAGTCAGACTTAACTTAGAGGCAATGTGTACAGTATTTATGCAGCACTTCAAAGAGTAATAAAGTGAAAACACAACACAAGAACAATTCCACACCAAATAGGAAAAACAGATTCAAATTTAATACATTTGATTCCAAAATGACAAAAGTCCAATAAGTAGAACCGGGGATGTGCAGTTTTCATAGAAAATAGTGCCTCAAAGCACAAAGTGCCAACTGTGGTCATCTGGGACCACCGGACTGGGACAGTCACAAATTCAGATCAACTGCAAGGCATTTCTAGTGAATCCCCTTGTTTCCTGCGTGCGCTTCCTTCCTCTAAGCTGCCTGCATGAACAATGCAGCGGTGACAAGTCCTTTGGTGAAGTCAGGGTAAAGGCTATTGATTTGCAAGTGGAACAGTACCCTGTTTAGCACTTTACCATCCTGCCAGTGATGGCCCATCCAGGCACACCTAATCCCTCTTTTGTGTGGCTTTCTGGGAGGTGTTAACAAAGTCCAACTGATAACTACACCCAGTCATGAGACCAAGGAACCGGCTGGGGGCCCCAAACAAGGCAGGAAAATGGCAACTTTTTAAAAGTGGCATTTTCAAAATTATAACCTAAATTCATTTAAGGAGGGTTTTACATTTCAATTTCTCAAACGCCAAACACAAATATTTACCTGCTACCAATCAAAAGTTATCCTGTAGTAAATTTAATAAGGCAACCCAATGTTATCGTATGGGAGACAGTCCTCACCATACTGAAAAATGAATTTAGGAGTTTTTCACAACATGTAAACTTCAAACTACATGTCCAAGCTTTTAACTACGATGCACCCTGCCCTATGGGCTACCTAGGGCCTACCATAGGGATGACTTATGTGTGATAATAGGTAAGTTTAAGTTAAGGCTTGACAATTAGGTTATTTTGCAAAGTTAAATTGGAAGTTTAAAACTGCATTCAGGCTGCATTGGAAGGCCTTGGACATGTTGTAAGAGGCTACTTAAGTGGGTGGCAGAATAACTACGGCAGGCCCACTAGACGCATTTAATTTACATGTCTTGGGTACATAGATACCACTTTGCTAGGGATTTATAAATAGATTAAATATGCCAAACAGGTGTAAGCCAATTAATATGTTTTAGGGAGTGAGCATGCGCACTTTAGCACTGGTTAAATGCACAGAGTCCTAAGGCCAACAAAAACCAATTCAGCAAATACAGGAGGGGTGAAGCCAAAAAGGTTAGGGCTAACCCTGTAAAGTGGGTCAATTCTAACAGCATGTTTGCATTTTACACTGAAAATTAGGCTGTCTGTGTGTTGTTGGAAGAGAGGGGCAATTTCCCTTTTAGTGATATTTCATAATGTTCAATGAGTGGTGTGGTTTCATTTTATAAATATGCTGATGCTTAACAGTGAAATGCTTTGGACATTGTATGCCTGAAAATGTCATGATAATGGTATGTTGCCCATAAAAGGTATTACATAACCATAATTGTTTACACTAAGGGTGAGACTGTGGATAAAAGCACAATGAAAACATGCCACTGATGTACAGTTGGTTTCTTTTAGTCATTAATATTAAAGAGTCATGCAGAACTTCGGATGGCATCACTGGGGGCAATAGAAGGACCCAAAACTACCTTTCATAAGTGCTTTGCTTAAAATTGAAAAATAAAAGTACGAGGACTCATTATCAGAGAACCTGTTACTGGGAAATGCTGGTACTCTTCCATTAAAGTTACTGCATCCTTGCTCTGAGGGGTTTCAGATTTCAAAAATGTAAATCCTCCTTACCTCAAAGTAACTATCATTTTAAAGGACTGCACTAGTGGACAGCACTCACCTGCAAATATTTGTTTTGCAATCTATGCGTCTTTGTTTTTTTTTGTTATTGACTGCCTATTGCAAGACATGATTACAACCGTAAACAACTGTTTTTTTACAGCACCCCATCCTAGGCCACTAATTTGCTGCCTGGATGGTCCTCTTTCCAAGACTCACCCACAAATTCAGAAGCCGCATGCGCAAGGCCTGTTCCACAGAAGACAGTGGATACTGGGGAAGAAAAAGTCCCAGTTTGTAGGTAGCACATAATATGGGGAAGAACTTTGTCAAGCAAAGAAGGCTTAATGATGCCATGCAGGGAAATTGAGTAATTTACACCGTACAACTTGTGCTAAACTAGAGGACATTAATGCGGATTGCTCTTGTTCTAATTTTCCATAGACAGGTCCTCACGAGATCGGTGCAGAATGTGCCAGATCCCATTTTACCAAGACACTTACTAAAAGTCTAAACTTGTGGGTAAATCCGGTATGCATAACATCTGGGTCACATGAGTGTAAATGAGAGTAAATCTATTGGCAATAGCCTCTCAGGCTTCAAGTGTGTGCAGCATGTATGTATGTGGTGTTTATATATCTTAAACCTAGCCAAAAAGTTGTAGAGTGTGATACAGAGCCAAAGGCAGACATACAGGTATTGAATCTAACTGTATTCTGAAAGTAGATGTGGACAATTTACTGTGTTCTTTAAATTATTCCCTGAGCTCTTTGCGACACTGAAGACACACCTGCAGTGGTGTGGATGGCTGCTTGCAGGGCCTTCAGTGTCGGAATGCAGTCAGGTTGAGGATTCATTTTCATTAGTAGGTACCATTTGGTCATGTGAGTCAGAAGTAGGCAGGGGGTGGCACCTGCTGCATAACAATTGTTTAGGGTGGATGAGGGTTGATTCACAATGCAGTTGAGGTAGGAGGAGACCACCTAATGTGATGTACGTAGGCAGCAAGAGATGAGGACTGCAGGGACGCCAAGCCCTCTGGATCAAACACCGAAAGCCAGAGGAGAGGAACCTGTCAAGTTATAGAATGGGAGGGCTTCTGGGGCTCATTACAGATGGGCTATGAAGGGCAGAAAGGAATTTAGGAGAAAGAGAGGGAGGTATATGAGATCGAGGATCAGCTGTTAGTTGAGAAGGGAGTGCAGGAGGTGATGATTCTCACCTTCTTTTCCTTAGTACCTAGTGGAGTGGAACAGTAGAGATAGGAAAGGGCCTGGCCACCTATCAAAGCTCCCTATAGATGATTGCTTATGTTGATGAAAAAAACAGTGTATTCAAAATATTGTTGCCAATAAAAGAAAAGCTGAGTTTTACATACGAGTGCCTACCCAAAGATCAGGCAGAAGCAAAGATCACCTTGTTGTGTTATGTTAGATTACATCATGTTTATTGAGTATAAATCAACATTATTTATTCTTTTATGTCTGGAAAAATGTCATATCAAACATTTTAACTTTAACCTAATCACTAAAATTGCACTGTTATCTTCTTTTAAGATTGATTAAAGGATCACTGAAAATTGCAAAACAATCTTTCATCGTGCAAGAAGGTGTACGAGGCCTTGGGGCCGACCCATTCGCTACCTGAGCAAAGAAGTAGAGTTGGAGGGGTGGGCATTCATTATGGCACAACTAGGGGCAGTAACTCTTATCTACCCACCCTCTCCCGCTCACCCGCCACGCTCAACCCTTTCCAGGAGAAACACAAAATCAAAGGCTCTTGCAACAGCCTCCCCTTTTCTGAGGAGGCTGGAAACCCTATAATGGATTTGTTGAGAGTCTCCAGGTGCAGTTTGGAAACCCACTAGTAAAGTGATTTCCAGCTCACCCTGCGCTCAGCATGAGATATTAGCTCTGTATCATGTGACCAGGTGAACAGAGCCTATATCATGTGACATACAGTGGTACCGTGGGAGTTTGCTAGTCTGTGGAGGCCAATGTATAACTTTAGTGAAATATGTCTGAAAAAGCAGAGCAGGTACTGGCTTTCTCTTTACCTTATTCTAACGTATTTTGCACTTGTTCTGAGTGAGGGCATTTTTTTTTCTGTCATTAGTTATCTCAAAATTCACCAGGGTGCAAAAGCATGTCGGCAAAGACTCAGAAATTAATTAGCAAATTAAGAGGTGCTATAAGGTGTTGTAAGCACACCTCTTGTTAATTTTCTTTAAACATGTGTTGTGGCAGAGAAGGGAAAACATTTCCAATAACCTAAAACTGGGTGTAGAGTCCTGCTGGACACAGTCTAGTGTTTCCACCAGCCACTTTGCTGTGGGCTGACCTCTACACTCACCCCACACCCATCCATCACAGATGTCACCAGTCAGGTGACCCTGCTAATAAAAAGGGCCAGGCGCATGTGCCCTGGGCCAGTTATGTGAACCCACTATGTTGTGTCCCTGTCACCTCATTATCAGCATGAGGGCCTAGGGCCCCCAACACCACACTGAGCATATTTTCTTTTCGACATCACAACATAGCTGTTGTACACTGGTAGAAAATGAACATAACTCTTGTCTTGTCAATGAAAATGATTTCCCGTCACAACATATAGTCAATAGGGTCATGGCAGTTTGCCTGTCATGCCTCTTTTTGAAATACAGAAACGTGAAAATACTGCTAATTTAGGTCTTCTCTGTGCTGATAAAAATAGAATGTATGTGCTATTCAGTGGCATGCTGCCTGAAGCTTAGCCACAGAACTTATATGTACTTTGCACACATACTATCTGCTTTTCTAACGTTTTTTAAATGTTTCGTTTCATTATCTGTAGGCTTCTACGAACCCAGTCTCTCGAATGGTATTATAACAATGTGAAAAGTCGTTTTAAACGTTTTGGCAGTGCCAAGGTCCTTAAGAACTTGTACCGGAAGCACAGACTGGAGAGTGGAGCTTGTGCAGACATAACAGGTACGTGTTTGCTTTTCATGTAAATCGTAGGTGCTATTCACCATAAATAATCTTCAGCTTGTATTTTTTTCTCTATTTGTTAGTGCATGTTTGCCATACTATTGCAATTGTGTTTCTGAATCAATCAGTAAAACACTTGCCTATAAGTATCACTTTAATTGCTGTTGTAATAGGAAAATATTATCCTCTGATAATGCACGCCCTCACCTTGTAAAAAGTAAACAGGACTCTCATTGACCTCAGCTCCGTAATTAAAGTAAAATGTTTCAGACGCAAGCTTTATATATTTGTAACCTTTAAATATATACTTGAAAAGGTTTGCTCTGATGCAGGATAGTAGGTTTGGATATCCGTGAAAGGGGCAATAAGCACAATCCATGAGTTCACCCGGAAGAAAATTCTATTGCAGGTTTGATGTTAGCGGTATAGAAGCACAGTAGTGCATGACTCTTGAATATCAAAAAACAATGTGAGCGTAGTTTATTGCATGGTAAAAATACATTGAACCAAATTCCAAGAAGTTTGCAAACCTAGCAGGCGCAGCTCGGACGGGCAACGCCCCCAACTTCTGCCCCTCATGAAGAGTGTCTGTCAGGCTGAACAAAGGTCAGCCTGACAGACACTCTTCATGTTCAGGTCAGGCAGCCAGGAGTAGACATGCACAATTTGCGTAGACTCCTGGCTGCCAGAGCTAAACCTTGCTGGGCTGAGGAGGTCACAGCTCCTATGGGTGTGACCTCCTCGGCTCCGCAAAGGTGCCTGGGGGCCCTCCCCTGGGTGACGAGGAAAGCATCACCCATTGACTTGAGTTTAAGCCCTGAAGCGTCCAGGGCGAGTGTCAATCAGTGACACTTCGTTAGAGTGGGGTGGGGTCAGTAGTCTCACTGACCCCATTCCACTCTGTGACGAGGCTAGGGCTACTGCCTTCCCTCAATGGCTGGGTCAGCCAATGAGGGAAGGTAGCAGTCCCAAACCTCCTGGGACCTTCGAGGCTGAAGGTAAGTGTGTGTGCGTGTGTGTGTGATCTTTTAAAATGAATGTTTGGTGCGTGCGTGCATGCTTCAATGTTATGAGTGTTGTTAATGGATGTGCGTGCATGCATGTGAATGTGAAAGAATGAGTGTGTGTGCTTCCCGCCCGCCCTCTCCCTCCTAAAGCTGCCGGCCCCCATGAAACCTAGATGATAATTTTTTTAATATTTCAAATTCTAAAATGCTTGATTACGGGATGACCCACTGTCCTCAACATGTGCTAAAAAAACATTGAAATATGACAACAGTGATAAAAGAAATTAGAAATTTTAAACATGAATAAATGATCTCCACCAATGATTAATAACCAACAAGAGTAATACTTCATTTCCCAAAATTGATAATAATTCTTCAAATGAATAAAATTGATTACTACTGGTGGGATAGAGATTCTTTCGGCCTTTCTTCATTCAAATGTGTCATGTGACCAGCTTCACACAGTAGATTCTGGGGCTCGGCCAGCACCAGTGGGTGGACGGTGAGAATTTTCAATATCTGTAGGCCACAGTCCACAAGCAGCCTCTGAACTGCTTTGTCATTTTGCAGAGGATGTGCAAGTCAGCTGGCCACCGCCCTGAAATTTCAGTCCTACTGAGCAGTGTTCAGACCCTTATACTTATTTAACATGATGCTCATGCAGTCTCTATTAGCTGTCTTAAAATATATAGCTGGAGGGATCCTCATTATCATCTTAAGGTTATTGATAGCATCAACAACACAACTTAAAAACCTCAGATTACCCAGTCAAATGCCCCTCTCCGGCAATCCGTACCCCAGGATAGACTATGACGTACATTTTCCACCAATGGGGACATTTTCCATTGCAGATTTATGTCCATTAGAAGCAGATCCTGCCATAGGCCTTTTTTGGTGCTAAGTTTGGCCTTTAGTAGGTGAACAGCCACAGAAGGATGCCTGGACTCATAGATGCCAGACACCGGCAAAATAGACACTTCAAATGTTGGACTGTTTCAAGGACCTGCTTGTTGTTGATGCACAGCCCGTCACCTCCTGTTAGCAATCTATGTGTAGCCCAGTGAGTGGATCTGAGCTATTATCCCTCAGCAGCATCTCAACACTTTATTTCTTTCAGATCATCTGCCAAGCTTGATGTCCTCTCTAATCGTCCTTTTAACAAATCATAACATTCACTAAAGCGAAGACACAAAGCATTTCCAATACAAGGGATGTGCCATTGGCTCAATCACAAAAACAGCCTGTTTCATTGCGCCTCAGTGTAGACTCAGACATATTGCCGGCTGTGGACTCTGAGACCTCAATCACCAAAACTGATTTTCAAACTCCAATGTCTCAGTTTCAGAGGGAAAGGTCTTCACTCTGCCATGACATCAACAAATTTATACCTGACCTGGACCAACATCTTTACAATTTAGAGTGGCACTTGAATCAACTTGAGGGTACAGCAGTGGAAGGAGAAGAGCAGGATACATCCTGTGAGGGAGTGGCAGCACTTGAGCGAAATAAAGAAATCCTTATCTGGGAGATTGATGACACCGAAAATCATAGCTGACGCAATAACCTGTGCATCAGAGGAGTCAGATTGTGTCCTCAAACCCCAAACTCCTGACTTATGTCCAACAACTCTTCCTCACCGTCCTCTCTACCCTGTTGTCCTGGACATCCTGCTGGACCGCACACATAGAGTGTACTTAGACTGCCAACAAAAGTGCATTCTCACTACAGATTTCTTGACTAGAATCCACTTTGAAAAAACAAAGGGAGGAGATTTTTCAAGCCTCTCACATACATGGCACCATTGCCTACAATGGTGATACCACAGAGGTATAGCGAGACATTTTAACATATACCTTATTGAAGTGAAAAGAATTAAAAAGGGTGACAGACCAACTTCAGGAACAACACACTCCATACAGATGGGGATTCCTGCTGCAACTTCTCTTCAAAATTCATGGCAAATAATATATGGCATATACCCTGGAGGAGGCTGAGTTTTTTCTCCATCTTTGGGCTGGTGCTGACTCCACTCCTTCTTGCCAGGCCACCCTAAGCCAGAAATCGACTAATCAATTGAAAACTCACCACATTCCAAAACAACAATGGACATGTATGTAAACCAGGTCATCAAGCGCATGATCTGTGAATCAAAGATACAGTAGATGATGAGTGACACTGATGTTCTCCCTTTTGGATACTTTGGTGAGATTTGCCACCTACAACCCCCACGCTTCTGTGCTGCATATGTCCTGCCAGTGGCACCATACATGAGCTACCGCTTTTTTCAGACGTTAACCAAGTTTGTATTTCTAGTTGTCATTTATTACTTTTTTTTTTTTATTTAGCATAATTCTTCCTTATGATATGCACTGCTGAGGGATGTTCTCTCCCTGGCTGCAACTATATTCTTTGTTTGAAATGATTTGGTTTTTCAGTTACGACCATGTGGTCACTGACTTTTCAACAGTGTGATATATGTGGCCATTGTGCTGCTCATACTACTCTCCTCCTCTCTGTGGAGGGAAGCACAGCTTCAGAATAACTTACATATCCCCTAGATGGGATGTCTATGTATACATATTTTACACAAAATGTATACGGCCTTAAATCCTCCATGAAAAGATGCACATTATTAAAATGGCTTAATGCCAAAGAAGTGGCCTTCCTCCAAGCGACACGCCTTCTGACAAAAGAGATGTGACTCTCCTTTATTCACAAACGTACAACCTACAGTTGCTCCCCGAGTAAAATGAAAACAAAAGGAGTTGCTATCTTATTCCGGAGGGATATCCATTTTCAGGAGCAATCCACATTTTGGTATGAGGTGGGTAGATTGCTCATGAAGGGGTGGTTAAAGGGACAGGTGGCCACGCTGGCAACTATATACCAGCCACCAGAACAAAAAGCACAGTTCTACACCACTTTCTTCGAGCACTTGGCTGATTTAATGTCCAGGGAGCTGCTGTTGGAAAGGAATTTTAATATATTTCTCAATCCACAGCTCAGCCACTCCTAAGCACAAGGAGGCACATTTTGGGCTTTGAAAGGGGATGTGAGACCTTTACTTGGTCGACATATGGAGGGCACATCACTCCTTCGACTGTGATTACACATTCTTTAAAATATATATAGAACTTCCTCTAGGCTGGACATGTTTCTGACTCTACAGGCCAATCTCCAAGCTCTCATAGACAGTCAAACAGATACCCAGGTTTTATCAGACCGTGCCCTGGTCACAGCGACATGGACTTCAATCCCCCTTGTCTCCTCCCCACACCAGCATTGGCCCATGAATGAGATAGCTATTTGGGGCCCATAATCCAACATGCTATTGGGAAAGCTCTGGATCAGTGTTTCCAGGCGAATGATGAGCTCTCTACCTCACTCGCTTTTTACTGGGATTCTGCTAAGGCAGTGATGCATGAAGAACTTACATCACATATCTCAGGACTCTCTAAATGAAGCATATCACAAACCTGACTTCGAAGCCCAGATACATGAAGCTAAGATGGAGCATATATGATCTAGCTTTTGGAAATCCTGTTGGTTGTTGTTTGAAGCCAGGACTGAGCTTGAGCAGATACTGTTGGGGGAAATGGACTGCTACATCTTATATACAAAACAGACATATTACCAGAAGGGAAATAAAGCAGGCTGGTTACTAGTCTACAAACTTTGACTCCTTCATCTGCAGAGTAGGATACACTCAATCACTCTTCCCTGTGGAGACACACTTATCCATACAAAAGACATAGTTTAGGCCTTTTATTATTATTATCGGACTCTATGCCACAGAACTCATGTCAGCAAGTCAGCAAGTCACCGAGATGACTACCTATGTGATGTGTCACTCTAGACCCTCCCATCTGAATTGCTTTACACTCTAGAAGAAACAATCTCATCCATGGGGGTGACAGCGGTGATCATGTTCTTTCCTAAAAATAAAGCTCCAGGTACCGATGGCTGCCCTAACTCTTTTCTAAAACTTTCCAAGACAAATTGGCTGTACTCTTAGTCCTTTCTCCAGTCAGACAAGATTAAATCCGGACTTTAAACGTTGCAAGAGATAATATAGTACTGGCACTTAACCTGTGTCAAATGGCAAAAGATACAGCTATCCACATGCCCCTTCTCTTGAGATCCTGAGAAGGATTTTGTCCAGCTGTACTGGCAACACAAGATCAAAGGTCTTGACAGAACAAACTTTGGTCCTCATATCTAAGCTCACATCTTTGCTAAACTGTCAGCTAAACGTAAGATTAACAACCATGACAGGCCACAAATTCCCGTCCGGAGGGTCACATTCCAGGTATGTCCCTTTTCCCTGACAATGTTTTGCTCTGGAACCTTTAGTCTGGAAAATTCATCACAGTACTAAGATTAAGAGCCTGCTAATTGAAACTTCCACTTATAAAATGGTGTTATTTGCAGATGACATTATATGTGTTATCGCTATTCTAGAAATGTTACATCCAGCTTTGATCAACAAACCTGCCCATTTTTGCAGAATATATTGATTCAACCTTAACTATTCCAAATCTGTTTCTCTCTAAATTCCAGAGCACACAAGCTGAGAAGCAACACCTTTAGTTACATTTGGTATAACTAGATCCTCCTCATCCCATGCTTACCTGGGCGTCACCATCGCACCCTGATTTGAAGACTTGTATGTGTCCAATGTTTGTCCTTTTTTAGACACTATTTTTAAAGACCTTTACAGGTGGGGAGCTCTCCTGGCTTGGCAGATTGGTCACTATCAAAATTAACTTTTTTACCCTAAATGCTCTACACTGTCCAAACTGCCCCCCTCCTAATTCTACAAGACACAAAAATCATCATCCTCAATAAACTTATATTGTTCACATGAGGGAAAACCACCAAGGATTTCCTACAAAATGATGTGCAGTCATAAGTCAGAGGGTGGACTGGGTTTTCTCCAGATTGACCGCCTCATTTGAGCTACTCAGCTTTGCCCCCTACTAGATCTCATCAGCCTGACACAGCAAAGCTCTGGGTGCAGGTCCGTTTGTCACTTCTTTGTTAATGTAATACACACATTGCCTTGGCTCCCTCTGCTTCACTGTCACTGCTTGTCCCTATTGCCCTCCATGTGCATTACCCTGATGGAATTGGGCGGCCAGGGTCGGTCTGCAGTTCTGGATTGATAGCTTTTCCCTCCCTAATTTCCCCAGTCCTGAATAACCCAGACTTTCTCCTGGGACTGAAAGACATGGGCTTTTATCAATGGTTCCTCAATCCGACGCCCATGGTGGCTGATCTTTATGTAAATGGTAAATTCTCTCATCTAGCACTCCCACATGCCTCTTCTCCTTAGACACTGCCCATCCACCATATATGTTACAGTTACTACATTAGGCTTCCTCGCCCTCTAATCGCTCTTCGGTCGAGTGGGCCCTCACACCGATTGAGACCCATTTTAGAGGCCACCTGTCTAGAAAGTGCATCACCAATCTATCAACTCCTTGAGCTCCTATCACATGATGCTAAACCTTAGTATGCTCTAAGTGGGAAGAGGAACTGGGGGTTATGTTAGATGCACGTTATGAATGTTGCCATTTGTGATAGCCCCAAAGGCTGAGATTGGAATAACAACAATTATTAATTTCCCTTGAGCCAAAGGTCTTGCCTTTAGGACAACCATCTGAACTGCAGTCAGCATTTTTTCTGTGGATACAAAATGTATTTCAGCATTAGAATATAAATGTGATTTTGTATGCAAAGGGTACTGTGTCCCCTTCATTGAAGGTCACATTTGTGAAGCCAATGGCACACAAATGCCAATGTCACCCGTTATTATACGGATGACCAAATTTGTTTTGTTTACACATGTGTGCAAGTGTTTGGATGCAAGCATGATGTTTTGTAGTGATCCAAGAATTTATGTATGTTCTGATGTCCAATGTATAATGGAAAAGTCTAGGTGAATTAAATCATACAAGGGTTTTATTTGCTGTGTATAATCTGGTATGTATGTTCTGCCAACCTTAAAGAAACCCAACAGGGATTGAAACCTTTAAATGGTATTTGGTGGTTGTAGAAAAGCCAATTTCTCGAGGAAATGTGGAGCTTGGCTCTTTCATCTCATTTTATAATTATTATCCTAAAAATAGGACACTGAGAAGAGCAGTTTTTGTTTTCTTGAAATGAAATTTGTAGCCATGTTCAGCAAATCCCAAAACAATGCAATCTAGTCTGGCCATATGTGTTTGTCATCATCTGTGAGATATGTATATATAATCAATATAGGACTATGCTTATGAGTCAATATTATGTAGAATTGACTTTACTCGGGCCGGCAACAGTCTGGAACTGTTCTTTACCCCTGAGGAAGCCGACAAAAACAATGATGTGAGCAGAGCACAAAGAAGGCAGTCAAATCTCTGCTTTTGGGTGCTATATTTCGGCAAAAAAACATTGGAAATATTCAGGATTGTTTTGTATTTTTTACAGACAATATTGTTCATTAAAGCTGTACTGTGTGAGTTTTGAATTGGAAATGTGCATGTATGACTGTATAAGAGTCTATAGTCTAAGACTATGCAGTAGGAGTGATGAAGGTTAGATACCAGGAATAAAGGGTTATTCACTGAAGATATGCATAGTTCAGTTACTCCCTGGTTCACTAGTTGTGAGAGAATTTCCATCACTGGAACGTTTGCTTCATGTTCTATTGGATATTGTGGTTGGACTTGCATGCTGGACCTTGTGGGCATAACGTGATGAGGCAAATCCTTATACCAGCCTACACGTCTGTGGTATAGTATAGTGCCAGCGCTTGTGCAAGAGCCCATTCCACAAATTACACTTGCTTACAGTCTTCAGGAACAAAGACAGCGATTATTATATAATTTCTTTGTGGGAGTGTTCTAACAAACTCTCATGGCCAATCTCTTTCAGCCAAGAGAATGTCAAAGCTAAATGTCACATTTTCCAGGAATGTTACTTGATTGTATGTGTTATACCTTGGTCAGTTTGTAAATTCAGTTTGTATAATATATCTGGAGGGACGAGCCACTAATCTGAGGTTTGGCTTCAATTAAGTCATTAGTTGCTCTCTCATCTAGCAACTCTTGAAGATTCTGGCGAACTACCATGACCTCTGCCATGCTTTCTAGCAGAGTCACTACCTATTTCCTGGTCTAAACAAGCATTCTCAAAATGTGGCGCACATTTAGCTAAAATTTCTCCAACCCTATTCTTTTTGAATTGGGGTTTCTGTTGAGGAAGTTTCTTTTCCTTATTTATGACGATGTCAGACAATGTGGGGAGTCCTTATTTGGTTTCACATACTCTTCTCGCTTGCACTCTGACAGCCCCACTCTTTCAGGCAGGCTGGTATCAGTATACTGATACCTATCACTCTGTTTTAATTTATCACGATTAATTAAATTATATTATTTTTGGGGGTCTCCAGTTCAAATACATCATGTGATTTAATTTTTTCTTTATTTTTTGTTCGCCCCAGCATTTTTTAGAAAACTTGGTGCTTACTTGGTATTGACCTTTTCAGTTCTACCTTTAAGCTGTGGCTTATTCGGTCTGGTCTCAAAATGATCTTCATCTAAAGATGTATAAGTGTCAGCAATAATTTGTGGTAATTCGTGCTCTTGCTCTGCAACCATGACCAGCATGAGGCACTAGTATATTGCCAGTGCTGCTGCTTCCCCTTTAATATTGTTTAAAATAATTTAGGATACTGTGAGAAAATTGCCAATCAATTTCATCCCCAAATCCAGAGCAGTTGCAGCCCGGTATTCATTTTCAATCCGTTTTAGCACTTCAGGCAAAACAGCAATTGAGAGTGTACGATATGCCATGATATATACTGCAGCAAAGACTGTTGACCAAGTTGCATAATCTTCTACTGGGGGAACCATCTCAAGTGGCAAGTACATAGTGAGAATTTTATGTTCATCATGGGGTCCTGTATGTGGAAACACTGTTTCAAGCTGGGCTGTTTTTATGCAATCCAGAGCAGTATTTCCTCCCATCGACTGGGTATTTTACCCATATTAGCATTAATAGTTACAGGACTAATTGCAGTCACAGCTTACTGTGACTGCACAGATTGAACAGTCCTCTCTGGGGCAGTTGTTATTGTACACATAAACTTTATTAAACATCTGTATAGTCCCAATAGACCATTGTTTAGTTGATGGAACTTGGACGCTTTTAGTTGTTGTATATTAGGATTTGGTATATAGCTGGCAAAGACTGGCCATGTAGCTCCCTCATTGCTGAGGGGACCCAGTCTAATGTTTTTAATAACATTTGAGTTGGGTACCTTTGAACCACATTTGGTGTTTCTGAAATGTTAATGGTATTTCTAAATCATTATAAGCTCTGTATTGGCCTTGTAAGGCAGTTTCAGTGCATGTGTGGAATTAGCATTGACTGTAGGAAAAGTTACCCATGAGTAAGATACTTTAGTTTTATAAGTATTACTGCATTTATCATTTTAAAGAATGGAATTCAGAAAGGGATTACACTATAGTGGGGTATCCTTTTAAATGTTAAAGCTTGAACAACCTACAAACAAATATACGTACTTCCTATAATGCTGAAGATGATTTAATCTCTAATACCACAGACTTCACTTATTTAACGTGAATAGGGGACCTTGGGAACACAAGAGAATTACACAGGAAACCTTTTAAATAAGTACCTGACCTATAAACATTAGTGGTGCCATGTTATACAGTTCCCACTAAATGGTAGGGCTGTATAATTTCAGGACAGAAGTACTGAGTCCATCTACACTATCAGTAACTGCGGACCCAGTTCCTAGCAACTTCAAAGTACCCCAATTGAACCCCCAACCTTCCCAGAGTAACAGATCAATTAATCAATCAATCAATCAAAAAAAAAGATTTGTAGAGCGTGCTACTCACCCGTGAGGATCTCAAGGCGGTGGGGGGGGGGGGGGGGAGGAATCAGTGGGGGGGCAGGGAGGGTCACTGATCGTACAACCATGTATTGAGGTTATTTCTGAAGACCAGGAGGTCTTTGGTTTTGCGAAGGTCGGTGGGGAGGGAATTCCAGGTTTTGGGGGTGAGGTAGGGGAAAGACCTGCCTCCTGTGGTGGTGCGTTGGATGCGGCGGACTGTGACTAGGGCGAGGTCGGCTGATCGGAGGTTGCGTGTGGGAGTATGGAAGTTAACTCTTTTGTTGAGGTAGTTTGGGCTGGTGTTGTGGAGGGATTTGTGTGCGTGGATGAGGATCTTGAATGTGATTCTCTTGTCTATGGGGAGCCAGTGAAGGGATTTGAGGTGTGGTGAGATTCGTTCGTGGCGGGGGAGGCCAAGGACGAGGCGTGCAGCTGTGTTCTGGATTCTCTGTAGTTTGCGTTTGAGTTTGAGTGTGGTGCCGGCGTAGAGGGCGTTACCGTAGTCCAGTCTGCTGCTGATGAGTGCATGGGTGACTGTCTTTCTGGTTTCTGGGGGAATCCATTTTAAGGATCTTTTTTGAGTGCGGAGTGTGTGGAAGCAGGAGGAGGTTAGAGCATTGATTTGCTGTGTCATGGAGAGGGAGGGGTCAAGGATGATGCCGAGGTAGCGTGCGTGGTTTGCGGGGGTGGGTGCGGGGCCTAGGGCGGTGGGCCTCCAGGAGTCGTCCCATGTGATTTTTGTTGGGGCCGAAGATGATGATCTCGGTTTTGTTTGAGTTGAGCTTGAGGTGGTTAGTGGTCATCCAGTTGGCGGTGTCGAGGAGAGCAGCGTGTAGGTTGGTTTTGGAGGTGGTGGGGTTGTGGGTGAGGGAGAGGAGGAGTTGGGTGTCATCTGCATAGGAGAGGATAGTGATTCCGTGTGCTTGGAGGATGTTGGCTAGGGGGATCATGTAGATGTTGAAGAATGTGGGGCTGAGGGAGGACCCTTGGGGGACTCCGCAGGTGATCTTGGTGGTGTTGGAGTGGAAGGGGGGAAGGCGGACTCTCTGGATCCGGTGAGCCAGTCTAAGGCTTTATGGTGAATTCCTATGTTGTGGAGGTGTGTGTGGTGGCAGATGGTGTCAAAGGCTGCGGTGAGGTCTAGGAGGATGAGAGCAACGGTCTCGCCTTTGTCGACTTTGGTCCTGATGTAGTCAGTGCATGCGATGAGGGCGGTTTCCGTGCTGTGGTTTTTGAGGAACCCGGATTGTGAGGGGTCAAGAGTGTTGTTTGCTTTGAGGAAGTGGGATAGGCGGGTATTGACTAATTTCTCTGCAACCTTGGTGGGGAAAGGGAGGAGGGAGATGGGGCGGTAGTTGGAGAGGATCTCTGGGTCGTCTTTTTTTTTTTTTTTTAGGAGAGCGGTGATTTCCATGTGCTTTCAGGGGTCTGGGTAGGTGGCGGAGTCATAAGAGGAGTAGATTATGTTGGGTTGGGCTAGCTTTGTTGTAGATGTGGTGTGAGCAGGGGTCAGAGGGGGAACCGGAGTGGATGGAGGTCATGTTTTTTTCAGTTTCTTCGTGTGTGGTGGGGGACCATGTGGAGAGTGTGTTGGGGGGTCATGAGTGTGGGTTGGGTTGAGTGAGTGAGGGGTGTGTGGTGGGAGTGTGTGGTATGAAGCTCTTGTGGATGTCCAGGATTTTGTGTAGGAAGTGGTTGAAAAGGGCATCACATAGGGGCTGTGTGTGTTGGGGGTCTATGTTGCTGGCTTTGGGTTTGGCAAGTTCATTGATGATGGTGAAGATTTCTTTGCTGTTTTGTTGTCAAGACGTGTCTTGTAGTGATCTCTTTTGGCGGTGTGTATCAGTTGGTGATGGGTGCGAATGTTGGTTTTGAGGGTGGTGAAGAAGGTTCTAGTCGCCATATTTTCTCAGCTTGGCGGCATTTGCGCTTGGAGTCTTGGAGTTCAGGGGTGAACCATGGGGCGGAGGTTGATTACAGCAACCTCAAACATGACACTTTGACTCCCGAGGAATTAGCGGAAACATATTTTACACATGCATGCCCAGGGTAAGCACAAGAAAGATTTGAATAAAGCTTTTCAAACATTTATTGAAACAATCGTATTCTTGCATAGAGAGAATAAGCTGTGATAATTAGACAGATAAAACAAAGCATTGTGACCAGCATTACTAACATGGTGAAAAGAATAAACAGTCCAACCATGATGATCTTAGAGCTATATCTTCCTACCTAGGGCTGTCCACAATCTGAGAGCATAAGGGGTGTAACCTCTGCCTCTGCCCTCCCTAAGAGGTTAGCCTGAGATCCCCATACCTGATAAGCTGGGCCAGGGTGGCAGTCTAGAGCGGAATTGGCAATCCTTTTGTGACAGTGTTAGCAGAGCTGCATGTTGAGCACAGCATTAGTTACAGGATAGTGGTTAGAGTGCTCCTCTGACCCCTCTGGGGCACGGTTTATATAATCAAAATAACCCTTTGTTAGAGGCACAGCTCTAATGCAATGATATGTCTAGATGTTAAAAGCTGTCTCTGAATGGGCAACGCAGGCACTGGAATATGTTGTACTGTGTTCCTAGCCTTGACCAGAGTGTACAGATCACATGTCGAGAAAGACTAACTAAAAACAAGCAGCGTGTATAATGTAATTGTGGAATAATAAGAAGCAAGCGTAAAGTGTGTAAATTGTCATTGCTGAAAGCTAAGTCAGCTAACGTGTGTAAAATGTAAAATATTCAACTGAGCTAAAATGTAGAACCAACGTGGGCTCAAGAAGGCTTTACGACAATTTATGAAAATCCAGGGTTGCATTGGCCTAGAGCCTGGCTGCCTTCCGAGACTCATTCATGCTTTGGGCCTTTATGACCCAAGATCCTCAGAAGAACTAGACCAGAAGGAAAAACCCCTATCAGGCTAAAGATGACCCATATATGTAATGGGTATTGATTGATGAACCCCTATGCAATCTTGCCCCTTGGATCTCCCATATAGCAACTGTTTGTTGAGGGACCATCTAGTCCTCTGAGGTAGAAGAAGGTGCTGCCAATTAAAGCACACACAGAGTTTGGGACTTTCACATTTTCATACACTTTGGGGATTGCACTGTCAACTCTTTCCTCTTTTTTTTCTTTTCACTTCATTTTCTTATTTTCTACACATTAATGTTGAAATGTTTTACTATTTAAATCATTGTCAGTTTTTCTCTGTGCACATGAGAACTAATGATTTGTCTAGCTGACTTTGTTAAACTAAGTGCATGATATTTAATGGTCAACTGAGCTACAGTTATGGAAAACACTGATAAACATATTAGCATCCACAAAGGAAAGCTTGAGGAGAATTGAAATGTTCTTGTGTTCAATGGCTATATCATGTGATGTTAATCACTGACTGCAGTCGACCTGCAAGAATGGAAGATATATTGTACTTGGTCAACTGTGCATTGTATTCCTTGTTAACTGCAAAAAACTTAATGAAAACAAATCTTAAAAACCTCAGATTACAGTGTTCAATCACAGAAACGATATTTGGCAAAAACTTAGTTCTATCATGAAAATGCTCTCTAAAATGTTATTAAAGGGGGGAGAGGGTGTTTCCAAGATGGCACTTGGACAGTAACAAACCTGCAGAGGTTCACCACCTGCCATGCTTTAATTGGCGGAAGCAAGATACCCGACTGGCTCATACAGGTCACATGATTGCATGAGACTGACAGGACTGAGGGGGGCTGCTTATTTGACTATGGAGCGGTCCCCTCATACTGATATCATGCCCTGCTGCTACGTGCATCGGTCTATCTGCATCCAACATGGTGGCTGTCTGCTGGTGACAACAGTGGGGCTTAATTTTCACAGCAGAGTGCTACACACTGCCACACTACTCAATGCCCATCCCTCCGACTGGTCCACAGTCCTACTGGTAACCGCACGCGAGGAACACCACAGGGGCAACTGGTTAGAACCCATGTGGTGGGTGCTGTATGCCGGCTGGAGTCTGGGGTGGTAACAGAAGAACACTTGATAAGCCTGGAGAACCTATTTGGGCCTACAGTGAGGTGTGCGACTTGATAGTTGCATGGTGGCTGGTTTCTGGGATCAGCGGAGCAGTCAGCACCAGCTGCTCGTTGGATTTGGGCCCACAGGGCCAGTGAGATTTCATCTGGGAGCAGCTTGAGGCGGTGCGGATCCAGGGCCTACTCACCTGCCGGACAGTGGCACCCTACCGTGGGTAGGTGAGTGCTATCACTCAAGAGCCAAAGGTAAGCTGGAGACGCCCTATCTCCCCCTCCTCACCTGGCAACACAGCACTACATGACGGTTGTCCCCATGTCCTGCAACCACTCCAAACACTCTTTGCACACAAGTTACATGCTGCCACTCAGGTTGGGAGTAATTCAAGGCCCTCCCAAGCGCTGGGGTCCCCCTGTGTGGTGTTTAGTGGCTAGAAATCTAACTGGCTGTAACACTCAATCCTGCACAGGATACTGAGTCAAAATTTCATGGCCAGAGTACCACATCAGCTTGGCCTTCTACTCCATAGGGCCTAGTGTCACGGTGCTTATCCCACTTGACTGGTGGAGATATCGGACCACTGGCATCATTGGCTCCCAACTGTGACTTTATTAACTGCTCCGATGGGGAAGATAACTGAACCACCCAGTGCCTGGAATTCAACACAACCATGGTGAGCCCAGGCAAAGTTAAAAAAAGATGCCTCCAAAAAAGTCCTCCTCACCAAGCCAGCCAGCAAAAACCTAGAACACCATAGGGAGACGTCCCCCTCAACATCGCATGCTGCAGATGGAGCCGGCTCCCAATCACCCAGTAGGGATGAACCGTTCACTTGTGCTTTTCCGGAAACCCTTTTTGGTGCCCTACGGGTAGATATTGCAACCCTTAAGCAAAATATGGCAGCAGACATAAAGGGTTTTACAAGAGAAGTGAGTGAGAAGGGCGAAACGGTAAGCAACATTGAACAAACCAGTGATACTCAAACTTGATGCACACCATCATGAAAACCTGGAGTTGCAAGATAAGAAAGCAGAGCTGTGCTACTAAGTAGAGGACCTTGAAAACAGGTCTAGGATGGCCAATATAAGAATTAAAGGTGTCCCTCTGCAGGCTGCCACGGGAGGCCTGGAGAATTATGTCCGCATGCTCATCCACCACGTTGCACCGGACCTCGCCCTGCTGGGCATTATACTAGACCACACAAACAGAGTGGGCCGCAAAACCAAATCCCCTGGTCTATCCTAAGATATTTTAACATGCTTACAATATTACCAGCAGAAAGAAACCATCATATGATACCGTGTCACCAAAGACTTCGAGGGTACCAAAGTCTGGTTGAACCAGGGCCTTTCTCCCATTACCTTGCAACATCGTCGCCAGCTGCGACCTATCACAGAACTCTTATAGAAGAAAGGAATCCACTACCAATTGGAGCACCCAATCCACCTCACCTTTGTATGGAACAATGAGACTTGAAGCGTGTGCACTTTGGAGGAAGCAAGGATGGTGTCAAACTTCGGTGACCAGAAAGCTGCAGAGACCTCGTGTTTCCCTCAGCAGAGTCCCTCGCAGTCATCAACAGGCTTTAGACGTTCCACGCCAAAGAGGAAGGTGAAGTCAGCCAAATCCACCAAAGTGGAGAGTCGTAAAGAGCAAGCAGCTCTCATCCTCCAACTCCAACATGAAGATACTGCCTCCAAACCTGAAAATGACTGATTGGCACCACTACTGCAGCATAAGCCTCATAGTCCCCCTTTCTTGACACCTACTTGGTTGAATGCTCCACTGCAGTGGTGTGCGGCTTGTTTGGGACCTGATTCCACAGTGCTGGAAAGGTTTGGGCTGGAAGTGGGGCCCCAGCTCTGTGGATTGATGTCTGACCGAACTGGGCTGCTGCCACATGGACCCCAATCAAGTTGGTTACTGTGATCTCTGGGAGAGACAGCTTTAGTCCTGTTGTTTTTTGTTGTTTCCTTTGTCATTTCTTTTTTTCTCCTGCCTTCCACTACTTATCTACCGCTCATGCTACAACATGACCATCACACACTACCACTATGCACACCGCTACTCAAACTTTCCATAGCTATATATCATCTGAGCTTTTCTCCCTGATCCCCATAAAATGAACAATGATTCACATAATTATTTATAATACTTGAGGTCTCAACGCACCGGCAAAACACTTGGCATATTACGGAAGCAAGATACCCCGATGTGACGTCTGTCTCATTCAGTAGATACATCTCCTTAAGGCGGATTGGAGATGCCTGGCTTCCCATAGGTTTGATCGCCAACACTTCTCTTCTGACACAGGGAAAAAAGCAGGAGTAGCGACTCTATTAGCCTTTCACTTCCTGGGCAGGATTGTTCAAACACAAGCTGAAGTCCCTGGTAGACGTTTATCACTTTGCGTCACCATGCAGGTGTACACATTTACGCTTGCCACCTTATACGCTCCAAATGACCACCAGGAGGCTTTAATCCTCGACACACTGGGCCAGTTGATGGCCTCTATAGATACTAATGTCCTTATTGGGGTGGGTTTTAACTTAGTTCCTGATGCCAGCCTGGATAGGTCCATACAACGGGTGGAACAAGCAGGTACATTCTTTTCATAGGGCCTGGAGTAATTAGCCACCTATGGGCTCACAGATGTATGGCCCTGGCGTCACTCTGCAGAGAAGGATTATACCTTCTTCTTCACTCCACACCACACTTAATCTAGGCTAGACTTTTACCTTGCGACCCCATGACTACGACCACAGTTGATATTGGAACAACAACACTCTCAGATCATGCCCCACTTAATATCACTATACACCTGCCAGGCCGGACAACCCAACACTGTACTTGGTGCCTTCACCATAGGCTCTTAGCATTCAAGGCACTTGTCACAGAGATAAAGGGAGCAATTAGTGGCTTCTTGGACACCAGTGATAACCCTGAGACCCCTATAGTGCTTTTATGGGACACCCTGAAAGCAGTACTTCAAGGCCAGCGGATCACAATGGCAGCACTTTTGAACAGAGATAGAAGGGATAAGAAAGTCACAGTTGAGGGGCAAATGAAGGAATTAGAAGAGGCACACAAACAATTAGGCTCACGCAAGGTAGTTTGCAAACTCACTGCAGCGCTCAAACAGATTAGTGCCCTAGACATGGATAGGGCAGAATAAGCCCTTTTGCCCCCCAAACATAGGTACTATGCAGGCGGTAATACAGCAAGACATATTTTAGCTGACAGTTTATGCGCCCCAGCGGTATGACAAAGGTTGACTGATATTGAGGGACCTCCAAGATGAGCATATTGCCAAGTCTTTTGAGTGCTTTTATGCTACCTTTTACTCTGCCGAACATTTGAAGACAGAGGATTCTTCCTCCTGCTTAGTGCAGGCCCCCATGGAGCAATTAACACCACAGGATGCCTCACGTTTGGACCAGGGCATTAGCTTGGACGAAGTGTTGACAGCAATTTCTCATTTGCAATCCGGTAAGGCTCCGGGTCAGGATGGCCATACCTCTGATTTTTATAAGCTGTTTCAGACAGCCTGGTCTCCTATACTTACTCAATTATACAAGTAATTTAGCACCATGGGCTCCCTAACAGACACTTTGAAGCTGGCTACCACAACAGAGTTGCCCAAGCCCTGTATGGATCCTGTGCATTGCTCATCATACTGGCCAATTTCTCTATTAGATGTGGATGCTAAGATTTTTACTACCATATTGGCAAACTGACTGGTTCCATATTTGCAGGGACTCATAGATCTGGACAGAGCGTGGTTTATTCCTGAGAGGAATTGTAGTGACAATACAAAGTGGATGCTGAGAAGGCATTTGACCAGGTACATTGGTCCTATCTCTTTGCAGTGCTTTGAAAGGTGGGCCTTGGCGAGTGGTTCAGACGCTGGGTTTGGTGTAGCTCTAAGGGTCCCTGGGCAACTGTATGGGTTAATCGCTTGATATCCTCCTCCTTTGACATTGTCCACGGCACCCGTCAGGACTGTCCCTTGTCTCTGCTGTTTTTGCCCTCAATCCGGTGCCTCTCACAGGGCATTTTCATAGTAATCCCACAATAACGGGCATGACCATGGGAGGGAAGGACCATAAGCTTGCTCTGTATGTGAATGACGTCATGAGAGCCTGACGCATCCTCTCAAGTCATTGCCTCCTGTAATGGAGGAATTGGTGGCTTTCAGGAAAGCTAAGTTGCTTAAAAGAGAAGCACAGGGGTCCAGACGGAAAACTTCCTGTAAAAAATGCCGTATTATAAGGCTGTGGGAACCTGTCACCGGAGGGCCTGGGCCCCAGCCCTCCTCAAGCAGAGATACTGTACTATAGACTGGTGAGATCCCACTTAAAGAGTACCATAGGTCAAGTTCAACACGTTATTTATTGTGAAATATAGGAATTTGAAGTGAGTCCAGGGCTTTCTCAAGGCAAAACATTTAAGGTAGGAAAATCCTCTGATACAAGAATCACAATTGTTGATAATAATCGGGTTTCAGGTTGGAAAAAGTCCTTACATTGCGTCCCGCGGTAAATCGCGATTTACCGCGGGACGCGATGTAATCCCTGGCGTATCTGCAATAAGGGGCGAAACACGTGTTGGCTGACTCTTCGATAAACATTGGCTGAATTAATATGTGTTAAAGAAGAAACTGTTACTCACAAACTCACTCCAAATTCTGAACTAATATAAAGAAGAAATTGTTACTCTCGAACTCACTTCAAATTCCTATATTTCACAATAAATAACGTGTTGAACTTGACCTATGGCTTTCAGGAAAGCCTCTTGGTTTGAAGTCAACCTCCAGAAATCACAGATCCTCAATTTAACAGTTCCGACAGCCGACCAGACTGCCATTAAATGCCAGTTTTCCTTCTCATGGGCCAAACAGGAGGTACTATACTTAGGGCTCCAAATCCACTATACACCAACACAGATTGCAGAGAATAACTATCGGGCCCTTCTGTCGCAAGTGAGATCTGACCTCCAGACTTGGAAAATCTGTTCACTCTCTTGGCTTGAGCTCCTGGCAGCTATTAAGATGACTCTGCTGCCTAAGGTTCTGTTTGTAATCCAGACCTTCCCTCTACAACCCCGAGGCATCAATGGAGATGTAGGGATGACATGTATTGCTTTCAGTTGTCCTACTGCATAGGTGCAAAGTCTTATCTACCTCAATACTGCAATGAGGGAAAGATTGACTCCAATCTCCACAAGGTGATATGAAGGAGTTCATCTTGGCTACCTTCCTGAGTCTCATAGTGTCAGTGGTCCACAGGGCTCCCATGGCAGTACCAAGGCCTGACGCCAGGCAAGTACAGCTCCACTTCTCAAAGTATTCCTGGGGATCAGCTCCACAAGACATATTTCCTCATCTTGTTTTATAGTCACACATATCCTGGCATGCAGGTCAAGGTCTGAGGGACGTCTCCGTCTCCCCTCTTTTCTTTATTGTATTAGAACTTTGGCTGTTGATGTTCATTGTGAAAAGGGCGACAATTGCCATGTTTTACCTTTTTAAGTGATTTCATATAGACTGTTACATAATTTTATTACTATGTTATGTAATACATGCATCTACTTTGTATTTTTAAATGTTTATAGTTTATATCATGGTTGCCACAGAGTTGATTTGAGTTATTCCAGATTGAAAACAAAAACGGGTACCACATTTTACTGGTGCTAAGGCTCTGATTCCAGGACTGCCCGAAAACAGAGAACAAACCATAACCACTTTGTTTAGTTTTCCTATATGGTGGAAAGTCAATTTGAGCCTAAACATCATGGCATATTGTTAGTGATAATATGGACATTTTAGGTGCTTACTGCAGGCAATTGCTTCTAAGCTTTGGTCATTGTTGTACTTATTAGAGGAGGGTGGCTCTTGAGTTTTTTCCTCAAATCGTTCCAAATTTTGTTTCCTGTTTTTTGAGACTGGTCAATTATTCCACCAGAGAGCCCTAGTCTAGGACTATCCATGATAAGTAGTTTGCAATTTATTGTGGCTTTAGAGATTACTGCCTGATTGGCTAACATGGGCTATACTTTTCTTATGTTTGAATAGGATGTACAGGTGCTTACATTTCACCTGTACTTCCATGGAGAAACAATGATGAGCTCTTCTTCCACATCAAACATAGCCTATTCTTTTTCAATCTTCTGCTAGATGTGCTTCCAGATTTTAGGCTTTTTGGTGGAATGTCATTTTATCTTTTGTAATGCCCATGTCAAAGGATTTCCTTTCCCCTTAAAATAAATCTCTACCTAAGGTTATTTCTTGAGCGCATGCTGCGTAGGTCAATGCAGCATGTGCTCAAGAAATAAGCCTTCATTAACACATACATTGCAAACTATACGCTTGACCACCATTTTATTACAGTGTAATGGCTTACTCCAAACACCAATCAACTGCTCAAGGATCTCGTCCACTTCCATCTTCAAAATTGTAAGAATGAACAGACCTGACGAAGGAGACAGAGTCTCATTTACAAAGACAATTACCTATTACACCCCTGTGTGCACAGTTCCCAGGAATGTAGAAACTATACCTAAACCTGTGACCATTTTAATTAATCAAGCTATAAACCTTCATCATAATCAAGACATAGCCCTTTATCAATATCTAAAATAATGCATATATATTCCATTCAGTCTTGAACTGACACCACATTGATGTCACCAAATCCTATAAAACATAAGAAAATACCCATCAGTGACAACAAATTACAACTGCAGATTGAGGGTTGGTTGAACAAAATGCAAGTAGATGACTTAAACTCTGTCCTCTCATTTCAAGAGTCATGTCAGTAAAAATGCTCAGACAATAGGCACAGGGGCAGAACCCTATAACAATTAAAAGGTGTGCTTCTAGTGCCCATGCTGCACACAACCATACAAGCTCTCATCATGTTCCACACTAAAAGGGGTTGTGCCCTCATCACTGACCTCACACTCATCTCATTTAGATCCATTGTTCATGGTGCCTTGCAACTAATCATTAGATAATAAAAATGTGACCAAATCACCTCAAGCTCAGAAACCTTTACTGACTCCCAGTTTCAGCAAAATCAACTCTAAATCCTTGTCATCATACACAGGACCACACCCACCCACAATTGTGACCATCTTGTACAAAATCTCAACTTCCCTGGCTGTGCCCATTCCACCCAGAGCACCCACCAAATGATCCTGGAACTAAGCAAGACCTAACCTAAGATTAGTAGCATCACTCCTCACCTACAGAAAATAACTGAAGATCCTACTCTTATCACTGGATCTCTCCCACTGATCCCTCCCACTGATCCCTCCCACTCTTGTAACCCACAATAGAAATAATGTTAATTACGTTAATGTATAATGTCTATTCAATTATGCTAAATAGCTGTGATGTTAACTGTTTGTCATCTGCTTTTGTGAATGTTCACCCACGCTCCTATAAACTGTTTGTCATGAGATGTAAAAGCAATCTCTCTGTAAAGGCTACTCCCAGTGTTAGATCCATGCTATATAAACACTCCCAAAATAAAATCAAAAACCCCAAAAAGCATTTGGAGATGCCATGATGACAGGCTAGTAACACAGTAATTTGGAAACCTACCCTTCATAATCCAGGTATAACATGGTGGCACAAGGACCTAAATGGTACATATAACAGTGGTATCCTTAGACCAGAGAGTCTGTATAGCAAAGATCTTCAAATTAGAGGCACACACCCCTGGGTGTCGTGGTTGCATTCTGGGGGGGGAGATAACAAATGCCTCAGCAAATATGTGTGAATGAAGATGGCCTGGAATTGTGTTTATTTGTCACATGTCAAGGCTGTCTTCATATACAGCATTTGAAGTGCATAAAAAACATGGGTACTATGATCTTGAGTGCTGTGACGGCAGGGAGTAGTGAGTGTGGTGGCAGAATATTCTGTAACTATTTTGTTATTCTTTCACTTTCAGGTTATTGCATATAAAATAATGTGGACAGCTTAAATGAAAAATGCAAGTGAACGTAATCAGTCGGAAATCAACTCATTTAGTTTATGAAACTTTGTTTGGTTAATGTGATCAATGCAGATATCTCTGTTTATGACCACAGAGCTGCAGAATTGAATCCTGAGTGGTGCAGTGAGGATTAGTGAGTTGTGTACTATAGTGCTAGGAGGTCCCAGCCTATTTACAAAGCATTATGAATATGTAAATCATTATTTTAAAAATTGTATTACACACAGTATAAAATAGGCTGTAGAAAAAATATTAAGGCCCTCATTACAAGCCAAAGCGGCGGTTCGACAGCCACATTATGACCCTGGCGAAAGGGCCACGGTCCAACCACCAGCACCGCCACTTTTTCACCAGCTGACAGTCTGGCGGTGCCAATGGTCTTAATCCACCAGGGCAGCACTGCAACCAGTGCTGCCCTGGGGATTACGACTCCCGTGTCTGCCAGCTTTTGCATGGCAGACCCACTGGTGGAGACGGGGTGCTGGGGGCCCCATGGGCAGCCCAGTCATGCTTTTCACTGCCTGAATTATAGGCAATAAAAAGTGTGAAGGGTGCTATCACACCCGACGCACCGCAACATTGACGCTGGCTCGATTACGAGCCAGCATCAATGTTGTTGATAGATTCACACTGAGCCGGCGGGAAACTCATGATAGGGCCAGCAGGCAGAAAACCAAACTGGCGGTCTTCCAACCCAACAAGTTTGGTGGGTGGCCTACGCCACCTGCCAAACTCGTAATGGGGCCCTTAGTGTTTAACATAAAACAAATGCTTCCAAATTATACATTTTAACAGTATGTGATACACTACATCTAGTGCAAACATTTGTATGTGTCCATTAAAGTGATGCACTGCAGAACTTAGTTGATGATCTCCTTACACTACCTCTCAAAAAGAATAAATCTTTGTCACCATAAAGCTTCAGGTGACTCTGTCAATTAAGACTCTACAGGCTCCTAAGTAGCCTTTACATTTATTAAATAACCAACTGCACAGGTTTACATTTCTTTTCAGGTAGCAGGCACCCTGGTGAGAAGGCCTTTTTCTTTAGTTCTTAGTCTGTCTGTCAGCTTCACAGCACAGGAGACATGACAGCCTCTTCATTTTCAGCCGGTCACCTCAAGGTCTACATTAACCATCCAAGTATGGTTGTCTTTTTTTCCCCCAAAAAATGAGAAATTATTATTTTTTTAAATAAAAAAACTATAGGCATGTCGGTCCCCATCGATCACACCCACAATGACCTCTGTTTACATGCAGATGTCATTTGAGGTGAGCTGCAGGGCAGCAGGAAGAAGGCCAGATAGTTCACATACAGATGCAGACCCTTGTAAGGTTCAGTTCCCTGCGACCTCACAGTAGAGGCCAAGGAGGAAGAGGAAAGGAGCAAGATCCATGGAAACCATCAAAAAGATGGCCCAGAGTATGTGGGAGCTATTTTTTTTAATTTACAAATGGACAAAAACTGCTTCAGTGGAGAGGGCAGAGGAGACAAGGCTAAAGGTATCATTGGTGCTGAAAGTGTAGTGGCACCGGGGCCTAGTGATCTGAGAGGGGCCATCTAAACCCGTATTATGGCTGTGGTAGTATCCTTTCTTGCTTGCATTAGGGAACAGTGCACCCTTGCTATGCCAGTGTTGCTTTGAGCCTCAGAGCTTTGACAAAGGGAGAGAAAAATGAAAGCAGAGGAGTCACCTTAGCTTGGACTTAGAGAGATGGGGGGGGCAGGTGCGACAAAATTGGGCCCTTTTTTTTTTTAACATAAGGCAGAGACAGCTCACTTTGCGAGGTAACAACTATCATTAGTGGGCTCAGGTGTGAGGATCCTACTCCATTGCAGTTAGGACTATATTACTTTACAAAAGGTGCATAGGTCACTTTTTCCTTCCTAGCATTGGGACTAAGGGCACCCTTGCTGCACGAGGTGGGGGTGGCAGCCCATGTGATTTATCTTTTTCCTTCAAGGGGCATAAAGCTTGCTTCAAGATTGGAGTGATGACTAGGCATGATGGAAAGGAGTGAAAGAGGCACGGGAGACAGCCTGCTCCTCAGGGTTGCTCCTACCATTACTGCATCCTTACTGTACAAGGTGCAGTTGCAGTGGGACCCAGGACTGTGAGGGAATTCCAGCACCCCAATTATGGGAAGCAGTGTTTTTTTTTACCAGTTTCTCTTTTTGTTTGATGCATTTGCTCTTTTATAAGTCTCAGATGTAATATACTATGCACATTTGACTCCCCCAATCCTTGCTTAGGGGTTGCTCAGAGCAAAATCATTTGAAGGCGTCTGCTGTATAGTGCTGGGGTTTGGTGAAGAAGTGACATAAAAACAGCTGTGCCTTCAGATACTCCTTGAAAGACTTGATCCAAGGGGTTTGGCAGAGGTTCGAGGTATGGATTTTCACAATCTTATGTCAAGCACAAAAAAGATCATGATTAGCTTTTTGCTTTTTGAAACAGGGAGTGTCTCAGCACATTGATTTATTGCCGGGAAGAGAGGATGTGTCATGAGATAACTGCAATATCTGATACAAGTAAGGAGGTGAGTTGAGATGCACCAACTTAGAAGTGTGGCTTTAAAAATACATCTGATCTCTAAAGGGGACCAATGTAGGGAGTCCAGAGCCCATTCACTAAATAATGTAAATACAATTATGATAATTTGCAAGTAATAAAAACATGTCCCCTTATAATCATCCCACACCACATCAGTTGAATATTCTCTGAATCAGAGCTCTGGTTCATGACATTACACAATCCCTAAGCCCTGCTATCTTAACTCACCATTTTTAAAACTTTTGGAAGTTGAGACCTGTCATGACTCGTAACTTCATGCATCCTTTAAAGACTTTTGCAGCTGTCCATTAAAAAACGTAATACAATGGGCTTTAAACTGCAGCTGTAATTTTTTTATTGCAGTTTACTTTTTGTCAAGGATGCACCATGTTCCTCTGTTTTCCCCAATGCTGTAAGTCTTCCTGTAGAAGGGAAAGGAGGTGGCACTGCTCAGCTGCTACCACTGTGGATCGCTGCTGCCATATGGGTGATGACAGACAAACATATATCCATGTTGGATGGAACATCCAACTGCAGGGATGGGTAAAGTTTATCTACCTTATACTTGAGCAAATTTGGGAAACTTTGTACTTCTCCCATGAGTACATTTCCAGGCCTTGCTCAACTATGGGGGCATCAATAAAGCCTGTGGTAGCCAGAGGGTGAGTGGTAGAGCTTGGGGGAGTACGAGTGGGGGTGTACAGGGGGAGGACGGGAGAAACAATGAGGGGGAAAAAAAACGTACCTTTCCCACCGTTCCTGCTGACTACTGCTGCCTCGCTCATTGATTTTCCTCTTGTGGTGTCCCAGCATTCACTGGGACACCAACACAGGCTCCTCAGCAATCCTGGTGCTGCTTTCGTGCAAAACCTAGCATGAAAGCAGCACCAGGATTGGTCTGAGTGGCTCGGACTGCCACTCAGACACAGCCCTTGGGTCTGTGCAGTTTCTCAAGCCCAGCTGATCCACACAGCCGGGCTGGAGAAACTTAAGCGTGCATGTGTACTTGGCCAGCCCGAGACGGCTGGCCAAACATACACATGCACTTAGGTGCACTCTCTCACCTCCCATGACCCAGCCCTGCCCTGCACTGCTGGCTGAGTAAACAGATGAAAAATAAAACGATAGTCAACAATTGTTTTATTTTTCATCTCCTGATTCTTTGCTGGGGAAAGAGGAGGGCGGGCACGCTACTCCGTCATTGCATAGAAGTTCCCCCTGAAAAAAGCCTAGCCCACTCATAATTCTTTTCAGTTCTCATTAGACAAGTCCCTTCTTAAGCGCCATTTTTACTTTGGAGCATAAACTTCAGGAATTCACTAAGGGCCTGATTACAAGTACAAGTGCTATTTATAACATCTGATAAATAATACGACAGGGTATGCTATTTGTCAGGTGTGATAGCACCTATTACAAGTTTGTGGGGAATATCATGCAGATTATGGTGTTTAGCACACCAAAATCGCATGATACGATAAATACTGTATGCTTTTTTCCTGTTAAATTGCAGCAGGCTTGATCTTACAAAATGTAATGACGGTTGGGTTATTTAATGCATCCGATCCATCAGATGTGTTAAATAAAACCAAACTTGCAATTCCAAAGGGTGCTTAAACAGGTGTTCATGAACGCAATGGAATTAACTGAGCCACTCGTAATCAGGCCCTAAATATATGTAGGAGTACTCCCATTGACCATTCCCTTTAGCATCTTTAAATTGTGTTAAGATACAAACTATGGTTATTGCTGATGTATGTCTTTAGTATGCAATAGTGATAATAACTTAGGGGTGGTAAGAGCTTTTGTGTAAAGCATTCCTTCCCGCTCTCTTCCTTAATAGATGCAATTCCATCTTGCCAAGGCCGTTGCTGGACACATATACATATGAACACTGAATCACTGCAATTCATTTCAGCTGAAAGCTTTTATCGATCTTTCATTGAATTATTGGTGCTAAATTAAATCAATGTCTAAAATGCAGAACGTTTTGTAGAGGCGAAAAGTGCAGTGCGTAGAAATAAAGCAGACCCTTTCCCCAGAAAGATATTACAAAGGAATTTCTATTTGCACGTTCTTTAGTTTGCCTCGCATAATATGATACTGGAACTTTTCGCTTCCTAAATATCACTTCCCCCAGAAACTGTGTGCAATCGTCGGTGTATTTTTAATACACATACTGTGAGTGATGATTACTTTAAGATGGTAAGTGCAGCAGAACAATCACTTATGTGATTGCATTCTAGGCTTAGTTCAGCTTCCAGAAGAGCAAATGAAACAATTGCACATTTACAAAAGGCTACTAATGTTTTTTTTTTTTTCCATTTTCTTAAAACTAAAATGAGACTGACTTGCTGCTGCGTACAACATAGCAGGAGTGAATGGTACTTATACCCTTAGAATCTAAACGAGCACAGTGACACCAGAGGCCGTATTATACATCCTGCCTCAAGAGTGCAAAGGGCATGTGCGCCCACTTTGTGCACCCAAGAGCACAACAGTATTACAGAAGGGGCCGCAGATGCCTGTGTGGCCCCCTTCTGCAATACTGATAGCATTGACACACATGGAGCTCAACGTGATTAAGAGACCTCGTTTGCATGGAGCATCACAAATTCTCACTTAGAGGGCACACTCACAGTGCGTATCAAAAAGGTTGAGTACTGTCAATGCACCTCCCAAAAGGAGTTGCCTTGTATGGGAAAAGGGTCCCATGGACCACCAGACATCCCTCTGCAGGTGGATGCAGTCACTCACTCCACCTGCCTGTCGAGTGATCTCTCTTCCATCTTTACAGTGCAGGCAGCATGTGCTTGGACTGTGAAAAAAGAAACTCCTTTGAAGCAGCTGCTCTGTATTCCACTGAATGCATCCCCCATACAGCAGTGCAAGTTTGTGTCTGTTCTGGGATCAGCACATTCATTGTAATAGGGTTCACTGTCCCTGTTTGCGCCCGGTGCACCTCTTTAAAGATGTGCCTTGGCACACACAGGCACAGTATGCCTTTCCTATAATAGCACCCCATGAAAGCACAAATGTTACTTTAGGAAGAAGCACAAAACGGTTGTGAAACTGGCTGTTCAAATATACAGAATCACATCATGGATGCAGAGCTGGAAAATAATGTTGCTGCAATGGACATATCTCATGAAAGTGAGATACTAGAGAACACCATATTCCTCATTTTTATATGTAGGTGTGAATGAATCTTGTTGTGAACCTGAATTAAAACGACACAGATGGTGAAATGAGTGTGTGAAAGAGCATTGGGCACCCACATTTTTAAAGGTGTGTGAAGGAACACTTTACAGTAAGAAAAACAAAAGTCATTTGAGAAAACTGACACAAGCCATAAGCCTACGCATGTAGTTTTCACACAGTATGAAGAGTCTTTGATCATAGGCTGAGGTTGACCAGCATATGGTCAAAAACCTTTAGAAAGTGTGAACTTCACTCTCGTAGGGTTGTGATTTCTGTCAAAAATGTAGAATGCTTTAATCTAAGATATGTTTAGTGGCAAACATGTGACCTGTCCATTGTTTGTAAAGATTGTAGTCCTGGAAACCAGCTATAGCACCTATTTTGAAAGGTGGATGTGAGGCCTTTACGTTGTTTTGAAGCATGTTTTGATTGAGCTTCCCAGAAGGAAGCCAATACTGCTGTATTTACTTTGTAGTATTGAGAGTCTTGATTTAGTTCGGCAAGCAGCCCTCTGACCATGACTGCTCCTGACTGCCCATGTTAGAAAATCATGCTAGGGGATGCCAAATCTGGATTGCGCTGACCAGCTCACATTTCTGTAGCCTCACAGAAAACAAACTCTGTCACATGGCAATAAGTGGAATTTGGACAGAACTCCGTGTTACAAGAGTGACGCGGAGTCTCCAAATTCTGCCAATTCTGGGAGCGGAATGAAACATCCTACTAAACCCCTAAATGTTTTTGTATGTTTGACACCCATAACACTCTTTAAAAAATGAGTTCAGTTCCTCAGGAGTGTCAGATTTTATTGATACATCATTACCGTATTACATTTTTATTGAGTGCCATTGTAAAGCCTATGACTTTAAGCAAATTTGTGTGAAAATAGTGCTTCAAAAGCAGTAGGTGATTTCAATTAACCTCTTCAGTCACCTCGGACTTTGAGGCTTTAAACATCTCTAGTAATGAAGAAACCACAGTGCTCTGTGTTAATGAATAAACAGAAAAAAACATGCTCCACTACACAGCTCATAGTCCTACAGTACATTCCATAGTTCAATCAATGTCTCTGAGGCCTGCAGTCCTGTGGGCACAGTAGGCCGAAGGCAACCTCAGTGATGATCAGACCAGAAAGTTCCCATTGGGAGCCAGACTCTCATTCCCTGCCAAAAGCCCCTCCAAAATGACTCATTCAGCTCAACAAGCAATGTTCGGCAGAAGTGGGTTGGATGATAGGAGGAAGCAACAGAGAGGCATCGCTTTACTAACCTCCCCACAATACTATGGCTCAGTCAATCCAGTGCCCTCAGAGTTCACTGCCAAAATGAACTCGTAACCATTCTAGATCCCTAGTCAGGGATTTCTGATGATCCCTGCCTATAAACCTCTTTTTTGGACCCCAAGTGGAGCAGCTTCTCTCATTATAGTCTACCTACAACTCTGCTACACAACACAAAATGGTAGGGCCCGCCAGATACCAGCACAGTGTTATCAGTGTTCGATAAGAAGTCTGCTCTTGGTCTTCTGTTCTTGGCACTGGAGTCACGCCAGGACTGAAGACTTAACTTGTCAGGTCTGTGTGAATACTGAATAATTTGAGTCCATTGTCCTCTTTTAGCAATATCTTATCACACATATAAATTGCACAGAAATTATATTGTGTTCATAAATTAGCCTTATGTCTCAGAATAACTGTTTCTTTCTGATTCTCTGTGATAGTATCATAAATCAGATGCACTGGAGCATCATGTATTAAATGTCTGACTTATGGAAAGACCATCACATATTAAATCTCTGAGTCACCAAAATCTCCAGGGTCAGGCAGTGAAATAACGTGCCCTTTGATACTGTTAACATCACAGGAGTTGGAATCAAACAACTTTTGCTTCCCCATTGTTAGAAATGGGGTCTTTGGTTGGCAGTCCGGTTACCCCCTGTTCAAGCAAGGACCCTCACTCTAGTCAGGGTAAAGGAGAATCACCCTTAGCTAACCCCTGCTTACCCCCTTGGTAGCTTGGCACGAGCAGTAGGCTTAACTTCAGAGTGCTAGGAGTAAAGTATTTGTACCAACACACAGGTAACTCAATGAAAACACTACAAAATGACACAATACAGCTTTAGAAAAATAGGAAATATTTATCTAAACAAAACAAGACCAAAACGACAAAAATCCACAATACACAAGTCAAGTTATCACTAAAAATGCAAAAAGAGTCTTCATGTAATTTTAAACACACACTAACGCTGTTAGTGTGAAAATGTACCTTGGGTGCGTCAAAAATAACCCCGCATGGGCGAGTGTGCGTCAAAAAGTGCTTGTGATGCGTCAATATCACTCACAAGTGAGACCTTGCGTAATTTCTCCTTTCGTCGGGTCGGCGTGCGTCGTTTCTTCTCTGCACAGGAGAGTGTTGCGTCGATCCGATCAGCACTCCTGGGTCCGGGCAGGCCTTTGGTTGTTTTTACACACCCAGCGGAGTTGGCGGCGGAAATCCAGCCGCACGATGATCCTAAAACCACGCAGCGCGGGTTGCGATCTCACCAGCCTCCGTCAGGGATGCTGTGTGTCGTTTCTCCAGCCCTGGGCGTCGATCTTCGGGTCGGGTTGCAGGCGAGCATCGATTTTCAACCACGAAGCCAGCGGCGCGTCGATTTTTCAGCTGCAGAATGGAGTCGCGTTGATCTTCTCCCTGCACGGCGGTCGGTGCGTGGATTTCTTACTCTTGGGCTGCCAGCTTCTCCTTTCAGGGTCCCAGGATCTGGATGGGCACCACTTGGCAGAGCAGGAGTCTCTCCAGAGACTCCAGGTGCTGGCAGAGAGAAGTCTTTGCTCTCCCTGAGACTTCAAACAACAGGAGGCAAGCTCTAAATCAAGCCCTTGGAGAGTTCTTCACAAGATGGAAGGTACACAAAATCCAGTCTTTGTCCTCTTACACTGGCAGAAGTAGCAACTGAAGGATAGCTCCACAAAGCACAGTCACAGTCAGGGCAGCTCTTCTTCCTCAGCTCTTCTCCAGACAGAAGTTCCTCTTGGTTTCCAGAAGTGTTTTGGATGCCCTTCTTATACCCATTTTCTCCTTTGAAGTAGGCCTATTTCAAAGCAAAGTCTCTCTTGATTGTGAAATTCTGCCTTGCCCAGGCCAGGCCCGAGACACTTACCAGGGGGTTGGAAACTGCATTGTGTTAGTGCAGGCAAAGCCCTTTCAGGTGTGAGTGACCACTCCTCCACTCCCTTCTAGCACAGATGGCTCATCAAGAAATGCAGACTACACCCCAGCTTCCTTTGTGTCACTGCCTAGTGTGAGGTGCAACCAGCTCAACTGTCAAACTGACCCAGACAGGGAATTCACAAACAGGCAGTGTCACAGAAATGGTATAAGCAAGAAAATTCTCACTTTCTAAAAGTGGCATTTTCCAAACGCACAATCTTAAAATCAACTTTACTAAAATATGTATTTTTAAATTGTGAGCTCGGAGACCCCAAACTCCACATGTCCATCCGCTCCCAAAGGGAATCTACACTTTAATCATATTTAAAGGTAGCCCCCATGTTAACCTATGAGAGGAACAGGCCTTGCAACAGTGAAAAATGAATTTATCAGTATTTCACTGTCAGGACATATAAAACACATTACTGTCCTATCTTAACCATACACTGCACCCTGCCCTTGGCGCTACATAGGGCCTACCTTAGGGGTGCCTAACATGTAAGAAAAGAGAAGGGAAGGGAAGGTTTAGGTCTGGCAAGCGGGTACACTTGCCAAGTCGAAGTCACAGTTTAAAAACTGCACACACAGACACTGCAGTGGCAGGTCTGATACATGATTACTGAACTCCTTATGTGGGTGGCACAACCAGTGCTGCAAGCCCACTAGTAGCATTTGATTTACAGGCCCTGGGCACCTATAGTGCACTGTACTAGGGACTTACTAGTAAATCAAATATGCCATCCATGGATGAACCAATTGCATACACATTTAGTATAGGAGCACTTGCACTTTAGCACTGGTTAGCAGTGGTAAAGTGCCCAGAGTAACAAAAACAGCAAAAAAGTCCAGCACACATCAGCAACCAGGGAAACAGAGGAAAAAAGTTAAGGGAGACCAGGCCAAGGATGAAAAGTCTAACACGTGCCCCCCCTGCTGAAAGTGGGGAGCAACACCCAACCTCATTGAAGTTCTCATCACTAAGGCGGAAGAACCTGTACAGACCATCAGCATTGGCGTGTTCTGTACCAGGACGGTGTTCCACCGTAAAGTGCATCCCCTGTAGGGAAATAGACCACCTCAACAGTTTTGGATTCTCACCCCTCATTTACATTAACCATCTGAGGGGCCTGTGGTCGGTCTGAACCCAGAAGTCAGTTCCAAACATGTAGGGTCTTAACTTCTTCAGCGCTCAGACCACATCAAACGCTTCACGTTCTATGGCACTCCACATACGTTCCCGGGGAAGTAACCTCCTGCTAATGAATGCTACGGGTTGATCTAGGCGGGTTGATTTCATTAAGCTGTAAGAGTACTGCTCTGAGGCATCTGTTTGCACAACAAACTCCTTGGAGTAGTCTGGTGCCTTCAGCACAGGTGCAGTGCACATGGCAGCCTTCAGGGCATCAAAAGCGTTCTGGCATGCCTCTGTCCAGATCACTTTCCTTGGTTGCTTCTTAGAAGTCAACTCAGTCAAGGGGGTAACAATGGTACCATACCCCTTGACAAACCTCCTGTAGTATCCTGTGAAACCTACGAAGGCTCTCACTTCATTCTGGGTCTTGGGAGGCTCCCAAGCCAGAATGGTATCAATCTTTGGCTGTAGGGGTGCCACCTGGCCACTCCCCACCTGGTGTCCCAAGAACACCACAGAACCCTGCCCTATTTGGCACTTGCATGACTTAATAGTGAAGCCTGCCTTCTGCAGGGCCTCTAGCACTCTCCAGAGGTGTTGCAGGTGTTCCTCCCATGTGGAACTAAACACAGCAATGTTATCCAGGTAGGTGGCACTGAACTCATCCAGCCCAGCCAACATCTGATTGACCATCCTCTGAAAGGTGCAGGGGCATTCTTCATTTGAAATGGCATGACTTTAAATTTAAAGTGTTCATCTGGGGTAGAGAATGCTGACCTCTCCTTGGCCCCCTCAGTTAAGGCAATCTGCCAGTACGCAGATGTTAAGTCATACGTGCTGGGATACTTGGCAGCTCCCAGCCGGCCTATGAGCTCATCAGCTCGGGGGATGGGGTGTGCGTCAGTCTTTCTGACCGCATTGAGTCCGGTAGTCCACACAGAACCTGAGTTCTGGAGTGGCACTAGGTGCAGCAACCTTTGGTACCAATACCACTGGGCTGGCCCAAGGACTGCTGGAGTGTTCAATAACCCCTAGTGTTAACATTTTGGATACCTCATCCTTAATGCAAGCCCTGACCCTGTCAGTCACCCTGTAAACCTTCTGTTTAATAGGTGGACTGTCCTCAGTGTCCACATCATGTATGCACAAGTGTGTGACACCTGGGATCAGGGAAAACAGTGAGGCGAACTGTCCCAACACGTGGCAACAGTCACTCTGCTGCTCTTCAGTCAGGGAGGGTGAGAGGATCACTCACTCCACCGACCCATTTTTCTCTCCTGCAGACAGGAGGTCACGAAGAGGCTCACTCTCCTCCTCCACCCCATCATCTGTCACAAGGAACATGGACAGTTCAGTCCGCTCAAAGTGCGGCTTGAGGTGGTTGACATGCAGGACCCTTAAAGGGTTCCTTGAGGACTGCAAGTCCACCAGGTACGTGACTTCACTCTTGCGCTCCATTGCCTCAAATGGCTCAGTCCACTTATCCTGGAGCGCCCCAGGCTCCACTGGCGCCATCACCCACACTTTTTGTCCAGGTTGAAACTCGACCAGAGTAGCATTCTGGTCATATCAGCGTTTCATGTCCTTCTGGCTGGCTTCCAGGTTCTCCTGTGCAAGACCCCGGAAGCGGGCAGTCTGGTTTCTCAAAGCCAGCATGTAACTGAATACATACGAGGGGGGTTGACCAGACTTAAAGGTCCCCTGACAGGGAGGCCATATATCAGCTCAAAGGGACTAAACCCAAATCCCTTTTGAGGCACCTCCCTGTAAAGCGAACAGAAGGCATGGCAAGAGGACGTCCCACTTCCGCCTCAAGGGCTCGGACAGGCCCATAATCATGCCTTTCATGGTGCGGTTGAATCTCTTAACCAGACCATTACCTTGGGGTGGTAAGGGGTGGTGAACTTGTAGGTTACCCCACACTCCTTCCACAGAGACTTTACATACGTGGATATGAAGTTGATAACCCTATCAGATTCCACTTCCTTGGGGAACCCCATGCAGGTAAAAACCCCCATCAAAGCACGACACACCACAGGGGAAGTGATTGATCTCAAAGAAATGGCTTATGGGTACCGGGTGGCATGGTCTTTGGGATCCAGAGGCCTCACAATGTTAATCCCTACCCTTTCAAAGGGAGTACTGACAACAGATAAAGGTTGGAGGGGAGCCTTACATTTCCCCCCACTCTTGCCACTTGACTGACAAGTCTGGCAAGACCTGCAATGTGCAGGGCACGAGGGTTCTCTGGACCATCTCACTGTCCCCTAGTGAGACAAGGGTCATCTCAGCTGGCTCCCACCCACATGGAACCAACTCCTCCCCAAGCGCTACACTGGCCAAACCCTGGGACTGTGCACCAGTGGGTGCTGGTGTACTTTTGGGGCATTTGGGTCCCCCCTCACATGACCCACCTGGTCACATGCATAGCACTTACGTGGAGGACCACCTGCCACTGGCTTCCCTTTGGAGAACCATGGCTTCTTCTCACTGGGGGGTTGGGAATCCTTACCCTGGGAATCAGTTTGGGGCACTTTAGAGAACTCTCCCAGTTTACCCTTACCCCCCTTTCTTCTGAGAGGGACCCTTCCCACCCTTGGCGTGGTCTCCCCCATACCTCTTTTGGACCCTGGTGCTCTCCCAGCGGCCTGCGGCCTGCTTCCTGCGCAAGCTTCCTGGGATCAGTCAGCCTGCTGTCAATCAGATGCTGGCGCAGCTCTGGAATATATGAACTGTACAAGTGCTCCCAAGCAATCAGTTTGTAAAGCCCCTCATACGTAGTTACCTTACTGCCCTTCACCCAACTATCCAGTGACCTGCAATAAGAATCAACACATTCCAACCATGTTTGGGATTCTTTCTTCTTATAGAACCTAAACTTATCCTTATACTGCTCAGGGGTGAGACCATACCTTGTGAGTAGGGCATCCTTACCGATAGTGTAGGTGAGATTCTGAGCATCCCCTAAGGCTGTCCGTGTATCCCTCCCCTCTTCCTGAAAGTGCTCTCATAGACTGCCCCCCAATGAGCTTCAGGGACCAGATTCATATGGAGAGCAGACTCATACCCCTTAAACAACAAGTATATGTCATCCTCCCTTTTATAATCCTTCACAAGATCGTTAGGAATGTGCACCCTCCTCTCAGGCTGCACTGTGAAGTTGCTGCCACCATCCCTACTAGACTGGCTCCTCTCATCTAGCTCCCTCAAGCTGAGCTCATGAGCCAACAACAACTTTTTCTCCTCTATGGCAACCTCATTTTCTCCAACTCCCTCTGGTGCTCCCTCTCTGCTTATCTGTCCTGCAATTCTTCAGGGGTCAGACCCTTAGATGAGACACTGCTACCTGCCCTGGAGACCCTCTCCCGTGGTGTAACAGGCCCATCCACAATACTATTAATTGGGTATGGAATGCTCTTCCTCCTCCTCCTCTGTGTGCCCTTCAGTGCTCTTGGCTGTTACCCAGGCCCTCAGCGCCTTTTGCAGCTCCTCTTTCTTGGATGAGCTCTTAATGGGACAGTCAAAGCTTTTACAGAACTGCTTTAACTGAGCCTTGGTATAGCTTTCCAATTTCCCTAGGTCAAAAGCAGCTCCAACTTATGCATCTGCAGATTGGGCCATAATGAAAAGTCAATAAAAGTGCAAAGTTCCAAAAGGCAGAAAACAAGTTCCCAAATGAAGTTCAGAAGTCAATCAAAGATTATCACAAAAATTGATGTAGGGAAAAATCCAAGCAAAAGAGAAAAAGCAAAAGTCACAAGGCAAGTAGTATGTGGTCACTTAGTGGTCTGCACTCAAAACAGTAGTGTACACATAATTACTGTATGTCAAGTACAAATACAAGTCCAATCCCATCCGCTGATCACCAGTGTTAGAAATGGGGTCTTTGGTTGGCAGTCAGGTTACCCCCTGTCCAAGCAAAGACCCTCACTCTAGTCAGGGTGAAAGAGAATCACCCTCAGCTAACCCCTGCTTACCCCCTTGGTAGCTTGGCACGAGCAGTAGGGTTAACTTCAGAGTGCTAGGTGTAAAGTATTTGTACCAACACACACAGTAACTCAATGAAAACAGTACAAACTGACTCAACACAGGTTTAGAAAAATAGGAACGATTTATCTAAACAAAACAAGACCAAAACAACAAAAATCCACAATACACAACTCAAGTTATCACAAAAAATGCAAAAAGAGCCTTCATGTAATTTTAAACACACACTAACGCTGTTAGCGTGAAAATGTGGGGCACTTCAAAAATAACCCTGCACGGGCGAGAGTGTATCAAAAAGTGCTTGCGATGCGTTAAAATCACTCACGAGTGAGACCTTGCGTTGTTTTTCCTGTTGTCGGGTCAGCGTGCGTCGTTTCTCTCCGCAGCAGAGCAATACATCGATCCGGCCAGCACACACTCAGAACATGGGACGCAGTGGCAAAAACGACAGGGGAGATCATGCCAAGGATGCCAGGTCGAACAACTTGTCTTGGCGTTTCAAGCAGGACTGATTTGCATATGGCTGGGTTTAGTCTGACGTGGCATGGTAGGCAAAAGAACAATGGGTGGTAATGCTACAGTGAGCGATTGCAAGTAGTTAAACAAATTGCAAGCATTTCTTCCATCACCTTTGTGTGTTTGACTTTCTGTGTGGAATCAATATTATGAATTAATAGTTATACGCCTTTAATATTTGACTCTTTTGTTGCCATCAAGGATTTTCCATTGCATGGTGTTTACCTGTGTATATCACTTATTCACAGCTTTGTTGCTCATTTAAAACAATTGGTGAGGTGAATGCTACTCTATGCTTATTAGTTGGTGTTGCAGAATTTGGACACTTAGGGCCTGATTTAGATCACAGCGGATGGAATACTCCATCACAAACGCGACAGATATCCTGTCCGCCGTATTACAATCTCCATAGGATATAATGGGATTGTAATACAGCGGACGGGAAATCCGTCAAGATCTAAATCAGGCCCTCAATGTTTTTTTTTGCAATGACCCCTAGTTTGTGTTACATTATACAGTGTATTACTTTTAGTTTCTCATTGTGGTCTACCCTTCTTTTATTTTTATTTGCTCATGCGCTTTATGAACCTTAGATGTTAACACGTGTATTCATTTTTCTACAGTGACCTTTGATAATTGTATCTATATTAAACTGGTATTTCTCGTTGCGAGGGTGAATATGCACCCTGCATTGCCAGTGGCGGCTGGTGACATTTAAAAGTGGTGAGTCATAAAAGTACGGGATGAGTACACTGTGCCGAGCGAGCGTAGCGAGTGAGCATAACTGTCACAAGGGGGAATGGGTGGCGGAGGGTGTTCTCACCTTGGGACAATTTTGAAAAAAGTGTGGGCAAATGGTGCATTTTCAAACAAATTTGAGAAATCAAAAAGGCTAATAAAGCCATGTAGTTATGACAGCAATAAAGAGATTTCATATGATAATGGCATAGGTAGCAGCTTATTCATTGTAACCAGACAACCTTATAACAGATGTTGAGATAACAATGCAGTGAGTACCTCACGGATTTCTTTCTTTAGCTTTGCAAATTGAATCTACTGAGAAAATACACATGCATGCACCACCAGCCACATACTACTCTCCTACCACTTTCATGCTGAATGGGTGTAGGCTGTTGCAGATTTGCAACTCTTCTTTGTGCGCTGCTTCTCTTGTATTTTTCACAGACCCTATGACTTCAGTCAGTATTTATGCTCTTGTTTGAGCTCTTGAAGAGCTACCTTACTACCTGGTAAAGTCGAGCAGAAATAGAGAAATGTTCTTCCAAAAACAGGCATCTATTATGCTGATCTTAATCCCCAGAATAGCTTTTGTCTCTACCTGACCAAGAATCACAGTGGTTCTGGATGGTAGCCTCATAAGGCCACACAAATGCTTTCCTGTGCCCATAAGTGAGGCATCTCCAACCAGAGATAACACAGGAGATACTTTCGCTCCTACCTCATCACTACACTACTAACCAACCAATCTAGAATTTCCCAATCATTCTTCCATTTCACTTTATCTGACTGCCAATTAAGAAGCTCTGTGCCACTCACTGCCTCTAAGCATAAGTCTTGTTTATTTATATGCCCCCCTCTTCTCAATGGGTCATGATCAAAAAGTGTCTAAACATAATGCATCCTTAGTATCTTTCAGACCAAATTTAACCCCATACATGGCTGACATTTTATAAATGGGGGCGCTGTAACCGCTTAACTGCCTTTAGGCCTTACGATACAAATACAGCTAAGTGACCCCAACAGTGTTTGATTCTTGCAAATGGTTGCAGGTGGTGTACATTGGAACTTATTTTTACGGACTGTGACACATTTTTTGGTATCCCCAGGCCTTGATCCAGAGTAAGAGAGAAATGGAGAAAGAAGGTGGAAGTTAAATGGAGGGAAACAGGGGTAAAGGTGAAAGGCAGTGATTAAAAGAACGGGATGCAGAAACAGGAAGTGTAGCGTGGAGGAAGAACTAACTATGCTGGGGATTTAGGGGTAGGCACCCTTGGTATTCAGCAAGTCAGTAACCCCAACATTTGGCAGTGCCCGAAGGGGCCTCCATAAGGAAAAGTTTGTCCCCTGCAATTATTATTATTTTCCTTACATTAAATACCCCACTGGGTACCAATTCGACAAACCGTATTTGTAATAATTTACAATTGTGTACAAAAATAACTGTGTTTCTCACGGCAGGGGAAGAATAGCGGGGAGGAGGTCGAAGAGGTACTCGTTCTCTGGCAGGTGGCCTTTGTCTTTCTTTTAAGTTGGCCCTCTGCCCATGCTGGAAAAGGTGCGTAATACCAGAGACATGCTCACACTGTTCATGCCTGCTCATGCACAAGAAATAACTCGACTCCACGACTTGTATGCTTAAAAAATAACCACAAAAAGAAAAGGAAACTAACGTTTTACTAAACCAAAGTTCTGCCTCCTTTCAGTAGCCGATCTAATCTGCCAGCTTCTTTTGCTTGCAGTTACTAACGGGGACCTGCCCAAGATCATTCACCAACATTTTTGGGATTGCAAATTTACTAGAAATAGACAAGATAAGAATGCAGAGAATATTCCCTGGAATAGGAAGACAGTAACTCTTACTACACCTGGGCTGCTGTTGGGCACGTGAGACTAACGGCCGAGGGCAGGTTTGGGGGTTTTAGAATCCCATACAATGGAGGTGAAGAGGAAAGAAGGGGTGGGCACGTTTGGAACATGGTTGCATGCAGGGGTTGGTGTAGTGCAATACATAAAATAGAACAGATTCTAAGATGCAGGAAACTATGAAGGAAAAAACTAAATATAGAATCATCCTAGATGCAAATTTTTTTTTGATATTGCCACCAACAAAAAACTGGTAGAAACTTCAGGAGGAGAAAATGTGCCAAACATATGCCTATTGTGTCACTGTACATTATTCAACGTTTTTCTTGCAAATCACTAAGGCCCTCATTCCGGGTGGGCTGGATGTTCCCCAGCCCGAGGCATTATCAGTACTGGTAGTGCAAGTAACTGCAGAGTGGGACCAATCCAGCTTGTATTGAGTTGGACCCATCTGGACAAGCTTCAGTCTACCAGCAGCCGCGAAGTCACTTCTAGTGTCCCCATTCCCAGATTTCTCCTGGCTTCGTTGCTCCAGGTGAAATACCATAATTCATAATGAGTGCCAAATCACTCAATACCGCTACACGTTAGTACCACCAGATTTTGCACTGCGGACTGAGTGAGATGCTTGAGAGTGCACTGGTTCACCTATCCTGAAAAGGGCAAATGATTATATTGGCAAATTTCCCACAGTGTGAAGGCCCTGGGCAGGGCTTTCAGTACCGTCATAAATTCACACACTTGTCCAGCGCTGACTGGCTGGTGCTTAGCCCCTCGCAGAGCCTGCTCTTGTGGCATGCTGAGACATTCAGGCTCCAAGGCAAGCATTTGCAATGCAATGGGTCTCTCATTTGCTCGAGTTAGAGCTATTAGCGTTGTAAGTTCCTAACAGGACTTTTCTTGCCACATAAATTGAAATGAAAAGTAAAACAGTTGACATAAGCATGAGTGCGAAGGAGAGATACAAAAGGAAAAAAGAAGTCCGCTCACAGTCAAATGTATCAGGAATCATGCACTTATCCATGTAACAGGGGCAGTCTGCAAGGCAGTACCAAAACTGCCCCAAGGAGGGACAAACATTAAGCATTTACTAAAGGTAACAAAGGATCTTTGAACGTTAAGCCCATGAATGAGTGTAAGTGATGGGCGTCTGGTGGGTGTGGTTAAAATCCCAAAACACTTACAACAGGTCAAAGCACTTGCGCTCGAAAAACAAGGGTCAAGGGAAATAGGCGGAGACTGAGAGTCAATAACACTTCTCCCAATAACAGTTTGTGCTGCATCCAATTATTTTCAGAAGTACCTCGCAATTTAAACATACCTCCTGTTTCCTTTGGGATGTTGGCAGTCATGGCACGATTCTTACCTGAATATTTTCTACGAACTGACTCGTGAGCTGCTTTCTGGTGTGCATAATGGAACCTTTTGTGACCTGACCATGCCTTGTGGTACAGCTCAGCCCTCCCACCCCATCTCCTGGGCCAATCTAAACTCTGCTCCCTTGCTGTAACAGCATGAGAGCAGTGCAAGGATTGGCTCAGACAGGCAAACCCAGCACTCCTTAGGAGATGTGGGGGCTGTGGCTGTAGTCTTGCGGGCTCCTAACATTGGACAGGTAAGAGAGGGTGCAAGTGTCCAACATGACATGCGCACTTTACTCCAAGGCCAGGCTGTCTTAACCTGTGTCAATCATTTAAGCGCCACCTACGTCCACCCTCACTCATTCAGAAAGGGAAACTCACCCATGCTGAAATAAAAGCAGGGCACTGGCACTGTGGCTAGGAAAAAATAATTGAATCAAAACATTTTATGTGGTACCCAGAGGCAAAAAACAAACAGAAGGGCAATGCCCCCATGCCCCCATAAAGAAACCACCCCTGTGCATTGCAATATGAAAAGTTCAGGTACTGTGATAACAGTCGTATGATGTCACTTCCTGGAATGTAGTTCAGTGAGAGTGAAGTCATGGGTGTTAGACTTTTTATCCTTGGCGTGGTCTCCCTTAACTTTTTCCCTTTGCTTCCCAGGTTGTTGATGTGTGCTGGACTCTGTTTTTGCTGTTTGTTACTTTGGGCACTTTACCACTGCTAACCAGTGCTAAAGTGTACCTATACAAAATGTGTATGTAATTGGTTCATCCATAATTGGCATATTTGATTTACTAGTAAGTCCCTAGTACAGTGCACTAGAGGTGCCCAGGGCCTGTAAATCAAATCCTACTAGTGGACCTGCAGCATTGGTTGTGCCACCGGCATGAGTAGCGCTGTAAACATGGCTCAGACCTGCCACTGGAGTGTCTGTGTGTGGAGTTTTAAAGTGCCAATTCAACCTGCCAAACATGTTTACATGTAAGGCACCCATAAGGTAGGCCATAGGTAGCCCCATGGGTAGGGTGCAGTGTATGATAAAGATGGCACATGTATTGATGTGTTTTACATGTCCTTATAATCAAATACTGCCAAATCCGTTTTCACTGCTGCAGGGCCTATCTCTCTCATAGGTTAACATGGGGGCTGCCTTTCAATATCTTTTAAGTGTGGTTTCCCTTTGGGAACAGATGGAAATGTGGAGTTTGATGTCTCTAAACTCACAATTTAAAAATACATCTTTTAGTAAAGTTGGTTTTTAAATTGGCAGTTTGAAAAGGCCGCTTTTAGAAAGTGGGCATTTTCTAGCCTAAAACATTCTGTGACTCTGCCTGTTTGTGGATTCCCTGTCTGGGTCAGACTGACAGTTGGGCTGTTTGTCAATCCCCTCTGGACAGTGAGACAAAGGGAGCTGTGGTGTAGCCTGCATATCCTGAGCTAGAGTGGAAGGGGGAGTGGTCACTTAAACCTGAATGGGCTATGCCTGCCCTCACACAATGCAGTCTCCAACCCCTGGGGGGTGTCTGGGGCCTGGCCAGAGTCTTTCCTTTGAAGTTTGCCTACTTCAAAGGCAGAAAGGGGTATAAGTAGTGGACCCAAAACCCCAGATTTTTAGATTACTTCTAGAATCAAGAGGAACCTCTGCCAAATAGAAGAGCTGAAGAGCTGGAGGAAGAGTACTGCCCCTTTGCCCGTGACTGTGCTTTGCTGGGTTGGCCTGCAGTTGCTGCTTCCGCCTGAAAGAGGACAAAGACTGGGCTGTGTTGTGCATTCCGCCTTGAGCAGAATCTCCAAGGGATTGAACTGAGCTTGCCTCCTGTTTTGAAGTCTCAGGACCTTCAAATACTTTTTCTGCCAGCACCAGGACTCTCTGCTGAGACTCCTGCCCTGCCAAGTGGTGCCCTGTCCAGTCTCTGGGCCCTTGAAACTTGACGTTGGCAGAACAAGGACTGAAATCCACGGGTAGAACACCGTGGAGGGCAGTTTTCGATGCACCACCTGTAACTTGGCTGAAATACGATGTGCCACACTATTCGCAGCAAAAATCGACACTCCACCTGCATCGAGGTGGGGAGATTGACACATTGCGGCTGGAGAAATGACACAACACCCGCTTGCGGCAGGCGATAACGACGCAAACCCCACATAGTGCAGTTTTCCCACACCATGTGACCAGATTTCACACCCATCATCGCTGGACGTCAAAGTCATTGTGAACCTGCGTGGATCTGAGGTGCCCTGTACAGAAATCGGCGCATTGCTCTCTTGCGAGGGAGAAAAATGACACATCGCCGACCTGACCGGAGAATAAAACGACGCACGGCCTCACTTGCGAGTAATGAATCGACGCATCACTGACTAATCTGATGCACGCTTGCCCATGCAACTTTATTTTTGATGCAAAGCAGGTACTTTGTGTAAAATCAACATTTCCATTGTTTTCTATGGAGTAAGACTCTTATTCTTTTGAAAATTCATATCTTGTATGTTGGTTTTATGTCATTGTGGTCTTGTTTGATTTAGATAAATATTGCCTATTTTTCTAAACTGGTGTGGTGTCCACTTTGTAGTGTTTTCACTGTATTACTGTGTGTGTTGGTACAAATACTTTACACATTGCTTCAAAGTAAGCCTCCCTGCTTATGCCAAGCTACCAAGAGGGTCAGTGGGGTTAACTAGGTGTGTTTCTCCTTTGCCCTGACTAGAGTTAGGGTCCTTGCTTGGACCTGACTACCAACCAAACACCCCATTTCTAACACAGGTCCTTTTGGAACAGGAACACAATCAACCCAAGATCAGTTTTGGCCTGAGTGGGCCTCTTTAGTCAGATGCAGCTTGGTTCCAGTGGCATAGAGAGAAAGAGACCCCAGTCTGGGCATACCTTTGACCACTTAGGGCTTCACATCAAACACACAGAAAGTAATGGGAGCAATGACTGCAATTTGTCTAACCACTGGCAATCGCGTAGGGTAGCAGTTCAACCCACTATTTGTTTGCCTACCATGCCACCTCTGATTAAACCCAACTATATGCTGATACGTTTTTGTCCTGCTCCAATAGGTACAGTCAACCCCAACTGCCAAGTCAGGTCCCCTCTGAACCAGAACACAAACAACCTACAATCCACAAGACTCATATACTCAATTTCCAACAAATCAGCACAAGAGAGCACACAAATATCCTAATAAACCCAAAATGTAATCAAATTATCCTTTTAATTATCATGTTCATCATCCTCTAATAAACACAAGTTCCTCCAGTTATTTAAAATTCACATATCAAATCTCCACTATGGACAACCGATTTTTTAGTCTTTTCATGTAATGATGGAAAACATCCATCAGTCTGATCATCGGAACATACCACACAGTTCATCTTGCTCTTGAGGTACTACTTTATGCAGTTTCTTTAGAACAGGCTGTATCAAGTTGTATAGGACTGTGATTTTGGATTAGCATACTGATGGGAAAAGTTTGTCTTTCTGATGTGCACTGGTGTCCTGCTGGATGACTAGGATTCTATGGTCTTGCTGGATCCCACATTATGAATGGTACCTTCTTTTCAATAAGAGGAGTCTAGGGCCCACATTTGGGATCATGGTAGCTTCAGACATTTAAAGATTTAGCCCTTTTAAGATCCTGCCCTGTAGGCCAGAGCAGAGATCCTTAGTGCAAAGGGGTATTTTCAAGTGATATTATCTTCTGATGCCAAACCTCCAAGATTCAACCAGCTAAGCACATGCTGGTGCTGCCTTCTCCCCACCCCCACTTCTCTGGCTGTTCCAAAACCAATTTACCAGTGCAATGGATATGAGCAAAGATACCCAGGGTGCAGGTAGTAAAACAGAAGATTGAAACTTTGACCATGTGTTTGTGGGTCAGAAATCACTTTTAATTTCCATGCCACCAGCTAGAGCCAAATGCAACCCAGAATAAACTGTACCTCTATGTAATCAGCAGTAGAAGCACCACATGTATTAGTGCCCTTGCTGTTGAGGAATAGGAATAGACAGCAGAAACTGGGTTTGTCTTTGCTTCCTTGCTGCCTTTAATCCACCCCAAACAGGGTGCAAAACTTTGAATAAGGTTCTAAGTAAATTCTGTATATTTATAGGTGGCAGCATTAGGTTATGTCAATACAGAGTTGCCTAGCTCTGCATTGCCATTGTCACTGCACTGTAGGGTTTGAGTCTGATGTATTGCACTTGTATTTATAGAATGCTTCATACTCATAATGAAAATACACATCAAAGGGAGCTTTCAGTGCAAGTGACAGGTCCAGCTGATACCTGATTTAGATTTGGGTAGATGGGTTACTCAGTCACAACAGTGATGAATAGCCAGTCCGCTGAAATATAAATCCCATAGGATATAATAGGATGTATATTTTGGCTGAAGGGCTATCTGTCACAGTTGTGATGGAGTAGCCTGTCTGCCAAAATCCAAATCAGGCCCAAAGTCTTTAATCAATGTGTAGCATTTTTTAATTTCCTGTAAATACAATTTCTTGAAATGAAGACATCAGTAAAAATATCCATTTAGCAAAGGCATGCATTGTTCAATAAGACACAAAAATTCAACACATTATAAATTGTTGTGTCCAACATATATGATGCACATTTAAGTCCTTATCACAGTGCGCTTTGTACCTCAATACATGAAGTCCCAGAAAAGGTTGTTCACAAATAAAAGGCAACCAAAGTCCCTTGAGCCATCTTTTTTTTTATATATATTGTTGTGTTGTATGAGGGTGGGAATATATCACCTAATGATGTCACAATCCCCTATTCTCAACAGACTAAGTGCCACTGACAATGTCTGACCTCCTGAATGCAGGACTCAAAGTATGATAGAGGTAATCTTTAGGGCAATACCCTTTTTCCAACATAGGACATCAAGAAGACTTTCAGCACTCTATATGGTTGCTTGTAATTTTGTAGTACTGTTACTTTTCATTACCTTGGTCCTGCAATTTGGAAAGTGTGCACATGTTATTCACAGTCTACAAGCATTGAGCTGTTTCTTATTATAGTGTTCTTTTTAATCTTTCCTTGACTTTGTCAAAATGTCATGTATCTTCAAGTTATTTTGAGTGAGGAACTGCATAAGTGGCTCTTGTCCTCATAGTCTGGATGACATTGTTTGCCCAATAGCACAGGGCTTTTTATCCCTCCCTAAGGTCCCACAACACATTTGTGGAGGCGTAGCATGCTATGTTGTAGAGTTGCAATAATGGAACAGTGCATGTTTGTCATGAGGCCTATATGGTGGTTTATTTGATGTCATGCATCAGGATCAGAGTTCTGCTCTTATGAAGATTTTTTGTTATTCTTCTGTGTCCTTGAAGAGAAAAGTGGCTTAAGTATTAGATTCTGTTTAAAGGACAAAAGTGCATACGTGCAGCATTGCCTTTGTTTGAAGTGGTTTGGTGTGCTTCAGAAGCGAACACCTGAGATCTATTGAGTGGTCTCTGTATTTAGAGTTCGACCTACATAGAATAGAGGACAAAAGTATATACAGGAGTACATCCAGTCAACCCCAAACAGCCTCTGTGGAAGGTAAAGGTCAAATGAACTTAACAGTACAATGAGAACTACAGCACCCACAAAACTCTTTACTTAAGGTAACAATTGCCTGGGGCCAGACAAGCGGACAGGTTTTGGAGTGCTGGGGCATTAATTACAGTCATTGCTTTGACCTTATGATGGACTATATCGCTTTTTGGCTCAGTTTCTTTTTACATAGTGCTCATGTTATGAATGGGTTAAAAACATTAAGAAAATAAAACAAAGCAATGTTTCTGCCATATCTGTGGGCCTATCATTGCTTAGGAAAGTACACAAATGGCAATATACTACAATAACAGTGCCTCTATTTAGCACATTCTCAAGGAAGCAGTATAGTAATGGTGGGGTGCAAACTCTGTTCCAGTAATTACCTTTACTGTACCATAACAACTCCTAGTACAGTGCAATTATAGGTTAATTCCCATGGGAGGGGGGAATTAGTGTGTGACCTTGATTAACCATGTGGTGTTCTGCATGGGATTCCCTCTTCTGTGGGGTGTGACGTACCTATTTACCACCTGTTCTAAGCAGGTGGGAAAAGTATGCAGGGGGCTGTGGTAGTCTGAGCATACTAGATAAAATGGAGCTACCTCACACTCAACAGTGACAAAACTGAAGTGGTACTATTCGGCAAGCACACACCTTGGACCAGCACTCATGCTCACAGTACTTCTAGGAGCCTGGATATCATAATCAACATCTAAAGCTCCTTGGCCAACCTAGTCAACATGCTTCCGCCCCTCATGATGCTCAGAAAAATCTTCAAATAGCTTCCACTTCACACCTGTAAGACAGTAATTCAAGTTCTAATCACCAGCAGACTAGATTACAGAAATGTTTTCTGCATAGTCATCTCTGCCAGGCTCACCAGCAGACTTCACTTAGGTCAGGATGTAGCTGCCAGACTCATATTCGGTGTTCCTCAATGAACCAACATGTCCAAACATCTCAAAGACCCCCACTGGTTTCCCATCCGTAAATGCACTCCCTTCAAACTACTTGATCTCGATTACAAGACAATTAACAACTTAGAACTTGCCTACCTAAATGACCGCATCCACTTCCACACCGCTACCAGCCACCTCAGATTGGCTGGATGAGTCCTTGCCTACATCCCATGCCTTTGATGCACTAAAATGGGAGGAAGCAACTTCTAACACATCGCCCCCAATACCTAGATCAAGTTTCCCTTCCCCATCTAAGCAGTCAACTCCCTATTTGGATTCAGATGAAAACTGGAAACCTGACTTTTCAACTTGGCAGCTCTCAGACAACTCAGCTCCAACCTTACACCTTCCATGGTACCTGGATACACTTGTGGGTAATTATCATTCCAGAAAACCACTATAACATAACATTAAAGTGTGCAGTGCTGTAATAAGGCAGTGGAGGATGGAGCAGGAGAGAAAAGTTAAATAAAGGTTTGGGGAATGTTGACTCACAGGGGCAGGTCTGTGGCTTGTCTGAGGTTTCAGCAGGGGTTATGTAAGGGGTCTGGGCTACAATGTATCCTTTTCTCACAGTGATTTAAACTGCAAAATATATCCTGGCTGGTAAAACCAGGTTTGTTGTTTCCCCACCTGGTAAATGTGTGTGCCTAAACACTGGACCTCTTATAATTGTGCAGAATATGATTCTACAGAGGACTCCCATTCCACACAGCTTCCATTAGGGACTCATGTCTTTTATGGGCACCTTGCAGGTGGTCTGAATAGGCAGAGTGAGTGTGTCACCATGAGGCACGAGAAGCAATAATAAAACAAACAAAGCTTCATCTACCTGTACATGACTATTGGTTGACTTCATGGTTGAAGTGAATGGAATCTATATGGAACATTCCAGTCTTTCACAGTTTCCATACTGTTTCGTAAAAATGTTCCAAAACGTAATGCCAACCTTCAGGTGCCTCTGGATGAAAGGCAAAGGAGGAGGATATGCCTGTGAAGGCAAGGGAGAGGCAGACAACAAAAGAATAAACAAGCCTTCTGGCCAAGGTGCCTGCTGGCTGAAAGAAATGTAAATATGTCCAGTTGGTTAAATAGCAACATAACATAACAAAAATTTGAGGTCAGCATTTGGCTCTAATTGATGAAGTTATTTGAGATTTAATGGGAAAAAGATTTAGGGCCAGATGTAGTAAGCTGTTTGCATGGTGCAAACTGCGACAATCGCAGTTTGCGCCATGCAAAAAGCCTTTTGCGATGCACATTCACAATTTGCGAGTCAGTACCGACTCGCAAATTGTGAATGCGACTCGCAAATAGGAAGGGGTGTTCCCTTCCTATTTGCGACTCGCATCGCAATGCAGAATTGCTTTGTGACCGAGAATATGGTCGCAAAGCAATTTGCAGTTACCACCAGTGTCACACTGGTGGTAACTCATTCGCAAAAGGGAAGGGGTCCCCATGGGACCCCTTCCCCTTTGTGAATGTTGCCCAAAAGTTTTTTCAGAGCAGGCAGTGGTCCTCTGAAAAAACGAAACCAGATGGTTTCGTTATCTTTTTTATTTTGCAACTCGTTTTCCTTTAAGGAAAACGGGCTGCAAAAAAAAAAAATTGCTTTATTCAAAAAGCAGTCACAGACATGGAGGTCTGCTGACTTCAGCAGGCCACCATCACTGTGAGTGCAGGGACTCGCTATGGGGTCGCAAAATGCGACCCACCTCATTAATATTAATGAGGTGGGTCTTTGCGACCCCATAGCGAATCGCAGACGGTGTCTGGGACACCGTTCTGCATCCGCATTTGCGATTCGGAAATTGCGAGTCGCACAGACTCGCAATTTCCTAATCACAAATGCGGAAGTTGCAACATCAGGCCCTTATTCTCTTTGAGAAGTAATGTGTGGGTATTATCAGCTGAGTTCTGGAGTGTGTCTTTCTATTGGAAATCTATAAAAAAAGATGTGCACTGTGCAGTCTGATTGCTTAGTACTAAAACACATATTTTAACACACTTTTTTTTTAATATGAAGAGCCTTATTTAGAGTTGTGGTGAAGCCCTTTCAGCCCAGTGAGTGCTGCATGCCTGGCCTTCAACCTGTTACATTAGAAAACAAGCATCTAATGTGGGAACATTCATTTTGATAAACACCTTTACCTCAACCAGTTCTGGGGGTGTTAGTGTTCAGTGGCAGCTCCTCCACATTGGTTTAGGGGCATCTCCCCCCTGCCTAAGAGCCGGCAGATGAAAAATAAAAGGATAGCTTACTATTGTTTTATTTTTCATCTGCTGGCACAGCCAGCAGGGAGGGGTGGGGCTGGGCCATGGGAGGTGGGAGGAGGAGAGAGTGCACCCAAGTGCGCATGTGTGTTTGCTGGCCGTTTTAAGCCTGCCAAACACACATACGTACTTAGGTTTCTCCAACCCACCTGTGCACAATGCCAGGCTGGAGAAACTGCACAGACCCCTGGGTTGTATCTGAGTGGTAGTCCAAGCCACTCAGACCAATCCTGACGCTGCTTTCATGCTAGGTTTAGCATGAAAGCAGTACCGGGTTTGCTGAGGAACCTGTGCTGGTGTCCCAGTGAATGCTAGGACACCAGAAGAGGAACAAGGCAGCAGGAAGGGGCAGCAGCAGCGATGACAAGAATGGTAAGTGTTTTTTTTTTTGGTTTTTTTTCCCGTCATCACCCCCACCCCCTCTTGGCATTTGCGGCGGCCGTCACTGTTAGTGTTATTGTTGCAAAGTAAAGTCACCAACATCTCTATGACTGCCAAGAATTACTACAAATATTTCCTCTTTCTATGTAACATCTGATATATGTGTCTCTCTCTCGCACCCTTGTTGCATTTCATGCCTCTGTTGATTTTTGACAATGTATTATAATCTACCTATATGTAAGTTGTGTTTTTTTTTCCTGATACATAAGTAAAGCAGTAGATAAAAACAGTGCTTCGTAGCATAACTCCAATTTTTAAAGTTGCTGGGGATACACAACATTTTAGAACAATTAAACCATGAAAAACTGCTTATTTTGCAGTGGAAGACATATAGGAATTTTGTCTCGTCAGAAAAGGGTATGCCACATGAAAATAATAAGAATGCCATTATTAGTGACTGAATCAAAGCGCACTCACTTCCACTGACCCCATACACATTGACCCAAATAAAGGTGCGCAATCAATCTGGACTTCAAATTTGGGAAACCTCCAAATATCTAGCTAATTCCTGTCTATTTCCAACTGAATTGCCAACCAACTGCCATCTGGAACTGTACCCACTACTTGAGGAGGTCACCTGGGTTAGGATAAACTATAGGTTAATAGACAACCTTTAGGTAAATTAAAATGGTGTTATTCTCCCTGCAGCCCGCCCACTTTGTACTGTAAGTATACACTAAAATGTTGGTGTAGGACACCACTTTAGGAGTCTGACTAGATGATTTGCACACAGGAAGTCAATGGACTCCCCATCCTAGATCAAGGTAAAAAGAACTGTATCTCTTCTTATAAATCAACAGCCAGAAAACCTTTAGTGTTCTTGCAGATGTGGTATGCACTGGTAGGAAAACAAACAAGGTTAGGCAAAAAAAACAAAGACAGGAATATGGTTGAGCTATATGTAAAAGTGCAATGACTTTTATCCTTAAACTTCCCTTCTCACTGTAGATGTTAATGACTAAACACACATCACAGTTAAGTCTGTGATTACAGTCTACGCTCCATCTGAACTCTAAAAGTTACTCTGCTGCAAGGCATGATACTGCCACCCTTGAAGCCAGCTGTTCTTATAGAGAAATGTGGAGACCCAGCCACTGATAATTCATCCTACTTTGTGCATAGTAGACCACTATGCATGGAGTCTGACCATTTTGTAGTGACTGATATCATTCATGCTTTGAAGCCAGGACTTCGGATTCCTTGCAACAATCCTGCCTCCTGATTAGAGAAAAGATATAATAGGTTGAATACATAGAATATCTGAAAATGATCCAGAGATTATTGAGGGTCCAAGTGAAGGTGCATGGTCTGAAGGCAGGTGACATACTGCAGGTATATTACTTGCTGCACAACATGATAATAGACAGATGACTAGCAGTCCTCTTAGCCACTATTTCCCACTACATCCACCATGAATAGTGGTCACATAACTGCCAAAGCTACATGGACCTGGACATGCAGGTACAACAGTAGGTTTGCGCCAGCCAAGTGGAGGCATCAAGGCACATGGGATGCAATGTGCACAGAAACCATCCAAGGACCTACTATCTACTTCCACCAGAAGCAGATCATAGTGGTGCTTGGGAACCATCGTTTGGACCATGGGGTGTACTGGGGTCTACTATACATCAATTTCACCATAGTAATAAAGGAATTCACAGTGGGAAAAGGAAGGGTGAGTTTGGAAGGTCACAACAGCCTATAGGTTCTGGTCAGAGGGGGAAGATGAGTGACCAACTGATTGTACAGATCGTTTCCATGTACTGACATTAGTGGAGGGTGTGATAAACATGCATTTCTCATTTCTATTATTATTTAGCATTTGGGCAATGCCATGTTAGGTTGGTAAATAAATTGAAAGTAAAAAAAAGAAGAAAAGGGGTGCATCTACCAACAAGCATAGAAAAGGGAGCAAGCCGCATAACAGCTCTTTGCAGTAGCCAGGCCATCGTAAAAAATAGGGATAAAATAAATGGCAGGAAGTCCAAGAGTTAGGGAGGGAAATTAAAGAAGTTCTCGGGGTGAAGGGCAAACCTGTTTAAAAAAAAAAAGACATGTGTGGAAAGATTTGAGTAGGAGGTGGGGAGCTGAGATTGAGTCAACTGTTCCATACTGATGTGGAAACCCCTATGATGCATACCATTGCCAATGGCAATTTGTTCATTGTGCAAGGCTCCCAGTGGTGGACTGGGCGCTAAAGGCATCCTTGGAAAATGTGTTCATACAAGCTCCACATTGTACTGAGTAAGTCTGACTGCCTCTAGGAGGGATTGGAAAGTCAATGTATCTACAAGAAAATTGTGTATGTTCCATCGGTGCTATTTGCCAGGCTGGATAATCCAGCATCCTTCTATTCAAGTAATTTCAAAAACATTCCTCTTGTCCTTAGCATGCCAGGGGTTTTGGTGCCAACGTGCATGTCTTACATGCACACAAAAAACATCTTCCCCTCACTCCTGCGTAGTACTGTCCATTACAGTGTACATCCTTCATTGAACAACATGGGTTAATGCTTCAAATCAGCCTTCAGTTGGGACCTGGTCTATGTCAAAAGGTGATGGACTTGTGAAAAAAGGACCTGTTGTGTTGTAGTCACAGTTTAATCCATAAAGGTAACTTGGGTTCTCTTTTAGTTCCATGGCTGAACTTTGAAAGATCAAAATAACAAGGCAATCTTTAGAGAACATATGAGTTTTTGTGTACCAACACAACCTAAGACAATGGCATTAAGAAATGTTTCAAAAATTGTAAGCATGAGATAAAGGGATCAGTAGTTATAGCAAAAACAAGTTTTAATAAAAAAAAATAAGGAAAGTACTCGGAAATGAATAAAAGAAAGCACAAGAAAATGGATCCTTTATTAAAAAAATATTCACTAGAGGTGATCAGTGTATTGATTATGTTCTTTGAAGAGTAAGCATTATGAAAGCTTTAAATTGTGTAAAAACGTTGTTACTTTGATGCGATGCATACTGCTGTTCGGGTGAGACCACCTTAGAAATTATTCATATAATTTCCAAAGTGGTAGTAATCTTCGGAGAAACTGTAAGGTAATATTTAAGCCATAGCCCTCTTAGCAAAACGGGTTGGCAGCACACCCATAAAGGTTTGTCAGCACCTTATTGGTCAGCAGGGCATTTTTCCATGATCGATGAATTCCTAGGAGGATCTGTCCGATCCAAACTGACTAGTCTTCAGACTGAATTTTCAGAAGCCAATCCATTTGATCAGGGTGTGTGTGGAAAAAATGTCTTCCATTTGTTCCAGGGTCTTTGCAGCTTCCCTACACATAACTTCTTGACTGAGATGCCCTTCAGAAGCAACTTTCACAACAGAGAAAGTTTCAAAGAACCTTCTGGATCAATCAAAATAGGGTCGTTTTTTTGGTCTTTCTCTCTTGTTCTAAGCTGGTGCATGAATCATGTGGCTTCCTCAGAGGTTGTATTCTCCTGCATTAGAGAATTCATGTAGTATCCTTTTATGAAGGCTCTTTTGTCATTCCTTTCAGTGATGATAGGAATAGTTACCTTTCTGGCCATCACCTGTCGTCTTGCTGTTATCCCGATGAATGACAGGTGGTTCTCTGTGATGGCTGTTGATTGCAGTCTCGTAGCTTTCAGGTCTTGATCCTGGATTAATGACTATGACAACAAGGTAAAGCAAGAAGTTGCAGTTGATGATATGCATATTTGGATACCAACTGTTTGAAGCTGGTGTAAATGTAGTGGTCCTACATTTCCTGTGTTAGTAAAAGACAGGACCATGCTCATTTGATGGGGATCCAGAGCATCCCTTTACTTACAGTGCTGGATGGTGTCTCGATATCAAGATGCTGCCTATATTTTATTGTCTTAATATGGGCATCTGCTATTTGATGTGTTCATTTGGTGCGTTTAGTGTACAGTGACTGGTATTTTGCTGCAAATATGTTCTGTTCCCTAGTACCTGGGGTGAACTTTGAGTCTATTTTGCACGCTCAGTTACCAAAAAGAGTATTTGAAGATTTTCAGCGGTTTGCCAAAGATTTCTTTTTTTATAAAGATTGCAGAAAAATCTGCATAAGGCTTGAACACTTGTAAGAGCCTAATTTCCCAACATAACTCTGGAAGCCACTTGTGGGTTTCACTTTTGAATGAACAAATATAGACCCTTATGTTTGGAGCAAATATACCTTCTACATTAATTTCTATTATGTCCATGGATTAGACCATCTGCAGTGCCCCTCCCCTAGGAGAAAGCACTCTCGCACCATTCCCCTTCCCCCTAATTTTGGGGATGTTACATTCCTTTTCAATCTTGAAAAGATATTACCTCCTGCCCTTGTTCAGAGTCCGAGGGGATATGTTATGAGACTGTAAAAACCTACAGATGTGCAAATTGGTCAGTGTACAGACCGTGTGTTCTAAGCTTGGAGTACCCACTCCCCACCCACCACCTGCCCCAGGAAGTAAATTCACTTACATGAAAATCTTCGCATGAGTAAATTCTTTTACAAATAATTTCAAGAGAGGCTTTTCATTAGAACGATAGTTGTGCGAGTAAGCCAAACATACAGGCTCAATCAGTGTTGTAAGTCTGGCACATAGAGTAAAGAGTTAATACTGGATCCTGATATTCCTACAGTGCAGAGACTCATTAGAGCTCCCTGACTGATTCCTCGGGGTCCAGAAACCAGCACTGGCCCCAGAGTGCTGCAAACTGCATGTCTGAATCCACAGGGGCAATAAGGATGATTTTGCAGCCCAAGAAATGCAGGGTTGCGCTGCACGGGGCTGGAGATGTGCCAGTCAGGGGAGACCCTTACCCTTACCCTGCTCATTTCAGCCTTGGGGGCTGTGGTGCTTTGCTGAGGGCAGCAGCCGACTTCGGTGCTAGTGGACCCTTTCCCCCAGTGGCCGTTTGTCCTCAGGCAGGGCTGCATCTGGCCTGTCATCTTTCCCAGGATGTCTTTTCCCTTTGACCAGCTGGCACGCCGTGTGGGAGTCAGAGGCCCTGCAAGTGTGGATGAAGGCCTCACAGTCAAGTGAGAGACTTGATGTTCCCTCCCCCAGCTAAACCTGCTGTTATCGACATCAGCGTTGTGACACCCCCCGCATTGTGAATTGGTTGCCCTCTGGGCTGCTCATGCCCCCCGTCAGACACCTCAAGGGAAAGGCAGGCCCCACAGGATGGAGTAACCTAGTGACACCATAATCTTAACAAACAGCAACCAGAGGGCTTGGTTCTCAGATGCAGTATCCACACCCTTGGCCTCTATAAGTAGTCTCCTGATTGCCATCTGACCTGTTTCACCCCTGGCTGCTCATGCCCCCATCTGTGGGTCTATTTTTTAATGTGGGGTGATGCAGGCCAGGAGTGGGGTCACAAAAGGACCCACAACTTCATTGTAATTGTAATAGTATTTATATAGCACTCGCTATCCCTGACGAGTCGTTGAAGCGATTTTCTGCGAGTAGCACACTCCGGAACCCAAGAGAAATTAGTGGTGGATTAGTATAGGGAAATATGAGTACAGTATTAGCAGTGTTATGAGTTAATTTGAGCACAGGATATGTGCGTTTGTTAGTTGGATTGACTAGAGTAATGGAGGGATAGAAGAGGGAAGAATCCACAAGTGTTAATTGGGAGTTTATTGTAATAGGATGAGGTTTGGGGTGAGTAAAGGAGAGATGGAGGAGGGAAGAGTCTCTGGAAAGGGTTAGGGAGATCATAGTACCAGGAGGGGTTTTGGATGAGTCAAAGGTGAGAAAAATGTGGGAGCATTTAGAAGGGTTGTTTGGGAGATTATAGTAGTAAACTGAGGTTTGGGGTGAGCTAGCTATTCTATTGAATATAGATTGCATTAGGTCGAGGGTCAGCATAGTAGGTTTTTCACATTAAGTTCTCCTTCGCATGGGTAGAAATGTGGCTAATGAAGAAACAATTGGCCTTCCTTTGCTAATTTATGGCCACAACAGCCCAGACAACCATGTCCTCATCAGAACCCCCTTCAGGAAGGCCACAGTCGGTAACACCGGACACACTTTTGGCTGTGGTCATAGACCCCCGAGCTGCTTTACAAGCTTTGACTTTTAATTTTACATGTCTTCATGAAAAACAGAAGAAAATCACTGAGAAAAGCGCACCAAGCATGTTATTGGAATGTCTGAAGATCCTAGAAGATAGACTTGATGATGTGGCAGGTTACTATCCAAGCAATAATATTTGCCTATTTAGCCTCCCAGAAGGAGAAGAGGGCAAGGACCCCCACGATTAATAGATGACTGGCTTCGGGGAATGGTGACCCCTCACTTATTGTCCTCCTATTTTTTTGTGTAGAGGGCTCACGGGGTCCTGGCCTGTAGCCCTCCTCCCACAGCACCTTCCAACCCAAGATAGCATGGCTGCTTAACTGAAAAAAAACTGGAACCTGATCTTATCCTAAGCCTGAAAGAAAGACCAGATCTGTGTAAAACAAATGCAAAAGTCATGATATGACCTGGCTATACACTTTCTGTTTGATGCACCCATTCCTCTTTCATGTAGGTTAAAAAGAGGCTATGATCTTTAGGATATAAATACGCACTACTGTTTCCTGCCAAATTGTGTGTTACAGCTGACCAGCGTTCACATTTTTTCACAGATCCAGAATTCACGTAGGATTGGCTTGAGGGTCAGGAGGACAAGGCTTGCCATTTTTCGCAGTACCATCAACTTTGGATACTCAAGGGTTTGGCTACAGTTTGACTACAGTACAGAAACTGCATCCCTGGAGCCAGTGACACAAGGGTCCACACCCTACCCAGACATGGTGTGAACAGAACGTGCAGTGGAAGCTCTGACATTGTTACAGAGCTTATCTGCCACTCCTGGACTCTCCACTTTAGCCTCTTGCCTCTCCTGTGTTGATGCGTCTTTAAGAGTGGTTGACCTTGACAAGGTGAACACTCCAGTCACCACACCACAAAGAGCGGACACCCTGCTTTAGCAACTTCTCTTACAGGCCATGTGCTCTGCCTCATCAGTTTTATGCCCATGTTTGCAAACATGTGGTACGACCTGTTCATGGAGTGCATAACAAACAGGATGCCTTTGCTATGTGAGCCTGATCTCCCTCTTGGTGAGCCGCAGGGGGTACTTTCACACTCAGGTCATGGACCTTTCTGCTCCAAATATTGGACTCTTCTTCGCAGACGTTGATGGAATGAGATGATCTCTTCACCCATTATTCTGACTAACTTGAGGGCCAGCAGACTCCTCCGCTGCCAGATCTTCCCATCCTCACCATGCTCCTCTACATGTGTCTGACTGAGGAACTAACCTTGTTGAGGTTCTTTCTTGGGCCTTGGCCCTCAGTGTTGTTGTTGGGTTTGTTTTTCGGGGGTTCCTTCGACACATTTAACACACACATTGAGACAATTACTATCATTGTATCTTTGCTGACTTTGTCTCCCAGTCCAACCCTATCAGGGTGTGACGACTAATCGTCTTACCGTTCCGAGGTACCACTGATTACATCATTCGCAACTCATAATAAACTAGTGACATGGAACGTTAGGGGGTGAACTCTTCTAATTCATTCTACCCTGGTTTAATTGAAAACAATAGCTATTTTACAGGAGACTCATCTACTGACTCCCAAGGTATCCAGACTCTGTAATACATGATGAGGTAAAGTGTTTGGGACTAGCTCTAGTGCCTGTGCAACACGTATTGTGCTCTGAATCAGGCCTTGAGTCCTGTTTGAGACTGAGGAATCCATGATTGATGCAGATGACCATTAAATACTGATGCGTGGCCATCTGGATGGCTTATCCCTAGTACTGGGAGGTATATATGCCCCCAAGTAGCTCAAACTCACTTTTTGGTCTTTTTCTCTGATTCCTTGCTAGATTGGGCCAGAACCTCTTCGGTGTTGGGAGGAGACTTTAACTGAGATCTTTAGATCCTTCTGTGCCTTCACTCCTACAGACCTCAGTCATACCAGCAGCAAGAGCGCTCTAGGCCTGGCTTGAGGGATGGGAGTTTTGAGCTCTTTGGTTCTTGAAATTCCAGCTTTGGAGGAACTATTCCTTTTACTCTCCAGTGCACCACAGTGACCCTAGAATAGATAGATTTGTGGGCATCCCAGACATTTGTTTGCGAGTGGTGGCTACTTCATACTGCAGTAGGTCATTGTTGGATCATAGACCTTAGATCTACAGACACCAGTACTGGACGATACAGTGTTTCACCAATCCATACTTGATTATATAGATTATAGATTCCAGTTTTGCAGATAACAAGGGTTCTGCTTCCTCCCTCTTTACCAAAGCGGGAAGTGTTTAAAGTTGTCATGCAGTGACTTTGTACTAATTTGGTGTTGGGGGTTTGACCAGTATTAAGAGGGAGCTTACTTGACTGGGAGCATCCTTATGGTCACTCAAAGAGTTACCACCTAGCAACCCAGGCAAAGTAACTGAGGTGACTTCAGGAAGGCGCTCTCTCTCGGTCACTCTAGAATAATTGCTCTGCTTTAATTACGCCACCCACTTTGCTAAACCTCACAAAGAAATGACAGAGTGGGCCAGCACTTTACACATCTAGCCAAAGCAAGGGCTTCAACTTAAATTCTGTTCAGGCTGATTCTCTCCTCTGGCAAAGCACAGATCATACAGTTAGCCATCAATTATGCTTTTTGTGTCTACTATGAAATCCTTTATAAACCACCAGCAACTTCTACCAAAGTAGTGCAGGCTTTATTCCTTAATCTACTTACACTACCTCACCTCTTAGCTACAACTAGGCGAGGTCTTGATCTCCACTTGCCACTGCAAGAGCTTAATGGGGTTTTGCGTGACCAGCCCTAGGGAAAGGCCCCAGAGCAGATCGGCTTCTATTGGAATTCAATGCACTCTTTGCCCCCCCAGCTGCCTCTTTAAAGCAAGGGCATTTTCCCAACACCTTAAATTAAGCTATCATTTTCACGATCCTCAAAACCCTTAATGATCCAACAGAAATGTCTTCCTACTGTCTGCTATCAATCATTAATGAAGGTTTTAAAATTCTTACTGAATTGCTAGGTAATCAATTACTTCTGAACCTACCACTCCTCATACACCCACCCAGTAAGGCTTTGTTCCAGGCCACAGTACTTCCCATAATCTATAACGTAGTTGGGATGTCATGATTAGTATATCAGACAATTTCCCAAAAGCTGCATGCATTGCCTAAGATCTAGAGAAAACATTTGACTCTACACTGGGACTATATGCTGGAGGTCTAAACAGGATAGGTGTTGGTCCAAACTGATGCCAATGTATTTGTCTTTTTATATACTGCCCGAATGCCAGAGTCCAAAAAGGACACGCTATTTCACACTCTTTTAACATAGGTAGGGGCACTCTTCAAGGATGCCCTCTCCTCCTTTACTTTTTTTGATCACGATGGAACCACTAGCGATCCAGCTGAGGCAGCAGGAAATACACTGGGTCATCACCTCAGAACCCTCCTCCACACTGTGTCTGGTTATGCAGATGACATCCTTCTATATAGTAAGGACACTCAGGACGACCTCACACCAATAGCTCACCATTTGGCCAATTTAGAAGGGGTTTCTGATCTTAGATCCTTCATCTTCCCTCTTTGCACCGGTTATATCTTTCCACCCCTCACTCCAATTGGACTCTTGACTACATCAAGAGCTGATCACAATACGATATCTTAGGATTAACATATATCATTCACCGGAAGACCTGCAGGAAGGTAACGTGGGCAGAGCACTTCAATGACTGGAAAAACAATTATCCTTTTGGGGACACTGCCTCTCTCCATTATGGGAAGAATAGCTTTGATTAAAATGATACCGCTCCCACATCTGTTTAATTGCTTTCTTAATCTCCCCTTGTCACTCCCTTGCTCTTTCTTTCACAACCTGAACAGAATGCTGGCATAAGAGCCGTAGACATGCAGCATTATTAACCCTCAAGCTTCCAACCGAGGTGGGAGGTAGGTAATTTCCAAATTCCAAATAATATTATTTAACAGCACAGCTTGATGGCTGGCAGGTCACTCCCTCTCTGAGACAGGCCTGCCCCTCGGGGAGATATCCTGTGGTCAGTTATATTCAGTAATATTATCTTTTACAGCTCCCCTTCCCAGAGTCCCACTACTGCTTTCTGCTGTGTTAGATTCTTTGTGATGTTCATAAGTGCTCCACAAACACAGATCCCTCTATGCACCCATACCCCGTATGGGACTGGCAGCCCATAGAAGCAAACATAGATCCCTCTATGCACCCATACCCCATATGGGACTGCAGCCCATAGAAACAACACCCCTCAGCCCATCATGAAGCTTGGACTGAACAAGGCATTATTACTATTTCTGACATTCTCTGCTGGTGAACTATCCCCTTTTGCCACACTTGGGGCTGATTTTTCAATTCCTCCAACCATTTCCTCACTTATGTTGAAATTAAATGTTTGCTGACCATTAATTTCCAGGACCACGACTTTGAACCTGCCACTGATGCAGTAATAAACGCACCTCACACCTTAGGATACAATACACACCTGGCCCGATGACTTCACCAAGCACATCTGCAGCACTGTGATCAATCCAGAGGTTCCCTTCAGGACAAATGAGAGGGTGACATAGGCTGCCGACTCCATGACTCAGAATGGCAGGGCACCCTGTAATACCTGCATAAGATGTCCCGCAATCCGTGCTTTGAGTCCATACAATTCAACATATTGAAAAAAGCATGTCTCACACCTCATCGCATGTTCAAGCTCTATTGGAGAGCTTCCGCACTTTGTCCCCGCTGCAGGTCGCCCAGTGCGGACCTACCTCATATGTTATGGTCTTGTGGGTTGCTCTTGGTTTATTTGACCAGGATTATCAACTTACTCTATTGCCTTACAGGACGCATTCTCTATAACTCCATAGAACACCTGATCTTAGTCCATTTATCACTCCCACACTCAAGTAGAGCTTCAGTCACATTTTTGAACTTGAAAACTAACATATCAATGAGAAGTTTGTGGCCACATACAGTCACCCCTTTGTTGTCAGCTGAGAGTGTTCACCTCCACATTGAGAAAAGAGCTGGTCCACACAAGCATCACATTGCTCAAGACTGGGACTCCCTGGTGGAGTTATTTACACAAACTGTAAAAGAAGACACACATCCCATCCTAGGGGCTACATGGCCATAGGGGTACATGTGACTTACAGGTGGAGCATTACACTTCAAACCCAAGCTTATATTTTATTTCAATCATTGGAGTCGGCAACTCACTATTCAGTACAGTAAAAGTCAGTTTAGAGATACAGTGCGTAAATGAAGGGAGAAAGGGAAATGGAGAAAGGGTGTTTTATGAGTTGGGGCAGGTGGGTGAAGGAATTAATTACGTGCGCCTATTTGCAGTAAAGCAAAAGTGAAAAACTGCATGTTTAATTTGTTGTTACCCCAAATGGATACTACTGATGTGATAAATTTAACGTAAATAGTAACCTGTATGGTGCATAGTTGTTTGTCGGGAGTCAATACGTTCAATTAAATGAATATGCAACTTATATGAATTACATAATACAATTGTCATTCATTCAGGTGAGATTATCAGCAGTGTTGGTAAACATTGCTCCAGCAAACTACATGGATTAAGGAATGCATCTAAACAAATCACTTCATTTACGTGTTATTATTACTGGCCACTGACATGGTGCACAGAACTATTGCTGGAGAGTCTTTACACCAAAAGAGAAAATAGACTAGGGAGAAAGAACATGGCATCTAAAGTATGGCAGTGCATAATTGGGCTTTCTGCATCCTGCTATATATATTTTAACTTTTTTGCTCTGCATTCAATGAAAACAGTAAGTTCAATGGGATAATAAGCATACATATTAAGGTCTCTGCTACAGACAGCTTTAGATGTCTGTCATCAAAGAACCTATTCTGTACAATACGAATACTTTGTTTTAGGCTACTGCTTTTGATTTGTTGACTTTCATATGAGCTGTGCTTATTAGTCAATGACTTTGTTTCCTCTCCTTGTTTTTGTATATCTCCTACACTGTAATTGTTAAATGTGTTTCTGATTTGATGAGTTGTATCCTTTCAATACTTACAAAGAGGAACTACTTTTTCTTTCAATACCTCATTAGCTTGCATTAGATATTTCCTCTTTCCTTTGTGTGAGTGATTTGTTTTACATTTCCCCTCCCCTATGTGTGTGTCTTTCCCCCAACTTCTTTGTTGCTCCCTAAACCCTCCACACACCCATTACATTTCATCCCCTCTCTAGTTTTTCTACTGGTGTGCCAGAGCTTCCTGTTCCTCCATTGCCTTTCTTACCCCATCTGTCAGCACCTTGCAGTTGTTCCTCCTGTACATGTTGCTTCACCACACTAATTGTGTTGCTCTCCCTACTCTTCATATCCTTCGCTTACATTATGTCCCCCACCAGTACCTCATTGCTCAATCACCCCCACTCTTTTTTTTTATCTTCCCATCCACTAGCTTGTCCCCATTGCCCAACTGTTCCTCACCCTTCAGCTTTTTAGCTTTCTTCTTCAATTATTTATTTGTGAGGGAACTGGCAGCTGCAAACTGCTACTGGGCTTCCTGTTCTCTTATTGTTGGGCACCCCTGCCTACGTTTACAGTTATGATTTTTACCATTCAGAAATGGCAGTCACCCTTCAGTAAATTAAACTTAAAAAAATAAATAAATAGGCACTGGTGATTTACAAAACCTATGCATAAAATGTGTTGTCATAATGCATAATACGCACTGGTGGCTAGCTTGGAATGCTTTTTTTTTTTTTTTTTTCAGAAGACCTGTTTCAAAAAGGCTTCCCTGGCTTGCATATACAACATGATACAACAGCAGCCACATTGAAACAGGTTTTACTCATAAAGAAAAACAATCCAAGATAGCTACTGGTGGATCGGCAACCAATGCAACACTGGCTATCGTTAATTTGTTTTTTTCATGCTTAAAAAAAAGCATTAGCAAAGCCATGAGCTTAGCTTTTGTATTTTGAAGCCATGTTTTTTTTACTTTGCCAACATTTGTTCAATAATATTCCACTTGTGGGCAGCACCTCTTATTCAATTTGAAGTTGTTATCTATTTTTCTGTCACTGAACTGCCTAATGGAGTGAAAAAGAGCGGCATGGAAATACTCAGCTGTGGCTCATTCTTTAATTAGGCGCATGAGCTGGGCACAGGCCAGACCTTTGGCATGGTCTTCCTCCAGCTTGTCTTGTCTCACCAAAAAGCTACTTTGTGACTCAGAAAAGGGAACATATGACATGACTGATTAAGGTAATGAGCGCGTTCCTGCAGAAATCCCACTAAAACTTCATGACAATGCAATTTTTTACTGCTCTGTGAAGATCAATGAGTGAGAAGGGTAAATCGTCATATTGGAGTGAGACCAAAAGATGATCTAAAGGTTTGTATTAAAGGACGCCTCCTGGGGTTGCTTCAATTTAAAGCTCTTTTTCTCTGCTTTGAATCAATGAAAAACATGGAAGACAATTTAGTAGACCGCACAGGTACACCTGTGAGTGTCCCAGCTCTATAATGGATTGTGACACAATCACCACCACGCTCCCGAATAGTGCAAATGCCCGATTATTAGGACAGGATTGCACTTAATAACAAAACATTTGAATAACTTTGAAAATTCCAACATTCCAACCATCTTTCCGTACCACCACTTTTGAAAAGCCCCACATTTCACTTTCCATTTCATTCCCCCACTTTTGCCTCTGTTCGCCCAGCCTCCTCCTTCATTCACCTACTATCCACACTCTCCTTTCATACTCTGCCTCATTTGGGCATACCCCGAACTGGTATCCTTCCCCTGCTTCTTCTTCCCCCCACAGAAGGGTGGCCAGGCCCACATCTGACTCTCCACCCTCCCCCAGCTACTGCCACACAGCAAAACCACTGGGGGGCATTTTGCTGCCCCACAAGCAGAAACACTGCAACACCTTTAGTCAGAATCCTGGAGCCACACCTTCTCGCCCCACAAATCCCACAACAAAACCTGTAATTCCATGAAGTAATATGCATTTCCCATGTCTGAAAGGTGCACCCCATTATACCAGAAGAGTACTACCTCTTCCTCCTTGATCCCTTCATGTGTCAATACCTTAATATCATGGGCCCAGCAAAAAACCTTCATGGCATGATTGAGCTTCCTCCTAGCCCTGTTGATCACCCCATGTTTCATCGCTCCCCTCCATTATTTCCGGGCCACGAATTCTGTCCATACCTAACAAGTTCCAGCCATCCTCTGCTGAAGCAACTCTAGATCCTGTTGCATGTGTTGAAGTAGGATGAGTCCAGAGAGTCGCATTAGATCATTCTCCCCCATGTGAAGTACTAAACATCAGGGCAACCCCAATTTAGTAACGGTAATAGTAATGGATGACAGAAAAGGTAGCAAATTGCCCCATCTCATCCCGCTTTTCCCCACCACAAAACCTCATGACGGCTGCCTGGCAGTCCAAGAGAGCATCCATAAATCTGCTTCTCCGCATATTTTGCCACCCAGTGTATAAAGGAATGCCTGACCAGCCACATGACCACCTTGGACCTCTCCGGGCCTCTCACACATCCTGTGCGGATAAAACAACTTTTAGTAGAGGGAATACAAGAATACAAGCCTCCCCCTTTTTCTTTCATGCCCCCCTATTGGTTTTGCACCCCCACTGCCATGCACTCAGACAGCTCATGCCAACACATACCGCTCACAACAATGCAAATGCCACCTTCCAATCTACCTGATTTGCATCCAATCCCACCCAAATTGAGCTGCTGCAGTTGCTGGCCCAATCCGGAATGAGTGAGACCCAAAGTTACTCGCCTGATGACCAATCCGCTGCAACTAATAACACACAAAAGGAGAGCGCTGGGAGTGTTGCTCACCCACACCACCTCCCAAAGGAAACTATATCATCACTAAAGGTGTGGGGTAGTAGGAACTGAGGGTAGGACTGGGTCGATATTCCCTCAGCGTACAGTGTTAGAATCGCTTTATATTCTGAAGCGGGGAAGTCATGGTTGGAAAATGTCCAAGCATGGGGGTGCTGTGTTGTTCTACAGGTGGAGGGGGGAGTTCCCTTACGGACTAGGTGGTCTCACACACATAATAGTGTCTTGCTTCATCATTTGACCACCTAGCCCCACCCAAGTAAGATGATACTACTTGGGCGGACTCAACCTCTTGGTTAAAAGAACCAGAGGGAGTGCTGAAATTAGACTGACTGGATGATTACAGAGATCCAGATGGGGTGAAAAATAAAATTACCAAGCAAGTAACCAATTGCTACTGCTAGTTTTAATGAGGGTGCATGCTGGTAAGGCTAAGAACAAGGGGGAAAAAGGCTCGTTAGAGGATAATGTCTCTTGGAGTCTAAAAAGGAATACGTATGACCAACATGTTTCTGCCCTCGCAAAGTGCTGGTAGGTCAGGGGCATTCGTCAGGGTCGGAGCACACGCAATAAGTGAAGTGCTCAAAGTGAAAAATGTATGGCCTACCTGAACAAGTAGTTCACGGTGGGGTAGGTCTAAAATAGCCCGGAGTTGGGGGCGATTTGCCTCTGGTCTGGCTAGTGCCGGGGGGGTTTTCCCTTGTAGTCACACTCACTCCAAAGGGAATATCGTGGGGGGTACCTACATGCCAGCCTGGCTCTGGAAACACTGCATGACCAGGTGCCCCCCCCCCCATTTGGATCACTCGTGTTTAAATTTACATGGGTGTCTCCAGCAGAAACCTTTTTTGAAATTACAACAGGCTCCTGCAATAGGGATGGGAGAGCGCTGTGTGTTACCTACCCCCACTTGGCGGGACGGGGTTGAAAAGGCTTATATAACACCAGCAAAGGGCTTGCCGTGTTTGTCGATACTGCAAAAGGGATGACACGATCCACTGCATCCACAATTCAGAATCTACATTCCCCCATTGGTTTTTAGGGGGTTCACACTCACCCATGCCCTGAACTCCTCATCGTAGCTCAGCCATGCAAAATCCCCAAAATGCATCTGTGTCTTACGGATAATATCCTTATACTTAAAAAGTGCAATGGCCCTATCAGGGTATTTGTCGCAATTAATGCTTGCATAAATAAGGAAGGCAGATGTCCAGTTTTCCATACTTATTGGAACACGTGGCTTACGCGCCAGCTCCCACTCTTCTTCGTTGGACCCTTCCTTTGTCTGTATGTCTCTGTGGAGGTGCTTAAATACATCTACATTTTCATGTTTCCATATCCTGGCTTTCGTTTTGTCTGCCATGTACGAACCCAGTAACATCGCCATACCCATATAGGGTAGTCGCTTCTTATGTCCCCCCCCATTCTTTGTGTCACCTTCTACCTCTCCCTCAGTCACTTTCTCCCCAGCCGCCCCAGATGTCACATGCTCCTTAGCAGTTTTTTCCACCGGGACTCACTGAATGTGCCACACCTGCACCAGACACCTCGTGTATAGACTCATTCCCCACCCCGATAGACTTGAACTGAGGTGTGCCAGAACTGCGCTGGGGGTTACCCCAAGCCGACCACCATTCACTCTTACCCTTTTAGCCCCAGTTCTTGGGTGTCTGCATCAGAAACCGTCTTGCAACCACGTACGCGATCATCCTTGCATGCATCCTCCTGTGCTCCCCAAACTAGCTTCGGCTCCTGTAAGACATAAAATGAAGAGGGGGTTGCGTCGCTCTTGCGCCTCTTATCTCTCCCTTTTCCCATGCTCACCTCTGCTTCTCAAATCTCTCCATCTTCCCACTCATCACTGCCATCCTTGTAATCGAGCTCCACCACATCCTCCTCATACATCACGTCTGCATAGTCAGCATCCAAAACACCATGCTGCGCCTCTACTCCATTTCCCCCATGGCATTTGCCATGGGTCTGTCATGGTCGCGCACTGTAGGGAAGGCCTCTACATCCCCCCTAGTTCTTCCGTCAGGGGCCGTTTTACACCCCATTGGCATTACCATCCTTTTGCCAGCCTCATCTACTGGCTTTGACTCTCCACGCACCACCTGGCCCCCTTTGCCATGTGTGCCTCTCGCACTGTTGGACCCATAGGCAGCACTGACCTCCTGTTCACCTCCCATACCCTCATTTGGCACCCATACCTAGCAACACTGACCTGCTCTGTGGTCCTCCGAGTCACATGTCCCCCCTGCATCCTCAGCACCCGTCTTCTTCTTGTGTTGCCTTTCCCGCCCCAGCGCATCGTCCCTGTCCCTACACAACTGCACCCATCTATCTTCTGTCTCTGCCCCTAATCTGTGCTGTTCCCTCTTCCTAGCCTCAGTGTCCACTGCGGACCAGGGTGTGGCAGCTACATGGCGTACTCTGTCCTCCTGTGGTTCCTCACCTCTGGGAGCTGCACGCTCCCTTTGGTCCCCCATTCTGGCCTTATGTACTGTCCCACGGCAACCTGCCTCCCCAGAAGGTTCCACCTCACCAGTCCTGAGCCCAACTCCTTGCTTGTCCCTTTTAGGTTTCTTATTGCCCCCAGAACCCTGGCCTGTCTCTGCCCCGCCTCTTCTGGTCCTGCCTGAGGTTAATCCTGGGGCATCTCCCTATCTGACTGGCCCTTCTGTTCCTGCCCTATGGGGAGTGCCTCTCTGTCACTGGAGGTCTGCTCTGCAAGCCTTCCCAAATTCTGCCTGGGCCCAAGCCCCTGAAACCCCACCCCACTCCCACTGGCGCCCTCCTCCCTGCCATCTGCCTTCCAAGGGCCCTTCAAAACTTTTGGGGAGTGGTGGGGCTGGACATGCTGCATCCCCGCCCCCTGGTGACTTTTTCTTTATTTTGCCGGCTGACTGCGATTGGCAAGCGGCGATCGCCGCTGCCCCATTGTGTGCCTCTGAGCTCGTCGGGCCTGCCATCCCAACCCAAGCCTGATCCAGAACACCAGGCCTGAGCAGGTCTGCTCATCCAGATTTGCCCAAAGCCTGAAGCGATTTGCGGACAGCATCCATGGCATGGCTCAAAGCCATTACGCACTTCGACAGTATATTTCCAAACTAAACCCAGCCTTACGTGCCTACAGTCAAACTCCTGACAGCGCAATCAGCTTTCACGCTGAAGAGGCCGACCCTCCCCTACCTAACTATATATACCCATCCCTAAAGCCCTCCCCTGCTTCCCTCCCCTCCAATCTCTCTCCTGTGACACCTTCTTTGTCACGAAGGATCTCGTGGAGAGTCTAGACTGTGTCTCTGCTCTACAAGGGGCCATTCAATCTCAGAATTAGCAGCCACCAATCAAATTAGGCTGAGGCAAACAGCCAGTTTTTCAAAACCTTTTTTGACATATCCTGCCTTGTGCTTTTCTGTGGCTCCTTTTATTGTACCTCTGCTCAATTTAGTTTTACATATATATGCACATGCAAATATCCCAATTCTTTTGTGATTGCGCTTCACTTACAACTCACTGTGGTGTTGCTAGTTTTAGGCAGTCCTCCGTTAGGACGGGAGAGGGTCGTTATCCCCCCCCCCCCCCCACCTGCAGCAGCCACTGCAAATCACCTTTAACCAACAAAAAGATAATAAACCATGTTTATTATTTTTTCATTTGTTAAAGAGCCAGGGCATTGGGGATGACAAAATGAGGGAAGTGCACTGTGCACTCCCCTCACTGCGGCGCATGTATGTTTGGCTGGCCGGAGAGAGCATGCACAAGCTATTAGTCTGCATGGGAGTGCCCTGCCAATCCTGATGCCGCTCTGAGCAGCGTCAGGATTGGTCGCAGGGCAGGCTGGAAGCCTGTGTCTGCCTGCAGCGACGGGAGAGGAGCGGCGCCCTAGTGGAGCAGGTAAGTGATTTTTTAAAAAAATTATTTTGTTTTTTTATTTTGCCCCTGCACCCCCTTACGGCATTGCTCCTGTGCCTCCCCGCCCCTACAAAGCCCCACAAACCGCAGCTGGTTTTATGTTAGTGTTCAGAGTGGCAGATATTTGAGTTTTTGGTTTACTGAGATAATGCAGCTGCTTGAGTGACTTCTGACTTGTGTTGCTTTAAAGTGAGCAGCGTTGTTCTTAGATCGTAAAATTAGTTTGTTTTGTTATTTCTTTTCTCCATATCCTTAACCGCCTGGACGCACAGTGTCCTTTGTCCTTAAGTGTTTTTTTCTCCTCTTCTCTTTTTGCCATGAAGTACCAAGACCACCTTTTCCAAATGTGAGTTATTTTTCATACTTGCTGTGTGTCTCTTTCATCCTTCCTTGTACCATTTTCTTGCTCTATGATCTGTTCATATCACAATTGTAGACCAAATTCACCTTCTCTTTTACAGCCCACCTTGTTTTTTACCACTCCCTGGGCATGTAAACCTGTTTTACTCCTGATTCTTGGTTCTGGATGACTGTTTTACTTACTGAAAGATTCGCTCTATTTTTGAGATTCAAATGTAGCGATAGTAAAACGTTGCTTTCTTTCTGAATCTTTTCTAATGAGTCTTTGTCCCTTTGAGAAGCTGGATATTTGGCTAGTGTTCAGTTTTACCTTACTGTTAATCTTCTTGTCTGCCTGATAGTTACAAATACAAACCTGATTCAGTCTGATTAATTCACTGAAAGCATTTATTGGCCTTTCAGCAAATTTAACTCACACAATTAAACTAAGTGTTCTGTGCAGGAGGCATAGTTTACGAGCAGGGGTGGCCAGTCAGGCACGTTCAATAAATGCAATGAAGATGCCCAACCAGACAGAAAAGTACTGCTATGAAGGTGTACACTCAGCATCACTCCCAGGCCCAGCATTTAGCAGTCCTGTCGTTTAGTGACTTGTTTCTGAGGTAATTGTTTTGTCCTTTTGAAGTTTTGGGTGATTTCAAGTTATACCTGGCTTATGCTATGATGAAGGAATTTAAAAAGCTGCTCGTCCCCAAGAGTTCTAATACCTTGCCTATGATAATATTTACATTGGGTCTCTAATGCTTCCAAAATATACACGTCGATGATTGTTAGTACATTTCTACCTCATTTATAAGTAATGATTACTATCTTACAGTAATTAGCAGTACAGTTATTAATAATTTAAGGGGCATCAAATTATTGAATTATGTAGCAGGTTCCAATGTCAGCACAAATGGAAAAAGAGATGCATACATCGATGACCCCAGTTTAATCCTCTTTTAAATACGTTACATTTTTATTAGAATCTACTAGGCAATTAATACCTGTTGTACTAAAATACCAATGGTAGGGCTAAATTTGCATAATAAAGTAAAGGTCAATTTCCACCTCCAAATGTTACCAATAAGATTCATGAGTCTGTGAACATTTAAAGACACAGTATGGAGAAAAAGAAAAACAGGAAAAGATACAACAAAATCTATTTTGCAGAATGCACTTTTACTAGTGTAACTCACACAACTCCCTCTATATTTTTCATATACAGGTCTCTGGAAATCTCGTGGAAGCCATATTTTTTAATTCCAATGACAAATTTGAATTGTCTGTGAGAATTTGTAACACCACTGTATGAAAATGGATTATCATTTTGGGTAGGTGACTACCCACCTCAAGGAATAGTCACAAACCTTGCATTGGTGAACCCTCAATGTCACTAAATTAACTTTAGCTCAACCGCCTGTTAGCTAGGGCACAGACAGACAGGTTTAACTCAAGGCAATGTGTAAATTATTTATGCAGTACCAAAAGAGAAATAACTCAAAATGCCAAACAATAAAAAAAAAAAATGACTTTAAAAAAGTGAGTAACATTTAATAAATACAATGATACCAAAAAGACCAAAATACAAACACAGCAACCATAGATAAGAATTTTTAAAGTTTTAAGTAGAAATAGCGCCAACAAGCACAAAGTGCCAATGTTAGTCAATGGTCACCATAGACTGGAATATAGGCACATTTTGAGGCTAACTGCAAAGGAGTGTGGGCTGGATACACTGACAAACAGTTTCATCCTGGTCTAAGATTTTACCTACTGACAAATTTTGAAATGTTCACTGGCCAGCGCACATTTTAAGCATTGGCAAAAACACTGTTAAGGATGTTCCTGTGTACGCATTGTAAGTTTGATGGACCATACGTCAAACTTACAATTATATTTTTCTATTCATAAAGTGATTTTCAAAGAAGAATTTTCTTTTTTTAAATAAAAGCAACAGTGCTCTTCTCTCCATAGGAGTTCCCTCCTGTAGCAAGGGGGGCGTTAAGCACTTATCACTGCCCTTCACCACCGGGTTTTCCTTGCAGTGGTGGGCATTGAGAAATGGCTGTATATCCACCCATCTAAATTAGGTGGGTGGACATGCAGTCAAACCTCTAATGGCCCTTACTTTTGTTCTTCCACATTTCCAGAATCTGGAGTGGGTGCCTAGAGATGTCACATATATTTTGGTCACAAGCTATTAGGTTGGGTGGCTAAAGGGCGCTCCCTAACCAATGGGGTAAATGTTCTCAGCCCTGACCTACCTACTGTTGCAGTAGTTCATGTCTGCCTTACTGCAAACAGGCCCAAAATGTAGTATGTTAGGTGAAATCCAGATGGAGCGTACTGTGGTAAACCTAGTGTCCCCCCACATCTAACACTAAAATCCAGAGACGGAAATCTTTTAGGGCAAAAGCAGGGCCCTCCAGTACTCAGACACTGAATGCACAAGAATTATTTTGTATGCTGTTCCCCCCTTTCAAATGAGCCTTAACAGTTATATGTGGCACCACATACCTGTCAACCCGGATTTGACACTGCAGTGTCAAAAATGCCCATAGCGTAACCTTGCATATTCTGTGGAGTTCTGAGGAGTCATTTTTGCCCCTTCAGGTGCGCCTATTGTTTGCTCTTGGGAGGCATTTCACACTTTTCTTTTATACCAAGTCAAGCCTCTACACAGGCTGAGAGCTGGCAGAGTATTATGCTAAATAGCCCTCTGACAGTTCAGGCAGGTAAAGGGTAGCTTTCTAAAAGTGGCTTTTCCTACGGGCTTATTAAAATGGGACACCACTACTGATTTGGATTTTTAATAACTTTAAAAAATAGTAGTTGAATTATTTTTCCAACAGGTCCCATTCCAGAGATTCACTATCAGCATTTTCCTCTGTACTTTGGTTTTCTACATAGTCTGCCACAGTAAAAACAGCTTTTAGGGCCTTGTCGCTGTAGGTACGTGGTAACATTACCTTCCTACATGTGCTACTTTTTAATACCACACACCCTACCCTGTAGGCAAGGAGGTTTACATTGCAGTGACTTACTAATATTTAAAGGGGTGGTTTTTGTTTGTCAAAATGTTTTATTTTGGCAGGTTGCAGTGCGTGTACACAGGGTAGGCCTGAAGCCATGTTTGCATTGCCACTGTTGTTGTTGGCACAGTAGGTGCCACAGTCCAGTAATGGCATAATGTCTAGGCCCAGGGTGCACCTTTCTACACCATACACTAGGGACTTGTAGGCGAGTTCAAAGTGCTAGGTAGGAATAAGCCAACTTAACCATGTTTAAAGGGGGAGCACAGGCACATTACTACTAGCTAGCAGGTATGAAGAGCACCGAGCTCTAAAGCCAGGGTGCTCTAATGCCAACAAAAATCTGGGGTGACTGTGTGTGTGTGGTCTGTTTCGGGTCAAATAGTGTGCACTTCCCTTGGGTCTGATCATGTGGTAAAGGTAAAGTTGTTTTAGAAAAATGTTGTTACTATGGCCATTTATCACAACGAGGGTGTAAAATAAGAGTGGAATAGGTCTTGCCAGACGTAAGGGGGAACACTAAAACAATTAATTTACAGTGGTACGAGCATCATGATTGACTCCACTCCTGTGCTTGAAAGTAGACAGTCCGGCCGTTAGCAGTGACATATATTCACTTTGATCAATTAAAGGAAGCAGCCTTTGACCTATCCAGACCGGTTCCTCGCTATATAAAGACAGCTCCATCGCATTAATATCTGTTTATAAAGGATGCCAGAAGTGAATGGCACCACGGCTGATAAACGGCCAGACATGTATATTATTGTTTCACGATTTCTGTTTGGATTTAGGGATTGGCATTTAATTATTTCCATGCTCGCGCAATGTATCGCGCCAAAATACTGCTCATCTAAATTGCGTAATGTTTATTTTTATTAGAAATAGAAATCCATGAAGTGTTGCTAAACATTCAGCTTTTAAACATGGATCATGATGATTTCTGCGTGAAGGTTTCTGGAAAGAAAGGGACTGCTACTTCTGGCTTTCTGGCCTCATCAAATAGATGGTGCAATGTGCATTTCAAGTTTATGGGGTTAGGGTGACATCTAGAGGATAGAAAGAAGCAATTACTCAAGCAAGAAAAACATTTAAACTAAATAATGAACTAATAGATTTCACGGTTCAGATTAGGTGGGCTGTAATGACCGTTGCAAAATGTAATTTTTGCACTTTTCGGGCAGGTCAAATATCAGTGTCGCATTACACCTGAGCAGTGCAATCAATTTGAAAATATAAATGCAAAACCGCAACAATGGAAAGCTAGAATGTGTTGGTGCATTGTGCATCCCATAGTAAACATCCCCTCAATGAGTTATTTTCGAATTCCACTTAATATATGATGTTTATTTTTACAAATAATATGAAGGAATCTTTGTAAACTTCAGTGCACGTTAATACAATGCCAATCTGTATAAACATTCATTGTCATACTGATCATTCATGTCCAGCTATGCCAAGCCTGTGGTGGTCCTCTTATGACATGGTCCCTCAAAATCATTTGGTTTCCGACAGCAAAGCCTCAGCAGCCACTCCAGTTTGAATTATTTAGCAAGGGGGCAATGAATCTGCCACAGGGCCCACCAGCATTTTATTGCCAGGTCCTCTAGTGACGTTTCTGGCATTAATTTTTAGGTCTGGAGTTAGCCAAGACCTTTTGATTTTACTAAAATTATATTTACAATATACTTACTTATATTGACTTTCAGCTGATCTCTTTATCCATTAGCTTGTTATTATCATTCACATTTTATTCCAGCCCACTCCAGCATATTGTATACAACAAGGGGTCAGCCCAATTAGCCATTGGCTAACATCAATCTGACTGATGGCATTCTGTCCTTTCACAAGTTTTGCCCCTGTTGAAATTCTGGAGAGATACCAGTCTTTTCTGATTTGACCTGCTACCATCGTACCTTGATAATTTGTTATTTTGATATTACGATTATACTTTGGTTTCTGCCACTTTCCACAAACGCATATGTTAAACTGCCCATATGGTGTTTACATGCAAGTACCAAAAACCCAAAACTGGAGATGGGTCTAGCTGCATGATACAGCTTTTGATTTCATATCACAACGTCCACCATCATTTTGAAGCCACTCTTTAATTTCGGGTGGCATAATTTTCTAAGTTTCTGAAAAGGCTGTCCCATCTCCTATTAATACGCACATTTATTTTCTATGCACTCTGAGGCGCGTGGAATTGTTTCTGCTATATAAAATGTGGAGCGCTTGCTAAAGTATTGGAATGTAAAGACGTAGCAGTTGTGGAATAGTAATTGTCCTCTGTCACAATGACTGTATACTTATTACTGAAGTACGAGTTATTTCTGCCCTTGCAAACTTTCTAAAACAACTAGAATGTATTCAGTAATTAGCCAGGAACAGATAAATGAGAATGGGGAAAAGTAAGATATTGCACATAGGTGGGGAGGAGTAGGAAGGGGTAAATAAGGACAAGAGAGCATGAAAATGAAAGCGAAGTAGGAAAAGGTTATAGGAAGAAGCTACATTGTAGTCTAGGCTTCAATCTGGCTCAGTCCTTGTGAACAATAACTATAGTGCTCTGTTAGAAATGGGGTCTCTAGTTGGCAGAGGTATGCACCCTGTATAATTAGGGACCACAATCCCAGTCAGGGTAAGTCAGATACACACCCTAAATTAACCTGTGCTCACCCTCTTGTAGCTTGGCACAGAACAGTCAGAGTTAACTTAAGAGGCAATGCAACACACACAGTAACTCAATGAAAACACCACAAAAAGACTCCACACCAATTCAGAAAAAAAAGAATATCTGAGTAAAACAAGACCAAAACGACAAAAATCCAGTCAGTAGATTAAAAGATATGAATTTGATAAGAATAAGTGTCAAAGCAGTGCTTCAAAATATATACGCATTTTAAAGTATGTGTATTACAGTATTTCTAGAAGCCAGTGCACTTCTAAAAAGCCAATTAGTGTATCACTGGGGGCTGGATCATAGATGAAAGAAAAGTACTATTTCCCACTTGAGAGGAGCCCAGTACCAAAATGCTGGGACTGCTCAGAGCTGATCCAAGTGAGTAAAAACAAATTATTTGCAACTCAGCTGCATGGAGGGCAGCACAATCCCCCATGACCACTCGGGTCTGATTGACCTAAGCAAAACACAAGGTACTCACAATCAGCTGCGTGGAGTGCAGCACAATCTTCAGGACTGCTCGGGTCCGGGTGACACAGGAAGCACACCAAGTAGTCGGATGCACAGCCGCAGTGTGGGGGCCAGCTGCTACACGGTCAGAGCCCACCCGCATATGGAAGGCTGGAAAAACACCTGGTGGGGTGCGGCGTTGAGTGCTTGTGCTTGTGCTTGTGCTTGTTCTGTAGGCAGGAGAGCTGGACGGACATCACAGACAGTCTTCTGGGGCTGGGGGACACATGCCAGTAATGGGTACTCTGGGGCACGTGCTCAGTGAGTGCTGACGTCTCAGGACAGAGGTGGGGCTCTGCACTTATGAAATAAAGATGAGACCCCAATACAGAAGCAAGGTTAAAGCACGCTGCACTGGGTCTTATGCAGAGCGTGAGCCTTCCTGGTGCTCACAACCACCAAACTTTAGGGTCAGAGCTAACACCCTGAATGTAGAGAAGAGCACAGGCCATCTAAGTGCTTATCAAGTAGTGATGCTGGCTCTGAGTCTACAGTGCAGAACGGACAGACACAGCTGTTTCAGAAATGCAGATCTTGGGTTTGCGAGGTAATTAATATCCCCAAATCCTCAGGGAGAAGAGGAACAAGCCTGCAAGCCCTTGGAGGCACTCTGGGCTTTTTTTTAGTTCTTGCATCAGGACAGAGGGCAGCTCAATCAGGCAGAACAGCAGTCCCTTGCAATAGTCAAGCACAGCAAGATGGCAATCCTTTAGCACATCAGCCTTTGCACCAGCGTAGTTTCTTCCAGATCCATTAGTGTACAGACTTGATAGGACCCTCATACTTATACTCAGAAGTGCCTTTGATGTAGGGGGTGACTTCAAAAGGGCCCTCTGAAGTGCACAAGGGCCCCTTTCAGCCCAGCACTGGCTCCAGTCTACCAGTACGGGGTAAATCAGCCCTTTGTGTGAGGGTAGGACACAGCCTATTCAGATGTAAGTGCAAACTATCTCCTTCTCTCCATGGACAGTATGCAGATGAATGCAGATGTATCCCCTGTCACACCCACCCCTTCCTGTGCCATGCCTGTCTTGAGAGTATGCACAAAGTGTAGCTGTCACCCAGGCCAGACTTAGATTGGAGCCAGGCTGCAGACACACAGAGTAAAGCTAGGAGCAGAGAAATGTCCACTTTCTAAAAGTTGCATTTCTAAAATAATAGTGATAAATCAAAATTTACCATTAAAGAGGGTCTATCATTACTATTCCAACCACACCAAACATAATTAAGCTGCTCCTCTCTGATAAGGAATTACCACTTAAAGATGTATAAGGGAATTCCAAATGCTAGCCTATGAGAGGAGAAGGCCTCACTGCAGTGAAGACAAATGTAGCTGTTTGTCACTGCCAGAACAGGTAAAATATAAAAATGCATTTCCTGCCTTTTAGGTACACAGCATCCTACCCTTACAGTCACTTAGGGACTACCTTAGGGGTGACTGATGTACACTAAAAGGGGAGATTGAGGTTTAGCAAGTGGTTTTAAATGTCTAGTCACATTAACAGTAAACTGCACACACAGGCCCTGCAGTGTCAGGCCTGAGGCAGGTTGGAAAAGGCTGCCTGTGTGTGGCACAATAAGTGTTGCAGGTCCACTAGTAGAATTTAGATTACAGACACAGAGTTTATGGTATACCACTTTACAAGGGACTTACAAGTTAGCTAAATATACCAACTGTGTACACACCAATTTTACCATGTTTACGGGAGAAGCACTTGCCATTTTGCACTGGTTAGCAGTAGTAAAGTGCCCAGAGTCCTAAAGCCAACAAAAACGAGGTCAGAAAAAGAGGAGGAGGAGGAAGGCAAAAAGTTTGTGGTGGCCCTTGAGAAAGGGCCATTCTCCAAAATGCCCCCAAAGTTTTTCTTAGAAGATTGCCACACTCACTTTAAGCTGCCTGGGTTGCTGAATACAAAGGCTGCATAGACTTGATTCCACCCCATGCCTCCATCCCAGCAGTTTTTATCTCTTTTTTAGGACTGCTGTTAGCAAAACCTTTCCGTTTCATATATGATACTCACACAGATAGTGATTTCAGCCAGCCCTCTACATCCATTGGTCTATTGTATTATTCATCTTTTTCTTTTACCGACTACAGCTGACAGCACAGGGCAAGTGGTCAGCTCAGTTTAGCTATTGACTTATTTCCTGTGAGTTATGGCACTCTGCTCTTTCACAAGGAGCACATTCATACAAAGTGATTCCCTTCAGTGGCCAGGACTAGTATAACAATGTGTGCATTTCATGGCCAAAACATTTTTTTTCTGATTTGTTTATAAATCTGTGGGAAGGCCCAGCAGCTGCAAAATCAAATACTTATAAAAACTGGCAAGGCAAAACAAGCATTGACTAGACCGAGTGGGTTTGCCAGTTCATGACATTGTCAGAGTCCAAAATTTAAGGCATAGTGGTCCATGTTGGCAATAGCAGGCAAGGGGACCCTGGTTGAAAAATAGGAAAATGCCACCAAAAACCTATGTTGAGTGGGTCACCGTCGCAGGCGAGGCTGTCATTGTTGTGATATGTTCTTCTTCCTAGTCGGCAGAAGCATCTTAAGTAAAATAGTCCCAACCAATTCAGTTGGGAGTTTCTGGTAAATGGGGAAGCCTCCATTGCAATAACAGGCCAGAAGCCAGCTCATTAAATTGTAAATAAGGCCCTAGCAATTCATACCGAAAGGGTATATCTTATATATGTATATAGCTAGTAATATGTGTAGGTCCTGTAAAATGAACTTCTGATGTCATTTAGGTGCTAGAATGAACTTTTCAGAGGAATAGCAATGCTACGTAAATATTATTTTCCAGTTAATCCTCCGACCCTGACATTAGATTTGCAGGATAATTTAGTTTTTTTTAATGACCACTGTACAAACATGCCTTTTCGATGTGAATGTAGTTTTGAATTAATATGGGAAATAATGTTTTTTTGGATTCACAAATGTTAGTGTGAGATTCCATTGCTAGGAAAGACAATATGATTTCAAAGCTCAAATATCCAATAGAGATCTGGCATTAATCTTCAAATGCTGCAAACCAAGCTGCTGCTGTCTTCCTCTCGGGGCTGGCTTTAGGGCGGTGAGACTGGTGTGGTGGTAGTGGGTGCTTGGGGGGCTGGCAGTGACCTCAGGGGGGCGCTGTGTGTAGCAATAACTTACAATTTAAAAGCACCAGCTGCAGAGGTCCTTGTGCAGCCAGCTTTCAGGCTGTAATAAAAATGTCAAGATAGTTCTTGTGATTTGATTAATGTTCCTGCTAGAGAGAGATAGAGATCGTAGTTTTATCTAGTGTTAGTTTTGACTTGCCATATAGTAGCAAAGAGGGTTAATATGCCAGCTGCAAAGAACAGTTCTGTAATTTATGTGGATAGCTGAGTGAATTACTAAAGTCAGCCTTTACCAGCACTTTAATATAAATTAAATGTTTGTGAGAGAGGGGCTATGGAGAGATGATGGGCACTTTTGCCTGCGATAGTGAGGGAATCCGTGGTGATCATGGGGGGGTACCAAAATGTTTGTTGCACCTGTGCCACCACTGCTATACCCAGCCCTGCTTCCTCTGCACTGGTGCAGGTTAGGCTGCCTTGCACCATTGTGCAAGAGTGAGTATGTGTCATTTTATCTGATAGGGAACCCTTCCATTACACGTCAAATACAAGATACTATGCTCAGACATAGTTTAAAACTTTTCTAACTTTGTATATGTACTGTATATTACAGCACCCATGCAACGTTAGAAAAGATTTGAATAAAGAAAGCTTTACTCAAATCTTATGTCCGCCTCAAGGAGGAATACACTTCTGGCCTAAAGCTGTGTTTACCTATATTGGCAGCTAGGGTTTTGGGAACACCAATGTACCTCCCATGGGAAGCTCCATTGACCAAAAGTAGCGCAAAGCACTACTTTGTGCTTCTTTGGGCACTTTTCCAGTGCAAATCAAGATTGCACTGGAATATATAACCCAATTCGAGACTTTGCACTAGTTAGCATCACTTTTTGAAACAATGCCTTGATAAATTTGGCCATTGGGGTTTATGGGACAAGTGGATTGCCTACATCTCCAGCTAATATTCCACAAGATAATGAAGCATTTGAAAGCCAGTCAGTACACCAAATCCCTTCATGACGCACTAGGATTTGAGGAAGAAATGTAAGCTTAAATCAAAAGTCTTGTGGATTTCTGTTTCTTTTTTGGTGTTATGTATCGCTACCAAAGGATGGTGTTAGATCTGATATCCTTTGTGTAGTCTTTCCCCAAACTTTTTGTCTTCACCCCTCCTGTTTTCTGATTTTTGTTTTTGATGACATTATGACTCTGTGCACTTTACCACTGCTAACCAGTGCTAAAATGTTTGTGCTCTTGCTCTCTAAACCATGGTACAATTAAATTACACCCGATTGGCAAATTTAATTTACAAATGAGTCCCTAGTATATGGTACTACATATATCCAGGGGCCATAAATTAAATGTTGCTAGTGGGCCTGCAGCACTCATTGTGCCATCCATGAAGATGCCCTTTAAAACATGTCTTAGGCCTGCCATTGCAACCTGTACTGCAGTTTTATACCTGCCAATTCAACCTTTTCCCGGGGCTAAACCTTCATTTTTAATACATATGTCACTCCTAATATAGTTTAGAAAGGTACATAGAGCAGGGAGCATTATATTTAAAAAGTAGAACTTGTGGTTTTTTTTTGTTTTTGCATGTCCTGCTTGTGAAAAATTCCTACATTCATTTTCACTACAGTAAGGCCAATCCCTCTTATTGATAACATTGGGTTACCATATTAGATTTAATAAATACTACCTTTTGATTGGGAGCAGGTAGGAATGTTCTGTTTAGACTCAAAGGAATTGTAATCTAAGATCCTCTTTGATTGCAATCTTGGATTTTAAGTCTCAATTCTGAAAATGTCACTTTTAGAAAGCTGGCATTTTCTTGTACTACCCATTTGGTGACTACTGCCAGTGTCCTGGCTCACCTGACTGTGAATTGCTGTGCTGTTGAGTTTGTGTATTCCTGCCAAACAGTAAGTCAAAGGGCACTCGCTGTAGGCATGATGGGCCCTCCAGTCAGTATGATTGGGCGGAGCTTTTTCCTGCCCCACTTATACTTTAAAGGACTTGCCTCCAGCACACACAAAAGGACCTGACACTAGCCATTTGTCACCCCAGACATCTTGGAGCCTTGTCAGGGGAAGGGAGGAACTTTCCAAATCCTGATGTGTGAGTAGCATAGGGAATGCCCCCACTTCAACGGCTGGAGCCAGATATAGATATTAGTCTCATGGAACACCTGTTTGGTATACTCTTGTATCTGTGAACTCTACAGAAGAGTGTCTTGCTGCTTGAGGCCTGCTTTGTTCCCCAGAGGACTGTCCTGCTGGTACAAACAGTGGTGGCTGGTGACATTTGAAAGTGGTTGGGCATAAAAGTTGGGTGTGACTTTCATGTAGGGAGTGAAGCGAGCAAACTTAATAGACAAACATGGGGTCCAAAAATTTAAAAAAGATTGACAAATGGTGCATTTGAAATCAAATGAATTTAGGGAGAATGCACGGTTTATAAAGCAGTGGGAACGTATAGTCTTGAAATACTAAACACATTAGTTACTTTAATGTGCAAATTATACAGCGCGACAACTTCAGGACCTTTAAAGTGTGTGCTTGCCCTGTGTCTTGCACTGCATGTAGCATCAGCTTTGGAATAAAATGCTCTAACCAGGCATCAGGAAGCCCCCACAGCTACTGGCTGCAATCCATCATTCAGAAATATGTGTAGACAGATATTTAAGTGGGATGAAAAAAGTGGGGGATTTCTAAAAGGGAAAATGTAAAATAAATTTCTGTGATTCTGTCATTCATTTACACTCAATTTCATTTGCAACTGGAACACATGACTATTGTTCTGTGTGTTCTGCAGAGAGACCAGCCCACTGTCAGACATCTTGCTTGCCTTCAGCCTCAGCACCAGCCCTCTCAATCAAAGCTCCTCATAAACACCTGGCACGAGTCAAAGTTTGCAGTATGCAAGAGTAATATAATGCACAAAAACACAGCATGATGAAACAGCTAACTCTCTTAGGGAATGCAACATTAAGAAAAACATGAGAAATAAGAGGAAGTAAATGGCTGACACACACCACACACATTTTAACATTCCTTGTTGGCATATCAATCTATGTTTGTGGCATTAATGTTAAGGGCATGAAGATATGGCCAGCTTTAACACCATACAGCTGATAACTTCCTTTACTGTATGCATGTATTTTTCCCCTTGCGATTGACTTGGATATTTGGATCCATTTTGCAAGGGACCAAGAACCATGCTCATCATTCACTTGACTCTGATATTTTGATTCATTTCACAAGGGAACAAGAACCGTTCTCGTAGTTTGGAACAATTTCACGAGAAACAAATACAGCAGCTCCACTCCACTTCTAAAGGAGCCAGTGATCTGCAGCTAGGGCCTGAGGTGTCACATGGGAGAGGTTAGCATGACAGGGGGTCTCAGTACAGTAAAAATAACACAAGATTAGCTTTATAAAACTTACTGTTACAGAAGACAAAGCACTAAATCACACATGCTTGCATCCACTCCTACTGTGTGACGAATGGGGAAAGGGTGGGATCTATGCCTGTTAATGACAGATGACTGCCCTCACGCATGAAGACCCAGACGCCCAAAATCATAATGCTAAATGGGTCACTGGCCTATAGTGGATAAAGCCACAGACCACAATGGAAATAAAGAACTTTAGAGCAGTCAGTTGTGCATCACAGTGTAGAAAGTTGATTTGCTGCCTGGCTTCCGTCTCGGGCTTCACAGTGAGGCAGGGCAGGCAGCCTTGGACAGACAGCCCAGACCTAAATGCATCGATTTGTTTAGAGATACTATTGTATCTCTAAACAAATCGATCTATTTAATATTTTTTATATGAATGTTTAGGAATTTCAGAGGGGCGCAGCCCTTCAGCCCTAAAAGAGAAACCACCACTGGCTACAAAAGGGCTACCCTGCTGCATAAGGATTGCCCTGCTCTCTGAGAAGGAAGACTGCACGTGCTTCCTTCACCCCAGGCTAATGTGAGTGACTCCAAACGTATGTAGACTGACTTCCTAGTCTGTGCTACAGGGGCACAACAAGCTCCAGAGGCCTCCCTGCAACTGCCCAGCTGTCTTATTGCAACTGGACCTGCAACTGGACTTACCCGAGCTCTGCTGGCCTTTGCTAGAGTAAGTTCCTGATCCTTAAGAGATGCTTTATGTGGCCCTGGATCCTTGGATGGCATCAAAGTGCACCCATCCGAGAAGGAAGGGAAACGTTTTGAGCTCTTTGCGACATGGATGGGCCCTTTGACACTGAGACTCTGCTACCTGCGACGACCGTCAGAGCAAAGCTACAGTGAACCCAACTCTTTGCACTACAGAGACTGCAAATGATGGGCGGCAGTGAGAGATTTGCACTTTGCACTACAGCAACAACAGCCCTCGGTGAATACCCATGCCACACTTCAGCAACAACTGTCTGCAACGCCAGACCAGTTCTTGGAGCTACAGTGATGACCGATCACAACAGCAGGCCTGCGGTTCACGCTACAGCTGTAATCGGCAACTGCACTCTCCCAGCTTGTTACGGTCTCCTCCCCTGCAACCTGGATTCTTCACACCTAAGTCTGAAAAGGTAACTTCTTCAACAGGACTAACTTGGTTCCTGTATTCGTCATATGCTCCATTGTGGTCCTCCTGGCTTTACCCCAGTCTAGTACAACCGGATGACAGCAGGTGGCGATTTGTCACTATCACTAACACTCCATTTATATTGATTATATTTTTGTCATTATGGTATCATTTTGTGTATTAAACTTTTTATTATTGTTCTAATTTGGTGTAGGAATTTTTATGAGTTGTGCTTTATCACTTTTTATGTGATTCATTTACATAGTGTCTCTAAGTTAAGCTTGACGGCTTTTGTGCCAAACTACCAGAGTAAGGCACAGGTTAATTTAGTAACTTTTGTAGTTCACCCTGACAAGGATTGTGGTTGTTGCTAGAGAAGGGTTTACACCCTCCTCAATCAATAACACGATTTCCTACAAATGGCACGTGGCATCTTTGGAGCCTAATTCACATATGTAATGGTGTTAAAGTAGTATAGAAAATAAATCTATAGATTTATGCCTCCATTTGTAGTATGTTTTCATCTTTTTTGGATGTCAGAATTAATTCCAGAATTTTGCTTGGCAAACTTTTTAATTTTCATGTGTGGAGCGATTCAGATGCATGGAAATATACAGTCTACATTTTTGTCTGTGGAGGTATTATGCAAAAGTGCACTTGCACTTGAAAAACATTTTCCACAGAGAAAGTATTTTTTGTCATTCTCATTCAACTCATTCGCCTATACCCCACCATTTCCTGAAAATGCAAAAGAATGTACTCCTGTCTTTGACATCAGTAAACGTACAATTTTATTTGATATAGGAAACTAGAGGCACATTGTTGGTGAATACACACCTTCCATGTCTTCTGTGTTAGCCAAATTATACTGAAGAACCCATCCTAGAATGTCCACAAACCTGGCAATGGTAGGAAATTTGCTTATCTTGAAAGTCTATCATGGTAGTGAAATTTCCAGTAGTGAGGGCTAAGTCTGATCATTCGTGATTTTTTGTATCAAGTATAAGATTTTGTCTTGCCAACTGCTTTTAGTTGGGCTGCTAACCTAAACTTATGTGTGCAATTAGCACTGTGAATTGTGGCCGTAGAAAGTATTGAGTGAAGACCAAAACAGCAAAGGGTAAGACATAGTTCTTTGGGTTTGGCACACCATTGATAGCTGACTGTTAGAAGAGTTGAAAAGTATACATTTTGAATTAATACAAACTAAATAATATACAGTGACAGGTGTTTTTGTCAGCCCTCACTTAGGCATTGCTTGCTGGATTTGCCATTCACAATCTTAGCCTAAAGTTAGTCAACCCCCTTCTGCCATTGTCTGTTCTCCTGAGTATTTTCTGTCACCTGTGGCATGTGTGCCTAGCAGGCATTCAAGTGAGCAAGTGACACCAAAACACAGCCTGTGTACATGGCCCACAAACCTCCAGCCAACATTATTACATACTGGGAAGCAGAAAAGGCAGTGATCTGGCGCTGATCAAAATGCGCCTACTCCTCTCTCACCCACCAGACATCAGTAGCTTATCCATTCCTGTGTTTTTCATTGCATTGTGGGAAGGACAGTCTGACATTTGAAATGAGAGATGCAACTCACAACTCCCAGAATGCAAAAAATGAAACCAGACCTCGCAAAACCACTAGCACACGGCATAGAAGCATGAGCATACCACATGCTTCAACCCCTATCAAACAGGGGGCCACCTTTTCAGGATATGACTCCTTCAACCTGAAGCCTATGAATAACTTCAAGATGAAGATGTTTCATGATCCCTGACCACATTCTGCAGGGGGCATCCCCTCCCTGCCCACCCTTGCCTCACCTGCCCACCACTGAAAAGAACAACTTGAGATCTCTGTTAAATTCTGCGTTGGGTCTGATCCAGTACACTTTCCAGTTCAGGAAAGCTCAAACATGTTTCCTCGTGTTTTTCAACACTAGTCCGGTTGTTATACTCGTGTGGAAAATGTTTTAGAACTGGACCTAAGGCATACAGTCCTAGAATACTGAAATAAGACTTGACTTAGAGCAATGTTTTCTTTCAACGATTCCACTAGAACATTGCAATCCATTTCTGGTCAAAGAGAATCACTTCCAGCAAAATCCAATGCTATTGCTTTTTGAGAAAGCAGGTAAATGAAATGCGCATATGTGCAACCTAATATCCAATACATGTGTTTTGTCAGAAAATCCCATTGTCTGCAGTCTCTGTGCAAGTTCTTTACTGCCTGAGTGCATGGCCTTGTGCTGATCAACAGGCAAGTCATCACAACCCAAATCTAAGTAATTTTCTAGGGAGAGCCGCATAGGTACTTGGAAGAGGGAAGCACCTATCTAGAAGCAGTGAGGAAGCCTCACATAAAACATTAAAATCAGTGTTTATAGTGGTGGTCATCAACATTTTGAACAGGTGCAACATCGAGGATAGAACTACACTGATGTTGACACCCATGTGTCTGTCTACAGCCTGTTTAGAGCATAGATTTTTAGGGTGTAACTACTTCAGATAAAAGTGACCTATTAGGTTAAGGCTATTTCTCAATATATGGAACGTATCAACATAAACAGCAAGTCTCACAGTGATAAGAGCAGGACTTTCATGACAGAATCTCACCAAATTGGGACGTCCTGAAGAAGGTGCCTGATCCTGTAGGTTCAATACTTGAGTGAAGAAACATGCTGATGGAAAAGAAAAGTGGGGCCTGTTGTTCAGCACTCCTTTTTGTAATCTTGTGGTGGGAGACACCATTGAAAACCACTTTGAGCTAACCCACACAAATTTTTAATATAGACCTCACCGTTTAACAAAGGGAGAATATAAATGTCATAAGAGATATAACGTCATCCAAAGTAGAGAACCCATACTTAGGAGCCTGTACAACCAGTGAAAAGTAGTACTCTTGGAAATGTCCCATGGCTAGATGTAGAACCTAGAGCTGACATATATTACACTAGGTAGGTGATGGCTTGGATGTTTCTATATGTTCATGTCTACAAAGAGCATACAACAGTCCTTTAGCACCTCTTTCTCTCTAGGGGTTGAATCCTTCATCCTTGCCAGCATCAAGCCGAGGAACCCTGAACGGCTAAAGCACGAGGTCTTTGCAACATGGTAATTTCTCCTGAACATTGCATCCACTTTCAGTCGAGCTCTCTCCTCAGTGCCAAGTTTCCCTACCTTATATATGTTAAACAAACTCAAGAGGAAGATTCTAGCAATCCCCCCTCCCTTCGGTTATGAAATTTAAGTGCTGACTGTACTCGGTCTGCATTGAAAACATGCAAAGGAGCAGGCCCTGCCACAGTGCGCATTCCAGAGACAGAGCTATACTTTTCCTTGATGAAAACATTCCTGAGCTAAGACACTCTTATGTCTATCTTCCACATCTTCCACATCTCCCATGTTGTGTCCCACCATGGTGTAACCCTGTACTGGTGAGAAAAGCGCAAACACGTTCTGTGTGAAAAACAAGCTCGGTGTGGAAAAATCATGCGTTGCCACTGTGATGGCACCTGAAGCTAGGCACAAAATGGAGTCCTTGGTCAAGATGGAGTCGTGGTCAAATACACATAGCATTACAGAGAGCTAATGGCTTTGGCAATTGGGGGTTGGGTGGTGAACGGGAGGACGGTGTAGGTGGACAACAGGATGGTTAAATTAAGCACTATCAAGCAACTTTATGAGTAAATGTAAGCACACTATAAAGAATGCTTTGCTTAAAGGTACTGCCTTGTAATCTTTGTATTGTCCATAAATCACTAACTGTCAGTTACCATTCTGCCTAAAAGTACTGTTAACAATACCCCATCATTAAATAGAAAATGAGCATTGGTAACTTGCATACATGCTACTTATATACAATCAAAGTCCAAGAAGAGTACTAAACTTTAAAACAAAATTCAGATACATAGACTGTTATACTAGACGAGGATTTGTAAAAAAAAAAAAATCTTTCTTTTTTTTGCGGGGGGGCAAGGTGCTCCTTTTTTATTTTTTTTTGCAGTTTTATAATGTGCCAACTCGACCCAAGGTTATTGATTTTTTTTTTTTCTTTTTCTTTTTTTTTTTTTTTTTTTTTACACAAGCCATGCCCAGACTCAAACCTGGTTTACCCAGAGCAAAGTGAGCTAAAATGAAGAAAGCTACTAGGAGAGCTTTGAGGGGGTGACACTCAGCTTCACATCAAGAACACAGCCTTACCAGTGAGCTCTTTGTGCGCCGACATGACATCATGACTTGACATGGCCGTCACCTTTGCCGCTAATGGTCACATGACTGCAAAGTGACACCACTTTCACTCTGTCGGGGAACTTAACACAATAAATATATTTGATGTTACTTTATGAAATGCACATGATTTAAAAAGAATTGTAAAGCAAAAAGTTGTTTCTTTAACATGCAGGAAAACAGCAGTTTTGTTCCTTGTTTACAGGTCACAAAATTCATGTAGCAACCAGTCCGCCGACTTCTGTACCCTTGTCTTGGAAATCTAGCTACATGAGTTGTGCGTACCGCTGCTACTCGGCATTTTTTGCAGTTGGGTTCCGAGCGTCCACAGTACATCCTGCTAAAACATAAGGAGAAGTAACAGGGAGGTGGGGATAATTTTAAAACATGAGGTCTGCGTTCCACTACTAATCAGCACCTTTTGCACTCATTTCATCTATGAATATGATTACTTTCTTGGTTTTCTACATGACCATGGAATGCATTGTGGGTTTGTAGTGTTCTTTTCTTCCCCTTAATTATCCTGATATATCTTATAGTCATGATTAGTAGGAAACAGAGTCTGTGATGACATGGGGTATGAAGGCTACCAGTTGTCTTTGATTGTTAGATGTCACTTGCCTGTGCTGTATAAATGTAAAAGAATGTTGTGCCCGGAGTCGTACCAAAACAGTAAATACAATTAGAAAAGCTCAGCACCGGAATAGAAAACAGTCACACTCACCTGGAAGTAAAGAAGCAATTATCCATACAAGTTCTAGTCTTGCTCTACACTATTGATTTGTTTCGGTGTTGTTATGGATAATGTGTTGCTCTACAGAACGTGGATGACTCAGCAGAATGCAAACAAGATAGAATTCCCTAAAACAGTTAGATTTTGTGACAAAATCAAAAGCGGGCGGGCAGGAGATGAGTGGTGAGGAAGTTTAGAAGGGTAGGCAAAGCAGACACAATGGCTTTGGTTGGCAGAAGGTATGTACATTAAACCATGGGTTCAACAAAGATGCTGAAAATGTAATTGGCACTTAAACTTGGCGGGAGGGGTACTTTCTGATTTCAAATGCTGTGCTGAAGCAGTGTATACACACCTAGGACCAGTAGCTAAAGTCAAATATTTTGTGTTTGAGGCCGTTGTGTTGCTTTATTAGCATTTGGTTCGCTCTAAGATGTTACTGTGTGCCTAAGTATGCATCACGTTCACAGTCCCTGCCTCATAGCCTGATTCCCTGAACAGTCCCTTAGTTCTTTCAGCAGTGGATACTTGCATTTGCATGAAGTACACTAATATCAATATCAGAATTAGCATGAACTTTTTCTGCCCCAGGTGCATTTAATTGTTTGAGTGCAAGGAGTTTTCATGAAGTTAGAGTAGCCAAAACTGCCATATTTACTCCTCAGGGGAGAGGAGTGATGTGTAAGGAAAACAGAATTTCTTTGACTTGCATGAAAGAGCTATGACACGGGAGTGTTGACTGTGTCATATAGCAAATAGTACCTGAATTGTAGCACGAGCAGCAGAGGGGCACTTATTAAAGCTGATTAATGTGTACTCGGTCTGTGCGCCATGGACTGAAAAGGGAGTGACTCATGCCAAGCCACTGCCCAATGAAAAGACAGCAAACAGGAAAGACAATGATGACAACGAATGGCACCCTAAGGCAGGTTCCAAGCACATTCTTGTACACAAGAGTCTCACAAGCGAGAGCACATGCCCCAGCAGGCTCAACCTAAACAAGCATTGGCATAGCCAATAGGTCTCATTTTTTATGTGAATGCACTATTTTTGTATTTCTATTGTGTTATTGTTTAGCAACTCTCATTGCCACTTCAAGTGAAAAAAAAACCCTAAATATGTGTAAGACACTGTACTCATGCGCATCGAAAATATAAAAAACGGTTGGGAGCTGTGCTCAGAGCATTAGCCACCTCCTTGTATCAGACTACTGATATGCTTTGTTAATGACATAGAGCCGCATGCTGTGTCAGAATCAATAAGCGCCAGGGTGGTGGGGGGGAGAGATGTGGAGAGGTAGAGAGGTAGAGGGGTAGAGGTAGAGAGACAGGGGTAGAGATAGAGAGGGAAGAGTAGAGAGGTAGAGATGTACAGAGTTGTAGAGGTAGAGAGGGAGGGGTAGGGATAGAGAGAGAGTGGCAAAGGTAGAGGTGTAGAGGTGTTGAGAGGTAGAGTTGGAGAGATATAGAGGTGTAGAGAGAGAGAGGTAAATGTAGGGAGAGAGGGGTAGAGGTAAAGAGAGGGGTGGAGGTAGAGAGGTAGGTAGAGAGAGAGAGAGAGGTAGAGAGAGAGTGGGTAGAGGTAGAGAGAGAGGGTTAGAACTAGAGAGAGAGGTAGAGGTATAGGTGTAGAGAGGTAGAGGAGTAGAGCAGTAGAGATGTAGACAGGTATAGATAGAGAGTTACAGGTAGCGATGTAGAAATAGAGGTATAGAGGTAAAGGTAAGTAGAGAGATAAAGGTAGAGAGAGAGGTAGAGGTGTATAAGTAGTGAGAGAGAGGGGGTAGAGGTAGAGAAAGAGGGGTAGAGGTAGAGAGATGGGGTAGAGGTAGAGAGATGGAGGTAGAGGTAGAGAGAGAGGTATGGTTATTTGTGTAAAGAGGTAGAGGTGTAGAGAGGTAGGTAGAGAAGTAGAGAAAGGGAGGGGTAGAGGTGGAGAGGGGTAGAGGTAGCGTTAGAGAGAGGTAGATGTAGTGGTGTAGAGAGAGAGGTAGAGATAGCAAGAGCTAGAGAGAGAGGTAGAGAGGGAGGGGGTAGAGAGAGAAAAATAGGTAGAGAGAGGTAGAGGTACAAAGGGGGGTAGAGGTAGAGAGAGGTAGAGGTAGAGAGATATCCTAGAACAAAGTGCCATCACTGCGCTCAAAGTGCAGAGAGAGAGATATATCCAAGAACAAAGCGCCATCATCGCACTCGAAGTGCAGAGAGATATCCAGGAACAAAGCATCATCACAAACAAAACCTGAAACCTTCGGTGTGTTTTCAGTGGTGTGGTATGAACACATTGCTGTGGACAGCCAAAAATAAACACTAAGGGTGCAATGTCCAGACGGGAGGAGGGAGGAGTGGTCTTCCCACACTGTAACGGGAGGAAGCATGAACGTAGTGTGATGGCCAACAAAAATGTTTCTTAGTGAAATCGCTTGAGAGGGAACTAAGTACACAATGGAGGGACATTTACAAAATGCACCAATAAAAAGGAAGCATTTAAGGCCAACACAACAAAGAAAGATAGGCAATAGTGGGCGTGGTTAAAGACCATAGACTGAAATCAGCATGCCTTGCACACAGCACATGTGCGCTGCCTAGGCTTGACCTAAAAATGACGGTGCTGCATGGCATCAGGATAAAGCTAGCGCTGTAGAGCATTAACCATGCCAATAGGACCCAAAGATGAAATCTATTGGCTTTGTCAATGCTTATTGTTTCCAGTCTCTGTTCTAAAGTTTATACAGCTAGTTTTTATGAGCAGTGATAGCGCAACTAATAACCAAACTAAATTGCCCTTTAGAAGAAAGCCCTCGATTAAAATAAGGAGAGCTCCTGGTGTGCTGCAGAGCAATTGTTTCCAGCAGCTGATGAACCATCAATCAGTCTGGCATCGTACCAGAGGAGGAGATCTGTTTATTTTCTTCCTTTGTGGGTGCTGAAGCCTAGTCTTGCCTCTTACTTACTCAAGCTTTCAAGACAACTTGCTCTACCCACTTGCACCGCACTGAATGCAATCCTCTGTTTGGGATATTTAGTATCCATATCCACACGGATGTGCAGCACGCTAAAGACAAGCCTATATTTGGGCCTCCGTGCACTGGCACAGGGCCAGGAATTCTGCTGGTTACATGCCACTGGTAAATAGAGGAAATATTCTTTCCATAACACTTCTCCACTTTGTAATCTCTATCCTCCTTGCACTACAACACTCCTGTCTTCCTGCGATTCTTTGTATGCCTCCATTTCAAAGCCGTCTTGTCGAGCCGAATACGTCCCCAGCCCCCCTTCCTGTGCTCAATCGCCGGGATGTTAACAGCCTTGCCATCTCTCTACGACAATTTCTGCCTTCATTTGCACACTCCAAAGTGCCCGCTTTCTGTTTAAACACATTTTTGAGAATCATAACCTGATCCTCAATCACAGCCTGGACATTTTTTATTTTATAAAAGAGACCTAGTTGAAATACCACTCAGCCCCAAATATGCCTTGTGCTGCTCCATCAGGATACAGATTTACACTATATATGGTTCCTCAAGCCCCAGGGGCAGGGTGACTGTGAATTTAAATGATCTTAACTATATCTAGTGCTTTATGTACTATCGATGATTTGGAATATCATCTTCTCAGCATATCTATCGGCCCTAAATGTACCACGTAAAAATGATTACCTCCCGTCCCTCCCTCGCCTTCCTTTTAACCAATGAGGCCTCCCGCCTCCCCTCTAGACCCTCCCTTCCCCTTTCAAAAACCCCCCCCACCTTTATCCCCTCCTGTTCTTTTGTCTAGCCCACGCTAGACGGTTTTCTTTCCCTTTCTTACCTGCACGGCGGGGCCTGGAGGTCGTCGATGGAGGCACTCCTCGGGACGCGGAGCTCCGCGAGGAGTGCTACGGCTGGGTCGCGTCTTGAACGAGCAGCATGGTTGCTCGAGAGGCGTGTCCTGGAGGCCGGCTGACGGGGTCAGCCGGCCCTCTGTGGCTGGGACGTTGATTTCCGGGTTTCAGCGCCGCGGAGCCGCGGGGAACCGAGGGACTTCAACTCTGAGATGCTCTCAGGTAGGACGGGCGTTCGGCCCGTGGTTTTTATGTATTTTGATGAAATAGGTGACCTCTTTAGGGATTGGTGGAGCCCTGATTGGGGGGAGGACCAGGTGCCTATATAGAGGGTAGTTTTTTGGGGTTCAAGTCAGTGATTATTTGTTTACCATGCCTAAAGTTCCAGCAAAGAGACGTAGGATTGTCTCTTCTTCCTCGGAGGAGGAGGGGGGTGAGGCTAGCATTACTACTCCTGAGAACTCACAGGTACCTGGCAGGGGTACTCCCTTCATGTCCAGAGAGGAGGTTCAGGATATGATTGAGGTGGCGGTGACCAGGGCACTACAAGCAGGCGTGGCCAGGACTGGTCAGTCTAAATGTGCGCATTCATCGGTAGCAGCTAGGAAATCCTCATCGGAGAGTGAGGATGAGGCCCCATCGACGTCATCTGGGGGGAAATATGTTTCCAGAGAAGATATGTGGGAAGTGATGGCACATGTTCGGGACAATTTGGGTTTCCCAGTGTTTCAACCTGCAGACTCGGATTCTCATTTATTTCCTCAATATAAGACACCTTCAAAGTTTGCCATGCCTTTTCAGGGACCTGTGAGGGATATGGTGTTTCGTGAGTGGAAGGAGGTGGATAAGGCTCAGGTTCCACGATTCCTTCAGAAACTTTACTTACTTGAGGGTGAGGAGGTTTTGCCTCCTTCAGTACGCCTGGACTCTATTTTGGCTACTCTGATTGGCAAAACGGCAGTCAATCCGGAGGATTGTGTGCCTACGGATGCCACTGACCGTAAAGTGGATTCGGGTCTTAAGAGGGCTTTTGCTGCGGAAAATCTGGCGCTGAGGGCAGGGATTTATTCTGCTTATGCGTCACAGTCATTGGTTCAAGACTTTGATAAACTGGCGGTGGCTGTACAGGAAGGGGCGGAATGTTCGGAGCTCCTGGCTGGTATGGAGCAGCAGGCCAGATTGTTGGCTGATGTGTCTTCGGATGTGGTCCGTACTTCGGCTCTGGCATCTGGGTCTTTGATTGGGGCTCGTAGGTCCCTCTGGTTGCGTTCCTGGAAGGCTGATCCGGGGGAAAAGGCGGCCTTGTTGAGACTGCCGTTTGAAGGTCGTACCTTGTTTGGAGAACAATTGCCATCCATGCTTTCCAAGGCTTTTAAGGAACGGAAGCATGCCTTACCTTATAAAGGGGGTTCTTCTTCGGGTAAAGGGTGGAAGAAACATTCCAGATCTTCTACTAGGGATGCTAAATCCTTTTCATTTAGGAAACGGCGTTTTCAGCCGCGTTTTTCACCTAAGAAGTCTGCTCCTGCGACCCGGGGTGGTTTCAAGAAGGGGTCCTGACAATCACTGTGGGCCTGGCAGAGGGCCGGTTGGGGGAAGACTGAGTCACTTTCTTTCGGCTTGGAAGGACAGTGTAAACGATCATTGGGTACTAGACATTGTGGCCAATGGTTATGTCATAGATTTTGTGGTGGTTCCTCCAGATTCAGGGGTACGTCCCACACCTCTGCCTTCAGAGGGGTCACGGAGAAGAGCATTATTGGACGGAGTGCGGGACTTACTGGTCAAGGGGGCCATTTCCCACGTTCCGCTAGACGAGCGGGGTCAGGGCACTTATTCGGTCTTGTTTCTTGTGCAGAAAGTTTCAGGGGGATTTCGGCCGGTGCTCAATCTAAAGGAGGTGAATACCTGGATCAGGACAGTGCATTTCCGCATGCTGTCCATTCAGACTATTTTTCCATTCGTCAGACACGGGGACTTTCTGGTGTCACTGGATCTACAGGATGCTTACCTACACGTACCGGTGGCAAGATCCTCTCAAAAGTTCCTGAGGTTTGCTGTGGGTCAGGACCATTATCAGTTTTGCGTTCTGCCTTTCGGTCTAAAATCTTCTCCTCGAATTTTCACAAAGGTGCTGGCTCCTCTAGTGGCTTTGCTTCATTCAGAAGGGGTATTTCTGCAACCTTATCTAGACGACATTTTGATTCATGCCCAATCACGAGACCTTTTGCAGAAGCAGGTGGTCCATGTTCTGGGGGTCCTACAAAACCACGGGTTTTTAATCAATTGGGAGAAGTCAGACTTAGTGCCGTCCCAGGATCTGGTTTTTCTGGGAGCTCGGTTTCAGACTCTTCTTGGGTTGGGGACTGTGTCAGAAAAACGGTTGGGTGTCCTACAGGCTTTGGTAAAGAAGGTATTGTTGCGGTCTGCTCCCCGAGCTCTTCTATGGTTGCGTCTGCAGGGTCATTTGGCGTCGGTGATATTTCTGGTTCCTTGGGCACGTTTCCATCTCCTGTGCTTGATGACATGGTTCTTGAGAAGGTGGACACCAGGGTCCGGTTCTCTGAAGGACAGGGTTCCAGGGTCCGGATTGATTCACAGAGAGTTGCAATGGTGGTTGGATGCAGACCACCTGAGGATAGGGGTTTCTTTATCGCCTCTGAGACCCGTGGTGGTGACGACGGATGCCAGCCTCTCCGGTTGGGGGGCATGGATGGGGTCGGCTCAGATTCAGGGGTTTTGGTCCCCTCGGGAGGCGAGTCGGTCGTCGAATTGGCGCGAATTGCGGGCAGTATTCCTGGCTCTGGTCCATTTTCAGGATTCCCTGAGGGGTTCGGCGGTTCTGGTTCGCACAGACAACTTAGTGGCCAAGGCTTATGTCAATCGGCAAGGAGGGACCAGGTCAAGGGCTCTGTTCAATCTAGTCAGGGAGATTTTTGTGTGGGCTCAGGAGTGGGTTCCTTCTCTCAGGGCTACGTACATTCGGGGGGTGGTGAATGTTCGGGCGGATCGGCTGAGCAGAGTGATTCCTTCCTCTCAACTTTTCTCTCTCCGGAAGTCTCTGTTTCAGCATCTGGTTCGGCTTTGGGGTCTTCCAGTGCTGGATGTGTTTGCGTCAGTAGGGAATGCGAAAGTGGATCGCTTCTGCTCCCGGTTTCGATGTCCCCAAGCATGGGAGGTGGACGGGATGTCATGTCCTTGGCCGCAGGGCCTTTTGTATGCGTTCCCTCCTTTTCAACTACTCAGGGCGTTTCTGTTACGTGTGAGGGATCTGGGGTCCAGGGTTGTCCTAATTGCGCCACTTTGGCCGAGGGCGAATTGGTTCCCCTTGTTGAGGCTGATGGCGGACGGGAGGATGTGGCCTCTGCCTCTTTGTCCGTCTCCCCTGGAGTTTCCCTGCCTCCCATTGGGGTCATTGAGAAGGTTACACTTGACGGCCTGGAAGTTGAACGACGGGGATTGACAGGTCTGGGGGTGCCGGTAGCTTTGAGTTCTACATTGCTGGCTTCGAGGAGACGTTCCACTTTGCTTTCTTATGGTAGACAGTGGAAGGTGTTTTCGTCATGGTGCTTAAGTCGTGAGTTAGATCCTACCTGCGCTTCTATCTTTGAGGTGATGCAGTTCCTGCAGGACGGTGCTCATTTAGGGTTGTCAGTGGCATCTCTTCGGGTGCAGTGGGCGGCTATTCAGGCATTCAGAGGACCATGGCGTAATCTTCAGGATGAAGGGCGCTTGATGCCGAGATTTTTTCAAGGGCTTGTTAATTTATTTCCTCGCCCGGTACGTTCTTTTCCTTCATGGGATCTGTCCTTGGTTTTGGATGTGTTGACGGAGCCCCCTGTTGAACCTTTGGGGGACTGTGATTTGCGCCATCTATCTTTGAAGACATTCTTTTTGGTAGCCATTACTTCGGCTCGTCGGTTGGGGGAATTGGGGGCATTGGCTTGTTCCTTTCCTTTTTGTAAGATTTTTCACGATCGGGTGGTTCTGGTTCCGGTACCTTCCTTTATTCCTAAAGTCAATTCTTCGTTCCATTCCCGGCAGGAGGTCATCCTTCCTTCATTTTGTCCGAATCCCTCCTCAAGGGAGGAGGTCCGTTTGCATTCGTTGGATGTGCGCAGGGTTTTGTTGGAGTATCTGCGGGTGGTGGCTCCTTTTCGTAAAGGGGATTCACTGTTTGTTAATTTTGGTCCGGCTCGCAAAGGTGAGAAACCTTCCACGGCTTCCTTGAGTCGGTGGGTTCGATCTTTAATTCTGTTGGCCTATTCCTTGAAAGAGGTGGTTCCTCCTCAAGGGATTCAGGGGAGATCTACCAGAGGCATGGCGGCTACGGTGGCGGAGCTTCAGGGGACTTCCGTGGTGGAAATTTGCAGGGCCGCCACTTGGGCTTCTCCTTCGACGTTTGTGCGTCATTATAGGCTGTCGGACTTGGGTAGTTTGGAGTCGGTGTTAGGTCACCGGGTCTTATCCTCTATGAGATAATGTTTGGGATGTTCTTGGTGCAGGATATTAAATAAAGGTCTTGCAACTCGATGTCCGTCTCCTGTGTGTTTTCTTGCTATGTCTCATTGGTTAAAAGGAAGGCGAGGGAGGGACGGGAGGTAATGCTTCCATTTTCTTACGATAATGGCATTACTCCTAGTCCTACTCCCTCGCCTTCCTTTTCCGTTCCCTCCCACCCTCCCGGTACGGACTGTCCGAGTTGCAGCTTGGGCTTGGTTTTTGTACAGGAGGGGATAAGGGTGGGGGGGGGTTTTGAAAGGGGAAGGGAGGGTCTAGAGGGGAGGCGGGAGGCCTCATTGGTTAAAAGGAAGGCGAGGGAGTAGGACTAGGAGTAATGCCATTATCGTAAGAAAATGGAAGCATGATCAGTGGACGCCCGGGCAGTTTGCACCATTTTCTTTCTTCTTTTGACATCTATTTGTTTGACAACTGATATAATTTAAATATGTTGGTAGACTTTAAATTGCAGACAGGCGAAAACTCATCCCACGATGCTCAAAAGAAAATGCAGTCTTGCTCAGTTTCACTTAGTTGGTGATAGGACCTACCCATTATGCGGGAAACATATTTCACTTTACTTTGGCAAATTGCAGTCTGGCGCTGTTCATTTCCACACTTGAACTAACCTGGTCCAACCATAAACTCACATCGTTTGGTTCTTTCTTACCTACTGTACCAGGAGTAACACCTTTGGAAGCAGTGACACGTTTGGAGGCAGCCATTGGCTTACAAACACACTAGACACCACCCTTCTATTGAAAGTTGATGTCATGGGTGGAAAGACCTTTTATTCGGCCTGGCATTTCCCCGGTGGTCTAATGCCACTGGAGGCTGGTTTTGAGAGCCCAGGAAGGCTCCTGGTGCCTCTGTCGCATTCTCCAGCTCGTAAGGTTAACAGTAATAGGACAACTTCAAGAGAAATGGAAAGAGAGGGTGTGGGAAGGTGGAGAGAAAACGACAGAATGGATGGCTGGAAAAGGAGAGATGGCATGAGGAGATGAAGGCTGCATAGAGCGTTTTTCCAGACCTGCATTTGGTTCCCAAGCCCTGCCCTGCTTGCTCTATCCCTGCAGTTCTCCTGCCCTGTGGTTTTCTGAGGAACAGACTGCAGCTCAAAGGTGACGTGAAAGACTAGAATGACAAACACAAAGTCAGCTAGAGTCAAGCTCAGTGTTGGGGTGAAGAAGAGGCAGGGGTGTAGTCAGTAGCAGGCAGAAAGCAGCAGTCACTGAGGCAGGTGGGGCAGGCATGCAGCGCCTAGCTTTCCACTTGCAGGAAGGTGCAGAATTAGAAGCGGAACAGACAAGTATCCTTCTGAGTGCTCGCTTACTGTTGGTGGCCAGTTGCAATTGAGCATTTGCTCTTATGGCTCTTGGGGCCTGGAGGCGAAGGCACAGCAGCGTGCTGGTAGACTATTTTTTGAGCGTTTTTTAGTCTGAAGTCAGCAGCATGCTGATTTGAGTAGCGCACAGGACAGTGGAACCTCCGTGGGACCTGTACGGTTTCTCTACAGTACTCTGTGGCACCCAATTTGGTGATTTCCACCAGTGGGGTCTTGAAGTGGAGGAAGAAGGCAGAGGGAGCATTTGGCAGCCGGAGCACTGAGAGCTGCATAATATGCAAAAGGTCCCCTAGCCAAGAAATGTAAGCGAAGGGGAAAGTAGACTTCAATGTCTGGTGGATCTGGGCTAGTTGGCTACTCCGGATTAGTCCATGATTATGGTTCACCTCGACTTGACTAGGATTAGCCCATGACTTGATTTCAGACTGCAGACTTAGCTTGACTGCTCTCCCCACGTCCTAAAAAGGTGAGCTGCAGTGGTTAGAAGTCAACAGCGCTAGTTTGGCCCCCAGTTGAGTGCAGAGCGGCCTTCATAGTGGCTGGTGTGGTTTGTGCTCATGGATGACCGCAACCCCTATTTTTTATTTATTTATTTATAGATTCTCATGGTCCTAATTGAGTCTAAGGAGAAGGGCTCTCACTCTGCCCCTATAGCTGTACCCTCCTACACTTACACCCTTCAGTCATTTTGTATCCTTGGATACGTACTTGAGTGCAGCAACTGTCTGGTCAAGAACGGAGATCTAGGAGGTTGTTGGCATAGTGTGTACATATTACTCTAACTTTCTTAAAAATGCCACCTAAAAACAGAAGGTGTGCATGTGTTAAAAAAGCTACAATCTGTTACTAACAGCGAGTTTGATAAAGATAAATATTAAACCCCCAACATCCAACTTGGACCAAATAGCCTAAATGGGTTTGGCATCACTCACAGTGCAATAGAATAAAAGATGCCCATTGCAACATACAGTATCATGCTGTGGTGGGTGGAAGCAATATGTGAATGAATGACATTGAACAGATCAATCTAGGAAGAGTAATGACTAAAAGCATTGGGTTGGTGTTATCCTCCCTCATGTGTTCATATGTATTTCCTCTTCTGTGTGCTCCCTTCATATATCACGATCTAAATCCCCCTTTTTATATTCTGAGTATACTTTATTACCAAGTTATGGTGAACATCTAAAAAGGCATTTAAAGATTGAGAGATTCTGAAAATTTGAATGCATACTGTGGCTTTGTAAGTAATGAGGCAAATCTGAATGCTCACTGAGATTAGTAAGTAATCTGGCTTATTGATACATGCACCAAAGGTTAATGAGTGAATGTGCTCATGTAGCCAGGACTTCTAAGCGACTGTGCAAATTTGTCCCAACACTAAGGCCCTCATTATGAGTGTGGCGCTCCCAAGACCACCACATTCGCGATCGCAGTCGGACCGCCACAGACAGGGCGGTCCGATCACCCTATTATGACTATGGCAGATGGGCCACGGTGCAACCGCAGGCACCACCAGGTTGCCGCCTGCCGGGTTAAGAGGTCACAATCTGCCAGGGCAGCACTGCTCTGTGGATTATAAGTCCCTTTTCTGCCATGCAAAGGCTGGTGGAAAGGGGGTATCGGGGGCCTCCATCGACAGCCCCGTCACGCATTCCACTTCCCAAATTACAGGCAGTGAAATGCACGACAGGTGCTGTTGCACCCAACGCACAACATTGCGGCTGGCTCGATTATGAGCCGGCATCAATGTTGTGGTGAGTTTTCCATTGGGCCAGCGGGCGGAAACGCTGATTTTGCCCGCTGGCCACCAGAAAACTACTAATAGGGCAGGCAGCATACCATCAGCACTGGCGGTTTGCTGGCTGCAGCGGCTTTGGTGGTCTTTTATAAAGACCGCCAAAGTCGTAATGATGGCCTAAATGTTTCTGTGAAGGTGTAAATCTGAACATGTACAAAGGGTAACTGAGCAATGGAAAGAATGAAAAATATAACCTAAAGGAGTATTTTACAGCATAATAATCACATAAAGAGGCTGAAAAGTGATAGGATCTAATTGGGCATTCATAAGATAAAAACTTGTTGAAAAGTTTTTTTAGGTTGCACAAGCTTTATTTTCTTGATCCTCTCCATAAGGAGGTAATTTCTCCTAAAGCTCATACTGTATAGAGTAAGTGTCTCCGAAGAGTGGGTGAAAACCTAATGCAGGACAACCTAATGCAGCATAACCTGACACTGCTCCTGGATAGATTGTGTACAGATCTACATTGTAGGGGAAGATCAAAATAATTAAGAAGACTGAGGCGCCCAAATGTAATTGTTTTTGCGCTGGTAATTTAAAAAATAGACATCTAATTTGCTATGATTATAAAGGCCTTCATTCAAGGTGGTGCCAAACCCAGGCTGAAGGCATTGAAGACATTTACTGAATCTGGTGATTACAGCTAAGGCATGTGGAGTCTTGTTGGCTTACTTATCAACTCCTGAGCAAAATATATACTTCCCTCATTTAGTGATACAGCATTGTGGAATTCTATTGAGAGGGCCACTCCCATTCCACAAAAAAGACTAAATCAGCCACATATAAAAGTTCTGGGGTGAAGGAGAGATCAAAATCTGTTCTCCACTCTGTCTTATGCGTGGGGGAGGACGCACACTATAGTACTGACCATAGTCTGCATCATATTTGCCTATCTATTTGGCAGAACGGGGCGATCATCATCAATGGGTTGACAATATCCTGGGAATTTTGGAAGGATAAAGGTATACTCATGATTGAAGACATGTGGTCTGAATCTAACCGAATCTCCCATTCTTTGCCTATGTACCTGGGAGGGAACAAACAAGGCCACTGTATCAGGTATATATGATTTCCCCATGGAACATTGTTTATCACAACACACTGCCAATCACCTAAGAATCTGCTGGGATTGCGGACTGTTCATTAAATATTCTGATGAAGATTTGGGTGAACTTCTCTGGCACCATGAAAAATGGCTGAGGGAAGCTAGGCTGAATCTACATTACAACACAGTTTTACCTAATTGGCACTGGTCACCACTGAGGCTGAAGACTGAAAGGCTGGGCCTCAGTTTGCTGATGTACAGAGCCTAACTATGACATTGTCCATAAAATATGAAAATACAAAAATATTAATAGGTGTTAGGCTGCTGTTTGGCATGACATGAAGATGGAATTGAGGTCAGTTAACAAGGGAACCCACAGATCTGGGAAGACCAGGGGTATCAAACTGCACAAAGGTCCCTCACAAAACAATATTCTATCAATAAATGCATAGAATTACAACGAATCCTATGTGCCACTAGTGATCCTATGTGAAAAATAAACAATGATAATGATTTATTGTGCATCAGTCAATCAATCAGGAATTTGTAAAGCACACTACTCACCTGTGAGGGTCTCAAGATGCTGAGGAGGTGGGGAGTAGGGGGGGGTGCTGCTACTGCTCGAACAGCTAGGTCTTGAGAAGTTTCCTGAAGGTAAGGAGGTCTTTGGTTTGGCGCAGGTGGATGGGAAGAGTGTTCCATGTTTTGGCAGTGAGGTGGGCGAATGATCTACTGCTGGTTGTAGTTCTGCGGACACGTGGGATGGTTGCGAGGGTGAGGTCATCTGAGCGGAGATGGCGGTTCGGGGTGTAGAAGGAGAGTCGTCTGTTGAGGTATTCTGGTCTGGTGCTGTGCAGTGCTTTCTGAGTGTGGGTGAGGAGTTTGAAGGTGATTCTCTTGTTGACTGGGAGCCACTGCAGGTTTCTCAGGTGGTCGGTGATGTGGCAGTGGCGGGGGATGTCCAGGATGAGGTGTGCGGAGGCATTCTGGATGCATTGAAGCCTCTTCTGGAGTTTGGCCGTGGTTCCTGCATAGAGGGCATTGCTGTAGTCCAATTTGCTGCTTTCGAGGACTTGGGTGACTTTTTTTCTGGTTTCAGTGAGTATCCATTTGTAGATCTTTCGGAGTATGTGGAGGGTGTTGAAGCAGGAGGAGGAGGTGGCGTTGACTTGCTGGGTCATTTATAATGAGGAGTCCAAGATGAATCCTAGGTTGCGTGCGTGGTCGGTAGGAGTCGGAGCGACTCCGAGAGTCGCAGGCTAGCAGGAGTCATCATCCCATGCGGAGGTGGTGGAGCCGAAGATGAGGCCTACCGTCTTGTCGGAATTGAGTTTGAGGCAGTTGCTCTTCATCCATTCGGTGATGGCCTTCATTCCTTCTTGGAGGCTGGTCTTGGCAGAGTCCTTGGTGAGGGAGAGGATCAGCTTGGTGTCATTGGCATGTGATATGATGTTGAGGTTGTGGGATCGGGCGATGTTAGGGAGCAGGGCCATATAGACGTTGAAGAGGGTAGGGCTGAGGGACGCCGCAGATGATTTCGGTGGCCTCCGAGCGGAATGGGGAGAGGCGCACTCTCTGGGTTCTGCTGTCAAGAAAGGAGGTGACCCAGTCCAGGGCTCTGTCGCAGATTCCTGCATTGCTGAGGTGTGAGCGTAGGGTGTGGTGGCAGATGGTGTTGAACGCGTCCGAGAGGTCCAGGAGGATGAGGGCTGCGGTTTCGCCGTGGTCCAGTATGGTTCTGATGTCATCGGTGGCAGCGATGATAGCAATTTTGGTACTGTGATTGCTGCGGAATCTGGATTGGGAAGGGTCCAGGGTGCAGTTCTCCCTCGAGGAAGCAGGTTAGTTGTCTGTTGACAGCCTTCTCAATGACTTTTGCCAGGAAGGGGAGCAGGGAGATAGGCCGGAATATATAAATATTTCGATGAGATACAAAACAATCACAAAGGAAAATATGATTTCCAAACAGGCTATTTCTCATAAAGGTGTCATTACATATCCACAAGAAAGTTATGCTTCGATGCACCATATTGTCTCATAGAAAATGACAACAATGTATTATAGCAAAATCAAGTAACTATAAGAGAGACACAGAAATATAACGTAGATTGTGTCATTACCTGGTACCTATACTCATACATCAAAAGCTAATATTGTGAGTCAAGGTACAATTGTTGATGCAACATTTCGATCCCTAAACCAAAATGAGTGGGATCATCTTCAGGACAAAACCATTCAACCTGAGGACAAGTATTACAATGATATGCCTGCTGGGGAAAAAAGAGAGGAAAAAGACAAAGAAAGAAAAAAGAAGGAGAGACAAACAAAAGGAAGGGTGGGGAAGGGAAAAGAAGGGAGAGAAAAATATATATGGTTAGACCAACCATTTTAAAAGAGTACACTGTCTACATACAAAAGGTGTGCCCATACTGAGAGAATTATTAAGGGTCCAAATTGCATGCAAAGACAGGCATGATGTTAATACTGCAGCAAGGAGCCCAGGTTGTGTCAAGAAGAAACACAAAGTAGCCAATAACAATTACCCAAGAGACCAAATAATGGTGTCAAACAATGCTAAAGATTCAATCAACCTTGAGCCAAACAAGGAAGATACTAAAACAGACTAGTCAATATGAAACCACAATTAGAAAGACTTCACCAGAAGTGCCAAACAATGGAATGAAATACTGCAAGGCGACAAGGAATGAGCCAACAATCTTCTATTCATTAAGTAGAGTTGTCACAGTGCACCAATCTGCAAAGGAAGGGAAAATATAAGGACTGCCTACCGGCAATAATACAATAATGTTGAATACCTCTTTTCAAGTCTTACCGTTATAAGTATAATAAAAAAAGAGTATGAATCCAGGGTAGGGAAATATGCATGCGAAGAGCCTGAATCATGGCCGCATCTTTCCATCAATATACAGCTAGCGAGGCCTTTACTGCTATCTTCTAACTTCTTCAAAACCCTTTGTGAGGTAATACTAGGACTCCCTAGGGGCTCGTGGATACTAGGTGGTGAGCTGCTGATGCATTGCTGTAGCATTCATCTGGGGCAGGGGAGAGATGGATCGGGCAGACACCTTTAGCTCGCTTTTTAGAAGACATGGGCCTGGTAGAAGCTTGGAGACTCTGCCACCCCAATGACAGATATTATACATTTTTCTAATGGACCCACAGGGCTTCTCTTGGATCAACATTTTCTTTATGCACAAATAGGAGAGCTTGAGAGCGAAGGATGTCCGCATCCTGTCATGTGGCCTCTCAGACCACTTTCCAGTGGAAGTGGTGCTGAGGATAGGACTTGGAGTAGGAGGGAGAAACTGTCAGCTTGATGCTACAAGACCCAGACTTTTAAAGCTATACAGAGATAATCTAGAGATTAATACCAGAACGATACATTTACCGGGGACATTGTGGGAGGCACATAAGGATACTGTAAGTGGTGAGATTATTAGCTATAGAACGAGCCTATAGAGACAGACGCAACACGAGATGACACATCTAGAGAAGTTCATTGTGCATTGAGTATGCTGATCCATGTCTCCGTGGAGACTTACTACACACACAATCGATATTACAACAAACATTGCTAAATGAGGGGAGGACTGCATAGCTTGGCATGCAGCGCCATCTACCAATGGGGGGGACAAGAGGAGTAAAACATTGCATTGGTTGCTCAAACGGGTAGGCATAGTACTTCGTAAAGGTGTGAGTTATGGACAAGTGTCCATAGATTGGAGCACCCCTTTCATCCATGAAATGGGCTGCCTGTGGGTTTGAGTAGGAGATGCAGTCTCTGTAACTTTCCAGGTGAAGAGGGAAACACGACAGGGATGCCCAATGCGTCCACTACATTTTGCTTTTGCATTGAACATCTTGGAAAATGGCTAAGTGTAGATGTTCAGGTTTGGGGCTTTGAGTGGGCCCCTGGAGGGGTGGTCAGCACCTCTCTCTATGTGGATGATATGTTCCTATTCTTGGATGAGCCACAATTGTCTGGCCTGTGTACCTTGCAAATCCTGCCTATCATTGTGGATTTCTCCACATTGCAAGTGAATGAGGCCAGTCATCAGTTTACCGATCGGGGCATGCCCCTGCACAAGTCATGGGTTAGAAGGTCTGTGAATTCTCAAAGTGGGGTTTCCATACCTAGGGGTATGACAGAGGACCGACAAAGGGTCTGGGACTCTAATCTAAGCTGGGGGGCCTGCTTCATTTCACTATGTTCAAATCCTCCCTGGGACTCCAAGACAAATATGCCCTCCCCTGTAGTCAATTTTGATGCTGCCTGATAAAATCCTTCCTGGAACTCCAAGATGAATATGCCCTCCACCACAGTCAAATGCATTGCTGCCTGCAAAATAGACATGCACGCATCCCATATATCTCATCTTCGTGGAACATACCTGAGTACTGGCCACTGGAGACCAAGGTGTTTTTAGTGTCTCCCTTTGCCCACAGAATCTTGGTGATCTACAAATTACTTTCGGTCAATATGCCAGACTCCTTTGGGTGCCTGCAAGAATCTTAGACTGGGGACCTAGGCCCACTCAAAGATGTTGAATGGCAGGAGGTGCTGGCACCCCCAAACAAGGCGGGCATTGCAACCCAATACTGCATTAAACAGTTAAAGTATCGATATTAGGTTTATTTTACAAGAGAAAGTGGTTGTATAAGATGGAGCGTGTCGCTGGCCTCTGCTTATGGTGCAATATAGAGATAGGGGATTTTATGCACACAATTCGGAAATTCAATAAACTACAAGGTTTCTGGGAGGGTTGTGGCATATCTGGAGGGGGTTCTGGGTGGAGGCTCCCTAGGGACCCTAGATTTGCTCTGCTTCACATCACTGAAGACATAGATAGTGATGGATACAAGTGGGCTAGCTGTGGCTCGTCCATGCACAAGCCAAATGGTTTATCACAAAAGCCTGGAAGCACAACTAGGCACCACCGCTGGAGGTTTGGAAGAGGGGACTAGAACACTGCCTAGGGTTACTACGTCCCATACACATTGCACAGGCTGTCCACACAAGTACAACAGGATATGGCAAGACTGAGCACACTATCAATGAATATGCCTTAAGCCGAGCCAAAGACTGAAGTGATCACTTAATAAGGAAATACGTGTATTCAGGACTCCGGCTGTTTAGAGGGGGTGAAGAGGGTTATTACTGGATTGCCATATCAGGAATGTTTACGAGAGGGTCTTCAGTAGTGGAGGGGTGTCTTGTATTTCTTCATAGTTTGAAGTGCCCATCCACTTCTGTAATTGGTAGTTTATTGTTTATTACTGTAAAATCAATAGAACGTTTTGATTAAAAAAATTATGAGAACACAAACTTTCTTGATTATTGTTTATCTTAAGGTATAGGAGGCAAATGTGCAAAAGAATAATTCATTAAAAAAAGTTATTGTGTTGAAAATAAGTCTTGAAGTTAATATTGGAAAGAAAGGTCAATGCTAAGGATTAGTCACATTAGCAGGTATAATGAATACTCTATTACAAAAATACATAAAACATATTTGGGAAACACCTCATGAAAATTCCAATGTTTTCAAGTAGGCAAGTCCCCCCCTAGAGGCCTTGGAGGTTTACCCACCCCCAAAAAATGTTAAAAACGTCTGGATCAATAGTACATTTCTTTTGCGATTTAGATGCTCACAAGTTGCTACTCAATTGCACTCGTCCCATATTTTTATGTTTCCATGCTATCTATTTCAACTTGATTCTCATTCATGTGTTATAAATAGAATCGGTTTGCCAAGGCAAATTAACATTCATAGAAGTCTCACAATCCCAGTCCATTATATAGTATCACCGGGGCCTATAGAAGTATAAATGAGTTAATATATTAAGTTACAGGTCCACAGAACAGAAAGGTTATATGCCAGTCATGACGAGTCAGGCCTCATTCAGTTGTATTGATAATATCACGAAATATGTCTAATACTTAATCGATGTAGATTATGCCTCCACACAAGCTCCCCAATGTCCCCTGACAAAAGCGCAAAATTTTCATGAAAACAGTATTTCATTTTTAATTAAAAGATTTGTAGTTGCTAATATCACCCTGTTATTTCCATGAATCACTCGTCTACAATTGCCACAAAAATGCAGATTCTACCTTGCATTCATGGACTTCATTTAGGAGTCGCCAGGGGTCGCAGCTGCGCCCCCAACTTGCCCCTTGCGACTCCTGGCACTGCCTCTGCGACCCCTGGCCTCAGAGGTGGCAAAATCAGTGCCAGGAACAATGGGGCAGCTCATTCTTATGAACGATGCTTTGGGCTCCACTTCCTCGCTTTCAATCAGTTTTTTTATTACACGGATAGTGAATAATATATAATTCACTATTAGTGTAATAAAAAATAGAGAACAGTTAGTGACCCTCCTTGGTAGCTGAGGTAAGTAAAAAACACTTTTAAAAGTATGTTGTTTGCGTGCTTGTGGGTGGGAGTGTCCTTATGTAAAAAAGAGTCTGTGTATGAGTGAATGTGTATGTATGGGAAAGCATGTGTGTGTGGGTGAAAGTAAAGATGAAATGGCGTGTGATGTCACTTCTGCTACCCTTGGCATTTTGGTGAATTGACGTCCATGCTTGCAGTCCCATGTAGCTTTAACTGATATCGTACACTTTAATTGCCTGTGTCAGTGGGAATTCCCATGCCTATATCAAGATCACCGATTGTGTTATACTAAAAGAGATGTCGTTTCTAGCCTGAAACATTACATCTTCCAAGGTAGACTTGGAACGCAAATCTAAATGTTTTGTCCTGCAACAAGTGTGCACCTTTGTAAGTTGTGATGCAAAACAATCCTTTTCTGTGGGAGCTTAGCGTGTGCCATGATTCTCTTGATGAGTAAAAGTTAACATACTTCTCTAATAATTAGCATCTCTACTCTACGTCTTGTCACACAAAACCTGCACTGTAAGACTCGGAGCACAAATTAATCATATCAAATGAAGGCTGTCTGATTTTATACTTTTCAAAGATAGTTGAAAACTTGTGTACAAATGTTAACTATTAGTTATGCTTATGATCCTTTTAGTATTAAAGTCGTTACAAATTGATATGAGATACATAAAAATAAAGGACTATGACTCAGGGTGCACCATTTATCCCCTAGTCCATGGTCTCCCTCATCCCTCGAAGGTGTCCTCTTTGCCGTCTTTGCTTGAGCCCCGGCTGCTGACAGTTGCTTATAGTTTGTCAGCTGTCTATGAGCCTCCAGACAAGATGCCACAGGCTGTCCCCATGTTAAATTAAGTCCAGGGTTGGGCAGACAGTGGCTCCTTGTGGGAAGTGCCTTTTTTGCATTGTCACCTCGTTTCTTTGGACTCATGCTTCTGTTTTTTTTTTTTTTTTTTTTTTAACTCTGCGCACTGTGACACTCCTATCAAGTCCCATGGCTATATTCTCTATCCCCTAAAACATGGTAAAATTGTCTAACTCTTAAGTAGCATATGTAACTTACTTCACAGTAAGACTATGGCATATGGGGCAGGAAACACCAGTGGTATGGACTGTAGTCATGTTGTGCTGTCCACTAGGCTGACATAGGGAGCATGGCTTCAGTTCTACCTGTGTAGCCTGAGTCCTGCAGCTTTTAGACCTGAAATAAACCTGTCAAGATAACCCCTTTTTGACAGGAAAGAACTCTACTTTTAAATAATAAATAAGTAAGCCTAAGTAAACCTTTTAGCCCACAAGGTAGAATGCCTAAAATTTAGAAGTGTTACATGCAAGAATTTAATGTTGCCATTTTTATTTTGTTATAGTATTTCATCAGTCTGTTACTGTTGCATTCTGCATTTTCTATGGTTAAAATTTCCTGTTTGTTGTGTAAACATATTTAATATCTATGAGATTGTAAACTGTTATATAACACACAGCCTTGGTTGGACATTCTTACCATATTGTCACTGCTGTAACTATTTTGTACTGTAGACTCTCACTACATGCATCCTTTGAGTTAAGCCTTGGTGGCTCACCTATGCCTGCGCGAGATTCAAGGAGGCTTTAACTGAGAACAACTTTATGTTGTGAACTTGGTCCCGGAAAGATTGGCTACCATGGATTTTCAGCTTTATCCCTTAGAGAAAGTTGATTTGGCCGTAAGCCGGAAGGCTCGGCTTACCAAGATCTTAGATAAAATCATTTTCAGTATAAAATGTGTGGCAAGACAGTAACACTTACTTTTTGTAAGATACCAACTAAATGTTTAAAAAAAAGTGATTTGGCAAACTTTCCTCTTCCCCCTTCGAATACTACAAAGATTGGGTTGCTCAATTTTCGTTTCTGTTTAAACCTGGTTTTAGTGAAAATACAGAAAACATTGCCTAAGGTTAGCATGCACCCCTTCTGTTTTAGACACACCATTCAGTGATTTCCACTAATATGTTATGTTTTTCTCCTTTGAAGGAAGTTTAATTGATGAAAGTATAGAGACTGATGGAAGCGTCTGCGGTAGTGACTCTACATTCTACCGGCAAACAGAAGGTAAATGCATTATGCAGTATGTATTGTGGCAACTATTAAATCTGTCAATCAATGAAAATGAAATGAAAAAGTACATCTATGCATGAAAGTTAGTATGAGAAATGGAGCACTATTTTGTTCCTGCCGTCCTCGACTCTGTCAAGCAGATGTGGAGAACAGAACCTTTCCAACCAAACCCAATTTATTGTAATGGATTCTTAAAGGCTACCATCACACCCTACTCATTTGGAGTGTATCTAGCAGTTTTCAAACAATACCAAAAGTGTCATCTCTGGCGATTAATGTTCCTATTGTCTAGTGGCACATTTTACTCATCATAGATTAGCACACAGGGTTAATATGCCTGTTGCGAAGAACACATACCCTGCAGATCACAGGGTGACTTTATGTGGATAGCTCAGTGGGTGACTGCCTTTGTCACCAAGATCCTTTTGGTACTTGTAGTTCTTAAGTTACATTCGTTATACAGAAGAGTTACTTATGAACTGTCATCAAAGAGCTGCATGGCGATAGTGTGGTATAGGTTAGAATGTTATGCTTTTTCCCCAGTCTTTTATTACTCTTATGCTGCTAAAAAGGGTTTGTTTGGATATAAATAAATTCTTATCAATAAAGCCAACCACAACCACAGTGGTATGTTTTAAATCCTGAGTTTGTGCTTCTCCAGAACAAACACTCTTAAAATATCCCGCCTGATTACTACACCATGTAATCCTAATTATTTAATGTAACATTTCCTGTAAACTGATTTACACCTACCTGAATAATTGTCTCGGTATAAAGTGTGTATGATGTAAAGTGCTCTGACATGGTTCATTGTTATGAGTAGCGCTATAAAACAATGAAATGGTTGGGGGAAAGGGGCTATGGAAAGTTGAGGGGCCCTGTTGGAGGGTTATAATGAGGGAATTCATGGAGAACGAGATTAATGGAGTGGTCCAAAAAAGATTGTCTCACCAGGTGCTATTTGGGAGTGAATTAGTCTGCATAGTAGAAGAAGATATCAAGATATTTTTATTCTTTTTGTGATTCATTTGTCAAGAAGAACATAGGGCACACCGATCATCCTTTACCTTTTAGCCACTAGTCCTTTCATTACAGCTGCCCCCCCCGGAGTCAGTGTGCGTTTATTAGCGATGTTCAAACTTTATGCTGCCCATTGAAATCGGACTATACATGAATTTGTGCATCTATGTAGTGCAGCGTCAAGCAACTGAATATCTGTCGGGCGGGATGTTTTTAATGGTTCAGTTCAGAGAGTATCGTAGAGTAGAGTGCCGTGTCATATAGTGGAGTGGCGAATAGTATAGTGGAGTGGCATCTCGTAGAGAGGAGTGGAGTGGAGTGGCATGTTGACAAGTGTTATACAGTGTAATACAGTGGTGTAGAGTGGATGGGCAAAGAGTGGAGTAGAGCGTTTTAGAGGGCATAGAGTGTAGTACAATGATGTAGATTGTTGCATACAGTAGAGTAGAGTGTCAGAAAACAGAGTGGAATCGAGCGGAGTATGGTATAGTGATGTAGAGTGAGATCAGGTGTAGTAGACTGAAGTTTAGTCGAGTGTAGTACAGTGGAGCACTATTGGGTAGTAGAGAGTGGAGTAAAGTGTCATAGAGTGTAGTGGCATGTCATAGACTTTAGTGGCATGGATTGCAGTAGAGTGGAGTGGCGTAGCATGCAGTCAAGTAAAGTGTCATAATTTGGAGTTACTGTGTTGCACAGTAGAGTTTAGTGGTGTGTTGTAAATGACAGTAGAGTAGAGTACATACTTTCTAGTAGGGTTTTGTCAAGTGGAGTGGTGTATAGTACAGTGTTGTAGAGTGGATCGGCATATAGAGTTAAAGTGCAATGTCATAGAGTGGTGTAGAGTGGAGTAAAGTAGGGTGCTGTGGCATTCAAAGAGTTGCATACAGGGTCATATAGTTGACTAAAGTATTGTAGAGCAGCATAGAGTGGAGTAAAGTGTTGTACAGTGAAATATTGTATAGTACAGTGCTGTACAGTGGAGTGTAGGGGAGTAGCCTGGAATAACGTGTCAGAGAATGGCATACAGTGTAAGAGTGTGTTGTAGAGTGGAGATGCATAGAGTACAGTAGTGTGTCAAAAAGTGGAGCTGCGTACAGTGGATTGTTGTACAGTAGCAGAGAGCGAGTTAAAGTCTCATACAGTGGAGTAGAGTAAAGTGGAGTGGTACAACATGGTGTGGAGTAAATTATAATAGAGTGTACTGGTGTGTCGTAGATTAGAGGGGCATGGAGTGCAGTGACATAGCATAGGTAGTAAACTGTTATAAATTGGAGTGGGGGCTCATACAGTAATGTGGAGTGCTGTGTCGTTGAGTTTAGGAAAGTGTTGTATAATGGGATGGAGTGTATGAGCATAGAAAAGAGTGTAGATTTGTACAGTGGAGTGTATGGGGATAGAGTGGAGTAGAGTAACATAGAGTGCCATAAAGTGTAGTAAACTTTTATAGAGTGTAGTTACATTGAGTGGAGGAGAATGCCATACAGTGGAGTGGAGTGGTGTTCACTGTAATGGCGTGGAGTGGATCATTGCACAGTGGAGTAGCATACAGTGGAATACGGTACAGTGGAGTGTACAAGAGTGGAGTGGCATAGAGTCTAATAGCATAGAGTGGAATTGTGTACAGTGGAGTGGCATAGAGTGGAGTAGGGTACAGTGGATTATCATAGAGTGGAGTGGCTTAAATTGTGGTTGTGTAGCATAAAGTCGAGTAAACTGTTGCAAATAGGAGTGGCATCTCATACAGTAGAGTGGAATGCTTTCACATACAGTGTTGGAAACTGTTGTAGAGTGCTGAACAATGGAGTGTAAGGGCATAGAGTTGAGTACAAATTTATACAGTGAACTATACGGAGATAGAGCTGATTTGAGTCTAGTAGAGTTGCATTGAGTGTAATGGAGTTTTGTAGAGTGGAGTTATATAGAGTGGAGGAGAGTACATTGGTGTGGCGTAGAGTAGCATACAGTGGAGTGGGATACAGTGGAATAGCATATTGTGGTGTGTTGTAGAGTGGAGTGGGGTAGAGTGGAATAGCCTGTAGTGGAGTAGCATACAGTGGAGTGGCACAGACTGGAGTGGTGTACAATGGTGTGTCATAGAGAGGAGTGTTGTACTGTGGAGTGACATAATGTAATGGAATACATTGAAGTAGAATACAGTGGAGTGACATACATTGGAGGGGTATAAACTGGAGTGGTGTACAGTGAAGTGGGTTAGAGTGGAATACTGTTGCATAGAGTGATGAAGATTGAAGTTGCATGGAGTTTAATAGCATACAGTGGAGGGCATAGGCTGGAGTGGCGTACAGTCAAGCCACACCAATTGGAGTGGCATACAGGAAAGTGGAGTAGAGTGGAATAGCATAGAGTGGAATGGTGTGGAAGGAGTCTAGTGGACTAGTGTAGAATGGAGTGGCGTACACTGGAGTGGCATAGAGTTGAGTAACGCAATGTGGAGTGCCATAAAGTGGAATAGTGTGGAGTGGAGTGACGTACATTTAAGTACAATAGCATATAGTCGAGTAGCATACTGTGGAGTGGCGAACAATGGAGTTGTGTAGACTGTAGTGGTGCACAGTGGAGTGCGGGTATAGTGTAACAGCATACAGTGAAGTGGGATACAGTGGATTGGCATCTAATGGAATAGTGTAAAATGGAGTAGTGTAGAGTTGAGTAGATTAGAATGGAGAGGCATAGAGTGGAGAAGCGTACAGTGTAGTGGCATACAGTGGAATAGCATACAGTGAAGTGTTCTAGATTGGATTGGCTTATGGTGGATTACCAGAACAGTGGAATAATGTACAGTTTAATGATATACAGTCTAGTGGTGTAGACAGTAGGCGTATACAATTGAATGGGGTACAAAGTAATAGCATACAGTGGAGTGGCATTCCAGGGAATAATGTAGAATGGAGTGGCATAGAGTGAAGTGGCATAAACTGGAATGGCGTACTATGGGGTAGCATACCCTGTAGTGGCATATAGTATGGAGTTTTTGTACAATTGAGTTGCATACAGTGGAATAACATAGAGTGGAGTGGCTTAAAGTGGAATGGCATAGTATGGAATACCATAGAGTGGAGTAGCATAAAGTGGAGTGGTGCACACTGAAGTGGCATAGAGTGGAGTTGCATAGCATCTATTAGCTTAGCATGGACTGATGTAAAATGGAGTTGCGTACAGTGTAATAGCGTGGAGTGTTGTACAATGGAGTGGCGCAAGAGTGTATTAGCGTACAGTGTAGTTGTGTAAACTGGAAAGGCATTCAATGGAATAGCATAGAATGAAGTGGCCTACACTGGAGTGGTGTACACTGGAGTAGCATACAGTGGAGTGGCATACAATGGAATAGCTTTTAGCTTATAGTGGAGTAGTGTGCAGTAGAACAGTGTAGAGTGGAGTGACTTACACTGGAATGGAATACAGTAGAATAGTATCAAGTGGAATGGCAGACAGTGGAGTTGTGTAGATTGGAGTGGTAGAGAGGGGAGGTGCATATAGTGTAAGAGTGTGGAATGTAGTGGTATACAGTGTAATATAGAGTGTAGTGGTGTACGGTGGAGTCTCGTACAGTGGAGTGGCATACAGTGAAGTGGTGTAGAATGCAATAGTGTATAGTGGAGTACAGTGGAATTGCATTGAGTGGACTGTTGTGGAGTGGTGTGCACTGGAGTGGCATATACTGAAATACCATGAAGTAGAGTGGTGTATAGTGTAGTGACATGCAGTGGAGTGGTGTACGGATGTATGTGAAATTTTGCAGCAATGTTGATTATGGTGTGCAGAATGAGGCAAAACAGTAAATTGTGTTGCTTTATGTTTCTCAAGATTTACTGATCAATGCAGGGCCATGTATGGTGGCCTTGTGTTGCTTTGTAAATCTGACTTAAGTATTGCATTGCTCATTTGACACCATACATGATGGAAGAACGCCACAATAGTGGCGCCCACTGAAGTGGCATTGAGTGGAATAAAACAGCTAGACCTTAGTTGTATTTTGGGCCATGGTATGCTGTGGTACATGGCGATGAAAAGCCAGTATATAATTGGGGAATGGCTGTTTCTAGAAAATGAAAAACAGCCATATTGGTTTTACTATATTTTGATCGCGTTCTGTGGTAGCGCCTTAGATATAGGTAAGTATATTTTATTGTAGTTCCCTACATATTACCTCTTTACTAATGTACTGTGGTATTTCCTAGGTAATACTGCGGTACTCCGTAATATTTTGCTAAAATATTTGGAAATTTATGATTATTTTTAACTACCTATTATCACTTTATTAAAGTGGTAATATGTAGGAAAAATATAAAACCTAATACATACCTAGATCTAAGGCCCTAATCCAGAACACTGGCAAAATGGCCTTAAAACATTTGACTGCCTTAAACATTTGCAATGGCAGTCATTAACCAATCAGAGTTCAGATCAAGTTTTGTGAAATTCTGCAAAAGTACAGCAGTCACAGATATCACTAAGTTTACAGCCTTATAATTTGAAAAATACTTACCGTACTTACCTGCAGCACCCAAAAATCATTAACTGTGCACCATAATGTCTAAACCTGCCAAATTTCATGTAAATCTGTTCAGCCATTTTTGTGCTACATCGAATACAATAGTCTATGAAAAATGTATTGGTGGAAAACCTTTTTTCTTTCCACCCCCTTAATGATTCCTAACTATAACTACAGAGTGGTAATCAGATTTAATGTGACTTCTTTCTTTTTATCTAGCATATTTGTTACATATTTTGTTAATGGTTTACATAATCATGTCACCGTAAATGCGTCTTTTAGTTGTCCATGTAGTAATTCTGATTATTATAAATATAGCCTAGCTTTTCTTTGAGGCTTCCATGCTATTTTTAGTAGAATTGCGCTGCATATGAAGCCCAAAATGAATGAAAGCTAATCATTGTTGTTAAAAAAAATAATTGAGATTATTAGTTTTTTTCCTAATGGGCAGTTATCATGTACCCCTATAATAGTTTGTGTACCTCGCTTCTAGGTCACTTTTCCATTTTTATGTACAGAAGTGCATAAGGAAGATGTTTTTTGTTTGCTTTATTAGGCACAGTTTTATTTTGTGAGCCAGAGAGCATGGAAAGAAAACTTAGGTAGATTAAGATTTATTATATTTGTTATATATTTGTTGTATAGTAAATCTGAAATTTTGCATATGCAGTCTAGTTTATTTTTTGGGCTTCCTTCGCTCTTTTAGTAGTATTTTGCTACTTGGATCTCAGGAAGTCGTTTGTCTTATATCTTAACAACCACTGACCCAATGTATTTGCTGTGTGAAAAAGAATCATCTATGTAGTATTCTGTACCTTCCTGTGAAATTTCATTTAAATCCGTGCTGAGTTTTTTCACTACAGCTGATGTAAAAAGTGTATGTAAAGTTAATTGGGGTCCAAGTCTGTTGTGGGACCCCCTTTTTTCTTTGCACCTTCTGTACATCCACTGCCCCTGTGTAGAGGGCAATAGGTGTACAGCGTTTTGCAGAGGTTCATCAAATGGGTGCAAAGTTATTAAGGGACACAAATTTGAGGAACTCTTGTCTCTGGTAACTATAACTATAACTGTAGTGTGACTGTCACCACTCTAATGTGTATATATATATTTATATAATATATATATATATATATATATATATATGATACAAAATGGGTAACCATAATATGGTCCAATATTGCCATTTAGGGGTCTTGGTGACATAAATCATGCTCGGACTGGTTTTGAGGTATCAACCCTCATCAGCCAGACTAGCTTGAATGCCACTGGATTCAAGCTAGCCTGGCTAATAAGGAGGTGATACCCCAAAATCGGTCCCAGGATGCTTGTTTCTGATCCAGGGTGGAACTGGCTTGGCAGTTCGGGCTAGGATGTTCTCATGGGGAGCAGGGTCAAGACTGATTTGCATATAGCAGGGTGCAAACTGGTGTGCTGTGGTGAGCAAAATACCGATGGATTAAACCCAGATCTGTGACTAGGATGAGTGTTTGAAATGTTTCAACATCAGTCCATAATTTTATTTTGTGGTGTTAGATTTGCATCAAACCAGACAATGACAGTTTGTTGAGTAAATTTCTACCCTCATTTTAAATTTGTTGTATTTCCATTCTACTGTTTTTTCTGTATTAAGAAGCAAAGAGCCCTATGGGAATAAAAATTGGAAACTGTAGGTTCATTATACCCACACAACTGCTATTGCTGGCTACATTGTGTGTGTATGTGTGTGTGTGTATGTATATATATATATATATATATATATATATATATATCTCACCTAGTGGTGGACGCCACTAGGTAGGTATAGTTCGGGCCATGTTCCATAGAAAAGGCATTTTTTCACTTGCCTATATCTTTGACACCATTTGACAAATCTTCACAATATTTTCCCCAAAAAAGTGTTGCACAGGTTCCTGTTGCGCTTGGAAAGTTTCAGGGAGATCCGTCAAGTGGGGACAGAGAAAAAGGTGGGATGGGGTGAAAAAAGTTTAATTTCCTATGTTAATTCCCAAAGGACTTTTAGGCACGTCTACAGCTCGAACTGCTGGACGGAATTAAACCAAATTTGGCAGAAAGTTAGTTTTTAGTATGCAGATCACACTTCCGCTTATTTGGTGTGAATTCATTCAGTAGTTTTTGAGCTATTAAAGGGCAAACACATGTGTATATCTCTGGCTGCGATGACTTCACAAATATTTTGTGAATAATTCACAAAATTCTTGAATTTTTCACGAATATGCGTGCAAAAAGAAGCATTGCAATTGGTTGACCGCAACCTGACTAGAATGTTGCAGCTGCCATTTTATTTCACGGGACACGGTCCTCGGGGGTGAAAATCCAAATTGAAAGTGCCATAACCAATCAGGATGAAGGTACTCTGATACTAGGGGTGTGATATAGGTGTGTTTTAGGAGCAAATTATGAATTTAAAAAATATTGGCGTCACCATACACGATGTTTGCAAAAATTCACAAAATGTCATGAATTATTCGCAAATATGGAAAAATTTGAAAGAAAAACAACACTAATTCCCTCACTTATACATGCACTCAGAGACTCATTTGCCCACTCACACACTCACTCAGACACTCATGCACCCACTTAGACCCACACAGACTCACACACCTACTTTCAGCCCCACTCATGCACCCACTCACAGACCCACTCACAGACCCACTGACCGAGACAGGTCCTGTGGCCAACCTGTGATGCCCACGGCCAAAGGACGTGCGTGGTGTGGGGTTGGGTGGTTATAAGATCTGGGCTGCAAGGCCTGGCTGCAGGCCAGGCCTTGCAACCAGCCCCCACTGCGCACAGCCGAAGGCCGTGAGCCGCAGGGGTTGGAATAACTTATAGTAATTAAAAATGTTTTACTTAAAAAAAAAAAACATAGAAATTTACTGAAACAACCAAAGGTTACATAGACACTATAGTTAGGTTCTGAATTTAATCGTACAAAACCACAGGATTCAGCACTTACAGTTAGAGTTCTTTTAAGAAACTATAACTCGCGCCCTAAGGTAACTATAACTCGCATCTTCGCCATGCACAGCTAATTACTGCACATATTATATTATTGATGAGATCTTGTATGGCGCCTTTAATACTATCACTGTAACATTTACAATAAAATTATTGATAAACTGTGCATGGCAAGGACGCGAGTTATAGTTACCTTAGGGCATGAGTTAGAGTTACTTAAAATAACTCTAAATGCTGAATTTCTGTGGTTTTGTACGACTACATTCAGAACCTAACTATAATGTCCTTGTAACCTTTGTTTTTTTCAGTATATATATATATATATATATAGTACTTTGCATGCCATATCCATTTATATCACCTGTGCTGAGTACAACTGCCTGTCATCATACTCTTAAAACTCAAAACAAGCCAGCACTCCACAATGCTTTTTCACCATTTTAGTACTGTCTGATGGCCAGTGTAAAAATGATGTTTTATCAGACATGGATGAAAACAAGCTATAATTCGAAAATGTGTTCACAGAGCTCACGTCAGAGATTTAGGTTTTCTTGAGAGCTCTCTTACTTTGCAGCATTTCCTTTTCCCACCATGTCCTAGACCACCATGCTTTTTTGAACGATGTGTAGCTTTTTGAAAGCATTTCAAACTAGTAAAATCATGAACATGTATAAAGTGCATCTTTGATGCCATACCAAATCTACTTATTTTTAACTTGTGGTTAAACTTCAGTTATCCAAACAACCTCAATAATTTATCATTTTATGTGCTTCCAATGGTATAGATCTCAAATTGAAAGATATGTTTCCAAGAAAAATACTTTGCTGTAAATCTTCAATGCATGATTATTCCAGAGAAGCACTGGTGTGCAAAAGTATGATTTTTCAATGTCTTAAAGGTACACAAAATGAATGTAAGAGTAACATCTGAATCAAATATCATTTTTAGTGACAGTAAATCATTGAGTCTCAAGATGATTTGAGAAGTAAGAAGCCACTTATTTCTCAAATCATCAGCAGTAGCTTTCAACCAAAACTTAATTAGCTCTATCTCTGAACACGTGATGGTATTTCTCCCAGTCAGGACAACTACAAATTTGAGTTTAGCATTCATTTTCAAAATGGCCCAAAGCTGCTTGCCTGTTCATTATCTCCAAGATAATGTTACCAATGGATGGTATATTGTAGAGGTATATTTTGTATAGTTATGAAGTTAAGAATAAGAGCAAGGATCATTGTGCCAGATATATACAGAAGGACCGATCACACATAGGCCCTCATTACGAGTCTGGCAGTCTCACCGCTGGCGGGGAAGACCACCAAATTACGAGTGTTTGGCGGTTTGGTCTGAGCTATACCGCCGATACTCCACCTATCCCGGTGCCTTTCCACGGTTCGCCGAGCTGGAGGTGAGCACTTCCAGCCTGGCAGACGCCATAATACCACTAGCGGTATTACAACGTGGAAGACTGCCAGCATTTTCCTGGCGGTCGCACCACCAGAAAAATCTGGCAGCCATGTATCCCAGTGACAGGAATCTGCATTACAAGTGTTTGGTGATTTGGTCTAAGCTCGGTTTGATTGTCTCTGAATTGTCTAATTCTGGGTTACATGCAAATACATCTAACGCAACCTTGATACTGGGGTGGTGCTACTTCCAATATTACAACTGAGGGCCTGATTTAGATATTAGCAGATGGGGTACTCCATCACAACGGTGACAGATATCCCGTCCGCCGAAATCTAAATGCTGTTATGGCCAATGAGATTTAGATTTCAGCGGATGAACTACAGTCACTGTTGTGATGGAGTAGCCCGATCAACAATATCTAAATCCAGCCCTGAGTCTGGGTTGCCTGCAGTTGCCATTGTAGGTTGTATGTTTTTGCTGGATCCCAGGGTGCTTGTGGTGATCACCCTGCCTTCCTCTGTTGCAGTTACTTTGACCTCTGCGAAGATTTCATTAAGTAATGATGATAATTGCATCAGGTTGTCAGTAACCTCTCCACATATGCACTTAGTAAAGTTTGTGCCCTTGTTGGGTTGACCTGGCTACCCTGCACAATCATCTGTGTGACATGGCTCTGAGTTTAATACTAGGTATTCCCGAAGGAACACTTCTTATCTTTTGCCTCAATGGCTGTACTTTCATTGTGGTATATACCTGATAAAGGACCTATATCAGTAGGTGGGATTAAGTCAACATACGTTTCCTTGTATGCTGGAAATAATTATAGTAACATGCTGAGTTGACCAGGATGCACATCTTCATGTCATGATATGGAAAGGTTTGAATCAGCCTGGGTAGAGGGCTCAGGCGTTCCCTGTAAACTGGAATTTGCAGACAGACTCCTGTGGAGAACAACCCCTGTCGGGAGCACTATGTTGGATGCTTACTCCCTTCTTTGTATCACTATTTTGGTGACAATGGATATGGCCGGATACCAGGACTGGTTGCCACGCTAGCCCTTTCATCAACGGACCTTATCAACCTCTAGGGATTAGTTACGTCAGGGCTTGAGCTCTAAACAGTCCAACACTGCATAGCTGCTTGCCTTCATAGCGGGGTTAATTTTAATTGCCTATGCCATTTTAAACACGTCTATTATTGCCAATCGGTTGAGGGCATATGGCTGTAGCTGCCCCTCTGGTTTCCCTTGAACACATGACTCATTCTCAAGTTCAGAGTCATTTATGAGAACCGGAATCGGTGACATTAATGAACTTTTTAAATTTTTGCTCTTTGCGTTCCTCTTAAGGAGTGCTGCCTCTGATTGAGTTTTGCGCTTTCTTTTCCTGAGTCCCGCATACACCATGGTCCTGATCCTTCCTGATCTCATCTGTCATCATGGGACTCACTCACACAACTGTACAGTGACAGTAGCAGTAGCCAGAGGGTTTTTAACTGTTGATAACTTTACAGTTCTCAATTTTCACTTGTCACACCTTGGTTGAGGTCAGCTCTTCTGGGAGTTGTTGGTTGTACTGGATTTAAACTTCACTTGACTTAATACCCCCTTAATACCCTCCTAACCTAACATCCAATAGATGTGTCCCCCCGAATGCCTTTAGCTAGGTACAACTGAAAAGACATCTCCTCTTGAGGCCCTCTGAGGGTCAGTGTGCCACAAAGGCCCGGAAGTCTGGGGGGGCTCAAGCAGCTCCTAGGGGAGAATGGCTTGGAAACATACAAAGGGCAGGAGGTTATTGGGAGCCTGGCAACCAGGCACCCAAGTCCATGTGCAGGCCCAGGCCTAGGTTTGCAGAGGAGAGCCTTGCAGGGATAATGGTGAGGATGGTGACTGGTGGCTGCAGTTTTCTCAAGGGAGGCACAGGGCCACAAGCTACTCTGAGCTTGTAGCTCAGTGGCCTCTGCAGCACCTCCACTCCTTCCCTAGCACAGACACCATAACGGAGTGTAGTGCCACTCTGTACAATGAAGAGCCACATGCCTCGTGCCTTGCCACCTCCTACCTAACTTCACAGGGCATTGTCGGATGGGAACAGCTGTTGCCACTAACTCTTGGCTTCTGGGCCCCCGATCCCTGTGGCAGCGATGCGGCCCCCCAGACGGCCATGTCTCCTGGTCTCCCCCTGCTGATTCTGTCCAGACTGTCCACATGCAGATTGCAGTTCCCCACACTCACTCACTTCCACTTCAGCTTTTCTCCTTCCACCACAAAGGTAGGTGACAAGGCCAACACTATAAAGCAAAGTCACAGCCCTGTAAAACATTCATTTTGAATGTGCAAAAGGATGCCCATGGGTTTTTAATAATATTGCTAAATGTGTCAAAAAAAGGAAGGAAGTGCAGTTAATGACTCCTTCAAACTCTTCCTGGAACTATTAATGTGTCAATTGTTCTAATTCAGGCAGAGCTGACATTCAATCAGAGCGATTTGTGTACCTTACAGTACCAGATTGCAAGTCAGTAGCTTTTGAAAAACATTTTGTGAAAGCTGTGCAGAATAACTGCTGTCTAGCCTGCATACAAGAAGTACTGTCTACATTAGTTGTGAGGCACAGTTCAAAATATCTTATTCTCATGCTACAAAGATGTAGAGATGATGGCAGTAAAATCAATTCTGATATCGCCAACTTTAAAGCTTTTCAGATATCAAATTATAGTAAACCATACACTGCTGTGGCCAATATTTTTCATCACAGGCGAACAATCAGCTCTGGCCACTGCACAGCTGACCTTAAAAATTAATTGGGTGGACTGAGTGTGGGGACACATGGCTTACAGTAAAGCATAAGTCAGTCACCCTATCTCATAATTCTAGATCCAAAGTTAATAGAGACAAATAATGTTTGTAAACATCTATGTACATATAAACAGACAAAAAGCATTGAAGTTAATGTTCATTGTTATGTGGCTTATCAAGGATAACGACTATATAATGATTGAACTTTTTTAATAGTAAAAAAATTAAGTTGTCATAAAATAAATGAATCCGTATCAGTGTGTATATTGGAAACGTCTTACATCACTTTAGTAAAGATGTTCTATTCATGTTGTTATGTTGCCTACCAAGGATAACGACTATATAATGATTGAACTTTTTTAATAGTAAAAAAATTAAGTTGTCATAACATAAATGAATCAGTATCAGTGTGTATATTAGAAACATCTTCACTTTAGTAATGATGTTCTCTTGCAAATTAAAAATGTAAATTAGAGTTTCTGCCTTTGATGTCAAGAAACCCATTTAAAAATGCCAGTTTGATACGCAGAAAATACTCATCAAAACACCTCTTACCCAACACACAATTTATATTTTACTGCAACTCCCAGTCCTACTGCATTATCCAATTATACAAGCCTGAGGAAAGATCTTTGAAGAGAAAGTGCTCCCTCTACACTCACTCGTATGGACACCCATCACCTTGAGAAGAGGTATCATTGACAACACAATGTTGTGTACATCCTTCCATGTACTTCCAATATACTGGGGATATTTCTTATAAGACACAGGGCTGTATCTCCATTCTTCTATGTACATCCATGAGTGAACAGAAAGATTCCAACAGAAATACAAAACAGTAACTAAACTGGACTACATATAATCATTACAAGTATGAAGATTCTTTATAGGAGCTAGCACTACCTCTACATGCTCTGCTATATACATTCATTAGTGTACTGCAGAATAGTACCCTTTCAGAGCTCTTGTTTTGAATGATCAACAAATAACATATGTTGCCCTGCAGCTGTTCTGTTTTGAGGTATTGTATTTATTAAAAGCCCTCTCCTGTCTTATAGGCCATCATGTGTGGCTCCGTGGACGAACCCCGGTTGAGGGCCTACAATAACTGATATAGTTCTCAGTAGTGGACTATAAGCCAGAGTACACAGATACATTTCTTCCAATACCTTACCCTACACAGCTATCATCCAACAAAGAGGATTTACTGCAGAGAGAAGTCCCTCCCCACATCGAAGAGAGTAAATAGCCAATATTTGTAATAGATGGTACACACATTTTCTGTTACAAAATTCTAATGTTTGTGTTTATGTAAATCTCTTTCACATTCAGAACAATATAACATATTCTAGTCCTATCTTTTAATATACTTACAAATATTTTTTGCCTTGGTCTATGCTACTTTATAAAGGATGACTTGTTTCTAATAGTACATTGTACATTGTCAGCCCTATAACACCAATTTAATGCCTAAGACAACTGGTATAGTCCTCAATAGTGGGGAGAAATTAGAGAGTGGAGTATAAATGTCTTCCAAAACAGTACAACACATACCCATCATCCTACTGAAATCCCTTACCGCAGAAGGCAGTCCGTCCCCATAATCTACAATAGACAGCTGTTTTCTAACAGTGACGAGTTTCTAGAGAGGTGAGTTCTTTTTTACACTGTAATACATACAGTTATTTAATAAGAGATTTTACCATAGAACATCACTTGATTTCATTGAACCTTACACACCTATCATGCATGGAAAGAGCAGAGAAACTTCTATCACATGCTTTTAAGCTTATATATCTCTGAATGGAGGGATTTTAGCAGGCAGTGCAGTCTTTTCTAATACACTGTTGTGCAAAGGTATTGTCTTTGGAAGCAATGTGCGTAAACAAGATTCCTCTTTTTCCTTTCCTAGAATGTTTACCTTGGAAATAAAATATTAAATTATGTTCAGAAACCCTACAAACTCAATTAAACATTCAAAGGTCACTTTGGGGTGAAATGTCAGCAGAGAAGCCAATATCTCCTGATACTGTAATAAACATGGCTACTACCCTGGGGGTACATATCTCAATGAAAAGTGCTCTTTGTCTCTACACACAGTACTGCACACCCATGTCACCTTTGAAGAACATCTAAAGGTGAGATCAGTGTATGTATAGCAATCAAAAAAGGGAGATGTTTTAACAGAGAACCCAATCCCTACCTGCATTCATCTCTGTAGTACTTCTGCCATATGATAACTCAGCACTTTTCTGTACCTCTGCCCTAGCAATCCTATTGGGTGCTTTGAACACATATAACAGCAAATTCCAGTGGTGCCAAAATAATGTCTGCGTGTGCCATGTGAAAATTCATTGTGACACAACATACATGTCACTGTCCTTGAGACTTTTTTAGCTTCTTCAGAATTTTATAAATTCCTATACTAAGAGGATTTGGTGGCCTTTGGAGGCTCCAATCAATTAGATGGCTTGGCTCTTGATGTGAATCAATAGAAGACATGATTTTGGACAGGTTTTCTCCAGGAAAAAAAATATCCTTTAAACAATGAAATGAGATACTGAAACCAGTAGTAGATGTGAATACATCCAAAATATTGTCACAAATGAGGAAAGCAGAGTCTGTACATCGTACAATAATGTAAGACATTAAAACTAACCAAACACATGTCTATATGGAGTGTCTCTGCTCTCGTGCACTTCTTGCGAGAAGCTTGTGGGGTCATAAAAATGTAGAAAAGGTTATTGTTGGTTTGTAATAACATGGATTATACTTCCTTTATGTCTGCTTCATATAAACAGTAAGATCAAGCTTCCTTCAGTGTTTCTATAACTTACTATTATAAACTTCATTACCAAAGGACGTTCTACAGAGCGTCCCACGATGACGTTCTGCCAACTAAGACTGCATGCATGAGGTTCTTCTTTTCAAACTGTGCAGAAATTTGGTGAGAAGAAAACATGCCTTCATCTGATAGTGATGAACAAGCACCAGCTGTACTAACTGCATCTCCTAAGCCACCAAAGGAATCTATTGCATGGCATTTCTTTGAGATGGAACCTGGAGGGAAGAAAGTGTGCACAAACCACGTGAACTATAAATTGTGCTAAAAGGAATTTAGCAGAGGCAACAGGAAGCAGAATAGTATGGGAACAATGGGGATATGTTATACCTAATGTCTAGCTAGAGCAGAGAGGCAGAGCTAGATGCCTTATCAGGTGCCTCTGTATCTGTGCAAGCAGGCCAACCAGCACCATCACAGGTTGTGGCATGATAGGCTACAAACAACCCAGCCTACTTGAATAAAGCACTTTTCTGTGGCCTTTGCAAGACAAACATTTTCTTTTAGGAGGAGAATGCAGTAGCCTGGGACAACCTGTCAGAAGAGCACAAATGCCCTCCTAAGCATCAGATTTCCTTTTATCCATACTGTGGGGCAGATTTATTTAAGGGTTGTGCCACTTTTGTACCATGCACAGGGGTGCAAAAGCAATGCAACTCCTAAAATGTGATTTATTACGCCACTTAAGGCCACCTTGCATGGCCTTCAGTGGCCTTGTATGGCTTGATAAATCCAGAGTAATGCAACACAGCACAACTCACTGTGTTGCATTACTCTGCCCCAGAGAAGCATGCCATGGGTGGTGTGTAGGTGTCCCCACACAACATCCATGGAGTTTGACAAATTCCCAGGTTTTCTGTAAGTGGTAGATCTAGGAATGTGACAAAGCTGCTGCGCCTCCACAGGTGAGGTGTAATGAGGAGAAATGTCTTTATTTTGCCTCATTTTGTGCTCTTTCTATGTGTGCTGCAAAAAATCAGTGGGTTGGTTTTGTGCAGCAAGGTGTCTCTTCCTGCACAAAAGCAATCCTGCTTAAAATGCCGGCACCCTTGCACCATAGTGAAAGAATGTCTGCATTAGTGCTAAGTAGCAAATTGTGCACCAGCACTAAGAAAAGGCAGGAATGTGCTGTATAATGTTAGACATGGAGCATTCCTGCCCTTTCACTGTCACACAGTGCAACACAGCAAGGTGACTTGCTGTGCTGCGCTTTGTGACTTTTTTTGTAAATGTGCCCTTTATATCCAAATATAGAAACCCTTATTTTTCTGAAGTCGCCTCACTTCCCTTTTCTATAAATTAAAAAAAATAGCCACAAAAAAATCAAAACTGTTTCAAAAACAAGAAAACAAAAAAGGCTCTTCTGAGAGCCACCTACTGTGGCAAAGATGAAGACAAGAATTTACATTTTATATCTCTGTCAGGTTCATTGGCATTTCTTGTTCCAGAAAGACTCTTGCTGGAGTTTTTTTTTCTTTAAATTAAACTTTACTTGAAAAATGTAGACAGTGAACCTACAGGGTAGCTCTTAAAGGAGTCTTTTCAGTTTTTATTAAATGTTTTAAACTTTGTATTATTAAAGTTTATGCTTGGCAAAAAATGTAAAAAATGAACAAAAAATCATTTGAAGAAGAAGTAGGAGAAAAACTTGGAAAAATTATTTTTAAAAAAAAACAATTGCCTGGGGGGGCCTTTAAGCTCTTTTGTGAGCCTATCCTGCCCAGCACCACTGGTCTTAGATGAAAAAATAATATGCTTTTACAAGCAACCAAAAAGTGCTTTATTTAAATATGCAGGATTATTTTCTGCTTGAGCAAAAAGTACCTGTGCAGATACAGGGTCTCCAGATTGAAAAGATGTTGAAGCCCCTGAGGACATGTGTATTTCTGTAGAAAAGCCAAATCTACATGAGCTAGCCTTTGTGGATGCATTAATCTTAAGTGCCACCGCATTCCATTAGTGCCAATGTGATACTGTTTCTTGGTTCTTCGGCTAAAATCCTTTTGCACAGTGTTCACGCTCCAAAATTAGGAGACACTTTCTTCCTTTCTAGAAACATCTCAAAGAATTGCCGAAAAAGACATTCTTTGGCAGGCTGAGGAGGCTAAGGTGTTAGAATTCCTACTATCTGCACATCTGAGTCAGAGGAAGACATTGTATGGTTTGAAAATTGATTTCCTATAAGGAAACAGAAGAACTAAACAAGGTCTGCCTGCACCAAAATCCAATACAGGAAATTAAGCACAAAACATGGATTTTTCCTTTTGCAAGTAATGGCATTGATATGAACCAATTATAAAGCTTTTTCCTGGGGTGTGTTTCCTCTCTCAGAACTCTAGTAAGTAGGTTGTGAGCATCTCATGGGATCGTCAAAAGTACTTGCTCTTTATGTTAAATGGCACAACATATAATACATTTATATAAGTTTACCAACATCTCTAGTGTCATACTTTCTCCAGAATTACAAGAAAACGTGACTTGCTGTGCTGCGCTATGTGATTTATTTAATATCAGAAAAATTTCAAATTTACTATCTTGCATTTAGTTTGCGAGAGGCAAACAGGAAGTGCAGCCCCCTACTACTCCACGCAGGGGATTGTATACTTGACTCCCATAGACACTTGTGGGAATCATTTGTTTGTAAAATAAATAAAATAAATATAATAAACATATTTATATGACATCCTTATTATAGATTAGTATTACTCACTAAGTCAACACAAGGAAAAGAACACCATACAATACTTAAAAATAAAGTTATACCTCTACAATCTCATGGGCTTCCAATGAATGGCCCCCAAGATTCTCACAAGATTAAAGGCACACTGATAAAATTAGATTTAAATGGTCAACAAAAATAGTATACATTATTTAAATGAGTCATCAATCTAATTTTTCTGAATTACAATGACTTTTTTGATGTAAAAACATGAATACAGCCCTTGAACAATCTTGCATTAAATTGTTATTGAACTTCTCAGAATAGACATTGTGACATTTTTCGGACACAAAGACATGATTGTGTTTAAAAGCTCCTGGTGATTTTAGGACTTTAGCTTTATTAACTGGCAAGGTAAAAAAACTAAGTATTTCAGCTCATTCTTCTGTACATTTAAAGTTTCTTCACAATGTGAAATTCGAATCAGCTTTCCTTCTTTACAGACTCACCTCACACTTTTGCTCATTGTACTTATACACACAACAAATGTCTAATTCAGAATGAAACTGAAGGCACATCTTTTCAAGGAGTATCACCTTCATGTACAGTAGAACTACTTGTTCCTGTCTAATTCTGGACAAACAGAATTGTCACCTTGACTGCTGCCCACTTTCCAGCTTGTTTCATATATGACAAATAGCACTACACTTTCTGAAATAGGTTAAAGGCTTCAATGTTAACTGTTGCGGAATTCATCTTTCTGTTACACCCACACGAAATGCATCCAATATTAGTTGGTTTGTATTCAGTTAAACTTCCTTCACTAGCAACACAAAAGGATGATGGACAGAGTGCTGAAACTTTTCAAACACTCACCCCTGTCACATATCTGGGTTTAATACATCGTACATTTGCTCACCATGCCATCCAGTTTGGACCCAGCCATATGCAAATCAGTCTTGACCCTGTTCCCCAAGGGAACAGCCCTGCCCATACTGTCAGGTCAGGTCCTCCCTGGACTGGAAACAAACATCTGGGACCGGTTTCAAGGTATCACCCTTCATAAGCCAGTCTAGCTTGAATCCAGTGGCACAGTGAGCATGGGACCCATGTCTGGACATACCCTTCCCACTTAGGGCAACTTTAGCAACACAAAAGGATGATGGACGGAATGCTGAAACTTTTCAAACACTCACCACCAGTCACAGATCTGTGTTTAATCCATTGTCCTTTTGCTCACCATGCCACCCCAGTTTGGACCCAGCCATATGTAAATCAGTCTGGACCCTGTTCCCCATGGGAACAGTCAGGTCCTCCCTGGACCTTAAACAAGCATCCTGGGACAGGTTTCAGGGTATCACCCTTCATCAGCCAGGCTAGCTTGAATGCAGTGGCACATTGAGCATGGGACCCACATTTTGTATTGTGATGATACTTCCTTCTTTGACATACACAAAATGTATTTCTTATCTTCCGTTGTGTCCTGTCTCCTTTATTTCATGGTGTGTTTATATAAGGTGCTTGTACACTGGATTAGCGGTATGTGCATTTAGATAGTGTGTCATAAAAACTTATTTTATACTGCCAAATGTATGCTTGTCTAACTAGAAACCCTTTCATCTCTGTGACACCTGTAGCGTACCAGGTTTTCTCCTTCAGGGGGAGTGTGCTTACTTTTTAAAAGCATGTATTAAAAAATATATATATATATATAACCAAATTTGACCTTTCATAAATAACATTTTCAAATAATAAACCTACTAAACTTGTCATTTCCAGATACATCTAGGACAGAAATTGTGTTATTACATAGTAATAAACACAATCCTAGCCAGGGTGAACCACTAAAGTCATTAAACGAACCTGGATTAAACCATCTGGTAGCTCTGGCACAGAACTGACAAACTTAAACTAGAGACAATGTGTAAGGAATGCATGCCGCACCAACAAATTAAAAAAGTAAAGCACAACACACAAAAAAATTGAAACCAATTTTTAAAAAGACAGAGTAGAGCACAACACAAAAAAAATCTCAAACTTATTCAGAAAAACTAAGCTTTCTAAATTAGTGGGACAAGGCAGCAGGCTGATACCGAGGAGGGCTGCACAAGGTAAAACAGCTATAGGATGAGGTCCAGATTAAGCCATTGGTTTTTGTCAGGAGATGCAGAGAAATTCTAATTTGGTCCCCAGGAATTGTCCCTCGCCAGCTTATTATTTTTGGAGCCTTTGCCAGGTCAAGATTTGTGTGTTTGTGCTAAGTCACTTTTGGAGCTCAGTTTTCTCTAGCGGGAAAAGTCTGTAGGCTGCAGGTTAAGAGGGCTCCACAAGCCTAGATACAATTTTCACAAGGTCCCACTGAGGACGATTTGCTGTTGTGAAAAGGCTCCAGGTAAGAGAAACCTGAATCTTCAGCCCAGAGGCAATGAACCGTGGACTGATTGGCTTGGCAGATTTACTAAGGTCTTCCAGAGGTCTTTGAAGAAAAAAACATTCTAAGTTCCAAGTTTCCAGGAGTGGTAGAAGTCCACCCAGACACAGCCAAAGGTTCCAGGGTCTTCAGAACAGCACTTGGGGGTCAGGAATTACTCCAGCAGAAGCAACAGCAGGGTCCAGGGCAGGTCCAGCTGGTAGTGGTCAGCTGGGCATTTGCAGGAAATGCTTCTTGTTGTGTCTCCGTAGCTTGAACAGAAAGTCAGCCTTGTGAATCCTGGACTCCATTTCCTTGTCCTTAGTATAAAAGAGAGAGGTCCAGTGCTTTAGGGCTTTTCTCAAGTGACAGGCAGCAGATGCATTCATTTTCCTCAGGTCCAGTAGTGTCCTGAGGAGGGTACTGAGATATCAGATTTATGTCTGGCACCAGTTTGTGTTTAGGGTGACTGCCGGCCTTTTTCTAACCAATGGGGTAAAAGTTCCCAGGGGTTATTCTGCCCACTTTAGCACAATTTCCTGTGTATACTACTGAAAGCAATTTCTCAATTCCCCTCTTTGTGCAATTCCAAAATGATGAAACCCTTCTTCACTTCTGCAGAGCTTGTGTGCACACCCCAGAGATGTGGCCAGGGAAATGAGCAGCCCCTCCAATTAGGCCACTCTAAACCAGTTCTGGGGCATCTTCCGCTATCAATAGGATTGGTACCTGTCTCACTAAGTGAACAAAAAAAGGGACATGTCCAATAGTTCCTATGAAGTAAATTAGATTTATGGGCACAGCACAAAATACCTCCACACACCCAGGCCTTTGCCTCGGCTCCAGCACTCCTGATTCAGGGACTCAGCACTCAGACTATAGAGGCAAATTGTTCTCCAGAGGCTTTAGGCAGATAAAAGCTAGCTTTCTATAAGTAACTAACTTTTCAATAATAAGTCTTGAAAATCCAGCTTCAACATTGAATTGGGCTTTCATTGATTATTACAAAAAGTACTGGAATGTTTTTTTTAGCCATTTCCTGACTAGATATATCATTATTAAATGTAATAGTGCATTCCGATCTTTCTCTACCGAACAGTCAACCTTGCTACTTTGAAAATAGTTATTAGATGCTAGTCTCTGTAAAGACATATTTGACATTAAAATGATGCCTGTCGTACTTGCAAATGCCATGCACTCTGCTTTATGGCATATAAGGCCTAAATAGATGTTGCTTATTAACATTTAAAAGAAGGATTCAAAAGGGTTTATTTGGTAAGTCAAACTGCACTATTTACACTGTGATATTTGGACTCCAACAGCAGGCCTGACGTCATTGCTGCACTGCAGCTGTAGTGGATTGCACAATAGGTGTTGCAGTCTACTTGTGTCATTTAAACTAGATGGTCCTGGGTACAGCTTGGACCTTATATTAGGGACTTGTAGGTTAGTTAACTATTGGAGTATACCAATTCAGCCATGTTAAAAGGGAGAGCAAAGTCACTTTAGTACTTGGGGTAAAGTGCACAGAGGTCTACAGCCAGTAAAAACAGTTAGGACAAAAATCTTGCCGTACACTGCACAAAATTACTATCCCAAATTAAATCAATCAGCAAGGTTGATCAGCCCACGTAAAATGAGACATTGCATTTCCTGATAAATAAGCATCCAAAACACGTGTCAATAAGCAAAGACTAAAATTAAGATAAAGGGAGATATCCAAGAACATGGCACCACTTGTGAATGTGGTTACTTGTCTCACATTTAAAAAAATGTAACATTCATGTGAACAACAAAACCAAATATATTCATATTTAATTCACAACAGTATTTTTTTATCCATATGTGCTGTGTTGGCGAACCATAATATTCATCAAATTATTCTCTAGTACCTCATCTTTACCATGTACTTTTTCAGCAAAATCTCTTGCAGTGATGTCATTAAACCATGTCCCTTTTCTCATAATATGGCCCACGACATCATAAACAATCATGACCGTGATACCCAGGAACATGAATCATTGCTAACCTTCAGTGTTGGTCAGTTAGCTCCAAAAACACAAACCGGTAACAGGAGCCAGTCCCCTTCTCCTCCTTACCATTCAGAGAAACTTATAAAAATTAAACAGCTCTGTCAACGGCGAGCGTAGAAGGAGGGAAAAATATGACACTAGACAAAAATTGCTTTATAAACAGAAAATCTCTGAATACAAAACGTTGATCTACTCAGAGAAATCGGCTTACTTTTCACTAAAAATATTATCTTCTCAGAACTCTTCTAAAGAACTATTTGTAACAGTGAAAAAACTTGCTAAGATAGAGGAGCCCTAATACCACCTCAAGTAACCAATAATTATATGATTCTATTGCATCTACTTTTGAGGGCAAGGTGGTTGACATCTTTAAAACTTTTACTGCGAATCAGGTGCAAGGTCCTCTAACTCCTATGGAGGTAAAGGTAGAGCGCGCCTGCACTGTGGCCCATCCTAGTCCAGCGGAGATACCCTCCATTTTCCAACTCAGCCGTTCTTTCGTCTTTCTCTACTTTAACTGCATAGCTAGTCTAGGATCTACTACTGTCTATTTAGTCAGGCTACAATAATAGCCAGCCACCTAACAAACATCTTTAATGATATGATTTGCCAAGGCTACTTTCCAAAAATTTGGGAAGTGGCCTCTGTATTGTCCCTGCAAAAAAAAAAATAATAATTCCTCTTGACCTTAACAACTATTGGCACATTTCTCATATTCCCTTTTCCGCCAAGATAATGAAAAAGGCAATCAATGAAGAACTTATGCTTTTTCTTGAAACTCATAAGCTTCTGGATCACACTCAATTTGGCTTCCATGGTCACCACAGTACAGAAACGGCCCCTGAGGATCTAAGAGCCATTTTGCATTGGCATTGTAGTGCTGCCCTGATTTTATTGGACCTCTCAGCCACATTTGATGCGGTCAAGCATGGAGTACTGATTGATTGTATCAACGGGTTGGGCATTAGGGGCTCTGCTCAAGTAGTTTCTATCCAATAGAGAGCAATATGTTGACATAGATGGCTACACTTACAGCTTTTTTCCCTTTCGTGTGAGGTGCTTCAGGGCCTGTCCCTGAACCCAACTTTAGTCCACCTGTACGTCTCACCACTGACCAACCTTATTTAAAAAAACGGGTTCTCTGTGATAAACTATGTAGATGATATCCAGATTGTGGTCTCCATGTCTAGAGACCAGGTTGTAGCAGCTATCAACGTTTGTAGTTGCATGCAGCATATCAACCATTGGATCACCAAGAATTGTCTAAAACTGAATTCCTGCCAAACAGAAGTTATTTTACTTGGCAACTGCATGTCACTTTGGTTTCCCAATTGGTGGCCATCAGAACTAGATCTACCTGTCCTTGTTTCTAAAGTCAAAAACTTAGGAATAATGTTTGGCAACAAATTGACTTTTTGGCAAACAGATAAACTCTGTGATTTCCTTGTCCTTTCTTACTCTTAATATCTTAAGGAAAGTCCTCCGATTCATACCTCTCGAACTGAGGACACTGGTGGTAACTGCCTTTATTCTCTCCAAGTTGGACTACTACAATGCCCTTTACATCAATATGTAGAAAAGGCTTATGAACAAATTACAGGTCTTACAAAATGCAGCAGTCCACATGCTGATGAGGATTCCCAAACATAAATCTACTCTTCAGGCCTTTATCCAACTTCATTGGCTTCTGGTGCCTAAACACATTGAGTTTAAGGTGTTGTGTATCGCTTTTAGAGCCTTACATGGATCAGTCCCAGACTATTTTAGAGAGAGATTTATTTGGTATCTTCCATCTAGACCTTTAAGATATTCTGCAGGCCTCACTTTAGTCATCCCAAAATTTAGGAGAGCTCATTGGAGTAGAAGAAGTTTCATTTATGGCACTGCAAGACACTGGAACTCTCTACCTTCTCAACTAAAGGAAAACACCTCTCTATCTTCCTTCAGGAAAAATCTTATGACGTGCCTTTTCAATCTTTAAGTTTGACTCTGCTTACATCCTTTGCTCATCTTTCTTTTGGTTCTGATTGGCTTGGCCAAGACGCCCACAGCCATACGAGTGCTTTACAAAATCCTCTTCATTTAATTTCATTTCAATGCCAATATTTTTGTCTTTAGTAGACACTCTATTTACTAAAACCACTAGTGGTAAGCAGCTAGTAACCAAGGAATGGTTACAGCACAAAAAGAGATATCGTCAGGCAGAAACATGCTATAAGAGGAACAAAACTCTAGCCTCTGATGCACTTAGGAAGTCAGCACGGAAAGATTACAAAAGAGCACTATGGATAATGAAGGTAAAAGAGACGGAATAATGATGGAAACGCCTGGTAACATTGCTGCTGCCTAATAAAAGCAGAGAATTTTGGGATTACATCAGGATTACATCAGCACATTGCTCTATGTTTCTGAAAAGAGTACTAACGTGATCTCTGCCAGCGACTGGGGCAAGACATGTGGGAAATCTCTATGTTGACCCAAAATATGTAGGGGATCAAGTTCTCACTGCTGGCCTCATTGAAATGGATGGGCTAGATGATAAAACTGCTCCTATTACCATTAAAACTGTGCAAACGATCCTTGGCAAAATGAAGCGGGATGGGGCTCCTGGTCCCAATGGCCTACCAGGGAGTATTTTTAGAGAAGATCAAGCATATTGGTATGTACCCCTGACCACTCTATTTAATGATTGCTTACACTTTTCAGTGGTTCTGGTGGCTTGGAAGGGATCGATACTTCAACCCATTTATAAAAAATGGGGTACCACCTGCCCTGAAAACTATAGGCTGATATCCTTATTGGATGTAGATGGCAAAGCATATGCAAGGGTTTTGCTTCAAGATTTAGAAGAATGGATCTCAGCAAATGGCATCATCCATCCCACCATATCAAGCAGGCTTTAGACCTAGCTCCTCTATGTTAGACAATGTCCCGCCACTCTCATATCCTGGGCAACAAGCACTAAAACTAACATCTCCTCCACTCTTTGCATGTTTTATTGATTATAGCGCGGCTTTCTATGGGGTGGTGCGGCATATCCTTTGGAATAAATTCGCGTCTTGGGGGATACCAAGGAAATTGCTAGCTTCAGTAATGGCCTTATACTCTGACACTTGGATGAGAATAAAAATTAAAGAAACATATGTGACCAGGAAGAGTTTTTACTAACAAAGGCCTAAAACAGGGATGTGTTATCGCCCCCACTCTCTTTAACTCAAACACAGCTGATCTGAGTGCCGAGTTGCTCAGAGGAAACACGTTCCATCCGAGGCGGGGGCAATTGGTGCTCCCCATAATTCAATACGCAGACGATATGGTCTGGCTTGCCCGAATCAGGATTGGGCTCAAAAGGGGTCATGACATATTGCATGGGTACAATGAAAGAAATGACTTAAAAGCAAATGCAGAAAAAACTAAAGTCCTGGTCTTCAGCCGTCAGACACAAAATCTGCATAGAATATGGAAACTTGGACCATTAGGAAAAGAGATTGAAGATAAATATCACTACCTGGGGTCTGGTTAACAAATACGGGGAGAACGACACACCAGGCAGAGGCACTGATTTCTAAAGCAGTGAAAATCTCTTATGCATTAGCAAAACTTCATCAGCAGCTTCAGGCACCTACATTTGAGCCATCAAGGAGGGTTATAAGAGCAAAATTGCTACCCGCAATTACCTACGGCCATTTGGCATTTCCTAGCAAATTGACAGCCACACTAGAGAATGCCCAGATGAGAGCTTACAAAAGGATTCTCAAGATCCCCAGATCAACAAGGCACGCAGGGATACGTCTGGAATTAGACATAATATATATGGATTTAATGTGCAAAATGGATATGATAAAGCTTCATCAAACTGTTTGTAAGGCGGAGGCCGGTAGCCTCAGGAGGATCTTGAAAGTAATTTTCAAAGACAAAACTGGTAGGTGGGCCTTCTATCTGACACAGGCTGAGGAACAGTTAAACCTGGCCCGTCCTATTTCACAGACCCTGCCATCACAAAAGTGGTACTGAATAAAAAATTGAAAGAGCTTGGTGTGCAAGCCTCCAGAGACCATGATATCTCAACAGTCAGGGACACCAGTGGAGCCGATGGCTTGATTGAATCTTATGTAACCACCAAAGGCCAGCCCTATCTAAAAGCACCTTTAGGAGAGCGAGTGTTCCAGAACATTCTGCAGATGCGCCTTTTAACTCTACCTGCCTGGGAATATCGACAGAAGTAGTAGATCGCATAAGGGCTCGCTCACGAATGCACGCTGTGTAAATACCATACTGAATCGATACTACATCTTGTATGCTGCTGTCCATGTTTGGCCTCGGAAAGCTGTCTACTTCTAAAACTTCTGTTCTTGAACCATGCGATGAGAACATGTAGGGCCAGATGTATCAAGCTTTTTCGCATTAGCAAACGGTGCGAATTGCAAAATTTGTCCGTTTGCGAATGCAAAAATGCCTTTCACGATGTATGAAAGGCATTCGCAGTGCAATTTTAAGGAATCGCTAAAATAGCGATTCCTTAAAATTGCACCCCCATTTAGAGAATCGCAAATTGTGATTCTCTAAATTGGAAATCGCAAATAGAGAATTCCTATTTGCGATTTCCAAATCAAATGTATCAAGCATTTCCTAAATGCGAATTGGGCATTTAGGAAATGCAATTACCACAAATAAAAGTTTGGTGGTAAGCATTTGCGAATTTTAAAAATGCATTACAAATGCATTTTTTAAATTGACATGTAGCGCACACATGCCCCTACGGCATGTGTGTGCTTCACGTGTCCGTAAAAATATTTTTGGGGTGCAGCAGCCTAACTGGAATTCTCAATTTGGGAAATGCAAAAACATTTGCAACAGGCCCATAGGTGCGAATGGGGTCAGATTCTCTATTTGCGATTCGGTAATAGCATTTTTGATTTTTAACAAATCGCTATTACCAAATCGCAAAAATCATACATACCATTTTGCATTTCTTAAATAGCGATTTCTTAAAAATCGCTATTTAAGAAATGCAACACGGTTTTTTGATACATCTGGCCCGTAATGAAGCATTAAGACTTATTTTCACTGCAGTGGTCCCCATGGAACAAGCCTGCTTTTGGGATTTTTTTTTTTACAAGCTGTTTCTAGCCTTACGCCAGGCAAGGAGCCAAACTTGCATGGGTATTCGCAGTGTGAGGGGGGCCTATAAAGAAACGGCTCTGACAAAATGGCTCCTGCCACCTAAGCTAACCCTCATTTCTACTTAAGGGCCCTGGATGACGAGCTGAGAGAGGTAATCTATCCATAGCAGCTTCAGGCCCATGTCGCTGGCTTCTGTCCCCCTTCAGCATGACCTAAGTGGCAGAGTTGAGTTTGTATTGTTTCCTATGTTAGACAGCTGTAGATCATCGATATAGTTAATCGTCTTGTGAAGCCAGCAGCTATCGGGCAAGCTCATTTGAGTCTGGTTGGTTTTGTGGCATGTAGGTAGGGCCTTTGCTATGTATCTTTGCACATCTATTTAAAAAACAAAAAAAACAGCTAAGATGGCCCCGTGGAACGTCGGATATGGTACTGGGTCAACAGTTGAACAATTAGTTGGTGCCCACAGAAGTAGGCATAATGGGTGCTTATTTTGTGTAACAGCTTGTGCTTTGGGGATCTCAGGGTGGGACTTTCTTCTGGGTTTTTATTGTATTTTACTGTATTTAGATAGAAGGCGTTATGAGTATGCACCCTTTTAGGCACTAGGTGGGAGTATGCTGCTTAAGAGCTTTGGCATTTGAAAGGTATTTCTTGCCGTTTACTTTTATTTTCCCTTTCCAATCCATTTTAATCTGTTGTAACGATTTTAATTAATCATGCAATAAAAGATTCATTCATTCACTAGTGGTTCTTCTTTTTCTCGATCTATCCCTATATTTCCAGTATTCTCCTTCATGTTCGAAGGCAAATACACAACCTTACTTTTTAGACCTTTTAATAATTTAGTAGGAGGCAGCTTTTTATTTTTCATCTCCAGTCTAACAATTGCTTGGAAGGGATGCACTGTCTGTATGAGAATACTCTCATAGACGCTGAAGCTTTGAAGCTCTGGTGGAACTGGAAAAGCTTCAAAATTAATATTAGCACACAGGCATTTTATAATCATCTAGTTTGTCAATACAATATTTACAAACAATCTGCCTTATGCACAAGTCAAACCGATCTTCAGCTATCAAATAAAATATTTGTGGTTAGTAGTGAATTTGCCTACAACAAATGCACATTTTGTCTGGAATTTCTGCTGTTGTTTTTAAAATGCGTCAGTATCATTTTTAAAATTCTGTAAAATGGTGCTCGTATTAGAAATATCAGTGTTGATTCCATCTCATTCTCTTCAGTTGGCCTTTCAAGCCCAAAGTATGTCATGTGACTGTCATCTACAACAGAACGGACTTCAGAATCATTACCTCCTAATAACATATAATTTAGTTTCTGAAGCTGGAGAGCTGGACGTTTCACAAAATACAATCTTCTTACTTGATTACTCATTTTAGTCTGGTTCAGAGACAGCATCTGTATGTGATGGAAAGTACTGTCACAGATCTATTCCGATAAGCAAGTCAATTAATGTCTTTGAAGGTTTGTCAGGCTCCTAACTTGACATGGATCAAGGCTTTGCAGTAGTTCACTTTTTTGTTTCACAGTTCCTCTGCTGTATTTATTTCAGAACAGTCTAAGTTTGTCAACAGCCAGTTGATTTATGTTGCCTATTTTCCTACTCTTCCATTTAAAAAATGGTTTTGGAGGACGTTGACCTAACACTTCATTACTTATTTCTTCTTCTACATTTCTAGGCACAATTTTTATTTATTTTTCTATTCTGTGTATCTTTATTGATTTGATATGCATAACCATCTTTGTCGGTTGCAAACATTAACTTATTTTTCTGTAAATAACTTTTCTCATTAAAAACGCTTTACTATTGGAAGTGTGTTTCCAGTCTCCCTGGAAAATACTGCATGTTTCTCTCAAGAATTTGAACCCTTTGACAACATTTTTAAGGTAATTAAACTGTGTATCTAAACAACTCATTCTCTATAATACATAACTTTATTATTTGTACAAAGGCCGTGTTTACTAAGCAGTCCACAAACTCTCTCTGCTCTTGCCATGCTTTTTTGCTTTTGTTGTGCTTTTCTGCTTTCCGCTGTCTTCGTGCTTCACATAATCCTAGACTGAACTCTTCTATGGAAAAACTTCTGCTGATGTTCTTTAAATGTCTTCTTTTTATTCTGGGTGGTTCTGTTTATTTTCTGACATTATACTTTTTAGATAAGCAATAGGATTTTTTCTTAGATGTTGACAAATCCTCATTACTACTTACACCTGTGTAAAAGTGTACAGGCTGTTTTTTTTTGTTATAAAAGAGAAAGAGCTCTTACTTGATTTCAATCTTGTTTTACCATTTACCTTCCTGTGGCTGTATTCCATGTTTGGAGACTTCTTTGTAGCAGCTTTGTTTTTTTTGTTTTTCTTTCTCTGCTCTTTCATTCGCACCTTGGTTTAACTGCAAGCCCTACAGAGAAAATAAAAAACATTATATGTTTCCTGCTTCTCACAGAATTATCACAAAAAATCAGGTTATTGCATGGTTCAACTTCTTAAGAGCACCATTTTCATTGACCTCTTTAAACAGACTCAAACACTTCTGTGGAATAAGTTAGATAAACACTACACTTGTATTATCACATTTTTAGAGAATTTAGAGTATGTAGGCTAGAGTTTGAGAATCTTCCTTTCTTATACTTATATACAGAGTAAATGTTTCTCTTTTATAGCACCATTGCCTGTCAGGTGATACCTCTCTTTAGGGTGAAGGCTGGTGTGCAAGGCTTTACGGAGGAACCTATCTTTGTCTAAAGATGTTTTCTATGGTGAAATAGGGTGTTTTGTTTACTACAGTAAGGCTATCCTCTCTAATGATTCCTCTGAACAGATTTGGCAGTCGGAGGAAAAACCGGACCTTGCACTAATAAGTTTCAACATGCACATAGTCTGTATGGTAGATTTTCCCAAAGCAGTGATCCTATCTCAAACTACTCTATAACAGCACTGTCTTTAGTGACATCTCAGCACAAAGGTAATGTTCTGTGTACAAGAACTTAGAGAACTAGTTGCTGCTGTCTTAAATGACTTTACAAACTGCCAGCTCAATACTGAAAACTCTGAACAAAGTTAAGGGTTCCCTAGAAGGTCTCAGGGAAACTCTAGTCCCAGTACTATCACATTTAACAAAGTGCAGATTAAGCATGGTAAACATTGATGAAAAACTAAAATTTCTAATACAATTCTATACAGAGTGAATGGCTCGCTTTTATCACAACATTCCCTTTCTACTAATAGCTTTGTACAGATAAAAGGGTGGCGCATAAGGCTTTGGTGAGTAATTCACCCTCTATAAAGATGTTTTCTCTTAGACAATGAATGGTTCAGTTTTATACCAACTCACCATCTTTACTGATACCTCTCTACAGATTAAACGGTGGGTGAGAAGATCTTTACTAATGAACCCATCTTTCTCTCTACAGATCTTTTGTCAGAGTGAACAGGGTGTCTGACTTGGTGTACCAACAGTACTCTGTCTACTGACACTTTTGTAAAGTACAAATTATCTGTGTAGAAGAGCCTATGGAAATAGTAGACCTTGTATTATCAAATTTGGAGAGGGTGCAGATTCTTTATGTTACAGTTTGATATACACGGTAAATACTCATTTTTTATGACAACATTGCCTCTCAGGGGACATCTCTATTCAAGATGAAGGTTGGATGTTAATGTCTTTACTGAGAAACTCATCCCTCTCTAAAGATGTTTTCTCTGAGTGAATATGGTGTTTGATTCACTACAGTAAGACTACCCTCTCCAGTGCTTCCTCTGAACAAAGTAGAAGGCTCTGTAGAAACATTAAAAGGAATAACTAGTCCTTGTGCTAGTGCATTTCAGCATGTGACATATGGAGGCAGAGAGCTGATGGTATGTGCACAAGAACTTAGAGGACTAATAACTGCTGTCTTATATAGCTTTACAAACAGCCAGCTCTCTACCAATACCTCTTAACAGAGTAAAGTGTTGCATAGAAGGTCTCAGAGAAACTGAAGGCCCTGTGATGTCACATTCAAATAAATTGCAAATAGACCATGGTAAAGTTTGATATAAAAGTAAACATTTCTAATATAATTCTATACTGACTGAATGGCAGACTTCTAGCACAACATTCACTCTCTACTAATAGCTCTGTACAGATTAAAGGATGGGTGTAAAAACCTTTAGTGAGTAAAATGACCTTTTTGCAGACACATTTCTTTCAGTAAAAAGGGTTAATAATGGAGTTTAAAAAAAAAAAGCTTCTACAGTAACATATCACTACAAACTAAATACTCTACCTATATGGTATACCAGAACTACTATGCCCTGTTTTCCCATTATAACCAAGTATACAATCTCTACGATACATTTGCATGGATTAGCTCTTTATCTTAGTTCTCTATACAGGCTCAATACTTCATTGTGTGCCAACATAGCCTCTTAGCTATCCTGTGTCTACTGAGTGATACATCATTTCTATAAGCTTTATTGGGAAAGTCTCTCCCCTTTAAACAGCTTTTCTACTAGCCAACACACTTTATCACTGTTTTTAGGGCATCCATTGTCAAAACGTATACATTCTAAGTTCAATATTTGGAATATACATTGTGCTACTAACATATGTAAACTTCAAATCAAAAATATCTCAGTAGCCACTTAGAAACTCAACATCATATCAAAAATACAATCACTTAAGTTAAATAGGAAGTACCCTTCCTTTATATATCACAGTTAATTCCATTTAATGTATGAATTTTCAACAGCAATTAGCACAGTAAAATATGCACAAACTATAAGCACAAAAGTGCAAATACCACCACAAGAACAATATTACTACATAATTTACAAATATTCTCATCCTGAATTCAAAATGTTTCAATAGCAAACAGTTTGGTAATTCCATTTTACCTATTGAAATTATTAGTACTCTCACAATCAACAAACATACATGCTTTAAATATGTTATAATATTGAAATATTTAGTCACAGTGGTCATACTCTAATTACACTATATTTTTAATTTACTGCAAATTAAGCTGTATATTGAAGGTAGCTGAATACGCCAATCTCCTTTACTCAAAAATCAAATGACATCAGCACAGCACAAATCAAAGAGATTACACTTCCTTCACCCAGAAGCCACAAAGGGAAATCTCAGGTGTCTGAGGTTATGTAACAGATATAAGTATCTGATCCCTGAAGTTTTGCAACCAATCATATCATAGCTTTTTTACGATTTTGTAGAGGAAATGCCAACCATTGGTCGACCTTAATATAACCTCCATCTTGCGTTATTCACTCAGCAAATCTCTTTCCCTCACACTACATGTACTATAAATCCCCTAGTCACCTTTAATGGTCTTTGTAAGCTTTTTTAACTTTAATTATTAACATTGACAACCTGTGCTTGATGTGTTTTCCTTTATGGTCATTTTAACCAGTTAATCACACTTGTACTGTGCTAATACACACTCTTTTGTCTCGCTGTACAATCAAGCTTGCAAGACTCTTGTGAGATTGTAAAAAGACTGCAAGGGAAGGTAAGCCAGTAAATTTCCATCCGACTGCAAGAGTCTTGCAGGATCATAGGAGGCCACAAAGCAAACTTCTCCTACAAAAGCTTGTAAATGACTCTTGTGCAGTTCTTACAAGATCGTAGCAGAATTTCAAAACCACCCAATCGAAAAGCTAATGCTGTTTAATCAGTAACTGTTTTCCTTACAAACAGAAGTTGATCAAAACCTAACCTACTTTTGTAACTGTCAAAAATCTATAAATTACACCTATACATCTACTCCCTTCCATTTTTCTGCTCCCATATAACTTCATATTGTACCTGAAGCTTACTTGATCTGCTGAGTACTCCTCTGGTGACTGACGTCTCAATACTGCATCATGGTTTACCTCTATATTTTGGTACACAGCTTCATCCACTGGGCTAGAGAAAATTATGTTAATTGTGGTATTGACAATCATCTTGGATTTCCAAACATGGACATTGCTTGGATTGGCCACAGAGGTATAAAATGGTATCAATTGTTACTAATGGTTGAAAGCATATTGGATTGTGAGCATCCAGACCTGATGATTGTGCACTGTGGTGGTAATGACCTAGGCACAATCACAGGGGTTGCTCTTGAAATCCAAATGAATGAGACCTTTTCACAATTGATTTCTCTCTTTCCTTACACATCCTTTGTATATTTGAACGTATGTCAGAGGCAAACATGGCAATGGTCAAGGAGTTTTGTCCTAAGATGGGGAAGTCCAGGAAGCATGTCAATAAAACAGTTTCTGCATTTCTTTGTGACCATGACATGGGCTCTATTTATCACACTATGGGGGTCATTACAACCTCGGCGGTCTTTTCACAGACCGCCGAGGGACCGCCGTGCTGAAGACCGCCAGTGGTGGCTGTTTTCCACTCGGCGTATTATGACTGTTGGGAGCTCTACGTCGTTGTTCCGACAGAGAGACGCCAACAGCCATAGTGACGGGTGTCGGGGAAGTGGAGGTTGCTCCACCTCCACCGCCACGCCAACAGAACACCGCCCAGCGAATCACGTCCTGTGATTCTGCGCGGCGGTGTTCTGTTGGCGGTGTGGTGTCGGCGGCGCTGCCCCCATGGCTCCCGTCCCCTCCCGGAGGATCAACGGAACAGGTAAGTTGATCGTCCGTCAGGGGAGGGGGTGGGGGTGTTGTGTGTTGTGTGGGTGCATGGGGGTGTGCGTGGGTGTATGTAGAGGGGGTGTGTGAGTGCGTGTATGCTTGCGGGGGTGGTGTGTGTTTTGGGAATGAGTGCGTTTATGTCTGTAGGGATGTCTGTGTGGATGTGTGCGTGTATGTTTGAATGTGGGTGTGCGTGTCTGACTGTGTGTGTCGATGTTGGCATGTGTGTCGGTGTGTGTGCGTGTATGTGTGTTGGTGGTGCCTGCGTGTGTGTCGGGTGTGTATGTGTAAGGTAATGTCGGGGTCGGGTGGGGAGGGGGGTCCTGCCACCTTTGGGGGGTGGCAGGGGTGGTGGGGGGTGTAGGGGAGGGAGTCGGGGTGGGGGAGACCCCTATCAGTGCCAGGGAACGGATTCCCTGGCACTGATAGTGCTTACCGCCATGGATTTCATGGCGGTTCCTACCGCTGGAAATCCACGGCGGTAAGCCGGGTCAAAATACCGGCGGCGGTATTGTCACGGCCGCCGGGCTGGAGACCCAGGTCTCCAGCCCAGCGGTCGTCTCCGCCCTGGCGGGCAGAACGGAGAAGCGGCGGATGACCATGGCGGTAACCGCCATGGTCATAATTTTAAAAAAAAAGACCGCCAGCCTGTTGGCGGTCTTACCGCCGCTTTAACACCGTCCGCCAGGGTTGTAATGACCCCCAATATCCATTTATATATGTTAGAGGTTTATAGATTGAGTGCTATTCACTTCAGAAAGCAACAGGGTCTTCCTTAATAACATCAAGGAATGTATCCAGTTCTATGTGTAACTGAACACTACAAACTATCAACACAAAGGCTCTTGTCAGAGCCACCGCATTCCTATATTATGTAATTCTTTCATGTTATGACTCCTTTTTCTTGGGATGCTAAGACCCATGGGACTCTCGTGGGAGCACCCAAACACCTGCCTCCACTGGCATTTTTGTCAGACTCTCGGGGGTCCCACAAGCTTAAACCTTTAACCTATATCACATGGATGACACCTGTGCATAATAGGGTATGCATACCCACAAGCCTCTCTGTAGAGACCCATCTACCCCCTTCCTACCTTTTTACAATCCTGTGAGAGTTTTGCAGGATCATAATTGTTCTTGGATGAATTTACACTCTCCTCCATTACAGTACTTATGCAAAATAGTCTGTACTTAAGGTGGGTTATGGAATGAATGTGACCTCTCCACTGAGACCTTTCCACAGTATGACTGGAGTGAATGGTAAGGTGTGAAGATAGACTGGCTTCACTGACACTTCTCCCCAGGGCAACAACTGTACATGGTAAGGTGTGTGGAGGGACTAGCCTCTCCACTGAGACCTCATCTCACAGTGACCAATGTGCATTATGTATTGTGAAGAGAGAGACTGGCCTGTCTGCTAACACCTGTTCCCAGGGTGACAGTCTGCATAGTGGGGGGTGGGGAGGGACTGACCTCACAGCTGAGTGCTCTAAATTGGATGATGAGTGTGAAGAGGGACTGGTCTCTCTGCTGATACCTCTCCCCATGTCAACAATCATGCATATTAGGGTGAGGGGAAGGACTTGCCTGTCTATTGACACCTCTCCCCAGGGTAACAGATGCACACAGTGTGGTGCTGGAAAAGATTGTTCTCTAGGCTGAGACTTCTCACCTGGATGATAAGGATGTCCAGTAGGGTGTGAGAAGGAGTGGCTTCTCCTCTGAGACCTCTCAGTAGGGCAACAAATAGTGCAGTAGGGTGTGGGAAAATACTGCCCCCTCTGGTGAGAGCTGTCACTGGAATAGCAGGTGTGCGTAGTAAGGTGTGTAGAGGGACATATCGCTTTGCTCTGAACTCTTCACAGGTTGACAGATATACAAGTACAGTGTGGGAAGGATGACAGCTGTGCACAGTAGAGTGTTGGCAAAGGCTATATGCTCTACTTAGAACTGTCTCCAGAGTTACAGATATGCTTATTGTGGTGTTGATAAGAACTGGCCTCTCAGCTGAGACTTCGCGCCAGAGTGATGTTCTTGCGTTCTAGGGTGTGTGCAGAATGTGTGACAAAGCTACCTCTCTCTTAAATGACAGGTGTGAGAAAGCTGCTTCTTTCTTAGATGACAGGTGTACATAGTAGAGTATGAAGGCTTACTACCTCTCTGCCAAGGCATCTGTGTTGTATAAGAGCTCTCATTACAACAGTGTGGACAAGGACTGATATCTCTACTGAGACTTCACTTTTGCATGACACGTCAGCATAGTATGGTATACAAATAGTTGGATTCTCCATTAACAACTCTCCCTAGCATAAAAGATGTGCATAGTGTTTTATAGATACACATACATGCTGGAGCACTTGGCAGTTCCATTAGATGGAACTGCCAGTTTCAACATTCCAATACTACAATAATATTAAAATTTTAAATGACTAGTATGTACAAAACACTACAAATCTACAATAATTATATCATCTTACCATATAAACCACTTGAAAAGAAACAATATAACTAACTTGCAAACTTTGAAAGGAAGAATTCAGCAGAGTGGCATAGAAACAGTACATCACGACCACTACTGTTATTTAGACACATTTAAGATATGTGCATCTGTGCCAGTACTGTGATGACTTCCTGTTCTGAAATAGTCCACACCTCAGAAGCTTCTACATCGTTTTCACCTGTACATACACTATGATGTTAATATTAAATGCAGCTGAAGACACCAATCTCTTTTACTTCTAAATAAAATCATCTCTGCTGAGTACAAATCGAAGAGACTTTCTTCTCCTTCAAACCACCAAGCACAAACTTAGCTCTCTGTGGTTGTGCAGCCAATCACATCACAGCATTTCTGCGACTATGTAGTGACAGTGTTAACTATCGGTTGACCTCAATGTAACCTGGTCCTTTCTTTCTACTTCTCCCCATGCAATCTCGCAAGTCTCTCATAACATTGTAAAACACCTTGTGGCGGGCTGACTCAGTAATTTTCCATGCGGGTCTCTCTAGACTATCGCTGAATCGTATGAGCTTCATGTGGCAAGTTTCACTTCCTGAAGCTTGCTAGCTACTCTCGCAGGACTCTTATGGGATCACAACAGAACTGCAAACTCATCAAATACCATAATCCTTTACAAAACTGACAATCTTTAACCAATAATGAATTCATAAAATAACTCATTTTATTGAAATATGGACCCCACATGACTTTCACAAGAGTGGAAGCACAGAAACAGCTGCCCCATCTATATATTTATCTGACTCCCACATGACTAATAAAACTAATCTATAAAAAAAGGCTCCAAACTGAAGACACTGAATTACTCAGTATGTATAGTCAGATATGGAGAGGGACTGGCTTCTCTGCTGTGATCTCCCTCTCACATGATGACTGTGCATAGTAGGGTGTGTGCAGAAACTGGCCTGTCTTCTGAAACCCTCTCTTGGATGAAGGGTGTGCATAGTGGGGTGTGGGTAGGGACTGGTCTCCCTGCTGAGACCTTTCTCCAAGATATTGGTTGTGCGAGGTAAGGTGTGTGTAGGGAGTAGCCACTCTGCTGCGACCTCTCTCAGAGATGACAGGTGTGCATAAGAGTGCATGGTGGGGGCACAAGTTATAGTTAGGTCCGTAAAATATAACTGGTGAATTTCAGGTTTTTTTAAATTTTTAAACTTTAGTTTTTATCTCATTTTGACACTTAACTGTAAAATAATTCTAACCTTTGATTTTTTTTTCAGTTAACATATGTTTTTTTTAAACTTAGGCTAACTTCCAATTACTGTACCTAACTAACTATGATGTCACTTTGACTTTTTTCTGCGAATTTCTGATGCTTTTCGATCATTGTCAAACTTATGCATGCACCCAACTCCGTAGGGCACACCTGTGTCCAAGTCCGCTCTTTGCATAGGCCAGGTCCCACTACACAGTGGCAATGAGCACCGGGGGATGGCTCAGGGCCTGGCCCCACAATAATGTGCATCCAACCTCTGCGCTTTCTCTTTTCTTACTTCTTTTTTGTAAATTTAGGTTTGATTTGGCTACCGCGCTACCCACTATGCAAACTTTCTCCCCATGATACTATGGTACCGTGCCAGCTTCCATAGAGAAACTTGCTGGGTATTGCAGTACCATGAGATGGAAGCTTGCACAGCAACTCTTGTGATACATCACAAGATGGCTCAAATGAATCCCACTGGAGTTCTGTGCTACTGGTGTCCCAAACAATTTTTTTTAAATCTCTAGACGGGTCCCTTTGGGTCCCCCAAAATGCCTGAGGGTCAGGATGACCCTACCATGCCCTCCTGCACCATTTAAAAAATATATTTTTAGGACATAGGGTCCAAGCCTCGAGCCCTGTAATGGCAGCTCTAACATTTTCTTTACAGTTGCCACCAGCCAATCCGATTGCATTGTCCCATGTGACCAGCATCAATCTTGCAGTATTGAAACAGCCAACAGGAGCAAAAGCTCCTTTGGCCAATCAGAAGAACCTATTTTTCAAACTTTCCATACCATGGTACTCCCACAGGACCAACCGCCAGAATATATAACAAACTTTTTAACCCCGCCATACCCCATCAAGCCCCTCTTTAAATGCCAACTGCTTGAAAACTGCTCAATAGATTTATACCAATTCATATTAGACAAGCTTTCACAGTAAAGTTCTAACTTTGTACCAGATTTGGTGTATTTCCATTAAGATGTTTTCTCTGTATCACAGATCAAAGTATCCTATGGGAATTAACATGCCCCATTTGATGGATTAGTATTAAAATCAAGATGATTACACTTTTTTTGGTAAAGTTTTGTGCAGATCCGTTGAATGGTGCAGAAGTTATTAAAGTATGCTCTTCCTAACTATAACTACACATACACACACAGTGATTTTATATGTGTATATATATATATATATATATATATATATATATCTCTCATTCTGGCGGTCACCAGTAGGTAGTTAAAGTTAGGACCATGTTTCCATCAGAAAAGCGTTTTTTGATTTGCCTATTTCTTGCTACCGTTTGACAAATCTTCACAACATTTTCCCAAAGAAGTGTGCCAGTGATTCTTGTGCATGAAAAGTTTTGGGGTGATCCATCAAGCTGGGGCTGAAAAAAGGGGGGGGTCCAAAAACATGTGATTCTCATGTTAATTCCCATAGGAGTTTTGAACATGACTACAGCAAAAACCAATGGACAGAATTACACCAAATTTGGCAGAAAGGTAGCTTTTGGCACACAGCTTATGCTTTTTGATATTTGGTGTAAATCCTTTTGGAAGCTTAAGTAAAAGTAAAGGAAAACCACATTTGTGTATCTAGAGCCCCAGATCTGTGGCAGCATTTTCACGATTATCGCAGCGAGTGCCCAAATGGGCACGTCAACTGGAATGCTGTGAATGGCTGGCTGCAACTTTCTGGTCATGGTCCCCGGTGCTGAGAAATAACATGAAAAGTGACATAAGGGATCAGAGTGGAAGTACCCTGACCCCAGGGCTGAGATATAGGGGTTTTTGGGGGTGAAATTATGACCCTAAAATTATTTTATTTTCATGACACGCAATATTCGCAAGTACGTCGCAACGCTCATCGCGGGCACCTGAGTAACATCTTGACAAATTTGCGAATATCAGCAAGACAGTGAAAACCATTCACAGACTCATTCATACAATAATTCATTCACTCATAGTAGCACTCAGACATTCATGCAGCTATTAACAGCCACTCAGATACTCACACAACCACAAACAGACCCACACAGACAGTCATGCACCAACTCACGCACCCACTAAGACCCTAACCCACCCACTCACTGACACACTCAGACACTGACCACCTACTCACAGACCCACTCAGACACAGATGCTTCTACTCGCAGACCCACTAAGACCGTCGTACATCCACTCACAGATCCACTCAAACCATCACAGATCCACCCACAGACCCACTGACACCCTCACGCACCCACTCACACTCACTCACACCTTCATGCACCCAATCACAGACCCACTCAGACACTCATGCATGCAGTCACAGACCCACTCAGACACTCAAGCCCCCACCCACAGACCCACTCAGACACTCACACACTCACTTAGAAAACTGATGCACCCACTCGCAGACCCAAAAAAACACTGGCGCACCCACTCATAGACCCACTCAGAGCATCACAAATTCACTCACAGAACCACTCAGATCCTCACGTACCCACTCACCCACAGAGACAGACATTCTCACACCCAGGGGCTCCATCTCACACCTATTCTCACACTCAGAGAGACAGACCCTTTGGCCATGCACGGCGGGGTAGAGTGGTTATAAGGGGTTTGCCACATGCCAGGCCCAACGGCCAACCCCCACCATGCACATCCAAGGCCGTACATGGTGCAGAGTTGAGTTGTTAAAGGGGGTTGGCTGCAGGGCCTGGCCACAGACCTGGCCATGCGCAGCATGGGCTCGGCTGGGTATAGGGGGTTGGCCGCAGGCCAGGCCATGCGTGGTGTGGGGTTGGATTAACCTATAGTAATTAAAATTACTTTACATTAAAAAAACATAGAACTTCAATGAAAAAAGCAAAGGTTACAGGGTCATCATAGTTAAGAAATAGAGTTAAAAAAAAAATAAGGTTACAGGAACGTTATAGTTAGGTTCTGAGTTTATTTGTACAAAACCTTAGAAATTCGGCAGTAATAGTTAGAATTATTTCAAGTAACTATAACTCGCGCCCTCATGTAACTTTAACTCGTGCCCTCGCCATGCACTGCTAATTACCCAAGATATTACAGTAACCATGACAGCATTTTTAACATCATTAAAAATATCAATGAAGCATTAGCAGTCAAATTAATTTAAAAAAAACTCCACTTAACTATAACGTTCCTGTAGCCTTGGCTTACTAGGACTGGAAGCTCTAACCAGCAGATGATACAGCTTCCTTCTTGCTTGGCATGTACTCACTTCAACAAATTTATTTGACAACTTTTCTCAAGCTCCTTTTCTACGACACCCAGTTGTCACAATGTTTCAATGAATTTGAAAGAGTGCACCTGGATCTTATTGACTAAAATATGCTCCTGTCCACTTCTGCACGAATATATCCATTGTGTACGGTTATAATACCTGTAACATTTAACATTTACCTTTTGTCATGTGAAGAACTTCCTTCCCCCACCTCTTCACATAGTTCAGTTCCTTTCCCACACTTCCAGCACTAGTTGCACCTGCATCTTCTAAGCATTAAGACAGAAGAGCTTGGAAGTTTGGGAAAACCATGATAAATAAGAAAGAATACCCATAAATATATGATTTTCTAGGTGTTCATGTCATTTTCATCATCCACCCCTAAGAGGTCCCCAGAAATATTCACAGTTCCTCTCCTGAACTCCTCTTTTTTATTAGTTATAAAATGGGCGCACTTAATGTAACTTTGAAATTTGTAAATGTCATATCTGCATGTATCCTGCCTATATTGTATTGTATTGTAATCGTATTTAGATATCTAGTATAACAACCCACCCAGGAGCCATGCAATAACCCACGAACATGCCAAGCACAGAAACAACATATACACATACATACATATATATATATATACATACACACACACGAATACACACACATATGCACATACAATACATAATTACAACCATGGGTAAAATATTCTTAGTCAAATAGGTTTAAAGAGTGTGTGTGTATTTTATTGTTATGACATAGTAGCAATACATGTTTTCTAAAGAAACTATAAATAACTAGAAAAATACACATAATCTGAAAAAAAATATTTATCAACATAGGCATATGCGGTTCAAAGTTGTTTGAATATGGTGGTTATGAAGGAAAGAGCCAACTCTTGAGTAGTTTTCTGAAGACAAGAAAGTTATCTGTGGCTCTTATAGTTGGGGGTTATGAATTCCATAGTTTGGCTGCTTGAACGGAGAAGGATGTACCACCTATAGTCTTTTTCTTGTATGGTGGTGTTCTAAGGCGGGGTGCCAATCTTGAGCGGAGGTTTCTTTGTTGGATGTATTTGGTAATTTTGTTTCTGATAAAAAGCGGTCCTGTTCCATGTATAGCTTTGTGGGTGATAAAAAGCAGCTTGAAATGCATCTTCTGGTAACGGGTAACCAGTGTAGTGCTCTCAAGGCAGGGGAGATGTGGGCTTGCGGCTTTACATGTAATAGTAGCCTGGCTGCAGAATTCTGGATACGTTGTAGTTTTTTTTCATAACAGATAGAGATGATCCATGGTGGAGGCCATTGGCATAATCCAGTTTGGATAGTACAAGCGAGATAGTAGCTTGCACCTTGTGTGGAAATCCGAGGTGGGGGAAGATGCGTCGTAAAGTCTTCAAGGTGATGAAGCTTGTTTGTGCTAATTTGTCCACTTGGGCATTCATAGTTAACTTGGAATCCATGGTGATTCCTAGGTTTTTTACTTCCTTCGATAATTGAGGAGGTGGTCCGAGATCGTCAGGCCAGACGCACAGAGGGTCATAATTTTTCCAGTCACCACATATGAGTATTTCTGTTTTTGAGGTATTTAGTTTGAGATGGCTCCAGGTCATCCACTGATCAACGGCTCTGAGGCAACTGAAGATTTGTGAGTTTTCAATGTTTTTGGGGCATTCTAATTTAAGTAGTATTTGTGTGTCATCTGCATAGTTGTAGCATGTGAGATGGAAATCATTGATCAGTTCTGGTAAAGATATCATGTAGATGTTAAAAAGCAAAGGTTAGATGATTGACCCTTGGGGGACCCCTGCTTTTGTGAGGTCGGGTTCGGACGAGAAGGGGGCGAGTGGATGATATTAGATCTTTTTTGAAGATAGGAAGTAATCCAGTCGAGAGTAATCCCTTGTATGCCGGCTTTGTGGAGTCTTTGAGTTAGGGTGTCATGGTCAACCGTATCAAAGGCAGCTGAGAGGTCCAAGAGAAGTAGTGCAGCAACTCCATTTCGGTCGACTGTGTTTTTAAGATTATCCCAGATTGTTATGAGTGCTGATTCAGTGCTTCTTCCTGGGCGGAATCCAGTTTGGAAGTCTGAAAGTATAGAATTGTCTTCAATGAATTGTGACATCTGGGCGAATGCTGCTCTTTCTATCAATTTGCCCAGGAAAGGTCCATTTGTGATTGGTCTGTAGTTGTTGGGGTCTTGCGGGTCTAGGTCTGTTTTCTTTAATAAAGGTCGTATGTATGCCTTTTTCAGGTCTACAGGAAAAGTTCCTGAAGTTAAAGAGTTATTGATGATTCTTCTTACAGGTGTGGCAGCAGAAGTAGATAGAAGAATGTTCTTGAAGATTTGTGGTGGGCAAGGGTCAGAAGGGCAACCAGAAGGTCTGCTTGCTTTGACCAAATCCATAAATTCATCCTGGGATATTTGTTTGAAGGACTGTAGAGGTTGAGTTGGTTTATTCTTAGAAGGTATTTTAGGAAAGGGGTTGGTGCTGATGGTTTTCTTCTGTTTTAAATAAGAGTTCAATGTGTCTGCCTTGGTTGTGTAGTGAGTTGCCAATTTGTTTGTGAAATCTTGAGTAGTGGGATGACTTCCTTTCGTGCATGTAGGAATTCGAAATTCATTGAGAATTTTATAAAATTCCTTGGTTGTAGATTGAGCATTTTGAATTCTGTCTGCATTGTATATAAATAATGCAAACGAGCATTTTCTCTAATAGTCCTGAGGTATTTTCTAGACATAAAAGCTCTTCATTTTAAAATATGCAAAGAATATACATTGAATGTATTATTGGAAGCTTGGTTAACAAACCCCTTTCGTCCTTTTATACTATTTTGCTTTGTGTCTAGAGCTGTAATCCACATTGTTATAATAACGAATGTTCACTTTCTATTTTCTAAATATACAGTAGCTTGGGCAACTAAATATCTTTTTAATGTGTGTTTTATGTCTTTCTAGGACACAGCATGATGGATACCCTTTCCGTCGCTTTGCGCGTTGCCGAAGAAGCTGTGGATGAGGCTATTGCAAAAGCAGAAGCTTGTACTGACAGCCTGGTAAACAATGATCTCACTTCCAGTAGCTTTTGATGGCTGTCTTTAAATTGAGAAAATCGTGATCTGCTGCTTTCATACATTTAAAGGGCTTTTTGTGAATACCTTGAATGAATCTCTTATTTACATGTTTATTAAATAGCATTTGTGTAGTTAGGGTTGAAATACAAAATTCATTTCAATAACATCGACAAATTAGCTAACCACATTGTGTGATTTTGAAAAAGTGCTTTTGATGACATGTATAAATAGAAAGAAATTACTACATGATAGCAAACTACTGTTCTGCATTGGCCCACTTCCCTGGGTTAAACCGAAGCTCCACAAGTGAGGGTGGGCCTATTGCCTTGGACAGGAAAGGCTCAAAGACACGACTGTGAAAAGCCCAAGAATGAAGCTAGCATATAGGTTGATTTTTAGGATATGGGTAGCTGTGTAATTTGGGTTTTTTGGTCAACTGGTGTCCCCGATACTTTACGCCCCTGTTACGCTAAAATACTTCCACTCCCAATCCAGAAAGAGTTTAGCGCTATTTAACTACCAGGGGCAGGCCTTTGTCTTGCTCCTGGTAATGTAACCGCCGTTGTCTTTAAATTGAATTCCGGGAGGGTTTTTTCCTGTATTTTCACCAAAGGTATTCTGTATTTTTTTCAGTCAGACTTTTGGCCTACTTAACAGTACTATATTGTCTGCTAGAGTGCTGGCTAGGGGCTTCCCTCCTATTTCAGTGCGTGGCACTGGCGTAACAAAGCCCCCCGCAGTGCGGGGGGGGGGGGGGGAGAGAGGCGGCATACTCCACAGGGCCCCCTTGGCACAGTACCTGGGCCTGAGAACTCCCCAATAAGAGCAGAGGGGGCGGGCTCCATGTACTTTGCAGGCCCCCCTCAAACATTTGTTTTGCCGCTGGAGTGTGGGCATTTACCAGATATAATTCGGTCGGGAGTTCAGAGATGAAAATATTAAATAAAGTTGCGTTAAGCACACAACTTTGTTGCGGCAACTTTGTTTCAGACTGATGTTCGTGGTTACCTTTCATTCACTGAGTTTAATCCCGATCCTGGTATTGGTAAAGAGTGGATTGGTTTGCTGTCAAGAGTTTTCCTGGTATCCCCCAGTTTTCTAACTTCAGCCAGAGCAGTGACCTGTCAACCCAGTCGAAGGATGCCTTTAGTGCCACGAAGCTGGTGTTCAACATCGATTTTGTTTCGTGGGCCCTCTTGGCCATCATGGTTAGGGCAGCCAGTTTTGTTAAAGTGCCCATACCAGGGCGGGAACTGATCTGATCAAACTGTTTTCTGCTCATCTGCCCAAGAGCACAGATCTTGTGGTAGTAGCTGGGGTAATATTTTGCTTCCTTGTCCAGTAAACCGCTGAGTTTATAAATCAGCGGATTAGATTTGGGACCACCTTTCAAAATTGGATGCAGGATCCATGTGTCAGGTATCGTATTTTGATTTGTAATGTAATTAAACATTGGTTTGAGGGCAGCCACCCCGAATGCCTGGTTCATCTTAAAGCAGGATTGCGTCAATCCGTTAGGGCCCAGAGCTCCTTAGGGTTTACTATTTTTGATATTTTTTTCAAGGTGCAGAGTCGCAAACAAACTTGTTTCGCCACTTTTTTGCCTTGCTAAGGGCTGGACTGGCATAGTTGAAATAAGTGTGCTTTTTGCCAGTGCCTCAGACATTATTAAATGCCCTTCAAGATGCACAGCCCATGCTTTTTCACTTATTTGCCATACTAGTGTGGTTCAATTTTGCCCAATGCTTATTATTATAAGTATCACACTTTGAGATCCAGGTATGTTTCTTACACTTATACTCATTCCTGATGGACCTTAATTTCTGTTTGAGTATCCAATTCCTGTGATTTCTTTTTTCTCAGGGTTCTTTCTTTTTGTGGCATAAAGCTTGGGTCGGTCCCATCTCATTTAGTGCCTCCGTTTTTTTATGTTTGCCCATTGTAGCATGGATAGTTGTGATAAAAGTTTGAAAGGTTTTCAGTGAAGTACTCCCATGTTCCCACCAGGTTAGTCGAAGCGTTTATAGCCTGCTCAAGAGGAACATCAGATTGCTGTTTTATCTCGTATGATAGGTGGCATTTTCATTTTATTTTTTCACGTTTTCAATGGTGGTTGAAGTTAGAAGGATACTCGCCATCTATTGAAGCTGTGTTCTGGAGGGCAGCACTGTTACTTGAAGACAGTGGTCACTTTCATTTTGCAAGTCTATTTTAAAGGAGCTTATTAACTTTGATAGACCGAGGGTGGTCAGCGCGTAATCAATGCTCAAGCTTGCATTAGCTGTGATGCAGGTGTTTGCTGTTGGACGGTGGGAGGCAAAGCATCCAGTGAAGACCATTAGTCCAATGGCCACAAATGCTGTTTAAATTCTATTGCCTAGTTTTTGCGTTAGGACAGCTTCGGGGGGCCTCTACAGTGAGTCTTGTCATGTCAGATCTAGTGAGTCAAATTGGTCTGTGTCATAAGATAGATATAGATGGTTCTTGTTAAAATCACCTGGAAGACTGAATTTGTCTTGGATATAACTGGCCTTCAGGTTGGTCAACAGTGGCCGCAGCTGTTTTCCTATTTCTCTTCTTTCGTTGCTTGCTGGATTAATGTAAATATTCAGTACGATGAAGGAGTGGTTGATTTTTGCTGACCCATTGTCGAATTTTACTCCCAATACCCATGGGAAATTTACGTTTAGCTTAGTTTAGTCACATTGGCTTTGATGTCAGTTGCATTGTTGATGGACATACCATCCTTTGGGTGACCTTTGACTTTAACTATCCTTGCCAGATCATAGAAAAGCCAGACTACTACTAGGGGTGCCGGATATAAGGCCCATGATTCCGGCAGAAGTACACATTTGAAATTCTTCCAGTAATGTATACTTCTAGCATTGTGAATCTTGCTCTCCAAACCACTCACATTCCAAGAGCAAATTTTGGAGGATTCATGGAGAGCATCCACACCCAGGAGACACCTTTTTTGGTTCTTAATTCATTTCCTTAACTGGCTGAGAAGGGTGGCAGACAGCCAGCTCTGGTCTTGACTGTTGCTGTGAAAACGTGGATATTTGGTGTTTGTAAAAACATACTCATTAAAGCAGTTTTTCCTCAGTTATGTGTTTGGCAACCACATTATTCAAGATGGAAAACACTAGGGTGCTCTTCTTTTTTGTAGTTGATCTGATAATTGGTGACTTAACAAGTCTTTTGACAGAACTGTTAGGTATGTCTCCTTATGAGGGTTAGGCCTCAGGTCGAGAAGAGATCATTATTCATCAGCACAGAGGCTGCTGTATCCTTGGATAACCTGTTTACCAAACTAGATTCCCTGAGGGCCGTCCTTGATAAAAATGTAATGTAATCAATGTGAGCCAACTGATTGAGGTGAAACTCTTTGGTGCTTTTTAATAGTCTGTTGACTTTTCCAGAATTCTGGACATCTTGAGTTCCACTGGAGACAAAGTTAGGGATAAGGAGAGTCTATGATTTTTCTGAGGTGGGTGCCTCATCTGCTGTCAGCCTACCAGGAGCTAAATTTTAGCAGTGTCCCAAGTGTCGACATTGAAATAGAGTGCTGCTTGTTTGTCCTGTGACATTATCTTCACCGACATTCATAGTTAAAGGGTCCGTTGTCTGTTAGTGATAGAGAGGAGAAGACTTCTCATTTGATGCTCTTCTGAAGCACTCTGCTCGTACCTCAGTGGGTGGACTTTTTGCTTGGCCTATCTACTGTTCAGTTATGTGTGCAGTTTTTGTGTAAGATTGTTCATTGATTGAACTCGAGGTTTCTTTGACAGGCCCTCCAAAAATGGACTATACATGTTTTATTGCTGAACTTGATAAAATAGCACAGTAACATTCAGCACCAATGGTGGATTGAATGGTGTCCAACTGATCTTTAAGTGTTGGGACTTGTGGAGCATCTGTCTGAGTTTCGGAGTTTACTGTTGTCCTTGTGGAAGGTCTATCAATAATTCTTCTTGGAGTGTTAGATTGCCCTCTTGGCTCCACATTTACCATTTTATTTTTGGGTAAACTGCCCATGAGAGACTCACTTTTATTTTGCACGTTCAGTGGTATAGTATCCGGGACCCCTACTTTAGTGGAGCCTTGCTCTGTGGCTGGCGAGGGTTTTATCTCCACCATGGACACAGTCAATTTATTTTCCTTAATTATATATTGTTTATTGAGAAGAATCTTGATGTCCGACAGTTTTTTTAATACTGAAGTAACAAAGACTGGATACAATGTTTTCAGTTGAGGATTATTGCTGTTGTGAGCTGGGTCTTGCCTGTAATTGGGAGTTTGTTATTGCCCTTGACCACGCTTTAATAAGATTGTGATTTTTTTTATCTGACGAGTTTGTTTGTTATATCGCTTTGTCAGCTATTGAGATTAAAAGGGCCCTGGGAATTACGCACAATGAGCACCTTGCAAGCTCATGGATCACACTGAACCATGACTTATGCTGATTCCTGCCATCTAGATCCTACGTTCTCCTCTTATTGGCTGACATTTCTAACATTCTGACACTGCAAAACTTAGAATACAAAGCAGCCATTGCTTGCGTCTCTGCCCTTGTTGCTGTCATCCATCTGTGCATTTGTGACTTCCCTCGAAATGCACTTTGAACCCCTAGAATGCGTCATGTTGGTGCTTGGTCTGAGCAGGATTCGGGAGGCAGAGCTGTAACCAGCATCTGTCTGTCTCCTGAACACTAATAAAGCCTAGCACCACATGGCTGCAGTAATCTGGGATAGCATCTCTCATAATGCCTGCACCATGATATCACCTGGTCGAAGATGGGCAAACCAAGAGGTCAGTATGAAGAGCAGGTGCTCTTGCTGTGTGTTTTTGTGAATTTGTATGTATGTGTGGGTTTGCGCCAGTGTTTTAAGCATGCATACATGTGTGTCTGTAAATGAACGTGTATGTATTCATGAGCGCATCTTTGTGTGTGTTTGTGTTTCTGCCTACTTCTTTGTTGTGAGCTGATAAGGGGGCTGACCACTACTGTAAAGGTTTACCTCTGCCAATATCTGTGGGCACCCTAAACTCACCAAAATCCATACACGTGGGAGTACATGTCTGGTATCCCCTCACTCAGAAGGCCAAGACGAATCAGGTGAGGTTCAAGCCGTGGTAAGTATATTTTAGAGCCATCTGGAAAAATCTGGCAAATGTCATGTTATGCATATTCTCCCATCCAGTCAATCAGGGCAAGGGAGGTCTGACTCCAGTAAGAGAAACCTTTAGACGAGTAAGTGTTGAAAATATACGGTTGTGTATGTTTCCATTGGGTGATATCTGCAAACAAAACTCAGGTACCTTCACCAGCATTTCACTTTCAGTTGCTTTCTATTTTCCAAATCCACTGCATCCACTTTATCATTTGTGGACTCATCGAAACGCTTAGAGAATCATATGTGGCTGGAACCCCAGTGTGCAACAGAAACTGGAGGCAATTTTCATATTTTAAAAAAAATGCTAAAAAGCTGACATCTCATGTTCAGTGTATTCTCTCAGCCAGCCAATCACAGTGAGGGAGGTCTGGCACCTACTGATATCAATCTTAGATATAAACAATAAATGGTAGTGGTATGTTTCCGTGAAGGTCGGAGATTATATACATGACTAAAATACAGGTGTCCATAACCTTCATCTCGCTTTCAGTTGGCTTTTAATGTTCCTGAATGCAGTGCACCAAGTTTCTTTCCTCTGAGTACTGCAAACGTATAACAGAACTTATGTTGTTCTGGTACCCCCACCACACTGAAGCGGTCAAAAGCAACAGGGGGTTAAATCTTGGCATGGACATTTCCCTACATCAGGGAGCCTGAACTGAGTTATCATGTTCTGGAAAATAAATTTCTAAAATATGAAATATGTCATGTTCTGAGCATTCTTTCAACCACTCAGTCCAGCCGAGCAAAGTCTGGCATCCAGCTGTAGAAAATTTAGGATTGGCATATGTTGAAAATATATGGTTGTTATATGTTTCCACACAATGCAGAGGTGTGATCTGTGACCAACAGGTAGGTACATGAATCCATCATCTTACTTTCAGCTACTTTGTAAATTTCCTGAATATTTGTGCACCAAGTTTTTCAATTGGGAGCACTGTGGATGTATCGAAAACCCATAGATGTCTGGTACAGCCATGCTCTAGGAAACCAGAGAAATACAGATGGGGTAAGCTTTTGGCAGGGATATGTTCCTGCATGAGCAAGACTGGATGAAATTTCCACGTCTTGGAAAAAAGTGGTAAAAGTCTGACATACTTTATGTTCAGTGGATTCTCTTGACCAGCCAGCCAACGCAAGGGTGGTTTGGCACCCATTGATAATAAGTCTTTGGATGTGTAGTTGTTTGTAGATTTAGAAAATGTATGGTAGTGGTATCTTTCCACACAGCCCAGAAATTATACCTGTGACAAAGCAACATGCACCACAAATAAGCATGATGCTTTCATTTGCTTTCCAAATTTCTTGAATGCATTGCATCCTATTTATTGCGTATTGATTTCCTTAACCCTCAGCAAATCCCTACATGTCTGGTACCACCACTCTCCAGCGACCCATAGGGAGACAGATTTGGAGGTTGGAGGCATCAAGTCTTGGCAGGTCTTCTTGCATGAGGAGACTGCAGGAAACACCCTTTGAGAAAAATGCTTACAATTTTACAAACAGTACATTTGGTGTATTTTCCCATCCATTTATTTCAAGCAAGAGATATCTAGCTTTGCCAAGTGCCTTTTGTAGGTTATACATATTTACAAAATATATAGTTCTTATAATTTCCATATAGGCCTAAGCTTGATAGCGGTCATAAATTTAACAATCCACCTTAAACAGTCATTCTGCCTCAGGTTAGTGATCTCCGCTAATATTATATAATTGACTGTGCAAACAAAAGTCCGTAGAAAAATCCAGTGGCGGCTTGCCCCTTTTGAAAGTGGTGGGGTGAGTGAAGTGCCCCACCACTTTGCAAAAACAAAAAAATAAACCACCCCTCCCTCCAAAAGCCCAAATAGTACCATAACACTCACTATAAAATAAAAAAAAACACTACACTTACATGCATTACACAGACACATGCATTACACCCACATGCATACACATTTAACATTAAAAACGGCATTTACCCATGGGCTATGCGTCCTCCTCCGCGTTCTTCCGCTCTCTGATAGAGGAGGAGCTCCTCTAACCAATCCAAACTCTGCTGTCATGCTGTTAACCAGCATGAGAGCAAAGCCTGGATTGAATGGAGCATCCCGGCTGGATGCTCCTTCAGGTCCCAGAGGCCTGTGCTTGGTCTCCCCCCAGCTGCCTTAAGACAGCTGAGTGGAGAGCTTCAAAGTGTGCATGTCACTGTGGCTGGCGCAAAACAGCTTGCCAACGTGACATGCACACTTTGGAGCATCCAGTAAAGGCACTGCTCAAGTCCTCTGCTACCACACGCCCAGCATGTCTCTGGGCTGGTGCGCACTGCACCAGAAAAAATAAAATGGCAATTAAATCTTATCATTGCCATTCTATTTTTTCCTGTGTGGCTTGCAGCGGGCGGGGTGGGAGGCCGTTGGAGGGGTGGGGGTGACGCTTACCCACCTCTAAGAAGAAACCACAGCTGGAAAAATCTATATATATTTGGTAATGACAAACTCAAGACATTTTTTTCCTTGACCTTGCTGGCATCTCACATGCCTTTTGAGTGCAAGGTAGTCTCTCAGTTCAGTTTTGACTTGAGATACAGCCAAATTCAATTTCATATATTTCACATAATCTTCGTGAAATTTCACAAAATTACATGAAGCAAAATGTCACAATTTTGTGCAGACCTACTATGTACTATCCTGGTTTTGAGAATGAGAAAAAAATATTATGCAGCTCCCTCACCATAAAATGCGTTCGAGAAATGATGACGTCATGGACAATATGTTGTGTTATGGTGTGTCCATTTTACATATGTATGTAACCAGAAATTATATCAATCAATAATTATAGACGACGTCTGATTTTGATATGTCACAGTAAACTAAATACAGTGCTCTTTCGTTTTTAATGTCTTAACAAAGGTGTAAGAATTGGGAACAGTCCCATAGAATTTTGCAAGACATTGGACAATGGTTGTGCTCGGTGCTCCAATGCAGGCGCTCACAAATAGGGAGAAATTGGTGACAGGAAGTTGTGCACAAGGCGGCAGCAGGAGTTTGACACTGATGCTATAATGGCTCTAAGTTTTTTTTTAGTCATACCATGCATGATCAGTGTTCCACTTAGGAGCAGATTCCGTACTATGGACAGACGTCTGCACATGAGTAAGAAAATTGCGTAGATGTTGGACCCACCCCGACCATATGACAATTACGTCTAAAATGAAAAGCTACGTATCCACATTCTTATTTAGTTTCTAAATTACATTTAATTTACACCTTCTACAAGTCAAACTGGGTTTGGAATTAGTATGTTGGAACTGGTTGTAAATGTTAAGGAGTCACCATAGTTCCCACCCATCTCTTAACAATATGTAATGGAATAATGTTTTCCCCAAGTTGTGAAGTATGGTCTTTAAAGAGATATGAAAACAACTTGGGCTCATATTTTGCAGATGTCATAATTCCGCAAGATATATAGATTACTGCCGTATTCACAAAACACCCAGGCATACGCTTGTACTGTGTTCGAGTTTCGAAGGTTATTTATAAATCACATCCAATTCTGGAGTACTCTGGTTTCCATTTAACCTGTATGTGTGTGGAACCTCCCATTGCAGATGTTTCCGTACATAAGGTTAGGAAAAGTAGCAACTTAAAAAAAAAAAATAAGTACCATTTTTCTTTTCATTCCATGCTTAAATGGTTTTGTGAAGCTGGTCTATGTCATTTACTTAAATAATGTGTGGTAATCTTTAAAGTGTTATCGTTGTTCTAGGTTGTGCAAAAGATTTTGAAATGGGTATTCGGATCTCATTTTTGAAAATGTGCAGAAGTTCAATTTATAGACTATGATCACCATTTTATTCTACATTTGCCCTGGATGTCGATTCACCAAAATGCCAGGAGTAGCAGAAGTGACATCACATGCCCCTCGATCTTAATGGCATAACAGAGAGTGGCATCATATGGCCCTTGACCCTGATTTTGTCTAGGAAGTCACATCACATTTTTATAAGCTGGATGACATCAACAAAAATTGACATTGCTGAAGTTCCATCACAACTGCATGATTAATATAACACAACAGACTATTTTATTTAGGTGCCACCTAACTCATTGTGCTGACTTCAGTTGTGTAAGTTCTGGAGTGTAATACTTGCCCTGAATTGTACTGAGTGAGTGAAGAAAGCAACCCTGACCTCTTCTAGGGGGTTTCTACCCAGAGGAATATTAAGAAAATAATGGGGTCAAATAGTGCATTCATATCATATCTTTCAGATAAATTTGCTAAAAAGCAATGGTTTCTGAAAGCACATTCATTAAATCTTTAAATTTATTCATGGAGTGTCAAGCAATGAAACCTGACGCTTTCCAATAGTTGACCCAATTTTACCAGGGCCAGCATTTTTTCATAGGTGCTTCCATATGCCATGGGTATCCCCTTCTTCCAAAAGTTATATAAAATTAGCCCGTGCCAGAATTTTGCATTTATGCCATCCACATGTCACTGTTGACCCATATGTCAAAAATAACCTCAGTAGTTCAGGACCAGCATTTTGTCATGGTTGCCACATTCCCATATGTCAGGCTGTTCGTCTTTATGCCAAAACCTACCTCCAATGAGCTGATAACAGTATTTTGCCACAGATGCACCATACTAAAAATGTCCTCAAGTATGCCTCCACTGGTGGCCCATGTGCCAGTAATAACCAGTATTTTGTCACAGGTGTCTGTCATGCAAAGAATTGTCTCAAGTAGTCCAGTGCCAGTATTTTGATGTGAGTGCCTCTATGACGCAAGATTACCTTCAGTATGCCAGACCAGACCTACAAGCATAACACCAAAGTCTCACGCCCACTCACATTCACTCACACTCACACTCACTTACATTCCCTCATACATTCTTACTCACACTCCTCACTCACACTCTCTTCACTTATTTACACACTTTCTTATTCATTTTTGCTCACCTGCAATGACTTTTAATCTCATTCACTCATTCTCATTCTCAATTATTGACACTGTCTCTCACCTTCTCACTACCATTTACTCACACTCACTATCACCCATGCACACACAGACACACTTGCTCACATATACACGTGCTCTCTCACACAAACCTTTACTGACAAGGACACACATAACATAACATAATCTTTAAATCATGTTTTTACTCATCTGCTCACTATTAGTAAAATGAAAATTGGGCAGAAAATAGGGAGTGCTTGGCTGCCAGTGTGTTCTTTGAACTGATTTTGCCACCTCTGAGGAGAGAGGTTGCAAAGGCAGTTACAGGGAACTCAGCTTTTCAACACTATGACACAGCACTGTAAAAAATATTTCATTCACAAAATTGTGAATTTGTAAGAATTGTACCACTGCATGCATTTAATCAAAAATGTGTGAAGCTCCAACTAAACTACTGTGATGACTGCAGTTCTTATGATATCAGAAATAGATGTGTTCCAACTCTGTATAATATTTGAGGCTGTTTCTATGATTGCCCCACCATTTAACGTAACATAATACTTCCAGGTTGTATCACTGTGGATAATCTTTGTTAAATAAGCCACTTTAATGTGTTTTATATGTGCATGAATAATTAATAATGTTTCCCAAACACCAATGTTTTACCTCCATGCTATTACCTCAAAGTATGATATAATATACTATAACTGTGAAGTAGTACTCATTATAAGGATAAGAGTAATTCTGATTCCGCTGGTAATGCAAGTAATGCTGCAACACCGCACGCCCCATTTGTTTTTCACATCATGCACAGGAAAACCCTTTAAAAAATGTGTCCAGGGAAAGGGGCTTGGAATCTTGAAGACAAGATGCAAACTCCAATTCCAGTAGTTATTTCCCACTCCCAAGGTTCCAACTTGTAATGGTGCAGTAATGTTGCATCCATGAATGTATGCATTGTATGGTATCGAATTTTATCTTGGGTAGTATAATTACATTGGGGAAATGATCACAGGCACTATTACATGTTCGATTATAGTTCTGTCATGGTGGTAAGGCAGTGCTTGATGCAAACACCTTTTTACCACCACAATATGAAAGCAGGTTTCTGTAGGTGTAATGTATGGAAAGAATATTTATTCATATTTGTTGTGTTGCATTTTGGTTTGGTGGTGATGTGTTGTTTTGTCATTTTTTAATTCTCTGTTTTTTGTGCCGCATTATTGCATTCACTTGTTATGTTGGTGTGTGTTTACTTTATTGTGTTACTGTTTTGTTGTTGTGTTGTTTGTATTATATAATTGTGTTATATTCTGTAATTACTTTAGAGATGTCCGCAAAAGCTGCCACATTTCCATCTAAAAGCAGCACATGCCTTTAATGTTCCAGCTACAAATAACCATTTACGGCTGCCTAGGGTGGTAAAATTCTGCTGCTCCAGCTCTTCCACTATTTATAATAGCAGTCAGCCCCTATCTGTGGCAGACACATGTATTTAATTAGCACTTATAGTGCTCACTTTATGGGATAGAATCCATGGAGGCCTGTAGACCGAGTAATGAGTGGTAATTATGTGGAATGGCTCTGAAAAGTGGTTATTTTTTAACGTAGTAATTACTTAAATTTGTAGGCAAGTTAAATGGATGCATAGTGAAAATCAAAACAACCCTCGAAATTTATTTTCATTGTAAATAAGTCTAAAATGTTAATTTCTTGCAGGACAAGCAGAATGAAGCATGTTACTTACGTGAACACAAAGAAGAGTTGATAGAAGAGCTCGCCACGACAATCGTCCAAAAGGTACAGTATGATATGTTCTAAAGCAGGGTTCTCCACGTTTTTCTGTAGCAAAGGGGTCTTATATCCAAGAAACACACCCTGAGCAACTATTGTTATTATTAGTGTTGTAATAGTGACCAAATTAGAAAAGATGACATTAGTAGCCACAATATGGACTGTTAAATGTCTGCTAAATGTCTGTCATCACCTCGGTGCATTAGGCATAGATGACAGCAGTACAGAAAAAATTCTCTGTTAATGTGGAACGCTTCTGCGTGGTCAATAGCGAACAGGCAACTTCAATGCTTCTAGCACCAATGTAATAATGTTAGTGATAGGTTTCCCCAAAGCCTCATCATTTACCACGTAAAGATCAGCTTTAAATACTTTTTGGGAATTCAAGCATTTGTCTTCGAAAACCAGCTTATGAGTTCTGAAAATACACACATTTTCGTTTGAACACACACTTTTCAATTTGGGCATACATATATTAATTCAACCAAGCAAAAGCATCTAGTATAGTAGACTAGGCTGCACACAAGAGGACTGCCTGCAGGTAGCTGGAGAGATACCAGCTCATGAGCTACTCGTCGGGGAAGCCTGTTGTAAATGAGCTGAGCACAAATAAAGTTAAACATTTAACTAGTGTAATAGAGCTAGGTCTCAAGAATCACATGGACTTGCCACAATATTATGCTTTTATTCAGGAATATGATTCCTGGTTACCGTATGACCACCGTCAAAATTTAAATAACAGATACTAAAACAATTCAGACATAATCAATGAAGTACAAGAAGCTGATTAATTATTTGCTCAATTAAAACTCAAAACGCAAGTAATTCTCATTATCTGAAATGAGCTTTGTGAATGAATGACTAAAAATACATGAAGCATTATTAACAGTAAAACGTCTATGAATGATCCATGAACGTTCTCCCACCCACCACCTTGAGTGAGCTTGCTGTACTAGGTGTAGCACAGACTCTTCTCTAGTTCAGATGCCATGGAGTATTCCTCCTGTGATGTCACTTTCATCCGCAGACTCCTGAAGGTTTGGCTGTAGCAGCAGAGCTAGTTGAGGCTTCGGGTCCATAGAGTGGCTTTGTAGGAGGAGTGCACTGGTGCCCTGTGCCCTTGGAGCAATCTACTCTCCCTGCCCAGCTGCTTCTCTAGCTTATGCAAAGTGCCTTCTGCTATCATCTTTTTTGACAGGAGTTGCCCTGTGCGCCGACAGACCAGTCTGATATGTAGTATTGTATGAGCTTCAGAAAAGAATATCATAACAGATTGATACTTGGCTTGATGAAGAAATTGGCTTGATGAAGAAACGAGCCACGAAGCCTACACCCTTTGCACAGCGCTAAAATATTATGAGGCCTCTAGTTTTGGCTTCCCCTTGGTCAGTAATCAATAGCACTGCCACCCTTTCATCGCCAGACTATAATGAACTGACCAAACTGTGCAACTCCTTGCAGCATTAACATGTCCTGGACTTTATGCATTATTTTCACAGAAAAAGTACGATTCAATACAACAGCAGTCTCGCTTCCAATGCAATTGATTATGTTCATTTTTGCATTTTGTACTACATCACTGCCAAAACGGACAACTGTGAGAAACAATCAGATGTTTAACGCTATTTGGACATAGCTCTGGCTGCTCTGTGGGGATGATGGTGAAGTAAAGAAGTTAATTTGTAATGTTTATTGAGGCATTTGTTAATCATAAGAAAGGCAGGTAAACAGTTCTGCCACCTGACAAGCTGAAAATGCAATCCAGGTTCAGCAATTCTGACCACTAATCAAAACAAACGACTATAGCATTTATCTTATTTTTACAACAAAAGCGCAACACATTTCATAAAAGTAAAAATACAGAGGAACACTAGGAGTCAATAACATAAGCCAAACCTATAACCCAACCTAAGACATAAAGATTTCTCCCCCCACTAAGGGAACAAAACATAGCACAATAAGTGCTTCATATTAACTTAGTCCTTCCGAAATGCAGGATTTATTTATTATATGTACTACCAAGTATTTCCATGCATCAACCGAGCACGACCATCCTCCCTTCTCCTACCCAGTCTCTCTTGCTCACTTTCTTCATTACCAACAACATTCATTCCTCTGGCAAGCCACCAATGGATCGTGATTCTGTGTGACTTCACGCTGACCTGCTCCCAAAATAACCATCTTTTTAAATGAGGCAACAATGGCAACATTACATCTTTGATTGTTCATTCAAAATACAGTTCTCTCCTTCTAGGCCCTTCCTGCTATTGGTGTCTCAACTTAAATTGACCTATTCATGAAAATCAATACTTTCTTCTTCTCTCTTTCCTTCACCTCCATCTAACAATTTGTATTTTCCTTCTGGACGTTTCTCACTCTGTGACTAGTTACCTTTATATCCTATGTTGTCTCTTCAATTCCAGACATCAGTGATATAACTCATCACAGATCTATGCCGCTTTGCATCATTTCATGTATTTCTATTAGCTTTTAACATCTTCGGATGTTGACATCAATCATGTTAGCCACAGACATCTGGCTTTCCCATTTAGCATCCTGTTCAAGCATTCAGTTTCGTTATTTACCTTGTAATATGGAGTTAACTTGCAATGACAAATGTCATACAAACTTAAAAACAGTGTATACAAAAACAGGTACACCATTGTGGTTAATCTGTGCAAGGATCTGTTCTATAATAAAGATCGTTCCTATCAAATTGAATGGATGAATGACAACATCTGTAGCTTACGGTTTGTCACCCAGTAAGTTATGCATGGATAAGATATCCAGCCCTGGATTTGCACCAGTGTACCTGGTTTTCCACACTACCCAAGTGGAATTCCGGGATTGTGTTTTTAACCATCCTCTTTTTACCTGTCTTGTCTCCCACTAATTTGTGGATTCCACCCTTGCCCATAAGCACATTCTTCACTCATTTTAGATATTAATATTTCCCAAATGTCACTCTTGACTACTTTGAATTTAGATCCTCATTTATAGTTTTGCAGAGGTGTCACTCCATCACAAACAACAGATGTCCTGTCCACCTTAGTAAAATTCCATTATAGCCTATGGAACTTGTAATACAGGGGACGGGATATCCGTCATGTTAGTGACATAGTAGCCCCCTTCTGACAGCCACTGGCCCACAAAGCACTTCCTTTCAAAGGACAACCCAAATCCACAGATTAATCTTGTTGTCCCATCTTTTATCCACAATTCTAAAGCTTGCCTTATTTAATTTCTTTTCTCCTGTGCCTCCAACCATCTTTTCACTTATTACAATACTGTTTACATCTTCCAGTGCGCCTTAAATACTAGCTACAATCGGCTCACAGTTTTCATAATTTCAGACACCAACTCTCTCCTGTAAAGGTGTGTGATACTGTCGGCAAGGCAATTCTTCTATCCAGGGATATATTCCGGCTTGTACCTGCAAACGCCAATATTTTAATTTCCTCGCTGTCATTATTTCCTTTACATAGCGATTTAACAGTGATTATGTTGTTCGCCTGGCTGTCATCAGTACAATTTTTCAAACATTTTACCCAGTCGGATTCGACTCTGTGTATCTGCCCCAGTTAATCATTTTGTTCTCTTCCTTTAACATTTGCAGAGCTGGAACCATGTGCTTTCCTTTTGACTGCCCTGAGATCTCTCCATGGGCTAACCAGAATTTTAACTCCTGCTCTCCTATATCTGTTTGAAAGGCTGTTCTTAATCTTTCTCTTTCATTGGTTATTTCCTTATGCCTTGTCTTCAATATGTTCTACGATATGTGCCTTTAGGGGTAACGGTACAGTAAAAGGGAAGCAATTTCCAGAATTTGATGTTTCTGCTGCAGTTTTTCTGGGAGGAATCAGTTTGCTTCATCCTCCATCTATACTGGATCGTTGCTTACTGGACCTTTCTGGGCCGCTGCTCCATACTTTATGTGTGTGTATGTGTGGGGATTTATAGAACGAAACTAGTTCCACCGCAGCAGTGTGCTCTACAAGTATGAGGGGTAAGCAAGAGGAATACAGTATAGAGAGATCGTCTTCTGGAGTGTTATACGTGGATGAAGAGCTGTTTTAAAAGATGGCCTCCATTTCTGTTCTGGATGTGAGGATGGAGAAGGCTTGCTGGACTTGAGTGGGAAGTGATGTTTAGATCTTAAGAACACAGCAAAAGAAGGCCAGGTGTCTCGTCTTCTCCAATCTGATTTTTTTCCAGCATGTCTGCACACCTGAGTTCTTGCTTCATCTAGCCAAATAGGTAGAGTGTTTACGTTAACTACTTTGCAAGACATGCAGCAGACTTTGAACCTATGCTGGCTGGTAAAGGGATAAAATTGAGTTTTTTGATGGTGGGAGAGTCTGTCAAGTTTAAATAAATACCACAGTTATATGAAGTCAGGCAAGTATAATTATGGCAATGTTAGTTGGTTTTACTCTGCAAATCAGGTTGCATGTTTTAAGAGCTGTTTTTTGACTTCTTCAGATAATACGGAGAAAAAAGAGCAAATGTGAGCAGGCGGAGGCTGAATATGAATGGTCGAGGGTTAGAGGCAGTGTACTGACATCCCCTACAATGTCGGAAAAGAGTCTGTTTCACTTCCAAGAAGGTAACGCGGGAGCAGATATACTATGGGTAAGTCGCACTGAGATGCTGTCACTGATTTTGTTCAAGGTGTGAGCTTGACACCTTAAATTTTATTTTGTTTTCGAGGGGCAGTTTAAGAATTAACATAATTATACATCTATCAGTGTGAGCCTGTATTTCTGAACTACTTCGTTGGTCTTCTGTATTTTATTGCCTCTTCGTAATACGAGATGTGTGCCTAACATGTCAAACCGGATATTGAGTTCTGCCAATGCCAGCAGGACTAAATGATATGATAATGTAATTATTGTTCAAATTATTGATATAGATGGGCAACAAAGCATGGTTTGTTAAACGGCGCCCCAAAATGCCAATTATTTGGAACTAAGCTAAGAACACGACGTTGTCCTCATAGTCCAAGACTGAAAACATGAAGGCTGCAATTGTATTCGAGCAAACAGCTGTTGTTAATCCCGAAAACGGTGTTTGTGCAGGAAGCCTAGCTGAACGCATTGTACCTTTGCCTGTCATTTTTAGGTTTGTCTCTTGCTTAAATGATTTACACTCTGCTTGGACGACTACGACGATATAATCTTTCGGGAACTCACTGGAACATTCTAAAATGTTGGCAGTGAGAAAGAAATATAATTTTACGTTTACATTCAAATAAAATCTTGTTAATTTTCATTACCACGATACACTCAAAAAACAGACACACACTTCGGGCAACACAGTTCTCTTCTCTCCCCATATATCAATACTCCCTCAATGTATGTAAACCTGGGGACCCCAGTAACCAGTCCCATCAAGGCCAGCTCAGATATATTCTTTTGAATATTTGAAGCCCTTTATTGTGATATGGTGAAGACAAGGAGTGATAATGATTCAAATATAAGGCACATATTTGACGACAATTAGCATACCATTTAACACCTGAGCATTTCAAAATGACAGCACTACAATTTTGACCCGGGTCCCATACCCCCATTCTTTGAATAATCATGCATTGTTGTGCGGTTTGAATTCAAATTAGTTCGAGTTCACTCTGCATACACTGTACTTCCATGTATTTTAAACCCATTGAAAGAGTCAGCGAATTCAGCAAAATCATTCCAATATGTCCCCATCGGCCAATTCGTTTATCCATCATTTTGTCCCTGATGACAGGAATGCACGGCAGACTTCTTCCTCGTTCCTTATCACTCTTGTAAGTCACACATACCCTCATCTCCCATCATTCCGTGAACAGGTAGCATCCCTTCAATCCCTATAACAACTACAATATACATACAGCAGTTAATAGTTCTCCATTCACACACTCACACAATAGGTACAGCGTATATAGTATAGAATAGGAAGCAGTAGTATATGATGTTCTCACACAAGCAGAAAAGTAAACAAGCAGCAGTAGGGCGTGCACTCCAGACATGCACAGAACAGTTTCAGACAAAACAGCAGCTTCCCTTGTACTTAAGCATCTTGGAGTTCTCATTCTAGGCGACCTCAAAGTATTAAACAATAGTACAATACTGCATGAAGTCACTGAGAAACGTTGGATTGCAGAGTGAGAGATATACACATCACTTATAAGTCTGTATCTGCGGTACTGCTTTCAGTTCTGGAAGGAACATCCAAAGGGGCGTGTCTTCTTCTTGAGCTTTCACCTGGAAGGTTCTTGTTCTGCAGGCCTCCTCTGGAGTTTAGCATTCAGCTCTGAAGGTATCCTCTGGTATATAGCGGCAAGTTCAGAGATCCACATCTAGTGTATTGTGCCCAAGTGCGCACACCACACGTGGCATGTTGTGCTAACTACTGGAAGTTTCATCTTGAATGTTGTCTGGTTTTTGGAGAACATCTCCGTCCTCTCATGTCCAGTTCTCAATGCTTATTTGGAAGCATTGTAAACGGTTGTAGAGACCAACTCCTTAAAGCCCCATCTGTAATATCACATGCAATTTCAGTGCCTCATCTTAAGTACTGCAAATACATTTATCCTCGTCTGTTTTGCTGTGTCAGGATTAGTCACATCTGGAGTGCTGTAGCAGGTCCTGTAGCGTTAGGACACTTGTGCCGAAGTAGTGAGGACATCTCTTGTTGCCACTCTGTATTTGCACAAAATACTTCAAGAGGCCACCTTGGTTTAATTGGTCCGCTTTTGAAGCCAGCTTCTGGAATTTTGTGTCCAGTTCTAGACCATATCTATGAAATATTGTTTTCAGTTCAGAAGGTCTGTTGCTGTTTGTTGAGTTAATTTCTGGATACTACCTGTAGTATATTGATAAAAGTTCTAATAATTAAATATGCAGATCATCATCCGTAATGTTTATTCCACATAATTGATCACCCTTAAAACATAAACAAATGCAACATCCATAAAATGTATACACTTGTATAAAAACATACCTTACACCTACAAATATACATCAATTTTAAAATTCATTTCTTAAAACACATATCAAATAATTACATCCAATTCCTAACTCTCTGCACGATACTCTTTAGCACAATTCTGGCGCTTAGCCATTTTGGCAAAAAACATCACCAACTTGGTTCCTGATCTTCACACCAGAAATAGTCCTTTAGCGCAGTTGCCATGCAAAGCGCAATAAATTAGATATATAAAAATAGCTGTGCACCAGTATCTGTTGTACATCCTCTGATACCAATATTCCTTACCCAGAGAAACAAGTTTTTTTGTGGTGCCTCCTATACAGTGGGCACAATAATAACAAGCATTTTCAATGCAATGGGTCTCGCATTTGCTCGAGTTAGAGCTATTAGCATTGTAAACGCCTAATTGGACTTTTCTTGCCACACAAATTAAAAGAAAAAAAAACACAGTGCGATTGCACTATGTAAAACGCAGCGCAGTCGTGCTGAAATTGAAAACGGAAAACCGAGCGTGATCATGCTATGTAAACCCCACTGTGATCGCGATGCGTGGAAAATAAACAGATAAAGTAGTCCGGAAACCATGCTGAAAACATCGAGCCTCGTATGTTTTAAGTACTTTACCAGTGCTGTGAAGGTGGGCTAAACACCGGAAAAGGCATGACATATGCATGTCTTTCACAAATGAAAGCAAGAAGATTTTAAAAGGCAAGCCCACGAGCCAATGAAAGTGACTGACGTGACATGGGCGTGGTTGGAAGCCCAAAGAGAGATTACTACAGGGGACGGAACAATTTGCGCTCACCCCTAAAAAGTGGCTCTCAGTTTCTCTCCTTAAGGCTCATACAGGACAGTGGCATGATGTATTAGACTGTGTGATCCTAGACTTAGATAGGCAAAAGGTAAAATACGCAAAATAAATTTCAAAACCAGCCTCTTTGTAAACTGACATTCTGAAAAATCTCGAAACTATTGGAAGAGCAGCTTGGTCTTGCATTAAAGGCATTGATCAGAAAGCTGTCCTGTATTAGGATGCACCAGAGATGTTTGTTCACATAAAATGTTATATGTAGATATTATTATCTCAGCCTTATCACTTATAAGTTACTCTAAACCAGCTCTATTAACTGTAACTGATTACAAACACATTTTATCCATTAAATAGTGAAACTTGGCCTGCTCAACATTACTTCGCTAAGGCTAGCCCTGAAAACATCAAGATCCTAACAGCTCCAAGTAAGACTAATAACAGTATCAATAGCTACTAGCCCCAATTTAAGATGAGTTGAAATACAAGATGTATTTTGAGGTACCCCCATGAGGCCTGTTAATAAATCTATTTTCAGTTGTAGATAAAACGTGAACATTAGCTTGACCCTAGGTCTCCTTGCAGTAAACTGATGCCATATTCACCCGAGCCTTAGAGACAGACAAGGCAGGTGAAATAGCTCTCCCTACCAGACTCCTTGCAAAACAGGTAACCCCATCCACAATCTGTGAGGGGATGATATTAGTCCTATGAATCTAGAAATCCCAACTTCCATTTTGATTAAAACTGATACCCATATAAACTCAAATTGTAACACATTCAAGATGGTTATTACTTAAAGTTAAAGAGCTTTAGATTGAGTTAAGTGGGTGAAAGGTTATGAGCTTGGTGTACTTTTCATTAGTCCATGCCTATTACAATACTTTTTAAAGCTGTTTAATAGGTTCTGCATTACTGTAGTGCCTGGGAGACAAGTAGGTTATCATATGCATATAATAATGTTGCAGTTTTACACCCTCCTAATGAAAGGACATAATTTAGACAATTGCAGACCCACTCCATGAACCTGTTGATAAGTAAAGCAATGTTGTGGCTAGCACACACTCCTGGAGAACCCCTTGTCTGTGAACAACTTGGTCATTTCTCCCTCCAAGCTACATCCAACTCTGGCAAAGATGTATTTATGCAGTCAGATTCAGAATATTATTTTAAGTAAATCAGTTGACATCCTAGGTGAGTGTAAGACCACCTACAGACATTCATTGGGAATACTATCAAAAGAAGAATTTGGATACTCAAAGACTACGTACAAACATTGTTTTTTCTACATACTTTTATAACTCTTGAATGGAACGCAAACACCTAGTCAAAGGAAGTTAGCCCCTTCCAAAATCCTGCTTGACAATGAGAAAGTATGTCGGTGTTGGAAAGTGGATTATTGGTAAGAGCAGGTAAGTACCTACACTTAGCAATAGACCACTAACCCCCACTAGGTCCAGTCAGTTCTCAACACATTAAACCCCCCTCAACCCTCGGTAGCTTGGCAACAAGCGACAAGGCTTAACTTAGGAGACAAGTGTGTAAAGCATTTGATCACATAACAGTAAATAAGTAAAACACAAAACACAATAAAATCCAACACCAGCTTATGAAAATACATTATATTTATATCTTTAAAATGACACCAAAAGATTAAAATCAGATAAAGGGAACCGGAGATTTGAAATTTTTAAAGAAGTAATGTTTTCTAGTGCATAGAAGCAAATAGCACTCAAAGGGTTAAGAAAAGGTTACACTGGAAAGAGACAAAGTCCAGAGTTCAGGCTACCCACGAGGTAACACTGTTACACTTACTTTCAGAAGGGTTTCTTGATTCAGGAAAGTGGTCCACTTCACCAACCAAGGGTTCAGAGGCTCCGGTTTGCCTCTTGGAGTCTGGGACTAAACTCCCACAATGCACCTCTTCATCTTAGGGAGTTGCTCCAAACATCTTCAAACTTCTGGATCTTCTTCCAGAGGTCCTTTGTGAGTTCTTGAATTGTCCACAACTTGATCCAGGGTTCCTGAAGCTCTGAGTTGCTCCTTGGGAGTTGGGACTACAATTCCCATAACGCACCTGGTCAGAATCCTCAATGGCCACTGGACAGTGGTCAGCTGGGCTCTTCTTGCAGGACTTGATTCAGGGGACTCTGGGAAGCTCCTTTGTACCTGTAGGTCACATTGAGTCCACTCCTGGATTTGCAGAAGCAAGGCAAAGTCTTTTTCTTGTTGAGGCCCAAAGTGTGCAGCTGGCATAGTCCTTGTGAGTGCAATGTCCAGGTGCAGGCAAGGGGTCCAGCAGGCAGTCCTTCTTCTCCAGTTTCATCTTCCAGCAGGGATCTGAGGTGTGGGTGCAGCTCTGCCATATTTATCCTTGCTCCTGGGGTGAAAAGCAGGTGGTCCCCACTGTCCAATCACAGGCAAGCCACTTTCCCCTTGGATTACCACTTCCTGGGAGTGCGGCAAAAATCAAACCAAGGGAGCAACATTCTTCAAAAACCCAATATGGCTGAAACTGATTTTATGAGGTTAGATCTGGCTGGGCCCTCTCCTGATCTAATCAAGAGGACACCTAATTGTCTGGGGTTGCAGGAAATGTGGGATGTCCTGAGCTGCTCCAAATGTTCTTACCTGCCTTTGAAGACCAGTTTGGCTGCTCTCCCCCGTCCTATTCCATCATCTGTTGAGGCAGATCTCCTCCACAGGCACATCCTTTGTGTTCAACCCAGGCACTTCATACCTCATTCAGGCAGTCAAGCCAGGCTGCCAAAGGCTGGCCAATCAGAGAAGGGCACAACAGAACTGAAGTTGGCAACTTTAAGGTAGAGTTTTAAAACTCTTTACCTGAACTAGCTATAATTCCAACAATGACAAGTTATAGAATGTATTGTAACAATTAATTTGATACCAAACCCAAGGTATCTGTCTCTTATGGGGACTTTGTTAATAAAAACAAAGTCTCCCCATTTTAGCCTATGGAGGCCATTCACTACATTGAGGGGAAAAACTAATTTGGCTATTTTACCTCACCATAGCTGATAAAACTATTTTTATAAGGTCCCTACTTATATGTACATGGCATCCAGCCTAGGAGCACTTAGGGCACACTTTAGGGGTGACCTATATCTACAAATAAGGTAGTTTAAGACTTTGGAAGTACTTTTAATTCCAAAGTCAAATTAACATATAACTTTAATTTAAAAGAAGCCAGCAAGGCAGGCCTGCCTTTAAAATTACCCTGGGCACTTCAGTAGTGCACATATGGATGCACACCTATGCTGGGCTCCCTAAACCTACATGCCCTACCATATACTAGGGACCTTTAGGTAGGTTGACATAGCCAATAATAATTAGCCTAATTGGCATACACATTTTACACAGAGCACAGGCCATGGGACTGGTTAGCAGTATCCAGGGCACCATCGGAGTCAGGAAAACACCAGCAAAAGATGAAAAATTAGGGCTAAAAGTTCAGGGGCCTCCACAATCAGCTCTCTTTTCTCACAGGTGGCATATATCAGCCATTCCTCAATGCAATTTAACAACAAACAGCCGGTAAGTGTTACTGTATACTCTGTTAATTTGCCTGTAGTTATCACAATCATCCCTGCACCCCCTATTATAAATAGATATAAATTTAGCACAAAGTCAAGCAGATGGTACCACAGGATCCTGCTTAACTCCATTAACCAAGGTGGGTAAATATGAGGCCCAGATGATTGATTCTGACTTAAACTAGTCAACTGGAATCCAGCTCAATCACTTTTTTGCATGCTCAGTGCAGTGACAGTCTCTTTCAATGTAAAGGGTGAAAGGAGCCTTGAATTGCAGTACACACATTGGCACACACTCTGCTCATTCTCAGGCCCTGAGTATCCTCTAAAATGATACAATATCCAGCAACATGGATGAACCATGTGTTCTCAATGTGCAGTTCCAGTAAGGCCTCTATATCCTTTCTAGTAACAGGTCCTAATACCTCTGACCATTGTAACTCAGCCCGGTCATCCCTTTTGTTTTTTAGATTCTGTTTTATAAGCCTAATCATCACCCTATCTGCAGGGGCGTAGATTAGTCAGTGAGATTCAGGGGAGCGGGTAGTAGAGGGATCTCAAATTTTCCAACTAAAAATATGTGGGCTGCAGGGTGGAGGGTCGAGATGACCAAGGTTTGGGATGGATTCTTTCAATGAGGAACAGGGTCTGTACGGATTTCCATTAGGTGGGCCTCTGTCTAGAGTCCCATCAGATACAGTAGTATCCCTGGAAACCTGAGACTGGTGCAGCTTTCCAAGCTTACGACTGTCAATGTTTGTAAATTCCAAAAAGTTATAAATACTGGGTGCACTTCTCCATTACTAAATACACCATCTCAGTTTGATTAAATCCCTACTACCACTTACTCTTTAGCTGGACCATCAGTATGGATCTTTATCTGAGAGTGGCTGAAGAAATGTAGTAAGCTGCAATCAGTACTTTCAAAGTATAAGCTTATTTATTAAATCAGTTTTCTTAGTGTCAATAAAGAGAGTTTTAGTAGTTTTAACGTCTTTGTTTAAACTAATTAATGTAGTTTTATTAATCAATCATTCACTTACAGAAACACACATGAAGAGTGTCCTGAATCTGTCCCTACTCTGCTCGTCTCTGTTTTAAAGAATGTGGTATATTAAAATAATACTGTCTTGTAGCCTGGGAAAGTCAGAAAAGAATATTCAGTTTTTTACATTAAGTACAGGTCTCACCTTTATCTATCTTGTGTGCTTTCAGCTATCACTCTATTCTGAATACAATATCTGCAGCGGAATGAATAACTCTGTTGTATCTAATAGCTTTGAAGCCAGGTAGCTCTCACAAACTTTTCTACACTCAACCATTCTCTCCTTAGCTAATACAGTCAGCTTAGTGCTATTACTCTTAAATATTGTATCTGTCTTTGTATAGCTAATGTTCTCTAATCACCTGTGGCTCTCAGCTCCGACAGCAGCAGTGGCAAAGAAGTAGCCCAAGGCAAAGGACACAGTGGTCGTCTCTCGCTGTCTTTCTTCTTGCAATCTCCGCTCCCTCGATCTCTCTTTGCTTCTCGAACAAAAACCCTCTGCTGTTTCCCCAGGACACCTTTGGTAATTAGTTTGATTGATATAACTGGTAACAAAGTCAAACATTTCTTGAGATGTTGCAGAATTGAACAATGCTTCTCTTGATCAACAGCAGGGGTTGGATACTCGTACTTCCTTTCACAGGCATTCCTTTACTTCTGCAAGGACAATTTTACATACATGAGTATAACACCCACTCTATGCCCATCATTCATATAATGTTTCAAATACAAGCAGTTGGTATTTTCTAAATACTTGTTGGCGCATATCAAAGCACTTTAGTAGGTGGGTAAGGGTGTAGTTAGTACTGGTTCTATTGTTTTAAAGAAAGTTGTAGCATCTTATAAGTCAAGAAGAGGTTATAGAAGAAACAATTTAATAGAAACATGTGCCAGCCTAACAAGTTTTGAAATCGTGCATCACGGGTTACATAAAGTTCGGAGCATGCTTTTAACATTCAAGCAACAACAGTTTTTGAGCCCATCAATTCATTCTCATGTTAGTGATTAGTATTATGATTTGAATTTTCTATTGGTGGCCTTATCATAAATTTGCACACATTCAATAAGTGTGTTTATGGGTGCAGATTTACTACTTTTTTTTAAACCAGTCACCACATGAGAAAAACTGATACAAACCTAGCAGACCTGACTCAGGGCCCCCAGACCCAACTACTAAGCCAATAATTCATTTGCTGGGGGCGTCGCACCTCAAACACTCTCCTGAAGTTACACACACTTTCTGTCCCTCTTTGAAGTGGTAGTTTCCCCTGGAAACTCATTCTTATGTTCACACGCAACACAATGGCTTGGAGTCTCTGTCCTGTAGTCACTAATTCTAAATGTATTTTCCCTGTGGGCACTCTTCTTTGACTCTGCTACGAGAAGCCTTGATGGTAGAGTTGCCAGACTGGTGCATGTAAGCAGGGCTTCTTGTTTCCAGTTGGCCCCATGTACTAAGTTGAAGTCACACACACTGGTGGGTGAACCGGCAAATAATAGGAGAAGCCAAGCCAAAGGTCTGGCTTGGCTCCAAGAGTCTGTGCAAGCCAAGCCATGAAAACATTTGGCATATATATCATCCAACAAACAATGTGAAATACGTTATAGTCACTTTACATTTTTTTTAAAAAAACGTTTCTTTACAATGTGGAAGTGTTTCACCTTATTACATCAGATTATAATGCTTCAAAAGTGATATTTATTGAACATGAATTCAGAAACATTAATGGCTTTCCCCCAAACAACAATTTCATTTGTGAACCATGAGGCACGTCAGTAGTCATGTAAACTCTAAATGTGGCCTAGATTCTTTTTATAGATACAGTAACATTACAGACTATTAATTACAGACTAATAAATCAAAATAAGAGGTAACTGTACAGCACACATCCAGGTTATCTGGTTTCACAGTTTGAAATTCAGCCATCAGATGTGTATCCTGTGTTCGTATCCTGACCCCTTTTCTTTATTTTTTACTTTTTTTCCAGGGACTCAGCTTCAGCCGAGTGCCAAGATGGCTGACAAAACTTCAACTGCTTCTGTTGTTGAAGTGTTATCAACCAATCAGATCTCAGCACGTGATCGGGAAGTGTTGTGAATGCTTTGCATCCCTATATATGCAAATTTGTTTCCCCCCTTAATTTCTCAAATACTACTGAACAGAATTACACCAAAACAGAAAGTACTCTTTCTGGACCTGGATCTAGCTTTATGCCAAATTTGGTGAAATTCCATCTAGTAGTTTCAGCACTATCGCTATTCAAAATCCCAATGGGAAAATGAATGGGAAAAAAACGTGTTTTGGGACTCCCCCTTTTCCACAGCCTTCCCTGGACGGATCAAGGCAAAACTTTCCATGCAGCAGGTGATGTGACTGTCAAAGTTTTTAGAAAGTTTTGTCAAGATTCGTCAAGCGGCGCCAAATATATAGGTAAGTAACTAGGTAGTTGTATTTAGGACCTAGTTTCTAAATACAATTTTTTTTTTTTACTTGCCAAGTCCCAAAAAAAATAAAAGGTGCCAGGGTACAAACCTCCTTACCCCTTAGTTTTGTTGGTGGGGTCCCAAAGAAACCCCACCCTCCATGGCTAAAAAGCATTTTTGGGGGGATTTTACAAACAGAGACACCGTGCTTCTTTAATGTACAGCCCCCAGGTGGGCCAAGTCCTGGGGACATTTGATTACAAATGCAGGTGGGGGGCCCTCTTGGCCCGCCCGCTGCCCTGGGGACCACCACATTCCTGAGGCTTATTATTTGTATACGGGGGCTGTGTGCCCCCCCCCACTGCCCTGGGGACCGCAACCTCCCCAGGTCTGTGTTCTAATATGCACGGGGGGCCTGGCCCACCCTCACTGTCCTGGGACCACCACCTCCTCATGGCATTTAGGTAATTATATGCGTGGTGCCTGTGGCCCACCACCCCCTGGGGACCAGTACCCCCGGGGCACAATGCAATTTATTTGTGGGGTTTGCGTGCCCCCACCCACTGCCCTGGGGACTACTACCCCCTGGGGCAACACTGTATTTGGAATGGGGGGCCACATTTCCCTCCAGGAACCACAACCTTCTGGGGTAAATCTTTAAAAAAAGAAAGGGGTTCCCTATGGGACCTCCAAGCACCTGGGACCACCACCCTCCGGGGTTATGCCTACATTGGAGGGGGGGGGTGGTCCCCCTTGGAGCCACAGATGGCCCTGGGAACCACCACCCACAGGGCTGGCTCCTACTGTGTCCCAGGGTGCTCACCCCTGGGACATAGCTATTTGCCCTGGCTTGGCTGCAGCTCTGTAGCCAAACCACATCAAACTCTTTGGGTTTTGACAGCAAAATCCAAAACGTACATCTCTGTGCCCTGCACGCGTGCAGGAGACATAGATGAAATGCTCCAGCAAGTACAGAGCTGCTGTCAAAGCAGATCCATGCTTGCTGAAGCAATGGCAGTACAAGGAAAGCCTTAAGGCTTACCCGCAGTGGCAGTTAGCCAATAATGGGCAAAAAAAAAATCATCACCATAGCTCATTGTGAAGGTCGCAGACATTCACCCTGTTCTTTGGGGGTTTTAGTCCAGCTTTTTTTTTTTTTTTTAATATAAATATTTTACAGCTTTTTAAAAATAATAAATACTTTTTTTTTTTAAATTATACACAAATATCTTATTCTAAATACATGAGATATTAAAGCCTAAAAAAGCTCTCTTTCCCTCTCACTTTCTTTCTCTCTTTCAATCAATTTTTCACACTCACACACCCACTCAGACACTTAGGCACCCACTCACATACCGACTCAGGTACTTATGCACCCACTCCAGACCAAAGACACCCTAATGCACCCACTCAAAGACCCTCGCACACACTAACGCACCCACTAAGATACTGGTGTACGCACTCTCACACCCAGGCAATCTCACACCCAGAGAAGGCGCGGCCAACTCCCACCGCGTACGGCCAAAGGCTGTGAACAGTGTGGGTTTGGGTGGTTAGGGGGTGTACGGGTGAAGGCCGTGCATGGTGCAAAGTAAATCAAATATGCCAATTGGTGACAAGTAAATATTACAATGCTCAAAGGAGATAGCATATGCACTTTATCACTGGTTAGCACGGGTAAAGTGCACAGAAACATAAAAGCCAACAAAAACAGGTTTAGAAACCAGGAGAGTGAAGGCGAACATTTAGTTTGGGGATGACACTGCAGAAAGGGCCAAACCCAACACTTTGTTAATAATGGAGCTCTAGGTTTTGAACCTGGAATCTCTTGATAGGATTGGTAGTGGGTCCTTTTTGTGATTGTGAGTGCCTCCTCAGTGAGGGACATTTTTGCCTTCCATCTGATGAGCCAGCGTCCCTATGATCTTTTCATCTACTATGATCATTTTTTGCTTAAACCCTTTGAATGGGAGTTTGTGTTCCCCCATTTAACCCACCCCATCATATTGTTACATGTAACTCTTTTTTTCTGGCCGGATGTAAACCTTGTTAATGTTTTATTTGCATCCAAAATCCGCAAGCTACACCTTATACTAAATACATCTTCATTAATAAACTTATGATATTTGGTTTGCCTTACTAGCTGTATATGTGGTACTATTACTATTGTGTTATATTTTGAACAATAATAGATTTTCCCTCACATGCATTCTAGAGAACACACCCTACAAGCCTCTCAGCAGTTGTTACAAATCTCTCTCAATTGTCCATGGAGATACTTTACACAGTTCATTGGAGCAGGCATGGGTAAGGTGGTACATTTTGACTAATCTGGGATGCATTTGTGTGCAATTGACACAGTGGAGAATATTTCATATGATTAAAAAAGAATTCGTTATTTTAGATGCAGATCTCCCCTCTAGTAAAAGGGCACCACTTTCTTGTACATTTGTACAGTTTGCCTCCAGGTTCAGCAGGAGGATTTAGTTATTTTTACAGGGAATATGTAGGACCACCTGTGAGTCCTTGGTTTGACAGACAGTGGAGTCTGGAGTAAAAAACACTTTTGTCCAGGTTTCAACACTTCTGCTGAATCATGGTCCTGTTTATCGTCACTTTATGCTTTTGTTTGAAGGATAGTTTACTTTGCCTATCGGAACATTGTACTTTTGGCGATGTTGTTTTAATTCTCATTTTCAGTTCAGTATTAAGTGCTGATAATTTGTCCTTATTCAACCACCTAAAATATGAGCAATATCAACTTCACAGAAAAGAGAATAAATCACCACAAAAGAACAATAGGTTTCTATGGTAGACAAATCATTTAAAACCAGAAGGAAGGAGGCCATGGAAAAGGGGCGTGGGTTTCAAAACACAGCATGCAGAGTCCAAGGCTAGGTCTTGCGGCAAAGCCCACTGTGGTCACTGTTGCTGGATTGCTAGGCAAATTCCAAATCAAAATGGACTGTAAATGGGAAAGGTCTACTGCTGCCTCTGCCGGTCTCTAAACAACTACATATCTGCATCCCCTGTGTACAGTTGCAGTTCCAGTGTGTCTCATGCAACGGGAGGTGCTGTCTTCATTTGTAGAGCTGAAGGCTGAACTATGGCAGTGGAAGGCATGGTTGTCTAAAACTAGGCACGCAAGTAGATTGAGTCCCCAGTGGTTGTTGCAAGTGCCCTTGCCCTCAAACCTCAGTATCTTCCACACTGCTGGAACATTAAGGTCATTTTCACGGTTGCAGGTTGAACTATGGAAGTCGTGGGCCTGTAAGGTAGGGACTCTGGCAGATGGAGTTCCCAAGCAGTTTGCTTAAGTGCTGTGTTAACAAAAGTTCAAGTTGTCACATTTGTAGAATTGTGTGTGAAGATGTTTATTTATTGGTCAGCTTACTGTAGTTGCTTGGATAACTACCTGTCTGAATGAATTTATGCGTAATTCACTTGATGGAGCGGGAAGAGGTTGGGTGAAATGAATAAGTGAGTAAACAGGTTGGTAAATTATTGTATGGTTGAGTGAGAAAATGGATATGTGTGGGGTTGTGAGTTGATGGATTGTTAGGCGTGTGAGTGGGGTGATAAGAAAAGCATTTTAATGTGGATGGCAGAAGTGTTGTCTGGAAACTATATTTTGGATTAATGAATATGGAATGGTGATTCAGTGGAAGGATTAGTGAGAGCCAACTATTGTGAGGGTGGACAGATAGACCAGTGCGTAGATTGATTGAAGGTACGTTTGGTAAATAGCTGAGTACAGGATGAATGATTGATTGGATGTTCAAGCAATTGGAGAATCCAAAAACAATAAGGGAAACAATAAGACAATGAATGGGGAGAAAGAAATGGGGATGAGAGAGAGATAAAGGAAACAACAAGACAGTGTTTAGGGCAGCAAGAAGAAGACAATGACAGTGGAAAAAGGTGGTGAAAAGAAAGGCAAGCTATAGTGTATGTCAGAGAGATAAGAGCAGACAAAAAAGGTGGTAGTAGAAATTTTAACATGATCTGGAGTGACAGAGGAGGGGCAGAAAAGTGACCAGAAAGAAACATTTTGAGAGGGTGGAGGCCAAAGAGAAAGATGAATGACAATCATAATGTTGAAGTAAGGAACAAACAAGAAAATGACAGACAGCCACATGTGAAGACAAATAGAGAAGTGGAGGGCAACAAACTTGAGTGACTTGAGATTAAAACAGACAAGCTGAGGTGAAAGAAAAACTGGGAGAGATTTTGTTGCCTATCCAAGTGGCAAACCTGATCTACGGGCAAGTCGGGGCAACACAGCAGGACAGCTTACTGGAGTGAAGAAAATGCCACCAGATAAAATAAGAGAGACAAGCAATGTCTCTCTGTACGGCACTGAGGACAATGCATTCATGGGTCATAAATAGAGGAACAGGAGAGCAGCCGGGCCAGGGTATCAATAGAGGAACTGGAGTATCTTTTGGTACATTTGGGACATTAGGAGTAGGAGAGAGACTTGCAAATACAAATAATGCACTAAACAATGAGATATTGTTGGACTTTTTTGCTTATGCGGGGTCATCCTCAATCTGTTTGCCTCCTGCCTCCTATTTGTACTGACCTGTTGCTGTTGGCCTTTGAACTCTGAGCACTTTACCACTGCTAACCAGTGCTAAAGTGCATATGCTCTCTCTATAAATGTGTATGTAATTGGCTTATCCATGATTGGCATATCTGGTTTACTAGTAAGTCCCTAGTAAAGTGCACTCGAGGTGCCAGGGCCTGTAAATCAAGTGCTACTAGTGGGCATGTAGCACTGGTTGTGCCACCCACATGAGTAGCTCTGTAATCATGTCTCAGACCTGCCACTGTGTGTGCAGTTTTACCTGTAAATTCTACTTGGCAAGGGTACCCACTTGCCAGGCCTAAACCTTCCCTTTTCTTACATGTAAGGCACCCCTAAGGTAGGCCCTAGGTAGCCCCAAGGGCAGGGTGCAGTGTATGGTTAAGGTAGGACATATAGGGGGTCATTATGACCCTGGCGGAAGGCAGAGAACCGGCGGTAAGACCGCCAACAGGCTGGCGGTCTTACTCTGTGGAATTATGACCATGGCGGTTACCGCCATGGCCACCTGCCTGTTCACCATTCCGCCCGCTAGGGCAGAGACGACCGCCGGGCTGGAGACCTGGGTCTCCAGCCCGGCGGCCGTCACTATATTTGGACCCGGCTTACCGCCGTGGATTTCTAGAGGTTTGAACCGCCATGAAATCCATGGCGGTAAGCACTATCAGTGCCAGGGAATTCCTTTCCTGGCACTGATAGGGGTCTCCCCCACCCCTCACCCCCACCCTGACTCCCTCCCCTACCCCACCACCACCCCTGCCACCCCCCAAAGGCGGCAGGGCCCCCCTCCCTACCCCGACCCCCAACATCACTTCACCCACACGACACGCATGCAGGCACCACCTACATACTTACACGCACACATGCCGACATACATGCCTACATCTACACGCACAGCCACAGTCAAACATACACACACACATCCATACAGACATACCCGCAGGCATACACGCACTCACACACCACCTCTACATACACACACGCATACCCCCATGCACCCACACAACACATAACACCCCCCCCACCCCCTCCCCTCTCGGACGATCGACTTACCTGGTCCGACGATCCTCCGGGAGGGGACGGGAGCCATGGGGGCAGCTCCGCCGACACCACACCGACAGCAGAACACCGCCAGGACGTGATTCGCTGGGCGGTGTTCTGTTGGCGTGGTGGTGGAGGTGGAGCAACCTCCACTTTCCCGCCAGTATGGCTGTTGACGGCTCTCCGTCCGTAAAACGGTCATTATAGGCCGAGCGGCAAACCGCCACCACTGGCGGTCTTACGCACGGCGGTCCCTCAGCGGTCTTTAAAAAAGACTGCCGAGGTCAAAATGACCCCCATAGTAATGTGTTTTATATGTCCTGACAGTGAAATATTGCTAAATTCGTTTTTCACTGTTGCAAGGCCTGTCCCTCACATAGGTTAACATGGGGGCTACCTTTAAATCTGATTAAAGTGTAGATTCTCTTTGGGAGCGGATGGACCTCTGGAGTTTGGGGTCTCTGAGCTCACAATTTAAAAAAACATCTTTTAGTAAAGTTGATTTTAAGATTGTGTGTTTGAAAATGGCACTTTTAGAAAGTGAGCATTTTCTTGCTTATACATTTTCTGTGACTCTGCCTGTTTGTGGATTCCCTGTCTGGGTCAGTTTGACAGTTGGGCTGGTTGCACCCCACACTAGACAGTGACACAAAAGGAGCTGGGGTGTAGTCTGCATTTCCTGATGAGCCATCTGTGCTAGGAGGGAGGGGAGGAGTGGTCACTTTCACCTGAAAGGGCTGTGCCTGTCCTCACACAATTCAGTCTCCGAACCTCTACTGAGTGTCTGGGGCCTGGCCTGGGCAAGGCAGGATTTCACATTCAAAAGAGACTTTACTGTGAAGTAGGCCTACTTCAAATGGGAAATTGGGTATAAGAAGGGCACCCAAAACCACAGACTTTAGATCACTTATGGACATCAAGAGGAACCTTTGCCTGGAGAAGAGCTGAAGAGCTGAGGAGAAGTGCTGCCCTGCCTGTGAGTGTGCTTTGTGGAGCTATCCTGCAGTTGCTGCTTCTGCCAGAGTAAGAGGGCGAAGACTGGACTTTGTGTGCCTTCCATCTTGTGAACAAATCTCCAAGGGCTTGATTTAGAGCTTGCCTCCTGTTTGAAGTCTCGGGGACAGCAAAGACTTCTCTCTGCCAGCACCTGGAGTCTCTGGAGGGACTTCTGCTCTGACAAGTGGTGCCCTATCGAGTCCCTGGGCCCTTGAAAGGAAAGCTGGTGGAAATCCAAGGAAATCGACTTCGAACGACCTTGGACCGCAGTCGCTGCTGAATCGGGTGACGCCTCCTGCAACCGACTCCGTGATCTTCGCTAGAACGCGATGACCTTCGCGGGCCCGACGCCGCTGCAGCCCCGCTGAAATCCGCGACTCCGTGGAAGTCGCCGCACCATGTCGTGACCGACGCCGCTCAAAGTGCATGGATTCCACGTTTCGCACAGACGCCGTGATCCCCGACTTCGCGCCTTGACTTGTTTTTCACTCTTCACCAAAGGTACTGTACTTGGGGGTCTACGCGACTCCGTGTCCGGCGCCGCTGGTGTCGGCTTGTTGGGAACGACTCCGTCATGACGCTGTGTTAACACCTCATCGAAGCATTTTGTGTTTCTAAGCGCTATTTTTGAGTTTCTTTAAAACTTGACTTGTGTATGTCGGATTTTTGTCGTTTTGGTCTTGTTTTGTTTAGAGAAATATTTCCTATTTTTCTAAACTGGTGTTGTGTCATTTTGTAGTGTTTTCATTTAGGTACTGTGTGTTGGTACAAATACTTTACATTTAGCACTCTGAAGTTAAGCCTACTGCTCTGCCAAGCTACCAAGGGGAAAAGCAGGGGTTAGCTGAGGGTGATTCTCTTTTACCCTGACTAAAGTGAGGGTCCTTGCTTGAACAGGGGGTAAACTGACTGTCAACCAAAGACCCCATTTCTAACAGATATCATAATATAAAGGAAATGATGAGACATAGACCATTTATGAACTTGCAAATTGGATAATCAATACAGAGTTTTGAAAAGCTGTGATGTTTTTTGAAAATAATTGCATGTAAGTGAATGTTGCATATGTTTAGTTGTAGGACCAAAGAAAAATGTGCCTGATGAAGAGAAGATAATCCAGAAATGCACTTGAATCAAATTAACCACAAGACAATGAGCTTTCTTGGCCCACCAAGGTTTTAAAAAAGATGATTGTGGGATACCTGCATTAAATTATGTTACTTAATGTACAATAAATATGTAGATCATTCCACAGATGTGGAACTTCCCCAGTGCTTAATTTGTAAATAAAAACATGCCAGTGCCCAAAGCTCTCCTTTGAAACATGCAGCTGCTGCATTCAAATGTGGAGGCAGAGTAATCCTAAATCCATCTTGGGCCTCTTTAAGCCATTTACAGCCACTCCCTGCCTTTCAGCTTACTCCTGCAGCTTTCAGCTTTGTACATTTGTGACACGTTTTCATTTTCGTATACCTCTGCCTTTCCTATAAGTGTTTTTCGTGCTCAGTAAATTGCCTGAAGCAGAAAAATAAGTGCCGGCCCTATAAAATAAGTGCTGGTGTCCCACACCAGAAAACACCGGCTCAAATTAAGCACTGAACTTCCCTATCCTAGAAAGAGCCATGCTGCAATATTTACTGTTGTTGAGTAGGTCAACTTGAAAAATGTCAGTAGCACTGTCAGTGCAGGAGCACATTATGATTTAGAGGCTCATCCTATGTGTAGGAAGCACAGTCACTCTTGAGGATTGTGTGCTATATTCTCCGTAGTCCTATGGCAAGAAGCTGATTCTCTCAGTGCTAATCATCGCCCCTGAGGTGTGGGGGCACTTCTTCATGGTGCCCACAGTATGAATGGAATGAAGCAGGCTCTGTGGTCAAACGTTGTGGTGTGATAATTTTTTTACATACTTAATACTTATGTTTGCCACGGTTGCCCTGGTGGGGCAGACTCAATTCAAAAGTATATATATTCTACTGTGCTAAACCCTAATTAACAATATGAGTTCGATATATTTTGTTGCCAGGGTATGTTTTATTATTATTTGTATAGCAGGCTTCTGCCATTGGTATGGCTTTGTAATGTTGGAAGCTTAACAGGTGGTGTATTTCTACATTAATGTAAAGTTTCTGCAGAGTAGAGTCATGTTAGAAAAATGCTGTGCCGCTTCTCCACTATCCTTGCCTCAGGGTCCATGTCTCTTTGCCCCAATGTCTGTGTGTAGCAGTTGGCTGCCCATTTCTGTGTGTCTTTATCCATGTCACCTTGTACCTCTGTGTCTGATGTTCATTTTTGTGTGTCCTTGTCTGTATGTCTATATCTCACTGTGTTTGCCCTTTATTTCTCTGTGTCTATCTGTGTCACTGAAAATTCATGTCTTCTTTCCTGGTGTCTCCATGTCCTATTCTATCCCAATATTTGTGTCTTTCTGTTTCCAGTCACATTTACCTGTACGCATGCTTCCCTGTGGCCCAGTTTGGCATCTTTTAAGCAGACAAGAGAGTTCACTTCCAATTTTATCTCAAAAAGCATGGTTCACACGCTCCCAAAAATGATTTTGTAAACGTAGCTACAATGGGTAAAGTAAAACGTCTTAGATATACTTTTCACAGCCAGCCTACTCTCTCTTTCACAGTCTCGTCTTAGCTCTCTCACAATAGTTTGAGTTCAGATTTCTTTCATCCCATTGCCTCTGTCACTCACATTGTCTATACTCCTATCCCTCTCAGTAGCACCATTGCAGTCCCACTCTTTCATGGTCACGTTCAATAGTGTAATGAAACTTGAAGGCCCACCCCTGCATATTATGCTGAAGGGGCCTCCCACATTCACATCAGTAGGGGCTGAGGGGGCCCCCTACAGTATAGGTAAACCTGGGCCCACCCCACCCCGCACTATGGGGGCTGCAGGGTCTTCTGTTAAGCCCCTGGTCACACTCTTATATTCCTCTTATACTGTAGCTTTCTCTCACATGTAGACTGAGGTCTCACATTGTCTTAGCGAAGTTTATCACATTTGCATTGTTGTACTGTAGCATCTTAACTACATTTTAAATGTATGTACTTTAAGAGGGAGCACACCATACAACCTATGGACAAAACGGCTCATTGCGAAACCCATTGACCTGCTGCTAATCAAAGCAACCTTTAAGGTATTATTGCCTAAGGAGTCATTTGTAATGCATGAGTCACCAATTAAAACATTGCAGTCCAGTGCTTCATAATTACTACGTTCATTAAGGCCATCCAATCAACTGCCATGGTCCCTAAATAACAAATGCCGATTCTGTTTGGTAAAAAAAATCGGGCACTTTTCTACTCATGTTAAAACTGGATTCCTGTATCATAGCCAGGGGATGTATTACTTACAACTGCATACCTTTGCCACACATGTAATACAACACAGTGACCTCTACAATGTGTTGCATTACATTATGTGTGTTTAACACTCATTTTCACAGCATCATCTATGTATATGTGTGTTTGTATCTATATATATACGCACACACACACACACGCACTTTGTTTTGGTGATCCCTCCCAGATACCTTCTTGTCGACGCTGGTACTGATCCAGCAGTACGCCTCCTTAGCAAACTCCCTGGGGTCAGTGAACTTACTATCAATCAGGTTTTGGTGCAGATCTGCAAAACAAAGACTAAACATGTGCCCCTTTGCAATCAAATTGTACAGCACCTGATAATCGTTTACTTCAGTGCCCTTCACCCAACCATCCAGCGGCTTTCTAAAGAAATCTGCACAATCCACCCAGATCTGTGGGGCCAGGTTCTGACTGTCCCAAAACATCTGTCTGTAAATTTCTGGGGTAAAGCCATCCTTCCTGACAAGGGCTTCTTTCATGGGTGTATAACTTGTCCCTCCCCACCTCTCTAGAGCCAGTAGGGTATCGCTTCCTTCACTAGGGATATGCTTCTACAGACTAGCCCACCAATTCTTCTCATGAATCCTGTGCATCTGCACAACAAATTCGTGAGCCTCAAACCACTTGTCACTATCATCTCCCATAAAAAAGGCAGGCAGTAGCCCTTTAGGAATAGAGACCCTCCCCTCTTGTCTCCAGAGAGCGCTGTAGGTATGCTGCCACCATTATTGCTGGACTCCACCTGCTTAGCTCTAATGTCCAACTCTCTGAGACTTAACTCATGGGCCATTCTTCTTACTTCCATAGCTAGTCCCTTTCTTCTCCAGCGTCTCTCAGCCTTCTTCTTTTCCAAGGCCCTCTCTGCCTTCTTTTGTGCTCCTTCCTTGGCCAGTTTCTATTCTTCCAACCATCTCAATCTATGGTCATCTCCAGCCTGAACTCTCTCTCCTCCCTTCTTTCTGCCAGGTCCACTGGGGAGAGGCTGTGGGAAAACACATTGCTTCCTGTCCTGGCACGGGTCTTCACTTCAGGGGCCAACATCCCCCCCACCTCAGCTGGAGGCTGCTTCTCATGTAGGCCCCCTCCTTGTCCTCCCAACACATCATCCCGTTCTGTAGTTTCCACCTCTGACTTGTGAGCTTCCACCCAGGCACTTAGCACTTTTTGGAACTTCACCTTCCTAATGGTGCTGTTTGCTGGAAGTGCTCTCTCCTTGCAGAACTCCTTGAGTTGGCCACAGTGAAGGCATCCATGTTGGCCATCTCAAATTCCATCTTTGCTGGTGTAGTTTGAGACACAACTGTTAGAGGAAGAATTTGGAAAAAAAGGAGCCAATCAATGAGAATTTAGACTAAAATGTATCTTAGATATGAGATAGTCGTGTACACTAAATCACTGTACGGCATTGTACAAACACAAGTTCTGATCCTCATAGCTGATCTCCAATGTCATACATTTGACTCCTGGTTTACTGGGGTGTTGGCCCTGGTCAAGCAGCAATGACAGTCCTTGTCAGGATGATGCACAAGCCTACCCTAAATTAACCTGTGCTCAACCCTCCAGTATTTACCATGTGGAATTTCCCAAGGAGGTGGTGTCAGACCGTGGTACAAACTTCATTTTGGTGTATATGAAGACCATCTGGAATTAGTGTGGAGAAACCTACACGTTCTCCACTCTTTACTACCCCTCAGACCAATGCAATTGTTGAAAGGTTCAACAGGACCCTCAACGGCATGATCATAGGCCTGTCAGGGCCCTTGAGGTAGAAGGGAGGACGTCCTCTTGCCATGCCGGTTATTTGCATATGGGAGGTGCCCCAGAGGTCCTGTATAGGCTCCTGATGCAAGGACCTCTGTCTGGTCAGGTATGGGTGGGAGCAAGCGCCAAGGAAAACCTCCCTGGATGTGGTCAGCTACAGGTGATACTACAGACCCAGATGAAGCACTTCTGGAAGGAAGCTAAAGCGAATTCAGAAGCCAGCCAGGAGGCCATGAAACAGGGGTATGACCAGAAGGCCACTCTGGTTGAGTTTCAGCCTGTCCCAAAAATATGGGTGATGGAGCCAGAGAAGCCTGGGGACCTCCAAGACCATTGTTCTGGGACATATGAGGTGAAGGAGCATAAGAGTGAGGTCACCTACCTGGTGGACCCCAAGACTCCTAGGAACCCTTAAAGGGTCCTACTCACCACTCGCCGCAAACCCTATTTTGAGAAGTCACCTAGCTCCTGGATGATGGAGTGGAAAGGGAGAGCAAACCTCTCCCTGACCTTCTTTTTTTCCAAGGAGCCAAATCGGTCAGTGGAGAGTGTCAGCCTCTTACCTACACTGATCTTAGAACAACAGAGAAACAGCCACAAGTTGTTAGGACAGTTTGCCTCTTTATTCTCCCTTACTCCAGGACACACTACATGGTGTACCCATGATATTGATACTGATGACAGCACTACTGGAATTCTGATAAAATCTATTCTGAGCCAGAATCAAGGAGGAGGTCTCCAAGATACTGGATTTAAGGGTTTTATGAGCCCTTCAAAATCCCTTAGTCCACCCAGTGGTGCTGGTCCCCAAGGCTGCCCCTCGAGGTACCACCCTGGAAATTAGGTTGTGTGTGGATTACCTGGGGCTTAATATAGTCACCAAGACTGACACACAACCCATCCCTTAAGCTGATGAAGTCATAGACCAGATGGGAGCTGCCAAGTTCCTCAGCACATTTATCTTAATGTCTGAGTACTAGCAGATTGCCGTGATCTAAGGGGCTATAGAGAGGTCTGCTTTCTCCACCCCAGAAGGGCAATTAAAGTTTCAGGTCATTCCCTTTGGGTTGAAGAGCACCCCTTTCACCTTCTAGAGGTTTGTCAACCAGGTTCTGGCTTGGCTGGAGAACTTCAGTGCTGCCTATCTAGTGATAACGTGGTGTTCAGTTCTATATGGGAGGACCATTTGTTACACCTCAAGGAAGTGCTTTAGGCTTTGCAAAGGGCAGTCCTGACTATCAACAACAGTAACTGCCAGATAAGGAAGGGATCAGTGGCCTACCTGGGTGACCAAGTGAAAGGAGGCAAAATGTAGCCCCTCCAGGCCAAGATTGAAATTCTCCTGGCTTGGGAACCCCTCAAGACCCAGACAGAAGTGAGTGTCTTCTTAGGCCTCACCAGCTACTACAAAAGATTTGTCAAGGGGTATGGCACCATTGTTGCCCCCTTGACAGAGATGACTTTCAAGAAGCAGCCTTGTCAGTTGATTTGGACAGAGGCGTGCCAGAACCCTGTTGACACCCTGAAGAAAGCCATGTGCACAGCGCCTGTGCTCAAGGCTCCTGCCGTTTTCAAAGAATTCATTGAACAGGCAGAAGCTTCATAGCATGGTATAGTGGCCATGCTCTTACAGCTAAATTAATAAGGCATGGATCAACCTGTAGCCTTCATCAGTAGGAGGTTAGTTCCCTGGAAACAGAGTTGGAGTGCGACAGAGAGGGAATCTTTGCATTGGTTTAGGCACAGAAGACGTTGAGACCATATCTGTTTGGTGCTCACTTCTGGGTTCATACAAACCACAGCCCCCTCAGATAGTTAATGCAGTTGAGGGTGAGACTCCTAAACTGGTGGTCCATCTCCCTACACGAAATGGACTTTATGGTGAGACATCATCCTGGAATGAAACCGGCCCATGCTGATGGTCTCTCCAGCTTGTTCCACATTAGTGAAAACAACACCCAAGGGGTTGGGTAGTTTTACCTACTTTCAGCAGGGAAGTCACCCGTTAGACCTGGCATCCTAGGTATGGTTTTTCCCTAACGTTTTGCCTTTATGCCTTCCGTTTTTGCTGACTTGGTTTTTGCTGGCCTTAGAACTACATGTTACCACTGCTAACTTATTCTAAGCTCTACTGTTCTCTTCTTAAAACATGTTAGTCTGGCTTATACCCAATTGACATATTTCATTTACTTGTAAGTCAATAGTAAATTGGCACTACCTGTGCCCAGGGTCTGCAAGTTAAAAGCTGCTAGTGGGAACTGCAACACTGATTGTGCCACCAACCACATTAAACATATCTCAGGCCTGCCATTGCAGACTGCATGTGTACCGTTTGAAACTGCCATTACAACCTGGCAAAATAAACCTCTTGCCAGGCCAAAACTTTCCTTTTTAATGCAAATGTCACCTCTATAGTAAACCTTAGACAGCCCCAAGGGCTGGGTGCAGCGTAAAGTTGAACATGTACTTTTACGCTTTTCATGTCCTGGTAGTGAAAAACTCTTAAATTCATTTCTCACTACTGCAAGGCCTACTGCTCTCATAGGATAAGTTTGGAGATACCTTATTATATTTTTATAAGTGCATTTTCCAAACAGGAACAGGTATTCCCTTCATGTATGGAAATGCTGGAATCACCATTTAAAATCATAACTTATGGTGAAGTTGGATTTTAAATAACAGTTCTCAAAATGCCACTTTAGAAAGTTGCCATTTTTTTGCCATAAACATTTGGCGCCTGCAGCCTGTTCCTGGGTCCTATGACTGGGTGTGGGTGACAGTTGGGCTTTGTGTATTCCTCATAGACAGCCACACATAATGGGGAGCTTAGGTGTGACTGGATGTGCCATCACTGGCAGGATGGAAGGGAGGAGCTGGCCCAGCCCCACTTAAACTTGAATAGGCTGTGTCCTGTCTCCACACAAAGAGCAGCATGCCCCCTGAATTTAGTCTGAAGCCAGGACAGGGAAGGCAGGGTACCTGTGCACTTTAAATGTATGCCTCTAAAAGTTTCTCCCCACTTCAAAGGTAAAACTATGTATAAATACTGTACGTCAGACACCAAATCTTCAGTACACGTCTGGACCTGTGGATACTCTGCCAGGAACAAGGACTGCTGTGGTGCCCCAAGGACTGACACTCTGCAGGACTGCTGCTGCAAAGGAACTGCTGCCCTGTTGCGCTGAACTGCTGCCCCCTTGCCTAGATGAGAAGGTCTGGGCCTGCATCTCTTGAACACCCAGACTCAGAGTGACTCCAAGGGCTAGTTGGCTGGCCTCCTGATCTGAAGCCTCTGGGAAATAACAGGCTTCCACCAACCTTACTTCTGCATTTAGACTCTATGGTCTGTAAGTCTACCGTGCCAAGTGGCATCACCCAGTCCTGAACCCTTGGAAGAGGGCTTAAGGTGCTCAGCCAGCCTGTGTGGATCCAGTGGAACTAACGCATCTCCTCTTCTGTGCAGTGCAACCCTGAGCAGAACCAATGCATCTGATGCTACGTCGATTGGACCCACCATAAAGACCTGCATCTCCACCGCAGCCCACAAAGCCTTCGCAAACTGCACTGGGTGATGCAGCCTCAGCGCAGGCCCACGCATCCCTTGCTGACAACACCAGACTCCATATCGTAGCCGTGCAGCTCTTCAGAACCGAAGCTCGCCTGACTGTGCAACGCATCCTTGACACCGACTTCACATCGGACTTCGCATTGCAAGCCCTGTCAATGGTATCCTTGTAACAGGAAGGGGAAGTGTTCTGTACAATGCTCCTACTATTGTTCGAAGTGGAACAGCAAGATGAAGATTAAGTCATCATGCACAGCAGAGTGATATCCTACCATGTGCAGAAGTAGGATCCTATATAGTTCTTAAGATGGTACGCTGCCTCTTTCCCCAGTGCCAAGTGTATTCTCAGCAAAGATGCATGGTAGTACCAATGACTTGCCTGATGGTAGCTCTTCTGCTAGTTTTATTCCCTCCTCCTGATTGCTTCGATTAAAAAATGTATAATGTACTGATTCCATAGAATACGTAATATCTCCCAAACACTGCTTCATCCTAAAATGCTTGAGTACGTACGTGAAGATATCTATGCGGGAAGGATTGTGCATTGTACCGATATACAAAACGGGTAAATGTTATTTCGCTACTCACCATCAACATGCAACACATTTTGTGCAACATCAGTTGCTTCTATTGTAAGCACACACACATATTCATAATTTTTCGTAAATTTGTCGTCATTTGCTGCCTGTTCTACCCTGGAAAAAAATTGTTTTCTTGTTTTTCATTTAGTCAACACCTAGATGTAATATATGCGCTGATGGACATATAAAAGGCGGAATTTCTACGGTCTGAAGATTTAATACATTTCCATCAACAAACTGATGTTTGATGTGAGATTATTGCATTTAAATTAAAGGCTTTCCTTTACTTATGTGTATGAGTAGTGATAGCACATAATTTTCGCTTGAAAAGCCTGACATCTAGCGAGAGATTACGTTTTTTATAATTCATTCCAGTTCAACACGTTTGAATGTTTCTGAGGCAACTGTTCTTATTTAAAAAAATAAAAAAAAACTGTGATGTTGAGAATGAGATCCGGCTTCCTTGATAATCTGTATCTATTTTAGTTCAAGCTAGGAGGTGAGTGTGTTAATATTAGCGATGTGCCCACCGCCCGCCCACCCTTTCCAGTATTTTCCGTAATGAGGTATGTTAGTATTCCAGGTGAAGCCTTACCCTGGTAGCGTTGCAGTGAGTGCAGTATTCGAGGAATGTTAGGTGCGAAGCAGCAGGAGGCTTTTTCTTTTCAATCATGGCCAGAGGATGCATAGTGATGAGAAAATGCCACAGAATGGAATGACTATAGAACATTTCAAGGTATGATTTCTAAATCAATAATGTTATTTTTACAGCAACTTCTGGGAACGATAATGGAATTAAATGTGAGATACACAGTCCTATCTTTGAAACCCTTCTGTAGTAAATGGTTGATATGCATAGCTATAAAATTCAATTGAAATTGAATATCCTGCATGATATTGTATAGTGTGCCATTAGCAGGCTGTGTCGGTTTATTGCATAAATATTTGATTTCATATGTCTGCTGTTTTACCTTTAGGATTGATCCGTGGGTTGACATCACATGTTCTACATTTGTCCAGCATTCTGGTATAAAGCATTCCTATTTGCTTATAAAGACGAACTATCTGCTTCTCTTTGTTTATCAGGCATATTTTCACATAATACTTGACATTGACAGAACATTAATATTTGGAGGTATAGATTAGTGCAGCGTACATATTTGTAATTAATGAGCTAGGCAAAATATTCTTTTTGGAACCTCCCATCCCCGCTTACAACTTTTTTTTACATCTCGATCTTGCCTACTTCTTCCCTCGACCTTTTCTGCTTACTAAGTCTGCATGCTAGTACCTGCAGTTGTTTACCTTACATAAGTCAACAGGAAAAGAGCTTTCAGTAGTCTGACAGAGAGAGCGTCGTAGGCTCAGCCCACAGGTTGATTCCTTTGAGTACATGATTTTTGGGTCGACAATAAATGTGTGATTCTCCTATAAAACAGTTTCATTGCAGTTCATGCACTTTCGGAAGTCCACTGCAATAGAGTACTGGTTTTAAAAGATATATTGATTTAATGTTTCACAAACAACAGCCTTTCATGCCACGTTAGCCAGCAGCAGTATGGTTGGCAGGAGTGTGGCCGGCTGGACGCAGGATTATTTACTCTTGGCTTCACAAGCCCAACCGTTGGCATGTTGCTTTAACAGCGTTGATTATGATTTGATTCCTGGGATGTTTGCATCTAGCCCTGCCAATATGCTCTGATATTTAAGTTTTTTCTCCGAACCCAGCGAGTGCAGAAAAATATCGATAAGCTTCTTGACAAGGAATCATGAATGTCGGTTCATCAAAATGCCAGGGAGTGATATCACATGGCCTTTGACCATGATGACTTCACAGGAAGTGACATATAACCTTTGGCCCAGGTGGCATTAACAGAAGTGAATCAAAAAAACTAAAACATAAATACTAATGAAAAAAAAGTATAAATGTGCTTTTTCAATTCAGTCAAAATTATAAAATTACTGATGCCCCCGAAACTGAAATACTGAGCAAACATCCAGGGCATCTACTACGATATAGTGTTGTTTTCTTCTCTTCCTGCACTGCTTTACTTTAGGCTGCCATGGACCAAAGCACCATAGTGTAAGGGTGTGTACATTCTGTCAAGCATATTTGTGTAGTAGAAGACAACCATTCTGCAATAAAAACTATACTTAAATACTTTTCCTATTTTATACGTGTACTGTACAGTGCAGCACACGTGCAAAGTTAGAAATGTGGAAAGTGGTTGCATGGGAACACCACGTTCCACCCATGGTTTGCAATCTTGATGTAAACTAGTACAGAGCAGAGCAAAGATCTATTTTACTTTATGTTAGGCAACTTTGGCATTGGAAAGTAAATCCCACTACAACACTTTGCACCAAGTTTGTATTACAAAAGTAATGCAAACTTGGCGCAAAGTGTTAGTAATCTGGACCCAAATTTCCACTGAAAAGATGATGTTCCCAGCAGATCCTATAATTTCATTGGTGCTATTAACGACCTCATTAGAAATAAATGAGCACTCTTAGTGAGGGCCTTGGCTTCCGTTCTTGATGGCACTACAGCTCACACTACAATTATGAAGCTTGTTTACTCATATGCACCCATTTCATTGTTATCTTTAGCTGTAGTGAAGTCCAGTCTTTCTTTTCAATTGAAACTTCATCTTTGCTCATTATTTCACAGCTTCAACGGCATCATTAATTTTACAACTGTGAAGGATAGAAAAATGGACATTCCAAAACATAACTTTTTTAAATAAAGAGAGATGGCATCTTCATGTGCATTTGCAAGAAAGCAACAGACGATAATCACCCATTACTGGGATGCTGATCCACGTAGAAGGAAAATAATACACTGATACAGTGAATGGCATTCTTTACCTATGGACCTTTTATCCTCATTGTAACAACATTAGGGGCCAGATTTACAAAACTGTCACTCAACGCAGCGTAGCAGGCAAAAATGCTGGACTGCATTGCGTGACAAGTAGAGGGCTAGAGAGCACCATATATACAGAGATATGGCACTCTCCTCCCCATGCCACCGGTGCAGAATTTTGCTGCCGGGTGCCACACACACATTTGCACCATAGTGTAAGGGTGTGTGCATGAGTCCAGCATAGGGTTTGTAGTGGAAGGTTTCTCATCCAGTACAAATTCTATGCTTAGACTTACTTTAAAACTCTTCCTACTTTGTATGTGTGCTGTACAGTGCAAAACACATAAAACATTGGAAAGAAAAATAGAAATAAAAAAATTTCTCCTTTTAACTGCTCCTTTTAAATTTGTTTGGGTGCAAAACCCAGCAGGGGATGTGCCTGGGGTGACCTTTTGTGTGCCATTGGCTGTTAAATGGGAAGGAACGGGAGAATGGCATCAGCTGCAATTTAATTCATGCTGATGAAGCTGTACCTGATTTATGCTGCATGAAATTTACCCTTTAGCACGTGTGTGTCGCTGTAGTAGGACACATCTCTGGGATGATTAATAGGCCAAGCAAATGCATGGATCTGACTTGTGATGTCACTGTTGGAAGTCTTACATTGATCTCCCAGCAGAATCTTTATTGTGTGCCTTGCTGGTATCCGATTGTATGTTTGTGTTGGCCTTTGTGGTTTTTACTAATGGATTAGCAGATAGCCTTTTGCAGGCCACCTTGGTGGCTTCATTGATCCAAGGGCCACTTAACCCAACCCAGTTTTCTTCTTGCTTATTTCAGGTTCATGCCAGTGCATACTTAACAATCTGACATATATTTGTGCTGCCACCGCTAAAATTACGCCATAGAGCAAAAGGGAACTCTGCTAGGAAAGACTGCACTCTAAAGCTCTGGATAGATGAGAGACACAAAAAAATAACTTTTCTGGTGTGCATTACAGCTATTGGTTTTATTTGCTCATTGTGCCAATCCAGACAGGGAGCAGCCATATGCAAATCAGTCTTGGTTCATCTCCAATAGGAGAGGTCCAACCCCAACTGTCAGCATTGCTTAATTGGTAAAAGAATGAGTACTGGTGCCCAAAACTCTGCTCCTGTGATGCTATTAAGAAATCTTCTCACTAGATACCAAGACTCCCTAGTGTGGAATTCACCTCAGGCCACCTTAATCCACTACCAGACACTGCTGCACCTTTATCTCAATCTTGCTGGTCTCTGCTTTCTCAATGTATGTCCATTTGTCCATCTTTCTCTTTATCTCTCATTCCTGTTTGTGTTTTTCTGCAAAGACTTATAAATGCATTGCGTGCAGGGAACTTGGACAACTGTTTATGTGACAATGCAATGCAAAGAAAAGCGTGGGACTTTGGAATGGACAAATAGAAATAGAAATTAATAAGTCATATACAGTAATGGCTCAGAAAGGACAAGGGTACAGCCTCTAAATCTGTAAATCTGTGTTACCGCCAAAAGCAAAAAAACACTGCTTCTAATGCTATTTAAAACAGTTCGTCAGAAAATATAATGACCTTTCCATTTTCTATTTTTCAATGACCTTTCAACTCAAAATGATTCCAGTACTGTTAAATGGTGTCAACACTGGGGCATCCCTAATTGTCTGAGGAATAAACAGAATACCTGTCCAGATAAGAGTTCGCTCCTGCCATGTAGAAACAGTGTTTGAATCTAGAAGCCCCACCTTGACACGTCTAGTTACCTTAAAGACAAAATAAATGCTATTAAAAATAGAATTCACTGTCACCCTATGCCTTAAGTTTGAAACTAGGCGCGATCTCACAATTTAGAGTTGATTCTACTGTTTCATCTGTTATACAAACAGGTCCCTTGTTTTCTCTAAAGGGGTCCCGTTAGACAATGATTAGCCCCATGAATTGTGCCTGGTGGTAGAGCTGCCACCCGCCTTCATAAGATATGTTGACTGTGTAAAGACCTGGACCTGTCCTCTGAGATTTTTGAGGCCAGAGATCCGCAGGGTTACAGTATTACACAATTGAGTATGAATACTTCTGGCGAAGGTATGAACCTGATGTGGACTTAATATGTTGATGACCAAGGTATACTGCACTCCTCCAAGAAACTGTGAGTCCGTGCGAATTGTATATGCAGAGTTTTTCCTGAGCTACACATTCCTGCAGGTAAGAGACCAAAAGGGTAGGTCAAACGAGTCGCTCTTCTGGTTTGGCTGAAATGTTCTGCTATTTCTTTCTTTAGAACCATTTAGTGTAGTAATCCTAATATCTAATTCCTTACCTTTAGTGACCAACTTGTCGTATTGACTGTTTCCCTTGGACAACCCACCAGGTCCCCCAAATTAGTAATGTTCAGTACTGCAAGATTTAGATAAAATCTTTTCAGATTCTGTATGTGTGTGACAGCGAACAAGAGATTGGGACCCTAATGTAAGATGAGGCAGGTTGTAAATAAGACAGCATTTTTGCTCACAAATTTGTTGCAACCTAATCAGTCACATCACAAAATATACATTTCCAGGTGGTCTGAACATCACCTGCATCATTAATATTAATAACCGGGCAAGGCAATTTGAGACTCCTGCAACCAGCTGTGACTGCAGGGATAGAGTCCTTCATGAGGCAGCAGTCCTTTACTACTTTGTTTGCATTCAGTGGATGTAAATCCTTTGTTTAAAAAAACATCCATGTCACTTTAAAGGGCAGGTTCTGCTGTTAAAATAATATTGACCTCCAGGAAAGACATTGGTTCCCCCAAGGCCATCTGACAACATTTCTAAAGAGGAAGCTGTGCAATTGGGACAGCGGTTCACTTGTGATACAGTTACCACAAAAGTTCCTTCATCATGAGTCGCCTGTTATGGCTCTGTAAATACAAGACCCCGTAAATTTCAATACCGGGTACATCGAAGATTACTAGTGTTATAAATGAGGTCTTTGGTTGGCAGTCAGATTATCCCCTGTCCAAGCAAGGACCCTCACTAATGGTAAAGGAGAATTACACTCAGTTAACCCCCGCTCAGCCCCTTGGTAGCTTGGCACGAACAGGCAGGCTTAACTTCAGAAGCAATGTGTAAAGTAACTGTACAAACACACTCAGTAATACAGTGAACCACTACAAAATGACACAACCCAGGTTTAGAAAAATATAATTTTTTAAATCTAAATACACAAGACCAAATACAATATAAATCCACAATATACAGTGAAAAGTACCAATTTAGCACTTAAAAGCAAGAAAATAGTGATCTGAGGTGAAAACACTGCAAGTTGGTAAAACTCGGCGTTGTTCATGGAGTCGGACGACCCCCAGGTACAGTACCTTTAGAACAAGTAGAAAACAGGCCGGTGCATGTAGTAGGGGCGAGTGGCTTCGCTGGATCCAATGCAGCATCGGTACTGGTGCCATGGGGCAGGAAGACTGCGGCGTCGCGGAGCAGCATAGAGTCCTCTCTACAGGGCAGTGGAGGTGAGGTAGTGTCGGATGCGAAGTCGGTCCCTTGGTTCGAGCTGATGCAAAGTCTGATGGAGTTACGATGCTTCTGGACGACCTCACAGGGTCGCGATGACATCTCAGGGCTTCAGGCGCTGCAATGGTGTCGGATCATCACAGACGTTGGACTTACGACACTACAGTGTCAGCGAATTCGGGCAGGCTCTGCAATTGCAGCAACGCTAGGCCTACAGGGTTGTCGCACTTCTACGAGGTCCACGGCCTCGGGGCAGGCGGCGTTGCAGATCCAAGGTAGTGGTGCCAGCTCACAGGATCACCGGATTCACACTCAGCGAGATCCACGGCCTCGGGCCAAGCGGCGTCGCGGTTCCGGGCAGCGGCGTCCTAGACAAAAAGACACACGGCATCATCCGACGTCGACAAACTTGTTTTTCTCCAGGAATTCACTTCCAGGGGTCCAGGAACTGCAATGGCACCCTCTGGCAAGCTAAAGGCCACAGCAAGTAGACGTAGGTCTGGTTGGTGAAGCCTTTGCTGAGGCAAGCTCTACTCGAAGCCCTTGGAGCCACTTTTCAAACAGGAATGCAACAAAGCCCAGTCTCTCTCCCCTTGCACAGGCAGAAGCAGCAACTGCAGGATAGCTCTACAAAGCACAGGCAGGGCAGCACTTCTCCTCAGTTCTTCAGCTCTTCTCCAGGCAGAAGTTCCCTTTGAATCCTTGAAGTGATCTCATTTTCAGGGGTTTTGGGTGCTCTTCTTATACCCCTTTCTGCCTTTGAATTAGGCCTACTTCAAAGAAAAGTCTTCCTTGTGTGTACGATTCTGCCTTGCCCAGGTCAGGCCCCAGACACACACCAGGGGGTCAGAGGCTGCATGGGGAGGGCAGTCACTGCCCTTTCAGTTGTAAGTGACCACTCCTCCCCTCCCTCCCAGCACAGATGGCTCAACAGGATATGCAGGATACACCCCAGCTCCCTTTGTGTCCCTGTTTAGAGAGTGGTGCAAACAGCCCAACTGTCAAACTGACCCAGACAGGGAATCTACAAACAGGTAGGGTCACAGAATGGTTTAAGCAAGAAAATGCCTACGTTCTAAAAGTGGCATTTTCAAACACACAACCAACTTCACTAAAATATTTTTTTTTTAAATTGTTAGCTCAGAGACCCTAAATTCCATATTTCCATCTGCTCCCTAAGGGAATCTGCACTCCAATAACATTTAAAGGCAGCTCCCATGTTAACCTATGAGAGAGAGAGTCGCCTTGCAACAGTAAAAAACAAATGTGGCTGTATTTCACTGCCAGGGCAGGTAAAACACATAAGTAAATGTCCTACCTTAAACATGCACTGCACCTTGCCCATGGGGCTATCTAGGGCCTACCTTAAGGGTGCCTTACATGTATAAAAAGGGAAGGTTAGGCCTGGCAAATGGGTACACTTGCCAAGTCGAATTGGCAGTTTAAAACTGCACTCACAGACACTGCAGTGGCAGGTCTGGGACATGTTTACAGGGCTACTAAGGTGGGTGGCACAACCAGTGCTGCATGCCTACTAGTAGCATTTGAGTTATAGGCCCTTGGCACCTCTAGTGCACTTTACTAGGGACTTACTAGTCAGTCAAATATGCCAATCATGGAAAGCTAATCAACAATATAATTTTACACAGAGAGCACATGCACTTTAGCACTGTTTAGCATTGGTAAAGTGCTCAGAGTCCTAAAGCTGACACAAACAGGTCAGAATAAATAGGAGGAAGGAGGCAAAAAGATGTGGGATGACCATGCAAAAGGGAAAAAATTCCAACAACTAGTAACACATAAGGAGTAAAAGATCAGTGTTTTGCATTTGCAGTCTCAAACCATTGGAGCGTTACATTCAGACTCACAAACAAGAGGGAAATGTCCCCTTCTAATTGCCAGTCTTTGCAAATTATAAAAGTTGCATTGGGAATCAAATCCTTTTTTGATTGACAATGTAACTTTAGTATATTGCGACATAGCTTTTGGTGGTCGCATAACCTCCTAATTTTGCAAATTCATAGGCTCTGCAACTGGCAACTGAACTAGTGATAGTAGCTTGTAGCTTAGTGATTCGGAGCTAAATGGGCTAAGTGAGGTATATATGGATAAGGGATGATTAAGGGTAAGGAGGAGGAATCCATGTCAACAGGGGTTCCTTAGTAGGGTTTTTGGTAGGTATTCCACGAGTACAGAGTGGACGGCCAATGAGATGTGGCATAATGGCTTATAGATAGACTACTGAGTTACCATGTGGAAAGTCCAAATATTGCAACTGGTGAAGAAATGGTTTTTAAAAAGAGTTGGCCTGTATGGGGCACTGGCACAGTTTATATGTTCTAGTGTGTATTCAGATGCATCTGTGTAAAGGAGGCGGGGCCCCTCTGCATGAGGCACTACAACTTGCAAATCATTTGTCTTCTTAAAGAAATAACCAGCACACTGCTTTTTATAAAAGGTGCCATATTGATCCTTGTGTAACAGTGAAATTATGCCATGCAGGTGCTAAAATATGCCAAAGAATGACTGTCTACCCATAGAGCTGGCATCTCCGGTTGAAAGCTCAACTGGCTGACACAATACATAAGAATCATTAATTTTGGTTTCAATAGCATATAGCTGTAGAAGATAATTCAGTTTCTTGTGTGACCGATATAAATCGTCAATATCCGTACCAATACTAATTTGACTTTGCTTTGTAAAATGTTTCATTTTCAAACTGTGCTCATTTCCCTGTGATCATGAATTTTGTTTAATCCATCACAGTTTATATACTGAGCACTGGTCGGCATAGCAAGCTTTAGTACAGCATTTCTCTGACTCTGTTAAAGCCCAAAAGACCTTTATGCATCTTTAAAGGTCTGCCTTAGCAGCTTAGCTATCGGTAGACCTTTATGTGATCAACAGAGAAATAACTTTAAGACCCATTACTGACAGAGCGGTTTCCATTAAGTGCAGATTTTGAGGTTGTTACATTTTTGCCTTGTGGAAAAAATTCATGATCAATACAGGAGGACTGACCTAGTTATGGTGACAAGCCATTGATCAAGACTGTAGGCCTCACTTGTTTATTATGAAACATTCGGGCCTTTAACATGCCTTTAAAGGTGGAATGTCATTTTGCTGTGTTAAATGTTTTAGAAATGTATATTTTGGAAATTCGACATACCCCAACAGAAGACACTGGTTTTGCTGTTGGTTAACCTCTGCGACAAACAATTGGGATAGAAGATCTGCACTAAGAGAATACTTGTTATGCTATTTTAAGAAGGGTTGTATATTGTTTTGCCAATAGTTATTACCTGATTATTTATAATTTTATGACTACTGCGAGAAGGGTTTTTCTCTGTCCAAACGTTTATTCCCTTAAACTCAGATTTATACTGGACAGAAGATGCATGCTTCTGCTGAAAAGAGTGTCTGGTATGGTACTTTTTAATCTTGCAGGACTGCTTTTGCACAGTATAGCAGGGCTGAATTGCATATGGTGACAAGTTACGACAAAGCCAGTAGGTCTTAGGCCTTGCTTATTTTTTATGAACAGCTTCTGTTAAAGACAATAGGCCTTTAATGGTGGATGGTCCTTTTACTCTTTTAATGCTCGTAGACTGGTACATTTTTTACGAGTATTTTAGAGATAGACGACCTTATTAAGCAAGGATTTTGGTGTTAGCTACACACTCTGCAAATCCTCCGGGTAGAAGATGTGTACACTGGGAATTCTTGTTTTGCTGTTTTACAAAGGGTTCCATATTGTTTTGCCAACTGTAATTTTGTACATATTTCTAATTTTATTTCTGTATAAATGTCTGGCTTGTCGAAAAGCTTATGGAGAATACTTTTGGCCTGAGCTGGTTATGGTAACAAGTCAGCAATAAAGGTTATAGGCTTGACTGGTCAATTGAAAAAGTCATATCAGATGCCATAAAGTCACATATGTTTATTCTGAAAACGTACAGTAAAAACCAGTAGACCTGACTTCTTTATTATGAAAACCATACCCTCAGGGGTTATTTGTTATTACACTGTTTAAAAGTTTATAGATGGGCATTACATTTAATGTATTCTCACAGATGACATTACTGTTGCAAAACTTTCCACTCTGTTCCACCTCTAAAGACCTGGCAGAGAGAAGATGTGCACTTTGACACTTTGATAACCTGTGTTAATTGACTCCATGGTTGAGGGCTAACTTGTAGAAAACCAAAATTCAGCAGGCCTGAGTTGGTTATGATGATAAGCCAATGATAAAGGGTGTAAGCTTGATTAGATTTCCATGAAAATGTATGACAGATTCCATAGATCTGATAATTTTATTTTAAAGAAATAAGGCAAAGGCACTAAGGGGCTCATTCTGAGCCCGGCGGGCGGCAGGAGCCGCCCGCCTGGAGGGAGCCGCCAAATGACCACACTGCGGTCGAAAGACCGCGGCGGCCATTCAGACATTTCCTCTGGGCCGGCGGACGCTCTCCAAAAGAGCGCCCGCCGGCCCAGAGGAAATGCCCCTGCAACGAGGACGCCGGCTCAGAATTGAGCCGGCGTAGTTGCAGGGGTGCGACGGGTGCAGTTTGCACCCGTCGCGTATTTCAGTGTCTGCATTGCAGACACTGAAATACACAGTGGGGCCCTCTTACGGGGGCCCCTGCAGTGCCCATGCCATTGGCATGGGCACTGTAGGGGCCCCCAGGGGCCCCGCGGCGCCCCCTACCGCCATCCTGTTCCTGGCGGGAGACCCGCCAGGAACAGGATGGCGGTAGGGGGTGTCAGAATCCCCATGGCGGCGGAGCGCGCTCCGCCGCCATGGAGGATTCCCCCGAGCAGCGGGAAGTCGGCGGGAGACCGCCGACTTTCCGCTTCTGACCGTGGCTGAACCGCCGCGGTCAGAATGCTCGTGGGAGCACCGCCAGCCCGCCAGAATGACCCCCTAAATCTGCTGTGAAAAGCGTTTGTTAAAGTCAATAGCTCTTTAAGGGTGGATTGTCATTATATTGTGTTAAAGGCTGGAAATAGACTTTTTGTTACATGAAATCTCATGGATCACAGTAGAACATAAGGGTTTCATTGTTAGTTACTATCTCTGACAAGCACTTAAAATTGACAATTCACAAAGGAATATAACTTGTCGGGCCCTTATCGAGTGTTTGTGTGCTGTTTTGCAAAATGTAATTTTGTATATATTTGTAATGTTATGAGTGGGTGTCTAATGGCTCCCATTTTATCTGCAATACAAGAGGCTTCTGTTGGTTATAATAATAGGCCAATTATGAACGATTTAGGCCCTTCATTGGGGAAAATGTTTATCAGAATGGTCTGTTAATTATGTAAAGTTACAACAAAAGCAGAAGGCCTGACTTTAATTGTGATATGGATTTATTAAAGCCAATAGATGTGTAATTGTCGATTGTTGTTATGTTCTGGAGAAGACTGTAGAATATTATTGTGTTACCTGGAATCTCACAGCTTACTTTTCTTGTTTGGTCTTGGTCACTCACATTATGTTTCTCCTCATGGCAGCATACTGCATGGGGCAATGAGTTAGCCCACCTCTGTCATTGGCTTTATTGCATTTTGCCTAATCGCAGGTGCATATCTGCCCAAACTTGAGTGTGCTTCACAACCTTGTGTCCAGTTCTTTAATTTTGGTTATTTTCCTTTTCCTTTTATCAGCCCCTTTCATTTCCTAGCTTTTATAGCACCCTGGAATTCCATAGGAAGCCCTTTCGCAATGTCTTTCTTGCTGCTCATTTCATCAACACAATATGGGGCCACTATTACCAAACTGGGTGGCTATCTAAGACTGCTATTTCTTGTCCATAGTATACTATTGTTTTACAGTTCCAGGATGGCCACCCTCTTTAGAAGCATTATTTTTTTCCACACTGGCAAAGTACTGCAGTGATACACTGTACATTTTAACATTTGACAATGACTGTAGTGTGCTATGTTTACTGATCAGCCATTTTAGAATGGTATTGTGGCTAGTGTTTCATTGTTTTTACTGCTCCAAGCAGGCAAGAATATTGCCTCTAAACGTAGTTGTTGTTTCGAAACTTTATAACAACAATACACTATGTATCATACCATTGCAAGACATTTTTTAATTTATTTTAATTTTCTGTATTGCATGTTTTCTTTTTTTCTTTTAATTTATTGTCCGTATGCTTCCGAGAATGAACCAGTGGTTGCGTTAATGGTTGTATCAGTGGAAGGATAAGGAACAGTGCTTGTGTGATGACTTGTTGATTGCCTAAGCTCATCAGTGATTGAAGAGTTGCTTTCAGTTATATGCAAAAGTTGTTGATATTGCCAATGCTTCTTTAAATTTCTGTGATGTGGCAAAGCCAACAGTGGCTGTCTATCAGATCTTATCGATTCAACCCATAATAACGGAGAAAGGGTGGTGCAATAAGTCAGCCCCCTTTATCCACTGGCTGTTGCAAGTATCATTCATATTTTGGATCATCCCATCTGTCCGACCATCAGGAGCTTCTGCAGGAAGGGTACGGCATCTAGGTTCAAACCCCAAGCACTGGTCTTATGCAGTTCTTATAGCAACCACCAAACACAGAGCAAATGATCCTGAATGTGACAGCCAACTTGAAACAGTAATGTCCTTAGTTATAACGTATTCTGTATAGTAGGGATGAGAAGATATTCACATTTTGTGCTGACCTTTACTGCTGGTTTTCAGACTCTGCACACAGGGGCATTGCTGTCCAGCAACCAGTGTATGTGCTCAGATCCCTAAAACATGTACAAATTAGCTAAAATTTTATTGGCGTATTTAACACTCCTATAAAGCCATAGTACATGGTGTAGATTATGCACCCCTGGCATAATAAGGTAATGTCACCTGTGGACTGCAACACTTATTGTCCCATTCACCAGTATGAAAACTAAAGCATGGCTTTAGGCCTGCCATGGTAGCCTGACTGCTATACTGTAAATTCTGCAGTGTAACATCTTGAAATAACCCATATTGATGAGAAAAACCTACCTTTCGAATATTAGTAAGTCATCCCACATAAGAATTGTAGCCTACAAGTTAGGGAGATTGGTTAATTTTTTTGTTGTTAATTATCTTTATTCATTTATTTAAAAGATAACCATAGAAGAGCAAATAAACATCACATGCAAACAAATTACCCTAAATAAAACAAAACAGTATCATAAACATATGGAACATTCAAAATTTAAAGTATTACGCCAGCATATTGCACTTTTAAGAAACGCTCTCACCACAAGACATATTGTAACATCTGCTGCCATGCAAAGAAAATAAAAGGCTGGCCTGCACTGTAATAACCCAAACTTTTTTTAAATTGGTAATAAAAATCTCGTCCTGAAAGGCTCATGAAGTTTGCAGAACAAAGTATAATGCAGCAATGTCTGGAAGGAAACATCATCGCAAGTGGGAAGCAAAGATTACATCTGATGAAGCGTGCCCAAAATCTAGTTACAAGCAACTTTTCCCATACATTGTTGATCAGAGAGAGATAGGGCTCTAAACCCTGGCATGTCTTAACCATATCATAATCTTGCACAGATGGTTTCCCTAATTCCTTTCATTCCCTATTAACCACAGCCAGTATATTAAACTCTTTCTTGACCCAGCCCACCTCCCTTTTATTCAATAACTGTGGGGAACAGAATAGTTCCAGATGGCCCAGATTGTTGCCCATGTTTTATATATAATCCAGCAAGGGTACTTTTAAGCCCAAGTCACTGGACAGACAGTCTAAAATAATTTCTCTATTGAATGTTGCATGTTTGTTCCCCCATATAGAGATCCAAAGAAGTAGGGGAGCAAGCTTTATACGATCTTCCACATAATCTAGGCCCAGGTCCTCGTGTAATGCAAAGCATGGGCTATTGGGCTCAACCTCAAGCAACCACCTGCAGAATTATTATTTTCCTGCTGCATAAACAGGCTATTCCGGTATCCCCATATGGGATCCCCAAAGGTTAAAAACAGTAAACATTTTTGTTTATACACCTCCAGCAGGGGCAAGATTGGCTTCTTGCCAACTCTAGATGAGAGTTCAAAAACAGTGCCCACTGCAGCGTTAAAATGAGCACATCACTTAGAAATACATGGTAACCAGTTCCCTCTGTCATCAAAGGTTACTCCGAGGTAAGGAGACTCATGTACATGGCTAATTAATTGTCCTTTAACAGCCATTGGACCTGGTTTGCTCTGTGGTTTGCCAAACACCATATAGTGGGTTTTAGATATGTTAACCTCTTTTTCATCCATTTATCTGACAGTCATTAACCGCTCAATTTGAAATTCAATAAAGTAGTACTGCGTCATCAGCATACAGCAGAGCCGGCACACCTTTACCATTTACAATTAGTATATCTTCACACTGGGCTACTAGAAAAGATTGCAGGCCATTTAAACGTAAAAGAAATTAAATGAGAACTAAAACACATCCCTGGTGGATGCCCCTAAAAAGATTTAAAATTTCAGTACACTCCCACTCCAAGCCAAACCTGACTGAGGCTCTAATTCCATCATGTAGCACCTGTAAAAAATCAATTATAGTGTAAGGCACACCCAACTTATAAAGAATTCCCTAAAGTTTAGTATGATTAACCCTATCAAAGGCACTTAACCTCCAGTTTCCTGTTTTTGATAGCTATTGTATATTCTAGTATAGGCTTTTTGACCCTTGTTCCATTAATGGGCTTACTGTTCAGCTCCTTTTGCAAACGTTTGTTAACTGCTCTGCATATGCTATCAAACCACCCAGGTAATTGTTTATCTCTATAATATGGACATTCTTGGCTCAACAGTCTTGTCATGGCAGAATGTTTGCACTGGCATCACATTGGTAATTCGTTCCACTTTCATATGTATTTGCTGTCTGAGGCATCTGCCTATCAGATTATTGAAACATCCATTCCGCCCTCACTAGCATAGTCTTCCTTTCTTGGGCTATCTGATTTAACCAGCAATGCACACACTCATTTATTGATAAACTCAGTTACTTATTAATTCATCTATGTATATACTCGTTCATCCATAAATTTATACATGCACATATTTACAGATTTGTCCACCCATCCACTTACTACTTCATCCAGTAATTGAGTCATGCTCATATTTGCTCATTCAGACCTCACACAGCCTGAAGCAAAACTCACTAATCCATGAAGAAGCATTTTCAATATAGCCAGATAGCCTTCATGGACCTTAGGAACCTAGATGTTTTCTAAACAATTGTTCTTTTAATCTGATTTTTCAGTTTTAACCAAATCACAGGTGTACATTTTAAATCAATTGCATGAAATTACACAATGCTTGAAAAGTTGAAAATATTTGACTTTAATGGAATTCACGAGGAATTCCAGAAGTACACCTGGGTATATGTTACTCAAAAGATTGCATGGAACATTCACATGTGTAGCCATTTAGGCATAGTGAATAGCAGCAGTAGTAGGATACTACTAGCAAAGGTTTTGTGAGTACCCACAACTTCTGTTGGATCCACAGATGAGCCTGCCTACGTAAACCCAGAAACATTTCTCCAAGAGGAGATTTACTTACACAGATATTCATCAAAATCCATAATTTCTGTGTGAGCAAATCCTATTTACAAGGGCAAAATCCCACTATTCCTGGTTAATTCAATCACACACAAGATTTTACCTTCATAAGTGCAGTTTTTAGTGCCCCTAACTTGCACTTTGGAGAGCAGATAGTTTTGTGAGAAGCGAACCACTGTTCCCAAATCAACACTCAAGCACATACTTGATGTGTTGAGGCTACTAGTTAAAATGTATTCACGCCCAGTTTTAGTCTAATGTCTTTCTTATTCGTTGTCTGTAGCCTAGCCATTAATTTAGCATGAGTTTTTAGATACACCTAACTGTAGCATTGGATGTAAAACATCACTGTTGCTGTACCAGGGTGTTTTGTGTCTTAGTATGAGTAGATAGAGCACTTGTGGACATATTCAACTTTGACCATGGCTATCGCCTGTGCCTCAAACTAAATACAGTTATCAAGAACGCTACACTTATTGGCACAACAATGAAGCCATGGTCTCTCCAAGAATGCTGTGACCGGTTGAAAGGAAGCCCCAGGTCCTGGTGGCAGTCAAGCAACAGAATTTCTGATGTGTTACCATTAGGTGCCAAAGAAAAGTGCCCTGCATCTAAACGGGAATCTGTGCCAGACACCTAGTTATGCCCTTCAAGACTACTATGCAGATTTGTAGGCCTGTGGGCTCTACAATATATTTTGGCACGCTTCGGTGGCTTCCTGCTCCTTCACATAAAACACTCACCAGTCATACTTTACATGTTATGTTCCTTCACAGTCATGAAGCCTGAAGTTTTCTTTCCACTTGGGCTATCCTTACTTGAATACCCATCCTCAACTGGTGGTAAGCAGGTTTCATCAAACTAAAGATTCAATGATACCTATTTGAGACTGTCTGTTGCCTACCCTTTTTTAACCAAACTCTTATAGCCCTGAAACCGTCTCATGCAACCTACCAGGGACAAGAAACATATCCTCACAGCCAGCATCCAAGCCACTGTAAAGAAACAATCATTGGTCTTTCACATCACCAAAAACCAATTACAACATTTTATATCACGTGTTCAGTTAACCCCCCACAAACTCTGCAGTGACCCCACAATTATTATCCATCGAACTTTTGTCAGTTGAAAGAAGTGTTGTGGCACTATTATTAACATTATCCTCCCACCCAAAATCATCCACACTTACATTTTCTACTGCATCATAAACTTGCATGTTCCATTTTCCCGAACCAGCCCTCCCCACCACCTTCAGGCATTAGCCGTGGCGTCATTGGACTTTCAGACAAAGACTTTGGAAACATGTTAATACTCGCCATTGCACAAACATCACACAACTGATTTCCTGACCACTGAACTCATGGGTACACTCTTAGAATAACTGCATCTAAAGAAGAACAAGTGCAATTATGCATCAGTTGAATGAACCAGCAACACATTCCTATATTTGATACCAGTAAGCATATGTACTTGTCAATAAGTAAATATTCTGTCCTGGCAGGTGGGATATTGAGTGACTGAATAAGATCTAGATGTCATAACAAGAATATACATATCTACTGTCTTCATGTCAAGAGGTTCAGATAGTTAACCCACTTGTGCTGTATTCACACAGAGGTCCCATTCTGCACTGTCACTAACTAGCGATGATACTCCAAGCAAAGACCTGGATATAAAGACTACAATACCCGAGATGATGTGGAAACAACAGAAAGGTCATATGAGAGGTCAAAAGGATCCCAGACCACCCTCATTGCCCAGCTGGAAGAGTGTGGACCGACTGGAGGGCTCAAGTAAGTACAATTATAGTTAACATTAAGCCAGCTTAACGTAAACTATTAAATACCAATAAAGTAAGCTTTTTTTTCTGCAATACACACCAACCAGTAGTGTGTGGTCTACTATGAATTCTAATACTCTCATATACACCGACACAAATGAAATTGTTATTTCTGTCATTTAAAGTCAGATGGACCTGTTATCTTTTGCTTATTTCCATATTCAACAAAAATGTCTGAACGTTTCAACAAGTATGTTGAACCCTGTTTAAAAAAAGTTACTCTACTTTTAATTAACACATGACATAGAAAAGACCATCCCTCTTCCTCTGGCCACTGGTGCAGCAGCAGAACCCTCTTCCTGTTTACTATTGTATATGGTCTGTAAATGCAGGATTATCTGTCCCAACACAGTTTCAGAGTTCCTTTATTGCTATGAACAGTGCTCCACTACTCCCCAGATGTGTTTGTGCTGTACATAAAACAATCCATACATATTAAACCTATACTTGTGTTGATGAGACCTTTAGTCTTTGGGGGAATAACATAGTCAGTTTTTAATCACTTACCATATCATAAACTGCCCCAGGAAAAAAAAGCATCAAGGTGTTTGAGGCTAGGGATAAGAATAGGGCAACAAAGAGTACATTTTGTGGAAAATTGGGCAGCTACTGAGGCCTCCTGAAGTAACAGTTAGTTGAGGCAAAGCAGGTACTTTTGACAGATTTTGCCCAGTTCACAACTGATTGCTAAATCAGATAGTCCTCCTATCCAAGGACAGCTAAAATTTTTGTTTTTCTTTTTTTAAAAATAAATAATAATATTGGGCTCTCACCAGCAGTCAGAGATAATAAACCAAAGTACCCACCAACTGGCAGGCCCTCTGATGGAACAGGGACACCCTGGATGTGCAAGGAGAGAAGCAAGTGTGGCCTGATGGCACAGAAAACAGCTTGAAGATGGCACCCTTAGGAGAGGGAAATTGTGGATTAGGAATAGAGAAGGAACAAGGACCCAATAGTGGGGTGCCATGTAGCGCTTGGTGCCAAACCCTGCCTCAAATTCATTACAAATATTTGGCAAGCTTCCGGTGTCTACCCTGAGAAAATGTTTGGACTATTGGCTTAGAAAGATAAAACACAAAAAGAGAGAAGGTTGGAGAGGTTATTATAGGTGGGTGCGGGGCGATGACATAGCCTGGACTAAAGTAGGACATTGGTTCCCCCCTGTGGTGATTCCAAGCCAAACTAGTATGAGATAGATGATGGGAGCAATACTAGGGGAGTGAGGGGGGCAACCCATAAAGGATAATTGCTGTGTGGAGTTGGTGAGCTGTGGCAGTAGTCAGATAACAAGACATGGGAATCCTAGGAAAGACAAACTGGCAGTAATAAAACTGAGAGGCCACAGCATTAATACTGCAACAACCACATAAAGATGAAACCAGCAAATAGAACATTAAGGAAAGACAAAGTGGCAATGTTGACACAGAACCACGGAGTTAACCAATACACTGAAGTCGCAGGTGTTGGTAAGCTGCCATAAGAGAAAGAAGGATCACTAACCAGAAGGCAATTCTGTGATGCCATCTAAGTTGGTTGTACTTCAGGACTATACTGTTACTCAAATCAGCCCTAGAAGTGAAGAAAGACCCCATTGCCATGGATGTTAATCTGCTGAGAACATATTTTTAGAAGAAAAAAAACTTGAAAAGAGGGGAAAACAGTAGGAAACCTTAAGGATGATCTAGGAGAAATGCTAAATAGCCTAAAAAAGACTTTCAGAAGTAATACACCAAATAAAAGGCAGCGCAGAAGCTGCACAGGTAAGATCAGGGAAAAATAATCAAATCAGCAATCTAGCACCTCTTGGAGAATTGAATATTAGAAACAGTGAATCTTAAAGGTGGTGTTCATGTTTTTCTCCATTGAAATGGAGACACAGAGACCCCGAAATAGGTCCTCAGCCGTGGGCCATAATAAATAAGTTAATTAATGATTGAAACGCAGATGTGCCCAAATACGAAAATCAGACAACCCTAATTTTCCTGGACAGAGTCATGATGAAGAAATAGAGGAATAATAAATTGTGACACAATATACTGAGAAGATTACAAAGGAAGATCAGTTTCATTAAGCAGAAAACACAATAGAGACGTAACAACAGAGACAAATAAGCAATGCCAGAAGCCAGAATTTTCCCCTTTCTATCTAAAGAATGGAGAGTTACGGCCACTTTGGCGTTGGTCGGGTCCAGACTGGACTATGGTAATGCCCTCTTGCTTAACCTGGATAAAAAACCTCTTTAAAAACTGCAGCTAATACAGAATACAGCTGCTAGACTAATACTGAATCTGCCACGATCTGCCGCTGTCTTATCCAGGTGTCTGGTTGACACCTGTTCGGTATAAGTCAATAAGGACGCTCAATGAAGGACCACACGCCAATTATAAATACAATTTAGCTTTACTAGAATTGCAGGTAAAATGTAAGCATTTAGCACATTAACAATAGTAGAATAACAATAGCAATGAAAAGCATCTATTTATATATATATAGGCAAAGAATTAATTGACAGATATGTTTTGATTAACTGTATACTAAAATGCATTGCACTACGATATTCAGGAAGCAGAATATAAATGAGTTGAATACTTCAGATAAGCTTTGATTTACTGCACACCAAAATGCATGTTTCAATTACTGCAGCAGGCTCTCACTACGATGTTCAGGAGGCAATATATAAACAAACTAAATACTTCTGATAAGCTTTGATTTACTGCACACCTACATGCATGTTTCAGTTATTGCAGCAGTTCACACTAATAGGTTTAGAAAGCAAAAATAAAAACGAGCTGAATACTTCAGGTTATAAACACAGTGTAGGCATAAATAATCAGTCATAATAATAGAGCAGAGAAACAAAGGTGTTTTATCCCTGTGTGGAAACTTAACTTAATCCACGACATGCTGGGGAGCCCTCTACCGCCTGCTTGGACCTCTCTCCCCCTCAAGCACCACGAGCAAACAGGGAGGCAGCGCTGGGCCATGGCAGCTTCCACAATTCCATCTGCGAGCTTCCAAATCCCTCACCCACAGTTCAGTGCTTAAATAACTCAAAGCTTGGATTCTATCTCATTCTGGCATTTTCTAGCTAATGTTATCAGTACTTGGCTGCTCTGCTCTGCTCCAGCCTTTGTTTACATTCCATCTTCTCCCTGTACTCTCGTTCTCAAGGTTGAGGCCGAGTCTTCTACACAAACAAGCGTGAAAATAATATCATGAACTTTTCCACGATGTTTGGGAGGGGGTTTCAACAGGCATCACACTCATCTACACTGCTCAAGCTAATTAACCCTTCGTGTTACAATGCCTTCCGCATCTTTCCCTAAATACTGAACAGCCTCCGCTAAGGAAAGCCTTAGAAATCTTCATTGGCTTCCCATAGCCCAACGGATATCCTTTAAGGCTCTCTGTATTTCCCATAAAGCCGTGCATGGGATTGGGCCCAAGTATCTTACTACTAAACTTCATTGGCACCGATCCATACGGTTGCTGCGGTCGGCCAATACCTACCTCATCCAGGTTCCCCGCACTAAGAAGGTGAAGTGGGGGGATAAAGCCTTCACTATAGCGGCTGCGAGGACTTGGAATTCTCTTCCATTGGAGCTTAGAAAAGAGCATAACTATCTGATCTTTAGGAAACAGGCCAAGACCTGGCTGTTTCCTCGATAATTGTCTGTATTTCTTTCACTGACATTGCTGCCCTCCCTTAGTCAGCGCTTCGATGCACACGGGCCGGAATGCGCTCTACAAATACCTCCATACATACATACATACATGTAGATTGCTTTGAGTTCTCGCTTCTTAGTGTTCACAGTCTGGTATTTTCAGGGGACAGAAGGAAGGCAGGGCAGCTAACTGCTTGACCACTTCCCATGATAAAAAGAGAGCAGATGGGAGAGAAAAGAGCTGAAGGGTTAACCTAAGGAAGGGAAAAGGATACAATATTGATGCAACACTGTTCTCTACTGGGGTGAGACAGAAAGCTTGGGTTAGACCTAGCTAGGCCAGGCTTGGTGAAGGCTCCTGAAACTAACCCATGCCATTAGAAACCAGAACAGCATAAGGTAAAGTTCTCAAGGAAGCAAGCAATAGACTTGAACTCTGGAACAAAAATATTTTTTTCTTATAGCAATAGTCCACAACCGCTTGCTCTCTCTTTGTTGTTTTAGTGCTCCTGAGGTAGCATTTTAGCCCTAAATTACTCTTAATTGCTCAAACTGGTGTAATAGTGTAATTTTGGAAATTTCGCATGACCATAAGCTGCCTGACAGTTGTATGTGACGTATGTCCTCTCCTTGAAAAGTTACACTAGATACCTGCCTAATCTATTTTCCATACAGTAAAATCACATAGTGAACCTGGTTTGTGGAGCAAATGCAGCTGTTGCTGGCATATGGTCTCAAAGGTCTTTGTATAGATTTTCTCCTGAACAAGTCTACTCGGAGCAAAAATTATGCATAAAGCATAAGTGAATAAAAAACAAACATTGTTCATTGGAATATAAAGTAAAGGCAATTACTTTGATCACATCTAGGATTTTTCAAGTATTGCAAAATGTATTCCAATCTTTTTAGATATCATATGTGCTGGATAGGTACATGACAATGTAAGGAGTGCATTTGCACTCCTAAAGTCTACTGGAGCTATATCAACATAAATCAGGCAATTTCAGTTTTATATAAAACGTTTACTTAACAAACAACAGAGACGATCAGGTTCAAGCATTTCACTTTTTATCAGGTTATAGCCCTGATCTACTATGTCTCTTTGTTGTTTGAACCAACATATATGTGCGGACAAGAATAATAATGTCTTCCCTGATGACTGTTGCTTTTCAGTTTTCACATACTAGGTTCCTTCCGAAGGCTAATACCACAAAAATAATGTTCTAAACACTCATACCTTGTACGCCATCTGAGATAGTAAACAGGAACTGTGGATGATCAACCCCAGAGACCCTATTCCACTTCCTTTCAGAATGGCTCAAATATTTAAGAATACATTCCATTTTTAGATTGTCAGTTTATTTATGTTTAGTACATTTTCATTATTCTTGTATTATCACATTGACTCCCTTAATCAAATTCACAAGGCTTGTTTGCTCTATAAAATCAAATATTCTTTTCATTTCTCTTTTAGCCAAATGAATCATTAATTATTTAGCGAGGTAATCATTCCACCACATTACAAAATTACTCCAAGTGGAATAGGGCCACGTAAGGTAATCATTCACAGTTGCAGATTAGTAATCAGTGCCATGTGCCAGTTACATCATCCTTGTGCACCCAGAAACATCATAAATTAGGCATTACAAACACTCGAAAATTGTATCCCAGCTGTATGATTGTTTGAACATAGAGGGAAGAGCTGTGGGCATTCAAACTAAGAAGCTGAGATAAAAGAACTATTAACCTTTGTTGATTTTATTTATTTCCCTCCCATGTTACAATTTTCCCCTGTCCATGTGGCCTCTTTCTGAATAAGGACCATCACCAACTACTAAGTTACAAATGGTATTGTAACAGCTTAACCTTACCTCTCCTTGGAGTCTTAATATGGCCATCAGTGCTACCTGATTAATGAGCTGTTAAGTAACATGTAAAAAAAAGTTAATGCTTTTTTCACACCTATTTAAGCTTTATTTCGGTAATAAAAGTACCATAAAAGCTCATCATACAATACATACATTAAGAATATAAAAGAGCAATAATGTTAAACTCTCCAACTGGATAATGCTTGAAAATGAGCGATTAAAATACGAAATGCAAGATTCTAAAACACAGTCGAAAATTATAAAAGATCACAGAATAAAAAGTACAATATGGCAGCTTAAAATTAAAATCAAATATTCCCTATGAGAGCAGCGTATCCACTTTTGGCTACAGACTCAGACTTGCTTTAGTTTGATGCATTGCAAGCTGCCCCTAACCGTTTCGCTCTTATGTGCCAAATTGCATCTAAGAATCTAGCCAAAGCACATACCACAATGCCATAGGTATTAATTTTTCAGATCCTGAGAGCTAGGAGCCGGTTGTTAATGCCTATGGATCTGCAAAGAGGTATAATCCATCGAGTCCACTATTTGGCATATGCATAGCATATGGGACAATGGAGTAGCACATGAGCATTGCATTCAGATGACCCACAGCCCATTGGGCATAGATCTTGTTGGTTATCCTGTTGGGACCACCTGCAAGTAAAAGTGCGTAGTGGTAACGACCCCAACCTAAACCTAATGTAAAGTGCACGTGCTCGGGGGATAAAATCAAGTCCATGTAATTTTCAAATTCATAGTGACATTTGACTGATATAAATCTATCTGTCAAACTGAATGAAGGCACCTCAGCTAGCTTTCCTATTTTTAAGTTTAACCAATATGCATCCTTAACAACTTGTGCCGCATTTTTGGGGAGACAATGGGGGTCTGTCCAAAACAAGCCCAACCCTAGTTTGGTCAAACTGTTTTCGACATGATTACACCATGGGATTTTTCTTGTTATGTGTGTACTCAGCAGGGCATTCAACCATGTTCTGTATGGGCTGAAAATATCCATGGACCAAATCCTAATCCAATACAATATTGGTCTTAAAGCGGATATGTGGGCGATGGAATCTAGATTTAGGTCCATCCGAATGGGCAAAGTGGGGGAACTAGTAAGTATTTTTAGCAAGACCTTTATGAATGAATTTTCAGCAAGCTCTAAGGCCCTCAGATTGCCATGCCCCCATAGCTCTGCTCCGTTCAGAGCCCCCCTCTAGCTTGTACTTTATATTTTTCTATTGCAGATGAGATTGCGAATCTGGGAGATCTGTTAGCAAATCTCAAGACGCCTGAGGTCTGTTTCAGTCTCATGTATGCCTTTGATAAATGGGCCTGCCATTTGTGCGTATCCTCTAGTCTGACTCCCAAATAATCAACATCAGTGACTCTCTCTAATGCTTCCCCATCCAGTAGGATCATCCTCCTTATTTTAATTTTTTTATCACCAAAAATCATATATTTGGTTTTTAGGGTATTAACTTCAAGGCCGTGGTTCTTGCAAAAGCACATAAACTTCACGAGTAAATTGGCAAGGCCGGGGGCAGTTTGGGATAGTAACAAAGTATCATCCGCAAATAGCAGACACTGAATCTTTGTCCCACCTACTTTTGGTGCATCATTATCACAGTTCAGGGATACATGCGTTAATAAACATTAGAAAAAGTGTGGGGGCCAGCACCCCTACCTCACCCCTCTTTTAATCGGAATCTCTCTTGTTACCTCCCCATTTAATCCCCATCGAATTTTCGCAAAACTCTCAGTAAATAAACTTTTAATTAAGTTTAATAGGGGACTTGGGAAGCCGGCTCTGTCCAGTACCTCCTACAATTTGCAGAGCCGGACCAGATCAAATGCAGATTTGAGATCCACAAAGGCCATGAAAAGATTCCTTGCATCCAGGTCTACAGTCTTCCATTTGATCGTGAGAAACCTGAATATCTGGTCGATTGTACTGATTTTCTGTCTAAAACATGCTTGGAGATCACTGAGGGCTTGAGTCTCTACTAGCCATTCTTTAACCCTTATCAGAACCTGATAGCAAAGTATTTTTGGGAGATTATCCAGGAGGCTAATTGGTCTGTAATTCACAGGAGCGGCCCTATCCCCCTTTTTATAAATAGGTACAATAATTGCTCCCTTCCAGTTAATGCAATACAGAACTTTTCATACAACTTTACACTCATGTTTGTTACCCAGAAATAAATGCATCTTCGCATTTGACACAATTTCAAATTACACACTACCCCACTAACAAGGACTCAGACAGTAATCAAATACTGAGCAATTTTCTCTAGAATATCAAACAACGCATCTTTTCTACCAAAAATACAATTCACATAGTAGATGTATGCATTGGAAACCACAAGTTCAAATATACAATTTAAAAGTATCTTGCAAAATGTCAGTACACCCACATCAACTTATACATCCCTAACAGACACCACCACTCTGCTAGCCTCCTGCTTGCCCACATTCCCTGAATACAAAGAGCCAGAGGTCATGTCTTTTCTTAAATAGCTTCTTAAACCTGAAACAATCTCCCACCTCACACTAGATCTTCCAGCTACCTCCTAGAATTTCACAGGAGACTAAATACCTGGTTTCTCCATTTGGCCACAGTCAGGGTAGCTTCCACATCCTTAGGCACCAGGATAACCCGAGGTGGTATGAGCATTGGACAAATGTTCATAACATAACAATATGCTTACTGCAATACAAATAACCTCAAACCAAAGAATCCCTTCAAAAGGGACAAAATCTGACAGTGTTTATATGCATTATGCTGTTTCATTATCTGTCAGGTACACCTAGAACTACCTTCCTTCAGAGTGCAGTTTAAACTCGAACATTTGTTGTTGTGGGTCACTCAGTCAGTAAGTCAAAATAACTTTACTCGGTCTAAATTAGACCATAAAGTGCAGAAATAAAAACATTACATTCAACAATTACTAAAAACGAAATACATCAATAATTATAAAATTAATTATAAATAGCTAGGTACAAGCTGAATGTGGGTGAAAAACATAACAATCTTAATGTGCAAACTGGCAAATAGTATAGTCCATTTCAGATATTTCATAATCAAAACAGTATATACTTAATTAGGAACCTTAAGAACATAGGATGTGTTATAAATTTGGTGTGAACATTATAGTGAAAAAATATTATGATAAAGCAATGTAAAAATTTAAATTAAAAAACAAAACAATATTTTTGTGCAAATTGGCGAAGGCCGTCCTAATATATAGCGGCCAAGCCAATATATACTTAATCAAAGCCCTTAAAAAACACAATCTTGACAGGAAAAAATCACAATACAATGCATTCCAATTAGCTCCACACAAGGTACATTGTGCATTTGATATAGAGAATGTCACAGACCTTATAATAAAGTGATCTTGAGATTCGGGTCCTAGTACCGTATGCCTTCCGTAACTTTAAGGCAGTCTTAATAAAATTCACAGCAGCATGACAAATTTGTGGTGAAGCTGCAGATTGCAAATATCTCTGACCATCTTTATATGATGTAAAATGCATATGTTTAGAAATGGGGCAAAGAAAACAAGCCTGATACACTGAATACAATTTGCAGAAATGCATAAAATGCAACGTGGATTGGATTGAAACATGGGCAGCGAGAACAGTTAATTTTGACCTAGCCACTGGAAAGGCTACCAGATGGTGAATTATGTTAAGCCTCAGCCTTGTCATAAAGAACCTATGTTGTGAGTTAGTTAACCATAACAGGTACATATTCACCCCTTAGATATTATCGAGCTGCTTAAAATTCAGCATGGAAACAATGTTAAGGGTTCTTACAATGTGGCCTTCCTCACTATGAGACAAATACCACTTTTTAACACATTCATTAATTTGGGGGCGAATCTCATTGAGAAATTCAAAAAGTACGTTAAGGCCAAGATCATAAAAGTTACTTTTAACATATGGCAGCCATGGAATGCCATGCCAGTTGCCCAGCTTATAGCAATCTGCTAAAACTAGGTGGAAAAATACAGCCTTGGGTTTGCCCAAATTTTTATCCATACCAACAGGGGGGCCATACTCATAAAGTCCTCGAGATAATCTACTCCTGATTCAAGGTGAATAATAAAACCTGCTCTACTTTGCGTTAATGCTAGCGAACAGCATAGACATTTATTCTCAAAAGCTTGCAGTTGCCCTGGGAAATACAGCCCCACACACCACCACCATAAACCCCAAGTGAGAGGCGTTTGCTTCTATACAGCTGAATCAATTCCCTAAGGGGTTTGCTGCCAAGCCGGTCAGCAAGATACTACCCCGAATTTAAGTGCTCGTTGGGTGATATGCCTCTCCCAGGACCCACGGGCATCAAAAAAGATACCCAGATAACAGAACAAAGGTACTTTCAGTAGTTGGGTCCCCCCTATATGGAAGGCCTTTGTTTTTGTAGCTTTTGGGACCACACGTCAGTACAAATGATTTCTGAAAGTTGACCTTGAGCTTTAACTTGGACATAAAGTCATGGAACCCATTCAAACAAGTTTTGTAGGCCATTAGCGATTAATGCCAAAAGAACGGCATCATCTGCATAGAGCAGACCTAGGACTGCTTGTGCACCAGCACATTGAATGTCCCAACTATATGATTCTAAGAAAGTACCTAAGGAATTGCTGTCCAATAAAAATAAAAAAGGTGCAAGAATACATCCTTGTCTCACATCTCTAGATACCCTGTTTGGTTTTGAACATTCCCCAGAAAGTGTATAGCGCAACTTTGTGGTTGTATCTGTATGCAAATGTTGCACCAGATCCACTAATATATGATCAACACCTGCCTAGTCCATTAGGTCCCATAAAATTGCCTGGTCCACTAGGTCAAAAGCACAGGAGAGGTCCGTTAATGCCATGTGAAGGACACCTCTCCTGGCTTTGACATACTTCCCCCAAATAAGAGTTGGATTTAGAGCCTGCTCTACTGTCCCTACACTAGGTCTAAAGCCATATTGTAGCAGCGAGAAAAAGGCAGAGGCCTCTTCCCAGTTTCTAATTTATCTAGAATTACCAAACCAAGAATTTTCACTGTGGAATCTAGTACGGAGATTGGGCGGTAGCACGAAGCAAGCTCTGATCTCCTTTTTAAAAAATAGGGACTATAATGGCCTCTTTCCATGAGTCCTTCAAATTGCCTTTAACAGCCGCCCTTAGGACATTCGTCAATATGGAGTCCCAGAAATCAATATTATGTATATACAGATCAATTGGTATCCCATCTGTGCCTGGGTCCCTGCCATTAGCTGCACTCTGGATCGCATTGGCTACAGAGGCATGGTTAATGAGGTCAGCTAACCATTCCTCCCTAATTAAAATAGACAAGAACACTGGAACAACCCATTGAGTGGGTAAAACCTATCTGGAATAAAAAATAGCAGAAAAAAGACCAATCCAATGCTGATGTGACACTCAATTCCGGAGGAGAAGTCATTAGTAAAGAATGGACGGTTAACAGTCTCCCAAAAGAGTTTACCATCTTTTAGCTTAGCTGCTTTATCTAAATCCTCTAACACCTTGGTTGTCAGCTCACGCTTCCTTTTTAATAAGCTTTGTTTGTAGGCCCTTCAGGAGGTGATTATAACCTCTGAATTACGTGACATATGAGCAATAGCCTTTTTATGCACTTTAAGCGCAATGTTATACTCACAATTAAATCAGGGTTTCGTTGGGCGCTCACTTGTCTGTTTTTTGGAAATTAATTGGCTCGCTACCTCACCACTAAACTTGATAAAGGTCTGGAGAATGTCTTCCTGGGATCTGTCTAGTGACAGACAACAACAAAAAATATTTGACATTTTTTTAATTAAATTATTAAAAAAGGTGTCCAGTTTAACATAATTTCACTTTAGACGGGCCCTTTTATTTATTGTATGGGTAATAGGGAGACAAGTGATCTTTGTCGAACATACACAGTTATTAACAGCCAAACAAATGTAGAGAGGATTGTGATCACTAGAAGCTAAATAGTGCCCTTTAAAAAGTCTCAAGTTATGCACCAGGCTATAGGATATCAGCACAACATCAATTGTGTTACCCTTACCTCTTCCTGTAAATGTCGGGGCCTATCGCCATTTTTATCCAATGTGTCTGAAGTGTTGACCAGACTATAAGATAAAACTAATTTATTTATAGCTTCACCATATGCAGAGTGTAAAACGTGGCCACTTACGTTTTCCTGTAGATTAGAAAACCCACAGATGTATTCCTCGCTAAACCAACATTTCGTAGTATTAAAATCACCTGCTTGAATTAACGAAATAGACACATGTTTTTGTCTGCCGCAAATGCTGCAAACTTGTTCTCCACATCCTCAACAATCTATACTGTTTGGGAAGCAACATAATTATAATACAAATGAATTAGAATCAAATTTGATACCTTGACTTTTTCAGATACAAGATTTCAAAATTGGGGGTGAAGCCACCACTGTAACCTTCAAGTTATCTAATGCACAAGATAGGAAAATTGCTAAACCCCCCTTTCAGCCAGTGATGGGATGGTAGGTGAGCAGTAAGACATATATCCATTTAAGGATACAGGATTGGATGCCCATGTTTCCTGACAGCAAATATAGCCATAATTAACATTAAGGAGTTTATCTCTTATCCCTGCCATGTTCCAGGATAAAAGCTGCAAACCCTTGATATTTCCAGTACAACTCGTACCATAATTAGTTACTGTAAAGAAATGGCTCCCTGTTGCAGTTACCCCCCACTTTTTGCCTGATACTGATGCTGACTTGACTGAGAAGTGTGCTGGGACCCTGCTAACCAGGCCCCAGCACCAGTGTTCTTTCACCTAAAATGTACCATTGTCTCCACAATTGCCACAACCCTGGCACACAGATAAGTCCCTTGTAACTGGTACCCCTGGTACCAAGGGCCCTGATGCCAGGGAAGGTCTCTAAGGGCTGCAGCATGTCTTATGCCACCCTATGGACCCCTCACTCAGCACAGACACACTGCTTGCCAGCTTGTGTGTGCTGGTGGGGAGAAAATGACTAAGTCGACATGGCACTCCCCTCAGGGTGCCATGCCAACCTCACACTGCCTGTGGCATAGGTAAGTCACCACTCTAGTAGGCCTTACAGCCCTAAGGCAGGGTGCACTATACCACAGGTGAGGACATATGTGCATGAGCACTATGCCCCTACAGTGTCTAAGCAAAACCTTAGACATTGTAAGTGCAGGGTAGCCATAAGAGCATATGGGCTGAGAGTCTGTCAAAAACAAACTCCACAGCTCCATAATGGCTACACTGAAAACTGGGAAGTTTGGTATCAAACTTCTCAGAATAATAAACCCACACTGATGCCAGTGTTGGATTTATTAAAAAATGCACACAGAGGGCATCTTAGAGATGCCCCCTGTATTTTACCCAATTGTTCAGTGCAGGACTGACTGGTCTCTGCCAGCCTGCCGCTGAGAGACGAGTTTCTGACCCCATGTGGTGAGGCCCTTTGTGCTCTCTGGGGACAGAAACAAAAGCCTACTCTGGGTGGAGGTGCTTCACACCTCCCCCCTGCCGGAACTGTAACACCTAGGAGTGAGCTTCAAAGGCTCAAGCTTCGTGTTACAATGCCCCAGGGCACTCCAGCTAGTGAAGATGCCCGCCCCCTGGACCCAGACCCCACTTTTGGCGGCAAGTCCAGGAGAGATAATGAGAAAAACAAGGAGGAGTCACTGGCCAGTCAGGACAGCCCCTAAGGTGTCCTGAGCTGAGGTGACTCTGACTTTTAGAAATCCTCCATCTTGTAGAAGGAGTATTCCCCCAATAGGGATATGAATGTGACCCCCCTCCCCTTGGGAGGAGGCACAAAGAGGGTGTACCCACCCTCAGGGCTAGTAGCCATTGGCTACTAACCCCCCAGACCTAAACACGCCCTTAAATTTAGTATTTAAGGGCTCCCCTGAACCTAAGAATTTAGATTCCTGCAACTACAAGAAGAAGGACTGCTGAGCTGAAAGACCCCTGCAGAGGAAGACCAGAAGACACCAACTGCCTTGGCCCCAGACTTACCGGCCTGTCTCCTGCCTTCCAAAGAACCTGCTCCAGCGACGCTTTCCAAGGGACCAGTGAACTCTGAATCCTCTGAGGACTGCCCTGCTTCGAAAAAGACAAGAAACTCCAGAGGACAGCGGCACTGCTCCAACAGAACTGCAACTTTGTTACAAGGAGCAGATTTAAAGACCCCTGCAATTCCCCGCAAGAAGCGTGAGACTTGCAACACTGCACCCGGCGACCCCGACTCGACTGGTGGAGAACAACCAACTCAGGGAGGACCCTCCGGCGACTCTACGACTGTGAGTAACCAAAGTTGTCCACCCTGAGCCCCCACAGCGACGCCTGCAGAGGGAATCCCCAGGCTCCCCCTGACCGCGACTGTCTGAACTCCATTTCCCGACGGCTGGAAAAGGCCCTGCACCCGCAGCCCCCAGCCCCTAAAGAAACGGAACTTCTGTGCAGGAGTGACCCCCAGGAGGCCCTCTCCCTTGCCCAGGTGGTGGCTACCCCGAGGAGCCCCCCCCTTGCCTGCCTGCATCGCTGAAGAGACCCCTTGGTCTCCCATTGAAACCCGAAGGAAACCCGACGCGTGTTTGCACACTGCACCCGGCCGCCCCCGCGCTGCTGAGGGTGTACTTCCTGTGCTACTTTGTGTCCCCCCCGGTGCCCTACAAAACCCCCCTGGTCTGCCCTCCGAAGACGCGGGTACTTACCTGCTGGCAGACTGGAACCGGGGCACCCCCTTCTCTCCATTATAGCCTATGTGTTTTGGGCACCTCTTTGACCTTTGCACCTGACCGGCCCTGAGCTGCTGGTGTGATAACTTTGGGGTTGCTCTGAACCCCCAACGGTGGGCTACCTTGGACCAAAAACTGAGAACTGTAAGTGACTTACTTACCTGTGAAAACTAACAATAACTTACCTCCCCCAGGAACTGTGAAAATTGCACTGTGTCCACTTTTAAAACAGCTTATTGTGTTTTATGACAAAAGTATTCATGCTAATGTAATGATTCAAAGTTCCTAGAGTACTTACCTGCAATACCTTCCAAACAAGCTATTACATGTGAAATTTGAACCTGTGGTTCTTAAAATAAACTAAGAAAATATATTTTTCTATAACAAAACCTATTGGCTGGATTTGCCTCTGAGTGTGTGTACCTCATTTATTGTCTATGTGTATGTACAACAAATGCTTAACACTACTCCTTGGATAAGCCTACTGCTCGACCACACTACCACAAAATAGAGCATTAGTATTATCTCTTTTTACCACTATTTTACCTCTAAGGGGAACCCTTGGACTCTGTGCATGCTATTCCTTACTTTGAAATAGCACATACAGAGCCAACTTCCTACATTGGTGGCAGCGGTGGGATACAAGACTTTGCATTTGCTGGACTACTCAGCCAATACCTGATCACACGACAAATTCCAAAATTGTCATTAGAAATTGATTTTTGCAATTTGAAAAGTTTTCTAAATTCTTTAAAGTCCTGCTAGGGCCTTGTGTTAGTCCCTGTTAGCATTTCTTTTAGAGTTTAAAAGTTTGTAAAAGTTTGAATTAGATTCTAGAACTAGTTTTAGATTCTTAAAAGCATTCCAACTTTTAGAAGAATAATGTCTAGTACAGAGATGAATGTGGTGGAACTCGACACCACACCTTACCTCCATCTCCAGATGAAAGAGCTAAGGTCACTCTGTAACATAAGAAAAATAACAATGGGCTCCAGACCTACCAAAGTACAGCTCCAGGAGCTGTTGGCAGAGTATGATAGAGCCAACCCCTCTGTGGATAACACAGAGGAGGATGATAGTGAACTGGAGGAAGAATCCCCTCCACCAGTCCTATCTAGGGAGAACAGGGCTTCTCAAGCCCTGACTCCAAAAATAATAGTCAGAGATGCTGGCTCCCTCGCAGGAGGGTCCAGCCTCTCTGAAATCACTGAGGATAACTCTAGTGAAGAGGACATCCAGTTAGCCAGGATGGCCAAAAGATTGGCTTTGGAAAAACAGATCCTAGCCATAGAAAGGGAAAGACAAGAGATGGGCCTAGGACCCATCAATGGTGGCAGCAACATAAATAGGGTCAGAGATTCTCCTGACATGTTGAAAATCCCCAAAGGGATTGTAACAAAATATGAAGATGGTGATGACATCACCAAATGGTTCACAGCTTTTGAGAGGGCTTGTGAAACCAGAAAAGTGAACAAATCTCACTGGGGTGCTCTCCTTTGGGAAATGTTCACAGGAAAGTGTAGGGATAGACTCCTCACACTCTCTAAAAAAGATGCAGAATCTTATGACCTCATGAAGGGTACCCTGATTGAGGGCTTTGGATTCTCCACTGAGGAGTATAGAATTAGATTCAGGGGGGCTCAAAAATCCTCGAGCCAGACCTGGGTTGATTATGTTGACTACTCAGTGAAAACACTGGATGGTTGGGTAACTGGAAATGAAGTGTATGACTATGTTGGGCTTTATAATTTGTTTATGAAAGAACACATTTTAAGTAACTGCTTCAATGAAAAGTTGCATCAGTATCTGGTAGACCTAGGTCCAATTTCTCCCCAAGAATTGGGAAAGAAGGCAGACCACTGGGTCAAGACTAGGGTAACCAAAACTTCCACTGGGGGTGACCAAAAGAAAGGGGTTACAAAGCCTCCCCAGGAGAAAGTGGGTGACACTAGAAACAAAGAAAAAGAGTCCCCTGTAGGCCCCCAAAAGCCAGACCAGGTGGGTGGGCCCAGAGACACAACCCAAAACAAAGGTGGGTACCAGGGTAAGAGCTGGGATGCCACTAAGGCATGGTGCCATAACTGTAAACAGACAGGGCACCACACCAAGGACACTTATTGTCCCAAAAACAAACCCCCTAGCAAAATCCCAGGGGTAACCAGTGTAGCCATTGGAGATGACTCCTCAGATGAGGAGGTCTTCATAGCCTTCAACTGGAAAAAGGGCCCAACAGGTGAGTTGGAGATTCCAGAGGGAAGTAGACACTTCCACCACCTACAGGTGAATGGAATCCCAGCCACTGCCCTGAGAGACACTTGTGCCAGTCACACTATTGTGCATGACAGGCTGGTGTTCTCAAACCAATACATCCCAGGTGAGATGGCCAGAGTAAGAGTTAGCCCAGACAGGGTCACTAATAGGCCTGTGGCTTTTGTGCCCATAGAAGTGGGTGGAACTTTTAGCTGGAGAAGGGTGGTAGTCAGTACAGACCTACCCCTTGATTGTCTCCTTGGAAATGACTACCCAGAGGTTAATCAGAGCCTAAGAGAAGAACTGGTCCAGGGCCAGTCCTCTCCCAAGGATTCTGGAGGTGCTACCCCTGCAGTAAATGCAAGTAAGCCCCAGAAGAAAAAGAAAAGAAAACAGAGTAGGAAGGGTGGACAACCTTTAGCCAAGGATCCAGCAAGCCAGGGAGATTCTGCTCCAGTAGGGGAGAACTCCAAAAATGGCCCTGTTAAAGTCCAACCTGACCCACAAGAAGTCCTGGCTAGTCAGGCAACTGTTAAACCTGAGTGGGTGGCTCCTCAGCTAACAGAAGAAAGAGTGGAAGAAGGGTGTTTACTACAAGATGTGGTAACCCCCCACTCTAATACAGCAGACAGGCACCCTGAACCCAAAGAAGCCTGTAACTTAGCCCCTTCCCTTGTAGGTGAAGAGCTAAAGGTGTGGTTCTGGGCACTGACAGCTGTCAGTGGCCTCTGCTGGGTGTTATCCTTTATGGCTGCACTATCCTTGGCATGGTGGTCAGACCCCATGCCAAATATCAAGTTAGGCCCCCTGACCCTCTTGGTCATGGTGGGGTTACTCCAGCTCTGGGTAACCTCTTTGGGTAAGCTAGGGGTGACCCTGGCTAAAATAAAATTAGCAGAGGTGGATACCTCTAACCCCAAAATAGAGAGAAGGGCTGAAGACATAAAAAGCACAGACAAGAGGCAGTTCAGATTAGGTCCTATTACTGTGGAAGTGGGTCAGTTCCCCAGAGGGAATGACCTGAACAGGAGGATGTAAGGCAGAGTAGGCCCTGCAACAAACCAGCCTATTTCCTCTACTCTTCCTCGCCTGACAGACTAGGAAGACTCTCCCAGCTTTAGCTGAGTCTCCTGGCCTGTGGCCTGGGGGGGGCTTGTGTAAAGAAATGGCTCCCTGTTGCAGTTACCCCCCACTTTTTGCCTGATACTGATGCTGACTTGACTGAGAAGTGTGCTGGGACCCTGCTAACCAGGCCCCAGCACCAGTGTTCTTTCACCTAAAATGTACCATTGTCTCCACAATTGCCACAACCCTGGCACACAGATAAGTCCCTTGTAACTGGTACCCCTGGTACCAAGGGCCCTGATGCCAGGGAAGGTCTCTAAGGGCTGCAGCATGTCTTATGCCACCCTATGGACCCCTCACTCAGCACAGACACACTGCTTGCCAGCTTGTGTGTGCTGGTGGGGAGAAAATGACTAAGTCGACATGGCACTCCCCTCAGGGTGCCATGCCAACCTCACACTGCCTGTGGCATAGGTAAGTCACCCCTCTAGTAGGCCTTACAGCCCTAAGGCAGGGTGCACTATACCACAGGTGAGGGCATATGTGCATGAGCACTATGCCCCTACAGTGTCTAAGCAAAACCTTAGACATTGTAAGTGCAGGGTAGCCATAAGAGCATATGGGCTGAGAGTCTGTCAAAAACGAACTCCACAGCTCCATAATGGCTACACTGAAAACTGGGAAGTTTGGTATCAAACTTCTCAGAATAATAAACCCACACTGATGCCAGTGTTGGATTTATTAAAAAATGCACACAGAGGGCATCTTAGAGATGCCCCCTGAATTTTACCCAATTGTTCAGTGCAGGACTGACTGGTCTCTGCCAGCCTGCCGCTGAGAGATGAGTTTCTGACCCCATGTGGTGAGGCCCTTTGTGCTCTCTGGGGACAGAAACAAAAGCCTGCTCTGGGTGGAGGTGCTTCACACCTCCCCCCTGCAGGAACTGTAACACCTAGCAGTGAGCTTCAAAGGCTCAAGCTTCGTGTTACAATGCCCCAGGGCACTCCAGCTAGTGAAGATGCCCGCCCCCTGGACCCAGACTCCACTTTTGGCGGCAAGTCCAGGAGAGATAATGAGAAAAACAAGGAGGAGTCACTGGCCAGTCAGGACAGCCCCTAAGGTGTCCTGAGCTGAGGTGACTCTGACTTTTAGAAATCCTCCATCTTGTAGAAGGAGGATTCCCCCAATAGGGATAGGAATGTGACCCCCCTCCCCTTGGGAGGAGGCACAAAGAGGGTGTACCCACCCTCAGGGCTAGTAGCCATTGGCTACTAACCCCCCAGACCTAAACACGCCCTTAAATTTAGTATTTAAGGGCTCCCCTGAACCTAAGAATTTAGATTCCTGCAACTACAAGAAGAAGGACTGCTGAGCTGAAAGACCCCTGCAGAGGAAGACCAGAAGACACCAACTGCCTTGGCCCCAGACTTACCGGCCTGTCTCCTGCCTTCCAAAGAACCTGCTCCAGCGACGCTTTCCAAGGGACCAGCGACCTCTGAATCCTCTGAGGACTGCCCTGCTTCGAAAAAGACAAGAAACTCCAGAGGACAGCGGCACTGCTCCAAAAGAACTGCAACTTTGTTACAAGGAGCAGATTTAAAGACCCCTGCAATTCCCCGCAAGAAGCGTGAGACTTGCAACACTGCACCCGGCGACCCCGACTCGACTGGTGGAGAACAACCAACTCAGGGAGGACCCTCCGGCGACTCTACGACTTTGAGTAACCAAAGTTGTCCCCCCTGAGCCCCCACAGCGACGCCTGCAGAGGGAATCCCCAGGCTCCCCCTGACCGCGACTGTCTGAACTCCATTTCCCGACGGCTGGAAAAGGCCCTGCACCCGCAGCCCCCAGCCCCTAAAGAAACGGAACTTCTGTGCAGGAGTGACCCCCAGGAGGCCCTCTCCCTTGCCCAGGTGGTGGCTACCCAGAGGAGCCCCCCCCTTGCCTGCCTGCATCGCTGAAGAGACCCCTTGGTCTCCCATTGAAACCCGAAGGAAACCCGACGCGTGTTTGCACACTGCACCCGGCCGCCCCCGCGCTGCTGAGGGTGTACTTCCTGTGCTACTTTGTGTCCCCCCCGGTGCCCTACAAAACCCCCCTGGTCTGCCCTCCGAAGACGCGGGTACTTACCTGCTGGCAGACTGGAACCGGGGCACCCCCTTCTCTCCATTACAGTATAGCCTATGTGTTTTGGGCACCTCTTTGACCTTTGCACCTGACCGGCCCTGAGCTGCTGGTGTGATAACTTTGGGGTTGCTCTGAACCCCCAACGGTGGGCTACCTTGGACCAAAAACTGAGAACTGTAAGTGACTTACTTACCTGTGAAAACTAACAATAACTTACCTCCCCCAGGAACTGTGAAAATTGCACTGTGTCCACTTTTAAAACAGCTTATTGTGTTTTATGACAAAAGTATTCATGCTAATGTAATGATTCAAAGTTCCTAGAGTACTTACCTGCAATACCTTCCAAACAAGCTATTACATGTGAAATTTGAACCTGTGGTTCTTAAAATAAACTAAGAAAAGATATTTTTCTATAACAAAACCTATTGGCTGGATTTGTCTCTGAGTGTGTGTACCTCATTTATTGTCTATGTGTATGTACAACAAATGCTTAACACTACTCCTTGGATAAGCCTACTGCTCGACCACACTACCACAAAATAGAGCATTAGTATTATCTCTTTTTACCACTATTTTACCTCTAAGGGGAACCCTTGGACTCTGTGCATGCTATTCCTTACTTTGAAATAGCACATACAGAGCCAACTTCCTACAGTTACTAAAAGTGACTCGCTGTGATCAAGACAAGGGTCGCTAACATTGGAGAAAATCTCTGGTGACTTAACCATGGCCCCAGAATCCCTAAACTTTGACAGGATCAAGAGTCAGTCAATATCCAACAGGCCTGATAAAACTTTGTAACGGTTAGGATGAACACATGAATCTAAATGGTCTTGCCTGCTAAGTTGCCCATTGTGCTTGTGAGGCCTATTATAAACTTCCTTACAGGGCACCTCTAATGGGGGTGGATAAAAAAAAAAAACAACCGTCTGGCCGTTATTCAGCTTTGATTTTTGTCTATACAACTCAGATGAGATAACAAGAAATGAACCCATTCAGTATTCTTGAATGAGAACACAATGCAACCCCACTGCAATAGACTTTAGCGTGGGGTCCACCCAACTAACTGCGAACCACGATGAGATTATCGATCAATGTATGGTGACAGTTATCATTTTTCTTACACTGGTTTGCTGCTTCGTTCATTAGTCTCCTTGTATTGACGGGTAGATCAGCAGCAAAGGGCTGAACACCAAATAGCTCCAAAGTGTATGGAGTGCACTCTGGGGTCAGATTCAAACAGATGGGAGCCCCTTTGACCTGGGGGATAACCTGTGAGTTATTCAAACAAGATTTAGCTGCACTCAATTGATTTGAGGGCTCACGCTGCAGAATAAAACATGTCCTGGCCCAATCAACTAAACTAGTGGTGAATAATGTAGTACTGGCAGGGTCAACGTAGAAGCAATGTCATCAGAAAAGAAGGCCCCGTATTATTCTGGGCCTCCTGAACAACAGTAGACACACCATTGGTGGCCTGGCCATATATCTCGGTCGACTCAGACCGATAATCACATTTTAATACAATCACCAATCGATCCATTTGATTCTCAATCTTCACTAAGCAAGCCAATATCGGGTCCAAAGCGTCATTAATCAGCTTCCCAATGTTCAAGAAGAGTGCATCCTGTGAAAACAATAATCCCCCATTGGCCTGCTAGCCAGCCCCTGAGGTCTCCTCTTTACTAGGGCTAAGGGTGTTCTTATGGACAGTGACTATCTGCTTTTTGGATCTTGTCATAATCTCTGCTCCTTTCCTTTTCACAACAGCGGTCTTAGTGTTCAGTTTGGGCATCTACCACACTTTTGTGGCATCATAGAAGACCTGTCACAATCCTTTAGGGTGTTTACAGGCTTAACAGCTGGAGGGAGTGGAACTATCAATGGTGCAACCTGTGCAATGTGGTTGGCGTCTCCCACTGGGTCACCCATCGCTTCCGGTGAGCCTGAAGCTAAAACAGGAGTCGGAACTAAAGCTGAATTATATGGTGGTAATGAAGACAACAACAGTCTTTTCTCAATGAGTTCAATCTCCATATCAAGGACACGCACTGCTCTTTGTAGGAAACCATCCATTGTAGAATTAGAAGTGAATGGAGCCGAGGTAATATTATGCCTACCCATATTTAAAAATATTGTGGGAAGAAAAAAGACCCCACAGACGATTAATCCTAAAGCGGCACTAAGGTTTAGTGCCCTAGTTCAGCCTAAATCAAAGTCACTGTAACTTACACATTGGCCGGTGCCAAAACATCAGACCTCAGACCATCTTCCAGAGAATCTGGTGACCGGCCAAGGGAGACGGCCTTTCCCAGCCTCACCCAGCTGCGGATGGGCGCAGACGGCCTGCTCTTGGCCCGGTCTTCACCCAGGCACGTGCTCAGGCGCTTCCTGTGCGCGTCCCAGACTGCATGCAAATCGTGATGATTTTAAGCATCTCCTAGAGCTTTGCTATCATCAGCAGTGTGTCCCTGGCTATGGTCTGTACTGGGCGGGGCGAGTTTTTAAAGCCTTCCCCGGTCCTGTAAAACGTCCCGTGCTTCGGGCAGAGCGTGATGGTTTTAAGCACCTCCTTGTGCTTTGCTATTGTCAACTGTGTGTCCCTGGCGGTCTCTGTGCTGTGGAGGGTGAGTTTTCAAAGCCCCCCCCAGTCCTGTAAAATGTTGTGGCTCACTCACTTCCATGAAGATTCTCACCAGTAATCTGGCTAAAAAAGCAGCCCTCATCATGTTTACAGAATCTGTTTATTCTGAAAATAAGACATTTTCCTATGCTAATTCTCAAAAGAATAGTATTAAGATGTTTACTATTGTGTCACTGCACCCAGAAGAAATACTAGCAATCCTGTTCACCCTTCCATTCTTATTCATACTCACTAGTCAACACAACATACTCACTAAATTCAGTGACACCTCTCTCATAATTAGTCAATTGCAAACTCTTTTTGAAACACTCTATACAGTCTCAAAGGTCTACTTTTCTCCTGTTTGTGGAATCTTGCTGATCTCTAAATGGTTATTTTCTGCTGTACAAATTGAATTAGCTATCTATGCAATTGTGTCCTTACTGGAATCATTTGGCACCAAAGTATACTCACTCACTCTCTGTTTATTGGAGGTGCATAACTATCAGTGCTTTATGATGTACCTGCTTATATTTTCATTGTGCATGTGTAGTTTTTTCATTGTTTCATGTGAATGTTGTGTGAATATGTGGATGATCTATTTCATTTCACTATTGCAATATTTTCAATGTATTACGATTTTTATGCTTCTCCTTTTTAAATAGGCCCATCTCCTGTTTTACAAAGCTCTGATGGGAATTGGGTAGCGCTGCAGAATGTACCTCAACCTCGCCCTCGAATGCTTGCCAAACCAAAGACTCAAGTGTTCAAATCATTGGAGAAGGAATCCAGAGTGACATCTGCTTATGATGAGATGGGCTCAGACAGTGAAGAGGATGTTGATTGGGACATGGCTTTGAATGAACTGCAACGTAGACCAAGGCACTTGTCGGAGGATTCTTGTTACACTGATTCTCAGTACAATACTGAATGGGCATATGGCACTGATCACTACCGTCCTGTAACATCCCCATCATCAGGGTTGTACACCAACACAGAGACTGTTTATTCTGACTCTGAAACATCATCTGTAAACTCTGCAAAGGACATAGGAGGATCAGCTAAATTTCTCTGGCCAAAAAGAAAAACACCAATAAATCAAATAGAAAGAGAACATGTCTTTGGAAAACTGGATATAAACTTTAATCCACGGGCTACTAGTCTAGAATATTCTGATAGCAGCGGAACAGAAGAAGTCCATTATGACACAGAAAAGCGATCAAGAAGGTGGAGAAAGGGCAAAACAGGCTCTGAGGCAAGTTGTGAAGAAGGCAGTCCTGTGAAGGCCATCAAACAGAATCTGAGCATTAATCAGGTATTTGAATCATACTATACATGGCTAAAATAGAAAAAATGAAGATACTGTGGAGCATGTTTGAACAATTGTATGATATGCCCTCAAGGTCCCTTACCTAATGGTACCACTACAAATGGAACTACTACCTCAACTATAACTATAGCAACAAGAAATATTTTAAATATGAATAACCATTGATTTGACCACACTAATGTATAGGTATTTAAATTATTTAAATAAACTAAGCATTACCCTAATAGTTAAAGCTGGCTTAAATCGTTTTAAATGCAATTTCATTTATTTACTTTACCTTATGTTAATGCTGTCTCTAACCTTCAAATCATTTACATTAAAATAAACAAGTAACTGTAACTTACATCTAATGTTCATTTTAGCTCTAATAACAAATAATATTTTCTTCAATTTTATTACAGTTAATTAAGTTACCCTAACATTACCACAATGCTAAAATAATAATTCTATTAAATTTTTTTATTTTAGTTAAATTAAAACCTAGCCTTATCCACTCCATGATGGCATTCTTAACCTTTGATTAAATTAAAGTAAATTACATTTTTTTTTTAAAAGTGATACTAAACTAACCCCAATTCGAACCCCAATCCGATTTCTGCATCTAGTTAAATTAAATTAATTTATATTAAGTTAAAAAAAACTGTAATCTAAAGCTAATGCCCACTTGTTGCTCATTTAAAATAAATACCTAACCTATTCCTTAAAAACATACCTCAAAATTAATTTTAATGAGATTGAATTTACTTTATTCGATGTGGTAATTCCAATGCACGTTGATGCAGTGAAGTGAAGGTAGCTGGGATGTCCTCAGACTTAACGCACTCCATGTATGAACGTCTGTGCCTATTTTGTAGGTATTTCTAAGAATATTTGAACCGTGATAAATATTTCGATAGGAATGACAAACTTCATGACAGCATGACTGATATTTAGCTCTAGGGTTTTACTGTGCCTATTTTTCACCAAGTCTTAGATTTCAGTATGTTCCTTTGCAAGAAGTAGATGAGCTGCTTTCGATTAACAGGCAACCTAAGCAACAACACTGGATGGTACCCCATGCAAACTCCCAGGTCATCCTTTTGACTTGACTCCTCACTTTCCCTTTGCAAACCTTTGTCTTAGGTGTCCTCCATATGCAGCCTCTGAAGCAAGTCTGGGAGATTTTGGGGGTCATTCCTACATTGGCGGGCGGCGGTCGCCTCCCGTCAAGCGGGAACCGCCGAATGACCGCACCGCGGTCAAAAGACCGCAGCGGCCATTCTGGCTTTCCCGCTGGGCCCCAGGGGCCCCACGACACCCGTTACCGCCATCCTGTTCCTGGCGGTGAAAACCGCCAGGAACAGGATGGCGGTAAGGGGGTCGGAATCCCCATGGCGGCGCTGCAAGCAGCGCCGCCATGGAGGATTCCCTGGGCCAGGGGTAAACCGGCGGGAAACCGCTGGTTGCCCTTTTCTGACCGCGGCTTTACCGCCTCGGTCAGAATGGCCAAGGAAGCACCGCCAGCCTGTTGGCGGTGCTTCTGTCATTTTAGCCCTGGTGGTCGCCGACCGCCAGGGTTAGAATGACCCCCTTTGTCTCCTAGTTCCATAAACCAGAGGAAAGAAGGTGACACAGAAAAGTAAAAAAACGCAAACTCTTTTTACTTTTTGTGGTGTTGTGGCAATTATTGAGTCTCCTACAAATTAACACAGTGTTCACAAAGCAATCTCAAAAGAGGTAAACTATGGCATTTCACAGAATTTCATGAGGTAGATCATATAAGTGAATCCTGCAGCAAATCCATACCACTTGTGAAACTCCTCCACAGATGGATTTTGCACTTTTTGCGTTTTGGCAGTAGATTTTGCCTAGCCATCCTAAACAGCATGATGTGAAGGTTGCCTTGGTACATGGTGAAAGCAAAAGTAGAAAGGCCTAAAGCCCCCTCTGCATAGCATGCTATCTCACTGAAAGCCAAACTCAGGGTTATAATGAGGGATAAGTATTGTTAGAGGCAGAAGGGCTATAAGGCTATTAGAAAATCCTACCCTGTGAGGGCAGAATGGTCTAAATTTAAAAGAGAGAAGTAGAAAGCCCAACAGTGGATCGTTGGAGCACAAGGATTATACTAGCCATTATACGCCCTAAACCACTTCATTGTCTTCAATGGAGCTCCCAACATTCCATTGTTTTAATGCTCCCAATGTATTTTATGGATAATTTTTGCCTTCAATTATACATTTATCATGCTTCACATTATACAAACTGTAGTCTTAATGAGGCCTATGGGATTGCACATTACACCATTTGCATTTTAGGGTTCAATCTTTAAAGAATATGTAGCGTTCTAGCAACAAAATATAGAAAATGAAATACACAAAAGAGTAATTAGTTGACAGCAACTGTGTGAATATGCTTCTCAAGGCTGAAGAATTATAGTATATCGGAAGACACTGAATCTCTGTAAAGAAGACATCAAATTTAACATCTCATATTTGTATAAAGTGTATCAGTACTGCATCTAAGCTGCTTGCTCATTGTCATAGCTTAGTCTGTGAGGTTTGGGGGGGGTGGGATGTGAGTCTCAAATTTACCAACTAAATAAGCAGGCAACATTGTGGAGGGTTGAGATGGCCAAGGTCTGTTTTGGACTGCTGACATGAGGTACAGGGTCAGTACTGATTTGCATTAGGCGGTCCAGAGGCATAGTGGGTGAAAAAATCAATGGTTTGGAATTAGGGGTGTGCGAAATTTTTGCAATTTTCTTTCAGGAAATTACTCATAATGAAACAAAATGCAAATTTGTTATTTGTGCTATGTTATATGGCAAAATGCCCCTCATGTCCAATTTTTGGCTGAATATGCATTTAAACAAAAGCACCGTGATCAACAGTCACATGAATTTTGTTGTTCCCTTGTGTCCATTGTACATTTTTACTGGGATTCGCAGCATTCATTGTAAATGTTTACGGCAAATGGTGCATAATTACATGATGTGGCGTAATAGCATGATTGTGGGAATAACATATAGCAAGAGTAACACAAAATTCCCGAAATTACGGCCACATAGAATGCATTTCACCCAGGCCTAGTTGAAATACTACACCAAGCCATTGCCATGTTTAGAAGGTGTCCAAGTATTAGTCCAATCAATGTTTGGGTGTCTGGCAGGCAGTAAAATCCCTGGAAACCTCAGAATGGCACGACTTTCCAATCCTATCTGCAAAGGTTTGTAAATTCCAAAAAGTAGTTGTTGGACCTGGCCCTCTTTGCAGGGTTATCCTAAACTTTTTTCCTTCTTCCTCCTATTTTTTCTGACTTGTTTTGGTTGGCTGTACGTCTTTGGATACTTTACCGCAGTAACCAGTGCTGAAGTGCATATGTTCTCTGTCTAAAATGTATTGGTGATTGGTTTATCCATGATTGGCATATTTGATTTACTATGTGAGCCCCTAGTATAGTGCACCATGTGTGCCCAGAGCCTGTAAATCAAATACTACTAGTGGGCCTGCAGCACTGATTGTGCAACCCACATAAGTAGCCCTACAGACATGTCTCAGGGCAGCCATTGCAGTGCCAGTATGGGCAGTTTTACACTGCCATTTAAACCTGGCAAGTGCACACACCTGCCAGGCACATACCTTCCCTTTTACTACATTTATGTCTCCTCTAAAGTAGGTCCAAGGCAGACCCATGAACAGGGTAAAGCGTATTTAAAAGGTAGGAATGTACTGGTGTGTTTTACATATCCTGACAGGGAAATACTGCTAAATTCAGTTTTCACTATTACAAGGCCCATCTCTCCCATTGGGATTGTCCTTAAATATCTTTCAAGTGTAATTTCCCATTGGGAGCAGTTAGAGATGTAGCGTTTAGGGTTTCAAAACTCACAATTTTAAAATGTATTTTTTAGTAAAGTTGGTTTTTGAATTGTAAGTTTGAAAATGCCACTTTTAGAAAGTGAGCATTTTGTTGCTTAACCATTCTGTGCCTCTGCCTGTCTGCTGAATACATGTCTGGGTCAGGATTACAGTTGGGCTGTTTGTGTATTCATTCTAGACAGTCACACAAAGGGAGCTAAGGTGTGCCCTGCATATCCTGATGACCCATTACCAGACTGATGGGTTTTTCTGAGCTAGAGTGGTTGGAGGAGCTGACTCTTTCACCTGAAGATGGCTGTGCCTGCCCTCACACAAAGCAGTCTCCAACCCCCTACAGTTTGTCTGGGGCCATGGCAGGGAAAGGCAAGGTTTTGTGCATTACAAAGACATCTCTTCAAATACAGAAATGGGTCTAAGTACTGGAACCTCTGACTCTACATAGTTAAAATCCTTCTGGACTGAGGACATTCTGCCAGGAAGAAGAGCTGGATGTAGTAGGAGGGACTGGCACTCTGCCTATTGCTTTGTTGTGCTGGCCTGCTGCTTGCTGCTTCTGTCCTGGGAGTGAAAGGACTAGAGTTTGCTTTCTACATCCTGTTCTCCAAGGTTCTCCAATGGCTTGAACTGAGCTTGTCTCCTGTTAAGAAGTCTCAGGGACTTTTTTTGCTGAGAGTTCTGACTTGACGAATGGCACCAAATTCAGTTCCTGGGCCCTTGGAAGTGAGTTCTGGTGCAACCAAGAAGAAACTAAGCACATTGACTCCAGAGAGACTTTGAAACTGGCGCCACTCTCCGACTCCATGCCACCTGTACACTCCAACCTGCCACACAGGCCCGATGCCGCTGGAGCAGTAAGAAACGGGCGCTGCACTAGCTCCAACGATGCCTCACCTCCCCAACTCCTTGCAATGTCTTTGTTTCCTCATCATTTTCCAAGATACTGTACCTGGGGTCTGTGCAACTCTGTGACCATCCTGCATTCCCTTGCGAGTGGCATTTAACTGTTGGGAACATCTCAGTCAAGACGCCATGATAGCCCTAGTTAGAGTTATTATGTTTTAAGTGCTACACTACATTTCATATTTGAAAATACATATATTTACTTGGGTATGTTGAATTTGTTTTGTTTTGCTCTTGTTTTACCCTGATAAATATAGGTATTTTTCTAAACTGGTCTCCCTCATCACCTTTGGTTTTGATGCATCCCTGGTACTTTGTGCTAAAATGATGCAATCATCTTCTGAGTGTTCTTTTCTCAGTGGAATTCATACCCCGATTTACCTCCTCAGGCCAGCTGTACATTTCCTTTACTCTTCTCACTAATTCTCTGTTTCTCAATGATATCTTTGATTTAACTGCTGCACTTGGCCTACACCTTTAGGTAGCCCGATTAGTAATTATTCTCATATTTAGAGAATGATGAATCAATGATAGATCAGAAATGATGAATTTAGTTTTAATACTCTCACAAGCTTCACAGGATCTCAACATGTTCCACTCCAGATCTTGCTACTCATTATGTTCAAAGATGTTTCTACATGTTATTTCCATGCTTCTCCTGAAAAGGTCAAAGGAAGAAGATACAAATGGGATTTGTCCCCATGTGGATTAATCTTATTGAGATTCTAGCTCAGTCACCTGTCTAAGTGAGCAAATATTGAATTTGTCTTCCAAAGTGCCTTTCCTAGTCACTGGATAAAGTATTTAACAGTAGTTATCAGTAATGATGCTGCTTAGGATTGAGAATAATTGAATTTGTCTTTTTATGAGCCCTGGAATCTGGGAGGACAGTGTGAGTGGCTCTGGTCAATGTGGTTTGCATTTCAGTGAGTCTGTGCTAGTGTTGACTTGTTGTCTGCCTTTCTCAGTCACCATCTCTACTATGAAACTGCCACTAACACGTTCCTCTTGAGGAACAGCACTTTTTTCTTTTACTGAGTGTATAATTCAAGAACACAACCTCAAGTTCAGGATGTGGCTGGTAGAAATTTTGGTGGAAGGTGAAAATCTGAGTCAAAGAATTCTCCTCAAGCTCTCCCGCTCCGTTATTCTTCTTTCTCATCAATGTGTATCACTTCTCCCAAATAAGTCAATAAGAAAGTTAGGAATCTAGTTCCTAGGCCTCCCTTGCTTTCTTCACCACTTTGCATGTCAAGGCCCATTCCCTATGGTTTCATCTTCCCTTCTTTTTACCATCATTTTCCCCTTTATCCCTTTCCACTACCACTTTCTTCTTCGCTTCCTTTCTTCTCATGGGTGGGGGAATCTTTTTTGGCTAGGAATCGTGGGATGTGTAAACCACCTCCTCGGAAGCTGGAACAGTTGCTTCGTCTTTTACTCAGTAGGCCAACTATTGTTAGGGGCTTGGTAAGTAAAGGAGTACCTTAACTATAGTTCTGGGACAAAGATACCCTATATTGGTCTTCTCCTGAGGTCAATAGAAGTATTGGAACTACCAGGACTTTCAAAGACCTTAAAGGTATTTAGAAATATATAAATTTTTCCTGCAAGAAGAATACCTAGTTTTTACACCTTCATCTTAAGTGTGGTTTCCCCATTGACTTTTTGCCTCCAGACCTCCTGCTTTGCTGTCTTAATGTTTGATGGCCTTAGGTTCTGTGCACTTTGCCACTGCTAACCAGTGCTAAAGTGTTTGTGCTTTTTCCTTAAAACCTGATTAGATTGGCATATACCCAATTGGCATATTTAATCTAAATATAAGTTCCAACTAAAGTGAACTACATGTGCCCATTGCCTGCAGATTAAATGCTACTGGTGGGCCTGCAGCGCTCATTGTGTCACCCACTGCAGTAGCCCTTTAAACATGACTCGGGCCTGCCATTGAAGGGCCTGTGTGAGCAGTTTGGAACTGCCACTTTGACCTGGTCAAACCCGTTGCCATGCCCAAACCTTTCTGTTTAATTGATACGTCACCTCAAAGGTAGGCAGTAGGCAGCCCCAAAAGTAGGGTGCAGCATACTTAAAAAGTTGGACTTGCACTTTTAAATTGTACGTGTCCTGGTAGTCAAAAACTCCTAAAATAGTTTATCACTACTGTAAGGCCTATCTCTCCCACAGGATAACATTGGACTTGCCTTGTACCATTTTATAAGAATGACCTCCAATTGGGACGGGATAGATTTTTCAAGTTTGGTGTCTCTGGAATCTCAATTTGGAATCCCAATTTAAATCCCAGCTTATGGTGAAGTTGGATTTTAAATCACAATCCTGAAAAAGCCATGTTTAGAAGGTATTATTTTCTTACTTTTGCCATTTGGTGCTCCTGCCTGCCTCTGCTCACATATCTGGGGTGAGGTGATAGCTGGGCTTTGGGTATCCCTCCTTGACAGTCACACACAAAGGGAGCTTAGGTGTGACCTGTTAGGCCTCGATGGACTATCCTGGGCAGGATAGGAGGGAAGAGCTGGGCACAGTCTCACTAATACCTAAATAGGCTGTGTCCGGTCCACACACAAATAGTTGCATAGCCCCCTTTAGTGGGTCTGGAGCCAGGGCAGTAAGGACAGGGACTCTGTGTACTTCAAAGGCATGTCTTGAAGTTTGCCCAACTTCAAAGGTGTAGGAAAGCACCCCTTTATGACATGGCTACCCCCACTTTTTGCTTGGTGCATGATGTGATTTTGACTGAAAGTGCACTGGATTTCTACTAACCAGGTCCCCAGTGCCAGATCTCTTTCCCAAAACTGTAAAGTTGTTTTCCCCAATTGGCACAACCTTTAGCACCATCTGTAAGCCCATAGTAAATGGTACCCCTGGTAACTAGGGCCTCGGTTACTAAAGAAGGTCCCCTAAGGGCTGCAGCACAAATTGTGCCACTCGAAGGGACACCACGTGAAGCGCACACAGTGCTGCCATTGCAGGCTGTGTCTTCGTGCAGACAAATGTGACAATATGACCTGCCACCAATCCCTGTGTGCCAGGTCTCCTACCTCTGCATATTCTATTTGTAAGTCACCCCTATGGAAGGCCTTACAGCCCTAAGGCAGGGTGCATTATACCACATGTGAGGACCTATCTGCAAAAGCAGATATGCCCCTGCTATTTCTTTGTCGTTTCATAGACCTAGTAAGTGGACAGGGAAGCCATTTTGAATACATGTGCTGGACACTGGTCAATACAAGTTCCTCATCTATCTGATGGCTTCACTCAACCTAGGAATGTTTGGTATTGAAGATCTCCTATTAATAAACTCTCACTGATTCCAGTGATGGATTTATTAATACATGCTCTTAGAGGGCACCTTAGAAGTGCCCACTGAAAAACCTTCCAACTGCTAATGTGTTTACTGACAGGACCCAACTAGTCCAGCCACCATAGATATGTTTTGACCTCCTGAGGTGAGGAACAAACCTTGCTGTGGGCGGAGGTGTCGACACCTCCTCCATGCAGGAAGCTTCAAAGGCCTAGCCGCCTTTGCTATGTGATCAAGGTCGCTCTGGATGGCGGTGATGACCACCCCTTGTCCTGACCCCACTTCTTGGCTGTAAGAAAGGTGGACAAATTAGTAAGATTAGGAGGTGTGCCCACACCCAGCCAGACCCAACCCCAAGTTGGGCTAGCTGATGTGGACACCTCTTTTCAGATTCCTCCATCTTGTTTTGGATGCAATAGGCATTTTAGGGTCAGGGGTATGCCCACTTCCCAAAGGAAGTGATTATATAAATGGTGTAGACACACTAAAGCTAGGCATTGGATTGTATACAACCGGTCACTCCACTTAATGCCCTTAAATTGAGTATTTAGGTGGCATCCCTGAACCCAAGAACGCAGATTTTACGGATCAAGAGATGAAGGATAAAGAACCACTGCCTGGCGAGAACAGCAGAAGAGCTGAGAACCTTTAGTGCAAAACCCTGCCTGCTTCCAGCTTTCTCAACAATCGCAACAGGGTGACTCATCCTGCAAGCTGGAGAGCTACCAAAGCCTTGTGTAGCCTGACAGCACTTCAGAAATTGCTGCCAGTCTCCACTGGAGTAGAGGAGCTACTTCCCTGCAGACTGCAGGCACCAACAAGCAGAGTCTGGGCCACTGCCTTGCAGCTCCAGGGCCCGAACAACGCCGCAGACAACCAGGAGAAGATAGCCATTCACTGAAGGACCAGATCTGTCTCTCCACCAAGTGTGAAGACACCAGGACCAACCAGAGCCGTGCAGCACCAGACACCGGGCACCCCACACCAAGCACCAACACTGAGGAGCATGTTTGCACACCAAGCCCAGCCGCCCTAACCATTCTGAATCAGAGCCACCTAGCCCAGGTACCAAAGAGCCTGCTGTGCCTCCTTGCTCCAAGACCCCTTGTAACCAAGGCCCCCGTTTGGGAGCTCTCTGACTTCTCCCCAAGTCCCTCTTTGCAGTCTGTTTCCAAGTGCACCTCCTTCATCAAAGTGCTCTCAGCCACAACCTCACCAGCACCCTGCTCCCGGTGAAATCCGGGCAATTCCCGACCAACTGCTGGTAGTACTTTGGACTTTGGTTCACTACAGCTCCAAACCCTGAAGGTGAACCCCCAAACCCGACTGTATCTTATTTTATGCATCACTGACTTTTCCTCTGATAGGATTGCATGTGTGTAAAAGTTCAGGTTTTAACGTTTTACTTACCTGTGAAAATTAATTGCAAAAACAGCACTTACTTTTGAACAAAGTTCTTGCTTTCAAATATATAAAAGGAAGTGTTATTTTCCTAATTTGGTCCCGGGTTTATTCATTGACTGTGTGGCTCATTTATTGCCTCTGTGAGTACAACAAGTGGTTAGCACTGACGTCGGATACACCTAACTACTAACCCACACTACTAGAAAAGAAAGCGTTAGTATTATCCACTTTAGCCTCTGTAAACCAATTAGGTATCCATTTGACTCTCTGATCGATGTACTTCTTTTTAGTGCACTATATAGAGAGCCAGCTTCCTACAAAGGGTCCAAACTGGGTATAGGTACTGATCCTCTGACACCACCACTTCAGCCCACTTTAGGAGCTGTAGATATTCTGCCAGGAAGACCGACTGCTGTGCTGCTAAAGGACTGCTACTCTGCTAGACTCCTGCCTTGCTGTGTTGACCTGCTGCCCGCTGCCCTCTTACCTGAGAATGACAAGAACTGGACCTGCATCTCTCCAACCCAGAGTGAATCCAAGAGTTAGTTAGCTGGCCTCCTGATATGACGTCTCAAGGAGATAAGATACTTCAAACCATCCTGCTCCACACCTGGACTCTGCCGTCTGTGAGTCTGCCCTGCCAAGTTGGGCCACCCCAGTCCACGACCCCTGGAAGTGGGCCTAAGATGTTTGCTCCCAGGGAAGCGACATATCTTCTGCTGCAGGAGCTGAAACGGTGCATCACCGCTGTTGCTTGGAACAGAACCGATGTATCGCCATTACTGCATGGTTCAGAACCAATGCAACAGGTTCACATCCCTGCATCTTGGGACAGCATATCACCTTTAAAACCGGCACTGTGGGATGCTTTCCCCAGCGCAAGCTCTTTGTATCTCTCATCGACGGCAGCCTCAACGATGACGCCAAACCTCATCAGCGCTACTGTGTGGATCAGAACCAATGCATCATCCTGACTGAAGCACGCATTCTTGAGACTGTTCTTATCACAAGCCCTATCGACAGGATCCAAGCTGTCAGCTCATCAGGATCTCACAAAGCTGTGCCACATCTCTAAACCACTTCATCGACCCAGTTGTGGGACATGTCTTTGTTTCAGACCCATGCAACGCTCCACAACCAGTATTTAAGGTACTTTGGTTTAGCAGGCCTAACTGGGTCCCTGTAAGCCAGCCTGCACTTCATCAGGCCAGCCTTTACTTTTAACTTTGTCCTGGTCCTGCGCAACCAGATATCGATATCCCCAGTTGGTGATTCTTGTTTCTACGTACTGTTTTACAGTTTATTCTTTAAAAATTCATAACTCAAGTTCTACGTATTGGATTTGTGTTGTTTTGGTCTTGTTATATTTATTAAAGTATGCTCTATTTTTCTAACCTGGCATGGGATCCTTGTGTGTGTTGTTCTCACAGTCTTACTGTGTGAAGTGTTGCACAAATACTTTACACATTGCCTTCAAATTAAGCCTGACTGCTCTGTGCAAAGCTACCAGTGGGTGAGCAGAGGTTAATTTGGGGTTTGCGTGTATCTTACCTCGACAACAACTGGTGTTGCTTCTTGACCAGGGCTCACACCTCAGTCAACCAATAACCCAATTTCTCAGACCACTGTTATGTGACTGGGTGAATAGGTCTTCCCCCTTTCCACTGGTCTTTTTCTTGACCAGTTCCACTTCCGTTAGTCCCTTTTCCCTCTTGGGACAAGCATGATCAGTATCACTAATACAACTGCAATCTACCCTTGGTACTAACTTTTGTAACACCTTGTCTCTCAATGTTGCCCAAAATGTGCAGCATTTGAATTAGAGGGTTCATTAGAAGGTTCATTAAAGTTCTATGTAGAATGTTGAAAACGCAAACAACGCAAAAATTGAAAATGTGTATGGTCATAATACAAAGTGAATGAATCGGTTTAGACTGGCAGTTCTTTTATCATTTTCCTCAATTTGCATAGGCCTGAATTACAATACAAGGCTGTGTGTCATTGGCTATGAGTTCATTCTATGCCCATGGACTGCCCTCCATTTCCGTTTTTACAACCTTTGGGAAACATGATATTTCATTTTATTGCTTCACTGCCTTTCTAAGATTAAGTAGAATGTAACTCAATAGCCATAGGATAAGGTGTGGCATTGTGATAGTGAGTGAAATGAGAAATTAGTCTACTGGGTGAGGGTTTATGGTTAAGGAATAGCCCAGTGTAAATACAGGGACAGTTAAGGAGATGTGGAAAAGAACTGGAAATGGTCTATTGGGCTTGGAAACTCCTGTACCAGCAACTTTCATTTAATCTACTCACTACTTTACTACTGAATGTTAAGCCACCTTGATACCAAGTAATGCGAAGCAGTGCGATGGGCTGCTCTTTGTTACTTTTAGGTGACTTTCCAGGAGAAAACAAATTTTGCGCTGGGAGGTAAACTTGAAATAAACATTTTTCACAGATTTGTGTTACTTATGCACTACTACTTCAGCACAAAATGCTAGTAAATATACTGCTGTGTGTCTGAAGTAGAACTGAAACATGCACTCAAGAACTGTGACAACATTGCCAATGTCTGAACACTTATGGCCCCTGTAGGAGGCTGGCCTGGCTTATAGTGGGTACCTTGTGGTACTTACACCTTGTGACAGGTCCAGTTATCCCTTATTAGTAGAATAGAGGTGTTTCTAGCAGCTTAGGCTGATAGAGGTAGCTATAGATGAGCAGCTTAGGCTGAACTAGGAGACATGCAAAGCTCCTACTATACCACTTATATCATATAGCACTATATCACAAGAAAACACAATACTCAAAGTTACTAAAAATAAAGGTACTTTATTTTTGTGACAATATGCCAAAAGTATCTCTGAAGATACCCTCACTTAGGAGGTAAGTAATATACACAAATTAAATGTACACAAACCAAAATCAGGTAAGTAACAGTAAGATAAGTAGTGCGAACAATGTAGAATCACAATAGGATGCAGTAGGTAGAAATAGGCCTAGGGGCAACACAAACCATATGCTCCAAAAGTGGAATGCGAACCACGAATGGACCCCAGGCCTATGGTAGGTTGTAGAGGGCCGCTGGGACTGTGAGAAAACACTAAGGGTGTCCAGGATAACCTACCCCAAGACCCTGGAAAGTAGGAGTAAAGTTACTCTACTACCCCAGAAAGAGAGTATAGTCGAGATAGGGGATTCTGTAAGAACAACAACTGCCAGCAAAACACTGAAGAAGGGTTCCTGGACCTGAGGAACTGTAAAGGAAGGGGACCAAGTCCAAGAGTCACGCAAGTGTCCAGGGGGGGCAGGAGCCCACTAAACCCCGGATGAAGGTGCAAAAGGGCTGCCTTCGGGTGGAAGAAGCCAAAGATTCAGCAACAACGGAAGGTGCCAGGAACTTCTCCTTTGGTCAGAAGATGTCCCACAGTGTGCTGGAGGACGCAAAGTTGTTTCCACACAGAAAGACCACAAACAAGCCTTGCTAGCTGCAAGAGTCGCGGTTGAGGATTTTGGGTGCTGCTGGGGCCAAGGAAGGACTCAGCAACTCAGGGAGCCTCCACAGAAGCATGCAGCACCCGCAGAAGTACTGGAACAGGCACTTAGAAGATCTGAGGACAGCGGTCGACTCAGAGTCACAAAGGATGGTTCCACGATGTCGGAGTCCAACTCAGTGAGTTGGGCAATGCAGGACGGAGTGCTGGGGACCCAAACTAGGCTGTGCACAAAGGAAGTCTTGGAAAAGTGCACAGAAGCCTGAGCAGCTGCAGATCACACAGTACACGGGATTACTGTCTGGCGTGGGGAGGCAAGGACTTACCTCCACCAAATTTGGACAGAAGGGCCACTGGACTGTGCGAGATAATTGGACCCAGCTCCTGTGTTCCAGGGACCACGCTCATCAGGATGAGAGGGGACCCAGAGGACCGGTGATACAGAAGTTTGGTGCCTGCGTTAGCAGGGGAAAGATTCCATCGACCCACAGGAGATTTCTTCTTGGCTTCCAGTACAGGGTGAAGGCAGACAGCCCTCAGAGCATGCACCACCAGGAAACAGTCGAGAAAGCCGGTGGGATGAGGTGCTACCTTGTTGCTGGTAGTCATTTTGCTACTTTGTTGCGCTCTTGCAGGCGTCCTGGAGCAGTCAGCAGTCGATCCTTGTCAGCAGTCGAAGAGGGAAGTGCAGAGGAACTCTGGTGAGCTCTTGTATTCGTTATCTGAGGAATAGCCCAGAGGAGAGACCCTAAAAAGCCCTCAGAGGAGGATTGGCTACAGAGAAAGTTAAGCACCTATCAAGAGGGGTCTCTGATGTCAGCTGCTGGCACTGGCCACTCAGAGCTGTCCATTGTGCCCAACACCTCTGCATCCAAGATGGCAGAGGGCTAGGACACACTGGAGGAGCTCTGGGCACCTCCCCTGGGAGGTGCTGGTCAGGGGAGTGGTCACTCCCCTTTCATTTGCCCAGTTTCATGCCAGAGCAGGGCTGGGGGATCCCTGAACCGGTGTAGACTGGCTTATGCAGAGAGGACACCATCTGTGCCCATCAAAGCATTTCCAGAGGCTGGGTTGGCTACTCCTCTATAGCCCTTCACACCTATTTCCAAAGGGAGAGGGTGTAACACCCTTTCTCAGAGGAAATTCTTTGTTCTGCCTTCCTGGGACCAAGCTGCCCAGGCCCCAGGGGGGAGAAACCTGTCTGAGGGGTTGGCAGCAGCAGCAGCTACAGTGGAGACCCCAGAAAGCAAGTTTGGCAGTACCCAGGTTCTGTGCTAGAGACCCGGGGATGCATGGAATTGTCCCCCCAATACCAGAATGGTATTGGGGGGACAATTCCATGATCCTAGACATGTTACATGGCCATGTTCGGAGTTACCATGGTGACGCTACATATAGGTATTGACCTATATGTAGTGCACAAGTGTAATGGTGTCCCCGCGCTCACAAAGTCTGGGGAATTTGCCCTGAAAAATGTGGGGGCACCTTGGCTAGTGCCAGGGTGCCCACACACTAAGTAACTTGGCACCTAACCTTCACCAAGTGAGGGTTAGACATATAGGTGACTTATAAGTAACTTATGTGCAGTGAAAAATGGCTGTGAAATAACGTGGACGTTATTTCACTCAGGCTGCAGTGGCAGTCAGGTGTAAGAATTGTCTGAGCTCCCTATAGGTGGCAAAAGAAATGCTGCAGCCCATAGGGATCTCCTGGAACCCCAATACCCTGGGTACCTAGGTACCTAGGTACGATATACAAGGGAATTATAAGGGTGTTCCAGTGTGCCAATGAGAATTGGTCAAATTAGTCACTAGCCTGTAGTGACAATTTTAAAAGCAGAGAGAGTATAAACACTGAGGTTCTGGTTAGCAGAGCCTTAGTGATACAGTTAGGCACCACACAGGGAACACATACAGGGCCTACATTATGAGCACTGGGGTCCTGAAATACAGTGAAAATGGGGGTAACATGCCAGGCAAGATGGTACTTTCCTTCTGCCCCCTTCAGGTATGTACCTTTGAAATTAAGAATTATATTTGTGGCCAGAACAATTTCTGCAGGAACTGGACTTTTCCAGCACGTAAGTCATGCTTTAGAACTGTATATCCTCTCTTGCTTTCTTCTGATTTATTTTAATACTCTTTGTTATGTTATATATTTTCTCCAAAATAAGCAAGCTATTTTAATGTTCACAACTGATTGCTTCAGTACTTGGTATTTTTTCCACACCAGCAACGATTCTAAAAAGTGTCTAAAACTCCTTCGTTGTGCATGAAGAGTCAGCGCTCAGCAGGCATTGCTGAAAGATGCTGTTCATAGATATCCAGCGGGGATTGATTCAAGGTGGACAGTTGTGTGCATCTGCTTAATTTGTGCTTTGACTGCAGAAGCTGAATTTTTATCGCTGTGCATGGCTTGTCAAAGATGCCCTCCAGCGGTGCACAATAAAATTGTTGCTGCGGGAAACAGAAATACGTGAACTGGTCCAGCATAAGTCCGGGCCGGTGCCTTTGTTCAAGCATTGATTTTATTTAGGCGCAGATTTTTTAGCATCGTTTCCCTTTCATTGCATTCTATGGTAGATGTAATGAACTTTGTTGTAAGCAGAACACATGCGTTAGCTTATGTGTTTGTGATTTTAAAATACTGTCAAGAGGTCTGCTCTCTGGTGATTGATTGCTTGTGTGCGGTCCCGACACAAGACCCGGTATAAAACCTTAAAGTAATTTAAATCTCATAACCATTTTATGGATAGTTCAAGTATGTTAAAAATACTAAAAGTTGGTGCATTTTTCTTCCCTGGCTTTGAAAGTATACGCTGCTGTTAGGTAAACCCCTTTCATAATGTATCATGCACATCCCCATCATCCTCATTCTGAAAAGAGACCGCCTCTGCATTAGACTTAAAAATACAGGCTTCCAAAAATATATTTTCTGACAAAACAATCTATAACCTTTTCTCATTAAACCTGTCAGAGTCAAATGAAGTATCAACAACACGTATTAATGAGAGAATGCATACAGACATCCGAAGCGAAAATATAAGGGAGGCTGCAAAGTTTTTTTTATTCTCGCAAAGCACGTCATTCTCGCAGTAACTAGGGAATTTGCGAAAGCTGTGCGAGGAGTCGGAAAGCGGCAACTTCACTAGTATTTTTTCATCTCGATGTCCCACTTTCGCCATCACAGAGATAGGCAGTTGTTGTGGTCAGTGCTTAATTTGTGCTTGTTGTTTCCGGTGCTGAGCACAGGCACTTATTTGTGAGGCCCGGGGCTTATTCTTTTGCCTTAAGCATTTGCTGCGAGCAAAAGACACATATTGGAAAGACAAAGAAGAAAAAACTAAAAAGCGTCATAAAGGGAGAAAGTAAAAAGTTGCTGGATAAAGCTGGAGGCGCAGGGGTGGCCGTAAATGGATTGAAGAGGCCCGAGGTGACTTCAGGATTACGCTGCCTCAGTATTCAGTGCTGGCAGATTTAATTACAGCAGCCTCGTGTTTATGAGAAGGGCTTTGAGCACTGGCACCCCTTTATTTACAAATTAAGCACTGGTTGTGGTGTATAACAAACCCTAAATTAACCTGTGTTCAATCCTTGGGCAGTCTCTCACTGATCAGTCACACTTAACTCCGAGGCACACCAGTTTAGAAAAATAGTCATTTTTAATAAATAAAACAAGACCAAAATGACGAAACCAAATCAGCAGAAATGGAGATATTCAGTTTTAAATATTTAAGTAAAAATAGTGCCAAATAGCATAAAGCACCAGCAGTACATATCTGGTTGTGCTGAACTTGGACAAAGTCACAAGTTCAGGACAACAGTGATTGAGTGCGGGCAATCTACAGGGATCGATTTAGGCCTGCTGAACAAAATACTTTAAATACTGAGTTGCGGAGCATTGTGAGAATCCTAGTCGAGGGTGTGTCGAACAGCCGAAGTGATGTATTGGTTCCAAGATGCGGCAAGTCTGCAGAGCGAGGTCCTGCATCGTCATCGAGGATCCTGATGATGTGGGCAGGCAATTCAAAGTCTGCCGTCACGGTCCTGAGTTGCTGTGATATGGAGTGGGGTGCCATCAATGAGGTATGCATGGGCCTGCACTGGGGTTGCATTGAGAAGCAGCAGTTCCAATTCAGCAACAGGCTGTGATGATATGCGTGTCTTTGCAATTGCAGGCAAAATGCAAATTCACTGAGAAATCAATTCACTGAGAACCTTAACCTGGATGAGCAATGGACAGATGTTGAGCCCCGGCCTGTGGAAGTGGCCCAGCTAGGCACAAGTGTGTCCTGCAGAGCGAGTGGGCACTGACACCCATTTGAGCTCGTGCAAGACAATAATTGGATAGTGATTGAGTAGTATTCTGCAGGGAAAATTGTTTTAGATGACCAATGAGTTCTGGGTCAGGAAGACAATTAAATTCAATAAGGAAAAAAACAGCCCCAAATCTTCTCACAAATCACTGCCCATACGAACAAGAGTTTGGTCTGCTAAAAACAGAGAGGCTATTATGGACATGGAGCAGACAACGGATGCAGAACAGGTTCTTCTTCTCTCTCCGGTAAAAAGTACTCCATCTTCTGTGCCCCTAATAACTAACACAGCCAACAGCCATTCATTATTCTTTTTTGAAATACCGATGTTTCCTCAAAATGCTTTAGACAACTTAAACTGGCTGGATTAAGCAATAGAGCCCTCGAGAAATGGTTGTGTACTTGAACATTTAAAAAGTGACACTGAGTGCTGGAACCGAAACAGTTCAGGTAACCGTATCAAAGGACCGAAACCTCCATGTGAAAATAGCAGAGTTCTGAAACAAGATAGTGAGACTCGGTGCTGGAACGAATACATTTCATGTAGTCTTGCAGAAGGATCACAACCTCTCTGTGAGGACAATAACGTTCTGAAACAGGATATTTGGATCTGTCTGTTCCAGGCATTGAATGCTACTTTGAATGCCCTTGAATTCCAATCAAATAAATTCAATATACAGATCTCCTTTTTGGAGCCCTTAGCTCAATATACTGCTGCAATTGAACCACGTTTTGAGAATCAGCATCTGACGATAAAAGAATTACTCAGCAACTCAACCAAGTCTGTACCTACCCACATGCAAAGTCCCAGTTAAAAACAGAGCTGTGCTTGTAGCCCTATTGTTGATAAATTGGAAGAATTTCATACTAATATGTCCTCCTTGGTTGAGGAAGTAAAATCTATTAAGGCCAATCTCCTCCCCAATGCCGTCAACAACCACTTTGAATCTGTTCCATCTAAAGAGTCCATGGACCTGGTACAACAGATATCCCCTCAACCTCCTCCGTCTACGTCACAAAATCCTCCAAAGACTTGCATAGCAGCCAAAGTTATAAGAATCATGGTCATACAAACAGCAGTGGAAGTGACTTACTTAATACTGCCAAGGCTTTACAAGCTATAAAAGCGAATTCATCTGTTGAAACCTCAACTTTGCTAAACAAACGTTTAGCATTAAATTCTTCTTTGGAAGCTAATGTAGTCTCAAGAAGTAAATGGAGGAAAATGAGAAAACAAAATACAAAAAGTGAGAAAAATGAGGCTACGAAACTAAGAGAAACAAGTTCCAAATTGTTTCCTATATTCAAGCAACCACCTCAGCAGTAATAGAGCCTGAAGAGAATACAACCAATTCAGCTGACCAGGACCAAGTGGACTCTGAGCTATTGAGTATCACACCACAAGAGAAATATCGGCCAGATATGATACCCTCTTGTGCTACTGATGTGGCAAGTCTAGATGCACACACATTACCACAATCTCAACCTCTTGAATGTCCAGAGCATCTCAGGTTGACAACAAATAGGCCATTTCTATCTTCTCAAATTATGCTTAAGTATCAGTCCATTACTGGGAATCAAGTGGCAGTAAAATACATCACTTTTCTCATTGAGTAACAAGAATGTAAACCAAGCAATATTCTAACCAATACCGCTCAGAAGCTTATGGATAGCGACCAACAATTAAAACAGCTAAGGCATTTCGGAGAGAAGGCTACGGTAAATTTGAGTCCTTCTCAAATGCCCACTGAGGCGAATTTGAGGGAAAACATCAAAACTATATTTTAGCCTCAGTACAAATCTCAAAACAGTGGTAATATTCTAAATAGATATAATATCTTGAGACACCTTGGTGCACAATAAGAGTTGAGACACCTGTCTTCCATAAATATAGAAGCAATAGAATTCATACCTGGAAATTGCTATGAAGCTGCATAAAGTAATCTGGTCGTCAATTACAACGGCAAAATTGATTATGTCACAGCACAGTGTTTTTGCAGACTGGGTAATAATGATATCATTTGAGGCCAAGAAGAAGTATTCAACAGTGCTGTCAACTAAGGATTTTAAACCAAATTCATTGAAGGAAGGCTCCCAGGACGACAGGATGGAACAAGCAAAATCCACCATATTGTGGAGGAATGCAGAAGGTGCATGTAGATCAAGTTATACTCCTTTAATTGACCTAATGATTGTATCATTAAACGGATCACAGGGTCGCTATTGTCAATTAATCAATCCACCAAATCGTCAAACAGTGGGTTGGAATTGACTAACTCCCACACTACACCAAAACAAAACCTATTGACATGCCCCAAAATATTCTATTGTTATTGATTCTGAAAAAAAGCCACAAGTAATGCAACCACTCCCAGATTACAAACCTCATAAAACTAATTAATGTGTTGATAATCACTTTGAAAAAGATCTGTTGTTTACATCTATAATTCATGCAATATAGGAGGAAACAAAAACTCCACTTTGATTCTGAGCTAGAAGAGTATCTGAGTGGATTCAATGTTGTATGCTTGCAAGAAACCTGGAAAGAGAAGGAACTTCCATGAAAAATTACATCTTAAAGGTGGCTTATCGATATACGTGTCACATGGTAAGATCTCCATTCTAAGTCACCTTCCATCGATTATCCATTTTTACTTGGAACAATAATACACAATTAGAATTTTGGTACTATCACAGGTCCAATTATATTTTGAATATATATGTATTAATTCCAGTTCCTTTTGAAACCAACAAAGCTTAAAGGCTCTTGAAAATCTTCTTATGGATCTTGAAAACTCACATGGAGGAATACCACATATATTTACTGGCAATTTTAACTTGAATTTGGCCAATCGTGCAAGAAGTGGCAATTTAAAAAGGACTGATGTTCACTGGGGTATCCCAATCTAACTCTAATTTCAGTTCTATAAAAAAACTAGTCCATGAATTGCTTTGCATGCTGGAGGCTTTCGACCTCCGAGCTCTGAATGGGCACTGTTGAGAAGATATTCCAATGCCTGCAACAAGTAGAACCTGGAAAGTTGAATCTGTTTTAGATTATGCGTTTGAATCTCTACATATTAACTATAAAAATCTTGTCCTTTAACATTTCACCTAGGTGTGAGAGTGATTATTCCTCACAGGATTAAAAAATTCAACAAGTTGGCACAAAAATATATAGAGCTGTTGGTACGCAAGATCTGGTCACTCACTGGCAAAGAGGTAGGTGGAACAAGTATTTGCCAGCCCATCATCAGATTTGAAACAAGCCAGTATAATATTTAACTGGGAAGCAGAGAATCCAATTGATGCACAGCAAAAACACCCAGGAACTTAAGGCCACATTGCTTAAATTCAATAGTTGTCCTCTATTTTCATCACTACAGAGAAGGCAAATATGGTATTCAAGTACTATCAAATTACAACGTAACGCACTAGAAAAGGAAATGAGAGCTATAAAATCTCAGTCAGATCCTGTGGCATAATCTGTAAAATTTCAAGAACTGTGAAAGGCTTATAAAAAAAAGCAGTTTGGGAGGCGAAACAAGCTCAAGTTGGCCAGAACATTGTTCAAGCTGGTGAAAAGAATGACTCAAAACCACTTTGGTCCCTAATAATTTGTCTTGATAGAGGTAAATCAGGCTTGCCAGGAAAAAATGTAATGCAAGAAGCATGGCTAATACACATACGTTTCTTATATGATAGCCAAGATCAGTACTCTACTCTTACATCAGATAGCCAGCCAACTATGCCTCTAATCTTCTCTCAAAAAGAAATTAAAGAAAAGATTAAGAAACGCAGAAGTAATGGTTCCCTTGTCCAAATGGGCTGCTTGTGGCAATATTTTAAAAAGATAACACTTTTTGGAGTGCCCACTTCTGTATGCTGTTTAATTTTTCTCTATCAGCAGAGGTCATCCTAGAATCATGGTCTGATTCCATCTTTCAACCAATATATGAAAAAGGTGCTTATACCTCTCCTGATAGCAACTGTATGATTGCTGTTGGGTATATGGATTCTAACATTTTTGCTGGTGTTATCCTATCTAAATTGGAGGACTGTGCTGAAAGAAAAAAAATAATTCCTCCTAATTAAATAGGTTTAAAGCAAAATCAAGCACTACTGACAATCTGATTGCTCTTACTATAGGTATTGAGAAATGTTTCTACAAACAACAATTATTATATAACTGTTTGGTAGGTTTCTCAAAAGCTTTTGATCATGGTAACCGTCATATATTATGGAGAAAAATTAAATATACCAGAAAACCCACTACGCGCCATCCATCTACTATATTCAAGTAACTGGGCTCAGGTCAAACTTGACACGAACAAAGACCTTTCAAATAAAATACCAATAAAAAGATGCCTGATGCAGATCTGTGATCTTACGCCAATTTAGTTTTTATCTATTTTTGGCTGACTTAAGCACATAGCTAGAAAAAGCCAACTCCCATCAAATATCTACACTACAATATGCTGACAATATAGTCTTTATGAATCTGATTGAGATTGGTCTTCAAAGGCTGCTAACTAAGCTCCATACCTGCTGCACTAAGAATATAATGACCATCAACCTTGCAAAAACCCAGGTTGTGGTATTTGGCAGGAAGATTAAAAAGAAAGGGAGCTGGTGATTAGGTGGACAACCAGTCCAGAGAAGCACATCCTATAAATATCTTGCCGCCTGGCTACAGGATCGTTTGTCGTATCAACTACAGCTTAACTCAATAAAACCAAGGATTGCCTCCATGATCACAGCTTTTCAATTGTTATTAACTACAAAGCCTGACATTTCTACTGCTTCTTACAGCAGTACAGGCAAAGTTTCTTCCAACAATTAGTTTTGGGGCGAATTTTGACCCTTTCTCAATTCTATGCAAAGTAAGGTATTTCTTCTCCTTTTTCAGCTTCCTCAAAATTCATCACTATCCCAGATTTGGTTGGAGTTTGGCTTGATCAACCAAGAACTGGTGCAAAAAAGGCTCTGTTCTTAAGAATATGTAATTATTAAGATCTTCAAGAACAAGCCACACTTTGCCACCTGTTATGGGAAAAAATACTAATGGATGCATCAACAAAAATACATATTTGGGCTTTGTCTTTCGAACAGGCATGCAATGACTTGAAAGTAAATGAAATCTGGTATTTGGCATTACCTCATAGCTCTTTTAAAGGTATCTTAAATATACAAATGAAAAAGCTATCCTGGAATCAAGATAAAGAGGTTTTCAGTAAAAGAAGAAATGCATGGGCCATCGTTGACTCTTATTAACAGCCTCAGTCACAGCCTTATCTAATAATTATGCTTAGACCTTTTTTGTTTTTAAAACAATAAGCTGCACACCTGCACTTTGGTCTGTGTTCTCGAATGGTTGCCAAAACCTCTCACAACCAAGAGCATACTCTGTCATCTATATGAAGAAAATGTGATGCATATTTTATCAACTTGTCTCATATTGTTGATTCAACGCAAGCGTTTGTTACAGAGAATTTGTAACCAGGATGGCATCAGGTCATGTCGACATGCACTATTTTTCCTCTCAGAAGGGCGAGTTTTCTGAAGTACCTGCAGCCTTTATAAGATGTATTATAAAAGCAGAGAAGCTATTAACAGCGAAAAATGTAATGAATGAGTTGCAGTAGGCACAGTAAGAACTGTGAACTATAGTTATGGATTAGGTTTCTAGTTTTTAATTTCATTGCAATGCACTTTCAGCTAAACTGTTATTATCCCTCTCGTCTCTCTGGGTTCGCTAAGGAATTTAGAAAATAGTAATGTCACGATACCATATGCAATATCTTATATTTTTCATTGCACTACACTTTTAACGAGATTTGCACTAAACATGCAATGTTCTACTGCATATCACTTTCAGCTTAATGTTGCACTACTCCTTTTGCCCATCAGAGTCGGCTAAGAAATTTAGAAAATAGTGATGCTGAGATTTCATGTGTGATATATTTCATTATTATTGCACTGCACTTTTAGCGTGATTTGCACTAACATCTTTGCACTTTAATCGGAAGCATGATCATAACAATGACTAAAGAGAAATAATAATGCTGTCTTGGTTATTGTCCAATGCATTGCTTCTGTACTTTTTAGCCAAATTCGCACTGCTGTGTCACTGTCTTTCTACTTTTGAATAACAACACGTAGATATGGAGTGATTACTTGTATGAGCTGAACTGTTTTCTAACTTTATGCATCATACCTTTAATGTCATTGTACTACTACCTTGCATACAATTTGGGAGTAAGGCTGAAACATTATGATGTTCTTTTATTGTGCATATATATCATGATCTTGAATTTAATGGTTTTTATTAACTGAAATAAAGGTACTTTAAGCATGTCTTTGCAACACTTCTGATTCATGCAGCAGCAGCAATGTGTCAGTTCTGCTCCAGGTTGTGCTGCATAGCAGAGAAGATGCACAAGTCTCACTGGGCACATAGAGGCTGGCAGAGCACCTTAAGCCCACTTCCGAGGGTCCAAGACTGGGTTGGCACCGCTGAGCAGGGTAGACTCACTTGGCAGAGGTGGTTGGAAGCCTTTGGTATCCCTGAGGCTTCAGATGATGAACCAAGCCAACTAGCCCTTGGAGTCATTGGAGGATTCTGGGTTCAAGAGATGCAGGTCTCGTCCTTCTCACCCTGGCAAGCAGTCAGCAGGTCAACACAAAAAGGCAGCTTTCCAGCAATTCAGTAGTCCGTCAGGGCAGAAGTCCAGCAGAATTCTTCAGCCGCACAGCAGTACTCCTTCCTAGCAGAATATCCACATGTCCAAAAGTGTACTGAAGAGTTGGTGTTTCAGGTCAGGTATTTATATACAGTTGTGCCTTTAAGGTGGTGGAGAAACTTCTAGAGGTTTCCTTTTGAGATACCCAGACATTCTGCCTTCCCTGTCGTGGCTCATACTAACTACAGGGGGTATGCAGCCCTTTTGATGGAGGCAAGACACAGCCTATTTAAGTGTAAGTGGAGCTGGGCCCAGCTCCGCCCTCACTTCCTGCCAGTGATGGCCCATCCAGGCACACGTAAACTCTCTATTGCATGTGGCTGTCTAGGATGAATACACAAAGCCCAACTGTCAGCTTCAAACAGTCATGTGACCCAGGTAAAGGTTACAGGCACTAAGGCCCTCATAACAAGGCTGGCTGTCTTCAGACCACCAGCCTCGTGGTCGGACCACCGCCAAAGCGGCGGTCCGACCATGACATTACGACCGTGGCAAATGCGACATGGTTGGACTGCCAGTACTGCCATGTCTCCACCAGCCAAAGGCCTGGCGGTCCTGGCGGTCCTAACGGTCCTAACGGTTCTGGCGGTCTCAATCCACCAGGGCAGCACTGCCCTGGGGATTACGACCTCTCTCTCCGCTGTCATGTGCTTGGTGGTTGCACCGCCATGTAAATGCTGGCAGAGACAAGGTCCCGGGGGCCCAAAGAGGTGGCCTGCACTAGCCATGCACATGGCAGATAGTGATTTGCATGACAAATGCTGGTGCATCCAAAGCACAACAGCTTTGCCACCGGCTCTATTATGAGCCGGCATCAATGTTGTTGTGCGCTTCCTGCTGGAAACTATGTTTCCGCCCACTGGCCCAGCGAGAAACTCTTGATAGAGGTTGCAGGAGGGCTGCCGCATAGGCGGTAACCTGACCGCAGGAGTTTGGCGGGTGGCCTTTCCCACCCACCAAACTCATAATTAGGGCCCAAATGGCTAAGTCAGGAAAATGGCAACTTTCTAAAAGTGGCATTTTCAAAATTACAATTTAAAATGCAACTTCACCATAAGCTAGGATTTTTCATTACAATTACACCAAACATGAACTGCGTACCTGCCCCCATTAAGAAATTACAGCTCATTAAATTTAATATGGTGAATCCAGTGTTAGTCTACGGGAAAGGTAGGCCTTGCAGTCATGAAAAAACTATGAATTTAAATGTTTGTCGCTCCCAGAACATGTAAAACTTAAAATTATACATCCCACTTTTTAGATAGTTTGCCTGGAGAGCTGTTTAGTATTTATCCTAGGTGTGGCATATATGTATTAAAAAGGAAGGTTTGGGCCTGGCAAAAGATTAATTTGTCAGGTCGAAATGGCAGTGTACAACTACACAAACAGGCTGCACTGGCCAGCCTGAGACATGTTTAAACTGCTATTTAAATGAGTGCCACAATTAGTGCTGCAGGCCCACTAGCAGTATTTAATTTACAGGCCCTGGATACATGTAGTGCCACTTTACTAAGGACTTACAAGTAAACTAAATATGCCAATTGGGAATAAGCCAATGTTACCATGTTGTAAAAAGTGAGCACCTGCACTCTAGTTCTGATTAGCACTGATAAAGTCCTAAGACCAGCAAAAACAAGATCAGCAAAAAGTGGAGGAGGAAGGCAATAAGTTTAGGGGAAGACCGTTCTAAGGCTGACACGTCAAACAAATCAGATATGTAATTTTACCAGTTGGGAAGGAAACAAAGAGGACCGTAAGTTAGGCTTGAAGAGGGCATATGATCTAGGAGGAGTCTTTCAGTAACTGCAGAGTGAACTATGAGACGTTTAACCAATAATATGAAATTGAATGTCACATATCCTGTGGTCTTTCTCTGCAGATAAAATACAGTCTGTGTCCAGGTATGTTGGCAGCATTTTTTTATGTTTGTTGAACTGCCAGTCTTGAAAAGGCAGAAATTGTGCTTCAGTGCACACAAAAAAAGCAAGAGTGTTATATGGCTTAAGAAACAAGATTTTTTGGCACATGCATGTTTTTGCATTGTCTATGACATTGCCATTTGTTAGTGGTGTTCTTGTATAACATTTGCTAGTCTCTTTTGAGTTACTGATCTTCAAATGTAAAACATGTAATTGCCATTTTATAACAGAGAAAGAAGAAAGAGAATTAGATACTTTTCCTTTTAGTAGCATTGTGCATCAGTTTGCATCTGGCAAAATAAATTATGTAGGTGGTCAGTAATGGCCCTGTGAAGAGGGACACGATATTTCAAAGTACTTGTGGATACAGAAATGAGACGAAGTTAAAAAGACTATTATATGTATTTTTTAAAGACGGGGCAGTCCAAATTTTTATTTGAGATCTTCAACAACTCTCTACAGCTGTCGAGCCCTTGCTTGCATTCAATAAAACCTTCTTGGACCCTGTCGTGTTCATGGGACAAACCCTTTTTAGGCTGGGCAGTTCACAGAGAGATTTCCAGACGTCCTAGGACTGTTCTGGGTGATCACCTCCTGTTGTCCTCTCACCCATCACTGGAAGGCTTTGTCATTCAAACATCCTCCTCCAAGCAGAACTTACATGCCTTCCATACATTGGCTTCTGAGACAAAGTTGAAGAAACTTGGATTGGCAATGGGCTGTAGTGTTTTACTTCTGCCAGCCTGGTAATCCACAGTGCTAATGCCAACGGCCTCAGTGGCTAATATATTCATGCTTTGTGGGAATTACCAAATTTACAGTGAACAGCCTTACAGACCATATGAAAAAAACATTTATGTATTTGGTCTATGAGGGATTGGATGTTTTGAAACAGATCCTGAAGTGCAGCATGGACTCCATGCACACAGATCTATCTATGGGTATACGATTACCACGGCATCTGCACACTTGGATGCTTTCCATATGATTCTCTGAAGATGTCAAAGTCACACTCATGGACTTGCCATTAAGTTGGAAGGAGTTGGTCGGAGAGACAGCCAACTCATCCCTGAAGTTCTTCAATAACAGTAGACCTGTTACTGCTTACACTTTGGGCTGAGCTTCTGTAGCCTCCCTGGCTCATCAGTTTGATCAACAATAGAAGACGTTTATGGCTATTCCATGGCAGTGCAATCCCATCAGAGACAAGCCTGTCCAGATCCATGGCATCCATCCTGCTCCTTTTGGGGTAGAGGTGAATCTAATGGTTGAAACCAACAGCAGCACATGGAGACTCCACCATCGTCTGTAAGCTCTGCTGTCTCAAAATCTCTGACTTCCCACCTTTCACATTGTCGCAGTCTGAGACTCATTCTGGCTCTTCAGCTTCTGATCTTGTTCATTTGGAAGAGCAGGTTTAAGCTCCAATTCCTGAGCCAGGTCTTACTGGCCCTGAAGGCAGGAGACAGTTTGGCATCCCTAAATCTTCAGGATGCACGTTTCCTTAATGCAGTTTTTCCAGCCCACATGTGTTATCTGAGGTTCACAGTAGGATCTCAGTATTATCTGTACGCAGTGCTTAATTTGAGCTGGTGGGGCCCACCAGCACTCATTTCTGGGGAATGAAGCTTATTTTTCCTCATCAGACATTTCCAAAGAGCAAGACAGGTAGAAACAAACAAAGGGAAAGAAGGAGAAAGGAAAACTGTCACAATGAGAGAAAGCAGGAACCAGCAGTAGTGAGACAAATGGGCAGGGAGTATCTGGTAGAGAATTATAGAAGCTTGGGGTGCATTGCAGACTACACAACCTTGGTATTCAGCACACTGACATTTACTAGCTCCAGTTGTGGGCTAGTGTGCAGAGCTTTGGGCATCGGCACTCATTCTTTCACAAATGAAGCACTGTAAATAGTATTGCCATTTAGAGTGACAACTGTTCCATGTGTCTTTATGAAAGTGATGGCAGTTGTGGCAGCTTCAGAGTGGGGTTAGGAATCCATGTATTTCTATAAATGGATGACTGTCTAGTGAAAGCAGAGTCCCCAGCACTGGTCAGGAAACACATTCAGTGGATGACAACTCTTCTCTACTGCTTTTTCTTTGCCATCAGTGCCCAACATTTCCACCTTTCTAACCTTCTTAGAGGTGGCACTAGACACAACACACTTGTAGGCTTTCCTTCTGCCCCAGAAGATTGTGAAAATTTGACATCAGATTGTGATATTACTGACTCAGGCTTGAATCCCAGTTCTACAGGTCTTGCATCTGTTCAGCCCCATGCCCTTCTCCTTCCTGTTGATAGCACATGCCAAAAGGCAGATAAGGACTTCAGTAGTGTCTGTGGACACAGTATCAACTTCATCAGGAGAATCCATGGCTTTGGTGCAGATTTCCCATACTGCTTATATGAATTTGCACTGGTAGATAGATCCCTCTGATGTAGTTGTTAATTTAGTGCTATCCCTTGTGTCACATAAGTCATCAATATGTGACACTATATGTATTATGTTAACCAAAGTACTAATAGTTCGAATGCAGAAAGATGCCATGAGAAACCATTCTATCTGTGCATTCATTTAAACTAGTTAGACACCCTGATGGTATTGCTTATAAAACAAATGCTTGGAAGATTTAATTGATATGATGTTTAATTTAGACCTTATACTAACGGAATGTATTGAAATTATATTGAATTGAATTTCTAATGATTAATGGTTTTAATATGTGTGCAAAAATAGAGGAATGCAGTTCTATGTCATAGCACTTGAAATGCATTACCATAAATTGTTTAATATAAAATGAAGGTAAAATGCATATTATTAAAGCATTAATAATTTTGAATTCATAAGTTTGCATAGTAAGTGTGTTCATTAAACATAAAAAGACCAGAAGAATGCAAAGCCAATTTTGCCTCTGGCAGGAGCAAATCAAGCCGAGGACAATGTGTAAATGATGCCCATGAGAGAAATACCAGGTGGAGGTTATCTTCATGTAGCTTGGAGTAGGAGTGCTATTTTGTCATTCACAAATGATTACCCAAGATGGAGAGGAAAACCAGTGAAGTGGTACAAGCAGACAGAGAGAAGCTTGTGGGAGGATGTGAACATGTTGTTTGACATTGTGGTTCCAACTGATTTGTAGACTGAATGCAAAGTGAATGTTGATTGGCCTGATTGTGAACATCAAAGAGATCCAGTTAAGGGTGCATCATGTGCAGATGTGATGAAAAAGTATTACAGGCAACTGAGTTTTTGAAAAACAAAGTGCCCCCTAAAGATATTGATTACCAGGAAATTGATAGAACAGCTCAGAAGTCAAAAGAGTTGATTCATGTTTAATATGAAAGACTGCTGCAAGCTTTCAAACAGCACAGTGGTACAGAAACAATAGAACCAAAAGATATGAGTCATTTTGCATTCAGGTTTGTTCAAGGATTGAAGCCAGACATTTGTGAGATGATCCAGCAGTACCTGATTTGTTGGCAGAACAAACTGAGATATTGCGGCATGCAAAATAAGGACAGCGATCAGCTGGAACTGAAGCAGAAAAAACTAAAGGAAAAAGTAATGGTGATGCAATTGAATGCTACTCAGAAAGTTAATCGGAGCCTGCAGATGATGGTGAATACTGGTGGAATGCAAGGTGTGCCACAGCAAGTGACAAATGTTGTTCAGCCCAGAGTTAGACCATGTGGTGTTCATGTAGGTCAGAGTGGAAATGTTGTTTATGTTCAGACTTTGAAGAGAACTAATCCTTGTCATGCTTGCGAACATTTTAGAAATTGGCGGAGAGAGTGTTCCTATAACAATGTGAATAATCAAGTACAGAATGATGGAGTTGCTCATGCACAAGGCAATAATCAGGTTCAAATTCAGAGAGTTCAAAGACCCTGAGTAAAAAATGTAAGTATGTCTCCAGGGCAGCAAGCACAACCGACTCAGTATGAGAAAGCAAAGACAATAAGCATAGGAAGGTACCGGCCAGGTCCCAATTGAGCGAAAGAAGGTGGGGGAAAAAAAAGAAGAATAAGGAAACAATGAGTAACACCCACCACGGCTGTGAATGTAGCCTGTTCGAAATGGCGCCATCAAGTTAAGTTCAAATAATAAGTAGTTTTAGAGAAATTTGCAATACGGACAAGTAGACACTCCAGATTAAATGCGACCACAGGATAGGGATGTACCCCTAGGACACCGAAACAACCTAGGAGCATTGCACCCGCAAGTAACCTATGTACGACTAGGATAAGAAGAAATGTGGTGGGAGCATTAGAAAATGCAGGAATATGCTGTATATTCAATGATAAATTATATGCACTAAATGGAAATCTGTTGATGACCATCAAGAATGTTACAGATGTAATGCAGTGAAAGTTAATTAATAATAATAAAAAAATAGATTTAAAAAAAAAGTATGTCTCCAGGGCAGCAGATATGGATAGCACAAGCCCCTATGGCTCAACAGCAAATGGTTGCTCCTCAACAGAACATGTACCAGATCGCAGATGCAAATGTGAATCAGATAGCATCACAGTTCCCCTGATAGAACAGAGAAAGGAAGACCTTTCAGAGATGAGGACTGCATATTAGCTGTATCCTTAGAAGTAGATCACTGTGGTCCTTATGTAAATGCCAATGTTATGGGACATGATGTGTTATTCTTGTTTAACAGTGGAGCTACACGTTCCACTGTCAGAAGAGCAGAAGTGCCACATTTGCTCCTTTCAGGAAAAATGATTCAGGTTGTAGGAGTTGCGAAAAAGCAGTTAACTTACCCTGTAACATAACATGTCCCTGTGAAAATAGGTTCATTTGAAGATGAGCACCAATTTGTGGCTTGCAATTTAAGTCATGTAAGCTTACTTGGACACAACTTATTGTGTAAGCTAAACTGCTCTGCTAGGTGCACAGCCAGAGAAATTGAAATGTAAACAAATTAAGATATGCCCTATAAAATTGTAAAGAAGTTCTTGAGTGGCACATTGTACTCAATGCTGACATGAAATGATTTGCCCAAAGAATAAAAAGACACAGTGACACCTGAGGTTTGAGTTTTTTCAGGAAAAAATTGAGGACTCATTAAAGAAGTTGAGCCTATTAAAATAAAACTGAAGCCAAATGCAGTATATCCAAAAATACCCCCTTATAATATGACACCTGAGACCATTGCTGGAATTACGCCTCTAATTAACAGTCTAATTGAACAAGTTATCCTGAAAGAGATTTTAGGAAGTCCTAGTAACTCTCCCATTCTGGGATTGCTGGAGCCGTGTGGAAAATACTGCATAGTTCAAGACCTGAGACAAGTGAACATGATTGTTGTCCATGTTGTCCTGTGGTACCGAATACTGTAGTGATTTTATTCTGAATTCTCTGTGAAGCAGAATGGTTTACTGTAATTGATCATTTTTTTAGCCATTTTTCTCTATTCCCCTTCATGACGAAACCAGTTCCTATTCGCGTTCAAATTTGGCAGTTGTGGTTTGGCATAGTTCCGAACTCCTCAACGGGATCCTGAAAAAGAAACTGGAATCCCTTAAAATGCCCTATCACTCAGTCTTAGTACAGTACATAGATGAATTGTTAGTTGCCTCAAACACCTATGAAGCATGCAGGAGAGATACAATGGTTCTCTTTAATAATTTAGGAGAAAACGGACATAAGGTTTCAGAGCACAGTTACAGTATTTCAGGAAAATATTGAGAAAAGTGTGGGGAAGGTGTCACAGGAATGAATCTCAGCAATCATGCAAATAAATCCCCCTGACACACAGAAAGAAGTCTTAATGCTTCAGGGAATAGTTGGCTACTATTGTCAGTAGATTCCAAACTTTTCCCTTTTGGCCAAGCCTTTACAGAGGCTGACACACAAGGAAGTGTTTGATCCTGTACCATTGGATGACTGCTGCATGCCTACCTTCACAGAGCTGAGAAAGCCTATACTGAGCCCAGCTCTGGGAATGCCTGATTATAACAAATGTTTTCCATTGTTTTGCTGTGAGAAGGATGGATGTTCTCTCTACGTTTTGACACATCCGCATAGAAATGCAAACAACCCTGTGGCCTATTTTTCTGCTACACTTGATCCTGTAGCATCAGCGCTACCTGTTTTTTTTTAATGGCTATCTCTGCACTCAGCGTCCGCATCGAGCTGTGCAAAGGTATCGTTATGGGCCATTCCCTGAGTGTTTTTGTTCCCCATTCAGTGGAAATTTTGTTGACTCATACAAAGACCCAAGAGTTGACAAGTGCATGTTTGACCCGCTGTGAGCAAGTTATACTTACTTCCAAGAATGTAAATCTTAAATGCTGTACACTTCTGAATCCAACACTCTGTTACACAATCCTGTTGAGAATGTTGGTGACCGCAAGGATGAGATTGAGCATAACTGTCTTGTCTCAATTGTGACTGAACTGTGCACCAAACCAAGACCTGACATTCAAGATGTCCCCTTATATTAAAGTGATTGTCATGTTTATTGATGGCTCCTGTTTAAGATATAAAGATGGTACCCTGAGAGCTGGTTATGAGGTTTGCACTGTCTAAGGTGTGATAGAAGTCTCCTGGCTTCAAAGAGTCTTTGCTGCCCAAGTAGCCGATTGGTTGTTCTTACCAGAGCCTGCTGTGTTTCTGAACAGCTTAAAGTGACTGTATTCACTTATAGTCAATATGGTGTTGGTGTTGTTCACGATTTTGAACAGTTGTGGCCCTGGAGAAGTTTTATGAGCTCACCAGGGTCTCCTATCCGGAACGGTGACAAGATTTACAATTTGCTGAATGCCTTACAGTTGCCTGCAAAAATTGCTGTTGTTAAATGTGCAGCACATAAGAAATCTATTGACTATGTAACCTTAAGAAAACCGTATGCTGATAAGGTGGAGAGTTATTGTGCCCTTAGTTGCAACTCCCTAATGGGAAGAGGAGCAATGAAACAAGAGATGAGACGAGTCAAAATGTCCTACTAACCACTTTTGATACTTAGAAAGAAGCTAAGCGGTTACAGGAAGTAGTGACAGAGGAAGAATAGCAGAGTTGAGTCGGAGCAGAATGTGCCGAAAGAAATTAGGGTGATGTTTGGGTTTCAAGTGATGGAAGAGCAGTGTCGCCAAATAGCTTGTTTCCCCCTACGACTAGACATGATTGTGGACAAGCACAGATAGGTAGTGATGCAACGATCAGAACATTTAGACAGACCTGATTTAACCACAGATTCAGACAGATTGTAGAAGCTCTGTGCCACAGATGTGTCTAATGCCAGCAGATGAATGTAGGGAAATGCACAGTTGACACACTAAGTCATGTCGGCAGATCAGTAGGACTATTCAACAGAATACAGCTTGTCTCTATAGAACGATCTGTTTGCAATGGACTGAGATACATCTCAGTTGTTTGCATTTCTTCACACTCAGTTGAAGCTTATCTGACCAGGAAAAAAAGATAGACCCACAGTAGCAAAGCTGTTACTTGGAGAGTTGATACCATGTTTCGGCTTTCTTACTTTTCTAGAGTCTGACAGATGAACTAATTTCAACAGTGAGACCCTTAACTGTTGTGTGCAGCATTACAAGTTGAGGAAGTATTTCATTGCAGCTACAAAGCTGAGGTTTCAGGACTTGTAGAACAGGTTAATGAAACCCTGAAGTCCAGACTGGCAAAAATAAATGCATCTACCACTTTGAAATGGCTAGCCACACTGCCTGTTGTCTTGATGAGTATGTGAAGTACACCCGACAGAAAGACTGGTTTGTCCCCTCATGAGATTATTATGGAGAGAGCCATGAGATTACCAGCAGTGCCTGCAAAGGCTCTTGTGAACATTACAGAGGACATGGTGCTGAATTATTGCAAAGGGCTGGCTGATGTGGCTTGTTCCTTGTTTCATGAGGTTGGAGAATCTACCGCACAGCCACAGCAAGAGCTCTGTTATGACCTATGTCTAGGCGACTGAGTTATGATCAAGAGCACATGAGGAAAACATGCTTGGACCCTCACTGGAAAGGCCCTCATTAGGTGGTCTTAGTAACCACTACAGAAGTAAAGTGTGCTGACCTCCTAAACTGGGTGCATGTAAGCCATACTTTCAAAGTTCCAGGTCCCCTTGATGATATAGCACCTATTCCTGAAGGGCCGGTTATAGTTGACTGAGAGGGGTCAGGTTAGCCAAACTGTTAGGGCTGGACAAGTGGCTGCTACAGCACAGACTCGGTCTGATGGGGTTCTGAGAGACTCAGCAACAGTGGATGGTGCCAGTTGTACAAGTGGGTCCGACTATTGCTGAGGAGACTGAAGAGTCGAGTGGGAGTGACAGTGATACTGAGGGCCGAGTAAGCATAAGATCAAAGAGAAAGACACTATTAAGTCAAAGATACTCATCACCAGGATGGATATATTTTGCTGCCAATGATTGGGAGAAGAAGTTTGCATCCATTTTCTTTAACAATTCGAATTCAGTTCAACATTTGTGAGTTTGAAATTGCAGTGGAGCTGAACTTTGAAATCTCATTACTGCTTAATGTACAAAGACATTACATTCTGGAAGTGATTGTTAGTGATTATGAGCTTTGCCTTTATTAGAGACATTTGACCTTTTAGTAGCAGCCTTTGCAATTAGAGAAAACTCTTGATGAACTTACTTGAAGATCAAGAATGTTTGTGAATAAGTTGCAATTTTTAAGAGACTATTTTTGGTTATTGCTTTGCTTACAAATAAAAAGGACAAATAAAGATGCATTTCATTTTTGGATTTTTGTTTTCAATTCTTGAATTCTGATTTTTGGGTCTGAGGTTAAAGAGTTCATGGAGTTGAATCGTAATAAAGGTAGAAAATGCAAATACATATTCATAGGTTTAGTAGTAGTATTAGTAATCATAATTATATTAATGTCCATTGGATTGAGTTTGCCCATAGAAAATGATTCACAAGTGCCCCGAACTAAGCATATTCCATTGCAAATCAAGATCACAGTACAAAGATAAGAAATTTTCACACACTGATGATTTTAGAGGTGATTTGTCAGTGAACATGTATTACAAACTCAGATATGAAAATGTAGATGGAATGGCAGCTAGAAACTGCTTTGTTTGCCCACAGCTGCCTTCATCAGCAAGTAAAGTAATCACATATCTCGGTTCAACCCTTACCTATGGATTTTCCAGTAGCCTGTTATTAACACTGTTGTATCAGCCGGAGCATTGTCAATACGTCTACTCAAATTATGACCTAGGGCCCTATTTAGATCTTGGCGGACCCAATATTGCTATTAAATATGGTGGTTGGAACTCTGTCAGGTGAATGGAGTACTTGAAACCGCTGCCACAGAGGGATGGCGGGACTCCTGCCAAGATATATATCAGGCCCCTAGTATTTCCAACTGTTTCCAACATTGACAAGACAAAAACACAATGACACAGTGGGAGGTATCTTTGGGCCTACGTTGACATTTGGAACAGTTTATGCCCATAGGAACAATCTGACCTGATTTGTTAGCCAAGAAGAAGAGTAATTCTTTGGACAAGTTAAGGAGAGGAGAAGACCAATGAAATCCTATGAGAAAACAGGGCTGATTGCAGAGGCCCCCTGAATTTTTGCCCCCATTTTTCACTTTTTACTGGTGTTTTCCTCACACTAATGGTACTCTGTGTACTGCTAACCAGTCCCAGGGCCTGTTCTCTGTGTAAAAGCAGTATACAAATTAGGCTAATTATAATTGGCTAAGTCAACCTACCTAAAAGTCCCTAGTATATGGTAGGGCACGTAGGTTTAGGGACCCCAGCATAGGTGGTGCCCCCATAAGTGCACTTCTGAGGTGCCCAGTGTCATTTTAAAGGCAGGCCTGCCTTGCTGGCTTCTTTTAAATTAAAGTTACATGCAAATTCGACTTTTGAATTAAAAGTATTTCCAAAGTCTTAAACTACCTTATGTTTACATATAAGTGACCCCTAAGGTGCGCCCTATGTGCCCCTAGGGCTGGGTGCATGTAACTATAAGCAGGGACCTTATAAAAACAGTTTAAAAGCCCTGGTGAGGTAAAACAGCCACATTTGTTTTTCACTCATTATAGTGAATGGCCTTCATTGGCTAGAATGGGGAGACTTTATTTTAAAAGTCCCCTTAAGTAACAGATACCACAGGTTTGGTATCAAATGAATTGTTATTATAAATCCCACAACTTCCAGTTGTTGGATTTAATATAACTTTTTCAGGTAAGGAGTTTTAAACTTTACCTGAAAAGTTGCCAACTTCAGTCGTGCAGTGTTTTTGCTGCCTAGCTCTGATTGGCCAGCCTCTGGCAGCCTGGCCAGGCTGCCTGGATGAGGTATGAAGTGGCCTGGCTAAACACAAAGAGATGTGCCTGGGTGAGGATATCTCCCCTCAGCAGACGGGGAAGCAGCAAGGGGGGAGGGCTGCCAAACTAGCCTTCAAAGGCAGGAAAGGACATTTGGAGCAACCCAGTAACACCCTCATATCCTGCAAACCCAGATCATTTGGTGCCCCCTTGATTAGATTAGGAGAGGGCAGGACAGGGGTGTGTTTAGGATTTTTAGCCACACCAGTGGGTGGGCTCAGCCAGATGTAACCTCTAAAACTCACTTTTTGCCATGATGGATTTTTGAGGAATATTGCTCCCTTGGGTTGATTTTTGCCACACTTCCCAGGGAGTGGTCATCACAGGGGGAAGGACCCTGCCCCTGATTGGAGAACAAGGGCCCCCCTGTTTTTCACCAAGGAGCAAGGATAAAACTGGCAGACCTGCACCCAGACCTCAGATCCTTACCAAATCCCTATCAGATCCCAACAAGGAAGAACTATACAAGAAGAAGGACTGCCCTGCCCCTGACCTGCACCTGGACACTGCACTCTGGAGGACTGCACCTGCTGCACACTTGGGCTTCACCACAAAAAGGACTTTGCCTTGCTTCAGCTGGTTCAAGGAGGGACTCCCTGTTTGCTACTGGCGAAAACTTGCTAACCAAAGTCCCCTGTACCAACTCCTGAAGAAACCAACCAACTGACCACTGCCCAGTGGCCAAAAAGGAGTGTGCCAGGTGCATTCTGGGAGTTGTAGTCCGCACCCTCAAGAGCATCTCAGAGCTTCTGGAACGTTAGGGTGAGCTGTGGACCTCAAAAGACCCTTGAAGGAACATCTGGAAGAAGGTCCAGAAGTTTGGAAAAGTTTGGAGAACTTTTGGAAAAAAGCTCCATAAAGGGACCGACCCGCCGCAGCAACACTACCCGGCTTGCCTCAACCGCGACCCGGCCTGACTTGCAGGTTCGTCCCGGTGAAGAAAATCTCTGAAAAAGTGACTAAGTCCGAACGTAGGAAATTGACCCGGACCTCCCAGGCAGTGTATCCAAGAGGGCTCCAAGGACATCGGATCAAGATTCAGGTTTGCCCCGGTCGAAGGATTTTCACCTAAAAAAAAACCGACTACAACACGTATCCAAGGAAGAGTTCCAGGAGGTCGGATTGGACTTGCGACTTGGCCCTACTGAAGAAAATCTCCAGAGAAACGACTAAGTCCTAAGGTAAACTTTTGACCGAAGCCTCCTGCGGGCTGTAGCCAAGCCAGGTTCCATCACGGTCAGCCTTAAACTTTGACTGTGCCCCGGTCGAGGGGCAACCAGATGAATATATTGGTGCTTTTTGTTTCTATGCGTTAGGAAGCATTAATTCTTAAAAAATTCATATCTCCAGTTCCCCTTATCCGATTTTATTCGTTTTGGTGTCATGTTAAAGATAAAAATATAATCTATTGTTATAAATTGGTGTTGGATTTTTATTGTGTTTTGTGTTTTAAGTATTTACTGCTTTGTGATTTTTAAATGCTTTACACATATGTCTCCTAAGTTAAGCCTTGTCACTCGATGCCAAGCTACCAAGGGTTGAGCTAGGTTTAATTTATTGAGACCTAAGTGGAGGTTAGTGGCCTATTGCTAAGTGTAGGTACTTACCTGCCCTTCCCAATAACCCATTTTCCAACAAATCCAAAATAGAAAAGGGATTCATTTGGAAAAAGGATGCAACACATTCAGTGGCTGGATATGAAGGATTCTCGGCCTTAGATTGGCAGTATGTAGGGGACCTATGTGTATAAAGACATATATCAAAGACAGACACACTTTTTGTAGGAACTAGTGAATGTAGACCTGTATTTGTTTAAGGGTGTTTTGAATTGCTTGCTTGGATGCTAAATAGACAGGATCCCACCATACCATGTGTTTATTTCATATGTGGAAAAAATACCTATTGCAAGCTGTCAAAAAGCTGGTATGGTACGTTTCCTGGGAGTAATTTTTCCAAAGATATACCATGTGGACCATTTTAATGATCCAGTCTGGGATTAGAAATCCAATTGCAGAGTCTAAAGAGGAGTTAGTGCTTAAGAGATTGTGGGAGATACTTTTGGTGCCATAATTCCATCTGTGGGTGTGATCTTGAATATCAAGAGTAGAAAGCTATCAACAATAGTAGATAAGTTATCTACATACACTGCAGATGCCATATTGTTAATGGACATGTAAATGGTTGCTATGAAATTGATGATTTTACCTATGTGCAACAATGTTGCACTTACATACCTGACTATAGTAAAAAGATAAGAAAGAACATTGCAAACATCACTGACTTGAAAGTGGACCTGAAAGAGCTAACAGTGACAGGTGCATGGGAAGTGATTCATAGTGGTTTTTCAGCCATTGGAAGGTGGCTTGGAAATTTAGGGAGAGGAATAGTGGAAACCATATTAAGACCCCTGTTGATAATAGCTTTGTGTGCCATATTTGCATTTGGTCTGTACAAACTAATCAAACCAATCAAAACGTCGAAAGAGAAGAGAACAAAGAATAGACAGAGAAGGAAGGAGATTGAAATGTAGACTAGGGGAAGTATATATTATTTTAACATAAAGCGGTTAGAGGATTACAGAAGATCTTGTCAGAATAAGCCTTTGAAATTTTGAACTCTCATTCAAATAAGAATTGGAGTATTTTGTGATGGTTAGATTTGAGGGGATTGATGTAGTCGATAATTTAGTGCTGCCCCTCATGTCACAGAAGTCATCAATACGTGACACTACATGCATTATGCTAACCAAAGTATTAATAGTTTGAATGTAGAAAGATGCCATGAGAAACCGTTCTAACTCTGCATTTGTTTAAACTAGTGTAGGAAACTGGCTCTTTTTATATTGAACCAAAATGAGCTAAACTGTGCAAAGAGTCCAAGAAATCCCCCAGGGGTATCACAGAAGCATGAATGATGTCCCAAATTCTCTCCTTTGTGATAATGTGGTCGAGCAGTTAGGCATATCTGAGGAAAGTGCTAAGCTTGTAAGGCACACACTTGTACAGTAAGGGAGACACACACTCAATAAAGAAATCTGACACCAATTTATAAAAATAACAAGTACTTTTATATAAACTTTGAGACCGAGATCACCGGAATCAGGTGAGTACTTTTCGAGAGATGGATTTTTACAGTTTTTAAAAGATGACACAGTGAAATTTGTGTGTGATGTAATAGTATCCCATAGGGGGAAAACATGTACTGCATTCTAAAACTTCACAGCGACCTACAGGACTATCCTCCAGGCCTTTCCTCCAGGCCTTAAGGTGAGTATGGGGCAGGGTCATAGGCCACACCAACCGGTCACCTCGGGAGACTGTGGTGCATCCGATTGCAGAGGTGTGTTACAGTGTTTGGTGTCCTATTCACTTCAATGGAGAATGGTCTGGTCACAAAGTTGCTGCAGGTATGGACTGTAAGGTCAGTCCAGGGGAACCCACAGGGGGGTTCAGCCCATGAGGCCAACAGGCAGGTGGGAACGCCATCAGTCCACTTCCCCTCAGGCTGTGGGGCACGAGTACAGTGGTGTCTTCTGGTGTCGGGTCCAGGGCTGGAGTACCTCGTCGTTGCAGGTGGGCCTGCAGAAACAGTTTGCAAGCATGGACTGGGAAATTCAATACGACCAAGCCAACAAGGGGGCTCAGGCCTTGTGTGTAGGAAGCTGGCTCTGTATATACTATACCAATATAAGGTATAGTGTGCACAGAATCCAGTGGATCCCCAGTGGCTAAAGTAGATAATACTAATGCTCTTTTTTGTGGTAGTGTGACCAAGCAGGTAGGCTTATCAGAGGGTCGTGGTAAGCATTTGTTGTGCATACACAGCTAAGAAATGAGGCACACACTCAATGACTAACTCCAGGCCAATGTTTATGTATCCAAAAATATACTTCATTACTTTATTTATAAAACCAAAAGGATCTTTGTTACAGGTAAGTGCCATTTCACGAATGTATCACTTTTAAGTATCAAATGCAGTTTGTTTGAAATTCACAGAGAAAACAGTTTTCAGGTAAGTAACCCTTTCCATTTTCAAAAGTAGGCACAGTGCAATTTTCATAGAAAACAATGCAGCCCTAGGGGAGGAAAAGTATCATACAGTTTGCATGTAAGTACTTGACTTATTATCCCAGTCTTCAGAGGTTAGGATGTCCACAGGGCAGAGTTTAAAAAGACACCAAGGGCGCACCAGAAGCAACACAGGGCCAGTCGGGTGCATAGGTCAAAATTGGTTTGGGGCGCCCAATGGAATCCTATGGAGACTGGCGGCACTTGGGAAGAAACTGCTTGCAGGTAAGTACCTGTGACTTTAGGGCACAGACCTGGAGGGTTCAGATCAGCACTTGGGGAACCACAGATCAGCACCACCCACACACCCTCACCAGAATGGGGGCGGCCGGGTGCAGGGTGCAAACACAGAATCGGGCGCCCAATGCTTCTCAGTGGAGGAACCCCAGGAGTCACAAAAAGGTTGCAGGCTTGGTCCAGTGAGTCAGCTGAAGAAGACCAACAGCTGGACAGGTAGGTGGAGAGCCCACTGGACATTGCTGGACCATCGGTTGGGTTCTCCAAGGCCAGGGGGCTGCAGGGGTACTGTAGGCATTGGGAAATCTTCATCAGAGCTGGTTGCGGTCAGGGGGTCCTCTGGATTTAGGCTGCAGGCATCATCGTGTTGGTCAGGATGGGTCAACTCTGGGTGGACGAGAGATCAAAATTGCCTGGAGACCTTCTCTGGACCGGTGGGCCACCTGGACTCGAGTCATGGGCGTCGGGTGCAGAGAGGGCAGGATTCACGATCTGGGAAGGTCTGGAGTCCTTTTTGGAGGTTTCTTTGTGGACAGGGCCACTGTCCTGGGGAGATCTTGGGTCCACAGGCAGTCCTCTAGGGGTTTGTAGAGGTCGCTGGTTCTGCAGGATGTGTCACCTTTTTGTAGCAGGAGCCTTGAAGCTGAAGACAGCCGGTAGGGCCTGGGCCAAGTCGGTTGTCATCCGGAGTCTTTACTGCTGGAGCGGCTCTTTAGTCCTTCTTCTTCCAGGTCACCAGGAATCTGAAGAGCAGGGTTCTGGAGTGCTCCTAAATACTAGATTTATGGGCATTACTGAGGTCAGAGGGCAGCGGCCAATAGCTACTGACCCTGAGGGTGGTTAAACTCTTCCTGTGCCCACTCCCTTTGGGGAGGGGGGCACATTCCTAACCCTATTGGCTATCACCCTCCAAACTGAGAAGGAGGATTCTGCCAGGAGTGCTTCGCCTCAGCTCTTGGCAGCCTAGGGTTTGTCCCAGCTGGAGTCAACACTCTTCCTGGTGTTTATTAATTTTACTGCCGGACCTTGCTCCAAAGGTGGTGCCTGGCCCGGGGGTGGGCATCTCTATTAACTGGAGTGCCCTGAGGCAACAACACAAAAGGCAGGAGCCTTTGAGGCTCGCTGCCAAGTGTTGCTGTTCCTGCAAGGGGAGAGGTATGAAACACCTCCACCCAGAGCACACTTTGTCCCTGACTCCTGAGAGCATAAATACTCTCACGCCATGGGTTCAGAAACTCATCTGGTAGTGGCAGCTGGGCATAGACTGGTCAGCCACACACCAGAGAGTTGGGTGAATTTCAGGGGACCTCTCTAAGATGCCCTCTGTGTGCATTTTACAATAAATCCAACTCTGGCATCACTGTGGGTTTATTGAGCTGCAGCGTTTGATACCAAACTTCCCATCATTCAGTGAAGCCATCATGGAGCTGTGGAGTTCGTTATGACAAACTCCCAGCCCATGTACTCAATATGGCTACACTGCACTTACAGGAGTAAGAATGGACTTAGATACTATAGGGGCATATTTCTCATGCAGCTATGCCCTCCTCGTGGTATAGTGCACCCTGCCTTAGGGGTGTAAGGCCTGCTAAAGGGGTGGCTTACCTATGCCACAGGCACTGGCTTTTTGGGCATGGCATCAGGGAGGGATACCATGTTGACTTTACTTTTTTCTCCCCACCATCACACACAATCTGCAATGGCAATGTGCATATTTTTGGTGAGGGGTTCCCTAGGGTGGCATAATACATTCCACAGCCCTAGGTGACCCTCTCTGACCACAGGGCCCTTGGTACCACTAGTACATTTTACATGGAACTTAGCTGAGTGTCATAGGTGTGCCAATTGTGGAAGCAATGGTACAGTTTAGGAAAAGAACACAGGTGCTGGGGACTGGTTAGCAGGATCTCAGCACACACTCAATCAAAGTAGAACCAGACATCAGGCAAAACGTTCGTGGGAGAAGAGTAACCATGCCAAAAGGGGTACTTTCCTACACAACCCCATCCCAAATGAAAGCGGATGAGACTAACCTTTCCCAATAAAGTCTTCATTGTCTAAGTAGAAGAACCTGGAGAGTCCATCTGCATTGGCATGGGTATTCCCAGGTCTGTGCTGGGCTACAGATTTACTAGAGACTTACTGTGATATTGAGGAGTGTATCCAATTGTGCCAAGCATCACAACAGATTTAGGGAAAGAGCTCTGGCTCAGGGTTCCTGGTCAGCAGGGGCCCTGGGCACTACAACTTCTAGGACACATCAGCATCAGGCAAAAAGTGGGGGGCTAACCATGCAAAAAGAGGCCACCTCTCGCACTACCTCCCCACCCCCACAAATTAGATGAGACTACCCTTTCCCTAGTGAGTCTTCATCTTCTAAGTGGATGAACCTGGAGAGGCCATCTTGGCATGGGCAATCTCAGGTCTGTGTTCCACTTTAAAGTCCATCCCTTGTATGGAAATGGACAACCTAAGCAGTTTGGGGTTCTCACCTTTCATTTGTTGTAGCCATCTGAGAGGCCATTGGTCAGTCTGAACAGTGAAGTGGGAGCCAAACAAGTCTGGCCTCAACTTTTTCAGGGTCCAAACCACAACAAAGGCTTCCCTCTCTATGACACTCCATTATTGTTCCATAGGGAGTAGCTTTTGCTAATAAAAGAAACAGGCTGGTCAAGTCCATCATCATTCCTTTGGGAAAGGACCACTCCTATTCCCATTTCAGCTGCATCAGTTTGGACTATGAATTGCCTGGTGTAGGCTGGTGCTTGTAAAATGGGAGCAGAGCACATAGCTTTCTTCAGAGTGTCAAAGGCCTCTTGACAGCTCACTGTCCAGTTGATTTTTCGGGGCATCTTCTTGGAGGTAAGCTGTGTGAGGGGGGCAACTATTGTGCCATAACCTTTCATAAACCTCCTGTAATATCCAGTTAAGCCGAGGGATGCCCTGAATTGCGTCTGGGTTGTAGGAGCTTCCCAAGCCAGAACAGTCTGATTCTTGGGTTGGAGAGGTTGCACTTGGCGTCCACTAACCAGGTGCCCCAAGTACACAACTTTTCCCTTCCCTATCTGTCACTTAATGGCCTTGATAGTGAGGCCTGCCTTTTGGAAAGCCTCAAGCACCTTTCCAAGGTGGATCAGGTGATCCTGCCAGGTGGAAGTATAGGCAGCTATGTCATCTAAGTAAGCTGTACTAAAAGTTTCCAGTCCAGCAAGGACTTGGTTCCCCAACCTTTGAAAGGTGGCAAGTGCATTCTTTAGTCCAAAGGGCATAACCGTGAACTGATAATGCCCACTAAGAGCAGACAATGCTGACCTCTCTTTAGCTCCTGGGTTCAGACCAATCTACCAGTACCTTGATGTTAAATCAAAAGTACTCAGATATTTGGCTGCCCCTAATCTGTCAATGAGCTCATCAGCTCTTGGGATTGGGTGTGCATCAGTCTTGGTCACTGAGTTGAGGCCCCTGTAGTCCACACACAACCTCATTTCTTTCTTGTCACCCTTGGAATGAGGTTTGGGGATTAATACTACTGGGCTAGCCCAGGGGCTCTCTGAGGGCTCAATGACACCCAAATCCTACATTTTCTTGACTTCAGCTTCTATGCTTTCTCTGACATGGCCAGACTGTCTGTAGCTTTTGTTCTTGACAGGCAGGCTGTCACCAGTGTCCACATCATGGGTACGCCAGTTGTCTTCCCAGGGGTCAGAGAATATAACACAGCATACTTGTTGAGGACTTGCCTGCAATCAGTCTGCTGTTGTTCTGAGAGGGTATCTGATAAGACCACTCCATCTACAGAACCATCTTGGGGGTTGCTGGAGAGGAGATCCGGGAGAGGCTCACTCTCATCTTCCTGTCTCTCATCTGTAACCATAAGCATGGTCACATCAGCTCTGTCATGAAAGGGTTTTAGGCGGTTGACATGTATGATTCTTTTGGGGTTCTTGAACTGCCTAGGTCCACTAGATAACTGACCTCCCCTTTCTTTTCAGGAATGGGATAGGGCCCAGACCATTTGTCCTGGAAGGCCGTTGGGGCAACAGGCTCCAACACTCACTCCACCATAGCAGCCTTTTGGTCATACCTAAGCTTTTGAAGTTCTTGGCTGGCCTGAAGATTTTTTTCTGTTTTTTTCCATGTACTCAGCAATTCTAGAATGTAGGCCAAGCACATAGTCTACAATATCCTGTTTGGGCTATTTGAGAGGTCTTTCCCAGCCTTCCCTCACAAGACTTAGTGGTCCCCTAACAGGATGCCCAAACAAAAGTTCAAAAGGAGAAAAATCTACTCCTTTTTTTGGCACTTCCCTGTAGGCAAACAGCAGGCAAGGAAGTAGGACATCCCATCTCCTTCTCGGTTTTTCAGGGAGTCCACCAATCATGCCTTTTAAGGTCTGGTTGAACCTTTCCACCAGCCCATTGGTTTGTGGATGGTGAGGGGTAGTATATTTATAAGTCACTCCACATTTCTGCCACATGTGTTTTAAGTATGCAGTCATGAGCTTTAATCCCCTGTCTGATACTACCTCCTTGGGGATCCCAACCCTGGTAAAGATAGTCAGGAGGGCCTCTGCAACTGCAGGTGCGGTGATTGTCCTAAGGGGAGCAGCCTCATGATCCACTACCACTTAAATATATCTATGTCCTGATGCTGTTGGGGGGTTATGGGAGCCTACCATGTCAACCCCTACCCCTTCAAAGGGCACCCCAACTACAGGTAGTGATATTAAGGGGACCTTTAAGTACCCACCTGCCTTACCACTGGCTTGGCAAGAGGGACAGGATTGACAAAGTCCTTCACTGTTTGTGACATACCTGGCCAGTAGAAGTGATCAACCAACCTACTCCATGTTTTATTCTGGCCCAGATGCCCTGCTAGGGGGATGTCATGGGCTAAAATGAGAAGGAAGTCTCCGACCTGCTGTGGCGCTACCACCCTCTTGGTTGCACCAGGCTTGAGGTCTTTGGCCTCAGTGTACAAGAGCCCCTCCTCCCAGTTGACCCGGTGGGTACCACTGACATTTCCTAGGTTCTCCGGAGCAGCTTGCTGTCTCAGGCCTTCAAAAGTGGGACATTCCCTTTACCCCTGGGCCCAAGAGCTCTGGGTGGTAAGGCCAAAGCTCGTCAGGATAGCTCTGCAGGCTCAGTTTCTTCTAAGGTGGGTGGCTCCTCCTCCTGAAAAGAGGGGTCCTATCTTGGGATCTGTTTTGAAGTTGGTCCCCCAGTCTTCTTGCCTTTTCTTCTGGGAGGCTGGTCCACTATTTCAGGATCTAGCTCTCGTTTTGCTGTCTGAATTTTGCTCTGTGCCCTAGTCTTGAAACATGCCCATTCAGGGATCCCGAGCATTGCTGCATGGGTCTTTAGCTCTACCTCAGCCCAGGGAGAATGCTACAAGTCATTTCCAAGCAGGCAATCTACAGGGATGAATGAGGACACAACCACTTCTTTCTGCCCTGCTACTCCTCCCCATTCAAAGTTTACCATAGCAATGGGGTGGAACTTGGTCTCATTGACAGCACTGGTGAAAGGATAAGACCTCCCTACCAGGAACTGAATTGAGGGAACCAGGTGCTGAGATAGAATGGTGATACTAGCCCCTGTATCCCTCAGGGATTCTGCTTTCTCTCCATTAATCACAGGGTGCTGCCTGTATTTTTCCATGTTACTTGGCCAGGCAGCACAGGATAAATCTACCCCGCCCTCAGTGCCTCTGTGGGCACACTGACATGGTCAGGCCAGACCTCTGACCCCATCTGGATATTGCCAACTGCATTTACTGCAGTTTGACTAGAGGCATTATTTTTGTTTTTACAGCCAGTGTCTCCAGTTTGGCGCTTGACACCAAGCTTTGCTGGGGTCAAAGTGTTTCCCTTTGTACCTGGACTGTGAGTAGTCCCTGGGCCCACCCTCCTGTGCAGATTTTTGGGGGCCTTGAGAAGACTTTTTATTGTTTTTATCCTGGCTCCCATCTTTCCCCTGGGGGGAGGGGGCGGTGGGACTTTTTGGCCTCTTTCTTTTGGTCTCCCCCACCAGTGGTAGTTTTGGTCACCCTTGTCTTGACCCAAAGGTCTGCCTTCCTCCCCAGTTCTTGAGGGGAAAGTGTACCCAGGTCTACCAGATGTTGATGTAGCCCATCACTGGAACAATTACTCAACTGATGCTAACCAACCACCCCGCATTTTTACTGAATAGTCCAGAAAGTCAACCCAGGTCTGGCTCTGGGATTTTCGATCCTCCCTGAACTTTATCCTGTACTCCAGTTGTAAATCCAAAGCCCTCAGTCAGGGTACCCATCAGGAGGTCATAGGATTTTTAATCTGCCTCATTCAGTGTCAGGAGCCTATCCGTGCACTTTCCTGAGAATAACTCCAACATAAGTGTGCCCCAGTGTTTCTTCTCAATTTCCCACCCAATGCAGGCTCCTTCAAAGGCAGAAAACCATTTCACTATATCATCCCCTTTAGTGAAGAGAGGGACAACTCCTTTGGGAGGTTGATGTTGAAAGCTTTTTCTTTCAACACTTGAATGCTGCCACCAGAGATGGGTGCAAAGCCCAACTCTTTTATGTGCTTCTCTATTTCCAAAAGCTGACTTTCTAAAGTCAGACTTTTGGTCAGCCTGGCAAAGCCAGGGTACCCTAGAGCTTCTGAGGGAAGAGGAGCTACCCTCCTTCCCATCATCCACAGGACTTTCATCCACTTCAGGTGTATCATCATCATCATTTTCATGTGGGGGATGATCTCTTTCATACTGGACCATCAGAAACCTAAGTTTCTCTGTTTTGGGGCTCTTTCCAGTTTGAATTTTGCACAGCCTGCAGAGTTTCCTTAATTGGTCATAGCTATATGCCTCATAAGGCTCCAGGTAGAGCTCCTGGGTTCTGGATTCTGGTTCTGACATCTTTATCTTACTAAAGTTGCGACTTTTTTTTTTTTTTTTTTTTTTAGAATTTAGAATTTAGAATTTCCCTTCTTGGATAACCAACTATAGCAAGGACTTTTAATCTTTCTTTAAAGTTGCAGGGACCTAACCAAGGTCCTAACCGTTATTTTACAAATTTGTAAAAAAGTTTTAGTCAAGTAGAAAATCAAAAATAATTATCTAAAGACAATTTAGAGCAGAGGTCTTCAAACTGGGGGGCGAGCCCCCCTAGGGGGGCCTCAAGTGATCCCAGGGTTGGGCCCCAGACTCTGGCCAAAATAAATATTATACAGATAACAGGCCTTTGTTTTAAACAGAAGCATGTTACTGCAGTTTTAAAAAGGTAACAGTACTTAACTGCAATGTTTAAATAGGTTTAGACATATTTAAACATTGACATGTTTATAAAATAATTGTGAAAAATTCTGAGGGGGGCCCAATGATTTTTATTTTTCAACTGGGGGGGCGCGGCATTAAAAAGTTTGGAGACCTCTGATTTAGAGAGTTATTTGTGTGTTCACACTAGTGGAAAAAGTGGTATCCGCTAATGCAAAGTCTTGATCCTACCGCTGATACACCAAATGTAGGAGGCTGGCCTTCTATGTAGTATGCAAAACTAGACACACTGTGCAGAGCGTCCAGGCAACCACACATTGGTTTCCAGAGGTAAAAATTAGATCACTTGATGCTCCAATTTTTTAGGTAGCTGGTTAAGCAGCTAGGCTAATCCAGGAGATGTGCTAAGAATTTGTGGTACTCACAAAATCAATCATGCACCACACACACTCAATAAATAAATCAAGACCAGAATTTATACAAATACTTCAGACTTTTATATAATGTTCAAGACCAAAATGGGTAAGCTACGTTAAGTACCTTTTGAGTTATGATTTTTCAAACTTTTAATAAAGTTAGTCTTTCTGTGCGTAATTATGCACCATAGGAATCAATGGAAGGTCACCTAGAAAAATCCATATAAAATCACACTGGTGAGTTACCAGTCTCTTCTTTTGCAGGATGGTCGATGAGGTTTGTGGGCACATCGTGCCACCTGGAGAGTCTCAGGTGGCTCTCAGTTCCGGCAGGAGCAGTGCTGGGAAGTCTCTTGACACAGGGTCACTTGGAGAAGGAGCTGGTTTGCAGGTTTAAAGGTGGTGCCTTTGGGTCGAGGTTGCAAAGGGTTAGGGGCTCACTGCACACAGTAGCTTCTGTGATGAGGGCTCCGGGCAGCCGGGTGCAGGGTGAGTTGGAGGTCCTGGAAGCTGTGCTCAATGGAACCCATTGGAGCTGTTGGTAAGTCTTCTTCAGTGGGCCTTGCAGGATGACACAGGTGCTCTGGTGGGAGGTCCAGGGTGTTCCTGAAGTCCCTCGACTTGGGCTTCCACCTGGACCAGTTGCAGCTCTGGGTGACCTGTTTTTGTTGTTGTCTGGCGTGCACTGACCAGTGCCTGGGTTATTGGCACAACTCGGCCATGGGAGGGTACAGTGTTACCAAAGTTGGCACACTTGTAGATCCCGTCCAGGCTGTTGGTGTGTCTGGCTGTGACTCCTGGTTGCCGAGATATCATCCAGTGAGTGAAATCACCGTCACTGGTTTGCTGGTTCTTTGCAGGTTTCTTTGGTTTCTTGAGTGGTGCCACCACTCAGGAGGGAGATCTCAGGCTATTTGCAGAGCCTGGAGGTCCTCTGGGTCTTTTGAGATTGGACCAGTGGTCAGCTCCTCCGCAGTGGCAATTGTCGGGACTCTGGTGCAGCAAGCAGGGGTCTTGGAGCCTCTTCTGGTGCAGCAGGTCCTCAGTTCTCATCCTGTCGGGTTCTTTGGTGCTGTTTTCTTTTCTTCCTGATTAATCTGGTTTCTTGGTCTAGGGGAGCCCACTAAATACTCAATTTAGTGGGTGTTTTAGGGGGAACCTAGTAGTGTCCGATGGGACACTTAACTTTGGGTGGCTACACCTAGTACAGAGATCTCTTCCTATGGGAAGGGCCACTACCCCAAACCTCATTGGCTATTTTCCTTCATCCAACATGGAGGAAAATGAAATGGGGGGTCCACTTCGCCTGCAAGCCCCTAAGGGTGGTGCATGCTCAGTGAGACCCCTCCTCCTATCCTTTGTGTGGTTTCCTGCCTTTGCTCCTGCCAGAAGTGGGTGTTAACAAAAGGGGAAGCCACCTGCTGCTAGCAGCAGGCCTGGGGGCTTGAGTTTCAAGGGCGGTAGCCCTTTGACGCTCACTGACAGGAGAGTGCACATTCCTGAGGAAGGGGGTGTTAGCTCCTCCACCCAGGAAGGGTATTGTCTTACAAACCAGAGAGACTAGGCTCTCCCCCAAAGTTTGTATATTGTCTGTCTGGAGGTGGCATGCTGGATTGTAACCAGTCAGCAACCATGCCAGTTAGGTTAGCTTTTACAGGGGGCACCTCTAAGGTGAACCCTGGGTTAATTTAGGGTTAAATATGATACTGGTACCAATTTGGATTTATCATCCCGAGTTGTTTGATACCAAACAACCCAGGGTGCAGAGTGGCCATCACATAGCTGGAGAACTTGTATTTGACTAGTGTCCAGTACATATACTTAAAATGGCTGTTTTGTTCACTCACTATGTCCCAGGTTTGGCAAGGACACAGTGGGGGCATATTGCTCATGCAACTATGCCCTCACATATAGTATGATGCACCCTGCTTTAGGGCTGAAAGGCCTGCCAGAGGGGTGATTTACCCCTAACATTTGTAGTGTAGAGTAGACAGGGCACACAAGGAGTGTGCCATGTTGAATTTGTCTTTTTAAGTTTGCCCCAGAACACTCAGCCTGCAGTGGCAGTGCTGGATGCATCTGGGTGCGGGGCCTTAGAAGGTGGCACAATCAATGCTGCTGCCCCCAGGGGCCTACCCCTAACATCCCATGCCCTGAATGCTGGGGTACCCATTTACTAGGGACTTACAGTGATATTTAAGAGTGTATCCAATGGTGCCAAGCATCACAACAAATTTAGGGAAAGAGCCCTGGCCCAGAGATCTTGGTTAGCAGGGGCCCTGGGCACTACAACATATAGGACACATCAATATCAGGCAAAATGTGGGGGGCTAACCATGCAAAAGGAGGCCACCTCTCACAAGGTGCATACTGCTCATGGAGCTATGCCCTCACCTGTGGTATAGCGCACCCTGCATAGGGCTGTAAGGCCTGCTAAAGCAGTGACTTAACTATGCCACGGGCAGTGGTTTGTGGGCATGGAACCCAGAGAGGGATGCCATGTCGAATTTGCCTTTTTCTCCCCCCACCCAACACACACAATCTGCAATGGCTGTGTGCATGTGTCTGGCAAGGGGTCCCCTAGGGAGGCAGCCCTTGGGGACACTATCTGACCACAGGGCCCTTGGTACTACTGGTATCTTTTACAAGTGACTTAGCTGTGTAACTGGTGTGCCAATTGTGGAAGGAATGGTACAGTTTAGGGAAAGAACACAGATGCTCTGGCCTGGTTAGCAGGATCCCAGGACAAACTCAGTCTAGTTAGCATCAGACAGGCCAAAAGTGAGGGGTAACCATGGCAAAAAGTGGCACTTTCCTGAGGCTGAGAGATGTGGGAACACCCTTGGTACTCTTCTCCTTGGTTTGGGGCAGACGGGTGTAGAGGTGTCCTGAGGCATTGGGTGTTTGTCTCCTGGTCACTCATGGTTGCAGGTGGGTCTGCAGAAACAGGCTTCAGATGCCAATGTTAAGTCCACAGTCAGCACACTCGGGGTGGGCTTCATTTCTGGAGCAACACAAAAGGATGATGGACAGAGTGTTGAAGCTTTTCAAACACTCGCCCACAGTCACAGATCTGGGTTTAATCCATCATTCTTTTGCTCACCATGCTACCCCAGTTTGGACCCAGCCATATGCAAATCAGTCTTGGCCCTGTTTCCCATGGAAACAGTCCAGCCCAAACTGCCAGGCAGGTCCTCCCTGGACAGGAAAAAAGCATCCTGGGACCGGTTTCAGGGTATCACCCTTCATCAGCCAGGCTAGCTTGAATCCAGTGGCACGATGAGCAACGGACCCACATCTGGGCATACCCTTCCCAAATAGGGCAACTTTAGCAACACAAAAGGATGGTGGACTGAGTGTTGAAACTTTTCAGACACTCACCCCCCAGTCACAGATCTGGGTTTAATCCATCATTCTTTTTCTCACCATGCCACCCCAGTTTGGACCCAACCATATGCAAATCAGTCTTGACCCAGACCCGGACAAGCTATCATCCACATCCATCCAAGCAGGTAAGTGGGCTGTATTTGCTTAGCGTTGCAATTTGGAAGGTATAAATCCCTTTAACTTATGCCTTTCCAACGTCTTGTGTGTTTTATGTATTCCTTTTCAGAGCAGGGCCAAACGGTAGCTGTTGTTAGGGGCTATGTGTCTATCTGAAAATTCTTCTCCATTTAGATTGCCACTAGTCGAACAATATCTGAAAGTTGTGCTTTTCTTGTTCCCCTCATTTTCTTTATTGTTATTCAGTGAGATTTGAATCTCATTACAACTTCCTTGATGGCACCCCCATTTAAGGTGATGCACAGTTGCTTTGTTCAAACTCTTACCCATGGGACAGTCTTGTTGATGGCAATAACTTCAGTGCATAAGGCTGAGAAATCCGGCCCTATCAATTAGTCCACTTTTCAATGTTTTCTATCCATAAAGGTTGATTCTTTGCACCTGCCTAGCCTAGCCTTCTTGTCTAAGTTGTTTCTGCATTTCACATGGCTTGGTCTATTACATTCTATCTTTCTTTCTTCTCCACATCCAAGTAAAGAGGAGGAGCTACTGCATAGATTGAACCCATGATGTGCAATGGTGTACTACAATGACCGAATGCTTCAGGATAGAATGGAGAATCAGCTTGTTGTGGGTTTTTACTGGGCATGGTGGTGATGAACTCACTTGGCAATGACGTTTCCTCTATTTAAAGAACTTCTATGTTTTGAACAAGATAGGCCACCCAGAGGGTATTCATGCGTTCTCTTCACGAGCCATGGCTTCCTCCAGAGATGTCCCGGTTGCCAACATTTGCTGGGTGATTATAATGCTGTCTTTGCATTCTTTTGCCAAGCATGATTGCCTCGTTTCTCAAGCATGCAGTAACGGGTACTTTTCCTGGGCTGTGCTCATGACGTCCAAAGTTTACTGCCACTATTCTGTATTCATGCTTTTGTTTGAGAGGCCAACAAGTGCAATTGCATAGCCTAGAATCTTTTCAAGACACGAGTGCTGTAAGCAGCAGTTGGAGGTGGCGCCGGCCCATTGTGGCTGAGCTAACCCATCTGTGTGCAAATAAGAGATAAAGGCCCTCATTATGGCATTGGCGGTAAGTGCTGCTTACCGCCATGCTGACTGCTGCCAACATACCACGACCGCGGCGGTATACCACTACGCGTATTATGACCCACACATAGAAATCTGCCGCTATACAGACACACACACACAAGTCCGCCACACCAAAGGTCAGTGATAAAATGGCAGTACCAAAACCCACACCGTTACGCCAACAGAAATACGCCTACAGCATTATGACCCACGAATCTCCGCGGCGGACATTCAACTGCGGTAAACCATTGGTGTTACAGACCGCCGCACTCAAAATACACACAACCTAACAATAGAACACCACATTGGACAATTCAAACTACACACATCTGACACACATCTGACACACCACACCAATATAAAACACACACACACACTACCCACAACCCTTTAAGAAAAAAAGATTTGATAACTGAGAGAGACACACCAGGAGCACCCACGGAATCAGAGCCACAGAACACCATTACCCATACACCATCCACGCACCTGACAGCACACACCCCAACACATCACCCCACACACACTCACACACACTCACGCACACCACACACACTACACCCATGGCACCACAAAAACACCCCAGATTCTCAGAGGAGGATCTAAGGGTCATGGTGGAGGAAATCATTTGGGTAGAGCCACAGCTATTCGGATCACAGGTGCAGCAGACGTCCATTGCTAAGAAGATGGAGCTATGGCAGAGAGTCGTGGACAGGGCTGTGGGACAGCACCCCAGAACAAGGGATGACATCAGGAAGAGGTGGAACAACCTACAGGGGAAGGTGCGTTCTGTGGTTGCAAGACAGCAGATAGCTGTACAGAGGACTGGCGGTGGACCCCCACCTCCTCCCACACAACTAACAACATGGGAGGGGCAAGTCTTGGTGATCATGCATCCTGAGGGCCTGGCAGGAGTAGCAGAAGGACTGGACTCTGGTAAGTCAAATTTTTACTACTTTTACCCCCCTACCTGCATGCCATCACAAACTCCTACCCCTACCCTCACCCCCATCACTCCACCACCTCACATATACCCCACCATCACAACCCACCCATCCCAATACCAAGCCCTGCATGCAACACCAATGCATGGACCCCCATCACAGACCTTCATGGACACCCATCACCACAGAATGCATACTAGTGACAATCACTTAGCCAAACAAATCACAACTCATACAAGCCAAAGCTGCCTTGGTAATAACAACCATAGAGGGAAACATACCCATGCACAAGATGTCACATGCAGAAACAATAACGCTGCATTTACATCCCCACAGGACCTCCACACGTCGTCACCGGAGAGGATGTGCCAGCAACATCCAGTCCCCCGTCCCCCCCCAGAAGAGGCCACATTGAAAACAGCAGCTCTGCACGCCTGGATCAGGATGACCAACCTGGCCATCAGGGACCTCTGGACAGTCGGTGACCCAGCCACAGTACCAAACCACCACAGAGCTTCCCCCCTCAGGAAACACCACCACAGCACCCACCCAGCGGGCCCATCCCTCTGTCCCCAGGACACGTCAATCAGCAGTGTGTCCACCACTACAGGGACACCAGGGAACCCCACAAACACAGGACGATCAGGGAACTGGGGTCAGTCGCAGTGGGCACACGGTTCAGAGGACAGAGGCACAGGACAACAGGGAAACTGGGAGGACTGCTGTGCGACGGGGGAGGACAGGCCAAGGGAACCGACTCTCCACAAGGCACTCACCAACATCCTGGGAGCATACCACCATTCCCAGGAGACCATGGGCCAGATACTGGCCAAGCTGCAGGAGACCGAGCGGCTGGAGGAGGGACAGTACCTGGGGACCAGGGAGGACCTGAGAGACATCCACACCACCCTGGTCATCATTGCAGGGGTGCTGGCAGCCATGGCCAACACCATGGGGGAGGCAGTGGCACACCACCGGGCCCCTGACACTAGCCACACCGATGAACAGCCCGCCACCTCCACTGACACTAGTGGACAGGAGGCCCCGCCACAAGAACAACAGGCCACCAGCACCCCTCCCCCTGTAGAAGGAGAACCACCACGCAAAAGGTCCCTGCGATCCAGGCAAAAGCCAGAGAACATTGCGAAGACCCCCACCAGGAAATAAGGCTCTCCTGATTGTCACCCTTCTGTCCCACACTGTCATCCTGTCCACCTTGAACTACCATTGCCCCACTCCCTATGCCCCCTTGGACAATGCATCTGTGATACCAATAGACTGTACTCTATCCTGGACATTCCTCCACCATCATCCCAGCCCATTGCAATACTCCCTACTCTTATTATCACAGAACTAAACACCCTTGGAACTAATACAACTATGGAGTCAGTCAATTGATTGAAATATGTATTAGCTTAACAAGCTGTAAACATTGAAATTCAAATGTATAGTTATATATACATAGGTATGTCCTGTAGTGGGCAGCAGTAAACACACCAGGAGCCAGAGTGGGACACAGATATCTGAAAACAGAGATGCCAAAGGGTACAGTAAGTGGCCATAGAAATAGGAAAATCAGGCTGCCATGTACAATGTCCAACACAAAACTGCAATGGAAGGTGAAGTTACAGTGTCTTACCTGTGTGTCACTGGAAGTACTGTTGAATTATAGTAGTTCTGTTGTCCACATCCTCTTCCTCTGCCTCCTCTTCGTTACTGTCCACAGGCTCCACCACTGCCACACTCCCATCTCCAGCCTCATCCTCCTGCAGAAAAGGCACCTGGCGTCCCAAGGCCAGGTTGTGCAACATGCAACGATGATCTGGCACACCTTCTTGGGTGAGTAGTACAGGGATCCACTTTTCAGATGGAGGCATCGGAATCTGGCCTTCAGGAGGCCAAAGGTGTGCTCAATGATCCTCCTTGTTCACCCATGTGCCTCATTGTAACATTCCTCTGCCCTTGTCCTGGAATTCCTCACTGGGGTCAGTAGCCATGAGAGGTTGGGGTAACCAGAGTCACCTGTAAATATTGAGGGATACTTGTTAGCCAGACACTCACCCTTAGGGCCAACCCCACACCCACATTCCTAACTCAACTTGGTGGGAACCATGGGCTCACCTATGAGCTACACCCTGTGCCTCTGGAGTTGAGACATCACATATGGGATGCTGCTATTCCTTAAGATAAAGGCATCATGCACAGAGCCAGGATACTTTGCATTGACATGGGAGATGTACTGGTCCACCAAACATACCATCTGCACATTCAGAGAGTGAAAGCTCTTTCGATTTCTGAACACCTGTACATTTCTCCAGGGTGGGACAAAGGCAATATGTGTACCATCAATAGCACCAATGATGTTAGAGATATGTCCCATTGCATAGAAGTCAGCCTTCACTGTGGCCAAATCATCCACCTGGGGAAATACAATGTAGCTGCGCATCTGTTTCATCAGGGCAGACAACACTCTGGTCAGCACATTTAAGAACATAGGCTGTGACATCCCTGATGCCATGGCCACTGTCGCTTGGAAGGAACCACTTGCCAAGAAATGGAGCACTGACAGGACCTGCACTAGACGGGGAATACCTGTGGGGTGGAGGATAGCTGAGATCAGGTCTGGCTCCAATGGGCACACCGCTCCTGGATTGGGGCCCAATCAAGTCTGTAGGTTAGGATAATGTGCCTGTCCTCCTTTGTCGCCAGGTCCACCAGGTGTCTGTACACGGGGGTATGTCTCCATCTCCTATTCATCCTCAGTCGTTGAACTCTAGGGTGAAAAATGGTGAGCAGATGGTCATATTCAAAGATATACTCAGATTAATATGCCTTTCTTGTTTTACAGAAACAGTATGTGAACGTGTAGGTCCATTGATGTGCCTATGTCTGCTGTGATGCAGTTAGGTGCCATGGCCTGTGCCCCCCTGAAATGGCTGCCGCCTGACCTGTAAGGAGGGACAAGTGGAAATGAAGTAATTCCGCTGGTGTTGTGCGCCATTGCGGTAGGCGGTCGACAACCGCCGTGCAACACATCATTGGTTATCATTGGGGCCTACGGGTTCCAGGAGCCAATGGTGATATACGATTGCGGCGACGGTACGCACCGCCGCGGACGTGACTGCCATTTTCTATCTATTCACTCACTTGCTACCTGACCTTCAACAGAAGAAGACCTACACTGCAAGTGCTGCTGTGACCTCTGTCTGGAAGCAACCATGGCTCGAGTGTCTGGGGAAAGGGCCCCTGCATTCACTTCAGAGGCGCTGGAGAGACTAGTGGATGGGGTCCTACCCCAGTACCCTTTCCTTTATGGTCCTCCAGACAAACAGGTGAGTACACTGTGAGCACAATGCGTGGGGCATGAATGTATGGAGTGCTGTGTGTGTAAGCCTCGTGTAGTGGGGGGGTCAAGGGGTCCTGGGCAGAGTGCTGCATGTTCGGTGGGCAATGTCTGTGCGTAAGGGGATGGGAGGGATATGGTGGGCCATGAGTTTAACAGTCTGGACAGTATGAATAATACCTTTTCTGCTGTATCTTTTTCTGCAGGTCAGCGCCCATCAGAAAAAGGGTATTCGGCAGGCCATCACCAAGGAGGTGCGGGCCGTGGGGGTCTTTGACAGGCAGAGCACCCATTGTCGCTAACGGTGGGAGGACCTGCACTGCTGGGCAAGGAAGATGGCAGAGGCCCAGCTGGGGCTGGCCTCCCATCGAGGAAGAGGTGCCAGTCGTACCCTAACCCCACTGACGTTCTGCAACCTGGCGGTGGCCCATCCGGAGTTGGGTGGGAGCTTGAAGGCATCACAGCAGCCACAAGGGGATGAGTACAGATTCAGAATCATGACTTTGCGTGTGTTAAGGTGTTAACTGGGTGGGGGCCTGTGGGTGCCCCTAGGCCAGGGCGAACATGGCAGGGTAGGTTCCATGATGGGCAGGCTCAGATGCACTCCAACCCCAATAATGCTAGTGGGCATCTACTACTGGGCATGTCCTGTGGGTTTCAGGTTTGCAGCTAATGGCGTTAGGCATTGAACCCCATGGCCTGGTGACTAGCATTGTAACTGGTAGTGCATGGCCTAGTGCATAGGGCTGTTCCCTGTGAGTTGTGTACCCCAACGGTATTGTTGTTGCTGGCACTGACCAAGTGTATCCTCTGTCTCTTTCCCCCCCTTCTTGTTTTGTGACCCTTTCCTTGTGTGCATTAGCATCATCTGGCGGAGAAGCAGATGCACCGGCGACGGAGGGAGCTGCATCCCACATGGGCCTGGAGGCCGAATCCACCGACGGTGAGGGCACCAGTGGGACGGAGAGCAAGGGGAGCACCACGACAGAGACAGGAGTGGACATTTCTGACAGCGGCACCTCCTCGGATTGAAGCTCCCTGACGGTGGCGAACACCTCTGTGCCCACCCCAACTACAGGTACAGCCGCCACCCCCATACCAGCACCGCCCTCCCAGCAGCCCCTCAGCGAGTTTCCTGTGCCCGCTCACCCAGGAGGGTGGGCATATCCTTCGCCCCAGGCACCTCAGGCCCTGCCAGCCCTGCTGCCCTCAGTGAGGAGGCTGTTGACCTCCTGAGATCCCTCTCTGTTGGGCAGTCAACCATAATGAATGCCATCCAGGGTCCTGCAGGGCATTTGCAACAAACAAATGCATACCTGGAGGGCATTCACTCTGGTGGCATAGTGGCCCGACAGAGAGCATTCCAGGCTCTGGCCAACTCACTGATGACAGCCATTGTCCCTGTCTCTAGCCTCCCCCATCCATCTTCCTCTATACAGTCCCATTCACCTCTACCCCAGCCTATCCCAAGCACACCAGCATACACCCAAATCAACACACAGAAGTGGCTCAGGCAAACACAAGCACCACACTTCATCCCACAGGCACTCACACAAGCACCATCCAGATGCAGACACACCAACATCCACTGCCTAAACTGTGTCCCCCTCCTCCTTGTCGTCTGCCTCCCTCCTAGTTGCGTCTACACTCACACCTGCATGCACTACATCCTCATCTACTATCGCCATCACCAGCATACCTATCACAGCACGCCCCTCACTGGCAGTCACCACCCCCATATCCATGCACGTCCCCTGTGTCCTCTACCCACTGTGTCTGTGCCCCCCCTCCCAAAGTACACAAACGCAAGCAGTCAGACACCCAACAGCCATCCACCTCACAACAGCATCCAGCCCATGCACCTGCACCCAAACACACCAGACTGACACCTCCTACCACCACTCCCTCTTCCTCCACTCCCAAACCATCACCCTCTTCCACCCCAGTGTCCAACCACGACCTATTCCCTGCACCTCCCCTCCATCCTTCACCTCGGGCCAGGGTGGGCAGAACCCGGGCCAGGGTGGGCAGAACCCAGGCCAGCACCTCAGCCACCCAGTCCATGGCCACTGTAGTTCCTGCAGCTACTGCAGGTGTGAGAGGCTCCAAGAAGGCACCCGTCAGCACAGCCAGTGTGTCTGCACCACCTGCCAAGGGCAAGAAGGGGCCGCCAGCTAGCAAGGGCAAGAATGGGACACCAGCCAGCAAGACGAAGTAGGTACTACCAGCCAGCAAGGAGAAGGAGGGAACACCAGCCAGCAAGGGCAGGAAGGGAACACCAGCTGGCAGAAGCAAGGAGGCACCACCATCTGCCAAGAGCAGGTAGGGAACAATAGCTGCCAAGGCCATTGTAAAGGGAACTGACGCCGCAGGAAGGATGGATCTGGTGCCTGGGGCTAGAGCAGCATCTGGGAAAACAACACCAGCCATGGCACTTTAGCCGTCCAAGGCTGCAGGAGAAGGGCTAGAGCCTCCCCCCATCACTGACAGCACTGCCACCTGCACCGCAGGCAGCACCGCCAGCTGCACTGCAGGCAGCACTGAACCTGCACCGCCAGCAGCACCACTGCCAGCAGCAGCAGCCTAGTGGGGAGCCGTCCGAGGCTGCAGGGGAAGGGCTGAAACCTCCCCCCTCACTGACAGCACCGCCACCTGCACCGCCAGCAGCACTGCCAGCAGCACCACTGCCAGCAGCAGCAGCCCCAGTGGGCAGCCGTCCACGGCTGCAGGGGAAGGGCTGGAGCCTCCCCCACCACTAACAACACCGGCACCTGCAGCGCAACTGCCATCCACTGAGCAGCCCGTCACCGCCGGCGAGCAGTGTGGAGTTGTGCCTACATGGGCTGTAGTGCGTCCTGGCCCCTACAACACCTGTAGGTGTGACACCCAGGTGAGAGTCTGTGACCTTGCACCATCCAGGATCAGCATCAGCCCCCTCCAGAACCAGTGGAAGAAGGCATCCACTCACCCCCTCCTTGGCAGGCTGAAGCACACTGGGCACAAAGCCCCATCCAGAACCAGTGGAAGAAGGCATCCGCTCACCCCCTCCTTGGCAGGATGAAGCACACTGGACACAAAGCCCCCTCCAGAACCTTTGGAAGAAGGCATCCACTCACCACCTCCTTGGCAGGATGAAGCACACTGGACACAAAGCCCCCTCCAGAAATAGTGGAGAAGCTATCCACTTAAGAGACTGTGGCCTTGCACTCCCCAGGAGCAAGCAGTGGGCAAACCACCCACTTGAGAGACTGTGGCTTTGCACTCCCCAGGACCAAGCAGTGGGCAAACCACCCACTTGAGTGACTGTGGTCTTGCACTCCCCAGGACCAAGCAGTGGGCAAACCACCTACTTGAGAGACAGTGGCTTTGCACTCCCCAGGGCATGGCAGAGGACATTTAACCCCCTCCAGGAGCAGTGGCATTGTACCATCTTCCGGCTGAGGTGCCTCCCCATTCCTCATCCCCCTGAGGTGCCTGTGTGTTTTCGACCTGATGCCCCTGCAGTGCTCTCTCCATATTGAGGCAGGAGTCAAGTGTGGCCTTGGCCTATGTGTTATGGCCCTGTGGGCCACAGACATTTTAGAGTGGGCATTGTCCCTCCATCTGTATATATTGTACATACTGTTTATTGCTTTATAGGACGTATTTATCTACATTTGTAATATTACACTCACTTTAATCAATTCCTTTTGTCCTTGCATTATTCCTGAGGATTACGGGGTATATATGTGATGTTATTGCATCTGTTTGTGTGTATGGTGTTGGGGGTGGAGGTGTTGCGTGTGTGTGTCACTCTTTTTCCTCTGCCCCTCCCTTGTGTGACCACGGTGCAATACTCACCGTGGTCGTCTTCGCCGCTGTTCGTGTCCCTGGTGTAGGAGGAGGTAGACTAGCATTGGAAATATGTGCAGTTCGGGCTCCATGGCTTTGTGGTTCTTCCTTGTGTTTCAAGAGTTGATTCATTTCCCTTCTTTGTGCTGTTTCCGCCGTGGTATTGATGGCGTTGGTACCGCCCTGGAAAAGGTGGCAGATTGGTGTGTCATAATAGAGTGGGCAGTACATTGTCTTCCGTCTGGCTGTTGGTGGTTACCACCACGGTGTTTGATGCTACTGCCGTGGCGGTCGGATTGTTAAAGTGGCTGTCTGTGTTGGCGGTTTCCGCCTTGGTCATAATTCCATTTTTCTTACCGCCGGCCTGTTGGCGGTCTTATTGCCGCTTTGTCACTGACCGCCAGGGTTGTAATGAGGGCCAAAGTCCTCAGGTTTCTATTCAGATCCTGTTTAGTAATGTAGTATTGTTTATCTTTAAGATCTCTTAGAGCGCTTTCAGAAGCATTTGCAAAGCCAATAGATCTAGTTTTAATGTGGCACTACATTCACTCAGCACTAATATATGCATGCATTTGCATGCTTTAGCACATTAAAACTAGACCCAATGGCTATGCCAGACCTGTTTTATTCGCCCATGGTTGATCACCTTCAGCTCATTCTGAATTACTTACAGAATAGTAATGATTTGGCACCAGATGTGTGATCTGGCGCACCTTCTTTAAAATTGCGGTGCATAAAAAAAAATTGCGCAATTCCAGACTACTGGTTGGCCAGCTTGACCCCTCCCTAGCCCAGCGATGCCATACTACCAAAATGCCAGGAGTAGAAGAAGTTACATTACACACCCTTTGAGACCCAGCGACATACCAGGGTTGAAAGCTTCATATTTAAAAACTTCAAATGAGAAACTGGTTTTATCTATACCAGTCATATCAGCATGTTATTTTATGCTACCACTGGGTGGCGCATTTGAGACATAAAAAGCATCTGGATATAATGTAAAGTCAATAACAAGAAACTAAACTTGTGCTTGCACTCAGGTTTCAAAAACGCAGCAAGAGAAGGGGCCAACTACTGCACAAAAGCACTGATAAAACTGAATTAAATCGAAGGTCTCAAAATGCCTGAAAGGGTCAATATCATTTATTCTTTTGTAATACATATTTGTTACAAATCTAATTTCTGTGTTTTCTAAGGCTTTCCGAATCACTGAAACTTTGACTGTTGCTGTAAAGCAATTATACAACAGAAAAATAATATATTGTGAAAACTGATTACACTTTTATGCAAAGTGTTGCTTATAGGTTCAGCCTTTTAATGTTTATATGCATTTAATTTCAAAATCATTTTTTTACGTGCATTGATTTATAAAGATTGGAGATTCCATTCCACTTTGTTCCGGAACTGGTGCACATCAAGTTTTGCCGGTCAGTATTCAGACACTGTGTGTCACAGTGACTGCCTGAGTTGCTTCTCCTTTAGCAAGATAGTTCTTTTTATTTATATTTGAAGTAGACTTTGCAGTAGAAGAGAATTGTGTGCAGTACGCCTACTTGAAAGAATTGTAGAATTTCACTTTTTGCGTTAGATTGATTTTTTTTCTCTTTTTCAAATATGTTTCCCAATATCCACCCAGTAATTTGTACTCAGTTGGTGCACTTTACCATAGTTTCTGCAGCCCTTATGCCTAAAAGCTTTCGTGTATGTTTTAGATGTGAAGATAATGTTTGGAAACGCATATTGTGAACGGCCATATTGCTGCCAACATGTAGGTATTTACACTGAATGTCTCTGACCACTCACGCTGAATGGCCTGGATGAAGTTTAAAATTATATTTGCTTACTGTTGAAGGGTCACCCCAAACTTTTTGCCCTCTTCCTCCTATTTTTCTGACCTCATTTTTGTTGGCTTTAGGACTCTGGGCACTTTACCACTGCTAACCAGTGCTAAAGTACATGTGATCTCTCCGTAAAAACATGATAACATTGGCTCATGCCCAATTTGCATATTTAATTTACCTAAGTCCCAAGTAAAGTGCACTACATGTGCCCAATGCCTGTAAATTAAATGCTACTAGTGGCACTGCAGCACTGATTGTGCCACCCACATACGTCACCCCTTAACCATGTATCAGGTCTGCCATTGCACGTCCTGTTTGTGCAGTTTCACTTCCACTTTGAGTTGGCATTTAATTACATTTAGTACCTGCATTAGTAGCAATTCCTTCCCTCTGTCCCCTGCCCCAAAGAACCTCTCTGGGGTTTGGTCCCTGTGCAGCTTTCTATTGCTAGCCAGATAAGTGTGTTTTTTACAAAATACAAAAACATACATCTTTTCCAAGAAATAAGGTAAACTTGCACCTGAAAAAATATTTTTGATTCAGCTTCTGTGTTGATAAATAAACATTGAGATATTTTTGAGAGTCTGTTCCATTTTGCCATATATAGGGGAGGGATTTTGCGGAAGCTTTGCCTCATGTATATATCTAATTTAAAGGCATAGAGGGCAACTTAGCAGAAAAGTACTGAAGCTCAGTCCAGGCTGTAGAGTAGAGATGCAATCAGTAAATGATTCTAGGTGGGGTGTTGCTGGGTTCTGAAGGGCAAGTTGGTTATTTACTGATGTTTCGGGAACATGAAATATGTCATTAATTATTAGATAATACAGAATCCAGTGTAGCAGCTTCGTACAAAGTGAGTTACTTTGTGTTAAACGTTTCAAACTAGAACAAGATGTAGCACTAAAATAGACTGGGACCAAGTCACAAAGGCATCTATGAGTACTTGAAGTAGTACTCCTGTAGTACTATGCCACACTCTCATAGATGCCTTTGTGACAGGCACTTTGGACTGGTATGTAGATGAGTATGTGTGCCAGAAGACTGACCATTAAAAAAAGAAAGCCACCAAACCATTAATCTAGGGTTTGCCTAAAGACAACAATGCAAATTTACAAAGGCATTTCTGAGTGTGGGAAGCAGTACTAAAGGAGTACTACTTCCCAAATGTATATATTTTCCTGTGAATGTATCCCTATATGGTCAAGCAAAGAAGGTAATGGAGTAGCTGACTGAAATTAAAACAGTTTTCCTCCTTACACCTGCCTCAGGAAGGATGGATTTTGACACACATCTCTGTGTACAATTCTTTGTGTCAGACTCCATTGGTGGTTACATGAGAATGCCCATGTACCATCCATGGAACTCCCCATTAATGCAAAGTACTACAAGGTTGCTCATTGCGTCAAGTTTAGGTCAAGTTGCCTCGCTGTGCTGCATTGCGTTACGTGAAATTTTAGTAAATATGGGCCAAATTCCTTTTACATCTAGGTTCGGATACATTGGATGTTGCTTTACTTTCCCGTTTTGATTTCAATCGAACATATCACTGCAGGTCATAGTTTCAGTTGCACTGAACAGGTCATTCATTGACTGTACCTCATTTTCTTTTTTTCAGTCGTCATATTTTCTAGATATTATAACACATATACATTTTGACACACAAATACAAGATGATATTATACCTAACTTTGGATATGCAGAAAGTGCTGGGCCGATCAATTCGCGTGTGAGGCCTGTTTCTTCTGGAACATGCACCATATGATCATTTGGTACCTGATCTCCTCCTTTCCGAATATGTCTAGAACCATAAGCCTAGCACTTATTGGCCAGTGGTTTGTTTTTGAATATGACAAACCTTTCCACTGTCACTGACTTCTCATCATTGTCCTCTGAACTGGATACAAGATGAATGTCTTTATCCTGTCTGTTGCATTCACATTAGCTCAATAGGAACTCTGCAGCCCAGCTGAGAAGAGGGGCCTTCCAGGACACTCCATTGCTCTACATCTCGCCAACTGCAAAATAATTTTGAGGATGTTGGAGCCACTCTGCACTTATCTTGTGCCATGCCTTAAAAGAAGAGCCGCTATACTGCCCACAGGGACAGGGATACCTAGTTTTATGTGCACGTGGAAAGATTGGCTTATTGCTGATAACATGCCCACTATGACGTACATATCAACTCCACAACAGTGTGCCACATGGCATGATAGATATTTTCAAGGCTGTGGCTTCTGTATTCCAGATAATTGCCACCTCTGCACTCTTAACCACCTCATTTTCTTTTTATTTTTTTTTGTTAGGGTCGAGCGTGCAAAGTGCTCTGTCCCTGGTGTAATCTCTCTGTGGGCTTTTCACCACACCCATGTCATGCAAATCAGTTTGGCTGGTTCGTGGGCTTGCCTTTTAAAATTCACTTCCTTTAATTAGTGAAAGGCATGCATACGTCATGCCTTTCCCAGTGCTTAGCCCTCCTCAAGTGCACTGGCCAACTACTGAAAACATACAGGACACCATGTTTTCATTATGATTTTTGGGCTACTTTTTCTCTTTATTTCGTGGGCAGTAGTTAAGTCCATTGCATGACATCAATCCTGTTACATGGATGTTTGTTACATAGATAATTGCACTTTTGCTGGTTACATGGAAAATTGCACTTTTGCCAATACATTTTTCACTCTGAGCGAACATCTGTTTACTTTTGTCTGCCTGCTTTGAGCTCACGCCGGACATCAGGCTCACTTTTGTGATACTGTTGTACTTTTCATTGTCAGCTTATGTGGCAAGAAAAGTCCAGTTAGGGGTTTACAAACTTAATAGCTTTAAATCGAGCAAACATGATACCCGTTGCATTGCAAATGCTTGTTTGGCTATGTCATCTGTTTACTGTTCTTGATCTGCATAGTATACTGAGTCTGAAATGTTGCAAGAAGTGAAGTGAAGGCATTTACGCATGTAACCGTAGTTTGTAACTTTTAGATTTGAGGGATGCGGCATTCTAACACAATGTTGGTTCTTCCTGAATAACCAGCTGTGTCTTCCTTCGTTCAATTCCAATACCATTTTTCTGGTATAATTGTACCAGCTTCTGTTCCCCATTTGTAGAGGTTCCTTCCTAGGTAACTTGCATCCCCAATCTGTGGTCAGCTCAGACTTTCCATTTCTTGCATTTTTCAACTATGGCCTCCGCCTTATGGCATGCCATCTTTTTCTTATTTCTTCAACAGGAGGTTTTTGTATGTATCTTTGCGCTTGATTTCTTCAAAGTCATTCCACAATGAAGCTTTCTTCATGAATGCAACATTATAGTTCATATGGAGCTTGTTCTTTTGTTATTTATCTTTTAGCAAAAAGGATGTCAATCCCCTCTTCTATTCCTCCCATCACAGGTGCTAGCGCGTCGGACCTTAAATAAGTAAACTTACAAGGAGGCGCGAGTAGGTCGATGGACCTTTTGACTGCGCTTCAAGTTTTTTCCACCATACAACCCCATACCAATACAGATTAATAAAAAATAATAATCAATAATCAATAACACTAACAATCAATAGGAGTCAGTAATTTCCACAGACCATGACCTCGCGGCCATGAATAACCACCCCTTTATTTAAAAGTTAGAATGTTTATTTCCCTATTCCAACAATGCTAATGTCACGTAACTGAATCTCAAAATAAAATGATAAACATTCAGGAACAACACTTGCTGACCAAAGCAGCAAAAGAATTGCAATATAATCAAAGCTTGACCTACTACGCATTCTAATGTTACAGTACACATTAATAGCAAGAATAACTGTGCAAATTAAATCATGTACATTTAGAATTCAGCAAGGAAAAGACATCAACTGTTATTGTATGTATCGAACTTCATCAGTGAGAACCCTAACCAACATCAGATTAGAATAGCATGATTGGACTTCATGCAAAACAATTTTGGTAAACATCTATCTATGGCTCTATCAAAATTAGGGGTTGGTATCATGATTCAGCATCAAAGTTCAGAAAAAGCAACGTCTCTTTAAGCAATAGAGATAAACACGTCACTTTCCAAGACGGTCTAGAAAGTAATTGCGGTATCTCCTCTCTGTGCAGGCTGGCAAAGTTAGATTTCCAAAAACTACTCCCCATGTCCCTATTGGTTCAAGAATTGCATGTTTGCAGTTAGTCCAATAAAAAATAAAACCCCATATCTAAAGTCTCTGCTAGTACATGGTTCACATGTCGATGATTGGCTCCTTTCCTTCGTCATTGTACTCATCATGTACCAATATTGTTGCAGTTTATACTCCAGTCAGTGCATTCATTGTCTTCTCCTGTAAAGGTCAGTCTCACACATACTACATTAAACATTGTTTCCCTAGCTAGTACATCAGCTCCTAGCAAGCAGTTCTCATGAGAAAAGATTTTAGCTATGAGCATTTGGTCAGCACAGTGGAAAATCACAATTTAATTCCCTAAACAGCAATTTTATAGGTCGATTAAGAAAAGTAGCTTGACAGGAGGCCGTTCAATTAGGCACAAGACCTTGCTAAGTTAAGGCCTACGATTAATAAAGCAAATACATAAGCCTCAATATGACCCATTTCTACATTATTAAAACATTTGCTCAACATTTCATGTTAATAAGCCATTAATAAGTACACTTTGTGAACATTGGCGGTCACTCAGGTGGGTGCACCTTCAAATGCATGCATTATTTTTCTCTACGTTATAACATTGTCTACACAATTTCAATTTTCAAAATACATGAATAATCATTAATAAATTCATTAATAAACTCAGCGTTAACACTGGCTTCTAGTACCTTGGCACCAGTGCCATGTTTTTTCAGAGAAACCCGTCCGTGAATGCATTTCATATGAGCATGCTCACATCCACAATGTTTGGTGTGCTCTTGATGCCATTCTTTTGTACCGTGACGCAATGCTATTAATGTGTGTGTCACATTTGTGTTGAATGCTGCAGTGCATTGTTTAGATATATGAAAATCTACTGCGGTCATCAGCAGGCAAATCTTACTAGGTCTGTCGCAATGTTAAATTCTGATGTAGTCAGATCACAGCATATTTTTGTATCCGATTTCTGAAACCATTAATTATTGCCGTCCATGGATGAGGATATTCCTCATAGTCAGTGGCAGTAATGTGAATGTTTGCCAATCTACATGAAATATTTTTGGCACAAAACCTTGCTATTTCATCTCGAGTCTAATCAGAAAATATTTTGACTAAATATTGATTTTTCCAACTTCTTGGTAAGGCTTTTATGGTCTACAATATTTGTGTTCATAGTTTTGCACTTTGTATAATTCATTACTGAAACATTTTAGTTGTGGCTACAGAAAGCATCAATTGCTTGCCGAACTGTTGCCGCTTCCTTTCCAACAATAAACATAGAGTTGGTCTCAGAGGAGCAGGTCTCGCTCACCACATGCTCCTAGCTATGGGATTCATCATTCTACCTGCAATTGAGGACTACATTCTGAATGCATAAGTTATGTTGAAAATAAGGCTCCCACCCCTCCGCAAAAAAACAACACATTGAACATCTTAACTAAATGCTCTTATAGTTCAGATAGGCAGGAAGGGATGTATATATTATTATCCTGGTCGTGTTGTACTTTGTACAGAGAGCATTATTCCAAAAATGGCTCCGCTGTTTCAACAGTTGTTTACATTATTTCTATTTACATGTCGTGCCTGGAGTGTGAGCTAGCCCTTATGATGGCTGCCTTGTTAGGGTTCTTACTTCATAAATTGGGATGGCATGAACTCAAAATGGGCACCGCAGTGCTTTATGAAAGAAACAGCTAAGGCTATGATATCAAGAATTCAGTGCGGCCATCTCGGGGCTTTTCAGTTGCGAGTGCAAAAATAAAACTCGCCAGTAGACAGGCACTACCAAATCCAAGCAAGCAAAGCCCATATCCAGCCGTACCCAAAATAAGTGGCAGAGCATTTGGATTTGCTTCAGTGGTTTCAAATTAATGACCTCTGTAGTATCCCTGTTTATTTTCAGGACAAGAAGGAACATATTGTTTTAACTGTTTTGCGATTTCTCCTTATGTTACCCTCAGGTTTGTTTCGCTCTTGTATTTATGGGGCATACTGCAGAAACTCCACAGGCCGACACTGTTTCCCCGCGGTCTAGAGATGCTCAAAATAGCCAAAACTTTCTGGATGACAATATAAGCATGAATGAGGAGTAACTATAGAAAAGGTTACATTAAATCAAATTTCCCTGTTATTCCCCATTCCTCTCTTAGGGTCGAGCACATAAAGGGACAGTGTTTCCAAACACTAGAGATGCTGTTCTGATCTAATATGATGACTTGGAATGAATTAGTACTGCTCTTGTCTGTTTACTTTTTGGATGGTTCATATTGTACGTCACTGTCCATAAATCTACAGACTTCATTATAATGATTCTCTGTGTCAGGAAAAAGATGTGGCAGGTGGAGCTCATACCACACTGCCACCTTGTTATTTGAGCAACATATTAGATTATGTCCTGGCTGTGCTGTGTGTTTTCAACTATCGCAGGAGGATGCTACCACTGGAGGGAAGATGATGATGGACGTGGCCCAGTGTGCACCGTGTTGCGGTAAAATGGGAACAAAGTGTAAACTTCCTGTAGAGCTGCTGTGTTGCTACTCTCCATCAGTGATAATTTCCCATTCTCTCTCAACTGGCTTGGAAGTCAAAAAGTTCATACTGGTTTCGCATCCATCCTACTTTCAGTTGGACACCTGATCTTGACCCCTTACATGAACAGACTAGTTGGCATCCGTCTCCTGCCCACAAGCTGATGGGGGGATTGATTTTGGAGTAATACAACAATTCCTATGGATTCAACAAGGCAAATTCAAATAGACAGATAAAATATTATTATCGCAGAATAGCATATTTGAACTTGGGATCAAGTGGGAATCATTGATTATGAATCGGACACATTCAAAGAAAAGCATAAAAGTGTTATCATTTGGTGTTGTGAGGGAGCTATCTAAGAAAATATGACTTTTGTCCTGATGATGACCGTTTATTGATTGGTTCTCTTAGTGGGGTTGAAACGACAACATTAATTTTTGTGGATTATTCTTTATTGAGATGAGTGACTTCCGAAAACCTGGACTGAAGGTGTCCCATTGAACCACTCTATATACATCTTTCAAACACAATTTGTATATATTGTAGATAACACTTGGCATTGTTTTTATTTCACTAATCACGTTTCACTGCGCCGTTATCTTGGGAGCACCTAAATATGTTGATTCATGTTCATTTTTATAATTAAATCAAATGCTACTCAAATAAATGCTTTCAACCTTGCAGGTACGCAAGGTTTTTTAAGGAAAAACTTTTTTGCTGTGGGAGTTGAAGGCTACATTTTCCCTTTGGGGCCAGAAATGTCTTGTTATATTTACATACCTGGGTCCTGGGGTTGCTAGGTTTGCCTAATTTTCTTTGAAAAACCCTTACATAAAGGGCAGGGCTTGCTCATTTCCTACATATGTTTAAGTAAAAATGTTCTTATTGTGAGTCTAGACTATTTACTACAGTATCTAGCTATGTTATCGTTCCTTGTGGATTACGTTGTATAGCTCTCAAGTGGTTGATGCTTGTTTGAGAGGTCTTTGAAAAATACTTTTATAAAAATGGTTTAGTTAAACTTGATTATCAATTTCCTGTTGCGAGGTGAAGTTGGGTCCACAGGTGATTTCATGCAAGGGTAGTACTTTGTTATAGATTGTGACAGGTGTGGTGCCATTTGACCATCTTTTACACATTTGGGACAGAATACTTGTTATGTATGGCACTGCTTTACCGCCCATGTGGTTGGTGCCCCTGGGTCAAGCATACTCTTCTGTGGGACCCAACACTGAATGATTTAATGGGTGATCAACAGACTCATCTTCTGCTATAGTCAATACGTACATTTTATCATAATTGTGATGCATCTGTCTCCCTTGGTATTCCTGAAAATGAATAGCTGAATTTCAACTATGCACTTCATAAATGAATTTACCCAGAAGGAATTATAGCCCCGAATATGTCTCCCACAAAGCTAGAAATTGATTCTCGCTTATGCCTCGTTTGAAATTTCATTTATTCAGGAATCTTACTCAAGTCTTCCAACTGATAGCTTTTTGGAAAGACTATTCCCAAATAACATGTTCCATACCATCCTCTAGGACGACGGTTATATGCATTTCTTCAACAAATGTAGTAAATCCCAGGTATTGGAGGATCCTGTCTATTCATCATAAAATCCCACTTACTCCTAAACATAAAAATATGTCTACATTCACTCTTTCCAACAAACACTCTACCATTTTTACTCCAAGGTCTATGTATACAAAGTTTTCCTACGTGCTCAGCATCTATTGTTACTTTTCCTTGTTTAGTAATGTCACTATAAGCATAATCTATTCCAGGTTTTCTACTTATGATTCCCTTATCTATTTGTGCCTTTATTTCTCTCCTTTTATCTTCTGTGTTATAAAAAAACTTCTTTTCTACTGGTGTTAGAAAACATGTTAAATTATTGTGATGTGCAAAAGCTGTGCCAAAAGTTAAAGTAGGCTCAAAGACATTTCTCATAATTACTATGTTATTTTCTTTGGCTATTTCATTCAAATAACCTATAACAGGTACAAAAGACAATACCATGTCATAGTTTGAATAAAAATACTGAATATATTCTTGATTATAGAAACGTGTTAGCAAAAGACTGCAACTCATAGCATACGTTACAGGCAGGCTATGATAAGTAGTTCCTCCTTCCACTGAAGTTGGAATCTGTGTACATACATAACAATCATTTGCGTCCATCACCTCAACATATTCATGCAATAAGCGATAGAAAACATTAGAAGAAAGCTCTTTCTCTCCGTGCAAGTATTTGATATCTATCCTAAATTTATCTTTTGTTAGTGACTTATCAACCAAATCTAAAGATCTTATTTTCGTTGTCCTGTTAGCTCCATCCATCTCATAAACAGACACTCCTACGAACTACAATAAACATATTAACACACTCACTATAGCTAAGCCAATACTAAACACTTTGCAACAACTAATCCCATGCTTTTGGTTATGTGAGTTACTCATTTTCTACGTTACAAGAATAAAAAAATAAAAACAATATCAAAAATACTTCTTAAAAAAACTTCAAAAATCCCTCCCAAAGTTTTTTTTTCTCAATATTTTATTCACTCTTGGACAGTTCTTTTGTCAAGTTCAGTATAGCAACTTGTCTAATTCAGTAATTCATTTGTCTTCTCCAATAAGTTTTATTATTTATCTCTTCAGTATAAGTGTTTAAACTCAATTTTCGTTCTCTTTACCCAAGGTTTCTTTCCTGAAAGTCTTCACATTCCAAAATAAGAATTTTCTAAGTCTCTGTAACAGCAATAGCTCAAAATTTTTTTTTGTGCCAATCACTTGTATTCAGATATGCCCATTCAGGCCCAGTATATCTTTTACTTGCAACTCTTTTTCTTTTCGGGCATCTTCCACTTTCACTATCTTCCCCACTAGTGTGTTCTCCTTCAGGCAATTCTTTCTCCTCTTGAATTGGTAGTATTACATCAACTTTTCCACTCTTTGCAACTTTCTCTGGCCAATTGTCTCCTTTCGATGTTCCTTTTGTCAATAATCTTCTCAATATTGAGTCTTCACTTGCCTTTGGACCTTTTTCTTTGAACGTTCCTGCAATTGCTTCTGGAAGAGTATAATCCACTTGGGCGGGACTATTCTCAATTCCTTTCCCAATGGGGTCTGTCTCTTCTTCAGTTTGGTTTGTCAAACCACCTGCTGCTAACATCACCTCCCTTTGAGCAGATCTTTCCTCAGTTGATTCTTGTGTTTCACCTTCTTTCGAGGACACCCTCCTCAGAACGAAATCAGTGTTATCTCTTTCTTCTGACTGATTCTTCTACTCCTTTTGCAGTTTGTTGAACTTCTTCACTACTCTGTTCTTTTTCATCTGATATAGGAGTAGGTACATTTCTGTCATTCTCCACATCTTGCTCCCTTTCTTTTTCTTTGTTTTCAATATTCTCAACTGTTGGTAATCTCAACAGTTCCTTTTCTTGTTCTGTTGGATCATGCACTTTTCTCGAATGGCTCGCATGCACCCAATTAGGCAAACTAGCACACTTCACAGCAGTTGTTGTAGTGAGCATGATCTGATAAGGTCCCTTCCACCGTGGTTCAAGCCAAGACTTTCGTACATGCTTTCATATAAGCACCCAGTCTCCGGCTCTCAGACTTGCCAGACCTTGACCTTGCATTTGTTGAGCAGTTGCAATTTCCGCCTGATGAGAAAAAGACCGAACCACATCAGCCAGGCTTTTGCAGTAATCTAGCACCATATCATCTGTAATATTCACAAGTTCATTTGCAGGTATTGCTGGCAATCTCATTGCTTTCCCCATCAAGATTTAATGCAGAGACAACCCAGTTTTCTTGTCAGGTGTACTAGAGGTAAAGCATCTGGCCATTTCAAATTTGTTGAGGCACACACTTTGGACAATCATGATTTTAATGTTCCATTCAATTGCTCTACAAGACCTGAAGCTTCTGGGCGATAGCTGCAAGGTAGTCTCTGCTGAATGTTTAATGCCAAATAAAGCAACTTTATCACCTCCTTATTGAAATGGGTACCCGTATCCAATTCAATTGAGACCAGAAAACCAAAACGTGGAATCAGCTCTCACAAAAGCAACTTAGCCACTGTAAGACTGTCATTTCTCCTAGTTGGGTAAGCCTCAATCCAATGACTACAAATGCACACAATCACCAACACGTATTTCAACCCAGCACATGCAGGCATCTCTATGAAATCCATCTGCATTCTACTGAATGGACCTGCCGCCATACCTATGTGACCCATGTTGACAATTGTTCCTTTGCCGACATTCATCTGTTGGCAAATTATGCACCTATGGCACACCAGCTCTGCCACTTGTCTGAAATTTGGATTGTACCAAAACTGTTTAAAACTCCTGATCATTGCATGTCTTCCAATATGCGTTTGACCGTGGTTTTACCTTGCCATTTGTGTTAACAAACTGTTTGGCAAAACTACCTTTCCCTTTATGGTTACCCAGATTTCATCTTCCATTTGTATGCATCGATGCCTAATTCAGTCTCTTCTCTCCTCTTCTGGAAGATTATTCTGTATTGCTTTCAACTCATCTAGTGTCTCCACTATCTGCACAGAAAAATATGCTTACATTTCTTCATTTTCAGACATCAATTCCCAATTTCCTTTGAATGAAATCCCATTCACAGCACAAAAGTTTGCAACTTGGTCTGCATAAACATCTCCCAATGTTACATAATCCTGTCCTCTCTGGTGTGCACTGCATTTAACCACAGCAATTTTCCCTGGTTTCTGTACTGCTTGTAACAAATCATGTATTATTTCTCCATTTCTCACAGGTGAACCTGAAGAAGTCAGGAACCCCCTTTGTGACCAAATCTGCCCAAAATCGTGTACAATACCAAATCCATATTGGCTATCAGTGTAGATTGTCACTTTCATTTGATCTGATAATTGACATGCTCTAGTAAGAGCCACCAACTCTGAGACTTGTGCAGAAATCACTCCTTTAAGCCATGAAGCTTCTAATATGCCTATGACTGTACACACTGCATATCCTGCTCTTAATGCACCTCCGTTGTCTCGTAAACAAGAACCATCAACAAAGAGAATTTGATTATTGTCTTCCAGACAAGTATCTTTGATATCGTCTCTTGGTTTGGTACATAATTCTGTCACTTCCAAACAATCATGTTCAACAGCATCTATGTTAGACAGATCTTCCCTCTCATTTGGTAATAGAGTTTCCGGGTTAAGCACTGTGCACCTTTTTATTGATACATTGGGTGCCCCAAGAATCGCTGTTTCATATTGTGTCAGTCTTGCATTTGTCAAATATTGCATTTTTGACCTTGTCAATAGAATTTCTATTGAATGAGGTACCATCACTGTCAGAGGATAACCCATCACAATATTTTCACTTTGAGTTATACTCTGCTCAACTGCTGCAACTGCTTGTAAAACATCCAGGTAAGGCTGCTGCAACATTATCCAAGGTAGCTGAAAAATATGCTACTGGATGATTGACACCCCCATGTTTTTGTGTCAAAACAGACAAGGAACATCCATCTCTCTCATGATAAAACAATAGAAAAGGTTTTGTGTCATCAGGCATACCCAAGGCTGGTGCTTGACACAAACTCTCTCTTAGCTCAGTAAAAGCTCTCACACATTCCTCATCCATCATTATGGGATCTGAAACATCCTTATGTGTCAACCTCTGAAATGGCTTTGAAGCAGCTGAAAAATTCGGGATCCACTGACGACAATATCCTACCATTCCCAAAAACATTCTCAACTCTTTTTGTGAACTGAGCATTTTAATTTTCATTATTGCCGCTACTCTCTCTCTGGAAATTCTCCTCTACCCTTTCTCAATCAAATGTCCCAAATGCTTCACTTCTCGAGACAATACTGTAACTTAGCAGGAGAAACATTATGACCATTGTCTACCAGAAAATTCAACAAAGCAATAGCATCCTCTTTGCAGCCTTCCTTTGTTTTCGATGCAATCAACAAATCATCGACGTACTGTACTAAAGTCGACTGATAAGGCATTACCAATGACTCCAGGTTCTTTTTCAAGGTATGGTTGAAAGTTGATGGTGATTCTGAAAACCCTTTTGGAATTCTACACCAACAGTAGACTCTGGTTAGGAATTTGAAACAAAAGAGATATCTGCTATCCTCATGTAGAGGTACTGCAAAGAAAGCTTGGCACAAATCAATGACTGTGAACCATTCTGCATCACATGGAATCTGAAACATTATTACTGCTGGATTTGGCACAACTCGACAACACTTCACCACTATGTCATTTATTTTTCTCAAGTCCTGGCCCAGACGTATTTTCCCATTTGGCTTCTTTCAAACCCATTATTGGTGAATTACACGGACTGCTCAACACTTCTTTCAAAACTCCTTGCTCCAAAAATTGTTCTATCAATGGTCTTATCCCCTCTATTATCTCATTTGTCATTGGGTATTGAGCAGTTTGTGTAAACACGACATTCTCTTTCACTGTCACTCTGACTCCTTCAACTCCTTTAATCAAACCAATGTATTTTCCTGAACAATCCCAAACCTTCGGTCTAACCCTTTCCTGTAAATCATTTGGCAAATCCTTCTTTTCAAAAACTGGAAAGAAATGTATTAAACCTTCCAAATTGTGCTCCTTGTTTGTCTCTTCTTCGTCAATTGCCTGATCATACTCAACATTCAGTAAAGCTAATTCACAAGACATCATCCTTTTCTTTTCATCAACTGGCATATCTTTCTCATCATCACTAAAGGTCTCCATCGTGATTCCTTTTCTTGAACACATAATCGAACAATTTATCTTGCACAGCAAGTCTCTTCCCAGTAGTGATACTGGACTGGAGTCACAAACCACAAAACTATGATAATCTCTAAAATTTCAAATTTTCACAAGAACTGGCTCTGTAAGAGCGTTAACCAACTGTTTATCTTCAACGCCTTCTATCTGCACCGTCCTTTCAGAAACAGGTATGTTTGGAACCTCGGTTGTCCTCATCGTTGAGCGTGTCGCTCCTGTGCCAACCCAAAAATTAACCTCATGACCATATACTTCACCCTGCACATAAGGACCTCTCTGATCCACATCTAATGATGCAGCCATCATATACTCCTCCTCATCTGAACTATCCAACGACCATTCAGCATTTATTTCATTCTCACTTTGTAAAGTAAATTGTTCAACTGTATTTGCACTTTTGTTTTTACTGTAATTTGTGACCACTTGCGAAAGCATAACCTGTTGCTGTTCCATTGGGCTCTATTTCATTTGAACCTGTCTTGGTATGTACATTTGCTGTACGGGCACCATCTGCACCTGTGGCTGCATTTGTTGTATTTGTGGCATTTGTATTTGTTGTACCTGAGGTTGTACATTTAGCATTTGGTGCACCGGTTGTAAAAGCTGAAAACCTTGCATATTATTCACATTATTCAGAAAATTTTGATTTTGACCTCCCATTTTAGGTCCTCTCATGCCCTGAAATAAATTGACAAACCTTTTTTTTGCTGAACCATTCCTCTCTGATTCAACATTGGACACTATCTTTTCCAATGTGCCAGCAATCCACAAATGTGACAAGGTAACACTTTTCGCCTTTGCTGCTCATCTTGCATCACCACTGAACTCAAATCTATATTTCGATTAACTACTGGAAGCATCATTCCACCTTGGCCTCTACCTCGACCTTGACTCGGAAACAAACCATTTCCCTGCGGCAGTTGTTGAAACCTTCCTTGCAATCCTGTCTGTGCAGCCTTAATCTGCATCACCATTGCTTTCTCCTTCAGCTTTTTCTGCTTCAACTCAATTTCATCACTACAGTATTTAGCATACTGCAAAACTTCATCAATCGGCTTTGCTTGCCAGCATATCAAATGATTCTTGATCATTTGACTTACCTCTGGTTTCAGCCCGTCAACAAATCTGAACACCAAATTATTCATGCTCTCCTTCTCAATTGTTTCTGCACCACTGAATTGTTTGAATGCCTTCAACAATCTTTCATAATACACATGACCTGATTCCTTCCCTTCCTGTGCTGTTCTATCTATGTGCTGCTGCTAATCAACATTTTTCGGAGGAATTCTCGTTTTCAAAAACTCAATGACTTTATAGTAATGTTTTATTACTTCAGGAGAATGCGCACCTGTTTTTAAATCCCTTTACGGTTCACTTGTTGGCCAATCAATACTTCTCTTGTATTCAATCCACAAATCTGCTGGAACAACATTGTCAAAAAGTGTATTCAAGTCTTCCCACAGACATTTCAAAAGTTTCACAAACCTATCTGTCTGCTGGTACCACTCCATTCGTTTCTCTCTGTCTTGGGTAATCATTTGTAAAACTTATAATATCACTTCTATTCCAGGGTACATGTATACAATTCCCTCCTGGCATTTCTCTCATTGGTAAAATTTGTACTGCGTCCCCTGTCTGTGACCCTTCATCTTTCTTTGGTCTCTCTCTTTTCCTGTCCCATTTACTCTCCCTTTTGTCCAATGCCCTCCAAACCTGCACTTTCTCAAATAATTCTTTAAAATGTGTTCTCATCCCTGCATATCTCATGTGAATGAAGTCTTCTTCCTCTAAATTTAATTTATGACTTCTTTTTAGTGTTTTCTTTTTTGTCAAATCAATGTCGTAATCGTCCTCTACATCCTGTAAGTGTTGATAAACCCTGTTTGCTCCATTTGTAATGACTTTACATAGATATCTCAATTGCCCTTCGGTATAGGATTCAAATCTGTTCACCCACATGGTCCCTTCTAAAAGTTCAATCCCTTCCATGTTTAATCTCACCTTGTTTATTGTCTCTTCCTCTTTATCCCTTTTCTCTTGTTGTTTTGAATTATTTAAATCTTCCAGCCATTTTTCTGATTTCTTGTGCAGACAAGCCTTTCAATGATATTCCATTCCATTGGCTTGTGCACCTGCTTCTCAATCTTGCCCTGAACTTGGTCCTTGTCTATTCTGAACATTTAACAATGAATTCTCTCCACTATTGTCCACACAAACATATAATGGAGTTACTGGACCCATCGTAATAGGTACAGTAATTGCATCTGGACTAATCAGTGTTCCAACTCTCTGTGTCTGTCCTCCACTCGTGCTCTGCATCAGTGGAATCTGTATATTTACAGGTTCTCTTAAATTCATTCCCTGGCGACCTTGTGACAACACTAAATTAGTAGTTGTTTTCACAATCTGAGCCTCTGACTATATCTCAGGAATGTTCATTTCAAACTGCTGTCTGTTGCTCAATGAATCATTAAAACTACTCTGCATCTGAACTCTCTCATTGCCCAGGATACTCTTTGTTGATTCTGAAATCAATGGTGCAGTAGGAGTTGTATTAGTAATTACACTCCTATTTGATTTGTTATCATTCTTCTGTCTTACATTTGGTGGAGGATATGTTTCTAAAACATTAGTAACTATCTCATCGTCCTCCATTTCATCATCATTAAACATAACACACTTCAGCTCCTTCATGTCTTGTGAACCCTTCTTCTTTTTATTTCCATCTTTTATCTCAATCTCATCTTCCGTTGTTCTCGCCGGAAATAATCTGACCCCATATAATGTTTCTACTCTCCACTTCTTCTGCTCTTCATCCCATACAGCTTCAGATAACGTATTTTCTATTGTTCTCATTTTCTTTTCAAATGTTAAAGCCTGTTGTTGCTTTGCTACCAGCTCCCATATTGCTAATGCTTCGTACTGTGCTGGCCTCTGTGAAGGTTTTAAACTGTACATTTTTTACCTCAAATTATCCAGGATTCTTAAATTAAATGTACCATTCTGGAAAAGCTAGACAACCTTCTTTCTTTGTGATCTTAATCCAATGTTTCAAACAAAGACATGCCACTGCACCTCTCCTCCAACAAAATATATGCTGGAGTATTCTCTGGCGGACAAACCTCTCATTTGAGTGCCGGAATATATTCATCACCCCCCAACGCACTTCTCAAAGCTTTGAAAAACTTCATTTTCGACTCAGTTTATTCAAACCCAGATATCCACAGCAAAAATTATTCTTAAATTCAATTAAACAAAGCAAATACAAACAGTAAACAAATAATAAAGAAATAATAACCAACCATGGAAAGTGACTATGATCCCACAATTCTCTTTGACCCCCTCACCTTCCAATTGCGTTACTCTATTATCGGACTGATTGATGAATCTCTGCGCAAATCTTTCTTACTAATCAACCAATCCCATCGCACCAACTATGTCACACCCACACATTCACCCCCTTTCACCGAGACGCTGACAAAATCTGTCGTACCAATCTTTCACTACCCACACACAAAATGAAAGCAATATTAATTTGTGAGCTATCTTAAAAATAAACAAAACAAATTTGCTCATTTACTACAGGTAGGGTAACACAAACGCTTTAGAACCTTCCAAAGAAACCTTCAGCTTTCACCTACTCCTTTTTCACAGTTCCCACATTCGTGAGCAAAATTCGACCTACGAACTTCACTTCTCCACTGTTCCTTGGATTATTGTGTAGTGTACTTATTACCCACCAAGTCTTCAGTATAATTTAGTTCACACCAATTTCTCACAAACTCGACTTACTAATCACGACGGATCGGTCTATTAAATGAACGAGTTACAACATATACCAAGTGTCCCTCTACACTTATCAATAAACTCCGGAGTCCCAGACCTCTCTCCTTAGGTCTGTCATCAACAACCACATGGATAATTTTTCCTGCATCGAGCGCCACACTCAAATAAAGAACGGTGCTTCCCTACTCTCATACCTATAGGAGTACGCCCACTCCATCTAATCAACTAAGTTGAGTATTTCTACTCCTCTAGACTCATATCCAACACAATCATCTGCAACTTAGCTAAAGCTGTGCAAGCGCACAAACACTTCGTCTGAATATGATCAAACACCACCAGGAACATACCCTTCAACCTAGGGGGTCTCCAAGAACCGGGGAAAGTCCCTTAAGGCAACTAGCAACTCATCATGTCAAGTTTGTCTAATAATTTGAAAAAGAAAAGAAAGAACAAACCAACAACATTAGCATACCCCAAACCTCACGACCTCATTATGACATCAACAAAACAATGACGTAATCTGCTACCAAAAACTGCTAACGCGCCTTGAAATCCTAGCTATTGTCTACAGTGAATAGTGGAATCTGCGCTAGAGGACGATGGATCGAAGCGACATAGGTTTGAGGGGATGTCATCAATGAACGCCGTGAGTATCAACAAAGGTTAATAACAATCAATATATTAAACTCAATCAATAACCACACCAGTTTATTAAGAAGACTTCATAGATTTATTTCCCTATATTAACAATGGTAATGTCACAAAAAAAACTCTCAAACATAAATGAAAGCATATAAGGACAATAGCGGTTGGTTAAAGTGTCTTATATATCTCAATTTGATGAAGACAATTAAACAAATTATCTCCAAAAGAATCACACTTATTAATAATACAAAGACTGGTAATAATGGCAAGGCATACATTCGTTCAGCATCAAATGATTTCAAAGCATGTCATTTCAAAATTACTTCCCTCACTAACCACAAATTAGCACCAACATGTTGGGCTTCATGTGAAAATAATTTAGTAACACAAATTTAGAAAAAAACTCTTTGACTCAGTTAATGATAAAAATATATTATTAATATACAGCAATTAAATCATAAGTTGCAGCTGGTACCTAGAAAGCAAAAGAGACTCATTACATTACAATGGCATACATTACCAATGGTAAAGTAGAAACAGCAAGTAGCCTGCTTCAGCCAGGGGACACCATCAATTATGGCCTAATGACAGCTAACCCACTCAGCCAATACAAACTTCATCTGCTCCAGTCTGCTCTCCAACCTCTAAAATAGTAATAATCATACTGACTCCTAAAGAATTCTACCCAAGTTGTTATGCTAAATCCTAATAAGCTTATGATTGGTCAGTCTATGGGGTTGTTTCATTTCAGCAAATCAACAACTAAATTGATGACCTAAAACATAACAAACCGACGCTAACTATAACATTTTCTTCAAGAATAACTTTTCTTCTTCCGTCTCGTCTGTAGCTCCATTGTTTCACCGCCTCGCGAATATCTTGTCTCAGGAAGAAACTTTTGCTGTTTCAACTCACTTCCATCCTCGAGGAAAGACCAGATATTAGTAACATTCTCAAACAATAGGACATTTCAACTTAAGCAATGCTTGGTTAAAACATGACCTTGTAGGACATAACACAGCAACCCACTAGGGGTCGCTATGAACACATCTACACAAACTTCGAAAATACTTTTATGTAAGCTTTTGAATCATGGAAAATAACCATAGCTTTTAATAAGAATTTCACTCAGTTAAGAACTGAAAAGCGAACGTTTTCAAAAGTCACTCGTTTTGCACGTTAATTCATTACACATTTTAGTATAAAAAGCATTAATAAACATATTTGAAAATTCCCACTCTCCCACTTGCTTCCTTTAAGTATCCCAATTTAGGTTTTGGATGCAATGATTCAACTAGATCAAGACTGGTAAAATACTGATATTCCTTCATTTTATCGCTATGGCTAGTCATAAAGTAAAATCTGCAGCTCTGTGAGAGTAATAGAGTTGTCTTGACCGCACAACAGTTGCTCAACATTCTATACTAGACTATTACAATTTGGTTTTCCTGGGATTACCTAAGAACATATCAATCCTCTGCAAGCTCGTCTCTTACTCTGATTAAAAAATAAGCATCTGAGTGACCAGGGCAAGCAGGTGATGTCACATCCCGCTCCTGAGAGGTGGGCACCCTGGTAGGTGACCAATCCCCCTTCCTGGGGTATTTAGAGTCTCCTCTTGTGTGGGTCCTCAGATTCGATGTGCAAGATTCCAGCAGGACTCTTCTGCATTGTTTACGTGATCTTTTGACTACTGAGACTGCAACTGGACCCCCCCAGGAACCGCCAAACTGCAGCTTCAGCAGCGACTCTACTCTTAAAAATTGCTCTTCTACAGCCCCTTCCTGCAACTGCAACATTTCCCTATCTGTACATCCTCAAAGGGCAGCAAGCCTTTTTCCTGCATAAGACGTAAGTAGGAATCTCCCTTGGAGAGAAGGAGTCACTCTCCTGCATCTGCAGGCACCAACCGGAATAATGACTGGCTGCATGGACCTTCTCTCCTCCAGAGCTACTTGAATCCTGCTTCACAGGTGGTGGTCTAGAGTTGTCCCCTTGGCCCTTTCTACCAGCTGTCTAACTTAGGAGACAGTAAGCCCTTGCCTCGCCTTGCAGGACAGTACCACTGTGAACTGCATCTCTTGCAGCTACCAAGGCTTGTTTGTTCCTCCTCCAAAGGATCTTCAAGCTCCATGTAGCCCCGGCCCCCAGCTCTCTTTCCTCCAAAGCATGGTCTCCTGCCTGCTGCTCCAGGGACGTGGGACTCCTCTTCAGGTGTGCTGTGTGGGTCTCACTTCGACTCCGGTGCTAGTTGCCAGTGGGTTGCGTGTGGGGTGTGCTTTCTCTTCCTGTGTGTCTACTAGCTGCTAAGGGTCACACTAGACGTCCGTCCTTGGGCCGAGTCGCCTGGTCCTTGTTGATCTTCTTCACAACCTTTGCAAAACCTTCTTCTCCGTCTCTTGCATTTGCCAAGGCTTGTTGGTTGCTTCTGTCGAATGCTGGCCTGGTTTGAAGTGGGTACCTAAGGTACTAACACCTTTTACCAAATCCAGTTATCCCTTATTAGTGAAATGTAGGCAGTGTCTAGAAGCCAGGCTCTCTAGAGGTAGCTGTAGCTGAGGAGCCAATGCTTATCTAGGAGACATGCAAAGCTCATTCAATACCACTGTAGACACACAGTACTCACACACATAAAAGACAATACTCAGTGTTACAAAAATAAAGTTACTTTATTTCGGTGACACAAATGTCAAAAATACCATAGAACCTATACTCCCTTAGGAGGTACGTAATACACAAATGATATACACTAGTATGCAGAAAGAGCTGTAAAACACTTAGAAAACAGTGCAAAGAGTGAAAATCACAATAGTTAGAAATGGGCCTGGGGAACACAAACCATATACTAAGAAAGTCGAATGTGAATGTTGGCTTCCCACCTAGGAAAGTGTAGTGTGTAGAGGGGCGCAGGGAGTATTAGAAAACACCAAAGGTAAGTAACAGAACCCACCCCAGAGCCCAGGAAAGCAGGAGTAAATCACAGTAGCTTTCCTACAACATACACGAACATGAGAAAGAGGATTATGCAAGAACCAGAAGAGACTGCAAGACACTAGCAGTGGATTCCTGGACCTGAAGACCTGTGGAAGAAGGGGACCAAGTCCAAGATGCACAGAAGAGCCCAGTGAGAACAGGAGCCCCTTATAACCTGGATGAAGCTGTAAAAGAAGAACCACTGGTGAAGAACAGTCAGTTCTGCACCCAAGAAGACGGATGAGGGTTCCTGGTTGGTGTAGATGATGATCCACACCGGATGGATGATTGTAGTCTGGTTTGCGTCGCTGGATTCTGCCAACAAGCCTCGGCACATGCAAAGCTTCCAGTTAGCCGCAAATGGCGCTACCCTGGACCAGGAGGGACCTGGTGGACTCTACCCAGGAGGGGGGAGGCATAGGGGGCTCTCAGCAACTCAGAGAGCCTTCAGAAGACCGGTCAGCGCACCCAGGAGTCCCACAACACAGGGACAAAGAAGTTGCAAAAGGAGGCCCAAGCAGCACTACAACAAAGGGTCCCACGCCGCCGGAGAACCACGCAGAAAGCTGTGCATCGCAGGAAAGAGTGCTAGGGGCCGGAGCTGCACAGTGCATGAAGAACTTCGTAGACAGATGCCAACAAGCCTTAGCAACTGCAAAACATGCGGTTCACGGGTGTACTGCCTTGTGTAGGGAGGCAAGCTCTTACCTCCACCAAAGTTGGACAGTTGGATGTCAGGACTGTGGGGACCACTTTAGTCCACCACCTGTGATGCAGGATCCATGCACCTCATCAGGAAAGGAGTGCCACACAGCTGGTAGTCATTGCAGAGAGGTGCCTGCTGAAGCAGGGGAGTGACTCCTTCACTCCAAGGGAGATTCCTTCGTTCTTCTGGTGCAGGCTGAAGACAGGCTGTCCTCTGAGGATGCACGACCGGGAAACAGTTGCACTTGCTGGCCGGAGCTGAAGATACAATGTTGCAGAAGTAATCTTTGCTTCTTTGTTGCAGTTTTACTGTTCCTGGAGGGTCCAGATGCAGTTTCTTCAGTAAGAAGGTGAAGTAAAGGATGCAGAGGATTCCTGCTGGAGTCTTGAAACTCGGAGAACCCCCCCAACGGAGAGACCCTAAATAGCCCTGAAAGGGGGATTGGTCAGCTAAACATGAACGCACCTATCAGGGGAGGGCTCTGACGGCAGTCACCTGCTGGCTCTGGCCACTCAGATGCTCCCAGAGTTCCCTGCCAACTTGGACTCCAAGATGGCAAAACCTAGGGACTCTCTGGAGGAGCTCTGAGCATCACCCCTGTGGTGGTGATGGGCAGGGGAGTGGTCACTCCCCTTTAATTTGTCCAGTTTTGCACCAGAGCAGGGACTGGGGTCCCTGAACCGGTGTAGAATGGATTATGCAAGGAGGGCACCAAATGTGCCCTTCAAAGCATTTCCAGTGGCTTGGGGAGGCTACCACTCCTAAGCCTGTAACACCTATTTCCAAAGGGAAAGGGTGTAACACCCCTCTCCCAAAGGAAATCCTTTGTTCTGCCTTCCTGGGCTTGAGCTGCTCAAGCAACAGGAGGCCCGAAACCTGTCTGAGAGGAGGCAGCAGCTGGGGCTGCCTGGAAAAACCTCAGGAGGCTGAAATGGCAATACTGGGGGTCATCTAAGGATCCCCCAGAGTGCATGGAATCATACAACCATGCTTGCAAAAGCATTGGGGTATGACTCCAAAATGTTTGATACCAAACATGCCTATCTTCGGAGTTACCATTAGGTAACTGGACATAGATAGTGACCTATGTCCAGTACACACGTAAAATGGCCTCCCCGCACTCACGAAGTCTGTGAAAATGGTCCTGGAGGTTGTGGGGACACCTCTGCTAGTGCAGGGGTGTCCTCACACACATGTATTCTGCACCCTGCCCTCAGAGCTGGAGGGCTTGCTATAGGGGTGACTTATAAGTGACCTGGTGCAGTGTAAATGGTAGTGAAAGGGTGCATGCACCTTTTCACACAGGCTGCTGTGGCAGTCCTGTAGAAGCCTTTGAGTGGGCTCCCTATGGGTGTCAAAAGATATGCTGCAGCCCATAGGGATCCCTAGAACCCCAATGCCCTGGGTACCTAAGTACCATATACTAGGGACTTAGAAGGGGGCACCAGTATGCCAATTGTGGGTTGAATACTGTATGACCAGTATGCAATAACCATAATTTAAGGGAGAGAGCATAACTATTGGGGTCCTGATTAGCAGGATCACAGTAGACACAGTCAAACACACTGACAGGCCAAAAGTGGGGGTAACCATGCTAGAAAGAGGCCACTTTCCTACACAACTCCCCCCCCCCCCCAAAAAAAAATGAAGGACAATAAGGCTAACCTTGGCCTGTTTAGATTTTATTGGCTAGGTGGTGAGAAGTGGAGAGTGGCTCTGCAATAAAGTGGTTACCCCCTTTATCATCCACTATGTGGTCCCTTCCCTGTGGGGAGGTGAACCACCCTGTTTAGTTATTTTTAGTTAGAGAGCAGTGAAACTGTGGACTCTGAGATTCCCTAGGTTTAAGGTTCTGAAAATGTGTTAAAGTGGGGCAGTATGACTGTCCCTGGGACCCTATGTCAGGACAGGGTTGCTGGCCTAAGGATTGTATTGTCAGACAGAGATGCTGTCTTAGCAAGGCTGGAGCAGGGCAAAAGTGTGTCCCCATGGTCCAAGAGAGGACAGGGTTGTTGTCCCTGTTGGGGTAGAGCAGGACAAAGTTGCTATCCAAGGGGCTCTAAATAAGGACAGGGCTGCTGTCCTATAGTTTTAGAGATAGTGTAGGGGTGCTGCACTAAAGTTTCTCTGGTTGGGCTAGAGGGTTGCTCCAAATTTACTAAGACAGGGCAGGGATGCTTTTCAGTGTTAGTTTTCCCACAGAAAGGTACGTATACCTCTGGGAGTCCAGCTGTGGTAGCTGTTGACTCCTTTGATACAGGTTCCGCCCTAGGAGGGGTGTCCCCCACCACAGGAATTATATCCTCTGTGGTAGGGTGGGTAGGGGTTACTTTGATACCCTTTTTAACTGTGGTGTGAGGAGTAATCTGAAACTTCAAGGCTCCTTCTCTTCTTTGATTTTTAATCTCACCTAAGATTAAAGGAAGCAGTTCCTTGGGTATACCCAGCATAGATGCATGGGTCATAAACTCTACATCAGCCCAACCTGAGGCCTCTAGGTCATTTCCTAGGAGACAGTCTACAGGTACAGTAGGTGACAACACTACCTGCTTAAGGCCACCCCAACTCCACCCCAACTAAATTGGACTACAGCTAAGGGGAGCGACTCAGTGGAGTTATTGACATCAGTAACGTGGTACTTCTTTCCAAGGAGGTGTTGTGCAGGTGACAACAAGTTTTCAGTCACTAAAGTGATTCTGGCACCGGTGCCCCTGTAGGCCTGGGCCTCAAAACCATTTATGTGACTTGACTGCTTGTGCTTATCCATGTTAAGGGGACAAGCAGCCAGGGTGGCAAGGCTAATGCCACCTGGTGAGACAGAAACTGTCTTGGGGGTTTCTATACCTACCCCATTTTCTATGATGGACCCAAAAGTTAACCCAACCACACCTTTACTTTGACTATTGCCAGTAATCCAACCACTATTTTTACTACTACTACTAGGGGCTCTAGTAGTGGAAGTGGATGTAGTAGTGATGATAGACTCGGGAGCTTTACCTGGACATGATTTGTCTCCTGGCCTATAGCCTTTACCTCTGCACACATAGCACCAAGGCTTTTTAGTGTGTGCAGAAGATGAAGAAGAGGAAAAGCTTTTATTCCCACCCCCAGAGGACTTTTGTGGGCCTGATGAGGAGTCTTTATTTTTTTGTTTGTCCTCACCCTTCTCCTGAGACTTATCACCTTCTTTCATCTTGTCCTTGTCACCCCTGTATGAGCTTTTCTGCTCACTCTTGTTCTGACCCATTTGTCTGCCTTCTTTCCCAATTCTTGGGGAGATGTCGGATCTGAGTCTACCAAGTACTGGTGCAACAAGTCAGACACATAGGTATTCAAAATATGCTCTCTCAAAAGAAGATTATACAAGCCCTCATAATCAGACATTTTGCTGCCCTGTAACCATCCTTCTAAAGCCTTAGCAGAACAGTCCACAAAGTGCAGTTTTAAGAATACCATAGATTTCGGAGTCTTCTTCTCTGACAGTGAGAAGTCTATCCCTCCCCTTGTCAGAAACGGACTACCACAGAATAGCAGTCCACTGCCTTTGAGGGACCTTCTGAACTTTGCAGGCCCTCTCAAGTGCAGCAAACCACTTCTAGATGTCATCCCCCACCTTGTATGGGGAAACATTTATATGTAGGTTTCTAGAATCAATGGTGTCCTCCCTGACCCCATAACTCCTGAAACTGCTGCTGTTGCCACCATGGGGAACTAACCCCAACCCCTGCCTTTCCCTTTCCAAAGCCAAGGCCTCCCTATATAGGGCTAGCTGTTGCTGCTGCAGCCACAGCCTGGCCTACTCCAGTCTCAGTTTCCTGAGCCCCCTATCTATGGAGTCATCACCTGGAGTAGAGCCATGGGATCCCTCAGAAACTGAGGTGATATGAGAATGGGCAGAGGTAGACCTTTCCCTAACGTTTGTGACCCTAGTGACTTGACTTCTGGGTGTGAAGGGATCCCTACCTGAATGACTACCCCTCCCACTACCAGCTACACTAGTAGGTCTGGTAGGTGGAGGATCTTTGGAAGAGCCCTCCCATGAATCTGAAGGATGATTGTCTGATGCTATGGGTGTAGAATCTTCCTCCTCCTTCTGCCTACCAGCATGTTCCTGGTCATCCTGAAGAAGGAGGGTCAGATGAAAATTCTTGTTGGGGTTCTTCCCCACATCTAGTTTTCTGTCTGTGCAAAGCCCCTTCAATTCCTTGAAGGTCATTCCCTCATAGGAAGTACCTATGACCTCAGAGTTAGGCCCAGCAGTAAACATGATGTGTGTGTGTGTGTTAGTGTAGTGTAGGGAAAACCACACCACTAGTCTCTTGGAAAGGAAAGGAAGAGACTAGAACCCTGTACTAGGTATATGTGTATAGCTCTAGGTATAAAGTATTATTTTCTATGGAAAGCACCGGTGACAGAGTGACAAGGCAATTGCAAGTATTTATCCCACCGCTGCACCACCAATGTAGAAGGCTGGTCTGGTTTGTACTGGGTACCTAAGGTACTTACAGCTTATACCAGGTCCAGTTATCCTTTATTAGAGAAATGTAGGCAGTGTCTAGAAGCCAAGGTCTCTAGGGGTAGCTGTAGCTGAGCAGCCAAGGCTTATCTAGGGGACATGCAAAGCTCATGCAATACCGCTGTAGACACACAGTACTCACACACATGAAGGAAAATACTCAGTGTTACAAAAATAAAGGTACTTTATTTTGGTGACACAAATGCCAAAATACCATGGAGACTATACTCCCTTAGGAGGTAAGTAACACACAAATTATATACACTAGTATACAGAAAGAGCTGTAAAAACACTTAGAAAACAGTGCAAATAGTGAAAATCACAATAGTTAGAAATGTCCTTAGGGGTTGAACACAAACCATATACTAAGAAAGTGGAATGTGAATGTTGGTTTCCCACCAAGGCAGGTGTAGTGTGTAGAGGGGCACTCCGAGTATTAGAAAACACCAAAGGTAAGTAATAGAACCCACCCCAGAGCCCAGGAAAGCAGGAGTAAATCACAGTAACCTTCCTAGAACAAACAAGAGAAAGATTATTTAAGAACCAGAGGAGACTGCATGACACCAACAGTGGATTCCTGGACCTGAAGAATAGTGGAAGAAGGGGACGAAGTCCAAGAAGCACAGAAGAGTCCAGGAGAACAGGAGCCCCTGCTCACCCTCATGAAAATGCAAAAGAAGAACCACTGGTAAAGAACAGTCAGTACTGCACCCAGGAAGACTGATCCAGGTTCCTGGTTGGTGCAGATGATGTCCCACGCCGAATGGATGATTGCAGTCTGGTTTGCATCACTTGCCAACAAGGCTTGGCACACGCAAAGCTCACGGTTAGTGGAAAAAGGCGCTGCTCAGGACCAGGAGGGCCATGGTGGACTCTACCCAGGAGGAAGAGTCAGAGGGGGCTCTCAGCAACTCAGAGAGCCCTCAGAAGACCAAACAGCACACACAGAAGTCCCAAAGCACGTGGACAAAGAAGGTGCAAAAGCAGGGCAATGCAGCACTACAACAAAGGGTCCCACGCCGCCGGATAACTACACAGCAAGCTGTGTATCGCAGGAAGGAGTGCTGGGGGCTGGAGCTGCACAGTGTATGAAGAACTTCGTGCAAAGATGAAAACAGGCCTTGTCAACTGCAAAACATGCAGTGCAAAGGGGTACTGTCTTGTGTGGGGAGGCAAACCCTTATCTTCAACAAAGTTGGACAGTTGGAAGTCAGAACCGTTAGCACCACTTCAGTCCACTACCCATGATGCAGGATCCATGCAGCTCATCAGACGAGGGGTCCCACACAACCGGTCATCATTGCAGAGAGGTGCGTGCTGGAGCAGGGGAGTGGCTCCTTCACTCCAAGGGGGATTCCTTCATTTTTCTGGTGCAGTCTGAACACAGACTGTCCTCTGAGAATGCACGACCGGGAAACAGTTGCAGTTGCTGGTAGCAGCTGAAAATACAATGTTGCAGAAGTTGTCTTTGCTTCTTTGTTGCAGTTGTACTGTTCCTGGAGGATCCAGATTCAGTTTCTTCAGTAAGAAGGTGAAGTAAATGGTGCAGAGGATTCATGCTGGAGTCTTCAATCTGAATCTAAAGAACCACCAAGAGAGAGAGAGACTGTAGATAGTCCTGAAAGGGGGATTGGTCAGCTAAACAGGTAAACCCCTATCAGGTGAGGGCTCTAACATCACCTGCTGGCACTGGCCACTCAGATGCTCCCAGAGTTCCCTGCCAACTTGGAATCCAAGATGGCAAAACCTAGAAACCCTCTGGAGGAGCTCTGAGCACCACCCCTGGGGTGGTGCTGGACAAAGGAGGGGTCACTACCCTTTCCTTGGTCCAGTTTTGCGCCAGAGCAGGACTAGGGTCCCTGTACCGGTGTATACAGGATTGTGCAAGGAAGGCACCAAATGTGCCCTTCAAAGCATTTCCAGTGGCTTGGGGAGACAACCCTCCCAAGCCTGTAAAACATATTTCCAAAGGGAGAAGGTGTAACACCCCTCTCCCAAAGGAAATACTTTGTTCTGCCTTCCTGGGCTTGAGCTGCTCAGGCAACAGGAGGGCAGAAACCTGTCTGAGAGGTGGCAGTAGCTGGGGCTGCCTGGAAAACCTCAGAAGGCTGGAATGGCAATACTGGAGGTCCTCTAAGAAGCCCCCAGAGTGCATGGAATCATACAACCAAAGCTTGCAAAAGCACTGGAATATGATTCAAACATGTTTGATACCAAACGTGCCTATTTTCGGAGTTACCATTATGTAGCTGGACATAGGTAGTGACCTATGTTCAGTAAACGCATAAAATGGTGTACCTGCTCCGGTACTCCGGACTCACAAAGTCCAAGAAAATGGTCCTGGAGGTCATGGGGGTACCTCTGCTACTACAGGGGTGGCCTCACACACAGTTATTCTGCACCCTGCCCTCAGGGCTGGAGGGCCTGCTATAGGACTGACTTACACGTGACCTGGTGCAGTGTAAAGGACAGTGAAAGGGTGCATGCACCTTTACACAGGCTGCAATGACAGCCCTGTCTTTGCATGGGCTCCCTATGGGTGTCAAAAGATATGCTGCAGCCCATAGGGATATCCTGGAACCCCAATGCCCTGGGTACCATATACTGGGGACTTAGACTTGGGCACCAGTATGCCAATTGTGGGTGAAAAACTGTATTACCAGTATGCAATAACCATACTTTAAGGGAGAGAGCATAACTACTGGGATCCTGATTAGCAGTATCCCAATAGATGTAGTCAAAGTCACTGACAAACAGGTGAAAAGTGGGGGTAACCATGCTAGAAAGAGGCCACTTTCTTACAGTTTCCCAACACCACTGACCGACTGCAGCATGCCCACCGATGTGGGACATCACTTGTATCACTTCTGGAACTCCTCTTCTGCTCCGGTGCTGCACTGCTGACCTTCTTCATCCTCCGTCGACCTGGCCCTGCATCCACAGAAGGGTGGGTAGCGACACTCAAATTCGAACTGGACTTAGTCCCCTTCCTTTGCAGGTTGTCTTCTGTCAAGATCCACCTTTCAGTTCTTCCAGTCTTGGTTGGGTCTTGCACAAAGTCCTCCTGTTGGGTTTGGGGAAATCTAGGTACTTAACTCTCCTCTCCTAGTCGCAGGGGGGCACCTTGGTACTTACCTTTTGGGTTACCTTGTTCCTCCAGCTCCCTTCTACTGATTCCACATCCTTGGGTGGGGGAGTCCATTGAACATAATTACTGCATGCTGCTAGGGTGGTAAACAAACAAAGCAAAAATATTGATGAGTCAAAGCATGCCTGAAAATCTGTGAATCCCCAAACCCTCCACTCTGAATACTCTTATAATTGGTAAATCTTGAAAGCTCCTATAGACTGAGATCTCATTAGTATGTTGTAGACCTCTAATTTTTGACACCAGCTTCTTGGGTGCAGTTGGTAAGAGTTGTTGTTGTCCTCAGTGTTGTGTGTAATTTGAGAATCTCTAGGGAATGTATTAACAGTTGCACAGAAGTTGGAATTGTGCCTGCTGTCCTTTGCAGTCCCTGTTTTAAATTCCTTTTATCCATGCTTCCAATTAGGTGTATTCCAAAGTGTTATACTTACCATTCTTTTAACTAAGCACTGTGCAATTTATTCTATCTCTCAATTCTGAATGAGATCCGATTGACAGGGTATGGTAACCCGCTCTTCTCCCTTTGGGTCTTGCCAGACCACAGCACAATATCCAAACGGTAGCCATCACATGCTGGGTATGGAGGTCCCTCTGTCAAAGGCCAAGTCATCGTGCCTGTACTCCCTGGGTGCTACAGCAACTTCCAATCCTTGGCTCTCACTTACAGCTGAGCATGCAGTGCAGCTTACTCTGTTGAAAGTGGCCAAGATGAAAAATGGATCACCAATATGTGGATGGGAGGTTTCTATCCCTGGAGAAGTTTTTTCCATGGTCATACCACCCTGCTGGATATTTTTATTTACTCAAGATTGCGCAACACTGTCAGGCCCCCCTACCTACCTTTCGAATGAAGCATGAAGATTTCCCTCCATTTACACAGCTCATAACCTCATCTGACTCTATGGGGTGGGTAGCTATGATTTATGCTATTGTGCCGCAGCTTAGACAGGGCCGGGCAGAAGTATTTAGAATGTCCTGGGGGTGGAATTGACCGAATCCTTATCCCGAGGCATGACAGGCTTATTGTTGTGCTCAGATCAGAAAAATTTCAATGAACTATCAGCACAGATTTTTACATTACAAATATTTCCACAGAGCTCACAGAACTCCTTGACTACAACACAGGATTGATCAATCTTTTTCCCACAAATGCATCTGTTGAAGCAGGGACAATGCAGGGATTCTTCCTCTTACGTGGGAATTCCCACCCCATCCCTAGATTTTGGAGTGAGGTGCTGGTGGTGATACAAGACATAATACAAACTACCTTGGAACCTGCTCCACAGATGATGTGGTTGAAATATGTCATAGATTTCCCATCAGGGTTCTGCTGTTTGAGTGCCATGGCCCTGTTCTTAGCTGAGTGCAGGGTGGCATAAGCTATCGATGTGCTAGGGTCCCTACCTGTGCTGATTGGCTATGAGATATAGGGCTCTGCAATAACCGGGTAAAATGTAAACTATGCTCCAACCCCCTACATCCCACCATCGCAATCTCTAAGACCTGTACCAATCCTATCTACTTCATGCTACCCCAGACAGTCTGTCGGTTGCCCTGGTAGGAGGCTGATTGACCTTGTGTCCCTTTGGGGTACATGGATCTCTGAAGTCTCCTGCTTTTGGACAACCTTGCTCCATTTTTGGGAGCTTTGTCTATTGCTGATACATACCCAGCCTTATGTTGCTATTAATGTTTCTGGCTCTGTACTTGTATATCTAAGATGGTGTGGCAACGTATGCTCTCTGTAATACTTTTTATATGTGTCTTTTCCCTCACATGTGACTGCATGTACTGTCTGCAAATGATGACTGTTTTGTATTGTTGGTTTCTACTAAAAACAAAAAACAAATTAAAAAAACCACCACCTTGTAATTGAAGTGACAAAAAAGAAGACATCTAAAGGGCATACCATTTTTTAAATCCTGATCACAAGACATAATGACCTCTTCTTTGAAAACCATGTCACAGAATAGAACTTGCCACTACCTCTTTGACATCACAGACATGTCAGCGTTCTGTTCTCATGGTTAGACTACTTTAATGATGAGGGCAAGCTAAAAAGATTTAGATGTGCACTTAGCAGGTAGGACGGAAGGATGTCTCAAGTACTAGAAGGAGAAATGTAATTTCTAACCTGAGCGCTACATGCTGCCAGTTGTAACTGGAATAAATGTAAGTGTGCTGTCTGATGCTTTAAAAGACCATATCCTGCAAATGTCCAGTAAAGAGACTCCCTTCCATGAAATGTCTGATATTTGTCTGATTTGGTCGATTTCATATGTCTCCTTTGTCTCTGTACAGTGGTGTGACTGAAAATGTAAGGTGAGGTGTGTAGGAGGCTGGCCTGGTTTGTAATGGGTAGCTATGGTACTTACACCTTATACCCGGTCCAGTTATACCTTATTAGTGAAATGTAGGCAACGTCTAGAAGCCAGGTTCTCTAGAGGTAGCTGTAGCGGAGCAGCCAAGGCTTATCTAAGAGATATGCAAAGCTCATGCAATACCACTATAGTCGCACAGAACTCACACACATGAAAGAAAATACTCAGTGCAACAAAAATAAAGGTAATTTATTTTGGTGACACAAATGCCAAAAATACCATAGAGACTGTACTCCCTTAGGAGGTAAGTAATACACAAATTATGTACACTAGTATGCAAAAACAGGTGTGAAAACAATGCAAGTAATGAAAATCACAACAGTTAGAAATGGGCCTAGGGGGAACACAAACCATATACTAAGAAAGTGGAATGCGAATGTCGGTTTCCCACCTAGGCAAGTGTAGTGGGTAGGGGGTAGCTGGGAGTACTAGAAAACGCAAAAGGTAAGTACTAGAACCCACCCCAGTGCTCAGGAAAGCAGGAGTAAAACACAGTAACTTTCCCAGAACACTCACAGAAATGAGAAAGAAGATTATGCAAGAACCAGAGGAGTGGATTCCTAGACCTGAGGACCTGTGGAAGAAGGGGACCAAGTCCAAGAAGCAGAGAAGCAACCAGGACGAACAGGAGCTGTTGCTAACCCAGATGAGGGTACAAAAGAAGAACCACAGGTGAAGAAGAACAGTCAGTATTGCATCCAAGAAGACTGAGTCAGGTTCCTGGTTGGTGCAAGTCATGTCTGACGCCAGAGGGATGATTGCAGTGTGCTTTGTGTCGCTGGAGTCTGCCAATAAGCCTTGGCACACGCAAAGCTTGTTGTTAGCGGAAAATGGTGCTGCCTGGGACCAGGAAGGACCAGGTGGACTCTACCCAGAAGGGGGAGTCAGAGGGGTCTCTCAGTACCTCAGAAAGCCAACGGAAGACCAGGTAGCATGCACAGGAGTCCCACAGCATAGTGACAAAGAAGGTGCAAAAGAGGCCCATGCAGCACAACAACAAATGCTCCCACGCACCGCCGGAGAACCACTGAGGAAGCTGTGCATCACAGGATAGAGTGCTGGGGGCCGGAGCTGCAAGATGCTTGAAGAACTTCATTGAAGGATGCCAACAAGCCTTGGCAACTGCAAAACACGCAGTGCATTGGGATACTGTCTTGCGTGGGCAGGCAAGCTCTTACCTCCACCAAAGTTGGGCAGTAGGATGTCAGGTCCATCGTGACCACTTCAGTCCACCACCCATGAGGCAGGATCCAGCAGCTCAGCAGGAGAGGGAATACACGCAGCTGGTCATCATTGCGGTAGTTGTCTGCAGAAGCAGGAGAGTGACTCCTTCACCCCAAGGGAGATTCCTTTGCTCTTCTGGTGTGGGCTGAAGACGGGCTGTCCTCAGAGAATGCATGACTGAGAAACAGTTGCAATGGTTAGCAGGAGCTGAAGATACAATGTTGCAGAAGGCGTCATGCTTCTATGTTGCAGTTTTTAGAGTTCCTGGAGGATCTAGATGCAGGTTCTATGGTGAGAAGTTGAAGTGGAGGATACAGAGGATTCCTGCTGGAGTCTTGCAATCTGAGTGTGAAGAACCACCCAAAGGAGAGACCCTAAATAGCCCTGAAAGGGGGCTTGGTCAGCTAAACAGGTAAGCACCTGTCAGGGGAGGACTCTGACATCACCTGCTGGCACTGGCCACTCAGATGCTCCCAGAGTTCCCTGCCAACTTGCAATCCAAGATGGCAAAACCCAGGTACCCTCTGGAGGAGCTCTGAGCACCACCCCTTGGGTGGTGATGGACAGGGGAGTGGTCACTCCCTTTTCCTTTGTGCAGTTTCGGGACAGAGCAGGGACTGGGTGTCCTTGAACTGGTGTAGACTGGATTATCCAAATGTGCCCTTCAAAGCATTTCCAGTGGCTTGGGGAGGCTACCCCTCCCAAGCCTGTAATACCTATTTCCAAGGGGAGAGGGTGTAACACACTTCTCCCAAAGGAAATTCTTAATTCTGCCTTCCTGGGATCGAGCTTCTCAAGCAACAGGAGGGCAGAAACCTGTGTGTGAGGTGGCAGCACCTGGGGCTGCCTGGAATACCTCAGAAGGCTGTAATGGCAGTACTGGGCGTCCTCTAAGGACCACCCAGCATGCATGGGCCAAACAACCAATGCTGACCTATGTCCAGTGCACGCATAAAATGGTGTCCCCGCACTCATGAAGTCTAGGGAAATGGTCCTGGAGGTTGTGGGGGCACCTCTGCTAGTGCAGGGGTGCCCTCACACACAGGTACTTTGCACCCTGCCCCCAGGGCTGGAGGCCCTCCTGTAGGAGTGACTTATAAGTGACCTGGTGCAGTGTGAATGGCAGTGAAAGGGTGCATGCACCCTTTCACGCAGGCTGCAATGGCAGTCCTGCAGAAGCCTTTGCATGGACTCCCTATGGGTGGCAAAAGATATGCTGCAGCCCATAGGGATCCCCTGGAACCCCAATGCCCTGGGTACCTAACTACCATATACTGGGAACATATAAGGGGGCACCAGTATGCCAGTTGTGGGTGAAATACTGGGTTACCAGTATGCAACCACCAAATTTAAGGGAGAGAGCATAACTACTGGGGTCATGGTTCGCAGAATCCCAGTAGACACAGTCAAACACACTGATAAACAGGCCAAAAGTGGGGTTAACAAGCTAGAAAGAGGCTACTTTCCTACAAGGTGGATTTGCAGAGCGCTGCTTGTCATCCATGAGAGTATCCCTATTTGTACATACCGCACAAAGTCACTGGCTCATGCTTCCTGCACTAGAGCTCAGGAAGAGCTTTTCCCTAGGACATATAATGAGGATGTTGGGGTTAAATGGTGCGATATGCATTACACTTTCCACGTTATTTGGGTGAAGAATTCAGAGATTCTGAAGGGGGGTGTGTATGGTTAAGAATCACAGGCGTCAAAATTAGTTAAGTGAGACAAGGTTTTTATTGCACGTTTGAGGGCAACACCCACATAGGTAAGGCAGTCTTTGTATTATTCTTTTAGGGCAGAGGCTCTCAAGAGCTCGTTTTGAGCAGGAAGTGCTCCATTAAGCCCTTGTGTCATCCTCAATTGAAATAGTCACAAAGGTATCAATTCATTGCAGAAACAAAGGTTAAAGTGAAGCTGTGGTTAGGTTTGCTACTCCTTCTAACTCCGTTTGATAATACTTTGCTTTTACAGTACAGGTTAACTGAGCATATGAAGTCCGTTCTGTGAAGGGGCCTTCCTATCAGCCTCCATACAGTTACAGCCCAAGATGTTGCGGGTGGACTTATCTAGGTCAGCAGAGGGCACTATACACAAGGTTTCCTAACTATTATCAAACACTTCTAACTAAAAGCAAGACCTATTGGTGAAGAAAGTAATTGAGCAATTATGTAAATCTCTCTCAGAAAGAATTCAGTTGTGTCTATGCTCGGAGTAATTATGCACAATTTGCCTTCTCATTACCATATTAGGAAATGTAGCAATACAGACCTTCCTTAATTACGTAGTCATAAGGTAACGTTATACATGGATGCTGCAATAAGTTTAATTTCTTTAGACTGGTCTGTCATTTTTATCTGTATTCCAAAGAGCTCATGGAAGTTAAACGCTGAGGAGAGTAAATCTGCAAACACTTGCCCAAATCAGAACGTTGTTTGGTTTCAGAAACACTAGGCTTTTTAGATTGTCATCCTTCTTTGACTTACCTTTTCTGTACGAACACATACAAGAGGCCTCATATGAGAGCCCACGTAATATAGTCTGTAACCCCATTGCCCCACCAAACTACTAGAGTTACTCATTCTGGGGGTGCTGGTAACTCCGGGTAGGGGAGGAATTACCAGCATATTTAAGTGGGACCTTGAGGAGGGGAAATTACCAAATGTCTCTGTAAATGTGGTCCTGATTGTCACCTGTTTGTAATGACGGCCGAGATATATTTTTAACATTTGAGATGAAGAAAAAACAATTTATTTAAACAATTCTAAATGCATGTCTTAAAAACACACATTGGTAAAGCCAATAGTTCTGCATTAGCCGTCATCCTTTTGGCAATTCTTGTTTTGTTTTTTCCATGGTTTTCACAAAGCTTTATTGCTCAGGAAGTTGTCATCAAATCCAAAAAAAGTTTTTTTTAGAAAAATGGCTAAATGCAGTAATGTTTTTTGGTCTAAATAAATAGGCATAACATAATAATCCCTGGCTCTGAAGTGAATTTCTTTGTGTGGATGTTCTCTTTTTGAAAGGGCAGCATGCTGTAACTCATAGTGAAGTGGGATGACTGCATTGTCATTTGATGCATTTTGTAGTGGGTGGAATTAAAATAAGAATGATACCATCACAGACTAATGGCTAAAGCCTGGCTGGAAAACCCCATAAGTAACTATGTTATACACACTTTAAGTAAAATCAAATAGTCTTGGCTAACAAAGGACTAAAAAAAAATTGTCTCAATCAGACATTTTTAGAGCGCACTACTCACCGGTAAGAGTCTCAAGGTGCTGTGGGGGGGTCAGTCCTCTGTGCTTCATTTGAAGAGCCAGGTCTTAAGGTCCTTCTTGAATTGAGGTAATGATGGTGACTGCCTGAGTTAGAGGTGCAAGGTGTTCCAGCTCTTTCCCGCAAGGTAGGCGAAGGATCTTCCTCCAGCCGAGGTCTTCTGTATGCGGGGTGTATTGACCTGTTGAGCAGAGAGGTCTGGTGGGGGAGTAGAAGGTGATGCAGTGTTTGAGGTAGGTGAGTCCCAGGTCATGGAGAGCCTTGTATGCATGGACGAGGAGTTTGAAGTTGATACTTTTCTTGACAGGGAGTCAGTGGAGATCTCTCAGATGCCTGGTAATGTGTTCGCGGCAAAGGACATCCAGGATGAGTATAGCAGAGGCGTTCTGGATGTGCTGTAGTTTCTTCAAGTTCTTCTGGCTTGTGCCGGCTTAGAGGGTGTTGCCATAGTCGAGTCTGCTGGTTATCAAGGCGTGAGTTAGGGTCTTGCAGTAGTCATTTGGGATCCATTTGAAGATCTTCCAGGAAAGTCGGAGTGTGTGGAAACAGGAGGATGTGACAGAGTTGACTTGATGGGTCATGGCAAGAGATGATTCCAGGATGAAGCAGAGGTTGCATGCGTGGTTTGTTGGGGTGGTGGGGCTGCCGAGTGTAGGAGGCACCATGAGTTGTCCCACGCTGATGTGGAGGGCCCCAGGATGAGGATTTCGGTCTTGTCTGAGTTGAGCTTGAGGCAGCTCCCCTTTATTCAGGCAGCGACAGCTTCCATCCCATTTTGGAAGTTCTTCTTGGCAGTTGCAGGTTTTTGGCCAGTGAGATGGTCAGCTGGGTGTCATCGGCATAGGAGACGATGTTCAGTGTGTGGCTTCTGACGATGGATATGAGCAGGGCCATGTAGATGTTGAAGCATGTGCGGCTCAGAGAGGAGCCATGAGGTATTCTGCAGCTGACCTCCGTAGGTTCTGACAGGTCTGACGGGAGTCTGAGTTTCTGTGTTCTGCCGGTCAGGAAGGAGGGTAGCCACTGTAGGGCCTTTTCACGGTTGCCGGCTGTGTGGAGTCTGGTGCAGAGGGTGTGATGGGAGGCTCTGTTAATGGCGGTCCAGTAGGATGATGGCTGCTGTTTGGTCGAGGAGCAAGCGGGTGTCATCTGTGGGGTGAGGAGGGCAGTCTCTGTGCTGTCGTTGCTTCTGAAACCTGATTGGGAGATGTCCAGGATGTTGTTATCCTCTATGTGTTTGCAAAGCTGTGCATTGATGGCCTGTAATTAGCTGCCAGCCTCTTGCCTTCAAGAAAGGATGCAAGAAAGAAACAAGCGTTTGCAATGCAATAGGTCTCGCATTTGCTTCAATTAGCTACTGGCGTTGTAAATACATAACTGGACTTTTCATGCCACATTATTTGGTCCTCCCTGCCACATAATTCCAGTGGCCCTGCATATAACTACATGAAAACAGAATAGCGGAAAGTAATGCATTTCAACCATATCTGTACCCCCTCGATGGCTTAGTGCCTTACACATTGTCATGCCTAGCAGGCCTAATGCAATGATATTACAAACAAGACCCTTAAAAACACAAACTACTCCCCGCCATAAAACAAAAGTTCCAGCCATGAGAGAGTTTAAAAAGACACTGAATGGTGGGAGAAGTTACTATTTTGGGGTCCCCCAACCTAATGTGGGTACCCATAGATGACATAGACAGAAAAGAGCTTGTCACGCTGAACGGTTTAGTGGTGGTCCCATTGTCATAGAACCACCATAGGCTGAATTATGGGCTAAAATGTTTTTAAAAAGAAGCGTCCCACAAAGCATTATGGGGCAAGTTTCCGAGTACAGCAGATATTGTAGTTTGTTGATTGTAATGCTCAGAACAGCCCCTAGGGGACACCATAGTAAAAATAGCATTAGTAAGAAACATATTAAAGTACCCCTACAGTCAGTCCCTAAAAGGCATAACAACAGAATTGCAAAAGTAATGCAGTGTAACCATATATGTAGCCTCTAGAGGGTGTAGTTCCTTACTCATTTTGAGGCCTAGCAGGCCTACTGCAATACTATTACAAAGAAGGCCCTTAAAACATAAACTACTCCCAGGTGCTAAACAAAAGTTTCAACTATGAGAGACCTTAAAAAGACATTGAATGGTGGAAGAGGTTGTTATTTTGGGATCCTCCCCAAGCTAGTGTGGAGACCCAGAGATGACTAAGACAGAAATGGTCTCATACTGAACGGTTTGGTGGTGGTCCCTTTGTCGTAGAACCACCACAGCCATAAATTATTTGAAAAAGAAATGCCCTGCAAACCTGTATAGGGCGCGTTTCCTGAGTGTAGTGAATATTATAGTATCTGCTCTCCCGCTGTGCCGGGAGAGCCGCGTTGAGTATTTCTGTGTTTTTTACTACAGCATTTACCAATTACAATGGATTTTTGAAAGCCATAGAGCGCAAAGGGGAGAGACAAAAGCAGAATTAAAATGACTCAGATTAGGTAACAGTCTGAACAATGTAAAGAGTGCTCTAATACAGCCGATCGAGTTTGCGCTGTTCATGCTTTATGAAACTTTAAAACACCATGGCAGCAATGTAGCATGAAGGGGACAAACAAAAGAAAAAAGTAGTTTGCCCTCGCTAAAGTATATCGGCTATTGTGCAATTAATTCATGTAACAGGATCAGTCTGCAAGGCGGAACAAAAGAGCCTCAAGGTGGGACAAATTTAAAGCATTTACCAGTGGCATCAAGGGATTTTTGAAAGCAAGCCCAGGAACGAATTAAAGTGATGGGCGTGGTTAAAGCCCAAAGAATAGATTATAACAGGTCAAAAAGTGGTCCTTGCACACTGCCTAGGCTCGACCTAAAAAGGAAGGAAGGAGGAAAGCCGGACCACAAGGAAAGGAAGTCGGGCATAAAAGGATGTAAGGCAAAAAATGAAGGAAGAACGGAAGGGAAGGAAGGCAAAAAAGAAGACAAAGGAAAGAAAGGAAGCAACAGGAAAGAAAGGAAGTAAGGAAAGAAGGCAGGAAAGAGAAAGAAGGAAAAAAGAAAGAAGGCAGAAAGAAACAAGGAAAGAATAACAAAAGCAAAAATAAAAGGAATGAAAGAAAGAATTAATGCATAAAAGAAGGACAGAAGGCAAAAAAGAAACAAAGAAAGAAAGGGGGAAAAAGAAAGAAAAAAGATGGCAGCAAAGGAAAGAAAAAGGCAAAAACAAAGAAGAAGGAAAGAAATAGAAAGAAGGCAAAAAAGAAAGAAGAAATGAAACAAGGTAAACAAAAGACAGAAAAAAGACAAGAAATAGAATGAAGGAAGAAAAGGGAAAGAAAATAGGAAAAGAAAGGCATGAGGTCAAGAAGAAATAGAAGCAAAAAGAAAGGAAGAAGGAAAGTAAAAAAGAAAGAAGGCAAGAAAGAGAAGGGCAGACAGAAGGTAAGAAAAGAAAGAAGGAACAAAAGAAGGAAAAGAACCTCACTGGCCAGTCAGTGAACTGCTCTGCCACTGCATAGCTCCACCTGCAAGTGAAGCACGTCTAACTCGAACTCTGACCTCAGTCAGAAGTTTGAGGCCCTCCTCCACCCGTAGGCTTCTGCCTGCTCCTCATCTCTGGTGTCTAGTGGGAGAGCTCTGCTCTTCTGCTTGACTGCCCTCTGCCTTTTTCTCTTTTTTCTCGTTTTTCCTTTGTGTACTGTTTTTGTGCCTTCGGCTTTCTGCTTTCCTCTATCTTTTCCTCGTTTCTCTCGTCACTCGCTTCTCTCTCTCTCTCTCTCTCGCTCTCTCACACTCTCCCTGCTACTGCTGCCCCAGTGGCCCCGCCCCACCTATCTCTCATGCTTCCCGACGCTGCTGCCGCCGCGTCCCCCCCTTTTTCACACCGTTTACTGCTCCCAGCTCTCCTCCCCCTCCCTACTTAATGTCACTGGCTGCACCGGAGGAAAAGCAACCTCAATGACCTAGTCAGTGAACTGCTCTGCCACTGCGTAGCTCCACCTGCAAGTGAAGCCCGTCTGACTCAAACTCTGACCTCGGTCAGAAGCTCAAGGCACTCCTCCACCTGCAGGCTTCTGCCTGCACCTCATCACTGGTGTCTAGTGGGAGAGCTCTGCTCTTCTGCTGGGCTGCCCTCTGCCTTTTTTCTCTTTTTTCCTAGTTTTTACTTTGTGTACTGTTTTTGTGCCTTTTGCTTTCTGTGTTCTTCTATCTTTTCCTTGTTTCTCTCGTCACTCACTTATCTCTCTCTCTCTCCTCTCTCGCACTCTCCCCGCCACTGCCGGCCCCACGGCCCCACCTCCCTTTTTCATGCTGTTTTCCGCTCCCAAGTTCCAGCTGTGATCTCCTCCCCCTCCCTACTTAATGGCGGCCACTGCACAGGAGGAAGAGCAACCTCACTGAACTAGTCAGTGAACTGCTATGCCACCGCATAGCTCCATCTGCAGAGTGAAGCCCATCTGACTCGAACTCTGACCTCAGTCAGAAGTTTGAGGCCCTCCTCCGCCTTTCTCTTTCTGCTTTCCTCTTATCTTCGTTTCTCTCATTACTCGCTTCTCTCTCTCCTCTCTCACACTCTCCCCGCCGCTGCTGCCCCGTGGCCCTGTCCCCTCCTCTCACTCACTCTCCCCTCCGCTGCTGCCACCGCAACCCCACCCCCCTTTTTTGCACCGTTTTCCGCTCCCGCTCCCACCTCCCAGCTGTCCTCTCCACCAAAGGCGCACCTAGGGCAAGCCCGTCTGCACATGTCCGAGACCAGTGCCAGGACCCATGGTCCTGCCACCCGCCGCCTCTACTCGTCCACAGCAGCACTCATCACACTCAACCCAGGACACAACAACAACTGCAAGCAAGCATCACCTGCTAATACCCGCAGACCCTTCAGCTGCCTCAGCTGCAGCCAAACCTCCACCATCACCAAGACTTGGACCCAGCACAACCCACCCAAAACAACACTCCGACCCCGAAATCTCTGAAGTGCATTCTCCTCAACATCTGCTCCCTCCATAAACGAGCTAACGAAATCTGAGACCTCCTTCACAGGACCACCCCAGACGTTGCATTCCTCACCGAGACCTGGACCAACAACACCTCAGACCCAGACATCGCCATCCCGCAGGGATACAAGATCATCCGGAAAGACCGCCCCAGATGCCTTGGGGGGCGGGGATCGCCATCATCCACAGGTCCAACCTCTGCCTGAACACACACTCTGAAGAATCCACCAGCTGGAACACCTCCACTTCAAACTACACACCAGCCCGACATCCACCATCAGGGGCTCCCTTTGCCGACTCCATCACAGATTATATCTCCGCACAAGCCATCACAGCCACCAACTACACCCTGCTGGGAGACCTCAACTTCCACCTCGACAACCTACAAGATCCCAACACTGCATCCCTCCTAGAAAATCTCCAGAACATAGGGCTTCGACAGATAGGGACGGAGCCAACACACTCAGCAGGACACACCCTTGATCCCATCTTCACTACAGGAACCTCCACTACCTTTGGTCACACCTCAGAACTCCAATGAACAGACCACCGATGCATCCATTTCACCTTCCACACACACACCGTCATCAGACCCCAACACCAACCATCACATAGAAACTGGAAAAGAATCACCAACGATCAACTCAACGCCTCATCGCGCCCCCACCATCGCACGCAACAATGACCCAAACAGCGCAGCACGCACCTTCCACAAATGGATCGCCGACTGCGCCAACACCATAGCCCCCCTCAAAAAGAACCACAGCACCCACACAAATAAAACCAGCTGGTTCGCCCCCGATCTCCGAGAAAAATCTGGAGAAACACCAAAACCACAGAAGCCTGTAGCAACTTCAGAGCCGCCGCCACCGCACACTACCAAGTCATCAGAAACTCAAGAAAGAAAGCTATAAAAGACAGAATCCCCTCACACGCACACAACAGCAAGGAACTCTTCAGCATCATCAAGGAGTCCGCCCAACCGAACAGTGAAACAACGAACATCCCACCCTCACAAGGCCTCTGTGACAGATTCAACACCTACTTCCACCAAAAAATCAAGACCATCTACGACAGTTTCAGCAAGGACAACCTACGTGCAGATCCCCCTCTATCAAAACCAGACACCAACAAACCAACAATCACCAACTGGACCCCCATCACCACCGACGATACTCTGAGAACAATGAGGTCCATACACTCCGGGGCCCCCACTGACCCATGCCCTAAACACATTTTCAACAGAGCTGCAGACACAATCGCCCCCAAGCTCCGCCTCACCATCAACCATTCACTAGCTGCTGCCACCATCCCAGATGGCCGGAAACACGCCGAGATCAACCCCCTCCTAAAAAAAAAAAAAACCCTCAGCAGACTCCACCGACCTCAAAAACTTTATGCCCATTTCCCTACTCCCTTTTCGTCCAAAATCATTTAAAAAGCAGTCAACATCCAACTCGCCATGTTTTTAGAAGACCACAACATCCTCGACATCTTCCAATCCAGATTCAGGAAAAACCATTTCACCGAAACTGCCCTCCTGGCCGCAACAGATGACATCCGCTCCCTGCTGGACAAGAGAGAGATGGCAGCACTCATCTTGCTAGACCTCTCGGCGGCCTTCGACACAGTCTCCCATCACACCCTGATATGAAGACTTCACGAAGCCGGCATTAGAGACAAGGCCCTTGACTGGATCCAATCCTTCCTCTCTGGCAGAACTCAATGAATGAGACTCGCCCCCTTCCTCGCAGACCCCATCACCTGTAAAATTCCCCAGGGATCCTCCCTCAGCCCCACGCTGTTTAACGTCTACATGGCCCCACTAACCACCATCATTAGAAGCTACGGAATCAACATCATCTCCTACGCCGACGACACCCAACTCATCCTCTCCCTCTCCAACTGACCCTGCAAGGCCAGACACAACTTCCACAAAGGCATGGAAGCAGTCGCTAACTGGATGAGAAACAGCTGCCTTCAACTCAACACAAACAAGACAGAAGTACTCATCATGGGCCCTCAACCCAACGCGTGGAATGACTCCTGGTGGCCATGCACCCTCGGAAACACGCCCACCCCCACCAGCCAAGCCCTCAACCTTGGGATCATCCTGGACTCCAATCTCAGCATGAACCATCAAATCAACTCAGTCAGCTCCCACTGCTTCCACAACCCCCGCCTCCTATGCAAGTCCTTCAAATGGATCCCCCTCGAACATAGAAAGACCGTCACACACACCCTCATCACCAGCAGACTGGACTATGGCAATGCACCCTACGCCGGAATCAACAAGAAACTCATACGCAAACTACAAAACATCCAGAACGCCGCCGCCAGTCTGGTCCTCGACACCGCCACATCTCTCAACACTGCGTACAGTGCACTGGCTTCCCACAGAGAAAAGAATCACCTTCAAGATCCTCACCCACGCACACAAAGCCCTCCACAACACCGGACCAGCCTACCTGAACCAGAGACTCAACCTCCACGTACCCCACAGGACCCTAGACTCAGCCCAGCTCTCTCTCACAGAAGTACCCCACATCAGGAAAACCAGAACAAGAGGACGCTCATTTTCCTACCGCACAGCCACCGCCTGGAACGCCCTTCCTCACCACATCAGACAAACCACCTCCCTCCTCAGCTTCAGGAATGAACTGAAGACATGACTTTTTTAAGAACCACTGGTGAGCGCTACACTTCCCTCCCCCTCCTTGAGACCCTAACAGGTGAGTAGTACAATCACTGATTGATTGATTGATTGATTGACTGAGAAGGCAAAAAAGGAAAAAAAGATATATAATAAAAAAGAAAGGCAAAAAATGAAGAAAAACAAGAAAAAAAAGAACATAACAATAAAGAAGGCAAAAGAAAAAGGAAAGAAAGAAGTAAGGAAAGAAGGCAAAAAGAAAGAAGACAAGAAAAAGGGAACAAAGAAAACAGTAAACAGAGAAGGAGACAATGTAAGAAGGAAGGAAAGAGGGTTCACAGTATAAAGGAAATTGATACTAAAACCCAAATTACACCCCACCTACGTTTACAATTAGTTACAATTGTACTGCAAGTTAAATATGATTAAGTATGGTTTTCTCCCTGGGCAACATTTATTAAGAACCAATGGTGAAACCAACTCCTGGAACACAACTGGAAACGGGGTCAGATAAAGATGACATGTGCCCTCTGCTCACACGAAGAGCTGGTAGAAAGCATCTTTATATCACAACGGCAATACTAAAGTAATAATAAAGCTTTTTTTAAACCCTGGAGCCGAAGGGAACTTTCTTGTGTGTGTGGATGTGCTCATTGTGAAAGAGCAAAATGTAATCACTTCAAGTACAGTTAGCCAGTGGCTTAAGTAGGCTGGCCCACTGTCCCAAGCTGTATGTGCAGTACGCTGCAGTGGGAGGAAGCAATATTTGAATGACACAACAGACCATAGAATGAAGAAAGCTAGCTCAAAGTCGCTTTAAATAAGTAGTGTACATATTATTTTAGTAAAATCAGAAGGCCTTGGCTAGCACCAGACCTAAATAGTTTTTCCTTCAGTGAACCCTAGCATATATTTTTTTTTTTTAAATATATATATATATATTGCAATGGTTAAATGTAGAATTCTAATATATTTGTAACTGACCCACCAATGAGGGTCCATAAAATATTTACTTACATCTACAGTTAAAGGGGTTAGCATAGTATAATAGATTAAGCAATGCTCTTGGGTCCATGGTATAATATGTGAACGATAGGGCATTATGATTAACTTTTCTCCTTCTAATGCTAAAATATCTTTATGATTCTCAGATGCTGTTTGTTACTTTATAATGGAATGCCTCAATTACTTACCAGCAATATTGTTACTCCAAGTCTCCCTTCCTCATCAATGACCTTTATTGTAAGTAGGTACTTTTTCCTAGACAGTCGGTTCTGTAGAACAACTTTAAGCTATTTTTGTTAATAAAACACACACTTCCTGGCAGGCCTCATAAAAGGGAGCACTTCCCAGAATATCTACTGGTTGTAAACACCCTAGTATACTGCCATTGTTGTAGACCAAGCAGCGAGACGAACCGTGAATGAGGAAGAATGAGAGTAATGAGACTACTGGTAAGTAACTAGGCTTACTTTGCTATCTCTATCCTTAATTATGAAATGCTACAACATGGTGAGGGCTACATTCTGGGTGGTGCTGTTACTCGTGGTCCTCTAATTTCCTACCCAACTGGACACAACAGTTTCATAAGGTGAGCAGCTCCCACACATTCACTGTGGCAGAACTGACACCGTATGAAAGGACATGAAAGAATATGCAAGGTAGAATCAATTCAGAGTTGTCCAATGGAAAACTTACTAGATGTCCTCCCAAGATGAAACCTCATGGCCTGACCCAGAAGCAGAGCTGGCAAGGCAGGAACACAATAGACCAAGAATAAAGGTGATGTCATCAATCAAGATAGAGTCCAAGACAGTGGCCCCACACTTGGACTACAAAACACCAATCAATACAAAAAGGTCACTACACCACTTTGAATACATGGTATAGGCAAGTTAAATGATGACTGCCCTACATACTTAATTGAAGCAAGTTAAGCACCTTACCATGGACAGTGTTATGAAGAAAGCATAGTCGCAGAGACCTGAAGTAACTTCAATTCCACCCTAAGAAGAGTCTTAGGCCCCAACAGAAGAGCTACATGGGCTGTAAAGTCTGTGAAAGGGTCCAGCACAAAAGATGCCACAAATAGCCAACCTCCTTGCCAAAGTCAAACCCCCCACAGAGACGTCCTAGGGGACAAATACTTAATAGAAACTACCTCTTGGGGCTCAAAAGGAGCAGTACTAAGGCCAACCAAACAATGGCAATCCCAGATAGTCTGCCACAGAATGAACAGCATGGCAGATAAAACGTCCTGAGGAAAAGTCAAACCACAGGAGAAGCCTAGTCAGCAACCACGCTCAAGAAATAACCTCTGAAGCAGCATACAGTCAAGGAAGGAAACACAGTGGGCTATGTGCAATCTGAGAAGATAGCTGCTAAGAAGTCTGCAAAACCTGCGCACCTCCACAGCCCAGAGAGGTGACAAAAACGTAGGCAGGAGCCACACTGAAGCAGACGTTCTGTGAACCAGCCCACCAGGAACAACCAACACAGCACTCAGCCACAACAGTAGAGGAGACACAAACCTGTAATACCTGGGAATGGGGGAATTGTTAAAGTAAACAAAAAGTGATGGATGGAATTCTTGAATTAATCTCAGTGATTGGTAATCACTCGGACCACATCATGTCCCATTGTTAATTTGAACATCATGCCACCTCAGGTTTGACTCAACTATAGACAAATCAGTCTTAACACTGCTCAATTGGGAACAGTCCAACCCGAACTGCCAGCCCAGTTCCTCCCTGAATTAGAACACAAGCAATCCAGGGCCAGATTTGCCCTGGGGCGAAAAGTGGAAGGCAATAACAAGCCTTCATGTGAGAGACACACAGGAACACCCGTCCTCCAAGCATACTTAATAGAAATCCAACTCAGAACATCAGCAACAGTGTCACTACCAGGCCTGCACTAAATCACTGCAAAACTCTGTGAATACCATTGAGAAACCGAAGGGCTAAGAATAGGGAAAAATACTCAGTAATGCTCAATACTCAGTAATGCTGCCAGAAAGGGTTTTACACTACAGATAGGAAATTAGAGGACCGCCGGTCACAGCTCCACACAGAGTGTAACCCTCACCATGTTGTATCATTTTGTGTCCACTTGATGGTTCACAATGGCCAATGAAGCATCATCTTCCTGCTGCAGAAACACGACCCTGTTCAGGACAGAAACAACAAAGAGCTTAATAAAAAATTATGAGCAAAGAGGCCATGGCCAGATATAGCAAGAAAGCAAAAACCAACATGACTGGGTAAAACATATTTTGGGAGGGCCCCCTTGTTTTTCTCAGGCCTCACTTGACAGATGAACCCAGAACTTTCCAAGAAGGAGCTGAGGTGGATGAGACTCATTTTTGGAAAGTTTCCTAAAGATTCTTCAAACAGCACCAAAGTTATAAGCAGACAAAAAATGCTTTTGCTATGTAAAGTGGTCCTAACTATAACTACCCTGGGTCCCATATAGTTTTGGTTAAAATATTGTAAGGTAGATGAGTGCCTTTTGGGGCAAAGGGGAAATATATATATATTTTTTAAACTACTGTTGAGAATTAGGTTTCTGGTTGACAGAGATATGCACCCTGTCCAAGCCGGAACCACAATCCTAGCCAAGGTAAGCCAGATACACACCATAAATTAACCTGTGCTCACCTTCTGATAGCTTGGTAAAGAGCAGGTAGGCTTAAGCTAGTAGGTAATGTGTAAAATAATTGTGCAACACTTAAAACAGTTAAACAGTGAAAACACCACACAAAAATAATCCACACCAGGTTAGGAAAATATAGCTTAATTTATTTCACAAAATAAGACCAAAACGACAATATTCCAATAAGTAGAATTTGAGATATGCACTTTTAAAGAATATCTGCAAATATAGTGCTGAAAAGCATAAATCGCCAGTGAGAGCTATCTGATCATGCTAGACAGGTTGAAATCTGAAAAGTCAGGCTGACCACGATGGACTGCTGGTCGGATACAGGGACAAACCTTGTCCTGATGAAAAAGTACTTTGTGTGAATAGTTGTGCTGACATTGAAGACTCGATGCGAGGAGCAGAGGAGGCAATGTGTTGTCCCTTCAGATGCAGATGATGTCAGTTCTGATCCGTGCAGAAAACAATGCATTGTCGTCCAACTGCACAGCTGTCGATGTCATGTCCTCAAACAGCATTGTGTTGATGAACTCATTTTGATGAATGCGATGCACCATCGTCAAGCCCCACAGCTGGTGATTGCAGCAATGGGAATGCATCAGCGTTGAGAGGAGATTCATCGGTTCTGACCTGTACAACAGCAGTGATGCGTGGATTTTGCAGTTGCAGCACTTTATAACCACCTCCCAGGGAATAGGACTGGATTAGCCCCAATTGGCAGGGCAAGACTTACAGCAAGCAAAGTTCATGTGCTGCTGCAGGATAGAGTAAACTCTTTGATGTCTCTAGGACTTCAGAATGCAAGGCATGCCAGCAAGCCCTGAAGTCACTTTGGTTCTGGGGATGTAGAGGTTTAGGTCAATTCCTTCTCACTCCCACGCAAGGAGGGCAGCAGGGTAGGCCCAGCAGAGCAGGAGCCCTGCAAAGTCCTGCAGTGTCCGGCAGAGTGACAGTTCCTTCAGCAGAACAGCAGTCCTTTGTCCTGGTAGAATGTCCTCAGGTCCAAAAGTGTACTTCTTTGGTGGGGTCAGAAGTCCTTTGAAGAGTCCCTGCTCTTCCTGCCCTGGCTCCAGACACACCACTTGGGGATATGCAGCCCTTTGTGTGAGCTCAGAACACAGGCCAGGTGTAAGTATCCGCTCTTCCCTCCCATCTTGCCCAAGATGGCCCATCAACATGCAGATGGCCACTCAGTCACACCTAAGCTCCCTTTGTGTGTGGCTGTCTGGAGGGAATGCACAAGAACCCTGCTGTCACCCACCCAGATGTGTATTTAGATGCATGCAGAAAGCACTCGATGATTTAAAGTAAGAAAATGCCAACTTTCTAAAAGTGGCAATTTCAGAACTACAATTTAAAATCCAACTTCACCATAAGTTGGAATTTTAAATTGGGATTCTAGAGATGCCAGACTTGGGGGTCTCATCTCTTCCCAATTGGAAATTACACTTATAAAATGTAATAAGGTAATCCGAATGTTATTCTATGGGAGAGCCAGGCCTTGCAGTAGTGAAAAGAATTTAAGAGCTTTCGCTACCTGGACATGTAAAACTTAAAAGAATATGTTGAACTTTTCCAATACACTGCACCCTGCCCTTGGGGCTGTCCAGGGCCTAATTAAGGGGTGACTTAGATGTATTTAAAAGGGATTGTTTGGGCCTGGCAAGAGGGTTAACGTGACAAGTCAACATGGCAGCTTAGAACTGCACACACAGGTTCTGAAATGCCAGCCCTGAGCAATGTTTTAAGGGCTACTGCAGTGGATGGCGCTATCAGTGCTGCAAGCCTACTAGTAGCATTTAGCTTACAGGCCCTGGGCACAGGTAGTGCACTTTACTAAGGACTTATACATAATTTAAATGTGGCAATTGTGGATTAAGCCAATGTTATCATGTTTTAAAGAAAGAGCACATGCACATTAGCACTGGTCAGCAGTGGTAAAGTGCCCAGAATCCTAAAGCCAGCAAAAATAAGTTTAGCAAAACAAGAGGTCAGAGGGCAAAACTTTTTGGGGAAACCACGGCAAGGATGTCAGGTCTAACAACTGCTATACCCCTGTACAAATTGGCCTATGGGTTGCTTCTGTGGTGTTTATATTACACTGTAAAGGAAACTGCAATTGCAAAGGAGACAGGAATTCTATGCCACACATACGAGTCTGCCTCAACACTGAAGATCACCTGTCTGTTCAGTGAGTTGGCCAGATGAGACTGTTTGTTGTGTAGTTTCTCCTGCATGCTCCAGGTATCACCCTCTGACCTTTGTTTATACCTATATCTGCACTTGATGAGCCCTCACACCACTGCTGAACCTAGTGCAACTGAACAGTGTCCTTTAACAGGGGCCCCAATCCATACAGCATCAGTGAGTTTGGTACCAATTCAAAACAGAGAAAATTGTCAGCGCCCTAGAACGTTGCTCTGTCCCTATTTTAACAATACCTCTCCCCTAACTCAGAGGGCTGGAAGATTCATTCTGAACCCCTTATGTGGGTGCAATGTGAAGTTTTTGCAAGCAGGTCAGGAAGATCCAAAGACCAGTGACAAAGACCCTTGTGCACACACACCAACCAAATCTACCAGTCTCACCCATGAACAGGCTGAAACAATGCACACAAAGGAGAAAATCGGGAAGAACCGAAATGACAGGAACACCAACATAAAGGCTTATCATGACAATAGCATCACAGAGGACAATGGAGTCACATATTCCACCTTAGCATCAACCAAGGTATCAAGGTTCGGGTAGGCAACACAGGACAATTCTACAGAAAGCATACATGGGAGCATTGTTCGTAATCCAGATCCATCATCAAAAACTCATTAACATAGAAAATGGCCATTGGAAAGGAAGCCCCTCCCTCATGGCACAGAGGCAGGCATCAACTTTACTTCCACGCCAGCCCAAAAACACCATTCTTTATCAACATGGCCGACACAGCAGAGTAAGGAAGAAATAGGGATGCCAAACTACAAAACCAGGACTCATCCACCAGTCTCATTTGGCAGCCAGCTTCCAGACACCAGGGCGTGCTTCAGACTGTCAAGATGCCTTTCGCACAAGTCTCTGGTACGAGCGTTAACACCTTCCTCACTCAGCTCGACCCTGGTACTGTAGACCTGTGGGAGACGGCACAGAGTAATGCCAGTACACCACCACACCACACGAAACTGTAAGAACAGTACCCAGCTGAGAGTCACACTACAGAATGTATGCTCAGCAGGCACTCTGAGCAGCTACACCTAGCATGAGGCCTACCGGAACAGTTAAGTTTGGGACATGAAACTTTAGGGAGCAAGTAATACTGACGAAGACGTTAATTTGATGTATAGTGGAATCAGTTTCCGACGCAAATGAAACTTACACTTCAAGGAATCCAAGATGGGTGTGAATTGCCACCTCAGCATTCCCAATCTTGAATCATCTCTGAAAACGGAAACCACACAGTATTGTCGCTGTATTCTGATGCTGAGGTAGGAAATTCGAAATTTTACAGTAATATCGCAACAATCTTACAACTAGAGAGAATCAGTATCTACCAAATGGAGGCATGTCTGCATTAAATGAAAAGCCCAATTTTAATGAGGAGGATAAGACGTTTATGTTTTTAATGACCTAATAATGATCATAAATGCAAAACACAGACGTGCTTCATTCATGTATCTGTTTTTATCTTAGGGTTTCGATGATTTATCGGAGACAGATGTGAGCAGTGGAGATCAACAACAAAAAGGCAATGCAGACCTGATAGAGAAAAATCTGAAATCAAGGATATTTGAATTGGCCTCGAAAATGAGTGACAAGGAATCTTCCTCTGGCGAGGAGCAGGAAGCCGAACCAAGAACAGTGTTTGAAAACACAAAGGACTGCTTTTCCTCTGAAGACACTGGCAGATGCATGCAGGAAGAATTAAAGAAGGTACTTTTCATCAATTTAAAAAAATACATTTCAGAAGAAAATGTTCAGTAACAAAAACGATCATGCACAGAAAATACCATGGCCCAGATTTAGGCGGGCCTAGCGCCTCCTTGTGCCACATTAGCATCATTTTTATGATGCTAATGTGCTCCAATGAGGCCAAATTTGCCACGCTATACTTACAAAGTGGCGCAATGCATGCATTCCGCCACTTTGTAGCCCCTTGCACCACATTGTGCCTGCGCCAGGCATAATGTATGTAAAGGGGGCGTTCCCCCGTAAGGGGGAACCGCAAAAATGGCACAGTGGAATCTAAAAGATTCCACTATGCCATTTTTAGCGGCTATTTTTAATGCCTGCACTGAGCAGGCATTGAAAGGGGGCATCCCATTGTTTTCAATGAGCCCCTATGTACTCTACAGAATTAGCACCAAAATTGTGGATGTTAATCCTGCACGGTACATCAAAAGTGTCAGAAATGTTGACGCTATTGCTCCTACCCTTACTTTGTTTATGCACCATATACAAAGTACGACACAACATGGTGGCGGTAGGGGGGCGTTAAGAGGCGCAAGGAAAGTGGTGCTGCATTGGATGCTGTTCAACTTTTCTTAAATTCGGGACTATGTGTCTTCACCTGCAGTAATATTAGAGAGTGAGCATTGAAGTAGTTAAATATTGCAATGCTCTATTCATAACCCAACTTATAATATTGCCTAATGTTCATCCCTCAGCAAATGGGTCTTCGCCCAGTGCTTGTTCTGTGTATCGCACAGCTCTTTAAAGGGTGGGTGCAATCCCCGACTCTGGTAACATTTGTGGTACTTATGCCTTAACCATTCTTTGTTATATGAATCCGGTTTAGGGTGATAAACTCCCCACTGTGCATGTACAAAGACCCTTTGCCCACGAGTAGTCATCAGAATACATTCATTTGGGGAGTGGCCATGAGCACCTTTGGGGTCTGACTGCATAACACCCACTTCTAAATCAGGCTCCTAGTTGCTTAAAATATATAGCTAAGCCCTGAAATTGAGTTTATCAAGTGTAAGTACTGTGAAGTATCCTAGTCACAATCCCGCTTCCATTTCCTGTTCTTAGCCTAGACTGATGGTGATCGCTGCACTTAGAGAGTCTCTAAAAGTGTAAGCCTTGTATTGAAATTGAAATAAATAGTATCCTAGGACATTGGACTCATTGGTAAAGAGGAGTTTCCGCAATAAATACTGACCAGTAATAGCATAGGTGTAACTTGCGTAATTTGCTGTAGTGAAATTATGTTAAATTAACGCAAAATTACAAAAGATTACTTGGAATTACACAAGGAGTGCAACCTTGCATTTAGTGCTATTTCTTAGCACAAATGCACCCTCACATCCAAAATGAACTAAAGAATGCATTTTGCGCTAGAATATTTTGATAAATGCAGCCGAACACATACAACAGAAGCCACCAGCCACCCGTGTCCTATTCCTGTTCTTTTGCAGCAGGTATTTTTGTCCCAAATCACTAAAAGGGGCATAATCGTGTGTGTTTTCAGTAATTTTGTGTCACAAGAGTAATGGCAAATTACCGAAATTACTGATAACTCCAGCATAATTAAAATTTCATCCAAGCCTAGACGTGAGCACTATAAACATTGACAGGACCCACCACAAGATGGGCAATTTGGCCCGGCAGTAACCTTTGCCACCCCTAAAAGAAGTTCAGTGACTAGTACTTTTATTATGCACTGCTTTAAAAATCTGCAGAGCTCCTAAAAGTGACATTTCCCAGAAAGAGCCGTCTCAGGACCTCACAGTCAGAACCACCTCTATCCCATGTGTACTGTATTGGTCTTGTTGGAAACTGGGACACCAAGAGATATGGAGCCAGAAGTACAAAGCACTTTCGTATTTATAAACGGCATGAATCAATGTTTTTGGCTGTTGAGAAATGCAAAACAGCCTTTCCTGATGTACAAAGGCCTTTAGAAAATAGCAAATTGTGATTTTTACCCTGCAGAAATCACAATTTCCGATCCCCAGAATAGGAAATCGCAAATAGGGATTACATATTTGTGATTCCTATTCTGATGTACGAAGCATTTCCTAAATGCAATGTGGGCATTTAGGAAATAATTGCATTTGAGTACATCTGGCCCATGATTCCTAGTCCTTGCCCGGCCATGCAATCAACTTGTGTGCAATCCCTTTTTATGGGCTTGACAGCGCAGCTGTCATCAGACAATTATGTGACTATCACCAGGAGAACGTCTTTGCCTCCACCCACATTTTGCGAGCCAGGAGTGCATGTTTTGATTGGGTAGAAGTTGTGTGCTTGCACACAAAAATGTGCTTGTTCTCAAAACAGCTGTGATTTAAAAAAAAAATGTATCCAGCTGCCTGAGCTTGAACTTTTAGGGGCACACGCATACCGTTACACCGTTTAATACTGGTAGCAGCACAGATGGGAGGAGGGCAGTTGTTAATATACATGGATGTTTCAGTCTGACTTGAAACTGCATTCATATACTCGACCCATTAGCATTGCCTATACTTGTTGAATTTATTAATTTGCTCTTTTGTTTAGCAAAGATTGGAAGTACTTGGAATAAGGCCAAATGAAAACAAAATTGAACTAGACCATTTATACATTGAGAATTATCTGGCAGAGAGTGAGCCCATGCCTACTCACCAAAATGCGACATAACAGGAAAGTACAAGTTTTAAACAGCAGTTTTGCATTGTAATAATGGTTCTCCTGCTAGACTATATATATTTTTTTTTACCATGGCTAAGTCTTGTTTTCCCTATGCATTAACCTTCCAATTTAGTATTATATGAGATCGAAAGAGGCTTATTAGAGTAAATGAGTACCATTGTCAGAACATGTTTCCATTACAGGCCGCCGACACACATTGTTGCATAGATAATTAGGATTTTCGATTGTGTCAGAACTATATTTGATAGATAACTTCAGTAAAATCAAAAGGTCTAAGCTAATACAAGACCCAAAAAAGTGTTGCAAGGAGAGCATCATCCAACAAAAATAAAAAAAAGACCTATTAAAGAGTGCCCAGATTCCCCTTCATTTGCTTTTTTACAGAAGTTCAGATTGTGCCTGCCAACAAGTATTGTCAGACTTGGCAAATATCAATTCATATATACAAGCATACATACAAATATGCATACCAGATACATACACTGAATTTTCAGATTATGTGACTTTTTTTTTTAAGTTTGATGTGGCAAATACTTTATTTTCAATTTACATGCCCCCATCTTCATGTGCCAGTTCATTTCTTTTCTGCTCTTGATTTCTTGATTACATTTTAGCATGCTTTGTAGATATGTAGAGTGCATTATCACCCAGGAGGATATTGTGGAGTTGAGTATGTGTGAGTCCAGAAAAACCTAAAGCCTAGTGAGGCTACTCAAAAAGCCAGGTCTTCATCTTCTTGAAGAATGTGTAGTGGCAGGTCGTTCTATGCAACTTCTGGTGGATGCTCCTTCTCAAGAGTAATCAACTGACCTTTCTGAAACACCTGAAAACCTTTCTCTTCACTAATGAACTGGTAGCCTCTTCTATCACCTTGTATTTGTGGCTCATTTCAGTATCATAACATCTCAGAGCAGCAGCTCAAATTATAAGAGTCATAAATATAATAAATAAGTAAATAAAGTAGAATGTTCAGAATAATGAGGTCGATTCCATCAGCAGTCAATTGAGAAGTTAGAGATGGGACTTAGCCAAGACCTGCTCAGTGCTATGATACCCTCCCAAGTGATAGTGCACTCTACAAGCCTACATAACATAACATACTAAAATGTACTCTAGAAATCAGGAGCATAGAGGGAGTGAGCTAGAACCTAAGGAAGGGGCATGGGGTCTGTAAGACTGAAATTAAACAGTTTGCCACATACAATTAACATAAATCACCTAATCGAAAAAAATCTGTGTAAGTACTTGCTATGGTATGAATCAAAGGAAATCTTGAATAAGATTTTGCTGTAGTAATGGTTTCACTGCAAGCAGTAAGCATTTTGTTTTAGTACATGTTGTTTTATTACAACATGTTTGCATTACTTTGTGTGTAAAGTAATAGAAGGTTTCATGCTCTTTAACTATTCTCTCCTCACAGCACATATGGAGTGTAAAGAAAAGGCATATGGTGACCAAGTCCCACATTTATTGTAACTTTACTACAGGATAATTACAACTACCTCTTGATTAAATGTCTAATTCTTTTCAAATGCTCATAAAACTCTAGACGTACTCATGGGAAAGCTGTGATTACTACAGCATTTCCAGAGTACTCTCTTTGTGTAAATATATTTGCATGGGTATATGAAGCAAGTGTATATGTATGCAAGTGTAAATGCTTTAAACTATGTATTTATTTTTCTCAACAGGGAAAATGTTTCGGGACAACCCCTTTTCCTATACTCACATCAGTTTTGGGATAGTTCTCCTCACTTTACCTCTCTGGGTACAGCTTTTGTGTTTCCTCTCACAGGGGTCAATACCCAGCCCATAGACATGTTTGTGGGTGTTCACCTCAGTACATAATTTGTATGAAAAAAAAAAAATTGCCAGAGCCCTCGTGCAGAGGTCATTGCAACTTACACCACACATTGCCCCTGCCAGTGTTGCAAAGGATAGCACCAAAACAATTACTATCACATTCCACAAGTGTGACAATTCAGACTATTCCAAGGTACCAAAGCTGTAAGAATGACATGGCCTACAGGTAATAGTCATTTCTAATCTATATTGTATTAATAAACAACTCTTGTGCTGCTCATCTCTAAATTAGTCAGATAGTGCCACCATGTGACGGACTGATACAAGCACCGGTTTGACAATGAAATGCCCGGGCTGAGCACTAGAAACCACCAGCAGAAATTAAGCACTGGTTCACCTACTTTCCAAGGCATCCCAGCCTTGAAACTTCCACCACATGCGAGATGTGCTTATGTGTAAGGTTTCACAAGAATCGTGTAATGACACATGCGAGTAAGACCACTGGTGAGTGTAAAATTAAGTTTTCAGAATTGAAAACTTTAATTTACACTTATAAATGGGCCCGTTGCATAATCCAGCTCAGTTGAAGCTAAATGATTTCGTGATTTTTGTCACTACTGAGAAAGGCACCATACATGGTGACCACTGGCTGCAGCAAATGTAATACCACCCATAGGACGAGGGGAGGGCAATTTTTTACTCATGCACTTAATGTGTTTTTCTATTTTTCTTACATATTATATAGTCTTGAAAAATGTCAAACACTTAAGGCTGAATTTATGTTTTGCTTGGTTTCTTTTCTTAAATGTGGTCTGCAAGCAAGAATCTTACTCTCTTACATTCACGGGTCAAAAAAACGTTGCCAGCTACTCTACGGCTCATTAGGCGTTTTTTTTTTTTTTTTTAGAAATGAAAAGGGGTATATAAATGTAACTGAGACCACCCACTAAAAAGAGTGGTTTTTGAAAACACTAAACACCGCTTTGTGTGCAGTACTTGGTAAACATGTTACATTCTAATGCAACATAATTTGTTTCTGTTAATTAGTAGTATGACTGGCGATGCTGCCCATGAAGAGCAGGGGGAAACACGGCGCAGCATCGATTTCTCCTTCTTTTCTTCAAAGCACTGTGTCTATTTCAGCCTAATTGGTGCATGATAGCATAAGTGCAAAAATCGCTATGCCCGATAAAGAGCCGAAAGTAATTATTAGGCTGCCATTCAAGTGTTTTTACTGGGTAAAGAACAACCCTTATCTTTTCTGATAATGACAGAGATCTTAGCTCTAACAGGTTCAAAACACTTATGTTCTTTAGATGTTCTTAACGTGCTTGTGTGTTTTTTCTACTAACAACACACTACCTGGTGGTCGCTGCGTTATATTCGAATTACAAACAGTTGGTTAAAAAATTGTCTTTCATGCAAGAACTAACACAATATGACAGGTATGTTTGATGCTAAATTCCGTTTGCCACAGTGCCTTGCATGGCTGTCATGTATGTAGAGTAAAATTATTCTTTAATCTTTAAAATAAAACAAACATTGTCCAAGCCAATAGACTTGCCTTTCGATTAATAAATGCATTCATAGATCCTCAAACTACAGCCACATACAAAACCTGGACACAAAGTTACCTTACTTACAAGATTACATTTTCATAAAGTACAAGAAACATACATGCAGCCATGGCCAGAGGCTAATAAACAGAGACAATAATGCATTCAGACTAGCAGCTATACGTCACCTATGTGCAGCAGAATCCACAAGGTGAGGTGCATTGGAGGCACAATGTGTTCTGCACTGTGGGAGTGAAGTAAGTGTTGTTAACACAGTGATGGATTTTCAAGTTGTTTATTCCAACAAAATCAGGCTCAACCTACAACCAGCAGATTGTACACCCACGACCTACTGCCATCCTCGAACGTTAAACAACCCTCAGGTTCCACACCCTCCCCCAAAAACTCTAGAAGCCGAACACGATACAACATTCAAATAAGATTACTGTGTGAATACAAAACCGACGTATACCAATACAACACACCTCCCACCAAAGCAACAACAATGCACAACGAAAACAACTAAGAAACAAAATGGAACTCTAAACGTAATAAAAACAATTGGGTTGCTCAAAAATACAGATGAAACACATACAATATCCAAATAAGGGCTAAAAACTCGCAAGGTCACAGATTTTCTCAGGCACTTGACTATCACATCTTGTGTTCCACGCGAAGTTGCAGCTCCATTTGGTGCAGTCATGCCAGAACGCCCATTACTTGGCTCAATCACAGCCTCTGGAACCCAGTCACTCCCTGAGTCAAATCATGAGGGGAAGCTGAATCAGAATTGGACATACCCCAAAAAACATTATTTTCACCCTCCTCTTCTTCACTGTCCTCTCTCTTTCTAAACAGGCTACATGCAACCATGAAACTCTGCTCATATTCCAGGTTTTACCAACCTACACTCGCACAGCTTTGCTAAATAACCTCAGTAACCCTGATGGGGTAAGACCATTTAGACAATCTTTTACCAGCAACCAAAGGATGCTTAATCTTGACGAAATCACACACAAGAAAAAAATAACTGGAAGCCTTTCTTATATGCCTGTCTGCTTACTGTTTCGTCCTGCGCTAGTATGCTTCATCAACACCTGCCTCATTATTTTTCCGACAGTGTCTTAATTCACTTGGGAATAAGATTGGATCTCGGTTTACCTCCTCTTAACATTTCAAATGATAACAAACCAGTAACAAAGTTTGTAATCCTATATGTCAAAAGAGGTGTTTTCAGCAATTTCCTCCAGGGTACTCCTCGACACCAACTGAATACTTTCTTTAACAACCTGATTGAACCAGGATGATAAATGCCATCCTCTTGTAAGCAAAGCCACATCTAGACATGAATGGAAATTACTTATTCCGGTAGACTAGCTCTGCAAAAAATATTTTCCAGAAATTTGACAATAACTCTTGCAGTAACTTTCTCCACTATCCTTATGTCCAGCCACTTAGTAAAATAGTCCACCAAAACTAATGTAAAAGCTTCCTTTCTTGGGGGCACATGGAAGTGTCCTGTTACATCAATACCAAGCTTCCACACCATATTCTGAGTGTTAGTTAACTTGTGCAGGCTGTCACCAATCTATCACTCATTGAGCATGTCTGACACTCCTTCACCCTCTCATCAACCTTTCTGTCTATACTAGTTACCAATAAAGCTCGTAAAGCCTCCTTGTAATGCTGGCTGCACCCACTTGTCTCACAACTCAGGGCAAAAAGAATCTCTATATAAATTAAAAGGCAGAACTACTTTATTCTCACCCATAAGAAGCCCACTGTTCAAATCTTTCTTCACCTCGAAAGAAGCATCCAAACCACCCTATCGAGAGCCACTCTTCAGGCCAAGATATTCAACAACCAGCTTCAACTCTACATTATTCTCGATTTGCTCCAGCCACCTTTCTTTGGAAATGACAGATTCCATCTACCTTTCCCCACTCCAAGCATTCTCCATCATTCACATCCACATGAGGAAACCTTGGCATACAATCTGCATGTATGTTGACTCTCCTTGGAACATATTGCAAGAATCATTGGAACATCTGGAGCATTGCCACCAGTCGTGCCAAGCGCACTGCTAGATTCCTTCATCCACCCAGTGACAAAATGCCCACCAGTGCCTTTTGGTCAGTACACAACACAAAATGTGTTCCCAATAAAAACTTCCTGAAATGTTCTTTGGCCTATGTGCAAGCAAGAAACTGCTCAATTACTGAATTGTGTTGCTTGCAGGTTCTTTTTGAAATCCTGTTGCATATGAAAACAACAGATCATAGTTACAATCCTGTTGCAGCAGCAGTGCACCAAAAGCCATATTACAGACACCCACAGCAATCATGTATTCCTCACCAATCACTAATGATTTTAAAAACAGTTGCTTGCATCATTTTTTGTTTAATTCTGTGAATGATGCTGTTGATCCACCTTCCCCCACTCAGAAACTGTTCCTTTCTTCAACAAACATCCTAATGGCTCAATTAAATCTAATATAGCCTTAGAACCCGCCGTAGTGGGCTCTACCGGCTATTAAAGGCCCGCTCCCCGCGTTAAATGCCCGAGCCGAAGGCGAGGGCATTTAACAAGGGAAAGGGCCTTTAATAGCCTGTAGAGCCCGCTACGGTGGGTTCTAAGGCTATTAGAACATTCTGCCACTCAGGGCAGAATGTTCTATTTAAAAAAACAAATTGCTCACGGAGGCCGAGGGGATTAAAATCCCCTCGGGCTCCGTGAGGCTTTGTTCACAGCTACTGCTGTGAACCAAGCGAACATTGGAATGTTGGCGCTGCGGGCTTTTACCGGCCAGTAAAAGCCCGCAGCACTCCATTGTTTTCAATGGAGCTTCCAGCATTCCACTGTTCTAATAATTACTCGAAAACGGGCCCGTTGAAATTAAAGCAAGAAAAAATAGCAACTGGTTCTCCTAGTGAGGATTTGGGGCATAAACAATCACTTGCTTGTGGCAATATTTAGGCTTAATCCATCAGCAAAAATCTCATGGTCGAAATAATAATCAACCCTGGTGGATCTAAGAAATAGTCAACTATATTGCATCTAAATTTGAACGTGGATAATCTCAAGGTCAAACCCTGCCTTTCCATCCCTTTCAGAACAGCTTGTAAGTTTTTCTTATGTTCAGTATAATCCTTCCTAAATACCAGGGTTTCTCTCTGGTAAGCTTCTGCACTTGTTATCCCGTTTCCTTCATTATAGCCTTAGAACCCGCCGTAGCGGGCTCTACCGGCTATTAAAGGCCCGCTCCCCGCGTTAAATGCCCGAGCCGAAGGCGAGGGCATTTAACAAGGGAAATGGACTTTAATAGCAGGTAGAGCCCGCTACGGCGGGTTCTAAGGCTATTAGAACATTCTGCCACTCAGGGCAGAATGTTCTATTTAAAAAAACAAATTGCTCACGGAGGCCGAGGGGATTAAAATCCCCTCGGGCTCCGTGAGGCTTTGTTCACAGCTACTGCTGTGAACCAAGCGAACATTGGAATGTTGGCGCTGCGGGCTTTTACCGGCCAGTAAAAGCCCGCAGCACTCCATTGTTTTCAATGGAGCTTCCAGCATTCCACTGTTCTAATAATTACTCGAAAACGGGCCCGTTGAAATTAAAGCAAGAAAAAATAGCAACTGGTTCTCCTAGTGAGGATTTGGGGCATAAACAATCACTTGCTTGTGGCAATATTTAGGCTTAATCCATCAGCAAAAATCTCATGGTTGAAATAATAATCAACCCTGGTGGATCTAAGAAATAGTCAACTATATTGCATCTAAATTTGAACGTGGATAATCTCAAGGTCAAACCCTGCCTTTCCATCCCTTTCAGAACAGCTTGTAAGTTTTTCTTATGTTCAGTATAATCCTTCCTAAATACCAGGGTTTCTCTCTGGTAAGCTTCTGCACTTGTTATCCCGTTTCCTTCATTATAGCCTTAGAACCCGCCGTAGCGGGCTCTACCGGCTATTAAAGGCCCGCTCCCCGCGTTAAATGCCCGAGCCGAAGGCGAGGGCATTTAACAAGGGAAATGGACTTTAATAGCAGGTAGAGCCCGCTACGGCGGGTTCTAAGGCTATTAGAACATTCTGCCACTCAGGGCAGAATGTTTTATTAAAAAAAAAATGTTCACGGAGCCCGGGGGGATTAAAATCCCCTCGGGCTCCGTGAGGCTTTGTTCACAGCTGTTGCTGTGAACAAAGCGAACATTGGAATGTTGGCACTGCGGGCTTTTACCGGCCAGTAAAGGCCCGCAGCACTCCATTGTTTTTAATGGAGCCCCCAGCATTCCAATGTTCTAATAATCCTTATAATACAGACACAGCACTTGCAAGGCATTCTACAAAAAGCCGAATAACCTTGGAGAGGGGCCAATTCTCCTGAGCTCACACGCTCTCAGACTGGATTGCGAGGTAAACACAAAATCTACGTGCTCTTATCAGCTAAGGTCTGGTGTGAAGAAAACAGCTTGGTCCATCTTGTGGAAAAACACGGCTTGGAAAAACACAGCTCATCTGCAATGTCTCAACTGCAATGTCTAACCCCACGCTAAAGCCAATAGGCAGCTAACCTAAATATCAAATGTAATGTCTAATGTCATGTCAAAGCCAATAGGCAGCTAAGCTGAATACAGAATGTAATGTCTAATGCCATGTCAAAGCCAATAGGCAGCTAAACTGAATACAGAATGTAATTGCTAATGCCATGTCAAAGCCAATAGGCGGCTAAACTGAATACAGAATGTAATGGCTAACTCCATGTTAAAGCCAATAGGCAGCTAAACTGAACAAAACATACAATGTGCTACTGGTGAACACTGAGCAACTAATATGCGCAGTGGTGAAACACAAAGTCATTGGTCAAACACAATTAATAGCATCACATCGATTTACCCCAGTAGTGATAGACATGTTCTGAACCCTGTGCCATACAGAAACAGCATTATCTTTTAACATGACGCTTTATTAGAAGCTTTCAAACTTACCCAATTTCTCCTGAAAAGCGTTAAGATTTCTTTTTTTTAGGTCTACCACAAATTCCACACTAATCTCACACTCACCAGTAGAATAGATGGGCATGAAGCATTCTGGTTTAGGGGAATTCCCATCCTCTGTTGATATGGCTATCCTGACAGGCATCAACCTTTTGCCACAAACACCTTCCCTCTAGTTCTGCTGTCTGCAAACATAAACTCTACCCAAAACAGCATTGTAAATTGCTCGTATGTTACGTATATCCTCTTGGGGGATGGGGACAGGGAGTGGAGAGGAGGGGAAGTATAGTTCTCTACCTCCCTGTGTCTTCAGCGTCAACACTTTAACACTATTACTGAACAATGTACAGGGGTCCACATTTATAGAGATGTATTTTTAATCATCACACACAGCACACTTGGGCAAGGCCTGCTGTCCCTTCGTCCTCACACACAATACCACATTAGGATTGAGCACAGATTTATCATTATACCCAGTAACACAATTGTGTTTTTTTTCCTGCCACCTACCTTGCTTACTCTTTCAAATGTCCATCTTCCTAAAAGAATTGCATACATTGTCAATGGCAAGACATCCTTCAAAGTTTCCAACATGTGATAACCTACCATACCTAACAAGACAGTGATTTCTTAATATAGTCACTGTTTTTAATGCCCTTATTACTTGCAGTGTTACTTCCTTTTACAGAATTGAGATCTGTAATAGTTTCACCTCTCATGGTCCCAAGCACAAAAGTTTGGTTGTTCCATGCCATTCCCAAAGGGAGTAGACTATTCTACCCCTTTAGACATATACCACCCAAAGAATACTTATTTAAAGATAATTTCCATGAGGAGAATTATCTTTACTCTATAATAACTCAACAAATGCCATGAAACCTGGACACAAAAGTACCCATTACATAGAAGGTGCTTCCCAGACTTGCAAGAATTATGGCTGAGACGTAACATTAGCCATTGTGATTGTCAACACAGTATTTTCTTCCTGTGTATAGCCATTAGTAGGTGGTTGTAAGAGAGTGGGTTATTGGCTGTGAGGGATGTAAGTCCCTCACAAATAATAATGCTGCAACTTCCTCCCTTCTTGAACAGAGTACCCTCATTGCAGCACTTGACTCTTTCAGGATAGCAAAGCGGTCCAAGGGTTACTCAGGGAAGGTGGTGTGAGCTAAAAAAAACACGGCTTTCTGGTGTGCATCCACAACACTCAATAAGTTACTGTCTAGTTAGTGATTTTTCTTATTAAAAAAATGTACTTTCATTACAGAATCACACTACTGAAAACTATACATTAAATTGCAGATATGTACAGTCAGTTAGATGGAAATATCTCTGGTGACACCTTTGTAAAATGTTACTCCACATTGGGTCCTTTACCCTGTATTCTCAATAACCCACCAATACCAGATGCAATATCACAATATAATGGGATGCCATTATCAATTCAACAGGCCTGTTTGGTTTGTCATGGTGTCACCAAATAAATAAAAATAGAAACATGTTACAATTCACAGTTGCAGCACCAATGAAATCCACGGGACAGTACCAACATTCAATACTATTCATAGTGGTATAAAAATGGTATAAGACTTTACTTTGTCACTCCTCAACATTGTCAATAAAGCACTATTTTGGAAAAACATGTGTCCCAGAAACTTATTTCTACTTTTACTGAGCTGCTACCACAGCTTTAGGACAAATCAACACAAGTAGTGCATTCCAGGGCTTATGAGTAAAAAGTACAGGTCCAGGATTGCTTGATAAACAAAACCAAACTCTCCTCGGGCCATCCATACTTCCCCTGGAAGACCTAGGTCAAAAATACTGGAAAACTGCGTGGAGTTCTGGTGGGGGTTGCCATACTCCTGACAGCCCTCAGACCTCTGTGTACGTTGTTGGTTGTTCTCCTACCCTTCCTGGGGCACCCCATTAGCCAATATTCAAACTTTCCAGTCCTCACAGGAGCATATGGGACACTCCTACAGCTCAGTACTTGAATATTTGATTTGCAGCTTTGCCGCATATCTAAAATGTTTTTTCCCCAAAGCATTGTTGCACAATCTTTCCTTTTTTTCAGAGGGCTGGGTGACTCTACTACTTTGATGGGGCACTCAGTGTGAGGTCAAATACTGGGGCAGTGTGTGGAACCCACATCTCCACTGTTTGGTTGGCCTCCACACCCAACAAAGCTGTTGTGTGCCAGCGCAATGCCAGCATACTTACTGCTCCTGCCTGTATCTTCACAAAGTGACCCCCTACTTTGGTGGTCACCTCCTGTTTTTCTGAAACTCACTAGTTGGTAATTTAGAACTGCAACACTCTGAGTCTGCTAGCCACTGCTTAGTATATGCTCTCTGGCCCCTAAAACAAAATTGAAATTAGCGTAATAACGAGGTTTAGCATGTTTAATTTTACTAGAAGGCCATTGTATATGGAGCCCCAACTACATCTATGACATGTAAAATTAAATGTCACATGTGAACTGAAGCCCTACATTGTGCCATGCAGCTTCTGACCCTGTAAACTTGGCACAGGCCTCTATCGAGGACTGGTGCCCTGCAGCCTGCAAATTCTCATGTTTGCAGAAAGACTATAAAATAAAGCCTTTATAAGGCCTAAAACCCACTTCTAAGTACTAAATAAGCCACCCCTAAAATTAACTTATTGCCCATGAGACAGGGTGCATAGTGCTAGTAGATGCCCCAATTAACATTAGCATGTACCCACAGTGAATAAATAATCAAAAGATATTTATACTGTATTGAGTTTAGCTATTTGCATAGGAAATACTGGTGCAGCAGATTAAATCACCATATTCTGTGTTATCTGACTACAGAAAACATTCAAGGACATTTTCAAACTGAATCCAATAATTGGTAAAGGAGGATTTTTTTCAAATGAGTTAGGAAATATAGCTTCAAGATAAGTTACATTTACTTGCCTGAGCCACTAGAGGCTAATTAAGCTTAGGGCCTGATTTAGAGTGTGGTGGATGAGTTCCTTTGTTACATGCTTGACTGATACCTTATCCACCTTATTAGAAATGCCATATGATATAATGCACTCTTTATAAGATAGGATGACTGTCATGCTTGAGCTAGAGTAACCTATCCACCCAACTCTAAATCGGGCCTTTAGTCTACAGCTGCTGCCGTGGCTGTAGAGAGATCTGAAATTCGTTCAAGCCACACAGTAGACAACTTTGATTTACAGGTTGCCCTGAATGGGCAGGAATTGCCCACCTGATCTGAGCAGGATAGTCATGGTTGGCCCTGCTGTCCCTCCTGTGGGTACAAGAGAGTGAAATCCTGCATGACAGTCCTCTTTGAGGTAAAACGTGTGTGCCTTTGAAAGGGTTCAAACTGGCCCAGATCACAATTCTGGTGTATCCTGTGTCTAGTTATTGCTGGACCTTGCCCTGGTTCACAAGATTTCATAGTTCCCATAGTACACTCCCCTACACACACCCAGCTCTCAGAGCCCAGGTTTAGTGTGGCTGAAGACTTTGGCCATCTTGGATTTTCCCCTACACCTTGCATTTTGGCCCGTCTGTGGTAAGGCAAGCAGGAACTACTGAAAAAGTAGGAAGACCACTGTCTGGGAACATATACTCCATTTACTAGAGAGTGGTTAGCATTGTCTTAGGGTGTGCCTCCACAACAGGCTAGTGAATCCTACAAAGATGGATCCTCATCTAGCCTTCCTCATAACACTGTTGGACATGTGAAAAGATGCCAGACTGATGCATGTGGCATCTGTGACCTGTGAGAAGGACCCAAGAAGGTTGGTCCCTCTTCACTAGAAATCCAAGGACAGAAAGATCTCCACGGATTATAAAAAGCTTAGGAGGACATTCCTGTGAAGAATTCCAGTGGACCAATGGCAACTGCATGTGGGTTCTGGATTTTGTGTTGCCCTCTGTCTGACACCTGGAGAGTCTCTAGGTGGTCTCCGCTAAGGCCCGGAGTGTCTTAGAAATGTAGTCCAGTAGCTGTTTGGGCACAAGAAGAAAGTTTGGAAACTTTTAAAAATATTTGATCCCAAGCTTCAGAGCTGCCAGTGCCACAGCCTCAGATTGAATTTATCTTCATCTCACGTGGGTATCTTCACACCTCTGTAAAACAACTAAGTCCTATTCTAAGTTGGAACCTAGGAAATATTCAGCGAGAAGTCTCAAAAGCTCATGAACACCAGCGGGACTAAGTTGCTTGAGAGTTATCCAGGCTTTGGCTCCAAAGCAACGGCTATAGTTTCAGAAGCATCCCATGCGGAACCACGTTGCACTTAAGGCCCTCCCCACAACATGCAGACAGCTCATCACATCAGCCCACTGCTTCATTTGTAAATAAAAATGCCCTGGTGCCCAAAGCTCTCCTGTGAGACACGTGGCAGCTGCAATTAAATGTGAAAGCACGGAATACTGAGGCTGCAGAATCCTAAAGCCATCCCTCGTTTAGCCATTTACAGCCACTCCCTGACCCTTAAACTCACTCTTGCAGCTTTCTGCTTTTATCCTTTGTGGTGCTTTTCATTTTCCTCTTCCCCTGTTTTTCCCATATGTGTCTTTTGCTCACAGTAAATGCTTGAGGCAGAAAAATAAGTGCCAGGCCTCAAAAATAAGTGCAGGTGCTCTGCACCAGAACCCACCAGTTCAAATTAAGCGTTGCATCAGCCAAAGAAAATACTATTCCATTACCATCAATGAAGCCACCAACAGAATCAGAACACTGTTCAAGACAATCAAGTACTGCATAAAGCCCTGCCAGACCCACATATTCCTCACTCCACAAAAAGGTTTAATGCCATCAGTCCCTTTAGTCTCACACCCACACTTTCCTGTAGTACACTGCAATGGCCAGCGTTCAACGCCCTATCTCTCCCAGATCTGGCTGACATTTTCAAGTCCTTCAAAGCCCTTTCTTATGAAGATGTTGCCTTGCCATCATTCTCCATAAAACTCTGGGGGTCATTCTGACCCTGGCGGTAAAATCCGCCAGGGCCAACGACCGCGGGAGCACCGCCAACAGGCTGGCGGTGCTCCCTTGGGCATTCTGACCGCGGCGGTACAGCCGCGGTCAGAAACGGAAAACCAGCGGTGTACTGCCGGTTTTCCGCTGCCCTGGGGAATCCTCCATGGCGGCGCAGCTTGCTGCGCCGCCATGGGGATTCCGACCCCCATACCGCCATCCTGTTCCTGGCGGTTTTGGCCGCCAGGAACAGGATGGCGGTATGGGGTGTCGTGGGGCCCCTGGGGGCCCCTGCAGTGCCCATGCCAATGGCATGGGCACTGCAGGGGCCCCCGTAACAGGGCCCCACCATGATTTTCAGTGTCTGCCATGCAGACACTGAAAATCGCGACGGGTGCAACTGCACCCGTCGCACCCCTTCCACTCTGCCGGCTCCATTCGGAGCCGGCATCCTCATGGAAGGGTGTTTCCCGCTGGGCTGGCGGGCGGCCTTCTGGCGGTCGCCCGCCAGCCCAGCGGGAAACCCAGAATACCCGCGGCGGTCTTTTGACCGCGCAGCGGTATTCTGGCGGTTCCAGCCAGGTCGGCGGCTTCCGCCGCCGGCCAGGGTCAGTATGACCCCCTCTGTCTGGTGATGCGCTCTTACCCCTACTTACCATAGTAATTGGCTGTCGTACTCAAGGCATCTTCCCAGAAGTTCTTAAGACTGGCCAGATCCTCCCACTCTTCAAGAAACCTACACTGAACACTGAGGACCTTGCCAACTACTGGCCTAATACTCAAATATCATTCATCAGCACCATCATTGAAAAAGATCCAAGATCATATCAATGCTAACCATCTCCTGGCTGACTCCCAGTGGCTTTAGATCATGTTGCAGTATGGAGACTGCCACCTTACACATCGTAGATGATGCCCTCTTGACCACACATTAAAATGACAGCTTATTGGGCACAGTCAACTATCTCACCTTCATACACTATTGAGTTGTGAATGGGATTTATTGGCAGTGTCTTTCACTGGTTCTCCTCCTACCAGAGAAGGACACTGGAGCTTCTGGAGCAGCTTGGTGCTCTACTCACAGACAATAGCATCAAGATTCACCAATATGCTGATGATGCAGATTTCTACTTCAAAGTCTACTATGCTACAGACATCCAATGACTCAAACAAGGCTTGCACATCATCTGGACCTGGAAGTGCAACACCTACCTGAAGCTCCACCCCACCAAGACAGAATTCCTATTATTTGTTACGAACCACAAACAAGATAGAGTATGAACCTGGCTCAGTAACATGAACCTTTACAACTTTGAACCCCAACTCTCACCACTTGGATTCAGCCTGGATACCAACTTACCCCTCAACAAACACATTGCCAACAAAACAAAAATGCCTGGTGTCAACTTTTTCTTCTAAAGAAACTGAAACAATTTCTTCCAGAAAAATACATCAGAACTGCTGTTAAAGCCCTTGTACTCACCTAACTGGATGGTGGTAATGTCCTGCTTCATGCCCCCCCCCCCCCCAGGCTCTAAACTGGCACCCCATAGGGACATTCTGCATGCTGCAACATCTCTCATCCAGGGCGTGAAGAGATATGATCACATCACCCCCACCATGATAAATCTCCATTGGCTTGCCTTGCCAGACCTCATCATCTTCAAAACATACTGCATTATTTACATAGCCATCACAACCAGCACCTCCACTTATCTTACCTCTCTGGTGTTTCTCAGCACCCCCACAGCCAGTACACCATCAGACTGCAGACTAAAAAGTGTAAACTGAGAGGTCTCAAGGAACACACTAAATATAAGAACTACCCAAGCATTCCTTCATGAATGCTTCCTTGTCATCACTGGCATCAACACTGCAGTTTCTGGCATTCATCCCTTCTCTTGTTGGACCTTCTCTCCAACTGACTGGCATTCTTTCTCACTTCTGCACCAGCGCCAACATCACAGTAATGGCATCACAGGAGAATCCAAATTCTGGCATGATACAGTACACATATAACAGAACCCACACACATACACATGTAGCACAGAAAAACATGGTAACATACACTTGTTTTCTTAACAATATAAATGTTGTTTTGAATCCTGCACGGATACAAAGGACACTGTAAACAATGCACACCATTATCACTCTGCACTCTGCTTAACAAAGGCATGCCTATGCAGTCACTTGAACTATCTACCTTGAGGGTGATACATTCTTGCTGGTTGGATTAGTGCCACTATAGATGGCTACTAAAATAACCCAGGAGATCACAGAGATACAGAATTTGGCCAGGTAAAGTTAAAATCATTCTAAATTAGATGACATATTGTTGCCTTTGAAAAAACCCTGAGATTATGTAAGAGATGATAAACATAGTGTCATGTTTATCAGGCTAAAAAATCAGATAGACAAATGGTGAAGCGCTGCCAGTATAGATGATCACGTTGTTGAGTGACTCAACCAACTCACATATCATATGGGTGACCAAATGACTATAATACTTGGTAATTAACATGAACATGGGACTAATAGACATGAACATAAACAACATCCAGACACCGTAGAATGCAATGTCGCAGGGTAGGAGAAGTGGTGCAAGCTCAATTATTCATGTAGGGCAAATCCCAGTTAACAATTTATTTCAGATGGATGACTGCAGAGGAGTGCCATAACCAACCAACAGCACAGCCATTTCTTCAATTATTTCATTGCAGAGCAAATTTTCATCAAATCGGTATAATTACAAATAAATACAACTAGTCCTTAAGATACAGCTTACCATACACAGGCATATACTATCTAGCCGTAGAAACTGGACAGGTCAGTGAGTTCCCGTGAAGCAAAGGTCAAAACTAGTCTATAGTATGCAGCCTGGTTTCTCAGAGAAAGAACAGGCCTGTGGCACTGTCTGACCATTGTATGCGTTTTCGTACCAACTCTCATGAAAAACTACGCTATTTGTTTGTTTAAATTTCTCCCACGCTCTCATCCATCCTTATACACAAATTCAGAATTAAATAATAATTTCTGTTTGTGCATCATTTCCTCGTACCTTGTGAATATTCTGCTGGCACAATTTATTTTATTTTTGTATTTAGTCACTATAGAGGGCTAATTGCCTTCACCCCTCCTCCTGGTGAAAACTTGTTTAGCTGATGTGGGGGACTACCATTATTCACTATATTGCGGATTTATGTAGCAGCTACTGTTCATTCAAGTATATAATAGATTGTTCTTTATGATTAGTGACCTCCTGACTGTCATGTTTCTATACACTGCTTGTTTAAAAATAGTGAAATATTGTGAGATTAGTTTGGAAAACCTGTACCCTGTCTCTATGAGTACATAATCAGATTATTTTTTTAAGCCACTAAAATATTATGAGGAGGTAAATGTGTGTCATTGTGAAACACCTGCCTGATACCTCCCAATCAGGGTTCCATGCCAACTACAGCACAGATACTTCCCTTATTGCCATCACTCACGACATCAGAACCCTCCTTGACCGGGGAGAAACAGCAGCCTTGATCCTCCTCAACCCCTCAGCAGCAATGGACACCGTATCCTACTACATCCTCATCAAGAGACTCCACCTCATTGAGATCCAGGGAGATGCCTCCAAATGGATCGTATCCTTCCTCACAGGATAAAACCAGATAGTCTCCTACTACTCTTAACCTCTGAACCCAAGAGCATCATCTGTGGCGTACCTGAAGGTTCACTCCCAAGCCTCACCCTTTTCAACACATACATGCCCCTAGCCAACATTGTCAGAACCCCTGGCATCAACATTGTTTCCTACGAAGGAGACACCAAGCTCATCCTCTCACTCTCAAAAGACACCTCCGCCACCAGGACAAACTTCCACAACTGCATGCCGAGTGTTGCCAACTAAATGAAGGCCAACTGCCTGAAGCTCAACAAGAAAAAGACGGAGGTGCTGATTTTTGGGAACAGCACCTCCTTGTGAAATGACACCTGGTGGTCCTCCGAACTCAGACCCACTACGACAGACCACGCTTCCAAACTCAGCATAATCCTGGACAGTAAACTCACCATGAAATGCCAGGTCAACGTGGTCTCCTCTGCCTGCTTCCAAACCCACCTCATGCTTCAAAAGACCTTTAGATGACTCCCCATCAACACCAGGAAAACCATCACTCAAGCCCTAGTCGCCAGCCGGCTGGACCACGGCGTCACACTCTACACAGGAATCACCACCCACTTCCTTAAGAGACTCTAGATAGTACAGAACTCAGCTACCAAGCTCATTCTTGACCTCCCCGAACAAACACATCACCCCTCACCTCAGGAACATCCACTGGGTACCCCTCCAGAAAAGATGGCAATTCAAGATGCTTACACACGCCTACAAGGGCCTCTCCAACCAAGGATCATCATATATTAACCTGTGCCTGAACTTCCACCAACCCTTCAGACACCTGCATACCACTTCCCTCACCCTTGCACACACTCCCTGCATCCACTGAAGCCACAGTGGAGGACGCTCCTTCTCCTACCTCACTACTAAGTACTGAAACAACGCTCTACAAATCCTGATTAATTTGATTGATTGATTGGTTATGTCACAAGTCCAGCAACCTCTCTATAGTTGGCCTTCTAAGGGGACATATGTATGCTTTTATATTAGACATAAGTCACACTGAAATAAGAGTAAGTACCCACCAGACAACATACTCCTCTCTCATGCAGTAATTACACAGTAGTGCCGTTCCCATAGCTACATCTAACGAAGGCCCTGTCCAAATTCCAGTGCACGTTGGCCTGAGTGACTGTAGCTATATATATATATATATTTTTTATGCAATGGCCAAAAGATTGTGTTTATGTTGCATACCATTCTGCTCAAGCAAGCAATTGATTGTACTGGCAACAGCATCAGTGTTTCATGTTTTCTTGCAAGCTTAGCCTGAAGTATTAATAACCACAAAGATTCCTAATAAGCAATCGTAAATTGCATCAAATAACAATTTGTAATTTGTAATTTCTTATAAGGAAATTGCTCAAATGGATTTAATAGAAGTGGGTGCAATTTGCAAACTGAAGTCTGCTGAATGCACTGGTATTTGTGATCATACCAGTGCTCAATTTCAGCTGGTGGAAGCGACTGGTACTCTTTTCTGGGGATCTGCACTTATTTTTCACTATCTGACATCTACCAGAGCAAGAGAGGAAAAACGGTAGAGAAGGAGGAAAAGAAAGACAGATAAACCATCACAAAGGGTGAAAGCAGGAACCTAGAAGAGTGAGAGAAAAGAGCAAAAAGTGGATTAAAGAGGCATGACATGGACTCCAAACCATGCAAACTTGATTTCCGATGCACCAAAATTAAATAGAGCCAGCTGCGGGCCTCTGAGCTGAACTCTGGGAACTGGCACTCATTATTTTACAAAATATACACTGGAATCACATAGGAATCAAAAGATTGGTTCACAAAATACAGGGTTGTAGTGGGTCGAATTTAAAACCTGCCTCATTATTATACATAAGGTTGGTTGCAGTTTGATTCCCACTGCATTTTGTTACAGTCAAGGCCCGAAGGCTTGCGAGGGTCTGCAGACCACCATGCCTGTGCGTGCTTTTAAATAAAACCATTTTTTGTGTAAATGGTTTGAAATGAAGCCCATTTTGGAAACAAGATGTGTTTAGTAAAAGAAAATTAATACTTTTACAAACATTTTTTTATGGGCAGGCAGTTTTCGTGACACACTCCCTGCTCCTAAAAATGTTTTTGTCTACATTCACAGAGGGACTCTTTACCATTTGTGAATGGTTATCATTAGACAGCGTTTGTTACTTCATGGGGTCTGAATGGCATCTGCCATGAAATGTGATCAGGAGGAAAAGGAAAAATGTACTTTGACAGATATGACACAGGTGTCAATACATTGCTTTTATTGTTAAATTATGCTAAAAACGAATTACTAACAATTGTCTTTTTACCAAGTGAAGTGGTGTATATTTTCCTACTCCTATGCAACGCTATGTTTGTGTGCTCCTCTTTCCATGGATAAGATGACATGCTTTTATAAATGTGGCTAGGTCATGTAAATGGGCCTGCTGCCAGGCAACTTTGTGTGGGTTCTGGGCTATTGTGCCATTTCGCTTTCTTCAGACATTCCCTTCAAAACATGACATTTGTTCTGACAGACCTGTGCAAAAACGACATTTTGTACCAGTTCTTTGAAGTCAATGAGGATTTCAAGATCATGCAAAATTGGCCGACAGCAGTGGAAAATCTCCCTGGCCTGGTGCAACTGTAGTTGCTTCTGTATGAAATGCTTGCAACGAGCTTTGCCTGAAGCAGCAGGAGATGCTTTGCTTTCTTGGGCCCATGCTAATCATACTCTTCTGTTTGTCCCCATCTCTCTTATGTCCAAACAGAAGTACTCTGCTGCCTCCCTGTGCAACATTTCAACAAAGGTTCTAAAAGTCATCAATGCCACAGAAGAACTGATAGCAGAATCCAGTGAACCCTGGGACCACCCACCAGAAACAAGTGATCGAGGGACATTGCCTCTAGCTGCAGACCCCATCAGACTGGACGAGCAGCTCACCAAACTGGAAGAAAATGTAAGACTACATCATGTACATATATGTTCTTTCAAGCACCAAGGACGTGTTTGGTTTCAAGATCAAAGTAGAAGATCAGTTTATAGAATCAGGAGTAACAAATTGTTGACCAACATCACCACAGACACCTGGCGCATGACATGGGTCTCCAAACCAAGCTGTGTTTGTGCAATAGTCCACCCCAATGAACATTTCTTATTTCTGGCAACTTCGTACCATCCCATCCACGGGGAATTGTTCGTTTTTTAAGCAAAACTCTCAAACCAATGCCATATATTTAATTTATGATTTGCTGTGTTTGTGGAAAGTGTTGACCTTTCAAAACGAAAATATTAATACAAAAAATACTTCTGTTCTTTTGCTTTCTGCTTTCGCACAACAAATCCATCAAAACTGTAAAATAACTAAAAGCAAATAAACCAAATATCAGCTAAATAAACAATATATTGCCATAATTTAAATCCCGTTCCCTGGCCTTCATGACATCAAAGTACATCAGTGGAACTTGAGTTAGCAATCTAGGTGTAGACGCCCAGCTTTGTAATACTATCTGGAGTGATGGGAGCCTATGAGGAGTTTAATGAAGACCCACAAAGTTGATCCTTACTTAAGTTTCCTGAGGAGGATCCAAATTCTTGAACAATATGAAGGCATGAGCTTCTCCCCAAGCAGTGCTGGCTCATTGCATCTCGCTTGATGGAAAATAAAATCAATACCGTCAGTGAGAGTTGGGTATAGGAAGTCTTTAAATGCTTTGGTTGGGGTGTACGTCTATGAAAGGTCACAGAAAATGTCATGTAAGTAAATAAAATTATTTAATTAATAGTCTAGATTATTCACAGTCACACTAGAATTGTGTGGCCATATCTTCTCTTTGTTATGCCATACGATTGTTGAATAGAATTACATGAAAAAACACCAGCATAAGGCAGTAGAATTATCAGAAAACATACACTTGAAGTGAGAGAAATTTCCCGATAGTGACATTATAGAGAAACTGCATGGGTAAATGAGGAAACAAAGGGGTGAATTATTTTTGTTTGTGACTTGTCGATGTGCATGAGTGTTTCTATTCCTCTACGCTTTGTTTTCACTGTATAGTGCTCTACAAATGTGTTTGTATTCATCGCTTATAAAGTATGCTGTATGCAAAGACTTTTGAATATTTCTAAATGATTCAAAATCTCCCTAACCTTTTTTAAAATATATTTAATTTGTTTTTAAACATTAGAGGAAAAAAACACTAATTGCTATATCGTCATAGAGTTTACAGTTATGCTGAATTCAGCTTATGAAGCAACTGTAGCACATGTTGTAACAGTATAGACTGCCGGGGTGTCCTCTCTAATGCATTATCAATGTCCACGATAAACTGCTTGTAGGCAAATGGCTCCCTTTTGCAGCTACCCCCCACGTTTTGCCTGATATTGATGCTGACTTGACTGAGAAGTGTGCTGGGACCCTGCTAACCAGGCCCCAGCTCCAGTGTTCCTTCACTAAAAATGTACCATTGTTTCCACAATTGGAACATCCCTGGCACACAGATAAGTCCCTTGTAAAAGGTACCAGTAATACCAAGGGCCCTCTGACCAGGGAAGGTCCCTAAGGGCTGCAGCATGTGTTGTGCCACCCTAAGGGATCCCTCACCTAACATATGCACACTGTCATTGCAGATTGTGTATGTTGGTGGGGAGAAAAAGGCAAAGTCGACATGGCATCCCCCCTCAGGATGCCATGCACACAAAATACTGCCTGTGGCATAGGTAAGTCACCCCTCTAGCACCCCTAAGGCAGGGTGCACTATACCATAGGTGAGGGCATAGCTGCATGAGCAATATGCCCCTGCAGTGTCTAAGTCTATTCTTAGACATTGTAAGTACAGTGTGGCCATATTGAGTATATGGTCTGGGAGTTTGTCAAAACGAACTTCACAGCTCCATAATGGCTACACTGAATACTGGGAAGTTTAGTATCAAACTTATCAGAATAATAAACCCACACTGATGCCAATGTTGGATTTATTACCAAATGCACACAGAGGGCATCTTAGAAGATGCCCCCTGTAGTTTACCCCAAACCTTGAATGCAGGACTGACTGGTCTGTGCCAGCCTGCCACTGAGATAAGTTGTTTCTGCCCCCCTGGGGTGAGAGCCTTTATGCTCTCTGAGGACAGAAACAAAGCCTGCACAGGGTGGAGGTGCTTCTCACCTCCCCCTGCACGAACTGTAACACCTGGCGGTGAGCCTCAAAGGCTCATGCCTTTTGTTACAACACCCCAGGGCATCCCAGCTAGTGGAGATGCCCGCCCCTTCGGCCAGTGCCCCCACTTTTGGCGGCAAGGCAGGAGAGGATAATGAGAAAAACAAGGAGGAGTCACCCACCAGTCAGCACAGCACAGCCCCTAAGGTGTCCTGAGCTGAGGTGACCCCAGCCTGTAGAAATCATCCATCTTGAGTTTGGAGGATTCCCCCAATAGAATTAGGGATGTGCCCCCCTCCCCTCAGGGAGGAGGCACAAAGAGGGTGTAGCCACCCTCCAGGATAGTAGCCATTGGCTACTGCCCTCCAGACCTAAACACCCCCTAAATTTAGTATTTAGAAGTCGACCCAGTACCCAGGAAATCAGATTCCCGCAACCTACACAAAGAAGAAGGACTGCTGACCTGAAACCCCTGCAGACACGACGGAGACGACAACTGACTTGGCCCCAGCCCTACCGGCCTGTCTCCAGACTCAAAGAACCCCTACAGCGACGCATTCGACAGGGACCAGCGACTTCTGAAGACTCAGAGGACTGCCCTCAACCGAAGGACCAAGAAACTCCAGAGAACAGCGGCACTGTTTAACAACAGCAACATCTTTGCAACAAAGAAGCAACTTTTAAAGAACTCACTCTTCCCACACTCTGCACCCGACGCCCCCTGTTCGAGAACAAACACTGCAGAGAGGACTCCCAGGTGACTGCGACTACGTGAGTAACCTGAGATGACCCCCCTGTACCCCACAGCGACACCTGCAGAGAGGATCCAGAGGCTCCCCCTGACCGCGACTGCCTGATAACAAGGAACCTGACGCCTGGACCAAGCACTGCACCCACAGCCCCCTGGACCGAGAGGAACCAACCTCCAGTGCAGGAGTGACCAGCAGGCGTCCCCCTCCCTAGCCCAGTCAGTGGCTGGCCCGAGAAGCCCCACTGTGCCCTGCCTGCATCTCTTAAGTGACCCCCGGGTTCCTCCATTGCTTTCTACAGCAAAGTGTGTCCACTTTTAAAATAGCTTATTGCCATTTTTACCTATACTGTGTGTACTACTGCTTTAATTCAAAGTTCCTTACTTACCTTTGTGGAGTATCTTGCATTTTATGTATTTACTTCAAATCTTGAATCTTGAGGTTCTAAAATAAATTAAGAAAATATATTTTTCTATATACAAACTATTTGCCTGGAGTTACATCTTTGAGTGTGTGTTCCTCATTTATTGCCTGTGTGTGTACAACAAATGCTTAACACTACCCTCTGATAAGCCTACTGCTCAACCACACTACTACAAGATAGAGCATTAGTATTATCTAATTTTGCCACTATCAACCTATAAAGGGAACCCTTGGATACTGTGCACACTATCTCTTACTTTGAGATAGTATGTACAGAGCCAACTTCCTACACTGCTCAGTCACATTATCAGTTTGCGTGTAGATCATTTTGGTCCCTCCCAGTTTTCCATTTGAGGCTTATACTGATATACTTCAGAACTCCTTCCAAGTGTCGTATATTTTGTTAAATGTACGTGGATGCACCCTAAAATCTTCCTAACTTTGTTCTTGTTTCGACAATGGTTTTAGGAGCACTGCAGTATTTGGACCCCTTCTTACTGTCAAGCCTTCAGTACTTTTTGTATCTTGCTACTTAGTGGGCAACATAGAAGCTGCTTCTAAGTCTATTAATTCAGAGCTTTGAATGACAGTGTAATGCATGCATGTTTGAGCCATACATAGCATTGTGCCCTCATCAGTTGCCTTTTTTTGGCCCAACAAGATGTGTCAGGAAATGTTTTTCCATGCTCCATAATCTCCTACAGCTGGACACTAGCCTAGATATCTGTAAAGTCTTTGATAAAAAAAAAAAAAATCCCTATATTCTCAACTGCTGTCAACTAAGATGACATGTTACAGTGATCTGTCTTTGATTCAAGCATATCTAGTGCAAAACTTTGGCAGTAGTTGACCCAAATAAGCTCTGTGTCTGTTGTTTGAGTAACAGCCATCAGTGTATTCCTGTGCCTCCTGCTCCACCACTGATATTTGGTCCATCTGGAAATACTTGACTCCCATTCACATTAATGGTGCCCCAGTCCTTGAGGAAAGGTTGGATTTAATTTTCCAAGAGCCAGGAGGCCAGGGATGAGCCTTGGCCACTAGTTATCGATGAGTGTTTCTACCTGTGATAGAGTAGGGCACTCTAGTGGGAATGAAAGTTCCTTGATGCAAGACCATTGTCCCTCTAGCATCAGTGTTAGAAATGGGGTCTTTAGTTGGCAGTGAGGTTACCCTCTGTCCAAGCAAGGACCCTCACTCTAGTCAGGGTAAGCCACACACTATCCAAATTACTTGTGCCCACCATCTGGTAGCGCCGCACTGAGCAGTCAGGCTTAACTTAGAAGGCAATGTGTAAAGTATTTGTGCAATAAGTCATACAAGAACACCAAATGGAACCACAGAAATACACCACACAGTGTTTTAAAAAAAATATAATATTTATCTGATAAGATGCTGGTCAAAACGATCAAAGATGCAATAAATAAATGTTGAGATATCACTGAAAGGTGATACAAAGTCTCTGTCAAGCACAAAGTACTTGGTTCGCGTGAAAAATCTCTGCAAAGAACTGCAGAGGAGGAGATGCGTGGAAACAAAGGGGGTGTGCGTTGATTTCTCTGGCCGCACACAGCGATGTGTCGCTTGGTTTTCACGCAGGGATGGCTGTGCATTGATTTCCGGTGCTCGGTCATGGATCCTCTTCGGGTTGCAGGGTTTTCAGACGCCCCGGGGACGGTGCGTGGATTTCCTGTGCTGGCAGGACGAAGTCACAGGAGCTGCGTCGATCAGGTGGGCGTTGCATCGAATTTTCTCCTGCACGGCAGGTGCTGCGTCATTCCGGGTCGGTTGTGCATCGATCCAGTGGGTGGTGCATCGAATTTCCGGTTGCTGCGCCGGCGCTGGGTCGCTCTTCTCGTTGCAAAGTCAGGCTGAGTCGTTCCGGTTCCGCATGCAGTGAAATTTTCACCGCGGGGCAGGCTGTGGGTCGTGTCTGGCAGGCTGTGCATCGAATTTAGCCGCACAAGGAGTCCTTCTTGAAGAGATGAAGTCTTTTTGTTCCTGAGACTTCAGGGAACAGGAGGCAAGCTCTATCCAAGCTCTTGTAGAGCGCTTCTTCACCACAGCCAAAGAGCAGCAAGGCAGAAGGGCAACAGCAAGGCAGCAGTCCTTCACAGAAAGCAGTCAGGTGAGTCCTTTGGGCAGCCAGGCAGTTCTTCTTGGCAGGATGTAGGTTCTGGTTACAAGTTTCTTCTTCAGGAAGTGTCTGAGTTGGTAGGGGCAGATTCCCTGTTAATATACCCAAAAGTACCTTTGAAGTAGGGGAGACTTTAAAGAGTGGCTTAGAAGTGCACCAGGTCCCCTTTCATTTCAATCCTGTCTGTCTGGATCCCAGAAAGGGGTGTGGCAGTCCTTTGTGTGAAGGCATGCCCTCCACCCTCCCAGCCCAGAAAGACCCATTCAAAATGCAGATGTATGCAAGTGAGGTTGAGTATCCTGTGTTTGGGGTGTGTCTGAGTGAATACACAAGGAGGTGTCAACTAAATCCAGCCAGACGTGGATTGTAAGGCACAGAAAGAGTTAAGTGCAGAGAAATGCTCACTTTCTAAAAGTGGCATTTCTAAAATAGTAATATTAAATCCAACTTAACCAGTCAGCAGGATTTTATATCACCATTCTGGCCATACTAAATATGACCTTCATACTCCTTTCAGATCAGCAGCTACCACTGAAGCAATGTATGAGGGCAGCCCCAATGTTAGCCTATGAAGGGAGCAGGGCTCACAGCAGTGTAAAAACGAGTTTTACACTACCAGGACATGTAAACTACATATGTACATGTCCTGCATTTTGCCTATACAGCACCCTGCCCTATGGCTTACCTAGGGCATACCTTAGGGGAGTCATATATGTAGAAAAAGGGGAATTTTAGGCTTGGCAAGTACTTTTAAATGCCAAGTCGAATTGGCAGTGAAACTGCACACACGTGCCTTGCAATGGCATGCCTGAGACCAGGTTAAGGGGCTACTTAAGTGGGTGGCACAATCAGTGCTGCAGGCCCACTAGTAGCATTTAATCTACAGGCCCTGGGAACATATAGTGCACCCTACGAGGGACTTATAAGTAAATTAAATAGTCCAATTGGGTATGATCCAATGTTACCATGTTTAAAGGGAGAAAGCATATGCACTTTAGCACTGGTTAACAGTGGTAAAGTGTGCAGAGTCTTAAAACCAGCAAAAACAGTGTCTAAAAAAATGGAGGGAGGCAGGCAAAAAGTTAGGGGTGACCACCCTAAGGCTGTCAGGTCTAACAATCAGGCAATCTGTTTGAGCTGGATCCAGTGGGCATGAAAAGGGATGCCAAATGCCCATAAGACTGGATTCACTGGAGACTTAACCCTGACCTGCCCTGTAGATTTCATTAAAATGTCCTGTAAAACCCAGCTTCTCATCTCATCACAGTGGCCCTAAGCCACTCTTGCATCAGAGAAAGATTGGTACAGTTTTTAATTGGAATACAGTTCAATGAAAAAGAGAACAAAACATTAATCACAGGCACTGTGGGTGTTCTTTTGAGTGTTCTGAGTTGGCGCATATATTCCAAGCAGTAGAGCTGCTGATGTAACTCATTCTATAGCCTAGCTGCAGGTAAAGAAACAAATCATGATGAAACACCTGCTGCTTAGGGGACAAAAAGTGGGCATAAATAATGCGTATGGAGAGACCTTTTGGAGTGACTCTTATAAACACAGGAACTAAGATAAGATGAACCAATATAATATAAAAGATATGAATAGATCAAGATTGGGCGGGTGACCACCATATTTGGTCCATTTACCATGGAGAGGTATCAGTGGAGCATGTAGGAGCAAATGGTAGACATGCACAGGAGTTTTGAATGACCAGGAATGTTACTGCCATTGCTGTATCCGATCTTGTCTCTTACAAATGCATTAGACGCTAACAAAGAGTCCAAATAGCTTTCTAGACCTGTAACACAGTTTGATGTCTCATTGAGGCCAGATTTTATTAGACCTTTGAGTGGAAGTAGCATGTTTTCTGAGAAAAAAAATTATATTTTAGATTTTTAACAATGTGTCATGTAAATAAATTAATTTGTTGATGCGTGCCGATTAATTAAGCCTGGGGAATTCAGACTGACAGAAATGGAAGGTTCTCTTATACAAGTCATTAGCCAATTTATCATTAACATTAAGAAAAAAACTTGAGATATCTTGTTTAAAGAGTTATTCAATGGCCATAGTTATCATTTCAGAAAGCAAAAGTTAGTTAATTAAATAAAGTAACAAAATCAAATGATAAGGAACAAACAAAACAACTGACAACCATAAGTCTCCTGCATGAAAGACTTAAGAAATATAGGAAGTGAAGCAAAGCATCTGGCCTGCTAGAAAACTCACAAATTCATTAGCGTGACTGTATGTAAATGAGCTGTATTAACGTGTTACTATGCATAACAACCAATCAGACTATTGATTTGCATAACACAAAGCCATTGCCTATTTCGAAATTATTACGATTGGTTAATGTTAACACTGTTTACCTACAGCGAGGAAATAAAAAAAATTAAACACTGTACAATTTTGTAAAGTTACACTTTCTTCCTGTAGCAAAGCAGCTAGAAAAGTGTTATTTAACAAGTTCATTAAACTTATACTATATCTTGCATTTGAATTTATTTTGATTTTTTCTGAGCAATTTCTTCCTTTTTCAGGAATCAGATCATCTTTTTAGTAAATCTCTAACTAATATACGTATCCACAAAGCAACCTTTTCCCAAATCCCAGGCTCCTTCATAATGTGAATGTCATTCACAATATTAGTCAAATTATTAATACGTTAGTACTCTCACTGTTATCAGATATGTATGTGCAACAATGCATTTACAGTACACAGAAGACTCCCCCTTTTTAGCTGTAAGCATATCTAAAGGTAGGCAATTTTGAATCACCATTAAGTTGACTGCAAGCATTTCTTCATTATTCTTAACCAAAGCACCTGTTGTGTTACTTTCCAGGCGTTCTATCAAAGTAGGAATTGTTGTATCAAACACTTATAAGAGGAATTAAAACACCAACCACATCTCACCCTTGTTAAATTACTGTTTCTCTTTTCATTCTTCGATGACTCACATTATTTAAACTGCTGACATGATAGATTTTCAAGAAAAGAAAATCGGAATAACAAGAACCTTCACAACCTTGTGGAAGTGTAAAGTGGGGCATTTGTTAAAAAATATGATAAAGACTTTTAAATACAACATGAAGCACACCTTATAATGTAAAATGTATCCATAATATACATATATGCACACACACTAGAGGGGTAGGCACATACTCAAACTTGCTTGCCTCATGAATATTTCCTCCTCGTTATTTTCAAATTCTAAACTAGGATGGATTTGTGAAATTGTAATTGCATGCTCTTCTTTTAAATCTAAACTCCTTTCTCAAATCCACTTGTTTATGCTCCTCTTTATGGTCTCCAATAAACACATCCTCAGTGTTAATCACTCTACATGCATTCTTAATAGTAGTTCTCTCAATAGTAGTACTGTGAAACAATATAACACCTCTAGTTCTCAAGGTTCCTTCTAAGTTTATATTTTAGGTGTATGATCTATTGCAACATTAAGATCTATATTAGCTTTTTCTAAATAATTCTGATGCTCAATAAGACAGTATTAAACAGCACAAGATAATGCATAAAAACGGGGCAATTGAGGTTACAATGCACTCTGCAACAGTACTTGATAAACAAGCACTAGTGTGACAATCTTACAATGTATTATCTCTATAATTCTTCAACATATTTAGATAAAGATTTTCTTCAACTCCACCATCATAATAATTCCCATGTTCTAATCTTTGACTTTTAAAAGAATCATTTAAACATGCTAAATTTTTAATTGGGGTATTATTGCTTTTTTTCACTATTTTATGGGGTTTTTGACATTAGTAACACAGTATGTGAGTCAGCACATACCGACCTAATAAACATAGCAATACAGGCAGTAATCCCTCGACAACCCTTGCAATCATGGTATGCTTTTACAAATCAATCAGGAGATACAGGTTCCTTAGGTCATCAATCCTAAAACAGTTCACACAAAAAGCAAAATGAGCAGCAGTCGTACTTAGCACAACTAGAGGTAGAGAGACAAACCTTCCAATCCCTTGGCTCATTAGCCCTGCACACCCACTTCCCCAATATGATAAGACCTAGCATCTGGTAAGTATGAACCACAACCTCAATTCACACTCTGCTCCTTCATCATCTGAACATGTCAGTGCGGGTTGGGGAGGTTAGTACACATAAATGGGAATCACCATGTTAACAAGCAAGCTTTTCATTCCTGCATGCTGAGATTCACTTGGGGCACCTGTAAACCTTCCTAATCTTCTGCAGTGGGTCTCTTCGCAGTCCCCATGACTCCTCCTGACAACCCCACTACCTTGGCTTTACCCCAGTTGAGTGTTGCCAGGATTCAGTGCTCTATCCTGGGCAGTAATCTAGCTTTCCAATGCATAGAAATTAGTCTGTGAACCATGAGCAGTGCTAAGTCTCTAAAGCAGTTTGTAGCATCCTTTGTTTGCCTGTACCTATATACCCCCAGCATAGCACTCAGCATATTATATAGATCAGAGTGAGTTTGTCCATGACTTCTAGCCACAGTTCTCCATCTATCAGGCAATTCCAAAAGATATGCGCCATGTCTGCCCCAGTCTCTATACACCATGGGCAGATGGATGCGGATACAGTGGAGTTTCTCCAGAGTAATGTAAGCCCTGTGCAACAAGTGTATTGTATGTACTGGAATTGAGCATTAAGGGAGACCTTTTTCGGGTGTAGATGTCCCTGTCCCATGCCTTCTGTGTCCATTCCTATCATATGTCCCTCTCTTAGGCCCTTCAATGTATTACTAAGGGATCCTGTGATAAATGCTAAAGGACTCCATTCACCCATGTTATCATGTGACAACCTTCAACCACAGTTTCCATGGTGTGTATGGGGGGGGGGCTCATTAGGTTCCTTGTCAGTGATTTGCCACAGCCCATGACGGTCAGCCACCAGCAGGCCATAGGCCAGTAAGTACCCTGCTGGGAGGCCCTTGTCATCACTCAGCTGCTCAAAAGGGACTAATGCCCCATCCTGGGGCAAATCTACCAGTGTTCCCCACCCCAGCCCCCTCCCATGTCATCACACACTCCCCCCAAAGCTTTTCCCTAAATGGTCTGATAGAGCTTAAACTGATCCAAGGTGCATATTGCAGCATATGCAGCATGACACATAAAGCCCTCTGAAAATACACTACTGTGGGCCACTCCTAAAAGGCCACTAGCCTGCTTGGGGATCATCCTCTGTCAGAGGAAAGCTTCTTCTACTATTCGCTGCCCATGGGTCCCAATTCCTCTACATATGTTCCCTGCATCCAGCAAGTGGCCACTGCAATTATGCGGCCAAATAATAATGTTCGATATCAGGAATATCTAGGCCTCTGCTCTCCACCGCAAGCTGCCTTTTGAACAGTGCTACTCTATGCCTACCCTTATTCCACAGGAAGATCCCCAGCATTGTGTGTGGGGTACAAAAGGAGCTTCAAGGGACATTGACCAGGAGATTGTGGAAATAATGTCAGAGATGAGGAAGTGTCACCATTTTTGATAGGGACACTTTTCCTTGTACCAAGAGGGTGCAATCTACAGATGGAAGGAGACAGTGGTTGCCATCGATGAGATCATAGGTGGTGTAATAGATGTTTGTGCCTAAGTAACAAAAGATGTCTGATTCACAACTGAGGGAATGTGCATCAATCTCAAATTGGTGTGGCAAGCACTCCATGACGATCAGAAACCAACAAGTCTTCAACCAGTTCACCCCTAGTCATGAGGCGACGCAGAACACAATCAGTATATACGTTATCTCAGCAATGTCCTTCTGTATTTCCCTTACATAAATCAATACTTTGTCCACATATAGAAAGACTACTTGCATTGTCCCCTCCTATGGTATACCCCAGGCCTGACCTTCCTATGTCTCTGTGCCAATTATTCAATTTCCCAGACAAATAGAAGTGGAGAAAAAAGAAACCCCTGGCGTGTGCCTCTGTTGACCCGGATGGGGGCCCATATGCACTGCCCTGTCTTCGTGTGTGCCTTGGCTTCTGAATAAATGAGTCTTATGAGCCTCTGCAGTCTTCTGTCTATACCCATTGTGGTCAAAGTTGCAAACATGTACTCCCAGTCAATGGTGTCAAATGCTTTCTCCAAGTCCAGCTCCATTCATGCTGCATAGGGCCACCAAGCTGGTGCATTTTCCAACACTTGATAAAGTCAATGGATATTAAGTATTAAGTACTGTGTACTGTCTAGGTATGAATACATTTTGGTGCGGTGAACCAGGCGGGGAAGGTGTCTGAGGAGTCTCACTGCGATGATCTTGTTCAGTATTTTGTAGTCCGAACCTGGCATTGATAGGGGCAGACAGGACATCATCTCCAGGGAGTCCAGTGAAACCAGTACTGCCTCTCGAAGTGTAGGTGGCAGTTGCTCCGAAGCAAGAACAGCAGTTTAAAGTTCTAACAACTTTAGGACTATGGCAGCTTCATACGCTTTGTAAAACTGAACAAGTAACCCATCCAATCCCGGGGTCGTGTTTATAGGTGCTTCCCGGACAGCATCTCCGAATTCCTGCTCCATAAGGGAAATGTTGAGTTCTTCTCTCCCGATCAGCTCAATGACAGGCAGTGTTAATCATGCTGAGGAATTCTTGGATTTGGGACTTGACAGTCTACCGGGTGGGATCATAGAATGATCTGTAATGAGCGGTAAACAGAGTATGTTTATCAGTTTGGCTAGTGGTAAGTTGCGTCAGGGCTATTCAGATCAAGGTTATGAGAGTGGTCGCCACGGCACTTTTCAATAGCCATGCCAATAGTCTGCCTGGTTTGTCACCCTCACTAAGCACTTTAGATTGGTATGCTCTGTAGTCCAACCATCTCAGAGATTCAATAATGGAATAATGGGATGAAGCTCTTTTACTTCAGTCAAAACTGGCACCTCAGCAGGGTTGCCTAGTGATGCAGTCTCAAGGGTTCCCAACAAAGCCTCCATCTGGACCAAATCATAGTGCAGGGGAGCTCGCATGCCCATCATGGTGTTTATGCAATGGGCTCACAACACTACCTTAATGGCTTCCCATTCTGTCAATCCAGTGATGGTACAGCCCCAATTGTCTGTTAGGTAGTTTGACAGTGCAGTATCTGTTGAGCCCCAGAATACCGATCCTCCAAAGCAGTTGGCTGTAGTCGCCAGGTCAGCACTGGACCTGGCAACATATGCACCCATCTGGTCAATGTGGTGGAGGGGCAAGCCAAGAATGATTGTTGCACCACATTTGAAGCATAACCGCTTCCCAGTAATAGGGGGTCTGCTATCCAGTTGTCCTTCCACAAAGACATAACGCCCTTCAGGGTCTGTTTCTTTTACCATGCTCCTGAAGGGTGCTGAGGGATCCCCATATAAGGGCCCCTCGAGCAAACCCCAAATATGTGGTGCTATAACATTGCCCCCACCATCGTTTTTGCAAGTGTATGTCTTCCCATCTAGGTATGTGGGTTTCCTGACTGAATGCTCTCTGAGCCTCCTTCCATTTGAAATATTGTTGTACTGCACGTCTCTTGTGTGCTGTCCTCATTCCCCGGACACTCCACATTCTACTCATACTTGCCACTATCAAAAGAGGTCAGAGGGGTCTGAGATGCGCTCATGAGGCCCACTGATGCAGGGAGTTTACAGTGCTCTCAGCTGGTGTCTGTCAATTTGCATGGGTCAATAAAAACTAAAAGCAGAACTTCCAGCTCCCTACCCCAAGGTGGCAGAGCAACATCTAAGTGCTCAAACAAACGACAAACAAGCCCTCTTGTGGGGACCTCCAGTCTGTATGCTGCAGCACACAACAGTTCACCTGGAGAGTAAGGGGCAGTCCACCCACTACAATCAAAAAGAGGATATAACCCTTTTGAAATCAATCTCTGTATTGATGTTGGAAGCTATCCTGGCCAGCCCCACTGAGCTGTTCTCTCGATCATAGCATAACTACTATGTGCTCAGATGAAAGGGGACAGCCATGCATATCTAGTCTTAATTTAAGAGAGGGAGGCTGTCACACATGCCCAAAGCGCAAAAAGGGGAGAGGGACAACCATTTCAAGGGACCTGATGAAGACATAATATAGATGGAAAAGTACACTGGTCCAAAAGACGACAAACCTATTTGCTGTATAGGAAAACAAGGGTGAAAGTAGTCAGAGATACAATTGATATCAGGAGAGCCCTCAAGCACCCACTAGGGTGACAGGTTTCATCATTGGGCTATCTCCTCGTCAGACCGGTGCTGCAATGTCTGGCGGACCACCCACAAATTGGGATGGTACTTAACCGAAGGCAATTTGCCAGGTGGAGGTCTGGAATGAAAACTGACTAAAAAAATAGAGAAAGATGTGTGAGTGAAGGAGAGTGAGGATAAGATAAAATTGGCTCTGAGCCTAAAACATCACTTTAATGAATCAGACATAGAAGGAGTAACAAGTTCCATCTGATGAGAGATAGAATGTACTGTGACAGCTAGACGTTTACAGTAATCTAAGTATAGTTAATCAGTAAAGTTTATCTAACATGCTTATGGCACACCGAAGCCCCATAGCCCTTCCCATGAGAACTTCATGAGGACTCAATCCAGTTGACCTTTGAAGAGTGCATCTAATACTTAGCAATACTAGCGGAAGGGCATTCCAAGTCCAGGCACAGAATTGTGTCAGCTTGTTTTTCATTACACCAGTAAGTATTTCCCCTACTCCAAAGGCCACTGGATGATAACTATAATGGAACTTGTGATGTATATTTAGAGAAGCATACAAGAGACTCTCATGATTTAATTCATGAAATGTATTCCCTTATCTGATTTAATTGTAATTGACAATCTGAATCTTTAACTTAATTCCATAAGTAATAGTTTACAACTGTTAGTTCATCACACCTCCCTCATGAATATGCCTCGAATAATTTTGCCAATAAACAAACAATGACTAAGCTGTACTTTGATTTGTTGTAATGTGGCATCTCTACAAAATAAATAGCAGCCTTGTAAACTGACATGTGTTTTTCCTACAAGGCTCATGGCTGAACACCTTTCCTTTCCAGTATTGCTTTGTTGACATGCAATACATCTATGGCAGAAATCCTCTGTAACAGTTCTAAAATTAGAATTTAACCAAGCTTCCATTAAAAAAGCCTCACCGTCCCATCACATCCCATGTATTGTTCCATGATAAAACCTTGCCTTCTGTTATAGATATGAATCTGGTGAGATAAACCTTGCATTTTCTCAAATTGTTCCATTAAACCATTGAACTAGGCACAATCATTAGGTTGTGATCCATAACAATCAAATCACTCAGAAGAACTGGAATCAAAGTTGCAGCAACTAATTTCAAACAATTAAAAAGTGGTGACTGGATCTAATATTTTAGAACAATATGCAATTGGTCTTTTACAAGCAGCATGCTGTTGTACAAGAATGGATAACGAGCACTTTTGTTTTCCATGACAAAATAAATACAACTCTTTTGGTAATCAGACATTCCTACTGTGGGTACAGAGTACAAAGTGTGTCTTAACTCCAGGAAAGCTTTCATACATTTGTCAGTCCAAGGTACTGGATCCTTTATTTCACTCTGAGTCAGTTTGTAATATCTTTGTAATTAAGTAAAGTTGGGGATACACTGAAAACAGAAGCCAACCAATCCTAACCCCCCTCACTTCTATCTGTGCAATTTGTGGTTTAATTCTCAAAATCAGAGGTGCAAGCATTGAACACCTTCTTCGTTCCTTTCAGAATTTGATAAAATAACTTCTTAATGACAGTGCTGTAATTTCATAGGTGCAAACTTATGAATATTATCAACCAAATGATTCAATAATGCAATTGTGTCAAACTTACAGACTTCTTTTATTTTTGCTGCAGTCATCAAATCATCAATGTATTGCACCAAAACTGATCACAAGGCATTTCTAAAGACTTGAAATGTTTTGTAGGTGCTTGAAAGAATATTGAAGGACTTGAATCCTCCTGTCGGATCCATGTCCAAACCAGAACTAAATGTATAATTGTAAATGCAACAAGTTATTAAGGGCTACATGTATCAAACTTTGGTTTTGTGACTCACAATTTGCGAGTCACCAAACCATATGTTGCATAGTGTCAATGACACTATTTGCGAGGGGGTCGCAAATGCCCACCTCATGACTATTCTTGAGGTAGGTCGCAATTTGCGGCCCTCACAGCGATGGTGTCCTGCTGGAGACAGCAGACCACCACGTCTGTGACTGCTTTTAAATAAAGCAGGTTGTTTTCCTTAAAGGAAAACGAGATGCATTTCAAAAACAAAAAATGAAACGTTTTCATTTCATTTTTTCAGAGCAGGCAGTGGTCCATAGGACCACTGCCTGCTCTGAAAAAAATGTTTTTACTGACATTCACAAAGGGGAAGGGGTTAGCACCAGCTGGTGCTAACTGCGATTGTTTTGTGACCGCATTCACAGTCACAAAACAATCATACATGGGACTGTGAGTCGCAATTAGGAAGGGAACACCCCTTCCTAATTGCAACTCGCAATCCCTTTTTGCGATTCTGTAAATAGTTTACTGAATCGCAAAAATGGTTTGGTACATGTCAAAGTGCATTTTGCACGTCGCAAACAGCCTGATTCGTCGTTTGTGACGTGCAAAAGGCTATGTACATGTGGCCCTAAGTGTCCTAATGTAGAATAATAGAGAATAGAGAAAAATGTGGAATGCAAATCAGTCACTGCTGGATTCAGTACCACAGGTCTACTATTGCATGAATTTTTCTAAAATCTTAAACTAGTCTTCATTTACCTTCAGGATTGCAAAGTCCCATTATCAGCGAATTGCATGGGCTTCCAAATACCTCCTTCAAAATGCTCTGCTCTACCATCTTTTCAATCACACGTGCAACCCCTTCTTCAGCTTCAGGCGAAAGTCTCAACTGGAGAGTGCGTGGAAACTCTACATTTGATATCTTCATAATCTGAACTAGTTTTCTGTTTAATCCAACTTCAACATCTCTTTTTACTGTCTGTTGTAAATTTGGACGTATGTTCTCTTTTGTGAGAACTGGTAATATACCGCTTTTCACCTCTTGTGACTTAATTTTAAGTCCAGCATCAGGATCTTGTGTCTGAATGAAAATGCCAGCCGTGTATACAATAGATTACAGAATGTAGTTTACATATTAAATGATAAGCTAATAGATTTACTGAAAAAGTCCCACTAATTATAAATTTGAACCTATTTTTACTGAGACATTAACAGCCTACTAATTACTTGATTACTCACAATTCCTACCAATTGTCTTCTTTTCCAGAGGGCGATAGGTCAGGAACTTCCACTGGTCTAACTGGAACAGGTAGGCCCCAGTATCAGCCAAAGATGATATGAGTTGGCCCTTTACTTCTCCTTCTGTACAGACTGCACCAAGAATGCAACCCTCCTCCCCTCCTCTGTGACTGTCATTGTGTCTGACTCATTTCCTGAAGAATTCCAAGGGTAGCCACCAACTGTGGAAACTAATCACTGTTGTGTTTACTTGAGGTTGAGCTATACTTTGCTGAAATTGGATTTTTTAATGTAAATCCTACTGTACTATTCCGCAATTGTGGTTGCTGAACTAGAGCTGAAGCCATAGTTCTTTTGAACCATTTCTTATTCTGCATTGTGGCGGGGGATGTGGGACTATTCACTGTACAACTTAATTCTGTGTGATTGGATACATACATACTTTTGCATGCAATTCATCTGCGGTACCTTGTGAGATTCATTAACATATTGCTTCAAATTAAATGTAATTTGTTTCTTCTAATGACCTTCTTTACCACAAATATGGCACAAATCAGGTCTCATCATACCATTGTTTGCATTGTTATTACAACCCATGTTTCTACCATCTCTACCTATTGAAAAATCCTGACGCTGCACGCCACCTCCTTATTGTACCAATCCTTGCCTTCTGTGCAGAAAGAATTCAGTCTGTGCTAAAACCAATTTCTTCTTCAACATTCTTTTTTTCAGAGTCACAATAATCACTGCAATATTTGACATAGGCCAGAAATTCAGTCAGTGATTTGCTTACCAACACATCATACTCTGTTGAAGCTGCAAACTCAACTCCAGAGGCAAACACAACACAAAAGCTGAAACAAAATCCAATTGGTCTTCCTTCACTGAATGTCCCATTCCTATGTATTGCCTATAAATGAATCTCTCACAATATGCGTGAAATGACTTGTCTGCATTTTGTGCCGATCTCACGATTTGTTTTTGAACAATTACCTTATTTTACAGGAACCTTTCATCTCAAATGATGAATAACTGCAGGATATTTATCCACAATATTTTTAAAGGCTCAAAATTCAGACCACCTCTATGTGGTTCTTCATCTGGCAATTCACAATCAGTCTACAAATCCTACATTACTGTAATTGAAAACAATGCATCCAAAGCTGCCCATAATACGTGAGAGACAGTAGAAATTCTGTCTACTTCTGAGTACCATTTTGGAGGCTCATCCTTAAGCAATTAAAAATGTTTTGTGAATGTCCACAAATCCTGTCTGGGCCAAAGAACATGAATGTAAGTCATACCACTAATTCCTGGTACTTCTCTTAGTGAGAATTATCATTAAACAACATCACATTCAGATCATGCTTTCATTTTATTGTATGTCTAAGTGGTTTTGTAGTTCAAGAAAGTTATGCACACTGAAAAATATTTTGCCCTGTGGAAAAAAAGGTGAATTTAAAAATACGGTGAAATGTCATAATGCCTCTGCATTTCCACGCTGTCAAAGAACAAAATATTTTCAGGAGTGTATTTGGATACCGTGACTGCCATAAGATTGGTAGGAGTTACCTTGGAAAATTTGGTGAATTACCAAAATGAGTAAATCTACAACAAGGCAAGGTTGTACAACTATGGGAGCAGATTTACTCATTTTGCTAAGAAATTGTTCTTTTTGTGACTCCTATTCACTAAAAAAGTAGTAACTATGAACCCATAAAAATACACCTTTGTATGGATGCAGATGTGCTATTTTTTTGTATTCAGAAATATTTCCAAATGTATGCCTGAAAAGCTGCTAGAGACACAGGTTTGCATGTGTACTTCTAGGAATCTCATGGGTCTTTTCGATGAAGGCCTTTGTTTCTCCTTTGTGGGGTACTCCTTTAGTCCTTGGCTGAGGAAATCTCAAATCATTTCCAAGGTGTCAGAGATGGGTTTGAGAATATCCACAAATGTATGTTAGTAGTTTTTCCAAACAAAAATATTTAAAAACATGTTTGTGACTGTTTCAAAGGAAGTCAACAGAGGGCTTGGAACACCCACTATCAACCCCTTCACTGGGATTTACTAGTATGAGTGGAAAAGACCCACCTATGCATCCAGTTTTCAACAAGGTCTACAGGAATGGATTTCATCACCAGGAAAAATATTTCCCTAATGGCGAAGAGAAGAGCAGAAAGAATCCTCCCACATGTAATCCTACAGATTGTATGGTCTATTAGCAGTGCACAAAGAAAGGAGGAGCACTCATGGAAGTACATGACTTACATGAGTAATTTAGGGGACTTTATAACTCGCCAAAAGGTTCAAAGTTGTATACAGTACATACTTAATGGTTGGGTTCCATTTAAAGAAAGGAGGAACATCACACTATCAATCACAGAATTTTCAGTCATTCTAAAATACACTATTGCATAGTAAAGCAACACTGAGTTCATAAGATTCCCCTGAAAATTATAAGGTGGGGGCAAATTGATTTTGGTTTCGGTTTTGTGCTGGAAATCTGAATTGGGTGACATAACTGCAGAGGGAAATACAGTTCATGCCTGGTCACAGTATTACAGCCAGTTGATTTGGACTGGGGTGGACTGAATGTTTCATTCTGCCTGCGGAATTGGCAGAATTTTGGTCACTCCATATTACTCTTTAACACAGAGTTCTCGCAAGTTTTCTCCCATGAGGTACCATAAAATGTGAGCTGATGTGCGAGATCTGGTGTCCCCTAGTGTGATTTTCTAATATGGGCTGTTGTGGTCAAAGGGCTGACGCTGAAGTGGATTTTCTACTCCAGAGGCAGTAAAATCAATACAAATGGCCATGCACTCTTGCACTACGCATGGTGCCGGTTCCGCTGATTTTCAGCGCTGTTCTCATTGTCAGTACTAAAATTGGAGCACTAGCAGCATACTTTCCACCCGTTGGCAGAACTCCATAGAACCTCTTTAGGACCCGATTTTTACAAGCCATCTCAGAATGAGTTACGGTATTGTCAAAAGGGGTTGGTGAAATCATGGAGATTGGTGTAGGACAGCAGGAGCACTGATGGTTAAGTAGATTTAAATATTTACTCAAGAGAATGTCAGAAAGAATACTGCTCATAATTGATATTGTTTGCATAGCTTTAAAGTAATCCCCTTCTGTTGATGATTTCCAGGTTTACCTATCAGCAGGCAGTGTGTATGGGTTAGAAAGTCACCTGAGTGATTTAGAGGACTCTGCTCGCAGAATCAACAGTGTATCTACTGAATCTGAACTTGCTGAACTAGAAGACAAAGTGGCAACAGCAGCTGCTCAGGTACATCAGACCGAGCGCCAGGTGAGAAAATGTCCACTTGTACTTCACCTTCATTATATTAAGCATTATTTGTGATGTTTGTACCTCTGATTATTTTGCACATGTAAGACAGGGACATGGCAAACATGCTATCCCTCCCACCTGCCTCCCTCCAACCCCAAGAGTCTGTAAACAACATATTGATACAATAATGTCTAGTTATCATCACTGGTCATTTACGTTCTATCATAATACCTCAAGATCAAGCTACATGGACTACATTGTTGGGTGAGTTATAATATAATTTGCATCTAACTGCACCTTTCTACAACGACTCTTCATTTATATAGATCTCTTGAACAAAAATAAAACATTAAGTATATGTTAGAAATTAGGTTGTTGGGTGCCTGGGGTGTGATCCCTGGCCCAGCAGCAACCACAATCCTTGTCAGGGTAAGGCACAAGCAAACCCCAAATGAACATGCACTCACCCTGTTAGCTTGGCACACAGGATTAACTTAGAGGCAGTGTGTAAAGTATTTGTGTAACACTTCAAAAAGTAACACATTGAAAACACCACACAAAAAGGTTCCCATGCCATGTTACAAAACTACAGTTGAATTTAATAAAGAAAACAAGGGCAAAATGTCAAAAATCCAATCAGTACAACCAGAGATATTGAATTTAATGTTTTTACTAAAAATAACGCTAAGAGGTGTAAAGTGCCAGTTGTGGACATCTGATTGCGCCGGACCGGGACAAAGTCACAATTCCAGACTGATCGCAATGGAGTGCATGCCAGCTACAGGAACCTGCTGAACACAGTACCTTCATTCCTGGTTTGTGGAGCATTGTGTAGATCCACGTTGAAGATGTGTCATGCAGCTTCAGCAATGCATTAGTCTCGAGATGTGGTGAGTGCCTGCATCATCTTTGAGGATCCTGTCAACGGGGCTTGCAATGTGTAGTCCAGCGTCAAAGGTGCTAAGCATAGTCACTCAATGTGCCTGTTCTGAGGAGCTTGCGATGAGGTGTTTGGTGTCATCATCGAGGCTGTGGCAGTTCCAATGTGGCAATGGGCTGCGATGCCATGCGGGTCTTTGCAGTGGGTCCAGCCCATTGAGCAGCGCAATGCATCTGTTCTGCTTGGGACTGCACCATGCAACAGAGGAGAGGAATCGGTTCCGCTGGATCCAAAAGCTGGCAGAGCACCATTGACCCACTTCAAAGGGTCCAGGACTGGGGTAGCACCATATGGAGCAGGGTAGACTCACAACTGACAGAGTCCAGGTGTAGGAGCCAAGTTGTTGGAAATCTGTTATGTCCCTGAGGCTTCAAATCAGACGACCAGCCAACTAGCCCTTGGAGTCACTCTGGGTTCAAGAGATGCAGGTCCAGACCTTCTCACCCCGGCAGGAGGGAAGTAGGCAGCTGGTCAGCTCAGAAAAGCAGGAGTCCAGCAGATTGGCAGTCCTTCAGCAGCACAGCAGTCCTTCTTCCTGGAAGAGTATCCACAGGTCCAGAATTGTACTGGAGTGATGGTACATGAGGTCCTTCTTTTTTATAGAGTTGGGCCTTTGAAGTGGAGAGAAGCTTCCAGGGGCATTCCTTTGAAGTGCACAGATGCCCTGCCTTCACTGCCCTGGCTCCAGACGTACTACAGGGGTTATGCAACCCTTTGTATTGAGACTGGACACAGCCTATTCAGGTGTAAGTGAGGCTGATCCAAGTTCCTCCCTCTCATTCTGCTGTGATGGCCTATCCAGTCCCACCTAAGCTCCCTCTGTGTGTGGCTGTCTAGGAGGAATACATAAAGCCGAACTGCCAACAACACCACGTCGTGTGACCAGAGGTAGGCAGCAGGCACTAAACGGCTAAGTCATGAAAATGCATTTTGCAAAAAAGAGGCATATTTAGAATTGTAATTTAAAATCCGACTTCACCATCAATTGGAATTCTTAAATTAGGATTCCAGAGACACCAGCCATGAACCTGTTATCTCGCCCCATTTGGAAATTACACTTATAAAATGGAATTAGGCAACAACATTCTTATGCCATGGGAGAGATAGGCTTTACAGTAGTGAAAAACAAATTGAAGACTTTTTCACCACCGGGACATGTAAAACCTAAACATGCGTCCGGCTTTTTAAATACACTGCACTTTACCCTTGGGGATGTCCAGGGCCTACCTTAGGGGAGACCCATATGTATCCAAAAGGAAGGTTTGAGTCTGGAAAAGGTTTTAATTTGCCAGGTCTACATAGCAGTTTAAAACTGCACACATAGGCTCTGCAATGTCAGGCCTAAGGCAAGTTTAAAGGACAACTTAGGTGGGTGGCACAATCGGTGCTGCAGGTCCACTAGTGGCATTTAATTTACTGGCCCTGGGCACCTATAGTACCACTTTACTACAGAGTTATATGTAAATTAAATATGCCAGCTAGGTACACGTAAATTCTACCATGTTTTAAGGAGAGTGTACAAGCATTTTAACACTGGTTAGGAGTGGTATAGTGCACAAATTCCCAAAACAAATTCAGTACAGTGGAGGGTGACCCTTCAGAGAGGGCCAGGCTCAACAATATATATTGCATTTTTACCTCACACCTAACTATAATTGTAAACTTAGCTCAAAATCTAATTAAGTTAAATAAAATGTAATTATTATCCTAACATTAACCTTTATGTCAAAACCACCCTTTAAAAACAAAATGAAATAATTATCATTGGCCTAGCTATAATTGTAGCATTAACACAGTCCCTACTTTATATTTATGTTAATTGATTTAGCTAAAAATTAACCCTAATTTTTCATTCATTTTAATTTTCTGCATTATGGGGGTTATTATGACCCTGAGGGTCCTGCACCGCCACGCCGGCGGTGGCGGCCAAACCACTGACAGCGTGGCAGTGCAAGACTGGCAAATTATGACAACGATAGTGAACTGGCTGTATTTCAGCCAGGTCACCACCTATACTGCCAGGGGGTTGGGACCGCCTGGCCGAAGGTTGACCACCTTTGACCCGGTGGTCCACCTAACACCGCCTGTGGTATTTTGAGCCTCCTTACCGGCAGGGATTCCGTGGCGGCACTCCCGCCACGAAATCCCTGGCGGTAAGGATACTGTTGCCACTACAGGACTCCCCAACCCCCCCTCCATGTAGGTGCCCCTTCCCACCCCCAACCCCATCAGATGCTCCCTTTCCCCATGATGCCCATTCTCTACCCCTGCCCCCATCCACGCACGCACACACCACACTTGCATACATGCACGCACACACCACACACATACATACAAGCACACATCTACGCTCACTGATCCACACACATGGACACAGCACTCCCCCTACCCCCGCTTACACTCAGTCACACAGGCACAAAGACACTTATACACACATAACACCCCCCACCATTCACACACTGTGAGAAACTAGGGCTGATTGCAGAGGCCCCATAACTTTTTGCCCCCATTTTCCACTTTATGCTGGTGTTTTCCTGACTCTGATGGTGCCCTGGGTACTGCTAACCAGTCCCAGGGCCTGTGCTCTGTGTAAAATGGATATGCAAATTAGGCTAATTATAATTGGCTAAGTTAACCTACCTATAAGTCCCTAGTATATGGTAAGGCATGTAGGTCTAGGGACCACAGTATAGGTGGTGCACACCTAGGTGCATTGCTGAGGTGCCCAGTGTCATTTTAAAAGCAAGCCTGCCTTGCTGGCTGCTTTTAAATTAAAGTTATATGCAAATTCGACTTTGGAATTAAAGGTACTTCCAAAGTCTTAAACTACCTTATTTTTACATATAAGTCACCCCTAAGGTGTGCCCTATGTGCCCCTAGGGCTGGGTGCCATGTAACTATAAGCAGGGACTTTATAAAAATAGATTTATAAGCCCTGGTGAGGTAAAAACAGCCAAATTCGTTTTTCCCTCATTGAAGTAAATGGCCTTCATAGGCTAGAATGGGCAGACTTTATTTTAAATTTTAAAGTCTCCTTAAATGTTACATACCAAGAATTTGGTATCAAATTGATTGTTATAATAAATCCCACAACTTCAAGTTGTTGGATTTAATATAACTAGTACAGGTAAAAAGTTTAGACTTTACCTAAAAAGTTGCCAATTTCAGCTCTGCATTGTTTTTGCTGCTGTGCTCTGATTGGCCAGCCTGCAGTAGCTTCTGCCAGGCTACTTTAATGAGGTGTGAAGTGGCCTGGCTTCACACAAAGGAATGTGCTTGGGGGAGAGAATCTCCCCTCAGCAGATGGTGAGGCAGGAAGGGGGAGGGCTGCCAAACTGGTCTTCAAAGGCAGAGAAGGACATCTGGAGCACCCAGCAACACCCCCACATCCTGCAACCCCAGACAGCTAGGTGCCCCCTTGATTAGATTAGGAGAGGGCAGGAGAGGGGTGTGTTTATGATTTTTAGCCACACCAGTGGGTGGGCTCAGCCAGATCTCTCCTCCAAAAATCAGATTCATCCATTTTGGATTTTTAGAGACTGTTGCCTTCTGGGATGGATTTTTGCCACACTTCCCAGGAAGTGGTCATCACAGGCGGACGACCCTGTCCCTGATTGGAGAACCAGGGCCCCCCTGCTTTTCACCCAGGAGCAAGGATAAAACTGGCAGACCTGCACCCACGCCTCAGATCCCCTCCAGAATTCAACAAGAAAGGAACTAAAGAAGAAGAAGGACTGCCCTGCTGGACCCCTGGCCTGCACCTGGACCCTGCACTCAGAAGGACTGCACCAGCTGCACACTTGGGCTTCACCACAAGAAGGACTTTGCCTGGCTTCAACTGGTTCAAGGAGGGACTCCCTGTTTGCTACAGGTGAAAAATTGCTAAACCAGAGTCCCCTGCACCAACTCCTGAAGAAAGCGACCAGCTGACCACTGTCCAGTGGCCAAAAAGGAGTTTGCGCCAGGTGCATTCTGGGAGTTGAAGTCCGCACCCCCCAAGGACCATCACAGAACTTCTGGACCCTTGGGGTAAGCTGTGGACCCCAAAAGAACCTTAAAAGAACATCTGGGTGAAGCCCCAGAAGTTTGGAAAAGATTGGAGAATTTTTTTTAAAAAGCTCCATAAAGTGACCGACCCGACGCGGAAATTCTAGCCGGCTTGCCTCAACCGCGACCCGGCCTGACTTCGTGGTTCGTCCCGGTAAAGAAAAACATCCAAAAAAGAGACTAAGTCCGAACGTAAAAAGTTGACCGGGACCTTCCAGCCATCGTATCCGAGAAGGGCTCCATGGACGTCGGATCAAGATCCAGGTTTACCCCGGTCGAAGGATTTTCATCTCGAAAAAACGACTAAGTCCGAAGGTAAAAATCACCACCGAGGAAACCGACTTCGCGTATCTGGACAAGGGCTCCAGGAGGTCGGATTCAACTGGCAGGTTCGTCCCGGGGAAGAAAAACATCAAAAAAGAGACTAAGTCAGAAGGTAACTTTTAACCGAGGCCTCCCGCGACTTGTAGCCGAGCAGGGCTCCATCGCGGTCGGCCTGAAAGTTTGACTTTGCCCCGGTCCTGGTGCAACCAGATGACCCGATTGGCGCTTTTTGTTTCTAAGCGCTAGAAAATAATAATACTTTAAAAATTCATATCTCCGGTTCCCCTGAACCGATTTTAATCGTTTTTGTGTCATTTTAAAGATAAAAATATAAGCTATTTTTATAAATTGGTTTTGGATTTTTAAACTGTTTCCTGTGTTTTATTTAATTACTGTTTTGTGATATTTGAATGCTTTACACTTTGTCTCCTAAGTTAAGCCTTGACGCTCTATGCCAAGCTACCAAGGGTAGAGCTGGGATTAATTTACTGAGACCTAACTGTACTTATGTGGAGGTTTGTGGCTTGTTGCTAGGTGTGGGTACCTACCTGCCCTACCAATAACCCATTTTCCAACACACACACACACCCATTCACGCACACAACACTAAACACCCCCCCTCCCCTGTCGGTCGATCACCTTAACTGGTGGTCGCGGTGGTCGTTCAGGAAGGAACGGGGTCCATGGAGCTTGCTCCGCCGCGAGCACCCCGCCAACACAACACCGCCACACCATCTACAATGTAGTAATACAGCGGGCGTTGTTGTGGTGACGTGGCAGTGGCGACAGAGCAAGCTCCACTGGATGTCCGACTGCCAGTATTGCTGCTGGCAACTTCCCCACCAAATAGTGGCAGAGAGCAGCCAGCAGCCATAATATGGCGGTTTGAAGACCACCAACACTGACAGTCATGTTGCGGGCGTGACTTCGGCGGCCTGAGAAAAAGACTGCCGAAGTCATAATGAGGGCCTATGTCTTTAACAAGCCAAAATTTGAATTTAGGGTTTATGGACATTTACACTGAATGTGATACTTTGATTCTACGTTTCCTTTACTGTTTAGGGTGAACAATGTAGAGAGAGAGAGAGTCAGAGCTCATTAATGTGTACCTCAAACTCAGGAACTTTATATAAAGCTGCATCAGCTTATAAAAATATAAAGAAGTGTTCTCCTCTAATAGGTTGCAGGGTGGAAAATAAAAAGCTAAGAAGACTGTTCTGAAAATGTCATCCTATACGTTAGAGTGAACAAGCTTGTCCATTTCCAAAAGAGAGTTAGGCCAAATTTCTTGCTATTTATAGTTATTTGTCCTAAGAACTGAGAATGTGTGTGAGATTGGGAGAAGTGCTTGTCATCACTGGACCTTTGTTTCAGTTGATTTCTTAAAGGTGCATAGAAATAATTACAATGCCAACATGGGCTGACATTCCCTCAAGCTTCAACTCACACTAAGGTCACTAAGTGATTTTCCCCCATTTGAATACCTGTCAAAGAAATGTGTTGGGTGTTTCACAACAGTGTCTTTTTTCGTATTAGCAGTTACCTATGGACCACCAGGTTGCTCCGCTTTTTTTGTATCTGGATTTATATTGGTTATGGAACCATTGTGTTGTCTTGAAATATATAGTTTAGATAACTGCGAACTGAGAGTTGAATCCAGTGCTTTTGCTCAAAAGCTGTGGTCAGTCTGACCGCCACAAAATATTTCACCTTGCCGCACACAATACTACCATATTTTAAAGCTTAAATGCTTACCTATACCATTATATCACCTTTTCAACTCTACTTTTACTTTTGTGTGGACCACTCAGCTGTGTGTACAATCTAACATGAAGGAAGGGAGGTGAGCAAACAACTGGTGCCCTGAAATATGACAGCAGTCAGCTCTGCTACTTTCCACATGATTTATGAATGATTACTCTGAAATTTAGATCCTTGCATCCGAAAAGATGTTCTTCTACAAAGCTAACACCTTGTCATCCCCCACAACTAAGTAGGTAACCAGAAATTTTAAATCTCTAAAACAGAAATCAATATTATCTTGCATTATGTCAATAAATTTACATTCTGGTACTTATAGTATATGCCATACATGCATTTTTATTGGGTCTCATTTAGTACGTTATAAAACAGAACCACATGTCCCAGAAGTAAAAGAACCAAGCTAGACTGGAGCAGTGCATCGCACTTGGATCAGGGAAATTTGTCAGCTATATTCTGTGGCGTTCTGTAACTTGTTTGAAGGTGCAGACAGCAAAAACATGGACTAGCCCTTCTATTCTGTACTTCAATGCAATAGCAGACAGATCTTGAATCCCTAACTGTGGGCTATGCGAAGCGCGAAACATTCTCTGGACAAGAAACTGTATATTTTTCCTTTCTCACTCACCCCAGTTAGTAGTCCTATTAGCAGTGACCCATGTTGCATTACACTCTTTTTGTGTGAGTGGGTCTAGTAGAGCCTGGTGCAGGAGCCTTCTCTTCACATCAGCACCACCATAGGCTGCAGAGATAGCACGGGGGCAGAAGTACCTGAGAAAACATGCCTCAAGTGTCTTGAACTAGTTTTGTACTATCCCATCCATCCATATGGTTCCATAGATTCCTGTCCATTCTCCTATGAAACACATTTTTGGTTAGGATCCTCCAAAATTAATGAACTTCACCCCTTGGTTAGACAAGATGGAAGCCAAGCACCCAACATGTGCAGTATGTGGTAGATCCTAATTTTCTATGTGTATTTGAAAAGTGCATTATCATCCATAAGGGCACTGAGTGGGTGTGAGTGCCTAGCACTGCCTAGGGTAGGTTAATTAAAAAGCTAGCTCATCAGCTTCTTGTGGAATTCAAGAAAAGAGAAGGAGCTCCAATGTGGAGTGGAAGGACGTTCCACGCTTTAAGAGTGATGTCAGAGAATCCACGTCCTCCTGATCTGGTTATGTTTATGCTTGAGTTGTCTGCGAGTTACATTATTGAACATTGAAGCACTCTAATGATGAGCTTCCAAAGAGTAGGGTGCCAGGCTGTGAGCTTGTCTCTGTTAAGAAGGAGCGAATCCACTGGAGAGCAGGTCCTTGGATGCTAATTTTGTGCAAGCACCTGATGAGGATGGGGTGCCTGGCCATGTCAAATGCGACAGAGCAGTCTAGGAAAATAAGGGCTTCTGTGTATTCTTTGTCAAGTATCATGCAGATGTTGTCTTTGGCAGCAACAAGTGCTGTTTCTGTATTGTGTTTGGGCCTAAATCCGGACTGCGAGGTATTGAAGTGCTGGTGGTTTCTGAAGTTGTTGGTGAGGCCTTGGTTGATTAGTTACTTTAAGACCTGGATCTGGACTAGTGTTTGATATCCTAGCAGTATGGTTTGATATCAGCTGGCATATTCTTTTTCTGCTACCTACCAGTAGCGGCTTGTGGGCTGCGAAAGGGGTGGGGCGGGGAGGAGCTGCTCGGGGGAGCAGATGGCGGGAGCGGTGGGAAAATTTAACTAAATTAAAAAAAAACACTTACCTCTTCGGTGAGGTCCAGCGCAGCGCTCTTCTGTCCCTTGTTGCTGCTGCAGGCACAGGCTCCCAGCCTGCCCTGCGGCCAATCCGGACTCTGCCCAAAGCAGCATCAGTATTGGCTGGCAGCCTACAGCGCATGTGTGTTTGGCCGGCCCAAGACGGCCGGCCAAACAAACATGCGCTCTGAGGGGGAGTGCTGACCACTCCCACTCAGTGCACATCACCCCGGTAGCCCACCCCTTTTAAAGAACACGATAATAAACATTGTTTATTATTGTTTTCTTTAAAGGTTTTGCAGTTGCCGCTGCTGGCCGGGGGGGCGACGCTCCTCCTCCCATATGGAAGAGCCGCCACTGCTACCTACACTTCCTGATTTGCAGTCTAGTTATGGTGGATGTCATGAGTGATCTAGCAAAGACCTTAACCTTAGTAACCAGAAGCTGTAAGATATCAAAGTTGACTGCCTTCTATATGGTGGAGCAAGTACTGAACGTGATGTGGGCAGATAGTTGGCGCCAGTTACATTGTCTGACGTTAGGTCTGATGCTGTACTTGCAAATAGCTCTGAGGTGTAGCACAGCTGCATGGAATGTACTGTTCAGTCCTTGAATTCTCTGATAGGTATCCCAGCCCTAGAGTGAACATTCACACATTTTTGTAGCCAACATATTCAAACAATATGGCCCACTGAATGTTAAAATGAAAGCTAGCTTCACTAATGAATTTTAGTGGTGGCACTTGCTAGCTTAGCTTTAACAGCAGGGGATTCTTCAGAGAAACACATGTGATACATATGCTACAACTAACCACAACAATATAGAGAACTGAACATTTTGAAACAAGATTAATAACAAAAAGAGAGGCATTTAATAAGTATAATTCAAAAAGGAAATTGATTGTAATGATCGTAAGCTGCAGAAAAAACAAAAATGATGAAATTAAAATCAATATGAAATGTACTACTTTGTTAGCAGTTTATGAATGTGATAACTACCTTCCAACTTAGAAACTTTTCTATAGATTAAAAACATTAAGCAGGGCAAGTTTGGAAGCTTTTGCCAAAATGGGCTCCATGAATTTGAAAAAATCTAAGTTGTCCTGCTATGGCCTTTGATCTCATGCCTGAAATCTCCTGCGAAAAATCAAAGATGAAGTCAAGTATACTTAGAATCTTGTTTAGTTCCTCTAAAATATAATGTTTTAGAAAAAAAAATGGAATTTTAAATTTTAATGCCATAATTTTTTATTTTCTGGACTGGATCCTCAGACACCAGCACATGGATTCAAATTGTGGGAGTGCTCCTCATAAGTCCAGTTCAAGTTCTGAACGAAATGTTGGTTTCCAGCTAGCCTTTGGGATTTGTGTGTGGCCACACTAGCTTCCACTGTTCACAGGATCTTCTGCACCTCCCCAAAGTCATTGAAGTATCTTTACAACATCAGCAATAGATATCTGTAGTTGTAACTGGCCCACTGTTTGTCTTGTAGGAAGTCTTACTTTATTGTGTGACTAGTACTTTTGATACTCTTATGATTCAGAAGAAACATCTGCAGAGCCAGTCAGGTGTTGCTAACAAGATCTGATCTCTGTACATATGGGGGGTCAGCAAGATTTTGGCACCACTAGCTCTGAAACATGTTTATTGTCCCACAAATTCAAGAAAGAACTGGAGGCAAACCTCTCCATGGTCCTTTGTCCATGCCGTACTTCAGTGCAGTAAACAGGATTTCCTCTTTTCGTCTTCTGATCCAAGAAGTTCTATGGTCTCACTGGGTTGAGGAGTTTAGTTTACAAGGTAAAACAGTAAGCATTTGCTGATGATTACTAACTCAATGGGACTGCAATCCTTGAGTTTACCTCTCTCGTAATAAGCAGCAGTGTATAACATTTCCTATATCTGGGATATATTGTCAGTTAAAGAGCTCTAACAGCTCCAAACTCCACTTTAGGCCAGCCCAGTTAATCTCAAGCATATTAGTAAATGTCTGCCTCTAAGCCCTCATCTTCTCCATGTTCCATGTGGTATTTGGCTCAAAAGTCTGGAACTGGCTCCCATCTTCAAAGGATGACAGAGCTGCAATGACTGTTCACAAGGAGATGTGATGTCAAAGCCACAGAGCTAATCTTCCTTCATTTGCTGGGCCTTCCATAATATTTAGTCCATTACATGATAATGTTGACTATTTTACATGGGCCAATACCCTCCTATAATTCGTTCGGGGCCATCCTTCTCCACAACCTCTTTTTAAACCACCACTTAAAACAATTACTTCCATCTTCTGTTGCTTTAAACCTATCCCTAAACCTACCCAAATATTAAACCTATTCAATGCCATAGTGTTAGTCCTTACATTAGTCTTGACAAGAACCTTTACTTCAGTCACAACTATACCTTACAATTAACCTATCAAACCCCATATCTTACCCCATCCCTAAATCTTACTTCAATTTAACACTAATTCTCTACCCTCACCATAACAATGCACTTTATCGCACATCATACATCACTCCATACCTTCTTTTAACTCTTCCTCCTAAAGTTAGCCTAAACCTAATCTTCTCCCTTATTTAATTTTGTCCTCTCAGCCCTAACCTCTGCATTTGTTTTCTCAGTTTTTCTACTTTTTAGTGGTCTCATTTTTATATTTTTTAATAATCTCATTTAAACTGCAAACCACTGTAGATCTTTGCCATTAATGATCTCCCTAAATAACAATCTCCAGTCTCTCTTAGCCGAACAGTCATTGCCCACAACTGATGTTCTCTCACTGAAAATTCTTTATTTTATTTTTAATGCCTGTTTTCAGTAGGCAAGCTAAGGACTTCTCTTTCCTCTGACAATTATGATGTAAGGTGTCTCAGCATGGAAGGATGAGTGAGATTGTGACAACCTCTGAGATCCTCCAATTGATAGTACCAAAAACAATGCTGTGACGTTATATCAATATGCAATCCTTTGAGTGCATTGATCTGCCAAACTTGATGGCATACACAAATGTTCACCCCTCTTATGTGTAGATTCTTATTTATCAAGTGTGAGACTGTAGAGGTTTTTCTACTGGCCACTGATATCTTAACACAGTTTGATTGTTCCCTGATAGTCTGGGTGTGGTTGCTCCCTAATTCCCAGTATTGGGCTGTACTTTGAACTTCTGTATAATCCCACTTTTCTTTAGTCCAATCGGTGACTAACATTGGCTCTCCATTGTGTTCCTCCTAGCTAGTCCCCAATATTTGTAACATAGCTTCTATCTGCATCTTGTATCATTTCTGGGATGTGCAGTGAAAGACAACGCCTAGATATCCTGTCTGTTCTCGAGTCGTTTTCCCTCTGATCATCAGTGTTCTTTTTTCTTAAAAAAAAAAAAAAGCCCCCTTTGGCTCAAGCGGTCCCGTACCTTTCAGGAGGCCATATTCAAGCCAAAGCCTATGAATATCTATGAGATTTAGGAGACTCAATGGACCCTTCTTCAAATTCTGCAGGGGCGCCCACCATTTTGTGCTATGCCACTGCTTATACATCCAATCCAAAAGTATATACATATGTACACATCAAGGGACGCTGCCCAGTCCTCAATGTCCGTGGGCCACAGGGCCACATTACAAAGTACAAAGCCCCACTTGACTCCTGCAACAACTCAGAGAGAAAACTGCAGGGGCATCAGTTGGAAAATAGGCAGGCACCTCAGGGAGACAGGGAACGGGGTCACCTCAGCTGGCAGATGGAACAACACCACTGGTCCTAGAGGGGGCAACATGCCCTGTGCTTGGTCCTGGGGAGTGCAAGGCCACAGTCTCTCAAGTGAGCGACTTGCCTACTGCTATGTCCTGAGGAGTGCAAGGCCACAGTCTCTCAAGTGGGTGTCTTTACCACTGGTTCTGGAGAGGGCATCGTTCCCTGTGATCTTCATCCTGGGGAGGATGGGGTGAGTGGGTGGCTTCCCCACTGGTTCTGGAGGGGGCATCGTGCTCCGTGATCTTCATCATGGGGAGGATGGGGTGAGTGGGTGCCATTCCCACTGGTTCTGGAGGGGGCATCGTGCCCTGTGATCTTCATCCTGGGGAGGATGGGGGTGAGTGGGTGGCTTACCCACTGGTTCTGGAGGGGGCATCGTGCCCTGTGATCTTCTTCCTGGGGAGGATGGGGTGATCGGGTGCCATACCCACTGATTCTGGAGGGGGCATCGGGGCCTGTGATCTTCATCCTGGGAGGATGGGGTGAGTGGGTGCCATACCCACTGGTTCTGGGGGGGCAGTGAGCCCCGTGATGCAGATCTTGGTGTGTGCAAGGTCCCAGTCTCTCAGGTGGGTGTCATACCCACAGGATGTGCAGGGGGCAGGCCACACAGCAGCCCATGGAGGCAGGACTACACACTGTCCGTCGGGGTGATGGCTGTTCAGTGGTGGTGCTTCTGATGCTTCTGCTGGAGGTAGGGGGAAGCTCCAGCCCATCCCCTGCAGCCTTGAATGGCTGCCCACTGGTGGTGGTGCTGCTGCTGCTGGTGGTGGTGCTGCTGGTGGTGGTGGGGGAAGCTCCAGCCCATCCCCTGCAGCCTTGGACGGCTGCACCACCATGGTTGGTGGTGGAGACTCCGACTGAGTCCCAGCACCAGGCCCCTTGACCTTTGTGCCTGCTGGTGCAGGCCCGTTGTCCTTCCTGGCAGCAGCTGGGGATTGCTCCTTGCCCTTCCTGACAGCAGCTGGGGGTGGCACCTTGACCTTCATGGCAGCAGCTGAGGAGGGCTTCTTGCCCTTCCTGGCAGCACTTGAGGCAGACATCCTTTCCGTGTGGCTACCTGGTGCCCGGGATCCTTTCCTACCACAAATTGCTGTGGACACTACTGGGCCTGTGGGCTGGGTGGCTGAGGTGCGTGCCTGGGTTTTACCAAACCCTGGCCAGACGTGAAGGGCGGGGGGAGAGGGGGAGGGTAGAGGTCAATGGTGGAGAGGAAAAGCTGCTTAAGGACATTGGGGACTGAAGAGGGATAAGGTGTGGGAGTGGAGGAAGAGGGAGTGGTGGTAGGAGATGACTGCTGTGTTTGGGTGCAGGTGCATGGGCTGGATGCTTTTGTGAGGTGCATGGCTGTTGGGTGTCTGAGTGTTTGCGTTTGTGTACTTTGGGAGGACGGGGCACAGACACAGTGGGAGAGAACACAGGGGACGTGTGCATGGCTGTTGGGTTGGTGTCTGCCATTGAGGTGTGTGTTCTGATAGGTGTGCTGTGATGGCGGTAGTGGATGTGGATGTAGTGCATGCAGGTGTGAGTGTAGACAGAACTGGGAGAAAGGTGGAGGAGAAGGAGGAGGGGGAGACAGTGGAAATTGTGGATGTTTGTATGTCTGCATCTGGATGGTGTTTGTGTGAGTGCCTGTAGGATGATGTGTGGTGCCTGTGTTTGCCTGTGCCACTCTTGTATGTTGCCCTGTGTGCATGCTCGTCTGCCTGTTTGCTTGGGATGGGTTGGGGGAAATGGGATTGGGTGGAGGAATTTGGAGGGGGGAGGGTGGAAACAGGAACAATGGCCGCCATCAGAGAGGAGGCCAGAACCTGGATTGATCTCTGTTTGGCCGCCAAGCCAGTGTGAATACCCTCCAAAAATGCATTGGTCTGTTGCATTTAGGCTGCCAGCCCCTGGATGGCATTCACAATGGTTGACTGCCCAACAGAGATGGATCGCAGGAGTTCAATAGCCTCCTCACTCAGGGCAGCAGGGCTAACTGGGGCCGGGCCTCAGGTGCCTGGGGCGAAGGAGATCCCCACCCTCCTGGGTGAGCAGGCACAGGCAACTTGCTGAGGAGCTGCTGGGAGGGCGGTGCTGGTACGCAGGTGGCGGCTGTACCTGTAGCTCGGGTGGTCACAGAGGGTCCGCCACCACCAGGGAGCTTCCATCAGAGGAGGTATCCGTGTCCGATCTGTCCCTTCCACTCCCCGCTGTGGTGCTCCCCTCGCCCTCTGTCCCACTGGTGCCCTCACCATCGGTGGACTCTGCGTCCTGGGTCCTGTGGGATGTAGCTCCCTCCATCGCCGGTGCCTCTGCTCCTCCGCCAGATGATGCTAATGCACATAAGGACAGGATGACAAAACAACAAGGGGGGAATAGAGACAAAGGATACACTTGGTCAATGGCTGCACCAACACCACTGTTGGCGTACACAGCACTCACACATAGGGAACAGCCCTATGCACTATACAATGCACTACCAGTAACAATGCTAGTCACCATGGAATGGGGAGTGACACATACCGCCAACTGCAGCATACCAGGGACCCACACAGCCCTGCCCAGTAGTGGATGCCTACTAGCTAGGTAGGAGGAATTTCACATCAGAACCCTGCCCAACATGGGACCTATACAGCAATGTCAGGCCTGGACTAGGGGCACCCACAGACACACATTCCCCACCTGGATACCACCCCACCAGGTGTAAGTAGTAATGATGGGCACTGAACTCACCCCCTTGTGGCTGCTGTGATGCCCTCAAGCGCCCAACCAGCTCCGGATAGGCCACCGCCAGTATGCTGGCCATCAGGGGCTCAGGGTTCGACAAGCACCCCTTCCTCGTTGGGAGGCCATCCCCAGCTGGGCCTCTACCGTCTTCCGTGCCCAGCGTCTCCGATCCCCCCCCCCCCCATTTCCAACAGTGGGTGCTCCGCCTGCCGTAGACCCCCAGGGTCCGCACATCCTTGACAATGGCACACCATATACCCTTCGTTAGATGGGTGCTGACCTGCAGAGAAAATACATGCAGGGAAAGGTATTTGTCAGGCCGTCCTGACTGTTGCACTCATGGCCCACCATACCCCTTCCCATCCCCATTTGCACAGACATGGCCCAGCACACAAGCTGCACGTCGCCCAGGCGACATCCACCAATCCCCCCTTTACATGAGGCCTTCACACACACCACTCCATGCATTCATGCCCCATGCATTGTGCTCACAGTGTACTCACCTGTTGGTCTGGAGGCCCATACAGCAGTCCATAGTGGGGTAGGACCCCATCCACTACTCTCTCCAACTCCGCTGAGGTGAAGGCAGGTGCCCGTTCCCCAGTCACAAGGGCCATGGTAGGTTCCAGACAAAGGTCACAGCAGCACGTGCAGTGTAGGTCCTCTCCTGTTGAAGGTCAGGTAGCAAGTGAGTGAACGGATAGAAAATGACAGTGACGTCCGCTGTGGTGCATACCGTCACTGACGGCATACATCACCATTACCACTGTAGCTCATAGGGCCCAATAATAACCAATGAGGAGTTGCCGGCGGTTCCCGACCGCCTCCCGAAATGGCGCGCAGCGTCAGCAGAACTACCTCACTTCCACCTGTCCCTCTGTACAGGACAGGCGGATGCGATTTCAGGGCGGGGGGGACAGGCCATGGATCATAACTGCGTCACAGATCACAACTGTACATACAGGACGTATGCCACTAATACATTTCAAATATACATCATGCATTATACTGTTGTGGCTACAATGTACAGTTGTGACCGGCTCCTGACTCTTTTCCCCCATAGGTTGCAACCGCTGCAGATGAATAGGAGATAGAGGCATCCCCCCATGTACAGACCCCTGGTAGACTTGGCAACAATGGAGGACAGGCACATTATCCTCACCTATAGACTTGACAAGGCCACAATCACAGAGCTGTGTGCCTAACTGGAGTCTGACCTGAAATCTGCTTTCCGTCACCCCACTGGGATCCCCCCCTCTTGTGCAAGTCCTATCTGTGCTCCATTTCCTGGCAACTGGTTCTTTCCAAGTGACAGCGGGCTTGGCAGCAGGAATGTCACAGCCAATGTTCTCAATAGTGCTGACAAGAGTGTTGGCTGCCCTGATTAAACACATGTGCAACTACATTGTTTCCCCCATGTGGAGGATTTGTCCACGGTGAAGGCGTCCCTCCATATAGGACAGGCGGACGCCATTTCAGGTTGGGGGGGCAGGCCATGGATCATAACTGCGTCACAGATCACAATTGTACATGCAGGACATATGCAACTAATACATTTCAAATATACATCATGCATTGTACTGTTGTGGCTACAATGTACAGTTTGTGACCGGCTGCGCACACTTTTCCCCCATAGATTGCAAACCGCTGCAGATGAATAGGAGATGGAGACATCCCCCCATGTACAGACCCCTGGTAGACTTGCCAACAATGGAGGACAGGCACATTATCCTCACCTACGGACTTGACAAGGCCACAATCACAGAGCTGTGTGCCCAACTAGACCCTGACCTGATATCTGCTATCCGTCACCCCACTGGGATCCCCCCTATTGTGCAAGTCGTATCTGTGCTCCATTTCCTGGCAACTGGTTCGTTCCAAGTGACAGCGGGCTTGGCAGCAGGAATGTCACAGCCAATGTTCTCAATAGTGCTGACAAGAGTGTTGGCTGACCTGATTAAACACATGTGCAGCAACATTGTTTTCCCCCATGTGGAGGATTTGTCCACGGTGAAGGCTGACTTCTATGCAATGGGACATATCCCCAACTTCATTGGGGTGACTGATGGAACACATATTGCATTTGTTCCCCCCCAAGCAAAATGAACAGGTCTTCAGAAATAGAAAACGTTTTCACTCGCTGAATTTCCAGATGGTGTGCCTTGCGGACCAGTACATCTCCCAGGTCAATGCTAAGTATCCTGGGTCTGTGCATGATGCCTTTATCCTGAGAAATAGCAGCATCCCAAATGTGATGGGCCAACTACAGAGGCACAGGGTGTGGCTAATAGGTGAGCCCTGCTTCCCACCCAGTGGATGTTGGTGTGAGGGTATGGTGTGGGCCAGATAGGATAGTGTGTGGCTAAATTTTGTCCCTCGATATTTGCTGGTGACTCAGGTTTCCCCAACCTATCATGGCTGCTGACCCCTGTGAGGAATCCCAGGACAAGGGCTGAGGAACATTACAATGAGGCACATGGGCAAACGAGAATGATAATTGAACGTATATTTGGCCTCCTGAAGGCCAGGTTTCGGTGCCTCCATCTAACAGGTGGATCCCCGTGCTACTCACCCAAAAAAGTCTGCCAGATAATCCTGGCATACTGCATGTTGCATAACCTTGCCTTGAGACACCATGTGCCTTTTCTGCAGGAGGAGGATGCTGGAGATGGCCATGTGGCAGCAGTGGACCCTGCGGACATTGAAGATGAAGAGGCAGAGGATGCAGAGGATTTAACATTGTTACTGGCAGGCTGTTATTTCCCTCTTCTATGCCCACTCACTGTACCCTTTGGAAACTCTTTTTGCAGATGTTGGTGCCCCACTATCGCTCCTGGTGTGTTCACTGCAGCCAACTACAGGTCTTTCCTATGTAAACATTCCTGTACAGTTTAATTGCAATGTTTAAACCTTGTTAAACGAATACATTCTTAAATCATTTGACATACTCCATACTTTTTTCCAAAGTGTGTTTATTGCAGTGCTATGAAGAAAAGGGAGAAGTTCAATGGGCTGGGTGATGATGGAGGAAAGTCCAGGGTATAGTTCCAGTTTATTTGTAGCACAGGTGCATTCTCCAAGGGTGCATAGGAAGGGGAGCAATGGCAGTTCAAGGTGGGCAGGGTGACAGAGTGGGACACAAGGGTGACAATCAGGAGAGTCTTATTTTCTGGCGAGGGGGTCTCTTGGCAATAGTCCCTGCCTGGATCGCAGGGAACATTTGCGGGTGGTTCTCCTTCTGCAGGGGAGGGGTGCTGGTGGCCTGTTTGTCCTGTGGCGGGGCCTCCTGTCCACTAGCGGCAGCAGAGATGGTTTGGCTAGTGGCAGGGGCCCGCTGTTATACGACTGACTCCCTCATAATGTTGACCATGTCTGTCAGCACCCCAGCAATGGAGACCAGGTTAGTGTTAATGGCCTTCAAGTCCTCCCTGATCCCCTGGTACTGTCCCTCCTGCACGTTGTCCAGGATCTGGCCCAGCGTATCCTGGGAATGTTGGTATGCTCCCAGGATCTCAGTGAGTGCCTCCTGGAGAGTCGGTTCCCTGGGCCTGTCCTCCCCCTGGCGCACAGCAGTCCTCCCAGCTTCCCTTTTGTCCTCTGCCTCTGTCCCCTGAACTGTGTGCCCACTGCCACTGACCCCAGGTCCCTGAATGTCTTGGGTTTGGGGTGTGCCCTGAGGTCCCTGTAGTGGTGGACACACTGTGATTGTCGTGTCCTGAGGACAGAGGTATGAGCTCGCTGGGTGGATGCTGTGGTGGTGTTTCCTGAGGGGGTAGGCTCTGTGGTGGTGTGTGACTGTGCCTGGGTAACCGACTGTCCAGAGGTCCTTGATGGGCCAGGTTGGTCATCCTGATTGAGGCGAGCAGAGTTGCTGTCATCACTGTGGGCCTCTTCTGTGGGGGGACTGGATAGTGCTTGCACCTCTTCTCCGGTGATATTGGCTGGGATACTTGTGGGGATGTAAATGCAGTGTTATTGGTTCTGTGTGAGACATATTGTGCATGGTGGGTTGCCCTCTATGGTTGTTATTGCCCTGGCAGCTTTAACTTGTGTGAGTTATGTGGTGGGCTAGCTGATGTCTCTAGTGTGCCTGCTTTAGTGATAGGTGTTCATGCAGGTCTGTGAGTGGTGTACATGCATTGGTATTGCATGCAGGGCTTGGCAATGGGATGAGTAGGTTGTGATGGTGGGGTGTGTGGGAGGTGGTTGAGGTATGGGGGTGAGGGTAAGGGTTGGGGTATGTGATGGCATGCAAGTAGGGGAGTAGTATTAGTAGTAGTATGGAGTTGACTTACCAGAGTCCAGTCCTCCTGCTACTCCTGCCAGACCCTCAGGATGCAAGATTGCCAAGACTTGCTCCTCACATGTTGTTAGTTGTGGGGCAGGAGGTGGGAGTTCTCTGTACTGCGAGCTGGTATCTTGCAGCAATGGAACGTACCTTTCCCAGTAGGTCGTTCCACCTCTTCCTGATGTCATCCCTAGTTCCTGGGTGCTGTCCCACGGCATTGACCCTGTCCACGAACCTCCACCATAGCTCCATCTTCCTAGCAATGGAAATCTGCTGCACCTGTGCTCCAAATAGGTGTGGCTCTACCCGGATGATTTCCTCCACCATGACCCTTAGTTCCTCCTCAGAGAATCTGGGGTGTCGTTGTGGTGCCATGGGTGTTGTGTGAGTTGTGTAACTGAGGGTGTGAAGGGCGATGAGTTGGGGTGTGTGATGTGGGGTGCGGGGTGGTGTATAGGTGATGGTCGTGTGTGTTATGTCTGTGGTGTCAGTCTCGTGCCAATGGTTTGTATTCGTAAAGGGTTGTGGGTACTGGGAGTGTGTGTGTTTTATAGTGGTGTGGTGGGTGTATGGGTGTCAGGTGTGTGTTGTTTGAATTGTCCAATGTGATGTTGTTTTGTTTGAGTGTGTGTATTTTGAGCTCAGCGGTATGTACCGCCAATGGTTTACCGCCGTTGAATGTCTGTCGTGGTGATTCGCGGGTCATAATGTGATGGGCATTGTTCTGTTGGTGTAACGGTGTGGGTTTTGATACTGCCGGTTCATCACTGACCTTTGGTGTGGCGGAGTTGTGTCTGTGACTGAATAGTGACTGACTGGTGTGTTTGTCATAATATGATGAACGGGTATCCGCCACTGCGGCGGTATGTTGACGGCAGCCAGCATTGCGGTAAGTGGGATTTACCGCCAATGTCATACTGTGTTCACTTACCTGCCACACCATTAATTTATATATTGTCAGAACATTAAACTTTTTTTATATTTACTTCTACATCTTTTTATGTTGTGGCAGTACATTTCCTTTATTGTATGATTAATTAAAATATTTGCAATATTTGAAAAAGCAAAAACTTTAAGGTAAACAGTCTGAACAAGGATCAGGTTTATTAAAACAAATCTTTATTTAATAGAAAAATTGGAGCTTTGACCAAGGCCTAAAATTAGCATCAGGCTCATCAGTGGCTATGATAGTCCTAAAGTCCTAGTGCAAAACGGTAACATTTGAGTATGGAAGACACAATAAAAGTCTGTAATTAGAAAACAATAATAGCAGTAGTGTGAGATGAACAAGATCAGGGGATACATTTACATGAGTAGTTTACTGGAGGAGGAGAACCTAGCCAGTCTTGCAGAAGTCTTTGAGAAGTTCATGTATGAGGCTGATATATTTGCCGGGAGGAAACGTTACAGTCGTAATGAAAGAATTTTATTAGAGATTTTGGCATCTGTGTTAAGGAGGGCAAAGGGTGGTATGATGAGAATAGGGTTGGGTCTTTACCCGGTTTGGGTATTTATAGGTATTTATGAGATTACGGCCCTCCGCCACGGTTGGGGTAAGGCCTGAGGCAGTCGTAAAAGAATTAAACAACCGCAGAATATGACCTTCTAGTTCAGGAAGGAAGACCCTTTAGAAGTTAACCGATTTGCCCACCAGAGAGTCTTAACTTAATAGTTAGTTCGATTTCTTACAGGGTAATCGGGCTATCAAGCTTCTCCACATGGCTTGGGTGAAGCAGAGCCCATTCGCACTCGGCCACATAAGAATCAATGTGAGCTTGGGAGGTTATGTCCCAAGTCTATAGGGTTTGATAGTAGGTCTGAAATGCACTCCGCTTATCATTTTCTGTTATTGCCCACCTGTCAGGGAGACCAGATCCTCGGGTCCTGCGCACGTTCCCAACATGTCCACCACTAGACAGCTCCAAAACTCCAATAGATATACCACAGAGCCTGAGAAAGTACAAGTGGGAAGAAGGGGATTAGGTAGGGAACAACTGGGAAGGAGACCTGTAGGAAGCAAGAGGTTAAACAACACAATGTCAAGATATAATCACATTGACTTACAATAGACTATGGTTCTAAGAATTCTTATACTGTAATCATGGATAACCTAGGACATGACTATAACTAGGCCTCAAGAAATCTAGGTACCTGGAAAAATCAAAAATGGGTTAATACAATGTTTCATTTGAGCTTTTCAGGAAAAATCATATACTGTCTAGAATACAAGAACCTTTTTCAAAATAGTTTCAGAATAAACATTGCATTTTTACATGAGGACAAAGGCTATCTGAACATTCTATGAAAAAACAACAGGAAATGTACTAGGAGCTTAATTAGCACAAAGAATGCCGCACTTTGAATTAAGCGTTTCGAGAAAACCAAAAGCTCAGGATAAATGTGTGCACCTCAATAAACACTGCACACCAAAGTATTAAATGCCATGAAAAGATCGCGTGCACAGCCGATCTGAAAATCAAGAGTTTACTGCCAGAAAAGAATCGAGCACCTTGCTTCCGATTCGAAGTTTCACAATGCTAATGTCATGAAATGATCACGCACTCTGCCGATCTGAATGTCAAGAGTTTTTATGTCAGGAAATGAATCGCGCACACTGTTGCTGATTCGAAATACACAAAGCTAATATCATGAAATGATTGCGCACACTGTTGGCGATCTGAATGTCTAGGTTAAATGCCAGGAAATGAATCGCGCACCTTGCCGATTCGAAATACACAATGCAACTATCATGAAATGATCGTGCACACTGTTGCCAATCTGAATGTTAAGGTTAAGTGCCAGGAAATGAATCGCGCACCTTGCCGATTCGAAATACACAATGCTAATATCATGAAATGATTGCGCACAATGTTGCCGATCTGAATGTCAAGGTTAAATGCCAGGAAATGAATCGCGCACCTTGCCGATTCGAAATACACAATGCAAATATCATGAAATGATTGCGCACACTGTTGCCGATCTGAATGTCAAGGATCATATGCGAGAATTGAATTGCGGACCGTGCCGATTCAAAAAAGAATATTTAAATGTCATGAAAACACAATCACGCACACAAGGAGTTTCACAACTAGGCCCAAGAACTCAAATGTCTTTGAAAACGGGGGTCAGGGGCCCAGCCCGACCTCCGCCTTACCGCCCTGCTAAAGGATCGTCAATATAATGAGGGCAGGCCTAGAAATATCATTGTAGGCCTCTGGAACTGGAGATCAGGAAGTTGCTGCTGCTCTGCACTGGGACCTCTGAATAGTGAGCACGTGGAGCTGGGCTGACTCCCTTATATATTGTCAAGCCCAGCCCACAAACCACACCCAGTCATGGGGCAGGGAAAGCTTCTAGAAGGTCCTAGAAAGGGACCACACCCTGACACACTCGGTAAGCCTGCAGCAATACCTTGCAAATGAACAGTTATTGCAAACATCATTAATAGTGGTTTTCAAGATTAAACTCTGCAATGCAAAAGGTTAACAAACTGCATATAAACATAATGCATGAATTATGCCTTTGCATAAAGACTGGGTTTTTGCATTTTAGTCGCCCGTAGCGCGGGCACTGTCCTGATGTTGACACCACCCATCATCTGGCATACGGAGGCTGGCTCTGTCGGAGCGTGCTTGTTTATAATGCACTTTGTTACCTCATTCATAATAGATGTGCTTAAGAGCCAACAGTAACTGTTCAGCTTTCTTGGTTCTGTGGGTCCGTAGTTGCCCCCGCAGGATAGCTGGCTGTTGCGTTTGTCTTCAAGTGGGGTTTACCTTATCCAGTTGCTCTAGGGATGCAATTTCAGCAGTTATTCCATCCTCCTCAAGTCCAGCTTCCCTACCCCGGGTAATAGCTGTGGAGGAGATGATTCCTTGTACCCTAGCTTTGAAGTAGTCCCAGAGCACATGAAGAGGGACGTCACATTTAGTGTTATGTGCAAAGTAGTCAGAGATGCCTATGCCTATCTCTGCTATGTGAGCCAGATCCTGGAGAAAGCGTGTCAGCAAACACCATCTTGGAACCTCCGACATGGAATGAGATAGCTGTGGCCAATGTGTGTATGGTCTAACATGGAAATGTCAGAGATTTCAGCAAGTTCTAGGGTATGTAGAAGGGAATGGGTGGTGAATATGCAATTTATGCATGAGTATGTAGAATGGACATATGAGTAGAAGGAACAGTCACGAGTGGCAGGGTGCATACATCTCCAGGCATAGACTAGCTCCAGGGATGTGATTTCTGCTTTCAATTGCGCTGGCATTGCCCCCGTCCCCTAGTAAGTGGTGGTGTGGTGGTCCATTGCTGGGACCGAGAATAAGTTGAGGTCTCCTCCAACTATCATGTCCCCCTTAACCCCCTGAAGCTGTTCCCTAAGAACACACGTAAGGAAGGCATCCTGAGACATGGTCGGTGCATATAAGTTCAGTATGGTGAGCTTGGTCTTCCCCTTAAGAAGATGTAAAACAAGAAAGCGTTCCTCTTTATCCCTTATTGTTTTTGTAATAGCGTGCTCTAGAGATGGTTTACAGAGTATACCCACCCAGCCGTTTTGGTAGCCCCGGAAGCCCAGTAACGGAAGGGATAGAGCGGGTGTGTCATTTGTTGTTTGTCCACCCCTCTCAGGTCTGTCTCCTGTAGGAAGACTACATCTGGGTTGTGGAGAAGGATATAACCCCAAATCTGTTGGTGTTTGCTCAGGGAGTTAAGCCCAGATACGTTTAGAGAGAGAAGTTTGATACCATTGGGGAAAAACATCATGGAACAAAGGAATTCCTGCACTTTGTGTATGTTGCCAAGCAAGCCCACTGCATGGGGGAGTCCTATTATTAGTGAGTGAGTGTGTGCATGGTGAGGAGGTTAAGACACTCAGAGCAGGGTAGGATAACACAGCACTTCCAGACTTGAAAAGGAAAAGCATTAATACACAATGAACAACAATTGTGGTCTGAACAAGTCCAACTTGTGTGATTAGTTCCCACGCAGATCAGCACCACAGTGCCTGTGTCTTGTCCGAGGTATCACCCTCTCATATACTGAATCGCTGGGTGGGGATCATTGTGTCCATGCTACAGCAGAGCTCAAAGAGGAGAGGGTATGTCTCTCCTTGTCTCTCACAACCGCCACCAGAGCACATTGAGAGCAGTGGCCATGACTGCTCGTGAAGTCTACTAGGGGAGAGCACCCATTCATCCCCCCAGCACATGCCAAAGGCTGCAGTCATGGCGCCAGTGTGGATCATTAGAGGAGGCCAGTTCAAGTCATAGTAAGTGCCCCTATCATGGGTAATCTTGTGGAGGTGCAGTCGGAGAATCGTTGGGAGACATGGCCTGCAGATGGTAAATGATTTATTTTTCATCTCCTGTGTCACTGCTTTGCTGGGGCAATGGCTAGCAGTGGTCCAGACTCGCTTAACGCAGGACTTGGGCATTGCATTGTTGAAGGCAGACTGTCATTCAGTTGTAGGTGGGGGAGGGCCAATAATTCCTCTGTCTCTCTGAGGGAATGCTGCATGTGCTTCCTGGTCTCTCACATGACACATAGTGAGGGTCTGGTCTACTAGTTCTACAACCCCTGTGGAGGTTACAAAACATGCATGACAACCATTTGTGTCCATTGGCCACAATAACCACCTGCCAGGACGTGAAAATGATGTGTTGAATGTTCCGTCTGGACCCACCCATTGAGCTGTTCTTCAGTTCCATTATTATATTTTTCCAATTGTTAAATTTAGCAGGGGCAGGGATACTGGGCGCATTCAATTCTTTAATTTTTGCCCAGCCTAAACAACTTGCCTGTTGTACAGTTTAATTTAAAAATCTCATTTGAACAAATATCAGGCATACTCTAAATAAAGCTTCCTTTCCCATTATTTACCAATTTTTGATTCCTCACATACTCTTTAAGTGGATTGACTTCAGCCAATATTCATAGCCTGAATTACAGGCAGTGAAAAGCGCTCTGGGTGCTGTTGCACTCCTTGCACTGCAACATTGTCGCTAACTCGATTACGAGCCGGTGTCAATGTTGTGGTGAGTTTTCCGCTGGGCCAGTACAGGGGAAATGCTGTTTCCACCCGCTGGCCCCGCAGGAAACTCGTAATAGGGCCATCGGGTGGAAAACTGGAGTGGTGGTCTCCTGGACGAAAGTGTTTCGCGGGCGGCATCCGCCACCATCCAGACTCCTACTGAGGCCCTTAATGATGACCTTGTGCATTAATAACTTACAATACACAGAGTTTGAAAAAAAAGTCCAACTGGTCAATGACATTAAAGTTCATGCGGCAATATGATTCACTCTGAGAGACAGTTCACATTACATTGAAGGGGCATCATCCAATAGCAATCGATCACAACACTCCAGGTTGAAACATCAACACATCTTCCCAGGTCTGTCATGGGAACTTCATTCATCCATGTAGCACCCCACGCTAGACTGAAACAATTGTATATTTTACCAGTCCATGGTTAAGGATGTTCCATATTCAAGGTCATTGTTTCACTTCTCTGTATGCCTAAAACAATAGAGGTCTATTACCAAAGCTAGATTTCTCATGGGAACAAAGTCTGAAAGAAAGCTTATGTTATGAAAATGAATTAGCATTTCCTGCACAGTCACGAAATTCAAGCCTAGCAGGCTTCACTTAGACTAATGCAAGTGAATGAAAGCAATACATTTTTATTATTTTGTTCTAATAATCACATTTTAATATGCAAACCTAAGAAATAAACATTAATAATACTTCATTATTATTCTGGTTACATTTGCTTTAAATGAAAAGACTCTGTTAATACGTTTTAATCAGTATAACATCGAACTGCATTTTTCTAATTTTGTACACATTTTTAAATCATTAATAATTAGAAATTCAATATTGTTTCAATCCATTTTGTTGGTCTAAAGTCTAAACTACAAAATAATATAAATTAAATGATGACTTCTGTGACATGAGGGAAAGCACTAAGGGCCTGATTATAACTTTGGCGGAGGGAGTTAATCTGTCCCAAATGTGACGGATATCCCGCCCACTGTATTACGAGTTTCATAGGATATAATGGACTCGTAATACGGCGGGTGGGATATCCGTCACATTTGGGATGGATTAACCCCCTCTGCCAAAGTTGTAATCAGACCCTAAATTATCAACTACATCAGTCTCTCCTTTGATGGTGAATCAAGACAGCTCAAAGTTTCAGAGGCTTATTCAGACAAGGTCTTCTGTTGTCCTCTAACCACTTAAGGTTACTATAACATATAGTTCTCATAGTCTCCATTTTAATATTTTCCTTCCTCCGTCTATTCTTTGGTCTTTTGTTTCAGCATTGTAATCAATTTATACAAACCAACAGCAACTAGGGCACACAAAGCTATTATCAATAGGGATCACAAGATGTTTCCCATAATTCCTGTCCCTAAGTTCAAACCACCTTCCAGTGGCTAAAAACCACTACCTATCACTTCCCATGCACCTGTCGCTGTTAACTCTTTCAGGTCCTGTTTCAAGTCAGTCATGTTTGCAAAGTTTTATCTTATCTCTTTACTATTGTCAGGTATGTAAGTGCAACATTGTTGCGCATGTAACATTTTGCAAACCCCGCCTTCTTTCGCGAGGAGTATGTCTAACAAATGTGATTTTACCTGCCTTCTTTTGCGAGGAGCATATATAACCCAGGTGATTTTGATAGATAACTTATCTACTATTGTTGACCGCTTTCTAATCTTGATATCATTCAAGATCAAGCCTACTGATGGAATTATGGAACCAAAAATGTCTCCCACTATCTCTGAAGCATCAGCTCATCTTTTGACTCTGGAGTTTGATTTCTCACCCCAGAAAGGATCATTAAAATGGTCCACATAGTATATCTTTGGAAAACCTACTCCCAGGTAGCATGTACAATACCAGCCTTTCAGCAGTTTGTAATAGGCATTTTCCCACATATGAAATAAACAACTGGTATAGCCGAATCTTGTCCATTCAGCATAAACGTCAAAACACTCTTTAATAGAAATGCATGTCTAAATTCACTAATTCTCGCAAAAGGTGTGTCAGTCTTTGCTCTAGGTCTGTATACACATAATGTCCCTACATGTTGCCAATCTAAGGCCAGGACACCTTGATTTCCAGCCACTGAATGTGTTGCATCCTTTTCCCAATTTTGTAAAACTATTCCCTTTTTTATTTAGCCTTCATAGCTCTTCTCCTTTCCTCAAATTGTACAATGAACTCTGTCTCTACTGGACTAAATGCAGGTCAAATTGTTCTTATGGGCATAAACTATTTCAAATGTCAAAGGCTCAGAGAAACCTCCCACTGTGTCAATGTTTTTTGTCTTTGTAATGTTACTCAATACTACTGCTGATACCATAGTGTTAATAACAGACTACAGGAAAGTCTATAGGTTGGGGTAAACTACGATATGTGGATCCTTCACTTACTGATGAAGGCAACTGTGTGCACACGTAACAAGCTTCCATGGTTCCTACATACTTATAAAGAAGTTTATAATACACATTTGCTGTTAAACCATCAGTGTGTAAATATTTCTAATCTCTATACAAGGGATCATGATTTACAATTTTGCAATGGAATTTGCTAAGTTCGGGCCACTTCTGGATGTAACCTCCTCTGTGTCACTTGCTAAGGGCAAACTCAATCCAATGAGCATTAATATAATCATGATATCTGACACTAATACTAAACCTATGCATATATATTTGCACTTATTACTTCTATGATGATTCAATTCCAAGAGTTCTCTAAATAAATCTGAGTTAAAAAATGAAAAACAAAAATCAAAAATGCAAAGCAGCTTTAATGTATCACTGTCTCTTTTCAGTTCTTTTTTTGTGAGAAAAACAATAATCAAAAATAGTCTCTTTAAAAATGCAAATTATTCACAATGTTTTTTGATCTTCAAGTTCAGCAAGAGTTTTATCTACTTGTAAATGTTCAAAAAGACTACTACTAAAAGTTCAAATATCTCTATTGAAGGCACAGCTCGTAATTACTAATAATCACTTCCAAAATGTAATGTATTTGTTCATCAAGCAGCAATGAGATTTCAAAGTTCTGCTCCACCGTAATTTCAAAGGTTGCAAATTCATTCTCCCAGTCATTGGCAGCAAAATATGTCAATTCAGGTGCTGAATACTTTCGACTTGGTATTCTCTTTGACCTTCTGTTTAAGTGACCCTCCGTATCACTGTCACTCTGACTTTACTCCTCAGCAACAGTCATAGGCACTTGTACAGCTGGCACCGAGTGCTTTTAGGCCAATTGTCTCCTGGTATAGCTCTTTTATCTAACGCAACTGGTCCTTAGTCAGCATCCAAAACTAGCATGAGTCAACTGATCTGTCTCGACCATTTGGTACCATCCACTGTTGTTGACGCGCTCAGAACCCCATTAGACAAAGCTACTTGTACAGTCCCAACAGCTTGGCTAACCTGATCCCTATCACCCACTGTAACCGACCCTTCTGAAACAGGTACTGTATTATGAAGGGGACCTGGAACTTTGTGAGTATGACTCGCATGTACCCAGTTCAGGAGACCAGCACACTTCGCAGCTGTAGTGGTTACTAAAACCACCTGGTGAGGGCGTTTCCAACACGATTCCAAGCACGTTTTCCTCATGTGCTTCTTGATCATGACTAGGGCTCTCAGTTTTATGGTATATTTCTTTTTTTTTTTTTACATTTTCATCTGTATTTATCCATATTTATTTTTTGTCTGTTTTATTTGTATTTATCCATATTTATTTTGTTTCTCGTGAACAGATGAAGTCATGACTTGTATATTTCCACATTTATTCAACGGATAAATGTGCACTCATAATTTGATGCCTGTCAGGTTTTAGCACATTACACCCCAAAAATAATAAAATAATAGCAACACATTAAACAATTAGAATAATAGCACAAGCACATGTTGTGATTTTCAGTAATTTAAGCATTTCTCAATGAGTTTTGTAACTCCCCATGCTGACTATATGTACAGCTATTTGGCTGACAGTCATTAATCTCAGCATGGAAAGTCACTCAAAAGAAGCCAAATTATCTGTATTTTTCTGCTTTTAAAAATAAATACAGACAGGAAACAATGTTTTCAGTCTGTATTTCTCTGTAAAAATCTGTAAAAACGGAAAACAGGGAGTCCTAATCATGACCCAGTCACCTGGACATAGGTCATGGCAAAGATCCTGCTGCAGCTGTGCTGTAGCTTCCCCAACATGATGAGACAAAGAGCAAACCACATCAGCCAGTCCTTTGCAATAATCCAGCACCAAGTCATCTGTAATGTTCACAAGCCCATTTTCAGGCAGTGCTGGTAATCTCATGGCTCCCCCCATGATAATCTCATGAGGGTACAACTCAGTTTTTCTGTTGGGTACACTACACATACTCATCAAGACAAGAGGCAAAGCATCTAGCCTTTTAAAAGTGGTGGATGCACATACTTTCGCCTTTCGGACTTCAGGGTTCCATTAATCTGTTCTACAAGTTCTGAAGCTTCAGGCCTGTAACTGCAATGCAATATTTGCTCAACTTGTAGTGCTGCAAATGACAATTTAAGAATCTGACTGTTAAAGTGAGTTCCTTGTCTGAGTCTAGAGTAGTCAGAAAACAAAATGCAGTATCAACTCCCTAAGTAACAGCTTTGCTACTGTGAGACTATAATTTCTCCTGGTAGGGTAAGCTTCAACCCAGTGTGATAAAATGCAAACAATGACTAAGATGTATCTCAGTTCACTACACACAAGTAGTTCTATAAAGTCAAGCTGCATTCTGTTGAACAGTCTTCCTGATTTACCTTTGTATAACAACTGTGCGTTTCCTTGCATTCATCTGCTGACATATGACACATCTGTGGTACATGCCTTCAGCAACCACTCTGAATTTGGGATTTAAAGATGTCTTTCTAAACATTCTGATCGTTGCGTCCCTATCTATATGTGCTTGTCCATGATAATATCTAGCCAAAGGGGACAACAAGCTATTTGGCAACACTGCTGTCCCATCACTTGAAACCCAAACATCATCCTCATTTCTTTTGACACATCCTGCTCTGACCCAACTCTGCTGCTCCTCCTCTGCCATTTCTTCCTGCAATTTATTAACATCTTTCCAAGTATCAATAGTGGTTAACAGGAAACTTTGACTTGCCTCATTACTTGCCTCATTGCTCCATTCCCCATTAATGGAGATGCAACTAAGGGTGCAATATCTCACCACCTCATCAGCATATGTATTACCTAAGGTTACGTAGTCAGTAGATTTTCTGTTTACTGTGTACTTCACAATGGCAATTTTTGCTGGCAGCAGTTATGCATTCAACAAATTGTAAATATTATAACTGTTCCCGATAGGCGATCCAGAGGAGGTCATGAACCTTCTCTGGGACCACAAGTGTCCCAAATCATGAAGGACACCAAACCCATACTGACTTTCAGTGAAGATGGTGACTTTAAGCTGTTCATAAACACAGCAAGCTCTGGAAAGAGCGACCAATTCAGCTACTTGCGCAGAAAAGACTCCTTGAAGCCAGGAGGCTTCTATTACACCAAGACCGACACCTAAGACCGTGTAAACAGTACAACCAGCTCTCAGTGTTCCATCTTTCTCTCTTAAACAGGAGCCATCAACAAAGATGACATAATAATTTTCATTTAAGGGAACATCTTGAATACCTGGTCTTGGTTTGGTGCACAATTCAGTCAAATCTAGACAGTCATGCTCAAACACATCCTCGCAGTCATCAACATTTTCAACAGGATTTGTTAACAACTTGGCAGGATTCAGAACTGTACAGCATTTGAGATTAACGTTTGGAGATGCAAGTATAACTTGCTCATAGCAGGTCAAACTTGCACTTGTTAAGTATTGAGTCTTTGTGTTTGTTAACAAAATTTCCACTGAATGGTGAATAAAAACATTCAGGGGATGCCCCATAACAATGTCTTCACATTATTCTATGCTAGAGCTCGAAGTGACGATCAAGTGTGCAGGAAAATAAGCCACAGACTTGTTCACATTTCCATGCAGCTGTGCCAAAACAGAGAGAGCCCATCTATCCCTCGCACAGCAAAACAAAGAAAAACATTTTGTTATAATCAGGCATTCCTAGAGCTGGGACTTGGCATAGGCTTTCTCTCAGCTCTGTCACCCAATGGTACCGGATCAGACACATCCTTGTGTGTCAGCCTCTTTAAAGGCTTGGCCAACCATTCCCAGAAACATTAAAATGACTTTCTGTGTGACAGAGAGATTCATTTACATGTTTGCTGAGATTGTTTATTGTGACGCCTTCTGCACGCTTTCCTCAGTGGGTGGTCTAACGACAGATCTTCTTTCTTGCAATACTGTAATTTTTCTAGGGAAATATCAAGTCCATTTTCACCTAAATAAGTCAAGAGAGCTAATGTATCTCTCCTGCATGCTTCATAGGTATGTGATGCAACAAGGAGGATGTCTATCTACTGGACTCCGTATACCCTTGAGAAGTTCAACACCATGCCAAAAAACAACTGCTAAATTCGAACGTGAAGAGGAATTGGCTTTCCTCATGTAGGGGTATTGACAATAAAGTCTGACAAAGATTAATTACAGTAAACCATTCTGCTTCACAGGGAAGGTAGAATATATTCACAGCTGGATCTGGTACCACTGGACAACATGGAACAACAATCTTGTTCACTTTTCTCAGGTCTTGAACTATGTCGTACTTTCCATTGGACTTCCGCAATCCTGGAATGGTAGTTTCATGGGCTTCCCAAAATCTCTTTCAAAATACCTTCTTCAATAAGTCTATCATTTAGGGGCATAATTCCAGCAGTTGTCTTGGATGAGTCATTATACAGAGGTGTTTTTGAGTACACTGCATTTGTCTTCACTGTTATTTTAATAGGCTCAACTCTATTAAAGAGTCCAATGTATTTTCCTGAAAAATCCCAAACCTCTGGTGTCACTGTGTCTTTTAGGTCTTCATGCAAAAAATTACATGTCAGCATTGTGTACAATGGGATACTCTGGTACTGCTTCACAGTTTTACAAAGCACATCTTCTTCATTATTTTGAATTTTGGTTTCTTTGGGGTATGCAGCTTATAGAGCAGCTTAGCTTACACAGTAGGTCGCATCCAAGTAAACTTACAGGACTAGAATTGCAAACCACAAATTGGTGCTCATCTTCAAATGTCTCTATTTTTACAGGGATATGTTCTGTTACAGGGTTGGTTAACTCCCTATTTGTGACTACTACAATCTGAATTTCTTTTCCTTGAAGGGGTACATTTGACACTTATGCTGTTCTGACAGTTGATTGTGTAGTTCCAGTGTCAACCAAGAATGGCACATCATATCCCATAACTTTGGCATTTACATAGGAACCACGTTGATCTACTTCTAAGGATGCAGCTAATCTGCAATCCCCATCATCTGAGCTGTCTGCTTGAGGAATTTTTGAAAATTCCTTATCACTCAGGTACAACAGGGGAAATTTTGTTGCTATCAGAATCATATTTGCATTTGCAATCTGGTTCAGATTCAGTTGGGGAACAACCATTTGTTGTGGAGCCATTGGGTCTTGTGGTACCTCCATCTGCTGCCCTGGGGACACGTTCACATTTTGTACTTGGGGTCTTTGAACTCTAGATTTGAACCTGATTAGTACCTTGTGCATAAGCAACTCCAATACTCTTCCCTTGGTTATTCACATTATTACACCTCCACTCTGATCTACATGAACACCACATCCTCTGCCTCTATGCTGAACAACATTTGTCATTTGCTGTGGCACACCTTGTATTCCTCCAGTATTCACCATCATCTGTGAGCTCTGACTAACTTTCTGTGCAGCCTTTAATTGCAGCATCATAACCCTTTTCTTTTAACTTTTTCTGCTTCAAATCCAGTTCATCACTACAGTACTCAGAGTATCGCAGGATCTCATCAATCAGTTTATTGTGCCAACAAATCAGGTGCTGCTGAATCATCTCACTAATGTCTGTTCTCAATCCTTGCACAAACCTGAACACAAAATGACCCATATCTTTAGCTTCTATTGTTTCTGTACTTCTATGCTGTTTGAGAGCTTGCAGCAGTCTTCCCTAATAAGCATGAATTGATTTATTTGACTCCTGAGCTGTCCTGTCAATTTATTTACCAATAAATATATTTTGGGACACTGTGGGGGTCATTCCAATGTTGGCGGGCGGCGGAGGCCGCCCGCCAGAATTCCCCCCTCCGAAATACCGCGCCGCGGTCAAAAGACCGCGGCGGGTATTACAAGTTTTCCCCTAGGCTGGCGGGCGGTTGCTGAAAAACCGCCCGCCAGCCCAGGGGAAAACGACCTTCCCACGAGGATGCCGGCTCGTAATCGAGCCGGCGGAGTGGGAAGGTGCGACAGGTGCAGTGGCACCCATCGCGTATTTCAGTGTCTGCAAGGCAGACACTGAAATACTTTGCGGGGCCCTCTTACGGGGGCCCCTGCCGTGCCCATGCCATTGGCATGGGCACGGCAGGGGCCCCCAGGGGCCCCGCGACCCCCCCTACCGCCATCCTGTTCATGGCGGCTTTCCCGCCATGAACAGGATGGCGGTAGGGGGGGTCGGAATCCTCATGGCTGAACCGCCGCGGTCAGAATGCTCGTTGGAGCACCGCCAGCCTGTTGGCGGTGCTCCCGTGGTCGGTGGCCCTGGCGGCCACCGGCCGCCAGGGTCAGAATGACCCTCTTTGTTTTTCAAAACCTGAGTTACCTTATAATAATTTTCAGCACCTCTTCAGATGGTGCACCCATAATTGAATCTCTTTGAAGTTCTCTATCAGGCCAATCAACATTCACTTTGCATTTATTCCACAAGTCAACCAGAACCATAATGTCAAGCAAAGTATTCAAATCTTCCCACAGACTTTTTGAAAGTTTCACAAATCTCCCTGTCTGCTTGTACCACTCCACTGGTTTCTCTCGCAATCTCAGGTAATCATTGGTGAATGACAACATATCACTCCTACTCCAGGGTGTAGGAACATATCTTCCACCTGGTATTTCTCTCATGGGCATCACTTTTACATTGTCTTTGCCTTGTTTTGCCCCTGCCAGAGGCACATTTGCCTTTACTTTCTTCTGATCTTGTTTTTTCTCCAATCTGCCTTCCCACTTATTTACAGTTCCCCATTACTGAATTTATATAAGCAATTCTTTATTATGCGTTTTCATCCGAGATCATCTCATGTTAACTATGTCTTTTATGCTAAACTCCAATCTGTAAATTCCCTTCAAGGATTTTGATTTCTCCAAATCCACATCATATTTCTCTGCTACTTCAGCTAATCTCTCATAGGCCTGTCCTGCACATTGTGCAATGTCTTTACAAACAATCTGCAGTTGGTCTTCGGTGTACGTTTCCAATTGGGCTGTGTCTAATGTGCCTAAAATCATTTCATTCAATTCTAATTTTAATCTGGACACATTCACTGATCTATCTCTTGGGTTTTTTCTCTTCTTGCATTGCAGTTCGTTACACCTGTTGCACACTAAGGATTCAAGCTTTTTAACCAGTGTGTTAGCTGCTGTGCAGTAAAACCTTGCACTGATATTATTTTTCTGTGGTACGTCTGCTCTTGACTGTCCTATGTCCTGGTAAAACGTTGCATTAAAGTGTGGCATGCCCTCTGGCATGTTAAAGGGTACCTAACTTTGTGAAGTGCTGCAGTGTGCAGTTGAAATCTGATCAGGTCTGGGCATAAGATATAGTGGGATTCCCTGAGCAAACCTTGCATCAGGAGTAAATCCGGTCTGACGTTGCTGCATTTGGATCTGCGATCCGTGTAGAGGTTAATAGTCTGATAAGAGAGGCAGACCTCTCCATTTCTGAATTATTAGAAAATACTGATCTCTGCATACCAATTGGTGATGTCCCAGCTGGAGTATATGGTATATTGGGAACTGTCAGAACATTTATTGAGTGAACATTGCTTCCAGATGTACCTGAAGCATACAAAGGGACAATGGGACCTATGGTCATAGGAACTGTTAATGCATCTGGACCCTTAATATTTGTCTGGATCTGAGGAATTGTCATTCCTACACTCTATCCTGTCAAGACAGTACTGAACCTTTGTCCTGTTTGACTCAAGGTAACATTCAGCCTTGACTGAACAGGATTGAACATTGGCACATGTTGATTCGGAATACAATTTTGTACAGAAGGATTGACATAGGGTGACTGTACCATCTGATTCATATTAGAATTTGGCACAGCCTGGTTCACAACTGGATTTGGTACATGCTGAACTGTATTAACAGTTTGAACTGATTGATTTGCATCAGGAACCTGTGTCACAGGATTTGCAGACATACTTTGCACTATCTGACTTGGGGTATGTGCAACTGCAGCAGGTGGCACGTTCAAGTTACATTATGTGTTGCTCCACTTGTTGGTACTATCTCAATTTAAGGATAAGGAGGTGGACGATTCATAAAGATCTGATTTATGACCTCATCATCTGAACCTTTCTTAAATGTCACTGTCTTTTTATCCTCAGGTTCTGTTGTCTGTTCCGCCTTTCTTGTCTTTTCCCTAGTCTTAGGTTTAATGCTTTCACCTTATCATTTGAAATAGCTACATTCATTTTAACTCCCTCAAGTATTTATGATCCCCACATTTTCTGCTCAGCATCCCATCTAGCCTCTGCAAGTGTCTTAATTGCTTAATGCATTCTGTTCTTGTGTTTATTTGCCATTTTCTCTTGTGCTATGAGTTCCCAAATGCTAAGGGTTTCATACTGTGTAGGTCTTGGAGATCGTTTCATTTCATACAGCCTTTGCCTCAAATTGTCTTAAATTCTCAGATTAAAGGTCTCATAATTGGAAAATGCTAAAGCACCTTCCTTTACTCCACTGTTCAAGCCACAAACATGCATGAAATCCTTTAAAAGATGACACGCAGTAACCCTATGTTTCTTCAGGTTAGGCTTCTATACCCTCTCAAGCTGGAGTGAGCACATCTCTTAATGCACTCTTTAAAGCTTTAAAGAACTAATTTTTCATCAAATATTTTTTTTTCGATAAAATCAGAAAGTAAACCTTTTTTTCGTGATGTTCTCAACCAATGGCAATGCCGCACTGTCTATCAATACCAGCGTCGCTTCACACCTATCGACCTATACCAACACGGCATAAAGTGATGTCACACACACTTCTTTCAGAATCTGCACTCATTTCGCAATTGTCTCTCACACAATCGCTCACACACATCTAATGCAAAATATCCTGAGCAAAATATAACAACCTGTATGCGCTCTACAGGTAGGAACTCAAACACTTCAAAGCTGTACCGAGGTACACTTTCCAGCTGTAGCATTCAGTTACACAATGAGTGAAACTTGACCAGTAATTCTCACTCCGGTTGATACAGATCCTCCCTGTGCACTCAGGAGTCACTTAATACCAAAAACAACTCTCACTAACTCTAGGAAAACTATTGGCACTGTCAACGATGTCTCATGACAAGTATCTCACTGCAGACAATAAATTAACCAAGTGACTTCTACACTTGAGGGTTATCCCGGAAACTTAGGCCATGATGGATCTATCAACAATAACCGCGGACATGTTTTAGCAAAAGCACCACAATCAAATGAGTACGATAACTCCTCAAAACACTTCACATCACTGCAATGAAGCAATTCAAAACCCTATTAATACTCACACATCTCTCACTTGTAGTCACGCCACTGGACCTCATCAGTCTTCGGAACGGACCATGGGACAACATTCGGTGCAGGCAATTCTTTTTGGGATTGGGCAACTGAATGAGGTCAATCCTACCTCCCTTGTGGGACAAACCATACCTCTGCTACCAGATCTTCTAGAGCATTTTCATCCTTCCCAGAAATCAATGCTCATCGAGGTTGATGGATCTTTGGACCCTCAAACAGGTTGTGGTAGAACCATACAACTCAATTTCAGTATAAACCAATTAATTGTACAGTGTGACCCATTTGGTAATACAAGGAAAACTCCAGTCAGGAATAATGTTAAGGGATTTATTACAAACACAAAGTAATGTAGACTATTTTCAAAACAAAATCATAAAGATACAGAATCACCATGGGTTGCCCAAGTCGACGAAATAAATTCAGACAGACTAACATTAATACAACTATGCATTCAATAAGAATAGTACAAAACATTAATAAAATTATTTGTGAAACAGAAATTAAGCTTTGCTCAGACTTAACAAGCATCAGTCAATTTCAAATCATCAGGGTTATAATTTAGATGAACACAGGGTAAACCCTACCATTGCCAGATTAAGGATTAACATGTGCTGGGCGGGCAAAAGACAAAAAGGACAAAGGGGGCAAAAATAATTTGGAAAAAGGTTATCTCAGGCAACAAGGTACTAACTAAGGTGGGCAAAGGACAGGGAAAATGAGGAAAAGTCAGGATGCCAGAAGCTTGATCAAAAGTCTTCTGCAGGGGTTAGAAAAAATGCTTTAAGACTCAGCAGGACATCTGAAAGGGGCAAAGCACAGAGGAAGATACCTCTCTAAGGGGCTCAGCATTCAGGGATTCTTCATCAGCAAAAGTTCTGGAAAGTTTTCTGGCTGAATGACCAAGGGAAAATCTGACCAAAGTCCAACTGGTCAATGACAGATTAAAGTTCATACGGCTATCTGATTCACTCTGAGAGACAGTCCATATTACGCTGAAGGGGCATCATCCAAAAGCAATCGATCGCACAACTCCAGGTTGAAACATCAACACATCTTCTGAGGTCTGTCATGAGAACCTCATCCATCCATGTAGCTCCACACAAGATTGAAACAGTTGCATATTTTACCATTCCATGGTTCAGGATGTTCCACATTAAAAGACATTGTTACACTTCTCTCCATGTCTAAAACTATAGAGGTCCATTACCAAAGCCACTCTTCTCATGGGAACGAAGTCCGAAAGAAAATGAATCAGCATTTCCTGCACAGTCACGAACTTCAAGCCTAGCAGGCCTCCCTTAGGCTAATGCAAGTGAATGAAAGCAATACATTTTATTAATTTGTTCTAGCAAACACATTTTAATATACAAACATATGAAATCAACATTAATAATTCTTCATTATTATTCTGGTTGTATTTACGTTAAGCAAAATGACTTTGTTAATGTGTTTCAATTACTATAACAAAGAATTGCATTTTTCCATTTTTGCACTCATTTTTTAATCATTAGAAATTCAATATTGTCTCAATACATTCTGTTAGTCTACGGTCTAAATTACAACATATCAATTAAATCATGCTAACATTTGATTCATACGCAATACCAGCAAGGTTTTTAACACTGGTCTGAACTAATGCACAGTTACAATGACTTCTCACTGCAACGTTCTACGTTCAAATTATTAGTACTTTGGTTAGTATAATGGATATCTTGTCTCATATTGATGACTTATGTGACATGAGGGAAAGCACTAAATTAGCAACTACTTCAGAACAATGGGCACATTTAAGCATTTACTAATATTTCACAGTACACAGTGCAGCAAGCAAAGGTGCTATGCTGCTTTGTGTGGAAGGGAGAGAGCAAAAATGCTCAATTTTTACAAAAATATGGAGCATTTTCGCTCTCTCCTTGCCCTTGTGCACTGTGAGCTGCCTAGTTCCAGGCAGGATTGCTTTTGTGCAGGAAGGAAGTCCTTTGAGGCAGTAAGGAATCCTAAGAGGCATTTTCCTCTTTCCGCATGTGCTGCAAAATGCAGCACATGCGGAAAGAGGAAATAATTAGACAAAATAAAGATACTTCTCCTTTTTACACCTCACTAGAGAAGGTGTAGCATTTTCACGCATTCCTAGGTTTACTAACTTTTGTAAATGTGTAAATGCGCCAAACTCCATGGCTGGAAGCATGGGAACGCCCATGCTCCACCCATGGAACGCCTGCCAAGTTTAAATGTAACATAACATATAAATGAGGTCTCGCATGGCTTTGTAAATTCCAAATAAGACTTTGTGTTATCCTACGTTGCCTTGGCAAGGGCAACGCAAACGATTAGTCAGTCTAGGCCTCCAATTTTTAAGGAACTTTGTGTCCAGTGCAAACCTGTCACCATGTTTTCCAAGTGAGAACATGCCAAGAGGACAATATAGCACTAATCTTATTTCCAAGCTTTAGTTTCTGCACACATTTCTGTTTCATCTTCAACATCCTACCACTTCGGGACAAACGAGTAGCGTCATCCATCTGTGCTCACAGGTCAACATAACCCTTTTAGCGGTCAGCCAATGAATCATATGTTTTATGGAAGCAGACTACTAATGGATTTTGGAAATATGGCCACATTTTTTATCTTTTACCTATGTTCATGTGTCAGTGTTAATTTTTGTTCTAAATTTCAAATTGTCTTTTCTCCACTAACCTTGGAAACTATAGTGAAAGTGTCACATTAACTTCTGTTCTCTTTGATTTAGATATCAGACATTGAGAGCAGGATTTCAGCCCTTACCCATGCAGGTTTAAATGTTGCTCCATGTGTCAGACTCACCAGGAAACGTGAACAGCAACAGAATAATCAGGTATACTAGATATGTGTGAATATATGTTACAAATAATGTTTATTTGTTGTATTAAAATTTGTGAGTTGTTTATGCAATTCTTTTTCAGGTACAGACCATCGATACATCTAGGCAACAGAGGAGGAAGCTCCCAGCACCACCAATGCCAGGTATGCAAACTAAAATTTCCATATTTTCTCCAATTTTGTGGGAGCAATTCTATCTGCCCAGTGAAGTTTGAGGACATAGTAATACCACCTCTATGAACAAGCCATATAACAAAAGATAGAGTAATTGCTTTATTTATATTTTTTATTGTGATTTTTGCTTATCTGCTTCCCTATTACCTATGAAGTATTTAAGTGTACATTTGAATTAGCGTATATATATGTTCCTTGTGCTATCATCTGCAATACAAGTGGGTGCATGTATGTACATGTATGTGTATGTATATATATATATTTATATATATATAAGCACATACAAATATATTTTTGTGATGACAAGAACCCACTCATTTTGTTTGTTTCTAAAGGAATTGCTTTAGGTTTTAAAGGTTTGAATTCATCAATATGGCCTCATGTGTGCCACACTTGTGTCATAAATATAGATTGCTAGCACTCGTTCATTAAAACATTGTGGAAAGGTGGCATGAAACACTCCAGAGTAAACTGAAAGACTGCTGCTGGTGTTGAAAATACATGGCTCAGACTGCATGTCAGGTGATTTTACTGACATGTCTAACAAGTATATTCAAGAACTCAAAGGAAATGTGTCCTCATTTTGCCTTTGTAAAGGACTAACCATAATTTGTATGACAAAATGAACTCCTTCCTTTTGTTCATTTTTTATGTTTTACAACTTTCTTTTTTTCATGGTTGATTCAGACTTATCACATATTTGTCAGAAACACATAATGTTAGCACTCTTGCTGTTCATTAGAAAACTGTGGAAAGCTGCATTAGAATGCTAGGGAATTAACTAATAGGCTGCTTTTTCTTTTGGAAGTATATGCTCTATCGGAATATCAGATCATTCTCCCATGGCTGAGGAAGATAGTGTAAACCTAAGGAAAGTATGGTCTCATTTTAGGTTGTGGGGCACCTTCCATAACCTCTGTGACAAACAGGAGCAAAAACCACTTTCTTTCAAACATGGTTAATCAAATTCCAGTAAGGGGGCAGCGTTTTTCCACATGGAAATAATCACCTGTAAATTCACAAGTGAAGATTTGTCAAACAACACACAGTTACTTGCAAAACTAAAAAACACTGTTACTATTAAACACTGTTACTATGCAAACTCTGAGCTTACTATAACTACACATTAGCAACCACCACAGTGTACTGTGTATGTGTATATAAATAAATATATAACTTGCAGAAACAGTGCATTCATAGTTCTTGTCAGACTTTCAATCAAAAAGGCATTTTTGTTTTCAAACTAACTTTGATACCGTTCAACAAATCTGCACAAAACTTTCAAAACAAAGTACACCCACTTTGGGTTATTCATAGCAAGTTTTGTGCAGAGCCTTCAAGTGGGAACCTCGAAGCAAGGAGGGGGTTCTAAAAGTGAATTTTGTCTTTTTAATGACCATAGTATTCTTTCCTCTTTGATGCAGAAAAAAACAGCTCAATGGAATTACACCTAACCTTGCATGTAAATAGCACTTTATACAAGCTGTTGCTGCTTAAATCTGTTCAGAGCATAACGATTTTAAATTTTAGAGATATCTGGACTGTGAATTCACTGAACCTCTACGGGTTAGTGCAGCGCTTCCCAACCTGTGGTCCATGGACCCTCAGAAGTCAGTGACACATTCCCAGAGGGTCTGCAGGCCTGGGCCAAAAGAAAGGCACTTCTACAGCTGGGGCCGCTCGCTGCATGTTTTTATATGTATTACTTCATTGTGCAGCAGTTTGAAAATCACAGCGAAGTTCCATGTACATCCAGCAGCTTTTGGGGAAAAATAAAAGCGTCAAGATAACTGATGATTAATGTACCTACTGGAGAGAGATGGGTGTTTTGTCTAGGGGCAGTTTTGACTCATCCAAGGTAGCGCAGATGGTTAATATGCCTTATGCAAAGAACCTGTATCATGCAGAGAACAGTATTTTATGTGCATAGTACAATGGGTTACTGCTTTTGTCACAGAGATTCCTTTGTTGCTGTGCAGTTTATAAGTTACAATCGTAATCTAGCACAGTGAGCTATGAACTACCATCAAAGAGCTGCATGCAAACTGCATGGCACAAATTAGAAAGTTATGTTTTTCCCAGTCTTTCATTATCCTTATGCTGCTAAATAAGGTTTGCATACATAGTAATACATTCTTAATATTAAAGTCAACGCTATCCACTGTGTTATGTTCTGAATCCTGAGTTTGTGTTTCTCCAGACCAAGCACTTTTAGAAAAGGCCTACAAGTATGGATGACTTGAATCCTACAGCGTGTAGTCCCCTGTAAAGTGCTCAAACACCCTACAGTGGTATGCGAGAGCTATAAAACAAATGAATTCCATGTGACAGAGAGACTATGGAAAGATGAGAGGCCCTTGTGGTTTTACTTCCTTTTCCTACCACATATTTATGTGAAAAAGCTTCCTCAGTTCATGTACCTAAAAAATAAAAACAGAAATTGCTTGGAAAACGTAGAATCTGACCTGAGGATTTAGCTTTCCTAAATAAAACCAAAACATTGAAAAGTTAGTCGCTGAGAAGCAGCGCCAATCTTCCACTTAAATTTTTTCAATTTTTTGCATATTTTTTCAATATAAAGTAATTATATCTTTAGTAATTCAAGCATTTCTTTGGTGTATTTTTTCGGAATTACTGTTTTAATGTTTGAAATTGTAATCGTACATATTGTTCTTCTGCTGCACTTGGCAAACTGCCACATGTGGGGGTTGGCTATATGCAATTTATGTATCCAATGCAATGATTATGACCTCACAAAAGTTATAGCAATAAGCAAACTTAAAAGTGAAATGTAAAAAAACAACAACACATAGACATACCAAATAATGATATTACACTGAAAGGCCAGGTCAGACCCTGCACCCAACCCTGTTGCACACAGCATTGTGTGGAGATAAAGGCAACTTGGGTGCACAAAAATGCCTTTTGTGATATAAAATTCTACATCCTCTGCACTGACTAGGATAAGTATGATTTCAGAATTGTAAAGGGCTCTTAGGATGTTGGAAAAGAGGTGTGACCATTTTCCACAAGTGTGTATTTAAGTTTAGGGAAAAGGAGGTGCATCTGTGGGACGGGATGGCACTGAACATGGTATGCCACCACTACAAAGACCTATTTTTCAGCACTCAAAATCAATTTGATTGGTAGTTTCCATAGTGTAATTTCTATGAAGTTGATGGTTAAGCTTTGACTTTCCACGGTGGTCTGGGTATTGAATACTTTACTCTGGGAGGTGCTGTGGGTTAATAAACTCAGAACTCTACAAAGCACACAATAGAAATGCATGAATTCCCATCCAGTTTTCTTATTTATAAAAAGAAAATGTACTTTTATTTACACACAACTAAATACTAAAGCTAGAATTACAAATGTGTGAAATGAAAAACAGACCTCTCTAGTCATCATGAGCTAGAGATCTGTGTAAAGAAGTAATTCACTGTTAAACAATGTAAAGGCTTTCCGATTGTGTTCATCGCAGAGGTCTCAACTTAAAACCCCTCAGTCACAGAGTTTACTACGTAAAATCCCTACCTAGTGTATCCATAAGCAGGTTATCAATGTAAAACCTCTTTCTTGTTTTTTGTTTTTTTTTATTAGGGGAATTACACTAGGCAAAGCTCCCTTCCTACAGTCTTTGACACAGGGTCTGCAGTAACAATGTCTCTGTCCATTATGAGCAATGGAATTACTGCTTGGGTGCCCAAAAATGAAGATCAAGAAAGTGATGGAGCCCAAGTATCCCCCCCCCACTCCCACTATACTGCTTTTCAATTCTGTATTTTTTATTCCAAGTGCTTTGTGAGACAATTAAAACTTACTTTAGCGAGACTTTAAAAAGCCCTAGATTATCTTAGGATATACCTGATGCACCACAATCATATGAACATGGCAAATGGGATATAGCATTTAGGAAATGTCAGTCACATCTATGAAATATGATTGGCACTGTGTCTACTTTCAGAGTTAGTTTATTAAATATTAACCGAGGCATGCTTAGCAACCAGCTACAGTGAGACTTACATCTGCAATGGAAAGAAAGGTAGACTATGTTCAGCTATTCCAAGACAAGCTTCTAATAGGAGGATGTTTTTGATAAAGTAGCAGAAATAAGCACTTGCACATGTTTGCTTGCATACTTAACAAAGTTTTTGCATTCGCAGAATTAGATATGAGGATACATCATACTTATTTTTGTTATGCCCAGATGCCCTTCAGTATTTAGCTAAAAGAAACAGGATGAAGGGGCATGGGGAAGCGCAGTGAGTGAGTCAGGTACAGAGTAAATAATCCTAGCATAAACAGCTTTTTTTTATCTTTTCTTTAATTAGAAATTGTAACTTGATTTTTGTTACGGGTATATGCTTTGACTTTCATATGTCATAGTTTCTGCCATTCACACGTAAAGTACCCGCACTCGAACCATACCTCTAATCACATCAACCACCAAAGCGAGCAGACCCTACCCTCCAAAGAAAACTAATTTTCAGCCTTTCACCCACCTTCCATCAATTCATACTTTCATCCTTTTATCTACTGACCCAACCATCTGTCCATCCATTCCCCTTCCCTCCATCCGTCCATTCAATCCGTTCGCCTACCCATGCATTCTTTCACCCTCTCATACATGCTTCCCATCCACCTTTTCATCCATATACCCATCAATATATCTACCCTTTCCCTCCACCCTATCTGTCCTTTTTTCCACCCATTCACCTTTTACCTATTTATTCTCTCACGTTTCCATCCATCCTTTCATCCTTCCACCCATTCATTCTTTCACCATTCCATCCTACATTTCCTTCCACATCCCCCTTTCCTTCGGCACTCCTTCTCTGTCCCCTTTGTATCTACCTATCTTATCTCATTTTCAATTTTTAGGTCTGGCTTCATCCAATACTTTTTGATGTTCTTCATCCATTGGTCTGTTGGTGTGCCATTCACATTTTTCTTCTGCCCACTACAGTATACAACATGAGGCAAGAGGTCAGCCTACTTCAGCCATTGAGTAGCTTCATTTTGAGTGACTGCATTTTCTTCTTTCAAAAGGAGCGCATTCACTCACAAGCTAGTTCCCTTCTGTGCCAATGTTTTTCTTTTGAATGTATTACTTAGATGTTGCCTTTGTATTTAGAGTCTGATGTGACAGCAGGTCATTTTATACCAACACAGGCCACATTCCAAGCTTTGTCAGTTCCTGTCTCCTGCCAATGCTGTTGTAAACGTCTTTGGGGAAAGTCCTTTGTTTAGCTGAGTTTCTCAGATAAACACATAATACTCCAAAAGGAAGCATTGAGTCTTTGAAACTGTTCTGTAATAAAGCTATGGATAGCTTCAATGTTATACATTTGAATTCATGATCAGGCTATTCTTCAGAACATGTTTATTCTGGACATAATTTTACCAATGGTTCTTCAGTATACTTTGCCCAGGAAGAAAACCAGCCTTTATTGTGTTTAGTTTGAAACACTTTTCTAATCCTTCTTTCCTTTTTTTTTATTTTTTTTATGTATTTCCCTCTTGCTCAGATTATTTCTTTCCTTCTTTCTTGCTTCCTTTCATTCCTCTTTCTTTTCTTTCTTTTTTCTTGATTTCCCTTTTTCTTTCACACTGCCATTCTTCCTTTCTTGTTTTTTTCTTTGTTTAATTCCTTCTTTCTTTCTTTTCTACTTTTATTCTTTCAATACTTCGTTCTTGCTAACCTTTTCCTTCTTTCTTGCTTTCTTTTTCTTTGATTCCTTCTTTCCTTCATTCTTGCTTTCTTTCTTTTGCATTCTTTTTTTCTCTCTTTCCTCCTTTCTTGCTTTCTAACTTTTTTCTTTATTTCTTGCTTTCATTCATTTTTTTCTTATTTCTTGCTTTCATTCCTTTTTCCCTTTTTTTCATTATTTCCTTCTTTGTTTGCAGTGCTTCTTTAATGCTTTCTGTCCCTCTTTCTTGCTTTGATTTTTCTTTCCTCCTTCCCTTCTTTCTTTCCTTGTCTGTTTCCTCATTTCCTCTTTTACTTTCTTTCTCTTTCTCTTTACTTTTCTTTCTTATTCTGTTTTATTCTTTGTCTTTTTCTTTCTTTCTCCTTCTTTCACTTCCATTCCCCTTTCTCTTTCTTTCCTTATTTCATTCCTTCTTTCCTCATTTGCTTTCACTCCTTTCTAGCAAGCATTTTCCTGAGTTCTTTTTTTGTGTGCGTTCTTTCTGTCTTTCCTTTTCTCCTTTCTTTTTCAAAAGCAACAGGCTGAGGGACAATGCCATAACAATTTGCTTTTTTAGGTCTGTGTTAGCTAAGTCATTTTGATTTTTCTAATGTTGTGTGTATGACATAGTTACCTATAGGGATTTCCAGCCACACTTCATCCGTTTGTCTGTAATTGTGTCATCCAACTGGACCTGCAATGGGCCCTCCTAGTGGCATCTTCTAGAGTGAGGTTTGATCCTCAAATGCTGTCCCCAAGGTATTGGGATCCTTGGCTGTGTCAAAGTGTACTCTTGCTAACATTTCCTAATTTGATGGTGGTAAAAGGGAAGGTACTTCTTCAATAAAAATATAGTTGCACCGTGGAGAAAAATAAACACAAAAATTGCATTTACACACGAAAATATAGGTCCACTGTGGAGAGTCCCTGATATGAAGAACTCTGTACTCTGTGAATGGATTTTAAACTTAGAAATGTATTTTGATTTATGTTTGTTTGGAAGGCACTATCACTTGTGTGAAGTACAGAGATGACGATTTTGTATAAACTCAAACATGTTCATGTAGTTACAATAATGAAAGATAATAAATCACTTTTTTAAGAGTGGGTGTGTAGGACGTTGGCTCTGTATATACTATCTCAAAGTGAGAGATAGTGTGCACAGAGTCCAAGGGTTCCCCTTAGAGATTGATAATGGCAAAATTAGATACTTCTAATGCTCTATTTTGTGGTAGTGTGGTCGAGCAGTAAGCTTATCAGACGGTAGTGTTCAGCATTTGTTGTACACACACAGGCAATAAATGAGGAACACACAACTAAAGACTTAACTCCAGGCCAATAGTTTTTATATAGAAAAATATATTTTCTTAATTTATTTTAGAACCACAAGATTTAAGATTTGAAGTAAATACATAAAATGCAAGGTACTCCACATAGGTAAGTAAGGAACTTTGAATTAGAGCAGTAACATACACAGTTTTAGTTAAAATGGCAATATGCTATTTTAAAAGTGGACACTGCAAAAATCAACAGTTCCTGGGAGAGGTAAGTATTGGTTAGTTTTTCAGGTGAGTAAGGCACTTACAAGTTCAGTTTCCTGGGCATAGGCAGCCCACCGTTGGGGGTTCAAGGCAACCCCAAAGTCACTTCACCAGCAATACTGGGCCGGTCAGGTGCAGAGGTCAAAGGAGGGCCCAAAACACATAGGCGCCTATGGAGAACAGGGGTGCTCCAGTTCCAGTCTGCCGACAGGTAAGTACCTGCGTCTTCGGAGGGCAGACCAGGGGGGTTTTGTAGAGCACAGGGGGGGACACAAGTAGACACACAAAACACACCCTCGGTGGCACAGGGGAAGCCGGGTACAGTGTGCTTAGCAGGTGTCAGGTTTTCAATAGAAGTCAAAGGAGGGACCCGGGGGTCACTCTAGTGGCGCAGGCAGGGCACAGGGGGGCTTCTCGGGCCAGCCAGCGATTTGTCTAGGCAGAGGGCCGCCTCATGGTCACTACTGCACTGGAGTTTGGTTCCTTTTGATCCTGGGGGCTGCGGGTGCAGTGCTTTTTCCAGGCGTTGGGTTCTTTGTTCCAGGCAGTTGCGGTCAGGGGAGCTTCTGGATCCTCTCTGCATGCGTTGCTGTGGGAGTGCAGGGGGGGTCGTCTCAGGTTACTCACGGAGTTGTAGTCGCCTGGGAGTCCTCTCTGCGTGTTAGTTCTCTGGAGCTCAAGCCGGGGGCGTCGGTGCAGAGGGTGAAGTCTCACACTTCCGGCGGGAAGAGTGAGTTCTTTAAAAGTTGCTTCAAAGTTGCAAAAATGTTGCTGTAGATGAACAGTGCTGCTGTTTTCAGGAGATTCTTGGTCCTTCGGTTCGGGGCAGTCCTCTAAGTCTTCAGAGGTTGCTGGACCCTGTTGGATGCGTCACTGTGAAGGTTCTTTGAGTCTGGAGACAGGCCGGTAGGGCTGGGACCCAGTAAGTTGTCATCTCCGTCGTCTCTGCAGATCTTTCAGGTCAGCAGTCCTTCTTTGTGTAGGTTGCAGGAATCTGATTTCCTGGGTTGCCCCTAAATACTAAATTTAGGGGTGTGTTTAGGTCTGGGGGGCAGTAGCCAATGGCTACTGTCCTGCAGGGTGGCTACACCCTCTGTGCGGCTCCTCCCGGATGGGAGGGGAGCACATCCCTATTCCTATTGGGGGAATCCTCCAAACTCAAGATGGAGGATTTCTAAAGGCAGGGGTCACCTCATCTCAGGACACCTTGGGGGCTGTCCTGACTGGTGGATGACTCCTCCTTGTTTTTCTCATTATCCTCTCCTGCCTTGCTTCCAAAAGTAGGGGCAGTGGCTGGAGGGGCGGGCATCTCCACTAGCTGGGATGCCCTAAGGTGCTGTAACAAAAGGCATGAGCCTTTGAGGTTCACCGCCATGTGTTACAGTTCCTGCAGGGGGAGGTGAGAGGCACCTCCACCCAGTGCAGGCTTTGTTTCTGTCCTCAGAGAGCATAAAGGCTCTCACCCCAGGGGAGCAGAAACTCGTCTCAGTGGCAGGCTGGCACAGACCAGTCAGTCCTGCACTGAAGGATTGGGTAAAATACAGGGGGCATCTTCTAAGATGCCCTCTGTGTGCATTTTGTAATAAATACAACACTGGCATCAGTGTGGGTTTATTATTCTGAGAGGTTTGATACCAAACGTCCCAGTATTCAGTGTAGCCATTATGGAGCTGTGGAGTTCGTTTTGACAAACTCCCAGACCATATACTTCATATGGCCCCACTGTACTTACAATGTCTAAGAATAGACTTAGACACTGTAGGGGCATATTGCTCATGCAGCTATGCCCTCACCTGTGGTATAGTGCACCCTGTCTTAGGGCTGTAAGGCCTGCTAGAGGGGTGACTTACCTATGCCACAGGCAGTATTTTGTGTGCATGGCATCCTGAGGGAGATGCCATGTCGACCTTGCCTTTTTCTCCCCACTAAGACACAGAATCTGCAATGGCAGTGTGCATGTGTTAGGTGAGGGGTCCCTCATGGTGGCACAACAGATGCTGCAGCCCTTAGGGACCTTCCCTGGTCACTGGGCCCTTGGTACCACTGGTACCTTTTACAAGGGACTTATCTGTGCCAGGGGTGTGCCAATTGTGGAAACAATGGTACATTTTAAGTGAAAGAACACTGGTGCTGGGGCCTGGTTAGCAGGGTCCCAGCACACTTCTCAGTCAAGTCAGCATCAATATCAGGCAAAACCTGGGGGGGTGACTGCAACAGGGAGCCATTTTCCTACCGCGTGCATTTATTACATTTATTTAGTCACAAGAGTGCTCATTTCACTGCTAAAGTTTCTTATTTTTACAAACCCTGAAGTTCCAATTTTATTTCCGATGGAAGTTGTAGAAGTAAAGGATGCTCAACAAGAAAGACACGGTTTATCTTTTCTTTGCACTGATTAGGCCGTGTTTAATGTCAGGGGTGAAAAAAACAGTGCCAGGGGTAGTTAGCTCCAATTCAGGGGTTACAGCTTTAACTCCTAAATGACTCAGTGATGTTTAGTTTTGTATATGTTATGCTGTTTGTGCACATTTTACGTTGTGCTGGCATATATCAATAATGCATAATATTTACATAAAGATATTGTGGTGAATGCAGAAGACGTTCCCTCCTAATAACAAATAGATTAAAACCCATCTTCCATCTCTTGGGTATGCTTTGCATGCACCTGTCAAGATCTGTTTTGTAACTGTCACAAGTAAAAGACAATGCAAACAGGAGACTTACATTTCACTGGCTTGCATTGTGAACCCCTGTACAACAATTCTGATGCAGATCATGAGCATAAATGTACTAGATTTCATACCTAATCTTTAATGAGGGGTCATGATAAAATGAACCACATTTTCCTGGACCAGCCTTTTAGGGCCCAACAAGGGACATGCACATCAACAACTAAAAGCGTGGGCAGAGAACCTGGACCTACTGATGACAAAAGTATCCTGATCCTCCTCCTTATGGCTGATGTGAGCCACTGCCCCACGTATTAACTCACTACTTAAATATGCAAAGTGGGATAGGGTGTTACAATATGCAAAGTGGAATAGGGTGCTACAATATGCAAAGTGGGATAGGATGCTTAGCACTTGCATTACTAGTCTGTCTTTCATCCACGATGCAGGTTCTTTTTGCGAATCTCTACCTTTATCTGTAGAAAAAGAAGTCAAGCACTGTAAATAGCAAAAAACAATGAGACTTACCGCAAGCTTCTCAAACACATATAAACTAGACTTTAAGGGACTTTCATCAAGTATCAAGCCTTCTTTTAGTGGCCTGTTGTTGCGTCATTCACCTTTTCATCCACCTCCTACACCCTACAGCATGGGTCAATGGGTCAGTCCACTTAAGTCATTGGCTAAGTTCATGATGGCGTGCCGATCACTCACAAGGAACATATCCACACATAAAGTAGTTCCCTTCGATGCCAGGGACGACTATGAAAATATGTGCTGTTTGAGGCCAAATATATTTTAGCGCAAAATAGAAAGCATTGGCAAAGCCAAATGCTGGTGTCATCGGCATTTTTACACCCTCAGAAACCTCAAATGTTGAGAGGACTCCAGTCTACTTGTCGATCTAGTAACATGTTAGGCCCAAAGAAGGTTCTAAAATCAACTTCCTACTTACTACTTCTTTTTCCCCAAAAACACCTCGACCAGAGTAACTTTTGTACTTCTGCGTATACTTTGTTTAATAAATACATCAAACAATTATATTGTTCTAACCAGTAGGTCACGAATATATGAAGATTTCACCTAACTGAAAGTTAACAAGTATCGTACCAATTTCCCATCCTAATGAAATAGTAGTGAAAAGAAACTATGCTGCATTGTTCTCACAACCATTCACAAACAAAAGAAAGTTCTACGAAGCCTTAATGTTGAGGTAAACAATTTAACAAAAAGTCAGTTCATTGCTGGTCATCTCCATCTTTACTGACAACAGATATCTCCCAGGGTTGATGGAGGATTTGGACGCTGAAAATCGTGTTAGTTTTATTGTAGAGAGAGAGATGACTGCGTACAGCCTGTCAGACATATCTCATTTCATGTCGACCCTCACGTTTCTTTTTACGTATGAATAATTGTATTTGGAATCTTACAGCTCCAAAATTGACCTCTTGAAAATGACCACAGCCTTCACAACTCTGCAGGAACTCTGCAGGAAACCCGTCCTTCACCCATAAGATACTCTGTGTATTTAACGAACCATAAACAAAATAGTATTTGAAACATTCACCACTAAAGCGCCTGAAAAAAAACACAATTTTTTGCTGCATTAGAAACTAGAGTGGTTTATTGTGACAAGTTGCAAAAAAGAATTCCATGGTCCCATTGAAGACAGTACTAATTATCTACAGATCCACTTTCCCTGGCTCTTTTGCACATTTGGAGAATTAACTACAGTACAAAGCATCATAGTGGTAGCAAACGCTCCAATTCGGTGTTTGCAACCCCAAAATGATTTTTGCAATGTACTAGACCAATTTTTAGAGTCAATAACTTTTTTCCAGTAGGTATCCCCGCAAATAGCATTCTATATCCATATTTATGAATTATTATGACTAAACTAGCAGTCATTAACTAGTGAAAAGTTTCCAACCTCACGTTGTGTGGTAGCCCATTCACAAATGTGATTGTTAACCCCTTAGCTGCTGGGCCTCCCCTCCACCCCCATGCTGAGCCCTTTTTTTGGCTATTTGGGGTAGTTCCCGCTTGGGCCTTTATAACTTTTTGTATACATAAGCTATCCATGCCAAATGTGTGTCCTTTTTTCCCAAAATCCTATGGATTCTAAAGGTACCCAGAGTTTGTGGGTTCCCCAGGAGGAGACCAAGAAATTAGCCAAAATATGAAAAATGGGAAAAAAGGGCTGCAGAAGAAAGCATGTTTTCTTTCCTGAATATGGCATCAATGAAGGGGTTGTGGTGCTAAAATCACCATCTTCCCAGCTTTCAGGAACAGGTAGACTTGAATAAAAAAAAAAACAAATTTCAACACACTTGGCATTTTACTGGGCCATACCCCATTTTTACTATTTTTTGTGCTTTCAGCCTCCTTCCGGTTAGTGACAGAAATGGGTGTGAAACCAATGCTGCATCCCGGACAGCTAAACATTTCTGAAAAGTAGACAAAATTCTGAATTCAGCAAGGGGTCATTTGTGTAGATCCTTCAAAGTTTTCCTACAAAAAGTAACTGCTAAAATAAAAATATATTGAAATTGAGCTAAAAAAACTGCCATTTTTCGCCACGTTTTACTCTGCAACTTTCTCCTGCGATGTCAAATTTTCCAAAGCAATATACCGTTACGTCTGCTGGACTCTTCTTGTTGCAGGATATAAAGGGCTTGTAGGTTCATCAAGAGCACCTTGCAATAGGTTTTCATTGAATACCGGGTATACAGCAATTCATTTGCTGAAATATAAAGAATGAAAATAGGTATCAAGGGAAACTTTGTATTTCCAAAATGGGCACAAGATAAGGTGTTGAGAAGCAATGGGTATTGGCACATCTCTGAATTCTGGGGTTCCCATACTAGCATGTGAATTACAGGGCATTTCTCATATGGACCTGTTTTTTACACACTGTCTTACATTTGAAAATGTAGAGAAAGACAAGGGGCAATAACAATTGTGCTATTCTGTGTTCCCCCAAGTCTCACGATAACAATAGTACCTCACGTGTGTGGGTAAGCCTACTGCCCGCGTCAGGAAACGCAACATAGCCAAATCACATTTTAACATTGAAAACTGACGTGTTTTTGGGAAAGTGCCTAGCTGTGGATTGTGGCGTCTAGCTCAGCTGGCACCTAGGGAAACCTACCTAACCTGTGCATTTTTTAAAACAAGAAACCTAGGGGAATCCAGGATGGGTATACTTGTAGGGCTCTCACCAGGTTCTGTTACCCAGAATCCTTGGCAAACCTCAACCATTGGCAAATAAAACACTTTTTCTTCAAATTTAGGTGCTGCAGAGTTCTGGAATCTGAAAGGAGCCACAAACTTCTTTCCACCCAGCATTCCCCCGTCTACCAATAAAAATGGTACCTCACTTGTGTGGGTATGCCTAGTGCCCGTGACGGGAAATGCCCCAAAACATAATGTGGACACATCCCATTTTTCCAATGAAAACTGACATGTTTTTTTGCAAAATGCCTAACTGTGGAGTTTGGCCTCTAGCTCAGCCGATACCTATGGAAACCTAGCAAACCTATATATTTCTGGAAACTAGACATCTAGGGGAATTCAGAATGGGGTGACCTGTGGGGCTATCACCAAGTTCTGATACCCAAAATCCTTTGCAAACCTCAAACCTTGGCAAAAAAACACTTTTTCCACACATTTCGGTGATGGAAAGTTCTGGAATTTGAGAGGAGCCACACATTTCCTTCCACCCAGCATTTCCCCAAGTCTCCTGATAAAAATGGTACCTTACTTGTGTTGGTAGGCTTAGTATCCGCAACAGGAAGCACCCCAAAATGCAACATGGACAAATCTAATTTTTACATTGAAAACTGATGTGTTTTGTGGAAAGTGCCTAGCTGCGGATTTTGGTCTCTAGCTCAGCCGATACCTTCATTTAAAAGAGATTAAGTCCTCTGGTATTTACCTTATGCAAACTATCTCCCCTACTTCCTTGGAGGTCATCTTCCTACACCACATAGATTTTCTGAACACCTGCATATAGTTAAAAGCCTACTCCTTACTACTCAGCAAATCCTTTTCAACACGTTGGTTTATTAAAAAGAGTCAAACCTGAATACTTGAGGGTAATCCTGCTTATGCCAATGGAAGTAAATCATTTAACATTGAGTGATTCAGATTTTCTGGAAGGTATTTCTGTTGAAGTCTCTGGACTCATTTCGCTGATTGGAGATGAAATAAGGGGTTTACATTTTTGCAGTAAGGGTCAATTCAAAGGAATAAATCAAATCCTGCCACCGTGATAGGGATAACTTCCCAAACACATAGGGCCTCATTATGAGTTTGGCGGTCTCAGGACCACCATGTTGGCTGTGGCAGTCATACCGCAAACAGGTTGGCAGAGAAGACAGCCAAATTACGACCATGGTGGTATTCACAAACCGTTTACAGCCGAAACAACGCCAGCACTACCATTGCGGTCAGATGCGACAGAAGGCACCTGCAGCGGGGAGACCATGTTTCCACTGGACAGATTAAGCGACAGCACACCGCCAAGGTTTCTGCCGTGGTTGCACCAACAGGGAAACTAAGTCAGAAACAAAGTGTATAAATTGAGATACTCACCTTCAGGAAGCCATACTCGTCCAGAGCCGGCATGGAACCAGAACTACATGTCATCCCGCTGCTCCTGCTCGCACAAATAATTCGGAATCATCGCCGACGACAAGGACAGCAACCATAAGTACACACACACTTGCCTGTAACTGTTGTACATTGTCAATGTTTGTACACTCACACAATATACCATCACGAAGGGGGTGCGAGGGTGACAACCACACGCTACTACACACTGACACACACACACTCACAGCCACACACACCCCGCACATACGCAATACACACACTGTGGCCAACACACACGTCAAAAACACACACGCCTGGAAACACCGCACAGGCCCAGTCACACACAATACCAAACAACACCATATCATGTTACAACAATACCACAACCACACCATTGTTAATACGTTGGCAAGCACTCACAATAGACACTACCCAGGGACCCATCTCACATACAACATGACCTACAACCAAAAGGGAACTAACACACACAATCACACAATCAGACAACATACCAATTAACATATACATCACACACAGCACATCCTATCTATCATACCATGCAGTAAGCATGCATACGCACACAGTCAAAGCACACAAAGCCACACAACACAGCAACAAACACATGTCAACACAAACACCACTCAATAGCATGACAACTAAATGTTTCGAACAGACACATGCCCATCACACAACACACCCTATCACTGGGGGACAAAAGTACCGCACACCACCTCACCTGCCCAAACAATACAGCTATCACAAGCACCACACACACACTAAAAATGGCACACAACCAATGTCAGCCAGGAACAACTCTACCCTAGGTAAAGAAATGCAGGACAAAGATGTAACCTCAAAACCAACAACCAGTTAGTTATAATATTTTTAAAATGTAGTCATGTCAAAGGCCATAGGCCAGTCCAGACACAATGTCTGTGTGCACACAAAACACATTTGCGTGCCACGAAATTGACTCCTGACTGCGATGTAACCTCCACAGGTAGGGGCATTAAGGGGGCAAGCATGCACCACAGGGATTATCGGGGGTGACATGGGGGGTTTGGGCTTAGGTTTGGGAGAGGGGCCTTTGGGATGTTGCTTGGGAGGGGAGGTCAGGTTTAGGATTGGGGTAGGGCTGGCTTTTGGGGTGTTGACTGCAAGTATGGTGGATGTGCTGCATGTAAGAGTGTCAGTGGTTGTGGTGTTTGCGGTGTGGTGACTGGGGTGGATGTCTGAGGGCCTGCTGTGGTGCTGTCTGTGGATAGGATAGGTGTAGAGGTTGGTGAGGTGTCTGCAGGTGTGAGAGGTGTGCTGCCTGTGATGCTCAGGTGGTGAGGGTGTCTGGGTAGGTTGTGACTGTTGCTGTGTGTGCATCTGAATGTTGCTTGTGTGCATGCTGGTGGTGTGTCTTGTGGTGCTTATGTCTGTTCTGAGCTACCCTTGGATGTTGAGATGGATTCATTCCTGTCTGTGTTTTTTGGCTGGGTTTGGGAAATGGGGCTTGGGATTGGGAAGAGGAAGGTGGAGCGGGACTGGCTGTCATAAGTGTGGAGGTCAGAGCCTGAAAGGATATCTGTAGGCCAGCCAGTGCACCGTGAATGCCCTCCAGGAAGGCATTCTCTTTGATTTGAGTTGCCAGTCCCTGGATGGCATTCACGATGGTCAACTGACCCACAAAGATCGATCTCAGGAGGACAATAGCCTCCTCACTGAGGGCAGGAGGGCTAACAGGGGCTGGGACAAAGGTGCCTGTGGCAAAGGAGATTCCCATCCACCTGGTGAGTGGGCACGGCCAACTGGGTGAGGAGCTACAAGAAGGGCATTGGTAGAAAGGGGGGTGGCTGACAGAGATGGTGCTGGGGTGGTCCCAGATGTCCGCCACCGCCAGGGAGTGTCCACTGGGGGAGGATTTCAAAGATAATGACCTGGATCCTTTCTTTCCCATGGCACTCGCCTTGCCTGTCAGGCCACTGGGTCCCTCAGTGTCAGTGGTATCATGACTTGAGGTCCCGTGGTTAGCAGCTTCCCCACTCTGTTGTGTCCCGTCTCCCTTCCTCGCCCCCCAATCCTGATGTTGAAAAACAGAAAGTGAGGTAGGATCACCATATTATTTTCAAACACTAACATTACACTGTACACATCAATCACATTACAACCACTTGTACTACACCCCCAGGTAGAACCAGGTTAGTGCCAATATCAGGTCACAACTAGATATCATCTACATTACAACAATTTCACACACCAGCTAAGCCACCTATCCCACACCTGCTATACCATCATATCAGTAGAGCTATCACAATAATCATTCCATGACAACCTGACTTGCCAACATGATTCTGAGTCCCTATGCACAGCAACATAGTCAAACAACAACCAAACAGTAGGAAATAGTGTTAACATTATTTTCAACATATCACATACACAAATTCCACACATACCTACATTATTAGCTGATGTAATGTACCAGGAAGGGAACCTTCTCATATAGCCAAAATAATTTCATGTCACACAGTCCACAACCTTCACAATTGACACTCGCAAACATGCAACAACTATATTTGCCTTTTCAATAATTGGGGTGTGATAGAGTCTAAACACATGTCACCAACACGTTTCCCAATAGTTATGTAGGGAAGGATTATGCATACTTTGTTGAGCTACACACCTTGGTCAATCTCTGCCTGTAACCAATGTCATGTACACTTATAGGAACCTACGTATCCTACAGGATTTATACACAAAAACCCCAGGATTCATACCAACACCTTAAATACAATGGACACCTGTCATGTGTATGAAGGCTGTATACAGTACAACTAATCATGAAGAGTGGCAACATCAATAGCCCATTATTAGAGTGGCAACATCACTATCCACACTTCAGACATGAGTAATCTTACATCTGTATTTGAATATTACAATGCCATAACACACTTCTGAGCTTAACATGATAGAGACATACACCTTTAGGCAATCCAAATGACTGACTACACATAGCATTCCACCAACATATGAAGGTGAACTACCACACCTTGCAACACAAATATATCAGTACAAACAATAGGATTCCATAAAAGCCTTCAAAACACATCCACAATAAGCAAAAGTAAGTATGTTTAAGTTGCATCACAAAGTTAATATAGGGCAGAACCTAACAATGTACACGATGTTGGCAAAAACCAGTGTAGATTGTACCAATTAATAGGATGTTGTGGCCTATTTAGCATGCCCACAACACATTGAAACAGGCAATTGCTGTGTAGCCACTTGCCATCCAAAGAAAATGTACATCATACTAATATTCTGAGCTCGCAAATCAATGATATGGGTTGCACTAGGAGTCTAGTCATACCACCATGGCTTCCAACAAGCAGGATGTCCACTCTGATGAGACATCCCAGGTGCCAATGTATAGTCCTCACTTACCAATAAGGACACCTCCTAACAGGTCTGAGTAAGTGTAGCAAGTGTGGCATGTGAAATGTCAGATTGAGAACACAGCTTCACAATTAGTTGACATTCATTTGGAAACTCAGGAATAGTAGGACCATTTACAACTTGTCAGGCTCTATGTTGCACATAGAGATGTGTCAAGGGGCATTGGAATGGACAGAGGGCAAAGACCAGGACAGCTTACCATCAGGGTATTGGGAGTTTGGATATGTAGGTGGGAAGGATCAACAAGCAGGGTATTAAGAGCATTCTAGTGGTACGCATATGACACAGTCACATGTGCATCATCATATGCTACTGCCCAGAAGGGATGATATAGGTGAGTTACATGTCCCTATACACAATACTATGTACGCACCTATTGTGCCAATGTTGTGGACTGTACATCTAGGTGTTCCTGGGAGACATTTTACCTTTTGCACTTAGCACATTGTCACAGCTTAGAGTCTTTCACATCATACACTGACCGACAGAGGGGAGTAAATGAGTATAGTCACTACATACCCCCTTGTGGCTGCTGTGCTGCCCTCAAATGCCCATCCAACTCAGGATAGGCCACCGCCAATATGTGGGTCGTTAAGGGATCAGGGTCCTACGGGCATCCCCTTCCTCCCCAGCTGGGCCACCGCAGTCTTCTGGGCCCAGTATCTCAGGTCCTCCCGCAGCATCCTACAGTGGGTGCTCCGCCAGCTGTGGACCACCACGGTCTGCACTTTCTTGGCGATGGCACACCAGATCCCCTTTTTCTGATGGACGTTGATCTGCATGGATGACACAGACAAGATCCATCCCAAAACAAGTAGGGTGAAAAATCAAGTTAGTGCAAGTAGCCAAACATATCCATCCTCACACTTCAAAATATTTTCTTAGTCACCATCTGCAGTCAGGTCATGTGTGGAGTGGAGTCAGGCATACAACATGCATAACCAGTACCAGGTTTTGCCTTGAAACATATCACCAAACCACTAGAATGTCCTTACAATGGTATATCTCAACATCTATTAGTCACTCCAACATTTATGTTAAGGCTGTTCTGAACATTTGTGGATCAGGGTACATATATCACACACTACCTACTATGTATCAGGGGTAATAGTCCTTCTATGCAAATGTGCACATGTCCATCTACCCACACATGATAGCTTAATCCTTCGTTCCTGCACATTTCATCTATATCATCATACACTCAACCTTTCACCCATTGGTATTTCATTGGTCTCACCTGCTCCTCTGGTGCACCATAGAGCTGTTCATACAGGGGTAGGACCTCCTCCACAAGCTTGTCCAGCTCATCTGGAAAGAATGCAGTGGCATTATCACCTGAAGGATGTGGCATTATTGCTCCAAGAGGCAGTACACAGCAGCTCAGGTCGTGGAGGTCTTTCTGGCAGCAGTGTCAGGAATCAAGTGAGGAATTGTGCAGAAGATGGTGGTCACATCTGCCACATACAGGAACGTCACTGCCAGCGGACATCACCATTGGCCAAAGGCAGTAATATGTTCCAATGGCAATGTCCACCACGGTTGTAAATCCCTACCACCATGACGACATCTACCTGTGTAGTCAGGTCACTTCCTATGTCCTGTATAGTTGGTTGGGCAGCTGCCATTTTAGGACTCATATATGTACGATGAAGTAATGAAAGTTGCATCATTTACTGAAAACTCATATCTATGATAATGTGTTAAGTGATGGCATACTATTTACAAGTATCAATGTGCTTGTCATTAGTAGAAGAAATGAAAAGAGGTATTTTGGGTTATGTACATGAAACTGTGTTTTCACCATAATAATGACAATCCGAAGATAGCATAGATGCAACAAATATGTGTTACATTTCAACTAGGTTGATGTAACTTTTACTTTCAGTGACATGTATCTCCATGTAAAGAACATGCATGGGGTTTAGGGGCTTTGAATACAATACACTTTCATATTTTACCTAGCTATGTGCTGAATACATCGTATTCACTGTTTCATGTGAAATGATTTAGATATATGTGTTACGTTGATGTGATCATACTTATGATGTATAGATTGAGTCATTCACATACATTCTGGTATTGTCCGACATAGTTACCCTGGCCTGAGGAGAGCAAGAAAACCTCCAGTGTACCGTCCACCAGCAGACATGCACACCATGGAGGAGTGACATGTAATCCAAATATATTGCCTGGATAGGCAAACAACCATGGATCTGTGTCATCAGTTGGAGCCAGATCTGATGCCTGCCATTTGCAATCCCAACAGCATACCTCCCATCATTCAAGTCATGTCAGTGCTACACTTCCTGGCCACTGGGTCCTTTCAGAATAGAGTGGCCCTAACTGCTGGGATGTCTCAGCCCATGTTCAATCTGGTTATGAAGGCTGTACTTTCTGCATTGTTAAAACACCTGGACAGCTACATCAGATTTCCTCAACGTGAGGATTTGGCCCATGTGAAGGCATACGTCTGTACTTTGGGACACATTCCACCTGTGGTTGGAGCCATAGATGGCACCCATGTAGTCTTGGTTATCCCAAGCGCTAATGAACAGGTATATAGGAACAAGAAAAACTACCACTCCATAAACGTCCAAGTGGTCTGTTTGGCTGACCTATACATTTCACAAGTTTGTGCAAGGTAACCAGGATCCGTCCATGATTCCTTCATTTTGCGTAACAGTAATATCCCACTGCTGATGATACGACTATAGACAGAAAGGGCCTGGCTGGTTGGTAAGTCATTTATGTCCTGTGTGTCTGTACCTTTTTTACTGCTACCATATATGTGGATGTCCAAGAGTAATGTTTGGAATAGTGTCAGTATACTTTACAGTGGACTCTGGCTACCCAAACCATGCTTGGTTACTGACCCCAGTGAGGTACCCAACCACACCAGAGGGAGTCCGCTGCAATGAGGCCCATGGAAGGACAAGGCATGTCGTGGAGCGGACTTTTGGGCTCCTGAAGGCAAGATGTTGCAGCATAGACAAGTCTGGAGGTGCCCTTCTCTACTCACCCTACAAGGTATATCAAATAATTGTTGCCTTCTGCATACTCCACAACATTGCCCTGAGATGTCAGATACCATTCATACCAGATGAGGGGGAGCCAGCAGATCCTGTGGGTGGAAATGCAGATTTGCCAGGTGAGGATGAGTACGATGAAGATGAACCTGGAGACATCAGGGCAGATGTCATCAATAACTACTTCATCTGACTCAAGGTATGTGTTGTTACAGTTGTGATTCCTTGGGGTATTGTTTAGGTTATGCACGTCATGTAATGTTCTGGTTACCACCATCTGTGAGGTTTTAAGAGGCTCCATAGCCCATGACTCAGAGATGCATGCAGATTGTTCTAAGGAGTTGTGTACAGAACTGTTATGTATAGAGTCTATTGTTTTGTAAATGGACAATCAGTCACATATGTAGTTATGCATTGACAGTTTGATGTATGTGTTCCACTCTGGCCTATAGCTCGTCTTTGTCAATCACAGATTTGCAGATTGGCGGTTCATCGTCATTTGGTAATCTCAGACAGTGTCACAGGCAGATGGGATTTGCAGACTGACATGAGAAGTGGACATGGGTTACACCTGCTACTCTTCAGCATGAGATTTGTGGTGTGTGTGTTCTATGTCCAGACTGTAGGACAGTGGGATGGAAGTGTCCTTTTCTACAAAAAAGACCTGTTTGTTATTGCAGGTGGCTTAAATGGCTCAATGTGTGTGTCCATTTGCATCTAACACATGTCATGTGGTATCCAGACCCTCAGCCATCATTATGGTTTGTGTTGTATGTGAAATAACTTATGCAAGGCGCTCAGTGTGTTTCCTTATTGCAGGCCAATGTGCATGTGTCTGAAGACTGACATAGGTGAGTGACAAGCCTACAGATACCTGATTAAGGTAATTGGAGGGTTCCATGTTACGGGAGAATAGTACTGACCTCCTTCTGTTTCATGGGGTATGGTCATTTGGAAGGTAAAGTATGGGTATGTGATAAGGCTTTACCTGATGATACATGGAACCAATCTGTCTGCCTCCTGGGATGGTTAAAGACTGACCTGACCCTCACATCTGTTTTCTGTGAGTTAGTAGTGAATGCATGAAAGCTGAAACACCGAAGTCCACAGCACTACTTCGATATGTGCTGATTGCCATTCTCCAAATAAATATGTGGAGATGTACAATACAGATGATTTGTGTCATGTCTATGTTACAATCATAATGCAATATGTATCCTGGTTAATGTCCATGACAAAGATTTAACATTGGAGAGGAACATTCTGCTACAATAGTTGTCATACATGACAGTTATATATGCCTGATCAATCAATCAATGAGGAATTTGTAAAGCGCACTACCCACCCTTGATGGTCTCAAGGCGCTGAGGAGAGGGGGGAGAGAAGGATGCAGAGGTGCTGCTACTGCTCGAGCAGCCAGGTCTTCAGAAGTTTCCTGAAGGTAAGGAGGTCTTTGGTCTGGCGCAGTTGGGGGGGGGGAAGTGTTCCACGTTTTGGCGGCAGGGTGCGACAATGATCTACCACCGGTTGAAGTTCTGCGGACGCGTGGGATGGTAGCGAGGGCGAGGTCGATGGAGCGGAGATGTTGGGTTGTGGTGTAGAAGGAGAGCCATCTGTTGAGGTATTCTGGTCCGGTGTTGTGCAGTGCTTTGTGAGCATGGGTGAGGAGTTTGAATGTGATTCTCATGTTGACTGGGAGCCAGTGCAGGTTTTTCAGGTGGTCTGTGATGTGGCAGTGGCAAGGAATGTCCAGGAGGAGGCATGCAGAGGCGTTCTGGATGCGTTGCAGCCTCTTCTGGAGTTTGGCCGTGGTTCCTGCGTAGAGGGCATTGCCATAGTCCAGTTTGCTGCTTACGAGGGCTTGGGTAACTGTTCTTCTGGTTTCAGTGGGTATCCATTTGTAGATTATTCAGAGCACGCAGAGGGTGTTGATGCAGGCATGAGTCGATGGCATTGACTTGCTGGGTCATGGATAATGAGGAGTCCAAGATGAATCCTAGGTTGCGAGCGTGGTCGGTGGGAGTCGGAGCGGCTCCGAGAGTGGTAGGCCACCAGGAGTTGTACCATGTGGAGGGGGTGGAGCTGAAGATGAGGACTTCCGTCTTGTCAGAATTGAGTTTGAGGCAGATGCTCTTCATCCAGTCGGCGATGGCCTTCATTCCTTCGTGGAGGTAGGTCTTGGCGAAGTCCTTGTCAGCTGGGTGTCGTAGGCGTATGAGATGATGTTGAGGTTGTGGGATCGGGCGATGTTAGAAAGCGGGCCATGTAGACATTGAAGAGGGTTGGGCCGAGGGACGAACCCTGGGGTACGCCGCAGATGATTTTGTTGGTCTCCGAGTGGAATGGGGAGGCGAACCCTCTGGATTCTGCCGGTGAGATAGGAGGTGACCCTGTCCAGGTCTCTGTTGCGGATTCCTGCATTGCTGAGGCGTGAGCGTAGGGTGTGATGGCAGACAGTGTTGAACACAGCCAAGAGGCCCAGTAGGATGAGGGCCGTAGTTTTGCCGTTGTCCATTATGGTTCTGATGTCTTTGGTGGAAGCGATGAGGGCAGTTTTGGTACTGTGGTTGCTGCGGAATCCGGATTGGGAAGGGTCCAGGGTGCAGTTCTCCTCGAGGAAGTGGGTTAGTTGTCTGTTGACAGCCTTCTCTATGACTTTTGCTCTCCGGGAAGGTTGCGGGCTCGAAGGAGCTGTTGATCTTCCGTAGTTGGGGTGCGATGACGGAGCTTGCATTGTTGAGGATTTAGTGAGGGCAGGGGTCAGATGGAGAGCCAGAGTGGATGGTGTTCATGATTTCAATGGTGTTGTTGTCATTGACGGGGGTCCAGGAGAGCAGGAGGTTGGTCGGAGGTGAATCTGTGGTGTTGGTGGTTGCCAGGGGGGTCTGGGTGCTGAAGATGTTGTGGGTGTCTGCAATATTGCTGTGGAAGTCAGAGGCTAGGGAGCTGCAGAAGTCTTGGGATAGCGGGATGTCGTCGGCATTGGAGCTGGGATTTGAGAGTTCCTTCACAACATTGAAGAGCTCCTTGCGGCTGTGTGTATTGTTGTGGATTCTGTCTTTGAAGGCGGTTCTCTTGGTGGCTCGGATTAGTTGGTGGTGTCTGCGGATGGCGTTTTTGAAGGCTGTGTGGTTGTACAGTCTGATCTTGGCGCCACTTTCTTTCGAGCCTTTGGCAGGTTTGCTTGGATTCGTAGAGGTCGGCAGTAAACCAGAAGGCCTTTCTGACGAAGCGTCTGTTGGAGGAATTCTTGATTGGGGCGAGAGTATTGGCACAGGTGTCAACCCATTGCCTGAAGTTGCGGGCAGCTGCATCAGTGTCAGTGGTGTCGATGGATGTGTTCCGGGAGACAGTCACGATATGTTGGTCTTCAGTGACCTTGTTCCAACTGTAGTGGGGGATCCGTTGTGGGTGGTGGTGTGTTGTGCGTTTCTTGAAGGAGAAGTAGATGCAGCGGTGGTCTGCCCAGTGGAGTTCGGTGGTGTGGCTGAAGGAGACGTGATTGCTTGGGGAGAAAATAGGGTGGAGTGTGTGTCCTGCGGAGTGGGTTGGTGTTGTGACAAACTGTTTGAGGCCGAGGTTGGAGAGGCTGTCGAACAGGATGGCGGTGTTCTTGTCATTGGTGTTCTCAAGGTCGTAGTTTAAGTCCCCGAGGAGTATGTAGTCAGTGGATGCGAGAGCGTGCGTGCTGATGACGTTAGTGATGGAGTCGCTGAACTGCTGTCGGGAGCCAGGGGGCCTGTAGATGAGGGTCCCTCGGAGGGTGGTGTTTGGGTCAGTGTGGATGTGGAAGTGTTGGTGTTCGGCGGTCCTCAGGGTGTCTTCAGCACTGGTCATGATCCTGAGGGTGTTCTTGTGGACGATGGTGATGCCTCCTCCTGGTTTGTTGGAGCGGTCCCTGCGGGTGATCTTGTAGCCGTCTGGGATGGCCATGGTAATGTCAGGCGCTAAGGAGGGGTTCATCTAGGTCTCGGTCAGGAAGGTGAGAGGCTGGTTCGAGTAGATTCCATAGCTCTACTGCATGCTTGTGGACGGAGCGGGTGTTAAGGAGGATACATCTGAGATGGTTGCGTCCTGCCTTGATGGGTGGGTCTTTGGCGTGGAGACTGGTGAAGGTGCAGTTCCGGCAGGAGAAGGGTCCACGGGTGGTCTGTGGGAGGCTTGAAGGCAGGCGGGAGAGCAGCCGGTGTTGAGGGCGCGGAGGGTGGCGGTGTCATAGTGAAGATGTGCGTGGCAGCGGTGGGGGGATGGGAGACAGGAGTTCTGGCACTGGGCGTGGATGGGCACACACGGGCCTGCCTTTGGCGTGACAGCGGCGCAGCAGCACAGCGTCCGCCAATAAGTAGGGGGGGAGGAGAGGACAGCTGGGAGGCGAGAGAGGGGGTGAAAAATAGCGCAAAAAAGGGGGTGGGGCTGCAAAAAGGGGACTGGCCTGCGGGGGCAGCAGCGGCGGGGGAGAGTAAGGGGTCAGAGCGAAAGTGAGAGAGAGAGAGCGGAGTGAGGGAAAAACGAGGAAGAGAGTAAGGAAGCAAAAGGAGCACAAAGGGACTGAAGAGCAGAGAGAAAAGCAGAGAAAGGAGGAGAAAAGGAGGAGAGAGGCAGAAGGTAGCCTAGTAGGAAAGCAGAGCTCTCCCACTAGGCACCAGGAATGAGGCGCAGGCAGAAGCCTGCAGGTGGAGGAGGACCTTGAATTCCTGACAGGGGTCAGGAGTTCAGAGGAGCCAGGGAAAGGGCTCTACTTGTGGGGTGGAGCCACGGGAGGCAGAGCAGTGCACTGACCAGGTCAGTGGTATTGCTGATACATTACACTTACACAGGATCTGTGGTTAAGTGGTATTTATTTGGAAGTGCACAACAAAATGGGTGAATTGAAACAGAAATAACACAAAGTGAACAGTGAAGGGTTCAGGCATGGTGGATGAAATCATCAGGGTAGCAGCTACCCTATTTGGAAATACAGGTCCAGTGTCCTTGTACCATAGGAAAATTGAGTTAGGTTACAGATCAGTCAACAGGGAGTATCAGTGACACACAAGGGGAACAATCAGCAGAGGTTCACTTCCTGGCAGTGGGTTTGGTCTTGGCATCTGGTTCTCCTGGATGTCTGGGCAGACGTCGATGTTTGTGGGGGGTTCTTCTGCCACAGAGGGTAGGGTGTCTGAGGAATTCCCTTCCCCTGGAAGAGCCTCAATTCCACTAGCAGCCACAGATGTAGAAGGGCCTGATGTCTCATTGCTGGTGGAAGAGGCCTGATGTTGGATGCCCAACCTACTCAGGATAGTGCTCATGTCCCTCAGCACCCCAGCAATGGAAGCCATGATAGCAATTTAGGGCCTGCCACTGCTGCATTGTTCCCTGGTGGTTGGCCCTCTTCAGCTGTTGTATCTCCCCAGTCATGGTCAGTACTTGTCCCCTCATGTCTTGGGAATTTTGGTAGACACCCAAGACTTGGGAGATGGTCTCTTATCCAGATGTGTCCCTTGGAGCCCGGATCCTCTGGCCCACACCATCCCTCCCATATACCCTACCCGCACGCACCTGTGCCCTTGGAGCAGTGTGCCCATTCCCACTGGTGGGAGGACCATCATTGTCAGGGATGACATTAGGAGACTCAAGTTCCTGTACTGGGGGGGAGACACAAAATGGAATAGACTGTCCTTGGGACACAGGGTTGGGGTGGATGGTTGCCTGTGTAGTTGCAACAGGGCTGGGAAGAGTTGTTGTGGGCAGGGTGAGGCTGAGAGTTGTTGACCTACCTGGTGTCCCTGATGGGCCAGCTTCATCCTCAGTGTCCAAACATCCTGGGGTGTTTTCCTCACTGGGGCCTTCATCCAGAGGGTTAGTGTCAGTCTCTGGTGTCCTCTCCATGTTGGGCATGGCAAGGTTACCTATAGGAGAAGTGGAACACACAGTTGCTGTAAATGATGCAACAAGTGATGTAACAACTAATCATGGTATGTGCGATGCACAAACTGCCTTTACATGATCCCCTGAAATGACAGTGACTACTGCTTCTAAATCTGGGTTGGTGCAATGTGGGACACAGAGATTTGCAATTGCATACAGCATGCTCCAAGCTCTTGGGGCATGTTGGTGTTTAGGTGGCTGCTGATAGCCTCATATTTTGTCTGAGTAAAGACATGGCAATGTACATTTTTCTCCTAGTTAGGTGTATGGCATCATTGAGTCAACTAAACGCTGAACAATGCAAATTGGTGTCAGAGCTGGAACACAGTATAGGAATTACCATTTGACCTGGTCCTCTGTCTGGATGTACTGCAAGTGCATCCAGTGTGCCATTTAGTTGTCCCCCAGGTGAGTATATGACATAATGTGGGAGCTTTTCTCAGAAGCCAGTTTGATGTGGGACACAGCTGTAGCTGTGATTTGCTTGTAATGGTACTAGTAGTGGGCCATTGCATAGCTGTCATTGCAATGAACTGTTAAATAGTGGTGCATTCAGGATGGGTCACTTGGATTGTTAGTTTCACATGCAAGACTTTTCAAATTTAGTGCACTGTTCTGGTTTTGTTAATGGTGGCACAGTGCCTTCTGGGAGTTTTAGTGTTGTCAGTTCCCAATACTTCACATGCCCTTCCCAAACACTGTGGCCCAAGGAGAGTTTACTTGACATGTGGCATGGCAGGGAGTGGTATTTGGAGATTTGGACCGAGAGGCAGTGGTTGGTTTGGTCATTGGAGTCGGGAAAAGGGATCAGTGAGCATGCAAGACAAAACTGTTTGGTTACCGTTTGACCTGGTCCTCTGTCTGGATGTACTGCAAGGGCATCCAGTGTGCCATTTAGTTGTCCCCCAGGTGAGTATATGACATTATTTGGGAGCTTTTCTCAGAAGCCAGTTTGATGTGGGACACAGCTGTAGCTGTGATTTGCTTGTGATGGTACTAGTAGTGGGCCATTGCTTAGCTGTCATTGCAATGAACTATTAAATGGTGGTGCATTCAGGATGGGTCACTTGGATTGTTAGTTTCACATGCAAGACTTTTCAAATTTAGTGCACTGTTCTGGTTTTGTTAATGGTGGGACAGTGCCTTCTGGGAGTTGTAGTGTTGTCAGTTCCCAATATTTCACATGCCCTTCCCAAACACTGTGGCTCAAGGTGAGTTTACTTGACATGTGGCATGGCAGGGAGGGGTATTTGGAGATTTGGACCGAGAGGCAGTGGATGGTTTGGTCATTGGAGTCGGGAAAAGTGATCAGTGAGCATGCCAGACAAAACTGTTTGGTTACATGAATATTGTTGTTACTCACCGGACTCCACTCCTGCAGTTATTCCTGTCAGGCCCTCAGGATGGAGGATGTCCAAGACCTTCTTCTCCCATGATGTGAACTGTGGGGGAGGAAGTGGTTTGCTTCCGCCAGTCTTGAGGACCGCCAGCTGGTGCCTGGATGCCATGGAACGTACCTTCCCCGGAGGTCATTTCACCTCTTCCTGATGTCCTCCCTTGTGTGTAGGTACTGCCTACTGCATTCACCCTGTCGACTATCCTTTGCAACAATTCCAGTTTCCTGGCTATTGATGTTTGCTGGACCTGTGATCCGAATAGATATGTCTCTACCCTGAAAATGTCGCCCACCATGACCCTCAACTCCTCTGTGAAATGTGGATGTTTTTGTGGGGACATAGTAGTGATGGTAGACAGTGAGGTAGTGAAATGTTAGTGATGTCATGTGGGTACTGTGATGTGAGTGGATGATGGTTATTGTGTGGGTTGAATAATTTTGTGTTGTGTATGTTATGAAAGTGTAGGATGAGAGCCGAGTGAAATGTGTTGGGATGCCTATTGTTTGTTTAGCTAGTTCTTTTTATTTTTACTAGTCTCTGGCAGTGGGTGTGTTATATAGTTCAGTGTGTAGGTGCCGGTGTGTGAATGTGTGTCAGGTGTGGGGTATTCAACTATCCAATGTGGTGTAGTGTTCTGACTGATGTGAGTTCAAAACGCCGTGGTTCGCACTGCCAATGTTTTTCTGCTATGGAAGAACCCGCTCTCGTGATTTTTGGATCGTAATTTGATCAGATGATTTTTGTTGGGCTGGTGGCACTGGTGGTCGAACCACCTTTTTTCCATCTGCCAGTGTCCTGGCGGTTTCTGGAAATTGGCTGTTTTTTGACAGTCTGAGCTGTGTAGCTCTTGTTACTGCTGTCAGGTGACCGCCAACATGGGGGTCTTTTGGCAGCCATCACTGTGGCGGTCTTAGCGTCAGGACTGCCAAAGTCATAATGAGGCCCATAGTCCGGGGGTACCTTGACACTGCTGGACACTTCCCAATATTACCAGTTGCTCATACATTGGGAAAGAGAGGCCATAACATACTTGGTCACTACTACTTTCAATAATACCGATTTAATGATATAGATCCAGGGAAGAACGTCAGTGCCATCCAATATTCCTTATAATAACTGTAGGAAAGTGTCTCTTTTGACATGGTCACCCCCCCCACACACACACACACACGTTTTGTCTGGTTTCTGGTGTGAGTTTGACTGTTAGTGCACTGGGTCCCTGCTAACCAGGTCCCCAATGCCAGATCTCTTTCCCCAAAACTGCATGGTTTTGCACAATTGGCAAACTGTTTAGCTACCACTGAAAGTCCCTAGTAAATGGTACCCCAGGTACCTAGGGCCTGGGGTACTAAGGAAAGTCTCTGAGGGCTGCAGTACCAATAGTACCACCACCAGGGACCCCTCACCAAACTCACACAAGTGCTGCCATTACAGGCTGTATGTGTTGGTGCAGGCTAAACTGAAAAGACGACCTGTCACACAAGCCTGTGTGCCAGGTACCCTAACACTGCATGTGCCAGGTATAAATCACCCTAAGGCAAGATGCATCCAGGCACATGTGGCAGAATATATGCATGAGCAGTTATGCCCCTGCTAGGTCTATTCTGAGACAAAGTAAGTGCACAGGGAAGCCATTTTTAATGCATGTGCTGGACAGTGGTCATCATGAGTTCCCCAGCTACATGATTGCTTCTCTGAATCCTGGGATGTTTGGTATCAAACATCTCAGAATAATAAAACTGACCCCAGTGATGGATTTATTGAAAAACCCACACAGAGCGCACCTTTGGGGTGCCCCTTGAAAATCTACTAACTACTAGTGTGTTGACTCACTGGACCAGAACAGTTTAGCCACCTCAGAGACTTTTCTGGCCCCAAGAGGTGAGAGCCAGCGCTCTTGAGGGCTTGAGACAAAAGCCTACATTGGGCAGAGGTGTGACCTTCTCTTCCAGGCAGAATGAGCATTCCAGGGCGGGGAGCTTCAAAGGCCTTGCCACTTTTGTAATGCCAACCAGATCTCTCCAAATAGTGTAGATGACCAGCCCCCCTGTCCTGACCCCTACATTAGGGCACGGGTTATAGTTAAACTATAATAGCTGAATTTCTATGGTTCTGTGTGTTTAAAATGTGGACCTAACTATAACATCCCTGTAACCTTTGTTTTTTTCAGTGAATTTCTATGGGTTTATTTAAAGTTTAGCAATTTTTATTACTGAACGTAAATCCAACCACCACCGTGCATGGCAGAGGTTGGCCACAGGGCCTGGCCCACAGCAAGGTTCTGAGGCCAACCCCTTATCAGCACCCAACCTAGCACCATGCACAGCCTTCACTTGTGTGGAGCTGAGGTTGCCCTCAAGAACTGGCCTGCCGCCAGACCCTGTGGCCAACCCTGTGCTGTGCACAGCCCTTTGGCCATGTGCTGCGGGAGTAGGCTGTGGCCTCTCTGGTTGTGAGAGTAGGTGTGTGGGGGTGTGTGAGGGTGTGCACAGGTCTCTGAGTGGGTGCATGAGGATGTCAGTGGGTCTGTGAGTCGGTGTGTGAGAGTCTGAGTGGGTCTGTGAGTGGGTTGTTAACTGTCTAAGTGGGTCTGTGTGTGGGTGCACAAGGGACTGAGTGGGGCTGTGAGTGGGTTTATGAGTGTCTAAGTGGGTGTGTGAGAGTGAGAAAGAGATTTAAAGAGAGAGAGAAAGAGAATGAGAGGAAGAGATAGAAAGTGTTTTAGGCTTTGATGTATGATATTCTTAGAATTAGATATTTCTGCACAATTTGAAAAGAAATCTATTTGCCATTAAAAAATATCTCCTTTCAATATGAGACTTAAACATTTGCACTTCAAAAAAAAAAAAAAAAGTAGAGAAATGTATTTGGCTAGACTTGAACCCTCAACGCTCAATGTGAAGGTCTGTGACCTTCACACTTGAGATAGTCATTTTTTTTTTTTATATATATATTTTTAAGCCCCTTATGTTAAGCCTCAAGACTCCCCCCACGGTCCCTGACTATTTTTATTTTTTATTTTACTACATGCCCTTTGTGGGATATTTGGGACCACAGGGGGAGCCTCAAGGCCTCTCCTGTTGTCCCTGACTATTCTTTTTAAAAATGTTATTACATACCCTTTATGGGCTATCTGGGACCGTGGGGGGAGCCTCAAGGCCTCCCCCGCCATCCCATTGCTCCAGCAATCATAGAGCTGCTTTAAGTAGCAGCTCCATGGTTGCTGAAGCAAAGCTTTCATCTCTGTTCCCTGCACGCATATCTGTGTGTGGGAAACAGAGATGAAAACTCCGCTTTTCGACAGCGGTACGTGTTTGATAGGTCCTGCTGTCAAAAAGCAGAGTGTCTTCTGTGACTTGACGGCAGCTGTTAAAGCTGCATCCAAACAACAAACAGCTATGTCCTAGGGGTGGGCACCGCAGGACACAGCAGGAGCTGGCCCTGGAGGGTGGCAGTCCCCAGGGCCATCAGTGGCTCCTCGAGGGGAACTGCATGGTCCCCTTCCAACGTAAATACATGGGTCCAAAACAGACCCCTTGTTATTTGTTACTATTTGCCCCATCAAGGTGGTGGTCCCCGGGGCTGCAGGGGAGCCTTTGGGCCTCCCCCACACAATAAAAGCATTTTGCCCATGAAGCTGGTGGCCCTGGGAAGTGGGGGCACACGCAGCCCCCGCATTCAATTTAACAATGCCCTGGGAAGGTGGTGGTTCGATGCTCCCCCCTGCACATATGTTAACATATCACTCCAGGGAGGTGGTGGTCCTCGGGGCTGTGGGGGAGGCCATTAGGCCTCCCCACATAACAAAAGCATTTTACCCTGGGGAGGTGGTGGTCCCTTGGGGGTGGCAGGCCAGGTGGCCACCTGCATACATTTTTCTGAATGCCCCGGGGAGGTGGTGGGGTCAGGAAGCCCAATTTAAAAAACAAAAACAAAAAAAACATGCCCCCTGTACCTGGCCCACCTAGGGGTTATTAACAATTAAGAGTGGGAGCTCGCACTTGTTTTTTTTTTAATTTGTACTGCAAATTTGTGTCATTGTGATTTTCTGGTAAAACTTTTTTTTTTTAACTTAGCTCCAGTGGTGGGGGTCCTATGGGACCCCACCACTGGAGCTAAGGGGTCAGGGTGTCCCTACCCTTGCCCCTTTTCTTTTTTGTGTGTTTTCTTTGGGGACTCAGCTGAAGCCAAGTCCCAAGATGGCTACCAACACTTCCTGGTTTGAAGTGTTGGCAGCCAATCAGAGCTGTGCATTAGCCTGCACAAGCCCATCATTATTAGCGGAATATTCACGGGCAAAGATATCTAAATTTATTCTCTCTTTAATTTCTCCAAAACTACTGGATGGATGTACACCAAATAAGCAAAATCACAATCTGCGTACCGAAAGCTAGATTTCTGCCAATTTTGGTGAAATTCCAACTAGCAGTTCGGACTGTAGTCGTGTCTAAAGATCCTATGGGAATTGACATGGGAAACGCAACTTTTTTGACTCCTCCCCCCCCCCTTTTTTCTTGGCCTCCGCTTGACAGATGACCCCAAAAATGTCTGTGTATAACAAGAATCACCGGGGCACTTTTTATGAAAAATGTGGTGAAGATTCATCAAATGTACCAAAGATATTGGGAATTATTTTTCTATGGAAACATGGTCCTAACTATAACTATCTAGTGGACACAGCCAGTAGGTAATATATATATATTAAGGCAAGGGCATTTTTAGTGTGGTTTGGGGTATTTGGGTGGCAAGGGTATTTTTTGGGTTTAGGGTGTTTGTGTATTTGGGTGACAACTGCATTTTTATGGTTTAGGGAGGGTAAGGGTATTTGGTTGGCAAGGGTATATTTAGGGTTTAGGTTAGGTAAGGGTATTTTATTGGCAAGGGTATGTTTAGGGTGGGTAGCGGTATTTGGTTGGCAATGGTATTGTTAAGGTTTAGGGTGGGTAGGGGTATTTGGGTGGAAAGATCATTGTTAGGGTTTATGGAGGGTTGGGGTATTTGAGTGACAAGAGTATTTCTAGGGTTTAAGGTGGGAAGGGGTATGTGGGTGGCAATGGTATTTTAGGGATTAGGGTGGGTAAGGGCATTTGGCTGGCAAGGGTATTTTTAGAGCTCCCTCAAAGTGAGGGAGTTGTATGCCGCACTGTGATCAGCTGTCACATGCGAGGAGATTCCCTATGATGAAGCATGTCACCTCTGTTGTGTAAGGGAAATTGTCCTTAACCTCTTAAGTGCGGGCGTCGGCCACTGGCCGATGCCCACACTACCTCCCTGGTGCGGGTTACGACCAGTGGCAGACACCAGGGAGGGGGTTAATTTATTTATTTTTGATCCCTGGGAGATACGGAGGCTCTTCTGTGTCTCCCCCCACCCTCCCCTTTGTGACATTACTATGTGGATTTCCCCATCGGAGCAGGAAGCGGCCTTGTGGCCGCTTCCTGCTCCAATGGGCAAAACGGCCACAAACGGCCTTTCCCACGTTCGGGAAGGCCTCGTAAGAAAGGGGAGAGTCTCCCCTTTCTTACGAGGCCTTCTGAAAGTGTTTCCTGGCACCCAATCGCAGACTCTCCCCTTTCTTACGAGGCCTTCCTGAAAGTGGTTCCTGGCCCCCGATCGCAGCGATCGGGGGCCAGGAAACACTTTCAGGAAGGCCAGGAAACACCACTAGACACCAGGGATTTCATCTGGGGGGGTCGGCCCCCTCGGAAAACGGGCCACCCACCCCCAGGGCATATTTTTTTTTTTTAAAAAGGTAGGTGCTCCCTGGGGCAAATATATATTATTTTTTTTTTAAAGAAAAATAAGGGCGACCCCCTGTGGGGGCAATATTTTTTTTTAGTTGTTGTAGGGTTTCCCTGGGGGCCATTTTGGCCCCCAAGGAAACCATACAACAACTAAAAAAAAACCATATATATATATATATATATATATATATATATATATATATATAAATATATCTATGTACATGGATATATCTATAGATAGATCTATAGATATATATAGATATATGTGTGTATATATATATATATATATATATATATACATATATATATATATATATATATAGATCTATCTATAGATATATCTATGTAGATAGATATATATAGAGATAGATCTCTCTCTCTCTCTCTCTCTCTCTATATATATATATATATATATATGTCACTTTTGTCAATATGTGTGTAGTTTCCCTGGGGGCTGCGATACCTCACCACACAAGTGAGGTATCATTTTTATCGGGAGACTTGGGGGAACGCTGGGTGGAAGGAAATTTGTGGCTCCTCTCAGATTCCAGAACTTTCTGTCACCGAAATGTGAGGAAAACGTGTTTTTTTTAGCCACATTTTGAGGTTTGCAAAGGATTCTGGGTAACAGAACCTGGTCAGAGCCCCACAAGTCACCCCATCTTGGATTCCCATAGGTCTTTAGTTTTCAACAATGCACAGGTTTGGTAGGTTTCCCTAGGTGCCGGCTGAGCTAGAGGCCAAAATCTACAGGTAGGCACTTTTCAAAAAACAGCTCTGTTCCCAGTGAACAAGACTCCAGAGGGAGTTGAAACACGTTGGTGGTTGTTATTTGGAATAAACATGCACTATTGATACCTCGTGGAGTGCAGTGAATACTTTTTGTGATTTTTATATATATATATATATATATATATATATATATATATATATATATATATATAGAGGGTTTATACTTACCTGCAAAATATTTACATTTGCATTGTAAAGGCATGAGTGGTAAAGGTCTATGCGAGGTAAAATTTTGCATGGTATAGAGATGGGTGGTAAAGACATGCATTGGTAAGCCCGAGTTGTAAAGGCATGCATGTAAAGACATACGTCATACAACCTAAATAGGGCAGTTAGGACAATTCTATGCCACCAATAGCAATAAGAATGGCCTGGGTGCTCTAGATTCTTGTAAATCTGTATGTAATTGTTAAACAGATGTGATCAGTATAAAAACAGAGAGTTACACCATGTGGTGGACTGTCACATGTAAGTTCCTTAAGTGGCGGTGAAGAGCACCTGCAAACAGTGGCACGAAAGAAGCACTAAATACTACCCAAAATTCAGACTGATGGTTACTCAGGGTAGCATTCAGTCATTTGTTTCTCTTTGTCTGCTCCGTTACTAAAGGTAACCATGCTAGCAGTTTAGTTTGAAGATTCCCTTTTGGTGTAAGGCCTGGACATACTTGTATATCTGTAATCCTGAATGATTGAGTTACGAAACCGTGAAATAGAATGGAATTTTAATGCTACTAGAGGAAATTGCAGTGGTAAATACTGAATCAAGGATTTCAGTCTGGAACTTAGACTTAGTGAGTCTTCCTATATGGAATTTGTATATCCAAACGTGGGTCTGGAATTTGCTGTGTTACCTTGACTGTGACACTGGGACTCAGGCTGCAATTTTTAAGGAGGTGTAACCAAGTTAAAACATATCTTGCTTGCTCCTATTACCGTTCCAGACTGATCTTTTTAATATGGGGTCAAAACGGATTTACATGTAGACAGCCCCATCATGAAATGGGGGAGATAAGTTAATGGAGGTATGGAATGCTTTCCGGAAGAATTTATTTTGCTAAGATGTATTCATACAAGTTCTTAATTTGTAAATAAAAGTGTGCCGGTGCTCAAAGCCCTCCTCTTAAACACGTGGCTGCTGCAATTAAATGTGGGAACACGACATGCTGAGGCAGCGTAATCCTGAAGCCATCTCAGGCCTCTTAAATCCATTTAAAGCCACTACCTGCCCCTTGAGCTCCCTTTTACAGCTTTCTTATATTGTGACGCTTTTTAGTTTTTCTCTTCCTCCGTCTTTCTCATGTGTGTCTTTTGCTCGCAGCAAATGCTTGGGACAGAAGACTAAGCGAAGGCCCTCAAAAATAAGTGCCGGTGCTGAGCACCGGAAACAACAGGCACATTTTAAGCACTGATTCACGGGTGCATCGGGATGCGTTGTGAACTTCTGCTTTACCAGCTACAGCGGGGTGGGGCTGTTTATGCAACTGTGCAGATAAAAACGTAAAGTAAGATAGGCTAATACAAAAGGAAAAAGAGGGAATGGGTGAGTGCATGCATGCGTAAGTGAAATGATGGCTGAGTATGTGAAAGTGTGGGTGGATGCAAGGATGAGTGGGTGAAAGGGTGGGTGGATGAAAGGATGGATGCCTGAGTGGAAGGACGGATGGGTGGATAAAGGGAGCGATGTGTGGGTGTAAGGATAGTGGATAAAAGAATGGAAGGTAAAAGGATGGGTGGGTGAAAGGCTGGATGGATGAGCTGGTGAAAGGACACAATACACAGAGTTACTAAAAATAAAGGTACTTTCTTTTTATGACAATATGCCACAAGTATCTCAGTGAGTACCCTCAGTAAGAAGGTAAGTAATATACACAAGTTATATGTACACAAACCCAAAACAGGTAAGTAAGAGTAAGAAAAGTAATCCAAACAGTGTAGAATTACAATGCAGTAGGTGAACATAGGTCTAGGGGCAACACAAACCATATACTCCAAAAGTGGAATGCGAATCACAAATGGACCCCAGACCTATGGGAGCTTGTAGAGGGTCGCTGGGACTGTAAGAAAACAGTCAGGGTGTCCAAGATACCCCACCCCAAGACCCTGAAAAGTAGGAGTAAATTACCCCTACTACCACAAAAGGACACAATAGTCGTTATAGGGGGATTCTGCAAGAACCACAAACACCAGCAAAGCACTGAAGACGGATTCCTGGACTTGAGGACCTGCAAGGCAAGGAGACTAAGTCCAAGAGTCGCGATAGTGTCCAGGTGGGGCAGGAGCCCAGGAAACCCCGGATGATGAAGGTGCAAGGAAGCTGCCTCCGGATGGAAGAAGCTTAGGATTCTGCAACAACAAAGAGAGATAGGAACATCTCCTTTGGATGGAAGATGTCCCACAGCATGCTGAAGGTTGCAGAAGTGTTCCCACGCAGAAATACCACAAACAAGCCTTTCTAGCTGCAAGGGTCGCAGTAGAGGTTTTTGGGTGCTGCTGGGGACCAGGAAGGACAAGGATGTCGCCCCTTGGAGGAGGAGGCAGAGGGGGTGCTCAGCAAATCAGAGAGCCCCACAGAAGCAGGCAGCACCCACAGAAGTACCAGAGCAGGCACTTAGAAGATTTGTGAACCGGGGCTGGCTCAGAGTCACAAAGGAGGGTCCCACGATGTCGGAGGCCAACTCAGAGGGTTGAGCACTGCAGGACGGAGTGCTGGGGACCCAGGCTAGGCTGTGCACGAAGGAAATCCTGGAGGAGTGCACAGGAGCCGGAGCAGCTGCAAATCACGCAGTACACAGGTTTGCAGTCTAGCGTGGGGCGGCGAGGACTTACCTCCACCAAACTTGGACTGAAGGATCACTGGATTGTGGGAGTCACTTGGATAGAGTTCCTGTGTTCCAGGGACCACGCTCGTCAGGATGAGAGGGGACCCAGAGGACCAGTGATGCAGTCTTTTGGTGCCTGCGTTAGCAGGGGGAAGATTCCGTTGACCCAGGGGAGATTTCTTCTTGGCTTCCAGTGCAGGGTGAAGGCAGGTGACCCCCAGAGCATGCACCACCAGGAAACATTCGAGAAAGCTGGCAGGATGAGGTGCTACAATGTTGCTGGATGGAAGATGCCTGCGTTAGCAGGGGGAAGATTCCGTTGACCCACGGGAGATTTCTTCTTGGCTTCCAGTGCAGGGTGAAGGCAGGTGACCCCCAGAGCATGCACCACCAGGAAACATTCGAGAAAGCTGGCAGGATGAGGTGCTACAATGTTGCTGGTAGTCGTCTTGCTACTTTGTTGCGGTTTTGCAGGCGTCTTGGAGCAGTCAGCGGTCGATCCTTGGCAGAAGTCGAAGAGGGAAGTGCAGAGGAATTCTGGTGAGCTCTTGCATTAGTTATCTAAAGAATACCCCAGAGGAGAGACCCTAAATAGCCAGAAAAGGAGGTTTGGCCACCAAGAAAGGAGGATTGGCTACCAAGAAAGGTAAAAGCCTTTCAGAGGAGGTCTCTGACGTCACCTGCTGGCACTGGCCACTCCGAACAGTCCAGTGTGCCCCCAATACCTCTGTATCCAAGATGGCAGAGGTCTGGGACACACTGGAGGAGCTCTGGGCACCTCCCCTGGGAGGTACTGGTCAGGGGAGTGGTCACTCCCCTTTCCTTTGTCCAGTTTCGCGCCAGAGCAGGGCTGGGGGATCCCTGAACCGGTGTAGACTGGCTTATGCAGAGATGGGCACCATCTGTGCCCATCAAAGCATTTCCAGAGGCTGGGGGAGACTACTCCTCCCCAGCCCTTCACACCTATTTCCAAAGGGAGAGGTTGTAACACCCTCTCTCAGAGGAAATCCTTTGTTCTGCCTTCCTGGGCCAGGGCTGCCTGGACCCCAGGAGGGCAGAATCCTGTCTGAGGGGTTGGCAGCAGCTGCAGTGGAAACCCCAGAAAGGCAGTTTGGCAGCACCCGGGTTCTGTGCTAGAGACCCGGGGGATCATGGAATTGTCCCCCCAATACCAGGATTGGGGGGACAATTCCATGATCTTAGACATGTTACATGGCCATGTTCGGAGCTACCATTGTGACGCTATACATAGGTAGTGACCTATGTATAGTGCATGCGTGTAATGGTGTCCCCGCACTCACAAAGTCCGGGGAATTTGCCCTGAACGATGTGGGGGCACCTTGGCTAGTGCCAGGGTGCCCACACACTAAGTAACTTGGCACCCAACCTTCACCAGACGAAGGCTAGACATATAGGTGACTTATATGTTACTTATGTTGAAGTGAAAAATGGCTGTGAAATAACGTGGACATTATTTCACTCAGGCTGCAGTGGCAGGCCTATGTAAGAATTGTCTGAGCTCCCTATGGGTGGCAGAAGAAATGCTGCAGCTGGAACCCCAATACCCTGGGTACCTAAGTACCACATAAAAGGAATGATATGGGTGTACCAGTGTATCAATGAGAATTGGTAAATTTAGTCACTCGCCTGTAGTGACAAATTTGGAAAGCAGAGAGAGCATAAACACTGAGGTTCTGGTTAGCATAGCCTCAGTGATACAGTTAGGCACCACACAGGGAACACATATAGGCACACACTTATGAGCACTGGGGTCCTGGCTAGCAGGATCCCAGTGACACATATCAAACATACTGACAACATAGGGTTTTCACTATGAGCACTGGGCCCTGGCTAGCAGGATCTCACTGAGACAGTAAAAACACCCTGACATATACTCACAAACAGGCCAAAAGTTGGGGTAACAAGGCTAGAAAGAGGCAACTTTCCTACAATGGGTATTTTAATTTTCTGGCAAATCCCGTTAGTACATCCATCACTTCTTTCTGTCTTTTCACTATTTCAGCCAAGGTCCAAAATTCTTCCTTCGAAGTGATGAGATTGCCTCTCTGTCTTTTCTCTTTGGAGATCTCTTGCCTCTGTGCCTCCCAGTTTGCCCAGTTACTATTAATGAATGTCTCAGTGGAGAGGGTTTATTTTCTATTTCTGGATTAATCTTGCACCTTAATGCTGTGAGTTCTGAGGGTCACATTGTCCTCTTGTTGTCTCATTTACTTTCACCTTTACCTGGCATTCACCCTCCGTAAGCCTTGCCGCAATACACGACTTTTTTGTTGGTTTCACTGAAGACGTCTTCCTTGTGCGCTATAGAAGTCTTGTTTTATTACGTTTAGAGCTCTACTACCACCTCATGCGTTCCATGTTGTAGCCGTTTTATCTCTTTGTTATCGCAGAGGGATGTGCTGACCCATCAATAAAGGATGTAATGAAAATATACAGACTTTAAGCATTCAGTGTAGCACAAACCAATGCCATTATAATAAAGGGTGGCCCTGGTCCTGTACACGTTGCTCTTTGCTTACAGAGGAGACTGACTGTCTCCGAGCAAGGCTTGGGGTGACCACCTGGCATTGAGGCAAATTCTGGACAGGACTGTAAAAAAATTCAGGACAAAGGGTCAAAATTCAGGACAAAAATTCAAGAACAAACGTCAGTTTTACAGACACACGCAAGAGAGGCCATGCCTCACTATGTTGTCAGTGCATTTATTTACTCTTTTTTAACATAGCACTATTTATTCACTGTGGTCTTTTTGTGATTGCCTCCTGGTATGCTACATTCAGGTGTCACATTACGTCCTTGTTCAGTAGTAAATTAATGTCCTTCAGTACTGCGGCAAGGCCATCACCCCTACCCACAGCTACCCGATCTTTCCTGAAGAGAAAGTAACAGCAACATTTTTATTATGTTTCTGAACATTTTAAAACCCCTGGCCAATAGTTTGGGAAACATTAAGGTAATTAACCTTATGCTAGTTTAAACAAATTGAACAAATACATCTGGCTTACCCCAACCGCCCATGGACTTTCAACCTAATTTATTTTTAAAGAGGCAGGGCAGATGGTTTTGGTGACAGTCTCACACCTAATGTCAGGATGTGATGTACTCATAACTTGTCTGTAGTCTCACTGCACTAGAGTGTATGTCTGGGACTCTACATTTATCTCAGAAATGGGGGCCCGGACTACCAATCAAAGATAATAAAAGAGGAGGATGAAATCGAGAGCAAATGGGAGATCCACCGCAAGTAATTCAAAGGGTTGTTGCTAAAACTGGATAAATAAAGAAGAGAAGAACAAGGTGGGACAATTCCTAAAATCAGACAAGATGGGTCCACCAAGACTATTCGAAGGTATTGGGTACCTGGGGAGTTGTCTCTGCACACAGGAGCGAAACAGAAGGGGCACTGTCAAGTGGTTGAACAAACAACACCCATCCACCTTGGCAAACTCTTCTGGTGCAGTGGTCCGCTGTTAGTGCTTGTGAAGGGTGAGCAGGGGCCAGACCCCTTGCAAGGTTGTGCAAGGCAATTGCCCACTTTGTCCATGTCTTTATATGGTTTTGAAATTGAGTAAAAGCCAAACTAGAGATCTGGGTTATCCCCAAGTGTCAAGTTCACATAGATTCTTCAAAATATTTCGGATGTAAATTGCACAAACAAAATTTACACATTTTAAAATGTAATTAGTGTTTCTTTAACATATGGCACTGTTTTTGCCTTTATATACAATTAGATCTCAGATTGAACTGGGAACCAGTTACCTTTTGATACCTAATGATTAATATCTACCATTCTTACACTGATTTCCAGGATGAAAATCTTGGCAGAGCGAACGGTCCCTCCAAGCACAGTTTGCTTTTTGGTCTTCTCTTCTGCTTTCTGTAGAGGCCATGTGGCACTAGCGAAGATGGTGTGCTACCCCAATGATAGTATCATTTTGAAAACCTTCCCCTGCTCGTCCTTCATTCCTTCTTCAGACAGGCCACACATCTAATTTGGTCACTGAGTCGCCATTGGGAGCTCTTTCCACTCTAAAGCTAACTGTGACTGTGGGTGGATTAGGTCTTCTAAACTTAGAATGCTATTATTCAGCTGCACAGGTCCAATGGGTGGCTCGCTGGCTTTCTGCCCACCTCCCTGCATAAGATGGGGTTTACCAGTAAAGACTTTTAAGAAAGGCTTAATGCACTGCTCATTGTTTCCTACTGACCATTCTACGGATCACCCTTGGGGTTCTCATGCACGGCTTTCTCTTGCTTTGCCAGAACCTGTAAACTCACTGACACGAATAAACCCTATGCTCCCGCACTACCTTTGCTAAGCCTTCCCACTCACACAGGATGGCTGTGCTCAGGGCAACTCCATCAGTGGCATGTTGCAGGTGTCTTAAAATTGGGGACTTTGTTTCTGAACAGTGAGCTACTAAATTTCCAAACGCTTGTGGCAGACTACCATCTTCACCCCGGCCAACTCCTTACTTACAACCACCTTAAATAATCATTAAATGCCCTATTTCATGTCTGCCACCTAGCACTAACCCTACAAGAGGTGTGCCAGAAGCTCTGCACCATAGGAAATGGTGGTAAACTCATAGAATGGGTGTACAGACCTATCCTGCAACATGGAAACCACTCCAGGTCTTCTCGTCATACTACCTGGGTGATTGATGTGGCCAAACCTCCGCAAGATATGGACTAAAATACTGGACTTTCCCCACAAAGTATCCCACAGCTGTCACTTTAAGTAAATTCATAGTGCTTCCTTGTGAATGCATTCTGCCCGTTGCTTGCCATTGGCCTTGTGGTTTGTAACTCACAATTTGTTGCTTTCAATTTGCTGGCTTTATTTGTTTTAGGCTATGCAGCTTGAATTCGTCCCTTCCCTTGCCAAAACCTTATTTACAGTATCCTGCCGAGTGCTCCCTTTCTGTAAACAGGCCTGTAAATCTTGTTCTTATCTTAGCAAATTTGCTGTGTATTCAAAGAACAAAGTCGAATATCAGGCTCTGTCTTTGGTGGGAACTTAGTGTTTCCTTTCTCAGACTTCAAAGTGAGAGGATTTATGCGACAATCTTGCTGGATACTGGGGTTAGGAAAGAGTTTTTTCTATCACATGACAACATTTAAATAAACTTCAGAATATATCAGAATTAGAAGTACAAATCAAGCACATTTTTTTAATTCTGAACTGTGCTGGAAACAAATAACTTTACATGATTAAAGCAAATCATTGTATTAGGTGATGCAATTTCCACACATCATCGTCTGTGCACAATATAGTTTGATTTGAAAAACTGTATATATGTGCAAATGTAATGGTCATTTCAATCAAAAATGTGTTGTCTGTAGTGGCAGTGTGTTAGCATACCATCCATACTGCACTCCACTCTGCTCTGCACCACTACACGCCACTGCACCTTACTCTGTATCACTCTACTTTACTTCATGTCACTGCACTCTTCTCCATTCGGAACCACTCCACATTATGCCACTGCTCTCTATGCTACTTCACACTATGCCTCTCTACTGTACTCTGTACCACTCTATGCCACTGCACTTTATGCCTCTCTACACCACTGTGCTCTGCTCGTCTGCACGCCATACCACTCCAGTCTAGGCAACACCAATCTAATCCGCACAACTCCACTCTCTGCCACTCTGCAACACTGCACTGTACGCCACTGCACTCTAAGCTAATACACTCTATGCAAATGCACTTTACTCTGTAACACTCAACTCTTTGCCCCTGCACTCTTCATCAATACACTGTACATCACTATAATCTACTCTGCACCTCTGCACTCTATGCCACAGCACTCTACACTACTTTACTCTATGCCATCACACTCTATGCCACCTTATGCAACTCCACTCTACCCTGCACCTCTCCACTCTAAGCCACCTCACTCTACTGTGAAATAATCTACTTTATGCCACTGCACTCTGTGCCACTGCATTCTATGCCACTGCACTCTACCCTGCACCTCTCTTACTCTGCCACTGCACTTTACTGTGAAACAATCTATTCTATGCCACTGTACTCTATACCACTCTGACCACTGCACTCTAGTTCAATGGACTCTACACCACTGCAAGCTGACACTCTGCAACACTGCACTGGCCGCCACTATACTCTACACCACTCTGCTCTGTACTACTGCACTCTGCACCAATATACTCTATTCTACTGCATTCTATGCCACTCTACTCTGCCCAATGCCACACTATGCAACTGCACTCTACACCAGTGCACTCTAAACAACTGCACTGTATGCCACTGCCCTTTACTCTGCACCACTGTACTCTATTCCACTGTTCTCTGTACCATTCTACACCACTGCACTGACACTCTACTCTGCAACTCTGCACCACTCTACTCTATGCCACTGCACTCTATGCACTATTCTCTACTCTACACCACTCTACAATACTCCACTCTGCACCACTCTACACCACTGCACTCTATGCCACATGAATGGCACTCTATGACAGTGCACCACTCTGCATTACTGCACTCTCTGCCAATGCACTCTAAACAACTGCACTGTACGCCACTGCCCACTGCCCTCTACTCTGTACCACTGTACTCTACGCCACTGCTCTCTGTGCTACTTTACTCCACTCTACATCACTGCACTGACACTCTACTCTGCAGCGTTGCACTCTCCACCACTGTACTGTACACCAATCTACTATGTACTACTGCATTCTATGCCACTGCACTCTATGCCACTCTACTCTGCATCACTCCACAGCACTTTGCTCTACTCTGTACCATTCTACACTACGCCACTGCACTCCCTGCAACGTGAGTCTACTCTGCAATCTATGCCACTGCACCACTCTACACTACTGCTCTCTCTGCCACTCTATTGTATGCACTCTACTCCATTGCACTCTATGCCACTCTACTCTGTCCCACGCCACTCCATGCCACTGCACTCTAAACCACTGTACTCTATGCTAACGCACTCTAAACAACTGCACTGTACCCCACTGCACTGTACTTTGCACCACTGTGCTCTACGCCACTGCTCCTATGCCACTCTACTCCACTCCACACAATTATGTCACTAACTTTAAGCCATGTTGAACAGCAGCTACTCTGGTGTATAACATGGGTAATGGCCAAAACACAATAGTAAAGCCAGTAACTCTTTCGTAGATGAGACCTATTGGCTTTGCCAATGTTTGTTAGTACTATGAGGTACCGAGGTACCTGAAAGAACTGTGAAAATACAATTACATCATAATAAAGGCTGCTACAAAATGCGCAAATACATTTCGGGTAAATAAAATAAAGTGCTTCTCAAATACAGATTTGAATAATATACAGTTTATACCTAGTACTAAAAAAATGTATAACACTCCATTAAAACCACACACTCCACAGCTCACCTTGGATCACCAATACAATACCTATCTAAAAGAAATATCTTTGCCACCAGAAAACTTCAAGTGACTCATTTTAGTAAAGTCAATGCAGGTTTTCAAGCCCCTTTGTATTTGCAGATTTACCAGTTGGGCACATGTGCATGTCTTTAGGGAAGGAGACCCCCTGTCAAGAAGGTCTGATTCTTATCTGTCTGCCCCTCCCTCCCTCAGAGCACAGGAGACTCCCTGCCTTCCAGCCCAGCTGGGGAAACTGGTCTGCCCGTAATTTCGTCCTGCCTCCGTTGCCCTTTAGGTGATATTTACGGACGGGTGGTCACCCTAGTGGCAAAGCTCCTTCAGTCAGTGCCCAGCTTGCCTTGGAGAGGAGTCGGAGGTTGCCTAGCTGGAGGCACCGTGTTAAGCCAACAAATATGGCTGCTACTCGCACTCCTGTGCGTTTACCTTAAGGAGATACGTCTGGAATGTGTCAGGTCTCACCTTCGGCTCTCTCTTGCTGGCCTCAAAATGGCTTCGTGGACAGATCATGGTGTACCTTGGGGGCAGGCAGATATTTTACTAAAAATAAAAAGCTTTTAAATTATTGAGGTAGGCTCAGTGTGGCCATGAAGTACTCACAGCTCAAGGCGCCTATTCCAGTGGCGCTAACGCAGACAGGTGTCACTCAGAATTAAGCGTGTCACTAAGGAGCAGTAAAGTACAGTTCGGCGTCGGTCTGCATGAAAGACTTTCCCTATGTGTTGCTACACTGCACCTCATTTATTACGAATTGCCCTTGGAACAAGTGTTGGTGGAACCAATAGGCTTGGCGCTGCCCGCTAGCTTTGGTTTGCCTTCTCATGGTTTTCGTAAAAGTTTACTACTCTGGAAGCTGCCGAACCCTCATCAATCTGAAAAAAAAAACATTGGCTCGAAACAAAAATTAATTTCTGTTCTCAAAAAGCGCATATTGCCTCAATAGTACTTGGCACTGAATTGAACTGCTTGGTGTGTGGATGTGATTCTTGTTAAAGGGAAGAAAAATGTGAATGATTCAAAATCAAGACACTGGATGAAAAGGGGTGGCAGAGAGCCTCTATAAGTAAGGACGGTGTACATATAATTTTAGTAGCATCAAAAGGTTTTGGCTAACACCAGAACTAAAATTGTTAACCAAAATCAAACCTTTCTGCCAATCAAATTAGGTAGCCACGTTGTCTATCTGGGTTCAAAAAGCTGCTATGACAGAAGGTTAGTTGGGGTTGATGGAAAGATCACCACCTCTGCCTGCAGACACCACCATTTTCAGGTAAGAAACATCATCACACAGATACATAAGTAGACCATGTGTGATGCAGGACATCACAATTCCGTCTTTGTGCATGTTTATGGGTGGGCATGCCAAGGATATGTTTATGTGGGTCAGCACAAGCAGGTATTTTTAACGCATTTTTTCGGGTGCATTTTCTTTCTTTACCTGCTCATGGATTAACATGCACATTGACTAACTGGATAAAAATGCTGGAAACAAAGTTGCTTTTCTGATCTCTGCAATCTCAGTGCACACTTCCTTCGGTTTCTGTTGCAGTCCACTCTCTTCTGTAGTATCTGTTCCTAAGAGCAGCGCAGAAAGCAGACATCTCAAGTCTGTACAGAGTGTCTTCAAAATTTGCGATGATATTCTGTGCAGATTAAAGTTCTCTGTCTGCAGCTCTCCATGGCCATTTGCCAACTCATCACAGGGTAGGGTGACACATCTACCCAATCCCTGATTGGCATGAAGCCCCTGGCACTGCACGTCGTAAACCTGAACAGAGCTTACTTTGCATCCACCTCATCAGGGGTGGAGCTCAGCCCCAAAGGCTATGGATTTGCTGGATTGATGACCCTGCGGACCCCAAGGTTAAGAGCTCATCAGCCTGGCAAATGGTTGCCATCAGTTGTCCAGAATGCATGTGAGCGGGTTTCAAACCCCTGGCCTAAACAAGCAAGCTAGTGGGACTGGGCCGAGTGCTGCCTACAGGGCAACAAGCATATGTGCTTTTGTTTTAAGAATCCTAAATCTTGTATATGAAATAAAACTGAGGGAGACGATAAAAAGGGCAGATCCTCAGTGCCCACATCAGCAAGCAAGCTGCTGCTGAAATTAAATTGGGGGCACGGGGAGCTTCAAAAACCTGATTGCCCACAGGTCTAAAATCTGAAAATTCGCCATTGCTCCCAGCTTTCCTTCACCTCGCTCCTTTTCTTTGGCTCAAACACATCATTGCAGTGTGGTCAAGTGACATTTACAGCAGGAGGGTAAAACAATTTCATTTTTTGGGTCATATATTAATATTTCCGACATATCAACCATTTCCATTACCATTTTATGTTATGTGTATTTCCTTAGGAATGGCGAATTAAGCGTTTTCTGTTTTTTTAATCATTGTACTACGACATATAAGCGTATGTGTCCTTTCATAAGAGAACTTTTAGTTTTTAGTGCTACTAAAAGTCAGATCTCATTGCCAACGAAATTGACATTTATAAAAATACATGGTCTTAAGTCATCTTCCTCTGACATATGTTTTTCCTATTGAACTCTTCCTGAGTCGTAACAGATTGGAATCTGACTCAATACCAATCACGGAATTGGTTTTTCAAGCATTTACATTTTTTAGATCGGTTTCCTGTAATGGTAAACTTAAGTTCATTAGGGAGTCGTAAGAGCATCCTGTAAAGTTAATGAAACTAATTATTTGTGCGTCTGTAAAACCTCCAAGTCAGTGAGTTGCTCACATTGGATTATATTTCAAGAGCACTTCTTTTACTTCAATAATGCTTTGGAAATAAACTAATTAGCTGCCAGCAGTGTAAAGATGTTGATTTAAAAGCATGATTGTGTCTTCATAAGTAGCAGGTAGTCAAAACACTTGAGGACAATGCTGTTAGAGTCTCGCATAATCTTGAATGCAGAACGATGTATGCATACAACTGTTTACTTGGACTGATAGCCTGTATTTCATTATTTGTATTTGAAAGGCTTTCCTCTATTTCCAGCAACATTTTTTTATTACAGCTGAGTATTAAATGCCTGCATAAAGTGATATATTGCGTAGTAATTATTCCCATAGCATGCCAGTTATGCTCTTCTATTACCTGAGAAGATGCATGTTGTTCAGGGACCTGCAAGTGCTTTTAAATGCTAATTTCGGCTCATCCCTCGGGGGTCGCCTAGCAATAATATTTTCAGGCGCAGGTTTGCTGCATTAATATCTGGGCCCCCTCTGCAAGATTCTGAAATCGAAGGACCTTCTGCGTCCGAAATCGAAGGACCCCGGAAGCAGACATCGTGCTTGTTTTCTGGTCGAACGTAGAATCAGCGATATTACTACGATGTCTCATTATGCACACGTCCTGCTTTAACTTTATGCTGATGAGGGCTGAAATTTTGCGGCTCGGTTGAAGTGCATGGGTAGTCCTTTTTCTATTTTTATGAAATGCCCCGGTTTTTGACTTTACAATTCTGGTCACCCTACATTAGGAGAGGTCTAGGGATAAGTATGGGCTCCAGGTTAAGATTCAGGTTTTCTTCAAATGTTATGTTACTTGGGGCCAGATGTAGGAAAGGTTTAGCGACTCGCAAATGGCGAAAAACGCCGTTTGCGAGTCGCTAAACCCCATCTGGTATGTAGAAATGCATTTTGCGAGTCGGAACCGACTCGCAAAATGCATTTCCGAGTCGCAAATAGGAAGGGGTGTTCCCTTCCTATTTGCGAGTCGCAGTGGTATGCAATTCCAATGGACTCGCAGTTACCATCCACTTGAAGTGGATGGTAACCCACTCGCAAACGGGAAGGGGTCCCCATGGGACCCCTTCCCCTTTGTGACTGGACCTAATAATAATTTTTCAGAGCAGGCAGTGGTCTAATGGACCACTACCTGCCCTGAAAAATACCGAAACAAAAGGTTTCGGTTTATTTTTCAAAGTGCAGCTCGTTTTCCTTTAAGGAAAACGGGTTGCACTTTGAAAAAAAAACTGCTTTATTTAAAAGCAGTCACGGACATGGAGGTCTGCTGTTCCCAGCAGGCCTCCATCCCCGTGAGTGCCCTGAGTCGCTATGGGGTCGCAAATTGCGACCCACCTCATTAATATTAATGAGGTGGGTCTTTGCGACCCCATAGCGACTCGCAGAAGGTGTCTGAGACACCTTTCTGCATCCCAAATTGCGACTTGCAATTTGCGAGTCGCAGGGACTCGCAAATTGCAAGTCGCAATTTGGGAGTTTCCTACATCTGGCCCTTGATTTCTACATTTATGGTTATGTCGCATTTTGCTTAAATATCCACCCTGCTCCTGAATTCATCTGAAGAATGAAATAGTGAATGTCCTAGTCAATGCCGCTTTGGCATGGAGTCAAGGGAATTTCCTTTTCCGCATACACCAGTGGCACAATATTAAGATTGAAAATATCGCAAATCAAGTTAATGTTTGCACTAATAACTGCAGCCATAATCACATGAAATAGAGCAGAACTACGCACGACCTGGAGCTGGATTTTGTAGCTTGCAGGTAAGTGCAATCCTGCACCAACATTTTCAGATGACAAGATGGTTCTGGTGTCTCTTCTGTTTTGCACTGACATTGAACCCACTGATCAGTCATTACACTTTTACTCGTGCACCAAGCTAGACCACTTTGTCTAAGCATGATAAACGAATGCAGTAAAATACACTAATTCAATCAAATGAAATTACATTTTTGTAATCAGAAAGCTCATACGTTAATAGATTCTAGTTGTTTTTTATTAGGTGCATTGGATTGTATTGGTAATAAAATGATAGATATTCATGACAAGGTGGCCACTTCCTTCCAGGTCATTATGGACACTGCCTCCATTCCTGAACTTTCTACCAACAAATCATTGATATCAGGTGTCTTAATTTATTAAGTTTGGAGAAGCACAGTTCTATATTTGCATAATTAACACATTTATGAGGAAAAATTGATTTCAATTGTTAAACGTGTGCATATATAACACAGAATTTGTAGTAGGTGACCGCATTTAGCCAATATAAGCAGCAACCAAGTTAATATGTGATGAAATGTAAGTTAGCCCTATAACGTTGCCATTTTGAATGTCATACTTTACACATGTAAGGCTAAGAGGCCTGTAGATTTCATTCGTGTTTGTTCTGCAAGGTATGCACTTTTCCATTACGGGTGCTGTGTGTTTTTCCCAGACGCCTGTTGTTAGCTAGTGAATAGTTTCTTGTTTTGTATTAGATGACTGATTGGGAGGTTTTCATCAAAATAAGAATGGTCCAGAATGGGAACGCAACTCGTGGAAAGAGTTGGCTGTACCTGGCACTCTGTCCAGTATAACAATCCAAGGACATAACAAGACATGGATCACTGTGTTGCCCTAAAAAAGAGTTTACCTGCTCCCAGAGTCTAGAGTAATAGGATTAGCTCCTGAGAGTGGAAATGTGCTGTAATGTAAACCTAGTTCCTTGTTGAATAATAATGGTGTTTGTTCCTTAGATGAGAGGAGAGATGCTCGCGAACAGAGAAGATTCTTTTCACCTCTGCTGATCTCCACAGCCTGAGTGCAAAGATTTTATGCCTAAGCATTCATGAACTCTTATTAGAGACCTTTATTTGATTTTCTAAAGCTGACTCCCCTGCCTTATTTGCCTAACTAAATGCCCTTTCCTGATCTATTCCCACCCAATTTAGATTTTGGTTTTCCTTTATGGAACTCACTTTTTGGATATTTTGTATTCTTTATGCAATTCTAGTTAATGTTCTGTTTTTCCTTAAACTGAAATATGGGTTCTAGGACCACCTAAACTTGTAATACTGATGCTTAACATCTAAATACTTAATGAAATATCAACTTGGATTTAACTAAATTTTGTTGCTAAATCCTTTTAAACTCAATACAATTCTCTTTTCTGTTTATTGTGGAGCCCCATTTGTCTTCACTGTTATGGAAATGCATGGAAATGATTGTTCCTAAGCCACTCTCCAGGTCGACGATAAAAAGGTTGATACGAACAGTGGCAGGGTTTGTATGATTCTTACACCCAACGTTTGAGATGTAAGAATCCCTGCTCCATCAAATTCAGTGGAAACAAAACAAGACTACAGCACTCAGAAAGCATTAGGTTATCACACAAATGTCCAGGACTGGAAACAGTGTGGACTGGAAAAGAATGACCTAGCAGGAGGTAGTCAGGATACATTTTCTGATCAAGTTGGACAATCAGTTTGAATAAGAGAGAACCACTTCCCAGATAAATGTTCTTTTTAATAATGTATTTTAACAGTGCAGAGAATGGAGTCAACATATCTGGATTCCAGTAATCTTCTATGAGGTCTTTTCTAGAGGGCAGATTCAAAGCACTGTGTTCCAGTGAAATGCAGGTGCTCAATTACTTGGATGTGCTTTCCCATCCCCTTTGATTTCTTGGTCATATATAGGAATATGTATGAAAAGATGCTTGATTTCACATTAATCTGCTAATCATCTGCAGCTTTACCTCCGCTTTTTATATTTGAGGGTGCACTGGAAATGTCACCCATGTAATAACTCATTTAAATCAAGCTTTCTTACCCAGAGTATTTATTATTTGACTTTCAAATATTATCAAAAAATATCTGTCATTAAATGAATTAATTATCTGCCAATATCTTTATATGAATAAACACTCAGGTCTCAGTTTATTTGAGATAGAACCTTGGTCCTCATTTACAAACAGTTTTAGCATTCACAAACACTCTGAATCAATTAATCAGAGGGTTTGCGAATGCCGAAACCCTTTTTTAAATGTTCGAAACCCATTTAACAGTTTGAAAAAGGTTTTCTGAATTGCTAAATGGGTTTAGAAAACAATTAAGTGTCACTATTTGGAATGGGCATGTTAAGGGCATCCCTTCCAGATACCAATTCCTTATGGCAGTTATTAATATTTTACCAGCAACTCAAAGGAGGTGGACACACATATATAACCAGGAAGGGGTACATGGGACCCCTTCCCTCAGTGCTTAATTTGTAAATAAAAACGTGCTGGTGCCCAAAGCTCTCCTCTGAAACACGCAGCTGCTGCAATTAAATGAGCGAACACAGAATACTGAGGCAACGTAATCCTGAAGCCATCTCGGGCCTCGTCAATCTTTTTAAAGCCACCCCATGCCCCTTCAGCTCACTCTTGCATCTTTCTGCTTTCTCCCTTTGTGACGCTTTTATGTCTTTCTCTTCCTCCGTCTTTCCCATATGCGTCTTTTGCTCACAGAAAATGCTTGAGGCAGAAAAATAAGCGCTGGCCCTCAAAAATAAGTGCCGGTGCTCAGCACCAGAAACAACAAGCACAAATTGAGGACTGCCTTCCCTTTTATGAATGTTTGCAAAAACATTTTTTTTTAAGCAGGCAGTGGTTCACAGGGCTACTGCTTACTAATAAAAAATGTTTGTAAAGTGTTTGTTTTTACTTTTTTAGCACCATGTTTTCCTTTTACGTCACATTAATTTTTTTTATTTATTGTAAAGCAATCACAGACATGGCAGTTTGTTGACCACAGCAGGAAACCAGTCCAGTGATTGGAGCCAATCATAGTGGGTCACAGTTCACAACCTACCTCAGGTAGGTCAAAGTGCGACCCACTACAGTTCTTTACTTTGTGAACTGACTCTTTAGTACATAGGTCAGTTCTCAAAATGCAGATGCATTAGGTAAAAGTCAGTGCACAAATTGCAACCGTTTTTACCAAATATATACTATGTACATAAGGCCTAATATTCCTAAATAGCGATTTCTTAGGTTTGGCTATGTATATCACTGGACTCATAGTACATACATTTTTGCGATTTCTAAATAGTATATCAGTAGTATTTACTATCCAGGAATCAGAAAGTTTACTTTTTATACAAGGTGCTCTTTGCCTCATAATAAAACGCATTCCAATTCGTTATATGTTCTGCAAGTAGCCCACAATTACACATGAGATTTAGGACTGTAGTCCTTGTGCAAACCTCAGTTTGTGTAGTGATCAAGCTTTGAGTTGTGAGGTAAAAAACATAAGCCTCACAATTTTGCAGAAAGCATAATTCTGCATGCAATTCCTCATTTTCCTGAGTAAAACGCAGAACTATTTACTGCACCGTGTAAGTGCTGCACTCTGAGAAATTAGTATTTCAAGATGTGAGAAACACCTCATCCCATCCCTTCCCAAATAGAATCTTGCACAAAAGGGGCGCTTGAGAAGGGATTGTAATTTTGAGTTCTGTTGTAAACACAATACACCCGTAATTTTACCCCGAACTGATTTTGTGGTGTCAAATCTGTCAAGATCTTGCGCAGGCAAATGTCCAGATGAGGCAAACATGTAGAATTGTATATGGGTAATACTGCATCTGATTATGTTTCGTATGCAGGTTCAGAACTCAGAATACAAGGTATTTACTGTACCCAGCACTAACCCCCACCCCCTAAAAAAATGAACAACTTTGGATCAGGACTAAGGGTTATATATGCCTATCATTTCAGCACTGGAATTGTCGCTTTAAGTATTTTCTTTTGTTATTATTGAAAAGAATGACTTTCAAACGGTTAAGTTTCCAGGCGGATAAGTGACATATTTGACTCCTCTCTTTTCTTGTCAACACTTTCCTCCAATGTAAATCATTTCGAATTCCACATGTGGAAATTGTATTTTCAAGCTTGCCCTAGCCCTTCCCTGAAAAAACATAACTGAAATCTGTGTGTTTGTAAAGGTGTGGACAGTTGTGATGCCTGTAGCCACGTAATTGCTTAGGCATGACTGAAAATACAGTTCGTATGTGCATTGTCAATGGTGTTTTGTTCCTCTTCTGTCTTCTTGCTGAAACAGCCTGCACGCATGAGTAAACACACAAAGGAGCAAAGCACTCCAAAGAGGTACATGCACTGTTGCATATTTTAGCCTGCAAGATAATTAAAGGGTGAATACAAATTTATGCTGGTAAGGAAGACAGCATGTAGAAAGCAGGCAGCAAAACACGTTTACCTGACGAATTTAGGGGTCCTGCTTGAAAAGATTCAAGGAAAGGAAAATACTGCCTAGAACATTGTAGCAATAATGCCTGTAACCGCTGCAGTTGCTGCATGAGGTCCAAATTAGTGCATGGGTGCCGTACGTGCTAATTACATTAGATGGAGGAGGACTCTGGCACACAGGCTTGTGGTTAGGGTTAAACCAGTGCATGCAAATGGTAACACTTGGAAAATAGAAGGCTAGCAATGAATCTCCCTGAGCCAGCAAGATATACTTTGTTAGGGGGCAGAGACGCAAGAAATAATCTCCACAGCTAAAGTTGATCTGAAAAGAGAACAGGCTCCTCGGTGAAGACAAAGGGAAGGGCCAAGGAAGGTTCCCCGTTAATGGGATGGGAAGAATAGAGAAAACTTAAAAGAATTATGATAATAATAGCAATGCATCAGAGGCAAAGCCTCTATCTGGGTTATAGCTATGTATTGGAATGCACCCAAAGACGTTTTAAGGCATGGACAAAGTGGGCTCTGGCCCAGGGCCCCAGCCTTTCTCTGCAGAGTCTTGCCCTGATGACATGGAATAATTCTTAAAATTAGTGTTTTAAACATGCTGTCCTTTTTTTTTATTGTGGGTGATGTGTGGGAGTTTATTACAGGCAGAGAAATGTTGTGTTTATGTTTCATGCAACAGCCATAAAAAAGTTTTTTAGATCAAAAGAGAAACTCATATATGAGACATTTGAGTGTGTCACAGAGATTATTTGCAATATTATTATTGGGCTGCTGCTTTCTGGATCATAAATTCAAAGCTGTTTCAAATAGGGCCCCCAAAGTCCTTAAAATGTCCCTAATTGCACCCCACAGTAAAGCAGATTATTAGTTGTGGACAGGGCCCAAACCATAAGGAGGAAAAACATTATGTAAGAAAGCTCAGCGCTAAGTAGAAAACAAAAGGATAGCAACCTGGAAGGACAGAGCGTGGTATTGAACTGTAGTAAATAAGAGGAGCACAATCTGTTAAAACTATTGAAAGAATAGATGATGAACTCTATGATGTAAGATAATAAAGAAAAAAAATCTAAAAAATGTCCATTAACAATATTACAGTATTTAGAATAATATTTGCCTGTCTTCAAAATATGGATTCAAGAGTGGGCTACTGTATTAAACCTTGGTCGTATTCAGTCCTTTGCTAATGGTTTTGTGACATAATATTGACTACAAAAAGATTGTGGCAAAAAATTGAAAATCCAAATATTGACTTTCCTAAATCCCTATACAAAATGTAAGGTTCAAGAAAGAACAGATAAAATGTTAGTACATCTTGTGAAATATGAAAAATGTATATAATAATACCCATTAATATGATAGAATATATGTTCAATATTATCAACCACAGTTCCAAAACTATCAGAAACTGCAACACATGTACCATCCCAGAAAAGAAAAACACTTTTAGGTTATTTGGGCTACCCTTATAGTACGGAAAGTAGCACTAATGATTGACAGCATTGGAAATGTACCCAATATCACTCTAATGGATTTTATGGCAGAACAACCACAGTAAGTGAAATAGTAGAGAATGTAAGAAAACACAACCACCCTTCCATTATTGAAGACACGAGAGTCTTAATCATGATACCAAATCTAAGGAAACTACTATAAGTCCCTCCACCACCACAAAAAATATTAAAATGTTTAACACATCATGTTCCCGAGGAAGCAACAGGAAAATTACCCGAAGTAGCTTACCGCATAATGCAAATAGGCAGGGAATTACATCTAGCCCAACAGGAAGGGCCCATAAGAACTCTCCAAAGATAGAAATTCCTGACCACAGAAAAGTAATCCATATTAACCAAGATTTCCTTTTATGTGGCAACTAAAATAATAAAAAACTAATTGTAATTCTTCAAAGGCCAAGGATCATACCATCTTAGATGTTTAACATACTCACTACTATACAAATACTCACAACATCAAAAAACAATGCTGTACAACAACAAACAAAAATACACCCAAAACACAATACTTAATATTATATAAAATGTTTTAAGATATATAATAAAGTTATTCTGAAATTAATAAGAATAAGATGCAAAGCGCCTGACCCCTCACAGAATTACCCTTGTGCGTCCCAAAAGGGCTATTTTAGTGACAAGTCAAAAGTCATTACCAACATTTCTGCTAGGCACTGCCCACTCCCTCCCAGTATTCATCCACTGCTTGACATTGCCAAGCAAGATGCATAAAGCCAGCTTCAGATACTTGGCAGTGGGAGCATCACAAGTGTGCTTTAGGTTGGAGTGCAAACAGTTGTTTGAGGGTATGGTATGTTCGGTTAAGATACTTATAGTGAATTAAATGTAATTGCCTGTTAGGGGAGAGTTCACTCATTAAGATGCAGCAGCATGTCCAGTCCTCATCTCAAAGGGCCTCCCTCAAATTTAATTCCTATTGTTCTCTAGTATTGAAGTGGAGTGTTGGGGTCTCTGTTTGAATGGAGAAATATAAATTGGTCACCATATGCCCAACTGTAGGAGTGGTCAGAAACATTGAAAGTGTGAGTGATGTTGGGAGTTCCTGGGGAAAGATAGGGTAATGTGCCTTACATAAAGCACTGATATAATATACGTAAAGATATCTAATAGATGTGGATCTGTATCATTGACTACAGTCAGTCAGTCTAGAAATCAATTGTCGGGGAAGAGATCCTCCATTGTAGCTAGTTGCCACGTGTGTAGGTGTTGCAAAAGAGTGGCTTGAAGTGATTGATGCTAGAGGGACCTGAGTTAAAGACTGCTTGGAAGAACAAAGAATTGGTGACCAAAGTCTCCTCCAAATCCTGATCCAAGCTAGTTGTGTGCTAAAAATTGTGTCTACTTCAACACGGTTGCACCGAGGTATCTGACTTAGTAACGCCTACTGGCCATTATCGTTCTCAAATGCTATACGTGCCATGAAAGGTGGAGGTTTATGCCAGAAATATGCAATGTGTGCCTGCACACAAAGTTAAGAGTTAAAAGTCCAGAGCATTCAGCCCTCCATTATCATACGGCAGCATCAAAGCTTCCCAACGTATGTACGATTGACACCCCACCCAGGCTAGTGTAACCAGATGCGATTTGAGGGTCTTAAAGAAATTTTGAGTGACTGGTATGGGAATGTTATTAAATAAGTAAAGTAGCTTGGGCAGGATGACCATTTCTTTTCTCGGACCACAATGTCCTTATCCCAAACGATCCAGACTGTAATGTACTTGACAGGCTGTGTTTCCAGGTTGTTGGGAAGTCTAATGTTCGGGTGTCGTAGCTTGAGTGAGCGGGAATATTGTGGATTTATTCAAGTTTATAGATACCCCTGAAATGGTGCAAAAGAAAATGATTTCTCACATAAGCGGGCCTAGGGTTTTGGACTGGGTCCATCAACTATATCATGATCCAGGTTGTTGGGGAGGTATACAACAACCGTACCCAGTTTATAAACTATTGCGGGTTACATAGATGCACTTATACCACAAAGAGGTATGGCCACTCTCATGAATCAAAGGCTTCAGTTGCATCTAGAAGGACTGCCTCCTGTGTGGGGTTAAGCCGGTGCAGAACAGCAAATAGAGTTCACAAGTTGTGTGCTGTGAATCTGCCTGGTATAAACCCTGCCTGGTCCAGAAGGGCCAGCGTAGGCATCAGAGGGACTACCCTACTGGCCAATATCTTGGCCAAGATTTTGGCATCTAGGTTTATAAGTGATGGTAGCTAGTATGTGTCAGGGTTATTGGGTGGTTTGCCTGGTTTCAGTAACGTGATTAGGATAGATTCCCACATTGAAGGGGGGAGTTCCCCCCTACTGAAACTCCTGGTGTACACACCACGGGGCTACTAGGGGCACAACTGCAGGGCTAAACGTGGTGCATAGCATTTATAAAACTCAGCCAAGAACCGTCTCCCCAGTATCTTACACATAAGGAGCCCAGCTATAGTTGACTGGAATTCCTCCAGAGCAATTGGCTCCTCCAGGAGTCATCTGTACGGTCCCTCAATCCAGGCAAAAGGTACCCAATCAAAGTCCTGTGCGCATCCCTCGCAATGTGGCGTGATACAAGAGGCAAAATATCAGTCGCCTCATATATTGTAGTGCAATCCCCTTTTGTAGGTGTGTGATGGCTTGGATATGTCTGTTTGATCTCAAGAGTATAACAAGGGTCCTGCCTGGCCTATCCACCTTGCTGTACACCAGAGCCCGCACATATTTATGAAAATTGGTGGCCTCCAGTTCTGTTGTATCTGAAAATTCTATCTGTTTACACCAAATTTCTTCCAGGACTACTGCAGACAGTGCAGCCTGATAGTCAGCCACCAAGTCTTTTATTGCCCCTCGAATCTGCACTAGACTGGTTTGAAGTGCTGTCCGTACTCCATGGTGTTTTGCTACACAAATACACCTAACATACACTTTGAGTGCTTCACCTACCACTCCAGGAGACTGTACAACCGCTCATTGGTGTGAAAGTACTAGAATATTTTGAGCTCCACCTCGTCTGCAAACACCATTTCAAGTAAGGCTTGCAGGGATAGACACCAGGTGAAAGCACAATGCTTAGAAGCAGTTGTACTTATAGTCAGCTTAATGGGTGAGTGATCTATCACCCACCTTCTTGTGTACGGCGTACCCAGTCAATAGTCTAGGCACACCCAGGACCTGTGGGCAGAAGAAACATATGTGCCCTCCATATGGGCAGGGAAGTGGGTTCGCCAAAGGTCCCGCAAGTCATGTATGGTGATGATGTGTGCCATTCTGAGCTGCTTGGTGAATGCAGGTGGTAGCGTTAGAGCAATCAAGATGCCAGTCGATAACTAAGTTGAAGTCCCCTCCCCAAAGTATGGTACGGGGTGCCAGAACTTGGCATTTTGTCCATAGACTTCTGACAATGTCAAGGTCATCAGTGTTTGTGTGTAGGAGTTGATCAGTGCGGCATGTTTACATTCAAGTATCTCCTGTAGTATGTTGTTGCGGCCATACAGGTGATTATTTTACTGCAACAAACAATAAGGGAGACCTCTTTGGATAAGGATGGCCACCCCTGAATATAATTAGAAAAGGAACGGTAGGCGCTCCACCGGGAGGCAAAGTGGGTCTCGGAGTGCAGCACAGGCTGGATCGACTGCAGGAGAGCAATGTCTATTTTGTGGTGATCAAGGTATGCCAGCACCTGCCTGGCTTTACGTGAGTGGTTAAGCCCTTTCACATTCCAGGTCAACAGTAAGAGAGTAGGGGAGTCAGTTAACCTGTGCACCAATATAGCAGAATAAAGGGCACAGTAGAGTTGTAGTGGAACCCCTGTATGTTGTGTGCTCATCTTCTGTCCAGTCGTGAGATGCAGTCATGAGCACCAAATATCCTGTGATCCCAACTGCTCATTTATTAGTTGAGTGCCAGCCGTATGATAACCTTAACCCCTCCCACACCAGCCACCCCAACCTGCCAATGGATGCACCCATTGTAAAACAAACAACCTTCTGTAATATAAACCAGAAAACAAAAACAACATAATAGTGTCTATAATCAAATATAGGTTCATCCCTACGGGGAGTTCAGAGTGCCAGCTTAATAACACCACCACAGTGGGAGACCCTCCCAATCAATATATGAGAATGGAGAAGTATGGGCATGCATCTAAAGCAATTGCTGAACGATACCCTCATCTGGCAGAGGGGGCCCATCGACTTCCAATACAGTCCAATGCTCTTTCATCATCTCGAAGAGCCTGGAAATCTCATTCTATGTGGCTGTCCTCTCCCTCATGTGTCTGCATTCCTTTGCGCAAGGTTGTATGCTGATACTTTAGCAGTTTGAGAAATAGTTCAGCATTCTGAGGTGTGGTAAAGAAGTGAGATTGTCCCCCCCTGCGTCATTTTCAGGTGCACAGAATACAGGATGGAATATTGTACTCCAGTCAGATACATGGGTACGTACGTACTCACAGCGTGCCACTTGTAAAGTGAGGGTGAAGTCTGGGAAAATTGAGATCTTCGAGCCCTCGTATGTGAGGTCCTGCTTTTCTCTGGCAAGTCTCAGTGCAGTATCCTGGCCCGGACAATTGAACAGTTAGCAATTTTTGGGCCTGGAGGTACCCCAGATGGGGACCTAGGGACTGTTGTACCCTTTCTATTGCAAAAAAGGAGAGAAGTGGTCAGATCCCTGGAGTATTTTGAGTATAGTTTTAATGGTGTCTGCCAAAGTGGAGGTATATGACCTAGCACCAACGGTACCCTTTGTTGGGACACATGCTGCCCAGATATCAACTGATAATTGAGCCAGCACAAGGAGTTTCACTAGAGTGGGGCTATCTTGGAGACAGGCACCCTGGTGTCCCCAACTAGTTTGTCATTGAGGAGCAGGGAACTGTTCATTTCTCTAGTCACACCCCTAGCTGAGCCACCAGCCTCCTCCAGGGGCAGACACGTTCATCCATGTTGACGTTCACTGAGAATAGTGCACTGTGGGATAGTTTGCAGTAAGGCAAACAGGATGTCCTGGAAAGGTTGGAAAGTGTGTCTGTGATTTTGATTTCCTTAGTTAGGGAGTGCCCAGGAGTTACACCCACCTACTGGCTAGTAAAGTGTACAAAAGGGACATTTCACCCTAAGCTCCTCAGAACATATCTGTGGATGACCAGAAGAGGGCTGGGCATTCTGTCTAGGACCTAAATAGAGACCTGAAGGGCTGAACCTGCTCTCACCTGCACCCAGGACTGAGACATGGGCTCCAAGACTCACTTCACTAACCTCCTACTTAGCTACAGGGACACAACAAGCTGCAATATGCCTTTCTCCTAAAATGACCTCCTGACCAGTAGCAACTGGGCCTGGATGGAATCCTACTGATGGCTACTACAGGAGTGAGTCCTGTCCCCTCTTTGCTGTTCCCCCGGGTGTTGGGTGCTTTAGCAGAGACCAAGAACAACTGCTCCATTAAATCTGAAAAGGCTGGACTTAGAAGGTGCTTGGACTTCAAAGATCTCCACAACTTCAGCTAGACCTCGTGGCATAGGTATCAAATTTCAAGAGGACTTCATTGGATACAGCTTCCATCTTGCCCTCTGAAGAATGTTTAACTCCAAAATAGAGACCAAGTCAAAAATCTTAACAAAGTGAAGGCTTGAAAAATTTGAGGACTTCAGTGGGTGCAACATGATAATTCCTCAGAGCTTTTCCCACTAATCGAATGGTGTCAGCAGGACCTTATCTAGCGAGGATTTCACTGGACACAGCTTTCAACCTTCCCCCATTGGAGGATTTTGACTTCACTAAAAAGCATTTGTGGATGATTTAGATCATGATCATTGTATTTACTCAGTCAGGAAAATGGAGTAGAATAGTCCATCACCCTGATGGAGTAACTGTACTATTAACCAAGATATGACCACTGACCCAGCATCAGGACTGTTCCTGTCAATGCACTTAAAGTGTTCTGTGTGGTTGCATGAACATCTTTTTTTTTTTTCAAAAACAAATCATCTTGGGTGTTTTCCCCCATAGAGTTTCACTTATTGTCACATTTTGAAAGGCAGTGTATGAAAGTAAAAACTGCCTATTTGTCTGCCCACACTAAATAGGGTTGGCAAACAAAGGACCAAACCTTTGATTGTCGTTACTTACAGGGCCATCACAGGAGTAGGTCAGCGGCTTAGACAGAGTAGTCTCCATTGCTGACATACTTAAGTTCTGCCCTACATTAAATGAGGCACGCAGAACTTTGGGTTAGCAGAGAGGGTAATCCATAGTTGTTGCTACAGAGTACAATCTCTGCCAAACTCTAATAGAAGCCCTAAGGCAGAACGTAAACACATTGACCAGTATGGCCCGCTTGGTATATTGAACATCGACTCAAGCATGGTCAGCCTGAGATCATTCCTTGTTCCCCATCACCTGTGATCAGGGACTTATAATTTTCACTTTACTTTTTCTTGCCTCTTTTTTCATAAACCTTTAAAGAATAAATATCTTTGCCTAGGCCAGCACTATGTTCTTAAACAAGGCATTTCTTTCACTCTGTGCTTTTCTCAAGGTTGCAGTAAGATAGGTTGCCGGTAAAAGTGGTACGCTTTGTCTCTAATGTTCACAGAAACATACACATTCTTACGTTAGGACCCTTTCTTGGAACATCAGCTGTTTTATTATAAAAACACTACTTTGTCCTATGTACGTTAGAGGGGGATTCCAGCAGCTGCTTATGTGGACTACAGGCCTCTGGCTCAGGTATGAGGGATGATGTCTTCCCAGGGGAACCTGAAGGGCAGAATTAGAGCTTAAGATGCTGTGCTCTAACTTAGCCTAGGTAGGAACTATTCTTAAAAACTGTAGTAACAACATGGTAACGTTATTTTTGTGTTTTACTCTCCTTGTCCCAATTTTAATCCTGTCATGCTTCATCGTCCTAGTTATTGCAATACATGCTTTATTATCTAAGATGCAGTTTCTTCAATAAAACCTTATTGACCCTTACTCTGCCTCTGATTGTCCTTGCATACGTGAGACTAAAGTAACTGAGAGAAACGGATGAGATCTGAGTGACCACGATTTCCCTGAGGAGTCATTTGTGTCACAAGCCCGGTTGCCCAATCATCCCTGCTCTTGGGTGGGGATGAGTCACTGCTAGTTAGCTGGAACAAAACCCGGATTAGACTGACAGGTGTCACCTGGTGTGGGATCAGTCTCAGTCCCCCGCAATACAAGTGATTCTGCCACCCGAATCCAGTAGTCTCATTAGGATAATGAGAACCTACACATTCCGTCCATCATCTGTTCTTTTCGCTTTTGTATTTGGACTAAAAGCATCAGAACACACACCCTTTTGAAGGAAGATGGTCTGACATGCTTTTTTGCTTTCTGTCACAGTAATGAAAGGAAAAATAAAAGTAATGATCCTCACACACAGGGAAAACCTCCTTGAGCAGAGGAGTCATAAGGTATTGTTTTTTAAAAACAAACTCCATGTTTGGAAGTTGGGTTTAAAAGACAAAACGTTTGGTGGATGTCCGTCAAAGCAGACTGTGTCAGTTCATCAATCTATTGGTGCCTTGATAGCAAGTGTCATGACAACAGTTCCTCTGAAGCTACAGAGATCACTGCAGGGCAAGCATTAATCTCTAAATATAGCATCAAAGTGGTGAACGTAATGTCCTCCATACCAGACAAAGACTGCTGTACTTTTAATCAGGCTTATAAATATTTAATAACATCTCCCACCCAGTCCAATATAGAAACCAAAAACCCATCAAATAAACAACACATTATGATAAATGTATAAACAATCATAACAATATATTTTTAAATAGAAATATTAATTTAAAAAAAGTACAATAAAAAATATACAATTCACCTTATCTTTTGTACAGATATTGGCCAGTTCACATTCAAAATATTTCTCCTTTTATCATGTTATTCATAGTATATTTTTGCACTTAGTCCACCAAATTTTTGAGACATTGATAATCCTGCTTATGATTTTCTCCTATGCCAAGCCATTCAGCAGCTATTGTTAACTCATCATTTACTTATGTCAGTTCAGGGAACATCTCCATGGACAAAAAGTGTCTGAGATAAATAGTTAGCAATGACAAGCGTTTAAGCCTATTCGACGACGACTTTAAAAAAAAAAAAAAAAAAGCTTTTTGTAATTTCCTCAATAATAATGATAATTTCCTAGCGTGCTTAGGTATCTTCAAACTTCCTCAAAATTGTTGGTCCAGTGGTGACCACTAAACAAATGCCTTGTGCTTTTCAGTTTCTTGTGATAATAGCCCCATAAATCCTTATAGACACAGTTATGCTCCTGAATACCTGTGGGTAGAAATTTGTTGTGGTCCTTTAAAGACAGCATGATCTCATCTACAAATAGGTGATTCAAATTTCCTTCTTTACTGCCACCATACCTTATCTTTTATGGCTTTTCTAGCCCTTTTATTTGCTGTCAGTGGCTTCTGTGCAATAACAATCAAGATAGGCAACAGCACCCCTCAATGATATTTTTCCTCAATTTCATGTATCCTTGGGGATGTATGTTTGCAAGTTCTACATGCACATTTGTTTTAGCTTAACCTAGCATTGATTGTTATTTTCTTTAGAAATGACAATTGAGTCCATACAAATGAGTGGCATCTAGGCTCTGGTACCTAGCTTTCCAAGTGACTTTAAACAATTTCCTTATGCTCTAAAAAGTATTCCTATTCTAGTCAATTCCTACCGTGTCTGGGTCTTCTAAGTGTGGAATAGTCTGGTGTTAGCAAGAGGCCAAGGCCTCTAAAAATAATTTTGTGTGCTGGAATTTAAGCAATGTGTCCTTATGACATGAATACATCTTTATTCTTGCCTGGTTTAGTTATCAGAGAATTTGTGGCCTTCAGGGTCCCCTCTCCTGTTTGAATTATGGGGTTGTATAGTTTATCTAGGGGTTTCAAAAGGGACAGTTGCATTATCTGAGACAGTAAAATTCATTCAGAGGACTTGCTTGGTTTCATTGATATGAAGGCTTTTGATATGTCATACTTAGCTATGGACTTTGCAGTTACATGGGTACCACAGCAAGAAATAGGCCGCCTAAATAATGGCACTGTTATACTTCATCGGTGCTCACCCCTTGTTAAAATATAATGTACGGTTTCCTAGATCGGGCTTGTCTCCCTTTCTCAGAGTGTTCTCAAATTCCAAATTTGTCCCAAAACATTATCAAGTATGAGCTTACTTGTTTCGCTTTCAGCTTATACGGTAGGATTGTTTCTGTTATGTTGCTTGTTCCATAAAATACATGTCTGGCCTGTGGAAGAATACATTTTAGCCCAATTCGCTTGCATCAAGACTTGCAGAGCTCTAGTTGTTTTTTAATTTGTTTTACACTTCATGAGAGGCCCCACCTCTGTGCATTGTTTCTCAGGATCTAACACTTATCTAGTTTCTCTTGCTTTACTTGTTGAATTTTCATTTGGAAGCCATCACCATTACCATACCTCCTCTTAATTCTTTCAAGTTGTTGTGGACACCGCTATACATGTGTCCTTCCCTTCATTATCCTCAAATTAACAGATTAGATAGTATATTTTAGTTGGGGAACACAATCTCTTCCAAATGTATCATTAAAACACCATCCTGATTACATTTTCTTTATTAGTAGCCCAATGAGTGCTGACTCTGGTGAATTATCTTTCAGACATTGTTATGTTGCCAATGTCCGCACTGATCAGCCCTGAAACTAGATTGGGTGTAGTAATTTTTATAAGTATATGAGCAATGTAGGTGCAAATAAAATAAGTAATCGTTAGCCAAAGCAAGTCCTGCTGCCTGTGCTTTTATAGATAATCTGTTATCCAAGTTCAAATACAATTTATTAGCATAGTTAATTAAGATCAGCGCCCGTTTTAAGATCAAATCACATAATCCTGGAAATATAAAACACAAAACATTCTTCATAATTTTAGCATAAACGTATACTTAGGCCCTCATTATGACATTGGTGGTCAGGTGAGCGCCACGCTGGCAATGGTGGTAGCACCATCGCCAGGCTGGCGGTAATGACCGTCAAATAATGACCATGGCGATGATCCCTCCCATATACAGCCAATGTATCAATCAATCAAACAAATTTCTTAAGCGCATTACTCACACGGTAGGGTCTCAAGGCGCTGGGGTGGGGGGGGTTAATGCTCGAAAAGCCATGTTTTCAGGTGCTTTCTGAAGGTTAGAAGGTCCTGGGTCTTGCGTAGGTTGGTGGGGTGGGAGTTCCAGGTTTTTGCGGCGAGGTGGGCGAAGGATCTGCCACCGGAGGTGGTGCGTTGGATGCGGGGGACTGTAGCGGCACAAGGTCGGTGGAGAGGAGCTGTCGAGTTGGTTTGTGGAGGTTCATTCGTTCATTGAGGTAGGCCGGTCCGGTGTTGTGGAGGGCTTTGTGAGCTTGGACAAGGATTTTGAAAATGGTCCTTTTGTTGATGGGCAACCAGTGTTGGGATCTGAGGTGGGCGGAGATGTGTTCGTGGCTAGGGAGGATGAGGATGAGACGTGCGGCTGCGTTCTGGATGCCCTTGAGTTTTCTCTGAAGCTTGGCTGTGGTCCCTGCGTAGAGGGCATTGCCGTAGTCCAGTCTGCTGCTTATGAGTGTGTGACCGTTCTTCTTATTTCTAAAGGAATCCATTTGAAAGTCTTGCATAGCATGCAGAGGGTGTTGAAGCAGGAGGATGATATGGCAATGATTTTCTGAGTCATGGAGAGAGATGAGTCCAGTATGATGCTGAGATTGCGTGGGTGGGTGTTGGGGGTGGGGATGTATCACCCCAACCACCAGTGCGATACGACCACTGCCTAAGGCAGTAGCCACCTACAGGCAGGCGGAAGACAAGCATCCACCCACCATATTATGACATAGCAGACGCCAGGATTTCTGGGGCGTTAGCACCGCCACCAAAAGCCTGGCGGAAACACATCATATAAAAGGAGGCACTCACCTCCAGGGACACAGAGGACTCTGCGGCTGCCATGGAACCAGAACTGGAAGTCATCCTGATGCTGTACCACGCGATGGTTGTCCAGGAACACCAACGCCGAAGAAGACGATGACGGTGAGTACAGCTGCCTAGCACACAAGGGAGGGAGGGGGAAATGACACACACACGCACAACACACACCATACACACACACCACACACCCAGAACAATCTGCAGAGTAAATCGAGAGCAACAAAACCTAGGAGCAAAGAAAGCTAGGACATGGCAGGCAGGCACCTCAGGGGGTGGAGGGGGTGGGGTGGGTTTCTTGGGAGGGGGGTCCTTGGGCTTGGGTTTGGGAGGGGGTGGGGCCTTGCCCTTCTGGGTAGAGGGCGGAAGAGTGGCCTTGGGATGGGGGACCAGAGTGCCACTCTTGTTCCAATTAGTGGTGGGGGAACTCTTAGGGGCATGAACAGGAGTGGAATGAGAGGTGGAGGGAATGGGCTGGGGGGGAGGGGACTTTCCCCCTACGGGCAGGATGGGGGATGGGGTAGGGAAGAGGTCAAGGTGGGAAAAGAAAAGCTTCTTAGGACCAGTGGGACGGGGTGTGGGAGGAGGAATGGGAGTGGAGGTAGATAAAGTTGTTGGAGAAGATGGAGGTGTGCCGAACTTGGGTGCAGGTAGATGGACAGTGTGCATGTGTGAGGTGGATGGCTGTTTGGTGTCCGAGTGGGTGCGCTTATATGTCTTTGGAGGGGGGCAGACAGTGTGGGGGAGGTCAAACAGGACATGTAGATGTATGCTGTGGTGGTGTCTCAAGTGAGGTGGCTGTGCTGCATGAGGTGGTGATGGTGATTGCCCATGTGGTGTGTGGGGTGCATGTCTGCGGTCTGCTGTTGTGGTGACTGGGCAAGGCTGTACAGGTGGCAGGATCTGGGGCTGTTGATGCAATGCATGCAGATAAGTGCTGACGTGACTGTGAGGGGGGAGACAGTGGAGGCAGTGGCTGTCGTTGTATTTGCATCTGTGTGTTGGTTGTGTGTTGGCTGCGTGTGTGCTTGTGGAGTGAAGTGTGATGCCTGTGTGTGTCTGTGCGAGTCCTGTCTGCTGTTTTCGGTGCATGTTTGTCAGAATGTGTGCGTGGGATGGTTAGGGGGAGAAGGAGACAGGGACTGGGAAGAGGTAGTTGGAGGGGGGACTGAAGAAACAGGAACGCTGGCTGCCGTCACAGTGGAGGCCAGAGCCTGAAATGATCTCTGTAGGCCCGCCAAGCCACCATGAATGCCCTCCAGGAAGGCATTGCATTGCTGCATCTGGGATACCAGCACCTGGATGGCATTCACTATGGTTGACTGCCCTACCACGATGGATCTCAGGAGGTCAATAGCCTCCTCACTGAGGGCAGCAGGACTGACTGGGGCAGGGCCTGAGGTGCCTGGGGTGAAGGAAACACCCACCCTCCTGGATGAGTGGGCACGGACAACTGGGTGGGGGGCTACTGGGAGGGCGGGGCTGGTATGGGGGTGGGGGAAGATCTTGTAGCTGGGGTGGTCCCATATGGGTCTGCCACCACCAGGGAACTTCCATCGGAGGAGGAATCAGAGTCAGTAGTATCAGCTCCATTCTCCCCCATGGTGCTCCCCTTGCCCTCCAACCCACTGGTCTCCTCAGCGTCAGTGGTCTCTGCCTCCTGGGACCCGTGGGCTGCAGCTCCCTCACTCACCGGTGCCCCTGCTCCTTGGCCAGATTGTTAATGCACACATGGACAGTATGACAAAAGGAGAGAGTGTGGGGGGGGAGAAAGGGAACACAGGGTCAATCACAGCAACATCAGCACAGCAGGCATACACATCACAATAACTCCCTGGAACTTACATTGTGCAGTATGGACCACAGTGACAGACCATTGCCTAGGTACTACAGCAGGAAGGAACCCAAACACTACCTTCTGCACACCTACAGGGACCAACTAAGCCCTCTCTGCCTTGGTATGCTAGCTACCTAGCAATACCAAAAATGCATACCACCCTGCAGAGCTAAGCAGGGCCACGCAGAAATGGCTAAACCAGCATATTGGGGCATCCACTGACTAGAACCTTGTACCCAAATCCCATTCCAGGCAACAAGAAATGAATACCACACACTCTGTACTCACCCCCTTGTGGCTGCTGTGCTGCCCACATGGATTGGCCACCACCAGTATGCGGGCCATTAGGGGGGTCAGGCTCCAACGGGCACCCCTCTCTCTTTGGGAGGCTGTCCCGAGTTGGGACTCCCTGGTCTTCCAGGCCAGCATCTCAGGTCCTCCCACTGTTTCCTGCAGAGGGTGCTCTGCCGGCTATGGACCCCCAGGGGCCGCACGTCCTTGGCAATGGCACGCCACAACCCCTTCTTCTGATTGGTGCTGGCCTGCAGAGGGAACACAGACAGTAGGACACCATTACCCAGACAATCCAGCCTGTCACACAAATGGCTTGCATACTGCATTTGCCCCTCCTCAAACGCACACATGACCTGTTTGTCTGCATTCACATTGCCTGCAGCCATACCCTCCAACCATACCCTCCAAATGCAACACTGCTAGCACACACAGACATCTACATGCAGCCATGTCTCATGCAACATACCCATGATGTACTCACCTGTTGGTCTGGAGGCCCATACAACTGGCCATACAGGGGTAAGACCCCATCCATGAGCTTCTGCAGCTCCTCCGACGTGAAGGCTGGGGCCCTTTCCCCTGTGGCACAGGCCATGGCAGGTTCCAGACACAGGTCACAGCAGCACATGCAGTGGAGATGTATCACCGTAGAAAGTCAGAAATCAAGTGAAGTTGTAGAAAGAAAATGGCAGTCACGTCCGCAGCGGTGAACACCGTCACCACCCGGTGTTGATCATCGTTGGTTCATGTACTCCATAGAGCCCCATGTTAGCCAATGAGGAATAGCACAGCGGTTCAGACCGCCTACTGCCATGGCGCCTAACACCGTCGGAGTGAGGTCACTTCCATCTGTACCTGCATACAGGACAGGCTGTTGCCATTTCCTACTGCTGGCACTCATGTTTTGAATTTATATGTTCGTCATTGGAGTTGACTGCCCACACCTACACAAATCTGATGTCCTACATACATGCTCTGTGTACTATGATGATGTGTGTCTATAGGTCCTGTAGTCATGCCTATTTTACTTTTAGCTCACTTAGATACCAATCACTGTGGAGAAATAGGAGGAGGAGGCAAGCACCTGTGTACAGACCTCTTGTGGACTTGGCTGCACTGAAGGACCGGCACATTATGCTCACCTATCGTCTGTACAGGGCCACAATCACAGAGCTGTGTGCAATTGGAGCCGGATCTGATAGCTGCTATCCGTAGCAACTCACCAATTACCCCTCTTGTGCAGGTACTGTCAGTGCTCCATTTCCTGGCAAGTAGTTCTTTCCAGGTGACTATGGGCTTGGCTGCAGAAATGTCACAGCCAATGTTCTCGTTTGTGCTTGGAAGGGTTTTGGCTGCCTTGCTCAAACACATGAGCAGCTACATCGCATTCCCCCAGGTAGATGATTTAGCCACTGTGAAGCCTGGATTCTGTGCAATGGGATGCATACCACATGTGATTGGGGCCATCGACAGGACCCATACTGCCTAAGTCCCTCCCAGGGCAAATGAAAAGATGTACAGGAATAGGAAGAGTTTCCACTCCCTCAATGTCCAGATCGTGTGCTTTGCTGACCAGTACATCTCCCATGTCACTGCCAAATATCCTTGATCTGTGCATGATGCCTGTGTCTTGAGGAATAGCAGTGTCCCACAGGTGATGGCATGACTACAGATGCAAAAAGAACAGATGATGGACGGAATGCTGAACAATGCAGACATTCACCCCCAGTCACAAAGATCTGGGTTTAATCCATTGTTTTTTTTTTGCTCACCACGCCACCCCAGTTTGGACCCAACCATATGCAAATCAGTCTTGACCCTGTTCCCCCTGGGAATAGTCCAGCCCGAATTGCCAAGCCAGGTTCTCCCTGAACCAGAAACAAGCATCCTGGGACCAGTTTCAGGGTATCTTTTTGCATTTGTCGCCCCAAGTGGTAAGGGTATGCCCAGACATGGGTGCCGTGCTCACTATGCCACCAAATACAAGACAGCCTGGGTGAAGAGGGGTGATACCCTGGAACCGGTCCAGAATGCTTGTTTTTGGTCCAGGGAGAACCCTCTCTGGCAGTTCGGGCTGGACTGTTCCCATAGTGAACAGGGTCAAGACTGATATATGGCTGGATCCAAACTGGAATGGCTTGGTGAGCAAAATAACTGATAGATTAAACCCAGATCTGTGACTGGGGGTGAATGTTTGATTTGGTCTACATTCCGTCCATCAACTGTTCTTTTTGCATCTGCATTGGCTTGGGCACCTGTGGGGATGTAAGTGATTTGTTAGGGTGATTATCTGTCACATATTCTGCATTTCTACCTTTCCCAATAATATTGGTGTTGTCTTCCCACCTTTGTTTGTGTATGGTGATGGATTGTGGGATTGGTAGTTCTACATGCTGTCCATGCATTGCTGGTGGGTGTGCATGCAGAGCTGGGATGGATGAGCTTGCAGTGGGTATGACATGCAGGGGTAGACACTTAGGCGTGGTAATTGGGGTTGTGCACTGTGTAGGATGGAGTGGGTGAAGGGAGTCAGCGTGAGGGGGTGACATGGCATGTAGGTATGGGGGTGGTAGGTTGATAATGGTAACTCACCAGTGACCAGTCCTCCAGCTACTCCATTGAGGCCCTCAGAATGCAGTATTGTCGAGACTTTCTCTTCCCATGCTGTCAACTGTGGGGGAGGAGGTGGGGGTCCACCGCCAATCCTCCTGATGGCGAGCTGGTGCCTTGATGCAATGGAACACACCTTCCCCTGTAGGTCGTTCCACTTCCTCCTTATGTCATCCCTTGTGTGTGGGTTTGTTCCCACGGTGTTCACCCTGTCCACGATCCTTCGCCATAGCTCCATCTTCCTGGCAATGGAGATCTGCTGTACCTGTGCTCCAATCAGCTGTGGCTCTACTCTGACTATTTCCTCCACCTTTCACCCACAACTCCTCATCAGTGAAACGGGGGTCCTTTGTGGGGACATGGATGTTGTGTGTTGTGCAGAGGGCGTTGAGTGATGTGGTGCGTGATGGATGAATAGGTAGTTGTGGTGTGTGTGTGCAGTTATCTCTGGGATTGGCCTGGCAAGGTGTAGCTGTATTCTCATGTTTGCAAAGGCTTGTGGGTGATGTGGGGGTGGGTTTTACAGTGCTGTTGGTGGGTGTGTGGGGTGGGTGTATTTGTGTCAGGTGTGGGATTTTTTGGACTGGCCAATGTTGGCTTGTTTTGTTTTTGGGTGGCCATTTTCACCGCAGCAGTGTGCACCGCCAATGGTTTACTGCCTTTGAATGTCCACTGTGATGATTCGTGAGTCATTATTTGGAAGGCGTTGTTTTGCTGACGTAATGGTATGGGTGCTAGTTCCAACAGTTTTTCGTGTTCGTTGGGTCTGGCAGATTTGTGGTTGTGGCTGGTTTCTGTTGGTTTTGTGTGTGTATGTCATAATCTGGCAGACGGATGTTCGCCTCCGCTGCGGTATATTGGTGGCAGTCACCATGGCAGTATTCAGAATTTACCGCCAATGTCATAATGAGGGCCATAATATTAAAAACTAACACAGGCTGATAATATTTAAGACAAAGACTTTTACATGAAATATAAACAATAAAGTCTACGTCTTAAGACCATACAATCACAAATAACCTAATTAAAGTGGCAGTGCAACAACCTACGATTAGCATAATAATGCAATCCATATAGAGACAGCAGGGTGCGTTTCAGCGGAAATTTTTTAAATCCAAGTTGTCTTACAAGCTTCACTATAAAGCTCAGTAAATCCTTCGAGCTCAAAATTAGCTTAAGCTTTCCTCCGCCCGCCTATGCGGCCTACTGTGGCAGCAAGCTGTGGTTTAAAAGTCAGATGATGATCCATTATGAGTCCCAAATATTTGTATGAAGGGACAACCTCCACCCGATTTCCTTTAATAAACCATGCTAATCTGTTATTGTTGTCCAACATTGCCACATTCTAAACACCTCCTATGATAATTGGATCCTCTAATAATTTTCGTAATTAAAATCTAAAGCAAAATCTGCCTCTCTTCTATTTGCTGCACATACAGGGGCTATGGTCTAGTGAGGATTACCACTTTTCCCATTGATTGCTACATATCTACACTCTTGTCTTTGAGAACATCTAAATGAAAGTGAAAGTGAAAGTGGCAAACATGCAGAACAGATTTCCAGAGTTGGCATGTTTGTTGGCTAAGAGGCAGGTAACTATGTCCTGCAAGTTGACTCTGGCCACACCAATGAATTGTTGAGTATAAGAACTGTTGTAATGGGCTGATGCAGAGAGTGATACCCCTGTGTTGCAGATATGAATGAGAGGAATGGTGAGTGTTACAAGGTAGATTACAGTGATCATGCCACAAAGAAAAAAAAATGGATGAATGGCTTCGGTAGAAAGCTACTGTTCAGGATTCCTAATTTAATATGCTCCAAAATTGATGTAATGGATGGGTCAGCACTGAACAGTTGTTTGTTCTCTAAACATGTTGATGTAAAGAATATAACACTAATATTTAATGGGGGTATCAAATAAGGATGGAACCTGGACTCGCACTCACCAGGCTTGTAAGTACTCCCAAAACTGCATTTGTTTGCTGACTCAATATGAATTACTAGAATAATATCCCTTTCAAATGCATGCTTTCTTCCTCTCAAAATAAATTGATGTTCAACACTGATGATGTCTTGTTCTGTTGTAAAATTGTATTTGTCTGTACTGTACAATATGATTATTCTGAACAAAGTGCATGTAAGACTTGCTATATTCAACTCCTTTCTACAGTTTTCGAATCTGGAGCCGAGACATTCTACATGGGAAAATCTCTTGATTGTAGTCATTCGGGATCTCTCCTGACTAGATGTGACCCCTTGAAAGCAGTTGAATTTAGTTCCATGCCATTTTAGTGGGGAAAGTATGCTTACCCTCTTGTTTAGAGCTTAATGTCCCTAAAGGGAGATTTGTTCACAACTGCCTCTGCCTATTTCCTGATCTAACACCACCTCCCCATATTCTGCTTATGTTTAATTTTATAGACATTAATTGATTACTAGATGGATTACCAGATCAGATCTTGCCGATCCCCACTTTGTGTTCCATCCAATTATCTCCTCTATAGTAATTTTTTAAGAAGCACTGAATCAATATAATCAGTGGATGAAATCTTAAATCCCTCTTTTGCCTCCACCTGCTTTGAAGCATTATTCATATTTAATGTTCTCCTTCGTATTTCCTTATATTATCTCGGGTATTCTTGATTAGGAAGGCCAACATTTTGCCCTGGCTTGCAGATCTCCCACCTTGCTTGCAATCACTTTCTGACTCTGTGCTCCTGTCAGCAAGATAAATGGAGCTACACTAGCCTTTTTTGGGCCTCCCTCACTCCATGTACTAAGTGTGGCCATCTGAGCCCGGTGCACACCTGGCTAGTTCACCTCCTTCTCCAATGCTGTCACACCCTCTATCCGCCAGTTTTACTTACCCTCCTGGTCACTTCTTTCTCCTGTGGTCACACAGTTGGACTGATCTTTCTGGCACGTAATATTGAAAATCCCATTTTATACTTTACCTAGTACAGTAGGTTAGGTCCTGACTTCTTTTACTGTGCATGCTGGTCTATAAGCTGTGCCCCCTAATAGGCCCTGCATTTTCCCCCATCTTTCTGTCATAGGAACCATTTACCAACCCTATTTTCTGTAGCCCCTTCTCCTGCTTCCCCAGTGACAAAGTTACCTTAGGACTAAGAGTGCTCCACATTCATTGCCTAGGCTGCACTACTTTTCAGATTCACAGTGCTGCCTTTTTGTCTTCTTCCACCAATGGTGCCATGAGGCTGCAGCTTCTTCCTTTCTTTCTTTTGTCAGTCCCAACTTGGTTACACATTCCTGTGAGAAATGTGTTAAGGGGGTGACTAGCCACCTTAAGTAGTAAACACAATCCTTGCTGGGTGAACCACTAAAGTCACTTAATTAATCTGAACTCAACCACCTAGTAGCTATGGCACAGATCAGTTAAGCTTAGCTTAGAGTTCATGTGTAAAGGATTTGTGCAGTGGAAAACAATAATAAAGTCAAAACACAACACAATAAAAACCACCTATTAGAGAAACAGAGTAAATCTTAATAAATAAAAATGGCCCAAAATGACAAAAGTCCAAGTAGCCAGCTGGTGAAAAAGTGGCGGTGCTGGTGGTCCTATCTTGGCATTTTTGCCACAGTTGTAATGTGGAGGCCGCACCACCGCATTGGTGCTGGTCCGACTGCCACCGCAACACCTCCAGACCCGTAATGAGGGGCTTAGTCTCAAAAATGAATTTCCAAAGTTTTCAGCAGGGCAAGGAGCAGGCAGTAGCTGAGGATGGCGACACAAGGCTGGATAGCTGTCAGACAAAGTCCAGGTGACGCCGTTGGTTTTTGTGGGAAAGCTCAGAGAAGGAGAAATTCTAATTTCACACCAAAGGAAGGGCTCTTCCTGGCTGAATACTTTTGGCACCGTCACCCAGCCAAGATGTCCTCCAGCAGGATACAGCTGTAGCAGAAGAGATCTTCAAAAGGCTGGGTACAGTTTCCCAGAGGTCCCACTTCTGAGGATTTGCCATCACAAAAAAAAAACTTCAAGCGGGGAAAACCTCAGTGTTCAGCCTAGTGGTAACACACCTTAGTTCGATCAGCTTGGCAGGTTTGTACAGATCCTCCAGACATCTCTGGATACAAAATGTTTCTAAGACCTATGTTTTCAGAGGTGGTAGGAGAAGTCTACCCAGACCCAGCCAAGAACCTCAGAAGCAGCACTTGGGGGTCAGAATGCACTCAAGTGGAGATCAACATCATGGTCCCGGGCATGTCCAGTTGGAGCTGATCAGCTCAAAATCTTCAGGAAAGGCTGATTGTAGCTTGTTATGCCCCTGTAACTAGATCAGGAGGTCAGCCTTATGACCCTTAGAGTCCACTTCTTTGTTTTGGGTACAAGAGAGATCAGGTCCTGTCATTCATCAGGTTTCAGACAGCTAGTTTAATCCTCTTCTGGTCTTCCTAAGGTCCGGTTGTGTTTTGAAGAGAGTAGCAAGGATGCCACATTTATGACTGGAATGACGTGGGTGGGGTGACTCCTGGGTCCTTCCTAACCAGGCGTGTAAACGTTTCTAAGCATTACCCTACCCACTTTTGCAGCATTCCCTGTGTTCCCTGCTTTAAAGAATCCCACAGCGTCCTTCTGTGCCTAAATCCTACATAGCGAATCCCTTCTCTCCTTGTGCAGAGCTTGTGTGCCCATCCCAAAGGTGGGGCCAGGGAAATAAGCAACCCCTCCTTTGTGGTCACTGCAAACCAGTTCTGGGGGCATCTTATCCCCTGTGGGGTTGGTGCCTATCTGGGGGAACAAAAGAAGGAGCCTGTCCAGGTGTCTTCTGAGATCTGCTGATGACAGGGGAGACCTAATTAAAGTCAATTAAGTTCCTAGGCACTGCCCAAATGGTCAGCCTACCAGATGAACTGAAAACACCTCCACATCCCCAGGAATCTTTCTCTGCTCTTAGAGCAGTTTTCACATCTCATTCAGGGCTTCAGTACTCAGAAAGGTGAATTGCATTGCAAAAACTGCTTTAGCCAGGCTCCACAATAGGTGCTGCAGTCCACCAGTGTCTTTTAACTTACAGGCTTTGGATAGACCTTGTAGATTATACTATGGACATATTACTTAGGATTATGCCAACTCACCTTTATTAAAAAGGAGAACACAAGCACGTTACTACTGGTTAGCAGGGGAACATTGCACAGAGTTTTTTCAGCCTATAAAGACAGATAGGACAATAAGCATGTGGTATGCCAGGCAAAATATGGTAATTTCCTACAACCCCTATTTCTTGGTCCATCAGTGGGGGACTCAAACTCAGTAGTGTGGAGAGCATTTGGGAGCAACGGAACATATCTGCAGGACAAAACACCCTTGGAGCACCATAATATGTCTCACCTTCCCCAGGTTCCATCTTGGAGTGCAGAATTTTGTTTTTACTACATAAACATTTTTTACTTTAGAGTTTCAGGCACATAAGTATAATACTGCTATGGCAAAATCTTGCCTGGAGTAATCCATAAAAGTATGAAAGCTCTGGCACCACGAAAATGTTTAACCATTTCAATTCTGTCTTGTGTGTATTATTATAATTAAATTTACAGTTGTTGCAAACTGTCTATAATTGAATGACTGAATGATACTTATAAAGCACACAGATACTCTACATAGAGTGTCCCGGTGCTAGGTACCTACAAAGATCAGAGCAAGGGACAGCGCAACCATACACTAGTTTCTAAACAGGTAGGTTTTCAGTTTTTTTTTTTCTTCAATAGATCCTTGACTGAAATAGACCTTAAATGTGTGGGAAGCTGATTCCATAACTTAGCAGCAACCACAGAAAAAGAAGAGCCTCCCAGACAAAGCCTTTTAAAGTGAGGAACCACCAGCAGGTTAGAATTACAAGACCAGAGAGGGCACACAGGAATATATTCCATCACCCTCTTATAAAGGAAGCTTGGTCCCTTTTTATGAAATGCCTGATGACGCAAAATTAGAGATTTAAAAATTATACATTGCCTCACTGGCAGCCAATGCAGCTTTTCACAAAATGAGGACACCACAGCCGTCTTAGGCAATTTAAACAAAAGGCGGACAGCCATATTTTGCATCACCTGTGGTCGATTGGTTAAATAAGCTGGTGCTCCCAAATAAAGAGCATTGGCATAATCCATTCTGGAGATGATCAGAGCCCTGACCACCGTCACCTGGGCAGAATGTAGGAGAAACAGCAAACATATTTTCATCATGCGCAGAATTCATTAGCAGGATCTAACTACAGCAGATACCTAATCCCCAAATGAGAGCTGAGAATCAAATATCACTCCTAGATTCCAAGCCTCTGACATGGGTGGAGGGTGGGCAGGGGCAGTCATAGGCCATGCTCCCATCCATCCTGGCAAAGGATTGCGACCAAACAGTAAGATCTTCATCTTATCAGGATTACACTGAAGCTTATTGACTTTCAACCAGTCAAGAACTGCCTTCATTCAGCCAGTAAAGGCCACTTTAGCCTCTGTTGAGTCACCCTCGTACAAGAGCAGGAGTTGAGTGTCATCTGCATACAATATGACACTGATATTAAAGGATTCCACAAGAAAGGCTAACAGCGCCATATAGGTATTAAAAAGAATGGGACTAAGAGAGGAACTCCCCACATTAGACTGTTTGCATCAGAGGTGTAAGGCTTCATCCAAACAACCTGCTCTTGATGCATCAGGAAGGAATTCAACCAGTCCAAGGCAGAGCCAGTCACAATCAGGAGCTTCAACCTGCTTAACAAGATGTCATGGTCGACCATGTCAAATGCTGCGGACAAATCAAGTAGCACCAGTGCAACATTGAGGACTGAGTCGAAGCTCCATCTAATAGACACCAACACAGCAAGTACTGCTGCCTCGGTGCTGTGACGTGCTCTAAACACTGACTGGGAGAGATGTAATAAATTATTCTCATGTAAGAAGGCGGTTAACTGTTGGTGTACTACATGAAGGTAGTTGTGCTCCTGTATAGACAATGATAATGCTTCCAGACTGCAGCTTAGTACTTATGAAAACCCTGTGATGCTGCTTTTAATTTGGTTTACCAAAAGAAGTTAAAATAGACTACACTTTCTCTTACCCTGATCTGTAACAAAGCTTAGTCTTCCTACCTTGCCACCACAACATAGCAGAAAACCTGCAAATTGACAACTGAGACATATGTTCCCTCAAGTCGTATACGCCAGTAGGTCTCCATCTGACAACTGGTTTGTATGCTTGAAATCGGAGGGGCCTGAATATGGTTACTAAAAGGAAGCTTTCACTCCAAACTGTGATTTTAAAATTTAAGCATTTAAATATTTAACTTCTAAGAATTAACTTTAATGTTCTGCAAATCATCATCAAAAATCTAACAGACTGGCTTTTTAACCCCTCGGGTGCCTTGGACGAGGTCACCTCATCCAAGGCACCGGTTCCCGGGTGCCTTGGACAAGGTCACCTCGTCCTACACCCGGGAACTGGGGGGAGCGACCCCTCCCACCCCTGTGACGTCAGCGAACGATCGCGCGCTGATTTGTCACAGACCCTCCTCCCATCGCGATCGGAAGAGAAATGCTTTGCATTTCTCTTCCGATCACGTGGGGAGGCCAAGAGAGGCTTCAAAGGGAAGGAAAGTTATTTCCTTCCCTTTGAAGTCTCTCTCTGCGTTTTGGCAGCCGGATTGAAAGCAATCCGGCTGTCAAAACGCCCACTAGACATCAGGGATTTTATTTTTTATTTTTGAAACTGGCATAAGGGAGCGACCCCTTGGGCAAGGGTCGCTCCCGGGGGGGGGGGCATTTTTTGGAAGGCCTATTATTAGGCCGATCTGCCCCCAGGGGGGGCAGAACCATCTAGGCACCAGGGATCATTTTTATTTTTTTCCCTTTTTGTGTGTTTCTGTATTTTTGGAGGTGGGGAGCGACCCCTTAGGCAAGGGTCGCTCCCCTATGGGGCAAATTATATTTAGGCCATTACTGCCCCCCCTTGGGGGCAGATTGGCCTATTTTTATGAGGCCAATCTGCCCCCAAGGGGGACAGAAACCACTAGACACCAGGGAGTTTTTTCTTTTTACATGAATTTCATGCAAGGGGAGCGACCCCTTAGGCAAGGGTCGTTTCCCTGGGGGGCAAATTTATTTTAGGCCATTTCTGTCCCCCTGGGGGGCAGATCAGCCTATTTTGATTAGGCCGATCTGCCCCACTAGGCACCGGGGATTTTTTTTGTTTTTGTTTTACAGATGGGGAGCGACCCCTTGGACAAGGGTCGCTCCCCTGGAGGGGAAAATTGTATTTAGGCCATTTCTGCCCCCTTTGGGGGGCAGATCGGCCGATTTTTGCTACACCAATCTGCCCCTAAGGGGGGCAGAAACCACTAGGCACCTGGGATTTTTTTTTTTGCGTCAATGTCACGCAGGGGGAGCGACCCCGTGGGCAAGGGCCGCTCCCGGGAGGATTGGGGGTCAAATTTATTTTAGGCCATTTCTGCCCCCGGGGGGGGGGCAGAAACCTCTAGGCACCAGGGCAATTTTTTTTTGTGTTTTTTTTTGTTTGTTTGTTTTTTTAGAGATGGGGAGCGACCCATTACGCAAGGGTCGCTCCCCTGAGGGGCAAATTGTATTTAGACCATTTCTGCCAGACCCATTACGCAAGGGTCGCTCCCCTGAGGGGCAAATTGTATTTAGACCGTTTCTGCCCCCCTTGGGGACAGATCAGACGATTTTAGGTCAATCTGCCCCCAAGGGTGTAGAAACCACTAGGCATTGTGATTTTTTTTTTGGCGCCAATGTCACGCAGGGGGAGCGACCCCGTAGGCAAGGGTCACTCCCGGGGGAGGCTTGGGGGGCAAATTTATTTTAGGCTATTCCTGCCCCCTCCCGGTGGCAGATCGGCTTATTGTTATTAGACCGATCTTCCCCCGGGGGGGGCAGAAACCTCTAGGCGCCAGGGCAAATTATTTTTTTTGTGTTTTTTTTTTTTTGTTTGTTTGTTTTTTTAGAGATTGGGAGCGACCCATTAGGCCAGGGTCGCTACCCTGAGGGGCAAATTGTATTTAGACCATTTCTGCCCCCCTTGGAGGCAGATCGGCTGATTTTCGGTCAATCTTCCCCCAAGGGGGCAAAAACCACTAGGTACCGGGTATTTTTTTTTGCGCGAATGTCACGCAGGGAGAGCGACCCCGTAGGCAAGGGTCGCTCCCGAGGGAGGGTTGAGGGGGTGGGGGGGCAAATTTATTTTAGGCCATTTCCCCCCCCCCGGGGGCAGATCGGCCTATTGTTATTAGGCCGATCTGCCCCCGGGGGGGCAGAAACCTCTAGGCGCCAGGGCAATTTTTTTTTTTCGGCTTTTTGTTTTTTGTTTGTTTGTTTTTTCAGAGATGGGGAGCAACCCATTAGGCAAGGTTCGCTCCCCTGAGGGGCAAATTGTATTTAGACCATTTCTGCCTCCCTTGGGGGCAGATTGGCCGATTTTAGGCCAATCTGACTTCAAGGGGACAGAAACCACTAGGTATTGGGGATTTTTTTTTTGCGCCAATATCACGCAGGGGGAGCGACCCCGTAGGCAAGGGTCGCTCCCGGGGGAGGGTTGGGGGGGGGAATTTATTTTAGGCCATTTCTGCCCCCCCGGGGGCAGATCGGCCTATTGTTATTAGGCCAATCTGCCCCCAGGGGGGGCAGAAACCTCTAGGCGCCAGGGCAATTTTGTTTTTTTTGTTTTTTTTTGGTTTGTTTGTTTTTTTAGAGATGGGGAGCGACCCATTAGGCAAGGGTCACTCCCCTGAGGGGCAAATTGTATTTAGACCATTTCTGCCCCCCTTGGGGGCAGATCGGATGATTTTAGGTCAATCTGCCCCCAACGGGGCAGAAACCACTAGGCACCGGGGATTTTTCTTTTTTTGCGCAAATGTCACGCAAGGGGAGCGACCCCGTAGTCAAGGGTCGCTCCCGGGGAGGGGGTGGGGGGGACAAATTTATTTTAGGCCATTTCTGCAGTGACATTTCCTGTCACGGGCGCTAGGCTTACCCACACAAGTGAGGTATCATTTTTATCAGAAGACTTGGGGGAACGCTGGGTGGAAGGAAATTTGTGGCTCCTCTCAGATTCGAGAACTTTCTGTCACCGAAATGTGAGGAAAATGTGTTTTTTTAGCCAAATTTTGAGGTTTGCAAAGGATTCTGGGTAACAGAACCTGTTCAGAGCCCCACAAGTCACCCCATCTTGGATTCCCCTAGATCTCTAATTTTCAAAAATGCACAGGTTTGGTAGATTTCCCTAGGTGCCGGCTGAGCTAGAGGCCAAAATCTACAGGTAGGCACTTTGCAAAAAACACCTCTGTTTTCTGTCACAAATTGTGATGTGTCCACGTTGTGTTTTGGGATATTTCCTGTCCCGGGCGCTAGGCCTACCCACACAAGTGAGGTATCATTTTTATCGGGACACTTGGGGGAACATAGATTAGCAAAACAAGTGTTATTGCCCCTTGTCTTTCGCTACATTTTTTCCTTCCAAATATAAGAGAGTGTGTAAAAAAGACGTCTATTTGAGAAATGCCCTGTAATTCACATGCTAGTATGGTCACCCCGGAATTCAGAGATGTGCAAATAACCACTGCTCCTCAACACCTTATCTTGTGCCCATTTTGGAAATACAAAGGTTTTCTTGATAGCTATTTTTCACTCTTTAAATTTCAGCAAATTAATTGCTGTATACCCGGTATAGAATGAAAACTCACTGCAGGGTGCAGCTCATTTATTGGCTCTGGGTACCTAGGGTTCTTGATGAACCTACAAGCCCTATATATCCCCGCAACCAGAAGAGTCCAGCAGACGTAACAGTATATTGCTTTAAAAAATCTGACATTGCAGGAAAAAGTTACAGAGTAAAAGGTAGAGAAAAATTGCAGTTTTTTTCACCTCAATTTAAATATTTTTCTTTTTCAGTTGTTATTTTCTGTAGGAAACCCTTGTAGGATCTACACAAATGACCCCTTGCTGAATTCAGAATTTTGTCTATTTTTCAGAAATGTTTAGGTTTCCGGGATCCAGCATTGGTTTCATGCCTATTTCTGTCACTGACTGGAAGGAGGCTGAAAGCACAAAAAATCGTAAAAATGGGGTATGTCCCAGTAAAATTCCAAATTTGTGTTGGAAAATTGGGTTTTCTGATTCAAGTCTGCCTGTTCCTGAAAGCTGGGAAGCTGGTGATTTTAGCACCGCAAACCCTTTGTTGATGCCATTTTCAGGGGAAAAACCACAAGCCTTCTTCTGCAGCCATTTTTTCCCATTTCTTTGAAAAAAACGAAATGTTCACTGTATTTTGGCTAATTTCTTGGCCTCCTTCAGGGGAACCCACAAAGTCTGGGTACCTCTAGAATCCCTAGGATGTTGGAAAAAAAGGGCACAAATTTGGCTTGGCTAGCTTATGTGGACAAAACGTTATGAGGGCCTAAGCATGAACTGCCCCAAATAGCCAAAAAAAAGGGGGGAAAGGCCTGGCAGCAAAGGGGTTAAAGTGGTTGTGATTCTATCAGTTAATGGGATCAGTACATTTCCCTGAGACAGCTCACAAATACATTTTCTACTGACCACTTTTGCACACTGTTTTTCAGTGCTTATTGATGAGGTTCTAAGTTCATTGAATAAATAGATGCATTAACATTACTGGAAATGTTGTTGCTTCTGTTTGCATCTTGAGTTATTGTAAGCAGGAAGGTTTGTAAATTTGTTGCTTTAATGCAGATGTAAAACGCATGCAGCAACCGCTGTGTGAGCAAACACAGGACAAATGGCAATCAGGCCATGCTTCAGCTGACATTTGGTTGATTTTTGCATGTTTTAAATCATCTTTTTAAACCATAGAAACTGAAAATGAAAACTCCTATTGAAACTATCAATTCCTTTTGCCAGCGTGTCCTAGTATGCACACTAACACGTGTAATCTTCTTTTTGCTTACTTTTCCAATTATTTTGTATACGTTGCTGTGGATGGTGGGGAAATGGTGGGCTTTATTGCTGATCAATGCAGTGTGTTATTGTTGATAAATGCACACAAGATATTGACAAAATTCCATGCAATCTTTTTTGTCACAGGTGAAAAAGCTGAAAATTCTCCAATTACAACCTTAAAAACATTCAACAGAAATTTCATGCTGCAAGGATCTCTGACACAAAGATCTAGAGAAAGGAAAAACACTGCAAAGGATTTGATGGTAAGAATCTTTGTTTTCAGTAGAAGCAAAACTTAAAATAGAAATGAAAACCTTCATTAGGGTAATGTTGTGTTAGAAGCAATTTTACTGAGTTTACACCAGTATGAAAACATTTGAAATTCAATGAGTAAGCTTTAATTTAAATTACATTAAAAAGACACAAACTGTGAAATCCCTATAATTACCTTTTACCACACACCCCGCTCGTCGTCACACACATAAATACGATGCCACGAATAGTATCATAGAGGCCATCTCAAATGACAACAAACATTCCTGCTTACCCTCTATTACTTAAAAGCCCAGATATAAATAATTAAAAAATGATTACTGCCCCAGCTATATGTTTATAGATTTATTACATGTTCGTGGTTTTTTATCAAATGTCATTGTATAGTGCAACAGTACATTATACTATAAAAAACACGGCTAATCTGTTTTATATCTTACACAATCAACAGAATAAAAAACATTGCCCAGTCATTACAAACCACACTTAAACTTCTTCACCTTTCAAACACACCATTCAAACAAACTCATACAGACACATAGTCCCAAGGAGATCATTATTGTTTCTTCCACAGTTGTTGAATTACGTGATTAATAAATAAATGACATTAATAAATGTATAAAAAATAGCTGCACCGGTGATAATTGTTTGATTAAAACTGGGCTTGTAGCGATACTGGTTAAGTTGGAATGTAGGTTATAATTTGAAAAGTCACTTCCCCCTTTCCTGAACCTCAAAAATATTATTGGGTGTGCAGATGGTGCTATGTTTTTTTCATAGAAGACATCATCAAAATAACAACAGTCCCAAAATAGTGCAGCTTTGATGACAACTCCATTGGTGATTACAAACACCTGATCGAATGGCAACTGTCATTTAGATTGTGATTCACCCAAATCAGACTGCCATTGCAGCTTTACATGTTTGGCTGTTTTTAGGAATTTCTCGAAAATCTCTTGACAGGTTTACACAAAAGAAAAAGAAAATGGCCATTCACCCTACATCCAGCACTTGGTGCTCTTGCTTACCAAAACCTCCTTAGATATTTGAATGTGAAAATATAGAAATCCCCATTTAATTTTCCTCACTTTATCAAACTGAGCAAATCTTTCCTTCCAGTATCAAAACTGTGTCCCTATATGTCTTTTAGGACAGTTTTGGGCAGGTTTGTTATAAGAAGCCAGAGGTAAAATCATTCAAACAACAAATGGTTTCATCCATAACTACATAGTTAGCATCGCTGATTACAAAGATAGAATGCTAACCTTGGACAATGTATGGCCTCAGAATTCAGTAGTCTACATATTAGGTAGCTGTTCTGACATGGGTCGGTAGAATCTTTCTGATGTGATTTAGTTTTCCTGTTGTGATGACGTTTTTGATTTAGGTCAGCGTCAGAGGAAAAATGTGAATGATACATATTTCGATTTCTATGAAATTAATTGTGCCATTTATTTGATTTAACATGTCATTCATGAATGTCAAGAGAAGTTATTAGAAATATTGCTACAAGGGAAACCAGAGAACCAGACTCGTACTCAGATTAAGTAAATTAATTTAGTTCAGATTTTTTTTACATTTACAGTATTTTATATGCCAATAATTAGACAAAGTCAGTGCTCTCCATACTACTGTGAAGTTTGTGGAATAGTGCTCTTGAAATCAACCGAAAAACAGATCTATGATCGTTATGAAAAATCAAGTTAAGGGAATGTTTATTTTGGATTCAAGTAAAATCTATACAAATGCAAAATAGATATACATATAGAATACATAAATGTATTGTCATCTTAATAGAAATATTACTGTTGTTAAAATCACTCATGAACTTCTGAAAACACCACTGTACATTAACATGTAATAGCTTTTCACATTTGCAAACAAACATTTACAGTTTCATACTCAAAGATAAACCCAGAAAAATGAGATTTGTGAACAGTTCATTGGCTATAGAGACTGGAGTTTCCATCACTTCGACATGATTTCTTGTGGGAGAGGTGTGTGTATTTGTGCACAGGGTTGTGCATATGGTGCACTGCACTCCTTGCAAGTCATGTACATTTCCTTTGTGTTTGTGGCACTCGGACCACACATGGCCTTGAGCTTCACCTTTAGCCTCTTTGTACTATTTGCCCAATGTGGTCTTTCTTAAATAATACTAGCTAGGGCCTCATTATGAGTGTGGCGGTCCGACCTCCACATTAAAACCCTGGTGGTCGGACCGCCAGGATCTTGGATCCCAGTGGTCTGGAGTTGGCGGAGATCAGCAGCGCTGCTCTGGGGATTACGACCTTGTTCGTAACACCGCCATGAAAATGTGGCAGAGAACAGGTGCAGGGGTCCACAGAGGGGCCCCTGCACTGCCCATGCACTTGGCATGAGCAGTGTAGGGGTCCCACTACCCAGCACTCTCGCAATGTTCACTGTCTTCTATGCAGACAGTGAACATTGCGAGGGTGCTGGTGCACCCTGCTCTAAACTAGGAGCCGGTGACAATGATGTAGTCTGTTTCCTGCTAAGCCAGCGGGTGGAGCTTAGGTTTCCACCTGTCGACCTAGAGGGAAACTCTTAATGACTCTGACGGGGAGGTCACCGCGTAGGTAGCAGCCACCCTGTCGCAAGTTTGGCAGACGGAGTTTTCCGTCCTCAAATTCATAATGACCCTCTTAATGTCTGCTTCTCCCATTTGATCTGGCAATTTCCTATCTTCTAATGGCACACATGCCCCACATTTTACCCTCTCTTTATTCAGCTTTTTCATTTTTATGGGCATCATTTTTCAATATAGTTTCCTTTGCCTTTTTTTTTGTTTCATGTATTGGAATGCTATAATGGACATTCTATGAAAAGAGGTTCTAACTGTGTTCCCAATCCTTCCCTCTGCAATTCCTTAGTGTGTTATCTAGCTGTAGGGATATTCTTCCAGTACAAATGCAGCCTCTACTAATGTGGATTTCTCAGCCATATGCTGTATCACTCATTAAATCTTTGCGACTGTTAAGATCTACTACCAATCACATAATAATTGTCAGTTCAGTCTAGAATCGGCAAGATAATCGTCGGGTAATAATTAGGTTTGCCTCCCAAACCACTGGGCCCTATTCACAGTGCTTCATTTACATGTGTAGATGTCCTCACATGTAAATCTACTTTGCATCTAGGAAAAATCTTTACACTTTTCCTAGGTGTGGGCTTGTATGCCTCCACTCCTTGATGGAGACTGCTAGAACAGGATTTGCAAGTGTACAGTTACTACTTGCAACTTTTCACATGTTGGTGGAGGTCACTGCCACTGAGATGCATATCAATGTGTAAGTAAACTATAAGAAAATGTATTTAAGTTTATTAAACTTAAAAATATGCATTTCATCCTAAAATATTAAGTTGAAATAACTATATATTCATTTAGATGTTATAAATTAATACATTGTTACAGCACACCAACTTAAATGGACATTTTTTATTTGTAAATTTTATTAAAAAATAATATTCCTATAGATAATAAGACTGAACAGCTTGAATTTGTTTCTTGTCATTTTAATACATACATATTTAGCAAGTAATCTTCCAAATGTATTAGATTGAAAACTCAGTTTTGCTTTATTGTTTGAGACTTGTAAATTGAGTAATGTGTTATACTCATCAAGCCTTGTAAATGTTTTTTATATTTAATGTTCCAGAAGAAAGGAAAACTATTTGAGATAAATATTGTTTTTTCATGAGCCATAACAGAAATATCAGACCCTCTAATGGTAGATTTGAAAGCATCCATTTGAAAGCATCCAATCTAATTATGTTGGAGGTATCATCTTCATTGGTAGAGACAAAATATTGTATGATTGAGCTAAAAATGTATATATGATTATCATTATGAATAATGTGTTTGTTTTCCAACAAGGTCTGTGTCAATGACAATTTAGCAAGTTTAAGTGAAAAAATATCATAGCATGATCTGAAATATCAATTGGATGGTTCGTAAATTGTGACATTATATGAAAAGTGTCTGGAACATACTACATACTCTATTCTTGAGCGTGAGGAAGGGGGATATGAGAAACATGTAATCTCTTTCTGAGTATGATAATGGAGTAGCCATAAATCTGTCAGGTTAGTGTTTGCAAAGGATCTACAGATTATGTGGGTATGACCTCTTCATTCATCTGTCCAGACACCCATTCAACCATCCATCCACTTGTCCCTCCCTGAGTTCATCTGTTCATGCCTGCTTCTTTTCTGCCCAACTGTATGTGTGTGGAGGGTGGGATCAGTGTGGTGGTTTGTTTGCATGGGTCTTACATACCTAAAGGAGTGAGAGGTTATTTTACAGGAATATAGTATATCCCCCCCTACAACAAGTCCTCAGTATACATCAAGTACTGCATTCCATGGTAGCAAACATTTTATGGGATTATATTAGAGTCTGCTGTCTAATCAGATGATGACCCCTGAACTCTCTCTGTGACATGCTTCATCACTGGGCCTGCCATCTAGCACTGAAAGAACTGTGCTCTGTTCTCTCAGTCAAGGAAAAACTCTGGTGAGTTAAGACTTCCTACTTTTTGGACATACGTATCTTTTGTGAATGTGTTGGACATATTTTAAAACAGTGTATGGGATGGCCTTAATACTATATTATTACTGCATTTGTATCACAAGCTCAAGAACCCAGAGGGTTCTCCATGTCCATTTTGCCAACATTTTTCAGCACACAATAATAGCCCAGCTGGAATCCTGTGCTTTTGTCAGTTCAAAAGGACCCACTGGCACACAAACCCTATTGTATAATTAGTGTGGTCTACAAAGGATATTCAAAACATGGCTACATACAACAGCATTTTTTGGAGTCTAACTTTTACATTGATAAAAAAAGGAACTTCCTCTTACTAACTCTATTTTGTATAGTTGCTAACACCCAGCTATGATGGCTAGGTATTCTGTTGCTAATGAAGAAAGTGAGGTAATACAAACCATTCCCCACACAGTCATACTTGCTTGTACTTTGGATTCACATCCATACTTCTTGTGGAAAACACTTGTGACCCAGGGTGATCAGTAGTCTTACTAGGGTACTCTGTGGATTTATATGTTACACTTTGACGGTGTTCTTCCTGGTTTCATATGTGGTAAATCTATTTTCAGATATACTGGATCCTATCAATTAGGAATAGACAAGTCACCCTATGGGCATCAGGCTGTCACTTAATTGACCTCCATGTTATCCTTCTAATTAACAAATCTCTAATCTACATTCTGCCTAAACTAGTCTACAATTTAAGGGTCTTTCCATCTTTTCAAATGATAATTCTCAAGTTTGACAACAGATTAACAGTAAATTGTTGCATGACAACCTTTTTTTCCTACATGAAGTGAAAATGTCTCTGATGGGCTCTGACATAAATTAGAGATGCTAGTTCGGACTCGGGTATATTTTCGGACTCATCCCTCCATTGTCATGAATACACCCATTTATGGCTGTCTAGGAATATGCTTCAATTGTTTGCAGCAATACTTCATGTGTAATTTCTGATATAGAAGTTACTTGAGTAGCCTTTGGCAAACTGGCTTCAGGTAAATGATCATTAATGTAAGCCGACTTCTAATGAGAACCTGTGTTAAAATTCCACTAAGTGCAACAAAATTGGCATCAGAATCATTGGTGCATAGATTATGAGAAGAAATGCTACTGCTTGAGGCAGTGAGGAATAATATATATTATATTAATAATTCCCATTGCATTAACATTTTACATAACATTCTAAACTTAGTTTTAAACCTTCTTAAGTTGATAGAGATTTCAGATAGTACCCACTGGTAATGGTCTGCAGTTTTGCAGAGGATTGAAAAGTCCGGCTTTCATGGGTGCCTTGGAAAACAAGCATTTGCAATGCAATGGGTCTCGCGTTTGCTCGAGTTAAAGCATTGTAAATTCCTAACTGGACTTTTCTTGCCACATAAATTGAAAATGAAAAGTAAAACAGTTGACAGAAACAAGTCAATTCAAAGCATCACGGTCGCCATGAGCTTGAGCGTGAGAGTTAGTGGCTCCCTGCGTGAATGTCTAAAAAGGATCGCAGCTGGGATGAAAGGCAAAACAAAACCGAGGAGGGGCCATCAGATGCTGTAACAGGAGGAAGCGCGAGGGAGTGTGATGGCCAACAAAAATGTACACTTAGTGAAATCGACTGGGAGGGAACTCAGCACACAAAGGAGGGATATTTCACAAAATGCACCAATAAAAATGAAGCATTTTACGACAAGCACAACAAAAAATGAATACTAACAGTGGGCGTGGTTAAAAGCCCACAAAGAGCTTACAACAGGCCAGAGTGCTTGTGCGCTTGACACTAAAAATGCTGCAGGCACAGCTTGGCATACTAATTCATTGTAACAACAACTCAGGTGAGTTGAGAATTAGCCTGAGTTGTGGGCACCTGCATAGTAAGTCTTTGCAGGTAGGGTGCCTGTTCAAAGTCATTCAGTGACTCATATCCCCTGTAACTGTGTGTGAACCAGTGACTGCCTTATGTAAAGAGTGAACGGAGAGCCATGCTGGCTCTCCGTGTTTCAGCAGCGTGCTCGGCGTGTCCGGGAGGGGCACGGAGCACCAGGCTATAAATAAAGGAAGGAACTGCGGTGATGCAGTTCCGAGTGTGGCAGCAACGATACATGTCTCTGCGTGGTCCTTAAACGCCGCGCTGCGCCACGTGTCTACAATGGCGACGAGCGGGATGCGAGACATCGCGCTATAATTAAATAAATATACAAGGTTGTACAAGCGCTGAAAGGACGTACCCGAGCAAGTGGTGCAGTCGGCCGCTGAAAATAAAGAAGACCACGCGGTGCGGTGTCGGCCGCTGTGAGGAGCGGAGCCCGATCGCCTCGTGGTGTGCCTCGCGTCGGCGGAGGGTGGTGCCGTTTGGTTTCCCGATCGGGGAAACCCAAGAAGGTGAGCCCTGCCCCGCCCCCAGAAGAGGATCATCGCGTGGAGCGAATCGCTCCGTTGAGTGCCCTGCCGTCGGGCATGTCCTTGCTGCCAGGAGTGCAGCTGAAATTGACGACGCTCGCTGTCTCAGCCGAGCGCTCTGTTTATGAGCGTCTCTGGGCTGAGAAAGCTGCAATTGACGAGCGTTTTCCCCGAGGCTGGGGGAATCCTGAAATTGACGCGCGTTTTCCCCGAGGCTGGGGAATCTTTTACAAAAGAAGGGGAAGGTGTGCCTGGACGAAATAACGACGCGAGAGCGAAGGAAGGGGTGAAACTGACCCCCAGAGAGAGAGAGTAAAGAAAAAAAAAGAAAAAAAAAGTTGAACAAGAGAAAAAAAAATAAAGAGACATCATTAACCTGTGTAAAGCACTGGAGTGAGAGAGTGCAAACATGAGTGCCCCACCACAAGACAATGCTAATAATGCCAATCCTCCTCAACCACCAGGGAATCCTCAACTTCCAGCACAACTAAATAACAGTATTCACTCCTCGATTACCTCCTTACCACCGTTTAGCCAGCTGATTGACCCGGCCACAGCTGCGCCGAGGTGGCGTCTGTGGATAAATCGCCTAGAAAACTATTTTTGTGCTACCCGAGAGATGGATGGAGCAGTGCGTAGGTCTGTGATGCTGCTGATGGGCGGAGATGAGTTACAGGAGCTGTTTGATTCTCTCCCTGATACAGGGGATAAGTCTGATTTTGACGCAGCGGTGACTGCTTTGAATAGGCATTTTGATCCTCAACTTAACTCAGATTACGAACGTTTTAAACTAAGACAGGCGCAACAGACCGAGGTCGAGTCGATGGATATGTTTTACTCCAGGTTGAGAAAACTGGTGAGCTCGTGCACGGGTCTCAACCAACAAGAAGAGATCCGAGCGCAGATCATTCAAGGATGTCGGTCTAATGCTTTGAGAAAACTTATTCTTCGGCAACAGGGCATGTCCCTTGATGACATTCTGATTCTGGCGAGGTCACATGAACTATCGGCGGTACGAGCAGATGCCATGGCGGCAGTGAGAGGTCAGTCATTGGCTGCTGCGTCATCGATTCGCGTAGTTCAAGTCAAAGAGGAACAAGTGGATGCCGTCCAGACACGTCAGGCAACACCTCGTAAGCTGAATCCTGCTAAACCCAGTGATAGAGCCTGCGGAAGCTGTGGCTATGAACATCGACCGAATGCGGGGTGCCCGGCAAAAGGGCAATCATGTAACCGCTGTGGTAAGCCGAACCATTTTGCTAAAATGTGCAGATCCAGGAGGAACAAGCCTGGTGAACAGAGAGGAAGAGACACGAATGTTAGAGCTGTATCCAAAAGTGCGGAGGAAGTAAGGGATCAGGCGACAGCGAGTGGTCCGGTCTTTGAGGAAGATGAAGAAGAGGACATTTTTGTAATATCCTTTACAGGAGGAAAACCAGGAAAAAAATAGGCCACCGCCCATGAGTGACGTTCACGTCAATGGCACGCTGGTTTCTGTACTCATTGACACTGGAGCGTCCGTTAATGTCATGGATGAAACCCTTTTCAAAAAATTAGTACCTGCCCCGCCACTTACTTCGACAGCTACCAAAATATATAATTACGGGGGAAGAGAGCCCCTTCCCCTCAAAGGAGTCGTGGAAGTGGCTGTAAGCAGTGGAGATAGATCAACAGAGGCAAAGTTCTATGTTGTGGCCGGGGATCGCGGCACCTTGCTAGGATGTCACACAGCTGAAGAGTTAGAACTGGTATTCTTTGCGCGTCAAATATATGACACTCAAGTGGAACGCCTTCTCCATGAATTCCCGCAGTTGTTCGAAGGACTAGGACGTTTGAAAGGAAAACGCATTAAGTTGCACATAGACCACAATGTGATTCCTGTGGCTCTACGACATCGTCGGGTGCCTTTTCATCTACGGCCGGTTGTTGAGAAGGAGTTGCGGTCGTTGGAAGAACAAGGAGTCATTGAAAAAGTGGATGGGCCTACGCCATGGGTGTCACCGTTGGTGATCGCACCGAAACCAAAACAGCCGGGAGCGATTCGTCTCCGTGTCGACATGCGCCTGCCGAACAAGGCTATCAAGAGAGAGAGGCACATAACCCCCACTATGGATGACATCATTGCGGATCTGAATGGGGCCCAGTGGTTCTCAAAGTTGGATCTTAATGCGGGGTATCATCAGTTGGAGCTGGACCCTGAAAGTAGGAACATTACTACCTTCTCGGCACATGTGGGGCTAAGAAGGTACAAGAGACTGAGTTTTGGAGTGTCGTCAGCTGCTGAAGTGTTTCAGAATGCGATTCGAGAAACGTTGTCCGGGTTACCGGGGGTAATCAACTTAAGTGGTGATATCTTGATATACTCCAAGACTAGAGAAGAGCATCATCGTCATCTAAGGTCGACGTTGAAAAGATTGATGGAAGCAGGGCTGACACTTCATAAGAAGAAATGTGCCTTTTATCAAAACTCGGTAGAGTTTTTCGGATATGTGTTTTCGAAAGATGGTCTGCAAGTGGACCCACGGAAGGCTGAAGCGATCCGTCAAGCCCCTGTTCCGCAAAATCCAACGGATGTTCGCAGTTTTCTAGGGATGGCCACATATTGCGGAAGGTTTATACCACAGCTTGCCACCATGTCTGAACCTCTTCGACGACTCACGAAAGGGCAACACCGTTGGGACTGGACTCCGGATGCACAACAAGCATTTATGGATATTAAAAATGCGTTGCTGGACAAAGCGACTACGGCTTATTTCAACCCCGGTAGGAAAACTGAAGTGGTGTTGGATGCGAGCCCCGTTGGGCTTGGAGCTGTGCTCTTACAGGAACAGAGGCATCAAGAGTGGATCCCTGTTGCATACGCCAGTCGGGCACTGTCGGCGGTTGAAACCCGGTATGCGCAGATCGAGCGTGAAGCTCTAGCCATTCGATGGGCGTGCCGCCATTTCCACCTGTATTTGTATGGGCACGAGTTTCAAGTAGTGACTGACCCACAAGCCTCTGGTCCCCTTGTTTGCGGGTAGTCCACGTTTGGCGGCTCCGAGAATTGAACGATGGGCTGTTCTACTTCAACCTTATAGATTCACGGTTGTATATCGGCCTGGCGCGAATAATCCTGCAGATTTTCTGTCTCGACACCCGTCTCCGAAGGTGTTTGATGTTCATCAAGAACAAGATGAAGAAAATACTGAAGTGTTTGTCAGCATGGTCGTGCAGTCGGCATGCCCTAATGCTCTTCTCGTAACTGACATTGTGAACGCTACCCAGGAAGATGCGATGTTGAGTTATGTCAAAGAAGCGTTAAGCCACAAAAAGTGGAAATATTTTCTAGAGAAGACCCACATGTCCTGCCCTGATCAAAAAGTGGCTATGCAGAGTATCTGGAAGGTGCGTGATGAGCTGTCTACCCATAATGATGGGTTGGTTCTGAGGGGAAGGCGAATCGTACTTCCACAATGTCTCTGGTCGAGAGTGATCGAGTTGGCTCATCAAGGGCACCAAGGGGCTGCTAAAACCAAAGCGAGATTACGTGCCAAAGTCTGGTTCCCGGGTATGGATACTCAGGTTGATGAAATGGTAGGGAGATGTCATTCCTGCATCATTACGTCCATAGAACCTCCGAGTTGCCCAGTGGTAACTGAACCGGCCACTCTGAAACCCTGGGCTAAAGTGAGCATGGACTTTGGGAGTTTCCCAGATGGGAGATTGACTGCCGTTCTGATTGATTCATATACCAAATTCCCAGTGGTGGAGGTGGTAGCGTCAACGGCGTTTGAAAATGTACGGCCAGTTCTACAAAAGACGTTTGCTTGTTTGGTTTGCCTGACAAAATTCGAACTGATAATGGTCCTCCTTTCCAAGGGCAAGAGTTTAGATCGTACCTTGACGGTCTAGCCATTCGACATCGTAAGATAATGCCTTACTGGCCTCAGGCAAATGGGGATGTGGAAAGGTTTATGCGAACTCTGAACAGGGCTCTAAGGATTGGAGTGGAACAAAAGGAAAACAGTGAACAATGTCTATATCAATTTTTGAGTGCTTACCGTCAAACACCTCACAGCACCACTGGTTGTGCTCCCTCCTCTTTGATGTTCAAAGTATCTCCACGTGACTGTATTCCCTCAGGTCCTAATTGGAAACCTCCTGTATTGGATGTAAAAGCCACTCAAAACCGGCGAGCGGCTACTAATCAGCGGGCGAGTGTCCAACGGCGAGCTAAGTATCGAGGGTTTCAAGAAGGAGATCGAGTGGTAGTGAGATGTCGGCGAGGAGGAGGGAAGTTTAAAACGCCGTTTGAGCCCGATGTATGGGAAATAATTGGCATCAAGGGATCCATGATAACTGCTGCAAAAGGGAGACAAAGAGTGACACGAAATGTATCACATTTTAGGTGGGCTGGTATAAGAGAGTCGACCAGTGAAGAAGGAGAAATAGAAGACATAACCTGTGGTTCACCACTACCGGCTGAAGAAAGGAAGGATGTTACAGAGCCAACGGGGATCGAGCAAACCAGGCCTGGTTGTGTTTTTGAACATGGAAGTGGAAGCACTAGAAGTGCGAGGTATGACTTACGCCCTAATCCTGTGCCGAGCAGTCAGTTGAAAGACTTTGTTTGTTGAATAGATTGCTTGGAAAGTAAGTGTCGGTGTCGTCCGTTAGGGTAAGCACACTGTGAGAAGAACGATGTGGACAGTGTGCAACGACCTCCAGCCGTCTAAAGTGGACTCTGTGAGCGACACGAGGGTTTAGGGTGCTAAGAAACAAATTTGTAGTGTTCTCAGTTATTTGTTATTTGGGATGATTCTTTCAATTTTATATTAAGATTTTTCGTATGAAAATGTTTTCATTATTTGTTTAAGTTCATTTTTGTTAATCCCTGTCCATGTGGAGTAAAACATGGGAGGGGTGTAAAGAGTGAACGGAGAGCCATGCGGGCTCTCCGTGTTTCAGCAGCGTGCTCGGCGTGTCCAGGAGGGGCACGGAGCACCAGGCTATAAATAAAGGAAGGAACTGCGGTAACGCAGTTCTGAGTGTGGCAGCAACGATACATGTCTCTGCGTGGTCCTTAAACGCCGCGCTGCGCCACGTGTCTACACCTTAGAGGAGTACACATATGCAAAGGGGGGTCCTAAGTGAAAATTTCTTTAGAACATGATAGAGAAAGTCTACTGACAGTTATTTACCAGGAGACGCAAGAGGGAGCATAAAAGATTACATCAGGATTCAAAAATTGTATAGAGGTGTGTGAGAGGTATAAAGACTTGGATGTTTCAATTAATTTGTTGTCTAAAAACCCAGGAATGTTGAAAAGAAACATAGGTGGAGTTTAGTGGGCTTTTCTCATTCTTCCTAGCGTTGATCTCAGAAATACTAATAGGATATTTCACTGTTGTTTCTGCAAATTGTACTTCCTTTCCCCTCAGAGGTTTGGAAATATTTTTGCAGATGTTCACATTTTTGCCCTTATAGATTTCAGTGACCGCCGATTATTACAATTAAACCGCAGTGCACTATCTGATATGCAGACTATATTTTTAAACTCAGTGGGTAGGCATTTATTTGTGAACAGTGAGATGTCAAGCAGAAATCAACTCAGTGAGTGATACGTGACTTCGCATTGCAAATCACGTTCTTATGCTTAGCAATTTTACATTAGCTGGTATTCTTTCAGTTATTTGTAAGGCGTTTTATTTCCTTTGTAGAAGCGCTAACCGAGGACATCTGCACAAACGGCAACAATATCTGATAGATACAGTCTAAAATACTGGTGAGCGGTAGAGGCTATTTCGCTCGCTACACATATTGGGCTGAGACTTCAAATAAAAGTAGTCCAAAAAGTTTTTGAATAGGAACTCCTCACAAGTGTGACCTGGCAAGTTCTTTGTTCAGATCTGCCAAGTACACGTGACGTGTCGCTATTCAAACATTACACATTATGAGTGCTCCAATCAAGAAGGTTTGGGTCGAAGACTGAGCGTAAATTTATAAATGTACTACTTCAAAGTTACAGAAAAAAGAAACACAGTTTGTATAGGAATATGGAACAAAATATGACGTGTTGGGAGACTGTCATATAATTGCAGTATGAACTGCTTAAAAGTGGTGAATAAACGAAACGACGCCCCCACGTGGGCTGGGGGGTGAAGAATTAACCCTTCCCATGTCGAGAAGCCAAACAAAACGCACGTGGCGCGCTTCCTTTGTATTCTCGAGAACGTGTTTTTACTGTCAGACGTTAATCACTGCTGTTAAAAGCATTTGCAATCCATTGGGTCTCGCGTTTGCTCGAGTTAGAGCTATTAGTATTGTAAACTCCTAACCCGACTTTTCTTGCCACATACATTGAAAATGTAAAGTAAAACAGTTTCACTTAACTAGCCGACTTTTCTTGCCCATAAACTAAAAAGTAAAAGTTTCACATAAGTGATCCGAGGGCCGCCATTAGCGCAAAACAGACACACAAAGGGAAATAAAAGTTTGCTCCCAGTGAAACCTATCAGCAAAAGTGTAATTATCCATGTAACTGACTAAAGTGCAATTATCTATGTAACTGGCTACAGCACAGTTACCTATGTAACAGGATCGATGTCATGCAAAGCGCAGGACTACTGCCCAGCGAGATTGCGCTACTAAATAAAGAGAAAAAGTAGTCCAGAAACCTGGCGGAAAACATCGAGTCTCGGATGTTTTCAGTAGTTGGTCTTTGCGCTTGAGGAGGGCTTAACACCAGAAAAGGCATGAAGTATGCGTGCCTTTCACTAATGAAAGCAAGCGAATTTAAAAAGCAAGCCCACAAACCAATTAAAGCTTTGCACTCGCCCCTAATAAGCAGCGCTCTGCAGATTTGGGGCAATCTGTTTTTAGCTTGCGGAATTAGTATATGGTAAAAGTAGCAGCAAGGGAACACTTGCTTCAAATTAAACAACAGATAGGAAGATTTAAAAACTTTTTTGCACAGAATTTGGGAATCTGGCAGAAAGCCTCTGTGAGATAAAATATTTTTCTCTTTAAAAGAACTGCAATAATTCTGAAAGGTGCCTTTGACTGAGAATGACTCAACCTCTTAAATAAGGCTGTTTGGCTTAAGTATTTAGGAAATATATTGTAACTTGTGTTTAAGCAAATACTTCAGTCATTATTTTGGGGCCTCTTTTAGTTGGTCAATAACAAAGTCCATACACAAAGTACATACCAAGCACCGCAAAGGCATTCAGAGAAAAGTAAATGCTGTTGCTGCCAATCAGTGGACAATTGACAATAATAAAGAAAGTGGAACGAGCTCTGAAAGCAGGGATACAGCAAGGCAACAGAGAACCAACATGAGTCTGTCATCATTGCAGTTTATATTTTGTCCCAGCTACTTTCCAATCCAAAGGAAGAAGAGAGCATGTCTATAGTGAACGTGGAGTCTCGGACCAAGCAGGAGTTGGGAGACTGCATGCAGATGAGTTCTCTGATATGGTTTTGCCTCGTACTGTCACAGCCGCATATTCAGTCATGACAGTATGCATGTAAATATGCACTCTCTGGCATCTCACAATTACAGCTGAAATACTGGAAACCATCCAGGCTGCTCATGGTGAAGAGGGTGATGGAGAGAAAGTACCTGAACTTAAAGAGAGTGGCCGTCGAAACAAAAGCCACCCACCCACAATCCATAACAGTAACAATGACGATCACTGTTGGCTATACAACACCTTCATCTTCATATTGTCTGCCGAAGGAGAAAGAGAGCAGCAGGTCATGCCTGAGAAAGTGGCTTGTACAAGACACTGATAGATAGTCCTCCTAAGGGGAAGCACAGCTTACTACTCATCAGCAAGCTGTTGTGACCTCTATAAAAGGACCATCTTTTCATCCTATAATGTACCTACTACTAATCCCAGCTGGACTCCCAACCCGCAGGTTAGAAGGGAGTCTTTGAGAACATATAATAGTTTTGGGATGCACAACTGTTAGTAAATTTACTGGGTCAAATTGACATGGTGATATGGAAGTTTAATGGAGAAAGGAAAAGCATCGAGCCAGAATAGGGCCATGCCAAAAGCATCCAGCCAGCACACAGCCTCTACCCTGTCTTGATTGCCACCATATAGATAATAGACTGAAATATTAGCATGGTGCCATAAAAACCTCACTGTGCTCCTGCAGTGGCAGCAAAACACGTTGATACACTATGTAGTTTATCCCATTTCCCAAATAATCTTGACAGTGGTGACCCAGGGCAGGAGGCAATCTGCCCACTGCAGACTGGCGCAGCCAGTCTTACATTTAGCATACCAGGTGTGTGTCACAGACGCACTGCAGTTGAAGTTAATTATGTACAGTTTCCCGTTCAGAAGTTGGTTCAAAACACTAGAGCGGCAACCAAAATGGCCACGGCTAATGTCCGACTGAAGTTCAAATTGTGGCAGGACTGATCACAAAGTGTATCAGCCCACTCTTTATAGTGTCCCAGACTAACACAAGAAAATAGTCCCTCCCCGCCTCAAAAGCCCATTAAAATAAGGACAAACTAAGAAAAATAAAAACTGCTAGCCAGTAGCTAAAAAACTATGGTAAATGATAACAATAAGTTAGATTCAGAAGCCTAAAGGTGTTTGTTCAAGTAAAGTGTCAGGCTCAGGTAACATGTGAAGTGCAAAATCATATCAGAAGTGCGAGTTAAGTGCTTTGGGATTTGAAGTGTTGGTTTCCTTCACATAATACTGTTATGTAAGATAAGATCAACGATTATGCAGACGTTACTGCGATATTTTCGCAGGAGCATTTTCTTTGCTCCACAGCAGGATGCTGCCAGTAGCCCTGAGCTACCGTCGTTATGTTCCCAAGATGTGGGGGTGATGGCTGGCTTCCATGATTATAGGATTGTGGGGTGAATTAGGCACATAACTGACTGATACACAAGGCAGCATCATAAGTTATTCGGACATGGAATGGGTGCTGCTTATTTAATTAGTGAAGAGCTGCTCCCTGGCATTTGTGGGTACCAGTGGGATGTTGGAGCAGTCTGTGACAAAAATCACTTTAGGAATTCATACCATGGCAAAAATCATAGCTTTTTCTGTGGTGATCACTTGTTGGTGAGTGAGAAATGTGCATACCGTGAAGGACTTCTGGTGGTGGACTCCAAGTCCCAGAGTGCTTTGGCTGAAAAAGAGAGACAGAAAACCACCATTTCCCACAGCCATGCACAGTGCTATAAAGCGCTTGAAGGACACCCATGGCATGGGACATGTATAACCCTGAAGGACTTCTGCTGGGGTACTCCAAGTACCAGAGTCCTTTGGCCGAAAAGGAGGGACCGGAAACCGCCACTTCCTGCAGCGACCCTCAGCACTATAAAGTGCTTGAAAGACACCCGCAATGCAGGATGTGCCTAACCCTGAAGGACTTCTGGAGGGAGACGCCAAGTCCTAGAGTGCTTTGGCTGAAAAGGAGGGACCGGAAACCACCACTTCCCTCTGCGGTGCACAGTTCTATAAAGCGCTTGAAGGACACCCACGATGCGGGACTCCCATAGCCATGAAGGACTTCTGGTGTGGGACTCCAATTCCCAGAGTGCTTTGGCTGAAATGGAGGAACCAGAAAAGTCTATTTCCAGCAGCCACGTATAGTGCTATAAAGTGTTTGAAGGACACTTGGGGGTCGAACCCGGTGAATACCAGGCCAAGAGCTGGCCCTTCTTCACCTGTCATCACTCAGAAAAAACAGTAAGCCATTTAGTCTGGAGTACACGAGTGTCACCAGGTACAGTGATTTTCAGCTCCTGCATTTACTGTTTTTATCCTTATTTTTAATTTTAATTTTGACAACTGCACCTGTGTGAATGGGTAAACGGAGAGAAGCAGCAGGGGCAACTCTACCCACTCAAACGTATTCCTGCACCACTATAGACGGCTTTCTGGTTCACGCAGTGGATGTAAGATCAAAAGAGATCCAGCTTGGGAAATGCAGACTTTCCTTTACGGCTGCAGAGCTGAGTGGTTTTTCTATCCCCGGGCCTCAATCCTCAATTGAGATCTGTGGTAATGCTGAGAGGGATGTATGGGTCTGTGCCAGCACCATTATGCATGGAGATCCTGCTGCAGGAGTATGTGCCCCTGACACTATTATCACCCCTGCAGAAGGGCTGTGCGAGGAGGAGGCATCTAATGGTTAATGCAGTGATGCACTTTTACCTATGCATTTCCCTGCATATGGTTTGGCACCAAAGCGAAGAAAAGGTGTACCCAAAATCAAGGGGAGCCACTAAAAAAATGCTAAGTCCTGTAAATGAAAGTCATCTTCAGCCCCTAAAATCCAAGAATCATACACAGCCCCTTGCGATCCATGGGACAGTATTTGTGGGAGGATAACTGAAATTATGGACCTAAAATTACATCCTTTGCATGAGCGTCTGTCCGCTTTGGAGGACCATTTGAGCATTCTTGTTAAACAGGTTGAGGGTTAGACATTGGCTCCTACTAAGGAGCTCCCTTATGATTAGAGTAGAGAATTGTGCCCTCCAACTGCCTCTGGATCTAGCACTGGGCCTGATGTCAGGGACCCACAGGGAGGGCACTATGCAAGTACACAACCTGAGGCCCTCCCCCCAACTTCTGGTCATGAAGCGATGTATGTTAGGCCTCTGGCCAAGGACAGCAACCTAGTATCTGTAGCTGGGTCTCATTTTTCTCAGAGTCCTCTCCCAGTGATACATTTACCCCCTGCTTCATGCCCATATGCACTTGTATTAGCAAATGCCCCATGCTTGTCATCAGAGACTTTTGAGCCTCCACCAGTTTTAAAAAATAAGGTGATTCACTGGATTTATATCAATATTGGTTAGCCACACAACTTGCATGAAGAGATTCTTTTTGTGCACAGTGTGGTGGGGATTGAGCCACTACTGCAAGAGTTCCAGTGTGATTGTATTATTGATCCATCTGGTGTGGGTGATCTCCTATTCCAGGCTAGGATAGGCCCATTTAAACAAGTAAGGGTTAAGTTCCTGCCCTTGGGCTTCTTTAACAGGCACTTGACCCCAGGCCCCCTCAAGGCATTCTAGAGCTCAACCCTAACAACAATTATTGAGCCAGCCCCTGATTGGGAATAGATATGCATAACTTGCCAGCTTCGAAGATATTGATTGACTAAACGAGAGGGAAAGTCTTCCTTGTATGGCCTCAGTTACTACAACCATTCCCCACACAGATATCCCTCACTTGACACCTGTGTTCATATTCTCTTTTTCTTTCATTCCTCTGGTTTCTTTCCAAGCGGGGATACATTTTGGTCTATATATACTACATCTGTGTCCTCCCCTGTGCCTGTTGCTCCCAGGTGCCTTTGGCCCAAAATCCAGGAGTTACCCAGGCTTTGACTGACCATCAACATTCATTAAGGATACCACTGATTGACAGTAAGGGTCAACCCTCCTTTCCACTGTAGTGCCAGGCCCGTTTGATGTGAGTGTCCCTTTCCCCCAGCCCTCCAACACCACAAAGTTAGTTTCCTGGAAACTAAGATTGCGTGTCCCATTTAGGACATGTATATAGATGCATTTGACATTTGCATCTTCCAGGAGGCACGGGTGTTAGTACCGCAATTTTGTGCTGGGTTTATTAACCTTTCTGTGGCTGCCATTACTTTAGGAAAAAGAAGGCTCTTGGGGGTCTATCAATTTGGATAAAGGCCAATTTACGCTACATGCTTAGGGAAATCGATATGGGCAGTCCAAACAATCAATGTGTCTCGTTATCATTCCCATGTGGTGAGGTCTACTACTTTTATAGTGTGTATTGTAGACCGGGAGCAGTAGTGTTAAGTAGCAAGCAATTGACTTGATTTGTGGTCACTTGGCAGGTCTAAATAAGGAATCTTTCAAAATAGTGGCATGTGATGTCAATTGTAAATTTGAACCACTGTCTGCCTCTGAAGAGGATGTTAGTAGTGATGAGGGCAATGTCTGGGACGTTCCTGGTGTTAATCTTTTGCTTGTGAGAAGATGATCTGCTGCTGTGAATGCATTTGCTCTAATTAATGGTATTCGGTCATGTAACAGGAAAACTAATTCAAAGAGGGAGGGGAGACATACCTATCATCGCCCGCAAAGCACAAGTTTAATCGATTACATTCTCCTGGACATCAGGGTGTGGCCCGTCCTGCTTGATAAGGCATTAATTACAGTGAAGGATAGTGATCATAATGCCTTAGGCTTCACATTGGTAGCTCTGGAGAATTCCCCTTCAAAAAGCACCAAAGCATATTCTAAAGTGGAGCGTGGTGGGTGAGTCATCAAAAACTCTTATGAAAGTGTTATAAGTTGTGACTGCTGAATTGGATGCTGTGGTAGCCGAAATGTGATGTGTACGTCCAAATTCACTGACAAATTTGTGCACAATTCACAATTACATGTTTGATTTTCTTAGGTATTTACTTACAAAAGAATTGAAAGGTACCCTGAAAAGAAACAAGGTGGCATCCTGGTACACTAAACCATGCAGGAATGCTAAGCGAGTTCTGTCAAGGGCCATTAGAGCAGTGTCTAGACATGTCATTCAGGCAGCAAGGTCCCTTTACAAAGCAACCATCTTGAAAGCAAAGAGAGACTGGTAGTGTATCAAATGGGACACAATGCTAGATGCCATCAAATGTAATGAATATAATACCTTTTAGAGAATAGTCACTTGTGGCGATTTAGGTACCCACGCGCCACTCGACAAGAATATTGCAGCGGACACTTGGGTTGAGCATTTTTCCTAGCTGTATTCCGGAGATGTAGTTTGGGAACTGCCCAGGACACACAAGGTAGATCCATTCCAGTATTCGACACAGGCCCAGTCCATCAAAAAGGGAACATGAGAGGAGAACAGTACCCCTCTCCACACAGACTCTCTTGGATCATTTGCTGAGGTATTACCTCAGGCCACGGTTAGTGCTGAGGAAACTGTGTGGTTGGGTGATAAAGTCCTGCCACCCAACCACACAGTTTCCTCATCATTGAACCAGTGCTTCCTGTATAACTAGTTTAGAGATTCTTTAAACCCTGGAATCGATTGTACCAAACAAGGCACTAGGGCTGGAAAAAAGTGCCTTGTTTAAGCAGTTTAAAGATAAATGGTGTCCGTACTACTTCCTGTTTTTTAATGCTTTAATGGCTGGTGCACTCATGCCCCACACTTGGGCTCGGGCAGAGATTATCCCAATCTTCAAGAAGGGCTGCAGGTCTTCACCTTCCAACTACAGACCAATTAGTCTTATTGACAGTACCCAAAAACTGTTTAGCCACACAATCTTGAACTGGCTGAGTGAGTGGCTGATTGACTGAAGAGTGTTGACCCCTCACTAGGCTGGCTTTAGAGATGACGTAGGAACAATTTACCAGGGATGTTTCTCTGAGGGGAAGCAGATTTTATGTAATATTTGTGGATCTTCGATCTGCGTTTAACCTTGTCCCTAATGAGTCATTATGGAGGGTGTTGATGGTGATGGGGGTCCCTCCTTATCTCCTCAAAGTCATCATTATATTACATACCAAGAATTATGACCAGGTTTGATGTGGGCCCCAGGGAGAGCTAACTGACAACAAATCCCCATAAACTGGGGAGTGATGCAAGGGTTTGTGCTGGCCCCAATTCTATTTCTCGTCTACATTAATTACTTAGTATCTGAATTGGGGAAATGTGAGGGTTACACTCCGTGTCTAGCCAGAACCAAGATTCGAGCCCTACTGTTTTGAGATGATACCCTTTTGCTGCCCAAATCCCTTCTGTGGCCTTCTGCAGGCAGCGGGGGCTGATTAACCTCAGTAAGAACAAATACATGGTACTCAGCCCCTGCCCAATATCATGCCCAAACCCAACCATCAACAGTGAAAGACTGGAGCGTATTTGTGTATTTGATTATTTGGGTAGTCACTCTCTCAGAACACTTTGATTGGTCAATCCACGTTCAGAAGCGTAGGCTCATGGTTGAGCACTATTGCGGGGGAATTTCAAGGGCCCAGTGCAGCTCTTCTTTTCATCCAATCACCCCAAATATTGAGATTTATATGTGTCAGGCCCTGGTGGGTTCTTTGTTTGGTGGAGAATTGTGGGGCCATCTAGACACCAAGGCCCTCGAGCAATTAGAGAATTGGTTTATGAGTAGTCTAGGCAACCTCCCAATAGGTACTCCGTTGTCCCCCTTGTGGTTAGACCATGGCTGGGGCTACTAAGATCACTTGGTTCAGCACAGTTAGGACCGGCTGAGGCAGTAGATGCTGTAGCAGTCTTAAAGCAGGAATTAAAGGGCACCTACTGGTATTATATTGATCATCTTACTATAGGTTCCTTTAGGCTCCTTTCTCTAGCTGTCTCGTTTTTGGAGTTTATAAATGATTACAGTTTGGAACCATACTGGACGAGGCTGAACCCTCCTTTGCAAATACCTTAGATATGAAATTTCGCATAGGAAAGTTACCTATCCGTTCTTGAATGTCCCCATCAGAACCTGTCCTTTTTTTCCTAACTCAAAGAAATGCCAGAACACGCAGTATTTTTCTGCCCAATCTATCAGGCTCAAAGGAAGAAGTGAATTTTACCATCCTGCCGTATTTTGGGGCTCTGGGACTACAGGATAGCGTATAGAATCCTAAAAAGCCAGACTAGACAACGTCATCTTCGTTGTCTCAAGGTTCCTGTTGTCCAGGTGGAGACAGAAGATGTACGTTTGATTGAATGAGGTTTTATTCCCTGCTGCTTGCTTTTAATCCTTTTATATTCGTTTTGCACTGTATGTTTAAGTAATTTTATTATTTAATTTTTAGTCTTATGGATTGGTTTGAAACTGCCTATGAAGTGTTGGATAAAACTGATGTTTAAATGCTGAATTTTGTTATGTATTATGCTATTTTGAGTCGAAATAAAGACTTTCTGAGTGAGAAATGTAATATGTTGGGCATCATGATTGAATAGTGCATTGGTGACCCGAATCAAGATATGGAAAGAAGGATGCTGGAACAACCCATTAGCCTTGCAACTGTGTATTGAAATTGATCAATTGAACAGAAGTGGAGGACAGTCAATAACTTCAACAGCAGTGCTTTTATAATGGAGCACATACGTTGTCTATTACTCCACCTAATGTAATGATGTAGTAATTAGCTTTCACGCTGATGTTTTTTATTTCTGGCTCTGGGTCCCTAGAATTTAGACCTTTTAGCAGTGATACTCTACTTATTAACTCCCGGTTGTATCTGCGTTTCTCTATATCTGGAATGTAAGTCTGAGAATAAGTTGAAAAAATTAGCACTTTGATAAGTCTATTGTAAAAGAAGTTAACCCTCAGAGAATGTTTTCACACTCGTATGTAGAAAAAAATATAACTTCTGTGTAGCCAACATATACTAGTGCAACAGGCTGTCTAAACTAGTTTAGCCATTCTTTAAAATACCAGATTTATGCATTGTGCAGCTGCGCAGTGTTATATTCCTAAACATTAGATACGTGAACATGCACATTTAAAACGGTAACGTGACTAAATGGCCTTGGTTTTATGTTCATGCTTGGCTTATCCCTCTTTGTCTATCTTTTGACTGAAAATGTTTCAAACTCCATTTTCCCAGCAAAAAAGTAAATGAGTATGAAAAATTAAATAAAACATTGCATTTACATTATTTACACCCTTTTATGAGTTGTTGGCCTATCACCTGACTTAATTTGTGAGCAAAAAACATGAGGCCTTATTTAGAGTTTTGCATTTCAGGACGTCTGCCAAAAAGCGGGCCCGTCCCAGCTGCCATTTGTAGCGCATTATCACTGAACTCTTATTACAGTAGACATGGGCCCTCATTCTGACCCTGGCGGTCTTTGACCGCCAGGGCGGAGGACCGCGGGAGCACCGCCGACAAGCCGGCGGTGCTCCAATGGGGATTCCGACCGCGGCGGTAAAGCCGCGGTCGGACCGGCACCACTGGCGGGGTCCCGCCAGTGTACCGCGGCCCCATTGAATCCTCCGCGGCGGCGCAGCTTGCTGCACCGCCGCGGGGATTCTGACCCCCCCTACCGCCATCCAGATCCCGGCGGTCGGACCGCCGAGATCCGGATGGCGGTAGGGGGGGTCGCGGGGCCCCTGGGGGCCCCTGCAGTGCCCATGCCACTGGCATGGGCATTGCAGGGGCCCCCGTAAGAGGGCCCCTACATGTATTTCACTGTCTGCTGCGCAGACAGTGAAATACGCGACGGGTGCAACTGCACCCGTCGCACAGCTTCCACTCCGCCGGCTCGATTCCGAGCCGGCTTCATCGTGGAAGCCTCTTTCCCGCTGGGCTGGCTGGCGGTCTGAAGGAGACCGCCCGCCAGCCCAGCGGGAAAGTCAGAATTACCGCCGCGGTCTTTCGACCGCGGAACGGTAACCTGACGGCGGGACTTTGGCGGGCGGCCTCCGCCGCCCGCCAAGGTCAGAATGAGGGCCATGATGTCTGGCACTTTTTGGCAGATGACTGGCATCCACCCAACTTTAAATAACGCTGAGCTGATAATCCTATTTGCTTGACAGAACCCCCATAGCTCATATCTAATTGCCCTTTTTCATACATTATTACTTCAGATTTACTGTGGCCAACTGCCCTTGGTCAAAAGAGTCTTGTGCCATGAGCTTCAAGAATACGTTATGCCATACCCACATCACATCCCTTGTGTACAGCAACTTTGAGACCAGCACCGTTTGTATAGAAGAAACTTCCAGCTGTGGCAAAGATTTCTCAAGACCAGGTAGAGTCCAGATCTGCCGAGGAGTAGGGAATCCCTTTGAAACATCAGAAAGCGGTGTCCGTGGATGGAGTTTGCCGAGACCTAGCAAAGAAGTTTTGGGACTAACATCTTTGCTGGTTGCAACATAAAAACTCTGCGATACCTTTGCCAGCAACACAGTGTTCTGACACAGTAACACGCTCACGCTACAGTAAAACCTTGTCAGCTCTACTTTGATATGCATAGGTCTTGATACGATTTACAGCTGAATTCACCTTTTTAAAACCTGCCTTGTGCATTCACTAAGCTACGGAACTTACTGGCACAGGAGAAATACATTTTCTTGCTTCCTGCTTGAAGTGATGCCACTTTCTGAATGACAACTGTAATAGGAGTTATCTCCTGTATATTGAATCTCTGGGACTGGAAGGTTGCTTGAGGTACTAATTAAGGTAGCCTCTTCTTAAGGATAAAGGGTCCAGGTCCTATTTACAAAAGTCTGTTTGCCTATTGGAACTTCTTTTTTGGAGTGGAAGAGTGTAGAAGACCCAGGAGAAAAAGCAAGCTGCACCAACTTGGTGGGGAACCACAAGTCTTCGGACAACTGAACATACCTTCTTAAGGCAAACATTATGAAGCCTTTCGTTTGTGTCTGGGCAGTGGGAAAGGTCATGTGGATGGAGGAAGTTGGATTTGCAGTAAAATAACACAGGAAGCATTTAGACTGGAAATTTTGCTCTTGATTCGAAGTTATGAGGAGACACTGCTCCTGGAAATCATGGTGTGTATTGGAGATGCTTAACCTAAAGTTCTGAACACTACTTTCATCAGACATTTTTAATCAAGACTATGGCCCTCATTCTGACCCTGGCGGTCTTTGACCGCCAGGGCGGAGGACCGCGGGAGCACCGCCGACAAGCCGGCGGTGCTCCAATGGGGATTCCGACCGCGGCGGTAAAGCCGCGGTCGGACCGGCACCACTGGCGGGGTCCCGCCAGTGTACCGCGGCCCCATTGAATCCTCCGCGGCGGCGCAGCTTGCTGCACCGCCGCGGGGATTCTGACCCCCCCTACCGCCATCCAGATCCCGGCGGTCGGACCGCCGAGATCCGGATGGCGGTAGGGGGGGTCGCGGGGCCCCTGGGGGCCCCTGCAGTGCCCATGCCACTGGCATGGGCATTGCAGGGGCCCCCGTAAGAGGGCCCCTACATGTATTTCACTGTCTGCTGCGCAGACAGTGAAATACGCGACGGGTGCAACTGCACCCGTCGCACAGCTTCCACTCCGCCGGCTCGATTCCGAGCCGGCTTCATCGTGGAAGCCTCTTTCCCGCTGGGCTGGCTGGCGGTCTGAAGGAGACCGCCCGCCAGCCCAGCGGGAAAGTCAGAATTACCGCCGCGGTCTTTCGACCGCGGAACGGTAACCTGACGGCAGGACTTTGGCGGGCGGCCTCCGCCGCCCGCCAAGGTCAGAATGAGGGCCTATATATTGCCAGCATTGGGTTGCCCACGGGTAGCAATGTGCTATTTAAGTGTAAATAGAATAGAATACTGCAGTTAGGGTGAAAACCAGACTGGGTAGTTTAGGAAAAGCCATGTTGAACCAGAAAGTTAGATAGATGGTGATTAACTGTCTTCCTAAGCTTCTTTGAGGCTGCTGAAAGTTGAAATATCAGGTGGTAATTTGATAGGATATTAGGATTCACTGTATGTTTTTTAAGTCAAACATACAAAAGGTGATGCCTGCAATAAGTCTTACCACTGGCATTCATGAGGGGTTGCATTCCAACCCATCATTCTTGTGCCCACCATGCCACCTCTTTTGGAACCCAGCTTCAGTAGAAATACTCTGGCTACAGCTGCCAGGAAAGGCACTCCCTGAAATTGACCGCAAGCAACCCAACACCGATCTCACCCTGATAGGAGCCCATCAATTGGGTGTAGTTTGGTTCCATTGCCACCTATGGTGGTACATCAAACAGACTAAAGATGGTGGATGAAATGCTTGCAATAAGTCTAACTACTGTTGGTCGCTTTGAGTAGCTTTCCAATCCATCATTCTTTTGCCACCATGCCACTTAAGTTTTTTTTTTTTTAAGAGTGGTACTGCTCAGGCATGCTTCAGTAGTTCAGGAATGATGCGGCTGCCAATCATTGATTAAACAGTGCGTTTATCTTTTAGTTAATGATCTGCAGTGCCTTGTTGGGCACTCACGGGGGCCAGAGTCAGATGGGGAAACAGACCTATAGCTAAGCAGAGCTTGTGCCGAGTCCTACAGAGAGATGATGTTAGATTGCAAAAGTCACGGCCTAACAATAGAGAAGGTCAGAACAGTGGAGCACAGCATGTTTGTGTTACCTGAAAGAATGGAACATACCTGGTTGTAAGAATTCCAGGTATATTTTCTCAATATTTTTATGAAAGAACACTGACTGGCGTTCACAAAGATCTGGAGAGGGCGCAGGGGCCAGATTAAATTCCTGTGAATTTAAAACTCATTTTACAATTTTAAAAAGGCCCTTGAGGCCATTAGAAGCATTATTAATTTATTGCATCTTTCTGGTGGACTTTGTATCGTATTTTGTAGATGGTTTCCTCAAGAAGGAGACTGCTCTTTCTCCAAATGTATTCAAGTGCTTGCATTCAAATACACATGCTTCTTTCATCACTCAGAGCCTAGGAAAACAAACCAGGAACAGATATAGTACATAGAGATGAACTTTTAATTTGGGTGAAAGCCTGTTAATAACACAGTTGAATGGATACACCAAAGAGCCCTTAAGTGGGGGTGGGAGTTGAGGGGGTGACGATGCGGGCAAAGTTTGGATAAGGAATGTTCACAGATCTTATTCCAAGGTCGAGTCAATTTAGAGTTAGAGTACTTTGGGAACTATTATTGTGATCCTTAAAATTAAAAGCCAAAAGAAAATGGTCGAACAAGATGAGTGGGAGACGCAAGATTATTTTAAGTGGTGATCTATTCAAGGAAATCAGATTGGCAATATGCCCTACTTCATGAGTCACAAGAGTGACTAACTGATGTAAATTCAGAGGTAGGAAAGGATCCATCAATGAGCGTGATTCAGAATGTCAAAAATGAAAGCGTAGAAGAGGAGTTAAGTGCAGTCGCGGCTCGCGGAAGGTAAAAGGGGCAGGGTGGCGCGTGGCGGGGAGAATGGGGGGGACCCAAAAAAAAAAAAACTTACCTTAACTCGCTGCCGTGCTGCTCCATCCGCTCGGCTCAGTCGCTGCAGTCAGGCACAGGCTCCCAGCCTGCCCTGCGTCCAATCATGATGCTGCTCAAAGCAGCATCAGGATTGGCCCGGAGCGCCCAGCCAGAGCACTCCCAGGGAGACTAGGAGCCTGTACAGGCTCCCTCCAGCCTGGAAACTGACGAGACGGCCGGCTCTAGCAGAGGAGCTGCCCCTGGTTAAGTAGAAGATATGAAAGAAAAATAAGTGAGTGTGACATTACCAGCTCCCAAATTGTCACACTCCAGTTCATTTTACCTCCAATGAAGCGTTTCTTTCCCTACGATCGGGCAACAAAAGAAAAATAATAAATTGCCCCAGGCTGCAGTCTGTAGGCTTATCTGTAGAATTTCTAGGCTTGTGATTCCCATTATTCAATATCCTGGTTGGTAAGATGCCAACGGCTGTTCCTTGGTAGAAGTCCTGGTGCAACAAGGGTTTTTCCTATCCTGATAGAGCTTCATCTGATCTTGCAAGGGGCAGACTGCATTTCTTTAAGGATTTAACACCCAAAGTACCCATGGTTCTCTCTCTAACACCCTTCTTGTTGAAAGGAACAAGAGAAGTCCTGTGACCGACTGCTGATTTCAAATTACAGGTCAGATACTAATGATGGAACAGTCTAGCATTTTAGGATTATAGACCAGTACTTTCTGTCAGTCGTGCATAACAGCTTGAAGGATGCTTGATATTCAATTTGGCATAAGGGTAAATCTCAGTGGGCTGATCTAATGTAGTGTGCCTTCATACCAGGTCCAATCTCACTATTCACTTCTGTAACAGCTGAATGTGTTTCATGCTGGCTTCTGGAGGCCTATGTACATGTTACAGAAACTGAAATATGATAGCAGTAGCTCAAAGATTAGATCCACAGTATGGTGAAAGCTTAACATTGGAGGTGGCTTTGCTAAGCATTTCAAGGAGAGGTGTGCACTGTTCATCACAAAATTCAACTTGCGGAGTGAACTAGAGTGTTGTGTGAATTGAAACCTCTAAATTCCTTACTTTAAATGGCGAGGCATAGCACACTGTTTAGCGAGCAGCTTGAAAGATAGTTGTGTTAAGTTTCAGTTGTCACAGAGTACGATTTCTCTGGCCAAGCCTTTAAATAAATGTTGCCTTCCATAACTCGTCGATGTATATTGGCACAATAGGTGGTAATGACTGCAGTCAACCTAGTCTCATAAGTGAATCATGATCTGTGCATTGTCTGCGAAGGTCTGAAAGTACATCTTCAACCGGGTAAGAATATTAACTAAAGGACATACGTATAGATCGAAGGGCAAAGGGGTAGGGACGCTCCTTCCAGAATTCCACTTGAAATTCCTTGGGATTTTGAGGTACAAGCAAACAAGTTGTATTACCTGTGTGCATTTGTTTAAGAGATTACGGTTCACACTAATGCTATTCCAGTAATACCAGTGTTGTCCTGAGGCGGCCTAGTAGGATGGTATGATCAACCGTGTTATACGATGCAGAGAGCTTTACTAATGATGAAGGGTTATTCTTTTCCCAGGCTCTCAGTACCTTCTCGTGTGTGTCAGAGTGTTGACTGTGTTGACTGTGTGTCTCCGGTCTAGGAGAAAGAGTTAATTATTGTATTGCTGCAGTTGCCCTTACATAAAAAGTGGTCCTCATTCCCAACCACCATTTCATGACATTAAAAGTAGCGTTCTGGGATGACTATTATAAATATTCGAGATTTTCTGACAATTTCACACTAAAGATGGATGTCGTCATCCTACATTGTGATTTCGTTTTATTCTCATGCATATGACAAATGGTGTGGTACCAGAATACCATTCTCATAATATTGTCTGATATACATATTGTATTCTAAATATCGTCTTCAAAAATATCAGTCCATTGGAATTAATAATAGTAAATCTACACACAATGTGAAATTTATGTCCAGTGAGACATGTAGCTGTGATATTCTGACACATAACCATGAGGGATGAAAAGACAGTGTGCATTCACTCGTTAGCCTTCTACTGTGAACCAATGCGAAATAGAGAATGGCAGTTGCGTCACGCTCATAAAGGCCGATATCACGCCAGAAGTATTTCTATGACAATTAAACCACATCCCAGACATCAATCAAATCAGCTTCAATCTCATTAAATCACAATGCAGTTTAAGATGGCTGAATCTTTCAAATCTGAATCAAATTATGAAGATTAATTTGCACTTGTTTGCAATCTTTTCATCAGGCATGTTCAAAGCAATTCCCCTATTCCAGATTTGCAATGCTATAAAACATTGTGCTATGTTTGCAGCATGCATTAATCAAATCATTAATTTCATTCAGACTTTCTAAATTTCATTTTCTTGTGCTGTTATTGTAATGATGGAATTATTTAGTTACCAATGACCGTCTAAATATGATATGTGTGTGTCAACGGGCATTCATTAGAGCTCTGTTGAACTATTCCAGAAACAGGTTTTACTCAGTGCATGGATTAAAGCAGGAATGAAGAAGATAAGAGATGAATCATGATTCGCCTCTCGTGTCGGAAGTGAGGTGCTTTCATACAATAGGAGTTGTAATATTTATTTACCCTTATCTTAGCACCTTGCGTCTGGTATACGAAGGTGCCAACAACCACCGTTAACCATGAGCCAGGATGAGCTGTGTTCAGCAGTGCCAGTCCTTCAAGGAGAAATGACAAGGCCCCTGTAAATGATGCAAGTTGAATACAAACACTTTAATGCCCCATCGGATTTTTTGAAATCAGAAATTTCCGGAGTAGTTCATTTTAATCCTTAATATTTCAAATTCACGTTTGTCAGCACCCACGTGAATAAGTAGGTCGCAGGAATAGTGGCTATTTTGATGTCCTTATGATACCCGGAGTCACTAGGATTCCTTCTCTTGCTAATGTCCAATCTAAACTTGATTCCTGATCAATTCCAGACGCACTCTGTTCTTGGCAATACTAAACTCGTTTACATCTCTGTATGCTCGGCGTAAAAACAGTCACTTATAATTCTGTTCTGAAGGCCGGTCGTCCACCTCTCACCGATAAAACAAATACTCCATCACAGCTCATCCTTCAAAATAACCAGATTGACTCCAAGCTCTGCTCCTTGCAAATGCCAGACAGGCCAGAGTTCTGTTTTTACACATCAACACTCACACCTCTACTACTTATGTTGACCTCTTAGCTGCTGGGCCTTCCCCCCCCCCCCCCCCCCCCCCCCCCCCAGTGCTGAGCCCTTTTTTGGCTATTTGGGGTAGTTCGCGCTTAGGCCTTCATAACTTTTTGTCCACATAAGCTATCCATGCCAAATTTGCATCCTTTTTTTTCCAACATCCTAGGGATTCTAGTGGTACCCAGAGTTTGTGGTTTCCCCTGGAGGAGACCAAGAAATTAGCCAAAATACAGAGAACATTTTGTTTTTTTTAAATGGGAAAAAAGGGCTGCCGAAGAAGGCTTGTGTTTTTTTCCCTGAAAATGGCATCAACAAAGGGTTTCTGGTGCTAAAATCACCATCTTCCCACCTTTCAGGAACGGGCAGACTTGAATCAGAAAACCACATTTTTCAACACAATTATGGCATTTTACTGGGACATACCCCATTTTTACTATTTTTGGTGCTTTCAGCCTCCTTCCAGTTAGTGACAGGAATGGGTGTGAAACCAATGCTGGATCCCGGAAGGCTGAACATTTCTGCAAAGTAGACAAAATGCTAAATTCAGCAAGGGGTCATTTGTGTAGATCCTACAAGGTTTTCCTACAGAAAATAACAGCTGAAATAAAAAAATATTGAAAGTGAGCTGTAAAAAACAGCCATTTTTCTCCACGTTTTACTCTGTACCTTTTTCCTGCAATGTCAGATTTTTTAAAGCAATATACCGATACGTGTGCTGGACTCTTCCAGTTGCGATGATATGGAGAGCTTGTAGGTTCATCAAGAACCCTAGGTACCCAGAGTCAATAAATGAGGTGCACCGTGCAATGGGTTTTCATTCTATACCGGGGATACAGCAATTCATTTGCTGAAATATAAAGAGTAAAAAATAGGTATCAAGAAAACCTTTTTATTTCCAAAATGGGCATAAGATAAGGTGTTGAGAAGCAGTGGTTATTTGCACATCTTTGAATTCCGGGGTGCCCATACTAGCATGTGAATTACAGGCCATTTCTCAAATAGACGTCTTTTTTTCCACACTGTCTTACATTTGGAAGGAAAAAATTTAGAGAAAGACAAGGGGCAATAATACTTCTTTTACTATTCTGTGCTCCCCCAAGTCTCCCGATAAAAATGGTACCTCACTTGCGTGGGTAGGCCTAATGCTCGAGAAAGGAAACCCAACATGGACACATCACATTTTTACATTGAAATCTGACGTGTTTTTTGCAAAGTGCCTAGCTGTAGATTTAGGCGTCTAGCTCAGCCGGCACCTAGGGAAACCTAGCAAACCTTGGCCTTTTTGAAAACTAGACACCTAGGGGAATCCAAGATGGGGTGACTTGTGGGGCTCTGACCAGATTCTGTTACCCAGAATCCTTTGCAAACCTCAAAATGTGGCTAAAAAAACACATTTTCCTCACATTTCGGTGACAGAAATTTCTGGAATCTGAGAGGAGCCACAAATTTCCTTCCACCCAGCCACCCAAGTCTCCCGATAAAATTGATACCTCACTTGTGTGGGTAGGCCTAGCGCCCGCGACAAGAAATGCCCCAAAACACAACGTGGACACATCTAATTTTTTGACAGAAAACAGAGGTGTTTTTTGCAAAGTGTCTACCTGTAGATTTTGGCCTCTAGCTCAGCCGGCACCTATGGAAACCTACCAAACCTGTGCATTTCTGAAAACTAGAGACCTAGGGGAATCCAAGATGGGGTGACTTGTGGGGCTCTGACCAGGTTCTGTTACCCAGAATCCTTTGCAAACCTCAAAATTTGGCTAAAAAAACACATTTTCCTCACATTTCGGTGACAGAAAGTTCTGGAATCTGAGAGGAGCCACAAATTTCTTTCCACCCAGCGTTCCCACAAGTCTCCCGATAAAATTGATACCTCACTTGTGTGGGTAGGCCTAGCGCCCGCGACAGGAAATGCCCCAAAACACAACGTGGACACATCCCATTTTTTGACAGAAAACAGAGCTGTTTTTTGCAGAGTGCCTACCTGTAGTTTTTTGCCTCTAGCTCAGCTGGCACCTAGGGAAACCTATCAAACCTGTGCATTTTTGAAAACTAGAGACCTAGGGGAATCCAAGATGGGGTGACTTGTGGTGCTCTGACCAGGTTCTGTTACCCAGAATCCTTTGCAAACCTCAAAATTAGGCTAAAAAAACACATTTTCCTCACATTTTGGTGACAGAAAGTTCTGGAATCTGAGAGGAGCCACAAATTTCCTTCCACCCAGCGTTCCCCCAAGTCTCCCGATAAAAATGGTACCTCACTTGTGTGGATAAGCCTGGTGCCAGCGACAGGATTAGATCACACAATGGTCAATGGTGTTCCTTACATGAGGCAGCTGTTGACCCTGGGGTGATCCATTCCTGACGCAGGCACTAGGTATAGGCTCTCAAGTGGGGTAGTGTTTTTATCAGGACAGGTGCGGAATCACTGGGTGGTAGGAATTTTGTGGATCCCAGCATATTCCTGTAGTTTGTGTGACAGAAATGCGAGAAAAATAGAGTTTTTATTCAACATTTCTGCTTTGCAGGGTATTCTGGGTAAGAAAACTTTGGGGAATCCACACATGTCACACCTCTGTGGACTCCCCCGAATGTCTAGTTTCCAGAAATGTTTGGGTTTAGTATGTTTCTCTATATGGCCGCCGAACCCAGGACCAAAAACACAGGTGCCTGCCTAACAAAACCAGTTTGTTTTGTGATAGATAATTTTGATGTCTCCACAATACGATTTGGGCGGTGGAATTTGGGGCTGAACTAAATTGGGGAGCTCCCAAGAGAGCACTTTCTCTCTCTGCTTGCCGCCGCATTCACCTGCTCTCTGGGTTGGGCTAACCCACTATTACCCTGTTGCAGAGACTGTGCTTGCGAAGGGACAGCAGGACTGTCCTCATCACCTCCCTCATAATTTACTGGAAGAGAAGTTATCAAATGGGACTCCTCCGACTGAAAAATCACTCCTAGAGTCTGCGCCATTGTCCTATCCCTCAGATGCTGTCTCAGTATCTGATGTCTCAGTCTCTGATCCTATGTCAGAGCTGTCCTCTATAACCCGAGTGACGGCAGCAGTCATCCATCAAGATGCCATCTCTGCTATTGGCTAAACTGTTGCTCTAAAACACTAGCCTACGTAGACAGTCAAAAAATCGATGGTGTGTGTGAGATACGTGCAACAGTAGAGGCCACCTTACCTGCGTTTCTTCCCTCTATCAACACGTTCTTTCAAGACACTCAAAAAACACCTTGTAACATACCATTCGTCACAGTCTTTAGCACCTCCTGCGCCCAGTCCAACAATCATTATTGGTGCTCCCGCTCCCTCCTCCTCGGATTCCCTCATTACCACCCAGCAAAAGTGCCCTTCATCTCTCCATAGCCGCCCTCCACCCCGCACATACATTTCATTTGTATTATAGCGCAGGTAATGGCTGACTTTACTAATGTACTCAGCTATTTACATAAAATACAGATTTGCTCTTTGCAGTAGGCATATAAACCTTCTGCACTTCTTTATGGCACTAAAACTGCCACTAGAGAAAAGTCTGATCTTTTTGTAGCAGAAACAAAATCATAATACTTACTTGACTTTTTTATTGATGCCTAAAAGCTACAGTTGAAATGCATCAGTTGAAGTATGTGCATTGCTTTGAAGACGCAAGCTGCAACTGCAAGACAACTGGTGGCAAATATATATATATATATATATATATATATATATATCTATATATATATATATATATATATATATATATATAGATATAGATCACTTTTATATGTGGGTCTGGTTTTCCTCGGGCCGATCGCAGCCCCCAGGGAAACCACACGTCTTGACAAAAGTGATTTATATATATAGATCTATCTCTATATATATCTATCTACATAGATTGATCTATATATATATATATATATAGATCTATCTATAGATATATCCATGTAGATAGATATATCTACATAGATATATCTACATAGATATATCTATATATATATATATATATAGATCTATATTTTTTGTACTAGTTGTCTGGTTTCCTTGGGGGCCAAAATGGCCCCCAGGGAAACCCTACAACAACTAAAAAGAAATATTGCCCCCACAGGGGGTCACCCTGCCCACGGGCGACCCCCTGTCCATTTCTTTTGAATTTTATTTTATTTTTTTAAATAAAATTTAGCCCCTGGGGGGGCACCTACCTTTTAAAAAAAAAAATATATGCCCCCGGGGGTGGTGGCCCGTTTTCCGAGGGGGCCGACCCCCAAAGTGAAATCCCTGGTGTCTAGTGGTGTTTCCTGGCCCCCGATCGCAGCTGTGCTGAGATCGGGGGCCAGGAAACACTTTCAGGAAGGCCTCTTAAGAAAGGGGAGTGTCTTCCCCTTTCTTTCGAGGCCTTCCCGAACGTGGGGAATGCCGTTTGGGGCTGTTTTCCCCATTGGAGCAGGAAGCGGTCACAAGGCCGCTTCCTGCTCCGATGGGGAAATCAACAAAGTGACGTCCGCGCACCTCGCAGCGTTCTGATGTCACAAAGGGGCGGGTGGGGGCGGAAGGAGACACGGGAAAGCTTCTGTGTCTCCCGGGGTTTAAAAAAAAAAAATAATAATCCTATTAACCCCCTCCCTGGTGTCGGCTACTGGTCCTCACCCGCACCAGGGAGGTAGTGCGGGCGTCGGCCAGTGGCCGATGCCGCACCCAAGGGGTTAACCAGACTTTTAGCCAAACTCTTCTTCTAGTAATACCCAGCCTCAGTCTGAGAACAAGTGCCTGCTATTACCCAGGCCTAGTCAGATTCCTGCCTTTTACAATACAAAGGCACACTTGGGGCCTGATTTAAGAAAAGTGGTGTTGAACACAGCGCCCCCTAACACTACCATGTGTGTGCCATATCTAAGATACAGCTCACCATGGCGGTAGTTAGGTAACTAGTGTCAAAAGGTTTGACGCTAGTTCGGAACTTTGCTGGATTTGTGTAAAATAATTTGATGCTAATCCTGCAAAGCCAATTGAGGCCCTTTGTAAACAATGGTGTACCTCCTTTTAATGCCTGCTCTCAGCAGGTGTTAAAAGTGCAAAAAAAAATTACCCAAAGAAATATCTTAGATTTCTTTGGGCCATTTTTTCGGCCTCCCTAATGCCCCCTTTGCATACATTGTGCCTAGCACAGGCATACACCACTTTGTAAATATGGCACAGCAGTTTTGGCCTCGTTGGGCCACATCAGCATAAAAATAAAATGATGTTAATGTGGTGGTAGGGGTTCTTAAATCAACCCCTCAGAGTTCTGTTCCTCATAATAACATACTCATTATACAGAGCTCTGTTTTAGTAACACTTTGACTCTTCCAAAGCTCTTACTCTGATAATACTCCTATACATCCCGAATTCTGCTACTCACAAGATCTAGATTAATTCAAGTCTCTGTTTCTGACGATATACACATTTAGCCAGAGTAAGACTCCTAATAATACCTGAATAAATTCATCGCATTGACCACACTCATCTGAGCTCTGGTGCTGACAATATCCTGACTGCCTCTTCACTCTGCTCTTCATACAAACATCATACACATCACACTCCCTTAGAACTCCTTTTCCAGACTGACAATACACAGGTCCACTCACATCTCAGTGCCTTATTAAAATACATAAACACCCAGAGCTCTGCTGCTGGTAATATTCACAAACTCTGGGTCCAAACTGGGGTGGCATGGTGGGCAAAAAACAATGGATTAAACCCATATCTTTGTGACTGGGTGTGAATGTTTGCATCGTTCAGCATTCCGTCCATCATCTGTTCTTTTTGCTTTTATTAAAATACATATACACCCAGAGCTCTGCTGCTGGTAATATTTACAAACTCTCACAGGTCTCTTTATGCTAACACTTAGGCTCATTCGAAGAAGTCATCCTAAATTACCCAGACCTGATTTCAGTCCTGCTATGAATTAAACATAGCCTTACACAGGGATCTGCTTCATACAAGATTGACTCCAGAATACTGCTCCAAATAATGCCCACACTCACCAGTGGTTCAACTTTTGATACTGCAGGTACAGACATTTATCATTACCAGACTGTCTCAGAACGTTGCTCCTGACATCAACTCACTGAATTATTATTAACACTGTTCCTCATAACACCTGACCAAACCTGATCTCCAGTCCGTGATAATATGTCGATTAGTCAAAGTTCTTCTCTCCTGAATAAACAGGTTCCACAAAGTTCACTAATGTTTCTCGAACATACTAACACGACTGATCAAAACCCACTTTGAACTCTGCTGTTTATAATACAGCCTCACGCCCAGCAGTGCTGCTGATTACACCCAATTACTTACAGCTCTATCCAGGATAAATTCTATTCTCAACCAGAGCACTGCTCATGCTAATATCAGACCGATACATAGCTCAGTACCTGGTAATTCCCATACCTTCCTAGAGCTCTGTTCCTAGCAAAATACAACACAGTCAGAGCTCTGATAATGCTCAGACACACTGAGAAATATGTTCTCAATCATACCCAGTTCAATTCAGGCTCTGCTCTTGTTAATGTCTAGACTCGCACTGAGAGTAGCTCATGATAAGATCACATCGTATTCAGAGCTCCACTCGTTATAGTGCCCAGATTCAAACCAGCTGTGGTATTTGGCCATTGCTCAGCATCCAATGACTATGCTTTCTAAGAGCACTGCATTGTATAAGTGAAGCTTCTTTAGAGCTCTGCTCTCGGTGATAATCAGATCCACCCCAAATTCTTCCTATATGTGTTAAGGGCTATGCTTTTCAATAATACTCAGATTCACCAACAGATACTCTCTTTGTAACACCAGACTTATTGAAGTACACTAAAATAATTAGATCAGTTCAAATGTAAGCTCTTAGTAGCTATACTATGTCAGAGCTCTGCCCTTAATAAAGTTGAATCCCACTTACAGCTTTTCTCTTTTTAATACTCAGACTAACTGAGATCTGCTCTTGGTGGTACATTTTTCAACTAGGGGTTCTTAGTGACATCACATAGACAAGAGCATAGTTTGTGTTGTGTAAGATGTCATTCAAAACTCCAAGCTGAAATACATCCTCGTTATTCACTTTTTAATCATCTATCATTTTGTGTTATCTATGGATCCCCAAATCATTTCCCCCTGCTTTTAACTACAGCACATTTGCAAAGGGCTAATGGGGGAACCGTACATAACATGACCTCTTGTATGTTTCTCTGTAACAAAGGTTAAAGAAAATAATAAAATACATTAGCCTGCTCTCCTTGACTGATCCCCATCACATCCACACCTGCCTCCCTTCTCCCTCCTGCAGCCAGCTGTGCTGCCGCCTTTCAGTCAAAGCAACCTGGCCTGGAAGGCCTTCATACCATCACAACATTACATAACTAGTTTTGCTATCAACTGTTGCTATGTAATAGCAGTGTGTTATGAGATTCAGAAACTAAAATAAACGATGGAGACTCTCTATGAGAGCCATACATAACAATCTAACTTAAGCTCTGTTTCTGATAATATCCAGATTTGCTAAATAGTAGCTGTAGGAAGTTGGCTCTGTATATACTATCTCAAAGTGAGAGATAGTGTGCACAGAGTCCAAGGGTTCCCCTTAGAGGTTAATAGTGGCAAAATTAGATAATACTAATGCTCTATTTTGTGGTAATGTGGTCGAGCAGTAGGCTTATCAGAGGGTAGTGTTAAGCATTTGTTGTACACGCACAGGCAATAAGTGAGGAACACACACTCAAAGACTTAACTCCAGGCTAATAGGTTTTATATAGAAAAATATATTTTCTTAATTTATTTTAGAACCACAAGATTCAAGATTTGAGGTAAGTACATAAAATGCAAGGTAATTCACACAGGTAAGTATAGAACTTTGATTTAAAACAGTAGTACACACAGTTTTGGTTAAAATGGCAATAAGCTATTTTAAAAGTGGACACTGTGCAAAAATCAACAGTTCCTGGGGGAGGTAAGTTTGGTTAGGTTTCTCAGGTAAGTAAAGCACTTACACAGTCAGTCTCCTGGGCATAGACTGCTCATCGTTGGGGGTTCGAGGCAACCCCGAAGCCACAGCACCCGCAACACAGGGTCGGTCAGGTGCAGAGGTCAAAGGAGGGCCACCTGCTGGTCACTCCTGCACTGGTAGGTGGTTCCTCTGGGTCTTGGGGGCTGCGGGTGCAGTGCTTGGTCCAGGCATCGGGTTCCTCTGTTACCAGGCATTCGCGATCAGAGGGAGCCTCTGGAACCTCTCTGCAGGCATCGCTATGTGGGTGCAGGGGGGTCGGCTCATGGTGTCCACATCGTTGGACTCGCCTGGGAGTCCTCTCTGCAGTGTTTGTTGTCCTGAACTCAAGCCGGGGGCGTTGGGTGCAGAGTGTGAAGGCTCATGCTTCTGGCGGGAAGTGAGAGTCTCTTTAAAGTTGTTTCAGAGTTGCAAGTTTGTTGCTGTTTCTGAACAGTGCCGCTGTTCTCAGGAGGTTCCTGGTCCTTTGGGTGCGGGGCAGTCCTCTGAGTCCTCAGAGGTTGCTGGTCCCAATGGATGCGTAGCTGTGCAGATTCTTTGAGTCTGGAGACAGGCCGGTAGGGCTGGGGCCAAGTCAGTTGTTGTCTCCTTGGTCTCTGCGGGGTTTTCAGGTCAGCAGTCCTTCTTCTTGTTGTAGGTTGCAGAAAACTGATTTCCTGGGTTCAGGGTTGCCCCTAAATACTAAATATAGGGGTGTGTTTAGGTCTGGGGGGCAGTAGCGAATGGCTACTGTCCTTGAGGGTGGCTACACCCTCTTTGTGCCTCCTCCCTGAGGGGAGGTGGGCACATCCCCATTACTATTGGGAGAATCCTCCAAACTCAAGATGGAGGATTTCTAAAGGCAGGGGTCACCTCAGCTCAGGGCACCTTAGGGGCTGTCCTGACTGTTAGGTGACGTCTCCTTGTTTTCTCATTATCTCCTCCGGACTTCCCGCCAAAAGTGGGGTCTGGGTCTGGAGGGGCGGGCATCGCCACTAGCTGGGATGTCCTAGGGTTCCGTAACAACAGGCAGGAGCCTTTGAGGCTCTCACCGCCAGGTGTTACAGTTCCTGCAGGGGGAGGTGAGAAGCACCTACACCCCATGCAGGCTTTGTTCCTGGCCACAGAGTGACAAAGGCACTCACCCCATGTGGCCAGAAACTAGTCTGGTTGTGGCAGGCTGGCAGAAACTGGTCAGCCTAGCACCAGGAGTCAGCCTGGTATTCAGGGGGCATCTCTAAGATGCCCTCTGGGTGTACTTTACAGTAAATTCCACACAGGCATCAGTGTGCATTTATTGTGCTGAGAAGTTTGATACCAAACTTCCCAGATTTCAGTGTAGCCATTATGGAACTATGGTGTTCATAATTGACAGACTCCCAGACCATATACTCTTTATGGCTACCCTGCACTTACAATGTCTAAGGTTTGGCTTAGTCACTGTATGGACATAATGCTCATGCAACTATGCCCTCACCGGTGGTATAGTGCACCCTGCCTGAGGGCTGTAAGGCATGCTAGAGGGGGTGACATACCTATGCCACAGGCAGTAGGTTGTGGGCATGGCACTCTGAGGGGAGTGCCATGTCGACTTAGTCTTTTTCTCCCCACCATCACACACAAGCTGTGATGCAGTGTGCATGTGCTGAGTGAGGGGTTCCCGGGGTGGCATAATACATGCTGCAGCCCTTTGAGACCTTCCCTGGCCACAGGGCCCTTGGTACCAGGGGTACGGTTTACAAGGGACTTATCAGTGTGCCACGGCTGTGCCAATTGTGGAAACAAAGGTACAGTTTAGGGAAATAACACTGGTGTTTGGGCCTGGTTAGCAGGGTCCCAGCACACTTTCAATCATAACTGGCATCAACAAAAGGCAAAAAGTTAGGGGGTAACTATGCCAAGGAAGGCATTTCCTTACAGTAGCATAGTAACAAGAAGGGGGGCTGGGAGCACACTGCCTCACATCCCAGCACAGTTCGCCCCTTTGCATCCTGGTAAATGCAGTTGACAGTTAGCACTTACTTGAAAATTATCTGTAGTTTTTCACCAAAGTTGGTGCAGACATTGCTGTACATCTCTAGACATGTGTTTCTGGGTTTAGCCCTTCATCAGTAGAGAGTAGAGAACAAAGAAAATTCATCTGCCGTTGCTGGAAATGCTGTCAAAATCCTCTCAGGTCAAGTACCACTCACAGGCACACAGGTGCCTCTCCAAAGCTCGTCAGCTCACTGGCTCAAGGGAGCCTTTTAAACAGGAAGGGGGTTGGGAGCACACTGCCTCACATTCCAGTACAGTTCGCCCCTTTGCATCCTGGTAAATGCAGTTCACAGTTAGCGCTTACTTTAAAGTTATCTGTATGAACTGCATTTACCAGGATTCAAAGGGGCGAACTGTGCTGGGATGTAAGGCAGTGTGCTCCTAACTCCCCTTCCTAGCATAGTAACAAGTCTGCCTCGTAGGCCTGCTATGTTAATATCCAGAGTCAATTAAAAGTCTTAATCAAAAGATAGTCTCTTTCTAAGAGCTCTACTCGTACGAATACTAAGAAAGTGACAGATTTATGTTCCCAGCAATAGGCATTGTTCTTCAACTGGGCAAGCAGGCTGTTGGTGAGTTTGGTTCTGTGTTGGCTCCAAGAAGGTTCGTCACCGTGCTGTAAAGTTCAAGTGAACACCACAGCATGGTACTTGGGCTCCAAGGAAATCTCACAATGTCGGGGAGGAGGACACTAGTATCTTCACACTTGCATCCTTGGTGCCCTCAGTAGTTTCTAGAATTACCTTCTCCAAGGTGTGTTCTAACACCCCCTCGGCAAAAAGGTGAATTCTGCCACTGCTCATGTGCATGAATTATACTACTGAGGCTTCTTCTCTTGCGAGAATGCATATGCTCCCCCCTCCCAAAAGAATGTAAGCATAGGGTTAATTCCTATAGTGGGAGAGTCTGGGGGTTCCCTTCCTTCACTTGCACTGCCATGCATACAAGGTAGCACTGGGTGAATCTAGAGGACTCCCAAGCTTCATTGGTGTTCAGATGACCTTATAGTAATTGCTGGTATCCATGCGTTCTCCTTGAATATCATACCGAACAGTGAGATCTGCATACAGTGCTTGCACTGTTCTCCCACCACGTCTCTATCGACCCTCTGACAGACGATTCCAGTATGAGTTCTGACGGGATAGTGGAAGCGTTTAGCCCTTAGTAGAGGCATTGCCTCCACACAGGCCTAAATAAGGTTTTAATAATAAATGGTATAAAGAAAGGGAAAAATAACTTTATGTGACCCATTATAAATCACATCGCAGTACTCTAATCATTTGTATTTTATATATTTATAAGGTGCATACATGCCAACAGTCCAATTGCACAGTCAATATTATAAATGATTAGAATGCAGTGCTGGTTCATAATTTAGAGGGGCAGTGGGGCGGGTGCACACAGATACCCACACCCATTCAGTCTCAAGCACACACACACACACACAGCATTCACAGGTACATACACTCACACACTTGCACACATCCATTCACAGCACGCATGTGCAAATATATAAACATTCATACATTCACACATGCACCCAAATATTCAATAAGCGCATACCAGCTCGCAGCAGAAACAGCAGATAGCAGGAGAGAGAAGCAGTAAAGAGCTGCAGACTTTGGGGAGGCTCCTGCTGCTGCCTCTCTTTGGCTAACCTTGTCTTGGGTCAGCCAATGAGAGAAGGACATCCCTAACTTGAAACAGAGTGGAGTGAGGTCCGTGAGATTTACTGATCCCTCCCCTCTCTGTGACGAGTTGGGAAAGAGTGGTGTGAGGCGTCATTGATAGTCAGTTCTGGGCATTTTAGGGCTTAAAACTGAAGCACCCAGGGCTGTGTCTCTCAGTGACATTACACCTTGTCATGGATGGGAGGGGGATACTCACAGGGCTTTTCCAAGCTCATGATGTTAGTACCCTTGGAGCTGTGAGATCCTCATACTGGCTAACCTTGGCTTACATTGCCAGGCACCTACACATTCGCACATGTAAAGTGTCTGGCTCCCTGAATCTGATATGGTGAGTGTCTTTCAGGCTTACCTTTGCCCAGTCTGACAGACACTAATTATGGTTTAGGAAAGGGGTGTGTCAGAGTGCTGAGGCTTATCTGTTTAGTTAGTTATAGTAACTAATAAGCAGACACGTCCTTAAGGTCAATGAACCATTTGACTCGTTTAAGATGATCATACCCTATGTAGCACTTAAAATACATCAATTAAGCAATACAAATCATTAGAGAGTCAGTAAAGAACGCACCATGACCCCTTTGGCCACGAATAACCAAACCCTTTGATATCAGTTAAAATGTTTAATTCCCTAAATTAACAATGCTAAAATCACGTAAATTACTGTCAAAACCATATGATAAAAATATAAAAACAATACAGGATGTCCGAAACACCTAAAGAATCTTAGCCTTATCAGAGCTACAACAACTGTGACTTCAATAGCAACAGTACAATTCAAAAGTAATAATAATTGAGCAAGCGTAATAACATACATTTGTTCAGCAATTGAATGTTATCCGTTTGTTGTCAAAAGCAAAAGAATAGAAAAAAACACTTCATTATCTCCAGATTAGCATCAGCATGTTGGGCTTCATGTAAAAGTTTGAGTAACTTGAATTTAGAAAACATCTAGCTATGGCTCTATCAAAACAGCAATTGGTACCTGGAAAATAAAAGACAAACAACAAATACACAATTTTCACATATTACCTATCCTTAAGGATCAGCAAACAGCATAACCGTCATCAGGAAGACATCAGCATCAGGACAGAGGGGATTTGGGAAAGGGGAACAGTTCAGAATTTGGACTCTAAGTTCTCTGAACCATCAAGTTAATGTCTAAGGCAGGCAGCAAAATGTTTTTAGTTTTAAGCATCAAGCGCTAAAATAAGCACCAGCATCATTGCATGGAGCATGAGAAATAAACTTGAAAATAATAAAGTTCCGGAACATCAGTGGACAGCTGGCAAAAGTCAAAGTGACCCGTAAATCAGAAAAAGTGGCTCCGTAAATCAGCAAAGAAAGATTGGCCCCCTACTCCAAGTTCAGAGTGGTTATGATGGTGTGGTCCCACGTTGTCCATTGGTCAGAAACATCTTGCGATGAAGATTGTCCAATCACAGATTTACTACATATCAGAAAAATATGCTAGACAGACATCCGCACATCAATAATTGGTTCGTCTCCATTTGCATACATCCAGTTGATACAATAAGCATCAATTTGAGGAACATTCCATTCACTATCAGAGAGTTCATTGTTCTTCTCCATTCCCAAATATGCTTTGAATCAATAGCTACAGTGATGTAGAAACACTCTTGAGGTTTACCATTTCCTCAAAGGAAATACATTTTGTTAATACAAGCTCTGAACAAGTTTGAGATTTAGACAAGGAATTTGTTATACAGCGGACATGAGATCATTCTATTAACATAACAACTCACAGTGTTTTGGCAGATGCTCAATTTAATCATAACCTTGTTAAACGTGAGGCCTTTTAGTTAGCACAAATAAAGTTCATAATATTTAGCTGCAAGTATGACAGAGTAATGCATTTTCAAGCATATATAAACTCTTAATACATATGAATGCATTATTATTGAATAAACCCGATAGAGGATGGTGGCCAGTCAAGTAGGCTCATTATGAGTCACATGTTCTTTTTCTATGCTAAAACATCTTATATGTTAAATAAAACACAGGAATACATTTAATAATTATTAATGTTAATTTCAGCGCTTCCAGGTGTATCCCTGGCACCTGTAATGAAGGGCCACCACTAATTGCAATGACATAAAACGGATAATGAAAATTAAGATTTCTGCAAGAGTAATCAAGTGTATCACAAATTAATTCAACAACCCATCCAAGTAGCCACTGTATACATTAAGCACTTAAATAATTTTTCAAGTGGCTTTTAAACTGAACTAGTCCTTTGATGTTTCTTAACCTTGAAGGCAATGTGTTCTAAAGGGCCACACCAGCCCCAATAAACATCATTCCTCCGAACAGGACTGCATTTTCACATGGTAGGGGCAGTTTAAGGCCTGCTGATGTGTGGGGCTTTTGAACAGGCTGTTTAATTTGAAACCTACTGCTTAGATACTTTGTGAATACGCCACACAAATCATCATCAGGTTGATGTTTGTGATACATTCCTTAGTTATCTGCTAGTTTTCAAGTTTTAAAATACACAGTGATATTTAAAGCAATCACTTTAATCAGTTATCAGTGCGTTAGTCTTCAAAGAAATGTGATCTTGGAATTGTTCAACAATCAAGCTATCAATCGATTGCTTGGCCCTGTAAAACTTTATTTCATTGAGTCAAATAGCGGTCTAATATTTTTTTATCTTTCTTTCCTCTTTTGCAGGAACCAACAAGAAGAACTTCTTTAATGTATTAAAATTTCGGATCAACACTGCCAATGATACACTGCCTAAGGCTGTACACAAGAGTGCCTTTATTGTTTATTGAACAGCCATTATATATCCTACTGGAAAAGAGATTCTTGAGAGCCCACAATGCCCCAGTAATCGGGCCTTGATCAGATACCTCACTGACAAAGCTGTCCAAGACATCAGCATTGTGGTGTGCTGTTTGAAACTCTGCCTTAATTTCTCAAGAGACTCCGAAAAGGACGTTCTGTTTCAAAAGCACGGCTTCACGTTTTCAGATGCACTTTTTATTTTAATTGATTCCTATCCAGTATGTTGTCTTAAAATCCAGTATGTTTTTATATGCTGATTAAGTTACAATCATGTTACTAATTTGTAAGTAAAAGAAACGCCATATTTATATTTTAAAGTGTTTGACCTAGGTTTTCAACATGCATTATCTGTTCATAGATCAATAAGCAAATATTGAGAATGTTATGTTCGTGGCACTCTAAGTAGAATGTTTGGTTGAGAGGGCCTGATACCTAAGACCTTGCTGCTAAGCATAAATATATGTGTTTTAAACTGGCTAATTAAAATGTCTCTTTTTAACACAATATTATCTTCACCCTAGGGCACAATGTAAGTAAAATGGCATATCAAACATTATCTAATACATTAGATCAAACTAGATTAATGTACTGTTTAGGGTGTGATACACCTAAAATACATACATGACAATTAAAAACAACTAATAAAATCTACTCTTTGAAATGTTTAGTTTCCATGCTACCTAGTGAGGCTATGATTTGAAACTGAGAGGATTACATTTCTACAAATCAAAGACATATTTCAAAAGTCAAGGAGGAAAACTGTTGCATGTCTAATTTCAAATTTTAATATTACCATACGGCGGTTAATGTCCTCCATCTCAGTGCTAGTACAGCAAGCCCAACAAAGGTTGCTAGGGTCTTGTGGGCGCTGCCAACTGAAACAGAAGTCAGCCTGGGAAAACAGACCTTCATATGCATGGAGACTGCTGTTGTGGCTCGTCATCATTTAAAGCATCAGGCATAACAATGGTCACAGGACTCATTACCATCTGCAAGACACAAGAGTTAGGCCAGTAATCCTCAAAGACACCAGGGCCGGACTGGGAACCAAAAGCTGCCCTGGTACATTTTGTCAGACCAGCCCACATATGGTGCATAGCGAGCAAGCCTTACTACTACATTAGGGCTTGGAGGTTCTCCCCCCCCCCCCCCCCACCAAGAAAATTAGGGAAAAATGGCAAACATTTTGCATTCTACAACACATTTTTCACTATATATTCAACTGTATATGATTTTAAAGAATAGTAAATGATGACCTTACAGAGCAGGAATATACAGCATTCTTTATTGGGGCTCTTAAACGATTCCCCCACCATCACCTTCTAACAGTGCCTCTCATCTCTCTAGAGCCCCCCTCTCACATGTATTTCATTTGTTTTATAGCGCCTCTCTAACCAGCGTAGGCTGTTGGAGCACTTTCCATCACACACACATACAGAGAATGAATCATATGTGCGTAAATCAGTGTACAGAAAATGTTACATAAAATAAAGGAGACTACGAGTTGTAGGAATCACGTCATCCATACTGGTAGGCATGTTTTTTAAGAGTGCTTGGTCTGGGGAAGCATAAAATCTGGATTCAGAATGTAACACTGAGGTTAAGGTTGACTTCACTAATAACAATATATTTTTACCCAAACAAAACTTTTTTAGCAAAATTAGGAAAATCAAAGACTGGGGGGGGGGAAACACATAACTTTCTAACCTGTACCATGCAATTTGCATGCAGCTTTTCGATGGTGATCATAGCTCAATGTGCTAGATTATAATTGTAATTTATGAACTGCACAGTAACAAAAGGATCTCTTTGACAAAAGCAGTATCTCACCAATCATAGCTCATAAAATACTGTTCTGTGATCTGCATAGCGCACGTTCTTTGCAGCAGACATATTAACCCTTGGCGCTACCTTAGATGAGTCAAAACTGCCACTAGGCAAAACTCCTGATCTCTTTGCATTAAGTACATTAATCACAAGAGTTATCTTGGCACTTTTATGGTTGCCTGAAAACTGTTGGATAGTCAAGGAACTCTGCAGTGCTTTTAAAACTGCTGCACTGCTATAAACCCCCCCCCAATAACAAAGACGGGCCCCCCACCATTCCAGCCTCCAGGGGAAACACCAGATGCCCAAGTTACGATCAGAAAGACACTGACCCACCTGACAACGGAGGTACTGCGAGAGAATCTCATGTCGAGAGACACTTTGGGCCCAGTTCACAAATATTTTGTGTGACATACTCTAGAAGTATTCCTGGTTTGATTATAAACTTCAGAAGTAAGCCAGAAAAACTGACTTACTCCTGGGCCCTGATTCACGATGTTTTTGACATGACTAGGTGTGATTTACCATTATAGCGCACCTAATTTTCAGGAGTAAGCTAAGATCACTTTGCAACCCAGCACATTATTTATTAATTGGCCTCCAGAATTCAGGAGTAGTACAACAGTAAGACACACCTAGTCCTAGTAAACATTCTGTGAAATGGGCCGTACAAGTCTGCTTTACACATGTAACTGTATTTTTAAATGTTAAGCGCTCTAATGCTCTAGGACCATGGCACCCTTTATAAAGGTACAAAATGCTAGAATACAATAAAAATATGAATTCAAGCCCCTCTCCACCAGAAACATTCCCCTAATGTGTGCCTACACATAATATACTTTACAAGGTTCTCTTGTTCAATCTTACAGCCTGTTCTGTTTGCTTTCACTTCCTACTTTCTGATTCTTCAGGTATAGGTCAATACTTGCCATGAGATGCCACTGATGATGGTCTGCATATTCGTCTGATAGTACAATTTGCTAGTATAATGTAATATTAAACATAAATGGAATGATTTCAATAGATAAATATTTGCCTTTTGTTCTAGTGGTGTGTTATAAAGTATAAAACGAGCCAAGTGTACAATAAAATGTTCTCCCACAAGAAGCATGAAAAGAAACCAATGTTGTCTTGAAATGTAAAAAATATTTAGTCTTCTTCAACAGATGTGTACCATGTAAGCATTGCAAAAGATCTCTGCTATAGCCTTTACATTTTTACAAAAGGTTTACTTGTGCCAAAAATTTGCAAATGGTTAATTTACTGTTCAAATTTATGAAATTATGATTAGAGATATTTTCTCATCCACTGATTTAATTATTTAGTTTTAATATTTATATCAAGATTATTTTTTTTATAAATGGACACAAATGTCTAGAAAAAAAACGAAAGTATTGTAAAGATATGTTGCACGAATAGTGAAGGAAATTTAAATGTGTTTTATGTTTTCCAAAGTGAGAAAAAGAAAAAAGTAATTGGTGAGCAGCAACGTTTTATGATCCATTCATTAAAATTCTAACATTCAATATGTGTGCGTTTATTTGTTTTGTCTTTCAACTTTTGATTTTGATATCTAAACATGTATAATAAAACAAACATTGGAATAAATTGCGGGCAATCTTTCCAGTTGCTGTATTCAGTGTACCAGCTGCGGCTTACGCGTTCACGCTGTTATTTCAGGTCAAGACTGAGCTGCTTTATTCATGATCCCTCTTGTGCGGCCCTGTTGGTAAGCTTCATTTTCTGTGCTTTGCTGGTGTTAGATCTCACAGAACTCCTGGAGCTATTGGACCCCAAAAAGACTGCTGGTAACTGTGTAGACCTTTGGTGGAGTGTTTGACAGTGCCACCATACAGCCAAATACAAGAATATAACTGGCTCTTAAGAGTAAGGGGCCACCATGAAGATAAATCGTCAATTTCTTACACTGCCATCGCTGCAGATGATTCACGTCTTCTGCAGTATAAGATGCCATCTCTTATGATGGACAAGTGTTGACAAACAAGCACTGGCAAAGTGCACACTGCATCAGAAAGTGCTGCGCGTGTGCTCTAGATGCAGCCGAAGCTATGCACTTTTCAGCCCCTCACCACATCCCCAACTGAGCTCACACAATATGTACACGTGGGTCAATATTAGTAATGGAGAAAGAGGTTAAAAGAGGAATCGGAAATACTGGATACCACTAACCTGACTCGTCACTCTGCTGGTCACGGATGGATGTCTACGGTCGAAATGAATACCTATATGGAAGATCTGATACACTTAATGAGCTTTCATTAAGGTGTTGGTTTTTAACCTCAACAATGAAAAGTACGAATCTTTGAATTATTTATATGCATCCAATTCTCTGTGTTAGGATGTAAAGATGGCATTTCTGAAACCGATATCGAATTTCACAGAAAAGGGGTCTTCACTATAAATATTTCCAAAATTCACAGAGCATCCTTCATTTGTTGAAAATTCGGGTTTCAGTTTAGTTTTATTCGGATAATTTATCTATAAAACACAATAAAATGAAAATATCATGAATTAAAATAACATACAATACATAAAAAATAGTTAAAAACGACAAATATCATCAATCACACATAAAGTCCCAGTGGCCGAAAATACTTACCACAACTTACCTTTTCTTCCCTGGGATGGGTCCCTCCATCCTTGGGTGTCCTCCTGGGGTGGGCAAGGGTGGCAGGGGGTGTCCCTGGGGGCAGGGGAGGGCACCTCTGGGCTCATTCTGAGCCCACAGGTCCCTTTACGCCTGCCCTGACCCAGGCGTTAAAAAGAGGCGCAAATGCGGGGTTTTTTGCCCCGCCCACTCCCTGGCGTCATTTTTGCCCGGGAGTATAAATACCACGCACATGCCTGGGAGTCATTTTTTAAGACGGGAACGCCTACCTTGCATCTCATTAACGCAAGGAAGGTGTTCACGCCAAAAAATGACGCTGACTCCATGAACTTTGGCGCTAGACGCGTCTAACGCCAAAGTATAAATATGGAGTTAGTTTTGCGTCGAAAAAAACGACGCAAATTCGGCGCAAACGGAGTATAAATATGCCCCTATTGTATTTTGCAAGTTTACTCCGCTTTTGCGTCAAAAAGCAGCGCAAAAAAAGTATAAATATGGGCATTCGCATTTTAATGCCTCTTCTACTCCAGGCATCATGGAAAACATTTTTCTCGTTCAATAAAAATCACTTCTCTAATGTCAGAGCGAGGAACATGAAGAGTAGACCTATATTGACCAAAGCCCAAAAGCTTACACCCTGGCATAAGCCAGTATTTGCATGGCTTAGCGTAGGCAGGAAAAAAACCAAAGTGATGTTTCTGTGGCTAGATTGCAGGAGTGGCACATGGCTGAACTACTGTACTTTATCCCCACCTTACACAACAGCTACTTAAGGGCAAAATCCGATAAATCCATTTTAGGTGAAGCTAAGAAGGGATAACTCCTGGGAAAATTTCAAAAAACATTTCGTACTCAGGAGCGATTTTCACATCTAAAAAACGGTCTGTCAGGCTACTCATCTTGACACATTTCAGCTCCCTCACCACAGGTATTCCGTCAAAAGGTCTTTTATCAACAATTGGGATACTAGTTTTGCTGAATCTGGGGTTTCCCAGAGGGAGGTCAGTCATATTTCATAAAGCATGGACCCTTACATCAGCAATTCAAAGAAACCTTTGTTAGAGCGTCTGACCTTAATAGATAAACTTACAAGGGGACGCGATTAGGTCGATGAACCTTTTGACTCACAATTAAGATGTTCTTACCATAGCTCCAGTACATAATCAATAACGTATACACAATATCAGGAATCAACAATAATCAATAACAGTAATAATCAACAGAGTCAGTAATTGTCACGCACCATGACCTTTCAGTCATGAATAACCACACCCATAGTACAAGTTAGAATATTTATTTCCCTATATTAACAATGTGAAGGTCACGTAGATTAATCTCAAAATCAAATGAAACACATACAGAAACAATACTGACTGTCCAAAGCGGCGGAAGAAACATAAGCTAATCAAAGTTTGAACTACAACAGATTCTAAGGTTATGGTGCAAATTAATAACAAAGTCAACTGCTGCAAAGTGATTACATACATTCGATTTCAGCAGAGAAATTCATCAAGCATTATTCCCTATTAGCACAATTTCATTAGTGAGGATTCTTAGTTAACACCAGATTAGCATCAGCATGCTGGGATTCATGTAACACAATTTAGCAACACCAACTTGAAAAAACATCTAACTACGGCTCTTATCAAAACAGTGCAGTTGATACCTAGAAAGGCAAAGCAATAAGACATAATAGTCAACAGTCTAATTCATAATACCTATCCTCAGTGTGGATCAGCAAGCAGTCAGTCTTCGTCCTCAGGACATCAGTCAATCAGCAAGGCATCAGAACTCAGCATCAAAGTTCAGAAAACACAAAGGGACATATTTATACTCCGTTTGCACCGAATTAGCGTAATTTTTTTTTTACTCTAATTCGGTGCAAAACTAACTCCATATTTATACTTTGGTGCTAGACCCATCTAGCGCCAAATTTATGGAGTTAAAATCATTTTTTGGAAGTGGAGACCTAACTTGCCTTAATGAGATGCAAGGTAGGCGTTCCCATGCAAAAAATGACTCTCTGGCCTTAACCCCATATTTAGGGGCATATTTATACTCTGTTTGCACCGAAGAAGCGTCATTTTTTTTACTCTAATTCGGTGCAAAACTAACTCCATATTTATACTTTGGTGCTAGACCCGTCTAGCGCCACATTTATGGAGTTAAAGTCATTTTTTGGAAGTGGAAACCTACCTTGCCTTAATGAGATGCCGTGCAGAAAGAAGGCCCGCCGGCCAGAAAAGGTGAGCCCCACTCTGCGCGCACTCGTTGAGAAGCACCACGCGGCAGGGGCGAGCACCCCGGCCGACTGAGGCCTATCAATTAAAGTGAAGTGAACGGAGGTGGAGGGGTGTGTCCCCTCCAAGAAAAAAAAAGACAAACAAGAAGAGGTTATATACTGGCACGAAGAGTGGTCATAGAGAGCAAGGGCCACTGTAAGAGGACTCTATTGACACGCAGAGTGGTGCCCAGAGAGCTAGGGCCACTGTGAAGGGGAGGGGTGTGTCCCTCCACGATGAAAAAAACAAAAGAGAACAAAAAAAAAAATAATAAAGACTAAAAACAAAAGAGAGAAAAATTAATAAAGACTATATATAATAGCAGTTTAGGAGTATCCTGCAAACAAGAAGAAAGAAAAAAAAAACAGAGACAACAATAGATAGATCCACACAGGAGCTACAACCAATCAGACAGTGCACAGAGAGGGACAACATGACTGTGCCACCACAAGAAAACCCCCAACCCCCTGCAGATCCAAACAACAGTGCCCACTCCTCAGTCACGGCGCTACACTCGTTCAGCCAACTGATTGATCCGGCCACAGCGGCGCCAAGGTGGCGCCTATGGTTAAATCGCTTAGACAACTATTTCTGTGCCACGAGGGAAACGGATGGAGCGGTGCGCAGGTCACTCATGTTGCTGATGGGTGGAGACGAGTTGCAAGAATTGTTTGATTCACTCACAGACACTGGCGATAAGTCGGACTTTGATGCGGCTGTAACAGCTCTCAACAAACACTTTGACCCTCAACTGAACTCAGACTATGAGCGTTTCAAACTTCGACAGGCTCAACAGACAGAGGTTGAGTCAATGGACATGTTTTACGCGAGACTGAGAAAGCTAGCAAGCTTGTGTGTAGGACTCAACCAGCAGGAAGAGATCAGAGCCCAGATCATTCAGGGGGGCCGGTCTAATGCCCTAAGAAAGTTTATTCTACACCAGCAAGGTATCTCCCTCGACGAGATTCTGATCCTGGCATGCTCGCATGAACTATCAGCGGTTTGGGCAGATGCGATGGCGGCGGTGCGAGGACAGTCGTTGGCAGCAGCCTCATCCGCACGCCCACTCCAGGTAAAAGAAGAGCAAGTAGACACCATTCAGACACGGAAAAGGCAATCATTTTGCAAAAGTGTGTAGGTCTGGAAGAAGCAAGCAAGGAGACCAAAAAGGAAAGGATGTCAAAGTGAGGAGTGTAACCAAAGAGAATGAAGAGTTGAGGGAAGGTGCAGCATCTGGAACACCTGTCTTTGAGGAAGATGAAGAGGAGGACATCTTTGTAATCTCATTCACTGGCGGGAGGCAACAAAACAAGCGGCCCCCTCCTATGAGTAACGTACAAGTCAACGGTACGCTAGCCTCAGTACTTATTGACATCGGGGCGTCCGTCAATGTAATGGATGAGACCCTATTTCAAAAGTTAACTCCCACCCCGTCCCTCACCCCAACAACCACCAAGATATACAACTATGGAGGACGGGAGCCCCTTCCTCTGAAAGGCACGGTGGAGGTGTCAGTAACCAGCGGAGAGCGTTCGACACAAGCAAAGTTTTATGTGGTGACAGGAGATCGAGGCACCCTGTTGGGATGCCACACTGCGGAGGATTTGGAATTGGTGTTCTTTGTCCGCCAAGTGTATGACTCTCATGTAGAACGCCTCATCAGTGAATTTCCGCAACTTTTTGAGGGGTTGGGACGGCTAAAAGGGAAACGAATTAGACTGCACATAGACCCAAGTGTTGCCCTGGTCGCTCTGAGACATCGTCGTGTGCCATTTCACGTGCGACCGGCAGCGGAAAAGGAGCTGCAGCTGCTCGAGGAGCAGGGAGTTATAGAAAAGGTAGATGGGCCAACACCGTGGGTTTCGCATCTAGTGATCGCGCCAAAGCCAAAGCAGCCTGGGGCAATTCGCCTCTGTGTTGACATGCGCATACCCAATAAAGCCATCCGGAGGGAGAGGCACATAACGCCCACTATGGATGACATCATCGCAGACTTAAATGGGGCACAGTGGTTTTCAAAACTAGATCTTAACGCTGGCTATCACGAGCTGGAGCTAGATCCCGATAGCCAAAACATCACCACATTCTCAACACATGTGGGACTCAGACGATACAGGAGGTTAAGTTTTGGAGTATCCTCTGCGGCCGAAGTGTTCCAGAATGCTATCAGAGAGACTTTGTCAGGGCTGCCGGGGGTGATCAACTGAAGTGATGACATTTTAATACATTCCAAGACTAGAGAGGAGCACCATCGTCATCTGAGGGCCACGCTGCAAAGGCTGTCGGAAGCGGGACTGACGCTTCATAAGAAGAAGTGTGCATTCTATCAAACATCTGTAGATTTTTTTGGCTACATCTTTTTGAAGGATGGTTTACAAGTAGATCCACGCAAGGCCGAAGCCATTCGTCAAGCCCCAATTCCACAAAGTCCCATGGAGGTGCGGAGTTTTTTGGGAATGGCAACGTATTGTGGGAGATTCACACCTTAGCTTGCCACAATGGCGGAGCCTTTTCGGCAACTCACCAAAGGACAACATCGCTGGGAATGGACACCGGCCGCTAGCAAGGCGTTTGAAGACATCAAGGCAGCGCTGCTGGACAAGTCAACCATGGTCTACTTTAACCCTCTCAAGCGGACGGAGGTAGTGGTAGATGAGAGCCCCGTGGGGCTGGGAGCTGTCCTTCTTCAGGAACAAAGGCATCAGGAGTGCGTTCCGGTTGCATATGCCAGCAGAGCGCTGTCGGCAATTGAAACACCGTACGCTCAGATCGAGCGAGAAGCTTTAGCGATCCGGTGGGCCTGCAAGCACTTTCATTTATATCTCTATGGGCATGAATTCCAGGTGGTGACTGATCATAAACCTCTGGTGTCACTGTTTGCAGGAAGACAACGGTTGGCACCTCCTCGGATTGAACGGAGGACTGTCCTACTTCAGCCTTTCTGATTCACCGTTGTTTATCAGCCAGGGGTAAACAACCCAGCGGACTACTTATCTCATCACCCGTCCCCGGAAACACTTGATGCCTCCCAAGAACACGAGGAAGAGAGCACAGAAGTCTTTGTTAGCATGGTTGTACAATCTGCGTGTCCCAATGCTCTTCTCATAGAGGATATCGTGGATGCCACTAAGGAAGATGAAGTACTGAAACAGGTCAAGGAGGCGTTAGCTCACAGGAAATGGAAGCACTTCCTGGAAAAATCAAGGGTGTCGAATCCGGAAAACAAAGTGGCGCTGCAAGGAATGTGGAAGGTGCGTGATGAGCTATCTACTGGCAGTGAAGGACTGGTCCTGAGGGGAAGGCGGATTGTACTCCCTCAGTGCTTGTGGACTAGAGTGATAGAGTTAGCACACCAGGGGCACCAAGGTGCTGCAAAGACAAAGGCTTGTTTGCGTGCCAAGGTGTGGTTCCCAAGCATGGACTGCCAAGTTGACGAAATGGTGAGAAAGTGTCACCCCTGTATTATCACTGCTGCAGAACCGCCTAGCTGCCCAATCATTACTGAACCTGCCAGTCTAAAACCATGGGCAAAAATAAGCATGGACTTTGGAAGTTTCCCTGATGGGCGGCTGACAGTTGTCCTGATAGATTCTTATACAAAATTTCCTGTGGTTGAAGTCATATCGTCCACTGCGTTTGAAAATGTGCAGCCAGTGCTTCAAAAGACATTTGCGTTATTTGGGCTCCCTGATGAGGTCAGAACAGACAATGGGCCACCATTTCAGGGACAAGAGTTTAGCTCTTTCCTTGATGGTTTGGCCATTCGCCACCGCAAGATCATGCCGTACTGGGCTCAGGCCAACGGCGATGTTGAAAGATTCACGCGGACCTTGAATTGAGCCCTGAGGATAGGTGTGGAACAAAGAGAAGAGGGGGAACAGTGTCTACAGGAGTTTCTGAGTGCCTACCGCCAGACACCCCAAAGTACCACTGGGTGTGCTCCAGCAGCTTTGATGTTCAAAGTCTCACCCCAAGACTACATTCCGACTGGCCCTCAATGGAAGCCACCTGCACTAGACATGAAAGCTACTCAGAAGCGCCGAGAAGTGAATAATCAGAAAGCCAATGAAAAACTGCGAACAAAGCATTGTGAGTTTCGGGAAGGTGACCAGGTGGTAGTGAAGAATCGTCGAGCTGGAGGGAAGTTTAAAACACCGTTCGAACCGGAGGTGTGGGAAGTCATCGGCATTCGTGGTACAATGATAACAAAAATGGAAACAAAGAAGCTGTGAGTGCTCCCGGGCCAGTACCTCCTGTGGTGGACTTGCCGGTTAATGACCCTGGAAGGGGAGGATTGCTCGCTCGAAGCACTAAGTATTGCTTGCGTCCCAACCCAGCACCTAACAGTCAGCTGAGAGATTTTGTCTGTAAAGCTGATCGGTCCTGAACTGTATTGCCGTGTCACCATTCATCGGCTGAATCCCGGTATTGCCGGGCATTGGCTACAGGAGGACGTTTTAAGAGTGGGAAAGCTGAGATGTTTGCAAACGGGTGGTTGAGTTTGAACCAGATTGACATGTTGCATGATTAGTAATTTTTTTTGGTTTTGTTTCTTTTTTCTCTTCTTTTACTTTTCCTTTCGCACTCCATTCTTGGGGTTCGTTGTAGGGTTGTCGTTTATTTGTGTATGCAAGCACGTCCCTTCTGTGTGAAGCAAAACGTGGGAGGGATGTAGAGAGCCGTCAGGAGAGCCATCCGGACTCTCCTATACTTCGTATTCTGTCCAGCGCGTCAGAGAGAGTGCGGATAGAATCTATAAATAAAAGACGGGGCTGCTCTGTCGCAGTTTTCCCCTTTACCATGAAGTGAAATGTGTGTGTGTCATCATTGCCCGAGAACGAGGCCTATTCTACACACAGCAGTTACCGGGCCTGGCAGCAATACACCCATAATTGCTAAACAACCCACCAAGACAGTTACACAGCTTTTCATGGAACTGTATACCAGACACAGGGTCAAGGGTTCAGGAACCAATAGGAGCTGAGGCCTCCAAAGTGTTGACCACTTGGTCAAAGATTTCAGACAGCACATTTGGATCTTTACAAACAACCTCCCATTTTAGGGTCCACCTATTGTTGATGAGGCCAAATTCGCTTCGACCTTGGAAGTGCCATCCTGATGAGCGGAGGGCCCAGGCCCACTAAGTGATATATTAAGAACATTGTGATCAATGTCAAAACATTCTAAAACCTCCATGTCTAATAAAATGGGCCACATCTGCAGTGATAATATTACATAAACAATACAGCTCCTATACAGTGGACACTTGAAGGTATAGGTGCCTCTACGATCCGAATTGGACCTGCCATTGCAAGCCCTAAGGCCAAAACGGAGAGATATACTCAGCAACTAAACAGCAACCACTGAGGAGTTTTTAACTGGGTTCAAATCTCGCTGAGGGACACTCCAAGCAACATCTTCTTCCATTAGATTAAAAAACCCAAAGCCCAAGGGTTCGAAGGTGACATTAAAATCACAAACGACAATCATCCTGTTATGGGAAGGAAAATAATCAATAGCCGTTTCAAGGCCCATTAAAGTGCTGAATGGCCTGGTCACCCCACTCTGCCTATTATAAACAGTAAAAACATTATACTGAAAGTTATCCGTGGCAAGAGACAGCCCGAGACATCCTGTGAGTTTATATCAAGCTTTGTAATGGTAAGAGCTAGTGAATTTTCGACCCAAATAATCAGCCCACTGGATGGCCTGCCCCTACCACCTAAATGCTGTGCACCCACAACTGTAGACTGGCTCAATACAAAATGTCTCCTGCAACATAAAACTACAAAATAAGTGACATTTCCCCAATCAGGATCTGCCAATTTGGAATTAAGGCCAACAACATTCCATGCAAGTATATACAATGTTGTAGACTGCGGTTTCAGTGTGAAAAACATTAGGAGCTGTTTCGCTGGGATAGATTGACCTATGGAGAGATTAGATGGCTCCATTGGGGTGACCAAATTTGTGGAAGCTGCCATCATGCCAGCTAATCCCCATGTTGGCCACCCAAATTTAAGGAAGTTTCAGTGGTGCCAATTTCCAAAAGCTCAAGAGAGGACTGAGTTTTGAGGTCAGCAAAGATTCCCTTGTTCAACGCTGGATTAGTAGTGCTAGATGTGAGGTTGCGAAGGGCACCCTGTCGTCCTCTCGTTGGTTGTAGTCCAATGGCACCAAGTTGCAAATTGAGGCACAGTCAATTTTTGCTTTCCAAATGTTACAACATATCAAAAACATTTTTTTATAATGATATTAAAAGTTGTAATGCCACGGGCACCAGTACTGCAGAGAGGCAAAGGCACATCCCTAATACAATTAGCAGGAGAGATAGGCCTATAAAATTACCCCAAGGGTAATGTTTTTATTCGGCACGTGGGAGTGTGCAGCTGGCTTAGACACCACAAAAGCAGTTCACCAGTTGGATGGGGTTGGGGGAGGTTAAAGTTCACAAGCACACAGTCTCCGCCACAGTCTTTGAGTTGGATGCCAAGCCAAGTTACTTTTCTCACTAATAGTACTTCTTGCACAAGGTCTTGAGGACATCTCGCATTAGTTTTTAGCCATTGAACAGTTTTGTTTTTCAAGACCTCATAATTTTCACTTGAGTTAGAAAGTGGCTCAGGAACATCCTTAAGAACAATCATGTAGGGTGTGCACTCTGGGGGAAGTTGGGGTAGTTAAAAGAAGGCCTGCCATGATAGCTGGCTCAGTTAGATCTTACTCCACCTATCACCTGCTGCACCCTGCGGTTGAACCTATCTTGCCTCCCTGGTTTCCTTGCTAAAGTCTGGCCAGTTGAGGATTCAAGAAAAATGCTTAATGGATCAAGGAGGTGAAGTTAGGTGCAGGCTGTGCCTGCCCCAAACATGAAGTTGGAGGCTCTGCAGAGGGGTAAGAACCTACTTCCCAAATTTGGGGGTATTGGCACCATTAAAGCCTCTTATATTGTGTCCATCATGTCAAGGTGAGCCATTATAGGAGCAGGTGCAGCATTTGGATTGTCACTTAATTTTTCTAAACAATTCTCCATACAGTTAACCATAAGTTCAGTTGTCGTAACCCTATAAGTGCGGGCGTCAGCCACAGGCCGACGCCCACACTCCCTTCCTGGTGCGGGTCACGACCAGTGGCCGACACCAGGGAGGGGGTTACAAATCCTCTGGTGCAATGCACCAGAGGATTTTTTATTCTTTTTTCCCCGTTGGAGACGCGGAACAACTTCTGCGTCTCCATACCGCCCCCCTCCCGCCCCTTCCCCACCGGAGCAGAAGTGGATCAGGTAAGAGTCCTCTTCTGCTCCGGTGGGGAAAAAAAGGCCAAAACGGCCTCCCCAGATGCCAGGGAGGCATTGACGGAAAGGGGAGGCTCTCCCCTTTCCATCGATGCCTCCCTGGCACCGTTTCCTGGCCATGGATCGCAGCCACGCTGAGATCCATGGCCAGGAAACGCCCCTAGACATCAGGGATCTTCTTTGGGGGGGTCGGCCCCCTTGTAAAAGGGCTGCCCCCCCCCCCCTCGGGGGCATTATTTTTTTAACAGTACTGTTTTGGGGGGCGATCGCGCCCCCCAGATTTAAAAATGTTTTTTTTAAAAGAAAAAGAAAATGGCGGGGTCGGCCCTCCGAACACGGACCGACCCCTGGGGGTAAAAAAAAAATCTAGTTTTCCCTAGGGGGGCCGATCGCCCCCCCAGGGAAAACTAAATTGTAATAAAAAAAAATAATTCAAATTGTTGGTGGTCAGCCCTTAGGGTGACCATCTATGGGGCCATTTTTTTTTTATACATGAGTGCTTTGCCAAGGGAAAGCACACATGTATGAAAAAAAAAAGTTATGTAAAGTTAGTGTCTTGCTTTCTCTCTCTCTCTCTCTCTCACGTGTTGGTGTGTATCTGGGCTTTTAACAAGGCCCACCTCACGCCCATCACTACCACTCGTTCGTTGGCTTGCCCTTCAAAAATCCTTTGATTACATTGGTAAATGGTTTACCTTTGTCCCTCCTTGGGGCGGTTTTGTTACCGCCTTGGCCATCGCCCCTGGTACATGGCTAATTGCACTTTTGCCGTTAAGCTTAACTGCGAGCGAACTTCTTTTCCTTTTGTGTATCTCTTCACCTGATGCTCATGGCGGCCGTGGCGCTTTGAATCGGCTCCCTTATGTGAAAGTGTTTAACTTTCAATTTTCAATTTATGTGGCAAGAAAAGTCGGGTTAGGAGTTTATAACGCTAATAGCTCTAACTCGAGCAGATGCGAGACCCATTGCATTGTAAATGCTTGTTTTTCTTTTGTGTGTTGTTTTCTGGGAGCCACAATTTGCCCCCCAGGGAAACCACACATATACATAAAAGTAATATATATATAAATATATATATATATATATAATGCCGAACAATTTCACTGCACTCCACGAGGACCGTGATCAAGACTCCTTGGTGAGTAGAAACGCGTTGGTGGTTATTGACTGCCATAAAATACACGTTTATTTGTACCTCGTGGAGTGCGGTGAAATTTTTCGCCATTAAATAATTTCGAGATTGGTCACTGGGCACCGGCAGTGGAGTGCGCCGCCCAGCAACCCTTCGACCTCTTTGTTTCTAAACATATAGAAATATATATATATATTATAATTATATGCAACACAAATTGGTTAAAAGATTGTTGCGCAGCGCACTCCACTGCCTGTGCTCGGTGATGGAGGAGAGCAACCTCGAAAATATTTTGTGAACAAGAATCTCACCACACTCCACGAGGTTCAAATTGACATGTTTTATTGCAAGTATAAAAAATGAAAGAAAAGAGGGACTCATTTACCGTGATCAAGACTCCTTGAGAGTCGAAACGCGTAGGTGGCTGTTGCTTGCAATAAAACATGTCAATTTGTACCTCGTGGAGTGCGGTGAGATTCTTTGTTCACAAAATATATATATATATGCATGCATGTATGTCTTTTCTGTAGTGGCAGTTGCCATAAAGTATCGCAGATGGGTTATTGTCCTGCTGCAAAGTATATACATTTATATGTATTTAGCTGAGTGGATTAGTAAAGGCAAGCGATACATGCGCTTTAAAACAAATGTTATGCCAGGGGGACTATGGAGATATGAGTGGCACTTTTGCTGGGTGGTACTGAGGGAATTAGAAGAGGAGGCAATGGGAGGCCGAGCACCAAAAATGACTGTCGCACTGGGTGCCACCAGGTGAAGTAATACATTCTTTTTAGTTTTTTTCAGTGTTTTTAGAGAATCTGCAGAACTGGAGAAGAAGCGAAGGTAAGGTGATGACATTTCCTATTGTACACAACAAACATACCCACAAGCAATTTTGTGACTATCTGCCTTCTACGTAGGCTAGTAATTTAGATGGACAGTTTAGCCAGTAGCAGAGATGGCATCTCGTTGGATGACTGCTGATCAAGCTCTAACTCGGGTTATGGAGGACAGTTCTGATGTAGGCTCAGAGACTGAGACAGCAGATACTGAGACAGCGTCTGAGGGAGAGGACAATGGGGCAGAATCTGGGAGTGCTTTTTCAGTCGGCGGAGTCCCATCCCACGACACCTCTTCCAGTGAGTCTGAAGGAGACAATGAAGACAGCCATGCTGTCCCTTCGCAAGCACATTCTGTGCAGCGGGACCACATTGGGTTAGCCGAACCCAGAGTGCTCTCTTGGCAGCCCCCCTGTTTAGTTCAGCCCCAAATTCCACCTTTTACTGGTGACGCTGGATGTAAAGTCGATACAGCTAACTTTTTGCCAGTCGACTGCATCCATCTATTTTTGGATGTTGACTTCCCTCAGAAAATTCAGCAAACAAATTTGCGTGCAGACCAATTTCTGAGGGAGCATGGAGGCACTCTAGGGCCCTGTTCTAGGACATGCCAGTGGACTCCCACTTCACTGGCGGAGTTGAAGATATTTTTGGGCCTTACGCTCAAAATGGGGTTAGTGCAGAAACCCACCTTGCAGTCCTACTGGACGACTCGCACGGTTTGGGTAACTCCCATCTTCGCACCATACATGAGCAAAGATCGTTTTTTGCTACTGCAGCGCATGCTGCATTTCAATGACAATTCTACTGCATTGCCCCGGGACCATCCAGACCATGACAGGTTGTTCAAAATTTGGCCTGTCGTGGAACATTTGTCCGCCAGGTTTCCAGAGATCTATACTCCTGGAAAGAATATAGCAGTCGATGAGTCCTTGATCCTGTACAAAGGACGGCTGCTTTTCAGACAGTACATTGCGAGCAAAAGAGCTCGCTATGGCATAAAGCTGTACATGCTGTGTGAGAGCTCTTCTGGCTATGTGTACAGCTTGAGAGTGTATAGAGGGAAGGATTCTACCCTAAACCCTGTAGGTTGCCCTCCCGCGTTAGGGGTCACAGGTAAGATTGCATGGGAACTTGTCCAGCCACTTCTTTACAAAGGTTATAAACTTTATGTGGACAATTTCTATACAGGAGTAGAGCTGTTCAGTGAGCTCTACAAAGCTGGCACTGTGGCCTGCGGTACAGTTCGTTGTAACCGCAAAGGATTCCCACAGGAGCTTGTTTGCAAGAAGCTCCAGAAATCAGAGAGTACTTCATTGCGTTCTAACGAACTGCTCACAGTCAAGTTCTTAGATAGGCATGATGTATACGTGCTCACTACAATTCATGATGAGAGCACTTCTCCCATCACGGTTTGGGTTTAGATGTCCACAAGCCCACCTGTATACTTGATTACAATAAGTACATGGGTGGAGTGGACAAGAACGACCAGGTTCTTCAACCATAAAATGTGTGTTGTAAAACTCGTACTTGGTACAAGAAACTGTTTACCCACCTGATTTAGATGGCAACATATAATGCGTATGTTGTTTACCGTCAGACAACCACAGGAAGATTCATGACTTTCCTTGACTTCCAGTTGTCTGTAATTGAAAGCCTCACTGCTGTTACAGAAGCAGCAGCAGCAGCCTCCACCTCATATGTTCTGGAGGATGTGGCAAGGCTGCAGGAGCGACACTTTGCTGATCGCATTCCTAAAACACCCAAAAAGGATCGTCCATGTCGTCGCTGTAAAGTGTGCTCCAAGCATGGAAAGCGGCAGGAGAGTCGGTATTACTGTCCCAAGTGTCCATCACAACCAGGCCTCTGTATCCCTACTTGCTTTACGTTGTATCATACTAAAGCAAAGTTCTGGGAAATCGACTGAGGTTGAGCTGCCGTTGGGTAATCCTTTCAGTGGCAGTGCATGGATACCGAACGTCCATGGGCCACTGCTTCGTTAGGCAAGGAGCCACAGAATATTACTTCATCTACTTCATCATGGACTTCCTTTTGGACTGCTTGAGAGCTAAATCCACCGTCAGACCGTGGTCGTGGTCTGTTCAATTAACATGCATTATATTCCCCCTACTGCATATACTAGTGGACAGAACATATGCCACATTGTCACGGAGTACCCTTTCTTCACCAGCATGTCTACCTTACTTTCAACGGTAGATATGCTCTCTGAGTTCTAGGAATCACTTTGTATGGCATACTTGGAAACCCCTAACTTGCATCCACAAACTAGTATAGGTTCACTTGGCAATTATACAGGATTAGCCAGGACTCTGATGAGAACAGAGACATGAATGGGTGAGGAAAGCTTATGGTAGGTGTGCCTTCACAGGGTTATTGCACAGGTAGAAGGCAGATAGTAAAGGTAGTACAGATGTACATCATCTACACCTATGGATTCAAACCCATTGGTGCCATCCCAGCACTGAAGGAGAATGACTTGTATAGGTCAGTGTTTGACCTGCTTTTCATGTTCATCCTCCATCAGAACTTAGTAGATGTTCAGTTTGCTGTATAAGTGCATTACAGTCACATCACTGCACCTAATGTTGGCTGGGACATATGCTACGTTCTCATGGACTCCCCTATGTACCAAACACTACCCTTTTTCATAGCCTATGACCTTCTCTTTAGGGAACATCATGAGAAATCCCCAGCATGTCTCCCTTAGTTTCAAAGGTAGATATGCTCACTCAGTTTGAGGAATCGCTTTGTACGGCATACTCGGACACCCCCAACTTGCATCCACAAACTGGAAAGAGTTGGATTTAGCACAGAGAGTGCGTTAAAGGCGCATGAAAAACATGTCTTCCTGAGCCTCAGGTGGCTGTCACAGGAGTCATCAGTAAAGGTTCGTTACGCATGCATTTGGTAATGTTAAGGAAGAAGGAGGCAGTTAGCCTATGACCTTCTCTTTAGGTAACATCATGAGAAATCCCCAGCATGTCTCCCTTAGTTTCAAAGGTAGATATGCTCACTCAGTTCGAGGAATCGATTTGTACGGCATACTCGGACACCCCCAACTTGCATCCACAAACTGGAAGGAGTTGGATTTAGCACAGAGAGTGCGTTAAAGGTGCATGAAAAACATGTCTTCCTGAGCCTCAGGTGGCTGTCACAGGAGTCAATAGTAAAGGTTTGTTACGCATGCATTTGGTAATGTTAAGGAAGAAGGAGGCAGTTACTTGACAGGTGGTGAAATGTAGTCAAACTTATTCCGTTCTGTGGCGTGTGAATGTGATGGGCCCTTGTCTGGCAGCGGTAAGTTAATGTGAGTGCAGTGATTGGTTGGATTGGGCCCGTGGCTGGCGATATGAAAGGGTTGTTTGTTCTGCGTGAATGGCGTGTGAGTGGACCATAAAGAGGTTGGTGCCTGGACGTGGCTTTATGGCCCACCTTCAGAAGGCTTGGTTTCAATATTCAGATACTTTGATAAGTATTCATGCTTTGAAACCATAATTTCTGGAGGTGCTAAAACCAATCAGTGTGAGTGGTGGGTTAAATTTAACAAACTAGTACCAGGGGAGTCCAAGGGTGCAGGACTTGCGTGGCTCTCACCAGTTTTCCTTCACCCAGAATCCCCTCGAAATCACAAAATGTGCTTAAAAAACACATTTGCCTTGCATTCCAATGAGCAGAAGTCCAGGGATCTGCAGGGAACCCCAAGTTCCACTTAGTCTCCAGAGAAAAACTGCCTCACTTTAGTGAGTGGGCAAGTGACCACAACAGGGAAGTACCCAAAACGGATTGTGGAGACATTAAAATTACCTACCACAAAACAGCCTTGTTTTTTAAGACAGTCACCTAAGTATTTGGTCCTGGGCTCGGCAGCCACGTAGGGAAACCTACCAAATGCAGACATTTCTGAAATGTAGACACCCAAGGCAGCCCACGTAAATGTGGCGTGTTTGGATTTAACAAAGTTTTCTTACCCAGAATACCCTGAAAAAGTGAAACGTTGATTAAAACCACTATTTTTCCTTTCTTTTTTATCACAGAAACTACAGGAATGTGCAGGGATCCTCAAAATTCTTACCACCCAGTGTTTCCCTACTTGTCCTGTTAAAAACATAACTCCGCTTGTGTGCCTGCGCCTAGGGCCTGCTTCAGGAATGGATCACTCCAGGGTTAACAGTAGCCCTCACGCAAGGACTACCATTGACCCTTGTGTGATTCATTCCTGTCGCGGGCACTAGGCCTACCCACACAAGTGAGTTACCATTTTTATCGGGACACTTGGGGGAATGCTTGCTGGAAGGATATTTGTGGTTCTTCTCAGATTCCAGAACTTTCTGTCACCGAAATGTTAGGAAAACATGTTTTTTTAGCCACATTTTGAGGTTTGCAAAGGATTCTGGGTAACAGAACCTGGTCAGAGCCCCACAAGTCACCCCATCTTAGATTCCCCTAGGTATCTAGTTTTCAAAAATGCACAGGTTTGGTAGGTTTCCCTATGTGACGGCTGAGCTAGAGGCCCAAATCTACAGGTAGGCACTTTGCAAAAACACTTCTGTTTTCTGTAAAAAAATGGGATGTGTCCACGTTGTGTTTTGGGGCATTTCCTGTGGCGGGCACTAGGCCTACCCACACAAGTGAGGAATCATTTTTATCCGAAGACTTGGGGGAAGGCTGCGTGGAAGGAAATTTGTGGCTCCTCTCAGATTCCAGAACTTTCTGTCACCGAAATGTGAGGAAAATGTGTTTTTTAAGCCAAATTTTGAGGTTTGCGAAAGATTCAGGGTAACAGAACTTGGTCAGAGCCCCACAAGTCACCCCATCTTGGATTCCCCATCTTGGATTCCCCTAGGTCTCTAGTTTTCAAAAATGCACAGTTTTGGTAGGTTTCCCTAGGTGCCGGCTGAGCTAGAGGCCAAAATCTACAGGTAGGCACTTTGCAAAAAACACGTCTGTTTTCTGTCAAAAAATGGGATGTGTCCACGTTGTGTTTTGGGGCATTTCCTGTTGCGGGCGCTAGGCCTACCCACACAAGTGAGGTATCATTTGTATCGGGAGACTTGGGGGAACGCTGGGTGGAAGGAAATTTGTGGCTCCTCTCAGATTCCAGAACTTTCTGTCACCAAAATGTGAGGAAAATATGTTTTTTTTAGCCAAATTTTGAGGTTTGCAAAGGATTCTGGGTAACAGAACCTGGTCAGAGCCCCACAAGTCACCCCATCTTGGATTCCCCTAGGTCTCTAGCTTTCACAAATGGACAGGTTTGGTAGGTTTCCCTAGGTGCCGGCTGAGCTAGAGGCCAAAATCTACAGGTAGGCACTTTGCAAGAAACACCTCTGTTTTCTGTCAAAAAATGGGATGTGTCCATGTTGTATTTTAGGGCATTTCCTGTGGCGGGCGCTAGGCCTACCCACACAAGTAAGGAATCATTTTCATCGGGAGACTTGGGGGAACGCTGCGTGGAAGGAAATTTGTGGCTCCTCTCAGATTCCAGAACTTTCTGTCACCGAAATGTGAGGAAAATTTGTTTTTTAAGCCAAATTTTGAGGTTTGCAAAGGATTCAGGGTAACAGAACTTGGTCAGAGCCCCACAAGTCACCCCATCTTGGATTCCCCTAGGTCTCTAGCTTTCACAAATGCACAGGTTTGGTAGGTTTCCCTAGGTGCCGGCTGAGTTAGAGGCCAAAATCTACAGGTAGGCACTTTGCAAGAAACACCTCTGTTTTCAGTCAAAAAATGGGATGTGTCCACGTTGTGTTTTGGGGCATTTCCTGTGGCGGTCGCTAGGCCTACCCACACAAGTGAGGAATCATTTTTATCGGGAGACTTGGGGGAACGCTGCGTGGAAGGAAATTTGTGGCTCCTCTCAGATTCCAGAACTTTCTGTCACCGAAATGTGAGGAAAATGTGTTTTTTAAGCCAAATTTTGAGGTTTGCGAAGGATTCAGGGTAACAGAACTTGGTCAGAGCCCCACAAGTCACCCCATCTTGGATTCCCCATCTTGGATTCCCCTAGGTCTCTAGTTTTCAAAAATGAACAGTTTTGGTAGGTTTCCCTAGGTGCCGGCTGAGCTAGGGGCCAAAATCTACAGGTAGGCACTTTGCAAAAACACCTCTGTTTTCTGTCAAAAAATGGGATGTGTCCACGTTGTGTTTTGGGGCATTTCCTGTTGCGGGCGCTAGGCCTACCCACACAAGTGAGGTATCATTTGTATCGGGAGACTTGGGGGAACGCTGGGTGGAAGGAAATTTGTGGCTCCTCTCAGATTCCAGAACTTTCTGTCACCAAAATGTAAGGAAAATGTGTTTTTTTAGCCAAATTTTGAGGTTTGCAAAGGATTCTGGGTAACAGAACCTGGTCAGAGCCCCACAAGTCACCCCATCTTGGATTCCCCTAGGTCTCTAGCTTCCACAAATGCACAGGTTTGGTAGGTTTCCCTAGGTGCCGGCTGAGCTAGAGGCCAAAATCTACAGGTAGGCACTTTGCAAGAAACACCTCTGTTTTCTGTCAAAAAATGGGATGTGTCCACGTTGTGTTTTAGGGCATTTCCTGTCGCGGGCGCTAGGCCTACCCACACAAGTGAGGTATCATTTTTATCGGGAGACTTGGGGGAGCGCTGGGTGGAAGGAAATTTGTGGCTCCTCTCAGATTCCAGAACTTTCTGTCACCGAAATGTGAGGAAAACGTGTTTTTTTAGCCAAATTTTGAGGTTTGCAAAGGATTCTGGGTAACAGAACCTTGTCAGAGCCCCACAAGTCACCCCATCTTGGATTCCCCTAGGTCTCTAGCTTTCAAAAATGCACAGGTTTGGTAGGTTTCCCTAGGTGCCGGCTGAGTTAGAGGCCAAAATCTACAGGTAGGCACTTTGCAAAAAACACCTCCGTTTTCTTTAGGAAAATGTGATGTGTCCACGTTGTGTTTTGGGGCATTTCCTGTCGCAGGCACTAGGCCTAACCACACAAGTGAGGTACCATTTTTTATCGGGAGACTTGGGGGAACATAGAATAGCAAAACAAGTGTTATTGCCCCTTGTCTTTCTCTACATTTTTTCCTTCCAGATATAAGAGAGTGTGTAAAAAAGACGTCTATTTGAGAAATGCCCTGCAATTCACATGCTAGTATGGGCACCCCGGAATTCAGAGATGTGCAAATAACCACTGCTCCTCAACACCTTATCTTGAGCCCATTTTGGAAATACAAAGGTTTTCTTGATACCTATTTTTCACTCTTCATATTTCAGCAAATGAATTGCTGTATACCCAGTATAGAATGAAAACCAACTGCAGGGTGCAGCTCATTTATTGGCTCTGGGTACCTAGGGTTCTTGATGAACCTACAAGCCCTATATATCCCCGCAACCAGAAGAGTCCAGCAGACATACTGGTATATTGCTTTCAAAAATCTGACATCGCAGGAAAAGTTACAGAGTAAAACATAAAGAAATATGGCTGTTCTTTTCAGCTCAATTTCAATATTTTTTTATTTCAGCTGTTATTTTCTGTAGGAAAACCTTGTAGGATCTACACAAATGAACCTTTGCTGAATTCAGAATTTTGTTTAATTTTCAAAAATAGTTAGCTTTCCGGGATCCAGCATTGGTTTCACACCCATTTTTGTCACTAAGTGGAAGGAGGCTGAAAGCACAAAAAAATAGTAAAAATGGAGTATGTCTCAGAAAAATGCCAAAATTGTGTTGAAAAATGTGGTTTTCTGATTCAAGTCTGCCTTTTCCTGAAAGCTGGGAAGCTGTTGATTTTAGCACCGTAAACCCTTTGTTGATGCCATTTTCAGGGGAAAAACTACAAGCCTTCTTCAGCAGCCCTTTTTTCCAATTTTTTTGAAAAAAACTAATTTTTTGCTCTATTTTGGCTAATTTCTTGGTCTCCTCCAGGGGAAACCACAAACTCTGGGTACCTTTAGAATCCCTAGGATGTTGGAAAAAAAGGACGCAAATTTGGCATGGATAGCTTACGTGGACAAAAAGTTATGAAGGCCTAAGCGCGAACTACCCCAAATAGCCAAATAAGGGCTCAGCACTTGGGGGGGAAACGGCCCAGCAGCTAAGAGGTTAAGAAGCTAGTCATACATGCGTGGTGGTGAAGGAGGAAGTACTCCGCAACACTGTGCAAGATCGTCCACTGAAGGATTAGATTGGGGGTGCGCACCAAATCAGCCATCTTCTCACTCTTGGCATTTGGTTTTGCGTGAGTGACCCTCTTAGACTTGGCCTTAGTAGCTTGAAAGACAATTGGAGCAGGGCTACCACCTACTTCACTTACCTCTTTTTTGGCTGATATGGGGATCTGGGAAGATTGATACAAGAGATCCCAGGTTAGTGAGGTGGCACTTTCACGAGCTGGAAGGGAATCTGAGGGAGAGACAGAAACCAGGAGAGGCAAGTGTTGGCTCGTTGTGCCAGGAAGATTTTCTCCCACCTTTGGTTCAGAAACTGCAAATGCGCTGGTAAGACAGCATCTCTATACTCACCAATAGAAGTTGACTAGATCTTTGGACTTGGCCAAGAGTGTAGTAGTCAGATACATTACATTTCAAATCAATGACATAAAACCATCAACAATTCTGGACACCATGAACGATTTAACACTAAATAAAACTCCAAAATGAATAAAGTTTCATAGTTTTATTACAATCCCAGAATCAATGTCACGTATATGGTGTGCAAAACATACATGAAAACCATAGGCTGACCGAAACATCTGAAAAGATTTACCCTACTACACATCAATACTGTTAAACACTCTCGATTAGCAATAATATCGATTAGCAACAAGACAATATGCACCTTATTATCAGGTTTCAAAGCAGATGATGGTGACATCAGTAAATCATCAAAATACAGTTTTAACAATAAATTTCAGGGCTGGACCATTTCTGACACTGACACAAATTCAGACTTGCATGTGTGGGAATGGGCAAACACATGCAGGCAAACGTAAAGAAGAGGCAAACATAATTTTGAAAAATCATTTAGTTAGGGTTGCTCAGGTGTAATTATCTAAGCTGAAAAGGAAACCACAAAACCACATTTAGTTACACTTCTCCTCATGGGACAGCAGACAGCAATACTTCGTCAGCTGGAACGGTCACATTCTTCCAACGTCAGTTAACAGCAGCATCAGGACAGTGCAGAACAGGAGCTGCACATAGAACAAGTCAGCAGTTCAGAATTAGTTGGGCAAATTAGTACTGAACAGCATAAACAAATAGGGCAACTAAGACAGCAGCAAACTTAAAGCAAGAATAGACGGACTCTAACAGAGCTTTGAACAGCCTCCAGGCAGGAGTGGACTAGCTCAAAGTTTCAAAGTCTCTCACCAATTAGAAGTATGCCCAATCCATTCATTGGTCCTTTAGGTGAGTGTCCAATGGTTGCTGGTAGAACCATAAAATTTGCAACTATTCCAGATTTTGTCAGCAAAAGTGCATTGTCATTTCAATGAATAACACAGTTCAGACTAAATATTACACTTTCTAACTATTTGCATCATCAGGATCTTCTCACACAGTACACCGAATTAACTAATAAAATTTGCATCGCAATCATAGGTTTCCAGTCTTGTTTGACCGCTAGAACAACTATTGTTAAATAGTAATGCTGACACATGTTTTTGCCCTTAATACAATAGGACATCAAACCTCACATCAGCAACCTAAGAAAGAATTCAAGTCAGAGGGAACAGAATAAATAAGTAATTTTCCTCTACTGATGCAAAATGAATCTTTCAAGACTAGTCAAGCCAAGAAAGCCTTAATACATATTAATACAATTAATACATTAATCAAACCTATTGTGCACCTTCCAATTCAATTCAAATATGCAAACCAAATTATTTAATTGCAAACATAATTTACAACATGTTAAAACTGAATAAACGTGCATTTGTTTTTCTGCACACATGTAACTTATGTTAAAAAATCCACTTAAATCAATATAAGTATGATTAATTCAAGTTCATTTAATACTTCAATTCTAATATTTATCTTAAACAACACACTTAACGTTAATTCACATTAATACTTCATTTGATATAAATGCAAAATATCTTCATCTTAAACCTTAATGACGGCCACATGATCCACCATATTTAAAACATGCACATTTTACATTTATTTGTTATTTCCTCTGTTAGACCCTTCAAATGTAAATTAATTAGTCACCAAATGCTAACTTCTATGCCACTAATATATTAATACAATTTGATCTCTCTCAGTCCCTCCTCTGATGCAATCCATGCTGTCACAAAATAACTTTTCTCATTTACAAGGAGACAAATCAAAATCTTGTAGTTTGATAATGCATAAATCTGGGTCTGCGATAATTGTCAGTTCTCTTCATTGTTTGATAATGCCTGTTTCTCATATTCTCAATTTCCATATCTTCCCTCCTCTGTTTAATATGTATTCTTTGTCTTTTCCAGAAATTGTAAGCTTTGTAAAATCCAAGTGCACAAATTATGCACACTGTCACAATCAATAAAGGTTTCAGGATCATTCTCACAAATAAGTTTCCTTGATCTCTAAACCAAGATCCTACCTTCAAAACATCCTTCACCTATTGTCTCCCAAAACATTTGTCTGCTTCAGATCATTCTAGTCAGTTCAGTTCAAAAACTTTATTCAGCATATACAGAATAGCTATAAAAGTACAAAAAATAAACAGTTAAAACATTCAACACAGTCCCAGCCAGAATCGTTATGTCAATTATCATTAAAATTAAAAATAAAAACAATTAAAACAGACCAAACAGCACATACAATTATCCATATCCAAATTATGCAAATGCTAAAAACTGAAGCTTTTCCTAACGTAAATGGCACTTATAATATATAGTGTCACCTCATAGCACACATGGGAATTGTTTAAGTTTAATAGAAATTACAGTGCAACCAAAAGTGTTCTTATATTATAGCCAATAAAAAGGGGTTTTGAGGTAATAAATCCTAAGATGTGCATAAAGTTTACAAAATAGTATAAAGTGCAGGGTGCTCTATTTACTAACCCCATCACAGGGGCAGCAGTCCAACTCATGGGGACAGGTCCTCATCCTGGGGAACGCTACTAGATGATGCACTATTCCCAATCTGAATCTTGTCAGGACAAACCAATGCTGCATATTAGCGATGCTTGAGAGATATCCTTCTCTTCTTACTCCCAGAGGAAAAGACATGTATATGCCAACAGTAGATTTAGCCATTTCTATGGTTTTCCTGGCATCCAGCCTATACTGCCGGAAAGTATCCTTAATAAATTGTTTTGGGAGTATCAACACTTGCTCTGGGTTGAAATTTATGGTTATATTGAACAGAGTTTTGAAAGAAGATTCAATATAGGCAAGCCAGGGGATACATAAAGCACTATCCAATTTTCAACAACATAGGATAAGTTGTTTGGTAAAAATAGTTTCATCTTTGGACCAGATACTGTGCCATAGGAGCAAGGGGCTCAGCTGCAACACACGCTCCAGATACTGGATGCCCACCTCCTGATGTGCAATCCAGTTTGTTGCAGAGGTAGGTAAACATAACAGCCATTTAAAAAAAATATTTTCCTCTTTTTGCAGGGAAGTACTCTTAGAATGGCCCCATACTCCAGCTGCGTAAACTACCATAGATAGAACTCAGGCCCTATAAATATCCACCATAGGGGTTACAGGATGATTCCCCAATTTGCTGGCAAATCTAAAAATAGCATATGAGTTCCTTCACAATTTGTCCCTACCCTAGTGGATATGCTGTTCCCATGATCCATTACTTGTAAACAGAACACCCAGATAGCTGAATGAAATAACAGTAATAACTTGTGTATTCTGTATATAAAAGCTCCTACATTTCTTTGCCTTTTCTCCACTGGCCATATTAAAGGTTTTGGATTTATGTATCACCATACCCTTAAATGTCATAAATTGCTCAAAGCCATTCATTCTGAAGTCCGACTGAGGTCCTAGAGATCAAGGCTGCATCGTCTGACTATAATAACCCAAGTATAGGGTGCCCTGCGCATAAGGGAGGGTCCGCCTGAATAGCCTGCAGGAAGTTATCCACCCCATTAATGAATAGTGAGAACAATAACGGGCGAGGACGCAACCTTGGCTAATGCCTCTCCCAATCTTAAAAGGGGTGATGCATTCGCCCATTGAGCTAAAACAGACTTTACATGTTAAGTTTTTGTATAGCCGGGCCAGGAAATCAATAATCTATCTTTAGGCACCCAATTCCAATAATGTAGACCACAGAAGGGCATGCTCTACTAGATCAAAGGCACTTCCAAGATCCACAAGTCTTGTCCAGCAATCCGTGTGTGGTTTTCTCAACAACCGACCCATCCCAGTGCGGACCAAATGACATTACACTCACTTCGCTCAGCAGCGGCGACTCACTCCAGAGCCGTCTCATATATCTCTCACGCAAAACCTACATGCAAATATTGTGAGCACAAAACCAAAACCTGTCTGCTTACTACGGGTAGGCCTCAAACGCTTTGAAAGCTGTGCAGAACTTTCTACTGTGGCCTTTTGCATAAACAGCTACTCTTCCGGATATGACTTTCTCACAACCGCAAGTAAGAGTTGACCCGCAAACCTCACTCTGATTGGTACGGATTCTCCCTGTGCACTCCGGATTCAACTAGTACCAACCAACAACTCAAACACTCAAGAGAATTCGACTGATATTGTTGACAGCGCTCAATCGACCAACACCTCACTGCAGACAATAAATTACCCAAGTATCTCCCTACACTTGTACAATACTCCAGAGTCTTAGGCCTTGCAGGACCCTAAATAACAACAACCACATGGGCAATCTTTGGCACAAAGCGCAACATTCACTTAGTTTGCCAATTCCCCACTCTCTTACTTGCAGTACGAAAACTTCCTACTGAATATCCTGGAGTACACAAACTTCCTACTCACTTCATGCATTACACATCACAGCAATTTAGCCAAAGCATTGCAAGTGCAAACCCTATTTAAACTGACACCAAACACTTGTAACTCAACACTGGTATTTCATCAACCCTTCTACTACACCAAGAACAACTCACAATGTGGTCAATTCTGACTGTCCATCTCACAAGACAAAATTATAACTATGCTACCAAAACTGTTGGTGCGTTGTGCTGTGAAGATTTTCCCCCGCCTTGGGTTCAGAAACCACAAAGGCGCTGGTGAGACAGCATCACTATTCTCACCAATAGAGGTCCACTAGATTTTTGGATCTGGTGAAGAGTGTAGTAGTCAAATTCATTCAGTTTCAAATCAATGACATAAAACCTTCAACAATATTGGACACCATGAACAACTTAACACTAAATCAAACTCCAAACTGAATAAAGATTCAAAGCTTTATTACAATCCCATAATCAATGTCACGTTGATGGTGCACAAAACTAAGTTATAAACATACATGAAAACCATAGGCTGACCGAAACATCTGAAAAGATTCAACCTACTAAACATCAATATTGTTAAACACTCGAAAAAGTAATATCGATTAGCAACAACACAATATGCACCTTATTATCAGATTTCAAAGCAGATGATGGTGACATCAGTAAATCATCAAAATACAGTTTTAACAATACATTTCAGGGCTGGACCATTTCTGACACTAACACAAATTCAGACTTTCATGTGTGGGAACGGGCTAAAAAACATGCAGGCAAAAGTAAAGAAGAGACAAAAATAATGTAGAAAAATCATCTAGTTGGGTTACTCTCTATAAAAATTTGCTGGTGTACTTATCTAAGCTGAAAAAGAAACCACAAAACCACATTTAGTTACACCTCTCCTCATGGGACAGCACACACCAATACTTCGTCAGCTAGAACGGTCACTTGCTTCCGACATCAATTGACAGCAGTATCAGGACAGTGCAGAACACGAGCTGCACATAGAACAAGTCAGCAGTTCGGAATTAGTTGGGGATATTAGGACTGAAGACCATAAACAAATAGGGCAATTAAGACAGCAGTACACTTAAAGCAAGAATAGACGGACTCTAACAGAGTTCTGAACAGCCTTGAGGCAGGACTGGATTCATTCAAAGTTTCAAAGTCTCTCACCAATTAGAAGTATGCACAATCCATTCAAAGGTCCTTCAGGTGGGCTCACTTCAGGCGTCAGATTCAGTGTTCAGTGGTTGTACCATCAAATTTGCAACTATTCTAGATTTTCTCAGCAAAAGTGCATTGTCATTTCAATTATTTCATACAGTTCCAACAAAATATAACATTTTCTAATTATTTGCAACATCAGTATCTTCTCTCACAGTACACCAAAAGAACGAATACAATTTGCATGGGAATCCTAAGTTTCATTTGACAGTTATAACAAATATTGTTACATAGTTAATGCTGAAACATGTTTTATCCTTCAGTGCAATAGAACATTCAACATCACATCGGCAACCTAGGAAATAATTCTGGTCAGAAGGAACAGAGTATACAAGTAATTTTCCTCTACTGCTGAAAATTGAATCTTTCAGGCCTAGTCAAGCTAACAAAGCTTTAATATACATTAATACAATTAATACATTATTAAAACCTATTGCGCACCTTGTAATTCAATTCAAATATGCAAAGCAAATTATTTAATTGCAAACATCATTCAAAGGGCTCTTCAAATGCAAGTTAATTAGTCGCCATATGCTAACTCCATGCCACTAATATATTAATACAATTTGATTTCTCTCACAATACTGAATTTAAGGATAGAGAGCGCAATTCCAGTGCTTACAACCCCAATTGCCCTTTCTAGCATAAAGTAATAGAGGTACGCTTAGTGGTAGGGTTGTCCTACAACTGTCAAAAAATAGTTACTTGTTCTTCTTAGATGCAGGTAAATTCCATAGAAGGCAGATACCTCTTGGAAACAGGGCCAAGATGGGTGGCCCAGCCTCTTCTGGCCTATGACAGACTAAGACGGTCCCTGTCTTGGCCTGGTATTGCCCCGGGGACATGCCCAAGTGTGTCCCGCGGCTCTGTCTGGTGCCAGTGCTTTAAAGCGTATCCACCTTTGTCCCACCCTTCCTGGGCACAGAAATTTGCTGGAGGATGTAGTCCTACCCCAGTGATGCAAGGCACCAAATGGTCAGAAAGTATAAAGATGCAGGTAAGAAGCAGTGTGTTGTCACACCCAACATAAACACATAAAAAAGGGTAAGTTGATGGTAAATATAGCTTTTATTCTTTCATGCAGTGCTGGTAGAAACACTTTCACAGTGACAGTACTGGTCTAGGATTATTATTCAGCACACAACAATCTCACCCTTACATGCTGATTCATGAAACAAGCTTTAATTAATTAATCCTTCCCAGTATGTGACAAAAACATTCTAAAGAAATGCCAGTGTCAAGTGCCACCAGTCTCCAAGAGGAGTCCACTGTGCCTTTGATGCCATTGGTGTCCAGTGACTTATCTGCATCTTGCCACGGAGGGTGGGGGCAAGTGGGAGGAGACACCAGTAGTTCTTTCTTCAACGTTGATTGGGGGTGCTACACTTGAAGGCCCTAACAGGGTATTTGTGAAAGAAGAAGGGTTAATCTCAAGGGCATTCGACAACCTTGTCCCTGCATGCGCAATGTGGAAGACTTCCTGAGCCATTTCACTGACTCCATGGCCGCAATCTACTCATCCCTAGAAGTACCTAGTAGTTAAGAGAGGGGTCCTCACTCGGGCAAAGTGTGATGCCTGTTGCCCTCTGTCTAACTAAACTTACCGACCCTGACCCCGGGCCCCCTTACTCAGCAAATGGGGGCCAGGTATAATATAACACTGGTAATGACACTGGTTTCCCTGCAAATAATGTTATTTATTCTGCTCCTCTGCCCCCCCAGCCATCCTGCCCCTACTCTTGGTTCCATGCCATGTAGTGCGCCAGGCGCTCATGAACATCATCCATTCCCACAGGGAGGGAGTGGCACTCTGGATCCCATTATTCTACCTGGGGGTCTAACCCTAGTGAGATCATCATTAAATTTCCACCTGCTGCCGCCCCTATGTCTTAGTCATGGTCAATGTCCACCCCCCTTTAAAAAAGAGGCAATGGAGAGCTTCCGACACCATAAAAATAGAGTTCTGCACTGCTTCTCTAATAAGATCATGGTAGATCATTTTCTCGCTCAAGAAATAATTATGGTCCGGAGATTGGGCTGGATAGGACATTCACCCAAACATTTCTCAGGTGACTGTATTGTAATTAACTTATCCAACTCCTTGGGGTGGGAGACATTCTGGGGAGATCTATGCAAGGGTCTGTCCCAAATGTGAATATCGCCTTATTCCCCTTGCACTATTTCCACAAACACCCTGTCTTGCCCACTGAGGGGAGGTTGGGAAGGAGAGGGTTTCCTGTTGTTCAGGGGACTGCGGTTCATTGCCCATCTTTACCTGCTCGGGCCTTTAACTTATCCCTGAGCAATCTCTTTAAAGCCTCTATCTGAGCTGGATGTGCACGACTGACTGGGGTAGGGTGCAGTTAACACCCAAAACCCATGCCCCTCAGCGTCCTTCTGGTACTTTCAAGGTCTTCAGTAGGAATATTTAGGGGATTAGAGGGACACTAGCAGATGAGGAGTGCACTAATATCCTGTGTCTCTCAGCCAGTATAGGTGTGCAAGAGATATCATACACTGGGGGTTCCCTTATTTTAGAAGGCTATGCTTCATTTGGGTTACCTGCCATCTCCTCCCCTCATGGGAGATCCAAGGGATGCTTAGCCTCCTTCATTAAATTGAGCTTACAGTGTAAAATGGAGAGTACTATTTCATCCTCACATTTCATACTTATGACTTTTTCAAATCAGTTTAGGGTCCTGGTTGTTCATTTTTACCAGCCCAGGGGGAGTGCGCTGTTGTAAGTGAACTGGGTCAGTTTCTTAACAACTTTGCTGCCAGCTCTCCTTGGTTCACAGTGCTTTACTGATGGGAAACTTTAACCTACATCCATATGTAGATTGCTTTCTGTACGGAGACACGGTTCAAGATGAAGTTCTAGGGACCATTAATCAGGTACGTCAGAAACATACATCACAAGGGGATCAGTTTAATACCTTAATTCTATTACATAGTCTAGTGAATCTTCTTATCAAGGGGGAAAGTAACAGGGTAGCACAAGCTCCAACCTTTTAAGGGGCTGGTTCCAGCTCAATTATTGATAATATCCTCATCTCTAGAAGCATCTTTCCCTCCTTAATTGACTTCAAGGTAGTTTGACATGCGTACCTCTTTCCCTCCTTAATTGACTTCAAGGTCATTTGGCATGCGTAGAGTGACCACAACCCTCTCATTGCTTCTTTCAAGTGGTCACAGACTTTGGGGGGTGGGGCTCAATTGCATATTTCAGCACCCGGTTATACACCTAGTGCAGGGAAGAAGACTCAAATGGGCAAAGGTGGTTCCGGCTGATTTTATGTGCTCCTTCTTATCCTCTTGTTATTCAGATTTTTGTATTTGTTTGGATGAAGAGGCCTCGGTCTCTAACATCTTGAAGGCTGTAAGAAATGGGGCTCTAGTTGGCAGTGGTTTGCACCCTGTCCAAGTAGGGACCCTCACTGTGGTCCTGATAAGGAAGTCACACAGCTAAGAAAACCCCTGGTTACACCCTTGGTAGCCTGGGACAAGCGGTCAGGCTTATCTCAGAGGCAATGTGTTAAGCATTTGTACACACACCCCGGGATAGTACCTCGGAAAGCTAGGAGGAAACAAAGACGTTTCATGGAGTCGGGTGAGGTGTCGCTGGAGCCGGTGCAGCATTGGTTCTTTAATGCTACTGGGGAAGTTGAGGCATTGGTTCCTTACTTATAGGCAGGGGAGGTGAGGCATCAGTTCTTTACAGTTGCAAGGTCGTGATGCAGCATAGGTGGCGAGGCATAAGTTCCTTAAAACAAGGCAGGGTCGATGAATCCAGAAGGTCAAAATGGAAAGCGTTGACTTTTAGGTGTTGCAATCACACTACAGGGCCACAGGTGCTGTGGTGGAGTAGGAGTCAGGTGTCACAGAGGACAGAGGCTCCAAATTCAGGACTCAGGCTGTGGCATAACTTCTGAGGAGCTGCGGCAACACCAGGCCTGTGTTTCAGGTCACAGTCATTGCACTCAGTTGGACCATGGCTCCGGTGCAGGCAGAGGCGCAGAGTCAGAGAGCGGCACCGGGTCCAAAGTCGCTCTGGATTGGATGTGCTCGGTTTCTTCTTGGTTGCACTAGAGCTCACTTCCAAGGGCCCAGGAACTGGATTTGGCACCACTTGGCAAGTCAGAACTCCCAGCAGGAGAGCCATGGTACTGGCAGGTGAAGTCTTTGATGGCCCTGAGACTTCTTAACAGGAGGCAAGCTCAGTTCAAGCCCTTGGAGAACCTTGGAAAGCAGGATCCAGTAAGCTAAGTCCAGTTCTTTCACTCCCAGGATAGAAGCAGCAAGCAGCAGGCCAGCACAGCAAAGCAACCTACAGAGTGGCAGTCCCTTCTACAGCACCCAGCTATTCTTCCTGACAGAATGCCCTCAGTCCAGAAGTGTTCTAGCTATGTGGTGTCCGAGGTTCAGTACTTATACCCATTTCTGTCTTTGGAGTAGGAAAACTTAAAAGAGAAACCTTTGTAGTGCACAAGACCCTGGCTTTCTCTGCTCTGGTCCCAGACACACTCCAGGGGTTGGAGACTAATTTATGTGAGGACAGGCATAGCCCTTTTCCGGTGCAAGGGTCAGCTCCTCCCACCGCTCTAGCTCAGGAAGACCCATCAGCCTGGTGATGGACCATCAACATATGCAGGACACACCTCCGCTGCCCCTGTGTGACTGTCTAAAGTAAATGCACAAACAGCCCAACTGTCATCCTGACCCAGACATGTATTAAGCAGTAAGGCAGAGACACAGAATGGGTAAGCAAGAAAATGCCTACTTTCTAAAAAGTGCCATTTTCAAACTCACAATTAAAAAACTAGCTTCACCAAAAGATGTATTTTTAAATTTTGAGGCCAGTGACCCCAAACTCTATATCTTCATCTGCTCCCAATGAAAAATTACTCTTAAAAGATATTTCAAGGCAATCCCAATGTTACTCTATGGAAGAGATAGGCCGTGCAATAGTTAAAATAATTTAGCAGTATTTCACTATCAGGACATGTAAGGCCAGTTGCGGCTGGTGGTACGGTAAAGTGGCAGGGTGGGTGGGGGAACAAAACAAACAAACAAAAAAAAAATAAAACTTACCTGAATCCCTGCCGCACCCCCTTTGCCACTCTTCTTGCTCCACCAGGCACAGGATCCCAGACTACCCCGTGGCCAATCCTAATCCTGCTCTTATGCTGCTAGCAGCATGAGGGCAGCATCAGGATTGGCCCGAGTGCCCTCACTTTGCGCTTCCAAACAGAATGGAAGCCTGTGCCTGTTGTCTCCATTCCTGCAACACAGTTCAGGTTAGAAAGAAATCAGTGCCCATATGGGTTTGACCATCCTGAGATGGTTGGCCAAACCCACGTGCACACTGACAGCAGTGCCACCACTCCTCCTCCCTGCCTGTCATCCCCCATGAGCCGGCCCCTAAAAAAATAAAACAATAATAAAAATTGTTTATTATCGTTTTATTTTTAAAGTTTTGCAGCTGATGCTTCTGGCGGGGGGGGGGTGCCGCTCCTCCGCCGCTGGTTAAAGCACACCAGTACATGTTCTACCTTTTAAATACACTGCACCATGCCCATGGGGGGCTGCCTTGGGCCTGCTTTAGGGGTAACTTACATGTAGTAAAAAAGAAGGTTTGAGGCTGGAAAGTGGGTGTAATATGGCAGTTTAAAACTGTACACACAGACGATGCAATGGTAGCCTGAGACATGTTTACATGGTTACTCATGTGGGTGGCACAATCAGAGAGGCAGGTGTAATAAAGATGAATCTTGATGGTACAAAATGTAGGTTCTTTAATAGGAGTATCTTAGCCACATACAGATCTGGTCAAGCCAACAGTCAGCTCCAACAGCTTCCTCGGAATCCCTTCTCTCTCACACTCTACTCTGATGTCAGATATGACATCAGTGCCACATCAGTGCCAGAGAGAGATGAGATCCCTCACATTCTAATGCTGCATTCTATCATTACACTCTACCACACACCTTCCCCTTTTTTTTAGAACAATTACAAAACCCATGAGAACAAAAGAAACTATATACAAGAAGAAAATATAATACCAAAACAACAAACTGTAAACTGGAATTAAATTGGGTTACATTTTCTTTGAAACAACCACACGGTTGAGATTCCAGACTCTACCATCTTTAATTCTCACCGCACTCCTGAAGAGTTTGACCACTTCAAAAGGACCCATAAACTTACTTCCAGACTTGCTAAATCTGGTGTTTCTAATCAAAATCTTATCACCCACTTTCACCTCAACATTGCATGTGCTTTTCTACCTATCAAAGTTTTCCTTTCTTTTCACTAAGCACTTTTCCTCTTTCGCCCTTTCCTCCCTATTTCCGTCACACCATGGAACACACTCATTCTTACCCCAACACACCTAACCTGGTGCCAAACGTGTGTTAGCTTTCCGTCCCCTGAAAATTTCAAACTGTACCTTTTCAAATGGTCAATTCTTTCTTTATACTCTCAAACTCCACTCTGCACTCATCATCCCACGCAAACTCCTTCCCTTTCTTCAACAATTTCCTCTTGTTTGTGGTTTTGGATGCTAGATTTGGCAAGAACTTTGCCTGAAATTCAACCATTCCCCAAAATGTTAACAGTTCCTCCTTTTTCTCAGGTTCCCCTAGGCCCGAAATGTTCTTAATAAGTTCTTCCTTAGGATACACCCCATTGGGAGTTATTCCATGACCTAAATATTCTACCTCCGGTCTACCAAATGAACACTTCTCAATTTTAAGAGTCAAACCATGTTCTCTTAAAATCCCCAAAACGTTCCTGATTATTCTTTCATGTTCCTCTTCAGTCTGAGCATGTATCAAGATATCATCCTGAAAACATTTAACGCCTGGTTCTGAGCCAAACATGTTATACATCAAATGCTGGAAAACAGCAGCAGCTGAAACCAGACCAAAAGGCATCCTTTTGAACCTAAAGGTCCCAAAAGGTGTGACAAAAGTGGTATAGTCCCTTGAATCTTCATGTAACATGACTTGATGGTAGGCCGACGTGAGATCCAGCTTACTGAAATACTTGGACCCATGTAGCAAAGTCACCATTTCTGTTATTTTAGGCAAAGGAAATTGGTCACTCACTACACATTTATTAAGATTCCTCAAATCGACACACAGTCTAATATCACCTGATTGTTTCCGTGCGACTACAATTGGTGATACCCATTCTGATGACTCCACAGGCTCAATGATTCCATCTTTGCACAATCTTTGTATTTCTCTTTCTACATCATCTTTCATGGCAATTGGTACAGGACGCACTTTGGAAACTACAGGAACTGATCCTTCCTTTATTCTAATGCGGTGGACATATTTCTTAAGACATCCCAATTTGTCACTGAATACATCCTCATAGTCCTTAACAAACTTTGGCCAGACATTTCCTTTGATTTCCTGCACAGGAAATTCACCACCATCCTGCACTTTTTTGATGAATTCATCCCTCAACATTATCGGAGAAGTTGAGTTAGGATCTAAAATGACGTTCAAGTCTCGTTGGTGCGGCCAACTTAACACACTGTCCCCTTTAACTGGAACATTATTCTTCCCAAAAATAGTATTTCCTCTGAATGAAATTTCTGATTCAAAATAGCCCCTCAGTTGAATGGTTTGGCCACCATATCCTGCTGGGATAACATCCGGATCTTTTAAATGGATCTTGTAAGTCAAATTTTCATCAAAAAACTTATTTGAAATTAGAGTCAACCACGCTCCAGAATCAAACAATATTTCCACATCTTCATTTAAGATCGAAATTGTGTCTCTTGGATGATTTTTCCTTTGAGCATTTGCTGAAATCAACAAAATGCAATCTTCCACCACTTTCACCGATGTTGCACTTTTGCTTGACTTACAGCATTTAGCAAAATGTCCCTTTTTATTACACAACTTACATATGCTGTTGATCGCTGGACATTTCTTATATGAAGCAAAGTGACCTGCATTCCCACAACGGAAACATTTCAAACCCTTAGATTTTAACCATTGAGCATGAGTCACTTTATCTTCCCCTTTGTCACCTTATTTACTGAATTATTCTTTCCTTTCTCTAATTCTTCTACACATGCCAAAGTGTGCTCGACACCCTTTGCTAATACAATGACCTCTTGCAAAGAAGGATCGTCCTTGCTCCACAATTCCTGACGAACTTTATCACTTGAGCATCTCAGCATAAATTGATCCCTTATTGCAAGTTTCCGCAAAGCTGTAATATAATCCTCAACACTTTCTCCTGGTTGTTGCTCTCTAATGCCAAAGTGACATCTTTCCAAAATGGTACTGACTTTTGGTAAATAGTGCAAATCTAATTTTTTTAAACAAATTTCAAATTCGTTCAGATCTGTTCCCTCATCACCAGTGTCAGGTAAGTTCTCAAAAATGTCTTGTCCTTCGCATCCTAGACAATGCATCAGGAGAGCTGTTTTTCTTTCATTAGAAAGATTAGTTCCACACACCCTGGAATAGTGTAGGAAAGTTTTTTTCCATTTAGACCATTTTATAGGAGGTTCCCTGGTGTAGTGAGGAAAAATGGTGGGGGCGAGATGTTTTGCATACTTCCTTGTGATTTATATCCAAAACGATTTTAAAGCTGAAAAATATGTGTTAAATATGCTTTTAGTATAAAGCTTGAAAACAACCAAAAATGGGATTATATTCCTATTCACTTCGTTGTATTAATTTATAAACCAACAGATTGTTTTCTAGAGGAGGTTGGAGTTAAGCACCTTCCTATTCACTTCGTTGTATGAATTTATAAACCAACAGATTGTTTTCTAGAGGAGGTTGGAGTTAAGCACCTTCCTATTCAATTCGTTGTATGAATTTATAAACCAACAGATTGTTTTCTAGAGGAGGTTGGAGTTAAGCACCTTCCACAACAAAACCAGTTAGAGACGAAGAAGATTCGGCTGAAAATCAGATTCTGCACGCTTCACTGTAAGGTAGGAAATCTTCATTCTTCATGGGTGGTTATAAAAACACACAAAGGCAGCTATTAAAGACGCGCTAGAGCGTTTCTTAGCACACACTCATAAAAAGGAAACGCTTGTAAATCCAACATACACAAGGTATAAAGCATTTCAAATTTCAAAATGAAAGCGTTTCAATCCAAAAAGGGAAAGTTGTTTCTCACAATCTTTAATTAAATATCCGGCTCCCTCGATGTAGAAATCCTAACGGTCTAATTGTCTGGAAATGAAGGCTGGATTAGAAGTGCTGGATAAAGTAAAGTCCCAAAATTATAGTGTTAAGATACTCCTGCACACCTTTGTCGCCAAGTGTAATAAAGATTAATCTTGATGGTACAAAATGTAGGTTCTTTAATAGGATTATCTTAGCCACATACAGATCTGGTCAAGCCAACAGTCAGCTCCAACAGCTTCCTCGGAATCCCTTCTCTCTCACACTCTACTCTGATGTCAGATATGACATCAGTGCCACATCAGTGCCAGAGAGAGATGAGATCCCTCACATTCTAATGCTGCATTCTATCATTACACTCTACCACAGCAGGCTCACTAGTAGCATTTGATTTCCAGGCCCTGGACATACCTGGTGCACTATACTAGGGCCTTACTAGTAAATCAAATATGCCAATCCTGGAAAAACCAATCACCAATACATTTTAGATCGAGAGCATATGCACTTTAGCACTGGTTAGCAGTGCTGAAGTTGCCAGAGTCCTAGAGCCCAAAAAAAATCAGAAAAAATAGGAGGAAAAAGGCAAAATGTTTGGTGTTAACCCTGCAAAAAAGGGCCAGGTCCAACAAAGGCTTTCACCAGTTTTGCGGACAGTATTAAGACTTCTCACTATTCTCAATGTTGCTCCTGTGACAGCACCTTGTAGGTGGTTTGACAAGGCCTGCTCTCAGGCCCACAGAGAACTCATGGCCTCCCTACACAGACAGCCCTGTAATCAGAAGGAAGTGAAGAGGGCCAGGGCCAACTACCGTGGGGCAAGCTTAGAGAGGAAGAAGAAGCTAAAGAAAGAGCTCTGGGACAAGCTGTTGCAGATTTACGCTATATGGGACAGTGCTGAGTTTATCATCCCCCAGGCTTGGTTAGATCACTTCAGGGCCATCTACGACCTTGAGTCCAGTGACGTTTTGTTGCCTGAAGATCAGGAGGCAATTGGTCTTTGTTTCCAGTGGGAGGAAGTCTAAAAAGCTATCATGTCCCTCCCAGATGGCAGGGCCCCAGGCCCTGATGCCATCCTGGAGGATCTGTGCAAATCTGAGGTTGACCTCTAGGCCCCTATATTGACCTAGCACTTTAATGCAGCCATTAGTGGGCTGCTTCCCCTAGCTGGAACCAATAAATCATTGTCCCAATCTTCAAGAAGTGGAGTAGGGCTGACCCTGCCTGTTACCAACCCAATTCCCTGGTGGACAGCGAGGTGAAGGTGCTGGGGAAGGTCTTGCTGGGCCAAAGATAAGAATAGTCCATCAGTAGCACAATATGGGTTCAGTGCAGGGTGGGTTACTGTGGAGCAGGCCCTGAACTTGTTTATGTTGATTGCGAAGTACACCAGGGCAAAAGATGGGGACGTTCACTGGGCCTTTATGGATCTAAGCACTCCCTTTGTCAGAGTTAATAGAGTCAAGCTCTGAGCCATGCCGGGGTCCAAGGGGGTTGAGCCAGTTGTGATTTCCTTTCGTTAAAGACTAAAAAGAACAAGGTGTCTGGCAATACATAAATTAGATTTTTATATGGCTGACTTCAGAAAATTGAATAAATCAGAAGTTAATCCGAAAGAGTTACTAGAAATGTTTTCGGCAAGAGGGGTGGCTTTTTAAAGTCACCTTTATAGTATTAGTTAGCTTACATCTGACATTTGTGACAACTCAGATTTTCTCCCACCATTATTTAAAGCCTTGAATTATTGTTCTAGGTATTTCCAAATGGGAGTTATCACTTTGTACATGTAAAAGTGTAACCCCGTTAGAATGCCAGGCTTGCTACAGTGAATGTTCAGGCATGTAAAACATAACATAAGCATGCCCTTCTTTTCATTATTCTGCACCCTGCCTTATGGGCATTTGAGGCCTATCTTAAGGGTAACTTAGAAATACTAAAAATAAATGTTTTGACTTGGCAAGGAGAGTTATTTTGCCAAGTCAAATTGGTGGTTTAGACCTAGAGCCATATTTTCACCTTGTCACCCCAGTTGTGGCACAATAAATGCTACAGTTCACTAGTGGCATTTAACTTACAAGGCCTGGGTACACCGGGTACCCAATAGTAGGGACTTAAAGAAGAGTTAAACATGCCAATCAGGTATTAGCCAATTGCACATACATGTGAGTGTCAGAACAAGTGCACTAGGGCCTGATCAGCAATCAAAATTTTGAAGGGTGATCATTCAAAACGAGTCAGTCACTACTCTGCAAACCTGAAGACCTTATACAGTATGGGTCGGTCGCCACAGAGGTTGGGCACAAAGTGTGATCCTGGTGTGCACTGCCAAGTATTGCTACCTCTGGATGCTGTCAAATGTTGTGTGCAGTTGCCATGTAAACACTGGGATTAAATTGATAATTTTTCTAAGCAATACCTTGTGAGCATTATGTATTCCCAGTGGCATGTGTGGAGGCAAATGTGGTATGTGTTCAAAAACTGGCATGTGTCCTTCTTAGACTTTGTATTATCTGGGGAGCTACCTCATGATTTAAAATTACCTAGCTGTTATTACTTTTCACTGTGAGCTTTCTGGTAGTGTTGATGGTCATTTATCTTAGAAGTTAGTCTCTTTTCATGCAACTATTGTGGGTTTGTCTGTTTAGTGCAATGCCATTTTTAGGTATCTCTTCAAGACATGTGGTATATACTTTGTTGGCTTACAGCACACCCATTGCTTTTCATTTGCTTCTTCAAGTGTCCTTTAAAAAGCCTTGCTTCCAAGTGGTTAATCTTTACTATTTATCCCTCCTTTTCGTTAGTTGTTCCCTCCGACAGAGCACCGCCCAATTACTTGTAGCCTTATGCTTTTCCCATTATAGGAGCTGCTTCAGGAACTTATTTTTTCTTTGGCTAAGAGCAGTTGGCACAAGCACTCTGTGTTTTCTCACGTCATGAGCTTTTCTGTAAACAGGGCTCTATTTCTTGTTCTTATCTTGTTGCATTTGCTGTTCATTCAAAGACTGAGATCAAATGTCAGACGCTGTTTCCCTCAAGGCACCTGTTTCCTTTTGACTGTCTTTTGACCATATGCCCTGGTGTAATTACAGCATGTGATGCAAGGGGTTTTCATTGCACCAAACATTTTAAAAGTAACATAAGTTGTTAAAAAAGGTTTTATATCAGAAAGGAAGCTCCAGTTCTGTACAGGTTTGCGAGCCTTGTTTATAGAGTGATACATTCCTCTCTTGATGCCCTACGCCATCCCTGGAAGAGAAAGCCATGTGATGGCGTGAGTGTCAAATGTATAAAGTTTCTCAATTCTAGCGATCACTGCATAAGTCATGCACTCTAAATAGGACCCTTACTGCAAACTGGGTTTTTAAACTGGTTTTTAAACTGGTTACTCTGCCTGCTCCAGGTTCGCTTCATGTTCACAAGACTGCTTAGCAGGAGAGTATGACGTTTCTATCCACTCCGTTGAGCAGCTACACTCCTTTTGCGACTTGAGGTGCTTATATCCATCTTATTGCACAACAAGGCTTCTGGACTCGCATCCGATGTGTATCAAATCAAACACATCTTTTGGTGTGAGCAGAATCGGTCACTGCTCAAGTCATGGTCATCCATCATAGCAGGATGAAGGACTGGCCTGTAGGGGGATCATGTAAGAGATACACCATTATCAAATTCTTGGTACCTGGTTATAAGGTGCAAGTTGTTCACTCGCACAGTATAACCATAACAAAATGGCATTAAGTGTTAGACATATTACTGCTGAGCTGTGTGTGGGGGGAATTCAATATCGTAGATCTTCTCATGTTCTTTTGCTTGATTTAAGTTATCCCTAATTAACATATTAAGCATGTTAATGGTCTCCCCTTTCAGGTGCAGTACTTCACAGATGCAACTGTCACGTTTTCAGGTGGGTGTCTCACTTGACAGAAGTGAAGGCACCACAGATGGGCTTATGTCTGCGTTACTTAAAAAATCTTAAACGCTCAGCTGTACACTTTCCGAGTAGTCATTCCTTTACTAGAGGTCCTTTGTCTAATTGGACCTCTTCCTACAAAGGACCCGGGCATGTGCAGAACACCCAGTCATGGCAGATGTTTGCTTCTTGGCATCTTACTAAACACGTGTTTTCCACCCCAGGGCTTTTCTTTTATTAGCCCATGCATTCTATTAGTTGTAGTTTACTTCTATGTGTGAAACATGTTGCATTATATTGCAAGATAAAGGGTTTGATTGAAAAAGCCATCCAGTGTTGGCTGTCTGTGCATCTGATGACATGGAGTCACCTCAACTTCACAATGTGGGCTTCCAATCTAAGATTGCCCATTTTTTAAGTCTTGCTTAGGCAGCGCTTGTGCTGTCTCTTTGAGACCTGTATATACTTTTGTTCACCAAAAATCCCTACCTGCTTGACTGAGGTTCTCTTTCAAGAGCAAGGAGATGTGAGCCCTAATCTGCACATCAGACACCCCGGGAGAGCCTCTCACCTGTGATTTTAGGTAAAGAAGAGGTCTGTAGGTCTACTGTGAATCCTCCCACATGAAGGGAGAGACTGTATCAGGTCTCAAGAGAAACTGAAAGGCAACTGGTTGGAATTCCCCTCTGTCGTGTAGGGGGCAGTGAGGTGTTTTATAATAAAACATCTGGTGTTCTGAGAAAACTGCCCTGACATAACAACATGTATATTTCTGTGTAAACGAGTTGGGGACATGTTGAATGCTTTGTACTGGTAATAATTTGTAACTTATCACATAAAACTTTGAATAAAGCACAGAATGAGAATGCTGTGCATAGAAAAGAATAACAGAAGTCTGTGTAAAAGACCATGCTGATGAAACAATAAAAACATCTCCACTAAAAGAAGGCTTCTGCTAAAATAATAGAGGGATAAAAATGCATGCCCCAGAGTGAAAGGGCCCAAGCTGCAGGCCAAGACTAAAATAACACACCTGTGTTATAGCTAAAGAAACCTCAACACCCTCCTCATTGATGATTCAAAGTTTATAGGTCCGTAACAAAGCCTAAAGCAAAACTGCCATTTCTACATCTATAACCTTAACCCGTTCTGTGCCCAGGACGTAATGGTTACGTCCTGAGGCAGAGTGCTGCTGTGCCCAGGACGTAACCATTACGTCCTGGTCACAGAGCCCAGAGGGAGCGCTAGCGCTCCCTCTGTGGGGTTCTCCCCCCAACCCCCCAAATCAGGGATGGAAGGGGAAGCCCTTCCCCTTCCTCCCCCGACCCCCTCCACCCCCCCTGTGACGTCAGCGCGCGGGTGCGCGCTGATTAGTCACAGGGTCTCCCAGAGCTTCCAGCGCAATTGAAAGAGAAATGCTCAGCATTTCTCTTTCAATCCCATGGGGGAGGCCCGGAGAGGCTTCAAAGGGTAGGAAATGTATTTCCTTCCCTTTGAAGTCTCTCCCAGGGTTTCAAAAGCCGGATTGCTTGCAATCCGGCTTTTGAAACCCCACTAGACACCAGGGATTTTTTTTTCTTTTCTGAAACTGACAAAAGGGAGTGACCCCTTGGGCAAGGGTCGCTCCCAGGGGGGGCATTTTTTTGGGAAGGCCTTTTCTGCCCCCCTTGGGGGCAGATCGGCCTATTATTAGGCCGATCTGCCCCCAGGGGGGGGCAGAAACCTCTAGGCCCCAGGGATCCTTTTTTTGTTTTTTCTCTTTTTGTTATGTTTTCTTTTTTTTTTAGGTGGGGAGCGACCCCTTAGGCAAGGGTCGCTCCCCTAGGGGGCAAACTATATTTAGGCCATTTCTGCCCCCCTTGGGGGCAGATTGGCCTATTTTGATGAGGCCAATCTGCTCCCAAGGGGGGCAGAAACCACTAGACATCAGGGAGTTTGTTTCTTTTGTGTGAATTACACGCAAGGGGAGCGACCCCTTAGGCAAGGGGAGCTCCATGGGGGGGGAATTATTTTAGGCCATTTCTGCCCCCCTGGGGGGTAGATCAACCTATTTTGATTAGGCTGATCTGCCCCCAAGGGGGGCAGAAACCACTAGGCACCAGGGATTTTTTGTTTTTTTGGTTTTACAGATGGGGAGCGACACCTTGGACAAGGGTCACTCCCATGGAGGGGCAAATTGTATTTAGGCCATTTCTGCCCGCTTTGGGGGCAGATCGGCCGATTTTAGGTCAATCTGCCCCCAAGGGGGGCAGAAACCACTAGGCACCAGGGATCTTTTTTTTGCGCCGTCACGCAAGGGGAGCGACCTTGTAGGCAAGGGTCGCTCCCTGGGGGGGGGCAAATTTATTTTAGGCCATTTCTGCCCCCCCTGGGAGCAGATCGGCCTATTAGTATGAGGCCGATCTGCCCCCGGGGGGGCAGAGACCTCTAGGCGCCAGGGCAACTTTTTTTTTTGTGGTTTTTTTTGTTTGTTTTTTTAGAGATGGGGAGCGACCCATTAGGCAAGGGTCGCTCCCCTGGGGGGCAAATTGTATTTAGACCATTTCTGCCCCCCTTGGGGGCAGATTGGCTGATTTTAGGTCAATCTGCCCCCAAGGGGGCCGTAACCACTAGGCACCGGGGATTTTTTTTTGGCGCCAATGTCACGCAGGGGGAGCGACCCCGTAGACAAGGGTCGCTCCTGGGGCAGGTAGGGGGTGGGAGGGGGTTAGGGGGGTGAAGGGTGAATTTATTTTAGGCCATTTCTGCCCCCCCCGGGGGCAGATTGGTCTATTGTTATTAGGCCGATCTGCCCCTGGGTGGGCAGAAACCTCTAGGCGCCAGGGCAAATTGTTTTTTTGTGCTTTTATTTTTGTTTGTTTGTTTTTTTAGAGATGGGGACCGACCCCGTAGGCAAGGGTCGCTCCCCTTGGGGGGTTGGGGGGTGGAGGGGCAAATTTATTTTAGGCCATTTCTGCCCCCCCCAAGGGCAGATCGGCCTATTGGTATTAGGCCGATCTGCCCCCGGGGGGGCAGAAATCTCTAGGCGCCAGGGCAAATTCTTTTTTTTGTGTTTTTTTTTTGTGTTTTTTTTTTTTTTAGAGATGGGGAGCTACCCATTAGGCAAGGGTCGCTGCCCTGGGGGGCAAATTGTATTCAGACCATTTCTGCCCCCCTTGGGGGCAGATTGGCCGATTGTAGGTCAATCTGCCCCCAAGGGGGCAGAAACCACTAGGCACCGGGGATTTTTTTTTGGGCGCCAATGTCATGCAGGGGGAGCGACCCCGTAGGCAAGGGTCCCTCCCGGGGGGGGGGGGGGGGGGGGGGTTGGGGGACAAATTTATTTTAGGCCATTTCTGCCCCCCCTGGGGCCGGCTGACCTAGAGGCCAAAATCCACAGGTAGGCACTGTTTTCTATGAAAAAATGTGATGTGTCCACGTTGTGTTTTGGGCCATTTCCTGTTGCGGGCGCTAGGCCTAATCACACAAGTGAGGTATCATTTTTATCAGGAGACTTGGGGGAACGCTGGGTGGAAGGAAATTTGTGGCTCCTCTCAGATTCCAGAACTTTCTGTCACCGAAATGTGAGGAAAACGTGTTTTTTTAGCCAAATTCTGAGGTTTGCAAAGGATTCTGGGTAACAGAACCTGGTCAGAGCCCCACAAGTCACCCCATCTTGGATTCCCCTGGGTTTCTAGTTTTAAAAAATGTGCTGGTTTGCTAGGTTTCCTCAGGTGCCGGCTGAGCTAGAGGCCAAAATCCTCAGGTAGGCACTGTTTTCTATGAAAAAATGTGATGTGTCCACGTTGTGTTTTGGGCCATTTCCTGTCACGGGCGCTAGGCCTACCCACACAAGTGAGGTATCATTTTTATCGGAAGACTTGGGGGAACGCTGGGTGGAAGGAAATTTGTGGCTCCTCTCGGATTCCAGAACTTTCTGTCACCGAAATGTGAGGAAAATGTGTTTTTTTAGCCAAATTCTGAGGTTTGCAAAGGATTCTGGGTAACAGAACTTGGTCAGAGCCCCACAAGTCACCCCATCTTGGATTCCCCTAGGTCTCTAGTTTTCAAAAATGCACAGGTTTGGTAGGTTTCCCTAGTTGCCGGCTGAGCTAGAGGCCAAACTCTACAGGTAGGCACTTTGCAAAAAACAGCTCTGTTTTCTGTGATGTGTCCACGTTGTGTTTTGGGGCATATCCTGTCGCGGGCGCTAGGACTACCCACACAAGTGAGGTACCATTTTTATCGGGAGACTTGGGGGAACGCTGGGGGGAAGGAAATTTGTGGCTCCTCTCAGGATCCGGAACTTTCTGTCACCGAAATGTGAGGAAAATATGTTTTTTTAGCCAAATTTTGAGGTTTGCAAAAGAGTGTGGGTAACAGAACCTGGTCAGAGCCCCACAAGTCACCCCATCTTGGATTCCCCTACGTCTCTAGTTTTAAAAAATGCAAAGGGTTTGGTAGGTTTCCCTAGGTGCCGGCTGAGCTAGAGGCCAAAATCTACAGGTAGGCACTTTGCAAAAAACAGCTCTGTTTTCTGTCAAAAAATGGGATGTGCCCACTTTGTGTTTTGGGACATTTCCTGTTGCTGGCGCTACGACTACCCACGCAAGTGAGGTATCATATTTATCGGGAGACTTGGGGGAACGCTGGGTGGAAGGAAATTCGTGGCTCCTCTCAGATTCCAGAACTTTCTGTCACCGAAATGTGAGGAAAATGTGTTTTTTTAGCCAAATTTTGAGGTTTGCAAAGGATTCTGGGTAACAGAACCTGGTCAGAGCCCCACAAGTCACCCCATCTTGGATTTCCCTAGGTCTCTAGTTTTCAAAAATGCACAGGTTTGGTAGGTTTCCATAGGTGCCGGCTGAGCTAGAGGCCAAAATCTACAGGTAGGCACTTTGCAAAAAACAGCTCTGTTTTCTGTGATGTGTCCACATTGTGTTTTGGGGCATATCCTGTCGCGGGCGCTAGACCTACCCACACAAGTGAGGTACCATTTTTATCGGGAGACTTGGGGGAATGCTGGGTGGAAGGAAATTTGTGGCTCCTCTCAGATTCCAGAACTTTCTGTCACCGAAATGTGAGGAAAATATGTTTTTTTAGCCAAATGTTGAGGTTTGCAAAGGATTCTGGTTAACAGAACCTGGTCAGAGCCCCACAAGTCACCCCATCTTGGATTCCCCTAGGTCTCTAGTTTTCAAAATTGCACAGGTTTGGTAGGTTTCCCTAGGTGCCGGCTGAACTAGAGGCCAAAATCTACAGGTAGGCACTTTGCAAAAAAAAGCTCTGTTTTCTGTCAAAAAATGGGATGTGCCCACTTTGTGTTTTGGGACATTTCCTGTCGCTGGCGCTAGGACTACCCACACAAGTGAGGTATCATTTTTATCGGGAGACTTGGGGGAACGCTGGGTGGAAGGAAATTCATGGCTCCTCTCAGATTCCAGAACTTTCTGTCACCGAAATGTGAGGAAAATGTGTTTTTTTAGCCAAATTGTGAGGTTTGCAAAGGATTCTGGGTAACAGAACCTGGTAAGAGCCCCACAAGTCACCCCATCTTGGATTCCCCTAGGTCTCTAGTTTTAAAAAATACACAGGTTTGGTAGGTTTCCCTAGGTGCCGGCTGAGCTAGAGGCCAAAATCTACAGGTAGGCACTTTGCAAAAAACAGCTCTGTTTTCTGTGATGTGTCCACGTTGTGTTTTGGGGCATATCCTGTCGCGGGCGCTAGGCCTACCGACACAAGTGAGATACCATTTTTATCGGGAGACTTGGGGGAATGCTGGGTGGAAGGAAATTTGTGGCTCCTCTCAGATTCCAGAAATTTCTGTCACCGAAATGTGAGGAAAATATGTTTTTTTAGCCAAATTTTGAGGTTTGCAAAGGATTCTGGGTAACAGAACCTGGTCAGAGCCCCACAAGTCACCCCATCTTGATATCCCCTAGGTTTCTAGTTTTCAGAAATGCACAGGTTTGGTAGGTTTCCCTAGGTGCCGGCTGAGCTAGAGGCCAAAATCTACAGGTAGGCACTTTGCAAAAAACAGCTCTGTTTTCTGTGATGTGTCCACGTTGTGTTTTGGGGCATATCCTGTCGCAGGCGCTAGGCCTACCCACACAAGTGAGGTACCATTTTTATCGGGAGACTTGGGGGAATGCTGGGTGGAAGGAAATTTGTGGCTCCTCTCAGATTCCAGAACTTTCTGTCACCGAAATGTGAGGAAAATATGTTTTTTTAGCCAAATTTTGAGGTTTGCAAAGGATTCTGGGTAACAGAACCTGGTCAGAGCCCCACAAGTCACCCCATCTTGGATTCCCCTAGGTCTCTAGTTTTCAACAATGCACAGTTTTGGTCGGTTTCCCTGGGTGCCGGCTGAGCTAGAGGCCAAAATCTACAGGTAGGCACTTTGCAAAAAACACCTCTGTTTTCTGTCAAAAAATGGGATGTGTCCACGTTGTGTTTTGGGGCATTTCCTGTTGCGGGCGCTAGGCCTACCCACACAAGTGAGGTATCATTTTTATCGAGAGACTTGGGAGAACGCTGGGTGGAAGGAAATGTGTGGCTCCTCTCAGATTCCAGAACTTTCTGTCACCAAAATGTGAGGAAAACGTGTTTTTTAAGCCAAATTTTGAGGTTTGCAAAGGATTCTGGGTAACAGAACCTGGTCAGAGCCCCACAAGTCACCCCATCTTGGATTCCCCTAGGTCTCTAGCTTTCAAAAATGCACATGTTTGGTAGGTTTCCCTAGGTGACAGCTGAGCTAGAGGCCAAAATCTACAGGTAGGCACTTTGCAAAAAACACCTCTGTTTTCTGTCAAAAAATGGGATGTGTCCACGTTGTGTTTTGGGGCATTTCCTGTGGCGGGCGCTAGGCCTACCCACACAAGTGAGGTATCATTTTTATCGGGAGACTTGGGGGAACGCTGGGTGGAAGGAAATTTGTGGCTCCTCTCAGATTCCAGAACTTTCTGTCACCGAAATGTGAGGAAAATGTGTTTTTTTAGCCCCATTTTGAGGTTTGCAAAGGATTCTGGGTAACAGAACCTGGTCAGAGCCCCACAAGTCACCCCATCCTGGATTCCCCTAGGTCTCTAGTTTTCAAAAATGCACAGGTTTGGTAGGTTTCCCTAGGTGCCGGCTGAGCTAGAGGCCAAAATCTACAGGTAGGCACTTTGCAAAAAACAGCTCTGTTTTCTGTGATGTGTCCACGTTGTGTTTTGGGGCATATCCTGTCCCGGGCGCTAGGTCTACCCACACAAGTGAGGTATCATTTTTATCGGGAGACTTGGGGGAACATAGAATAGCAAAACAAGTGTTATTGCCCCTTGTCTTTCTCTACATTTTGCCCTTCCAAATGTAAGACAGTGTGTAAAAAAGACGTCTATTTGAGTAATGCCCTGTAATTCACATGCTAGTATGGTTCACCCCGGAATTCAGAGATGTGCAAATAACCACTGCTTCTCAACACCTTATCTTGTGCCCATTTTGGAAATACAAAGGTTTTCTTGATAGCTATTTTTTACTCTTTATATTTCAGCAAATTAATTGCTGTATACCCGGTATAGAATGAAAACCCACTGCAGGGTACAGGTCATTTATTGGCTCTGTGTACCTAGAGTTCTTGATGAACCTACAAGCCCTATATATCCCCACAACCAGAGGAGTCCAGCAGACGTAACGGTATATTGCTTTCGAAAATCTGACATTGCAGGAAAAAATTACAGAGTAAAACGTAAAGAAAAATTTATGTTTTTTTCACCTCAATTTCAAAATATTTCTTTTTCAGTTGTTATTTTCTGTAGGAAACCCTTGTAGGATCTACACAAATTACCCCTTGCTGAATTCAGAATTTTGTCTACTTTTCAGAAATGTTGCGTTTTATGGGATCCAGCGTTGGTTTCATGCCCATTTCTGTCACTGACTGGAAGGAGGCTGAAAGCACAAAAAATCGTAAAAATGGGGTATGTCCCAGTAAAATGCCAAAATTGTGTTGAAAAATTGGGTTTTCTGATTCACGTCTGCCTGTTCCTGAAAGCTGGGAAGCTGGTGATTTTAGCACCGTAAACCCTTTGTTGATGCCCTTTTCAGGGAAAAAACCACAAGCCTTCTTCTGCAGCCCCTTATTCCCATTTTTTTGAAAAAAATGAAATGTTCACGGTATTTTGGCTAATTTCTTGGCCTCCTTCTGGGGAACCCACAAAGTCTGGGTACCTCTAGAATCCCTAGGATGTTGGAAAAAAAGGACGCAAATTTGGCGTGGGTAGCTTATGTGAACAAAACGTTATGGGGGCCTAAGCGCGAACTGCCCCAAATAGCTAAAAAAAAGGCTTGGCACAGGAGGGGGAAAAGGCCTGGCAGCGAAGGGGTTAATATCAATACTAACACGTATACAATGAAATCTCCATGTTGACAAGCAAACAGACAAAAATGCTGCCCAAATTAAAACTGGTCAATTTAGAATTTAAAAACCTAGCAATCAAAATAGGACCAAATGTTAATAGGTCAGCAATAATCATGGTCCTTTAGAAAATCACTAATTTTATCCATTTTCATAGAATCAAGGAAAGACCCACTTTGGCAGATGTTAATATACAAATTCATTGGCTTGCAAAGCGAGAAAGCACTCATGTTCCATTGCCTCAGCTCCAGCTGAAGTGGCAGCATCCCTTGCAGTGCCAGGTGTTGTAGCGCCAAGAGCCACAAAGGCGACTCATTGGAAGTTTCCTGCAACAAACACAATCTCAATATCCATGTCTGGTAGTGAGCCCTCAGCTAGAACTGCAACAGATCAGCATTCAAAGAAAGTATGCGGTGTGCAGCAAGACACAATTCCAGTGCATGTTCCAAAGGGCACCACAAGCAGTGAAGGACAGGCTGCACACAGATCAAAACCAGTTTGAATGACAGAGACCAGTTGGACTACAATTCTTCCAGTAGTTTTGCTCCGAAATACTGCATCATGTCTTCATGACACAGGTGGGCTGGTGGGAGCGTCATCGAAGCAGGCCATGCAAAGAAAGAATAGCAACAGCAAAATGCTGCCAATTAATGCCAATGTAGTAGGGAATTCCTCTGAAAAAATATAGTGTATGGTGCCAAATATAGAGAAAAAGGTGCTGACAAAACTGGAACCAACTACTTTAAAGGAATGTTAAATCCCAGGGGTGTTCGAGGTGTTAAATATTCGCCCAATTTATTCACTGAAATGTCGTGGATACTTAGTATTTAAGAGGGACTGTATCTCTGCAGATGACATCGCCACTTGGGGTGCATAGGTCTCGTGGACAGATGTAAGCACTACATGTTTTTGAACCAAGAGCTTTCAGTCTGCTGAGCTTGTCAAAATGTACATTCGATGTAGCAATATAAGGCCAAATGTCTGCTACTTTCATCCTTCGTGTTTGAGGAAAAAGCACATTAGTGCAACAGGTGACAATTTGGGTGACTGAAACGATGTAGGCAATACCGGCTCACATTTCACAACAGTTCTCTTTGTTCAGAACCACATAGCTCCTATTCAAGAACACCTGGAATGCTGGACGAAACAAAGGGACAGGGACTCACTTCAGATAACAGGCTAAATATGCTACTGAAGAATTACATGTAAGGACAGTTGTTTGCAAATCATTGAATAGCTCACAGAATGTAACTATCTCCGAGCCATTCATAACTGCCTACAGGAACGTGCTTCAAGCACAAAGTGAATTGAATTGTGGAAATCGGCAGATTAATAGCCCCATGAAATAACCAGACAGAAGTAAAAGGCAACTTTCCCAACTTTTTGATGTTAAACATGATGTAAGTCCCTTCTTTATTAGCCATTATTTTTTGCTGTCATGTTATATTATATTTAATGTGGCAAACAGATCTTTCAAGCTAACATATTGCCATGGTAAGTGACCACTTTTAAGGACATGTAATGTCCAACCTAACTGCATAATGGACCTTAGTTGACTTTGTCCATGTTTTAAAGATGACATGCCATTTTCTATAATGTTGATCTCAGAAGAAATGATGTTGTTGAGAGTTTATGTGCAGTTGGACAAGGTGTTCATTCCATTATCTACAACGGCTAATGCTTTCTGTACATTTTCATGATCTATTTACGTTAACCAGGCTGCGGCTTTCATTTGGGATAGTTTCCAAATTTTATTGTAAATTGCATATAGGAAGCACTTTTTCATTGCCTTCTGGGGCCCAACAGGAAATTGTGCAGATCTGTGTCTTCTGATAGTAAACTGAAGTGTTCTTTACGGCTTCTAGTGAGGAAGATTTCAGCCACTGTTAACATAATTTCCCTACACTATGGTGGTCATTACAACCCTGGTGGTCGGTGTTAAAGCGGCGGTAAGGCCAACAGGCCGGCGGTAAAAAAATTGGAATTACGACCGTGGCGGAAACTGCCAACAAAGACAGCCACTTTAACACTCCGACTGCCACGGCGGTACAAACAAACAGCGCTGCGGTCACCGCCAACAGACAGGCGGGAGACAATGTACCGCCCACACTATTATGACAGGCCAATCCTCCACCTTTTCCGGGGCGGATTCACCGCAGATAAAAACACAGCGGAAACAGGAATCCCGAAGGGAAAACGCTCACCTCTACGCACCCCACGAGGAACGAGGACACCATGGACCCGGAACTCCAAATTCTACCTGCGATAGTCTTCCTGCTCCTCTACCAGGAGCACGAACGCCGGCGGCAAAGACCACAGTGAGTACTGCACCTACGACACAGGGGAGGGAAAAAACAGGGACACACACACGCAACACCCCCACCCTCACCCACTACAACGCACACTAATGCACATCAATACATCACAGTTACACCCCCCAAACCCCCCGGAAGAATGCAAAGCCAAAAGGAAATGAGTGTAACCATAGTAATATATTAAAATCCAGTACTCAAAAATATATATACACTATAAACAAATATATACACCAATAATACAAGTCCAGGTATTGCACCATTTATAGTCCGTGGACCACTGGGCCCAAAATGCATGGGCGAGGCCCACACTCGATACCCGATCAAAACAGAGAGAACACCGCAGGGGCATCAGATAGAAATACAACAGGCACCTCAGGGGGAAGGGAAGGGGTGCACCTCAGCCGGATGAGTGCACGACGCCAGATCCATGAGGGGGCTCAATGCCCACTGTTATATCCTGGGGAGTGCAAAGCCACAGTCTCTCAAGTCTTGAGTTGGCTGAGCCCGGCCCAGCGGTGCTTGATTTGGCGGTGCCCTGTTCAGCGGTGCTTGAGTTGGCGGTGCCCTGTTTCATGGTGCTTGAGTTTGCGGTGCACGGCCCAGTGGTGCTTGATTTGGCGGTGCCCTGTTCAGCGGTGCTTGAGTTGGCGGTGCCCGGCCCAGCGGTGCTTGATTTGGCGGTGCCCTGTTCAGCGGTGCTTGAGTTGGCGGTGCCCGGCCCAGCGGCGCCCGGCCCAGCGGTGCTTGATTTGGCAGTGCCCTGTTCAGCGGTGCTTGAGTTGGCGGTGCCCTGTTCAGCGGTGCTTGATTTGGCGGTGCCCTGTTCAGCGGTGCTTGTGCTGGCGGTCCTTCATGGCCCAGCGGGGCTTGTGCTGGCGGTCCTTCATGGCCCAGCGGTGCTTGTGCTGGCGGTCCTTCATGGCCCAGCGGGGCTTGTGCTGGCGGTCCTTCGTGGCCCAGCGGGGCTTGTGTTGGCGGTCCTTCATGGCCCAGCGGGGCTTGTGCTGGCGGGGCCCTCCTGGGCAGCTGGGATGGGGCTGGCGGGGCCCTCCTGGGCAGCTGGGATGGGGCTGGCGGTGGCCTCCTGGGCAGCGGGGATTATGGCGGTCTTCTCCGCCGTGCAGCTCTTCCCAGACTTGCCGGGTTTCTTGTGGCCCTTCCCCACCTTGGAACAGCTGAGTCCACACTCCCACCGGGACCCCTGGGAGCGGCTTTGGTGGCTGGAGTCTTCCCCCTCTCCCGCCGGGCACTGGCCAACTTCTGATGCTTCACTGGGGGGGGACTGGCTGTGCTGTGGATCCGTGCCACACTGGCTGTCCTGGTGGCCGGTGCACTCCACATGCCTGTGAAAACAGGCACCACTGGTCCCGTAGATGTTGTGGCTGAGGTGCTACTTCGGGACCTATGAGATGGACGGGGTGGGGGAGGTGTGGGGAAAAGGTCAAGGCTGGACAGGAAAATTCTCTTGGACACACTGGGATGGGTAGCTGGAGGGGGTTTGGGAGTGGAGGAAGAGGTGGTGGTTGTAGGAGGTGTACGTTTGGTGACTTTGGGTGAAGGTGCATGCGCTGGAGGCTGTCGTGAGGTGGATGGCTGTTGGGTGGGTGTGTGCCTGCGTTTGTGTATCTTGGGAGGGGGCGTCACAGACACACTGGGAGAGGACACAGGGGACGTGTGAATGGTAGTGGGGTGGTGACTGCACGAGAGCGGGGTGTGCTGGTAGGTGTGCTGGTGATGGAGGTAGTGGCTGTAGGGGTAGTGCATGCAGGTGTCAGTGTAGACGAGACTGGGAGGGAGGAGGGAGACTACGGGGAGGGGGACACAGTGGAGGCAGTGGATGTTGGTGTGTCTGCATGTATGTGTTGCTTGCGTGAGTGCCTGTGGGATGTGTGGTGCTTATGTTTGCCTGAGCTTCCTTTGTGTGTTGACGTGTGTGCAAGCTGGTCTGATGGTGTGCTTGGGATAGGCAGAGGGACAGGGGATTGGGTCTGGGTGGAGGAAGTTGGAGGGGGGAGGCTAGAGACGGGGACAATGGCTGCCATCAGTGCTGAGGCAAGAGTCTGAAAATCTCGCTGAAGGGCCGTCTGACCAGAATGAATGCCCTCCAGGAATGCATTAGTTTGTTGCAACTGCCTTTCTACACCCTGGATGGCATTCAAAATGGTAGACTGCCCAACAGTGAGGGACCTGAGGAGGTCAATGGCCTCCTCACTGAGGGCAGCAGGGGTGACTGGTCAGGGCCTGAGGTGCCTGGGGCGAAGGTGATGCCCACCCTCCTGGGTGAGCGGGCAAGGGGCGAAGGCTGAGGGGCTGCTGAGTGGGCGGTGCTGGTAGGGGGGGTGGCGGCTGTACCTGTAGATGCGGGGGGCACAGATGTTGCCGCCACCACAAGGGAGCTCCCATCAGAGGACGAGTCCGTGTCGCTGGTCTCACCTCCTGTCCCTGCTGTGGAGCTCCCCTCGCCCTCCGTCCCACTGGTGAATTCCGAGTCCGTAGTCTCGCCCTCCAGGGCCATGTGGGATGCAGCTCCCTCCTGCTCCGGTGCCACTGCTCCTCCGCCTGATGATGCTAATGCACACAAGAACAGGAAGACCAAAAAAAGGGGGGGAGACAGAAGAAAGATATGTTGAGTGCATGGATTACCGCTACCGTTGGCGGACAAGACAGACACAGAGGCCTCATGCACTATGCCGCGCTCTTGGGCTCCACAGTGCAATTCCTGGGAAATGACCTACAAGGCTATGGACGACATCTGCACACATAGATGACACAGGGGCATGAATAGCTGTACTTGGCACTCTGCAGAGGTGGGGTGGGGAGCCACAGGGCCATGCCTTACGGAGGGGCCTAGCCTACGGAACTCGCCCTGGCCTAGGGAAACCCACAGCCCTCCTCCCCCACCCAGACAACTCCACTGCGCGCAAAGTCAGCTGAATGAGAGTGTACTCACCCCCTTGTGTCTGCTGTGATGCCCTCAAGCGTCCATCCAACTCCGGGTAGGCCACCGCCAGGATCCTGAACATCAGGGGGGTCATGGTTTGACGGGCACACCTCCCACGTTGGGAGGCCATCCCCAGCTGAGCCTCCGCCATCTTCTTGCTCCAGCGGCGAATGTCCTCCCATCTTTTCTGGCAGTGGGTGCTCCGTCTGTGGTAGACCCCCAGGGTCCGGACGTCCTTGGCGATGGCACGCCAAATATCTTTTTTCTGGTGGGCGCTGACCTACATGAAATGTACAGGGGAAGAAGAGAAGTCATTACCAACTGCACCGTCAAAGTGTGTGGCCCCCATCCCTACCCTTGCCGTGTGGCACATGCACTCACCGTCTTACATGCACGCAGCACTCTGCCCCCTTCCTTCTCACATCGAGCCCTCTCCACACAGGCATAGCCCATACAACATGCTCCCTGTGTACTTACCTGTTTGACTGGAGGACCGTAGAGTAGCGTGTACTGGGGGAGGACCCCATCAACGAGCTTCTCCAACTCCTCCGATGTGAAGGCAGGGGCCCTTTCCCCAGACACATTGTCTCTTCCAGACTGAGGTCACAGCAGCACTTGCTGTGTAGGTCCTCTCCTGTCGAAGATCAGGTATCGAGTGATTGCAGTGATAGAAAATGGCGGTCACGTCCGCGGCGGTGCATACCATCACCGCCGGCGTACATCGTCCTTGGCTCCTGGGACCCATAGGGTCCAATGTTAACCAATGCAGCATTGCGCCCCGGTCTCCGACCGCCTACCGCAACGGTGTAGAACGCCAGCGCAGTTACCTCACATTCCATTGTCCCACTTTAGAGGTCAGGCAGCTGCCATTTCAGGGGCCCATATGGCCTCATTTTCAACTGCGTCACACATACCTAGGCCTAGCCTCAACACACATACAGGCCACCTTTTGTGTATGATTGGTGTTCTGTGTAAAATGTGGGTACGTACCTCTGAGTTGTTTGACTCTGTGCTCGCTGTTGTCCTTCATAGGCACCGTCCGCTGGGACATGTGAGGAGATGGCGGCATCCTCCGGTGTACCGACAGTTGGTGGACCTGTCGACAATGGATGAGCGACATTGGATAATCACCTACAGGTTTGACCGTGCCACAATCCAGGAACTGTGTACCCAGTTGGAGCCAGACCTGATGTCAGCAATCCGCCATCCCACAGGAATCCCCCCTCAAGTGCAGGTGCAGTCAGTGCTCCATTTCCTTGCAAGTGGGTCATTTCAAACAACAGTGGCCATGGCATCAGGGATGTCCCAGCCTATGTTTTCCAATGTGTTGTCCAGAGTGTTGTCTGCCCTTCTGAAACAAATGCGGAGCTAAATCGTTTTCCCTCAGGTGGAGGATTTGCCTACAGTGAAAGGTGATTTCTATGCCCTGGGACATATCCCCAACATCATAGGTGCCATTGATGGGACACGTGGCTTTGGTCCCCCCCACAGGAGTGAACAGGTGTACAGAAACCGGAAGAGTTATCATTCCATGAATGTACAGATGGTATGTTTGGCAGACCAGTACATCTCCCATGTGAATGCCATGTTCCCTGGCTCAGTGCATGACGCCTACATCCTGCGGAATAGCAGCATCCCTTATGTGATGGGTCAACTCCAGAGGCACCGTGTGTGGCTATTAGGTGAGCCCCTGGAAGCAAGACAGTGGGAATGGTTGTCTGGGGTTATCCCTACAGGTTAGTGTGTGTCTAACAGTTGTCCCTCGCCTTTTGCAGGTGACTCTGGGTACCCCAACCTGTCGTGGCTACTGACCCCAGTGAGGAATCCCAGGACCAGGGCAGAGGAACGCTACAATGAGGCCCATGGGTGAACTAGGAGGGTGATCGAGCGGACCTTCGGCCTCCTGAAGGCCAGGTTCAGGTGCCTCCACATGACCGGTGGATCCCTATTCTACTCACCAAAGAAGGTGTGCCAGATCATCGTGGCCTGCTGTATGCTTCACAACTTGGCTTGCGACGCTAGGTGCCTTTTCTGCAGGAGGATGGTCCAGATGGCGGTGTTGTGGCAGCTGTGGAGCCTGTGGACAGTGATGAGGATGAAGCAGAGGAAGAAGACATGCAGAACAGGGACTCAGTGATCCAGCAATATTTCCAGTGAAACACAGGTGAGAATACAATCCTGCCTTCTACATGTACTTTTACACTACCACCTGTATCCTGTCTGTCGTTTTCACCCAGTGTATGGTCACTGAGTTGTCACTTTCCCTTATGGTTTCACAGATGTGGGTCCCACTGTGTGTCATCTGCTTATATTCCTCATGGACTAGAGCTGTGTGACATAGGTATGTTGACATTACTATTTCAAAAACATTTTGTCACTGTAATTGCAAATACACTATTTCGAAATCACAGACAGACTCCAGATCATGTTGTGCTTTAGGTGTGTTTATTTAAATGCAAAATATTGGAGGGGGAAGTTAAATGGTGAGGGGTGATGGCGGAGGAGTGTCCATGGCAGAGTCCAGTCTATTAGTCTCACAGGTGCATTGCCCATATGGGCATAGGAAGTGGAGCTGGGGCAGTTTAATTATGGACAGGGTGACAAAGTGGGACAGTAGGATGACAATCAGGGTGGTCTCATTCCTTGGCGGGGGTCTTGGCATCGTTCTCTGTCTTGTTCCTGGAACTCAGGGACCGTTTGCGGGGTGGTTCTCCGTCTGCAGGGGGTGGGGTGCTGGTGTGGTGGTCTTGTGGCGGGGCATCCTGTCCACTAGCACCGGCGGAGGTGGTGGGCAGTTCATCGTCCATGCTGGTGTCAGGGGCCCCTTGTTGTGCCACAGTGTCCCTCCTGGTGTTGAGTACTTCCTTCAGCACCCCTACGATGGTGCCCAGGGTGGAGCTGATGGTTCTGAGTTCCTCCCTGAAGCCCAAATACTGTTCCTCCTGCATGCGCTGTGTCTCCTGAAACTTGGCCAGTACCGTTGCCATCGTCTCCTGGGAGTGGTGGTATGCTCCCATGATGGAGGAGAGGGCCTCGTGGAGAGTGGGTTCCCTTGGCCTGTCCGCCCCCTGTCGCACGGCAGCCCTCCCAGTTCCCCTGTGTTCCTGGGCCTCCGTCCCCTGGACCGTGTGCCCACTGCCACTGCCCCCAGGTCCCAGTTGTTGTTGGGGTGGTGGGTTATCCTGGGTTCCCTGTAGTGGTGGACACACAGCTGATTGACGTGTCCTGGGGACGGAGGTATGGGCCCGCTGGGTGGGTGCTGTGCTGGTGTTTCCAGAGGGGGGAAGGTCTGTGGTGGCCTGTGCCTGTGTGATGGGAACCGACTGTCCCGAAGTCCCCGATGGTCCGGGTTGGTCGTCTAGATCCAGTTGGACAGAGCTGCTGTCATCACTGTGGGCCTCTTCTGTGGGTGGAGTGGACATGTCTGGACCCTCCTTTCTGGTGACGTTGGGTAGGGGTCCTGCAGGGGTGGAAAGGCATGATTAATGCATCTGTGTGTGCCATGGTGTGCAATGGGTGGGTGACCGTGTACCCCAGTGCTGGCATTCCTGTGTGGGAGCTTGTGTGATGATGGTTTAGGGGGGTGTACGGCTATGTGCAGTGTGCATGCTTTAGTGATGGGTGTCCATGCTTTGTTGTTGCATGCAGGGCTTGGTGTTGGGATGGGTTGTTTGTGATAGTGGGACATTTGTGAGGAGTTGGTGTGATGGGGGTGAGGGTGAGGGTGGGGGTATGTGATAGCATGCAGGTAGGGTGGGGGATGTAATAGTAAAGCTTTGACTTACCAGAGTCCATTCCTCCAGCTACTCCTACGAGGCCCTCAGGATGCAGTATCGCCAAGACCTGCTTCTCCCAAGTTGTTAGTTGTGGGGGAGGAGGTGGGGGTCCGCCGCCAGTCCGCTGAACCGCCTGGTGGTGTCTTGAGACCATGGAACGCACCTTCCCCCGTAGGTCGTTCCACCTCTTCCTGATGTCCTCCCGATTTCTTGGGTGTTGTCCCACTGCGTTGACCCTGTCCACTATTCTTCGCCATAGCTCCATCTTCCTTGCAATTGAGGTGTGCTGCACCTGTGATCCGAATAGCTGTGGCTCTACCCGTACGATTTCCTCCACCATGACCCTGAGCTCCTCCTCCGAGAACCTGGGGTGTCTTTGCCGTGCCATGGGGTGGTGTAGGTGATGTGTGGGGTGGAGTGTGTGGTGATAAGTGTGGTGATATGTAGTGGTGTGTTGTGTGGGTGATGGTGTTATGTGCCTCTGGATGCTGTTGTACTTGCTGGTGGTGTCTCTCTCTGGCCTTCTTTCTGTATTTTTTGTCGTGGGGGTTTGTGGGTGATGTGGGTGTGTGTTTTATATTGTAATGCGTGTGTGGGAGTGGTGTGTGTATGTGTCTCAGGTGTGTGTATTTTGAATCGTCCAATGTGGCTGTGTTTTGTAGGAATGTGTGTATTTTGAGCGCGGCGGTGTGTACCGCCAATGGAATACCGCGGTTGAAAGACCGCCACGTGGATTCGTGTGTCGTGATAGTGTGGGCGTATTTCTGTTGGCGTGACGGTGTCGGTTTTGTTTTCGCCAGTTTATCACTGACCTTTGGTGTGGCGGACTTGTGTGGGTGTCTGAATTTTGGCGGATTCCGACATGTGGGTCATAATAGCTGTGGCGGAATTCCACGGCCGTGGCGGTGTGCTGGCGGTCTTCTGCACGGCAGTAAGCGGCTTTCACCGCCAATGCTGTAATGAGGGCCTATATGTGGTAACAATATCAGAGTGTTGTGATGATATGTAACAAGGATCAGGTCAGCTCGTTCTAAAATCCCCTGTGGAGTTAACAAAATGTTCATGACAACCATTTGTGCCCGTTGGCCACAATATCCAACAGTCAGGACCTGAAAGTGCTGTGTTAAATGTTCCTTTCTGGACCCACCCATCAAACTGTTCTTCAGTGACATTTATCATTTTTTGCCAATTTTTTAATTTAGCTGGTGAGGGAATACTGGGCGCAATTCATTTCCTTAATTTTTGCTAAACCTAGCCAGCTAGTTTGCTATATGGTGTAATTTAGAAAAATAATTTGCAATGCAATAAGGCATGCTCTAAACAAAGCTTCCCTTCTCTGTATTTGCCAAAATGTAATTTCCCAACTGGAAAACAAAGGAATCAGAATAAATCAATCTGGTATCTGTTAAAAAAATACTTTGCAATATCATAGAAGGTAATTTGAAATAATAAATCTCAGCATTTGTTACACTGTGGCCAGTAAAATATGCAAATTGTTCCATATATGTTTTAGAACTCCATTCTGGTGGGGAAGGACAATGTTCTCATTGTGAGTAATTATAAATATATCTCATGGTGCTCGCTTCATGTATGAAATGATGTACTTAATGACTGTAACAGAACATTTTGCCATAATTAGTAGTTGTTTGATGAACATCTTCACTTTCAAATACAGTATAATATTCAAGCTCAGAAAGCATAGAATCAACTGTTTTCACATCCTAATTATCAGAAACTACTCCTGGTGTTAAAATATCATTCAATGATACTTTAACACCAGGAGTAGTTTAGAGCAAGAGTCAAGAGCGACTAAGATGTATTTGTTTGCACCATCAGGTGTCAATGGACCACAATGGTCCAGGTGCACACATTTTAGTGGTTTGTTGAAAATTAGGAGGGGTGTCTGCGGTAGGCCCTTGATGGTTGATTCTTTTATTTGTTGACAGAAGTCACAACAAAGGACATACTGTTTGGTCTGTTTAGGTAGAGCTGATCACCAGTAACGTTTTTGCAATAATGAAATAGTAGCCACCACACCTGCCTGGGCAGTAGCAACTCCCTCATGTGCTGCTTTTATAAACTCTGGTCTCTGCTCTTGGTTGGGGATCACACAATCACCCACTCCTGGTACTGTTACAAAGGCAATGTTCTGTGTACCTATGTGGTAGGAATATTTGGTGGGATACGACTTTGGTGGGGATTTGCTCTCTGCTGAGGCTTTCACAGTAGCCAGTGTTTTCATCATCCAACCTTGTGATTTGTGATTCTGGGCAAATCACTTAGGGGGTGATTCTAACTTCGGCGGGCGGCAGAGGCCGCCCGCCGAAGTTCCCCCACCAAAATACCGCTCCGCGGTCGAAAGACCGCTGAGGGTATTTTGGGATTTGCCCTGGGCTGGCGGGCGGCCGCCAAAAGGCCGCCCGCCAGCCCAGGGCAAATCAACCTTCCCACTAAGATGCCGGCTCAGAATTGAGCCGGCGGAGTGGGAAGGTGCGACGGGTGCAGTTGCACCCGTCGCGTATTTCAGTGTCTGCTAGGCAGACACTGAAATACTTTGTGGGGCCCTCTTACGGGGGCCCCTGCCGTGCCCATGCCATTGGCATGGGCACGGCAGGGGCCCCCAGGGGCCCCGCGGCACCCCCTACCGCCATCCTGTTCCTGGCGGGCGAACCGCCATGAACAGGATGGCGGTAGGGGGTGTCAGAATCCCCCATGGCGGCGCAGCAAGCTGCGCCGCCATGGGGGATTCTAAGGGCAGCGGTAAACCGGCGGGAGACCGCCGGTTTACCCTTTCTGACCGCGGCCAAACCGCCACGGTCAGAATGCCCTGCGGGGCACCGCCGGTCTGTCGGCGGTGCTCCCACCGACCCTGGCCCCGGCGGTCTGAGACCGCCGGGATTAGAATGAGGGCCTTAATCTCCCTGTGCCCATGGACAGCGCCTTGAGACCCTCACGGGTGATAAGAAGCGCTATATAAATCTACATTTACATTTACATAGCGTCTTGCCATCCTTCAGTACCCAAGACTCCACATCCAATATGTGTCTGCATCTCACTGCCCGCTTCTGGGAAGCCCTGATCTCCACTACATCCATGTTGGCAGCTGTAACAATTGGACAGGCAACCATCAGAGTCATCATTGTGTGATGCGTGTACAGATGAGAACCTAACACTCTGCCTCAATTTGCACATGCAGTCCAAATCACAGTCCAGATGATATAATGTCCCTGATGAATGAAATGGCAACGCTGCCTACCCATCATGTCTTTTACACCACAGCAAAGCACAACAAGAGTTGGACCAAATAAAGTGTTCCGTACATTGATATAATGCAATGTGTCACAATGCAAAGGCAGCAACTACTTCACATGGGCCAGGCCGACTAATCTTTATCATCTGAGTCAACTTCAAGGCACCCAAGACCAGTGATTTGTAGATGTAATTGGCAGGATGGTATGCAGTTGCTAATCATAAGGGGTTAGTGTTGTTTAGAACATATGCATGCTTGAATGAGATGACTGTTATCTTCACTGTGACCATCACATCTACCTACATATATGTTGTTCCCCTACCCCTCTGCCTCAGGGGGGATGGGCATGCAATACATCATCACAACTGTCGAGGACAACCACGAAACCATATCCACTTTTACATGGATTTAGTGAGTGGAACACATGTGAGGAGGGCTGCCACCTAGGAATGAGGTATTCATAGGTCATTCACATCTACATTCATGTGTCCAGTTGTAGACAACCATCAACACCTGATCTGCCAACACAATTCCCAAAACATCCCCATTGATGACAGCACACGTCTGGCCTTGACCTGCATGCACGCCTATTACATACCACATAAGTGTCACGTAAATGGAGTACAACTTATGGGGGCTAGATGCTGGGGGACAGTTACCCATACAGTCCTACATGTACATTACAATTAAGGGATGCGCAATACTGTGCAAAAAACTGATGCATCACTGTCTTGTGAGAATGAGGGTATGACTCAGTGACAATATTCTGACACGGGAGCACTTCCAAGTCACATGTTTGCCTACATGTGGCTACCAATCACCTTGTTCACATGCTGCTGCCTATTGCGCGGCACAAGACTCCCAAGATATCACTCTCTGCCTGTGAATGTCTAACTCAAGTCAAGTAACATATCAGATCACATGCCAGCTCATCGTGTCTTGCAGTGAGTGCAACACACAAGAGTCACTCACACAACAGCTGCAGTCACTACACAGGACAGACATTATCACACTTACTGGATAAGCCTGGGTCCTGAAATCGAGCCACTTCCATAATGGTATAGGGGGCAGGTCCACCTGTAAGACATGGGACATGGGAAGAAAATATATGTTCAATGTCAGATCACTGTACAAACGTGTGGACAACATATCGCAGTGTGTAACATTTTATATGAGTGAGCTGGTGATCCTGCATGTAGACATTCCAACAAACAGACCACTGCAAACTCACATTGACACTGACCCTCCAGTGAGTGATAGACACACATCTGCACACATGCACTGGGCCTAACAATCATGTGGTTCTAAACCCGACAACAAACATTTGTGGCTAATCCATTTCAGATGGTACTCCATGTCATGATTTGTATTTGGGTGACAATTTCAATGGCACTGCAATACAAGTGACTCAGGTATTGTGGCTTGTGCATCAAGGGACACTGAGTTACTGTGTGATGGACATGTGGCTCAATTTTCAGTCTGCAATTATCATGCATTCAGTGGTCCATAACAGATGCGGCACAGTTGTATGTAGGTCACAAATGCCCCATTAGCAGTGTCCCCTAAGCCATATATGCCCCCTTTGCCAACATAATGGCAGGGATCATGTGTGTGTAATGATGACAATGTAGCGCTAAACATGGATTGGCCACTTTGATGTCCTGATACAGTGAAATGTGGTATGCTGACAGTGTCTTACCTGATCCCTGACAGAATGCATGGGCACAGGTGTTGTCATTGCATCTGAAATGTGTGACTAAGTGCCACATGTACCAAGGTCAGATTTTGTGAGTCACACATTGCGAGACGTAGCAACTCACAATTTGCAAGTAGGATGAGCTGCAATACATCATCACAACTGTCGAGGACAACCACAAATCACAAATCACAATTAGGTTAGCAAATGGCCTACCTCATGAATTTTAATGAGGTAGGTCTCATTTTGCCAACCCTCTTGGGAATGGCAGCACTCACAAGGATGCTGGCCTGCTGGGCTCAGCAAACCACCATGTCTGTGACTGCTTTCAAATAGAGATGTATATATTTTTTTAATGCACCCTTATTTCATCAAGGGTAAACAGAAAGCATTTCAAAAACCAATATTATGACTTTAATAATTTTTTTGAAGGAGCCAGTGGTACGTGGGACCAGTTCCTGCTCTGAAACAATATTTGGGCATGCATTCTCAAAGGGGAAGGGATCCCAATGGGACACCTCCCCTTTTGCAAATGGGTTAGCACCAACTTGAAACTGGTGGTAACTGCAATTGTTTAGTGCCAGCATTCGCGGTCACCAAACAATCAATCAGCAGACTGCGACTCACTTTGTGATTGGGCAATGTGATAGCATGCCCACCCATCTCCAGCATCAATGGCAGAAAGTAGAACACCAGCCACACAAAGTCCCTAAGCTCCTCCTCCCCCATGCGGGTCAGCCTTGCCCTTCCCGACATGTCCTTGCACAACAAAGCAAAACAGAAAAAGTGGAGAAAGGAAGGAAAATAAAAGTAAAAAAAGGAAACGTACAGTCCAAACCTAAGAACCCAACTAACCCAACTAATGTAACCCCCAAACAGACACCTGACAGTACAAATACAATCCAAAAGACACTAAACTACACAAAAGCACATAAACAGGTACAATAAACAAATAGAATACACAAAAGACACAAGAGAGACACCACAAGATACAAGAAATGCAATCCAGACACCAGCAATACCAAGACACAACCACACAGTCAAGAAAAAGCACAGACTGTAAAGTGAAAGTGAGAGTACACCCACTGTACCATGGCTGTAAACAGGATTTCCTATTACATCACTTCCTGTCCCCTTTGCGGCACGTTTTCCATCATGCGTGTATTTTTTTGACGCATACGATAATTGCGTGAATATTTTCAATGCATAACCTACATGTGCGGCAAAATACCATGCATTACCTGTAAACGACTATTTCAATAGATATCCGCATGCGTGTGGTGCGCTGGTGGAATTAACGCTAAGGGCGCATGTATGTTTAGTTAGCATTTGTGTGATTTTTCAACAAATTTGCATCAAAATGTTTGACTCAAGCTGTGTTGCATGATTTTCAATTATTTTACATGCATGCACCCTGTATCAAGATGAAAATAGGATGATGTTGCCTGCAGTGTGTGGTATAGCGGGTGGCCACATGTGGTAGAACATACACTGTGTGTTTTGTGTGTGAATGATCTGTAACAACAATATGTGTGCTTCTGAAGGATAGGCATGCAATACATTGGACGTAATACTCATGAATGAATGTGTTACAAATGGGTATCTACATCAGATGGCAATCAGTGATGTACAACAGTGATGATACTTGTTTGTAATATGTGTTGACTCATTTGATGTGAATAGTTGTTTGACTTTGGGGACATTACATTTGACATGACAAACAAAACTCAGGGATGATTGAGGATGGCTGATGAGTGCTACCTCGGATATGTTACCCCTCATATGTCATTAATTGTTGGTTATGACTTCATGGTGACTTTTGTGTGAACTACCCATATGTCGGCCATGTGTACCTGTTTGGTACGACAGTGTTTGAGACACTGGCCCTCATTACAACCCTGGCGGTCGGTGTTAAAGCGGCGGTAAGACCGCCAACAGGCTAGCGGAAAACAAAAATGGAATTACGACCGTGGCGGAAACCGCCAACAAAGACAGCCACTTTAACACTCCGACCGCCACGGCGGTACAAACAAACATCTTGGCGGTCACCGCCAACAGACAGGCGGAGGACAATGTACCGCCCACAGTATCACAACATACCAATCCGCCACCTTTTCTGGGGCGGATTCACCGCGAACAAAAACACAGCGGAAACAGGACTTCAAAGGGAAAACGCTCACCTCTACACACCCCACGAGGAACCAGGACGCAATGGAACCCGAACTCCACATCCTGCCAGCCCTTATCTTCTTGCTCCTCTACCAAGAGCACGAACGCCGTCGGCGAAGACCACAGTGAGTACTGCACCTACGACACAGGGGAGGGGGGAGGGAAAAAACAGTGACACACACGCAACACCCCCACCCTCACCCACAACAACACACACACACACACTAATACAGCATGATACATAACAGTTACACCCCCCAACCCCCCCAGGAAGAATGCAAGGACAAAATGAGATGAGTGTAACATTGTAATATATTAAAATCCAGTACGCATAAATATATATATGCACTATAAACAAAATATACACCAAGAATAGTAGTCCAGGTAGTGCTCCATTGAAGTCCGTGGAACACTGGGCCCACACGGTATGGGCGAGGCCCACACTCAATCCCCGAAATGACAGAGAGAACACTGCAGGGGCATCAGATAGCAATAAAACAGGCACCTCAGGGGAAAGGGAAAGGGGGGGCACCTCAGCCGGTTGAGTGCACAACGCCAAATCCACGAGGGGGCCACATGCCCACTGTTCCATCCTGGGGAGTGCAAAGTCACAGTCTCTCAAGTCTCACAAGTGGGTGGTTTGCCCACTGTTCCATCCTGGGGAGTGCAAAGCCACAGTCTCTCAAGTCTCTACAGTGGGTGATTTGCCCAATGTTCCATCCTGGGGAGTGCAAAGCCACAGTCTCTCAAGTGGATAACAGTCTCCACTGGTTCTGGAGGGGGCTTTGTGCCCAGAGTGCTTCATCCTGCCAAGGACAGAGGTAGTGGATGTGATACTCCACTGATTCTGGAGGGGGCTTTGTGCCCAGAGTGCTTCATCCTGCCAAGGACAGAGGTAGTGGATGTTTGTCTCCACTGGTTCAGGAGGGGGCTTTGTGCCCAGAGTGCTACATCCTGCTCGTGACGGACTCAGTAGCGTCAGTGCCCTTGGCGCTCATGGGCCAGAGGTGCTTGTTGTGGCGGTGCCCTGTTCAGCAGTGCTTGTGGCGGCGGTGCCCTGTTCAGCGGTGCTTGTGGTGGCAGTGCCCTGTTCAGCGGTGCTTGTGGCAGAGGGGTCCTTTGCAGTGACTCAGCTGCTGGCGGTCATGTCTGGCCCAGCAGGGCTGGTGCTGACGGTCCTTCATGGCCCAGCGGGGCTGGTGCTGGCGGTCCTGTCCTTGGCAGCAGGGCTGGTGCTGGCGGTCCTGTCCTGGGCAGCAGGGCTGGTGCTGGCCTCCTTGCCAGCAGGGCTGGTGCTGGCGGTGGCCTCCTGGGCAGCTGGGCTGGTGCTGGCGGTGGCCTCCTGGCCAGCAGGGCTGGTGCTGGCCTCCTGGGCAGCAGGGCTGGTGCTGGCGGTGGCCTCCTGGGAAGCAGGGCTGATGCTGGCGGTGGCCTGCTGGGCGGGTGCCGGTGGCCTCCTGGGCAGCAGGGATGATGGCGGTCTTCTCCGCCGTGCTGCTCTTCCCAGCCTTGCTGACTTTCTTGTGGCCCTTCCCCACCTTGGAAGGTGTCGCATATGACTCCACACTCCCACCTGTACCCCTGGGAGGGGCTTTGGTGGCTGGAGTCTTCCCCCTCTCCCGCCGGGCACTGGCCAACTTTTGATGCTTGACAGGTGGGGGACTGTCCGTGCTGTGGCTCCGTGCCACACTGGCTGCCCTGCTGCCCGGTGCACTCCAGATTCCGTTGACTACAGGCACCACTGGTCCCGGAGATGTTGTGGCTGAGGTGCTAGGTTGGGAACTGGAGAGTCGGGCCCGAGGAGACGGACGGGGTGGGGAAGGTGAGAGAAAGAGGTCAAGGTTGGCCAGGAAAAGTTTATTGGGAACACTGGGACGGGTAGCTGGAGGGGGTTTGGTAAAGGAGGAATAGGTTGTGGTTGTAGGAGGTGTTCGTTTGGTGACTTTGAGTGAAGGTGCATGCGCTGGAGGCTGTCGTGAGGTGGATGGCTGTTGGGTTCCTGCGTTTGTGTATCTTGGGAGGTGGCGTCACAGACACACTGGGAGAGGACACAGGGGACGTGTGAATGGCAGCGGGGTGTGGTGGTGTGTGTGCTGGTGATGGAAGTAGTGGCTGTAGATGTAGTGCATGCAGGTGTGAGTGGAGACGAGACTGGGAGGGAGGAGGGAGACGAGGAGGAGGGGGACACAGTGGAGGCAGTGGATGTTGGTGTGTCTGCATGTGTCTGATGCTTGCGTGAGTGCCTGTGGGGTGTGTGGTGCTTATGTTTGCCTGAGCTTCCCTTGTGTGTTGAGGTGTGTGCATTCTGGTCTGAAGGTGTGCTTGGGATAGGCTGAGGTAGAGGGGATTGGGTCTGGGTGGAGGAAGTTGGAGGGGGGTGGCTAGACACAGGGACAATGGCTGCCATCAGTGCTGATGTCAGAGTCTGAACAGCTCGCTGAAGGGCCACCTGACCAGAATGAATGCCCTCCAGCAATGCATTTGTTTGGTGCAACTGCCTTTCTATACCCTGGATGGCATTCAAAATGGTAGACTGCCCAACTGTGAAGGACCTGAGGAGGTCAATGGCCTCCTCACTGAGGGCAACAGGGGTGACTGGGGCAGGGCCTGAGGTGCCTGGGGCGAAGGTGATGCCCACCCTCCTGGGTGAGCGGGCACGGGCAAAGGCTGAGGGGCTGCTGGGAGGGTGGTGCTGGTAGGGGGGATGGCGGCTGTACCTGTAGATGCGGGGGCACAGATGTTGCCTCCACCACAAGGGAGCTCCCATCAGAGGACAGGTCCGTGTCACTGGTGTCAGCTCCTGTCCCCACCGTGGAGCTCCCCTCGCCCTCCGTCCCACTGGTGAACTCCGAGTCCGTTGTCTCGCCCTCCAGGGCCATGTGGGATGCAGCTCCCTCCTGCTCCGGTGCCACTGCTCCTCCGCCTAATGATGCTAATGCACACAAGAACAGGGAGACCACAAAAAGGGGGGGGACGACAGAAGAAAGATATGTTGAGTGCATGCATTACCGATACCGTTGGCGGACACGACAGACACAGAAGCCCCCTGCACTACGCCGCACACTTGGGGTCCACTGTTCAATCCCTGCGACATGGCCTACAAGGCTATGGCCGACATCTGCACACATGGATGACACAGGAGCCTGACTAGGTATACTTGGCACTGTACACAGATGGGGTGGGGTGCCACAGGGTCTGCCAGAAGAAGGGGACCTAACTAGCACACTCACCCTGGCCTAGGGAAACCCACAGCCCACCTCCCCCACCCAGGCACCTCCACTGCGTGCAAAATCAGCAGAATGAGAGTGTACTCACCCCCTTGTGGCTGCTGTGATGCCCTCAAGTGCCCATCCAACTCCGGGTATGCCACCGCCAGGATCCTGAACATCAGGGTGGTCATGGTGCAACGGGCACCCCTCCCACGTTGGGAGGCCATCCCCAGCTGGGCCTCCGCCGTCTTCTTGCTCCAGCGGCGAATGTCCTTCCATCTCTTACGGCAGTGGGTGCTCCGTCTGTGGTAGACCCCCAGGGTCCGGACGTCCTTGGTGATGGCACGCCAAATATCCTTTTTCTGGTGGGCGCTGACCTACATGAATTGTACAGGGGAAAAGAAAAGTTATTACAAACTGCACCGTCACAGTCATTGGCCCCCATCCCTACCCTTGCCATGTGGCACATGCACTCACCGTTGTTTCATGCACGCCTCAATCTCCCCCCCCATCTTTCATCCACCCCACTCCACACAGGCATAGCCCATACAGCATGCTCCCAGTGTACTTACCTGTTTGTCTGGAGGACCGTAGAGTACGTGTACTGGGGGAGGACCCCATCCACGAGTTTCTCCAACTCCTCCGATGTGAAGGCAGGGGCCCTTTCCCCAGACGCACGAGCCATTGTCTCTTCCAGACCGAGGTCACAGCAGCACTTGCAGTGTAGGTCTTCTCCTGTCGAAGATCAGGTATCGAGTGATCGAACAGATAGAAAATGGCGGTCACGTCCGCAGCGGTGCGTACCGTCACCGCCAGTGTACATCGTCATTGGCTCCTGGGACCTATAGGGTCCAATGTTAACCAATGCAGAATTGCGCCGCGGTCTTCGACCGCCTACCGCGACGGTGTACAACGCCAGCGCAGTTACCTCACATCCCATTGTCCCACTTTACAGGTCAGGCAGCCGCCATTTCAGGGGCCCACATGGCTTAATTTTTAACTGTGTCACACATACCTAGGCTTTGCCTCAACACTCTTACAGGGCAAATTTCGGATTGGGATTCGTGTTCTGTGTAAGCTGTGGGTACGTACCTCTGAGTTGGTTGACTCTGTGCTCGCTGTTGTCCTTCATAGGCACCGTCCGCTGGGACATGTGAGGAGATGGCGGCATCCTCCGGTGTACAGACTGCTGGTAGGCCTGTCGACAATGGAGGAAAGACATGCGATCACCTACAGGCTTGATCGTGCCACAATCCTGGAACTGTGTGCCCAGTTGGAGCCAGACCTGATGTCAGCTATCCGCCATCCCACAGGAATCCCACCTCAAGTGCAGGTGCTGTCAGTACTCCATTTCCTTGCAAGTGGGTCATTTCAAACAACAGTGGCCATAGCATCAGGGATGCCCCAGCCTATGTTTTCCAACGTGTTGTCCAGAGTGTTGTCTTCCCTGCTGAGACACATGCGGAGCTACATCGTGTTCCCTCAGGTGGAGGATTTGCCTACAGTGAAAGTTGACTTCTATGCCCTGGGACATATCCCCAACATCATAGGTGCCATTGATGGGACACATGTGGCTTTGGTACCACCCCGCAGGAGTGAACAGGTGTAGAGAAACCAGAAGAGTTATCATTCCATGAATGTGCAGAGGGTGTATTTGACAGACCAGTACATCTCCCATGTGAATGCCAAATTCCCTGGCTCAGTGCATGACGCTTACATCCTGCGGAATAGCAGCATCCCTTATGTGATGTCAACTCCAGAGGCACCGTGTGTGGCTATTAGGTGAGCACCTGGAAGCAAGTCAGTGGGAATGGTTTACTGGGTCTGGGGATATCCCTACAGGTTAGTGTGTGTCTAACAGTTGTCCCTCGCCATTTGCAGGTGACTCTGGTTACCCCAACCTGTCATGGCTACTGACCCCAGTGAGGAATCCCAGGACAAGGGCAGAGGAACACTACAATGAGGCCCATGGGCGAACTCGGCGCATAATAGAGCGGACCTTCGGCCTCCTGAAGGCCAGGTTCAGGTGCCTACATATGACAGGTGGATCCCTATTCTACTCACCAAAGAAGGTGTGCCAGATCATCGTGGCCTGCTGTATGCTTCACAACTTAGCTTTGCGACAACAGGTGCCTTTTCTGCAGGAGAATGGTCCAGATGCCGGTGTTGTTGCAGCTGTGGAGCCTGTGGACAGTGAAGACGAGGAAGCAGAAGAAGAGGACATCGACAACAGGAACTCGGTGATCCTGCAATATTTCCAGTGAGACACAGGTAAGAATACAAACACTACTACCTCTCTACTGTCTGTCGTTTTCACCCAGTGTATGGTCACTGAGTTGTCACTTTCCCTTTCGATTTCACAGATGTGGGTCCCACTGTGTGACATCTGCTTTGTTTCCTTATGGACTAGAGCTGTGTGACATAGGTATGTTGACATTACATTTGAAAGAGCATTTTGACACTGTAATTGCTAATACACTATTTCGAAATCACAGACTGACTCTAGATTGTTTTGTGGTTCAAGGGTGTTTATTTAAGTGCTCAATATTGGAGGTGGTTGTAAAATGGTGACGGGTGATGGTGGAGGAATGTCCATGGCAGAGTCCAGTCTATTAGTCTCACAGGTGCATTGCCCAAATGGGCATTGGAAGCGGAGCTGGGGCAGTTTGAGGATGGACAGGGTGACAAAGTGGGACAGAAGGATGATATTCAGGGTTGTCTCAGTTCTTGGCGAGGGTCTTGGCCTCGTTCTCTGTCTTTGTCTTTGTCCTGGATCTCAGGGACCGTTTGCGGGGTGGTTCTCCCTCTGCAGGGGGTGGGGTGCTGGTGTGGTGGTCCTGTGGCGGGGCGTCCTGTCCACTAGCACCGGCGAAGGTGGTGGGCAGTTCATCATCCAGGCTAGTGTGAGGGGCCCCTTGTTGTGGCAGTGTCCCTCCTGGTGTTGAGTACTTCCTTCAGTACCCCTACAATGGTGCCCAGGGTGGAATTGATGGATCTGAGTTCCTCCCTGAGGCCCAAATACTGTTCCTCCTGCAGGTGCTGGGTCTCCTGAAACTTGGCCAGTACCGTTGCCATCGTCTCCTGGGAGTGGTGGTAGGCTCCCATGATGTTGGAGAGGGCCTTGTGGAGAGTGGGTTCCCTTGGTCTGTCCTCCCACTGTCGCACAGCAGCCCTCCCTGTTTCCCTGGGCCTCTGTTCCCTGAACGGTGTGCCCACTACCACTGCCCCCAGGTCCCTGTTGTTGTTGGGGTGGTGGGTTAGCCTGGGTTCCCTGTAGTGGTAGACACACTGCTGTTTGACGTGTCCTGGGGACAGAGGTATGGGCCCGCTGGGTGAGTGCTGTGCTGGTGTTTCCAGAGGGGGGAAGCTCTGTGGTGGCCTGTGACTGTGTGAGGGGAACCGACTGTCCCGAGGTCCCCGATGGGCCGGGCTGGTCATCTAGATCAAGTTGGACAGAGCTGCTGTCATCACTGTGGGCCTCTTCTGTTGGTGGTGTGGACATGTGTGGACCCTCCTGTCCGGTGACGTTGGGTAGGGGTCCTGCAGGGGTATAAAAGGATGTTTATTACATCTGTGTGTGCTATGGTGTGCAATAGGTGGGTGACCGTATACCCCAGTGCTTGCATTCCTGTGTGGGACCTTGTGTGATGGTGGTTTAGGGGTGTGTATGGGTATGTGCAGTGGTCATGCTTTGGTGATGGGTGTCCATGCTTTGTTGTTGCATGCAGGGCTTGGTGTTAGGATGTGTGGTTTGTGATGTTGGGACATTTGTGATGAGTTGGAGTGATGGGGGTGAGGGTGGGGGTATGTGATAGCATGCAAGTAGGGTGGGGGATGTAATAGTAAAGATTTGACTTACCAGAGACCATTACTCCATTTAACTCCTGCGAGGCCCTCAGGATGCAGAATCGCCAAGACTTGCTCCTCCCATGTTGTTAGTTGTGGGGGAGGAGGTGGGGGTCCGCCGCCAGACCGCTGAGCCGCAAGGTGGTGTCTTGAGACCACGGAACGCACCTTCCCCCGTAGGTCGTTCCACCTCTTCCTGATGTCATCCCTTATTTCTTGGGTGCTGTCCCACTGCGTTGACCCTGTCCACTATTCCACTATTCTCCATCTTCCTTGCTATGGAGGTGTGCTGCACCTGTGATCCGAATAGCTGTGGCTCTACCGGGATGATTTCCTCCACCATGACCCTGAGCTCCTCCTCAGAGAACCTGGGGTGTCTTTGCCGTGCCATGGGGTGGTGTGGGTGATGTGTGGGGTGGTGTGTTTAGTGATAAGTGTGGTCATATTTAGTGGTGTGTTGTGTGAGGTGCGTGGAAGTTATGTGGGTGAAGGTATTGTGTGCCTGTGGATGCTTGGTAGTTATTTGTGGTGTCTCTCTCTGGCCTTCTCTCGGTAATTCTGGTCGTAGGGGTTTGTGGGTGTGTGTTATATATAGGATTGGGTGTGTGGGAGTGGTGTGTGTATGTGTATCAGGTGTGTGTATTTCGATTTGTCCAATGTGGCTGGGTTTTGTAGATGTGTGTATATTTTGAGCGCGGCGGTGTGTACCGCCAATGTAATACCGCGGTTCAAAGACCGCCGCGTGGATTCGTGTGTCGTAATAGTGTGGGCATATTTCTGTTGCCGTGACGGTGGATGATTTGTTTTCGCCAGTTTATCACTGACCTTTGGTGTGGCGGACTTGTGTGGGTGTCTGAATTTTGGCGGATTCCGATCTGTGGGTCATAATAGCTGTGGCGGATGGCCGCGGCGGTATGTTGGCGGTCTTCTGCACGGCGGTAAGCGGCTTTTACCACCAGTGTTGTAATGACCACCACTGTGCCTTAATTCCACCCATAAAATGTTATGTACACGTCAGTTTGACTCATGAGAATTACCTATGTTACTTATGTTGCTGTGGTGGACCTGCTGCCCTGGCTGCATGTGTTCACATATTTTCAGATGTGCATTCCACAGAAGTGTCCAGTTCAAGTGTGTGGGCATGTGTACCCTGTGTCAGAATTGGGCTCCATGGTGTTATGGTTTTGTGAGGGTCTAGTCAGGAGTCTGTTAGGGGCACCCCTTGAGTTAACAGAGTATCTCGCAAGGAAGTAGTGTACCAAAGAAGAAGAGCAGCTAAAGGCATACAAGGGTAAAGGCCAGCTATGGTAAGGCAGAGAGAACAGAAAAGTGAAGGCAGAGCAACGTTAGTGTGAACAAATATGGAACGGATCAGTAATGGACAAACACACAGGGCTTATCACTAAGATTGTACACAGGGTAGGGCTCAGAACTTCCCACAGCAACAGGGAACGTCAGTGTCTCTGTGCTAATTAATCCTACAGCTAGTCACCACGCAAGCCCCTTAGAAAGGAGGCAGCAGAAGTGATTCTGTGTCTGGACCCTTAGGGCACAAACAAGGATTGTACTTCCATACACAAGACTAGCCCTTGTTGGTCTGCCTGGAGACACAGTGGCAATTACTGGAATACAGCCATAGCACACTGTCACTGTTAGGCACTAATGACTACATGCAACACTAGACAAAGGATGGGGGATGGATTTGCCTCCTGGAAACCAGGTGCCAGACCAAATACAAAGGAAAACGCTTCTAGGCAGGTGAGGACTGATAGGACACTTACCAGACACGATAACCCATGAGGAAACAGAAAGTGAGGGAACCACCTGGGAGGCAAAGCTAGGCACAGAGAACAGGCTCAGGTTGTCGCAAAGGCTGGAACAGGTCTGGGTAACAGAAAGCAGGCTCTGGCAAAAACAAACATGGACACGGCTGAGAAACAGGGAGCAGACTCTGACTGGAACAAGCAGCAACAGGACTGGGTAAATAGAGAGCAGGTTCAGGAGTAATCAGGACTGTAACACAATCCATCAAGGGGTCTGGAACACAAATGAATCGTACTCCAATGCAGAATGTGGACCTTCAGGGAATGGCAGCTTCTAAGCAGTTCCAGGCAGTAGCAAGACCGGGTCAGAGTCACATGGCTGGGCTGCACAAGAGAGGGCACGTGGTGTGTGCAGCTTCAGTCTCTCACAAGTCCTGGAGGAGAGAATCCAGTATAAAGGGACAACCAGACTTTTCCCATAGGAAGAAATGGCAGAAGATTACAGTACTTACCAACTCCCAGGCAGTGCATTATGGGACCTGAAGTTCATGAAAGCTAATGTAGTTCTTCTATAGCATGCCATATGGAAAATGGAAGCAAACAGGAGTCAGAAAGGGACTCCAGGTGAGTGTTAATGATGATTCCCAGGGTACAAATGGTCCATTTACAGCGCCCCCTAGAGATGGGAGGGCAGAGACTTCACACATGCCAGTGGCAGCACTTATTTCCAGGGATGGACTGAGCTGGTCATGTGTTGTGAACATTGCTTGTCATACCTGGGACACTCATGCTATCCATTTTCAGAAATGATGCCCCTTTTGTCACACAAGCTCCTTGCAGAGATTGCAAATGTCACACTTACTAATGTCATGGTTCTGTTCATACATTCTTGTTTCCACTTATATTTCACATCCACTGCCTCATGTATGGGGCGCTTGTTTACCTTATGATTGGAGATGTCATTATTGTGTGTCATGTGCTACAGTAGACCATGTTGGAAACGTGGATGTGTGTGATATGCTGTGGGCCATTGAATTTGTCCTCCATATGTGAAATTCAAAGATGAGTATTTTTTTATGTGTGTAATGTTTGCTGTACAATCATAAGCATCACATGTGATGTTGCATCAGACGTAGTCAGATTTGACTTTGTACCATGCTCCCTGAGGTAATACTCACGTTCCTAAAGAACTGTCCGTAGGCTCTCTTTATCCTAATGAGACTACTGGTTTTGAGCGGCAGAATCGCCTGCGGTGTGTGAGACTGAGTCTTAACCCACTACAGGTGACACCTGTCGCCCCAATCCAGGTTTTGCTCCGGCTCACTAGCAGTGCCTCATCTCTACTCAAGAGCAGGGATGATTGGGCAGCCAAGCGCATGACACAATTGACTCCTCAGGGAAATCGTGGTCACTCAGATCTTATCTGTTTCTCTCAGTTACATTAGTCTCACATTTACAATGACAAACAGAGGCAGTATATGTTTCAATAAGGTTTTAATGAAGCAACAGCATCTTAGATAATAAAGCAAGTACTGCAACAACCAGTTAAGCTCTAGTTCTGCCCTTCAGGTTCCCCTGGGAGGACATCATCCCCATACCTGAGCAAAGGCCTGAAGTCTGCATAGGCAGCTATAGCGAAGCGTTCAACAATCAGCATACAGTTGTGGTCATCCGTCTGGAATCTCCCTCTAACATGTATGGGACAAGGAAGTGTTTTTATAATGAAATAACTGATGTTCTGGGAACATGTCCCTACGTAAGGATGTGTATGTTTCTATGAATACCAGAGACAAAGTGTTACCACATTTTACCGGCAACCTATCCCACTGCAACCTTGAGAGAAGCACAGAGTGCTTGTTTAAGAACACAGTTCTGGCCTAAGCAAAGAACAGCTAGATAGAAGGAAATAAAAACAAGACCCCAAATGTGGCTATTGTTAAAATAATAAACCAAGCTGCATAAAATACATCTAGGTTAAAGTGCAGAGCGGCAGGCCTTGTGTGCTAAAATAACGTGCATGGAGCTATAACTAAAATGGCTACACAACACCATCCCCTTGCCGGTTTAAAGGTTGTTTAAAAGCCTAATTTATACATAAAAAGGTACTAAAATTCAACCTAAGATATATATACAAAATGTCAATTATGACAAGTTAAAGGGACACTTGAGCATATATAAAAGGATAATTTAAAACATTAAATTGTGGTGTAAAAAAAGGCTGAATTTCAAGAGTCAGAGTCATTTTGGAAGTTGCCAATTGAATCCGGGACAATTGAAGACAGGAAATCTTCCACTTTGGCAGGTGGTAAAGTAGAAAACTCATCACCAAGAAGAACCAAGGAGCATTCATGTTCCATAGCCTGAGCTTCAGCCAAGGCAGCAGCATTCCATGGTGTGCCAAATAATGAGTTCAGAGCCTCATCCTCCAGGAAGGGCAACTCATAAGTAGCTTCCCATAGCAAACGCACCCTTAATGTGCATTTCCGGTAATGAACCCTCAGCGAGAACATCAACAGAACAGCGTCCAATGAAAGCAAGCGCTGCTTAGAAAGACAAACTTTCAGTGCATGTTCGAACGAGCACCAGAGGCATCGAAACACTGGCTGCATACAATGCAAAACTGGTCTGAATGCCAGGGACCAGTCACACTCCAATTGCTCCAAGAGTGTTGTTCCAAAGTACTGCATCATGTGTTCATTGTGCAGAAAAAACAGCAAAATGCCACCAATTATAGCCAAAGTTATTAGAAATCCACAGAAAATACTGGAAATTATTGAGTGCATGGCTGATGGTATTAAATCGAATATAGAGGAGAAAGTGTGAATGAAACCAGAACCAACAGCCTTAAAGAAGTTTGCGATTCCAGTAGTACTGGACACATTAAATATTTGTCCCAGGAGCTCACCAAAGTGTCGCGGAAAGTTGGTACTTAAAAGGGACTGTGTCTCTGCTGATGACCTTGCCACCTGAAGTGCATAGGTCTCACGTGCAGGTGTGAGCGCCACATGTTTTTGGAACAATAGAGCCTTGAGTCTGCTCAACTTGTCAAAATTCACATTAGAAGTAGCAAGATGGGTCCAAATGTCAGCTACCTCTCTTTGTCTAGTGGGAGGAAAAAATATGTTCCCGCAGCATGTAACAATCTTAGAGACCGAAACAACATAGACTATTCCAGCTCGCATCCCACAACAGCTTTCACTATTGAGGAGAACATAGCTGCCCTTAGAAAGCACCTGGAACTCAGGTCTAATCAAGGGGACTGGAACTCCCTTCAGACAACAAGCCAAGTTCGCTGCCGAAGCATTACAAGCCCCGTGCAAGGACAGCTGTTGACAAACCATTGAAAGGCTGATAGCAGTATTGCATTCACTACCGCTAAGAAAGACTTCTTTCATTCCACTGGGATATTTGTACGAGAAGGGTAGCTTCCACACCTCATGGATATAACTATTTCCGAGCCTTTCATATCTGCCTACTGGAATGTGTTTTAAACAGGAAACTGAGGTGTTCTTTAACCGCATCTAGTGAGGAACTCTTCATCCTTTGCTGGCATAGTGTCCCTACACTGTATGTTGTTACTATACCCGCATGTTAGGATGATACATAGCAAGGGTCTGGTCTACTAGTTCTAAAACCCCCCTGTGGAGTTTATAAAACGTTTGTGACACCCATTGGTATCTATTGGCCACAATAACCACCCGCCAGGACGTGACAGTGAAGCATTAAATGTGCTATTCTGGACCCATTCATCGAGCTGATCTTCAGTTACATTTATATACTTTTGCCATTTAAGAAGTTTTGCAGGTGCAGGAATACTGGGCGCATTCAATTCCTTAATTTTTGACAAGCCTAAACAACTTGTTTGTAGTTCAGTTTCATTCAAAAATATAATTTGAACAGATATCAGGGATGCTCTGAATAAAGCTTCCGTCCCCCTTATTTGCCAATTTCGTGTCCCCCCCCACACCTTTCAAGTCAATCGACTTCAGCCAATATTCATAGCCTTCTATAGTCAACCGGGAAACAAAGAAATCTGAATAAATGAATTTCATGTCTGTCAATAATATAGGTACATTTTCCATTAATGGCAATTTGAAATAATATGACTCAGCATTTTTAACATTGTGCCCAGAAAAATATGCAAACTTTTCAGAATATGGGGGTCATTCTGACCCCCGCCGGCGGCGAATGCAGCCGGCCTGGCGGGAACCGCCAGAAGACCGTACCGCGGTCGAAAGACCGCGGCGGTCATTCTGAGTTTCCCGCTGGGCTGGCGGGCGACCGCCAGAAGGCCGCCCGCCTGCCCAGCGGGAAACCCCCTTCCACGAGGATGCCGGTTCCGAATGGAGCCGGCGGAGTGGAAAGGGTGCGACGGGTGCAGTTGCACCCGTCGCGATTTTCAGTGTCTGCTATGCAGACACTGAAAATCTTTGTGGGGCCCTGTTAGGGGGCCCCTGCAGTGCCCATGCCATTGGCATGGGCACTGCAGGGGCCCCCAGGGACCCCACGACACCCGTTCCCGCCAGCAAGGTTCTGGCTGTCAAAACCGCCAGAACCAGGCTGGCGGGAAGGGGGTCGGAATCACCATGGCGGCGCTGCCTGCAGCGCCGCCATGGAGAATTCCTCAGGCCAGGGGAAAAACGGCGGGAAACCGCTGGTTTCCCTTTTCTGACCGCGGCTTTACCGCCGCGGTCAGAATTGGCCTGGATGCACCGCCAGCCTGTTGGCGGTGCATCCGCGGTCCCCGGCCCTGGCGGTCTATGACCGCCAGGGTCGGAATGACCCCCTATGTTTTAGAACTCCCCTGTGGTGGAGTTGGACAATGTTCCCATTGTGTGTAATTAACAATAGTCTTTGGGTATACTTGCTCTGTGAATGAAATGGTGCCCATAATAATTATAGCAAAACATATCATCATAATTCTCTTTAGATTGATAAACATCTTCAGTTTCAAACACAGTATAATACTGCAATTCAGTCATCATAGAATCAACTGTTTTTACATCCCAGTCATCAGAAACAACTCCGGGTATTATTACATCGTTCATTGAAAGTTTAAACACAGAGGGCCTGATTCTAACTTTGGAGGACGGTGTTAAACCGTCCCAAAAGTGGCGGATATACCACCTACCGTATTACGAGTCCATTATATCCTATGGAACTCGTAATACGGTAGGTGGTATATCCGCCACTTTTGGGACGGTTTAACACCGTCCTCCAAAGTTAGAATCAGGCCCATAGAGTGTTTGAATGACCTCTGTTGGGCCGTATATATCAAATATTACTATATCCCAAACAATCCCATCAGGAATTGGTACAGCGGAAATCTTCACAAAGGACAAGTCTCTGCGGACCTTGTGAGAAGTAAAATGGGGTTTTAAGACCTCATCCATCAGTTCAACTGTTGATCTTTCAGGAAGAAAATTACAATGTATTAATAAAAAGAATGTTATGACAAACCCAATCCAAAGGAGGAAAGATAGTACAGATAAAGAAAGCCACAGATAGTTCCATGGGAGAAGGTAGTAATTTGTTTTAAGCCAGTTTATCAGCTTATGTGGTTTTGACAGTTCAGATGTAGAAGAGGGGAATGAGTCCGAAAAGGTGTCATTAACGTCAGCAAAGTATCCAGAAGCAGTTTGTGCAAAAGCTGGAGCCATGTCTGTAGGTGGAGAACTGGTGGACGTTTGCCACGGTAGCTCAGATTAAATTACGCCACCCGTCTGTGTTGAGGTTGTGTCAAATTGATCAGTTATTTCTGTATTATTCGTTGAGACAGATGCCAGTGGAACTAATGCAAGATCATTTTCCACCCTCCCTAAGCTTGGAGAGGTGTCAGTGTTGCTGCTCACAACTTGTAGAGGGACTTCTTGACCAGTAGTGAGAGGGATTCAGGAACTACTGGCTGTTCCTCTTGGTCTTCTGTGCAGGATCGGCCACATGGTGTAACGTGGCATTGTCGAAAATGACAGTTCTAATACCATGTATTCCCAAGACTCGGACCGGTGCACAATAAGAAGGACCGAACTCCCTTTTCACAGCAACCTTTTCACATACTAGATCCCCAACTTTAGGAATCCAGCCGGTACGGGTTACTGGCACATCCTTAATTCCTGTGGAGGCAGCATTGGCAGAAGCGTTGTTATCACAGAACTGTTGTAGTTCCTGCAAGACAGTGACATGTTCATGTATGTCAAAGGGTGTTTCTGCTGCCTCCACACCAGGACCATTGAGAAGCGTTGTTATCACAGAACTGTTGTAGTTCCTGCAAGACAGTGACATGTTCATGTATGTCAAAGGGTGTTTCTGCTGCCTCCACACCAGGACCATTGAGATCTGGAACATACATTCATGTTCCGAACAGGCACTCATATGAAGTACAACTCCCCAGGGACCTTCTAGGCAGATTGTTAAGTGCTCTCTAGACTCAATAGAGGTGGTTAAGCCAACTACGACCCATACCTAAGACTCTGGCTGTTAAGAACTGCTTTAAATCATGGTTTTGTCGCTTCACACCACTATTTCCCTCTGGATGAAATGGAGACGAGTAATGGAGTTGGACCCCTAATGATGCCATGGCGTCCCTGAATGCCCTTGAGGCAAAAGCAGGGCCCTGGTCCAAGTGGAAAGCCGCAACTGCATATTTACCAATAAAGTGATCCAAAGAGAAAAAATAAAGGTGACACAGGGTATCCCTTCTGTTAGAAGAAAAAGCGCTCACACATCCAATTGGATGTCATGCTTCATCATCGGGCATACTCCTCGTCAGACTGGCTCTGCAATGTCTGCAGTGACAACGCGTGACACAGTTGGTGGGCTGCTGGTGTATTGTTTTACACCTGGGTGTTCGTGTTTCACTATGTCTACCGGTGATTGGTTTGGCAGGATCATGATTTTGCTTATTTTTTTATCCCACTTTTTGCAACCAAAGGAACTTGAGGTTCCTCTAAGCACAACGCCCTGATGACAAAGTTCTATATCTGTCACAGTGTCCTTTCCTCGGGATCTGCACGTTGCTGAACAAAAGGCCCACCTCCCAGAGTCACCAACTCAGAAAGCTATTATAGCACAGAGTCATGATGAAGCCAGGCGGGGGGAAGGGAATTAGGGTAAGGAACTGCAAGGAGAGCGATCTGAAAAGAAAAGGTTAGAAAAAATATGCATATACTCCTTCATAACAGTATAAATCATCAATAGACTCTTGACTAAAGGCGTCTATGTGATATCAGATTGGGACCCCATTTGAATTAAGGGCGAAGCCCCTTCTTTGAATCATGGAACAAGAACAAACTACAACCTTAGAAACAAGAGATGGAAAGAGCTTTGGACTATGATCATACTCTGAATATCAATCCTGTAACAACTATGCATTTATAACATAAACGTTTTGATCACAGTCCCAAAGACTTAAATATGCTTTTCATATATTATGCTTTCCAAAAAACCATGAAACTACAATTTGCTTATCTCCAAAAATGCTTTCACATTCACAACTATAGGCCGGAAAGTTTTATTCATTGAACTTGAAGCGCTTTGTTCCTTATGCCAGATAGCGCTTTCACTTGTTTCATCAGAAGCGCTACGCTCGTTATGCTAAGGGGCGCATTACTCATGTGGCCTGAATCACTTTGATTGTTGTGCCAAGGGCTTTTTTACACATGTGGACTGAAGTGCTTTGATTGCCGCGCCAAGGGCGCTTTACTCACGTGGACCGAAGCGCTTTGATTGCCATACCAAGGGCGCTTTACTCATGTAGACTGAAATGCTTTGATTGCTGTGCCAAGGGCACTTTACTCATGTGGACTGAAGGGCTTTAATTGCTGTGTCAAGGGCGCTTTACTCATGTGGACTTAAGCGCTTTGATTACCGTGCCAAGGGCGCTTTCCTCATGTGGACTGAAGCGCTTTGATTGCTGTGCCAAGGGCGATTTGCTCATGCGGACTGAAGCACTTTGATTTCCGTGCCAAGGGTGCTTTCCTCATGTGGACTGAAGCGCTTTGATTGCTGTGCCAAGGGTGCTTTACTCATGCGGACGGAAGTGCTTTGATTGCTGTGCCAAGGGTGCTTTACTCATGCGGACTAAAGCGCTTTGATAACCGTGCCAAGGGCGCTTTCCTCATGTGGACTGAAGCAATTTGATTGCTGTGCCAAGGGCGGTTTACTCATGTGGACTGAAGCGGTTTGCTCGTTGTGCTAAGGGGCGCTTTACCTTTTGGAAGTAACAACTGCCTTCAAGATTGGGCTCATCAAGACTTACCGCCACGAGTACGACCTACTCGTATCTGAATTCACCATGGAAACAAGGATACTCCGATTTGCCGTCCATCTGCCATGCAGGAAATCTGCTCTTCTTCAGAGAAAGCCCCATGAGGTCTGACTGCATCAAAGTCTTCAAAATAGTGAGCAACGTGCTTGGGTGTGGCTGGGCTTTATAGGCCTGCCACAACCCAAGATGGCTGCTGCCTCTAAAAACATGGGAATTGTAGTCCCTTCAAAGAATAACACTGATAAGTACATCTTGTCCACCAATGTCCTGAACCTGCAGCTACATGAGCTTTACCACAGGGCAGACGACATTGATGGCCACTTTTGGAACAAGAGGGCATCACAAGTGGTGCGTGTAAAGTGCTGCAAATCCACGCAGCAGAGTTTCATGTGGGACCTGGACCGCACACAGCCTTATTCCTGACATTACACCCCTCTCCCAAGCGCAGTCCAAGGCCCGGTTTATCAGGATGGAGGAGGTGAAACCGTCGCACCAAACGTGGTGCATGGACATGTCGTGCAGGTTCCCAAGAGTCATTTTCCGGTCCGTACCCTTTCCAGGACACCAAGTACCAAAGAGAAGACCCCCGATATCTGGAGTCTAAAATAGATCACACCTCATACTCCCAATTACCTTGGACCAATTGAGGAGCAGGTTGTGTGACACTTGAGGGCGAAGCAGATTTAAGAAGCGAAGTGTGAAACACTGGATGAATTTTCAAAGACAATGGTAATTTTAGTTTATAGGTCACTGGGTTTATTTGTCGTAGAACTTGATAGGGCCCTATACATTTTGGATGAAACATATTTTTATTTTTTAATACAAAGTTTTTCGTGGATAACCAAACTCTACCTTTGTCTGTATACTGAGGACCAGACTGGTGTTTTTTGTCATATTGCATTTTATATTTTTTCTTTGCTTGATGAAGATTTGGTTGCAATTGTGAATGTACATTTTTCATTTGTGTTACCATGTCCATGACTGCTGGAGTGGTTTGAGTAGAAGCAGGTAGCGTATCGTGCAAAATGTGCGGATGACGCTCATATAAACCATAGAAAGGAGTTGAGTTTATTGAAGAATGGTGAGAGTTATTATAAGCCAGTTTTGCAAGCCACAAAAGATCCAGCCAGGTTTTAGGAGACTTTGTTGCATAACATCGTAAGTATTCTTTCAGAGTTTGGTTTAGTCTCTCTGTTTGACCATCTGTTTGTGGATGATAACTAGTAGATAAAGTCGAATCAATTTGTAAAGCCTTGCACCATTGTTGCCAAAAACGTGCAGAAAATTGTGTCCCTCTATCAGAGAGGATGACTCTTGGAAGTTCATGTAGGCGAACTATGTTTTCTAAGATGATAGTTGCTAAGGAGTCAGAGGTTGGGAGCCCTTTACAGGCAATCAAGTGAACACATTTGGTAAAGCCGTCCACCACCACTAAAATGGTTGTAAATTGCTTTATTTGAGGAAGACCAGTAATAAAATCCATAGAGATATGTTCCCATGGATGATTGGGAATGCGTAGAGGTATCAGTAGTCCTTTGGGCTTGCTATGTTCGCTTTTGCATCTTGCACATACTTCACATGATTGTAGCATTTGCTTAAGGTCGTGAACAAATGTAGGCCACCAAAAATACCTTTTCATGAGTTCTATTGTTTTTTGATGACCTGGATGACCTGCCAGAGGATGACTATGTTATACATGAAAAGTTGTCCCTCTTAACTCCTCAGTAGGCAGGAATACTCAAGATTCATGTAGAGGTAAGCCTTGTTGAATGGACTTTTTGGTGTCTTGTTGTAACCACTCTTGCCACTTAGTGATATGAAAATGATTACGAATGAGATCAAATAATTTATCGGCTGCTACTAAACACAACACTTTTGAAGGTATTATAATAGGCATGGATTTTTGTTCAGTATGGGTGATCGAAGAATCTTGCCTAGACAATGCATCCGCCTTACGATTATCTACTCCTGGTCTAAAAGTCACTATGAAATCAAATTCTGCAAAGAATAGCATCCATCTCAGTTATCTGGGAGTTAGTAGTCTGGCAGAACTCATAAATTGTAAATTTCTATGATCAGAATATACAGGTATGATGTGTTTTGCTCCCAATAGATAATATCTCCATTCTTTGAAAGCATTACGAATTGCTAGTAATTCTTTTTCTGGTATGGTGTAATTCTGTTCCGCTTCATTCAATTTTCTTGACGCATATGCTATGGGGTGCAATTGTCCAGTTTCTCGATGGCGTTGAGACAGGATGGCCCCAACAGCAACATCGGATGCATTGGCTTCTACAATGAATGGTTCCTCCACGTTGGGGTGAGCTAGTATGGGAGCTGTAGTAAAGGCCTTTTTTAAGTCTTGAAATGCTTCCTCTGTCTCTTGGGACTAGTTGAAGATGGCCTTTTTCCTTAGCAATTTGGTGATTGGTGCCACCTTGTGGGAGAACTGATGGATGAAGTGTCAATAAAAATTCACAAAACCCCAAAAACTTTGAATATCACGTACTGATTTTGGTGTGGGCCGTTCAGATACAGCTTGGATTTTTCTTTCAGTCATTTGCATGCCGTCAGGTGTTAAAACAACTCCTAGAAATTCAACTTATTTGGTATGGAATTCGCATTTACTTAATTTGCAAAAAAATTATGTTTTTGTACAGTTCGTAATACCTTTTTACATGTTCTTCATGTATTTCTTCAGAGTTTGAATAAATCAATATATCATCAATATAAACGATGACAAAGATGTCTAGATATTCTCTCAGAACATCGTTTAGGAAATATTGAAAGGCTGCTAGGGCATTACATAGATCAAACGGCACCCCTAGATACTCAAAGAGGCCATAACGAGTCTTAAAAGCAGTTTTCCACTCATCTCCCTCTCAAATTCGAACAAGGTGATAAGCACCTCGTAAGTCAAGTTTGGTATAAATAACGGCGGATTTTACCTGGTCTAACAAGACTGGTATGAGAGGTAGTGGATATTTATTTTTAACTGTGATCTTATTTATCGCTCTAAAGTCAATACAAGGCCTCAAATCGCTATTACCTTTAGGTACGAAAAAACAGCGGAGAAGCCGCTGGAGATCGTGATGGCCGAATTAGCTTGTTGGCTAAACATTGATCAAGGTATTCTCATAGGACTTGATTTTCTTTCTCTGATAACGCATAGATTCTACAATTTAGTATATTGGCACCAGGTACAAGGTCGATCTGGCAATCGTACGGCCTGTGAGGTGGTAAGGAGCTCGCTTTCTTTTCACAGAAAACATCAGTATATTCTGAATACTGTGGGGGGCAGATCAATTTCCTTCTCAACTGCAGTAGCAATAGAGTGTTGAAGATTTCCTTCCTTGTCTCATCTTGGTTGGAAACATCTTTTTACACAAGAGGAAGAAGAAAAACGCAAATCCTGGTTGCGCCAGTCTATGCATGGTTTGTGTAACATTAACCACGGCATTCCTAGGATAAAACCATATTGGGGTGCTTGGATCATATCAAAGCGAATTATCTCACATTGGTTCTGATTCTCATCATCTTTGCAAATCATTTGTATTCGTGAGGTTTGTTTAGTAACAGAGCCTCCTGCCAATTCACTACCATCAACTGCATAAGCAACTTCTGGAACCTTTTTCTTGACACTGGGTATATGCAAGTCTAGTGCAGTTTGTTGGTCCACAAAATTTCCTGTTACCCCTGAATCAATTAGAACTTATACATTATGGTGGTCATTACAACCCTGGCGGTCGGTGTTAAAGCGGCAGTAAGACCACCAACAGGCCGGCGGAAAAACAAAATTGAATCACGACCGTGGCGGAAACTGCCAACAAAGACAGCCACTTTAACACACTGACCGCCACGGCGGTACAAACAAACAGCATGGCGGTCACCGCCAACAGACAGGCGGGGGACAATGTACCACCCACAGTATCACAACCTACCAATCCGCCACCTTTTACGGGGCGGATTCACCGCAAACAAAAACATGGTGGAAACAGGACTTCGATGGGAAAACGCTCACCTCTACACACCCCACGAGGAACCAGGACGCCATGGAACCAGAGCTGCACATTTGCCCTGCCCTTATCTTCTTGCTCCTCTACCAGGAGCACGAATGCCAGCGGCGAAGACCACGGTGAGTACTGCACCTACGACACAGGGGAGGGGGGAGGGAAAAAACAGGGGCACACACACGCAACACGTAACACCCCCACCCACTACAACACACACAATAATACAGCATGATACATTACAGTTACACCCCCCCAAACCTCCCGGAAGAATGCAAAGACAAAAGGAAATGAGTGTAACCATTGTAATATATTAAAATCCAGTACGCAAAAATATATATACACTATTAACAAATATATACACCAAGAATAGTAGTCCAGGTATTGCTCCATTGAAGTCCGTGGAACACTGGGCCCACGCGGCATGGGCGAGGCCCACACTCAATACTCGAACATGACGGAGAGAACACTGCAGGGGCATCAGATAGCAATAAAACAGGCACCTCAGGGGGAAGGGAAAGGGGGGGCACCTCATCCGGTTGAGTGCACAACGCCAAATCCACAAGGGGGCCCCATGCCCACTGTTCAATCCTGGGGAGTGCAAAGCCACAGTCTCTCAAATCTCTACAGTGGGTGGTTTGCCCACTGTTCAATCCTGGGGAGTGCAAAGCCACAGTCCCTCAAGTCTATACAGTGGGTGGTTTGCCCACTGTTCAATCCTGGGGAGTGCAAAGCCACAGTCTCTCAAGTCTCTACAGTGGGTGGGTTGCCCACTGTTCAATCCTGGGGAGTGCAAAGCCACAGTCTCTCAAGTGGAAAACAGTCTCCACTGGTTCTGGAGGGGGCTTTGTGCCCAGAGTGCTTCATCCTGCCAAAGACAGAGGTAGTGGATGCCTTTCTCCACTGGTTCTGGAGGGGGCTTTGTGCCCAGAGTGCTTCATCCTGCCAAGGACAGAGGCAGTGGATGCCTTTCTCCACTGGTTCTGGAGGGGGCTTTGTGCCCAGAGTGCTTCATCCTGCCAAGGACTGAGGTAGTGAATGTAAATCTCCACTGGTTCTGGAGGGGGCTTTGTGCCCAGAGTGCTTCATCCTGCCAAGGACCGAGGTAGTGGATGCCTTTCTCCACTGGTTCTGGAGGGAATTTTGTGCCCAGAGTGCTTCATCCTGCCAAGGACAGAGGTAGTGGATGCCTTTCTCCACTGGTTCTGGAGGGGGTTTTGTGCCCAGAGTGCTTCATCCTGCCAAGGACTGAGGCAGTGGATGTAAATCTCCACAGGTTCTGGAGGGGGCTTTGTGCCCAGAGTGCTTCATCCTGCTCGTGGCGGACATAGTAGCGTCAGTGCCCTCGGCGCACATGGGCCAGCGGTGCTTGTGGCAGCGGTGTCCTTGGCAGCAGTGCTTGTGGCAGCGGTGTCCTGTTCAGTGGTGCTTGTGGCGGTGGTGTCCTGTTCAGCGGTGCTTGTGGCGGCGGTGTCGTGTTCAGCGGTGCTTGTTGCGGCGGAGTCCTTGGCAGCGACTCAGCTGCTGGCGGTCCTGTCTGGCCCAGCTGGGCTGGTGGTCCTTTCTGGCCCAGCGGGGCTGGTGCTGGCAGTCCTGTCTGGCCCAGCGAGACTGGTGCTGGCGGTCCTGTCTGGCCCAGCGGGGTTGGTGCTGGTGGTCCTTTCTGGCCCAGCGGGGCTGGTGCTGGCGGTCTTTTCTGGCCCAGCGGGGCTGGTGCTGGAGGTCCTGTCTGGCCAGCGGGGCTGGTGCTGGCGGTCCTTTCTGGCCCAGCGGGGCTGGTGCTGGAGGTCCTTTCTGGCCCAGCCGGGCTGATGGCGGTGGCCTCCTGGGCAGTGGGGATGATGGGGGTGGCCTCCTGGGCAGCGGGGATGATGGCGGTGGCCTCCTGGGCAGTGGGGATGATGGCGGTGGCCTCCTGGGCAGCAGGGATGATGGCGGTTGCCTCCTGGGCAGCGGGGCTGATGGCGGTCTTCTCCGCCGTGCTGCTCTTCCCAGACTTGCTGAGTTTCTTGTGCCCCTTCCCCACCTTGGAAGGTGTTGCAGCTGACTCCACACTCCCACCTGTACCCCTGGGTGCGGCTTTGGTGGCTGGAGTCTTCCCCCTCTCCCGCCGGGCACTGGCCAACTTTTGATGCTTGACAGGTGGGGGACTGTCCGTTCTGTGGCTCCTTGCCACACTGGCTGCCCTGCTGCCTGGTGCACTCCAGAATCCGGTGACTACTGGCACCACTGATCCCGGAGATGTTGTGGCTGAGGTGCTAGGTTGGGACCTGGAGAGTCAGGCCCTAGGAGACTGACGGGGTGGGGGAGGTGAGGGAAAGAGGACAAGGGTGGACAGGAAAAGTTTCTTGGGAACACTGGGACGGGTAGCTGGAGGGGGTTTGGGAGTGGAGAAAGAGGTTGTGGTTGTAGGAGGTGTTCGTTTGGTGACTTTGGGAGAAGGTGCATGCGCTGGAGGCTGTCGTGAGGTGGATGGCTGTTGGGTGGGTGTGTTCCTGCGTTTGTGTATCTTGGGAGGTGGCGTCACAGACACACTGGGAGAGGACACAGGGGACGTGTGAATGGTAGTGGGGGTGGTGACTGCACGTGAGCGGAGTGTGGTGGTGTGTGTGCTGGTGATGGAAGTAGTGGCTGTAGATGTAGTGCATGCAGGTGTGAGTGGAGACGAGACTGGGAGGGAGGAGGGAGACAAGGAGGAGGGGGACACAGTGGAGGCAGTGGATGTTGGTGTGTCTGTATGTGTGCAATGCTTGCGTGAGTGCCTGTGTGATGTGTGGTGCTAATGTTTGCCAGAGCTTCCCTTGTGTGTTGACGTGTGTGCATGCTGGTCTGATGGTGTGCTCGGGGTAGGCTGAGGTACAGGGGTGTGGGTCTGGGTGGAGGAAGTTGGAGGGAGGAGGCTAGAGACAGGGACAATAGCTGCCATCAGTGCTGAGGCCAGAGTCTGAAAAGCTCGCTGAAGGGCTGCCTGACCAGAATGAATGCCCTCCAGGAATGCGTTTGTTTGTTGCAACTGCCTCTCTACACCCTGGATGGCATTCAAAATGGTAGACTGCCCAACAGTGAGGGACCTGAGGAGGTCAATGGCCTCCTCACGGAGGGCAGCAGGGGTGACTGGGGCAGGGCCTGAGGTGCCTGGGGCGAAGGTGATGCCCACCCTCCTGGGTGAGCAGGCACGAGGCAAACGCTGAGGGGCTGCTGGGGGGGCGGTGCTGGTAGGGGGGGTGGCGGCTATACCTGTAGATGCGGGGGACACAGATGTGGCCGCCACCACAAGGGAGCTCCCATCAGAGGACGAGTCCGTATCACTGGTTTCAGCTCCTGTCCCCGCCGTGGAGCTCCCCTCGCCCTCCGTCCCACTGGTGAATTCCGAGTCCGTAGTCTCACCCTCCAGGGCCATGTGGGATGCAGCTCCCTCCTGCTCCGGTGCCACTGCTCCTGATGATGCTAATGCACACAAGAACAGGGAGACCACAAAAAATGGGGGGGGATGACAGAAGAAACACATGTTGAGTGCATGCATTACCGCTACCGTTGGCGGAAACGACAGACACAGAAGCCCTCTGCACTACGCTGGGCACTTGGGGTCCACTGTTCAATCCCTGGGACATGGCCTACAAGGCTATGGCCGACATCTGCACACATGGATGTCACAGGAGCCTGACTAGGTGTAGTTGGCACTGTACACATGTGGGGTGGGGTGGCACAGGGCCTGCCAGAAGAAGGTGACCTAACTAGCACACTCACCCTGGCCTAGGGAAACCCACAGCTCACCTCCCCCACCCAGACACCTTCACTGCGCGCTGAATCAGCTGAATGAGAGTGTACTCACCCCCTTGTGGCTGCTGTGATGCCCTCAAGCGCCCATCCAACTCTGGGTACACCACCGCCAAGATCCTGAACATCAGGGGGGTCATGGTGCAACGGGCACCCCTCCCACGTTGGGAGGCCATCCCCAGCTGGGCCTCCGCCATCTTCTTGCTCCAGCGGCGAATGTCCTCCCATCTCTTACGGCAGTGGGTGCTCCGTCTGTGATAGACCCCCAGGGTCCGAACGTCCTTGGCGATGGCCCGCCAAACATCCTTCTTCTGGTGGGCGCTGACCTACAGGAATTGTACAGGGGAAAAAGAAAAGTTATTGCCAACTGCACCTCACAGTTATTGGCCCCCATCCCTACCCTTGCCATGTGGCACATGCACTCACTGTTGTTTCATGCACGCCGCAATCTCCCCCCCATCTTTCATCCACCCCACTCCACACAGGCATAGCCCATACAGCATGCTCCCAGTGTACTTACCTGTTTTTCTGGAGGACCGTAGAGTAGCGTGTACTGGGGGAGGACCCCATCCACGAGTTTCTTCAACTCCTCCGATGTGAAGGCACAGGACCTTTCCCCAGATGCATGAGCCATTGTCTCTTCCAGACTGAGGTCACAGCAGCACTTGCAGTGTAGGTCCTCTCCGGTCGAAGATCAGGTATCGAGTGATTGAACAGATAGAAAATGGCGGTCACGTCCGCGGCAGTGTGTACCGTCACCGCCGGCGTACATCGTCATTGGCTCCTGGGACCCATATGGTCCAATGTTAACCAATGCAGAATTGCGCTGCTGTCTTCGATCGCCTACCGCGACGGTGTACAACGCCAGCGCAGTTACCTCACATCCCATTGTCCCACTTTACAGGTCAGACAGCCGCCATTTCAGGGGCCCACATGGCTTAATTTTTAACTGCGTCACACATACCTAGGCATTGCCTCAACACTCATACATGCAAATTTCGGATTATGAATTGTGTTCTGTGTAAGCTGTGGGTACGTACCTCTGAGTTGGTTGACTCTGTGCTCGCTGTTGTCCTTCAGAGGCACCGTCCGCTGGGACATGTGAGGAGATGGTGCCATCCTACGGTGTACAGACCGCTGGTGGACCTGTCGACAATGGAGGAAAGACATGTGATCATCACCTACAGGCTTGATCGTGTCACAATCCTGGAACTGTGTGCCCAGTTGGAGCCAGACCTGATGTCAGCTATCCGCCATCCCACAGGAATCCCCCCTCTAGTGCAAGTGCTGTCACTACTCCATTTCCTGGCAAGTGGGTCATTTCAAACAACAGTGGCCATAGCATCAGGGATGTCCCAGCCTATGTTTTCCAAAGTGTTGTCCAGAGTGTTGTCTGCCCTGCTGAAACACATGCGGAGCTACATCGTTTTCCCTCAGGTGGAGGATTTGCCTACAGTTAAAGGTGATTTCTATGCCCTGGGACATATCCCCAACATCATAGGTGCCATTGATGGGACACATGTGGCTTTGGTACCCCCGCAGGAGTGAACAGGTGTACAGAAACCGGAAGAGTTATCATTCGATGAATGTGCAGATGGTGTGTTTGGCCGACCAGTACATCTCCCATGTTAATGCCAAATTCCCTGGCTCAGTGCATGACGCTTACATCCTGCGGAATAGCAGCATCCCCTTATGTGATGGGGCAACTCCAGAGGCACTGTGTGTGGCTATTAGGTGAGCACCTGGAAGCAAGTCAGTGGGAATGGTTGTCTGGGTCTGGGGATATTCCTACAGGTTAGTGTGTGTCTAACAGTTGTCCCTCACCATTTGCAGGTGACCCTGGTTACCCCAACCTGTCATGGCTAATGACCCCAGTGAGGAATCCCAGGACAAGGGCAGAGGAACACTACAATGATGCCCATGGGCGGCCTCGGAGGATTAAAGAGCGGACCTTCAGCCTCCTGAAGGCCAGGTTCAGGTGCCTCCATACGACAGGTGGATCCCTATTCTACTCACCAAAGAAGGTGTGCCAGATCATCGTGGCCTGCTGTATGCTTCACAACTTAGCTTTGCGACGACAGGTGCCTTTTCTGCAGGAGGATGGTCCAGATGGAGGTGTTGTGGCAGCTGTGGAGCCTGTGGACAGTGAAGACGAGGAAGCAGAAGAAGAGGACATCGACAACAGGAACTCAGTGATCCTGCAATACTTCCAGTGAGACACAGGTAAGAATACAAACCTGCCTACTACATGTACGTTAACACTACTACCTCTCTACTGTCTATCGTTTTCACCCAGTGTATGGTCACTGAGTTGTCACTTTCCCTTACGATTTCACAGATGTGGGTCCCACTGTGTGACATCTGCTTTGTTTCCTCATGGACTAGAGCTGTGTGACATATGTATGTTGACATTACAATTGAAAGAGCATTTTGAGACTGTAATTGCTAATACACTATACAGGTGCATTGCCCAAATGGGCATAGGAAGTGGAGCTGGGGCAGTTTGAGGATGGACAGGGTGACAAGGTGGGACAGAAGGATGACAATCAGGGTGGTCTCAATTCTTGGCGGGGGTCTTGACATTGTTCTCTGTCTTTGTCCTGGATCTCAGGGACCGTTTGCGGGGTGGTTCTCCCTCTGAAGGGGGTGGGGTGCTGGTGTGGTGGTCCTGTGGCGGTGCATTGCAGATTAAATGCAACAGTGAGGCCCTTTGATTTGGCTTGGTGACAATGCACAACACATCTCCATAAGTTGGCAGCACTGAGGTGTTCAGTATTGACAATGCACAATTGTCCCATGTGTGACTTGGGTCTAGGCAAACCTTTGTTATTACCTCTGCCAGTGGCTCATGTGCAACTAAGCACCTACACTACCAAACTTGCTCCAGGTAACCTGGCTAACTGCCTTGTGGAGGTGGATGTATCTGTGCAGTAAAGGCCATCTCCCTGTACATATGTTATTTTTATGGACAATTGGCTCTTTCAATGTGTGCAGCAGTGTGCAGTTGGCATTAGTGGTACAACAAAATGTGTTCATAGCACAGTCTACTTCCTTATTGCTACCTGGCAAAGGCACCCCAGGAGTGATGTATGATGTTGAGACTGCCTCAGTATTTCTGTGTCACCTACATGTGATTCAGCGTCATCATGCTATGTGTTTCATGGTGTTAGACCTGCAGCAACACACATTGCACACCCCTTCCACGCTACATATTGCTTGGGAGGGTGTTGGATTGACTATGTGGCCTAATGTAATCGTAAATGGTACATCTTCCAAGTTGTATTTCGAGTGCAGGCCATGTCATTGTCACTGTGTGCTTTGACATTGGTCCCTTGTAGCTCTAGAGTGGCAGCTAATGTTTGTGGCAGCCGTCATTTGTTCCTTGATGTGTATCCCATTATGTCAGGGTGTACAACATAACTACCTGTGTCACACCTCAGTGTCTTCTTGCCCACGTGTCAATGTAGTGGTGTATGTGTTGTGTGTCCTACAGGGTTGGTGTGCTGTGTGTATATTGCTAGGCTTATGGACTTACTGACAAGAAGGCCATTGCCATATTGTCCATCCTGGAAGTGCTGATTGATCGTGCTATGGCAAAATATGAAGGAATCATGTACACTCCCAGGATACTCGGCCAAGATGTTGGTAAACAATCCCTGGTGGTCAACTATGGCCTGCACATTGATGGAGTGCATGTGCTTTCTGTTCCGGAATAAATGCTCTGTTGCTGCAGGTGGTAGGATCCACACATGGGTGCAGTCAATTGCACCAAGTACACGCGGGAAGCCATGGATTTGATAAAAACCCTGTTTTATCTCCTGCTGCTTCTGCTGGGTGTTGGGGAAGCTGATGTGGCAGGGTGTGAGGGAGAGGATGACCTCTAAGACTTTGGGCAGGAAGGCGGAGAATGAGGGCTGTGATACCCCAGCGACCAGGGCACCCATTGTTTACCGGTGGTATAATGTGTGGTGTCTGCAGGTTGGCTGTTATTTGTGGCTCAATTTGGCGCAGCAGCTGGTGTTTGGCTTCCCATTTGAGTCTATACCTCCAGATGATGTCCTGTTCCCTGAGGCCATGGAGGGTTGTCCTGTTCCTGAAGACCCTCTCCTGCCTTCTGCGTTGCCTTTGGGGGCCACGTTGGGGTGGTGGTGGCTGCTGCTGTTGGCCCTGTGCTCTGCATCGTCTAGCAAGCTGCATCAGTAGCACCTCCATGTTGTCCTGTTGGGTAACGATGTTGCTTGTGTGTGTTTTGCTTAAGTAGTGGTGTGTTTGTCTCAGTTAAACACCTGCCCTGACCCAGGTGTTAAAATTTGATGCAAATCGGGCATGCGTCATTTTTCTGGACCGCCTCCCACCCGTGGGTCATTTTTGCCCTGATGGATAAATATGGCGCTAAGGTGTTTGAGTCATTTTTTGGACAGGAACGCCTACCTTTTCATCTCATTGACGCAAGGAGGTTTCACGCATCCCTAAAGTGACGCAGACTCCATATTTTTTACGCTAGGCGGGTCTAGAGTCAAAATGTAAATATGGAGTGAAGTTTGCACTAGATTTACATTTAAAAAAATGATGCAAATCCAGCGCAAACAGAGTATAAATATGGGCCTAAATGCTGTTAAATCCTTTTTTTCAGGCACTATATTTGGCAGAAAAACCCACTGAAGATATCCTGGGTTGTTTTGTATTTTTTGCCCATTAATGGCCTGATTTAAGAAAAGTGGCCCTGCACCCAGTGCAGGGCCACTTTTCTTGCGCCCCTTAGCGCCCCCTAATGCCACCATGTGTGTGTCGAATTTTATATATATGGTGCACCTTGGCGGTAGTCAGGGAACTAGCATCAACATATTTGATGCTAGTTCAGCACTTTGCAGGATTAGCTACACTAATTCTGCAAAGCACCCAGAGGCCTAGTGAAAACAATGGGAGCCTCTTTTTAATATTTTCTGTGACTAGGCATTAAAAGTGCTGAAAAAAATGAAGCAAATACATTTTTTCAGCCCTCCTAGTGGGAAAACACCCCCTTTGCATACATCATGCCTGGCAGAGGCATAATGTAGAGCAAAGGGTTACAAAGTGGTGCATTGCATGCATTGGGCCACTTTGTAAATTTGGCATGACGATTTTGGCCTCGTTGGACCACATTAGCATAAAAAAAATTATGCTAACATGGAGCAAGGCGGCGCTAGGGGCTCTTCAATCTGCTCCTAAATTGTTAATCAGTGCTGTGCTATGTGCATTTTGGATAGCAAATGTGTATTTGTGACTATTTAAATGTCTATAATTTAAGAATATGTAGATATTACTCTGTAGTTAAGTAGGGATGACCACACGACCTGTTAAGACCCGCATTAATGAACACAGAAGTAATATTAGATGCAAGCGGGTTACCACAAAACTATGTGCACATTTTGTAGACACTCCCCACACACCTAATGATCTTTGGTGGGTTATCCTTGAAGCCCCAAAAATGCGCCCTAACGACCCCAGGTTTCTCTTTAAAACTGAGCAATGATGGGTCTTTAAACTAGGAACTAGCATACAAGGATTAAACGACGAGATACCGTGGTCTTCCCTATCCCCTTAGATCACTAAGATTATTTTAATACAATTTTCTTGAAAATATTTCTTGTGCTTAACAAGGTCTATGTAATTAGATTATTACCACTGGGATATCATTTTTCTATTTCCCCTTAATCGGTGGTTCTTCTGTGCATATGATCTTTCTTTACTTTATTCTTGATCTTGATTGCCAAAGTATAGTTTCAAGTTTGTATCATACTCTTAAACTCACATATGGGATCAATTGTCCTTCTTTGAGCTTGTAGCCCCTGTTGTGTAGGCTGTTTACTCTTTTGTTTAGTTCTATTTCTTAGTAACGCTATGTCCGTCATCGCTTTCCATGCCCCCTGAGTTGCGCGCGAGCCGGAATAGACTCTTCCGGGTCTCACTGCGTTATTTATATCTCCGACAGCTCCCCGTCTAGTACATTGCGGGAACGCTGTCCGGAGGGTAGGTGCAACACGCCAACGTTTCGACATAATTTTAAGTATGCCCGCCGGCCGTTTCTTCGTGGCCTTGTTTCTTTTCTTTTTTTGAATTGTGCCCTCTGCACTAAATATTTGTGCGTTAACTGGCCCGGTTGGAGCGTCCCTTTACCTCGTCCTCGAGGCTCTCTGTTCACTTAGGAATTATGACCTATTGACAAAAAGGTTTTTTTTCGTTCTTTTACTGACATAATGGATGTGAGACTACTAGTCTGATTACTTTTACATATTTAGTTCAGCCATGTTGCTTCTTGTACCATTCTATGATACATGCAATTTTAGGTATCTAATTGTTAATATTGCTTTGATTAGTTTATTTTACTTTCCAATCTTGACCTTTTGTATAACCATGATTGCATGTAGTGTCAACTTGTGTCCCTGACATGCGATTCCCAAGGAGCCATTCCTGATTCTGGGGATGGTAAGCTTTTAACATTTATGTGTGAAGTTTCACCATACACCAATTTCACGAGTGCACATTTACCACTATGTTTTGGCCATCTTTGACACGTGTGAATTTTGATTCTCTTTCCCAGGGCAACCTTTTTTTGTATTCACCAGTCAACTTTACGTAAGTGATTGCTTTTCACTACTTTGGTTTAAGTTATTTTCGGAGAAGACGTTGTTAAACATTTTTTTGGTCCTGATGAAGCGTCATAGGATCCGTTCAGACCGTTTGACGCAAAACATGTCGACCCAAGTCTAGAGCTCCTTGAGTTTTGGAGTTCTTAAGGTTTGTGTTGAAAGTACTTGAGCATTGTCACTCATTAGGTTTACTTTCACCTTGTTTTTAATCTTGGTCTCCACCTCATTTATACTGATTAAATCTATGATGTTCCTTTGAGATGGATAACCAATTTTATCTTTGTACTATTCTCTCCGGTTTGCGCTGGGACCTATAATGAGGTACCCATCCATCTAATTTGGTTCCACTTGCTACCTAGAGAGCATTACGGTTAAGAGCCCCCTTAGGGGAGCCCACCAGGCATTGCAGCACCAGCCTGGTGAAGAGCGTTCCCGATGATGAAACCTGTCATCCATTGAGATGCATGAGGGTCCCACGCTCTAGTTATTTCTGGTCCTCTGGTTGGCCTAAACTTTTTTGGAATAGTGTACTCTTTGTATTTTTATAATTTAAGAATATTCAATAAGAATGGTTTGGCTTAGCTACAGAAAACAAGGGATTATTCATTGGTGAGACGCATGGCTCACTTACACCCTGGTACTCAAGTTGTGTGAGTATTTCTCTCACAGGTGCTTTAGCCTCATCCTTTATGGGATATTGAGGTTGAGGCTGTGGTTGTGATCTAATAGGTATTATGTGGTGGAGAGTCTCCGTCCTACCCCACATGATTGCGATACATTGCAGGGCTTGTGCCAATTCCCAATCTATGGCATAAGCTTCTCCTAATTCCCTAGGAACAAGAGGTGAGAAAGAAGGCATAATACTTTCTTCCCCAAACTGAAGGTTGCAGGCAAATTCTGGTGGCCAATCCGTTTCTGCCAATACGATATCATAGCACAGTGTCAGTTTTTTCCAAAATATTACTTTCATTGTGTGCTCAAAGTCTCCTTCGAGTTGCAATTTCAATTTGTAAATTCGGTCAGGGGGGAGATGCATGTGTCTGCAGTTTCAAGTTCTTTGGAGTCGTTAGTTGCTTTCGCATCCAGAACCCCTTGAAAAGTCTGGTGAACTATTGTGACAGCTGCTGCGCTGTCAAGCAGAGTCAGTGCCCACTTCCTGTTCTTCATTAAGGCTCTCAACATGTGTGGCGTTTTTGGCCAAAATAGCTGCCACCTTTTTCTTTTTAAATTGTTTCTGTTTCTGTTCTTCCTTTTTTATTGACCTTTCAGTCGAGCGTTGTGAATCTTTTCTTGCTTTCACATACTCGTTCCATTGTTTGGAATGTCCACCTCTTTCACTTCGTTTATCCAATGAGTCCTGAAAGGAACGTGATTGGCGAGTATCAGTGCATTGATATCTATCAGAAGTTTTCAAACTTTCCCTATTTCTTAGGTTGTATCGTTTATCAGAGGCCTCCGGAATCAGAGATTCTCCTGTTTGTTTTACATTATCTTTATTTTGTTTTTGTTTATCGCAGCATTTTTTAGAACCCTCCATTGCTTGCTTGGTAGCATCCTCATTGGATTTATCTTGTAGTTGTGGTTTGCTCAGTCTGGCTCCCAAACTGTCCCGACATATACTAGAATAGGTCTCAGCAATATTCTTTGGCAGCTTGCACTCCTGATCCTATGCATGAATATCCGAGAGCTGCATGTTGACTGGCAGTAGAGCTACTTCTTACCCTTTAATGTTACTTAATATTATTAAGGATACTGTGGCAAAGTTGACCATTAATTGCATCCCCAAGTCTAGGGCTGAGACAGTTCTGGATTCATCTTGAATTTGTTTTAACACTTCCGGAAGAGTCGCAAATGTTGATGTATCTTGTGCAGTAGTATTGAGTGCATTAAATACTGCACCTCAGGTGCCACAGTTGTCCACTAAGGGAACCATTGTGAGACTTCTATGTTTATCTTGTGGTCCCATATGGGGAAACACTGCTTTCAAAGCACTTATTTTTTATAGTAACCAAAACAGAATTTCTTCATGTTTGGTGGGTACTTTACACATGACCGAATGTACCGTTGAAGGATTGATGCCTGTTGTAACCATATGTGGTTGCGCTGGAGCAGCCCTTGCTGGGCCAGTATTTAATGTTTGCATCACAAATTATATTAAGCGTCTATATACTATATATCAAGACCCTTGTGTTCTAAGTATGTGTGTCTAACCCATTTTCCCTACGCATTACTTGCGGACTCTAGGATAAAAAATAAATCCTCTCTTCTCAAGCGGCTTAGAACATCCTTAATATAGGCAATCCACATGATCTTAATGGCTTGAGCCACACTTAGACAATCCTTCAGAATCTGCTTAGTCACCAGTGACTCCTTCTTTGTCCAAATCTTAATCTAACACCTAACTGTACAGAAAATGCTGAGGTACTGTGGGGAATCTGCAACACCTGCCTTAATAACTTGTTTTCAGCAGTATGAATATTGTCCGCTCTCCTATATCCCCACACGTCACTACTGTATAATACTTTGATTACACATTTGGCCTTAGTTAGTGCACTCGGAGGACGGGACCCTAATCGCTGTGCAAATCTATAGACTGCACCCTATGTCTTGAACACTTCCATTTCCTTCAATTCCACTAGGGTTTTCCAATTACTGTGACAATCACATAATACCCTGAGGTGCGAAAATACTGGAACTTTGTTTCATGCGTGTGATTGCACATACATTTTTTTTAACATGTATTTCTTGGACCCAAGACCATCACATACGACTTAGAAAAATTAACCACAAGGTCAAGTCTGGCCATGAAATCACAAAACATATCCAATAGCAACTGTAGCCCCCTGCGGTCCTTGCCATCAGGAGCGCATGGTCAGCTAATAATAAAACAGGACGTGATCTTGATTTCACCTTCGGACAATCAGCTCCCAAAGACAAAAGGGCTTGCTCCAAGCATTTGATGTATGATGTAAACAGAAAGGGGTGAAGATAAATCCCTGCCAGAGCCCTCTGCTTGAATCAAAGGGTCAAGTACAAGCCCCTCTCTGCGAATATCGAACAGAAGCTGTTCTGTGTGCACGTAGATAATTAAGCAGATGAACAATGATAGAGTCAATCCACAGAGCAAGTAGCAAATGCCATAGTTTCTCAGGATTAACCCTATCAAAAGCAGACGTCATATCCATGAAGGCGAGGTGGATAGATTAGGGGCTGGCAACAGTATACTTGTTTTGATCAAATATAGGTGAAGGCATTGGTCTGTTGATCTGCCCTGTCTAAACCTATATTGGACATCCAAGATGCTATTGTTCTCATCTGCCCAGCTCAACAGCCTGTCAAGCACCACCTTGCCCATGACATTTACCACTGCATCGATCAGGGAGATAGAATGATAGCACTGAGGATTGTCCTTATCCCCCTTCTTAAAAATGGGAACCATTGTTGCTGAGGGTCTAGATGAGGGTGGACCCTCATTGGCTGCAATGTTAAGAAACATTGTCAGTAGGGGGGCCAACAAATCAGTGTCATCCAAGAACAAGTCAGGTGGAATCCCATCTGGCCCTGGTGCTTTATATGCAATAGGGTCCGGATACCCTTGGACACTTCCTCTATAGTAAAGACAATGTCTAGACGTCCAAAAAAGGGAACACCCAAGGCAATGTCCTTGCCCACCTGTTTGCCATCTCCTCAAAATGTGCCACCCACTGATCCTCAGTTATGTGATGGCATAAAACAGCGTTGCTATTGCTAGCGGGACCAAGACAGTTTATTACTTGCCAAAACAGGGCACTAACCCCCACTTCACTGGCTTGTACCAAATCCTCCCACGCTCTCTCTCTCTCAACCTGGCCTTTCAAGCAGCAAGTTCCCTCTTATAGGTCCTGCAACAGGCACTGATTGTGTCCTTATCTCTGGGGACCGTTCTCAGGGTCACCTTTAGTTTCAATAAACTTTAGTGCAATTCCTATCAAACCATTTGTTCTTTTTTGACCTTTTCTGTCTAAAGGGAGTGCTCAGCAATGCAGAAATGTTCTGGAAAAGGCCCTAAAAGGAACTTAATATTGACTTACTCTGGGCATCAAGATCCAAACAAGTAAGGAAGTTACCTATACACTCTGAAAAGAGAGATTTTTGTTTGTTTGCTGGGTGGGCTCAACTGGGGGCCATTTGACGCGCCTCCCCTGATAGATAGTTAAACTTTGCAATGCAAAGCACATATACAAAGTGGGAAAAGTCTTAAAGCTTATCTTTTGTACTAGAAAGCTCCTCTTCCACTACAAAACTAATGCTTGCCAGGAAACACACATCTTTGCACAATGGTGCAATGTTGTGCACTTTGGTGCATGGTAGGCTACATTGTGGCAAACCTGGGGGAGAGAAAAACATCATCACATAAATATAGTGCTCTTTTACTCTCACCCTTTGATGCAATGCAGCATGCTGCATCCAGAGGCAGTCGCCACAACTATCAAGAGGGGGACAGCGGGGGGACAAATAATATTTTTTTTTTAAAAGACTTACCGTTCCCACCGCTGTCTTCTGCTGTCTCGCTTGTCGCTCCTTTTCTGTTTTGGTGTCCCAGCATTCACTGGGAACAGGCTCACCAGCAATCCTGGTGCTGCTTTCATGCCAGACCTAGCATGAAAGCAGCATCAAGATTGTCCTGCATGGCTCGGACTGCCGCTCAGACACAACCCTGGGGCCTGTGCAGTTTCTCCAGCACGGCTGTAGAAACCACTTATTGCATTCCATTTCTCATCCCCCCTCCGCCCTTCCACGGCCCAGCCCTGACCCTCCCTTCGCATGCTGGCTGAGCCAGCAGCAGAAAAATAAAACAATATTGAAGTATTGTTATATTTTTCTGCTGCTGGCTATTAGCCAGAGGGGCGACGCTCCTCCTCCATTGCAGAGGAACCACCCCTGGCTGCACCACAAGTTAGTAAATTTGTCCCAACATGGGTTACTTTCATTTGCACAGACTGTCTTTCTCACTGCACCAACAGCAAAAATACCAACACACCCTTGTGTGACTTTAAAGTATTCAACTGACAGGAAACGTTAGAAACATATTTCCCATACATAACCTTGCTATGTTAATGGCAATAGTGATAAGTTTAACTTTAGTTAATGAGTCTCTCTCTTAATTACAGTAAAACTAAAACAAGCATAACAAGTTAAATGTACATTCTCATTCTTAACTCCACATCTACTTACTTTGTGATACAGTGATTATGATGGTGCATTGAATGCAATATTATTGTCTTGCTATTGAAGGCCTGTGATAGCAAGGAAACACTTCTATGGATTACCATCAGTTGTCTTATTCCCTATGATGGTTACAAAGTGTGCATAACACCTTTTGTGTTTCGCCATGTTATAGCAACTAAAAGTAAAACTACCTCCAGACATGCATATTTGTAATCATGTGCTTGAAAAATGACCACAATGTCATTGAGCGTATGGTGTGGTAAAAGTACACCAGGTCCAAGGGGAGCCACAAAATGAGACCTTCTACTGCATGATTGGGTAGCACAAGAGATCCTTAACTGGGGTGTAATGATACCCCTAACAACTTGAGTCCCAAATGCCACTGCACTTTCTGTGTTATTGATAGCTGTTAGGTCATGGGGAAATTTCCATCATGCTGGTGTAATCATGCATGATTTCACATCATGCTTGTTATGTGAAATTATAAAAGTGACACTGTTTATGAGTAGCATTCCTGGCTTCTTTTAATGTATCATACAGTCTTATTAATGCACATTTCAGAGCAGCATTGCTCAAAGGGCTAAGTATAGAATCAGGGAAATGTTTTGTTTACAAATCTTATTTGTAGACTTACATAATTGCCATGTCTGTGTGCTTATGAAAATCTCCCTGCTCCTATAGCATGGCCCAGTTTTACTATGATTTTGTGTTTGGCTTACGTCACTATTTTTGGAGACGCCCCATCACAGAATCCATTTTGGGATTTACAAAGCCATGTAAATCTCGATTTGTGTTGCTTTGTAAAAAATTGATTTAAAAAAAGTATTGCAGTCAATAGGTTTGCTCTGTGTTACCTTGTGTCAGGTGGCATTTTTTCGGTGATGCATCAGCATTCTCGTGTATTCACCCATGTATTTTGATGCAAACCCATATTTAGAAATACATGAAAATGGGTTTGAACCAAAATGGTGTGCATAGCTGAGGCCTGTGTAACTAGAGGATATATCTTTATTTCTTCTTATTATTTCTTCGTTGCATGTATGCTGCCTCCTGCAACACACAAACATATCGGAAATAGCCCCAAAAGATAGTTGATGTGCATGAAGGTATGTCTTGCTGCATGAAAATGTACCTCACCACAGCGCAGACACCCTTCCACCATGATGCCTGCACTGGTACTAGCGCCACAAATGCACCAGCGCTAGACGAGAGCAGAACTGCACCTTATCTTTAAAAAAAAAGTATGGCGCTGTTCTGCTCTCTCCCTTTCACACAAAGCAGCACAGCAACTTCAGTTGCTGCCCTGCGTTGCATGATACCTTAATAAATATGCCCGTATATTTAAGTGGAATTTAAAATTGTGTTTAATTACGCTGCATTTGCAGCAAAATTTTAGTGCAGAGGCACAGGAACATGTGTGTTTTTGTTTTACGTCAAAATGTATCCTCAGCGTAATTCCCCCTAAAATGCAGAACAATGCTGGTTGTGCATTTTGTGGAATTTCGCATATTTTTTGTAGAATTTCATGCAATTCTGCAAAGGTAGATTAGACATACCCCTAATTAGCTATGGGCTTGGACAAGGTAACTTCTTGCACGAATACCTAAAGAAGTGTAACAATGTTGTCAACAACGTAGTTGAGGTTTAATGAAAAGAGGCATTGTTTTGGTTTTAAGGCACTTACTTGGCAACGAGTTCAGGAGTTTCCATTTCCTCGCACTGTACTTGATATCAGAAAAATGCTAGCCAATGAAAAGAATGATAATTTCGTTAGCCTTCGTGTAATAGTTCCAGGAGCATACAGCACACAGTGGAAGCCATAGCCTCACTTGGCCCTCGCCGTGAGCCTTCAGCTAATACTAACCAAATCACTGTCCTACCTAATGATTTAATCACATTAAAATACAGATGATTCTACAGATGGTAGCGTGGCTGTCGTGAGATAAGGTTGTCCAGATTTAGAATTAGTGACCTGCCTTATGAGTCACAGACATGAGCTTTGCTGAATAGGATGCTCATCTTTAATGAAGTCATTACCTAATACAGAGTTCTCCTAAAAAGCAATTATTTGCTCAAAATACACAAAAGTGACCGACTGACCTATGGATTATTTCATTCCGACGTAGTACTAAATGTTAGTTTGGGAGGTTGCTCTGTTGTTCTGTATTTTATGACACAGCACGTAAGTCTTTAAATTGCACTAAGATATATGGGCCATATTTACTGAGGTATCATGCAACGAAGGGCAGCAAGTGAAGCTACTGTGCTGCATTGCGTGAAAGGGAGAAAGCAAAACAGCACAATACTTTATATTAAAGATATGGTGCAGATCTGCTCTCTCGTAGTGCTGGTACACTTGTGACTTCCTAGCACAATTGTAGGCACCCTTGAGTCATGGTGCAAAAGTAACTGCCCTGTGAGGAGGTTAGTTTTTATGCAGGAATAGATACCTTCCTGCACAACAACTATAATTTGGGGCTATCTCCTATTTGTATGCGTGCTGCAGAAGGCAGCATACATGCAAAGAGGAAATAATACGAAGAAATAAAGATATATTTTCTAGTTACACATGTCTCAGATGGGCACAACATTTTGGTTCAAAACCATGTACATATATTTCTAAATATGGGTTTGCATCAAAATACATAGGTGGATTCAGGAGAATGCTGATGCACCACCCATGAAACGCCTACCTGACGCAAGGTAACACAGGGCAAAGCTATTGACTTCAATACTTTTTTTTTATTATTTTGTTACAACCCAACCCAAATCACGATTTCCACGGCTTTGTAAATCCCAAAATGGATTTTGTGATGGGGCGTCTCCAAAAAAGTCAAGAAACCCCAACAAAAAATCATAGTCAATCTTGGCCATACAATAGGAGCAAGTAGATTTTCATATGCACACATACATGGCAATTAAGTAAATCTACAAATAGGTGTAGTAAACAAAACATTTCCCTGATTTTATACTTAGTCCTTTGAGCAATGCTGTTCAGAAATGTGCATTATTACGATTGTCTCATACATGTAAAATTAGCCAGGTATGCTACTCATAAAAGGTCTCACTTTTAATAATGCAATTACATGTTTCAGGGGAGCACTTTAACACATTTGTTATTTACTGTGCCATAATCAAATATTACACATTTATGGTATTTAAAACGTGCATTATTACCGAATTCGTCATATACATTAATTACGGGTTGCATACAGAAATACAATGCACTTTAGCACGAGCTAAAGGCTGAAATACACACTCCTGACTAAAGATGCTGAAAAGTAGCTCTGAACGTCCTAACTAATAATTTGTCACAATTTCTTAGTAGAAAAAAAGCAAGGTTAAAGGTAATGCCACACTTTCCAAATGTGGCAACGGTATCACCAAATTGTGAATGTTATACTTTTAGTCGGGGTCTTTAAGCAGTTAGGGGCATATTTACAAGCCCCTACCAGCACCTAAGCATCATTTTTTTTCGCTAAAGAGGCACTAACCAGTCCCCCACCCTGCGCCAAATTTACAAATGTAAACATTGCACCTCTTTGTAACCCCTTGCGCCACATTATAACTGTGCCAGGCATAATGTATGCAAGGGGGCGTTCCCCCGCAGGAAGGCCCAAAAAATGGCGCAGGGAAATTTACAAGATTTCACTGTGCCATTCTAGCATCATTTTTTAACGTCTGCTCAGGGCAGGCATTAAAGTGATGCTAGTGCATTAGGCTAAGGCCTCCCTGGGCTTTGTTTGACTAGCACCAATATTTTTGGCACTAGTCCAGCAAATCGCCACAATGCATAAAAAAGTCTGATGCTGTTGTCCTAATGTGCACCATGGTGTGCTGTATTGTAAATACAGCGCTACCATGGTGTCGTTAAGGGGGCACACAGCAACGCAAGGAAACTGGTGCTTCGGAGCCGATGCGCTAGTTCCTTCTAAATATGCCCCTTAGTATATACATGGGCAGTATACTCTGTGAGGATTCTTACTTGGCACTGGTGCCTCAGGGCCACGTTACTAATCCTCTCAAATTAGACAACTAAGGGCCAAATGTAGCAAATGGTTTTACCCGTTCTGTGTCTATGGGAAAATGTGTTTCCACATATAGCCCTAAGTTACTAATTTTAGGCACTTGAGTCTCTAGGGCTAGCGAGGAGGAGGAGGGACTTGATACAACATTGAGAACTCAGTAATATCAGCATTCAGTCAGTTCTTCTGCTGGTTGCACCATCTGGCTACCAAAATGGCTGAATAGGGAGGCCATAGACCTTCATTATATAAGAGTGGAGATTGTTGGAAAAGAGGTCCTAATTAAAGGTGAAAATGAAACTATTAAGGGATAGGGTGCTAAGTGGTACTCTACAGTGGGATTCATACGAGGCAGGACCAGGAAGTGAGAAAATGCTGGGAGGACCTATCCAGGTGTTTTCATCTGACATATTGTGGAGGTCAACAGAACTAAAGTAGGTGTATTCCGGACTCGCACCACTGCAGGTACATGTATTGGCTCTGACAACATAACCAATGTTACAATTGCATTTCTTTTATTGATTTCCAACTTATGATGAAAGGTGAAGTGATGTCTAGTATGACATCAAATGCCATGTGTCAGAACTCCTTTCAGGGGGCCCCAGGGCATGCAGTGGATACTGGGTCCAACTGTCTGAACTACCTACTAGGATCCTGGGTAGTTAGGCCAAGTACCCCTTCTGCACTTCACTCTCAGTGGTAGCTGTTGTCGAGGAGTCAAGGCTCCCTCGGGAGAGGGTTGGCAGGGGGCAGGAGATGTACATACTGTTCAGTGGATGAGACTCATAAATCAAAGTGCAAACAGTACAAAAAATAAATGAATGTCCAATCAAATACTTGCTGTTATAAGAGAAAGTAGTATTTTATTTCTACTTCTACACAGTCAAAGGAAAATAACATTTAGAAGCAATAACACAATCCCCTTGAGGTCGAAGCTCTAGTAATGGTCAGGCAAATGCCTGTCCCACCCAACTTCATGTAAAATGTTTGCCATTATTCCCCATTTACTCGTGGCTGTATTCAGGCAATGCTCACTATTAGTCCATGCTCAAGACTTCTGCTTTAACTCTTCAGGTTTTAGTCAAAAGTGGTGTTGCAGCACCATTAGTAGCAAGTCCACCAGGGCCCAGCCAGCCCAGTTCACGTTTTACCCGTTCGCAACACGGGCGAGTTCAGTGGTGCAGCAGATTCTGTCAGCGGGAGCACCCACGGCTCCTGCTCTGCTCAGAGAAGTCAAAGTAACAACGTTATCGGTGGCCCCCTCTGGCATAAAGGTTTACTGAAGCACAGCATTACAGGCTTAGGAAGACCTAAACGGGGACTCTCTCTTGGCAGACGGGTGTTGCAGAGCCGACGTTACACAGGTCAATGAACCACTTAGTGCACATCCAGCTCCTAACACCTCACACAGGGAGGTCTCAGGATAGGGTTCCTCAATGGACCTTGAACCCTTCAACACTCTCCTCTTCATCACAGAGCGCATTGGTCTTGGCAAGCACTGGTCCTCCAGGGTAGGCGGTCTTGGTTTTCCTGGGTCATGTTCCCTCACCCAGTAGAGAGACATTAGTGGGCTTTTGCCCCAAGTCCTTGTCACAGGCAGAAGTCTTTCAGAACTCCCTCTTCTCACACAGCCAATCTGGCTGCTTGGCAGATGACAAAGTTTGGGGTTTCAACCTCTCCTTCTTATCGTCCATTTTCAGACACCAGAATGTAATTTAGAGTCTGAGTCTTTGACAATTTATGTTGGAGGTCTGCACCTTTTGAAGTGGACACTTCTCTGTTTCTTTCTTCCTCATTAAAGCCTGTATGCCACAGCAGGCCATCTTCTGAAGCTGATTGTCCCACAAAACCATCCATGGGAGTGACCAGAGTTCACACCTAGATGTCAGCCACAGTGATATGTGCATCAATTGGTTCATCCCAGACTCTCAGCCCTACTCTTTATGAGTCCTTCCTTTCCAGAGAACTGTCAAAGCCCTTTTCTTGTGATCTATCAGTGAATCAAAGAGCAGCTGTAGGAAGCTGGCCATCTACGTAGTGTTCCAATGTAAATAGACACTGTGCAGACAGTCCAGGAGACACTTGGGCCCATGTTTATATTCCTTTTGCGCCAAATTTGAATCATTTTTTTTAATGCAAATTCTTTTTGGATGAGTGAACCTACCTTGCGTATGCGAGATGCAACATAGGCGTTCCCATCCACAAAATGGTGTTCTCCCCATAGCTCCATATTTATCCCCCATGCTAAAATGACGCACGGCTGGGAGGAGGTGCTAAATAATGGTGCTAAACTTGCTGAGCACCGTAATTTAACGCCTGGGTCACACCAAACGTTAGAGTACCTGTGGACCAATTTCCATGGTTAAGCGCGATGGAATGGGTCCACAGGTGTCCTCCCCAATCCCCAGGAACACCCCAACCCCACCAGAGGGACACCGGAGGATGGGGGACCCCATCCCAGATAACTCCAGGTAAGTATTTTTTTAATATATTTTTTTTGCCATCGGGGGCCCTAACTTTGGGGCCCCTGCATGACACAGAGTGCAATGGCCATGCCCAGGGGAGACTTGTTTCCTTTGCTAGCCATCGGGGTGGTGGGCATGACTCCTGTCTTTCTTAAGACAGAAGTCATGTTTTTGGTGGTTGTGCGCCAGGAAATGGCGCTAGTCAGGTCATAGGCATTTTTTTTGCCTCTAACAAGGCTAGTGTCATTTTTTGACGCACAACCCCCTCCTTCTCTATCGCCACCCCCACTCAGCTAGCGTCTTTTTGTAAGACGCTAGCCCGAGTTTAGCATCAGCTTGCGCCATTCTATTAATATGGTGGCTGGCTGGCATTATAAAATGGCACAGGCCAGCACTATACTTTTTGGTTCAAAACTGTGTTCCTGCAGTTTTGCACCAAAAAGTATATAGTCGGGTCATATTGTTTTGCAGGGATTAATATAATAATCCCAAAATCTCTCTTTTGTGATAGTGTGGGCAAGCATTTAGGCTTATCAGAGGTTAGTGCTAAGCATTTGTTGAACACACAGAGTCAATAAATGAAACACACACTGAAAAAGGAACTCAAAACCAATATTCAGAAACACCTAGTTACTCATTAAAGAATGTTTTAACCCCAGAAAACTTCAAAGAAGGTAAGTACTGGTGCAGTGTCTCAATACTTGCAAGTAAGTATCAAGTTCACTTAAATGCGTTTTTACGCCGCAAAGATTTACTTCAGCGAAATAATTTTACTGCCAATGGATCTTTGCAGACAGTTCTCAGGGGGTCCCTTGTAGGCTGTATGGTTCTAGGGGTGCAAGGTCACTAACAACACCAAAAGTACAGTTTCACCTGCCCTTGGTTGTCTGGGTGCAATGGTGTTGGTCGAGTCAGGTGCCATGCTCACTGCACAGTTGGCAATGAGGAGGGACACCTAGAAAGAGACTGCAAACAGGGACTTGGGGACAATTCTGGGTGCTCCCAACATGGTGCTCGGTCGATGGGGTTTTGGGATCGAGGGAACACAATTGGTTGTTGTAGACCTGGGCCGTGGAGCTCAGTTGCAACGGGTCTTTGTCTTCTAGTGCTCCTGCATCAAGACTCCCATGGATCTTTGGGGTGACCTGCAAAACGTGGGACAGAACATGGAAAGTGGGTCATTCTTGGTGAGGTCCTCTGGGATGCTGATGTCCCTTGGTGGCTGGTCCTCAGTTATGTAGGATGTGGGCTAAAAACAAGCTTTAGTTGGTACAAGGGGTCCAGTACCCTGGGTATCGGTGCAGGATGGCTCCAGTGGGTCCTGGTGTCTTCACACTTGTTGGGGAGATAAGTTTGACCTCCTGGAGCACAGTGATCTGATGCATTGGCGGACCCGGAGGTCAGCAGAACAGTGAGCCAGACGTTGTGGTTGGCGCCTGCAGGGTGCAGGGAATGACTCCTCCACTCCAAGGAAAATGCTGATGACTTGGTGAAGTGCTGGAGGTCCTCTGAGGCTTTTGGAGGATGCATAGCTGCAGGATGACTTGGATCGTCAATTTATGGGCATTTAGAGGAGTGCAGAGTAGTAGCCAATGGTCTACTTACCCTCGGGGTGACTACACCGCCCTATAAAACCCACTCCAGTGGGAGGTGAGCATACCCCTGTCCAAGAATTATTAGTTCCAACAAAATCCAAGATGGTGGAACCCTTTCTCGAGTGTCCACTTCAGGTATCCCACCTTAGGAGTGAATAGCCCAAAGGTGGAACATGCCTGCTGAATAACTAATTTCCCGCCAGGTGCCAAATGGGCCTCAGGGCAGGGGGTAGCATCTCCCAGGTCTGAAGGAAGCTGGGGTCATATACCAAAGGGGGCAGGGGGTATGAAGCCCCTGGCTCTGATATGCTAAATCACTGGCCATCCTGCTGGAGGAAGTGTGATCACCTTCTTCCGGAGCAGGTGCTGTTTCTGGCCTCTGAGAGTACTGGCTCTTGCCTCCAGGGGGGTCCCAAACTCATCTGCGGTGGCAGGCTGGTCGAGACCAGTCATCCAGCAACCTAGTGGACTAGTAGGTTTCAGGGGGCACCTTTAAGGTACCCTCAAGGTGCACATCAGAATAAATATAACAGCATTGTAGGAGGCTGGCCTGGCTTATAGTGGGTACCTGATGGTACCTACACCTTGTGCCCGGTCCAGTTTTCCCTTATTAGTAGATCAGTAGTGTTCTAGCAGCTTAGGCTGATAGAGGTAGCTATAGCAGAGCAGCTTAGGCTGAACTAGGAGACCTGCAAAGCTCCTACTATACCACTTATATCACATAGCACTATATCATAAGTAACACAATACTCAGAGTTACCAAAAATAAAGGTACTTTATTTTAGTGACAATGTGTCAGAAATATCTCAGAGGATATACTCCCTTAGGAGGTAAGTAAAATACACAAAATATACACACAAACCAAAATCAGGTAAGTAAGCAGTTTGAAAAGTAGTGCAAACACTGTAGAATACAATAGGATGCGATAGGCCTAGGGGCAACACAAACCATATACTCCAAAAGTGGAATGTGAATCACGAATAGACCCTAGGCCTAGTGTAGTGTGTCGAGGGTCTCTGGGATTGTAAGAAAACACTAAGGGGTCCTAGATACCCCACCCCAAGACCCTGAAAAGTAGGAGTAAACTTACCCTACTATCCCAGAAACACACTAAAGTCGTGATAGGGGATTCTGCAAAAGCAACAACTGACTGCAAAACACTGAAGACAGATTCCTGGACCTGAGGACCTGTAAAGGAAGGGGACCAAGTCCAAGAGTCACGCAAGGTTCCAGGAGGGGCAGGAGCCCACCAAACCCCGGATAAAGGTGCAAAAGGGCTGCCTCTGGGTTTAATAAGCTGAAGATTCTTCAACAACGGAAGATGCCAGGAACTTCTCCTTTGCACAGAAGATGTCCCACGGCGTGATGGAGTATGCAGAGTTGTTTTCACGCAGAAAGAACACAAACAATCCTTGCTAGCTGCAAGAGTCACGGTTGAAGAAAATGGGTGCTGCCTGGGCCCAGGAAGGACCAGGAGGTCGTTCCTTGGAGGAGGAGACAGTGGGGGCACTCAGCAACACAGAGAGCAAGAAATCTGAGTACGGTGGTCGTCTCAACACTACAAAGGAGGGTCCCACGAAGATAGTGGTCAACTTACCAAGTTGAGCAATGCAGGACGGAGTGCTGGGGACCTGGGCTATGCTGTGCATGAAGGATTCCTTGCAAAAGTGCACAGAAGCCCTAGCAGCCGCAGTTCACACAGTAAACAGGATTACTGTCTGGCGTGGGGAGGCAAAGACTTATTTCCACCAAATTTGGACAGAAGGACCTCTGGACTGTCGGGTCACTTGGATCCAGCTCCTGTGTTCCAGGGACCACGCTCGTCAAGATGAGAGGGGACCCAGAGGACCGGTGATGCAAATGTTTGGTGCCTGCGTTAGCAGGGGAAGATTCAGTCAGCCCACAGGAGATTTCTTCTTGGCTTCCAGCGCAGGGTGAAGGCAGACAGCCCTCAGAGCATGCACCATCAGGAAACAGTTGAGAAAGCCGGAAGGATTAGGCGCTACAATGTTGCTGGTAGTCGTCTTGCTACTTTGTTGTGGTTTTGCAGGCATCCTGGAGCAGTCAGCGGTCGATCCTTGACAGAAGTCAAAGAGAGAGATGCAGAGGAACTCTGGTGAGCTCTTGCATTCGTCATCTGAAGAGAAACCCACAGGAGAGACATAAATAGCCCTCAGAGGAGGATTGGCCACCTAACCAGGTAAGCACCTATCAGGACTTGTGTATGTTGGATGTTTGTCCTTTTGATCTTGCTTGATTTAGATAAATATTACCTATTTTTCTAAACTGTTGTGGTGTCCATTTTGTAGTGTTTTCACTGTATTACTGTGTTGTTGGTACAAATACTTTACACATTGCTTCTGGGTTAAGCCTTCTGCTTGTGCCAAGCTACCAAGGGGGTAAGTGGGGGTTAACCAGGTGTGTTTCTCCTTTGCCCTGACTAGAGTGAGGGTCCTTGCTTGGATAGGGGGGTTACCTGACTATTAACCAAAGACCCCATTTATAACAGTAACAGAGTGAGGGAATGGGTTAATAACAACAGTATATTAAATCCTTGTCAATTTGGATTTAGGGAGCGGCTAGGTACATTGGAGCAGTAGATAAAATCTTAACGTTATTTTAGGCAAACATACCTTAGACTAGGGCTGCCCGCTGTACCTATCATTCAATGTATAAGAAATTGTGCCACTGGTTGAGAGGGGTTAAACCCTTTTGCAACCAAAATCCTTGTCTGGGAGAAGTCACAAGCAAACCTAAAATTAACCTGTGCTGAACCTGGTAGCTTAGCACAGAAAAATCAGGCTTAACAAAGAGGCAATGTGTGAACTATTTATGCAACACTTCAAACAATAATGCAATCAAAACACTACCCAAAAAGGCTAAGGCAGGAAAATTACAACTTTAAAAAAAAAATCAGACTTTACCATGAGAGAGGATTTTCATTACAATTCCAAAGACACTGAAGATACCTGTTCCCATTTGGAATCTATAGCTTATTAAATGTAATATGGTAACTCAAACATATTTAAGAGTTTTTCACTACAAGGACATGTGAGACTTAAAAGTATCCAACTTTTTAAATACACTGCACCTTGTCCTCTGGGCTATCCAGGGCCTAACCTAGGGGTGACTTATGTGTATTAAAAAGGAAGGTTTGAGCCAGGCAAAAGGTTTATTTAGTCACATCGAAATGGCAGTTTAAAACTGCACACACAGGCTGCAACAGAAGGCTTGAGGCGTGTTCGAAGGGGCTACTTAAGTAGGTGGTGCAATGAGTGCTGCAGGCCCACTAGTAGCATTTAACCCCTTCTGTGCCGCGGACGTAGTGGTTACGTCCCGCGGCACAGTGCTGCTGTGCCGAGGACGTAACCACTACGTCCTCGGCACACAGCCCAGAGGGAGCGCTCTCGCTCCCTCTGTGTGCTTCCCCCCACCCCCCCAAAGTCAGGGATGGAAGGGGAAGCCCTTCCCCTTCCACCCCCGACCCCCCCACCCCCCCATAATGACGTCAGCGCGCGATCGCGCGCTGACTTCATTATGGGGATTTCGCCGCACAGGAAGCCATTTGCTTCCTGTGCGGCGACGAGGAAAGAGGTGAGTTCCTCTTCCCGGTGGGTGGGGGGTTTGGGCTAAAGAGGCACCGGGGGAAAGGAAATGCTTTTCCTTTCCCCCGGTGTCTCTTTGAGCATTCCTGCTGCCCGATTGCATTGCGATCGGGCAGCAGGAATGCCCACTAGACACCAGGGATTTTTTTTTTTTGTTGTTTGCTCGTGTTTCTTGCTGGCGGGGTGCGGCCCCTTGGGCAAGGGTCGCTCCCCTTGTGGGGGCAATTAGTTACGGTCATTTCTGCCCCCCTTGGGGGCAGATTGGCCTACTTTTTAGGCGGATCTGCCCCCAAGGGGGGCAGAAACCACTGGATCACCAGGGAATTATATTTTCTGTGCAGGTATGTTGGGAGGGGGTGCCCCCTTGGGCAAGGGGCGCCCCCCCCAAGGGGGCAGAGAACTGTTGGCCATTTCTGCCCCCCTTGGGGGCAGATCGGCCTATTTTTTTTAGGTCCATCTGCCCCCAAGGGGGGCAGAAGCCACTTAGGCACCAGGGATTGTGTGTGTAGTGGATGGGGGGGCGCCCCCTTGGGCAAGGGTCGCTCCCCTTTGGGGGGCATGTCTTTTAGGGCCATTTCTGCCCCCCTTGAGGGCAGATCAGCCTATTATTTTTAGGTTGATCTGCCCCAAGGGGGGCAGAAACCACTAGAACGCCAGGGATGTTTTTTTATGTGTTTATTTTTGTGGGGGGGCGTCCCCATGGGCACGGGGCGCCCCCCCAAGGGGGGCATTGACCTGTTGGCCATTTCTGCCCCCCCTGGGGGCAGATGGGCCTATTTTTCTAGACCCACCTGCCCCCAAGGGGGGCAGAAGCCACGTAGACACCAGGGATAGTGTGTGTGTGTGTGTGTGTTAGTGGATGGGGGGGGGCTTGGGCAAGGGTCGCCCCCCACTTTGGGGGCACATGTACCCAGGCCATTTCTGCACCCCTTGGAGACAGATCAGCCTATTATTTTTAGGCTGATCTGCCCCCAAGGGGGGCAGAAACCACTAGAACGCCAGGGTTTTTTTTTTATGTGTTTATTTTTGTGGGGGGGCGTCCCCTTGGGCACGGGGCGCCCCCCCAAGGGGGGCATTGACCTGTTGGCCATTTCTGCCCCCCCTGGGGGCAGATGGGCCTATTTTTCTAGACCCACCTGCCCCCAAGGGGGGCAGAAGCCACGTAGACACCAGGGATAGTGTGTGTGTGTGTGTGTGTTAGTGGATGGGGGGGGGCTTGGGCAAGGGTCGCCCCCCACTTTGGGGGCACATGTACCCAGGCCATTTCTGCACCCCTTGGAGACAGATCAGCCTATTATTTTTAGGCTGATCTGCCCCCAAGGGGGGCAGAAACCACTAGAACGCCAGGGTTTTTTTTTTATGTGTTTATTTTTGTGGGGGGGCGTCCCCTTGGGCACGGGGTGCCCCCCCAAGGGGGGCATTGACCTGTTGGCCATTTCTGCCCCCCCTGGGGGCAGATGGGCCTATTTTTCTAGACCCACCTGCCCCCAAGGGGGGCAGAAGCCACGTAGACACCAGGGATAGTGTGTGTGTGTGTGTGTGTTAGTGGATGGGGGGGGGGCTTGGGCAAGGGTCGCCCCCCACTTTGGGGGCACATGTACCCAGGCCATTTCTGCACCCCTTGGAGACAGATCAGCCTATTATTTTTAGGCTGATCTGCCCCCAAGGGGGGCAGAAACCACTAGAACGCCAGGGATTTTTTTTTATGTGTTTATTTTTGTGGGGGGGTGTCCCCTTGGGCACGGGGCGCCCCCCCAAGGGGGGCATTGACCTGTTGGCCATTTCTGCCCCCCCTGGGGGCAGATGGGCCTATTTTTCTAGACCCACCTGCCCCCAAGGGGGGCAGAAGCCACGTAGACACCAGGGATAGTGTGTGTGTGTGTGTGTGTGTTAGTGGATGGGGGGGGGCTTGGGCAAGGGTCGCCCCCCACTTTGGGGGCACATGTACCCAAGCCATTTCTGCACCCCTTGGAGACAGATCAGCCTATTATTTTTAGGCTGATCTGCCCCCAAGGGGGGCAGAAACCACTAGAACGCCAGGGATTTTTTTTTATGTGTTTATTTTTGTGGGGGGGCGTCCCCTCGGGCACGGGGCGCCCCCCCAAGGGGGGCATTGACCTGTTGGCCATTTCTGCCCCCCCTGGGGGCAGATGGGCCTATTTTTCTAGACCCACCTGCCCCCAAGGGGGGCAGAAGCCACGTAGACACCAGGGATAGTGTGTGTGTGTGTGTGTGTTAGTGGATGGGGGGGGGTTTGGGCAAGGGTCGCCCCCCACTTTGGGGGCACATGTACCCAGGCCATTTCTGCACCCCTTGGAGACAGATCAGCCTATTATTTTTAGGCTGATCTGCCCCCAAGGGGGGCAGAAACCACTAGAACGCCAGGGATTTTTTTTAATGTGTTTATTTTTGTGGGGGGGCGTCCCCTCGGGCACGGGGCGCCCCCCCAAGGGGGGCATTGACCTGTTGGCCATTTCTGCCCCCCCTGGGGGCAGATGGGCCTATTTTTCTAGACCCACCTGCCCCCAAGGGGGGCAGAAGCCACGTAGACACCAGGGATAGTGTGTGTGTGTGTGTGTGTTAGTGGATGGGGGGGGCTTGGGCAAGGGTCGCCCCCCACTTTGGGGGCACATGTACCCAGGCCATTTCTGCACCCCTTGGAGACAGATCAGCCTATTATTTTTAGGCTGATCTGCCCCCAAGGGGGGCAGAAACCACTAGAACGCCAGGGATTTTTTTTTATGTGTTTATTTTTGTGGGGGGGCGTCCCCTTGGTCACGGGGCGCCCCCCCAAGGGGGGCATTGACCTGTTGGCCATTTCTACACCCCCTGGGGGCAGATGGGCCTATTTTCTTAGGCCCACCTGCCCTCAAGGGGGCAGAAGCCACTTAGGCACCAGGGATAGTGTTGTGTGTGTTTTTTTTGTTTTTTTTTGTTTGAGGGCTGTCCCCTTTGGCAAGGGTCGCTCTCCATGGGGACACAGTACTAAAGGTATTTTCTGGCTTCCTTGGGGCAGACAGGCCTATTTTTTTAGTAGGCCTATCTGCCCCTATGACAGAATCCACTTAGGCACCAATTTCTAAAATGTTTGATGGTGGGGTGTTTGTCAACTGAAGAAGTCTTTGCATTTGTGATAAAAAAAAATTTCCTCCTTTTTGTTCTAGTTCAAAGCTTTTGCTTTATTTGCTGTGGCTCCTTGCGGTTTTGGCGGTGGTTGACCTGCAGTTTGCACAGTTGCATGTTTTAGGTAAGTAAAAACAATTTACTCCAAAGGAGTATTGTTGCCATGCATGAATGACATGTTTGTAGGGGGTGTACTAAATGCAGGATTGTGTGTGAAATTGTCCTTAGGTTTGTGCACAATGATATTTGTTGTGTCTTATTTCTAATTTGCCTTTCTTTCTTTCTTTTTAGTGGGATATCATTGGTGATTGCTGTGTAGTTGCTGGTGAATCAAGCTTTTTCAGGCAAGTGAGCGGTATAGTTTTTGAGTTTGTAACTCTTACTAACAAAGCTACACTTTGTTACTTGTCTTACACAGTGCTGGTTGTTGGTGGTGAATTTGTCCAGTTAATTTTAGCAGGAGAGATCATGGCTAGCCGCAGGATGACCGCTCAGCAGGTGGTTGGTATGCTTTTTGAGTCACAGTCTGATCATGACTATGAGACGGACTCTGCATCTGAGGCAGAGGAGGAAGTCAGAGATTCTGGCAGTGATGTTTCTGTTGGAGGGGAATCTTCTGATGATGAAGCCACACTCAGTGCAGATGAAGGTTCTGTTTTAGAGGAGGACATTGATGTGCCAATAGTGCAGCAACCTGGGGCTGAAAGGTTTCCCGTTAGAAGACCTGATGTCTGGGTTGCCCCAAACATGGAGCAGCCAGAGTTGCCTGCCTTTACTGGTCTCCCGGGGTGTAACGCCAATACAGAGAACTTTATGCCTATCAATTTCTTTGAGTTATTCATGGATGATGTGTTTTTGGAAGAGATTGTTGAGCAGACTAATTTGTATGCGGAGCAGCATTTGAGGGACAACGCTGCTAGACTTAGGCCACACTCTAGAGCTGCCCAGTGGATTCCCACAAATTTGGAGGAGCTAAAAAAGTTTTTGGGTTTGACTTTTTTGATGGGGTTGATAAGGAAGCCGTCACTGGCTTCTTATTGGTCTACTAGTCCCTTGATGGCAACAGCTATATTTCCAGCTACCATGAGTCGTAATCGGTATTTGCTTCTTCTTAGGATGCTGCATTTTGTTGACAATGCATTAGCCTTGCCACGAGATCACCCAGATTCTGACCGTCTTTTTAAGATTAGGCCTGTCCTTGATCATTTTGTAGATCGGTTTTCGGAGGTCTATGTTCCAGGCAAAGAGATAAGTGTGGACGAGTCTTTGGTCCTCTTCAAGGGTCGTTTGGTTTTTAGGCAGTACATTCCTAGCAAAAGGGCACGATATGGAATTAAATTGTATATGCTGTCTGAAAGTAGGACAGGATATGTGTATAGTTTCCGTGTGTACACTGGTAGGGATTCCAATATTGACCCCCCTGGTTGTCCTCCCACTTTTGGAGTTACTGAGAAAATAGTGTGGGATCTTGGTAGACGACTGTTCAACAAAGGTCACCATTTGTATGTAGATAACTTCTACACTGGTGTGCAGTTGTTCAAGGAATTGTTTAGAGTGGACACAGTTGCTTGTGGCACAATCCGTTCTAACCGGAAAGGCTATCCAAGGGAGCTTGTCTGTAAAAAACTTGAGAGGGGACAGTGCTGTGCCTTGCGGAACGAGGAGCTGCTAGCTTTGAAATTTTCAGACAAGAGGGATGTCTACATGCTAAGTACCATCCATGATGAGAGTACTTCCCCTGTGACTGTTTGGGGCCAGGTTGCTGAAGTGCGCAAACCTGTGTGCATTTTAGATTATAATAAGCACATGGGAGGTGTAGATAGAGTTGACCAGAGGTTGGAACCTTATACTACTATTCGTAAGTCTTATGTTTGGTATAAGAAGTTAGCACTTCACCTCTTCCACTTAGCAACCTTCAATGCTTTTATTGTGTTTAGGGATAGGTCTCCAGACTCAAAGATGACATTTGTGAAATTTCAGGAGTCAGTGATAGAGAGCCTTATTGTGGTGGAACAGGCCAGAGTTCCTAGAGAAGCAGTGGTGGAGGATGTGGCTAGATTGAAAGATCGCCACTTTGCTGAGCACATTCCTCCCACACCCAAAAAAGACTTTCCAGCTAAGAAATGTAGAGTGTGTTTTCGAAGAGGTATCCGGAGGGAGTCTCGAATGTACTGCCCAGATTGTCCTTCAAAGCCTGGGCTGTGTGTCGGTGCTTGTTTTAAGAATTACCACACCCAGAAGAATTTCTGGGAACAACCATGAGTGTAAACTCATGTCTGTTTTGTATTTTCATGTGTTTAGTTTCATGGTTAGCATTTCTGTCATGTTGTTAGTTAGAGCTTTTGTGTTTGTTGTTTTGTAATTCTTTCTACTTAGTTAGGGGTTCCTCTGTTAAAAAAAAAAAAATATATGATGCCATTGTGTGTGGAGTGGGGCTTGGCTGAGACTGTACATATTGACTTGATGTTGGCTACTGCAACACACTGCAAGCCAAACACCAGTCCACACACTCCCATCAGCTGGTGTGATTGTTGTATCAGGCATGTGGGCGTATGTAAGTGATGGGCCCTTGAGTGGCGCTGTCTGTCGATGTGAGTGTTGTAATGTGCTGGGCCCGTGGCTGGCGGTGTGAATGGCCTTGTGTGTGTCATGTATGAAAGTTGTGTGAATGGACTGTAAAGCGGTTGGTGCCTTGTCGCGGCTTTACAGCTCACGAGCTGTGAGTCATTGGTTCAGTTTTTTGCCTTTCAGTTACTAACAGTGCTTTTCATTTTTGTGAAAGCTCTTGTTAGTAAAATTTGATCCACTGAACCATCACTCACCCTCGTGCCAAATCCAACCAGTATGTGTGGTAAAAATGACCAAACCTGCTCCGCTGTAATCAGGCGTCGCAGCACACCTATGACACGCTAGGTGCCTCAGGTGGGACCCCGATGATGAAGCATGCCACCAACTTGGTTGGTGGGTGAGGGGTCTTTTTCACATAACCTAAGTGTGTTTCTTTTCAAAATTTTAGTGTTTGGCACATCACGGACGTATGTGGGCACATCAAAACGATATATTACAAAACTACCTGTGTTTGGGGGGGGAGAGGGCACCTATGTTTTTGGTCCTGTGTGCGGCCTTCATCTAGGGAAACCTACCAAACCCAGACATTTTTTAAAACTAGACACCCCAAGGAGTCTAGGGAGGAGTGGCTTGCGTGGATCCCCCAACATTTTCTTACCCAGACTCCTCTGTAAACCTCAAAATGTGCTTAAAAAAAGCATATTTTCCTGACTTTTCTTCGTACGATCACCACTCCAGCACAAAATTCCTACTCCCCAGTGTTCCCCTCAGTCTCCCAAATAAAATGACACCTCACGTATGTGGGTCCCCAAAGCAGAGTCAGTCTAAAGATGTATAAAAGAATATGTCCTTATAAACTCGCAGTACTATCCCCTGTATCTCTACAAGTTTTGGGCCTTATTCTGTTGGAGGCACCTGGCCCACCCACACAACTGAGGTATCATTTTTATCGGGAGACTTGGGGGAATGCTGGGTGGAAGGAAATTTGTGGCTCCACTCAGATTCCAGAACTTTCTGTCACCGAAATGTGTGAAAAATGCGTTTTTTTAGCCAATATTTGAGGTTTGGAAAGGATTCTGGGTAACAGAACCTGGTCAGAGCCCCTCAAGTCACCCCATCTTGGATTCCCCTAGGTCTCTAGTTTTCAGAAATGCACAGGTTTGGTAGGTTTCCCTAGGTGCTGGCTGAGCTACAGGCCAAAAACTACAGGTAGGCACTGTTTTCAATGAAAAAATGTGATGTGTCCACGTTGCGCTTTGGGGCGTTTCCTGTCGCGGGCGCTAGGCCTACCCACACAAGTGAGGTATCATTTTTATCGGGAGACGTGGGGGAACGCTGGGTGGAATCAAATTTGTGGCTCCTCTCAGATTCCAGAACTTTCTGCCACAGAAATGTGAGGAACATGTGTTTTTTTAGCCAATTTTTGAGCTTTGCAAAGGATTCTGGGTAACAGAACCTGGTCCGAGCCCCGCCAGTCACCCCTCCTTGGATTCCCCTAGGTCTCTAGTTTTCAGAAATGCACAGGTTTGGTAGGTTTCCCTAGGTGGCGGCTGAGCTACAGGCCAAAATCTACAGGTAGGCACTTCGCTAAAAACAGGTCTGTTTTCTTCCAAAATTTTGGTGGTGTCCACGTTGCGCTTTGGGGCGTTTCCTGTCGCGGGCGCTAGGCCTACCCACGCAAGTGAGGTATCATTTTTATCGGGAGACTTGGGGGAACGCTGGGTGGAAGGAAATTTGTGGCTCCTCCCAGATTCCAGAACTTTCTGCCACAGAAATGTGAGGAACATGTGTTTTTTTAGCCAATTTTTGAGCTTTGCAAAGGATTCTGGGTAACAGAACCTGGTCCGAGCCCCGCCAGTCACCCCTCCTTGGATTCCCCTAGGTCTCTAGTTTTCAGAAATGCACAGGTTTGGTAGGTTTCCCTAGGTGGCGGCTGAGCTAGAGGCCAAAATCTACAGGTAGGCACTTTGCTAAAAACAGGTCTGTTTTCTGTGATGTGTCCACGTTGCGCTTTGGGGCGTTTCCTGTCGCGGGCGCTAGGCCTACCCACACAAGTGAGGTATCATTTTTATCGGGAGACGTGGGGGAACGCTGGGTGGAAGGAAATTTGTGGCTCCTCTCAGATTCCAGAACTTTCTGCCACAGAAATGTGAGGAACATGTGTTTTTTTAGCCAATTTTTGAGCTTTGCAAAGGATTCTGGGTAACAGAACCTGGTCCGAGCCCCGCCAGTCACCCCTCCTTGGATTCCCCTAGGTCTCTAGTTTTCAGAAATGCACAGGTTTGGTAGGTTTCCCTAGGTGGCGGCTGAGCTACAGGCCAAAATCTACAGGTAGGCACTTCGCTAAAAACAGGTCTGTTTTCTTCCAAAATTTTGGTGGTGTCCACGTTGCGCTTTGGGGCGTTTCCTGTCGCGGGCGCTAGGCCTACCCACGCAAGTGAGGTATCATTTTTATCGGGAGACTTGGGGGAACGCTGGGTGGAAGGAAATTTGTGGCTCCTCCCAGATTCCAGAACTTTCTGCCACAGAAATGTGAGGAACATGTGTTTTTTTAGCCAATTTTTGAGCTTTGCAAAGGATTCTGGGTAACAGAACCTGGTCCGAGCCCCGCCAGTCACCCCTCCTTGGATTCCCCTAGGTCTCTAGTTTTCAGAAATGCACAGGTTTGGTAGGTTTCCCTAGGTGGCGGCTGAGCTACAGGCCAAAATCTACAGGTAGGCACTTTGCTAAAAACAGGTCTGTTTTCTGTGATGTGTCCACGTTGCGCTTTGGGGCGTTTCCTGTCGCGGGCGCTAGGCCTACCCACACAAGTGAGGTATCATTTTTATCGGGAGATGTGGGGGAACGCTGGGTGGAAGGAAATTTGTGGCTCCTCTCAGATTCCAGAACTTTCTGCCACAGAAATTTGAGGAACATGTGTTTTTTTAGCCAATTTTTGAGCTTTGCAAAGGATTCTGGGTAACAGAACCTGGTCCGAGCCCCGCCAGTCACCCCTCCTTGGATTCCCCTAGGTCTCTAGTTTTCAGAAATGCACAGGTTTCGTAGGTTTCCCTAGGTGGCGGCTGAGCTACAGGCCAAAATCTACAGGTAGGCACTTTGCTAAAAACAGGTCTGTTTTCTGTGATGTGTCCACGTTGCGCTTTGGGGCGTTTCCTGTCGCGGGCGCTAGGCCTACCCACACAAGTGAGGTATCATTTTTATCGGGAGACGTGGGGGAACGCTGGGTGGAATCAAATTTGTGGCTCCTCTCAGATTCCAGAACTTTCTGCCACAGAAATGTGAGGAACATGTGTTTTTTTAGCCAATTTTTGAGCTTTGCAAAGGATTCTGGGTAACAGAACCTGGTCCGAGCCCCGCCAGTCACCCCTCCTTGGATTCCCCTAGGTCTCTAGTTTTCAGAAATGCACAGGTTTGGTAGGTTTCCCTAGGTGGCGGCTGAGCTACAGGCCAAAATCTACAGGTAGGCACTTCGCTAAAAACAGGTCTGTTTTCTTCCAAAATTTTGGTGGTGTCCACGTTGCGCTTTGGGGCGTTTCCTGTCGCGGGCGCTAGGCCTACCCACGCAAGTGAGGTATCATTTTTATCGGGAGACTTGGGGGAACGCTGGGTGGAAGGAAATTTGTGGCTCCTCCCAGATTCCAGAACTTTCTGCCACAGAAATGTGAGGAACATGTGTTTTTTTAGCCAATTTTTGAGCTTTGCAAAGGATTCTGGGTAACAGAACCTGGTCCGAGCCCCGCCAGTCACCCCTCCTTGGATTCCCCTAGGTCTCTAGTTTTCAGAAATGCACAGGTTTGGTAGGTTTCCCTAGGTGGCGGCTGAGCTACAGGCCAAAATCTACAGGTAGGCACTTTGCTAAAAACAGGTCTGTTTTCTGTGATGTGTCCACGTTGCGCTTTGGGGCGTTTCCTGTCGCGGGCGCTAGGCCTACCCACACAAGTGAGGTATCATTTTTATCGGGAGACGTGGGGGAACGCTGGGTGGAAGGAAATTTGTGGCTCCTCTCAGATTCCAGAACTTTCTGCCACAGAAATGTGAGGAACATGTGTTTTTTTAGCCAATTTTTGAGCTTTGCAAAGGATTCTGGGTAACAGAACCTGGTCCGAGCCCCGCCAGTCACCCCTCCTTGGATTCCCCTAGGTCTCTAGTTTTCAGAAATGCACAGGTTTGGTAGGTTTCCCTAGGTGGCGGCTGAGCTACAGGCCAAAATCTACAGGTAGGCACTTCGCTAAAAACAGGTCTGTTTTCTTCCAAAATTTTGGTGGTGTCCACGTTGCGCTTTGGGGCGTTTCCTGTCGCGGGCGCTAGGCCTACCCACGCAAGTGAGGTATCATTTTTATCGGGAGACTTGGGGGAACGCTGGGTGGAAGGAAATTTGTGGCTCCTCCCAGATTCCAGAACTTTCTGCCACAGAAATGTGAGGAACATGTGTTTTTTTAGCCAATTTTTGAGCTTTGCAAAGGATTCTGGGTAACAGAACCTGGTCCGAGCCCCGCCAGTCACCCCTCCTTGGATTCCCCTAGGTCTCTAGTTTTCAGAAATGCACAGGTTTGGTAGGTTTCCCTAGGTGGCGGCTGAGCTACAGGCCAAAATCTACAGGTAGGCACTTTGCTAAAAACAGGTCTGTTTTCTGTGATGTGTCCACGTTGCGCTTTGGGGCGTTTCCTGTCGCGGGCGCTAGGCCTACCCACACAAGTGAGGTATCATTTTTATCGGGAGACGTGGGGGAACGCTGGGTGGAAGGAAATTTGTGGCTCCTCTCAGATTCCAGAACTTTCTGCCACAGAAATGTGAGGAACATGTGTTTTTTTAGCCAATTTTTGAGCTTTGCAAAGGATTCTGGGTAACAGAACCTGGTCCGAGCCCCGCCAGTCACCCCTCCTTGGATTCCCCTAGGTCTCTAGTTTTCAGAAATGCACAGGTTTGGTAGGTTTCCCTAGGTGGCGGCTGAGCTACAGGCCAAAATCTACAGGTAGGCACTTCGCTAAAAACAGGTCTGTTTTCTTCCAAAATTTTGGTGGTGTCCACGTTGCGCTTTGGGGCGTTTCCTGTCGCGGGCGCTAGGCCTACCCACGCAAGTGAGGTATCATTTTTATCGGGAGACTTGGGGGAACGCTGGGTGGAAGGAAATTTGTGGCTCCTCCCAGATTCCAGAACTTTCTGCCACAGAAATGTGAGGAACATGTGTTTTTTTAGCCAATTTTTGAGCTTTGCAAAGGATTCTGGGTAACAGAACCTGGTCCGAGCCCCGCCAGTCACCCCTCCTTGGATTCCCCTAGGTCTCTAGTTTTCAGAAATGCACAGGTTTGGTAGGTTTCCCTAGGTGGCGGCTGAGCTAGAGGCCAAAATCTACAGGTAGGCACTTTGCTAAAAACAGGTCTGTTTTCTGTGATGTGTCCACGTTGCGCTTTGGGGCGTTTCCTGTCGGGCGCTAGGCCTACCCACACAAGTGAGGTATCATTTTTATCGGGAGACGTGGGGGAACGCTGGGTGGAAGGAAATTTGTGGCTCCTCTTAGATTCCAGAACTTTCTGCCACAGAAATGTGAGGAACATGTGTTTTTTTAGCCAATTTTTGAGCTTTGCAAAGGATTCTGGGTAACAGAACCTGGTCCGAGCCCCGCCAGTCACCCCTCCTTGGATTCCCCTAGGTCTCTAGTTTTCAGAAATGCACAGGTTTGGTAGGTTTCCCTAGGTGGCGGCTGAGCTACAGGCCAAAATCTACAGGTAGGCACTTCGCTAAAAACAGGTCTGTTTTCTTCCAAAATTTTGGTGGTGTCCACGTTGCGCTTTGGGGCGTTTCCTGTCGCGGGCGCTAGGCCTACCCACGCAAGTGAGGTATCATTTTTATCGGGAGACTTGGGGGAACGCTGGGTGGAAGGAAATTTGTGGCTCCTCCCAGATTCCAGAACTTTCTGCCACAGAAATGTGAGGAACATGTGTTTTTTTAGCCAATTTTTGAGCTTTGCAAAGGATTCTGGGTAACAGAACCTGGCCCGAGCCCCGCCAGTCACCCCTCCTTGGATTCCCCTAGGTCTCTAGTTTTCAGAAATGCACAGGTTTGGTAGGTTTCCCTAGGTGGCGGCTGAGCTAGAGGCCAAAATCTACAGGTAGGCACTTTGCTAAAAACAGGTCTGTTTTCTGTGATGTGTCCACGTTGCGCTTTGGGGCGTTTCCTGTCGCGGGCGCTAGGCCTACCCACACAAGTATGGTATCATTTTTATCGGGAGACGTGGGGGAACGCTGGGTGGAAGGAAATTTGTGGCTCCTCTCAGATTCCAGAACTTTCTGCCACAGAAATGTGAGGAACATGTGTTTTTTTAGCCAATTTTTGAGCTTTGCTAAGGATTCTGGGTAACAGAACCTGGTCCGAGCCCCGCCAGTCACCCCTCCTTGGATTCCCCTAGGTCTCTAGTTTTCAGAAATGTACAGGTTTGGTAGGTTTCCCTAGGTGCCGGCTGAGCTAGAGGCCAAAATCTGCAGGTAGTCACTTCGCAAAAAACACCTCTGTTTTCTTCCAAAATTTTGGTGGTGTCCACGTTGCGCTTTGGGGCGTTTCCTGTCGCGGGCGCTAGGCCTACCCACGCAAGTGAGGTATCATTTTTATCGGGAGACTTGGGGGAACGCTGGGTGGAAGGAAATTTGTGGCTCCTCCCAGATTCCAGAACTTTCTGTCACTCAAATGTGAGGAAAATGCGTTTTTTTAGCCAAAATATGAGGTTTGCAAAGGATTCTGGGTAACAGAACCTGGTCCGAGCCCCGCCAGTCACCCCTCCTTGGATTCCCCTAGGTCTCTAGTTTTCAGAAATGCACAGGTTTGGTAGGTTTCCCTAGGTGGCGGCTGAGCTAGAGGCCAAAATCTACAGGTAGGCACTTTGCTAAAAACAGGTCTGTTTTCTGTGATGTGTCCACGTTGCGCTTTGGGGCGTTTCCTGTCGCGGGCGCTAGGCCTACCCACACAAGTGAGGTATCATTTTTATCGGGAGACGTGGGGGAACGCTGGGTGGAAGGAAATTTGTGGCTCCTCTCAGATTCCAGAACTTTCTGCCACAGAAATTTGAGGAACATGTGTTTTTTTAGCCAATTTTTGAGCTTTGCAAAGGATTCTGGGTAACAGAACCTGGTCCGAGCCACACAAATCACCCCATCTTGGATTCCCCTAGGTCTCTAGTTTTCAGAAATGCACAGGTTTGGTAGGTTTCCCTAGGTGGCGGCTGAGCTAGAGGCCAAAATCTACAGGTAGGCACTTTGCTAAAAACAGGTCTGTTTTCTGTGATGTGTCCACGTTGCGCTTTGGGGCGTTTCCTGTCGCGGGCGCTAGGCCTACCCACACATGTGAGGTATCATTTTTATCGGGAGACGTGGGGGAACGCTGGGTGGAAGGACATTTGTGGCTCCTCTCAGATTCCAGCACTTTCTGCCACAGAAATGTGAGGAACATGTGTTTTTTTAGCCAATTTTTTAGCTTTGCAAAGGATTCTGGGTAACAGAACCTGGTCCGAGCCACACAAATCACCCCATCTTGGATTCCCCTAGGTCTCTAGTTTTCAGAAATGCACAGGTTTGGTAGGTTTCCCTAGGTGGTGGCTGAGCTAGAGGCCAAAATCTACAGGTAGGCACTTTGCTAAAAACAGGTCTGTTTTCTGTGATGTGTCCACGTTGCGCTTTGGGGCGTTTCCTGTCGCGGGCGCTAGGCCTACCCACACAAGTGAGGTATCATTTTTATCGGGAGACGTGGGGGAACGCTGGGTGGAAGGAAATTTGTGGCTCCTCTCAGATTCCAGAACTTTCTGCCACAGAAATGTGAGGAACATGTGTTTTTTTAGCCAATTTTTGAGCTTTGCTAAGGATTCTGGGTAACAGAACCTGGTCCGAGCCCCGCCAGTCACCCCTCCTTGGATTCCCCTAGGTCTCTAGTTTTCAGAAATGTACAGGTTTGGTAGGTTTCCCTAGGTGCCGGCTGAGCTAGAGGCCAAAATCTGCAGGTAGTCACTTCGCAAAAAACACCTCTGTTTTCTTCCAAAATTTTGGTGGTGTCCACGTTGCGCTTTGGGGCGTTTCCTGTCGCGGGCGCTAGGCCTACCCACGCAAGTGAGGTATCATTTTTATCGGGAGACTTGGGGGAACGCTGGGTGGAAGGAAATTTGTGGCTCCTCCCAGATTCCAGAACTTTCTGTCACTCAAATGTGAGGAAAATGCGTTTTTTTAGCCAAAATATGAGGTTTGCAAAGGATTCTGGGTAACAGAACCTGGTCCGAGCCCCGCCAGTCACCCCTCCTTGGATTCCCCTAGGTCTCTAGTTTTCAGAAATGCACAGGTTTGGTAGGTTTCCCTAGGTGGCGGCTGAGCTAGAGGCCAAAATCTACAGGTAGGCACTTTGCTAAAAACAGGTCTGTTTTCTGTGATGTGTCCACGTTGCGCTTTGGGGCGTTTCCTGTCGCGGGCGCTAGGCCTACCCACACAAGTGAGGTATCATTTTTATCGGGAGACGTGGGGGAACGCTGGGTGGAAGGAAATTTGTGGCTCCTCTCAGATTCCAGAACTTTCTGCCACAGAAATTTGAGGAACATGTGTTTTTTTAGCCAATTTTTGAGCTTTGCAAAGGATTCTGGGTAACAGAACCTGGTCCGAGCCACACAAATCACCCCATCTTGGATTCCCCTAGGTCTCTAGTTTTCAGAAATGCACAGGTTTGGTAGGTTTCCCTAGGTGGCGGCTGAGCTAGAGGCCAAAATCTACAGGTAGGCACTTTGCTAAAAACAGGTCTGTTTTCTGTGATGTGTCCACGTTGCGCTTTGGGGCGTTTCCTGTCGCGGGCGCTAGGCCTACCCACACATGTGAGGTATCATTTTTATCGGGAGACGTGGGGGAACGCTGGGTGGAAGGACATTTGTGGCTCCTCTCAGATTCCAGCACTTTCTGCCACAGAAATGTGAGGAACATGTGTTTTTTTAGCCAATTTTTGAGCTTTGCAAAGGATTCTGGGTAACAGAACCTGGTCCGAGCCACACAAATCACCCCATCTTGGATTCCCCTAGGTCTCTAGTTTTCAGAAATGCACAGGTTTGGTAGGTTTCCCTAGGTGGTGGCTGAGCTAGAGGCCAAAATCTACAGGTAGGCACTTTGCTAAAAACAGGTCTGTTTTCTGTGATGTGTCCACATTGCGCTTTGGGGTGTTTCCTGCATCGCGGCCGCTAGGCCTACCCACACAAGTGAGGTATCATTTTTATCGGGAGACGTGGGGGAACGCTGGGTGGAAGGAAATTTGTGGCTCCTCTCAGATTCCAGAACTTTCTGCCACAGAAATGTGAGGAACATGTGTTTTTTTAGCCAAATTTTGAGGTTTGCAAAGGATTCTGGGTAACAGAACCTGGTCCGAGCCACACAAATCACCCCATCTTGGATTCCCCTAGGTCTCTAGTTTTCAGAAATGCACAGGTTTGGTAGGTTTCCCTAGGTGGCGGCTGAGCTAGAGGCCAAACTCTACAGGTAGGCACTTTGCTAAAAACAGGTCTGTTTTCTGTGATGTGTCCACGTTGCGCTTTGGTGCGTTTCCTGTCGCGGGCGCTAGGCCTACCCACACAAGTGAGGTATCATTTTTATCGGGAGACTTGGGGGAACATAGAATAGCAAAACAAGTGTTATTGCCCCTTGTCTTTCTCTACATTTTTCCCTTCCAAATGTAAGACAGTGTGTAAAAAAGACGTCTATTTGAGAAATGCCCGGTAATTCACATGCTAGTATGGGCAGCCCGGAATTCAGAGATGTGCAAATAACCACTGCTTCTCAACACCTTATCTTGTGCCCATTTTGGAAATACAAAGGTTTTCTTGATAGCTATTTTTTACTCTTTATATTTCAGCAAATGAATTGCTGTATACCCGGCATAGAATGAAAACCCACTGCAGGGTGCAGGTCATTTATTGGCTCTGGGTACCTAGAGTTCTTGATGAACCTACAAGCCCTATATATCCCCGCAACCAGAAGAGTCCAGCAGACGTAACGGTATATTGCTTTCGAAAATCTGACATTGCAGGAAAAAGTTACAGAGTAAAACTTAGAGAAAAATTGATGTTTTTTTCACCTCAATTTCAATATTTTTCTTTTTCAGTTGCTATTTTCTGTAGGAAACCCTTGTAGGATCTACACAAATTACCCCTTGCTGAATTCAGAATTTTGTCTACTTTTCAGAAATGTTGCGGTTTATGGGATCCAGCGTTGGTTTCATGCCCATTTCTGTCACTGACTGGAAGGAGGCTGAAAGCACAAAAAATCGTAAAAATGGGGTATGTCCCAGTAAAATGCCAAAATTGGGTTGAAAAATTGGGTTTTCTGATTCAAGTCTGCCTGTTCCTGAAAGCTGGGAAGCTGGTGATTTTATCACCGCAAACCCTTTGTTGATGCCCTTTTCAGGGAAAAAACCACAAGCCTTCTTCTGCAGCCCATTTTTCCAAATTTTTTAAAAAAAATGAAATTTTCACTGTTTTTTGGCTAATTACTTGGCCTCCTTCTGGGGAACCCACAAAGTCTGGGTACCTCTAGAATCCCTAGGATGTTGGAAAAAAAGGACGCAAATTTGGCATGGGTAGCTTATGTGAACAAAAAGTTATGAGGGCCTAAGCGCGAACTGCTCCAAATAGCCAAAAAAAGGCTCGGCACAGGAGGGGGAAAAGGCCTGGCAGCGAAGGGGTTAAAGTACAAGCCCTGGATACATGTAGTACCATTATTAGGGATCTATAAGCAAATTAAATTTGCCAATTGTGGATAAGCCAATGCTACCATGGTTTAAGGAGGGAGCACATGCACTTTAGACCTGTTAGCACTGGTAAAGTGCACAGAGTCCAATGGCCAGTGAAAACAAGGCCAGACAAATTTGAGGAGGAAGGCAAAAGGTTTGGGGGAAGACCACCCACGTAAACTGCACTAAACTGTGGCAGATCCTTCTTGATTTGTGATTAGATGTGGTTCTTGTGCATTTTTATCAGTATTACATGACAATTTGTCAGCCAAGGTTAGATTCAGCACTAGCAGAGAGTTATTGGGTCTTGTGTATTTATTGTAGGGTGTGCACCAGGGATCTGTTCTTGTTTATTTTATATATTAATAATAAACTGACCCCTATTTTAATCTCTTTCTTTTGGATGGCTCAAGGAGAAATGGCGCCTTCATCCCTACATTATTTTATACTTATGATGCGGTCCTGATGGCCTGTACCCCCAAAGTTTGCTATGCCTAGTTAATGGCCAGTTTATGGCAGATATCGTCCTGGTTACCAACCTTACCAAATCACATGACGGCTAAACATTCAAACCTTTGCTTTTGGGAAACCACAGGCTAGATAGGATTAACAGCTTTCCCTATATATGGGACCTTTTTGACTCCACTGGGACATGGGGTTCGTATATCTGAAATTGTCGTATGAAGTTCAGCAATCAGTTGGTGTTCTTTTCAATCTCCCTCATGCCATGGGAGCCAGGATAATTACACCCCTTCTCGAAATATATAAAACCCATAGTGTTCCTACTGCTATATATGGTGCCGGGATGGACACGTTACTTACCTTCGGTAACAATTTATCTGTTAAAGAAATATTCTAGTTGCAGGTTGCCTAGAATTTCCCCCAGGCGTCCGAGCAGTAACCTTACGTGCTGTCAGATGGCGTTGGTCGACTCCGTGTTCACCCTAGGCATCGTGATCAACGTGATGATGTTGCTTTCATACTTAAGCGCCACCCCTGCCGTTGACATCAGTTTCTTTTCACAACTTTCCACTTCAGTAGCACAAAGCCATGAATAACACTGAAATTGGTGCACCAGTGCTAGGGCCATGAAAGGGAAATCCCTGTCTCTAGAAATCAGTTCGCAAGCGGGGACAAAGGGTCTGTAAGGAATCTGCTACTAGAATATGCCTCTACCAGATAAATCGTTACCAAAGGTAAGTAACTTGTTCATCTGATAGGGACTTTTAGTTGCAGATTCCTTACCTTTGAATAGATACCCAACCAATATCATCTCCGGTGGTGGGCTGCAAACCAATATCATACTAAAAAGTCCTGCAGGACCGAATGACCTAAGTAGCCGTCTTTGCGGACCTGACTGTCCAACCAGTAATGTTTTGTGAATGCATGCAGAGATGCTCACGTTGCTGCCTGACTGATATCCAGGACAGGAACTCTGCATGCTAACGCTGTGGTAGCAGTAGTTGGTCTGGTTCAGTGAGCAGGCAAGCCCTCAGGGGGTTGTTCCTTTGCCAGAGCGTAGCACATTTTAATGCAAAGCAATACCCATTGTGAGATGGTACACTTCTGCACAGCCTTCCCTTTCTTCGCACCCACATATCCAACAAAGAGTTGATCATCCACCTGGAAATCTTTAGTATGATTGAGGTAGAACGCCAATGCTCTTTTTGGATCCAGACGGTGGAGTCTGTCCCCTTCATGAAAGGGATGTGGGTAACAATCTTAAGAAGAAAGGAGGCCCTTGTACGAAGCACCACTTTGTCAGGGTGGACAGACAAATATGGTGGCTTGGAAGAAAGAACTTGAAGCTCACTCACTGTGCGAGCAGAGGTGATGGCAATAAGAAAAACAGTCTTGATGGTTAAGAGCCGCAAGGGACAATTGTGCAGTGGCTCAGAAGGGGCACACGTGAGGCAAGTCAGGACCAGGTTCAAGTCCCATGGGGCATAATGAATGGGGTCGGAGGAAACAAACAGGTAAGTCCCTTAAGGAACCTTCCAACAATGGGAGATTTGAATAAGAAAAGTTGGTCTGGCAATCTAAGAAAGGTAGAGATGGTCTATAAATAACCTTTAAGAGTGCCCCAAGCAGAGCCCTGCTGGGCCAAAGAAAGGATGAACAAGAGAACCTCAGAGAGAGGTGTAGAAAGGGGGTCAACAGACTTGTTTGTACACCATGCCACAAATTTATGCCAATGACAGGCGTATACAGTTTTGGTGGAGGGACGCCTTGCTGCAAAGATAACATCACAGACGTCAGGCAGAAGGTCGAAATCTCCACGCATGTAGGTGAAGATTGGACAGGTTCGGGTGGAGAACCCTCCCCTGCTGCTGTGACAGAGATCCTCCCAAAGGGCTGTCTGATCGGAGGATCTGTAGCCATGCTCAGTAGCTCTGGATACCAGACTCTTCATGACCAGTCCAGAGCAACAAGGATTACTTGGGCCTAGTTGTTCTTGATCTTCTTCAGAACTCTGGACAGAAGTGGTATTGGCAGGAAGGTGTGAAGGAGGCCTGAGTTTCACGTGAGATTAAATGCGTCGCGAACAGGTGCCGCCTTGGAAACTGCAAAGTGCAAAACAGCTGACATTGCTCATTCTCTGTGGAGGCAAACAGATCTAACCAAGGCTCTTCCCCCTGCTGAAAGAGACCTTGCATCATCTCCGGATGGAGACGCCATTCGTGATTGGCTCTTCATTGACAGCTGAGTTTGTCTGCTCTGGCGTTCAGAGAGCCGGCTAGATGTTGAACCACCAGAGTGATGTCCTGATTTTTTTTCACATCCAGAGGCATAGAGCCTCTTAAAAAGGATCCACGACCCCACTCTGCCCTGCTTGTTGCAGTGCCACATGGCCATAGTGTTGTCTGCGAACACCTGCACCACTTTCCCTTTCAGAGAGGGAAGGAATGATTTTATAGCAAGCCTGATCGCCCAGAGCTCCAAAAGATTAATGTTGAGTCTGGATTCTGCTGGAGACCAGAGACATCTGATCTCTGCCTCTCCCATGTGGCCGCCCCATCCCAGGAGTGATGCATCTGTCACTACTGTGATATCTGGTTGGGGAAGGGAGAGGCATCTGCCGCTGACCCAATCACGATCAAAAGTCACCACTGCAGGTCTTTCGCAGTTCCCTTTCAGATCTGTACAATGTTGAAGAGATTCCTCTGATGCTGTGCCCATCAGAACTTCAGGTCACACTTCATAGCCCGCATATGCCATCTGGCAAATGTTACCAGCAGAATGCAGGAGCCCATGAGGCCCGGCAGCCTCAGTCATTCTCACAAAAAATCCAGGATAGAGGCCAAAACATCGGAATCATAGCCTGAACATCCTGGACTCGCTTTTTGGGAGGATAGGACAGTTCAGATGAAAGGGAACATCTGAGAAGAAGTCAGGTGTGACCTCGGCACGTTTATAGTGAACCCCAGTGAATGCTGAACGTTTGCCGTAGTCTGAGGTGGGAGATGACTTTCTGGGGCGTGTTCACCTTCAACACCTGAGGAGCACTAGTAAGGCTAAAGGGGAGCACGGTAAATTGAAAGTGGGCAAGTAGCACCTGTGGGCAGGCAAGGCGGGTATATGGAAGTAAGTGTCCTGCAATTCCAAGGCTACCATCCAATCTCCTGGGTCCAAGGCAGGCAGGACCTGAGCCAGAGTGAGCATTTTTAACTTCTCCTTCTTGAGGTGGAGATTGAGGGCCCAAAGGTCTAAGGTAGGATGTAGGCCCTTGTCCTTTTTGGGCACCAGAAAGTAGCAGAAATAACAGCCACAACCTACTTCTGGAGCAGGGACCCTGTCTACCACTCCCTTGGCCAAGAGAGCCATGACTTCCTCGCTGAGAAGTGCCAGATGATCCTCTGGTAAGCAGCTTGAAGCATGGCCAAAGGGGCAGTCTCGAAGGGGAGGGAGTAGCCCCTTCGGATGATCTGCAAAACCCACCTGTCCATCATGATGGATCCCCAGTGGGGCAGGTGATGCTGAATCCTGCCTTCAACTGGTCTGATAAGGGGGGGACAGACTAGGAAGGATTGAAGGCTACTGCAAGGGCGTGGGTGGCCTGGACAGACCTCTGGTTCCCTGTCCTACAAGCCTTTGGTATTCCGCTTACACGGCTGCGCAGTGGCTGGGAATCATGTGCAGCTCTGTGTCTGGCAGGGTAAGGACGCAACCGAGAGCCCCTTCCGTGGCTACGAAAGGGGTGAAAATTGGACTGTGGTGGGTGAGGGGAAGTTGGTAGGCCAAAGGACTGAGCCGTAGCCTGGGACTCTTTGAACCTCTTGAGGTCCGAGTCCGCTTTGTCTCCGAAGAGACGGGTGGCATCGAAGGGCATGTCCATGAAAGACTGTAGGACGTCTACTGAAAAACCAGATGTCCTCAACCAGGTGTGGCACCTCAGGGCCACTGTCGACGCAACCGATCTGCCAACTGAGTCAGTCGTGTGTAGCCCACAACAAATCATGAACTTAGTCGCATGCCTCCCATCAGCAACAGCTTAGGAGATGATGGCCCAGGCCTCCACCGGGACCTGCGGCAATACCTGCCTGACCGTATCCCACAGTGAATGGGTGTAGCAGCCCAAAAGGTATGTAGTGTTCATGGACCGCAATGCCAGACTGGAGGAAGAAAAGATCTTTTTAACAATTTCGTCCAGTCTCTTTGATTCTCTGTCCGGGGGAGTGGATGGGACAACGCCAGATGACGAGGAAGCCTGGATGATAAGGCTCTCGGGCATGGAGTGTTGGGACAATAATTTAAAGGCATTTGGGGGAGGCCAATGGCAGCGGGCAATTGTCCTATTCACAGGAGCCCCTGTGCTGGGTATGGACCAAGTATCCAGAAGGACATCAGTGAGGGCTTCATTAAATGGAAGTAGAGGCTCTAAAGTAGAAGCCCCAGGCTGAAGCCCTTCTGTCAGGAGTTTATTCCTGACTGCCACAGTTGGAAGCTCAAGACCAAGGACCTCAGCCACCCTACTGACCACCATGGAGTAAGAGGCTCCCTCCATGGTAGGAGAAAGCATTCCAGTGTCTGGGGAAGTATCCAGACCACTAGCTTTGCCCAATTACTGAGCCCAGCTATTGGTATTCTAAAGGGTCCGGCAACCCCTCCAATCCTTCCTCATATTTGTACCCATAATAATAAGGGTCCAAATCCAACCTGGGGTGAGTAGGCCCCATCAAAGTCAGAAGCGTGCTGATCGACGCCATTCCGGCTTTGAGTCATCAGGGATTAGGATTGGTTCAACTTCAATTACAGGCCCAACCGACATCCGGAGCATCTGTGTCTTAACCGGCACGAGGGAAGGCCACAATGGTATGACTGGCATCGGCACGGATCCAAGAATGGATCCGGAGAGGCCCTCGGAAGACGGAGCTGGAGCCACCGGCGCAGAAACCAAAGGGTCCCCATCCGAGCCCCCAGACCTCAAAGGCGCTGCAGGGGTGTCGGTTTCTCCAAAAATGAGGCATATGGCCTCACAAAACTCCTTAAGCTGGCCATGGGTGGCTCCAGTTCCTGGAAACTCAGGGAGGTGTGGAGCGGACCCAGAAGTTGGCTCCATGAATGGAAGCCTCGAACGTCGACACTTTTCCCGCGTCGCATCGGCTGAGCGATGAGTTGAAGTCAAAAAACATTTATCCTTCTTCGACTTATGCTTCTCATAACCCGAATGTCCCGATGATTTTGAATGGGAAGAGGAGGAGTGGTGATGACTCCGTGAGTGGTCTCGAGTCCTTTCCCTCGAGCGAGACTGGGAGCAAGGCGGGATCGTTACTGGGCCGCCATAAGCTTTAGAAACCGCTCCCTCAAATTCTTTGGGTTCATGGCACAGCACCGAGACCCCCCTCATCGCCTGCACAGACGACATCAGGACCAGATTGGACAAGGGTGAAACCGTCGCCCTCATCCTTCTAGATCTCTCTGCAGCATTCAACACTGTATGCCACCAAACCCTTCGCACACGCCTCTTCGACGCCGGAATTCGCCACAAAGCCCTGGACTGGCTCATCTCCTTCCTCTCCGAAATAACCCAAAGAGTTTGCCTCCCTCCATTCTGGTATAAAGCCACCAAGGCCATTTGTGGGGTCCCCCAAGGTTCCTTCCTCCTCCCCACCCTTTTCAATATCTACATGGCTCCGCTCGCCAGCATCGTCCACCCCCATGGCCTCAACATCATTTCATACACCGACAACACCCAGCTCATCCTCTCCCTCACGAGGAACCCATCTACCGCCAAGAACAACCTACACGCCGGACTCCTCGCCATTGCTAGCTGGATGACAGCAAGCCACCTCAAATTGAACTCAGAAAAAAACAAGATCATCATCTTCGGCCCCAACAAGACAGCATGGAATGACTCTTGGTGGCCCACCACCCTAGGACCACCCCCAACACCCACCACCCATGCACGCAATCTCAGCATCATACTTGACTCATCTCTCTCCATGACTCAGCAAATCAACGCCATATCATCCTCCTGCTTCAACACCCTCTGCATGCTACACAGGACCTTAAAGTGGATTCCAATAGAAAACAGAAGAACGGTCACCCACGCCCTCATCAGCAGCAGACTGGACAACGGCAATGCCCTCTACGCAAGGACCACAGCCAAGCTTCAGAGAAAACTCCAGCGCATCCAGAACGCCGCTGCACGTCTCAACCTCCCTCGCCACGAGCACATCTCCGCCCTCCACATTTCCCTGCACTGGCTGCCCATCAACAAAAAGATTGTCTTCAAAATCCTAATCCACGCTCACAAGGCCCTCCACGACACCGGACCGGCCTACCCCAACGAACAAATCAAATTCCACATCCCGACTCGACAGCTCTGCTCTGCCGACCTCGCAGCAGTCCCCCCCCATCCAAGGCACCACCTCCGGCAGCAGATCCTTCTCCCACCTCACCACCAAAACCTGGAACTCCCTCCCCACCAACCTACGCAAGACCCAGGACCTCCTAACTTTCAGAAAGCACCTAGAAAATGTGGCTCTTCGAGCAGTAACACCCACCCCCCCACCCCAGCGTCTTGAGACCCTACCGGGTGAGTAGCGTGCTTAAGAAATTTGATTGATTGATTGCTGGCCCGGCACTCAGAACATGACTTCAAGTCGTGGTCACACTTCAGAGACCACAAACAGACCAGGTGCGGGTCCGTCACTGACTTCATGAGGTGACAGGTGTCAAAAGGCTTGTAGCCAGTCTTAAGCGACATCCCTCGTTGCACCAAAAATCCCCAAAAACTAACAAAAAGTTCAAATTTGGTCAAAAATTGACCAGGGTTGCTCTTCTCCTTATCTGCACATGGCACGGAAAGAAAAGAACTGACGTTATCACACCAGGGCGGTGCTTAAGTACGACTGCAACGTCATCACAGCGACAACATTGCCAAAGACTAACGCAGAGTCGACTGACGCCACCTGATGGCGTGCAAGGGTACTGCTCGAAGAAAAATCTCCAGATCCAGTGTGACGCCTGGGGGAAATTCTATGGTAAGGAATCTACAACTAGAAGTCTCTATCAGATATGGGGATATACTAACAGCTTGTGCATTCAAGTTGAGGAGAACCACTTTTGTAGGTGGTAGGTTTTAGCAACACCTTCCACATCACATATATGTGCTGCAAAGAACTGGGGCTCCAATTTGATCGTACCAAATTGGGCCTGGTTTTTTTTAGGCTTTTGATCTACATTAACCCCAAAGCAAATGTGAATCATATCATCAGAGTCCTTCCATTGATAAAGGACTCACTGTACCATGGCTTGCTTATGTTTGCAAAACTCTTACTGGGTTAGGGCGTTGCTCTCTGTTCAACAATCAGACCCCAGTCTGTGTTGCAGATAAAATAACATTTAGGTCCCAGTTTTTGAAAGTAGGCGTCTTCAGAAGGAGGATCTGGAGCTAATGAAACCAACTGGAAAAACATGCTTATCTAAAATCAGCACTTGGGCTCAGCACTCTATTTGTCAGTGACTCATGGTCATTGGGAAACATCTTTACTGTTATGTTTTAGAACAAGAACAGTTAAATACTTGCTATGTTTTCTGTTGGGTCATCATACTGGTCCCTCCACATGCACTTGTCAGTGTAATCATGTGTTTGAAAAGTCTTTATTGCATTTTATTTTTTTCTACAAACTCTGTCATTTTTAATTTGCGTTCTTTAACTCAATTTTTAAGAAAGTGCACATTTACACAGTGCAAAGCAGCTTTGCATGATGAGAAGGCATGTTTGAAGGTGGAGCATTTCTTGAATTCGGCAGTCTGTTGCAGAAATTCAGAATTCGGCAGTCTGTTATAGAAAGTCAATATTTTTGTAAGCCCTTTTTGCTTCAGGTGTTTAATCATTTATGTACGCTTATATTTTTTGCGTCTTTAATACTTCTGCTTTAAATTTATATGTCACTATATACGTGTTTCTGACACTCAAATAAAGATTGATTTGATTGATTAATGTTCTATATCGTGCAATTAGTTAGGTGCCATGATTTGGGTTTATATCCACCTGAAATGATGGTAGTGTCCCCATTTTGGGGGATTCTTTATCAAGACAAGTGGAATCTGCAAGCATTAAGAGAAGCTACTGCTGGAGGTTTGTCACATTTTTTTAAAATTAGTTTACTTAGTAGGTCTTCCTATCTTTCTCCCTATTGAAAAAAGCTACCATATAGATGACATGTCTTAGGGCCTGATTTAGATCTCGGCAGAGGGGTTACTTGGTCTCAATGGTGATGGCTAGCCCTTCTGCCAAAATCTGAATACCATTGTTTTTTATGGTATGTAGATTTCAGCGGATGGGAAATCCGTTACAGTTAGGACAGAGTAACCCCATGTGGATAATAATTTTATCTCAGTGCTGGGTAATAACAAAAGTGCCTTGTTTCTAGTTTGGAATTCATTTAAATTGACCCTCTTGTCATATACAGTTCTATCTGCTTTGACTCTTTTATAGGGGCTGTGAACTATACATTATTTCTAGTAGTCAAGCACAGTCTTGGGGCCTTATCCACAAACTGCATTTTGTAGTACATTTACTAGTACTACAAGGGTACTACTACTAAAGTTCTATAAAATGCTTCACCTCCACCCTTCCTATCTTTTCAATGTGGAAGAACCTTACACATGTAGTTTCACTACTCAGTAGTAAATGTGAGAGGGACAAAGGTGAGTGACTGCGGACCAGGGTGAGTGGCTGCTACTACTAAAAACCTTTAGTCTCATTTTTATATCTGTCCTGTCCTGTTAAAGAGTGTATACATATACACATACACACATGAACAGGCAGCAGAAGTATTTAAGACTCTAGACCTCAATGTGAAAGGAGAGCATACCTTTCACTTCTGATTTGCAGGTTGACCTGACCTTTGTCCCCCAAAACTGGGACATTTATTTCAAATTAACAAAAGCCTTCGAAGGTTGACGTGACAAAATCAGGCCATTTTCGTAAAATGAACAAAAGCGTCAGGACACCGGGATAGTCCTCTGAAAACCGAGACTGTCTGGGGTAAACCGGGCCATCTGGTCACCCTAGTTTAGGGAGGAGTAAGGGGGATGTAGGAAAGGGTTTAAGGAGGGAGATGTACTCTCCCACAAAAGAGTAACTCCATTGATATTCACTAATTACAAGTCTAAAGTTTCTAAGGCTGAAAGGGACCAAAACAGTAGTAAATTATTCCAGATGGGGACTGAAGAAAGTCCAACACCACACATGGCCAACCAGTGGTACAACAACACTCTCCCATACAAAACAATAATATAGGTAGAGACTTAAGATAAACCCTTTAAGAAATAATGTTAAATGTATTTATATAAGGTTGTTAAAAATTTAAATACACACAATTTAATGTTACAAAATTAGTCCATATATATAAGTTAATTATAAAACCTTTTATAAATGTAATAATTAATGGAACATTATTTTTATTAAATTACTTTTAATTAATTCTAGGCATCACTTCTAATAATGTGTTGGTAAATCATATAAAAATGTTTGCAAAAGTTGTGCATCTCTCTACAAAGTTCAAATTTGAGACATAAGCTTGAGACACAAGCTTAAGCAGAATTTCTCCTCTTACATTTAAAAAGATAACATACTTAAAAGCCTAAATTTTTATGCAAGCTACAGATGCTTGGGTTTTGAATCATGGTGTTTTGGTCTAAGCATATTTTTCTACCTTCAGTTAGGAAAACATAACAAATTCCAAATTCAGAGCAGTAGATATATAAGTATAACAAACTTGACGGAACACTGACTTTTGGTTATCTGTACTGCTTCTTCTTGTGTTTTAAAGGTTGTCATTTTGCCTGAAATGCAGCTATAGTGTAAGCAAAGGAAAAATCTCTTTCCATTGGCTAACCCCTAATTGTTCCACTTTGTGCCTTAGATCTCCTGTGGCTACAGTAGATAACTGCCAGGATTCGCAGTAGTGCAGTGTGATGGGATGTAGGAAGTCATTCCCTACACAATGACAACACGGTTCTTGCAAATGGGGATGTAACACTTGCTTGCTTTGGGCAGAAGGAAGCTCCCAGCCTTAGTGAAATCCCTCAAATCATATGTCGGGGGCAACTGGGTCCTGATGGGGTGGGGATTTTCCTTGCTTGCTTGAAGTTAGGAGAAAGCCGATATTAGTAGAGTTTGCTGAGAGGTGGAGAGGAGCTTGGGGGAGCAAAGTGCTGTCCCATTGGCTAGCTGAGGTACATTGTACTCTTGGATACCATTTACAGTAAAAGACCCTTCTCAGACAAGAATTGTATCATACTGCAAACATCATTAGGTAGGGTACTGTCAGAAATGTAGTTTCATTTGCATAGTGGTTGTCACCAATCACAGACCAAGTTCTATTTTTTTTAAAAAAGTGCTGCATAGACCTCCTCAAGCATGGAACTGCTGTAATCAGAGAAAGAAAGGATGACTTTCTTTCTGGCTGCTGTATGAATTCCCTTATGCCTGACAAAGGACTCAGTAGAGAATGTTGTCATTTTATCTTGAATAGCTGCAGTTGGACAGTTACTCCATGTGATTAAGAAGCAAGCCTCCTGATAGTTCATACAGACAAATGAGTATGTCGCGTAGGCTCTCATTATTCTAATGAGACTACTGGATTTTGAGCGGCATTATCTCCCGCGGTGTGGGAGACTGAGTCCAACCCACTGCGGGTCACACCAATCACTCCAATCTGGGTTTTGATCTGGCTAACTAGCAGTGCCTCATCTCTACCAAAGGATAGTGATGATTGGGCAGCCAAGCGCATGACATACTGGGCTTCTCAGGGAAGTCGTGGTCACTCAGGTCGCATCCGGTGCTCTCATTTAGAATTCAGTCTCATATATAAATGACAAACAGAGGCAGTATATATTTCAATAATGAGTTTAATAAAACGACTGCATCTTAGATAGCGAAGCGTGAGCTGCAATAACCAGGATGACACAACATGACAGTATTAAAATTGTGACGAGAAGAGTGAAGCATAAAAACAACGCTATCATATTCTCACTATGATCGATGGACTATTTCCTATCTAAATTGTAATTGAGCACAGCATGTTAAGCTCTAATTCTGCCTTTCAGGTTCCCCTGGGAACACATCAACACCCATTCCTGAGCAAAGGCCTGTGGTCTGCGTTAGCATATGTAGCGAAGCATTCAGCAATCAGCATACAGTTGTGGTTTCCTGGCTGGAATCTCCCTCTAACGTGTAAGGGACAAGGAAGTGTTTATATAATAACACAGCTGATGTTCTGAGAAAATGTTCCTACGTAATGATGTGTATTTTCTACGAATGTTGGAAACTAAACTTCTACCACGTTCACCGGCAATGTACTGAGCTGTAGCCTTGAATGAAGCATAGAGTGATCAAGAATGTCTTGTTTGAGAACAGAGTGCTGGCCTAGGCAAAAACAGTTAGATAGATGAAAAATAAAACAAGACCGTAAAAATGGTTATTGTAATAATAATAAAACGAAGCTGAATAAAGTATATCTAGGTTAAAGTGCACAGGGGCCTAGTGTGTTAAAATAATGTGCATGGAGCTATAACTAAAATGGCTACACAGCAAGTACTTTTCCTGTCTAGGGCAGCCTGTTTGGCTTACATGCTTCAGCCTCTCTACTGAAGCTGGTGTGTGAAAAAGGTCCTGAAGATGGAGGAAATTGTGTTGGGCAGGAAGAGAATCAGTTGACAGTGTTAACTCAACATTCTTTCAACCAGCCCATGTGAAACGTCTTCCCTATGCGTAGGAAGAGACAAAGGCTCTGAGGAGCAAGGGAGTTTGAAAAGTTACAGAGAAAGCCCAGGATTCATTTACAACTGCTTATTTTGTGTGGGTCTCCGGAAGAATCTTTATGCAGCTTAAACACAAAGACTGGGGCCTAAGAAGACATTCCTGAAAGTTTATACATTTTGGAATACCAAGGAATAAGCTGCAGTATTTGTTCTGAAAGTTGAGGTGAAAATATTTTTCATCAGTGGTGTACGGTAAAAGGAGCATGGTTCCCCAAAAAAGACATGACATTTCCTGCTACATTTTGGAGGTTTGTCTGACTCTTGGATTTTGTCAGTGACGTTTGAGACTAGTGCAGTACTGCAAAACAGATGCATCCATTCATAAGACGCCCAACTCAATTACAGCGTCCTGGTGGGCAAGATTTTCAAACATGTTAAACCGTCAATCCTTTCCTAATGCATAGTTTCTGGTCAGTCATAATTTTTGCCATAGGGAGTATCAACAAGTATCTGACCAAGTTATTTTCGCGGATCACCATGGAGGGTGAATTAGTCAAAATGAATGCATTACATTGAAAGTTAACTTCCTGTTATATCTGACGAAACTGTATTTTTCTGAATAGTTCTTGATAACATATAGCAATTTTCTTTATTTTAATGTTATTTTAGCCATTATAATTTTTACCCTTTGAAGTAATTGAATTAGACAGTTTAATTCACTTAATTCATAACTTTCATAACTGTAATTCATTTTTTTGCTGTTTTTCATGTACAATATGCAACTTTGTCAGAGGATGATCTTGCTCTTTGTGCCAAGATACCAAGAGTAAAGACTACGCCAATGATTCTCAGAGAAACAAGTTTGACTCAAATTGTTTTGGCATTGGAAAGCTCAGCACTGCCTGGCCTCTCTGCCCTGAAGCTTAAAATACACTTCCCTACCATCCTGACACCAGAAACAACTGGGATAGAAGTAGGTGGTTAATTTATAGATTTATAGGCAACCCATAAGCTGCTTATTGGCAGTGACCATATCATGGGTCCTTTTTTTAGATTTCAGCCAACCATATCAAGTTATCTCCATCCTTCCACATGAAATAATCTTAAATTACATTTAAAAAAGTATAAAAATTGCGCAACCTATGATTTATTCATAACTCATTTTTGAATTTAACAATTAATGTAACAATCATTTTGTTAAAATATAGATAAATTGATTTTATTTCTATTCATCAACTTTAATAATTATTAATGCATAGTAATATATATTTTTTCTTTAGGTGGGTATTTATTTTTTATTTAAACTTCAGAAATAGTTTAATCTAATTTTGTTCTACATTTTAAATAAATATATTTATTGAATTTACATTTATATTTAATATAAAAATATTTGTAAGATTTATTTTTGAGTTGACAGAAATGTCTTACATTCAGCAAAATGTATCTAATGTGCAGGTGGCAAGATCTTCTTCCAGTGAAAGTGCAAGGTGTCCTTGAGGACAATATTTATTCATACAGTTCATTTCTGGGCTCACAATTCTCCTAAAATCCTGCTTCCACTCACCAGGTTTAAAAAGGTTACACTTTTCAGAACTGTGCAAATGAATAATCTTGGATAACATGGCCTCTGGGCCTGATGGAACCATGAAATTTGGCAAACATGTTCAACACTAACGGATGATTCCTATTAATGGGAAACTACATCCATATGGTAACACTGAATCTAACACATAAGGAGTAGTAAGGGATGAAGCAGGGTTAGAGGGTTTATCTTCAGAGTCATGCATGTGATCCAAGAGCAAAGACTGCAATGGCTAAGTGAAGCAAATTTTGAAAATTGCAATAAGTCATACACAAGTGCTAACTAGCATGGCACAAAGGCGAAAAGCACCCAACAGGAAAATGGTAGCCAAAAGGAGGTTATGTCGGCCATAATGGATTAGAAAGGACCACACTAGTACATAGCTCAACTGCCATAATAAGATTCCGAACATGTAAATGTATGTGGGGCAACGAATGGCAAACTGGTATGGATTGCCATCTTGCAGAGAAACATGTCATGCCCAACTCCCACACAGAGATGCCATGACCTAAAAAGTGGACCTCCTGAAAGGTGGTGAAAGTTGACTTCTTTAGTGAAGGAAAGCAGGAACTGCACTGACCAAAGCAAGAACACTATGGTCCAGAAAACCCAGGCATTACAGCACAGTGCAGCAACAACAATTGCTGTGGTGCATTGTGCGAAAGCTAGAGAGCAGAACGGTGCATTATCTACTAACATATGGTTCTGTTTTCCTATCTCCCTGTGTTGGTGCACTTTAGACTGCTGTATACCAACACACATACACCCTTGTGCCATAGTGCAGGTAGAAGTGCAAGGTCCAGTACAAAAACTATAATTTAACACGTTTTTCCTGCTTATTATGTGTGCTGTATACTGCAGCACTCATGCACAGTGGGAAGAATGAGGGGAAATTAAAAGATTTCTCCTTCTTATGCTTGCTTTGAGGAGGCAAAAGAGTTTGATGCAAATCCTTGTCTGCAAATGTATGCAGATAGGGATTTGTTTCAAAACATAAAGGGGCATATTTATACTTTTTGGTGCAAAACTGCACAAGTGCAGTTTTGCTAAAAACGTTTATCACCGGCTTGCGCCATTCCTGAGCACCAGCCGGGTGCCATATTTATGGAATGGCGCAAGCCGGTGCAAAGGGTGGGCTAGCATGGATAAAGATTACGTGAGCCGGGTGGGGCAGGCGGTATGGGGAAAAGGGGGATTTGCACCAAAAAATGATGTTAGGCTTGTCAGAGTAAAAAAAAGATGACTAACCAGCCTAGCTTAATTTTCTGACGCAAAACCATCCATACCACATGACTCCTGTCTTAGAAAAGACTGGAGTCATGCCCACCACCGTCCCCTGGGCATGTCCATTGCACCCCGTGCCATGCGTGGGGCTCCAAGATGGGCCTCCGATGGCAGTTTAATTTTTTAAAAAAAGTACTTAGCTATACTTACCCTACTTATCTGGGATGGGGTCCCCCATCCTCCGGTGTCCCTCTGGTGGGGGTGGAGGTGTTCCTGGGGCTTGAGGAGGGCACCTGTGACCCATTCCATGGTGTTTAACCATGGAGATGGGTCCACAGGGCCCTTAACGCCTGGTCTGACCCAGGCATTAAATGATAATGCAAAGCATGCTTTGCACCATTATTTAGCCCATCCTCCCACCCGTGTGTCATTTTAGCACGGGTGGATAAATATGGGGCTATGGGGTTAACACCATTTTTTAGAGGGAACGCCTACCTTGCATCTCATTGACGCAAGGTAGGTTCACACATCTGAAAAATGGTGCAAACTTCTATATTTTGACTTTAGATGAGTCTAACATCAAAATATAAATATGGAGTTATTTTTGTACTGAATTTGCGTTAAAAACAAATACGCAAATTCGGCACAAATGGGGTTTAAATATGCTTTGTAGGTGGTTGCATGACAACTCCCAGATACCACTCACCGATTGCCCCCTTGATGAAACATACCGCAAAGCAGCACATCGTGCAACTTTGCATTACTTTGGGAAACTATCTGTAGCAACTGGTGCTAGTAGGAATTCATGACAGCATTATTCCAAGTTAACCCATAGCGCTTCACAGCTTGAATGCCCTGAAAAGAATGCCTTCACCATCCTTCCATCACCTAGGTAACCCACCAGTCCGGCTTGAGCAGAGAAGATTGTTCCTTATGTTGTGGACCAACACCAAACTTTGCTTGCCTTAAGGCAAAAAAAATTCAGAACAAAAAAAAAGCAAAACAAAATACCTGCATAATAAAGTTGAACACAACATTGAACAAAACATTGCAAAAACCTGTAACATTGCATGAACCTGTTCAGGCTGCAACAACAGAATTATACATATGCATAATAACAAAATACTACATAATGAGTTGATAATACAGTAACTTGTGTAGGCTTCAACAAAAACAAAGTAATAAATATACTTCAAAAGGTAAACACTATGCACAATTAGCAACCAAATAATCATTGAAATTTACCAGAAGCCTATCATACCTGGATAGTTTCTCACATTGCACAGCACCTTCAAGTTGGGTTTCCTCACAATCCTGGTTAACAGCATTATTCACCACACCTGCTGCTTCAGGTTGAATTCACTCACTCTGGTTAACAGAATTATTTCCCTCACAACAGTTCTCTTCAGAAACACCTGCCATAGAACTGCTCAAAGGAAGACTAATACCACCCCCACAGACATCCTCCTTCCATAACAAATCATTGCAGGCAGCACATTGTGTCTCTTCTTTCCAATTCACTACCATGTTGCATCAAGCTAGTTTACTCAAATGTCACATCTTGCCATCACTTAGCCTAGCAGCTTTGGTAAAAACCTTGACAAGGTTTGCTAAACTTGTTCTATCCTTACTAGATTCAGCTGATGTCTTAACTCCAACCCAATTATCTAGTACTTGAGTCATGTCTTTGACTCATTGTTTCTGATCAATCAATACATTTGTATAGAGCTACTTGTCACCTGTAAGGGTATCCAGGCACTGGCAGGGACAGTTGATTAGCTGAATAGCCAGGTCTTCAGGGACTGTTGGAACTTTAGAAGAGATGGGGAGATCTGTAAATAAAAGGGCAGCTTATTCCATGTCATCTCTGCTAGGCAGGAGAAGGAGAGGCCTCCACATCTGCTATGTCAGGTGCAGGGGGTGACTGTTGGAGAAAGGGACATGGAGCTGAAGTGTCTGATGGGCTGATGGAAGTTCAGGCGGTGGTTCAAGGAGCCGGGTCTGCAGTTGTGTAGGGCCTAGTATGCATGGGTCAGGATCTTGAACTGTCATTGTTTCTGTACAGGGAACCAGTGGTGTTCCCTGAGGCAGGGGGTGATGTTGGTTCATCTAGGGAGACCCAGGACGAGTCTGGCTGTAGTGTTCTGTATGGTCTGTAGTCATTGGAGGAGGTGCGCTGTGATCCCTGCATAGAGAGCGTTGCCGTAGTTCAGCCAGCTGGAGATGAGGGCGTGGGTGATAGTGTGTCTGAAGCTTTGGGGATAGCCATTTGAATGTCTGATCATAGCGTTCTTTATATATTTGTTGTGCCTTTATTATATTCTCCTTCAATGCTGCAGAAGACAACTCTACTTTATGATCTCTAGCTAGTGTCAGGAATCCCTAAAGTGCCTCCTGCATTATCTGTCAGCATCCCCAGGGATTAGGGTTAAATCATTTTTCTGTTTTTAGTTAAACCTTCATGTTTCTAAGTAAGCATAATGTGCTGTGTTACACAATTGGTTTTATCGATGCTTGTTTTACCAATGCTTGTTTGCTAATGTGAGCAGGTGTAGACATGTGCTTCTAATTGGGTGTGGTGTAGACATGTGCTTCTATTTGGGTGTGGTGACTCATCCACATGTGGAAACTCAACTGCTTTCCTGATTGGTTATGAATAGCAGAGTGAAGCATGCCTCCCTGCTTGGCTTTGTTTTGCTTCAGGATCTCAGCATCTGGTTTAGCAGTCCAGCCCCTGTTGTCATCCTCGTATTCAGGACTTTTGAGGCAATTCATTTCTTCATTCCTCTACCAGCTGACACCAGGCATTCCTCCAGCACTCCGGAAAAGACTGCAGCTAAGTGACTAGTATTCTCCAGGGAGTTTGTTCTTTGAGCGCTTTCCTAGAACAGCTGGTGTATTTCAGGCCTTGTATTTTGGCTTATCTTGAAGAGACAAATGCATTTCTCAACATTCTACATTATTATTGTAGTTACTTGCCTAAATGTACTTCAGTAAATCTGCTTGAGCTCAAGTACTACAAAAAGTGAAAGTACAATTTTAAAAGAGCATTTACATGACTTTTCTTTCTGTAATAGCATAACTCTTGGATTTCAGGGCCAGATGTAGCAAAAATAAAAATTGCGACTCGCATTTTGCGAGTTGATGCGAGTCGCAAAATGCGACTCGCAAATTGGAATGTCAGAAAAAAAAGCAATCCGATTTTGCGACTCGCAGCCGGACTCGCAACGCTGTGTGCGAGTCCGCAGTTTGCGAGGTCGCTGTTTGCGAGTGTGCAAAAAACGAACTCGCAATTAGCGAGTGGGTGTCGCAAATTGCGATTACCTTCAAAATTGCTTGCAGGTGCAGCAGAACACTCCAGAAAGCATACCAGAACACTCTGGAAACACTTCCTGGCACATGATGATGAAATCACAGCCAGGAAGTTAACAAATACACCTGGGAGGAGGCAGGAGATCATAGATAACAGCCAGGACAGATTAATGTGGCACATGGCGTTAATGTGCCACATGACTGGTTGGCATTTTCCTGCCCATGGACAATTTCAACTTGTATATAGTTTCTTCATGACATTAATAAAACAGTTATTTTTGTTCCACTTAACAAATGGTTAATAGGTGAGTATGGTGGGAGTTGACACGTACCGTCCAAAATATTGCGTTGCAATGTGGTCCCGTCTCAGTCTGCCTTGATAAGCTAGACTCCTATCCCCATGATGGCGATGTGGTTGTCCTTGCTCTTCATTATCCGGATCTGGGTCTGCAGGGGTGAGAGGTAGCCCACGTCGGGTGGCTATGTTGTGGAGGATGGCGCATGCGACCACAATTTTGAAAGCGGTAATGGGGGTGTATTGGAGGGCGCCTCCACTGCGGTGGAGGCATCTGAATCTTGCCTTCAGCAGTCCGAAGGTGCGCTCGATCAGGTTCCTGGTCCTCTTATGCGCACTGTTGTATTGCCCCTCTGATTCAGTTCTGGGTGTTAAAAACGGAGTCATGATCCAAGGCCTGAGAGCATATGCACTGTCACCTGTTGGGCACAAAAGTACACGGTTAGGAAGTCCAGATTGTCGTGCACAGTGACCTGTGTGTATGTCTGCAAGTGTCTGTGGCTCTACCTAGGAGGTAACCGTCTCCAAATTCCCCACGTTCCAGGCGTTGATGTATCCCACTATGCCTAAAAATGTATGAGTCATGGGTACTGCCAGGAAACTTAGCTACGATGTCCGTGATGACATAATGGGCATCACAAACAACCTGTATGTTGAGTGAGTGGGTACACTTCCTGTTGCGGAAAATGTGTTCCAGATTAGCAGGGGGGCATATTTGAATGTGTGTCCCATCTACACACCCTATGACATGAGGAAAGTGGGCAATGCGGTAAAAGTCCAGCTTGGTGCTGTTAATTTCTGCCTCATTCCTTGGTAAGTATATGAAGTGAGACATGTGCGTGACTAAGGCATCTAGGAATGCCCTGAGGAACCTTGACACTGCACTTTGGGATACCCCACCTGCCACGGCAATGACCCCCTGATAGCTCCCTGAGGCCAAGAGGTGCAGTGCGCATAGTACTTGCACATGCGTAGGGATGGCGCAGCCACGCAGAGTCTTGTGTTCTAGCTGTGGTTTCAGTAAATCTATTAATTCTAGAATGGCTGCGTTGCTAAGGCGGTATTTGTCATAGATCTCCTCTTCAGTTTGCTGAAAAAGAGTCTGCCTGGTTCTATATATCTTCTCCTGTCTGTGGCCCCTCCTCCTCCTCTGCTGGGCTGCGTAGACTCTCCTCCTCACTGCTATCAGGTATATCTTTCCATTTTGAGTAACCCAGATGCCTTCTGGGTACCCTTTTATACTTTGGTAATGGTTACCACCTGCTCTGAGTTAGTGGTAAATGGGACATGCAAACTGGCCTTTTTGCGACTAGTCGCAATTTGCGAGTTGCAATTGCATATGGGTTGCGACTCGCAAATTGCGACTTGCAATTTGCGGGTCGCAAAATGGGGTCGCACCGGATGCGACTCGCAAACGGGTCCCATCGCTTTTTGCGAGTCGGAAATGGGCTTTTTACATCCCATTTCCGATTTTGCACTGTCGCAAATTGCGATTCGGCCCGTTTGCGAGTCGCAATCGTTTGCTACATCTGGCCTTCAGTTGTGTAATTCATGCTTGTGTTTCAGGTTTGAGGAATTTGCTTTTGAAGGGTTTTTCACACACAGTGAAACCAAAACAAACGTTGGCACCCTAACTGTTTAAACCCAGAGTGGACATTTGCATTTCTTGGATTGTTTTTGTTCCTTTTAGTTTAACCCTATGCATGCAGGAAAGTTATACGTGATATAATTAATGCCCTTGTTTGTCTTTCTTGTACATGATAAGTGCAACCACAGTTCTAATTGTAGTTTGCAACAGAGACCACAGTTCTAATTGAAGTGTGCAACAGTGAATCTCTGTGAAGCCAGCCCTAGTGTTGCAGTACTTATTGTTGTGGTACTCAGTTTGGGTTTTTGATAATGCAGTGTTAGTAATTGTGGCAACAGTTATTATTCAAGAAAAGTGCTGGAGCATCCCAGTGTTCTTCTACCGCTCCCGTGCCCATATCAGAAAGAGAGATTCAGTTTCAAGAAAGTTGGGTGCACTAACTCTACTATCACTCTGTCAACAATGACCTGCCCCCGAAGATACAGGGTGCCTGGCTGGGCCGGCAAGACGTAGCAGTGTTTTGTCTCTTTCTCTTCCACTCCCCCTTTCCTTTTGGGACACCTGCCGGGGTTTCAGTGTCCATCAGGAAGTGCTGAGAGGTGTTCCAGGAGGTTGGAGGGCATACCATTGCCCCTACAGACATCCTGCTTTTCAGGTGAGTGGACTCGTCTCGACATATCGACATAAAGCCAAGCCACAACATACAGGGCTGCCTGGGCGATGGATTCCTCAATGGGTCCTTTCAAAGGTTTAGCACAGGCTTTACCAGCTGATCAGGATGCTCCATCTTTATTAGATTTAACTAGGGCCCTAGCGGGATTACATAAGGAAGTTCTTTCCTTAAAGCAAGAGAACAAGGAGTTGCACACTGAACTACAGCTGTATAAACCACAAGACACCCCCTGGGGAGGAGTCAAACTAAAACAAAGATCTCCAGTACTACAGGCTTCTCGGTTTGACCCGTCTAATCATGTTCCTAGGCCCGATTCAGGCCCAACGACTTCCAACACACAACCCATGCAGGTAATGGTCACAACACCAACCCCTGTGCCCTTAGCTCCTCCAGAAAGATTTTTAGGAGATAGTGCCAAGTTCACAATTTTTCTTAACCAGTGCCAGCTACAGTTTTTGTGTCGGACAGCTGCATTCCCCAACGATGTTGCAAAGGTAGCTCCTATTATCTCTTATTTGGGAGGCAGTGCAGCTAATTGGTCTATTCCGCTGGTGGAGCGCAATGACCGTATACTGTATGATTTCAACCGGTTCAAGGAAGCCTTGCGGAAACTGTTCGCCAAACACCTCTTCATGCAAGCCAGTGACAATGAGTTGCTGAATTTGCACCAGAGAAACAAGGATCTACTGTCCTATATCACCTCTTTCAATCGGTTGGCGGCAGAGACTGAGTGGCCCGAGGAGAAGAGGTTCTAGCTCAAATTGTGGAACCTCCTACGGAGTGTTCCGAGTTCATTGACCTGGTGGTAAGATTGGATCAGCTTGAGTGAACGTAAGGGAGAAAAATTCCAGGGTGACACACACTTAGTGGTGCTCAAAACTGATAAAAAGGAGTCCACTATTCCTACTCATGATACACCTGAGCCCATGCAAATTGGCAGTGTGCGGGGCCCACTATCTAAGAAAGAGAAAGAACGTAGGAAAAAAATGAAACTGTGTTTATACTGCGGTAAGGCAGGGCATTTTGCTTGGGAATGTCCTAACAAGCCTACTGCTCCAAAGAAAGCCATCGGAGCGGTAACAGGGCCTGAATTCTCTCTTCCTGACCAGGCGGAAAACTAACTGGCTCGATAACTTCTGAGAGCATTTTATTGAGCGCTTCTTTCAATAAGATCTCACATCTTCTGGCTAATAACACCAGTCCAGTACCTCAACATCTAACTCTTATTGTGACATTAGGGTTGTCCCCTCAGGTTTGTAAGGTCATTCCCATATTGCTTGACTCTGGGGCTACCGGAAACTTTTTAGACTTGGGTTTGGCTAAAACCCTAAATATTACAACTGTTAGAAAAGACATCCCTGAACCAGTCAGAGCCGTGGATGGCTCAGAATTGTCCTCCGGGCTTATCGTTTATCAAACAACACCCTTGTCCCTACTTTGTGCAAACAACCATACAGAACAAATTCAGTTTGACCCCATATATACCCCAGTATTTGGAGCCCCTTTTGTGGATACCCTGGCTTCAGTTACACAACCCTATGCATGCACGAAAGTTATACGTGATATAATTAATGCCCTTGTTTGTCTTTCTTGTACATGATAAGTGCAACCACAGTTCTAATTGTAGTATGCAACAGTGAATCTCTGTGAAGCCAGCCCTAGAGTTGCAGTACTTATTGTTATGGTACTCAGTTTGGGTTTTTGTTAAGGCAGTGTTAGTAATTATGCCAACAGTTATTATCCAGGAAAAGTGCTGGAGTATCCCAGTGTTCTACAGCTCCCATGCCCATATCAGAAAGAGAGATTCAGTTTCAAGGAAGTTGAGTGCACTAACTCTACTATCACTCTGTCAACAACGACCTGCCCCCGAAGATACAGGGTACATGGTTGGACCGGCAAGACGTGGCAGTGTTTTGTCTCTTTCTCTTCCACTCTCCCTTTCCTTTTGGGACATCTGCCGGGGTTTCTGTGTCCACCAGGAAGTGCTGAGAGGTGTTCCAGGAGGTCGGGGGCACACCATTGCCCCTGCAGACATCCTGCTTTTCAGGTGAGTGGCCCGTCTCGATATATCGACAGCTAGCCAGACACAATAATAATTGGTAAAATGCTCTCTACCCCTCAAAACGTTGACAGGACTATACCCAGTTGCAGTAGGGATAATCCTGTATACTCCGATTATTTTCTTTAACGCTCTTCCCCAATTTTTTCAATTGCTGATGGCTGTTTGGATATTTCCCATTATTACTCTGTTAAAGAACCATGGCAGCAGGATGATATAAGGAGGTATGCTTTGAATTGATTCATTTCCTACTTAAAAGTATTGTATTTGCATACATGTAAATTGTGGTGCTTTATCACTCAGTAAAGTTTTGGGAATCCCCTCTTTCCGAGAAACTTTCTCTAATTTATGACCGTGTGTGTATCGATTTTGGAAAAAACCTCCAAATCCGGCCATTTGGAAAAATTATCCATACAACTAAACCAAAATTCTGTACTCCGTTAAAGTCTCAAATGCGACCCAGAATATCCATACCAATATCCTCCCAAGGCCCCACAGGGCATTCAGTGCCAGAAGGTGGTTTGAAAGTCACTTGGGATTAATCTCCACAGGAACATTGAACACACTCTCTGACTTATTTTTCTACAACCACATAAATCCCAGGTCACCACCAGGAAGCCTTAACTTTTTTTTAGACTTCACAATTCCTGGATGTCCGTCATGGATTATAGTTACCTTCTGTTTCTTATCAATCAAGGCAAGGGAGAATCACTCCATCCCTTCATATTATGAACCCCACATCATCAAAGGACAACTCCTATCTCACCTCCTATAGTTTCTTGCAACAATCAGACAATCCATGTTTGTTAACACAACCACACTTAACAAAGTTTTTTGGGTTTAAGTAGTACCTGTTCTTTCTCATATTTTTTCCCCAATTGTGTTTGGAAATAGCACACTAAACACCAACACAATCCACAGAAGCCAGTGATGCTACATTATGCTCATCAAAAGCACTCAAGAAATAATCTTCAATCAGCAAAGGTGATCTCTTTATGAAATCAACTGCTTTATTACAGATGGCAAAAATATTTTTAACATCAAAATCCAACAATTTAAGAGTCATCCAGACAATCTTTTGAGTAGCTTTGAAAATACCAGAGAATATTAGAATCTTAAATAAGGGCTTGTAATCTGCATGAAGGACAACAGTCCAACATTGGTGAAATGTCTAAATACACTAGCTAGTATTTCTCTGTTTACAACAGAGAAACAGAACATGAGACAAAAGACAAGATCTATTCCTGATTATCTTTATTTTGGGAAAGAACCACACCTAGACCCATTCCACTAGCATCTGTGGTAATTATGGACAGATAAAAGCCTTGATGAGGAATACCTTGACAAATGTCTTTCTTAATATTTTGGAAATCTTCTTGCAAGGAATCATTCCAGATGAACTTGTGACGATCTTTTAACCACTGTCTCAATGCATAAGTTCTGACGTCAAAGTTTTTGACAAATTTTGAATAAAACTTGTCTAGCCCAAGGAAGGCTCTTACTTCATACTTGCATGTAGGTGAAGGGGCATCCCTGATAGAATCTGTGATATCCTTCCTGGGTGTTATGCCCAGCTCACACACATTTGTATTTGTGAAGTTCCATTTTGAGACAATTTTCTCTCATTATGTTCAACAATTCCTTTAACAGACGATCATGCTTTATCTCTGCCCATATCCAAGATGTCAACCTTGAAAAAATTACTTGTTTTAGGTGTCTTAACAATATATACATCAATCTTTGAAAAACAGCTTCTGCTGAAGCAAGACGAAGGAGCACCCTAATAAATCTAAAACACCTAAAAGGAGTAATGAAAGTGGTATCATTCCTACTATCAGGTTGAAGAGGGAGTTGATGATAGGCCAATGTAAGATCTGTGTTTGAAAATCACTTGGCACCCTTTGTTTTAGCCAGCAGTTTATTGATCATAGGTAGTGGAAAGTTTTCCATCATGATATTCCTGTTAAGATCCCTAAGATCAATGCAAAGTCTAATCCGACCACTGGCTTTGTGTACCACAACCACAGCTGCCAACCACTTGGAATATTCAACAGGTTCAATGACAAGCTTGTCAATCTCCTTGGTAACTTTTTCCCTAACAATGAAAGGAATGTTCCTGGCTTTGTGACACACTGGAAACGCATTGCCTTTCAACAAAATTTGATGACATCTCTAAACTTACTAGTTTTACCAGAAAACACATTAGGAAAAGTATTGTGCTTTTCTTTTTCTACATCAACATCGTCATTATGTAATGATAATACCTGTTTCTTGCAGTTACGATCTAACTTGATCCCTAACGATCTCTAGTCACTCCATTCCAGAACAGTTGGTCCTTTCTTTGCAACATATAATTTACTTGTCATTTTTCTCCCCTTACATTCAGAAGACAAATGTCCACAGGCAATCATGGGTATGCTTTGTCCAGTACAAAGTTCTGGATGCACATCAATGGGAACTAGTTCCTTAACCTGTATACATGCAAATTTCTCTTTCTAAAACCGTTGATCAAAATGGTGACCGGAGATCCAGAATCCACTACAATTTGTAATTCTACAGCTCAAATCATCATCTGGAAAACAGATTTGCTTCTAGTGTTTACACAAAATTGTCCCATAAATGCTCAGCACATCAGCGTTTCAAAATTCTTCTCCATCTGAAGTTCCAGAAACCAACCCATCCTTTACACATTTCACAATTTTTCCCTTCTTGTGTCACAACTTGGCATGATGACCAATGACCCCACAATACGAACATTTAACTTTGACATTCAAAGAAGGGCAGGTATTGTCCCAGGCAAAATGGTCTTTACTACTGCACTTGTAACAATTAAGACCTTTGACATTTCCTGTAGAATCTTACAATTTAGAGACATTCATAGAAGTTTTGTTCATTTAATTTCTTTTGAATAATACTTATGAGACACTTTTGTGACAACAGATTGTTCGTTATATTGTGAAGTTGGATTTTCAAAGGCTGCCTTTGCTCAACTTTTGAATAATTCAGTGTTTTTGCCAATGTCAAAAATTCCTTTAAGATGAGCATCTCTATTAACTCCTAGTTTTTCCTGTAAGTTTGCATCATTGGTATGCATGATGATCTGATCATCATGTAACATATTCTATTTCTATTCCTGGCACTTCTAAAGTGCATGGCTATTTAACAGGCCTCCCAGCGCTCATACCAAATACGCATGTTAGCTAGTTTTTTGCAGCTACATAGCCCTCTGTTGGTTCATTGTTGATATGATGGGCATGACTTTAGTTGTTTATAGAGTATAATAATGAAACATGTTATTCTAGTGCTGCTATACAGGATGCCCAATAATGTTTTGAAAAAAATTAAGCTTTTTTGCACTTTGTAGAATGCTGTAAAAGGCGGAAGAGGTTGTTCAATGACTTATAATAAAGCATGTTGTTTTGGTCTGTATTTTCAAGCGAGGTAGCCCAGAAGCTGCTTCCACTGAATTAATTGTTAAAGAGAAGTACAGACACAATTGGTTTTAAAGTAAATAAAGATAGGAAGGTGATTTTGATGTAGTGAAAATGGAAGTGGTCATGCTAGGAAATTCTCTGCTTAATGCCCTTAGTTTGTAAATGCTCACTCCTTTAGGTTCAAAATAAATAGATAACCAAGAACACCATATAAGAAAGAAGGACTCAAGAAAGAAAGGTTCAAGAAAATTATGCAAATGCTCTATAAAATGATCAGGGGTTACGTTTAAAAAAAAAAAAAAATTATGTTTATGTTTAGGCAGCATATTTGCTGCAAAGGAAAAAGTTTTGTGTTTTTTTACAAAAAAATTATATCTGGCAAATACTATTCAGAATGTATATATTTATTTATATCATATGTTTGGTAAGCATTTGGTTAAAATACAGATTGTTTTGTTCTTAGATCCTTTCTTTCGCTGTGGTTTCTCTGTTCTCTAGAATCCCTGTCACAATTTAAAAACAATGAACCTCGTACATTGCAATGGAAGCACTGCCCAGCAAGTGTAATGATACAACTTTTAACACATAGAATGTGCGTCAGAAATACACCTGTGGGCTAATCCAAGATGTGCCTGGCAATGTCTGAAAGTAAAGGCTGTAGGGGGCTGACCCAAAGAGTCCACCCAACGCTTACTCTATTTGTATTGTACAAGAAAAGAGCTTTGCAGACCTAAAGCATTTTTATTTGTTTTTTCTGTGGGTTGAACCTTCATTTTAACAGTAAAGGGAGTAGCCTCTGTCCTGGGTGAGGCTGCACCTTATACAGAAAACACTGTGATGAGGAAAACCCATGAAATGATGGTGTAGTATTCTAAGTATCACTTGATGGAGTAGGTCAACTCTAATATTTGTTGTGCCAAATATGTGACACATAACCAAACTCATGGAAAATACAAGAAGATGCTTTCTACAATCAAAAAGCAAAATGCCAAAAATACTATCTTTTCCCTAGTCACTTGATGCAGGACACAGTCATTTGTTTCAAGTTTCGCTTAAAAATGGCCATAGGCCTTGAGAATATTAGCTTATAAATACATAGAAAACAAACTAAATACAGAAGTAGTTGTCATCCTAAGTTGGCGAAGTTGAAGTAAAAATATCTTTTTTTACAACAGGGAGACCACTTGTACCTCCATGAGAGAGTTTGAAATTAGGGTTCATATGGTTCAAGAAAGCACTAGGTGCCAATCTGTCACAGCTCTTCTAACCTCTTCTTGGATTGCTCCATTCTACAACAACCAGTTGAGGGTCTTACAGAACTGTAAGATTCCAATACTGGAACATCTTTTCTCACTAAATGGAATATTCTGTGTCTCCTAGAAACATTGATCTCCTTCAAATGGTTATCCGGAAGCATTTTTCCCGCAGCTAATTCTAATAAATATGCCATGATATTATCATACCAATCCATCAATGCATGCAGTCATTTTAGATCAGTGTTACATTCACAATAAAAATAAAATCTAACCTACTAATCAATGTATATTTTAAAATACACAACGTAGAATCCAAAAATAAAATAAAGTCTCACTGTAAGAAATTAAGAATTTAGGGCCAGATGTAGCAAAGTTTTGCGAGTCGCTAATGGCCCGATTTGCTATTTGCGACCTCGCAAAATCCAAAATGGGATTCAAAAATCCTATTTCCGAAGTGCAAATAGTGATGCGAGCCATTACCGACTCGCAAAAATTGTGACCTGATTTTGCGACTCGTAAATAGCAAGTCGCAAAGTATTAAAGGAGACCCAGAAGGCATCTGGGTTACTCAAAATGGCTGAACTGTATGTGATAGCATGGAGAAGGAGAGTCCACTCCGCCCAGCAGAGGAGGAGGAGGACGCAGAGACAGTAGAGGATATACCGAACCAGGCAAACACTATTCCAACAAACTGAGGAGGAGATTTATGATAAATATAGACTGAGCAGTGCTGCAATCTTAGAATTAATTGAACTACTCAATCCGCAGCTTGACAAACTGAGGAGGAGATTTATGATAAATATAGACTGAGCAGTGCTGCAATCTTAGAATTAATTGAATTACTCAATCCGCAGCTTGAACGACAGGCAGCGCCATCCATACACATGTGCAAGTGCTATGCTCACTGCACCTCTTGGCCTTGGGTAGCTATCAGGGGGTGATTGCTGTGGCAGGTGGGGTATCCCAAAGTGCACTCTCACGATTCTTCAGATGTTTCCTAGATGCCATACTCACACACATGTCCAGATATATATACCTACCCAGGAATGAGGCAGAAATTAACAGCACCAAGTTGGACTTCTACAGAATTGCCAAATTCCCCCATGTAATAGGGTGTGTGGACGGGACACATATACAAATCTGCCCTCCTGCAAATCTGGAATATGTGTTGTGCAATAGGAAATTTACCCACTTGGTATGTGACGCCCATAATGTCATTACTGACATTGTAGCTAAATTTCCAGGGAGTACACATGACTCATACATATTCAGGCAAAGTGGGATACACTAACGCCTAGAACGTGGGGAGTTTGGAGACGGATATCTATTAGGTATTGCTGACTACACCCTGAAGCCTTACATACAGATCACTGTGGAAACCATTCATGCCCTGCTAACATAGCTTATTTTTGGCAAACAGGTGACAGTGCATATGATCTAAGACCATAGATACTTACCTGTACCTAACACCTGGCAATGAGAATGAGAGGCGTTATAACAGTGCCCATCGGCGGACCAGAACTGTCATCGAGAGGACCTTTGGATTGTTAAAGGCAAGATTCAGGTGCACTCCAGTATGCCCTAGAAACAGCATTCAAGATTGTCGCCGCCTGTGCAATCCTACACAACATTGCCACCAGACGTGGGCTACCTCTCACCCCTGAAGACACAGATTCTGAGGATGAGGAGCAAGAGCTACCACACCGACAGCCTGGGGATAGAAGCAATGCAAATCAAGGCAGACAGAGATGGAACCACATTGCAACCCAATACTTTGGCAGGTACTTGGCAACTGTCACCACACTCACTAATGTCAGACACACATAGCCCAGTTGTGTAGTGAAACAAACAAAACCTTTTTATTTCTAAACTATATGGGGAAAGAAAAGTGCTGTCTGTTAAAGTCTGTACTTGTCCAAATGTGATGAGGACACATTAACGTCACGTGCCTCATGAGCCGTACTGTTTGGTGGCTCACACCCTCCTCCTTGAGCGCCCAGCAGGGCTCATCCCTCATGGGTCCCCTGACTCCTGCTGTACACTTCCACTCCTTAGCACACAGGACTTACTGGCAGACACGCTACTGATTGTAGACCCTTCCTCACTGTCCTGAGGGGTCTGCCCTGTGCCCCTTGCCACCTGCCTAGTTTCCATCAGGTCCAGAGCGTGGCTGATGCAGCCAAGTCCACATGCCACATCGCCAGCAAAGTGCCCAAGTTCAACTTGTAGGCTTACTGTCCGTCTAGACAGGCCAGTTGTGTTGGTTGCAAGACGCCCAAAGGATGCAGCCATGTGGTCAAATCGTGCCACTGTGTGGCGCTCCCTGCGCCTTGCATACTGTCGGTCTGCCGCCAGTTCTGTCACTAGTTGGCGGATGGCCTGGGTGAGATCCCCCAAATGATCGTTCATTCTTGTGAACTCAGTGTTCACTTCAGCCAGCCCAGTGGTCATGCTGCTCTGCATCCTGTTTATGGTTCTTGATATTGACCTCAGTTGTCTATTTTGCAGGCGCTGACCTTTGATGAGGTATGCCTCCATTCCTGCGAAGCCTGCTTCCCCTACCTCCTCCTGGGGCACCGCCAGAACTCTGCGCTGGCATCTGTGCCTTTGTCCTGCTGCTGGCTCAGATTGACTTGCTGCGGGGCTGGGCCCTGGGGTTGTATCAGCTGCCCCCATTTCATGTGCATGTTCCTCATAGGACTCTGGTGGTGTCCTGCTGGGCCAGGAATTTCAGCAGCAGCCTCCTGCAGTGCTTCTGGCCCATGCCCTCCTCCCTGCCTAGTGTCGCTGCTGGGGGTGTCTTGTGGGAGACCTGTGGGACATAGGGAATACACTGTCTCTCACATCTATTTTATGCCTCATAATAAACATTTGCCTATATGCTGACTACTGTACTACATTTCCCATAATGCAGTATTCTAGAGGTTGCTAGACTGGAATGGAGCTACTCTTGTGGTGCCTGCTGCTGTGTACTGGGAGAGTGTGTATACTGCATTTGTGGGTGTGAATGCATATCTCATGGTACTTACTTTTGGATTTCCCTGGCGCAGAACTGTCCACTTCTCCCATTCTAATTATGGCCTCTGGCTCCAGGGTCTGCTTGACCATTGCTTCCATGGCTGTGGGTGGTGGGACGTGGATGGGCCTCCTCTGGTGCCCCTCATCTCTCTCAGGCGCTCTGCTACCCTCTTCTTTTGTCCTAGAGCGCAGGTCATACCACCGTTTCCTGATTTCCTCAAGGGTGCGGTGGCTCACCCCTATGGCATTTATCCTTTTCTGGATTTGCTGTGAAATCATTTTCTTTTGAGTGTCTGGGACACTCATGGCTGCCTTCCCAAATAGTTTGTCGTGGTGCAGGCAGCATTCCTCTGTCAGCACCTCCAGTTCTTTATCAGAAAATTTGAGCTTCCTTCTCCTTCCAGCACTGCCTGGCTCCTCCATTGTAGCAGTAGGTCCTCTCTCCTGAGTGTTGCACAACAGTTTGGAAAGGGTGTGGTCCTCCCTCCTCCCAGGTGTATTTGATGACTTCCTGGTTCTGATGTCATCACCAAGAGCCAGGAAGTGGATTTCCAAACTGTTGTGCAGCACCTGCAGGCAATTTGCGAGTCAGTCGCAATGTGCGACACCCTTCTCGCAATTTGTGACCTCGCTAAAAGCGAGGTCGCAAATTGCGGTGCGACACATTTGCGACTCGCAAATTGGTGTCGCATTTTTTTCTTGGATTTCATTTTGCGAGTCAGAAATAGCGATTCGCATTGAATCGCTATTTCCGAGTCGCAAAGTTTCACCTACCTACATCTGGCCCCTGATCACCTCAAATGTCATTCATGAGGTGATCATAACAGGAGATTTTAACCTTAAACTCTGGGAGCATAAAGTCACCTATTCTAATTCCAACCAAGATGATTTAGAGGGTCATTACGAGTTTGGTGGTCTTTTGGGAAGACCGCAGCGGTGGCGGCCACCACAAAAAAAGTCATGTTGGCGGTAATCTGACCACCCTATTAAGAGTTACACTGTGAAGTCTGCCAAAAAACAGCCACATTTTCGAAACCTCCAAGCCACTGGAGTTCAGAAAAGAGGTGGTTCCACCATGAGCATCATCAGCTCGACAAAAATCCTCCCATCAGATTACAATCCACAAATCAAGACAACGTTTTTTTATGCTGGAAGACCATTGGCAGTGCTAACCACGGCTGTCTGAATTCACATCACACAGAACACCACACTACATTGGATAGTTTGAATACCCCACACCTGACACACATCCACACACCTACACACTGCACTTTAAAACACACCCCAATACAACCCACAATCCTTTGCACCCAAAGCCACACAGAAGAAATAACACTCCCAGAATAAGAAAAAAAAAATTTGGCACCTGTACACATTTCACCACGCATAAATCACACACCTGCACACCACAAAATTTACATTTACATACAACAACCATCACCCACTCACATCACAACAGCAACACCTCATCATATATGTTTTTTTCAGCTTTTTTTTTTTAACACTACCTTACCGTCTTTACCACCACTACCATGTCCCCACAAAAACACCCATGTTTCACTCATGATGAGTTGAGGTTCATGGTGGATGAAATTGTCAGGGTAGAGCCACACCTGTTCAGAGCACAGGTCCAGCAAACCTCAATAACCAGGAAAAAGGAGTTGTTGCAAAGAATAGTCAACAGTGTCAATGCTGTAGGAACCTATCCACCCAAAAGGGAGGACATCAGAAAGAGGTGGCAAGACCTCCAGGGGAAGGTGTGTTCCATGGCATCCAGGCACCAGTTGGCAGTACTCAAGACTGGCGGTGGGCCCCCACCTCCTCCCCCTACTTTCACATCTTGGGAGGAGAAGGTGTTGGACATACTGCACCCTGAGGGCCTGACAGGAATACCTGGGGGAGTGTAGTCTGGTAAGTCCCCACAACATTCATGTCACTCAATTGTTTTGCAACATAACAAAACAAAATAAAATGATGGACAGAGTGTTGAAACTTTTTAAACACTCACCCCCAGTCACAGATCTGGATTTAATCCATCGTTATTTTGCTTGCCACGTCACTCCAGTTTGGACCCAGCCATATGCAAATCAGTCTTGACATTGTTCCCCATGGGAACAGTCCAGCCCGAACTGCTAGGCCAGGTCCTCCGTGGACAGGAAACAAGCATCCTAGGACCAGTTTCAGTGTATCACCCTTCATCAGCCAGGCTAACTTGAATCCAGTGGCGCAGCTAGCAAGGGACCCACGTCTGGGCATACCCCTGCCACTTAGGGCGCACAAAGCAACATCACAAAACAAAGAAAAAATGACAATTGTTTTGTCCTGCATGCTCCCTCACCACCTTAGCCCACCTCAATTAATAAACCACCCACCTCCCCTCAGTCCTAATGTCCTAATAACCCTCACCGGCATGCCACGTGTCCACTAAACTCATCTGGCACCACAGTCCTGGGGAATGGCATGTGAGGTACTGGGAACTGATAACACTACTACTCCCAGAAGGAAATATCCCACCATTATGAAAACCTGAACAGTGCACCAAAAGTGAGTTGTTATGCATGTGAAACTTACTACGAATCTACCCCATCATGAATGTCCAACTGTGAAACAGTTTATGGCAATTACAGCAATGCAGAGGCCCACTCCCAATATCATTACAAAGCAAAACACAGGTACAGCCAAGTGCCCATTCAAACTGCCCTTATAACAAATTTACCTAAGATTGAAATAGACCCACCTAGGGTGGAAATCTAGATGCCAAAGTGGATGCACATGCAGTACATCAAGATAAAGGTAAATGTCTATTGCTTACTTCCATACTGTGTCCCTACTCTGACACTATTGTGCAGTGTCCAGCTGTTTTATTGTGCCATGTATCATACCAGGCAACAAAGGTGAACACCTATGTTAATAGTTAGACAACATAAGATGGTGAGTCTTGGCATCTGCTCCGGGTGAGTAGCACGCTTAACAAATTACTGATTGATTGACTGATTGATGGTATCAGCAGTCTAATGACTACCAACATAGTTTAACATATTTAAGCATGGTGTATGGTATTGAAATTACAGAGTCCCATGTTGTAAGATTTTGCAGCAGCTGTCATTGTCATTTCTAGGGATCATGTTAAGTAACTGTGTGCATCTCACACAACATCACTAATACTCTAAATGAAACTTCACTTGTGTCACTTACTGCACCTCTGTGTTCCACTTCTCCCACAGGTAGCCTTGCCATTGCCACCTTGGAGAGCATACCAGACACTGCCACTACCCCTCTGAATGAAGGCCCCAGTGAGGACAACACCCCTGGATGTGAGGACACTGAGGACGAAGCTGGCCCAGCAGGGACACCGGATCATTCAACAACTGTCAACCTCACCCTGCCCAAAGGGACTCCTCCCAGCCCTGTTGTATTCACATCACAGGCAACCATTCACCCCCAAACCTGTGTCCCAAGACTGTTTCATCCATAATTTGCCCCCAGCACAGGTACCGGAGTTTCACCCTGTCACCCCTGACCATGATGGTTCTGCCGTCACTGGTAGTGGGCACACTGTGCCAGGGGCACAGGCATGTGGGGCTAGGGTACGTTAGAGGGAAGATGTGGGCCAGAAAATGGGGGCTCCAAGGGAAAATACTGACCAGGAACCCATCTCCCAAGTCTTGGGAGCCTACCAAGATTCCCATGGCATGATGGGCCAGGTAGTCACCATGATGAGGGAAATCCAACAGCTGCAGGGGAACAATCACCAGGAAGTTATGCAGCAGTGGGAGGCACAAAATGGCATCCTTACTTCCATTGCTGGGGTGCTGAGGGGCATTAATACTACCCTGAGTAGGTCTGGCACACAATATCAGGCCTCTTCCACTAGTATTGACTCTTCAGGCCCTTCAACATCTGCGACTGCTAGTGGATGGAGTCCCTGCCAGTGGAAGGATATGCCTCAGGCACCCCATCCTCTGTAGCAGAGGAACCCCTCTCCCGCAAACGTGGACATCCGGGAGGAGCAGATGCCAAGACCAAACCCACTGCCAGGAAGTAAACCGCTCCTGAATGGTTCCCCTGGTGTGCCACAGATACACCCGGTTGACTGTTCTGAAACCTAACTCCATTGTTCTGTGGTGCAAGGACACTGGACTTGTGTTTCCTAATGGTGTAGCAGCTCCCCTGATGATTTCGGCCACCATGACTGAACCCTTCACTGTTTGCTTTGTGTTTTTTTGGTTACTATTCACACATATTTTTGTGCACTCCCCAATAAAGAACACTATAACACAGGTTCTGTGTAAGTGTCATTCATCAACCATGTACAACTGTCATTTAAGCCAACTATAGGGTCAATATGTGCCTCTGTATAGTACAACCTTTGTTATGGACATCACATGTGTACTCTATCACCAGGAGACTCATTACATTGGGATTGTAACATAGACAGAAGCCAATATATCTGTATTCTACATCTCCACACATATAATAGTACTGCTAGTGACTTATGATTGTCAGCCTGCAATGCAGGAACACACTGACAGCTATGTTACAGGTAGGTCACATACAACAGAAACCATTATGATGATAGAAGATCTTGTTCAACATTTTCACATGTCAGACACATATGGACACACAGATGACACAATTTGACCACCTCCAGTACCAAACAGGTTTCTTGGTGGGAAAGCATACTTCCACCCCAGTGTCCTGGCAGTCTGGCCATATTAGGTTCGTTTCACATACTCATGCCAATCAGTACCTGGTTTCATCCTTGTCCACTTCTCATGTCTGCCTGCAATTCTCATCTGCCTCTAACACTGTCTGTGACTTGCCAATGATGAAGAGCCAAACAGAAACTTAACACATCTGTGATTGACAGAAATGAGAGATAGAATATAGCTGTAAACATACATCAATTCTGACAAGTCATTTTCACAAGTGTGACTTTGCATGTGCAGTAACAATTTAGGACAATGTATAGTACTCTGTTCTGTAGACAATAGCAAATTACAAACTGCGTGCACAACTGACTCATTGGCATTGGAGCTACCTAAGACCTCATGGATGATGGTAAATAGGAGGTGCCATGCCAGCCATAAATTCTAGGTTAACAAAAGAACTCTCCCCATCAAGAAGACACCACATACCTTAAGTCAGTTGAAGTCCTGATTGATGAGGTCTGCCCTGGAGTCTCCAGCTTCATCATCACTAGGCAAATCTACGTTTCCACCCACAGGTTCTTCTGTCTCCCCTCATCTGGCATGAGTGATATCTGACATCTCAGGGCAAGGTTGTGGAGCATGCTGCAGGCACAAATTATCTGACATACTTTGTTGGGTGAGTAGAGCAGGGATCCCCCAGGCAGCAAAATCTTGCCTTCAGGAGCCCAAAGGTCCTCTCAACAGCACACCTTGTCCTTTCATGGGCCTCACTGTAGCAGACTTCCCCTGGCGTGGTTGGGTACCTCACTGGCATCAACAACCAAGGATAGTTTGTCTAGCCTGAGTCCCCTGAAAGGAACAGGTATAACAACACAAACATATATCTGGGACATGCACATTTGTGATAGCAAGAGAGAAAATTAGCAAACACACATGTCAAATGTGATTTACCAACCAGCCAGGCCCTCCCTGTGTAGAATTGTGTCATCAGCAGTGGGATATTGCTGTTGCGCATGATGAAGGAATCATGGACTGATCCTGGATACTTCGCACAGACTTGTGAAATGTAAAGGTCTGCCAAACACACAACTTGGACGTTGATCAAGTGGTAGTGTTTCCTGTTCCTGTATACCTGTTCATTGGCGCTGGGGGGAACCAAGGCAACATGGGTGCCATCCATGGCTTTAACCACATGTAGAATGTATCCCATAGCATAAAACCTTGCCTTCACATAGGCAAAATCTGCACGTTGGGGAAACCTCATGTAGCTGTCCAGGTCTTTCAACAATGCACACAGTACATCTTTCAAAACTAGACTAAACATGGGCTGCAGTTAGGGTCACTGTATTCTGAAAGGACCCAGTGGCCAGGAAGTGTAGCACTGATATGACTTGAACAATGGGAGGTATGCTATTGGGATTGGGAATGGCAGGCCTCAGATATGGCTCCAACTGATCACAAAGGTCCATGATTGTCTGCTTATTGAGGTGATAGATCTGTATTATGTCTGTCCTCCATGGTGTGCAGGTCTACTAGTGGGCAGTACACTGGAGGTTGTCTTCCTCCCCTCATGCCAGGGTAATTATGTGGAAAAACAACCAGATTTTAGGTGACTTTTACAATGTGAGATATATCTGAGGTCGATGTCAGAGACAACATCTGACATCTGAAATACAGCATCTTACTATAGTTCACGTTACCTAGATTCTCGAATGTACTATACATGCATACTTATCTCTGACTGTCAGTGTTTGATAGTCCAACTTAGAGGCAGATTTAAAGAAAAGTGGCGCAGTGCTGTGCCAAAATTGCCAGCGCTGCGCTACGTCACTTTAGAAATGCAGGGATGCGCCGTATTTAAGGGAATACGGTGCACCCCGCTAAATTTAGCTGCCAGCGCCAACGCAGGCATCCTTGCACCATTGTACAAGGATGTCTGTGTTGAGGGGTGTGATTGTTAATGTGCAGGAAGGTGCCCCTTCCTGCACATAAACAATCACTAATGGCACTTTGGCACTTCTGTTTGTGCTGCACACTGCAGCACACACAGAAGTGCCATAGTGTCATTTTCAAATGATTGTTTATGTGCAGGAAGGGACACCTTCCCGCACATACACAATAATTCCTGGCATTTTGCCTTTTCTATGTGTGTGGCAGAATGCAGCACGCATAGAAAAAGCAAAGGAGGAATAAAAGTATTCCCTAGAGGTGGCGTTAGATTTTGGCGCTGCCTCAGGTTTACGAAATTTTATAAATCTGAAGCAGCATCAAAATGCAATGGATGTTGTTGTGGCACGCCCAGAGCAACACCCATTGCACGCCCCTTCCACTTATAGTGCTGCGTAGTAAGAGGCGGTATTTCTAAAGGTGGTGTTAAGCCACAAAAATTGCAGCATGGATAACAATAATGGTGTGAGAAAAGTTTCTGTAGACACTCTATGTTATGGATAATCATGTGGCCTGGTCATATGAGTGTAGTCAATACCAGGTTCTGATCATGCATTTTGTATGGGACACTCCACTTCACACATGGGCTGCCTGCAGATGCTAAATTATGAAGGTGTTTGAACTTAGAGGATGGGAATGTTTGCCTACTTACTGTGACTGAAGTGTTTTGACCACTAGTGTTGGTATGGCGCATGTGGACCTAACTTTCCCCTTTTTCTCTATGTCATCCATGCAGGTCAATGCCGACCAAAAAAAGGGAATCTGGTGTGCCATTGCCTAAGAAAGTGCGGACCCTGTGGGTCTACAGCCGTCGAAGCATCCACTGTAGGAAATTGTGGGAGGACCTGAGACGCTGGGCCCGGAAGACCACAGAGGCCCAGATGGGGATGTCCTCCCAACGAGGGAGAGGTGCCCATTGGACCTTGACCCTCATAATGGATCGCATTTAGGTGGTGGCCTATCCTGAGTTGGATGGGCATTAGAGGGCAGCACAGCAGCCACAAGGGGGTAAGTACTGACTACAGACATTTAAATCCCTCTGCCAGTTCAGCGTCTGATGTGTAAATATCTAAATTTTAACAAATTGGTAAGTACTAAAGGTAAAGGGTCTCCTAGGATCACATAGAAGTACAGTTTGTACCATTGATACACAGGTGTGGACATGGTATTGTGTAGAGGAAAATATAGCTCACCTGTGTTAAACCTATTGTATGACAGCATGTGGTGATGCACATGTGAAAGTGTCATATGTGTACCTCTACAGCGCTATACATATGTGTAACCTGCTGTGTCATCCTTCCCAACTACTGATCCATAGTCCAGATATCCTATTGGTAAGTTGTCCTGATCTTTGGTCTCAGTCCATTCCTATTCCACTGGATGTAGCTTTATTTGCAACATAGGGTCTAGCAGGTGAGAAACAGGCCAAATATTTCTAAGTATTGAAATAGATGTAAACTCAATGAGAGTGTGTTATCTCATTCAGATAGTTCAAACGGCACACTTGCTATACTTACTCAGAGGTATGCAGAGGTGTCCCCACTGTTAAGTGTGGACTGTACATTGGCAAATGAGATGTTTGATCATGGTGGACATGAATGCATGGTAGTAATTATACATTCCTAGTGCAAGACATATAGACATGTGAGTTCAGACTATCTGTACCATTTATGTGTTATTGAGAAGTGAAGTGAAGTGGCTAGCCTGCTATTCACCTGGCCAAATTATGTGCCCATGCCACATAGAGCAAGGCATCTCCTAAATAGGTACAACATCCAAGTAGTTTGCCAACATCATGTGTACATTAGTACTTCCTGACATTTTTAAGATCTAAGATTTGGGTTTGGCATACTTACTTTTGCTGTTCTGTTTTGAAGTATGTTAGTATGAGTACGCTCATATAACCATGTCTACATAGTTTGCAGGTGTTGTAGTTGACAGTTACATGTTGGTGGAATGGTATATGTTGTCAGTCAAATTGCTTTACTCTAGATGTATGTGTCAATCATGGTTACTTTAGATGTGGTTTATGTCAAAGTAACTGTACTCCAAAGATGTGAGGTGACTGATAGTGATGTTGGTCATTTGATCTGGTCACCTTGAGAGCTTGCTACTCAGCATGATTAGGGGAATTGCATGTGGTCTTCATGTACACAACAGATGTCAATTATATTGAAGGTGTTGGTATGCTCCCTGTGGTTGTCTGTGAGTGCATCCTGTGTGCTAAGTAGACCCCTATTGCTGTACATGACTCTGTTTACTATGTGAGAATGACTAAGACGAGTAGGTCCTAAATGTTTGTGCAATCCTTTCCAAAAACACAGTTGATACATGTGTTGGAGAAATCGTTTGGGAGTCTGTAACACTTCAAAATTGGATATGTTAAATGATGTGGATGCATCTGAGTCATTTGCCATTGTGAATGTTTTAGACACAGTTACATTTTAGAGATGGGATAGCTAAGCAGCAGGCTGTGTTGTAATTGGAATGTGATGAGGTAAATTTCATGGAACATGACATCTAGCAATGTACTTAGAAAGTGTAGATTTGGAATAGGTATGAATTTGAAATCAAAGTGAACACTGATTTCCATTGATGGTTTGTTGTTTCACAGTGATGCTCTGTATAGGGACACGCTTTTTATGTTGACAAATCACCTTGTGCAGGAATAGTTAGTGTTTTAGCTGTACTGATAAGATGGTGAAGTAGTGGTCCGATAGTAGGCTTATGGTGGGTGTGACATTGTTGTCATATAGGGTTGCAGGAAGTATGTTGGTGTGACATGATGTTGGCTCAAAATGGTTCCTACTTGGGGGTGTTTTATATATAGATGTGATGTTACTGTTGTGTATGGTGTAATGTGTAGTGTGTATGTAAAGAATGTAATGACCCTATCTCTCTCTCTGTTTCTCAGCATCAGCATCAGCAGGCGAAGGAGACAGGGCCCAGATGAGTGGGGAAGCTGCTGGCCACAGGACCTTGAGTGCTGATACCACCAACACCGAGGGACCCAGTGGCCTGGAGGGAGTGTCACAGGGGGGAACAGGATCCACGTCTTAATCTTCAGAATCCTCCTCCAGTGAACACTCCCCGGTGGTGGCGGACCCATCTGGGACCACCCCAGCACCATCTAAGTCAACCACCCCTTACTACCACCACCCTCTATGTAGCTCTTCACCCAGTTGACTGTGCCCACTCACCCAAGAGGGTGGGCGTCTCCTTTGCCACAGGCACCTCTGTCCCTGTCCGACCTGCTGCCCTCAGTGAGGAGGCTATTAACCTCCTGAAGTCCATCTCTGTGGGTCAGTCGACCATCGTGAATATCATCTAGGGACTAGCAACTCAGATCTAACAGAGTAATGCATTCCTGGAGAGCTTTATAGGTGCACTGGCTGGCCTACAGAGATCCTTTCAGGTTCTGGCCTCCATACTGATGGCAGTCAGTCATCCTGTGTCTCCCGTCCCCCACCCACCTTCCTCTTCCAAATCCCAAACCCCTCTTCCAAGACCCAGCCAAAGCACACAGACAGGCATGCATCCACCTCAACATCCAAAGGTAGCTCAGACAAATACAAGCACCAAAAGATACACCACCGGCATGCACACAGGCAACATTCAGATGCACACACAGCAACAGTCACAACCTCCCCTGACACCCCACCACCCCCAGTATCGCTGACAGCACACCTGACACACCTGCAGACACTACACCAATATTCACTGGTCCAGCCACCATTCCTACCCTCAGACAGCACCACAGCAGATCCTCAGACTTCCACCCCAGTCACCACATCTGCAGACACCACAAACACTGACACACCTACATGCATCACATCCACCATACCTGCAGTCACCACCCCAACAGACAGTCACCCACCCAACATGGAATTCCCCAGCACCTCCACCCCATCCCAAAACACATAAATGTCTGCACTTATCCAACCAATAGACACCCACCACTCACAAACATACCTCACACCAATTACATCCACCACAACACCTCTGACAACCACTCCCTCTCCCTCCACACCTGAACCCTTTTGCTATGACCATTCCCACGTGTCTAAAAAAGCTTTCCTTTCGGAGTTTGCCATTTTCCCTACTCCTCTCCCACCCCTCGATACCCCTAGACATTCTGTGTCCCTCCCCAATTCTGGCTCTACCTGCCTCGAAGATCTCTCATGCCCCACCTGCAAGTATCCATGCCCCTCCCACTGCCAAGAAGTCTACCCCTTCCAAGAAAACCCAACCCTCCCCTAAACCTAAGATGACTCCAGGACCCTCCTCCTAAACCAGATACCAAAGGCCCCCACCAAACCCTAAACTCAAACCCCCCGTTACCTCCTTCCCTGATAACCTCTGAGGTGCCTGTCTGCCTCATAGATGCCCCTACCTGTGGACGTTACATAGCAGTCAGGAGTGAAGTTTGGGGCACACATATGTGCACTGCGTGCATTGGCACTGTTATTTATGGACTGGCCTATGGCCTTTGTTTTTCAAATTTATTGACTTTAATAATAATTTGAGCTAACCTGTTGTTGGTTTCCTGCTTAAATCTTTCTCATGCATTTGTTTCCCTAGTATGGAAGTGTTCCGGGCTGACAATTGTGTGTCTGTATGTGTGTGTGTTTGTGTGTGTGCTGCTTGGGCTACCTGTGTTGTTTAGCCAGTATGTTAGTTTGTGTGTAGTGCTTTGGCCTGAAAGTGGTAGGTTGTGTGTTCATGATTTTTTGTAGTGCTGGGATTGAAAATTGTTTGTGTTGAGTTGTGTTTGTTGGTGTGTTGTGTGACTTTGTGTGCTTTGACTGTGTGCATGTGCGTGTTTTGTGCATGGCATGTTAGATATGATGTTCTGTGTAAGTCGATCGGTAAGTAGTATAGGTGTGTATTTGTGTGTATTTTTTGTCTCTTAGTGTCACGTTGTGATGTATGTGTGATGTGTCCCCGGATAGTGTCCCCTGCGGGTCCCTGCCATCAGACTGGAGATGGTGCAGTTGTGTTGTGGTTGTGATGTGTTGTGGTGTTGTGGGATACTGTATAAGTGTGGGCCTGTGTAGTGTTTCCATGCGTACCCGTGCAGTGTTTGTGATGTCTGTATGTGTTGGGCATAGTGTGGTTGTTGTGTATATGCGTGTGAGTGTGCGTGTTTGTGTGCTATTATGTGTGAGTGTCGCTCTTGCACCCCTTTCCTGAATTTATGTTGTGTGAGTGTCCAAAATTGATAATCTACAACAGTACCAGGTAAGTGTGTGTACTTACTGGTGCTGTTGTTGTCGTTGTTGCAGGTTCCAGAGTCATTGGGCGAGCAGAAGCAGGGGGGAGACGTGTAGTTCAGGTTCCATGGTGGCTCCGGACGAGTATAACTTCATGAAGGCAAGTGTCTACTTTTATGCAGTTGGTTTCCGCCTCTGTTTTTCATGGTGGTGCAACCGCAGCGGAGACCTTGGTGGTGTGTAACCTTGTAATCTGTCCAGCGGAAATATGGTACACGCCAGCATGCAGGTGGCTACCGTCGTCCGTGGCGGCCAGACCGCAGTGCCAGTGCTTTGGCTGCATTCTGTATTGAATGCCCCCAATGTCATAATTTGGCAGCCTTCTTCACCAGCCTGTTGGCTGTACGAACGCCAACATGGCAGTCCTGAGACCGTCAAACCCATAATGAGCCCCTTAATCAGAGAAAGGCACTACCCTGAGAGAAATAGCATTATTAATCTGTTCAAGTCCTTTAATCTTCTTCTATTAAATGGTAGCCCAAAGTCCAATTCCTCATGAGACCATACACACCTGTTAGAAGAAAGAAAGTCAATTCTTGACTACACTTTTGTATGGCTAAAGTAATTTTCAGTTTGTACACCTTTCACTGTGCTGCAGAGAAGGGAAAGCGGTTATGTCCCGCTAAAATCAACTTTTGACTTCCTGCGTGCTCAGGCAGAGAACATGACCCTACTTGGACATATGGAAGGGATAAGCTGACTAAAGTTGATAAAGTGGAGTCCTGCATGGTGTGTAAATAAAATGATTGGCAAGTCTCTTAAGGAAACACAGAGCTCAAGGAAAGGATCAACCATCCATCTGAATCTTGCTATCCCTTGTTGATATGGTCACACTTTATAAAATCACTTACTTTGAGTAGTATTAGAACACAAAATCCGCCACTAAAGAAAAGGTCCTGGTGTTCAAAGAAGTGGTTCACTCTGCCTAAAAGGCCCAAAGGTATTCACCAAGGGCTTTGTAAACATAATTATTAAAACAAATAGACAGTTCAGAGGGTCCACTCAAATTAAAGGAGCATAAAATAACCTCCATTAAATCATTTTGAGCAGAAAAAAGAAAATATTTTGAGTTACAATGGGAATTGGTTAAAAGCTCTCAACGTAGCAGGCCCAAAGCATGTTTTGCCAATATGTGAACAGCCTAGATAATCGTTTATATATATTTTTGATTGTTTTATGTGTTAGGTTGAACAATTTCTTAAAAACATATATTAAATTGTTTTATCTTTTTCAATTTTGGTAATTTTTACAGTATAATGGCTTTTCCTCATTCTAAGCTATTTTAATGATTTTAAGGGTTTTCAATTTTTTTAGGTTAAATTTATTACATAACCTTTAATGGGAAATAATAATATTTGGGGGTAGTGAATACAATCCCACCACTTCAGCTATATGCACTTTCCTCAATGTATGTTGAAATAGATTTAGAAAAGTAAATTGGACCCTCCTATCAGTCGATGCACTTTACGTATTTCTTGGACTGGAGTTAGAATAGTAAATCTGATTTCTCATATTGTATGCAGTTTCGTTTTTTTGCCGTTATATCACCTTCAAGTCACTCATGGGAGATCTGTAACCTTCCTTCATCCGAGTTATAAAATGTTCCTTCAAAGTATTTTTCTTGGGCAGGCCACCCAAGTATACCAAGATATAATCAGGTGTAATCATTGGACAACAATCATTAGTTTCTGGCCTTCCTCTCAGTCAACCAATGCTCAACAAACTGCCAAGTCTCAGCCTTCCTTCCCCTTGAGCACTTCAGCTCTAAACCTAGAACATAGTTTGAGGAATTCAACCATTCTACATATTTTGGAGGTGTTGACGTGATCCAAGTTCTACATATCTCCCTTCGTGCAAACAACACCAGAATACAGCACTTTATTACGATTTTTAGATAGCAAAATAAGTACATTGCTTTCTAGGGGCACATCATAGATGATTAGTTAGAGGCTTAACTTCTATTCTTGGTGCAAAATCTCTGCTATTGCCTTCCCTACCCTTTACTAGAAGAGTTATATCGCAGAGGACTTTTGCTTATTTCCATTCAACATGTATAACATTTATGTACTGTTTCCCATTCTCAAACGCTTCAATGGAGCCCAATAGACTCAATGTAAAGTAAGCAGATAGTTCTTTCTGAGGGGAGCAGATTTATCTGTAGTGTAAATAAAACCCATTGACACTTGCCCTTTACTATCTTATTCCAGCACTGGTGATTCATTTTTCCTTAGTTCTCTGGCCAACTGGAATTTTCACTCTGCTGCATCAATTACCATCAAACACCAAACTACTATTTCTTAGTGCCTTGCTGGAGTTTCCTATAGTTGTTGTTCTCAGTCAAAGAAATTCTTGCCCATTTGGATGCCCATACAAAAATGCTTACTCTTCTTTGTCATTTTTTTTATTAACTTGTTTTTAAAACCAGAGAGATAGTTTGAATAAAAAAGTGAATTTTGGCAAAGTTGTCATTATAATCAAATTAAACCTGACATATAGCGTTAGTGGAATATTTGCCCATCTTTTCAACACCTTCTCCATTTCTACCATCTCTGTGTTAAAGTTTATTTCTGCTACTCCATTTAAACCATGTACTTCTTTTATTCTTAAGTATCTCATCTCGATTTTGGCTTGATTATTTTCTGTGGTTACATTCTACACCATAATGTCTGTCTTTGCAATATTTAGAGTAGCCCGATAACTTTCCAAACTTCTGAATTGTTTTTTGTATTCTGAGAAGGGAATTTCTTACATTAGATGTGTATATCATTAGGTCATGTGTGTACAGAGTTACCTTCCTCTCCCCCCACGTTAAAAAGGTGTGATACCAATGCCATATCTCAGTTTCCTTGCCTACAGCTCAAAGTATTTGTTGAACAAAAGGGGGGAATAAAGAAAATCCCTGCCTTGTATCTCTGGCTATGCTGAACTGGGCGCCAAATCTGCTTTTAGGTAACATTTTGGCTTTGGGTTCACTATAACTTTGTTGGATTGTTCTACATGCTCTAGGTTGTTCCTCCTGAGAATTGCCCCTAAATACTTCCAACTGAATGTCAAAAGCATTTGTTGAATAATTTATGCAACGTCACCAGGATTATTGTGCCTATTAACCCACATGCCAATTCAAGTAAGTATCTCTCTGGTAGAAAGCCTTCCTAGTCCTCATGAATCAGAATCCCTGCAACCTTACTTCATCTATTTTGCTGAGAAACTTGTAAACACTTTACAATCACCATTCAACAATGAGATCGACCTATATGACTAACACCCCACGGGTCCCTATCTAGTTCTATAATCACATTAATGGGAGCCTCTTTCCAAGTCAGTGGTAATTGGCTGTCTCTGGTATGTATGGAACTAAATAATTTAGCCAAAATAGCGATGATCTTGTCCCGTAACGATAGATATAGCTCATTAGCAATACCATCAGGGTCTGCTGGATTTGCCCCTCTTTATTGCCTCTCTGACCACCGCCCGCTGGATTTCATGATTTAAATATGTTTTCTGTGCCATTCCTAACTTTGGATGAGATACATTTGTTAATCAACTTTCTGTTTCCTCTTCATTCCGTTCTAACCCTTCTGTGTAAAGTTCTTTGGTAAATTTTAAAAAGGTTTATTCTATATTGTTACTTTTGTTAAGTAACCCATCAGAGCCTTTTCTATTTATTTCCATTACAACACCTCTAATCTGGTCAGCGTTGGTTTTCCATGCAAAAGCTTACTACAATTTTCAAAATATTCAGAATGCACAAGTCTACTGGCCTCCCATCTTCTTCTAATTCTTTATTCTTAGCTACTAAGCAGTTCTCTCTATGCATCTTGTAACCTTCCCACCAAGGCTGACTTTCCACGTTCATCCACTAAGTAGCTTCTTAATTGCCCCTGAAGAACCACCGTCTTTTTCTCCAGCAGTAAACTCTTTCCTATACTCTCAGTTTTTATGGCATGGTATACTACTGATCTTTCCCTTTTAAAAGCTTTAAATTGTTGCGTAAGTTACAACTTTGGTGTAACTCTACAAGGTGTGCTTTCCCACCCATGAGTGACATGGCTGAACTCAGTTGAATGCACCAGCAATGAATGAGAAAACCAAACCATTTTTCATTATTAATTATATCACACAGAGACCCATATTTATACTTTTTTAGCACTGCATTTGCATCATTTCTTGGCGCAAACGTACAAAATACAATTGTATTTTGAAACTTTGTGCCGCTTTTGCATAAACAAAATGAAGCAAATGCAGTGCTAAAAAAGTATAAATATGGGCCACAGTGTACTAAGAAGAATTAACACTTTTAAGATAAACATATTTATCACTAAAGGAACAATCTGATTCTTAGTACTTCTAAAACAATTACACAGAATATTATAACAACAGCAAGAAGGCACATTATAAATATTGAGAGTAAAATGAACACTTTTAGCATTGGTAAAATGTAATTTAAAATGTCATCTAGAACCTAACACCTTAACATTTACTTCTATGCACCGTACAAAGAGAGCATGGAAGGCAGAGCAACTTGCAGTCTAGAGATTCTTAGGGAGAAGGGGTGCACTGCAAACCTTGTTGTCAGCCAAGGCTGGCTTTATCAGTGGAGGAATGAAGACAGTGTACCCCACAAAGGGAGAACACATGCTCCAAGGACTTAGGGGGTCATTCTGACCCCGGCGGGCGGCGGGCACCGCCCGCCGGGCGGAGACCGCCAGAAGACCGCACCGCGGTCAAATGACCACGGCGGTCATTCTGACTTTCCCGCTGGGCGGGCGGGCGACCGCCAAAAGGCTGCCCGCCCACCCAGCGGGAAAGCCCCAGCAACGGTGAAGCCGGCTCCGAATGGAGCCGGCGGAGTTGCTGGTGTGCGACGGGTGCCGTGGCACCCGTCGCGATTTCCAGTGTCTGCTAGGCAGACACTGGAAATCATTATGGGGCCCTGTTAGGGGGCCCCTGCACTGCCCATGCCTGTGGCATGGGCAGTGCAGGGGCCCCCAGGGGCCCCACGACACCCGTTCCCGCCATCCTGTTCCTGGCGGTTTTTACCGCCAGGACCAGGATGGCGGGAAGGGGGTCGGAATCCCCATGGCGGTGCTGCGAGCAGCGCCGCCATGGAGGATTCTTTGGGGCAGGGGTAAACCGGCGGGAAACCGCCAGTTGCCCTTTTCTGACCGCGGCTTTACCGCCGCGGTCAGAATTGCCCATGAAGCACCGCCAGCCTGTTGGCGGTGCTTCCGCAGCACTCTGCCCTGGCGGTTTTCAACTGCCAGGGTCAGAATGACCGCCTTAGTGTTATCAGCTGCAGGCTCCGGGGGAGGTGTAGCATTGTTGCATAGACTCTCATTATCCAAATAAGGCAACATGATTCAGGTGGCAGAATCACATGAATTTTGGGGAACTGAGTCCAATCCCAACACCATGTGACAACCATCGGCCTAATCTGTGTTTTCCGGATAAATAGTAGCATCTCATCTCTGCCCAAGAACAGGGATGATTGTGGCAACAGGGCGCATGACAGAAATGACTACTCAGGGGAGTCGTGGTCGATCAGGTCTCATCCTTTTCTCACAGTAACATTAGACTCACATATGCAAAGACAAAGGCAGAGAATGGTTTTCAATAAGGTTTATTGAATTAACTGTGTCTCAGAAAAGATGGCATTTATTGCAATAACTAGGACACAGAAGTGTTTTTATAATAAAACAGCTGATGTTCTTAGAAAATGTCCCTACATAAGGATGTGTATGTTTCTGTGAATGTTGGAGATACAGCGTACCACTTTCCTGGCAACTCTATCTGGCTGCAGCTTTGAGGAAAACACAAAGTAAAAAGAATGTCCTGCTAGTAATGCAATCCTTTCCTAGGTGAAAGAACAACTAGATAAAGAAAACAAAACAGCACTGCAAATGTGACCTATGCTAGAAAAATAAAACGGAGCTGAATAAAATGTAACTGGGCTAAAGTGCACAATGGCTGGCCTAGTTGCTAAAATAATGTGTCTAAAATCATGACTAAAATAGCTATACAACACCCTCCTCTTGCCGGTTCAAAGGTGGTTGAAGGCCTACAATGAAAACATAAAAGCAACTAAAACCTATTCATAAAAGCATATATACATGAATGTCAAAAATGACAAGTTAAAAGGCACTTCAGCATGTGGAATATAAAAAAGGGACAGTTTAAAACATCAGCATTGGCACCAATAAAACTGAATTTAAAAGTCACTGTTATTTTTTAAAGTGCCAATTATATCCAGGACCATTGAAGGCAGGAAAGGGTCCACTTTGGCAGGTGGTAAAGAAGCCAAATTGTTGCCAAGGAAACCAAGGAGCACTCATGTTCCACAGCCTGAGTTCCTGCTGAGGCAGCAGCATTCTATGTTATGCCCAATGTTGAGTTAACAGCTCCATGATCCACAAAGGGCAACTCATAGACCGCTTCCCGTAGCAAACGCACCCTTAATGCCCATGTCTGGTAATGAGCCCTTAGCGAGAACATCAACAGATCAGCATCCAATAAAAGTAAGCACCGCGTAAAAAGACAAACTTTAAGGGGACATTCGAAAAGGCACCAAAAGCTTCAAAATACGGGCTGCATCCAATCCAAAACCCGTCTGCATGACAGAGACCAGTCACTCTCCAGTTCTTCCAGGAGTGGTACTCTGAAATGCTGCATCATGGGTTCACAACACAGTTGTACTGGTGGAAGCACTTTCAGTCCTCCTTGTTTTGAAGGGACAGCCATTGCGAAGAAAAAATAGCAAGAGCAGGATTCCACCTATTATAGCGGAATTCCCCCGAAAATACTCGAAAAAATTGAGTGTATGGCTGAAGGTATTAAGTCAAATATACAGGAAAAGGTGTGAACGAAACCAGAACCAACAGCCTTAAAGAAACCCCAGTAGTACTGGATGTTTAAAAATATTTGTCTCACAAGTGCACCAAAGTGTCTCAGAAAGTTTGTATTTAAAGAGACTGAAGTTCTGCAGATGACCTCGCAACTTGAAGCGCATAGGTCTTTCACGCAGACGTAAGCTCTATGTTTTTAAAACAATAAAGTCTTGAGTCTGCTCAACTTGTCAAAATTCACATTTAAAGTAGCAATATGAGGCCAAAAATCTGCGACTTGCCTCTGTTGTGAAGGGGGAAAAAGTACATTCACGCAACAGGTGACAATTTGGGAGACCAAAACGACTTAAGCTATTCCGGCTCACATTCCAAACAGCTCTCACTGTTAAGGAGCACATTTCTTCTATTCAAAAGCACCTGGATCGCAAGTCTAATTGAGGGGACTGCAACTCTCTTTGGATAGCAAACTAAGTTTGCTGCTGAGGCGTTACATGTCCCCCGCAAGGACAGCTTCTTACAAACCATTGAATGGCTCACAGAAGTCTTGAATTCACTGTCACTAAGTAAAACCTCTTTCATCCCATTGAAACATTTGTACGAAAAGGGAAACTCCCACACCTCATGTATGTAAGTATCTCCTAGCCTTTCATATTTGCCTACTGGAATGCGTTTCAAGCAGGATGTAAATTGAAGTGTGGAAATAGGCAGATAACTAACCCCATGTATTACCCATTCAGTAGATGGTATTTCAGCTACAGTAAAAGACAACTTTTCTCATTTCTCAAAGTTTAGCATGGCATAAGTTGCTTCCTTCTTGGCCATTATTAGTTGTTGTCATTTTAAATAAAATGTTGAAAATATGTCCCTTTTGCTAAGGTGTGGCCAGGGAACGCGACCTGCTTTCAATGTTTGTAGCGCCCAACCTAACTGCATAATGGACCTTAATTGGCTCTGTCCATGTTGTAAAGATGACGTCACTTTTCACTTTGTCTCTTGTGGAATAAACAATGTTGTTTAAAGTGTATATACAGTCAGACAAGGTATTGATCCCATTATCTGCAATAGCTAATGCTTTCTGTAAATTTTCCTGATCTATTTTCCTTAACCGGGCAGTAGCTTCTTGTTTGGAAAGTTTTCAATTTGATTATATACTACATATAAGAAGCGCTTTATGCATTGTCTTCTGGGGCCTTACAGGAAATCCTGCAAATCTGTATCATTAGACAGGAGACTGAGGTGTTCTTTTACAGCATCTAGTGAGGAACTCTTCAACCATTGCTGGCATAGTTTACCTACAGTGTACCCGAATGTTCTGATGACACATAGCGAGGATCTGGCCTATTTGTTCTAAAACCCCGTGGAGTTTACAAAACATGCATGACAACCTTTGGTGTCTACTGGCCACAATAACCCCCCACCAGGATATGAAAGAAATGTGTTAAATGTTCCTTTTTGGAACCACTCAGCGAGCTGGTCTTCAGTTGCATTAGTGTATTTTTTGCAATTTAGCAGGGGCAAATCCTTCATTTTTGCCAACCCTAAACAATTTGTCTGTTGCACAGTTTCAGTTAAAAATATAATTTGAACAGGTATCAGGCATGCTCTGAATAAAGCTTCCTTTCAACTTATTTGCCAATTCTTAGTTCCCTACCCACTTTTTAAGTCAATCGACTTCAGCCAATATTCATAGCCTTCGATAGCCAACCGGGAGACAAAGGAATCAGAATAAATCAATTTTGTATCAGTTTATAAAATGTGTTGACTTTCCATCCCTTGCAATTTAAAATAATACGCCTCAGCATTTTTCACATTGTGCCCAGAAACATATGCAAACTTTTCAGAATACATTTTGGAACTCCCCACTGGCGGAGAAGGTCAGTGTTCCCATTGTGTATAACTAAAATAGTCTTTGGGGTACTTGTTCTGTGAATGAAATGATCTCCATAAAACTTATAACAGAACATATCTTCATAATTTTCTCTTGATTGATAAACATCCTCCCTTTCAAATACAGTGAAATATTGCAAATTAGACATCATAGAATCAACAGTTTTTACATCCCAATCATCAGAAACAACTCTGGGTGTTATTACATAATTCATGGAAAGTTTAAACACATCGATTATGGATGACCTCTTTCGGGCCATATATAGCAAATTATACTTTGTCCTAAACAAATCCATCAGGAATTGGTATAGCTGAAATGTTCACTAGGGGCAAGTCTCTGCAGACCTTATGGGAGGAAAAATTTGGTTTTAAGACCTCATCCACCAGTTCAACTGTAGAGCTTTCAGGAAGGTAATGACCATGTATTAGTAAAAAGAAGACAATGACAAACCCAATCCAAAGAAGGAAGGCAGGTACAGTTAATAGGACCCACGGATAGTTCCATGGAACAATAAAATAGTAAATTTTGAGCCAAATCATCAGCTTACGTGCTCTTGACAGTTTTGTTGCAGTAGAGGCAGATGAGTCGGGGAAAGTGTCATTGATGTCAGCAAAATATCTAGAAGCACTTAGTGCAGAAACTGGAGCCATATTTGGAAGGGGAGAGCTGTCAGAAGTCTCCCTCAGTGGTTCACAGTAGACTATACATTTCGTTTGTGTTGAATTTGAGTAGAATCGCTCAACGCTGTTGACATTACTTGTTGCAGAAGAAGTTAATAGTATTAATGAAAGATCATTTTCCACCCTCCCCAAGCTCGGAGAGGTGTCAGCGTTGCTGCTTAAAACCTGTATAGGAACATCCTGGTCTATAGTGAGAGGGATTCAGGTACTACCCAGGAGTCCTCTAGGTCTACTGTGCAGGACATTGTCGATGGAGACAAAGCAATTCTCTTAGGAACCAGGCAGCAGTGGTAGAATGACAGTTCTGGTACTGTGTATTCCCAGGGCTGGAACCGGTGCACGATAGGAAGGACCAAACTCCTTTTTCACAGCAATCTTTTCACACACTAGATTCCCAACTTTAGGAATCCAGCCGGTAGGTGATATTGGTGCATCCTTTATTCCCAAGGAGGTTGCACTGGCAGATGTGTGTCATCACAGTGCTGTTGTAAGCCCTGCAAGACAGTGACACGTTCATGTCAAAAGGATTATCTGCCACCTCTGCGCAAGGACCATCAAGATCTAGAACATTCATTTGTTTGCCGAACAGGCGTCCCACAGGGTCCTTCTCAGCAGATTATTAAGTGCTCTCTGGACTCTATACAGGTGATAAAGCCAACTATGATGCATGCCTAATACTCTCGCTGTTAAGGATTGCTTTAAATCCTGAGTCCTTCGCTACACCACACCATTTCCCTCCTGATGAAATGGAGACAAATCATACAGTTGGACACCTAACAAAGCAATTGGTGACGCTGAAAGCCCTTGAGGCGAAGGCAGGGCCCTGGTCCGAGTGGAACGTCGCAACTGCATACGTGCCAATAAAGACTTGCAAATCTTTAATAATAGTTAGAGCATCAGCCGAGCTTTGTAGCCAAACCCATAGAAAACTGGAGCATGAGTCAACAGCGACTAAAATGTATTTGTATGCACTATCTGATGTCAGGGGACCACAATGGTCCAAGTACACACATTGTAAACGTTTATTGTAAATTAAGCGGGGTGTCTGCGGTGGGCGTTTGACGGTGGACCCTTTTATTTGCTGGCAGATGTCATAGCAGAGGATATACTGCTTGGTCTGTTTGTATACACCTGAGCACCATTAGCGTGCTTGTAACAATGATATTGTAGTCGCCGCACCAGCATGGGCAGAACCAACTCCCTCATGATCAACTCTGGTCTTTGATCTTGGCTGGGGATCACGATCACCCACCCCTGGTATCGTTACTAGGGCACAGGCATATGTGGTAGGAATATGTGGCAGGATATGTCTTTGGCATGGGCTTGCCATCAGCTGAAGCTTTCACAGCAGCCATTGTTTCATCATCCAATTTCATTGTAGAATAACTTACTGCAGCAACAGAAGCTGTAGCTACTGCTGAGACTTGGCTGCTTCATCCCAACCCGGTGATGTCCCAGTGTATGTACAACATGGACATTGGGTAGCGTTTCCTTCAGATCTGCTACTTTCCCCCACAGAAGTCTGTGTTTGATGGTGTTAACTTTTTAATCCAGGAACCCATTCTGGCGCCAATAATGCGGATATTCATAGAAGGATTGGACACAATAATACAAATCACAGGCGACTAATGTTAACTGTTCTGGATCTGTGTGTTCCTGTGCCATCGCCAGAGCCTTGAGCTCTACTAATTGTGCAGTGCAGTCCCCTAAGATCTGCCTGTGAGTGTGTTGTGAATGGAATTCACCATCCTTCATGTAGCCACACGACCAGGCAAGCGGCGGAGTATTGATATTTTGTGCCTACAGTGGGTTGGGCTGAGCCATCAGTGTACATTGTTATTTGATATTGTTCAATAGGCAATGGATGTGCTGTAACAGCAAATTCAAGTTCATACTACAAAAATTATTGTGTTTGTAATTTTGGGTCAAAAATATAGCCAGCATCAGTGGGCATCAGACACGTTGACCATTGAATCCAACATTGATGTAGTGCTTTAGCGTTAGGAATGCTGGCTTTGGTGACAGCCTGAAGTGCCGGGATTGGAGATATGACAATGATGCATTTCCCGGGCCCAGCGGTTTCTCTTTAATGACATCCATCTGAACAACAGTGAGAATTTTCACTGTGGGAGCAAAGCATTGTTCTGCTGAAGAATGTAAATTCGATTTGTATGCAATCAGGACGGTTTCACCCTCATTGAACGTTACATAGGTGAAACCAATGGCACCAGCAATTACTCTGATGACCAAGTGTGTTTTGTTGTTCTGTGTGCGTAAATATTGAACTGCAAGAATGTCTTGTGGCAATGCTCTAAGAATGCGTGTGTGTTCGACTGTCTAATATTTACTTGCAAAGGCAGGACGTGTTAAGTCATATAATGGTTTATGTGTTGTACATAATCTGGAATATGTATTCTGCCAACGTTTAAAAAGGCTAAAAATGACTGGAGCTTTTCGATAATGTTTGGACGTTGTAGTTGTGCAAATCTTTCTAAAAATTGGGGCGCTAGGCTCTTGCCTTCATCAGACAATTCGTATCCCAAGAACAGGACACTAAGGAAGGCTATAATTTTTTTTTTTATTGAATTTGTAGCCTAATTCAGCAAATCCCACAACAATGCATGCAACCCGTCTTACATGTTGTATGAGGTCATCATCCATAAGGTAGATGTCATCTACATAGGACAGCACCTCAAGGTCAATGTCGTGTAAAATGGAAGTAACATGAACTGAAAACAATCCTGGACTGTACTTGTACCCTTGTGGGGGACGGCAAAACCTTTATTAAGAGCCTAAAGCGCAGAAACTTGTCAAGTCCCTACTTTCAGGCACTATGTTTTGGCAGAAACAAACGTTGGAAATATCCAAGGCTGTTTTGTATTTTTTACACACTAAATTTTTTATAAGTGCTCTACTATGTGCATTTTGTATGGCAAATGTGTGTGTATGACTGTTTAAGTGTCTGTAGTCTAGGAATATTCTTTATGAATGGTCCGGTTTAGCTACGGGGAACAAGGATTGTTTATTGGTGAGACACAGGGTTCGATTATGCCCTGGTACTCTTGCCGTGCGAAGATTTCCCTCACAGGTGATTTAGCTTCATGCTTTATTAGATATTGGGTTTCAGGTTGGGATCTAATTGGTATTACATGATAGGGTGAATCTTTATCCCACCCTACATGGTTGTGATAACGCAGGTGCCTGCGCCTTAGCCCAATCAATGGTGTAAGACTCCCTGAGCTGTCTTGGAACAAGGGGCAAGAAAGAGGCTTAAATTACCTCTTCCCCATAAGGGTGATTATGGACAAAGTCTGGTGGCCAATCCTTTTCGGCCAGCAAAATATCATAAATGGTAACAATGCGATCCCAAAAGATGGCGTCTATTATGTGCTCAATATCTCCTTCTAACTGTATAGTTACTTTATACACCCTGTCGGGTGTGGAGATGTGCACGTCCGCAGTCTCCACTTGTAAGAAGTCATCAGTTGCTTTCACCTCCAGATGCTCTTGAAGATTCTGGTGAACCATTATGACTTCTGCCCAGCTGTCTTGCAGTGCCAGTGCCCACTTCCTGTTCTTCAGTAAAGCTCGCTTTCTGAGTGGCATGTCGTATAGCAATCGCTGCCACTTTTTGCATTGGGGTTTTTGTGGCAAAGTTTCTCTTCTTTCTTAACAGAAACTTCAGACGAGTGTTGCAAGTCCTTTCTCGGTTTCAAGTACTCAGTTTGCTGCTCTGACCACCTTCCTCTCTCACTGCGTTTATCCAGTGAGACCTGAAAGGAACAAGATTGGTGTGCATCAGTATATTCATATCTGTCAGGTGTTTTTATATTACCTCTATTTCCAAAATTATAGTTATTTTGAGTGGTCTCTTAATGCGGAGATTCTCCCCTTTCTTTTTTAGGTGTTTGCTTTTGTTTATCCCAGCATTGTTTAGAACCTTCTGGTGCTTGCTTGGTAGAATCTTTATTAGATTTAGCCTGTAATTGTGGTTTAGTAGGTCTGGCCCCCAGACTATCTCGACCAATACTAGAGTAGGTCTCAGCGATAAACTTTAGCAGCGCACATTCTTGATCATGTACAGGAATATACCAGAGCTGCATCCACACTGCTAGTGTGACTGCTTCTCCTGCAGTTACAGATACAGTGGCAAAATTGCCCATTAATTGCATCCCTAACTCCAGGACCGGGGCAGCCTCGTATTTATCTTGAATTTGTTTTAACACTTCCCGAAGATTGGCAGGTGTCAATGTACCGTATGCGGTAGTATAGAGCGTTGCAAATACTGTGCCCAAGTATTGCAGTTATCTATTGTGGGAACCATTTCAAATGGCTAGCAGATAGTGCGAAGACTATGTTTATCCTGAGGTCCCGTATGGGGAAAAATTGCTTCCAGCGCATTTATTTTTTGAGCTAACCAAAAGGGAATCTCCTCCCGTTTGGCAGGTACTTTACCCATGATCGAATGTACAGTCGCAGGATCAATGCCTGGCGTGACTGCATGTGGTTGCACTGGGGCAGCATAAGCTAGTATTTAAGGTCTGCAGTTCAAACTATACTAACAGTCTGTATATTGCCATAAGCTTAGTGTATAAGCGGTGAACCTTAGCTACCGCCAAGGTTGCTACATCAGGATGCAGTGTATATGTGGCCAAAAAAGGCCAGTTAGGACCATCATTGCTCAGAGGATCTAACTTAACGTCTAATATTGTATGTGTTAGGGTGCCATTAAGCCAGTTATTATGGTCTTGATCAGATAGGGGTATCTCTAAGTATGCAAAGCTCTGTATTGTGCAGGTATGTGAGCAGGTGAGTAGTAATGAAATGTATTAGTGTTCCCATCAACTGCTGAAAAAGTGACCCAAGAATAAAATATTTCTGTTCTGTAGGCTGGATGAGCGTCAACTACAAATGTTACAGGACCCTCCTGGCCTGTGAGGCCATTTGCTTATAAATGAGCAGTGAGGGGTTGTTGCATATTTACTGCAATTGCTACAGGTTGTGGTTTGCCATGGTAATGCTAAATAAATTTGTTCAGAGATAAGGACACCAATGGGGACTCATCCTTTTAAGGTTCAAGTTTGAACAACCTAGAGCGTTGGGTAGGTACTAACTACCTAGCTGAGGAGGTAATCCTCAATAACATGGACGTCTCCGTATGTAGTATTGAGGTGCCTTTAGCACGTAGTGAGACAGAGATACTCAGGAGGATCCAAAAAGTAGTGCCTGACCAAATGTTGGCAGAGCCTTGTCGCTTAGGCTCTCATTATCCTAATGGGGCTACTGGATTCAGGCAGCAGAATCACATGAATTGTGTGGAACTGAGTCCAATTCCACACCATATGACAACTGTCAGCCTAATCTGGGTTTTCCAGCTAGCTAGTAACCCCTCATCTCTGCCCAAGAACAGGGTTGATTGTGGCAAAAGGATGCATGACAGAAATGACTCCTCAGGGGAATCATAGTCGACCACATCTCATCCTTTTCTCTCAGTTGTATTAGTCTCACACATGCAAAGACAAATAGAGGCAGAGAATTGTTCAATAAGGTTTATTGAATTAACTGCATCTTATATAAGATGGCATGAATTGTAATAACTAGAATGATAAAACACACTAGAAGCAAAATGGTGACGAGAAGAGTGAAACACAAAAACAGTCCCACCAAACTGTCACTACATAATAAATGTGGTTCCTACCTAAGCAATGTCAGAGCACAGCATGATAAGCCCTAATCCGCCCTTCAGGTTTCCCCCCTGGAAAGACATCATCCCCCATACCTGAGCAAGAAAGCTTGTTGTCTAGAAAGACACCATCCCCATGTAGGCCAGGGATCGGTAGTCTAAGCAAGCAGTTGTACTGAAGGCAATCAGCATGCAGTCACGGTCATCTGGCTGGAATCTCCCTCTAACATGTATGGTACAAAGAAGTGTTTTTATAATAAAACAGCTGGTGTTCTAAGAAAATGTCCCCAGGTAAGGATCTACATGTTTCTGTGAATGTTGGAGACACAGCATACCACTTTGCCGGCAACTCAATCTGGCTGCAGCCTTGAGGAAAGTACAAAGTGAAAAGAGTGTCCTGTTAGGAATATAATGCTTTCCTAGGTGAAAAACAACTAGATAAAGGAAATAAAACAGCACTGCAAATGTGGCCTATGCTAGAAAAATAAAACAAATTGAAATAAAATGTAACTTGGCTAAAATGCACAATGGCAGGCGTACTTGCTAAAATAACATGTCTAAAATCATGGCTAAATTAGCTATACAACAGCACCTGCAAAGTGTGCCAGCAATAGGTGAGACCATTTCTGGCAGAATCTCTGGCGATACTCTTAGCGAAGGACCTCATCCTTATATACTGAACTTTATTAGAGATTGGAATTTCTGACATAAGTTTAGGAATGTCTGACATAGAATATGTGCATCAAAGTATGCGTCTTAGACATTTCCATTTGAACGTATAAAGTAAAGGGAGGTCAATTGAGACTACAATATTTTGGTTATATGTTGCTATGTGTTCTCAATCAACCTTGACATAGTGGGAAGTAGGCATTTGACCCAGACAAATGTCACATTGATGGTTGTATGTGTCATCGTTTGAAGGGCTTGATGCTTTCACAGTTCTTAGAAAGATATTGTCAGACGACATCTGCGTCTAATAGCAGACATGACAATGACATTACATACACACAAATCCTCGAAGAGTTTATCATATTTTGTTTCAAGGATTTATCTAACATTTTGTCTAACAAGCCATTAAAATCCCCTTCCACTATTATTGTGTGTTCAAATAGTTCTAAACCAGTTTGCTAAGAGGTCCAGGATCGTCATATTAGGTCTTGAGGAGTTCACCATTGTATCAATTGCGTAGGTTATTTGTAATTTCGCTACTACCCATCTCCCTATCTCATCTGGTGCATAATTCTGGGATTTCTGCTCCTGAATTACAGTTTTCAATATGGCCACCCCTTTGAAGCAACATGCCTGATCTGTACATGCAATTTTCTTAATCCATTTCTGAATCTTAAACAGATCACTACCCTCCTTATTGAGTAGATGTGTCTATTGTAGTATTATGATCTATGCCTCACAATCACAGAACTACTGTTCTGCTGGATATTTCTGGACATATACCATTTATATTCCAAAATAGGATTTATAGCAAAATCCCACCTCCACTTCAGACAATAATTACATTTATACCACTTTGTTCCATCTCCCACCTGGCCTCACTCAGACATACAAATTCTTTTCTTTTCACATATTTTAGGACTTTTTTTGTTTTCTCTCCATTATGCTCCCCACCCTGTGTACACACTAACCCCTCCACCCTTGAAGGAACCCTTTCATGACTTTGACTGGACAAGAAGCTCCACCCTTTGAGCTTTGCCTCTTTAGAATGTGGCACTTAAATTATATCTTGTTCTGCTTTCTGTTACTCATAACTTCATTTGTGCTATCAATCTATCCACTTCACTAGAGTCAATAATATGGTGCATTTTAATGTACCATATCACAAGGAGTCTATTGGGAAATTTTAAGTGGACACTTGCCCCGAATCACTTAAGTTTATCCATGTACTTTCCTAGCTCCCAGGTCCTATCTTGTGTTGCTCATGATATATCAAATCTGAGACTGAAGGTGATTTTGTTGGCTTTCATGTTCTTTTCTTTAGGTATTGTAGCTAGAATCTGTTCCTGTACTACATGTCTTTGGAAGTTCACCAAACTCCTTCTTAGATTTCTATTAGGGTTGTTTTTAAAAGGGTCCAGGTGAACTTGCTAAATGTCTGTCATAAAGTCTAACATAGGGCCCTCCAGGGGGTAGCTTTATTTAATAAGTCCACTACAAAAGATTTCAAATTTCCTCTTTTGACCCCTTCAGGGATATTTATGATCCTTTTGTTATGTCTCCTTGCATGTTTGTCTAATCTTTCAAGTTTTTCCTGGGTTTCTCTTTCCCTTTAGGTCCAATGACCTCATCAGTATTTGTCTCCTCTCCCCAATTCAGCTCTCTCATTGTGCCCTCTAGGGCTTGTGTCCTTTTTGTTAGATTGTCTACTTTATTTTCCTGCATCTCACATGCCTCCTGTATTTCTTTCTGATTTCTATTTGATATGAAAATCCTGTTTTTTATCTAGGAGGTCAATGTCAATAACTTTCTTTCAAGGCTGCCTCCAGCAGGGTCTCTCCGAGTTTAATATGTGCTGTCCCTAGTTTCACTTTCCCCCTTCTCACTGTTCTCCAGCCCCTCATCCACAGGTATCTGCTCCCTGTTTTCTGTTCTAATGGCTGACATCTCACCCCTCGAGTGAGCGGACATGATGTGCTTCCTTTGATCTTGGGGTCTTCTATCCTTTAGTGGTGAATCTTTGTATTTTCTCCCAGTTCTGTTGCTATGAGGGGCAGCCCTTATCATGCTTCATTCCCTCTTCTATTATAAATGTTCTTAATGAGAGCTTAATGATTACCTTTAAGCTTATTTTTGAGGTTAGAGTTAAATAGGTCTTTGCCTTGATTATGTAACACATTTTTGTGCCTTTGCATCTTTATTCCAGTAGGAATTGTGTGTTTTTGAGGATAGCTTCTTGCTCTTAAACTTTTTCCCTCAACTCTGTTAAATGGATGGTAAGTAATGACTCCTCTTCTCAACACTTCTGTATCAAAGTTGCCCCCACACGCTTCTTTTTTTCTTGCACTCCTCAGTCTGTATCTCTTACTGGTTCGGTCCCATTTTGTCTATCTGACTCACCAGCTCTTTGAGTCCCCGCTAACTGTGCCTGCTCCCCTGTGTGTGTCTGCATCCTTCATATTTGCTCTGGGGTTCTCCTTGTTTCCTCCTTCCTTGCTGCCCCCAACATTCAAACTCTCTCCCCTTGGTCCACTGCAGCTGCAGCAATGTTCTCCGTGTGTGCATACAATGGGGATTCTTGCTCTGTCAAATAGCTGGGTGCAGTGGATACCTGCTGCTTGTTTGAGGCAGTCCTGGCACACTATGGTGAGTTTCTAGCTACTTCTTCTACACTCTTATAATCTTCTTGATCATGCATTCGTGGACGGCAGTAGAAACCGCAGTGATATAATTCTTCAACGTAATGCATCTGCCCAGGGAAGAGAGCTCCAGACTGGCAGCCTAGATAGGCGCCACGCTCTCTTGCTAATGTTTGTTAGGTAGCGGTTAGACTATCTAACTTTTGCTTAACTGGAGTTAGAATAGTACATCTGACAACTGCTATACATACATTTCCCCCAACATTTGTTAGATTGGAGTTAGAATAGGAAACCTGACCCTTCACCATGTATGTATTTTACTCAGTGTTTGTAGGCTTATATCTAAAGTTGTGCATTTGTATTGCTTTTTATTTGTTTATTTGTTAAAGTTTTAGATTGTAGCTGTTTTGTACTACACTCTAAATTTCCTATAAGATATTTTGAGTGTGTTTCATATAAAAGTATATATTTTTTTAATATTTAATTTCCTTCAATTATTTTCTCAGGGCTCTGTTTTGTAAATTGTTTTTTTTATTTTTCTTATGTGATTTTTATTAGTTTTTGGCATATATTTAAAAAATCTATTTTGCTGTGGTGCAATAAATACAAAATATGCTCTGTGTTTTTAGAATTATTAATAATAAATGATTGCTTTATGTATTCTACATTAATCTTGTGGGTTTATTCTAAAATATATTTATTTGTATAAAAAATGTACTTTAATTTATGATTTAATCTTTTTACATTAATTTGTAAATGTAACAATTTGTAAATTTATTTTCGGAATGTATTTAATGAAGTAATGTGGAATTATATGTAATTTAAGAATTACACTTTTAAACGTTAATAAATTAATGCTTACATGTTATGTATTGATTTTAATGCATGCCTTTTATTAAAAAATATTTCTTTTTATTTAAGGCACAATTATGTTAATTACATTTAAATACATACACTTACCGATGCAATGTCGATGTGATATATTTGTAGTCTGTATTCTTGTACTTAACATTATATGTATATGAAATCGCTATTTTGACAGCAATATTTTTGGACAACCATATTTTTGAGAGCACCAACCTTCTGCACAAAACCGAGGTAGTAGAGTGCTGCTCAGGAATGCAAATAGGTCCAACCATAGCTGATCAAAGTGAAAAACCTCATTGTTTAGATGATAAGAGACTGGGGTGGAACGATCTCAACTGAGACTGGCTGGCAAAACAGTTCCTGGAGAGCTAGACTGCTTTTAGAGTTAGGAGATGGGGTTTGGCCCAGGTGCAGCAGTTCCGAAGTAAGGTTGGACTTTTGGTGACCTTTTGCTGCTGCACATACACTTTGGCTTCCTCGTTGTCTGTTCTGACCAATACCACCTTCCACACTATGTAATGACTGAACCCCTAAAAGGTGCTCAGAATGATAGATGACTTCTTGAAATTGGAAGGATGGAAAACTTTTGAAGGAATCTAATGTCACTGTACTCCCATTCCCTCCAGAACTGCTTCATAGCCCCTTTCTGTTCTCCGGTCCAGCTTCCATAATTTCCATCAAAGGTTCTGATAGCAGGGCAAAGAAATTGCTGTGAGAGGCAATTCCGGCAACTAACATTGAGCGGAGACAGCTTTTCTATGAAAGTCACCATGCTCATGTGTCTCCCACTTGTTATGTTATGTTTGTGTAGCCCACTACTCAGTGTTGGTGATTCTGTGGTCCTTAGGCATCATTTTGGAGGGGTGCACTCCCTATCATTTACTGAGCTTACCCAGCTATTGTGCTGATCTGGCACTGCAGGGCTATGTTATGATTAAAGCCCTGATTTTTGCTGCCTTGTGCTAAATGCCTGTGAAAATATTATTTAAAGATGGAAGCTACAACCTAGGTTCATATAAGTATGCAGGCTTAAAATTAGCTCAGATCGTAGTGTTTTCCTGCTGCCTGATGTCTTTATCTGCCCTTCCGTTCACCGTGGAGTTCCATGCGCTTCTGTTAATGCAGGGAACATTGAAGGGCACACTTGAGCCTTAAATTCATGCCAAATAAATCAATACAGATCATTAAAAGATGTTACAGCTGAACATTAAAATGAAGGTTAACGTATGTTTAACAGCTCTAAGTTGTCCAGTAAGCCACGCAATCAATCCAGAGCTTGACAAAAATTAATCTAGAATAGAGAGCACAACGGTGTCTTGCTTGGTAGCTCTTGAACACATAGAAATTGCTATTGCTAACGCGTCCCGCCTTTAATAATTTAACTTACATGGGGCCAATGAATCTTTTAACCCTGATTGAGGACACCCTAAGATGAGATATCTATTCAGCATTTCAATTTATAGATCAATAACCTCATCAATATTCACAACAGCCAATCAATCAATTTAGTTAAGGACATTAATAAGAATCGAGACACACCATAGTCTCTCAGCTTTGAATAACCACACCGAATTTAGTAAGATTTATGATATTTATTCCCTATTTGTTACACTCTACTAGTAAGTTTATTAGTCTCAATACCAGAAAACACATCAACAATGTCACAATATGGCAACTTGAATAAGACTTCATTAAAGCAAAGGTCATGCACATTAGAACAAGGCACGACGTTAACATGAATTAGCTTTAACAGAGTATCATTAGCGCATTTATTCAACAAAGCAAAGGTTCAGTCATTTGTCTATTTGCATTTGTTTGGTGAACTCCTTAACTAACCTCGAATTAGCATCAGCATGCTGGGCTTCATGCAAAACAATTTAGTAACATAAATTTAGAAAACATCTAACTATGGTCTCTATCAAAAGAGCAGTTGGTACCTAGAAAGAAAAGGCAAACAGACAATTACAATTTCATTATCATATAGTTACCCTCTGAAATGGGTCAGCATACAGAGTCAGTCTTCATCCTCAGGACATCAGTTGAATAGCCATCAGCCGGGGTCAGCAGCAAATTCTCAGCAAGGTAGGGCAATAAGGAACACTTCCTTCATAAGGAGAAGAAGTAAGTATCGGGCAAGGTGAGAAAAGTGAGGATGGTTTAAAGAATCAGAACTGCAAAGTCTAAGACAGAATGTCATAGAATGGCTCGCAATGGCAAAATGGCTAGGTAAAAGCTGAGTTCTCCTTTTGTCACGGCATTATATCAATCTTGTCGTGCAAGCTTCTAATTTCCAATTGGGCAATATTTGGTGCATCATTATCTCTGACCAATGATCCATCGATCACCTTACTAGAATTTTCACTTAGACAGTTCTCATGTAGTTTATTGGCTCCTGTAATTGATGTCTTCAATGGGTAGAAAGGTAGGAAAAGTTACACTTGTGGTTTCAGTCAGTGGTTCTATTGTCTTTACCAGTTTAGGCGACCTTACACCTGTTGCGAATTACACTGTTGTATTCAACAAGAATGTCTCCTTGAGCAAGTCGGGTCTCATGAGAAAGAATTTACTTCTGTTACACACACATTTCTAACTTCTGGAAAAGTACAGTTTCATGTCCTTCAGCAAGACAGCATATTGCACGTTAGAAAAACACATTTAATATGAGACCAGGCAGCTAGGCCCAGACTCTTGCTAACTAAGGCCTAGTGATTAATTTAGCAGAAACCTTAACATATAACTCTTAATGCTAATACAGAATCATACATTAGTACATTAATAATCAATCATTAGTCAATTTCATTAATCACCATATACATTGATGGCCACTCTCCGTGGGCACATTTCAAACGCATACATTAACAGCACATTAATATATTTTCTATGCGGCATCATTACACATTAATTTGCAAGTAATTCATGTTAATTTTGATTATAAAAGCTACACTCCAACACTATACATGCTATCTGTACTAAAGGGGGAGGAAAATCAAACAAAGTTCAAATACTTCACCATAAAAATGTGTTTAACGATGCCCACTGTTAGTCAAAAGGGTCTAGTCAGTTATGGTTTTCAAAAAAAGGTTACACCAGCTTCAGTTTTGACATCTACTAAATCGCTCTCTGACCAATGGGCAGGTCCCCTCACTATGGAAGCATGCTGTGATCAAGCCCCTTAAGCCTTAAAAAACAGGTGTCTGACCCTCTTTGTTTAAATAATTACAGACCTATCTCCCTATTGCCAGGTCCTTCAAAGCTCCTGGAGAAACATGTTAATACACATCTTTCTGTGTTTCTTGAGGCAAATGATATCCTCATAGACCCAGCATAGTACAGAAACAGCTTTGCTGGCGGTAGTTGAAGAACTCTGGTATCTGTTGGATCAATGAGGATTGGCGGCCGTTATCCTCATGGACCTTAGCGTGGCCATCGATGCTATAGACCATCCAATGCTTATTTGTAGAATTGCTAAAGCAGGCATTGTAGGCCGTACCCAGAAATTGATTTCTTTCTTTCTGGAGAACATAACCTTTGAGGTCCTAGATCGTTTATGTTACTCTGATAGTTTCTCAGTGGGCTGCAGGGTTTTGCAAGGATCCTCCTTTATCCCCAATGTTTTCAATCTATATATGCAATCCCTGGCTGAAATTGTACACTCCTTTGGGTTGTATTTGGTCTTTTATGCCGATGGCACCCGGTTAGCGATGTCCATTTCTCCAGACTCTAACTCCAGTCACTTTAATGTGTCCCCCTGGTTTCAGGAGATAGCTAGATGGATGTCTAATGGCAAACTCAAGCTAAACAAGAAACAGACAGTGGTCATGCTACTGAACAATAATTGTACTCAGAAAGTTTCTTCGCCTGTGCCTGACTGCTTTGAGAGGATTCCTAGTCCCACACAAGTGATAAAGAGCCTTGGAATGTAGATTGACTCGAGTCTCACCATGGAGTACCAAGCTAAAACACTTGCTGCCCCCTGCTTTGGAGGCTTGCAACTACTAAGAAAGATTCTTAAGCATCTTCTCTTCTTAGCCAGGAGATTAATTGTCCATGATCTTGTCATTTCTTAACATGATTATAGCAATGTCCTCTACCTTGGTTCACCTCAATATGTGGTCACACAAAATGCAGCAGCACAGCTACTTGTAGACCTCGTGAGACATCAGTTGGTGAAAACAGCCCTGAAAGATCTTCACTGGCTTCCAGTGGAGCAGCGGATCCAATTCAAGGCATTATGTATCTTGCACAAATCCCTTCATAAAAGAGGCCCTATTCTGTAGAGGTCGCTAGCCATCCTGTACATCCCCAGCAAGCCACTCAGATCCTCCTCTGTGCATTTCATTCAGGTTCCCAAAATCCGTATAATGCACTGGGGAGGCTGCTCCTTTTCGTATCAAGCTGCCAGACTCTGGAATACCCTTCCTGTGGAGCTGCAGCAGCTGTCCAACAAGCGCCAGTTTCATAAAGCCTTGAAAACCTGGGATTTTGGTAATCAATCCTCCAGTTAGTGGATGACTACTATGAATGTCTCAGCGCTAGGAAGCCCTCGGGTAGCCATGCGCTCTACAAGACTAATAGAATAGAATCTTGTCTTAAGATGTAGACAGGCATCACAATAATGGAGGATAAATGCTTGAATGAAGAAATAAGAGGACAAAAATAGATAAGGTTTTGACTCATCCACTCTTGGCTGGGAGGCATTCTCTAGTCGATGGCATATAATGGAATAAGCCATCATGTATTGCTGGTATTTCAAAGAAAATTCTTAAATCGGAAGGTAATATTGGTTTTGGAATGAGGAATAGATTAACAAAGTTACCAAACAAAGCACAAATAGACTTGGTAATAAAACGGCTTCAAATAGAGATGCTGTTGAGTTCGAGAATGTTAAAGATCTGGAAATTGATCTTGATACGTGTAGCAAAAGAAAAAAAAAGATGATCAACTTCGAATTTTGAACAGTTATGGAAACTTGAAGTTAGCGAAACAGACATGGGAACTGTCCGATATTCGTACAGATGATATCGAGGCGATGGATTTTGTTGAAACCTTCAATGGGAAGGAATTAACAAAACTTTTTATTTTCTCTTCATTTACAAAGACAACGATACTGAGAGCATCCAAATCAGTTAAGCAAGTTGGCCTTGGAATTATACCCAGATCAAAGGTTCATACATTTGAAAACTATAGTTTTCATAGCTGCACCCTGTTATTGAATAATAACTCAGGTGTGCTGTCTTGATAGGTGAATATGAGTGAAATAGTAGGAAAGGTAGCAGGGAGAATTACCAGCCCAACACGTATCATAATACTAATAGAAACAACTTTCGTTTTGTAAGGACTGATGAAACACAAATGTTGGGTAAAGCCTACAATTTTTGTAATTCCAATGTATAAGCTAAACTCTCTTATTATGACACTGCACTTCAACTCTCCCCCTTTAGGTACATAGAATAATATAAGGACCTCTTTTGCAACTTAAAAATACTTAGTTGGCATACACATGGTTATCATCGCATAAGTAAAGAAGGATAACTGAAACACCCTTTAGAACATTATCATATTTTATTGGTACAATAGAGAGACCCACAGTGAAAGGCTTCAAGGCACTTTGAGTGGATGTTTTCAGATGGGAAACTGTAGATATTTTAGGGGATTATTGACGCTTGTATCCACCAAGCTGGCACATAATTCCTTTGTGGTACAATTGTGATAGGAGGTGAGCAGAGGTTGGTGTAGTCCTTCTAAGATAAACACGTAAACAATGTCCTAATATTCATCAGACTGTAAATTCACAAAATGTGGCATTGAATGTATTAAAACAAATGAACAAGATTAATATCATAATCGAGCACATCAAATTTAAATACCCTGATGCTATTTCGACTATGGCTGGAGAGTCCAATATGTGAATGCCTCCAGATGAGGAGGATGAAGCTCTGAATAATTTATTTGCGGTATACACAATACTATAAACGACATTTCACTCAGGTACTGAAGAAGCTGGGGAGATATGCAGTTGGTTTGCTAACAACAGTCTATTTGACTGGGCATTTTTTTCTGACTTCCTTGGCAACAGAACTTCAGATACGGTAAGCAACTTGGCCTGATAGATGATATAAATACATACATCTAGCAGTTCAAGAATGTTTCTGATATTAGATACCTTAATTTTGAGGGCAGTGACTTTGGGCCTTACGTGTATGCTTCAATTTAAAAACTGATACAGGGCTGATCGAGTTATTTATGATAAGGACCATCCAAGAAGGCTAACTACTAGGCTGGACCCCAGCCGCCCCCCCCCGCATTTGCTTTGCTTTGCTTGCAAGAATTCCAAGCTGCCTTTTCTTTTAGTGAAATTCAATTTACAGAAAATATGCCTGAATGGTGCACATCAGTTACAAATGCTGTTGTTGCTTGACTCCAGTATGTGTACTGGGATAAGCCTGTTGGTGCCAATAGAACAGTTGGTGCTGTCTTCCATAAATGATTAGACTCATCTTGTCAAAAAATGAAGAGCAGTGTCTGTAAGTTGCAAAATATTTATAGACACACCCAATTCGATACCGTTGTAAATCAATTAAAAAATCTAAAAAAGAATTATAAAGGTGCAACCCGACGTAAAGTTATTGTCTACAATAGACAGTGAGAGAAAATTCACTCTGTGGTTGACAGAGGAGTACAAAAGGAATTTGGGGTTTTCGTGAATTGTATTTGTAAAACCAATCCTACTTCTATGCTTTAGTCAGTTACAGAATACCTTTGAACAGACCATTTGAACAACCTTTTTAGGCTCCTAAGAACTGTTGTATTGTCAACTACAGATAAAGCTTATCTAGAAATCTGTGAGCTGTTTTCAGAGCTTGTTGCAAGAAGAAACACTGAATCCCTAAAACTCAGTAGAGAGGCAGGTCAAGACAACCTACCAACAGGGTGCTCCTTCTCTCTTGGAGAGGGGCTCTAGTTAAACCCGTCTTCAAAAAAGGAGATGGCAATGACAAATATAAGTTGATAAGTTTAACCAATGTTGTCTCCAAAGTATTAGCAAAGTACTCTTGTTACACCTAGAAGGGTTGATTGTTGGAAAAAACTTAATGCCATTAGAACAGAGTGGCTTAAGATAGGGGCACTCTATTGTTGCTCCCTGGGCCACTGTTCGAAAGTCTATTGAAATTAACCAACAATTATGTTGTTTCTTTGTGGACCTTCACACAGCATTCAGTGCAGTGGACGGGGAAAATAATTATCCAGTAGTAGATTATCACCCAGCCCACTTTTGCTTATTGAATTATTACATACTGGACTAAAGTAGAATTAGATTTGTCTGGTTGTTTGTCTAATGGAATAGCAATACTCAATAGATTAAGGCAAGGATGTGTGATTCAGCCACTATTTCTAACCTTCACATGTTTTTTTACAAATACACACTAATTTTCACCTAAAATGTGTGATGTCCATAGTCTGTGCCTCTTGCACTCCACCGATCTGATGATAATTAATTACATAGCAATCTGTCCAATAGTTGGAGTCTTTTAGCAATATTGTAATGAAACCTTTCTGAACTTAAACATGTGAAAAAGAAAATAATGATGTTTAGTGAGAAACAGATGAAGTACAAGTGGCTTTCCAATAAGGAAAGAGAAGAGAAAGTCGAGATATACCTATATTTAGGGCTGTTTCCATCTAAGGGCCTGATTTAGATCTTGGTGGAGGGAATACACCGTCACAAATGTGACGGATATCCCGTCCACCTTATTACAATCTTCATAGGATACATGGGATTGTACTAAGACGAACGAGAAATCTGCCACCTTTGTGACAGAGTATTCCGCTCCGTCAAGACCTAAATCAGGCTGCAAGGCACATATTTATACTTTTTTAGCGCTGCATTTGTGCCGCTTTTTGACGCAAAAACAGCGCAAACGTACAAAATACAATTGTATTTTGCAAGTTTGTGCCGCTTTTGCGTCAAAGAATGACAAAAATGCAGCGCCAAAAAAGTATAAATATGGGCCTAAGTCTTTAACCTTGAATGACCATTTTAAAACCTTAAGGACTAGGACAGGTATTTCAGATTGGTCTCTATTAAGAATAAATATTTTTGCTGGAGGATATTCATTGTCACCCCTGCTCACTGTCACCCCTATGAGGGCTTTAATGTCTATGCTCATAAGATCCCTCCCGTGGCCCTCTATGGTTCCAAGGTCATAAGTCTCGATCCTAAAGCAGGCTGGGAACGGCCAATAGTAATGTTCTAAAAATGATTTTTCAGTTACCATTGCCGATGTGACTAATAACATTGCTTGCTCTGTGTCAGCCAGTGTTCATACTTTAGGATATATTAATAAGCGGTCAATAAAAGAAAATGCTAATAAAGAAGTAGATCTGCTGGAATTAAGCAGTGAAAGAAATTGTGCATTGTCTCTAATGAAATAATGAAGATACGTAGAGATAAGCATAAGGAGTGTTAATATTATCCGCAGAGCGCGGAGGCTTGGGTGGGCGTAAGGAATCTGCAGCTAGAGTATCTACCAGATAATTTGTTACCAGATAATTCGTTACCGAAGGTAAGTAACTTGTTCATCTGATAGAGAGTTCTAGCTTCAGATTCCTTACTTTAGAATAGATAACCAAGCTATAATCCCTGGTGGTGGGTCTGAAGGATATATTTTATACTAGGAAGTCCTGCAGGACTGAGCGGGCAAAATGCCCCTCTCTTCTTACTTGGCTATCCAGGCAGTAGTGTCTTGCAAACGTGTGCAAGGAAGCCCATGCTGCCGCTTGGCAGATATCAAGCACGGCACGCCACAGGCTAACGCAAGGGTAGCAGCTTTCCCCCAGGTAGAGTGCGCCCTCAAGCTCTCTGGAGCCTGCTTCTTGGCCAAAGTGTAGCAGATCTTTATACAGAGCACGACCCAGCGTGAAATGGACCGACCTTTCTTTGCACCAATGTACCCCACAAAGAGTTGATCGCCCACCCGGAACTCTTTTGTGTGGTCAAGGTAGAACAATAACGCTCTTTTTGGGTCCAGCTGATGGAGACGCTCCTCTTCCTTAGAGGGATGCGTTGGTGCAAAAAAGGTGGGTAGGGTGATATTTTGACCCAGATGGAAAGGGGTAACCACCTTGGGGAGGAAAGAGGCATGAGTTTTTAATACTACCTTGTCAGGATATATTGTGAGATACAGTGGTTTTGAAGTTAAAGCCTGCAGCTCACTCACTCTCCTGGGAGATGTAATTGCCACCAAAAAGACTGTTTTAATAGTGACCAGCCAGAGAGGACAGTTATGTAAGGGCTCAAAAGGAGCACACATCAGGAAGGTAAGAACAAGATTAAGATACCAGTGAGGCATGACAAAAGGGACAGGTGGAAACAAATGCACAAGCCCTTTAAAAAATCTTTGTACTATAGGAGCCTTAAAGATGGTTGATCGGGCAAGCATAGAAAAGCCGATAAGGCAGCAAGATAGTCCTTAAGGGTCCCTAAGGAGGAACCCTGTTAGGCAAGAGATAGAATAAACAAAAGGATATTAGAAAGAGAAGAAGAAAGAGGATCAATAGACCTCTCTGTACAATATGAAACAAAACGTATCCTCCGGCAGGCGTAAATCAACTTAGTAGAGGCATGCCTGGCTGCCAGAATGATATCACAGACATCGGAAGGGAGGTCATAAACCATCAACTGTTTCTGCTCAACCTCCACGCATGAAGTCGCACAGTTTGGGTGAAGAACCTTCCCCTGCTGCTGCGACAGAAGATCCTCCCGAAGAGGGAACCTGATTGGAGGACTGATGCTCATTTTGAGAAGCTCTGGATACCAGACTCTCAGTGCCCAATTCGGAGCCACTAGGATTACTTGGGCCCGGTCATTCTTGATTTTCTTGAGAAATCTGGGCAGAAGTGGTATGGGCGGAAAGGCGTACAGGAGGCCTGAACTCCACTTGTGACGAAAACGGTCGCCTAGTGATACCCCCCTTGGAAACTCAAATGCGCAAAACTGCTGACATTGTGCGTTCTCTTTGGAGGCGAACAGATCTAACCAAGGCTCTCCCCACTGCTGAAAGAGTCCTTACGCCACCTCCGGATGGAGTACCATTCATGATCCGCTAAGCATTTTCAGCTGAGTTTGTCCGCCCTGGCGTTCAGAGAACCTGCCAGGTGTTGAACCACCAGGGTTATGCCCTGCTGTTCCAGCCATGTCCACAGGCGCAGAGCCTCTTGACAAAGGGTCCACGACCCCACACCGCCCTGCTTGTTGCAGTATCACATTGAGGTGGTGTTGTCCGTGAACACCTGAACAACCTTCCCTTTCACAATAGGAAAAAATGTTTTTAATGCTAGTTGGATCGCCTGAAGCTCCAACAAGTTGATATGGAACCCGGATTCTGCCAGAGAACAGTGACCTCTGATCTCCACCGCTCCCAGATGGCCGCCACATCCCAGAAGTGATGCATCTGTCACTACTGTGAGATCTGGTTGGGGAAGGGAGAGGAGTCTGCCTTTGACCCAATCGCAGTTCACTAACCACCACTGCAGATCCTTTGCAATTCCCTCCAAGATCTGAACCACGTCGGTAAGATTCCCCTGATGTAGTGCCCATTGAAACTTCAGGTCCCACTGCAGAGCCCTCATATGCCATCTGGCATGCTTGACCAATAGGATGCAGGAAGCCATGATTCCCAGCAGCCTCAGAGTCTGTCTCACCGAAATCCAGGATAGAAGCTGAAACATCGGTCTACTAACCTGAATATCGTGAACCCGCTGCTCGGGCGATAGGCCCGATACTGCACTGTGTCCAGAACAGCTCTGATAAAAGTGAGCTTCTGAGAGGGAGTCAGGTGTGACTTCGGCACATTGAAAGTGAACCCCAGCAAGTGCAGGAGGTTCGCCGTCATCTGAAGATGGGTGACGAGAGTCTGGGAAGTGGGAGCCTTCAACAGCCAATCGTCTAGGTAGGGGAAGACTGAAATCCCTGACCTGCGCAAATGCGCAGCCACCACCGCCATCACCTTCATGAACACCAAGGGGCACTGGTGAGACCAAAAGGGAACACAGTGAACTGAAAGTGCTCATGGCCCACCTTGAACCGCAGGTAACGCCTGTGGGCTGGCAGGATGGGGATATGAAAATATGAGTCCTGCAAGTCCAACGCTACCATCCAGTCTCCTTGATCTAGGGCAGTGGTTCCCAACCTTTTGACTTCTGTGGACCACCATTTTATCAATACTAGAGCCCGGGGACCCCCACTGAATCATTATTGGAACACGGGGACCCCCACTGAGTCATTACTGATAGCTTGGAGCTAATATTATTACATTTTTTAAGCAGTCGCGGACCCCCTGAGGAGGCTTCGCGGACCCCCAGGGGTCCCCGGCCCACAGGTTGGGAACCACTGATCTAGGGCAGACAAGACCTGAGCAAGAGTGAGCATCTTGAATTTCTCCTTCTTGAGGAAGAGATTGACATCCCTTAGATAGGGCGAATGCTCTTGTTCTTTTTGGGAATCAGAAAGTGGCGGGAATAACAACCAGTGCCTACTTCTGACATCGGGACCCTTCTACGGCTCCCTTGGCCAAGAGAGCGGTAACTTCCTCGCAGAGCAAAATTAAATGATCCTCCATCAGCTGTTCTTTTGTCAGAGGGATAGAGGAAGGGAAAGACTGGAAGGGGAGGGAATAGCCCTTCCATATGATCTGCAGAACCCATTTGTCCGTTGTGATGGAAAGTCAGTGAGGGAGATGAAATTGAATCCTCCCTGGAACTGGATGGACGAGGTCCTGCAGAACCACACTAGGAGTGCTTGGGCGCAGTGGAGGGGGCTGTGTGGCACCAACCTCTGGCCAGAACCTCTGGGTCTGATGGTACCACGATCACATCCTCTTCCGGGATGTTGTGAAGCCTGAGGACAGTAGCTAAACGGTGGCTGACGTGGTACCACGCCCCTTCTGAAGCCTCGAGAATCCTTGAACCTCTCAAGCGCAGACTCTGCCTTCTCACCAAAAAGGCGAGATCCATCAAAAGGCATGTCCATCAAACTTGACTGGACATCCCCCAAAAAGCAAGTTGAACGCAGCCAGGCGTGGCGATGTAGGGCCACTGACGATGAAATCGCTCTGCACATCAAGTCGGTTGTGTCCAATCCACACCTGATTGTAAACTTGGCTGCATCTCTCCCATCCTTGACAGCCTGGGTGAGAGTGTCCTGCACGCCCTCCGGAACGTGGGGCAGCACCTGTGCCACCGTATCCCATAAAGTATGGGGAAAACGGCACTATAGGCAAGAGGTATTTATGGACCTCAATGCCAGGCTGGTGGAAGAAAACATTTTCTTTCCAAGCTGGTCCAGCCTCTTGGATTCCCTATCTGGGGGAGCGGAAGGGAAGGCACCACGGGAAGTACAGGCTTGAACCACCAAGCTCTCCGGGGTGGGCGTGTTGGGTCAGGAAACTAGGGTAGCTCGGAGGGGTCCTATGTCGGCGGCCGACCGTCCTATTCACAGGAGCCCCTGTGGTGGGTTTGGTCCATGTAATCAGAAGGACGTCTGTTAGGGCCTCATTGAAGGCAACATCGGCTCTGATGTTGTCATCCCCGGTTGAAGCACCTCTGTCAGGAGATTCATCCTGACTGGCACCGTAGGCAAGTCTAGGTCCAAGACCTCAGCTGCCCTACGCACCACCAAAGCACAAGAAGCTCCCTCCTCCGTAGCCACATTAGGAGGAGAGAGCGTACCAGAATCTGAAGATGTGTCACAGTGCCCTTTCCTCGGGATCTGCACGCTGCTGAACAAAAGGCCCATCTCCTGGCGTCACCAACTCACAAAGCTTTTATGGCACAAAGTTATGATGAAGCCAGGCGGGGGGAAGGGAATTAGGGTAGGGAACTGCAGGGAGAGAGATCTGCAAAGAAAAGGTTAGAACAAATATGCATATACTGATTCATAACATTATAACTCTCCAATAGACTCTTGACTGCAAGGCGTCTCCGTGATATCAGAATAAGACCCTTTGTGAATTGGGCGTAGCCCCTTCTTTGAATCATGGAACAAGAACAAACTGCAACCTCTGAATGTAGAGATGGCAAGAGCCTTGGACTATGGACATTCTCTGAATATCAATCATGTAACAATTATGCATTCACAAATATAAACGTTTGGCCACAGCCTAGAAATTCTCAAAGACTTACATATGTATCTCACATATTATACTTCCTAAAGAACAATGAAACTATAATTTAACTCTGAAACTTTTTCACATTTACTACCTAAGCCTGAAAGTTTACTCAATGAACTTGAAGCGCTTTGTTTGTTGGACAGCAGCGCCTTGCTTGTTGTTCATAAAACGCTTTGATCGTCGTAGATGAAGCGCTTTGTTCACAATGCCAGAGAGCGCTTCAACTTGCTTTATCTGAAGTGCTCGTTATGCTAAGGGGCGCTTTACTCATGTGGCCTGAAGTGTTTCAAATGAGGAGCTAAGGCGCTTCACTCATGTGGACTGAAGCGCTTGGATTACTGTGCCAAGAGCGCTTTACTCAAGTGGACTGAAGCGCTTTGATTGCTGTGCCAAGGACGCTTTACTCATGTGGACTGAAGCGCTTAGATTGCCGTGCCAAGGACGCTTTACTCATGTGGACTGAAGCGCTTTGATTGCCGTGCCAAGGGAGCATTACCAAGGTAGACTGAAGTGCTTTAATTGCCGTGCCAAGCGCATTTTACCAATGTAGACTGAAGCGCTCTAATTGCCTTGCCCAGGGCGCTTTACCAATGTAGACTGAAGCGCTTTAATTGCTGTGCCCAGGGCGCTTTACCAATGTAGACTGAGGCGCTTTAATTGCCTTGCCAAGGGCGCTTTATCAATGTAGACTGAAGCGCTTTAATTGCCGTGCCAAGGGTCCTTTACCAATGTAAACTGAAGCGCTTTAATTGCCGTGTCAAGGGCGCTTTACCAATGTAGACTGAAGCTCTTTGCTCGTTCTGCTAAGGGGCGCTTTACTTTCGTGGACTGAAGCGCTTTGATCATCGCGCCAAGGCCGATTTACTCATTAAAACTGAAAACGCTTTGCTCTTGTGCTAAGGGGCGCTTTACCTTTTGGAAGTAACAACTCCCTTCAAGATTGGACTCATCAAGAGCTTACCGCTACGAGTACGACCTACTCATATCTAAATTCACCATGGAAACAAGGATACTCCGATTTGCTATCAATCTGCCATGCAGGAAATCTGCTCTTCTTCAGAGGAACACCCACAAGGTCTGACCACATCAAAGTCTTCAAAATAGTGAGCAATGTGCTTGGGTGTGGCTGGGCTTTATAGGCCTGTCACACCCCAAGATGGCCGCTGCCTCTAAATACCTGGGAATTGTAGTCCCTTCATAGAATAGCACTGATAAGTGCATCTTGTCCACCAATGTCCTGACTCTGCAGCTACATGAGTTTTATCACAGGCCAGGGGACGCTGATGACCACTTTTAGAACAGGAAGGGATGACAAGTGTTGCTCATGAAGCTCCGCAAATACGCACAGTGGAGTTTCGGGCAGGACCTGGACCGCGCACAGCTTTATTCCTGACAAGATGTGTCCAGTCCACTGGCCTCCCTTAGATCCTCGTACCAGTCCTGTTCCAGGTCATATTCCAAAGGGTCCTCAGACCCCTCCCATTCTTCTCCTGTGCCTGGCAGTTCTGAATAATGCTCAGACAATGATCTGGGCCGAATCGGCGCCATCGTAGTTGGCGTCGTACGATGTTGCTCCGGCTACTGATCATCCAGAATGAGGATGAGGCTACCACCGGTGGGCGCCGCTGGTGGAGGAAGCATCGACGTCGGACTCAGCGCTGGAGAAGGTCAACTGTGAGGGACTGGTGCCGGTCTGGATCTGGTATCGGATCCTGTGGTCCCCAACGGTGCCGAGGCTGAAGCTGCTGACGTTGAACCCAAAGGGGCCCCTGCGGACCCCGCGGGTCCCGAAGACCCTCCCGAGAGTGCACGCCGCTGAAATATGAGACACATGGCCTCATAAAATTGTTTTATTTGAGCGAGGGTCGCTCCGGTCCCCGGAAAAGGGGGAAGACGCATAGTCAACCCTGGCGACGGCTCCGCAGAAACGTGCTCGGAACGTCGACGTTCCATAGACGCTTCGTCGGCCGGCGGGCATGGCAAAGTCGAAGTCCACTTGGACTTCTTCTTGTGCCTCTTACCTGAATGATCAGACGACCTCGAATGCAAGGAAGAGGACTCGGGGCTCCGGGAGCGGTGCAGTGACCTCCTCCTACTGCAGGAACTTTGCATCAAGGACGGCATTACATGGGTGTAACATGGGCATTCCCATGCTACCATCCATGCTTTTTTATGCTAAACCCTATCTGCTAACATTAGTAGACAGAGTTTATCACCAAAAATTAATGCCACTGAAAAGCAGGCATTAAAAGGAGAAATGTTTTATTTTTTGCCTCTATTTTCAGACTTTGCAATTGTGCTGTACTGTACAGCACACATAAAAAGTATGAAAAGGTTTTTCAGTTGCAGCTTGCAGGAGGGAGAAGGGGCAGCGTGGGGGGAGCGATCAAAAAAATAATAATATATATATACATATATTTTTTAAACCACCATCGCACCACTCCTCAGCTGCAGGCACAGGCTCCCAGCCTGCCCTGTATCCAATCCTAGCACTGCTTTCAAGCTGCTGGCAGCATGAAAGCAGTGATAGGATTGGACGGCGTGCCCTGGCTGGGCACTCCGAGGCAGAGTGGGAGCCTCTGCCTGCTCTCCAATCCAGCACTGAATTGCTATGTTGGACAGAGCATAGTGCGCATGTATGTTTGGCTGGCCCGAGACTGCCGGGCAAACCGACATGCACACCGAGGGGGCGTGCTCTGCACCCCCCCCCTGTCCCAGTCACACCCGTGGCCCCACCTCTTTTGCAGTAAAAACATAATAAACATGGTTTATTATGTTTTTACCAAAAAAGTTTTACAGCTTTTGCTGCAGGCGGGGAGCGACGCTCCTCCACCATAGCAGAGGAGACGCCCCTGGGATTTTCACTAGTTTCACCATAGTATTTTGTACAGGAAGAGTATCCTTCCTGTACAAAACCTATGGTTGACTCAGGCATGCACAGAAGCACTATGGCGCTAAGGTGTGTGCGTGGTGCACAGCAGCTGAAATCAGTGCCGACACTAGGGAGAGGGGAGGAGAGAGCCATATGTATGTGAATATGCCACTCTCCTGCTCTCTCCTTATCACGCAATTCCGTGACACCATTCAGAATCTTGGCCCTGGACTTGCAGTGAGCTGTTCGTGGTACACATAGGAAGCAGTTCACCATCTCAGTCTAAATATAAAGTAGGCGGATAGAGTGAGAGAACTCACAAGCCAAGACAGCATTTGTGTACAGGCAGCCAAAGTCATCTGTTGCTGTCAGTTAAGATTTGGTCTTTGTCCCTCATGCCAGAGTGCAGTAAATTCATAAGTTGCTGACGTAATAAATCTGTGGGTCTACAAAGCAGGTATTTGTGCATATGTGGGAGACTGCTTCCAAAACTCCCCTCCTTCGTGGTGACATTAAATTAAATAAATATAAACAATCAATTTGTTTTAAAAATTGAAAGGCTTTCAGATGTTGTCAGTTTTATTTGCCATCTTTTATTTTTGTCCTCAAATAATACAAATCTCAGGTAATGTTACAATACATTAACGGTTTGGCATCTACACAACCAATGCCATTTATTGACAATGACAACTTTTTTCTAACCTACCATAACCATATACACACAAATATATGGACCACTCTGTTTTAAATTCAAGATAACGACAATTTCATTTTTTAAAATAACAAACTCTCTCGGGCATGGATTGGTTGAACTAATTAAGCTGAAAAAGTATATATTTGTGGAAACATGTAACGTAATCCTTTTTGAAGGTCTGGCTTCAGGCATAAAAAATCATACCCCTTATTGTGTTACAATGTGAAAGTTAAGTGAGGTTATTTACTATTGCACAATGGTAGGTACGTTCATTTTCGGCTTAATCATAAGACCAACTCGTGGGAACTCTTATCAAGATGCAAAAATAAATTCAAACTATTATTTCAGAGGAAAATTTAATCAAAATGTCAGAGAGGTAGAAACATCCAGAGTAAATGAATGACAAGCTTCAAACAAGATGTACTGAACAGATAAATCAGATAGCGGACATTGGAACGTACAAGCTGAAAGTGATGCATAGAGCTTACATTTTGTGTAACTGGTGGCTATTCTCTTTGAGAGATCAGATACACTGCCTCTGTTCACATTGAAGAAGCATGAGTTCTGTAGCATGGGTCTTCACTTAGTGATGTATATTAATACACAAGACTCTCCTGTGAGCTCAGAATTTAGTACTAATAACTATTTAGCACTTGTTTTCGATCATATAAGATGTTTTAATGTGTAAATGACTAATAACCTGAATTGCAGTTTTCTGATTGCCCACCATGTAGTGTGAAAACGTGCATTTATGCTTTGAAAATATTGTACTAATGCTGTATTAACTAGACTGTCACTTTAAATGATGAATTAAATGGACAAAATAAGATGAGCTTTTCTTACTTTCTGCTGGGCCTCAAGTAGATGAGGTTACAGCGGGATGTTGCTTATCTAACAAATGTACCCACCAAAGAAACATTATACCAGAATGTTTACACATCTTTGTAACTATAGTCCGGCAGCAACATATTTTGGAAATGGTTGAATAAAAGACTCTACTGAGAGCAGTCTGAAGCAAGTCTAAGAAGCTACAATTAGTACTGGTTGGAGCTAAGTAAATGAAGAGGCATCAAATCAACGTTTTGCAAACTATTATTGTGTCTTTTCTAATGTATTTCTGATATCTAATGTTTTTATGATTGAATGTTCTTTCTTTGCCTGATGCTTTTGACCAATAGAAATTATGAATGTTTTTTAAATAAATAAACAGATCACAGAGAGCTCACACACACTCTTTATTCTCAAGCTCATTCATTGTTATGGAGCACACTTTGTTCTTGAGCATTTCATGGCGATCTGTCATTTCATGATTTACCAATCTGTCTACTGACGCCCTGGTATGTTATTATTTTCTGAGTTTATCGTGTCTGTTCAAATGCTGAACTAATGCTCATGACGGCTTAGAGACTTTGAAGTTCAAATCCTAAACCTTACTCCATACCCTACTCTATCCTGAAGCTGACACTGCTGTCCCCCTGATGAAGCTGTAGCCCATACTGCTGACATTCCTTAGGGATAGGTAACTATGTTTAATCTGTGCATTATTATTTGTTTTTTGTTTTTCAGGTACCAACTGCTATTGTTCTAATACTGATGATTGTTTTGATATTGCCATAGTTAGATGTTTTTCAAAATAGTGATACTTTTGCATGAAGCCCAACATGCTAATGATAATCTGAGGTTAGTGAGGTGTTTCAGTATGCCAATGAACTGTTGTTAATTTCCATGCTGAACAAATGTATTATATATCTCTTTCTCAAATATTGCTGCTATTAATAAGTGTTTTCGCTGTTGAGATTATCGTTATTGTTGCTTTGTTCAGGTTAAGATACTGCAGGCAATATGGCCATCCTGTGATGTTTCTTTAACTTTATAATTTGATGTTGAGACAAATTTTCGTGACTTTAGTGTTGTTAATATAAGGGAAATAAACCTTTTAATTGATACCAATGGTGAGGTTATTCGTGGCCAAATTGGTTACGGTACGTTCTTTACTGACTATTATTGTGTAATTGTTTATTATTGATGTGCATCACAACACCTTACAATATTAATTTAAACAAGTCAAAAAATTCATCGACCTTAAGCAAGGCCGAATGCTCACTATTTTTACACAAAATAGATATGCCAAGGCCGCGCTAGCACTCCTAGTTTCATTACCATCACAGTAGAGAGAAAAGTATTAGATAAGGCAAAACGCCCTTGTTGGATGAAGGTAGGAACTCCACATCCATGTAATGCCCAGAAGGATAGGTATTTAGGGGGGTGGGGGCAGAGAACATCCTTATTTCTGTGAAAAAGGCCAGTTCCAGAAAGCTCCAGGCAGATGTAATGTACCTTTCCATTGTTTAACATGTCCACGAAAACTCTTATCTCATTGTTTCTGTAAGTCCCAAGTAAAATCAAAGAATGTGTTTAGGTATCAGCCTAATTCCACAAACAAGGATCTTGAGAAAAGTTGTCTTTATTACTAAGTCTAATAAAATTAAAAGCCATTTAATGTTGTTCTGTGATATTGCCCAGTCCTCCTTAGCAGTATTAAAAAAAAAATACCAGATTTATGACTGACTGGTTTTCATTGTGGAAATCCGTCTTTTAGGCTAAACGTTATTGGGTGACAATTAACTATCTCCACACAAAATATTAGACCGAAATGAAGGCTCTAGATATAGAGAGGAACACTGTGGTTGGTCAGGAATAGCTCTAGTATTAGACTAGGGAGGTATAGTTAGTTTGCAGATATGAACATCTGGTGCCAGTCCTTGGTAAATTACAATTATGACACTTTCAGGATGACTGGAATTGCAAAGAAGATGTACGAGCAACAATACTTTATTTTCTGAGGCAGATCTGGGGAAGGCACTGCTCTTCTTCTGCCAGAAGATCATGGTCTCTGCTTGTTTGCTCCCTGACTTTGAGATGCCCTCTGCTGTCTCATCAATGATGGACCGATTCTACCCAGGCATCCCCGTGTAGTGGCAGTAAGGGAGACACCAATGCATGCTCACAATAGAATATATGAAAAGAGTCTGCTGGACAACAGAACAACTCTGATAATAATCACCAGTATGATATCAGTAACAAGAGGTCACATTTTCTTTGTCCCTGTCATATGGGAGTACCTCTATTGTGCCACCCTATGTCACATAATCAATTACTGTCTTAGGGTTGTGAGCCAACTCTGTGGTTACTAATGCTATCAGCACATACCTTCGGCCCTCCATCTCTCACCCTCCAGCAGATTTTCTTTTTCTCATTGATAATTCTTTGACAAGATGTTATTTTGACAAAGGTTCCAGGCCAGTCATATAGCCAGTAGTATCAACAGCATTCAGATGAATCTGATTGTCTCTCCTGCACTCAACACTGTCTCCTGCACAGTTATGAGCTTGAGCCAAAGGTGCAATAGGACAATTAGGAGCACTGCATAATGACACATATATGAATAAAACTGCCATTAGTTCCATCCTTTTAACTTTACGCCGTCATGCCTCTGTCTGGGTTCTCTTGCTTAGTGCCCCTGTTCTCAAATTTGAATAATACCGCAGAAGCTCAGACAATAGCAGTTCAAGGTATTCTGATTGGTTCAGCCTTCTGAGTAGTTGGTTCAGTCTTCTCAGTATTTTGTCGAAGGTGATAGTTTTGTATAATTTACATTTGCGCAGGAGAATTACCTATTAGTTCATTCTAATTGGTACAAATGTTTCTTTATTAATTCTTATGGTAACTTCTTTTGAATTTTTTTAGCATGATAATTTTCCAACACATTGTTCGTTTCATGCTTTTTGTTTAGAATCACCACTATTTTCTTATATTTTATCTTTCTTGAGATCTCTTACCACTCTTACTTGACCTTAATTACTTCCCTCTTAAATAGCCATAATTTCTTAGACCTTGACAATGCAAGAGTCCCCTTCAATAAAACTACTGCTTTTTTCAGATTCCACCAATGAGTTACCATGAGTCTTATTCTTATGTCTCTGTGCAGACTTCACAAGGGGCCTATATTCCTCCATATGACCCCCTTTGTCTCTTTAACAAACACAACCTTCCCCCTCTGTTCCCCTTATATCTTGGCCTTCGGTACCTTTCTCTTTAGTTTTCCCTGTGCCCCTTGATTACTTGGTTCTCTACCCATTGATTCATACTACAGTGCTAGTCTAGATATTGGTTTCTGAATATTTAGGGGCATATTTATACTCTGTTTGCACCGAAATTGCGTCGTTTTTTTTGACGCAATTTCGACGCAAAACTAACTCCATATTTATACTTTGGCGTTAGACGCGTCTAGCGCCAAAGTCCATGGAGTTAGCGTCATTTTTTAGCGTGGACACCTACTTTGCGTTAATTATATGCAAGGTAGGCGCTCCCGTCTAAAAAATCGACTCCGAGGCATGTGCGTGGGATTTATACTCCCGGGCAAAAATCACGCCCGGGAGTGGGCGGGTCAAAAAAAATGACGTATGGCCGCTTTTGCGCCGTTTTTTAGCGCCTGCAAAAGGCAGGCGTTAAGGGACCTGTGGGCTCTGAAGGAGCCCAGAGGTGCCCCCCCATGCCCCCAGGGACACCCCCTGTCACCCATGCCCACCCCAGGAGGACACCCAAGGCTGGAGGGACCCATCCCAGGGACATTAAGGTAAGTTCAGGTAAGTGTTTTTTTTTTTTTTTTTTTGTGGCATAGGGGGGCCTGATTTGTTCCCCCCTACATGCCACTATGCCCACTGACCATGCTAAGACAGGAGTCATTTCTATGGGGGTTGAGAGTGAAAAAAAATGGCGCAAATCGGGTTGAGGCGCAAAAATTGCCTCAACCTGACTTGCCCCATTTCTTGACACCCAAGCTCCATATCCCCCTACGCCGGCGCTGCCTGGTGTACGTTGTTTTTTTTAACGCACACCAGACGGCGCCGGCGGCTAACGCCGGCTAACGTCATTCAATAAATACGGCACCCGCATGGCGCTTCAGAATGGCGTTAGCCGGCGCTAATTTTTTTGACGCAAAACTGCGTTGGCGCAGTTTTGCGTCAAAAAGTATAAATATGGGCCTTAATGTTCTCTGCATAGTTGCAATTCTTCTGCTAACCCACCAAAACTTCAACTAGGGTAACCTCTAAATTCTCTTGACAATACTTGGCTAATCATGAAACTCCTTGTCTTTTGTGAAGACACAGGACAACACATAAACTCTTTGAGTGAGGCCACTTTCCTATTTCTTCACTCTCTTGTTTAATATTTCATCACCATGACAACCTGTATTTCCCCCTTTCCCTGCCAGATACTTCATCTTCCTCATTCGTTTCTGCTCCACACTCATCATCTAAAAGGTAATCTGTGCATCTTTTTTTTACCAGTGTATGATTAAATATCCAAACGAGTACTTGTTAATTCAAATACATGCAACTCTCATCTCATCAAAACCACTAATCCACTCTTACTTCTTTTCCTGACCATTTTTGCCATCCTCACTACTATTCCGAGTTTCTCACTCTTCTTTCACTTTTCACTCTCCATACATGCAATTGCTCATCCTTTGCTAAAACTTTGTTTAATTGTTCCCAAATGTAACTACCATCTCCATTTTGTTCCACCAGTTTCATTTCACAATCCTTGTAAAAATTATTTTATTTTTAATTCTTACAGTGCACAAAACTTAATCGGCTGCGGAATCAGATGTTTGTACTTCATAGTCTCGACTTATGCATTTCTCTATTATTTTACAATGAGCACTGTTCCTGATTCCAGCTACTTTTGACCTGTTAGCTGTTTTAAACATGAAGAATAACATTTTTCTGTCTCACTTTACGTTCGTTCGTTTTACATAGCACCTGCCTTTCTGGAGTGTCTTCACACCACAAATGAAGTGTTCCATCTTAATAATGGCTCAGTGGTGGCCCTACCCACTTTTGCAGCACTTCTTGTGTGTTTTACTGTAAAGTATCCCACAGTGCCCCTCTTTACCTAAATCCAACATGACAGAATATCGCTTCCCCTGGTCAGAGCTCCCTGTGCCCACCTAGAGGTGTAGCTATGGAAATAGGCAACCTCTCCCCTAAGGTCACTCTACACCAGTTCTAGGGCAGCTCCCCGCTTCCACAGAACACTCTGGGGCAGCCTAAGAATATAGATATTCCAAAGCAAAGCAATATCCAGTCAGTGTGTGTAGGAAAGTACCATCTTGCCTGGCAAGTTACCCCAATTTTTACTGTATGTATGTTTGTTTTTGCCTGTGTCACTGGGATCCTGCTAGCCAGGACCCCAGTGCTTATAAAGTGTGCCCTGGATGTGTTCCCTGTGTGGTGCCTAACTGTATCACTGAGGCTCTGCTAATCAGAACCTCAGTGTTTATGCTCTCTCTGCTTTTAAAATTGTCACTGCAGGCTAGTGACTAATCTTACCAATTCTGATTGGCACACTGGAACACCCTTATAATTCCCTAGTATATGGTACCTAGGTACCCAGGGTATTGGGGTTCCAGGAGATCCCTATGGGCTGCAGCATTTCTTTTGCCACCCATAGGGAGCTCAGACAATTCTTACACAGGACTGCCACTGCAGCCTGAGTGAAATAATGTCCACGTTATTTCACTGCCATTTTACACTGCACTTAAGTAACTTATAAGTCACCTATATGTCTAACCCTCACTTAGTGAAGGTTAGGTGCAAAGTTACTTAGTGTGAGGGCACCCTGGCACTAGCCAAGGTGCCCTACATTGTTCAAGGCAATTTCCCTGGACTTTGTGAGTGCGGGGACACCATTACACACGTGCACTACATATAGGTCAATACCTATATGTAGCGTCACAATGGTAACTCCGAACATGGCCATGTAACATGTCCAGGATCACGTAATTGTCACCCCAATACCATTCTCGTATTAGGGAGACAATTCCATGCATCCCTGGGGCTCCAGCATAGAGCCCGGGTACTGCCAAACTAACTTTCCAGGGTTTTCTCTGCAGCTACCGCTGCTGCCAACCCTCAGACAGGTTTCTGCCCCCCCCCCCGGGCCTGGGCATCCCAGTCCCAGGAAGGCAGAACAAAGGATTTCCTCTGAGTGAGGGTGTTACACCCTCTCCCTTTGGAAATAGGTGTGAAGGGCCTGAGAGGAGTAGCCTCTCCTGGCCTCTGGAAATGCTTTGAAGGGCACAGATGGTGCCCTCCTTGCATAAGCCAGTCTACACCGGTTCAGGGATCCGCCCAGCCCTGCTGTGGCCGAAACTGGACAAAGGAAAGGGGAGTGACCACTCCCCTGACCCCCTGTGCCCAGAGCTCCTCCAGTGTGTCCCAGACCTCTGCCATCTTGGATGCAGAGGTGTGAGGGCACAATGGACACTTCTGAGTGGCCAGTGCCAGCAGGTGACGTCAGAGACCCCTCCTGATAGGTGCTTACCTTTCTCTGTAACCAATCCTCCTCTGAGGGCTATTTAGGGTCTCTCCTGTGGGTATCTCACTAGCTAACGAATGCAAGAGCTCACCAGAGTTCCTCTGCACTTCCCTCTTCGACTTCTGCCAAGGATCGACCGCTGACTGCTCCAGGACGCCTGTAAATTTGCAACAAAGTAGCAAGAAGACTACCAGCAACATTGTAATGCCTCATCCTGCCGGCTTTCTCGACTTTTTCCTGGTGGTGCATGCTCTGAGGGCTGTCTGCCTTCTCCCTGCACAGGAAGCTAAGAAGAAATCTCCTGTGGGTCGACGGAATCTTCCCCCTGACAACGTAGGCACGAAACTTCTGCATCACCGGTCCTCTGTGTCCCCTCTAATCTTGACGAGCGTGGTCCCTGGAACACAGGAGCAGGATCCAAATCTCCCCGACAGTCCAATGGCCCTTCTGTCCAAATTTGGTGGAGGTAAGTCCTTGCCTCTCCACGCCAGACAGTAATCCTGTGTACTGCATGAACTCCAGCTGCTCGGGCTTCTGTGCACTTTTGCACAGTATGCACAGCCTAGCCCAGGTCCCCAGCACTCTGTCCTGCCTTGCCCAACTCTCTGAGTTGGACTCTGACTTTGTTGGACCCTCTTTTGTTGTGCTGAGTCGACCGTCGTGCTCAGATCTTCTGAACACCTGTTTAGGTGCTTCTGCGGGTGCTGCCTGCTTCTGCGTGGGCTCACAGTGTTGATGAGCCCACCTCTGTCTCTTCCTCCAAGGGGCGACCTCCTGGTCCTTCCTAGGCCCTGGCAGCACCCAAAACCTTCAACTGCGACTCATGCAGCTAGCAAGGCTTGTTTGCGGTCTTTGTGCATGGAAACAACTCTGCATCATCCAGCACGTCGTGGGACATCTTCTGACCAAAGGAGAAGTTCCTGGCACCTTCCGTTGTTGCTGAATCTTTGGCTTCTTCCACCCGTAGGCAGCCCTTTTGCACCTTCATCCGGGGTTCAGTGGGCTCCTGCCCCCCCGGACACTTGCGTGACTCTTGGGACTTGGTCCCCTTCCTTTGCAGGTCCTCAGGTCCAGAAATCCATCTTCAGTGCTTTGCAGTCAGTTGTTGTCTTTGCAGAACCCCCTATCTCGACTTTACTGTCTTTCTGGGGTAGTAGGGTAACTTTACTCCTACTTTTCAGGGTCTTGGGGTGGGGTATCTTGGACACCTTAGTGTTTTCTTACACTCCCAGCAACCCTCTACACTAGGCCTGGGGTCCATTTGTGGTTCACATTCCACTTTTGGAGTATATGGTTTATGTTGCCCCTAGGCCTATTGTCTCCTATTGCATTCTATTGTGTTCTACAGTGTTTGCACTACTTTTCTAACTGTTTACTTATCTGATTTTGGTCTGTGTGTATATTTTGTGTATTTTACTTACCTCCTAAGGGAGTATATCCTCTGAGATACTTTTGGCATATTGTCACTAAAATAAAGTACCTTTATTTTTAGTAACTCTGAGTATTGTGTTTCTTATGAAATAGTCCTATATGATATAAGTGGAATAGTAGGAGCTTTGCATGTCTCCCAGTTCAGCCTAAGCTGCTCTGCTATAGCTACGTCTATCAGCCTAAGCTGCTAGAACACTACTAATCTACTAATAAAGGAATAACTGGACCTGGCACAAGGTGTAAGTACCAAACGGTAACCACTATAAGCCAGGCCAGCCTCCTACAATGGTGGTGGCAGCGGTGGGATAAATACTTGTAACTGCTTTACCACTTTGTCATTGGTGCTTTTCATAAGAAAAACATATACCAAATACATCAGAATATACACAGTAACCTAAACAGTTTAACTTTCCTTCTCTAAAACTTTCTAAAAACTTTCTGAAAAGTTTCTGAAAACTTTTAAAAGTTTTCAAAAGTTTGAAAAAGTTTTCTCTGTTCTTTTAAAAGTGCTAAAAACGTTTTTCGGTCTTTGTCCTAAACCTTTTTTGTCATGTCTGCAGTAGAACTTACTCCCACAGTTGTCCAGGCAACATATGGAAATCTAAACTTTAAAAGTTGGAGGGGACTCTGCATTGAAAGAGGTTTAGCAATTGGAAAGAATCCTACAAAAGATCTTCTCCCCAGCCTTCTCCTGGAAAGTGACCAGAAGCAGTCTGGCCCATCCCAGGATCAGGAGGGAGAGGAGGGGTTACCCAGTCAGAGTCAGAGGAGTCCCCTGAGGTTGCTGGGGAGGGTTCTTCCAAGTATCTGTCAGCTAGCAGGCCACCTAGTGACACTGGTAGTGGGAGGGGGTCACACATTAGTAGGGCACCCTTCACCCCTAAAGGCCAGGTTACTAGAGTCCCACATAACTTCTGTGTCTAACAATTCCCAAGCCTCCCACCCTGAGGATAACTTAATGGAAAGGGAACTCAGAAAGCTGAGGTTGGAAGAGGCCAGGCTGAAGCTTCAACAGCAGCAGCTGGCCTTAGACAGGGAATCTCTGGATGTGGAAAGGGAGAGGCAGAGGTTGGGGTTAGTTCCCCATGGTGGCAGCAGCAGTGTTTTTGATAGCAAAACTGTTAGAGAGCAAGATTCCAGAAACTTGCATAAGATAGTCCCCCCTTACAAGGAGGGGGATGACATTAACTAGTGGTTTGCTGCACTTGAGAGGGCCTGTATGGTACAGTTGGTCCCTCAAAGGCAGTGGGCTGCTATCTTGTGGCTATCTTTCACTGGTAAGGGTAGGGATAGGCTCCTTACTGTCAGAGAAAGTGATGCTAATAACTACAAAGTTTTGAAGGAAGCATTCTTGGATGGATTTGGCTTAACCACTAAACAATACAGGATTAAGTTCAGAGACACCAGAAAAGAGTCCTCTCGAGACTGGACACACTTTGTAGACTGTTCAGTGAAGGCCTTGGCGGGTTGGTTACATGGCAGTAAGGTGACTGACTATGAAAGCCTGTATAATCTAATCCTGAGAGAGCATATTTTGAACAATTGTGTGTCTGATTTGTTGCACCAGTACTTGGTAGACTCAGATCTGACCTCTCCCCAAGAATTGGGAAAGAAGGCAGGCAAATGGGTCAGGACAAGAGTGAACAGAAAAGTTCATACAGGGGGTGACAAGGATGGCAAGAAGAAGGATGGGAAGTCTTCTGACAAGGGTGGGGACAAAGATAAAAACATTCTGAGTCTTCATCAGGCCCACAGAAATCCTCTAGGGTGGTGGGTCCAAATCCTCTTCTCACAATCAGAAAAAGCCTTGGTGTTATTTATGCAAAGTAAAAGGCCATTGGGCAAGTGATGCCACTTGTCCAAAGAAAAATACCAAATCTCCCACCACCACAACCACAACTGCAAATTCTAGTGCCCCTAGTAATAGCAGTGGTGGTGGGAAATCTACTACAAATAGCCAATCCAAGGGTGTAGCTGGGCTCGCTATTGGCAGTGTAGTTGGGGTTGGTCTTGTTAGGGAGACCACAGAGGCTGTTTTAGTCTCTGATGGTGGCATTGACTTTGCCACCTTGGTTGCTTGTCCCCTTAATATGGGTAAGTACAAGCAACTACCCCTAATTAATGGTGTTGAGGTTGAGGCCTACAGGGACACAGGAGCCAGTGTAACTATGGTTATAGAGAAACTGGTTCACCCTGATCAACACCTACTTGGTCAGCAGTAGCAAGTGACTGATGCTCACAATAACACACTTAGCCACCCCATGGCTGTTGTGAATCTCAACTGGGGGGAGTGGGGGCAACTGGTCCAAAGAAAGTTGTGGTAGCCACTGAATTACCTGTAGATTGCTTACTAGGCAATAATTTGGAGACATCAGCTTGGGCTGAGTTGGAGGCTCATGCAGCAATGCTGGGCGTTCCTGGGCATATTTTTGCTTTGTCAAGGGCTCAGGCCAAAAAGCAAAAAAGGACAGGGAAACTTGGATCCTGGAACAATGGACCAAGTGCTCCCAAAAGCTAGGGTAGGAAGGGTAAATCCTTGCCCACTATCCCTCCCTCACCAGAAGATTCCCCTGTTGAGGAAGAGGAATCCTCTCCCTGTGCAGAACCTACACCAGATGAGCTGGCAGCAGACACTGCTGAGCCTTTGGGTGCAGGGTGGCCTGCTAGGGAAGAGCTGAGTGTGACACAGCCAACCTGTCCCACACTAGAGGGTTTGAGACAGCAAGCTGTCAAGCAGCAGAATGGGGATGTCAGTGATAGCCATAAGGTGTATTGGGAAGACAACATCCTGTATACCGAGTCAAGGCACCCTAAACCTGGAGCTGCCAGGAGATTGGTCATCCCTTTGCAATACAGAGAGTTTCTTCGTACCTTGGCACATGCCATTCCCTTGGCTGGGCATTTGGGCCAAAGTAAAACTTGGGACAGGCTTGTTCCCCTGTTTCACTGGCCTCAAATGTCAGAGGACACCAAAGAGTTTTGTCGCTCTTTTGTGACCTGCCAAGCCAGTGGCATGACTGGTGGCACTCCAAAGGCCCCCTTAATTCCACTTCCAGTGGTTGGGGTGCCCTTTGAAAGGGTAGGGGTTGACATAGTTGGCCCCTTGACCTTCCAACAGCTTCAGGCAATAGGTTTATCCTAGTAGTAGTGGACCATGCCACTAAGTACCCTGAAGCCATCCCCTTAAGGACCACTCAAGCTCCTGCAGGGCAAAGGCCCTCCTGGGAATCCTTTCCAGGGTGGGGTTCCCTAAGGAAGTGGTGTCATACAGAGGTAGTAACTTCATGTCTGTATACCTCAAAGCAATGTGGAAGGAGTGTTGTGTAACCAACAAGTTCACTACTCCTTATCATACACAAATGATCTGGTTGAGAGGTTTAATAAAACTCTCAAAGGTATGATAATGGGACTCCCTGAAAAACTCAGGAGATGGATGTCCTGTTACCTTGCCTCCTTTTAGCTTACAGGGAGGTACCCCAAAAAGGAGTGGGCTTTAGCCCCTTTGAACTCCTCTTTGGGCACCCTGTGAGAGGTCCCCTTGCACTCGTTAAGGAGGGTTGGGAACAACAGCCTTCAGAAAGCCCATGGGCTAGCCCAGTGGTGCTGGTTCCAAAACCTCAGAGTAAGGATGGAAAAAGAGAAATGGGGTTTTGTGTTTACTATAGAGGGCTCAACCAAGTAACCAAGACAGATGCTCACCCTATACCGAGGGCAGATGAGCTGATAGATACACTGGCTTCTGCCAAGTATCTAAGCACTTTTGACTTAACTGCAGGGTATTGGCAGATTGAGTTATCAGAAGATGTAAAACCTAAAACTGCATTCTCAACCATTGGAGGGCACTATCAATTCACTGTGATGCCCTTTGGTCTGAAGAATGCACCTGCCACTTTTCAAAGGTTGGTGAACACAGTCCTGCAAGGGTTGGAAGCTTTTAGTGCAGCATTTCTGGATGATATAGCTGTCTTTAGCTCCACCTGGGGTGATCACCTGGTCCACCTGTCAAGGCCTCAAAGTGCCAGATAGGGCGGGGGAAAGTGGTTTATCTGGGCTACCTGGTAGGTGGGGAACAGATTGCACCACTGCAGGGGAAGATCCAGACTATTATGGAATGGGCTCCCCCTACAACTCAAACCCACGTGAGAGCCTTTTTAGGCCTCACGTGGTACTACAGGAGGTTTATTAAGAATGATGGCTCCATTGCAGCTCCTCTTAATGACCTCACTAGAAAAAGATGCCTAAAAAGGTATTGTGGACAGCTAGCAGTCAAAAAGCGTTTGATGCACTCAAACAGGCCATGTGCTCTGCACCTGTCCTAAAAAGCCCTTGCTACTCCAAAAAGTTCATAGTCCAGACTGATGCTTCTGAATTGGGGGTTGGGGGGCAGTGCTATCACAGCTCAATACTGAGGGCCAGGATCAACCTGTTGCTTTTATCAGCAGGAGGCTGACCCCTAGAGAAAAGCTTTGGTCTGCCATAGAGAGGGAGGCCTTTGATGTGGTCTGGGCACTGAAAAAGTTGAGACCATACCTGTTTGGTACTCACTTTATTGTTCAGACAGACCACAAATCTCTACTTTGGCTAAAACAAATGAAAGGTGAAAACCCTAAATTGTTGAGGTGGTCTATCTCCCTACAGGGAATGGACTATACAGTGGAACATAGACCTGGGAGTACCCACTCCAATGCAGATGGACTCTCCAGATATTTCCACTTAGATAATTAAGACTCATCTGGGCAAGGTTAACCTTATTGTCCCTCGTTTGGGGGGAGGTGGGGTTGTGTAGGAAAGTACCATCTTCCCTGGCATGTTACCCCCATTTTTACTGTATGTATGTTTGTTTGTTTTTGCTTGTGTCACTGGGATCCTGCTAGCCAGGACCCCAGTGCTCATAAAGTGTGCCCTGTATGTGTTCCCTGTGTGGTGCCTAACTGTATCACTGAGGCTCTGCTAATCAGAACCTCAGTGTTTATGCTCTCTCTGCTTTTAAAATTGTCACTGCAGGCTAGTGACTAATCTTACCAATTCTGATTGGCACACTGGAACACCCTTATAATTCCCTAGTATATGGTACCTAGGTACCCAGGGTATTGGGGTTCCAGGAGATCCCTATGGGCTGCAGCATTTCTTTTGCCACCCATCGGGAGCTCAGACAATTCTTACACAGGACTGCCACTGCAGCCTGAGTGAAATAATGTCCATGTTATTTCACAGCCATTCTACACTGCACTTAAGTAACTTATAAGTCACCTATATGTCTAACCCTCACTTAGTGAAGGTTAGGTGCAAAGTTACTTAGTGTGAGGGCACCCTGGCACTAGCCAAGGTGCCCCCACATTGTTCAGGGCAATTTCCCCGGACTTTGTGAGTGCGGGGACATCATTACACGCATGCACTACATATAGGTCAATATCTATATGTAGCGTCACAATGGTACCTCCGAACATGGCTATGTAACATGTCTAGGATCATGGAATTGTCACCCCAATACCATTCTGGTATTGGGGGGACAATTCCATGCATCCCCGGGGCTCCAGCAGAGCCCGGGTACTGCCAAACTAATTTTCTGGGGTTTTCTCTGCAGCTACCGCTGCTGCCAACCCTCGGACAGGTTTCTGCCCCTCCTGGGGCCTGGGCAGCCCAGTCCCAGGAAGGCAGAACAAAGGATTTCCTCTGAGAGAGGGTGTTACACCCTCTCCCGTTGGAAATAGGTGTGAAGGGCCTGAGAGGAGTAGCCTCGCCTGGCCTCTGGAAATGCTTTGAAGGGCACAGATAGTGCCCTCCTTGCATAAGCCAGTCTACACCAGTTCAGGGATCCCCCCCCAGCCCTGCTCTGGCGTGAAACTGGACAAAGGAAAGGGGAGTGACCAATGCCGACCAGTACCTCCTAAGGGGAGGTGCCCAGAGCTCATCCAGTGTGTCCCAGACCTCTGCCATCTTGGATGCAGAGGTATGAGGCCACAATGGACACCTCTGAGTGGCCAGTGCCAGCAGGTGACGTCAGAGACCCATCCTGATAGGTGCTTACCTTCCTCTGTAGCCAATCCTCCTCTGAGGGCTATTTAGGGTCTTTCCTGTGGGTAACTCACCAGATAACGAATGCAAGAGTTCACCAGAGTTCCTCTGCACTTCCCTCTTCGACTTCTGCCAAGGATCTACCGCTGACTGCTCCAGGACGCCTGCAAAGCTGCAACAAAGTACCAAGAAGACTACCAGCAACATTGTAGCGCCTCATCCTGCCGGCTTTCTCAGCTGTTTCCTGGTGGTGCATACTCTGAGGGCTGTCTGCCTTCGCCCTGCACTGGAAGCCAAGAAGAAATCTCCCGTGGGTCGACAGAATCTTCCCCCTGCCAACGCAGGCACCAAACATCTGCATCACTGGTCCTCTGGGTTCCCTCTCATCTTGACGAGCGTGGTCCCTGGAACACAGGAGCTGGATCCAAGCGTCCCCGACAATCCAGTGGCCCTTCTGTCCAAATTTGGTGGAGGTACGTCCTTGCCTCTCCACGTCAAACAGTAATCCTGTGTACTGCATGAACTACAGCTGCTCGGGCTTCTGTGCACTTTTGCAAGACTTCCTTTGTGCACAGCCTAGCCCAGGTCCCCAGCACTCTGTCCTGTATTGCCCAACTTGCTGAGGTGGACTCCGACTTCGTGGGACCCTCTTTTGTTGTGCTGAGTCGAACGTCGTGCTCAGATCTTCTGAACGCCTGTTCAGGTGCTTTTGCGGGTGCTGTCTGCTCCTGCGTGGGCTCAAGATGTTGCTGAGCACCTCCTCTATCTCCTCCTCCAAGGGGAGACCTCCTGGTCCTTCCTGGGCCCTGGCAGCACCCAAAACCTAGCAAGGCTTGTTTGCGGTCTTTCTGCGTGGAAACAACTCTGCGTCCTCCAGCACGTCGTGGGACATCTTCTGACCAAAGGAAAAGTTCCTGGCACCTTCCGTTGTTGCAGAATCTTCCGCTTCTTCCACCCGGAGGCAGACCTTTTGCACCTTCATACGGGGTTTAGTGGGCTCCTGCCCCCCCCCAGACACTTGCGTGACTCTTGGGCTTGGTCCCCTTCCTTTGCAGGTCCTCAGGTCCAGGAATCCGTCTTCAGTGCTTTGCAGTCAGTTGTTGTCTTTGCAGAATCCCCTATCTCAACTTTACTGTCTTTCTGGGGTAGTAGGGTAACTTTACTCCTACTTTTCAGGGTCTTCGGTGGGGTATCTTGGACACCTTGAGGGGCATATTTATACTCCGTTTGCGCCGAATTAGCGTCGTTTTTTTCGACGCAAATTCGGCGCAAAACTAACGCCATATTTATACTTTGGCGTTAGACGCGTCTAGCGCCAAAGTATGAGGAAAGAGCGTCATTTTTTTGCGTGAACGCCTTCCTTGCGTTAATGAGATGCAAGGTAGGCGTTCCCGTCCAAAAAAATGACTGCGACACAAAGGCGTCGTATTTATACTCCCGGGCAAAAATCACGCCCGGGAGTGGGCGGGGCAAAAAACCCCGCATTCGCGCCTCTTTTTAACGCCTGGGTCAGGGCAGGCGTTAAGGGACCTGTGGGCTCAAAATGAGCCCACAGCTGCCATCCCATGCCCCCAGGGACCCCCCCTGCCACCCTTGCCCACCCCAGGAGGACACCCAAGGATGGAGGGACCCATCCCAGGGACATTCAGGTAAGTTCAGGTAAGTATAATTTTTTTTATTTTTTATATTTTTTTTTGGCATAGGGGGGCCTGATTTGTGCCCCCCTACATGCCTCAATGCCCAATGACCATGCCCAGGGGACATAAGTCCCCTGGGCATGGCCATTGGGCAAGGGGGCATGACTCCTGTCTTTACTAAGACAGGAGTCATGTAAATGGCGTCTGGGTGTCGTTAAAAATGGCGCAAATCGGGTGGAGGCGATTTTTTTGCGTCAACCTGACTTGCACCATTTTAAGACGCCCTAACGCCATTTTCCCCAACGCCGGCGCTGCCTGGTGTACGTGTTTTTTTTCCACGCACACCAGGCAGCGCCGGTCTGCTAGTGCCGGCTAACGCCATTCAATAAATACGGCGCCCGCATGGCGCTTCAGAATGGCGTTAGCCGGCGCTAAACTTTTTGACGCTAAACTGCGTTAGCGCAGTTTAGCGTCAAAAAGTATAAATACGGGCCTTAGTGTTTTCTTACACTCCCAGCGACCCTCTACACACTACACTAGGCCTGGGGTCCATTCGTGGTTCGCATTACTCTTTTGGAGTATATGGTTTGTATTGCCCTTAGGCCTATTGTCTCCTATTGCATTCTATTGTGTTCTACAGTGTTTTCACTACTTTTCTAACTGTTTACTTACCTGATTTTGGTCTGTGTGTATATTTTGTGTATTTTACTTACCTCCTAAGGGAGTATATCCTCTGAGATACTTTTGGCATATTGTCACTAAAATAAAGTACCTTTATTTTTTGTAACTCTGAGTATTATGTTTCTTATGATATAGTGCTATATGATATAAGTGGTATAGTAGGAGCTTTGCATGTCTCCTAGTTCAGCCTAAGCTGCTCTGCTATAGCTATCTCTATCAGCCTAAGCTGCTAGAACACTACTAATCTACTAATAAGGGATAACTGGGCCTGGTGCACTGTGTAAGTACCATCAGGTACCCACTATAAGCCAGGCCAGCCTCCTACAGTGTGCAAATTGGGTATCATAAATCAAGAGGTATGCACTGGTTGTTTTGCCCATTATAGTATGCATATATCTCGGGTACTCTTTCCATGTTGAGATATTTCCCTGGCATTCATTTCTCATGGACCACACATCACCTTTAGGATGCCATGCGCTTGCTATTTTATTGAGCTTTTAAGTAGGTTAATGAAAAATCCTTTATATAGAATTAAAAGTTACTTACCTGTTACACCAATTTTCTATCACAGATATCTTTGTTAAATGCATAAACAAGTCCTCCTCCCTGGGAGCGCCAACAATTTTAAACAAAAATTTACAAGTAAGCGCCTATATCCTTCAGAAGTCAAAAGGAACAGAGGGGTGTATTGTCTCTGATGATGGGGCGATGATGGGGAGACTTACAGTTACAATACTGGTTTTTCCTCAAGGTTAGGCTTCATGCTTTTTAGAAAATGTTATTTGTGTTTTTCTTATTTATAGGTTCAGATATGTTTATTAGGGTTTTGACTGGCCAAATAACCAAAGTTGAACACTTGAAAGCACAAAGTTTGTTTTACAGGTCAGAATAAGCTTCACCATACAAACATCACACCCATACTATGTTGCTTATCTTCACCCTAACCTTGTCACCAAAAGATGCCTTTTTTTCTAAAAGGAGTTCACAAGTAGGACCAGGGGTCACAGAGTGACAGCGTGAGGGAATGGAAAAGGTAAGAGAGAATGAAGTGTTGAAAATAACAAAGGGAACAAATCTCTAAAACGATGAAGTGGAGCCCAATCAAAAACCCCAACCCAACTTGATGGGATATAACCATTTTCAAACAGTACCTATTGTTGGAGAATACATTTTGGATTTGTGATTGGCATAAAGTGGCAGTTTCATATTAGCTATAAAACAAAAAGAGGTCCACAGAACTATACTTATTTTATTTCCCGAGCCACTTTTTGGACAGAAAACAATGTCTTGCCCTCCAAAACTCGATCAAACTTTGGTCAAATTAAATATATTCACAGAGATTCCCATCAGAATGATTCTTTATGTGTCTCCATGAGTTGATGGCTTTTCCCTTTTGTCACAACACTGACATCTGGGTATAAGATTATCATGGGGTTCTTACACTGAAGATGAAGCTTGAAGGCTGCTATCTTCAAACCTGACTGTCACGCTACTAGGTCAATAGGACCACCATATTCTTGCCACCGAAGAAGGTCCTTGATAACTGGCACCCCTTCCATAGCAATAAAACACTTTCACCTGTGGTGGGCATAGTATCAACTGAGCATAAATCAATCATAGAAGAAAGAGTACATCACTGGCAGTTTGCTTTAGGACTCCGAAGGGTTAATCAAGTACATGGATGATGTGGGTTGCCTGACATTGTCCAGAACCTTCCCTTCACTGTCAAGAGCAATATTGGCTTTCACTGCACTTGGCCTAAGGTGGTTTTACAGCGTTTTAATGCTATATCCTGCGCATGTTAAAAAAAAAATATATATATATAGATAGATAGATAGATAGATAGATAGATAGATAGATAGATAGATAGATATATATACTTAGACCCCTAGAATGACAACTTAATTTTTCACACTTATTCATAAAACTGGCAGCACTGAACATATTTAACAATTCACATACTGCAGTTATGGTTACATACCACTTTTAAAAAAGCAATCACCTGAATGATTTTTAACATACTGTGGGGAGGCTGGATACCCTGAAGTGTAAAATATTCACAGTGTGATCCGGTATCGGAAGTGAGGGGGGGCGGGACTTTAAGAATTATTTGGAGCCATGCCTTTTTGACACCTACTACTAGCCAGTGACAATGAGCAACAAATTAAGTTCCTGATGACCCATTACAGGGTGTTTAAGTGTTTGTGTGTTTTTCACTAAAATACAGCACTGTTTCCAGCATGATGCTCCTCTTGGCCAGTGCCTGGCACACCCCCTTCCCAAGATAAATTAAATTACCCCAGCGGGTTCTGCCCACCTCATTTTGAAGAGACTATTCTATGTGATACTGCCTCCTGGAGCTCTAGGTCCACATATTTCAGGCCCACCTTTGTAGACTTACTGTTTTGTTCAACTGAACAACTTGGGTGCACTACCACACCCTAGTGTCTTTTCCTCCATCTTCTTTGTGATCATCTCCGATGTACCTATTATGTTTCTCTGTTCCTGCAGAACATATGTTATGGAACCCTTGCCATCATCTGTCTCCTCTGGTTCCATTCTGCTTCTCACTTGTAAAGAAGCCCTCCTTCACCTTTTCTGGAGTGTCTCCACACCATAATAAAGTCTTCAAATGGAGTGTTTTGTCTTCATAATAGCGGCTCTGGGGTGACCCTACCTACTCTTGAAGCACTTCCTGTGTGGTTTACTGTAAAGTATCTCACAGTTACCTAAATTTAACATGGTAGAACATTTCTTCCCCTGGTCAGAGCTCCCTGTGGCCACCCAGAGGTGTGGCCATGGACATTGGCAACGTCTCCCCTACAGTCATTCCAAACCAGTTCTAGGGCAGCTCCCCTTTCCACAGCAATTAGTACCAGCATGACTAGAGAGACAACAGAGGGTGCAGACTGGGGTGTAAGCTGCATCTGCCTATGACAGGGGTGGCCTCCTTTGAAGTCCACAAAATGGCTAGGTATAAACCCCAGGTCATTCTGTAAGAGAATGTCAATACCTCCCCACATCCAAGGCCCTTTGTCTCTGTACTGGGAGCAATTCACACCTCACTACAGGGGAGACATCAGCCATCAAGTGATAGTTAGATTACTTATTGAAAGGCCTTAAGTAGGGAAGAGGTGATTTTTTTTTTTTTTTAAATAGCTTTTACTTAATAGTTAAATCCAATTTAATTGTAAAGCTGAATTTTATCTGTCTATTACTAGGAGTCCTTTAAATATTTGACTAGCTGTGATCATTCTGAATTTAGCATTACTAAGTGTAATAATATTTACATTTTTCCTAAGGAACCACTCAGTCTTCCTACAGTTCAAATAGCTTGTAGGCTTTTACCTTTTAAGGACATGTGGAACATTCAACTTTATATGTCCTATTTCAAATGTCACACACACTGCCTTTATGGGCATGAAGGCCTAACAGGGTGGCAGTAATATTTAAAAGGAAAAGGAAAGGTAAGGCCTGTCAAAAAGGTTTATTTTGACAGATTGAATAGAAAATTTTAAAATTGATCTGCCAGGCTGCAATGGTAGACCCGGGGTCAGGCTTGCTGGGCCCCTAAATTGGGTGCCACAATGGATGCTACAGCTCACTGGAGACATTTCACTTAGAGGCCCTACCATATAATAGGGATTTAATGGTAAGTTAACAGTTCCAATCGGAACCTATTTCATTGTGTTTAAAGGGGGAAGACAAGCACTTTACCCCTGTTTGGCAGGCGTTAAGCACACAGAATTCTAAAGCAAACAAATATAGTCAAGATAAAAATCTGGGGGGAAACCCATGCAAAAGATGGTAAATTCCAAAAACTGTCATCAGGATGGGGTGATGTGATTATATTACTTCAGGCCTTAAATGAGACATACTATAGCATGTAGGATGCCCTCAAGGGGTGACAGTATAGAGTCTGGGAAGCCATGGAGCAGAGCATTACCACTTTCCAAATGCAAGAGTACAAGAGCTTCAACAGCAGCTCTCCAGGTGCTTCCTGTAAGAAATAGCCTCTATTTCTTTAGATACAAGAGGCGGTACCAGGCCTTCTTTGTGTTTTTAGGTAATGTATTCCTTGAGGCTGAGGTTAGTATTCAGGGTGAATCCAAGTGACATGCCATTCGATTAAAGCAGATGTTCAAAGCTGTCAAGGTTCATGTCATTGAGTCAGGTTTGTACCTCTTCTTCTTTGCTGTTCTTGGCAAATAACAGATATTCTGTTTCAGATGGCCTGAGCTTCAGGTAGGTGCTGGTCATTCAGGTCTGTATGATGTGGAGGCACTTTTTAAGCCAGAAGCAGTGATATCAAGTAGGCTTGTGTATCATCGGTATATTAGTGAATCTTGATGCTGTTGTCTGTGAGTAGATTTGCAAAGGTGGAAGCTGACAGGAGACAGCACAGAACCCTGGAGTACACTGCAGGTGATAGGAATCTTTTGGGACCTGGTGGTGTCCATGAGAAAAACCTGGTGTTAATTTGAAAAGTAGGAGGGGGGGAGCAGTAAAGTGCATTGCCAGTGAATCTCATTTGAGACTTCTTTAATCTATTAGTTTCCACTCAAGTGCACATTTTGCTATTACATAATACTTCAGCACATTATTTCTTCTGGCTGCACATCATAGGACATTATGCTATTATTTAGATTTGCATGGTTAGCTTTATACATGTTTAGTTGCTGTATATTGTTTCATTTGTTCTACTTATATATTCTGTGTTTAACCATTATTTTATTGGTACTTTTGTGATCCGTAAGAAATGGAAGCAGACCTTGTAGTTGACATCAAGTGAAATGCACTCCCATGCACTTTGCACTCTGTGAGGTCAAAATATTCTGATGTAGGCTACACCAACAAAGGAAAAGTGAAAAAAACAATTGCTAGATTGTTAAATAAAAATTCAGGAATGTGAGAAACCTCAAATGCAAAGACTTTATGTACTCCAAACCGGATCTGCAGCACATATTCAGGCGCCTCCAGTTCTGTAGCAAAAAAGGTAGTTTAAGGTGATGACAAAGTATCAAAGCTGTAAAAATATGTTTTATTCCTCTTACTTAAGATTCACAACAGTTTCGGTTGTGGGAAGCAAGCTCGATGATGAAAGAAATGCTTGAAGTAATTTGATGTTTTAGCATAAACGTGGTTAGTGTTCATAAACATAGGAAAACTCCATATACCCATGATACCAGGGTGACGAGAGAAATATTACATGCGCCCTAGGAGACTTATTTATGAGGCTAACATCATATAAATAGCGCCTGTATGAATTAACCAATCATTTGCACACATTCCAATTAATAGTATCGAATAAACAAATAAATATGCAAAAGGACACTCTTTTTGAAATATGCTTTTTCTAATTGCATGTAATACTGTAGTCCAACAAAAAAAAACAATTACGGTTCAGACTGAGCAGTGTTTCTATTGGTGCATATCTTTGGAGTTGCACATGAACGAGCTGGTGCATCAAAGGTTGGTCATATTTAAATGGGTTCCAGAATAACCTAAGATGTATCCTCAAAACGATACATCTTCGGTTGTAGCGCGATCCATCTTTCGAAAAAAAGTGTCCCATTTGGAGATGCATTTGATGTGATGAATTGAAATGTATGCAAGTGAATGATTTTACTAATAGGGTTAATTTATATGATATTAGTCTAATAAATGAGTCCTATGGGATGCACGGATTATTTTTAGCAAGAACTTGGAGCATCAATTAAACATCCAGAATGCAGGGGAACGTTTTAATTAAAACAGTAAAAAAAACAGTTGGATGGACTATACATTGCCAAAAGAGAAACATTATAATGTATTTGTGATGAACTCCTTTCTATATCATGCACCTATGTGCAATATTAAAACGTCTCTCCGGGCATCATAAATATTTTCTAAAGGTTTTTAAAGCACTGTAGATTGCCTATGGGATTCATGGAAATAATATTCTAAGGTGACACTAATTTGCTCACTTATGCCTTGGTGGTTCAACATAAGACGATAATGTCATGATAAATGTGTTGTACAGTAGCTGACCACACATCACATTCTACTTATTGCTGTCGCAGATTATCATAATTTCTATTATAAGTCATTTTACCAGTTGACAATGTTTTTATCCGCTATTCTTGCCTTCTTAATTCTTAAAGGCTGGTTACAGACAGCTTCAGCTGTGTGGTGGAGCTCGTTATTTCTTCTAAACTTAAAATAGGTACAGAGAAGTTTACTTTGGGCCAGCTCCCTACAACCACTGGCTTCCATTTGTTTTTATTAGTTAGCCGTTGCTTGGCTGGATTGTCGCTTAGGATCATTGTCTTTTGTCAATAGTTATATTGTCCCATTGGTGCTCGCATAAGGTTTGGTGATGGAGTATCAAGTAATCATTTTATTGGACTAGAGCCTGTTTGCTGTTTTTGCTGACATTGCAACATTTAAATTGCTGGTTCATGATATTTTTTGCTTAGAAAGTGCACATTATTTTGGTGCACTAACTTGTTGGAGAGACCTGGTGCTATTTTCTAATCTCCCTTGTCCATCATTTTGTTTTAGTTTGCAACCATGGTAACATGATTTTGAACTTACAGGTTGTTCTATTCACAAAGACGTGCACACTTAGGATTTTCTTAAAAATGCAATGAAAATACAGAACCTTAGTCAAAAGTATTTTCCTTGCAACAAGTTGCGGTGTATGCTTTTAGCTTTACCACTTACAATGCAAACTGCCACACTGCCACTGCAATGCTCGGTTTATGGCGTACGTTAGTTAATCAAAGGGGCTGTACTCCCAGCTTTGAAACTTTTGTAGATTATGATCACTGCATTGCAGAAGTTTACCTCTGACAGCTGTAAACAACGCACAAAGTGGCCCAACACTTTCCTTAAAAAAAAAAAAGCGAGACTTTTTGGTTTTGCCAATGATTGCTGAACGGTTTTGTGGGTCCAGTGAGTCTCTCTACTACCTAATCTCTTATGTGCATTAAACAAATATGTTGTGTACCGCAGTGCCGTAGAGGAGAACTGGGCTCTATTTTGTGAGCGTGTTATGGTTATTCGCCAGTGTGTAGACCTCTAAGTGTATCAGATTTACTAATAAAGTCGCACAAAAACTGTATGCAAAGCAGACTGATCAAAAAGTACATATTAACCGAATTAAACCTAGTGGTTCTGGGGCATAGCTTTATTGTGTTTAGTATGTATTTGACCGATTTACTACACAGTTCATATTCTAAACTCTGTTTGAACACTAATCACGTAGCAGTTTGATCTGCATCCGATTTATATATACAAAAACCTCTTTTCATTGATCTTTAGCGATTGTGTCCTATTCCAAAGTCCGCTGATGTTCTGGAAATGTGAAAGCAATATAAATAAAATAGTTAATTCTTTTGCAACTATGAGACAATTTTTGAAATTATAAACACCTTTCCCATTATATTCCAGCTTGTTGTAGAGCAGTCCAAGGGCGTAACCTAAAGGATTACAATGCCTAAATGGTCAAAACACATTACCTTTCATGTTTGCAGTGTAATTGTAAAGGTTTTAACGTGTGGATTTTATAGTTTTTTATCCCACACATTCTTCTCATGGCCAGAGTGAATTTATTTAGTTGTAACAGGCAATAAACAAAGAATGAATATGGTAGTAGCTAGGTAGAAGCAGAGCTAGAGCGACTGGTAGGGAGAAAAGATGGTGTAGTTTGTATGAAGAATGATTTTCCACTGTAGCACTTAAAGCATGCCATCACCAGCCGTCCTCATTCACTGCCCGATCTGCTTTATGTAATTCTTGCTGCAGTAGCGCTTTCAAGATAAATTCAATGTTGTTGATACCATGTCTCAAGCCGCTGCTATTCTTCATTATCTGCCTTTTACCAAATCGGCCAATCGGTCGAACACCACGACCCACATACCAAATTGGATCAACCTCAGGACCTGCAACAAAACATAAAGGAATCACCTAAATAAATTGCATGTTATTCTTGGGGTACACACAACTAATAGTAGGTTATGTTTTTCAGATACAAATATGAGATTTGGACATATTAAAGGACAGAATTGTAAAAAAAAAGATCAAGCGTGCATAATGCAAGCTTCATCTCACTATTTTACAGCTGTAGGAAGCAACAACCTACACTACCCAAATGAATAATAAAATGTAAATATGGCTATGAAGCCCCCAACTCAGACCTCATGTGAATTAATTTTGCTTCATGAACGTGGGCTATCTATGAAAGAATTTCAGTGATGAGAGTTGTTGATATGTCTTCAATCAAGGAACACTGCAGCTGTCCCAGAGGAAATTAGGGGGCAATTCTCAAAGACATGCACTACAGAAATATTACTGAAGCCATAACTCTTATCACACTCTGCCATTTTAATTCCCACAGTTCCAAATTATTGATCTTTATTAGGGATGTCCAGCCTGGCTATTTCTTAAAATGTATTCAGAAATGCAAATGATGCATTACTTTTAAGGCTGTACCCCAAAAATACTGACATGTTGTTCAATGTTCTCTTTAGGTGGCCTTGCTTATACATTACGGTGTCATCTGAGATAGATTTGCTGCTGCACTATATTGGTCAAGGAATTATACTGCACTTTTCCACAGCAGCATCTACCTTAGACAGACTAATGGTCTTATGGAACACGAGGCAAAGTTGATTATTTGAGAACTCAGGGTAGGTTGATCATTTGAGGGTATGTAGTTCCACAGTTGCTTCTATAAATATGAAAAGCTCGGGGCGCCAGAGATCCAGTGCACAAGATGGCCACACAGATGTGAGGCTCGTGTAGTCGGGGAGAAACAATTCATCAACAACCACCTCCAGCTCAGTTTGAAGTAGCTGAACTTGTTGCGGGGCGCCAGAGATCCAGTGCAGAAGATGGCCACAAAGATGTGAGGCTCGTATAGTCGGGGAGAAACAATTCATCGACAACCACCTCCAGCTCAGTTTGAAGTGGCTGAACTTGTTGCCGGTGGCATAAGAACATGGCCTGGAAGCTGTGAACGGCGTTTTGCCCCTTCCATGTGGCCCTGAGAGCGATAACGACCATGTGCATCCTGGATGTGCTGCATGTGGGGACACGCTGATGCCTGCCTCCTCCTGGGGTAAGGGCATGAGGCAGAAGCATCCTGTCTGCCCGATTTACCAAAGGTGAGTTAGGCGGGAGACAAGGGCCAGGGCTACGGTGATGGGAGTGGGCCCCCCGGAGTCTGATACCTCCAAGAGTGAAAAGAGGCCTGGTTTGAGCAGGTTCGACATACTATCTGAGGCTACGTGGTACCTGGGCTCTCCTTGTACCGGTCCGCGCTTTAGGAGCAAGCTGGCTGCAGTGAGCCATGGCATGTGTCTCCTGCGACGGGCTGTGCCCTCATGTGGAAGGCGGATTGCCATCGGAGGTGTGCCAACCTTCCTTCCACATGATAGGGCTCCATTTGATCACTGTTTGGGGCTTTCTCAACTCACATGTGATACCTCTGGAGTTAGCTTATGTGCTGGCTCTTCATTCCCTGACTGGGGCATATGGTCACGCCTGCTACAGGGGGGTTTGTGCACCCCTTGCCTTGTGACGCTGGGTCTGCTTGTGTGCCCCCATATCTCAGGATCCTCTGGGGGTAAGGCGGGCCTGGACGCATCACTGGTGGCCTGCGATCCCTGGCACTATATTTGGCTCTACAATCCAATTTGTCACTTACCTGAGACATTTGCCTATCTTGGGAATATGAGGCTTACCTGCAATGTCCCTTTGCGCTTCTTTCTTTGAAGCATCAGGTATACTTGCCCCCCCATTGCCTTGAATGCCGACAGGACTGAGGTGGGGCCAGGGCCCATTCGCTGATGAACTGCCATCCATTAGACATAGCACATTACTGTGACTTCAACACCCCTTACTAGTATCACCCTATCATTCTGTACCCAACAGCAGATAGCTCAAAATGGAAAAGGCAGAACGACATCAAATGAAACTACAATTTGATGCTTCTCATAATCCCAAAGGCCTGGCCCTGAGTCCCTGGACACGGCTGATCCACCTCCTGAGGAGCATGTCAGTGCTGATGACATGAGGGACATTGCTGACTGCCATGCAGACTAGTCTGACTTCAATGGAGTCTAAAATGGATTCTTTAGGTGCTAGAATGAATGGCATTATGAGCAAACTGGAAAAACATGACTGCCAGACACAAGAAACCAAGCAACACATCTCGAAGGTCAAAGATATTATGGCCTCTCAAGGGGATACCCTCCTAAATATGGAGTGGTGCTCAAAATGATTGAGGTCAAGAACGAAGATTTAGAGGCTCTGTCTTGCCATAATAATATACGAATCTTGGGCGTGCCTGACTTCACTGCACCAACCCTGGTAAACTGGAGGAATATTGTGAGAGACTTTTAGTGTTCATCTTTGATGCTGAATCCTTCTTATGTCTTGTGGAATGAGCACATCGTATATTGGCAACTCAACCACCGCCAGAAGCTCCTGCAAGCCACATCATTGCCCGTCTTCTGAATTTTCAAGACCGCGACACTGCCCTCCGCCTGGCTCAGGACAAAAGCTCCTTGTCCTTTGATGGCAATACCATCTCCTTGGTCCCAGATTTCACTCCAGCGGCCAAAGACACACAAGGCAAGTTCCTTCCAGTTAAACACCTCCAGCAGGCTGCCATTTCCTCCTCCTTCCTCTACCCGGTTGGTCTGTGAAATAAAGTACAAGGCAGACAACATGTCTTCACTACTCCACAACAGGTGTCAAAATTTATAAGCAAGCTGCTGACTGGATTCTCCAGTGAGGCTCATTCTCCTACCTCATCTCGAGCTGCCTCACCACTGTCTGCTCCAGAGTGATTTGGAACTGTCTACCCAATGTTCAGTGTAGTCAGACACTCAGCCCTCGATTGCCATCTCTTTCAGTCATATTTACCTTGTATCGTCCAGTCTCCTAGGCTGCTTCACAGTCATGTCTTTGCTCATCCTTAGCACAAGATTGGGTGTCCTGGGTTATATATCCCCTGACACCCTTGTTTAGTCAAGGAAAGTTCTGTTGCTCTCTGGATGAGTCCTGCAGGTTACCCCTTGGATTCTTGGTTTATGCTTTTGAGGAGTTTTGGTCTTTCAATGTTTACATTGATTCTGTATGGGGCGGGAGATTTCTGTTTGGATGGGAGAGGTTTGATTTCCTGATGGGAAAGGGCTGTCAGTGTGGGTGTGGGGTGCTTATGGTTTTGGCATTTGTTACTACAACATACCATTTGATCTCTGTGTACCGCCACAGCCCTTATGTGCAGTGTTTCACTACTCACTGCTTGGTAATTATCATAGGCATGTCTTCTTGCTCATAACACTCTGCATGGTGAGTTGACCACCTGTCCCAATACTCCTACATGCCATACATTACCTGGAATGTGCAGGGGCTTAGTGACCCTGGTAAGCATAGGCATATACTATCCTATCTGGAAAGGCATGGGGATAATGTAGTACTACTACAGAAAGAAAAGAAAAAACACACACCCCCCCCTTTCAAAGGCTTGCTGCAAAATAGGCCTCTTATAGGCTATTCTCTTTCTACTTCACTAATGCCAGAGGTGTAGCAATGGGAAAGGGAACCCTATAAACACCAAAAGGGCCTTTGACTGATGGCCAGGGTAGGTTCATCATCACATGGGTTAGAGTTCTGTCACATACTATTACTATGGTCAATTGGTATGGGCCTAATACTGAGGATCCTGGCTTCTTTGATTGTCTGTGGAGACAAATTGCTTCCAGAGAACCATCCCTACGACTTTGGGGTGGAGATTTTAATTGTGCTCTAAGCAAGGACATTGAACACTTCCATGTCCTGCCTAGCTACAGTAGTGCAGTATTCCATCACCTCCATGACCTGATAAGAGACCATGGTCTCCTAGACATCTGGCCTATCCACCACTCCCTTGTCCAAAAGGGAACATTTTATATGGAGGTCGATGGGAATAGTCAAGGTTGGACTACTGGTTGATCTCCAGGGGTGTGGCCACCTGGTGCGAATCTTTTCAGACCACTCCCCCATTCTGCTCGCACTGGCTATTTCCACACAAGCTCCACTTGGCTCCACCTGGTGCCTCTCCTCACTCATACTGCTCTAAAGTCAGTTTCCTAAGGAATATAGACAGGAAATCTCTGACTTTTTTTGAGCGAAACGAAAACACTGCTGCTGGCTGGTAAGATCTGGGAGTTCTTTAAGGTCACCAACAGAGGGCTATACCTAGCCAAGATTAAAGCTGCATTAATGGAATATCAGGATGTGGCTAGCAGAGCGTGCCACTTTTGTGACAAATATGTGACTGTCTGTGGCTGTGCCTATGGGGAGGGGGAGAGGCCAGGGAAGATATTGACTACCATGATCAGGGGTTCCTGGGTTGCCAATGATGTAGTTAGCCTACAGGAGAACAAGGTTGGATACACACTGGCACAACTAGTATTCTCAATACATTTATAGCCTTCTACCGCTCCCTGTATACCTCCCAACATGCAGCACCTATGTATGTGGGCTCCTATTTGAGGGATGTGCCTTTGGGGTAATTGAGCGATGCTAAATCCATGTTTTTAGAAAAGAGCTTTACTAATGATGAGATCCGTGAGGTGATACAACAATTACAGTCTGGTAAAGCCCTGGGGCTCGATGGGCTCCCTGACAATTCTACTAAATCTACATAGACATCCTGGCACCTCATCTGCATGCTGTGTTTCAGGAGGCCAGGCAGGACAGCTCCCAATATCTATGTTTGAGGCTCTCATTATAACTCTACTAAAACCCAGCATACCACACTCTCCTTAATCAATTGTGATGTTAAAATACTTGCTAAATTACTTGCTAACAGGCTGAACCTTCTTATAACACACTTAGAGCTCCCTGATCATTCTGGGTTAATTCGCAGGCACTTCACATAGTATAATTTACGTACATTGTTCGCAGTCCTGCAAGATACTGGCCCTGACCTGGCTGCTGTGACGGTCTTTTTAGATGCCACTAAAGCTTTTGATTATCTTCAATGGGACTACCTGCAGGCGATCCTCTGCAGAATGGGCTTCCCTTGCACATATGTGTCCTGGATACAACTGCTCTACTCAGCCCAAATGGCCAAGGTAAAAGTTAACAGCACTATCTCCTCCCCTTTTGTGACAAAGAGGAGTACCCAGCAGGGATGTCCACTTTCACCCCTACTTTTCACCTTGGTGGTTGAATCCTTAGCCGATAAGCTGCACCAACTGTATCGTCAATACGCATTTTGGTACCCTAGTCGGCATCTACTAATTTCTTTAAATGTGGACGATACTACACTGTATTTCCAAGAGCCCCACATAAGCCTGAATTGTGTGTTGCAGGAGTTTCTTCACTTTGGAGACCTATTAGGCATGCACTTTAATTGGCAAAAGTCCCAGCTGTTCCCCCTTACAGCTAGTACAACACCCTTTCCCCCAGATTTCATGTTACTATGGTACTCCGCAGAACTTAAATACCCAAGTACTGAGTATAAAGGTATCCAGTGATGGGGTGAAGTGACACAATGGATCTCTCTCACACCGTGCCTTGTGGGCCGTACAGCCTTAAGGAAGATGGTAATCCTCCCTAAATTACTGTATTGTTTTTTTAATATTCCGGTCCCTTTGCCCCAATCATTCTTTCGCATGCTAAAAACTCAGATACGACTTGCCTTTGGCAGGGAGACAGCCCAGTATTCAATGGGACGCCTTTTCAGGAGTAAGGATTTAAAGCATCAGACATAGAGCTTTATTATCTATATGCTCAGGCTTATCATGTTATACATAGATATCGCCCCACCCCTTCCTCTCTCATCTGGCTATTGAACAAGTCTATAAGGCGCCAATTCCTCCAGCTTCATGCATGGGCATTCCTTTGGCTGGACGCCCGTACTCCATATCTATGGTTGCTTTCACCAATACAGTCTGGCAGCAGCTATGCAATTAAGTGGGGAAACATTTTCTCTATTTCCCTCAACTCCCTCTGGAACATTACCCACTACTGCGGTCAATCATGAATCCTTGGGTCATCTTCAACTCAACCAAAGAGGGCTAATTCATCGGGGTGATCTGTATATATTAACGGTAGTTTTGTCACACAAGCAGAATACATAGGAGAGACTCAGGCCTCACCCCTGGCTGTCTGCTCACATACATGATGCTGAAATGTATCTTTAAGACAGCCACTCCAGATTCTCCCAATGAGCCTCCTACATTTGTCACATTACACAACATGCCACAGGTTACTAGCCCTAAACACTCGGGCTGTATTATGGAAGTGCCCCGGTGGCTGCAACGGGCAATGCATCCGCTTTGTACAGCCCCGGGGCACTTTGGTATTATAGAAGGGGCCGTAAACACTTGTGCGGCCCACATATAGCACCAGAGCAATCATTAGAGGGCATTCCCTCATTTGCAAAGGGGTGTGGCCCCATGCAAGTGAGGGAATCACTTTGCCTCTGCGCTCACGCTATATTACCGACGTGGCGCACAGGCAAACATGCCTTTAGGAGGTGCACTAAAAGTGTGCAACATAAAGGTGCTTTCAGTGCGCTCCCTGGGGCTGGGGGGGCTGGGGGTGGAGTCCAATGGAACACTCAGATATCCCCCTGTAGGTGGGAGCAATCACTCACTGCACCCACCTGGAAAGGGATCTCTAATCCCCCTTAAAAGTGCAGGCGTGTTGCAGCCTGCACAGAAATACATAGTGCAGCTTTTATACAGCTGCTCCATATTTCTATTAAATGTGTTGCCCAGAGGGCAGCATGAGTTCGCAGCTGTCCTGGGGCAGCACATTCACTCTAATACAGTGCACATTCCTTGTTTACGTCGGGCACACCTTTTGAAAAGTGTGCCTGGCACAAACAAGGAGACTGCACCTTATTCTATAATACAGCCTGTGGTCTTTCTTTATCCCCCTGCGCAGGCTGTGTGAGTTGGGAGCAGGAATTAGGCATTGCACTCCATGTTGAACAATGGTGCTTCTACTGTTTACAGACAGGCCATATATCCTACAGTAGTAGACTCAGAATTATCCATAACACGTTAATTTAGCTGGCATATTATACACCTTCAGACTGCAAAGACTCAGTCTTAATCCAGACGATTAATGTCTCAGATGTGGGATAGGTGGCCCAGATTTTACACACCTAGCATGGTCATGTGGGTCATTATACTTCTATTAGCTGGAAGTGCAGGAGGCCCTTTGTCATATGACAAAGAATATTACTGAATTCTCTTATGGGTATACTGGGCTTTGTCAAGTATTTATCTGCCTCCTTCAGGAGATATGTTGCGCTAGCCTCACTCCTTGCAAGAAACGGGTCGCCTATCACTGGGGACGTGGGCGGGCACCTAAGTTCAAAGATTGGATCAAAGATCTCATATACTGTAATGAGTAATTATCGTAATACGCTGAACTTATATCTATTTCTTCACGTCTCAGAGATAGCTGGCATCCCCTCCACATGTATCTGCAGTTGCATCCCAATGACCCTGCCCTAACGTCATGACTCCCCCTCAGTATATACCTCTATCCTTCTGCACTGCAGTCTGTATACAGGCGTACCGGCTCTTGGTATGGCTTGAGTTTCTAAACCAGCTAGCGTCATTTACATTAGCTGCCGTGCATTGATTTCACTCTGCTGTGCCTACCACTCTGCATTGAGTGGCAAGGATGTCTGGGAGGAAACAGGCTAGTAACATTTCAATGTATGTGGGATTGGGTAGTGACATTAATGTACATCCGCTGTAACTCAGTCACCCAAGGTGTCTGTATTTACATGCCTCAGCAAAAGCCAATAAAAAAAGTTGAAAAGCTTAGCCTCTCTGGGTCAGTTGATTAATAACTAACTTGGCTTACACTAAACCTCTTTCATAGATATTGATTTTGCTGCAGTGTTTTTTCTTATTTGCACAACTTTATTTATTGAATTTTCAGTCACAATCCTGATCACAAGAAAGGGTACACAACAAGATACAAAGATTGAAAAACAACAACACTACTGACATGTAACCTGTAGGCTAGTAGCAAATATTTTCTCTGCCACACATAATCATGCTGCAAACCATTCAGGCTCATATTGCATGATATGTCGTAACTTGTGGCACTCCAAACATATGGCCTGATTATGATCTTGACAGGAATACCGCCGTCCTGTTTCGGTTCCAAGTACTCCGCCAAGTCAACTGAGTTATGACCGCAGTATTTAGATGTATTGCGGCTGAACCACTAACTGTCTCGACTGAGTGGTATTCCAAGCCGTCATGCTGGCGGGCTCCAACGGACCACATTTAGATGTTACGGTTCTGCAGGCGTTATACTGGTGGCATATTGCTGACAGAGGGAGCCTGTTGCAGGAGACAATGCACAACGGCAGTGTCTATGGAAATGATACAAGTAACACACACCCCAAGTACTTTAGCCACATGTGCCCGTACCGTCTGCACTACACACTACACAACACACTACAGACACACCATGATCCTTTGCATTCCACAACACAACATTTATATGCAGAAAATACACAATGCCATACATCCTAAGACACAACATACACATACTATTGATACTACACCCACATACAACAGAACCACAACTACCTACACAATGACACACTCATCTACACAAACACAAGCATACAAAAGCACAACTACACATATCACAACTACCAGAACCAAGCAACCATACTCACCTGAATGTTGCACACACAACAAACACCAGACCCACAAGCACATCATCCACTCCAGCTCCCTCTACCTCAACCAGCTAATCCACTCCCACCCCTCCAAATTAAGAGCTTTGAGTTGCCAGATATCTGCCCAATTGATGCCCATTCATGATGAGGACACCCCTGGAGGATAGGCAGGAGACAAGTGAAGGGCAACAGAGCCAGGGGAAATTGTACAACCCAAATTTTTTTAACTGTCATGTATGAGTTACATTGCCAAAATAATATGCATGAGAGTAGGAGTATGTCTGATGTGTTGACTCCAACTTTCACACAGTGTGTCCCACATTGTGTATTGCAGTACAATTTATTGTGTCACTGTAATGGCACTGTTGTTCCAGTGATATAAATGTACTGACTCACATTAAAAAATGGAAGCACAACATTTCACTTGCAGGCCCCATTGCAAAGTGCACACATGGAAATAGTTTACAATTGTGATGTACTCCTTATTTTGGTGCAAGCATTCATTTGGCAATAAATACTTACACCAAATAAAAATTGGGTGTGTCATCGATTTATTTTATATACAGGTGTGTCTTTTATAATGTCTGCCACAGATGGTTTACAGACATATTCATTTCACTAGTTATTTTTACTAATATTTGTGTGACATCTATAGTACTGCACTGGTTCCGAGCTATTGTTAAGTGACTAAACAATGTTCACAAGTTATATGTAATGCTTACCTTCGAGTCCGGCGACAACGGGGCCATGGTTCCTTTGTGATCCAGTGATAGCAGCAACAACAGGTCTTGTCCTTTCATGTCCAGTCAAGAAGAGAAGTGGAAATGGGAAAATGTAGGTTTTTACCTCATTCTATTCCAATCCACCAACTCAGGTGTGAAGATAACACCACCATAGTTACCTTGGCAGGAAGGCACATCATAATTTGCTCGGTGGGAAAAGTGTCTGGAGTCCTGCCGCCAGCCACTATATCCAATTGCACTATTGACGCAGGTGGAGATTCCTGATGAAGGCGGCTCAACACATGCAGTCTTTCATCTATGGGACCACCAACATCTAAATAAAGCTGGTGTATCGCCTAGGCGGTGGACGGGAAATCAGACAGAGGGACCAATTCCACCAAGATCTAAATCAGGCCCATAATAACTACAAAGCACAGGAAGACACAATTTCAGAGGGTCACTGCACTTGTTCTCTGGTCTGGGAACCTTGACAGCAAATAGCATCTTAAGGATCCCTAGATATCCTTGGGATGGTTTGCATCCTGGCGTACAATTTGCTATGTTTGTTGCAATACAGATCTGTCTGCAAAGATGCTAGCATAGGTGCCTGGTTGCGCCCCCAATGTTTAGCTACCAACCATTTAGCAAAACGCCAAGGCCACAAATTTCATGTTTGTCTTAGGCATAGATTCTACCCAGCCCAGGGGTGCCACCCGTGATTCTTAAAATTAGATTCCCTTCCTGACAAGAAGCGTAATACCTCCGGCACAACAGGTAAAAGATGATGTATAGAAATGAGATGCCCATTTCTTGATTGATGTACCAGCTGATATTCTGTTTAGATGTGTCTCCTGCAGGAAGGCCACACATACATTGCGCATGGTCAAGTATCAATTCATCCAAGACTGAGTGTTGTAAAAAGGGGGCAATCTAACATGCAATAACACCTCTGTGCTCTGCTTGCACTACTACCTCTTCACTGACCTATCTCATGGTGTTATCTGGTGCTGATACTGGGCCTTGAAAGACCATTGTGGGGCTTGCCTTCAAAAGGCTGTTGCACAGCAAACGTAGTGTGAGGCCTAGAATGAGGCTTGCCCATAGCTTCAGCCAGAGAGCACTCTGTCCACCATGAAATAATGTTACCTGAGGGTTTGATTGGACCCTTAGAGTGAAATCTGGTAATGAGGCCGCTTCCCACAGCCCATCTCCGGTAGGGGTCCACACATTTGGCAGGTGCCATTGCTCCATATCAACTGTCAACAATGGTCAATAAAAAAAGAAACAAAAGGAGAAGGAGATAGGTTTGCATCCAGGACCCAAATAGGCAGGCTGTTTGCTGCTGGAGAGGAAAGAAGGATTCCACGAAGAGGAGCGTTTGCATCTTTTGATGCAAAGTCAGATAGTTCCCTTGGTAGAAGCAATCAAACAGTATGTTTGAGAGTAGTGGATGCTACTCACTTCTTCACCATGCTGGATCATTCTCCTCGCTTACATATACTCCCGAACAGACATCAAAAAGTGGTTCAGTAAGTACCATTAAATGCCATGAAGCATGCACCCCATCATCATTAGCATGAGTAAATAATGTGCACCTAGCTTAGAATGCATTCAGTCTCTGTGGACCAAAGTATCTATTGTGTCTCAATGATTTACTTTACAATGAAGTATTCTGCTGAGTTCTTTTCATCCGTCCCTTTATGTGCTACCTAGATGACTCTCCTCCTGGAATAAGAGTGGTCTGCCAATTGTACCAACTGATTACAGCAGCAATTTACTGATGTGCTGTAATAATGCTAAAACTTGCAAGAGGTTGGTTCTTGGGATGTTAACCAGCAGTTCATGCTGGACTGTTGCTTTTAAAGATAGGTCAAGAGTGACTTGAATACGGTTGGAGTGAAGAAAATGGGTTGTTGGTTGAGGTGGGTGAAACCTTACTCAAGCAACAATCCCTGTCAGGGTAAACCACAAATAGTCACTAAAGTAACATCGCTTAACCCTGTGATAGCTTGGCACAAAAACATTCAGGTTTAACTCAGAGGTAATGTGTCAAGTATTTATGCAGCACTCAAACAATAATGAAGTGAAAACACAACACAAGAAAAATTCCACACCAATTTTGAAAAATAAAAGTAAATTTTAATAAATTATTTGACACCAAAATGATAAAAGTCCAATCAACAGAACTGAAGTTATAATGTTTTTTAAAGTTTAAGCGTGAAAAATAGTGTCTAAAAGATGAAGGCGCCAAACGCAGACATCTAGTCATGCAAAACCAGAGCAAAGTGGAAATTTATTGCCGACTGCAATAGAGCACGTTTCTGATACATAAAGTGGATTGGACCTTTCTCCACTTCCATTCGAACTTAGAAGAAATATGAAGGAAAAATGCATGAGAAGGTAAAGGTCAGTGAGACAAGGCAGCTGATAGTGTCTGAGCAGGAGACGTCACTGTCATGAAGCCATGAGATGAAGTCAAGGTGAAGATTCCTATGTTCGGACTTAGGGCATGATTTACATATTGGTGGATAAGTTGCTCCGTCACAATGGTAATGGATATTGCATCCTCCAAAATCTAAGTTCCATTGGATATAGTAGAATTTAGATTTCGGCAGAAGGGATATCCATCACCGTTGTGACGGAGTAACTCATCCACCAATATCTAAATCAGGCCATTGGTCTCCTTTTTGGAAGTTGAAAATCTCCAGTGGGCTGAAGCAACAGGCTGTAGCACAGTGTTTCCCAAAGTGTGCGCCGTGGCTCCCTGGTGCGCCATCAGAACTCACCAGGGGCGCCGCACACTTCTAGGGAACACTGAAATGCTTTCATTTTCATACTACCGTAGGGTCCCATTCTAAAAATACATCACATTTAGAATGAGGCTTTACAGGAGTATAAAAACGAAACAATCACAGTGGAAATAAATCGAACTTGTTCAGGTTTTGCAATGTTATGTGGAAAGTTGTAAAACCCATCAAGTTTGTTTTGTTTCCACTGCGAGTTTCTCTTTCATACTACGGTACAGCTAACAAAGCTGCATGGTAGTATGACAGAGAAAGACTTGCAGTGGAAACAAACCAAACTTGATGGATTTTACAATAGACATCATAACATTGCTAAAACCTAACAAGTTTGATTTATCTGCACTGCAATTCTTTCTGTTTCATACTACTGTACGGCTCCATTCTAAGGACAAGTTACGTTAGAATGGAGCCCAACAGTAGTATTAAAAAGAAAGAATCACAGTGGAAATAAATCAAACTTGTTAGAGTTTTGCAATGTTACATAGTAAATTGTAAAACCCATCAAGTTTGATTTGTTTCCACTCAGTGTTTAAATATTTATAAATAAAAACATGCCTGAAAGCTCTCCTCTGAAACATGTGGCTGCTGCAGTTAAATATGCATGCACAGAATATTGAGGCAGCAGTAATCCTAAAGCCATCTTGGGCCTCTTCAATCCATTTACAGCCTCTCCCTGCCCCTACAGCTCACTCTTGCATCTTTCTCCCAATGTGGAGCTTTTACGTCCTTCTTTTTCTTCATCCTTCCCATATGTGCCTTTGCTCACAGTAAAGGCCTGATGCAGAAAACTAAGGCCCATATTTATTAAAAGTTTGTGCCGTATTTGTGTCATTTGTTTATGCAAAAGCAGCGCAAACTCACAAAATATAAGTATATTTTGTAAGTCTGCGCTGCTTTTACGTCACAAAATAATGCAAATGTAGCACAAACGTTTCATAAATATGGGCCTAAGTGCCAGTCCTTAAACATAAGTGCTGTGCCCCCCACTGGAAACCCAGTGCTTAATTTGTAGATAAAAATGTGATGGTGCTGAAAGCTCTCTTTTGAAACAAGCGGATGCTGCATTTAAATGTGCGAGCCTTCTCGGACCTCTTTCATCCATTTACAGCCACTCCCTACTCCTTCAGCTCACTCATGCAGCTTTCTACTTTCTCCCTTAGTGATGCTTTTTAGTTTCTCTTCCTCCACGTTTCCCATATGTATCTTTTGCTCTTAATAAATGTCTGATGCAGAAAACCGGAAACCACCTGCTCAAATTAAGCCCTGCGGAAAGCACTGGCTCAAATGAAGCACTGTTAGCACTGCAATTCTTTCTCTTTCATGCTACCATACGGCTCCATTCTAAAGATGTTATGTTTGGAACAGAGCCGTACGGTAGTATGAAAAAGAAAGAATCACAGTGCAAAAATCAAACTTGTTAGGGTTTTGCAATGTGCGTTTGCAGCCCTAAGTAACCCATGTGGGAATGCCATGTGGGGATGTTATGGAAGCCACAGCTGTCAGCGTCTGGAGTGGTTTGGACTAGCACATGACTTCTTGCCTAATAAATAAAGAGTATGTCCATTTAGGCAGGGTCAGGCCCAATCAGGACAATGATAGCGAGTCACTTCTGTCAGTGTTCTGCAGCTACTCAAGAAAAGAGGGTAATCATGAAATTACAAAAATGTCAACATTTAAGAGGAAAGCGGGAAATTGAAAAAATAAGAATCGGGAGAATGTATTTCTCCCCTTGAAGCCTGAATCAGGTCTATTGTCGTATATGGGACTTCCAAGTGTGGTGCTGGAGGATCTGAGATCAAAAATGCTAATGTGCTTTTTTTTTTTTTAACTTGCCAGGAACAAGGAGAAAGCGCTATGACAGGCAGAAAGAGTGTGATAAAAATGTTGTGCACTGGCCTTCAGCAGCAGATTACTGGCAGTGCATACTCCAAGCCACTAAAGACAAGTCCCTATCGCAGAAGCCCTTTATCAGCTTCATCCCAATTATTTTTTAGGAAGAAAAATGGAAGTGCTCCCAAATCCTGGCTTACATCCCCCCACCCGTCAAAAAAAGTGACATAACAGGGAGCCGCAGCCAATGGCCAATAGGTCAAGGGAGCCACGGGTCGAAAAAGTTTGGGAACCACTGCTGTAGCAGATAAGGGAACCATGAGGCCGGATAACATGTTTGCGAAGAGCCAATGAACAAGATTTGATGCTGCAGAGAAAACTGGACCGGGAGCGGCCACAAAGTAAGGCCGACCGGCGATGCACCTTGGGCAGAGCACCAACCAGGTAGGTCCCGGTCTCCTCTCATTTCTCAGAGCACTTTTTGGGCAAAAAGTTTCTGTATACCAGGTTTTGGATCTGGGATATCTGGGCATCCTTAGCTCTACTTCTGAGGGTCCAGAACTGGAGAGGCACCCCTTGGAGGGTTAGGATTCACTCAGGCTGGGACCAGGTGCAGGTTCAAGATGGTTGGAGCCTTCTCCATCTCTGATCAGGAGGCCAGCCAACTAAACCCTGGAGACACTGAAGGTCTTGGGTTCAAGTATAAGAGCAGGTCTCGAGCAGCAGGGCAGACTTCTAAGGGCACAGGGCAGGTTTCAGGAAGCAAAGACATTCTTATTGGTGCAGCAAGGCAGTCCTCTGAAGTACACAGCAGGCCACAGCAGTAGCCAGTCCTCTGAGAGTCCTTCCACATGTTCAGAGATGAACTTAGGAGTGGGTCTGAAGGTGCCCTTTTTAGGGTTAAGCCTGCGTTGCATGCGCTTGCGCATGAGTTTCGCTTACGATGACGCTTTAGGAGTTGGAAAACGGCTCGGAGCCCCGCCAATGTCACGTCAGTGTCTTTCATTGGTTCGTGGGCTTGCCTGTTAAAATCTGCTTGCTTTCATTTGTGGAAAGGCACGCAGACACATCATGCCTTTTCTGGTGGCCCTCCTCAAGTGCATTGACCAAGTACTGAAAACGTGCGAGGCTTACTGTTTTCTGTCTGGTTTGTGGACTACTTTTTATCTTTTTTCAACGGCGCGAATTTGCTTGGCAGAAGTCGAGCGCTTTGCATAACATCGACATTGTTACATAGTTAATTGCACTTTTACCGGTTATGTAGATAATTGCACTTTTGCCAATAGGTTTCACTACAAGTAAACTGTGGCAGCACGTTCGTGCTGTTTTTTTCCATTCAATGTGGCAAGAAAAATCCGGTTGGGAGTTTTCAACTGCTAACAGCTCTTTAATGTTTTATTTTAAAAAAATATTGTAATTATTTTTTTTGCTTTGGTACTGCTCACAGAACCATGTAATGTTACACATAGAGCGCCTAGAGCAGTCTCCTTGTGTAAAAATATAGCACTTGGCACACGCCATGTGTTAATTATGGGGTCTTAAACATAGAGCACTCAGAGGTCTCTTTTTGTGTCAAATATTCAACTCTTGGTGCACGCCGTGTGTTAGCCACAAAACATTCAGTGCATCCATGAGTTTGCTTTTAAAAAATATTGCAACATTTATATGGTTTGGTACTGCTCACCGTACCACATAGTGTAAAACATACAGCGCCCAGAGTACTCTCGTTATGTCAGCTACACTACTGGTGAGCTTCGGCCCTCTTTGTCACCCCTTCCCCATCCAACCCGCATGTGTTTTGCTGTTGGGAATCTTGAAGGACAAATGTGGCAATAAAAAACATATGCTGGTTAGAAGGACGATTACAATCTTTACAGCTACGCACAGCTACAAAGGATTCTTCCGCCACCCAAAGGTAACCTGAAAAGAAAGTGCCACTAGCTTAAAGCAAATGTAAAATGACTATGAAAACAACACGCACCATTTCAAATACTTTGCAGGAAAGTTGGTGTTTACGGTACTCATTTGTGTCACAACAGACCTAAGGGGCTGCGTTGTGTTTTAAGCTCTTCTCTCACCTTGATTAAAGCTTTTATATTTAGCGTATCCTGGCTGCAAGCAGTCATTTCACTTGGCGATGACAGTAACCACTATTCAGACTGCAAGGAAGTTACTACGATTCCAGCCAAGGCAGATTTATTTACAAAGGGAAAGATTGAATTTTGTGGCCCGAAAAATGTGTGCAGTGAATAAAGGGACAACTGGTTGAAAAATTACAACATGTTTTTTTCCGTATTTTTCAATTTTTATTGAAAAAAAACAGTAAATGCACCTTCATTCTAACATCAGATGACTTGGAAGCTTAAGTAAGTTACAGGTTGTGGGAATCCTCCCATCTTGTTGTTTATGGCTCTTCACTCAATGTGTAGTCCACAAATGCTGCCATAACTAAGATAAGATAACCATCTTGACTCCAAGGCGAATTTCCTTTTTATTATACCATTGCTGTCTCCTTTCCGAAAACATTGAGTACTATTCAAAGCTGTCACAGCAGTCCAGACTACTTGGTGCACCTTTGTTTCGTCCGAAAAGAAGAAAGGGGTGAAACTATTACAATTAGCTTGCTGTGTAAAGGTAGCTCAACGGCAATGTTAACAATTTTTTTAATTGGTTGGTGAATTATAGTTTATTTATAGGCTTTGCTGGTGTATTTTCTTAATGTATTATTTTCTTTTTACATTAGGTTAAAAATCAGCTTTGGTACAAATGTAAGGCACTACTCCTTTGATCATATGTATTTTGGGATTAGACTGTGCCTTACTGCCATATGAAAAAGCAGTGTGGTTTGCTTTTCCTTAATTGATGTATGTTTAAATGTTTGGTGTACTTGCCTTACAACCATCGGAAAGACTGTGAATTTTATTTAATCTATGTTTTTAGCTGGGGACGGATTAATTTAGAGCAGAAACAGAGCGTTTTGGCCCATAGTTTACACTTTATTTTAGAGCGGCAATGTAGCAGTGCTTCCGTTTAAGGTTGCCTTTGGTTAATGCGTATTGATAGCCACAACAAAGGGGTTGGTAGCTTCATGTATTTATTTTGCTCTCCAAGGGAAACGTAAAAGAGAATGCCCCTACATTAAAGCGTATGCAACATGCACCATTTTATTTCTTTCATGTACATATTTAGATGGTGAAGGATTTATTTATAGCAGAAACACAGTGTGTACGAAAATAGGATCCCAAGATATGTTATGTATGCTACAATGTAGCAGTGCTTTATTTTAAGGTTGACATTTGTTAATCGGGTTTGATAGCCACAACAAAGGGTTTGGCAACTTCATGTATCTATTTTGATCTTAAAGCTGACCTAAAAAAGAAAGTGTTGATAGCTTAAAGCACTTCCTACCATTTAAATACTACCACATAATACTGCAGCACTCCGTACAACATATTTCCACTGCACAACTCCACACCACACAATACCACGTAACACAATTCCACCATAAACAATTGTAATACAACAAATCTCTCCCTTGCATTTCCACCAACACTGTCATCTCTCCACAACACAACACATCCACTGCAACTCTTCTCTCTCTAACAGTGCCACTACACCCTCTCATCTTGCAATACCATTACACACACTCATCCCTCCCTCACACTACATATCTCCTGCATGTAATACCAACTCGTACATACTACCTTCCAATACCTTGTCGTGCTGTACACTAATCCACCTCTAGCCTACCCGCCCATCCCCTCTCAATGCCACTTCCACTTATACCTCTCTCTCTCTCCCTCATACCAAATATCATCCCTCTCCTTAACTCTCTCATGGACTATTACACAGTCTCTCACATAGTTCACTTCAGGTCTTCAAGCAAAATATCTTTCCTGTACCTTTTCAACAACCACGCTCTACTCCTTTTCTTCAAATATCTTGTGCATACACAAACACTCTCTCTTTATACGTTTATGGCATGCTGCCCATCTCTTACTCACACACTATTTCTGCTCTTGTGCCTAAATATCATTCACCACTTTCTGCACGAACCACCTATCCCTCTCTATTTTCCTTTCTATCTATTCTCTGCAGCTCTCACTCATATCTATTCACCATGTCACATAATTCCACTACACAAATACACCACACAATACCACCCCACACAATTCCACAAATATCAATTCAGTTTCAACCAATGTAATTCAACTACACACCACATACATCCACTACACTACAAAACAAAACACATAAGTAAAAAACATTATTATTTACAATGCTCTAACTCTCACAAATGCGAGACCTATTGCATTGCAAATGCTTGTTATACCTGCTGCCCACTTTGAAGTGAGAGAAACTTCTGGAGGCTTCTCCACTCAGAAGTGCCTGGAATGTCCTATCTCTCTGCCCTGGTGTCAGGATTTAGGGGCCGCGGGGTCTCAAACGGCTCCCCCACGACGAACTTCCTGATGCTATGCGCATCTGTTACACACTACGTATGCCCGCGCTGGTAGTCCTTTCCAGCAGCAGGCCACGCTCCTCTAGCTATCCCTGTGGCAAAACCCATCTACCAGGGGGAGCGCTCGATGGTGGTTACAATGCCCTCACTATGGACCCTCATTTCGAACTGGGACTACAACTCTCAGCATCCTGGGGCGGCGGCCATCTTAGGGTGTGGCCGGTCTATAAATGCCAGCCACACCCCAGTACCGGCACTTACTTTTCTGGAATTTCCCTGGAGTAGAGTTCTCCGCTTGGCTCTGTGTGCTGCTCCTGGAACCCTGAACAGGAGGTTTTTACTCTAGCGAGTGGTCGGACTTGCTTGCATTGAGTTCATTTCCGACGGAGCTTCCCCTGGCGGCTTTTGGATTTTTTGTTCTGGATTGATACTGTGTTTCCGCTCTTCCCCAGGTTCTCTGGGGGGGGGCTGAGCGGCCCTTGCCTACAGTTACAAGTTATTAGAGACACTGGCTTTCTCCAGCGCGACTATCTTTGATATATCGTTTTTTCTGAATGTCATTCGAGAAAGAACAAGAGCTATGCAATGTTGATGTTTTACTTATTGTTGAGCTCGGCATTTGTTATGCCTTAAGGGGATACAGTGTTACAATTTATTCCCATATATTGTGAAGGCCGTGAATTACCTAAGGAAAGACTTTCTCATGCTATTGACGTTTTGTGTCACGGGTCTGCAACATACTCAGCAGGAAGGTTTGTGTTGGTAATCTTTGTTCTCCTAGCTTGGCGCACACGTGTAGGATTCAGTGCTGGCGAAGCGCAGTGGCTTCGGTGTAAATTCTCTCTCAGCTGAGGTTAAGCTGCTTTGGAGACTGTTTTTTGTGCTGCTGTGAGTTCATGAATTACACGTTAAAAGCTTCCTTTGAATAACATGACCTGTGTGTGATTACAGTTGATATATGTTTTGCATTTACCCGCTTCCTTTCCAGATCTCCTTGCTGGCTGTTCCCTTCCTGCTTTCCCTTCCCCCAGCCTGGCCCCTCAAATCCTCAGTGCCACAAAGGCATCTGAGTTGGTGTTGCCTGGAGGTGGGCCCCTTGATTGGCGATGTGAAGATCCTGAGGAATTGGGCCCTGACAGAATAGTAAGCCCACAAGTCTTTAAACTCCTCATTATCTGCACGGGAGCTGCTCGGGATGGCCACCTTAGACACTCTAATGCAGGCCATTACACACATACAGAGAGAATTGCTAGAATCCAAAAATACTACAGCAGATCTGGTCACTAAGATGACACAACTACAAGGTAAGGTGGATGGTACAGTAGGCACACCTCCACCACGCACATTGCCTCCTTACCCTACTAACATTGCCATGTATGTTCCAACGCAGATTCCCCTTGCGGCTCCAGAGAAGTTTTCGGGAGATGTCTCCAAGGTACAGGTGTTCCTCACACAGGTGGAGTTACACTTCACGTGTCGTCCTGCCGCCTTTCCGGATCCACAATCCAGGAACGCCTTTATTTCCTACCTGTCTTGCGATGCTGTCACTAGGGCAGTCCCTTGCTGTACAATTGGATTCAGTTTGTGAAAGAGTTCGAGAAAGTCTTTGACAGACGCGCTGTCACTATGTCAGCGGATAAAGAACTTCTAGAACTACGTCAGGGCAATAAGGATCTTAACTCCTATTTGTCGCAGTTTAATCGACTGGTGGTAGAAACAGCCTGGCCCGAGGAGAAAAGGTGCGCGCTCTTTTATCAAGGCCTAAAGGAAGAATTGAAGGACATCCTGGCACAGATTGGCCCTCAACCCAAAACCTGCACAGACTTAATAAACCTAATGCTCAGATTAGATCACAGACTTACAGAGAGAAAAGGGGACAAAAAATGCCCTGAACGTGGTAATTGGCATCTGGACAGGTATCAAACCCCCCTAACCTCTGACCAAAGAAGAAAAAGACTTTCGACGTCGGAAAGGTCAGTGCTTGTATTGTGGAAAAAAGGGACACTTTGTGAGGGAATGCCTAGCAAAACTTAAAAACAAGACGGACACTGTTGGCAATTCAAAGAAGCAGATAGCCACCCTAGAGAGCCCAGAGGAAAACTAGAAAACCCAGGAAACAAGGAGAGGGACCTCTTAGGTAGATTAACAATCCCTTCAGTACGTTCTTGAACAAGTCAACACATCAGACACCTTCGAATTTCCATGCAACTCAGGGTTTTAGGAGAATGGCAAACTGTCCACGCCCTGATAGATTCCGGAGCAACCGGGAACTTTGTGGGCGCACAAACAGCCCAGAAATTGCAACTCATGTGTGTCAAAAAGATGATACCTGAAATCGTGCAAGCAGTGGATGGTAGTGAGTTATCCGGAGGTCCAGTCACTATGCACACCTCACAAATACACATGACATGTCAGGACGTCGACGGTTATGAACATCATGAGAGACTTTTTTTATATTATCCGAGCCCCCCAATACGGCTTTATATTAGGTATGCCTTGGCTGATGTTACATAACCCACACATAGATTGGCAAAAACGAACCTTGAGATTTTCCTCACCATATTGTCAGAAGAACTGTCTACCCTCAGAAGGAGAGAGACCCCAACAACACCTGGCCACTGCAGCGGAGAAAGCAATCACCTTGCCTGGAACATACACCGAATATGTCAACGTCTTCAGTGAACAAGCAGCAAACACCTTGCCCCCTCATAGGCCGTACGACTGCCAAATAGACCTTGTACCTGGTACCAACATACCAAACTGTAGAATTTATGCCCTATCAGAAAAAGAGAATCAGTAACTGCGCGAGTACCTTGAACAATGCTTGGCTAATGACCTGATTCGACCATCACGCTACCCAGCCGCTTCCCCACTGTTCTTTGTACCCAAGGCTAATGGCGAGTTGAGGCCCTGTATTGATTATAAAGCAATGAACAAAATCACCGTTAAAAATAAATACCCATTGCCACTAATCCCCGTGTTATTAGACCAATTAAAAAACGCAGTAATTTATACCAAGCTTGACCTACGCGGGGCCTACCATTTAGTCCGTATACGTGAAGGAGACGAGTGGAAAACAGCCTTCAAAACCCGTTATGGCTTATTCGAGTACCAGGTGATGCCTTTTGGGCTCTGTAACGCCCCGCTGCTTTTCAATATTTTCTTAGTGATGTGTCAAGGAAGTACCTAGACATTTTTGTGATTGTCTACATTGATGACATTCTAATTTACTCTAATTCGGAGGAACTCCACGAAGAACATGTGAAAAAGATCTTACAAACCTTGCGAGCTCATCGGCTATACTGCAAACTCAGTAAATGCGAATTCCACACTAAAATGGTAGCATTCCTGAGAGTCACCCTGATGCCCAATGGAATGCAGATGACCGAACGAAGGTTTCAAGCAGTAATCAACTGGCCCACACCTAAGTCCGTCCGAGACGTCCAATGCTTCCTGGGCTTTGCAAATTTTTACCGGCGTTTTATTGACCACTTCTCCCTAAAGGTAGCACAAATTACTAGACTACTGCGCAAAAACACCCCCTTTTGTTGGTCCACAGAAACCGAGGAAGCATTTACAACACTAAAAAGAGCCTTCACTACCGCCCCCATTTTGGCTCACCCAAGAGTCACAAAGCCTTTCATAGTAGAAGCAGATGCTTCGGATGTGGCGGTAGGGGCTATATTATCTCAACGCCATCCCCGCACCGGACAGCTACACCCTATCGCTTATATGTCAAGGAAGTTAAATGCAGCTGAACAAAATTACACCATCGCTGAGAAAGAACTGTTAGTAATCCGTGATGCCTTTAAGGAATGGAGACACTATCTATCAGGAACAAAACGCACAATCACAGTTTACTCCGATCACAGAAACCTACAGTTAGAGCTAGAGCTTTGACCCCCAGACAATTGCGGTGGATGTTGTTCTTCGCCGAATTCGACTTTGTGGTAACCTTCAGACCAGGTACAGAGAATAGAAAGGCGGATGCTTTAACAAGACAAGACTCCTCCCTCACATGAAGAATCAAAACCATTGCCAATCATAGAACCTTTAAAAGTTTTGTGTTTCATAGCTGCTGATAAGTTCCTGGACCAGGTTAAGCTGCTTTGGAGACTATTTTTTGTGCTGCTGTGAGTTCATGAATCGCACGTTAAAAGCTTCCTTTGAATATCATGACCTGTGTGTGATTACAGTTGATATATGTTTTCCATTTAACCGCTTCCTTTCCAGATCTCCTTCCTGGCTGTTCCCTTCCTGCTTTCCCGTCCCCCAGCCTGGCCCCTCAAATCCTCAGCGCCACAAAGGCATCTGAGATGGTGTTGCCTGGAGGTGGGCCCCTTGATTGGCGACGTGCAGATGCCGAGGAATTGGGCCCTGACACCTGGTCCCAGTCTGTCGACAGGCACAATAGGCTAGTGTGAAGTTATTTGTGTTTGTGTAAGGAAGAGTCTTTTGAAGTACAAGTGGGACTCCTCACAGCTCTGCCCCACCATCCTGCCTGAGATGGCCCATTCAGGAACACTAAACCCCTCTATTGTGTGGCTGTCTGAGAGGAATATACAAAGGCTTACTGCCACTCACACCTAGGCAAGTGACCCAGGAACAAGCCACAGTTATCAGATGGTTGTGGCAGAAAAATGCCAACTTTCTAAAAGTTGTATTTTCAGAATTAGGACTTAAAATCCGACTTTCCCATTAAAGAGGATTTTAAATTACAATTCCTCAGACACCTCACATGACTTTCTGACCTGCTCGCAATCAAAAGTTATCACTTATTACATGTAATAAGGTACCCCATGTTATCTTATGAATGTAGCCCTCACAACAGTGAAAAATGAATTTGTGAGTTTTTGACTATCAGGATATGTAAAACTTAAAAGTGCAGGCCAAACGTTTTAAATACCCTGGTGGTTTTAAACTGCTGGCAGGCTACTATGGTAGGCCTGAGATGTTTTTTGAGAGCTACTTAAGTGGGTGGCACAATAGGTCCTGCAGGCCCACTAAAAACATTTAATTTGCAGGCTCTAGGCATATAGAATACCATTTTACTCGGGATGTATAACTATAACAATCAGGTGTCAGCTAATTGTACCATGTTTTAGGGAGTGAGCATAAGCACTTTAGCACTGGTTAGCAGTGGTAAGGTGCACAGAGTCCTAAGGCCAACAAAAACAAGTTCAGAAACATGGGAGAGGTGAAACAAAAATGTTTGGGGGTGACCCTGCAGAGAGTGCGGAGTCTAACAGTTGGTAGCTGTTTTAATCGCACACACAAGTAATCTAAAAAAATAAAAAAAGCCTCGTACACAGCTCTAAGTGATATCCAGTGGCTGAGATTACTTCAAGTGGTCTATTCCTTCCACTACTTTTTTGTGCTGCTTTAATCAAGAACATGGGCCTGATTACGATCTTGGTGGATGGGATGCTCAGTCACAAATGTGACGGATATCCTGTCCACCATATGACAAGTACCATAGGATATAATGGAACTTGTAATACGCTGGACAGGATATCCGTCACATTTGTGATGGAGTATCCCATCCACCAAGATTGTAATCAGGCCTTATGTGTTTCCAAGTACAATGCAAAAATGTTAAGCTTTTAATTGCCAGTAAGATTTTTGCTCAGGTTTAAATTCCTTTATTGTGAGTGTGTAATTGGATTCAACAGTACTTTTTCCTAAAACATACACACAAATAATTAGCATCTTTTATGTATTAAATGACTGTTGTAAAGACATTCTGGGCTTTCTGTTGTCACATTTCTGAAAATAGTCAAAAATAACTTTAAAAAACTGGCCTGTAGAAAATGTGCACCAATTATGGGTTTATAAAACAGATATTTTGGAAACTAAAGATTTTTCAATATTAACTACATTATCAATTCTGTAGTCATGTCAACTTTTATTTTGTATGGTTTTTACATGCTTAGGCAGTGAAAAGGACAAGAATACAACAGGTAAACGTGGAAAGCTGTGCACTTCTAATGCAACATTCTTAATTCAGAAAGGTATTGATTAGCTATCATATAATTACCTTACCCAGAATTATGAAAGAGGAAAAAAATCCCTCAAGCCCCAGGTTTACATTATATTTCAAATACATAACCAACAGAAAACAATAAAACCTATTGATTTATTGTTTGAAAGTGAAGCATTGTGCTCCTTAAAAGACTGCTTATTAAGTCTGTTTTATTTTGTAACCTGATTTGTCTGCATAAATATTTCAACAGAAGAGATCAATTTAGCAGCCACATTGGTGCTTGAAACATTTTAAACCTAGAAACATAGTTCACAAACTGTAAATACATTTTTTTGCCAGTGCTTAAAACATTCCAAATCATGCAAAAGAGAGAATGATCCAAATCAACAAGACTGCTCGAGATCCATGTGAACAATTAATTTGCCTTGTCCAATGCTCTTTTTGGTGAATAATCTGTCTAACTGCAGGTTCCTCAGTGGCACAATATCTCCTAGATGCCAGACTAGATCAGGAAGTCTTCACAGCTGTGCTGCCGTGTGTCGCTTCTTGGTGCCATGCGGATCCACATTGGTCTCATTTGGTTACAGGAGTGACACATCAGAGATGCATGTAAGCGCCACCCCTTCACACTGGCATCAGTTTCTTGCTTGACTCTTTCTGCCCCCTCAAATGCAAAGCACAACAAAAAAGGGATGTACCAGTGTGCAGATGTATAAGTTGGCATCTTTTTAGATGGTAAAAAGAGGCCGCTCCACAGAACAGGTAGGTGGAAGGGCATTGACGAAGCAAAGCTTAGATACAGTATCCACCAGAAAGTGCACTTCAAAAGTATGTAACGTATTCTTCTGATGCACAATTCTAACCACAGATTCTCACCGGCAGAGTAGATACCAAAGCAAGATGGAAGGCTTGTGGAGTGGACTCAGACCAAAACGTAATGCAAGACTAAATAGGTGAAAGGCCCATCACATAGGACCTGGCTGTGAAGGCAGTAGTGATTTGTGCTTGTGTGAACTGACACCCACTAAGCTGCCTGGAAGATGTCAAGAAAAAGCATGCTGTGTGTCAACATAGTAGTAGTAGCCTTGGCCGTGGTAGAATGAATCCTTAGTTGTTCCGGAGGCTTCTCCTTGGTCAATGCATAGCAGATGGTAATGCCAAGACCTATCCACCTTAACAAAGTCCTTTTCTGCACCGTGTTACGTTTCTTTGCCCCTGAAAACCACACAAAAAGCTGACTGTCCACCCAAATGTCTTGGTGCAATGTTCTGGGGATAAGTCAATGGAGTCTCTCCTCCTCTTTCGAGGGAAGAGGAGGTGCAAGAATGTTGGGAGGGTCACAGATTGTCCTCAACTCTAGTTTGTCTGAGAAAAAGGTGGGAATGGGTGGCTGCACCGAGAGAGCTTAGAGCTCACTCATGTGACAAGCTGAAATGATCACAGTGAGGAAGACAGTTTTTGAGTCAGGCGACACAACAAGCAACAATACATTGATTCAAAGGGCATTCACATGAGAAAAGTTAAAGTCTCACTGTGGCATCAAAAAGGATTTGGGAGAGAACATGTGTCTCAAACCTTTAAAAACCATCATTTAAACAAAGCCAGTTGGTCTGAAAAAATGTATACAGTCTGAAGGGGCTGAAAAATAACCTTTAATAGTGCTCACTGCAAGAAAATGGTGGAAAAAAAGAACATCTGACCACTTGGCTTGTAAAGGGCCAACCATGTGGCTACCCCATCAAGCCACATATCTGTCCCAGCATCTGGCATAAATGGACTTTGTGGAAGCGTGTCTAGTGCCAAGGATGATATCCTTCACTTACGGTGGCAGAATAAATGTAGTCAACGTAGTACACCTGAAATGGCAGCTTGATCGAAAGACAGGTGATCGTGTTAAAGAACTCCGGGCACCACAATCTCCTTGCCCAATTAAGAGCCACTGGAATGAGCTGGGTCTGGTTATTCTTGTTCTTTCGTGCAAGAGAGGCAGAGGTAGGAAGGCTTTAGAAGTTCCAAGATCCATTTCAGCTGGTACCCAACTCCAAACAAGTCACATCTCAGAAATGCCAAGGTGCAAAACGTTTGGCACAGCACATTCTTGACTGTGGCGATCTAACCAGAATTCTCCCTACTGCTAAGAAATGCCCTGCAACACCTCACTATGCAGTCACCATTCCTGGTCTGCCAGATACCATTTGCTGAGCTTGTCAACTCTGACAGTCCAAGACCCTGTCAGGTGATTCCTCATACGGAAGATGTAGCATCAGGTACAACTAACTCCACTGACACAAAGGCTCGAGGCACAGGGCCCACGACCTCATTCCACACTGCTTGTTGCAATTTGGCATTATGTTGTCAGTAAGAACCTGCACTAGCCTCCCTTTGACGGGTGACATGAAGATCTTCAAGGCCAAGTGAATGGCTCATAACTCCAACAAGTTTATATGGAGTAGGACTTTCATCAAAGATCAGAGTCCTTTGATATTCACCTACCCAAAATTACCTCTCCAAATCAGCAGTGACTCATCCGTCACCACCATCAGTTCTAGGTGAGAAAGAGAGGTGCCTGCTGCCGGTCTAAATGCAGTCAAATAACCACCACCACAGACTGTGTACAGTTTCATCTGAGATATGAATGGTATCCACTGGGAAACTTTAGATTTCATTGCAGAGCCCACATATTACCTGACATCATCAACAAGAGGGTTGCAGGAGGTCAAAAGTCCAAGAAGTCGTATACCTACTCTCACTGAGAACTAAGACAAAGGCTGAAATATTGGGATCACAGCCAGAATGTCCTGGTCTCGTTACAATGGAGGAAAGCCTTGATCTGTACCGTATCAAGGACAGCTCCAATTAAAAGAAGTCTCTCTGAAGGAGCCAGGTACAACTTCACCTTATTGATCATGAATCCCAAAAATGTCAGACAGTTTGTAATTATCTAGAGGTGGTCTTCCATTAAGTGTGGAGAGCCTGCTTCCAACAGCCAGTTATTGAGGTAGAGAAAAACTGGTATCCACGATCACTGAAAATAGGCAGCGGCCACTACCATCACCTTAATGAACACATGAGGGGCACTGGTAAGATCGAAGGATAGCACAGACACTGCAAATGCTCTTGGCCTACTTTATGGCAGGTAGCATCTATGGGACTGCAGGATGGGTACATGAAAATATGAATCCTGCAGGTCCAAGATCATAATCCAGTTGCTCAGGTCCAGGGCAGACAGGACCAGGGCCAGCATGAGCATTTCAAATGTGTCCTTCCACAAAGGTCAAAGGTTTAAAATGGGCCAAAGGACCCCATCCTTCTTTGGCACAAGGAAATAGTGAAAGTAGCAAGCATTTTCTATTTCCATAACCCTCTCTATAGCTCTTTTGGAAAGTAAAACCTGCACCTCTTGCAACAGAATGGACGGTTTATCCCCTGAGATATTTTATGATGGGGGGTTGGCGGAGCTGAACAAAATTGTATGATATAGCCATGCTGAACAACTTGAAGGAGTCATCTGTTGGATGTGATGGATCATTAACCTGGGATAAAATGTCAAATGAGGGAGAAGGACTGATTTCCTTGTAGGCCTGCATTTTGCCTTCCAGATACACGTCACCGGCATCAAAAGCACTGGTGTGATTGCAACAGCAGCAGTTTGGAAGGCTGACATTGTCTTTACACCAGCCCTAGAATGTAGCCTTGGAATTTCCTAAACTGAACAGAACATTGTTTGGAAGAGGTCAAAAGGCCCAGGGAGAGTGTGTTGGCTCTATTTCTTTCAAATAGTCCAAGACAGAATCTGATATTTCACTGAGCAGGCATAAACAACGGAAAGACATATCCATACCAGGCCTGTGGAGAGCATCCACACATAATGGCGCAGCACCATATATCTGCCAACCACCTTCCTAGACAATCAGCACTATCAAGGCAAGTGTACATCATGTATTTGGCCGCATCTTGAACATCCTGAATGGTTTTAGCCAATGAGCACCTTGCTAGCCATGAGGGCATGCATATGTCAGCCCATTAAGCACTGTATTGACCAATATCATTTCTAGACTATCCAAACAGAACATTTTCTTTCCGCATTCCTCAATCCTTGTAGACTCTATATGGAGGAGTCATGGAGAATTAATTTTGGTTCACATTGCTGGTAGAAGTTTTAACAACTAGACTCTTTGGAAATGGATATTTAGTGAGAAAATCAGAGTTGCCATGCCATGGACTGTGACATTTGGCCCCAAGCTAATTCACCTGTGGGCAGGAAAAGGGCTTTGACCAAGTGCTCATTAAGATGTCAGTGTGGGATTGCCTAACCCAAAGTCGCAAGATTTCCTTAAGGACATTCGTTTCAGCTTCAATATAGGGCAGTTGTAGGTCCAAGACCTCGGCTGCCTGTTTAATTATCATCGCAAATCTTGCACTCTCTCATATTGGAGGTCCAAATGGCAAGTTCAACCCTGTAACCCGAGACGTACCAAGCCGACCGGCCTCTTTTAAGTCCATGTAAAAATTGTCACAAAAATAGGGGTAAATCTTGCCTTAATTAGCTGTCACACTGTACCAGGCCTGAGCACAGGCCAGGCCCACTGAATAAAGGAGGAAGCCCAGACAACTAGAGGCACCACAGGAGGGGGGACTCCTTGATGTTTTGGTGGGAAAGGCTGTGGCAGTGATCTCAGCAAGGGCCTGAGATGAGGCTCCCAGAGGAGATGTCACCAGTGACTTTAGGACAGCACAATTTTGCACTGTCCCAGCCTGCTGTGCAGGAGGATTGGGACCCTGGGAGGACCCTACAATTGGCCAAAGATGTCTAGCTTCTAGAACCTTCTACCTATATTTACAAACTCTTGCACAAGAGACAGAGAGAGTGTGCTTTTTAATGGTACAGGACGGCAGCAACAGCCATTGACAACTGGAAGGACAAGCCCCTTGATGCCCTAAATGGCTTAGGACTCTGCCTCCAGTTGACCCCGGTACCTGTGGGTCTGTGCAAAGACCAGAGAGGTTGTCCCCCATACTCCCACTTTGGACCAGTTGGGGGAAAATCTGTACTCCTGCACCCAAGCAAAAGGAGAACAGCTGGTGCAGAGGACAGGTGGAACCAGCTCCCTGCAAAATATGACATCCTTGAGGCCAGGAGGCCTGCTGAATCTGCTCCTGGTGGCTAGAGCTCATCACCAGGAGTATAATGAGCCCAGGATTGTGCAAAATGGTTCAACAGGCCAGAGATATGCGCATTTACCCACAGGGCGGGATTGGGCACGGGGAGTCAGTGTAAGTATTATTTGTTATTTACCTCGAGAGGGAGCAAGCGTGGGGGCCCCCTCTACAGGCTCATTGCCACCCCCAGGGGCTCCTATCTCATAGGGGCTGATTAACCATAAACCGGCTCAGTGAGGGCAGAGAAGTGGGTTTGGGGTCCCAGGACCACGAGTCAAGGAGAAGGGTTGTGGGGGAGCACCATCATGCCACACAGGAATTGCTCTGGGCCGCATCCACTCCAAGCCCATGTCTGGGGGTAAAAGGCTGGAACAGCCATCCGTGCTTCATGTGGGCGGGAGAGAAAGGATGCCAGCTCCCGTGCTGGCACAGCTCTGTGTTGGGCAGGATGGGAGCCGGCTGGCAGTGCAGCCCGGGAAGTGAGCTCCCTGCACTGCCACACTCTAAATAGCTTACCTTTGGGTGTTCTAGGTGGACCAAGCATCCACAGAAAACCCTAAGGAGTGTGACAAAGACTCGTACAGTATGGAAGCACATTGGCATAAGCCGCTAACTGAATATTCACACTCCTGTGATAGAGATTGCCATAGTGCCCTGTGGGTCTTTAAAGGGAAAGTGCCTCATAGTGGTCACAGGAGGCCAGAGACACCACCAGAGATGCTGTGGGGGCCTACAAGAGGCACATCAGCCCCACCCAGTGATTAAAAAAAAAAAAGAAAAAACTAAGTTCTGACCCTAAGTTTAAGAGCTCAAGGAAACTATAGACCCCTACCCCTGGATTTCTAACTGAATATTAAAGCATTCCCAAGATTGGAGTTTTTGCTCTACAGCTGGGTGCTGAGTGCCCTGAAGGGGCTGGTTCAATGGTTGCATTTTATGTGGCCTGAAAGTGTATAAAAAAGGCACAGAAATAAGTAATGTTTATTTTCACTGTTTTTTTAAACTCTTTATGTTGAAAGTGATTGCAGAGCAATGCAGAAAAACTTATTGATTTTCGTGATTGCATTTATACATGACTATAGTGAAACTATTTGGGATTTTTAACATGTGGTTTGTTGGCCTTTTAACTTGGTACACCTTTATGTTTACCTCATTTGTTGTGATAACCCTTGATAAAGCAAATTGGCCTGTTTCATTGAGAGCGACAACCCTCTTGATGAGCTCTCTCGTACAGGTTGGGGGAAGAGTACTGCAATTTCTGGGGGGTAATGACTCTTTAGGGGTCAAATGTGTTTGCAACATATTACCAATGTAATTTTAATGTGCCTTACTTATATATTGGTACATTAATGTGTAGTACTTAGAAGTGTGCGTGTAATAAATTAATTTTTCCCTTTCTAAAGACAAATCATTGATTGGACAATCATTTATTGAGTGTGATTGTATGTCAGCAAATGGTGATTTGTAGACCACAAAACCTACCATGAGTAGACCTTGGAATGCTCTCCTTCGTTACCCAGAGGCATCAACTGTGTCTTGGAAGAGTAGTAACACTGAAGAATACACAGCTAGTTAAAATACCAGTTTTACTTGGGAGTAATTACAAGGAGTCTTAACTGGCATGGAGTAAGTCCGGAGTACTGCAGGCTTTAGCACTTTATCCACAGCTTTTATTTTTTAATGTATACGTAAAATATGAAGTGCTCAATTCTCAGAGGTGCTTTTCATAATACCTAGAAGTGTGCAAGTCATTGAAGGTTACCCATGTAAGGCTGAATGTCACAGCATGAAACTAGAACATCTTGAATCAATCCCAGAGTCCCTCTGGACAAAATGTGAGATCATAGGCAAATACTTTGTCACTGAAGTGAGTTGGATTTCTGAAGCCAGGTCTGCAAGAGCCTTGACCAGTCAGAGGAAAGGTTGCAGGTAAGTCAGGAGGGGTTAGACCTGCAACTGCTGATAGTCCCTCGGAAACACATATAAAAATAAATTAATCTGATAAATAAATGTATGTATGTGTAAACAATGGAACACACAAAACTGATATTAACCCAAATATAGCGCATTCCAAAAAGATGAAGAAGAACGTGGTCCATGCTCCAGGAAAGGGCTAAACCAAGAAAGGAAGGGAAACCTAAAAGAGCTAAGCAATGGAAACAGGGTAAATGAGAATGACAACTAAAGCCACCAATGGTATGCTGTGGGCATATTTTATGCCCACTGAATAGTAACAATATGTCTCAAAGCACGTGCTATGACAGTTGTGACTCAAAAAGTGAAATGCCCAACATAAATGAAAGAACTTTGCAAGTATATATGAACTGGAGGTTAATGAAGCAGTTCTGTTTTATCTCATAATGCTTCAGCCAGTCTTCGCACACTGTGAAGCATTGCAGAGCAGTGAAAGCCCTCTTTGCTGCTCTAGCCAGGGCCGGCTTTAGGGTGGTGCGACTAGTGCGGCCCCACTGGGTGCTGACCCAGAGGGGGGGCACTGACCTCAGGGGGTCGCTGTGTTGAGCAAAACCTTATGATTTAAAAGCACCTGCTGCAGAGTACCGTGTTCATTCAGCTTCAAGGCACCAATAGAAAAGTAAAGATAACTCTTGTGATTAATGTTCCTGCTAGACACAGAGGTTGAAGTTTTGCCTGGTGGCAGTTTTGAGTCCTCAAAATAGCGAAGAGGCTTAATGTGCCTGCTGCAAAGAGCAGAACTGTATTTTATGTGGATAAATGAGTGAATTACTAAGACAGACTTTACCAACGCCTTAAAACAAATTAAATATATGTGAGAGAGGCGGTATGGAGAGATGAGCGACACTTTCCGTGGATGATAGTGAGGGAATTCTATGAGGAGGTCATGTGGGAGGGGTGCCAAAAAAGACTGTCGCACCCGACATCACCAGTGCTTAGGCCAGCCCTGGCTCTAGCCAATAAGTGCAATGCTCGTTTTTTTTTTGTCTTTCACAGTTTGTTAATAGCAGTGTTTATACAGTTCATTCAATTATTATATTATTTATTTTTTGTCTTATTGTAACTTGTTTAAACCAAATGGGCATGTTCATGTTTCTTTCAGACTATAAACGCTTGTGTTGGCTCTGTCAGGCTTCAATGCCGCCTTTCACTGAGCTCTTCAGTCCTAAGGCACTGTGCAACATTGTATCAGCCCGCCTCTTCTTTTTCTTGGGTTCAATCAGATGAAGGCAGTCCACTGGGGGGATCTACTGTTTAGATGCTGTGTTGCCAAGTGGAAACATTGTTTCCTTACTGGATGCTGAAGGAGTTTGTTTATTCAGACTACGAGAGACTTTACTTTTTTGCCAGAACTTATCAGATTTATTTAGTGTGCCAATTTTGAGATAAATCAAACTACAGAAAAGAGAGAGTTTAATATATATATATATATATATACATATATATACATACATATATATATATATATATGTGTGTGTATACACACACACACACACACTGAGAAAAACAGTTAAAGTAATGTCAAGGCAGGGGTGCAAGTTATAGTTACCTTAGGGCACATCTTCTAGTTAATTTCATTGATTTATAGAGTTTAATATGTTACTTGTTACTGAACGTTTCACCTAAATACAACATTACTTTAACCTCTGTTGGCCCTGTGGCCAACTCGCCTGCAGGTAGCCAACCCCATGGGGGTGGGGGAGGACTTTGGCTGCCTGCACTGGTCAGTGGCTAGGCCCTGTGGACACCCCCTGCACCAAACCACACACAGCCTTTGGTGACACAGCGTAGGGTTGGCCTTTGGGCCCCGGACACCCCATCCCCTGGGGTCCAAATGATATATATTAAGGGGAGGAGTGTGTGCACCACCTCCCTGAGCTTTATCAGGCCCCTCAGGACCTCATTTTCACAGGACCAAATTGCATAAAAAGTGAAGAGATTGTGCACTCCCTCAAAGCCCTATCAGGCCACGGGGACCCTACCCCCTGGGACCAAAGCCAATAAAAAAGGGGAGAGGGGCTACAGGGATTCCATCCCCATAACCAAATTCTAAGGTGAGGGGGGCATGCAGCCCTCCTACCAAGCCTTTATAGGCCATGGGAACCCCATCCCATGGGTCAAATAATATGAAAAAGGGGACGGGAGCCAAGCAGCCCCCCCCTCCCAAGCCTAAATAGGCCCCACAAACCTCATCTCCTGGGGCCAAATATAAAAAAGAAAAGGGGAAAGAGGTTATCCTGGCTTCCTTACAAGGACTTATTAGGGACCGGGACCCCATCCCCAGGTGCTGTGCTTTATTTACAAATATGGTCCCCCTTTCCAAGCTTATTTTGGCACCCAATCACCTTGGGCCTGCATCAATTACTGGTGGGTGCCTCGGTTGTGAGGCCATTGGGAGTTGCGGAAGGAGTCCAAGGAGCACTGTGGCCCCAGCTGGCTCCCACTTGCTGTAGGAGCCAGCATTGCTCCCACCCGAAGCGAGAATTATCTGTGCATGATCCCACTGGACAGAAGCAATATGGGTTCTGTTGCACTGCCCAAACTCCTGCAAGCAAGAAAACAAAACAGAAGTCTGCTCCCAGGCGGCTGGAGGATTGTTCAAGCCACTCTGATTCAAGCACTCATCTATGTTTTGAGCTCCAGACTTCCATCACAGAAGCGTAACTGAAGGAAGCACTCACTTTCCACTCTGCTGTTTCTTTCTTTTTTTTAAATCTAAGGAAACATCATGTGATTCCATTGACACTCTACAGCTGAAACTGTGCTATTACTACATCTAGTGGTGTTGTACTGCCATATTTTCAGTCGTAGTCATATTGCTATTTTTTTTTACTTAACTATTTTCCTCCTTCTACTCACAAGCAATTGTTTTTGCTTTATTATTTTCCTGTATCCTGACCATTGTTTATTTTGGGTGGTTTGCTGGTATCATATTGGATACCAACTTAGGATTTTCTTTGGTCTAATTTATTTTACTAGTGTGTCTACTACTATTTTCCTTGCACTTTCTGTCCTTTTGCATTCTTTTTTGAATGTGCTTCGATATTTGCCAAGAACCTGTAGAACTGATTTTGTTTCCTAAATTATTATCTGCTTACAGCTCACATGCAAACCATCTCTCCTTCTTCCTTTTGTATGCTTTCACCATGCAAACCCATTCTTAGATGGTCAAAGTGGAAGAAGATGTTTGTTAATTAATTTTAAGGGTGTGGTTCAAATTTAATTGCTGGGAAAAGGGCTTAACTCTTACATCATTGCTTAAGTCCTGAAGGCCAGGAGGTTTTCGAAAATCTGTCTGTCCTGACTGATGAGGCGAACGATATCGTAGACTGAATGAGTATGAGATTGTCATTAAAAACCTGTATGAAAATGATTAGAACAAGGATTTTACAGTTCAGAATCAGGATGAAACTGTGTAGGAATGTGTCTCAGTGTTTTGCAAACTTGTTTCAATTTGTAATTTCAAAGAAAACACTAATGAAAGGGTCAGGGACCAATTTAAGTTGAGATGCAAAAATTATGAAATTAAGTAGGAGCTTTGAGTAAGAGAGGATCCTAAATTAACTGACTTGCTACTTCTAAACAGTAAGGTATCCTTGAAATGTGTTGGTGAACTATGCAGAGATAAGGGTACAGCTATAATGGTTCAGACTGTTGACACAAGAACCAGTCAAACCTAAAGATCCACCATATTTGGGGGGGAATTTGTTCGGCATGCAAATCCAGTCTACAAGGAAAATCACAAAAACTGCCCTACCTTTAAATGTATTAGGAAAATATGTGGAGAAATGGGGATCACTATGATACATGTATGCTAAATGTCAAACATTTTTTAAATGATCTCTGATTTTGGAGAAGTAACTTTAAACACCAGTGAGTGTTTGAACAATCTATCTAAGCAGGATTGTGATCATGCATATAATGTTGATCTTTTAATAGTAATAATATTTCTATGATGATAGACACAGTGGCTTCCACAGAAAAATGTTCAAGGGAAGGGTGATTTTGAGAGAAGTTATGTTAAACCCTAAAGTTATGGAGGATAGCCAATAGAACCGCTAGGTTATTTTGATGCTATTATTGAATTCAGAGGCAACAGAAGAGAAGGTGCAAGTCCCAGTGGTCAGAGAATCAATATTGAATTGGCCTCATCAGTAATTGTTAGGCATATCCTAAATCCTAATGCCTAGCCATAAGTCTTGGTCAACAAAATGTCTACAATGAGAGGGATTTTGCTAGAGGAGTTGCTTGCTGTTTACCCTCATGTGTTTTCAGGTAAGATTTGATGTGTTAAAAAGTATGTTCCCAGTATTTGTAACTGTTACATGCGAAGTGAGAGCAAATACAACTTAGTGTCAGGGATGATGTTAATGCAGAGTTAGACCTGCTGTTTGCTCAGAGTACCATTAAGCCTGTTAAAGCAAAAGAGTAGGTGACTCCTGTTGTTATAGCATGTAAAGGGAATGGGGAAATTGGGATTTGAGTTGACCTGGTAGAGAATAGATTTCCTTTGCCAAGCATAGTTGAAATAGTGGGTGTATTATTTGGAACCAAAATCTTCACCGCCTTACATCTTACTTCAACACACCACCAGGTCAAGCTGAATGAGGATTCCAGAAGTCTAACTTCTTTTACACCTTTTGTGATAGCTGTTTGGACTATCCTCTGAGGCTTCGGTATTCCAAAAGCTTATAACAAACTTTTTGGGTGAACTTCCAGGTGTCCTTTTTTTTCAAGATGATATCCCTTTTGATGGTAATACCTTGGAGCAACAGGTTGGTAGTATGAGAAAGGTGTTAGATGTCCAGAAAATCTATGGGATGAAATTGAAGACCAAGAAGTTCTGATTATTTTGACCAAAGTGAAATATGTCATTTTCTCTGCGGAAGGAGCTCGTCTGAAGGATGACTTCATTAACATCATTCAAAATATACCAAGTCCATAGAAGAAAGAGGGGGTTCAAACCTTTTTTTTTTTTTTTTAGGAATAGCGGAATTTAATTAGAATTGTATTTGCGATTTTGCTAGTAGGACCTGGAATAAATGGTCTTTATTTAAAAAAAGAGATGACTTCATGGGTTGATGAACTCAAACTTAAAGACATTGGAAGAGTTCTCAATGTTGTCTATGATCTACAAATCTTTGTGCCTGCTATTCCATGTCCTTCCATTACTGATGGTAGGGATGGATGCCTAACTGTTGTGTTGAAACTAGAATAGGGCAATAAAGTGTTCACCATATTTGAAGAGTGGAATACAATTACTCAACAAAAGGAAGACATGGCTATTTTCTGGGCTATTAGAAAAAGCAAACACTTTTGTAAGGAATTTGTTTTGAAGTTTTTTAGACCACAAACCCCTATAAGAATCTATTAACAAAAGGACCTCAATTTCATGGCTTCTAGAACATGCAAGTGGGTGGTAGATTTGCCGGATTATCAGTTTGCAGGTAAATGCATGGCTGGTCTTTCAGGTAGGGCTGCTGATTGTCTCGGTAGTTTGGTGGCCGTATTGTCGAATGGGAGTGAGAAAAAAGAAGAATGGTGGGCAGACATCAATGTCAATATTTGCTTCCTAACTGATGGCGGCATAGCAAAATTAATGGACTGTGCAAATAGCTAAAGATGAAGTTCTGATTGAAGTGTGTGATTTGCTTCATAATGTAGGAAGTTGGAAAGGTGATAGCGGGTCGTGGAGGATTTTGGTAAGGAGAGGGATGAATTGTCTGTGCGGGATACTCTTAAAGAAAGATTAAGTCTAGTTTCCTAACTAATTTGAGAATGTGTTTCATGAGGAGAATGAAGGGCTGAGCAGTAACATGGCAAGAATGAGTAGTTACTGGTTGCAAGGCATTGATCTACACTACTTCAGTCTTCTCAACAGTAGTACACTACTTGACTGTTCACTACTCTATGCCACTTAACTCTACTCTATGCCATTCCACGCTACCACGCTGTAGCGCACTCAACTCTGCTCTGTTACACTGTAATCCACTCTGTGGCACTCCACTGTATTACACTCTATGATACTTTCCAAGACTGTACGACATGCCAGATCACTTAAATTTACGGCACACCACCCCAATGCCAGGCCACTCTATTCTACAACATAACACTCCACCTATGACAATTAACTCCACTCTATTAAACATGACTCCACTTCACTCTATCCCATTATATGGTACTTTACACAAATCTGCGCCACTGTTCAACAAACCCCTCTACAGTGCTTTACTCTACAGCACTCTCCTCCCCCCTAAGGAATTCCAGTCTACAAAACTTCACTACAGTGTATGCCTGAGGTACACTGTGCAAAGAGTCCAAGCAGACCCCTAAAGGTATCACGGAGGCAAAAATAACACCGAAGGCTCTTTTGCAGTAGTGTGGTCGAGCAGTTAGGCATATCAGAGGGTAGTTCTAAGCATGTACAGAACACACACACTCAATAAAAAAATCCAACACCAATTTATAAAAATAACACATAGTTTTATATAAATTTAGATACCAAGATCACTGGAATCAGGTGAATACTTTTCAAGATATAGATTTTTAATTGTGTGCAAAAGCTGACACTGCATTTTTCTGTAGCTGCAATGTTACCCTATGGAACAGAAAACATATAAGGCAAACAGTGTCTTCACAGCAACTTACAGAACCAATATTCTGGACTTAGGTAGGTACAGGGCAAGGTCCTAGTGACACCAACATGTCACCTTGAGTGGCACTGGGGCGGCTTGGTGCAGTGGTGTAGTTCGCATTAGGTGCCTCGTGTAAGTCTTTGGGATGTTTGCCCAGTCACAAAGATGTCAGGGGCAGACTGAGGGTCCAGTCAGGGTGAACCACTAAAGAGGTTCAAGATTTGCGATCCTCGGGGACATAGGGACACCAGTGGTCCTGTTCTCCTTGGTCCAGGGTGTCCGGGGTGCAGAGGTGGGTTGAACCGTGAGGTTTACCATCACTGGTGGTGGTTGTGGCAGAGGAAACCCACAGAAACAGGCTGCAGGCATGAACTGGGGGGTCCAGTCCGACCGAACCAACATACGGGATCACTCCTCACAGGCCTAGTGGACATAGGGACACCTGTGGTCATCTTCTTCTCTGTCCAGGGCATCTGGGTGCAGAGGTGCAGTGGACCATCGGGGTCTCTGTTACCGGAAATGGTCACGGTATTGGGGAGTTTTGCAGACACAGGCTGCAGACACCGTTGTGAAGTCCACAGTGGGCAAGCTCAAGTATGGGAACCAAGCTGACACCATTGGCCCACTTCAGCTCAGGCTAGGCAAGTTGGGTGCAGTTGTGATGTCCAGTGTTGGGTTTTAGGCAGTCCAAGTCCTCTCAGTTCTTTCTTGGGTTGCCTGCAGATGCAGGGAAGCAGCTCCTCTGCTCCAAGGTAGTTCTTCTTGACAATTTGTGAAGCACTGGCAGCCCTCCCGATTTCTTGGAGGCAGCAGCAGCAGGACAGGTCAGTTGCTCCTCAAGGGTTGGGTGCAGCAGGTAGGGCAGCAGGGTTGGTGCCAGGTCCGTCGTGCTCCTCGGTTCCATCAGACTTCTTGTCCACTCCTTCTTTTGTGTCCAGTGAAGATCTGCTTTCTTGGTATCGGGGGGGCCCTAAATACTCAATCTGTGGGGTGTTAAGGGGATTGAAGGGTAGTAGCCAATGGTCTCCTTACCCTTGGGGTCACTACATCCCCTAGATTACCACTTCCTCTGGGGAGTGGGCATCACCATGTCCCAGAATTCAGAATTCCACCTCACACAAGATGGCAGAATTCCTCTTAGGTGTGTGTCCAGCTTGGAAATGCAACACACCTCCTGCATAGCTAATTTTCCCACTTGTCCTGATGTTATATTGGCCTTTGGGCAGGCAGTTAGGCATCTTCCTCTGAGGAAGGCCAGATCTGCTTACCAAAGGTGGTGGGCTTCTTTAAAGCCTCCTGTCTTGAAATGCAGTTCATCCTGTTGGCAGAGGGGATGTAACACCCCTGCCAGAGCAGGCTTTGTTTTTGCCCTCCAGAGAGCAAAGGCTCTCACCCTTGGGGGGCAGAATCTCATTTGTTGGTGACAAGCTGGCTAGAACTAGTCATTGAGCCCACCAGCAGTTGGGTAGTGTTTCAGGGGGCACCTCTAAGGTGCCCTCTGGGTGCATGTATTAAGAAATCCATCACAGGAATCAGTAAGGGTTTGTTAATACGAGATGTTTGATACTAAACATCCCTATTTTCAGTGAAGTCATTGGGTAGCTGGGGAACTCGTATTGACCAGTGTCCAGCATATGTATTTAAAATGGCTTCCCTGTTCACTTGCTAGGTCTAAGAATGGATAAAGACATAGCAGGGGCATATCTGCTCCTGCAGAAGTGTCCACACATGTAATATAATGCACTCTGCCTTATGGCTGTAAGGCCTGCTGTAGGTGTGACTAACAAGTGTTACATTCAGTGTTTAGGGGACATGGCACACAGGCTGTATGCCATGTTGTCTTTTCACTTTTGGGAGCACCTTGTCACACAGCCTGCAATGGCAGTCTGCATGAGGTTGGTGTTGGGTCACTTAGAGGGGCACAAGTTGTGCTGCAGCTCTTAGGGGCCCACTTCAGTAGCCCGTCCTAGGTACCAGGGGTACCATTTACTAGGGACTTACAGAGGTGCTACAGGGCCTGGTCACTTGAGGATCAAGTGACCAGGTATTTTGTTTTCGGGAAGGAACACTGGCACTGGGAACCTGGTTAGCATGAACCCAGTTCACTTCAGTCAAAGTTGCATCAAAAATCAGGCAAAAAGTGGGAGGAGGTACTGCAACCAGAACCCACCTTCCTACAATGCTACTCTACAAACTTCTACTCCACTCTATCCCTGTGTACTCCACTGCACAACTCTGTACTCCACTCTATCCCGGTACATTCCAATGTACAATACTCTACGAGACTTTCCAAGACTTCACGACACAGCACTTTACTGTATTCTATGAGACCCCACTCCAATTCATGGCACTTTCTTCAACTGTACACTATGCCATGCCACTCTATTGCAGTCCACGCCACTGTATTTCAGGAAACATAACTCTACAGTGTGACATTTTACTACACTATACCTTACGCCTCTTCACTCTACTACACAACACTGCTCTACATTGTACTGTACGACACTCCATATAACAGCACTCCACTCAACGACACTAGACTTTTCGATCTGAAAAACATTTTTATTAAAAATGAGAAAAACATTGAAATTCAATTTAAAAAACAAAGTTTAAAACTTACTTATAGTTAGGGAAACTTTATTTATTCTTTGTATACAAACCAAACTTAAACAACACAAACATTAAAAAATCTAAAGTTATAGTAATACCTTACATTTCTAATGTATGCAGCACTTTTAATTTGCAATACCTTTATTTTTTCTTTCTATGCAACCCAAACTTATAGTACACAAAAATGAAAAAGGTTACAGAGAGTTATACCCTAACTTTATAATGTATGCAAATTGGTTCATAAAAATGGTTTAAAAAAGTTTGCCATGAATAAACATCCTACCAACTAAGACCACATGGAGTCTCCAGGAAGGAGGATAGCCAGAATGACATGTCCAGACAGGAGTGTGCCAAAGTTGAACAAGATACTGTTAGAGATATCAAACAGTCAGCATTACTCAGTCAGTGCAGGATTCCTTAAGTCATTCTTTAGTTGCATCGTTTAGCAAGCATATCCTCATGACCTTGGGAGAATGCGAGTTCCACAAAATATGTTCGATATCTTGGGGACTGTAAGAAGAGGACTGCTGAGGCATCTCAGCTAAGACATTACATTAAAAAAATGAGTCCCATTACATTTCTGAAAAAAAAGGATAGGAAGATTCCATTTTGGTGGTGGTTTGGGCCATTCTTAAGAGGGCAGCCTAACAATGCCAATTTTTCCCTGGTTCCTAATGATTATGACTCATTTCTTCCCCATGAGGGAGACTTCATGATACAGATGATGGCAACACTTTTATGTCACCACTGCATTTTGCTGTATTTTCTACTGAAAACTAGTCTGCAATGTATACTTCTTAAAGAGATTCAAGCTGCCACCATGTTCTCTTAGCCATCCAGTGTGCATATTCTCTACGCTTTATTTCATTGCAGTCAGCCATTTCGAAAAGGTTTCTTCTCTTATCAGTCTAAGCAGTCTTCTAGTTTCTAAAAGCAATCCTTAACTTATAGTACACACAGCCTGTCATTTTCTTTGAAGGCTTTTGCTCTGAGCAGCGTGTGTGTTCTGAAGATTGTGAACTTGACAGTAGCAGCAATAAGTAAGGCTTGGACTCTGTGTGTGGTGATGCACACACCAAAAATGAGATATCGTCTAGTAAGTTGTTGTTCACTTCGGTGTACAGGATTTTTTTTTAGTTTGTTCCTGAAGTCTGGTGTATTTTCATGGAGATATGCACATCAGTTTATCAAAAAACTAAGCTAATTCACGGTGATGTGCACACCTTCTGCGCAGTGATACGCACACCTCTTCAGAACTGAATTTGCATTTAAGGCATGTCTTATCAGTGATATGCACGCAAGTTTAAAAAACAGCACACCAGTTTAAGAAACAGTGACAGTGAATTGCAATTTGAAAACTTTTCTAAACAAGTCATTAGGGATCAGTTCATATGTCATTGTAAGCAAAAGCAAATTAGACAAAACCTACTAGCACAGGGAAATCCAACACTTAATGAGACCATCAAAGTGGCCAAAAGCATCAACATTTTGCACATTTCTGTTGAAGAGCTTGATGATAAACCTGTTGTTGCAGTAGCTGCCGTAAAAGATGGGTCACGTCAAGCTGTTCCATATAAAGAAAATCTGGTGCATCCAAGGTTAGGAGGGATGAGAATGTGTCTGTTTCATATATGACCTGCTGTTTCAAGTGTAATTCTCCACATGCTAATGACACATGCAATTTCTTGAAAAAAATGGGTCACTTTGCAAAAGTTTGTCTTAAGAAGTAAAACAGCAAGAAAGCTATTGCATGTGTGGTGGTATCTGATACAGAAGCCAATGCAGATCTGGGTGGTATGCAAAATCTTGCTCTAGCCATTAGGGATGAGGTTTCTAATTCAATTGAGCACACCATCATGGGGGAGGAACCACCCCGGGTTAGTGATCCTGCCATGTCTGTTGATCCAGTGGTAGACATCCATGTAGGAGACAAAGTACTGAAGCTCCTTGTGGATTCTGGAGCTAGGATCACCATGATCACACTTCGCTTATTCACACATATGTGGGGTGACAGGCCCTTATTGCCTCTGGACAGGTCTTCCGTTTCTTAAGATGGCCATAGGATTTAACTTTTGGGTTTTATCACAGATATTTTGGAATTCAAAAGGAAGATAATTCAAAGGAAGGTTTATGTGGCAGTAAAGGGTCTAAACATTTTATCTGGTTTCATAAGGAGCTGTTTAGTATGATCCTCAAACCAGATGCTAAAGAACAGGTTTTTGTTGTAGATTGTGAGGATGTGGTACTTGAATGGAGCAGAAAATGTCCCACAGTTTTTGGAGAGGAAGTGGGCAGAATCAGTGGTTTCAAACACAAAACTCAGGATGAAAGAAGCAGGTTTTTCTGTCAAATAAAAAATTAGAAGAGTCCCTTTCAGTGTTAGACAAGATCTTGAAAAATAACTCAGAAGTCTGTGTGAAAGGGGAATCATAGAGCTGACAGAGTCTTAACTCTGGCTTTCTCTTTTAGTGTTGGCCAGTTGTCTGTATTTGTGTGAATCTGAGATTGCTTAATAAAGAGATCTGGGTGGATTCTCATCCCCTACCCAAAATTTCTGATTTATTTGCATGCACTGCATGGACCACTGTTTTCTCCAAACCTGATCTAGTGAGTGCTTATGAGCAGGTGGAACTCCATCCAGATTTAAGCCACTTGACTTCCTTAATTTCTCAAAATGGAACTTTTCAGTAACATAGGATGCCTTTTGGTTTGGCCTTAGCAGCGCCTGTCTTTCAGAGGGTCATGTATAACCTACTGAAGGATGCTTAAGGGGTAGTCGTGTTCCAGGATGATGTGTTGGTGTTTGCAAAAGATGTTATGGCACACAATATCATTCTCCAATGGGTATTAATGACATTTAAGGAGCATGGAGTGGTATTAAAAAAAGAGACATGTAAATTACTTTGTTCTGTGGGGTGAGTATTTCGAACATGTTATCCCTAAGGATGGATTTAGACCCAGCCCTGGGTTGGTGGACTCCATTGTTGGTGCTCCACCTCCATCTGATGAAAGCAGGGGTTCAATTATTTCTGGGCATGGGAGAGTTTTATTTGTGCTTCATTTCTGTTTTTGCCACCAAAGGGCAAACCCATTAGTGACTTACTCGAAGAAAAGGGACAAAATGTGTGTGGTGTGACAAGTGTGATTTGGCTGTTCAACAGACTAAAACCTTTTTGAGCTAAAGCGGGGCTCTCAAGCTTTTTGACCCAAGACTGCCATGTTGCATCACTGTGGATGCTAGCCAAGTAGGACTTAAGGCTACCTTTTGCAGACGGATGCAGACACTGAACTCACCATAGCTTTTGCGTCTGGGTGACTTCAGGAGGCAGAACTTCAATGTTTAGTTATCGAGAGAGAGTTATTGGCTTGCTGCTGGGCAATAGAGAAACTCTGCACCTATGTGTAGAGAAGACAGTTTAAATTGCAAACTGATCATAAGCAGTTGGTAAACATTCTGAGTGGGGAAGGCAGCAAGTGTGGCTCTCCTTGTATCTTAAGCTGTCTACAAAGTTGGTGCAATTTCAGTTTGATGTGGTCCAAATTCCTGGGGAAAGGAGCAGCAGAACATATTTTCCTGCTTCCCATGTGAGAATGCTGATGACAGTGATAGAGATGTAAAACTGTCTGATTTGTTGGATGAATATTGTGAGGATTGCCTAGTGGTCTCAATAGAAACTCCAGACGTAAAGGTATGTTCTGAAGAAAAATGGAGGGAAGCAATGTCAAGGGACCAGGTTTTGCAAGGGTGGTTGGCATAGGGAGAAAGTTTTGTCGCCATCAGTACAGCTGTATTGAAAAGAGAGTGATGAGATTTCTGTTGAAGATGGTCTTGTGTTAAGATCTGACAAGTTGATTCTCCTGCATGCTATGAGAGGTATGATAATCAGAAATGCTCATGAGGGTCATCTTGGTTCTTTGACCAAGGGGCACATTTGAGAATTGTTCTGGTGGCCAAGAATGGACACTGATGTAGATGAACTTGTAGAAAATGGTATGCTACGAAAGTCCGAAGACAAACGATTAAAGTTTCCACTCCACCCCTCATACCTATTAAACGTTCAGCTAGAAGATGGAGTATACTGGGTATAGATATTATGGGGCCATATGACTCTTTACTTGGTAGTACCAGATTTAAAGTTGTTTTGGTTGACTTTTTAAAATGGTCTGAGCTCAATATGGTCAGAAATCCAAATGCAGGTAACTATGGTTGACTTTCGCAGAGAACTTTTGTTTCTAAAAAAGGGTTTCCGGAGTATCTTGTCTTTGATAATGGTACGCAATTCATTTGTAAGGAACTTCAGTCTTTTCATCCATCATGTGCTGTCAAACACTTGAGAAGTTACGTGTACCACTGACAAACCAATGGCCTTGTTGAGAGGATGAACCCAATGATGGGGGAGTGCATCAAGTGGGTCAAAGGTGCAAACCCTGATGTTGTGAAAGCCGTTCGTAGCATGCTGTGGTTCTATAGGGCCACACCTCATACTACCACCAAAGTCTCTCCTTTTGAACTTCTAAGAGGCTGGAAGGCTAACACCAGTTTCCGTCCTGCATGGATGTCGAGATGGATCAGAAGTGAATCTGAGGAGGAACAGTTGATCATCTTGGTAAAGAAAACTGTGGGTCTCTCTAAAAAAAACTGGTCTAATATAAAACACAAGTGTCAAGTTGCTCTGTGTTAAAATTGATGATATGGTTTGCATTAAGTCTGTTGTCCTCCTGAGAGAAGGGGGAGTACGTTCAGCAGTCCTGTCAAAGTGGGGAAAGTCTGTGGTAATGCCATTAAAGTTAGTGGGGGACATTGGTGTAATCTGCCAAAAGTTGTTAAAGTCGACAATTTTCCTGATGACAGTGAACTGTTTCGGACAAGGAGGTACTGGAAAATAAGTGTAAAACCACCAGTAGAATGCAAAATGATGATCTTAATTCATTTAAGGTTGATAGTAGATGAAAGAATTCTAGAACCATAACTAAGCCAAGCAGGATTTGTACGTGATCGTTTTCTTATTCTTTCTGTTTGGGTACATTATGTAAAGTTGTCTTGTGTTTTCTAGTGTTGCCTATGGCTGTGTGTTTTGTCTCGTCTGGTTTTCTTTCTTGTTTTCTAATTTATTTTTTGTTATTCTGGTAAAAGGGAAGATATGTAGTACTTTTTATATGTGGGTGGAATCCTTTGACATGAGTAATCTTTATCAGAATGTAATGATGTGGGTTTATGGAATGATTTTGTATGTTTTGTGATCTTTAAACTGGTGTTGGCAGTGGAGGAGCTCCTGCATGCCAGTCCTTTGCTACCATGTAGCTGAACTTGTTACGGCTCATAACTTAGTTAGCTGTCATTACTACAAATTCCCAGGAAGCGGTCATCACAGAGAGTATCAACTTGAACCCCATTGGTTAGGGGTGCCCCCTCTTTCCAGTTCAGAATCTGGAACAAATATAGGAGAGCTGCCCTGCACCTCAGATCCCTGCTTGGACACATTGAGAGAAGACAGACTGCCCTGCTTAACCCTTGGATTGCACAAAAAGAGGACTGCACTCAGAAAGACTGCACCTGCTGCACTCTCAAGGCTTCAAAAAAGAGGACTTTGCCAATCTTAAAAGATGAAGGAGTGGACTCCCTGATCAGCAACGGGAAGAAAAGTGCAGGAAGAAGTCACCTGCATCAACTACCACAGGACAAGCCCAGCTGACCAGCTGCACCTGGAATTTACTTGGATTGACCAGGTGCATTGTGGGAACTGTAACCCTCCAAACCAGAAGAGACAAATCAGCACTTCTGGACCGTTGCCTGGTGATGTGGACCCATCAAGATCCGCAAAGGACCTTTCAGAAGAATTTCTGAAAGTTTGGGAACTTCTGAACTTCTTTTTGAAAAAAGCTCCAGAAGAAGAACGGTTTGCTGTCGAGAGTCAAGCTGCTGATGTTGAACTGCGACTTGGCTTGACTGCACTGGTTTGTCCCGCTGAAAGCTCTGGAGCTCCTTGCTGCCTACAATGAAGACAAAGACCTCCAGGAGTTCACCAAGGTACCACATTGCAGCAGGCCGTAGACATCAAACTGAAATCTGAATCCGAGGACCTGATCGCTAAACGTTGAAAGAAAAAGCTCCAAAAAAGTGAGTAAGTGCGAAGGAAAAAACTTGACCGGCCCAACCACTCGTTGTATCTGACCCATGCTCCATTGTGGTCTGCCTAAGACTTTGATTTGGTCCCGGTCCACGATGACCAGATAGCCGGGGTTGGCACTTTTCACTTTTAGGCATTAGAAAGCACATTTTTGCTCTTAATCTTTAAATTTTCATAACTACGGTTCCCTACATTGGATGTTTGTCATTCTGGTGTCATTTTAAAGCTAAACATATTCTCTATTTTTATAAATTGATGTTGGATTATCTTGTGTTTTGTGTCTTACTTGTTTATTGTTTTGGTGATATTAGATGCTTTACACACCTGTCTCCTAAGTGCCTGACTTATTGTCAGCCAAGAGTTGAGCAAGGATTAATATGAGACTTGACTGGAACTCATTTGTGGTGTTATTACTACTAGTGGGTACCTACCTGCACCCACAAATAAACTACCTTCCAGCACCTCCCATCTCAACCAGAAATTACTCTGGTGCTGAAGTAAGTGGCCAGTTCCTGAGGGTGAAGCAGTAAATGCGTTCCTTCAGCAGTGGGAAACTTTTCAAAGTTACACATTTTCTCCATTTGTAATGATCCTCAGGACTCTGATGCACATCAGGAGAGACTTGGCATCTCTTGTCCTAATGGCTGCTGCCCCAACTCAAGCGTGGTTTCCTCAACTTCCAGAAAACTCAACAGATAGCCCCACTTTTTTGTCTTCTCCAGGATCCTCAGAACAGACCTCACAACCCTATTTTGCAAGGACAATTACATCTATTGGCTTGGAGGGTTTCAGATCAACTTGACATGTCCAGGAACTTTGCCGGAAACATTGTCAGTTGTCTCCTGGGCTACTTCAACAAGATCAAGTTGTAAACATGCTTGGTCAGTTTGGTTTGGTTGGTTGACTAACCCATATCTGCCTCACTGGTAGATGTAGTCAACTTTCTTGTATTCACAGGTAAGGCCTTTATGTAATATTTCATTTAAGCCAGTGGTTGAGGGTGGCACCCATTGGCACTCATTTTTGGGGACCAGTATTTATTTTTCCTCTTTAGACATTGACTGGGAACAAGAGAGGGGAATAACATACAAAAAGGGAAGAAGAAAAAGGCAGAAAAAAACATTGCAAAGGGAGAAAGCAGAAACCTGTACTAGTCAGTTACAGGGGCAGGTGAGCAACAGTCTTTACAATGCAGGCATTACAACACAATGCTTTTAACGCATATCCATTACCACAAAGTGCCTTTACAACACAAGCATTTACCATAAATATGCCTATCTTCACATCGCAAGGTAAGTATATATAAGGGGGGTCGTGTGTGTTTGGGTCGGGGGTCAAAATTTTTTTGTTTCCCATAGGAGTTTAGAACATGACAGAGCCTGAACAGCTGGACGGAATTACACCAAACAAACCATGCACTGATAATTACCCCACAAAATACAGCACTCATGACATCTTTGATAACATCACTGATAATATCAATGAAATATTTACAGTAAAAATTTTGATGAAAAAACTGTGCATGGTGGGGGCACGAGTTATGTGTTTAAAATGTGAGTCCAACTATAACAATATATATATATATATATATATATATACATAAATAAAAATACATATGTATATTTCGGGTTTGGGATGGTTAGATGTACTCTGTAGTAAGGGTGGATCTAGGATTTAGGGGTGGACTCTCAGCAGTTTGACTGTTAATTTAAGTTTATATGGATGTTCTCATGATTGCAAAGAAGATGGCTTTTTATCTGATCTGCAGGGAGAGTTATGCTTCACAGTGTGTCAATAATTGCCTAATGCCAGATTGTACTGCATTCTGTGAATTCTTTGAAGGAGTTGCAAAGAATACTCTGCTGTGTAGGCAGTGACAATAGACGCAACCACATGAGCTATTTTAGCCTAGGATCTAAAGTCTGCTCCAAGCACTGGCTTGCTATTCCCTACCCTTTTCTTGTATGTCTGCTCACCTCTTTCCTCTATTTGCTTCCTTCCCCGCTCCTCCATTTCTCTTCAGGAGAAAATCTCGTATCAAGCTCTTACACATCACGCTTTTTTCTCTTAAACTTCCAATTATTTCTCCAAGGTACAGAATTTAGCTTTATTATGTTCAATTTTATTTCCAAAATATTGATCCTCACACATGCTTTCCATTATCTTAACTACTGTTCCCACCTTTGATTCACCCCAACTTCACACCACACCTCCCCCATCTATAATGTTTTATAAGATCCATTCTCTATACACATCTCTCCTCCAGGCACCCCACTGGGATTAATTACTTTTCCTTTCTGGCTTCAGTTTAAATCCCTGTTCTTGAAACATTTGCACAGCCTTTGTCCTTATCTCTCTTATGTTGCCTCCCTCCCTCCACCTCCTGCTGCTCCAGTCCATTGGTCTATCCTAGCTCCAACAGTAAATGCCCTTCCAGTTTCAGTTTGACACTGGGGTTTCTTTTTAAATAATTACCGATGATGTTGAATATCACTTGTACTTTCTTTCAAAGAGACTGTTCCTTTTGAAGACGTTTAGCAAAAATTACATATAAGTAGAAATAAAACTGCACAACTCTGTTCTTCTTACCAGCCTTACGATTACTGTGTGTATATGATACTATATGTCTCATATTGGTTATTCCAGTCTTATATACTTTTATATAACATCCAGTACTAAAATGACTACTTTTTGAGGTAGCTTTTGCAATCTAATAAAGAACTGATATCATCCTGCTCTATCATCTAAAATACAGGACTACAGTTGGACATGTTGAGTATTCAATGTGACATCATGTGTACAATATTTAGATTTAATAATTAACTATGCCTATAACCCATTAGTAGTTAAAGGCTTTAATTAACATCATGTTCCTTGATGCTGATTACGTATTTATTTTTAGGGTTTTTATTTTATGCTTTTACACATGACCCAAGGTATTTTTGAGAAGCGTGCCCGTTCAAGGATACCATGTGTTTTCACATCTGCTTTGTTACTCGAGGTTGTAAAAAAAATATTATGCAATTAATTTGGTACAACAAAAATCTAACAAGTATAAATGTAATCTTTATCTGAATAATTGCAGCACTAACATAAATATAAAAATATTTCACAATTACATTTCAATATGTGGTGGAGAGCAAAGTTAAGCATGCTCTTCAGTGACAAGAAATGACACCACAATCTTTATAGATACAGACAAAATGCTTACTTCTGTTGTCGATCTGATGACTGAGTGATCGGCTTTGGACAGAGGTAAAGCCAAATGATACCATGAGCAGTAAAATGCAGACAATGCCTAGTTTGAACTGCTTGGGCTCTTGTGAATATTGATACGTCGTTGTCCAAGACGCTGAGTGAAACATGGTGCAAATACTGTAGAACACTGAAAGAAAACAAGAAACGTCAATGTAAAAATAAAATATATATAGCAAACAAGCATTGGCCAAGCCAACAGGTCTCGTTTTTCTTTTAAAAAATGTAATGGCAAAGCAAATAGGTCTGGATTTTTGTTAGAGCAAGTGTTTGGTACTAGTTAGATGACTTTTCGTTTGTTGCTTCCATTTAGCCTTGAAAATTCCATAATGATGCAACATATATGGCAACTGTAATACGGAGTTGGAATTGGATCTTTTTATGCTGAACCGGCTGAAATAGCAAAACGAAGGGTTACCTCAAAGAGAAAGGTCTATAAAAAGCATTCAGAAGATGAAGTTTGCATTGTAAGTAGGGAACTTAAAAGGCATAAACAGAGAAATATTACATTATAGATACTTTTTGACAATGAGTAAGTATTTTTGATGCAGCTATAAGAAAGCTTATGCACATGCATGTGTTTTCTTTATCAATAAAAAAGTTACAAATCCATAAACATAATATCAAGACAGAAAAGTAAAATATGTTAAATGGCAAGAATAGCTTTCGTCTACCATGAAGACCAACCAGACTTTTTCCCCACAACTAAAGAGATATAAATCATCAATTATACCATCATTTCAGTAAATACATCAAAGAACACACAAACGCTGAATTACTGTATAAACTTAACGTAATGCTGCTTCTATAGTCTAAAGAAAGGACTACTTGGGCACCATCACTAATGGGAACACAAGTGAGACATTGTAATAATCCACGAAATACCATGACGTTAATTGACAGCCCACCCAAGCAATGGCAAGACATGATAAATGATAAAAACCAGTGGCTGAAGTGAGCTGACCCAAAGCCCATTTTCTCTAAACAGTTCTTACATGTACTTTTTGAAAGTACTATAGTGATGGGACAAGAAACACCCCTGCATTAAGGCGTGGCTTTATGTGAAACTGGTGTCCTGACTTTTTGTTTGGCCCTGGCATCAGCCTAATCTAGGGTGCACCTAGAGACCTAGGTCTGCCACTGGTAATGAGATATGGAACCTTTTCTGTGACCTGGTGGGGCGCACAAAGCAGACCCTTCCAGTGGGCATAAGACTACTGTTCATGCCCGGGGTGGGACATATGCATTGATGGAAACATACCAGGTTTTTGCTACTCTTTAGTATGACAGAACTTTTTCCCTATGTCAGGGGAGAGCACAGACTCCTGTCCCCTCTACTGTAAAATTCATCAACATGAACCCAGGCCTTGTTTTGACATTCTATGCATGCGTCGTGTTTGTGTATGTAAGGTGAGTATCTCGCCCATGGATGGTAGTAGGATGAGACTGTGTGTGGTGAGAGTCTGAGTAATGGAACCAGCAGCATCCATTTTGAATACCCCTTGGTTTTGCGTGTCAGGAGAGGGACGGTGGCCATAACTTTCACAGACGGGTTAAGTGTATTGTTTGCATTTCTGTGACTGGGAGGCAAAGACCAAGACAATGAAGTGAGGGAGGCTGGAGCCAGAGCTACCTTCAGAAAATCAATAAGGACTTTGGTAGCAGAGGGCTCCTGATTAGTACTTCATTAGCACTGCATAGGGGTGAGACAGTAGTTTCTGCTTTTCAAGGGGAGGAAGTTCTTATGCAGGCACTGCTTTTTTGTCTGTCTGACAATTACTGCTTCAGTAAGATACAGAAATCTCTCTCTATTGCACCCTTGTTTTGAATACTCCTCCACAAAGCCAGCTTCACGGCTAGCTGTCGTGAGAGCCACCACCTTACATAAAGCCTGTGTCTGAGAGGCAGCCGAAACCTCAGACAGTGGATCCACATTCCCTGACTGTAGAATGAATACAAAAGTAAAAGCCATACCACCCAATTTATTCCAGTTCAGTGTTGTACGTGACCAAGTGAGTGCTGTGCAGAGTACTTGAAGGACTGTTGTATAACGAGGGCCTGTTTCTGCATTACTGGCAGTCTCCCAATGGTGAGCGGACAATACCTGAAGCCTGCACTTTCTGCTGAGCCATCTGCCTAAAGGTCTGCCTGCTAAGGGACAGAAGCAGACTGCTTGGTCCCATACGAGGCCAAACAGTCTCATAGCAGAATGGGTTGGCCAGCCTCCCTGACCAGTTCTTGATGTAAATTGTACTAAGGCTTTTTTTGTTGTCCAGCATCCTAAGTTCCTGAGAATCTGGTGCTGCTGACATCGAAAGCCACAGTCAGCACTGATGTAGAATCTTTGATCAGCCTGGAAGCCGCACCTGCCATAGTCATTAATTAGTCTGCACCTGGGAGGGCATTACTGCCAAAGATGAGTGCTGCCCTTTAAGCCTGCCATGCGGATTCCACATGGAGGCAGAGTTCTGAGTGAGGTCACTGCCAGAGCACCCACATTTACAAGGATTGCAATGATGAATGCACCTGGCCGCACCATCAGAACTGTGCCTACGGTGAGAAGGAAAAAGTGAGGCCTAACTCTGAGTGGAAGAAGAGAGGGCAAGTGAAAAAGAATTCTGCAGTACGAACTTAGGACTTTTTCAAGGTGCTCCTTAAATGGTTTATTCAACTAGACAATGAGATACTTCTGAGTAAACTGCACCTGTGACTAATCATTATCTATACCCATGCTATATACTGGAGGCTCAAGTTATTACAAAATTCAGTTAGTGAGGAAAGGGTATTAAGAGTTGTGTAGTGCATCATAGAATATCACAAATGAGATTACCATCCTGTCACCGAGAACCATATTGAGCTGTGTAGTATTTTGTTTTACTGTGATATTAAAGTACTTTTTAAACTAAATGATTAGCACTGAGCTGGACAATATGTTACTATGCAGGGTGGTTGACTGTTGAGTTCTGAGCTTTTCCTCCACCACACTAAGAAGCTTTAGACCGCTTGCCTTTGCTACTCTGAAAGTTTGGAAAGGGTGCATTTGATCCAGTTTGCAGTGAGGTAGTAGGCCAGACTCCAGGTTACCAGCGACAAACAACCTCAACCACCATAGTTGGGGCCTGGTAGGCCAGGTCTGACTAGTCATATCCTTTGGCTATGTCCACAACATTCTGGGTAGTGATCCTGGCTTTTGTCCCACACTTGTGTTGAGAGCATTGGGCCCCTAGAATGTGAGGCTTTGAGCAATGCACATATAAGTCCCCAACCAAATGCACTGGTCAAAACCTTACAAATTACTTCTAGGGGTCTGATGCTCTCAACACAAGTGAAGGCAAAAGCCAGGATTACTACCCAGAATCTACTTGCCATAGCCAAAAGATATGATTAGTGAGGTCTGGAGGTAGCGTTGCTGGGTGTAGGTGTGTAATGTTTTCAGATAAATTTGAAGGTACCGCCCTTAGTGCTCTCCAAATAAACTTCATCGAAGTTCTCAAAGGCAGTTTAGGAGGTACCGCATGGAAAGAACTGCAAAATCAAATGTGATGTATTATTATAATCAACTTTAGCACTCAAAACATTGTATTGATTCATGTTCTACAGACTCACCTCATATCTATATTCAGTTTTAATTTTGCATCTAATATGAACTTTACTTTGCATTTGCAAATTATCACAAAACCGTAGCTGACACTTCATCCACTATTTTGTATTGCTATCACAAGGTTGAAAATATAGTGAATAAACATTCAGTATATCATAGCCTACACATAACGTAAAGTTATCTGCATAAATAACTACACAACTCTATGCATACATCACAATTCATCTGTTTTGCACATGCCTCTTAATTAGCAACATATTCTACTGCTTCTCTCCATTCACGGAAGAACAAAGATAGATACCACCTGTACCACTTGAAACCCTAAAAGATTCCACATTAATTGCAATATCACTCAATATCCTTTCACAAAGAAGGATACAAAATCTATAAAATACACACCTCAAACTAATTCCTAAATACTTACAAAAAATCTTCATTTTCAAATGAACTATATTACATCACCAACAACAACAATCAATCATGCTATTTAGGTACAGATAAGAACTAAACAAGGCACCAAAGCTCTTAAGACAAATCTGAGGCCATTTAAACAACAAGGTCTTTACCATTTGCTTCCTATGCTTCATATGCATAAACTCATCTGCATTTTTAATATTAACTATGGGCATATTCACTAATTCACTTACCCCTTTAATCTCCTAAACAGTTGATGTTTTCAAATTGATTGTCATCCTGTTCAAGACAAATTCTTTTTACTCTTTCACCATTTTTCTAAAAAAGAAAATTATACCATATCTTTCAAACTTAAATTGAACTAACCACATATTACTGAAACAAAACATAAAAAGACAAACTTTGCTATTCACAGTGCTGACACTTCTTATCAGCATATTCCTGCCACTTCTTACCTGCATATTCTGCATGCTCCTCTTAGCATCTAATTGACACTGCTGAGCCATTCCTATCAATCACACACAAATAAATAGCATGTTTCATGCTCAAACGTCCCTGGAGGACAGGAAGTAGAACAACACGATTCTCATTTTGTCAAGCCCTTCCATTGGTGCTGCCTCTTCCTTATGCATTACTATTTAAAACATATCCAAGTTAACTTCACATTGCTCAAGACAGAACCCCTTACATTAACCATAATTTCCAGTATAATTATTATCAAAACACAAGCAAACATCAACAACCATCTAACTTCAAAACAAAAAAGCAAACCAAGGCAGAAAAATGTACCCCTTGGGGAGAGGTCGTCTTCGGTTCAGCTGGACTAGACTCCCTGCTGTAGCATTGCTAATTCAACCTGCATCAAACGTCAGAGGCCTAGAAGCTCTTTCAAGTCCATCAAAAGGAATTGCAAATTGAGACTTGCCAAGAATCCTGACACATGATGGAAAACATTTAGGTAATGCTGTGTTCCTAAGAATCTGGGTAATGATCCAACAAAAATTAATGATTCTCTTGGAATCAATATTTGCAGTAACCGCTTCAGGATTAGTAGTAATATGAACTATTTGCACCATCTAGCGTCTACAAAATGATCAAGGATCCAGAACGTACACGATATTATAATACACAGTAGCGGATCAAAAAGTACATATATCATCATGTTCTGAATTTGTAGTCACAAAACAGGATGCTACATTTCACAGTGAAGATAAAATGCAGTGCTCATATGTGTCAAACATGCAAGGAAAGTGGAACTGACACTTAAAACAAGAATGGTTACTACACAGTAGTTAAACAGGAAATGCAAATCAATCTAGTCTCCATGTTCCAAAACCCTCATAAGCAGAAGAAGACATTCCAAAAATAATAGTAACACTTAATGGGGTCTTAATCATCACAAGAGCCTAAGGGCTTGATTTAGGGTTTGGAGGATGAGTTACTTCATCACAAACGTGACAGATAGCCTTTCCTCCGTATTGCGATTTTCATAGACATAATGGAATCTTAATATGGCAGATGGGATCTCTGTCATGCTTGTGATGGAGTAACCCCATTCACCATACTCTAAATCAGGCCCCAAGTCATTTATAGCAGAAGCCCACAATTACTGATGCTGTAAGCAGTTACTTAGCCAAACGTGGGTCTCAAACTCCAATGTGAACAAGAGTATTATTTCAGGTGAGGAACGAATATTCTTCAACTTACATCAAATGCATGGAGTAATGAGCCTACAGAGCACTTTCACTCTGTATACTATGAATATTCTGAAAACACTGCATTCCTCAACATGTAGGTAGTACAGTGAGATTAGTTGTCAATTATTTAGTCTCCTTTTACTGTTTCCTGTTCATTAGACATGTAAAACTGTAGCCTTTGCCCTATAGACCCGAAATAGGGGCTGTATTAAAAAAAATACGTATCTTGCATGTGACAGTATATGCGTTGCACAAAGCCTCTGATGGCTTCTTTTTGGTCTCGAAATCCACCCTTCGATTGAAAGTGAGATTCAAAGCGAATGACAGAAGAAAACAATACTTACCTTCAGCTATGATGATTCTGGTGCATATATAATCTTCCTGCAGAGTCCATGTTACACTGGGTTCTGCCCCAGCAGTACGTCTGGATTTGTTTGCTTTTCTGATCACCTGTTTTTTTGGACTTTTTATTGTGGGTGAGCCTCATTACCGGTGTCTCACCCATGGTAAACTGACTGTGTGTGGTTATTGCCAGAGCCCACCTTTTAAGGTAAGACTGCTGCAACGCAGCAAGGGTAAGGGGCACTCGGCTTGGTACATGTGAAAAGTGTGCACCCGCATGGGCACACATGTGCGGGCTGGGGCGAGGGAGACTACTGTTGTGCGCAGCCCAGTAACAGCGCACAGGTAGCTTGGAACAATGAGGACTCTGCAGGTATAGGTATCCTTCTGGGATAGGCCTCATGAGAGTAGTGTACCCTATTAGGGAAAGTCAGTGTGCTTTATTGTTTTAACTATAGTGACACTCCATCATACACACGGGTAGGGAACTGCCTTAGAAAGTAGTTTCCCTTCTCCTTGGCCTAGAGAGACCATTGATGTCTTGAATTATAGCATAATCTGTGGGGGGAAATCAAATTTACCACTTCCAAATGATAACTGTACATCTTGTGGGTCATTTAGAGCTTCCATATTTTGCTGGCTCAGCTCAGGATCAGAGCCCAGGCCTTTTGTCACCCTGCTGTGTCCAGTAATTACATTTTCTCCAGCAACAGGTATAAATGCCACCCCCACACAAAAGGAGTAATTAGCACTACTTCTCATTGCTCCTGGGGAAGAAAAGGGGTGGGGGGAATGTGCTGTATCAATCACCCAGCTGTCACACTGCACCAGGGATGGGCCTGCCCAAGCCTACTGAACTAAGGAGAGTGCCCAGACAACTGGAGCCAAAGCACCAGGGGGTCACACCTTTAAAACTCTAGTGTGCAGACCCCTGGCAGTAACATCAGTGAGGGGTGGAGCTGAGACCCCAGGAGCTGATATGATCAGTGGCTCCTTGATTATGCCATTTTGGATTGTCCCAACATGCTGTGCAGGATGGTTGGGATAGGAGTGGGGAGGTGATGTGGTACCCTGGGATTGGTTAGGGGTGTCTGCCTTCTGGAACCTTCCACTCCCCTTGTACTCTGTACTTGCTTTGTTGCAGGATCCTGGGAATGTCATGAAGAATTGGAAGGAGGAACCCCCTGACCCCCATTCAGGACCCTGTCCAGTTGACCCCAGGACAAGTGGGTCTCCACAAGGGCCAGTGAGGATGGCCCCCTTACTCCCCCTTAGAACGAGTCGGGGGAAGCCCTGGACTTTTCTGTACCAACCAACAAAGCCACAAGAGAGAACTGGTGCAACTGCACCTGGTGGATAGAGCTCACCATCAGGAGTAAAATTAGCCCAGTATCGTCCAAATCAGCCAAGTGGGGTCAGAGGTATGGCATTTTGAAATTTGGCAACCTTTGATCTAATTTCATTCCTCAGGATGTGTGTGGGGCTCCACTACTGTGTGCTTGATCTCCATTGGGGTGCACCAGGGCCCAGGGGACAGCGCAAGAAAGCTACATTGTTCACTTTGGGGAGAGGGCATGCATGGGACCCCCTTCCCTGTCTTCCCATCTCACACGTGGAACCCATCACCTGGCCAGACTTATGAAAAAGGGTGCTGTGACCCCCATCCCCAAACCCCCAGCACTGCAAAATGTGGGGAAGCACAGTTGCGCTTCCCCATCAGCAACCGTAGGGGCCTAGGGCCCCATCCCTGGGCCCCGGGCAGCCAGCCACCCCTCTCTCTAAAAAATAAAAAAGGAAAATAGCGTCACGAAGCTGCCTTTTAAAGTCCCAAAATAAGGTAAATCCTAAGCACAGCACTCCCTGGCACAGTGGGAGAGGCAATACTACAATATTCACTGTACTCGGATGCTTTACGGGGCATTCCCTTTACAATACATTTTTGTCAATGACTCAACCTGTGGCGGTTGTTGGACGACGGGACCACCACCAAAGCATTCAGCACAATGTCCATTTTTCTCCATAGATTAATTGGGGGCGGGGCCAAAAATCATCACCAGCCCTGGTTTTGCTTGCTTTTTCACGTTTTCCCATAGCTCCAGCATTTGCTTTACGTCAGGGAGCATTCATTTTCTTGAGGCCATGTGGGTGATCACATTTTAAAAGGGCCGAAAGGCCTAAATATGTACCCATTGCACCTCTAGGGGTTGAATATATTGCTACACTGCAATGCCTTTTAATGTAATTACATTGTAATGATAATGCATCGGGTTATGCCCTCTAGGGGCTGAATGTATAATTACACTGCAATGTTTTTCCCTATATTGATTTCATCTTGTTATGCCCTGTAGGGGTTGATTATATGGGTAAATTACAATGCTGTTCTGTCCAGTGCAATCTAACACCAAGTATATGAAAGAATGCACAATCACAAGGTTTATTTCTGATAAGTTTTTTATTGGGTCTTCATGATGATTGCATATGTTTTATTTGTCCATCATTATTCCAATTATAACAATGTTTAATGCCAAAGTAAAAACATTACACCATGACTGCTTGAACAAACTTGATATGTGTGCTTGACCCCACTCTGCGCAATGTCAGCTATGGTATGTTCCATCTGCCAATGTATATTTGTAAATTACTGCGTAGTATTTAGTAGTGTGTGTGTAATAAATATACTTCTCCTTTCTCTAAAGAAAAAGTACTGACTGGACACAACACCTCCCTTGAGAAGGCCTTAGACTGCTCTGCCTCGCTACCCAGTGAGTCAAGCACTACAATGGGGTGTTTGGTTCCCAGTGAGAACAATTAAGGAACTATTATTTGTGCTGGTCACACAACTAATAGCTTAACTACCAACAGTCCACATCTAATGAAGGCATATCCTTCCGGAAGTCAGAGTGGTCTGAAAACCTTTTCCCTAGCAATGGTTCTCCAGCACCACCAGGTGGGTTATATGACAGACCATGCATACAACTACCATGCATGCCTTTACAGTGGGGTCACGACACACATGCGTCATTACCATGCATGCATTCACAATAAAAGTTTTTACCATGCATATGCCTTTACCACGCATGCCTTTACCCCAAAAATTGCATAGTAAAGGCATGGTTGGTAAAGGCACATGCGTGGTAAAAGTAAAGTGTTAAGTATAACACATATATATAGATATATATAGATATATATATAGATAGATAGATAGATAGATATGAAATTCACTTAAAAAAACTAAAGTTAGATGGACGTTATAGTTAGGCTCACATTTTTAGCGTACAAAACCATAGAAATGTACCTGTTATCTTATTTAAGTTTTGCCCCGGGGGAGGTGCCCCCCACATTTCATCACACATTGTGCCCCAGGAAGGTGGCGGTTTCTGGGGCTTGAGGGGGCAAGACGCCCCCCTCCCCATTTCATCCCAGATTGTGCCCCGGGAGGCGGCAGTCCCCGGTGCTACGGGGGGACAAGTCGCCCTCCCTACATTACATCACAGGTTGTGTCCTGGGGAAGTGACAGAACCTGGACTGCAGGGGGGCTGAGCACCCCCCCTCCACATTCAAAATTTGACATTCCCCAGGACTTGGCCCACCAGGCGACTTTATTTAAACAAGCGCTTGTTTTTTTGGGGGGAATTTCTGCCAGATCTGTGGATCAGCCACATCTCCCACTGAAATTTTAGAAAAATCATTATTTGCTCTGGGGCGGGGGAGGGGGGGTCCCCTCTGCTACCCCAGCACCAGAGCTAAGGGGTCAGGGTATACCTCCCCTGGCCCCTTTTCTTTTGTTAATATTTTTGTTTTTGTGGGACTCGACTGAAGCAGAGTCCCAACATGGCTGCCAACACTTCCTTGTTGAAGTGTTGGCAGCCACTCAAATCTCAGCACGAGAACAGGAGGGTTCACAGAGTGTTTGTCTCTCTAAATATACAAATGTGTTTTTTCTT